>NC_136933.1:0-5252500 GCF_949752795.1 Hyperoodon ampullatus
CTACCCAGCAGCCCATGGGGCTCTCGTGGTCAGGCCCCTCCCAGGATACGGAGCTCCCCTGGGCAGGTACGCCAGCAGGGCTAGGCACACAGGAACCGTGCACATGGCCCACATTGGAGAGCACCTCAGATCGCCTGTCACTCAGAGCTGACACAGAGCACCTTAGAGCAGGACTTGCACTAACAAACAGCAGCTCTGACAGTTCTGTGACTCTGGGCATCACTCTGTGCGGCCTCCCTCTGCCTGGTCTTCCAGAGAGTTCCACTGCAGCCTGGGCACCAGGCCTCTGTCTCCACCCATCAGCCGTCCTCTCCCTGACTCCTGGATTCCTCTCATTAGGAGAGGGTCTTCTTGAAGTTGTCTCCCACTCATGGGCCAGATAAAATGATTAGAAAACAAGCCGGAGCTGCAGCCCCTTGTCTATCCTGACTCTCAGGAGCCCACACGTGTTCCTTGGACCTGGCCGGTTCAGCGAGGTCCATTTTCTGCAATGTGAGCCCCTGAGGGGTGAGGATTAGCTGAACTGGGCAGCCTGACACTGCCAGCCAGCCCTCCCCAGGTGTGCCTGGGTTGAGGTCAATAGAAACACCACTCCAGGCAGCAAGAGCCCCTGCAGCTGTGCCTGATGCCATATTCTCTGCCCCATCAGCAGACTCGGGGCTGTGCTGGTGGGAGGGAGTGAGGGGCCATGGCTTTGTGGGGGGCCCGGTGTGAGTGGGTCTCTGCTGGACTTTCTGCAGGAGTTGCCAGGCTGCCACCTGCTAAAGAAGAGGATGTGTCACCATACCTTCTGCTGGAATTTCTCCACTGGCAGAGGTGAGGAAGGAAAAAATCTGTTGGGTCTGGGACAGGAGGGGTATCTCAGGCAGGGAAATGGAAAGCTTCCAGAAGAGCGCCCGGGGCCAGGACCATCCTGGCTGTCCTGCAGGCCCCAAGTCGGTCTGCATGCTGTCACTGGTGTGGCTCCACGGCCCTTCCTCTAGGCTTTCAAGTCCTTGTACATATTCAGGTGTTTTACTTGGGAAGGGTGGGAACAGTTTAGCAGCAGCTGGCTTGGGGCTCAGCTCACGTTTACTCACAGACGCCTCGGCATGGTCCCCCAGCTTTGCAATGAGGAAGCTGCTTGCGGGGGCGCTGCTGGCTTCATGGTAGATGATTCCCCACCTCTGACCATCTTCAGAATTGTTTACCCCTGGAGCAAGTGCCTGATAGGGTTTTCCTCTGTATAACTGGTTTTCCTCTGTAAATTTCTTTTTTTGCTTCAAGGTAGATTTTATTCCTCTTTTATGTATTTATAGATATAAGCATGGAAATAATTCATTCATATAAATACATCTGGTGAAGGGAAACACTTTTATCTGTTTTATTTTTAAATTTTATTTATTTTCCATAATTTTGTAATTTATTTTTTTATTTATACGGCAGGATATTATTAGTTATCTATTTTAGACATATACATGTATACACGTCAATCCCAATCCCGCAACTCATCCCAGCAGCACCACCCCATGGCTTCGCCCCTTTGGTGTCCATACGTGTGTTCTCTACCTCTGTGTCTCTATTTCTGCCCTGCCAACCGGTTCATCTGTACCATTTTTCTAGGTTCCACATGTATGCATTATATCTACAATATTTGTTTTTCTCTTTCCGACTTACTTTTCTCTGTATGACAGTCTCTAGATCCATCGACGTCTCTACAAATGACCCAGTTTCATTCCTTTGTATGGCTGAGTAATATTCCATTTTATATATGCACCACATCTTTATCCATTCGTCTGGCTGTGGGCATTTAGGTTGCTTCCATTACCTGGCTATGGTAACTAGTTCTGCAATGAACATTGTGGTGAATGGGTCTTTTTGACTTATGGTTTTCTCTGGGTATATGCCCAGAAGTGGGATTGCTGGATCATATGGTAATTCTATCTTTAGTTTTTTAAGGAACGTCCATACTGTTCTCCATAGTGACTGTATCACTTTACATTCCCACCAATAGTGGAAGAGGGTTCCTTTTCTCCACACCCTCCCCAGCATTTGTTGTTTGTAGATTTTCTGATGATGCCCATTCTAACAGGTGTGAGGTGATACCTCATTGTAGTTTTGATTTGCATTTCTCTAATAATGAGAGATGTTGAGCAGCATTTCATGTGCGTCTTGGCCATCTCTGTGTCTTCTTTGAAGAAGTGTCTATTTAGATCTTCTAGCCATTTTTGTATTGGGTTGTTTGTTTTTTTAAGATTAAGCTGCATGAGCTGTTTCTATATATTGGAGATTAAACCTTTGTCCATTGATTCGTTTGCAAATGTTTTCTCCCGTTCTGAGGGTTGCCTTTTTCCATTCCCGTTTTTTAACAAAAAAGAAAGAAAGAAAAAGAAGCAGAACACAAATGTGTGTAAAATATGCCTCTTGAAACTGTCGTTTTGAAATATGAACGTCTTTTGTATTTTGGGGTCGATATACGACCCCAGGATTTGTTTTCAGGGCAGGTGTCATTTACAGGCCTGCAATTCTTTTGAATATCAAGTGACCATTAGCGCTGGGATTAAAGCTGCTGTTGTGTGAAACGGCCACAAGGTGGCAGCAGTTCTCCTTTACCAAATCTGGTTACTAGGACAACAGAGCCTCAATGCAAGTCGTGTTCTAGCTTGTAATTTAGAATGGAATGTGCCAGGTAAAAGCCCCTTACGTTTGTCTCACTACTTCTTGTTCGTACTTTTAATTTAATTTTTATTTCTTATCACAGCAAGTTGGATTACAATGTTTGGCTTGTTGTAGGTGTGCAAGATGTGGTTCTTTGACACATATACATATGTCTGTTCTTCCTGGGATCCTTTGCCCATGTACGTTATGACAGAATGTTGAGTAGTCTTCTCTTGGTATTCCGTAGGTGTTTGGTGATTATATATTTCACCTGTGTTTGTATATGTCCGTGAAGCGCAATATCCTAATGTATGCAATCCTCACACCTTTCCATTGGGGAACCATCAGTTTGTTTAATGAATCTGTGATTGCCCTTCTCTGTGGAAATATCTTCACTGGTGTCAATTTTTCAGTAACACCTATAAGTGATATCATACGATATGTGTCTTTCTGTTTCTGACTTACTACAAGTCACGTGATTACCTCTAGCCTCATCTACGGTGCTGCAAATGGCACTGTGTCCTTTTTTTCCTTGGCTAATATTCTGTCTGTATATGGACCGGTTCTTCTTTGTCCGCTCATCTGTTGATGGACTTTTTGGTTGCTTCCATGTCATGGCTATTGTAATGCTGCGGCAATGCACATTTGCCTGCCTGTGTCTTTCCAATTCTGTCTTCTTAGGTCATAGGCCCAGGAGTGGGCCTGCTGGATCATATGGTAGCAAAACGTTTACCTTGTAGAGGCACCTCCATTCTGTTCTCATTAGTGGCTCTTACCAGGTTACGTCCCACCTGAGGTTGAGGTTATGCTCTTCTCCACAACACCTTCAGCGTTTATTGTTTCTAGTATTTTTGCGGATGTATACTCTGACTCGTGTGAGCTGATACCACTTTGTGGTTGGATTTGCATGTGTCTCATAACCCCTTGAAATTGAACTTTCTGGCATGTCCTTCTTTTCTTCAAACTGTGAGTACCGCTTACCTCTTCAAATTGTTTTTGTGAAGTATGTGTGACACTTAGAAATAGTTTGGCCATTACCTCCCTCAAGACATTTTGAGGGCAGGTTACATTTACAGCCCTCCAGTACTGGTGCATATGAAGTGAACCTTAGCACAGGTTTTAAAGCTGCTGTTGCAGGAAATGGCCAGAGGGCGGCAGCATTTCTGCTTTTCCCAATCTGGTAAGTAGGGAAACAGACCATCTAGGCAGTGGTGTTCCTCGGTTATATATTCGAGTGGAGTGTGCCCCCAAAAGCTGATGTCTCCTTACTCATGTTTGTTTTATAACTTGAATTTATAGTTTTTTATTGGAGTCATATTCCATTGTGTGCATGGACCACTTCTTCTTTGTGCATTCCTCTATTGATGGACATTTTCGTAGCTTCCAAGTTTTGGCTATGGTAAATATTGCTGGGGTGCAGGATTGCCACCCTGTGTCGTTTGTTTTTTTGCTGTACATGGGCCTCTTGCTTCCGTGCACCCTCCCATTGCAGAGCACAGGCTCTGGATGTGCAGGCCCAGCAGCCGTAGCTCACGGCACCAGGCGCTCCGCGGCTTGTGTGATCGTCCCTAACCGGGGCATGATCCCGTGTCCCCTGCATTGGCAGGCAGACTCTCAACCACTGTGCCACCAGTGAAAACCAGCCTGTGTCTTTTTGATTCTCATCCCCTCAGGCGATAGGCCCAGCAGTGGGTATGCTTGATTGAATGGGAGCTCAGTATTTACCTTTACAAAGCACCACCTTTTTGTTTTCATTACTGGCTCTTACCATGTCCCACGTTGAACCAAGGGTAGGTACTTCTCCAAAACCCCTTCAGCATTTATTGTTTGCAGAATTTTTGCTGATGGCCATTCTGACTGGTGTGAGCTGATAAGTTTTTGTAATTTGGATTTGCATATCTTTAATTCTTCTTAATGTTCAGCATTTTTCCATGCCTTTTTAAATTTCTGGTACAGAAAAACAGAAAACAACAGAGAGTACAATTAACCTCTTGCAATTGTCTTCTTGGATGGTTGCCCTCTTTTGAATTGTTTGGTCAATTTTCGACCCCAGGATTGTTTCTGAGGGCAGGTGTCATTCACAGGCCTGCAATGAGTGTGAAGATTTAGTGACCATTAGCACTGGGTTTAAAGCTGCTGTTGTGGGAAATGGCCACAAGGCGGCAGCATTTCTCCGTTCCCAAATCTGGTTACTAGGGCAGCAGAGCCTTTCTGGGACCAATGGAATACAGAAGAAGGCATCCTTGAAGTCTAATACAGAATAGCATGTCCTTGTGGACGGTAGAATGACCAGCAGGGTGTAGGAATTAGGAACTACTGGATGTATATCCTCGGTGGCTTCACTGAGTGTCCTGACATCCTTTACCAGGTCCCCAGCAGCCCACGGGGCTCTCGTGGTCAGGGCAATCGCAGTTTATGGAGCTCACCTGCACAACTACCCAGCAGCCCATGGGGCTCTCGTGGTCAGGCCCCTCCCAGGATATGGGGCTCACCTGGGCAGGTCCCAGCAGCCCACGGAGCTCTTTTGGTCAGGCCACTCCCAGGATATGGAGCTCACCTGTGCAACTACCCAGCAGCCCATGGGGCTCTCGTGGTCAGGCCCCTCCCAGGATACGGAGCTCCCCTGGGCAGGTACGCCAGCAGGGCTAGGCACACAGGAACCGTGCACATGGCCCACATTGGAGAGCACCTCAGATCGCCTGTCACTCAGAGCTGACACAGAGCACCTTAGAGCAGGACTTGCACTAACAAACAGCAGCTCTGACAGTTCTGTGACTCTGGGCATCACTCTGTGCGGCCTCCCTCTGCCTGGTCTTCCAGAGAGTTCCACTGCAGCCTGGGCACCAGGCCTCTGTCTCCACCCATCAGCCGTCCTCTCCCTGACTCCTGGATTCCTCTCATTAGGAGAGGGTCTTCTTGAAGTTGTCTCCCACTCATGGGCCAGATAAAATGATTAGAAAACAAGCCGGAGCTGCAGCCCCTTGTCTATCCTGACTCTCAGGAGCCCACACGTGTTCCTTGGACCTGGCCGGTTCAGCGAGGTCCATTTTCTGCAATGTGAGCCCCTGAGGGGTGAGGATTAGCTGAACTGGGCAGCCTGACACTGCCAGCCAGCCCTCCCCAGGTGTGCCTGGGTTGAGGTCAATAGAAACACCACTCCAGGCAGCAAGAGCCCCTGCAGCTGTGCCTGATGCCATATTCTCTGCCCCATCAGCAGACTCGGGGCTGTGCTGGTGGGAGGGAGGGAGGGGCCATGGCTTTGTGGGGGGCCCGGTGTGAGTGGGTCTCTGCTGGACTTTCTGCAGGAGTTGCCAGGCTGCCACCTTCTAAAGAAGAGGATGTGTCACCATACCTTCTGCTGGAATTTCTCCACTGGCAGAGGTGAGGAAGGAAAAAATCTGTTGGGTCTGGGACAGGAGGGGTATCTCAGGCAGGGAAATGGAAAGCTTCCAGAAGAGCGCCCGGTGCCAGGACCATCCTGGCTGTCCTGCAGGCACCAAGTCGGTCTGCATGCTGTCACTGGTGTGGCTCCACGGCCCTTCCTCTAGGCTTTCAAGTCCTTGTACATATTCAGGTGTTTTACTTGGGAAGGGTGGGAACAGTTTAGCAGCAGCTGGCTTGGGGCTCAGCTCACGTTTACTCACAGACGCCTCGGCATGGTCCCCCAGCTTTGCAATGAGGAAGCTGCTTGCGGGGGCGCTGCTGGCTTCATGGTAGATGATTCCCCACCTCTGACCATCTTCAGAATTGTTTACCCCTGGAGCAAGTGCCTGATAGGGTTTTCCTCTGTATAACTGGTTTTCCTCTGTATATTTCTTTTTTTGCTTCAAGGTAGATTTTATTCCTCTTTTATGTATTTATAGATATAAGCATGGAAATAATTCATTCATATAAATACATCTGGTGAAGGGAAACACTTTTATCTGTTTTATTTTTAAATTTTATTTATTTTCCATAATTTTGTAATTTAATTTATTTTTTTTATTTATACGGCAGGATATTATTAGTTATCTATTTTAGACATATACATGTATACACGTCAATCCCAATCCCGCAACTCATCCCAGCAGCACCACCCCATGGCTTCGCCCCTTTGGTGTCCATACGTGTGTTCTCTACCTCTGTGTCTCTATTTCTGCCCTGCCAACCGGTTCATCTGTACCATTTTTCTAGGTTCCACATGTATGCATTATATCTACAATATTTGTTTTTCTCTTTCCGACTTACTTCACTCTGTATGACAGTCTCTAGATCCATCGACGTCTCTACAAATGACCCAGTTTCATTCCTTTGTATGGCTGAGTAATATTCCATTTTATATATGCACCACATCTTTATCCATTCGTCTGGCTGTGGGCATTTAGGTTGCTTCCATTACCTGGCTATGGTAACTAGTTCTGCAATGAACATTGTGGTGAATGGGTCTTTTTGACTTATGGTTTTCTCTGGGTATATGCCCAGAAGTGGGATTGCTGGATCATATGGTAATTCTATCTTTAGTTTTTTAAGGAACGTCCATACTGTTCTCCATAGTGACTGTATCACTTTACATTCCCACCAATAGTGGAAGAGGGTTCCTTTTCTCCACACCCTCCCCAGCATTTGTTGTTTGTAGATTTTCTGATGATGCCCATTCTAACAGGTGTGAGGTGATACCTCATTGTAGTTTTGATTTGCATTTCTCTAATAATGAGAGATGTTGAGCAGCATTTCATGTGCGTCTTGGCCATCTCTGTGTCTTCTTTGAAGAAGTGTCTATTTAGATCTTCTAGCCATTTTTGTATTGGGTTGTTTGTTTTTTTAAGATTAAGCTGCATGAGCTGTTTCTATATATTGGAGATTAAACCTTTGTCCATTGATTCGTTTGCAAATGTTTTCTCCCGTTCTGAGGGTTGCCTTTTTCCATTCCCGTTTTTTAACAAAAAAGAAAGAAAGAAAAAGAAGCAGAACACAAATGTGTGTAAAATATGCCTCTTGAAACTGTCGTTTTGAAATATGAACGTCTTTTGTATTTTGGGGTCGATATACGACCCCAGGATTTGTTTTCAGGGCAGGTGTCATTTACAGGCCTGCAATTCTTTTGAATATCAAGTGACCATTAGCGCTGGGATTAAAGCTGCTGTTGTGTGAAACGGCCACAAGGTGGCAGCAGTTCTCCTTTACCAAATCTGGTTACTAGGACAACAGAGCCTCAATGCAAGTCGTGTTCTAGCTTGTAATTTAGAATGGAATGTGCCAGGTAAAAGCCCCTTACGTTTGTCTCACTACTTCTTGTTCGTACTTTTAATTTAATTTTTATTTCTTATCACAGCAAGTTGGATTACAATGTTTGGCTTGTTGTAGGTGTGCAAGATGTGGTTCTTTGACACATATACATATGTCTGTTCTTCCTGGGATCCTTTGCCCATGTACGTTATGACAGAATGTTGAGTAGTCTTCTCTTGGTATTCCGTAGGTGTTTGGTGATTATATATTTCACCTGTGTTTGTATATGTCCGTGAAGCGCAATATCCTAATGTATGCAATCCTCACACCTTTCCATTGGGGAACCATCAGTTTGTTTAATGAATCTGTGATTGCCCTTCTCTGTGGAAATATCTTCACTGGTGTCAATTTTTCAGTAACACCTATAAGTGATATCATACGATATGTGTCTTTCTGTTTCTGACTTACTACAAGTCACGTGATTACCTCTAGCCTCATCTACGGTGCTGCAAATGGCACTGTGTCCTTTTTTTCCTTGGCTAATATTCTGTCTGTATATGGACCGGTTCTTCTTTGTCCGCTCATCTGTTGATGGACTTTTTGGTTGCTTCCATGTCATGGCTATTGTAATGCTGCGGCAATGCACATTTGCCTGCCTGTGTCTTTCCAATTCTGTCTTCTTAGGTCATAGGCCCAGGAGTGGGCCTGCTGGATCATATGGTAGCAAAACGTTTACCTTGTAGAGGCACCTCCATTCTGTTCTCATTAGTGGCTCTTACCAGGTTACGTCCCACCTGAGGTTGAGGTTATGCTCTTCTCCACAACACCTTCAGCGTTTATTGTTTCTAGTATTTTTGCGGATGTATACTCTGACTCGTGTGAGCTGATACCACTTTGTGGTTGGATTTGCATGTGTCTCATAACCCCTTGAAATTGAACTTTCTGGCATGTCCTTCTTTTCTTCAAACTGTGAGTACCGCTTACCTCTTCAAATTGTTTTTGTGAAGTATGTGTGACACTTAGAAATAGTTTGGCCATTACCTCCCTCAAGACATTTTGAGGGCAGGTTACATTTACAGCCCTCCAGTACTGGTGCATATGAAGTGAACCTTAGCACAGGTTTTAAAGCTGCTGTTGCAGGAAATGGCCAGAGGGCGGCAGCATTTCTGCTTTTCCCAATCTGGTAAGTAGGGAAACAGACCATCTAGGCAGTGGTGTTCCTCGGTTATATATTCGAGTGGAGTGTGCCCCCAAAAGCTGATGTCTCCTTACTCATGTTTGTTTTATAACTTGAATTTATAGTTTTTTATTGGAGTCATATTCCATTGTGTGCATGGACCACTTCTTCTTTGTGCATTCCTCTATTGATGGACATTTTCGTAGCTTCCAAGTTTTGGCTATGGTAAATATTGCTGGGGTGCAGGATTGCCACCCTGTGTCGTTTGTTTTTTTGCTGTACGTGGGCCTCTTGCTTCCGTGCACCCTCCCATTGCAGAGCACAGGCTCTGGATGTGCAGGCCCAGCAGCCGTAGCTCACGGCACCAGGCGCTCCGCGGCATGTGTGATCGTCCCTAACCGGGGCATGATCCCGTGTCCCCTGCATTGGCAGGCAGACTCTCAACCACTGTGCCACCAGTGAAAACCAGCCTGTGTCTTTTTGATTCTCATCCCCTCAGGCGATAGGCCCAGCAGTGGGTATGCTTGATTGAATGGGAGCTCAGTATTTACCTTTACAAAGCACCACCTTTTTGTTTTCATTACTGGCTCTTACCATGTCCCACGTTGAACCAAGGGTAGGTACTTCTCCAAAACCCCTTCAGCATTTATTGTTTGCAGAATTTTTGCTGATGGCCATTCTGACTGGTGTGAGCTGATAAGTTTTTGTAATTTGGATTTGCATATCTTTAATTCTTCCTAATGTTCAGCATTTTTCCATGCCTTTTTAAATTTCTGGTACAGAAAAACAGAAAACAACAGAGAGTACAATTAACCTCTTGCAATTGTCTTCTTGGATGGTTGCCCTCTTTTGAATTGTTTGGTCAATTTTCGACCCCAGGATTGTTTCTGAGGGCAGGTGTCATTCACAGGCCTGCAATGAGTGTGAAGATTTAGTGACCATTAGCACTGGGTTTAAAGCTGCTGTTGTGGGAAATGGCCACAAGGCGGCAGCATTTCTCCATTCCCAAATCTGGTTACTAGGGCAGCAGAGCCTTTCTGGGACCAATGGAATACAGAAGAAGGCATCCTTGAAGTCTAATACAGAATAGCATGTCCTGGTGGACGGTAGAATGACCAGCAGGGTGTAGGAATTAGGAACTACTGGATGTATATCCTCGGTGGCTTCACTGAGTGTCCTGACATCCTTTACCAGGTCCCCAGCAGCCCACGGGGCTCTCGTGGTCAGGGCAATCGCAGTTTATGGAGCTCACCTGCACAACTACCCAGCAGCCCATGGGGCTCTCGTGGTCAGGCCCCTCCCAGGATATGGGGCTCACCTGGGCAGGTCCCAGCAGCCCACGGAGCTCTTTTGGTCAGGCCACTCCCAGGATATGGAGCTCACCTGTGCAACTACCCAGCAGCCCATGGGGCTCTCGTGGTCAGGCCCCTCCCAGGATACGGAGCTCCCCTGGGCAGGTACGCCAGCAGGGCTAGGCACACAGGAACCGTGCCCATGGCCCACATTGGAGAGCACCTCAGATCGCCTGTCACTCAGAGCTGACACAGAGCACCTTAGAGCAGGACTTGCACTAACAAACAGCAGCTCTGACAGTTCTGTGACTCTGGGCATCACTCTGTGCGGCCTCCCTCTGCCTGGTCTTCCAGAGAGTTCCACTGCAGCCTGGGCACCAGGCCTCTGTCTCCACCCATCAGCCGTCCTCTCCCTGACTCCTGGATTCCTCTCATTAGGAGAGGGTCTTCTTGAAGTTGTCTTCCACTCATGGGCCAGATAAAATGATTAGAAAACAAGCCGGAGCTGCAGCCCCTTGTCTATCCTGACTCTCAGGAGCCCACACGTGTTCCTTGGACCTGGCCGGTTCAGCGAGGTCCATTTTCTGCAATGTGAGCCCCTGAGGGGTGAGGATTAGCTGAACTGGGCAGCCTGACACTGCCAGCCAGCCCTCCCCAGGTGTGCCTGGGTTGAGGTCAATAGAAACACCACTCCAGGCAGCAAGAGCCCCTGCAGCTGTGCCTGATGCCATATTCTCTGCCCCATCAGCAGACTCGGGGCTGTGCTGGTGGGAGGGAGGGAGGGGCCATGGCTTTGTGGGGGGCCCGGTGTGAGTGGGTCTCTGCTGGACTTTCTGCAGGAGTTGCCAGGCTGCCACCTGCTAAAGAGGAGGATGTGTCACCATACCTTCTGCTGGAATTTCTCCACTGGCAGAGGTGAGGAAGGAAAAAATCTGTTGGGTCTGGGACAGGAGGGGTATCTCAGGCAGGGAAATGGAAAGCTTCCAGAAGAGCGCCCGGTGCCAGGACCATCCTGGCTGTCCTGCAGGCACCAAGTCGGTCTGCATGCTGTCACTGGTGTGGCTCCACGGCCCTTCCTCTAGGCTTTCAAGTCCTTGTACATATTCAGGTGTTTTACTTGGGAAGGGTGGGAACAGTTTAGCAGCAGCTGGCTTGGGGCTCAGCTCACGTTTACTCACAGACGCCTCGGCATGGTCCCCCAGCTTTGCAATGAGGAAGCTGCTTGCGGGGGCGCTGCTGGCTTCATGGTAGATGATTCCCCACCTCTGACCATCTTCAGAATTGTTTACCCCTGGAGCAAGTGCCTGATAGGGTTTTCCTCTGTATAACTGGTTTTCCTCTGTATATTTCTTTTTTTGCTTCAAGGTAGATTTTATTCCTCTTTTATGTATTTATAGATATAAGCATGGAAATAATTCATTCATATAAATACATCTGGTGAAGGGAAACACTTTTATCTGTTTTATTTTTAAATTTTATTTATTTTCCATAATTTTGTAATTTAATTTATTTTTTTTATTTATACGGCAGGATATTATTAGTTATCTATTTTAGACATATACATGTATACACGTCAATCCCAATCCCGCAACTCATCCCAGCAGCACCACCCCATGGCTTCGCCCCTTTGGTGTCCATACGTGTGTTCTCTACCTCTGTGTCTCTATTTCTGCCCTGCCAACCGGTTCATCTGTACCATTTTTCTAGGTTCCACATGTATGCATTATATCTACAATATTTGTTTTTCTCTTTCCGACTTACTTCACTCTGTATGACAGTCTCTAGATCCATCGACGTCTCTACAAATGACCCAGTTTCATTCCTTTGTATGGCTGAGTAATATTCCATTTTATATATGCACCACATCTTTATCCATTCGTCTGGCTGTGGGCATTTAGGTTGCTTCCATTACCTGGCTATGGTAACTAGTTCTGCAATGAACATTGTGGTGAATGGGTCTTTTTGACTTATGGTTTTCTCTGGGTATATGCCCAGAAGTGGGATTGCTGGATCATATGGTAATTCTATCTTTAGTTTTTTAAGGAACGTCCATACTGTTCTCCATAGTGACTGTATCACTTTACATTCCCACCAATAGTGGAAGAGGGTTCCTTTTCTCCACACCCTCTCCAGCATTTGTTGTTTGTAGATTTTCTGATGATGCCCATTCTAACAGGTGTGAGGTGATACCTCATTGTAGTTTTGATTTGCATTTCTCTAATAATGAGAGATGTTGAGCAGCATTTCATGTGCGTCTTGGCCATCTCTGTGTCTTCTTTGAAGAAGTGTCTATTTAGATCTTCTAGCCATTTTTGTATTGGGTTGTTTGTTTTTTTAAGATTAAGCTGCATGAGCTGTTTCTATATATTGGAGATTAAACCTTTGTCCATTGATTCGTTTGCAAATGTTTTCTCCCATTCTGAGGGTTGCCTTTTTCCATTCCCGTTTTTTAACAAAAAAGAAAGAAAGAAAAAGAAGCAGAACACAAATGTGTGTAAAATATGCCTCTTGAAACTGTCGTTTTGAAATATGAACGTCTTTTGTATTTTGGGGTCGATATACGACCCCAGGATTTGTTTTCAGGGCAGGTGTCATTTACAGGCCTGCAATTCTTTTGAATATCAAGTGACCATTAGCGCTGGGATTAAAGCTGCTGTTGTGTGAAACGGCCACAAGGTGGCAGCAGTTCTCCTTTACCAAATCTGGTTACTAGGACAACAGAGCCTCAATGCAAGTCGTGTTCTAGCTTGTAATTTAGAATGGAATGTGCCAGGTAAAAGCCCCTTACGTTTGTCTCACTACTTCTTGTTCGTACTTTTAATTTAATTTTTATTTCTTATCACAGCAAGTTGGATTACAATGTTTGGCTTGTTGTAGGTGTGCAAGATGTGGTTCTTTGACACATATACATATGTCTGTTCTTCCTGGGATCCTTTGCCCATGTACGTTATGACAGAATGTTGAGTAGTCTTCTCTTGGTATTCCGTAGGTGTTTGGTGATTATATATTTCACCTGTGTTTGTATATGTCCGTGAAGCGCAATATCCTAATGTATGCAATCCTCACACCTTTCCATTGGGGAACCATCAGTTTGTTTAATGAATCTGTGATTGCCCTTCTCTGTGGAAATATCTTCACTGGTGTCAATTTTTCAGTAACACCTATAAGTGATATCATACGATATGTGTCTTTCTGTTTCTGACTTACTACAAGTCACGTGATTACCTCTAGCCTCATCTACGGTGCTGCAAATGGCACTGTGTCCTTTTTTTCCTTGGCTAATATTCTGTCTGTATATGGACCGGTTCTTCTTTGTCCGCTCATCTGTTGATGGACTTTTTGGTTGCTTCCATGTCATGGCTATTGTAATGCTGCGGCAATGCACATTTGCCTGCCTGTGTCTTTCCAATTCTGTCTTCTTAGGTCATAGGCCCAGGAGTGGGCCTGCTGGATCATATGGTAGCAAAACGTTTACCTTGTAGAGGCACCTCCATTCTGTTCTCATTAGTGGCTCTTACCAGGTTACGTCCCACCTGAGGTTGAGGTTATGCTCTTCTCCACAACACCTTCAGCGTTTATTGTTTCTAGTATTTTTGCGGATGTATACTCTGACTCGTGTGAGCTGATACCACTTTGTGGTTGGATTTGCATGTGTCTCATAACCCCTTGAAATTGAACTTTCTGGCATGTCCTTCTTTTCTTCAAACTGTGAGTACAGCTTACCTCTTCAAATTGTTTTTGTGAAGTATGTGTGACACTTAGAAATAGTTTGGCCATTACCTCCCTCAAGACATTTTGAGGGCAGGTTACATTTACAGCCCTCCAGTACTGGTGCATATGAAGTGAACCTTAGCACAGGTTTTAAAGCTGCTGTTGCAGGTAATGGCCAGAGGGCGGCAGCATTTCTGCTTTTCCCAATCTGGTAACTAGGGAAACAGACCATCTTGGCAGTGGTGTTCCTCGGTTATATATTCGAGTGGAATGTGCCCCCAAAAGCTGATGTCTCCTTACTTATGTTTGTTTTATAACTTGAATTTATATTTTTTTATTGGAGTCATATTCCATTGTGTACATGGACCACTTCTTCTTTGTGCATTCCTCTATTGATGGACATTTTCGTAGCTTCCAAGTTTTGGCTATGGTAAATATTGCTGGAGTGCAGGATTGCCAGCCTCTGTCGTTTTGTTTTTTTGCAGTACGGGGGCCTCTTGCTTCCGTGCACCCTCCCATTGCAGAGCACAGGCTCTGGATGTGCAGGCCCAGCAGCCATAGCTCACGGCACCAGGCGCTCCGCGGCATGTGTGATCGTCCCTAACCGGGGCATGATCCCATGTCCCCTGCATTGGCAGGCAGACTCTCAACCACTGCGCCACCAGTGAAAACCAGCCTGTGTCTTTTTGATTCTCATCCCCTCAGGCGATAGGCCCAGCAGTGGGTATGCTTGATTGAATGGGAGCTCAGTATTTACCTTTACAAAGCACCACCTTTTTGTTTTCATTACTGGCTCTTACCATGTCCCACGTTGAACCAAGGGTAGGTACTTCTCCAAAACCCCTTCAGCATTTATTGTTTGCAGAATTTTTGCTGATGGCCATTCTGACTGGTGTGAGCTGATAAGTTTTTGTAATTTGGATTTGCATATCTTTAATTCTTCCTAATGTTCAGCATTTTTCCATGCCTTTTTAAATTTCTGGTACAGAAAAACAGAAAACAACAGAGAGTACAATTAACCTCTTGCAATTGTCTTCTTGGATGGTTGCCCTCTTTTGAATTGTTTGGTCAATTTTCGACCCCAGGATTGTTTCTGAGGGCAGGTGTCATTCACAGGCCTGCAATGAGTGTGAAGATTTAGTGACCATTAGCACCGGGTTTAAAGCTGCTGTTGTGGGAAATGGCCACAAGGCGGCAGCATTTCTCCATTCCCAAATCTGGTTACTAGGGCAGCAGAGCCTTTCTGGGACCAATGGAATACAGAAGAAGGCATCCTTGAAGTCTAATACAGAATAGCATGTCCTTGTGGATGGTAGAATGACCAGCAGGGTGTAGGAATTAGGAACTACTGGATGTATATCCTCGGTGGCTTCACTGAGTGTCCTGACATACTTTACCAGGTCCCCAGCAGCCCACGGGGCTCTAGTGGTCAGGGCAATCGCAGTTTATGGAGCTCACCTGCGCAACTACCCAGCAGCCCTTGGGGCTCTCCTGGTCAGGCCCCTCCCAAGATATGGGGCTCACCTGGGCAGGTCCCAGCAGCCCACAGAACTCTTTTGGTCAGGCCACTCCCAGGATATGGAGCTCACCTGTGCAACTACCCAGCAGCCGTTGGGGCTCTCGTGGTCAGGCCCCTCCCAGGATACGGAGCTCCCCTGGGAAGGTATGCCAGCAGGGCTAGGCACACAGGAAAGGTGCACATAGCCCGCATTGGAGAGCACCTCAGATCGCCTGTCACTCAGAGCTGACACAGAGCACCTTAGAGCAGGACTTGAACTAACAAACAGCAGCTCCGACACTTCTGTGACTCTGGGCATCACTCTGTGTGGCCTCCCTCTGTCTGGTCTTCCAGAGACTTCCACTGCAGCCTGGGCACCAGGCCTCTGTCTCCACCCATCAGCCGTCCTCTCCCTGACTCCTGGATTCCTCTCATTAGGAGAGGGTCTTCTTGAAGTTGTCTCCCACTCATGGGCCAGATAAAATGATTAGAAAACAAGCCGGAGCTGCAGCCCCTTGTCTATCCTGACTCTCAGGAGCCCACACGTGTTCCTTGGACCTGGCCGGTTCAGCGAGGTCCATTTTCTGCAATGTGAGCCCCTGAGGGGTGAGGATTAGCTGAACTGGGCAGCCTGACACTGCCAGCCAGCCCTCCCCAGGTGTGCCTGGGTTGAGGTCAATAGAAACACCACCCCAGGCAGCAAGAGCCCCTGCAGCTGTATCTGACTCCATATTCTCAGCCCCGTCAGCCGTCTTGGGGCTGTTCTGGTGGGAGGGTTTGAGGGGCCACGGCTTTGTGGGCGGCCCGGTGTGAGTGGGTCTCTGCTGGATTTTCTGCAGGAGTTGCCAGGCTGCCACCTGCTAAAGAAGAGGATGTGTCACCATACCTTCTGCTGGAATTTCTCCACTGGCAGAGGTGAGGAAGGAAAAAATCTGTTGGGTCTGGGACAGGAGGGGTATCTCAGGCAGGGAAATGGAAAGCTTCCAGAAGAGCGCCCGGTGCCAGGACCATCCTGGCTGTCCTGCAGGCACCAAGTCGGTCTGCATGCTGTCACTGGTGTGGCTCCACGGCCCTTCCTCTAGGCTTTCAAGTCCTTGTACATATTCAGGTGTTTTACTTGGGAAGGGTGGGAACAGTTTAGCAGCAGCTGGCTTGGGGCTCAGCTCACGTTTACTCACAGACGCCTCGGCATGGTCCCCCAGCTTTGCAATGAGGAAGCTGCTTGCGGGGGCGCTGCTGGCTTCATGGTAGATGATTCCCCACCTCTGACCATCTTCAGAATTGTTTACCCCTGGAGCAAGTGCCTGATAGGGTTTTCCTCTGTATAACTGGTTTTCCTCTGTAAATTTCTTTTTTTGCTTCAAGGTAGATTTTATTCCTCTTTTATGTATTTATAGATATAAGCATGGAAATAATTCATTCATATAAATACATCTGGTGAAGGGAAACACTTTTATCTGTTTTATTTTTAAATTTTATTTATTTTCCATAATTTTGTAATTTAATTTATTTTTTTTTATTTATACGGCAGGATATTATTAGTTATCTATTTTAGACATATACATGTATACACGTCAATCCCAATCCCGCAACTCATCCCAGCAGCTCACCCCAAGGCTTCGCCCCTTTGGTGTCCATACGTGTGTTCTCTACCTCTGTGTCTCTATTTCTGCCCTGCCAACCGGTTCATCTGTACCATTTTTCTAGGTTCCACATGTATGCATTATATCTACAATATTTGTTTTTCTCTTTCCGACTTACTTCACTCTGTATGACAGTCTCTAGATCCATCGACGTCTCTACAAATGACCCAGTTTCATTCCTTTGTATGGCTGAGTAATATTCCATTTTATATATGCACCACATCTTTATCCATTCGTCTGGCTGTGGGCATTTAGGTTGCTTCCATTACCTGGCTATGGTAACTAGTTCTGCAATGAACATTGTGGTGAATGGGTCTTTTTGACTTATGGTTTTCTCTGGGTATATGCCCAGAAGTGGGATTGCTGGATCATATGGTAATTCTATCTTTAGTTTTTTAAGGAACGTCCATACTGTTCTCCATAGTGACTGTATCACTTTACATTCCCACCAATAGTGGAAGAGGGTTCCTTTTCTCCACACCCTCCCCAGCATTTGTTGTTTGTAGATTTTCTGATGATGCCCATTCTAACAGGTGTGAGGTGATACCTCATTGTAGTTTTGATTTGCATTTCTCTAATAATGAGAGATGTTGAGCAGCATTTCATGTGCGTCTTGGCCATCTCTGTGTCTTCTTTGAAGAAGTGTCTATTTAGATCTTCTAGCCATTTTTGTATTGGGTTGTTTGTTTTTTTAAGATTAAGCTGCATGAGCTGTTTCTATATATTGGAGATTAAACCTTTGTCCATTGATTCGTTTGCAAATGTTTTCTCCCGTTCTGAGGGTTGCCTTTTTCCATTCCCGTTTTTTAACAAAAAAGAAAGAAAGAAAAAGAAGCAGAACACAAATGTGTGTAAAATATGCCTCTTGAAACTGTCGTTTTGAAATATGAACGTCTTTTGTATTTTGGGGTCGATATACGACCCCAGGATTTGTTTTCAGGGCAGGTGTCATTTACAGGCCTGCAATTCTTTTGAATATCAAGTGACCATTAGCGCTGGGATTAAAGCTGCTGTTGTGTGAAACGGCCACAAGGTGGCAGCAGTTCTCCTTTACCAAATCTGGTTACTAGGACAACAGAGCCTCAATGCAAGTCGTGTTCTAGCTTGTAATTTAGAATGGAATGTGCCAGGTAAAAGCCCCTTACGTTTGTCTCACTACTTCTTGTTCGTACTTTTAATTTAATTTTTATTTCTTATCACAGCAAGTTGGATTACAATGTTTGGCTTGTTGTAGGTGTGCAAGATGTGGTTCTTTGACACATATACATATGTCTGTTCTTCCTGGGATCCTTTGCCCATGTACGTTATGACAGAATGTTGAGTAGTCTTCTCTTGGTATTCCGTAGGTGTTTGGTGATTATATATTTCACCTGTGTTTGTATATGTCCGTGAAGCGCAATATCCTAATGTATGCAATCCTCACACCTTTCCATTGGGGAACCATCAGTTTGTTTAATGAATCTGTCATTGCCCTTCTCTGTGGAAATATCTTCACTGGTGTCAATTTTTCAGTAACACCTATAAGTGATATCATACGATATGTGTCTTTCTGTTTCTGACTTACTACAAGTCACGTGATTACCTCTAGCCTCATCTACGGTGCTGCAAATGGCACTGTGTCCTTTTTTTCCTTGGCTAATATTCTGTCTGTATATGGACCGGTTCTTCTTTGTCCGCTCATCTGTTGATGGACTTTTTGGTTGCTTCCATGTCATGGCTATTGTAATGCTGCGGCAATGCACATTTGCCTGCCTGTGTCTTTCCAATTCTGTCTTCTTAGGTCATAGGCCCAGGAGTGGGCCTGCTGGATCATATGGTAGCAAAACGTTTACCTTGTAGAGGCACCTCCATTCTGTTCTCATTAGTGGCTCTTACCAGGTTACGTCCCACCTGAGGTTGAGGTTATGCTCTTCTCCACAACACCTTCAGCGTTTATTGTTTCTAGTATTTTTGCGGATGTATACTCTGACTCGTGTGAGCTGATACCACTTTGTGGTTGGATTTGCATGTGTCTCATAACCCCTTGAAATTGAACTTTCTGGCATGTCCTTCTTTTCTTCAAACTGTGAGTACCGCTTACCTCTTCAAATTGTTTTTGTGAAGTATGTGTGACACTTAGAAATAGTTTGGCCATTACCTCCCTCAAGACATTTTGAGGGCAGGTTACATTTACAGCCCTCCAGTACTGGTGCATATGAAGTGAACCTTAGCACAGGTTTTAAAGCTGCTGTTGCAGGAAATGGCCAGAGGGCGGCAGCATTTCTGCTTTTCCCAATCTGGTAACTAGGGAAACAGACCATCTAGGCAGTGGTGTTCCTCGGTTATATATTCGAGTGGAGTGTGCCCCCAAAAGCTGATGTCTCCTTACTCATGTTTGTTTTATAACTTGAATTTATAGTTTTTTATTGGAGTCATATTCCATTGTGTGCATGGACCACTTCTTCTTTGTGCATTCCTCTATTGATGGACATTTTCGTAGCTTCCAAGTTTTGGCTATGGTAAATATTGCTGGGGTGCAGGATTGCCACCCTGTGTCGTTTGTTTTTTTGCTGTACATGGGCCTCTTGCTTCCGTGCACCCTCCCATTGCAGAGCACAGGCTCTGGATGTGCAGGCCCAGCAGCCGTAGCTCACGGCACCAGGCGCTCCGCGGCTTGTGTGATCGTCCCTAACCGGGGCATGATCCCGTGTCCCCTGCATTGGCAGGCAGACTCTCAACCACTGTGCCACCAGTGAAAACCAGCCTGTGTCTTTTTGATTCTCATCCCCTCAGGCGATAGGCCCAGCAGTGGGTATGCTTGATTGAATGGGAGCTCAGTATTTACCTTTACAAAGCACCACCTTTTTGTTTTCATTACTGGCTCTTACCATGTCCCACGTTGAACCAAGGGTAGGTACTTCTCCAAAACCCCTTCAGCATTTATTGTTTGCAGAATTTTTGCTGATGGCCATTCTGACTGGTGTGAGCTGATAAGTTTTTGTAATTTGGATTTGCATATCTTTAATTCTTCCTAATGTTCAGCATTTTTCCATGCCTTTTTAAATTTCTGGTACAGAAAAACAGAAAACAACAGAGAGTACAATTAACCTCTTGCAATTGTCTTCTTGGATGGTTGCCCTCTTTTGAATTGTTTGGTCAATTTTCGACCCCAGGATTGTTTCTGAGGGCAGGTGTCATTCACAGGCCTGCAATGAGTGTGAAGATTTAGTGACCATTAGCACTGGGTTTAAAGCTGCTGTTGTGGGAAATGGCCACAAGGCGGCAGCATTTCTCCATTCCCAAATCTGGTTACTAGGGCAGCAGAGCCTTTCTGGGACCAATGGAATACAGAAGAAGGCATCCTTGAAGTCTAATACAGAATAGCATGTCCTGGTGGACGGTAGAATGACCAGCAGGGTGTAGGAATTAGGAACTACTGGATGTATATCCTCGGTGGCTTCACTGAGTGTCCTGACATCCTTTACCAGGTCCCCAGCAGCCCACGGGGCTCTCGTGGTCAGGGCAATCGCAGTTTATGGAGCTCACCTGCACAACTACCCAGCAGCCCATGGGGCTCTCGTGGTCAGGCCCCTCCCAGGATATGGGGCTCACCTGGGCAGGTCCCAGCAGCCCACGGAGCTCTTTTGGTCAGGCCACTCCCAGGATATGGAGCTCACCTGTGCAACTACCCAGCAGCCCATGGGGCTCTCGTGGTCAGGCCCCTCCCAGGATACGGAGCTCCCCTGGGCAGGTACGCCAGCAGGGCTAGGCACACAGGAACCGTGCCCATGGCCCACATTGGAGAGCACCTCAGATCGCCTGTCACTCAGAGCTGACACAGAGCACCTTAGAGCAGGACTTGCACTAACAAACAGCAGCTCCGACAGTTCTGTGACTCTGGGCATCACTCTGTGCGGCCTCCCTCTGCCTGGTCTTCCAGAGAGTTCCACTGCAGCCTGGGCACCAGGCCTCTGTCTCCACCCATCAGCCGTCCTCTCCCTGACTCCTGGATTCCTCTCATTAGGAGAGGGTCTTCTTGAAGTTGTCTCCCACTCATGGGCCAGATAAAATGATTAGAAAACAAGCCGGAGCTGCAGCCCCTTGTCTATCCTGACTCTCAGGAGCCCACACGTGTTCCTTGGACCTGGCCGGTTCAGCGAGGTCCATTTTCTGCAATGTGAGCCCCTGAGGGGTGAGGATTAGCTGAACTGGGCAGCCTGACACTGCCAGCCAGCCCTCCCCAGGTGTGCCTGGGTTGAGGTCAATAGAAACACCACTCCAGGCAGCAAGAGCCCCTGCAGCTGTGCCTGATGCCATATTCTCTGCCCCATCAGCAGACTCGGGGCTGTGCTGGTGGGAGGGAGTGAGGGGCCATGGCTTTGTGGGGGGCCCGGTGTGAGTGGGTCTCTGCTGGACTTTCTGCAGGAGTTGCCAGGCTGCCACCTGCTAAAGAAGAGGATGTGTCACCATACCTTCTGCTGGAATTTCTCCACTGGCAGAGGTGAGGAAGGAAAAAATCTGTTGGGTCTGGGACAGGAGGGGTATCTCAGGCAGGGAAATGGAAAGCTTCCAGAAGAGCGCCCGGGGCCAGGACCATCCTGGCTGTCCTGCAGGCCCCAAGTCGGTCTGCATGCTGTCACTGGTGTGGCTCCACGGCCCTTCCTCTAGGCTTTCAAGTCCTTGTACATATTCAGGTGTTTTACTTGGGAAGGGTGGGAACAGTTTAGCAGCAGCTGGCTTGGGGCTCAGCTCACGTTTACTCACAGACGCCTCGGCATGGTCCCCCAGCTTTGCAATGAGGAAGCTGCTTGCGGGGGCGCTGCTGGCTTCATGGTAGATGATTCCCCACCTCTGACCATCTTCAGAATTGTTTACCCCTGGAGCAAGTGCCTGATAGGGTTTTCCTCTGTATAACTGGTTTTCCTCTGTAAATTTCTTTTTTTGCTTCAAGGTAGATTTTATTCCTCTTTTATGTATTTATAGATATAAGCATGGAAATAATTCATTCATATAAATACATCTGGTGAAGGGAAACACTTTTATCTGTTTTATTTTTAAATTTTATTTATTTTCCATAATTTTGTAATTTAATTTATTTTTTTATTTATACGGCAGGATATTATTAGTTATCTATTTTAGACATATACATGTATACACGTCAATCCCAATCCCGCAACTCATCCCAGCAGCACCACCCCATGGCTTTGCCCCTTTGGTGTCCATACGTGTGTTCTCTACCTCTGTGTCTCTATTTCTGCCCTGCCAACCGGTTCATCTGTACCATTTTTCTAGGTTCCACATGTATGCATTATATCTACAATATTTGTTTTTCTCTTTCCGACTTACTTCACTCTGTATGACAGTCTCTAGATCCATCGACGTCTCTACAAATGACCCAGTTTCATTCCTTTGTATGGCTGAGTAATATTCCATTTTATATATGCACCACATCTTTATCCATTCGTCTGGCTGTGGGCATTTAGGTTGCTTCCATTACCTGGCTATGGTAACTAGTTCTGCAATGAACATTGTGGTGAATGGGTCTTTTTGACTTATGGTTTTCTCTGGGTATATGCCCAGAAGTGGGATTGCTGGATCATATGGTAATTCTATCTTTAGTTTTTTAAGGAACGTCCATACTGTTCTCCATAGTGACTGTATCACTTTACATTCCCACCAATAGTGGAAGAGGGTTCCTTTTCTCCACACCCTCCCCAGCATTTGTTGTTTGTAGATTTTCTGATGATGCCCATTCTAACAGGTGTGAGGTGATACCTCATTGTAGTTTTGATTTGCATTTCTCTAATAATGAGAGATGTTGAGCAGCATTTCATGTGCGTCTTGGCCATCTCTGTGTCTTCTTTGAAGAAGTGTCTATTTAGATCTTCTAGCCATTTTTGTATTGGGTTGTTTGTTTTTTTAAGATTAAGCTGCATGAGCTGTTTCTATATATTGGAGATTAAACCTTTGTCCATTGATTCGTTTGCAAATGTTTTCTCCCGTTCTGAGGGTTGCCTTTTTCCATTCCCATTTTTTAACAAAAAAGAAAGAAAGAAAAAGAAGCAGAACACAAATGTGTGTAAAATATGCCTCTTGAAACTGTCGTTTTGAAATATGAACGTCTTTTGTATTTTGGGGTCGATATACGACCCCAGGATTTGTTTTCAGGGCAGGTGTCATTTACAGGCCTGCAATTCTTTTGAATATCAAGTGACCATTAGCGCTGGGATTAAAGCTGCTGTTGTGTGAAACGGCCACAAGGTGGCAGCAGTTCTCCTTTACCAAATCTGGTTACTAGGACAACAGAGCCTCAATGCAAGTCGTGTTCTAGCTTGTAATTTAGAATGGAATGTGCCAGGTAAAAGCCCCTTACGTTTGTCTCACTACTTCTTGTTCGTACTTTTAATTTAATTTTTATTTCTTATCACAGCAAGTTGGATTACAATGTTTGGCTTGTTGTAGGTGTGCAAGATGTGGTTCTTTGACCCATATACATATGTCTGTTCTTCCTGGGATCCTTTGCCCATGTACGTTATGACAGAATGTTGAGTAGTCTTCTCTTGGTATTCCGTAGGTGTTTGGTGATTATATATTTCACCTGTGTTTGTATATGTCCGTGAAGCGCAATATCCTAATGTATGCAATCCTCACACCTTTCCATTGGGGAACCATCAGTTTGTTTAATGAATCTGTGATTGCCCTTCTCTGTGGAAATATCTTCACTGGTGTCAATTTTTCAGTAACACCTATAAGTGATATCATACGATATGTGTCTTTCTGTTTCTGACTTACTACAAGTCACGTGATTACCTCTAGCCTCATCTACGGTGCTGCAAATGGCACTGTGTCCTTTTTTTCCTTGGCTAATATTCTGTCTGTATATGGACCGGTTCTTCTTTGTCCGCTCATCTGTTGATGGACTTTTTGGTTGCTTCCATGTCATGGCTATTGTAATGCTGCGGCAATGCACATTTGCCTGCCTGTGTCTTTCCAATTCTGTCTTCTTAGGTCATAGGCCCAGGAGTGGGCCTGCTGGATCATATGGTAGCAAAACGTTTACCTTGTAGAGGCACCTCCATTCTGTTCTCATTAGTGGCTCTTACCAGGTTACGTCCCACCTGAGGTTGAGGTTATGCTCTTCTCCACAACACCTTCAGCGTTTATTGTTTCTAGTATTTTTGCGGATGTATACTCTGACTCGTGTGAGCTGATACCACTTTGTGGTTGGATTTGCATGTGTCTCATAACCCCTTGAAATTGAACTTTCTGGCATGTCCTTCTTTTCTTCAAACTGTGAGTACCGCTTACCTCTTCAAATTGTTTTTGTGAAGTATGTGTGACACTTAGAAATAGTTTGGCCATTACCTCCCTCAAGACATTTTGAGGGCAGGTTACATTTACAGCCCTCCAGTACTGGTGCATATGAAGTGAACCTTAGCACAGGTTTTAAAGCTGCTGTTGCAGGAAATGGCCAGAGGGCGGCAGCATTTCTGCTTTTCCCAATCTGGTAAGTAGGGAAACAGACCATCTAGGCAGTGGTGTTCCTCGGTTATATATTCGAGTGGAGTGTGCCCCCAAAAGCTGATGTCTCCTTACTCATGTTTGTTTTATAACTTGAATTTATAGTTTTTTATTGGAGTCATATTCCATTGTGTGCATGGACCACTTCTTCTTTGTGCATTCCTCTATTGATGGACATTTTCGTAGCTTCCAAGTTTTGGCTATGGTAAATATTGCTGGGGTGCAGGATTGCCACCCTGTGTCGTTTGTTTTTTTGCTGTACATGGGCCTCTTGCTTCCGTGCACCCTCCCATTGCAGAGCACAGGCTCTGGATGTGCAGGCCCAGCAGCCATAGCTCACGGCACCAGGCGCTCCGCGGCTTGTGTGATCGTCCCTAACCGGGGCATGATCCCGTGTCCCCTGCATTGGCAGGCAGACTCTCAACCACTGTGCCACCAGTGAAAACCAGCCTGTGTCTTTTTGATTCTCATCCCCTCAGGCGATAGGCCCAGCAGTGGGTATGCTTGATTGAATGGGAGCTCAGTATTTACCTTTACAAAGCACCACCTTTTTGTTTTCATTACTGGCTCTTACCATGTCCCACGTTGAACCAAGGGTAGGTACTTCTCCAAAACCCCTTCAGCATTTATTGTTTGCAGAATTTTTGCTGATGGCCATTCTGACTGGTGTGAGCTGATAAGTTTTTGTAATTTGGATTTGCATATCTTTAATTCTTCCTAATGTTCAGCATTTTTCCATGCCTTTTTAAATTTCTGGTACAGAAAAACAGAAAACAACAGAGAGTACAATTAACCTCTTGCAATTGTCTTCTTGGATGGTTGCCCTCTTTTGAATTGTTTGGTCAATTTTCGACCCCAGGATTGTTTCTGAGGGCAGGTGTCATTCACAGGCCTGCAATGAGTGTGAAGATTTAGTGACCATTAGCACTGGGTTTAAAGCTGCTGTTGTGGGAAATGGCCACAAGGCGGCAGCATTTCTCCGTTCCCAAATCTGGTTACTAGGGCAGCAGAGCCTTTCTGGGACCAATGGAATACAGAAGAAGGCATCCTTGAAGTCTAATACAGAATAGCATGTCCTTGTGGACGGTAGAATGACCAGCAGGGTGTAGGAATTAGGAACTACTGGATGTATATCCTCGGTGGCTTCACTGAGTGTCCTGACATCCTTTACCAGGTCCCCAGCAGCCCACGGGGCTCTCGTGGTCAGGGCAATCGCAGTTTATGGAGCTCACCTGCACAACTACCCAGCAGCCCATGGGGCTCTCGTGGTCAGGCCCCTCCCAGGATATGGGGCTCACCTGGGCAGGTCCCAGCAGCCCACGGAGCTCTTTTGGTCAGGCCACTCCCAGGATATGGAGCTCACCTGTGCAACTACCCAGCAGCCCATGGGGCTCTCGTGGTCAGGCCCCTCCCAGGATACGGAGCTCCCCTGGGCAGGTACGCCAGCAGGGCTAGGCACACAGGAACCGTGCACATGGCCCACATTGGAGAGCACCTCAGATCGCCTGTCACTCAGAGCTGACACAGAGCACCTTAGAGCAGGACTTGCACTAACAAACAGCAGCTCTGACAGTTCTGTGACTCTGGGCATCACTCTGTGCGGCCTCCCTCTGCCTGGTCTTCCAGAGAGTTCCACTGCAGCCTGGGCACCAGGCCTCTGTCTCCACCCATCAGCCGTCCTCTCCCTGACTCCTGGATTCCTCTCATTAGGAGAGGGTCTTCTTGAAGTTGTCTCCCACTCATGGGCCAGATAAAATGATTAGAAAACAAGCCGGAGCTGCAGCCCCTTGTCTATCCTGACTCTCAGGAGCCCACACGTGTTCCTTGGACCTGGCCGGTTCAGCGAGGTCCATTTTCTGCAATGTGAGCCCCTGAGGGGTGAGGATTAGCTGAACTGGGCAGCCTGACACTGCCAGCCAGCCCTCCCCAGGTGTGCCTGGGTTGAGGTCAATAGAAACACCACTCCAGGCAGCAAGAGCCCCTGCAGCTGTGCCTGATGCCATATTCTCTGCCCCATCAGC
Organism: Hyperoodon ampullatus; assembly: GCF_949752795.1. Classification (NCBI taxonomy): domain Eukaryota; kingdom Metazoa; phylum Chordata; class Mammalia; order Artiodactyla; family Ziphiidae; genus Hyperoodon; species Hyperoodon ampullatus. Next base: position 26,685 of record NC_136933.1, read on the forward strand.
AGACTCGGGGCTGTGCTGGTGGGAGGGAGGGAGGGGCCATGGCTTTGTGGGGGGCCCGGTGTGAGTGGGTCTCTGCTGGACTTTCTGCAGGAGTTGCCAGGCTGCCACCTTCTAAAGAAGAGGATGTGTCACCATACCTTCTGCTGGAATTTCTCCACTGGCAGAGGTGAGGAAGGAAAAAATCTGTTGGGTCTGGGACAGGAGGGGTATCTCAGGCAGGGAAATGGAAAGCTTCCAGAAGAGCGCCCGGTGCCAGGACCATCCTGGCTGTCCTGCAGGCACCAAGTCGGTCTGCATGCTGTCACTGGTGTGGCTCCACGGCCCTTCCTCTAGGCTTTCAAGTCCTTGTACATATTCAGGTGTTTTACTTGGGAAGGGTGGGAACAGTTTAGCAGCAGCTGGCTTGGGGCTCAGCTCACGTTTACTCACAGACGCCTCGGCATGGTCCCCCAGCTTTGCAATGAGGAAGCTGCTTGCGGGGGCGCTGCTGGCTTCATGGTAGATGATTCCCCACCTCTGACCATCTTCAGAATTGTTTACCCCTGGAGCAAGTGCCTGATAGGGTTTTCCTCTGTATAACTGGTTTTCCTCTGTATATTTCTTTTTTTGCTTCAAGGTAGATTTTATTCCTCTTTTATGTATTTATAGATATAAGCATGGAAATAATTCATTCATATAAATACATCTGGTGAAGGGAAACACTTTTATCTGTTTTATTTTTAAATTTTATTTATTTTCCATAATTTTGTAATTTAATTTATTTTTTTTATTTATATGGCAGGATATTATTAGTTATCTATTTTAGACATATACATGTATACACGTCAATCCCAATCCCGCAACTCATCCCAGCAGCACCACCCCATGGCTTCGCCCCTTTGGTGTCCATACGTGTGTTCTCTACCTCTGTGTCTCTATTTCTGCCCTGCCAACCGGTTCATCTGTACCATTTTTCTAGGTTCCACATGTATGCATTATATCTACAATATTTGTTTTTCTCTTTCCGACTTACTTCACTCTGTATGACAGTCTCTAGATCCATCGACGTCTCTACAAATGACCCAGTTTCATTCCTTTGTATGGCTGAGTAATATTCCATTTTATATATGCACCACATCTTTATCCATTCGTCTGGCTGTGGGCATTTAGGTTGCTTCCATTACCTGGCTATGGTAACTAGTTCTGCAATGAACATTGTGGTGAATGGGTCTTTTTGACTTATGGTTTTCTCTGGGTATATGCCCAGAAGTGGGATTGCTGGATCATATGGTAATTCTATCTTTAGTTTTTTAAGGAACGTCCATACTGTTCTCCATAGTGACTGTATCACTTTACATTCCCACCAATAGTGGAAGAGGGTTCCTTTTCTCCACACCCTCCCCAGCATTTGTTGTTTGTAGATTTTCTGATGATGCCCATTCTAACAGGTGTGAGGTGATACCTCATTGTAGTTTTGATTTGCATTTCTCTAATAATGAGAGATGTTGAGCAGCATTTCATGTGCGTCTTGGCCATCTCTGTGTCTTCTTTGAAGAAGTGTCTATTTAGATCTTCTAGCCATTTTTGTATTGGGTTGTTTGTTTTTTTAAGATTAAGCTGCATGAGCTGTTTCTATATATTGGAGATTAAACCTTTGTCCATTGATTCGTTTGCAAATGTTTTCTCCCGTTCTGAGGGTTGCCTTTTTCCATTCCCGTTTTTTAACAAAAAAGAAAGAAAGAAAAAGAAGCAGAACACAAATGTGTGTAAAATATGCCTCTTGAAACTGTCGTTTTGAAATATGAACGTCTTTTGTATTTTGGGGTCGATATACGACCCCAGGATTTGTTTTCAGGGCAGGTGTCATTTACAGGCCTGCAATTCTTTTGAATATCAAGTGACCATTAGCGCTGGGATTAAAGCTGCTGTTGTGTGAAACGGCCACAAGGTGGCAGCAGTTCTCCTTTACCAAATCTGGTTACTAGGACAACAGAGCCTCAATGCAAGTCGTGTTCTAGCTTGTAATTTAGAATGGAATGTGCCAGGTAAAAGCCCCTTACGTTTGTCTCACTACTTCTTGTTCGTACTTTTAATTTAATTTTTATTTCTTATCACAGCAAGTTGGATTACAATGTTTGGCTTGTTGTAGGTGTGCAAGATGTGGTTCTTTGACACATATACATATGTCTGTTCTTCCTGGGATCCTTTGCCCATGTACGTTATGACAGAATGTTGAGTAGTCTTCTCTTGGTATTCCGTAGGTGTTTGGTGATTATATATTTCACCTGTGTTTGTATATGTCCGTGAAGCGCAATATCCTAATGTATGCAATCCTCACACCTTTCCATTGGGGAACCATCAGTTTGTTTAATGAATCTGTGATTGCCCTTCTCTGTGGAAATATCTTCACTGGTGTCAATTTTTCAGTAACACCTATAAGTGATATCATACGATATGTGTCTTTCTGTTTCTGACTTACTACAAGTCACGTGATTACCTCTAGCCTCATCTACGGTGCTGCAAATGGCACTGTGTCCTTTTTTTCCTTGGCTAATATTCTGTCTGTATATGGACCGGTTCTTCTTTGTCCGCTCATCTGTTGATGGACTTTTTGGTTGCTTCCATGTCATGGCTATTGTAATGCTGCGGCAATGCACATTTGCTTGCCTGTGTCTTTCCAATTCTGTCTTCTTAGGTCATAGGCCCAGGAGTGGGCCTGCTGGATCATATGGTAGCAAAACGTTTACCTTGTAGAGGCACCTCCATTCTGTTCTCATTAGTGGCTCTTACCAGGTTACGTCCCACCTGAGGTTGAGGTTATGCTCTTCTCCACAACACCTTCAGCGTTTATTGTTTCTAGTATTTTTGCGGATGTATACTCTGACTCGTGTGAGCTGATACCACTTTGTGGTTGGATTTGCATGTGTCTCATAACCCCTTGAAATTGAACTTTCTGGCATGTCCTTCTTTTCTTCAAACTGTGAGTACCGCTTACCTCTTCAAATTGTTTTTGTGAAGTATGTGTGACACTTAGAAATAGTTTGGCCATTACCTCCCTCAAGACATTTTGAGGGCAGGTTACATTTACAGCCCTCCAGTACTGGTGCATATGAAGTGAACCTTAGCACAGGTTTTAAAGCTGCTGTTGCAGGAAATGGCCAGAGGGCGGCAGCATTTCTGCTTTTCCCAATCTGGTAAGTAGGGAAACAGACCATCTAGGCAGTGGTGTTCCTCGGTTATATATTCGAGTGGAGTGTGCCCCCAAAAGCTGATGTCTCCTTACTCATGTTTGTTTTATAACTTGAATTTATAGTTTTTTATTGGAGTCATATTCCATTGTGTGCATGGACCACTTCTTCTTTGTGCATTCCTCTATTGATGGACATTTTCGTAGCTTCCAAGTTTTGGCTATGGTAAATATTGCTGGGGTGCAGGATTGCCACCCTGTGTCGTTTGTTTTTTTGCTGTACATGGGCCTCTTGCTTCCGTGCACCCTCCCATTGCAGAGCACAGGCTCTGGATGTGCAGGCCCAGCAGCCATAGCTCACGGCACCAGGCGCTCCGCGGCTTGTGTGATCGTCCCTAACCGGGGCATGATCCCGTGTCCCCTGCATTGGCAGGCAGACTCTCAACCACTGTGCCACCAGTGAAAACCAGCCTGTGTCTTTTTGATTCTCATCCCCTCAGGCGATAGGCCCAGCAGTGGGTATGCTTGATTGAATGGGAGCTCAGTATTTACCTTTACAAAGCACCACCTTTTTGTTTTCATTACTGGCTCTTACCATGTCCCACGTTGAACCAAGGGTAGGTACTTCTCCAAAACCCCTTCAGCATTTATTGTTTGCAGAATTTTTGCTGATGGCCATTCTGACTGGTGTGAGCTGATAAGTTTTTGTAATTTGGATTTGCATATCTTTAATTCTTCCTAATGTTCAGCATTTTTCCATGCCTTTTTAAATTTCTGGTACAGAAAAACAGAAAACAACAGAGAGTACAATTAACCTCTTGCAATTGTCTTCTTGGATGGTTGCCCTCTTTTGAATTGTTTGGTCAATTTTCGACCCCAGGATTGTTTCTGAGGGCAGGTGTCATTCACAGGCCTGCAATGAGTGTGAAGATTTAGTGACCATTAGCACTGGGTTTAAAGCTGCTGTTGTGGGAAATGGCCACAAGGCGGCAGCATTTCTCCGTTCCCAAATCTGGTTACTAGGGCAGCAGAGCCTTTCTGGGACCAATGGAATACAGAAGAAGGCATCCTTGAAGTCTAATACAGAATAGCATGTCCTTGTGGACGGTAGAATGACCAGCAGGGTGTAGGAATTAGGAACTACTGGATGTATATCCTCGGTGGCTTCACTGAGTGTCCTGACATCCTTTACCAGGTCCCCAGCAGCCCACGGGGCTCTCGTGGTCAGGGCAATCGCAGTTTATGGAGCTCACCTGCACAACTACCCAGCAGCCCATGGGGCTCTCGTGGTCAGGCCCCTCCCAGGATATGGGGCTCACCTGGGCAGGTCCCAGCAGCCCACGGAGCTCTTTTGGTCAGGCCACTCCCAGGATATGGAGCTCACCTGTGCAACTACCCAGCAGCCCATGGGGCTCTCGTGGTCAGGCCCCTCCCAGGATACGGAGCTCCCCTGGGCAGGTACGCCAGCAGGGCTAGGCACACAGGAACCGTGCACATGGCCCACATTGGAGAGCACCTCAGATCGCCTGTCACTCAGAGCTGACACAGAGCACCTTAGAGCAGGACTTGCACTAACAAACAGCAGCTCTGACAGTTCTGTGACTCTGGGCATCACTCTGTGCGGCCTCCCTCTGCCTGGTCTTCCAGAGAGTTCCACTGCAGCCTGGGCACCAGGCCTCTGTCTCCACCCATCAGCCGTCCTCTCCCTGACTCCTGGATTCCTCTCATTAGGAGAGGGTCTTCTTGAAGTTGTCTCCCACTCATGGGCCAGATAAAATGATTAGAAAACAAGCCGGAGCTGCAGCCCCTTGTCTATCCTGACTCTCAGGAGCCCACACGTGTTCCTTGGACCTGGCCGGTTCAGCGAGGTCCATTTTCTGCAATGTGAGCCCCTGAGGGGTGAGGATTAGCTGAACTGGGCAGCCTGACACTGCCAGCCAGCCCTCCCCAGGTGTGCCTGGGTTGAGGTCAATAGAAACACCACTCCAGGCAGCAAGAGCCCCTGCAGCTGTGCCTGATGCCATATTCTCTGCCCCATCAGCAGACTCGGGGCTGTGCTGGTGGGAGGGAGTGAGGGGCCATGGCTTTGTGGGGGGCCCGGTGTGAGTGGGTCTCTGCTGGACTTTCTGCAGGAGTTGCCAGGCTGCCACCTGCTAAAGAAGAGGATGTGTCACCATACCTTCTGCTGGAATTTCTCCACTGGCAGAGGTGAGGAAGGAAAAAATCTGTTGGGTCTGGGACAGGAGGGGTATCTCAGGCAGGGAAATGGAAAGCTTCCAGAAGAGCGCCCGGGGCCAGGACCATCCTGGCTGTCCTGCAGGCCCCAAGTCGGTCTGCATGCTGTCACTGGTGTGGCTCCACGGCCCTTCCTCTAGGCTTTCAAGTCCTTGTACATATTCAGGTGTTTTACTTGGGAAGGGTGGGAACAGTTTAGCAGCAGCTGGCTTGGGGCTCAGCTCACGTTTACTCACAGACGCCTCGGCATGGTCCCCCAGCTTTGCAATGAGGAAGCTGCTTGCGGGGGCGCTGCTGGCTTCATGGTAGATGATTCCCCACCTCTGACCATCTTCAGAATTGTTTACCCCTGGAGCAAGTGCCTGATAGGGTTTTCCTCTGTATAACTGGTTTTCCTCTGTAAATTTCTTTTTTTGCTTCAAGGTAGATTTTATTCCTCTTTTATGTATTTATAGATATAAGCATGGAAATAATTCATTCATATAAATACATCTGGTGACGGGAAACACTTTTATCTGTTTTATTTTTAAATTTTATTTATTTTCCATAATTTTGTAATTTAATTTATTTTTTTTATTTATACGGCAGGATATTATTAGTTATCTATTTTAGACATATACATGTATACACGTCAATCCCAATCCCGCAACTCATCCCAGCAGCACCACCCCATGGCTTCGCCCCTTTGGTGTCCATACGTGTGTTCTCTACCTCTGTGTCTCTATTTCTGCCCTGCCAACCGGTTCATCTGTACCATTTTTCTAGGTTCCACATGTATGCATTATATCTACAATATTTGTTTTTCTCTTTCCGACTTACTTCACTCTGTATGACAGTCTCTAGATCCATCGACGTCTCTACAAATGACCCAGTTTCATTCCTTTGTATGGCTGAGTAATATTCCATTTTATATATGCACCACATCTTTATCCATTCGTCTGGCTGTGGGCATTTAGGTTGCTTCCATTACCTGGCTATGGTAACTAGTTCTGCAATGAACATTGTGGTGAATGGGTCTTTTTGACTTATGGTTTTCTCTGGGTATATGCCCAGAAGTGGGATTGCTGGATCATATGGTAATTCTATCTTTAGTTTTTTAAGGAACGTCCATACTGTTCTCCATAGTGACTGTATCACTTTACATTCCCACCAATAGTGGAAGAGGGTTCCTTTTCTCCACACCCTCCCCAGCATTTGTTGTTTGTAGATTTTCTGATGATGCCCATTCTAACAGGTGTGAGGTGATACCTCATTGTAGTTTTGATTTGCATTTCTCTAATAATGAGAGATGTTGAGCAGCATTTCATGTGCGTCTTGGCCATCTCTGTGTCTTCTTTGAAGAAGTGTCTATTTAGATCTTCTAGCCATTTTTGTATTGGGTTGTTTGTTTTTTTAAGATTAAGCTGCATGAGCTGTTTCTATATATTGGAGATTAAACCTTTGTCCATTGATTCGTTTGCAAATGTTTTCTCCCGTTCTGAGGGTTGCCTTTTTCCATTCCCGTTTTTTAACAAAAAAGAAAGAAAGAAAAAGAAGCAGAACACAAATGTGTGTAAAATATGCCTCTTGAAACTGTCGTTTTGAAATATGAACGTCTTTTGTATTTTGGGGTCGATATACGACCCCAGGATTTGTTTTCAGGGCAGGTGTCATTTACAGGCCTGCAATTCTTTTGAATATCAAGTGACCATTAGCGCTGGGATTAAAGCTGCTGTTGTGTGAAACGGCCACAAGGTGGCAGCAGTTCTCCTTTACCAAATCTGGTTACTAGGACAACAGAGCCTCAATGCAAGTCGTGTTCTAGCTTGTAATTTAGAATGGAATGTGCCAGGTAAAAGCCCCTTACGTTTGTCTCACTACTTCTTGTTCGTACTTTTAATTTAATTTTTATTTCTTATCACAGCAAGTTGGATTACAATGTTTGGCTTGTTGTAGGTGTGCAAGATGTGGTTCTTTGACACATATACATATGTCTGTTCTTCCTGGGATCCTTTGCCCATGTACGTTATGACAGAATGTTGAGTAGTCTTCTCTTGGTATTCCGTAGGTGTTTGGTGATTATATATTTCACCTGTGTTTGTATATGTCCGTGAAGCGCAATATCCTAATGTATGCAATCCTCACACCTTTCCATTGGGGAACCATCAGTTTGTTTAATGAATCTGTGATTGCCCTTCTCTGTGGAAATATCTTCACTGGTGTCAATTTTTCAGTAACACCTATAAGTGATATCATACGATATGTGTCTTTCTGTTTCTGACTTACTACAAGTCACGTGATTACCTCTAGCCTCATCTACGGTGCTGCAAATGGCACTGTGTCCTTTTTTTCCTTGGCTAATATTCTGTCTGTATATGGACCGGTTCTTCTTTGTCCGCTCATCTGTTGATGGACTTTTTGGTTGCTTCCATGTCATGGCTATTGTAATGCTGCGGCAATGCACATTTGCCTGCCTGTGTCTTTCCAATTCTGTCTTCTTAGGTCATAGGCCCAGGAGTGGGCCTGCTGGATCATATGGTAGCAAAACGTTTACCTTGTAGAGGCACCTCCATTCTGTTCTCATTAGTGGCTCTTACCAGGTTACGTCCCACCTGAGGTTGAGGTTATGCTCTTCTCCACAACACCTTCAGCGTTTATTGTTTCTAGTATTTTTGCGGATGTATACTCTGACTCGTGTGAGCTGATACCACTTTGTGGTTGGATTTGCATGTGTCTCATAACCCCTTGAAATTGAACTTTCTGGCATGTCCTTCTTTTCTTCAAACTGTGAGTACCGCTTACCTCTTCAAATTGTTTTTGTGAAGTATGTGTGACACTTAGAAATAGTTTGGCCATTACCTCCCTCAAGACATTTTGAGGGCAGGTTACATTTACAGCCCTCCAGTACTGGTGCATATGAAGTGAACCTTAGCACAGGTTTTAAAGCTGCTGTTGCAGGAAATGGCCAGAGGGCGGCAGCATTTCTGCTTTTCCCAATCTGGTAACTAGGGAAACAGACCATCTAGGCAGTGGTGTTCCTCGGTTATATATTCGAGTGGAGTGTGCCCCCAAAAGCTGATGTCTCCTTACTCATGTTTGTTTTATAACTTGAATTTATAGTTTTTTATTGGAGTCATATTCCATTGTGTGCATGGACCACTTCTTCTTTGTGCATTCCTCTATTGATGGACATTTTCGTAGCTTCCAAGTTTTGGCTATGGTAAATATTGCTGGGGTGCAGGATTGCCACCCTGTGTCGTTTGTTTTTTTGCTGTACATGGGCCTCTTGCTTCCGTGCACCCTCCCATTGCAGAGCACAGGCTCTGGATGTGCAGGCCCAGCAGCCGTAGCTCACGGCACCAGGCGCTCCGCGGCATGTGTGATCATCCCTAACCGGGGCATGATCCCGTGTCCCCTGCATTGGCAGGCAGACTCTCAACCACTGTGCCACCAGTGAAAACCAGCCTGTGTGTTTTTGATTCTCATCCCCTCAGGCGATAGGCCCAGCAGTGGGTATGCTTGATTGAATGGGAGCTCAGTATTTACCTTTACAAAGCACCACCTTTTTGTTTTCATTACTGGCTCTTACCATGTCCCACGTTGAACCAAGGGTAGGTACTTCTCCAAAACCCCTTCAGCATTTATTGTTTGCAGAATTTTTGCTGATGGCCATTCTGACTGGTGTGAGCTGATAAGTTTTTGTAATTTGGATTTGCATATCTTTAATTCTTCCTAATGTTCAGCATTTTTCCATGCCTTTTTAAATTTCTGGTACAGAAAAACAGAAAACAGCAGAGAGTACAATTAACCTCTTGCAATTGTCTTCTTGGATGGTTGCCCTCTTTTGAATTGTTTGGTCAATTTTCGACCCCAGGATTGTTTCTGAGGGCAGGTGTCATTCACAGGCCTGCAATGAGTGTGAAGATTTAGTGACCATTAGCACTGGGTTTAAAGCTGCTGTTGTGGGAAATGGCCACAAGGCGGCAGCATTTCTCCATTCCCAAATCTGGTTACTAGGGCAGCAGAGCCTTTCTGGGACCAATGGAATACAGAAGAAGGCATCCTTGAAGTCTAATACAGAATAGCATGTCCTTGTGGACGGTAGAATGACCAGCAGGGTGTAGGAATTAGGAACTACTGGATGTATATCCTTGGTGGCTTCACTGAGTGTCCTGACATCCTTTACCAGGTCCCCAGCAGCCCACGGGGCTCTCGTGGTCAGGGCAATCGCAGTTTATGGAGCTCACCTGCACAACTACCCAGCAGCCCATGGGGCTCTCGTGGTCAGGCCCCTCCCAGGATATGGGGCTCACCTGGGCAGGTCCCAGCAGCCCACGGAGCTCTTTTGGTCAGGCCACTCCCAGGATATGGAGCTCACCTGTGCAACTACCCAGCAGCCCATGGGGCTCTCGTGGTCAGGCCCCTCCCAGGATACGGAGCTCCCCTGGGCAGGTACGCCAGCAGGGCTAGGCACACAGGAACCGTGCACATGGCCCACATTGGAGAGCACCTCAGATCGCCTGTCACTCAGAGCTGACACAGAGCACCTTAGAGCAGGACTTGCACTAACAAACAGCAGCTCTGACAGTTCTGTGACTCTGGGCATCACTCTGTGCGGCCTCCCTCTGCCTGGTCTTCCAGAGAGTTCCACTGCAGCCTGGGCACCAGGCCTCTGTCTCCACCCATCAGCCGTCCTCTCCCTGACTCCTGGATTCCTCTCATTAGGAGAGGGTCTTCTTGAAGTTGTCTTCCACTCATGGGCCAGATAAAATGATTAGAAAACAAGCCGGAGCTGCAGCCCCTTGTCTATCCTGACTCTCAGGAGCCCACACGTGTTCCTTGGACCTGGCCGGTTCAGCGAGGTCCATTTTCTGCAATGTGAGCCCCTGAGGGGTGAGGATTAGCTGAACTGGGCAGCCTGACACTGCCAGCCAGCCCTCCCCAGGTGTGCCTGGGTTGAGGTCAATAGAAACACCACTCCAGGCAGCAAGAGCCCCTGCAGCTGTGCCTGATGCCATATTCTCTGCCCCATCAGCAGACTCGGGGCTGTGCTGGTGGGAGGGAGGGAGGGGCCATGGCTTTGTGGGGGGCCCGGTGTGAGTGGGTCTCTGCTGGACTTTCTGCAGGAGTTGCCAGGCTGCCACCTTCTAAAGAAGAGGATGTGTCACCATACCTTCTGCTGGAATTTCTCCACTGGCAGAGGTGAGGAAGGAAAAAATCTGTTGGGTCTGGGACAGGAGGGGTATCTCAGGCAGGGAAATGGAAAGCTTCCAGAAGAGCGCCCGGTGCCAGGACCATCCTGGCTGTCCTGCAGGCACCAAGTCGGTCTGCATGCTGTCACTGGTGTGGCTCCACGGCCCTTCCTCTAGGCTTTCAAGTCCTTGTACATATTCAGGTGTTTTACTTGGGAAGGGTGGGAACAGTTTAGCAGCAGCTGGCTTGGGGCTCAGCTCACGTTTACTCACAGACGCCTCGGCATGGTCCCCCAGCTTTGCAATGAGGAAGCTGCTTGCGGGGGCGCTGCTGGCTTCATGGTAGATGATTCCCCACCTCTGACCATCTTCAGAATTGTTTACCCCTGGAGCAAGTGCCTGATAGGGTTTTCCTCTGTATAACTGGTTTTCCTCTGTAAATTTCTTTTTTTGCTTCAAGGTAGATTTTATTCCTCTTTTATGTATTTATAGATATAAGCATGGATATAATTCATTCATATAAATACATCTGGTGAAGGGAAACACTTTTATCTGTTTTATTTTTAAATTTTATTTATTTTCCATAATTTTGTAATTTAATTTATTTTTTTTATTTATACGGCAGGATATTATTAGTTATCTATTTTAGACATATACATGTATACACGTCAATCCCAATCCCGCAACTCATCCCAGCAGCACCACCCCATGGCTTCGCCCCTTTGGTGTCCATACGTGTGTTCTCTACCTCTGTGTCTCTATTTCTGCCCTGCCAACCGGTTCATCTGTACCATTTTTCTAGGTTCCACATGTATGCATTATATCTACAATATTTGTTTTTCTCTTTCCGACTTACTTCACTCTGTATGACAGTCTCTAGATCCATCGACGTCTCTACAAATGACCCAGTTTCATTCCTTTGTATGGCTGAGTAATATTCCATTTTATATATGCACCACATCTTTATCCATTCGTCTGGCTGTGGGCATTTAGGTTGCTTCCATTACCTGGCTATGGTAACTAGTTCTGCAATGAACATTGTGGTGAATGGGTCTTTTTGACTTATGGTTTTCTCTGGGTATATGCCCAGAAGTGGGATTGCTGGATCATATGGTAATTCTATCTTTAGTTTTTTAAGGAACGTCCATACTGTTCTCCATAGTGACTGTATCACTTTACATTCCCACCAATAGTGGAAGAGGGTTCCTTTTCTCCACACCCTCCCCAGCATTTGTTGTTTGTAGATTTTCTGATGATGCCCATTCTAACAGGTGTGAGGTGATACCTCATTGTAGTTTTGATTTGCATTTCTCTAATAATGAGAGATGTTGAGCAGCATTTCATGTGCGTCTTGGCCATCTCTGTGTCTTCTTTGAAGAAGTGTCTATTTAGATCTTCTAGCCATTTTTGTATTGGGTTGTTTGTTTTTTTAAGATTAAGCTGCATGAGCTGTTTCTATATATTGGAGATTAAACCTTTGTCCATTGATTCGTTTGCAAATGTTTTCTCCCGTTCTGAGGGTTGCCTTTTTCCATTCCCGTTTTTTAACAAAAAAGAAAGAAAGAAAAAGAAGCAGAACACAAATGTGTGTAAAATATGCCTCTTGAAACTGTCGTTTTGAAATATGAACGTCTTTTGTATTTTGGGGTCGATATACGACCCCAGGATTTGTTTTCAGGGCAGGTGTCATTTACAGGCCTGCAATTCTTTTGAATATCAAGTGACCATTAGCGCTGGGATTAAAGCTGCTGTTGTGTGAAACGGCCACAAGGTGGCAGCAGTTCTCCTTTACCAAATCTGGTTACTAGGACAACAGAGCCTCAATGCAAGTCGTGTTCTAGCTTGTAATTTAGAATGGAATGTGCCAGGTAAAAGCCCCTTACGTTTGTCTCACTACTTCTTGTTCGTACTTTTAATTTAATTTTTATTTCTTATCACAGCAAGTTGGATTACAATGTTTGGCTTGTTGTAGGTGTGCAAGATGTGGTTCTTTGACACATATACATATGTCTGTTCTTCCTGGGATCCTTTGCCCATGTACGTTATGACAGAATGTTGAGTAGTCTTCTCTTGGTATTCCGTAGGTGTTTGGTGATTATATATTTCACCTGTGTTTGTATATGTCCGTGAAGCGCAATATCCTAATGTATGCAATCCTCACACCTTTCCATTGGGGAACCATCAGTTTCTTTAATGAATCTGTGATTGCCCTTCTCTGTGGAAATATCTTCACTGGTGTCAATTTTTCAGTAACACCTATAAGTGATATCATACGATATGTGTCTTTCTGTTTCTGACTTACTACAAGTCACGTGATTACCTCTAGCCTCATCTACGGTGCTGCAAATGGCACTGTGTCCTTTTTTTCCTTGGCTAATATTCTGTCTGTATATGGACCGGTTCTTCTTTGTCCGCTCATCTGTTGATGGACTTTTTGGTTGCTTCCATGTCATGGCTATTGTAATGCTGCGGCAATGCACATTTGCCTGCCTGTGTCTTTCCAATTCTGTCTTCTTAGGTCATAGGCCCAGGAGTGGGCCTGCTGGATCATATGGTAGCAAAACGTTTACCTTGTAGAGGCACCTCCATTCTGTTCTCATTAGTGGCTCTTACCAGGTTACGTCCCACCTGAGGTTGAGGTTATGCTCTTCTCCACAACACCTTCAGCGTTTATTGTTTCTAGTATTTTTGCAGATGTATACTCTGACTCGTGTGAGCTGATACCACTTTGTGGTTGGATTTGCATGTGTCTCATAACCCCTTGAAATTGAACTTTCTGGCATGTCCTTCTTTTCTTCAAACTGTGAGTACCGCTTACCTCTTCAAATTGTTTTTGTGAAGTATGTGTGACACTTAGAAATAGTTTGGCCATTACCTCCCTCAAGACATTTTGAGGGCAGGTTACATTTACAGCCCTCCAGTACTGGTGCATATGAAGTGAACCTTAGCACAGGTTTTAAAGCTGCTGTTGCAGGAAATGGCCAGAGGGCGGCAGCATTTCTGCTTTTCCCAATCTGGTAAGTAGGGAAACAGACCATCTAGGCAGTGGTGTTCCTCGGTTATATATTCGAGTGGAGTGTGCCCCCAAAAGCTGATGTCTCCTTACTCATGTTTGTTTTATAACTTGAATTTATAGTTTTTTATTGGAGTCATATTCCATTGTGTGCATGGACCACTTCTTCTTTGTGCATTCCTCTATTGATGGACATTTTCGTAGCTTCCAAGTTTTGGCTATGGTAAATATTGCTGGGGTGCAGGATTGCCACCCTGTGTCGTTTGTTTTTTTGCTGTACATGGGCCTCTTGCTTCCGTGCACCCTCCCATTGCAGAGCACAGGCTCTGGATGTGCAGGCCCAGCAGCCGTAGCTCACGGCACCAGGCGCTCCGCGGCTTGTGTGATCGTCCCTAACCGGGGCATGATCCCGTGTCCCCTGCATTGGCAGGCAGACTCTCAACCACTGTGCCACCAGTGAAAACCAGCCTGTGTCTTTTTGATTCTCATCCCCTCAGGCGATAGGCCCAGCAGTGGGTATGCTTGATTGAATGGGAGCTCAGTATTTACCTTTACAAAGCACCACCTTTTTGTTTTCATTACTGGCTCTTACCATGTCCCACGTTGAACCAAGGGTAGGTACTTCTCCAAAACCCCTTCAGCATTTATTGTTTGCAGAATTTTTGCTGATGGCCATTCTGACTGGTGTGAGCTGATAAGTTTTTGTAATTTGGATTTGCATATCTTTAATTCTTCCTAATGTTCAGCATTTTTCCATGCCTTTTTAAATTTCTGGTACAGAAAAACAGAAAACAACAGAGAGTACAATTAACCTCTTGCAATTGTCTTCTTGGATGGTTGCCCTCTTTTGAATTGTTTGGTCAATTTTCGACCCCAGGATTGTTTCTGAGGGCAGGTGTCATTCACAGGCCTGCAATGAGTGTGAAGATTTAGTGACCATTAGCACTGGGTTTAAAGCTGCTGTTGTGGGAAATGGCCACAAGGCGGCAGCATTTCTCCATTCCCAAATCTGGTTACTAGGGCAGCAGAGCCTTTCTGGGACCAATGGAATACAGAAGAAGGCATCCTTGAAGTCTAATACAGAATAGCATGTCCTGGTGGACGGTAGAATGACCAGCAGGGTGTAGGAATTAGGAACTACTGGATGTATATCCTCGGTGGCTTCACTGAGTGTCCTGACATCCTTTACCAGGTCCCCAGCAGCCCACGGGGCTCTCGTGGTCAGGGCAATCGCAGTTTATGGAGCTCACCTGCACAACTACCCAGCAGCCCATGGGGCTCTCGTGGTCAGGCCCCTCCCAGGATATGGGGCTCACCTGGGCAGGTCCCAGCAGCCCACGGAGCTCTTTTGGTCAGGCCACTCCCAGGATATGGAGCTCACCTGTGCAACTACCCAGCAGCCCATGGGGCTCTCGTGGTCAGGCCCCTCCCAGGATACGGAGCTCCCCTGGGCAGGTACGCCAGCAGGGCTAGGCACACAGGAACCGTGCCCATGGCCCACATTGGAGAGCACCTCAGATCGCCTGTCACTCAGAGCTGACACAGAGCACCTTAGAGCAGGACTTGCACTAACAAACAGCAGCTCTGACAGTTCTGTGACTCTGGGCATCACTCTGTGCGGCCTCCCTCTGCCTGGTCTTCCAGAGAGTTCCACTGCAGCCTGGGCACCAGGCCTCTGTCTCCACCCATCAGCCGTCCTCTCCCTGACTCCTGGATTCCTCTCATTAGGAGAGGGTCTTCTTGAAGTTGTCTCCCACTCATGGGCCAGATAAAATGATTAGAAAACAAGCCGGAGCTGCAGCACCTTGTCTATCCTGACTCTCAGGAGCCCACACGTGTTCCTTGGACCTGGCCGGTTCAGCGAGGTCCATTTTCTGCAATGTGAGCCCCTGAGGGGTGAGGATTAGCTGAACTGGGCAGCCTGACACTGCCAGCCAGCCCTCCCCAGGTGTGCCTGGGTTGAGGTCAATAGAAACACCACTCCAGGCAGCAAGAGCCCCTGCAGCTGTGCCTGATGCCATATTCTCTGCCCCATCAGCAGACTCGGGGCTGTGCTGGTGGGAGGGAGGGAGGGGCCATGGCTTTGTGGGGGGCCCGGTGTGAGTGGGTCTCTGCTGGACTTTCTGCAGGAGTTGCCAGGCTGCCACCTTCTAAAGAAGAGGATGTGTCACCATACCTTCTGCTGGAATTTCTCCACTGGCAGAGGTGAGGAAGGAAAAAATCTGTTGGGTCTGGGACAGGAGGGGTATCTCAGGCAGGGAAATGGAAAGCTTCCAGAAGAGCGCCCGGTGCCAGGACCATCCTGGCTGTCCTGCAGGCACCAAGTCGGTCTGCATGCTGTCACTGGTGTGGCTCCACGGCCCTTCCTCTAGGCTTTCAAGTCCTTGTACATATTCAGGTGTTTTACTTGGGAAGGGTGGGAACAGTTTAGCAGCAGCTGGCTTGGGGCTCAGCTCACGTTTACTCACAGACGCCTCGGCATGGTCCCCCAGCTTTGCAATGAGGAAGCTGCTTGTGGGGGCGCTGCTGGCTTCATGGTAGATGATTCCCCACCTCTGACCATCTTCAGAATTGTTTACCCCTGGAGCAAGTGCCTGATAGGGTTTTCCTCTGTATAACTGGTTTTCCTCTGTATATTTCTTTTTTTGCTTCAAGGTAGATTTTATTCCTCTTTTATGTATTTATAGATATAAGCATGGAAATAATTCATTCATATAAATACATCTGGTGAAGGGAAACACTTTTATCTGTTTTATTTTTAAATTTTATTTATTTTCCATAATTTTGTAATTTAATTTATTTTTTTTATTTATACGGCAGGATATTATTAGTTATCTATTTTAGACATATACATGTATACACGTCAATCCCAATCCCGCAACTCATCCCAGCAGCACCACCCCATGGCTTCGCCCCTTTGGTGTCCATACGTGTGTTCTCTACCTCTGTGTCTCTATTTCTGCCCTGCCAACCGGTTCATCTGTACCATTTTTCTAGGTTCCACATGTATGCATTATATCTACAATATTTGTTTTTCTCTTTCCGACTTACTTCACTCTGTATGACAGTCTCTAGATCCATCGACGTCTCTACAAATGACCCAGTTTCATTCCTTTGTATGGCTGAGTAATATTCCATTTTATATATGCACCACATCTTTATCCATTCGTCTGGCTGTGGGCATTTAGGTTGCTTCCATTACCTGGCTATGGTAACTAGTTCTGCAATGAACATTGTGGTGAATGGGTCTTTTTGACTTATGGTTTTCTCTGGGTATATGCCCAGAAGTGGGATTGCTGGATCATATGGTAATTCTATCTTTAGTTTTTTAAGGAACGTCCATACTGTTCTCCATAGTGACTGTATCACTTTACATTCCCACCAATAGTGGAAGAGGGTTCCTTTTCTCCACACCCTCCCCAGCATTTGTTGTTTGTAGATTTTCTGATGATGCCCATTCTAACAGGTGTGAGGTGATACCTCATTGTAGTTTTGATTTGCATTTCTCTAATAATGAGAGATGTTGAGCAGCATTTCATGTGCGTCTTGGCCATCTCTGTGTCTTCTTTGAAGAAGTGTCTATTTAGATCTTCTAGCCATTTTTGTATTGGGTTGTTTGTTTTTTTAAGATTAAGCTGCATGAGCTGTTTCTATATATTGGAGATTAAACCTTTGTCCATTGATTCGTTTGCAAATGTTTTCTCCCGTTCTGAGGGTTGCCTTTTTCCATTCCCGTTTTTTAACAAAAAAGAAAGAAAGAAAAAGAAGCAGAACACAAATGTGTGTAAAATATGCCTCTTGAAACTGTCGTTTTGAAATATGAACGTCTTTTGTATTTTGGGGTCGATATACGACCCCAGGATTTGTTTTCAGGGCAGGTGTCATTTACAGGCCTGCAATTCTTTTGAATATCAAGTGACCATTAGCGCTGGGATTAAAGCTGCTGTTGTGTGAAACGGCCACAAGGTGGCAGCAGTTCTCCTTTACCAAATCTGGTTACTAGGACAACAGAGCCTCAATGCAAGTCGTGTTCTAGCTTGTAATTTAGAATGGAATGTGCCAGGTAAAAGCCCCTTACGTTTGTCTCACTACTTCTTGTTCGTACTTTTAATTTAATTTTTATTTCTTATCACAGCAAGTTGGATTACAATGTTTGGCTTGTTGTAGGTGTGCAAGATGTGGTTCTTTGACACATATACATATGTCTGTTCTTCCTGGGATCCTTTGCCCATGTACGTTATGACAGAATGTTGAGTAGTCTTCTCTTGGTATTCCGTAGGTGTTTGGTGATTATATATTTCACCTGTGTTTGTATATGTCCGTGAAGCGCAATATCCTAATGTATGCAATCCTCACACCTTTCCATTGGGGAACCATCAGTTTCTTTAATGAATCTGTGATTGCCCTTCTCTGTGGAAATATCTTCACTGGTGTCAATTTTTCAGTAACACCTATAAGTGATATCATACGATATGTGTCTTTCTGTTTCTGACTTACTACAAGTCACGTGATTACCTCTAGCCTCATCTACGGTGCTGCAAATGGCACTGTGTCCTTTTTTTCCTTGGCTAATATTCTGTCTGTATATGGACCGGTTCTTCTTTGTCCGCTCATCTGTTGATGGACTTTTTGGTTGCTTCCATGTCATGGCTATTGTAATGCTGCGGCAATGCACATTTGCCTGCCTGTGTCTTTCCAATTCTGTCTTCTTAGGTCATAGGCCCAGGAGTGGGCCTGCTGGATCATATGGTAGCAAAACGTTTACCTTGTAGAGGCACCTCCATTCTGTTCTCATTAGTGGCTCTTACCAGGTTACGTCCCACCTGAGGTTGAGGTTATGCTCTTCTCCACAACACCTTCAGCGTTTATTGTTTCTAGTATTTTTGCGGATGTATACTCTGACTCGTGTGAGCTGATACCACTTTGTGGTTGGATTTGCATGTGTCTCATAACCCCTTGAAATTGAACTTTCTGGCATGTCCTTCTTTTCTTCAAACTGTGAGTACCGCTTACCTCTTCAAATTGTTTTTGTGAAGTATGTGTGACACTTAGAAATAGTTTGGCCATTACCTCCCTCAAGACATTTTGAGGGCAGGTTACATTTACAGCCCTCCAGTACTGGTGCATATGAAGTGAACCTTAGCACAGGTTTTAAAGCTGCTGTTGCAGGAAATGGCCAGAGGGCGGCAGCATTTCTGCTTTTCCCAATCTGGTAAGTAGGGAAACAGACCATCTAGGCAGTGGTGTTCCTCGGTTATATATTCGAGTGGAGTGTGCCCCCAAAAGCTGATGTCTCCTTACTCATGTTTGTTTTATAACTTGAATTTATAGTTTTTTATTGGAGTCATATTCCATTGTGTGCATGGACCACTTCTTCTTTGTGCATTCCTCTATTGATGGACATTTTCATAGCTTCCAAGTTTTGGCTATGGTAAATATTGCTGGGGTGCAGGATTGCCACCCTGTGTCGTTTGTTTTTTTGCTGTACATGGGCCTCTTGCTTCCGTGCACCCTCCCATTGCAGAGCACAGGCTCTGGATGTGCAGGCCCAGCAGCCGTAGCTCACGGCACCAGGCGCTCCGCGGCTTGTGTGATCGTCCCTAACCGGGGCATGATCCCGTGTCCCCTGCATTGGCAGGCAGACTCTCAACCACTGTGCCACCAGTGAAAACCAGCCTGTGTCTTTTTGATTCTCATCCCCTCAGGCGATAGGCCCAGCAGTGGGTATGCTTGATTGAATGGGAGCTCAGTATTTACCTTTACAAAGCACCACCTTTTTGTTTTCATTACTGGCTCTTACCATGTCCCACGTTGAACCAAGGGTAGGTACTTCTCCAAAACCCCTTCAGCATTTATTGTTTGCAGAATTTTTGCTGATGGCCATTCTGACTGGTGTGAGCTGATAAGTTTTTGTAATTTGGATTTGCATATCTTTAATTCTTCCTAATGTTCAGCATTTTTCCATGCCTTTTTAAATTTCTGGTACAGAAAAACAGAAAACAACAGAGAGTACAATTAACCTCTTGCAATTGTCTTCTTGGATGGTTGCCCTCTTTTGAATTGTTTGGTCAATTTTCGACCCCAGGATTGTTTCTGAGGGCAGGTGTCATTCACAGGCCTGCAATGAGTGTGAAGATTTAGTGACCATTAGCACTGGGTTTAAAGCTGCTGTTGTGGGAAATGGCCACAAGGCGGCAGCATTTCTCCGTTCCCAAATCTGGTTACTAGGGCAGCAGAGCCTTTCTGGGACCAATGGAATACAGAAGAAGGCATCCTTGAAGTCTAATACAGAATAGCATGTCCTGGTGGACGGTAGAATGACCAGCAGGGTGTAGGAATTAGGAACTACTGGATGTATATCCTCGGTGGCTTCACTGAGTGTCCTGACATCCTTTACCAGGTCCCCAGCAGCCCACGGGGCTCTCGTGGTCAGGGCAATCGCAGTTTATGGAGCTCACCTGCACAACTACCCAGCAGCCCATGGGGCTCTCGTGGTCAGGCCCCTCCCAGGATATGGGGCTCACCTGGGCAGGTCCCAGCAGCCCACGGAGCTCTTTTGGTCAGGCCACTCCCAGGATATGGAGCTCACCTGTGCAACTACCCAGCAGCCCATGGGGCTCTCGTGGTCAGGCCCCTCCCAGGATACGGAGCTCCCCTGGGCAGGTACGCCAGCAGGGCTAGGCACACAGGAACCGTGCCCATGGCCCACATTGGAGAGCACCTCAGATCGCCTGTCACTCAGAGCTGACACAGAGCACCTTAGAGCAGGACTTGCACTAACAAACAGCAGCTCTGACAGTTCTGTGACTCTGGGCATCACTCTGTGCGGCCTCCCTCTGCCTGGTCTTCCAGAGAGTTCCACTGCAGCCTGGGCACCAGGCCTCTGTCTCCACCCATCAGCCGTCCTCTCCCTGACTCCTGGATTCCTCTCATTAGGAGAGGGTCTTCTTGAAGTTGTCTCCCACTCATGGGCCAGATAAAATGATTAGAAAACAAGCCGGAGCTGCAGCACCTTGTCTATCCTGACTCTCAGGAGCCCACACGTGTTCCTTGGACCTGGCCGGTTCAGCGAGGTCCATTTTCTGCAATGTGAGCCCCTGAGGGGTGAGGATTAGCTGAACTGGGCAGCCTGACACTGCCAGCCAGCCCTCCCCAGGTGTGCCTGGGTTGAGGTCAATAGAAACACCACTCCAGGCAGCAAGAGCCCCTGCAGCTGTGCCTGATGCCATATTCTCTGCCCCATCAGCAGACTCGGGGCTGTGCTGGTGGGAGGGAGTGAGGGGCCATGGCTTTGTGGGGGGCCCGGTGTGAGTGGGTCTCTGCTGGACTTTCTGCAGGAGTTGCCAGGCTGCCACCTGCTAAAGAAGAGGATGTGTCACCATACCTTCTGCTGGAATTTCTCCACTGGCAGAGGTGAGGAAGGAAAAAATCTGTTGGGTCTGGGACAGGAGGGGTATCTCAGGCAGGGAAATGGAAAGCTTCCAGAAGAGCGCCCGGGGCCAGGACCATCCTGGCTGTCCTGCAGGCCCCAAGTCGGTCTGCATGCTGTCACTGGTGTGGCTCCACGGCCCTTCCTCTAGGCTTTCAAGTCCTTGTACATATTCAGGTGTTTTACTTGGGAAGGGTGGGAACAGTTTAGCAGCAGCTGGCTTGGGGCTCAGCTCACGTTTACTCACAGACGCCTCGGCATGGTCCCCCAGCTTTGCAATGAGGAAGCTGCTTGCGGGGGCGCTGCTGGCTTCATGGTAGATGATTCCCCACCTCTGACCATCTTCAGAATTGTTTACCCCTGGAGCAAGTGCCTGATAGGGTTTTCCTCTGTATAACTGGTTTTCCTCTGTAAATTTCTTTTTTTGCTTCAAGGTAGATTTTATTCCTCTTTTATGTATTTATAGATATAAGCATGGAAATAATTCATTCATATAAATACATCTGGTGAAGGGAAACACTTTTATCTGTTTTATTTTTAAATTTTATTTATTTTCCATAATTTTGTAATTTAATTTATTTTTTTATTTATACGGCAGGATATTATTAGTTATCTATTTTAGACATATACATGTATACACGTCAATCCCAATCCCGCAACTCATCCCAGCAGCACCACCCCATGGCTTCGCCCCTTTGGTGTCCATACGTGTGTTCTCTACCTCTGTGTCTCTATTTCTGCCCTGCCAACCGGTTCATCTGTACCATTTTTCTAGGTTCCACATGTATGCATTATATCTACAATATTTGTTTTTCTCTTTCCGACTTACTTCACTCTGTATGACAGTCTCTAGATCCATCGACGTCTCTACAAATGACCCAGTTTCATTCCTTTGTATGGCTGAGTAATATTCCATTTTATATATGCACCACATCTTTATCCATTCGTCTGGCTGTGGGCATTTAGGTTGCTTCCATTACCTGGCTATGGTAACTAGTTCTGCAATGAACATTGTGGTGAATGGGTCTTTTTGACTTATGGTTTTCTCTGGGTATATGCCCAGAAGTGGGATTGCTGGATCATATGGTAATTCTATCTTTAGTTTTTTAAGGAACGTCCATACTGTTCTCCATAGTGACTGTATCACTTTACATTCCCACCAATAGTGGAAGAGGGTTCCTTTTCTCCACACCCTCCCCAGCATTTGTTGTTTGTAGATTTTCTGATGATGCCCATTCTAACAGGTGTGAGGTGATACCTCATTGTAGTTTTGATTTGCATTTCTCTAATAATGAGAGATGTTGAGCAGCATTTCATGTGCGTCTTGGCCATCTCTGTGTCTTCTTTGAAGAAGTGTCTATTTAGATCTTCTAGCCATTTTTGTATTGGGTTGTTTGTTTTTTTAAGATTAAGCTGCATGAGCTGTTTCTATATATTGGAGATTAAACCTTTGTCCATTGATTCGTTTGCAAATGTTTTCTCCCGTTCTGAGGGTTGCCTTTTTCCATTCCCGTTTTTTAACAAAAAAGAAAGAAAGAAAAAGAAGCAGAACACAAATGTGTGTAAAATATGCCTCTTGAAACTGTCGTTTTGAAATATGAACGTCTTTTGTATTTTGGGGTCGATATACGACCCCAGGATTTGTTTTCAGGGCAGGTGTCATTTACAGGCCTGCAATTCTTTTGAATATCAAGTGACCATTAGCGCTGGGATTAAAGCTGCTGTTGTGTGAAACGGCCACAAGGTGGCAGCAGTTCTCCTTTACCAAATCTGGTTACTAGGACAACAGAGCCTCAATGCAAGTCGTGTTCTAGCTTGTAATTTAGAATGGAATGTGCCAGGTAAAAGCCCCTTACGTTTGTCTCACTACTTCTTGTTCGTACTTTTAATTTAATTTTTATTTCTTATCACAGCAAGTTGGATTACAATGTTTGGCTTGTTGTAGGTGTGCAAGATGTGGTTCTTTGACACATATACATATGTCTGTTCTTCCTGGGATCCTTTGCCCATGTACGTTATGACAGAATGTTGAGTAGTCTTCTCTTGGTATTCCGTAGGTGTTTGGTGATTATATATTTCACCTGTGTTTGTATATGTCCGTGAAGCGCAATATCCTAATGTATGCAATCCTCACACCTTTCCATTGGGGAACCATCAGTTTCTTTAATGAATCTGTGATTGCCCTTCTCTGTGGAAATATCTTCACTGGTGTCAATTTTTCAGTAACACCTATAAGTGATATCATACGATATGTGTCTTTCTGTTTCTGACTTACTACAAGTCACGTGATTACCTCTAGCCTCATCTACGGTGCTGCAAATGGCACTGTGTCCTTTTTTTCCTTGGCTAATATTCTGTCTGTATATGGACCGGTTCTTCTTTGTCCGCTCATCTGTTGATGGACTTTTTGGTTGCTTCCATGTCATGGCTATTGTAATGCTGCGGCAATGCACATTTGCCTGCCTGTGTCTTTCCAATTCTGTCTTCTTAGGTCATAGGCCCAGGAGTGGGCCTGCTGGATCATATGGTAGCAAAACGTTTACCTTGTAGAGGCACCTCCATTCTGTTCTCATTAGTGGCTCTTACCAGGTTACGTCCCACCTGAGGTTGAGGTTATGCTCTTCTCCACAACACCTTCAGCGTTTATTGTTTCTAGTATTTTTGCGGATGTATACTCTGACTCGTGTGAGCTGATACCACTTTGTGGTTGGATTTGCATGTGTCTCATAACCCCTTGAAATTGAACTTTCTGGCATGTCCTTCTTTTCTTCAAACTGTGAGTACCGCTTACCTCTTCAAATTGTTTTTGTGAAGTATGTGTGACACTTAGAAATAGTTTGGCCATTACCTCCCTCAAGACATTTTGAGGGCAGGTTACATTTACAGCCCTCCAGTACTGGTGCATATGAAGTGAACCTTAGCACAGGTTTTAAAGCTGCTGTTGCAGGAAATGGCCAGAGGGCGGCAGCATTTCTGCTTTTCCCAATCTGGTAAGTAGGGAAACAGACCATCTAGGCAGTGGTGTTCCTCGGTTATATATTCGAGTGGAGTGTGCCCCCAAAAGCTGATGTCTCCTTACTCATGTTTGTTTTATAACTTGAATTTATAGTTTTTTATTGGAGTCATATTCCATTGTGTGCATGGACCACTTCTTCTTTGTGCATTCCTCTATTGATGGACATTTTCGTAGCTTCCAAGTTTTGGCTATGGTAAATATTGCTGGGGTGCAGGATTGCCACCCTGTGTCGTTTGTTTTTTTGCTGTACATGGGCCTCTTGCTTCCGTGCACCCTCCCATTGCAGAGCACAGGCTCTGGATGTGCAGGCCCAGCAGCCGTAGCTCACGGCACCAGGCGCTCCGCGGCTTGTGTGATCGTCCCTAACCGGGGCATGATCCCGTGTCCCCTGCATTGGCAGGCAGACTCTCAACCACTGTGCCACCAGTGAAAACCAGCCTGTGTCTTTTTGATTCTCATCCCCTCAGGCGATAGGCCCAGCAGTGGGTATGCTTGATTGAATGGGAGCTCAGTATTTACCTTTACAAAGCACCACCTTTTTGTTTTCATTACTGGCTCTTACCATGTCCCACGTTGAACCAAGGGTAGGTACTTCTCCAAAACCCCTTCAGCATTTATTGTTTGCAGAATTTTTGCTGATGGCCATTCTGACTGGTGTGAGCTGATAAGTTTTTGTAATTTGGATTTGCATATCTTTAATTCTTCCTAATGTTCAGCATTTTTCCATGCCTTTTTAAATTTCTGGTACAGAAAAACAGAAAACAACAGAGAGTACAATTAACCTCTTGCAATTGTCTTCTTGGATGGTTGCCCTCTTTTGAATTGTTTGGTCAATTTTCGACCCCAGGATTGTTTCTGAGGGCAGGTGTCATTCACAGGCCTGCAATGAGTGTGAAGATTTAGTGACCATTAGCACTGGGTTTAAAGCTGCTGTTGTGGGAAATGGCCACAAGGCGGCAGCATTTCTCCATTCCCAAATCTGGTTACTAGGGCAGCAGAGCCTTTCTGGGACCAATGGAATACAGAAGAAGGCATCCTTGAAGTCTAATACAGAATAGCATGTCCTGGTGGACGGTAGAATGACCAGCAGGGTGTAGGAATTAGGAACTACTGGATGTATATCCTCGGTGGCTTCACTGAGTGTCCTGACATCCTTTACCAGGTCCCCAGCAGCCCACGGGGCTCTCGTGGTCAGGGCAATCGCAGTTTATGGAGCTCACCTGCACAACTACCCAGCAGCCCATGGGGCTCTCGTGGTCAGGCCCCTCCCAGGATATGGGGCTCACCTGGGCAGGTCCCAGCAGCCCACGGAGCTCTTTTGGTCAGGCCACTCCCAGGATATGGAGCTCACCTGTGCAACTACCCAGCAGCCCATGGGGCTCTCGTGGTCAGGCCCCTCCCAGGATACGGAGCTCCCCTGGGCAGGTACGCCAGCAGGGCTAGGCACACAGGAACCGTGCACATGGCCCACATTGGAGAGCACCTCAGATCGCCTGTCACTCAGAGCTGACACAGAGCACCTTAGAGCAGGACTTGCACTAACAAACAGCAGCTCTGACAGTTCTGTGACTCTGGGCATCACTCTGTGCGGCCTCCCTCTGCCTGGTCTTCCAGAGAGTTCCACTGCAGCCTGGGCACCAGGCCTCTGTCTCCACCCATCAGCCGTCCTCTCCCTGACTCCTGGATTCCTCTCATTAGGAGAGGGTCTTCTTGAAGTTGTCTCCCACTCATGGGCCAGATAAAATGATTAGAAAACAAGCCGGAGCTGCAGCCCCTTGTCTATCCTGACTCTCAGGAGCCCACACGTGTTCCTTGGACCTGGCCGGTTCAGCGAGGTCCATTTTCTGCAATGTGAGCCCCTGAGGGGTGAGGATTAGCTGAACTGGGCAGCCTGACACTGCCAGCCAGCCCTCCCCAGGTGTGCCTGGGTTGAGGTCAATAGAAACACCACTCCAGGCAGCAAGAGCCCCTGCAGCTGTGCCTGATGCCATATTCTCTGCCCCATCAGCAGACTCGGGGCTGTGCTGGTGGGAGGGAGGGAGGGGCCATGGCTTTGTGGGGGGCCCGGTGTGAGTGGGTCTCTGCTGGACTTTCTGCAGGAGTTGCCAGGCTGCCACCTGCTAAAGAAGAGGATGTGTCACCATACCTTCTGCTGGAATTTCTCCACTGGCAGAGGTGAGGAAGGAAAAAATCTGTTGGGTCTGGGACAGGAGGGGTATCTCAGGCAGGGAAATGGAAAGCTTCCAGAAGAGCGCCCGGTGCCAGGACCATCCTGGCTGTCCTGCAGGCACCAAGTCGGTCTGCATGCTGTCACTGGTGTGGCTCCACGGCCCTTCCTCTAGGCTTTCAAGTCCTTGTACATATTCAGGTGTTTTACTTGGGAAGGGTGGGAACAGTTTAGCAGCAGCTGGCTTGGGGCTCAGCTCACGTTTACTCACAGACGCCTCGGCATGGTCCCCCAGCTTTGCAATGAGGAAGCTGCTTGCGGGGGCGCTGCTGGCTTCATGGTAGATGATTCCCCACCTCTGACCATCTTCAGAATTGTTTACCCCTGGAGCAAGTGCCTGATAGGGTTTTCCTCTGTATAACTGGTTTTCCTCTGTAAATTTCTTTTTTTGCTTCAAGGTAGATTTTATTCCTCTTTTATGTATTTATAGATATAAGCATGGAAATAATTCATTCATATAAATACATCTGGTGAAGGGAAACACTTTTATCTGTTTTATTTTTAAATTTTATTTATTTTCCATAATTTTGTAATTTAATTTATTTTTTTTATTTATACGGCAGGATATTATTAGTTATCTATTTTAGACATATACATGTATACACGTCAATCCCAATCCCGCAACTCATCCCAGCAGCACCACCCCATGGCTTCGCCCCTTTGGTGTCCATACGTGTGTTCTCTACCTCTGTGTCTCTATTTCTGCCCTGCCAACCGGTTCATCTGTACCATTTTTCTAGGTTCCACATGTATGCATTATATCTACAATATTTGTTTTTCTCTTTCCGACTTACTTCACTCTGTATGACAGTCTCTAGATCCATCGACGTCTCTACAAATGACCCAGTTTCATTCCTTTGTATGGCTGAGTAATATTCCATTTTTTTTTTTTTTTTTTTTTTTTTTTGCGGTACGCGGGCCTCTCACTGTTGTGGCCTCTCCCATTGCGGAGCACAGGCTCCGGACGCGCAGGCCCAGCAGCCATGGCTCACGGGCCCAGCCGCTCCGCGGCACGCGGGATCCTCCCAGACCGGGGCACGAACCCGTGTCCCCTGCATTGGCAGGCGGACTCTCAACCACTGCGCCACCAGGGAAGCCCTATTCCATTTTATATATGCACCACATCTTTATCCATTCGTCTGGCTGTGGGCATTTAGGTTGCTTCCATTACCTGGCTATGGTAACTAGTTCTGCAATGAACATTGTGGTGAATGGGTCTTTTTGACTTATGGTTTTCTCTGGGTATATGCCCAGAAGTGGGATTGCTGGATCATATGGTAATTCTATCTTTAGTTTTTTAAGGAACGTCCATACTGTTCTCCATAGTGACTGTATCACTTTACATTCCCACCAATAGTGGAAGAGGGTTCCTTTTCTCCACACCCTCCCCAGCATTTGTTGTTTGTAGATTTTCTGATGATGCCCATTCTAACAGGTGTGAGGTGATACCTCATTGTAGTTTTGATTTGCATTTCTCTAATAATGAGAGATGTTGAGCAGCATTTCATGTGCGTCTTGGCCATCTCTGTGTCTTCTTTGAAGAAGTGTCTATTTAGATCTTCTAGCCATTTTTGTATTGGGTTGTTTGTTTTTTTAAGATTAAGCTGCATGAGCTGTTTCTATATATTGGAGATTAAACCTTTGTCCATTGATTCGTTTGCAAATGTTTTCTCCCGTTCTGAGGGTTGCCTTTTTCCATTCCCGTTTTTTAACAAAAAAGAAAGAAAGAAAAAGAAGCAGAACACAAATGTGTGTAAAATATGCCTCTTGAAACTGTCGTTTTGAAATATGAACGTCTTTTGTATTTTGGGGTCGATATACGACCCCAGGATTTGTTTTCAGGGCAGGTGTCATTTACAGGCCTGCAATTCTTTTGAATATCAAGTGACCATTAGCGCTGGGATTAAAGCTGCTGTTGTGTGAAACGGCCACAAGGTGGCAGCAGTTCTCCTTTACCAAATCTGGTTACTAGGACAACAGAGCCTCAATGCAAGTCGTGTTCTAGCTTGTAATTTAGAATGGAATGTGCCAGGTAAAAGCCCCTTACGTTTGTCTCACTACTTCTTGTTCGTACTTTTAATTTAATTTTTATTTCTTATCACAGCAAGTTGGATTACAATGTTTGGCTTGTTGTAGGTGTGCAAGATGTGGTTCTTTGACACATATACATATGTCTGTTCTTCCTGGGATCCTTTGCCCATGTACGTTATGACAGAATGTTGAGTAGTCTTCTCTTGGTATTCCGTAGGTGTTTGGTGATTATATATTTCACCTGTGTTTGTATATGTCCGTGAAGCGCAATATCCTAATGTATGCAATCCTCACACCTTTCCATTGGGGAACCATCAGTTTGTTTAATGAATCTGTGATTGCCCTTCTCTGTGGAAATATCTTCACTGGTGTCAATTTTTCAGTAACACCTATAAGTGATATCATACGATATGTGTCTTTCTGTTTCTGACTTACTACAAGTCACGTGATTACCTCTAGCCTCATCTACGGTGCTGCAAATGGCACTGTGTCCTTTTTTTCCTTGGCTAATATTCTGTCTGTATATGGACCGATTCTTCTTTGTCCGCTCATCTGTTGATGGACTTTTTGGTTGCTTCCATGTCATGGCTATTGTAATGCTGCGGCAATGCACATTTGCCTGCCTGTGTCTTTCCAATTCTGTCTTCTTAGGTCATAGGCCCAGGAGTGGGCCTGCTGGATCATATGGTAGCAAAACGTTTACCTTGTAGAGGCACCTCCATTCTGTTCTCATTAGTGGCTCTTACCAGGTTACGTCCCACCTGAGGTTGAGGTTATGCTCTTCTCCACAACACCTTCAGCGTTTATTGTTTCTAGTATTTTTGCGGATGTATACTCTGACTCGTGTGAGCTGATACCACTTTGTGGTTGGATTTGCATGTGTCTCATAACCCCTTGAAATTGAACTTTCTGGCATGTCCTTCTTTTCTTCAAACTGTGAGTACCGCTTACCTCTTCAAATTGTTTTTGTGAAGTATGTGTGACACTTAGAAATAGTTTGGCCATTACCTCCCTCAAGACATTTTGAGGGCAGGTTACATTTACAGCCCTCCAGTACTGGTGCATATGAAGTGAACCTTAGCACAGGTTTTAAAGCTGCTGTTGCAGGAAATGGCCAGAGGGCGGCAGCATTTCTGCTTTTCCCAATCTGGTAAGTAGGGAAACAGACCATCTAGGCAGTGGTGTTCCTCGGTTATATATTCGAGTGGAGTGTGCCCCCAAAAGCTGATGTCTCCTTACTCATGTTTGTTTTATAACTTGAATTTATAGTTTTTTATTGGAGTCATATTCCATTGTGTGCATGGACCACTTCTTCTTTGTGCATTCCTCTATTGATGGACATTTTCGTAGCTTCCAAGTTTTGGCTATGGTAAATATTGCTGGGGTGCAGGATTGCCACCCTGTGTCGTTTGTTTTTTTGCTGTACATGGGCCTCTTGCTTCCGTGCACCCTCCCATTGCAGAGCACAGGCTCTGGATGTGCAGGCCCAGCAGCCGTAGCTCACGGCACCAGGCGCTCCGTGGCTTGTGTGATCGTCCCTAACCGGGGCATGATCCCGTGTCCCCTGCATTGGCAGGCAGACTCTCAACCACTGTGCCACCAGTGAAAACCAGCCTGTGTCTTTTTGATTCTCATCCCCTCAGGCGATAGGCCCAGCAGTGGGTATGCTTGATTGAATGGGAGCTCAGTATTTACCTTTACAAAGCACCACCTTTTTGTTTTCATTACTGGCTCTTACCATGTCCCACGTTGAACCAAGGGTAGGTACTTCTCCAAAACCCCTTCAGCATTTATTGTTTGCAGAATTTTTGCTGATGGCCATTCTGACTGGTGTGAGCTGATAAGTTTTTGTAATTTGGATTTGCATATCTTTAATTCTTCCTAATGTTCAGCATTTTTCCATGCCTTTTTAAATTTCTGGTACAGAAAAACAGAAAACAACAGAGAGTACAATTAACCTCTTGCAATTGTCTTCTTGGATGGTTGCCCTCTTTTGAATTGTTTGGTCAATTTTCGAGCCCAGGATTGTTTCTGAGGGCAGGTGTCATTCACAGGCCTGCAATGAGTGTGAAGATTTAGTGACCATTAGCACTGGGTTTAAAGCTGCTGTTGTGGGAAATGGCCACAAGGCGGCAGCATTTCTCCATTCCCAAATCTGGTTACTAGGGCAGCAGAGCCTTTCTGGGACCAATGGAATACAGAAGAAGGCATCCTTGAAGTCTAATACAGAATAGCATGTCCTGGTGGACGGTAGAATGACCAGCAGGGTGTAGGAATTAGGAACTACTGGATGTATATCCTCGGTGGCTTCACTGAGTGTCCTGACATCCTTTACCAGGTCCCCAGCAGCCCACGGGGCTCTCGTGGTCAGGGCAATCGCAGTTTATGGAGCTCACCTGCACAACTACCCAGCAGCCCATGGGGCTCTCGTGGTCAGGCCCCTCCCAGGATATGGGGCTCACCTGGGCAGGTCCCAGCAGCCCACGGAGCTCTTTTGGTCAGGCCACTCCCAGGATATGGAGCTCACCTGTGCAACTACCCAGCAGCCCATGGGGCTCTCGTGGTCAGGCCCCTCCCAGGATACGGAGCTCCCCTGGGCAGGTACGCCAGCAGGGCTAGGCACACAGGAACCGTGCCCATGGCCCACATTGGAGAGCACCTCAGATCGCCTGTCACTCAGAGCTGACACAGAGCACCTTAGAGCAGGACTTGCACTAACAAACAGCAGCTCTGACAGTTCTGTGACTCTGGGCATCACTCTGTGCGGCCTCCCTCTGCCTGGTCTTCCAGAGAGTTCCACTGCAGCCTGGGCACCAGGCCTCTGTCTCCACCCATCAGCCGTCCTCTCCCTGACTCCTGGATTCCTCTCATTAGGAGAGGGTCTTCTTGAAGTTGTCTCCCACTCATGGGCCAGATAAAATGATTAGAAAACAAGCCGGAGCTGCAGCCCCTTGTCTATCCTGACTCTCAGGAGCCCACACGTGTTCCTTGGACCTGGCCGGTTCAGCGAGGTCCATTTTCTGCAATGTGAGCCCCTGAGGGGTGAGGATTAGCTGAACTGGGCAGCCTGACACTGCCAGCCAGCCCTCCCCAGGTGTGCCTGGGTTGAGGTCAATAGAAACACCACTCCAGGCAGCAAGAGCCCCTGCAGCTGTGCCTGATGCCATATTCTCTGCCCCATCAGCCGTCTTGGGGCTGTGCTGGTGGGAGGGAGGGAGGGGCCATGGCTTTGTGGGGGGCCCGGTGTGAGTGGGTCTCTGCTGGACTTTCTGCAGGAGTTGCCAGGCTGCCACCTGCTAAAGAAGAGGATGTGTCACCATACCTTCTGCTGGAATTTCTCCACTGGCAGAGGTGAGGAAGGAAAAAATCTGTTGGGTCTGGGACAGGAGGGGTATCTCAGGCAGGGAAATGGAAAGCTTCCAGAAGAGCGCCCGGTGCCAGGACCATCCTGGCTGTCCTGCAGGCACCAAGTCGGTCTGCATGCTGTCACTGGTGTGGCTCCACGGCCCTTCCTCTAGGCTTTCAAGTCCTTGTACATATTCAGGTGTTTTACTTGGGAAGGGTGGGAACAGTTTAGCAGCAGCTGGCTTGGGGCTCAGCTCACGTTTACTCACAGACGCCTCGGCATGGTCCCCCAGCTTTGCAATGAGGAAGCTGCTTGCGGGGGCGCTGCTGGCTTCATGGTAGATGATTCCCCACCTCTGACCATCTTCAGAATTGTTTACCCCTGGAGCAAGTGCCTGATAGGGTTTTCCTCTGTATAACTGGTTTTCCTCTGTATATTTCTTTTTTTGCTTCAAGGTAGATTTTATTCCTCTTTTATGTATTTATAGATATAAGCATGGAAATAATTCATTCATATAAATACATCTGGTGAAGGGAAACACTTTTATCTGTTTTATTTTTAAATTTTATTTATTTTCCATAATTTTGTAATTTAATTTATTTTTTTTATTTATACGGCAGGATATTATTAGTTATCTATTTTAGACATATACATGTATACACGTCAATCCCAATCCCGCAACTCATCCCAGCAGCACCACCCCATGGCTTCGCCCCTTTGGTGTCCATACGTGTGTTCTCTACCTCTGTGTCTCTATTTCTGCCCTGCCAACCGGTTCATCTGTACCATTTTTCTAGGTTCCACATGTATGCATTATATCTACAATATTTGTTTTTCTCTTTCCGACTTACTTCACTCTGTATGACAGTCTCTAGATCCATCGACGTCTCTACAAATGACCCAGTTTCATTCCTTTGTATGGCTGAGTAATATTCCATTTTATATATGCACCACATCTTTATCCATTCGTCTGGCTGTGGGCATTTAGGTTGCTTCCATTACCTGGCTATGGTAACTAGTTCTGCAATGAACATTGTGGTGAATGGGTCTTTTTGACTTATGGTTTTCTCTGGGTATATGCCCAGAAGTGGGATTGCTGGATCATATGGTAATTCTATCTTTAGTTTTTTAAGGAACGTCCATACTGTTCTCCATAGTGACTGTATCACTTTACATTCCCACCAATAGTGGAAGAGGGTTCCTTTTCTCCACACCCTCCCCAGCATTTGTTGTTTGTAGATTTTCTGATGATGCCCATTCTAACAGGTGTGAGGTGATACCTCATTGTAGTTTTGATTTGCATTTCTCTAATAATGAGAGATGTTGAGCAGCATTTCATGTGCGTCTTGGCCATCTCTGTGTCTTCTTTGAAGAAGTGTCTATTTAGATCTTCTAGCCATTTTTGTATTGGGTTGTTTGTTTTTTTAAGATTAAGCTGCATGAGCTGTTTCTATATATTGGAGATTAAACCTTTGTCCATTGATTCGTTTGCAAATGTTTTCTCCCGTTCTGAGGGTTGCCTTTTTCCATTCCCGTTTTTTAACAAAAAAGAAAGAAAGAAAAAGAAGCAGAACACAAATGTGTGTAAAATATGCCTCTTGAAACTGTCGTTTTGAAATATGAACGTCTTTTGTATTTTGGGGTCGATATACGACCCCAGGATTTGTTTTCAGGGCAGGTGTCATTTACAGGCCTGCAATTCTTTTGAATATCAAGTGACCATTAGCGCTGGGATTAAAGCTGCTGTTGTGTGAAACGGCCACAAGGTGGCAGCAGTTCTCCTTTACCAAATCTGGTTACTAGGACAACAGAGCCTCAATGCAAGTCGTGTTCTAGCTTGTAATTTAGAATGGAATGTGCCAGGTAAAAGCCCCTTACGTTTGTCTCACTACTTCTTGTTCGTACTTTTAATTTAATTTTTATTTCTTATCACAGCAAGTTGGATTACAATGTTTGGCTTGTTGTAGGTGTGCAAGATGTGGTTCTTTGACACATATACATATGTCTGTTCTTCCTGGGATCCTTTGCCCATGTACGTTATGACAGAATGTTGAGTAGTCTTCTCTTGGTATTCCGTAGGTGTTTGGTGATTATATATTTCACCTGTGTTTGTATATGTCCGTGAAGCGCAATATCCTAATGTATGCAATCCTCACACCTTTCCATTGGGGAACCATCAGTTTCTTTAATGAATCTG
This sequence comes from Hyperoodon ampullatus, assembly GCF_949752795.1. Classification (NCBI taxonomy): domain Eukaryota; kingdom Metazoa; phylum Chordata; class Mammalia; order Artiodactyla; family Ziphiidae; genus Hyperoodon; species Hyperoodon ampullatus. The sequence continues at coordinate 60,516 of NC_136933.1, forward strand.
TGATTGCCCTTCTCTGTGGAAATATCTTCACTGGTGTCAATTTTTCAGTAACACCTATAAGTGATATCATACGATATGTGTCTTTCTGTTTCTGACTTACTACAAGTCACGTGATTACCTCTAGCCTCATCTACGGTGCTGCAAATGGCACTGTGTCCTTTTTTTCCTTGGCTAATATTCTGTCTGTATATGGACCGGTTCTTCTTTGTCCGCTCATCTGTTGATGGACTTTTTGGTTGCTTCCATGTCATGGCTATTGTAATGCTGCGGCAATGCACATTTGCCTGCCTGTGTCTTTCCAATTCTGTCTTCTTAGGTCATAGGCCCAGGAGTGGGCCTGCTGGATCATATGGTAGCAAAACGTTTACCTTGTAGAGGCACCTCCATTCTGTTCTCATTAGTGGCTCTTACCAGGTTACGTCCCACCTGAGGTTGAGGTTATGCTCTTCTCCACAACACCTTCAGCGTTTATTGTTTCTAGTATTTTTGCGGATGTATACTCTGACTCGTGTGAGCTGATACCACTTTGTGGTTGGATTTGCATGTGTCTCATAACCCCTTGAAATTGAACTTTCTGGCATGTCCTTCTTTTCTTCAAACTGTGAGTACCGCTTACCTCTTCAAATTGTTTTTGTGAAGTATGTGTGACACTTAGAAATAGTTTGGCCATTACCTCCCTCAAGACATTTTGAGGGCAGGTTACATTTACAGCCCTCCAGTACTGGTGCATATGAAGTGAACCTTAGCACAGGTTTTAAAGCTGCTGTTGCAGGAAATGGCCAGAGGGCGGCAGCATTTCTGCTTTTCCCAATCTGGTAAGTAGGGAAACAGACCATCTAGGCAGTGGTGTTCCTCGGTTATATATTCGAGTGGAGTGTGCCCCCAAAAGCTGATGTCTCCTTACTCATGTTTGTTTTATAACTTGAATTTATAGTTTTTTATTGGAGTCATATTCCATTGTGTGCATGGACCACTTCTTCTTTGTGCATTCCTCTATTGATGGACATTTTCGTAGCTTCCAAGTTTTGGCTATGGTAAATATTGCTGGGGTGCAGGATTGCCACCCTGTGTCGTTTGTTTTTTTGCTGTACATGGGCCTCTTGCTTCCGTGCACCCTCCCATTGCAGAGCACAGGCTCTGGATGTGCAGGCCCAGCAGCCGTAGCTCACGGCACCAGGCGCTCCGCGGCTTGTGTGATCGTCCCTAACCGGGGCATGATCCCGTGTCCCCTGCATTGGCAGGCAGACTCTCAACCACTGTGCCACCAGTGAAAACCAGCCTGTGTCTTTTTGATTCTCATCCCCTCAGGCGATAGGCCCAGCAGTGGGTATGCTTGATTGAATGGGAGCTCAGTATTTACCTTTACAAAGCACCACCTTTTTGTTTTCATTACTGGCTCTTACCATGTCCCACGTTGAACCAAGGGTAGGTACTTCTCCAAAACCCCTTCAGCATTTATTGTTTGCAGAATTTTTGCTGATGGCCATTCTGACTGGTGTGAGCTGATAAGTTTTTGTAATTTGGATTTGCATATCTTTAATTCTTCCTAATGTTCAGCATTTTTCCATGCCTTTTTAAATTTCTGGTACAGAAAAACAGAAAACAACAGAGAGTACAATTAACCTCTTGCAATTGTCTTCTTGGATGGTTGCCCTCTTTTGAATTGTTTGGTCAATTTTCGAGCCCAGGATTGTTTCTGAGGGCAGGTGTCATTCACAGGCCTGCAATGAGTGTGAAGATTTAGTGACCATTAGCACTGGGTTTAAAGCTGCTGTTGTGGGAAATGGCCACAAGGCGGCAGCATTTCTCCATTCCCAAATCTGGTTACTAGGGCAGCAGAGCCTTTCTGGGACCAATGGAATACAGAAGAAGGCATCCTTGAAGTCTAATACAGAATAGCATGTCCTTGTGGACGGTAGAATGACCAGCAGGGTGTAGGAATTAGGAACTACTGGATGTATATCCTCGGTGGCTTCACTGAGTGTCCTGACATCCTTTACCAGGTCCCCAGCAGCCCACGGGGCTCTCGTGGTCAGGGCAATCGCAGTTTATGGAGCTCACCTGCACAACTACCCAGCAGCCCATGGGGCTCTCGTGGTCAGGCCCCTCCCAGGATATGGGGCTCACCTGGGCAGGTCCCAGCAGCCCACGGAGCTCTTTTGGTCAGGCCACTCCCAGGATATGGAGCTCACCTGTGCAACTACCCAGCAGCCCATGGGGCTCTCGTGGTCAGGCCCCTCCCAGGATACGGAGCTCCCCTGGGCAGGTACGCCAGCAGGGCTAGGCACACAGGAACCGTGCCCATGGCCCACATTGGAGAGCACCTCAGATCGCCTGTCACTCAGAGCTGACACAGAGCACCTTAGAGCAGGACTTGCACTAACAAACAGCAGCTCTGACAGTTCTGTGACTCTGGGCATCACTCTGTGCGGCCTCCCTCTGCCTGGTCTTCCAGAGAGTTCCACTGCAGCCTGGGCACCAGGCCTCTGTCTCCACCCATCAGCCGTCCTCTCCCTGACTCCTGGATTCCTCTCATTAGGAGAGGGTCTTCTTGAAGTTGTCTCCCACTCATGGGCCAGATAAAATGATTAGAAAACAAGCCGGAGCTGCAGCCCCTTGTCTATCCTGACTCTCAGGAGCCCACACGTGTTCCTTGGACCTGGCCGGTTCAGCGAGGTCCATTTTCTGCAATGTGAGCCCCTGAGGGGTGAGGATTAGCTGAACTGGGCAGCCTGACACTGCCAGCCAGCCCTCCCCAGGTGTGCCTGGGTTGAGGTCAATAGAAACACCACTCCAGGCAGCAAGAGCCCCTGCAGCTGTGCCTGATGCCATATTCTCTGCCCCATCAGCAGACTCGGGGCTGTGCTGGTGGGAGGGAGGGAGGGGCCATGGCTTTGTGGGGGGCCCGGTGTGAGTGGGTCTCTGCTGGACTTTCTGCAGGAGTTGCCAGGCTGCCACCTGCTAAAGAAGAGGATGTGTCACCATACCTTCTGCTGGAATTTCTCCACTGGCAGAGGTGAGGAAGGAAAAAATCTGTTGGGTCTGGGACAGGAGGGGTATCTCAGGCAGGGAAATGGAAAGCTTCCAGAAGAGCGCCCGGTGCCAGGACCATCCTGGCTGTCCTGCAGGCACCAAGTCGGTCTGCATGCTGTCACTGGTGTGGCTCCACGGCCCTTCCTCTAGGCTTTCAAGTCCTTGTACATATTCAGGTGTTTTACTTGGGAAGGGTGGGAACAGTTTAGCAGCAGCTGGCTTGGGGCTCAGCTCACGTTTACTCACAGACGCCTCGGCATGGTCCCCCAGCTTTGCAATGAGGAAGCTGCTTGCGGGGGCGCTGCTGGCTTCATGGTAGATGATTCCCCACCTCTGACCATCTTCAGAATTGTTTACCCCTGGAGCAAGTGCCTGATAGGGTTTTCCTCTGTATAACTGGTTTTCCTCTGTATATTTCTTTTTTTGCTTCAAGGTAGATTTTATTCCTCTTTTATGTATTTATAGATATAAGCATGGAAATAATTCATTCATATAAATACATCTGGTGAAGGGAAACACTTTTATCTGTTTTATTTTTAAATTTTATTTATTTTCCATAATTTTGTAATTTAATTTATTTTTTTTATTTATACGGCAGGATATTATTAGTTATCTATTTTAGACATATACATGTATACACGTCAATCCCAATCCCGCAACTCATCCCAGCAGCACCACCCCATGGCTTCGCCCCTTTGGTGTCCATACGTGTGTTCTCTACCTCTGTGTCTCTATTTCTGCCCTGCCAACCGGTTCATCTGTACCATTTTTCTAGGTTCCACATGTATGCATTATATCTACAATATTTGTTTTTCTCTTTCCGACTTACTTCACTCTGTATGACAGTCTCTAGATCCATCGACGTCTCTACAAATGACCCAGTTTCATTCCTTTGTATGGCTGAGTAATATTCCATTTTATATATGCACCACATCTTTATCCATTCGTCTGGCTGTGGGCATTTAGGTTGCTTCCATTACCTGGCTATGGTAACTAGTTCTGCAATGAACATTGTGGTGAATGGGTCTTTTTGACTTATGGTTTTCTCTGGGTATATGCCCAGAAGTGGGATTGCTGGATCATATGGTAATTCTATCTTTAGTTTTTTAAGGAACGTCCATACTGTTCTCCATAGTGACTGTATCACTTTACATTCCCACCAATAGTGGAAGAGGGTTCCTTTTCTCCACACCCTCCCCAGCATTTGTTGTTTGTAGATTTTCTGATGATGCCCATTCTAACAGGTGTGAGGTGATACCTCATTGTAGTTTTGATTTGCATTTCTCTAATAATGAGAGATGTTGAGCAGCATTTCATGTGCGTCTTGGCCATCTCTGTGTCTTCTTTGAAGAAGTGTCTATTTAGATCTTCTAGCCATTTTTGTATTGGGTTGTTTGTTTTTTTAAGATTAAGCTGCATGAGCTGTTTCTATATATTGGAGATTAAACCTTTGTCCATTGATTCGTTTGCAAATGTTTTCTCCCGTTCTGAGGGTTGCCTTTTTCCATTCCCGTTTTTTAACAAAAAAGAAAGAAAGAAAAAGAAGCAGAACACAAATGTGTGTAAAATATGCCTCTTGAAACTGTCGTTTTGAAATATGAACGTCTTTTGTATTTTGGGGTCGATATACGACCCCAGGATTTGTTTTCAGGGCAGGTGTCATTTACAGGCCTGCAATTCTTTTGAATATCAAGTGACCATTAGCGCTGGGATTAAAGCTGCTGTTGTGTGAAACGGCCACAAGGTGGCAGCAGTTCTCCTTTACCAAATCTGGTTACTAGGACAACAGAGCCTCAATGCAAGTCGTGTTCTAGCTTGTAATTTAGAATGGAATGTGCCAGGTAAAAGCCCCTTACGTTTGTCTCACTACTTCTTGTTCGTACTTTTAATTTAATTTTTATTTCTTATCACAGCAAGTTGGATTACAATGTTTGGCTTGTTGTAGGTGTGCAAGATGTGGTTCTTTGACACATATACATATGTCTGTTCTTCCTGGGATCCTTTGCCCATGTACGTTATGACAGAATGTTGAGTAGTCTTCTCTTGGTATTCCGTAGGTGTTTGGTGATTATATATTTCACCTGTGTTTGTATATGTCCGTGAAGCGCAATATCCTAATGTATGCAATCCTCACACCTTTCCATTGGGGAACCATCAGTTTGTTTAATGAATCTGTGATTGCCCTTCTCTGTGGAAATATCTTCACTGGTGTCAATTTTTCAGTAACACCTATAAGTGATATCATACGATATGTGTCTTTCTGTTTCTGACTTACTACAAGTCACGTGATTACCTCTAGCCTCATCTACGGTGCTGCAAATGGCACTGTGTCCTTTTTTTCCTTGGCTAATATTCTGTCTGTATATGGACCGGTTCTTCTTTGTCCGCTCATCTGTTGATGGACTTTTTGGTTGCTTCCATGTCATGGCTATTGTAATGCTGCGGCAATGCACATTTGCCTGCCTGTGTCTTTCCAATTCTGTCTTCTTAGGTCATAGGCCCAGGAGTGGGCCTGCTGGATCATATGGTAGCAAAACGTTTACCTTGTAGAGGCACCTCCATTCTGTTCTCATTAGTGGCTCTTACCAGGTTACGTCCCACCTGAGGTTGAGGTTATGCTCTTCTCCACAACACCTTCAGCGTTTATTGTTTCTAGTATTTTTGCGGATGTATACTCTGACTCGTGTGAGCTGATACCACTTTGTGGTTGGATTTGCATGTGTCTCATAACCCCTTGAAATTGAACTTTCTGGCATGTCCTTCTTTTCTTCAAACTGTGAGTACCGCTTACCTCTTCAAATTGTTTTTGTGAAGTATGTGTGACACTTAGAAATAGTTTGGCCATTACCTCCCTCAAGACATTTTGAGGGCAGGTTACATTTACAGCCCTCCAGTACTGGTGCATATGAAGTGAACCTTAGCACAGGTTTTAAAGCTGCTGTTGCAGGAAATGGCCAGAGGGCGGCAGCATTTCTGCTTTTCCCAATCTGGTAAGTAGGGAAACAGACCATCTAGGCAGTGGTGTTCCTCGGTTATATATTCGAGTGGAGTGTGCCCCCAAAAGCTGATGTCTCCTTACTCATGTTTGTTTTATAACTTGAATTTATAGTTTTTTATTGGAGTCATATTCCATTGTGTGCATGGACCACTTCTTCTTTGTGCATTCCTCTATTGATGGACATTTTCGTAGCTTCCAAGTTTTGGCTATGGTAAATATTGCTGGGGTGCAGGATTGCCACCCTGTGTCGTTTGTTTTTTTGCTGTACATGGGCCTCTTGCTTCCGTGCACCCTCCCATTGCAGAGCACAGGCTCTGGATGTGCAGGCCCAGCAGCCGTAGCTCACGGCACCAGGCGCTCCGCGGCTTGTGTGATCGTCCCTAACCGGGGCATGATCCCGTGTCCCCTGCATTGGCAGGCAGACTCTCAACCACTGTGCCACCAGTGAAAACCAGCCTGTGTCTTTTTGATTCTCATCCCCTCAGGCGATAGGCCCAGCAGTGGGTATGCTTGATTGAATGGGAGCTCAGTATTTACCTTTACAAAGCACCACCTTTTTGTTTTCATTACTGGCTCTTACCATGTCCCACGTTGAACCAAGGGTAGGTACTTCTCCAAAACCCCTTCAGCATTTATTGTTTGCAGAATTTTTGCTGATGGCCATTCTGACTGGTGTGAGCTGATAAGTTTTTGTAATTTGGATTTGCATATCTTTAATTCTTCCTAATGTTCAGCATTTTTCCATGCCTTTTTAAATTTCTGGTACAGAAAAACAGAAAACAACAGAGAGTACAATTAACCTCTTGCAATTGTCTTCTTGGATGGTTGCCCTCTTTTGAATTGTTTGGTCAATTTTCGACCCCAGGATTGTTTCTGAGGGCAGGTGTCATTCACAGGCCTGCAATGAGTGTGAAGATTTAGTGACCATTAGCACTGGGTTTAAAGCTGCTGTTGTGGGAAATGGCCACAAGGCGGCAGCATTTCTCCGTTCCCAAATCTGGTTACTAGGGCAGCAGAGCCTTTCTGGGACCAATGGAATACAGAAGAAGGCATCCTTGAAGTCTAATACAGAATAGCATGTCCTTGTGGACGGTAGAATGACCAGCAGGGTGTAGGAATTAGGAACTACTGGATGTATATCCTCGGTGGCTTCACTGAGTGTCCTGACATCCTTTACCAGGTCCCCAGCAGCCCACGGGGCTCTCGTGGTCAGGGCAATCGCAGTTTATGGAGCTCACCTGCACAACTACCCAGCAGCCCATGGGGCTCTCGTGGTCAGGCCCCTCCCAGGATATGGGGCTCACCTGGGCAGGTCCCAGCAGCCCACGGAGCTCTTTTGGTCAGGCCACTCCCAGGATATGGAGCTCACCTGTGCAACTACCCAGCAGCCCATGGGGCTCTCGTGGTCAGGCCCCTCCCAGGATACGGAGCTCCCCTGGGCAGGTACGCCAGCAGGGCTAGGCACACAGGAACCGTGCCCATGGCCCACATTGGAGAGCACCTCAGATCGCCTGTCACTCAGAGCTGACACAGAGCACCTTAGAGCAGGACTTGCACTAACAAACAGCAGCTCTGACAGTTCTGTGACTCTGGGCATCACTCTGTGCGGCCTCCCTCTGCCTGGTCTTCCAGAGAGTTCCACTGCAGCCTGGGCACCAGGCCTCTGTCTCCACCCATCAGCCGTCCTCTCCCTGACTCCTGGATTCCTCTCATTAGGAGAGGGTCTTCTTGAAGTTGTCTCCCACTCATGGGCCAGATAAAATGATTAGAAAACAAGCCGGAGCTGCAGCCCCTTGTCTATCCTGACTCTCAGGAGCCCACACGTGTTCCTTGGACCTGGCCGGTTCAGCGAGGTCCATTTTCTGCAATGTGAGCCCCTGAGGGGTGAGGATTAGCTGAACTGGGCAGCCTGACACTGCCAGCCAGCCCTCCCCAGGTGTGCCTGGGTTGAGGTCAATAGAAACACCACTCCAGGCAGCAAGAGCCCCTGCAGCTGTGCCTGATGCCATATTCTCTGCCCCATCAGCAGACTCGGGGCTGTGCTGGTGGGAGGGAGGGAGGGGCCATGGCTTTGTGGGGGGCCCGGTGTGAGTGGGTCTCTGCTGGACTTTCTGCAGGAGTTGCCAGGCTGCCACCTTCTAAAGAAGAGGATGTGTCACCATACCTTCTGCTGGAATTTCTCCACTGGCAGAGGTGAGGAAGGAAAAAATCTGTTGGGTCTGGGACAGGAGGGGTATCTCAGGCAGGGAAATGGAAAGCTTCCAGAAGAGCGCCCGGTGCCAGGACCATCCTGGCTGTCCTGCAGGCACCAAGTCGGTCTGCATGCTGTCACTGGTGTGGCTCCACGGCCCTTCCTCTAGGCTTTCAAGTCCTTGTACATATTCAGGTGTTTTACTTGGGAAGGGTGGGAACAGTTTAGCAGCAGCTGGCTTGGGGCTCAGCTCACGTTTACTCACAGACGCCTCGGCATGGTCCCCCAGCTTTGCAATGAGGAAGCTGCTTGCGGGGGCGCTGCTGGCTTCATGGTAGATGATTCCCCACCTCTGACCATCTTCAGAATTGTTTACCCCTGGAGCAAGTGCCTGATAGGGTTTTCCTCTGTATAACTGGTTTTCCTCTGTATATTTCTTTTTTTGCTTCAAGGTAGATTTTATTCCTCTTTTATGTATTTATAGATATAAGCATGGAAATAATTCATTCATATAAATACATCTGGTGAAGGGAAACACTTTTATCTGTTTTATTTTTTAATTTTATTTATTTTCCATAATTTTGTAATTTAATTTATTTTTTTTATTTATACGGCAGGATATTATTAGTTATCTATTTTAGACATATACATGTATACACGTCAATCCCAATCCCGCAACTCATCCCAGCAGCACCACCCCATGGCTTCGCCCCTTTGGTGTCCATACGTGTGTTCTCTACCTCTGTGTCTCTATTTCTGCCCTGCCAACCGGTTCATCTGTACCATTTTTCTAGGTTCCACATGTATGCATTATATCTACAATATTTGTTTTTCTCTTTCCGACTTACTTCACTCTGTATGACAGTCTCTAGATCCATCGACGTCTCTACAAATGACCCAGTTTCATTCCTTTGTATGGCTGAGTAATATTCCATTTTATATATGCACCACATCTTTATCCATTCGTCTGGCTGTGGGCATTTAGGTTGCTTCCATTACCTGGCTATGGTAACTAGTTCTGCAATGAACATTGTGGTGAATGGGTCTTTTTGACTTATGGTTTTCTCTGGGTATATGCCCAGAAGTGGGATTGCTGGATCATATGGTAATTCTATCTTTAGTTTTTTAAGGAACGTCCATACTGTTCTCCATAGTGACTGTATCACTTTACATTCCCACCAATAGTGGAAGAGGGTTCCTTTTCTCCACACCCTCCCCAGCATTTGTTGTTTGTAGATTTTCTGATGATGCCCATTCTAACAGGTGTGAGGTGATACCTCATTGTAGTTTTGATTTGCATTTCTCTAATAATGAGAGATGTTGAGCAGCATTTCATGTGCGTCTTGGCCATCTCTGTGTCTTCTTTGAAGAAGTGTCTATTTAGATCTTCTAGCCATTTTTGTATTGGGTTGTTTGTTTTTTTAAGATTAAGCTGCATGAGCTGTTTCTATATATTGGAGATTAAACCTTTGTCCATTGATTCGTTTGCAAATGTTTTCTCCCGTTCTGAGGGTTGCCTTTTTCCATTCCCGTTTTTTAACAAAAAAGAAAGAAAGAAAAAGAAGCAGAACACAAATGTGTGTAAAATATGCCTCTTGAAACTGTCGTTTTGAAATATGAACGTCTTTTGTATTTTGGGGTCGATATACGACCCCAGGATTTGTTTTCAGGGCAGGTGTCATTTACAGGCCTGCAATTCTTTTGAATATCAAGTGACCATTAGCGCTGGGATTAAAGCTGCTGTTGTGTGAAACGGCCACAAGGTGGCAGCAGTTCTCCTTTACCAAATCTGGTTACTAGGACAACAGAGCCTCAATGCAAGTCGTGTTCTAGCTTGTAATTTAGAATGGAATGTGCCAGGTAAAAGCCCCTTACGTTTGTCTCACTACTTCTTGTTCGTACTTTTAATTTAATTTTTATTTCTTATCACAGCAAGTTGGATTACAATGTTTGGCTTGTTGTAGGTGTGCAAGATGTGGTTCTTTGACACATATACATATGTCTGTTCTTCCTGGGATCCTTTGCCCATGTACGTTATGACAGAATGTTGAGTAGTCTTCTCTTGGTATTCCGTAGGTGTTTGGTGATTATATATTTCACCTGTGTTTGTATATGTCCGTGAAGCGCAATATCCTAATGTATGCAATCCTCACACCTTTCCATTGGGGAACCATCAGTTTGTTTAATGAATCTGTGATTGCCCTTCTCTGTGGAAATATCTTCACTGGTGTCAATTTTTCAGTAACACCTATAAGTGATATCATACGATATGTGTCTTTCTGTTTCTGACTTACTACAAGTCACGTGATTACCTCTAGCCTCATCTACGGTGCTGCAAATGGCACTGTGTCCTTTTTTTCCTTGGCTAATATTCTGTCTGTATATGGACCGGTTCTTCTTTGTCCGCTCATCTGTTGATGGACTTTTTGGTTGCTTCCATGTCATGGCTATTGTAATGCTGCGGCAATGCACATTTGCCTGCCTGTGTCTTTCCAATTCTGTCTTCTTAGGTCATAGGCCCAGGAGTGGGCCTGCTGGATCATATGGTAGCAAAACGTTTACCTTGTAGAGGCACCTCCATTCTGTTCTCATTAGTGGCTCTTACCAGGTTACGTCCCACCTGAGGTTGAGGTTATGCTCTTCTCCACAACACCTTCAGCGTTTATTGTTTCTAGTATTTTTGCGGATGTATACTCTGACTCGTGTGAGCTGATACCACTTTGTGGTTGGATTTGCATGTGTCTCATAACCCCTTGAAATTGAACTTTCTGGCATGTCCTTCTTTTCTTCAAACTGTGAGTACCGCTTACCTCTTCAAATTGTTTTTGTGAAGTATGTGTGACACTTAGAAATAGTTTGGCCATTACCTCCCTCAAGACATTTTGAGGGCAGGTTACATTTACAGCCCTCCAGTACTGGTGCATATGAAGTGAACCTTAGCACAGGTTTTAAAGCTGCTGTTGCAGGAAATGGCCAGAGGGCGGCAGCATTTCTGCTTTTCCCAATCTGGTAAGTAGGGAAACAGACCATCTAGGCAGTGGTGTTCCTCGGTTATATATTCGAGTGGAGTGTGCCCCCAAAAGCTGATGTCTCCTTACTCATGTTTGTTTTATAACTTGAATTTATAGTTTTTTATTGGAGTCATATTCCATTGTGTGCATGGACCACTTCTTCTTTGTGCATTCCTCTATTGATGGACATTTTCGTAGCTTCCAAGTTTTGGCTATGGTAAATATTGCTGGGGTGCAGGATTGCCACCCTGTGTCGTTTGTTTTTTTGCTGTACATGGGCCTCTTGCTTCCGTGCACCCTCCCATTGCAGAGCACAGGCTCTGGATGTGCAGGCCCAGCAGCCGTAGCTCACGGCACCAGGCGCTCCGCGGCTTGTGTGATCGTCCCTAACCGGGGCATGATCCCGTGTCCCCTGCATTGGCAGGCAGACTCTCAACCACTGTGCCACCAGTGAAAACCAGCCTGTGTCTTTTTGATTCTCATCCCCTCAGGCGATAGGCCCAGCAGTGGGTATGCTTGATTGAATGGGAGCTCAGTATTTACCTTTACAAAGCACCACCTTTTTGTTTTCATTACTGGCTCTTACCATGTCCCACGTTGAACCAAGGGTAGGTACTTCTCCAAAACCCCTTCAGCATTTATTGTTTGCAGAATTTTTGCTGATGGCCATTCTGACTGGTGTGAGCTGATAAGTTTTTGTAATTTGGATTTGCATATCTTTAATTCTTCCTAATGTTCAGCATTTTTCCATGCCTTTTTAAATTTCTGGTACAGAAAAACAGAAAACAACAGAGAGTACAATTAACCTCTTGCAATTGTCTTCTTGGATGGTTGCCCTCTTTTGAATTGTTTGGTCAATTTTCGACCCCAGGATTGTTTCTGAGGGCAGGTGTCATTCACAGGCCTGCAATGAGTGTGAAGATTTAGTGACCATTAGCACTGGGTTTAAAGCTGCTGTTGTGGGAAATGGCCACAAGGCGGCAGCATTTCTCCGTTCCCAAATCTGGTTACTAGGGCAGCAGAGCCTTTCTGGGACCAATGGAATACAGAAGAAGGCATCCTTGAAGTCTAATACAGAATAGCATGTCCTTGTGGACGGTAGAATGACCAGCAGGGTGTAGGAATTAGGAACTACTGGATGTATATCCTCGGTGGCTTCACTGAGTGTCCTGACATCCTTTACCAGGTCCCCAGCAGCCCACGGGGCTCTCGTGGTCAGGGCAATCGCAGTTTATGGAGCTCACCTGCACAACTACCCAGCAGCCCATGGGGCTCTCGTGGTCAGGCCCCTCCCAGGATATGGGGCTCACCTGGGCAGGTCCCAGCAGCCCACGGAGCTCTTTTGGTCAGGCCACTCCCAGGATATGGAGCTCACCTGTGCAACTACCCAGCAGCCCATGGGGCTCTCGTGGTCAGGCCCCTCCCAGGATACGGAGCTCCCCTGGGCAGGTACGCCAGCAGGGCTAGGCACACAGGAACCGTGCACATGGCCCACATTGGAGAGCACCTCAGATCGCCTGTCACTCAGAGCTGACACAGAGCACCTTAGAGCAGGACTTGCACTAACAAACAGCAGCTCTGACAGTTCTGTGACTCTGGGCATCACTCTGTGCGGCCTCCCTCTGCCTGGTCTTCCAGAGAGTTCCACTGCAGCCTGGGCACCAGGCCTCTGTCTCCACCCATCAGCCGTCCTCTCCCTGACTCCTGGATTCCTCTCATTAGGAGAGGGTCTTCTTGAAGTTGTCTCCCACTCATGGGCCAGATAAAATGATTAGAAAACAAGCCGGAGCTGCAGCCCCTTGTCTATCCTGACTCTCAGGAGCCCACACGTGTTCCTTGGACCTGGCCGGTTCAGCGAGGTCCATTTTCTGCAATGTGAGCCCCTGAGGGGTGAGGATTAGCTGAACTGGGCAGCCTGACACTGCCAGCCAGCCCTCCCCAGGTGTGCCTGGGTTGAGGTCAATAGAAACACCACTCCAGGCAGCAAGAGCCCCTGCAGCTGTGCCTGATGCCATATTCTCTGCCCCATCAGCAGACTCGGGGCTGTGCTGGTGGGAGGGAGGGAGGGGCCATGGCTTTGTGGGGGGCCCGGTGTGAGTGGGTCTCTGCTGGACTTTCTGCAGGAGTTGCCAGGCTGCCACCTTCTAAAGAAGAGGATGTGTCACCATACCTTCTGCTGGAATTTCTCCACTGGCAGAGGTGAGGAAGGAAAAAATCTGTTGGGTCTGGGACAGGAGGGGTATCTCAGGCAGGGAAATGGAAAGCTTCCAGAAGAGCGCCCGGTGCCAGGACCATCCTGGCTGTCCTGCAGGCACCAAGTCGGTCTGCATGCTGTCACTGGTGTGGCTCCACGGCCCTTCCTCTAGGCTTTCAAGTCCTTGTACATATTCAGGTGTTTTACTTGGGAAGGGTGGGAACAGTTTAGCAGCAGCTGGCTTGGGGCTCAGCTCACGTTTACTCACAGATGCCTCGGCATGGTCCCCCAGCTTTGCAATGAGGAAGCTGCTTGCGGGGGCGCTGCTGGCTTCATGGTAGATGATTCCCCACCTCTGACCATCTTCAGAATTGTTTACCCCTGGAGCAAGTGCCTGATAGGGTTTTCCTCTGTATAACTGGTTTTCCTCTGTATATTTCTTTTTTTGCTTCAAGGTAGATTTTATTCCTCTTTTATGTATTTATAGATATAAGCATGGAAATAATTCATTCACATAAATACATCTGGTGAAGGGAAACACTTTTATCTGTTTTATTTTTAAATTTTATTTATTTTCCATAATTTTGTAATTTAATTTATTTTTTTTATTTATACGGCAGGATATTATTAGTTATCTATTTTAGACATATACATGTATACACGTCAATCCCAATCCCGCAACTCATCCCAGCAGCACCACCCCATGGCTTCGCCCCTTTGGTGTCCATACGTGTGTTCTCTACCTCTGTGTCTCTATTTCTGCCCTGCCAACCGGTTCATCTGTACCATTTTTCTAGGTTCCACATGTATGCATTATATCTACAATATTTGTTTTTCTCTTTCCGACTTACTTCACTCTGTATGACAGTCTCTAGATCCATCGACGTCTCTACAAATGACCCAGTTTCATTCCTTTGTATGGCTGAGTAATATTCCATTTTATATATGCACCACATCTTTATCCATTCGTCTGGCTGTGGGCATTTAGGTTGCTTCCATTACCTGGCTATGGTAACTAGTTCTGCAATGAACATTGTGGTGAATGGGTCTTTTTGACTTATGGTTTTCTCTGGGTATATGCCCAGAAGTGGGATTGCTGGATCATATGGTAATTCTATCTTTAGTTTTTTAAGGAACGTCCATACTGTTCTCCATAGTGACTGTATCACTTTACATTCCCACCAATAGTGGAAGAGGGTTCCTTTTCTCCACACCCTCCCCAGCATTTGTTGTTTGTAGATTTTCTGACGATGCCCATTCTAACAGGTGTGAGGTGATACCTCATTGTAGTTTTGATTTGCATTTCTCTAATAATGAGAGATGTTGAGCAGCATTTCATGTGCGTCTTGGCCATCTCTGTGTCTTCTTTGAAGAAGTGTCTATTTAGATCTTCTAGCCATTTTTGTATTGGGTTGTTTGTTTTTTTAAGATTAAGCTGCATGAGCTGTTTCTATATATTGGAGATTAAACCTTTGTCCATTGATTCGTTTGCAAATGTTTTCTCCCGTTCTGAGGGTTGCCTTTTTCCATTCCCGTTTTTTAACAAAAAAGAAAGAAAGAAAAAGAAGCAGAACACAAATGTGTGTAAAATATGCCTCTTGAAACTGTCGTTTTGAAATATGAACGTCTTTTGTATTTTGGGGTCGATATACGACCCCAGGATTTGTTTTCAGGGCAGGTGTCATTTACAGGCCTGCAATTCTTTTGAATATCAAGTGACCATTAGCGCTGGGATTAAAGCTGCTGTTGTGTGAAACGGCCACAAGGTGGCAGCAGTTCTCCTTTACCAAATCTGGTTACTAGGACAACAGAGCCTCAATGCAAGTCGTGTTCTAGCTTGTAATTTAGAATGGAATGTGCCAGGTAAAAGCCCCTTACGTTTGTCTCACTACTTCTTGTTCGTACTTTTAATTTAATTTTTATTTCTTATCACAGCAAGTTGGATTACAATGTTTGGCTTGTTGTAGGTGTGCAAGATGTGGTTCTTTGACACATATACATATGTCTGTTCTTCCTGGGATCCTTTGCCCATGTACGTTATGACAGAATGTTGAGTAGTCTTCTCTTGGTATTCCGTAGGTGTTTGGTGATTATATATTTCACCTGTGTTTGTATATGTCCGTGAAGCGCAATATCCTAATGTATGCAATCCTCACACCTTTCCATTGGGGAACCATCAGTTTGTTTAATGAATCTGTGATTGCCCTTCTCTGTGGAAATATCTTCACTGGTGTCAATTTTTCAGTAACACCTATAAGTGATATCATACGATATGTGTCTTTCTGTTTCTGACTTACTACAAGTCACGTGATTACCTCTAGCCTCATCTACGGTGCTGCAAATGGCACTGTGTCCTTTTTTTCCTTGGCTAATATTCTGTCTGTATATGGACCGGTTCTTCTTTGTCCGCTCATCTGTTGATGGACTTTTTGGTTGCTTCCATGTCATGGCTATTGTAATGCTGCGGCAATGCACATTTGCCTGCCTGTGTCTTTCCAATTCTGTCTTCTTAGGTCATAGGCCCAGGAGTGGGCCTGCTGGATCATATGGTAGCAAAACGTTTACCTTGTAGAGGCACCTCCATTCTGTTCTCATTAGTGGCTCTTACCAGGTTACGTCCCACCTGAGGTTGAGGTTATGCTCTTCTCCACAACACCTTCAGCGTTTATTGTTTCTAGTATTTTTGCGGATGTATACTCTGACTCGTGTGAGCTGATACCACTTTGTGGTTGGATTTGCATGTGTCTCATAACCCCTTGAAATTGAACTTTCTGGCATGTCCTTCTTTTCTTCAAACTGTGAGTACCGCTTACCTCTTCAAATTGTTTTTGTGAAGTATGTGTGACACTTAGAAATAGTTTGGCCATTACCTCCCTCAAGACATTTTGAGGGCAGGTTACATTTACAGCCCTCCAGTACTGGTGCATATGAAGTGAACCTTAGCACAGGTTTTAAAGCTGCTGTTGCAGGAAATGGCCAGAGGGCGGCAGCATTTCTGCTTTTCCCAATCTGGTAAGTAGGGAAACAGACCATCTAGGCAGTGGTGTTCCTCGGTTATATATTCGAGTGGAGTGTGCCCCCAAAAGCTGATGTCTCCTTACTCATGTTTGTTTTATAACTTGAATTTATAGTTTTTTATTGGAGTCATATTCCATTGTGTGCATGGACCACTTCTTCTTTGTGCATTCCTCTATTGATGGACATTTTCGTAGCTTCCAAGTTTTGGCTATGGTAAATATTGCTGGGGTGCAGGATTGCCACCCTGTGTCGTTTGTTTTTTTGCTGTACATGGGCCTCTTGCTTCCGTGCACCCTCCCATTGCAGAGCACAGGCTCTGGATGTGCAGGCCCAGCAGCCGTAGCTCACGGCACCAGGCGCTCCGCGGCTTGTGTGATCGTCCCTAACCGGGGCATGATCCCGTGTCCCCTGCATTGGCAGGCAGACTCTCAACCACTGTGCCACCAGTGAAAACCAGCCTGTGTCTTTTTGATTCTCATCCCCTCAGGCGATAGGCCCAGCAGTGGGTATGCTTGATTGAATGGGAGCTCAGTATTTACCTTTACAAAGCACCACCTTTTTGTTTTCATTACTGGCTCTTACCATGTCCCACGTTGAACCAAGGGTAGGTACTTCTCCAAAACCCCTTCAGCATTTATTGTTTGCAGAATTTTTGCTGATGGCCATTCTGACTGGTGTGAGCTGATAAGTTTTTGTAATTTGGATTTGCATATCTTTAATTCTTCCTAATGTTCAGCATTTTTCCATGCCTTTTTAAATTTCTGGTACAGAAAAACAGAAAACAACAGAGAGTACAATTAACCTCTTGCAATTGTCTTCTTGGATGGTTGCCCTCTTTTGAATTGTTTGGTCAATTTTCGACCCCAGGATTGTTTCTGAGGGCAGGTGTCATTCACAGGCCTGCAATGAGTGTGAAGATTTAGTGACCATTAGCACTGGGTTTAAAGCTGCTGTTGTGGGAAATGGCCACAAGGCGGCAGCATTTCTCCATTCCCAAATCTGGTTACTAGGGCAGCAGAGCCTTTCTGGGACCAATGGAATACAGAAGAAGGCATCCTTGAAGTCTAATACAGAATAGCATGTCCTGGTGGACGGTAGAATGACCAGCAGGGTGTAGGAATTAGGAACTACTGGATGTATATCCTCGGTGGCTTCACTGAGTGTCCTGACATCCTTTACCAGGTCCCCAGCAGCCCACGGGGCTCTCGTGGTCAGGGCAATCGCAGTTTATGGAGCTCACCTGCACAACTACCCAGCAGCCCATGGGGCTCTCGTGGTCAGGCCCCTCCCAGGATATGGGGCTCACCTGGGCAGGTCCCAGCAGCCCACGGAGCTCTTTTGGTCAGGCCACTCCCAGGATATGGAGCTCACCTGTGCAACTACCCAGCAGCCCATGGGGCTCTCGTGGTCAGGCCCCTCCCAGGATACGGAGCTCCCCTGGGCAGGTACGCCAGCAGGGCTAGGCACACAGGAACCGTGCACATGGCCCACATTGGAGAGCACCTCAGATCGCCTGTCACTCAGAGCTGACACAGAGCACCTTAGAGCAGGACTTGCACTAACAAACAGCAGCTCTGACAGTTCTGTGACTCTGGGCATCACTCTGTGCGGCCTCCCTCTGCCTGGTCTTCCAGAGAGTTCCACTGCAGCCTGGGCACCAGGCCTCTGTCTCCACCCATCAGCCGTCCTCTCCCTGACTCCTGGATTCCTCTCATTAGGAGAGGGTCTTCTTGAAGTTGTCTCCCACTCATGGGCCAGATAAAATGATTAGAAAACAAGCCGGAGCTGCAGCCCCTTGTCTATCCTGACTCTCAGGAGCCCACACGTGTTCCTTGGACCTGGCCGGTTCAGCGAGGTCCATTTTCTGCAATGTGAGCCCCTGAGGGGTGAGGATTAGCTGAACTGGGCAGCCTGACACTGCCAGCCAGCCCTCCCCAGGTGTGCCTGGGTTGAGGTCAATAGAAACACCACTCCAGGCAGCAAGAGCCCCTGCAGCTGTGCCTGATGCCATATTCTCTGCCCCATCAGCAGACTCGGGGCTGTGCTGGTGGGAGGGAGGGAGGGGCCATGGCTTTGTGGGGGGCCCGGTGTGAGTGGGTCTCTGCTGGACTTTCTGCAGGAGTTGCCAGGCTGCCACCTGCTAAAGAAGAGGATGTGTCACCATACCTTCTGCTGGAATTTCTCCACTGGCAGAGGTGAGGAAGGAAAAAATCTGTTGGGTCTGGGACAGGAGGGGTATCTCAGGCAGGGAAATGGAAAGCTTCCAGAAGAGCGCCCGGTGCCAGGACCATCCTGGCTGTCCTGCAGGCACCAAGTCGGTCTGCATGCTGTCACTGGTGTGGCTCCACGGCCCTTCCTCTAGGCTTTCAAGTCCTTGTACATATTCAGGTGTTTTACTTGGGAAGGGTGGGAACAGTTTAGCAGCAGCTGGCTTGGGGCTCAGCTCACGTTTACTCACAGACGCCTCGGCATGGTCCCCCAGCTTTGCAATGAGGAAGCTGCTTGCGGGGGCGCTGCTGGCTTCATGGTAGATGATTCCCCACCTCTGACCATCTTCAGAATTGTTTACCCCTGGAGCAAGTGCCTGATAGGGTTTTCCTCTGTATAACTGGTTTTCCTCTGTATATTTCTTTTTTTGCTTCAAGGTAGATTTTATTCCTCTTTTATGTATTTATAGATATAAGCATGGAAATAATTCATTCATATAAATACATCTGGTGAAGGGAAACACTTTTATCTGTTTTATTTTTAAATTTTATTTATTTTCCATAATTTTGTAATTTAATTTATTTTTTTTATTTATACGGCAGGATATTATTAGTTATCTATTTTAGACATATACATGTATACACGTCAATCCCAATCCCGCAACTCATCCCAGCAGCACCACCCCATGGCTTCGCCCCTTTGGTGTCCATACGTGTGTTCTCTACCTCTGTGTCTCTATTTCTGCCCTGCCAACCGGTTCATCTGTACCATTTTTCTAGGTTCCACATGTATGCATTATATCTACAATATTTGTTTTTCTCTTTCCGACTTACTTCACTCTGTATGACAGTCTCTAGATCCATCGACGTCTCTACAAATGACCCAGTTTCATTCCTTTGTATGGCTGAGTAATATTCCATTTTATATATGCACCACATCTTTATCCATTCGTCTGGCTGTGGGCATTTAGGTTGCTTCCATTACCTGGCTATGGTAACTAGTTCTGCAATGAACATTGTGGTGAATGGGTCTTTTTGACTTATGGTTTTCTCTGGGTATATGCCCAGAAGTGGGATTGCTGGATCATATGGTAATTCTATCTTTAGTTTTTTAAGGAACGTCCATACTGTTCTCCATAGTGACTGTATCACTTTACATTCCCACCAATAGTGGAAGAGGGTTCCTTTTCTCCACACCCTCCCCAGCATTTGTTGTTTGTAGATTTTCTGATGATGCCCATTCTAACAGGTGTGAGGTGATACCTCATTGTAGTTTTGATTTGCATTTCTCTAATAATGAGAGATGTTGAGCAGCATTTCATGTGCGTCTTGGCCATCTCTGTGTCTTCTTTGAAGAAGTGTCTATTTAGATCTTCTAGCCATTTTTGTATTGGGTTGTTTGTTTTTTTAAGATTAAGCTGCATGAGCTGTTTCTATATATTGGAGATTAAACCTTTGTCCATTGATTCGTTTGCAAATGTTTTCTCCCGTTCTGAGGGTTGCCTTTTTCCATTCCCGTTTTTTAACAAAAAAGAAAGAAAGAAAAAGAAGCAGAACACAAATGTGTGTAAAATATGCCTCTTGAAACTGTCGTTTTGAAATATGAACGTCTTTTGTATTTTGGGGTCGATATACGACCCCAGGATTTGTTTTCAGGGCAGGTGTCATTTACAGGCCTGCAATTCTTTTG
The DNA here is from genome assembly GCF_949752795.1 of Hyperoodon ampullatus. Taxonomy (NCBI): domain Eukaryota; kingdom Metazoa; phylum Chordata; class Mammalia; order Artiodactyla; family Ziphiidae; genus Hyperoodon; species Hyperoodon ampullatus. Next base: position 80,858 of record NC_136933.1, read on the forward strand.
AATATCAAGTGACCATTAGCGCTGGGATTAAAGCTGCTGTTGTGTGAAACGGCCACAAGGTGGCAGCAGTTCTCCTTTACCAAATCTGGTTACTAGGACAACAGAGCCTCAATGCAAGTCGTGTTCTAGCTTGTAATTTAGAATGGAATGTGCCAGGTAAAAGCCCCTTACGTTTGTCTCACTACTTCTTGTTCGTACTTTTAATTTAATTTTTATTTCTTATCACAGCAAGTTGGATTACAATGTTTGGCTTGTTGTAGGTGTGCAAGATGTGGTTCTTTGACACATATACATATGTCTGTTCTTCCTGGGATCCTTTGCCCATGTACGTTATGACAGAATGTTGAGTAGTCTTCTCTTGGTATTCCGTAGGTGTTTGGTGATTATATATTTCACCTGTGTTTGTATATGTCCGTGAAGCGCAATATCCTAATGTATGCAATCCTCACACCTTTCCATTGGGGAACCATCAGTTTCTTTAATGAATCTGTGATTGCCCTTCTCTGTGGAAATATCTTCACTGGTGTCAATTTTTCAGTAACACCTATAAGTGATATCATACGATATGTGTCTTTCTGTTTCTGACTTACTACAAGTCACGTGATTACCTCTAGCCTCATCTACGGTGCTGCAAATGGCACTGTGTCCTTTTTTTCCTTGGCTAATATTCTGTCTGTATATGGACCGGTTCTTCTTTGTCCGCTCATCTGTTGATGGACTTTTTGGTTGCTTCCATGTCATGGCTATTGTAATGCTGCGGCAATGCACATTTGCCTGCCTGTGTCTTTCCAATTCTGTCTTCTTAGGTCATAGGCCCAGGAGTGGGCCTGCTGGATCATATGGTAGCAAAACGTTTACCTTGTAGAGGCACCTCCATTCTGTTCTCATTAGTGGCTCTTACCAGGTTACGTCCCACCTGAGGTTGAGGTTATGCTCTTCTCCACAACACCTTCAGCGTTTATTGTTTCTAGTATTTTTGCGGATGTATACTCTGACTCGTGTGAGCTGATACCACTTTGTGGTTGGATTTGCATGTGTCTCATAACCCCTTGAAATTGAACTTTCTGGCATGTCCTTCTTTTCTTCAAACTGTGAGTACCGCTTACCTCTTCAAATTGTTTTTGTGAAGTATGTGTGACACTTAGAAATAGTTTGGCCATTACCTCCCTCAAGACATTTTGAGGGCAGGTTACATTTACAGCCCTCCAGTACTGGTGCATATGAAGTGAACCTTAGCACAGGTTTTAAAGCTGCTGTTGCAGGTAACGGCCAGAGGGCGGCAGCATTTCTGCTTTTCCCAATCTGGTAACTAGGGAAACAGACCATCTAGGCAGTGGTGTTCCTCGGTTATATATTCGAGTGGAATGTGCCCCCAAAAGCTGATGTCTCCTTATGTTTGTTTTATAACTTGAATTTATATTTTTTTATTGGAGTCATATTCCATTGTGTACATGGACCACTTCTTCTTTGTGCATTCCTCTATTGATGGACATTTTCGTAGCTTCCAAGTTTTGGCTATGGTAAATATTGCTGGAGTGCAGGATTGCCAGCCTGTGTCGTTTTGTTTTTTTGCAGTACGGGGGCCTCTTGCTTCCGTGCACCCTCCCATTGCAGAGCACAGGCTCTGGATGTGCAGGCCCAGCAGCCATAGCTCACGGCACCAGGCGCTCCGCAGCATGTGTGATCGTCCCTAACCGGGACATGATCCCGTGTCCCGTGCATTGGCAGGCAGACTCTCAACCACTGCGCCACCAGTGAAAACCAGCCTGTGTCTTTTTGATTCTCATCCCCTCGGGCGATAGGCCCAGCAGTGGGTATGCTTGATTGAATGGGAGCTCAGTATTTACCTTTACAAAGCACCACCTTTTTGTTTTCATTACTGGCTCTTACCATGTCCCACGTTGAACCAAGTGTAGCTACTTCTCCAAAACCCCTTCAGCATTTATTGTTTGCAGAATTTTTGCTGATGGCCATTCTGACTGGTGTGAGCTGATAAGTTTTTGTAATTTGGATTTGCATATCTTTAATTCTTCCTGATGTTCAGCATTTTTCCATGCCTTTTTAAATTTCTGGTACAGAAAAACAGAAAACAACAGAGAGTACAATTAACCTCTTGCAATTGTCTTCTTGGATGGTTGCCCTCTTTTGAATTGTTTGGTCAATTTTCGACCCCAGGATTGTTTCTGAGGGCAGGTGTCATTCACAGGCCTGCAATGAGTGTGAAGATTTAGTGACCATTAGCACTGGGTTTAAAGCTGCTGTTGTGGGAAATGGCCACAAGGCGGCAGCATTTCTCCATTCCCAAATCTGGTTACTAGGGCAGCAGAGCCTTTCTGGGACCAATGGAATACAGAAGAAGGCATCCTTGAAGTCTAATACAGAATAGCATGTCCTGGTGGACGGTAGAATGACCAGCAGGGTGTAGGAATTAGGAACTACTGGATGTATATCCTCGGTGGCTTCACTGAGTGTCCTGACATCCTTTACCAGGTCCCCAGCAGCCCACGGGGCTCTCGTGGTCAGGGCAATCGCAGTTTATGGAGCTCACCTGCGAAACTACCTAGCAGCCCATGGGGCTCTCGTGGTCAGGCCCCTCCCAGGATATGGGGCTCACCTGGGCAGGTCCCAGCAGCCCACGGAGCTCTTTTGGTCAGGCCACTCCCAGGATATGGAGCTCACCTGTGGAACTACCCAGCAGCCCATGGGGCTCTCGTGGTCAGGCCCCTCCCAGGATACGGAGCTCCCCTGGGCAGGTACGCCAGCAGGGCTAGGCACACAGGAACCGTGCACATAGCCCACATTGGAGAGCACCTCAGATTGCCTGTCACTCAGAGCTGACACAGAGCACCTTAGAGCAGGACTTGCACTAACAAACAGCAGCTCTGACAGTTCTGTGACTCTGGGCATCACTCTGTGCGGCCTCCCTCTGCCTGGTCTTCCAGAGACTTCCACTGCAGCCTGGGCACCAGGCCTCTGTCTCCACCCATCAGCCGTCCTCTCCCTGACACCTGGATTCCTCTCATTAGGAGAGGGTCTTCTTGAAGTTGTCTCCCACTCATGGGCCAGATAAAATGATTAGAAAACAAGCCGGTGCTGCAACCCCTTGTCTATCCTGACTCTCAGGAGCCCACACGTGTTCCTTGGACCTGGCCGGTTCAGCGAGGTCCATTTTCTGCAATGTGAGCCCCTGAGGGGTGAGGATTAGCTGAACTGGGCAGCCTGACACTGCCAGCCAGCCCTCCCCAGGTGTGCCTGTGTTGAGGGCAATAGAAACACCACTCCAGGCAGCAAGAGCCCCTGCAGCTGTGCCTGATGCCATATTCTCTGCCCCATCAGCAGACTCGGGGCTGTGCTGGTGGGAGGGAGTGAGGGGCCATGGCTTTGTGGGGGGCCCGGTGTGAGTGGGTCTCTGCTGGACTTTCTGCAGGAGTTGCCAGGCTGCCACCTGCTAAAGAAGAGGATGTGTCACCATACCTTCTGCTGGAATTTCTCCACTGGCAGAGGTGAGGAAGGAAAAAATCTGTTGGGTCTGGGACAGGAGGGGTATCTCAGGCAGGGAAATGGAAAGCTTCCAGAAGAGCGCCCGGGGCCAGGACCATCCAGGCTGTCCTGCAGGCACCAAGTCGGTCTGCATGCTGTCACTGGTGTGGCTCCACGGCCCTTCCTCTAGGCTTTCAAGTCCTTGTACATATTCAGGTGTTTTACTTGGGAAGGGTGGGAACAGTTTAGCAGCAGCTGGCTTGGGGCTCAGCTCACGTTTACTCACAGACGCCTCGGCATGGTCCCCCAGCTTTGAAATGAGGAAGCGGCTTGCGGGGGCGCTGCTGGCTTCATGGTAGATGATTCCCCACCTCTGACCATCTTCAGAATTGTTTACCCCTGGAGCAAGTGCCTGATAGGGTTTTCCTCTGTATAACTGGTTTTCCTCTGTATATTTCTTTTTTTGCTTCAAGGTAGATTTTATTCCTCTTTTATGTATTTATAGATATAAGCATGGAAATAATTCATTCATATAAATACATCTGGTGAAGGGAAACACTTTTATCTGTTTTATTTTTAAATTTTATTTATTTTCCATAATTTTGTAATTTAATTTATTTTTTTTATTTATACGGCAGGATATTATTAGTTATCTATTTTAGACATATACATGTATACAAGTCAATCCCAATCCCGCAACTCATCCCAGCAGCACCACCCCATGGATTCACCCCTTTGGTGTCCATACGTGTGTTCTCTACCTCTGTGTCTCTATTTCTGCCCTGCCAACCGGTTCATCTGTACCATTTTTCTAGGTTCCACATGTATGCATTATATCTACAATATTTGTTTTTCTCTTTCCGACTTACTTCACTCTGTATGACAGTCTCTAGATCCATCGACGTCTCTACAAATGACCCAGTTTCATTCCTTTGTATGGCTGAGTAATATTCCATTTTATATATGCACCACATCTTTATCCATTCGTCTGGCTGTGGGCATTTAGGTTGCTTCCATTACCTGGCTATGGTAACTAGTTCTGCAATGAACATTGTGGTGAATGGGTCTTTTTGACTTATGGTTTTCTCTGGGTATATGCCCAGAAGTGGGATTGCTGGATCATATGGTAATTCTATCTTTAGTTTTTTAAGGAACGTCCATACTGTTCTCCATAGTGACTGTATCACTTTACATTCCCACCAATAGTGGAAGAGGGTTCCTTTTCTCCACACCCTCTCCAGCATTTGTTGTTTGTAGATTTTCTGATGATGCCCATTCTAACAGGTGTGAGGTGATACCTCATTGTAGTTTTGATTTGCATTTCTCTAATAATGAGAGATGTTGAGCAGCATTTCATGTGCGTCTTGGCCATCTCTGTGTCTTCTTTGAAGAAGTGTCTATTTAGATCTTCTAGCCATTTTTGTATTGGGTTGTTTGTTTTCTTAAGATTAAGCTGCATGAGCTGTTTCTATATATTGGAGATTAAACCTTTGTCCATTGATTCGTTTGCAAATGTTTTCTCCCATTCTGAGGGTTGCCTTTTTCCATTCCCGTTTTTTAACAAAAAAGAAAGAAAGAAAAAGAAGCAGAACACAAATGTGTGTAAAATATGCCTCTTGAAACTGTCGTTTTGAAATATGAACGTCTTTTGTATTTTGGGGTCGATATACGACCCCAGGATTTGTTTTCAGGGCAGGTGTCATTTACAGGCCTGCAATTCTTTTGAATATCAAGTGACCATTAGCGCTGGGATTAAAGCTGCTGTTGTGTGAAACGGCCACAAGGTGGCAGCAGTTCTCCTTTACCAAATCTGGTTACTAGGACAACAGAGCCTCAATGCAAGTCGTGTTCTAGCTTGTAATTTAGAATGGAATGTGCCAGGTAAAAGCCCCTTACGTTTGTCTCACTACTTCTTGTTCGTACTTTTAATTTAATTTTTATTTCTTATCACAGCAAGTTGGATTACAATGTTTGGCTTGTTGTAGGTGTGCAAGATGTGGTTCTTTGACACATATACATATGTCTGTTCTTCCTGGGATCCTTTGCCCATGTACGTTATGACAGAATGTTGAGTAGTCTTCTCTTGGTATTCCGTAGGTGTTTGGTGATTATATATTTCACCTGTGTTTGTATATGTCCGTGAAGCGCAATATCCTAATGTATGCAATCCTCACACCTTTCCATTGGGGAACCATCAGTTTCTTTAATGAATCTGTGATTGCCCTTCTCTGTGGAAATATCTTCACTGGTGTCAATTTTTCAGTAACACCTATAAGTGATATCATACGATATGTGTCTTTCTGTTTCTGACTTACTACAAGTCACGTGATTACCTCTAGCCTCATCTACGGTGCTGCAAATGGCACTGTGTCCTTTTTTTCCTTGGCTAATATTCTGTCTGTATATGGACCGGTTCTTCTTTGTCCGCTCATCTGTTGATGGACTTTTTGGTTGCTTCCATGTCATGGCTATTGTAATGCTGCGGCAATGCACATTTGCCTGCCTGTGTCTTTCCAATTCTGTCTTCTTAGGTCATAGGCCCAGGAGTGGGCCTGCTGGATCATATGGTAGCAAAACGTTTACCTTGTAGAGGCACCTCCATTCTGTTCTCATTAGTGGCTCTTACCAGGTTACGTCCCACCTGAGGTTGAGGTTATGCTCTTCTCCACAACACCTTCAGCGTTTATTGTTTCTAGTATTTTTGCGGATGTATACTCTGACTCGTGTGAGCTGATACCACTTTGTGGTTGGATTTGCATGTGTCTCATAACCCCTTGAAATTGAACTTTCTGGCATGTCCTTCTTTTCTTCAAACTGTGAGTACAGCTTACCTCTTCAAATTGTTTTTGTGAAGTATGTGTGACACTTAGAAATAGTTTGGCCATTACCTCCCTCAAGACATTTTGAGGGCAGGTTACATTTACAGCCCTCCAGTACTGGTGCATATGAAGTGAACCTTAGCACAGGTTTTAAAGCTGCTGTTGCAGGTAACGGCCAGAGGGCGGCAGCATTTCTGCTTTTCCCAATCTGGTAACTAGGGAAACAGACCATCTTGGCAGTGGTGTTCCTCGGTTATATATTCGAGTGGAATGTGCCCCCAAAAGCTGATGTCTCCTTACTTATATTTGTTTTATAACTTGAATTTATAGTTTTTTATTGGAGTCATATTCCATTGTGTACATGGACCACTTCTTCTTTGTGCATTCCTCTATTGATGGACATTTTCGTAGCTTCCAAGTTTTGGCTATGGTAAATATTGCTGGAGTGCAGGATTGCCAGCCTGTGTCGTTTTGTTTTTTTGCAGTACGGGGGCCTCTTGCTTCCGTGCACCCTCCCATTGCAGAGCACAGGCTCTGGATGTGCAGGCCCAGCAGCCATAGCTCACGGCACCAGGCGCTCCGCGGCATGTGTGATCGTCCCTAACCGGGGCATGATCCCGTGTCCCCTGCATTGGCAGGCAGACTCTCAACCACTGCGCCACCAGTGAAAACCAGCCTGTGTCTTTTTGATTCTCATCCCCTCAGGCGATAGGCCCAGCAGTGGGTATGCTTGATTGAATGGGAGCTCAGTATTTACCTTTACAAAGCACCACTTTTTGTTTTCATTACTGGCTCTTACCATGTCCCACGTTGAACCAAGGGTAGGTACTTCTCCAAAACCCCTTCAGCATTTATTGTTTGCAGAATTTTTGCTGATGGCCATTCTGACTGGTGTGAGCTGATAAGTTTTTGTAATTTGGATTTGCATATCTTTAATTCTTCCTAATGTTCAGCATTTTTCCATGCCTTTTTAAATTTCTGGTACAGAAAAACAGAAAACAACAGAGAGTACAATTAACCTCTTGCAATTGTCTTCTTGGATGGTTGCCCTCTTTTGAATTGTTTGGTCAATTTTCGACCCCAGGATTGTTTCTGAGGGCAGGTGTCATTCACAGGCCTGCAATGAGTGTGAAGATTTAGTGACCATTAGCACCGGGTTTAAAGCTGCTGTTGTGGGAAATGGCCACAAGGCGGCAGCATTTCTCCATTCCCAAATCTGGTTACTAGGGCAGCAGAGCCTTTCTGGGACCAATGGAATACAGAAGAAGGCATCCTTGAAGTCTAATACAGAATAGCATGTCCTGGTGGATGGTAGAATGACCATCAGGGTGTAGGAATTAGGAACTACAGGATGTATATCCTCGGTGGCTTCACTGAGTGTCCTGACATCCTTTACCAGGTCCCCAGCAGCCCACGGGGCTCTCGTGGTCAGGGCAATCGCAGTTTATGGAGCTCACCTGCGCAACTACCCAGCAGCCCATGGGGCTCTCGTGGTCAGGCCCCTCCCAGGATATGGGGCTCACCTGGGCACGTCCCAGCAGCCCACGGAACTCTTTTGGTCAGGCCACTCCCAGGATATGGAGCTCACCTGTGCAACTACCCAGCAGCCCATGGGGCTCTCGTGGTCAGGCCCCTCCCAGGATACGGAGCTCCCCTGGGCAGGTACGCCAGCAGGGCTAGGCACACAGGAACCGTGCACATAGCCCACATTGGAGAGCACCTCAGATCGCCTGTCACTCAGAGCTGACACAGAGCACCTTAGAGCAGGACTTGCACTAACAAACAGCAGCTCCGACAGTTCTGTGACTCTGGGCATCACTCTGTGCGGCCTCCCTCTGCCTGGTCTTCCAGAGACTTCCACTGCAGCCTGGGCACCAGGCCTCTGTCTCCACCCATCAGCCGTCCTCTCCCTGACTCCTGGATTCCTCTCATTAGGAGAGGGTCTTCTTGAAGTTGTCTCCCACTCATGGGCCAGATAAAATGATTAGAAAACAAGCCGGAGCTGCAGCCCCTTGTCTATCCTGACTCTCAGGAGCCCACACGTGTTCCTTGGACCTGGCCGGTTCAGCGAGGTCCATTTTCTGCAATGTGAGCCCCTGAGGGGTGAGGATTAGCTGAACTGGGCAGCCTGACACTGCCAGCCAGCCCTCCCCAGGTGTGCCTGGGTTGAGGTCAATAGAAACACCACTCCAGGCAGCAAGAGCCCCTGCAGCTGTGCCTGATGCCATATTCTCTGCCCCATCAGAAGACTCGGGGCTGTACTCGTGGGAGGGAGTGAGGGGCCACGGCTTTGTGGGGGGCCCGGTGTGAGTGGGTCTCTGCTGGACTTTCTGCAGGAGTTGCCAGGCTGCCACCTGCTAAAGAAGAGGATGTGTCACCATACCTTCTGCTGGAATTTCTCCACTGGCAGAGGTGAGGAAGGAAAAAATCTGTTGGGTCTGGGACAGGAGGGGTATCTCAGGCAGGGAAATGGAAAGCTTCCAGAAGAGCGCCCGGGGCCAGGACCATCCTGGCTGTCCTGCAGGCCCCAAGTCGGTCTGCATGCTGTCACTGGTGTGGCTCCACGGCCCTTCCTCTAGGCTTTCAAGTCCTTGTACATATTCAGGTGTTTTACTTGGGAAGGGTGGGAACAGTTTAGCAGCAGCTGGCTTGGGGCTCAGCTCACGTTTACTCACAGACGCCTCGGCATGGCCCCCCAGCTTTGCAATGAGGAAGCTGCTTGAAGGGGCGCTGCTGGCTTCATGGTAGATGATTCCCCACCTCTGACCATCTTCAGAATTGTTTACCCCTGGAGCAAGTGCCTGATAGGGTTTTCCTCTGTATAACTGGTTTTCCTCCGTATATTTCCTTTTTTGCTTCAAGGTAGATTTTATTCCTCTTTTATGTATTTATAGATATAAGCATGGAAATAATTCATTCATATATATACATCTGGTGAGGGGAAGCACTTTTATCTGTTTTATTTTTAAATTTTATTTATTTTAAAATATTTTGTAATTTAATTTAATTTTTTTATTTATACGGCAGGATATTATTATTTATCTATTTTAGACATATACATGTATACACGTCAATCCCAATCCTGCAACTCATCCCAGCAGCACCACCCCATGGCTTCGCCCCTTTGGTGTCCATACGTGTGTTCTCTACCTCTGTGTCTCTATTTCTGCCCTGCCAACCGGTTCATCTGTACCATTTTTCTAGGTTCCACATGTATGCATTATATCTACAATATTTGTTTTTCTCTTTCCGACTTACTTCACTCTGTATGACAGTCTCTAGATCCATCGACGTCTCTACAAATGACCCAGTTTCATTCCTTTGTATGGCTGAGTAATATTCCATTTTATATATGCACCACATCTTTATCCATTCGTCTGGCTGTGGGCATTTAGGTTGCTTCCTTTACCTGGCTATGGTAAATAGTTCTGCAATGAACATTGTGGTGAATGGGTCTTTTTGATTTATGGTTTTCTCTGGGTATATGCCCAGAAGTGGGATTGCTGGATCATATGGTAATTCTATCTTTAGTTTTTAAGGAATGTCCGTACTGTTCTCCATAGAGACTGTATCACTTTACATTCCCAACAATAGTGGAAGAGGGTTCCTTTTCTCCACACCCTCCCCAGCATTTGTTGTTTGTAGATTTTCTGTTGATGCCCATGCTAACAGGTGTGAGGTGATACCTCATTGTAGTTTTGATTTGCATTTCTCTAATAATGAGAGATGTTGAGCAGCATTTCATGTGCGTCTTGGCCATCTCTGTGTCTTCTTTGAAGAAGTGTCTATTTAGATCTTCTAGCCATTTTTGTATTGGGTTGTTTGTTTTTTTAAGATTAAGCTGCATGAGCTGTTTCTATATATTGGAGATTAAACCTTTGTCCATTTATTCGTTTGCAAATATTTTCTCCCATTCTGAGAGTTGCCTTTTTCCATTCCCGTTTTTAAACCAAAAAAGAAAGAAAGAAAAAGCAGAACACAAATGTGTGTAAAATATGCCTCTTGAAACTGTCGTTTTGAAATATGAACGTCTTTTGTATTTTTGGGTCAATATACGACCCCAGGATTTGTTTTCAGGGCAGGATGTCATTTACAGGCCTGCAATTCTTTGGAATATCAAGTGACCATTAGCGCTGGGATTAAAGCTGCTGTTGTGTGAAACGGCCACAAGGTGGCAGCAGTTCTCCTTTAACAAATCTGGTTACTACGACAACAGAGCCTCAATGCAAGTCGTGTTCTAGCTTGTAATTTACAATGGAATGTGCCAGGTAAAAGCCCCTTATGTTTGTCTCACTACTTCTTGTTCGTAGTTTTAATTTTATTTATAGTTTTTATCACAGCAAGTTGGATTACAATGTTTGGCTTGTTGTAGGTGTGCAAGATGTAGTTCTTTTACACATATACATATGTCTGTTCTTACTGGGATCCTTTTCCCATGTACGTTATGACAGAATGTTGAGTTGTCTTCTCTTGGTATTCCGTAGGTGTTTGGTGATTGTATATTTCACGTGTGTTTGTACATGTCCGTGGAGCCCAATATCCTAATGTATGCAATCCTCACACCTTTCCATTGGTGAACCATCAGTTTGTTTCATGAATCTGTAATTGCCCTTCTCTGTGGAAATATCTTCACTGGTGTCAATTTTTCAGTAACACCTATAAGTGATATCATACGATATGTGTCTTTCTGTTTCTGACTTACTACAAGTCACGTGATTACCTCTAGCCTCATCTACGGTGCTGCAAATGGCACTGTGTCCTTTTTTTCCTTGGCTAATACTGTGTCTGTATATGGACCGGTTCTTCTTTGTCCGCTCATCTGTTGATGGACTTTTTGGTTGCTTCCATGTCATGGCTATTGTAATGCTGCAACAATGAACATTTGCCTGCCTGTGTCTTTCCAATTCTGTCTTCTTAGGTCATAGGCCCAGGAGTGGGCCTGCTGGATCATATGGTAGCAAAACGTTTACCTTGTAGAGGCACCTCCATTCTGTTCTCATTAGTGGCTCTTACCAGGTTACGTCCCACCTGAGGTTGAGGTTATGCTCTTCTCCACAACACCTTCAGTGTTTATTGTTTCTAGTACTTTTGTGGATGTATATTCTGACTCGTGTGAGCTGATACCACTCTGTGGTTGGATTTGCATGTGTCTCATAACCCCTTGAAATTGAAATTTCTGAATGTCCTTCTTTTCTTCAAACTGTGAGTACCGCTTACCTCTTCAAATTGTTTTTGTGAAGTATGTGTGACACTTAGAAATAGTTTGGCCATTACCTCCCTCAAGACATTTTGAGGGCAGGTTTCATTTACAGCCCTCCAGTACTGGTGCATACGAAGTGAACCTTAGCACAGGATTTAAAGCTGCTGTTGCAGGAAACGTCCAGAGGGCGGCAGCATTTCTGCTTTTCCCAATCTGGTAACTAGGGAAACAGACCATCCTTGCAGTGGTGTTCCTCGGTTATATATTAGAGTGGAATGTGCCCCCGAAAGCTGATGTCTCCTTACTTATGTTTGTTTTATAACTTGAATTTATATATATTTCTTGGAATCATATTCCATTGTGTACATGGACCACTCCTTCTTTGTGCATTCCTCTATTGATGGACATTTTCGTAGCTTCAAAGTTTGGGCTATGGTAAATATTGCTGGAGTGCAGGATTGCCAGCCTGTGTCGTTTTGTTTTTTTGCAGTACGGGGGCCCCTTGCTTCCATGTAACCTACCATTGCAGAGCACAGGCTCTGGATGTGCAGGCCCAGCAGCCATAGCTCACAGGACCAGGCGCTCCACAGCATGTGTGATCTTCCCTAACCGGGGCATGATCCCGTGTTCCCTGCATTGGCAGGCAGACTCTCAACCTCTGCAACACCAATGAAAACCAGACTGTGCCTTTTTGATTCTCATCCCCTCAGGCGATAGGCCTAGCAGTGGGTATGCTTGATTGAATGGTAGCTCAGTATTTACCTTTACAAAGCACCACAATTTTGTTTTCATTATTGGCTCTTACCATGTCCCCCGTTGATCCAAGGGTAGGCATTTCTCCAAAACCCCTTCAGCATTTATTGTTTGCAGAATTTTTGCTGATGGCCATTCTGACTGGTGTGAGCTGATAAGTTTTTTAATTTGGATTTGCAGATCTTTAATTCTTCCTAATGTTCAGCATTTTTCCATGCTTTTTTAAATTTCTGGTACAGAAAAACAGAAAACACAGGAGAGTACAATTAACCTCTTGCAATTGTCTTCTTGGATGGTTGCCCTCTTTTGAATTGTTTGGTCAATTTTTGACTCCAGTATTGTTTGTGAGGGCAGGTGTCATTCACAGGCCTGCAATGAGTGTGAAGATTTAGTGACCATTAGCACTGGGTTTAAAGCTGCTGTTGTGGGAAATGGCCACAAGACGGCAGCATTTCTCCATTCCCAAATCTGGTTACTAGGGCAGCAGAGCCTTTCTGGGACCAATGGAATACAGAAGAAGGCATCCTTGAAGTCTAATACAGAATAGCATGTCCTGGTGGATGGTAGAATGACCATCAGGGTGTAGGAATTAGGAACTACTGGATATATATCCTCCGTGGCTTCACTGAGTGCCCTGACATCCTTTACCAGGTCCCCAGCAGCCCACGGGTCTCTCGTGGTCAGGGCAATCGCAGTTTATGGAACTCACCTGCGCAACTACCCAGCAGCCCATGGGGCTCTCATGGTCAGGCCCCTCCCAGGATATTGGGCTAACTTGGCAGGTCCCAGCAGCACACGGAGCTCTTTTGGTCAGGCCACTCCCAGGATATGGAGCTCACCTGTGCAACTACCCAGCAGCCCATGGGGCTCTCGTGGTCAGGGCCCTCCCAGGATATGGAGCTCCTCTGGGCAGGTATGCCAGCAGGGCTAGGCACTCAGGAACCGTGCACATAGCCCGCTTTGGAGAGCACATCAGATCGCCTGTCACTCAGAGCTGACACAGAGCACCTTAGAGCAGGACTTGAACTAACAAACAGCATCTGCGACAAGTCTGTGACTCTGGGCATCACTCTGTGCGGCCTCCCTCTGCCTGGTCTTCCAGAGACTTCCACTGCAGCCTGGGCACCAGGCCTCTGTCGCCACCCATCAGCCGTCCTCTCCCTGACCCCTGGATTCCTCTCATTAGGAGAGGGTCTTCTTGAAGTTGTCTCCCACTCATGGGCCAGATAAAATGATTAGAAAACAAGCTGGAGCTGCAGCCCCTTGTCTATCATGACTCTCAGGAGCCCACACGTGTTCCTTGGACCTGGCCGGTTCAGCAAGGTCCATTTTCTGCAATGTGAGCCCCTGAGGGGTGAGGATTAGCTGAACTGGGCAGCCTGACACTGCCAGCCAGCCCTCCCCAGGTGTGCCTGGGTTGATGTCAATATAAACACCACTCCAGGCAGCAAGAGCCCCTGCAGCTGTGCCTGATGCCGTATTCTCTGCCCCATCAGCAGTCTCGAGGCTGTGCTGGTGGGAGGGAGTGACGGGGCCACTGCTTTGTGGGAGGCCCGGTGTGAGTGGGTCTCTGCTGGACTTTCTGCAGGAGTTGCCAGGCTGCCACCTGCTAAAGAAGAGGATGTGTCACCATACCTTCTGCTGGAATTTCTCCACTGGCAGAGGTGAGGAAGGAAAAAATCTGTTGGGTCTGGGACAGGAGGGGTATCTCAGGCAGGGAAATGGAAAGCTTCCAGAAGAGCGCCCGGGGCCAGGACCATCCTGGCTGTCCTGCAGACATGAAGTCGGTCTGCATGCTGTCACTGGTGTGGCTCCATGGCCCTTCCTCTAGGCTTTCAAGTCCTTGTACATATTCAGGTGTTTTACTTGGGAAGGGTGGGAACAGTTTAGCAGCAGCTGGCTTGGGGCTCAGCTCACGTTTACTCACAGACGCCTCGGCATGGTCCCCCAGCTTTGAAATGAGGAAGCGGCTTGCGGGGGCGCTGCTGGCTTCATGGTAGATGATTCCCCACCTCTGACCATCTTCAGAATTGTTTACCCCTGGAGCAAGTGCCTGATAGGGTTTTCCTCTGTATAACTGGTTTTCCTCTGTAAATTTCTTTTTTTGCTTCAAGGTAGATTTTATTCCTCTTTTATGTATTTATAGATATAAGCATGGAAATAATTCATTCCTATAAATACATCTGGCGAGGGGAAGCACTCTTTTCTGTTTTATTTTTAAATTTTATTTATTTTTAAAAATTTTGTAATTTATTTTAATTTTTTTATTTATACGGCAGGATATTATTAGTTATCTATTTTAGACATATACATGTATACACGTCAATCCCAATCCTGCAACTCATCCCAGCAGCACCACCCCATGGCTTCGCCCCTTTGGTGTCCATACGTGTGTTCTCTACCTCTGTGTCTCTATTTCTGCCCTGCAAACCGGTTCATCTGTACCATTTTTCTAGGTTCCACATGTATGCATTATATCTACAATATTTGTTTTTCTCTTTCCGACTTATTTCACTCTGTATGACGGTCTCTAGATCCATCGACGTCTTTACAAATGACCCAGTTTCATTCCTTTGTATGGCTGAGTAATATTCCATTTTATATATGCACCACATCTTTATCCATTCGTCTGGCTGTGGGCATTTAGGTTGCTTCCATTACCTGGCTATGGTAACTAGTTCTGCAATGAACATTGTGGTGAATGGGTCTTTTTGATTTATGGTTTTCTCTGGGTATATGCCCAGAAGTGGGATTGCTGGATCATATGGTAATTCTATCTTTAGTTTTTTAAGGAACGTCCATACTGTTCTCCATAGTGACTGTATCACTTTACATTCCCACCAATAGTGGAAGAGGGTTCCTTTTCTCCACACCCTCCCCAGCATTTGTTGTTTGTAGATTTTCTGATGATGCCCATTCTAACAGGTGTGAGGTGATACCTCATTGTAGTTTTGATTTGCATTTCTCTAATAATGAGAGATGTTGAGCAGCATTTCATGTGCGTCTTGGCCATCTCTGTGTCTTCTTTGAAGAAGTGTCTATTTAGATCTTCTAGCCATTTTTGTATTGGGTTGTTTGTTTTTTTAAGATTAAGCTGCATGAGCTGTTTCTATATATTGGAGATTAAACCTTTGTCCATTGATTCGTTTGCAAACGTTTTCTCCCATTCTGAGGGTTGCCTTTTTCCATTCCCGTTTTTTAACCAAAAAAGAAAGAAAGAAAAAGAAGCAGAGCACAAATGTGTGAAAAATATGCCTCTTGAAACTGTCGTTTTGAAATATGAAAGTCTTTTGTATTTTGGGGTCGATAAAGGACCCCAGGATTTGTTTTCAGCGCAGGTGTCATTTACAGGCCTGCAATTCTTTTGAATATCAAGTGACCATTAGCGCTGGGATTAAAGCTGCTGTTGTGTGAAACGGCCACAAGGTGGCAGCAGTTCTCCTTTACCAAATCTGTTTACTAGGAAAACAGAGCCTCAATGCAAGTCCTGTTCTAGCTTGTAATTTACAATGGAATGTGCCAGGTAAAAGCCCCTTATGTTTGTCTCACTACTTCTTGTTCGTAGTTTTAATTTAATTTTTATTTTTTATCACAGCAAGTTGGATTACAATGTTTGGCTTGCTGTAGGTGTGCAAGATGTGGTTCTTTTACACATATACATATGTCTCTTTTTCCTGGGATACTTTTCCCATGTACGTTATGACAGAATTTTGAGTAGTCTTCTCTTGGTATTCCGTAGGTGTTTGGTGATTATATATTTCACCTGTGTTTGTATATGTCCGTGAAGCGCAATATCCTAATGTATGCAATCCTCACACCTTTCCATTGGGGAACCATCAGTTTCTTTAATGAATCTGTGATTGCCCTTCTCTGTGGAAATATCTTCACTGGTGTCAATTTTTCAGTAACACCTATAAGTGATATCATACGATATGTGTCTTTCTGTTTCTGACTTACTACAAGTCACGTGATTACCTCTAGACTCATCTACGGTGCTGCAAATGGCACTGTGTCCTGTTTTTTCTTGTCTAATATTCTGTCTGTATATGGACAAGTTCTTCTTTGTCCACTCATCTGTTGATGGACTTTTTGGTTGCTTCCAGGTCATGGCTATTTTAATGCTGCGGCCATGCACATTTGCCTGCCTGTGTCTTTCCAATTCTGTCTTCTTAGGTCATAGGCCCAGGAGTGGGCCTGCTGGATCATATGGTAGCAAAACGTTTACCTTGTAGAGGCACCTCCATTCTGTTCTCATTAGTGGCTCTTACCAGGTTACGTCCCACCTGAGGTTGAGGTTATGCTCTTCTCCACAACACCTTCAGCGTTTATTCTTTCAAGTATATTTGCTAATGTATATTCTGACTCGTGTGAGCTGATACCACTTTGTGGTTGGATTTGCATTTGTCTCATAACCCCTTGAAATTGAACTTCCTGGCATGTCCTTCTTTTCTTCAAACTGGGAGTACAGCTTACCTCTTCAAATTGTTTTTGTGAAGTATGTGTGACACTTTGAAATAGTTTGCCCATTACCTCCCTCAAGACATTTTGAGGGCAGGTTTCATTTACAGCCCTCCAGTACTGGTGCATATGAAGTGAACCTTAGCACAGGTTTTAAAGCTGCTGTTGCAGGTAACGGCCAGAGGGCGGCAGCATTTCTGCTTTTCCAAATCTGGTAACTAGGGAAACAGACAATCTTGGCAGTGGTGTTCCTCGGTTATATATTCGAGTGGAATGTGCCCCCAAAAGCTGATGTCTCCTTACTTATGTTTGTTTTATAAATTGAATTTATATTTTTTTTTATTGGAGTCATATTCCATTGTGTATATGGACCACTCCTTCTTTGTGCATTCCTCTATTGATGGACATGTTCGTAGCTTCCAAGTTTTTGCTATGGTAAATATTGCTGGAGTGAAGGATTGCCAGCCGGTGTCGTTTTGTTTTTTTGCAGTACGTGGGCCTCTTGCTTCCGTGCACCCTCCCATTGCAGAGCACAGGCTTTGGATGTGTAGGCCCAGGAGCCATAGCTCACGGGACCAAGCGCCCCGCAGCATGTGTGATCTTCCCTAACCGGGGCATGATCCCGTGTACACTGCATTGGCAGGCAGACTCTCAACCACTGTGCCACCAGTGAAAACCAGACTGTGTCTTTTTGATTCTCATCCCCACAGGCGATAGGCCCAGCAGTGGGTATGCTTGATTGAATGGTAGCTCAGTATTTACCTTTACAAAGCACCACATTTTTGTTTTCATTACTGGCTCTTACCATGTACCACGTTGAACCAAGGGTAGGTATTTCTCCAAAACCCCTTCAGCATTTATTGTTTGCAGAATTTTTGCTGATGGCCATTCTGACTGGTGTGAGCTGATAAGTTTTTGTAATTTGGATTTGCATATCTTTAATTCTTCTTAATGTTCAGCATTTTTCCATGCCTTTTTAAATTTCTGGTACAGAAAAACAGAAATCAACGGAGAGTACAATTAACCTCTTGCAATTGTCTTCTTGGATGGTTGACCTCTTTTGAATTTTTTGGTCAATTTTCGACTCCAGGATTGTTTGTGAGGGCAGGTGTCATTCACAGGCCTGCAATGAGTGTGAAGATTTAGTGACCATTAGCACTGGGTTTAAAGCTGCTGTTGTGGGAAATGGCCACAAGGCGGCAGCATTTCTCCATTCCCAAATCGGGTTACTAGGGCAGCAGAGCCTTTTGGGACCAATGGAATACAGAAGAAGGCATCCTTGAAGTCTAATACAGAATAGCATGTCCTGGTGAATGGTAGAATGACCATCAGGGTGTAGGAATTAGGAACTACTGGATGTATATCCTCGGTGGCTTCACTGAGTGTCCTGACATCCTTTACCAGTTCCCCAGCAGCCCACGGGGCTCTCGTTGTCAGGGCAATCGAAGTTTATCTATCTCACCTGCGCAAATACCCAGCAGCCCATAGGGCTCTCGTGGTCAGGCCCCTCCCAGGATATGGGGCTCACCTAGGCAGCTCCCAACAGCCCACGGAACTCTTTTGGTCAGGCCACTCCAAGGATATGGAGCTCACCTGTGCAACTACCCAGCAGCCCATGGGGCTCTCATGGTAAGGCCCCTCCCAGGATACGGAGCTCCCCTGGGCAGGTACGCCAGCAGGGATAGGCACAAAGGAACCGTGCACATAGCCCGCATTGGAGAGCACCTCAGATCGCCTGTCACTCAGATCTGGCACAGAGCACCTTAGAGCAGGACTTGAACTAACAAACAGCAGCTCCGACAGTTCTGTGACTCTGGGCATCACTCTGTGCGGCCTCCCTCTGCCTGGTCTTCCAGAGACTTCCACTGCAGCCTGGGCACCAGGCCTCTGTCTCCACCCATCAGCCATCCTCTCCCTGACTCCTGGATTCCTCTCATTAGGAGAGGGTCTTCTTGAAGTTGTCTCCCACTCATGGGCCAGATAAAATGATTAGAAAACAAGCCGGAGCTGCAGCCCCTTGTCTATCATGACTCTCAGGAGCCCACACGTGTTCATTGGACCTGGCCGGTTGAGCGAGGTCCATTTTATGCAATGTGAGCCCCTTAGGGGTGAGGATTAGCTGAACTGGGCAGCCTGACACTGCCAGCCAGCCCTCCCCAGGTGTGCCTGGGTTGAGGTCAATAGAAACACCACACCAGGCAGCAAGAGCCCCTGCAGCTGTGCCTGATGCCATTTTCTCTGCCCCATCAGCAGACTCGGGGCTGTGCTGGTGGGAGAGAGTGATAGGGCCACTGCTTTGTGGGGGGCCCATTGTGAGTGGGTCTCTGCTGGACTTTCGGCAGGAGTTGCCAGGCTGCCACCTGCTAAAGAAGAGGATGTGTCACCATACCTTCTGCTGGAATTTCTCCACTGGCAGGGGTGAGGAAGGAAAAAATCTGTTGGGTCTGGGACAGGAGGGGTATCTCAGGCAGGGAAATGGAAATCTTCCAGAAGAGCACCTGGGGCCAGGACCATCCTGGCTGTCCTGCAGGCACCAAGTCGGTCTGCATGCTGTCACTGGTGTGGCTCCTCCTCTAGGCTTTCAAGTCCTTGTATATATTCAGGTGTTTTACTTGGGAAGGGTGGGAACAGTTTAGCAGCAGGTGGCTTGGGGCTCAGCTCACGTTTACTCACAGATGCCTCGGCCTGGTCCCCCAGCTTTGCAATGAGGAAGCTGTTTCCGGGGGGGCTGCTGGCTTCATGGTAGATGATTCCCCACCTCTGACCATCTTCAGAATTGTTTACCCCTGGAGCAAGTGCCTGATAGGGTTTTCCTCTGTATAACTGGTTTTCCTCTGTATATTTCTTTCTTTGGTTCAAGGTAGATTTTATTCCTCTTTTATGAATTTATACATATAAGCATGGAAATAATTCATTCATATAAATACATCTGGTGAAGGGAAGCACTTTTTTTCTGTTTTATTTTGAAATTTTATTTATTTTAAAAAATTTTGTAATTTAATTTAATTTTTTTATTTATACGGCAGGATATTATTAGTTATCTATTTTAGACATATACATGTATACAAGTAAATCCCAATCCCGCAACTCATCCCAGCAGCACCACCCCATGGCTTCGCCCCTTTGGTGTCCATACGTGTGTTCTCTACCTCTGTGTCTCTATTTCTGCCCTGCAAACCGGTTCATCTGTACCATTTTTCTAGGTTCCACATGTATGCATTATATATACAATATTTGTTTTTCTCTTTCCGACTTACTTCACTCTGTATGATGGTCTCTAGATCCATCGACGTCTCTACAAATGACCCAGTTTCATTCCTTTGTATGGCTGAGTAATATTCCATTTTATATATGCACCACATCTTTATCCATTCGTCTGGCTGTGGGCATTTAGGTTGCTTCCATTACCAGGCTATGGTAAATAGTTCTGCAATGAACATTCTGGAGAATGTGTCTTTTTGATTTATGGTTTTCTCTGGGTATATGCCCAGAAGTGGGACTGCTGGATCATATGGCAATTCTCTATTTAGTTTTTTAAGGAACGTCCTTACTGTTCTCCATAGAGACTGTATCACTTTACATTCCCACCAATAGTGGAAGAGGGTTCCTTTTCTCCACACCCTCCCCAGCATTTGTTGTTTGTAGTTTTTCTGATGATGCCCATTCTAACAGGTGTGAGGTGATACCTCATTGTAGTTTTGATTTGCACTTCTCTAATAATGAGAGATCTTGAGCAGCATTTCATGTGCGTCTTGGCCATCTCTGTGTCTTCTTTGAAGAAGTGTCTATTTAGATCTTCTAGCCATTTTTGTATTGGGTTGTTTGTTTTTTTAAGATTAAGCTGCATGAGATGTTTCTATATATTGGAGATTAAACCTTTGTCCATTGATTCTTTTGCAAATATTTTCTCCCATTCTGAGGGTTGCCTTTTTCCATTCCCGTTTTTTAACCAAAAAAGAAAGAAAGAAAAAGAAGCAGAACACAAATGTGTGTAAAATATGCCTCTTGAAACTGTCGTTTTGAAATATGAAAGTCTTTTGTATTTTGGGGTCGATATAGAATCCCAGGATTTGTTTTCAGGGCAGGTGTCATTTACAGGCCTGCAATTCTTTTTAATATCAAGTGACCATTAGCGCTGGGATTAAAGCTGCTGTTGTGTGAAACGGCCACAAGGTAGCAGCAGTTCTCCTTTACCAAATCTGTTTACTAGGAAAACAGAGCCTCAATGCAAGTCCTGTTCTAGCTTGTAATTTAGAATGGAATGTGCCAGGTAAAAGCCCCTTATGTTTCTCTCACTATTTCTTGTTCGTAGTTTTAATTTAATTTTTATTTTTTATCACAGCAAGTTTGATTACAATGTTTGGCTTGCTGTAGGTGTGCAAGATGTGGTTCTTTTACATATATACATATGTCTGTTCTTCCTGGGATCCTTTTCCCATGTACGTTATGACAGAATGTTGAGTAGTCTTCTCTTGGTATTCCGTAGGTGTTTGGTGATTATATATTTCACCTGTGTTTGTATATGTCCGTGAAGCGCAATATCCTAATGTATGCAATCCTCACACCTTTCCATTGGGGAACCGTCAGTTTGTTTAATGAATCTGTGATTGCCCTTCTCTGTGGAAATATCTTCACTGGTGTCAATTTTTTAGTAACACCTATAAGTGATATCATACGATATGTGTCTTTCTGTTTCTGACTTACTACAAGTCACGTGATTACCTCTAGACTCATCTACGGTGCTGCAAATGGCACTGTGTCCTGTTTTTCCTTGGCTAATATTCTGTCAGTATCCGGACCATTTCTTCTTTGTCCACTCATCTGTTGATGGACTTTTTGATTGCTTCCATGTCATGGATATTGTAATGCTGCGGCAATGCACATTTGCCTTCCTGTGTCTTTCCAATTCTGTCTTCTTAGGTCATAGGCCCAGGAGTGGGCCTGCTGGATCATATCGTAGCAAAGCGTTTACCTTGTAGAGGCACCTCCATTCTGTTCTCATTAGTGGCTCTAAACAGGTTATGTCCCACCTAAGTTTGAGGTTATGCTCTTCTCCACAACACCTTCAGCGTTTATTGTTTCTAGTATTTTTGCGGATGTATATTCTGACTCGTGTGAGCTGATACCACTCTGTGGTTGGATTTGCATGTGTCTCATAACCCCTTGAAATTGAACTTTCTGGCATGTCCTTCTTTTCTTCAAACTGTGAGTACCGCTTACCTCTTCAAATTGTTTTTGTGAAGTATGTGTGACACTTAGAAATAGTTTGGCCATTACCTCCCTCAAGACATTTTGAAGGCAGGTTTCATTTACAGCCCTCCAGTACTGGTGCATTCGAAGTGAACCTTAGCACAGGTTTTAAAGCTGTTGTTGCAGGCAAGGGCCAGAGGGCGGTAGCATTTCTGCTTTTCCCAATCTGGTAACTAGGGAAACTGACCATCCTTGCAGTGGTGTTCCTCGGTTATATATTAGAGTGGAATGTGCCCCCAAAAGCTGATGTCTCCTTACTTATGTTTGTTTTATAAATTGAATTTATATTTTTTTTATTGGAGTCATATTCCATTGTGTACATGGACCACTTCTTCTTTGTGCACTCCTCTATTGATGGACATTTTCGTAGCTTCCAATTTTGGCTATGGTAAATATTGCTGGAGTGTAGGATTGCCAGCCTGTGTCGTTTTCTTTTTTTGGAGTACGTGGGCCTCTTGCTTCCATGCGCCCTCCCATTGCAGAGCACAGGTTCTGGATGTGCAGGCCCAGCAGCCATAGCTCACGGGACCAGGCGCTCCACAGCATGTGTGATCTTCCCTAACGGGGGCATGATCCCGTGTCCCCTCTATTGGCAGGCAGACTCTCAACCACTGTGCCACCAGTGAAAACCAGACTGTGTCTTTTTGATTCTCATCCCCTCAGGCGATAGGCCCAGCAGTGGGTATGCTTGATTGAATGGGAGCTCAGTATTTACCTTTACAAAGCACCACATTTTTGATTTCATTACTGGCTCTTACCATGTCCCACGTTGAACCAAATGTAGGCATTTCTCCAAAACCCTTTCAGCATTTATTGTTTGCAGAATTTTTGCTGATGGCCATTCTGACTGGTGTGAGCTGATAAGTTTTTGTAATTTGGATTTGCATATCTTTAATTCTTCCTAATGTTCAGCATTTTTCCATGCCTTTTTAAATTTCCGGTACAGAAAAACAGAAAACAACGGAGAGTACAATTAACCTCTTGCAATTGTCTTCTTGGATGGTTGCCCTCTTTTGAATTGTTTGGTCAATTTTCGACTCCTGGATTGTTTGTGTGGGCAGGTGTCATTCACAGGCCTGCAATGAGTGTGAATATTTAGTGACCATTAGCACTGGGTTTAAAGCTGCTGTTGTGGGAAATGGCCACAAGGCGGCAGCATTTCTCCATTCCCAAATCGGGTTACTAGGGCAGCAGAGCCTTTCTGGGACCAACGGAATACAGAAGAAGACATCATTCAAGTCTAATACAGAATAGCATGTCCTGGTGGATGGTAGAATGACCAGCAGGGTGTAGGAATTAGGAACTACTGGATGTATATCCTCGGTGGCTTCACTGAGTGTCCTGACATCCTTTACCAGGTCCCCAGCAGCCCACGGGGCTCTCGTGGTCAGGGCAATCGCAGTTTATGGAGCTCACCTGCTCAACTACCCAGCAGCCCATGGGGCTCTCTTGTTCAGGCCCCTCCCAGGATATGGGGCTCACTTGGGCAGGTCCCCAGCAGCCCACGGAGCTCTTTTGGTCTGGCCACTCCCAGGATATGGAGCTCACCTGTGCAACTACCCAGCAGCCCATGGGGCTCTCGTGGTCAGGCCCCTCCCAGGATACGGTGCTCCCCTGGGCAAGTATGCCAGCAGGGCTAGGCACACAGGAACTGTGCACATAGCCCGCATTGGAGAGCACCCCAGATCGCCTGTCACTCAGAGCTGACAGACAGCACCTCAGAGCATGACATGAACTAACAAACAGCAGCCCCGACAGCTCTGTGACCCTCGGCATCACTCTGTGTGGCCTCCCTGTGCCTCGTCTTCCAGAGACTTCCACTGCAGCCTGGGCACCAGGCCTCTGTCTCCACTCATCACCCCTCCTCTCCCTGATTCCTGGGTTCCTCTCATTAGGAGAGGGTCTTCTTGAAGTTGTCTCCCACTCATGGGCCAGATAAAATGATTAGAAAACAAGCTGGAGCTGCAGCCCCTTGTCTATCCTGACTCTCAGGAGCCCACACCTGTTCCTTGGACCTGAACGGTTCAGCGAGGTCCATTTTGTGCAATGTGAGCCCTTGAGTGGTGAGGATTAGCTGAACTGGGCAGCCTGACACTGCCAGCCAGCCCTCCCCGTGTTTGCCTGTATTGCGATCTATATAAACACCACTCCAGGCAGCAAGGGCCCCTGAAGCTGTGCCTGAAGCCATATTCTGAGCCCCTTCTGCAGTCTCGCGGCTGTGCTATGATAGGGAGTGAGGGCCCATGGCTTTGTGGGTGTCCCGGTGTGAGTGGGGCTCTGCTGGACTTTCTGCAGGAGTTGTCAGGCTTCCACCTGCTAAAGAAGAGGATTTATGGCCAACATGAAGCTGCAGAAGAATGTTGGACTGTGTTTAGGAAAGTCAGGAAGATTCTGGAACATCAGGTGGAGTTCTTAGGAAGATCCCAGTAGAAGGCAGACTAACCCCACCTCCATCTGGACTGACAGGAATTAGGGAACAAATAGTAGGACCACTGAAATAGCCTGGATGTAAACTGGTGGATTCTGGAAGCGGAAAGTGCATGCTTGCGAAGGGGAGGCGTCTGTAAAAACACGGCTAACCTTCTCAGAGACTGAGAGACAGAGGTGGCTTTTGGAGGATTTACTAGACCCTCCTGGAAATGTAAGAATTAAAAATACAGAGAGGGTACATGGCCCAGGTACTTGCTTGCTGAAGGGCTTTATAGCAAGCTTTGGCTTTGCCTTATACAAATGATTCTAGTCTCATCACAAGCCAGAGGTCTTCTCTAGGAAGATTCAAGAACTTATATATGTTTTTAAAGGCAGTGGAGATGGGGAGTCCTACTGGCTTCTGTGGGCCAACTTCAGGCATCTCAGGAAGCAAAAGAAACTCCCGAGATTCTTCTAATTGTTAATTCTGAAGGAAGGAGGGAAAGCGGGTACTATACTACAGGGAATCAGTGAAAACAACACAGGGCAACTCCCATCAGCTAGCACCTTGGAGCAGGTGAGGAAGAATTGGCCTTGTAGGTGTGAGAAGATTTGTTAGTAATCCATTAAAGGAAGTAGGAATCAGAAACCTATAAGCCTCACCTGTCCAGAATAGACCTTCTATTGTAGGTCATGGGGTTTTCTTTGGCTGGAATTCTTTATGACTTACTGGTGGCAGAGTCTACCTACCCAAAGTCGCACTCCCTTAGTAACTGGAAAAGGTGCAGAAGTGCTGAGAGGCTGCCACGAATGGACTGGGGTTCCAGACTGACCCAGCATTACCTCAGTCTCTACTTGGCTCCAGGCTGTAAAGCAACTCCTGGCTGTCTTCTAGATGAGGTGGGGGGTGGTGGTGGTGAAAAGGTGTCACAAGGGGAGCCATGCCAAGAGCTGTTGGTCCCAAATAACTGCCTTTTACTAGTCATTCTATGAGTTAATACTTATAAGGTCTCTGTGGCTTGAAAATAGAAAGTCACTGATACTTGGGATACCCTGTGATGCGCTTGTTAATTTCCAAGCACTTTGCAGAGTTAAGAGAAGTTGTAGGCACACTGCATTGTCGTGCCAGGGATCCCTGGGCTCACAGCAACAAGGGAGCTGATTATAACCAGCTCCTAGAACTCGCTGTTGTTGGCAATAGGCTAAGGAAATTATACACATGCTTATGTCCCCTTTTTATGGTACAGCCCTTCAGTGTTCCCCAGAATTCCTGGGAGTGGTGAGGTCAGGGTATTAAGAGCAGGGTAGTGCTTTGTGCTCCCCCAGCACCCAACCTAGAAATGGAAAGAAGGTTAATATGGAAGTTGAAGGCTAGGAACAGGCATGTCATCTCACTACATCTGGGAATTATAGAAGCATAGACATTTAATGAGTGCTGGAAAGAGTTTGGGCAGAGATCCATGGTTTAAGGTAGTGCTGTCCAATAGAACTTCCTGTGATGTCAATGTTCCATGTCTGTGCGGTCCAATTCGGTGGGCACTAGACATTATTGAGCTGTTGAAATGGGGCTAGTGCGACTAAGGAGCTGAATTTTAAATTATACTTAATTTTAATTTATTTAAATTTAATTTAAATTAAAATTGAAATAGCTTTGGCTGCCATATTGGACTGTACAGATTTGAGGGACCATATTAAGATATTCTTAATTAATGCCATTATCTGAATTTTAATGTTCTTAGGCATTTTAAATAGTCTCCCAGTGGTAGAGGCTGTGTATGAATTACAGGTACTGAACAAGCAAACTTGAGTTTGTCCTGAGTTCAGGATGCCCTCAACTGCCAAACAGAACTAGCATGTCAGGAATAAGGGTTCCCAGATGCTCACGGTGGAGAAGAAAGAGAAGACAGCTCACATTTGCCGGTACAGGGAGTCACTGGAGTGTGGTTGGGATATGAAGTAGTTGGTGGTGCTACTGTGGGTAACGATTCAGTGATGTTGAAAGGGCTCTGGAAGAGCATGAGAAACAGGTCCCTGAACTGGTGGCTCTCCTGCAGGAAGTAAGGAGGGAAGAAATCTGTCACTTGAAAAGCATCATTTCTCTTGCATTTCAGAGAAGTATGTGAAACACATCATTTTTAATAAGCATCAGACTCTAACAGGTTTCTTTCCTGGTCCATCAGCTGCTGAGAACTAAGGCTATGTTTTGAATTTAATGGGTATGATAGGTGGTTTGTTGGAGACAGTCCTGAAATCACCAACCATTCACCAATTTGACTCGAGTAACTTGGCAGCAGGAGGACCTCTTCTGGGTCTGGAAAGAGGGCAGAGCACCTGGCTGTGGATGAGGGGCAACCCCAGTGCCACCGGAGGCTTTGAAACCCCCCCAAAGTCTTGCTTATCACACATCTTTTTATTTCAGGAGGATTTGGGGGAAAGAAACCTGTTGCATTTGCCATGGTTGCTCATCTGACAGTGAAGAGGCCTTGTGTATCCTCTGTGAGGTTCAGACTGAAGTGGTCTCTCCCAGCTGTAAGCCAGGACCCGTGTGGGTGCCAACTGCCTGCCCAGAGGTGGGGGCCTCATCATCATACCAGGTGGGCCACAGGTGCAAGACACAGGTAGATGAGGAGGAGAAAACTCAGTGGGTATGTTGTTGGCTTGTTAATTTTGCTTATAAAATAAAGGACTCTTTTTTCTAGTTGGTTTTTTAAAAAATTTATTTTATTTTTGGCTACGTTGGGTCTTTGTTGCTGCGTGTGGGCTTTCTCTAGTTGCCGCGAGCGGGGGCCACTCTTCGTTGCGGTGTGCAGGCTTCTCATTGCGGTGGCTTCTCTTGTTGCAGAGCACGGGCTCTAGGCGCACAGGTTTCTGTAGTTGTGGTTCGCGGACTATAGAGCGCAGGCTCAGTAGTTGTGGTGCACGGGCTTAGTTGCTCTGCGGCATGTGAAATATTCCCGGATCAGGGATCAAACCTGTGTCCCCTGCATTGGCAGGCAGATTGTTAACCACTGCACCGTCAGGGAAGCCCTCTAGTCTCTCTTTTTCCCTATAGGTTTTCTGTTTGGGGTGTCATTCTTAGAAATGTCTTTCTCTCCACAAGATGACGAAACTTTCCACTCATATAATCTAGTACTTTTATGGTTTTGTCCCCACCTCTTAAAAATGTGGTTAAATGTACATAACATGAAATTTACCATTTTAGCCATTTTTAAGCGTATAGTTCTGTGACATTAAGTACATTGACATTTTTGTGCAACCATCACCACCATCATCTCCAGAACTTTTACATCTTTCTCAACTGAAATGCTGTACCCGTTAAATGAGAGCTCTCTATTCTCTCTCCCCCAGCCCTTGGCAACTGTCATTCTACTTTCTGTCTCTAGGAACTTGAATTTGACTACTCATATAAGTGGAATCATACCGTTTTTGTCCTTTGTGACTGGCTTATTTTACTTAGCATAATGTCTTCAAGGTTCATTCACGTTGTAGTATGTGTCAGAATTTCCTTCCTTTTGAAGGCTGAATAATATTCCATTCTATTATATACCAAATTTTATTTATCCATTCATCCATTGATAGGCAGTTGGGTTGTTTCTACCTTTTGCTATTGTGAATAATGCAATGAACATTGGTGCACAAATTTCTGTTCAAGGTCCTGCTTTCAATTCTTTTCAGTATATACCCAGATGTGGTGTTCTTCCCCTTTAAGTGTGAAATCCATCTGAATATAAAGGCTGGTACTGAGGTAGGATGAGGTGGAAACCCACCTTTGTTTTAGTAAAAGGCTGACTAACCAGTCTGTGTCTCGATTGACTTTACGGAATAATTGTTTACCACTGTTTTGAAATGCCACGTGCAATGTCCACTCTGCTTGACCAGCACAGTGACTCAGTCCAGTGGGACACTCACAGTCACAAGACCAATAGGCCACACCTGGCATCAGCCTCATTTAGATCTATAGAAGGATACAGGACAGGAATTACAGCATGTCAGCAGAACAGCATCAGATGTGTCATCACCAGGGGTCCTGACAGAGTCCAGGAACTAGACGTTTGGCCTCCAAGGAGCAGCACAGGTATAACGGAACAAAGCCACACAAGAACCAAGACCACCATAGGAACCAATACTGTTTGTAAAAGCTCATGAACATCACTTCCAGGGCCCTGCATGGAAGCATGCACTCGCTCACAGGGTGAACCTCATAGTGAAGCCCCAGGGCCCTGCTTCCCACCAGGCGTTAAAAGCCTCCCAGTCTAGGTGCAATTTACTCATTAGGGGGTCATTTTTACTATAAGCAATGCTGCCTGGTAACACAGCTGACACCCTACCCTATTAGGTTTCCAGGCAAATAATGCTGGGAGAAAGTGAATCCAAGGTCTTTTCCTTTTGGAAAAGGAGAAAGGGTTTTGTTAACTCTTTATTCAGACCATCTTAATTACATAGCAAATTCAAATGGTGACTATTTCTGGACTTTCTGTTTTGTTCCATTGAACTGTTTGTTTCTGAGCCAGTACCAAATTATTTTAATGATTATAACTTTACAACACATTTAATTTCTTTCTTTTTCTTGAACTTAATTTTTATTTTAGATTGGGGTATAGTTGATGTACAATGCTGTGTTAGTTTCAGGTGTGCAGCAAAGTGGTTCAGTTATACATATACATATATCCATTCTTTTATAGATTCTTTTCCCGTATAGGTTATTACAGAATACTGAGTAGAGTTCCCTGTGCTATACAGTAGGTCCTTGTTGATTATTTTATATATAGTAGTGTGTATATGTTAATCCCAACTTTCTAAATTATCTCCCCCGTCCACATGTCCCCTTTGGTAATCATAAGTTGGTTTTCAAAGTCTGTGAGTCTGTTTCTGTTTTGTAAATAAGTTCATTTGTATCATCTTTTTAGATTCCACATATAAGTGACATCATATGATATTTGTCTTTCTCTGTCTGACTTACTTCACTTAGTATAATAAGCTCCAGGTCCATCCATGTTGCTCCACATGGCATTATTTTATTCTTTTTTATGCCTGAGTAATATTCCACTGTTGTATATATGTACCACATCTTTATCCATTCCTCTGTTGATGGACATTTAGGTTGCTTCCATGTCTTGGGTCCTGTAAATAGTGCTGCAATGAACATTGGGGTACATGTATTTTTTCAATTATGGTTTTCTCTGGATATCTGCCCAGGAGTGGGATTGCTGGATCATATGGTAGTTCTGTTTTTAGTTTTTTAAAGAACCTTCATATTGTTCTCCATAGTGGTTGTACCAATTTACCTTCCCACTCACAGTGTAGGAAGGTTCCCTTTCTCCACACCCTCTCCAGCATTTATTGTTTGTAGACTTTTTGATGATGGCCATTTTGACCAATGTGAGCTGATACCCCTTTGTAGTTTTGATTTGCATTTCTCTAATAATTAGTGATGTTAAGCATCTTTTCATGTGCTTTTTGGCCATCTGTATGTCTTCTGTTTTATTCCACTGAACTGTTTGTCTATTTCTGAGCCAGTACCAAATTATTTTAATATTTATAACTTTATAACACATTTATTTTCTTTTTAAAAGTGGCTTATTTAGTGAAAGTATAATATACTTAGGGAAAAGGGCTCAGATCATAAGTGTAGGGGCCAGTGAATTATTTCAAAGTGAACACAACCATGAAATCACCACCCAAATCAAGAAATAGAATGTGACCAGCTCCCCTACAGGCCACCTATACTCATTGCTGGTCAGAATGTGCGGTTTGAACTGTGTCAATCTAATTAAAGTGGAACTACATTTTCCAGAATTCCTTTCTCTGAGTGGTTCCATGTTAAGTTTGGCCTGGGGAGTTTGTGTGTGTGTGTGTGTGTGTATAAAATTTATGTTTGTGCAGTTGACTGCTCCCCCTAACACCACCCCACTGCATTAGAAAATCCATGTGCTGCCATTTCTGCCTCAAAGACAAAGGAATTGATAGATGCCTCACTCAAGGGCAGGAAGGTAAAACCGTTTGTATAGAATCAGGACTCAAATCCTAGTTTTTTTGATTCTACATATTGTGATCTCTAATTGAACACAGACTTTTCCCCACACTTAGTTAATTTAAGGTTTTGTAAAATGAAAATACAAGTGCTATATTTATTGAAAAAATTTGCATGCAAATGGACCTGTGCAGTTCAAACCCATATTGTTTAAGGATCACCTATGTGTATATACACACACACACACACATATATACATATATATATATAAATATATAATTTTATATAATATATTTTATAAACATATATATTTATAGATAAATAAAGTGAAATCTGTATTTTTATATATATTTGCTCTTGTTAAAAACTCAATTCCTATTTTCTTGAGTATTTTTATCTTCAATGGATGTTGATTTTTATTGAAGGCTTTTTAAGCATCTATGAAAATAATTATGATATTTCCCATAGATTTTTAATATTTTTCCCTTTTGGTTTTTAATATGGTATATGATATTAACAGATATCCCAATATTGAACCAACCTTGCATTCGTGGAATGCATCCCAGTTGGTTATACTATATTACTTTCTTGGTATGGTGTTGAATTCTGTTTGTGGATTCTTTAGTATTTTTGCATGAATATTCATGAGTGATATTGCTCTGTAGTTTTTTTTTATCATCTTTATCAGGTTTAGGTATCAATGTTATACTTGCCTTAAAAAAGGTATTAGGAAGTTTTTAATGTTCTGGAATAATGATGAAGCATTTGGGTACCAGTCTTTGAAGCTTTGGTAGAATTCCACGTTTATGTTAGGTAATTTCTTAATAACTTTCTCTATTTCTTCTACAGAAATTCGTCTGTTTAAGCTTTCTATAATTAAGGGCATCAATTTTTTTTTATGGTACGGGGGCCTTTCACTGTTGTGGCCTCTCCCATTGCAAAGCACAGGCTCTGGACGCACAGGCCCAGCGCCCATGGCTCACGGTCCTAGCCGCTGTGCGGCATGTGAGATCTTCCTGGACCGGGGCACGAACCCATGTCCCCTGCATCGGCAGGCAGACTCGCAACCACTGTGCCACCAGGGAAGCCCAAGGGCATCAATTTTGATCAGCTGTATTTCCCTAGGAAATTATCCCTTTCATCTAAGTTTTCAAATTTATTTGCAGCAAGATGTGCAAAGTAATCTCTCATGACTTAAAATTTCTTCTGTTTCAATGGTTATTTCTACCTTGTCATTTTTCAGTATTTATGCTTTTTCCCTTTTTAATGATCAAATTAACTAGTGTTTTTGTCTATTTTGTTAATTTTTTAAAATAGGATTTTAATTTATTTACTAGATCTATTTTTTAAATTCTCTATCATCAATTTCTGCTTTTATCTTTATTATTCCCTTCTTTGTATCTTCTTTTGGTTTACTTTTTTCTTTCACTAGTTTCTATGAGCTTGAAACTTGATTTATTGGTTTTCAGTTTTTCATTTTTATTGATAAAAATGTTTAGTGCTATGAATTCTGATCACTGCTAATATTTTGGTAAGGATTTTTGCATCTCTATTCATCAGGGATATTGGCTTGTAGTTTTATGGTATCCTTGTCTAGTTTGGTATCAGGGTAATGCTGGACTCATAAAATGAGTTTTGGAAGTGTGCCTTCCTCTTGTATTTTTGGGGAGAGTTTGACAAGGATTGGTATTAATTATTCTTTGAATGTTTGGTAGAATTCACCAGTGAGGCCATCTGGTCCTGGACTTTATTTTGTTGGGAGGTTTTTGATTACTGATTCAATCTCCTTATTTCTCTTCAGTATATTCAGATTTTCTATTTTTCATGATTCAGTCTCAAGGGTTGTATATTTCGAAGAATTTATTTCTTCTAGGTTGTCAAATTTGTTGGTGTGTAATTCTTCATAGTAGTCTGTTATGATCTTTTGTATTTCTGTGGTATCTCTCTTTTTTTCTTGGTGGGTCTAGCTTAAAATTTGTCAGTGTTGCTTATCTTTTCAAAGAACCATCTCTTAGTTTCATTAATCTTTTATGTTGTCTTTTTAGTCTCTATTTCATTCATTTCTGCTCTGTTCTTTATTTCTTTCCTTCTACTAACTTGGGCTTCATTTTTTTCTTTTCCTAATTTCTTGAGGTGTAGTGTTAGGTTGTTTATTTGTGATTTTTCTCATGTCTTGAGGTAGGTGTTTATTGCTATATACTTCCTTCTTAGAACTGCTTTTGCTGTATTCCATAAATTTTGGTGTGTTTTATTCCCATTTTCATTTGTCTTAGGTATTTTTTATTTCTCTTGTGATTCCTTCTTTGACCCACTGGTTGTTCCATAGCATGTTGTTTATTCTCCACATATATGTGAGTTTTCCAGTTTTCTTCTTGTAATTAATTTCTACTTTTATACCATTGTTTTTAGAAAAGATGCATGATATGATTTCTGTCTTCTTAAATTTATTAAGACTTGTTTTGTGGCCTAACATATGATCTATCCTAGAGCGTATTCCAAGCGCACTTGAGAAGAATGTGTATTCTGCTGCTTTTGGATGGAATGTTTTGTGTATCTGTTAAGTCTGTTTGATCTAATGTGTCATTTAAGGTCTATGTTTCCTTATTGATTTTTCGTCTGGATGATCTATACATTGATGTAAGTGAAGTATTGTAGTCCCCTACTATTATTGTATTGCTGTCTATTTCTCCTTCTTTTTAGCCTGTTAATATTTGCTGTATATATTTAGGTGGCTGTTATGTTGGGAACATAAATATTTATACCTGGTATATCCTTTTGCTGGACTGACCCCTTTATCATTATCTCCTTCTTTGTCTCTTATTACAGTCTTTGTTTTAAAGACTATAATATTTTGTCTGATAAGTATAGGCAACTCAGCTTTCTTTTCGTTTCTGTTGCATGGAATATCTTTTTTTATCCCTTCACTTTCAGTCTGTGTTCTTACAGATGGAGTGTCTTGTGAGCAGCATAGATGGGTCTTAGTTTTTATGTGTGTTTTTTAATGCATTTAGCCACTCTTTGTCTTTTGATTGGAAAATTTAGTTCATTTACATTTAAAGTAATTATTGATAGATATGTATTTAT
Source organism: Hyperoodon ampullatus (assembly GCF_949752795.1). Lineage (NCBI taxonomy): Eukaryota > Metazoa > Chordata > Mammalia > Artiodactyla > Ziphiidae > Hyperoodon > Hyperoodon ampullatus. The sequence goes on from NC_136933.1 coordinate 114,282, forward strand.
TGCCATTTTGTTAATTGTTTTCTGGCTGTTTTGTACTTCTTCTCTGTTCCTTTCTTCTCTTGATCTCTTCCTCTGTGGATTGTTGACTTCCTTTAGTGGTATACTTAGATTCCTTTCTCATTATCTTTTGTGTATCTACCATAGGTTTTTGCATTGTGGCTACCATGAGGCTTATATATAACAACTTATAACAGTCAATAAGTTGATAATAAGTTTGAATATATTTTTAAGTTCTACCTTTTTATGCACCCCCAACGTTTTATATTTTTGATGTCACATTTTACATCTTTTAATCTTATGTATCCCTTAACTAATTATTATAGTTATTTTTACTACTTTTTTCTTTTTAGTTTTATAAGTGAATGATCCACTACATTTACCAGTGAGATTTATACTTTCATATGTTTTTCTGTTACTAATTAGTGCCCTTCCTTTTCAGCTTAAAGAAATCCCTTTAACATTTCTTTTAAGGCTGGCTTCATGGTAATGTTTCCCTTTAGTTTTTGCTTGCTTGGAAAACTCTTCATCTCTCCTTCAATTCTGAATAATAATTTTTCGAGGTAGAGTATTCTTGGTTGGAACATTTTTTTTTCTTTTAACACTTTAAATATATTGTGTCACTACCTTCTAGCCTGTGAAGTTTCTGCTGAAAAATCTGTTCAGAGTCTTATGGGAGGGTTCCCTTGTATGTAAAAATATGTTTTTCTCTTGCTGTTTTTAAGATTTTTTCTTTGTCTTTCACTTTTGAAATTTTAATTGTAATGTGTTTCAGTGTGGATCTCTTTGGGTTCATCTTTTTTGGAACTCCCTAGGCTTTCTGGATCTGGATGTCTATTTCCTTTCCCATGTTAGGGAAGTTTTAAGCCATTATTTCTGCAAATAAGTTTCCTGCCCTTTTCTCTCTCTCTTCTCCTTCTGGGACCCCTTTAATGTGAATGTTAATATGCTTGATGTCCCATAAGTCGCTTAGGCCATCTTAACTTTTTTCATTCTTTTTCTTTTTGCTGCTCTGATTGGGTGAGTTCCACTGCCTGGCCTTTGAGTTGATTGATCCTTTCTTCTGCTTCATCTACTCTGCTGTTGAAACCCTTTAGTGCATTTTTCAGTTCTGTTACTCTGTTCTTCAGTTTTGTGACTTCTATTTGGTACTTTCTTATATTTTTCATCTCTTTATTAAAGTTCTCACTAGGTTCATCCATTGTTCTCCCCAGTTTGGTGAGCATTTTTATGACCATTATTGAACTCTTTATCAGCTAAATTACTTATCTCTGTTTCATAGGTTTTATCTTCTCCCTTTATTTGGAACATATTCCTCAATTTCTTCATTTTACGTGACTCTTTGTTGGTTTCTATATAGTAGATGAAACAACTACCTCTCTGTCTTGAAGGAGTGACCTTGTGTAGGAGATGAACCTTATCATTCAGCCCTGCCCCAGCTCTTCGTTGTCTCTCAATCCTTTGTGACTGTCCATATGGCCTATTTTATTTTTAATAGTTCCCAGTAGTTGAGGGTGTGCCAAGACCTGTCAGTGTTCCAAAGAGGGGTATTTCAGTCAGCACCTTGATTCAGGAAGATTTAGAATCCAGACCTTCAGGCAGCAGCTTTTAAAGCATGCAAATATATACAGTCCTGTGGAACTGCAAGCATAAATCCTGCTGGCCCCTAGAGCCAGGTGATCTGGAGGTGTTCCCTGGGCAACAGCTGCAAAAATCTAGGCTCCAGAGGAGTGTATAAGTTCCTTTTCTGGGAGTGAGGCAGAGGGAGAGAGTGTAGATGGTGTCCTCTTGCCCATATTTCTTGAGAGCACCTCCACATGCCTCTAAATGCATGCTATACCCGAATCCTGTCCCTTAGGCCAAAGCTCCAGGATAAGTAAATACCTCTTTCACAGAAAGACCAAAGGTGTGTTTCAGGCTTCTGTCTGTGCAGTGCCCTGGGGGTGGCAGTCTGCCAAGAATTCTCTCTTCTATTGTTACAGTCCTGTGGAACCCAGGAAGGTGAGCCCCTGTGGCTACCAGAGCCAGATGATAAAGGGATGTTTCCTGGGTGGCAGCCACAGAAACCAGGGCACCAGAGGTAAAAACTGGGGTGCTAGACATGTGTAAAAGCTCCTGCCCAAGCAATACTGGCATTCTGGAGTGCAAGTACCTGCTCTGGAGGGAGACCATGAAGGCTGTGCCTGCCCTCTGCAGTCTCTAGAAAGGTTTACAGTCAGCCCTTGGTGTGTTTTTAATTAGAAGCCTTGCCCCTATGCTGCATCAGTGATGCTAAACTTTTAGGCCTCTTTCATAAGAAGACTGAGCTCCTGGCTCTCCTGAGCTCCTTGCCTCTTGCTGTGCCCTAAGGATGGTAGCTGTTTAAGAATTCTTTCTCCTGGCTATAGTTCTGTGGGACCCATAGTGTAAGCCACCAGAGCCAGAAAATGTACAGGTGTTCCCTGGTGGCAGCTGCAAAAATTGGGGCACCAAACAAGGGTATAAGGTCCTTTCTGGAATATACCAGCAAGCTGGAGGGAAGCAGGGGGAGAGCACAAAGATTGTGCCCTCCAACATGTCTTACCCAAGGTCACCTCCTAGAAGCATGCCAGACCAGTAAAGCCTGCCGCTCAGGTCAGAGCTCCTGGACGAGCAAATAGGCCTCTTTCTCAGAAACACTGTGAGTATGTTTTAGTAGGCTATCTTTGCAGTGCCCTGGGGGTAGTAGACTGCCAAGAACTGCCTCTGATTGTTACAGTCCTCTGGAACCCAGGAATGTAAGCCCCCAGGCCTCCAGAGCCAAGTGATCAAGGGGCATCCTGTGGGCGGCACCCACAAAAACCAGGCACCAGATGCATATAAAACCTCCTCTCTGGGAGATGCTGACACTCTGGAGCACAGTAGAGAGAGAGCACAAAGATGGAGCCCACCCCAAGAAGAGAAAACAAAGGTCTAGAGTGGGGAAAAAAGATGGCACCTCTAGGTTTAGCAAAATTAAAGTTTTAGTGAGGATGGCATTCCCTGGTTGGAGGGTAGAGATGACACCTGCCAAGGGGTGAGAAAAAAAGGCACCCACTGGCTTTAGCAATGCAGAGGGAGAGTGTGAAAATGGTGATCCCCATCCTCCGTCCCTGGAGAGTATTGCAGTGCATCCCACCCTTCTGGTGGATGCTTTAAGATTAGCAGTTGAATCTCTTTCTTGTAAAGTCGAAGTGCTTTTCAAATGGCTGCTTCTGTGCTGGGCCCCGTGGTAAGTGAGTTCATGCAAGCCCTTCAAGGGCCATTACTCAGATTGCTGCAGCCCTTTGGGTCTCATGGACATGAGCCCTGTTGGATTTCAAAGCCAGATGTTTTGGAGGCTTGTCTCTCATGTGCAAATCTTAAAAGTTGGGGTGCCTTTTTTGGGTACAAACCCTTCACTCCTCAGGGAGCAACTCTGGGTTTATGTTTCCTCCTGATTGTGGGTTGCCATGCCAGGGATGGAGTTTGTGATGAAATTGGATCTCAGCTTCTCCTACCGCTTTGATGTGGCCTTTTGCTCTTTTTCCCCATGTAGAGATGCTCAGCTAGTTTTCAGAGGAAATTGTTCCATATATAGCTGTAGATTCAGTGTGTCCGTAGGAGGAGGTGGGTCCAGAATCTTCTTACATCATCGTCTTGAACTGCCTCCCTTGCTTGTACTTTTTTTTTTTTTTTTTTTTTTTTATTTTTTGCTTTATCACAAATTTAATCAGTTATATGTATACATATGTTCCCATATCCCCTCCCTTTTGCGTCTCCCTCCCACCCTCCCTATCCCACCCCTCCAGGCGGTCACAAAGCACCGAGCTGATCTCCCTGTGCTATGCGGCTGCTTCCCACTAGCTATCTACCTTACGTTTGGTAGTGTATATATGTCCATGCCGCTCTTTCACTTTGTCACAGCTTACCCTTCCCCCTCCCCATATCCTCAAGTCCATTCTCTAGTAGGTCTGTGTCTTTATTCCTGTCTTACCCCTATGTTCTTCATGACCTTTTTTTTTCTTAAATTCCATATATATGTGTCAGCATACAGTATTTGTCTTTCTCTTTCTGACTTACTTCACTCTGTATGACAGACTCTAGGTCCATCCACCTCATTACAAATAGTTCAATTTCATTTCTTTTTATGGCTGAGTAATATTCCATTGTATGTATGTGCCACATCTTCTTTACCCATTCATCCGATGATGGACACTTAGGTTGTTTCCATCTCCGGGCTATTGTAAATAGGGCTGCTATGAACATTTTGGTACATGTCTCTTTTTGAATTATGGTTTTCTCAGGGTATATGCCCAGTAGTGGGATTGCAGGGTCATATGGTAGTTCTATTTGTAGTTTTTTAAGGAACCTCCATACCGTTCTCCATAGTGGCTGTACCAATTCACATTCCCACCAGCAGTGCAAGAGTGTTCCCTTTTTTCCACACCCTCTCCAGCATTTATTGTTTCTAGATTTTTTGATGATGGCCATTCTGACTGGTGTGAGATGATATCTCATTGTAGTTTTGATTTGCATTTCTCTAATTAGTAAAGATGTTGAGCATCCTTTCATGTGTTTGTTGGCAGTCTGTATATCTTCTGTGGAGAAATGTCTATTTAGGTCTTCTGCCCATTTTTGGATTGGGTTGTTTGTTTTTTTGTTATTGAGCTGCATGAGCTGCTTATAAATTTTGGAGATTAATCCTTTGTCAGTTGCTTCATTTGCAAATATTTTCTCCCATTCTGAGGGTTGTCTTTTGGTCTTGTTTATGGTTTCCTTTGCTGTGCAAAAGCTTTTAAGTTTCATTAGGTCCCATGTGTTTATTTTTGTCTTTATTTCCATTTCTCTAGGAGGTGGGTCAAAAAGGATCTTGCTGTGATTTATGTCATAGAGTGTTCTGCCTATGTTTTCCTCTAAGAGTTTGATAGTGTCTGGCCTTACATTTAGGTCTTTAATCCATTTTGAGCTTATTTTTGTGTATGGTGTTAGGGAGTGATCGAATCTCATACTTTTACATGTCCCTGTCCAGTTTTCCCAACACCACTTATTGAAGAGACTGTCCTTTCTCCACTGTACATTCCTGCCTCCTTTATCAAAGATAAGGTGACCATATGTCCGTGGGTTTATCTCTGGGCTTTCTATCCTGTTCCATTGATCTATCTTTCTGTTTCTGTGCCAGTACCATACTGTCTTGATTACTGCAGCTTTGTAGTATAGTCTGAAGTCAGGGAGCCTGATTCCTCCAGCTCCATTTTTCGTTCTCAAGATTGCTTTGGCTATTCGGGGTCTTTTGTGTTTCCATACAAATTGTGAAATTTTTTGTTCTAGTTCTGTGAAAAATGCCAGTGGTATTTTGATAGGGATTGCATTGAATCTGTAGATTGCTTTGGGTAGTAGAGTCATTTTCACAATGTTGATTCTTCCAATCCAAGAACATGGTACATCTCTCCATCTATTTGTATCATCTTTAACTTCTTTCATCAGTGTCTTATAATTTTCTGCATACAGGTCTTTTGTCTCCTTAGGTAGGTTTATTCCTAGATATTTTATTCTTTTTGTTGCAATGGTAAATGGGAGTGTTTCCTTGATTTCACTTTCAGATTTTTCATCATTAGTATATAGGAATGCCAGAGATTTCTGTGCATTAATTTTGTATCCTGCAACTTTACCAAATTCATTGATTAGCTCTAGTAGTTTTCTGGTAGCATCTTTAGGATTCTCTATGTATAGTATCATGTCATCTGCAAACAGTGACAGCTTTACTTCTTCTTTTCCAATTTGGATTCCTTTTATTTGCTTTTCTTCTCTGATTGCTGTGGTTAAAACTTCCAAAACTATGTTGAATAAGAGTGGTGAGAGTGGGCAACCTTGTCTTGTTCCTGATCTTAGTGGAAATGGTTTCAGTTTTTCACCATTGAGGACGATGCTGGCTGTGGGTTTGTCATATATGGCCTTTATTATGTTGAGGAAAGTTCCCTCTATGCCTACTTTCTGCAGGGTTTTTATCATGAATGGGTGTTGAATTTTGTCGAAAGCTTTCTCTGCATCTATTGAGATGATCATATGGTTTTTCTCCTTCAATTTGTTAATATGGTGTATCACGTTGATTGATTTGCGTATATTGAAGAATCCTTGCATTCCTGGGATAAACCCCACTTGATCATGGTGTATGATCCTTTTAATGTGCTGTTGGATTCTGTTTGCTAGTATTTTGTTGAGGATTTTTGCATCTATGTTCATCAGTGATATTGGCCTGTAGTTTTCTTTCTTTGTGACATCCTTGTCTGGTTTTGGTATCAAGGTGATGGTGGCCTCGTAGAATGAGTTTGGGAGTGTTCCTCCCTCTGCTATATTTTGGAAGAGTTTGAGAAGGATAGGCGTTAGCTCTTCTCTAAATGCTTGATAGAATTCGCCTGTGAAGCCATCTGGTCCTGGGCTTTTGTTTGTTGGAAGATTTTTTATCACAGTTTCAATTTCAGTGCTTGTGATTGGTCTGTTCATATGTTCTATTTCTTCCTGATTCAGTCTTGGCAGGTTGTGCATTTCTAAGAATTTGTCCATTTCTTCCAGGTTGTCCATTTTATTGGCATAGAGTTGCTTATAGTAATCTCTCACGATCTTTTGTATTTCTGCAGTGTCAGTTGTTACTTCTCCTTTTTCATTTCTAATTCTATTGATTTGAGTCTTCTCCCTTTTTTTCTTGATGAGTCTGGCTAATGGTTTATCAATTTTGTTTATCTTCTCAAAGAACCAGCTTTTAGTTTTATTGATCTTTGCTATTGTTTCCTTCATTTCTTTTTCATTTATTTCTGATCTGATTTTTATGATTTCTTTCCTTCTGCTAACTTTGGGATGTTTTTGTTCTTCTTTCTCTAATTGCTTTAGGTGCAAGGTTAGGTTGTTTAGTCGAGATATTTCCTGTTTCTTAAGGTGGGATTGTATTGCTATAAACTTCCCTCTTAGAACTGCTTTTGCTGCATCCCATAGGTTTTGGGTCGTCGTGTCTCCATTGTCATTTGTTTCTAGGTATTTTTTTATTTCCTCTTTGATTTCTTCAGTGATCACTTCGTTATTAAGTAATGTATTGTTTAGCCTCCATGTGTTTGTATTTTTTATAGCTCTTTTCCTGTAATTGATATCTAGTCTCATAGCATTGTGGTCGGAAAAGATACTTGATACAATTTCAATTTTCTTAAATTTACCAAGGCTTGATTTGTGACCCAAGATATGATCTATCCTGGAGAATGTTCCATGAGCACTTGAGAAAAATGTGTATTCTGTTGTTTTTGGATGGAATGTCCTATAAATATCAATTAAGTCCATCTTGTTTAATGTATCATTTAAAGCTTGTGTTTCCTTATTTATTTTCATTTTGGATGATCTGTCCATTGGTGAAAGTGGGGTGTTAAAGTCCCCTACTATGATTGTGTTACTGTCGATTTCTCCTTTTATGGCTGTTAGTGTTTGCCTTATGTATTGAGGTGCTCCTATGTTGGGTGCATAAATATTTACAATTGTTATATCTTCTTCTTGGATCGATCCCTTGATCATTATGTAGTGTCCTTCTTTGTCTCTTCTAGTAGTCTTTATTTTAAAGTCTATTTTGTCTGATATGAGAATTGCTACTCCAGCTTTCTTTTGGTTTCCATTTGCATGGAATATCTTTTTCCATCCCCTTACTTTCAGTCTGTATGTGTCTCTAGGTCTGAAGTGGGTCTCTTGTAGACAGCATATATATGGGTCTTGTTTTTGTATCCATTCAGCCAATCTGTGTCTTTTGGTGGGAGCGTTTAGTCCATTTACATTTAAGGTAATTATCGATATGTATGTTCCTATTCCCATTTTCTTAATTGTTTTGGGTTCGTTATTGTAGGTCTTTTCCTTCTGTTGTGTTTCTTGCCTAGAGAAGTTCCTTTAGCATTTGTTGTAAAGCTGGTTTGGTGGTGCTGAACTCTCTCAGCTTTTGCTTGTCTGTAAACGTTTTAATTTCTCCATCAAATCTGAATGAGATCCTTGCTGGGTAGAGTAATCTTGGTTGCAGGTTTCTCTCCTTCATCGCTTTAATTATGTCCTGCCACTCCCTTCTGGCTTGTAGAGTTTCTGCTGAGAGATCAGCTGTTATCCTGATGGGGATTCCCTTGTGTGTTATTTGTTGTTTTTGCCTTGCTGCTTTTAATATGATTTCTTTGTGTTTAATTTTTGACAGTTTGATTAATATGTGTCTTGGCGTATTTCTCCTTGGATTTATTCTGTATGGGACTCTCTGTGCTTCTTGGACTTGATTAACTATTTCCTTTCCCATATTAGGGAAGTTTTCAACTATAATCTCTTCAAATATTTTCTCAGTCCCTTTCTTTTTCTCTTCTTCTTCTGGAACCCCTATAATTCGAATGTTGGTGCGTTTAATGTTGTCCCAGAGGTCTCTGAGACTGTCCTCTGTTCTTTTCATTCTTTTCTCTTTATTTTGCTCTGCATTAGTTATTTCCACTATTTTATCTTCCACCTCACTTATCCGTTCTTCTGCCTCAGTTATTCTGCTATTGATCCCATCTAGAGTATTTTTCATTTCATTTATTGTGTTTTTAATCGATGCTTGATTCATCTTTAGTTCTACTAGGTCCTTGTTAACTGTTTCTTGCATTTTGTCTATTCTATTTCCAAGATTTTGGATCATCTTTACTATCATTATTCTGAATTCTTTTTCAGATAGACTGCCTATTACCTCTTCATTTGTTAGGTCTGGTGGGTTTTTATCTTGCTCCTTCTCCTGCTGTGTGTTTTTCTGTCTTCTCATTTTGCTTATGTTACTGTGTTTGGGGTCTCCTTTTTGCCGGCTGCAGGTTCGTAGTTCCTGTTGTTTTTGGTGTCTGTCCCCAGTGGCTAAGGTTGGTTTAGTGGGTTGTGTAGGTTTCCTGGTCGAGGGGACTAGTGCCTGTGTTCTGGTGGATGAGGCTGGATCTTGTCTTTCTGGTGGGCAGGTCCACGTCTGGTGGTGTGTTTTGGGGTGTCTGCAGACTTTTTATGATTTTAGGCCACCTCTCTGCTAATGGGTGGCGTTGTGTTCCTGTCTTGCTAGTTGTTTGGCATAGGGTGTCCAGCACTGTAGCTTGCTGGTCGTTGAGTGAAGCTGGGTGCTGGTGTTGAGATGGAGATCTCTGGAAGATTTTCGCCGTTTGATATTATGTGGAGCTGGGAGGTCTCTTGTGGACCAGTGTCCTGAAGTTGGCTCTCCCACCTCAGAGGCACAGTACTGACTCCTGGCTCCTCAATTTGGGATGATTTGTTGTCTATTCATGTATTCCACAGATGCAGGGTACATCAAGTTGATTGTGGAGCTTTAATCCGCTGCTTCTGAGGCTGCTGGGAGAGGTTTCCCTTTCTCTTCTTTGTTCTCACAGCTCCCGGGTCTCAGCTTTGGATTTGGCCCCGCCTCTGCGTGTAGGTCGCCGGAGGGCGTCTGTTCTTCGCTCAGACAGGAAAGGGTTAAAGGAGCAGCCTCTTCGGGAACTCTGGCTCACTCAGGCCAGGCGGGAGGGAGGGGCACGGAGTGCGGGGCGAGCCTGCAGCGGCAGAGGTCGGCGTGACGTTGCACCAGCCCGAGGCGCGCCGTGCGTTCTCCCAGGGAAGCCGCCCCTGGATCCCGGGACCCCGGCAGTGGCGGGCTGCTCAGGCTCCCGGAAGGGCGGTGTGGACAGTGACCTGCGCTCGCACACGGGCTTCTTGGCGGCGGCAGCAGCAGCCCCAGCGTCCCACGCCCGTCACTGGGCTCCGCGCTTTCAGTCGCGACTCGCGCCCGTCTGTGGAGCCCCTTTAAGCAGCGCTCTTAATCCCCTCTCCTCGCGCAGCAGGAAACCAAGAGGGAAGAACAAGTCTCTTGCCTCTTCGGCAGCTCCAGAGTTTTCCCGGACTCCCTCCCGGCTAGCTGTGGCGCATTAGCCCCCTTCAGGCTGAGTTCTCGCCGCCAGCCCCAGTCCTCTCCCTGCGCTCTGACCGAAGCCCGAGCCTCAGCTTCCAGCGCCGCCCGCCCCGGCGGGCGAGCAGACAAGCCTCTCAGGCTGGTGAGTGCCGCTCGGCACCGATCCTCTGTGCGGGAATCTCTCCGCTTTGCCCTACCCAGGTATGTGGGGAGTTTCTTGCCTTTTGGGAGGTCTGGGGTCTTCTGCCAGCGTTCAGTAGGTGTTCTGTAGGAGTTGTTCCACGTGTAGCTGTATTTCTGGTGTATCCGTGAGGAGGAAGGTGATCTCCGCGTCTTACTCTTCCGCCATCTTACCCGGAAGTCCGCTTGTACTTTTTAAAAAGCTGTTAGTCCAGTTTCCTTATTTAACCTTTGGCTATCTGGTTTATCAAGTTTTTTTTTTTTTTTTTTTATCCTTTAATGCCCTCCTGTGGCCTACATAGCATTATTCTATTTTTGTATTTCCTCCTTCTTTTTGCCATTTTTGTAGTTGCATTTCTGCTTTGTCATAATATGTAACATTTGTACATCCGTTTTCCATTGTCATTCCGACCTTTGTTTCATATATTGCTTTATATGTTTTAAAATGCTCACACCATCAGTCCTTTGCCTGAAATTTTCCCAGTTATCACTTGGTTGGATGAGGCTCATCCTTAATACAGAGGTTGTTCAAATAAGGCCCACAGGCCAAATATGGCCCATAGCCCATTTTTATATGGCTTATGAGCTAAGAATTTTTCTCCTTATTTTTAAAGGATTGTATAAAACACACACACACACAAGCCAAAGAATAATGAGCGACAGAAACCGTATATGACCCTCAAAGCACATAATATCTACCATCAAGCCCTTTACAGAGAAAGTTTGCTGACCTCTGCTCTTGCAAATTCCTTAAGAAGGGCTGATGGGTACAGAATTCTCTAAGTTTTTACATGTTTCTAACCAATTTTCTTAGTCTTGCTATTTGAAGGACAATGTATCTGGGTATAAAATCCTTGGTTCACACACATTCTTTGAGGTTTTTTTTTTAACACATTCTTAGAGTTTTAAAAATGCTACTTGTATTAACTTTTTATTGCTGCTACCTTAAACCCTTAAAATAATACACACTTATTATTTCATAGTTTCTGTGCATCAGGAATACAGACACAGCGAGGCTAGAGTCTCACTCGGGGTTTCATAGGCTGAAAGCAAGGTATCAGCAAGGCTCTGCTTCTCTCTGGAGGTCTAAGGAAGAATTTGCTTTGAAGCTCAACCTGGTTGTTGGCAGAATTCAGTTTTTTTTTTTTTTTGCAGTTTTAGGACTGAGGTCAACATTTCCTTGCTGGTTTTCAGCCGGGGGCTGCTCTCAGCTCCTAGAGGACACCTGCATTCTTTGCCATGTGGCCTTCTCCATCTTCAAGGCAGCAAGGGCATGTGAAATCTTGTGTTTCAAATCTCTGACTTCCCCTTCTGTAACCAGGTGGGGAAAACAGTTTTTAAAAGACTCACGTGATTAGACCAGGATACTCTTCCTTTCTTAAAGTCAATTGTAACATATAATTGAATCATGAGTAAAATCACCATTTTCACAGTCCCAGGGATGGTGTAGGCAGGCATATCAGAGTGTAGGAAATCTCAGGGCCTTAGAATTCTGCCTACCACACTGCTGCACTGTTGCTTTGCTTGGTGTGTTGGTTTTTAAATGTCTATTGCCAGTTTCTTTTGCCTTTTAAGTCATTTGATCTTTTTGCCTGTAGACTTTGATAACATTTTGTCTTTGAAATCTAGTAGTTTTATTAGAATATGTCTCAAGGTTGATCAGTTTTCCCAGGGTACCCACAGCATCCTTATAACGTAGATTCAGATATACATGTTTTTTTCTATTTTTGGAAAGTGTGCTTGGGCTGTAGGTTAAAATATTACCTCTATTCTACTGTTTTTTCTTCCTCAGGGTCTCCAATAACACAATTATTATTCCTTCTTTGCCTATTTTCCATTCCATTTACATTTTCTCTGAACTTCTTTATACAATTTTCATTTTCTTGGTTGTTTTCCTGCCTTTCTTCAATGACTGTTATTTTCATCTGAATCTGTTCTCCCTTGAGCATCTTGTAACTTATTCCTCATTTCTGAGACAATTTTGTCTTTTTCTTCCATTTCTTTCCTGAGTTTAAACAACTCTCCTTTTACTTCTGATTTTTGTCCATTTCTGGTCTGTTTTTGAATTTGTTTCCCAGTGGTTTATCGTGTCCTCAAAAGTTTGTCTGAAATACATTTGTTTGGAATGTTCACTTTTCATGTCCTCCTCCATGAATGCTTATTGGAAATTTTCCTCAGTTGAAATGTAGGGAATTTCACTTCCTGACTTTCTGCAGTAGCTCTGTACGGACTTAACTTTCCTCTTGTTCACAGGTATGGTATTTTATGCTTGTCTTTTTTCTTACTGGCCCTAAAATTTTCCTTTTTTCTCTTTCCCCTTAACACTTTCGAAAGAGGGCTTCTCCCTTTTGCCTTTATTACTCCTCCAGAATCTATGCATTTTGATGACTGCCCCCTTAAATCATGCCTGTACCTTTTAAATCATGTATGTACTTTGAAGTCCCTTTCCTGTAGTTCATGCTCTGATCTGCCTGCACACTTTTTAGTATTTCCAGATTTAGGGTGCATTTAGTCTTTGTGGTGGCAGTTCCAGATCAACCTTAGACTCCTTCCCTAGTTTCCTTTTTCTGTCTTCACTGCAGTTATTTTGGTCTACCTTTGTCTGCCACAGAGCCTTTTATTGAGGGAGGTGGGGCAGAAGTGTGAGAGAGCCATGTATGGGGATTTGGTGATTTTTTTCTCCTCATTTTACTTAATTATTTTGAAGATTTGACATTATCTGCCTTCGAGTTATATAGAGTATGGTTTTGTGTAGAATTTACTTCTTCTTTCTTGTTTCATATTGCTTGTGAAGGGAATATTAGGAGGCAGACAGCCAAGTAGCTGCCATGTCTTTAGTTACCTGAAAGCCCCTATACATAGGTTACTAATGAAATAGTTTTAAAAGCTTCAGGAAGAACTTGACAGCTTGTGTCTGTCCATTAGTGCTCTGGAGGAAAACGTGTGTCAGTATGAGGACCCTATCTGCTACTCAAAGCTTTCTGGCTGCAGTGTAAATGAAGTTCACTAGTGACCCTGGTGTATTTTCTCCACTTACAAACTTTTGACATCTGTGGTTTTGATCTGGTCCACCTCCATTTCCCCTTTCTTCTGGAAATATCACTTAGATTTCCTTTGGGGACCACCCTCAGTTTCAGAGATGGACACATCTCACATAGAGACCTAACCAGTCAGTATACAATTCATCTTTTAAGTCACAGTGATTGTTTGAGGGTGGCATTGAACCAATCCTTCCAATGAGACTCAATCCTGATCTCTTATTAGAACTATATAAGAAAAGAAAAACACTCTGCTGGGGTTGGTAATCAGGAAATATTCCAGTCTGTTTTAGTCTTCTATATATTGTTCAACGTTTCTGACCATTTAGAAAAGGGATTACATTAGCAAATGGTTTACAGAGTCCCTATTGCCCAAGGAAATCCAAGGTGGAGAAAATATTATAGTGTGGTGCCACCATAGAGCCATCTCACTCAATGAAGTGAGAGATCACCAGAGATAAAAGCCCAGAATAAACACTCTTGAGAAGAGAGATGTCAAATATTATCAAATAGTCAAATTTCTTAGAAAATCTCCTCTTTTTTTCAAAAGTATTATGGGGTAGACCCCACAGCTGAAGTAAAGGAGGACTAGTCCTCCCGTTTTTTTAACAGGCTCAAATATAAACTAGGGAACTTATTAAGAAAAAAATTGAAATGTGAAACTATTTTTAGAAAATATATAATATGTGGTCAGAAGTTTTTAGAGAGGCTTAGAGAGTAAACAAGCTATGGCTCTCTAGATAAAAATTGACCCCTGAGATAAAAACTAGACCAAAAGGTCTTCTGTTAAGAATTGGAAGCCTGTAGGTAAAGAAGCCAGGAGAATAGTGCAAGTGAAAGGAGCACTGAAATAACAATTGTTCAATTCTGGCTAAGAAGCTGAAGGACAATCCAAAATCTGTCTAATCATGGCCACTCTGAGGGAGGCCTGAGTCCACAACAGTTCCTCGTCCTTCCTCTAAACTCCCAAGTGGAATAATATGGCATTCTTGTTGATATTAGTGTTCTCTCTCCTTAATCCTGCTACTCTGGAACATCAGATCCTCAGAGGAGTTTTGAGGGTGTCTAAAAAGCAAAATGACTTACAGTGAGAGAGAGAGAAAGAATTTTGTCTTAATGTAAAAATGACTGACAGGATAAAAGATGATGAAGAATTTGAAAATGTAATCATAGAAGCTTGAGAAGAAATAACCTTTATTTGATTTGGTCTACTAGAACCACTCTGAAAACTGAGAATTTACAACAGCTCTAAGTCTCAACCCATATCTGATACTTTGGGATCTCTGTTGGAGAAATATTCCTTTATTCTTTGTGCCACCTACAGATTTAATAGGAAGGATCTACTTCCAGAGAAAATATACTGCAGCCCTTTCATATTATCAGATTTTAGCTGATGTGACATTAGACTACCTACACTAGCCTAAATAAATGATTCAAGGAATTACCAAAGATACTTACATGTGGAATCCCCCCAAAAAAGGTCAAACTCATAGAAACAGAGATTAGAAAAGTGATTTCCAGGGGCTGGGAGGTAAAGGAAATAGGAAGCAGTTGGGAAAAGGGTACAAACTTTCAGTTATAAGATAATGTATAACATGATGATTGTGGTTGAAAATACTGTCTTGTATAACTAAAATTTACTAACGGAGTAGAAATTAAATGCTGTCACCAAATATTTTTTAAAAAGATGTGAGGTGATGGATGTGATAATTAGCAAGATGAGAAGAATCTTTCACAGTGAATATCAAATTATTAAAATGTATACTTTAAATATCTTATAATTTAATGTCAGTTATACCTCAATAAAGCTGACCAAAAAATTACCAAAGAAATAGCTATGGTCTCAGAATCCCCAAGGGTAAAAGATTTTACAGACAGGCTAACTGGAACAAAGTCAATTAGAGTTCAGATGGATTCTTCCTAGAT
This sequence comes from Hyperoodon ampullatus, assembly GCF_949752795.1. Classification (NCBI taxonomy): domain Eukaryota; kingdom Metazoa; phylum Chordata; class Mammalia; order Artiodactyla; family Ziphiidae; genus Hyperoodon; species Hyperoodon ampullatus. Next base: position 129,318 of record NC_136933.1, read on the forward strand.
TTTCATAAATCTCTTTTTGTACTGACGTGAAAAGGTTAGGCCATGCTCTAGGGGTGTTAAAAACATGGCACTGCCTGTCCCTTAAATCAGTAGAAGCCATGGCTTAGTCTCCTTGCTTCAGAACAATTACAGTCTTCAAGAAATTAGTCAAAGCATCTTCAGATCTTGTGTTAGGCTCACCTTTAAATCTGATGTTACCACAGGCAGTAAATCTCTATTGCTAAAGGAAATCACTCATCATTTTTCTACTAGTTAACTAAATAATTATAAACTATTGCCACTTTCTTTTTCTCATATTACCATCTACTGGTATAATATTCTTTGAATATACAGAATAGTTACAATAATTGTTTTAATGTCCTTTTCTGTCAACTCTAATGTTTGTGTTAGTTCTGGGTCAATTTTGATTTTCTCATTATGGGCCCTATTTTCCTGCTTCTTTGCATGCCTGATAATTTTGCCAGAAATCGTGATTCTACCTTGATGGGTACCATATTTTTTGTATCCTTCTAAATATTCTTAAGCTCTGTTTTGGAACACAGTTACTTGGAAATGGGTCATTTGGGGCCATGCTGTTAATATGTGTTAGGAGCAGAGTCGTGTTGACTCCAGGGCTCACTATTCACTACTACTGAGGCCAGGCTCTGTTGTATACTACCCAGTGCCCGGAAATCACAAGGTTTCCAATTCTGGCTGGTGAGAACTTGTACTGCACGCTTGTGTGTGTGCGCATGTACATGTGCGTGCATGTGCATGCTGGGCACTGTCACTTCTAACCCTTTTGGATGGCCTTTTCTTCAGCCTTAGGTAGATTCCTCAAAGGCATGTGCTGCTCAGTACTCAGCTCAGTACTCAGAGAGGACCTTGTGGGCGTCTCTGACATGCTCCCTCTGTGCGGCTCTCTCCTCTCCTGTCCTCTGTCCTGGAACGCTTGCAGCCTGTGTCTCCCTGGACTCTCAATTATCATTCCTTAACCCAGGGAAACCATCCTGATTTCCACTCCTTGCATCACAGCCTGAACTCCCTCAAGGCTGTAAGTCGAGGCAACATTAGGGCTCACCTCACTTGTTCCCTTTCTTTCAGGGATGAGAGTGCTTTGTTGCTTGATGTCCAGTCTCTTAAAAAACATTGTTTCATATTTTGTCTGTTTTTTTGTTATTTCAAATGAAAGTAGAGGGTCACAATAGAAGCTAGTATATATGACAGACACTCTAAACGTACTATAGAAACACTTCTAAAGTATCATAGAAATGCTTTAACAAATCATCACACTAAATAGGCTGTTTTAACTATAATCTTGACTAGAAATGATCACCAGTCTAACTCTATAATTCTCCTCTTGTTCCGGATGAGGATATTAATATTCTTGGCATGTGACTGTCACGACAACACTCATTTGCAACCCATTAAGATTGATCATCTCTCCTGTGCAATTGGGATCTTTGTTCCTATACATAATTCAGGACCAAGGTTTTCAGTGCCACCCCAGGACCAAGGCTAATTGTTCTCTGGGGCTCTTAGTTAGGCTGTTTCAAGATTCTGACACCCCAATACCATCAAATTGACAATACCTCCTTACCTCCAAAGGGATAAATACTATAGGAGTTAGACAACTTAAGGAGGCTTTTACCAGCCTGCCAATCAGTGAGTCCCTTACTCTTGAAAGTCAGACACAGAAATGGATGCCCTCCAGGAAACTTGCCTCTGAATGTCAATTAATCAACAATAGTCTCACTCAAGTACTACACATCTGCAGATGATGTCAACCCACTTAAACCTCTGAAACTCTTCCAGTGCTTGAACTCCATGCTTCCTCAAAACCTATATAAGTTCAGCAGTTTGCTCTGATCAGGGAGGCCACTGTCTGACTAACTTAACTCTCCCCTACCACAGTAAGCAATAAATTCAGCTGTGTTTTTTATTTTTTAGTATTTTGTTCTATTTTATTTATTTATTTATTTTAGGCTGCATTGGGTATTCATTGCTGCGTGTGGCTTTCTCTAGTTGCAGAGAGCAGGGGCTACTCTTTGTTGCAGTGTGTGGGCTTCTCATTGTGGTGGCTTCTCTTGTTGCGGAGCATGGGCTCTAGGCGCGCAGGCTGCAGTAGTTGCAGCATGCGGGCTCAGTAGTTGCAGCACGCAGGCCCTAGAGTGCAGGCCTCAGTAGTTGTGGCACATGGGCTTAGTTGCTCTGCGGCATGTGGGATCTTCCTGGACCAGGGATTGAACCTATGTCTCCTGCATTGGCAGGTGGATTCTTAAACACTGCACCACCAGGGAAGTCCCCAGCTGTGTGTTCTTTTTATATTAGATATTGAGTGGTGGGCTCATCAACCTCTGAGTCTTATATTTGATATTCTAATTTTATAATTGCTCATTTGATTTAGGTCCTAATACTATTATCAGCAGCTACCATTACTTGAGCATCAATTAAGCCAGGTATTATGCCAGCTGTTTACATACTTTAAATCTGGATTACTTAATCTGAAATGAGATTATAAAGCTGAATTTATTGTTTACTATAGTAAGGGAGAGCTACATTGGTCAGGCATAATCTCCTGGAACAGAGTTGAATAAACTTCTTTGTAAATGTCCAAGGGACCTGCAAATACAGCCTCTGAGATATCTTATATACGAATAGAGATATGGTGTTATAAAAGGTGTGCTAGTAATTACCCAGAAGAGAAGGGTATATGTTTACTAGACAGTGGGAGAGTTTTTACCATTTTTCAGGTGATCGTATTTCCAGGGAGTATCTACTAGATGTTAGACTAGGACATTTCACTGAAATAAAGTATCATATCATTTAGTTGCCAAATCATCCAGTACCTCATTAAATGCTTTTTGATAAAATTTACTTAAAACAATAGCCAAGTATCATGCAACAGCGTCTCCTATCATACAACACATTAATATAAATTTACTGGGTGGAAAATGGGGAAAGGGACAAAAAAGATGGGGTGGTTCTGTATTGATATCAAAGAGTTCATAAAAGGATAAACTCACGTCCAAAATCTTCAGTCCACATCAAAGACTTCATGTCCTGATGACGGTGGAAACAGCCCAGCCCTAGTTGCTGGGCTCAGGGAATCAGGATGATGTAGCTGTTCTAAGCGAAGAAGCTCCTCTGTCAAGGACACCACCTCTCTTTAGTTCAGAATGACACTTCTTGGGCACAAGCCTAAGATTCTGTTTATTCTCCCATCAATGTAGAGCAGACTGATCGGATATGCTGCTGTGCCTTTTATCTTGGTCCTATTGGAAAGAAAACACACCCCAAAACTGTTAGAAACTAACTGCAGAGCTGAGAACCTATTTTGTCTTTATGGACGTCATTTTTTTTTCAAGATAGGTGGTTCTAAACTAGACAGCTTGGGAGAGGTAGAACTTTTAAGAAAGAAATTCAGTTCATTGGTTTTCCAAACAGTAGTTTAAAGAGATCTACAGATTAGTGGAGAGTAGCTGGATGAAGAGAGAACTTGTGTAATTAGAAATCTGAGAAGGAACAAATCCAGAATTGCTTAAGACAGACAAATATTCCACCTCTTTCTGCCACCTGTCTTCCCTCTGCAATGGGTTTTTGGTCAGCTCAAGTTTTAGGCCATCGCATTTGCACTTAAACCAGCGCCAAGCTTCTTCCAGGTTAGCTGTTATCTGCACATACAAATGTTCTCATTAAAATTTACAAGAAAGGAACACTTAATCTTTTTGTGTATTAGTTCAAGAGACTTTTTTTTTTTTTTTTTTTTTTTTTTTGCAGTACACGGGCCTCTCACTGTTGTGGCCTCTCCCGTTGCAGAGTACAGGCTTGGGACGCACAGGCTCAGCGGCCATGGCTCACGGGCCCAGCCACTCCGCGGCACGTGGGATCTTCCCAGACCGGGGCACGAACCCGTGTCCCCTGCATCAGCAGGCGGACTCTCAACCACTGCGCCACCAGGGAAGCCTGAGACTCTTTCTTTTTACACTGTACAATTTAAAAGCTTTATTTCCCCCCACAATTAGCAAATGGGCTTCATATTAGTTAAACTGGAAGTTTTCTTCCCATAGTTGCCAGTTCAAGAGACTTTACCTAGAAATTAAAAGACTCAAATTCTAACTGCATGGTCTTTGCAACCTGTTTGCATAATACACATCCTCCTATAGATGAGAGAATAATTTCTGAATATGGAGTTAAACAATGAATGCAAACCTGCTGATTTTCATGCATTTGTTAATATTTCCTGGATGTGAACTGAGGTGAGAGGGCTCGGGAGAAAGTTAAGATAGGAGTGAAAGTACAAGATGGCATTGAAAATTCATGTGGTAGTTCAAACCACACTTTGAGTTCTGTTCTCTAAGACTAAACACTTCTCCAAAGTCCCTGAACTGTAAAGCCTAGAATTTCCTGCTGTGCTTTATAAAGGTAATAGAATGAATTAGTAAAAACACTGGACCAGCTTAGTGTAAATGGTATTTTTTATTTCCTTTATCAAAATATTTTATACTTTAGCTCCTAAGCACAAACTTCCAAATGATCTGTTAGACTTGAAAACAGTCCCTCTAATAGCCTGCCTTTGAAGATGATCTAGAATCAGTATTCATTTAATTGACAAATATTTATTGAGTGCCTATATGTGCCTAGCACTTTTCTATGTATTTGGGATATTTTGTTATTTTGAAGGTAGAGCCAACAGGTTTTTATTATATATAAAGGTTGCTTCAAAATAGCTGTAGAACATATCCTCTAGAATAAAAAGTAAAATGACTGGTTTTCCCCCTTTGATTATTTATGTTTCATGGACAGCATTTTCATGTTTTGACTCTGAGGTCTCAGAGACTAGTGTATTTCTCTCTTGCTTGGGAGAAGGCAAGTTCGATGAGACGAGGGGCTTCTTTTGGCTTATTCACCCTATAGCTCCATCACCTAGCATGGCACCAGCCATATAATAGGTCCTTTATAAATTTGTGCTACTATGTACTTGTCCCATATTAACCAGGTCACAGTGTGAGTACAAAATAGTGAGATAAGAAAATAGAGTTCTGCTTGTCATTTAACTTTTAGAAAGCTACAAAGCTAAAGTATTTTCCAGGTCTGTTTGTGCATCCTGACGACAGACACACTCCCATCCACCCCCAAACCAAACCCCACTTTTCTCTTTATCAGAAGTGGAGGGAAAGATGCTTGAAATGACATTCATTGTACATCATGTCTCCTCTTGTATGGTGAATGAGAACGGAGCCAACATTTATTGAAACTTACTCCAAGCCATCTATCAGAGTAACAGTGGTAGGTAATAACTTCCTGACTATTATAGAAGTGGTAACTGATGAGTTACAGAAAGTAAATGTAACTTCCTTAAGGGCCCAGTAAGTGCCATTGTTGGCAAACTCACAAGAGACGAGTCCATATTCCTTTTAATTAATTAATTAATTAATTAAAACATCTTTCTTGGAGTATAACAGCTTTACAGTGGTGTGTTAGGTTCTGCTTTATAACAAAGTGAATCCGTTATACATATACATATGTCCCCATATCTCTTCCCTCTTGCATCACCCTCCTCCCACCCTCCCTATCCCACCCCTCCAGGTGGTCACAAAGCACTGAGCTGATCTCCCTGTGCTATGCAGCTGCTTCCCACTAGCTATCTATTTTACGTTTGGTAGTGTGTATATGTCCAAGCCACTCTCTCACTTTGTCCCAGCTTACCCTTCCCCCTCCCTGTATCCTAAAGTCCATTCTCTAGTAGGTCTGTGTCTTTATTCCCGTCTTGCCCTTAGGTTCTTCATGACCATTTTTGTTCTTTTTTTTTAGATTCCATATATATGTTAGCATATGGTATCTGATTTTCTCTTTCTGACTTACTTCATGCTTTATGACAGACTCTAGGTACATCCACCTCAGTACAATAACTCAATTTCATTTACTTTTATGGCGAGTACTATTCCATTGTATATATGTGCCACATCTTTGTCCATTCATCTGTTGATGGACACTTAGATTGCTTCCATGTCCTGGCTATTGTAAATAGAGATGCAATGAACATTGTGGTACATGACTTTTTTTAAATTTTATTTATTTTTTATTAGTTTCTGCTTTATAACAAAGTGAATCAGTCATACATATACATCTGTTCCCACATCCCTTCCCTCATGCATCTCCCTCCCTCCCAACCTCCCAATCCCACCCCTCCAGGCGGTCACAAAGCACCGAGCTGATCTCCCTGTGCTCTGTGGCTGCTTCCCACTATCTATCTAACTTACGTTTGGGAGTGTATATATGTCCATGCCTCTCTTTCGCTTTGTCTCAGCTTACCCTTCCGCCTCCCCATATCCTCAAGCCCATTCTCAAGTAGGTCTGTGTCTTTATTCCCGTTTTACCCCTAGGTTCTTCATGACATTTTTTTTTAAATTCCATATATATGTGTTAGCATACGGTATTTGTCTTTCTCTTTCTGACTTACTTCACTCTGTATGACAGACTCTAGGTCTATCCACCTCATTACAAATAGCTCAGTTTCGTTTCTTTTTATGGCTGAGTAATATTCCATTGTATATATGTGCCACATCTTCTTTATCCATTCATCCGATGATGGACACTTAGGCTGTTTCCAGCCCCAGGCTATTGTGAACAGAGCTGAAATGAACATTTTGGTACATGTCTCTTTTTGAATTATGGTTTTCTCAGGGTATATGCCTAGTAGTGGGATTGCTGGATCATATGGTAGTTCTATTTTTAGTTTTTTAAGGAACCTCCATACTGTTCTCCATAGTGGCTGTACCAATTCACATTCCCACCAGCAGTGCAAGAGTGTTCCCTTTTCTCCACACCCTCTCCAGCATTTCTTGTTTCTAGATTTCTTGATGATGGCCATTCTGACTGGTGTGAGATGATATCTCATTGTAGTTTTGATTTGCATTTCTCTAATGATTAATGATGTTGAGCATTCTTTCATGTGTTTGTTGGCAGTCTGTATATCTTCTTTGGAGAAATGCCTATTTAAGTCTTCTGCCCATTTTTGGATTGGGTTATTTTTTTGCTATTCAGCTGCATGAGCTGTTTATAAATTTTGGAGATTAATCCTTTGTCAGTTGCTTCATTTGCAAATTTTTCTCCCATTCTGAGGGTTGTCTTTTGGTCTTCTTTATGGTTTCCTTTGCTGTGCAAAAGCTTTGAAGTTTCATTAGGTCCCATTTGTTTATCTTTGTTTTTAGTTCCATTTCTCTAGGAGGTGGGTCCAAAAGGATCTTGCTGTGATTTATGTCATAGAGTGTTCTGCCTATGTTTTCCTCTAAGAGTTTGATAGTTTCTGGCCTTACATTTATGTCTTTAATCCATTTTGAGCTTATTTTTGTGTATGGTGTTAGGGAATGATCTAATCTCATACTTTTACATGTCCCTGTCCAGTTTTCCCAGCACCACTTATTGAAGAGACTGTCCTTTCTCCACTGTACATTCCTGCCTCCTTTATCAAAGATAAGTACACCATATGTGCGTGGGTTTATCTCTGGGCTTTCTATCCTGTTCCATTGATCTATCTTTCTGTTTTTGTGCCAGTACCACACTGTCTTGATTACTGTAGCTTTGTAGTATACTCTGAAGTCAGGGAGCCTGATTCCTCCAGCTCCATTTTTCGTTCTCAAGATTGCTTTGGCTATTCGGGGTCTTTTGTTTCTCCAAACAAATTTTGAAATTTTTTGTTCTAGTTCTGTGAAAAATGCCAGTGGTAGTTTGATAGGGATTGCATTGAATCTGTAGATTGCTTTGGGTAGTAAAGTCATTTTCACATAATAAAGGCCATATATGACAAACCCACAGCCAACATTGTCCTCAATGGTGAAAAACTGAAACCATTTCCACTAAGATCAGGAACAATACAAGGCTGCCCACTCTCACCACTCTTATTCAACTTAGTTTTGGAAGTTTTAGCCACAGCAATCAGAGAAGAAAAGGAAATAAAAGGAATCCAAATGGGAAAAGAAGAAGTAAAGCTGTTACTGTTTGCAGATGACATGATACTATACATAGAGAATCCTAAAGATGCTACCAGAAAACTACTAGAGCTAATCAATGAATTTGGTAAAGTAGCAGGATACAAAATTAATGCACAGAAATCTCTGGCATTCCTTTACACTAATGATGAAAAATCTGAAAATGAAATCAAGAAAACACTCCCATTTACCATTGCAAAAAAAAGAATAAAATATCTAGGAATAAACCTACCTAAGGAGACAAAAGACCTGTATGCAGAAAATTATAAGACACTGATGAATGAAATTAAAGATGATACAAATAGATGGAGAGATACACAATGCTCCTGGATTGGAAGAATCAATATTGTGAACATGACTCTTTTTGAATTATGGTTTTCTCAGGGTATATGCCCAATAGTGGGATTGCTGGGTCATATGCTAGTTCTATTTTTAGTTTTTTAAGGAAACTCCATACTGTTCTCTATAGTGGCTGTATCAATTTACATTCCCACCGACAGTGCAAGATGGTTTCCTTTTCTCCACACCCTCTCCAGCATTTATTGTTTGTAGATTTTTTTTTTTTTTTTGCAGTACGCGGGCCTCTCACTGTTGTGGCCTCTCCCATTGTGGAGCACAGGCTCTGGATGCGCAGGCTCAGTGGCCATGGCTCACGGGCCCAGCTGCTCCGTGGCATATGAGATCTTCCCGGACCGGGGCATGAACCCATGTCCCCTGTATCGGCAGGTGGACTCTCAATCACTGCGCCACCAGGGAAGCCCAATTGTTTGTAGATTTTTTGATGATGGCCATTCAGACTGTTGTGAGGTGATACCTCATTGTAGTTTTGATTTGCATTTCTCTAATGATTAGTGATGTTGAGCATCTTTTCATGTGTTTGTTCGCCATCTCTATCTTCTTAGGAAAAATGTCTCTTTAGGTCTTCTGCCATTTTTGGATTGGGTTTTCTGTTTTTTTGATATTGAGCTGCATGAGCTGCTTGTATATTTTGGAGATTAATCCTTTGTCAGTTGCTTCATTTGCAAATATTTTCTCCCATTCTGAGGGTGGTCTTTTCATCTTGTTTGTGGTTTCCTTTGTTGTGCAAAAGATTTTAAGTTTCATTAGGTCCCATTTGTTTTTGTTTCTATTTCCATTTCTCTAGGAGGTGGGTCAAAAAGGATCTTGCTGTGATTTATGTCATAGAGTGTCCTCTAAGAGTTTGATAGTGTCTGGCCTTACATTTAGGTCTTTAATGCATTTTGAGTTTATTTTTGTGTATGGTGTTAGGGAGTGTTCTAATTTCATTCTTTTACATGTAGCTCTCCAGTTTTCCCAGCACCACTTATTGAAGAGGCTGTCTTTTATCCATTGTATATTCCTGCCTCCTTTATCAAAGATAAGGTGACCATATGTGAGTGGATTTATCTCTGGGCTTCCTATCCTGTTCCATTGAGCTATATTTCTGTTTTTCTGCCAGTACCATACTGTCTTGGTAACTGTAGCTTTGTAGTATAGTCTGAAGTCTGGGAGCCTGAGTCCTCCAGCTTTGTCTTTCTTTCTCAAGATTGCTTTGGCTATTCGGGGTCTTTTGTGTTTCCATACAAATTGTGAAATTTGTAAGTTGCTTTGGGTAGTATAGTCATATTCACAAATGTTGATTCTTCCAATCCAAGAACATGGTATACCTCTCCATCTGTTTGTATCATCTTTAACTTCTTTCATCAGTGTCTTATAGTTTTCTGCATACAGGTCTTTTGTCTCCTTAGGTAGATTTCTTCCTAGGTATTTTATTCTTTTTGTTGCAATGGTAAATGGGAGTGTTTCCTTAATTTCACTTTCAGATTTTTCATCATTAGTGTATAGGAATGCAAGAGATTTCTGTGCATTAATTTTGTATCCTGCTACACTACCAAATTCATTGATTAGCTCTAGTAGTTTTCTGGTAGCATCTTTAGGATTCTGTATGTATAGTATCATGTCATCTCCAAACAGTGAAAGTTTTACATGTTTTTTTTCTGATTTGCATTCCCTTTATTTCTTTTTCTTCTCTGATAGCTGTGGCTAAAACTTCCAAAACTATGCTGAATAATAGTGGTAAGAGTGGGCAACCTTGTCTTCTTCCTGATCTTAGAGGAAATGGTTTCAGTTTTTCCCCATTGAGGATGATATGCCTACTTCCTGGAGGCTTCTTATCATAAATGGGTTTTGAATTTTGTCAAAAGCTTTCTTTCTATCTATTGAGATGGTCATATGGTTTTTCTCCTTCAGTTTGTTAATATGTTGTATCACATTGATTGATTTGTGTATATTGAAGAGTCCTTGCATTCCTGGGATAAACCCCACTTGATCATGGTGTATGATCCTTTTAATGTGCTGTAGGGATTCTGTTTGCTAGTATTTTGTTGAGGATTTTTGCATCTATGTTCATGAGCAATATTGGCCTGTAGTTTTCTTTCTTTGTGACATCTTTGTCTGGTTTTGATATCAGGGTGATGGTGGCCTCATAGAATGAGTTTGGGCGTGTTCCTCCCTCTGCTATATTTTGGAAGAGTTTCAGAAGGATAGGTGTTAGCTCTTCTCTAAATGTTTGATAGAATTCATCTGTGGATCCATCTGGTCCTGGGCTTTTGTTTGTTGGAAGATTTTTAATCACAGTTTCAATTTCAGTGCTTGTGATTGGACTGTTCATATTTTGTCTTCCTTCCTGGTTCAGTCTCGGAAGGTTGTGCATTTCTAAGAATTTGTCCATTTCTTCCAGGTTGTCCATTTTATTGGCACAGAGTTGCTTGTAGTAATCTCTCATGATCCTTTGTATTTCTGCAGTGTCAGTTGTTACTTCTCCTTTTTCATTTCTAATTCTATTGATTTGAGTCTTGAGTCTTCTTCCTTTTTTTCTTGATGAGTCTGGCTAATGGTTCATCAATTTTTTTTATCTTCTCAAAGAACCAGCTTTTAGTTATATTGATCTTTGCTATTGTTTCCTTCATTTCTTTTTGATTTTTATTTCCGATCTTTATGATTTCTTTCCTTCTGCTAACTTTGTGGTTATTTTGTTCTTCCTTCTCTAATTGCTTTAGGTGTAAGGTTAAGTCGTTTATTTGAGATGTTTCTTGTTTCTTGAGGTAGGATTTTTTTGCTATAAACTTCCCTCTTAGCACTGCTTCTGCTGCATCCCATAGGTTTTGTGTCATCGTTTTCATTGTCATTTGTTTCTAGGTATTTTTTTGATTTACTCTTTGATTTCTTCAGTGATCTCTTGGTTATTTAGCTGTGTATTGTTTAGCCTCCATGTATTTGTATTTCCTACAGATTTTTTCCTGTAGTTAATTGATATCCAGTCTCATAGCATTGTGGTCAGAAAAGATACTTGATACGATTTCAATTTTCTTAAATTTACTGAGGATTGATTTGTCACACAAGATATGATCTATTCTGAGTGTTCCATGAGAACTTGAGAAGAAAGTATATTGTTGTTTTTGGATGGAATGTCTTATAAATATCAATTAAGTCCATCTTGTTTAATGTATCGTTTCAAGCTTGTGTTTCCTTATTTCTTTCCAGTTTGGATGATCTGTTCATTGGTGAAAGTGGGGTGTGAAAGTCCCCTGCTGTGATTGTGTTGTTGTTGATTTCCCCTTTTATGGCTGTTAGCATTTGCCTTATGTTTTGAGGTGCTCCTATATTGGGTGCATAGTTACAATTGTTATATCTTCTTCTTGGATCGATCCCTTGAGCATTATGTAGTGTCCTTGTCTCTTGTAATAGTCTTTATTTTAAAGTCTATCTTGTCTGATATGAGAATTGGTACTCCAGCTTTCCTTTGCTTTTCATTTGCATGCAATATCTTTTTCTATTCCCTCACTTTCTGTCTGTATGTGTCCCTAGGTCTGAAGTGGGTCTCTCGTAGACAGCATATATATGGGTCTTGTTTTTGTATCCATTCAGCCAGTCTGTGTCTTTTGGTTGGAGTATTTAATCCATTTACATTTAAGGTAATTATTGATATGTATGCTACTATTACCATTTTCTTAATTGTTTTGGGTTTGTTATTGTAGGTCTTTTCCTTCTCTTGTGTTTCCTGCCTAGAGAAGTTCCTTTAGCATTTGTTCTAAAGCTGGTTTGGTGGTGCTGAATTCTCTTAGCTTTTGCTTATCTGTAAAGGTTTTAATTTCTTTGTTGAATCTGAATGACATCCTTGCTGGGTAGAGTAATATTGGTTGTAGGTTTTTCCCTTTCACCACTTGAATTATGTTCTGCCACTCTCTTTTGGGTTGCAGAGTTTTTGCTGAAAAATCAGCTGTTAACCTTATGGGGATTCCCTTGTATGTTATTTGTTGCTTTTCCTTTGCTGCTTTTAATATTTTTTTCCTTGTATTTAATTTTTGATAGTTTGATTAATGTGTCTCAGCATGTTTCTCTTTGGGTTTATCCTGTGTGGTACTCTCTGTGCTTCCTGGACTTGATTGACTATTTCATTTCCCATGTTAGGGAAGTTTTCAACTATAATCTCTTCAAATATTTTCTCAGTCCCTTTTTCTCTTCTTCTTCTGGGACCCGTATATTTCGAATGTTGGTGTGTTTAATGTTGTCTCAGAGGTCTCTGAGACTGCCCTCAATACTTTTCATTCTTTTATTCTGCTCCCTGGCAGTTATTTCCACCATCTTATCTTCCAGCTCACTTATCCATTCTTTTGCCTCAGTTATTCTGCTACTGATTTCTTCTAGAGTATTTCTAATTTCAGTAACTGTTTGTTTGTTTGCTCTTTAATTCTTCTAGGTCCTTGTTAAATGTTTCTTGTAACTTGTCCATTCTTTTTCCGAGATTTTGGATCACCTTTACTATCATTACTCTGAATTCTTTTTCAGGTAGCTTGACTATTTCATCTTCACTTATTTGTCTTTTAGGTTTTCACATTGTTCCTTCATCTGTAACATTTTTTTTGTCATTTCATTTTTTTTTGATGGGTGGTGCTGTATTCCTATCTATCTTACTGGTTGTCTGGCCTGAGACGTCCAGCACTGGAGTTTTCAGGCAGCTGGATAGAGCCGGGTCTTGGTGCTGAGATGAGGACCTCCAGGATGCCTCACTCCCATTAATATACCCTGGGGTTTGAGGTTCTCTGTTAGTGCAGCAGACTTGGAGCTCCCACCACAGGAGCTCGGGCCTGACCTCTGTCCTGGGAACCAAGATCTTGCTAGTTTTGTGGCATTGTAAAAAAGAAAAAGAAAAAGGAAAAAAAGGACCAGAGCAGCACAATATCAAAGAATAAAAAAATAAAATAAAGTTAGAAAGATAAAAAATATATTAGGAAATATAAAACTATAATTGAAACAAATGCAACAAGGTAAAAGAAAACCACAACAGAAAAAAAAAGGGGGAGGTACAAGCCAAAAGGAGAGAACAATAACAAAGTATAAGGAATAAAATAAAATTAGAAAAATAAAAGATTAGGAAATATAAAAATATAAGAAAATCAACAATGAGTCAACAAGGTAAAACAGAACCCCAATCTAAGAGAGGGGAAAAAAAAGCCTTAGCTATGGGGGGTTGGAGTTTAGGCAGGGGTGGGGTTTAAGGTGGGGCAGGACCTAGGCTCAGAACCCCCATAGCAGGAAAAGGCCCTGGGGGTGGGGCCCAGGTGGGCTGATGTTCAAGTGTGGGGCAGGGCCTCTGCTTAGGACCTGGGTGGAAGGAAGGGAGGGCCTCTGCAGTGTGGAGTTCTGGAGTTTGGAGGTAAGGCCCTGAGTGAGGGTGTGTGGGTGGGGTTTAGGCCCAGTGCCTTGGAGGGGATCTCTGAGTGTAGAGGTGGGGCCCTGGGTGGGGGGCGTAGGGGCAGGGCTTGGGCTCTGCATAGTAGGAGGGAGGCTTCGAGGATTAGGCCCAGGAACCCAACAGGGAAAGCGCTGGCCCTGTTTCCTTCCATTCCTCTGTGCCCTCCCCCACTGTCTCCTCCAGGGTCTCCCCCGTCTCTGCAGGACCCCTAACCGTGGGTGCATCCCGCTGGGTGTAGGAACTCCTCCCCTGCCCCAGCCACACCTCAGGCGTGCCAGTCCCACAGGTCCAGCCTTTACTTTTGCTCCCCCTTCCCTCTCACTCCCTCAGGACCCGCACAGCTGGAGGGCGCCTCAGTGAGCAGAGGGTCAGGCCCAGGATCTCAGCAGGCTGCCAGGGGCCAAACTGGGCAGGAGAAACCTGGCCCTGGTCCCTTTTGATCCTCTGCCCTCCCAGTGGTACCAAAACTTCCCCCTTCAGGCATGCAATCCCTTCCCCTCCCCTAGCTGCCCGTCAGGTGCCAGTCCAGTCCCACCTCAGCTTCTCCTCCCACATCACTCCCCCCCATGCCCCAGGTCCTACCTGGTCTCTGGGGGTTCCTCCCGTCCCCTTAGGTGTCCATGGTCCCCCAGGTGCCCTCGTTGTGAGACGCAAATTCCGCGTCCTCCTAGTGCACCGTCTTCACGCCGCCCCCCCCATATTCCTTTCAATATACCATTCTGACAGTCATATTATCATGTAACTTAATGGCTACAAAAGGGATAAACTGGCAGCAATGTCACTGTGATACCTTTAGCTTAAGAATCTCTTCTTTTTGAATTTTATTTATTTATTATACAGCAGGTTCTTATTGGTTATCTATTTTATACATAGTAGTGTATATATGTCAATCCCAATTCCAGGGATTTCTGGAATTTCAGGGGCTTGGACTACCAAGTTAATATTAGTCAATGTCAATCAATATTTTAACATTCTATGATGTCTCATCAAGACACAATCTTAATCTAAAACTATTCTTTATAACGGAGGCTGTACTAAGGTATTGGTTCTTGCCTTTTGCACTCCTGACAACTGTGTTACTGAAGGATATTACACGGACTTGTGTTTCAAGGTGATCGTGTCTGAGGAAGCTTGTCTAAGTCTTCATGTCCGTGGGTCTGGCTTACCTGTTCTGATTCCACACTAGCTTCTTTCACTTTATCCTCTGTTGCCTCTTTACATTTCTTCAGGTGTCTAACTGTTTCTTCCAGTTCCTGAAAACGTGAGACAAAGATATTTTACAAACTCCCAATGTACTATATATGGAAGAAAAAGCTTCAATATTGTAATAAATGAGCAACCAAATTATGAAAGTATGATGGGGTACTTTCTAACTCCAGGTGCTACCAGACTATAGGATAAAAGCTATTATTTTCAGTTTAACCTACAGTATACATTTGTGTATATGATTATAGATTTTGATTTACAGATTCTCCTGAGAAAAGATGATTAACATCTCTTTCCAGAACTGGGGAATACTTTTCATAGCAGACAATCTCTGTTGGAAGGCAAGAGCTTGATGGTCTCTTGAAGTCCCTTTTCCGTAATAAAATGTGCTTTTCATGAGGTTGGGAGTAGATAAAAGTCCTGTAATGGCAACAGATGTATCTGAGCTATGGGCAAGAACCAAGGGGTGTAAAGTTCCTGAAAGACTATGAAGTTCACAAGTCTTACTTAGTAACTAGTACTTTGCATATGTGAGCTTTAGCTGTTCTTTAAAAATGAGTATCATTTTTATTAAGTTGAACATGAAGACGAGGTGCCATAGTCAAAGCTCCAGGCTTCATTCCTAGATATGATTCTAAGGACTTAGCTAAGATGAACGACTTGTAAGTTTGTCTTCTTCTATAGAGCCTAGCAAAAGCCAGGTGCCCTCATGCTGGGTTTTGCACATGGCCTTTACTGGTAATCTCTGAGATGAATCTTAGGAACCCTTTTACCTGGCACCCATGCTCCAGCTCCCACCTCCTCTTCTGCTCGGCCTCGAGCTGCAGCTCTTGCTGTTTATTCTGAGCTGACAGATCATGTTGGCTCTTGGCCAACAGCTGCATCTCCTGCTGTAGGTTAGTCATTTCAGATACACATTTCTGGATACTCAGTAACTGGTAGGGCACAAAGAGGGAGACGGTTGGTGAACCTGTCCAAGTTTGGGATTTCACGTGAATGGTAAACAGAGTGTGTGGAAATCATCTACCCGTTCATAGCTGTTTTTCTGATACTGATCCTGAATTAGCTCCATTTGCCTCAATTCTGTTTCTATTTGCTGAAAGTAAATGTGGAAATAACATAGAAAGATGATCAGTGGAAAAACTGGCTTGCTCTTTTTGCCTATAGGCTGACAGAAAGAACCCCACATGAGATCCACAGTTACCAGTTCCTGCTGGGCTCTCCTTCCCATCCAGCCCCCTGACCCAGAAAGAGCAAAGTCTTGTACAATCACTGTGGAAGAGACAGCTGGGGAGCCAGAATGTGACACTGGCAGCTAATGAGAAACCAAACACGGATGCAGCAGTATCTCCGCGGGAAAGAGAGTCTCCCCCCACCTCCCCCCAGGCAATCTGCCCACTTCCCAGGTGTAGCTGTAATTCCCAGAGAACACATGGTGGTGGTGGGGCTCTGAAACCATCTTCCCCAGACACCACTGCCTGCCTGGATCCTCATCAGATACTAAGGAGGAGAGGAGAGTTAGGCTTTCTCATACAACCTTCCTCCTCTCTACGTTCTGAGCATTATTCGCCTTAGCTGATAAGTGGAACTTAATTTGGGCCTTTTGATCCTTTATTTTCTCCTTGCTGCTGTTCAGTACCTTTTCCAACTCTGTAAGTGTCTGCCGCAGCTCCCGGTTGGTCCGGGATACTTCCACTGATCTGAAGTTGCTTTCATCAAGGGCTTTCTTCAGCTGTGGGATACAAAGGGAAAATTAGAACATTTTAACCTTCCATTCAGTAAGAGAAGCTTATGTTTAGCTGTGTCCCTATATTTTGTTCTCTTTGGACCTTTCTTTTAAAAAGGAGGTTAAGTGATGGGACTTCCCTGGTGGTCCAGTGGCTAAGACTCTGTGCCCCCAATGCATGGGGGCCAGGTTTGATCCCTGGTCAGGGAACTAGATCCTGTGTGCCACAACTAAAGATCCTGTGTGCTGCAACTAAGACCTGGCACAGCCAAATAAATAGATATTTTAAAAAGGAGGGTAAGTGAGGCAATAATAATAAGTAGATTTGTGGAGAAACACTCTCAGTGATTTTCATAATTTTTAACACTAAAGAACACAATTTTTCTTAGAACAGATAATGTAAATGTATGTTCGTCATTTGCTTTCTAAGAGCATGGCTTTGGAATCAGACAGAAGTTAAAATCTCAGCTTCACCACACACTAGTCAAGTGATTTCAGATAATTAACTTCCCTAAGCTTCAGGTTCATCACTGGAAAAGTATGAGAATAGCCTACTTCATAGGATTCATGTAACAGTTAAACAAGAGGAGGCAGAGAAGGAATATAGAGCCTGGCACACACTAATTGCTCAGTGCTCATTGCTGTGCTTTAAAGGTTTTTTTTTTTTTTTAAGCTTAAGCTCGTCTCTTTCTGTCACTTGTGACCTCATGTATGGAGAAGTGAAAATAAATTATATGGAGTTTATGTAAATACACCTGTCAGTTATTGACTATCCTTGCATGTATTTTTATAATATTGCTTTTTTCCTATTGAGGTATAGTTGATTAATGATATTATATTAGTTTTAGGTGTATGACATAGTGATTAAAAATTTTTATAGATTATACTCCAGTTATTATAAAATACTGGCTATATTCCCTGTGCTGTACAATATATCCTTGTAGCTTATTTACATAGTAGTTTATACTTCTTATGAATATTGCTTTTGGTTTAGAAATTTTAATAAACTTGTCTAGTGGAAAAATAACATAGTGATTACTATTCAAAACAAGACAACAGGCCCACAATGAAGTCACTTATGCTAAACCTTATGTCACCAAACTGAGACTTAATTACAGTTTTGGCTCTCCCAGAAAAGGACTCTTAAACCAGTCAATCAGGAATGGCCTGATCAGCATTAGGTGAGTAATCTGCCTGACAGACCCCTGCCATCCCTTAAAGGAAGTACCTCTGCTCCTAGTAACTAATCTACTTTTTTGCCTAGTATAACTTCCTTGTTCCTGCTCCCCTGTGCCTATAGAAGTCTTTCATTTTATACAACTCCTCAGAGCGCCTTTCTATTGCAATCGATTGCATACTGCCTGATTCAAATTGATTTTTGTTCAAATAAACTCTTAATTTTATTATTCCTCAATTTATCTTTTAACATTACTTAAATCATTTTACAGAGTTCCCCCTCTTCCTCATATGCCCTTAAATGAGTTTCACTTGATTTTTAGGAAGAAGAGACGGCAGCTGAGAAGGGAGACATTAGGAGGGTGGTATTCTCTGTGGCTGGTAAGTATTTAACATGTCAAAGAAAAAAGTCAAAATTATTTGTTACCTTTTCTCTTTATACTAGCTCATTCCCTCACATCCTAACCTCACAGTACAGTGTTAGTCTTTTATTATCACCCAACTATATTTCTGTTAGATATTCCACCATTACCTCAATTAGAGCTTTGTCAAAACTGGGTAAGCCCTAAAAACTAACCCTCAAACCCACCTTGGAAAGCAGTTGTGATGATTTCCATTTTGATTGAGGAAACTGAGACTCAGAAGTCAAGTCATCTGCACAGATAGTAAATTTACACATTGCTAATAAGAGGCAGCGCTGGGAGTCTTAAACATTGCACCCTGAACCCACCCCTGCCACTAACTGCTCAAGACATCACACTCAGACTGTTCCTTGGTCTCTCCTGCACAAGTTCACCATCTTTACTGATCCCTGTTAAAAGGATTTAAACTTTTAAATATTCCGAACAACTCTCTCTGAATAAAAGTTCTTTTAATTTCAGTGCCCATTTTTGTTTCCCACAGAAATTATTTTTATAATATTTTTAACACTTATACAGTGCTTTTTCAATTTACAAAGCACCATATAAACGGTTGAATCTGATCTTGTGACTGTGCGCTGTCAAGTGCAATTGCTAAATACGCTAAATTTGGCAAAATACAGACTGGCCACCCCAACCAACTCTTGGAATTATTTCAATTACTCCCTCCCCTTTGCTTATGATACATTTAGTGTCTGATTTTTGTATTAATTAAAATGGATTTTTGATTTGATCGTTCTCTATTTTCAACAGAAACACTTTGCTTGGCTCTAATCATCTGAAGCCCAAAGTAACTGCTGTAGTTACCTTGAGCCTCCATGTTTCCAGTTTCTCTTCATTCTTACCTACTCTCCACTGCTAACAGACTAACCTACCTAACATTGTGCTCCCAGCCTTCTCAGAAACCTACAGTGCTCTACTTGTACCTAATACTTTCCATCCAACATTCTGGTAGTCAAGGCCATCTACCAGCTGGTCTCATCTAAGCTAACCCCTTTTTCTCAGAAATTTCCTAAAGTCTCTGCTCTGATCAAGAGAGGCAAATCCTTTTTCTTTGCTCACATGTCCTATTTATTTCTGTAACTAAGCTTTGTTCATCCTCTTACACAGAGTGTCACAGCCCTGTCAGCTCTGCCAGCCTCAACCCTGTATAATTTCATCAAGCTTCCCCTCTTCTTCGATCACCCAACCAGCCTAAAACAAACTTTCCCTTACTTTTGAATTCCTTTAAAATTGTACACAGCTTCTAGCTATCCAGGAAACATCTTCTGATGTCTTCCTAGTTGTCTCATGTAAAAAGTGGAGATGACAATTAAATAAGGGGTAATTTAGCATGGACCACATCTTCTGCTGTTTTTACTTGTGCCTCTCAGGAGGAGGTAGGTGCATGATGGATGCTAGTTAAGTGAATTGAGGAGACAGGTGATTTGCCATCTGTCTAGCAGATGGCGGTCTCCTCCTTCCCACTCAGTTATTATTCTCCAATGGGAAGGCTGTCACCAAGGCATTCCTTCATTGGGCAGATAACTGTATATCAGAAACTTTTTGTGTGTTAATTTACAAACAGCATAGAGATGTATCTGGCTTGCTGGCAAAAGGGGGATTAGAAGAACCAAAGAACAACTGTAGCCATTCTCGGAAATCCTGTGGCTGGTTCTCCTCTTCAAAGGCATTCACCTAGAGGGAGACTTTTGTCACTTGCCTCCATACCTCAGTCACTTCCCGTTGTGCTGCTTTCTTCGCAGTTTCTCTCTCAATTTGAAACTGCTTTCTTAGAGCATCTATGCGTTCAGCATGCAATTCTGCTTCTATATTGGATTCTTCACTTATCCGTTCTCTGTTTTGAAAAAGAGACATGATAAATCACCTTTAGAAAACATCTTAGTAGGCTTCATTTACCAATGAGAAGCAGATCAGTCACCAGGTAAAAATCACTGATCTGGAACTCATTAACAGAAGAAGAAATAAGCATTTACCTACAGCATTAAAAAACAAAAAGTTATTCAATATAAAGAGATCCACCCAAAAGAGTGAAACACATACTCTTGTTTTAACCAATACTGAGTAGTCTTGAGCCAGCAACATTTCACCAGAATATAAAATTTGTACAGATTACAAATATGAAAAATACCTTCTTTGCTTTAGCTTATACTTGTCTGCTATATCAGTATGTTCACTACGTGAAAGGAATAAAGATCCACGTGCACAATGAATTTCCCTTGGGTATAAATTTTCATGGGATGTTATTAATATCTAAATCCTATTTGCCTAGATAAAGTTTAACAAAAAACTTTAGTGCATTGACCTGAACTTGATGGGTTTGACCTAACTAATCTCAGGAAAAAAGTTGAAAACAATGAATGGTTTAGCAGCTGCTTAAATGGAATTATCCCACTCCTGGAGGGATTATTCCCATCCATGCTTCTGTTTCTCCTTTTCCAAATCATTCTTTTAAAGGACACATAAGCTTCTGATAGAAAAGGTTTGGCAGAAACATGTAAGTATCCCTTCCAACTTGGTTTAAACCTTCATGTATGGAAGAAGACCGACACTAGATGAGGGAAGAGCTGAGAAGGAGCGTACCTCAGCCAGCTAATATCTGCTCTGAGCAACTATGCCTGCTTCCTTCACATGGCTCTGCTGGGAGTACTAGCTCAAAGTAGGGAAAAAGGGTTTAACTGGTTTATGTTAATTAGCCAAACTTTCTCTCCCAGAGGCTCTTCCCTAATTCCACTGTGACTATACTGCCCTTACATGAAGGTTTCCAAATTCCGTTGCTCAAGTTCTTTGCTTTCCAATTTCTCTTGAACAGGATCAAGCTTTGTTTGCAGCTGATGATTTGTCTGGAGAGCTTGCTCCAGGCTCATAGCCAGTTTCCTGTTTTCTTCTCTAGCTAAATCTAGAGCTTTTTGTAGAGCCTCCATCTGAAAGAGAGAAGAAAGAAGATTGTTTTTAATTCCACTGTAACAGATACAAGAAGTCCATAACACTGTATATTCACTCTTTAAACTTTGAAACAATAATTATTTGGAACCAGAACCAAAGACTCCAGATGCCTGGAATATATATGTGTGAGAACTTATTACAGACAGTCCTTAGGTGACTCTTAGAAGGTGATGGGAAGGGTATGCTCCACTGGTCACTAGAGAGTTTTGGAAAATAGAGCCAACTTATTTATCCTAATTTCTAAGGTTTTAAACCAGTTAAACTCCCCTTCCTGATCCTATGACCCTCTGGTCTCGCTGCCTAGAGAGATAAGAACTGGCAACTGTTCCTTGTATATCCTTCTAGAAAAAGCTTTTTATAGGAAATATCTCTATTTTATATGTGTGCATACGTGTAGATACATATTCATGTGTGTATACACCTATAAACATGTGAGTATGCCTCCTTATTAAGTGGGATCACTTTAGTTACTTCTGACTAAAGTTATGTTGTTTTCTAAGCCCTTTAACTTCACTTATGCATTAATACATGAAAAGAATGCAGACCATATAAGACAAAGAGAGTTAGGCATAATTATGGTCCTGGTTTGCCAATAAATGGTTCACTGTAAGATCACAGACCCATTTCCCATTTGGAAATATGTCACTGTTCAAAACTCAGACTTGAATGGAAAGGAAATTTACCTGATTGTTTTACTCCATTTTTCCAAAATAGCAATATCCCAATAAAATAAAAAATATCAACATTATCATCTATAAAAACCTGGCTTCTACCTTACTGTTGTGCTGGGCATGCACGACAAGGATTCTGGCCAGCCACTGGTCCACTTCTGCTTCCAGCTTCTGTACCCGCTGTTGATTTAGAGCCCTGTAAATGAAGGGCACAGGGAGAGTGACCATAGAAAAGTACCATCTAGGAGTGATACCACTGGGAGTTACAGGGCACCTTCCAGGAAGCCCAAATGGCATATGTAGTGGGCTACAGATGCTCAGAATATCTGAGAGTTGACAGGTGACAATTAGTAGCCTCAGCTTCAGGTTAAGAAACTAATTTTCCTATGGATTAAAAACTTGTCCCATTTATGATTCAATTTGGCTTTATATATTAAAGTATCAGTACATGTTAATGACTAACTTATGGGCTGGTAACTTTATACTATATATATATTACTAGTACAAAAATATATCACCTCTGTATGGACTGGCTTGCTGTTGAGATTTCTGCCTTTTATCCAGAATTTTATTGTGAATAGTAAACTATTTTTAATACCATCCCCTTGACTTTTTTTAAGTTCAGAGGTAATACAGATTCATAATATGTAAAAAAACAAGCACAATGAAGAATATAAAACTCACTTGTTCTCCCATAACACAGAGGCAATATGCACCACTAATGTATTACAATATGTCTTAGAGGTCTGATTAAACTCAAACCATTTGTTCATTAACCTAAAAGGGAAACTTTTATGTAATTTTTGAAACATTTAAAGGAGTTCACTTACAAAACATGGCTAAAAGTAGTTCTCAGAATGATTCATCTAAAATAAATAGGATACTAATAAATGGATAATTAATTCAAACAGAAGTAGACACTTGGCTTTAATCTTGACAATTACCATTCTGTAGACCCAAGGGCAGGTATAAATGGTGTAGAAAACAGCAAGGATAAAACAGCATATATCACATGAATTTCTAGAATACATAATTATTTACATCACTACAAAATATGAGAATTTTTGGGTATCATTTTCATTTATAATTCCAGATTTTCCTGAATTTGCTAGTTCTTTAAATACCATTTTACTACTTTATTTTCACAAGTGAATCAATAGAAAATGACTGTTTCTTGACTGCACTCTGTTCTTTACTACAAGGCAGCAGAAAAATACAAGTACAAAGACAGAAAAATAATCTCTGGTACCTTTCTTTCTTGAGGCCTGCAATCTCTGCATCCCTCCGCCCAAGCTCTATTTGCACTTTTTCCAGAGCGCCTTGCATCTTACTGTGAGAAGCCAACACGTTCTCCAACATGATTGTAACTTTGCAGTTGTCTTCTTTAGCTTCTGCCAGTTGTTGCTGAAAGTTTCCCACCTAATAGAAAATGAAATAAGACAAAGATATTTGATCCTTTCTGGTTATTCTTCTGCTGAGTCCCATGACTTCTAGAAGAGTATGGAAACCAGGTCTGGTAGAATGCTAAGAGGAATAATTAAAGTCTATTTTATATTTATTTTGTTTCTTAAGTTATTCTGACTTTGAGAAAAAGAAAACTAGACCCTAGATCATATGGATCCTATGAAGAACTCTGCAGTGCATCCTAACTATTGTCGTGTCACAGCACATATATTAACTAGAGACATAAGGACCAACAGCTTCTTGGGTCTAGAGGTGATCCCAGACTGGCCTGTGCTAGCCCTCCTCAGCTATCTTACCATGGGGTCAGAAGAAGATAACACATTTGAAGCCCATTAGAATTATCTGAGGAAAGAGGACCATAAGTGGAATCTGCTGAAGAATGATGTGACTCACAGCCCTCTTCAGAGGGGCAAAAGCTACCACCTGCTGTCAAGAATTTTGGGATGTTACCTCTCTTCCCACTAAGTACACATACTGTTAAGCAGAAAGCATTTGGTAATTTGACTAACATAAAATCTTAACAGTGTTATATCACATTAATAATACATAAGTAGGTGGTTATTATTACCAAGGTCAGATGTGTTTCAACAGAAAAATATAGGACTTTTGATTATTTTAAGACAGGAAGAAAAAAAAACATTGGGAGTTAAATCATGTATTTTTAAAGGAAATATTTTAGAGCTCTTCTAAAGTTATCCTTTCTTTAGGGAAAAAAAATCCTTCTCTGATCAATCCTCATTCTTTTTTACTAAAGGTAACAAGAAAAGAAAGAATATGGCTCATGAAAGATTTCAGAAGCGCTTCATTTCAGTAACAGACTTCAGAAAGGATTGATGTCTTGCCTTCTTGTTCTCCCTGTCCTGCAAATCTTCGAGGTCATGTTTCAACTTCCGACTCTCTTTCAGGGCTGCAGCCTGACCCTTCACAACTCGTGAGAGCTCCCTTTCTTTCAAGAATGGATTTCGCCTTAGTAGAAAAAAAGAAATGATAAATGATTCACCCAAAGCACAGTCAATCAGCAATTAGAATAAGACACAGCAATTTAGAAACCAAATTTAAAATGTTTAATTAAATATGCTTCCATATTATGGTAAATAAAAACTAGCTTTAGTAGCTGTTTTTCCCCTTAAAACTACAAAGCAAAAAAAAATCTGTTAATAAACATGGGCAAATCTCTAATATATGTCAATCTCTATGAAAGCGCAGAGTGAAGATAAGGGAGATAAGACAATGATGCTAAGATGAAAAACGGGGGAGAAATTGATTATCACAGAATTTGAAAATACAACGTAAATTAATATCATAAAAGCAAAGGTGAATAAGTACTAAATAGTGTCAAGAAAATAGTGTTACAGAAGTGTTCTAAATAGTGTCCTAATCCTAATTAGAAGTATTAGAATTTTACATCTCTGAAATACTTTTAGTATATCTACACAGTTGTTTCAGATTCATCATACTATTCTAAATACTACTCTTTTAAAAAATACTTTATCTTGAAATACAGAGTCACGGGAGTTTACAAAATTAGTGCAGAGTCCCCATGCACTCTTTTCCCTGCTTCTAATGATGACATCTTATATTGTAGTTCAACATTAAAACCAGGAAATTGACTTTAATGAGATTAACTAGACTACAAAACTTACAATTTTCACTTTTTTTTTTTTTCAGTACGCGGGCCTCTCACTGTTGTGGCCTCTCCCATTGCGGAACACAGGCTCCGGATGCACAGGCTTAGTGGCCATCGCTCACAGGCCCAGCCGCTCCGCGGCATGTGGGATCTTCCCAGACCGGGGCACGAACCCGTGTCCCCTGCATCGGCAGGTGGACTCTTAGCCACTGCGCCACCAGGGAAGCCCTTCACCATTTTTTTAACCTGCATTCATCTTTGTATGCACACATGCACATAGCTCTATGTAATTTGACCCCATGCACATATTCCTGTGATCACGACAATCAAGATACAGAACTGCTACACTGTCGCAAAGAACTCACTTATGCTACTTCTCTGTGTTCACACCCTCCCCCAAACTCATCCCATGTCCCCTGGCAACCAGTAATTTGTTCTCTATCACTACTGTTTTTGTCATTTCAAGAATGTTATTTTAAACATTTAAAAATAATTAATTTTAGTATAATACATTCACATTTTTAAAAACAGCCTTACTGAGATATAGTTGAAATACAATAAGCTATGTATATTTAAAGTGTACAATTTTGATATATGTATAAGCCATAATCATGATAATGAATACTTCCATTATCCCAAAAGTTCCCTTATGCCTTTTTGTAATTTCCCCCACTTCTATATCTCCCTGTTCCTACACATCCACCCAAGGCTACCACTGACCTGTTTTCTGTCACAATCAATTCACTTTTATTTCCTAGAATTTTATATAAATGAAATCATATTTTATGTACTCATTTTTGAATGATTTTCCACTCAGCACATTTATTTTGAGATTCACTCACTCTTCTTTATATATCAATACTTCTTCCTTTCTGTTGCTGAATAGTGTTCTGCTGAACACTTGAGTTGTTCCAGTTTTAAGCTGTTACAAGTAGAGCTTCTCTGGGCAGTTGTATACAGATCTTTGTGTAGATAGACGCTTTCATTTATCTTTGGTGAATGCATAGGAGTGGAATGGCTGGGTTGTATGGTAGTAGTATGTCTCACTTTTAAAGAAACTACCAAACTATTTTCCAGAGTGGCTGAGTGATTTTACATTCCCTTCAGCAATGTATGAGGGTTCCTCCACATCTTCACTAACACTTGGGGTAATCAGTTTTTCAATTTTAGACATTCTAATAGTGTGTGGTAGTATCTCACTGCAGTTTTAATTTGCATTTCCCTAATGAGTGATGTCTAACATCTTTTCAGGTGCTTATTTATCATCCGTATATCTTTTTTGGTGAAACGTGTGTTCACCAAATAAATAAAATACTTTGCACCTTTTTTTTCAGATTGTTTTTCCTTCTTAGTGAGTTTTGAGAGTTTTTAATAAACTGTGGAGACAAGACCTTTATCAGATATGTGATTTGCAAATGTTTTTCCCCCAGCCTGTAGCTTTTCATTTTCTTAACAATGTCTTTGAAGAGCATACGTTGTCAATGTTACATTTTTTCCTTTATGGATCATGCTTTTGATGTCAAATCTAAGAAATCTTAGTGTAATCCAAGATCACAATGGTTTCATCCTATGTTTCAGAAGTTTTACAGTTTTACGCTTTACCTTTAGGGCTTTCATCCATTTTGAGTTAATTTTTATATATGGTAAGAGGTATGGATCAAAGGTATTTTGTTTTTTTGTTTCTGCATATGATACCCAATTGCTTTAGCACATTTGTTGAAAAGACCATCCTTTCTCTACTTTTACTTCTGTTGAAAATAAAATGTTCATAAAATTATTCTGGATGGGTAGCACATTCACATTATTCTTAAGGTACAAAAGGATAAAGTGAAAAATCTCCCAGCCACCCAGTTTCCTTTCTCAAAAATAATGTTGCCAATTTATTACGATTCATTTTAGAGAGACTCTATTCAAAAGTGAATACATATGTATACTTCATCACCCCAACCCTTTTGCACACAAATAGTAAATTACTCTGTATACTCTTCTGATCCTTGACTGTTTTAACCTAATAATAGATATGTTATGATTAAGATAAATATATCTTCAAACAGTATTCCAAACTATGGATATACCATGATTTATTTAGCCAGCCTCTTACTGATGCAATTTTGGTTGTTTCTAGTATTTTGCTAATAACAAACAATACTTCAGAAAGTAACCTTGTAAACATGTCTTATGTACAAGCTAGTGTATCTGTAGGAAAAAGTACAACTGTGGGTGTAAAGTGATAAACAAAGCCAAATTGTCCTCCACAGCAAAAGGGCACTCCAAACAGCAGCAAAGAAGAATGCCTTTTCCCCACATCTTCCTCAATATTATACTTCCTTATAACTTTTAACCTGTAACAAAAATACTTTAACGTCTTCTGTAAGGATTCAAGAATAGTACAAAAGATGCTAACTTATAAGGTTTTGAAAACCTATTGGATTTTGTTCTAGAAAAGTATATTAGGAAGAATATAGTTTTTATAATTTTACCAGTGCTTATAAAATATTTATAAAAATGAAAAGGCCACTAGCAAAAGTGCTTACAGAAAGGGTCTAAATTGTAGTTAACTCTAGAAGACAAGCTATAGTACTTTCTATTTTTAAACACCAAACAAAGATGTATGCTCTAGTAAGTTTTCTTTGGAAAGTATTTTCCAGTGTTCAAGTTCTCAGGGCTTCTATCTATGTATTTCTACTTTAAAATCAGGCTTTACCCATTTTACTGTAAATGTTAAGACTATTAGCTTTAATTTTTAAAGTGAAAATTAGATAAAAAATCTCAATGGTTACTCTTAAGCCAAATATGACATTTCTGTGTCCAAAACAAAAACTAAGTATGCAATAGCCAGAATGATGGTTTTGATCTACATCATCAGTTTTTCCTGTTTGTGAAGAAGTTCTTTCCTTGTTGTTACTCACACCTCCAAACATTATCTTTCTAGATGTTACTACTTTTCTTCATTGTTGTATAAATCTGAAATTTCCTTATGATTTAATTTGTGGCCTTCACTTACTGAATCCCGGTGAAGAAAATTTGGTGACTCGTCATTTTTTAATGGTCTTGAGGCAAGAATGTCTATTTTACCTTCCAGTCTTTCCTCCATGGTTTTAATGGCATTCAAAAGAGTCTTTAGAGAGATCCCAGAGTCTCCGATCTCCTGAGAAGACCTCACAGAAGTCAGGGTAGGTGCAAAGGTCACATGGTGTGTAGGGCTTGGCCTAACACTGGGCAAAACAACTGATGAACTTTGTTCCTTTACATTGTTGACACAGGGCCTATGGCTTTAAAGTAATTTTGAAGATGCAGGCCTCTCTGGAGACTTCCTTCTTCTTGGAAGCATCACCAATTTAAAAAGACAAAATCAACTAAACCTAGAATTATTTTTCAGTGAGTGCCCCTTTACTATGAGAAACAACACAACGTTCTAAATGAAGCTGGGATGGAAAATATACTTAAAAATGTGTTCCTTTGTTTACAGAATGAAGAAAATACTCGTGTAAAGTATGTCCTCATGAAGAAACAAAGCGTATCTAATGAGGTCGCCTTTACCAGTATAGTCAGATTGTTAGAACCCTAGCAGCATTCCATTTGAAGACACAGTCTAGTTGCTTGGTTACCAAGGGTATACATACACAAACGTTATAGTTAAAGAAGTTACACATGCTTACACTGTTAAAAATTTAAAATAAATAATGTGATAAATTTGTAAATCATTGAAATGAATCACTTTCTTTTAGTAACATATTCCTGGATTATTTTCTTCACTAAATGTTTTAGATATCTTCTTTGTCTAATTTTCTCTGTTCATGTTAAATTGTTATGTGACCTACGAACAGTTTTAATAGTCTCAATAGTCTCAGTCTCAATAGTCACCATGCCAACAAGTAAGCACCTTCACTACTAATACCTCTTTCAAGTGCGCTATTGCAGGTATATCTTGTTGGCAATGAGTTCTGCATTCGCCTGTAATTAAAAACCCAAAGATACTTGTTCCTCACGTCTGCCAAAAGTTTTAAGGTTCAAATTATAAAACCACTTCCTCTATGATAGAGATTCTCAATGCTTTCATCATGATGATGTTCCCTATGCATGCTCACAATACAATCTATTTTGTTTCTGAAAGGCAGAACCTTCTATTCTATAATAAA
This sequence comes from Hyperoodon ampullatus, assembly GCF_949752795.1. NCBI lineage: Eukaryota > Metazoa > Chordata > Mammalia > Artiodactyla > Ziphiidae > Hyperoodon > Hyperoodon ampullatus. The sequence continues at coordinate 158,417 of NC_136933.1, forward strand.
GTCTGCCGAGTACATTCCTAATCCTGCAATTACAGCATGCAAGTTGAATGTCCCAATACTGCTTCAGGCATCTTTATGAATTCTTCTGTGGTTGAGTGGAACCTTGTACATCGAGGGTGTTTAAAATATTTTTGATAAATTGAGTCAAGTGAGAGAATATTCATCTTTCTGGGATCATAAGGTGAGGTGGGGAGAAAGTCACCAATTTCTTAAAAGCTAATTAAAACAACATAGAAGCAATCTGTTTTATAGCTATTAATCACACCTGAGCATATTTGCCCTCTAGTGCCTTATTCAACTTGCGTAGATGGTCATTCTATGAACTGGTTTCAGTAAAAGAATGTAGTTGTTCTTCTAGCTGCTTAACTTTTATCTAGAGGAAAAACAGAAGAATAAAAAAACAAGTCTCATTAACGAAATATATATATATATACTCCAAAACAGAAAAAAAAAGATGTCACAAGTTTTGCAGGAAAAAAAAATCACAGAAAATCCTTAAAACTTGTAAAAAGCGATCCTGTTTTTCTAATGATGCTATTTCAACTAAAATAGCTATTTCAACAAATAAAATAGGCTATAGCCCTATACATGTACTGAGATAATTCATTTGGTTTATAGCATTTATGGAAACTCCAAATTAACATGACTCATGAATATAACAGTGAGACTTTGTGGGTAAAATATTTCAATTTTAAAGAAATTGTGGTATTTAGTATTCAAAACCTTTTCTGAGTACGGATAATTAGAATTGTCAATATGTAAGGCAAGAAAGTTGAATTAACAGAATTCTTATAGGCTGAATTATATTTGAAAACTAACTCATAAAGCTGACTACTCACATCTTTCACTTTAAAGAAAAGATGATTTGGGGGAATAAAATCATTAATATTTACTCACAAATCTCCAAATTGTGTGTTTGTCTACATTTTCTTCCTCTTATTCCCAACCCTCTCAATACAAATCGACAATTAACATTACTGAGCTTATCTCTGAATCAGAAAAAAATTCATCCAAAATTTTTAATTTAAATCAACTTTTTCCTCTCTCACTATCTTTTCTTGTTTGCCACCTCTGAAGGGCAAACTCCTCTTGGTTGTAGCCACTGATTGTTTTCAAGAACTGTTAAAATTTGAGTGCTAATACTTAGTTTTTTTTAGAAAGGCTACATGAAAACACATTTTGTCTTAGGAAATCCCTCTTGTTCCATCAGCAGAATCCTTTTTCTCATCTTTGCCTGTTTCTGGTGCTCTTTTCCACAGTGTACAGTATAAAACATGTTCCATGGATCCCCCTTAAGTGTATTCACTTAAGGTTCAGAATTAGAATGGCTGCCTCTAAAGAGCGGTATTGATGCAACACTTATTCTCATTTTAAATGTAAGCAAACTGCTGTTAACCTTAGAACTCAGTGGAAAATACTGATGAACACTCAAGAATTTTAGATTTGCCTCTCTTCAAACAAAACACAGAATATCTTTATTCCACAATATTTCTCAGGTAACTTACGCTACCCCCAGCCTCAGAGTACTCAATAAAATGCCTTGAAACTTGTCAGATGGCATGTTCTCATCTATAAAGCACTTTACTTTTTATACTGGGTTTCTTTTTTGGAAGAATTTCTAATTCAGGGCACTGAAATGGGGAAGAACACAGAAGCAAATAAATCCTGCTGCCCACAGAGATCTGATGTTTCTGTGTCATTTAAATCCAAGTAGCTTCCACAGCTAGCTTACCAGGCAGTCTCAGAAATACCAGTATTTAGGTCAAGGTCATATCCTCCTATTGTTTCAAATGATCTAAATATATATAGATACATATTTTTAAAAATTGAGGTATAGTTGATTTATAATATTATGTAAGTTTCAACTATACAACATAGTGATTCACAATTTTTAAAGATTATATTCCAATTTATAGTTATTATAAAATATTGGCTATATTCCATGTAATGTACAATATATCCTTGTAGCTTATTTTATACACAGTAGTCTGTACTTCTTAATCTCCTACCCTAATATTGCCCCTTACATATATTTTCTAATATAAAACTATAAAAACATAACACTATAGAAACTGTGAGACACCTAAGAAATGGATGAAAAGGAACTTTTTGTGTGTGTGTGTGTGTGTGGTACACAGGCCTCTCACTGTTGTGGGCTCTCCCATTGCGGAGCACAGGCTCTGGATGCGCAGGCTCAGCGGCCATGGCTCACGGGCCCAGACACTCTGCGGCATGTGGGATCTTCCTGGACTGGGGCACGAACCCACGTCCCCTGCATCGGCAGGTGGACTCTCAACCACTGCGCCACTAGGGAAGCCCGGAACTTATTTTTATGTGTTTTATAATGCAAGTATTCTAAATTAATGCTATTAATATATTTCCTAGGTTTTTTCTTCTTCGATACATATGATAAGTTGGAAATAAAGTAGGACAAGCCTACAACGTTACCCCAAAGTTTGAAATGAGCTACAGAGTTGAAACAACCTAAACTGCCAGAGTTATGTATTTTGACTAGAAGTATGAAAATACATTCATAAAACTGATAATTTCAGCACAGCACCCTTAATAATATTCATATAATTCCATGAAGCAATTCAAATCAAAGAAGTACAACAACAATCAACATGGATGGATCTCTCAATTATAATGCTGGGTGAAAGAAACAAGACACACAAAAACTATATACCGTATTATTATATAAAGTTCAAAAATTAATCTGGGGTATTAGAGGTCAGGATGATGGATAGTAACATCATGGGGGACAGTGACTGAAAAAGGCTATGAAATGGGTTCTGGGTGCTGGGAATATTCTGTGTGCCGGTCACATGGTTACCTCTACTTTGTGAAAATCCATTAACTGTATCCTGTGTACTTTTCTGTATAATATGTTATAATTCAATAAAAATTTATTAAAACAAAACAAACAAAACCTTTAAATAATCTCTAAATTAAGGTCACAAATGCAGCTGCTCCTAAGGGGCTAGGCAGCTAACATAATATTTGAATCCAGTTGGTATAAGAGTGATGGGGCTAGTGGTAGATTAAAGTGAGCATAAAGCACTAACTAACATATGTTTAAAGACAAGAAAAAGGTGTTGGGCTTCCCTGGTGGTGCAGTGGTTAAGAATCCTCCTGACAATGCAGGGGACACGGGTTTGATCCCTGGTCCAGGAAGATCCCCTATGCTGCGGAGCAACTAAGCCTGTGCGCCACAACTACTGAGCCTGCACTCTAGAACCTGCGAGCCACAACTACTGAAGCCCGTAGGCCTACAGCCCATGCTCTGCAATGAGAAGCCACCGCAATGAAAAGCCCATGCACCGCAACGAACAGTAGCCACAGCTCACAGCAACTAGAGACAGCCCTGCATGCAGCAATGAAGACCCAATGCAGCCAAAAATAAATAAAATAAATTTATTTTTAAAAATGTTGGAAATCTTTCAGGCATATATAGCAACATCCCTTCTATTCATCACTCAACTTAAAAAGAATAAAACATTACTAATATAGTTGAAACCCTCTGTGTAGCCTAATCCAACTAAATCTCTTCCATCCTGGAGTTAACTACTATCCTGAATTTGGTGTTTTATCATTCCTATTCCTTTTTAATAATTTTACTATAAATGTATCCCTCAACAGTATGTAGTATTATTTTATGAGATTCATCCATGTTAACACATGTCACTCTACATCCTCTTATATAGACTGCTTTCTAAACTGGTATAATTACTTTTAGGAGAAATTTGAAAAACTCCAGTAAATTTCAATTTATGTACATCATACAACCCAGCAATTCTCCTCCTAAGAATTATACCTAGAATAGAGAATATTTTGGATGAGTACAAAGACATGTGCAAGAATTCATCATATCAGCATTATTTGCAAACAAATGAAAACTGCCTAAATTTCCATCGACATAAGAAAGGATAGATACATTTGGGCATATTTAGATAATGCAATAGTATACAGCACCATATATGAAACTGAAATCATGTTTGAGTGTGAGGCGACATTTTCTGACAGTCTGCATTAACACATAAAACCATGTATTTACATCATTAAGTCAATTTTGACAATGCAATATTTTATCTAATATGGTTCATATGTAATATTTTAATCGATTATAATCCAACTGAGAGAACACACAGCAGACTATTGTTTTGATTACATTTAATATGTAGCTCTTCTTTTAGATTATCTTGTGAGAGTAATATGCTATACATTTACAATAGCCAAGACATAGAAGCAACCAAGACATGCATCGATAGAGGAATTGATAATGAAGATGTGTGTGTGTATATATGTATGTGTGTGTGTGTGTGTGTATATATATATATATATATACATATATATACACACACACAATGGTCTATTACTCAGCCGTAAAAAAGAATGAACTAATGCCATTTGCAGCAACATGGATGGCCCTAGAGATTATCATACTAAGTGAAGTAAGTCAGACAAAGAAAGAAAAATACCATATGATGGCACTTATATGTGGACTCTAAAATATGATACAAATGAACTTATTTACAAAACAGAAACAGACTCATAGGCATAAAAAATAAACTTATGGTTACCAAAGGAGAAAGTGAGGGGGAAGATAAATTAGGAGTTTGGGAGTGGCAGATGCAAGCTACTGTGTATAAAATAAACAACAAGGTCCTACTATGTAGCACAGGAATCTATATTTAATATTTTTAAATAAAGTATAATGGAAAAGAATATGAAAAAGAGCATATATACACACACACATATATATAAAACTGAACCACTTTGCTGTACACCAGCAACTAACACAAGATTGTCAATTAAAAAAGAAAATAATGTGCTATATAAGAGCACTTTCCCTTGGGCTGATGAGGTCAGTGCCTTTTGGAATGTGCCAACCCAAGGCATGACATAAAAACACCAGTGAATCAATAGTTTCAAAAGTGTTTCACCTTTCAAAGGCTATCAAAAAGCTTCAGCCCTTATTACAGGAATATGGACAGAAAAAAAGGCATGTATTTTCCTTAAGATTATAAGGATGATCTCTAACATGTAATCAAGGTTTAAAAGGTTAGATAGGTAACATCAGACTCACTAATAAATCTTAAAATGTATTCCACTCCCAGCTAAAGTTTGGCATCAAGGGTTTAAGATTTGGCTATGAGTATTTAAGAGTTTTCTCACACACTTAAAAATATACTTAATTTCTCTTGGGAGAGCTAAAAGCAGGTCAAAATCATGGGCCACAGCTTCTATGAGATGATTAGTTTCACAAAGGAGAAAGTATATACCCAGCCTATTACACTGATCACTTTTCCCCGTGAGAAGTAAATAAGAGAGGTGTACTTCCCCAGCTCATTTCATAGGTGAATAAGATGAAACAAGAAAATTAAGACTTGTGCAAGGTTACACAAGTATAGATGATTATACTTAAGTGCATCACTGCCTCTGGAAAATATTAATTAAAAGCACACAAATAGTGGCCAAATAGCTTTATCTTTTTTTTTTTTTTTTTTTTTTTTTTTTTTGCGGTATGCAGGCCTCTCACTGTTGTGGCCCCTCCTGTTGTGGAGCACAGGCTCCGGACTTGCAGGCTCAGCAGCCATGGCTCACGGGCACAGCCGCTCTGAGGCATGTGGGATCTTCCCGGACCGGGGCACGAACCCGTGTCCCCTGCATCGGCAGGCGGACTCTCAACCACTGCGCCACCAGGGAAGCCCAGTTTTATCTTTTTACTGGACAACATACTGTTTCACAACCATGGTTTATCAACTGCCTTTCAGATCACCTGCCATTTCTGGGCTGGATCTTGTCTGCTAACCCTATGGTAAGTCCCTTGGGAAGATGAGATAAGATTAACACTGAGGTGTTCGGCAAATCTCTAGGGAGATTACTTATTCAGTCAGCTCTATAGCTGCCAAGACTAACCAGACTTCACTTCATACCATTCAGCCCAGTGGTGCTCAACTATGGGTGCACATTGGAATCACTGGGGATTTAAAAAGTATTGAAGTCTATGACTTATTTCCTGAGATTCTGATTTAATTGCTCTGGGGTGCAAGCCCGGTCATGGGGAGTTTTCTCTTTATATTTTACTATGAAAAAATTTAAATATACAGAAAAATTGAAATGTGCATACACCTGCCATTCAAATTCAACCATTAACATTTTTATACTTACTTATCATATATCCATCCATCATTTCCTATATCGATCTACCAAACTATTTTCTTTTTTCTTTTTTTTAATGATTCATTTCAAAGTAAACGGCAGACATCATATACTTCCTAGCATGAAGAGTTTTTAAAATTCCCCAGGGGAGCCTACTGTGTAGCTAAGGCTGAGAACCACTAATTTAGACTTCAATGTTTCTACTGAAGTTGGTTTAAGGCAGGTCTAGCCTTATTAGTGGCAAGCTTCCTGCTCTGAGGACACTTTAGGGACAAAACTCACATGGAGTGAAAGAACAGTATCATCTCATGCACAAGTCAATTCTATTGCCCTGCATCTCAATTTCCAGGGTTACTTCTTTTTAGGAATGTTATAAAAATTCTGCAAAAAGGAAAACATACGCAATGGAGGGAATCAAGATGGTGAGTTGGATGATGCTGAGCTCACATACCCCTACAAACAAATCAAAAACACATCTATATGTGTAGCAGCTCTCAGCGAAAACAAACTGGAGACTGGCAGGAAGATGTCCACAACCAAGGCTGCGAAGAAAGATCCACAGAGTTTGGTAGGAAGGGAGAAGTGATCAGGTCGGGACCTATGTCCCTAGTAGGGATACAGAAGAGGAGGGGATATCACAGGTTCAGAGAACCTCCCTGGGGATTTTGGGGCTTGAACCACATATTAGGAACCCCAGTCCTGGGGACCAACAATGGAAAGATGAATCCCACTAGCTGGTTTGAAAATCAGTGGGACATACCAGAGAGCTGTAAGAACCTGAGACTCCGCTCCTGAAGAGTGCACACACGCTTGCTTACTCCCAGGAACAACGGAGAGGAAACAGATTAAAAATGGCCTGGGGCTCTGGCCGGTTTCCCAAGACCACCCCAACAGCTGCCCTAGCCTGCATGGATGCCAGCTCCAGCCCCTCTTGCTCTGGAGCAGCTCCCCACTAGGTAAAGTCTGCCACTGTCAAGGAGGATAAGCACTTGGGGGAGATGGAGCAGTTCAGACTGGGCCCTGCATCTGAATAGGGCGAGGGCAATCATTACCAGTGTGTGCAGAAGTGGTGGGGCAGGAGCTACCTGGAACTCCTACTGATGTGCTGGGACCATCCCAGTGCATACCCCAGCCCACGCCAGGCACCTACTCTGGACCCTTTTGCTCTGATGCAGCTGCCCACTAGGGCGAAGGCTGCCATTGCTGGAGGGGAGAAGGAGTGCACACTTAAGAGGGAACAAAACCAGCCTGGACCTGACCCTTAGGGCTTCTGCTCCAGCACCTTGATACCTGGCCCTACACCTGATAGGGTGGCTATAGCCATTGAGCAGAGGAGAAATGCCAGCTCACACCTGGCTCTGGCTCTAGCCCCTCTGTCTCTGGCCCTACCTCCCACCAAGGTGGTAACTACCAGCACACCCTGGGGGAAGATGTAACCTGTGCTCACTTCAGATTCAGCTCTCCCAACAAAGCCACTGGACACGAGCAGACTGCACAGGGACACTCCCACACAAGGACACCCCTTTAAGTTTGGGATAAGTAACTTTTACCTAGAGATACAGAAAGTAAAACAAAATGAGAAGATAAAAGAATTTATTTCAAACAAAAGAACAAAAAACACCCCTGAAAAAACAACTAATGAAATAGAGATAAATAATTTACCAGATATAGAGGTCAAAGCATTAGTAACAAGAATGCTAACTGAACTTGGGAAAACAATAGATGAACAGAGTAAGAATTTTAACAAGGGACTAGAAAATATAAAAAAGAACCAGTTGGAGGTGAAGATCATAATAACTGAAATGAAAAGTACACTAAAAGGAATTAATAACAGACTAGGAGATACAGAACAATGCATAAGTAATCAGGAAGATACAATATTGGAAATCACCAATTCAGAAGAGCAAAAAGGAAAACAAATTAAAAAAATGAGGATAGTTGAAGGAACCTCTGGGACAACATTCCCATTTTAGGGGTCCTAGAAGGAGAAGAGCAAGAGAAGAAGGTTAAAATGTATTTGATGAAATTATGGCTGAAAAAATTTATTCCTGAGGATGAAGAAAGAAACAGATTTCTAGGTATAGGAAGTACAAAGAGTTCCAAATAAGATGAACCTAAAAAGACCCACACCAAGACATATAATTAAAATGGCAAAAGTTAACGAGAGAATTTTAAAGGCAGCAAGAAAAAAAAAATAAAGAGTAACATACAAAGGAACCTCTGTAAGGCTATCAGCTGATTTTTCCATAGAAACTTGGCAGGTCAGAAGGGAGTGGCATGATATATTTAAAGTATTGAAAGGGAAAAACCTACAAGCCAGAATACTCTACCCAGCAAAATTATTATTCAGAATTGAAAGAGAGATGAACAACTTCTCAGAGAAGCAAAAACTAAGAGAGCTCATCTAACTGATGTTACAAGTGTTAAAGGGTCTTCTCTAAGTGGAAAAGGCTACAAGAAGAATTTATAGAAAAGGAAAATCCCACTAGTAAAGGCAAATATAAGATAAAGGTTGTGGATCAACTACTTAAATAAGCTAATACAAGATTAAGAGACAAAAATTATAAAATCAACCATAACTACAATAAATATTTAAGGGATAGACATGAATATGTAAAATATGACATTGAAAACACAAAATGTGGGGGGAGGGAATAAAAAATGTAGCTTTTTAAAAGTGTATAAATGTATCTGAACTTAAATGACTATCAGTTTAAAATAAGCACATAAAGTTCTAGGTCAACATATATAAACTCCACAGTAACCACAAATAAAAAACCTACAATAGATACACAGAAACTAGAGAAAAGAATACAAGCACACCACTAAAGAAAATCATCAAACCACAAGGGAAGGAAGTAAAAGAAGAAGATAACAGAGAAGAACTATAAAAACAACCAGAAAACTAGTGACAAAATGGCAATAAGTACACACTTATCAATAATCACTTTAAATATCAATGGGCTAAATGCTCCAGTCAAAAGACATAGGGTGGCTGACTGGATAAAAATGAAGACCCATCTATATGCTGCCTGCAAGAGACTCATCTCAGAGACAGACACACAGCCTGAAAGTGAGGGGATGGAAAAAGACAGTTCATGTAAATGGAAGAGGAAAAAAATGCTGAGGTAGCAATACTCATATCAGACAAAGTAGACTTTAAAATAAAGTCTATAACAAAAGACAACAAACAGCATTATATAATAATAAAGGGATCTGTACAAGAATAGGATTAACTTTCATTAACATATATGTACATAAAACAGGTGAACCTAATCAGGAGCATCTAAACATATAGAGCAAATATTAACAGACATAAAGGGAGAAAATGACAACAATACAATAATAGTACGGGACTTTAACACTCCATTTGTATCAATGGACAGAAAATCAATAAGGAAACAGTGGTCTTAAGTGGCACATTAGACCAGTTGGACTTAATAGATATCTACTGGACTTTCGTCCAAAAACTGAATACACATTCTTTTTAAATGCATATGGGGGTTTCCCTGTTGGCACAGTGGTTGGGAGTCCACCTGCCAATGCAGGCAACACAGGTTCGAGCCCTGGCCTGGGAAGATCCCACATGCCACGGAGCAACTAAGCCCATGTGCCACAACTGCTGAGCCTGCACTCAGGAGCTCACGTGCCACAACTACTGAAGGCCGTGCACCTAGAGCCCATGCTCCACAACAAGAGAAGCCACTGCAATGAGAAGCCTGTGCACCTCAATGAAGAACAGCCCCCGTGTGCCACAACCAGAGAAAGCCTGCACACAGCAATGAAGACCCAATGCAGCCAAAAATTTTTTAAAATAAAATTTAAATGCATATGGAATGTTTTCCAGGATAGATCACATGCTAGGCCATAAAACAAGTCTCAACAAATTTAAGAGAACAGAAATTATATCAAGCATTTTTTTATGAACACAATGGTATGTAACTAGAAATCAACTACAGGAAGAAAAATGGGAAAACCACAAACATGTGGAGCCTACACAACATGCTATTAAAACCTATGGGTAGGTAAAGAAATCAAAGAGGAAATCAGAAAATACCTTGAAACAAATGAAAATAAAAACACAACTTTCCAAAATCTACGAGATGCAGCAAAAACAGTCCTAAGAGGGAAGTTTATGGCGACACAGGACTACCTCAAGAAAAAAGAAAAATTTCAAATGAACAACCTAACATACCATCTAAAGGAATTAGAAAAAGAACAAAGCCCAAAGTCAGCAAAAGGAAGGAAATAATAAAGATCAGAGAGGAAATAAATGAAAAGGAGACTATAAAAAAACACCAATAGAAAGGATCAATGAAACTAAGAACTGGTTTTTTGAAAAGATAAATAAAATCAATAAGCCTTCAGCCAGGCAGAAAGAAAGAGGAGAAATTACAACTGATATCACAGAGGTACAAAAAAACATCAGTAGAGAATACTATGAACAGCTATATGCCAACAAATTGGACAACCTAGAAGAAATGGATAAATTTCTAGAAACATACAATCTTCCAAGACTGAATGAGGAAGAAAGAGATAATCTGAACAGACTGATCACTAGTAGTGGAATTGAATTAGTAATCAAAAAACTCCCAGCAAACAAAAGTCCAGGACCTGACAGCTTCACAGGGAAATTCTATCAATAACAAACATATAAAGAAGAGCTGATACCTATCCTTCTCAAACTACTCCAAAAAACTGAAGAGCAGGGAACACTCCCAAATTCACTCTATGAGCCTACGATTATCCTGATACCAAAATCAGACAAAGACACCACAAAAAAGAGAAAATTACAGGCCAACATCTCTGATTAATATAGTTGCAAAAATCCTCAACAAAATATTAGAAAACTGAATTCAACAATTATAAAAATGATTATATACTGTAATCAAGCGGGATTTATTCCAGGGATGCAAGGATGGTTTAATACCTACAAATTAATCAATGTGATACACCACATTAACAAAAGAAAGGATAAAAATCACATGATCATCTCAACAGATGTAGAAAAAGCATTTGACAAACTTCAACAAACATTCATGATACAAACTTTCATCAAAGTTGGTATAGATGAAACATATCTCAACATAAATAAAGGCCATTTATGACAAACAGACAGCTAACATCATACACAGTGTTGGAAAGCTGAAAGCTTTTCCTCTAAAATAAGAAACAAGACAAGGTTGCTTACTCTTCCCATTTATATTTTATACAGTATTGGAAATCCTAGACACAGGAATCAGACAAGAAAAAGAAATAAAAGGCATGAAACTGGAAGAGAAAAGGTAAATCTGTCACTATTTGCAGATGACATTATACTTATATATAAAACCCTAAAGTCTCCACCAAAAAACTATTAGAATAAATTAATTCAGTGAAGTTGCAGGATACAAGATTAATATACAGAAATCTGTTGCTTTTCTATACTCTTACAGTGAACAATCACAAAGAGAAAGCAAAACAATCCTGTTTAAAATCACACCAAAAGAATAAAATACCTAGGAATGACCTTAACCAAGAAGGTGAAAGACCTATACTCTCCAAAACTATAAAACACTGGTGAAGGAAATTAAAGATGATATAAGGAAATGGAAAGATATCCAATGTTCACAGAAATTTTGGTAAAATGTCCATACTACACAAAGCAATCTACAGATTTAATGCAATCCCTATCAAAAACCCATGGCATTTTTCACAGAACTAGAATAATCATAAAATTTATATTGAACCACAAAAGATCCTGAATAGCCAAAGCAGTCTTGAGTAAAATGAACAAAGTTGGAGTTAACATATGCTCCCTGACTTCAGACTATACTACAAAGCTACAGTAATCAAAATAGTATGGTACTGGAATAAAAAGAGACAGATAGATCAATGGAACAAAACAGAGAGTCCAGAAAGAAACCCACACATATATGGTCAATTATTTTACAACAAAGGAACCAAGAATATACAATGGGAAAAAGGTAGTCTCTTCAATAAACTGTGTTGGGGAAATTGGACAGGCACTTGACAAAGAAAGAAAATGGACCACTAACTTATACCATTTACAAAAATTAACTTGAAATGGATTAAAGACTTGAATGTAAGACCTGAAACCACAAAACTCCTAGAATAAAACACAGAACACTCTTTGACATACATTGTAGCAATCTTTCTTTGGTTCTTTCTCCTAAGACAAAGGAAACAAAAGCAAAAATAAAACAAATGGGACCTAATTAAGCTTAAAACCTTTTGCACAGCAAAGAAAACCATTCACAAAATGAAAAGACAACCTACTGAGTGGGAGAAAATGTTTGCAAATGGAATGACTGATAAGGGGTTAATATCCAAACTACATAAACAGCTAATACAACTCAATATCAAAAAACCCAAACACCCCAATTAAAACAATGGTCAGAAAACCTGAATAGAAATTTCTTCAAAGAAGATGTACAGAGGGCCAACATGCACATGAAAAGATGCTCAACGCTGCTTATCATCAGGGAAATGCAAATCAAAACCACAATGAGATATCACCTCACACCTGTCAGAATGGCTATCATCAAAAAGACCACAAATAACAAACATTGGCAAGGATGTGGAGAAAAGGGAACCCTAGTGCAATGTTGGTGGGAATGTAAATTGTTGCAGCCATATGGAAAACAGTATGGAGGTTCCTCAAAAAACTAAAAATAGAACTACCATATGATCCAGCAATTTCTCCCAAGTATATATCTGAAAAAAATGAAAATACTAATTCAAAAACCCCAATGTTCAATAATAGTGGGGGACTTTAACACCTCACTTACACCAATGGACAGATCATCCAAACAGAAAATTAATAAGGAAAGACAAGCATTAAATGACACAATAGACCAGATAGATTTAATTGATATTTATAGGACATTCGATCCAAAAACAGCAGATTACACTTTCTTCTCAAGTGCGCATGGAACATTCTTCAGGATAGATCACATCTTGGTTCACAAATCAAGCCTCAGTAAATTTAAGAAAATTGAAATCATATCAAACATCTTTTCTGAGCAAAAAGCTATGAGATTAGACATCAATTACAGGGAAAATTACATGAAAAAAACACAAACACATGAAGGCTAAACAATACGTTACTAAATAACCAAGAGATTACTGAAGAAATCAAAAAATACCTAGAGAAAATGACAATGAAAACATGACGATCCAAAACCTATGGGATGCAGCAAAAGCAGTTCTAAGAGGGAAGTTTATAGCTATACAAGCCTACCTCAAGAAACAGGAAAAATCTCAAATAAACAATCTAACCTTACACCTAAAGGAACTAGAGCAAGAAGAACAAACAAAACCCAAAGTTAGCAGAAGGAAAGAATTCATGAAGCTCAGAGCAGAAATAAATGAAATAGAAACAAAGAACACAATAGCAAAGATCAATAAAACTAAAAGCTGGTTCTTTGAAAAGATAAACAGAATTGATAAACCATTAGCCAGACTCATCAAGAAAAGGAGGGAGAGAACTCAAATCAATAAGATTAAAAATGAAAAAGAAGTTAGTTACAACAGACACCACAGAAATACAAAGTATCCTAAGAGACTACTACAAGCAACTGTATGCCAATAAAATGGACAACTTGGAAGAAATGGACAAATTCTTCGAAAGGTATAACCTTCCAAGTCTGAACCAGGAAGAAATAGAAAATATGAACAGACCAATCACAAGTAATGAAATTGAAACTGTGATTAAAAATCTTCCAACAAACAAAAGTCCAGGACCAGATGGCTTCACAGGTGAATTCTATCAAACATGTAGAGAAGAGCTAACACACATCCTTCTCAAACTCTTCCAAAAATTGCAGAGGAAGGAACACTCCCAAACTCATTTTATGAGGCCACCATCACCCCGATAACAAAACCAGACAAAGATACTACAAAAAAAAGAGAAAATTTCAGACCAATATCACTGATGAATATAGATGTAAAAATCCTCAACAAAATACTAGCAAACAGAATCCAACAGCACATTAAAAGAATCATACACCATGATCAAATGGGATTTATCCCAGGGATGAAAGGATTCTTCAATATACAAAAATCAATCAATGTGATACATGATAGTAAAATTTGAAGAATAAAAACCATATGATCATCTCAATAGATGCAGAAAAAGCTTCTGACAAAATTCAACACCCATTTATGATAAAAAGTCTCCAGAAAGTGGGCATAGAGGGAACTTTCCTCAACATAATAAAAGCCATAAATGACAAACCCACAGCAAACATCATTCTCAGTGGTGAAAAAGTGAAAGCATTTCCTCTAAGATCAGGAACAAGGATGTCCACTCTCACGACTATTATTCAACATTGTTTTGGAAGTCCTAGCCACAGCAATCAGAGAAGAAAAAGAAATAAAAGGAATACAAATTGGAAAAGAAGTAAAATTGTCACTGTTTGCAGATGACGTGATACTATGTAGAGAGAATCCTAACGATGCCACCAGAAAACTACTACAGCTAATCAATGAATTCGGTAAAGTTGCAGGATACAAAATTAATGCACAGAAATCTCTTGCATTGATGAAAAATCTGAAAGACAAATTAAGGAAGCACTCCCATTTACCACTGCAGCAAAAAGAATAAAATACCTAGGAATAAATCTACCTAAGGAGGTAAAAGACCGATACTCAGAAAACTATAAGACACTGATGAAAGAAATGAAAGATGATACAAACAGATGGAGAGATATACCATGTTCTTGGATTGGAAGAATCAATATTGTGAAAATGACTATGCAACACAAAGCAATCTACAGATTCAATGCTATCGCTATCAAATTACCAATGGCATTTTTTACAGAACTAGAACAAAAAATCTTAAAATTTGTATGGAGACACAAAAGACCCTGAATAGCCAAAGCAGTCTTCAGGGGGAAAAAACGGAGCTGGAGGAATAGACTCCCTGACTTCAGACTATACTACATACTACAGTAATCAAGACAATATGGTACTGGCACAAAAACAGAAATATAGATCAATGGAACAAGTTAGAAAGCCCAGAGATAAAACCATGCACCTATGGTCAACTAATCTATCACAAAGGAGGCAAGGATATACAATGGAGAAAAGACAGTCATTTCGATAACTGTTGTTGGTAAAACTGGACAGCTACATGTAAAAGAATGAATTTAGAACACTCCCTAACACAAAAATAAACTCAAAATGGATTCGAGACCTAAACGTAACACCGGATACTATAAAACTCTTAGAGGAAAACCTAGGCAGAACACTCTGACATAAATCACAGCAAGATGTTTTTTGATCCACCTCCTAGAGTAATGGAAATAAAAACAAAAATAAACAAATGGGACCTAATGAAACTTAAAAGCTTTTGCACAGCAAAGGAAACCATAAACAAGAAGAAAAGACAACCTTCAAAATGGGAGAACAAATCAACGGGCAAAGGATTAATCTCCAAAATATATAAATAGCTCATGCAGCTCAATATTAAAAAAAACAAACAACCCAATCCAAAAATGGGCAGAAGACCTAAATAGACATTTCTCCAAAGAAGACATACAGATGGCCAAGAAGCACATGAAAAGCTGCTCAACATCACTAATTATTAGAGAAATGCAAATCAAAACTACAATGACAGGGCTTCCCTGGTGGTGCAGTGGTTGAGAGTCTGCCTGCCGATGCAGGGGACATGGGTTCTTGCCCCGGTCCGGGAAGATCCCACATGCCACGGAGTGGCTGGGATCGTGAGCCATGGCTGCTGAGCCTGCGTGTCCGGAGCCTGTGCTCCACAATGAGAGAGGCCACAACAGTGAGAGGCCCGCGTACCACACACACACAAAAAAAACTACAATGACATTATCACCTCACACCAGTTAGAATGGGCATCATCAGAAAATCTATGAACAACAAATGCTGGAGAGGGTGTGGAGAAAAGGAAACCCTCTTGCACTGTTGGTGGGAATGCAAATTGATACAGCCACTATGGAGAACAGTATGGAGGTTCCTTTAAAAACTAAAAACAGAATTACCATATGATCCAGCAATCCCACTACTGGGCATATACCCAGAGAAAACCATAATTCAAAAAGACACATGCACCCCAATTTCATTGCAGCACTATTTACCATAGCCAGGTCATGGAAGCAACCTAAATGCCCATCGAGAGACGAATGGATAAAGATGTGGCAGATTTATACAATGGAATATTACTCAGCCTTAAAAATGAACGAAATTGGGTCATTTGTAGAGACATGGATGGACTTGGAGACTGTCATACAGAGTGAAGTAAGTCAGAAAGAGAAAAGCAAATACCGTATATTAACACATATATGTGGAACCTAGAAAAATGGTACAGATGAACCAGTTTGCAGGGTAGAAATGGAGACACAGATGTAGAGAACAAACGTATGGACACCAAGGGAGGAAAGCAGCTGCGGGGGGTGGTGGTAAAAAAATAAAGAAAAAAAAAAGAATTCTTTTTTACACTTCAAAAAGTTAAACATCGTCCCGAATAGGAAAATCTAGAGTGACAGAGAGTAAATTAGTGGTTGCCAGAGGCTAGGGAAGGGGAGAATGGGGAATGACTGCTAGTGGGTACAGGGTTTCTTTTTGTCATGATGAAAATGTTCTGGAATTAGACAGTGGTAATGATTCCACAACTTTGTGAATGTACTATAAACCACTAAATTTTACACTTTAAACGTGAATTATATCTCAATAAACCCATTATTTTAGGGGGAAAAAAACCCCAACCTTCATAGCAGCATTATTTACAATAGCCAAAATATGGAATCAACCTAAGGGTCTATCAACAGATGACTGGATAAAGAAGATGTGAGAATATATATATATTCTCTCTCTTTCTTTCTCTCTCTATATACATATACATACGTGTACGTATATATACACAGACACACACACACATATATATATAGAGAGAGAATATTAGTCAGCCATAAAAAGGAATGAAATCTTGCCATTTGCAACAACATGGATAGACCTGAAAGGTATTATACTTAGTGAAATAAGTCAGACAAAGAAAGACAAATATTATATGTTAGCACTTATATGTGGAATCTAAAGAATAAAACAAAGCAATGAAAATAACAAAACAGAGACAGACTCACAGAAATAGAGAATAAACCAGTGGTTATCAGTGGGGGGAAGGAAGGTGGGAGGGGCAAAACAGGGGTAGGGAATTAAGAGGTACAAACTACTATGTATAAAATAAACAAGCTACAAGGACTGATTGTTCAGTACAGGGAATATAGCCAATATTTTATAATAACTTTAAATGGAATATGATCTATAAAAGTATTGAGTCACTCTGTTGTACACCTGAAACTAATGTAATACTGTAAATCACCTATACTTCGATAAAGAAAGAGAGAACATAGGCTTTCTACATTGGCAGCAAATGACCATGCATAAAATAATTATAATAAAGTTTTATACTGTCACAGAATGAGCCTTGGCTTCACAATTTTAGGTTTCAGTATTATATTATAGGTGTGTAAATAGAAGTCACCTGGATTTGAATGAGGGACCAAACTTAGGGAGGCTTAAAAACTTGTCCAAAGTTATAGAATTAGTAAATGACAGAGTTAAGTCCTCTCAAAATCCAGCAAAATTTAGCTTGACAACTGGCATTAAAAAATTAGAAAATAAAAATCAAAAAACGAAATCTCATACCTGTAGTCTTCCCTTTTCATAGGCCAGTTTATTTTTACCCTCAGTAATTTTTCCCAAGACATTTTCCACCTGCTGTTGGGCAAGCTGATAAAGCAAACACAGGTATCAGTACCTCTAGGCATAGAATGAATAATCATTTTCTTTCTTAAACAAGTATTTATACCCTTACTATTTCTAAAGTAATGAATCCAGGATTCATATTTATTTGCTACTGATACCTCTTAGTCTGTCTTTAGACAGCTGATCATAGTGTAATATGAAACATGTAGAGAGACTGCTAATGAAAATATGAGTGCCTTAGGACTCACTGTTGTTTTGTTTCCTAATTCTGTTTTTGTTATGTCAAGTATTCCTTTGTAGTTGCAACCTAACCCAGATGTGGGGTGGTTTTATCAGTGGTTGCAGATATGCAGTTTGAGGATTATATGCAGTCGGCCCTCTGTATCCACAGGTTCCACATCCACTGGTTAAACCAACTGTGGATCAAAAATATTCAGGAAAAATTAATTTCCAGTAAGTTCCAAAAAGCAAAACTTGAATTTGCCACACACGGGCAACTGACAACTATTTAAATAACATTACATTGTGTTAGGTATTATAAGTAATCTAGAGATGATTTAAAGTATATGGAAGGATGTGCATAGATTATATGCAAATATCACACCATTTTATATAAGGGACTTGAGCATCCACAGATTTTGGTATCTGGGGGGTCCTGGAACCAATCCCCCACAGATACTGAGGGATGATTGTAGTTATTTAAGACAATGGGAGCTACAAATGATCACAACCATTTGGTCAATAGCAGACACCTCAGTTACCATAGTAAAAGGCAGTAAAAAAAGAAAAAAAACTGAAAAAAAAAACAAAAGAAATGTTTGTCAGAAACTCCAACATTGTTTGATCAAGTACTCAACATAATGTTATCTAGGACAAACATTACTGAAGTCTCTATATTTCATGAAATTACATATTTAATCATTCAAACAGCCTTTAATAATGAGGGTTTTTTGTTTGGTTTTTTTGCAGTACACAGGCCTCTCACTGTTGTGGCCTCTCCCGTTGTGGAGCACAGGCTCTGGATGCTCAGGCTCAGCAGCCATGGCTCACGGGCCCAGCCACTCCGCAGCATGTGGGATCTTCCTGGACCGGGGCACAAACCCGTATCCCCTGCATCGGCAGGCAGACTCTCAAACACTGCGCCACTAGGGAAGCCCTGGGATTATGTTTTGATCAAGCCTTCAGCAGAAAATATATGACAAGGATGGCCAATAATGCTACAAAAACAAAGCTACACCATAACCATAAAAGCTGAATTATTTAAAATTTAAAATTCAGTTCCAAGTCCTATAAATCAAGGTGCCCAATGTGCTGCAAAATGTAGGTATAGCTTATAAAAAGTCAAGAGCCAGATTTAACCAAAAATATGCTAGCTATTACAAATAAAAACACTCAAAAATAACTTTGCTTGCCTTCTTGGAATGTGGAAGGCTTTTTATTTTTTTAAATAACTTGGATAGTCTGGGTCTCTTATAAAATGTGTCCAAGAATTTTTAAAATAATGGCACTTTTTTCTTCAATAAAATTCCCTCTTTTAGGCAAAGACATAAAGAATTCTATTACTCTTTCAAATACACTTTTAAAATAATTTCCCCTTTTTGCCACCCAAGAGAACACTAATGCACTGATAAGTGAAAACTAAGAAAAATCAAAATGTGATACTGTTTGACACAAAGTCACTTATTTAAATTTATGACAAACAAAAAAATTTGTTCCAGTTGCTAAAGGAAAGTAGATGTTAAGGCAGTCACTTAAATTACTGTTTTCAGATTATTTAAATAGGCCCTGTACTTAAGAAAATTGGTGGAACACCAAAAATTAGAGAGAGACCACTTAAATGAGTGAATATCTCAGATTCTGAGTTGTGGAATGCAGAACTCAATGTAACCTTTGCTTAAATAATCTTGGCAATATACTATAAAAATTATTAATATACAGAGCCAAACAGAAACTGGAGAATCACCTGAGAAACAGCATACAAAGAAAAATGAGAATGGTTAGAATATACATTTTAACTCAAGCACAAAAACATCACTCCTTGGAAAAGCAGGAAGCTAACACAGAAAGAATTATCTTAAGATATGAAAGGTAGGTTGACAAGGATCAACAGTAAGCCACAAAGTGATTTCTAAAATAATTTTAAAAATCTGGGTAAGCTCTAAAAGTTAGCAGAAGCTGTTAAAAGGATACATAAAACCAAGAGATAGTAGCATCTTGGTAATGCTGTTTTATAAGTAGATTGTTAAGTACGAATTTTATTCAAAATGTTTAACAACCAGTATGACATAGGTCCCCGCAAATGGAACCAACTCTGTCACCCTCACAAGTATACACTGACCGAATGTCACCCTAGTTTTAAGAAATACTACATTTAATACATTGTTTAATTTCAAGTCATTATAATCCTAGTTGTGTATGCAACTAATTCTACTTCCGTCTGGTGCTACCATTTGAAAACGTATGTTTAAAATACAAATGAGAAGTGGGGCAAATAGTCATTTAACTTGAATCCAGGAATAGTAACCTTCTCACATTTGGATTTTTTCTCATTGTGTTTCCCTGCATGACTGCCTGTGGTAACGGACTTAAATTACACCATTATTCATAGCAAACAGACTTGTGGTTGCCAAGGGGGAGGGGAGAATGGGGGAGGGAGGGAGTGGGAGTTTGGGGTTAGCAGATGCAAACTATTATATATAGAATATATAAACAACAAGGTCCTACTGTATAGCACAAGGAACTATATTCAATATCCTGTGATAAATCACATGGAAAAGAATATTTAAAAATATAGAAGTATAACCGAGTCACTTTGCTGTACAGCAGAAATTAACACAACGTTGTAAATCAACTATATTTCAATAAAAAATTTAAAAATTACACAGTCATTAAAGGCTGAAATGGCAAACATAAACCTAAAATTAGAAAGTGTGAGAAAAAGAAGAAATTATATTTATACAAGTATACTGTATATGTTGGCCCTGTGAGGGGCACTTTACTCACAGTATGACATTTCATCCTCACAGCCTGGTAAGACGGACATGACCCTCTTTGTGCTCTACCCAATCAACATTTCTTAAACACCTATTATGTATTAGGCGTTACGGTAGGCAAGGGAGTATACAGATGAGTAACTACTCTTCTTGCATTAGAAGAGAGTGAAGGCAGATGCATAAGCAGGTCAATTTCTAACTTAGCAGTTAGAAATGTAGTAACTATTTTGATAGGGGTTTGCACAGTAGAACCCCACAGTTAGGGCAGATCCCCTTGGTGCTGAAGGCCATAGAGGTTAAGAACTTGCCCAGGTCACACAGTAAATGGAGCCGAGTATTGTAACCAGGTCTGAATTTAAATCTGTGGTGTGGCATACACAACACACATTCATATGTATATCTCTAAAAATCAGTCAGAGGTTATACTAGAGGGTAGTTTTTATTGAGAATTTCAAGTGTTAATTCTCAAAGAACAATAGGTTTAATGACATTGCTCGGATTGAAAAAAGAAGTTCTTAACCTCTTTCCTCAAGACTCATACAGCCAAGTGAAGCACTTCCAGGCAGGTTTGGTCAGAGAAGATTCTATGCATAGACATATAAGCTGGAATTGAGGTATGGGATATCACTGGGAGACCTTAATCAAGAGATGCTGTGGACAGGCAAGAACCAACATTGAGCAAATTACTTGCAAGACCCGTCAAAGTCACTAATAGGATAAGGCCACAGGCCTGCTCACTGGTAGTAGAGGCATGAAAGAATCATGCAGACTGAGATATGGTCTTGAGAGAGACCCAAACCAGGTGGGTGGATAAGCCCAGCTGAGGCCTGGCCAACAGGAAAGGACATGGATGAATCTTTAATCTTGGGGGAGGGAGGCGTGGTTTGAGACAGTACCAGGAATTAGAGCTAATGCACCTTGTTGCTCTGATAGGAACTTACAGGCTTTCTTCTGAGACAGTTGAGATACTAAGAATTCAATAAATGTTAGAATGCTCTACATGCTTTACATGTATTAACTTACTTAACCTCAACAACCTCCTAATAATAGTATGATTATCCCCATTTTGAGAGATTAAGAAACTCAGGCTCCGAGAGGTTAAGGATCACACCCAAGGTCACAGCCAAAATTGAAACATAGATAGTCTGGCTCTAAAGCCATGAAAATATAAGAGTATTTATACATATATTTTTAATTTTTATTTATTTATTTATTTTTGGCTGTATGGGGTCTTCGTTGCTGCGCACGGGCTTTCTCTAGTTGCAGTGAGCGGGGGCTAATCTTCATTGGGGTGTATGAGCTTCTCATTGCGGTGGCTTCTCTTTGTTGCAGAGCACAGGCTCTAGGCACGCGGGCTTCAGTAGTTGTGGCACGAGGGCTCTGCAGTTGTGGCTCGTGGGCCCTAGAGCGCAGGCTTAGTAGTTGTGGCACATGGGCTTAGTTGCTCCGTGGCATGTGGGATCTTACTGGACCAGGGCTTGAACCCATGTCTCCTGCATTGGCAGGCGGATTCTTAACCACTGCACCACCAGGGAAGTCCCAGGATTTAGATTTAGTCTCTGAAATTTTTTATAGTTGAAGTAATGAGCAGCTTATGACAGAGTTTGAAAGAATTTAGTTCAGATTAAGGCAGAATTCACAACAGGGCCTTCTTTGGAATTTTGAAAGATGATTTGCATGTTATAGAAGCAATGGCTAATTCTTTCTCAAGTATTCAGAAGCACATGGAAAACTTATTAGCTGTTTAACATAACAATCATCTCTTTAAATCTCCTTCACCTGGAGATGTTTTAAGAATTCTACCATTTATTTGTAATGGATTGACCTTTTCAAGTAGCTTTTAGGAATCGAACTTACTATTGATTTCCTAATGGATGGAACTGTCAGAAAGAGAAAAAAAATACAAGTTTGTTCCTCACAATTTATGGAAAAGAAAATATTTTAAAACGTTAGAAATATTGGTGCTTTTCAGCATTATAGATCATCTGTGTAGGCAGACATTTAAAGGCTGTCTTAAACTCTTGTTTTCCTAAATCCTGTATTGTCTGAATACCATAGGGCTCTCTGACATACTTAGCCTGAATTATTCAGACTTGTGATAATTATCAAAAAAAAATGAAGGAAACCCATCTCCTGATTTCTGATTGTTTTTAAAACTCATAGTCATTAATTGCTAATTTAGACTGACTTTTTATACCCCCAAAGGTAATCAGAAGTTGCTTGCTCAAGTTCTAGGGAAGCAATTTGATCTGCCAGTTGCTTATTCTTTTCCTCTAGAGTTTGCAGGTTGTGGGTTAATGCATTTATGCCTACCTTTAGAAGAAAAAAGAGAAAAGAATTCTATGCTAGATCCAAAAATATTATCTTGGGTTTTTTTTGTTGTTTTTTGTTTGTTTGTTTGTTTGCGGTACGCAGGCCTCTCACTGTTGTGGCCTCTCCCATTTCGGAGCACAGGCTCTGGACGTGCAGGCTTAGCGGACATGGCTCACGGGCCTAGCTGCTCCACAGCATGTGGGATCTTCCCGGACTGGGGCACGAACCCTTGTCCCCTGCATTGGCAGGCGGACTCTCAACCACTGCGCCACCAGAGAAGCCCTTATCTTGTTTTTAAAATGACATTTTTAACTGTAAAATAAATGGTATCTTATGAATATGTTTCCCTGCTTTTTAGTTGTCTTTAGCAGGAGAGTTATTACAAATTGCATAGTGTACATTTACTAGAAGTGAAAGTCCTTCTGGTACATGGCACCTATTTATATATTAATGCGAGCATATAAATATAGAGGCAAAAATACCCCAAAAATATTAGCAAAATGAATCCAGCAATATATAAAAGGATAACAAATCAGGACTAAGTGTAGTTTATTCAGGTAATACAAGGCTTGTTCACATTTAAAATTAATTACTATAATTCACCACATCAATAGACTATAGAAGAAAAACCATATGACCATCTCAATAGCCACAGAAAAAGCATGTCACAAAATTCAAATTAATTTATGATAAAAACCCAGTAACCTAGAAATGAAAGGGAACCATCTCTATGTGAACAATTATGTCTGTAAAAACCTACAACTAATATCAGTATTGGTGGAAGACTGAATGTTTTCCCCTAAGACAGGGAAAAAGGCAAGGATATCTGCTCTTGCCATTCCTATTCAGTATCATACGGGAGGCCTTAGCTGGTGCAACAAGGTAAGAAAAAGTAATAAAAAGCATAGAAATTGGAAAGGGAGAAATAAAAGTGTCTCTACTTACAACAGACATGATAGTCTACATAGGAAATCCCAAAGAATCTACAAAAGAAATCCTAGAATAAGTGAGTTTAGTAAGGTTGAAGGATACAAGGTCAAATCAAATGTATTTCTATATATTAGCAACAAACAATTGGAAATTGATATTTCTTATAAGTTCCATTTATAACAGCACCAAAATCCATGAAATTCTTAGGTACAAATCTAAGAAAAAATATGTCCAATATTTGACATGCTGAAAATTACAGTATGCTGACAAGACAAATCAAAAGCCTAAATAAAATGGAGAGACATACTGTGTCCCTGTATTAGGAAGATACAATATTGCTAAGATGTCAATTCTCTCTAATCCCAATTTAAATTGTGTGGGATAATTTACCAGTGTCCACCCTTTGGTGGGGTCTAGACTGTGAGGCTAGAAAAAAATGCCCTGTAAGAAATGCTAAAGGGAGCTCTTCAGGCTGAAATAAAAGGGGATTAGATAATAACTGGAATCCACATAAAGAAATAAAGGGTACCAGAAAATGTAGCAACATAGGTACATGTAGAAGACATATAAAATGTAGTTTTTGTTTGTAACTCAGTTATCTATAAATCAAAAATATATAGTAAAAGAAAGGTTAAGGGAATTAAAATAGTGCACCAGAAATATCTACTTAACAAAAAGGAAGGCAATACTGGAGAAACAGAGGAACAAATATCACATAAAACATATAAAAAATAGTAAAGTGGCAGATGTAAATCCTACCTTATGGGTAATTATGTTAAATATTAATGGATTAAACACTCCAACTAAGAAGCAGAGACAGGGAGAATAAATTTTTTAAAAGACCCAACTGTATGCTGTTTATAAGAGACACACTTTAGATCCAAAGACACAAATGGGTTGAAAATAAAAGGATGGGAAAAGATATATGATGTAAACAGTAATCTGAAAAGAGCTGGAGTGGCTACACTAACATGAGACAAAGTAGCTATTAAGACAAAAATCTGTGAGATAAAGAAGGACATTATAGGGTTTCCCTGGTGGCTCAGTGGTTGAGAGTCCGCCTGCCAATGCAGGGGACATGGATTCATGCCCCGGTTTGGGAAGATCCCACATGCTGTGGAGCAGCTGGGCCCGTGAGCCATGGCCGCTGAGCCTGTGCGTCTGGAGCCTGTGCTCCACAATGGGAGAGGCCACAACAGTGAGAGACCCACAAACCAAAAAAATAAATAAATAAAAGGACATTATATATTGAAAAAAGGATCAACCCATTAAGAAGATAACATTTATAAATGCATTTGCATCTAACAACACAATGCCAATGAAGCAAAAACAATACAGCAAAAACTGACAGAATTGAAGGGAGAAATAACAATTCAACACTAACAGTTGAAGACTTCAATATCCCTCTTTCAATAATAGGTGGAACAGTTAGATGATCAATGAAGAAACAGCTGATGACTTGAACAACACTATAAAGCAACAGGACCTAACAGACATCTTTAGAACACTCCACCAAACAATAATGGAATACACATTTTTCTCAAGTGCACATGAAGCATGCTCTAGGATATACCACATGTTAAACCATAAAACAACTCTCAATAAATCTGAAAGGACTGAAATTATATAAAGTATGTTCTCCAACAACAATGAAATAAAATTAAATGAATAAAAGAAGGCAATTTGGAAAATTCACATATATGGGGAAATCAACAACATATTTCTAAATAATCAATGGGTCAAAGAGGAAATTACAAAGGAAATTAAAGAATATTTTGAGATGAATGAAAATGAAAATATAACATGATAAAGAAAATGTATGGTATGCAGCTAAAGTGGTGCTTAGAGGGGAATATGTAGCTGTATAAACTTATATTTAATAAAAGAGAAATATCTCATATCAGTAACCTAAGCATCCATCTTAAGAACCTAGAAAAAGAAAATTAAACTCAAAGCAAGCAAAAGGAAGAAAATAATAAGGATTATAGCAGAAATAGAACAGAGGCTAGAAAAACAATAGAGAAAATCAGTAAAACCAGAAGTTGGTTCTTTGACAAGATCAACAAAATTGACAAACCACTGTGGTATTAACCAAGAAAAAATATAAAGAATACACAAATTGCTAAAATTAGAAATGAAAGAAGAGACATTGTATTGAACTCCCAGAAATTAAAAAGGGGCTACTATGAACAACTGTATGCCAATAAATTGCATAGCCTAGATGAAATGGACAAATTCCTAGAAAGACCCAAATGACTAAAACTCAAAAAAAAGTAGAAATATGAATTGAACTATAACAAATAAAGAGACTGGATCAATAATAATAATAATTAAAAACAAAACACTCCCCACAAAGAAAAACCTAGAACCAGATGGCTTTACTGTTGAATTCTACAAAACACTGAAAGAATTAACACCAATCCCTCACAAAGTCTTCTCAAAATAGGAGAGGGAACACTATCAAATCATTTTAAGAGGCCAATATTATTGAATACCTTGATACCAAAACCAAAGATGTCACAAGAGAAAAAAAACTATGGGATAACCCTTATTAATATAGATTTTTAAATCCTCAACAAAATAATAGCAAGCCAAATCAAACAACATATGAAAAGGATTATACACCATGATGAGGTGAAATTTATCCCCCAAAGGAAAACTTGGTTCAACATTTGAAATCAATGTAATACACCTTAGTAATAGAATAAAGGACAAAATCCATAAGGTTATTCCAACAGATATAGAAAAAGCAACTGAACAAGTTCAACATATTTTCATGATAAAAATTCCCAACAAACTAGGAATAGAAGGTAATTTCCTCATCCTGATCATGGGCATTTAGGAAAAGCACACAGCTAACATCATACTTAATGGTGCCAAACTGAAAGCTAACCCTCTAAACTCAGGAACAAAACAAGGATGTCTGCTCTCATCACCTCTATTCAACCTCTCATGGCTGGAGGTTCTAGCCAAAGCAATTACACAAGAAAGAGAAACAAACAGCAACAAATTGGAAAGGAAAAAATAAAACTATCTCCATTTGCAGATGGCACAATCTTATATAGAGAAAATATATACTCTATTGTTAAGATCACAATACTCTCCAAATTGATCTACAGGATTGTACAAACCCTATCAAAATTCCAGCTCCTCTTTTTTTGCAGAAATGGAAAATCTGATCCTGAAATTCATATAGACATGCAAGGATCCAGAATAGCCAGAACAATCTCAAAAAAATAAAGTTGGAGGGCTCACACGTCTCAATTTTAAAACTTATTACAAAGCTACAGTAATCAAGACCATGTGGTACTGGCATACGTACAATCATATATATCAATGCAATGGAATTGAGAGTCCAGAAATAAGCCCATGCATCTATGGTTAACTAGATTTTGACAAGGGAGCCAAGATCATTCAATAGAAAGAACAGTCTTCCAAGAAATCATCCTGGGGCTTCCCTGGAGGCACAGTGGTTGAGAGTCCGCCTGCCGATGCAGGGGACACGGGTTCGTGCCCCGGTCCAGGAAGATCCGACATGCCGTGGAGCGGCTGGGCCCGTGAGCCATGGCTGCTGAGCCTGCGCATCCGGAGCCTATGCCCCGCAACGGGAGAGACCACAGCAGTGAGAGGCCCGCATACCGCAAAAAAAAAAAAAAAAAAAAATCGTCCTGGGATAACTGGATATCCACAGGCAAAATAATGAAGTTAAACCTCTACCTCATACCATATATAAAATTTAACACAAAATGGATCAAAGACTAAAATGTAATCTGTAAAACTATAAAATTTTTAGAATAAAAAGTGGGTGCAGGATGACAGTTGCAAGATGGGGGAGTAGAAGGACATGAGCTCACTCCTTCATACAAAAACACCAAAGTCACAACTAACTGCTGAACAACCATAGAAAATAAAACACTAGAACCTACCTAAAGAGACACCCTACATCCAAAGACAAAGAGGAAGCCACAACGAGATGGTAGGAGGGGCACAACTGCAATAAAATCAAATCCCATACCCACTGGGTGGGCGATCCACAAACTAGAAAGTAATTATACCTGAAAAGGTCTCCCACAGGACTGAAAGTTCAGAGACCCATGTCAGCCTTCCCAGCGTGGGGGCCTGGTAAGAGGAGGAAGAGCCCCCAGAGAATCTGGTTTTGAAGGCCAGCGGGGTTTGATCACAGGAATTCCACAGGACTGGGGAAACAGAAACTCCACTCTTGGAGGGCACAGGCAAGGTCTCATGTGCACCAGGGCCCAGGGAAAAAAAGCAGTGACCTCATAAGAGACTGGGCCAGACCTACCTGCTAGTATTGGAGGGTCTCCTGGAGAGGCAGGGGAGGTGCTATGGCTCACTGCAGGTACAAAGACACTGGCAGCAGTAGTTGTGGGGATTAATCATTAGCATGAGCACTCCTGGAGGCTGCCATTTCCTCCCAATGACCTAGCCCCACCCAACAGCCTGTAGGCTCCAGTGCTGGGACGCCTCAGGCCAAACAACCAACAGGGAGGGAATACAGTCATACCCATCAGCAGACAGGCTGCTTAAAGTCTTCCTGAGCATGGCCCTGCCCAGAGGGACAAGAACCAGCTCTACCCACCAGTGGGCAGGAACCAGGAAGCCTGCACAAGCCTCTTAGACAGCCTCATCCACCAGAGGGCAGACAGCAGAAGCAAGAAGAACTACAATCCTGCAGCTTGCAGAATGGAAACCGCAATCACAGAAAGTTAGACAAAATGAGACGGCAAAGGAATATGTCCCAGATGAAAGAAAAAGATAAAACACCAGAAGAACAACTAAGTGAAGTGGAGATAGGCCATTTACTGGAAAAAGAACTCAGAGTAATTATATTGAAGATGTTCCAAGATCTCAGGAAAAGAATGGAGGCACAGACTGAGAAGATACAAGAAATGTTTTAAAAAGACATAGAGGAACTAAAGACCAAACAAACAGAGATGTACAATACAATAACTGAAATGAAAAATACACTAGAAGGAATCAATAGCAGAATAACTGAGGCAGAAGAATGGATAAATGAGGTGGAAGACAGAATGGTGGAAATCACTGCTATGGAGCAGAATAAAGAAAAAAGAATGAAAAGAAATGAAGACAGTCTAAGAGACTTCAGGACAACATTAAATGCACCAACATTCACATTATAGGCCTCCCAGAAGAAGAATAGAGAGAGAAAGGACCTTTGAAAATATTTGAAGAGATAATAGCTGAAAACTTCCCTAACATGGAAAAGGAAACAGTAACCCAAGTCCAGGAAGCAGAGAGACTCCCAGGTAGGATGAACCCAAGGAGGAATATGCCAGGACACACAGTAATCAAACTGACAAAAATTAAAGACAAAGAAAAGATATTAAAAGAAACAAGGGAAAAGCAACAAATAACATACAAAGGAATTCCCGTAAGGCTATCAAGTGATTTCTCAGCAGAAACTCTGCAGGCCAGAAGGGAGTGGCAAGATATATTTAAAATGATTAAAGGCAAGAACCTAAAACCAGGAATACTCTACCCACCAAGGCTCTCTTTCAGATTTGAAGGAGAAATCAAAAGCTTTATAGACAAGCAAAAACCAAGAGAATTCAGCACCACCAGACCAGCTTTGCAACAAACACTAAAGGAACTTCTCTAGGTGGAAAAGAAAAGGGCACAACTAGAAACAAGAAAATTATGAATGGAAAGCTCAGCAGTAAAGGTAAACATACAGTTAATGTAGAAAATCATCTGCACACAAATATGATATCAAAACCAGTAACTGTGAGAAGAGGAGAGCACAAATGCAGGATATTGGAATTGCATTTGAGATTAAAAGACTAGAAACTTAAAGCAATCTTCTTTATATATAGACTGCTATATCAAAAGCTCATGGGAACCATAAACCGAAAATCTGCAATAGATACACACAAAAAAGAAAAAGGAATTGAAACACAACATTAAAGTTGGTCATCAAATCACAAGATAAGAGAACAGAAGAGGAAGGAAAGAAGAAAGACCTACAAAAACAAATCCAGGGAATTCCCTGGTGGTCCAGTGGTTAGGACTTGGCCTTTCACTGCCATGTCCCAAAACAAGGGATGCAGCCAAAAAAACCCACAAAAAACCCAAATCCAAAACAATTACGAAAATGGCAAGAGGAACACACATATTGATAATTACCTTAAATGTAACTGGATTAAATACTCCAACCAAAAGACACAGACTGGCTGAATGGATACAAAAACAAGATCCGTATATACGTTGTCTATAAGAGACCCACCTCAGATCTAGGGACACATACAGACTGAAATTGAGAGGATGGAAAAAGATATTCCATGCAAATAGAAATCAAAAGAAAGCTGAAGTAGCCATACTCATATCAGACAAAATAGACTTTACAATAAAGACTGTTACAAGAGATAAAGAAGGCCACTACATAATGATCAAGAGATCAATCTAAGAAGAAGCTATAACAATCGAAAACATATATGTACCCAACATAGGAGCACTCCAATATATAAGGCAAATACTAACAGCCATAAAAGGAGAAATAGACAGTAATACAATAATAGTGGGGGACTTTAACACCCCACTTTCATCTAAGAACAGATCATCCAGAAAGAAAATCAATAAGGAAACAAAGGCCTTAAATGACACATTAGACCAGATGGACCTAATTGATATTTATAGAGCATTTCATTCAAAAACAGCAGAGTAAACATTCTTCTGAAGTGCACATGGAACATTCTCCAGGACTGATCACAAAGCGAGTCTTGGTAACTTTAAGGAAATTGAAATCATATCAAGCATCTTTTCCAACCACAACGCTATGAGATTAAAAATAAACTACAAGAAAAAACTAAAAAACACAAACATGTGGAGGCTAAACAATATGTTACTAAACAACCGATGGATCACTGAAGAAATCAAAGAGGAAATAAAACAATACTAACAGACAAATGAAAACCAAACCACAATGATCCAAAATCTATGGGATGCAGCGAAAGCAGTTCTAACAGGGAAGTTTCTAGCAATAAAATCTTACCATAGGAAACAAGAAAAATCACATATAAACAACCTAAACTTACACCTAAACCAACTAGAGAAATAAGAACAAACAAAACCCAAAGTTAGTAGAAGGGAAAAAATTATAAAGATCAGAGCGGAAAGAAATGAAATCGAGACAAAGAAAACAACAGAAAAGATCAATGAAACTAAAAGCTGGTTCTTTGAGAAGATAAACAAACTTGATAAACCATTAGCCAGACTCATCGAGAAAAAGAGGGAGAGGGCTCAAATCAGTAAAATTAGATATGGCAAAGGAGAAGTTACAACAATCACCACAGAAATACAAAGGATCATAGGAGACTGCTAAAAGCAACTATATGCCAATAAAACAGACAACCTAGAAGAAATGGACAAGTTCTTAGAAAAATATAATCTCCCAAGACTGAACCAGAAAGAAATAGAAAATATGAACAGACCAACCACAAGCCCTGAAATTAAAACTGTGCTTTAAAAACTACCAACAAACAAAAGTCCAGGACCAGATGGCTTCACAGGAGACTTCTATCAAACATTTAGAGAAGTGGTAACACTTATCCTTCTGAAACTATTCCAAAACACTGCAGAGGAGGGAAGACTTGCAAACTCATTCTATGAGGCCACCATCACCCTGATACCAAAACCAGACAAATATACCACAAAAAAAGGAAAATTATAGGCCAATATCACTGATGAACACAGATGCAAAAATCCTCAACAAAATACTAGCAAACCAAATCCAACAATACATTAAAAGGATCATACACTATGATCAAGTGGAATTTATCCCATGGATGCAAGGATTTTTCAGTCTCTACAAATAAATCAGTGTGATACACCACATCAACAAATTGAAGAATAAAAACCATATGATCCTCTCAATAGATGCAGAAAAAGCTTTTGACAAAATTCAACACCCATTTATGATAAAAACTCTACAGAAAGTGGGCATAGAGAGAACCTACCTCAACATAATAAAGACTGTATATGACAAACCAACAGCTAACGTCATACTCAACTGTGAATAGCTGAAAACACCTCCCCTAAGATAAGGAACAAGACAAGGATGTCCACTCTCACCACTTTCATTCAACACAGTTTTGGAAGTCCTAGTCACGGTAATCAGAGAAGAAAAAGAAATAAGGGAATCAAAACTGGAAAAGAAGAAGTAAAACTGTCACTGTTTGCAGGTGTTTGCAGATACTATACATAGAAAATCCTAAAGATGCTACCAGAAAACTACTAGAGCTCATCAATGAATTCAGTCAAGTTTCAGGATACAAAATTAATACACAGAAATCTGTTGCATTTCTATACACTAACAATGAGAGATCAGAAGGAGAAATTAGGGAAACAATCACAGTTACCATCATATTAAAAAGAATAAAATACCTAGGAATAAACTTACCTAAGGAGGCAAAAGACCATTATTCTGAAAACTGTAAGATGCTGATGAAAGAAATCAAGGGTGACACAGATGGAAAGATATACCATGTTCTTGGATTGGAAGAAGCAATATTGTCAAAATGACTATACTACCCAAGACAATCTACAGATTCGATGAAATCCCTACCAAAATACCAATGGCATTTTTCACAGAACTAGAACAAAAAATCTTAAAACCTGTATGGAGACACAAAAGACCCTGAATAGCCAAAGCACTCTTGAGAAAGAAAAACGAAGCTGGAGGAATCAGGCTCCTTGAGTTCAGACCATACTACAAAGCTACAGTAATCAAAACAGTATCATACTAGCACAAAAACAGAAATATAATTCAATGGAACAGGATAGAAAGCCCAGAAATAAACCACCCACCTATCATCAATTAATCTACAATAAAGGAGGTAAGACTATACAATGGAAGAAAGATAGCCTCTTCAATAAGTGGTTCTGGGAAAACTGTATAGCTACATGTAAAAGAATGAAATCAGAACACTCCTTAACACCATACAGAAAAATAAACTCAAAATGGATTAAAGACCTAAATGTAATACTGGACACTGTAAAACTCTTAGAGGAAAACATAGGAAAAACACTCTTTGACATAAACCACAGCAAGATCTTTTTTGACCCACCTACTAGAGTAATGAAAATAAAAACTAAACAAATGGGACCAAATTAAACTCAAAAGCTTTTGAACAGCAAAAGAAACCATAAACAAAATGAAGACAACCCACAGAATGGGAGAAAATATTTGTAAACAATGCAACCGACAAGGGATTAGTCCTCAAAACATACAAACAGCTCATGCGGCTCAATACCAAAAAAAGGACCCAATCAAAAAATGTGCAGAAGACCTAAATAGACATTCCTCCAAAGAAGACATACAGATGGCCAAGAGTTACACGAAAAGATGCTCAACACTGTTAATTATTAGAGAAATGCAACTCAAAACTACAATGAGATATCCCCTTACACCAGTCAGAATGGCCATTATCAAAAAGTCTACAAAAAATAAATGCTAAAGAGGGTGTGGAGAAAAGGGAACCCTCCTACACTGCTGGTGGAAATGTAAGTTGGTGCAGCCACTGTGGAGAACAATATGGAGGTTCCTTAAAAAACTAAAATTAGAACTACTATATGATCTAGGAATCCCACTCCTGGGCACATATCTGCAAAAAAACATGGTTTGACAGGATACATGCACCCCAATGTTCACTGCAGCACTGTTTCCAAGAGCCAAGACATGGAAGCAACCTAAATGTCCATCGACAGAGGAGTGGATAAAGAAGATGAGGTACATAAAAATAATGGAATATTACTCAGCCATTGAAAAGAATGAAATAATCCTATTTTCAGCAACATGGATGGAGTTGGAGATTATTATACTAAGTGAAGTAAGTCAGACAGAGAAAGACAAATATCATGATATCTCCTATATGTGGAATGTAAAAAAAAAAGATACAAATGAACTTATTTACAAAACAGAAATAGACTCACAGACTTAGAGAATGATCTTATGGTTACAGGGGGAAGGGTGGGGGAGGGGAGGGATTGGGAGTTTGGGACTGACACGTACACACTGCTATATTTGAAACAGATAAGCAACAAGGACCTACTGTATAGCACAGGAAACTCTGTTCAATATTCTGTAATAACCTAAATGGAAAAAGAATATGAAAAAGAATAGGTACATGTATAACTTAATCACCTGGCTGTACACCTGAAACTAACACAACATTGTTAATCAACTATACTCCGATATAAAAACAAAACAAAACAAAAAGGTGTAAATCTTTGTGACCTTGGATCAGGCAACAGTTTCTCAGATGTGACACTTAAAGGACAGGCAACCAAAGAAAAAATTGATAAACTGGACTTTATAAAAATATAAAAATTTAAACAGAACCCACAGAATGGGAGAAAAATATCTGCAAGTCACATATCTGATAAGAGTCTACCATCCAAAATATATAAAGAACTCTTACAACTCAACAATTAAAAGACATTAAATAACCCACCTTAAAAATTGGTAAAGGATCTGAGTGGACAGATCTCCAAAGAAGATATACAAATGGCCAATAAACACATAATAAGATGCTCAACATTATTAGCCATTAAGGAAATGCAAATCAAAACCAAAATGAGGTACCACTTTCACATTTACTAGGATGGCTATTATCCAAAAAATAGGTGCTTCCCTGATGGTGCAGTGGTTAAGAATCTGCCTGCTATCCAAGGAGAAACACGCTAAGACACATATTAATCAAACTGTCGAAAATTAAATACAAAGAAAACATATTAAAAGCAGCAAGGGAAAAACAACAAATAACACACAAGGGAATCCCCATAAGGTTAACAGCTGATCTCTCAGCAGAAACTCTGCAAGCCAGAAGGGACTGGCAGGACATATTTAAAGTGATGAAGGAGAAAAACCTACAACCAAGATTACTCTACCTAGCAAGGATCTCATTCAGATTTGATGGAGAAATTAAAACCTTTACAGACAGTCAAAAGCTGAGAGAGTTCCGCACCACCAAACCAGCTTTACAGCAAAAGCTAAAGGAACTTCTCTAGGCAAGAAACACAAGAAAAGGAAAAGACCTACAATAACAAACCCAAAACAATTAAGAAAATGGGAATAGAAACATACATATGGATAATTACATTAAACGTAAATGGATTAAATGCTCCCACCAAAAGACACAGACTGGCCGAATGGATACAAAAACAAGACCCATATATATGCTGTCTACAAGAGACCCACTTCAGACCTAGAGACACATACAGACTGATAGTGAGGGGATGGAAAAAGAAATTCCATGCAAATGGAAATCAAAAGAAAGCTGGAGTAGCAATTCTCATATCAGACAAAATAGACTTTAAAATAAAGACTATTAGAAGAGACAAGGAAGGACATGACATAATGATCAAGGGATTGATCCAAGAAGAAGATATAACAATTGTAAATATTTATGCATGCAAAATAGGAGCACCTCAATACATAAGGCAAGTAGTAACAGCCATAAAAGGGGAAATCGACAGTAACACAATCATAGTAGGGAACTTTAACACCCCACTTTCACCAATGGACAGATCATCCAAAATGAAAGTAAACAAGGAAACACAAGCTTTAAATGAACATTAAACAAGATGGACTTAATTGATATTTATAGGACATTCCATTCCAAAAAACCAGAATACACATTTTTCTCAAGTGCTCATGGAACATTCTCCAGGAGAGATCATACCTTGGGTCACAAATCAAGCCTTGGTAAATTTAAAAAATTGAAAGTGTATCAAGTATCTTTTCCGACCACAACACTACGAGACCAGGTATCAATTAAAGGAAAAGATCTGTAAAAAATACAAACTCATGGAGTCTAAACAATACACTACTTAATAACGAAGTGATCACTGAAGAAATCAAAGAGGAAATAAAAAAATACCTAGAAACAAATGACAATGGAAACACAATGACCCAAAACCTATGGGATGCAGCAAAAGCTGTTCTAAGAGGGAAGTTTATAGCAATACAATTCTACCTTAAGAAACAGGAAACATCTCTAATAAACAACCAAACTTTGCACCTAAAGCAATTAGAGAAAGAAGAACAAAAAACCCCAAACGTTAGCAGAAGGAAAGAAATCATAAAGATCAGATCAGAAATAAATGAAAAAGAAATGAAGGAAATGATAGCAAAGATCAACAAAACTAAAAGCTGGTTCTTTGAGAAGATAAACAAAATTGATAAACCATTAGCCAGACTCATCAAGAAAAAAAGGGAGAAGATTCAAATCAATAGAATTAGAAATGAAAAAGGAGAAGTAATAACTGACACTGCAGAAATACAAAAGATCATGAGAGATTACTACAAGCAACTCTGTGCCAATAAAATGGACAACCTGAAAGAAATGGACAAATTGCTAGAAATGCACAACCTGCCAAGACGAAATCAGGAAGAAATAGAAAATATAAAAAGACCAATCACAAACACTGCAATTGAAACTGTGATTAAAAATTTTCCAACAAACAAAAGACCAGGACCAGATGTCTTCACAGGCGAATTCTATCAAACATTTAGAGAAGAGCTAACACCTATCCTTCTCAAACTCTTCCAAAATATAGCAGAGGGAGGAACACTTCCAAACTCATTCTACGTGGCCACCATCACCCTGACACCAAAACCAGACAAGCATGTCACAAAGAAGGAAAACTACAGGCCAATATCACTGATGAACATACATGCAAAAATCCTCAACAAAATACTAGCAAACAGACTCCAACAGCATATTATGAGGATCATACAGCATGATCAAGTGGGGTTTATTCCAGGAATGCAAGGATTCTTCAATATACATAAATCAATCAATGTAATACACCATATTAACAAACTGAAGGAGAAAAATCATATGGTCATCTCAATAGATGCAGAGAAAGCTTTTGTCAAAATTCAACACCCATTTATGATAAAAACCCTCCAGAAAGTAGGCACAGAGGGAACTTTCCTCAACATAATAAAGGCCATATATGACAAACCCACAGCCAACATCGTCCTCAATGGTGAAAAACTGAAACCATTTCCACTAAGATCAGGAACAAGACAGGGTTGCCCACTCTCACCACTCTTATTAAACATAGTTTTGGAAGTTTTAGCCACAGCAATCAGAGAAGAAAAGGAAATTAAAGGAATGCAAATCGGAAAAGAAGAAGTATAGCTGTCACTGTTTACAGATGACATGAAACTATACATAGAGAATCCTAAAGATGCTACCAGAAAACTACTAGAGCTAATCAATGAATTCGGTAAAGGAGCAGGATACAAAATTAATGCACAGATATCTCTGGCATTCCTATACACTAATGATGAAAAATCTGAAAGTGAAATCAAGAAGATACTCCCATTTACCACTGCAACACAAAGAATAAAATATCTAGGAATAAACCTACCTAAGGAGACAAAAGACCTGTATGCAGAAAATTATAAGACACTGATGAAAGAAATTAAAGATGATACAAATAGATGGAGAGATGTACCATGTTCTTGGATTGGAAGAATCAACATTGTGAAAATGACTCTACTACCCAAAGCAATCTGCAGATTCAATGCAATCCCTATCAAACTACCACTGACATTTTTCACAAAACTAGAACAAAAAATTTCAGAATTTGTATGGAAACACAAAAGACCCCGAATAGCCAAAGCAATCTTGAGAACAAAAAATGGAGCTGGAGGAATCAGGCTCCCTGACTTCAGACTATACTACAAAGCTACAGTAATCAAGACAGTGTGGTACTGGCACAAAAACAGAAAGATAGATCAATGGAACAGGATAGGAAGCCCAGAGATAAACCCACGCACATATGGTCACCTTATCTTTGATAAAGAGGCAGGAATGTACAGTGGAGAAAGGAGAGCCTCTTCAATAAGTGGTGCTGGGAAAACTGGACAGGGACATGTAAACGTATGAGATTAGATCATTCCCTGACACCATACACAAAAATAAGCTCAAAATGGATTAAAGACCTAAATGTAAGGCCAGAAACTATCAAACTCTTAGAGGAAAACATAGACAGAACACTCTATGACATAAATCACAGCAAGATCCTTTTGGACCCACCTACTAGAGAAATGGAAATAAAAACAAAGATAAACAAATGGGACCTAATGAAACTTCAAAGCTTTTGCACAGCAAAGGAAACCATAAACAAGACCAAAAGACAACCCTCAGAATGGGAGAAAATATTTGCAAATGAAGCAACTGACAAAGGATTAATCTCCAAAATTTATAAGCAGCTCATGTAGCTCAATAGCAAAAAAACAAACAATGCAATCCAAAAATGGGCAGAAGACTTAAATAGGCATTTCTCCAAAGAAGATATACAGACTGCCAACAAACACATGAAAGAATGCTCAACATCATTAACCATTAGAGAAATGCAAATCAAAACTACAATGAGATATCATCTCACACCAGTCAGAATGGCCATCATCAAAAAATCTAGAAACAATAAATGCTGGGGAGGGTGTGGAGAAAAGGGAACACTTTTGCAGTGCTGGTGGGAATGTGAATTGGTACAGTCACTATGGAGAACAGTATGGAGGTTCCTTAAAAAACTAAAAATAGAACTACCATATGACCGAGCAATCCCACTACTGGGCATATACCCTGAGAAAACCATAATTCAAAAAGGGACATATACCAAAATGTTCATTGCAGCTCTATTTACAATAGCCCAGATATGGAAACAACCTAAGTGTCCATCATCGGGTGAATGAATAAAGATGTGGCACATATATACAATGGAATATTACTCAGCCATAAAAAGAAACAAAATTGAGCTATTTGTAATGAGGTGGATAGACCTAGAGTCTCTCATACAGAGTGAAGTAAGTCAGAAAGAGAAAGACAAATACCATATGCTAACACATATATATGGAATTTAAGAAAAAAAATGTCATGAAGAACCCAGTGGTAAAACAGGAATAAAGACACAGACCTACTTGAGAATGGACTTGAGGATATGGGGAGGGGGAAGGGTTAGCTGTGACAAAGCGAGAGAGAGGCATGGACATATATACACTACCAAACGTAAGGTAGATAGCTGGCGGGAGGCAGCCGCATAGCACAGGGCAATCAGCTGGTGCTTTGTGGCCACCTGGAGGGGTGGGATAGGGAGTGTGGGAGGGAGGGAGACACAGGAGGGAAGGGATGTGGGAACAGATGTATATGTGTGACTGATTCACTTTGTTGTAAAGCAGAAACTAAAAAAAATGAATAAATGCATTCTTCTGATATTTAGGCTTCTTGGGAGTGAGAAATAGATATTAGACTTAATTACTAGCAAAATTACATTAGACTGCTTAAACTAATGTATCATATCTTTCCCTTAAATTGCACATTCTTTTTAATCCAGTAAGAAGGTAGATGAAAGACTTTTGTAAGTTTTAGTATGGAAAGATCTATGGTGCCATTAAAGCGAAAACCTTGGGGAAAAAAAAAAAGAGTCATGTACCAAAATGTTCATTGCAGCTCTGTTTACAATAGCCAGGAGATGGAAACAACTTAAGTGTCCATCATCGGATGAATAGATAAAGAAGAAGTGGCATATATATACAGTGGTATATTACTCAGCCATAAAAAGAAACAAAATTGAGCTATTTGTAATGAGGTGGATGGACCTAGAATGTGTCATACAGAGTGAAGTAAGTCAGAAGGAGAAAGACAAATACTGTATGCTAACACATATATATGGAATTTAAGAAAAAAATGTCATGAAGAACCTAGGGGTAAGACAGGAATAAAGACACAGACCTACTAGAGAATGGACTTGAGGATATGGGGAGGGGGAAGCTGTGATAAAGTGAGAGAGTGGCATGGAGATATATACACTACCAAACGTAAAATAAATAGGTAGTGTGAAGCAGCCGCATAGCACAGGGAGATCAGCTCGATGCTTTGTGACCATCTAGAGGGCTGGTTTAGGGAGGGTGGGAGGGAGGGAGACACAAGAGGGAAGTGATATGGGAACATATGCATATGTATAACTGATTCACTTTGTTATAAAGCAGAAACTAACACACCATTGTAAAGCAATTATACTCCAATAAAGATGTAAAAAAAAAAGAATCTGCTTGCTGATGCAGGGGACATGGGTTCGAGCCCTGGTCCAGGAAGATCTCACATGCTGTGGAGCAACTGGGCCCGTGTGCCACAACTACTGAGCCTGCGCTCTAGATCCCACATGCCACAACTACTGAAGCCCGCAACCCTAGAGCCTGCGCTCCACAACAAGGGAGGCCACTGCAATGAGAAGCCCGCGCACTGCAAGGAAGAGTAGCCCCCGTTCGATGCAACTAGAGAGAGCCCACGTGCAGCAACAAAGACCCAACACAGCCAAAAATAAAATAAATAAAATAAATAAAATAAATAAATAAATAAGGTGTTGGTGAGAATGTGGAGCAACTGGAGACCTTGTATACTGCTGGTGGGAAGAAAAAGTCGTTCAGCACTGTGGAAAACAGTCTGGTGGTTCTTCAGAAAGTTATACATAAAATTACCATATGACCCTGCAATTCCACTCATAGCTATATATCTCAAAGATATGAAAACAGGTACTTACAAATACACCTACAAGTGTTTATAGCAGCAATAAGCACAACAGCCAAAAGGCAGAAACAATGCAAACATCCATCAACAGATAAACAGATAAAGAAATTGTGGTATGTGTATGTGTACATATATATGTGTGTGTGTGTGTGTGTGCGTGTATACACACACACATACATATATTGGGTTGGCCAAGAAATTCGTTTGTGTTTTCTGTAAAATCTTACAAAACACCCAAACGAACTTTTTAGCCAACTCAACACACACACACACACACATACACACACACAAACACACACAAAATGAATATTACTCAACCATGAAAAGGAATGAAGTACTGATACATACTGATACAAAAACATGGATGACCCTCAGAAACATTATGCTAAGTGAAAGAAGCCACATACAAAAGATCCCATATTGTATGATTATATTCATATGAAATATCCATAATAGGCAAATCCATAGAGACAGAATGCAGAGTAGTGGTTGTCAGGGGCTGGGGGAAGGAGGGAATAAGGAGTGATTGCTTAATGGGTATGGGGTTTCCTTTCGGGGTATTGAAATGTTTTGGAACTAGACAGAGGTGGTAGTTGCACAATATTGTGAATATTGTACTAAATGCCACTGAATTGTTCGCTTTTAAATGGCTGATTTTATAGTATGTGAATTTCACCTCAGTTAAAAAAAAGAACCACAATGAGATACTTCACACCTACTAGGATGGGTGTAATTTTTTTTTAAGTTTTTTTAAACAAGTTTAGGTGAGGACGTAGATAGTGGAATGCTCATACATTGCTAGTGGGATTGTAAAATGGTGCAACTACCTTACTTGTGAAACAGTTTGGCAGTTTCTCAAAATGATAAACAGAGTTATCACATGACCCAGTAGTTTTGTTCCTGGAGAACTGAAAACATATGCTCACAAAAAGAACTGTACACAAATGTTCATAGTATTATTCTTAATAGCCAAAAAATGGAAACAGCTTAAGTGTCTATCAACTGATGAATGGATAAATGAAGTGTGTTATATTCATGCAATATTATTCAGCCATAAAAGAAACGAAGTACTTATATACACTACAAAATGGACAAACTTTGAAATCATCATGCTAGGAAGCCAGACCCAAAAGGCCACATACTATTTGATTCTATTTACATGACATGTCCAGAACAGACAAATCCATTGAGGTAGAAAGTAGAATGGTAGTTGCCAGAGGTGGGCAGTGGTAAATAGGGGGTGACTCCTAATGGGTACTAGGTTTCTTTTTAGGATGATAAAAAAGGTTCTAGAATAAGATAGTGGTGGTATTTGTGCAAACTTGTGAATATACTAAGAATTCACTAACTATATTCACTATAGTTATTCACTATAGAATTCACTATATTTTAAGAAGGTGAATTTATGGTATATTAATTATATCTCAATAATAAAAGGTACTAAAACAATCAGATGATCCACCTAAGAATAAATGAACCTTGGACTACATCGTGCATGATATACAAAAATTAACTTGAAGTGGATCATACACCTAATATTGAACAAAAAAGTTCTAGAGAACAAAGGAGAAAATCTATGTAATCTTAGATTAGGCAAAAATTTCTTAGCTACAACACAAAAAGTATCATCCATAAAAGTTGAAGAATTGATAAACTGGACTTATTCAAAATATAAAACTTCTGCTCTTTAAAAGACCATGAAAAGGCATAATACAGAAGAAAAGTAGGTAAAGCACATATAAAATTTGTTTATATACAAATAGTAATAACTATTACATGAGGATTAATATGACACTATTTTTAAAGCTCTGAAATATAAATTATAAGAAAACAAACAACTGAATTAAAAATGGTTAAAAGATTTGAAGAGACGCTTTAAGTTGTTGATGGCAAATAAGCAGATGAAAAGGTACTCAATGTTACTAGTCACTGGAGAAAAGCAAAGTACACCACAATGACATACCCCTACACACCAATCAGAATGGCTGAAACTGAAAGAAATGACAATGCCAAGTGCTGGTGAGAGTGTAGAGAAACTGGAACTCATATATTCCTGGTAGGAATGCAAGATGGCACACATCCTTTGGAAGACAGTTGAACATATATTTTCTGTAGGATCTAGAAGTCCAATTCCTGATATGTATCCAAGAGAAATAAAAATACATGTTCACATATGAATATTTATACAGGTTTTTTCATAACTGCCAAAATCTGGAAGCAATCCAAATGTTCTTCAATTGGCAAATGGGTAAAGAAACTGATATAACAGAACATAAACTACTGATACATACAGTAACATGCATGAATCTCAAATCTCAAATGCTTTATGCTAAATAAAAGAAGCCAGACTTATAATGCTACATATTGTATGATACAATTTATATGATATTCTGGAAAAGATATAACTACAGGGATAGAAAAACAGATCAGTGGTTGCCAGGGGATGGGGATGGAGGAAGAGGCTGACTACTAAAAGGCACAAGGGAACTTTCCGGGGTGATAGAAATGTTCTATATTTTGATTGTTGTGGTGGTGGTTACATAATTGTGTTTATCAAAGCTCACAGAACTGTACAGTAAAAAAAAGGGTGAATTTCACTCTAAATTATAACTCAATAAGCCTGACTTTAAGAAAACATAGCTTTACAATGAGTACACATGTAAAATATATCAAGTTAGACCAAAAAACGGAACTCTGTAGAAGCACTGTCATTTGGCTGAATAGAACCTCTCTAACGAGCAAGTATCTTTCAGCCCCATGAACATACACTTAGTCTACATTAAAACAAATGAAATCAGACAAGCAAAATAATAATACCATGTTTTAATCACAAATAGCATTTGCCTTAGCCATGAAATACTCACTAGCATTTTAAAGCAAAAAATATTAATGAATTTAATAGTATCCACCAAATTCCCAAATTTTAAAAAACATATTTGAGGCCACATTGACACCAACAAAGTCCTTGCCCCAGGAAGTCAGCTTTATTTAAAAGATATTTTGGGTGGACTGTTTTCAAATCACTAGATATGAGTGACTAAACCACAGAAGGTACCTGCCAGCTTAGTGAGCTGTCTTTGAGCTCCAGCCCAGAATTTAGCTTTTCTTCTCTCCCCAGTTCTTAAACTAAAAGTTCACATACATGGTACTAAGAATGCTATTTAGTTGAGCCTAGAAACAGTCAAGGCTTGATGACTATATCTGACACCTGTTGCTGGGTTTATTGAATGGGGATGGGCTGAGAGTCCTTGATACTCCAGATATATTCTCTAGATGATAGTGAGACATAATCTTTACCCTGTTCAAATTTTGAAATGCAAACAGCAATGTCTGAAAGATTGTTTTTGTTTGAATAAGGATTGTATTTGTTTCTCTGGCCATTCTACCTTCATAGAACCCAGAAAGGGGTATCTCACAAATAAAGTGGCAAGTGCTAACAAGTTAGGAAGCTTAGTTTAAAACAAACAAACAAACAAACAAACAAACAAACACCAGCATCGTCAGCAATCATCCCTTTGCAGCCCACAGGCCCATTAGCTCACTCTCAGGGTACTCCGTGGCTAAACTACTCGGTGAACACTAGGGTCCGAGGCAGTGATGACTCACTGGCAAACACGAGATGCTCAACAAGAAAACATTCCCCAGATGCAGTCTTATGCTGAAGTGACTGGAGTGCTCCAAGTGCATCCAGCTTCGTGGCTTCTCTATTTCCCCCATGTTTTGGTATTCAACAAAATAGCCCATCTCCTCATTAAGATAAGCTGATACAGGAGGCAGCAATACAGAAGGAATTAAATATAATGACATAACAAATAAAATGTGGAATACCTTGCTTTTAGCTAATTCCTTTTCCAAGTTGCATTTTTCTTCTGCTATTTCTTTCTCAGTTTTATTAACCTGCC
The DNA here is from genome assembly GCF_949752795.1 of Hyperoodon ampullatus. NCBI lineage: Eukaryota > Metazoa > Chordata > Mammalia > Artiodactyla > Ziphiidae > Hyperoodon > Hyperoodon ampullatus. The sequence continues at coordinate 203,033 of NC_136933.1, forward strand.
CAAGAGAAGGGAAAAAAAAGAAATGGATCATTTTAAAAACAGCAGACAGGCTCTACTATAGCAGATACACCCTGCATGTCAATTAATACCTACACTGCAGAGGTAGCACATCCTCTCAGAAAAGGGACCACTCGGGGAGTCTCTGAGGCAGAGCAGGCTTCACAAATAGCCCTGAAATTAGACAGACACGTCTGCATGTCAGACTCTGCCGGTTCTTTCCTAACTAGGAAGACAGGGCTGTTTCCCCTTACATTGTTTCTGCTACACTGTCCCACTTCTACTGGGAAAATCGAGTTTTAAATCTGACTCCTTAACTAACATGAGGATGTGTGAATGGTTAACATTCACTCACGCTATATAAGGGCAACTATTTGGCACAGTGCACTCACATGCTAAAAGACACAGATTAGCCACCCAAAGGTTTCTTTCATGGGCAACTCAGACAAACTGCATCTGGGTTGTATTTCTTGTCTTTTGCACTTACAAGAAAATTTTAAAACAAGATCACCACCACAACCAGGAGGTAGCATAAATCTGCCTCTACCTACCTCTCCCTGAAGTCCTTCTTTCTCCTCTAGCAGAGAGATCTTCTCTTGCATTGATGCTTCCAGTTCACTTTGCAATCTTGCAATAGTTGATTCTAGCAGCTCTTTTTGCACAGCTGCCCTCTTCTCAGCATCCTGTGCTTTCTGGATACACTGGTTATGCTCAAGGACTAAATGGTCCCTGCAGGAAGAGAACAAGGAGATATGAAAGCTGAACGAGAGTTCTTCTTTAACAGAAAGACTAAATGTTCTTACAGAACATATCTCCTGCCTGAGAGCAGTTACCAAAATGTTCTAACAAAACTAGTTCCTTTAGGGCAGAGTCTTTATTTTTGTGACTGGCCCAGCAAATGCAGAATTAAACATTTTCATTAAAGATAAGAAATACAAATGCAAAAACAAAAGTTGCCCACAGTTTACTTACAGATGCATTTGGAGTTGTGTTTTCTCATTCTGAACAGTCTGAAGCTCACTTGTGATACTGACATGGGCTGCATCCAGCAGTAAGTTTTGTTCTTGAAATGTCTGTGTCATCATTTTCTGTTCTTCCTGAGTGTTAGAAGCAATATTAAAAGTTGAGATGCCAGAAGTCATTTGATAGGGTATCACTCTGATCAACTGATCAAAGATACTGATACTTACGAAAGACAAATTTAATTTATATAAATAAAACCCCTTTTTAAAAGAATTTATCTTAATGTCCAGCTTGCTCTTTGTACTTACCCTGGCCTGACCACAATTCTATCATTTTATCTAGCCAATAATCAAGAGGCATTATTTATCCAGCTTGCTGCAAAATTTATAAAACTCCTAACATGAACAAATTTTTAGATACCATGTGGAAAATAGACAACTGATAGGAGCATACTGTATAGCACAGGGAACTCTACCTAATGCACTGTGGTAACCTAAATGGGAGGGAAGTCCAAGAGGGAGGGGATATCTGTATGTGTATGGCTGATTCATTTTGTTGTGCAGTGGAGGCTAACACAACATTGTAAAGCAACCATACTCCAAAAAAGATGAAAAAAAACTATATTAAGTATATTTTGGTACTTCAAAATTTCAACATGATACTATATTTTAAAAAGTAAAACAATATCAACATATATAAAGTGAAATGATCGCTCCACCTCTATCTCCCCCACATCTCTTCCAAATAATTCCATTCTCCAGGGACAATCATGTTTCATAGTTTAAATTCTTTTGACAGTATCTGAAATTGCACTCAGACACTGCTACAGCAGACGTCTATAACTGTTCTGCACAATTTCCTCTTGCTTATTATTTTCAATTATCAAAACAGCATTTTTATGCACACCTCCTCTACCTACAATTTATAAAGCTTTTGTAAATATAGTACATATTAATAATTATATTTGTAAACATATTTTAAAACACTTCTTTTTGAACAATATTTGATTGCAAGGTAAACCTTCACACCTTCATACTTGGTAAAATGCGATCTCACTTGTGTCATATTCCAAGGTTTTAAAATGTTTGTGAAAATGTTACATACATAAGTCACATTCTTCAGTCTACTAAATTGTAAGTTCCATGAAAGTAGGGACTTGTCTTGTTCACTGCCATAATTCTATCTAGATCTAGCAACATACTTGCATGAGGTAAACACTAAATGCTTGCTGAATAAAAAATACTTATTGAGTACCTGTTATGTGCAAAACACGCTTAGCCCTATAGGTAATAACAAAGGTATGTAAGACAATGTCCTAGGAATGTAGTACAGGAAATGAGCCATGCATATAAACTACTACTATAGAATGCAGAACAGGAGAAGCAACATAACATAAATGATTAAAAACACTGAGTCTGGAGTCAAGTCTAGATTTAAATCTGGCTCCACCCTACACTAGCTGGGTGATTTTGGGCAAGTTGATTAACTTCTCTAAATCTTATTTTTATTATCTGTAAAATGAGGATGATAAATATCCCTTTACATAACTGCTAGGATTAAAGGAGGTAATATATGTAAAATCCTTAGCACAATGCTTGGTATATAGTAAGTACGCTCAAAAAAGAAAAAAAAAGAGAGAGCCTTATTATTACAGCCTGTTTAGTGTCCTAGAAGTAGAAATTAAAAGACAAAATTGATTTTTTCTGATTGGAGTGATCAAGCTTCTGGGTGAAAGTGAGTCTTAAAGAATGAACACAATCTCAAACAGTTGAAAATGAAGTAAAGACCATTCTCAGCAGAGGGAATGGCATAAGCAAAATGGGAAAGCACAGGTCTTTGGGGAAAAGATAAATACTTTAGGGTCAGTCATAAGTATTCTCCATAATTCTATCAATACTGGGACAGGTAATTACTTTTCCTAAAGTAATGATATTTGAGAAGAAACCATTAAGAAAGCTCTGAGTGTAAGGCCAAATGACCCCTCTGATGAAAACAGAAAACAACTAATTAAAAAATAAAATAATTCAGAAAAATCCTTGAAATTAATTGCTAAAATATTTTATGTATCCAGTTGGCTATTTGTATTTCCTGATCTCTTAGCCAAGGAGGCTTCCTGACGACTCTACCAGCAATTGACTAGTGTTAAAAATGAATACCTGCAGAGTGGCTTGGTGGTCAGCAATGATTCTGGTATTTTCCATTCAAACAGTCTGAAGCATTCTGTTCAGCTCTGAACACTTTCTAGTCAGTTTGTCATTCAAAACCTAAGACAACATATACAGCAAAGCACAGATCTCTCCAATAAATAAGCCTTTTTACTTATGTATCATCATTTTTAACAATGGCATAGTATTTCACCATACATGTGAACTTAATTTATTTAACCTAATCTCAATTGATATTTCATTAGATTATAAAATACTTTCAAATATTTGGAGTCATCATCCTAAACAACTGTAAATTAAAAGGGGAAATTTGGTGATACAGTGGAACAACTGAAGCATTTGGCAGTTTACCAATCTTCCATTCTTCATAATTTTGAATGCTGGTCAATTACAGCAAGACATCTACAGAATGGAATTTACAATGTAGATGCATGGCCAATGTTATAGAAATCCTTTCTCAAAACTGGATGATGAGCTTTCAGAACTGTTTAGCTGATAACAAAATATCTAAGCTCCTTCATCACCAATTACAGTATTCAAAAAAGCAAAATACAGATCACTGTGCCATTTCACAAGATTAACCTTCCAAAATAAAACAAAAATCTTTTCTGTAACATACATGTAGTTAGTTTAAAATTCTCTTGTCCTTTTGGTTTTGAAATTTGTATTCCTGTGGAAAATATTTATCTTAATTCTCAGTTATTTTTGCAAAGTATATTTGGTAAGGATCTTATGTTTTAATGTATAAACTCTTTAAGGATGGGGCAAATAACTCTGAAGGGTTAATAGAAAAATCCCTCAAAAAAACAGTAACAAGAAAGGAGAGATAAAGATTATCTGGACAGCATCATAAGTGGGACAGCATCATAAGACAGGAATACCTTCATGGGCATTTTAAAGTTATAACCAGATGCACAAACTACTTATCAAGGGATACTTGGGGGTGAGACAGAGGAGAACTCTTGTTCCTTGAAAAGAAATAGCTCATTTTCTTTACAGCTAGATTGCTAGGCTCAAATTCCAACTGGGTCACTTACTAGCTATATATATATATTTTTTTAACTTTATTTTTGGCTGCATTGGGTCATCATTGTTGCACGCTGGTTTTCTCTAGTTGCGGTGAGCAGGGGCTACTCTTCATTGCAGTGTGTGGGCCTCTCATTGCGGTGGCTTCTCTTGTTGCAGATCACAGGCTCTAGGCTCGAGGGCTTCAGTAGTTGTGGCATGCGGGCTCAGTAGTTGTGGCTCACAGGCTCTAGAGAGCAGGCTCAGTAGTTGTGGCGCACAGGCTTAGCTGCTCTGCAGCATGTGGGATCCTCCCAGACCAGGGCTTGAACCCTGTTCCTTGCATAGGCAGGCGGATTCTTAACCACTGTGCCACCAGGGAAGCCCTAGCTATATTATTAAACTTCTCTGTTTTTGTTTTTTGTTTTTGTTTTTTGTTTTTCGGTACGCGGGCCTCTCCCGTTGCGGGGCACAGGCTCCGGACGCGCAAGCCCAGCGGCCATGGCCCACAGGTCCAGCCGCTCCGCGGCATGTGGGATCCTGCCAGACTGGGGCACGAACCCACGTCCTCTGCACCGGCAGGCGGACTCTCAACCACTGCACCACCAGGGAAGCCCTTAAACTTCTCTGTATATCAACTTTCTTATCTTTAAAATGGGAATAATAATAGTTCTAAAGAAGTCCTATTGAGAGGATTACAATTTGTTAGTAACATGAAGTGCTTAGAATTGTGCCATGACTGTAGTATGGATTCAGTAAATGTTAACTATCATTTATAGTAAGAGTAGTAGTAGTTACTGTTATCATTATTTTATGAAAGATCACATTTTGTATTTTCTTTATCATAAAAAGAGCATAACAACACTATGATCCTAACATTGAAATAATCAAATTGTACTAACAAAAAGTTCTTTTAAACGATCGATACTATTTCTTTGGGCCCTATGAGAAATAACTCGGTTGCTTGCATATGTGGTGACTCCTCTCCATATACATGCATATACAGAAAACATCAGCTGAATGTGGGAACCACCATCCCACATAAAATGATTACACATAACTCCAGAATCAGCAAGTATTTATTAGGTTCCTACTGTGCTTTGCCATAGAAGATACAAAGAAAGTATAAGATAGCCCTTGGCATTGAACTGCTTAGAGTTTCATAGGGGGAAATAAAAGGTATACATTTAGTGAGTAAATTAGAAAGCAAACAAGGCAAAGTTTAAACTAGTGCATGGTTTAGCAGTATATCTCAAATACCTACGTATCACAGGAATTTAGAGGGTGAAATGGGAAATGTGGTTAATTTGATGATGTTTCACAAATGAAGTAAATCTTATGGAAATAAAAATTTTGGATGATGGCAATGGATGAATTAATGTAACCAGGATTAATCTTGGTTCTTGGTTCTTTAACTGAACAAAATTAACATCTAAACACTAGAGAAATGGGAAGATTTACCTGTGCTTTTCCTGATGCTTCATGAAGGGATATTATTTCAGACCTCAAATATGCATTTTCTTCATGGTCCTTGTTGAAAGACAACTGTATATCCTACAGGAAAAAAAAAGAATTTCTCTTTTTCTACATGTAAGAGCTATTACATGTATCTCTATCAAAATACCTGTTCTGTATTGTGGCTAGTACCAATTCAAGTTCTAATATACATAGATAAGTGTCTTATAAAGGATTTTTAAAAATCTTGATATATCCAACTCCCAAACTTCTCTTAATTTATAAATTATTTATCAAAACTATTTATTAAAAATATTCTCATACTGGGACTCCAATTAGAAAGAATTTGCCTAAAAACAAACCTTGATATTTACCTGGTATCCTTATGTCAAAAAAATTCTACTGGGCTTCCCTGGTGGCGCAGTGGTTGAGGGTCCGCCTGCCGATGCAGGGGACGCGGGTTCGTGCCCCGGTCCGGGAAGATCCCACATGCCATGGAGCAGCTGGGCCCGTGAGCCATGGCTGCTGAGCCTGTGCGTCTGGAGCCTGTGCTCCGCGGCAGGAGAGGCCGCGACAGCGAGAGGCTCGCATACCGCAAAAAAAAAAAAAAAAAAAAAAAAAAAAAAATTCTACTAAGATGAAATATTTTTAATTTATGTTACATACACATTTCTTCCTATTAGTAGTATGAGCTTATTATTTCAAAGAAACACATGCAAGGATCTTTTAAAATTATAAGTAGGGGAAGAGATTTTCATCAAGGAATACCTGAGGGTGGAGCAGAAGAAAGCACCTTTGCTCTGTGAAAAAAAATGTTCTCTTTGAGAGGAGGGAAAGGTGATAGGGTTGTGAGTTTTGGGCTGGGTTTTACCTAATAGGTACTTAGTCAAACGGGGAAGAACAAAGTCTAAGTCCTCTTCCTTCAGAGAGAGAACCACTTTTCTAGCTTTCCAGAAGAAGCATCTCAAGAAAAGTTAACATCATATAACATCTACACCATGAGATTGATTTAGAAATGTCTTGATATAAAAGTAGTAACATTTATTCTATTTTTTATTTTTTATTGTGGTAAAATACACATAACAAAATTTATCATTTTAACCATTTTTAAGTCTTTTTAATGAAATGTCTTTTTTATTGAAGTATAGTTGACTTACAATATTGTGTTAGTTTCAGGTGTACAGCACAGTGACTCAGTTATATATAATAATGATACTATTAATATTATATACAAATATACATTATATTATTATATAATTACATATAACAATATGTATTCTTTTTCAGATTCTTTTCCCCTGTAGGGGAAAGGGGCGGGGAAGGATAAATTCGGAGGTTGGGATTAACATATACACACTACTATATATAAAATAGATAACCAGCAAGGGCCTACTGTATAGCACTATACTCATTTTAACTATTTCTAAGAGTACAGTTGACTTAAAACTATTTAAGTGTTAAATGTTAAATTCAGTGGAAGTAAGTACATACATTCATGTTGTTGATAAACCATCACCAAAAATAGTTAATATTTCTTACATTTCATTAAAAAAGCTTCACAGCAATTCATTTGCAATAGGTATAAAATGCAAATAAGTCTCATTAGTTTTGCCAACTCACCTTTTTTCAAACTACACTAACCTGCATGAAATGATTTATTTCCTAATACCCAGTTGACAACAGTTCTGGATATACACTCATTTACACTGAAACTTTTTTTCATAAAGATTTTAGGAGAATCAGAAGGACTGTAAACCAACATGAGTGAGGAAATACTATTTAGTGAAGAGATGAAAGAAAATCTCTGTACTCAAAACCTCAAAACCTACCTTATTTTCTTCAACCAACTTGGAAATGAGGTCATCTCTAGAAACTAAAAACAAAAAAAGTCCACATAACTATGATGATAATAACTTACAAGTACATTGAAATCACATGGTATTTTCCCTGAGAAACTTTGATTAAAAAATTGTTTTCATCTGTAGTTTGCAGAAATAAGGAGAACACAAGTATTTCTATCATATTTTTATAGACTGGAAATTAAATCCTGAAATTATCAAGAAACTAGTCCACAGTCACGTACAATGGTAAATGAGGTCACGTTTTACTCAATGCACAGATGATGATGAGTCTGAGGGATTTCAAGACAGAGAGGCACACAATCAAAAAGATCAAAAAGCCTTTTGTTAGATTACTCTGACAAAGGCTCAATAAAGACAGGGAGATCAGTTTAGTAGCTGTTGCAGTAACCCAAGTGTAAAACAATGAGAGCTGGCTCTGAGGTAATGATGCAGAAGGAAAAGACTTGTGAAAAGCAAGCAGGGAGAACTGTCAGGACTTGGTGACTGACCGGTGGTGTAAAGGCAATAGATGAGTCAAGGAAAATATCTAGTGTACAGACCTGGACAGTGGGGGTGGTTGGTGGATTCTAACAGGGAATTCAGGGCAAGGAGCAGGTTTGGGGGATATAATGAGTAAAAATGACTGCAACACTTAAGCTTTCATCATGTGTTTTGAGGTATCTGCAAAGCATCTAAATATAGATGATTAGTTGGCAGTAAGATACCATCTGGAGCTCAGGAGGATGATTTGGTGTAGGAAAAAAAACAGATTTGAAACCACTCAGAGTATGTATATACAGTGAAAATAAAACCAAAGGCAGAAATAGGAGAACAGTTTGGCACTGTATACTAGTAGCCAAGAGATATAAACTTTTCTGAGGTTAATGTTTGGCTTCATAGAAAATTCTTAAAGATCTATTAGTTTTGTTTCACTTTAAAATTCTAAAGCCAGAAAATTATAAAACATATAAAAACTCATTTTATTTACGATATACTCAGAAAAACTGTACTTCTTGAAAATGAGTCCAAGACTTATTTTAAGTAAATTCTAATTTAACATATGTGAAGGATCAAAAAGATAAACTACATGATCTATTTTGAAAATTCCACTAACCAAAGAAAGACTAAAAGAGGAATGTTTATCCTACTTTGGAGAACAATTTAATCACTTTAATTAATGTGTGTGTAATACACACACATATACACACACATATATACATATAATGTTTATTGCTAATAAATAAACAATTATTAATAAATAAGTACATTTTAAAATTCATTGAAGCAAATATCTAAAGACATTCCTTTTATTAATATAGTTAGAATAACTATTTGTACCTTAAAGTAATAAAATTGCATGCATGTAAAGCATTTATTATTCACTATGAAGCATATAGCTGGTATTCAGACAGGCTTCCTTTTTTATGTTAATTTGAATTACTGTTATTCTAATCTAAATGTTTTTAATGGTCTTTCATATATTCTTACAAAATTCAAAAAGCATTAATCCATTAAGAAAGTAACATTTTAAAAAATCACTTAATCAGAAGGACAACTAATATAATAGAAAGATCTGTGTTTAGTCCCAGCTATTCTATTTACTGTGGGTCATTCACTATAGATCTTTTCATCCTTTTGTAGAATGGGGTACATTTTCTTATCTTTCTCACTAGTTTGCTGTAAGGCTCAAATGGGATAATGTGGTAGTACAATAAAATGTAACATGTATTTTTGTAGGCATGCAGTCACAGGAAGACAGAAAATTATTTAGGGACATCATCAGTGAGAACTTCACAGAATAATTCATTACTCAACAACTATATGGAAAAAGAATACTTTCTGCTAAAAGCAGTAAGTAAAAGCATTGAATGGTTTTTTTAATGGTTTTTTATGGTTTCTTTTTTCTAATTTTCATTTCCCTTTTGGTATTCCCTGTCCTCATTACAGCCACAGAGCAGGCGGGCCACAGTGGCAAGAACATTGGGTTTGGAGTTAGAAGATCCAGGTTGAGGCCTCACTTCACCATTTATTTATTTTGTAACTTTAGGAATTACAGATAGTTTTGTGTATTACATAGGATAATGTATGTGAAAGCCCTGTGTAAACCATGAAGTGTTATTCATGCGTAAAGCACTGCACTGGAACTCTGTGTGATCTCTATAGTGAGATCTACCTGAAAACTGCTGTTACAATTATATATTAACAAACAGTAGTCTGATAAGGGCCGTTGGGTTGGAAGAAGCATGTCTCTGAGCAGCCTGGGATCAAGTCTAGACACTTCCATTTCCTAGCTCTGTCACCTTTTAGGACTATTTTTTAAAACAGATGTTTTTTCCTCCTCAAACGAGTAGTTAATCTAACCTCTCTCTATGGTACCTTACAACTATCCATTTCTACAAATACCAGTTGACCAAAATAGGTCGATAACCTGAAGAATGAAGAGTCTGACATGATAAATCGTTAGAATCAGTAGGATAGCAAGGATTAATGACCTCATTTCCTTATTAGCATTCTATTATCCAATATTCAATCTAGATTTATAGAACCCAAATGTTCCCAAGTCCACAGTTAAATAAACCTGAAAAACATCCACATAAGTTTACAATTAAGAGGGTCAAATTCTATTTTATTACCAACATTCTCTGTCTTTCTCAGTGCCACAGATAAAAAGGAAATCAGCAACTTTTTACATTCAGGTCTGTGGGAAATACCAGTAACACTGGCCACTTCGAGAATTTGGAGTCTTAAGAGTTTTCGCATGAAATCTCAAAAAACTAACAAAAGTGTAATTTCTAGCATCTGTTTTCATACCTAGATCAGACTTGAGCTGTGAGGTAGCGGTCTCCAACTCTCCTTTCTGTTGTCGCTCCTGTGCCAGTAGTTCTTGGGTGGTCTGAAAACAGCAACGCAGTTTTGCTGCAAAATTTGCACCTGAAATTGTATAAGAAAAACTCCTTTTCTGTAAGGTAAAGATTTCTACTAAGCTAACTTATAGCACAGGTGTAAGGCAGATTTTTCTGATCTTAATGTTCCTGGAGGAAGAAGCGGTGTTTATGTGTTACAGTTAAAAGATCTCAACAGAGTGCAGTGTCTTACAGCAGTGCTGTCCAGGAGAACTTTCTGTGCACTCTTCGACAGCACTCAAAATGTGGCCAGAGTGAGTGAGGAACTGAATCTTTAATTTTGTTTAATTTTAACAAATAAAATTAATTTTCATTTAAATAGCCACATGTGGCTAGTGCCTACTATATTGGCAGTATAAAGTATAGCAATAAAGGATCATTTGCAAATTCTTTAAGTAGAATCCTCTTTATTCTACTTAAGGACATTGTAGAAGGACAGCACTCATTAAAATAATAAAAATTATGTAATCTAATGATAGGTATTATGATTTGAAACTACTAATTGCCTCGGTATTTATAATTTAAAATATTCTAAATTACATATAGATATTTCAAATAACAACTTTGATGAAAGCAAAAATATTATGCTAAAATAAATAATGAGACTTGAAAACAGTAATGTAAACACATTCCTGATTATCTGACTTATTCCTTGCTTCAAATGTCAGCTCAGTTTAATCTTTCTTTTCTATGCACATCATATACAATACATATAGCATGAGACTAGGTCAGTGCCTTCCAAAATCAAGTCTTGTAACAGAGATTATATGGTGTAGAGGGAAGGATTCCCTCCCAGGAACTAAGAGTTCACTTCTGTAAAGCCTGAGACAAAATAACCTCTCTGTCCTTAGCTCCCTCATTCTTAAATTAAGAGCGCTGGACTAAATGACATCAGAGTCCTTTCTTATTTTGCACTAAAATTTTTAAAATTGTAGTAAGAATGTTAATAGAGGAATACTAAAGAAAAGAATTTAATAAATCTAGAGGAAATAAGCAAAACTATAGGTTTGTAGGTAAAACATTAGCTTTTACCTTTTGGTTTCACTTTCCCAACATAAACAAGGAGAGAATCTCTCTACCTGTTTCCGTTCCACCTCCACTGTTGATCCCATTTCTTGAATTTTGAGTAGCACGGCTGATCCAGATTTCTCAAGAGATTCCCTTAGGTGCTTCTCTTGAGACAGTTGTCTCCTTAGCTATAGAGCAACACTGCAGTTAGGCAAGACCGAGGGAACTTCATAGCAGTTTAACAAAGATCAAAGTCACCATGAAAAGTTTACCAGACACGCCATCTCACCCCCATTCTTTGTTCACTTATGACTACTCAGAAACATGCTTTTGTTTCTCCCTAATGGATAACCTTCTAGAAAATGCAGAGTCAAATTTGTAACCCTCATCTTCCTACTGTGTAAGTCTGTTTTCCACACTGTGGGTCAAGACGCATTAGTAAGTTGCAAGAAGCACTTGAAAAAGGGGGGAGAAAAGAATAGAAAGAAAATATCAGAGCACATAGCAAGTAGTAAGGAAGGGTAAGTACTGCTTCATTAAATGTTTGTGTATATGCATGTATGTATGGTGTTGCAGTGTAAAATATGTCTTACAATGTATTGCTGTCAAAAGAAGTTTGAAAAACACTAATATGTCTTAGTATACGTATTTTCTGTATTTCTCAATTTTCTAACTTTATTTTTTAACTCTTTATTTTCCTGTATTTTGATTTCTTCACCTATATACATATATATATATCTTTTTTATCCCATAGTATTATAAACATTCCTCTGAAAGCTGTTTCAATTATGTACTGGAATTTTTTTTTTCATGTATTGGAACTTAAAGATCAAAACAAATAATGAAGTAGTTGTTAAGCAGCAGACAAAAACAACACTCAAGAATTTGGGTACACTGATCTTATTTCTATCAATAAATGACTATAAAATGAGTCAGATAAAGATACAAAGAAGGTTAAGAGTCTCTTTTATCATGAAGTAAAGAAATCCTTTCTAATTTAAATGGGAACTGAAAAATGCTGTTCCTTTTATGAAGTGACGTTAAATTGAAAGAATTTCTTTTTTAATTTATTTACTTATTTATTTATTTTTGGCTGCGTTGGGTCTTCGTTGCTACACGTGGGCTTTTTTCTAGTTGCGGTGAGTGGGGGCTACTCTTCATTGCAGTGCACGGGTTTCTTGTTGTGGTGGCTTCTCTTGTTGTGGAGCATGGGCTCTAGGTGAGTGGGTTTCAGTAATTGTGGCATACGGGCTTAGTTGCTCTGCAGCATATGGAATCTTCTCGGACCAGGGCTCGAACTCATGACCCCTGCATTAGCAGGTGGATTCTTAACCACTGTGCCATGAGGGAAGTTCCAGAAATTCTATTTTTAAACCCCAGTAAACATGACGTAAGAGTACACTTTATAACCCTTCTCTACATTGTACATATGCACTTTATATGTGTTTTCTTGAAGGATGATATATTTAACAATTTAAGAAGTTTTTAAAAAGTGAAATGAGATGAAAAATATGTTGACATGAAATAGTTACAAGATAGCCCATTTTGGAAATATTCTATGATTTTCTTAACCATACACCTAATATTGAACATTTGGATATTTCCAGTGTTTTGCTATTCTAAATACTGTTCTGCTGAACATGCTTGTGAATAAATCTTTCACTGAATTTCTGATTATTTCCTTGGGATAAATCCTACAAAAGGAATCACTAGGTTAAAGGTATAAATTAGACTTTTGATACATTTTGTAATTCTCCTTCCAATTTTACCTTATCAGTAGTATTTGAATAAATCTCATCAGCACTACAGATTATCACTTTCTTAAATCTTTGCTAATAAATGAAAAACAACACCTTAATATTTTTGCATTTCTTTGGTTCCTAGTGAGATTAAACATTTTCTAATATGGTTATTAGTTCTTTATATATTTTCTGAACTGTTCTTATCCTTTGCCCTCTGTTTTTTTAAGTCAATTTAAGTTCTTTAAAAGGGAAGATTATTAACTGTCTAGTTTTGTTATGGTGTATTAGTTTTGCTTTTTTTATACATATATAAGATTTTAATTTTTATATGGTCAAACTTATCGAGCTTTTTATAATCCTGTTCCTTCTTTTCAAGCTTAGAAATTCCTTCCTTATCCAATAATCAGTTAAATATTAATATTAGAATCTTATTTAAGAATGAGCTATAGTTTTTGTTTTGGGCTATATTTTTCAGGTTTTATTTTAGTATCAGATTATAATCACTTTATAATTTAGAGTAGCATAATATACTTTTCTAAACTCTACATCAAATTATATAGTATAATTTGCTCAAGATATAATTTAAGTGCCTTATAAAGGGAATCTTTATTTGATAACAATACTACTAAGATATTCATCCTTAAAGCATTACGAAGGGCTATCAGTTAACCTATTTCATGTTCATCGGAACCAGATTTCATTCATATATATATATATTTCTTATCTCTTAGAAAGATATATACTGCATTTACTTTATCTTTGTATAGTCCTTTGTTATGGGCTGAACTGCATCCCTCTGAAATCCATATGTTGAAGCCCTAAACCCCAGTATCTCAAAATATGACTGTGTTTGGAGATAGGGCCTTTAAAGAGTTGTTTAAGTTATGAGGGCACTGGGGTGGGCCCTAATCCAACATGACTGTTGTCCTTATAAGAAGAGGAAATTTGTACACAAAGAGACACCAGGGATGTGTACACAGAGAAAAGACCATGTGAGGACACAGAAAAAAGGCAGCCATCTGCAAGCCAAGGAGAAAGGACTCAGGAAAAAACCAAACCTGCTGATGATATCTTGATCTTGAACTTTTCACCTAAAGAATGGTGAGACATAAATTTCTGTTGTTAAAGCCACCAGTCTGTGGTACTTTGTTATGGCAGCCCCAGCAGACTAATACATCCTTCCTGCCTCACATACCCTCAAAATGTCCCTATTTGACTAGCACAGTCCTTCTTCAGGTCCTTGACAATTTCCATGAAAATTCAACATTTTACTACAGCACCAAGAATTAAGACTTCCCCAATAAAAAAATAATGTTAAGTGGCAATCCAAAGGATAGTCTTTCCAACAAACGGTGCTGGAACAACTAGACATACACATACACAAACTCATGCAAAGAATCCTGATACAGACCTCACACCTTTCACAAAAAATAATTCAAAACCTAAATGTAAAATGCAAAGCTATAAAACTTCTAAAAGATAACATAGAGAAATCTAAGTGACCTTGGGTTTGGCAATGATATTTTATTAATAAATATAATACCAAAAGTACAATGCATGAAAAAAAATGGGTAAGTTGTACTTCATTAAAATTAAAAGCATCTGGGGCTTCCCTGGTGGTGCAGTGGTTGAGAGTCCGCCAGCCGATGCGGGGGACACAGGTTCATGCCCCAGTCCGGGAAGATCCCACGTGCCGTGGAGCGGCTGGGCCCGTGAGCCATGGCCGCTGAGCCTGTGCATCTGGAGCCTGTGCTCCACAATGGGAGAGGCCACAACAGTGAGAGGCCCACGTACCGCAAAAAAAAAAAATAAATAAATAAATTGAAAGCGTCTGCTCTGCAAAAGACACTGTTAAGAGAATGAAAAGACAAGCTAAAGATTGGGAGAAAATATTTGTAAAACACATACTGGATAAAGGATTCGTACCCAAAATATAAAAAGAACTCTAAAAACTCAACAATAAGGAAAAAAACTCAGCTGAAAAGTGGGCAAATGATCTAAGATACCTCACCAAAGAAGATAGACAGATGGCAAATAAGCATATGAAAAGATGCTCAATATCACGTCCATAGAAAACTGCAAATTAAAACAAGATACTGTATATACGCCTATAAATTTGGCAAAAATTCAAAACACTGACAACACAAAATGCTGGTGAGGATGTGGAACAACAGGAACTCTCATTCACTGCTGGTGGGAACACAACATGGCATAGCCACTGCAACAGGTTGGCAATTTCTTAGAAAGCTAAACATAAGCTTATCATATGATAAGTATGAATCGTACTAAGTATTTATCTAAAGGAGTTGAAAACTTATGTCCATATAAAAAACTGCATATGAATGTTTACAGCAGCTTTATTCATAACTGCCAAACTTGGAAGCAACTAAGATGTCCTTCAGTAGGTGAATGGATAAACTACGGTACATCCAGACAATGGATTATTGTTCACTGATAAAAAGAAATGAGCTATCAAACCATGAAAAGACATGGAGGATTAAATGCATATGCTAAGCGAAAGAAGCCAGTCCAAAAAGGCTACATGCTGTATGATTCCAACTAGAGAGACAGTGAAAAGATCAGTGGTTGCCAGGAGCTTGGGGAAAGACAGGGGTGGGGGAGAGAGGCGCGGGGTGATGTGTATGTAGAGCACAGGGCATTTTTAGGGCAGTGAAGCTATTCTGTATACTGTGATGACCAAAAAGTAAAACTTAATCTAAACTGTGAATTTAGTAATCATGTATCAAAACTGGTTCATCACAGACTAATACAGAATGTGAATAACAGAGGAAGCTCTGGGGGTGGGGAGAAAGGATATATGGGAACTCTGTTTCTGTACAGTTTTTCTAAAAACTTAAAATTGCTCTAAAAAGAATCTATTAAAATAGCCAAAATATTTTTTAAAGCATGAAACAATATACTCCAACTAACGATAAACAATCATGATTTTATCAGTAACTATTGGCAAAAAAAATACTCTACATGAGAGAATGTCCCAGATAGCTACACTTACCACCCTAAACACACTGAAATGCATAACTTTTAAAATAGTATATCTATTTCTGTTTTGTATAACAGAATATTTTAAATATAACTTGATCCTTTTGGTTTGGACTAATGTCAACTATTATTCTGTCAGGGAATACTGAGGTTTTTAGGCCACTGTCAAGGTGTATTGAATTGGTAATTCTTCTGACTCTTCCACTGCTTTCAGCTGCAAATTTTTAGTCCAAAAACTTTTAGCAGCCACCTACTCCATAATTCCAATCTGTTATCTACTTAAATTTAGACTGAAATGAAAGTTTTAAGGTAAAATTAGATGAGCAGACTTATTAAAAGCTTTTTATTTTAAACACAACTTTAGTGTAAAAGGTCTTTTTATGTCCACTTAACTCTAGTATATGGGCAACTGCATGAGTTTCACGGTAACTGTTTCCCTCCTGGCTCAGAGAGCATTTATTTTTTATTTCTGGTTTTGTGGCAGTACTGAGGTGAAAGGAAGTCTTAATGTCACATATGGGCAGGTATAACTTCATGTGGCATATTTTTAAAATCTTCCTAATAAACAGCCACATATTTTCTTCTTCAATGGTTTCTTTTCATTCTATCCACTACCTTGACTTCCCCCTCTGCAATTCCAACGCCCCCTTCACCTTCCAGCTTCCTTTTTATCTTACCTCCTGAATTTTAAGGTTCATTTTATGTTTTATGGCCTTCAGTTCCTCTTCAATACTGCATTCTTCTAAAACTAGAAGGAGAAAAGGTTCTAAATAATCTGAAATGAGAGGAAGAAACTGTCTATGGTATATCACAGTTCAAATCTAGACTTTTGGGGGGCAACCTATAAATGCTATTCTGAATACAGTTATAAACACTTCTTATTATGAGTCTAAAGTAATTATTACAATGAGATATTTAAAGTTATTTTATTACTTTCATTCATGACTTCTATCATTTTCCCTTTCAGATAATTAAAAAATGATTAGTCACATGTACCTCCTATGTAAAATTCAATAATCAGAGGAAAACCTGGTAATTGCTAGACATTTTTCTTACAGGGTATCGTCCTATTTTTTTAAGTACTCCATTTTTTCTAGCCTCAAATATTATCTATGCTTAGGAGTTGAGGATGAAAAACACAGCTTTCACTATTCATCCTCTTTTATATTATTATTAATGGCACTATAATCTAAGATGTAAAAACTGAAAGCTGTCCTTGCCTTCTTCTCTACCTTCAGCCCCTATCCAATACCACATTCTAACATATCTTTCCTCTCAAAATGCCACAACCATAGTTCAGACCTAATAAGGTCTATGTCTCAAATAAGCCAATGGATTCCTAATGGATTTTCCTATCTCCAATCTCTTCTCCTATAATTGATACTCTACACTACTGCTAGATTAGTTTTCTTGTTTTCAAATATGTCATTTTCTTATCAAAAATTTAATCACTCCCCATAGGATCAAGCCCAACTACTTAATTATTCTTGATTTTGAGATCCTCTATGACGTTATCCCTTGCCAATTTCCAACTTATTTTACACAAACAAATCCTCACTCCTGTCCAGCTAGTTTATGCATTGCCTCCTAACTGCACCCAAGGGAAAGATCTAGGTTCAAATCTGAGTTACAGGAAGAAAACAGGCAAGTGTGATCTCAGAGAGATGACTTCTCTCTGAGCCCCAGTACACTTATCATTAAAATAGAGACAGTAGGGCTTCCCTGGTGGCGCAGTGGTTGAAGTCTGCCTGCCGATGCAGGGGACACGGGTTCGTGCCCCGGTCCGGGAAGATCCCACATGCCGCGGAGCAGCTGGGCCCATGAGCCATGGCCACTGAGCCTGCGTGTCTGGAGCCTGTACTCCGCAACGGGAAAGGCCACAACAGTGAGAGGCCCATGTACCGCAAAAAAAAAAAAAAAAAGAGACAACAATATCCTACATCTTGAGGTTTTTCAGAGATTAAACAAAACATGTTTTAAACAAAATAACGTCTGTTACACTGCCTGGCCTGTGAAGGGAAAACAAAATAATTAGTTTTTTTCCCTAGTCTTATTTTTTGCTGCCTCTGTGTGAGGTCTTTTAAATGTCCTCACCTCACTGCTTTGCCTTCTAAAGGCTCATCTCAAGTCCCATGTCTTCCTTGAAGCCTAGCCTAATCTGTTCTAGACAGGACATGCGCACCTTCTCAAACCCACCTGAATACAGAACACTTAGTTGGCAATATTTGCTTATTGTCCTACACTGTCCTTTAATATTTCTTATACCCTTCTTTTCTCTCTTTTCTCCTGCTGTGCCTTGTTCTCCCAGCTAGCATACAAGCTCTTGTAGAGCACAGACTCCCTCATATCTCTGGATCTGCACAGTCACAGGTAGAGGGTAGGAATCTATAAATACTCAATTACCGACAGCACACAATGTTATATGCTATCAATGTAGATAAATTTCAGATGTCAAGAATCCTCACACCAACATCACCTATTTTTAAAAGTCAGCTTTATGGGTCTGTTGCCTCCTCCAGCTAACACATTAACAGTGAGTTTGTATTCCAGAACACTGGACTCAAACCTTTGTCTCTGAGGCAAGCTTCAGAGTCACAGTCAACCTTTGCACCTCATCTTGTGCCGTGTCTTCTTTCTCTTTTACATCTCTTAGTTGCTGGCACAAATTCATCACTTCCAGTTGCAATAGCTTCAGATGCTTGGAATGCTCCTCCTGTGTGGTATTCAGTCTTTCCTTCAGAAAATCTATCAAACAGGACAGGAGGGTCATCAAGCAGTTTAAAGAAGGTCAGGAAAGGAAAAGAATCATGAACTCATCAAGCACCCACACAGGACCAAATTTCTGATGACTCTCTTCTCTCTATACTTGTTTTCTGTGGGTTCAAATCTTTTTCAGTTTGCAGACGAAGATGTTCATCTTCAAGAACTAGATGAGGCTTTCCAGGTGGCACATTCAATTTACCAGAAACTCACAGTTCTTCCATAAAATATCTATTTTTCCTGAACAAATTATTTCATTCTGGATAGGGCTAATGATGTTCTGGCTCACAGGCTCTTCTAAATATTTTGGAGTTTCCAAGTGGCCTCTGGACAAAGATCCCAATATAACAATATTATAGGGTAATCCCAACCATCGAATCAATGTAACACTTCTACTGAGTATAAAAACTATAGTCTTTAGTTAACCAGTATCTGATAGCCCCTGCAAATTTAAACATAGAGAGCACTATTAGGTAAAGAGGATGAGACCAATGTGGGATGGGTAAAGACCACTGATTTTTTTTTTTTTGCAGTACGCGGGCCTCTCACTGTTGTGGACTCTCCCATTGTGGAGCACAGGCTCTGGACACGCAGGCTCAGTTGCCATGGCTCACGGGCCCAGCCACTCCGCAGCATGTGGGATCTTCTCAGACCGGGGCATGAACCTGTGTTCCCTGCATCGGCAGGTGGACTCTCAACCACTGCGCCAGCAGGGAAGCCAAAGACCACTGATTTTTTAATGGTTATTTTAATCAGAATTTTTTGTAAACTTATTTTGTATGTAAAAGCAAGTGATATATAAAACAGGTTAAATGCTAATTCTATAATGGTAAACTAAGAATTAAAGTTAGCATGGAGGCAGTATTTCACATCCTTTTTAGAAAAATTTTAAACAAGGTGATAATAAATATTCCCATTTTGTTCTAACATACTCAACACTGGTACAAATTTAATCTTTGCTGAAGAGTTATTTATTCTACGTGTGCTATAATACCAACTATACCAATTTTAGGTCTTCATAAGAGACATTCAGGAAATACATACATAATTTTAAAGAAAATCACACCAGTAAATTCAACATTGGCCACTTAAGCACCCAGATTCCTCAAGGCCTTTTGACAATCTAACTTTTAATGGCAATAACTTCTTCAGGAGCACAAAGGAAAAACACAGTTCTTCTTTTGAGTACTTCATTCTAAACTATGAATTTTTTTAAGACTTATAACCTTTCTTTTAATTTACAATAAATTTGGAGAAAGAAAATACAGACCATATTAATGGCATGAATCAAGTTGTAGATGTTCACCTTAACTAATATCAAAGTCTATTTTTATTTTAAAAAGGCCCCCAATTTTTTTTCTAATTATGTAAAAAATTACATTTGTTTTTAATCAAGTATTGAGGGAGAATAGGATATCAAAGTTTGTGCACCTAATTAACACACTTTAAAAATCTGTTTAGAATAGTGGTAGTAGCTCCATTACAGGAGGACAACTCTTTATCTTGCAAATATTTCCTAATTAGTATTCTAATGTTATTTCTCAATTCTTTTCTAAGTACCTATTTCACCTGCCAAACCACCCACACTGTGACTCCTTATTAGTAACCAGTGAGGCAAAATTTCTTCAACCTACAAAGATATTGTAACACAATTTTTTAAATTGTTACCTTTTTTCACCAAAGTCCAACATTATTAGGTCATCCCTCAGAGAACTGGTCTGTTCCTCAACTATTCTCATCCTTTGCTGAAGTACCGTGAATGTTTCAGAAGCTGTAGCATTGAAGCGGGCTGGAGAGAGGACTGGTCTGGACATTGTAGTTTCCATATGCACCTGAGATTAAAGTCACAATATTAGTGTAGTTGGTTCTATTATTGTTCAGAATAGCCACTGCCCCTTCCTGTGGAGGATTATACATCCCTGTCCTGTTGAGCTTGGAAATGGCCATATGTCCTGCCTTGGTCAATTAAATGTGGGTAGAAGCTTTAAGAGCCAACTTGTCATTCATCATCACTTTTCCCTTCTCCATGCGATGAGTAACATCCCAGATAGGGCCTGCTCCATGTGCCAAGATCCCAGAGTAAAGATTATATGAGCAGAGCCATGGCCCATCCTTGACATAGAGTGTGAGTGAGCAAGAAACTAATGTTGTTATAAGCCGCAGATTGTTAGGTAGTTTGTTACTGCAGCACAGTCTAGTCTAACCTGTCTGTTACTATTAGACATACACTAGGACCTATGACTTGGCTGAAGGAGTTATTACCTCTTTTCATTGCCAGCCACTTTCATTTTAACATATTCCCATCCAACCTTTCTGAAAACAAAACAAAACAACACTCTACAGTACTTGGATCTCCGAGCAGTTGTCATAAAATAGGTTTACCAACTACCTTGAAGCAGTGACTTTTAAAAAGAACTTGCAAACATAACTTCGTAGCAAAGACTCTTTTACACTTACTGACATCAAATTTCCAGACTCCTCCCACAAGACCACATGAGAGTAAATGGGAGCAGTGAGACTACTCTTTCAGGTATTAGTGACAGAAGCAGAATCAGCTTATAAGAAGTCCCAACATTTAAACCAATCATGTGCTCAAAGTTCAATGACAAGATCATTGGTAGAAACTTTAAGGACATTTTCCTGCAACTCTATCCTGTACAGACAGTTCTATACTAATCAAACCATAAACCTTAAGCATCACTAGCAATAGTGTATCTGTGGGAATGTGTTCACAAAGGCCCCACCTGGGATAGTCGTAATACAACTTTCTCTCCCACTTGCTGTGTGATTAGATGCCTCCCCGAGGTATCTCAGGCAATGGAAGTGGGGACTCCCTTAGGTTCAAGTCACTGAAGGTGGTCCCCAGGACCCAGGGAAGGAGTTAAGGAAGTCTTAAAACTGGTGGCAGGATTTAAGGGGGCACCAGCGGAAAGGCTGAGCTTCTTGCCAATGTAACACTGTTACAGCCACTGAGGACAGCTCTCTAACCACCTTCTGTCTTTCCCCCACTGGTCCCAGAGAACGGCCTGTTTCTCTCTTTTTACTTAAAACAAAACAAAACAAACCCCAAACAAACAAACAAATACTTTACTGAGGAATAGTTGACAAATATAATTATATACATTTAAAGTGTACAACATGATGATTTTATAAACATATACCTTGCAGAATGGTTACCAAGATCAAAATAATTAACACATCCACATAATTAACAACCTCACATAGTTAACGTAAGTAACTTTTTTTCTTTGTGGTAAGAATACTTAAAGATCTACTCTCAGCAACTTTCAAGTATACAATACCATATTATTAACTATAGTCACCATGTTATACATTTGATCCTCAGAATGTTTTATTTGAAAAGGCAACCTGCAGAATGGGAGAAAATATTCGCAAACCGTATATCTGATAAAGGGTTAATATCCAAAATATATAAAGAACTCATACAACTCAGTAGCAAAGGAAGAAATAATCCAATTAAAAAATGGGCAGAGGGCCTAAATAGACATTTTTCTAAAGAAAATATATAGGTGGCCAACAGGTACATGAAACGATGCTCAACATCACCAGTCATCAGGGAAATGCAAATCGAAATCACAAGATAGTAGCTCACACCTGTTAGAATGGCTAGTTTTAAAAAGACAGATAACAAACGTTGGCAAGGATGTGGAGGAAAGGGAACCTTATGTACTGTTGGTGGGAATGTAAACTGGTACAGCCATAATGGAAAACAGTATGGAGGTTCCTCAAAAAATTAAAACTTGAACTACCATATGATCCAGCAACCCCACTCCTGGGTATATATCTGAAGGAACTAAAATCAATATCTTGAGATATCTGCATATCCATGTCCACTGCACCATTATTCACAATAGCCAAGAGATGGAAACAACCTAAACGTCCTTCAGTGGATGAACAGATAAAGATGTGAGATATATATATATATATATATATATATATATATATTTGGAATGTTATTCAGACACATGAGAGGAAATCCTGCCATTTGCAGGATGAATCTGGAGGGCATTATGCTAAGTGAAATAAGCTGGACAGAGAAAAAACAGTGTGTGGTTATCACTTATATATGGACTCTAAAAACCAAACAAACAAAAAAAGCTGATTTCATAGAAACAGAGAATAGAATGGTGGTTGCCAGGAGCTGGAAGATAGGGGAAATGGAATGATGTAGGTCAAAGGGTACAAATTTTCTTTTTATTCTTATTTTATGCTCCTGACCAAGATTTCTCTCCTTTGTGCTCCTCTATAAAACAGAATGCATTTCCGACACACATAACCTTTTGGAATTCTTTAGATTTTCTGTTAACAATCAGCTTAAGGACAGGAGGTAAAGAAGTTCTCTTCTGTTAACTGCTTTTCATGCTTTCAATTCATTCTTGAAGGGAATGACAAAAGTAGACACAGATATTAATAGAGTCTCCGGATACACAAAGATGTGAAGCAAGGTTCATCTACATTTCTGAAAAAAGCCAGGTTTGGAGTTTCCTGCTCAGGTTACCACATGGGCCAGGACAGTGTGCCTCAGGTAACAGAAAGAAGAGCCTCGAAGACAAACCTTAGGACTGGTTCTACTGCCATGAAACCAGGGCTAGGGTTGGGGGAACCACCAATAGTGTGGGGTGGGAAGAAAAGAGAGAGGTAACAGTGAAGAAACACCAGATGGGTTTACCCTCCATTCCATTTTCGGTCACCTGCTGTCTGGCTACTGCCAACATAGAAATAAACCAGGCCTGGGGTGGGGAGAAAAAGTACGGAAAGGGTGTTTAATGGGGTTTGTGACAGGCAGTTGGCTCCTTTGTCCTACCTCCAAAAGAAGTTGAAAAGTTCATGTCTCCACCCTCCCTTACAGCTGGAACATCCATGTCACATATCCTGGCCAGTGAGACTTTAGGCAGAAGTTTGCAAGAAGCTTCTGGGAAGACTTTTTTTTTCTGATAAAAAGAACAGAAATGATGGCACCTGTCTTTCCTTCCCCTGTATGATGCCCAGAGCTCTGAGGGCTCTCTTTAAGTCAGCCATACTGTACCTCACTGTTAAATGTAAACAAAGAGTCGGGGATCACCAGCATCTGAGAAACAAGGAAAAGGCCAGAGAAGCTCAGATTAACCTGACTTTTTGAAATAAAACTAGTAACCTCCAAACTTTGCTTATGTGAGAAATATAAACTTTTGTTTAGTCACACATTCCTGTTGCTTGCAACAAAAGCAGTCCTGGAATACATAGTAGTCCCAGATAATAGTTGGTAGAGAAATAGGAAGAAGGAGGAGGTAAAGAAAATGACAAGCGGTGCCGGAGGTGGGAGGGGAGGGCAATTTCTGTGGCAACTTGTTAGGCCCAGGGAGCTGGTTATAATATAAAGGACTGTCTAATTAATTTATGTCAGAAGTCACATACATAATACTAACACAAATATAAAAGTTCATTTTTTGGAAAAATACAGAAAATGGAGTACAAGTTTCCCACATATTTTTAATAAGATGCAGATTCCCACCTAAACTTTTTTCGTGTAATTGTCAAAATGTCATAATTTTGCTGTTATTTCCCCAAGGTACCCAAAATAGATAAAAGGCTTACATAACCTTACAAGGTATGTGTGCACATTCAGCCATAAAAACAAGATGGAAAACAACACAAATTAAATGGCTTCATTTTCTCAGAAAAGAGAAAGTAACTCTATATATGTTTAGGTAAGAATTTGATTGGCATCATCACTCACACCCACCTGAACCTGGTCTATACTGGAGTGTCTCGGGCTTCTGGAGAGAAAAAATACTCTCAAACAAAAAGGAAGAAGAAACTTGGCCCCCAGCCTCTGAGGGAGAGGAGGTTTATAGAAAATTCATCCTAAGGAGGGAGAGATCGAGGTGCCTGGGGCACTGACTGACGGTGGGCAGAGGATAAAGCTTTTGAGTGAAATACATGGTGTTGTCCTTGAAATATCCTCTTAGTCAATCAGTGAGGTTCAGGTCATCAAAGAAGTGGATTCAAAAACGAAACAAGACAATCTACCCTTTGAGGATTTATTACAAACAGGTCTCAGGGTGAGTTGAAAATTCTTCCCTTCCCCCTCTCCACATGGGGAGAAAAACAATGTCAAGGTCAGGAGAGCCCTCAGAAACAAAAATGGAAGCAATGGTGGCCCAGTAGCAAGAGCAGGACAGCCTTAATATCCACCAGGAAGTCCCTGGGTACCTGCGAGCCTGTTAAAGGAAGAGTAAAGTAAGAACTTGGGATCCAGTGAATCCGTTGAGTTGAGGTTTAGAGTCAGGAGAGATTCTCATTTTCGTTGCAGTTGCTCATACCCCTGCCTGTCCTCCCTCATCCGGCAGGTCCAAGCAAGGGTAACAGAAACACCATGCCTCCACACACAATCCGCAGGCCACCTGGAGGTCAGTGGCCGTAACTCTATGACTTCCATGCTCAGTAAACTTATAACTCTATATGTTATTAAGAAGTTACAGACTTTCAACTCTATCTATAACTTATGGGGATAGAAGCCATAACTCTTCTTACAAGAAGAGAACTTAGCTCTAATTGCTAATATTCCAGCAAAGAGACTATAGCTTGAACATATCTGTGCTTTGCTGTTTTTGAAAGAGAGTAAATATCATTGAATGCAGCCTTGAACCTAAGCCCTGATGCTTGATAGCAATGATAATAAAAATAGGAAGATACAAGCTTTTATTTTTAAAAAAGTGAATTCACAATTACTTTCCTAAATATATCATTATCAAATTAATACAGTGCTGTCTCTATGTTTAGGGAAAGTATTTCCAGAGAGCTCAGGTTACCTCACTGAAAGCATGGCATGAATAAGACAAATGTCATAAGTAATATACTAGTAAAAGCCAGGTGGCTTTGAAAAGGCAACACTTGCTTCTGTAGGCACAGGCTCCATTCTTATATCTGACAATAGCTACAACTAGATGCTGTTGGTTCCAAAGTAACAGGCCAGGAACTCAGTGTTGCTTACCATAATCACTGGAAAATAATTTGGTCAGAAATATTTTCTTCATTCACTCATATGTCCAATAAACGTTTCCTGAATGCCTACCATGAGCCAGAAACTGTTTTGACACCAGGGAATACAGCAATGATCGAAAGAGACTAACTCCCTGCCCTCCTGGAGCTTATATTCCAGTTGAAGAAATAAGTAAAATATATAGTTTGTTCACTGGTGATAAGTACAATGGAGAAAAAGTAGGAAAGAGGATGGGAGGGAGGCTGTGGTGCAGGCTTCCATTTTAAACAGAGAGGTCAAAGGAAACCTCCCTGAGATGATATTTAAGCAAAGACCTGGGAAGGAGGTACAGGAGTGACATCTGGATGGGACAGAAAGGTCCAGAAAGAGTGAACAGAGAGTGCAAGTCAGAAGGCCTGATGGGTCCACAAACAGTAAGGAGGTCAGTTTGACTGGGAAGCACAAAGTGAAGGAGAGAATAGTGGGAGGTAAGGTCAGAGAGTAATAACAGGACAGGTTACATAGAGCCTTAAAGGCTATTGTAAAGGTCTGCCTTTACTTTCAGAGCTATTGGAGGGTTTAGAGTGGAGAAGTGTTGTGATCTACCTTAACTTTTAACTGGATCAGCCTGCCTAGATGGTAGCCAGGCAGAGATGGTAGAAAGACAACAGCAAAGTAGGAAGATCAGTTGTAAAGCTACTACGATAACCCAAGGGAGATGCCGCTGGCTAGGACCAGGGTGCTAGCAATGGAACGGTAAGAAGTGGTCAGAGTCCAGACATATTTTAAAGATGGGTTTGGTTGATAGATTAGATGAGAAAGGATGCATTGGAAGGATGCATTGGATGCCATTAACTGAGACAATGAAAGCCTTTAGGAAGAACAAGTTTCAGGAGGAAAGATCAAGAGTTGTTTTGGAAATGTTAAATTTAAAACACGAAAGATGCCCAATACCTGACTGAACGTGTAGATTTGGAGTCAGGAGAGAAAGGTGGACCTTTCTCTCCTGACTCCAAATAAGGGATATAAATTCTGAAGTTGTCAATATATACATGGCTTTTAAAGCCACGGAGACTGGATAACAGAGAACAGAAAAGATTCAAGGACCCAGTCCTGGGCGCTCCAAGATCAGTGTGGCGCATTCAAGCCAGACTAACCCGAGCTTCACCTCAGTAAGGTCAGATTCTTAATCATTTTCTATCTTCAGAGCCCAGACAGTACATGGGACATTGTGGGTGGCAAAGAGCGGTATAGTTCAACAAAAACTTAACTTTGTTCCAGCCTAATTGGGGAGCTGGGGAAACAGCAATGAACGAATGTAAATTCCTGACACCTGCATTCTAACGAGTGGGCCAGGGAAGATAACCGGTGGCAAAACCATAATTAACGAAATTGCTTTCCCAGGAACCTATAACGCCAACCTAACATATAAATAAAGAAAAGTCGGACTGGGGCTTATGCGCGGCCCTCTCTGGTGGCTATCCTTCCCCTGCTGGAGCCAGATCAATGCAAACCTCGCTCCTAAACGGTTTTCATCGGCATCCAGCGCAGAAGCGCCATTAATCAGGGTCCTGAGGTCCAGAGGGCAAGAGTAAACTCCGCCAGCTAGGGGAGAGGGCGGCAGGGAGAGATGACTGGGACCTTATCTGAACTGCCGACCCGCCCCCGCGGACTCCGGACCTCCCAGGGCGCCGCAGCCTCACCCCACAGTCCATCTGTCCGCCTGTGGCTCTGTCCTGCAGCAGGTGGGCTGGTTTCTAGGGAACTAAGACAGCGCTTAAACCTACCCGCTCTCCCGCGCGGTAGCTCCCGTACGCAGGCGCACCCGTGGCAGGGCATGCCGGGAATCACAGTTTTCCCGGCCCTGGAGGGCCCTCCGCCCCGGGCGGGACCCAGGCCGGTACCCGGGGGCGCGCACGGAGCGCACAGCCCCGTGACCCGGATGACTACAGATCTTCGTTGTGCTCGCGAGCGGGGCATGCCGGGATAGGTAGTTTCAGCCCACTCACGTCCCTGAGGTCCTGCGGCGTCCGCTTTGCGGAATTACCCGTCCCATGCTGGTGAGCGTGCGGAGTTTGGGTCATTTGACACATACCCTGCATCCGGTCAGAGTCCAAGAGAAGAAAATGTTTTGAGTTTTAGAAGGATGAAAGTATCAAGTAACTTATGAACGACAGGAAAATAAGATTTTGTTAATGAGCATAAAAAATGGTAAAAATACCGAGCTCAAACATTCTCATTGAAGAAAAAAACAAGCCCCTCTTCATCCTCATTCATCATGGCCAGACCGAGAGTAAAACACATGTCTGCTCCCTGGTTTTTTGTCTCTTCAGCATAATTTATTTCTTGCTTTGTCTACAGGTGAGTAGGTATTTCTGTTTGACTGTAAGTAGCTGCGAAATGAGAGAGAGCACCGAGAATAAAACTGTCGTTTCTGAGTTTTGCTGTAAGACTGGGAATTCACACTTACCGGGAAGTCTTCTACAGTGAAAAGGCAACACGGCTTTGCTTTAGGTAGCTGGACAGAACACCTTTTACCAGCACCAGGGCAATTAATGTATTCTTCTCGTCTCTCTGGGGTTGCAGCTGAGAATAACTTTAGCCCTCAAGTGAATGCAGTCAGATCCGAGATGAGTCCTCCTTTGCTTAACGAGTGGCTGGCTGAATTGATCTGGCAATTCTTATTCTGATAGATGAGACTCACGTGAGATGGAGAGAATGTCCAAACCACAGCTGTAAGGCATATTCATCAAACTGTAGGGCCATTCGGTGAAGGAGAAAAGAGCACAGCAAACGTTATTCAGGTGAAGGGGCCAAATAAAGCTTTTAATATGAAAAGTGGGAGAGTATTTTAGAGCGTCAATGCAAAGAGCCAATTACGCGTAAGTTTTCTCTTGCAGTAACCTCTGATTTATGGATGAAGATGGGGGATATGTGTATGCACCTGGTAGATAATCTGCACACTTCAGTGTAATGAGAGTTTTCACCTTCTCCTTGACTCTCCATATTAAACAGCAGTCAGGGAGCCAAATTGATTAAATTTAGTGTTTTTAATTTATTTTCCTCTGTCTACCATTTGGTAAACCACATTAGAACTTAAGTCAGGCAATTACAGAGTTAAAGAATCTGAAGTCGTCAATAAACTAATTCATCTGTTAGAGAAGGGGTTTCTGGACACCTGAGAATTTACTATATTAAAAGTCTGGGGTTTTTTTGTGTGTGTGTGGTACGCGGGCCTCTCACTGTTGTGGTCTCTCCCGTTGCGGAGCACAGGCTCCAAACGTGCAGGCTCAGCGGCCATGGCTCACGGGCCCAGCCGCTCCGTGGCACGTGGGATCCTCCTGGACCGGGGCACGAACCCATGTCCCCTGCGTCGGCAGGTGGACCCTCAACCACTGCGCCACCAGGGAAGCCCTAAAAGTTTGTTTTTATTCTAAGTGCCTGAACATATTGATTTTTTTTCTGATTTCCCTCTTGATTTTCAATTGATAAATAGTTTCACACTTGTTGACCCCACTCAAAAACAAGGTATTTTCAGCCATGGAAATCCTAGGGATTCCATGAGGACCATCCTCTCTCATGACTACTATGATAGCCTTCTAACTGGTTTTCTGATCACTCTTCCCAAAGCATCCTTCATATAGCTACTAAAATGATCTTTTGAGAAAGTAAATCTGACTATCTTATTCCTTTGCTTAAAAACATTTAATAGTTCCCCACTTAAACTTTTAGTTTCCCATTGAACAGTATGAAGCCCAAATTTCTAATGGCTTCAGCCTAATCCACCAGCCTCATCTGCATCTGGCCCCCCACGGGAACCTTGAATTCAAGCCTACAGGCATGTCTTTGTGCTTGCAGGCTCTGTGCCCTCCGCCAGGCATGCCCTGCCTCTTATCAGTGTGGTGAATTCAATGGAAATGTAACCTCTTCTGTAGAGCCATTCTGTTCCCTCCCAAAGTATTTATTGTACAGCATAATTGTCAGTGTGCCTTACCTCCCCTTGATTAGGCTGTAAGCTACTTGAGGACAGGACCTTTGTTCTCTTTATTTTGATTTTCAAATTTTCAACAGCAAGCATAATGCCTGGCAGACAGTAGAGGCTTGGTAAGTTCTTGTTTAGTGAATGAATTAATGAATAAATTTTGAATGCTTCTACAGAGGTTATGTCTCACTCTCCTGACTAATCTTATATAATCATGGTACAGTGATCAAAACTAAGAAATTAGTACTGGTATGATACAGTTAATGAAACAACAAACTGCATTTGGATTTCATCAGTTTACCCACTAATGTCTTTTTTCTGTTTCAGGATGCAATCCAGGATCCTACATTGCATTTACTTGTCCTGTCTCCTTCCTCAGCCTTTGTCTTTCATGACCTTGGGATCTTTGAAGACTACTGGTCAGTTATTTTGTAAAATGTCCCTCAATTTGGGTTTGTCATGATTTCTCATGACTAGATCGAGGTTATGCAATTTGGGAAAAATACCACAGAAGTGATATTGTGTACTTCTTGGTGCCTCATATTCGGGGGGACATGATATGCCTGCCTTATTACTGTTTAAGTTAATATTCATCCCTTGCTTATGGTGATGCCCGTTAGATTTCTCCAGTAATCTTACTGTGTTCTTCTCTGTAACTAATAAGTATTTGGGGAGAGACACTTCAAGCCTGTGCAAATATCCTGTTTCTCCTTAAACTTTTACCCACTAAAATTAGCCGGTTTTTCTTGCTAACAGCTTTTATGGTGTGTTAATTGTGGCTTTCTATTTTCCTCATTTACTAGTTTGAGTTCTTTTGTAGAGATGAGTTGTATGTTTTCTCCCATTTATTTATTTATTCAGTTATTTACATCAGTATGAGCTTATGGATATTTATTTTATTCTTTGGGTTATAATTCAATACCATTATTCTTTTATTTCTGAAATCGTTCCAGCTTTGGCCATTCAGAGACCATTAAGGAGCCACTGTGTCTCAATTTTTTTTCTTTAAGCACTACCCTACTTTCTATCATTGCAAGATTTCCAGGCTCATCTTGTATTTTCCTGGTCCAACCCTAGATTCAACCACTTCTCCAAGGAGCTCTGTTTCTTTTTATTAAAGAATGGTATTTAAAATCTGAATGCTAGGCTATCACTGCTTCTAGTTCCTCTCAGAAGACAGAGATAGGAACTATATGTATAAATACCACCCCATGCATATACATTAATATATCTATATTTCTGTATCTATCTGTGTATATATATATATGTTTTACATGTATGTAAATGTGTGGATATATAAACAAGACATGAGTTCATACTGATATTCCCACTCAAATCCAGCACTACAGTTTATTCTAACTTTTGCCCTTTTCTTTTAACTTCTTTCTGTGACTGTGGGAAACCTGGCTCTCCTTATCCACAATACATCTACTTGTTTGTTCAACCCTAGTACACATATAAAGCAGTTTTTAAAATTGCTAATCCATACCGGATAAGAAACACATTTAAAACTAGAGCATGTTGCTTGGGCACAGATCTTTTTGTCTTTAGCCTTATAGCACCCAGTCCAAACACCATTTTCCAAAGTTACTTGGGTCACTCCTTCCTTCTCCACCTGCTTCAGGGTGGCTATTGGATTTATTTGGAATACAGTTAGATTCATATGTCCCAGTCTGCATTCCAGCTTGTGTTCTGTCCAAATCCTGGTTGGTTTTCTCTAATTTCCATATGGTAAAATGTACTATTTGTGGTGTCCAGTCCAATGAGTTTCAACAAATTATTAGAGTTTTCTATCTCCCACCACAGTTGTATACAGAAGTTTCCTCACCCTCAAAATTCCATCATTCTCCCCCTTAATAGTCAACCCCTCCCCCCCACCTCCCAGCCTCTGACAACTACTGATATGT
This sequence comes from Hyperoodon ampullatus, assembly GCF_949752795.1. Taxonomy (NCBI): domain Eukaryota; kingdom Metazoa; phylum Chordata; class Mammalia; order Artiodactyla; family Ziphiidae; genus Hyperoodon; species Hyperoodon ampullatus. Next base: position 234,743 of record NC_136933.1, read on the forward strand.
TTTCCATACCCATCATTTTGCTTTTCCAAAATGTCAATGTTAATGCAGTCATACCCTTTGGGTCTGACCTCTTTCATTTAGCAAATGCATTTAAGATTTATCCATGTTGTTGCATGAATCAATAATTCATTTTTGGGCTTCCCTGGTGGCACAGTGGTTGAGAGTCCACCTGCCGATGCAGGGGACATGGGTTCGTGCCCCGGTCCAGGAAGATCCCACATGCCGCAGAGCAGCTAAGCCCGTGAGCCATGGCTGCTGAGCCTGCGCGTCCGGAGCCTGTGCTCCGCAACGGGAGAGGCCACAACAGTGAGAGGCCCGCGTACCATAAAAAAAAAAAAATTCATTTATATAGCTGACTAGCATTCCACTGTATTGATATATCAGTTTGCTTATTCATTCACTGGTTGAAGGATATCTCAGTTGTTTCCAGTTTGGGGAGGTGGTTGTTAATAAAGCTTCTATAAATATTTGCATAGAAGTTTTTGTGTAAAAATAAAGTTTTCATTTCTCTTGGATTAAACACTTAGGAGTGGTATTGCTGGATTATATATTAGGTATATGTTTAAATTTGTAAGACACTGCCAAACTGCTTTCCACAGTGGCTCTACCATCTTGCATATAAATCAACAATGTATGGCATTCCCAGTTGCTTCTCATCCTTGTCCACACTTGATAGTGTCAGTATTTTTTTTCTTTAGCCATTCTAGTAAGTGTGTAGTGGTATCTTGTGGCTTAGTTCACGTCTCCTCAGTGACTAATGATGTTGAACATATTTTCATATGTTTATTTGACATGAATGTATCTTTTATAATAATTTGTTTGTTCATACCTTTTGCCCATTTTAAAAATGGGGTGTTTTTTTCTGATAAATTTTTTGAGATACAAGTCCTTTATCAAAATGTGATTTGACAACATTTTCTCTCAGTCTGTGGCTTGTCTTTTCATTCTCTGAACGGTGTTTTGCAGAGCAAAAGTTTTTAATTTTGATAGAACCAACTTACCAGTTTTTTTTTTCTTTTATGTATTGCTCTTTAGGTGTCATACCTAAAAATTCCTTGCCTAACCCTAGCTCATGCAGATTTTTTCCCATGATTTCTTCTGGAAGTTGTACCATTTGGTGTTTTACTTTTAGGTCTATGATCTAGAGTTTTTTTTTTTTTTTTTTTTTGTGGTATGCGGGCCTCTCACTGTTGTGGCCTCCCCCGCTGCAGAACACAGGCTCCAGACGCGCAGGCTCAGCGGCCATGGCTCATGGGCCCAGCCGCTCCGCGGCACGTGGGACCCTCCTGGACCCGGGCACGAACCCGCGTCCCCCGCATTGGCAGGCGGACTCTCAATCACTGCGCCACCAGGGAAGCCCTAGAGTTATTTTTTAAAATTAGGTATGAGGTATAAGTTGTTTTGTTTTTGGTTATGGACATCCAATTATTCTAGCACTATTGTTGGAAAGATTATCCATCCTTTCTTCTAGTGCAACACTCTCTTTGGTTAGTGTAGTTTACAGTATTTCTTGAAATCAGAACGCGTAGTCTTCCAACTTTGTTCTTCTTTTTCAACTTTATTTTGGCTATTCTAATTCTTTTGCCTTTCCCTAGAAATTTAAAAATCAACCTACAAAAAATTCTGCTAAGGTTTTGATGGGGAATATGCTGAATCTGTATATGAAGTTGGGGAGAATTTAGGATTAATATTATTGAGTCTATCAATCCACGAACATGATATATCTCTCTACTTATTTAAGTCTTCTTTGATTTATTTTATCAGTATTTTGTAGTTTTCAGCATATAGATCCTATTCATAGTTTGATTTATATCTATGTTTTATTTTTTGGTGCTATTGTAAATATTGTTTAAAAAATTTTTAAATCCATGTTAGTTTATAGAAATGTAATTGACTTTTGTATGTATCTCTTATCCTGTGACTTTGGTAAATTCACTTACTACTTTTAGGAACTGTTTTTGCTATATTTGGGGGGATTTTCTATGTAAAAATCCTGTCATCTGTATATAGAGTATTTTCCCCCCTTACAATCTGAAATGACTTTATTTTTCTCACGTTGTTGCACTGGATAGGACTTTCACTGTGGTGTTGAGTAGGAGTGGTGAAAGGAGATTATCTTTACCATGTTCCCATTAAGTTTGATATTAGTTGTAGGTTTTTTATGGTTATCCTTTATCAGGTTAAGGAATTTTCCTTCCATTTCTAGTTTGTTGAGAGTTTTTATTATGAAGAGGTGTTAAATTTTGTCAAATGCTATTGAGATAATCATGTTTTGTTTTGTTTTGTTTCTTCTTTGGTCTGGTAATGTGGTGACTTACACTGCGTTTTCAGAAGTTGAACCAACCTTGTATTCCTAGGTTTTGCCCGACTTGGTCATTCTGTATTATTTTTGTTATATATGCCTAGATTTGATTTGCTAATAGTTTTTCTTTTAATTTTTATTTTATATTGGACTATAGTTGATTTACAATGTTATGTTACTTTCAGGTGTACACAAAGTGATTCAGTTATACATATACGTATATTTATTCTTTTCAGATTCTTTTCCCATATAGGTTATTACAGAATATTGAGTAGAGTTCCCTGTGCTATACAGTGGGTCCTTATTGATTATCTATTTTCTTTTTGTTTTTGTTTTGTTTTGTTTTTTTGCGGTATGTGCACCTCTCACTGTTGTGGCCTCTCCCTCTGCGGAGCACAGGCTCCAGACGCTCAGGCCCAGCGGCCATGGCTCACGGGCCCAGCTGCTCCGTGGCATGTGGGATCTTCCTGAACTGGGGCACGAACCTGTATCCCCTGCATCGGCGGGCGGACTCTCAACCACTGCGCCACCAGGGAAGCCCTGATTATCTATTTTATGTTTAGTAGTGTGTATATGTTAATCCCAACCTCCTAATTTATCCCTCCCTGCAACCTTTTCCCTTTGGTAACCATAAGTTTGTTTTCTAAGTCTGTGAGTGTTTCTGTTTTGTAAACAAGTTCATTTGTATCATCTTTTCAGATTCCACATATAAGTGATATCATATGATATTTGTCTTTCTCTGTCTGACTTACTTCACTTAGTATGATAATCTTTAGGCCCATGCACGTTGCTGCAAATGGCATTATTTCGTTCATTTTTATGGCTGAATAATATTCCATTTATATATGTACCATATCTTATTGCTAATAGTTTATTGAGGATTTTTGTATCTATGTTTGTGGGGGAGATACTGGTATTTATTTTCAGTTTATTATAATGTGTTTGGTTGTGATATTAGGATAATCCTAGCAGTATAAAATACATGAGAAGTGTTTCCTCTTCTTATATTTTCTGAAAGGGATTATTTAGAATTGATATTATTTCTTCCTTAAGTGTTTTTTAGAATTTGCCAGTGAACATTTGGGCCTGGAGTTTTCTCTTTTAAAAGGTTTTGAACTACAAATTCAGTTTCTTTAATAGCTATAGGACTATTTTTTAAATCTTTTTTCTTTCTTTTTTTTCTTGGTATTGCAGTGTTTTTTAGTGAGTTTAAGTAATTTTTGTCTTTTAATAATTGGTCTCTTTTATCTGAGTTGATTTATAGGCATAGAGTTGTTTGCAGTCTTCTTTTATTATCCTTTTATTCTCTATAGGATCTGTTGTGATAGTTCCTCTTTCATTCCTAATATTGGCAATTTTTGTCTTCTGTCTGTTTTCTTGGTCAGTATGGCTAGAGGTTAATCAATTTTATTGGTTTTTTTTCAAAGAACAAGCTTTTGGTTTCGTTGATTCTCTCTATTGATTTTCTGTTTTCAAATTTATTGATTTTTTTCTCTCATGTTTATTATTTAAACCAGAACATTTTCAAGAATAAAAAGGGGGTACTATTAATAATTAAACCAAGATAAAAAGCACAAACTGGAAATGTTCCAGGAAAACCAGGGTGTATGGTCACTCTGCCTATAGGATACGTGGGATGGGGAAAATGGTAGCTGGGAACCTCTGTGGGAATAAAACTTTACAGTGTATACCTTTTAGTATTATTTTCATTTTTAATCATTTGAATGTATAACCTATTAAAAATAAAATAAATGTACTTCTTTAAATATCTGGCATAAAGTAAGATCTCAGTGTATGCTGTTGAATAAACGAATGAATCAGTCAGTTAGTTAGCATTGGTGATTACCTGAGTTTCATTGGGGAAAATGGGATAATCATTATATATCCAACTCTGAAAGTCTACAACATATGTATCAGAATTGAATGATTAGTTTGCTCTGTATTCCTAACCTGCAGGATTGGTGACATGAATATTATCATCTCAGACTTGGTTATATTGTTCTCATTATTTATATCTTTCTTTGCCTGTTTTTTTATTTATTTGAAACATCTTACATATGAAGAAAGAGTAAACTGCAACTTACTGTAGAAAATCGGGAGAAAAGAAAGGAGCATCATTGAGGTCCTGCAGAGGGCATCATTGAGGGTTTCCTCAGCACTGTTCCTTTTCCTCAGAACCTGTGCCTCATCTCCAGGGTTACTGTGGGGATTTCCATTTTCATACTTTGTTCTGTATATATGTCTCCAGCACAGCCAGAGTCTTTTCCACATAATTTTTGGACAAGAGAAGCTGCACAGTAATGGGAAAATTGATGAGAAATAAAATTTATAAAGTGTTTGTTTAGAATTCAATGGGTGAAATGTTATAACTGCAGCAAGGACCTTAGTTCAGTTGTTTCTGAAATTTAGCTGCATTATTGTATATTCAGTACCTCCTTGAGTTCCGTGAGTCAATAAATCATATGAATAGAATAAAATTTTTATTTATGGAATGAAAAAGGTTCTTAAAGAACTGATCTGATAAGGTAAATGTAAGTAGTGAATTCAGATAAGTGTTCCTATAAATAATAAGAATGCTCCTATTTTTAATAATCAAAGATTAACTCAGCCCTTCAAAACACAAGGCTCTGGAATAAGCTACATGTCAGTATTACAACAGGAATGTGTCTCATCTAAAATATAGGAAATTTCAGGTGGGTGAAAAAGGTGGAAATCAAAGTAATGTTTTACCCAGACATTGAATTCTAAACAGCCAATTTATAGATATTATTTCTCAGAATCTGTTCCATTATTGCTAAGGTTCTATGATTCCTTTATAGACCTCTCATAATTATATTTGGACAGAGATGACACCTTGTTACAATAGTGATAATCCCTACAGAATATAAATATATGTATTCCACTAAAAACATTCAAATCGAGATCAAGGTATCACTTGGATATCTCAGTGAAACAATGATCAAATGGTAAAACGTTAAATCTTTATAAAACATTATTTAATAAGATTATACGACAAAGTAGAACTGTTTCTCCTCTGGCACTCAACAAACAGAAAAATCCATATTCACGTTGCTTTCTTCTCTGTTTCCTCCATAACAATCAGTACTGAAAACCCACAAAGATAGTAAATTCAGTCAAACATATTGATGATAAAATCAAGCTTGTATATTAGCTCTGAAGTGCATACTGTCTCTTGAAACCGTTGACAACTTGGCTGGTTTCACTTTCTACCCCCATGTATTCTCTTCCTGGAAAGCGTCCTGGCTTCTTAAAATAACTGTTCGTGGAAAACATTCTCTCTAGATACAGTGCTATGAAGATATAATATTTTTCCTTATATAAACTCAACAGCTTAATAAAGTCAAAAGGACTACTATTTAATATGATAATGAAGAAATTGAGTTTATATATTCCTTATTCTAGAATTACAGTATTAAAGATTTTTCTTAAACAGAAATCTATCTTTGTTCTAGAAATATTAACCAATATGCCTGACTCTTTAGCTGTATGATCTTGGGAAAGTTACTAGACTCTCCATACTTTAGTTTCCATATTTGTAAAGTAGAGAGGATTAAGTAAGTTTATAATACCACCAGGATACAATTGTCTATAGGTCTCTCACATTTCTCTATGACTTGTGAAGAAAGGCACTGATTGCCCTTTCTCTGGACTCTCTTCTCAAGAATATTTTTAGAGGGAAAATAGAGATAGAGTCTGCCTCTGGAGCAAAGGGAAGGCTTGCTTATCGTCCATTATAAAAGATTTGGATTCCCAAAGCTCAGGGATCCCTTCCTGTAACACCATCCACTTCATATGCAATGAGGCCCCTCTGGTAATTTGAGGAAAAGGGAACTAGTGCAAACATGCTGATCCTTATGCTGCTTGCTGTGTCCAGAGTAACAAAGTCCTTTGTCTCTTACCCAGGAGTCTCGTGTCTCTGTCAACATCCATGAAACTGTGGCAGAATAACTTGTTAGCTTGAAAGTAGGGTAAAATCTGAGACCCTTTACAGTTTTTGGCACATATGACAGTCTTGGAGTCTGGAATGTAGAAAATGTTCAACAAATATTAATATTTATCACCATCAACATTATTTAGCATCAAAAATACTAAGATTTGACCTAGCAATTATACTTCTTGGAATTTGTCAGGCTGAAAGTTGTGAGATATGTGTAAAGTGCTAGATATTAATTGTAAATTTTTAATAAAAATTGGAATAAACATAAATGACTATCCTATAAAAATGCTATCACCACAGTAATACCATCAAACACAGCCATTCTAAAACTCAGTGTCATAAAGCCAAGCATTTATTTTCACACTCGTGATGTCTGTAAGTTGGCTGGGAAATCTCTGCTCCATGTGTCCCCTTCTGGGGCCTAGGCAAAAGGGGGCAGTGACTATCTGGGGCATACTCTTCTTGGGAATGACGGAAGAACAAGAGGGCAAGCCCAATTGCACAAGCACGTTTCAAGCCTCTGCTTGTGTCACATCTGATAATATCCTAATGGTCAAAGCAAGTAACACAGCCAAGCCCAAAGTCAAGACATGGGAAATTATACCAAGACCACCACAAAGCCATGGTAAGGATGTTCAATGTACTATAGAAGAGTGAAGGATTGGAATCCACAATTTACTCTACCATAATCAATAGGAAAGTGGCTAAGTAAATACAGTGTATTCATACTAAGCAGCCATCAGAAAGAATGAGTGAATCTGAATGTTCTAAAATGGAAAATGTATACAATACATTACTGAATGAAAAGGACAAATTGTGAGATATGCATACGATCCTATTTTCATTTAAAAGAAAAACCTTTGAATACATGTATTTATTTTATATGGACAATAAAGAGCTTGCATAGATGCACAAACTATTAGTATTTATCTTCAGGATTGGAATTGGGAGATGAGGGATAAATTCCTTCCACTTTATGCTTTATGCACTTTTGTATTATTAGAAAAAATGTTTTATAAATATGTTTTACTTTTGTAATAAAAAACCTGATAAAGATAAGACAAAAATACTAAAAGAAAATGACAAAAATGTTTTTAGCTTCCAGGTATTTTTTAGTTGATGACTCATTTTCCATTCCCTTTCCCCAGTATACATAAGAATAAAATAATTCTAATACCTAGAAGATTTTGGTCGCAGATCCTGCCCCTACAAAACTTCATTCTGCTTCAGAAATGATTTGTTTCATTCCACATAATCACCTTTAGACTTATGTGATACATTTTGATACTGTTGGGTCTCTTGGTAGAGCAGAGAATTCCTAATAATATTTAAGGATTTTCTGAGTTTCTTGACATTTATTTCAGAAATGTAGTTTTTCTGTTTTAAAAGTCCCATTTGGTTCTTTTTTATTATTACTATAGTTTCTATTTCTTTATTTTTAAAATAAATTTCTTTCTTTCTTTATTTTTGGCTGCGGTGGGTCTTTGTTGCTGCACCCAGGCTTTCTCTAGCTGTGGCGAGTGGGAGGCTACTCTTCGTTGTGGTGCATGGGCTTCTCGTTGCGGTGGCTTCTCTTGTTGCAGAGCATGGGCTCTAGGCGCACGTGCTTCAGTAGTTGTGGCACGTGGCCTCAGTAGTTGTGGCTCGTGGGCTCTAGAGCTCAGGCTCAGTAGCTGTGGTGCACGGACTTAGTTGCCCCACGGCATGTGGGATCTTCCCGGACCAGGGCCCGAACCCGTGGCCCGAACCCATGTCCCCTGCATTGGCAGGAGAATTCTTAACAACTGCGCCACCAGGGAAGCCCTAGTTTCTATTTCTTAGTTGAGAAGATCTCTATCTTTTCATCCATTTCAAGTGTTTACCTTTACCACATGGTGTATTGTTAAAATAGCTACTTTAGAATCTTTGTCTGATGTTTCCACCATCTGTATCAAGAGCCAGCATGCTAAAGCCTGTAAACCAAATCCAACCTATTGTCTGGTATTGTTTGGTTCATGAGCAAAGAATTGTTTTCACACTACAGTTTTAACCAAAGCTAAACTTTTAAATGGTTGGGAAAATTCTTTTAAAGGTTAATATTTTGTGATGTGAAAATTACATGAAATTAAAATTTCACTTTCCATAAATACAAATTTATTGGAACACAGCCATGCTTATTCATCTACATATTGTATGTGACTGCCTTTGTACCACAATGACAGAGCAGAGTTGTTGTGACAGAGATCATATGGCCCAAATAACCGAAAATATTCCTTCCATTTGGCTGTTTACATAAAAAGTTTGCACCTGATCTGGGTTATCTCAGGCTTTGCATCTGTTGAGTGTCTTTTCCATTAAGAATTGGCCACATGTTCCTAGTTTTTTGTATGTTGAGTAATTTTGGATTGTGTTCTGGACATTTTGAATAATATATAGTGAGACTCTAGGACCTGTTAAAGTCCTCTGGAGAATGTTGATTACTTTTTGATTTAACAGAAATCCACCTAGTTAGGTTCACACTTTAAGCTGTCTCAACTTCTGTGGGAGTGACTCCAATATCATTTCAATTTTTGAAGGCTTTTCTATGCTACTTTACATCTATTTCATGTGTGTACAGCTCGGTGGTGAGCTTGTGACTTATGTTGGTTCATACACAGAACCAAACGATCTCCTTTAGCTTTCTCCACTCTGATATTTCCATCATTTTCTCCAACTTTTTAGGGCCCATTTTCCCAGTCTTCCGACTAGAAAGATGGTATTTCTCTCAGAGTTATAGTTGCTCATGGTACTGCGCAGTTACACACAACTGGAGTTTTCCTTAGGTTAACACCAGCAGATAAAAGAGAAAAAGAAAAAAAGAAGAAGAAAGGAAAATTAACCCCTGCACAGGCCATTCTTCAAATTTTGAGTCCTCTCCATGGTCCACCTGTTATTTTTCTCCCTGAAATCCCCAGGTAGTTGCTATTCATATACTGTCCATGGTTTATATTTGTATAAGGTTTTAGCTCCTGCATGGAATTAAGGGGTTGAGATTTCCAGGGCATAAACACATCCTAAGCAATATCTTAATAATCCATATAGCACTATTTGGTAATAATTTTGCTCTAAAATTTTGGACTTCGTGGGATTCAGAATATGCAAAAGGCAATGTCATGTTTGATTTACCCAAGACCATCAATCCTCATGAATCCTGAGAATTTATACTAGAATGTAACAGGTGAATGAATTCCCATGATGAATCCTCATTGACCTGGGTGAAGAGGTTTACAGACCATGATAAATCCAAGTGGACTCAAACTATTTATTCTGGAAGATTTAATATGAGGAGTTTTGTGGTCAGTCAGTGAGGCCAGGACTCTTATTTGCAAGTGACAAGAGGAAGAGAAGAAGAAAATAATTTTTTACAAGTCCAGGGAGGATTTAGTGTGGTAGAAAGACCAATGGCCCCCCCAAAGATGTCCACAACCTAATCCCCATCACCTGTGAATATGTTACCTTGCATGGCAAAAGGAACTTCACAGATGAAGATCTTGTCATGGAGAGATTCTCCTGGATTTTCTGGGTCCAAGTAATCACAAGGGACTTTATAAGGGAAAGAGGAAGGCAGGAATGTCTGAATTATAGAAGAAGATGACATAATGGAAGCAGGGGTCAGAGAGAGAGAGAGAGAGAGAGAGAGCTTTGAAAATGGAGGAAAGGGCCATGAGCCAAAGAATTCAGGTAGCCTCTAGAATCTGGAAAAAGCAAGGAACTAGATTCTCCTCTAGAGTCTCCAGAAGGAATAAATCCTGTCAATAACTTGACTTTAGCCCAGTGACACTGATTTTGGATTTCTGCCCTCCAGAACTGTAAGGTAATAAATTATATTGTCTTAAGCCACTAAATTTGTAGCAATTTGTTATGGCAGCAATAGGAAACTAATACAGTTAGCTCAGCGACAAAATGGATCCATTGACTTAAATTATTATTAGCAAGGCTAGGGCCCAACTCCTCCCTCTCTCCCCCTCCCTCCCCCCCAACTTCCACCAACTTACCCTTCCTTCTGTTTATCTCTACTTGACCTCACTTCTATTGCAGATACAGGCTTTTCCCACATGGTAAGGAACATGGCTGTAAGCAGCACCAATTTCACCTCTTTCTAGCCCTGTGTCTTTGGAGTCAAATGGGACTTTATGCCCTAGAGCCATTTAGAATCTCAGAGGAGGACTTTAATTAGCTTGGCTAGGGTCAGGCACCCAACCATTGAACCAATTATCCCAATAAATGGAAGAGGGAATAATGATAAGCCAGAACTGCCTGAGTTACCTGCAGAGCCCTCCCCCGCAACTATGTGGAAGGTAATGAAATGGCAGTCCCACTAGAAGCACGTGGAAAAAGTAACAAATTCTCCGAAGGAGAAAGGGGTGCATTCAGACAAAGTGAACAAATGTCCATGACAGCTAGTCATTTTACTAGCTAGACCCAGCAAGGATAATGTCAATACATAAACCTGAATTTCCATTGAGATTACCAACTAAGACCACAGTCCATCTCCTTTTCTATCAGCGTGGCTGCACTCACTTGCTCACATCCCCAGATGCTCAGTTAATGTTAGATTTTGTGTTAAGTGAAAGTAAACTGAAAATAACAGTGGCTTAAATAAGATGGTGTTGGGAGAGGGATTGTTTCTCGGTCATATAAATGAAATCAGGAGGTGGACAGTTCAGGGCTGGCAGATGCTCCTTGGTGCCAGTGTTCTAGACATTTCTTGTCTACCATCCTTAAAAGGGACTTCTACGTTATGGTTCCAGATGGCTCCTCAGGCTCTAACCATAATTTTTGTACCGCACAAGGCAGAAAAGAAGAAATAAAGAGGAGCACCTCTCCTTCCTAAAGATATTCCCTGGAAGTTAAACTCATCCAGTTGATCAAAATATAGTCACATAGCCTCGTTCTCAAGCCACAGGCTTATTTCCTGAAAGCTACTGGAAAATATTTTTTAACATCGTTATTGGAATATAATTGCTTTACAATGTTGTGTTAGTTTCTGCTGTATAACAAAGTGAATCAGTTACATGCATACATATATCCCCATATCCCCTCCCTCTTGCGCCTCCCTCCCACCCTCCCTATCCCACCCATCTAGGTGGCCAAAAAGCACCGACCTGATCTCCCTGTGCTATGCAGCTTCTTCCCACTAACTATTTTACATTTGGTAGTGTATATACATCAATGCTACTCTTTCACTTTGTCCCAGCTTACCCTTCCCCCTCCCCATGTTCTCAAGTCCATTCTCTATGTCTGTCTTTATTCCTGTCCCGCCCCTAGGTTCATCAGAACCATTTTCTTTTTTAGATTCCATATATATATGTGTTAGAATACAGTATCTGTTTGTTTTTTTAACAACTTTATTGGAGTACAATTGCCCGAAAATGGTGCATTAGTATCTACTTTATAACAAAGTGAGTCATCTATACATATACACGTATCCCCATATCTCCTCCCTCTTGCATCTCCCTCCCATTGTTTTTCTGTTTCTGACTTACTTTACTCTGTATGACAGACTCTAGGTCCATCCACCTCCCTACAAATAACTCAATTTCGTTTCTTTTTATGGCTGAGTAATATTCCATTGTATATATGTGCCACATTTTCTTTATCCATTCATCTGTTGATGGACATTTAGATTGCTTCCATGTCCTGGTTATTGTAAATAGTGCTGCAATGAACATTGTGGTACATGTCTCTCTTTTTTAAAAAAAATTCTTTATTGGAGTATAATTGCTTTACATGTTGTGTTAGTTTCTGTTGTACAACAAAGTGCATCCGCTATATGCATATGTATATCCCCATATCCCCTCCCTCTTGTGTCTCCCTCCCACCCTCCTCATCCCACCCCTCTAGGTGGTCGCAAAGAACCAAGCTGATCTCCCTGTTCTATGCAGCTGCTTCCCACTACCTATCTGATTTACAGTTGGTAGTGTATATATGTCATTGCCACTCTCTCACTTCAGGTCAGCTTACACTTCCCCCTCCCTGTATCCTCAAGTCCATACTCTAGTAGGTCTGTGTCTTTATTCCCGTCTTGCCCCTAGGTTCTTCATGACCATTGTTTTGTTTTTTTTTTTAGATTCCATATGTATGTGTTAGCATACGGTATTTGATTTTCTCTTTCTGACTTACTTCACGTTGTATGACAGACTCTAGGTCCATCCACCTCACTACAAATAACTCAGTTTCGTTTCTTTTTATGGCTGAGTAATATTCCATTGTATTTATGTGCCACATCTTCTTTATCCATTCATCTGTCGATGGACACTTAGGTTGCTTCCATGTCCTGGCTATTATAAATAGAGATGCAATGAACATTGTGGTATATGACTCTTTTTGAATTATGGTTTCTCAGGGTATTTGCCCTGTAGTGGGATTGCTGGGTCATATGGTAGTTCTATTTTTAGTTTTTAAGGAACCTCCATACTGTTCTCCATACTGGCTGTATCAATTTACATTCCCACCAACAGTGCAAGAGGGTTCCCTTTTCTCCACACCCTCTCCAGCATTTATTGTTTGTAAATTTTTTGATGATGGCCATTCTGACTGGTGTCAGGTGATACCTCATTGTAGTTTTGATTTGCATTTCTCTAATGATTAGTGATGTTGAGCATCTTTTCATGTGTTTGTTGTCCATCTGTATATCTTCTTTGGAGAAATGTCTACTTAGGTCTTCTGCCCACTTTTGGATTGGGTTGTTTGTTTTTTTGATATTGAACTGCATGAGCTGCTTGTATATTTTGGAGGTTAATCCTTTGTCAGTTGCTTCATTTGCAAATATTTTCTCCTTTTCTGAGGGTGGCTTTTTTGTCTTGTTTAAGGTTTCCTTTACTGTGCAAAAGCTTTGAAGTTTCATTAGGTCCCCTTTGTTTATTTTTGTTTTTATTTCCATTTCCCTAGGAAGTGGGTCAAAAAGGGTCTTGCTGTGATGTGTGTCATAGAGTGTTCTGTCTATGTTTTCCTCTAATAGTTTGATAGTGTCTGGCCTTACATTTAGGTCGTTAATCCATTTGAGTTTATTTTTGTGTATGGTGTTAGGGAGTGTTCTAATTTCATTCTTTTACATGTAGCTGTCCAGTTTTCCCAGCCCCACTCTTGAAGAGGCTGTCTTTTTTCCATTGTATATTCTTGCCGCCTTTATCAAAGATAAGGTGACCATATGTGTATGGGTTTATCTCTGGGCTTTCTATCCTGTTCCATTGATTTATATTTCTGGTTTTGTGCCAGTACCATAGTGTCTTGATTACTATAGCTTTGTAGTATAGTCTGAAGTCCAGGAGCCTGATTCCTCCAGCTCCATTTTTCTTTCTCAAGATTTCTTTGGCTATTTGGAGTCTTTTGTGTTTCCATACAAATTGTGAAATTTTTTGTTCTAGTTCTGTGAAAAATGCCATTGGTAGTTTGATAGGGATTGCATTGGATCTGTAGATTGCCTTGGGTAGTAGAGTCATTTTCACAATATTGATTCTTCCAATCCAAGAACATGGTATATCTCTCCATCTGTTTGTATCATCCTTAATTTCTGTCATCAGTGTCTTATAGATTTCTGCATACAGGTCTTTTGTCCCCTTAGGTAGGTTCATTCCTAGGTATTTTATTCTTTTTGTTGCAGTGTAAATGGGAGTGTTTCCTTAATTTCTCTTTTATAATTTTCATCATTAGTGTATAGGAATGCATGAGATTTCTGTGCATTAATTTTGTATCCTGCTCCTTTACCAAATTCACTGATTTGCTCTAGTAGTTTTCTGGTCGCATCTTTAGGATTCTGTATGTATAGTATCATGTCATCTGCAAATAGTGACAGCTTTACTTCTTCTTTTCCAATTTGCATTCCTTTTATTTCTTTTTCTTCTCTGATTGCTGTGGCTAAAACTTCCAAAACTATGTTGAATAATAGTAGTGAGAGTGGGCGACCTTGTCTTGTTCCTGATCTTAGTGGAAATGGTTTCAGTTTTTCACCATTGAGGACGATGTTGGCTGTGGGTTTGTCATATATGGCCTCTATTATGTTGAGGTAAGTTCCCCCTATGCCTATTTTCTGGAGGGTTTTTATCATAAATGGGTGTTGAATTTTGTCAAAAGCATTTTCTGCATCTATTGAGATGATCATATGATTTTTCTCCTTCAGTATGTTAATATGTTTTATCACATTGATTGATTTGTGTATACTGAAGAAACCTTGCATTCCTGGGATAAACCCCACTTGATCCTGGTGTATGATTGTTTTAATGTGTTGTTGGATTCTGTTTGTTAGTATTTTGTTGAGGATTTTTCATCTATGTTCATCAGTGGTTTTGGCCTGTAGTTTTCTTTTTTTGTGACATCTTTGATTTTGGTATCAGGGTGATGGTGGCCTTGTAGAATGAGTTTGGGAGTGTTCCTCCCTCTGCTGTATTTTGGAAGAGTTTGAGAAAGATAGGTGTTAGCTCTTCTCTTGCCTTGCCAGAGCACCAAGACCCTGACAGCCACATGGTTCAGAAGAAAAGGAAGGGGCTTCTTATTGTGTGGAAACTTTTCCCTCTTCACAGCTGCCTCCCAGAGGCACGGGTCCCATCCCTGTTCTTTTGTCTCTGATTTTCTTTTTTCTTTTGCCCTACCCAGGTATATGGGGATTTTCTTGCCTTTTGAGAAGTCTGAGGTCTTCTGCCGGCATTCAGTAGGTGTTCTATCAGAGTTGTTCCAAATGTAGATGTATTTTTTATGTATTTATGGGGAGGAAGGTGATCACCCCGTCTTACTCCTCTGTCATCTTGAAGGTCTCCAGCTGGAAAATAATTGAACTTGAGGGAGAAAAACTTTCTAGATTTGTAACTTTGGGAAGTCATAATCTAAGACTCAGTTTGAATTTGAGGGTGTGACAGTTAAAATAATTTTTAACTAAAAAAACACATTATTTCTCTTAGTTTGTAATGGAAAGAATGTTCTGAACTGATTGTTTTCCATTTCTCTTATCTCTCTTTAGATATTGTAATTGGATGACTAGCTTCAATACTTTCCTGTAATGGCCATTTGAAATGGCACTGTTGACCTCTATTTTGCAGAATCCCAATGGCTTTTATTTGCCACCATTCCTCCCGACCTCTGTGTAGATATGACCCCATTATCACCCTTATCCTTTTGGACATACTCTCTTCACTTGAATTTTAGAATAGAACACTCCAAATCAAGCACAAACTTAAATCTTCAAAGCTGAGCTTGAAGCTAGACTCTATGCTGTAAAAAAAAAAAAAAAAAAAAAAAAAAAAAAAAAAAAAAAAAAAAACTTCACTGAAGGCTCAGAGGATATGGAAGGGAAACCCAGTACAGACTACTGGCTACTTGGTGTGGCTGGTTTTGTAACCCTGGTTCATCCATACAGCTTCTCTTCTGCCTAGTTACCATATTGCTTCTGTGGCAGAGGCTGGTTTCCTTCTCCTCTTATGAATAGCTACATGTACTTGGAACCCAGGCCTGGAGAAGGGGGGAAAATTCCCTTCTCACCCTATTTAAGGTCTTTATCTTCCAAAGATGATTGACAGTGACAATAATCACACCCTTCATAACAGCTCAAGTACCATCCCTGACATGACAGCTCAATGCACAGTATCTGATATGAGTACGGGAGATGCACTCCCAGCAGCAGAGAAATTGCAACCTTAAATCCCCCACTTCCAAATAGCACAGAGACAGATTTTTAAAAACATTTCTAAACCCTGTGTTACTATATTTTAAATAATATACGTGGGACAGCAGCAATTCAGTCTGAGATGAGCTTTGTCAAAACCAGTCTAGTTTCTTTTATGACCTCTTCTCCAGTGTGAGATGAAAATATATGCACATGCTCCTGCCATTCTTAGGATTATGGGGTCTTATCTGTGATAACCACTCAAGTGAGAACACAGCCATCTCATCAGAACCCAGCAACATTCTATAGGCACAGTGCAGTTTAAATCTACTCACAGTAAACTTTTCTCCAAAGAGGAAACAGATTGCAGAGATTCAGTTCTGGATCAAGCAAAGAGACAAAACCATGATCACAAATTCAGTTCAGCTTTTTAGAACACACAAAGCAGACACTTGGGTGCCCCATGTCATATCCCATTAGCTCATGTGATTCCAGCACAGAGGTGATGGACAATTCAAAGAACAGTGCCAGTGTCTAGTCTCAATGTGGGCAGTGAAATCTCTCCACCTTTCTAGCTCACGGTTTTCTCTGAAGCCACAGAAGGCCACTCAGAACAAGCAGGCTCAGCTGGAAAGTTGGGAGAGGGGATAGTTAACAGCCCTGTGGGCAACCATCAACCAATGGTGGAGGGAGGTGAGAGAATAACCAGCCCCCCTCCAGTTCTTTAATAAAATGATTCTGGAGCACATTCTACATGGTTCTTCAGAGGGTTCCCAGGGGGAATCAAACCCCAATTGCCCACAGGTCAATGAGGCACTCTTTGTTGGCTCTTCTCCTTTCTCTATTTCATTACTTCCACCCTTTTATTTCAGCTTCCTGGGATCACCTCCTAAGTAAACAACATGCACCCAAGTCCTGATTCTGTTTCAGGTATTGGGAAGACCCAAACTAAAAATCACAGAACTCCAATTCTACACCATTTTACGTGGGCTCCAGTTTTCTTTTGTGTATTTATTTTTTTAGAATATTTTTATTAGTTTCTGCTTTATAACAAAGTGAATCAGTCATACATATACATCCGTTCCCACATCCCTTCCCCCTTGTGTCTCCGTCCCTCCCACCCAACCTATCCCACCCCTTCAGACGGTCACAAAGCACCAAGCTGATCTCCCTGTGCTATGTGGCTGCTTCCCACTATCTATCTACCTTACGTTGGGTAGTGTATATATGTCCATGCCTCTGTTTCGCTTTGTCACAGCTTACCCTTCCCCCTCCCCATATCCTCAAGTCCATTCTCAAGTAGGTCTGTGTCTTTATTCCTGTTTTACGCCTAGGTTCTTCATGACATTTTTTTTCTTTTTTCTTTTTTTTTAGTGATTGAGAATTTATTAATTTGATTAATAAAATATAAATGCATCCAGACACAGAGGTCTAGACATTCCTGACGCTGGCACATGGGGGTGGGGTGTTCATTCCATGTGCACTCAATGCACGTGGGTTTGAGCATCTCTTAGACAAACTCTGAGCTCTCCCCTCAGATGGAGAAGCACGTCTCTGGTGCTTTATTTATTTATTTATTTTATTAGTTTCTGCTTTATAACAAAGTGAATCAGTCGTACATATACATCTGTTCCCACATCCCTTCCCTCATGCATCTCCCTCCCTCCCACCCTCCCCATCCCACCCCTCCAGGCGATCACAAAGCACCGAGCTGATCTCCCTGTGCTCTGCGGCTGCTTCCCACTATCGATCTACCTTACGTTTGGTAGTGTATATATGTCCATGCCTCTCTTTCGCTTTGTCACAGCTTACCCTTCCCCCTCCCCATATCCTCAAGTCCATTCTCAAGTAGGTCTGTGTCTTTATTCCCGTTTTACCCCTAGGTTCCTCATGACATTTTTTTAAATTCCATATATATGTGTTAGCATATGGTATTTGTCTTTCTCTTTCTGACTTACTTCACTCTGTATGACAGACTCTAGGTCTATCCACCTCATTACAAATAGCTCAGTTTCGTTTCTTTTTATGGCTGAGTAATATTCCATTGTATATATGTGCCACATCTTCTTTATCCATTCATCCGATGATGGACACTTAGGTTGTTTCCAGCTCTGGGCTATTGTGAATAGAGCTGCAATGAACACTTTGGTACCTGTCTCTTTTTGAATTATGGTTTTCTCAGGGTATATGTCTAGTAGTGGGATTACTGGGTCATATGGTAGTTCTATTTTTAGTTTTTTAAGGAACCTCCATACTGTTCTCCATAGTGGCTGTACCAATTCACATTCCCACCAGCAGTGCAAGAGTGTTCCCTTTTCTCCACACCCTCTCCAGCATTTCTTGTTTCTAGATTTCTTGATGATGGCCATTCTGACTGGTGTGAGATGATATCTCATTGTAGTTTTGATTTGCATTTCTCTAATGATTAATGATGTTGAGAATTCTTTCATGTGTTTGTTGGCACTCTGTATATCTTCTTTGGAGAAATGCCTATTTAAGTCTTCTGCCCATTTTTGGATTGGGTTGTTTATTTTTTTCCTATTGAGCTGCATGAGCTGCTTATAAATTTTGGAGATTAATCCTTTGTCAGTTGCTTCATTTGCAAATATTTTCTCCCATTCTGAGGGTTGTCTTTTGGTCTTCTTTATGGTTTCCTTTGCTGTGCAAAAGCTTTGAAGTTTCATTAGGTCCCATTTGTTTACCTTTGTTTTTAGTTCCATTTCTCTAGTAGGTGGGTCCAAAAGGATCTTGCTGTGATTTATGTCATAGAGTGTTCTGTCTATGTTTTCCTCTAAGAGTTTGATAGTTTCTGGCCTTACATTTAGGTCTTTAATCCATTTTGAGCTTATTTTTGTGTATGGTGTCAGGGAATGATCTAATCTCATACGTTTACATGTCCCTGTCCAGTTTTCCCAGCAACATTTATTGAAGAGGCTGTCCTTTCTCCACTCTATATTCCTGCCTCCTTTATCAAAGATAAGTTGACCATATGGGCGTGGGTTTATCTCTGGGCTTTCTATCCTGTTCCATTGATCTATCTTTCTGTTTTTGTGCCAGTACCACACTCTCTTGATTACTGTAGCTTTGTAGTATAGTCTGAAGTCACGGAGCCTGATTCCTCCAGCTCCGTTTTTCGTTCTCAAGATAGCTTTGATTATTCGGGGTCTTTTGTTTTTCCAAACAAATTTTGAAATTTTTTGTTCTAGTTCTGTGAAAAATGTCAGTGGTAGTTTGATAGGGATTCCATTGAATCTGTAGAATGCTTTGGGTACTAGAGTCATTTTCACAATATTGATTCTTCCAATCAATGGAGACACGACGACCCATAACCTATGGGACACAGCAAAAGCAGTTCTAAGGGGGAAGTTTATAACAATACAATCCCACCTTAAGAAACAGGAAACATCTCGAGTAAACAATGTGACCCTGCACCTAAAGCAATTAGAGAAAGAAGAACAAAAAAACCCCAAAGTTAGCAGAAGGAAAGAAATCATAAAGATCAGATCAGAAATAAATGAAAAAGAAATGAAGGAAATGATAACAAAGATCAATAAAACTAAAAGGTGGTTCTTTTTTTTTTTTTTTTTTTTTTTGCGTTATGTGGGCCTCTCACTGTTGTGGCCTCTCCCGTTGTGGAGCACAGGCTCCGGACGCACAGGCCCAGCGGCCATGGCTCACGGGCCCAGCCGCTCCGCGGCATGTGGGATCCTCCCAGACCGGGGCACGAACCCTTGTCCCCTGCATCGGCAGGCGGACTCTCAACCACTGCGCCACCAGGGAAGCCCTAAAAGGTGGTTCTTTGAGAAGATAAACAAAATTGATAAACCGTTAGCCAGGCTCATCAAGAAAAAAAAGGGAGAAGACTCAAATCAATAGAATTAGAAATGAAAAAGGAGAAGTAACAACTGACACTGCAGAAATACAAAGGATCATGAGAGATTACTACAAGCAACTCTGTGCCAATAAAATGGACAACCTGGAAGAAATGGACAAATTCTTAGAAATGCACAACCTGCCAAGACTGAATCAGGAAGAAATAGAAAATATGAATAGACCAATCACAAGCACTGAAATTGAAACTGTGATTAAAAATCTTCCAACAAACAAAAGCCCAGGACGAGATGGCTTCACAGGTGAATTCTATCAAACATTTAGAGAAGAGCTAACACCTATCCTTCTCAAACTCTTCCAAAATATAGCACAGGGAGGAGCACTCCGAAACTCATTCTATGAGGCCACCATCACCTTGATACCAAAACCAGGCAAGGACGTCACAAAGAAAGAAAACTACAGGCCAATATCACTGATGAACATAGATGCAAAAATCCTCAACAAAATACTAGCAAATAAAATCCAACAGCACATTAAAAGGATCATACACCATGATCAAGTGGGGTTTATTCCAGGAATGCAAAGATTCTTCAATATACGCAAATCAATCAATGTGATACACCATATTAACAAATTGAAGGAGAAAAAACATATGATCATTTCAATAGATGCAGAGAAAGCTTTCGACAAAATTAAACACGCATTTATGATAAAAACCCTTCAGAAAGTAGGCATAGAGGGAACTTTCCTCAACATAATAGAGGCCATATATGACAAACCCACAGCCAACATCGTCCTCAATGGTGAAAAACTGAAACCATTTCCACTAAGATCAGGAACAAGACAAGGCTGTCCAATCTCACCACTCTTATTCAACTTAGTTTTGGAAGTTTTAGCCACAGCAATCAGAGAAGAAAAGGAAATAAAAGGAATCCAAATTGGAAAAGAAGAAGTAAAGCTGTCACTGTTTGCAGATGACATGATACTATACATAGAGAATCCTAAAGATGCTACCAGAAAACTACTAGAGCTAATCAATGAATTCGGTAAAGTAGCAAGATACAAAATGAATGCGCAGAAATCTCTGGCATTCCTATACACTAATGATGAAAAATCTGAAAGTGAAATCAAGAAAACACTCCCACTTACTATTGCACCAAAAAGAATAAAATATCTAGGAATAAACCTACCTAAGGAGACAAAAGACCTGTATGCAGAAAATTATAAGACACTGATGAAAGAAATTAAAGATGATACAAATAGATGGAGAGATATACCATGCTTTTTTGTATATTTAAATGTTCTTCTTGGGTGGCTTTTTTTCAAATTAAAAATAACTCGTATCAAAGCTGCATTCAATTCTCTATATCTTCCAATACTCAAAGACTGATTGTAGCTCTGAGATGACATTTTGCCCCATCCCCAGATTTCTACTATTTCCATCAGTGCCTCAAAGATCTTACAAATGTGTTGAGCCAAGACTGAAGCTTAAAGAACCATGTGCGGGCTTCCCTGGTGGCGCAGTGGTTGAGAGTCCGCCTGCCAATGCAGGGGACACGGGTTCGTGCCCCGGTCTGGGAAGATCCCACATGCCGCGGAGCGGCTGGGCCCGTGAGCCATGGCTGCTGGGCCTGCGCGTCCACAGCCTGTGCTCCGCAACGGGAGAGGCCACAGCAGTGAGAAGCCCGTGTAATGCAAAAAAAAAAAAAAAAAAAAAAAAAAGAACCATGTGCAATACCCCTCCAGCTCTTTCTGCAAAGATGAAGTGCCTGTGAAGCACATGCCTTAGAAATGGGAACTTAACCTTGAACTGAGGGCAGAGGAAAGGCTACTTTTCTCTTTCACATCTTGCTCCAAGAGTCAATACCTTCTCACTATGTAGTTAACTGCATTCTCTGCCAACTTCCATGTATCTTAAAGTTGCAAGCTTATTGATTCATTAATTAAACAACCATTTATTGCTTGAGTCATACACAATGTACAGGGGGAACAGAAATTAATAAGACAAGAATCCAGAAGACAAGGGGATCACTATCTCATAAAAGAGACTGAAATGCAAACAACCCATCTGCTGTGATCAAGCCTAATAAGGCCCAGAGAGTACATAGGAAAGGCATCTCAAGAGGACATCTCACATGGATCCAGTTAGTGAGGTCTGAGAAAATTTTCTGGAGGAAATAATGCCAATATTAAGTAAAAAGAAATGAGTAGGTGTTGTCCTGTTGACTTAAGGACAGAAAGGGAACTCCAGGATGGAAGAACAGTCTGTGCAAGTGTGTTTGTGGGGTAAAGTAAGATGTATATGGGAACTGAAAATGCTGTGTGAATAGAGCAGAAATGGTGAGAAATGAAACTAGACAAGGGTAGTTGGATCAAAGTTATGCTAAGGAATTTTGTCAGTAAATATGAAGTTATTTGCCTAGGGTGTGAAATGGTTAGATTTACGCTTTAGAAAGATAGATTTGTAGTTCTATGAGAACAGATTGGAAACAGGAAAGGATAGATATAGAGAAACTGATGAAAAGGCTATAGCAATATCCAGGCAAACGATTCTGAAGATCTGAATTTATATATGGCATACTTGATATATCACTGAAAAATTTTTGTGTGTGCCGTATCTACTTACAGTCCGTGGAACAGAGTTTTCGAATTGTTAAATTAAGAAGCTATTCAGGAGGCAGAAATGGTGGCCCACAGTGACTGGTTGAATGTAGAGGTGAAGAGGGAAGAATTCAGGATGGCTTGGTCAACAGGGTAGAACATATAGCCATAAGGAGACAGAGAAAAGTGGAAGTGGATGAGATTCTGGTGTATATTAGTTATCGCTGCTGTGTAACAAATTTCCATAAACTTAGTAACTTAAAACAACACATTATCTCACAGTTTCTGTGAGCCAGAAATCTGGGCATGACTTAGTTGGGTCCTCTGCTTAATGTCTCACAATGCTGTAGTCAAGGTATTGGCCAAGTTTGCATTCTCATCTGGAGGGTCAACTGGGAAAGTATATGCTTCTAAGCTCACTCAGACTGTTGGCAAAATTCATGTCCTGTGGTTGTAGAACTGAGGGCCCCAGCTTATTGACGATGACAGCTGGAGGCTGCCCTTAGCTCCTCGAGGCCCCTTGCAGTTTCTAGAGGCTGGCCACAGATCCTCACCCCTTGGACTCTCCCAACATGACTACTAACTTTGTTTAGCCAACAAGGAGTCCCTAGAGGAAGTCTGCTAGCAAGACAGAATCTAGTATAACTTAACGCCACAGGAGTGCCATCCCACCAACTTTGCCATATTCTACTGGTTAGAAGCAAGTCTCAGGCCACACCCACTGTCAGGGGGAAAGGGTTACACAAAGGTGTGAACACTATGAGGCTGGAATCAAGGGCCACAGAGGGGAAAGATGAGTTCAGTTTGGACATGTTGAGTTTCATGTAACATCTAAGTAAAGATGTCCAGTGGGATATGTGAGTCTAGAACCAAAAGAGAAGCTTAGGGCTGAAGCTATAAACCCACAATCCATGTTGAATATAAATGGCAGGTGAAATGATGGAAGTAGATGATGTTGTCCAGGAAGAGTGTATATGTAAGGGTCTGTGGAGATGGAGATGAATTAATATCCTCTCTGTAAACTTGAGGACAGCCAAGTTGTTCCTCAGCCTTCTTCTTTTCAGAGTGAAACAATACTAAACACCCATTTCTAATTTCTCCGTACCTACTCATTTTTATAGTCCTTTATTTCCTTTGTTCCCCTCTGGACATTCACTTGTTTTTGTACGATATGCTTAAATGAAGGAACTAGAATAAGAGGCAGTGCATTAATAAAGGTTATGATTAATCCCCAACAAAGCAGAACTACCTCCAAGGAATTTCAACGTCTTTTTTGTTTGTCCCCATTAATATAATTCAAAGATTTTAAATAATTTATTGTATCCTAAAAGGTATTTCACTTACCATAGACAATACTGAAAGAAACAAAAAATAATTGAAGTCTCCTCAAAGTAATTAAAAACCTCAGAGCGTATCTAATAGTAATTTAAAGAGTGAGAAGGAACATATAGTTATTGACAGGTTTGATGAATTAATTTGGGCATCTGTGTTGAAGGGTAATAAATAAGGGAAGAACATTAACAATGTTTCCAGTACATTTAATAGGTTACTATAATATATCTGGTCTAGTTCTTTAGATTTCTGGAGTCAGAATTTACAGGAAAATTGTAGATTGTGTAAGTTAGGGAGTTGCATAAATTAGATAACAATATTACTTTTTGCAGTGTTACAGCAAGTGACCAAAGGGTTGAAAAAGAGAAAGTATTGGGGTGGTGGCTAAGGGGTATGGACTTTCTATTTGGGATAATGAAAATGTTCTAAAATTGGTTGTGATGATGGATACACAACTCTATGAATATATAAAAATAATTGAATTGCACAATTTTAATGGGTGAATTGTATAGTATTTGTATTATATCTCAAAGTTTTTTGTTTGTTTGTTTTGTTTTTAAGATGGGACAATGGTGCTTATTTGCTTATGCATTTTTTTCACATGCTATATCTCTATTCTCCACTAGGGCAAGGTGAAGGGTGGAACCCGTAGTGATTCTGAAGATGCTCAGTTGACAGGAAATAAGAAACTTCTGTGCTCTTGCTGCTTCTCTAAGCCATCATAGACAAAACATAAATCTACCCCTTTCTTCAACGAACTCTGGAATCAACCAACCTCTCTGCATCCCACCCCCGCTCCCCACCCCCTCTCATTCCCCCTGTCTTCCCTCCCTCCACCTCAACCTCTTTTTCTCTTCTTTCTTTTTTTGATTATCAAATGCATATTGATGAATAACTGTAGTGCTCAGAGATAAAACTTGTAGTTTAGTAACTTGGTTTCTTTACTTATGGTTGAAGGAAACAGTTTATATATCATTTTAAAATTAGATTTATGTACTTTATGATAGTCTTTATGTTAACTTTTAAAATACAGAACCATTGTGTTATCTGTTTGACTTTCCAGATCGCATTTTCACCCTTCTATTCCCTGTTCTGTGCCACAGGAAACTGACCTTTATGGAGAGCATCAGACAAGCTATCTTGGCTTTTAGTTGGTTGTGGCCAATGGAAGGCACAGGCAAGCGATCAGAGGAGGGAGGAAAGAGAGCCTGGTATTGATTTTCCCTAGAAGGCCTTGGTTTAGGCCACAACTGAGGTCCTCTAATTCCTGTACTGCAGGTCAAAGCTCCATCATACCCGTGTCCTAAACTGCAGCTCACACCAGGTTCTGGAAACATGACTCCCACCCTTGCCCTTTCAAATGCACAGGTGGTCAGGACTTCCCACCGTTGCTACTTCCTGGCTGCTTCACCATGTCTTGCTTTTCTTTATAACTGCCCATCCCTCCATGAACAGTCCCTTTTTATCCTCCGTAACCTCTCTCTAATTACTCCTTTGAGTGTGCCATCTCTTCTTGCTGGGATCCTAACTGATTTAACCATAGCATATCTTATTTCTGGACATACACACAGGGAGAAAAATGTTGCCAACCCCCTTAAAACAAAACAGAATGGGAATGATATACATCAGCTTCAGGGTAGTGGTTATTTTTGAGGAAGAGAGGGAAGGAGGAAAGTGAGAGTTAGGGGTTTTATTTGTTTGTTTTTGTTTGTTTTTAAGCTATTTCTAAACTGTCTTAGTTCTGAAACTAATACTTAACAATAACAGCAAAAAAGTAAAATAAATATGGCAATTAATTAATGCTTGCTTAATCTCAGTCATGGACACATGGATGTCTTTTTTCTGTATTTTTGAAAAATAAGAAATGAAATAAAATTTACCTTATTTTAAATTTAACCTGTTTTTAAAAGAATCTACTCTGTATGACAGGTTGGATGTACACATGAATGCAGATTTGTTTTCATGGACTAAGGAAAGGGAAAACCATGCCTGAACATTTAAGGTCCTAGACTTGTTGAATTGCACACAAAAACTTAGCTGAGTCTATACACATAGTAACAAAGATAAGTTCCTATTGTTCCCAGGAGAAGTGATGACATTACCCATCTTAGAGTTCTCATGGAAACAGTATCTCAGGGCCACATAATCTCTTGAAAAATGTATATACAGGTAAACTTGGAGCAGATTTAACCTTGAGGCTACTGCAAAGAGAAATCTTTACTGGCCCTGGCAGCTTCTGGTTTGGGGAGGAAAAGAGTCCATGAGCAATAGTATAAGCAGAATGGAAGACTGTGAGGATGGCCAGGGACTAGGAATTAAAGGTGTTTGCTGTAAATCCTCAGTTTCTAACCTAGAAACATTTTTTGCTAATTATTATATGGCTCAAATTCTTCTTCTAGGGCCTTGGAGAAGTCTCTGATGAAACTGGTGGGCTGACACACTAAGTCTTCTAGACTGCCTCTGAATACTCATTGTCTCTATAACATACACACTCCCTTGTTCTCAGCCATATTGTATGTGGGGGATGGACCCCACTCCCAGCCATAAGGGCAGGTCCAGATTGGTATAAACCAATTCAATCAGATTATCCCAACCCTCAGTCCCCACAGCGACTGGCTCAGGAATATGCACATAATCTAAACAGAAGTAATGAGGCCTAATAAGACCTTGAAGGGACTTCAAGAACAGAGAGGCTTTCACTCTTCCTCTGGGTTTAGGGAATTAAGGATATGAGGAAGATGGGATTGCTGCAGCCATTGTACCATCAGGAGAGGAACTGGGTTGATGATGAAGCCCTGAGGAGGCAAAGCCAACATGGATCCTAGGGTTCTAGTTTGGCCTGAAGTCAGGCTGTGCCTGGTGCCAGCCCTAACTGAAGTTATGGGGGCTGACACATTTTTTCTTTCCTTCCCTTCCCTTCACTTTCCTTCCTTCTTCCCTCCCTCCCTCCCTTCTTTCCTTCCTTCCCCCCTCCCTCTTCCTTCCTTCCTGCCTTTCTTCCTTTCTTCCTTCCTTTCTTCCTTCATTCCTTCCTTCCTTCTACATTTAGTTTGAAAGCCCTACTAGTGTAGAGGCACATAGTGCCTTGTGACTCTTAACAAATACCCTCTGATCAACTGAAAAGGTAGATTTGCTGAATTATACAGGGAGTCAAATCAGGCAAGAATTGTATTTGGATGATAGTAACAGACACAAATAGTGACTTGTGTACCCAAGAGTTTATTATCTCATGGATAGTAAGTCCAGAGTTTGACATTTCAAGCTGGTACAGTGACCCTGCAAAGGCTCAGGCTTATTCTACCTCTTTTGCTTCACTGCCCTAGTCATGGATTCCACTTCCAGTGTTAACCCTGGAGTCCATAGAAGCTGCTGAACTCCAGCCAACATATCTGTATTTGAGGCAGAAGATAGGAAGAAAAGAGGAAGAACAAAAGGAAGGGTACACCTTCCAGTTAAATCAACTTCCTTTAACCATTCTTTCTGGAAGGCCCACTTATTACATTTCATTGGCCAAATTTTAATCTTATAATTGTATCTGGAAAAGAAGCTGGTAAGTATAATATTTTATCTGGAGCTATAGGTTCCCATGGTAGACCGAATCATGGCCCCCTTAATCCCTCAAATCTGTGAACATGGCAAAAGTTACTTTGCTGATATGACTAAGTTAAGGATCTTGAGACAGGAGGATTATCCTGAATTTTCCAGGTGGGTCTAATGTATTCACAAGGATCCTTATAAGAGGGAGGCAAGAGGGTTCAAGGTAGAAGAAGGAGATGGGACAATGGAAGGAGAGGTTGGAGTGATGAGCCTTGAAAATGGATGAGGGAGTCCCAAAACAGGGAGTACAGGCAGCCTCTAGAAGCTGGAAAAGGCAAGGACATAGATTTTTCCCGAGAGCCTCCAGAAGGTAGGCCTGATGATACCTTGACTTTTTGTCCAGTGAGACTGATTCCAGACTTCTGACCTCCAGAACTGCAAAATAATACATTTGTATTTTTTAAGGCACTAAATTTGTGGTGATTTGTCATAGCAATGATAAGAAACTAATACACTACTCCAGATGAAGTCAGTGTTCTTTTACCAAGGAAATGTGCTCTATCAGTTTCTGCCAGAGTGGGAGGTAATATACATGTGGAGGGTTGTGCATCCCCAAACCTGTCGCTGCTTGGGTACAGCCAGTTTACAAGACAATTACCATTACATTCTTCTAATCATAAAAGCAGGCTCATCTAAAGAGAGTGCCTTAGTCGATGTACTTTAATTTGGAACCATAGTTAGCTGAAAAGAAGTCCCCACATTTTCATTTCATCAGGTCTTTAGTTCGTAAAAAGTAAGGGAATTTTTTGTTTGGTTTTGGTTTTTGTTTTGGTGGTGGGACGGGGTGTGGGGAGTAATAGCACCTATATTTGCCACAGCTTTAGTTAGCCAAAGGAAAAAGCATATTTGCAACTGGATTTCAAAAAGTAGATTAGGGGCTTCCCTGGTGGCGCAGTGGTTGAGAGTCCGCCTGCCGATGCAGGGGATGCGGGTTCGTGCCCCAGTTTGGGAAGATCCCACATGCCGCGGAGCGGCTAGGCCCGTGAGCCATGGCCGCTGAGCCTGCGCGTCCGGAGCCTGTGCTCTGCAACGGGAGAGGCCACAACAGTGAGAGGCCCGCATACTGCAAAAAAAAAAAAAAAAAAAAGTAGATTAGAGTGCTTTATAATTGTATTAGAAAACCTCCCACTGGAAGTCTGGCTGTCATGAGCCAGGGGCTTCTTATGAAGGCCATGAAGGTATCCTGTTTCTTTTGACAGCTAGGTGGGTGAGATAAATCTTGTTATAAACAAATTAAACCAAAATAATAATCAAATGCCTAAAGTAATAAACTATTATTGTTATTAGAAACAATTATATGACAGTGCTCAAAGAAAAATGATATTTTCTTTAGAGGAGTCAAGGCAAAATGGAATGAAATTCTTTATTGCAGGGTTTCTTTAATGCTCATGAGTGACATTTCTGAATGCTGTTTAAACAAAGTCCCTCTGGCATGGCAACTGTTGCCAGGTAGGGCTTAGCTTCCTAAGGAGTTCAATGAGATAAGAGGCTGCTTTTAATCAACAAGCCAGAGGAACCATATGTAGTCTGTAGGCTGAGCACCTAATGCTTCCTCCCACTAGTCAATGTCCAGATCAAATAAGCAAGAACAAAAATGGTACCATACAAATCTCTATCTACATGCAAGGCTGTGGGTCACCCTGGCCTTCAAGTAGTGGGCTGCTGATGCCATTAGATGGCCCTTGAGTTTGATTTTATTATCTTCCTCCAATAGTGTGAACCCTTAGTTTGTTTTGGCATAAAATAAGTTAAATAAGCCTCCAGGAGAGTGTTTTTTTTTTTTTTTTTTTTTTTTTTTTTTTTTTTTTTTTTGCGGTACGCAGGCCTCTCACTGTTCTGGCCTCTCCTGTTGCAGAGCACAGGCTCCGGACATGCAGGCTCAGCGGCCATGGCTCACGGGCGCAGCCGCTCCGCGGCATGTGGGATCTTCCCGGACCGGGGCACGAACCCGCGTCCCCTACATCGGCAGGCGGACTCTCAAGCACTGCGCCACCAGGGAAGCCCGGGGAGAGTGTTTTTATTTGTGTGGTAAAATGTATGTAACATAAAATTTACCATATTAACCATTTTTGAGTGTAGAGTTTAGTGGCATTAAATGCATTCACAGTGTTGTGCAACAATCACCACCATTCATCTCCAGAACTTTTTCATCTTCCCAGACAAACTCTGTACCCATTAAACACTAACTGTCCATCCTGCTTCTCCCTAGTTCCTGGAAATCACCATTCCACTTTCTGTTTCTATGAATTTGACTACTCTAAGTACCTCATATAAGTGGAATGATACAATATTTGTCCTTTGGTGTCTGACTTAGCATAATGTCTTCATCCATGTTGTAGCATGTGTCAGAATTTCATTCTTTTTTAAGTCTGAATAATATTTCATGGCATGTATATACCAGATTTTGTTTATCCAATCATCTGGTCACAGAAATTTGTTGTTTCTGCCTTTTCGCTATTGTGAATAATGTAGCTATGAACATTGATGTAGCCAATATCTGTCCAAATAAGAGAGCAGTTTTTAAATAGAGAAGTGCATCTGATTCATCCAGGACACATTTTCAAAATACATATGACAAGAAAGTGGGAGACTATAGAGGCTTTGATTCAACAGGTGTGGGGTGAGATTCCAAGGCATACATCTGATTACAAATCACTGCTCTGGTGTATCAAGAAGACACATAAAAATTGAGAATAAAGTTTTAAAAGAGGTCAATGGAGGGCTTCCCTAGTGGCGCAGTGGTTGAGAGTCTGCCTGCCGATGCAGGGGACACGGGTTTGTGCCCCAGTCCGGGAAGATCCCACATGCCGTGGAGCGGCTGGGCCCATGAGCCATGGCCACTGAGCCTGTGCGTCCGGAGCCTGTGCTCCGCAATGGGAGATTGCCACAACAGTGAGAAGCCCGCATACTGTAAAAGAGGTCAATGGAACTCTCTCCAGAAATAGCCTAATCTAAGATATTATTTCCAAGAATGCTTTGTGACTAGAACCAAAGAGTTATCATTATGTTTCATCTGGAAGACATCCAGGAAGTATGAGGTGCTAATGTAAAATAGTTGTGATGTTAGACATTATTATTTGAGATAATGTCATGATAGAAGCTTTAGTACTGACAATGACTACCCCATCCGAAAAGCAAAATTGATGATAGTTGGTCAGTGGATCTACAGTATTGTCCAATAGAGGGCAAGCTCTGTTTCTAGGAGTGGTACTGATAATTTTGAAAAGCTTTATTGAAGTGTAATATAAATACAAAAAGGTGCACACCTATTATAAATGTATAACTTGATAAATTTTCACAAACTGATCCCCTTGTGTCACTAGGACCCAGATTAAAAAAGAGAACATCACCAGCTTCCCAGAATCCCCCTCGAGACTCTCTTCCTGTCATAACCTCCCACCCCACCCCAAGGTAACCACTGTCCTGACTTCTAAATGACATTAATTAATGTGTTATACAATCTATACTCTTTTGTGTCTGCCTTCTTTCACTCAACTTCATGTTTGTGAGAGTCACCCATATCGTTATTTGGTTGTAACTTGTTCATTCCCATTACTTTATAGTATTCCATGTGAATACTGTTTGTTTTTTGTTGTGCTCATGTAGGCAAATGCCTGAAGTGTATAAGAGCAATTCATTGTGTTGATGTAAATACATGGGAAAAGACCTTAAAAATATCTAATGCCTCTAATTCTAACTCTGTGCTCACCATTATGCAAACCTCTGATTTGTAATTTGAGACTCTACATGATACTATCCACCTAAAAGGAGAACCCTGAGCTGATGGTCTAACAGTTCTGGTGCCAGAGATTCCCTTCTGTAAGTTATTAAACAGAAGTGTAGAAATAGAACTCTGTGTCCTATGAGTTTATTTGGCATGAACAGATTCCCTATGGTTCTGTCATCTCTAGGTGAGTTGATAAAATTGAAGTTTTTGAACCTTCAAAACTGAGATATCAACTCTCAATGAATCTAGGTCTGAAATAACCTGATGGCAGGACTTCTCTGGTGGCGCAGTGGTTAAGAATCTGCCTGCCAATGCAGGGGACACCGGTTTGATCCCTGGTCCAGGAAGATCCTACGTGCTGCGGAGCAACTAAACCCGTGAGCCACAACTACTGAGCCCACGTGCCACAACTACTGAAGCCTGTGTGCCTAGAGCCCATGCTCTGCAACAAGAGAAGCCACCACAGTGAGAAGCCTGCGCACTGCAATGAAGAGTAGCCCCCGCTCGCCACAACTAGAGAAAGCACACACCCAGCAAAAAAGACACAACACAATCAAAAATAAATAAATAAAATATATATTTTTAAACATTGAAAAAAAAGTTCCTTATGAAATTACCTGATGGCAATTGATCTGAGCTCTATTGACCTGAACACTATTGATCTGAACTGTAAAGACCATCTAATTTAAATGTGCTTCTAACCGTGTCTAAATCTATCATTTCTCAAAGTATAAATATCCTGGAAAAGGATGCCAGTTGAGAGCCCAGCAGAAAATAGACACATGCTGAGTCGGACTGTAGTACAGAATGTCACAAAAACTCTGTTCACAGAGGCTTGGGCAGAGTTAAGAAACCTAGCAGGAATGTTGAGGTAACTAGGGACCAGCAACAGTGGGAAGCTGCTCTTATCCATAGGCAGAAAGGGCAACGATGTCCCATAGTCCAGTGAGGGCTGGAGGAGTAGAAAGGGAACTGCCTAATGGGGGACTCTGGAACTGCATCACCAAGTCCAGGAGGGAGCTGGGGAGAAAACACTCCAACCCCTCTGTTGTCCTACCATCCAATCTCCTCCAATGCCAGGGAGCAAGGGAGCCTGTTGTGCAGTCTGTATGGGTCAGTCTTCCAGGACACAAAGCGGGGTGGATAAGGGTGGAGCATGGGTCTCCAGAGGACGTGGCTTGACATAAAAAGAAAACCAGTATAAATGGATAAGCTGTATGTGGTATATCACTGACTCCAGGACATGAGGGAAGAATAACACTAAAAAATGACACTATAAAAAAACTTTTTTTTGCGTGATTCTTATGTACTTTATTTTTTCCAATAATATGTAAAATATAATGACTTTCATGGTTGTAATCATTCTTTCACTGATTGTGGAGAGTGAGGAGTAGAAATCCCTATACAGCGATGAAGGACTGAAAAATCCTCTTTTATTTATTTATTTTATTTTTTATTTATTTTTTTTTAGTTTCTGCTTTATAACAAAGTAAATCAGTCATACATACACATCTGTTCCCACATCCCTTCCCTCCTGCGTCTCCCTCCCACCCACCCTCCCCATCCCACCCCTCCAGGCGGTCACAAAGCACCAGGCTGTTCTCCCTGTGCTATGCAGCTGCTTCCCACTATCTATCTACCTTACATTTGGTAGTGTATATATGTCCATGCCTCTCTTTCGCTTTGTCACAGCTTACCCTTCCCCCTCCCCATTTCCTCAAGTCCATTCTCAAGTAGGTCTGTGTCTTTATTCCTGTTTTACCCCTAGGTTCTTCATGACATTTTTTTTCTTAAATTCCATATATATGTTAGCATATGGTATTTGTCTTTCTCTTTCTGACTTACTTCACTCTGTATGACAGACTCTAGGTCTATCCAACTCATTACAAATAGCTCAGTTTCGTTTCTTTTTATGGCTGAGTAATATTCCATCGTATATATGTGCCACATCTTCTTTATCCATTCATCCGATGATGGACACTTAGGTTGTTTCCATCTCCGGGCTATTGTGAATAGAGGTGCTATGAATATTTTGGTACATGTCTCTTTTTGAATTATGGTTTTCTCAGGGTATATGCCTAGTAGTGGGATTGCTGGGTCATATGGTAGTTCTATTTTTAGTTTTTTAAGGAACCTCCATACTGTTCTCCATAGTGGCTGTACCAATTCACATTCCCACCAGCAGTGCAAGAGTGTTCCCTTTTCTCCACACCCTCTTCAGCATTTATTGTTTCTAGATTTCTAGATGATGGCCATTCTGACTGGTGTGAGATGATATCTCATTGTAGTTTTGATTTGCATTTCTCTAATGATTAATGATATTGAGCATTCTTTCATGTGTTTTTTGGCAGTCTGTATATCTTCTTTGGAGAAATGCCTATTTAAGTCTTCTGCCCATTTTTGGATTGGGTTGTTTATTTTTTTGCTATTGAGCTGCATGAGCTGCTTATAAATTTTGGAGATTAATCTTTGTCAGTTGCTTCATTTGCAAATATTTTCTCCCATTCTGAGGGTTGTCTTTTGGTCTTGTTTATGGTTTCCTTTGCTGTGCAAAAGCTTTGAAGTTTCATTAGGTCCCATTTGTTTACCTTTGTTTTTATTTCCATTTCTCTAGGAGGTGGGTCCAAAAGGATCTTGCTGTGATTTATGTCATAGAGTGTTCTGCCTATGTTTTCCTCTAAGAGTTTGATAGTTTCTGGCCTTACATTTAGGTCTTTAATCCATTTTGAGCTTTTTTTTGTGTATGGTGTCAGGGAATGATCTAATCTCATACTTTTACATGTCCCTGTCCAGTTTTCCCAGCACCACTTATTGAAGAGGCTGTCCTTTCTCCACTGTATATTCCGGCCTCCTTTGTCAAAGATAAGTTGACCATATGTGCGTGGGTTTATCTCTGGGCTTTCTATCCTGTTCCATTGATCTATCTTTCTGTTTTTGTGCCAGTACCACACTGTCTTGATTACTGTAGCTTTGTAGTATAGTCTGAAGTCAGGGAGCCTGATTCCTCCAGCTCCGTGTTTCGTTCTCAAGATTGCTTTGGCTATTCGGGGTCTTTTGTTTCTCCAAACAAATTGTGAAATTTTTTGCTCTAGTTCTGTGAAAAATGCCAGTGGTAGTTTGATAGGGATTGCATTGAATCTGTAGATTGCTTTGGGTAGTAGAGCCATTTTCACAATATTGATTCTTCCAATCCAGGAGCATGGTATATCTCTCCATCTGTTTGTATCATCTTTAATTTCTTTCATCAGTGTCTTATAATTTTCTGCATACAGTTCTTTTGTCTCCTTAGGTAGGTTTATTCCTAGATATTTTATTCTTTTTGTTGCAATGGTAAATGGGAGTGTTTTCTTGATTTCACTTTCAGATTTTTCATCATTAGTGTACAGGGATGCCAGAGATTTCTGTGCATTAATTTTGTATCCTGCTACTTTACCAAATTCATTGATTAGCTCTAGTAGTTTTCTGGTAGCATCTTTAGGGTTCTCTATGTATAGCATCATGTCATCTGCAAACAGTGACAGCTTTACTTCTTCTTTCCCAATTTGGATTCCTTTTATTTCCTTTTCTTCTCTGATTGCTGTGGCTAAAACTTCCAAAACTAAGTTGAATAAGAGTGGTGAGATTGGACAGCCTTGTCTTGTTCCTGATCTTCGTGGAAATGGTTTCAGTTTTTCACCACTGAGGACTATGTTGGCTGTGGGTTTGTCATATATGGCCGTTATTATGTTGAGGAAAGTTCCTTCTATGCCTACTTTCTGCAGGGTTTTTATCATAAATGGGTGTTTAATTTTGTCGAAAGCTTTCTCTGCATCTATTGAGATGATCATATGGTTTTTCTTCTTCAATTTGTTAATATGGTGTATCACATTGATTGATTTGCGTATATTGAAGAATCTTTGCATTCCTGGAATAAACCCCACTTGATCATGGTGTATGATCCTTTTAATGTGCTGTTGGATTCTATTTGGTAGTATTTTGTTGAGGATTTTTGCATCTATGTTCATCAGTGATATTGGCCTGTCGTTTTCTTTCTTTGTGACATCCTTGCCTGGTTTTGGTATCAAGGTGATGGTGGCCTCATAGAATGAGTTTGGGAGTGTTCCTCCCTGTGCTATATTTTGGAAGAGTTTGAGAAGGATAGGTGTTAGCTCTTCTCTAAATGTTTGATAGAATTCACTTTTGAAGCCATCTGGTCCTGGGCTTTTGTTTGTTGGAAGATTTTAAATCACAGTTTCAATTTCAGTGCTTGTGATTGGTCTATTCATATTTTCTATTTCTTCCTGAGTCAGTCTCGGAAGGGTGTGATTTTCTAAGTATTTGTCCATTTCTTCCAGGTTGTCCATTTTATTGGCATAGAGTTCCTTGTAGTAATCTCTCATGATCTTTTGTATTTCTGCAGTGTCAGTTGTTACTTCTCCTTTTTCATTTCTAATTCTATTGATTTGTGTCTTCTCCCTTTGTTTCTTGATGAGTCTGGCTAATGGTTTATCAATTTTGTTTATCTTCTCAAAGAACCAGCTTTTAGTTTTATTGATCTTTGCTATCATTTCCTTCATTTCTTTTTCATTTATTTCTGATCTGATTTTTATGATTTCTTTCCTTCTGCTAACTTTGGGGTTTTTTTGTTCTTCTTTCTCTAATTGATTTAGGTGCTAGGTTAGGTTGTTTTTTTCAGATGTTTCCTCTTTCTTAAGGTGGGATTGTATTGCTATGAGATTCACCCTTAGAACTGCTTTTGCTGCATCCCATAGGTTTTGGGTCGTCATGTCTCCATTGTCATTTCTTTCTAGATATTTTTTAATTTCCTCTTTGATTTCTTCAGTGATCACTTCGTTATTGAGTAGTGTATTGTTTAGTCTTCTTGTGTTTGTATTTTTTACAGATCTTTTCCTGTAATTGATGTCTAGTCTCATAGCATTGTGGTCGGAAAAGATACTTGATACAATTTCAATTTTCTTAAATTTACCAAGGCTTGATTTGTGACCCAAGGTATGATCTATCCTGGAGAATGTTCCATGAGCACTTGAGAAAAATGTGTATTCTGTTGTTTTTGGATGGAATGTCCTATAAATATGAATTAAGTCCATCTTGTTTAATGTATCATTTAAAGCTTGTGTTTCCTTATTTATTTTCATTTTGGATGATCTGTCCATTGGTGAAAGTGAGGTGTTAAAGTCCCCTACTATGATTGTGTTACTGTCGATTTCCCCTTTTATGACTGTTAGTATTTGCCTTATGTATTGAGGTGCTCCTATATTGGGTGCATAAATATTTACAATTGTTATATCTTCTTCTTGGATCAATCCCTTTATCATTATGTAGTGTCCTTCTTTGTCTCTTCTAATAGTCTTTATTTTAAAGTCTATTTTGTCTGATATAAGAATTGCTACACCAGCTTTCCTTTGATTTCCATTTGCATGGAATATCTTTTTCCATCCCCTTACTTTCAATCTGTATGTGTCTCTAGGTCTGAAGTGGGTCTCTTGTAGACAGCATATATATGGGTCTTGTTTTTGTATCCATTTAGCCAATCTGTGTCTTTTGGTGGGAACATTTAGCCCATTTACATTTAAGGTAATTATTGATATGTATGTTCCTATTCCCATTTCCTTAATTGTTTTGGGTTCGTTATTGTAGGTATTTTCCTTCTGTTGTGTTTCTTGCCTAGAAAAGTTACTTTAGCATTTGTTGTAAAGCTGATTTGGTGGTGCTGAACTCTCTCAGCTTTTGCTTGTCTGTAAAGGTTTTAATTTCTCCATCAAATCTGAATGAGATCCTTGCTGGGTAGAGTAATCTTGGTTGCAGGTTTTTCTCCTTCATCACTTTAATTATGTCCTGCCACTCCCTTCTGGCTTGTAGAGTTTCTGCTGAGAGATCAGCTGTTAACCTGATGGGGATTCCCTTGTGTGTTATTTGTTGTTTTTCCCTTGCTGCTTTTAATATGATTTCTTTGTGTTTAATTTTTGACAGTGTGATTAATATGTGTCTTGGCGTATTTCTCCTTGGATTTATTCTGTATGGGACTCTCTGTGCCTCCTCGACTTGATTAACTATTTCCTTTCCCATATTAGGGAAGTTTTCAACTATAATCTCTTCAAATATTTTCTCAGTCCCTTTCTTTTTCTCTTCTTCCTCTGGAACCCCTATAATTCGAATGTTGGTGCATTTAATGTTGTCCCAGAGGTCTCTGAGACTCTCCTCTGTTCTTTTCATTCTTTTTTCTTTATTTTGCTCTGCATCAGTTATTTCCACTATTTTATCTTCCACCTCACTTATCCATTCTTCTGCCTCAGTTATTCTGCTATTGATCCCATCTAGAGTATTTTTCATTTCATTTATTTTGGTTTTAATCGATGCTTGATTCATCTTTCGTTCTTCTAGGTCCTTGTTAACTGTTTCATGCATTTTGTCTATTCTATTTCCAAGATTTTGGATCTTGGAAATTGAATCTTGGATCAGCTTTTCTATCATTATTCTGAATTCTTTTTCAGGTAGACTGCCTATTACCTCTTCATTTGTTAGGTCTGGTAGGTTTTTATTTTTCTCCTTCACCTGCTGTGTGTTTTTCTGTCTCATTTTGCTTATGTTACTGTGTTTGGGGTCTCCTTTTTGCAGGCTGCAGATTCGTAGTTCCAGTTGTTTTTGGTGTCTTTCCCCAGTGGCTAAGGTTGTTTCAGTAGGTTGTGTAGGCTTCCTAGTGGGGAGGACTAGTGCCTGTTTTCTCGTGGTTGAGGCTCGATCTTGTCTTTCTGGTGGACAGGTCCACGTCTATTGGTGTGTTTTGGGGTGCCTGTTGCCTTATTATGTTTTTAGGCAGCCTCTCTGCTAATGGGTGGTGTTGTGTTCCTGTCTTGCTAGTTGCTTGGCATAGGGTGACATGCACTGTAGCTTGCTCTTCATTGACTTAAGCTGGGTGCTGGTGTTGAGATGGAGATCTCTGGGAGATTTTCGCCACTTGATATTATGTCGAGCTGGGAGGTCTCTTGTGGATCCGTGTCCTGAAGTTGGCTCTCCCACTTCAGAGGCACAGCACTGACTCCTGGTTGCAGCATCAAGAGGCTTTCATCTACCCTTGCACATTTTGTTTCCTTCTCAGGCCATGGGAAATATTTCCTTGAAGGCTTCTTACTCTCTTTTCCCTGAAAGACACCATAAGCAAGGCCAGTGGTGGTCGTCAGGGATGGTCGTCTTCCGTGTGCTGGGCCCACTTCTCCTCCTCTTGAGCTTCCTTTCTCC
Source organism: Hyperoodon ampullatus (assembly GCF_949752795.1). NCBI lineage: Eukaryota > Metazoa > Chordata > Mammalia > Artiodactyla > Ziphiidae > Hyperoodon > Hyperoodon ampullatus. The sequence goes on from NC_136933.1 coordinate 272,940, forward strand.
AGGGTGCCTCTGCGGTCAAAGTTTCAGCCAGACGGCTCGTCTGGTGTGGGCAGCACCACAGAGTGAACACCCTAGAAGCCCGGGCCTCTATAATCAAACTTTTAATAAAATTTATATTATTTTTCTAGGACTTCACCCTTGATTTTAATTTCACAATGTATTTTCTATGTTTCTGTTTCACTTTAAGTCTTCTTTGATTAATCACTGCATCATCTCCTACCTCTGCATGACCTTGAACTAAATCACAATATAAGCTCCTTGGCACAAGTTTCAATAATGTTACAGCTTCTGGGAAAGATGTATTTTCTTTGGCCAAAAGCTACAGCATCACTCATAGTCTTCTATCCCAACAGAATCATGTTTTGCATTGGAATTTTGAGCCAAGTGGAAATGCTGGGTTTATCCGAGTTAAATATTTGTTCATCAACAAGAGAAATATGCCAACTATAGTATACATTTTGGATTTTTAAAGCATTCATCATATTTGTAACATAATCAGAATATCCTTGTGGGGGATAGATCTCTTTCTATATCATTAAGTTCATTTTGGCCTCTCATCTCAAGAAATTGTGAAGATATATTCATTCAGAAAGCAAATTGGGGCTCTTCCTATATGAATATTATTAAAAATGCTATAAGGAGTTGTGGTATTAAGGAAGATGCTGAAAAGATGAAAACAATAAGAAAGTAATAAGCAAGGAAGGAGAAGTAAAAGAAAAATGTCTCTTCCAGTGCCAGCAGGTCATAGAAAAAGAAGGCAGACAGAGATAAGAGCAACCCAGATGCGTCTCTCAAACTGTATGCCCTATTCAGGCTCTGGCCTCAAGGGGGTGATTATCTTAGGGCAGGGACTCTTGCTTTGATTTATTTTACTTTTTCATTTATTTGTGTATTTATTTTATTGGGGTAAAAGACACATAGCATAAAATTTACCATCTTAACCATTTTATGTATTAAATACATTCACATCGTTGTACCACCATCACCAACACCCGTTCCTATAATTCTTTTCACCCTGTAAACTAAAATTCTATACTCATTAAACAATAACTCCTCATTCTCCTCTCCCTTCAGCCTCTGGCAACCACCATTCTCCTTTCTGTCTTTACGATTTTGACTACTCTATGTACCACAAGTAAGTGAAATCATATAGTATTTGCCTTTTTGTGACTAGCTTATTTCACTTAGCATAATGTCCTCTAGGTTCATCCATGTTGTAGCATATTGTAGAATTTCCTTCCCTTTTAAGGCTGAATAATATTTCATTGTATGTATATAACACATGCTTTGAGACACAACTTTTAATTCTTTTGGGTATATATTCAAAAGTGGAATTACTGGATCATATGAGAATTCTATTTTTAACTTTTTGAGGAACCACCATACTGTTCCACAGTGGCTGTATCATTTTAGATTCCCACCAACAGAGCACAGGGGTTCCAATATCTCCACATCCTCATCAACAATTGTTGTTTTCTGTTTTTTTAAATAGTCGCCATCCTAATGGGTGTGAGGTATCTCATTATAGTTTTTATTTGCATCTCCCTGATGTTTAGTGATGTTGAGCATCTTTTCATGTGCTGATTGGCCATTCAAATATCTTCCATGGAGAAATGTCTATTCAAGTCCTTTGCCCATTTTTGAATTAGGGTTTTTTTTTCTGTTGTTGTTCTTGAGTTTTAGGAGTTCTGTCTATATTCTGGATATTGGTCCCTTATCATAGATATGACTTGCAAATATTTTATCCCATTCTGTATGTTGCCTTTTTACTCTCTTCATAGGGTATTTTGATGCACAAAAATTTAAAACTTTAATAACAAAAACTCTGCTCCTTTACAGTTCTATTCCCACCACATTAGGTTGTTTATGTCATAGAATTACATCTTTATGCACTGTATGTTCCAAAACATAAACTGATAGTTCTTTTAAATGCATTAGTCTCTTAAATTATATAGAAAACAAAGTTACAGTAATACTAGCTGTTTCATTATTTTTTTCTTTAAATGTATTAGTCTCTTAAATCAAGTAGAAAACAAAAAGTGCAGTGTCAAACAATTGTTACAATAATACTAGCTTTTATAATTACTCATGTATTTACCTTTATTGAGATCTTATTTATCCGTATGGCTTCAAGTTACTGTTGAGTGTCCTTTCATTTCACTTGCAGGACAGGTCTAGTGGTCACCGACTCCCTCAACTTTTGTTTATCTGAGAATGTCTTAATTTCTCCCTCACTTTTGAAGGACAGTTTTGCTGGATATAGAATTCTTAGCTGGCAGGTTTTTTTTTCTTTTAGCATCTTGAATATATTAGTCCACTCTCTACTGGTCTCCAAAATTTCTGGTGAGGAATCTGCTGATAATCTTAGGATTAATCCGAGAATAGCTGATATGTGATGCTTTGCTTCTCTCTCTTGCTGCTTTCAAGATTTTCTCTTTGATTTTTGATAGTTTGATTATAATGTATCTTGGTGTAGGTCTCTTTTTGAGTTGATCTTGCTTGGACTTTGTTGGGCTTCTTGGATGTTCATATTCATGTATTTCATCTTACTTGGGAGTTTTCAGCCATTATTTCTTCAGATATTTTCTCTGCCCCCTTTTCTCCCTCTTCTTCTTCTGGGACTCCCATGATGCATATGTTGGTTTGTTTGATGGTATCCTACTGATTCCTTAGGCTCTGTTTATGTTTCTTCAATCTTTTCTCTTTCTATTCCTCAGACTGAATAATTTTCACTGTCATATTTTCAAGTTTGCTAATTCTGTCTTCTGCCTCCTCCAATCTGACTTTGAATCCCTCTAGCCAATTTTTCATTTTAGCTATTGTACTTTTCAGCTCCAGGATTTCTTTTTTTCCCCAGGTTTTCTATCTCTTTATTGATATTGATATTTCCATTTTGTTCACAAATCATTTTCTTGACTTTCTCTACATCTTCCTTTAGTTCTTTGAGCATCTTTAAGACAGTTGTTTTGAAAACTTTGCCTAGTATATTTGCCATTAGATCTTTTAAAGGAACAGTTTCTGTTGATTTATTTTTTCTTTTGAGTGGGCTATACATTCCTGTTTCTTTGTATGCCTTGTGATTTTTAGTTTAACCTTGAACATTTGAATCTAATAACGTGGTAACTCTAGAAATCAGATTCTCTCCCTTTCCAGGGTTTGTTGTATTTATATTTATATTTATATTTATATTTATATTTATATTTATATTTATATTTATATTTATATTTATATTTATATTTATATTTATATTGTTGCAGGCTGTCTCTGTGCCAAAGATCAGACTGAGATGTAACTTAAGGTCTTTGCAGGTCTTTTCTGAGCCTTTCCCTGGGAATACACAGTCAGCTTCTAATTTTCTCCATAAAGGCCGTAGTGTTTGAATGCCCTAGTCTTTAATGTCTGCCTCCAAAAAGGGCAAAAAATGAAAAATGAAGGGGGAAAACGGTACCAGCTCTTTAAATCCCCTGGAAATCACTTCAGCTGGATGGGGAGGGACTTGCATAAAGGAGAGAGTAGGTACAGCAACAATGGCTACCCACCTCTTTGTCTGCACCTCTGTGATCAGAAGCAGCAATCAGTGATCAGAGTACAGATCCCTGATATTTGGAGGACATAGTCTTTTTTGACCACCCTGTTTCCTGTAAGCTGTGTGCAAGCTGCTCTAAGAACATGTATATAGCTGCCAGACACATGGCTGGGTGTGGGAGTTGGGTAGCTGCTACTGTGCTAAGAGCTAAAATTGGCCGAAATTAACCACAATTTGCCATCCAAGTCTCCCCTGGAAGTTTCAAGGCTTCAACAGACTCCAGTGCTCTAAAATAGTTACATCAGACAGATTCTGATAGTGCAATCATTGTCTAGGTGGGGAGACAGATTCCTGGTGCTTCCTACTCCACTATCTTCCCAGAATCTTCTTCAATTTATATTTAAGGTTTAGTAAGGAGATTGCCTCACAGGTTGCTCTGGCACCAACCTGAGGGCAGCTGCCTCAAAGTAAGTTCAGGGGGGTCTTCCCTGGTGGCGCAGTGGTTGAGAGTCCGCCTGCCAATGCAGGGGACACGGGTTCGTGCCCCAGTCCAGGGAGATCCCACATGCCGTGGAGCGGCTAGGCCCGTGAGCCATGGCTGCTGAGCCTGTGCGTCCAGAGCCTGTGCTCCGCAATGGGAGAGGCCACAACAGTGAGAGGCCCACGTATGGCAAAAAAAAAAAAGTAAGTTCAGGGGTACAGTGTAGTTAGACAGAGGGAAACCCTGAGTTTAACCTTACTGAGTCTACCTCAGTTTCCTTGTTGTGGATAGGCCTCAGAACTAACCACATGCTGATGAGAAACATGAAAGCAGCTGCACTGAGAATAGAGTGAGTGTCGTAGGGCCAGCAGTGATGAAAGATGAGGTGATTCCATGGTAGAGCCCAAGGGAGGCATAGCCTAGGCCATGGAGTAGATAGCACATATGACAGATATTTAGAAGCGTCTATAGCAGTAGCAGCAACTGGGAGGAGGCCCAATCAGCCAGGGAGCAATGCTGGGCCTACCAGAACCTGAGAGATCAGATGATGAGTCACAGTAGCCACAGGCTTCAGCAGACTCCATCAGCTGAATACCCAGAGGTGGGACCAGTTGGCTTTCCACAACCCAGGCAGTCCAGATGGCCATTCCCCATGAGAGGCCAGCATAGATCCAGAGGATGCCATGGATCCAGCTCCCCAGCTGCTGACACATGATCACATAAGCCTCCACTGCCACCTCTTTTCATGGGTACTATCCTGGGTGTGGGGGGAAGAATCTGGGAAACTGAGCTTTTTTAAGTTAAAAAGACAGAATTAATCTAAAGAGACTCTTTAAACTTATCAGACTAATTTTACCAGGTAGGATTTCTTTCTTAAATCTAAAACAAGATTTTTGTTACCAAGAAGAAAAGATCAAATCAAGGACAAAATAAAGAAATATAGAAGTATTAATGATAATAATATCTTTGCAATGGAATCACAAATTTACTCACATTTTACACTCACATTTTATATTAGTCCCTGAAACACTTAATTCTATGAATGAAGCTCATAAAAATAATATATTAAACAAAATAATTTTGGGATGGGGAAACACTGCTGTAAAATATCTTAAAAACAAGGTGATTATCAACATAGCCTCTGACACAGTAAGATGCTATTTATCAATCTCCCATTTCAGCACCTCTATACTTACTGTTCCTTCTTCCTGGAATGTTCTTCCCCGAAATGCCTGAGTGGCTGAGAATTTACTGCTATCAGATCCTTATTTAAATCATTTTCTCAGGGAGGCTGTCTTCCTCCCCTATATAATATTCCACCCCCTTCAAACCTTCTGTACAAATAACTCCCAAATATGAGTGCCTTGACATGAGAAGTGTTTATTTCTTACTCCTGTCCTGGTCTGGGCATAGGTGCTATTCTCCTGGGTGGCTTGTCTCTAAGCACTGCTCAGAAAGCCAGACTTCTTTTATGTTGTAATGCTGCCATCTTTCAACATGTAGCCTTCATGGTCTAGGGAAGGGAGAAGAGGTGATAAGGAAGGTACATTGTATAATAAATCATCTCAGTCTAGAAATGACCAACGTTAGTTCTGCTCACATTTCATTGGATAGAACTAGTCACATGGCCACTTAATCATAAGGCAGCCTGGAAAATATAGAAGCACATAGTGATTGGTAAAAACCAATATATTTGCCTTCTGGTCACCAAATATCTATTTGTTCCCCTTTTCCCTGTGGCAGACAATGAGCTAAGTCCCCTTGTAAAATATCTTTCCTTGAGTGTGGATGAGATCTGTGACTTGCTTCTAACCAATAGAATATGGCAAAAATGATAGAATGTTACTCAATTGATTAAGGTATACTGTATAAGACTCTGTCTTAGAAGACTGGAAAGGTAGATTCTCTTGCTAGCTTTGAAGGAACAAGATGCCATTAGTTCTAGAGCCATAAGGAAATGAATTTTGCCAACACATTGAGTGGGTAGATTTTTGCACAGTCAAACCTTCAGATGAGAATGGAACTCAGCAGACACCTTGTGAGACCATGAGCAGACATCCCAATTAAGCTTTGCTCACATTTTCAACCCACAGAAACTGTCAGGTAATAACTGTGTGCTGTGTTAAGCCACTAAGGTTGTGGTAATTTGTTATGCAACAATAAAAAAACAATACATTCCTATATTTAAAAAAACATTCATTTTTTCACTAAGGAAGAAAATACAGTCATTTTCCCTAGATCTTTGGGTGATGTGCAGTTCTCTCCATCAAGTCCAGATGTGGTGACTCCTGGTATAGCAACTTAGGGTATATAGCAACCCATGGTCAAAAGGACAAGAGATCTGCCTCCTCTGAAATCCAATAGATAATGGACACCCACAATAGATACTCACATTTGGAAAAAAAAAGAATGGAAAACACACAGCAGTCTCTTGTCCAGAGTAATTCTGAAACCCTGTGAGTAGGCACTGTGATATATCCCCACCTGCCCTGGCAGTTTGGGAAGTTTCATGATTAAATTCTGGTTCTGCCCTCAGGGAGGACCACCCTTGTACATTGTTCCCTCTATCTCCATCCTTTCCTTTTCTCCTCTGTGAGGTTCTTTCTTTCCCATTACTCTCCTTGAGATCCTTTAAGGGATCTCCTTGGTGGGGTGTGTATAGCATTCAAAACCTGCTTCCTCACATGGAAAATTGTTCTGAAACTTAAACTGATAAAAAACTTTTTAGTCTGGGTGGGCTAATAATTTCTCTGGTAATATAATTTCTTCTAAAATAAATAGGTTTCTGTCTCGACCTTCAAGATGGCAGAGGAGTAAGACATGGAGATCACCATCCTCCCCACAAATACATCAGAAATTCATCTACGTGTGGAACAACTCCTACAGAACACCTACTGAATGCTGGCAGAAGACCTCAGGCCTCCCAAAAGGCAAGAAATTCCCCACGTACCTGAGTAGGGCAAAAGAAAAAAGAATAAACAGAGACAAAAGAATAGAGATGGGACCTGCACCAGTGGGAGGGAACTGTGGAGGAGGAAAAGTTTCCACACACTAGGAGCCCCTTCGCGGGCGGAGACTGCGGGTGGCGGAGGGGGGAAGCACAGCCACAGGGGTGCAGAGGGCAAAGTGGAGAGATTCACGCACAGAGGATCTGAGCCGACCAACACTCACCAGCCCAAGAGGCTTTTCTGCTCACCTGCCATGGCGGGTGGGGGCTGGGAGCTGAGGGTCCGGCTTCAGAGGTCAGATCACAGGGAGAGGACTGGGGCTGGCTGCGTGAACACAGACTGAAGGGGGCTAGTGCACCACAGCTAGCCAGGAGGGAGTCCAGGAAAAAGTCTGGACATGCCTAAGAGGCAAGAGACCATTGTTTCGGGGTGGGCTAAGAGAGGGGATTCAGGGGACCGCCTAAATGAGCTCAAGAGATGGGCACGAGCCACGGCAATCAGCACAGACACCAGAGACACGCATGAAATGCTAAGGCTGCTGCTGCAGCCACCAAGAATCCTGTGTGCAAGCACAGTTCACTATCCACACTTCCCCTCCTGGGAGATTGTGCAGCCTGCCACTGCCAGGGTCCCGTGATCCAGGGACAACTTCCCCGGGAGAACACACAGCAGGCCTCAGGCTGTTGCAATGTTATGCCGGCCTCTGCCGCTGCAGGCTCGCCCTCCCCGTGGCCTGAGTGAGCCAAAGCCCCTTAATTAGCTACTACTTTAACTCCATCCTGTCTGAGCAAAGAACAGACGCCCTCAGGCGACCTACACGCAGAGGCGGGGCCAAATCCAAAGCTGAACCCCAGGAGCTGTGCGAATAAAGAAGAGAAAGGGAAATCTCTCCCAGCAGCCTCAGGAACAGCAGATTAAATATCCAGAATCAACTTGATGTACCCTGCAACTGTGGAATACCTGACTAGACAACAAATCATCCCAAAATTGAGGCAGTGAACTTTGGGAGCAACTGTAGACTTGGGGTTTGCTTCCTGCATCTAATTTGTTTCTGGTTTTATGTTTATCATAGTTTAGTATTTAGAGTTTATTATCATTGGTAGATTTGTTTATTGATTTGGTTGCTCTCTTTCTTTTTTTTAAAAAAATATATTTTTCTTTTTGTGAGTGTATATGTGTATACTTCTTTGTGTGATTTTGTCTGTATAGCTTTGCTTTTACCATTTGTCCTAGGGTTCTGTATGTCCATTTTTGGGTTTTTTTTTTACTATAGTTTTTATTGCTTGTTATCATTGGTGGATTTGTTTTTTGGTTTGGTTACTCTCTTCTTTCTTTCTTTTTTTTTCTTTTTTATTACTTTTTAATTTTTTAATTTTTAATAATTAAAAAATATTTATTTTAATAACTTTCTTCTTCCTTCCTTCCTTCCTTCCTTCCTTCCTTCCTTCCTTCCTCACTCTCTCCCTTTTCTTCTGAGCCATGTGACTGACAGGGTTTTCGTTCTCCAGCCGGGTGTCAGGCCTGTGCCTCTGAGGTGAGAGAGCTAAGTTCAGGACACTGGTCCGCCAGAAACCTCCTGGATCCACGTAATATCAAATGGCGAAAGCTCTCCCAGGGATCTCCATCTCAAAGCTAAGACCCAGCACCACTCAACGACCAGCAAGCTACAGTGCTGGACACCCTATGCAAACAACTAGCAAGACAGGAACACAACCCCACCCATTAACAGAGAGGGTGCTTAAAATCATAATAAGGTCACAGACAACCCCCAAACACACCACTGGACGTACTCCTGCCCACCAGAAAGACAAGATCAGCCTCATTCACCAGAACACTGGCACGAGTGTCCTCCACCAGCCTACACAGCACACTGAAGCAACTTAAGCCACTGGGGGCAGACACCAAAAACGATGGGAACTATGAACCTGCAGCACTGGAAAAGAAGACCCAAACACAGTAAATGAAACAAAATGAGAAGGCAGAGAAACACACAGCAGATGAAAGAGTAAGGTAAAAACCCACCAGACCAAACAATTGAAGAGGTAATAGGCAGTCTATCTGAAAAAGAATTCAGAATAGTCATAGTAAAGCTGATCCAAAATGTTGGAAATAGAATGAAGAAAATACAATAAATGTTTAACAAGGACCTAGAAGAACTAAAGAGCAAACAAACAATGATGAACAACACAATAAATGAAATTAAACATTCACTAGAAGGAATCAATAGGAGAATAACTGAGTCAGAAGAACGGATAAGTGACCTGGAAGATAAAATAGTGGAAATAACTACTGCAGAGCAGAATAAAGAAAAAAAGAATGAAAAGAATTGAGGGCATTCTTAGAGACCTCTGGGACAGCATTAAACACACCAACATTCGAATTATAGGGGTTCCAGAAGAAAAAGCAAAAAAGAAAGGGACTGAGAAAATATTTGAAGTGATAATAGTTGAAAACTTCCCTAATATGGGAAAGGAAATAGTCAAGTCCAAGAAGCACAGAGAAACCCATACAGGATAAATCCAAGAAGAAACACAAGAGGACACATATTAATCAAACTATCAAAAATTAAATACAAAGAGAAAATATTAAAAGCAGCAAGGAAAAAACAACAAATAAAATACAAGGGAAGGGCTTCCCTGGTGGCAGAGTGGTTGAGAGTCCTCCTGCTGATGCAGGGGATGCGGGTTTGTGCCCCGGTCCAGGAAGATCCCACATGCCGCAGAGCAGCTGGGCCCATGAACCATGACCACTGAGCCTGTGCGTCTGGAGGCTGTGCCCTGTGGCGGGAGAGGCCCCAGTGGTGAGAGACCCATGTACCGCAAAAAAAAAAAAAAAAAAAAAAAAAACAGAAAACAAAAAAAACAAGGGAAATCCCCATAGGGTTAACAGCTGATCTCTCAGCAGAAATGCTGCAAGCCAGACGGGAGCAGCAGGACATTTTTTTTTTTTTTTTTTTTTTTTTTTTGTGGTACGCGGGCCTCTCACTGTTGTGGCCTCTCCCATTGCGGAGCACAGGCTCCGGACGTGCAGGCTCAGCGGCCATGGCTCATGGGCGCAGCCGCTCCGCAGCATGTGGGATTTTCCCGGACCAGGGCACGAACCCATGTCCCCTGCATTGGCAGGCGGACTCTCAACCACTGCGCCACCAGGGAAGCCCAAAGCAGGACATATTTAAACTTATGAAAGAGAAAAACCTACAACCAAGATTACCCTACCCAGCAAGGATCTCATTCAGATTTGACAGAGAAATTAAAACCTTTACAGACAAACAAAAGCTAAGAGAATTCAGCACCAACAAACAAGCTTTGCAACAAATGCTAAAGGAATTTTTCTAGACAGGAAACACAAGAGAAGGAAAAGACCTACAATAACAAACCCAAAACAATAAGAAAATGGTAATAGGAACATACATATTGATAATTACCTTAAGTGTAAATGGATTATATGCTCCAACCAAAAGACATAGACTGGCTGAATGAATACAAAAGCAAGACCCGTATATATGCTGTCTACAAGAGACCCACTTCAGACCTAGGGATACATACAAACTGAAAGTTAGGGGATGGAAAAAGCTATTCCATGTAAATGGAAATCAAAAGAAAGCTGGAGTCTCATATCAGACAAAATAGACTTTAAAATCAAGACCATTACAAGAGACAAAGAAGGACACTACATAATGATCAAGAGATCAATCCAAGAGAAGATATAACAACTGTAAATATTTATGCACCCAACAAAGGAGCACCTCAATACATAAGGCAAATGCTAACAGCCATAAAAGGGGAAATCAACAGAAACACAATCACAGTAGGGGACTTTAACACCCCACTTTCACCAATGGACAGATCATCCAAAATGAAAATAAATAAGGAAACACAGCTTCAAATGATACATTAAACAAGATGGACTTAACTGATATTTATAGGACATTCCATCCAAAAACAACAGAATACAGTTTCTTCTCAAGTGTTCATGGAACATTCTCAGAATAGATCATATCATGGGTCACAAATCAAGCCTTGGTAAATTTAAGAAAACCGAAATTGTATCATGTATCTTTTCTGATCACAACGTTATAAGACTAGATATCAATTATGGGAAAAATTCTGTAAGAAGTACAAATACATGGAGGCTAAACAATACCCAACTAAATAACCAAGAGACCACTGAAGAAATCAAAGAGGAAAAAAAAATACCTAGAAACAAATGACAAAAAACGATGACCCAAAATCTATGGAATGCAGCAAAAGCAGTCCTAAGAGTGAAGTTTATAGCAATACAACCCTACCTCAAGAAACAAGAAACATCTCAAATAAACAACCTAAACTTACAACTAAAGCAATTAGAGAAGGAAGAACAAAATAACCCCAAAGTTAGCAGAAGGAAAAAAATCATAAAGATCAGATCAGAAATAAATGAAAAAGAAATGAAGGAAACAATAGCAAAGATCAGTAAAACTGAAAGCTGGTTCTTTGAGAAGATAAACAAAATTGATAAACCATTAGCCAGACTCATCAAGAAAAAAAGGGAGAAGACTCAAATCAATAGAATTAGAAATGAAAAAGGAGAAGTAACAACTGACACTGCAGAAATACAAAGGATCATGAGAGATTACTACAAACAACTACATGCCAATAAAATGGACAATCTGGAAGAAATGGACAAATTCTTAGAAAATCACAATCTTGTGAGACTGAACCAGGAAGAATAGAAAATATAAAAAGACCAGTCAGAAGCACTGAAATTGAAACTGTGATTAAAAATCTTCCAACAAACAAAAGCCCAGGACTAGATGGCTTCACAGGAGAATTCTACAACATTTAGAGAAGAGCTAACATCTATCCTTCTCAAACTCTTCCAAAATACAGCAGAGGGAGGAACACTCCCAAACTCATTCTACGAGGCCACCATCACCCTGATACCAAAACTGAAGATGTCACAAAGAAAGAAAACTACAGGTCAATATCACTGATGAACATAGATGCAAAAATCCTCAACAAAATACTAACAAACAGAATCCAACAGCACATTAAAGGGATCATACACCATGAACAAGTGGGATTTATCCCAGGAATGCAAGGATTCTTCAATATACACAAATCAATCAATGTGATACAGCATATTAACAAACTGAGAGAGTAAAACCATACAATCATCCCAAGAGATGCAGAAAAAGCTTTCAACAAAATTCAACACCCAGTTATGATAAAAACCCTCCAGAAAGTAGGCATAGAGGGAACTTACCTCAATATAATAAAGGCCATATAACAAACCCACAGCCAACATAATTCTCAATGGTGAAAAACTGAAACAATTTCCTCTAAAATCAGGAACAAGACAAGGTTGTCCACTCTCACCCCTATTATTCCACATAGTATTGGAAATTTTAGCCACAGCAAACAGAGATGAAAAAGAAATAAAAGGAAACCAAGTCAGAAATGAAGAAGTTGTCACTGTTTGCAGATGACATTGTTACAACATATAGAAAATCCTAACGATGCTGCCAGAAAACTACTAGAGCTAATCAATAAATTTGGTAAAGTAGCAGTATGCAAAATTAATGCACAGAAATCTCTTGCATTTGAATACATTAATGACGAAAAATCTGAAAGAAAAATTAAGGAAACACTCCTGTTTACCATTGCAAAAAAAAGAATAAAATACTTAGGAGGAAGAAACCTACCTAAGGAGACAAAAAATTGTATGCAGAAAACTATAAGGCACGATGAAATAAATTAAAGAGTATACAAACAGATGGAGAGCTATCCTATGTTGTTGGATTGGAAGAATCGATATTGTGAAAATGACTATACTACCCAAAGCAATCTACAGATTTGATGCAATCCCTATCAAATCACCAATGGCATGTTTCACAGAACCAAAGCAAAAAATTTCACAATTTGTATATAAAGACAAAAGACCCCAAATAACCAAAGCAACCTTGAGAAAGATAAACGGAGCTGGAGGAATCAGGCTCCCAGACTTCAGACTGTACTACAAAGCTACAGTAATCAATACACTATGGTACTGGCACAAAACCAGAAATATAGCTCATGGAACAGGATAGAAAGCCCAGCGATAAACCCACGAACATACGGTCACCTTATTTTTGATAAGGGAGGCAAGAATATACAGTGGAGAAAAGACAGCCTCTTCAATAAGTCGTGCTGGGAAAACAAGACAGCTACATGTAAAAGGATGAAATTAGAACACTCCCTAACACCATACACAAAAATAAACTCAAAATGGATTAAAGGCCTAAATGTAAGACCAGAAACTATCAAACTCTTAGAGGAAAACATAGGCAGAACACTCTATGACATAAATCACAGCAAGATCCTTTTTGACCCACCTCCTAAACAAATGGAAACAAAAACAAAAATAAACAAATGGAACCTAATGAAACTTAAAAGCTTTTGCACAGCAAAGGAAACCATAAACAAGAGGAAAAGACAACCCTCATAATGGGAGGAAACATTTGCAAATGAAGCAACTGACAAAGGATTAATCTCCAAAATTTACAAGCAGCTCATGCAACTCAATATCAAAAAAACAAACAACGCAATCCAAAAATGGGCAGAAGGCCTAAATAGACATTTCTCCAAAGAAGATATACAGACTGGCAACACATGAAAGAATGCTCAACATCATTAATCATTAGAGAGGTGCAAATCAAAACTACAATGAGGTATCACCTCACACCAATCAGAATGACCATCATCTAAATTCTACAAACAATAAATGCTGGAGAGGGCGTGGAGAAAAGGGAACACTCTTGCACTCTTGGTGGGAATGTAAATTGATACAGCCACTATGGAGAACAGTATGGAGGTTCCGTAGAAAACTATAAATAGAACTACCATACAACCCAGCAATCCAGCTACTGGGTATATACCCTGGGAAAACCATAATTCAAAAAGAGTCATGTACCGCAATGTTCATTGCAGCTCTATTTACAATAGCCAGGACATGGATGCAACCTAAGTGTCCATTGACAGATGAATGGGTAAAGCGGATGTAGCACATATATACAATGTAATATCACTCAGCCATAAAAGGGAATGAAACTGAGTTATTTGTAGTGATGTGGATGGACCTAGATTCTCTGAGAAAGAGTGAAGTAAGTCAGAAAGAGAAAAACAAATACCGTATGTTAACACATATATATGGAATCTAAAAAAAATGGTTTTGAAGAACCTAGGGGCAGGACAGGAATAAAGACGCAGATGTAGAGAATGGACTTGAGGATACGGGGAGGGGGAAGGGTAAACTAGGACGAAGTGAGAGAGTGGCATGGACGTATATACACTACCAACTCTAAAATAGCTAGTTAGTGGGAAACAGCCGCATGGCACAGGGAGATCAGCTCTGTGGTTTGTGACCATCTAGAGGGGTGGGATAGGGAGAGTGGGAGGGAGACGCAAGAGGGAGGAGATATGGGGATACATGTACATGTATAGCTGATTCACTTTGTTATAAAGCAGAAACGAACACAGCATTGTAAAGCAATTATACTCTAATAAAGGTGTTAAAAAATAAATAAAATCATAATAACATTAAAAACATTAAAAACACAAATAAATAGGTTTCTGATCTTTTTCTTCCAGTCAGTTACGTGTGCCAGTAACTACACCCAGTGTTTTTGTAAATATAAGACTAAACCTTCCTCAACTTAGTGGTAACCTTGAACTTATCTAACCACACCCTTAAATGTTATCTTTTCCCTGGCTGAATTTTACTGGGGCTTTGTCAAAGCTTTTATAAATCCCATCTTTTACTGTTTGGAATATAAAAGCAGTCAGGTTTTCCACCTCTGTGAAGAATGAAATATCTAGACTTTCTGTAATCTCTCATTTATTTTTGAAAACTGGTTCTTTCCTCAACTCCTATCTTTTTTGTGATACTTTGCCATATGCAACCAGTAGTCTCTATCACTTCCTAATTGATTCTTTCCAATCACTTATCTTACTGCTGCTGACTCAGTGGCTTGAGATAAGTTATGTGGTAATGGTAACATTTTACTCATTGTTTTGCCACTGCATACTATTATCACCATCTTTCTAGCTTCCAATGTTAGTTTTTTGCTACTTGCTACTGAACTCCTAACTAAATGTCACATACTTTAGGTTTTAATTATAGCAATACCCTATTTCAAGGTATTAATTTCCATTGTAGTCAGGATCATCTATTTATTTATTTATTTTTCGCTGTGTCAGGTCTTAGTTGTGGCACCCGGGATCTTGTTGACGCGTGCAGAATCTTTCCCTGTGGTGCATGGGCTTCTCTCTAGTTGTGGTGTGTGGGTTTTCCTCTAGTTGAGGAGCGTGAGCTCAGTAGCTGTGGAGTGTGGGCTTAGCTGCCCCATGACATGTGGGAACCTAGCTCCCCGACCAGGGATTGAACCCACGTCCCCTGCATTGGAAGGCAGATTCTTTACCACTGGACCACCAGGGAAGTCCCTAGTCAGGATCATTAATACTGGCTGCTGTAACAAATAAGTAGCTTAACACTTTATTTCTTGCTCTCATCACAGTCTTATATCAGTTAGCTTTCCTCCAAGTGATGGCTCAGTGATGCAGGCTCCTTCCATCTTGGGATGACACCATTTCAACAGGTGGCCTCTGTGGTATCCAGTGAAGGTGAAGAGAAGGAAAGAAGTCCCATTGGATTTTTAGCTCCACTGTGAGAAGTGATACCCATAACTGCTGCTTAAATTCTATTTGCCAGAAGTAGTCACACAGCTATCCTAAATGCAAAGGAGACTGGAAAACATATAGGAACACATGGATATTGTAAACACTAACATTTTCTGCCACAAGTTATTATTTGACCTCTCCTTCCCTATTCTATCAGAATATAAGCTTCACAAGGGCAGAGAATTTTTTTCTGTTCACTTTACTTCTGTATCCTTAACACTTAGAAGAATGCCTGGCTCATAGTTATTGGTTATGGTTAATGGTTATTAAATATTTACTTAGAGAATATGTGAAAAGGAGAATCCAGGGCTTCTTACCATTACTAGTGAGTAAGAAATTGGAAGAAAATAAGAAAGGATTCCAAGCAACCACAACAGATACCATGAAATGTATGCCCTAAAGCTCACACATATTATTCACTGAACCTCCCCCCTCCCACAAGGCATTTTAAACAGAGTTCTAATGAGAATGTTTATATAGTCTATCAATTCCATACCAGACCATAAACAGGAACTTAAAGTGAGACAAGAAAGATTATCAAGAAAAGAAAAGTTTATAGGAAAAATATGGGGTTCAAAGGAAAAAGTTACTTTTAAAGTACAACAGCAACAATGAAAACTATAGGAGCCTGAGGCCATTTAGTGTAGAGGCAAAAACATTTATGCCTAGATAGGTCCTAAGGGTATCATTGAATCATAGCATAGTAAATAAATTACAGCCACTATGAAAATGATGAATCAATTAGGTTTGGTATACTTTCTTAAAAGAGGCAGGAAAGTTCTAATACATTTAAGAAATTTTATTTTTTTGCGTTCAAATGGACATTCTTGAGTCATGCCCTAAATTCCCTAGTTGTAACTAGTCATTCATTTCTGTATGATGGTTGACAGATGAAATAGGACAGTAATGGATGTCTCAACTATTATTGTGCTTAGTTATTTCTTCCATTGGAAGCTCCCACTCCCTGAATGCTACACTGATTAGACTACATTCAGAGTATCAGGTTCAATAGGGGATAGATCCACATTTTGTGGAGTCTGAAGATTACACAATACAGAGGCTTCTTTAAGAAAAAAACCCATAAGTATAAAAGAAGGTACAAAAAGTATTTATTTAGAATAAAAGTCACAACCAATTACAAATTAAAAAATTCACAAGAACCAGACATCACCAAATTCAGAAAAATATCTTGATGTTTTAAATTAATTAACTTCCTAGTATACCTTTAACAATACTTTTTCCTACATCTTTTGACTGCATACTCTTTGATTTCTTCTTCATATGAAAATGATTTTGTTACATTTTGCTCTATAGAGTTAATAGATAGTTGTCTTTCTAGTGGAGTTGATTGAAATTTGTTTTTATTATTGGTAGTTTAGAAGAGTTTCTTTCCAGTCTACAACTCATTATTGGGAAAGTTACATACATTTTTTAAGATAGTGGTCAAATTTGGGAAAATTTGTACCAAATTTCTTTTATGTATACAGAATAAGAGGTGGGAGGATTTTCCAGTTCTAGTTCTGGATCCACACATTTCAAACATTACCCCATGCTTCTGTGCTGGGTCCCAAAGCATTCATTTGCTGATTGGTCTCTGGCCATCCACCTTCGTGTCACAGTACCAAGTGACCCAGGTGATGGTAGGCCTTCAAGCAGTCAGAATAGATGCTACTGTTCCAATGGGCTGTAATGCCCATGAACCACATAATTTTTTTCCATTTAACTAACTCAGCTTCCCCTTAGCCAGATCCCCAAAATGCCAGCAATCACTTCAGTGCTTCTGGACACAAGGAAAATTATGACTGAAGGGAAGTTAGAGTACACAGAGACAGCAATCTTTTAAGATGAAAATATTTTACTTCCAAAACTTTTACAGAAACATAATACCACATGAATATACTTCTAGGACCCCTCTTGTGGTGCTGGAAGAGGCTTGAATTTTAAGTTTCCTGGAATCTGCCTTTGGGTTTAGCTTTGAATGCTTCAGGAGGAGTGCTCAAAGGTGAGCACGTTCATAGAAAGGAGGTAATGGAGGATGACGAAGAGTCAGGACTCTCTGCCTTATGATAAACAGCTAAGGGCCATGCAAAAACCTTGGAAGAGAAAATTCAAGGGGTTCCCAAGTCTGTCTTTAGTCCTTGTAGTCCTGTGAGGTGAAAGAAGTATTTCAACTCAATATAAGGAATCACTATCTAATGTTAGGCCAGTTTAAATGTAGAATTGACCAGCTAATGAAATACTGAGTTTTCTTCACAGGAACAGCTCAGGAAGAGGCTAAATGAGAACCAGTCAGGGATCCTGCGAAGCGGAGGCCCCAGTTTGGGGAGTGGTAGTGACAGGGATGGGGAGTGTGGTATGAAAGAACCTAACGTTTACACACTTTTGCAAGTCTGAGATTTGAAGATGACTTTGCTATAAACCTTATTTGAAGCCTCAGGCTCATGTTTAATGCCTGATACATAGAGAGTTTTAAAGATAGATGGGACCGCTTTTAAGGTGAGAGAAAAAGGTTTTGTTTTTGTTTTTTTAAACCTAAGGGCAGCAAGAATGATCCATTTTAGCTCTATTTAATTTTATGCTTTTTTGTTTAAAGCCAGATTGTAAGACAGCGCTTAATCAACACAGGAGATTAAGGGTTGCAGTTGTGGGGTTGCTGAGTCTAGAGCAAGTTGTAGAAAGAGAACATCATGTGGGATCTTTCGGGATCCCTACTCTTCCAGCAAGTACAAGAATAGGACCATTTTTTTTCTTTTGTATGTGTGTGTGAGGGGGAGGCGTGGGGGGTTGTTCATCAATTCATTAGAGTAGCCTAGCAATGATGCCTGGGATGGAAAGATCCAGAGGAATAATGAGTCAGGGCTTTTTGTGACATGTGACAGAACACAACTGAAACTGCCTTGAGGAAAGGAGGCGGATTTTTGCCTTGGGGGTAGAGTTCACTTCAGATATATTTGCCTCCTAAGTCTCCAAAGATATCATCCACTCTCCCACAGTTTTCCTTTTGAAGTTGTCTTGACTTCATTTACAGGCACTGGTGGTACTTATCACTGGCTTATATCCTTCCAAATAAGTTATTCTAGTTTGAAGGGCTTCTTTTTCTGAACTGATTCAGCAAAAGCCCCAGCTTGAGTTCCTGGACCAATATGCCCATCCCAGAACCAATCACTGTGGTCTGGAATATGAAGACTGGCCAGTTCTGGGGAGTGAGGGTGGGAGGTGTCAGTATCCTGGAACCACAAAGACTCGTGGACAAGGGGGAGGGGTAGTTCCCAAAGGAAAAATGAATAGCTGTTCTCAGAGAAATGGATAATACAGAAAGTACATCCTCAAAACACCGTAAATAAGGATATCCATTATTTGTGGAAAAAATGTTTTGGGACTTCTTTCTTATGGTTGTAGTTAAACTGTAAAATCGAGTAAATCTTTCCCTTATCCAGATAGATATCACGCATAGGGGGTAATGGTTTTATATGTCAGCGCTTTTACTCTTTCTCCTAAGTGGGACTGAGTCAATGAAGATGCTACAAAAGAAGTAAACAGAAAGCTGAAAGTATTAATACGGTAATTTTTAATTTGAGTGCCCTCTTTAGGCAAAGTAGCTGGGAGGGCTTTCAATAATCCATTTTTCATCGTGAACACACCCCGTGTAGGTGACCTGAGTATTACCGTCTTGCCCTTGCAGTTGGGGAAACCGAGGCATGACACTCCTCCATTCAGCCTTCCGGAGGGATTTAGGAAGAGTCCAGCCTGCTTGACCTCAGAGGGTCTTCTTCCTCCGCGGCGCCTCTCGGAACCCTCATGTCCTTTGGCGTCGCAGGAGAGCAGCTCGGGCTCCGCCGCAGCCTCGGCATTCGTCCTTCGCCCAGCTGCACCCGCCGCGCTCTCCCACACCTTCCCCGGGAAGGTCCAACTGGCCAAGGTCTGGCAGTCCCTCCCGTCCTCTCCCCTCAGCCCTCCGGCCTCCCCCACTCTGGTCCCTGACGTGCAGGAAGCCCCCAGCCCAGCGCCCCACAGGGAGGTGAGGGCAGATGCCGCCCGGGCGTCCAGCGGGAGGGGCGCCGACGCCGCGGGAGGTGAGCGGCCCGCACCCTTCGCCCCCTGAGGGCCAGGGCGGGCACCGGGCACGCTGGGCCCGAGGAAGGTGGCAGCACGAGGGAGGCTGGGTGAGCCCGCAGGGAGCGGCGAGAGAGGGCGATGCGGGCGGACCAGCGTGCGGCTCGCGGACGACGCCTGGAGAGTGAGCGGCGGGGAGCAAGGCGCTTCGGGGCCGCTCGGGGACGCGCCGCGCCCGGGCCGCCGAGCTCGCCCGTAAACCCGCTCCGGACGCCCACACCCCTGGCGCCTTCCCGAGCGCGGGCGGGAGATATGGCTTCGCGCGTCCCCGCTGCTGCCGCCGCCGCCGCCGCCGCCGCCGCCGCCGCCGCTGCTGCTGACTCGACAGAATCAGCGGGCCGCGCGGGGGGGCGCGGCGTAACCCGGGGGAGGGCGGCGTCGTTGGGAGAGAAGGATGCCAGCACAAAGGCGAGCCGAGACCCAGCCCGCTGCGGAAGGCGGCGGGAAGAGCCGCTGAGGGGCGCGCCTGGCGCGCTCGGCTCCGCGCTGCGTCTCTCGTCGCTGCCTCGGAGTCGCCGTGTCGGAGACGGCCGCGTAGGGTCCCTCGGCCCCGTGGCAGCGGCCACCGCAGCCGGGAGCTGCATGCTACGCGCGGCGGCGCCCCCGGTCGCCTGCTTTCCCTGCGCGGGCCGGCCTGAGGGCGCCGGGGCTGCGGGTCCGGGCGACTGTGGGGGCGCCCTGCCGCCCGGCGTCCCCGTCCCCACCCGCAGTCGGCGGCAGCGGGCGCCGAGACCCAGGTGAGTGCGCAGCCCTGGCCCGGCCCTCGCGCCGCAGGTACCGGACAGTGGGAGGTGGCTTTGTTTTCCTCCCTCTCGCTCCGGCGCGGTCATTCATTTGACATTTCGGCTTCCGCTGCCCAGAGACGCGGGTGAGAGGCACTGGGACGTGTTTCAAGGTTTGGTTCTCCCGGGGAGCTGAGACTTTTGGGTCCATCTGAGCGTCACTTGAGGGAGCGGAGGCTTCATTTCCTTTTTGGTTTGGAACGTGTTGTGAACATCCTCTGCGGGGGCTTGGGGCCTGGAGGAAGCTGGGGCTGCAGATTTAGATGTAGACGTTTCCGAGGACGTGCAACTGCAGAGGTCTGGCTCTTCCATGCCTTGTGTTTTCCGCTATTAGCAGAGCTCAGGTGTTTTTCCTTGATTATTATTATTAATTTAGGAACATCTTTACAGGTACATTTATTTCTTTTAGAGTTGGAAGTCTTTGGAGACAATACAGAGAGCTCACAGAGTTACAGGGGATCAATCGATATTAAACTTGGAGAAGGCAAGCATCAGCAGTCCTCATAGGTAGAGGTGAACTGTAGGCAAACTTCCCCAGGGGCCTTTAGCCTTCCCAGTACGGTTTCTGCTTTCACCGTCCTAGAGTCAAGCAAACTCTGAATTCTCATTGTACGTATGCCTTCGTCAAAGTGTGAAACTTGTCTTTTTTTGAATAGTTTTCTAGTTTGTCATTTGGAAGAAAAAGATTTTAATGTAATTATTAGAGTCCTCTATTAGGCCTGGTGAAATTTCATGCTTTCACTTGTCTCATAAGTATGATTTTCATTTTACTATTTCTCCTGTTCCCTCAAGGGCTCATTTCTTCTGTTGCCTAGAGAGAGCTCCACCCACTCCCCCTCCAACAGATGGCTGTGTGTTCTGAGAGGTTTTCTTTTAAACGACACTCACATTACCTGTAAACAAACAGGATCAGTTATTAGGCTTATCTTTGGAGTTATTAAAGCAAGAAGCCTAATCTGGATAGGGATATTATTAATGGTGTGAAAATCTGGAGTTTGCTAATCTGTTTGGGCATCAGAAGATTCCTGCAGGGATTGTTTATATAGTGTGGGAGACAGATGGCATCCCTAGCAGACAAGAGAAGCCCAGCATAAAGGGTCATTGTATTCTTCAGAAATTATCCACTTCACTGTTGGGAGATGAGGTCAGGTGGGGAAGACATACTTTTCATCTCCCCAAGGAGGCATTCTAACCTTATCATCCAGCAGCCTAACCAGTTAGTTTCTTCTCTCTTTGAACATTTAAAAAGTCATTATTGAGCTGTTTGTTTTGATTATTCCTTCGGCCCATTTTGGCCTCAGTTGTGGTTACGTGAAGCAGTTTAAACAGTTATATGAACAAACATGTCTTTGAATTTAAGATTATCGTACCACTGGGAAAACAGCAGTTCTTGTATACAAACGGCCCCTTGGACTCATAGTGTCTCCTAGCTGGAAGGACTTTAGTCCAATCTGCATGAATTCAAAAGGAGTTTCTTCTACCATCTCCGTGACAGGCGGTTCCCTGGCTCCCAGCATTTGTCATGAGACTCTCAGCTATGGCTAGTGCTCTACTTTTATAAGGCTTAACAGCCTAAGACATTTGCTTTATCATTGCCTCCCATCACAGCACTGAACAGCCTTGGGCAGTGAATCTTTTTGAATGACTGTGGAGTCTGTGAAGAAATCAGTCATTCTGACCATTTGAGATAAGCCCGCTGGAGCTTTTCTGCTCCTACCACCATCATAGATTCTTTATGTGCTGTAGATTCCAACTAGATTGCAAAATTGGTCTCCCCTCTGGATGCATGTGAGGGAGAATATTCCAGTAAATTAATAGTCACTAACCACAGGACTAAATTTAATGAAGAACATGAGCAGTGTTTGACCCCCCTGAACAGGAAGTATGGGGTAAAATTAAGCATTGGCTCTGTAACGTGAGAACTGTGATCTTGAGGGAAAAAAAACATATTTTCTTACTTTTTTCAAATCCTTCTGCACCACTGATCTCAGCAAAAGGCAAAGAAACCAAGGTTGTTACCTGTAGCTGAGGACAGATGCCATAGCTATTTCTTTTGGATGAATGTGTGCTGCTGGAGAGGTCGCTTTCGGGCTCTGTTCTGTTTCAGCGTGTGCCTTGGCATCAACAAAAGGGTCTAACGTTCAAATTCAGATTGTTAAATCTGCAGCTGGTATCTGTGTACCTTCTCACCAGGTTGCTTCCTTTCTAGTGAAATATTCTTTTATGAGAAACCCGAGGCACCAGGCCTGGGACTTACTGGGCACCTGGCCTGCATCCACATTCTAGTGTGCTGCTGCCTGCTTTCTTGAGTAAAAATGGAACCAGTTTTGCACGAATAGGGAATGGCAGGGTGGAGTGAAAACATTTTCAGCTCCCTTGTGGAAAGCCAGGCCTGGCCTAAAAGAGAGAGGACTATATTTGAAGTTCACTTGATGTAGCAGAGGCAGAATTGCTTCTTTATACACAGGATGCCTTTTGTGTGGGAAAATGTATGAGGGATTAGAAAGGTGACTACACCATCTGCTTAGCCTGCAGTAGTCCTGGTTTTTTCCTGTTGACCTATCTGAATTATCAAATGCATCCCCTTTCACATTTAAAAGTGCCCTGGTTTGGATGATACATTATGTGGTCACCCTAGATATTAAGGAATCTTCACTATTTTCTTCACCACCCTCTCCTGACTTCAAATTTTGAGTCTGGCTTTGTTTCATTCTTTAATTTGTTAAATGCAAAGGTAAGAAAGGTAAAAAAAACCCCAGGGCTTCCCTGGTGATGCAGTGGTTGAGAGTCCGCCTGCTGAGGCAGGGGATATGGGTTCGTGCCCCGGTCTGGGAGGATCCCACATGCCGCAGCTAGACTTGTGAGCCACGGCCACTGAGCCTGCGTGTCCAGAACCTGTGCTCCGCAACGGGAGAAGCCACAGCGGTGAGAGGTCTGCGTACCGCAAAAAAAAAAAAAAACCAAACCCCCAAAAAATGCAAAAGGAAAAAAGAAATAGCAAGGAAGACAAAAGACTGACGTAATTGGTTGCTTGTCATCTATTTATACATATAAGAAATAAAATAGTTTTTTTCCTTGACATATTGTGTCTACTCTGGCTCTGAGCCCAGGTTATTATTGTCTTCGAGCACAATAAGAATGAGTACCTGTTTACCTAGGGCTGGCATGAATTGGGACAACTATGATTTGGGAGAGCAGCTTCAACAAAATTCTGTTTGCAGACCTGATGGGTGCATGGCATTTGCAGATATGAATGAAAGTTTCAAGATCTAGTGTTTGGTCAAGTTCTTGGAATTTACTGAGAGACCAAAACACATGTGTCGTTGTGAAGACTTGACTCCACATTCTCCTAGTTTCCAAGCTCTCTGGGCCACGAGGATAATAGAAGAGCCTTTGTTTTCTGCCCTCTCTTTTGACTAGAGTCTTGGGTTTGGGTCTCAGTTTTTCAGACAAAGGGCTTGCGGAGAAGAATGTGCTGTGCCCACTCATCACGTGAACATTCTCATAGGGGCTGGAGATTGTGCAGGTGATCTGGTGGGGGATTTGAGTTCTAAAGCTATATATATGAAGCTTGTGGCATGTACTTCAACAATGGCTGTGCTCCTTGGCTAAAGAATTGCCTGTTTGAAAGAGTTCACTTGCAGTGTTGGCCAGCAGGTGTTACAATTAATTATGGCTGTCACTTTTTCCACACCCACTCCACTAAAATCCTCAAAAGCTTGGTCGGCATGCTTGAATAAGAAGAAATGTATGTGCCGCGGAGCAGCTGGGCCTGTGAGCCACGGCCGCTGAGCCTGTGCGTCCGGAGCCTGTGCTGCACAATGGGAGAGGCCACAACAGTGAGAGGCCCGTGTACCGCAAAAAAAAAAAAAAAAAAAAAGAAGAAGAAGAAGAAATGTATGTGTCTTCTTTATGAGTTGGATAACCATGTAGTTATTTTTGCTCAGATAAGGACACTTTTGAGAGTAAAAGGGGATACTAACTGGAAGGGGCACCAGATCAAACAGTATAAACAGGACTATCCCAAGAAAATTATGATGGATGGTTGTCTTAACTATTACCTAAGTCATTAGCTTTTATATGAAGAATACCCATGTGATGGAAAAATGTCCCTAGCTTCTTCTAGATTTGTTCAACATATGTCTAACGTGTGCACGCATATATGTGTATGTGTATATATACAAACATTGATCATATATTTATAGAGATGTGTATTGTGGGGTTGAAATTAACTACTTACGAAGACCTAGTCATTTGGAAAATTGTGACTTTCATCATTTTTTTCATGGGTTGACTTTTAAACTAAAAAAAAAGTCCAGCCTCTCCAAATTTTAAATCATCTTCTGACCTTGTGTAGTTCTCTTGCTTAAATCATTTGATAGTTCTCCATTTTCTGTTTAATTCTCAAAGTAAGATCCACAGACAGATTGGTGGTTAAAAAGGAAAAACAGTGAAAAATTTCACTTATTCATTCATTCACTCAACTACTATTTATTGAGCACCTTCCATGAATCTAGGTGCTGAATGAATAAAACTGCCCTTGTGAAGTTTTCTTTCAGTTGGGAGTGGAAGGGTAGGAGTGGGAGATGCACAATAAACCAAATTATATAGCATGGTAGAAGGGGAGAAGTGCTTTGGAAGAAAGAAAGTAGAACAGGATAAACGTAGTTGAGTAGCCTTCATGAAGAAAGAGACCTTAAGCAGAGACTTAAAGGAAGTGACAGAAGTTACTCATACAGATACCTGGGGAGGAGTGTTCCAGGCAGAGGGAACAGCCAGTGCGAAGGCCTGAAGGTGAGAATGTGTTTGGATGAGTTCAAAGGTTAGCAAGAAGACCAACACAAGGGGGTGGGGTGTTGGGGGGACTTCGAAATGTGAATCAAAAAGATGGTGTAGGAGTGGCAGAGCATGTAGGACCTTGAGACGTGAGAGTAATTATAATTTCAGCAGAAATCCCATCATGTTCTTAAAGGTTATTATGGTATGAAAAACTGTGTTCATGCCATGAAGACTGCACGGGTCAATATAGCTTACATTTCATAAGCACTCATCATGGTGCACTTCATCTTGGTTAATATACTTTTTATGTCATTTGCTTATTGTTTATTTGTTAAAATAGCATAGTTTGTTGTTGCTGGTCTTAAATTGTATCTCAATTTCACAAAAATAGATCAGTGGCTGAAAAGTGGTTCATTGCAGTGTGAAAATAGTGATGAAAATAGTAATGTAAATGCTGCAGTTCAGAATGTCATAGACATACTTACAGAACCGAATCCCATTCCAAATAGAAAATGTGTATCTGTATGTGTAAAAATAAGGACGCTTGTGAGAGTGATGATTTCAAAACAGTAGCTGAAATGGAAAAGTGCATATGGAAGTATGATGATGACTATCTCAAAACTGCTTTTTATTGCGTGTGCCATCCATTCGCTCCTAGTCCCCAGTCATTGCCTGTTATGAAACTTTGTCTGTGAAGCCATGGATGTTTTGCTGTCATTTTCAAACAAAGCACAGTGGCTTCCTTGTTATACTATTCAAGTTTCCCAGGGCAAGTAGCCAATGATGTTTTCCGTTACAAAATTAATGTATTATACTGCTAATGGTGGGTAAGAGATTAAAACTCTAGTAGCTTCATTAAAGGATCCTTGTAACAGAAGTAAGTATAAGTCATTTTATTGAAGAGACGCCTGGAAAATCAGCTGGAAAGTTAAAGACAAACATTATCCTTAGAGAGAAACCAAAAGTTATTGACAGAATTCCTTTGTCAAATGACACGGTTGGCTGTTGCATAATATCAGTGGAGTAGGGAAGAGTGATTACTATCAAGTGCACGCTAGCAGATATTTCACTTTATGGTTAGATGAAACCACCAATGTCATGCAGAGAATGAATCAGCTTTTGGCATTTGTTCAGGGAGGAGCACTTGGTGATGCTTTGTTCATTTATCACTGAAAACTTGTGCTATAGGGGAAGAGATTTTTCTTTTGGTTAACCATTATATATGAGACTGGAAAAGTCCTCAGGAGGCAGGACTGACAGAGCATACGTTTCACGTACAGATAAGAAGTTGATGGGTTCATGAAGAAAAGACGTTGTACCTAGAAGCCAATCCACATGCTCTTCCATTCACAGCGAAGATGTAGCACCTTCTGATCTTGAGTAAATACTAAAAGTGAAAACTAGGTACAGCCAAGTTGTGGCCCCTGAGTACCTGCATGTGCTGTGCAAAGTGATGGGCAGGGAGTATAAGGCTGCTTCTCTGTGCTGAGGTGCCCTGGCTGTTTAGGGGAAAGGTGCTCATATGATATTTTATCTGTGGTGTAAGATATCTGTGGAGCAAGAAAAATGTTTCTTCATGACGTGGATTAGAAATGATTTCTCTGGTATCAAGTGGCATGCCTCAGTACTAACCTCTGCCCACAGGGAACCATGTCAAGGACAGGGAGGGAAGGAAGAATTGTTAACAAATAAAACAATCCGCCACAGTCTTAGGACTGAGACATTTTTTTCATTAGAGAGAGTCGGAGCTCCACATTGACCATAAAGAGTAGAGGAGGTTAAAAAAAAGAGTTGAGGAAATATTTTCAGTAACGGACAGTCCTTTAAATCAGAAGCATGATACTTCTCAGTGACCTATTGGAAGAATAAGAGTACAAAGGAATAGAACTTAGATCCAATAAAGTTGATGCAGAGAGAGTACAGGTGTCTACTTAATATTTGAGAGCATGTAGGGAACCACAGTGGGAGGAACCCAGGCTTTTAGGATTTTGTGTTAAGACACTGGCTGGCCGGGAGAAGAAGTAAAAGGAGGTGGAGAAGTCTGACAATTGGACATGACTTTTCTTATACTTTTTCCTTAGGCTTGGCTTCATTTCAGACAAATGGACTTGATACTCGAGGGTTTTCAGAACACGATCTGTATTGCCTCCAACCTAACCTAGAAAAAATATAAATGTTCTCTAGTGGTCTAGGAGTCTTTGCATAGGACTCCAGTCCTTCCTTCCCTCCTCCCTCCCTCTCTCTTCCCTTCCCTCCCTTCTTCTCTCCTTCTTTTCTCCCCTCCCTCCCTCCCTCTCTTCTTTTGTTCTTTCCCTCTTTAAGCTATTGAGTTGGCATCTTTAAACTAGAAGATACTTTGAGAGCTCATCTCCTCTCTGTCCATGTCTTCTAGCAGATCTGTGTGCTATCCAGGGCAAGAGGGATAAGGGCCTCTAGGGAAGTTCTGTTTCTCGTTCAGCTAATCCACTCTAATGTGGAATATCTAGTTATAGCACACATTTAAATTTTAACCCTCATCCTTCAATAAAGGTCCATTTCTTGGGGAGTTCCCTGGTGGCCTAGTGGTTAGGATTCCGGGCTTTCACTGCTGCGGCCCGGGTTCAATCCCTGGTTGGGGAACTGAGATCCCACAAGCCTCAGGTGAGGCCAAAAAAAAAAAAATGAAAAAAAACCATTTCTCTCTCTTTTTTTGGACTTTAATAAAGATGGAGTCATTGGCTTTTGTCTAATAACTTTTCTGTAGTGATGGCCATTATTTCATTCTAGGGCAGAAGTCATTCATGCATTATTCATTGAACAAACAATGAGAGTCTTACATGTGCCAGGCTCTGTGCTGAGTGATAGTTATAAAAGAGGTCAGTATTCAGACATGGCCCTAACCAGATAAAACAGAAAATTGAATTAGGATATAGGCAATGGTAACAAAAGTGTGAATAAACAAGTAAATATGTAATTGCAAAGCAAATGTGGCAGAAATGTAAACAGTTTTACATTAGGGTGGTGGTATTTCGGCTACTTATTATATATTAACTTCTGAACTGTATGATCTTCTGAATGTAATTTTGAAATATTTTGTGAGTAAAAAGTGAAGAAAACATAGTTGAAGGTGTGATAAGTGCTTTGTAGAGGAGGACCTTGGTAGAGAAGGAAGTATAACTGAGTCTTCCTTTACATGGGGTGGTCAGGGAAGACCTGGAGTGTAATTCATCATATGCCTGTGTGAGAGGGATGAGGATAATTTGGACAGGGCTCAGAGAAGAGTCACAAAGATGATTGATGACAGAGTTGAAAATAAGACCTTTGGGAGCCATCTCAAAGAACCGGGGGTGTAGAGCAGCCATAGAATTTAACCCGACGCAATGACTTAGGCTCTCTTTTTCTTTAATTTATACACATCCACTTCTACATGTTCACATTCTCTTCACTCATTTCTCATGGTCAACATCAAGCAAGGAACGTGATTCAGGTTAGAATTCCGTGTTAGAGGAAAATTGAAATTTTGTTCTGCAGCTGAGGAACAATTGGAAGGGACCTGAGAGGCAAACTAGTTCAGCCTTTGTATGAAGAAATATCTTTTCAAGGTTGTTAACGGTGGTCATCCAGTTCTTAGGAGATGGCTTCCATGCTTCCTCCACCTAGAACGGGGCGGTGGTAAGTGGAGCATTCTGGTTTACTCACAGTAGGCACGTCCTCTTTCCATTCCATAAATACCCCAGACTCATCTCCACCTCAGCACTTTTACCACAGGAACACTTCCCACCTGGAATGCCTACCTGTTCTACCTACTTTTCTGTGTGTCATTTAAAAGTGGTGCTTTTCATCATTTCCCCCCCATCTTACTCTTATGAAGAATATGGCATTTCTAGAAGTAAATGTTTGTCATGATTGGCAATAAGGTTGGGGGTAGAGTGAGTATCCTAATCTGGGAGGGGATTAAGGGCAGTGTGTTTAGTTTGATACCTTCCCCCCACATGCTAGTATGCCCCACTCTTGGGAATCACTATCTTATAGCAATTAAGATCTTAATTATCTGCTGCTTTAGGCGGTGCACTGCTTATTTTGTTTGCTATTAGTCTTTTTGCCAACTAGACTTTAAGTACTCTGAAGGTATGGAAACTTGGCTGACACCTCTGTATAATGCCCAGTATTGATCATGAAGTGAATACATATACAATGATCAATGCCTCGTGGCTGAAGGAACCACGTGTTTCTTTTTCATGGACCATTATGAAAGGCTATTATTTATATAAATCAGATTTTAAGTTGGCACAGATGCTAAAAGATTACTATTTTTGTAGTTTTAAAATGGCAGAAAGTCAAGTCTTGGAGGTCTGATTCATTGAGATAATTCCCATATCAGAAACCTCCTTCTTCCTTTGTAAGCCTTTCAACTCCTTGCTATTCAAAGTGTAGTCTACAGACCAGTGGCATCAGCATCACCCGGAAGCCAGACCTACTGAGTCAGAATCTGCATTTTAAGATCCTCAGATATGTTCTATACACAGTAAAGTTTGAGAAGCATTTTATTATTAACACAAAATTCAGAAATTTAGGAGAAGCATTTATCTTCAAAGAGAAGTGAGTCTGGAAATGAAGATTTCATTGGTCTGTGGATGAGATCCTCAGTGCTTTCTGTCGTGTTGGCCTGGAATTAACAGTGCTTCTTGCCGGGCCAGAATTATGTAGGAGTGCCCCAGGGTAATTTAAGTAAGTGAGTGGTACAGATGTTAGACGTGATGTTGATTACAGGAAGTTGAAGCAGTTTAGAGTGAGAAACTAGGAGAGCTTGGCAAAGGTAGAGGAAATTGGCCATGCAACCTGAAACCAAATATAAGGGAAAAGGTCTTCCCTTTATGATTAGAAACAACTTCTAACTCTCTGGATTTGGACTCGGTTCTCATACTCCAACCCCTCCAGAGCCAGCAGGACACAAGTGCAACTGGCTTAAAGTGCTGTGCACGGAAACCTTGTGGAGTGGTGAGGATCGTGGAGAGGCATTCTTCATCAGAGGGGAAGGAGGTGTCACCACTCAGGTCACCCAGTTGTTGCCACATGGGAATTTGGGTGCAGCATGGCCAAGTCGTCAGATTTTTCAAATGAAGCTAAAAATATAAGTTTGTACATAAAACATCTCTTGGGTATAGCATGATGGTAATTAAAATGTTTTTAGAATGGCTCAGGCCAAACAAAATTCATATGCTGCCTGCATCTGTTTTGTAACCCCTGTTCTGGAGCAACAAAACGTATGTGGTGGTGTGAATACCTGGTTTTTTTAGTGCAGGGCACCAAACACAGGGAGAGGCCTTTTGGTCCTGGTAAGGACCATTTTGGATCTTTACTAAGTAAAAGAAATAAAAAGACATAAAAGAAGGGAGCTGCACTTGCTTTGATGACCTGATTTAAAACATATGTCTGAAGAACCTCAGTAACTAATGGTGTTTGAAAGAAAGAGTTAGATGCCTAAAGGCATAAAATTTTGGCCCTGTAAAATCTGAAGGGGAAGTAAGCATGGAGTTGGGTCCAGGGTGAGGAAATGAGGTCATGGAAATTTCTTGGCACCCCCAAGCTAGGATCACACGTTGCAACAGAGCTGGGAGGCTGGACCACAGCTTGGAACTTACTGTGCTTGGAGAGAAGTGTGACTGGAGATAGAATTCGAGTTAATTTACCTTTAGCGTCTGGTTGTTAAATTTAGGTGGTGGCTAATATTTATTTATTTAAAAAATTTTTAAACATACTTAAAAATATTATTTATTTATGGCTGCATTGGGTCTTCATTGCTGCGTGCGGTCTTTCCCTAGTCGTGGCGAGCGAGGGCTACTCTTCCTTGCAGTGCACGGGCTTCTCACTGCGGTGGCTTCTCTTGTTGCAGAGCACGGGCTCTAGGCGCGTGGGTTTCAGTAGTTGTGGCACATGGGCTCAGTAGTTGTGGCTCATAGGCTCTAGAGTGCAGCCTCAGTTGTTGTGGTGCATGGGCTTAGTTGCTCTGCAGCACTTGGGATCTTCCCAGACCAGGGATCAAACCCATGTCCCCTGCATTGGCAGGTGGATTCTTAACCACTGCGCCACCAGGGAAGTCCTGGCTAATATTTAAAGTTTGCTGGAATTGAGTTTTCTATTAAAGTTTGTCATGGTAAAATTAGCATTTTATATATTTCAAGAGTGAAAACTAGGTGAAGGAATCAAAATTCTTTCCAAAGATTTGTTATTGATTATACTTCTTGTTAAAAACTAAATACCTTAAAGATTAGCACTGTTTATTATTCATCTTTACATTATTATCATCTTTACATCCACCACAGTCTGGGTCAGTGATCTGTACTGATTATAAGACAGAATACAGTTTATTTTCTATCTTGGTGAGTCATTCTGTAGGTATTCATTTTCCTTACTGATTTAAAAAAATAATGGCTTTGTTGAGATATAATTCACATACCATAAAATCCATCATCTTAAAGTGTACAATGTAGCGGGTTTTAGTATATTTACAAAGTTGTGCAACCATCACCACCCTGTAATTTCAGAACCTTTTTATCACCCTCAAATGAAGTCCAGTGCCCTTAGCAGTCACTCATATCCCCTGCCTCCAGCCCCTGGCAACCATCACTCTAGTTTCTGTTGTTATAGATTTGCCTCTTGTAGACATTTCATAAAAGTGGAATTATATAATATGTAGCTTTTTGCGACTAGCATCTTTCACTTAGCATAATGTTTTCAAAGTTTATCCATATTGTAGCATGTGTTAGCACGCCATTCTTTTGTATAGCCAAATAAAATTTTATTGTATATATACCACATTTTTTAATCCATTCATCAGTTGATGGACATTTGAGATGTTCTCAATTTTGGGCTATTATGAATAATTCTGCAATGAGCATTTGTGTAAAAGTTTTTGTGTAGATATATGTTTTCAGTTCTCTTGAGTATACACCTAGGAGTGGAATTGCTGGGTCATATGGTAACTCTATGTTTATCATTTTGAGGCTCTGCCAAACAGTTTTCCAAAGTGAGTGCACCATTTTACATTTTACTCAGCAATGTCTGAGGGTTCCGATTTCTCCATATCCTTACCTACACTTGTTATTGCTTTTCTTTTTGATTTAACCATTCTGGTGGGTATGAAGTGGTATTTCATTGTGGTCTTGAATTGCTTTTCTGTAATGACTCATGATGTTGAGCATCTTTTTTTTGTGGTTATTGGCCATTTGTGTATATTTTTTGGAGGAATGTCTCTTCAAATCCTTTGCTCATTTTAAAATAAATTTATTTATTTAAAAATTTTTGTGTTGTACAGATTTTTTCTTGTAACTTTCTGGATTCTAGACACTTATGAGACATATGACTTGAAAATATTTCTTACATTTTTTGGATTTTCTTTTCACTCTCTTGACAGTGTCATTTGAAGCACAAAAGTTTGTAATTCTGATAAAGCCCAAGTATCTTTTTTTTCTTTCTTGTGATTTTGGTGCATATCTGTCCTTGTTGATCTCCTAATTGTTCAATCCAATATGGAAAATGGAGTATTGACATCTTTAACTATTGTTGTTAAATTGTCTTTTTCTCCCTTCAACTCTGTCAGTTTCTACTCATGTATTTTGCAGCCCCTTGTAACGTATATGTTTGTAATCATTATGTCTTCCTTTTGAATTGACCCATTTATCTTTATAAAATATTCTTTCTCCCATTACCATTTTTGCCTTAAATTCTATTTTGTCTGTTGTTGGCAATGTCACTCCATCTCTTTTTTTAGTTACTGTTCCCATGATGAGTCTTTTTCCATCCTTTTACTTTTACCCATTTGTGTCTCTGAATCTAAATTGTCTCTTTTAGACAGCATGTAGTTGAATCATTTAAAAATACATTCTGCCAATCTCTGCCTTGTGGTGAGTGTTTAACTCAAATGTTTGAATGGAGTGTTTAATTTATTTACATTTAATGTAATTACTGTTTATCAGATGGATATATATCTGCCTTGTTTGCTATTGGTTTTCTGTGTGTCTTATGGTTTTTTTGTTCCTCAGTTCCTCCATTACTTTCATTAAATATATATGTTTTGTAGTGTGCCATTTAAATTTTCTTGTTGTTGCTTTTCTGGAGAAGATAATTTTCATAGGCCTTTATTCTGTCATTCCTGATAATACTGTTATGATAATTTTTGAGTTATTTTCTTAGTTGTTGCCTGGTTATTAACAGTGAAATTTTTAATTTAAAACAATCTAGTTCAGATCAATTACAACTTCTTTCAAAAGTATACAAAAACTTTACTTCAATATGGCTTAATTCCTTGCTTTATACATTGTAAGCCCATCATTAACACTTTTATAGTTATTGTCTTATGTAGTTGTTTTTAAATAGAAAAGCGTTGTAAACAAAAATACATTTATAATGTACTTTGCATTTAACTATGTCGTTAGCTTTTCCAATTCTCTTTATGTCTTCATGTGGATTTGAGTTAATATTTAGTGATTTTCATTTCAGCCTCAAGAACTCCCATTAGTATTTCTTGTAAGACAGATTTGATAGTGACAGATTCTCTCAGGTTTTGCTTGGCTGGGAATGTCTTAATTTCTTCTTCATTTTTGAAGGATAATTTTGCTGGATATAGAAGTCTTGGTTAACTTTTTAAAATTTCACTGATTTGAATGTGTTATTCCAATGCTCTCTGGCCTTCATAGTGTCTGATGAGAAATCAACTGTTAATCTTATTGAGAATCCTTTGGTTGTGATGAGACCTTTTCTTGCTGTGTTCAAGTTTCTCTCTCTCTTTTGACATTTTGACTATGATGTGTCTTGGTGTGGATTCTTTTTAGTTATCCTACTTTGAGTTTATCGAACTCCTTGGTTGTATAGATTAATGTTTTCATCAAATTTGGGAAGTCTTTGGCCATTATTTCTTCAAATAATGTTTCTTTCCTTTCCTTCTGGAATTCCCAGTGTGCACGGCATGATACAATATCTGTAGTTTCATAGGTCTCTGAGGCTATGTTAATTTTTCTTCTTTCTTTTTCTGTTACTAAACCTGGATAATCTTAATCCACATATCTTCAAGTTCACTGATTCTTTCTTCTGCCTATTAAAATCTGCTGTTGAACCCCTCTAGTGAATTTTCCATTTCAGGTATTGTACTTTTCAACACCAGAATTTTAATCTGGTTCTTTTTTAAAATAATTTTTTAATCTCTATATTGATATTCTTTTTTTAACTCTTTATTGAATTTATTACAACCTTGCTTCTGTTTTATGTTTTGGTTTTTTGGCCATGAGGCATGTGGGATCTTAGCTCCCCGACCAGGGATCGAGACTGCACCCTCTGCACTGGAAAGCAAAGTCTTAGCCACTGGACCACCAGGGAAATCCCTATATTGATATTCTTTGTTTGGTGAAACAATGTTTTTAAATTTTCCTTTAATTCTTTAGACATGGTTTCCTTTAGTTATTTGAACATATTTTTAGTATTTTTAAATCTTTGTCTAGGATGCCCCAAATTTGGGCTTCTCAGGGACATATTTTGTTTAACTACTTTATTTCATGTGTGTGGGCCATACTTTCCTGTTTATTTGTGTATGTTTTAAGTTTTTATTGAAAAATGGGCATTTCAAATAATATCATATGGCAACTCTGAAAATCAAATTGTCCTACCTCCCCAAGGTATGGTGTGTTTGCTCTTTGTTGCTGTTTTTTGTTTATTTACTGACTTTACTGAACAAATTCTGGCAAGTCTACATTCTTGTCACATGTGGCTACTGAATTTTTGCTTTGTTCCCTTAGTGGTCAGTTAATGATTAGATAGAGATTTCCTTAAATGTCTGAAACCAATAAGTATCTCAGTCTTTGCTGAGCAGCTCTATGTGCATGTTGGGGCACGCCTTCAGCAAGTAGCCAGGCAGTTGACAACTGTGGTGTAGCCTTCATTTCCTGCATGCACAGAGCCTCAAGATCAGCCAGAGCTGAAAGAATGGGGTCTCCTGAGATATTTCTTAGGTATGTGCATATTGCTGCACGTGAATGTGGTCTTTTAAATCATAAGGAATATGTCAGAGCCTTTCAAATCCTTCCATGGACATTTCATTCTCCAGATCTCTCTTTTAAGTTTTTAAGCCAGCCTCTTCTTTGCTCCAGCTGGTATTGCTGCCATAGACATCTGTATTGTTAAACAATTGCAGCTGAGTGTTTTCAACAAATGCTATGGGGCTAGAGCTTTTCCCATTGAGTGATCTCTGAGTTAGGTCCAATAAACACAAGCCCTGGGAGTAGGGCTTTTCCAAGTAACTGCCAGGTCAAATAGTGACAATTCACTGGGATAGAGCCATTTTGTGGAACTCCAAACCCATTTGCTCTCTCCGTTGCCTGCTAGAGTATGGGTTTTTTCAGTCACTGTGGCTGAAATGATGCTGATTTTTAGGGGTATTATGATGCTGGGGAGAGAGTGATTGGAAATAGGGAAAATGAAAATGCCACTAAGCTCACTGTACTTATTGTGACACAACCATTTTTTGTGCCTTAATCATTCCCATAATGTAGTAAGCCTTTCATTCATTTCCAAAATTGTGAAAAAGTTGACTTTGACAATTTTTGCCAGTGTTCTCATTGCTTTTATGGAGGATCAGATTTTTGGGGGTCCTTACTTGGCCATTCTGGAAGTGCTTCTCCCTCCTACTGAATTTTACAACTGCCTACTAATCTTGTGATGTTACACTTTGATTAGCTTCTTGCTTGCTTGCTTGCTTTCAAGATTTTGAAATGTAATTTTTATTTTTTCATCTTTGTTATGTCTGTTTTGTTCACCCCTCCCATAGGTCCATGCTTTTAAAAAAAATCCATGTGTAGATTGAAGAAGTTAATTGAGGTAAAATACATAACATAAAAATTTTCCACCTTAAATAACCATTCTTATATGTAAAACTTAGTAATGTTAAGTACATTGACATTGTTATGCAAACAATCTCCAGAACTCTTTTCATTTTGAAAAACTGAAAGTCTATACCCATTAAACAAAGCTTCCCATTTCTCCCTACCCACCCCCACACCATGCCCTGACAAGCACCATTCAATTTTCTGTCTATATGAATTTGACTATTCCAGGTATCTCATGTAAGTGGAGTCATATAATATTTGTCTTTTTGTGACTGGCTTATTTCATCTAGCATAATGTCTTCAGGGTTCATCCATGTTGTAGCATGTGTCAGAATTTCCTTACTTTCTAAGGCTGAGTAATATTCTGTTGCATGGATATGTCATATTTTGTTTGTACATTCATCCGTCAATAAACACTTGGGTTGTTTCCACCTTTTTGCTATTGAATTGCTATTGAATTCATTGCTGTGAATGTAGGTGTACAAATATCTCTTTGAGACTTGGCTTCAATTCTTTTGAGTATATAATTATATTTTTTGTTGTTTTGAATGGAAGCATCTACAGAAATATCCCACTTGATAGTTTTTTTAACTGACTGTCTCAAATTTTGCTATATAATACATTTTCATTAGGCACAACTAAGGATTCTTTCCTGATTCTGCTCAGACATAGACATTATCTCTCTTGTTCTCCCATTTTTAAGCTGCTAAAGTTTAAAAAAACTTAAATGACTTGAAGCCATGTCAGGGGTTAGGATGAGTAAATTACAAACTTAAATGGAATCCAACTTCTCATTCTAGTTGAAACCTAAAATTTCTGTGTTTTATTATTTGTTATGTGCCTAAAGAAAAACGAGAATGTAGGGGTAAGAATCATTATAGTTCTTCTGAATAAGCAACCAACACAACATCGTGGTCTAAATTTCACTGTTAAAGTAGGCTATTGGGAAAATATATTTAGGAATAGAAAGTAGCAGGCATTTCTTGAATAAATTTTGGTGTTTATCAAGAAGATGACATTTGAGACAAAGTTTTATTTCTATAATTTTTCTTAGTTTTTTGGCTAGATCTTTTTTTTTTTTTTTTTTTTTTTGAGGTACACGGGCCTCTCACTGTTGTGGCCTCCCCCGTTGTGGAGCACAGCTCTGGACGCGCAGGCTCAGTGGCCATGGCTCACAGGCCTAGCTGCTCTGCAGCATGTGGGATCTTCCCGGACCGGGGCACGAACCCGTGTCCCCTGCATCGTCAGGCGGACTCTCAACCACTGCGCCACCAGGGAAACCCAACTAGTGCTTTTTTAGGCTCTTTCTTTTACTTAATTTTATTCATACATCTAGTCTCCATTTTGTAGTAGGTGGGGGTGGGTGAAAGTACTGTGAGTCTAAATTGACAGCACTTTTAGGAACCAAAGTTTCATATAATAACTAACATAACACTGAATTTTTATTTACATATATATTTGAGGATTATGATTTCCTAGTTTTTTAAAGAAACACACAACTTGACCTTGAATGAAATTCTAACAAATCCTTAGCTAAATTTGGAAACGTAAAGATAATAAGAGAGAGAGAGAGAGAGAGAGAGAGAGAGAGAGAACAAGTGAAGCAAAATATACAAAATCTCCAATTAAAATAATTAAACATTTCTAAAGGAAGTGTGTTTGAAATAATATATATTACTAATTGTTGTATTTTTAGATGTGTGTAATATTAAAGTGAAACAAAAGATTTCCTGGATAACTGCGGTATATAAGATTAAAAATTTGTTTTCCTCTAAGAAATTTTTTGGGAAATAAAATATTCCATTTCTCAGTTTCCAAAATGTGAGAAGGTTTTATTTAGTGCTTTCTGTTCAATTCTCATTGAGGGAAGGATGAAACTAATTTAGAAATAGATGTACTAAGGCATCTTAACACTGATATTTTTATTGTATAAGGTAAGAAAGTCTTAGACTTTTGCTAAAGAATGTATGCAGTTAGTTCCAGGAGTTCTTTGTGACAATAGCCCCATCAATGTTAGACAGTTAATTCTGGTTGAATACCTGGAAATTACAGAAATAACCCATTCCTGCACTTTCCATCTACTTTTCTTAGAGCAGTAGGTTCTATAGGCATGTTGTTCAGCTGCCTTACAGGTTGTCTCAGGTGACAGATTCACCAACTACTTTACTGTGACAAACAAGGGTCACTAGTTTATAACCTTTTCCAGTTAGCAGTAGCTTCTTTCTTGTTACCTAGCACCCAATTGCTAAGCCAGTGACTCCTATTTTATATTTATATAATATCAACACCCCATTTCTGTTACCAATTTCTAGGATTCTCTGAGTATGAGCTAAGCTGTATAATCGACACTTCCCCAAAACAGTGGCTCTAAAGATAGAAGCTCATTGCTTGCTAACATTTTCTCTAATATTTCTCTTGTTTTTACCTGAAAGAGTGTTTTGGAAAAACTTCATTCCTTCCCCCCGTGTGTCTCCATTTCTTTCACAAAGAACACTTCTGATGCCTCTAGTTGCCAAGTGCTTGGAGGTTTTCCCCCAACAAGCAATCCTTTGGGACACCACCTGGGTGTCCTACAGTTTAAGTCAGTTCTAATACTATCTACCTGGAGATAGCATCAGATCCCACAGGTTAAGGGCTCAGTCCCATGACTCTGTCCCCCCAATTCACATGCCAAGGGCAAGAAGTAGGTCCCCAGGTTACCTACAACTTCTGTCCAACTTGGCTACAAATCAGCGGTTCTTATGACCTCCTCCCACCTTGGACCAGATTAATTTGCTAGGGTAGCTCACAGAACTCAGGGAAACATTTACTTTGGTTTACCAGCTCATTAAAAGATATGATAAAGGATACAGATGAACAGTCAGATGAAGAGAAATTTGAAGGACCCTCTCAGGTCTGGGAGGGTCCTGAGTGCAGGAGCTTCTTTTCGTGTGGGTTGGGGTACATCATGCTCCCAGTATGTGGATGTGTGCACCCACCTGGAAGCTCTCTGAACCCCATATAATTGGGATTTTTATGGAGGCTTTATCATGTAGGCATGACAGATCATTAAGTCCATTTTCAGCCTTTCTCCCTTCTCAAGAGAATGGGAGGCGGGGCTGAAAAGTCCAAGCTTCTAATCATTGCTTGTTC
Organism: Hyperoodon ampullatus; assembly: GCF_949752795.1. Taxonomy (NCBI): domain Eukaryota; kingdom Metazoa; phylum Chordata; class Mammalia; order Artiodactyla; family Ziphiidae; genus Hyperoodon; species Hyperoodon ampullatus. The sequence continues at coordinate 312,250 of NC_136933.1, forward strand.
TTTCTGGTGACCAGCCCTCATCCAGGAGCTCACCCAGAGTTACCTCATTAGACCAGGAGATGCTCCTTTCACCTGGAAATTATAAGGGTTTCAGGAGCTCTGTGTCAGGAAGCAGGACCAGAGACTACAGTATGTATATTTTCCATTATTTCACAGGTGAACGATAGTCCAGGATGGATAGGCACTTTGAGCACTGCTTATTTCTTTTATTTTGGTTCTCTGCCATCCCTTAGGGCTCTGTCATCATCTGAATGGTTGAAGTTGCCTCAGTTCTACATTTGTGTTCCACTGTGAGAAGGGAGAGAAGCACATGACATGGAAGGTGCATATATCACCTCCACTCACGAGGGAACTTAGTTCACCAGTGAGAACCATTGGTGAGAACTTGGTGCATGACCACAACGAACTGAATGGGGGCTGGATGGCCATGTGCCCAGCTATACCTCTGTTACTAGGAAAGGAGAGATTAGATTTTGGGCAACGCTTAGTGATCTGCCACAGTTACTCCTCTGAATTTTACTTTTCTCATCTCTAAAATGATAGTAATCGTATCTACCTTAGAGGGTTGTCTTAAGGGTTAGGTAAGGTAATACATATAAATTATTCATTCAGTTTCTGGCATATGAAACATGCTCAGTAAATGTTAACTATGAAGATATTTTTCAAAGAACAAGAGTAAATATTGCTTTCTTGTTTTTCAGTGCTTACAGAACTCTTAAGCAATGCTTATTTTACTTCAGGAAATTACACTGTTTTATTTGAAACAATAAAAGATACTGAGCTAAGTAGGTGAAGACCACAGGTATTATAGAAATATAACCTCTAGGCTTTTTGTTTTAGCTTATTTTTAAACAAAGTATTATTTATGGAACAGTATTTCATGCTATTTCTCATAATGGCTTTAATGTAGATAATGCATAAGTAGGTTTTGAGGTAAGTAGTACAATAGAGTCCATTTAATTTCTTTTTTTGTTTTTTTTTTAATTTTTTTTTTATTTTTTGCTTTATAACAAATTTAATCAGTTATACATATACATATGTTCCCATATCCCCTCCCTTTTGCGTCTCCCTCCCACCCTCCCTATCCCACCCCTCCAGGCGGTCACAAAGCACCGAGCTGATCTCCCTGTGCTATGCGGCTGCTTCCCACTAGCTATCTACCTTACTTTTGGTAGTGTATATATGTCCATGCCGCTCTTTCACTTTGTCACAGCTTACCCTTCCCCCTCCCCATATCCTCAAGTCCATTCTCTAATAGGTCTGTGTCTTTATTCCTGTCTTACCCCTATGTTCTTCATGACATTTTTTTTTCTTAAATTCCATATATATTTGTCAGCATACAGTATTTGTCTTTCTCTTTCTGACTTACTTCACTCTGTATGACAGACTCTAGGTCCATCCACCTCATTACAAATAGCTCAATTTCATTTCTTTTTATGGCTGAGTAATATTCCATTGTATATATGTGCCACATCTTCTTTACCCATTCATCCGATGATGGACACTTAGGTTGTTTCCATCTCCGGGCTATTGTAAATAGGGCTGCTATGAACATTTTGGTACATGTCTCTTTTTGAATTAAGGTTTTCTCAGGGTATATGCCCAGTAGTGGGATTGCTGGGTCATATGGTAGTTCTATTTTTAGTTTTTTAAGGAACCTCCATACCGTTCTCCATAGTGGCTGTACCAATTCACATTCCCACCAGCAGTGCAAGAGTGTTCCCTTTTTTCCACACCCTCTCCAGCATTTATTGTTTCTAGATTTTTTGATGATGGCCATTCTGACTGGTGTGAGATGATATCTCATTGTAGTTTTGATTTGCATTTCTCTAATGAGTAAAGATGTTGAGCATCCTTTCATGTGTTTGTTGGCAGTCTGTATATCTTCTGTGGAGAAATGTCTATTTAGGTCTTCTGCCCATTTTTGGATTGGGTTGTTTGTTTTTTTGTTATTGAGCTGCATGAGCTGCTTATAAATTTTGGAGATTAATCCTTTGTCAGTTGCTTCATTTGCAAATATTTTCTCCCATTCTGAGGGTTGCCTTTTGGTCTTGTTTATGGTTTCCTTTGCTGTGCAAAAGCTTTTAAGTTTCATTAGGTCCCATGTGTTTATTTTTGTCTTTATTTCCATTTCTCTAGGAGGTGGGTCAAAAAGGATCTTGCTGTGATTTATGTCATAGAGTGTTCTGCCTATGTTTTCCTCTAAGAGTTTGATAGTGTCTGGCCTTACATTTAGGTCTTTAATCCATTTTGAGCTTATTTTTGTGTATGGTGTTAGGGAGTGATCTAATCTCATACTTTTACATGTCCCTATCCAGTTTTCCCAGCACCATTTATTGAAGAGACTGTCCTTTCTCCACTGTACATTCCTGCCTCCTTTATCAAAGATAAGGTGACCATATGTCCGTGGGTTTATCTCTGGGCTTTCTATCCTGTTCCATTGATCTATCTTTCTGTTTTTGTGCCAGTACCATACTGTCTTGATTACTGTAGCTTTGTAGTATAGTCTGAAGTCAGGGAGCCTGATTCCTCCAGCTCCATTTTTCGTTCTCAAGATTGCTTTGGCTATTCGCGGTCTTTTGTGTTTCCATACAAATTGTGAAATTTTTTGCTCTAGTTCTGTGAAAAATGCCAGTGGTAGTTTGATAGGGATTGCATTGAATCTGTAGATTGCTTTGGGTAGTAGAGTCATTTTCACAATGTTGATTCTTCCAATCCAAGAACATGGTACATCTCTCCATCTATTTGTGTCATCTTTAATTTCTTTCATCAGTGTCTTATAATTTTCTGCATACAGGTCTTTTGTCTCCTTAGGTAGGTTTATTCCTAGATATTTTATTCTTTTTGTTGCAATGGTAAATGGGAGTGTTTCCTTGATTTCACTTTCAGATTTTTCATCATTAGTATATAGGAATGCCAGAGACTTCTGTGCATTAATTTTGTATCCTGCAACTTTACCAAATTCATTGATTAGCTCTAGTAGTTTTCTGGTAGCATCTTTAGGATTCTCTATGTATAGTATCATGTCATCTGCAAACAGTGACAGCTTTACTTCTTCTTTTCCGATTTGGATTCCTTTTATTTCCTTTTCTTCTCTGATTGCTGCGGCTAAAACTTCCAAAACTATGTTGAATAAGAGTGGTGAGAGTGGGCAACCTTGTCTTGTTCCTGATCTTATTGGAAATGGTTTCAGTTTTTCACCATTGAGGACGATGCTGGCTGTGGGTTTGTCATATATGGCCTTTATTATGTTGAGGAAAGTTCCCTCTATGCCTACTTTCTGCAGGGTTTTTATCATAAATGGGTGTTGAATTTTGTCGAAAGCTTTCTCTGCATCTATTGAAATGATCATATGGTTTTTCTCCTTCAATTTGTTAATATGGTGTATCACGTTGATTGATTTGCGTATATTGAAGAATCCTTGCATTCCTGGAATAAACCCCACTTGATCAGGGTGTATGATCCTTTTAATGTGCTGTTGGATTCTGTTTGCTAGTATTTTGTTGAGGATTTTTGCATCTATGTTCATCAGTGATATTGGCCTGTAGTTTTCTTTCTTTGTGACATCCTTGTCTGGTTTTGGTATCAGGGTGATGGTGGCCTCGTAGAATGAGTTTGGGAGTGTTCCTCCCTGTGCTATATTTTGGAAGAGTTTGAGAAGGATAGGTGTTAGCTCTTCTCTAAATGCTTGATAGAATTCTCCTGTGAAGCCATCTGGTCCTGGGCTTTTGTTTGTTGGAAGATTTTTTATCACAGTTTCAATTTCAGTGCTTGTGATTGGTCTGTTCATATTTTCTATTTCTTCCTGATTCAGTCTTGGCAGGTTGTGCATTTCTAAGAATTTGTCCATTTCTTCCAGGTTGTCCATTTTATTGGCATAGAGTTGCTTATAGTAATCTCTCATGATCTTTTGTATTTCTGCAGTGTCAGTTGTTACTTCTCCTTTTTCATTTCTAATTCTATTGATTTGAATCTTCTCCCTTTTTTTCTTGATGAGTCTGGCTAATGGTTTATCAATTTTGTTTATCTTCTCAAAGAACCAGCTTTTAGTTTTATTATCTTTGCTATCGTTTCCTTCATTTCTTTTTCATTTATTTCTGATCTGATTTTTATGATTTCTTTCCTTCTGCTAACGTTGGGATGTTTTTGTTCTTCTTTCTCTAATTGCTTTAGGTGCAAGGTTAGGTTGTTTATTCGAGATGTTTCCTGTTTCTTAAGGTGGGATTGTATTGCTATCCACTTCCCCCTTAGACCTGCTTTTGCTGCATCCCATAGGTTTTGGGTCGTCGTGTCTCCACTGTCATTTGTTTCTAGGTATTTTTTAATTTCCTCTTTGATTTCTTCAGTGATCACTTCGTTATTAAGTAGTGTATTGTTTAGCCTCCATGTGTTTGTATTTTTTACAGCTCTTTTCCTGTAATTGATATCTAGTCTCATAGCATTGCGGTCGGAAAAGATACTTGATACAATTTCAATTTTCTTAAATTTACCAGTGCTTGATTTGTGACCCAAGATATGATCTATCCTGGAGAATGTTCCATGAGCACTTGAGAAAAATGTGTATTCTGTTGTTTTTGGATGGAATGTCCTATAAATATCAATTAAGTCCATCTTGTTTAATGTATCATTTAAAACTTGTGTTTCCTTATTTATTTTCATTTTGGATGATCTGTCCATTGGTGAAAGTGGGGTGTTAAAGTCCCCTACTATGATTGTGTTACTGTCGATTTCTCCTTTTATGGCTGTTAGTATTTGCCTTATGTATTGAGGTGCTCCTATGTTGGGTGCATAAATATTTACAATTGTTATATCTTCTTCTTGGATCGATCCCTTGATCATTATGTAGTGTCCTTCTTTGTCTCTTCTAGTAGTCTTTACTTTAAAGTCTATTTTGTCTGATATGAGAATTGCTACTCCAGCTTTCTTTTGGTTTCCATTTGCATGGAATATCTTTTTCTATCCCCTTACTTTCAGTCTGTATGTGTCTCTAGGTCTGAAGTGGGTCTCTTGTAGACAGCATATATATGGGTCTTGTTTTTGTATCCCTTCAGCCAATCTGTGTCTTTTGGTGGGAGCATTTAGTCCATTTACATTTAAGGTAATTATCGATATGTATGTTCCTATTCCCATTTTCTTAATTGTTTTGGGTTCGTTATTGTAGGTCTTTTCCTTCTGTTGTGTTTCTTGCCTAGAGAAGTTCCTTTAGCATTTGTTGAAAAGCTGGTTCGGTGGTGCTGAACTCTCTCAGCTTTTGCTTGTCTGTAAACGTTTTAATTTCTCCATCAAATCTGAATGAGATCCTTGCTGGGTAGAGTAATCTTGGTTGCAGGTTTTTCTCCTTCATCACTTTAATTATGTCCTGCCACTCCCTTCTGGCTTGTAGAGTTTCTGCTGAGAGATCAGCTGTTAACCTGATGGGGATTCCCTTGTGTGTTATTTGTTGTTTTTCCCTTGCTGCTTTTAATATGATTTCTTTGTGTTTAATTTTTGACAGTTTGATTAATATGTGTCTTGGCGTATTTCTCCTTGGATTTATTCTGTATGGGACTCTCTGTGCCTCCTGGACTTGATTAAGTATTTCCTTTCCCATATTAGGGAAGTTTTCAACTATAATCTCTTCAAATATTTTCTCAGTCCCTTTCTTTTTCTCTTCTTCTTCTGGAACCCCTATAATTCGAATGTTGGTGCGTTTAATGTTGTCCCAGAGGTCTCTGAGACTCTCCTCTGTTCTTTTCATTCTTTTTTCTTTATTTTGCTCTGCATCAGTTATTTCCACTATTTTATCTTCCACCTCACTTATCCGTTCTTCTGCCTCAGTTATTCTGCTATTAATACCATCTAGAGTATTTTTCATTTCATTTATTGTGTTTTTAATCGATGCTTGATTCATCTTTCGTTCTTCTAGGTCCTTGTTAACTGTTTCTTGCATTTTGTCTATTCTATTTCCAAGATTTTGGATCTTGGAAATAGAATCTTGGATCATCTTTACCATCATTATTCTGAATTCTTTTTCAGGTAGACTGCCTATTACCTCTTCATTTGTTAGGTCTGGTGGGTTTTTATCTTGCTCCTTCTCCTGCTGTGTGTTTTTCTGTCTTCTCATTTTGTTTATGTTACTGTGTTTGGGGTCTCCTTTTTGCAGGCTGCTGGTTCGTAGTTCCCGTTGTTTTTGGTGTCTGTCCCCAGTAGCTAAGGTTGGTTTAGTGGGTTGTGTAGGCTTCCTGGTGGAGGGGACTAGTGCCTGTGTTCTGGTGGATGAGCCTGGATCTTGTCTTTCTGGTGGGCAGGTCCACGTCTGGTGGTGTGTTTTGGGGTGTCTGCGGACTTTTTATGTTTTTAGGCAGCGTCTCTGCTAATGGGTGGCGTTGTGTTCCTGTCTTGCTAGTTGTTTGGCATAGGGTGTCCAGCACTGTAGCTTGCTGGTCGTTGAGTGAAGCTGGGTGGTGGTGTTGAGATGGAGATCTCTGGAAGATTTTCGCCGTTTGATATTATGTGGAGCTCTGGGAGGTCTCTTGTGGACCAGTGTCCTGAAGTTGGGTCTCCCACCTCAGAGGCACAGCACTGACTCCTGGCTCCTCAATTTGGGGTGATTTGTTGTCTTTTCAGGTATTCCACAGATGCAGGGTACATCAAGTTGATTGTGGAGCTTTAATCCGCTGCTTCTGAGGCTGCTGGGAGAGGTTTCCCTTTCTCTTCTTTGTTCTCACAGCTCCTGGGTCTCAGCTTTGGATTTGGCCCCGCCTCTGCGTGTAGGTCGCCGGAGGGCGTCTGTTCTTCGCTCAGACAGGACAGGGTTAAAGGAGCAGCCTCGTCGGGGACTCTGGCTCACTCAGGCCGGGCGGGATGGAGGGGGACGGAATGCGGGGCGAGCCTGCAGCGGCAGAGGTTGGCGTGACGTTGCACCAGCCCGAGGCGCGCCGTGCGTTCTCCCAGGGAAGCCGCCCCTGGATCCCGGGACCCCGGCAGTGGCGGGCTGCACAGGCTCTCGGAAGGGCGGTGTGGTCAGTGACCTGCGCTCGCACACAGGCTTCTTGGCGGTGGCAGCAGCAGCCCCAGCATCCCACGCCCGTCACTGGGCTCCGCGCTTTCAGCCGCGACTCGCGCCCGTCCGTGGAGCCCCTTTAAGCAGCGCTCTTAATCCCCTCTCCTCGCGCACCAGGGAACCAAGAGGGAAGAAAAAGTCTCTTGCCTCTTCGGCAGCTCCAGAGTTTTCCCGGACTCCCTTCCGGCTAGCTGTGGCACATTAGTCCCCTTCAGGCTGAGTTCTCACCGCCAGCCCCAGTCCTCTCCCTGCGCTCTGACCGAAGCCCGAGCCTCAGCTTCCAGCACCGCCCGCCCAGGCGGGCGAGCAGACAAGCCTCTCGGGCTGGTGAGTGCCGCTCGGCACCGATCCTCTGTGCGGGAATCTCTCCGCTTTGCCCTACCCAGGTATGTGGGGAGTTTCTTGCCTTTTGGGAGGTCTGGGGTCTTCTGCCAGCGTTCAGTAGGTGTTCTGTAGGAGTTGTTCCACGTGTAGCTGTATTTCTGGTGTATCCGTGGGGAGGAAGGTGATCTCCGCGTCTTACTCTTCCGCCATCTTACCCGGAAGTCTGAGTCCATTTAATTTCAGTCGCACAAATTTTAGTTAGATTTTTCTTTTGAAATAGGTCATCGCTAGAAGCAGTTCATTTATTTGGCAAGATATTCTTAGTGTATGGATTTGCTGCAGAAGTGAGAATTTTAAAATGCATCTTAGGGCTTCCCTGGTGGCGCAGTGGTTGAGAGTCCGCCTGCCGATGCAGGGGACACGGGTTCGTGCCCCAGTCCGGGAAGATCCCACATGCCGTGGAGCAGCTGGGCCCGTGAGCCATGGCCGCTGAGCCTGTGCATCTGGAGCCTGTGCTCTGCAACGGGAGAGGCCACAGCAATGAGAGGCCCACGTACCACACAAAAAAAGCATCTTAATTTTAAAACTTGTTTTCCTGATATTTCCTGGGGGGAATAAACTATAAAACCTCTTACTAATTTAAAGAAAAACAAAACTTCTTTATTGCTGATATTTTGAAACATATACAGAAATAGTTTTTAAACTGTCTGATTTTGAAAGTAGGGAATGTAACCCCTACATTTAATAGTATAATAGTATTGTGACTGTTGGAATGTACTATATATTATTTGCCCTTTGTAGCTCGAAAGAAACTTTTAAATCTATAACAAATTATTATCTTTAATTGCTCACAGCTGATTGTTATTAATTTGGAATATAGAAAGTTAACTTTATTCTGGATTTTGGCTTCCTTACTTATTTACTTTATCCTGTCAATTGTTAAGGATCATTCATTAACGTGTTTGAAGCAGTTCTTAGCAAAAACCAGTTTTTGGTCAGAAAATGAAAATGAAATGTGACAAGCCTATTATTCAGGGATTTTCATTAGTTTTGTGAAATCATATGTAAATTTGGTTAAAGCAGCATCTCTTTCCATTGGAAATGTGTTTCAGAGTTGAGAAAGCTGACCTTTAAATCGATTTGCTCATTAATCCCCTACTTTCTTTGATGATAAGGACATAAGAAACAAAATATCAAAGAACATGTTAAGTTTTGTTTCGTTTTGTTTTTGAGTTAGTATCTCTAAAACATGTTCATTTGTTGCATAAGAATTCCTTCTTGGTTTGCTATTTCTTGGGCAGAGTGCCAGAAGAGAAGTATGTGTGCCATCTGCTTTGTCATCATCAATTTTGGATTCAATTCCCCCAATTTAGGTTGAGTTCTCACTGATTTAACCTGCAGCTTTTGGTACTTTTTTTTTCTTGATCTTTGGACTTGCTGGCTTATCTTGTGGGTGAGCTTAAGATGATCTTTATGTGTAGTAAGACGTGTGGCACAGCTATCAGTCTTGTAATAACTTAGGTGGAACTTTGTTGTTAACGTGGTGGGAAGTATCGGGCTAAAGGCAGCTTTGAATTTTACCACAGGGTTTCGCTAACTTTCTGTGAAAAAATAGTTGAAGTTCTTGCCTCGAAAAAAGTTTAAAGCACAGAAACAGAAATGAGCACTCAGCTTTTAACGTATTATCTACTGGATGACCCTGTTCATTGAACTTTTGATGCTTTATATTATTTTTAAATATACATTTTATTATGATCTGTATACATTTGTAATATTGACTGCATAGTTCAGAGATAACTGTAATTGCTACCAGTCTCCAAAGGGACGTTTATACTGGAAATTTCTGCAGTAAGGGGCATGAAGAGGTTGAGGAACATAAACTTTTATGGAGAAAATAAGACTTAGAGGGAATAAAAAATATTAATGAATGTTTAAATTAAAAAATTTGTCAGTAGAGCTGCAATGAACATTTTGGTACATGTCTCTTTTTGAATTATGGTTTTCTCAGGGTATATGCCTAGTAGTGGTATTGCTGGGTCATACGGTAGTTCTATTTTTAGTTTTTTAAGGAACCTCCATACTGTTCTCCATAGTGGCTGTACCAATTCACATTCCCACCAGCAGTGCAAGAGTGTTCCCTTTTCTCCACACCCTCTCCAGCATTTATTGTTTCTAGATTTCTTGATGATGGCCATTCTGACTGGTGTGAGATGATATCTCATTGTAGTTTTGATTTGCATTTCTCTAATGATTAATGATGTTGAGCATTCTTTCATGTGTTTGTTGGCAGTCTGTATATCTTCTTTGGAGAAATGCCTATTTAAGTCTTCTGCCCATTTTTGGATTGGGTTGTTTGTTTTTTTGCTATTGAGCTGCATGAGCTGTTTATAAATTTTGGAGATTAATCCTTTGTCAGTTGCTTCATTTGCAAATATTTTCTCCCATTCTGAGGGTTGTCTTTTGGTCTTGTTTATGGTTTCCTTTGCTGTGCAAAAGCTTTGAAGTTTCATTAGGTCCCATTTGTTTATCTTTGTTTTTAGTTCCATTTCTCTAGGAGGTGGGTCCAAAAGGATCTTGCTGTGATTTATGTCATAGAGTGTTCTACCTATGTTTTCCTCTAAGAGTTTGATAGTTTCTGGCCTTACATTTAGGTCTTTAATCCATTTTGAGCTTATTTTTGTGTATGGTGTTAGGGAATGATCTAATCTCATACTTTTACATGTCCCTGTCCAGTTTTCCCAGCACCACTTATTGAAGAGGCTGTCCTTTCTCCACTGTACATTCCTGCCTCCTTTATCAAAGATAAGTTGGCCATATGTGCGTGGGTTTATCTCTGGGCTTTCTATCCTGATCCACTGATCTATCTTTCTGTTTTTATGCCAGTACCACACTGTCTTAATTACTGTAGCTTTGTAGTATAGTCTGAAGTCAGGGAGCCTGATTCCTCCAGCTCCGTTTTTCGTTCTCAAGATTGCTTTGGCTATTCGGGGTCTTTTGTTTTTCCAAACAAATTTTGAAATCTTTTGTTCTAGTTCTGTGAAAAATGCCAGTGGTAGTTTAAATGTTCATTGCAGCTCTATTCACAATAGCCCGGAGCTGGAAACAACCTAAGTGTCCATCATCGGATGAATGGATAAAGAAGATGTGGCACATATATACAATGGAATATTACTCAGCCATAAAAAGGAACGAAACTGAGCTATTTGTAATGAGGTGGATAGACCTAGAGTCTGTCATACAGAGTGAAGTAAGTCAGAAAGAGAAAGACAAATACCGTATGCTAACACATATATATGGAATTAAAAAAAAATGTCATGAAGAACCTAGGGGTAAAACGGGAATAAAGACACAGACCTACTTGAGAACGGACTTGAGGATATGGGGAGGGTGAAGTGTAAGCTGTGACAAAGCGAAAGAGAGGCATGGACATATATACACTACCAAACGTAGGGTAGATAGATAGTGGGAAGCAGCCGCAGAGCACAGGGAGATCAGCTCGGTGCTTTGTGACCGCCTGGAGGGGTGGGATAGGGAGGGTGGGAGGGAGGGAGACGCAATAGGGAAGGGATGTGGGAACAGATGTGTATGTATGACTGATTCACTTTGTTATAAAGCAGAAACTAATAAAAAAAAAATTTTGTCTTTTTACCTGAACCTTTAACTTTTCAAAAATTACTAATTGTAAAAAAATTGAAATAAAAAGCAAGACACTTGTATACTCTTTGTTTTCCATTATCTTTTTTAAAAACTTTTAATTTTATATTGGAGTATAGTTGATTAACACTGTTGTGTTAGTTTCAGGTGTACAGCAAAGTGATTCAGTTATACATACACATGTATCTATTCTTTTTCAAATTCTTTTCCCATTTAGGTTGTTTCATAACATTGAGCAGAAACTAGCTTTTAATTTTATTGATCTTTGCTATTGTTTCCATCATTTCTTTTTCACTTATTTCTGATCTTATCTTTATGATTTCTTTCCTTCTTCTAACTATGGGGTTATTTTGTTCTTCCTCTTCTAATTGCTTTCAGTGTAAGGTTACATTGTTTATTTGGGATGTTTCTTGTTTCTTCAGGTAGGATTGTATTGCTATAAACTTCACTCTTAGAACTGCTTTTGCTGCATTCCATAGATTTTGGGTCATCCTTTTTTGTCATTTGTTTCTGGGTGTTTTTTTATTTCCTCTTTGATTTCTTTAGTGATCTCTTGGTTATTTAGTTGTGTATTGTTTATCCTCCATGTATTTGTATTTCTTACAGATTTTTTCCTGTAATTGATATCTAGTCTTATAGCGTTGTGGTCAGAAAAGATACTTGATACGATTTCGATTTTCTTAAATTTACCAAGGTTTGATTTGTGACCCAAGATATGATCTATTCTGAGGATGTTCCATGAGCACTTGAGAAGAAAGTGTATTCTGTTGTTTTTGGTTGGAATGTCCTGTAAATATCAGTTAAATCCATCTTGTTAAATGTATCATTTGAAGCTTGTGTTTCCTTATTTATTTTCATTTTGGATGATCTGTCCGTTGGTGAAAGTGGGGTGTTAAAGTCCCCTACTGTGATTGTGTTGCTGTTGATTTCCCCTTTTATGACTGTTAGCATTTGCCTTATGTATTGAGGTGCTCCTATGTTGGGTGCATAAATATTTACAATTGTTATATCTCCTTCTTGGATTGATCTCTTGCTCATGATGTAGTTTCCTTCTTTTTCTCTTGTAATAGTCTTGATTTTAAAGTCTATTTTGTTTGATATGAGAATTGCTACTCTAGCTTTCTTTTGATTTCCATTTGCATGGAATATCTTTTTCCATCCCCTCACTTTCAGTCTGTATGTGTCCCTAGGTCTGAAGTGGGTCTTTTGTAGACAGCATATATACAGGTCTTGTTTCTGTATCCATTCAGCCAGTCTATGTCTTTTGGTTGGAGCATTTAATCCATTTACCTTTAAGGTAATTATCGATATGTATGTTCCTATTCCCATTTTCTTAATTGTTTTGGGTTTATTACTGTAGGTCTTTTCCTTCTCTTGTGTATCCTGCCTAGGGAAGTTCCTTTAGCATTTGGTGCAAAGCTGGTTTGGTGGTGCTGAATTCTCTTAGCTTTTGCTTGTCTGTAAAGGTTTTAATTTCTCCATCGACTGAATGAGATCCTTCCTGAGTAGGGTAATCTTTGTTATAGGTTTTTCCCCTTCATCAGTTTAAATATGTCCTGCCACTCCCTTCTGGCTTGCAGAGTTTCTGCTGAAGGATCAGCTGTTAACCTTATGGGGATTCGCTTGTATGTTATTTGTTGTTTTTCCTTTGATGCTTTTAGTATTTTTTCTTTGCATTTAATTTTTGATAGTTTGATTAATATGTGTCTTGGTGTGTTTCTCCTTGGATTTTTCCTGTATGGGACTCTCTGCTCTTCCTGGCCTTGATTGACTATTTCCTTTCCCATATTAGGGAAGTTTTCAACTCTAATCTCTTCAAATATTTTGAGTCCTTTCTTTTTCTCTTTTTCTTCTGGGACCCCTATACTTTGAATGTTGATGCGTTTAATGTTGTCTCAGAGGTCTCTGAGACTGTCCTCAATTCTTTTCATTCTTTTTTCTTTTTTTGTGCTCTGTTGCAGTTATTTCCACTATTTTATCTTCCAGGTCACTTATCCATTCTTTTGCCTCAGTTATTCTGCTACTGATTCCTTCTAGGGTATTTTTAACTTCAGTTATTGTGTTGTTCATCATTGTTTGTTTGCCCTTTAGTTCTTCTAGGTGCCTTGTTAAATATTTCTTGTATTTTCTCCATTCTATTTCAGAGATTTTGGATCATCTTTACTATCAATACTCTGAATCCTTTTTCAGGTATATTGCCTATTTCCTTTTCATTTGTTTGGTCTGGTGGGTTTTTAGCTTACTCCTTCATCTGCTGTGTGTTTCTCTGTCTTCTCATTTTGCTTAACTTACTGTGTTTAGGGGTCTCCTTTTTGCAGGCTGCAGGTCCGTAGTTCCTCTTGTTTTCGGTGTCTGCCCCCATGGCTAAGGTTGGTTCAGTGGGTTGTGTACGCTTCCTGGTGGAATGGACTGGTGCCTGTGTTCTGGTGGATGAGGCTGGATCTTGTCTTTCTCGTGGGCAGGACCACGTCCAGTGGTGTGTTTTGGGGTGTCTGTGACCTTATTATAATTTTAGGCAGCCTCTCTGGTAATGGGTGTGTTTGTGTTCCTCTCTTGTTAGTTTGGCATAGGGTGTCGGGCACTGTAGCTTGCTGGTTGTTGAGTGGTGCCGGGTGTTAGCATTGAGATGAAGATATCTGGGATTGCTTTCGCTGTTTGATATTACGTGGAGGCTGGAGGTCTCTGGTGGACCAGTGTCCTGAACGTGGCTCTCCCACCTCCGAGGCACAGGCCTGACACCTGGCCAGAGCACCAACATCCTGTCAGCCACATGGCTCAGAAGAAAAGGGAGAAAAAAAGAAAGAAAGAAAAATAATATAAATTAAAATAAAACAGTTATTAAAATATTAAAAATAAAAGAATTAAAAGTAAAAAATAAAGAAAAAGAAAGAAAGAAAGAAAGAAGAGAGCAACCAAACCAAAAAACAAATCCACCAATGATAACAAGTGCTAAAAACTATATTAATAAAAAAACAAAAACAGATTGAACCCTAGGACAAATGGTCAAAGCAAAGCTGTAGAGATAAAATCACACAAATAAGCATACACATACACACTAACAAAAGGAGAAAAAGGAAAATTATATATATATATATATATATATATATATATATATATATATATATATATATATATAAAGGAAGAGAGCAACCAAATCCATAATAAATCTACCAATGATAATAAACTCTATATACTAAACTAAGATAAACATAAAACCAGAAACAAATTAGATGCAGAAACAAACCCCAAGTCTACAGTTGCTCCCAAACTTCACCGTCTCAATTTTGGGGTGATTCTTTGTCTCTTCAGGTATTCCACAGATGCAGGGTACATCAAGTTGATTGTGGAGATTTAATCCGCTACTTCTGAGGCTGCTGGGAGAAATTTCCCTTTCTCTTTTGTTCACACAGCTCCTGGGGTTCAGCTTTGGATTTGGCCCCGCCTCTGCGTGTAGGTCGCCTGAGGGCATCTGTTCTTCGCTCAGACAGGACCAGGTTAAAGGATCAGCTGATGAGGGGGCTCTGGCTCACTCAGGCCGGGGGGAGAGATGTGTACGGAATGCGGGGCGATTCTTCAGGCAGCAGAGGCCAGCGTGATGTTGCACCAGCCTGAGGCGCCCCGTGTGTTCCCCTGGGAGGTTGTCCCTGGATCTCGGGACCCTGGCAGTGGTGGGCTGCACAGGCTCCCGGAAGGGGAGGTGTGAAGAGTGACCTGTGCTAGCACACAGGCCTCTTGGTGACGGCAGCAGCAGCCTTAGTGTCTCATGCCCGTCTCTGGGGTCCATGGTGATAGCCACGGCTCGCTCCTGTCTCTGGAGCTCCTTTAAGCGGTGCTCTAAATCCCCTCTCCTCACGCACCAGGAAACAAAGAGGGAAGAAAAAGTCTCTTGCCTCTTCGGCAGCTCCAGACTTTTCCCTGGACTCCCTCCCGGCCAGCCATGGCTCACTAGCCCACTTCAGGCTGTGTTCACGCCGCCAACCCCAGTCCTCTCCCTGTGCTCTGACCAAAGCCCGATCCTCATCTCCCAGCCCCTCCTGCCCCGGCGGGTGAGCAGACAAGCCTCTCGGGCTGGTGAGTGCTGGTCAGCACCAATCCTCTCTGCGGGAATCTCTCCGCTTTGCCCTCTGCACCCCTGTTGCTGAGCTCTCCTCCGTGGCTCTGAAGCTTCCCCCTCTCCGCCACCTGCAGTCTCCACCCGTGAAGGGGCTTCCTAGTGTGTGAATGTTTTAGGATGGCAGTTTTACCCGAAGAACTCTGCTTTAGTTGCAGGTGGAATGCAAGCAGCATTTCTCCCACAATGTACACAATGGGCCCTTCCCCGAATGAACTTCTATACGCAGGGTGTCCTGCGTGGAGCAAACTGCCTCAAACAAGGCAGGCTCTAGTTAGGCCTCTAAGCATTTTCTCTCCCAAAACAGGGCAGTTTTACCCAAAGAACTCTGCTTTAGTTGCAGGTGGAACACAAGCAGCATTTCTCCCACAATGTACACAATGGGCCCTTCCCCGAATGAACTTCTATATATACTCAGGGTGTCCCGCGTGGAGCGAACTGCCTCCAATAAGGCAGGCTCTAATTAGGCCTCTAAGCATTTCCTCTCCCAAAACACTGCAGTTTTACCCGAAGAACTCTGCTTTAGTTGCAGGTGGAACACCAGCAGCATTTCTCCCACAATGTACACAACGGGCCCCTCCCTGAATGAACTTCTATACACAGGGTGTCCCACGTGGAGCGAACTGCCTCAACCAAGGAAGGCTCCAGTTAGGCCTATAAGTATTTGCCTCTCCCTGAAGAGTGCAATGTTACACGAAGAGCTGTGCTTTACTTGCAGTTGGAACACAAGTGGACTTTCTCCTTGCGTAGAGTCACTTCGGAAGGAGGTTGTTAAAGGAATTCTAAGCAGACTATTTCCCCAGTGCAGCTCAGAGATGGGCAAAGACGAAAACTTCCATGGCACAGTGTACGTGCCAGAAATGTGTTCCTGATGCTGTTGGATTTCTGAGGAAATATGGAAGTCCCAAGGGAAAGTGCTGTGTGTTGTCCTTCGCTCGGCATACACAGAAGGCATCTGAAGGGCCTACTGGCCTGGGTGTTGCTCCACAGGCCCAGGGGCCGGGGAGGTCCTCAGTGATACTGTAGGGAAATGGGTGCACCCCCGAAGGGTCTTGGAGCCCTGAAAAGGGTACCACAGTTCAAAGAAAGCTCAACAGTGACTAAGACCTCAAAGAACTCCTGTATGCTCTGTTCCTGCAGGGCTACTCTAGGCCTTACCTTGAGGTAAGTACTCACGTCGAATTTCCCTTTCACTGTAGAGCATGACAGGATGAGCTCCTAACCAGGATATGGAAGCACCCTGTTTATTTAGAGAAAATTCCTTTCCTTCCCTGAGCCCTGCATACCGGGTCCACAGGCCCGTCAAAAACACTGTATTTTTGGAAGCTTCAAGGCAGCATGAATGGAGATTTCAAAATGGGAAAGCAAGGCTTGTGCCATCAGGCCCCCATTTCCAGTGAACACACAGCCTCTATCATTGTGATTTCTAGCAAGTCATAAGACACTCTAGGGACACACTGGTCACACTTACCTGAATCAACTTTTCTTCACAGGGTGTTCTGCATGGAGCGAACTCCCTCATCCAAGGATCGTCTAGGAAAGCTATCGGGCCTTGGCCATTTCTAAAATCCTACAGAATGACAGGAAGAACTGTGCTTTAGTTGCAGTAGGAATGCAAGCCGACTTACTCCTGTCGCTATGGGGTCTTCGGGTATGAGTTCCTAGAAGGAATACGAAGCAGATTGTTTTTCTAAGTACAGCTCAGATGAGGGCAATGAGGCAGACTTCCATGGCACGTAGGACGTGAGCAAACAGATTTCCTGCAGCTGTTGGATGGCTGAGGAAATCTAGCTGTCCCAAGGACGAGTGCCGTGTGTTGCCCTACACTCGGCATACACAGAGTGACTCTGAAGGGCTTCCCGGCCTGGATGTTTCTGAGCAGGCCAGTGGAGCCTGCCGGTCCTCAGTGTTTTTGTAGGGAACAGGGTGTCCACGCGAGGGTCCTAAGTGTCCGGAAAAGCGTACTAATGTTCAAATGATGCAGAACTGTGACTAAGACCTCATGGAAACTGCTCCACGCTTCCGCTTCAGCAGGGCTATTCAAGGCCTTACTTGAGGTAAGTACTCACGTCGAATTTCTCTTTTGCTGTAGAGCATGACAGGATGAGCTGCTAACCAGGATATGGAAGCACCCGGTTTATTTAGAGAAAATTCCTTTCCTTCCCTGAGCCTTGCATACCGGGTCTACAGGCCCATCAAAAACACCTTTTTTTCGGAAGCTTCAAGGCAGCATGAATGGAGATTTCAAAATGGGAAAGTAAGGCTTGTGCCATCAGGCCCCCATTTCCAGTGAACCTGCAGCCTCTATCATTGTGATTTCTAAAAAGTCATTAGACACTCTAGGGACACACTGGTCACACTTACCTGAATCAACTTTTCTTCACAGGGTGTTCTGCACGTAGTGAACTCCCTCATCCACGGAACACTCTAGGTAAGCTATCGGGCCTTAACCTTTTCTAAAATCCTGCAGAATGTCAGGAAGAACTGTGCTTTACTTTCAGTAGGTATGCAAGTCAGCTTTCTCTGGTTGGTATGGTGTTGTCGGTTGTGAGTTCTTAGGAGGAAGGCGAAGCAGATTGTTTTTCTAAGTACAGCTCAGATGAGGGCAATGTGGCAGACTTCCATGGCATGTAGTACCTTAGAGAACAGATTTCCTGTAGCTGTTGGATGGCTGAGGAAATCTAGCTGTCCCAAGGAAGAGTGCAGTGTGTTGCCCTACACTCGGCATACACAGAGTGACTCTGAAGCTCTTCTGGGCCTGGGTGTTTCTGAGCAGGCCAGTGGAGCCTCCCACTACACAGTGTTCTTGCAGGGAAAAGAGTGCCCACACAAGGGTTCTAAGTGTCCGGAAAGGTGTGATAACATTAAAATAATGCAGAAGTTGGTGCTTCCCTGGTGGCACAGTGTTTGAGTGTCTGCCTGCCAATGCAGGGGACATGGGTTCCTGCCCCGGTTCAGGACGATCCCACATGCCGCAGAGTGGCTGGGCCCGTGTTCCCTTGCAGCTGGTCCTGAGCATCAGCATCCTGTGCTCCACAACAGGAGAGACCACAAGAGTGATGGGCCCGTGTTTATTAAAAAAAAAAAAAAGCAAAAAACAAAAAAAAAGGGCAACAAAGCTTGTGCCATCTGGCCTCCATTTCCAGGGAACATTCAGCGTATATCCTCGTGATTTCTAACAATTCTAAGGAGACTCTAGCGACACACTGTTCCCTTTCCTAAATCATCTTTTCTTCAGAGATTGTTCAGCAAGTAGCGAACTCCCTCATCTAAGGAATGCTCTAGGTTGGCTATCGGGCCTTAGCCTGTTCTAAATTGCTGCAGTGAAAAAGGAAGAACTGTGCTTTAGTTGCAGTAGGAATGCAAGCCGGCATTCTCCTGTTGGTATGGTGTCGTCGGGTGTGAGTTCTTAAGAGGAAGGCGAAGCAGATTGTTTTTCTAAGTACAGCTCAGATGAGGGCAATGAGGCAGACTTCCATGGCACGTAGGACATGAGCAAACAGATTTCCTGCAGCTGTTGGATGGCTGAGGAAATCTAGCTGTCCCAAGGACGAATGCCGTGTGTTGCCCTACACTCGGCATACACAGAGTGACTCTGAAGGGCTTCCTGGCCTGGATGTTTCTGAGCAGGCCAGTGGAGCCTGCCGGTCCTCAGTGTTTTTGTAGGGAACAGGGTGTCCACACGAGGGTCCTAAGTGTCCGGAAAAGTGTAATAACGTTAAAATAATGCAGAACTTGCGGCTTCCCTGGTGGCACAGTGGTTGAGAGTTCACCTGCCGATGCAGGGGACACGGGTTCCTGCCCCGGTCCAGGATGATCCCACATGCCGCCGAGCGACTGGGCCCGTGAGCCGTGGCCGCTGAGCCTGCACGTGTATAGTCTGTGCTCCACGACGGGCAAGACCTCAACAGTGTGAAGCCTTCGTATCGAAAAAAAAATTTTTTAATCCAGAATTGCGACGAAGATCTCATGGAAACTGCTGCATGCCTCCGCTTCAGCAGGGCTATTCAGGGATTTACCTCAAGGCAAGGGCTCACAGTGTGTCTACACCTAGGTATACAGAATCACAGCATGAACTCCCTACCAGGCCTTGGAAGCAGCAGGTTTTAGGAGAGAAAACTCCTTTTCTTCCCAAAGGAATCACCAAGGGGACAGGAACCAGGCAGGAGTGACCTCACACCAGAGGGCCCACATCACGAAGGGGATTGGAACCAGGCAGGAGTGACCTCACACCGGAGGGCCAACATCACCAAGGGAATGAGGAACCAATCAGGATCCACCTCACAACAGAGGGCGCACATAACCAAGGCATGGGAACCAGGCAGGAGTGACCTCACACATGAGGGCCCATATCATAAAAATTGAGGAACCCAGCAGTTTTGTACTCACACCAGAGGGCCCACATCACCAAGGGGATGGGAACCAGGAAGGGTGACCTCACACCAGAGGGCCCACATCATAAAAAGGTAAGAAACCCAGCAGGAGTGGCCACACAACAGGGGGCTCACATCACCATGGAGATGGGATCCAGGAAGAAGTGACTTCACACAAGAAACCCCATATCATAAAAAGTGAGGAACCCATAAGTTGTGAACTCACACCAGAAGACCCACATCACAAGGTGGATGAGGGACCCAGCAGGATCCACATCACAGCAGAAGGCCCACATCACAAAGGGAAAGGGAACCAGGCAGGAGTGATTTCACACGAGAAGGCCCACATCCCAAAGTGGGTGGGAATCAGGCAGAAGTGACAACACACCAGAGGGCCCACATGATAAAAAGGTGAGGAACCCATCCATTGTGACCTCACACTAGAGGGCCCCCATAAACAAGGGAATGGGAATGAAGCAGGAAACACCTCAAACGAGAGGGCCAACATCACCAAAGGGATGAGTCACCCAGCAGGAGCCAACTCAAACCAGAAGGCCCACATCACCAAGGGGATGAGGCAGCCAGCAGGATACACCTCACACCAGAAGGCCCAAATCAGCAAGGCGATGGTAACCAGGCAAGAGTGACCTCACACCAGAAGGCGCACATCACCAAGGGCCTGGGAACTAGGCAGGAATGACCTCACATATGAGGACCCACACCATAAAAATGTGAGGAACCCAGCCGGTGTGACCTTACACCAGAGGGCCCACATCATCAAGGGGATATGAAACAGGAAGGACTGACTTCACACTAGAGGGAACACATCACCTAGGGGATGAGGCACCCAGCAGGATCAACCATACACCAGAGGGACCACATCACCAAGGGGATCAGTAGCCAGCAGGATCCCCCTCACACCAGAGGGCCAACATCACCATGGGAATTGGAAACTGGCAGGAGCTACCTCACAGCAGAAGGCTCACATCATAAAAAGGGAGGATCCCAGCACGAGCCACCTCACAGCAGGGAACATACTTCAGCAAGGGGATGAGGCAACCAGCAGGATCCACCTCACAACAGAGGGCCAAACATCACAGAGGGGATGGGAACCAGGCAGGAGCCACCTCACACGAGAGAGCCCACATCACCAAGGGGATGAGGCTCCCACCAGGACCCACGTCATACCGGAGGGCCCACATCACCAAGGGTATGGGAACCAGGTGAGAGTGTACTCACTCCAGAGGGCCCATATTACCAATGGGATGAGGAATCCAGGAGATTCCACCTCACACCAGCAGGCGCCCATCACCAAGGGCATGGGAACCAGCCAGGAATGACCTCACAGATGAAGGCCCACATCATAAAAAGGTTAGGAACCCAGCAGATATGACCACTCACCAGAGGGTTAACGTCAACCAGTGGATGGGAACCCACTAGGATCCACCTCACACCAGAGGGTCCTCATCTCAAAGGGGATGTGAACCAGGCAGGAGCTACCTCACAGTAGAAGGCCCACATCATAAAAGGTGAGGAACCCAGCAGGAATCATCTCACACAAGTTGGCCCACATCACCAAGGGGATGAGGGACCAAGCAATATACAGCTAACACCAGAGGGCCCACATCACCAAGGGGATGAGAATCAAGCAGGAGTGAACTCACAACAGAGGGCCCACATCATAAAAAGAGAGAAACCCAGCAGGAGTGACCACACAATATAGGGCCCACATCACCAAGGGCTTGAAGCACCCAGCAGGATCCACCTCACACCAGAGGGACAATATCACAAAGGGGATGGATACCAGGCATCAGTGACCTCACACCAGAGGGCCCACCTCACCAAGGGGATGGGAACCAGGAAAGAGTGACCTCACACAGGGCACACATAACCAGGGGGATGGGAACCAGGCAGGACTGACCTCACACCAGAGGGCCAACATCAGCAAGGTGATGGGAACCAGGCAGGAACCACCTACAGCAGAGGGCCAAAATCACCAAGGGGATGAGGTATCTAGCAGGATACACCTCATAAAAGAAGGCCCATAGCGCCAAGGGGATGGGAACCAGGCAGGAATGAACTCACACAAAATGGCCCACATTATATAAAGTTGAGAAAACCAGCAGGAGTGACCTCACACCAGATGACCCATATCACCAGTGGATGAGACACCAAGCAATATCCACTTCACACCAGAGGGCCCACATCACAAAGGGAATGGGAATCAGGCAGAAAGCACCTCACACCAGAGGTCCCACATCTGAAAAATGTGAGAAACCAAGGAAGAGGGACCTCACAGCACAGGGCCCTCATCAACATGCGGATGGGAACCAGGCAGAGTGACCTCACCCCAGTGTGCCCACATCACCAAGGGAATGTGCATCCAGAAGGACTGACTTCACACCAGCGTGCACACATCACCAAGGGGTTAGGAAACAGGCAGAACTGACCTCACGCTAGAGGGCCCACATCATCTGGGGGATGAGGCACTCAGCAGGATCCTCCTCACACTAGAGGGACCACATCACCAAGGGATCGGTACCCAGCAAGATCCACCTCACACCAGAAGGCCAATATCACCATGGCAATTGGAACCAACTAGGAGCTACCTCAGAGGAGAAGGCCCACATCATAATAAGACGAGGAACACAGTAGGGACCAGCTCAAAGCAGAGGGCACAGACACAC
This sequence comes from Hyperoodon ampullatus, assembly GCF_949752795.1. NCBI lineage: Eukaryota > Metazoa > Chordata > Mammalia > Artiodactyla > Ziphiidae > Hyperoodon > Hyperoodon ampullatus. Next base: position 334,441 of record NC_136933.1, read on the forward strand.
TTCACCAAGGGGATGAGGCACTCATCAGGATCCACCTCACAGCAGAGGTCCCACAACATAAAAACGTGTGGAACCCAGCAATTCTGACCTTACACCAGTGGGCACACATCACCAAGGCGATGAGGAACCCTTCAGGATCCACCTCACACCACAGGGCCCACATCACCAAGGGGATTGGAACCAGGCAGGGACCACCTCACACAAAAGGGCCAACATCACCAAGAGGATGAGGAACCCAGGAGGATCCACCTCACACCAGAAGGCCCACATCACAAAGGAGATGAGACACCAAGCAATATCCATCTCACACCAGGGGGCCCAGATCACCAAAGGGATATGAACCAGGCAGAACTGACCTCATGCTGGAGAGCCCACATCATCTAGGGGATTGGCACCCAGCAGGATCCCCCTCACACCCGAGTACCAGCATCACCATGGCAATTGGAACCAAGCAGGAGCTACATCACAGCAGAAGGCCCACATCATAAAAAGGTGAGGAACCTATTAGTTTTGACCTCACATTAGATAGCCCACATCATCAAGAGGATGGGATCCAGGCAGGGGCCGCCTCACACCAGTGGGCGAACATCATCATGGGGATGAGGAACCCAGGAGGATCCACCTCATACCACAGGGCCCACATCACCAAGGGGATGAGGCACTAAGCAATATCCACTTCACACCAGAGGTCCCACATCACAAAGGGGATGGGAATCAGGCAGAAACCACATTACACCAGAGGGCCCACATCATAAAAATGTGAGAAACCAAGGAAAAGTGACCTCACAGCAGAGGGCCATCATCATGAAGGGGATAGGAACCATGCAGAGTGACCTCATCCCAGAGGGCCCACATCACCAAGGCGATATGAGACAGGCAGAACTGACCTCACACTAGAGGGCCCACATCTTCTGGGGGATGAGGCACTCAGCAGGATCCACCTCACACCAGAAGGACCACATCACCAAGGGATCTGAACCCAGCTGGATCCACCTCACACCAGAGGGACCACATCATTAAAAGTTGAGAAACCAAGCAGGAGGGAACTCACACAAGTGGTCCCATATAACCATGGTAAAGAGGCACCCAGTAGGGTCCACCTTACAACAGAGGGCCCACATCACAAAGGGGACGGGGACCAGGCAGGAGTGAACTCACACCAGAGGGCCCATATCACCAAGCGGATGGAAAACAGGCAGGGACCACCGCACACCAGAGGGCCCACATCATCAAGGAGATGAGACACCAAGCAATATCTACCTTACACCAGAGGGCTAACATCACAAACGGGACGGGAATCAAGCAGGACTGACCTCACAACAGAGGGCCCAAATCATGAAAAGGTGAGATACCCAGCAGGAGGAACCACACAACATAGGGCCCACATCACCAAGTGTGTAAGGCACCCAGGAGGATTCAAATCACACCAGAAGGACCACATCACAAAGGGTCTGGTTACCAGGCATGAGTGACTTCACACCAGAGGGCCCACATCACAAAGGGGATGGGAACCAGGTCGGAGTGACCTCACACCACACGGCCCACATCATGAAAATGTGAGGAACCCAGTAAGTTCCTCCTCACACAAGAGGGCCCACATCCGTAAGGTGATGGGAAAAGGCAGGAGTGACCTCACACTAGAGGGCAACAATAACATTGAGATGGGAACCAGGCAGAACTGACCTAACACGAGCGGCCCTCATCACTAATTGAATGGGAAACAGGTAGCAGTGAATTCACAGCAGAGGGCCAAAATCATCAAGGGGACGAGGCACCCAGCTGGATCCACCTCACATAAGAAGGTCCAGAGTACCAAGCGGATGGGAACCCGGCAGGAGTGAACTCACACCAGAGGGCCCACATCATATAAGGTTGAGAATCCCAGTCTTCTGTTCAGTGCTTGATGCTTCACAGAATAGACTCTGCCCATTGGAAGCAAATGGCAGAGAGCTAGGAGACAGAGCTGGCTGCAGACCTTTCCTCTTCCAGCCTTTGGTTGGAATTCTTTGGCCCATAATTTGCTACATCTGGTTCCGTGGGGCCACACAGGTATCCTGCCATCCAGCTCTTTTATATGTGAGAGACATTCTGAATACTGTCCCTTTTTCTTTGCACAGAAGTATATACAGTGTGGCAGTTACTGTAATCTCCTCCCCCTTGCAAACAGCCACTCTAGAATCTTGGACCTCTAGGGTTCTCTGTCTTGCATGCTTGGGGGCAAGGCCAAGCAAAATGAAGAGGAGAATAATTAGAGAAGGAAGAGGACATTGCTGGAGAACTGGGAGCAGATAAGGTGAAAGGGCCCAGGAGAAAAGAGATTCATGTAGATTTGTTGGTTTCTGTGGGAAAGAAGTAGACACACTTTGGCCGCATTTTGTATTAGCACAACAGACAGTCATAGATATAAGTAGCTCGATAGTGCAGCAACTGCCATGAATTCTGAACACTAAAGAGAACAGTCTTACATGTATTTCTCATTTTGTTTTCTGTCATATTACCTTCTTAATAGAATTCACTGGTATGTTTGTAGAATACAGATTTTTTAAATGGTTACTTAAATGGTTTAAATGGTTATTTAAATTTTTTTAATTTTTAAAAATTTTTTCAAATGGTTGTTTCCTTGCCATATTTTTAAGGACTCCAACATTGTAAGACATATTGCATGTTTTTCTTGAGACAATTTTTTCTCTTGAAGCATCATGAACGAACTTGACCTGTTGTATTTTGTGTAGAAAGTGTAAAAAGGGTCTGTGAAAAAGACACTGTGGTGAGTCGCATTATGCACGCAAGCGTAAGCAGCAGATATCTGCCATCAGCCCAATTTGGCCTGGATTGCCTCTGTTTTAGTTCCCGTGGTTAGTGCTTTTCTCCCTCACTGCTCTTGTGATGGTGATAATGTGAGTAAGGGCTGATTGCTGTTGATTTATATGTGAGGTTAGCTGGTTTGAGGGAGGAAATCTATGGACCTAGTCATTTTCCTTGGTGTTAAGCTTTCAGGGAGGGGTGCAAAGATTGTTCTTTCTGGGGACTTTTCTAGTACCAGGAAGATATCCCGTAGAGGGGACCTCGAAAGACACACGTGTAATTTTTAGGCCTGTTTTTCCTGTTATGAGATATGAGTTGTTTCACTGATGGGGATGATGCTTATCTGAGAAGAAATTGTGAAAGGTGTTGTAGTATAGAGATGTGGCTTAAGCTTTTAAGTTTTTCTCAGGGTTTTTCCCCTAAGCTTCCTACTTCAGATGGCCTACTTACATGATACTAGTATGCGACGTGAGGCTAACAACTTACTAAATACCTGCAAGCCAGATCAGTCTCTTTTCTCTATATTTCCAAGGAAAGTAAGGGACCCATAGCTACTGCAGGTTAGGGTGGGTGGTGTGAGATTGGGGGAAGTGTGGTAAGATATTTTGGTATCAGTAAAATATTTACATATTAAAATATTCAGTTCCAAGTTTCAATTCTATTGAGGCAAATCCTTAGTTAGGCTTTTCCTGGTTCCTAGCCTATGTAACTTATTTTCTCTCCCTAGTTCCAGCCATTTAGCTTTCCTTGCAAGCTCAGCTTCATCCTAACCTCTAAAAGAATCTTACATGTAGGGGAAAGAAACTAAAGACCTCTCTTTCAACACTTAGGCACATCAGGCCCTACCCTGACCTAAACCTTTATTCTTAGAGTTAGGGTATTGTCTTGTCCCCTATACCCACTTCCTGCATTTTGAACCCATCAGGTTAACTGAGACATGTCTTGGTGTAACATCCCCAGTTCGTCTACCCCTGAGGCTCTCCTTAATTCTTCCCATTGTCACATTGTGATTTAATTAAATACTGGAATCCCTCAAATCCTTGCATGGTACCTGAGGCCCTATGGGATACTGGTCGATTTTGTTAGTGTCAAGTACTTAGCTGTGTGATTCTCCAAATATCCCTTGCTCCTATATTTTCCATGCCAGCATACTACATACCCATTAAGGCATTGTTTCATCTCATGTTGCACGCACTCCCATCGAGAGGCCTACTCTTTGCTACTTCCCATACTTTCTGGAAACCCTGTTATGGCCAGGTCTGGATTGTTTTGTGTACCCAGAAAAAGCCTGTGTCTTTTAGCAAGCTGAAACTATAAGTCCAACATAGATTTTCTAGTTTCTGATAGATTTATGTCACAATTTGTACATTATCATGTCTATAGATATTTCTATCAGTTGTACTTTTTGGCCATTACAAGCCTATTGGATAATTTTCATAAATTGCAAAAGAATATTTTATGACTTAGCACCAAATCGACTGTGCCTAATCGTAAGTTTGTACGTTGTGTATGTTGTGCTCACTTGTATCTTTTCTTTATTCAAATAGTACTTTACTAGTATTGTCCCATTTGTAATTATGTGGAAGTTTTCAGAATTGTAAATAAATGCTTGTGGATTGAAACTTGGTTAGACTATGACTGTCCCACATACGTTAAAGGTAGTGATCTTTTTACTCATTCATTCATTCATTCATTGAATTATTCATTCAATAATTCTGACCTTCCTGACTCAGTTTACCCACCTCAAATGGTTGTGAAGATTACTAACAGTGTATGTAAGATACTTTCAGAAATGAGAAACTAAAAAGTAAAACTAACAAAAAACACTTGTTATTATAAATCACAATGGAATTTAGTATGCCATTATACCTTCAGACGTACTGTAGGACATGCTGTTCTTTGCTGTTCCACTTGTGGCAGGATTTACAGGTTTTCTAACAGGTACAGATCCCTATGCCTGCTACTGTGAGGAAATGTTATACTTGAGCTCCACTCTTATCTCTCTCAGGCTTTTTGTGGTACTGTCTAAAATGTAAATACATACTGTCAACCAACCTCCAGCATGATACCAGCCACATAATAGAAACCCAACAAATGTTTCACTATGAGTGGAGTATAAGTTGATAGAATATTTTTGAAGGTTGATGAGGCAGATTAGATTGATTGAAAATCTTTCAGTAGTTTAAGTTTGCATCTCTTTCATTCTAGAAATTCTACGTCTAGAAATTTATATATAGCTCTACACATGTATAAAGAGGTTCACATTGCAGCCTATCTGTAACAGAGGTCAAAAACAAAAAGCAAACAAAATATCCCCAAACTGAAAACAACTAAAAGTCCATGAATATTGGACTGGCCATGTAAATTATATAATGTGACGCAGCTATTAAAGAGAATAGAAGGGATGTACGCAAAAATTGACTGGAAACATCACTATCCAAGACAGATTGTAGACTGTGTATACTATACTGCTCTTCTATAAAATACAGGATATCCATTACGTAGAAATACGTACAAGATAGAACAAGTGTGAATGTAAGCATTTGGGAAATATCTGAAAAAACCACACAAGAAACTGGGAGAGTGGGACAACTTTCCATGTCCCATATGAGTGGTATTCTGAAGGGTACACACAGGAACTAATGAACGTCTGCTACCAGCCTCCGGCTAAGGAGGGAATTGCAGCCGTCAGAGTCCTCTTCCCTAATGAGGCGTCTCAGTCCGCCGGCGTGATGACGTCATCTGGAAGGGCCGTGGCGCATGCGCAGTAGAAAGAGGTGCGCGAGCAGCGTGGGCTTGTTCCTGGGCGTTTATGGCTCGGGGCCGTGTGCTGGCAGCAGGGCCGCCGGGTTGGCGACTTTGGCACTCTTGGCGTTTGGTGGTTGGCATGTTGGGGGTGACATGAGCCAGTGGCATCCTGCCCGTGTGCGCTGGGGTCAGCGTCGCTGCTTTTCCGGACGTTCGTCGGCCAGGAGGAAGGGCGGAAAGCACATCCCGGAAAGGTAAAACGCCTCGGCCCCTGGGCGTTACCGGTGGACCTCAGAGCCCCTGGGCCTGGGCTTCGTGTCTTGTGCTGTCTCCTGTCACTGTTGCCCCCGGCCGCTGCCCCGTCCGCGCTGTGCTATAGGGGGTATTGGTCGTCTCGCGGCTCAGTTCACAGTGGTTGAAAGGGACAGTGTGAGATGTTCTGATTTGCCCCCACCGTTTTAAAAGGGAGGCTCTGGCCATTTCTCCTCGGGTAAAAGGCAGAGGGCCTGCTTTTTAAGATGGGACTGTGAGTGTTGTGGACACTCCTTAATTACCAAAATGGAGTCCCCTTCTATTCCTCAAGCTGTGTTGTTTTGGCAGAGAAAATGTGAGTAAGAGGAACTGCAACTAAGTTGAGTGAAAAAACGCACGGGTACTGCCGAATTTTCCATCGAAACAGTTGATTTGTGTTGTCTCTAGGAATTATAAAGGCCGTACTGTTGCTTGCTCTCCAGTGTCATTTGAGAGATCTACCTCTGTACGTTCAAATGATTGATTTTGGACTTTGCTCATGTGTGCAGTAAACCCTTTAATTCCCTAAGACCTTCCTTTCCTCCATCTCATAGCCCATTAAGCCCGCTTCAGTTTATCTCCTGAGTTTCTTTTGAATCTGTCAACTCTTCCTCAACATCCTAATACTGAACTTGCCTGTGTGTTGCAATTAGGTGCTAACTCGTGTCCATATTTCTTGTTTCCTTCCAATCCATTCTTCACACAAGAAACCTTAAAAGCAAGTTGGAACATTGCTCATAGACAGCGCTGAAAACCATTGTTTTGAGAATAGAAAACACACCGTTGGCCTTTAAGACTCTTCTTGGTCTAGAATCCTCTCTGCTTCTCTAGCCCCATCTTGTGCCAGTATTGCCCTCTCTTTCTTTGGTTCAGATACATTGAATTAACCTTAGTTCTCACTCATCTTACAGCAATCAGTTCAGATATTATTCACTGTGATTCCTAGCATTATTAATTTTATCATCAGGTTTTGTATGAGGACTAAAACAAAACTGTGAAGTGGAAGAATTGAGTTCAAACACTTTCAGTCAACATGCATGTATTAATGATACCATTGTAGTCAACACCGGGCTAGCTTGTATCTGGGATACAGAAGGTCTGGCCATCTCTGGGTTTAGATATCCCTTATTGGTTGAGACCTTTTCATTGTTTTGTTGCCTTTTATCTGTTTTCCAGATGGGGAAACAAGAACAAGGGAAGTATAGCTTATTACAAGGTGGGGTTGAATAAGTGGAGCAGCAAAGTGCAAAGCAGAAAGAAGAGGGACCTACTGTAGGGCACACTCATCCTATGCAGGGAAACAGCCTAACATAGAATTTGCCTAACAAAAATATATTAATATTTGGAAGGACTATCTCCCAGTTGGACAGCGGACGCCTGGGACTCGTTTCATTGCTTTCAAAGTTCCTTTAAAAAAGGTAAGCAAAAGTTATTACCGTATTCTTCCAGAAATCTGAATTCACCATATAGAGCCCTGGCTCTCAACACCGTCATACTCCATTTTGCCTTTTTATAGCAAATACTTTTTAATACCTCCTTTACTATCCAGAAATGGAATTTATGGATAAGTACAACCTAGTTTTGTACTTAATTAAAAAGAATCCCAATGGAATGCCCTAACTATAAATAAAGAACAAAGTAATGATTAAGACAGCAGTATGTATCTCAGTATGTAAATGTTTGGGGATGACTATACTAGAAATAAAGAAATAGTCAGTTACTTGTACCATGAGTGCAATAAACTATGGACTTTGATTGATAATGATGTGTCAGTGTTGGTTCATGGATTCTCACAAATGAAGCACACTGGTATGGCATGTTGATAATGGGGAAGGCTGTGTGGGTGAAGGAGAGAGGGTATAAGTGGGAACTGTGTACTTTTTGCTCAGTTTTGCTGTGAATGTCAAACTGCTCTAAAACTAGTCTACTAATTTAAAAAGAAAAGTGTGTTGCTGGCACTTGAATAACCAAACAGATCAATGGAACAGAGAACATAAATAAGCCAAATACATAAAAGAATATTTAGCAGTGAAAGCCATCCTTCATATAGGTAGATATTCAAGAAGTATTTATTTATGTGTGTACTTACAGGCACTCGGCTTGGAGCTGGCAATCCAGTGGTAGGCAAAATTGATGTGGTCTCTGCCTTCTGGGAATTTACAGTCCAGTTAGGACACCAACATGAAATAAACACACATAGAAATAAATATATAGAAGTGAACTTATTTTTTTCCGTCTAATCTCTCTGGAAGAAAGGATTGTAATATCGCTTATAAATTCCAGAGGAGGAAACATTACTTTGAGTCTCATATGTTAGCATCACAGGGTTTGAATAAATGGATAATATAGTAAAGGACTTTAGACACATGTTCCTTCTTATTTTATTCTTTCTGACAGAGTTTTGAAAAGAATCTTGCTCCAGAAGAATGTTTTTCCCCCTTGCATCTTTTTTAACAAAATCCAAGAACAGAATGAAGAACTCGGGCTGATAATTGACCTAACGTACACACACCGCTCTTATAAGCCAGAGGTAAATGGAACCCATAATTGAAAACGACCTTCTTTCTCATACTGTCATAATTCATAGTAATTCAGTAATTATCATCTTATGCTTAGGTGAATCCTGGCCTTCTTTTCATGGGTTCAGAAAGGGAAGCTAGTGGTTTCCTTAAATACACATTTGTAATTGCTGTTGCAAAATGAGATGAAAGGTATGAATTGAACTATAGTATTTGGGAGTAGGCTGTAGATATGCTGAAGAAATTCTATAAGCTTCCATGTTCTATGTTTTGAAAACGAAGTAAACTTTTAGGAAGAATATTAGTAGCCTAAAAGGAAATAACGGTATGTCCATTATTTCTTTAGCACTTATTTTAAGCAGTTGCCTGAGCATGTTTAAGCATCAGGGTAAAAGACAATTGTTCTCTAAGTTTTATGCTTTCTTTTCTTAATACCTTCTGAGAGAGCACAGAAACCCATATATTCTCTTGGCCCATGTAGGACATACCAGTGCAAAAGAATTATCCTTCTTCTGACCTGTTCCATGGCCTTGGGAGACAGTAACACCTAAAGTTTGTTAATATTTGTATAGCCATTTAGAAAGTTCTTTCATATCCATTGACTTAGTTAATCCTTACAACAATCCTTTGCTGTTGAAGTGGAAGTAGTACTGATATCTCCTTCTGAGTGCTTACTCTGCACTAAGCTCAGAGGATAGACAACTACAATTACTAATTTTACAGATGATGAAACTGAGTCTCGGACAAGGAAGAACTGAAATTTCAACTCAGTTATTCCTCTTTTTTTTTTACTGTGGTAAAATATACATAAATCATATTTATTTTAACCATTTATAAATATGCAGTTCAGTGGCATTAATACAGTCACAGTGTTGTGTATCTATCACCACTGTCTATAACCCAAACTTGTTCATCCTCCTCAACAAAAACTCTGTAACCGTCCAACAGTTACAACCCCATTTTCCCTCCCACCAGCCCTTATTAACCTCTATTCTATTTTCTGTGTCTATGAATTTGCCTCTTCTAGGTACCTCCTGTAAGTGGAATCTACAATATTTATCCTTCTATGTCTGGCTTATTTCACTAAACCTAGTGTTTGCAAGGTTCATCCATGTTATAGCATGTAACAAAATGCCATTCCTTTTTTGCCTTAATAAATCGCACTGTGTGTATATACCATATTTTCTTACTCATTGGTTGATTGACACTTGGGTTGTTTCTACGTTGTAGCTATTGTGAATCATGCTGCTATGATAATTGGTGTACAAATGTTTGTTCCAATCCCTGTTTTCAGTCCTTTTAGATGTGCAGTGTAGGTAGTAGCAGAGTTGTTGGATCATATGGTAGCTCTGCGTTTAACCTTTGAGAAACTGCCAAACGGTTTTCTACAGTGTCGTCTTGTGTTTAAACAGGTATAACAAATTTTAAACATATACAAAAGTGTACAAAATACTGTAAGTGTTCCCTGTATACAAATGAACTCATCCAGCTTTAATATTTACCAACTGATGGCTGTCATATTTTATCTATACCCCCACCTGTTTCACTCCATTCCATGTTATCTTGAAGCAGCTCTGAGACAACATGTAATTACACCTATATATTTTTTAAAAGGAATTATTTATTTATTTATATACCTTTTGGCTGTGTTGGGTCTTCATTTCTGTGCGAGGGCTTTCTGTAGTTGCGGCAAGCGGGGACCACTCTTCATCGCAGTGAGCGGGCCTGTCACTATCGTGGCTGCTCGTTCTGGAGCACAGGCTCCGGAAGTGCAGGCTCAGTAGTTGTAGCTCATGGGCCTAGTTGCTCCATGGCATGTGGGATCTTCCCAGACAAGGGCTCGAACCCGTGTCCCCTGCATTGGCAGGCAGATTCTCAACCACTGTGCCACCAGGGAAGCCTCACCTATACATATTTGGTATGTATATTTAAAGTATAGGACTTTTATTCCTTAATATCATTTTTCAATCGTAAATACCCAGTGAGTGCTCAAATTTGCAGTTGTCTCCTAAATGTCATAAAAAATTGTTTTTAAGAATTTTGAATTAGATCCAAATAAGGTCCACACTTTGCTGTTGATTGTTAGGTCTCTGAAGTCTTATTTAATCTATAGGTTCTCCCTCCATGTCTTTCTCACTTTTTCTTCCTCCTTGAATTTTATTTTTAAAGAAAGCAGGTAATTTGTCCCATGTAGATTTTGATGGTTACATTCCATGTGTTGTTAACATATTCTTCAATCCTTTTATTTCCTGTAAATTGGTAGTTGATCAGAATGAAGCTTGCATGTTTTGTTTTGGCAATCAGTTTCATAGGTGATGATGTGTTCTTCCATGGAGACGTATAATTGTCTCTTTCTGTGATATTAGCAGTCACTGATGATTCATACCTACATCCATTAATTCAGTTGAGGCTTCCAAAAATGGTGGGGGCTTCCCTGGTCGTGCAGTGGTTGAGAGTCATCTTGCCGATGCAAGGGACATGGGTTCGTGCCCCGGTCCGGGAAGATCCCACATGCTGCAGAGTGCCTTGGCCCATGAGCCATGGCTGCTGAGCCTGCGTGTCCGGAGCCTGAGCTCCGCAAGGGAGGAGGCCACAACAGTGAGAGGCCCGCGTATCTGAAAATTAAATAAACAAAATGGTGAATTCCGTTTTTCTTTTTTTCACTTATTAGCTGGGTATATTTCTATGAGGAGAAGATTCCCCTCATCAACTATTTGGTTCCCAGTAGTAGAGGCATGATTCTCTTCTTTTATTTAACAGTTTTCAAAATAATGAGTTGATTCACAAATATCCTCCAGTGGTGACCAATTTTTTTAAATTTATTTATTCATATCACTGTGGACTCTGCTATAGTTATTATTCTAACTTAGGCCCTATCTTGGGCCAGTTGGAGCTTCTCAGTGACTCCTGAGTCCTTTTGACATGACATCAGTTGTTTCTAGACTTTTTCAGTGGTCAGAGCTACGAAATATGGATGTTTGTTGCTAATATTTCTAAAATATGTCATAGGTTCATACTGCTACTTTCCATTTAAATTCAGAACTAGAGAATTTTCACTTATCCTTTTCTGTCTTCTATTGATAGTCTACTTTCTCCCACCCCAAGAATACCAGTTCTCAACACTGCCTGAAATTTGCTCTATTTCCTATTTCGAATCCAAGTTTTTCTGACTCTATTCTACTATTCTACTTAAATCACAGCCTCTGTATGGCCCCTGAAATGTGAGATAGAACATAAATATAGTTAGAACTGTTTATATCATTTTGAGTTACATATTCAGTCATTCACATAGAACTGTTTATATCATTTTGAGTTACATATTCAGTCATTCACATAGATTTCTTTTCGTTTTGCGTGCCTAGTAACTGTCCATTCTGCAGCTTTAATGAAAATCAAGCGATACTTACTGGTTAAAGCAGCTTTGTAGAAAATGGTTCTTATCAGAATGACTGACATACTAAGTTTAATGTCCTCTCTTGGTTTATATTCTGCCTTCTCTAATTAATTTTTTATTCTTTCCCTGCAAAGGAAATAATACATATTTTCATGGTTTTGCCTTATAGGACTTACCAGAAACTATTCCTTACTTAAACATTTGTACAATTGGGCATCCGGTGCCAGATGATGACACTATTATTAAATTTCAATGTGCTCTTAATGGGTTTCTGAAAGAAAATAAAGATAATGGTGAATTCTTTTAGTTTTGTTTTGTTTTTCCCTTTACCTGAACTTTGGTATGCATTTTGAGTGGGGTTGGGGATTTTTAACATTTTTAATAGTTGTGACATTAGGCCTGTTGTGTTTAGTAACATCAAGGTGGAAATGTCAGATGGTGGTAATACAGTACGGTGTTTTTCCTGTTTATGGTCACAAACAATTTAGTTTTTTGGAAAGTGAATTTTGTGAGAAATATGAACTGAACTAGCTTATTTACCTGTTTTTTAAACATTTGAATGGAAAATACATAAAAAAATAAAAATGTTCTTTTGCCCTATTTATTGGTTGAGAGGTGGAAGAAAAGGTTAAGACTCTCAGATTCTTAGCATACATAAAAGAGAAAACATAAAGCATAAGTTCGGAGTGAGACAGATACCTAGAGGCCAAACAAAACAGAGTGGACCAGAAGATTGGCTTCCTCATCATATGTGTTTAAGATATTTTTGCTGCTTTTATACTGCTTTTATACTTTGGGTGCAAGTGAGGAAGAACACTGCCACCTCTTATACTTATCCTGACAGACAGGAAGAACTTACAAGGCTGGTGTTTTCTTGTTTCTGCTTTAAGATGTACTCTCTTGATAGTAGGTCTTAATAGCATCCTTGCCTTTTTCTACCATCTAACTATCAGAAGGCACATGGTATTTGCCATGTTTTAAGACTGAGGTATCTTTTGTCTTTGGATCACCACTGACCCACATGAGAACGTGTTCGTTTTTTCCTCTTTCTAAATTTAGCCTGAGGAGTGCTCAGTTTATTAAATAAACTTAACAGACAGTACATATTCCATTTATATAAAAATGATGCACATATATACATAAAACAGGGAGTAGCGAGAAGGAATAGAGATGGAGATGGGAAGATAGGGGATAGGAAGTGAGAAAGAGAGGGATAGACTGGAATTTCAAGATAAATTTTCATTCAATAACCTGGTTGCTTAATGCAGGTCCTAGCTGTTAAATATCTTAAGCCCTATTCACAGATCTTCCCTGTACTTTAGCTTTAAAACTTGAGAGATTGGCCTTGCCTGTGATAACCAGGGTGTCTAGAAAGGAGGCAAATTTTCTGATTTGTGTAAACTGTAGTCACAGAAATGTTACCTCTTAAGATGTTAGGGTGCAGCTGCCGGCCTCCTCACTTCCTCCAGGCTCCATTGTGTGTGTTCTGTGTGATCTGCGTGGGCTAGAAGATCCTTACAAGTGCATGAGAGCACGTTTGTCAACCTTGATTGTTCACATGTTATACCAAGTGTAGTCCATTGCATATGCTGACTCCTCTGTGGGTCTTCTGCATGCAGTGGGCTAACTTCACCATGCTCTCTGCCATTGCAGTCTCAGGACCTTAGTTATGATCCATTGGTGGCTTCCTCTGCTATAAGCCCCTCCCACAGATGCCAGGCTCACTGATAATGAGGAGGAGACTATACTATCCACTCCCTAGAATTCGAAGAGACTCAGAAAATAAATTGTTTTAGTAAACACCGAGAGCCTTATAGGTTTGTTGTTAGGGCACAGGGATACAGAGGTGACCAGAAGTCTTTGTTCAGTAGCAACGTACAGTTATCTAGTAAGATAAACATGTAGTGACTCTAAGTGGGTTAATTATAATAAAAGAATCAAGTGCAGCAGGAATATAGAGGAGAAACTGAGGAAGGCCTGACTGAGGAGACAGCATTTGAGCTGAGCTTTGTGGAAGAGGATTTTGCTGGAACGAGGAAAGGACAGCCCAGCTATTGCGAACAGGTACCAAAGGCACTGGGCTTGAACATGTGCTCTGGAGGGGCAGTCTCTTGTGTGACTAGAGGGTAGTGTGAAAGGGCAAGTAATTCATACATTTCGTTTCAGCAAATATTTATATAACACCTTCTAAGTTGAAGGCACTTTTCGAGACAGTATTAACAGTTCTTGCCCTTATGTACGTTACATTCTAGTGCGGGAGAGAGATGAATAAATAAGTAAATATGTGGAATGTCAAGTGGTGGTAAATGCTTTGGAGAATAGAAAAACAAGATGAAGAGGTGAGGGAATGTGGTAGGTGATCAGGGAAGTCCTCTCTATTACGATGTCGATTGAGCAGAGCCTTGAAGTGAGAAAAAAGCCATTGGATATCTGGGAGAGTGGAGATGGGTTGGGAGGGTGTGTTCTGATGCAGAAGGAATAGTAGGTGCAAAGTCCCTGAGGCACGACGGTGCTTGGCATGTTTGAGGAATAGTACGGAGGCCAGTGTGGCTGGACAGGGGAAAGTGAGTGAGGGCAGGGCAGTAGAGGATGGGATCAGGGAGGCTGGCAGGGGAAAGGAGGGAGGTGGATGATGTAGGTCCTTGTAATTTAGTTTGAACCTATCATTCAGTTGGAGAGACAGACTGGTATTTGTTTATAAAGAGTTCTCAATGCTATGCTAAAAACTTGGGCTTTATTCTGTGCTAAGTGAAGATATTTAAGCAACAGAGCAATCCAGCCAAGTTTCTCTTTTAGAAAGGTAACATCTTCCATGTGGAGGATCAGTTGAAATAGAAGAGATTGTTAGAATTGTAGGACGGTAGTAATCCAGGCAGGAGATGACGAATGCCAGACACCACGTAGTCACAGACATACCTTTTGCAGAGATCAGCTACATGTTGTTGTTTTTTATTTACTTCCTCATATAATTTTATTAAGTACTGGTCCACGAAATACTGTGGCATAGTTGGAGAAATCTGAGACTCGATTCTAGTCTCTTTTCTGTTTGCCTGCTGTGCAGCTTAGGCTTACGTCTGAAGCCTTACTTTTTCATTGTGAAATAAGCACGGTGCTACTCACCCGAGAACTGCACAGGCACGTAGATCCGTGGCATGTGAGGAGTAGTGAATGAGAGAAGGAATGGAGGTGCTTTGGGACCCCAAGAGCCCTTCAGAAACTGTTTGTTCTTTTTAATATTGAGCATTAAAAGTGAAGGCATTCCATTTCTTTCACTCAAAAACAAATTCTATTCTTCTGATAGCCTGTTTTTTTTCCACTCCCTTTTACTATAGTCAAATCAGTTCCTGATGGACATTCTCCATTCCACACAATTGCATCTGATTGGAGGCTATGCAAAAATTATCAGACACAATGACTTTGGACTTTATAATAGTTAATTCTTTATAGTATGTTCTTGCAAAAACACTCTTTTCTTCAGAGTTTTTCCTTTTCAGGATAGTGGTCGTGTTGTGGTAACTAATAAAGGCTACTCTTCAGAAAATTGTATAACTTGTTTTTAGTGTTTCTACTTCGCTTACTTAATTCCATATTCCCTTTTTATATACAGACCTATTGGTGTCCACTGTACCCCTGATTTAAACAGGACTGGCTACCTCATCTCCAGGTGAGTTGCCAACCCCAAGAGGCAGACCATGTTTAAATTGTTCTGTTTACAGTAGTAATGTAAGTTAATGTAAGCTGAATGCAAAAAATGCAGTCAGAGAAGTGTATGAAGTGGAAGGCAATTTTGCCCCCTACTCAGAGGTTACGACAAGTAATAATTTAGCACATATTTTTGAGACATAAAAAATCCAGATATAAGCATATACAATGGTCCCTTGGTATCTGCAGGGGATTGTTTTTAGTACTCCCCATGGATACCAAAATCCTTGGATGCTCAAGTCCCGTATGTAAAATGGTGTAGTATTGTTTGCCTTCCATATCTGTAGGATATGAAACCGTTGGATATACATAACTGACTGTACATGTGATTTAATGGTATAGTATTTAGACATTCTGGTTTATAATTTAATATATTGTGGACATCTTCCTATGAAAATATTTGGAGACCTCAATCTTCTTTCTTTCTTTCTTTATTTCTTTCTTTATTATTTTTTTTCTTCCAAATTTGCTTTAGGTAGTTGCATATAAATTAATGAACAAAAACTTAAGCAAGATACATGTAAGAATTTAATAGAACCTGATACTCTGGTTCTTTCAGTTTTTCTCAAATTCATCATGGGGCTTGTAAGAAAATTAACCAACATGGATACTACTACAGTTGAATGTCAAATCCATAAGTGCTTATGACATACTAAATTCTTCAATAATGCACTTATGAAGAACCCTTCAAGAGACTTGTGTTTTGTATGTAGAAAAGTGTTGATTTCTTTGAGGAGTGAAGCATTCAGCTTTAGTGGATAAATCCTTGTTAGGCTGAGGCAATCATTATCATACCCCTGTTTGCCATAAATTGTCTTATGAATGGTCATATCAGTCTGTTTTGGCAAATGAGTAATTAGGGGAAGGGTGTTATTGTGCTTATGAGAATGATATTTTTCTCTGAAAAAGATAAATATGCATTAGGAAAATGACCATTTGGACCCTTTTTCTGCTTCCTCCTTGTTTTGTTAGAATATGATACTTGGTTTTACAGCAGCCATCTTGTGACCCTGTGATGATCATATGCCAATAAGGACAAATGGTAGATTAGAAAGAACCAGCAAAGACAGAAAACAGCACCATCAATAGTAACAACAATCACAGCAAAAGAATAATGGGACCTTAACTTGTGGAGTTCCTATAAAGTAAAAAATAAATGCTCTATGCTTATTCTTAAAAAAAGAACTATGCAAACAAGCTTAAAACTACTTTTTTGTGTGTGCCAGTGTTATAAAATGTAGCTTTAACTAAAACCTTGACTGAGATGCCAGCAACTTCAGAAAAGAATTTGGATAGGGGGAAGCAGAATGTTATATCACTTAGGAAAAACAACCACTATCTTTATGCTAATCCTTGACACAGAATTAAAACATATATAGGTGCTGTAACCCTTTACAAAAATCCTATGTACTGGAGCAATAACAAGATCTAAATACAATTATATTTTTAAACCCTGGGTGAAGGCTTTCCATAAAAATAGCATCCTACTTTTCCCCCTAAATTTCTAAACTATCACGTACTTTTCCCCAACATCTGCAGCCATTCAGGAATGTTTAGGAAACTTTCATGCATGATCTTAATTCCTAATCCCCGGCTCTTTGGGCTCAAAGACAAAAGATCAAAACCACAAAAAATGATGGTTCTCTTGAAGTCAGGTGAGAGACACTGGCTCCGTTAGACTCATAGGACAAAAGCAGTGCTGCATCAACTGTCTCCATGCAGCAGGGGCACGTAAGGGATCTCATCAGCCAGTCATCTGTACAGCCCAGGTGATCTGCATACACAGCAGAAATCAAACTGGGTTCTCATAAGCAAAGTCCATCATACAGATCACACACTCCCGGATCTTGTTTTTAATATTGGTTTTATTTTATTGATTGATTTTTTCTTGTTTGTTTGTGCCGGGTCTTAGTTGCAGCCGCTGGGCTCCTTAGTTGTGGCATGCAAACTCTTCGTTGTGTCATGCGTGTGGGATCTAGTTCCATGAACAGGGAATGAACCCGGGCCCCCTGCATTGGGAGTGTGGAGTCTTTAGCCAGTGCACCACCAGGGAAGTCCCCCGGATCCTTTTTTTTGATCCATTTCTTCCTGGGTCATAAACACCTTTAGGCTGATGCAGTGTGAGGCCTATTCTTTGAGCTATCCTATTTTGTTCCTCTCAGCTGAGTTGCTAGGCGAATCTGGCTAGGTGTTGAATGATAGACCAAAACTGGAACTTGATCCAGATATGGCAGCAGCGGCTCCTGATCCAGCTCCGTCCCCTTGCCAAAGCTAGCCCAGTCGGACTGAGACTTGTGAGGCAGGGAGATGTCATCCGAAGTGGGGGACTTATGACACTTCCTCATCTTCCAGGGCTTGAGTGTGTGTTCCGTGTGCTGTTTTGACAGTCTTCCAACCTCATTCTTTTTTTTAATTAACTAATTATTTAATTATTTAAAATTTATATTTGAATTTTAAAAATTTATTTATTTTTTATGCAGCAGGTTCTTACTAGTTATCTATTTTTTACATATTAGTGTATATTTGTCAATCCCAATCTTCCAGTTCATCTCACCACCACCAACCCCCGCCCTGCCCCACTTTCCCCCTTTGGTGTCCATACGTTTGTTCTCTACATCTGTGTCTCTATTTCTGCCTTGCAAACCGGTTCATCTGTACCATTTTTCTAGATTCCACATATATGCATTAATATACAATATTTGTTTTTCTCTTTCTGACTTACTTCACTCTGTATGACAGTCTCTAGGTCCGTCCTCGTCTCTACAAATGACCCAATTTCGTTCTTTTTTATCTCTGAGTAATATTCCGTTGTATATACGTACCACTTCCTCTTTATCCTTTTATCTGTCGATGGGCATTTAGGTTGCATCCATGGCCTACCTATTGTGAATAGTGCTGCCTTGAACATTGGGGTACATACGTCTTTTTGAATTATGGTTTTCTCTGGGTATATGCCCAGTAGTCGGATTGCTGGATCATGTGACAATTCTATTTTTAGTTTTAAACGAACCTCGATACTGTTCTCCATAGTGGCTGTATCAGTTTACATTCCCACCAGCAGTGCAAGAGGGTTCCCTTTCCTCACACCCTCTCCAGCATTTGTTCTTTGTAGATTTTCTGATGATGCCCATTCTAACCGGTGTGAGGTGATACCTCATTGTAGTTTTGATTTGCATTTCCTTAATAATTAGTGATGTTGAGCAACTTTTCATGTGCCTCTTGGCCATCTTGGAGGCCGTCTCTATGTCTTCTTTGGAGAAATGTCTATTTAGGTCCTCTGCCCATTTTTTGATTGGGTTGTTTGATTTTTTAATAGTGAGCTGCATGACCTATTTATATATTTTGGAGGTTAATCCTCTGTTGATTATACAAATATTTTCAACCATTCTGAGGGTTGTCTTTTCATCTTCTTTACCCTTTGTTGTGTAAAAGCTTTTAAGTTTCATTAGGTCCCATTTGTTTATTTATTTATTTTTAATGCTGCATTGTTCCTTTGCTCACTGATGAACATATAAAAGTCAGAAGTTTTTGATATTATAAAACATGAAAGTAATGAACATTCCTGTGTGAGCACCGTTCAATATATATGCTTTGTCTCAGTTTACTTCATTCAGAATGGAACTTCGGCATCATAGAGTTTATGGCCTTATGCTTTTGGTGGATATTGCTACACTGTACCAGTTTATGGTTGTTCATGCAGGAAATACTTATTGAGCATGTGTTATGTTTATGCACTGTGCTGGGTGCTAGCAAAAAGACCTGTGAAATTTTGTGAGTGAAGAGACTTGACCTGCCCTTTGTGAATTCTAACAGTCCAGAGAGGGAATAGATATTCAAGAATCATACTCTGCATGTAAAATTACAACTCTCACAAGTGCCATGTAGAGGAACATGGTACCATGAGAGCATATTTAGGGAGGACTTGATCTCATCATGGAGATTAGAGAAGGTTTATTTAGGGATGTTTCAGCTGATATCTGAGGGATAAGTAGGTATTAACCAGATAGGGACGTTGGGGAGAGATTTCTGAGCATAAGGAATAGCAAAAGACCCTATAAGAGGAAAGCATATGCTGTGTTGGAGGAATTGGCCAGCAAGGTGGGGCTGTTGGGGGAGCATGTGATAATAGTTGAGGTACAAGTGTGGGGTAGGAGCTCGATCGTGCAGGCTTATGTTTAAGGTTTTAGACTTTAAGAGTAATAGAAAACAATTGAACTTTTTTTGTTGAAGATGAGTGTGTGGAACATAGCCAACTGCACTGTCAACGTATCATTTTGTTACCGAGTGGAGAATGCACTGCAGGGAGAAAGACTGGAAGAGAGGAAACAAGTTAGGAGACGTGTAGAAATTGGGGATAATGGTGGCTTGGACCAGGGTATGGTGGTCATTTGGTGGAAGGATGTGCACAGATTCTAGAGGTATGTAGGCAGTTTCATTGTTAGCACTGGTGATGGGTTGAGGATGAGGGCGAGGGAGAAATAGCCATCAGTGATGGTGATTCCTAAGTTTCTGGCTCCGATGGTTGGTTAGATAGGGTTTTGTAGATATGATGTTCATGTTTATCCTAATTTGCCTTCTGTTATTTGTTGGTTCTTGATGAATACTCTGTCATATTAAGTCTCCTGTTTTTAGCGTACAGAGCATTTTCACCGAAACTGACTGTTGCATGTTATCAGATAACTTTTTAACATCTGCCAGTTTGGTCCTGTATTTTATTCTCTTTCATTTATTAATTAAATTGCTGTATTATTGTAAATAATTATATTAATAGCTCTTCTAAAGTTGCGTTATCCTTGCGTCCTTGGTGTAACGCCTTTTTGTAGTCATGGTGTATATCATTCTTTAATAATTATTGATTAGATGTGCTGATATTTTCTTAGGATTTTTATATATATTTATTTGTAAAGCAAAATAGGAACTTTTTTGCAAAAACTTGATTTTGTTTTCTTTTTATTTACAAATGACTCGAATTTTGTTGTTTGGTAGATATTTGATTGATATAGAAGGCATGAGGCCAGATGCTGCAATTGGATGTAAGTATAAGGCTTTTCACTACTTTTCCGTTTTTATGAAATTTGAAGTTAGAAGTGTATGGGAATTTCTCAAATTTTGGAAAAAGAGAAAAGTTTGTAATTCATTTTTTCTGACATAAGATAACCTTTTACTAAAAGTTTATAAAGGGATGTATCTGGAAATAGATATAACAGCCTGAATAATTAGTCAGTGGATTTCAGCATTTTTTTCTTTTTTAAATTGATTTAATTAATTAATTTATTTTTGATATTATATCCACTGCACAACCAAGGAAGTCCCTTCTTTCTTCCTTCCTTCCTTCCTTCTTTCCTTCCTTCCTTTCTTTAAAGCTCCAAGTCATTTAAAATACATGACTTCTTAGTAAAAAAAATCTGCAGTTCATATAACCAAGGGGTTTATAACTTCTCCTCTAAAAGTTATAATCCTGGGACTTCACTGGTGGTCCAGTGGTTAAGACTCTGCCATTCCAATGCAGCAGGCGTGGGTTCAATCCCTAGTTAGGGAGGTACAATCCCACATGCTGCACAGCCAAAGAAAATTTTTTAAAATGTTTTATTCCTGTATTATTGAATTTAGTTGTTTAGATTTTTTTTTCTTTTGCTGTACGCTGGCCTGTCACTGTTGTGGCGTCTCCCATTGTAGAGCACAGTCTCCAGACGCACAGGCTCAGCAGCCACGGCTCACGGGTCCAGCCACTCCGCGGCATGTGGGATCCTCCCAGACCGGAGCCCGAACCCGTGTCCCCTGCATCGGCAGGCAGACTCTCAAGCACTGTGCCACCAGGGAAGCCCTAGATTTTCTTTTAATGTTTAGAAGATTTCCATTTATTTACCAGGAACAAACAAAACCTAATGTAAAAATAGTTTTCCAGAAACTATTTCCATCATTGTCTTCTTCCCTTTCTCCTGCAGACTGGTGTTTTCTCTTTACAAGGTCTCTGTCATTCCATAAGAAAGCTGCTCTTCTGGTTTCATAATAGATGGTGAACAGCGGTAAAATATCCAGGTTACCTAAATTTCTAGAGTACACTTCAGGGAGCGAATGATGCAGTGGGATGTTGGGGCAGAGTGAGAGATACAGATTCTGGTGAGACTGAGAGTCATTCACAAACATTACTGGGCTGTGGTGAAGGGAGAACAAAAATAAATGAGGTTCGTGCTGGTGGACGGGAAGCCAAAACGAAGAAGAATGGTGCGTAGCTGGGCAGTGTAATTAGGACCATAAGTGCTGTGTCTTCTGATAGTAATTATGAACAGAAACCAACTAATAATTACTAATAACATGTAGGTGACCAATCCTTGAGAGCTGAGGCAGAGAGAAGGAAAGATGGCATTATACCTCGTCTCTGGTTCATTGAGTTTCCCAGTCTGGGTTTTGACCAATCTTGGGTGAAATCATAACTAAATCATTTTTGCTACAGTGATCAGCTTTCGTGGGGTCCTTTCCCTGCACTCTGTCCAATGATAAAGCCCACTGGTTTATGCCTCCTGGAAAACAGTTATTTCAAAAGAGTATAAGTGAAGCATTGATGAAACAGCCATGAAGACCATGTTTCCACATGGCCTGTCACAACCTTTTCAAAGTGCTTTAAAACCTTTTTCATTCAAAAATCAATAAAAGAAAAGGATTGGGATCAAGTCCCGTACAGAGGTAGTGTAAGAAACAAAAAGTGAATAAGGAACAGAATAGCATCTCTTCAGACAATAAAATCAAGTTGGAAAAAACAGGTCCAAAAAACAGATCAAAACTGTAACCTATTATTTCACAGTTGGCTAAAAGATGTTAGAAGAAACAATGGAAAGAAAGAATGTGTGTCGAGGAGGGAATGGGAAGTTACTTTTTAATGGCTATAGAGTCTCTGTTTGTGATGGTGAAAAAGTTCTGGAGATGGTAAATGCTGATAAATGCCACCTATGGGTATTTGGTTTTACTTGATCTTCTTCCATGAAAGGGTTTGGAGAGATTCAGAAACTATGCTGCTGCCTCCATCTTTCTGAAGTCCTGCTCAATATATTGACATAATTATTATTATTATTTTTTTTTGCGCTACACGGGCCTCTCACTGTTGTGGCCTCTCCCGTTGCAGAGCACAGGCTCCGGACACGCAGGCTCAGTGGCATTGGCTTACGGGCCTAGCTGCTCCACGGCATGTGGGATCCTCCTGGACCGGGACATGCACCTGTTTCCCTTGCCTCGGCAGGTGGACTCTCAACCACTGCACCAGCAGGGAAGACCTTGTCATAGTTATTTTGAATTTGGATAGTGCTGATGGCTGCACAGCATTGTGAATGTCTTTAATGTTACTGAATTGTATACTTGAAAATGGTTCAAATACTAAATTTTGTTTTCTGTATATTTTACCATAATAAAAAAAGATGAACGAACAGCATAAACCAGAACTAGGTAAGATGATAGAACTCAGGACAGAATTCAAAATAAAAGAAAAAAATTTAGAAAAGCCGACTAAATTTAAAATAATACGAGAGTGGGGACTTCCCTGGTTTTCCAGTGGTTAAGAATTAGCCTTCCAATGCAGGAGATGCAGGTTCGATCCCTGGTTGAGGAACTGAGATCCCACATGCCGCAGGGCAACTAAGCCCGACACCACAACTACTTAGCCCATGTGCTGTGGAACCCAAATGCCAAAATTAGAGAACCCACGAGTCGCAAGGAAGAGCCCACGCACTGCAACGAAGAGCCCACGTGCTGCAACTAATACCCGACACTGCCAAAAAGAAATAAATTAAATAAAATAATACAGGTGAATGAACATAATGGATAGTGCCTTAAGAGAAACAAACAAGACAAGGAAAAATGTTTTTTAAATCAAATAGAAGATAAAAAGAATTTTAGAGAAATGGAAAACATAAAGGATAGGCAAAAAGGAGTCAGGACAGCTCTGAAAAGAGTAATATAAGTCCGTATAAGAATCTATTATACCATAAAAGTGACATATCAAATCCGTGGGACAGATGAGTCAATAAATTGTGATACATACATGTTGAGGTATAAATAGTTCTCTGGAAGGATCCACAGCATGGCAAAAGCAGATGCCTCTGAGGAGGGAAATGTGTGGCTGAGGAACATGGGGAAAAGGGTGACTTTTCATTGAATACCCCTGTGTACCTTTTCTAATGTTCTGTCATGTGAATTTCGTACCTCTGAAGGTCGTCTGAGTTCAAACCCCAGTTCCCCCAATTACTAGCTCTTAATCTTGGGCAAACCCTTCACACTCTCTAAGCCTCTTTATCTGTGAAATAAGGTCAGTAACTTAACC
Organism: Hyperoodon ampullatus; assembly: GCF_949752795.1. Classification (NCBI taxonomy): domain Eukaryota; kingdom Metazoa; phylum Chordata; class Mammalia; order Artiodactyla; family Ziphiidae; genus Hyperoodon; species Hyperoodon ampullatus. The sequence continues at coordinate 358,211 of NC_136933.1, forward strand.
TGGTGCTGCCTGGCACAGAATCAACTCTCAATAAATGGAGATTATTAGTGTAAACAATCGAAATGCCCATCAATGGAAGAATGGAAATTTTAAATGTGGTGTATATGTGAAATATTATACAGTCGTAAAAATGAATGAAGTAGTGACATATGCTATGACATGGACGAACTTGAAAACATTATGCTAAGTGAAAGAAGCCCCACAGAGTGGCCACATTTGTATTATTTCATGAAATGTCCAGAAAAGGCCAAACCACAGCGACAGAAAGGAAATGAATGGTTGCAGGGACTGAAGGAGGAGGGAATGAAGAGTGCCAGCTGAGGGTTACAGGGGCTTCTTTTTGGAGGATGAATACGTGATGGGTTAGATGACGGTGATGGTTGCATAGGCTTGAGAATGTACGAAATGACACTGAATTTGCAGTCTCAGGAGGCGAATTTTATGGCATGTGAATGACATCTCAAAAAATAAATTTGAAAATGAAAATTGCCAGTTTTCCCATTTTCACTATCCACTATCCACAATTCACTGCCTCCATCTCTCCCTTCTCCCCACATCATTCCTTTTGACGCCCACCCCTGCCGCTGTCTCCCAACCTCACTCCCTCGAGCTGCCCCACGAGGCCTCCCAGGGAGCCAGTGAACCACTGGGCACCTGCGTCCTGTAGCTGTTGGAGCCGTTGCCCAGTGCCCGTGCCCCACAGCTCTCACCCACGACAGTGGACGTGTCCGTAGCATTTTTCTCGAGCGTTTCACTTGATGGTGATGTTTACAGAAGGTGGCACGCCCCCTGTCAATGAAGGAAGCCCCTCAAGTTAATACTTAGGCCCGTCCAGAAGCTTGATCTCATCCACCAGTAACCTCAGCATGCTGTGCTCTGAAAGCCACGTTGGACGCCTGCAGGCACTTGCAAATACTGAGGACTTCAGAGGCATTTGGGCCTCAAATTGAGGCCTTGTACCTCCACATGCGATGTGACCTCAGCCCTTTTCTGCACCTCTCCTAAGTGAATTGGCACAGGAATACTGGCCTTGCCTGTCGTTGCCAGGCTTAACTGAATAGTGCATTAGCTGCCCTGGTGCTTAGGTGTTGAGCACATGGTGATTTGCACTCCAGGCCCTATTCGTTTCCCTCCTGAGGCAGCAGTTCCCTTGGCTCTGCCCCTATCGTCAGCTGCCCCTAGGATAGCTCTGAGCCCTAGCCACCTCTCTGGGAGAGTTCCCTATACCCCCACTATAATCACACCTGCATAAGGCAACTCAGACCTTTCAGACATGTGTCCTGAACCTCTTGTTTTCTTAAATACCTCTGTGGTGGTTGTGAGACTTAAGGCCAACCTCCCCAAGAGGCTTTTTCTATTTCTTCTAGTAAACCTAGACTCACCTTCCGTCATCTTCAGCTCTTCTCACATTTTGTTCTTTCAACCCTGACCTCTGACCCTGCTTTTCACTTCTGCCCTTTCACCCTCACTCCTGCTTCCTTTCATAAATCCATGAATCTCTTTCGACCCTCCTGGCCCTGGGCCACGTTCCTTCCTCTTTCCTCAGTTTTTTCCCCTTTCCTCCCCTTTCCTTCATTCTCCCATCCGACTTTCAGTCCTTCCTTTCTCATGCAGACTTTGATTCCAACCCCATCAAAAACAAAACAAACAAAAATTAAAACACGCCAGAGTTATCAGCATCTCAAAATTCAAAAGGTTTATTACTCACCTATTCTATTATATTTACTTATTCAGTTTTATTGTTTTAAAATATATCAAAATAAATAGAGAAATTTATACCTATCTTATTTATATATGGAAGAACAGCTGGTACCCCAGGTGGCACCAACAATCCTAGCAGCTCTTACTATAAATATCCATAGTAGTAAGCAATTTCCATTTCTTTTTGCCTCTTAATGAAAAACTGCAGTTTACCCAAAGAGGTGTATTTGGCAGCATTCACACGTTCTTGTTGAGCCCGCGTCTTCATGGCCTCCTGCTCTGGTCTCTGCTCTTGTTTGATGGGCTTTGACATGACTGGCTCAGAAACGTTGGGTTCCCTCCATGGTCTTGGTTGCTTGCTGAAGTCTTGGAGTAGAAATGGGGTTTGGAGCTTGGGTGGGGAGTGGCGCTTAGTCACAGCCGGGGGAACAGGCTCCCACTGGAGAGAAGCACAAGATGAAGTTTTGTAGGATGCAGGCCTAGGAGCAGCAGACTGAGGGACACTAGGCTGGGTATGGTCGGTCCAACCCGGATGGGTTGGGTTGGTCACAGTTGGCTGAGCTGGTTTGGCAGGACCTGGCAAAGAGGCAGGAGCTGGCTGGGATGAAGTGGCTGCAGCAGGTTGAGCTGAGTTAGTAGAGGCAGTCTGGGCCCGGTCCGCCACAGTAGGCAGATGTGAGACCAGAGACTGTGGCCTCCGAGGAGCAGGTCGAGCTTGAGGCTTGTCCCAGGCAGAAAAAGGCAGAGGTATCAACTTGACCTTCCCACGAGGAGGCAAGTGATACTGGGATGGAGATGGAAACTCTGTTTCAGCACTGCTGTCTGGTTTCTGGGTTTTGACTTGAGGTTTCTCAGGGCTCTTACCCTCACGTGGGGTACGCTGCCATGGCTGGCTAGGTGGGGGTGACTGGGGTTCTTTAGGGTTGCTTGAATTTCCCAAGACCCGACAGGAAGAGAGCCCAGTTTTCTTATCATTCTTCTCCCCCAGTGCATGAAAAACCTTCACAGACTCCAGCATGCACATGCCTAGGGAGGTTCGAGGCTTTTTAAAGCTCTCTTGCCTAAGCTCAGTTTGCTGTTCCTTCTGCTTCATCTGGGGAATTGTTGGCTTCTCTTCTGCCTTGACTTTGTTCCCTGCCTGCTTATTCTCTTCAGCCTTCTTTCTTCCTCTGGCCCTTGTGGTCTTTTCCTGCCCATGGCTCTTAGTTTTGCTGATCTTTCTGGATGCAGTATTCTGAGGTTTGCCTTTTGAATGCTTGGCCGTGTTCACAGGAGCCCTGTCACTGACTGCAGCATTGCATGGAACCACTTCTCCCCCTAACAGGCACTCTGGATTCTTTGGCTGGATTTTGGCCTTGGGAGCACCACTGATAGGCTCAGAGTCTTTATGTTTGTTCTTCCTGGGTTGATCAGAGGGAACCTTTCGGACACTTGGCTTTTCCTGTACCTGATTCATCTTAAGATGAATGGCTCTGGTGTCTTTGGCTTTGATCACGTCGCGACCTTTGGATTGATCAAGATCTTTCAAAGAATTAAAGATATATCAGTAAAAATGCATAACAAGCAACAAAATTCAATCAATGTGAATGTATAGGTAGCCAAATTATATATAGACAAGTATTTCAATTGAAACTGGTACAAAGCAGACAGCCAAATAATAAGTGTAAAAGAATTTCATTATTGTGCTCATTCATATCTTTACCCAGCAAGTAACAGGTATTAAGCCTGGTAGAAATATATATTTCAAAGAATAGAAATATATCATAAGCAGAAAGGAAGCTTAAAAAGTATCAAGAAGGTTTTTGTATTTTTCCTAGAACTTAGATTATAATCATCTTCAACATCCAAGAAGATGACATCCCAAAAGCTAAAAAAACCATCATCACTTGAATCCAATTAAAAAAGATTTTCAAATGTAAGAAAATCCAAAGGACTCCACAGTGTTGTTTTAGATAAATGCAGATTTTTTTCCCTCGCCACGTGGCCCTGGCACTGAAATCACTGAGTCCTAACCACTGGACTGGCAGGGAATTCCCTCAATGTGGAACTAGAGATGTGGGGCTTGACTTTTTCTTTTCCTTCTTAGGTAGCTAAGATCTAAAAACGAACAGTGGCTGTTGATCAATGTGCTCCCTGTGTTAGGAGGGAAAGAACTGTAAAGATGAAAAGCAACCTTGCCGTAGAACCTACATATCACACAAAGGAAATAGTCCTTCTCATTCAACTTAGAAGATATCATTTAAAATTTGTAATTGGTAATATGTCTACATAGTTTAAAAATTAGAAAGAATAAAACATTGAAAAGCAGACCCCTAGATAACCACTTTGGTTTCTTGTATATAGGAAGCATCATTACTAAAACATATTTCTAAAATGTTGATATTCAAAAGTATCAAGTGCCAACTGTATTCAGAGAGACAATAAAAGAAAAAAACACTGAGTATGACTTTTCTGATAATCTGCCTTTCCTGGTGCTACCCTGTTCTGGGCTTACTTTCCTCCTTAGTCTGTTAAAATAAGGATTTGCTACAATCCACTTTGTTTTGCGCTGCTCTGAGCAGAATTCACTCTGTGCTGTTTCTGCTTTAATTTAAAATCTTTGGTTCCCATCAACATTCCATTGCAAACAACGTTACTTGAGAGCTCCTCTATGCTTTCCCTCTTCATTCTTATATTTTTTCCTATCACTTGGTTCCTGTCAGTCTGGGCTGATGAAAACAATCCTAAACTTCCTTACGTTTGACTCTGGACCTCCCTACAGCCCAGTACTCTCCATCCTCTCTCCCTATTTTCTCTTTTCAACTAGTCGAAATATTAGTGGAGGGAGACCATTAGAGATGGAACATCTTGCTATATATTGCTAGTTTTCTATGTCACCCGACGTTTCTATGTTTCTGTTGAAACACTCTTGAGAAGTCTCTGATATCATTTTCTCCATGGGTACCCTTTAAGGCTCAATATTAGAAAAGAAAGGGATCAGAGTGATCAACCAATGTAGTATCCTAACATAACAGAGAAGGAAAAAATCAGGCGTTGTGAGACAGTCAGTGATGTGTCCAAAGTCACACAGATAGTAAATGCCAAAGTCAAAAGTGAAATTAGGTCTCCAGACTTGTAGTTCAATACTTTCCCTCATTATTCCATGCTATTTTGAATCTACTACTAAATTTAGGGGCAAAATTAATCTGACGAAAAACTTTAAAAAGTTTCTTTTCTTACCTGACATGGTCAGAGAAGAAGAGGAAACATCACCTGCAGATAGAAGGGATGAGGAGGCAACACCAGAAGATGTCTGAGTGGCTGCAGCTGAACAGTACAAATGTCACTGGATACTGGTCACTCGTCACTGGTCACTGGTCCATTGTGATGATCCGACTTTATTTATGACAACTCCACGGAAACCCCAAGACTCTACCAAGTGGTAGTAGGTTTGGTAGGAGAATGATGTCACAAAGCAGGCAGTTGAAACGTATGAGATAGCCAATGGGGAGGTCTTATCCTCAACAGGAAGGTGGGGATGGGTGGAGAGAGTGTAGGAGTGGTAAAACACCACGTAAATTTCTGAGCTCTGGGGAGGAAATCCTAGAAGACAGATTTACTTCCCCAGGCTCTTACATTAGGGAAAACATTGCAACATTTCTTACAGACGTTCATTAATATAATTAACTAACAGTTACTTATATTCTACAGAGTATTATGTTTTATGTATCATATACTTAGAGCTATTTATATATCTTATTAATATCATTAGGAAAGAAAGAACCATCTAGTTTGCACTCTTACAGTTGTTCTGAATTCATGTCTGTCTAATTCATGAACTTATAGCAGCTTTTAAGGAGCAAAAGTAGGGATTCAGAAGCTCTTTTTGTAACTTGGTTAAAGAGTAGCGTGAAGTTTGCTGAGTGTACCTTGTGGGGAATGTTGTGGTCCAAGGCTCTTCTCCTTTAGTTTCTTCTCCTTGACTCCTGCCTTCCTTGGGCTGGGCTAGGCTTGGCCAGGTTAGACTTACATTTCTCTTCTGCTTTCTTTCATTTTTTTCCTTATTTTGGGCATTGTTTCTATGACAAGCCTTGATCTTGCATTTTTACCCTCATGGATGTTACTTGCTGTCAACTTCCAGCAGCAGGAGCCTTCTTTTCAGTGCCTGATGCTTCACAGAATAGACTCTGCCCATTGGAAGCAAATAGCAGAGAGCTAGGAGACAGAGCTGGCTGCAGACCTTTCCTCTTCCAGCCTTTGGTTGGAATTCTTTGGCCCATAATTTGCTACCTATGTTTCCTTGGGCCACAGTGGTATCCTGCCATCCAGCTCTTGTATATGTGAGAGACATTCTGAATACTGTCCCTTTTTCTTTGCACAGAAGTATATACAGTGTGGCAGTTACTGTAATCTCCTCCCCCTTGCAAACAGCCACTCTAGAATATTGGACCTCTAGGATTCTCTGTCTTGCATGCTTGGGGGCAAGGCCAAGCTAAATGCAGAGGAGAATAATTAGAGAAGGAAGAGGACATTGCTGGAGAACTGGGAGCAGATAAGGTGAAAGGGCCCAGGAGAAAAGAGATTCATGTAGATTTGTTGGTTTCTGTGGGAAACCAGTTGACACACTTTGGCCGTATTTTGTATGACCAGAACAGTCATAGATATAAGTAGCTCGATAGTGCAGCAACTGCCATGAATTCTGTACACTAAAGAGAACAGTCTTACATGTATTTCTCATTTTGTTTTCTGTCATATTACCTTCTTAATAGAATTCACTGGTATGTTTGTAGAATACAGATTTTTTTAATGGTTATTTAAATGGTTATTTAAATTTTTTAAATTTTTTTAAATTTTTTTAAATGGTTATTTCCTTGCCATATTTTTAAGGACTCCAACATTGTAAGACATATTGCATGTTTTTCTCTTGAAAATATTTTCTCTTCAAGCATCATGAACAAACTTGACCTGTTGTATTTTGTGGAGAAAGTGTAAAAAGGGTCTGTGAAAAAGACACTGTGGTGAGTCGCATTATGCACCCAAGCGTAAGCAGCAGCTATCTACCATCAGCCCAATTTGGCCTGGATTGCCTCTGTTTTAGTTCCCGTGGTTAGTGCTTTTCTCCCTAACTGCTCTTGTGACGGTGATAATGTGAGTAAGGGCTGATTGCTATTGATTTATATGTGAGGTTAGCTGGTTTGAGGGAGGAAATCTATGGACCTAGTCATTTTCCGTGGTGGTAAGCTTTCAGGGAGGGGTGCAAAGATTGTTCTTTCTGGGGATTTTTCTAGTACCAGGAAGACATCCCGTAGAGGGGACCTCGAAAGACACACGTGTAATTTTTAAGCCTATTTTTCCTGTTATGAGATATGAGTTGTTTCACTGATGGGGATGATGCTTCTCTGAGAAGAAATTGTGAAAGGTGTTGTAGTATAGAGATGTGGCTTAAGCTTTTAAGTTTTTCTCAGGGTTTTTCCCCTAAGCTTCCTATTTCACATGGCCTACTTACATGATACTAGTATGTGATGTGAGGCTAACAACTTACTAAATACCTGCAAGCCAGATCAGTCTCTTTTCTCTATATTTCCAAGGAAAGTAAGGGACCCATAGCTACTGCAGGTTAGGGTGGGTGGTGTGAGATTGGGGGAAGTGTGGTAAGATATTTTGGTATCAGTAAAATATTTACATATTAAAATATTCAGTTCCAACATTCAATTCTATTGAGGCAAATCCTTAGTTAGGCTTTTCCTGGTTCCTAGCCTATGTAACTTATTTTCTCTCCCTAGTTCCAGCCATTTAGCTTTAGCTTGCAAGCTCAGCTTCATCCTAACCTCTAAAAGAATCTTACATGTAGGGGAAAGAAACTAAAGACCTCTCTTTCAACACTTAAGCACATCAGGCCCTACCCTTACGTAAACCTTTATTCTTAGAGTTAGGGTATTGTCTTGTCCCCTATACCCCCTTCCTGCATTTTGAAACCATCAGGTTAACTGAGACATGTCTTGGTGTAACATCCCCAGTTCGTCTACCCCTGAGGCTCTCCTTAATTCTTCCCATTGTCACATTGTGATTTAATTAAATACTGGAATCCCTCAAATCCTTGCATGGTACCTGAGGCCCTATGGGATAGTGGTTGATTTTGTTAGTGTCAAGTACTTAGCTGTGTGATTCTCCAAATATCTGTAACAGAGGTCAAAAACAAAAAGCAAACAAAATATCCCCAAACTGAAAAGAAAAGTCCATGAATATTGGACTGGCCATGTAAATTATATAATGTGACGCAGCTATTAAAGAGAATAGAAGGGATGTACGCAAAAATTAACTGGGAACATCACTATCCAAGACAGATTGTAGACTGTGTATACTATACTGCTCTTGTATGAAATACAGGATATCCATTACGTAGAAATACGTACAAGATAGAACAAGTGTGAATGTAAGCATTTGGGAAATATCTGAAAAAACCACACAAGAAACTGGGAGAGTGGGACAACTTTCCATGTCACGTATGATTGGAATTCTGAAGGGTACACACACGAACTAATGAACGTCTGCTACCAGCCTCCGGCTAAGGAGGGAATTGCAGCCGTCAGAGTCCTCTTCCCTAACGAAGCGTCTCAGTCCGCCGGCGTGATGACGTCATCCGGATGGGCCGTGGCGCCTGCGCAGTAGAAAGAGTTGCGCGAGCAGCGTGGGCTTGTGCCTGGGCGTTTGTGGCTCGGCGCCGTGTGCTGGCACCAGGGCCGCCGGGTTGGCGACTTTGGCACTCTTGGCGTTGGGTGGTTGGCATGTTGGGGGTGACATGAGCCAGTGGCATCCTGCCCGTGTGCGCTGGGGTCAGCGTCGCTGCTTTTCCGGACGTTCGTTGGCCAGGAGGAAGGGCGGAAAGCACATCCCGGAAAGGTAATACGCCTCGGCCCCTGGGCGTTGCCGGTGGAGCTCAGAGCCCCTGGGCCTGGGCTTCGTGTCTTGTGCTGTCTCCTGTCACTGTTGCCCCCGGCCGCTGCCCCGTCCGCGCTGTGCTATAGGGGGTATTGGTCGTGTCGCGGCTCAGTTCACAGTGGTTGAAAGGGACAGTGTGAGATGTTCTGATTTCCCCGCACCGTTTTAAAAGGGAGGCTCTGGCCATTTCTCCTCGGGTAAAAGGCAGAGGGACTGCTTTTTAAGATGGGACTGTGAGTGTTGTGGACACTCCTTAATTACCAAAATGGAGTCCCCTTCTATTCCTCAAGCTGTGTTGTTTTGGCAGAGAAAATGTGAGTAAGAGGAACTGCAACTAAGTTGAGTGAAAAAACGCACGGGTACTGCCGACTTTTCCATCGAAACAGTTGATTTGTGTTGTCTCTAGGAATTATAAAGGCCGTACTGTTGCTTGCTAACCTGTGTCATTTGAGAGATCTACCTCTGTACGTTCAAATGATTGATTTTGGACTTTGCTCATGTGTGCAGTAAACCCTTTAATTCCCTAAGACCTTCCTTTCCTCCATCTCATAGCCCATTAAGCCCGCTTCAGTTTATCTCCTGAGTTTCTTTTGAATCTGTCAGCTCTTCCTCAACCTCCTAATACTGAACTTGCCTGTCTGTTGCAATTAGGTCCTAACTCGTGTCCATATTTCTTGTTTCCTTCCAATCCATTCTTCACACAAGAAACCTTAAAAGCAAGTTGGAACATTGCTCATAGACAGCGCTGAAAACCATTGTTTTGAGAATAGAAAACACACCGTTGGCCTTTAAGACTCTTCTTGGTCTAGAATCCTCTCTGCTTCTCTAGCCCCATCTTGTGCCACTATTGCCCCCACTTTCTTTGCTTCAGATACACTGAATTAACCTTAGTTCTCACTCATCTTACAGCAATCAGTTCAGATATTATTGTTCACTGTGATTCCTAGCATTACGAATTTTATTATCAGGATTTGTATGAGGACTAAAACAAAACTGTGAAGTGGAAGAATTGAGTTCAAACACTTGCAGTCAACATGCATGTATTAATGATACCATTGTAGTCAACACTGGGCTAGGTTATATCAGGGATTCAGAAGTTCTGGCCATCTCTGGGTTTAGATATCCCTTATTTGTTGAGACCTTTGCATTGTTTTGTTGCCTTTTATCTGTTTTCCAGATGGGGAAACAGGAACAAGGGAAGTGTAGATTATTACAAGGTGGGGTTGAATAAGTGGAGCAGCAAAATGCAAAGCAGAAAGAAGAGGGACCTACTGTAGAGGGATATGCTTTCCGTTTTCAGGGCACACTCATCCTGTGCAGGGAAACAGCCTAACATAAAATTTGCCTAACAAAAATATATTAATATTTGGAAGGACTATCTCCCAGTTGGACAGCGGATGCCTGGGACTCGTTTCATTGCTTTCAAAGTTCCTTTAAAAAAGGTAAGCAAAAGTTATTACCGTATTCTTCCAGAAATCTGAATTCACCATATAGAGCCCTGGCTCTCAACACCGTCATACTCCATTTTGCCTTTTTACAACAAATACTTTTTAATACCTCCTTTACTATCCAGAAATGGAATTTATAGATAAATACAACTTACTATTGTACTTAATTAAAAAAAAATCCCAACGGAATGCCCTAACTATAAAGAATAAAGTAATGATTAAGACAGCAATATGTATCTCAGTATGAAAATGTTTGGGGATGACTATACTAGAAATAAAGAAATAGTCAGTTACTTGTACCATGAATGCAATAACCTATGGACTTTGATTGATAATGATGTGTCAGTGTTGGTTCATGAATTCTCACAAATGAAGCACACTGGTATGGCATGTTGATAATGGGGAAGACTGTGTGGGTGAAGGAGAGAGGTATAAGTGGGAACTGTGTACTTTTTGCTCAGTTTTGCTGTGAATGTCAAACTGCTCTAAAACTAGTCTACTAACTTAAAAAGAAAAGTGTGTTGCTGGCACTTGAATAACCAAACAGATCAATGGAACAGAGAACATAAATAAGCCAAATACATAAAAGAATATTTAGCAGTGAAAGCCATCCTTCTTATAGGTAGATATTCAAGAAGTATTTATTTATGTGTGTACTTACAGGCACTCTGCTTGGAGCTGGCCATCCAGTGGTAGGCAAAATTGATGTGGTCCCTGCCTTCTGGGAATTTACAGTCCAGTTAGGACACCAACATGAAATAAACACACATAGAAATAAATATATAGAAGTGAACTTATTTTCTTCCATCTAATCTCTCTGGAAGAAAGGATTGTAATATCGCTTATAAATTCCAGAGGAGGAAACATTACTTTGAGTCTCATATGTTAGCATCACAGGGTTTGAATAAATGGATAATATAGTAAAGGACTTTAGACACATGTTCCTTCTTATTTTATTCTTTCTGACAGAGTTTTGAAAAGAATCTTGCTCCAGAAGAATGTTTTTCCCCCTTGCATCTTTTTAAACAAAATCCAAGAACAGAATGAAGAACACGGGCTGATAATTGACCTATCGTACACGTGCCGCTATTATAAGCCAGAGGTAAATGGAACCCGTAATTGAAAACGACCTTCTTTCTGATACTGTCATAATTCATAGTAATTCAGTAGTTATCATCTTATGCTAAGGTGAATCCTGGCCTTCTTTTCATGGGTTCAGAAAGGGAAGCTAGTGGTTTCCTTAAATACACATTTGTAATTGCTGTTGCAGAATGAGATGAAAGATATGAATTGAACTATAGTATTTGGCAGTAGGCTGTAGATATGCTGAAGAAATTCTGTAAGCTTCCATGTTCTATGTTTGGAAAGCGAAGTAAACTTTTAGCAAGAATATTAGTAGCCTAAAAGGAAAGAAAGGTATGTCCATTATGTCTTTAGCACTTATTTTAAGCAGTTGCCTGAGCATGTTTAAGCATCAGGGTAAAAGACAATTGTTCTCTAAGTTTTATGCTTTCTTTTCCTAATACCTTCTGAGAGAGTACAGAAACCCATATATTCTCTTGGCCCATGTAGGACATACCAGTGCAAAAGAATTATGCTTCTTCTGACCTGTTCCATGGCCTTGGGAGACAGTAACACCTAAAGTTTGTTAATATTTGTATAGCCATTTAGAAAGTTCTTTCATATCTATTGACTTAGTTAATCCTTACAACAATCCTTTGCTGTTGAAGTGGAAGTAGTACTGAGATCTCCTTCTGAGTGCTTACTCTGCACTAAGCTCAGAGGATAGACAACTACAATTACTAATTTTACAGATGATGAAACTGACTCTCGGACAAGGAAGCACTGAAATTTCAACTCAGTTATTCCTCTTTTTTTTTTACTGTGGTAAAATATACATAAATCATATTTATTTTAACCATTTATAAATATGCAGTTCAGTGGCATTAATACAGTCACAGTGTTGTGTAACTATCACCACTGTCTATAACCAAAACATGTTCATCATCCTCAACAAAAACTCTGTAACCGTCCAACAGTTACAACCCCATTTTCCCTCCCACCAGCCCTTAGTAACCTCTATTCTATTTTCTGTGTCAATGAATTTGACTCTTCTTGGTACCTCGTGTAAGTGGAATGTACAATATTTATCCTCTATGTCTGGCGTATTGCACTAAACCTAGTGTTTTCAAGGTTCATCCATGTTATAGCATGTAACAAAATGCCATTCCTTTTTTGCCTTAATAAATCCCACTGTGTGTATATACCATATTTTGTTACTATTGGTTGATTGACACTTGCGTTGTTTCTACCTTGTAGCTATTGTGAATCATGCTGCTATGATCATTGGTGTACAAATATTTGTTCCAATCCCTGTTTTCAGTCCTTTTAGATGTGCAGTGTAGGTAGCAGCAGAGTTGTTGGATCATATGGTAGCTCTACGTTTAACCTTTGAGAAACTGCCAAACTGTTTTCTACAATGTCGTCTTGTGTTTAAACAAGTATAACAAATTTTAAACATATAAAAAAGTATACAAAATACTGTAAGTGTTCCCTGTATACAAATGAACTCATCCAGCTTTAATATTTACCAACTGATGGCTGTCATATTTTATCTATACCCCCACCTGTTTCACTCCATTCCATGTTATCTTGAAGCAGCTCTGAGACAACATGTAATTACACCTATATATTTTTTAAAAGGAATTATTTATTTATTTATTTATTTATTTATTTATCTTTTGGCTGTGTTGGGTCTTCATTTCTGTGCGAGGGCTTTCTGTAGTTGCGGCAAGCGGGGACCACTCTTCATCGCTGTGAGCGGGCCTGTCACTATCGTGGCTGCTCGTTCTGGAGCACAGGCTCCGGAAGCGCAGGCTCAGTAGTTGTAGCTCACGGGCCTAGTTGCTCCTCGGCATGTGGGATCTTCCCAGACAAGGGCTCGAACCCGTGTCCCCTGCATTGGCAGGCAGATTCTCAACCACTGTGCCACCAGGGAAGCCTCACCTATACATATTTGGTATGTATATTTAAAGTATAGGACTTTTATTCCTTAATATCATTTTTTAATCGTAAATACCCAATGAGTGCTCATATTTGCAGTTGTCTCCTAAATGTCATAAAAAAATTGTTTTTAAGAATTTTGAATTAGATCCAAATAAGGTCCACACTTTGCTGTTGATTGTTAGGTCTCCGAAGTCTTATTTAATCTATAGGTTCTCCCTCCATGTCTTTCTCCCTTTTTCTTCCTCTTTGAATGTTATTTTTAAAGAAAGCAGGTAATTTGTCCCATGTGGATTTTGATGGTTACATTCCATGTGTTGTTAACATATTGTTCAATCCTTTTATTTCCTGTAAATTGGTAGTTGATCAGAATGAAGCTTGCATGTTTTGTTTTGGCAAGACAGTTTCATAGGTGATGATGTGTTCTTCCATGGAGACGTATAATTTTCTCTTTCTGTGATATTAGCAGTCACTGATGATTCATACCTACATCCATTAATTCAGTTGAGGCTTCCAAAAATGGTGGGGGCTTCCCTGGTCGTGCAGTGGTTGAGAGTCCTATTGCCGATGCAAGGGACATGGATTCGTGCCCCGGTCCGGGAAGATCCCACATGCCGCAGAGTGCCTGGGCCAATGAGCCATGGCTGCTGAGCCTGCGTGTCCGGAGGCTGTGCTCCACAACGGGAGAGGCCACAACAGTGAGAGGCCCACGTATCTGAAAATTAAATAAATAAAATGGTGAATTCTGTTTTTCTTTTTTTCACTTATTAGCTGGGTATATTTCTATGAGGAGAAGATTCCCCTCATCAACTATTTGGTTGCCCAGTAGTAGAGGCATGATTCTCTTCTTTAATTTAACAGTTTTCAAAATAATGAGTTGATTCACAAATATCCTCCAGTGGTGATCAATTTTTTTAAATTTATTTAGTCATATCACTGTGGACTCTGCTATAGTTATTATTCTAAGTTAGGCCCTATCTTGGGCCAGTTGGAGCTCCTCAGTGACTCCTGAGTCCTTTTGACATGACATCAGTTGTTTCTAGACTTTTTCAGTGGTCAGAGCTAGGCAATATGGATGTTTGTTGCTAATATTTCTAAAATATGTCATAGGTTCATACTGCTACTTTCCATTTAAATTTAGAACTAGAGAATTTTCACTTATCCTTTTCTGTCTTCTATTGATAGCCTTACTTTCTCCCACCCCAAGAATACCAGTTCTCAACACTGCCTGAAATTTGCTCTATTTCCTAATTCGAATCGAAGTTCTTCTGACTCTATTCTACTATTCTACTTAAATCACAGCCTCTGTATGGCCCCTGAAATGTGAGATAGAACATAAATATAGTTGGAACTGTTTCTATCATTTTGAGTTACATGTTCAGTCATTCACATAGATTTGCTTTTCGTTTTGCATGCCTAGTAACTGTCCATTCTGCAGTTTTAATGAAAATCAAGTGATACTTACTGGTTAAAGCAGCTTTGGAGAAAATGGTTCTTATCAGAATGACTGACATACTAAGTTTAATGTCCTCTCTTAGTTTATATTCTGCCTTCTCTAATTAATTTTTTATTCTTTCCCTGCAAAGGAAATAATACATATTTTCATGGTTTTGCCTTATAGGACTTACCAGAAACTATTCCTTACTTAAGCATTTGTACAATTGGGCATCCGGTGCCAGATGATGACACTATTATTAAATTTCAATGTGCTGTTAATGGGTTTCTGAAAGAAAATAAAGATAATGGTGAATTCTTTTAATTTTGTTTTGTTTTTTCCTTTACCTGAACTTTGGTATGCATTTTGAGTGGGGTTGGGGATTTTTATCATTTTTAATAGTTGTGACGTTAGGCCTGTTGTGTTTAGTAACATCAAGGTGGAAATGTCAGATGGTGCTAATACAGTACGGTGTTTTTCCTGTTTATGGTCACAGACAATTTAGTTTTTTGGAAAGTGAATTTTGTGAGAAATATGAACTGAACTAGCTTATTTATCTCTTTTTTAAACATTTGAATGGAAAAGACATAAAAAAATAAAAATGTTCTTTTGTCCTATTTATTGGTTGAGAGGTGGAAGAAAAGGTTAAGACTCTCAGATTCTTAGCGTATATAAAAGAGAAAACATAAACATAATTTCGGAGTGAGACAGATACCTAGAAGCCAAACAAAACAGAGTGGACCAGAAGAGTGGCTTCCTCATCATATGTGTTTAAGATATTTTTGCTGCTTTTATACTGCTTTTATACTTTGGGTGCAAGTGAGGAAGAACATTACCACCTCTTATTCTTATCCTGACCGACAGGAAGAACTTAAAAGGCTGGTGTTTTCTTGTTTCTGCTTTAAGATGTACTCTCTTGATAGTAGGTCTTAATAGCGTCCTTGGGTTTTTCTACCATCTAACTATCAAAAGGAACATGGTATTTGCCATGTTTTAAGACTGAGGTATTTTTTGTCTTTGGATCACCACTGACCCACATGAGAAAGTGTTCGTTTTTTCCTTTTTCTAAATTTAGCCTGAGGAGTGTTCACTTTATTAAATAAACTTAACAGACAGTACATATTCCATATATATAAAAATGATGCACATATATACATAAAACAAGGAGTAGCGAGAAGGAATAGAGATGGAGGTGGTAAGATAGGGGATAGGGAGTGAGAAAGAGAGGGATACACTGGAATTTCAAGATAAATTTTCATTCCATAACCTGGGTGCTTAATGCAGGTCCTTGCTCTTAAATATCTTAAGCCCAATTCACAGATCTTCCCTGTACTTTAGCTTTAAAAGTTGAGAGACTTGGCCTTGCCTGTGATATCCAGGGTGTCTAGAAAGGAGGCAAATTTTCTGATTTGTGTAAACTGTAGTCACAGAAATGTTACCTCTTAAGATGTTAGGGTGCAGCTGCCGGCCTCCTCACTTCCTCCAGGCTCCTTTGTGTGTGTTCTGTGTGCTCCGCGTGGGCTAGAAGATCCTTACAAGTGCATGAGAGCACGTTTGTAAACCTTGATTGTTCATATGTTATACCAAGTGTTGTCCATTGCATATGCTGACTCCTCTGTGGGTCTTCTGCATGCAGTGGGCTAACTTCACCATGATCTCTGCCACTGCAGTCTCAGGACCTTAGTTATGATCCATTGGTGGCTTCCTCTGCTATAAGCCCCTCCCACAGATGCCAGGCTCACTGATAATGAGGAGGAGACTATACTATCCACTCCCTAGAATTCGAAGAGACTCAGACAATAAATTGTTTTAGTAAAGACCGAGAGTCTTAATAGGTTTGTTGTTAGGGCACAGGGATACAGAGGTGACAGAAGTTTTTGTTCAGTAGCAACTTACAGTTATCTAGTAAGATAAACAGGTAGTGACTACAAGTGGGTTAATTATAATAAAAGAATCAAGTGCAGCAGGAATATAGAGGAGAAACTGAGGAAGGCCTGACTGAGGAGACAGCGTTTGAGCTGAGCTTTGTGGAAGAGGATTTTGCTGGAATGAGGAAAGGACAGCTGAGCTATTGCGAACAGGTACCAAAGGCACTGGGCTTGAACATGTGCTCTGGAGGGGCAGTCTCTTATGTGACTAGAGGGTAGTGTGCAAGGGAAAGGAATTCATACATTTCTTTTCAGCAAATATTTATAAAACACCTTCTAAGTTGAAGGCAGTGTTCGAGGCAGTATTAACAGTTCTTGCCCTTATGTACTTTACATTCTAGTGCGGGAGCGAGATGAATAAATAAGTAAATATGTGGAATGTCAATGGTGGTAAATGCTTTGGAGAATAAAAAAAGAAGATGAAGAGATGAGGGAATGTGGTAGGTGATCAGGGAAGTCCCCTCTATTACGATGTCGATTGAGCAGAGCCTTGAAGTGAGAAAAAAGCCATTGGATATCTGGGAGAGTGGAGATGGGTTGGGAGGGTGTGTTCTGAAGCAGAAGGAATAGTAGGTGCAAAGTCCCTGAGGCACGACGGTGCTTGGCATGTTTGAGGAATAGTACGGAAGCCAGTGTGGCTGGACAGGGGATACTGAGTGAGGGCAGGGCAGTAGAGAATGGGGTCAGGGAGGCTGGCAGGGGAAAGGAGGGAGGTGGATGATGTAGGTCCTTGTAATTTAGTTTGAATGTAACATTCAGTTGGAGAGACAGACTGGTATTTGTTTATAAAGAGTTCTTAATGCTGTGCTAAAAACTTGGGCTTTATTCTGCGCTAAGTGAAGGTATTTAAACAACAGAGCCATCCAGCCAAGTTTCTATTTTAGAAAGGTAACATCTTCCATGTGGAGGATCAGTTGAAATAGAAGAGATTGTTAGAATTGTAGGGCGGTAGTAATCCAGGCAGGAGATGACGAATGCCAGACACCACGTAGTCACAGACATACCTTTTGCAGAGATCAGCTACATGTTGTTGTTTTTTATTTACTTTCTCATAATTTTATTAAGTACTGGTCCACGAAATACTGTGGCATAGTTGGAAAAATGTGAGACTCGATTCTAGTCTCTTTTCTGTTTGCCTGCTGTGCAGCTTGGGCTTACGTCTGAAGCCTTACTTTTTCATTGTGAAATAAGCACGGTGCTACTCACCCGAGAACTGCACAGGCACGTAGACCCGTGTCATGTGAGGAGTAGTGAATGAGAGAAGGAATGGAGGTGCTTTGGGACCCCAAGAGCCCTTCAGAAACTGTTTGTTCTTTTTAATATTGAGCATTAAAAGTGAAGGCATTCCATTTCTTTCACTCAAAAACAAATTCTATTCTTCTGATAGCCTGTTTTTTTCCACTGCCTTTTACTATTGTCAAATCAGTTCCTGATGGACATTCTCCATTCCACACAATTGCATCTGATTGGAGGCTATGCAAAAATTCTCAGACACAATGACTTTTGACTTTATAATAGTTAATTCTTTATAGTCTGTTCTTGCAAAAACACTCTTTTCTTCAGAGTTTTTCCTTTTCAGGATAGTGGTCGTGCTGTGGTAACTAATAAAGGCTACTCTTCAGAAAACTGTTTAACTTGTTTTTAGTGTTTCTACTTCGCTTACTTAATTCCATATTCCCTTTCTATATACAGACTTATTGGTGTCCACTGTACCCCTGATTTAAACAGGACTGGCTACCACATCTGCAGGTGAGTGGCCAACCCCAAAAGGCAGACCATGTTTAAATTGTTCTGTTTACAGTAGTAATGTAAGTTAATGTAAGCTGAATGCAAAAAATGCAGTCAGAGAAGTGTATGAAGTGGAAGGCAATTTTGCCCCCTACTCAGAGGTTACGACAAGTAATAATTTAGCACATATTTTTGAGACATAAAAAATCCAGATGGAAGCATATACAATGGTCCCTTGGTATCTGCAGGGGATTGTTTTTAGTACTCGCCATGGATACCAAAATTCTCGGATGCTCAAGTCCCGTATGTAAAATGGTGTAGTATTGTTGGCCTTCCATATCTGTAGGATATGAAACCGTTGGATATACAGAACTGACTGTACATGTGATTTAATTGTATAGTATTTAGACATTCTGGTTTATAATTTAATATATGGTGGACATCTTCCTATGAAAATATTTGGAGACCTCAATCTTATTTCTTTCTTTCTTTACTTCTTTCTTTATTATTTTTTTCCTCCAAATTTGCTTTAGGTAGTTGGATATAAATTAATGAACCAAAACTTAAGCAAGATACATGTAAGAATTTAATAGAACCTGATACTCTGGTTCTTTCAGTTTTTCTCAAATTCATCATGGGGCTTGTAAGAAAATTAACCAACATGGATACTACTACAGTTGAATGTCAAATCCTTAAGTGCTTATGACATACTAAATTCTTCAATAATGCACTTATGAAGAACCCTTCAAGAGACTTGTGTTTTGTATGTAGAAAAGTGTTGATTTCTTTGAGGAGTGAAGCATTCAGCTTTAGTGGATAAATCCTTGTTAGGCTGAGGCAATCATTATCATACCCCTCTTTGCCATAAATTGTGTTATGAATGGTCATATCAGTCTGTTTTGGCAAATGAGTAATTAGGGGAAGGCTGTTATTGTGCTTATGAGAATGATATTTTTCTCTGAAAAAGATAAATATGCATTAGGAAAAGGACCATTTGGACTCTTTTTCTGCTTCCTCCTTGTTTTGTTAGAATATGATCCTTGGTTTTACAGCAGCCATCTTGTGACCCAGAGATGATCGTATGCCAATAAGGACAAATGGTAGATTAGAAAGAACCAGCAAAGACAGAAAACAGCACCATCAATAGTAACAACAATCACAACAAAAGAACGATGGGACCTTAACTTGTGGAGTTCCTATAAAGTAAAAAATAAATGCTCTATGTTTATTCTTAAAAAAAGAATTATGCAAAGAAGCTTAAAACTACTTTTTTGTTTGTGCCAGTGTTATAAATGTAGTTTTAAGTAAAACCTTGACCGAGATGCCAGCAACTTCAGAAAAGAATTTGGATAGGGGGAAGCAGAATGTTATCTCACTTAGGAAAAACAACCACTATCTTTATGCTAATCCTTCACACAGAATTAAAATATATATAGGTGCTCTAACACTTTACACAAATCCTATATACTGGAGCAATAACAAGATCTAAATACAATTATATTTTTAAACCCTGAGTGAAGGCTTTCCATAAAATTAGCATCCTACTTTTCCCCCTAAATTTCTAAGCTATCACGTACTTTTCCCCAACATCTGCAGCCATTCAGGAATGTTTAGGAAACTTTCATGCATGATCTTAATTCCTAATCCCCGGCTCTTTGGGCTCAAAGACAAAAGATCAAAACCACAAAAAATGATGGTTCTCTTGAAGTCAGGTGAGAGACACTGGCTCCGTTAGACTCATAGGACAAAAGCAGTGCTGCATCAACTGTCTCCATGCAGCAGGGGCACGTAAGGGATCTCATCAGCCAGTCATCTGTACAGCCCAGGTGATCTGCATACACAGCAGAAATCAAACTGGGTTCTCATAAGCAAAGTCCATCATACAGATCACACACTCCCGGATCTTGTTTTTAATATTGGTTTTATTTTATTGATTGATTTTTTCTTGTTTGTTTGTGCCGGGTCTTAGTTGCAGCCGCTGGGCTCCTTAGTTGTGGCATGCAAACTCATAGTTGCGTCATGCGTGTGGGATCTAGTTCCATGAACAGGGAATGAACCCGGGCCCCCTGCATTGGGAGTGTGGAGTCTTTAGCCAGTGCACCACCAGGGAAGTCCCCCGGATCCTTTCTTCTGATCCATTTCTTCCAGGGTCATAAACACCTTTAGGCTGATGCAGTGTGAGGCCTATTCTTTGAGCTATCCTATTTTGTTCCTCTCAGCTGAGTTGCTAGGCGAATCTGGCTAGGTGTTGAATGATAGACCAAAACTGGAACTTGATCCAGATATGGCAGCAGCGGCTCCTGATCCAGCTCCATCCCCTTGCCAAAGCTAGTCCAGTCGGCCTGAGACTTGTGAGGCAGGGAGATGTCATCCGAAGTGGGGGACTTATGGCACTTCCTCATCTTCCAGGGCTTGAGTGTGTGTTCCGTGTGCTGTTTTGACAGTCTTCCAACCTCATTCTTTTTTTTTAATTAACTAATTAATTAATTATTTAAAATTTATATTTGAATTTAAAAAATTTATTTATTTTTTATACAGCAGGTTCTTACCAGTTATCTATTTTTTACATATTGGTGTATACATGTCAATCCCAATCTTCCAATTCATCTCACCACCACCGACCCCCGCCCTGCCCCACTTTACCCCTTTGTTGTCCATGCGTTTGTTCTCTACATCTGTGTCTCTATTTCTGCTTTGCAAACCGGTTCATCTGTACCATTTTTCTAGATTCCTCATATATGCATTAATATACAATATTTGTTTTTCTCTTTCTGACTTACTTCACTCTGTATGACAGTCTCTAGGTCCATCCACGTCTCTACAAATTATCCAGTTTCGTTCTTTTTTTATCTCTGAGTAATATTCCATTCTATATATGTACCACTTGTTCTTTATCCTTTTATCTGTCAATGGGCATTTAGGTTGCATCCATGGCCTACCTATTGTGAATAGTGCTGCCTTGAACATTGGGGTACATACGTCTTTTTGAATTATGGTTTTCTCTGGGTATATGCCCAGTAGTCGGATTGCTGGATCATGTGGTAATTCTATTTTTAGTTTTAAAGGAACCTCCATACTGTTCTCTATAGTGGCTGTATCAGTTTACATTCCCACCAGCAGTGCAAGCGGGTTCCCTTTCCTCACACCCTCTCCAGCATTTGTTCTTTGTAGATTTTCTGATGATGCCCATTCTAACCGGTGTGAGGTGATACTTCAATGTAGTTTTGATTTGCATTTCCTTAATAATTAGTGATGTTGAGCAACTTTTCATCTGCCTCTTGGCCATCTTGGAGGCCATCTCTATGTCTTCTTTGGAGAAATGTCTATTTAGGTCTTCTGCCCATTTTTTGATTGGGTTGTTTGATTTTTTAATAGTGAGCTGCATGACCTATTTATATGTTTTGGAGATTAATCCTTTGTTGATTCACTTGCAAATATTTTCAACCATTCTGAGGGTTGTCTTTTCATCTTCTTTACACTTTGCTTTGTTGTGTAAAAGCTTTCAAGTTTCATTAGGTCACATTTGTTTATTTATTTATTTTTAATGTTGCATTGTTCCTTTGCTCATTGATGAACATCTAAAAGTCAGAAGTTTTTGATATTATAAAACATGAAAGTAATGAACATTCCTGTGTGAGCACCGTTCAATATATATGCTTTGTCTCAGTTTACTTCATTCAGAATGGAACTTCGGCATCATAGAGTTTATGGCCTTATGCTTTTGGTGGATATTGCTACACTGTACCAGTTTATGGTTGTTCATGCAGGAAATAATTATTGAGCATGTGTTATGTTTATGCACTATGCTGGGTGCTAGCAAAAAGACCTGTGAAATTTTGTGGGTGAAGAGACTTGACCTGCCCTTTGTGAATTGTAACAGTCCAGAGAGGGAATAGATATTCAAGAATCATACTCTGCATGTAAAATTACAACTCTGACAAGTGCCAAGTAGAGGAACATGGTACCATGAGAGCATATTTAGGGAGGACTTGATCTCATCATGGAGATTAGAGAAGGTTTATTTAGGGATGTTTCAGCTGATATCTGAAGGATAAGTAGGTATTAACCAGATAGGGACGTTGGGGAGAGATTTCTGAGCATAAGGAATAGCAAAAGACCCTATAAGAGGAAAGCATATGCTGTGTTGGAGGAACTGGCCAGGAAGGTCGGGCTGTTGGGGAGCATGTGATAATAATGGAGCTACAAGTGTGGGGTAGGAGCTCGATCGTGCAGGCTTATGTTTAAGGTTTTAGACTTTAAGAGTAATAGAAAACAATTGAACTTTTTTTGTTGAAGATGAGTGTGTGGAACATAGCCAACTGCACTGTCAACGTATCATTTTGTTACCGAGTGGAGAATGCACTGCAGGGAGAAAGACTGGAAGAGAGGAAACAAGTTAGGAGACGTGTAGAAATTGGGGATAATGGTGGCTTGGACCAGGGTATGGTGGTCATTTGGTGGAAGGATGTGCACAGATTCTAGAGGTATGTAGGCAGTTTCATTGTTAGCACTGGTGATGGGTTGAGGATGAGGGCGAGGGAGAAATAGCCATCAGTGATGGTGATTCCTAAGTTTCTGGCTCCGATGGTTGGTTAGATAGGGTTTTGTAGATATGATGTTCATATTTATCCTAATTTGCCTTCAGTTATTTGTTGGTTCTTGATGAATACTCTGTCATATTAAGTCTCCTGTTTTTAGCGTACAGAGCATTTTCACCGAAACTGACTGTTGCATGTTATCAGATAACTTTTTAACATCTGCCAGTTTGGTCCTGTATTTTATTCTCTTTCATTTATTAATTAAATTGTTGTATTATTGTAAATAATTATATTAATAGCTCTTCTAAAGTTGCGTTATCCTTGCGTCCTTGGAGTAACGCCTTTTTGTAGTCATGGTGTATATCATTCTTTAATAATTATTGATTAGATGTGCTGATATTTTCTTAGGATTTTTATATATATATTTGTAAAGCAAAATAGGACCTTTTTTGCAAAAACTTGATTTTCTTTTCTTTTTATTTACAAATGACCCGAATTTTGTTGTAGATATTTGATTGATATAGAAGGCATGAGGCCAGATGCTGCAATCGGATGTAAGTATAAGGCTTTTCACTACTTTTCCGTTTTTATAAAATTTGAATTTAGAAGTGTATGGGAATTTCTCAAATTTTGGAAAAAGAGAAAAGTTTGTAATTCATTTCTTCTGACATAAGATAACCATTTACTAAAAGTTTATAAAGGGATGTATCTGGAAATAGATATAACAGCCTGAATAATTAGTCAGTGGATTTTAGCATTTTTTTCTTTTTTAAATTGATTTAATTAATTTATTTATTTTTGATATTATATCCACTGCACAACCAAGGAAGTCCCTTTTTCTTTCTTCCTTCCTTCCTTCCTTCCTTCCTTTCTTTAAAGCTCCAAGTCATTTAAAATACATGACTTCTTAGTAAAAAAAATCTGCAGTTCATATAACCAAGGGGTTTATAACTTCTCCTCTAAAAGTTATATTCCTGGGACTTCACTGGTGGTCCAGTGGTTAAGACTCTGCCATTCCAATGCAGCAGGCGTGGGTTCAATCCCTAGTTGGGGAGCTGCAATCCCACATGCTGCACAGCCAAAGAAAATTTTTTAAAATGTTATATTCCTCTATTATTGAATTTAGTTGTTTAGATTTTTTTTCTTTTGCTGTACACGGGCCTGTCACTGTTGTGGCCTCTCCCATTGTGGAGCACAGTCTCCAGAGGCACAGGCTCAGCAGCCACGGCTCACGGGCCCAGCCACTCCGCGGCATGTGGGATCCTCCCGGACCAGGGCCAGAACCCGTGTCCCCTGCATCGGCAGGCAGACTCTCAAGCACTGCGCCACCAGGGAGGCCCTAGATTTTCTTTTAATGTTTAGAAGATTTCCATTTATTTACCAGGAACAAACAAAACCTAATGTAAAAATAGTTTTCCAGAAACTATTTCCATCATTGTCTTCTTCCCTTTCTCCTACAGACTGGTGTTTTCTCTTTACAAGGTCTCCGTCATTCCATAAGAAAGCTGCTCTTCTTCTGGTTTCATAAGAGATGGTGAACAGCGGTAAAATATCCAGGTTACCTAAATTTCTAGAGTACACTTCAGGGAGCGAATGATGCAGTGGGATGTTGGGGCAGAGTGAGAGATACAGATTCTGGTGAGACTGAGAGTCATTCACAAACATTACTGGGCTGTGGTGAAGGGAGAACAAAAATAAATGAGGTTCGTGCTGGTGGACGGGAAGCCAAAACGAATAAGAATGGTGTGTAGCTGGGCAGTGTAATTAGGACCATAAGTGCTGTGTCTTCTGATAGTAATTATGAACAGAAACCAACTAATAATTACTAATAACATGTAGGTGACCAATCCTTGAGAGCTGAGGCAGAGAGAAGGAAAGATGGCATTATACCTCGTCTCTGGTTCATTGAGTTTCCCAGTCTGGGTTTTGACCAATCTTGGGTGAAATCATAACTAAATCATTTTTGCTACAGTGATCAGCTTTCATGGGGTCCTTTCCCTGCACTCTGTCCAATGATAAAGCCCACTGGTTTATGCCACCTGGAAAACAGTTATTTCAAAAGAGTATAAGTGAAGCATTGATGAAACAGCCATGAAGACCATGTTTCCACATGGCCTGTCACAAGCTTTTCAAAGCGCTTTAAAACCTTTTTCATTCAAAAATCAATAAAAGAAAAGGATTGGGATCAAGTCCCGTACAGAGGTAGTGTAAGAAACAAAAAGTGAATAAGGAACAGAATAGCATCTCTTCAGACAATAAAATCAAGTTGGAAAAAATAGGTCCGAAAAACAGATCAAAACTGTAACCTATTATTTCATAGTTGGCTAAAAGATGTTAGAAAAAACAATAGAAAGAAAGAATGTGTGTCGAGGAGGGAATGGGAAGTTACTTTTTAATGGCTATAGAGTCTCTGTTTGTGATGGTGAAAAAGTTCTGGAGATGGTAAATGCTGATAAATGCCACCTATGGGTATTTGGTTTTACTTGATCTTCTTCCATGAAAGGGTTTGGAGAGATTCAGAAACTATGCTGCTGCCTCCATCTTTCTGAAGTCCTGCTCAATATTTTGACATAATCATTATTATTATTATTTTTTTTTTGCGCTACACAGGCCTCTCACTGTTGTGGCCTCTCCCATTGCAGAACACAGGCTCCGATCGCGCAGGCTCAGTGGCCATGGCTTATGGGCCTAGCTGCTCCACGGCATGTGGGATCCTCCTCGACCGGGAAACGCACCTGTTTCCCTTGCCTCGGCAGGTGGACTCTCAACCACTGCACCACAAGGGAAGCCCTTGACATAGTTATTTTGAATTTGGATAGTGCTGATGGCTGCACAGCATTGTGAATGTCTTTAATGTTACTGAATTTTATACTTGAAAATGGTTGAAATACTAAATTTTGTTTTCTGTATATTTTACCATAATAAAGAAAACAGATGAACGAACAGCATAAACCAGAACTAGGTATGATGATAGAACTCAGGACAGAATTTAAAATAAAAGAAAAAAATTAGAAAAGGCGACTAAATTTAAAATAATACAAGAGCGGGGACTTCCCTGGTTGTCCAGTGGTTAAGAATTAGCCTTCCAATGCAGGAGATGCAGGTTCGATCCCTGGTTGAGGAACTGTGATCCCACATGCCGCAGGGCAACTAAGCCCGACACCACAACTACTTAGCCCACGTGCTGTGGAACCCAAATGCCAAAATTAGAGAACCCACGAGTCGCAAGGAAGAGCCCACGCACTGCAACGAAGAGCCCACGTGCTGCAACTAATACCCGACACTGCCAAAAAGAAATAAATTAAATAAAATAATACAGGTGAATGAACATAATGGATAGTGCCTTAAGAGAAACAAACAAGACAAGGAAAAATGTTTTTTAAATCAAATAGAAGATAAAAAGAATTTTAGAGAAATGGAAAACATAAAGGATAGGCAAAAAGGAGTCAGGACAGCTCTGAAAAGAGTAATATAAGTCCGTATAAGAATCTATTATACCATAAAAGTGACATATCAAATCCGTGGGACAGATGAGTCAATAAATTGTGATACATACATGTTGAGGTAGAAATAGTTCTCTGGAAGGATCCACAACGTGGCAAAAGCAGATGCCTCTGAGGAGGGAAATGTGTGGCTGAGGAACATGGGGAAAAGGGTGACTTTTCATTGAATACCCCTGTGTACCTTTTCTAATGTTCTGTCATGTGAATTTCGTACCTCTGAAGGTCGTCTGAGTTAAAACCCCAGTTCCCCCAATTACTAGCTCTTAAACTTGGGCAAACTCTTCACACTCTCTAAGCCTCTTTATCTGTGAAATAAGGTCAGTAACTTAACCTGGTGCTGCCTGGCACAGAATCAACTCTCAATAAATGGAGATTATTAGTGTAAACAACCGAAATGCCCATCAATGGAAGAATGGAAATTTTAAATGTGGTGTATATGTGAAATATTATACAGTCGTAAAAATGAATGAAGTACTGACATATGCTACGACATGGACGAACTTGAAAACATTATGCTAAGTGAAAGAAGCCCCACAGAGTGGCCACATTTGTATTATTTCATGAAATGTCCAGAAAAGGCCAAACCATAGTGACAGAAAGGAAATGAATGGTTGCAGGGACTGAAGGAGGAGGGAATGAAGAGTGCCAGCTGAGGGTTACAGGGGCTTCTTTTTGGAGGATGAATACGTGATGGGTTAGATGACGGTGATGGTTGCATAGGCTTGAGAATGTACGAAATGACACTGAATTTGCAGTCTCAGGAGGCGAATTTTATGGCATGTGAATGACATCTCAAAAAATAAATTTGAAAATGAAAATTGCCAGTTTTCCCATTTTCACTATCCACTATCCACTATTCACTGCCTCCATCTCTCCCTTCTCCCCACGTCATTCCTTTTGACGCCCACCCCTGACACTATCTCCCAACCTCACTCCCCCGAGCAGCCCCACGAGGCCTCCCAGGGAGCCCCTGAACCACTGGGCGCCTGCGTCCTGTGGCTGTTGGAGCCGTTGCCCAGTGCCCGTGTCCCACAGCTCTCACCCATGACAGTGGACACGTCTGTAGGTTTTTTCTCGAGCTTTTCACTTGATGGTGATGTTTACAGAAGGTGGCACGCCCCCTGTCAATGAAGGAAGCCCCTCAAGTTAATACTTAGGCCTGTCCAGAAGCTTGATCTCATCCACCAGTAACCTCAGCATGCTGTGCTCTGAAAGCCACGTTGAACGCCTGCAGGCACTTGCAAATACTGAGGACTTCAGAGGCATTTGCGCCTCAAATTGAGGCCTTGTACCTCCACATGCGATGTGACCTCAGCCCTTTGCTGCACCTCTCCTAAGTGAAGTGGCACAGGAATACTGGCCTAGCCTGTCGTTGCCAGGATTAACTGAATAGTGCATTAGCTGCCCTGGTGCTTAGGTGTTGAGTACATGGTGATTTGCACTCCAGGCCCTATTCGTTTCCCTCCTGAGGCAGCAGTTCCCTTGGCTCTGCCCCTATCGTCAGCTGCCCCTAGGATAACTCGGAGCCCTAGCCACCTCTCTGGGAGATTTCCCTATACCCCCACTATAATCACACCTGCATAAGGCAACTCAGACCTTTCAGACATGTGTCCTGAACCTCTTGTTTTCTTAAATACCTCTGTGGTGGTTGTGAGACTTAAGGCCAACCTCCCCAAGAGGCTTTTTCTATTTCTTGTAGTAAACCTAGACTCACCTTCCGTCATCTTCAGCTCTTCTCACATTTTGTTCTTTCAACCCTGACCTCTGACCCTGCTTTTCACTTCTGCCCTTTCACCCTCACTCCTGCTTCCTTTCATAAATCCATGAATCTCTTTCGACCCTCCTGGCCCTGGGCCACGTTCCTTCCTCTTTCCTCAGTTTTTTCCCCTTTCCTCCCCTTTCCTTCATTCTCCCATCCGACTTTCAGTCCTTCCTTTCTCATGCAGACTTTGATTCCAACCCCATCAAAAACAAAACAAAAATTAAAGCACGCCAGAGTTAGCAGCATCTCAAAATTCAAAAGGTTTATTACTCACCTATTCTATTATATTTACTTATTCAGTTTTATTGTTTTAAAATATGTCAAAATAAATACAGAAATTTATATCTATCTTATTTATATATGGAAGATCAGCTGGTTCCCCAGGTGGCAGCAACAATCCTAGCAGGTCTTACTATAAATATCCATAGTAGTAAGCAATTTCCATTTCTTTTTGCCTCTTAATGAAAAACTGCAGTTTCCCCAAAGAGGTGTATTTGGCAGCATTCACACGTTCTTGTTGAGCCCGCCTCTTCATGGCCTCCCGCTCTGGTCTGTGCTCTTGTTCAATGGGCTTTGGCATGACTGGCTCAGAAACGTTGGGTTCCCTCCATGGTCTTCATTGCTTGCTGAAGTATTGGAGTAGAAATGCGGTTGGGAGCTTGGGTGGGGAGTGGCGCTTAGTCACAGCAGGGGGAACTGGCTCCCTATGGAGACAAGCGCCAGATGAAGTTTTGTAGGATGCAGGCCTAGGAGCAACAGACTGAGGGACACTAGGCTGGGTATGGTCGGTCCAACCCGGATGGGTTGGGTTGGTCACAGTTGGCTGAGCTGGTTTGGCAGGACCTGGCAAAGAGGCAGGAGCTGGCTGGGATGAAGTGGCTGCAGCAGGTTGAGCTGAGTTAGTAGAGGCAGTCTGGGCCCGGTCCGCCACAGTAGGCAGATGTGAGACCAGAGACTGTGGCCTCCGAGGAGCAGGTCGAGCTTGAGGCTTGTCCCAGGCAGAAAAAGGCAGAGGTATCAACTTGACCTTCCCACGAGGAGGCAAGTGATACTGGGATGGAGATGGAAACTCTGTTTCAGCACTGCTGTCTGGTTTCTGGGTTTTGACTTGAGGTTTCTCAGGGCTCTTACCCTCACGTGGGGTACGCTGCCATGGCTGGCTAGGTGGGGGTTGCTGGGGGTCTTTAGGGTTGCTTGAATTTCTCAAGACCCGACAGGAAGAGAGCCCAGTTTTCTTATCATTCTTCTCCCCCAGTGCATGAAAAACCTTCACAGACTCCAGCATGCACATGCCTAGGGAGGTTCGAGGCTTTTTAAAGCTCTCTTGCCTAAGCTCAGTTTGCTGTTCCTTCTGCTTCATCTGGGGAATTGTTGGCTTCTCTTCTGCCTTGACTTTGTTCCCTGCCTGCTTATTCTCTTCAGCCTTCTTTCTTCCTCTGGCCCTTGTGGTCTTTTCCTGCCCATGGCTCTTAGTTTTGCTGATCTTTCTGGATGCAGTTTTCTGAGGTTTGCCTTTAGAATGCTTGGCTGTGTTCACAGGAGCCCTGTCACTGACTGCAGCATTGCATGGAACCACTTCTCCCCCTAACAGGCACTCTGGATTCTTTGGCTGGATTTTGGCCTTGGGAGCACCACTGATAGGCTCAGAGGCTTTATGTTTGTTCTTCCTGGGTTGATCAGAGGGAACCTTTAGGGCACTTGGCTTTTCCTGTAACTGATTCATCTGAAGATGAATGGCTCTGGTGTCTTTGGCTTTGATCACGTTGGGACCTTTGGATTGATCAAGATCTTTCAAAGAATTAAAGATATATCAGTAAAAATGCATAACAAGCAACAAAATTCAATCAATGTGAAAGTATAGGTAGCCAAATTATATATAGACAAGTATTTCAATTGAAACTGGTACAAAGCAGACAGCCAAATAATAAGTGTAAAAGAATTTCATTGTTGTGCTCATTCATATCTTTACCCAGCCAGTAACAGGTATTAAGCCTGGTAGAAATATATATTTCAAAGAATAGAAATATATCATAAGCAGAAAGGAAGCTTAAAAAGTATCAAGAAGGTTTTTGTATTTTTCCTAGAACTTAGATTATAATCATCTTCAACATCCAAGAAGATGACATCCCAAAACCTAAAAAAACCGTCATCACTTGAATCAAATTAAAAAAGATTTTCAAATGTAAGAAAATCCAAAGGACTCCACAGTGTTGTTTTAGATAAATGCAGATTTTTTTTCCCACGCCGCGTGGCCCTGGCTGTGAAATCACTGAGTCCTAACCACTGGACCGGCAGGGAATTCCGTCAGAGTGGAACTAGAGATGTGGGGCTTGACTTTTTCTTTTCCTTCTTATGTAGCTAAGATCTAAAAATGAACGGTGGCTGTTGATCAATGTGCTCCCTGTGTTAGGAGGGAAAGAACTGTAAAGATGAAAAGCAACCTTGCCGTAGATCCTACATATCACACAAAGGAAATAGTCCTTCTGATTCAACTTAGAAGATATCATTTAAAATTTGTATTTGGTAATATGTCTACATAGTTTAAAAATTAGAAAGAATAAAACATTGAAAAGCAGACCCCTAGATAACCACTTTGGTTTCTTGTATATAGGAAGCATCATTACTAAAACATATTTCTAAAATGTGGATATTCAAAAGTATCAAGTGCCAACTGTATTCAGAGAGGCAATAAAAGAAAAGAAACTGAGTATGACTTTTCTGATAATCTGCCTTTCCTGGTGCTACCCTGTTCGGGGCTTACTTTCCTCCTTAGTCTGTTAAAATAAGGATTTGCTACAATCCACTTTGTTTTGTGCTGCTCTGAGCAGAATTCACTCTATGCTGTTTCTGCTTTAATTTAAAATCTTTGGTTCCCATCAACATTCCATTGCAAACTACGTTTTACTTGAGAGCTCCTCTATGCTTTCCCTCTTCATTCTTATATTTTTTCCTATCACTTGGTTCCTGTCGGTCTGGGCTGATGAAAACAATCCTAAACTTCCTTACGTTTGACTCTGGGCCTCCCTACAGCCCAGTACTCTCCATCCTCTCTCCCTATTTTCTCCTTTCAACTAGTCGAAATATTAGTGGAGGGAGACCATTACAGATGGAACATCTTGCTATATATTGCTAGTTTTCTATGTCACCTGGCGTTTCTATGTTTCTGTTGAAACACTCTTGAGAAGTCTCTGATATCATTTTCTCCATGGGTACCCTTTAAGGCTCAATATTAGAAAAGAAAGGGATCAGAGTGATCAACCAATGTAGTATCCTAACATAACAGAGAAGGAAAAAATCAGGCGTTGTGAGACAGTCAATGATGTGTCCAAAGTCACACAGATAGTAAATGCCAAAGTCAAAAGTGAAATTAGGTCTCCAGACTTGTAGTTCAATACTTTCCCTCATTATTCCATGCTATTTTGAATCCAGTACTGAATTTACGGGCAAAATTAATCTGACGAAAAACTTTAAAAAGTTTCTTTTCTTACCTGACATGGTCAGAGAAGAAGAGGAAACATCACCTGCAGATAGAAGGGATGAGGAGGCAACACCAGAAGATGTCTGAGTGGCTGCAGCTGAACAGTGCAAATGTCACTGGATACTGTTCACTGGTCACTGGTCCATTGTGATGATCCGACTTTATTTATGACAACTCCACGGAAACCCCAAGACTCTACCAAGTGGTAGTAGGTTTGGTAGGAGAATGATGTCACAAAGCAGGCAGTTGAAAGATATGAGATAGCCAATGGGGAGGTCCGATCCCCAACAGGAAGGCGGGGATGGGTGGAGAGAGTGTAGGAGAGCTAAAACATCACGTAAATTTCTGAGCCCTGGGGAGGAAATCCTAGAAGACAGATTTACCTCCCCCAGGCTCTTACATTAGGGGAAACATTGCAACATTTCTTACAGACGTTCATTAATTAACAAACAGTTACTTATATTCTACAGAGTATTATATTTTATGTATCATATACTTAGAGCTATATATATCTATCTTATTTAATTAATATCCTTAGGAAGGAAAGAGCCATCTAGTTTGAACTATTGCAGTTGCTCTGAAATTATGTATGTCTAATTCGTGAACTTATAGCAGCTTTTAAGGAGCAAAAGTAGGGATTCAGAAGCTCTTTTTGTAACTTGATTAAAGAGTAGTGTGAAGTTTGCTGAGTGTACCTTGTGGGGAATGTTGTGGTCCAAGGCTCTTCTCCTTTAGTTTCTTCTCCTTGACTCCTGCCTTCCTTGGGCTGGGCTAGGCTTGGCCAGGTTGGACTTACATTTCTCTTCTGCTTTCTTTCTTTTTTTTTCCCATTTTGGGCATTGTTTCTATGACAAGCCTTGATCTTGCATTCTTACCCTCATGGATCTTACTTGCTGTCAACTTCCAGCAGCAGGAGCCTTCTTTTCAGTGCCTGATGCTTCACAGAATAGACTCTGCCCATTGGAAGCAAATAGCAGAGAGCTAGGAGACAGAGCTGGCTGCAGACCTTTCCTCTTCCAGCCTTTGGTTGGAATTCTTTGGCCCATAATTTGCTACCTATGTTTCCTTGGGCCACAGTGGTATCCTGCCATCCAGCTCTTGTATATGTGAGAGACATTCTGAATACTGTCCCTTTTTCTTTGCACAGAAGTATATACAGTGTGGCAGTTACTGTAATCTCCTCCCCCTTGCAAACAGCCACTCTAGAATCTTGGACCTCTAGGGTTCTCTGTCTTGTATGCTTGGGGGCAAGGCCAAGCTAAATGCAGAGGAGAATAATTAGAGAAGGAAGAGGACATTGCTGGAGAACTGGGAGCAGATAAGGTGAAAGGGCCCAGGAGAAAAGAGATTCATGTAGATTTGTTGGTTTCTGTGGGAAACAAGTAGACACACTTTGGCCGCATTTTGTATGACCAGAACAGACAGTCATAGATATAAGTAGCTCGATAGTGCAGCAACTGCCATGAATTCTGTACACTAAAGAGAGCAGTCTTACATGTATTTCTCATTTTGTTTTCTGTCATATTACCTTCTTAATAGAATTCACTGGTATGTTTGTAGAATACAGATTTTTTAAAATGGTTATTTAAATGGTTTAAATGGTTATTTAAAATTTTTTTAAATGGTTATTTCCTTGCCATATTTTTAAGGACTCCAACATTGTAAGACATACTGCATCTTTTTCTCATGAAGATTTTTTCTCTTGAAGTATCATGAACGAACTTGACCTGTTGTATTTTGTGGAGAAAGTGTAAAAAGGGTCTGTGAAAAAGACACTGTGGTGAGTCGCATTATGCACCCAAGCGTAAGCAGCAGATATCTGCCATCAGCCCAATTTGGCCTGGATTGCCTCTGTTTTAGTTCCCGTGGTTAGTGCTTTTCTCCCTAACTGCTCTTGTGACGGTGATAATGTGAGTAAGGGCTGATTGCTGTTGATTTATATGTGAGTTTAGCTGGTTTGAGGGAGGAAATCTATGGACCTAGTCATTTTCCTTGGTGGTAAGCTTTCAGGGAGGGGTGCAAAGATTGATCTTTCTGGGGACTTTTCTAGTACCAGGAAGATATCCCATAGAGGGGACCTCGAAAGACACACGTGTAATTTTTAGGCCTGTTTTTCCTATTATGAGATATGAGTTGTTTCACTGATGGGGATGATGCTTATCTGAGAAGAAATTGTGAAATGTGTTGTAGTATAGAGATGTGGCTTAAGCTTTTAAGTTTTTCTCAGGGTTTTTCCCCTAAGCTTCCTACTTCTGATGGCCTACTTACATGATACTAGTATGTGATGTGAGGCTAACAACTTACTAAATACCTGCAAGCCAGATCAGTCTCTTTTCTCTATATTTCCAAGAAAAGTAAGGAACCCATAGCTACTGCAGTTTAGGGTGGGTGTTGTGAGATTGGGGGAAGTGTGGTAAGATATTTCGGTATCAGTAAAATATTTACATATTAAAATATTCAGTTCCAACATTCAATTCTATTGAGGCAATCCCTTAGTTATGTTTTTCCTGGTTCCTCGCCTATGTAACTTATTTTCTCTCCCTAGTTCCAGCCATTTAACTTTAGCTTGCAGGCTCAGCTTCATCCTAACCTCTAGAAGAATATTACATGTAGGGGAAAGAAACTAAAGACCTTTCTTTCAACACTTAGGAACATCAGGCCCTACCCTGACCTAAACCTTTATTCTTAGAGTTAGGTTACTGTCTTGTCCCCTATACCCACTTCCTGCATTTTGAAACCATCAGGTTAACTGAGACATGTCTTGGTGTAACATCCCCAGTTCGTCTACCCCTGAGGCTCTCCTTAATTCTTCCCATTGTCACATTGTGATTTAATTAAATACTGGAATCCCTCAAATCCTTGCATGGTACCTGAGGCCCTATGGGATAGTGGTTGATTTTGTTAGTGTCAAGTACTTAGCTGTGTGATTCTCCAAATATCCCTTGCTCCTATATTT
Organism: Hyperoodon ampullatus; assembly: GCF_949752795.1. Lineage (NCBI taxonomy): Eukaryota > Metazoa > Chordata > Mammalia > Artiodactyla > Ziphiidae > Hyperoodon > Hyperoodon ampullatus. The sequence continues at coordinate 392,609 of NC_136933.1, forward strand.
TCCATGCCAGCATACTACATACCCATTAAGGCATTGTTTCATCTCATGTTGCACGCACTCCCATCGAGAGGCCTACTCTTTGCTACTTCCCATACTTTCTGGAAACCCTGTAATGGCCAGGTCTGCATTGTTTTGTGTACCCACCCAAAGCCTGTGTCTTTTAGCAAGCTGGAACTATAAGGCCAACGTAGATTTTCTAGTTTCTGATAGATTTATGTCACAATTTGTACATTATCATGTCTATAGATATTTCTATCAGTTGTACTTTTTGGCCATTACAAGCCTATTGGATAATTTTCATAAATTGCAAAAGAATATTTTATGACTTAGCACCAAATCGACTGTGCCTAATCGTAAGTTGTACGTTGTGTACGTTGTGCTCACTTGTATCTTTTCTTTATTCAAATAGTACTTTACTAGTATTGTCCCATTTGTAATTATGTGGAAGTTTTCAGAATTGTAAATAAATGCTTGTGGATTGAAACTTGGTTAGACTATGACTGTCCCACATACGTTAAAGGTAGTGATCTTTTTACTCATTCATTCATTCATTCAATAATTCTGACCTTCCTGACTCAGTTTACCCACCTCAAATGGTTGTGAAGATTACTAACAGTGTATGTAAGATACTTTCAGAAATGAGAAACTAAAAGGTAAAACTAACAAAAAACAGTTGTTATTATAAATCACAATGGAATTTAGTATGCCATTATACCTTCAGACGTACTGTAGGACATGCTGTTCTTTGCTGTTCCACTTGTGGCAGGATTCACAGTTTTTCTAACAGGTACAGATCCCTATGCCTGCTACTGTGAGGAAATGTTATACTTGAGCTCCACTCTTATCTCTCTCAGGCTTTTTGTGGTATTGTCTAAAATGTAAATACATACTGTCAACCAACCTCCAGCATGATACCAGGCACATAATTGAAACCCAATAAATGTTTCACTATGAGTGGAGTATAAGTTGATAGTATATTTTTGAAGGTTGATGAGGCAGATTAGATTGATTGAAAATCTTTCAATATTTTAAGTTTGCATCTCTTTCATTCCAGAAATTCTACGTCTAGAAATTTATATATAGCTCTACACATGTATAAAGAGGTTTACATTGCAGCCTATCTGTAACAGAGGTCAAAAACAAAAAGCAAACAAAATATCCCCAAACTGAAAAGAAAAGTCCATGAATATTGGACTGGCCATGTAAATTATATAATGTGACGCAGCTATTAAAGAGAATAGAAGGGATGTACGCAAAAATTAACTGGGAACATCACTATCCAAGACAGATTGTAGACTGTGTATACTATACTGCTCTTGTATGAAATACAGGATATCCATTACGTAGAAATACGTACAAGATAGAACAAGTGTGAATGTAAGCATTTGGGAAATATCTGAAAAAACCACACAAGAAACTGGGAGAGTGGGACAACTTTCCATGTCACGTATGATTGGAATTCTGAAGGGTACACACACGAACTAATGAACGTCTGCTACCAGCCTCCGGCTAAGGAGGGAATTGCAGCCGTCAGAGTCCTCTTCCCTAATGAAGCGTCTCAGTCCGCCGGCGTGATGACGTCATCTGGAAGGGCCGTGGCACATGCGCAGTAGAAAGAGTTGCGCGAGCAGCGTGGGCTTGTGCCTGGGCGTTTGTGGCTCGGCGCCGTGTGCTGGCACCAGGGCCGCCGGGTTGGCGACTTTGGCACTCTTGGCGTTGGGTGGTTGGCATGTTGGGGGTGACATGAGCCAGTGGCATCCTGCCCGTGTGCGCTGGGGTCAGCGTCGCTGCTTTTCCGGACGTTCGTCGGCCAGGAGGAAGGGCGGAAAGCACATCCCGGAAAGGTAATACGCCTCGGCCCCTGGGCGTTGCCGGTGGAGCTCAGAGCCCCTGGGCCTGGGCTTCGTGTCTTGTGCTGTCTCCTGTCACTGTTGCCCCCGGCCGCTGCCCCGTCCGCGCTGTGCTATAGGGGGTATTGGTCGTCTCGCGGCTCAGTTCACAGTGGTTGAAAGGGACAGTGTGAGATGTTCTGATTTCCCCGCACCGTTTTAAAAGGGAGGCTCTGGCCATTTCTCCTCGGGGAAAATGCAGAGGGACTGCTTTTTAAGATAGGACTGTGAGTGTTGGGGACACTCCTTAATTACCAAAATGGAGTCCCCTTCTATTCCTCAAGCTGTGTTGTTTTGGCAGAGAAAATGTGAGTAAGAGGAACTGCAACTAAGTTGAGTGAAATAACGCACGGGTACTGCCGAATTTTCCATCGAAACAGTTGATTTGTGTTGTCTCTAGGAATTATAAAGGCCGTACTGTTGCTTGCTAACCGGTGTCATTTGAGAGATCTACCTCTGTACGTTCAAATGATTGATTTTGGACTTTGCTCATGTGTGCAGTAAACCCTTTAATTCCCTAAGACCTTCCTTTCCTCCATCTCATAGCCCATTAAGCCCGCTTCAGTTTATCTCCTGAGTTTCTTTTGAATCTGTCAACTCTTCCTCAACATCCTAATACTGAACTTGCCTGTGTGTTGCAATTAGGTGCTAACTCGTGTCCATATTTCTTGTTTCCTTCCAATCCATTCTTCACACAAGAAACCTTAAAAGCAAGTTGGAACATTGCTCATAGACAGCGCTGAAAACCATTGTTTTGAGAATAGAAAACACACCGTTGGCCTTTAAGACTCTTCTTGGTCTAGAATCCTCTCTGCTTCTCTAGCCCCATCTTGTGCCTCTATTGCCCTCACTTTCTTTGCTTCAGATACACTGAATTAAGATTAGTTCTCACTCATCTTACAGAAATCAGTACAGATATTATTGTTCACTGTGATTCCTAGCATTACGAATTTTATCATTAGGTTTTGTATGAGGACTAAAACAAAACTGTGAAGTGGAAGAATTGAGTTCAAACACTTTCAGTCAACATGCATGTATTAATGATACCATTGTAGTCAACACCGGGCTAGGTTGTATCAGGGATTCAGAAGGTCTGGCCATCTCTGGGTTTCGATATCCCTTATTTGTTGAGACCTTTGCATTGTTTTGTTGCCTTTTATCTGTTTTCCAGATGGGAAAACAGGAACAAGGGAAGTATAGCTTCTTACAAGGTGGGGTTGAATAAGTGGAGCAGCAAAATGCAAAGCAGAAAGAAGAGGGACCTACTGTAGAGGGATATGCTTTCCGTTTTCAGGGCACACTCATCCTCTGCAGGGAAACAGCCTAACATAAAATTTGCCTAACAAAAATATATTAATATTTGGAAGGACTATCTCCCAGTTGGACAGCGGATGTCCGGGACTCGTTTCATTGCTTTCAAAGTTCCTTTAAAAAAGGTAAGCAAAAGTTATTACCGTATTCTTCCAGAAATCTGAATTCACCATATAGAGCCCTGGCTCTCAACACCGTCATACTCCATTTTGCCTCTTTATAGCAAATACTTTTTAATACCTCCTTTACTATCCAGAAATGGAATTTATAGATAAATACACCCTACTATTGTACTTAATTAAAAAAAATCCCAATGGAATGCCCTAAGTATAAATAAAGAATAAAGTGATGATTAAGACAGCAATATGTATCTCAGTATGTAAATGTTTGGGGATGACTATACTAGAAATAAAGAAATAGTCAGTTACTTGTACCATGAATGCAATAAACTATGGACTTTGATTGATAATGATGTGTCAGTGTTGGTTCATGGATTCTCACAAATGAAGCACACTGGTATGGCATGTTGATAATGGGGAAGGCTGTGTGGGTGAAGGAGAGAGGGTATAAGTGGGAACTCTGTGCTTTTTGCGCAGTTTTGCTGTGAATGTCAAACTGCTCTAAAACTAGTCTACTAATTTAAAAAGAAAAGTGTGTTGCTGGCACTTGAATAACCAAACAGATCAATGGAACAGAGAACATAAATAAGCCAAATACATAAAAGAATATTTAGCAGTGAAAGCCATCCTTCATATAGGTAGATATTCAAGAAGTATTTATTTATGTGTGTACTTACAGGCACTCTGCTTGGAGCTGGCCATCCAGTGGTAGGCAAAATTGATGTGGTCCCTGCCTTCTGGGAATTTACAGTCCAGTTAGGACACCAACATGAAATAAACACACATAGAAATAAATATATAGAAGTGAACTTATTTTCTTCCGTCTAATCTCTCTGGAAGAAAGGATTGTAATATCGCTTGTAAATTCCAGAGGAGGAAACATTACTTTTAGTCTCATATGATAGCATCACAGGGTTTGAATAAATGGATAATATAGTAAAGGATTTTAGACACATGTTCCTTCTTATTTTATTCTTTCTGACAGAGTTTTGAAAAGAATCTTGCTCCAGAAGAATGTTTTTCCCCCTTGCATCTTTTTTAACAAAATCCAAGAACAGAATGAAGAACTTGGGCTGATAATTGACCTAACGTACACGTGCCACTATTATAAGCCAGAGGTAAATGGAACCCATAATTGAAAACGACCTTCTTTCTGATACTGTCATAATTCATAGTAATTCAGTAGTTATCATCTTATGCTAAGGTGAATCCTGGCCTTCTTTTCATGGGTTCAGAAAGGGAAGCTAGTGGTTTCCTTAAGTACACATTTGTAATTGCTGTTGCAAAATGAGATGAAAGATATGAATTGAACTATAGTATTTGGCAGTAGGCTGTAGATATGCTGAAGAAATTCTATAAGCTTCCATGTTCTATGTTTTGAAAACTAAGTAAACTTTTAGCAAGAATATTAGCCTTAAAGGAAAGAAAGGTATGTCCATTATGTGTTTAGCACTTATTTTAAGCAGTTGCCTGAGCATGTTTAAGCATCAGGGTAAAAGACAATTGTTCTCTAAGTTTTATGCTTTCTTTTCCTAATCCCTACCATCTCGTATAGTACAGAAACCCATATATTCTCTTGGCCCATGTAGGACATACCAGTGCAAAATAATTATGCTTCTTCTGACCTGTTCCATGGCCTTGGGAGACAGTAACACCTAAAGTTTGTTAATATTTGTATAGCAGTTTGCCATTTTGAAAGGTCTTTCATATCTATTGACTTAGTTAATCTTCACAACAATGCTTTGCTGTTGAAGTGGAAGTAGTACTGATATCTCCTACTGAGTGCTTACTCTGCACTAAGCTCAGAGGATAGACAACTACAATTACTAATTTTACAGACGATGAAACTGAGTCTTTGACAAGGAAGAACTGAAATTTCAACTCAGTTATTCCTCTTTTTTTTACTGTGGTAAAATATACATAAATCATATTTATTTTAACCATTTATAAATATGCGGTTCAGTGGCATTAAATACAGTCACAGTGTTGTGTAAGTATCACCACTGTCTATAACCAAAACTTGTTCATCCTCCTCAACAAAAACTCTGTAACCGTCCAACAGTTACAACCCCATTTTCCCTCCCACCAGCCCTTAGTAACCTCTATTCTATTTTCTGTGTCTATGAATTTGACTCTTCTAGGTACCTCCTGTAAGTGGAATCTACAATATTTATCCTTCCATGTCTGGCTCATTGCACTAAACCTAGTGTTTTCAAGGTTCATCCATGTTATAGCATGTAACAAAATGCCATTCCTTTTTTGCCTTAATAAATCCCACTGTGTGTATATGCCATATTTTGTTATTCATCGGTTGATTGACACTTGGGTTGTTTCCACCTTGTAGCTACTGTGAATCATGCTGCTGTGATCATTGGTGTACAAATATTTGCTCCAATCCCTGCTTTCAGTCCTTTTAGCTGTGCAGTGTAGGTAGTAGCAGAGTTGTTGGATCGTATCATAGCTCTACGTTTAACATTTGAGAAACTGCCAAACGGTTTTCTACAGTGTCGTCTTGTATTTAAACAATTATCAGAAATTTTAAACATATACAAAAGTATACAAAATACTGTAAATGTTCCCTGTATACCCATGAACTCATCCAGCTTTAATATTTACCAACTGATGGCTGTCATGTTTTATCTATACCCCCACCTGTTTCACCCCATTCCATGTTATCTTGAAGCAGCTCCGAGACAACATGTAATTATACCTATACATTAAAATAATATTTATTTATTTATTTATTTATTTATCTTTGGGCTGTGTTGGGTCTTCGTTTCTGTGCGAGGGCTTTCTGTAGTTGTGGCAAGTGGGGACCACTCTTCATCTCGGTGCATGGGCCTCTCTCTATCGCGGCCTATCTTGTTGTGGAGCACAGGATCCGGACGTGCAGGCTCGGTAGTTGTGGTTCTCGGACCTAGTTTCTCTGCAGCATGTGGGATCTTCCCAGACCAGGGGTCGAACCCGTGTCTTCTGCATTGACAGCAGATTCTCAACCACTGTGCCACCAGGGAAGCCCCACCTATACATATTTGGTATGTATATTTAAAATATAGGACTTGTATTCCTTAATATCATTTTTAATAGTAAATACCCAGTGAGTGCTCAAATTTGCAGTTGTCTCCTAAATGTCATAAAAAATTGTTTTTAAGAATTTTGAATTAGATCCAAATAAGGTCCACACTTTGCTGTTGATTGTTAGGTCTCTGAAGTCTTATTTAATCTATAGGTTCTCCCTCCATGTCTTTCTCACTTTTTTTCCCTCCTTGAATTTTATTTTTAAAGAAAGCAGGTAATTGCCCCATGCAGATTTTGATGGTTACATTCCATGTGTTGTTAACATATTCTTCAATCCTTTTATTTCCTGTAAATTGGTAGTTGATCAGAATGAAGCTTGCATGTTTTGTTTTGGCAAGACAGTTTCATAGGTGATGATGTGTTCTTCCATGGAGACATATAATTGTCTCTTTCTGTGATATTAGCAGTCACTGATGATTGATACCTACATCCATTAATTCAGTTGAGGCTTCCAAAAATGGTGGGGGCTTCCCTGGTGGGACAGTGGCTGAGAGTCCTCTTGCCCATGCAAGGGACACGGGTTCGTGCCCCAGTCCGGGAAGATCCCACATGCCACAGAGTGCCTGGGCCAATGAGCCATGGCTGCTGAGCCTGCGTGTCCGGAGCCTGTGCTCCACAATGGGAGAGGCCACAACAGTGAGAGGCCCACGTATCGGAAAATTAAATAAATAAATAAATAAAATGGTGAATTGTGTTTTTCTTTTTTTCACTTATTAGCTGGGTATATTTCTATAAGGAGAAGATTCCCCTCATCAGCTATTTGGTTGCCCAGTTGTAGAGGCATGATTCTCTTCTTTTATTTAACAGTTTTCAAAATAATGAGTTGATTTACAAATATCCTCCAGTGGTGACCAATTTTTTTTAAATTCATTTATTCATGTCACTGTGGACTCCGATACAGTTACTATTCTAACTGAGGCCCTATGTTTGACCAGTTGGAGCTTTTAGTGACTCCTGAGTCCTTTTCACATGACATCAGTTATTTCTAGACTTCTTCAGTAGTCAGAGCTAGGCAATATGTATGTTTGTTGCTAATATTTCTAAAATATGTCATAGGTTCATACTGCTACTTTCTATTTAAATTCAGAACTAGAGAATTTTCACTTATCCTTTTCTGTCTTCTATTGATAGCCTTACTTTCTCCCACCCCAAGAATACCAGTTCTCAACACTGCCTGAAATTTGCTCTATTTCCTCATTCGAATCCAAGTTCTTCTGATTCTATTCTAGTATTCTACTTAAATCACAGCCTCTGTATGGCCCCTGAAATGTAAGATAGAACATAAATGTAGGTAGAACTGTTTATATCATTTTGAGTTACATGTGCATTCATTCACATAGATTTGCTTTTCCTTTTGCATGCCTAGTAACTGTCCATTCTGCAGTTTTAATGAAAATCAAGTGATACTTACTGGTTAAAGCAGCTTTGGAGAAAATGGCTCTTATCAGAATGACTGACATACTAAGTTTAATGTCCTCTCTTGGTTTATATTCTGCCTTCTCTAATTAATTTTTTATTCTTTCCCTACAAAGGAAATAATACTTATTATCACGGTTTTGCCTTATAGGACTTACCAGAAACTATTCCTTATTTAAAAATTTGTACAATTGGGCATCTGGAGCCAGATGATGACACTATTATTAAATTTCAATGTGCTGTTAATGGGTTTCTGAAAGAAAATAAAGATAATGGTGAGTTCTTTTAGTTTTGTTTTGTTTTTCCCTTTACCTGAACTTTGGTATGCATTTTGAGTGGGGTAGGGGATTTTTAACATTTTTAATAGTTGTGACATTAGGCCTGTTGTGTTTGGTAACATGAAGGTGGAAATGTCAGATGGTGCTAATACAGTATGGTGTTTTTCCTGTTTATGGTCACAAACAATTTAGTTTAGTTTGGAAAGTGAATTTTGTGAGAAATATGAACTGAACTAGCTTTCTTATCTCTTTTTTAAAGATTTAAATGGAATAGACATAAAAAAATAAAAATGTTCTTTTGTCCTATTTATTGGTTGAGAGGTGGAATAAAAGGTTAAGACTCTCAGATTCTTAGCGTATATAAAGGGAAAACATAAAGCAAAAGTTCGGAGTGGGACAGATCTCTCGAAGGCAAACCAAACAGAGTGGACCAGAAGAGTGGCTTCCTCATCATATGTGTTTAAGATATTTTTGCTGCTTTTATACTTGGGGTGCAAGTGAGGAAGAACACTACCACCTCTTATTCTTATCTTGACAGACAGGAAGAACTTAAAAGGCTGGTGTTTTCTTGTTTCTGCTTTAAGATGTACTCTCGTTTTTTTTTTTTTTTTTGCTTTATGCAGGCCTCTCACTGTTGTGGCCTCTACCGTTGCGGAGCACAGGCTCCGGAAGCACAGGCTCAGCGGCCATGGCTCATGGGCCCAGCCGCTCCGTGGCATATGGGGTCTTCCCGGGCCGGGGCAAGAACCCGTGTTCCCTGCATTGGCAGGCGGACTCTCAACCACTGTGCCACCAGGGAAGCCCTAAGATGTACTCTCTTGATAGTAGGTCTTAATAGCGTCTGAATTTCAAGGATCCACTTGCCTTTTTCTACCATCTAACTATCAGAATGAACATGGTATTTGCCGTGTTTTAAGACTGAGGAATCTTTTGTCTTTGGAACACCACTGACCCACATGAGAAAGTGTTCGATTTGTCCTCTTTCTAAATTTAGCCTGAGGAGTGTACACATTATTAAATAAACCTAACAGACAGTAAATATTCCATATATAAAAAATGATGCACATATATTCATAAAACAGGCAGTAGGGAGAAGGAATAGAGATGGAGGTGGGAAGATAGGGGATAGGAGGTGAGAAAGAGAGGGAGAGACTGGAATTTCAAGATAAGTTTTCATTCAATAACCTGGTTGCTTAATGCAGGTCGTAGCTCTTAAATATCTTAAGCCCTATTCACAGATATTCCCTGCACTTTAGCTTTAAAACTTGAGAGTCTTGGCCTTGCCTGTGATAACCAGGGTGTCTAGAAAGGAGGCAAATTTTCTGATTTGTGTAAACTGTAGTCACAGAAATGTTACCTCTTAAGATGTTAGGGTGCAGCTGCCGGCCTCCTCACTTCCTCCAGGCTCCTTTGTGTGTGTTCTGTCTGCTCCCTGTGGGCTAGAAGATCCATACAAGTGCATGAGAACACGTTTGTCAACCTTGCTTGTTCACATGTTATACCAAGTGTAGTCCATTGCATATGCTGACGCCTCTGTGGGTCTTCTGCATGCACTGGGCTAACTTCACCATGCTGTCTGTCATTGCAGTCTCAGGACCTTAGTTATGATCCATTGATGGCTTCCTCTGCTATAAGCCCCTCCCAAAGATGCCAGGCTCACTGATAATGAGGAGGAGACTATACTATCAACTCCTTGGAATTGGTAGAGACTCAGACAATAAATTGTTTTAGTAAACACCGAGAGCGTTATTGGTTTGATTTTAGGGCACAGGGATACAGAGGTGACTAGAAGTCTTTGTTCAGTAGCAACGTACAGTTATCTAGGAAGATAAACATGTAGTGACTCTAAGTGGGTTAATTATAATAAAAGAATCAAGTGCAGCAGGAATATAGAGGAGAAACTGAGGAAGGCCTGACTGAGGAGACAGCGTTTGAGCTGAGCTTTGTGGAAAAGGATTTTGCCGGAATGAGGAAAGGACAGCCCAGGTATTGGGAACAGGTACCAAAGGCACAGGGCTTGAACATGTGCTCTGGAGGGGCAGCCACTTGTGTGACCAGAGGGTAGTGTGAAAGGGCAAGAAATTCATACATTGCTTTTCAGCAAATATTTATATAACACCTTCTAAGTTGAAGGCACTGTTCGAGGCAGTAGGGACACAACCAAGTTCTTGCCCTTATGTACTTTACATTCTAGTGCGGGAGAGAGATGAATAAATAAGTAAATATATGGAGTGTCAAGTGGTCGTAAATGCTTTGGAGAACAAAAAAAAACAAGATGAAGAGGGGAGGGAATGTGGTAGGTGATCAGGGAAGTCCCCTCTATTACGATGTTGATTGAACAGAGCCTTGAAGTGAGAAAAAAGCGATTGGATATCAGGGAGAGTGGAGATGGGTTGGGAGGGTGTGTTCTGAAGCAGAAGGAATAGTAGGTGCAAAGTCCCTGTGGCATGACTGTGCTTGGCATGTTTGAGGAATAGTAAGGAGGCCAGTGTGGCTGGACAGGGGAAAGTGAGTGAGGGCAGGGCAGTGGAGAATGGGATCAGGGAGGCTGGCAGGGGAAAGGAGGGAGGTGGATGATGTAGGTCCTTGTAATTTAGTTTGAACTTATCATTCAGTTGGAGAGACAGACTGGTATTTGTTTATAAAGAGTTCTCAATGCTATGCTAAAAACTTGGGCTTTATTCTGTGCTAAGTGAAGATATTTAAGCAACAGAGCAATCCAGCTAAGTTTCTATTTTAGAAAGGTAACATCTTCCATGTGGAAGATCAGTTGAAATAGAAGTGATTGTTAGAATTGTAGGACGGTAGTAATCCAGGCAGGAGATGACGAATGCCAGACACCATGTAGTCACAGACATACCTTTTGCAGAGATCAGCTACATGTTGTCATTTTTTATTTATTTTCTCATATAATTTTTTTAAAGTGCTGGAGCACGAAATACTGTGGCATAGTTGGAAAAATCTGAGACTCGATTCTAGCCTTTTTTCAGATTTCCTGCTGTGCAGCTTGGGCTTACGTCTCAAGCCTTACTTTTTCATTGTGAAATAAAAATGGTACTAGTTAACCCGAGAACTTCAGAAGGACATAGACCTGTGGCATGTGAGGAGCAGTGAATGAGAAAAGGAATGGAGGTGCTTTGGGACCTCAAGAGCCCTTCAGAAACTGTTTGTCCTTTTTAATTTTGAGCATTAAAATTGAAGGCATTCCATTTCTTTCAGTCAAAAACAAATTGTATTCTTCTGATAGCCTGTTTTTTATTTCACTCCCTTTTTCTTTAGTCAAATCAGTTCCTCATGGACATTCTCCATTCCACACTATTGCATCTGATTGGTGACTATGCAAAATTTCCCAGAGAAAATGAATTTTGACTTCATAGTAGTTAATTCTTTTTTTTTTTTTTTTTGCGGTATGCACACCTCTCACTGTTGTGGCCTCTCCCGTTGTGGAGCACAGGCTCCGGACGTGCAGGCTCAGTGGCCATGGCTCATGGGCCCAGCCGCTCGTCGGCATGTGGGATCTTCACGGACTGGGGTATGAACCCGTGTCCCCTGCATCGGCAGGCAGGCTCTCAACCACTGCGCCACAGGGGAAGCCCAGTTGTTGATTCTTGATAGTACATTCCTGCAAAAACACCCTTTTCTTCCGATTTTTTCCTTTTCAGGATAGTGGTCGTGTTTTGGTAGCTAATAAATGCTACTCTTCAGAAAATTGTATAACTTGTTTTTAGTGTTTCTACTTCGCTTACTTAATTCCATATTCCCTCTTTTATAGACAGACTTATTGGTGTCCACTGTACCCATGGTTTAAACAGGACTGGCTACGTCATCTGCAGGTGAGTGGCCAACCCCAAGAGGCAGACCATGTTTAAATTGTTCTGTTTAAAACAGTAATGTAAACTTATGTAATTTGAATGCAAAAAATGCAGTCAGAGAAATGTATGAAGTGGAAGGCAATTTTGCCACCCTACTCAGAGGTTACGACCAGTAATAATTTAGCACATATTTTTTGAGACATAAAGAATCCAGATATAAGTATATACAATTGTTCCTTGGTATCTGCAGGGGATTGGTTTTAGGACTCCTCATGGATACCAGAGTCCTCGGATGCTCAAGTCCCGTAATGTAAAATGGTGTAGTATTGTCGGCCTTCCATATCAGCAGGATATGGAACCGTTGGATATACAGAACTGACTGTACATGTGATTTATTTGTATAGTATATAGACATTCTGGTTTATAATTTAATATATGGTGGACATCTTCCCATGAAAATATTTGGAGACTTCAATCTTATTTATTTATTTATTTATTTATTTATTTATTATTTTTTCCTCCAAATTTGTTTCAGGTAGTTGTATATAAATTAATGAACAAAAACTTAAGTAAGATACATGTAAGAATTTAATAGAACCTGATACTCTGATTCTTTCAGTTTTTCTCAAACTCATCATGGGGCTTGTAAGAAAATTAACCAACATGGATACTACTACAGTTGAATGTCAAATCCTTAAGTGCTTATGACATACTAAATTCTTCAATACTGCTCTTATGAAGAACCCTTCAAGAGACTTGTGTTTTGTCTGTAGAAAAGTGTTGATTTCTTTGAGGAGTGAAGCATTCAGCTTTAGTGGATAAATCCTTGTTAGGCTGAGGCAATCATTATCATACCCCTCTTTGCCATAAATTGTGTTATGAATGGTCATATCAGTCTGTTTTGGCAAATGAGTAATTAGGGGAAGGCTGTTATTGTGCTTATGAGAATGATATTTTCTCTGAAAAAAGATAAATATGCATTAGGAAAAGGACCATTTGGACTCTTTTTCTGCTTCCTCCTTATTTTGTTAGAATATGATCCTTGGTTTTACAGCAGCCATCTTGTGACCCTGAGATGATCGTATGCCAATAAGGACAAATGGTAGATTAGAAAGAACCAGCAAAGACAGAAAACAGCACCATCAATAGTAACAACAATCACAGCAAAAGAACGATGGGACCTTAACTTGTGGAGTTCCTATAAAGTAAAAAATAAATGTTCTATGTTTACTCTAAAAACAAAAGAACTATGCAAACAAGCTTAAAACTACTTTTTTTGGTGCCAGTGTTATAAAATGTAGCTTTAAGTAAAACCTTGACTCAAATGCCAGCAACTTCAGAAAAGAATTTGGATAGGGGGAAGCAGAAAGTTATCTCACTTAGGAAAAACAACCACTATCTTTATGCTAATCCTTGACACAGAATTGAAACTTATATAGGTGCTGTAACACTTTACACAAATCCTATGTACTGGAGCAATAACAAGATCTAAATACAATTATATTTTTAAATCCTGGGTGAAGGCTTTCCATAAAAATAGCATCCTACTTTTCCCCCTAAATTTCTAAGCTATCACGTACTTTTCCCCAACATCTGCAGGCGTTCAGGAATTTTTAGGAAACTTTCATGCATGATCTTAATTCCCAATCCCCGGCTCTTTGGGCTCAATGACAAAAGATCAAGCTCACCAAAAATGATGGTTCTCTTGAAGTCAGGTGAGAGACACTGGCTCAGTTAGTCTCATGGGACAAAAGCAGTGCTGCATCAACTGTCTCCATGCAGCAGGGGCACGTGAGGGATCTCACAGCCAGTCATCTGTATAGCCCAGGTGATCTGCATACACAGCAGAAATCAAACTGGGTTCTCGTAAGCAAAGTCCATCATACAGATCACACACTCCCGGATCTTGTTTTCTTTTATTTTTTAATTTTTTAATTTTTATTTATTTTTACTTTTATTTTTTAATTACTTTCTGCTTTATAACAAAGTGAATCAGTTATACATATACATCTGTTCCCACATCCCTTCCCTCTTGTGTCTCCCTCCCCCCCACCCTCCCTATCCCACCCCTCCAGGCGGTCACAGAGCACCAAGCTGATCTCCCTGTGCTCTGCGGCTGCTTCCCACTATCTATCTACCTTACATTTGGTAGTGTATATATGTCCATGCCTCTCTTTCGCTTTGTCACAGCTAACCCTTCCCCCTCCCCATATCCTCAAGTCCATTCTCAAGTAGGTCTGTGTCTTTATTCCTGTTTTACCCCTAGGTACTTCATGACACATTTTTTCTTAAATTCCATATATATGTGTTAGCATATGGTATTTGTCTTTCTCTTTCTGACTTACTTCACTCTGTATGACAGACTCTAGGTCTATCCACCTCATTACAAATAGCTCAGTTTCGTTTCTTTTTATGGCTGAGTAATATTCCATTGTATATATGTGCCACATCTTCTTTATCCATTCATCCGATGATGAACACTTAGGTTGTTTCCATCTCCAGGCTATTGTGAATAGAGCTGCAATGAACATTTTGGTACATGTCTCTTTTTGAATTATGGTTTTCTCAGGGTATATGCCTAGTAGTGGGATTGCTGGGTCATATGGTAGTTCTATTTTTAGTTTTTTAAGGAACCTCCATACTGTTCTCCATAGTGGCTGTACCAATTCACATTCCCACCAGCAGTGCAAGAGTGTTCCCTTTTCTCCACACCCTCTCCAGTATTTACTGTTTCTAGATTTCTAGATGATGGCCATTCTGACTGGTGTGAGATGATATCTCATTGTAGTTTTGATTTGCATTTCTCTAATGATTAATGATGTTGAGCATTCTTTCATGTGTTTGTTGGCAGTCTGTATATCTTCTTTGGAGAAATGCCTATTTAAGTCTTCTGCCTATTTTTGGATTGGGTTGTTTGTTTTTTTGCTATTGAGCTGCATGAGCTGCTTATAAATTTTGGAGATTAATCCTTTGTCAGTTGCTTCATTTGCAAATATTTTCTCCCATTCTGAGGGTTCTCTTTTGGTCTTGTTTATGGTTTCCTTTGCTGCGCAAAAGCTTTGAAGTTTCATTAGGTCCCATTTGTTTATCTTTGTTTTTATTTCCATTTCTCTAGGAGGTGGGTCCAAAAGGATCTTGCTGTGATTTATGTCATAGAGTGTTCTGCCTCTGTTTTCCTCTAAGAGTTTGATAGTGTCTGGCCTTTCATTTAGGTCTTTAATCCATTTTGAGCTTATTTTTGTGTATGGTGTCAGGGAATGATCTAATCTGATACTTTTACATATCCCTGTCCAGTTTCCCTAGCACCACTTATTGAAGAGGCTGTCCTTTCTCCACTGTACATTCCTGCCTCCTTTATCAAAGATAAGTTGACCATATGTGTGTGGGTTTATCTCTGGGCTTTCTATCCTGTTCCATTGATCTATCTTTCTGTTTTTGTGCCAGTACCACACTGTCTTGATTACTCTAGCTTTGTAGTATAGTCTGAAGTCAGGGAGCCTGATTCCTCCAGCTCTGTTTTTTGTTCTCAAGATTGCTTTGGCTATTCAGGGTCTTTTGTTTTTCCAAACAAATTTTGAAATTTTTTGTTCTAGTTCTGTGAAAAATGTCAGTGGTAGTTTGATAGGGATTGCATTGAATCTGTAGATTGCTTTGGGTAGTAGAGTCATTTTCACAATATTGATTCTTCCAATCCAGGAGCATGGTATATCTCTCCATCTGTTTGTATCATCTTTAATTTCTTTCATCAGTGTCTTATAATTTTCTGCATACAAGCCTTTTGTCTCCTTAAGTAGGTTTATTCCTAGATATTTTATTCTTTTTGTTGCAATGGTAAGTGGGAGTGTTTTCTTGATTTCACTTTCAGATTTTTCATCATTAGTGTACAGGAATGCCAGAGATTTCTGTGCATTAATTTTGTATCCTGCTACTTTACCAAATTCATTGATTAGCTCTAGTAGTTTTCTGGTAGCATCTTTAGGATTCTCTATGTATAGTATCATGTCATCTGCAAACAGTGACAGCTTTACTTTTTCTTTTCCAACTTGGATTCCTTTGATTTCCTTTTCTTCTCTGATTGCTGTGGCTAAAACTTCCAAAACTAAGTTGAATAAGAGTGGTGAGAGTGGGCAGCCTTGTCTTGTTCCTGATCTTAGTGGAAATGGTTTCAGTTTTTCACCATTGAGGACGATGTTGGCTGTGGGTTTGTCATATATGGCCTTTATTATGTTGAGGAAAGTTCCCTCTATGTCTACTTTCTGCAGGGTTTTTATCATAAATGGGTGTTGAATTTTGTCGAAAACTTTCTCTGCATCTATTGAGATGATCATATGGATTTTCTTCTTCAATTTGTTGATATGGTGTATCACGTTGATTGATTTGCGTATAATGAAGAATCCTTGCATTCCTGGAATAAACCCCACTTGATCATGGTGTATGGTCCTTTTAATGTGCTGTTGGATTCTGTTTGCTAGTATTTTGTTGAGGATTTTTGCATCTATGTTCATCAGTGATATTGGCCTGTAGTTTTCTTTCTTTGTAACGTCCTTGCCTGGTTTTGGTATCAAGGTGATGGTGGCCTTGTAAAATGAGTTTGGGAGTGTTCCTCCCTGTGCTATATTTTGGAAGAGTTTGAGAAGGATAGGTGTTAGCTCTTCTCTAAATGTTTGATAGAATTCGCCTGTGAAGCCATCTGGTCCTGGTCTTTTGTTTGTTGGAAGATTTTTAATCACAGTTTCAATTTCAGTGCTTGTGATTGGTTTATTCATATTTTCTATTTCTTCCTGATTTCGTCTTGGCAGGTTGTGCATTTCTAATAATTTTTCCATTTCTTCCAGGTTGTCCGTTTTATTGACACAGAGTTGCTTGTAGTAATCTCTCATGATCTTTTGTGTTTTTGCAGTGTCAGTTGTTACTTCTCCTTTTTCATTTCTAATTCTATTGATTTGAGTCTTCTCCCTTCTTTTCTTGATGAGTCTGGCTAATGGTTTGTCAATTTTGTTTATCTTCTCAAAGAACCAGCTTTTAGTTTGGTTGATCTTTGCTATCGTTTCCTTCATTTCTTTTTCATTTATTTCTGATCTGATCTTTATGATTTCTTTCCTTCTGCTAACTTTGGGGGCTTTTTGTTCTTCTTTCTGTAATTGCTTTAGGTGCAGGGTCAGGTTGTTTACTCGAAATGTTTCCTGTTTCTTAAGGTGGGATTGTATTGCTATAAACTTCCCCCTTAGAACTGCTTTTGCTGCATCCCATAGGTTTTGGGTCGTCGTGTCTCCATTGTCATTTGTTTCTAGGTATTTTTTAATTTCCTCTTTGATTTCTTCAGTGATCACTTCGTTATTGAGTAGTGTATTGTTCAGCCTCCATGTGTTTGTATTTTTTACAGATCTTTTCCTGTAATTGATGTCTAGTCTCATAGCATTGTGGTCGGAAAAGATACTTGATACAATTTCAATTTTCTTAAATTTACCAAGGCTTGATTTGTGACCCAAGATATGATCTATCCTGGAGAATGTTCCATGAGCACTTGAGAAAAATGTGTATTCTGTTGTTTTTGGATGGAATGTCCTATAAATATCAACTAAGTCCATCTTGTTTAATGTATCATTTAAAGCTTGTGTTTCCTTATTTATTTTCATTTTGGATGATCTGTCCATTGGTGAAAGTGGGGTGTTAAAGTCCCCTAGTATGATTGTGTTACTGTCGATTTCCCCTTTTATGGCTGTTAGTATTTGCCTTATGTATTGAGGTGCTCCTATGTTGGGTGCATAAATATTTACAATTGTTATATCTTCTTCTTGGATCGATCCCTTTATCATTATGTAGTGTCCTTCTTTGTCTCTTCTAATAGTCTTTATTTTAAAGTCTATTTTGTCTGATATAAGAATTGCTACTCCAGCTTTCTTTTGATTTCCATTTGCATGGAATATCTTTTTTCATCCCCTTACTTTCAATCTGTAGGTGTCTCTAGGTCTGAAGTGGGTCTCTTGTAGACAGCATATATATGGGTCTTGTTTTTGTATCCATTCAGCCACTTTGTGTGTTTTGGTGGGAGCATTTAGTCCATTTACATTTAAGGTAATTTTTGATATGTATGTTCCTATTCCCATTTCCTTAATTGCTTTGGGTTCGTTATTGTAGGTATATTCCTTCTGTTGTGTTTCTTGCCTAGAGAAGTTCCTTTAGCATTTGTTGTAAAGCTGGTTTGGTGGTGCTGAACTCTCTCAGCTTTTGCTTGTCTGTAAACGTTTTAATTTCTCCATCAAATCTGAATGAGATCCTTGCTGGGTAGAGTAATCTTGGTTGCAGGTTTCTCTCCTTCATCACTTTAATTATGTCCTGCCACTCCCTTCTGGCTTGTAGAGTTTCTGCTGAGAGATCAGCTGTTAACCTGATGGGGATTCCCTTGTGTGTTATTTGTTGTTTTTCCCTTGCTGCTTTTAATATGATTTCTTTGTGTTTAATTTTTGACAGTTTGATTAATATGTGTCTTGGCGTATTTCTCCTTGGATTTATTCTGTATGGGACTCTCTGTGCCTCCTGGACTTGATTAAGTATTTCCTTTCCCATATTAGGGAAGTTTTCAACTATAATCTCTTCAAATATTTTCTCAGTCCCTTTCTTTTTCTCTTCTTCTTCTGGAACCCCTATAATTCGAATGTTGGTGCGTTTAATATTGTCCCAGAGGTCTCTGAGACTGTCCTCTGTTCTTTTCATTCTTTTTTCTTTATTTTGCTCTGCATTAGTTATTTCCACTATTTTATCTTCCACCTCACTTATCCGTTCTTCTGCCTCAGTTATTCTGCTATTGATCCCATCTAGAGTATTTTTCATTTCATTTATTGTGTTTTTAATCGATGCTTGATTCATCTTTAGTTCTTCTAGGTCCTTGTTAACTGTTTCTTTCATATTGTCTATTCTATTTCCAAGATTTTGGATCTTGGAAATAGAATCTTGGATCAGCTTTACTATCATTATTCTGAATTCTTTTTCAGGTAGACTGCCTATTACCTCTTCATTTGTTAGGTCTGGTAGGTTTTTATCTTGCTCCTTCACCTGCTGTGTGTTTTTCTGCTTTCTCATTTTGCTTATGTTACTGTGTTTGGGGTCTCCTTTTTGCAGGCTGCAGATTCGTAGTTCCCGTTGTTTTTGGTGTCTGTCCCCCGTGGCTAAGGTTGTTTCAGTAGGTTGTTTAGGCTTCCTGGTGGGGGGGACTAATGCCTGTGTTCTGGTGGCCGAGGGTCGATCTTGCCTTTCTGGTGGACAGGTCCACGTCCGGTGGTGTGTTTTGGGGTGCCTGTGGCCTTATTATGTTTTTAGGTAGCCTCTCTGCTAATGGGTGGGGTTGTGTTCCTGCCTTGCTAGTTGCTTGGCATAGGGTGACCAGCACTGTAGCTTGCTGGTCGTTGACTGAAGCTGGGTGCTGGTGTTGAGATGGAGATCCCTGGGAGATTTTCGCTGCTTGACATTATGTGGAGCTGGGAGGTCTCTTGTGGACCCGTGTCCTGAAGTTGGCTCTCCCACTTCAGAGGCACAGCACTGACTCCTGGCTGCAGCACCAAGAGCCTTTCATCCACCCGGCTCAGAATAACAGTGAGAAAAAGTAGAAAGAAAGAATTAGTAGAAGAAAGAAAGAGAGAGGGGAAGAAAGGAAGAAGGGAAGGAAGGATGGAAGAAAGAAAGGGAGGGAGGGAGGAAGGATGGAAAGAAAGAAGGAAAGAAAGGAGGGAGGGAGGGAAGAATGAAAGCAAAAGGAAGAGTGAATGGAAGAAGGGAGGGAGGGAGGAAGGAAAGAAAGAAAGAAAGACAGGAGGGAGGGAGGGAGGAAGGAAAGAAAAAGAAAGTGGAAAGAAGAAGGCTGGGAGGGAGGGAGGGAGGAAAGAAAAAGAAAGAAGGAAAGGAGGAGCGGAGGGAGGGAGGGAGGAAGGAAAGAAAAAGTGGAAAGAAGAAGGGTTGGAGGGAGGGAGGAAAGAAAAAGAAAGAAGGAAAGGAGGAGCGGAGGGAGGGAGGGAGGAAGGAAAGAAAAAGAAAGTGGAAAGAAGAAGGGTGGGAGGGAGGGAGGAAAGAAAAAGAAAGAAGGAAAGGAGGAGCGGAGGGAGGGAGGGAGGAAAAAGAAAAAGTGGAAAGAAGAAGGGTGGGAGGGAGGGAGGAAAGAAAAAGAAAGAAGGAAAGGAGGAGCGGAGGGAGGGAGGGAGGAAGGGAAGGTAGGAAAAAAAGAAAGAGCAGGTAAAGTAAAATAGAATAAAGTATGAAATATAGTAGCGTTATTAAAATTAAACAGTAATTATTGAAAAAAAACACGGACCGATAGAACCCAGGGACATATGGTGGAAGCAAAGCTATACAGAGAGAATCTTACACAGAAGATTACACATACACATTCACAAAAAGAGAGCAGGGGGAAAAATAAAAAATCTTGCTCTCCAAGTCCACCTCCTCAATTTGGGATAATTCGTTGTAAAAAGAGGAAAAGGGCGAGAAGTCTGAAATCTTGCTAAGTCCACCTCCTTAATCGGGGATAATTCGTTGTAAAAAGAGGAAAAAGGGGGGAAAGTCTTAAATCTTGTCCTCAAAGTCCACTTCCTCAATTTGGGATGATTCGCTGTCCATTCATGCACTCCACAGACGCAGGGCACATCAAATGGACCGTGGAGCTTTAATCCGCTGCCTCCGAGGCTGCACAGAGAGATTTCCCTGTCTCTGCTCTCACAACTCCCGGGTCTCAGCCTTGGACCTGGCCCCGCCTCTGCGCGTAGGTCGCCGGAGGGCGTCCGTTCTTCGCTCAGACAGGACGGGTTTAAAGGAGCCGCTGATTCGGGGGCTCTGGCTCACTCAGGCAGAGGGGAGGGAGGGGCGCGCAGTGTGGGGCGGGCCTGCGGCAGCAGAGGCCGGCGTGACGTTGCAGCAGCCCGTGGCGCTCCGTGCGCCCTCCCGGGAAAGCCGTCCCCGGGTCCCGGGACCCCGGCAGTGGCGGGGTGCACAGACCCCCCGGAAGGCAGGGCGGACAGTGACCCGCGCTCGCACACAGGCCCCGCGGCGGCGGCCGGCGGCGGCGGCGGCGGCGGCAGCAGCAGCAGCCGCCCCAGCGTCCCACGCCCGTCTCCGAGGTCCGCGCCTTACCCGCGGCTCGCGCCTGTCTCCAGCGCCTCCCCAAGCAGCCCTCTTAATGCCCTCTCCTCGCGCACCAGGCAACAAAAGGGAAAAAAGTCTCTTGCCTCTCCGGTATCTCCAGACCCTTTCCCCGGACTCCCTCCGGGCTAGCCGTGGTGCACTAACTCCTTCAGGCTCTCTTCCTGCCGCGAGCCCCAGTCCTCTCCCTGCGCTCCGACTGAAAGCCGATACCCGAGCCTCAGCTCCCAGCCCCGCCCACCCCGGCGGTCGAGCAGACAAGCCTCTCGGGCTGGTGTGTGCCTGAGGGCACCGATCCTCTGTGCCGGAATCTCTCCGCTTTGCCCTCCGCACCCCTGTTGCTGTGCTCTCCTCCGCTACTCCGAAGCTTTCCCCCTCCGCCACCTGCAGTCTCCGCCCGCGAAGGGGCTTGTAGTGTGTAGAAACCTTCCCTCCTTCACGGCTCCCTCCCACTGGTGCAGGTCTCGTCCATATCTTATTGTCTCTGTTTATTCTTTTTTTTCTTTTGACCTACCCAGGTATGTGGGGAGTTTCTTGCCTTTTGGGGGGTCTGAGGTCTTCTGTCAGCGTTCAGTAGGTGTTCTGTTGGAGTTGTTCCACGTGTAGATGAATTTCTGATGTATCTGTGGGGAGGAAGGTGATCTCTGCGTCTTACTCTTCCGCCATCTTGCCTTTGTCCCCCATTTATTGTGTTTTTAATCGATGCTTGATTCATCTTTCGTTCTTCTAGGTCCTTGTTAACTGTTTCTTGCATTTTGTCTATTCTATTTCCAAGATTTTGGATCTGGGAAATAGAATCTTGGATCAGCTTTACTATCATTATTCTGAATTCTTTTTCAGGTAGACTGCCTATTACCTCTTCATTTGTTAGGTCTGGTAGGTTTTTATCTTGCTCCTTCACCTGCTGTGTGTTTTTCTGTCTTCTCATTTTGCTTATCTTACTGTGTTTGGGGGTCTCCTTTTTGCAGGCTGCAGGTTCGTAGTTCCCGTCGTTTTTGGTGTCTGTCCCCAGTGGCTAAGGCTGTTTCAGTAGGTTGTGTAGGCTTCCTGGTGGAGGAGACTAGTGCCTGTGTTCTGGTGGTTGAGGCTCGATCTTGTCTTTCTGGTGGGCAGGTCCACGTCTGGTGGTGTGTTTTGGGGTGCCTGTGGCCTTATTATGTTTTTAGGCAGCGTCTCTGCTAATGGGTGGGGTTGTGTTCCTGTCTTGCTAGTTGCTTGGCATAGGGTGACCAGCACTGTAGCTTGCTGGTCGTTGACTGAAGCTGGGTGCTGCTGTTGAGATGGAGATCTCTGGGAGATTTTCGCCGCTTGATATTATGTGGAGCTGGGAGGTCTCTTGTGGACCTGTGTCCTGAAGTTGGCTCTCCCACTTCAGAGGCACAGCACTGACTCCTGGCTGCAGCACCAAGAGCTTTTCATCTTCCCGGCTCCAGATCCAACGTGCAGCACACAGAGCAGGGGGCAGGGTCCCCAGATGGGAGGTCTAGTGCAGCTCAGTGAAATCTTGATCTGTGAGGCTGAGAGGTGGAGACGGGAGAGCTTGCTCCTTGGCCCGGCCGGCACTTCCCGGCGCTGTCCTGGGCGGAGCCTCCGCCCCGCCGCGCTCCAGAGCCACTGCCGCCTCGACGCCACACCACTGCTTCTTCCCGGATCTTGTTTTTTAATATTTGTTTTATTTTATTGATTGATTTTTTTCTTGTTTGTTTGTGCTGGGTCTTAGTTGCAGCCGCTGGGCTCCTTAGTTATGGCATGCAAACTCTTCGTTGCGTCATGCGTGTGGGATCTTGTTCCATGAACAGGGAATGAACCCGGCCCCCCTGCATTGGGAGTGTGGAGTCATTAGCCAATGCACCACCAGGGAACTCCCCTGGATTCTTTTTTCTGATCCATTTATTCCAGGGTCATAAACACCTTTAGGCTGATGCTGTGTGAGGCCTATTCTTTGAGCTATCCTATTTGGTTCCTCTCAGCTGAGTTGCTAGGCGCGTCTGGCTAGGTGTTGAATGATAGACCAAAACTGTAACTTGATCCAGATATGGCAGCAGCGGCTCCTGATCCAGCTCCATCCCGTTGCCAAAGCCAGCCCAGTCGGACTGACACTTGTGAGGCAGGCAGATATCATTCGAAGTGGGGGACATAAGCCACTTTCCAATCTTCCGGGGTTGAGTGTGTGATCTGTGTGCTGTTTTGACAGTCTTCCAAACTCATTCTTTTTTTTATTTTAATTAGTTAATTTATTATTTTTATTTATATATTTTTGAATTTTTTAAATTTATTTTTTATACAGCAGGTTCTTATTAGTTATCTGTTTTATATGTATTAGTATATATATGTCAATCCCAATCTTCCAATTTATCTCACCACCACCGACCCCCACCCTGTCCCACTTTCCCCCCTTGGTGACCATACGTTTGTCCTCTACATCTTTGTCTCTATTTCTGCGTTGCAAACCGGTTCATCTGTACCATTTTTCTAGATTCCAAATATGCATTAATATACAATATTTGTTTTTCTCTTTCTGACTTACTTCACTCTGTATGACAGTCTCTAGGGCCATGCACGTCTCTACAACTGACCCAATTTCATTCTTTTTTATCTCTGAGTAATATTCCGTTGTATATACGTACCACTTCTTCTTTGTCCTTTCATCTGTCGATGAGCATTTAGGTGGCTTCCATGACCTACCTATTGTGAATAGTGCTGCCTTGAACATTGGCGTGCATATGTCTTTTTGAATTATGGTTTTCTCTGGGTATATGCCCAGTAGTTGGATTGCTGGATCATGTGGTAGTTCTATTTTTAGTTTTTAAGGAAGCTCCATACTGTTCTCCATAGTGGCTGTATCAGTTTACATTCCCACCAGCAGTGCAAGAGGGTTCCCTTTCTTCACACCCTGTCCAGCATTTGGTGTTTGTAGCTTTTCTGATGATGTCCATTCTAACCGGTGTGAGGTGATACTTCAATGTAGTTTTGATTTGCATTTGTTTAATAATTAGTGATGTTGAGCAGCTTTTCATGTGCCTCTTGACCATCTGTATGTCTTCTTTGGAGAAATGTCTATTTAGGCCTTCTGCCCATTTTTTCTTTGGGTTGTTTGTTTTTTCAATAGTGAGCTGCATGACCTATTTATATATTTTGGTGATTACTCCTTTGTCTGTTGATTCGTTTGCAAATATTTTTCCCATTCTGAGGGTTATCTTTTCGTCTTTTTTATAGTTTCCTTTGCTGTGCAAAGCTTTTAAGTTTCATTACGTCCCATTTGTTTATTTGTTTTTAAGGCTGCATTGTTCCTTTGCTTACTGATGAACATATAAAAGTCAGAAGTTTTTGATATTATAAAACGTCAAAGTAATGAACATTCCTGTGTGAGCACATTTGAATATGTATGCTTTGTCTCAGTTAACTTCACTCAGAATGGAACTTCTGCATCAAAGAGTTTATGCCCTTATGTTTCTGTGGATATTGCTACACTGTACCAACTTATGGTTGTTCATGCAGGAAATACTTATTGAGCATCTGTTATATTTAAGCACTGTGCTGGGTGCCAGCAAAAAGACTTGTGAAATTTTGTGAGTGAAGAGACTTGACCTGCCCTTTGTGAATTCTAACAGTCCAGAGTGGGAATAGGTATTCGAGGTTCATAGTCTGCATGTAGAATTACAACTCTGACAAGTGCCAAGGAGAGGAACATGGTACCATGAGAGCATATTTTGGGAGGATTTGATCTCATCATGGAGATTAGAGAAGGTTTATTTAGGGATGTTTCAGCTGATATCTGAAGGATAAGTAGATATTAACCAGATCGGGACGTTGCGGAGAGATTTCTGAGCATAAGGAAGAGCAAAAGACCCTATAAGAGGAAAGCATATGCTGTGTTGGAGGTACTGGCCTGGAAGGTGGAGCTGTTGGGGGAGCATGTGATAATAATGGAGCTACAAGTGTGAGGTAGAAGCTCAATCATTCAGGCTTATGTTTAAGGTTTCAGACTTTAAGAGTAATAGAAAACCATTGAACTTTTTTTGTTGAAGGTGAGTGTGTGGAAGATACCCAATTGCACTTTCAACCTATCATTTTGCTACTGAGTGGAGAATACACTGCAGGAAGAAAGAGTGGAAGCGAGGAAACAAGTTAGGAGACTTGTGTAGAAATTGGGCATAATGGTGGCTTGGACCAGGGTATGGTGGTCATTTTGGTGGAAAGATGTGGACAGATCCTAGAGGTATGTAGCAGTATCATTGTTAGCACTGGTGGTGGGTTGAAGATGAGGGCGAGGGAGAAATAGCTGTCAGTGATGGTGATTCATAAGTTTTTGGCTCCTATGGTTGGTTAGATACGGTTTTGTAGATATGATGTTAATATTTATACTAATTTTTCTTTTGTTATTTGCTGGTTCTTGAGGAATACTCTGTCCTATTAAATCTCCTGTTTATAGTGTACAGAGCATTTTCTCCGAAACTGATTGTTGCATATTATCAGATAACTTTTTAACATCTGCCTGTTAGGTCCTGTATTTTATTCTCTTTCATTTATTAATTAAATTGGTGTATTAATGTAAATAATTATATTAATAGATTTTCTACAGTTGTGTTATCCTTTCATCCTTGGAATAATGCCTTTTTCTAGTCATGGTATATATCATTCTTTAATAATTATTGATTAGATGTGCTGATATTTTCTTAGGATTTTTATATCTATATTGGTAAAGCGAAATTGGACCTTTTTGCAAAAACTTGATTGTCTTTTCTTTTTATTTACAAATGACTCTCATTGTGTTATTTTGTAGATATTTGATTGATGTAGAAGGCATGTGGCCAGATGATGCAATTGGACATAAGTATAAGGGTTTTCACTACTTTTCCGTTTTTATAAAATTTGAAGTTAGAAGTGTAGGGGAATTTCTCAAATTTTGGAAAAAGAGAAAAGTTTGTAATTCATTTGTTCTGACATAAGATAACCTTTTACTAAAAGTTTATAAAGGGATGTATCTGGAAATAGCGAGATATAACAGCCTGAATAATTAGTTAGTGGATTTCAGCATTTTTTTCTTTTTTAAATTTATTTAATTAATTTGTTTTTGATATTATATCCACTGCACAACCAAGGAAGTTCTTTTTCTTCCTTCCTTCCTTCCTTCCTCCCTTTATTTAAAGCTCCAAGCCTTTTAAAATATATGACTTCTTAGTAACAATCTGCAGTTCATATAACCAAGGGGTTTTTAACTTCTCCTCTAAAAGTTATATTCCTGGGACTTCCCTGGTGGTCCAGTGGTTAAGACGCTGTGCTTCCAATGCAGCAGGATTGGGTTCAATCCCTAGTTGGGGAGCTATGTTCCCACAGGCTGCGCAGCCAAAGAAATTTTTTAAAAAGTTATATTCCTGTATTATTGAGTTTAGTGGTTTAGATTTTCCTTTTTTTTCCTATTTTTTTCTTTGCTGTACACGGGCCTCTCACTGTTGTGGCCTCTCCCATTGCAGAGCACAAGCTCTGGATGCACAGTCTCAGTGGCCATGGCTCACGGGCCTAGCCACTCTGCGGCATGTGGGATCCTCCCGGACTGGGGCACGAACCCATATCCCCTGCATTGGCAGGTGGACTCTCAACCACTGCACCACCAGGGAAGCCCTTGACATAATTATTTTGAATTTGGATAGTGCTGATGGTTGCACAGCATTGTGAATGTCTTTAATGTCAATGAATTGTATACTTGAAAATGGTTGAAAGACTAAATTTTGTTTTATGTACATCTTACCATAATAAAAAAAACAGATGAACGAACAGCATTACCCAGAATTAAGTAAGATGATAGAACTCAGGACAGAATTCAAAATAAAAGAAACAAAATTCAGAAAAGCTGACTAAATTTAAAATAATACAAGAGTGGGGACTTCCCTGGTTGTCCAGTGGTTAAGAATCTGCCTTCCAATGCAGCGAATGCAGGTTCGATCCCTGGTTGAGGAACTGAGATCCCACATGCCGCAGGGCAGCTAAGCCTGCACGCCGCACCTACTGAGCCTACGTGCTGTGGAGCCCACATGTCACAACTAAAGAGCCCACGAGCCACAAGAAAGAGCCCACGCACTTCAATGAAGAGCCCACGTGCTGCAACTAATACCCGACACTGCCAAAACTAAATAAATTAAATAAAATAACACGAGTGAATGAACATAATGGATAATGCCTTAAGAGAAACAAACAAGAAAAGGAAAGATTTTTAAATCGAAAAGAAAACAAAAAGTATTTTAGACAAATGGCAAACATAAAAGATAGGCAGAAAGGAGTCAGGACAGCTCTGAAAAGAGTAATATAAGTACGTATTAGAATCTATTATGCCATGAAAGTGACATTTCAAATGAGTGGGACAGATTAGTCAGTAAATTGTGATACATACATGTTGAGGTATAAAGAGTTCTCTGGAAGGTTCCATGGCACGGCAAAAGCAGATGCCTCTGAGGAGGGATATGTGTGGCTGGGGAACGTGCGGAAAAGGATGACTTTTCATTGAATACCGTTGTGTACCTTTTCTAATGTTCTGTCATGTGAATTTATTACCTCTGAAGGTCACCTGTGTTCAAACCCCACTTCCCCCAGTTACTAGCTCTTAATCTTGGGCAAACTCTTTACACTCTCCAGGCTTCTTTATCTGTGAAATAAGGTCAGTAACTTAGCCTGGTGCTGCCTGGCACAGAATCCACTGTCAATAAATGGAGATTATTAGTGTAAAAACCCGAAATGCCCATCAATGGAGGAATGGATATTTTAAATGTGGTGTATATGTGAAATATTACACAGTCGTAAAAAGGAATGAAGTACCGACACATGCCACGACATGGACAAACTTGAAAACCTTATGCTAAGTGAGAGAAGCCCCACAGAGTGGTCACATTTGTATTATTTCATGAAATGTCCAGAAAAGGCCAAACCATAGCGACAGAAAGGAAATGAATGGTTGCAGGGACTGAAGGAGGAGGCGATGAAGAGGGCCAGCTGAGGGTTACAGGGGATTCTTTTTGGAGGATGGATAAGTGATGGGTTAGATGACAGTGATGGTTGCATAGGCTTGAGAATGTACGAAATGACACTGAATTTGCAGTCTCAGAGGGTGAATTTTATGGCATGTGAATGACATCTCAAAAAAATAATTTTGAAAATGAAAATTGCCAGTTTTCCCATTTTCACTATCCACTATCCACTGTTCAAGCCTCCATCTCTCCCTTCTCCCCACGTCATTCCTTTTTACGCCCACCCCTGCTGCTATCTCCCAACCTTACTCCCTCGAGCTGCCCCACGAGGCCTCCCAGGGAGCCACTGAACCGCTGGGCACCTGCGTCCTTTGGCTGTTGGAACCATTACCCTGTGCCCGTGAACCCACCGCTCTCACCCACGACAGTGGACGCTTCTGTAGGATTTTTCTCGTGCATTTCAGTTGATGGTGGTGTTTTCAGAAGGTGGCACGCCGCCTGGTCAATGAAGGAAGCCCCTCAAGTTAATACTTAGGCCTGTCCAGAAGCTTAATCTCGTGCACCAGTAACCTCAGCATGCTGTGCTCTGAAAGCAAGGTTGGACGCCTGCAGGCACTTGCAAATACTGAGGACTTCAGAGGCATTTGCGCCTCAAATTGAGGCCTTGTACCTCCACAGGCGATGTGACCTCAGCCCTTTGCTGCACCTCTCCTAAGTGAAGTGGCACAGGAATACTGGCCTTGCCTGTCGTTGCCAGGATTAACTGAATAGTGCATTAGCTGCCCTGGTGCTTAGGTGTTGAGTACATGGTGATTTGCATTCCAGGCCCTATTCGTTTCCCTCCTGAGGCAGCAGTTCCCTTGGCTCTGCCCCTATCGTCAGCTGCCCCTAGGATAGCTCTGAGCCCTAGCCACCTCTCTGGGAGATTTCCCTATACCCCCACTATAATCACACCTGCATAAGGCAACTCAGACCTTTCAGACATGTGTCCTGAACCTCTTGTTTTCTTAAATACCTCTGTGGTGGTTGTGAGACTTAAGGCCAACCTCCCCAAGAGGCTTTTTCTATTTCTTCTAGTAAACCTAGACTCACCTTTACCGTCATCTTCAGCTCTTCTCACATTTTGTTCTTTCAACCCTGACCTCTGACCCTGCTTTTCACTTCTGCCCTTTCACCCTCACTCCTGCTTCCTTTCATAAATCCATGAATCTCTTTCGACCCTCCTGGCCCAGGGCCACGTTCTTCCTCTTTCCTCAGTTTTTTCCCCTTTCCTCCCCTTTCCTTCATTCTCCCATCCGACTTTCAGTCCTTCCTTTCTCATGCAGACTTTGATTCCAACCCCATCAAAAACAAAACAAACAAAAATTAAAGCACGCCAGAGTTATCAGCATCTCAAAATTCAAAAGGTTTATTACTCATCTATTAATTCTATTACATTTACTTATTCAGTTTTATTGTTTTAATATATATCAAAATAAATAGAGAAATTTATACTTATCTTGTTTATATATGGAAGAACAACTGGTACCCAAGGTGGCACCAACAATCCTAGCAGCTCTTACTATAAATATCCGTAGTAGTAAGCAATTTCCATTTCTTTTTGCCTCTTAATGAAAAACCGCAGTTTCCCCAAAGAGGTGTATTTGGCAGCATTCACACGTTCTTGTTGAGCCCGCCTCTTCATGGCCTCCCGCTCTGGTCTCTGCTCTTGTTCAATGGGCTTTCACATGACTGGCTCAGAAACGTTGGGTTCCCTCCATGGTCTTCGTTGCTTGCTGAAGTATTGGAGTAGAAATGGGGTTTGGAGCTTGGGTGGAGAGTGGCGCTTAGTCACAGCAGGGGGAACAGGCTCCCACTGGAGAGAAGCAAAAGATGAAGTTTTGTAGGATGCAGGCCTAGGAGCAGCAGACTGAGGGACACTAGGCTGGGTATGGTTGGTCCAACCCTGATGGGTTGGGTTGGTCACAGTTGGCTGAGCTGGTTTGGCAGGACCTGGCAAAGAGGCAGGAGCTGGCTGGAATGAACTTGCTGCAGCAGGTTGAGCTGAGTTATTAGAGGCAGTCTGGGCATGGTCCGCCACAGTAGGCAGATGTGAGACCAGAGACTGTGGCCTCCGAGGAGCAGGTCGAGCTTGAGGCTTGTCCCAGGCAGAAAAAGGCAGAGGTATCAACTTGACCTTCCCACGAGGAGGCAAGTGATACTGGGATGGAGATAGAAACTCTGTTTCAGCACTGCTGTCTGGTTTCTGGGTTTTGACTTGAGGTTTCTCAGGGCTCTTACCCTCACGTGGGGTACGCTGCCATGGCTGGTTAGGTGGGGGTGACTGGGGGTCTTTAGGGTTGCTTGAATTTCCCAAGACCCGACAGGAAGAGAGCCCAGTTTTCTTATCATTCTTCTCCCCCAGTGCATGAAAAACCTTCACAGACTCCAGCATGCACATGCCTAGGGAGGTTCGAGGCTTTTTAAAGCTCTCTTGCATAAGCTCAGTTTCCTGTTCCTTCTGCTTCATCTGGGGAATTGTTCGCTTCTCTTCTGCCTTGACTTTGTTCCCTGCCTGCTTATTCTCTTCAGCCTTGTTTCTTCCTCTGGCCCTTGTGGTCTTTTCCTGCCCATGGCTCTTAGTTTTGCTGATCTTTCTGGATGCAGTTTTCTGAGGTTTGCCTTTCGAATGCTTGGCCGTGTTCACAGGAGCCCTGTCACTGACTGCAGCATTGCATGGAACCACTTCTCCCCGTAACAGGCACTCTGGATTCTTTGGCTGGATTTTGGCCTTGGGAGCACCACTGATCGGCTCAGAGGCTTTATGTTTGTTCTTCCTGGGTTGATCAGAGGGAACCTTTCGGACACTTGGCTTTTCCTGTACCTGATTCATCTGAAGATGAATGGCTCTGGTGTCTTTGGCTTTCATCACGTCGGGACCTTTGGATTGATCAAGACCTTTCAAAGAATTAAAGATATATTAGTAAAAATGCATAACAAGCAACAAAATTCAATCAATGTGAATGTATAGGTAGCCAAATTATATATAGACAAGTATTTCAATTGAAACTGGTACAAAGCAGACAGCCAAATAATAAGTGTAAAAGAATTTCATTATTGTGCTCATTCATATTTTTACCCAGCAAGTAACAGGTATTAAGCCTGGTAGAAATATATATTTCAAAGAATAGAAATATATCATAAGCAGAAAGGAAGCTTAAAAAGTATCAAGAAGGTTTTTGTATTTTTCCTAGAACTTAGATTATAATCATCTTCAACATCCAAGAAGATGACATCCCAAAACCTAAAAAAACCGTCATCAATTGAATCCAATTAAAAAACATTTTCAAATGTAAGAAAATCCAAAGGACTCCACAGTGTTGTTTTAGATAAATGCAGATTTTTTTTCCCGCGCCGCGTGGCCCTGGCAGTGAAATCACTGAGTCCTAACCACTGGACCGGCAGGGAATTCCCTCAATGTGGAACCAGAGATGTGGGGCTTGACTTTTTCTTTTCCTTCTTAGGTAGCTAAGATCTAAAAACGAACAGTGGCTGTTGATCAATGTGCTCCCTGTGTTAGGAGGGAAAGAACTGTAAAGATGAAAAGCAACCTTGCCGTAGAACCTACATATCACACAAAGGAAATAGTCCTTCTGATTCAACTTAGAAGATATCATTTAAAATTTGTAATTGGTAATATGTCTACATAGTTTAAAAATTAGAAAGAATAAGACATTGAAAAGCAGACCCCTAGATAACCACTTTGGTTTCTTGTATATAGGAAGCATCATTACTAAAACATATTTCTAAAATGTTTATATTCAAAAGTATCAAGTGCCAACTGTATTCAGACAGGCAATAAAAGAAAAAGAAACTGAGTATGACTTTTCTAATAATCTGCCTTTCCTGGTGCTACCCTGTTCTGGGCTTACTTTCCTCCTTAGTCTGTTAAAATAAGGATTTGCTACAATCCACTTTCTTTTGCGCTGCTCTGAGCAGAATTCACTCTATGCTGTTTCTGCTTTAATTTAAAATCTTTGGTTCCCATCAACGTTCCATTGCAAAGTACGTTTACTTGAGAGCTCCTCTATGCTTTCCCTCTTCATTCTTATATTTTTTCCTATCACTTGGTTCCTGTCAGTCTGGGCTGATGAAAACAATCCTAAACTTCCTTACGTTTGACTCTGGACCTCCCTACAGCCCAGTACTCTCCATCCTCTCTCCCTATTTTCTCCGTTCAACTAGTCGAAATATTAGTGGAGGGAAACCATTAGAGATCGAACATCTTGCTATATATCGCTAGTTTTCTATGTCACCTTACGTTTCTATGTTTCTGTTGAAACACTCTTGAGAAGTCTGTGATATCATTTTCTCCATGGGTACCCTTTAAGGCTCAATATTAGAAAAGAAAGGAATCAGAGTGATCAACCAATGTAGTATCCTAACATAACAGAGAAGGAAAAAATCAGGTGGTGTGAGACAGTCAATGATGTGTCCAAAGTCACACAGATAGTAAATGCCAAAGTCAAAAGTGGAATTAGGTCTCCAGACTTGTAGTTCAATACTTTCCCTCATTATTCCATGCTATTTTGAATCTACTACTGAATTTACGGGCAAACTTAATCTGACAAAAAACTTTAAAAAGTTTCTTTTCTTACCTGACATGGTCAGAGAAGAAGAGGAAACATCAAATGCAGATAGAAGGGATGAGGAGGCAACACCAGAAGGTGTCTGAGTGGCTGCAGCTGAACAGTACAAATGTCACTGGATACTGGTCACTGGTCACTGGTCCCTGGTCCATTGTGATGATCCGACTTTATTTATGACAACTCCACGGAAACCCCAAGACTCTACCAAGTGGTAGTAGGTTTGGTAGGAGAATGATGTCACAAGGCAGGCAGTTGAAACGAATGAGATCGCCAGTGGCAAGGTCCGATCCCCAACAGGAACGCGGGGATGGGTGGAGAGAGTGTGGGAGAGCTAAACCACCACCTAAATTTCTGAGCCCTGGGGAGGAAATCCTAGAAGACAGATTTACCTCCCCCAGGCTCTTACATTAGGGAAAACATTGCAACATTTCTTACAGACGTTCATTAATATAATTAACTAACAGTTACTTATATTCTACAGAGTATTATATTTTATGTATCATATACTTAGAGCTATATATATATATATCTTATTTAATTAATATCCTTAGGAAGGAAAGAGCCATCTAGTTTGAACTCTTACAGTTGTTCTGAAATCATATCTGTCTCATTCGTGAACTTCTAGCGGCTTTTAAGGAGCAAAAGTAGGGATTCAGAAGCTCTTTTTGTAACCTGGTTAAAGAGTAGCGTGAAGTTTGCTGAGTGTACCTTGTGGGGAATATTGTGGTCCAAGGCTCTTCTCTTTTAGTTTCTTCTCCTTGACTCCTGCCTTCCTTGGGCTGGGCTAGGCTTGGCCAGGTTGGACTTACATTTCTCTTCTGCTTTCTTTCTTTTTTTTTTTCCCATTTTGGGCATTGTTTCTATGACAAGCCTTGATCTTGCATTCTCACCCTCATGGATGTTACTTGCTGTCAACTTCCAGCAGCAGGAGCCTTCTTTTCAGTGCCTGATGCTTCACAGAATAGACTCTGCCCATTGGAAGCAAATAGCAGAGAGCTAGGAGACAGAGCTGGTTGCAGACCTTTCCTCTTCCAGCCTTTGGTTGGAATTCTTTGGCCCATAATTTGCTACCTATGTTTCCTTGGGCCACAGTGGTATCCTGCCATCCAGCTCTTGTATATGTGAGAGACATTCTGAATACTGTCCCTTTTTCTTTGCACAGAAGTATATACAGTGTGGCAGTTACTGTAATCTCCTCCCCCTTGCAAACAGCCACTCTAGAATCTTGGACCTCTAGGGTTCTCTGTCTTGCATGCTTCGGGGCAAGGCCAAGCTAAATGAAGAGGAGAATAATTAGAGAAGGAAGAGGACATTGCTGGAGAACTGGGAGCAGATAAGGTGAAAGGGCCCAGGAGAAAAGAGATTCATGTAGATTTGTTGGTTTCTGTGGAAACAAGTTGACACACTTTGCCCGCAGTTTGTATTACCAGAACAGACAGTCATAGATATAAGTAGCTAGATAGTGCAGCAACTGCCATGATTTCTGAACACTAAGGAGAACAGTCTTACATGTATTTCTCATTTTGTTTTCTGTCATATTACCTTCTTAATAGAATTCACTGGTATGTTTGTAGAATACAGATTTTTTAAATGGTTATTTAAATGGTTTAAATGGTTATTTAAATTTTTTAAATTTTTTTAAATTTTTTTAAATGGTTATTTCCTTGCCATATTTTTAAGGACTCCAACATTGTAAGACATATTGAATATTTTTCTCGTGACAATTTTTTCTCTTGAAGCATCATGAACGAACTTGACCTGTTGTATTTTGTGGAGAAAGTGTAAAAAGGGTCTGTGAAAAAGACACTGTGGTGAGTCGCATTATGCACCCAAGCGTAAGCAGCAGATATGTGCCATCAGCCCAATTTGGCCTGGATTGCCTCTGTTTTAGTTCCCGTGGTTAGTGCTTTTCTCCCTAACTGCTCTTGTGACGGTGATAATGTGAGTAAGGGCTGATTGCTGTTGATTTATATGTGAGGTTAGCTGGTTTGAGGGAGGAAATCTATGGACCTAGTCATTTTCCTTGCTGGTAAGCTTTCAGGGAGGGGTGCAAAGATTGATCTTTCTGGGGACTTTTCTAGTACCAGGAAGATATCCCGTAGAGGGGACCTCGAAAGACACACGTGTAATTTTTAGGCCTGTTTTTCCTGTTATGAGATATGAGTTGTTTCACTGATGGGGATGATGCTTATCTGAGAAGAAATTGTGAAAGGTGTTGTAGTATAGAGATGTGGCTTAAGCTTTTAAGTTTTTCTCAGGGTTTTTCCCCTAAGCTTCCTATTTCACATGGCCTACTTACATGATACTAGTATGTGATGTGAGGCTAACAACTTACTAAATACCTGCAAGCCAGATCAGTCTCTTTTCTCTATATTTCCAAGGAAAGTAAGGGACCCATAGCTACTGCAGGTTAGGGTGGGTGGTGTGAGATTGGGGGAAGTGTGGTAAGATATTTTGGTATCAGTAAAATATTTACATATTAAAATATTCATTTCCAACATTCAATTCTATTGAGGCAAATCCTTAGTTAGGCTTTTCCTGGTTCCTAGCCTATGTAACTTATTTTCTCTCCCTAGTTCCAGCCATTTAGCTTTAGCTTGCAAGCTCAGCTTCATCCTAACCTCTAAAAGAATCTTACACGTAGGGGAAAGAAACTAAAGACCTCTCTTTCAACACTTAGGCACATCAGGCCCTACCCTGACCTAAGCCTTTATTCTTAGAGTTAGGGTATTGTCTTGTCCCCTATACCCACTTCCTGCATTTTGAAACCATCAGGTTAACTGAGACATGTCTTGGTGTAACATCCCCAGTTCGTCTACCCCTGAGGCTCTCCTTAATTCTTCCCATTGTCACATTGTGATTTAATTAAATACTGGAATCCCTCAAATCCTTGCATGGTACCTGAGGCCCTATGGGATAGTGGTTGATTTTGTTAGTGTCAAGTACTTAGCTGTGTGATTCTCCAAATATCCCTTGCTCCTATATTTTCCATGCCAGCATACTACATACCCATTAAGGCATTGTTTCATCTCATGTTGCACGCACTCCCATCGAGAGGCCTACTCTTTGCTACTTCCCATACTTTCTGGAAACCCTGTTATGGCCAGGTCTGCATTGTTTTGTGTACCCACCCAAAGCCTGTGTCTTTTAGCAAGCTGGAACTATAAGGCCAACATAGATTTTCTAGTTTCTGATAGATTTATGTCACAATTTGTACATTGTCATGTCTATAGATATCTCTATCAGTTGTACTTTTTGGCCATTACAAGCCTATTGGATAATTTTCATAAATTGCAAAAGAATATTTTATGACTTAGCACCAAATCGACTGTGCCTAATCGTAAGTTTGTACGTTGTGTACGTTGTGCTCACTTGTATCTTTTCTTTAGTTAAATAGTACTTTACTAGTATTGTCCCATTTGTAATTATGTGGAAGTTTTCAGAATTGTAAATTAATGCTTGTGGATTGAAAGTTGGTTAGACTATGAGTGTCCCACATACGTTAAAGGTAGTGATCTTTTTACTCATTCATTCATTCATTCATTCATTCAATAATTCTGACCTTCCTGACTCAGTTTACCCACCTCAAATGGTTGTGAAGATTACTAACAGTGTATGTAAGATACTTTCAGAAATGAGGAACTAAACAGTAAAACTAACAAAAAACACTTGTTATTATAAATAACAATGGAATTTAGTATGCCATTTTACCTTCAGACGTACTGTAGGACATGCTGTTCTTTGCTGTTCCACTTGTGACAGGATTCACAGTTTTTCTAACAGGTACAGATCCCTATGCCTGCTACTGTGAGGAAATGTTATACTTGAGCTCCACTCTTATCTCTCTCAGGCTTTTTGTGGTATTGTCTAAAATGTAAATACATACTGTCAACCAACCTCCAGCAATGTACCAGGCACATAATAGAAACCCAATAAATGTTTCACTATGAGTGGAGTATAAGTTGATAGAATATTTTTGAAGGTTGATTAGGCAGATTAGATTGATTGAAAATCTTTCAATATTTTAAGTTTGCATCTCTTTCATTCCAGAAATTCTACGTCTAGAAATTTATATATAACTCTACACATGTATAAAGAGGTTCACATTGCAGCCTGTCTGTAACAGAGGTCAAAAACAAAAATCAAACTAAATATCCCCAATCTGAAAACAAAAGTCCATGAATATTGGACTGGCCATGTAAATTATATAATGTGACGCAGCTATTAAAGAGAATAGAAGGGATGTACGCAAAAATTGACTGGGAACATCACTATCCAAGACAGATTGTAGACTGTGTATACTATACTGCTCTTGTATAAAATACAGGATATCCATTACGTAGAAATACGTACAAGATAGAACAAGTGTGAATGTAAGCATTTGGGAAATATCTGAAAAAACCACACAAGAAACTGGGAGAGTGGGACAACTTTCCATGTCCCATACGAGTGGAATTCTGAAGGGTACACACACGAACTAATGAACATCTGCTACCAGCCTCCGGCTAAGGAGGGAATTGCAGCCGTCAGAGTCCTCTTCCCTAATGAAGCGTTTCAGTCCGCCGGCGTGATGACGTCATCCGGACGGGCCGTGGCACCTGCGCAGTAGAAAGAGTTGCGCGAGCAGCGTGGGCTTGTGCCTGGGCGTTTGTGGCTCGGCGCCGTGTGCTGGCACCAGGGCCGCCGGGTTGGCGACTTTGGCACTCTTGGCGTTGGGTGATTGGCATGTTGGGGGTGACATGAGGCAGTGGCATCCTGCCCGTGTGAGCTGGGGTCAGCGTCGCTGCTTTTCCGGACGTTCGTCAGCCAGGAGGAAGGGCGGAAAGCACATCCTGGAAAGGTAATACGCCTCGGCCCCTGGGCGTTGCCGGCGGAGCTCAGAGCCCCTGGGCCTGGGCTTCGTGTCTTGTGCTGTCTCCTGTCACTGTTGCCCCCGGCCGCTGCCCCGTCCGCGCTGTGCTATAGGGGGTATTGGTCGTGTCGCGGCTCAGTTCACAGTGGTTGAAAGGGACAGTGTGAGATGTTCTGATTTCCCCGCACCGTTTTAAAAGGGAGGCTCTGGCCATTTCTCCTCGGGTAAAAGGCAGAGGGACTGCTTTTTAAGATGGGACTGTGAGTGTTGTGGACACTCCTTAATTACCAAAATGGAGTCCCCTTCTATTCCTCAAGCTGTGTTGTTTTGGCAGAGAAAATGTGAGTAAGAGGAACTGCAACTAAGTTGAGTGAAAAAACGCACGGGTACTGCCGACTTTTCCATCGAAGCAGTTGATTTGTGTTGTCTCTAGGAATTATAAAGGCCGTACTGTTGCTTGCTAACCGGTGTCATTTGAGAGATCTCCCTCTGTACGTTCAAATGATTGATTTGGGACTTTGCTCATGTGTGCAGTAAACCCTTTAATTCCCTAAGACCTTCCTTTCCTCCATCTCATAGCCCATTAAGCCCGCTTCAGTTTATCTCCTGAGTTTCTTTTGAATCTGTCAACTCCTCCTCAAATCCTAATACTGAACTTGCCTGTGTGTTGCAATTAGGTGCTAACTCGTGTCCATATTTCTTGTTTCCTTCCAATCCATTCTTCACACAAGAAACCTTAAAAGCAAGTTGGAACATTGCTCATAGACAGCGCTGAAAACCATTGTTTTGAGAATAGAAAACACACCGTTGGCCTTTAAGACTCTTCTTGGTCTAGAATCCTCTCTGCTTCTCTAGCCCCATCTTGTGCCACTATTGCCCTCACTTTCTTTGCTTCAGATACACTGAATTAAGCTTAGTTCTCGCTCATCTTACAGCAACCGGTTCAGATATTATTGTTCACTGTGATTCCTAGCATTAAGAATTTTATCATCAAGTTTTCTATGAGGACTAAAACAAAACTGTGAAGTGGAAGAATTGAGTTCAAACACTTTCAGTCAACATGCATGTATTAATGATACCATTGTAGTCAACACCGGGCTAGGTTGTATCAGGGATTCAGAAGGTCTGGCCATCTCTGGGTTTCGATATCCCTTATTGGTTGAGACCTTTGCATTGTTTTGTTGCCTTTTATCTGTTTTCCAGATGGGAAAACAGGAACAAGGGAAGTATAGCTTCTTACAAGGTGGGGTTGAATAAGTGGAGCAGCAAAATGCAAAGCAGAAAGAAGAGGGACCTACTATAGAGGGATATGCTTTCCGTTTTCAGGGCACACTCATCCCATGCAGGGAAATAGCCTAACATAAAATTTGCCTAACAAAAATATATTAATATTTGGAAGGACTATCTCCCAGTTGGACAGCGGACGCCTGGGACTCGTTTCATTGCTTTCAAAGTTCCTTTAAAAAAGGTAAGCAAAAGTTATTACCGTATTCGTCCGGAAATCTGAATTCACCATATAGAGCCCTGGCTCTCAACACCGTCATACTCCATTTTGCCTCTTTATAGCAAATACTTTTTAATACCTCCTTTACTATCCAGAAATGGAATTTATAGATAAGTACAACCTAGTTTTGTACTTAATTAAAAAAAATCCCAATGGAATGCCCTAACTATAAATAAAGAATAAAGTAATGATTAAGACAGCAATATGTATCTCAGTATGTAAATGTTTGGGGATGACTATACTAGAAATAAAGAAATAGTCAGTTACTTGTACCATGAATGCAATAAACTATGGACTTTGATTGATAATGATGTGTCAGTGTTGGTTCATGAATTCTCACAAATGAAGCACACTAGTATGGCATGTTGATAATGGGGAAGGCTGTGTGGGTGAAGGAGAGAGGGTATAAGTGGGAACTGTGTACTTTTTGCTCAGTTTTGCTGTGAATGTCAAACTGCTCTAAAACTAGACTACTAATTTAAAAAGAAAAGGGTGTTGCTGGCACTTGAGTAACCAAACAGATCAATGGAAGAGAGAACATAAAAAAGCCAAATACGTAAAAGAATATTTAGCAGTGAAAGCCATCCTTCATATAGGTAGATATTCAAGAAGTATTTATTTATGTGTGTACTTACAGGCACTCTGCTTGGAGCTGGCCATCCAGTGGTAGGCAAAATTGATGTGGTCCCTGCCTTCTGGGAATTTACAGTCCAGTTAGGACACCAACATGAAATAAACACACATAGAAATAAATATATAGAAGTGAACTTATTTTCTTCCGTCTAATCTCTCTGGAAGAAAGGATTGTAATATCGCTTGTAAATTCCAGAGGAGGAAACATTATTTTGAGTCTCATATGTTAGCATCACAGGGTTTGAATAAATGGATAATATAGTAAAGGATTTTATACACATGTTCCTTCTTATTTTATTCTTTCTGACAGAGTTTTGAAAAGAATCTTGCTCCAGAAGAATGTTTTTCCCCCTTGCATCTTTTTTAACAAAATCCAAGAACAGAATGAAGAACTCGGGCTGATAATTGACCTAACGTACACACGCCGCTATTATAAGCCAGAGGTAAATGGAACCCATAACTGAAAACGACCTTCTTTCTGATACTGTCATAATTCATAGTAATTCAGTAGCTATCATCTTATGCTAAGGTGAATCCTGGCCTTCTTTTCATGGGTTCAGAAAGGGAAGCTAGTGGTTTCCTTAAATACACATTTGTAATTGCTGTTGCAAAATGGGATGAAAGATATGAATTGAACTATAGTATTTGGCAGTAGGCTGTAGATATGCTGAAGAAATTCTATAAGCTTCCATGTTCTATGTTTTGAAAACGAAATAAAGTTTTAGCAAGAATATTAGTAGCCTAAAAGGAAAGAAAGGTATGTCCATTATGTCTTTAGCAGTTCTTTTAAGCAGTTGCCTGAGCATGTTTAAGCATCAGGGTAAAAGACAATTGTTCTCTAAGTTTTATGCTTTCTTTTCCTAATACCTTCTGAGAGAGTACAGAAACCCATATATTCTCTTGGCCCATGTAGGACATACCAGTGCAAAAGAATTATGCTTCTTCTGACCTGTTCCATGGCCTTGGGAGACAGTAACACCTAAAGTTTGTTAATATTTGTATAGCCATTTAGAAAGTTCTTTCATATCCATTGACTTAGTTAATCCTTACAACAATCCTTTGCTGTTGAAGTGGAAGTAGTACTGAGATCTCCTTCTGAGTGCTTACTCTGCACTAAGCTCAGAGGATAGACAACTACAATTACTAATTTTACAGACGATGAAACTGAGTCTCGGACAAGGAAGAACTGAAATTTCAACTCAGTTATTCCTCTTTTTTTTTTACTGTGGTAAAATATACATAAATCATATTTATTTTAACCATTTATAAATGTGCAGTTCAGTGGCATTAAATACAGTCTCAGTGTTGTGTAACTATCACCACTGTCTATAACCAAAACTTGTTCATCATCCTCAACAAAAACTCTGTAACCGTCCAACAGTTACAACCCCATTTTCCCTCCCACCAGCCCTTAGTAACCTCTATTCTATTTTCTGTCTCTATAATTTGACTCTTCTAGGTACCTCGTGTAAGTGGAATCTACAATATTTATCCTCTATGTCTGGCTTATTTTACTAAACCTAGTGTTTTCAAGGTTCATCCATGTTATAGCATGTAACAAAATGCCATTCCTTTT
The DNA here is from genome assembly GCF_949752795.1 of Hyperoodon ampullatus. Taxonomy (NCBI): domain Eukaryota; kingdom Metazoa; phylum Chordata; class Mammalia; order Artiodactyla; family Ziphiidae; genus Hyperoodon; species Hyperoodon ampullatus. Next base: position 433,790 of record NC_136933.1, read on the forward strand.
TTGCCTTAATAAATCCCACTGTGTGTATATACCATGTTTTGTTATTCATCGGTTGATTGACACTTGGGTTGTTTCCACCTTGTAGCTATTGTGAATCATGCTGCTATGATCATTGGTGTACAAATATTTGCTCCAATCCCTGCTTTCAGTCCTTTTAGCTGTGCAGTGTAGGTAGTAGCAGAGTTGTTGGATCATATCGTAGCTCTACGTTTAACCTTTGAGAAACTGCCAAACTGTCTTCTAAAGTGTCGTCTTGTTTTTAAACAATTATCACAAATTTTAAACATATACAAAAGTATACAAAATACTGTAAGTGTTCCCTGTATACAAATGAACTCATCCAGCTTTAATATTTACCAACTGATGGCTGTCATGTTTTATCTATACCCCCACCTGTTTCACTCCATTCCATGTTATCTTGAAGCAGCTCTGAGACAACATGTAATTACACCTATATATTTTTTAAAGGAATAATTTATTTATTTATTTATTTATTTATTTATTTTTATTTATTTATTTATTTATTTTTTGGCCGTTTTGGGTCTTCATTTCTGTGCGAGGGCTTTCTGTAGTTGCGGCAAGCGGGGACCACTCTTCATCGCGGTGAGCGGGCCTGTCACTATCATGGCTACTCGTTCTGGAGCACAGGCTCCGGAAGCGCAGGCGCAGCAGTTGTTGCTCGCGGACCTAGTTGCTCCACGGCGTGTGGGATCTTCCCAGACAAGGGCTCAAACCCGTGTCCCCTGCATTGGCAGGCAGATTCTCAACCACTGTACCATCAGGGAAGCCTCACCTATATATATTTGGTATGTATATTTAAAGTATAGGACTTTTATTCCTTAATATCATTTTTTAATCGTAAATAACCATTGAGTGCTCAAATTTGCAGTTGTCTCCTAAATGTCATAAAAAATTGTTTTTAAGAATTTTGAATTAGATTCAAATAAGGTCCACACTTTTCTGTTGATTGTTAGGTCTCTGAAGTCTTATTTAATCTATAGGTTCTCCCTCCATGTCTTTCTCACTTTTTCTTCCTCCTTGAATTTTATTTTTAAAGAAAGCAGGTAATTTGTCCCATGTAGATTTTGATGGTTACATTCCATGTGTTGTTAACATATTCTTCAATCCTTTTATTTCCTGTAAATTGGTAGTTGATCAGAATGAAGCTTGCATGTTTTGTTGTGGCAAGACAGTTTCATAGGTGATGATGTGTTCTTCCATGGAGACGTATAATTGTCTCTTTCTGTGATATTAGCAGTCACTGATGATTCATACCTACATCCATTAATTCAGTTGAGGCTTCCAAAAATGGTGGGGGCTTCCCTGGTCATGCAGTGGTTGAGAGTCCTCTTGCCGATGCAAGGCACATGGGTTCGTGCCCCGGTCCGGGAAGATCCCACATGCTGCAGAGTGCCTTGGCCCATGAGCCATGGCTGCTGAGCCTGCATGTCCGGAGCCTGTGCTCCGCAACGGGAGAGGCCACAACAGTGAGAGGCCCGCGTATCTGAAAATTAAATAAATAAAATGGTGAATTCGGTTTTTCTTTTTTTCACTTATTAGCTGGGTATATTTCTATGAAGAGAAGATTCACCTCATCAACTACCAGTTGTAGAGGCATGATTCCCTTCTTTTATTTAACAGTTTTCAAAATAATGAGTTGATTCACAAATATCCTCCAGTGGTGACCAATTTTTTTTAATTTATTTATTCAGATCTCTGTGGACTCTGCTATAGTTATTATTCTAACTTAGGCCCTATCTTGGGCCAGTTGGAGCTTCTCAGTGACTCCTGAGTCCTTTTGACATGACATCAGTTGTTTCTAGACTTTTTCAGTGGTCAGAGCTAGGCAATATGTATGTTTGTTGCTAATATTTCTAAAATATGTCATAGGTTCATACTGCTACTTTCCATTTAAATTCAGAACTAGAGAATTTTCACTTATCCTTTTCTGTCTTCTATTGATAGTCTACTTTGTCCCACCCCAAGAATACCAGTTCGCAACACTGCCTGAAATTTGCTCTATTTCCTAATTCGAATCCAAGTTTTTCTGACTCTATTCTACTATTCTACTTAAATCACAGCCTCTGTATGGCCCCTGAAATGTGAGATAGAACATAAATATAGGTAGAACTGTTTCTATCATTTTGAGTTACATGTTCAGTCATTCACATAGATTTGCTTTTCGTTTTGCATGCCTAGTAACTGTCCATTCTGCAGTTTTAATGAAAATCAAGTGATACTTGTTAAAGCAGCTTTGGAGAAAATGGTTCTTATCAGAATGACTGACATACTAAGTTTAATGTCCTCCCTTGGTTTATATTCTGCCTTCTCTAATTAAATTTTTATTCTTTTCCTGCAAAGGAAATAATACATATTTTCATGGTTTTGCCTTATAGGACTTACCAGAAACTATTCCTTACTTAAACATTTGTACAATTGGGCATCCGGTGCCAGATGATGACACTATTATTAAATTTCAATGTGCTGTTAATGGGTTTCTGAAAGAAAATAAAGATAATGGTGAATTCTTTTAGTTTTGTTTTGTTTTTCCCTTTACCTGAACTTTGGTATGCATTTTGAGTGGGGTTGGGGATTTTTATCATTTTTAATAGTTGTGACATTAGGCCTGTTTTGTTTAGTAACATCAAGGTGGAAATGTCAGATGGTGCTAATACAGTACGGTGTTTTTCTTGTTTATGGTCACAAAAAATTTAGTTTTTTGGAAAGTGAATTTTGTGAGAAATATGAACTGAACTAGCTTATTTATCTCTTTTTTAAACATTTGAATGGAAAAGACATAAAAATGTTCTTTTGTCCTATTTATTGTTTGAGAGGTGGAAGAAAAGGATAAGATTCTCAGATTCTTAGCATATATAAAAGAGAAAACATAAAGCATAAGTTCGGAGTGAGACAGATACCTAGAGGCCAAACAAAACAGAGTGGACCTGAAGAGTGGCTTCCTCATCATATGTGTTTAAGATATTTTTGCTGCTTTTATACTGCTTTTATACTTTGGGTGCAAGTGAGGAAGAACATTACCACCTCTTATTCTTATCCTGACAGACAGGAAAAACTTAAAAGGCTGGTGTTTTCTTTTTTCTGTTTTAAGATGTACTCTCTTGATAGTAGGTCTTAATACCGTCCATGCCTTTTTCTACGATCTAACTATCAGAAGGAACATGGTATTTGCCATATTTTAAGACTGAGGTATCTTTTGTCTTTGGATCACCACTGACCCACATGAGAACGTGTTCGTTTTTTCCTCTTTCTAAGTTTAGCCTGAGGAGTGTTCACTTTTTTAAATAAACTTAACAGACAGTACATATTCCATTTATATAAAAATGATGCACATATATACATAAAACAGGAAGTAGCGAGAAGGAACAGAGATGGAGGTGGGAAGATAGGGGATAGGAAGCGAGAAAGAGAGGGATAGACTGGAATTTCAAGATAAATTTTCATTCAATAACCTGGTTGCTTAATGCAGGTCCTAGCTGTTAAACATCTTAAACCCTATTCACAGATATTCCCTGCACTTTAGCTTTAAAACTTGAGAGTCTTGGCCTTGCCTGTGATAACCAGGGTGTCTAGAAAGGAGGCAAATTTTCTGATTTGTGTAAACTGTAGTCACAGAAATGTTACCTCTTAAGATATTAGGGTGCAGCTGCCGGCCTCCTCACTTCCTCAAGGCTCCTTTGTGTGTGTTCTGTGTGCTCCACATGGGCTAGAAGATCCTTACCAGTGCATGAGAGCACGTTTGTCAACCTTGATTGTTCACATGTTATACCAAGTGTAGTCCATTGCATATGCTGACTCCTCTGTGGGTCTTCTGCATGCAGTGGGCTAACTTCACCATGATCTCTGCCACTGCAGTCTCAGGACCTTAGTTATGATCCATTGGTGGCTTCCTCTGCTATAAGCCCCTCCCACAGATGCCAGGCTCACTGATAATGAGGAAGAGACTATACTATCCACTCCCTAGAATTCGAAGAGACTCAGACAATAAATTGTTTTAGTAAACACCGAGAGCCTTATAGGTTTGTTGTTAGGGCACGGGGATACAGAGGTGACTAGAAGTCTTTGTTCAGTAGCAACTTAGAGTTATCTTGTAAGATAAACATGTAGTGACTATAAGTGGGTTAATTATAATAAAAGAATCAAGTGCAGCAGGAATATAGAGGAGAAACTGAGGAAGGCCTGACTGAGGAGACAGCGTTTGAGCTGAGCTTTGTGGAAGAGGATTTTGCTGGAATGAGGAAAGGACAGCCCAGCTATTGCAAACAGGTACCAAAGGCACTGGGCTTGAACATGTGCTCTGGAGGGGCAGCCTCTTGTGTGACTAGAGGGTAGTGTGAAAGGGCAAGGAATTCATACGTTCCTTTTCAGCAAATATTTATAAAACACCTTCTAAGTTGAAGGCAGTGTTCGAGGCAGTATTAACAGTTCTTGCCCTTATGTACTTTACATTCTAGTGCGGGAGAGAGATGAATAAATAAGTAAATATGTGGAATGTCAATGGTGGTAAATGCTTTGGAGAATAAAAAAAGAAGATGAAGAGGTGAGGGAATGTGGTAGGTGATCAGGGAAGTCCCCTCTATTACGATGTCGATTGAGCAGAGCCTTGAAGTGAGAAAAAAGCCATTGGATATCTGGGAGAGTGGAGATGGGTTTGGGAGGGTGTGTTCTGAAGCAGAAGGAATAATAGGTGCAAAGTCCCTGAGGCACGACGGTGCTTGGCATGTTTGAGGAATAGTATGGAGGGCAGTGTGGCTGGACAGGGGAAAGTGAGTGAGGGCAGGGCAGTAGAGAATGGGATCAGGGTGGCTGGCAAGGGAAAGGAGGGAGGTGGATGATGTAGGTCCTTGTAATTTAGTTTGAACTTATCATTCTGTTGGAAAGACAGATTGGTATTTGTTTATAAAGAGTTCTCAGTGCTGTGCTAAAAACTTGGGCTTTATTCTGCGCTAAGTCAAGATATTTAAGCAACAGAGCCATCCAGCCAAGATTCTATTTTAGAAATGTAACATCTTCCATGTGGAGGATCAGTTGAAATAGAACAAATTGTTAGAATTGTAGGGCGGTAGTAATCCAGGCAGGAGATGACGAATGCCAGACACCACATAGTCACAGACATACCTTTTGCAGAGATCAGCTACATGTTGTTGTTTTTTATTTACTTCCTCATATAATTTTATTAAGTACTGGTCCACGAAATACTGTGGCATAGTTGGAAAAATGTGAGACTCGATTCTAGTCTCTTTTCTGTTTGCCTGCTGTGCAGCTTAGGCTTACGTCTGAAGCCTTACTTTTTCATTGTGAAATAAGCACGGTGCTACACACCCGAGAACTGCACAGGCACATAGATCCCTGGCATGTGAGGAATAGTGAATGAGAGAAGGAATGGAGGTGCTTTGGGACCCCAAGTGCCCTTCAGAAACTGTTTTTCCTTTTTAATATTGAGCATTAAAAGTGTAGGCATTCCATTTCTTTCACTCAAAAACAAATTCTATTCTTCTGATAGCCTGTTTTTTTTTCCACTCCCTTTTACTATAGTCAAATCAGTTCCTGATGGACATTCTCCATTCCACACAATTGCATCTGATTGGAGGCTATGCAAAAATTCCCAGACACAATGACTTTTGACTTTATAATAGTTAATTCTTTATAGTATGTTCTTGCAAAAACACTCTTTTCTTCAGAGTTTTTCCTTTTCTGGATAGTGGTCGTGCTGTGGTAACTAATAAAGGCTACTCTTCAGAAAATTGTATAACTTGTTTTTAGTGTTTCTACTTCGCTTACTTAATTCCATATTGCCTTTTTATATACAGACTTATTGGTGTCCACTGTACCCCTGATTTAAACAGGACTGGCTAACACATCTGCTGGTGAGTTGCCAACCCCAAGAGGCAGACCATGTTTAAATTGTTCTGTTTACAGTAGTAATGTAAGTTAATGTAAGCTGAATGCAAAAAATGCAGTCAGAGAAGTGTATGAAGTGGAAGGCAATTTTGCCCCCTACTCAGAGGTTACGACAAGTAATAATTTAGCACAAATTTTTGAGACATAAAAAATCCAGATAGAAGCATATACAATGGTCCCTTGGTATCTGCAGGGGATTGTTTTTAGTACTCCCCATGGATACCAAAATCCTAGGATGCTCAAGTCCCGTATGTAAAATGGTGTAGTATTGTTGGCCTTCCGTATCTGTAGGATATGAAAACGTTGGATATACAGAACTGACTGTACATGTGATTTAATGGTATAGTATTTAGACATTCTGGTTTATAATTTAATATATGGTGGACATCTTCCTATGAAAATATTTGGAAACCTCAATCTTATTTATTTACTTATTTATTTATTTTTTCTCCAAATTTGCTTTAGGTAGTTGGATATAAATTAATGAACAAAAACTTAAGCAAGATACATGTAAGAATTTAATAGAACCTGATAGTCTGGTTCTTTCAGTTTTTCTCAAACTCATCATGGGGCTTGTAAGAAAATTAACCAACATGGATACTACTACAGTTGAATGTCAAATCCTTAAGTGCTTATGACATACTAAATTCTTCAATAATGCACTTATGAAGAACCCTTCAAGAGACTTGTGTTTTGTCTGTAGAAAAGTGTTGATTTATTTGAGGAGTGAAGCATTCAGCTTTAGTGGATAAATCCTTGTTAGGCTGAGGCAATCATTATCATACCCCTCTTTGCCATAAATTGTCTTATGAATGGTCATATCAGTCTGTTTTGGCAAATGAGTAATTAGGGGAAGGCTGTTATTGTGCTTATGAGAATGATATTTTTCTCTGAAAATGATAAATATGCATTATGAAAATGACCATTTGGACTCTTTTTCTGCTTCCTCCTTGTTTTGTTAGAATATGATCCTTGGTTTACAGCCGCCATCTTGTGACCCTGAGATGATCGTATGCCAATAAGGACAAATGGTAGATTAGAAAGAACCAGCAAAGACAGAAAACAGCACCATCAATAGTAACAACAATCACAGCAAAAGAATAATGGGACCTTAACTTGTGGAGTTCCTATAAAGTAAAAAATAAATGCTCTATGTTTATTCTTAAAAACAAGAACTATGCAAACAAGCTTAAAACTACTTTTTTGTGTGTGCCAGTGTTATAAAATGTAGCTTTAAGTAAAACCTTGACCGAGATGCCAGCAACTTCAGAAAAGAATTTGGATAGGGGGAAGCAGAAAGTTGTCTCACTTAGGAAAAACAACCACTATCTTTATGCTAATCCTTCACACAGAATTAAAACATATATAGGTGCTGTAACACTTTACACAAATGCTATGTACTGGAGCAATAACAAGATCTAAATACAATTATATTTTTAAACCCTGGGTGAAGGCTTTCCATAAAAATAGCATCCTACTTTTCCACCTAAATTTCTAAACTATCACGTACTTTTCCCCAACATCTTCAGCCATTCAGGAATTTTTAGGAAACTTTCATGCATGATCTTAATTCCTAATCCCCGGCTCTTTGGGCTCAAAGACAAAAGATCAAAACCACCAAAAATGATGGTTCTCTTGAAGTCAGGTGAGAGACACTGGCTCAGTTAGACTCGTAGGACAAAAGCCGTGCTGCATCAACTGTCTCCATGCAGGAGGGGCACGTAAGGGATCTCATCAGCCAGTCATCTGTACAGCCCAGGTGATCTGCATACACAGCAGAAATCAAACTGGGTTCTCATAAGCAAAGTCCATCATACAGATCACACACTCCCGGATCTTGTTTTTAATATTGGTTTTATTTTATTGATTGATTTTTTCTTGTTTGTTTGTGCCGGGTCTTAGTTGCAGCCGCTGGGCTCCTTAGTTGTGGCATGCAAACTCTTCGTTGTGTCATGCGTGTGGGATCTAGTTCCATGAACAGGGAATGAACCCGGGCCCCCTGCATTGGGAGTGTGGAGTCTTTAGCCAGTGCACCACCAGGGAAGTCCCCTGGATCCTTTCTTTTGATCCATTTCTTCCAGGGTCATAAAACACCTTTAGGCTGATGCAGTGTGAGGCCTATTCTTTGAGCTATCCTATTTTGTTCCTCTCAGCTGAGTTGCTAGGCGAATCTGGCTAGGTGTTGAATGATAGACCCAAAGTGGAACTTGATCCAGATATGGCAGCAGCGGCTCCTGATCCAGCTCCGTCCCGTTGCCAAAGCTAGCCCAGTCGGACTGAGACTTGTGAGGCAGGGAGATGTCATCCGAAGTGGGGGACTTATGTCACTTCCTCATCTTCCAGGGCTTGAGTGTGTGTTCCGTGTGCTGTTCTGACAGTCTTCCAACCTCATTCTTTTTTTTAAAATTAACTAATTTATTAATTATTTAAAATTTATATTTGAATTTTAAAAATTTATTTATTTTTTATGCAGCAGGTTCTTACCAGTTATCTATTTTTTACATATTAGTGTATATATGTCAATCCCAATCCTCCAATTCATCTCACGACCACCGACCCCCACCCTGTCCCAGTTTCCCCCCTTGGTGACAATACGTTTGTTCTCTACATCTGTGTCTCTATTTCCGCCCTGCAAACCGGTTCATCTGTACCATTTTTCTAGATTCCACATATATGCATTAATATACAATATTTGTTTTTCTCTTTCTGACTTACTTCACTCTGTATGACAGTCTCTAGGTCCATCCACGTCTCTACAAATTACCCATTTTCGTTCTTTTTTTTTATCTCTGAGTAACATTGCATTGTATATACATACCACTTGTTCTTTATCCTTTTATCTGTCAATGGGCATTTATGTTGCATCCATGGCTTACCTATTGTGAATAGTGCTGCCTTGAACTTTGGGGTACATATGTCTTTTTGAATTATGGTTTTCTCTGGGTATATGCCCAGTAGTCGGATTGCTGGATCATGTGGTAATTCTATTTTTAGTGTTAAAGGAACCTCCATACTGTTCTCCGTAGTGGCTGTATCAGTTTACATTCCCACCAGCAGTGCAAGAGGGTTCCCTTTCCTCACACCCTCTCCAGCATTTGTTCTTTGTAGATTTTCTGATGATGCCCATTCTAACCGGTGTGAGGTGATACCTCATTGTAGTTTTGATTTGCATTTCCTTAATAATTAGTGATGTTGAGCAACTTTTCATGTGCCTCTTGGCCATCTTGGAGGCCGTCTCTATGTCTTCTTTGGAGAAATGTCTATTTAGGTCTTCTGCCCATTTTTTGATTGGGTTGTTTGATTTTTTAATAGTGAGCTGCATGACCTATTTGTATATTTTGGAGATTAATCCTTTGTTGATTCGCTTGCAAATATCTTCTCCCATTCTGAGGGTTGTCTCTTCATCTTCTTTACACTTTCCTTTGTTGTGTAAAAGCTTTTAAGTTTCATTAGGTCCAATTTTTTTACTTATTTATTTTTAATGCTGCATTGTTCCTTTGCTCACTGATGAACATATAAAAGTCAGAAGTTTTTGATATTATAAAACATGAAATTAATGAACATTCCTGTGTGAGCACCATTCAATATATATGCTTTGTCTCAGTTTACTTCATTCAGAATGGAACTTCAGCGTCATAGAGTTTATGGCCTTATGCTTTTGGTGGATGTTGCTACACTGTACCAGTTTATGGTTGTTCATGCAGGAAATACTTATTGAGCATGTGTTATGTTTAAGCACTGTGCTGGGTGCTAGCAAAAAGACTTGTGAAATTTTGTGAGTGAAGAGACTTGACCTGCCCTTTGTGAATTCTAACAGTCCAGAGAGGGAATAGATATTCAAGAATCATACTCTGCATGTAAAATTACAACTCTGACAAGTGCCAAGTAGAGGAACATGGTACCATGAGATCATATTTTAGGGAGGACTTGATCTCATCATGGAGATTAGAGAAAGTTTATTTACAGATGTTTCAGCTGATATCTGATGGATGAGTAGGAATGAACCAGATAGGGACGTTGGGGAGAGATTTCTGAGCATAAGGAATAGCAAAAGACCCTATAAGAGTAAAGCATATGCTGTGTTGGAGGAGCTGGCCTGGAAGGTGGGGCTGTTGGGGGAGCATGTGATTATAATGGAGGTACAAGTGTGGGGTAGGAGCTCGATCGTTCAGGCTTATGTTTAAGGTTTCAGACTTTAAGAGTAATAGGGAGCCGGAGGAAGATGGCGGAAGAGTAAGACGCGGAGATCACCTTCCTCCCCACAGATACATCAGAAATTCATCTACACGTGGAACAACTCCAACAGAACACCTACTGAACGCTGACAGAAGACCTCAGACCCCCCAAAAGGCAAGAAACTCCCCACATACCTGGGTAGGTCAAAAGAAAAAAAGAATAAACAGAGACAATAGGATATGGACGGGACCTGCACCAGTGGGAGGGAGCCGTGAAGGAGGGAAGGTTTCTACACACTACAAGCCCCTTCGCGGGCGGAGACTGCAGGTGGCGGAGGGGGAAAGCTTCGGAGTAGCGGAGGAGAGCACAGCAACAGGGGTGTGGAGGGCAAAGCAGAGAGATTTTGGCACAGAGGATCGGTGCCCTCAGGCACACACCAGCCCGAGAGACTTGTCTGCTTGGCCGCCAGGGCGGGCGGGGCTGGGAGCTGAGGCTCGGGTATCGGTTTTCAGTCGGAGCGCAGGGAGAGGTCTGGGGCTGGCGGCAGGAAGAGACCCTGAAGGGGTTAGTGCTAGCCCGGAGGGAGTCCGGGGAAAGGGTCTGGAGATACCGGAGAGGCAAGAGACTTTTTTCCCTTTTGTTGCCTGCTGCGCGAGGAGAGGGCATTCCCCTCCCTCCCCTCTGCCTGAGTGAGCCAGAGCCCCCGAATCAGCGGCTCCTTTAAACCCGTCCTGTCTGAGCGAAGAACGGACGCCCTCCGGCGACCTACGCGCAGAGGCGGGGCCAGGTCCAAGGCTGAGACCCGGGAGCTGTGAGAGCAGAGACAGGGAAATCTCTCTGTGCAGCCTCCGAGGCAGCGGATTAAAGCTCCACGGTCCATTTGATGTGCCCTGCGTCTGTGGAGTGCATGAATGGACAGCGAATCATCCCAAACTGAGGAAGTGGACTTTGAGGACAAGATTTAAGACTTTCCCCCCCTTTTTTTTTTCCTCTTTTTACAACGAATTATCTCAAATTAAGGAGGTGGACTTAGCAAGATTTCAGACTTTTCGCCCTTTTCCTCTTTTTACAACGAATTATCCCAAATCGAGGAGGTGGACTTGGAGAGCAAGATTTTTGATTTTTCCCCCTGCTCTCTTTTTGTGAATGTGTATGTGTAATCTTCTGTGTAAGATTCTCTCTGTATAGCTTTGCTTCCACCATATGTCCCAGGGTTCTTTCGGTCCGTGTTTTTTTTTCAATAATTACTTTTTAATTTTAATAACGCTACTATATTTCATACTTTATTCTATTTTACTTTACCTGCTCTTTCTTTTTTTCCTCCCTTCCCTTCCTCCCTCCCTCCCTCCGCTCCTCCTTTCCTTCTTTCTTTTTCTTTCCTCCATCCCTCCCTCCCTCCCACCCTTCTTTCCACTTTCTTTTTCTTTCCTTCCTCCCTCCCTCCCTCCCTCCTGTCTTTCTTTCTTTCTTTCCTTCCTCCCTCCCTCCCTCTCTTCTTCCATTCACTCTTCCATTTGCTTTCATTCCTCCCTCCCTCCCTCCTTTCTTTCCTTTCTTTCCATCCTTCCTCCCTCCCTCCTTTCTTTCTTTCTTCCTTCCTTCCTTCCTTACTTCCCTTCTTCCTTTCTTTCAATCTCTCTTTCTTTCTTCTACTAATTATTTCTTTCTACTTTTTCTCACTGTTATTCTGAGCCGGGTGGATGAAAGGCTCTTGGTGCTGCAGCCAGGAGTTAGTGCTGTGCCTCTGAAGTGGGAGAGCCAACTTCAGGACACGGGTCCACAAGAGACCTCCCAGCTCCACATAATATCAAGCAGCGAAAATCTCCCAGGGATCTCCATCTCAACACCAGCACCCAGCTTCAGTCAACGACCAGCAAACTACAGTGCTGGTCACCCTATGCCAAGCAACTAGCAAGGCAGGAACACAACCCCACCCATTAGCAGAGAGGATACCTAAAAACATAATAAGGCCACAGGCACCCCAAAACACAGCACCAGACGTGGACCTGTCCACCAGAAAGACAAGATCGAGCTTCAACCACCAGAACACAGGCATTAGTCCCCCCCACCAGGAAGCCTACACAACCTACTGAAACAACCTTAGCCACGGGGGACAGACACCAAAAACAACGGGAACTACGAATCTGCAGCCTGCAAAAAGGAGACCCCAAACACAGTAACATAAGCAAAATGAGAAAGCAGAAAAACACAGCAGGTGAAGGAGCAAGATAAAAACCTACCAGACCTAACAAATGAAGAGGTAATAGGCAGTCTACCTGAAAAAGAATTCAGAATAATGATAGTAAAGCTGATCCAAGATTCTATTTCCCAGATCCAAAATCTTGGAAATAGAATAGACAATATGCAAGAAACAGTTAACAAGGACCTAGAAGAACTAAAGATGAATCAAGCATCGATTAAAAACACAATAAATGAAATGAAAAATACTCTAGATGGGATCAATAGCAGAATAACTGAGGCAGAAGAACGGATAAGTGAGGTGGAAGATAAAATAGTGGAAATAACTGATGCAGAGAAAAATAAAGAAAAAAGAATGAAAAGAACAGAGGACAGTCTCAGAGACCTCTGGGACAACATTAAACGCACCAACATTCGAATTATAGGGGTTCCAGAAGAAGAAGAGAAAAAGAAAGGGACTGAGAAAATATTTGAAGAGATTATAGTTGAAAACTTCCCTAATATGGGAAAGGAAATAGTTAATCAAGTCCAGGAGGCACAGAGAGTCCCATACAGAATAAATCCAAGAAGAAATACGCCAAGACACATATTAATCAAACTGTCAAAAATTAAACACAAAGAAATCATATTAAAAGCAGCAAGGGAAAAACAACAAATAACACACAAGGGAATCCCCATCAGGTTAACAGCTGATCTCTCAGCAGAAACTCTACAAGCCAGAAGGGAGTGGCAGGACATAATTAAAGTGATGAAGGAGAGAAACCTGCAACCAAGATTACTCTACCCAGCAAGGATCTCATTCAGATTTGATGGAGAAATTAAAACGTTTACAGACAAGCAAAAGCTGAGAGAGTTCAGCACCACCAAACCAGCTTTACAACAAATGCTAAAGGAACTTCTCTAGGCAAGAAACACAACAGAAGGACTATACCTACAATAATGAACCCAAAGCCATTAAGGAAATGGGAATAGGAACATACATATCAATAATTACCTTAAATGTAAATGGACTAAATGCTCCCACCAAAAGACACAGAGTGGCTGAATGGATACAAAAACAAGACCCATATATATGCTGTCTACAAGAGACCCACTTCAGACCTAGAGACACATACAGATTGAAAGTAAGGGGATGGAAAAAGATATTCCATGCAAATGGAAATCAAAAGAAAGCTGGAGTAGCAATTCTTATATCAGACAAAATAGACTTTAAAATAAAGACTATTAGAAGAGACAAAGAAGGACACTACATAACGATAAAGGGATCGATCCAAGAAGAAGATATAACAATTGTAAATATTTATGCACCCAACATAGGAGCACCTCAATACATAAGGCAAATACTAACAGCCATAAAAGGGGAAATCGACAGTAACACAATCATAGTAGGGGACTTTAACACCCCACTTTCACCAATGGACAGATCATCCAAAATGAAAATAAATAAGGAAACACAAGCTTTAAATGATACATTAAACAAGATGGACTTAATTGATATTTATAGGACATTCCACCCAAAAACAACAGAATACACATTTTTCTCAAGTGCTCATGGAACATTCTCCAGGATAGATCATATCTTGGGTCACAAATCAAGCCTTGGTAAATTTAAGAAAATTGAAATTGTATCAAGTATCTTTTCTGACCACAATGCTATGAGACTAGACATCAATTACAGGAAAAGATCTGTAAAAAATACAAACACATGGAGGCTAAACAATACACTACTCAATAATGAAGTGATCACTGAAGAAATCAAAGAGGAAATTAAGAAATACTTAGAAACAAATGACAATGGAGACACGACGACCCAAAACCTATGGGACGCAGCAAAAGCAGTTCTAAGGGGGAAGTTTATAGCAATACAATCCCACCTTAAGAAACAGGAAACATTTCGAGTAAACAACCTGACCCTGCACCTAAAGCAATTAGAGAAAGAAGAACAAAAAACCCCCAAAGTTAGCAGAAGGAAAGAAATCATAAAGATCAGATCAGAAATAAATGAAAAAGAAATGAAGGAAACGATAGCAAAGATCAACCAAACTAAAAGCTGGTTCTTTGAGAAGATAAACAAAATTGACAAACCATTAGCCAGACTCATCAAGAAAAGAAGGGAGAAGACTCAAATCAGTAGAATTAGAAATGAAAAAGGAGAAGTAACAACTGACACTGCAGAAATACAAAAGATCATGAGAGATTACTATAAGCAACTCTATGCCAATAAAATGGACAACCTGGAAGAAATGGACAAATTCTTAGAAATGCACAACCTACCAAGACTGACTCAGGAAGAAATAGAAAATATGAATAGACCAATCACAAGCACTGAAATTGAAACTGTGATTAAAAATCTTCCATCAAACAAAAGCCCAGGACCAGATGGCTTCACAGGCGAATTCTATCAAACATTTAGAGAAGAGCTAACACCCATCCTTCTCAAACTCTTCCAAACAATATCAGAGGAAGGAACACTCCCAAACTCATTCTACGAGGCCACCATCACCTTGATACCAAAACCAGGCAAGGATGTCACAAAGAAAGAAAACTACAGGCCAATATCACTGATGAACATAGATGCAAAAATCCTCAACAAAATACTAGCAAACAGAATCCAACAGCACATTAAAAGGATCATACACCATGATCAAGTGGGGTTTATTCCAGGAATGCAAGGATTCTTCAATATACGCAAATCAATCAATGTGATACACCATATTAACAAGTTGAAGGAGAAAAACCATATGATCATCTCAATAGATGCAGAGAAAGCTTTCGACAAAATTCAACACCCATTTATGATAAAAACCCTGCAGAAAGTAGGCATAGAGGGAACTTTCCTCAACATAATAAAGGCCATATATGACAAACCCACAGCCAACGTTGTCCTCAATGGTGAAAAACTGAAACCATTTCCACTAAGATCAGGAACAAGACAAGGCTGCCCACTCTCACCACTCTTATTCAACATAGTTTTGGAAGTTTTAGCCACAGCAATCAGAGAAGAAAAGGAAATAAAAGGAATCCAAATTGGAAAAGAAGAAGTAAAGCTGTCACTGTTTGCAGATGACATGATACTATACATAGAGAATCCTAAAGATGCTACCGAAAAACTACTAGAGCTAATCAATGAATTTGGTAAAGTAGCAGGATACAAAATTAATGCACAGAAATCTCTGGCATTCCTGTACACTAATGATGAAAAATCTGAAAATGAAATCAAGAAAACACTCCCATTTACCATTGCAACAAAAAGAATAAAATATCTAGGAATAAACCTACCTAAGGAGAAAAAAGACCTGTATGCAGAAAATTATAAGACACTGATGAAAGAAATTAAAGATGATATAAATAGATGGAGAGATATACCATGCTCCTGGATTGGAAGAATCAATATTGTGAAAATGACTCTACTACCCAAAGCAATCTACAGATTCAATGCAATCCCTATCAAACTACCACTGGCATTTTTCACAGAACTAGAACAAAAAATTTCAAAATTTGTTTGGAAAAACAAAAGACCCCGAATAGGCAAAGCAATCTTGAGAACGAAAAACGGAGCTGGAGGAATCAGGCTGCCTGACTTCAGACTATACTACAAAGCTACAGTAATTAAGACAGTGTGGTACTGGCATAAAAACAGAAAGATAGATCAGTGGATCAGGATAGAAAGCCCAGAGATAAACCCACGCACATATGGCCAACTTATCTTTGATAAAGGAGGCAGGAATGTACAGTGGAGAAAGGACAGCCTCTTCAATAAGTGGTGCTGGGAAAACTGGACAGGGACATGTAAAAGTATGAGATTAGATCATTCCCTAACACCATACACAAAAATAAGCTCAAAATGGATTAAAGACCTAAATGTAAGGCCAGAAACTATCAAACTCTTAGAGGAAAACATAGGTAGAACAATCTATGACATAAATCACAGCAAGATCCTTTTGGACCCACCTCCTAGAGAAATGGAACTAAAAACAAAGATAAACAAATGGGACCTAATGAAACTTCAAAGCTTTTGCACAGCAAAGGAAACCATAAACAAGACCAAAAGACAACCCTCAGAATGGGAGAAAATATTTGCAAATGAAGCAACTGACAAAGGATTAATCTCCAAAATTTATAAACAGCTCATGCAGCTCAATAGCAAAAAAACAAACAACCCAATCCAAAAATGGGCAGAAGACTTAAATAGGCATTTCTCCAAAGAAGATATACAGACTGCCAACAAACACATGAAAGAATGCTCAACATCATTAATCATTAGAGAAATGCAAATCAAAACTACAATGAGATATCATCTCACACCAGTCAGAATGGCCATCCTCAAGAAATCTAGAAACAATAAATGCTGGAGAGGGTGTGGAGAAAAGGGAACACTCTTGCACTGCTGGTGGGAATGTGAATTGGTACAGCCACTATGGAGAACAGTATGGAGGTTCCTTAAAAAACTAAAAATAGAACTACCATATGACCCAGCAATCCCACTACTAGGCATATACCCTGAGAAAACCATAATTCAAAAAGAGACATGTACCAAAATGTTCATTGCAGCTCTATTCACAATAGCCCGGAGCTGGAAACAACCTAAGTGTTCATCATCGGATGAATGGATAAAGAAGATGTGGCACATATATACAATGGAATATTACTCAGCCATAAAAAGAAACGAAACTGAGCTATTTGTAATGAGGTGGATAGACCTAGAGTCTGTCATACACAGTGAAGTAAGTCAGAAAGAGAAAGACAAATACCATATGCTAACACATATATATGGAATTTAAAAAAAAACAAATGTCATGAAGAACCTAGGGGTAAAACGGGAATAAAGACACAGACCTACTTGAGAATGGACTTGAGGATATGGGGAAGGGGAAGGGTAAGCTGTGACAAAGGGAAAGAGAGGCATGGACATATATACACTACCAAACGTAAGGTAGATAGATAGTGGGAAGCAGCCGCAGAGCACAGGGAGATCAGCTCGGTGCTTTGTGACCGCCTGGAGGGGTGGGATGGGGAGGGTGGGAGGGAGGGAGATGCATGAGGGAGGGGATATGGGAACAGATGTATATGTATGACTGATTCACTTTGTTATAAAGCAGAAACTAATAAAAAAAGAAAAAAAAAAGTAATAGAAAACAATTGAACTTTTTTTGTTGAAGTTGAGTGTGTGGAACATACCCAAGTGGACTTTCAACCTATCATTTTGCTACTGAGAGGAGAATGCACTGCAGGGAGAAAGAGTGGAAGAGAGGAAACAAGTTAGGAGAATGTTGTAGAAATTGGGGATAATGGTGGCTTGGACCAGGGTATGGTGGTCATTTTGGTGGAAAGATGTGCACAGATTCTAGAGGTATGTAGCAGTATCATTGTTAGCACTGGTGGTGGGTTGAGGATGAGGGCGAGGGAGAAATAGCCATCAGTGATGGTGATTCCTAAGTTTCTGGCTCCGATGGTTGGTTAGATAGGGTTTTGTAGATACGATGTTCATATTTATTCTAATTCGCCTTTTGTTATTTGTTGGTTCTTGATGAATACTCTGTCATATTAAGTCTCCTGTTTTTAGCATACAGAGCATTTTCACCGAAACTGACTGTTGCATGTTATCAGATAACTTTTTAACATCTGCTAGTTTGGTCCTGTATTTTATTCTCTTTCATTTATTAATTAAATTGTTGTATTATTGTAAATAATTATATTAATAGCTCTTCTAAAGTTGCGTTATCCTTGCGTCCTTGGTGTAACGCCTTTTTGTAGTCATGGTGTATATCATTCTTTAATAATTATCGATTAGATGTGCTGATATTTTCTTAGGATTTTTATATCTATATTGGTAAAGCGAAATTGGACCTTTTTTACAAAAACTTGATTTTCTTTTCTTTTTATTTACAAATGACTCGAATTTTGTTGTTTTGTAGATATTTGATTGATATAGAAGGCATGAGGCCAGATGCTGCAACTGGATGTAAGTATAAGGTTTGTCACTACTTTTCCTTTTTTATAAAATTTGAAGTTAGAAGTGTACGGGAATGTCTCAAATTTGGAAAAAGAGAAAAGTTTGAAATTCATTTCTTCTGACATAAGATAACCTTTTACTAAAAGTTTATAAAGGGATGTATCTGGAAATAGATATAACAGCCTGAATAATTAGTCAGTGGATTTCAGCATTTTTTTCTTTTTTAAATTGATTTAATTAATTTATTTATTTTTGATATTATATCCACTGCACAATCAAGGAAGTCCCGTTTTCTTTCTTCCTTCCTTCCTTCCTTCTTTCCTTCCTTCCTTTCTTTAAAGCTCCAAGTCATTTAAAATACATGACTTCTTAGTAAAAAAAATCTGCAGTTCATATAACCAAGGGGTTTATAACTTCTCCTCTAAAAGTTATATTCCTGGGACTTCACTGGTGCTCCAGTGGTTAAGACTCTGCCATTCCAATGCAGCAGGCGTGGGTTCAATCCCTAGTTGGGGAGCTACGATCCCCCATGCTGCACAGCCAAAGAAAAATTTTTTAAATGTTATATTCCTATATTATTGAATTTAGTTGTTAGATTTTTTTTTCTTTTGCTGTACGTGGGCCTGTCACTGTTGTGGCCTCTCCCGTTGTGGAGCACAGTCTCCGGCCACCCAGGCTCAGCAGCCATGGCTCACGGGTCCAGCCACTCCGCGGCATGTGTGATCCTCCCAGACCGGGGCCCGAACCCGTGTTCCCTGCATCGGCAGGCAGACTCTCAAGCACTGCGCCACCAGGGAAGCCCTAGATTTTCTTTTAATGTTTAGAAGATTTCCATTTATTTACCAGGAACAAACAAAACCTAATGTAAAAATAGTTTTCCAGAAACTATTTCCATCATTGTCTTCTTCCCTTTCTCCTACAGACTGGTGTTTTCTCTTTACAAGGTCTCTGTCATTCCATAAGAAAGCTGCTCTTCTGGTTTCATAAGAGATGGTGAACAGCGGTAAAGTATCCAGGTTACCTAAATTTCTAGAGTACACTTCAGGGAGCGAATGATGCAGTGGGATGTTGGGGCAGAGTGAGAGATACAGATTCTGGTGAGACTGAGAGTCATTCACAAACATTACTGGGCTGTGGTGAAGGGAGAACAAAAATAAATGAGGTTCGTGCTGGTGGACGGGAAGCCAAAACGAAGAAGAATGGTGCGTAGCTGGGCAGTGTAATTAGGACCATAAGTGCTGTGTCTTCTGATAGTAATTATGAACAGAAACCAACTAATAATTACTAATAACATGTAGGTGACCAATCCTTGAGAGCTGAGGCAGAGAGAAGGAAAGATGGCATTATACCTCGTCTCTGGTTCATTGAGTTTCCCAGTCTGGGTTTTGACCAATCTTGGGTGAAATCATAACTAAATCATTTTTGCTACAGTGATCAGCTTTCGTGGGGTCCTTTCCCTGCACTCTGTCCAATGATAAAGCCCACTGGTTTATGCCTCCTGGAAAACAGTTATTTCAAAAGAGTATAAGTGAAGCATTGATGAAACAGCCATGAAGACCATGTTTCCACTTGGCCTCTCACATCCTTTTCAAAGCGCTTTAAAACCTTTTTCATTCAAAAATCAATAAAAGAAAAGGATTGGGATCAAGTCCCGTACAGAGGTAGTGTAAGAAAAAAAAAAAAAGAGAATAAGTAGCAGAATAGCATCTCTTCAGACAATAAAATCAAGTTGGAAAAAATAGGTCCGAAAAACAGATCAAAACTGTAACCTATTATTTCATAGTTGGCTAAAAGATGTTAGAAAAAACAATGGAAAAGATGAAAGAACGTGTGTCGAGGAGGGAATGGGAAGTTACTTTTTAATGTGTATAGAATCTCTGTTTGCGATGGTGAAAAAGTTCTGGAGATGGTAAATGCTGATAAATGCCACCTATGGGTGTTTGGTTTTACTTGATCTTCTTCCATGAAAGGGTTTGGAGAGATTCAGAAACTATGCTCCTGCCTCCATCTTTCTGAGGTCCTGCTCAATATTTTGACATAGTTATTATTATTATTATTATTTGCGTTACGCAGGCCTCTCACTGTTGTGGCCTCTCCCGTTGCAGAGCACAGGCTCCGGACGCGCAGGCTCAGTGGCCATGGCTTACGGGCCTAGCTGCTCCACGGCATGTGGGATCCTCCCAGACTGGGACATGCACCCGTTTCCCTTGCCTCGGCAGGTGGACTCTCAACCACTGCACCAGCAGGGAAGACCTTGACATAGTTATTTGGAATTTGGATAGTGCTGATGGCTGCACAGCATTGTGAATGTCTTTAATGTTACTGAATTGTATACTTGAAAATGGTTGAAATACTAAATTTTTTTTCTCTATGTTTTACAATAATAAAAAAACACAGATGATCGAACAGCATAAACCAGAATTAGGTAAGATGATAGAACTCAGGACAGAACTCAAAATAAAAGAAAAAAAAATTTAGAAAAGCCGACTAAATTTAAAATAATAAAAGAGTGGAGACTTCCCTGGTTGTCCAGTGGTTAAGAATCTGCCTTCCAATGCAGGAGATGCAGGTTCGATGCCTGGTTGAGGAACTGAGATCCCACATGCCGCAGGGCAACTAAGCCCGACACCACAACTACTGAGCCCACATGCTGTGGAGCACAAACGCCACAATTAGAGAGCCCACGAGTCGCAAGGAAGAGCCCACGCACTGCAACGAAGAGCCCACGTGCTGCAACTAATACCCAACACTGCCAAAAAGAAATAAATTAAATAAAATAATACAGGTGAATGAACATAATGGATAGTGCCTTAAGAGAAACAAACAAGACAAGGAAAAATGTTTTTTAAATCAAATAGAAGATAAAAAGAATTTTAGAGAAATGGAAAACATAAAAGATAGGCAAAAAGGAGTCAGGACAGCTCTGAAAAGAGTAATATAAGTCCGTATAAGAATCTATTATACCATAAAAGTGACATATCAAATCCGTGGGACAGATGAGTCAATAAATTGTGATACATACATGTTGAGGTATAAATAGTTCTCTGGAAGGATCCGCAACATGGCAAAAGCAGATGCCTCTGAGGAGGGAAATGTGTGGCTGAGGAACATGGGGAAAAGGGTGACTTTTCATTGAATACCCCTGTGTACCTTTTCTAATGTTCTGTCATGTGAATTTCGTACCTCTGAAGGTCCTCTGAGTTCAAACCCCAGTTCCCCCAATTACTAGCTCTTAATCTTGGGCAAACTCTTCACACTCTCTAAGCCTCTTTATCTGCGAAATAAGGTCAGTAACTTAACCTGGTGCTTCCTGGCACAGAATCAACTGTCAATAAATGGAGATTATTAGTGTAAACAACCAAAATGCCCATCAATGGAAGAATGGAAATTTTAAATGTGGTGTATATGTGAAATATTATACAGTCGTAAAAATGAATGAAGTAGTGACATATGCTACGACATGGACGAACTTGAAAACATTATGCTAAGTGAAAGAAGCCCCACAGAGTGGCCACATTTGTATTATTTCATGAAATGTCCAGAAAAGGCAAAACCATAGCGACAGAAAGGAAATGAATGGTTGCAGGGACTGAAGGAGGAGGCGATGAAGAGGGCCAGCTGATGGTTACAGGGGCTTCTTTTTGGAGGATGAATACGTGATGGCTTAGATGACAGTGATGGTTGCATAGGCTTGAGAATGTACGAAATGACACTGAATTTGCAGTCTCAGGAGGCGAATTTTATGGCATGTGAATGACATCTCAAAAAATAATTTTGAAAATGAAAATTGCCAGTTTTCCCATTTTCACTATCCACTATCCACTATTCACTGCCTCCATCTCTCCCTTCTCCCCACGTCATTGCTTTTGACGCCCACCCCTGCCGCTATCTCCCAACCTCACTCCCCCGAGCAGCCCCACGAGGCCTCCCAGGGAAGCCCTAAACCACTGGGCGCCTGCGTCCTGTGGCTGTTGGAGCCGTTGCCCAGTGCCCGTGCCCCACAGCTCTCACCCATGACAGTGGACACGTCTGTAGGATTTTTCTCGAGCGTTTCACTTGATGGTGATGTTTACAGAAGGTGGCACGCCCCCTGTCAATGAAGGAAGCCCCTCAAGTTAATACTTAGGCCTGTCCAGAAGCTTGATCTCATCCACCAGTAACCTCAGCATGCTGTGCTGTGAAAGCCACGTTGGACGCCTGCAGGCACTTGCAAATACTGAGGACTTCAGAGGCATTTGGGCCTCAAATTGAGGCCTTGTACCTCCACATGCGATGTGACCTCAGCCCTTTGCTGCACCTCTCCTAAGTGAAGTGGCACAGGAATACTGGCCTTGCCTGTCGTTGCCAGGATTAACTGAATAGTGCATTAGCTGCCCTGGTGCTTAGGTGTTGAGTACATGGTGATTTGCACTCCAGGCCCTATTCGTTTCCCTCCTGAGGCAGCAGTTCCCTTGGCTCTGCCCCTATCGTCAGCTGCCCCTAGGATAGCTCTGAGCCCTAGCCACCTCTCTGGGAGATTTCCCTATACCCCCACTATAATCACACCTGCATAAGGCAACTCAGACCTTTCAGACATGTGTCCTGAACCTCTTGTTTTCTTAAATACCTCTGTGGTGGTTGTGAGACTTAAGGCCAACCTCCCCAAGAGGCTTTTTCTATTTCTTGTAGTAAACCTAGACTCACCTTCCGTCATCTTCAGCTCTTCTCACATTTTGTTCTTTCAACCCTGACCTCTGACCCTGCTTTTCACTTCTGCCCTTTCACCCTCACTCCTGCTTCCTTTCATAAATCCATGAATCTCTTTCGACCCTCCTGGCCCTGGGCCACGTTCCTTCCTCTTTCCTCAGTTTTTTCCCCTTTCCTCCCCTTTCCTTCATTCTCCCATCCGACTTTCAGTCCTTCCTTTCTCATGCAGACTTTGATTCCAACCCCATCAAAAACAAAACAAACAAAAATTAAAGCACGCCAGAGTTAGTAGCATCTCAAAATTCAAAAGGTTTATTACTCACCTATTCTATTATATTTATTCAGTTTTATTGTTTTAAAATATATCAAAATAAATAGAGAAATTTATACCTATCTTATTTATATATGGAAGAACAGCTGGTACCCCAGGTGGCACCAACAATCCTAGCAGCTCTTACTATAAATATCCATAGTAGTAAGCAATTTCCATTTCTTTTTGCCTCTTAATGAAAAACTGCAGTTTCCCCAAAGAGGTGTATTTGGCAGCATTCACACGTTCTTGTTGAGCCCGCCTCTTCATGGCCTCCCGCTCTGGTCTCTGTTCTTGTTTGATGGGCTTTGACATGACTGGCTCAGAAACGTTGGGTTCCCTCCATGGTCTTCGTTGCTTGCTGAAGTCTTGGAGTAGAAATGCGGTTTGGAGCTTGGGTGGGGAGTGGCACTTAGTCACAGCAGGGGGAACAGGCTCCCGCTGGAGAGAAGCACAAGATGAAGTTTTGTAGGATGCAGGCCTAGGAGCAACAGACTGAGGGACACTAGGCTGGGTATGGTTGGTCCAACCCGGATGGTTTGGGTTGGTCACAGTTGGCTGAGCTGGTTTGGCAGGACCTGGCAAAGAGGCAGGAGCTGGCTGGGATGAAGTGGCTGCAGCAGGTTGAGCTGAGTTAGTAGAGGCAGTCTGGGCCCGGTCCGCCACAGTAGGCAGATGTGAGACCAGAGACTGTGGCCTCCGAGGAGCAGGTCGAGCTTGAGGCTTGTCCCAGGCAGAAAAAGGCAGAGGTATCAACTTGACCTTCCCACGAGGAGGCAAGTGATACTGGGATGGAGATGGAAACTCTGTTTCAGCACTGCTGTCTGGTTTCTGGGTTTTGACTTGAGGTTTCTCAGGGCTCTTACCCTCACGTGGGGTACGCTGCCATGGCTGGCTAGGTGGGGGTGACTGGGGTTCTTTAGGGTTGCTTGAATTCCCCAAGACCTGATAGGAAGAGAGCCCAGTTTTCTTATCATTCTTTCCCCCCAGTGCATGAAAAACCTTCACAGACTCCAGCATGCACATGCCTAGGGAGGTTCGAGGCCTTTTAAAGCTCTCTTGCATAAGCTCAGTTTGGTGTTCCTTCTGCTTCATCTGGGAAATTGTTGGCTTCTCTTCTGCCTTGACTTTGTTCCCTGCCTGCTTATTCTCTTCAGCCTTCTTTCTTCCTCTGGCCCTTGTGGTCTTTTCCTGCCCATGGCTCTTAGTTTTGCTGATCTTTCTGGATGCAGTTTTCTGATGTTTGCCTTTTGAATGCTTGGCCGTGTTCACAGGAGCCCTGTCACTGACTGCAGCATTGCATGGAATCACTTCTCCCCGTAACAGGCACTCTGGATTCTTTGGCTGGATTTTGGCCTTGGGAGCACCACTGATCGGCTCAGAGGCTTTATGTTTGTTCTTCCTGGGTTGATCAGAGGGAACCTTTCGGACACTTGGCTTTTCCTGTACCTGATTCATCTGAAGATGAATGGCTCTGGTGTCTTTGTCTTTGATCACATCGGGACCTTTGGATTGATCAAGATCTTTCAAAGAATTAAAGATATATCAGTAAAAATGCATAACAAGCAACAAAATTCAATCAATGTGAAAGTATAGGTAGCCAAATTATATATAGACAAGTATTTCAATTGAAACTGGTACAAAGCAGACAGCCAAATAATAAGTGTAAAAGAATTTCATTATTGTGCTCATTCATATCTTTACCCAGCAAGTAACAGGTATTAAGCCTGGTAGAAATATATATTTCAAAGAATAGAAATATATCATAAGCAGAAAGGAAGCTTAAAAAGTATCAAGAAGGTTTTTGTATTTTTCCTAGAACTTAGATTATAATCATCTTCAACATCCAAGAAGATGACATCCCAAAACCTTAAAAAAATGTCGTCACTTGAATCCAATTAAAAAAGATTGTCAAATGTAAGAAAATCCAAAGGACTCCACAATATTGTTTTCGATAAATGCAGATTTTTTTCCCGCGCCACGTGGCCCTGGCAGTGAAATCACTGAGTCCTAACCACTGGACCGGCAGGGAATTCCCTCAATGTGGAACTAGAGATGTGGGGCTTGACTTTTTCTTTTCCTTCTTAGGTAGCTAAGATCTAAAAATGAACGGTGGCTGTTGATCAATGTGCTCCCTGTGTTAGGAGGGAAAGAACTGTAAAGATGAAAAGCAACCTTGCCGTAGAACCTACATATCACACAAAGGAAATAGTCCTTGTGATTCAACTTAGAAGATATCATTTAAAATTTGTATTTGGTAATATGTCTACATAGTTTAAAAATTAGAAAGAATAAAACATTGAAAAGCAGACCCCTAGATAACCACTTTGGTTTCTTGTATATAGGAAGCATCATTACTAAAACATATTTCTAAAATGTGGATATTCAAAAGTATCAAGTGCCAACTGTATTCAGAGAGGCAATAAAAGAAAAACACACTGAGTATGACTTTTCTGATAATCTGCCTTTCCTGGTGCTACCCTGTTCTGGGCTTACTTTCCTCCTTAGTCTGTTAAAATAAGGATTTTCTACAATCCACTTTGTTTTGTGCTGCTCTGAGCAGAATTCACTCTATGCTGTTTCTGCTTTAATTTAAAATCTTTGGTTCCCATCAACATTCCATTGCAAACTATGTTTTACTTGAGAGCTCCTCTATGCTTTCCCTCTTCATTCTTATATTTTTTCCTATCACTTGGTTCCTGTCAGTCTGGGCTGATGAAAACAATCCTAAACTTCCTTACGTTTGACTCTGGGCCTCCCTACAGCCCAGTACTCTCCATCCTCTCTCCCTATTTTCTCCTTTCAACTAGTCGAAATATTAGTGGAGGGAGACCATTAGAGATGGAACATCTTGCTATATATTGCTAGTTTTCTGTGTCACCTGCCGTTTCTATGTTTCTGTTGAAACACTCTTGAGAAGTCTCTGATATCATTTTCTCCATGGGTACCCTTTAAGGCTCAATATTAGAAAAGAAAGGGATCAGAGTGATCAATCAATGTAGTATCCTAACATAACAGAGAAGGAAAAAATCAGGCGTTGTGAGACAGTCAATGATGTGTCCAAAGTCACACAGATAGTAAATGCCAAAGTCAAAAGTGAAATTAGGTCTCCAGACTTGTAGTTCAATACTTTCCCTCATTATTCCATGCTATTTTGAATCTACTACTAAATTTAGGGGCAAAATTAATCTGACGAAAAACTTTAAAAAGATTCTTTTCTTACCTGACATGGTCAGAGAAGAAGAGGAAACATCACCTGCAGATAGAAGGGATGAGGAGGCAACACCAGAAGATGTCTGAGTGGCTGCAGCTGAACAGTACAAATGTCACTAGATACTGGTCACTGGTCACTGGTCCATTGTGATGATCCGACTTTATTTATGACAACTCCACGGAAACCCCAAGACTCTACCAAGTGGTAGTAGGTTTGGTAGGAGAATGATGTGACAAAGCAGGCAGTTGAAAGATATGAGATAGCCAATGGGGAGGTCTGATCCCCAACAGGAAGGCGCGGATGGGTTGAGAGAGTGTAGGAGTGGTAAAACAACACCTAAATTTCTGAGCTCTGGGGAGGAAATCCTAGAAGACAGACTTACCTCCTCCAGGCTCTTACATTAGGGAAATCTGCAACATTTCTTACAGACGTTCATTAATTAACAAACAGTTACTTATATTCTACAGAGTATTATATTTTATGTATCATATACTTAGAGCTATATATATATATCTTATTTAATTAATATCCTTAGGAAGGAAAGAGCCATCTAGTTTGAACTATTACAGTTCTGAAATCATATCTGTCTAATTCGTGAACTTATAGCAGCTTTTAAGGAGCAAAAGTAGGGATTCAGAAGCTCTTTTTGTAACTTGGTTAAAGAGTAGCGTGAAGTTTGCTGAGTGTACCTTGTGCGGAATGTTGTGGTCCAAGGCTCTTCTCTTTTAGTTTCTTCTCCTTGACTCCTGCCTTCCTTGGGCTGGGCTAGGCTTGGCCAGGTTGGACTTACATTTCTCTTCTGCTTTCTTTCTTTTTTTTCCCATTTTGGGCATTGTTTCTATGACAAGCCTTGATCTTGCATTCTTACCCTCATGGATGTTACTTGCTGTCAACTTCCAGCAGCAGGAGCCTTCTTTTCAGTGCCTGATGCTTCACAGAATAGACTCTTCCCATTGGAAGCAAATGGCAGAGAGCTAGGAGACAGAGCTGGCTGCAGACCTTTCCTCTTCCAGCCTTTGGTTGGAATTCTTTGGCCCATAATTTGCTACCTATGTTTCCTTGGGCCACAGTGGTATCCTGCCATCCAGCTCTTGTATATGTGAGAGACATTCTGAATACTGTCCCTTTTTCTTTGCACAGAAGTATATACAGTGTGGCAGTTACTGTAATCTCCTCCCCCTTGCAAACAGCCACTCTAGAATCTTGGACCTCTAGGGTTCTCTGTCTTGCATGCTTGGGGGCAAGGCCAAGCTAAATGAAGAGGAGAATAATTAGAGAAGGAAGAGGACATTGCTGGAGAACTGGGAGCAGATAAGGTGAAAGGGCCCAGGAGAAAAGAGATTCATGTAGATTTGTTGGTTTCTGTGGGAAAGAAGTAGACACACTTTGGCCGCATTTTGTATTAGCAGAACAGACAGTCATAGATATAAGTAGCTCGATAGTGCAGCAACTGCCATGAATTCTGAACACTAAAGAGAACAGTCTTACATGTATTTCTCATTTTGTTTTCTGTCATATTACCTTCTTAATAGAATTCACTGGTATGTTTGTAGAATACAGATTTTTTAAAATGGTTATTTAAATGGTTTAAATGGTTATTTAAAATTTTTCTTAATGGTTATTTCCTTGCCATATTTTTAAGGACTCCAACATTGTAAGACATATTGCATGTTTTTGTCATGAAGACTTTTTCTCTTGAAGTATCATGAACGAACTTGACCTGTTGTATTTTGTGGAGAAAGTGTAAAAAGGGTCTGTGAAAAAGACACTGTGGTGAGTCGCATTATGCACCCAGGCGTAAGGAGCAGATACCTGCCATCAGCCCAATTTGGCCTGGATTGCCTCTGTTTTAGTTCCCGTGGTTAGTGCTTTTCTCCCTAACTGCTCTTGTGACGGTGATAATGTGAGTAAGGGCTGATTGCTGTTGATTTATATGTGAGTTTAGCTGGTTTGAGGGAGGAAATCTATGGACCTAGTCATTTTCCTTGGTGGTAAGCTTTCAGGGAGGGGTGCAAAGATTGATCTTTCTGGGGACTTTTCTAGTACCAGGAAGATATCCCATAGAGGGGACCTCGAAAGACACACGTGTAATTTTTAGGCCTATTTTTCCTGTTATGAGATATGAGTTGTTTAACTGATGGGGATGATGCTTCTCTGAGAAGAAATTGTGAAAGGTGTTGTAGTATAGAGATGTGGCTTAAGCTTTTAAGTTTTTCTCAGGGTTTTTCCCCTAAGCTTCCTACTTCTGATGGCCTACTTACATGATACTAGTATGTGATGTGAGGCTAACAACTTACTAAATACCTGCAAGCCAGATCAGTCTCTTTTCTCTATATTTCCAAGGAAATTAAGGGACCCATAGCTACTGCAGGTTAGGGTGGGTGGTGTGAGATTGGGGGAAGTGTGGTAAGATATTTTGGTATCAGTAAAATATTTACACATTAAAATATTCAGTTCCAACATTCAATTCTATTGAGGCAAACCCTTAGTTATGTTTTTCCTGGTTCCTAGCCTATGTAACTTATTTTCTCTCCCTAGTTCCAGCCATTTAGCTTTAGCTTGCAAGCTCAGCTTCATCCTAACCTCTAAAAGAATCTTACATGTAGGGGAAAGAAACTAAAGACCTCTCTTTCAACACTTAGGAACATCAGGCCCTACCCTGACCTGAACCATTATTCTTAGAGTTAGGGTATTGTCTTGTCCCCTGTACCCACTTCCTGCATTTTGAAACCATCAGGTTAACTGAGACATGTCTTGGTGTAACATCCCCAGTTCGTCTACCCCTGAGGCTCTCCTTAATTCTTCCCATTGTCACATTGTGATTTAATTAAATACTGGAATCCCTCAAATCCTTGCATGGTACCTGAGGCCCTATGGGATACTGGTCGATTTTGTTAGTGTCAAGTACTTAGCTGTGTGATTCTCCAAATATCCCTTGCTCCTATATTTTCCATGCCAGCATACTACATACCCATTAAGGCATTGTTTCATCTCATGTTGCACGCACTCCCATCGAGAGGCCTACTCTTTGATACGTCCCATACTTTCTGGAAACCCTCTTATGGCCAGGTCTGGATTGTTTTGTGTACCCACCCAAAGCCTGTGTCTTTTAGCAAGCTGGAACTATAAGGCCAACATAGATTTTCTAGTTTCTGATAGATTTATGTCACAATTTGTACATTGTCATGTCTATAGATATTTCTATCAGTTGTACGTTTTGGGCATTACAAGCCTATTGGATAATTTTCATAAATTGCAAAAGAATATTTTATGACTTAGCACCAAATCGACTGTGCCTAATCGTAAGTTTGTACGTTGTGTACGTTGTGCTCACTTGTATCTTTTCTTTATTCAAATAGTACTTTACTAGTATTGTCCCATTTGTAATTATGTGGAAGTTTTCAGAATTGTAAATAAATGTTTGTGGATTGAAACTTGGTTAGACTATGAGTGTCCCACATACGTTAAAGGTAGTGATCTTTTTACTCATTCATTCATTCATTCATTCATTCAATAATTCTGACCTTCCTGACTCAGTTTACCCACCTCAAATGGTTGTGAAGATTACTAACAGTGTATGTAAGATACTTTCAGAAATGAGAAACTAAAAGGTAAAACTAACAAAAAACACTTGTTATTATAAATCACAATGGAATTTAGTATGCCATTATACCTTCAGACGTACTGTAGGACATGCTGTTCTTTGCTGTTCCACTTGTGGCAAGATTCACAGTTTTTCTAACAGGTACAGATCCCTATGCCTGCTACTGTGAGGAAATGTTATACTTGAGCTCCACTCTTATCTCTCTCAGGCTTTTTGTGGTATTTTCTAAAATGTAAATACATACTGTCAACCAACCTCCAGCATGATACCAGGCACATAGTAGAAACCCAATAAATGTTTCACTATGAGTGGAGTATAAGTTGATAGAATATTTTTCAAGGTTGATTAGGCAGATTAGATTGATTGAAAACCTTTCAATATTTTAAGTTTGCATCTCTTTCATTCCAGAAATTCTACGTCTAGAAATTTATATATAACTCTACACATGTATAAAGAGGTTCACATTGCAGCCTGTCTGTAACAGAGGTCAAAAACAAAAAGCAAACTAAATATCCCCAAACTGAAAACAAAAGTCCATGAATATTGGACTGGCCATGTAAATTATATAATGTGACGCAGCTATTAAAGAGAATAGAAGGGATGTACGCAAAAATTGACTGGGAACATCACTATCCAAGACAGATTGTAGACTGTGTATACTATACTGCTCTTGTATAAAATACAGGATATCCATTACGTAGAAATACGTACAAGATAGAACAAGTGTGAATGTAAGCATTTGGGAAATATCTGAAAAAACCACACAAGAAACTGGGAGAGTGGGACAACTTTCCATGTCCCATACGAGTGGAATTCTGAAGGGTACACACACGAACTAATGAACATCTGCTACCAGCCTCCGGCTAAGGAGGGAATTGCAGCCGTCAGAGTCCTCTTCCCTAATGAAGCGTTTCAGTCCGCCGGCGTGATGACGTCATCCGGACGGGCCGTGGCACCTGCGCAGTAGAAAGAGTTGCGCGAGCAGCGTGGGCTTGTGCCTGGGCGTTTGTGGCTCGGCGCCGTGTGCTGGCACCAGGGCCGCCGGGTTGGCGACTTTGGCACTCTTGGCGTTGGGTGATTGGCATGTTGGGGGTGACATGAGGCAGTGGCATCCTGCCCGTGTGAGCTGGGGTCAGCGTCGCTGCTTTTCCGGACGTTCGTCGGCCAGGAGGAAGGGCGGAAAGCACATCCTGGAAAGGTAATACGCCTCGGCCCCTGGGCGTTGCCGGCGGAGCTCAGAGCCCCTGGGCCTGGGCTTCGTGTCTTGTGCTGTCTCCTGTCACTGTTGCCCCCGGCCGCTGCCCCGTCCGCGCTGTGCTATAGGGGGTATTGGTCGTGTCGCGGCTCAGTTCACAGTGGTTGAAAGGGACAGTGTGAGATGTTCTGATTTCCCCGCACCGTTTTAAAAGGGAGGCTCTGGCCATTTCTCCTCGGGTAAAAGGCAGAGGGACTGCTTTTTAAGATGGGACTGTGAGTGTTGTGGACACTCCATAATTACCAAAATGGAGTCCCCTTCTATTCCTCAAGCTGTGTTGTTTTGGCAGAGAAAATGTGAGTAAGAGGAACTGCAACTAAGTTGAGTGAAAAAACGCACGGGTACTGCCGACTTTTCCATCGAAGCAGTTGATTTGTGTTGTCTCTAGGAATTATAAAGGCCGTACTGTTGCTTGCTAACCGGTGTCATTTGAGAGATCTCCCTCTGTACGTTCAAATGATTGATTTGGGACTTTGCTCATGTGTGCAGTAAACCCTTTAATTCCCTAAGACCTTCCTTTCCTCCATCTCATAGCCCATTAAGCCCGCTTCAGTTTATCTCCTGAGTTTCTTTTGAATCTGTCAACTCCCCCTCAAATCCTAATACTGAACTTGCCTGTGTGTTGCAATTAGGTGCTAACTCGTGTCCATATTTCTTGTTTCCTTCCAATCCATTCTTCACACAAGAAACCTTAAAAGCAAGTTGGAACATTGCTCATAGACAGCGCTGAAAACCATTGTTTTGAGAATAGAAAACACACCGTTGGCCTTTAAGACTCTTCTTGGTCTAGAATCCTCTCTGCTTCTCTAGCCCCATCTTGTGCCACTATTGCCCTCACTTTCTTTGCTTCAGATACACTGAATTAAGCTTAGTTCTCGCTCATCTTACAGCAACCGGTTCAGATATTATTGTTCACTGTGATTCCTAGCATTAAGAATTTTATCATCAAGTTTTCTATGAGGACTAAAACAAAACTGTGAAGTGGAAGAATTGAGTTCAAACACTTTCAGTCAACATGCATGTATTAATGATACCATTGTAGTCAACACCGGGCTAGGTTGTATCAGGGATTCAGAAGGTCTGGCCATCTCTGGGTTTCGATATCCCTTATTGGTTGAGACCTTTGCATTGTTTTGTTGCCTTTTATCTGTTTTCCAGATGGGAAAACAGGAACAAGGGAAGTATAGCTTCTTACAAGGTGGGGTTGAATAAGTGGAGCAGCAAAATGCAAAGCAGAAAGAGGAGGGACCTACTGTAGAGGGATATGCTTTCCGTTTTCAGGGCACACTCATCCCATGCAGGGAAACAGCCTAACATAAAATTTGCCTAACAAAAATATATTAATATTGGGAAGGACTATCTCCCAGTTGGACAGCGGACGCCTGGGACTCGTTTCATTGCTTTCAAAGTTCCTTTAAAAAGGTAAGCAAAAGTTATTACCGTATTCGTCCGGAAATCTGAATTCACCATATAGAGCCCTGGCTCTCAACACTGTCATACTCCATTTTGCCTCTTTATAGCAAATACTTTTTAATACCTCCTTTACTATCCAGAAATGGAATTTATAGATAAGTACAACCTAGTTTTGTACTTAATTTAAAAAAATCCCAATGGAATGCCCTAACTATAAATAAAGAATAAAGTAATGATTAAGACAGCAATATGCATCTCAGTATGTAAATGTTTGGGGATGACTATACTAGAAATAAAGAAATAGTCAGTTACTTGTACCATGAATGCAATAAACTATGGACTTTGATTGATAATGATGTGTCAGTGTTGGTTCATGGATTCTCACAAATGAAGCACACTGGTATGGCATGTTGATAATGGGGAAGGCTGTGTGGGTGAAGGAGAGAGGGTATAAGTGGGAACTGTGTACTTTTTGCTCAGTTTTGCTGTGAATGTCAAACTGCTGTAAAACTAGACTACTAACTTAAAAAGAAAAGGGTGTTGCTGGCACTTGAGTAACCAAACAGATCAATGGAAGAGAGAACATAAAAAAGCCAAATACGTAAAAGAATATTTAGCAGTGAAAGCCATCCTTCATATAGGTAGATATTCAAGAAGTATTTATTTATGTGTCTATTTACAGGCACTCTGCTTGGAGCTGGCAATCCAGTGGTAGGCAAAATTGATGTGGTCCCTGTCTTCTGGGAATTTACAGTCCAGTTAGGAGACCAACATGAAATAAACACACATAGAAATAAATATATAGAAGTGAACTTATTTTCTTCCGTCTAATCTCTCTGGAAGAAAGGATTGTAATATCGCTTGTAAATTCCAGAGGAGGTAACATTACTTTGAGTCTCATATGTTAGCATCACAGGGTTTGAATAAATGGGTAATATAGTAAAGGATTTTAGACACATGTTCCTTCTTATTTTATTCTTTCTGACAGAGTTTTGAAAAGAATCTTGCTCCAGAAGAATGTTTTTCCCCCTTGCATCTTTTTTAACAAAATCCAAGAACAGAATGAAGAACTCGGGCTGATAATTGACCTAACGTACACACGCCGCTATTATAAGCCAGAGGTAAATGGAACCCGTAAGTGAAAACGACCTTCTTTCTGATACTGTCATAATTCATAGTAATTCAGTAGCTATCATCTTATGCTAAGGTGAATCCTGGCCTTCTTTTCATGGGTTCAGAAAGGGAAGCTAGTGGTTTCCTTAAATACACATTTGTAATTGCTGTTGCAAAATGAGATGAAAGATATGAATTGAACTATAGTATTTGGCAGTAGGCTGTAGATATGCTGAAGAAATTCTATAAGCTTCCATGTTCTATGTTTTGAAAACGAAGTAAAGTTTTAGCAAGAATATTAGTAGCCTAAAAGGAAAGAAAGGTATGTCCATTATGTCTTTAGCAGTTCTTTTAAGCAGTTGCCTGAGCATGTTTAAGCATCAGGGTAAAAGACAATTGTTCTCTAAGTTTTATGCTTTCTTTTCCTAATACCTTCTGAGAGAGTACAGAAACCCATATATTCTCTTGGCCCATGTAGGACATACCAGTGCAAAAGACCTATGCTTCTTCTGACCTGTTCCTTGGCCTTGGGAGACAGTAACACCTAAAGTTTGTTAATATTTGTATAGCCATTTAGATAGTTCTTTCATATCCATTGACTTAGTTAATCCTTACAACAATCCTTTGCTGTTGAAGTGGAAGTAGTACTGAGATCTCCTTCTGAGTGCTTACTCTGCACTAAGCTCAGAAGATAGACAACTACAATTACTAATTTTACAGACGATGAAACTGAGTCTCGGACAAGGAAGAACTGAAATTTCAACTCAGTTATTCCTCTTTTTTTTTTACTGTGGTAAAATATACATAAATCATATTTATTTTAACCATTTATAAATATGCAGTTCAGTGGCATTAAATACAGTCACAGTGTTGTGTAACTATCACTACTGTCTATAACCAAAACTTGTTCATCATCCTCAACAAAAACTCTGTAACCGTCCAACAGTTACAACCCCATTTTCCCTCCCACCAGCCCTTAGTAACCTCTATTCTATTTTCTGTGTCTATGAATTTGCCTCTTCTAGGTACCTCCTGTAAGTGGAATCTACAATATTTATCCTTCCATGTCTGGCGTATTGCACTAAACCTAGTGTTTTCAAGGTTCATCCATGTTATAGCATGTAACAAAATGCCATTCCTTTTTTGCCTTAATAAATCCCACTGTGTGTATATACCATATTTTCTTACTCATTGGTTGATAGACACTTGGGTTGTTTCTACCTTGTAGCTATTGTGAATCATGCTGCTATGATAATTGGTGTACAAATATTTGTTCCAATCCCTGTTTTCAGTCCTTTTAGCTGTGCAGTGTAGGTAGTAGCAGAGTTGTTGGATCATATGGTAGCTCTACGTTTAACCTTTGAGAAACTGCCAAAAGGTTTTCTACAGTGTCGTCTTGTGTTTAAACAAGTATAACAAATTTTAAACATATAAAAAAGTGTACAAAATACTGTAAGTGTTCCCTGTATACAAATGAACTCATCCAGCTTTAATATTTACCAACTGATGGCTGTCATATTTTATCTATACCCCCACCTGTTTCACTCCATTCCATGTTATCTTGAAGCAGCTCTGAGACAACATGTAATTACACCTATATATTTTTTAAAAGGAATTATTTATTTATTTATTTATTTATTTATTTATTTATTTATTTATTTATCTTTTGGCTGTGTTGGGTCTTCATTTCTGTGCGAGGGCTTTCTGTAGTTGCGGCAAGCGGGGACCACTCTTCATCGCAGTGAGCGGGCCTGTCACTATCGTGGCTGCTCGTTCTGGAGCACAGGCTCCGGAAGTGCAGGCTCAGTAGTTGTAGCTCACGGGCCTAGTTGCTCCACGGCATGTGGGATCTTCCCAGACAAGGACTCGAACCCGTGTCCCCTGCATTGGCAGGCAGATTCTCAACCACTGTGCCACCAGGGAAGCCTCACCTATACATATTTGGTATGTATATTTAAAGTATAGGACTTTTATTCCTTAATATCATTTTTCAATCGTAAATACCCAGTGAGTGCTCAAATTTGCAGTTGTTTCCTAAATGTCATAAAAAATTGTTTTTAAGAATTTTGAATTAGATCCAAATAAGGTCCACACTTTGCTGTTGATTGTTAGGTCTCTGAAGTCTTATTTAATCTATAGGTTCTCCCTCCATGTCTTTCTCACTTTTTCTTCCTCCTTGAATTTTATTTTTAAAGAAAGCAGGTAATTTGTCCCATGTAGATTTTGATGGTTACATTCCATGTGTTGTTAACATATTGTTCAATCCTTTTATTTCCTGTAAATTGGTAGTTGATCAGAATGAAGCTTGCATGTTTTGTTTTGGCAATCAGTTTCATAGGTGATGATGTGTTCTTCCATGGAGACGTATAATTGTCTCTTTTTGTGATATTAGCAGTCACTGATGATTCATACCTACATCCATTAATTCAGTTGAGGCTTCCAAAAATGGTGGGGGCTTCCCTGGTCGTGCAGTGGTTGAGAGTCATCTTGCCGATGCAAGGGACATGGGTTCGTGCCCCGGTCCGGGAAGATCCCACATGCTGCAGAGTGCCTTGGCCCATGAGCCATGGCTGCTGAGCCTGCGTGTCCAGAGCCTGAGCACCGCAACGGAGGAGGCCACAACAGTGAGAGGCCCGCGTATCTGAAAATTAAATAAACAAAATGGTGAATTCCATTTTTCTTTTTTTCACTTATTAGCTGGGTATATTTCTATGAGGAGAAGATTCCCCTCATCAACTATTTGGTTGCCCAGTTGTAGAGGCATGATTCTCTTCTTTTATTTAACAGTTTTCAAAATAATGAGTTGATTCACAAATATCCTCCAGTGGTGACCAATTTTTTTAAATTTATTTATTCATATCACTGTGGACTCTGCTATAGTTATTATTCTAACTTAGGCCCTATCTTGGGCCAGTTGGAGCTTCTCAGTGACTCCTGAGTCCTTTTGACATGACATCAGTTGTTTCTAGACTTTTTCAGTGGTCAGAGCTAGGAAAAATGGATGTTTGTTGCTAATATTTCTAAAATATGTCATAGGTTCATACTGCTACTTTCCATTTAAATTCAGAACTAGAGAATTTTCACTTATCCTTTTCTGTCTTCTATTGATAGTCTACTTTCTCCCACCCCAAGAATACCAGTTCTCAACACTACCTGAAATTTGCTCTATTTCCTATTTCGAATCCAAGTTTTTCTGACTCTATTCTACTATTCTACTTAAATCACAGCCTCTGTATGGCCCCTGAAATGTGAGATAGAACATAAATATAGTTAGAACTGTTTATATCATTTTGAGTTACATATTCAGTCATTCACATAGATTTGCTTTTCGTTTTGCATGCCTAGTAACTGTCCATTCTGCAGTTTTAATGAAAATCAAGTGATACTTACTGGTTAAAGCAGCTTTGGAGAAAATGGTTCTTATCAGAATGACTGACATACTAAGTTTAATGTCCTCTCTTGGTTTATATTCTGCCTTCTCTAATTAATTTTTTATTCTTTCCCTGCAAAGGAAATAATACATATTTTCATGGTTTTGCCTTATAGGACTTACCAGAAACTATTCCTTGTTTAAAAATTTGTACAATTGGGCATCCGGTGCCAGATGATGACACTATTATTAAATTTCAATGTGCTGTTAATGGGTTTCTGAAAGAAAATAAAGATAATGGTGAATTCTTTTAGTTTTGTTTTGTTTTTCCCTTTACCTGAACTTTGGTATGCATTTGGAGTGGGGTTGGGGATTTTTAACATTTTTAATAGTTGTGACATTAGGCCTGTTGTGTTTAGTAACATCAAGGTGGAAATGTCAGATGGTGGTAATACAGTACGGTGTTTTTCCTGTTTATGGTCACAAACAATTTAGTTTTTTGGAAAGTGAATTTTGTGAGAAATATGAACTGAACTAGCTTATTTATCTCTTTTTTAAACATTTGAATGGAAAAGACATAAAAAAATAAAAATGTTCTTTTGCCCTATTTATTGGTTGAGAGGTGGAAGAAAAGGTTAAGACTCTCAAGATTCTTAGCATATATAAAAGAGAAAACATAAAGCATAAGTGCGGAGTGAGACAGATACCTAGAGGCCAAACAAAACAGAGTGGACCAGAAGAGTGGCTTCCTCATCATATGTGTTTAAGATATTTTTGCTGCTTTTATACTTTGGGTGCAAGTGAGGAAGAACACTACCACCCCTTATTCTTATCTTGACAGACAGGAAGAACTTAAAAGGCTGGTGTTTTCTTGTTTCTGCTTTAAGATGTACTCTCTTGATAGTAGGTCTTAATAGCGTCCTTGGCTTTTTCTACGATCTAACTATCAGAAGGAACATGGTTTTTGCCATGTTTTAAGACTGAGGTGTCTTTTGTCTTTGGATCACCACTGAACCACATGAGACAGTGTTCCTTTTTTCCTTTCTAAATTTAGCCTGAG
Source organism: Hyperoodon ampullatus (assembly GCF_949752795.1). Taxonomy (NCBI): domain Eukaryota; kingdom Metazoa; phylum Chordata; class Mammalia; order Artiodactyla; family Ziphiidae; genus Hyperoodon; species Hyperoodon ampullatus. The sequence goes on from NC_136933.1 coordinate 472,062, forward strand.
GAGTGTTCCCTTTATTAAATAAACCTAACAGACAGTACATATTCCATATATATAAAAAATGATAAACACATATACATAAAACAGGGAGTAGTGAGAAGGAATAGAGATGGAGGTGGGAAGATAGTGGATAGGAGGTGAGAAAGAGAGGGAGAGACTGGAATTTCAAGATAAATTTTCATTCTATAACCTGGTTGCTTAATGCAGGTCCTAGCTCTTAAATATCTTAAGCCCTATTCACAGATCTTCCCTGTACTTTAGCTTTAAAACTTGAGAGACTTGGCCTTGCCTGTGATAACCAGGGTGTCTAGAAAGGAGGCAAATTTTCTGATTTGTGTAAACTGTAGTCACAGAAATGTTACCTGTTAAGATGTTAGGGTGCAGCTGCCAGTCTCCTCACTTCCTCCAGGCTCCTTTGTGTGTGTTCTGTGTGCTCCGTGTGGGCTAGAACATCCTTACAAGTGCATGAGAGCACGTTTGTCAACCTTGATTGTTCACATGTTATACCAAGTGTAGTCCATTGCATATGCTGACTCCTCTGTGGGTCTTCTGCATGAAGTGGGCTAACTTCACCATGCTCTCTGCCATTGCAGTCTCAGGACCTTAGTTATGATCCATTGGTGGCTTCCTCTGCTATAAGCCCCTCCCACAGATGCCAGGCTCACTGATAATGAGGAGGAGACTATACTATCCACTCCCTAGAATTCGAAGAGACTCAGAAAATAAATTGTTTTAGTAAACACTGAGAGCCTTATAGGTTTGTTGTTAGGGCACGGGGATACAGAGGTGACTAGAAGTCTTTGTTCAGTAGCAACTTAGAGCTATCTAGGAAGATAAACATGTAGTGACTATAAGTGGTTTAATTATAATAAAAGAATCAAGTGCAGCAGGAATATAGAGGAGAAACTGAGGAAGGCCTGACTGAGGAGACAGCGTTTGAGCTGAGCTTTGTGGAAGAGGATTTTGCTGGAATGAGGAAAGGACAGCTGAGCTATTGCGAACAGGTACCGAAGGCACAGGGCTTAAACTTGTGCTCTGGAGGGGCAGCCTCTTGTGTGACTAGAGGGTAGTGTGAAAGGGCAAGGAATTCATACATTCCTTTACACCAAATATTTATATAACACCTTCTAAGTTGAAGGCACTGTTCGAGGCAGTAGGAACAGACCCAAGTTCTTGCCCTTATGTACTTTACATTCTAGTGCGGGAGAGAGATGAATAAATAAGTAAATATGTGGAGTGTCAAGTGGTGGTAAATGCTTTGGAGAATAAAAAAACAAGATGAAGAGGTGAGGGAATGTGGTAGGTGATCAGGGAAGTCCCCTCTATTACGATGTCGATTGAGCAGAGCCTTGAAGTGAGAAAAAAGCCATTGGATATCTGGGAGAGTGGAGATGGGTTGGGAGGGTGTGTTCTGAAGCAGAAGGAATAGTAGGTGCAAAGTCCCTGAGGCACGACGGTGCTTGGCATGTTTGAGGAATAGTATGGAGGGCAGTGTGGCTGGACAGGGGAAAGTGAGTGAGGGCAGGGCAGTAGAGAATGGGATCAGGGAGGCTGGCAGGGGAAAGGAGAGAGGTGGATGATGTAGGTCTTTGTAATTTAGTTTGAACTTATCATTCAGTTGGAGAGACAGACTGGTATTTGTTTATAAAGAGTTCTCAGTGCTGTGCTAAAAACTTGGGCTTTATTCTGTGCTAAGTTAAGATATTTAAGGAACAGAGCCATCCAGCCAAGTTTCTATTTTACAAAGGTAACATCTTCCATGTGGAAGATCAGTTGAAATAGAAGTGATTGTTAGAATTGTAGGGCGGTAGTAATCCAGGCAGGAGATGACGAATGCCAGACACCACGTAGTCACAGACATACCTTTTGCAGAGATCAGCTACATGTTGTTGTTTTTTATTTACTTCCTCATATAATTTTATTTTATTAAGTGCTGGTCCACGAAATACTGTGGCATAGTTGGAAAAATCTGATACTAGATTCTAGTCTCTTTCTGTTTGCCTGCTGTGCAGCTTAGGCTTACGTCTGAAGCCTTACTTTTTCATTGTGAAGTAAGCACGGTGCTACTCACCTGAGACCTGCTCAGGCATGTAGACCCGTGGCATTTGAGGAGCAGTGAATGAGAGAAGGAATGGAGGTGCTTTGGGACCCCAAGAGCCCTTCAGAAACTGTTTGTCCTTTTTAATATTGAGCATTAAAAGTGTAGGCATTCCATTTCTTTCACTCAAAAACAAATTCTATTCTTCTGATAGCCTGTTGTTTTTCCACTCCCTTTTACTATAGTCAAATCAGTTCCTGATGGACATTCTCCATTCCACACAATTGCATCTGATTGGAGGCTATGCAAAAATTCCCCGACACAATGACTTTTGACTTTATAGTACTTAATTCTTTATAGTATGTTCCTGCAAAAACACTCTTTTCTTCAGAGTTTTTCCTTTTCAGGATAGTGGTCGTGCTGTGGTAACTAATAAAGGCTACTCTTCAGAAAATTGTATAACTTGTTTTTAGTGTTTCTACTTCGCTTACTTAATTCCATATTCCCTTTTTATATACAGACTTGTTGGTGTCCACTGTACCCCTGATTTAAACAGGACTGGCTACCTCATCTGCAGGTGAGTTGCCAACCCCAAGAGGCAGACCATGTTTAAATTGTTCTGTTTACAGTAGTAATGTAAGTTAATGTAAGCTGAATGCAAAAAATGCAGTCAGAGAAATGTATGAAGTGGAAGGCAATTTTGCCCCCTACTCAGAGGTTATGACCAGTAATAATTTAGCACATATTTTTTGAGACATAAAAAATCCAGATAGAAGCATATACAATGGTCCCTTTGTATCTGCAGGGGATTGTTTTCAGTACTCCCCATGGATACCAAAATCCTCGGATGCTCAAGTCCCGTAATGTAAAATGGTGTAGTATTGTCGGCCTTCCATATCTGTAGGATATGAAACCGTTGGATATACAGAACTGACTGTACATGTGATTTAATGGTATAGTATTTAGACATTCTGGTTTATAATTTAATATATGGTGGACATCTTCCTATGAAAATATTTGGAGACCTCAATCTTATTTATTTATTTATTTATTTATTTATTTATTTATTTATTATTTTTTCCTCCAAATTTGCTTTAGGTAGTTGGATATAAATTAATGAACAAAAACTTAAGCAAGATACATGTAAGAATTTAATAGAACCTGATACTCTGATTCTTTCAGTTTTTCTCAAACTCATCATGGGGCTTGTAAGAAAATTAACCAACATGGATACTACTACAGTTGAATGTCATATCCTTAAGTGCTTATGACATACCAAATTCTTCAATAATGCACTTATGAAGACCCCTTCAAGAGACTTGTGTTTTGTATGTAGAAAAGTGTTGATTTCTTTGAGGAGTGAAGCATTCAGCTTTAGTGGATAAATCCTTGTTAGGCTGAGGCAATCATTATCATACCCCTGTTTGCCATAAATTGTCTTATGAATTGTCATATCAGTCTGTTTTGGCAAATGAGTAATTAGGGGAAGGGTGTTATTGTGCTTATGAGAATGATATTTTTCTCTGAAAAAAGATAAATATGCATTAGGAAAATGACCATTTGGACTCTTTTTCTGCTTCCTCCTTGTTTTGTTAGAATATGATACTTGGTTTTACAGCAGCCGTCTTGTGACCCTGAGATGATCGTATGCCAATAAGGACAAATGGTAGATTAGAAAGAACCAGCAAAGACAGAAAACAGCACCATCAATAGTAACAACAATCACAGCAAAAGAATAATGGGACCTTAACTTGTGGAGTTCCTATAAAGTAAAAAATAAATGCTCTATGTTTATTCTTAAAAACAAGAACTATGCAAACAAGCTTAAAACTACTTTTTTTGTGTGCCAGTGTTATAAAATGTAGCTATTAAGTAAAACCTTGACTGAGGTGCCAGCAACCTCAGAAAAGAATTTGGATAGGGGGAAGCAGAATGTTATATCACTTAGGAAAAACAACCACTGTCTTTATGCTAATCCTTGACACAGAATTAAAACTTATATAGGTGCTGTAACACCTTATATAAATCCTATATACTGGAGCAATAACAAGATCTAAATACAATTATATTTTTAAACCCTGGGTGAAGGCTTTCCATAAAAATAGCATCCTACTTTTCCCCCTAAATTTCTAAACTATCACGTACTTTTCCCCAACATCTGCAGCCATTCAGGAATTTTTAGGAAACTTTCATGCATGATCTTAATTCCTAATCCCCGGCTCTTTGGGCTCAAAGACAAAAGATCAAAACCACCAAAAATGATGGTTCTCTTGAAGTCAGGTGAGAGAAACTGACTCAGTTAGACTCGTAGGACAAAAGCCGTGCTGCATCAACTGTCTCCATGCAGGAGGGGCACGTAAGGGATCTCATCAGCCAGTCATCTGTACAGCCCAGGTGATCTGCATACACAGCAGAAATCAAACTGGGTTCTCATAAGCAAAGTCCATCATACAGATCACACACTCCCGGATCTTGTTTTTAATATTGGTTTTATTTTATTGATTGATTTTTTCTTGTTTGTTTGTGCCGGGTCTTAGTTGCAGCCGCTGGGCTCCTTAGTTGTGGCATGCAAACTCATAGTTGCGTCATGCGTGTGGGATCTAGTTCCGTGAACAGGGAATGAACCCGGGCCCCCTGCATTGGGAGTGTGGAGTCTTTAGCCAGTGCACCACCAGGGACGTCCCCCGGATCCTTTCTTCTGATCCATTTCTTCCAGGGTCATAAACACCTTTAGGCTGATGCTGTGTGAGGCCTATTCTTTGAGCTATCCTATTTGGTTCCTCTCAGCTGAGTTGCTAGGCGAGTCTGGCTAGGTGTTGAATGATAGACAAAAACTGGAACTTGATCCAGATATGGCAGCAGCAGCTCCTGATCCAGCTCCGTCCCGTTGCCAAAGCTAGCCCAGTCGGACTGAGACTTGTGAGGCAGGGAGATGTCATCCGAAGTCGTGGACTTATGGCACTTCCTCATCTTCCAGGGCTTGAGTGTGTGTTCCGTGTGCTGTTTTGACAGTCCTCCAACCTCTTTCTTTTTTTATTAATTAACTAATTAATTAATTATTTAAAATTTATATTTGAATTTTAAAAATTTATTTATTTTTTATACAGCAGGTTCTTACCTTTTATCTATTTTTTACATATTAGTGTATATATGTCAATCCCAATCTTCCAATTCATCTCACCACCACCGACCCCCGCCCTGCCCCACTTTCCCCCTTTGGAGTCCATGCGTTTGTTCTCTACATCTGTGTCTCTATTTCTGCCTTGCAAACCGGTTCATCTGTACCATTTTTCTAGATTCCACATATATGCATTAATATACAATATTTGTTTTTCTCTTTCTGACTTACTTCACTCTTTATGACAGTCTCTCGGTCCGTCCACGTCTCTACAAATGACCCAATTTCGTTCTTTTTTATCTCTGAGTAATATTCCATTGTATATACGTACCACTTCTTCTTTATCCTTTTATCTGTCGATGGGCATTTAGGTTGCTTCCATGGCCTACCTATTGTGAATAGTGCTGCCTTGAACATTGGGGTACATACGTCTTTTTGAATTATGGTTTTCTCTGGGTATATGCCCAGTAGTCGGATTGCTGGATCATGTGGTAATTCTATTTTTAGTTTTAAAGGAATCTCCATACTGTTCTCCGTAGTGGCTGTATAAGTTTACATTCCCACCAGCAGTGCAAGAGGGTTCCCTTTCCTCACACCCTCTCCAGCATTTGTTCTTTGTAGTTTTTCTGATGATGCCCATTCTAACCGGTGTGAGGTGATACCTCATTGTAGTTTTGATTTGCATTTCCTTAATAATTAGTGATGTTGAGCAACTTCTCATGTGCCTCTTGGCCATCTTGGAGGCCGTCTCTATGTCTTCTTTGGAGAAATGTCTATTTAGGTCTTCTGCCCATTTTTTGATTGGGTTGTTTGATTTTTTAATAGTGAGCTGCATGACCTATTTATATATTTTGGAGATTAATCCTTTGTTGATTCGCTTGCAAATATCTTCTCCCATTCTGAGAGTTGTCTTTTCATCTTCTTTACACTTTGCTTTGTTGTGTAAAAGCTTTTAAGTTTCATTAGGTCCCATTTGTTTACTTATTTATTTTTAATGCTGCATTGTTCCTTTGCTCACTGATGAACATACAAAAGTCAGAAGTTTTTGATATTATAAAACATGAAATTAATGAACATTCCTGTGTGAGCACCATTCAATATATATGCTTTGTCTCAGTTTACTTCATTCAGAATGGAACTTCTGCATCATAGATTTTATGGCCTTATGCTTTTGGTGGATGTTGCTACACTGTACCAGTTTATGGTTGTTCATGCAGGAAATACTTATTGAGCATGTGTTATGTTTAAGCACTGTGCTGGGTGCTAGCAAAAAGACTTGTGATATTTTGTGAGTGAAGAGACTTGACCTGCACTTTGTGAATTCTAACAGTCCAGAGAGGGAATAGATATTCAAGAATCATACTCTGCATGTAAAATTACAACTCTGACAAGTGCCAAGGAGAAGAACATGGTACCATGAGATCATATTTTAGGGAGGACTTGATCTCATCATGGAGATTAGAGAAAGTTTATTTACAGATGTTTCAGCTGATATCTGATGGATGAGTAGGAATGAACCAGATAGGGACGTTGGGGAGAGATTTCTGAGCATAAGGAATAGCAAAAGACCCTATAAGAGTAAAGCATATGCTGTGTTGGAGGAACTGTCCTGGAAGGTGGGGCTGTTGGGGGAGCATGTGATTATAATGGAGCTACAAGTGTTGGGTAGGAGCTCGATCGTTCAGGCTTATGTTTAAGGTTTCAGACTTTAAGAGTAATAGAAAACAATTGAACTTTTTTTGTTGAAGTTGAGTGTGTGGAACATACCCAACTGCACTTTCAACCTATCATTTTGCTACTGAGAGGAGAATGCACTGCAGGGAGAAAGAGTGGAAGAGAGGAAACAAGTTAGGAGACTGTTGTAGAAATTGGGGATAATGGTGGCTTGGACCAGGGTATGGTGGTCATTTTGGTGGAAAGATGTGCACAGATTCTAGAGGTATGTAGCAGTATCATTGTTAGCACTGGTGGTGGGTTGAGGATGAGGGCGAGGGAGAAATAGCCATCAGTGATGGTGATTCCTAAGTTTCTGGCTCCGATGGTTGGTTAGATAGGGTTTTGTAGATACGATGTTCATATTTATTCTAATTCGCCTTTTGTTATTTGTTGGTTCTTGATGAATACTCTGTCATATTAAGTCTCCTGTTTTTAGCGTACAGAGCATTTTCACCGAAACTGACTGTTGCATGTTATCAGATAACTTTTTAACATCTGCTAGTTTGGTCCTGTATTTTATTCTCTTTCATTTATTAATTAAATTGTTGTATTATTGTAAATAATTATATTAATAGCTCTTCTAAAGTTGCGTTATCCTTGCGTCCTTGGTGTAACGCCTTTTTGTAGTCATGGTGTATATCATTCTTTAATAATTATTGATTAGATGTGCTGATATTTTCTTAGGATTTTTATATCTATATTGGTAAAGCGAAATTGGACCTTTTTTACAAAAACTTGATTTTCTTTTCTTTTTATTTACAAATGACTCGAATTTTGTTGTTTTGTAGATATTTGATTGATATAGAAGGCATGAGGCCAGATGCTGCAATTGGATGTAAGTATAAGGTTTGTCACTACTTTTCCTTTTTTATAAAATTTGAAGTTAGAAGTGTACGGGAATGTCTCAAATTTTGGAAAAAGAGAAAAGTTTGAAATTCATTTCTTCTGACATAAGATAACCTTTTACTAAAAGTTTATAAAGGGATGTATCTGGAAATAGATATAACAGCCTGAATAATTAGTCAGTGGATTTCAGCATTTTTTTCTTTTTTAAATTGATTTAATTAATTTATTTATTTTTGATATTATATCCACTGCACAATCAAGGAAGTCCCATTTTCTTTCTTCCTTCCTTCCTTCCTTCTTTCCTTCCTTCCTTTCTTTAAAGCTCCAAGTCATTTAAAATACATGACTTCTTAGTAAAAAAAATCTGCAGTTCATATAACCAAGGGGTTTATAACTTCTCCTCTAAAAGTTATATTCCTGGGACTTCACTGGTGCTCCAGTGGTTAAGACTCTGCCATTCCAATGCAGCAGGCGTGGGTTCAATCCCTAGTTGGGGAGCTACGATCCCCCATGCTGCACAGCCAAAGAAAAATTTTTTAAATGTTATATTCCTATATTATTGAATTTAGTTGTTAGATTTTTTTTTCTTTTGCTGTACGTGGGCCTGTCACTGTTGTGGCCTCTCCCGTTGTGGAGCACAGTCTCCGGCCACCCAGGCTCAGCAGCCATGGCTCACGGGTCCAGCCACTCCGCGGCATGTGTGATCCTCCCAGACCGGGGCCCGAACCCGTGTTCCCTGCATCGGCAGGCAGACTCTCAAGCACTGCGCCACCAGGGAAGCCCTAGATTTTCTTTTAATGTTTAGAAGATTTCCATTTATTTACCAGGAACAAACAAAACCTAATGTAAAAATAGTTTTCCAGAAACTATTTCCATCATTGTCTTCTTCCCTTTCTCCTACAGACTGGTGTTTTCTCTTTACAAGGTCTCTGTCATTCCCTAAGAAAGCTGCTCTTCTGGTTTCATAAGAGATGGTGAACAGCGGTAAAGTATCCAGGTTACCTAAATTTCTAGAGTACACTTCAGGGAGCGAATGATGCAGTGGGATGTTGGGGCAGAGTGAGAGATACAGATTCTGGTGAGACTGAGAGTCATTCACAAACATTACTGGGCTGTGGTGAAGGGAGAACAAAAATAAATGAGGTTCCTGCTGGTGGACGGGAAGCCAAAACGAAGAAGAATGGTGCTTAGCTGGGCAGTGTAATTAGGACCAGAAGTGCTGTGTCTTCTGATAGTAATTATGAACAGAAACCAACTAATAATTACTAATAACATGTAGGTGACCAATCCTTGAGAGCTGAGGCAGAGAGAAGGAAAGATGGCATTATACCTCGTCTCTGGTTCATTGAGTTTCCCAGTCTGGGTTTTGACCAATCTTGGGTGAAATCATAACTAAATCATTTTTGCTACAGTGATCAGCTTTCGTGGGGTCCTTTCCCTGCACTCTGTCCAATGATAAAGCCCACTGGTTTATGCCTCCTGGAAAACAGTTATTTCAAAAGAGTATAAGTGAAGCATTGATGAAACAGCCATGAAGACCATGTTTCCACTTGGCCTCTCACATCCTTTTCAAAGCGCTTTAAAACCTTTTTCATTCAAAAATCAATAAAAGAAAAGGATTGGGATCAAGTCCCGTACAGAGGTAGTGTAAGAAAAAAAAAAAAAGAGAATAAGTAGCAGAATAGCATCTCTTCAGACAATAAAATCAAGTTGGAAAAAATAGGTCCGAAAAACAGATCAAAACTGTAACCTATTATTTCATAGTTGGCTAAAAGATGTTAGAAAAAACAATGGAAAAGATGAAAGAACGTGTGTCGAGGAGGGAATGGGAAGTTACTTTTTAATGTGTATAGAATCTCTGTTTGCGATGGTGAAAAAGTTCTGGAGATGGTAAATGCTGATAAATGCCACCTATGGGTGTTTGGTTTTACTTGATCTTCTTCCATGAAAGGGTTTGGAGAGATTCAGAAACTATGCTCCTGCCTCCATCTTTCTGAGGTCCTGCTCAATATTTTGACATAGTTATTATTATTATTATTATTTGCGTTATGCAGGCCTCTCACTGTTGTGGCCTCTCCCGTTGCAGAGCACAGGCTCCGGACGCGCAGGCTCAGTGGCCATGGCTTACGGGCCTAGCTGCTCCACGGCATGTGGGATCCTCCCAGACTGGGACATGCACCCGTTTCCCTTGCCTCGGCAGGTGGACTCTCAACCACTGCACCAGCAGGGAAGACCTTGACATAGTTATTTGGAATTTGGATAGTGCTGATGGCTGCACAGCATTGTGAATGTCTTTAATGTTACTGAATTGTATACTTGAAAATGGTTGAAATACTAAATTTTTTTTCTCTATGTTTTACAATAATAAAAAAACACAGATGATCGAACAGCATAAACCAGAATTAGGTAAGATGATAGAACTCAGGACAGAACTCAAGATAAAAGAAAAAAAAATTTAGAAAAGCCGACTAAATTTAAAATAATAAAAGAGTGGAGACTTCCCTGGTTGTCCAGTGGTTAAGAATCTGCCTTCCAATGCAGGAGATGCAGGTTCGATGCCTGGTTGAGGAACTGAGATCCCACATGCCGCAGGGCAACTAAGCCCGACACCACAACTACTGAGCCCACATGCTGTGGAGCACAAACGCCACAATTAGAGAGCCCACGAGTCGCAAGGAAGAGCCCACGCACTGCAACGAAGAGCCCACGTGCTGCAACTAATACCCAACACTGCCAAAAAGAAATAAATTAAATAAAATAATACAGGTGAATGAACATAATGGATAGTGCCTTAAGAGAAACAAACAAGACAAGGAAAAATGTTTTTTAAATCAAATAGAAGATAAAAAGAATTTTAGAGAAATGGAAAACATAAAAGATAGGCAAAAAGGAGTCAGGACAGCTCTGAAAAGAGTAATATAAGTCCGTATAAGAATCTATTATACCATAAAAGTGACATATCAAATCCGTGGGACAGATGAGTCAATAAATTGTGATACATACATGTTGAGGTATAAATAGTTCTCTGGAAGGATCCGCAACATGGCAAAAGCAGATGCCTCTGAGGAGGGAAATGTGTGGCTGAGGAACATGGGGAAAAGGGTGACTTTTCATTGAATACCCCTGTGTACCTTTTCTAATGTTCTGTCGTGAATTTCGTACCTCTGAAGGTCCTCTGAGTTCAAACCCCAGTTCCCCCAATTACTAGCTCTTAATCTTGGGCAAACTCTTCACACTCTCTAAGCCTCTTTATCTGTGAAATAAGGTCAGTAACTTAACCTGGTGCTGCCTGGCACAGAATCAACTGTCAATAAATGGAGATTATTAGTGTAAACAACCAAAATGCCCATCAATGGAAGAATGGAAATTTTAAATGTGGTGTATATGTGAAATATTATACAGTCGTAAAAATGAATGAAGTAGTGACATATGCTACGACATGGACGAACTTGAAAACATTATGCTAAGTGACAGAAGCCCCACAGAGTGGCCACATTTGTATTATTTCATGAAATGTCCAGAAAAGGCGAAACCATAGCGACAGAAAGGAAATGAATGGTTGCAGGGACTGAAGGAGGAGGCGATGAAGAGGGCCAGCTGATGGTTACAGGGGCTTCTTTTTGGAGGATGAATACGTGATGGCTTAGATGACAGTGATGGTTGCTTAGGCTTGAGAATGTACGAAATGACACTGAATTTGCAGTCTCAGGAGGCGAATTTTATGGCATGTGAATGACATCTCAAAAAATAATTTTGAAAATGAAAATTGCCAGTTTTCCCATTTTCACTATCCACTATCCACTATTCACTGCCTCCATCTCTCCCTTCTCCCCACGTCATTGCTTTTGACGCCCACCCCTGCTGCTATCTCCCAACCTCACTCCCCCGAGCAGCCCCACGAGGCCTCCCAGGGAAGCCCTAAACCACTGGGCGCCTGCGTCCTGTGGCTGTTGGAGCCGTTGCCCAGTGCCCGTGCCCCACAGCTCTCACCCATGACAGTGGACACGTCTGTAGGATTTTTCTCGAGCGTTTCACTTGATGGTGATGTTTACAGAAGGTGGCACGCCCCCTGTCAATGAAGGAAGCCCCTCAAGTTAATACTTAGGCCTGTCCAGAAGCTTGATCTCATCTACCAGTAACCTCAGCATGCTGTGCTCTGAAAGCCACGTTGGACGCCTGCAGGCACTTGCAAATACTGAGGACTTCAGAGGCATTTGGGCCTCAAATTGAGGCCTTGTACCTCCACATGCGATGTGACCTCAGCCCTTTGCTGCACCTCTCCTAAGTGAAGTGGCACAGGAATACTGGCCTTGCCTGTCGTTGCCAGGATTAACTGAATAGTGCATTAGCTGCCCTGGTGCTTAGGTGTTGAGTACATGGTGATTTGCACTCCAGGCCCTATTCGTTTCCCTCCTGAGGCAGCAGTTCCCTTGGCTCTGCCCCTATCGTCAGCTGCCCCTAGGATAGCTCTGAGCCCTAGCCACCTCTCTGGGAGATTTCCCTATACCCCCACTATAATCACACCTGCATAAGGCAACTCAGACCTTTCAGACATGTGTCCTGAACCTCTTGTTTTCTTAAATACCTCTGTGGTGGTTGTGAGACTTAAGGCCAACCTCCCCAAGAGGCTTTTTCTATTTCTTGTAGTAAACCTAGACTCACCTTCCGTCATCTTCAGCTCTTCTCACATTTTGTTCTTTCAACCCTGACCTCTGACCCTGCTTTTCACTTCTGCCCTTTCACCCTCACTCCTGCTTCCTTTCATAAATCCATGAATCTCTTTCGACCCTCCTGGCCCTGGGCCACGTTCCTTCCTCTTTCCTCAGTTTTTTCCCCTTTCCTCCCCTTTCCTTCATTCTCCCATCCGACTTTCAGTCCTTCCTTTCTCATGCAGACTTTGATTCCAACCCCATCAAAAACAAAACAAACAAAAATTAAAGCACGCCAGAGTTAGCAGCATCTCAAAATTCAAAAGGTTTATTAATCACCTATTCTATTTATTCAGTTTTATTGTTTTAAAATATATCAAAATAAATAGAGAAATTTATACCTATCTTATTTATATATGGAAGAACAGCTGGTACCCCAGGTGGCACCAACAATCCTAGCAGCTCTTACTATAAATATCCATAGTAGTAAGCAATTTCCATTTCTTTTTGCCTCTTAATGAAAAACTGCAGTTTACCCAAAGAGGTGTATTTGACAGCATTCACACGTTCTTGTTGAGCCCGCCTCTTCATGGCCTCCCGCTCTGGTCTCTGTTCTTGTTTGATGGGCTTTGACATGACTGGCTCAGAAACGTTGGGTTCCCTCCATGGTCTTCGTTGCTTGCTGAAGTCTTGGAGTAGAAATGCGGTTTGGAGCTTGGGTGGGGAGTGGCACTTAGTCACAGCAGGGGGAACAGGCTCCCGCTGGAGAGAAGCACAAGATGAAGTTTTGTAGGATGCAGGCCTAGGAGCAACAGACTGAGGGACACTAGGCTGGGTATGGTCGGTCCAACCCGGACGGTTTGGGTTGGTCACAGTTGGCTGAGCTGGTTTGGCAGGACCTGGCAAAGAGGCAGGAGCTGGCTGGGATGAACTGGCTGCAGCAGGTTGAGCTGAGTTAGTAGAGGCAGTCTGGGCACGGTCCGCCACAGTAGGCAGATGTGAGACCAGAGACTGTGGCCTCCGAGGAGCAGGTCGAGCTTGAGGCTTGTCCCAGGCAGAAAAAGGCAGAGGTATCAACTTGACCTTCCCACGAGGAGGCAAGTGATACTGGGATGGAGATGGAAACTCTGTTTCAGCACTGCTGTCTGGTTTCTGGGTTTTGACTTGAGGTTTCTCAGGGCTCTTACCCTCACGTGGGGTACGCTGCCATGGCTGGCTAGGTGGGGGTGACTGGGGTTCTTTAGGGTTGCTTGAATTCCCCAAGACCCGACAGGAAGAGAGCCCAGTTTTCTTATCATTCTTCTCCCCCAGTACATGAAAAACCTTCACAGACTCCAGCATGCACATGCCTAGGGAGGTTCGAGGCTTTTTAAAGCTCTCTTGCATAAGCTCAGTTTCCTGTTCCTTCTGCTTCATCTGGGGAATTGTTGGCTTCTCTTCTGCCTTGACTTTGTTCCCTGCCTGCTTATTCTCTTCAGCCTTCTTTCTTCCTCTGGCCCTTGTGGTCTTTTCCTGCCCATGGCTCTTAGTTTTGCTGATCTTTCTGGATGCAGTTTTCTGAGGTTTGCCTTTAGAATGCTTGGCCGTGTTCACAGGAGCCCTGTCACTGACTGCAGCATTGCATGGAACCACTTCTCCCCGTAACAGGCACTCTGGATTCTTTGGCTGGATTTTGGCCTTGGGAGCACCACTGATCGGCTCAGAGGCTTTATGTTTGTTCTTCCTGGGTTGATCAGAGGGAACCTTTAGGAGACTTGGCTTTTCCTGTACCTGATTCATCTGAAGATGAATGGCTCTGGTGTCTTTGTCTTTGATCACATCGGGACCTTTGGATTGATCAAGATCTTTCAAAGAATTAAAGATATATCAGTAAAAATGCATAACAAGCAACAAAATTCAATCAATGTGAAAGTATAGGTAGCCAAATTATATATAGACAAGTATTTCAATTGAAACTGGTACAAAGCAGACAGCCAAATAATAAGTGTAAAAGAATTTCATTATTGTGCTCATTCATATCTTTACCCAGCAAGTAACAGGTATTAAGCCTGGTAGAAATATATATTTCAAAGTATAGAAATATATCATAAGCAGAAAGGAAGCTTAAAAAGTATCAAGAAGGTTTTTGTATTTTTCCTAGAACTTAGATTATAATCATCTTCAACATCCAAGAAGATGACATCCCAAAACCTAAAAAAAACGTCGTCACTTGAATCCAATTAAAAAAGATTGTCAAATGTAAGACAATCCAAAGGACTCCACAATATTGTTTTCGATAAATGCAGATTTTTTTCCCACGCCACGTGGCCCTGGCTGTGAAATCACTGAGTCCTAACCACTGGACCGGCAGGGAATTCCCTCAATGTGGAACTAGAGATGTGGGGCTTGACTTTTTCTTTTCCTTCTTAGGTAGCTAAGATCTAGAAACGAACGGTGGCTGTTGATCAATGTGCTCCCTGTGTTAGGAGGGAAAGAACTGTAAAGATGAAAAGCAACCTTGCCGTAGAACCTACATATCACACAAAGGAAATAGTCCTTGTGATTCAACTTAGAAGATATCATTTAAAATTTGTATTTGGTAATATGTCTACATAGTTTAAAAATTAGAAAGAATAAAACATTGAAAAGCAGACCCCTAGATAACCACTTTGGTTTCTTGTATATAGGAAGCATCATTACTAAAACATATTTCTAAAATGTGGATATTCAAAAGTATCAAGTGCCAACTGTATTCAGAGAGGCAATAAAAGAAAAACACACTGAGTATGACTTTTCTGATAATCTGCCTTTCCTGGTGCTACCCTGTTCTGGGCTTACTTTCCTCCTTAGTCTGTTAAAATAAGGATTTGCTACAATCCACTTTGTTTTGTGCTGCTCTGAGCAGAATTCACTCTATGCTGTTTCTGCTTTAATTTAAAATCTTTGGTTCCCATCAACATTCCATTGCAAACTATGTTTTACTTGAGAGCTCCTCTATGCTTTCCCTCTTCATTCTTATATTTTTTCCTATCACTTGGTTCCTGTCAGTCTGGGCTGATGAAAACAATCCTAAACTTCCTTACGTTTGACTCTGGGCCTCCCTACAGCCCAGTACTCTCCATCCTCTCTCCCTATTTTCTCCTTTCAACTAGTCGAAATATTAGTGGAGGGAGACCATTAGAGATGGAACATCTTGCTATATATTTCTAGTTTTCTGTGTCACCTGCCGTTTCTATGTTTCTGTTGAAACACTCTTGAGAAGTCTCTGATACCATTTTCTCCATGGGTACCCTTTAAGGCTCAATATTAGAAAAGAAAGGGATCAGAGTGATCAACCAATGTAGTATCCTAACATAACAGAGAAGGAAAAAATCAGGCGTTGTGAGACAGTCAATGATGTGTCCAAAGTCACACAGATAGTAAATGCCAAAGTCAAAAGTGAAATTAGGTCTCCAGACTTGTAGTTCAATACTTTCCCTCATTATTCCATGCTATTTTGAATCTACTACTAAATTTAGGGGCAAAATTAATCTGACGAAAAACTTTAAAAAGATTCTTTTCTTACCTGACATGGTCAGAGAAGAAGAGGAAACATCACCTGCAGATAGAAGGGATGAGGAGGCAACACCAGAAGATGTCTGAGTGTCTGCAGCTGAACAGTACAAATGTCACTAGATACTGGTCACTGGTCACTGGTCCATTGTGATGATCCGACTTTATTTATGACAACTCCACGGAAACCCCAAGACTCTACCAAGTGGTAGTAGGTTTGGTAGGAGAATGATGTGACAAAGCAGGCAGTTGAAAGATATGAGATAGCCAATGGGGAGGTCTGATCCCCAACAGGAAGGCGCGGATGGGTTGAGAGAGTGTAGGAGTGGTAAAACAACACCTAAATTTCTGAGCTCTGGGGAGGAAATCCTAGAAGACAGACTTACCTCCTCCAGGCTCTTACATTAGGGAAATCTGCAACATTTCTTACAGACGTTCATTAATTAACAAACAGTTACTTATATTCTACAGAGTATTATATTTTATGTATCATATACTTAGAGCTATATATATATATCTTATTTAATTAATATCCTTAGGAAGGAAAGAGCCATCTAGTTTGAACTATTACAGTTCTGAAATCATATCTGTCTAATTCGTGAACTTATAGCAGCTTTTAAGGAGCAAAAGTAGGGATTCAGAAGCTCTTTTTGTAACTTGGTTAAAGAGTAGCGTGAAGTTTGCTGAGTGTACCTTGTGCGGAATGTTGTGGTCCAAGGCTCTTCTCTTTTAGTTTCTTCTCCTTGACTCCTGCCTTCCTTGGGCTGGGCTAGGCTTGGCCAGGTTGGACTTACATTTCTCTTCTGCTTTCTTTCTTTTTTTTCCCATTTTGGGCATTGTTTCTATGACAAGCCTTGATCTTGCATTCTTACCCTCATGGATGTTACTTGCTGTCAACTTCCAGCAGCAGGAGCCTTCTTTTCAGTGCCTGATGCTTCACAGAATAGACTCTTCCCATTGGAAGCAAATGGCAGAGAGCTAGGAGACAGAGCTGGCTGCAGACCTTTCCTCTTCCAGCCTTTGGTTGGAATTCTTTGGCCCATAATTTGCTACCTATGTTTCCTTGGGCCACAGTGGTATCCTGCCATCCAGCTCTTGTATATGTGAGAGACATTCTGAATACTGTCCCTTTTTCTTTGCACAGAAGTATATACAGTGTGGCAGTTACTGTAATCTCCTCCCCCTTGCAAACAGCCACTCTAGAATCTTGGACCTCTAGGGTTCTCTGTCTTGCATGCTTGGGGGCAAGGCCAAGCTAAATGAAGAGGAGAATAATTAGAGAAGGAAGAGGACATTGCTGGAGAACTGGGAGCAGATAAGGTGAAAGGGCCCAGGAGAAAAGAGATTCATGTAGATTTGTTGGTTTCTGTGGGAAAGAAGTAGACACACTTTGGCCGCATTTTGTATTACCACAACAGACAGTCATAGATATAAGTAGCTCGATAGTGCAGCAACTGCCATGAATTCTGAACACTAAAGAGAACAGTCTTACATGTATTTCTCATTTTGTTTTCTGTCATATTACCTTCTTAATAGAATTCACTGGTATGTTTGTAGAATACAGATTTTTTTAAATGGTTATTTAAATGGTTTAAATGGTTATTTAAAATTTTTCTTAATGGTTATTTCCTTGCCATATTTTTAAGGACTCCAACATTGTAAGACATATTGCATGTTTTTGTCATGAAGACTTTTTCTCTTGAAGTATCATGAACGAACTTGACCTGTTGTATTTTGTGGAGAAAGTGTAAAAAGGGTCTGTGAAAAAGACACTGTGGTGAGTCGCATTATGCACCCAGGCGTAAGGAGCAGATACCTGCCATCAGCCCAATTTGGCCTGGATTGCCTCTGTTTTAGTTCCCGTGGTTAGTGCTTTTCTCCCTAACTGCTCTTGTGACGGTGATAATGTGAGTAAGGGCTGATTGCTGTTGATTTATATGTGAGTTTAGCTGGTTTGAGGGAGGAAATCTATGGACCTAGTCATTTTCCTTGGTGGTAAGCTTTCAGGGAGGGGTGCAAAGATTGATCTTTCTGGGGACTTTTCTAGTACCAGGAAGATATCCCATAGAGGGGACCTCGAAAGACACACGTGTAATTTTTAGGCCTATTTTTCCTGTTATGAGATATGAGTTGTTTAACTGATGGGGATGATGCTTCTCTGAGAAGAAATTGTGAAAGGTGTTGTAGTATAGAGATGTGGCTTAAGCTTTTAAGTTTTTCTCAGGGTTTTTCCCCTAAGCTTCCTACTTCTGATGGCCTACTTACATGATACTAGTATGTGATGTGAGGCTAACAACTTACTAAATACCTGCAAGCCAGATCAGTCTCTTTTCTCTATATTTCCAAGGAAATTAAGGGACCCATAGCTACTGCAGGTTAGGGTGGGTGGTGTGAGATTGGGGGAAGTGTGGTAAGATATTTTGGTATCAGTAAAATATTTACACATTAAAATATTCAGTTCCAACATTCAATTCTATTGAGGCAAACCCTTAGTTATGTTTTTCCTGGTTCCTAGCCTATGTAACTTATTTTCTCTCCCTAGTTCCAGCCATTTAGCTTTAGCTTGCAAGCTCAGCTTCATCCTAACCTCTAAAAGAATCTTACATGTAGGGGAAAGAAACTAAAGACCTCTCTTTCAACACTTAGGAACATCAGGCCCTACCCTGACCTGAACCATTATTCTTAGAGTTAGGGTATTGTCTTGTCCCCTGTACCCACTTCCTGCATTTTGAAACCATCAGGTTAACTGAGACATGTCTTGGTGTAACATCCCCAGTTCGTCTACCCCTGAGGCTCTCCTTAATTCTTCCCATTGTCACATTGTGATTTAATTAAATACTGGAATCCCTCAAATCCTTGCATGGTACCTGAGGCCCTATGGGATACTGGTCGATTTTGTTAGTGTCAAGTACTTAGCTGTGTGATTCTCCAAATATCCCTTGCTCCTATATTTTCCATGCCAGCATACTACATACCCATTAAGGCATTGTTTCATCTCATGTTGCACGCACTCCCATCGAGAGGCCTACTCTTTGATACGTCCCATACTTTCTGGAAACCCTCTTATGGCCAGGTCTGGATTGTTTTGTGTACCCACCCAAAGCCTGTGTCTTTTAGCAAGCTGGAACTATAAGGCCAACATAGATTTTCTAGTTTCTGATAGATTTATGTCACAATTTGTACATTGTCATGTCTATAGATATTTCTATCAGTTGTACGTTTTGGGCATTACAAGCCTATTGGATAATTTTCATAAATTGCAAAAGAATATTTTATGACTTAGCACCAAATCGACTGTGCCTAATCGTAAGTTTGTACGTTGTGTACGTTGTGCTCACTTGTATCTTTTCTTTATTCAAATAGTACTTTACTAGTATTGTCCCATTTGTAATTATGTGGAAGTTTTCAGAATTGTAAATAAATGTTTGTGGATTGAAACTTGGTTAGACTATGAGTGTCCCACATACGTTAAAGGTAGTGATCTTTTTACTCATTCATTCATTCATTCATTCATTCAATAATTCTGACCTTCCTGACTCAGTTTACCCACCTCAAATGGTTGTGAAGATTACTAACAGTGTATGTAAGATACTTTCAGAAATGAGAAACTAAAAGGTAAAACTAACAAAAAACACTTGTTATTATAAATCACAATGGAATTTAGTATGCCATTATACCTTCAGACGTACTGTAGGACATGCTGTTCTTTGCTGTTCCACTTGTGGCAAGATTCACAGTTTTTCTAACAGGTACAGATCCCTATGCCTGCTACTGTGAGGAAATGTTATACTTGAGCTCCACTCTTATCTCTCTCAGGCTTTTTGTGGTATTTTCTAAAATGTAAATACATACTGTCAACCAACCTCCAGCATGATACCAGGCACATAGTAGAAACCCAATAAATGTTTCACTATGAGTGGAGTATAAGTTGATAGAATATTTTTCAAGGTTGATTAGGCAGATTAGATTGATTGAAAACCTTTCAATATTTTAAGTTTGCATCTCTTTCATTCCAGAAATTCTACGTCTAGAAATTTATATATAACTCTACACATGTATAAAGAGGTTCACATTGCAGCCTGTCTGTAACAGAGGTCAAAAACAAAAAGCAAACTAAATATCCCCAAACTGAAAACAAAAGTCCATGAATATTGGACTGGCCATGTAAATTATATAATGTGACGCAGCTATTAAAGAGAATAGAAGGGATGTACGCAAAAATTGACTGGGAACATCACTATCCAAGACAGATTGTAGACTGTGTATACTATACTGCTCTTGTATAAAATACAGGATATCCATTACGTAGAAATACGTACAAGATAGAACAAGTGTGAATGTAAGCATTTGGGAAATATCTGAAAAAACCACACAAGAAACTGGGAGAGTGGGACAACTTTCCATGTCCCATACGAGTGGAATTCTGAAGGGTACACACACGAACTAATGAACATCTGCTACCAGCCTCCGGCTAAGGAGGGAATTGCAGCCGTCAGAGTCCTCTTCCCTAATGAAGCGTTTCAGTCCGCCGGCGTGATGACGTCATCCGGACGGGCCGTGGCACCTGCGCAGTAGAAAGAGTTGCGCGAGCAGCGTGGGCTTGTGCCTGGGCGTTTGTGGCTCGGCGCCGTGTGCTGGCACCAGGGCCGCCGGGTTGGCGACTTTGGCACTCTTGGCGTTGGGTGATTGGCATGTTGGGGGTGACATGAGGCAGTGGCATCCTGCCCGTGTGAGCTGGGGTCAGCGTCGCTGCTTTTCCGGACGTTCGTCAGCCAGGAGGAAGGGCGGAAAGCACATCCTGGAAAGGTAATACGCCTCGGCCCCTGGGCGTTGCCGGCGGAGCTCAGAGCCCCTGGGCCTGGGCTTCGTGTCTTGTGCTGTCTCCTGTCACTGTTGCCCCCGGCCGCTGCCCCGTCCGCGCTGTGCTATAGGGGGTATTGGTCGTGTCGCGGCTCAGTTCACAGTGGTTGAAAGGGACAGTGTGAGATGTTCTGATTTCCCCGCACCGTTTTAAAAGGGAGGCTCTGGCCATTTCTCCTCGGGTAAAAGGCAGAGGGACTGCTTTTTAAGATGGGACTGTGAGTGTTGTGGACACTCCATAATTACCAAAATGGAGTCCCCTTCTATTCCTCAAGCTGTGTTGTTTTGGCAGAGAAAATGTGAGTAAGAGGAACTGCAACTAAGTTGAGTGAAAAAACGCACGGGTACTGCCGACTTTTCCATCGAAGCAGTTGATTTGTGTTGTCTCTAGGAATTATAAAGGCCGTACTGTTGCTTGCTAACCGGTGTCATTTGAGAGATCTCCCTCTGTACGTTCAAATGATTGATTTGGGACTTTGCTCATGTGTGCAGTAAACCCTTTAATTCCCTAAGACCTTCCTTTCCTCCATCTCATAGCCCATTAAGCCCGCTTCAGTTTATCTCCTGAGTTTCTTTTGAATCTGTCAACTCCCCCTCAAATCCTAATACTGAACTTGCCTGTGTGTTGCAATTAGGTGCTAACTCGTGTCCATATTTCTTGTTTCCTTCCAATCCATTCTTCACACAAGAAACCTTAAAAGCAAGTTGGAACATTGCTCATAGACAGCGCTGAAAACCATTGTTTTGAGAATAGAAAACACACCGTTGGCCTTTAAGACTCTTCTTGGTCTAGAATCCTCTCTGCTTCTCTAGCCCCATCTTGTGCCACTATTGCCCTCACTTTCTTTGCTTCAGATACACTGAATTAAGCTTAGTTCTCGCTCATCTTACAGCAACCGGTTCAGATATTATTGTTCACTGTGATTCCTAGCATTAAGAATTTTATCATCAAGTTTTCTATGAGGACTAAAACAAAACTGTGAAGTGGAAGAATTGAGTTCAAACACTTTCAGTCAACATGCATGTATTAATGATACCATTGTAGTCAACACCGGGCTAGGTTGTATCAGGGATTCAGAAGGTCTGGCCATCTCTGGGTTTCGATATCCCTTATTGGTTGAGACCTTTGCATTGTTTTGTTGCCTTTTATCTGTTTTCCAGATGGGAAAACAGGAACAAGGGAAGTATAGCTTCTTACAAGGTGGGGTTGAATAAGTGGAGCAGCAAAATGCAAAGCAGAAAGAGGAGGGACCTACTGTAGAGGGATATGCTTTCCGTTTTCAGGGCACACTCATCCCATGCAGGGAAACAGCCTAACATAAAATTTGCCTAACAAAAATATATTAATATTGGGAAGGACTATCTCCCAGTTGGACAGCGGACGCCTGGGACTCGTTTCATTGCTTTCAAAGTTCCTTTAAAAAGGTAAGCAAAAGTTATTACCGTATTCGTCCGGAAATCTGAATTCACCATATAGAGCCCTGGCTCTCAACACTGTCATACTCCATTTTGCCTCTTTATAGCAAATACTTTTTAATACCTCCTTTACTATCCAGAAATGGAATTTATAGATAAGTACAACCTAGTTTTGTACTTAATTTAAAAAAATCCCAATGGAATGCCCTAACTATAAATAAAGAATAAAGTAATGATTAAGACAGCAATATGCATCTCAGTATGTAAATGTTTGGGGATGACTATACTAGAAATAAAGAAATAGTCAGTTACTTGTACCATGAATGCAATAAACTATGGACTTTGATTGATAATGATGTGTCAGTGTTGGTTCATGGATTCTCACAAATGAAGCACACTGGTATGGCATGTTGATAATGGGGAAGGCTGTGTGGGTGAAGGAGAGAGGGTATAAGTGGGAACTGTGTACTTTTTGCTCAGTTTTGCTGTGAATGTCAAACTGCTGTAAAACTAGACTACTAACTTAAAAAGAAAAGGGTGTTGCTGGCACTTGAGTAACCAAACAGATCAATGGAAGAGAGAACATAAAAAAGCCAAATACGTAAAAGAATATTTAGCAGTGAAAGCCATCCTTCATATAGGTAGATATTCAAGAAGTATTTATTTATGTGTCTATTTACAGGCACTCTGCTTGGAGCTGGCAATCCAGTGGTAGGCAAAATTGATGTGGTCCCTGTCTTCTGGGAATTTACAGTCCAGTTAGGAGACCAACATGAAATAAACACACATAGAAATAAATATATAGAAGTGAACTTATTTTCTTCCGTCTAATCTCTCTGGAAGAAAGGATTGTAATATCGCTTGTAAATTCCAGAGGAGGTAACATTACTTTGAGTCTCATATGTTAGCATCACAGGGTTTGAATAAATGGGTAATATAGTAAAGGATTTTAGACACATGTTCCTTCTTATTTTATTCTTTCTGACAGAGTTTTGAAAAGAATCTTGCTCCAGAAGAATGTTTTTCCCCCTTGCATCTTTTTTAACAAAATCCAAGAACAGAATGAAGAACTCGGGCTGATAATTGACCTAACGTACACACGCCGCTATTATAAGCCAGAGGTAAATGGAACCCGTAAGTGAAAACGACCTTCTTTCTGATACTGTCATAATTCATAGTAATTCAGTAGCTATCATCTTATGCTAAGGTGAATCCTGGCCTTCTTTTCATGGGTTCAGAAAGGGAAGCTAGTGGTTTCCTTAAATACACATTTGTAATTGCTGTTGCAAAATGAGATGAAAGATATGAATTGAACTATAGTATTTGGCAGTAGGCTGTAGATATGCTGAAGAAATTCTATAAGCTTCCATGTTCTATGTTTTGAAAACGAAGTAAAGTTTTAGCAAGAATATTAGTAGCCTAAAAGGAAAGAAAGGTATGTCCATTATGTCTTTAGCAGTTCTTTTAAGCAGTTGCCTGAGCATGTTTAAGCATCAGGGTAAAAGACAATTGTTCTCTAAGTTTTATGCTTTCTTTTCCTAATACCTTCTGAGAGAGTACAGAAACCCATATATTCTCTTGGCCCATGTAGGACATACCAGTGCAAAAGACCTATGCTTCTTCTGACCTGTTCCTTGGCCTTGGGAGACAGTAACACCTAAAGTTTGTTAATATTTGTATAGCCATTTAGATAGTTCTTTCATATCCATTGACTTAGTTAATCCTTACAACAATCCTTTGCTGTTGAAGTGGAAGTAGTACTGAGATCTCCTTCTGAGTGCTTACTCTGCACTAAGCTCAGAAGATAGACA
Source organism: Hyperoodon ampullatus (assembly GCF_949752795.1). Lineage (NCBI taxonomy): Eukaryota > Metazoa > Chordata > Mammalia > Artiodactyla > Ziphiidae > Hyperoodon > Hyperoodon ampullatus. The sequence goes on from NC_136933.1 coordinate 496,044, forward strand.
ACTACAATTACTAATTTTACAGACGATGAAACTGAGTCTCGGACAAGGAAGAACTGAAATTTCAACTCAGTTATTCCTCTTTTTTTTTTACTGTGGTAAAATATACATAAATCATATTTATTTTAACCATTTATAAATATGCAGTTCAGTGGCATTAAATACAGTCACAGTGTTGTGTAACTATCACTACTGTCTATAACCAAAACTTGTTCATCATCCTCAACAAAAACTCTGTAACCGTCCAACAGTTACAACCCCATTTTCCCTCCCACCAGCCCTTAGTAACCTCTATTCTATTTTCTGTGTCTATGAATTTGCCTCTTCTAGGTACCTCCTGTAAGTGGAATCTACAATATTTATCCTTCCATGTCTGGCGTATTGCACTAAACCTAGTGTTTTCAAGGTTCATCCATGTTATAGCATGTAACAAAATGCCATTCCTTTTTTGCCTTAATAAATCCCACTGTGTGTATATACCATATTTTCTTACTCATTGGTTGATAGACACTTGGGTTGTTTCTACCTTGTAGCTATTGTGAATCATGCTGCTATGATAATTGGTGTACAAATATTTGTTCCAATCCCTGTTTTCAGTCCTTTTAGCTGTGCAGTGTAGGTAGTAGCAGAGTTGTTGGATCATATGGTAGCTCTACGTTTAACCTTTGAGAAACTGCCAAAAGGTTTTCTACAGTGTCGTCTTGTGTTTAAACAAGTATAACAAATTTTAAACATATAAAAAAGTGTACAAAATACTGTAAGTGTTCCCTGTATACAAATGAACTCATCCAGCTTTAATATTTACCAACTGATGGCTGTCATATTTTATCTATACCCCCACCTGTTTCACTCCATTCCATGTTATCTTGAAGCAGCTCTGAGACAACATGTAATTACACCTATATATTTTTTAAAAGGAATTATTTATTTATTTATTTATTTATCTTTTGGCTGTGTTGGGTCTTCATTTCTGTGCGAGGGCTTTCTGTAGTTGCGGCAAGCGGGGACCACTCTTCATCGCAGTGAGCGGGCCTGTCACTATCGTGGCTGCTCGTTCTGGAGCACAGGCTCCGGAAGTGCAGGCTCAGTAGTTGTAGCTCACGGGCCTAGTTGCTCCACGGCATGTGGGATCTTCCCAGACAAGGACTCGAACCCGTGTCCCCTGCATTGGCAGGCAGATTCTCAACCACTGTGCCACCAGGGAAGCCTCACCTATACATATTTGGTATGTATATTTAAAGTATAGGACTTTTATTCCTTAATATCATTTTTCAATCGTAAATACCCAGTGAGTGCTCAAATTTGCAGTTGTTTCCTAAATGTCATAAAAAATTGTTTTTAAGAATTTTGAATTAGATCCAAATAAGGTCCACACTTTGCTGTTGATTGTTAGGTCTCTGAAGTCTTATTTAATCTATAGGTTCTCCCTCCATGTCTTTCTCACTTTTTCTTCCTCCTTGAATTTTATTTTTAAAGAAAGCAGGTAATTTGTCCCATGTAGATTTTGATGGTTACATTCCATGTGTTGTTAACATATTGTTCAATCCTTTTATTTCCTGTAAATTGGTAGTTGATCAGAATGAAGCTTGCATGTTTTGTTTTGGCAATCAGTTTCATAGGTGATGATGTGTTCTTCCATGGAGACGTATAATTGTCTCTTTTTGTGATATTAGCAGTCACTGATGATTCATACCTACATCCATTAATTCAGTTGAGGCTTCCAAAAATGGTGGGGGCTTCCCTGGTCGTGCAGTGGTTGAGAGTCATCTTGCCGATGCAAGGGACATGGGTTCGTGCCCCGGTCCGGGAAGATCCCACATGCTGCAGAGTGCCTTGGCCCATGAGCCATGGCTGCTGAGCCTGCGTGTCCAGAGCCTGAGCACCGCAACGGAGGAGGCCACAACAGTGAGAGGCCCGCGTATCTGAAAATTAAATAAACAAAATGGTGAATTCCATTTTTCTTTTTTTCACTTATTAGCTGGGTATATTTCTATGAGGAGAAGATTCCCCTCATCAACTATTTGGTTGCCCAGTTGTAGAGGCATGATTCTCTTCTTTTATTTAACAGTTTTCAAAATAATGAGTTGATTCACAAATATCCTCCAGTGGTGACCAATTTTTTTAAATTTATTTATTCATATCACTGTGGACTCTGCTATAGTTATTATTCTAACTTAGGCCCTATCTTGGGCCAGTTGGAGCTTCTCAGTGACTCCTGAGTCCTTTTGACATGACATCAGTTGTTTCTAGACTTTTTCAGTGGTCAGAGCTAGGAAAAATGGATGTTTGTTGCTAATATTTCTAAAATATGTCATAGGTTCATACTGCTACTTTCCATTTAAATTCAGAACTAGAGAATTTTCACTTATCCTTTTCTGTCTTCTATTGATAGTCTACTTTCTCCCACCCCAAGAATACCAGTTCTCAACACTACCTGAAATTTGCTCTATTTCCTATTTCGAATCCAAGTTTTTCTGACTCTATTCTACTATTCTACTTAAATCACAGCCTCTGTATGGCCCCTGAAATGTGAGATAGAACATAAATATAGTTAGAACTGTTTATATCATTTTGAGTTACATATTCAGTCATTCACATAGATTTGCTTTTCGTTTTGCATGCCTAGTAACTGTCCATTCTGCAGTTTTAATGAAAATCAAGTGATACTTACTGGTTAAAGCAGCTTTGGAGAAAATGGTTCTTATCAGAATGACTGACATACTAAGTTTAATGTCCTCTCTTGGTTTATATTCTGCCTTCTCTAATTAATTTTTTATTCTTTCCCTGCAAAGGAAATAATACATATTTTCATGGTTTTGCCTTATAGGACTTACCAGAAACTATTCCTTGTTTAAAAATTTGTACAATTGGGCATCCGGTGCCAGATGATGACACTATTATTAAATTTCAATGTGCTGTTAATGGGTTTCTGAAAGAAAATAAAGATAATGGTGAATTCTTTTAGTTTTGTTTTGTTTTTCCCTTTACCTGAACTTTGGTATGCATTTGGAGTGGGGTTGGGGATTTTTAACATTTTTAATAGTTGTGACATTAGGCCTGTTGTGTTTAGTAACATCAAGGTGGAAATGTCAGATGGTGGTAATACAGTACGGTGTTTTTCCTGTTTATGGTCACAAACAATTTAGTTTTTTGGAAAGTGAATTTTGTGAGAAATATGAACTGAACTAGCTTATTTATCTCTTTTTTAAACATTTGAATGGAAAAGACATAAAAAAATAAAAATGTTCTTTTGCCCTATTTATTGGTTGAGAGGTGGAAGAAAAGGTTAAGACTCTCAAGATTCTTAGCATATATAAAAGAGAAAACATAAAGCATAAGTGCGGAGTGAGACAGATACCTAGAGGCCAAACAAAACAGAGTGGACCAGAAGAGTGGCTTCCTCATCATATGTGTTTAAGATATTTTTGCTGCTTTTATACTTTGGGTGCAAGTGAGGAAGAACACTACCACCCCTTATTCTTATCTTGACAGACAGGAAGAACTTAAAAGGCTGGTGTTTTCTTGTTTCTGCTTTAAGATGTACTCTCTTGATAGTAGGTCTTAATAGCGTCCTTGGCTTTTTCTACGATCTAACTATCAGAAGGAACATGGTTTTTGCCATGTTTTAAGACTGAGGTGTCTTTTGTCTTTGGATCACCACTGAACCACATGAGACAGTGTTCCTTTTTTCCTTTCTAAATTTAGCCTGAGGAGTGTTCCCTTTATTAAATAAACCTAACAGACAGTACATATTCCATATATATAAAAAATGATAAACACATATACATAAAACAGGGAGTAGTGAGAAGGAATAGAGATGGAGGTGGGAAGATAGTGGATAGGAGGTGAGAAAGAGAGGGAGAGACTGGAATTTCAAGATAAATTTTCATTCTATAACCTGGTTGCTTAATGCAGGTCCTAGCTCTTAAATATCTTAAGCCCTATTCACAGATCTTCCCTGTACTTTAGCTTTAAAACTTGAGAGACTTGGCCTTGCCTGTGATAACCAGGGTGTCTAGAAAGGAGGCAAATTTTCTGATTTGTGTAAACTGTAGTCACAGAAATGTTACCTGTTAAGATGTTAGGGTGCAGCTGCCAGTCTCCTCACTTCCTCCAGGCTCCTTTGTGTGTGTTCTGTGTGCTCCGTGTGGGCTAGAACATCCTTACAAGTGCATGAGAGCACGTTTGTCAACCTTGATTGTTCACATGTTATACCAAGTGTAGTCCATTGCATATGCTGACTCCTCTGTGGGTCTTCTGCATGAAGTGGGCTAACTTCACCATGCTCTCTGCCATTGCAGTCTCAGGACCTTAGTTATGATCCATTGGTGGCTTCCTCTGCTATAAGCCCCTCCCACAGATGCCAGGCTCACTGATAATGAGGAGGAGACTATACTATCCACTCCCTAGAATTCGAAGAGACTCAGAAAATAAATTGTTTTAGTAAACACTGAGAGCCTTATAGGTTTGTTGTTAGGGCACGGGGATACAGAGGTGACTAGAAGTCTTTGTTCAGTAGCAACTTAGAGCTATCTAGGAAGATAAACATGTAGTGACTATAAGTGGTTTAATTATAATAAAAGAATCAAGTGCAGCAGGAATATAGAGGAGAAACTGAGGAAGGCCTGACTGAGGAGACAGCGTTTGAGCTGAGCTTTGTGGAAGAGGATTTTGCTGGAATGAGGAAAGGACAGCTGAGCTATTGCGAACAGGTACCGAAGGCACAGGGCTTAAACTTGTGCTCTGGAGGGGCAGCCTCTTGTGTGACTAGAGGGTAGTGTGAAAGGGCAAGGAATTCATACATTCCTTTACACCAAATATTTATAAAACACCTTCTAAGTTGAAGGCACTGTTCGAGGCAGTAGGAACAGACCCAAGTTCTTGCCCTTATGTACTTTACATTCTAGTGCGGGAGAGAGATGAATAAATAAGTAAATATGTGGAGTGTCAAGTGGTGGTAAATGCTTTGGAGAATAAAAAAACAAGATGAAGAGGTGAGGGAATGTGGTAGGTGATCAGGGAAGTCCCCTCTATTACGATGTCGATTGAGCAGAGCCTTGAAGTGAGAAAAAAGCCATTGGATATCTGGGAGAGTGGAGATGGGTTGGGAGGGTGTGTTCTGAAGCAGAAGGAATAGTAGGTGCAAAGTCCCTGAGGCACGACGGTGCTTGGCATGTTTGAGGAATAGTATGGAGGGCAGTGTGGCTGGACAGGGGAAAGTGAGTGAGGGCAGGGCAGTAGAGAATGGGATCAGGGAGGCTGGCAGGGGAAAGGAGAGAGGTGGATGATGTAGGTCTTTGTAATTTAGTTTGAACTTATCATTCAGTTGGAGAGACAGACTGGTATTTGTTTATAAAGAGTTCTCAGTGCTGTGCTAAAAACTTGGGCTTTATTCTGTGCTAAGTTAAGATATTTAAGGAACAGAGCCATCCAGCCAAGTTTCTATTTTACAAAGGTAACATCTTCCATGTGGAAGATCAGTTGAAATAGAAGTGATTGTTAGAATTGTAGGGCGGTAGTAATCCAGGCAGGAGATGACGAATGCCAGACACCACGTAGTCACAGACATACCTTTTGCAGAGATCAGCTACATGTTGTTGTTTTTTATTTACTTCCTCATATAATTTTATTTTATTAAGTGCTGGTCCACGAAATACTGTGGCATAGTTGGAAAAATCTGATACTAGATTCTAGTCTCTTTCTGTTTGCCTGCTGTGCAGCTTAGGCTTACGTCTGAAGCCTTACTTTTTCATTGTGAAGTAAGCACGGTGCTACTCACCTGAGACCTGCTCAGGCATGTAGACCCGTGGCATTTGAGGAGCAGTGAATGAGAGAAGGAATGGAGGTGCTTTGGGACCCCAAGAGCCCTTCAGAAACTGTTTGTCCTTTTTAATATTGAGCATTAAAAGTGTAGGCATTCCATTTCTTTCACTCAAAAACAAATTCTATTCTTCTGATAGCCTGTTGTTTTTCCACTCCCTTTTACTATAGTCAAATCAGTTCCTGATGGACATTCTCCATTCCACACAATTGCATCTGATTGGAGGCTATGCAAAAATTCCCCGACACAATGACTTTTGACTTTATAGTACTTAATTCTTTATAGTATGTTCCTGCAAAAACACTCTTTTCTTCAGAGTTTTTCCTTTTCAGGATAGTGGTCGTGCTGTGGTAACTAATAAAGGCTACTCTTCAGAAAATTGTATAACTTGTTTTTAGTGTTTCTACTTCGCTTACTTAATTCCATATTCCCTTTTTATATACAGACTTGTTGGTGTCCACTGTACCCCTGATTTAAACAGGACTGGCTACCTCATCTGCAGGTGAGTTGCCAACCCCAAGAGGCAGACCATGTTTAAATTGTTCTGTTTACAGTAGTAATGTAAGTTAATGTAAGCTGAATGCAAAAAATGCAGTCAGAGAAATGTATGAAGTGGAAGGCAATTTTGCCCCCTACTCAGAGGTTATGACCAGTAATAATTTAGCACATATTTTTTGAGACATAAAAAATCCAGATAGAAGCATATACAATGGTCCCTTTGTATCTGCAGGGGATTGTTTTCAGTACTCCCCATGGATACCAAAATCCTCGGATGCTCAAGTCCCGTAATGTAAAATGGTGTAGTATTGTCGGCCTTCCATATCTGTAGGATATGAAACCGTTGGATATACAGAACTGACTGTACATGTGATTTAATGGTATAGTATTTAGACATTCTGGTTTATAATTTAATATATGGTGGACATCTTCCTATGAAAATATTTGGAGACCTCAATCTTATTTATTTATTTATTTATTTATTTATTTATTTATTTATTATTTTTTCCTCCAAATTTGCTTTAGGTAGTTGGATATAAATTAATGAACAAAAACTTAAGCAAGATACATGTAAGAATTTAATAGAACCTGATACTCTGATTCTTTCAGTTTTTCTCAAACTCATCATGGGGCTTGTAAGAAAATTAACCAACATGGATACTACTACAGTTGAATGTCATATCCTTAAGTGCTTATGACATACCAAATTCTTCAATAATGCACTTATGAAGACCCCTTCAAGAGACTTGTGTTTTGTATGTAGAAAAGTGTTGATTTCTTTGAGGAGTGAAGCATTCAGCTTTAGTGGATAAATCCTTGTTAGGCTGAGGCAATCATTATCATACCCCTGTTTGCCATAAATTGTCTTATGAATTGTCATATCAGTCTGTTTTGGCAAATGAGTAATTAGGGGAAGGGTGTTATTGTGCTTATGAGAATGATATTTTTCTCTGAAAAAAGATAAATATGCATTAGGAAAATGACCATTTGGACTCTTTTTCTGCTTCCTCCTTGTTTTGTTAGAATATGATACTTGGTTTTACAGCAGCCGTCTTGTGACCCTGAGATGATCGTATGCCAATAAGGACAAATGGTAGATTAGAAAGAACCAGCAAAGACAGAAAACAGCACCATCAATAGTAACAACAATCACAGCAAAAGAATAATGGGACCTTAACTTGTGGAGTTCCTATAAAGTAAAAAATAAATGCTCTATGTTTATTCTTAAAAACAAGAACTATGCAAACAAGCTTAAAACTACTTTTTTTGTGTGCCAGTGTTATAAAATGTAGCTATTAAGTAAAACCTTGACTGAGGTGCCAGCAACTTCAGAAAAGAATTTGGATAGGGGGAAGCAGAATGTTATATCACTTAGGAAAAACAACCACTGTCTTTATGCTAATCCTTGACACAGAATTAAAACTTATATAGGTGCTGTAACACCTTATATAAATCCTATATACTGGAGCAATAACAAGATCTAAATACAATTATATTTTTAAACCCTGGGTGAAGGCTTTCCATAAAAATAGCATCCTACTTTTCCCCCTAAATTTCTAAACTATCACGTACTTTTCCCCAACATCTGCAGCCATTCAGGAATTTTTAGGAAACTTTCATGCATGATCTTAATTCCTAATCCCCGGCTCTTTGGGCTCAAAGACAAAAGATCAAAACCACCAAAAATGATGGTTCTCTTGAAGTCAGGTGAGAGAAACTGACTCAGTTAGACTCGTAGGACAAAAGCCGTGCTGCATCAACTGTCTCCATGCAGGAGGGGCACGTAAGGGATCTCATCAGCCAGTCATCTGTACAGCCCAGGTGATCTGCATACACAGCAGAAATCAAACTGGGTTCTCATAAGCAAAGTCCATCATACAGATCACACACTCCCGGATCTTGTTTTTAATATTGGTTTTATTTTATTGATTGATTTTTTCTTGTTTGTTTGTGCCGGGTCTTAGTTGCAGCCGCTGGGCTCCTTAGTTGTGGCATGCAAACTCATAGTTGCGTCATGCGTGTGGGATCTAGTTCCGTGAACAGGGAATGAACCCGGGCCCCCTGCATTGGGAGTGTGGAGTCTTTAGCCAGTGCACCACCAGGGACGTCCCCCGGATCCTTTCTTCTGATCCATTTCTTCCAGGGTCATAAACACCTTTAGGCTGATGCTGTGTGAGGCCTATTCTTTGAGCTATCCTATTTGGTTCCTCTCAGCTGAGTTGCTAGGCGAGTCTGGCTAGGTGTTGAATGATAGACAAAAACTGGAACTTGATCCAGATATGGCAGCAGCAGCTCCTGATCCAGCTCCGTCCCGTTGCCAAAGCTAGCCCAGTCGGACTGAGACTTGTGAGGCAGGGAGATGTCATCCGAAGTCGTGGACTTATGGCACTTCCTCATCTTCCAGGGCTTGAGTGTGTGTTCCGTGTGCTGTTTTGACAGTCCTCCAACCTCTTTCTTTTTTTATTAATTAACTAATTAATTAATTATTTAAAATTTATATTTGAATTTTAAAAATTTATTTATTTTTTATACAGCAGGTTCTTACCTTTTATCTATTTTTTACATATTAGTGTATATATGTCAATCCCAATCTTCCAATTCATCTCACCACCACCGACCCCCGCCCTGCCCCACTTTCCCCCTTTGGAGTCCATGCGTTTGTTCTCTACATCTGTGTCTCTATTTCTGCCTTGCAAACCGGTTCATCTGTACCATTTTTCTAGATTCCACATATATGCATTAATATACAATATTTGTTTTTCTCTTTCTGACTTACTTCACTCTTTATGACAGTCTCTCGGTCCGTCCACGTCTCTACAAATGACCCAATTTCGTTCTTTTTTATCTCTGAGTAATATTCCATTGTATATACGTACCACTTCTTCTTTATCCTTTTATCTGTCGATGGGCATTTAGGTTGCTTCCATGGCCTACCTATTGTGAATAGTGCTGCCTTGAACATTGGGGTACATACGTCTTTTTGAATTATGGTTTTCTCTGGGTATATGCCCAGTAGTCGGATTGCTGGATCATGTGGTAATTCTATTTTTAGTTTTAAAGGAATCTCCATACTGTTCTCCGTAGTGGCTGTATAAGTTTACATTCCCACCAGCAGTGCAAGAGGGTTCCCTTTCCTCACACCCTCTCCAGCATTTGTTCTTTGTAGTTTTTCTGATGATGCCCATTCTAACCGGTGTGAGGTGATACCTCATTGTAGTTTTGATTTGCATTTCCTTAATAATTAGTGATGTTGAGCAACTTCTCATGTGCCTCTTGGCCATCTTGGAGGCCGTCTCTATGTCTTCTTTGGAGAAATGTCTATTTAGGTCTTCTGCCCATTTTTTGATTGGGTTGTTTGATTTTTTAATAGTGAGCTGCATGACCTATTTATATATTTTGGAGATTAATCCTTTGTTGATTCGCTTGCAAATATCTTCTCCCATTCTGAGAGTTGTCTTTTCATCTTCTTTACACTTTGCTTTGTTGTGTAAAAGCTTTTAAGTTTCATTAGGTCCCATTTGTTTACTTATTTATTTTTAATGCTGCATTGTTCCTTTGCTCACTGATGAACATACAAAAGTCAGAAGTTTTTGATATTATAAAACATGAAATTAATGAACATTCCTGTGTGAGCACCATTCAATATATATGCTTTGTCTCAGTTTACTTCATTCAGAATGGAACTTCTGCATCATAGATTTTATGGCCTTATGCTTTTGGTGGATGTTGCTACACTGTACCAGTTTATGGTTGTTCATGCAGGAAATACTTATTGAGCATGTGTTATGTTTAAGCACTGTGCTGGGTGCTAGCAAAAAGACTTGTGATATTTTGTGAGTGAAGAGACTTGACCTGCCCTTTGTGAATTCTAACAGTCCAGAGAGGGAATAGATATTCAAGAATCATACTCTGCATGTAAAATTACAACTCTGACAAGTGCCAAGGAGAAGAACATGGTACCATGAGATCATATTTTAGGGAGGACTTGATCTCATCATGGAGATTAGAGAAAGTTTATTTACAGATGTTTCAGCTGATATCTGATGGATGAGTAGGAATGAACCAGATAGGGACGTTGGGGAGAGATTTCTGAGCATAAGGAATAGCAAAAGACCCTATAAGAGTAAAGCATATGCTGTGTTGGAGGAACTGTCCTGGAAGGTGGGGCTGTTGGGGGAGCATGTGATTATAATGGAGCTACAAGTGTTGGGTAGGAGCTCGATCGTTCAGGCTTATGTTTAAGGTTTCAGACTTTAAGAGTAATAGAAAACAATTGAACTTTTTTTTGTTGAAGTTGAGTGTGTGGAACATACCCAACTGCACTTTCAACCTATCATTTTGCTACTGAGAGGAGAATGCACTGCAGGGAGAAAGAGTGGAAGAGAGGAAACAAGTTAGGAGACTGTTGTAGAAATTGGGGATAATGGTGGCTTGGACCAGGGTATGGTGGTCATTTTGGTGGAAAGATGTGCACAGATTCTAGAGGTATGTAGCAGTATCATTGTTAGCACTGGTGGTGGGTTGAGGATGAGGGCGAGGGAGAAATAGCCATCAGTGATGGTGATTCCTAAGTTTCTGGCTCCGATGGTTGGTTAGATAGGGTTTTGTAGATACGATGTTCATATTTATTCTAATTCGCCTTTTGTTATTTGTTGGTTCTTGATGAATACTCTGTCATATTAAGTCTCCTGTTTTTAGCGTACAGAGCATTTTCACCGAAACTGACTGTTGCATGTTATCAGATAACTTTTTAACATCTGCTAGTTTGGTCCTGTATTTTATTCTCTTTCATTTATTAATTAAATTGTTGTATTATTGTAAATAATTATATTAATAGCTCTTCTAAAGTTGCGTTATCCTTGCGTCCTTGGTGTAACGCCTTTTTGTAGTCATGGTGTATATCATTCTTTAATAATTATTGATTAGATGTGCTGATATTTTCTTAGGATTTTTATATCTATATTGGTAAAGCGAAATTGGACCTTTTTTACAAAAACTTGATTTTCTTTTCTTTTTATTTACAAATGACTCGAATTTTGTTGTTTTGTAGATATTTGATTGATATAGAAGGCATGAGGCCAGATGCTGCAATTGGATGTAAGTATAAGGTTTGTCACTACTTTTCCTTTTTTATAAAATTTGAAGTTAGAAGTGTACGGGAATGTCTCAAATTTTGGAAAAAGAGAAAAGTTTGAAATTCATTTCTTCTGACATAAGATAACCTTTTACTAAAAGTTTATAAAGGGATGTATCTGGAAATAGATATAACAGCCTGAATAATTAGTCAGTGGATTTCAGCATTTTTTTCTTTTTTAAATTGATTTAATTAATTTATTTATTTTTGATATTATATCCACTGCACAATCAAGGAAGTCCCGTTTTCTTTCTTCCTTCCTTCTTTCCTTTTTTCCTGTCTTTAAAGCTCCAAGTCATTTAAAATACATGACTTCTTAGTAAAAAAAATCTGCAGTTCATATAACCAAGGGGTTTATAACTTCTCCTCTAAAAGTTATATTCCTGGGACTTCACTGGTGCTCCAGTGGTTAAGACTCTGCCATTCCAATGCAGCAGGCGTGGGTTCAATCCCTAGTTGGGGAGCTACGATCCCCCATGCTGCACAGCCAAAGAAAAATTTTTTAAATGTTATATTCCTATATTATTGAATTTAGTTGTTAGATTTTTTTTTCTTTTGCTGTACGTGGGCCTGTCACTGTTGTGGCCTCTCCCGTTGTGGAGCACAGTCTCCGGCCACCCAGGCTCAGCAGCCATGGCTCACGGGTCCAGCCACTCCGCGGCATGTGTGATCCTCCCAGACCGGGGCCCGAACCCGTGTTCCCTGCATCGGCAGGCAGACTCTCAAGCATTGCGCCACCAGGGAAGCCCTAGATTTTCTTTTAATGTTTAGAAGATTTCCATTTATTTACCAGGAACAAACAAAACCTAATGTAAAAATAGTTTTCCAGAAACTATTTCCATCATTGTCTTCTTCCCTTTCTCCTACAGACTGGTGTTTTCTCTTTACAAGGTCTCTGTCATTCCCTAAGAAAGCTGCTCTTCTGGTTTCATAAGAGATGGTGAACAGCGGTAAAGTATCCAGGTTACCTAAATTTCTAGAGTACACTTCAGGGAGCGAATGATGCAGTGGGATGTTGGGGCAGAGTGAGAGATACAGATTCTGGTGAGACTGAGAGTCATTCACAAACATTACTGGGCTGTGGTGAAGGGAGAACAAAAATAAATGAGGTTCCTGCTGGTGGACGGGAAGCCAAAACGAAGAAGAATGGTGCTTAGCTGGGCAGTGTAATTAGGACCAGAAGTGCTGTGTCTTCTGATAGTAATTATGAACAGAAACCAACTAATAATTACTAATAACATGTAGGTGACCAATCCTTGAGAGCTGAGGCAGAGAGAAGGAAAGATGGCATTATACCTCGTCTCTGGTTCATTGAGTTTCCCAGTCTGGGTTTTGACCAATCTTGGGTGAAATCATAACTAAATCATTTTTGCTACAGTGATCAGCTTTCGTGGGGTCCTTTCCCTGCACTCTGTCCAATGATAAAGCCCACTGGTTTATGCCTCCTGGAAAACAGTTATTTCAAAAGAGTATAAGTGAAGCATTGATGAAACAGCCATGAAGACCATGTTTCCACTTGGCCTCTCACATCCTTTTCAAAGCGCTTTAAAACCTTTTTCATTCAAAAATCAATAAAAGAAAAGGATTGGGATCAAGTCCCGTACAGAGGTAGTGTAAGAAAAAAAAAAAAAAGAGAATAAGTAGCAGAATAGCATCTCTTCAGACAATAAAATCAAGTTGGAAAAAATAGGTCCGAAAAACAGATCAAAACTGTAACCTATTATTTCATAGTTGGCTAAAAGATGTTAGAAAAAACAATGGAAAAGATGAAAGAACGTGTGTCGAGGAGGGAATGGGAAGTTACTTTTTAATGTGTATAGAATCTCTGTTTGCGATGGTGAAAAAGTTCTGGAGATGGTAAATGCTGATAAATGCCACCTATGGGTGTTTGGTTTTACTTGATCTTCTTCCATGAAAGGGTTTGGAGAGATTCAGAAACTATGCTCCTGCCTCCATCTTTCTGAGGTCCTGCTCAATATTTTGACATAGTTATTATTATTATTATTATTTGCGTTACGCAGGCCTCTCACTGTTGTGGCCTCTCCCGTTGCAGAGCACAGGCTCCGGACGCGCAGGCTCAGTGGCCATGGCTTACGGGCCTAGCTGCTCCACGGCATGTGGGATCCTCCCAGACTGGGACATGCACCCGTTTCCCTTGCCTCGGCAGGTGGACTCTCAACCACTGCACCAGCAGGGAAGACCTTGACATAGTTATTTGGAATTTGGATAGTGCTGATGGCTGCACAGCATTGTGAATGTCTTTAATGTTACTGAATTGTATACTTGAAAATGGTTGAAATACTAAATTTTTTTTCTCTATGTTTTACAATAATAAAAAAACACAGATGATCGAACAGCATAAACCAGAATTAGGTAAGATGATAGAACTCAGGACAGAACTCAAGATAAAAGAAAAAAAAATTTAGAAAAGCCGACTAAATTTTTTTTTTTTTTTTTTTTTTTTTTTTTGCTGTACGTGGGCCTCTCACTGTTGTGGCCTCTCCCATTGCGGAGCACAGGCTCCGGACGCGCAGGCTCAACGGCCATGGCCCACGGGCCCAACCGCTCCGCGGCATGTGGGATCCTCCCAGACCGGGGCACGAACCCGTGTCCCCTGCATCGGCAGGCGGACTCTCAACCACTGCGCCACCAGGGAAGCCCAAGCCGACTAAATTTAAAATAATAAAAGAGTGGAGACTTCCCTGGTTGTCCAGTGGTTAAGAATCTGCCTTCCAATGCAGGAGATGCAGGTTCGATGCCTGGTTGAGGAACTGAGATCCCACATGCCGCAGGGCAACTAAGCCCGACACCACAACTACTGAGCCCACATGCTGTGGAGCACAAACGCCACAATTAGAGAGCCCACGAGTCGCAAGGAAGAGCCCACGCACTGCAACGAAGAGCCCACGTGCTGCAACTAATACCCAACACTGCCAAAAAGAAATAAATTAAATAAAATAATACAGGTGAATGAACATAATGGATAGTGCCTTAAGAGAAACAAACAAGACAAGGAAAAATGTTTTTTAAATCAAATAGAAGATAAAAAGAATTTTAGAGAAATGGAAAACATAAAAGATAGGCAAAAAGGAGTCAGGACAGCTCTGAAAAGAGTAATATAAGTCCGTATAAGAATCTATTATACCATAAAAGTGACATATCAAATCCGTGGGACAGATGAGTCAATAAATTGTGATACATACATGTTGAGGTATAAATAGTTCTCTGGAAGGATCCGCAACATGGCAAAAGCAGATGCCTCTGAGGAGGGAAATGTGTGGCTGAGGAACATGGGGAAAAGGGTGACTTTTCATTGAATACCCCTGTGTACCTTTTCTAATGTTCTGTCATGTGAATTTCGTACCTCTGAAGGTCCTCTGAGTTCAAACCCCAGTTCCCCCAATTACTAGCTCTTAATCTTGGGCAAACTCTTCACACTCTCTAAGCCTCTTTATCTGTGAAATAAGGTCAGTAACTTAACCTGGTGCTGCCTGGCACAGAATCAACTGTCAATAAATGGAGATTATTAGTGTAAACAACCAAAATGCCCATCAATGGAAGAATGGAAATTTTAAATGTGGTGTATATGTGAAATATTATACAGTCGTAAAAATGAATGAAGTAGTGACATATGCTACGACATGGACGAACTTGAAAACATTATGCTAAGTGACAGAAGCCCCACAGAGTGGCCACATTTGTATTATTTCATGAAATGTCCAGAAAAGGCGAAACCATAGCGACAGAAAGGAAATGAATGGTTGCAGGGACTGAAGGAGGAGGCGATGAAGAGGGCCAGCTGATGGTTACAGGGGCTTCTTTTTGGAGGATGAATACGTGATGGCTTAGATGACAGTGATGGTTGCTTAGGCTTGAGAATGTACGAAATGACACTGAATTTGCAGTCTCAGGAGGCGAATTTTATGGCATGTGAATGACATCTCAAAAAATAATTTTGAAAATGAAAATTGCCAGTTTTCCCATTTTCACTATCCACTATCCACTATTCACTGCCTCCATCTCTCCCTTCTCCCCACGTCATTGCTTTTGACGCCCACCCCTGCTGCTATCTCCCAACCTCACTCCCCCGAGCAGCCCCACGAGGCCTCCCAGGGAAGCCCTAAACCACTGGGCGCCTGCGTCCTGTGGCTGTTGGAGCCGTTGCCCAGTGCCCGTGCCCCACAGCTCTCACCCATGACAGTGGACACGTCTGTAGGATTTTTCTCGAGCGTTTCACTTGATGGTGATGTTTACAGAAGGTGGCACGCCCCCTGTCAATGAAGGAAGCCCCTCAAGTTAATACTTAGGCCTGTCCAGAAGCTTGATCTCATCTACCAGTAACCTCAGCATGCTGTGCTCTGAAAGCCACGTTGGACGCCTGCAGGCACTTGCAAATACTGAGGACTTCAGAGGCATTTGGGCCTCAAATTGAGGCCTTGTACCTCCACATGCGATGTGACCTCAGCCCTTTGCTGCACCTCTCCTAAGTGAAGTGGCACAGGAATACTGGCCTTGCCTGTCGTTGCCAGGATTAACTGAATAGTGCATTAGCTGCCCTGGTGCTTAGGTGTTGAGTACATGGTGATTTGCACTCCAGGCCCTATTCGTTTCCCTCCTGAGGCAGCAGTTCCCTTGGCTCTGCCCCTATCGTCAGCTGCCCCTAGGATAGCTCTGAGCCCTAGCCACCTCTCTGGGAGATTTCCCTATACCCCCACTATAATCACACCTGCATAAGGCAACTCAGACCTTTCAGACATGTGTCCTGAACCTCTTGTTTTCTTAAATACCTCTGTGGTGGTTGTGAGACTTAAGGCCAACCTCCCCAAGAGGCTTTTTCTATTTCTTGTAGTAAACCTAGACTCACCTTCCGTCATCTTCAGCTCTTCTCACATTTTGTTCTTTCAACCCTGACCTCTGACCCTGCTTTTCACTTCTGCCCTTTCACCCTCACTCCTGCTTCCTTTCATAAATCCATGAATCTCTTTCGACCCTCCTGGCCCTGGGCCACGTTCCTTCCTCTTTCCTCAGTTTTTTCCCCTTTCCTCCCCTTTCCTTCATTCTCCCATCCGACTTTCAGTCCTTCCTTTCTCATGCAGACTTTGATTCCAACCCCATCAAAAACAAAACAAACAAAAATTAAAGCACGCCAGAGTTAGCAGCATCTCAAAATTCAAAAGGTTTATTAATCACCTATTCTATTTATTCAGTTTTATTGTTTTAAAATATATCAAAATAAATAGAGAAATTTATACCTATCTTATTTATATATGGAAGAACAGCTGGTACCCCAGGTGGCACCAACAATCCTAGCAGCTCTTACTATAAATATCCATAGTAGTAAGCAATTTCCATTTCTTTTTGCCTCTTAATGAAAAACTGCAGTTTACCCAAAGAGGTGTATTTGACAGCATTCACACGTTCTTGTTGAGCCCGCCTCTTCATGGCCTCCCGCTCTGGTCTCTGTTCTTGTTTGATGGGCTTTGACATGACTGGCTCAGAAACGTTGGGTTCCCTCCATGGTCTTCGTTGCTTGCTGAAGTCTTGGAGTAGAAATGCGGTTTGGAGCTTGGGTGGGGAGTGGCACTTAGTCACAGCAGGGGGAACAGGCTCCCGCTGGAGAGAAGCACAAGATGAAGTTTTGTAGGATGCAGGCCTAGGAGCAACAGACTGAGGGACACTAGGCTGGGTATGGTCGGTCCAACCCGGACGGTTTGGGTTGGTCACAGTTGGCTGAGCTGGTTTGGCAGGACCTGGCAAAGAGGCAGGAGCTGGCTGGGATGAACTGGCTGCAGCAGGTTGAGCTGAGTTAGTAGAGGCAGTCTGGGCACGGTCCGCCACAGTAGGCAGATGTGAGACCAGAGACTGTGGCCTCCGAGGAGCAGGTCGAGCTTGAGGCTTGTCCCAGGCAGAAAAAGGCAGAGGTATCAACTTGACCTTCCCACGAGGAGGCAAGTGATACTGGGATGGAGATGGAAACTCTGTTTCAGCACTGCTGTCTGGTTTCTGGGTTTTGACTTGAGGTTTCTCAGGGCTCTTACCCTCACGTGGGGTACGCTGCCATGGCTGGCTAGGTGGGGGTGACTGGGGTTCTTTAGGGTTGCTTGAATTCCCCAAGACCCGACAGGAAGAGAGCCCAGTTTTCTTATCATTCTTCTCCCCCAGTACATGAAAAACCTTCACAGACTCCAGCATGCACATGCCTAGGGAGGTTCGAGGCTTTTTAAAGCTCTCTTGCATAAGCTCAGTTTCCTGTTCCTTCTGCTTCATCTGGGGAATTGTTGGCTTCTCTTCTGCCTTGACTTTGTTCCCTGCCTGCTTATTCTCTTCAGCCTTCTTTCTTCCTCTGGCCCTTGTGGTCTTTTCCTGCCCATGGCTCTTAGTTTTGCTGATCTTTCTGGATGCAGTTTTCTGAGGTTTGCCTTTAGAATGCTTGGCCGTGTTCACAGGAGCCCTGTCACTGACTGCAGCATTGCATGGAACCACTTCTCCCCGTAACAGGCACTCTGGATTCTTTGGCTGGATTTTGGCCTTGGGAGCACCACTGATCGGCTCAGAGGCTTTATGTTTGTTCTTCCTGGGTTGATCAGAGGGAACCTTTAGGAGACTTGGCTTTTCCTGTACCTGATTCATCTGAAGATGAATGGCTCTGGTGTCTTTGTCTTTGATCACATCGGGACCTTTGGATTGATCAAGATCTTTCAAAGAATTAAAGATATATCAGTAAAAATGCATAACAAGCAACAAAATTCAATCAATGTGAAAGTATAGGTAGCCAAATTATATATAGACAAGTATTTCAATTGAAACTGGTACAAAGCAGACAGCCAAATAATAAGTGTAAAAGAATTTCATTATTGTGCTCATTCATATCTTTACCCAGCAAGTAACAGGTATTAAGCCTGGTAGAAATATATATTTCAAAGTATAGAAATATATCATAAGCAGAAAGGAAGCTTAAAAAGTATCAAGAAGGTTTTTGTATTTTTCCTAGAACTTAGATTATAATCATCTTCAACATCCAAGAAGATGACATCCCAAAACCTAAAAAAAACGTCGTCACTTGAATCCAATTAAAAAAGATTGTCAAATGTAAGACAATCCAAAGGACTCCACAATATTGTTTTCGATAAATGCAGATTTTTTTCCCACGCCACGTGGCCCTGGCTGTGAAATCACTGAGTCCTAACCACTGGACCGGCAGGGAATTCCCTCAATGTGGAACTAGAGATGTGGGGCTTGACTTTTTCTTTTCCTTCTTAGGTAGCTAAGATCTAGAAACGAACGGTGGCTGTTGATCAATGTGCTCCCTGTGTTAGGAGGGAAAGAACTGTAAAGATGAAAAGCAACCTTGCCGTAGAACCTACATATCACACAAAGGAAATAGTCCTTGTGATTCAACTTAGAAGATATCATTTAAAATTTGTATTTGGTAATATGTCTACATAGTTTAAAAATTAGAAAGAATAAAACATTGAAAAGCAGACCCCTAGATAACCACTTTGGTTTCTTGTATATAGGAAGCATCATTACTAAAACATATTTCTAAAATGTGGATATTCAAAAGTATCAAGTGCCAACTGTATTCAGAGAGGCAATAAAAGAAAAACACACTGAGTATGACTTTTCTGATAATCTGCCTTTCCTGGTGCTACCCTGTTCTGGGCTTACTTTCCTCCTTAGTCTGTTAAAATAAGGATTTGCTACAATCCACTTTGTTTTGTGCTGCTCTGAGCAGAATTCACTCTATGCTGTTTCTGCTTTAATTTAAAATCTTTGGTTCCCATCAACATTCCATTGCAAACTATGTTTTACTTGAGAGCTCCTCTATGCTTTCCCTCTTCATTCTTATATTTTTTCCTATCACTTGGTTCCTGTCAGTCTGGGCTGATGAAAACAATCCTAAACTTCCTTACGTTTGACTCTGGGCCTCCCTACAGCCCAGTACTCTCCATCCTCTCTCCCTATTTTCTCCTTTCAACTAGTCGAAATATTAGTGGAGGGAGACCATTAGAGATGGAACATCTTGCTATATATTTCTAGTTTTCTGTGTCACCTGCCGTTTCTATGTTTCTGTTGAAACACTCTTGAGAAGTCTCTGATACCATTTTCTCCATGGGTACCCTTTAAGGCTCAATATTAGAAAAGAAAGGGATCAGAGTGATCAACCAATGTAGTATCCTAACATAACAGAGAAGGAAAAAATCAGGCGTTGTGAGACAGTCAATGATGTGTCCAAAGTCACACAGATAGTAAATGCCAAAGTCAAAAGTGAAATTAGGTCTCCAGACTTGTAGTTCAATACTTTCCCTCATTATTCCATGCTATTTTGAATCTACTACTAAATTTAGGGGCAAAATTAATCTGACGAAAAACTTTAAAAAGATTCTTTTCTTACCTGACATGGTCAGAGAAGAAGAGGAAACATCACCTGCAGATAGAAGGGATGAGGAGGCAACACCAGAAGATGTCTGAGTGTCTGCAGCGGAACAGTACAAATGTCACTAGATACTGGTCACTGGTCACTGGTCCATTGTGATGATCCGACTTTATTTATGACAACTCCACGGAAACCCCAAGACTCTACCAAGTGGTAGTAGGTTTGGTAGGAGAATGATGTGACAAAGCAGGCAGTTGAAAGATATGAGATAGCCAATGGGGAGGTCTGATCCCCAACAGGAAGGCGCGGATGGGTGGAGAGAGTGTAGGAGTGGTAAAACAACACCTAAATTTCTGAGCTCTGGGGAGGAAATCCTAGAAGACAGATTTACCTCCTCCAGGCTCTTACATTACGGAAATCTGCAACATTTCTTACAGACGTTCATTAATTAACAAACAGTTACTTATATTCTACAGAGTATTATATTTTATGTATCATATACTTAGAGCTATATATATATATCTTATTTAATTAATATCCTTAGGAAGGAAAGAGCCATCTAGTTTGAACTATTACAGTTCTGAAATCATATCTGTCTAATTCGTGAACTTATAGCAGCTTTTAAGGAGCAAAAGTAGGGATTCAGAAGCTCTTTTTGTAACTTGGTTAAAGAGTAGCGTGAAGTTTGCTGAGTGTACCTTGTGCGGAATGTTGTGGTCCAAGGCTCTTCTCTTTTAGTTTCTTCTCCTTGACTCCTGCCTTCCTTGGGCTGGGCTAGGCTTGGCCAGGTTGGACTTACATTTCTCTTCTGCTTTCTTTCTTTTTTTTCCCATTTTGGGCATTGTTTCTATGACAAGCCTTGATCTTGCATTCTTACCCTCATGGATGTTACTTGCTGTCAACTTCCAGCAGCAGGAGCCTTCTTTTCAGTGCCTGATGCTTCACAGAATAGACTCTTCCCATTGGAAGCAAATGGCAGAGAGCTAGGAGACAGAGCTGGCTGCAGACCTTTCCTCTTCCAGCCTTTGGTTGGAATTCTTTGGCCCATAATTTGCTACCTATGTTTCCTTGGGCCACAGTGGTATCCTGCCATCCAGCTCTTGTATATGTGAGAGACATTCTGAATACTGTCCCTTTTTCTTTGCACAGAAGTATATACAGTGTGGCAGTTACTGTAATCTCCTCCCCCTTGCAAACAGCCACTCTAGAATCTTGGACCTCTAGGGTTCTCTGTCTTGCATGCTTGGGGGCAAGGCCAAGCTAAATGAAGAGGAGAATAATTAGAGAAGGAAGAGGACATTGCTGGAGAACTGGGAGCAGATAAGGTGAAAGGGCCCAGGAGAAAAGAGATTCATGTAGATTTGTTGGTTTCTGTGGGAAAGAAGTAGACACACTTTGGCCGCATTTTGTATTACCACAACAGACAGTCATAGATATAAGTAGCTCGATAGTGCAGCAACTGCCATGAATTCTGAACACTAAAGAGAACAGTCTTACATGTATTTCTCATTTTGTTTTCTGTCATATTACCTTCTTAATAGAATTCACTGGTATGTTTGTAGAATACAGATTTTTTTTAAATGGTTATTTAAATGGTTTAAATGGTTATTTAAAATTTTTCTTAATGGTTATTTCCTTGCCATATTTTTAAGGACTCCAACATTGTAAGACATATTGCATGTTTTTGTCATGAAGACTTTTTCTCTTGAAGTATCATGAACGAACTTGACCTGTTGTATTTTGTGGAGAAAGTGTAAAAAGGGTCTGTGAAAAAGACACTGTGGTGAGTCGCATTATGCACCCAGGCGTAAGGAGCAGATACCTGCCATCAGCCCAATTTGGCCTGGATTGCCTCTGTTTTAGTTCCCGTGGTTAGTGCTTTTCTCCCTAACTGCTCTTGTGACGGTGATAATGTGAGTAAGGGCTGATTGCTGTTGATTTATATGTGAGTTTAGCTGGTTTGAGGGAGGAAATCTATGGACCTAGTCATTTTCCTTGGTGGTAAGCTTTCAGGGAGGGGTGCAAAGATTGATCTTTCTGGGGACTTTTCTAGTACCAGGAAGATATCCCATAGAGGGGACCTCGAAAGACACACGTGTAATTTTTAGGCCTATTTTTCCTGTTATGAGATATGAGTTGTTTAACTGATGGGGATGATGCTTCTCTGAGAAGAAATTGTGAAAGGTGTTGTAGTATAGAGATGTGGCTTAAGCTTTTAAGTTTTTCTCAGGGTTTTTCCCCTAAGCTTCCTACTTCTGATGGCCTACTTACATGATACTAGTATGTGATGTGAGGCTAACAACTTACTAAATACCTGCAAGCCAGATCAGTCTCTTTTCTCTATATTTCCAAGGAAATTAAGGGACCCATAGCTACTGCAGGTTAGGGTGGGTGGTGTGAGATTGGGGGAAGTGTGGTAAGATATTTTGGTATCAGTAAAATATTTACACATTAAAATATTCAGTTCCAACATTCAATTCTATTGAGGCAAACCCTTAGTTATGTTTTTCCTGGTTCCTAGCCTATGTAACTTATTTTCTCTCCCTAGTTCCAGCCATTTAGCTTTAGCTTGCAAGCTCAGCTTCATCCTAACCTCTAAAAGAATCTTACATGTAGGGGAAAGAAACTAAAGACCTCTCTTTCAACACTTAGGAACATCAGGCCCTACCCTGACCTGAACCATTATTCTTAGAGTTAGGGTATTGTCTTGTCCCCTGTACCCACTTCCTGCATTTTGAAACCATCAGGTTAACTGAGACATGTCTTGGTGTAACATCCCCAGTTCGTCTACCCCTGAGGCTCTCCTTAATTCTTCCCATTGTCACATTGTGATTTAATTAAATACTGGAATCCCTCAAATCCTTGCATGGTACCTGAGGCCCTATGGGATACTGGTCGATTTTGTTAGTGTCAAGTACTTAGCTGTGTGATTCTCCAAATATCCCTTGCTCCTATATTTTCCATGCCAGCATACTACATACCCATTAAGGCATTGTTTCATCTCATGTTGCACGCACTCCCATCGAGAGGCCTACTCTTTGATACGTCCCATACTTTCTGGAAACCCTCTTATGGCCAGGTCTGGATTGTTTTGTGTACCCACCCAAAGCCTGTGTCTTTTAGCAAGCTGGAACTATAAGGCCAACATAGATTTTCTAGTTTCTGATAGATTTATGTCACAATTTGTACATTGTCATGTCTATAGATATTTCTATCAGTTGTACGTTTTGGGCATTACAAGCCTATTGGATAATTTTCATAAATTGCAAAAGAATATTTTATGACTTAGCACCAAATCGACTGTGCCTAATCGTAAGTTTGTACATTGTGTACGTTGTGCTCACTTGTATCTTTTCTTTATTCAAATAGTACTTTACTAGTATTGTCCCATTTGTAATTATGTGGAAGTTTTCAGAATTGTAAATAAATGTTTGTGGATTGAAACTTGGTTAGACTATGAGTGTCCCACATACGTTAAAGGTAGTGATCTTTTTACTCATTCATTCATTCATTCATTCATTCAATAATTCTGACCTTCCTGACTCAGTTTACCCACCTCAAATGGTTGTGAAGATTACTAACAGTGTATGTAAGATACTTTCAGAAATGAGAAACTAAAAGGTAAAACTAACAAAAAACACTTGTTATTATAAATCACAATGGAATTTAGTATGCCATTATACCTTCAGACGTACTGTAGGACATGCTGTTCTTTGCTGTTCCACTTGTGGCAAGATTCACAGTTTTTCTAACAGGTACAGATCCCTATGCCTGCTACTGTGAGGAAATGTTATACTTGAGCTCCACTCTTATCTCTCTCAGGCTTTTTGTGGTATTTTCTAAAATGTAAATACATACTGTCAACCAACCTCCAGCATGATACCAGGCACATAGTAGAAACCCAATAAATGTTTCACTATGAGTGGAGTATAAGTTGATAGAATATTTTTCAAGGTTGATTAGGCAGATTAGATTGATTGAAAACCTTTCAATATTTTAAGTTTGCATCTCTTTCATTCCAGAAATTCTACGTCTAGAAATTTATATATAACTCTACACATGTATAAAGAGGTTCACATTGCAGCCTGTCTGTAACAGAGGTCAAAAACAAAAAGCAAACTAAATATCCCCAAACTGAAAACAAAAGTCCATGAATATTGGACTGGCCATGTAAATTATATAATGTGACGCAGCTATTAAAGAGAATAGAAGGGATGTACGCAAAAATTGACTGGGAACATCACTATCCAAGACAGATTGTAGACTGTGTATACTATACTGCTCTTGTATAAAATACAGGATATCCATTACGTAGAAATACGTACAAGATAGAACAAGTGTGAATGTAAGCATTTGGGAAATATCTGAAAAAACCACACAAGAAACTGGGAGAGTGGGACAACTTTCCATGTCCCGTAGGAGTGGAATTCTGAAGGGTACACACGCGAACTAATGAACGTCTGCTACCAGCCTCCGGCTAAGGAGGGAATTGCAGCCGTCAGAGTCCTCTTCCCTAATGAAGCGTCTCAGTCCTCCGGCGTGATGACGTCATCCGGACGGGCCGTGGCGCCTGCGCAGTAGAAAGAGTTGCGCGAGCAGCGTGGGCTTGTGCCTGGGCGTTTGTGGCTCGGCGCCGTGTGCTGGCACCAGGGCCGCCGGGTTGGCGACTTTGGCACTCTTGGCGTTGGGTGATTGGCATGTTGGGGGTGACATGAGGCAGTGGCATCCTGCCCGTGTGAGCTGGGGTCAGCGTCGCTGCTTTTCCGGACGTTCGTCAGCCAGGAGGAAGGGCGGAAAGCACATCCCGGAAAGGTAATACGCCTCGGCCCCTGGGCGTTGCCGGCGGAGCTCAGAGCCCCTGGGCCTGGGCTTCGTGTCTTGTGCTGTCTCCTGTCACTGTTGCCCCCGGCCGCTGCCCCGTCCGCGCTGTGCTATAGGGGGTATTGGTCGTGTCGCGGCTCAGTTCACAGTGGTTGAAAGGGACAGTGTGAGATGTTCTGATTTCCCCGCACCGTTTTAAAAGGGAGGCTCTGGCCATTTCTCCTCGGGTAAAAGGCAGAGGGACTGCTTTTTAAGATGGGACTGTGAGTGTTGTGGACACTCCTTAATTACCAAAATGGAGTCCTCTTCTATTCCTCAAGCTGTGTTGTTTTGGCAGAGAAAATGTGAGTAAGAGGAACTGCAACTAAGTTGAGTGAAAAAACGCACGGGTACTGCCGAATTTTCCATCGAAACAGTTGATTTGTGTTGTCTCTAGGAATTATAAAGGCCGTACTGTTGCTTGCTAACCGGTGTCATTTGAGAGATCTCCCTCTGTACGTTCAAATGATTGATTTGGGACTTTGCTCATGTGTGCAGTAAACCCTTTAATTCCCTAAGACCTTCCTTTCCTCCATCTCATAGCCCATTAAGCCCGCTTCAGTTTATCTCCTGAGTTTCTTTTGAATCTGTCAACTCTTCCTCAACATCCTGATCCTGAACTTGCCTGTCTGTTGCAATTAGGTCCTAACTCGTGTCCATATTTCTTGTTTCCTTCCAATCCATTCTTCACACAAGAAACCTTAAAAGAAAGGTGGAACATTGCTCATAGTCAGCGCTCAAAACCATTGTTTTGAGAATAGAAAACACACCGTTGGCCTTTAAGACTCTTCTTGGTCTAGAATCCTCTCTGCTTCTCTAGCCCCATCTTGTGCCACTATTGCCCCCACTTTCTTTGCTTCAGATACACTGAATTAACCTTAGTTCTCACTCATCTTACAGCAATCAGTTCAGATATTATTGTTCACTGTGATTCCTAGCATTACGAATTTTATTATCAGGATTTGTATGAGGACTAAAACAAAACTGTGAAGTGGAAGAATTGAGTTCAAACACTTTCAGTCAACATGCATGTATTAATGATACCATTGTAGTCAACACCGGGCTAGGTTGTATCAGGGATACAGAAGGTCTGGCCATCTCTGGGTTTCGATATCCCTTATTGGTTGAGACCTTTGCATTGTTTTGTTGCCTTTTATTTGTTTTCCAGATGGGAAAACAGGAACAAGGGAAGTATAGCTTCTTACAAGGTGGGGTTGAATAAGTGGAGCAGCAAAATGCAAAGCAGAAAGAAGAGGGACCTACTGTAGAGGGATATGCTTTGCGTTTTCTGGGCACACTCATCCTATGCAGGGAAACAGCCTAACATAAAATTTGCCTAAGAAAATATATTAATAGTTGGAAGGACTATCTCCCAGTTGGACAGCGGACACCTGGGACTCGTTTCATTGCGTTCAAAGTTCCTTTAAAAAAGGTAAGCAAAAGTTATTACCGTATTCTTCCAGAAATCTGAATTCACCATATAGAGCCCTGGCTCTCAACACCGTCATACTCCATTTTGCCCTTTTATAGCAAATACTTTTTAATGCCTCCTTTACTATCCAGAAATGGAATTTATAGATAAGTACAACCTAGTTTGGTAGTTAATTTAAAAAAATCCCAATGGAATGCCCTAACTATAAATAAAGAATAAAGTAATGATTAAGACAGCAATATGCATCTCAGTATGTAAATGTTTGGGGATGACTATACTAGGAATAAAGAAATAGTCAGTTACTTGTACCATGAATGCAATAAACTATGGACTTTGATTGATAATGATGTGTCAGTGTTGGTTCATGAATTCTCACAAATGAAGCACACTGGTATGGCATGTTGATAATGGGGAAGGCTGTGTGGGTGAAGGAGAGAGGGTATAAGTGGGAACTGTGTACTTTTTGCTCAGTTTTGCTGTGAATGTCAAACTGCTCTAAAACTAGTCTACTAATTTAAAAAGAAAAGTGTGTTGCTGGCACTTGACTAACCAAACAGATCAGTGGAACAGAGAACATAAATAAGCCAAATACATAAAAGAATATTTAGCAGTGAAAGCCATCCTTCATATAGGTAGATAGTCAAGAAGTATTTATTTATGTGTCTACTCACAGGGACTCTGCTTGGTGCTGGCAATCCAGTGGTAGGCAAAATTGATGTGGTCCCTGCCTTCTGGGAATTTACAGTCCAGTTAGGACACCAACATGAAATAAACACACATAGAAATAAATATATAGAAGTGAACTTATTTTCTTCCGTCTAATCTCTCTGGAAGAAGGGATTGTAATATCGCTTATAAATTCCAGAGGAGGAAACATTACTTTGAGTCTCATATGTTAGCATCACAGGGTTTGAATAAATGGATAATATAGTAAAGGATTTTAGACACATGTTCCTTCTTATTTTATTCTTTCTGACAGAGTTTTGAAAAGAATCTTGCTCCAGAAGAATGTTTTTCCCCCTTGCATCTTTTTAAACAAAATCCAAGAACAGAATGAAGAATTCGGGCTGATAATTGACCTAACGTACACGCGCCGCTATTATAAGCCAGAGGTAAATGGAACCCATAATTGAAAACGACCTTCTTTCTGATACTGTCATAATTCATAGTAATTCAGTAGTTATCATCTTATGCTAAGGTGAATCCTGGCCTTCTTTTCATGGGTTCAGAAAGGGAAGCTAGTGGTTTCCTTAAATACACATTTGTAATTGCTGTTGCAAAATGAGATGAAAGATATGAATTGAACTATAGTATTTGGCAGTAGGCTGTAGATATGCTGAAGAAATTCTATAAGCTTCCATGTTCTATGTTTTGAAAACGAAGTAAAGTTTTAGCAAGAATATTAGTAGCCTAAAAGGAAAGAAAGGTATGTCCATTATGTCTTTAGCACTTATTTTAAGCAGTTGCCTGAGCATGTTTAGGCATCAGGGTAAAAGACAATTGTTCTCTAAGTTTTATGCTTTCTTTTCCTAATCCCTACCAACGCATATAGTACAGAAACCCATATATTCTCTTGGCCCATGTAGGACATACCAGTGCAAAAGAATTATCCTTCTGACCTGTTCCATGGCCTTGGGAGACAGTAACACCTAATATTTGTTAATATTTGTATAGCAGTTTGCCATTTAGAAAGGTCTTTCATATCCATTGACTTAGTTAATCTTCACAACAATGCTTTGCTGTTGAAGTGGAAGTAGTACTGATATCTCCTACTGATTGCTTACTCTGCACTAAGCTCAGAGGATAGACAACTACAATTACTAATTTTACAGACGATGAAACTGAGTCTCGGACAAGGAAGAACTGAAATTTCAACTCAGTTATTCCTCTTTTTTTTTTACTGTGGTAAAATATACATAAATCATATTTATTTTAACCATTTATAAATATGCAGTTCAGTGGCATTAAATACAGTCACAGTGTTGTGTAACTATCACCACTGTCTATAACCAAAACTTGTTCATCCTCCTCAACAAAAACTCTGTAACCGTCCAACAGTTACAACCCCATTTTCCCTCCCACCAGCCCTTAGTAACCTCTATTCTATTTTCTGTGTCTATGAATTTGACTCTTCTAGGTACCTCCTGTAAGTGGAATCTACAATATTTATCCTTCCATGTCTGGCGTATTGCACTAAACCTAGTGTTTTCAAGGTTCATCCATGTTATAGCATGTAACAAAATGCCATTCCTTTTTTGCCTTAATAAATCCCACTGTGTGTATATACCATATTTTGTTATTCATCGGTTGATTGACACTTGGGTTGTTTCCACCTTGTAGCCATTGTGAATCATGCTGCTGTGATCATTGGTGTACAAATATTTGTTCCAATCCCTGCTTTCAGGCCTTTTAGCTGTGCAGTGTAGGTAGTAGCAGAGTTGTTGGATCATATGGTAGCTCTACGTTTAACATTTGAGAAACTGCCAAACGGTTTTCTACAGTGTCGTCTTGTTTTTAAACAATTACCAGAAATTTTAAACATATACAAAAGTATACAAAATACTGTAAATGTTCCCTGTATACCCATGAACTCATCCAGCTTTAATATTTACCAATTGATGGCTGTCATGTTTTATCTATACCCCCACCTGTTTCACCCCATTCCATGTTATCTTGAAGCAGCTCCAAGACAACATGTAATTATACCTATACATTAAAAAAAATATTTATTTATTTATTTATTTATTTATCCTTGGGCTGTGTTGGGTCTTCGTTTCTGTGCGAGGGCTTTCTGTAGTTGTGGCAAGCGGGGACCACTGTTCATCACGGTGCGTGGGCCTCTCACTATCGTGGCCTATCTTGTTGTGCAGCACAGGCTCCGGACGCGCAGGCTCAGTAGTTGTGGTTCACGGACCTAGTTGCTCCGTGGCATGTGGGATCTTCCCAGACCAGGGGTCGAACCCGTGTCCTCTGCTTTGGCAGGCAGATTCTCAACCACTGTGCCACCAGGGAAGCCCCACCTATACATATTTGGTATGTATATTTAAAATATAGGACTTTTATTCCTTAATATCATTTTTTAATAGTAAATACCCAGTGAGTGCTCAAATTTGCAGTTGTTTCCTAAATGTCATAAAAAATTGTTTTTAAGAATTTTGAATTAGATCCAAATAAGGTCCACACTTTGCCATTGATTGTTAGGTCTCTGAAGTCTTATTTAATCTATAGGTTCTCCCTCCATGTCTTTCTCACTTTTTTTTCCTCCTTGAATTTTATTTTTAAAGAAAGCAGGTAATTTGTCCCATGTAGATTTTGATGGTTACATTCCATGTGTTGTTAACATATTCTTCAATCCTTTTATTTCCTGTAAATTGGTAGTTGGTCAGAATGAGGCTTGCATGTTTTGTTTTGGCAAGACAGTTTCATAGGTGATGATGTGTTCTTCCATGGAGACGTATAATTTTCTCTTTCTGTGATATTAGCAGTCACTGATGATTCATACCTACATCCATTAATTCAGTTGAGGCTTCCAAAAATCGTGGTGGCTTCCCTGGTCGGACAGTGGCTGAGAGTCCTCTTGCCAATGCAAGGGACACGGGTTCGTGCCCCAGTCCGGGAAGATCCCACATGCCGCAGAGTGCCTGGGCCCATTAGCCATGGCTGCTGAGCCTGCGCGTATGGAGCCTGTGCTCTGCAATGAGAGAGGCCACAACAGTGAGAGGCCCACGTATCGGAAAATTAAATAAATAAATAAATAAAATGGTGAATTGTGTTTTTCTTTTTTTCACTTATTAGCTGGGTATATTTCTATAAGGAGAAGATTCCCCTCATCAGCTATTTGGTCGCCCAGTTGTAGAGGCATGATTCTCTTCTTTTATTTAACAGTTTTCAAAATAATGAGTTGATTCACAAATATCCTCCAGTGGTGACCAATTTTTTTAAATTTATTTATTCATGTCACTGTGGACTCCGCTACAGTTACTATTCTAACTGAGGCCCTATGTTTGAGCAGTTGGAGCTTTCAGTGACTCCTGAGTCCTTTTCACATGACATCAGTTATTTCTAGACTTCTTCAGTAGTCAGAGCTAGGAAATATGTATGTTTGTTGCTAATATTTCTAAAATATGTCATAGGTTCATACTGCTACTTTCCATTTAAATTTAGAACTAGAGAATTTTCACTTATCCTTTTCTGTCTTCTATTGGTGTTTATTTTCTCCCACCCCATGAATACCAGTTCTCAACACTGCCTGAAATTTGCTCTATTTCCTCATTCGAATCCAAGTTCTTCTGTTTCTATTCTACTATTCTACTTAAATCACAGCCTCTGTATGGCCCCTGAAATGTAAGATAGAACATAAATGTAGGTAGAACTGTTTATATCATTTTGAGTTACATGTGCATTCATTCACATAGATTTGCTTTTCGTTTTGCATGCCTAGTAACTGTCCATTCTGCAGTTTTAATGAAAATCAAGTGATACTTACTGGTTAAAGCAGCTTTGGAGAAAATGGCTCTTATCAGAATGACTGACATACTAAGTTTAATGTCCTCTCTTGGTTTATATTCCGCCTTCTCTAATTAATTTTTTATTCTTTCCCTACAAAGGAAATAATACATATTTTCATGCTTTTGCCTTATAGGACTTACCAGAAACTATTCCTTATTTAAAAATTTGTACAATTGGGCATCCGGTGCAAGATGATGACACTATTATTAAATATCAATGTGTTGTTAGTGGATTTCTGAAAGAAAATAAAGATACTGGTGAGTTGTTTTTGTTTTGTTTTGTTTTCCCTTTACCTGAACTTTGGTATGCATTTTGAGTGGAGTTGGGATTTTTAATAGTTGTGACATTAGGCCTGTTGTGTTTGGTAACATGAAGGTGGAAATGTCAGATGGTGCTAATACAGTATGGTGTTTTTCCTGTTTATGGTCACAAACAATTTAGTTTAGTTTGGAAAGTGAATTTTGTGAGAAATATGAACTGAACTAGCTTACTTATCTCTTTTTTAAACATTTGAATGGAAACGACATAAAAAAATAAAAATGTTCTTTTGTCCTATTTATTGGTTGAGAGGTGGAAGAAAAGGTTAAGACTCTCAGATTCTTAGCGTATATAAAAGAGAAAACATAAAGCAAAAGTTCGGAGTGGGACAGATCCCTAGAAGCCAAACAAAGCAGAGTGGACCAGAAGAGTGGCTTCCTCATCATATGTGTTTAAGATATTTTTGCTGCTTTTATACTTTGGGTGCAAGTGAGGAAGAACACTACCACCTCTTATTCTTATCTTGACAGACAGGAAGAACTTAAAAAGGCTGGTGTTTTCTTGTTTCTGCTTTAAGATGTACTCTCTTGATAGTAGGTCTTAATAGCGTCCTTGCCTTTTTCTACGATCTAACTATCAGAAGGAACATGGTATTTGCCATATTTTAAGACTGAGGTATCTTTTGTCTTTGGATCACCACTGAACCACATGAAAAAGTGTTTGTTTTTTCCTTTCTAAATTTAGCCTGAGGAGTGTTCCCTTTATTAAATAAACCTAACAGACAGTACATATTCCATATATATAAAAAATGATAAACACATATACATAAAACAGGGAGTAGCGAGAAGGAATAGAGATGGAGGTGGGAAGATAGTGGATAGGAGGTGAGAAAGAGAGGGAGAGACTGGAATTTCAAGATAAATTTTCATTCTATAACCTAGTTGCTTAATGCAGGTCCTAGGTCTTAAATATCTTAAGCCCTATTCACAGATCTTCCCTGTACTTTAGCTTTAAAACTTGAGAGGCTTGGCCTTGCCTGTGATATCCAGGGTGTCTAGAAAGGAGGCAAATTTTCTGATTTGTGTAAACTGTAGTCACAGAAATGTTACCTCTTAAGATGTTAGGGTGCAGCTGCCAGCCTCCTCACTTCCTCCAGGCTCCTTTGTGTGTGTTCTGTGTGCTCCGCGTGGGCTAGAAGATCCTTACAAGTGCATGAGAGCACGTTTGTCAACCTTGATTGTGAACATGTTATACCAAGTGTAGTCCATTGCATATGCTGACTCCTCTGTGGGTCTTCTGCATGTAGTGGGCTAACTTCACCATGTTCTCTGCCATTGCAGTCTCAGGACCTTAGTTATGATCCATTGGTGGCTTCCTCTGGTATAAGCCCCTCCCACAGATGCCAGGCTCACTGATAATGAGGAGGAGACTATACTATCCACTCCCTAGAATTCGAGGAGACTCAGAAAATAAATTGTTTTAGTAAACACTGAGAGCCTTATAGGTTTGTTGTTAGGGCACGGGGATACAGAGGTGACTAGAAGTCTTTGTTCAGTAGCAACTTAGAGCTATCTAGAAAGATAAACATGTAGTGACTATAAGTGGTTTTATTATAATAAAAGAATCAAGTGCAGCAGGAATATAGAGGAGAAACTGAGGAAGGCCTGACTGAGGAGACAGCGTTTGAGCTGAGCTTTGTGGAAGAGGATTTTGCTGGAATGAGGAAAGGACAGCTGAGCTATTGCGAACAGGTACCGAAGGCACAGGGCTTAAACTTGTGCTCTGGAGGGGCAGCCTCTTGTGTGACTAGAGGGTAGTGTGAAAGGGCAAGGAATTCATACATTCCTTTACACCAAATATTTATAAAACACCTTCTAAGTTGAAGGCACTGTTCGAGGCAGTAGGAACAGACCCAAGTTCTTGCCCTTATGTACTTTACATTCTAGTGCGGGAGAGAGATGAATAAATAAGTAAATATGTGGAGTGTCAAGTGGTGGTAAATGCTTTGGAGAATAAAAAACAAGATGAAGAGGTGAGGGAATGTGGTAGGTGATCAGGGAAGTCCCCTCTATTACGATGTCGATTGAGCAGAGCCTTGAAGTGAGAAAAAAGCCATTGGATATCTGGGAGAGTGGAGATGGGTTGGGAGGGTGTGTTCTGAAGCAGAAGGAATAGTAGGTGCAAAGTCCCTGAGGCACGACGGTGCTTGGCATGTTTGAGGAATAGTATGGAGGGCAGTGTGGCTGGACAGGGGAAAGTGAGTGAGGGCAGGGCAGTAGAGAATGGGGTCAGGGAGGCTGGCAGGGGAAAGGAGGGAGGTGGATGATGTAGGTCCTTGTAATTTAGTTTGAACTTATCATTCAGTTGGAGAGACAGACTGGTATTTGTTTATAAAGAGTTCTCAGTGCTGTGCTAAAAACTTGGGCTTTATTCTGTGCTAAGTTAAGATATTTAAGGAACAGAGCCATCCAGCCAAGTTTCTATTTTACAAAGGTAACATCTTCCATGTGGAAGATCAGTTGAAATAGAAGTGATTGTTAGAATTGTAGGGCCGTAGTAATCCAGGCAGGAGATGATGAATGCCAGACACCACGTAGTCACAGACATACCTTTTGCAGAGATCAGCTACATGTTGTTGTTTTTTATTTACTTCCTCATATAATTTTATTAAGTGCTGGTCCACGAAATACTGTGGCATAGTTGGAAAAATCTGAGACTAGATTCTAGTCTCTCTTCTGTTTACCTGCTGTGCAGCTTCGGCTTACGTCTGAAGCCTTACTTTTTCATTGTGAAACAAGCACGGTGCTACTCACCTGAGTCCTGCTCAGGCACGTAGACCCGTGGCATGTGAGGAGCAGTGAATGAGAGAAGGAATGGAGGTGCTTTGGGACCCCAAGAGCCCTTCAGAAACTGTTTGTCCTTTTTAATATTGAGCATTAAAAGTGTAGGCATTCCATTTCTTTCACTCAAAAACAAATTCTATTCTTCTGATAGCCTGTTTTTTTTCCACTCCCTTTTACTATAGTCAAATCAGTTCCTGATGGACATTCTCCATTCCACACATTGCATCTGATTGGAGGATATGCAGAAATTCCGAGACACAATGAATTTTGACTTTATAGTACTTAATTCTTTATAGTATGTTCTTGCAAAAACACTCTTTTCTTCAGAGTTTTTCCTTTTCAGGATAGTGGTCGTGTTGTGGTAACTAATAAAGGCTACTCTTCAGAAAATTGTATAACTTGTTTTTAGTGTTTCTACTTCGCTTACTTAATTCCATATTCCCTTTTTATATACAGACTTATTGGTGTCCACTGTACCCCTGATTTAAACAGGACTGGCTACCTCATCTGCAGGTGAGTTGCCAACCCCAAGAGGCAGACCATGTTTAAATTGTTCTGTTTACAGTAGTAATGTAAGTTAATGTAAGCTGAATGCAAAAAATGCAGTCAGAGAAATGTATGAAGTGGAAGGCAATTTTGCCCCCTACTCAGAGGTTATGACCAGTAATAATTTAGCACATATTTTTTGAGACATAAAAAATCCAGATAGAAGCATATACAATGGTCCCTTTGTATCTGCAGGGGATTGTTTTCAGTACTCCCCATGGATACCAAAATCCTCGGATGCTCAAGTCCCGTAATGTAAAATGGTGTAGTATTGTCGGCCTTCCATATCTGTAGGATATGAAACCGTTGGATATACAGAACTGACTGTACATGTGATTTAATGGTATAGTATTTAGACATTCTGGTTTATAATTTAATATATGGTGGACATCTTCCTATGAAAATATTTGGAGACCTCAATCTTATTTATTTATTTATTTATTTATTTATTTATTTATTTATTTATTATTTTTTTCCTCCAAATTTGCTTTAGGTAGTTCGATATAAATTAATGAACAAAAACTTAAGCAAGATACATGTAAGAATTTAATAGAAGCTGATACTGTGATTCTTTCAGTTTTTCTCAAACTCATCATGGGGCTTGTAAGAAAATTAACCAACATGGACACTTCTACAGTTTAATGTCAAATCCTTAAGTGCT
Organism: Hyperoodon ampullatus; assembly: GCF_949752795.1. Lineage (NCBI taxonomy): Eukaryota > Metazoa > Chordata > Mammalia > Artiodactyla > Ziphiidae > Hyperoodon > Hyperoodon ampullatus. Next base: position 530,980 of record NC_136933.1, read on the forward strand.
TATGACATACTAAATTCTTCAATAATGCACTTATGAAGAACCCTTCAAGAGACTTGTGTTTTGTGTGTAGAAATGTGTTGATTTCTTTGAGGAGTGAAGCATTCAGCTTTAGTGGATAAATCCTTGTTAGGCTGAGGCAATCATTATCATACCCCTCTTTGCCATAAATTGTCTTATGAATGGTCATATCAGTCTGTTTTGGCAAATGAGTAATTAGGGGAAGGGTGTTATTGTGCTTATGAGAATGATATTTTTCTCTGAAAAAAGATAAATATGCATTAGGAAACTGACCAGTTGGACTCTTTTTCTGCTTCCTCCTTGTTTTGTTAGAATATGATACTTGGTTTTACAGCAGCCATCTTGTGACCCAGAGATGATCGTATGCCAATAAGGACAAATGGTAGATTAGAAAGAACCAGCAAAGACAGAAAACAGCACCATCAATAGTAACAACAATCACAGCAAAAGAACGATGGGACCTTAACTTGTGGAGTTCCTATAAAGTAAAAAATAAATGCTCTATGTTTATTCTTAAAAACAAGAACTATGCAAACAAGCTTAAAACTACTTTTTTTGTGTTCCAGTGTTATGAAATGTAGCTATTAAGTAAAACCTTGACTGAGATGCCAGCAACTTCAGAAAAGAATTTGGATAGGGGGAAGCAGAATGTTATCTCACTTAGGAAAAACAACCACTGTCTTTATGCTAATCCTTGACACAGAATTAAAACATATATAGGTGCTATAACACTTTATATAAATCCTATATACTGGAGCAATAACAAGATCTAAATACAATTATATTTTTAAACCCTGGGTGAAGGCTTTCCATAAAAATAGCATCCTACTTTTCCCCCTAAATTTCTAAACTATCACGTACTTTTCCCCAACATCTTCAGCCATTCAGGAATTTTTAGGAAACTTTCATGCATGATCTTAATTCCTAATCCCCGGCTCTTTGGGCTCAAAGACAAAAGATCAAAACCACCAAAAATGATGGTTCTCTTGAAGTCAGGTGAGAGAAACTGACTCTGTTAGACTCGTAGGACAAAAGCCGTGCTGCATCAACTGTCTCCATGCAGGAGGGGCACGTAAGGGATCTCATCAGCCAGTCATCTGTACAGCCCAGGTGATCTGCATACACAGCAGAAATCAAACTGGGTTCTCATAAGCAAAGTCCATCATACAGATCACACACTCCCGGATCTTGTTTTTAATATTGGTTTTATTTTATTGATTGATTTTTTCTTGTTTGTGCCGGGTCTTAGTTGCAGCCGCTGGGCTCCTTAGTTGTGGCATGCAAACTCATAGTTGCGTCATGTGTGTGGGATCTAGTTCCATGAACAGGGAATGAACCCGGGCCCCCTGCATTGGGAGTGTGGAGTCTTTAACCAGTGCACCAACCAGGGAAGTCCCCCAGATCCTTTCTTCTGATCCATTTCTTCCAGGGTCATAAACACCTTTAGGCTGATGCTGTGTGAGGCCTATTCTTTGAGCTATCCTATTTGGTTCCTCTCAGCTGAGTTGCTATGAGAGTCTGGCTAGGTGTTGAATGATAGACAAAAACTGGAACTTGATCCAGATATGGCAGCAGCGGCTCCTGATCCAGCTCCGTCCCCTTGCCAAAGCTAGCCCAGTCGGACTGAGACTTGTGAGGCAGGGAGATGTCATCCGAAGTGGGGGACTTATGGCACTTCCTCATCTTCCAGGGCTTGAGTGTGTGTTCCGTGTGCTGTTTTGACAGTCATCAAACGTCTTTCTTTTTTTATTAATTAACTAATTATTTAAAATTTATATTTGAATTTTAAAAATTTATTTATTTTTTATACAGCAGGTTCTTACCAGTTATCTATTTTTTACATATTAGTGTATATACGTCAATCCCAGTCTTCCAATTCATCTCACCACCACCGACCCCCGCCCTGCCCCACTTTCCCCATTTGGTGTCCATACGTTTTTTCTCTACATCTGTGTCTCTGTTTCTGCCTTGCAAACCGGTTCATCTGTACCATTTTTCTAGATTCCACATATATGCATTAATATACAATATTTGTTTTTCTCTTTCTGACTTACTTCACTCTTTATGACAGTCTCTCGGTCCGTCCACGTCTCTACAAATGACCCAATTTCGTTCTTTTTTATCTCTGAGTAATATTCCACTGTATATACATACCACTTCTTCTTTATCCTTTTATCTGTCGATGGGCATTTAGGTTGCTTCCATGGCCTACCTATTGTGAATAGTGCTGCCTTGAACATTGGGGTACATATGTCTTTTTGAATTATGGTTTTCTCTGGGTATATGCCCAGTAGTCGGATTGCTGGATCATGTGGTAATTCTATTTTTAGTTTTAAAGGAACCTCCATAGTGTTCTCCGTAGTGGCTGTATCAGTTTACATTCCCACCAGCAGTGCAAGAGGGTTCCCTTTCCTCACACCCTCTCCAGCATTTGTTCTTTGTAGTTTTTCTGATGATGCCCATTCTAACCGGTGTGAGGTGATACCTCATTGTAGTTTTGATTTGCATTTCCTTAATAATTAGTGATGTTGAGCAACTTTTCATGTGCCTCTTGGCCATCTTGGAGGCCGTCTCTATGTCTTCTTTGGAGAAATGTCTATTTAGGTCTTCTGCCCATTTTTTGATTGGGTTGTTTGATTTTTTAATAGTGAGCTGCATGACCTATTTATATATTTTGGAGATTAATCCTTTGTTGATTCGCTTGCAAATATCTTCTCCCATTCTGAGGGTTGTCTTTTCATCTTCTTTACACTTTGCTTTGTTGTGTAAAAGCTTTTAAGTTTCATTAGGTCCCATTTGTTTACTTATTTATTTTTAATGCTGCATTGTTCCTTTGCTCACTGATGAACATATAAAAGTCAGAAGTTTTTGATATTATAAAACATGAAAATAATGAACATTCCTGTGTGAGCACCATTCAATATATATGCTTTGTCTCAGTTTACTTTATTCAGAATGGAACTTCTGCATCATAGAGTTTATGTCCTTATGCTTTTGGTGGATGTTGCTACACTGTACCAGTTTATGGTTGTTCATGCAGGAAATACTTATTGAGCATGTGTTATGTTTAAGCACTGTGCTGGGTGCTAGCAAAAAGACTTGTGAAATTTTGTGAGTGAAGAGACTTGACCTGCACTTTGTGAATTCTAACAGTCCAGAGAGGGAATAGATATTCAAGAATCATAGTCTGCATGTAAAATTACAACTCTGACAAGTGCCAAGGAGAAGAACATGGTACCATGAGATCATATTTTAGGGAGGACTTGATCTCATCATGGAGATTAGAGAAGGTTTATTTACAGATGTTTCAGCTGATATCTGAAGGATGAGTAGGAATGAACCAGATAGGGACGTTGGGGAGAGATTTCTGAGCATAAGGAATAGCAAAAGACCCTATAAGAGGAAAGCATATGCTGTGTTGGAGGAACTGGCCAGGAAGGTGGGGCTGTTGGGGGAGCATGTGATAATAATGGAGCTACAAGTGTGGGGTAGGAGCTCGATCGTGCAGGCTTATATTTAAGGTTTCAGACTTTAAGAGTAATAGAAAACAATTGAACTTTTTTTGTTGAAGGTGAGTGTGTGGAACATACCCAACTGGACTTTCAACCTATCATTTTGCTACTGAGAGGAGAATGCACTGCAGGGAGAAAGAGTGGAAGAGAGGAAACAAGTTAGGAGACTGTTGTAGAAATTGGGGATAATGGTGGCTTGGACCAGGGTATGGTGGTCATTTTGGTGGAAAGATGTGCACAGATTCTAGAGGTATGTAGCAGTATCTTTGTTAGCACTGGTGGTGGGTTGAGGATGAGGGCGAGGGAGAAATAGCCATCAGTGATGGTGATTCCTAAGTTTCTGGCTCCGATGGTTGGTTAGATAGGGTTTTGTAGATACGATGTTCATATTTATCCTAATTCGCCTTTTGTTATTTGTTGGTTCTTGATGAATACTCTGTCATATTAAGTCTCCTGTTTTTAGCGTACAGAGCACTTTCACCAAAACTGACTGTTGCATGTTATCAGATAACTTTTTAACATCTTCCAGTTTGGTCCTGTATTTTATTCTCTTTCATTTATTAATTAAATTGTTGTATTATTGTAAATAATTATATTAATAGCTCTTCTAAAGTTGCGTTATCCTTGCGTCCTTGGTGTAACGCCTTTTTGTAGTCATGGTGTATATCATTCTTTAATAATTATTGATTAGATGTGCTGATATTTTCTTAGGATTTTTATATATATATTTGTAAAGCAAAATTGGACCTTTTTTGCAAAAACTTGATTTTCTTTTCTTTTTATTTACAAATGACTCGAATTTTGTTGTTTTGTAGATATTTGATTGATATAGAAGGCATGAGGCCAGATGCTGCAATTGGATGTAAGTATAAGGCTTTTCACTACTTTTCCGTTTTTATAAAATTTGAAGTTAGAAGTGTACGGGAATTTCTCAAATTTTGGAAAAAGAGAAAAGTTTGTAATTCATTTCTTCTGACATAAGATAACCTTTTACTAAAAGTTTATAAAGGGATGTATCTGGAAATAGATATAACAGCCTGAATAATTAGTCAGTGGATTTCAGCAATTTTTTCTTTTTTAAATTTATTTAATTAATTTATTTATTTTTGATATTATATCCACTGCACAACCAAGGAAGTCCCATTTTCTTCCTTCCTTCCTTCCTTCCTTCTTTCCTTTTTTCCTTTCTTTAAATCTCCAAGTCATTTAAAATACATGAATTCTTAGTAAAAAATATCTGCAGTTAATATAACCAAGGGGTTTATAACTTCGCCTCTAAAAGTTATATTCCTGGGACTTCACTGGTGCTCCAGTGGTTAAGACTCTGCCATTCCAATGCAGCAGGCGTGGGTTCAATCCCTAGTTGGGGAGCTACGATCCCACATGCTGCACAGCCAAAGAAAAATTTTTTAAATGTTATATTCCTATATTATTGAATTTAGTTGTTAGATTTTTTTTCTTTTGCTGTGCATGGGCCTGTCACTGTTGTGGCCTCTCCCGTTGTGGAGCACAGTCTCCGGCCACCCAGGCTCAGCAGCCATGGCTCACGGGTCCAGCCACTCCGCGGCATGTGGGATCCTCCCAGACCGGGGCCCGAACCCGTGTTCCCTGCATTGACAGGCAGACTCTCAAGCACTGCGCCACCAGGGAAGCCCTAGATTTTCTTTTAATGTTTAGAAGATTTCCATTTATTTACCAGGAACAAACAAAACCTAATGTAAAAATAGTTTTCCAGAAACTATTTCCATCATTGTCTTCTTCCCTTTCTCCTGCAGACTGGTGTTTCCTCTTTACAAGGTATCTGTCATTCCATAAGAAAGCTGCTCTTCTGGTTTCATAATAGATGGTGAACAGCGGTAAAATATCCAGGTTACCTAAATTTCTAGAGTACACTTCAGGGAGCGAATGATGCAGTGGGATGTTGGGGCAGAGTGAGAGATACAGATTCTGGTGAGACTGAGAGTCATTCACAAACATTACTGGGCTGTGGTGAAGGGAGAACAAAAATAAATGAGGTTCGTGCTGGTGGACGGGAAGCCAAAACGAAGAAGAATGGTGCGTAGCTGGGCAGTGTAATTAGGACCATAAGTGCTGTGTCTTCTGATAGTAATTATGAACAGAAACCAACTAATAATTACTAATAACATGTAGGTGACCAATCCTTGAGAGCTGAGGCAGAGAGAAGGAAAGATGGCATTATACCTCGTCTCTGGTTCATTGAGTTTCCCAGTCTGGGTTTTGACCAATCTTGGGTGAAATCATAACTAAATCATTTTTGCTACAGTGATCAGCTTTCGTGGGGTCCTTTCCCTGCACTCTGTCCAATGATAAAGCCCACTGGTTTATGCCTCCTGGAAAACAGTTATTTCAAAAGAGTATAAGTGAAGCATTGATGAAACAGCCATGAAGACCATGTTTCCACTTGGCCTCTCACATCCTTTTCAAAGCGCTTTAAAACCTTTTTCATTCAAAAATCAATAAAAGAAAAGGATTGGGATCAAGTCCCGTACAGAGGTAGTGTAAGAAAAAAAAAAAAAAGAGAATAAGTAGCAGAATAGCATCTCTTCAGACAATAAAATCAAGTTGGAAAAAAGAGGTCCAAAAAACAGATCAAAACTGTAACCTATTATTTCATAGTTGGCTAAAAGATGTTAGAAAAAACAATGGAAAAGATGAAAGAACGTGTGTCGAGGAGGGAATGGGAAGTTACTTTTTAATGGCTATAGAGTCTCTGTTTGCGATGGTGAAAAAGTTCTGGGCATGGTAAATGCTGATAAATGCCACCTATGGGTGTTTGGTTTTACTTGATCTTCTTCCATGAAAGGGTTTGGAGAGATTCAGAAACTATGCTCCTGCCTCCATCTTTCTGAGGTCCTGCTCAATATTTTGACATAGTTATTATTATTATTATTATCATTTTTTGTGTTACGCGGGCCTCTCACTGTTGTGGCCTCTCGCCTTGCAGAGCACAGGCTCCGGACGCGCAGGCTCAGTGGCCATGGCTTACGGGCCTAGCTGCTCCACGGCATGTGGGATCCTCCCGGACTGGGACATGCACCCGTTTCCCTTGGCTCGGCAGGTGGACTCTCAACCACTGCACCAGCAGGGAAGACCTTGACATAATTATTTTGAATTTGGATAGTGCTGATGGCTGCACAGCATTGTGAATGTCTTTAATGTTACTGAATTGTATACTGGAAAATGGTTGAAATACTAAATTTTGTTTTCTGTATGTTTTACAATAATAAAAAAACACAGATGAACGAACAGCATAAACCAGAATTCGGTAAGATGATAGAACTCAGGACAGAATTCAAAATAAAAGAAAAAAATTTAGAAAAGCTGACTAAATTTAAAATAATAAAAGAGTGGGGACTTCCCCGATTGTCCAGTGGTTAAGAATCTGCCTTCCAATGCAGGAGATGCAGGTTCGATGCCTGGTTGAGGAACTGAGATCCCACATGCCGCAGGGCAACTAAGCCCGACACCACAACTACTGAGCCCACATGCTGTGGAGCACAAACGCCACAATTAGAGAGCCCACGAGTCGCAAGGAAGAGCCCACACACTGCAACGAAGAGCCCACGTGCTGCAACTAATACCCAACACCGCCAAAAAGAAATAAATTAAATAAAATAATACAGGAGAATAAACATAATGGATAGTGCCTTAAGAGAAACAAACAAGACAAGGAAAAATGTTTTTTAAATCAAATAGAAGATAAAAAGAATTTTAGAGAAATGGAAAACATAAAAGATAGGCAAAAAGGAGTCAGGACAGCTCTGAAAAGAGTAATATAAGTCCGTATAAGAATCTATTATACCATAAAAGTGACATATCAAATCCGTGGGACAGATGAGTCAATAAATTGTGATACATACATGCTGAGGTATAAATAGTTCTCTGGAAGGATCCACAACATGGCAAAAGCAGATGCCTCTGAGGAGGGAAATGTGTGGCTGAGGAACATGGGGAAAAGGGTGACTTTTCAATGAATACCTCTGTGTACCTTTTCTAATGTTCTGTCATGTGAATTTCGTACCTCTGAAGGTCGTCTGAATTCAAACCCCAGTTCCCCCAATTACTAGCTCTTAATCTTGGGCAAACTCTTCACAGTCTCTAAGCCTCTTTATCTGTGAAATAAGGTCAGTAACTTAACCTGGTGCTGCGTGGCACAGAATCAACTGTCAATAAATGGAGATTATTAGTGTAAACAACCGAAATGCCCATCAATGGAAGAATGGAAATTTTAAATGTGGTGTATATGTGAAATATTATACAGTCGTAAAAATGAATGAAGTAGCGACATATGCTACGACACGGACGAACTTGAAAACATTATGCTAAGTGAAAGAAGCCCCACAGAGTGGCCACATTTGTATAATTTCATGAAATGTTCAGAAAAGGCCAAACCATAGCGACAGAAAGGAAATGAATGGTTGCAGGGACTGAAGGAGGAGGCGATGAAGAGGGCCAGCTGATGGTTACAGGGGCTTCTTTTTGGAGGATGAATACGTGATGGGTTAGATGACGGTGATGGTTGCATAGGCTTGAGAATGTACGAAATGACACTGAATTTGCAGTCTCAGGAGGCGAATTTTATGGCATGTGAATGACATCTCAAAAAAATAATTTTGAAAATGAAAATTGCCAGTTTTCCCATTTTCACTATCCACTATCCACTATTCACTGCCTCCATCTCTCCCTTCTCCCCACGTCATTCCTTTTGACGCCCACCCCTGACACTATCTCCCAACCTCACTCCCCCGAGCAGCCCCACGAGGCCTCCCAGGGAGCCCCTGAACCACTGGGCACCTGCGTCCTGTGGCTGTTGGAGCCGTTGCCCAGTGCCCGTGCCCCACAGCTCTCACCCATGACAGTGGACACGTCTGTAGGATTTTTCTCGAGCGTTTCACTTGATGGTGATGTTTACAGAAGGTGGCACGCCCCCTGTCAATGAAGGAAGCCCCTCAAGTTAATACTTAGGCCTGTCCAGAAGCTTGATCTCATCCACCAGTAACCTCAGCATGCTGTGCTCTGAAAGCCACGTTGGACGCCTGCAGGCACTTGCAAATACTGAGGACTTCAGAGGCATTTGGGCCTCAAATTGAGGCCTTGTACCTCCACAGGCGATGTGACCTCAGCCCTTTGCTGCACCTCTCCTAAGTGAAGTGGCACAGGAATACTGGCCTTGCCTGGCATTGCCAGGCTTAACTGAATAGTGCATTAGCTGCCCTGGTGCTTAGGTGTTGAGTACATGGTGATTTGCATTCCAGGCCCTATTTGTTTCCCTCCTGAGGCAGCAGTTCCCTTGGCTCTGCCCCTATCGTCAGCTGCCCCTAGGATAGCTCTGAGCCCTAGCCACCTCTCTGGGAGATTTCCCTATACCCCCACTATAATCACACCTGCATAAGGCAACTCAGACCTTTCAGACATGTGTCCTGAACCTCTTGTTTTCTTAAATACCTCTGTGGTGGTTGTGAGACTTAAGGCCAACCTCCCCAAGAGGCTTTTTCTATTTCTTCTAGTAAACCTAGACTCCCCTTCAGTCATCTTCAGCTCTTCTCACATTTTGTTCTTTCAACCCTGACCTCTGACCCTGCTTTTCACTTCTGCCCTTTCACCCTCACTCCTGCTTCCTTTCATAAATCCATGAATCTCTTTCGACCCTCCTGGCCCAGGGCCACGTTCCTTCCTCCTCAGTTTTTTCCCCTTTCCTCCCCTTTCCTTCATTCTCCCATCCGACTTTCAGTCCTTCCTTTCTCATGCAGACTTTGATTCCAACCCCATCAAAAACAAAACAAACAAAAATTAAAGCACGCCAGAGTTAGCAGCATGTCAAAATTCAAAAGGTTTATTACTCACCTATTCTATTATATTTACTTATTCAGTTTTATTGTTTTAAAATATATCAAAATAAATAGAGAAATTTATACCTATCTTATTTATAAATGGAAGAACAGCTGGTACCCCAGGTGGCACCAACAATCCTAGCAGCTCTTACTATAAATATCCATAGTAGTAAGCAATTTCCATTTCTTTTTGCCTCTTAATGAAAAACTGCAGTTTCCCCAAAGAGGTGTATTTGGCAGCATTCACACGTTCTTGTTGAGCCCGCCTCTTCATGGCCTCCCGCTCTGGTCTCTGCTCTTGTTTGATGGGCTTTGACATGACTGGCTCAGAAACGTTGGGTTCCCTCCATGGTCTTCGTTGCTTGCTGAAGTCTTGGAGTAGAAATGCGGTTTGGAGCTTGGGTGGGGAGTGGCGCTTAATCACAGCAGGGGGAACAGGCTCCCGCTGGAGAGAAGCACAAGATGAAGTTTTGTAGGATGCAGGCCTAGGAGCGGAAGACTGAGGGACACTAGGCTGGGTATGGTCGGTCCAACCCGGATGGTTTGGGTTGGTCACAGTTGGCTGAGCTGGTTTGGCAGGACCTGGCAAAGAGGCAGGAGCTGGCTGGGATGAAGTGGCTGCAGCAGGTTGAGCTGAGTTAGTAGAGGCAGTCTGGGCATGGTCCGCCACAGTAGGCAGATGTGAGACCAGAGACTGTGGCCTCCGAGGAGCAGGTCGAGCTTGAGGCTTGTCCCAGGCAGAAAAAGGCAGAGGTATCAACTTGACCTTCCCACGAGGAGGCAAGTGATACTGGGATGGAGATGGAAACTCTGTTTCAGCACTGCTGTCTGGTTTCTGGGTTTTGACTTGAGGTTTCTCAGGGCTCTTACCCTCACGTGGGGTACGCTGCCATGGCTGGCTAGGTGGGGGTGACTGGGGGTCTTTAGGGTTGCTTGAATTCCCCAAGACCTGATAGGAAGAGAGCCCAGTTTTCTTATCATTCTTTCCCCCCAGTGCATGAAAAACCTTCACAGACTCCAGCATGCACATGCCTAGGGAGGTTCGAGGCTTTTTAAAGCTCTCTTGGATAAGCTCAGTTTGGTGTTCCTTCTGCTTCATCTGGGGAATTGTTGGCTTCTCTTCTGCCTTGACTTTGTTCCCTGCCTGCTTATTCTCTTCAGCCTTCTTTCTTCCTCTGGCCCTTGTGGTCTTTTCCTGCCCATGGCTCTTAGTTTTGCTGATCTTTCTGGATGCAGTTTTCTGAGGTTTGCCTTTCGAATGCTTGGCCGTGTTCACAGGAGCCCTGTCACTGACTGCAGCATTGCATGGAACCACTTCTCCCACTAACAGGCACTCTGGATTCTTTGGCTGGATTTTGGCCTTGGGAGAACCACTGATAGGCTCAGAGGCTTTATGTTTGTTCTTCCTGGGTTGATCAGAGGGAACCTTTAGGAGACTTGGCTTTTCCTGTACCTGATTCATCTGAAGATGAATGGCTCTGGTGTCTTTCGCTTTGATCACGTCGTGACCTTTGGATTGATCAAGATCTTTCAAAGAATTAAATATATATCAGTAAAAATGCATAACAAGCAACAAAATTCAATCAATGTGAATGTATAGGTAGCCAAATTATATATAGACAAGTATTTCAATTGAAACTGGTACAAAGCAGACAGCCAAATAATAAGTGTAAAAGAATTTCATTATTGTGCTCATTCATATCTTTACCCAGCAAGTAACAGGTATTAAGCCTGGTAGAAATATATATTTCAAAGTATAGAAATATATCATAAGCAGAAAGGAAGCTTAAAAAGTATCAAGAAAGTTTTTGTATTTTTCCTAGAACTTAGATTATAATCATCTTCAACATCCAAGAAGATGACATCCCAAAAGCTAAAAAAACCATTATCACTTGAATCCAATTAAAAAAGATTTTCAAATGTAAGAAAATCCAAAGGACTCCACAATATTGTTTTAGATAAATGCAGATTTTTTTTCCCTCCCCACGTGGCCCTGGCAGTGAAATCACTGCGTCCTAACCACTGGACCGGCAGGGAATTCCCTCAATGTGGAACTAGAGATGTGGGGCTTGACTTTTTCTTTTCCTTCTTAGGTAGCTAAGATCTAAAAATGAACGGTGGCTGTTGATCAATGTGCTCCCTGTGTTAGGAGGGAAAGAACTGTAAAGATGAAAAGCAACCTTGCCGTAGAACCTACATATCACACAAAGGAAATAGTCCTTCTGATTCAACTTAGAAGATATCATTTAAAATTTGTAATTGGTAATATGTCTACATAGTTTAAAAATTAGAAAGAATAAAACATTGAAAAGCAGACCCCTAGATAACCACTTTGGTTTCTTGTATATAGGAAGCATCATTACTAAAACATATTTCTAAAATGTTGATATTCAAAAGTATCAAGTGCCAACTGTATTCAGAGAGGCAATAAAAGAATAAAACACTGAGTATGACTTTTCTAATAATCTGCCTTTCCTGGTGCTACCCTGTTCTGGGCTTACTTTCCTCCTTAGTCTGTTAAAATAAGGATTTGCTACAATCCACTTTGTTTTGCGCTGCTCTGAGCAGAATTCACTCTATGCTGTTTCTGCTTTAATTTAAAATCTTTGGTTCCCATCAACATTCCATTGCAAACTACGTTTTACTTGAGAGCTCCTCTATGCTTTCCCTCTTCATTCTTATATTTTTTCCTATCACTTGGTTCCTGTCAGTCTGGGCTGATGAAAACAATCCTAAACTTCCTTACGTTTGACTCTGGGCCTCCCTACAGCCCAGTACTCTCCATCCTCTCTCCCTATTTTCTCCTTTCAACTAGTCGAAATATTAGTGGAGGGAGACCATTAGAGATGGAACATCTTGCTATATATTGCTAGTTTTTTGTGTCACCTGCCGTTTCTATGTATCTGTGGAAACACTCTTGAGATGTCTCTGATATCATTTTCTCCATGGGTACCCTTTAAGGCTCAATATTAGAAAAGAAAGGGATCAGAGTGATCAACCAATGTAGTATCCTAACATAACAGAAGGAAAAAATCATGGGTTGTGAGACAGTCAATGATGTGTCCAAAGTCACACAGATAGTAAATGCCAAAGTCAAAAGTGAAATTAGGTCTCCAGACTTGTAGTTCAATACTTTCCCTCATTATTCCATGCTATTTTGAATCTACTACTAAATTTAGGGGCAAAATTAATCTGACAAAAAACTTTAAAAAGTTTCTTTTCTTACCTGACATGGTCAGAGAAGAAGAGGAAACATCAAATGCAGATAGAAGGGATGAGGAGGCAACACCAGAAGATGTCTGAGTGGCTGCAGCTGAACAGTACAAATGTCACTGGATACTGGTCACTGGTCACTGGTCACTGGTCCATTGTGATGATCCGACTTTATTTATGACAACTCCACGGAAACCCCAAGACTCTACCAAGTGGTAGTAGGTTTGTTAGGAGAATGATGTCACAAAGCAGGCGGTTGAAACGTATGAGATAGCCAATGGGGAGGTCTGATCCCCAACAGGAAGGTGGGGATGGGTGGAGAGAGTGTAGGAGTGGTAAAACACCACGTAAATTTCTGAGCTCTGGGGAGGAAATCCTAGAAGACAGATTTACTTCCCCAGGCTCTTACATTAGGGAAAACATTGCAACATTTCTTACAGACGTTCATTAATATAACTAACTAACAGTTACTTATATTCTACAGAGTGTTATATTTTATGTATCATATACTTAGAGCTATTTATGTATCTTATTAATATCATTAGGAAGGAAAGAGCCATCTAGTTTGAACTCTTACAGTTGTTCTGAATTCATGTCTGTCTAATTCATGAACTTATAGCAGCTTTTAAGGAGCAAAAGTAGGAATTCAGAAGCTCTTTTTGTAACTTGGTTAAAGAGTAGGGTGAAGTTTGTTGGGTGTACCTTGTGGAGAATGTTGTGGTCCAAGGCTCTTCTCTTTTAGTTTCTTCACCTTGACTACTAACTTCCTTGGGCTGGGCTAGGGTGGGCCAGTTTGGACTTGCAAGTTACATTTCTCTTTTGCTATCTTTTTCTTTTATGGGAATTGTTCCTAGGACAAGCGTTGATCTTGCATTCTTACCCTCATGGATGTTACTTGCTCTCAGCTTCCAGAAGTGGGAGTCTTGTTTTCAGTACTAGATGCTTCTTTCCACAACTTAAAATATTATGTTTTATTTATTTATTTATTTGGTTGTGCCAGGTCTTAGTTGCAACTTGAGTGCTCCTTTGTTGCAGCTCAGCAGCTTAGTTGTAGCATGCAAACTCTTAGTTGCGACATGCATGTGGGATCTTGTTCCCCGACCAGGGATCATACCCAGGCCCTCTGCATTGGGAGCACAGAGTCTTAACCACTGTGCCATCAGAGAAATCCCTTTCCACAACTTTCTATCTAATAAACTTAGGAATAGATACAAAAGGAACAGGTGACATCAGTAAAACTGGTGAAGTTCCTCCAAAAAGTCTCTCCTCCATAAAAGCAAACTGTCAGAATCAACTTGGATCATGTTGGATATGCATCCATGAATGAACAATCATGTCACTTTTTAAAGTCTGTTGGTAATTAGTCACTGCACATCTCTTATTCAGTTCATTCATAGACAGCAAAGAATGTAGCTCTGTTGCTTCCTTGTCTTCCAGTGATAAACCCATGTGACATTTAAAAAAAAGATAATTGAGAATTGGCCCACAAAATGAAAGTGCAGCAAATAAATGAGAAGTGATAATGCTGGAAGTGAAATTCAAATTGAGCATACATGGAGTCGTATCATGAGGAAGTTAACACTTTTGTCTTGAAAGAGTATAGATATGCAGCCAGAAGGACTTAGTGAGGGCAAGCTTATCCACATAAATGAGGAAAGTGGCTGTCAGAATAACTTCACATAAAAGGAATTCTCAGAGAGATTTCATGAGATTGAAAGTACAAAGAATAAAATGTTGGAAGGTGATCCAAACTTAGAAAGGAGTATGACTATTCACCAAGACTTAGAGTAGATGCTTGCTCCATGTTGCAAGACAAGAAGAGAGAGGCAAGCACTAGTCAAACTACTCTTGATAAGCATTTTACAAAGAAAGAAATTTAATTCTTAAATCTTCTAAATGCTTTGGATTTCAATGTACTAAATAAATATTAGTTTTACTAGTTTTTCATTTCCTTGTACATTTATAATTGTAGGAGAGTTTTTAATGTTTTAACAAAACATTTGTCATGGAAGAGTGGTAATTTCCCCCATTGATTATTATTATTTTTTAAAGTTATTTATTTATTTATTTGTTTGTTTATTTACTTTTGGCTGCGTTGGGTCTTTGTTGGTGTGCGTGGGCTTTCTCTAGTTGCGGTGAGCGGGGGCTACTCTTTGTTGCAGTGCGCGGGCTTCTCATTGAGGTGGCTTCTCTTGTTGCAGAGCACAGGCTCTAGGTGCGCGGGCTTCAGTAGTTAGAGCATGTGGGCTCGGTAGTTGTGGCTCACAGACTCTAGAGCGCAGGCTCAGCAGTTGGAGCGCAGGGGCATTGTTGCTCCACGGCATGTGGGATCTTCCTGACAAGGGATCAAACCTGTGCCCCCTGCGTTGACTGGTGGATTCTTAACCACTGTGCCATCAGGGAAGCCCCTCCCCTCACTTGATTATTAAGATCTCTTTGCATGGTTTCAAAGTGCAGGATCATTTTTACAGCCTGGCACTACTGGGCAAAGCGAAGATTTCTTATATATTAAAATTTAGCATACTATGATGATAAGCACGTGAAAAAGCAGCATTTCAAAGCAATGCTAAAGGTTAGGTACTTCACAAAAGGAAGCTGAGGGACTTCCCTGGTGGTCCAATGGGTAAGACTGTGCTCCCAATGCAGGGAGCCTGGGTTTGATCCTTGGTCAGGGAACTAGAATCCGCATGCATGCCACAATGAAGAGTTTGCATGCCACAGTGAGAAGTGTGCATGCCACAACGAAGATCCCACATGCCACAACTAAGACCCGGTGCAGCCTAAATAAATAAATATTTTTTAAAAATTACTGTTAAAAAAAGGAAGCTGAGGAAACTGGCAAAGGATTTAGAAAACCTGTGGCTGTTGTCTGCTGTCCATGGTCAACATGTGGTTAATCCAGGATATGAATATAGGCAAGCTAACTCTAGAGAATGGGCTCCTAACTAGTATACTATATTGCCTTCCTGTGTTAGGTATCCAATACATGGTTTCTTCTATAAAGAAAATGAATTTTAATTCATAAAAATTAAAATTTTGTAAGTTAGGAAAGAACATATATGAAATTAAATGGCAAAGTACAGACTGGAAAAACATATTTATAACACCTGACACAACAAGGGGGTTAATATACAGGACATAGTGCCTTAGTTAACATGTCAGCAGGCTTTGGAGCTGGCAGACAACAATCCAAATTGTAGCTTCATCACTTACTACTTACATGACCCTGGGCAAGTTACTAATTAATCTTTGCAGTCGGTTTCTCATCTGGAAATGGGCAAAATAATAGAACTTACTTCATAGAGTTGCTGAGGAGATAAAACAAGATAACTTATGTAGAGCATCTAGCACAGTGCTTTGCTGTGCTTATATTAGTACTATGCAAAGATTATTATAAATCAATAAGAAAAGAATAATGAAAACAATAGAAGAACGGACAAAAATACATAAAGAGCAGTTCATGAAGAAGAAAAACAGTTGTTCAAAATAGTAAATAACCAAAGCAATGTAAATTAAAATAAAAATCATATAATTTTTCTGCACAGTAAACTAAATGCCCAAGGTTGGTAAGAGTTTAGGAAATACATAATAAAGGTAGTGAAAACTGATACATCCTTCCTAGAGGGCAATTTGGCAGATTGATGAAGTGATTTTAGGAACTTAGTCTAAGAAAAGAAATAGGTAGTCAAGGATATATGCATGAGGACTTTTTGTTTTTCTTTTTTAGTTTATTTATTTATTTATTTATTTATGGCTGCGTTGGGTCTTCATTGCTATGCACGGGCTTTCTCTAGTTGCGGTGTGTGGGCTTCTCATTGAGGTGGCTTCTCTTGTTGCAGAGCATGGGCTCTATGCGCACGGGCTTCAGTAGTTGTGGCTCGTGGGCTCAGTGGTTGTGGTTCGCGGGCTCTAGGGTGCAGGCTCAGTAGTTGTGGCACATGGGCTTAGTTACTCCGTGGCATGTGGGATCTTCCCGGACCAGGGCTCAAGCCCATGTCCCTTGCATTGGCAGGCGGATTCTTAACCACTGCTCCACCAGGGAAGTAACTGCATGAGGATGTTTATTATAACGTTTGTAATTTTCAATACGAAAATTTGTAAACAACCTTAATGTCCATCTGTAGAGGGTTTTAGATGAATAAAAGTTATGAAATTCCTTACAATGTAATACAATGCAGCCAATAAAAATAATGGTTAAAATGAGGATCCGCCTTGTTCCAGTGACCATTATTTCCTGCTTGGATTCATCCGTGCCTCCAGTTTCTCTCCCTGTCAACTCATTCTTTACGCAGCTGCCAAAGGCAAATCTAATCATGTCACTCCCTTGCTTAACCCTCTCATGGCTGCTCAATGCAAAACCCTCAAAGAGCCTCCAAGGCTGGAGGCTTAACCTGTTTCTTCCCTTCACACTCCAGTTAACATGCTTCTCAGCTGGCCTTTGTACCGTTATTCTCCCTAAGGATTTAGCATTTCTCTGAGCCACTTTGGTTAGAATCATCCTGTTCTGTCTTTTAATGAAACCTTTCATTTCTCCTTTGGAGCACTTACGTAAATGTTATTAAATGTTGTTTATGCCATTATCTGTTTAATATATGTCTTTTCCATGAACGGTTAAATCCCAAGAGGGCCAAAATTATCTGTTTCGCCACAGTTTTACCCGTTGCACCTAGTGGTTCTGATGCTTGCTCTTCAAATATTTTTTGCCCTTTTTTGCCTTTGAGTATGACTTCTAAGTTTTGGTTGAAAGCTAGACATAACGTACTCGGTAAAAACAACTGAGGTAAATAGGCCTTTAATGTGAGTTTTTATGTTCTAGGAATTAAACTGTTTACCATTTGTTGCTAGTCATAGGTGCCAGAAGCTATGATTTCTTCCGGGGTCCTTTGTTTTCTTCAGGGGTGTCTTTTTTTCAGTTTATTTTGTGTTCCCTGCTCTCTTTGGGGTTTCCTTGAGACTTCTTCATTAAGATCTGAGACTTGAAGTTCTTTCCATTGAAATCCCATTTTGATACAGGAGCCCTATTAATGCAGTGGAAGGGGAATGTAGGGGAAGGGGAAGTGTCTACAGTTCTGTGATTAGATCTCAGCCTGTGTCCCTGGGATTTAACCTTTCCAGGTGCTTTTCAAATTATTTTTCCCATTAGGTAAGAGAATGCTAGAGGGAGCTGGAGTTGGGTATTTCCTTTCCTCCACATGGAAAGCTCAAGAGGACTAGATATGGGGACTTCCTTTCTCCAAGCTAGTTACGATCTGATAGAAACTAGGGTGGGCACTCTGGTGAGACAGTTTCCCTTGAGGGAAGGCTTCCTTATGGAGAACAGAGTGCGGTGGGCTCTTGCTCTTCTTCTGTCTCTGCCAGAAGTAGGCAGGACTTTTCTTTGATCTTCACCCTGAGATCATGGTGGGGCTCCTGGTGGCATAATCCATGAAAGGGTGGAGGGCCCTGTAAGACTGCCCCCTCCGCTGGAGTTTTTAAGCATGTTCACAATGAGCCTCCAGAAATTCATCAATTGCAGTTTAAGTTTTGCTCCCCAGATCTAGGCTCTAGCAGAGTCCTGTGATTTGTGAAAATTTGATTCTCTGTATTCACTTATCTAGTTCTTGTGGTGGTGATAACTTGCCATGTGATCTCAGTTCTCTGACGGATTTAAGAATTGTTGATTTTCAGTTTGTTCAGCTTTTCTCTTATTGTGATGACAGGACTGATGATCTCTAAGCTCCAAACTTATTGGACCACAAACTCGAAGTCTTTTAATCTTTTATAATGAAAATTAATGTTTGCTTCTTTCCTCTGCAAATAGTTCCCTTTCATCTTGATTTGTTGGAAAAGGGAAGAGATGCATTCATGGAGTCCTTCTGCTTTTTTATTTTATTTATTTATTTATTTTTTACTTTTTTATTTTTTGCGTACGCGGGCCTCTCACTGTTGTGGACTCTCCCGTTGTGGAGCGCAGGCTCCGGACACGCAGGCTCAGCGGCCATGGCTCACGGGCCTAGCCGCTCCGCGGCATGTGGGATCTTCCCGAACCGGGGCAGGAACCCGTGTCCCCTGCATCGGCAGGCGGACTCTCAACCACTGAACCAACAGGGAAGCCCGCTCCTGCTTTTTTTAAAGCAGAATGTCACAGATTGCTCCAGGAGATGTCACATCCTAGAATTAAAGCTTTCCTTGTTTGACCCATTCCAGAAACGTTGATGCCAAGCCCATACTCTTTAGGGGAGATATGTATGTAGGTGATTTGCCTAGGACTCTAAAAATAAAAAAGTAGAAAATAAAAAAGAGATTTGCTGCATTAGAAAAGACTAGTGTGTAGAGTGTGGGCTCCTGTTGTACACTCGGGATGACCTAGCCCCCTCCAAGTCAGAGGTGGGTGAGAAGTAGCAATTCCAACAGACAAGGATGATCCTCCCTATTTATCCCTACCTCGGGCTCATTTTATCCTGGGCTGCATCACTTAAACTCAAAACACACTTTTAATATTCAGGGGTCGGTCCTTGTAGCCATCACATTGTGCTATTCTCCACACCTTATGAGTGGGTCCACAGGAAACTGTAAACAGGTCTGGCTTTCCATGTCACCACTCACACAAGCCAGTGCTTTTCCACACTTGATCTGCAGATCATAGACACGTGAGGGTTATGCAAAAGAACAAGAACAAAGCTTTCTTATAAGTTAGAAGACAACACAAGGGTTCTGGAAGGAAAACGGAGAGGGGAGGAGTCAGCTACAGGCCACAGGGGGCATCCGCTTGTTCCAGGACTGAAGGGGACGAGGCTAGGGCCTCTTGTTTACTGTCCTGAGGACTCTGAGCGCTGGGATGGGACAACAGCCTCAAACCATCCACCTTTGGGGGGAAGACTGCAGGCCGGGGGTGGGAACAGAATGCTGTATCTCTGGGTGCCCAGTTTGCTCCAGGATTACAGAGGTTAGGGCTAAGTCGTCCGTTTCACATTGGAACAGGTTCCACATGAGGCCCAGTCTGGGAGGACCCTACCCAAACTTATTGGCTCAGGCCAACTTTCTCCTCTTACACCCCAAGGTAATGAATCTCGGCCTGGAGGAGAATGACTTGGTCGATGTCCCAGTGGTTTTATGTCCAGCCAAGCACCTTGCCGTAACAGCAAGGTGGCAGCTTGCTGTGCCCACTGTGGAGGTGAGGCTGCTAGGAGTAGAGGCCGGAACCAACACGGCCCTAAAGGCAGCCTTGGCTGGGCATGGGCTGGGCCGTCTGCTGGAAGTAGGGGGGCCCTGCCTGGGTGTGCCCCCAGGGATGTGACTTAAGATGGGAGCAGTAGTGTCCTCAAACCGACGATTATTCTTATTGCTGGGTCCCGTGGTCACCATGGGGGTAGCTCTGGTGAGGAGGGCCCCAGAGTTCAGGCCCATGCTTCCCACATTGCTGTGTGTGGTGCTCGGGGGCCCCCTGGTTCCTGCTGTAATGCTGAGAGCTGAAAAGATGCAGCTCAGATCTTGGGCAGCCGCTCTGCTCCCAAAACCCAGCTGGGTGCTGGCATGGGTGCCCACGGTGGAATTAAAATAAGGATTTACGACAATCAACTTTGTTTTGCCCTGCTCTGAGCAGAATTCACTCTATGCTGTTTCTGCTTTAAAATCCTTGGTTCCCATCAACATTCCATTGCAAACTACGTTTTACTTGAGAGCTCCTCTATGCTTTCCCTCTTCATTCTTATATTTTTTCCTATCACTTGGTTCCTGTCGGTCTGGGCTGATGAAAACAATCATAAACTTCCTTACGTTTGACTCTGGGCCTCCCTACAGCCCAGTACTCTCCATCCTCTCTCCCTATTTTCTCTTTTCAACTAGTCGAAATATTAGTGGAGGGAGACCATTAGAGATGGAACATCTTGCTATATATTGCTCATTTTCTATGTCAACTTGCTTTTCTGTGTTTCTGTTGAAAAACTCTTGAGAAGGCTCTGATTTCATTTTCTACATGGGTACCCTTTAAGACTCAATATTAGAACAGAAAGGGATCAGGGTGATCAACCAATGTAGTATCCTAATGTAACAGAGAAGGAAAAAATCAGCCTTCGTGAGACAGTCAATGATATGTCCAAAGTCACACAGATAGTAAATGCCAAAGTCAAAAGTGAAATTAGGTCTCCAGTCTTTTAGTTCAATATGTTCCCTCATTATTCCATGCTATTTTGAATCTACTGCTAAATATAGGGGCAAAGTAAATCTAATGAAAAACTCTAAACTGTGTCTTTTCTTACCTGACATGGTCAGAGAAGAAGAGGAAACATCAAATGCACATAGAAGGGATGAAGAGACAACACCACTGGATATCTGAGTGGCTGCAGCTGAATGGCACAAGTTTTCAGTTTAAAGATCACTGGTCACTTGTGATTATCCAAATTTATTTACAGACAACTCCACGGAAACCCCAAGACCTACCAAGTGGTAGTAGGTTTGGTAGGAGAATGATGTCACAAGGCAGGCAGTTGAAACGAATGAGATCGCCAATGGGGAGGTCCGATCCCCAACAGGAAGGCAGGGATGGGTGGAGAGGCTCTAGGAGAGCTAAAACACCACGTAAATTTCTGAGCTCTGGGGAGGAAATCCTAGAAGACAGATTTACTTCCCCCAGGCTCTTACATTAGGGAAAACATTGCAACATTTCTTACAGACGTTCATTAATATAATTAACTAACAGTTACTTATATTCTACAGAGTATTATATTTTATGTATCATATACTTAGAGCTATATATATATATCTTATTTAATTAATATCCTTAGGAAGGAAAGAGCCGTCTGGTTTGAACTATTACAGTTGTTCTGAAATCATATCTAACTAGTGAACTTATAGCAGCTTTTAAGGAGCAAAAGTAGGGATTCAGAAGCTCTTTTTGTAACTTGGTTAAAGAGTAGGGTGAAGTTTGTTGAGTGTACCTTGTGGAGAATGTTGTGGTCTAAGGCTCTTCTCTTTTAGTTTCTTCTCCTTGACTCCTGCCTTCCTTGGGCTGGGCTAGGCTTGGCCAGGTTGGACTTATATTTCTCTTCTGCTTTCTTTCTTTTTTTTCCCATTTTGGGCATTGTTTCTATGACAAGCCTTGATCTTGCATTCTTACCCTCATGGATGTTACTTGCTGTCCACTTCCAGCAGCAGGAGCCTTCTTTTCAGTGCCTGATGCTTCACAGAATAGACTCTGCCCATTGGAAGCAAATAGCAGAGAGCTAGGAGACAAAGTTGGTTGCAGACCTTTCCTCTTCCAGCCTTTGGTTGGAATTCTTTGGCCCATAATTTGCTACCTATATTTCCTTGGGCCACACTGGTATCCTGCCATCCAGCTCTTGTATATGTGAGAGACATTCTGAATACTGTCCCTTTTCTTTGCACAGAAGTATATACAGTGTGGCAGTTACTGTAATCTCCTCCCCCTTGCAAACAGCCACTCTAGAATCTTGGACCTCTAGGGTTCTCTGTCTTGCATGCTTGGGAGCAAGGTCAAGGAAAATGAAGAGGGGAATAATTAGAGAAGGAAGAGGACATTGCTGGAGAACTGGGAGCAGATAAGGTGAAAGGGCCCAGGAGAAAAGAGATTCATGTAGTTTTGTTGGTTTCTGTGGGAAACAAGTTGACACACTTTGGCCGCATTTTGTATTACCAGAACAGACAGTCATAGATATAAGTAGCTCGATAGTGCAGCAACTGCCATGAATTCTGAACACTAAAGAGAACAGTCTTACATGTATTTCTCATTTTGTTTTCTGTCATATTACCTTCTTAATAGAATTCACTGGTATGTTTGTAGAATACAGATTTTTTAAATGGTTATTTAAATGGTTTAAATGGATATTTAATTTTTTTTAATTTTTTAAAATTTATTCAAATGGTTATTTCCTTGCCATATTTTTAAGGACTCCAACATTGTAAGACATATTGCATTTTTTTCTCGTGACGATTTTTTCTCTTGAAGCATCATGAACGAACTTGACCTGTTGTATTTTGTGGAGAAAGTGTAAAAAGGGTCTGTGAAAAAGACACTGTGGTGAGTCGCATTATGCACCCCAGCGTAAGCAGCAGATATGTGCCATCAGCCCAATTTGGCCTGGATTGCCTCTGTTTTAGTTCCCGTGGTTAGTGCTTTTCTCCCTAACTGCTCTTGTGACGGTGATAATGTGAGTAAGGGCTGATTGCTGTTGATTTATATGTGAGGTTAGCTGGTTTGAGGGAGGAAATCTATGGACCTAGTCATTTTCCTTGGTGGTAAGCTTTCAGGGAGGGGTGCAAGGATTGTTCTTTCTGGGGACTTTTCTAGTACCAGAAAGACATCCCGTAGAGGGGACCTCGAAAGACACACGTGTAATTTTTAGGCCTGTTTTCCTGTTATGAGATATGAGTTGTTTCACTGATGGGGATGATGCTTATCTGAGAAGAAATTGTGAAAGGTGTTGTAGTATAGAGATGTGGCTTAAGCTTTTAAGTTTTTCTCAGGGTTTTTCCCCTAAGCTTCCTACTTCAGATGGCCTACTTACATGATACTAGTATGTGATGTGAGGCTAACAACTTACTAAATACCTGCAAGCCAGATCAGTCTCTTTTCTCTGTATTTCCAAGGAAATTAAGGGACCCATAGCTACTGCAGGTTAGGGTGGGTGGTGTGAGATTGGGGGAAGTGTGGTAAGATATTTTGGTATGAGTAAAGTATTTACATATTAAAATATTGAGTTCCAACATTCAATTCTATTGAGGCAAATCCTTAGTTAGGCTTTTCCTGGTTCCTAGCCTATGTAACTTATTTTCTCTCCCTAGTTCCAGCCATTTAGCTTTAGCTTGCAAGCTCACCTTCATCCTAACCTGTAAAAGAATCTTACATGTAGGGGAAAGAAACTAAAGACCTCTCTTTCAACACTTAGGCACATCAGGCCCTACCCTGACCTGAACCTTTATTCTTAGAGTTAGGGTATTGTCTTGTCCCCTATACCCACTTCCTGCATTTTGAAACCATTAGGTTAACTGAGACATGTCTTGGTGTAACATCCCCAGTTCGTCTCCCCCTGAGACTCTCCTTAATTCTTCCCATTGTCACATTGTGATTTAATTAAATACTGGAATCCCTCAAATCCTTGCATGGTACCTGAGGCCCTATGGGATACTGGTCGATTTTGTTAGTGTCAAGTACTTAGCTGTGTGATTCTCCAAATATCCCTTGCTCCTATATTTTCCATGCCAGCATACTACATACCCATTAAGGCATTGTTTCATCTCATGTTGCACGCACTCCCATCGAGAGGCCTACACTTTGCTACTTCCCATACTTTCTGGGAACCCTGTTATGGCCAGGTCTGGATTGTTTTGTGTACCCACCCAAAGCCTGTGTCTTTTAGCAAGCTGGAACTATAAGGCCAACATAGATTTTCTAGTTTCTGATAGATTTATGTCACAATTTGTACATTGTCATGTCTATAGATATTTCTATCAGTTGTACGTTTTGGGCATTACAAGCCTATTGGATAATTTTCATAAATTGCAAAAGAATATTTTATGACTTAGCACCAAAACGACTGTGCCTAATCGTAAGTTTGTACGTTGTGTACGTTGTGCTCACTTGTATCTTTTCTTTATTTAAATAGTACTTTACTAGTATTGTCCCATTTGTAATTATGTGGAAGTTTTCAGAATTGTAAATTAATGCTTGTGGATTGAAACTTGGTTAGATTATGACTGTCCCACATACGTTAAAGGTAGTGATCTTTTTACTCATTCATTCATTCATTCATTCATTCAATAATTCTGACCTTCCTGACTCAGTTTACCCACCTCAAATGGTTGTGAAGATTACTAACAGTGTATGTAAGATACTTTCAGAAATGAGAAACTAAAAAGTAAAACTAACAAAAAACAGTTGTTATTATAAATCACAATGGAATTTAGTATGCCATTATACCTTCAGACGTACTGTAGGACATGCTGTTCTTTGCTGTTCCACTTGTGGCAGGATTCACAGTTTTTCTAACAGGTACAGATCCCTATGCCTGCTACTGTGAGGAAATGTTATACTTGAGCTCCACTCTTATCTCTCTCAGGCTTTTTGTGGTATTGTCTAAAATGTAAATACATACTGTCAACCAACCTCCAGCATGATACCAGGCACATAATAGAAACCCAATAAATGTTTCACTATGAGTGGAGTATAAGTTGATAGAATATTTTTGAAGGTTGATGAGGCAGATTAGATTGATTGAAAATCTTTCAATATTTTAAGTTTGCATCTCTTTCATTCCAGAAATTCTACGTCTAGAAATTTATATATAGCTCTACACATGTATAAAGAGGTTCACATTGCAGCCTATCTGTAACAGAGGTCAAAAACAAAAAGCAAACTAAATATCCCCAAACTGAAAACAAAAGTCCATGAATATTGGACTGGCCAAGTAAATTATGTAATGTGACGCAGCTATTAAAGAGAATAGAAGGGATGTACGCAAAAATTGACTGGGAACATCACTATCCAAGACAGATTGTAGACTGTGTATACTATACTGCTCTTCTATAAAATACAGGATATCCATTACATAGAAATACGTACAAGATAGAACAAGTGTGAATGTAAGCATTTGGGAAATATCTGAAAAAAGCACACAAGAAACGGGGAGAGTGGGACAACTTTCCATGTCACGTATGATTGGAATTCTGAAGGGTATACACAGGAACTAATGAACGTCCGCTACCAGCCTCCGGCTAAGGAGGGAATTGCAGCCGTCAGAGTCCTCTTCCCTAATGAAGCGTCTCAGTCCGCCGGCGTGATGACGTCATCTGGACGGGCCGTGGCGCATGCGCAGTAGAAAGAGTTGCGCGAGCAGCGTGGGCTTGTGCCTAGGCGTCTGTGGCTCGGGGCCGTGTGCTGGCACCAGGGCCGCCGGGTTTGCGACTTTGGCACTCTTGGCGTTTGGGGGTGACATGAGCCAGTGGCATCATGCCCGTGTGAGCTGCGGTCAGCGTCGCGGCTTTTCCGGACATTCGTCGGCCAGGAGGAAGGGCGGAAAGCACATCCCGGAAAGGTAATACGCCTCGGCTCCTGGGCCTGGCCGGCGGAGCTCAGAGCCCCTGGGCCTGTGAGTGTTGGGGACACTCCTTAATTACCAAAATGGAGTCCCCTTCTATTCCTCAAGCTGTGTTGTTTTGGCAGAGAAAATGTGAGTAAGAGGAACTGCAACTAAGTTGAGTGATAAAACGCACGGGTACTGCCGAATTTTCCATCGAAACAGTTGATTTGTGTTGTCTCTAGGAATTATAAAGGCCGTACTGTTGCTTGCTAACTGGTGTCATTTGAGAGATCTCCCTCTGTACGTTCAAATGATTGATTTGGGACTTTGCTCATGTGTGCAGTAAACCCTTTAATTCCCTAAGACCTTCCTTTCCTCCATCTCATAGCCCATTAAGCCGGCTTCAGTTCATCTCCTGAGTTTCTTTTGAATCTGTCAACTCTTCCTCAACATCCTAATACTGAACTTGCCTGTCTGTTGCAATTAGGTCCTAACTCGTGTCCATATTTCTTGTTTCCTTCCAATCCATTCTTCACACAAGAAACCTTAAAAGCAAGTTGGAACATTGCTCATAGACAGCGCTGAAAACCATTGTTTTGAGAATAGAAAACACACCGTTGGCCTTTAAGACTCTTCTTGGTCTAGAATCCTCTCTGCTTCTCTAGCCCCATCTTGTGCCACTATTGCCCCCACTTTCTTTGCTTCAGATACACTGAATTAACCTTAGTTCTCACTCGTCTTACAGCAATCAGTTCAGATATTATTGTTCACTGTGATTCCTACCATTAAGAATTTTATCATCAGGTTTTGTATGAGGACTAAAACAAAACTGTGAAGTGGAAGAATTGAGTTCAAACACTTGCAGTCAACATGCATGTATTAATGATACCATTGTAGTCAACACCGGGCTAGGTTGTATCGGGGATACAGAAGGTCTGGCCATCTCTGGGTTTCGATATCCCTTATTTCTTATTTGTTGAGACCTTTGCATTGTTTTGTTGCCTTTTATCTGTTTTCCAGGTGGGAAAACAGGAACAAGGGAAGTATAGCTTCTTACAAGGTGGGGTTGAATAAGTGGAGCAGCAAAATGCAAAGCAGAAAGAAGAGGGACCTACTGTAGAGGGATATGCTTTCTGTTTTCAGGGCACACTCATCCTATGCAGGGAGACAGCCTAACATAAAATTTGCCTAACAAAAATATATTAATAGTTGGAAGGACTATCTCCCAGTTGGACAGCGGACGCCTGGGACTCGTTTCATTGCGTTCAAAGTTCCTTTAAAAAAGGTAAGCAAAAGTTATTACCGTATTCTTCCAGAAATCTGAATTCACCATATAGAGCCCTGCCTCTCAACACCGTCATACTCCATTTTGCCTTTTTATAGCAAATACATTTTAATACCTCCTTTACTATCCAGAAATGGAATTTATAGATAAGTACAACCTAGTTTTGTACTTAATTAAAAAAAATCCCAATGGAATGCCCTAACTATAAATAAAGAATAAAGTAATGATTAAGACAGCAATATGTATCTCAGTATGTAAATGTTTGGGGATGACTATACTAGAAATAAAGAAATAGTTACTTGTACCATGAATGCAATAAAGTATGGACTTTGATTGATAATGATGTGTCAGTGTTGGTTCATGAATTCTCACAAATGAAGCACACTGGTATGGCATGTTGATAATGGGGAAGGCTGTGTGGGTGAAGGAGAGAGGGTATAAGTGGGAACTGTGTACTTTTTGCTCAGTTTTGCTGTGAATGTCAAACTGCTCTAAAACTAGTCTACTAACTTAAAAAGAAAAGTGTGTTGCTGGCACTTGACTAACCAAACAGATCAATGGAACAGAGAACATAAATAAGCAAAATACATAAAAGAATATTTAGCAGTGAAAGCCATCCTTCATATAGGTAGGTGTTCAAGAAGTATTTATTTATGTGTCTATTTACAGGCACTCTGCTTGGAGCTGGCAATCCAGTGGTAGGCAAAATTGATGTGGTCCCTGCCTTCTGGGAATTTACAGGCCAGTTAGGAGACCAACATGAAATAAACACACATAGAAATAAATATATAGAAGTGAACTTATTTTCTTCCGTCTAATCTCTCTGGAAGAAAGGATTATAATATCGCTTTTAAATTCCAGAGGAGGAAACTTTACTTTGAGTCTCATATGTTAGCATCACAGGGTTTGAATAAATGGATAATATAGTAAAGGATTTTAAACACATGTTCCTTCTTATTTTATACTTTCTGACAGAGTTTTGAAAAGAATCTTGCTCCAGAAGAATGTTTTTCCCCCTTGCATCTTTTTTAAGAAAATCCAAGAACAGAATGAAGAACTCGGGCTGATAATTGACCTAACGTACACGCACCGCTATTATAAGCCAGAGGTAAATGGGACCCATAATTGAAAACGACCTTCTTTCTGATACTGTCGTAATTCATAGTAATTCAGTAGTTATCATCTTATGCTAAGGTGAATCCTGGCCTTCTTTTCATGGGTTCAAAAAGGGAAGCTAGTGGTTTCCTTAAATACACATTTGTAATTGCTGTTGCAAAATGAGATGAAAGATATGAATTGAACTATAGTATTTGGCAGTAGGCTGTAGATATGCTGAAGAAATTCTATAAGCTTCCATGTTCTATGTTTTGAAAACGAAGTAAACTTTTAGCAAGAATATTAATAGCCTAAAAGGAAAGAAAGGTATGTCCATTATGTCTTTAGTACTTATTTTAAGCAGTTGCCTGAGCATGTTTAGGCATCAGGGTAAAAGACAATTGTTCTCTAAGTTTTATGCTTTCTTTTCCTAATCCCTACCATCTCATATAGTACAGAAACCCATATATTCTCTTGGCCCATGTAGGACATACCAGTGCAAAAGAATTATCCTTCTGACCTGTTCCATGGCCTTGGGAGACAGTAACACCTAATATTTGTTAATATTTGTATAGCAGTTTGCCATTTAGAAAGGTCTTTCATATCCATTGACTTAGTTAATCTTCACAAGAATGCTTTGCTGTTGAAGTGGAAGTAGTACTGATATCTCCTACTGAGTGCTTACTCTGCACTAAGCTCAGAGGATAGACAACTACAATTACTAATTTTACAGACGATGAAACTGAGTCTCGGACAACGAAGAACTGAAATTTCAACTCAGTTATTCCTCTTTTTTTTTACTGTGGTAAAATATACATAAATCATATTTATTTTAACCATTTATAAATATGCAGTTCAGTGGCATTAAATACAGTCACAGTGTTGTGTAACTATCACCACTGTCTATAACCAAAACTTGTTCATCCTCCTCAACAAAAACTCTGTAACCGTCCAACAGTTACAACCCCATTTTCCCTCCCACCAGCCCTTCGTAACCTCTATTCTATTTTCTGTGTCTATGAATTTGCCTCTTCTAGGTACCTCCTGTAAGTGGAATCTACAATATTTATCCTTCCATGTCTGGCTTATTGCACTAAACCTACTGTTTTCAAGATTCATCCATGTTATAGCATGTAACAAAATGCCATTCCTTTTTTGCCTTAATAAATCCCACTGTGTGTATATACCATATTTTGTTATTCATCGGTTGATTGACACTTGGGTTGTTTCCACCTTGTAGCTATTGTGAATCATGCTGCTGTGATCATTGGTGTACAAATATTTGTTCCAATCCCTGCTTTCAGTCCTTTTAGCTGTGCAGTGTAGGTAGTAGCAGAGTTGTTGGATCATATGGTAGCTCTACGTTTAACCTTTGAGAAAGTGCCAAACGGTTTTCTACAGTGTCGTCTTGTTTTTAAATAATTATCAGAAATTTTAAACATATACAAAAGTATACAAAATACTGTAAATGTTCCCTGTATACCCATGAACTCATCCAGCTTTAATATTTACCAACTGATGGCTGTCATGTTTTATCTATACCCCCACCTGTTTATCCCCATTCCATGTTATCTTGAAGCAGCTCCGAGACAACATGTAATTATACCTATACACTAAAAAAAAAAATTATTTATATATTTATTTATTTATTTATCCTTGGGCTGTGTTGGGTCTTCGTTTCTGTGCGAGGGCAGTTGTGGCAAGCGGGGATCACTCTTCATCATGGTGCATGGGCCTCTCACTATCGCGGCCTATCTTGTTGTGGAGCACAGGCTCCGGACGCGCAGGCTCAGTAGTTGTGGTTCACGGACCTAGTTGCTCCGCGGCATGTGGGATCTTCCCAGACCAGGGGTCGAACCCCTGTCCCCTGCATTGGCAGGCAGATTCTCAACCACTGTGCCACCAGGGAAGCCCCACCTATACATATTTGGTATGTATATTTTAAATATAGGACTTTTATTCCTTAATATCATTTTTCAATAGTAAATACCCAGTGAATGCTCAAATTTGCAGTTGTCTCCTAAATGTCATAAAAAATTGTTTTTAAGAATTTTGAATTAGATCCAAATAAGGTCCACACTTTGCCATTGATTGTTAGGTCTCTGAAGTCTTATTTAATCTATAGGTTCTCCCTCCATGTCTTTCTCACTTTTTTTCCTCCTTGAATTTTATTTTTAAAGAAAACAGGTAGTTGCCCCATGCAGATTTTGATGGTTACATTCCATGTGTTGTTAACATATTCTTCAATCCTTTTATTTCCTGTAAATTGGTAGTTGATCAGAATGAAGCTTGCATGTTTTGTTTTGGCAATCAGTTTCATAGGTGATGATGTGTTCTTCCATGGAGACGTATAATTGTCTCTTTTTGTGATATTAGCAGTCACTGATGATTCATACCTACATCCATTAATTCAGTTGAGGCTTCCAAAAATGGTGGGGGCTTCCCTGGTCGTGCAGTGGTTGAGAGTCATCTTGCCGATGCAAGGGACATGGGTTCGTGCCCCGGTCCGGGAAGATCCCACATGCTGCAGAGTGCCTTGGCCCATGAGCCATGGCTGCTGAGCCTGCGTGTCCAGAGCCTGAGCACCGCAACGGAGGAGGCCACAACAGTGAGAGGCCCACGTATCGGGAAATTAAATAAATAAATAAATAAAATGGTGAATTGTGTTTTTCTTTTTTTCACTTATTAGCTGGGTATATTTCTATAAGGAGAAGATTCCCCTCATCAAGTATTTGGTTGCCCAGTTGTAGAGGCATGATTCTCTTCTTTTATTTAACAGTTTTCAAAATAATGAGTTGATTCACAAATATCCTCCAGTGGTGACCAATTTTTTAAATTTATTTATTCATGTCACTGTGGACTCCGCTACAGTTACTATTCTAACTGAGGCCCTATGTTTGAGCAGTTGGAGCTTTCAGTGACTCCTGAGTCCTTTTGACATGACATCAGTTATTTCTAGACTTTTTCAGTAGTCAGAGCTAGGCAATATGTATGTTTGTTGCTAATATTTCTAAAATATGTCATAGGTTCATACTGCTACTTTCCATTTAAATTCAGAACTAGAGAATTTTCACTTATCCTTTTCTGTCTTCTATTGATAGTCTACTTTCTCCCACCCCAAGAATACCAGTTCTCAACACTGCCTGAAATGTGCTCTATTTCCTCATTCGAATCCAAGTTCTTCTGATTCTATTCTACTACTCTACTTAAATCACAGCCTCTGTATGGCCCCTGAAATGTAAGATAGAACATAAATGTAGGTAGAAGTGTTTATATCATTTTTAGTTACATGTGCATTCATTCACATAGATTTGCTTTTCCTTTTGCATGCCTAGTAACTGTCCATTCTGCAGTTTTAATGAGAATCAAGTGATACTAACTGGTTAAAGTAGCTTTGGAGAAAATGGCTCTTATCAGAATGACTGACATACTAAGTTTAATGTCCTCTCTTGGTTTATATTCTGCCTTCTCTAATTAATTTTTTATTCTTTCCCTACAAAGGAAATAATACATATTTTCATGGTTTTGCTTTATAGGACTTACCAGAAACTATTCCTTATTTAAAAATTTGTACAATTGGGCATCCGGTGCCAGATGATGACACTATTATTAAATTTCAATGTGCTGTTAATGGGTTTCTGAAAGAAAATAAAGATACTGGTGAGTTCTTTTTGTTTTGTTTTCTTTTATCCTTTACCTGAACTTTGGTACGCATTTTGAGTGGGGTTGGGGATTTTTAACCTTTTTAATAGTTGTGACATTAGGCCTGTTGTGTTTGGTAACATGAAGGTGGAAATGTCAGATGGTGCTAATACAGTACGGTGTTTTTCCTGTTTATGGTCACAAAGAATTTAGTTTAGTTTGGAAAGTGATTTTTGTGAGAAACATGAACTGAACTAGCTTACTTATCTCTTTTTTAAACATTTGAATGGAAAAGACATAAAAAATAAAAATGTTCTTTTGTCCTATTTATTGGTTGAGAGGTGGAAGAAAAGGTTAAGACTCTCAGATTCTTAGCGTATATAAAAGAGAAAACATAAAGCAAAAGTTCGGAGTGGGACAGATCCCTAGAAGCCAAACAACACAGAGTGGACAAGAAGAGTGGCTTCCTCATCATATGTGTTTAAGATATTTTTGCTGCTTTTATACTTTGGGTGCAAGTGAGGAAGAACACTACCACCTCTTATTCTTATCTTGACAGACAGGAAGAACTTAAAAGGCTGGTGTTTTCTTGTTTCTGCTTTAAGATATACTCTCTTTTTTTTTTTTTTTTTTTTTTTTGCTTTATGCAGGCCTCTCACTGTTGTGGCCTCTCCCGTTGCGGAGCACAGGCTCCGGAAGCACAGGCTCAGCGGACATGGCTCATGGGCCCAGCCGCTCCGTGGCATATGGGGTCTTCCCGGGCCGGGGCAAGAACCCGTGTCCCCTGCGTTGGCAGGCGGACTCTCAACCACTTTGCCACCAGGGAAGCCCTAAGATGTACTCTCTTGATAGTAGGTCTTAATAGCGTCTGAATTTCAAGGATCCACTTGCCTTTTTCTACCATCTAACTATCAGAATGAACATGGTATATGCCGTGTTTTAAGACTGAGGAATCTTTTGTCTTTGGAACACCACTGACCCACATGAGAAAGTGTTCGATTTGTCCTCTTTCTAAATTTAGCCTGAGGAGTGTACACTTTATTAAATAAACCTAACAGACAGTAAATATTCCATATATAAAAAAAATGATTCACATATATTCATAAAACAGGCAGTAGGGAGAAGGAATAGAGATGGAGGTGGGAAGATAGGGGATAGGAGGTGAGAAAGAGAGGGAGAGACTGGAATTTAAAGATAAGATTTCGGGCTTCCCTGGTGGCGCAGTGGTTGAGAGTCCGCCTGCCGATGCAGGGGACACGGGTTCGTGCCCCGGTCTGGGAAGATCCCACATGCCGCGGAGCGGCTGGGCCCGTGAGCCATGGCCGCTGAGCCTGTGCTCCGGAGCCTGTGCTCCGCAAGGGGAGAGGCCACAACAGTGAGAGGCCCGCCTACCGCAAAAAAAAAAAAAAAAAAAAAAAAAAAAAGATAAGATTTCATTCAATAACCTGGTTGCTTAATGCAGGTCCTAGCTCTTAAATATCTTAAGCCCTATTCACAGATCTTCCCTGTACTTTAGCTTTAAAACTTGAGAGGCTTGGCCTTGCCTGTGATAAACCAGGGTGTCTAGAAAGGAGGCAAATTTTCTGATTTGTGTAAACTGTAGTCACAGAAATGTTACCTCTTCAGATGTTAGGGTGCAGCTGCCGGCCTCCTCACTTCCTCCAGGCTCCTTTGTGTGTGTTCTATCTGCTCCCTGTGGGCTAGAAGATCCATAGAAGTGCATGAGAACACGTTTGTAAACCTTGATTGTTCACATGTTATACCAAGTGTAGTCCATTGCATATGCTGACGCCTCTGTGGGTCTTCTGCATGCACTGGGCTAACTTCACCATGCTGTCTGTCATTGCAGTCTCAGGACCTTAGTTATGATCCATTGGTGGCTTCCTCTGCTATAAGCCCCTCCCAAAGATGCCAGGCTCACTGATAATGAGGAGGAGACTATACTATCAACTCCTTGGAATTGGTAGAGACTCAGACAATAAATTGTTTTAGTAAACACCGAGAGCCTTATAGGTTTGATTTTAGGGCACAGGGATACAGAGGTGACTAGAAGTCTTTGTTCAGTAGCAACGTACAGTTATCTAGGAAGATAAACATGTAGTGACTCTAAGTGGGTTAATTATAATAAAAGAATCAAGTGCAGCAGGTATATAGAGGAGAAACTGAGGAAGGCCTGACTGAGGAGACAGCGTTTGAGCTGAGCTTTGTGGAAGAGGATTTTGCCGGAATGAGGAAAGGACAGCCCAGGTATTGGGAACAGGTACCAAAGGCACAGGGCTTGATCTTATGCTCTGGAGGGGCAGCCTCTTGTGTGACTAGAGGGTAGTGTGAAAGGGCAAGAAATTCATGCATTCCTTTTCAGCAAATATTTATATAACACCTTCTAAGTTGAAGGCACTGTTCAAGGCAGTAGGGAAACAACCAAGTTCTTGCCCTTATGTACTTTACATTCTAGTGCGGGAGAGAGATGAATAAATAAGTAAATATATGGAGTGTCAAGTGGTTGTAAATGCTTTGGAGAACAAAAAAAAACAAGATGAAAAGGTGAGGGAGTGTGGTAGGTGATCAGGGAAGTCCGCTGTATTACGATGTTCATTGAGCAGAGCCTTGAAGTGAGAAAAAAGCGATTGGATATCAGGGAGAGTGGAGATGGGTTGGGAGGGTGTGTTCTGAAGCAGAAGGAATAGTAGGTGCAAAGTCCCTGTGGCACGACTGTGCTTGGCATGTTTGAGGAAGAGTAAGGAGGCCAGTGTGGCTGGACAGGGGAAAGTGAGTGAGGGCAGGGCAGTAGAGAATGGGATCAGGGAGGCTGGCAGGGGAAAGGAGGGAGGTGGATGATGTAGGTCCTTGTAATTTAGTTTGAACTTATCATTCAGTTGGAGAGACAGACTGGTATTTGTTTATAAAGAGTTCTCAATGCTATGCTAAAAACTTGGGCTTTATTCTGTGCTAAGTGAAGATATTTAAGCAACAGAGCAATCCAGCTAAGTTTCTATTTTAGAAAGGTAACATCTTCCATGTGGAAGATCAGTTGAAATAGAAGTGATTGTTAGAATTGTAGGACGGTAGTAATCCAGGCAGGAGATGACGAATGCCAGACACCACGTAGTCACAGACATACCTTTTGCAGAGATCAGCTACATGTTGTCGTTTTTTATTTATTTTCTCATATAATTTTTTTAAAGTGCTGGAGCACGAAATACTGTGGCATAGTTGGAAAAATCTGAGACTCGATTCTAGCCTTTTTTCAGATTTCCTGCTGTGCAGCTTGGGCTTACGTCTCAAGCCTTACTTTTTCATTGTGAAATAAAAATGGTACTAGTTAACCCGAGAACTTCAGAAGGACATAGACCTGTGGCATGTGAGGAGCGAATGAGAAAAGGAATGGAGGTGCTTTGGGACCCCAAGAGCCCTTCAGAAACTGTTTGTCCTTTTTAATATGGAGCATTAAAATTGAAGGCATTCCATTTCTTTCACTCAAAAACAAATTGTATTCTTCTGATAGCCTGTTTTTTATTTCACTCCCTTTTTCTATAGTCAGATCAGTTCCTGATGGACATTCTCCATTCCACACTATTGCATCTGATTGGTGAGTATGCAAAATTTCCCAGAGAAAATGAATTTTGACTTCATAGTAGTTAATTCTTTTTTTTTTTTTTTTGCGGTATGCACACCTCTCACTGTTGTGGCCTCTCCCGTTGTGGAGCACAGGCTCCGGACGTGCAGGCTCAGCGGCCATGGCTCATGGGCCCAGCCGCTCCGTGGCATGTGGGATCTTCACGGACTGGGGTATGAACCCGTGTCCCCTGCATCGGCAGGCAGACTCTCAACCACTGCGCCACAGGGGAAGCCCAGTTGTTGAATCTTGATAGTACATTCCTGCAAAAACACCCTTTTCTTCCGATTTTTTCCTTTTCAGGATAGTGGTCGTGTTTTGGTAGCTAATAAAAGCTACTCTTCAGAAAATTGTATAACTTGTTTTTAGTGTATCTGCTTCACTTACTTAATTCCATATTCCCTCTTTTATAGACAGACTTATCGGTGTCCACTGTACCCATGGTTTAAACAGGACTGGCTACGTCATCTGCAGGTGAGTGGCCAACCCCAAGAGGCAGACCATGTTTAAATTGTTCTGTTTAAAACAGTAATGTAAACTTATGTAATTTGAATGCAAAAATGCAGTCAGAGAAATGTATGAAGTGGAAGGCAATGTTGCCACCCTACTCAGAGGTTACGACCAGTAATAATTTAGCACATATTATTTGAGACATAAAGAATCCAGATATAAGTATATACAATTGTTCCTTGGTATCTGCAGGGGATTGGTTTTAGGACTCCTCATGGATACCAGAGTCCTCGGATGCTGAAGTCCCATAATGTAAAATGGTGTAGTATTGTCGGCCTTCCATATCTGCAGGATATGGAACCGTTGGATATACAGAACTGACTGTACATGTGATTTATTTCTATAGTATATAGACATTCTGGTTTATAATTTAATATATGGTGGACATCTTCCCATGAAAATATTTGGAGACTTCAATCTTATTTATTTATTTATTTATTATTTTTTCCTCCAAATTTGTTTCAGGTAGTTGGATATAAATTAATGAACAAAAACTTAAGCAAGATACATGTAAGAATTTAATAGAACCTGATACTCTGATTCTTTCAGTTTTTCTCAAACTCATCATGGGGCTTGTAAGAAAATTAACCAACATGGATGCTACTACAGTTGAATGTCAAATCCTTAAGTGCTTAAGACATACTAAATTCTTCAATACTGCTCTTATGAAGAACCCTTCAAGAGACTTGTGTTTTGTCTGTAGAAAAGTGTTGATTTCTTTGAGGAGTGAAGCATTCAGCTTTAGTGGATAAATCCTTGTTAGGCTGAGGCAATCATTATCATACCCCTCTTTGCCATAAATTGTATTATGAATGGTCATATCAGTCTGTTTTGGCAAATGAGTAATTAGGGGAAGGCTGTTATTGTGCTTATGAGAATGATATTTTTCTCTGAAAAAAGATAAATATGCATTAGGAAAATGACCATTTGGACTCTTTTTCTGCTTCCTCCTTGTTTTGTTAGAATATGATCCTTGGTTTTACAGCAGCCATCTTGTGACCCTGAGATGATCGTATGCCAATAAGGACAAATGGTAGATTAGAAAGAACCAGCAAAGACAGAAAACAGCACCATCAATAGTAACAACAATCACAGCAAAAGAACGATGGGACCTTAACTTGTGGAGTTCCTATAAAGTAAAAAATAAATGTTCTATGTTTACTCTAAAAACAAAAGAACTATGCAAACAAGCTTAAAACTACTTTTTTTGGTGCCAGTGTTATAAAATGTAGCTTTAAGTAAAACCTTGACTCAAATGCCAGCAACTTCAGAAAAGAATTTGGATAGGGGGAAGCAGAAAGTTATCTCACTTAGGAAAAACAACCACTATCTTTATGCTAATCCTTGACACAGAATTGAAACTTATATAGGTGCTGTAACACTTTACACAAATGCTATGCACTGGAGCAATAACAAGATCTAAATACAATTATATTTTTAAACCCTGGGTGAAGGCTTTCCATAAAAATAGCATCCTACTTTTCCCCCTAAATTTCTAAACTATCACGTACTTTTCCCCAACATCTGCAGGCGTTCAGGAATTTTTAGGAAACTTTCATGCATGATCTTAATTCCCAATCCCCGGCTCTTTGGGCTCAATGACAAAAGATCAAGCCCACCAAAAATGATGGTTCTCTTGAAGTCAGGTGAGAGACACTGGCTCAGTTAGTCTCATGGGACAAAAGCAGTGCTGCATCAACTATCTCCATGCAGCAGGGGCACGTGAGGGATCTCACAGCCAGTCATCTGTACAGCCCAGGTGATCTGCATACACAGCAGAAATCAAACTGGGTTCTCGTAAGCGAAGTCCATCATACAGATCACACACTCCCGGATCTTGTTTTTTTTTATTTTTTAATTTTTATTTATTTTTACTTTTATTTTTTAAATTACTTTCTGCTTTATAACAAAGTGAATCAGTCATACGTATACATCTGTTCCCACATCCCTTCCCTCTTGTGTCTCCCTCCCCCCCACCCTCCCTATCCCACCCCTCCAGGCGGTCACAGAGCACCAAGCTGATCTCCCTGTGCTCTGCGGCTGCTTCCCACTATCTATCTACCTTACATTTGGTAGTGTATATATGTCCATGCCTCTCTTTCGCTTTGTCACAGCTAACCCTTCCCCCTCCCCATATCCTCAAGTCCATTCTCAAGTAGGTCTGTGTCTTTATTCCTGTTTTACCCCTAGGTACTTCATGACATTTTTTTTCTTAAATTCCATATATATGTGTTAGCATATGGTATTTGTCTTTCTCTTTCTGACTTACTTCACTCTGTATGACAGACTCTAGGTCTATCCACCTCATTACAAATAGCTCAGTTTCGTTTCTTTTTATGGCTGAGTAATATTCCATTGTATATATGTGCCACATCTTCTTTATCCATTCATCCGATGATGAACACTTAGGTTGTTTCCATCTCCAGGCTATTGTGAATAGAGCTGCAATGAACATTTTGGTACATGTCTCTTTTTGAATTATGGTTTTCTCAGGGTATATGCCTAGTAGTGGGATTGCTGGGTCATATGGTAGTTCTATTTTTAGTTTTTTAAGGAACCTCCATACTGTTCTCCATAGTGGCTGTACCAATTCACATTCCCACCAGCAGTGCAAGAGTGTTCCCTTTTCTCCACACCCTCTCCAGTATTTACTGTTTCTAGATTTCTAGATGATGGCCATTCTGACTGGTGTGAGATGATATCTCATTGTAGTTTTGATTTGCATTTCTCTAATGATTAATGATGTTGAGCATTCTTTCATGTGTTTGTTGGCAGTCTGTATATCTTCTTTGGAGAAATGCCTATTTAAGTCTTCTGCCTATTTTTGGATTGGGTTGTTTGTTTTTTTGCTATTGAGCTGCATGAGCTGCTTATAAATTTTGGAGATTAATCCTTTGTCAGTTGCTTCATTTGCAAATATTTTCTCCCATTCTGAGGGTTCTCTTTTGGTCTTGTTTATGGTTTCCTTTGCTGCGCAAAAGCTTTGAAGTTTCATTAGGTCCCATTTGTTTATCTTTGTTTTTATTTCCATTTCTCTAGGAGGTGGGTCCAAAAGGATCTTGCTGTGATTTATGTCATAGAGTGTTCTGCCTCTGTTTTCCTCTAAGAGTTTGATAGTGTCTGGCCTTTCATTTAGGTCTTTAATCCATTTTGAGCTTATTTTTGTGTATGGTGTCAGGGAATGATCTAATCTGATACTTTTACATGTCCCTGTCTAGTTTCCCTAGCACCACTTATTGAAGAGGCTGTCCTTTCTCCACTGTACATTCCTGCCTCCTTTATCAAAGATAAGTTGACCATATGTGCGTGGGTTTATCTCTGGGCTTTCTATCCTGTTCCATTGATCTATCTTTCTGTTTTTGTGCCACTACCACACTGTCTTGATTACTGTAGCTTTGTAGTATAGTCTGAAGTCAGGGAGCCTGATTCCTCCAGCTCTGTTTTTTGTTCTCAAGATTGCTTTGGCTATTCAGGGTCTTTTGTTTTTCCAAACAAATTTTGAAATTTTTTGTTCTAGTTCTGTGAAAAATGTCAGTGGTAGTTTGATAGGGATTGCATTGAATCTGTAGATTGCTTTGGGTAGTAGAGTCATTTTCACAATATTGATTCTTCCAATCCAGGAGCATGGTATATCTCTCCATCTGTTTGTATCATCTTTAATTTCTTTCATCAGTGTCTTATAATTTTCTGCATATAGGTCTTTTTTCTCCTTAGGTAGGTTTATTCCTAGATATTTTATTCTTTTTGTTGCAATGGTAAGTGGGAGTGTTTTCTTGATTTCACTTTCAGATTTTTCATCATTAGTGTACAGGAATGCCAGAGATTTCTGTGCATTAATTTTGTATCCTGCTACTTTACCAAATTCATTGATTAGCTCTAGTAGTTTTCTGGTAGCATCTTTAGGATTCTCTATGTATAGTATCATGTCATCTGCAAACAGTGACAGCTTTACTTCTTCTTTTCCAACTTGGATTCCTTTGATTTCCTTTTCTTCTCTGATTGCTGTGGCTAAAACTTCCAAAACTAAGTTGAATAAGAGTGGTGAGAGTGGGCAGCCTTGTCTTGTTCCTGATCTTAGTGGAAATGGTTTCAGTTTTTCACCATTGAGGACGATGTTGGCTGTGGGTTTGTCATATATGGCCTTTATTATGTTGAGGAAAGTTCCCTCTATGCCTACTTTCTGGAGGGTTTTTATCATAAATGGGTGTTGAATTTTGTCGAAAGCTTTCTCTGCCTCTATTGAGATGATCATATGGTTTTTCTTCTTCAATTTGTTAATATGGTGTATCACATTGATTGATTTGTGTATATTGAAGAATCCTTGCATTCCTGGAATAAACCCCACTTGATCATGGTGTATGATCCTTTTAATGTGCTGTTGGATTCTGTTTGCTAGTATTTTGTTGAGGATTTTTGCATCTATGTTCATCAGTGATATTGGCCTGTAGTTTTCTTTCTTTGTGACGTCCTTGCCTGGTTTTGGTATCAAGGTGATGGTGGCCTTGTAAAATGAGTTTGGGTGTGTTCCTCCCTCTGCTATATTTTGGAAGAGTTTGAGAAGGATAGGTGTTAGCTCTTCTCTAAATGTTTGATAGAATTCGCCTGTGAAGCCATCTGGTCCTGGGCTTTTGTTTGTTGGAAGATTTTTAATCACAGTTTCAGTTTCAGTGCTTGTGATTGGTTTATTCATATTTTCTATTTCTTCCTGATTTCGTCTTGGCAGGTTGTGCATTTCTAATAATTTTTCCATTTCTTCCAGGTTGTCCGTTTTATTGACACAGAGTTGCTTGTAGTAATCTCTCATGATCTTTTGTGTTTTTGCAGTGTCAGTTGTTACTTCTCCTTTTTCATTTCTAATTCTATTGATTTGAGTCTTCTCCCTTTTTTTCTGGATGAGTCTGGCTAATGGTTTATCAATTTTGTTTATCTTCTCAAAGAACCAGCTTTTAGTTTTATTGATCTTTGCTATCGTTTCCTTCATTTCTTTTTCATTTATTTCTGATCTGTATGATTTCTTTCCTTCTGCTAACTTTGGGGATTTTTTGTTCTTCTTTCTGTAATTGCTTTAGGTGCAGGGTCAGGTTGTTTACTCGAGATGTTTCCTGTTTCTTAAGGTGGGATTGTATTGCTATAAATTTCCCCCTTAGAACTGCTTTTGCTGCGTCTCATAGGTGTTGCGTCATCGTGTCTCCATTGTCATTTGTTTTTAGGTATATTTTTATTTCCTCTTTGATTTCTTCAGTGATCACTTCGTTATTGAGTAGTGTATTGTTTAGCCTCCATGTGTTTGTATTTTTTACAGATCTTTTCCTGTAATTGATGTCTAGTCTCATAGCATTGTGGTCGGAAAAAGATACTTGGTACAATTTCAATTTCCTTAAATTTACCAAGGCTTGATTTGTGACCCAAGATATGATGTATCCTGGAGAATGTTCCATGAGCAGTTGAGAAAAATGTATATTCTGTTGTTTTTGGATGGAATGTCCTATAAATATGAATTAAGTCCATCTTGTTTAATGTATCATTTAAAGCTTGTGTTTCCTTATTTATTTTCATTTTGGATGATCTGTCCATTGGTGAAAGTGGGGTGTTAAAGTCCCCTACTATGAGTGTGTTACTGTCGACTTCCCCTTTTATGGCTGTTAGTATTTGCCTTATGTATTGAGGTGCCCCTATGTTGGGTGCATAAATATTTACAATTGTTATATCTTCTTCTTGGATCGATCCCTTGATCATTATGTAGTGTCCTTCTTTGTCTCTTCTAATAGTCTTTATTTTAAAGTCTATTTTGTCTGATATAAGAATTGCTACTCCAGCTTTCTTTTGATTTCCATTTGCATGGAATATCTGTTTCCATCCCCTTACTTTCAGTCTGTATGTGTCTCTAGGTCTGAAGTGTGTCTCTTGTAGACAGCATATATATGGGTCTTGTTTTTGTATCCCTTCAGCCAATCTGTGTCTTTTGGTGGGAGAATTTAGTCCATTTACATTTAAGGTAATTATTGATATGTATGTTCCTATTCCCATTTCCTTAATTGTTTGGGTTCGTTATTGTAGGTATTTTCCTTCTGTTGTGTTTCTTGCCTAGAGAAGTTCCTTTAGCATTTGTTGTAAAGCTGGTTTGGTGGTGCTGAACTGTCTCAGCTTTTGCTTGTCTGTAAAGGTTTTAATTTCTCCATCAAATCTGAATGAGATCCTTGCTGGGTAGAGTAATCTTGGTTGCAGGTTTTTCTCCTTCATCACTTTCATTATGTCCTGCCACTCCCTTCTGGCTTGTAGAGTTTCTGCTGAGAGATCAGCTGTTAACCTGATGGGGATTCCCTTGTGTGTTATTTGTTGTTTTTCCCTTGCTGCTTTTAATATGATTTCTTTGTGTTTAATTTTTGACAGTGTGATTAATATGTGTCTTGGCGTATTTCTCCTTGGATTTATTCTGTATGGGACTCTCTGTGCCTCCTCGACTTGATTAACTATTTCCTTTCCCATATTAGGGAAGTTTTCAACTATAATCTCTTCAAATATTTTCTCAGTCCCTTTCTTTTTCTCTTCTTCCTCTGGAACCCCTATAATTCGAATGTTGGTGAGTTTAATGTTGTCCCAGAGGTCTCTGAGACTCTCCTCTGTTCTTTTCATTCTTTTTTCTTTATTTTGCTCTGCATCAGTTATTTCCACTATTTTATCTTCCACCTCACTTATCCATTCTTCTGCCTCAGCTATTCTGCTATTGATCCCATCTAGAGTATTTTTCATTTCATTTATTGTGTTTTTAATCGATGCTTGATTCATCTTTCGTTCTTCTAGGTCCTTGTTAACTGTTTCTTTCATATTGTCTATTCTATTTCCAAGATTTTGGATCTTGGAAATAG
Organism: Hyperoodon ampullatus; assembly: GCF_949752795.1. Taxonomy (NCBI): domain Eukaryota; kingdom Metazoa; phylum Chordata; class Mammalia; order Artiodactyla; family Ziphiidae; genus Hyperoodon; species Hyperoodon ampullatus. The sequence goes on from NC_136933.1 coordinate 573,602, forward strand.
AATCTTGGATCAGCTTTACTATCATTATTCTGAATTCTTTTTCAGGTAGACTGCCTATTACCTCTTCATTTGTTAGGTCTGGTAGGTTTTTATCTTGCTCCTTCACGTGCTGTGTGTTTTTCTGTCTTCTCATTTTGCTTATCTTCCTGTGTTTGGGGTCTCCTTTTTGCAGGCTGCAGATTCGTAGTTCCCGTTGTTTTTGGTGTCTGTCCCCCGTGGCTAAGGTTGTTTCAGTAGGTTGTGTAGGCTTCCTGGTGTGGGGGACTAGTGCCTGTGTTCTGGTGGTTGAGGCTCGATCTTGTCTTTCTGGTGGACAGGTCCACGTCTGGTGGTGTGTTTTGGGGTGCCTGTGGCCTTATTATGTTTTTAGGCAGCGTCTCTGCTAATGGGTGGGGTTGTGTTCCTGTCTTGCTAGTTGCTTGGCATAGGGTGACCAGCACTGTAGCTTGCTGGTCGTTGACTGAAGCTGGGTGCTGGTGTTGAGATGGAGATCCCTGGGAGATTTTCGATGCTTGATATTATGTGGAGCTGGGAGGTCTCTTGTGGACCCGTGTCCTGAAGTTGGCTCTCCCACTTCAGAGGCACAGCACTGACTCCTGGCTGCAGCACCAAGAGCTTTTCATCTTCCCGGCTCCAGATCCAACGTGCAGCACACAGAGCAGGGGGCAGGGTCCCCAGATGGGAGGTCTAGTGCAGCTCAGTGAAATCTTGATCTGTGATGCTGAGAGGTGGAGACGTGAGAGCTTGCTCCTTGGCCTGGCTGGCACCGCCCGGCGCTGCCCTGGGCGGAGCCTCCGCCCCTCCGCTCTTCGGAGCCGCTGCCGCCTCGACGCCTCACCACTGCTCCATACCGGATCTTGTTTTTTAATATTTGTTTTATTTTATTGATTGATTTTTTTCTTGTTTGTTTGTGCTGGATCTTAGTTGCAGCCACTGTGCTCCTTACTTGTGGCATGCAAACTCTTCGTTGCGTCATGCGTGTGGGATCTAGTTCCATGAACAGGAAATGAACCCGGCCCCTCTGCATTGGGAGTGTGGATCCTTTAGCCAGTGCACCACCAGGGAAGTCCCCCGGATTCTTTTTTCTGATCCATTTATTCCAGGGTCATAAACACCTTTAGGCTGATGCTGTGTGAGGCCTATGCTTTGAGCTATCCTATTTGTTTCCTCTCAGCTGAGTTGCTAGGCGAGTCTGGCTAGGTGTTGAATGATAGACCAAAACTGGAACTTGATCCAGATATGGCAGCAGTGGCTCCTGATCCAGCTCCATCCCATTGCCAAAGCCAGCCCAGTCGGACTGAGACTTGTGAGGCAGGCAGAAATCATTCGAAGTGGGGGACATAAGCCACTTCCCAATCTTCCGGGTTTGAGTGTGTGATCTGTGTGCTGTTTTGACAGTCTTCCAAACTCATTCTTTTTTTTATTTTAATTAGTTAATTTATTATTTTTATTTATATATTTTTGAATTTTTTAAATTGGTTTTTTATACAGCAGGTTCTTATTAGTTATCTGTTTTATATGTATTAGTATATATATGTCAATCCCAATCTTCCAATTTATCTCACCACCACCGACCCCCACCCTGTCCCACTTTCCCCCCTTGGTGACCATACGTTTGTCCTCTACATCTTCGTCTCTATTTCTGCCTTGCAAACCAGTTCATCTGTACCATTTTTCTAGATTCCAAACATGCATTAATATACAATATTTGTTTTTCTCTTTCTGACTTACTTCACTCTGTGTGACAGTCTCTAGGGCCATCCACGTCTCTACAACTGACCCAATTTCGTTCTTTTTTATCTCTGAGTAATATTCCGTTGTATATACTTACCACATCTTCTTTGTCCTTTCATGTGTCGATGGGCATTTAGGTGGCTTCCATGACCTACCTATTGTGAATAGTGCTGCCTTGAACATTGGCGTGCATATGTCTTTTTGAATTATGGTTTTCTCTGGCTATATGCCCAGTAGTCGGATTGCTGGATCATGTGGTAGTTCTATTTTTAGTTTTTAAGGAAGCTCCATACTGTTCTCCATAGTAGCTGTATCAGTTTACATTCCCACCAGCAGTGCAAGAGGGTTCCCTTTCTTCACACCCTCTCCAGCATTTGGTGTTTGTAGCTTTTCTGATGATGTCCATTCTAACCGGTGTGAGGTGATACTTCAATGTAGTTTTGATTTGCATTTGTTTAATAATTAGTGATGTTGAGCAGCTTTTCATGTGCCTCTTAACCATCTGTATGTCTTCTTTGGAGAAATGTCTATTTAGGCCTTCTGCCCATTTTTTCTTTGGGTTGTTTGTTTTTTCAATAGTGAGCTGCATGACCTATTTATATATTTTGGTGATTAATCCTTTGTCTGTTGATTCGTTTGAAAATATTTTTTCCCATTCTGAGGGTTATCTTTTCGTCTTTTTTATAGTTTCTTTTGCTGTGCAAAGCTTTTAAGTTTCATTACGTCCCATTTGTTTATTTGTTTTTAAGGCTGCATTGTTCCTTTGCTTACTGATGAACATATAAAAGTCAGAAGTTTTTGATATTATAAAACGTCAAAGTAATGAACATTCCTGTGTGAGCACCTTTGAATATATATGCTTTGTCTCAGTTAACTTCACTCAGAATGGAACTTCTGCATCAAAGAGTTTATGCCCTTATGTTTCTGTGGATATTGCTACACTGTACCAACTTATGGTTGTTCATGCAGGAAATACTTATTGAGCATCTGTTATATTTAAGCATTGTGCTGGGTGCCAGCAAAAAGACTTGTGAAATTTTGTGAGTGAAGAGACTTGACCTGCCCTTTGTGAATTCTAACAGTCCAGAGTGGGAATAGGTATTCGAGGTTCATAGTCTGCATGTAGAATTACAACTCTGACAAGTGCCAAGGAGAGGAACATGGTACCATGAGAGCATATTTTGGGAGGATTTGATCTCATCATGGAGATTAGAGAAGGTTTATTTAGGGATGTTTCAGCTGATATCTGAAGGATGAGTAGGTATTAACCAGATCGGGACGTTGGGGAGAGATTTCTGAGCATAAGGAAGAGCAAAAGACCCTGTAAGAGGAAAGCATATGCTGTGTTGGAGGAACTGGCCAGGAAGGTGGGGCTGTTGGGGGAGCATGTGATAATAATGGAGCTACAAGTGTGGGGTAGGAGCTCGATCGTTCAGGCTTATGTTTAAGGTTTCAGACTTTAAGAGTAATAGAAAACCATTGAACTTTTTTTGTTGAAGGTGAGTGTGTGGAAGATATCCATTTGCACTTTCAACCTATCATTTTGCTACTGAGTGGAGAATACACTGCAGGAAGAAAGAGTGGAAGCGAGGAAACAAGTTAGGAGACTTTTGTAGAAATTTGGCATAATGGTGGCTTGGACCTGGGTATGGTGGTCATTTTGGTGGAAAGATGTGGACAGATTCTAGAGGTATGTAGCAGTATCATTGTTAGCACTGGTGGTGGGTTGAAGATGAGGGCGAGGGAGAAGTAGCTGTCAGTGATGGTGATTCTTAAGTTTCTGGCTCCTATGGTTGGTTAGATAGGGTTTTGTAGATAGGATGTTAATATTTATACTAATTTTTCTTTTGTTATTTGTTGGTTCTTGAGGAATACTCTGTCCTATTAAATCTCCTGTTTATAGTGTACAGAGCATTTTCCCCAAAACTGACAGTTGCATATTATCAGATAACTTTTTAACATCTGCCTGTTAGGTCCTGTATTTTATTCTCTTTCATTTATTAATTAAATTGGTGTATTAATGTAAATAATTATATTAATAGATTTTCTACAGTTGTGTTATCCTTTCGTCCTTGGAATAATGCCTTTTTCTAGTCATGGTATATATCATTCTTTAATATTAAATTATTGATTAGATGTGCTGATATTTTCTTAGGATTTTTATAGCTATATTTGTAAAGCGAAATTGGACCTTTTTGCAAAAACTTGGTTGTCTTTTCTTTTTATTTACAAATGACTCGCATTGTGTTGTTTTGTAGATATTTGATTGATGTAGAAGGCATGTGGCCAGATGATGCAATTGGATGTAAGTATAAGGGTTTTCACTACTTTTCCGTTTTTATAAAATTTGAAGGTAGAAGTGTACGGGAATTTCTCAAATTTTGGAAAAAGAGAAAAGTTTGTAATTTATTTGTTCTGACATAAGATAACCTTTTACTAAAAGTTTATAAAGGGATGTATCTGGAAATAGCGAGATATAACAGCCTGAATAATTAGTCAGTTGATTTCAGCATTTTTTTCTTTTTTAAATTTATTTAATTAATTTGTTTTTGATATTATATCCACTGCACAACCAAGGAAGTCCTTTTTCTTTCTTCCTTCTTTCCTTCCTTCTTTCCTCCCTTTATTTAAAGCTCAAGTCTTTTAAAATATATGACTTCTTAGTAACAATCTGCAGTTCATATAACCAAGGGGTTTATAACTTCTCCTCTAAAAGTTATATTCCTGGGACTTCCCTGGTGGTCCAGTGGTTAAGATGCTGTGCTTCCGATGCAGCAGGATTGGGTTCAATCCCTAGTTGGGGAGCTATGATCCCACAGGCTGCGCAGCCAAAGACATTTTTTTTAAAATTTATATTTCTGTATTATTGAATTTAGTGGTTTAGATTATCTTTTTATTCTTTTTTCTTTTTTTTTTCTTTGCTGTACAAGGTCCTCTCACTATTGTGGCCTCTCCCATTGCAGAGCACAAGCTCTGGACGCACAGTCTCAGTGGCCATGGCTCACGGGCCTAGCCACTCGGCGGCATGTGGGATCCTCCCGGACCGGGGCACGAACCCGTTTCCCCTGCATCGGCTGGTGGACTCTCAACCACTGCACCACCAGGGAAGCCCTTGAGATAATTATTTTGAATTTGGATAGTGCTGATGGTTGGTTGCACAACATTGTGAATGTCTTTAATGTCAATGAATTGTATACTTGAAAATGGTTGAAATAGTAAATTTTGTTTTATGTACATCTTACCATAATAAAAAAACAGATGAACGAACAGCATAAACCAGAATTAGGTAAGATGATAGAACTCAGGACAGAATTCAAAATAAAAGAAACAAAATTCAGAAAAGCCGCCTAAATTTAAAATAATACAAGAGTGGGGACTTCCCTGGTTGTCCAGTGGTTAAGAATCTGCAGGTTCGATCCCTGGTTGAGGAACTGAGATCCCACATGCCGCAGGGCAGCTAAGCCTGCACGCCGCAACTACTGAGCCTACGTGCTGTGGAGCCCACATGTCACAACTAAAGAGCCCACGAGCCACAAGAAAGAGCCCACACACTTCAGTGAAGAGCCCACGTGCTGTAACTAATACCCGACACTGCCAAAACTAAATGAATTAAATAAAATAATACGAGTGAAGGAACATAATGGATAATGCCTTAAGAGAAACAAACAAGAAAAGGAAAGATTTTTAAATCGAAAAGAAAACAAAAAGTATTTTAGAGAAATGGCAAACATAAAAGATAGGCAGAAAGGAGTCAGGACAGCTCTGAAAAGAGTAATATAAGTACGTATAAGAATCTATTATACCATGAAAGTGACATTTCAAATGAGTGGGACACATTAGTCAGTAAATTGTGATACATACATGTTGAGGTATAAATAGTTCTCTGGAGGGTTCCATGGCACCGCAAAAGCAGACGCCTCTGAGGAGGGAAATGTGTGGCTGGGGAACGTGGGAGAAAGGATGACTTTTCATTGAATACCCTTGTGTACCTTTTCTAATGTTCTGTCATGTGAATTTATTACCTCTGAAGGTCACCTGTGTTCAAACCCCAGTTCCCCCAGTTACTAGGTCTTAATCTTGGGTAAACTCTTTACACTCTCCAAGCCTCTTTATCTGTGAAATAAGGTCAGTAACTTAGCCTGGTGCTGCCTGGCACAGAATCAACTGTCAATAAATGGAGATTATTAGTGTAAAAACCCAAAATGCCCATCAATGGATGAATGGATATTTTAAATGTGGTGTATATGTGAAATACTACACAGTCATAAAATGGAATGAAGTACCGACACATGCTACGACATGGTCGTACTTGAAAACCTTATGCTAAGTGAGAGAAACCCCACACAGTGGTCACATTTGTATTATTTCATGAAATGTCCAGAAAGGCCAAACCATAGCGACAGAAAGAAAATGAATGGTTGCAGGGACTGAAGGAGGAGGGGATGAAGAGCGCCAGCTGATGGTTACAGGGGCTTCTTTTTGGAGGATGAATACGTGATGGTTTAGATGACGGTGATGGTTGCATAGGCTTGAGAATGTATGAAATGACACTGAATTTGCTGTCTCAGAGGGTGAATTTTATGGCATGTGAATGACATCTCAAAAAAATAATTTTGAAAATGAAAATTGCCAGTTTTCCCATTTTCACTATCCACTATCCACTATTCACTGCCTCCATCTCTCCCTTCTCCCCACGTCATTCCTTTTGACGCCCACCCCTGCCGCTATCTCCCAACCTTACTCCCTCGAGCTGCCCCACGAGGCCTCCCAGGGAGCCACTGAACCGCTGGGCGCCTGCGTCCTTTGGCTGTTGGAACCGTTGCCCTGTGCCCGTGACCCCACCGCTCTCACCCACGACAGTGGACGCTTCTGTCGGATTTTTCTCGTGCATTTCAGTTGATGGTGGTGTTTTCAGAAGGTGGCACGCCCCCTGGTCAATGAAGGAAGCCCCTCAAGTTAATACTTAGGCCTGTCCAGAAGCTTGATCTCGTCCACCAGTAAACTCAGCATGCTGTGCTCTGAAAGCCAGGTTGGATGCCTGCAGGCACTTGCAAATACTGAGGACTTCAGAGGCATTTGGGCCTCAAATTGAGGCCTTGTACCTCCACATGCGATGTGACCTCAGCCCTTTGCTGCACCTCTCCTAAGTGAAGTGGCACAGGAATACTGGCCTTGCCTGTCGTTGCCAGGCTTAACTGAATAGTGCATTAGCTGCCCTGGTGCTTAGGTGTTGAGTACATGGTGATGTGCATTCCAGGCCCTATTCGTTTCCCTCCTGAGGCAGCAGTTCCCTTGGCCCTGCCCCTATTGTCAGCTGCCCCTAGGATAACTCTGAGCCCTAGCCACCTCTCTGGGAGATTTCCCTATACCCCCACTATAATCATACCTGCATAAGGCAACTCAGACCTTTCAGACGTGTCCTGAACCTCTTGTTTTCTTAAATACCTCTGTGGTGGTTGTGAGACTTAAGGACAACCTCCCCAAGAGGCTTTTTCTATTTCTTCTAGTAAACCTAGACTCACCTTCCGTCATCTTCAGCTCTTCTCACATTTTGTTCTTTCAACCCTGACCTCTGACCCTGCTTTTCACTTCTGCCCTTTCACCCTCACTCCTGCTTCCTTTCATAAATCCATGAATCTCTTTCGACCCTCCTGGCCCTGAGCCACGTTCCTTCCTCTTTCCTCAGTTTTTTCCCCTTTCCTCCCCTTTCCTTCATTCTCCCATCCGACTTTCAGTCCTTCCTTTCTCATGCAGACTTTGATTCCAACCCCATCAAAAACAAAACAAAACAAACAAAAATTAAAGCACGCCAGAGTTAGCAGCATCTCAAAATTCAAAAGGTTTATTACTCACCTATTCTATTATATTTACTTATTCAGTTTTATTGTTTTAAAATATATCAAAATAAATAGAGAAATTTATACCTATCTTATTTATATATGGAAGAACAACTGGTACCCCAGGTGGCACCAACAATCCTAGCAGCTCTTACTATAAATATCCGTAGTAGTAAGCAATTTCCATTTCTTTTTGCCTCTTAATGAAAAACTGCAGTTTCCCCAAAGAGGTGTATTTGGCAGCATTCACACGTTCTTGTTGAGCCCGCCTCTTCATGGCCTCCCGCTCTGGTCTCTGCTCTTGTTCGATGGGCTTTGACATGACTGACTCAGAAACGTTGGGTTTCCTCCATGGTCTTCATTGCTTGCTGAAGTCTTGGAGTAGAAATGCGGTTTGGAGCTTGGGTGGGGAGTGGCGCTTAGTCACAGCAGGGGGAACAGGCTCCCGCTGGAGAGAAGCACAAGATGAAGTTTTGTAGGATGCAGGCCTAGGAGCGGAAGACTGAGGGACACTAGGCTGGGTATGGTCGGTCCAACCCGGATGGGTTGGGTTGGTCACAGTTGGCTGAGCTGGTTTGGCAGGACCTGGCAAAGAGGCAGGAGCTGGCTGGGATGAACTGGCTGCAGCAGGTTGAGCTGAGTTAGTAGAGGCAGTCTGGGCACGGTCTGCCACAGTAGGCAGATGTGAGACCAGAGACTGTGGCCTCCGAGGAGCAGGTCGAGCTTGAGGCTTGTCCCAGGCAGAAAAAGGCAGAGGTATCAACTTGACCTTCCCACGAGGAGGCAAGTGATACTGGGATGGAGATGGAAACTCTGTTTCAGCACTGCTGTCTGGTTTCTGGGTTTTGACTTGAGGTTTCTCAGGGCTCTTACCCTCACGTGGGGTACGCTGCCATGGCTGGCTAGGTGGGGGTGACTGGAGGTCTTTAGGGTTGCCTGAATTTCCCAAGACCCGACAGGAAGAGAGCCCAGTTTTCTTATCATTCTTCTCCCCCAGTGCATGAAAAACCTTCACAGACTCCAGCATGCACATGCCTAGGGAGGTTCGAGGCTTTTTAAAGCTCTCTTGGATAAGCTCAGTTTGGTGTTCCTTCTGCTTCATCTGGGGAATTGTTGGCTTCTCTTCTGCCTTGACTTTGTTCCCTGACTACTTATTCTCTTCAGCCTTCTTTCTTCCTCTGGCCCTTGTGGTCTTTTCCTGTCCATGGCTCTTAGTTCTGCTGATCTTTCTGGATGCAGTATTCTGAGGTTTGCCTTTAGAATACTTGGCCGTGTTCACAGGAGCCCTGTCACTGACTGCAGCATTGCATGGAACCACTTCTCCCCCTAACAGGCACTCTGGATTCTTTGGCTGGATTTTGGCCTTGGGAGCACCACTGATCGGCTCAGAGACTTTATGTTTGTTCTTCCTGGGTTGATCAGAGAGAACCTTTAGGACACTTGGCTTTTCCTGTACCTGATTCATCTGAAGATGAATGGCTCCGGTGTCTTTGGCTTTCATCACGTCGGGACCTTTGGATTGATCAAGATCTTTCAAAGAATTAAAGATATATTAGTAAAAATGCATAACAAGCAACAAAATTCAATCAATGTGAATGTATAGGTAGCCAAATTATATATAGACAAGTATTTCAATTGAAACTGGTACAAAGCTGACAGCCAAATAATAAGTGTAAAAGAATTTCATTATTGTGCTCATTCATATTTTTACCCAGCAAGTAACAGGTATTAAGCCTGGTAGAAATATATATTTCAATGAATAGAAATATATCATAAGCAGAAAGGAAGCTTAAAAAGTATCAAGGTTTTTGTATTTTTCCTAGAACTTGGATTATAATCATCTTCAACATCCAAGAAGATAACATCCCAAAACCTAAAAAAACATCATCACTTGAATCCAATTAAAAAGGATTTTCAAATGTACGAAAATCCAAAGGACTCCACAATATTGTTTTAGATAAATGCAGATTTTTTTTTCCCGTGCCGCATGGCCCTGGCAGTGAAATCACTGAGTCCTAACCACTGGACCGGCAGGGAATTCCCTCAATGTGGAACTAGAGATGTGGGGCTTGACTTTTTCTTTTCCTTCTTAGGTAGCTAAGATGTAGAAACGAACGGTGGCTGTTGATCAATGTGCTCTCTGTGTTAGGAGGGAAAGAACTGTAAAGGTGAATGCAACCTTGCCGTAGAACCTGCATATCACACAAAGGAAATAGTCCTTCTGATTCAACTTAGAAGGTATCATTTAAATTTTGTAATTGGTAATATGCCTACATAGTTTAAAAATTAGAAAGAATAAAACATTGAAAAGCAGACCCCTAGATAACCACTTTGGTTTCTTGTATATAGGAAGCATCATTACTAAAACATATTTCTAAAATGTTGATATTCAAAAGTATCAAGTGCCAACTGTATTCAGAGAGGCAATAAAAGAAAAAGGAACTGAGTATGACTTTTCTGATAATCTGCCTTTCCTGGTGCTACCCTGTTCTGGGCTTACTTTCCTCCTTAGTCTGTTAAAATAAGGATTTGCTACAATCCACTTTGTTTTGCGCTGCTCTGAGCAGAATTCACTCTATGCTGTTTCTGCTTTAATTTAAAATCTTTGGTTCCCATCAACATTCCATTGCAAACTACGTTTTACTTGAGAGCTCCTCTATGCTTTCCCTCTTCATTCTTATATTTTTTCCTATCACTTGGTTCCTGTCGGTCTGGGCTGATGAAAACAATCCTAAACTTCCTTACGTTTGACTCTGGGCCTCCCTACAGCCCAGTACTCTCCATCCTCTCTCCCTATTTTCTCCTTTCAACTAGTCGAAATGTTAGTGGAGGGAGACCATTAGAGATGGAACATCTTGCTATATATTGCTAGTTATCTGTGTCACCTGCCATTTCTATGTTTCTGTTGAAACACTCTTGAGAAGTCTCTGATATCATTTTCTCCATGGGTACCCTTTAAGGCTCAATATTAGAAAAGAAAGGGATCAGAGTGATCAACCAATGTAGTATCCTAACATAACAGAGAAGGAAAAAATCAGGCGTTGTGAGACAGTCAATGATGTGTCCAAAGTCACACAGATAGTAAATGCCAAAGTCAAAAGTGAAATTAGGTCTCCAGACTTGTAGTTCAATAGTTTCCCTCATTATTCCATGCTATTTTGAATCTACTACTAAATTTAGGGGCAAAATTAATCTGATGAAAAACTTTAAAAAGTTTCTTTTCTTACCTGACATGGTCAGAGAAGAGGAAACATCACCTTCAGATAGAAGGGATGAGGAGACAACACCAGAAGATGTCTAAGTGGCTGCAGCTGAACAATACAAATGTCACTGGATACTGGTCACTGGTCACTGGTCCCTGGTCCATTGTGATGATCCAACTTTATTTATGACAACTCCACGGAAACCCCAAGACTCTACCAAGTGGTAGTAGGTTTGGTAGGTGAATGATGTCACAAAGCAGGCAGTTGAAACGTATGAGATAGCCAATGGGGAGGTCTGATCCCCAACATGAAGGCGGGGATGGGTGGAGAGGCTGTAGGAGATCTACAGCACCACCTAAATTTCTGAGCCCTTGGGAGGAAATCCTAGAAGACAGATTTACCTCCCCCAGGCTCTTACATTAGGGAAAACATTGCAACATTTCTTACAGACGTTAATTAATATAATTAACTAACAGTTACTTATATTCTACAGAGTATTATATTTTATGTATCATATACTTAGAGCTATATATATATATCTTATTTAATTAATATCCTTAGGAAGGAAAGATCCATCTAGTTTGAACTCTTACAGTTGTTCTGAAATCATTTCTGTCTAATTCGTGAACTTACAGCAGCTTTTATGGAGCAAAAGTAGGGATTCAGAAGCTCTTTTTGTAACTTAGTTAAGAGTAGCGTGAAGTTTGCTGAGTGTACCTTGTGTGGAATATTGTGGTCCAAGGCTCTTCTCTTTTAGTTTCTTCTCCTTGACTCCTGCCTTCATTGGGCTGGGCTAGGCTTGGCCAGGTTGGACTTACATTTCTCTTCTGCTTTCTTTCTTTTTTTCCCCATTTTGGGCCTTCTTTCTATGCCAAGCCTTGATCTTGCATTCTTACCCTCATGGATCTTACTTGCTGTCAACTTCCAGCAGCAGGAGCCTTCTTTTCAGTGCCTGATGCTTCACAGAATAGACTCTTCCCAATGGAAGCAAATAGCAGAGAGCTAGAAAACAGAGCTGGCTGCAGACCTTTCCTCTTCCAGCCTTTGGTTGGAATTCTTTGGCCCATAATTTGCTACCTATGTTTCCTTGGGCCACAGTGGTATCCTGCCATCCAGCTCTTGTATATGTGAGAGACATTCTGAATACTGTCCCTTTTTCTTTGCACAGAAGTATATACAGTGTGGCAGTTACTGTAATCTCCTCCCCCTTGCAAACAGCCACTCTAGAATCTTGTACCTCTAGGATTCTCTGTCTTGTATGCTTGGGGGCAAGGCCAAGCTAAATGAAGAGGAGAATAATTAGAGAAGGAAGAGGACATTGCTGGAGAACTGGGAGCAGATAAGGTGAAAGGGCCCAGGAGAAAAGAGATTCATGTAGATTTGTTGGTTTCTGTGGGAAAGAAGTAGACACACTTTGGCCGCATTTTGTATTACCAGAACAGACAGTCATAGATATAAGTAGCTCGATAGTGCAGCAACTGCCATGAATTCTGAACACTAAAGAGAACAGTCTTACATGTATTTCTCATTTTGTTTTCTGTCATATTACCTTCTTAATAGAATTCACTGGTATGTTTGTAGAATACAGATTTTTTTAAATGGTTATTTAAATGGTTTAAATGGTTATTTAAATTTTTTTAATGGTTATTTCCTTGCCATATTTTTAAGGACTCCAACATTGTAAGACATATTGCATGTTTTTGTCATGAAGACTTTTTCTCTTGAAGTATCATGAACGAACTTGACCTGTTGTATTTTGTGGAGAAAGTGTAAAAAGGGTCTGTGAAAAAGACACTGTGGTGAGTCACATTATGCACCCAGGCGTAAGGAGCAGATACCTGCCATCAGCCCAATTTGGCCTGGATTGCCTCTGTTTTAGTTCCCGTGGTTAGTGCTTTTCTCCCTAACTGCTCTTGTGACGGTGATAATGTGAGTAAGGGCTGATTGCTGTTGATTTATATGTGAGGTTAGCTGGTTTGAGGGAGGAAATCTATGGACCTAGTCATTTTCCTTGGTGGTAAGCTTTCAGGGAGGGGTGCAAAGATTGATCTTTCTGGGGACTTCTCTAGTACCAGGAAGATATCCCATAGAGGGGACCTCGAAAGACACACGTGTAATTTTTAGGCCTGTTTTTCCTGTTATGAGATATGAGTTGTTTCCCTGATGGGGATGATGCTTCTCTGAGAAGAAATTGTGAAAGGTGTTGTAGTATAGAGATGTGGCTTAAGCTTTTAAGTTTTTCTCAGGGTTTTTCCCCTAAGCTTCCTACTTCAGATGGCTTACTTACATGATACTAGTATGTGATGTGAGGCTAACAACTTACTAAACACCTGCGAGCCAGATCAGTCCCTTTTCTCTATATTTCCAAGGAAAGTAAGGAACCCATAGCTACTGCAGGTTAGGGTGGGTGGTGTGAGATTGGGGGAAGTGTGGTAAGATATTTTGGTATCAGTAAAATATTTACATATTAAAATATTGAGTTCCAACATTCAATTCTATTGAGGCAAATCCTTAGTTAGGCTTTTCCTGGTTCCTAGCCTATGTAACTTATTTTCTCTCCCTAGTTCCAGCCATTTAACATTAGCTTGCAAGCTCAGCTTCATCCTAACCTCTAAAAGAATCTTACACGTAGGGGAAAGAAACTAAAGACCTCTCTTGCAACACTTAGGAACATCAGGCCCTACCCTGACCTGAACCATTATTCTTAGAGTTAGGGTATTGTCTTGTCCCCTATACCCACTTTCTGCATTTTGAAACCATCAGATTACCTGAGACATGTCTTGGTTTAACATCCCCAGTTCGTCTACCCCTGAGGCTCTCCTTAATTCTTCCCATTGTCACATTGTGATTTAATTAAATACTGGAATCCCTCAAATCCTTGCATGGTACCTGAGGCCCTATGGGATACTGGTCGATTTTGTTAGTGTCAAGTACTTAGCTGTGTGATTCTCCAAATATCCCTTGCTCCTATATTTTCCATGCCAGCATACTACATACCCATTAAGGCATTGTTTCATCTCATGTTGCACCCACTCCCATCGAGAGGCCTACTCTTTGCTACTTCCCATACTTTCTGGAAACCCTGTTATGGCCAGGTCTGGATTGTTTTGTGTACCCACCCAAAGCCTGTGTCTTTTAGCAAGCTGGAACCATAAGGCCAACATAGATTTTCTAGTTTCTGATAGATTTATGTCACAATTTGTACATTGTCATGTCTATAGATGTTTCTATCAGTTGTACTTTTTGGCCATTACAAGCCTATTGGATAATTTTCATAAATTGAAAAAGAATATTTTATGACTTAGCACCAAATCGACTGTGCCTAATCGTAAGTTTGTACGTTGTGTACGTTGTGCTCACTTGTATCTTTTCTTTATTCAAATAGTACTTTACTAGTATTGTCCCATTTGTAATTATGTGGAAGTTTTCAGAATTGTAAATAAATGCTTGTGGATTGAAACTTGGTTAGACTATGACTGTCCCACATACGTTCAAGGTAGTGATCTTTTTACTCATTCATTCATTCATTCATTCATTCAATAATTCTGACCTTCCTGACTCAGTTTACCCACCTCAAATGGTTGTGAAGATTACTAACAGTGTATGTAAGATACTTTCAGAAATGAGAAACTAAAAAGTAAAACTAACAAAAAACACTTGTTATTATAAATCACAATGGAATTTAGTATGCCATTATACCTTCAGACGTACTGTAGGACATGCTGTTCTTTGCTGTTCCACTTGTGGCAGGATTCACAGTTTTTCTAACAGGTACAGATCCCTATGCCTGCTACTGTGAGGAAATGTTATACTTGAGCTCCACTCTTATCTCTCTCAGGCTTTTTGTGGTATTGTCTAAAATGTAAATACATACTGTCAACCAACCTCCAGCATGATACCTGGCACATAATAGAAACCCAATAAATGTTTCACTATGAGTGGAGTATAAGTTGATAGAATATTTTTGAAGGTTGATGAGGCAGATTAGATTGATTGAAAATCTTTCAATATTTTAAGTTTGCATCTCTTTCATTCCAGAAATTCTACGTCTAGAAATTTATATATAGCTCTACACATGTATAAAGAGGTTCACATTGCAGCCTATCTGTAACAGAGGTCAAAAACAAAAAGCAAACAAAATATCCCCGAACTGAAAACAAAAGTCCATGAATATTGGACAGGCCATGTAAATTATGTAATGTGACGCAGCTATTAAAGAGAATAGAAGGGATGTACGCAAAAATTGACTGGGAACCTCACTATCCAAGACAGATTGTAGACTGTGTATACTATACTGCTCTTCTATAAAATACAGGATATCCATTAGGTAGAAATACGTACAAGATAGAACAAGTGTGAATGTAAGCCTTTGGGAAATATCTGAAAAAACCACACAAGAAACTGGGAGAGTGGGACACCTTTCCATGTCCCGTACGAGTGGAATTCTGAAGGGTACACACACGAACTAATGAACGTCTGCTACCAGCCTCCGGCTAAGGAGGGAATTGCAGCCGTCAGAGTCCTCTCCCCTAAAGAAGCGTCTCAGTCCGCCGGCGTGATGACGTCATCTGGACGGGCCGTTGCGCCTGCGCAGTAGAAAGAGGTGCGCGAGCAGCGTGGGCTTGTGCCTGGGCGTTTGTGGGTCGGGGCCGTGTGCTGGCACCGGGGCCGCCGGGTTTGCGACTTTGGCACTCTTGGCGTTTGGTGGTTGGCATGTTGGGGGTGACATGAGCCAGTGGCATCATGCCCATGTGCGCTGCGGTCAGCGTCGCGGCTTTTCCGGACGTTCGTCGGCCAGGAGGAAGGGCGGAAAGCACATCCCGGTAACGTAATACTCCTCGGCCCCTGGGCGTTGCCGGCGGAGCTCAGAGCCCCTGGGCCTGTGAGTGTTGGGGAAACTCCTTAATTACCAAAATGGAGTCCCCTTCTATTCCTCAAGCTGTTTTGTTTTGGCAGAGAAAATGTGAGTAAGAGGAACTGCAACTAAGTTGAGTGATAAAACGCACGGGTACTGCCGAATTTTCCATCGAAACAGTTGATTTGTGTTGTCTCTAGGAATTATAAAGGCCGTACTGTTGCTTGCTAACCGGTGTCATTTGAGAGATCTACCTCTGTACGTTCAAATGATTGATTTGGGACTTTGCTCATGTGTGCAGTAAACCCTTTAATTCCCTAAGACCTTCCTTTCCTCCATCTCATAGCCCATTAAGCCGGCTTCAGTTTATCTCCTGAGTTTCTTTTGAATCTGTCAACTCTTCCTCAACATCCTAATACTGAACTTGCCTGTCTGTTGCAATTAGGTCCTAACTCGTGTCCATATTTCTTGTTTCCTTCCAATCCATTCTTCATACAAGAAACCTTAAAAGCAAGTTGGAACATTGCTCATAGACAGCGCTCAAAACCATTTTTTTGAGAATAGAAAACACACCGTTGGCCTTTAAGACTCTTCTTGGTCTAGAATCCTCTCTGCTTCTCTAGCCCCATCTTGTGCCACTATTGCCCCCACTTTCTTTGCTTCACTGAATTAACCTTAGTTCTCACTCATCTTACAGCAATCAGTTCAGATATTATTGTTCACTGTGATTCCTAGCATTAAGAATTTTATCATCAGGTTTTGTATGAGGACTAAAACAAAACTGTGAAGTGGAAGAATTGAGTTCAAACACTTTCAGTCAACATGCATGTATTAATGATACCATTGTAGTCAACACCGGGCTAGGTTGTATCAGGGATATAGAAGTTCTGGCCATCTCTGGATTTCTATGTCCCTTATTGGTTGAGACCTTTGCATTGTTTTGTTGCCTTTTATCTGTTTTCCAGATGGGAAAACAGGAACAAGGGAAGTATAGCTTATTACAAGGTGGGGTTGAATAAGTGGAGCAGCAAAATGCAAAGCAGAAAGAAGAGGGACCTACTGTAGAGGGATATGCTTTCCATTTTCAGGGCACACTCATCCTATGCAGGGAAACAGCCTAACATAAAATTTGCCTAACAAAAATATATTAATAGTTGGAAGGACTATCTCCCAGTTGGACAGCGGATGTCTGGGACTCGTTTCATTGCTTTCAAAGTTCCTTTAAAAAAGGTAAGCAAAAGTTATTACCGTATTCTTCCAGAAATCTGAATTCACCATATAGAGCCCTGGCTCTCAACACCGTCATACTCCATTTTGCCTTTTTATAGCAAATACTTTTTAATACCTCCTTTACTATCCAGAAATGGAATTTATACATAAGTACAACCTAGTTTGGTAGTTAATTTAAAAAAATCCCAATGGAATGCCCTAACTATAAATAAAGAATAAAGTAATGATTAAGACAGCAATATGCATCTCAGTATGTAAATGTTTGGGGATGACTATACTAGGAATAAAGAAATAGTCAGTTACTTGTACCATGAATGCAATAAACTATGGACTTTGATTGATAATGATGTGTCAGTGTTGGTTCATGAATTCACACAAATGAAGCACACTGGTATGGCATGTTGATAATGGGGAAGGCTGTGTGGGTGAAGGAGAGAGGGTATAAGTGGGAACTGTGTACTTTTTGCTCAGTTTTGCTGTGAATGTCAAACTGCTCTAAAACTAGTCTACTAATTTAAAAAGAAAAGTGTGTTGCTGGCACTTGACTAACCAAACAGATCAATGGAACAGAGAACATAAATAAGCCAAATACATAAAAGAATATTTAGCAGTGAAAGCCATCCTTCATATAGGTAGATAGTCAAGAAGTATTTATTTATGTGTCTACTCACAGGGACTCTGCTTGGAGCTGGCAATCCAGTGGTAGGCAAAATTGATGTGGTCCCTGCCTTCTGGGAATTTACAGGCCAGTTAGGACACCAACATGAAATAAACACACATAGAAATAAATATATAGAAGTGAACTTATTTTCTTCCGTCTAATCTCTCTGGAAGAAAGGATTATAATATCGCTTGTAAATTCCAGAGGAGGAAACATTACTTTGAGTCTCATATGTTAGCATCACAGGGTTTGAATAAATGGATAATATAGTAAAGGATTTTAGACACATGTTCCTTCTTATTTTATTCTTTCTGACAGAGTTTTGAAAAGAATCTTGCTCCAGAAGAATGTTTTTCCCCCTTGCATCTTTTTTAACAAAATCCAAAAACAGAATGAAGAACTTGGGCTGATAATTGACCTAACGTACACGCGCCGCTATTATAAGCCAGAGGTAAATGGAACCCATAATTGAAAACGACCTTCTTTCTGATACTGTCATAATTCATAGTAATTCAGTAGTTATCATCTTATGCTAAGGTGAATCCTGGCCTTCTTTTCATGGGTTCAGAAAGGGAAGCTAGTGGTTTCCTTAAATACACATTTGTAATTGCTGTTGCAAAATGAGATGAAAGATATGAATTGAACTATAGTATTTGGCAGTAGGCTGTAGATATGCTGAAGAAATTCTATAAGCTTCCATGTTCTATGTTTTGAAAACGAAGTAAAGTTTTAGCAAGAATATTAGTAGCCTAAAAGGAAAGAAAGGTATGTCCATTATGTCTTTAGCACTTATTTTAAGCAGTTGCCTGAGCATGTTTAGGCATCAGGGTAAAAGACAATTGTTCTCTAAGTTTTATGCTTTCTTTTCCTAATCCCTACCAACGCATATAGTACAGAAACCCATATATTCTCTTGGCCCATGTAGGACATACCAGTGCAAAAGAATTATCCTTCTGACCTGTTCCATGGCCTTGGGAGACAGTAACACCTAATATTTGTTAATATTTGTATAGCAGTTTGCCATTTAGAAAGGTCTTTCATATCCATTGACTTAGTTAATCTTCACAACAATGCTTTGCTGTTGAAGTGGAAGTAGTACTGATATCTCCTACTGATTGCTTACTCTGCACTAAGCTCAGAGGATAGACAACTACAATTACTAATTTTACAGACGATGAAACTGAGTCTCGGACAAGGAAGAACTGAAATTTCAACTCAGTTATTCCTCTTTTTTTTTACTGTGGTAAAATATACATAAATCATATTTATTTTAACCATTTATAAATATGCAGTTCAGTGGCATTAAATACAGTCACAGTGTTGTGTAACTATCACCACTGTCTATAACCAAAACTTGTTCATCCTCCTCAACAAAAACTCTGTAACCGTCCAACAGTTACAACCCCATTTTCCCTCCCACCAGCCCTTAGTAACCTCTATTCTATTTTCTGTGTCTATGAATTTGCCTCTTCTAGGTACCTCCTGTAAGTGGAATCTACAATATTTATCCTTCCATGTCTGGCTTATTGCACTAAACCTAGTGTTTTCAAGGTTCATCCATGTTATAGCATGTAACAAAATGCCATTCCTTTTTTGCCTTAATAAATCCCACTGTGTGTATATACCGTATTTTGTTATTCATCGGTTGATTGACACTTGGGTTGTTTCCACCTTGTAGCTATTGTGAATCATGCTGCTGTGATCATTGGTGTACAAATATTTGTTCCAATCCCTGCTTTCAGGCCTTTTAGCTGTGCAGTGTAGGTAGTAGCAGAGTTGTTGGATCGTATGGTAGCTCTACGTTTAACATTTGAGAAACTGCCAAACGGTTTTCTACAGTGTCGTCTTGCTTTTAAACAATTATCAGAAATTTTAAACATATACAAAAGTATACAAAATACTGTAAATGTTCCCTGTATACCCATGAACTCATCCAGCTTTAATATTTACCAATTGATGGCTGTCATGTTTTATCTATACCCCCACCTGTTTAACCCCATTCCATGTTATCTTGAAGCAGCTCCGAGACAACATGTAATTATACGTGTACATTAAAAAAATATTTATTTATTTATTTATTTATTTATTTATCTTTGGTCTGTGTTGGGTCTTCGTTTCTGTGCGAGGGCTTTCTGTAGTTGTGGCAAGCGGGGACCACTGTTCATCACGGTGCGTGGGCCTCTCACTATCGTGGCCTATCTTGTTGTGGAGCACAGGCTCCGGATGCGCAGGCTCAGTAGTTGCGGTTCACAGACCTAGTTGCTCCGTGGCATGTGGGATCTTCCCAGACCAGGGGTCAAACCCGTGTCCTCTGCATTGGCAGGCAGATTCTCAACCACTGTGCCACCAGGGAAGCCCCACCTATACATATTTGGTATGTATATTTAAAATATAGGGGCTTCCCTGGTGGCGCAGTTGTTGGGGGTCCGCCTGCCGGTGCAGGGGGCGCAGGTTCGTGCCCCGGTCCGGGAGGATCCCACATGCTGTGGAGCGGCTGGGCCCGTGAGCCATGGCTGCTGGGCCTGTGCTTCCGGAGCCTGTGCTCCGCAATGGGAGAGGCCACAACAGTGAGAGGCCCGCGTCCCGCAAAAAAAAAAAAAAAAAAAAAAAAAAAAAAAAAAAAAAGTAAAATATAGGACTTTTATTCCTTAATATCATTTTTTAATAGTAAATACCCAGTGAGTGCTCAAATTTGCAGTTGTCTCCTAAATGTCATAAAAAATTGTTTTTAAGAATTTTGAATTAGATCCAAATAAGGTCCACACTTTGCCATTGATTGTTAGGTCTCTGAAGTCTTATTTAATCTATAGGTTCTCCCTCCATGTCTTTCTCACTTTTTTTTCCTCCTTGAATTTTATTTTTAAAGAAAGCAGGTAATTTGTCCCATGTAGATTTTGATGGTTACATTCCATGTGTTGTTAACATATTCTTCAATCCTTTTATTTCCTGTAAATTGGTAGTTGATCAGAATGAAGCTTGCATGTTTTGCTTTGGCAAGACAGTTTCATAGGTGATGATGTGTTCTTCCATGGAGACGTATAATTTTCTCTTTCTGTGATATTAGCAGTCACTGATGATTCATACCTACATCCATTAATTCAGTTGAGGCTTCCAAATATCGTGGTGGCTTCCCTGGTGGGACAGTGGCTGAGAGTCCTCTTGCCAATGCAAGGGACACGGGTTCGTGCCCCAGTCTGGGAAGATCCCACATGCCGCAGAGTGCCTGGGCCCATGAGCCATGGCTGCTGAGCCTGCGCGTATGGAGCCTGTGCTCCGCAATGAGAGAGGCCACAACAGTGAGAGGCCCACGTATCGGAAAATTAAATAAATAAATAAATAAAATGGTGAATTCTGTTTTTCTTTTTTTCACTTATTAGCTGGGTATATTTCTATAAGGAGAAGATTCCCCTCATCAACTATTTGGTTGCCCAGTTGTAGAGGCATGATTCTCTTCTTTTATTTAACAGTTTTCAAAATAATGAGTTGATTCACAAATATCCTCCAGTGGTGACCAATTTTTTTAAATTTATTTATTCATATCACTGTGGACTCCACTATAGTTATTATTCTAACTTAGGCCCTATCTTGGGCCAGTTGGAGCTTCTCAGTGACTCCTGAGTCCTTTTGACATGACATCAGTTGTTTCTAGACTTTTTCAGTGGTCAGAGCTACGAAATATGGATGTTTGTTGCTAATATTTCTAAAATATGTCATAGGTTCATACTGCTACTTTCCATTTAAATTCAGAACTAGAGAATTTTCACTTATCCTTTTCTGTCTTCTATTGATAGTCTACTTTGTCCCACCCCAAGAATACCAGTTCTCAACACTGCCTGAAATTTGCTCTATTTCCTAATTCGAATCCAAGTTCTTCTGACTCTATTCTACTATTCTACTTAAATCACAGCCTCTGTATGGCCCCTGAAATGTGAGATAGAACATAAATATAGTTAGAACTGCTTATATCATTTTGAGTTACATGTTCAGTCATTCACATAGATTTGCTTTTCGTTTTGCATGCCTAGTAACTGTCCATTCTGCAGTTTTAATGAAAATCAAGTGATACTTACTGGTTAAAGCAGCTTTGGAGAAAATGGTTCTTATCAGAATGACTAACATACTAAGTTTAATGTCCTCTCTTGGTTTATATTCTGCCTTCTCTAATTAATTTTTTATTCTTTCCCTGCAAAGGAAATAATACATATTTTCATGGTTTTGCCTTACTTACCAGAAACTATTCCTTACTTAAACATTTGTACAATTGGGCATCCGGTGCCAGATGATGACACTATTATTAAATTTCAATGTGCTGTTAATGGGTTTCTGAAAGAAAATAAAGATAATGGTGAATTCTTTTACTTTTGTTTTGTTTTTTCCTTTACCTGAACTTTGGTATGCATTTTGAGTGGGGTTGGGTATTTTTATCATTTTTAATAGTTGTGACGTTAGGCCTGTTGTGTTTAGTAACATCAAGGTGGAAATGTCAGATGGTGGTAATACAGTACGGTGTTTTTCCTGTTTATGGTCACAAACAATTTAGTTTTTTGGAAAGTGAATTTTGTGAGAAATATGAACTGAGCTAGCTTATTTATCTCTTTCTTAAACATTTGAATGGAAAAGACATAAAAAAATAAAAATGTTCTTTTGTCCTATTTATAGGTTGAGAGGTGGAAGAAAAGGTTAAGACTCTCAGATTCTTAGCGTATATAAAAGAGAAAACATAAACTTAATTTCGGAGTGAGACAGATACCTAGAAGCCAAACAAAACAGAGTGGACCAGAAGAGTGGCTTCCTCATCATATGTGTTTAAGATATTTTTGCTGCTTTTATACTGCTTTTATACTTTGGGTGCAAGTGAGGAAGAACATTACCACCTCTTATTCTTATCCTGACGGACAGGAAGAACTTAAAAGGCTGGTGTTTTCTTGTTTCTGCTTTAAGATGTACTCTCTTGATAGTAGGTCTTAATAGCGTCCTTGGCTTTTTCTACCATCTAACTATCAGAAGGAACATGGTATTTGCCATGTTTTAAGACTGAGGTATCTTTTGTCTTTGGATCACCACTGACCCACATGAGAAAGTGTTCGTTTTTTCCTCTTTCTAAATTTAGCCTGAGGAGTGTTCACTTTATTAAATAAACTTAACAGTCAGTACATATTCCGTATATATAAAAATGATGCACATATATACATAAAACAGGGAGTAGCGAAAAGGAATAGAGATGGAGGTGGTAAGATAGGGGATAGGAAGTGAGAAAGAGAGGGAGAGACTGGAATTTCAAGATAAATTTTCATTCCATAACCTGGTTGCTTAATGCAGGTGTTGCTCTTAAATATCTTAAGCCCAATTCACAGATCTTCCCTGTACTTTAGCTTTAAAACTTGAGAGACTTGGCCTTGCCTGTGATATCCAGGGTGTCTAGAAAGGAGGCAAATATTCTGATTTGTGTAAACTGTAGTCACAGAAATGTTACCTCTTAAGATGTTAGGGTGCAGCTGCCGGCCTCCTCAATTCCTCCAGGCTCCTTTGTGTGTGTTCTGTGTGATCTGCGTGGGCTAGAAGATCCTTACAAGTGCATGAGAGCACGTTTGTCAACCTTGATTGTTCACATGTTATACCAAGTGTAGTCCATTGCATATGCTGACTCCTCTGTGGGTCTTCTGCATGCAGTGGGCTAACTTCACCATGCTCTCTGCCTTTGCAGTCTCAGGACCTTAGTTATGATCCATTGGTGGCTTCCTCTGCTATAAGCCCCTCCCACAGATGCCAGGCTCACTGATAATGAGGAGGAGACTATACTATCCACTCCCTAGAATTCGAAGAGACTCAGAAAATAAATTGTTTTAGTAAACACCGAGAGTCTTATAGGTTTGTTGTTAGGGCACAGGGATACAGAGGTAACTAGAAGTTTTTGTTCAGTAACAACTTACAGTTATCTAGTAAGATAAACAGGTAGTGACTCTAAGTGGGTTAATTATAATAAAAGAATCAAGTGCAGCAGGAATATAGAGGACAAACTGAGGAAGGCCTGACTGAGGAGACAGCGTTTGAGCTGAGCTTTGTGGAAGAGGATTTTGCTGGAATGAGGAAAGGACAGCCCAGCTATTGCGAACAGGTACCAAAGGCACTGGGCTTGAACATGTGCTCTAGAGGGGCAGCCTCTTGTTGACTAGAGGGTAGTGTGAAAGGGCAAGAAATTCATACATTTCTTTTCAGCAAATATTTATATAACACCTTCTAAGTTGAAGGCACTGTTCAAGAGAGTATTAACAGTTCTTGCCCTTATGTACTTTACATTCTAGTGCGGGAGAGAGATGAATAAATAAGTAAATATGTGGAATGTCAAGTGGTGGTAAATGCTTTGGAGAATAAAAAAAGAAGATGAAGAGGTGAGGGAATGTGGTAGGTGATCAGGGAAGTCCCCTCTATTATGATTTCGATTGAGCAGAGCCTTGAAGTGAGAAAAAGCCTTTGGATATCTGGGAGAGTGGAGATGGGTTGGGAGGGTGTGTTCTGAAGCAGAAGGAATAGTAGGTGCAAAGTCCCTGAGGCACGACGGTGCTTGGCATGTTTGAGGAAGAGTATGGAGGGCAGTGTGGCTGGACAGGGGAAAGTGAGTGAGGGCAGGGCAGTAGAGAATGGGATCAGGGAGGCTGGCAGGGGAAAGGAGGGAGGTGGATGATGTAGGTCCTTGTAATTTAGTTTGAACTTATCATTCAGATGGAGAGACAGACTGGTATTTGTTTATAAAGAGTTCTCAGTGCTGTGCTAAAAACTTGGGCTTTATTCTGCGCTTAGTGAAGATATTTAAGCAACAGAGCCATCCAGCCAAGTTTCTATTTTAGAAAGGTAACATCTTCCATGTGGAGGATCAGTTGAAATAGAAGAGATTGTTAGAATTGTAGGGCGGTAGTAATCCAGGCAGGAGATGACGAATGCCAGACACCACGTAGTCACAGACATACCTTTTGCAGAGATCAGTTACATGTTGTTGTTTTTTATTTACTTCCTCATATAATTTTATTAAGTACTGGTCCACGAAATACTGTGGCATAGTTGGAAAAATCTGAGACTAGATTCTAGTCTCTCTTCTGTTTGCCTGCTGTGCAGCTTCGGCTTACGTCTGAAGCCTTACTTTTTCATTGTGAAATAAGCACGGTGGTACTCACCTGAGACCTGCTCAGGCACGTAGACCCGTGGCATGTGAGGAGCAGTGAATGAGAGAAGGAATGGAGGTGCTTTGGGACCCCAAGAGCCCTTCAGAAACTGTTTGTTCTTTTTAATATTGAGCATTAAAAGTGAAGGCATTCCATTTCTTTCACTCAAAAGCAAATTCTATTCTTCTGATAGCCTGTTTTTTTTCCACTCCCTTTTACTATAGTCAAATCAGTTCCTGATGGACATTCTCCATTCCACACATTGCATCTGATTGGAGGCTATGCAAAAATTCCCAGACACAATGAATTTTGACTTTATAGTACTTAATTCTTTATAGTATGTTCCTGCAAAAACACTCTTTTCTTCAGAGTTTTTCCTTTTCAGGATAGTGGTCGTGCTATGGTAACTAATAAAGGCTACTCTTCAGAAAGTTGTATAACTTGTTTTTAGTGTTTCTACTTCGCTTACTTAATTCCCTATTCCCTTTTTATATACAGACTTATTGGTGTCCACTGTACCCCTGATTTAAACAGGACTGGCTACCACATCTGCAGGTGAGTTGCCAACCCCCAGAGGCAGACCATGTTTAAATTGTTCTGTTTACAGTAGTAATGTAAGTTAATGTAAGCTGAATGCAAAAAATGCAGTCAGAGAAGTGTATGAAGTGGAAGGCAATTTTGCCCCCTACTCAGAGGTTACAACAAGTAATAATTTAGCACATATTTTTGAGACATAAAAAATCCAGATATAAGTATATACAATGGTCCCTTGGTATCTGCAGGGGATTGTTTTTACTACTCCCCATGGATACCAAAATCCTCGGATGCTCACGTCCCGTATGTAAAATGGTGTAGTATTGTTGGCCTTCCATATCTGTAGGATATGAAACCGTTGGATATACAGAACTGACTGTACATGTGATTTAATGGTATAGTATTTAGACATTCTGGTTTATAATTTAATATATGGTGGACATCTTCCTATGAAAATATTTGGAGACCTCAATCTTATTTATTTATTTTTTTTTTTTTCCTTCAAATTTGCTTTAGGTAGTTGGATATAAATTAATGAACAAAAACTTAAGCAAGATACATGTAAGAAGTTAATAGAACCTGATAGTCTGGTTCTTTCAGTTTTTCTCAAACTCATCATGGGGCTTGTAAGAAAATTAACCAACATGGATACTACTACAGTTGAATGTCAAATCCTTAAGTGCTTATGACATACTAAATTCTTCAATACTGCTCTTATGAAGAACGCTTCAAGAGACTTGTGTTTTGTATGTAGAAAAGTGTTGATTTCTTTGAGGAGTGAAGCATTCAGCTTTAGTGGATAAATCCTTGTTACGCTGAGGCAATCATTATCATACCCCTCTTTGCCATAAATTGTCTTATGAATGGTCATATCAGTCTGTTTTGGCAAATGAGTAATTAGGGGAAGGGTGTTATTGTTCTTATGAGAGTGATATTTTTCTCTGAAAAAGATAAATATGCATTAGGAAAAGGACCATTTGGACTCCTTTTCTGCTTCCTCCTTGTTTTGTTAGAATATGATACTTGGTTTTACAGCAGCCATCTTGTGACCCTGAGATGATCATATGCCAATAAGGACAAATGGTAGATTAGAAAGAACCAGCAAAGACAGAAAACAGCACCATCAATAGTAACAACAATCACAGCAAAATAATAATGGGACCTTAACTTGTGGAGTTCCTATAAAGTAAAAAATAAATGCTCTATGATTATTCTTAAAAAAAGAACTATGCAAACAAGCTTAAAACTACTTTTTTGTGTGTGCCAGTGTTATGAAATGTAGCTTTAAGTAAAACCTTGACCGAGATGCCAGCAACTTCAGAAAAGAATTTGGATAGGGGGAAGCAGAAAGTTATCTCACTTAGGAAAAACAACCACTATCTTTATGCTAATCCTTGACACAGAATTAAAACATATATAGGTGCTGTAACACTTTACACAAATCCTATGTACTGGAGCAATGACAAGATCTAAATACAATTATATTTTTAAACCCTGGGTGAAGGCTTTCCATAAAAATAGCATCCTACTTTTCCCCCTAAATTTCTAAACTATCACGTACTTTTCCCCAACATCTTCAGCCATTCAGGAATTTTTAGGAAACTTTCATGCATGATCTTAATTCCTAATCCCCGGCTCTTTGGGCTCAAAGACAAAAGATCAAAACCACCAAAAATGATGGTTCTCTTGAAGTCAGGTGAGAGACACTGGCTCAGTTAGACTCGTAGGACAAAAGCCGTGCTGCATCAACTGTCTCCATGCAGGAGGGGCACGTAAGGGATCTCATCAGCCAGTCATCTGTACAGCCCAGGTGATCTGCATACACAGCAGAAATCAAACTGGGTTCTCATAAGCAAAGTCCATCATACAGATCACACACTCCCGGATCTTGTTTTTAATATTGGTTTTATTTTATTGATTGATTTTTTCTTGTTTGTTTGTGCCGGGTCTTAGTTGCAGCCGCTGGGCTCCTTAGTTGTGGCATGCAAACTCATAGTTGCGTCATGCGTGTGGGATCTAGTTCCATGAACAGGGAATGAACCCGGGCCCCCTGCATTGGGAGTGTGGAGTCTTTAGCCAGTGCACCACCAGGGAAGTCCCCCGGATCCTTTCTTCTGATCCATTTCTTCCAGGGTCATAAACACCTTTAGGCTGATGCTGTGTGAGGCCTATTCTTTGAGCTATCCTATTTGGTTCCTCTCAGCTGAGTTGCTAGGCGAGTCTGGCTAGGTGTTGAATGATAGACCAAAACTGGAACTTGATCCAGATATGGCGGCAGCAGCTCCTGATCCAGCTCCGTCCCCTTGCCAAAGCTAGCCCAGTCGGACTGAGACTTGTAAGGCCGGGAGATGTCATCCGAAGTGGGGGACTTATGGCACTTCCTCATCTTCCAGGGCTTGAGTGTGTGTTCCGTGTGCTGTTTTGACAGTCTTCCAACCTCATTCTTTTTTATTTATTAACTAATTAATTAATTATTTAAAATTTATATTTGAATTTTAAAAATTTATTTATTTTTTATGCAGCAGGTTCTTACCAGTTATCTATTTTTTACATTTTAGTGTATATATGTCAATCCCAATGTTCCAATTCATCTCACCACCACCGACCCCCGCCCTGCCCCACTTTCCCCCTTTGGTGTCCATACGTTTGTTCTCTACATCTGTGTCTCTATTTCTGCCTTGCAAACCGGTTCATCTGTACCATTTTTCTAGATTCCACATATATGCATTAATATACAATATTTGTTTTTCTCTTTCTGACTTACTTCACTCTGTATGACAGTCTCTAGGTCCATCCACGTCCCTACAAATTATCCAGTTTCATTCTTTTTTTATCTCTGAGTAATATTCCATTGTATATACATACCACTTGTTCTTTATCCTTTTATCTGTCGATGGGCATTTAGGTTGCATCCATGGCCTACCTATTGTGAATAGTGCTGCCTTGAACATTGGGGTACATACGTCTTTTTGAATTATGGTTTTCTCTGGGTATATGCCCAGTAGTCGGATTGCTGGATCATGTGACAATTCTATTTTTAGTTTTAAAGGAACCTCGATACTGTTCTCCATAGTGGCTGTATCAGTTTACATTCCCACCAGCAGTGCAAGAGGGTTCCCTTTCCTCACACCCTCTCCAGCATTTGTTCTTTGTAGATTTTCTGATGATGCCCATTCTAACCGGTGTGAGGTGATACCTCATTGTAGTTTTGATTTGCATTTCCTTAATAATTAGTGATGTTGAGCAACTTTTCATGTGCCTCTTGGCCATCTTGGAGGCCGTCTCTATGTCTTCTTTGGAGAAATGTCTATTTAGGTCTTCTGCCCATTTTTTGATTGGGTTGTTTGATTTTTTAATAGTGAGCTGCATGACCTATTTATATATTTTGGAGATTAATCCTTTGTTGATTCACGTGCAAATATTTTCAACCATTCTGAGGGTTTTCTTTTCATCTTCTTTACACTTTCCTTTGTTGTGTAAAAGCTTTTAAGTTTCATTAGGTCCCATTTGTTTATTTATTTATTTTTAATGCTGCATTGTTCCTTTGCTCACTGATGAACATCTAAAAGTCAGAAGTTTTTGATATTATAAAACATGAAAGTAATGAACATTCCTGTGTGAGCACCGTTCAATATATATGCTTTGTCTCAGTTTACTTCATTCAGAATGGAACTTCGGCATCATAGAGTTTATGGCCTTATGCTTTTGGTGGATATTGCTACACTGTACCAGTTTATGGTTGTTCATGCAGGAAATACTTATTGAGCATGTGTTATGTTTAAGCACTGTGCTGGGTGCTAGCAAAAAGACTTGTGAAATTTTGTGAGTGAAGAGACTTGACCTGCCCTTTGTGAATTCTAACAGTCCAGAGAGGGAATAGATATTCAAGAATCATACTCTGCATGTAAAATTACAACTCTGACAAGTGCCAAGTAGAGGAACATGGTACCATGAGAGCATATTTAGGGAGGACTTGATCTCATCATGGAGATTAACGAAGGTTTATTTACAGATGTTTCAGCTGATATCTGAAGGATGAGTAGGAATTAACCAGATAGGGACGTTGGGGAGAGATTTCTGAGCATAAGGAATAGCAAAAGACCCTATAAGAGGAAAGCATATGCCATGTTGGAGGAACTGGCCAGGAAGGTGGGGCTGTTGGGGGAGCATGTGATAATAATGGAGCTACAAGTGTGGGGTAGGAGCTTGATCGTGGAGGCTTATGTTTAAGGTTTTAGACTTTAAGAGTAATAGAAAACAATTGGACATTTTTTGTTGATGGTGAGTGTGTGGAACATACCCAACTGCACTGTCAACGTATCATTTTGTTATTGCGTGGAGAATGCACCACAGGGAGAAAGAGTGGAAGAGAGGAAACAAGTTAGGAGACTTGTGTAGAAATTGGGGATAATGGTGGCTTGGACCAGGGTATGGTGGTCATTTTGGTGGAAGGATGTGCACAGATTCTAGAGGTATGTAGGCAGCTTCATTGTTAGCACTGGTGGTGGGTTGAGGATGAGGGCGAGGGAGAAATAGCCATCAGTGGTGGTGATTCCTAAGTTTCTGGCTCTGATGGTTGTTTACATAGGGTTTTGTAGATATGATGTTCATGTTTATCCTAATTCGCCTTTTGTTATTTGTTGGTTCTTGATGAATACTCTGTCATATTAAGTCTCCTGTTTTTAGCGTACAGAGCATTTTCACTGAAACTGACTGTTGCATGTTATCAGATAACTTTTTAACATCTGCCAGTTTGGTCCTGTATTTTATTCTCTTTCATTTATTAATTAAATTGTTGTATTATTGTAAATAGTTATATTAATAGCTTTTCTAAAGTTGTGTTATCCTTGCGTCCTTGGAGTAACGCCTTTTTGTAGTCATGGTGTATATCATTCTTTAATAATTATTGATTAGATGTGCTGATATTTTCTTAGGATTTTTGTATATATATTTGTAAAGCAAAATAGGACCTTTTTTGCAAAAACTTGATTTTCTTTTCTTTTTATTTACAAATGACTCGAATTTTGTTGTTTTGTAGATATTTGATTGATATAGAAGGCATGAGGCCAGATGCTGCAATTGGATGTAAGTATAAGGGTTGTCACTACTTCTCCGTTTTTATAAAATTTGAATTTAGAAGTGTATGGGAATTTCTCAAATTTTGGAAAAAGAGAAAAGTTTGAAATTCATTTCTTCTGACATAAGATAACGTTTTACTAAAAGTTTATAAAGGGATGTATCTAGAAATAGATATAACAGCCTGAATAATTAGTCAGTGGATTTCAGCATTTTTTTCTTTTTTAAATTGATTTAATTAATTAATTTATTTTTGATATTATATCCACTGCACAACCAAGGAAGTCCCTTTTTCTTTCTTCCTTCCTTCCTTCCTTCTTTCCTTTTTTCCTTTCTTTAAAGCTCCAAGTCATTTAAAATACATGACTTCTTAGTAAAAAAAATCTGCAGTTCATATAACCAAGGGGTTTATAACTTCTCCTCTAAAAGTTATATTCCTGGGACTTCACTGGTGCTCCAGTGGTTAAGACTCTGCCATTCCAATGCAGCAGGCATGGGTTTAATTCCTAGTTGGGGAGCTACAATCCCACATGCTGCACAGCCAAAGAAAATTTTTTAAAATGTTATATTCCTGTATTATTGAATTTAGTTGTTTAGATTTTTTTTTCTTTTGCTGTACGTGGGCCTGTCACTGTTGTGGCCTCTCCCATTGTGGAACACAGTCTCCAGACGTACAGGCTCAGCAGCCATGGCTCACGGACCCAGCCACTGCGTGCCATGTGGGATCCTCCCGGACCAGGGCCCGAACCCGTGTCCACTGCATTGGCAGGCAGACTCTCAAGCACTGTGCCACCAGGGAAGCCCTAGATTTTCTTTTAATGTTTAGAAGATTTCCATTTATTTACCAGGAACAAACAAAACCTAATGTAAAAATAGTTTTCCAGAAACTATTTCCATCATTCTCTTCTTCCCTTTCTCCTGCAGACTGGTGTTTTCTCTTTACAAGGTCTGTGTCATTCCATAAGAAAGCGGCTCTTCTTGTGGTTCCATAAGAGATGGTGAACAGTGGTAAAAATATCCAGGTTACCTAAATTTCTAGAGTACACTTCAGGGAGCGAATGATGCAGTGGGATGTTGGGGCAGAGTGAGAGATACAGATTCTGGTGAGACTGAGAGTCATTCACAAACATTACTGGGCTGTGGTAAACGGAGAACAAAAATAAATGAGGTTCCTGCTGGTGGACGGGAAGCCAAAAACGAAGAAGAATGGTGCGTAGCTGGGCAGTGTAATTAGGACCATAAGTGCTGTGTCTTCTGATAGTAATTATGAACAGAAACCAACTAATAATTACTATTAACATGTAGGTGACCAATCCTTGAGAGCTCAGGCAGAGAGAAGGAAAGATGGCATTATACCTTGTCTCTGGTTCATTGAGTTTCTCAGTCTGGGTTTTGACCAATCTTGGGTGAAATCATAACTAAATCATTTTTGCTACAGTGATCAGCTTTCATGGGGTCCTTTCCCTGCACTCTGTCCAATGATAAAGCCCACTGGTTTATGCCTCCTGGAAAACAGTTATTTCAAAAGAGTATAAGTGAAGCATTGATGAAACAGCCATGAAGACCATGTTTCCACATGGCCTCTCACAACCTTTTCAAAGTGCTTTAAAACCTTTTTCATTCAAAAATCAATAAAAGAAAAGGATTGGGATCAAGTCCCATACAGAGCTAGGGTAAGAAAAAAAAAGTGAATAAGGAACAGAATAGCATCTCTTCAGACAATAAAATCAAGTTGGAAAAAACAGGTCCAAAAAACAGATCATAACTGTAACCTATTATTTCACAGTTGGCTAAAAGATGTTAGAAAAAACAATGGAAAGAAAGAATGTGTGTCGAGGAGGGAATGGGAAGTTACTTTTTAATGGCTATAGAGTCTCTGTTTGTGATGGTGAAAAAGTTCTGGAGATGGTAAATGCTGATAAATGCCAGCTATGTGTATTTGGTTTTACTTGATCTTCTTCCATGAAAGGGTTTGGAGAGATTCAGAAACTATGCTGCTGCCTCCATCTTTCTGAAGTCCTGCTCAATATTTTGACATAATTATTATTATCATTATTTTTTTGCGCTACACGGTCCTCTCACTGTTGTGGCCTCTCCTGTTGCAGAGCACAGGCTCCGGACACGCAGGCTCAGTGGCATTGGCTTATGGGCCTAGCTGCTCCACGGCATGTGGGATCCTCCTGGACCGGGACATGCACCTGTTTCCCTTGCCTCGGCAGGTGGACTCTCAACCACTGCACCAGCAGGGAAGACCTTGTCATAGTTATTTTGAATTTGGATAGTGCTGATGGCTGCACAGCATTGTGAATGTCTTTAATGTTACTGAATTGTATACTTGAAAATGGTTGAAATACTAAATTTTGTTTTCTGTATATTTTACCATAATAAAAAAAAAACAGATGAAAGAACAGCATAAACCAGAACTAGGTAAGATGATAGAACTCAGGACAGAATTCAAAATAAAAGAAAAAAAATTAGAAAAGCTGACTAAATTTAAAATAATACAAGCGTGGGGACTTCCCTGGTTTTCCAGTGGTCAAGAATTAGCCTTCCAATGCAGGAGATGGAGGTTCGATCCCTGGTTGAGGAACTGAGATCCCACATGCCGCAGGGCAACTAAGCCCGACACCACAACTACTTAGCCCACGTGCTGTGGAACCCAAATGCCAAAATTAGAGAACCCACGAGTCGCAAGGAAGAGCCCACGCACTGCAACGAAGAGCCCACGTGCTGCAACTAATACCCGACACTGCCAAAAAGAAATAAATTAAATAAAGTAATACAGGTGAATGAACATAATGGATAGTGCCTTAAGAGAAACAAACAAGACAAGGAAAAATGTTTTTTAAATCAAATAGATAAAAAGAATTTTAGAGAAATGGAAAACATAAAGGATAGGCAAAAAGGAGTCAGGACAGCTCTGAAAAGAGTAATATAAGTCCGTATAAGAATATATTATACCATAAAAGTGACATATCAAATCCGTGGGACAGATGAGTCAATAAATTGTGATACATACATGTTGAGGTATAAATAGTTCTCTGGAAGGATCCACAGCATGGCAAAAGCAGATGCCTCTGAGGAGGGAAATGTGTGGCTGAGGAACATGGGGAAAAGGGTGACTTTTCATTGAATACCCCTGTGTACCTTTTCTAATGTTCTGTCATGTGAATTTCGTACCTCTGAAGGTCGTCTGAGTTCAAACCCCAGTTCCCCCAATTACTAGCTCTTAATCTTGGGCAAACCCTTCACACTCTCCAAGCCTCTTTATCTGTGAAATAAGGTCAGTAACTTAACCTGGTGCTGCCTGGCACAGAATCAACTGTCAATAAATGGAGATTATTAGTGTAAACAACCGAAATGCCCATCAATGGAAGA
The DNA here is from genome assembly GCF_949752795.1 of Hyperoodon ampullatus. Classification (NCBI taxonomy): domain Eukaryota; kingdom Metazoa; phylum Chordata; class Mammalia; order Artiodactyla; family Ziphiidae; genus Hyperoodon; species Hyperoodon ampullatus. The sequence goes on from NC_136933.1 coordinate 607,267, forward strand.
ATGGAAATTTTAAATGTGGTGTGTATGTGAAATATTATACAGTCGTAAAAATGAATGAAGTACTGACACATGCTACGACATGGACGAACCTATAAACATTATGTTAAGTGACAGAAGCCCCACACAGTGGGCACATTTGTATTATTTCATGAAATGTCCAGAAAAGGCCAAACCATAGTGACAGAAAGGAAATGAATGGTTGCAGGGACTGAAGGAGGAGGCGATGAAGAGGGCCAGCTGAGGGTTACAGGGGCTTCTTTTTGGAGTGATGAATACGTGATGGGTTAGATGATGGTGATGGTTGCATAGGCTTGAGAATGTACGAAATGTCACTGAATTTGCAGTCTCAGAAGGTGAATTTTATGGCATGTGAATGACATCTCAAAAAATAATTTTGAAAATGAAAATTGCCAGTTTTCCCGTTTTCACTATCCACTATTCACTGCCTCCATCTCTCCCTTCTCCCCACGTCATTCCTTTTGACGCCCACCCCTGACACTATCTCCCAACCTCACTCCCCCGAGCAGCCCCACGAGGCCTCCCAGGGAGCCCCTGAACCACTGGGCGCCTGTGTCCTGTGGCTGTTGGAGCCGTTGCCCAGTGCCCGTGCCCCACAGCTCTCACCCATGACAGTGGACACGTCTGTAGGATTTTTCTCGAGCGTTTCACTTGATGGTGATGTTTACAGAAGGTGGCACGCCCCCTGGTAAATGGAGGAAGCCCCTCAAGTTAATACTTAGGCCTGTCCAGAAGTGTGATCTCGTCCACCAGTAACCTCAGCATGCTGTGCTCTGAAAGCCAGGTTGGACGCCTGCAGGCACTTGCAAATACTGAGGACTTCAGAGGCATTTGGGCCTCAAATTGTGGCCTTGTACCTCCACATGCGATGTGACCTCAGCCCTTTGCTGCACCTCTCCTAAGTGAAGTGGCACAGGAATACTGGCCTTGCCTGTCGTTGCCAGGCTTAACTGAAAAGTGCATTAGCTGCCCTGGTGATTAGGTGTTGAGTACATGGTGATTTGCATTCCAGGCCCTATTTGTTTCCCTCCTGAGGCAGCAGTTCCCTTGGCTCTGCCCCTATGGTCAGCTGCCCCTAGGATAACTCTGAGCCCTAGCCACCTCTCTGGGAGATTTCCCTATACCCCCACTATAATCACACCTGCATAAGGCAACTCAGGCCTTTCAGACATGTGTCCTGAACCTCTTGTTTTCTTAAATACCTCTGTGGTGGTTGTGAGACTTAAGGCCAACCTCCCCAAGAGGCTTTTTCTATTTCTTCTAGTAACCTAGACTTACCTTCCGTCATCTTCAGCTCTTCTCACATTTTGTTCTTTCAACCCTGACCTCTGACCCTGCTTTTCACTTCTGCCCTTTCACCCTCACTCCTGCTTCCTTTCATAAATCCATGAATCTCTTTCGACCCTCCTGGCCCAGGGCCACGTTCCTTCCTCCTCAGTTTTTTCCCCTTTCCTCCCCTTTCCTTCATTCTCCCATCCGACTTTCAGTCCTTCCTTTCTCATGCAGACTTTGATTCCAACCCCATCAAAAACAAAACAAAACAAAAAAAAATTAAAGCACGCCAGTTAGCAGCATCTCAAAATTCAAAAGGTTTATTACTCATCTATTAATCCTATTACATTTACTTATTCAGCTTTATTGATTTAAAATATATCAAAATAAATAGAGAAATTTATACCTATCTTTTTTATATATGGAAGAACAGCTGGTACCCAAGGTGGCACCAACAATCCTAGCAGCTCTTACTATAAATATCCATAGTAGTAAGCAATTTTCATTTCTTTTTGCCTCTCAATGAAAAATTGCTGTTTTGCCAAAGAGGTGTATTTGGCAGCTTTCTCACGTTCTTGTTGAGCCCGCCTCTTCATGGCCTCCCGCTCTGGTCTGTGCTCTTGTTCGATGGGCTTTGACATGACTGGCTCAGGAACATTGGGTTCCCTCCATGGTCTTCGTTGCTTGCTGAAGTCTTGGAGTAGAAATGCGGTTTGGAGCTTGGGTGTGGAGTGGCGCTTAGTCACAGCAGGGGGAACAGGCTCCCGCTGGAGAGAAGCAAAAGATGAAGTTTTGTAGGATGCAGGCCTAGGAGCAGAAGACTGAGGGACACTAGGCTGGGTATGGTCGGTCCAACCCGGATGGGTTGGGTTGGTCACAGTTGGCTGAGCTGGTTTGGCAGGACCTGGCAAAGAGGCAGGAGCTGGCTGGGATGAAGTGGCTGCAGCAGGTTGAGCTGAGTTAGTAGAGGCAGTCTGGGCACAGTCTGCCACAGTAGGCAGATGTGAGACCAGAGACTGTGGCCTCCGAGGAGCAGGTCGAGCTTGAGGCTTGTCCCAGGCAGAAAAAGGCAGAGGTATCAACTTGACCTTCCCACGAGGAGGCAAGTGATACTGGGATGGAGATGGAAACTCTGTTTCAGCACTGCTGTCTGGTTTCTGGGTTTTGACTTGAGGTTTCTCAGGGCTCTTACCCTCACGTGGGTACGCTGCCATGGCTGGCTAGGTGGGGGTGACTGGAGGTCTTTAGGGTTGCTTGAATTCCCCAAGACCCGACAGGAAGAGAGCCCAGTTTTCTTATCATTCTTTCCCCCCAGTGCATGAAAAACCTTCACAGACTCCAGCATGCACATGCCTAGGGAGGTTCGAGGCTCTTTAAAGCTCTCTTGGATAAGCTCAGTTTGGTGTTCCTTCCGCTTCATCTGGGGAATTGTTGGCTTCTCTTCTGCCTTGACTTTGTTCCCTGTCTGCTTATTCTCTTCAGCCTTCTTTCTTCTTCTGGCCCTTGTGGTCTTTTCCTGCCCATGGCTCTTAGTTTTGCTGATCTTTCTGGATGCAGTTTTCTGAGGTTTGCCTTTAGAATGCTTGGCCGTGTTCACAGGAGCCCTGTCACTGACTGCAGCATTGCATGGAACCACTTCTCCCACTAACAGGCACTCTGGATTCTTTGGCTGGATTTTGGCCTTGGGAGCACCACTGATCGGCTCAGAGGCTTTATGTTTGTTCTTCCTCGGTTGATCAGAGGGAACCTTTAGGACACTTGGCTTTTCCTGTACCTGATTCATCTTAAGATGAATGGCTCTGGTGTCTTTGGCTTTCATCACGTCGGGACCTTTGGATTGATCAAGACCTTTCAAAGAATTAAAGATATATTTGTAAAAATGCATCACAAGCAAGAAAATTCAATCAATGTGAATGTATAGGTAGCCAAATTATATATAGACAAGTATTTCAATTGAAACTGGTACAAAGCAGACAGCCAAATAATAAGTGTAAAAGAATTTCATTATTGTGCTCATTCATATCTTTACCCAGCAAGTAACAGGTATTAAGCCTGGTAGAAATATATATTTCAAAGAATAGAAATATATCATAAGCAGAAAGGAAGCTTAAAAAGTATCAAGAAGGTTTTTGTATTTTTCCTAGAACTTAGATTATAATCATCTTCAACATCCAAGAAGATGACATCCCAAAACCTATAAAAACCATCATCACTTGAATCCAATTAAAAAAGATTTTCAAATGTAAGAAAATCCAAAGGACTCCACAATATTGTTTTAGATAAATGCAGATTTTTTTTCCCGCGACGCGTGGCCCTGGCAGTGAAATCACTGAGTCCTAACCACTGGACCGGCAGCGAATTCCCTCAATGTGGAACCAGAGATATGGGGCTTGACTTTTTCTTTTCCTTCTTAGGTAGCTAAGATGTAAAAACGAACGGTGGCTGTTGATCAATGTGCTCCCTGTGTTAGGAGGGAAAGAACTGTAAAGATGAAAAGCAACCTTGCCGTAGAACCTACATATCACACAAAGGAAATAGTCCTTCTGATTCAACTTAGAAGATATCATTTAAAATTTGTAATTGGTAATATGTCTACATAGTTTAAAAATTAGAAGGAATAAAACATTGAAAAGCAGACCCCTAGATAACCACTTTGGTTTCTTGTATATAGGAAGCATCATTACTAAAACATATTTCTAAAATGTTGATATTCAAAAGTATCAAGTGCCAACTGTATTCAGAGAGGCAATAAAAGAAAAAGGAACTGAGTATGACTTTTCTGATAATCTGCCTTTCCTGGTGCTACCCTGTTCTGGGCTTACTTTCCTCCTTAGTCTGTTAAAATAAGGATTTGCTACAATCCACTTTGTTTTGCGCTGCTCTGAGCAGAATTCACTCTATGCTGTTTCTGCTTTAATTTAAAATCTTTGGTTCCCATCAACATTCCATTGCAAACTACGTTTTACTTGAGAGCTCCTCTATGCTTTCCCTCTTCATTCTTATATTTTTTCCTATCACTTGGTTCCTGTCGGTCTGGGCTGATGAAAACAATCCTAAACTTCCTTACGTTTGACTCTGGACCTCCCTACAGCCCAGTACTCTCCATCCTCTCTCCCTATTTTCTCCTTTCAACTAGTCAAAATATTAGTGGAGGGAGACCATTAGAGATGGAACATCTTGCTATATATTGCTAGTTATCTATGTCACCCGACGTTTCTATGTTTCTGTTGAAACACTCTTGAGAAGTCTCTGATATCATTTTCTCCATGGGTACCCTTTAAGGCTCAATATTAGAACAGAAAGGGATCAGAGTGATCAACCAATGTAGTATCCTAACATAACAGAGAAGGAAAAAATCAGGCGTTGTGAGACAGTCAATGATGTGTCCAAAGTCACACAGATAGTAAATGCCAAAGTCAAAAGTGAAATTAGGTCTCCAGACTTGTAGTTCAATACTTTCCCTCATTATTCCATGCCATTTTGAATCTACTACTAAATTTAGGGCAAAATTAATCTGACGAAAAACTTTAAAAAGGTTCTTTTCTTACCTGACATGGTCAGAGAAGAAGAGGAAACATCAAATGCAGATAGAAGGGATGAGGAGGCAACACCAGAAGATGTCTGAGTGGCTGCAGCTGAACAGTACAAATGTCACTAGATACTGGTCACTGGTCACTGGTCCATTGTGATGATCCGACTTTATTTATGACAACTCCACGGAAACCCCAAGACTCTACCAAGTGGTAGTAGGTTTGGTAGGAGAATGATGTGACAAAGCAGGCAGTTGAAAGATATGAGATCGCCAATAGGGAGGTCTGATCCTCAACAGGAAGGCGGGGATGGGTGGAGAGAGTGTAGGAGTGGTAAAACACCAGGTAAATTTCTGAGCTCTGGGGAGGAATTCCTAGAAGACAGATTTACCTCCCCCAGGCTCTTACATTAGGGAAAACATTGCAACATTTCTTACAGACGTTCTTTAATATAATTAACAAACAGTTACTTATATTCTACAGAGTATTATATTTTATGTATCATATACTTAGAGCTATATATATATATATCTTATTTAATTAATATCCTTAGGAAGGAAAGATCCATCTAGTTTGAACTATTACAGTTGCTCTGAAATCATATCTGTCTAATTCGTGAACTTATAGCAGCTTTTAAGGAGCAAAAGTAGGGATTCAGAAGCTCTTTTTGTAACTTGGTTAAAGAGTAGCGTGAAGTTTGATGAGTGTACCTTGTGGGGAATGTTGTGGTCCAAGGCTCTTCTCTTTTAGTTTCTTCTCCTTGACTCCTGCCTTCCTTGGGCTGGGCTAGGCTTGGCCAGGTTGGACTTACATTTCTCTTCTGCTTTCTTTGTTTTTTTCCCATTTTGGGCATTGTTTCTATGACAAGCCTTGATCTTGCATTCTTACCCTCATGGATGTTACTTGCTGTCAACTTCCAGCAGCAGGAGCCTTCTTTTCAGTGCCTGATGCTTCACAGAATAGACTCTGCCCATTGGAAGCAAATAGCAGAGAGCTAGGAGACAGAGCTGGCTGCAGACCTTTCCTCTTCCAGCCTTTGGTTGGAATTCTTTGGCCCATAATTTGCTACCTATGTTTCCTTGGGCCACACTTGTATCCTGGCATCCAGCTCTTGTATATGTGAGAGGCATTCTGAATACTGTCCCTTTTTCTTTGCACAGAAGTATATACAGTGTGGCAGTTACTGAAATCTCCTCCCCCTTGCAAACAGCCACTCTAGAATCTTGCAAGGCCAAGCAAAATGAAGAGGAGAATAATTAGAGAAGGAAGAGGACATTGCTGGAGAACTGGGAGCAGATAAGGTGAAAGGGCCCAGGAGAAAAGAGATTCATGTAGATTTGTTGGTTTCTGTGGGAAACAAGTAGACACACTTTGGCCGCATTTTGTATGACCAGAACAGACAGTCATAGATATAAGTAGCTCGATAGTGCAGCAACTGCCATGAATTCTGAACACTAAAGAGAACAGTCTTACATGTATTTCTCATTTTGTTTTCTGTCATATTACCTTCTTAATAGAATTCACTGGTATGTTTGTAGAATACAGATTTTTTTTATGGTTATTTAAATGGTTTAAATGGTTATTGAAATTTTTTTATTTTTTTTAAATTTTTAAATATGGTTATTTCCTTGCCATATTTTTAAAGACTCCAACATTGTAAGACATATTGCATGTTTTTCTCATGACGATTGTTTATCTTGAAGCATCATGAACGAACTTGACCTGTTGTATTTTGTGGAGAAAGTTTAAAAAGGGTCTGTGAAAAAGGCATTGTGGTGAGTCGCATAATGCACCCAAGCGTAAGCAGATATCTGCCATCAGCCCAACTTGGCCTGGATTGCCTCTGTATTAGTTCCCGTGGTTAGTGCTTTTCTCCCTAACTGCTCTTGTGATGGTGATAATGTGAGTAAGGGCTGAGTTGCTGTTGATTTATATGTGAGGTTAGCTGGTTTGAGGGAGGAAGTCTATGGATCCAGTTATTTTCCTTGGTGGTAAGCTTTCAGGGAGGGGTGCAAAGATTGATCTTTCTGGGGACTTTTCTAGAGTTGTTTCACTGATGGGGATGATGCTTATCTGAGAAGAAATTGTGAAAGGTGTTGTTTTATAGAGATGTGGCTTAAGCTTTTAAGTTTTTCTCAAGGTTTTTCCCCTAATCTTCCTACTTCAGATGGCCTACTTATATGATACTAATATGTGATGTGAGGCTAACAACTTAGTAAATACCTTCAAGCCAGATCAATGTCTCTTTTCTCTATATTTCCATGGAAATCAAGGGAGCCATAGCTACTGCAGGTTAGGATGGGTAGTGTGAGATTGGGGGAAGTGTGGTAATGCACAATTTGGTATCAGTAAAATATTTACATATTAAAATATTCAGTTCCAACTTTCAATTCTATTGAGGCAAACCCTTAGTTAAGCTTTTCCTGGTTCTGAGACTTTGTAAATTTTTTTCTCTCCCTAGTTCCAGGTATTTAACTTTTGCTTGCAGGCTCAGCTTCATCTTAACCTCTAAAAGAATCTTACATGTAGGGGGAAGAAACTAAAGAGCTCTATTTCAACAGTTAGGAACATCAGGCCCTACCCTGACCTAAACCTTTATTCTTAGAGTTAGGGTATTGTCTTGTCCCCTATACCCACTTCCTGCATTTTGAACCCATCAGGTTAACTGAGACATGTCTTGGTGTAACATCCCCAGTTCATCTACCCCTGAGGCTCTCCTTAATTCTTCCCATTGTCACATTGTGATTTAATTAAATACTGGAATCCCTCAAACCCTTGCATGGTACCTGAGGCCCTATGGGATACTCATCGATTTTGTTAGTGTCAAATAATTAGCTGTGTGATTCTCCAAATATCCCGTTCTCCTATATTTTCCATGCCAGCATACTACATACCCATTAAGGCATTGTTTCATCTCATGTTGCACACACTCCCATCGAGAGGCCTACTCTTTGCTACTTCCCATACTTTCTGGAAACCCTGTTATGGCCAGGTCTGGATTGTTTTGTGTTCCCACCCAAAGCCTGAGTCTTTTAGCAAGCTGGAACTATAAGGCCAACATAGATTTTCTAGTTTCTGATAGATTTATGTCACAATTTGTACATTGTCATGTCTATAGATATTTCTATCAGTTGTACTTTTTGGCCATTACATGCCTATTGGATATTTTTCGTAAATTGCAAAAGAATATTTTATGACTTAGCACCAAATTGAATGTGCGTAATTGTAAGTTTGTAAACTATGTTGTTCTCACTTGTATCTTTTCTTTATCCAAATAGTAGTTTACTAGCATTGTCCCATTTGTAATTATGTGGAAGTTTTCAGAATTGTAAATAAATGCTTGTTGAATGAAACTTGGTTAGACTATGACTGTGCCAGAGTGCAGACATCACCAAGGGGATGGAAAACAGGAAGGAACCACCTCACACCAGAGGGCCCATATCACCAAGATGATGAAGCACCCAGCAGGATCCACTTCACACCAGAGGGCCTAAATCACCAAGGGGATGGGAACCAGGTAAGAATGACATCACAGAAGAGGGCCACATCATAAAGGGGATGGGACACCAAGCTATATCCACCTCACACCAGTGGGCCCGCATTATAAAAATGTGAGGAAGCCATGAGGTTTCACCTCACACCAGAGGGACCACATCAACCAGGGGATGGGTATGCAGCAGGATCCACCTCACACCTGAGGGCCAACATCACCATGTCAATTGGATCCAAGCAGGTGCTACCTGACAGCAGAAGGCCCACATCATAAAAAGGTGAGGAACACAGCAGGGACCACCTCACAGAAGAGGGCCAATATCACCAAGGGTATGGGAACAAGGTAGGAATGACCTCACAGCAGAGGGCCCACATCATAAAAATGTGAGGAACCCAGCAGTTCTGACCTTACAACAGAGGGCACACATCACCGAGGCGATGAGGAACTCTTTAGGATCGACCTCACACCACAGGGCCCACATCACCAAGGGCATGGAAACGAGGCAGCAGTGACCTCACACCAGAGGACCCACATCATAAAAATTTGAGAAACCAAGGAGGGAACTCACACCAGAGGACGCACATCACCATGGTAAAGAGGCCCCCAGTAGGATCCAACTCACACCAGAGGGTGCACACATCACAAAGACGGGGACCATGCAGGAGTGAACTCACACCAGAGGGTTCACATCTCCAAGGGGATGGAATCCAGGCATGGACCACCTCCCACCAGACGGCCCACATCATAAAATGGTGAGGAACCCATCAGTTTTGACCTCACACTAGATAGCCCACATCATCAAGAGGATGGGAACCAGGCTGGAGCCACCTCACACCAGAGGGCGAACATGATGAAGGGGATGAAGAACCCAGCAGGATCCACCTCACACCAGAGGGACCTAATCACAAAGGGGTTGGGAACCAGGCAGGAGCTACCTTACAGTACAAGGACCACATCATAAAACGTGAGGAACCCAGCAGGAACCATCTCACACCAGATGGCCCACATCACCAAGGGGATGGTAACAAGGAAAGAGTGACTTCACACAAGAGGGCCCACATCACCAAGTGTTTGATGCACCTAGTAGGATCCACCTCATACCAGAGGGACAGCATCACAAAGGTGATGGATACCAGGCAGCAGTGACCTCTCACCAGAGGGCCCACATCACCAAGGGGATGGGAACCAGGCAGGAGTGACCTCACACTAGAGGGCATACATAACCAAGGGGATGGGAAACAGGATGAACTGACCTCACACCAGAGGGACAACATCAGCAAGGGGATGGGAACCAGGCAGGAAACACCTACAGCAGAGGGCCAAAATCGCCAAGGGAATGAGGCACCTAGCAGGATACACCTCACAGAAGAAGGCCCATAGCGCCAAGGGAATGAGGCACCTAGCAGGATACACCTCACAGAAGAAGGCCCATAGCACCAAGGGAATGGCAATCAGACAGGAGTGAACTCACACCAGAGGGCCCACATTATATAAAGTTGAAAAACCCAGCAAGAGTGACCTCACACCAGATGATCAACATCACCAAGAGGATGAGGTACCAAGCAATATCTGCTTCATACCACAGGGCCCACAGCACAATCGGGATGGGAATCGGGCAGAAACCACCTCATATCAGAGGGCCCACACCATAAAATGTGAGAAACCAAGGAAGAGTGACCTCACAGCAGAGGGCACACATCACCAAGGGAATGTGCATATGGAAGGACTGATTTCACACCAGAGTGCCCACATCATGAAGAGGATGAGGCACCAAGCAATAGTCATCTAACAAACACCAGAGGTCCCACATCACAAACAGAATGGGAATCAGGCAGGAGTGATCTCACAACAGAGGGCCCATGTCATAAAAAGAGAGAAACCCAGCAGGAGTGACCACACAATATACGGCCCACATCACCAAGGGCTTGAAGCACCCAGCAGGATCCACCTCACACCAGAGGGAAAACATCACAAAAGAGATGGATACCAGGCATCAGTGACCTCACACCACAGGGCCCACATCACCAAGGGGATGGGAACCAGGCAGGAGTGAACTCACACCAGAGGGTGAATATCATCAAGGGGATGAGGATCCCAGCAAGATCCACCTCATACCAGAGGGCCCACATCACAAAGGGGATGGTAATCAGGCAGAAACCACCTCACACCAGAGGGCCCACACCATAAAATGTGAGAAACCAAGGAAGAGTGACCTCGCAGCAGAGCGCCCTCATCAACAAGGGGATGGGAACCAGGCAGAGTGACCTTACCCTAGAGGGCCCACATCACCAAGGGAAAGTGCATCAAGAAGGAATGACTTCACACCAGAATGCCCACATCACCAAGGGGATATGAAACAGGCAGAACTGACCTCACGCTAGAGGGCCCACATCATCTAGGGGATGATGCACTCAGCAGGATCCACCTCACACAAGAGGAACCACATCACAAATGGATCCGCACCCAGCAGGATCCACTTCACAGCAGAAGGCCAACATCACCATGGCAATTGGAACCAAGCAGGAGCTACCTCACAGCAGAAGGCCCACATCTTGAAAAGGCGAGGAACAGCAGGGACCACCTCACAGCAGAGGGCCCACTTCAGCAAGGGGATGAGGCAACCAGAAGGATTCACCTCACACCAGAGGGCCAACATCACCAAGGGTATGGGAACCAGGAAGGAATTACCTCACATCAGAGGGCCCACATCTTCTAAATGTGAGGAACACAGCAGTTCTGACCTTACACCAGAGGGCACACATCACCAAGACAATGAGGAACCCTTCAGGATACACCTCACACCACAGGACCCACATCACCAAAGAGATGGGAACCACACAGATTGACCTCACCCCAGAGGACCCACATCACCAAGGGGATATGAAACAGGCAGAACTGACCTCACGCTAGAGGGCCCACATCAGCTGGGGGATGAGGCACTCAGCAGGATCCACCTCACACCACAGAGACCACATCACCAAGGGATCAGTACCCAGCAGTATCCAGCTCACACCAGAAGGCCAACGTCACGAAGGCAATTGGAACCAAGCAGGAGCTACCTCAGAGCAGAAGGCCCACATCATAAAAAGGCGAGGAACACAGCAGGGACCACCTCACAGCAGAGGGACCACTTCAGCAAGGGGATGAGGCAACCAGCAGAGACCACCTCACACCAGAGGACCTACATCACCAAGGGGATGGGCACCAGGCAGGAATGACCTCACAGCAGAGGGCCCACATCATAAAAATGTGAAGAAGCCAGCAGTTCTGACCTTACACCAGAGGGCACAAAACACCAAGGCGATAAGGAACCCTTTAGGATCGACCTCACACCACAGGGCTCACGTCACCAAGGGCATGGGAACCAGGCAGGAGTGACTCACAGCAGAGGGCCCACATCATCAAAAGTTGAGAAACCAAGCAGGAGGGAATTCACATCAGAGGGCCCACATCGCCATGGTAAAGAGGTCCCTAGTAGGATCCAACTCACACCAGAGGGTGCACATCACAAAGGGCATGCGGACCATGCAGGAGTGACCTCACACCAGAGGGACCACATCATGAAAAGGTGAGAAACCAAGCAAGAGTGACCTCACAGCAGAGGCCCCACATCAAAAAGGGGATGGGAAAATGGCAGGAGTGATCTCACAGCAGAGGGCCCACATCATAAAAAGTGAGAAACCCAGCAGGAGTGACCACACAACATAGAGCCAACATCACCAAGGCTATGAGGTACCCTTTAGGATCCACCTCACACCACAGAGCCCACATCACCAAGGAGATGGGAATCCGGCAGGAGTTACCACATACTAGAAGACCCACATCATAAAAAGGTGAGAAACCTAGCAAGAGTGGCGTAACGCAAGAGGGCCCCCATCAACAAGGGGAAAAGGAACCCAGCAGGATCCACTTCACACTAGAGGGCCCACATCAGCAAGGGGTTGGGATCCAGGCAGTAACCACCTCACACCAGAGGGCCCACATCATAAAATGGTGAGAAACCAAGCAAGAGTGACCTCACAGCAGTGGGCACACATCACCAAGGGTATAGACACCAGGCAGGAAACACCTCAAACCACAGGGTCCACCTCACCATGGGGATGAAGCTCCCAGCGGGATACACCTCACACCAGAGGGCCCACATCACAAAGGGGATGGATACCAGGCAACAGTGACCTCACACCACAGGGCCTGCATCACCAAGGGGATGGGACTCAGGCTGGGGTGACCTCATACCAGAGAGCCCATATCACCAAGGGGAAGAGGCACCCACTCGGATCCACCTCACACCAGAGGACCCACATCATAAAGGGGATGGGAACAAGGCAGGAAGGAACTCACACCAGAGGGCACATATCACCAAGGGGATGAGGCACCAAGCACTATCTGCCTCACACCAGAGGGCCCACATCACAAAGTGGATGGGAATCAGGCAGTAGTGATCTCACACCAGAGGGCTCACATCATAAAAAGGTGAGGAACCAATCAGTTGTGACCTCACACTAGAGGGTCCACATAAACAAGGGAATGGGTATCAGGCAGGAACAACCTCATACTAGAGGGCCAACATCACCAAAGTGATGAGTCACCCAGCAGGAGCCAACTCACACCAGAAGGCCCACATCACCAAGGGGATGGTAACCAGGCAAGAGTGACCTCACTCCAGAAGGCGCACATCACCAAGGGCCTGGGAACTAGGCAGGAATGACATCACATATGAGGACCCACACCATAAAAATGTGAGGAACCCAGCAGGTGTGACCTCACACCAGAGGGCCCACATCACCAAGGACCTGGGAACTAGGCAGGAATGACATCACATATGAGGACCCACACCATAAAAATGTGAGGAACCCAGCAGGTGTGACCTCACACCAGAGGGCCCACATCTCCAAGGGGATATGAAGCAGGAAGTAAAGACTTCACACTAGAGGGCCCACATCACCTAGGGGAAATGGCCCTCAGCAGGATCCACCATACACCAGAGGGACCACAACAGCAAGGGGATCAGTAGCCAGAAGGATCCCCCTCACAGCAGTGGACCAACATCACCATGGGATTTGGCAACTGGCAGGAGCTACCTGACAGCAGAAGGCCCACATCATAAAAAGGGAGGATCCCAGCAGGAACCACCTCACAGCAGAGGGCACACTTCAGCAAGGGCATGAGGCAACCAGCAGGATCCACCTCACAACAGAGGGCCAATATCACAAAGGTGATGGGAACCAGGCAGGATTGACCTCACAGCAGAGAGCCCGCATCATAAAAGGGTGAGAAACCCAGCAGTGGTGACCTTACACCAGAGGTCACAGATCACCAAGGAGATTGGAACCAGGCAGCAGTGAACTCACAACAGAGGACCCACATCATAATAATGTGAGAAACCAACCAGGAGTGACCTCACACAAGAGGTCCCACATCAAATAAAGGTGAGAAACCAAGCAAGAGTGACCTCACAGCAGAAAGCCCACAGCACCAAGGGGATGGGAACCAGGCAGGAGTGATCTCACACCACAGGGTCCACATTATAAAAAGGTGAAAAACCAAGCAGGAGTGACCTCACACCAGAAGGCCCATATCACCAAGGGGATGGGAATCTGGCAGGAGTTACCACATACCAGAAGACACACATCATAAAAAGGTGAGAAAACTAGCAGGAGTGAACTAACGCAAGAGGGCACACATAACCAAGTTGAAGAGGATCCCTGCAGGATCCACTTCACACCAGAGGGCCTACATCACCAAGTGGATGGGAACCAGGCAGGGACCACCTCACACCAGAGGGCCCACATCACCAAGGGGATGGTAACCAGGATGGGAACACCTCACACAAGAGGTCCCATATCACCAAGGGGATGAGGAACCCAGGAGGATCCACCTCACACCAGAGGCCCCACATCACCAAGGGGATGGGTCCTGGGCAAGAGTGACCTCACACCAGAGGGCCCACATCACAAAGAGGATGAGACACCAAGCAATATCCACCTCACACCAGAGGGACCACATCATAAAAAGGTGAGAAACCAAGCAAGAGTGACCTCACAGCAGAGGTCTCACATCACCATGGAGATAGGAAAATGGCAGGAGTGATCTCACAGCAGAGGGCCCACATCATAAAAAGGTAGGGAACCCATCAGTTGTGACCTCACATTAGATAGGCCACATCACCAAGGGGATGGGAACCAGGCAGGAACCACCTCACACCAGAGGGCAAACATCATAAAGGGGATGAGGAACCCAGCAGGATCCAATTCACACCAGAGGACCCACTTCACCAAGGGTATGGGAACCAGGTGAGATTGAACTCTCTCCAGAGGGCCCACATCACCAATGGGATGAGGAACCCAGCAGATTCCACCTCACACCACAAGGGGCACATGACCAAGGGCATGGGAACCAGGCAGGAATGACCTCACACATGAGGGCCAACATCATAAAAAGATGAGGAACCCAGCAGCTGTGAACACTCACCAGAGGGCCAATGTCACCAAGTGGATGGGAATGCACCAGGATCCACCTCACACCAGACGGCCCTCAAAGGGGATGGGAACCAGGTAGGAGCTACCACAAAGTAGAAGGCCTATATCATAAAAGGTGAGGAACCCAGGAGGAACCATCTCACACCAGAGGGCCCATATCACCAAGGGGATGGGAACCCGGTAGGAGTTATCACATACCAGAAGACCCACATCATAAAAAGGTGAGAAACCTAGCAAGAGTGATCTAACGCAAGAGGGCCCACATCACCAAGGGGAAGAGGAACCCAGCAGGATCCACTTCACATCAAAGGGCCCAGAACACCAAGGGGATGAGGAACACAACAGGATCCAACTCACACCAGAGGGCCCACATAATAAAGGGGATGGGAACAAGGCAGGAGTGAACTCACACCAGAGTGCACACATCAACAAGGGAATGGAAAACAGGAAGGAACCACCTCACACCAGAGGGCCCATATCACCAAGGGGATGTGGCCCCCAGGAGGATCCACCTCACACCAGAGGGCCCACAGCACCAAGGTAATGGGAACCAGGCAGGAGTTACCTAATAGCAGAGGGTCCATATCATAAAAAGTTGAGAAAACTAGCAGGAGTGAACTAATGCAAGAGGGCACACATTACCAAGTTGAAGAGGATCCCTGCAGGATCCACTTCACACCAGAGGGCCCACATCACCAAGTGGATGGGAACCAGGCAGGGACCACCTCACACAAGAGGACCCACATCACAAAGGGGATGAGACACCAAGCAATATCCACCACACACCAGAGGGCCCACACCATAAAAATGTGAGAAATCAGACAAGAGTGACCTCACAACAGAGGGCCCATAACATAAAAATGTGAGGAAGCCAGGAGTTCCACGTCACACCAGAGGGCCCACATCACCAAGGGAATGGGAATCAAGAAGGACTGACTTCACACCAGAGTGCCCACATCACCAAGGGAATGGGATTCAGGCAGGAGCCATCTCACAACAGAGGGCCCACATCATAAAATGTGAGAAACCCAGCAGGAGTGACCACACAACATAGGGCCCACATCACCAAGAGTTTGAGGCACCCAGGAGGATCCACCTCACACTAGAGGGCCCACAAATCCAAGGGGATGGTATCCAGGCAAGAGTGACATCACACCAGAATGCCCACATCTCCAAGGGGATGAGACACCCAGCAGGATCCATCTCACTCTTGAGGGCCCACATCACCAAGGGGATGGGGACAAGATAGGAGTGAATTCACACCAGAGGGCACACATCACCAAAGGGATGGAAATCAGGCAGGAACCACCTCAGAGCAGAGGGTCCACATCACAAAGCGGATGGGAATCAGGCAGGACTGACCTCACACCAGAGGGCCGACATCATTAAAAGTCCAGGAACGCAGCAGGAACCACCTCAGAGCAGAGGGCCCACATCACCAAGGGGAAGAAGAACCCAGCAGGATCCACTTCACACCAGAGGGCCCACATCACCAAGGGGATTGGAACCAGGCAAGAGTGACCTCAAAAAAGAGGGCCCACATCATCAAGGGAATGTGCATCAAGAAGGGCTGACTTCACACCATAGTGCCCATATCACCAAGGGGATATGAACCAGGCAGAACTGACCTCATGCTAGAGGGCCCACATCATCTAGGAGGTGAGGCACTCAGCAGGATTCACCTCACACCAGAAGGCCAACATCACCAAGGAGATGGGAACCAGGCAGGAAAGACCTGAGAGAAGAAGGCTCACATACTAAGAATGTGAGGAACCCAGCAGGTCTGAACTTACACCAGAGGGCACACATCACAAAGGGGATGGGAACCAGGCAGTAGTGACCTCACACCAGAGGGCCCACAAAATAAAAATTTGAGAAACCAAGCTGGAGGGATCTCACACCAGAGGGCCCACATCACCATGGTAAAGAGACATCCAGTAGGATCCACCTCACACCAGAGGGCCCACATCACAAAAGGGATGGGAATCAGGCAGGAGTGACTTCACACCAGAGGGACCACATCATAAAAAGGTGAGAAACCAGGCAAGAGTGACCTTGCACCCGAAGGCCCAAAACATAAAAATGTGACGAAGCCAGCATGTTCCACCTCACACCAGAGGGCACACAGCACCAAGAGGATGGGAACCAGGCAGAGTGCCCACACCCTAGAGGGCCCACATCACCAACGGAATGGGAATCAAGAAGGACTGACTTCACACCAGAGTGCCCACATCACCAAGGGGATATGAACCAGGCAGAACTGACCTCACGCTAGAGGGCCCACATCATTTAGGTGATGAGGCACTCAGCAGGTTCCACCTCACACCAGAGGGACCACATCACCAATGGGATCGGTACCCAGAAGGATCCACCTCACACCCGAGGGCCAACATCACCATGGCAATTGGAACCAAGCAGGAGCTACCACAAACACACCATAAAATGGCGAGGAACACAGCAAGGACCACC
Source organism: Hyperoodon ampullatus (assembly GCF_949752795.1). Lineage (NCBI taxonomy): Eukaryota > Metazoa > Chordata > Mammalia > Artiodactyla > Ziphiidae > Hyperoodon > Hyperoodon ampullatus. The sequence continues at coordinate 624,528 of NC_136933.1, forward strand.
TCAAAGCAGAGGGCCCACTTCAGCAAGTGGATGAGGCAACCAGCAGGATCCACCTCACACCAGAGGGCCAACATCACCAAGGGGATGGGTACCAAGCAGGAGTGACCCCACAATATAGGGCCCACATCATAAAAATGTGAGGAACCCATCCGTTCTGACCTTACACCAGAGGGCACACATAACCAAGGCGATGAGGAACCCTTCAAGATCGAACTCACACCACAGGGCCCACATCACCAAGGGGATGGGTACCAAGCAGGAGCGACCCCGCAATATAGGGCCCACATCACCAAGGGTTTAAGGCAACCAGCTGGATCCATCTCACACCAGAGGGCCCACATCACCAAGGGGATGAGAACCAGGCAGGAGTGTCCTCACACTAGAGGGCACACAGAACCAAGGGGATGGGAATCAGGCAGCAGTGACCTCACACAAGAGGGCCAACATCAGCAAGGGAATGGCAACCAGGCTGGAACCACCTACAGCAGAGGGCCAAAATCACCAAGGGGATGAGGCACCCAGCAGTTTCCACCTCCCACCAGAGGGCCCACATCACCAAGGGGATGGGAACCCATCAGGATCCACCTCACACCAGAGGGCCCACATCACCAAGGGGATGGGAGCCAGGCAGGAAATACATCACACCAAACGGCCAACATAACCAAGGGGATGAGGCACCAAGCAATATCCACCTCACACCAGAGGGCCTCACCTCCCTCACCTCACCTCCCTCAGCTCACATCCCTCAACTCTGTCACCTCACCTACTTCACCTCACCTCCCTGACCTCTCCTCATCTCACTTCCCTCAACTCCCTCACCTCACATCCCTCACTGCTCACCTCTCCTCACCTCACCATACATCCCTCACCTCACCTACCTCCACACCCTCACGTCATCTCCCTCACATTCTCTCATCCCTCACACCTCCTCCCTCACCTAACCTGCCTCCCCTCCTTCAAATCTCCTCACCTAACCTCCGTCATCTCACCTCCCTCACCTCACCTCCCGCCCTCCCTCACCTCACCTCTCTCACCTCCCTCAACTCACCACCAAACCTCCCTCACCTCTATCATCTCTCCTACCTTACATCAATTCCCTCACCCCACCTCACCTCCTTCACCTCACCTCCCTCCATGCCTCACATCCCTCACCTCCTTCACTTCACCTCCCTCCATGCCTCACATCCCTCACCTCATTTACCTCACCTCTCTCTCCTCACCTGCCATAACTCCCTCACCTCCCTCACCTCCCTCATCTCCCTCACCTCACCACATCTCCCTCAGCTCACGTCCCTCACCTCACACCCCTCAACTCTCCCCCCTTACCTAACCACCCTCACCTCCCTCACCTCACCTCACTCCCTCCCTCACATCCCTCACCTCACCTATCTCACCTCCCACACCTCACATCACTCACCTCCCTCATTTCCCTCACTTCCCTCATGTCTCCTCCCTCAACTCAACTCCCTATCCTCTCACCTTCCTCACCTCAACTCCCTTTCCCAACTCATCTCACCAGACTCACCTCACCTCCCTCACCTCGCCTCACCTCACCTCCATCACCTCACCTCCTGCACCTCTCACTACTCCTCACTCACCTCACCTCCCTCACCTCCTTCATCTCCCTTCCCCTCACCTCCCTCCCCTCCCCTACCTCACCTCACTTCCCTCACCTCCCTCACCTCATCTCCCTAATTTCTTCACCTCACTCAACCCCTACCTCACCTCCCATACCTCACCTTCCTCACTTCTCCTCATCTCACCTCCCTCACCTTCCTCACCTCACCGCCCTCCTTCCCTCACTTCCCTAAATTCCCACACCTCCTGCACCTCACCTCCCTTACCTCCCTCATTTCTCCGCCCTCAACTCTCCTCCCTCACCTCACTGCTCTCACCTCACCTCCATCACCTCCCTCACCTCACTTCCCCAGCTCATCTCCCTCATTTCTCTCACCTCTCCTCCCTCACCTCCCTCACCTCCTTCACCTCACCACCCTCACTTCCCTCACCTCACTTCCCTCCCTCACCTCTCCTCCCTCACTTCACCACCCTCAACTCACCTTCCTCACCACCCTCACCTCTCCTCCCTCACCTATCCTCACTCACCTAACTTCCCTCACCTCACCTCCCTAACCTCAATCACCTCACATCCTTCACCTTAATCCCGAAACCTCTCCATACCTCACCTCCCTCACATCACCTTTCTCAAGACACTTCCCTCACCTCATCTCCCTCACTGCTCACCTCTCCTCACCTCACCATTCATCCCTCACCTCACATACCTCCACACCCTCATGTCATCTCCCTCACCTCCCTCACATCTCTCACTCCCCCTCCCTCAACAGACCTTCCTCCCCTCCCTCCAATCTCCTCACCTCACCTCCCTCAAATACCCTCCCCCACCTCTCCTCTCCACCTCAACTCCCTCCCTCCCTCACCTCACTTCTCTCACCTACCTCACCTCACCTCCCTTACCTCACCACTCACCCCCCCTCATCTCCCTCACCTCACTTCCCTCACCCCACCTCACTCGCTGCCTCACCTCACCTCTCTCAACTCCCTCACTTCCACTCCCTCCATGCCTCACATTCCACACCTCATTTCCCTCACATCTCTCTCCTCACCTCCCACACCTAGCCACACCCACCTCACCACCCTCACTTCCCTCACCTCAACTCACTCATTTCCATCACCTCCCTCACCTCCCTCGCCTCACCTCCATCACCTTCCTCACCTCACAAACCTCACATCCCTCGTCTCACCTCCCTCACCTGCCTCACCTCACCTCCCTCACCTCACCACATCACCCTCAGCTCACCTCCCATCCCTCACATCCTTCAACTCTCCTCCCTTGCCTCACCAACTTCACTTCCCTCACCTCACATCCCTCACCTCCCTCACACACATCCTTCCCTCCCCACCTCCCTCACTTCCTTCACCTTGAACCCGTACCTATCCTCCCTCACCTCACATCCCTCACCTCCCTCACCTCTCCTCACCTCCCTCACCACCCTGACCACTTCTAACTCACCTCACCTCCCTTACCACGCTCATCTCTCCTCACCTCACATCCCTCTCCTCAGCCTCCTTCCCTCACCTCCGTCAGCTCATCACCCTCAACTCTGTCAGTTCTCTTCCCTCAACTCACCTCCCTCACCTACTTCACATCACTTCCCTCCCTTCCCTCACCTCACCTCCCTCCCTCCCTCACCTCTCCTCTCTCACCTCACCACCCTCACCTCACCTCCCTCACCACCCTCACGTCTCCTCCCTCACCTATCCTTGCTCACCTCACTTCCCTCACCTTACCTCCCTCACCTCCATCACTGCATCTCCCTAATCTTAACTTCCAAACCTCTCATTACATCCCCTCCCTCACCTCACTTTCTCCCATGTCACCACCCTCACCTCCCTCACATCACCTCCATCACCTCCCTCACCTCACCTTCCTCACCGCCCTCAGTTCACATCCCTCACCTCACCTACCTCACCTCCCTCACCTCACATCCCTCTCTACTGACCACTCCTCACGTCACCATACCTCCCTCACCTCACCTACCTCCACAACCTCACATCATCTCTCTGACCTCCCTCATATCCCTCACCCCTTGTCCCTCACCTAACCTTCCTCCACTCCTTCAAATCTCCTCACTTCACCTCCCTCATTTCACCTACCCCTTCTCTCCTCACCTCACCTCCCTCACTCCCTCACCTCACTTCTCTCACCTACCTCACATCAGCTCCCTCCCTCCCTGACCTCACATCCCTCACCTCCCTCACATCCCTCACCTCCCTCACCTCCCTGTCCTCACCTCCCTCACTGTTCACCTCTCCTCACATCACCATACCTCCCTCACTTCACCTACCTCCACAACCTAACGTCATCTCTCTGACCTCCCACACATCCCTCACTCCCCTTCCCACACCTAAACTTTCTCCACTCCCTCAAATCTCCTCACTTCACCTCCCTTATTTCACCTCCCCATCCTCTCCTCACCTCACCTCTGTCACCTGCCTCACTTCACCTCCCTCACCTAACCTCCATCACCTCACTCACCTCTACCCCCTCAAAACACCACCGTCACTTACCTCCCTCACATCCCTCACCTCACCTCCCTCTCCTCCCTCACCTCACCTCCCTCACCTCTACATCACCTCCCTGACCTCTCTTCCCTGATCTCACCTCCCTGACTTCACCACCCTCACTTCCCTCAACTCCTTCACCTCACCTCCCTCACATCAACACACTCATCTCATATCCCTCACCTCATCTCCCTCACCTCACTTCCCTCACCTTCCTCACCTCCCTCTCCTTACCTCCCTCACTCCCCTCACCTCCCTCAACTCACTCACCTCACCTCCCTCAACTCTCTCATCTCACCACCCTCACCTTCCTCACCTACCTCACCTCACCACCCTCACCTCCCGCCCTCACTCCCTCCCTCACCTCACCTCCCTCACCTCTCCTCAAATCACCTCCCTCACTTTCATCACCTCACCTCCCTCCCTCCCTCACCTCCCTAACTTCCCACAACTCCCTCAACTCACCACCATCACCTACCTTACCTCTCCTCCCTCAACTCTCCTCCCTCACCTCCCTCCCACCCCCACCTCTGTCTCCTCCCTCACCTCCCTCACTTCGACCCCCTACCTATTCTCCCTCATCTCACCTCCCTCACCTCACATCTCTCACCTCCCTCACTTTTCCTCCTTCACCTCACCTCCCTTCCCTCATATCCCTCACCTCCTTCACCTCCCTCTCTTTCCCAACTCCCTCTCCTTCCTCACCTAACCACACTCACCTCCTGCACCTCCCTCACCTCACCTCTCTCACCTCCCTCACTTCACTTCACTCACCTCCCTCACCTACCTCACTTTACCTCCCTCACCCACCTCACCTCTCCTCCCTCACCTCACATCCCTCACTTCCCTCACCACACCTCCCTCACCTCCCTCACCTCCCTCAGGTTACCTCCCTCACCACCCTCACACCTCCCTCAATTAACCTCCCTTACCTCCCTCACCACCCTCACCTCTCCTCCCTCACCTCAACTCACACCTTCCCTCACCTACCTCACCTCACCTCCCTCCCTCTCTCACCTCCCTCACCTCACCTCCCTCACCTCCTTCACCTCACCTCCCTCACAGCACCTCCATCACCTCCCTCCTTTTCCACACTTCGCCTCCCTCACCTCACTATCCTCAGCTCCCCTCACCTCACCTCCATCACTTCACCTCCATCAGCTCACCTCCCTCACCTCCCTCATTTTCCTCACCTCCCTCACGTCTCCCCCTCACCTCACCTCCCTCATCTCCCTCACCTTCCTCACCTCAACTCCCTCACCTCACCTCCCTCACCATCCTCACCTCTCCTCACTCATCTCACTTCCCTCACCACCCTCACCTCTCCTCACCTAGCATCCCTCTCCTCACCTCTTTCCCTCCCTCATCTCCCTCACCTCACCTCTCTCACTTGCCTCAACTCTCCTAACCTCAGCTCCCTCACCTCAGCTCCCTCACCTCTCCTCACCTCACCACCCACACCTCCCTCACCTCACCTCCCTTACCTCCCTCACATTTCCTCTCTCAACTCTCCTCCCTCAACTCACTGCCCTCACCTCACCTCCCTCAGCTCGCCTCCCTCAGCTCATCTCCCTCACTTCCCTCACCTCACCTCCCTCCCTCACCTCCCTCACCTCTCCTCTCTCACCTCACCACCCTCACCTCACCTCCCTCACCACCCTCACCTATCCTCGCTCACCTCACTTCCCTCACCTCACTTCCCTCACCTCTATCACAACACCTCCCTCACCTTAACTCCCAAACCTCTCCTTACCTCACCTCCCTCACCTCACCTTTCCCACGTCACCTCCCTCACCTCCCTCCCATCACATCCCTCACAACCCTCACCTCACTTCCCTGGCCTTGTGATCAGGTGACCTTGTTTCCAGCCAGATAATATAGGATGGAAATCCCATCTCAAGATCCTTAATGATATTTGCAAAACCTTTTTTACAAATGAGGTAACAGTCAAGGATTTGGACATGGATATATCCTTTTGGGGGCCACCATCCAACCCACTACACCAGCCATAAGATACTTTGATTTTGGCTGATGGCTGCAGCTTATGGTGTGGGAGATTGGCTGCTTCTTTCGAGCCACTTAAGTAATGGTCTGACATAAAGAAAAGGGGCGTTAGGGAGTTGCAGGTGACTGAGCAATACCTGGAGCAGAATGAATAAGGCACCTGGAGGGTTTTAGTATACAGAGACCTTTACCTGGCACTTGACTTGAGAGTGTGCAGGAGTTTACAGGGCAGGAAAGTCTCAGGCAGCCGTCCACCTTGCCTTACTCTTCATGTACAGTTTTTCCCAAGCAGGCTTGACTGAGACAAAGACTCAATTGTAAGGAAAACATGTTTTATAGAACTTGTCGGCATTGACACATAGGGTCTACCATAGGCTCAAGTGACTCCCTTTACATGTGGACCCAAGCTGACACTGGATTTGTCAATTATGTTGGAGAAAGAAATGTTCTCTTAAAGGCAGCTGCCTTTGGTCTATGCAGTTCCATAGCAGGAGGCAGTGAAAATGGCCATGATGGCATAGGACTGTCAAATCTCCGCATCAGAACTGGAGGTGTAATGCCACTCGACAGAACCCATAAACAGTTAGTACTGTAGTGTAAACAACAAGGTCATCAAAGAGGAAGGACAACTCAAGAGTCCATGTGTGACAGATGCTCAGGGCTGTGCACTGCACATGGCAAATTCATAGTGACAAATCAACGTCAAACTAAAAGTTTCCTCCTGTTTCGAAGTTTGCAGGTCAGAAATTTCAGTTAAATGGCATAGACTAATGGACATTCTAGTGAGGCTAAAACCAAAGAGACTTTATCTTTCTCTCAAATGCCATTGAGTTTCTGCTATGTTCTTTGGTCAAATTCTTTACTGGATTCCGGGAACAAAAATGTGCCTAGTTTCACTCTTCTAGGAGAGGGGGATTGGCTTGCTTTTGAGATTGTTTTTAAATTTTGGGGATAGTGCTGTAAAATCAAATTGTATCTTAGTAACTCTTTAGACTCTTTAAAAGCATGGCTCATGAGAGGCTTGATAAACTGATAAAACAGCCAAGGCCCTGAGAGACCCACACCCGTGTCAGTGACAGACGTCCAAGCTACAGATACTGAAGGAGGCCTCAGTCCCATTCAGGCAATGAAAGCCCTGTCACTGAGAATGAACCAAATGTACGTTTGGGAGGATGGTTTATGGACATTTAGGACTTTGGATTTTTAACCCACAGTAACAAGGAAACTTGATTTCAAAATAGGGATTTAATACTTTGAAACCTTAATTCATAAGAGCGTGTAATGTGTGCCCTTTTAATTTCTCTGTGAAGAATTTGATACTGGCAAAGGTTTACTTTCAAATTTGCAACATTTCCATGATTTCTGAATTGTATTACTGGATGCTTTTATGTATTTAATCTTATTTTGTCATTTGACCTCATCAAATGTCTATGGTTAGCTGTGTTGTGGATGGCTGGTAGAACAAAAAGTTGTTTCTGATCATTGGATATGAGTAGCCTTGGAGTTAATTTAAATTAATGCAATTTCTCACCCATATCAGAGACTTCTGGGATGAAACTCTAAGTCGTCCACCAGCAGTTCCCAGAGGCCACTCAAATGAGTAGCCCCATAAAAGTGTGAGCAAGACTGTCCTGATAAATGTCTACTCTTTTTCCTGAAGAGAGAGGCATATTCCATTAATTATAGGCTTCAAGGCATAGTTGAGTTGGTTAAGAGATTGAAAAAAACAGGGGAGCATCAGTGACAGTTTCCCTTCTCGTTCCTAATGGTACCAGCATGTGAAGGGAATTTGATTAGTATAACTTTTAACCTCCCTGCTCTTATATTCACTGACACTGGCTAGGTGAGGTGATCTACTTGACTGGCAAAGTTGGGAAGCTCTTCTTTCCTTCGTCTTGGGAGTGAGTCTGGTGATAGAGAGACAAAAGTTCTCTGCTCCACTGTGGACATGCCCCTCTCACATGGGTTTACCTGGAAACAACATGCTGCAACAAAGTGGGTAAGTCTGGATAATTCTAGAATTCAGTTGACAGACTCACTTGGCTATGTCATGAAGCCCCAGTTTCCAACATGGGAAATAGTAAAAAGTGACATAATGTGTGGGCTCCAGTGCAAAATGAAAATATAGTGCCTCTTGTTCCAACTGCAAAGATAAAGTCTTGTTGAAAGTATTTGCACTGGGGTGCATAGTGTCCTCCCTAAATTCATGTTCACCTGGAACCTGTGAATGTGCCCAAGTAAATTCTTTTTCAGATAGAATCGAGATAAGATGACATCATACTAGATTAAGGTGAGTCCTAAATGGATTCTGTGGGTTGTTTTCTCTTTTCTTTTTCATACATGTCATCTTTTTCAGCAGAAGTGTTTGGCTAATATTGGGAAGTAACACAAGTAAGAAAGGGTATGATAAGATTCCTTGGACCTTCTTGTTTCTTAAAAAAAGCAACACTTTCTTTCTGTGTTAGAAGTAAGTTCAGATTCAAATGGAAAGCATGGCCTCCGGACCTGTTAACACCTTCACTTAGTCTTGGATGTGACCAGTAGCACAGAATTCTGGTGGAACTCAGTAAGACTCCAAATGGGTTCCAAATAAACATGTCATGGAAAGCACACCATAAACAGGGTGAAAATTAGATGTGAATGGGGCAGCAGGAATGGTGACAGACACACATATTGCACATGTCTCCTCTGCTCATGCGTATATTTTATTGTCCCATAAACTTTACTTACAGAACGCAAGTTCAAAGATAAAATCATTAAGAATATTAAGACAGCAATATCAGAGCATGAAACCAAGCAAGTGTGGGGCCCTTCTGAGCTTGGTTCATCTGGGACTTGATAAACTGGTAAAACAGCCAAGGCTGTGAGATACCCACACCATGTCAGTGACAGGAGTCCAAGCTACAGATATTGAAGGGGCCCTCAATGCCACTCAGGCACTGAAAGCCCTGTCACTGAGAATGAACCAAAATATAAATTTAGGAGGATAATTTATGGACACTTAGGACTTTGGATTTTTAACCCACAATAACAAGAAAACTTCATTTCAAAAGAAAGTGTGAGGTCTTCAAGTTTGCTTTGGTTATTGAGGGTCCTTTGTGGTTACATATCAATTTTGGAGTCGTTTCTTCTATTTCTGCAAAAATAGGGGATTTTTATAGGCATTGTATTAAATCTGTAGATAGCTTTGTGTAACATGAACATTTTAACAATACTTCATGAACATGGGACGTCTTTCCATTTATTTATGTCTTCCTTAATTTATTTCAGTACTGCTGTAGTTTTCAGTGTACAAGTCTTTCATGTCTTTGGTTAAGCTTATTCCTAAGTATTTTATTCTTTTTGATGGTATTGTAAATGTAATTGTTCTCCTAATTTCTTTTTCAGATTGTTCATTGTTAATGTACAGAACTGCAAGTGATGTGTGTATGTTGATTTCATATTCTGCAAACAAACTTTGCTAAGTTGGTTTATTCTAATAGATTTTTTGTTCTAATAATTTTTTTGTGAAATATTTAGCATTTTCTACATCTTTTTCAATAGTTTCCCTTTCAGCCTAAGTTTATCCTTAAATCTAGGGGACATTTTGACCTCCATCTTAGGCTTTCATCTTATTTCTCAACTTATTCAGAGTCTTAGTTAGTTAGTGTTCTCCTTATTGTTTGCCACTTTGGAGAATCCAACAAAATGTTCTACTCAAGGTGAGACCTCTTTTCTCTTCCACTCTGAACCTGAATATCACTTATTACTTAATTCATTCTCTTAGAAGGTAGCATTCAAAGTTTAATGGGTGATCTTTCTTAAAGGAGGTCAATATGCTCACCGAACTCAAGACCTCTGGTGAGTTGTGTCAAGTGCATAGGAATCATATTAACTTGTTGGCTGTTAGCACCCCTGGAAACATTTCTAAAGTGACATTTGAGATTGATATTCAGGTTTATTGGGCACCACATTAAAGAGTTTAACAAAATAAGAGTAGGCTGGTCTTTCCTAAAGCAGGGTTTATTCAAGGGTGACCTTGTAGCCACCTGCATCAAGCTCATCCTCGTTGAGTCATTGAGTGCCCTCAACCCCCCTAAACTGTAAACTCCTTATAGACAAGAATTATGTTTTATAGCTCTTGTTCCCCTTCCCTATACCTAAACATGCCTGGAATAGAAGGTTCCTCTACGAAAATGTGTTGCTTTAGTTTAAACTACATTAAGTACATTTATGTTCATTTCCCACTGGGAAAGGAGGATACATTCCACAGGATTCAAATATCAAACCTTTAAACTTCCTTGAGCCCAAGATATATAAATAGTTACATAACTATCCTCCCTCTATACAACTCTAAGATGATCATATCAAAGTATGGTCATTAATTGTTTTTAACTGCACACAGGTAATAAGCAAAGTGAAAGGAACTTCTTCCACCAAAGTAAAGGCCAAAGTTCAAAAAGTCAAATTAATATGGGATTTGTTACTATCCTAAATAGTAAAGAACACTTACAAGAAATATCACAGTGCTGGTTGCTATTATCATCTTTTCATTTTCCATTACTGTTGTTTATATTATCTTCATGGGATTTCACTGAAGTTATCAAGTTTTTTTATAGTCAAATTAAAAAACAAAATGCCTTGAAATGCCAATACAAAGAAAAATGAGTCAGAATACGAAAAAATGTTTTAGACAAGTTGACAACATATATTCTTTACTCATTTCGCTTTTTGAGACAAGTTCCATCTTATTCACACCCACATGTACAATACACTGAATAAAATACAACCCCATCACTCGATGGTGATAAAAAAAGGAAAGACAAGCTGGTTCCAGAAAATTCCTCTATTCCTATTATCTTGTTGCATCTGGCAAAAAAGAGCATTTTGAAATATTCTCTAAAGTTTTGTATTTTATTTGATAATAATTTGCTTATTTATCTCAATGTAAATATTAAAAATGCATGAGAAATATGTTACATTTGGCATTTGACTATTCCTATCTATTTCCTTAATCTTTCCTTTGCCTTCTATGATGATCTTTTGGGATAGACAGCACATACCACTCTCATACACCTCAGACTCTACAGCCGCATACACATGCAAAATAGCTTGTGGGGGGATGTGTTAACATACACTTGGTTGAGGCAGGAAGGCTGTAGAGTACATCGTTTTTACACCACAATATTTCAAGTGTTTTTGGAAAGTAACCCTAGTTTGAGTGCAAGTTCCATCGATTTATCAAATGCATTTCAGGTATACCTAGGTATATCCAGTCAAATGGTAAGGCTATATTGCTGGGAGACTATTTACATGAGCAAGTGAAAATAAATCAGTGAAAGAATATATTATAACCAAGAGTCAGATATAATAGGTCAATCAAGTAGAATGTAGATCCCAGAAACATATCCACACATATAAGGACAATTTATTGTTCAACAGAGGTGCAAAGCCAATTTTGAGGAGAAAGGATAGTCTTCTTGACAAATGGTGCTGGAATCATGTAGTACATGGATATAGTCCCTAGGTAGCCATATGCAAAAGTATGACCTTTGATCCTTACTTCACACCATATAAAGAATTAACTAAATGTAGATCAAAACATAAATCTCTAAAACGTGGACAAAATCTTTTTGACCTTGGGTTAAGCAAAGATTTCCTAGAGATGACACCAAAAACAAGATCCATAAAAGAAAAAAAGTGATAAATTGGGTTTCATCTTTGGAAGCCATTATTAATAAAAGAAAAGCCACAGGTTGGAAGAAAATATTTACAAATTATATACCTGAAAAGACTTGTGTCTCTAAAATGTATAGAACTCTCAAAACTCAGTAATTAGAAAAAAAATTAAAAATTAACAATATGGGTAACAATATTAAAAAAGAGATCCTTCCAAGGAGGTGTACGGATGCAAATAAGCACATGAAGTTGCTCAATGTAATCAATTATTAGCTAAATGAAAATGAAAGTCCCAGGAGATACCACTACACACCTATTGAATGGATAAAATTAGAAAAGTCCAACCACACCAAGTATTGGTGAGGCAGTGTAGGAACTGCAAGTCTTTTACACTGCTAGTGGGAAGGAAAAGAGTACAGTCACCTCAGTCAACAGTTTCTCTGTTTCCTTATCAGTTGAACATACACCTACCTTATGATCCAGCCTTTCTTCACCTAGATGTTTATGCAAGAAAAATGAAAGCATATGTTCATACAAAGACTTGTACATGGATCATCATAGCATCTTTATTTTTAATAGACAGAATTGAAACAACCTCGAGCACCCATCAACAGGTGAATGAATAAATATTCTGTGGTATACCCATACAGTGAAACACTACTCAGCAAAATAAAGTGATAAACTATTGATACCCACAAAAATATGAATTACTCTCAAAATAATTACATTGAGTGAAAAAAGCCAGATAAAAGAGTCCTCACTCTGTGAATCCCTTTATATAAATTTCTAGAAAAATGCAAACACATCTATAACGAAAGAAAGCATATCAGTGCTCACTTGGGGATGTTGAGGGGTGGAATGTGAGGAAAAAAAGGGGCTTTATGAATGAGGCATAAACACTTGCAAGTGATGGATATGTTCCTTTTCTTGATTGTGTTGGCAGTTCCATGGGTATATGCATATTTCAGAACTTAAATTGTGTTTTTAAGTATGTGCAGTGTACTGTGTCTGTTCTATTTAACAGAGTCATTTAAAAAAGGCTAAGAACAGACGTTTGTCTCCACAAATAAATGTAATGAAGAACAGAAAAGTCAACTACAGTATGATCTCTGTCAGCTGAATTTTCCTGTAGTTTATTTCCTCAAAAACTATATCCCAGTTCTTAAAAGAGATGGGACTCTTAATAAATGGTTAAAGAAACCGGCAAAGCCATCAGCAGGGTGAGCTCCAGCTACTTTTCAATTGTGAGACATTAGGTTCACGGTGCAGACATGCTAGGGTGTTTGTTCTTCCAGCCCAATATTTTAGAGAGGATATGAAACACCCCCGTTAAATGCCTTCAAGTGATGGCCAGAGTGGAGTTTGGAGAATGATGTCTGTGATCTTTAATATGGTTATGCCTTTGTAAAGAGTCTCACTCAGAATTTCCAGGGTAATTTTGGAGTCTTTTTGTTTGTTTGTTTTTTGGATGATATATATGTCTAACTCACCTCAAGAATATATCCACATAGACTTGAAGTTAGGGACCAGCTGGTGTAAATTTGTGTGGTTATCTCCTGACCTAACCTTTTAGCTTCTTTTTGTTCCTTGATTGTAGTTAAGCTTCATCTTGCCTCAGGGCCTTTGTAGTCACTGTTCCCATGTTTTGGAAATATTATTTCCAGAAAAATTTTCTATAAATGATTCCTTTCTATTCTTTGGCACTCATCTCTTAAAGATATATTTTTTCCTTGATTGTCCTACTAGCCTAACTCAGTCCCAATTTATCAGATTACCTTACTTCTTTCACAGAATAATAATCAAAACAAATATTATCTTTGGTATCTCTTTGTATTTAGATGAACTTCTTCCCGAAGAACTCAAGCCCCACCGTGACAGAGGTTGTTACCATTCTTATCCCTTATTCTGGGTCTTAGAACTGTGTCTGGCATGTAGTAATCACTCGAGGTCTGTTGACTGTGTAAACAATATGTGAGTAGACGAACAGATTTGGAGTTATTTGAGGTCGTTCTTAATGGTGGCTGGTGTTGGTGATTAAATTAAAATTGTAGGTTTTAGAGTTGGAAGTGATCTTGCTGAGTCTCAGAGTTATGGCAAAACTCTCCCTACTGTAGCATCCCTGACAGATTATCAAGTCTGAGCTTGAATAACTGTATATGAAAGACCCTAACCAGGGCAACCTCCTAGCTTTCTTCAAGCAGATCACAACCTTCAATGGGAGTTTGCTCCCTATTATTCAGCTGTAATTAGGAGAAAATGGTTTGATTTACCCAGAATCATCTTCTCTCAGTCTCCTTGCTCTAGTTCCTAGAGAATATACAGGACAGAGTTTCCTCTAAATTACATCTTTTTGGGTTTGCATTCCCGCTGGTAACAAAATAAGCATCATGCTATTGCAAAATTCCCCTTGATTGTCTGCACTTGTTGCTACATTCCTTGTTAGTGTTTAGAAATAATTTGTCTTAATGTTCCACATTATAATAGATGGAGTACAGAAATAAAAGAGATCTCAGGGTTATGTCATGAGCAATCAGACAGATATTTTCACTTACCATTTTAATGTATTTAATGCTGACACTGTGAGGAATTGAACAGTATAGTCACTGAGTTATTGCCATTGCTGAAAAAAATGTATTTATGGTGAAATTTATGGTAACTTTGAAAGCATTAGCTGATGGGGGAATTGTCAGCTACATCTTAGATCTCTGAGCATTTCTCAAAAAGTTGTGATACGAAACACCTCTGCCTTTTCTTGTATTTCTGTTATGTTCAACTACTTCACAAAAAGCATTCTTCATATTCCTGAAATAATGATGGGCTTAGTTGAGATTCTTTTGGGTCCTAAGAGACCAACATGTGAGCATAATAACATCGAGTTACACAGAGCCTGGATGTTTGGCTCCAGACTGAAAACCCCATGGAGTTGTTTTTTCACATCTCTTCACCAATGTGTATGAATGGGAGAAAACCAAAAGTTCTGGTTTGTTTGATCAAGAGGAGCCACACTCCTTTTACTTTTGCTGTGACAAACAAAGGGGTGTAAAATATCTGAAAAGAGCCTCTTAGGGTTTGGTAGAATGCTTAAGTGGGATGTAGAGAATATACAACAAAAATAAAAGCAAGTGAGTACTGCTGGCAAACTTTTTCAAGGACAGCTAACAAAATAATAATAATAGTAACAACAAGAGTAAGATTTATTTTAAAAGACTTAAGAGTGACATGGATTCCTAACCACTCTACATGTATTAACTCCACACCACAGCTCTGTACAATGGGTGAGGTTATTAGGCCCTTGTTTTTCAAAGAGGAAGTGAAATACAAAGAAGTACCACTCCTGAAATCCCACCACTAATAAGTGGTGGAGCTGGCTGAAAAAGATCCAGGCAAATTAATTTCAGAGTTAGTGCTCTTAACCAGTAGGTTATGTACCACAGGTAATATTTGCACATTTTGAAATCACTTTACAGATACGATTTTTACCCCTAACGTACACAGGGAGTACCCAGGGAATTTGGCATTATAATTATTTTTACTTCTTTGCCAACAATCTGTTAACTTTTGGCAGTTCAGTATCCTTTCCCAACTTCTTAAAAATTCAGCCTACAATCCAAAAAAAAAATAAGGGCTAGTGAAAATAAATGTCTTGTAAATCCAGTTCAGAGAGCAACTAAAAACTAAGTCCCCCAAGGATGTAAAAGAGAAAGCAAAAGAATGAGACAAGAAGCCCAAACCCTATGATTAAGCTCCACGTTGTTAGGTAAAGGGGCATTTAATTAATGCTTCTTTAATACCTTGCACACAGAGGCATGGCTCTACAGAAGCCAAGGAGTCTCCCTTTCATCACTGATTCATGGTATGCTTCTGGCAAGGTCACTTCCTTCTTTGAACCTCAAAGCTTTTCATCAATACAGTGAGGGTAATGGAACAAGGTTAGCTCTCACAAGCCAACACTCATGCTCTCTCATGTTTCCTGTGAGTCTAGGTAAGTGCCGAATGTCTTTAACATGACAGATTATATTTATTCTTAACCATTTCTCTTCTCCTGATTTTTACATAATTTCTAATACATAGTAGAATAGTATAAAAGAAAACATACCACACTGAAAAGTAACTGATACACTAACTTTCCATTCTCATTTCGCTTCCAATTCAGCCAAAAGCCTTCTGTAGAATTCTGATGCAGACAATGAAAACACACTCTAAGTGTTCCAAAGTCTTTTCCATATTTGGTAGCCCTGTGATTTCCATTGGGAGAACTATCTTGGACTGTCATCTGAAAATCTATTAAAAAGAAATTAAGTAACAGGAATTCATATCAATGGTATTGGAGAAAGAAATTCTTGAACTTATCTTACTGTGTGAACCTTCATCCATGTACAAAATCAACAAGAAAGGCTAAACTTTAAAGGCAACATATTCCCACGAATAGAAGAGAAAACATAATACAACTAATATACAATGCTAACATTATGTACATACACATATATACAAGTGGTCTTGAAATATATTCCCAGATATTAATTGGATTAAAGTTTGGGGCAATAAAGCATTTTTTCTCATAGAGAACGTTATTCTTTAAGGCACATACAGACACACATATCTGCCCCGCTGGCCTCTCACAGTTTCAGTTGATTCCAGTCATGTCCCCAGTTCATTTCCCCATATATTTATTCTCAGATTAGTGATTTTTGAATAGGTGTTCATCTCATTAGAAATACCTGTACCATGACTGCAGAATACTCAGATTTCTTTTTGGCATTTGGTGGCATTTGATGGGGAAAGTGATAAGTTGTATGACAGGAGAGGTACAAGGTGAACCTTAGAATAACTAAGACTTTATGCATAGTTCTTTTTTTTTGTTTTGCGTTATGCGGGCCTCTCACTGTTGTGGCCTCTCCCGTTGCGGAGCACAGGCTCCGGACGCGCAGGCTCAGCGGCCATGGCTCACGGGCCCAGCCACTCCGCGGCATGTGGGATCTTCCTGGACCGGGGCACGAACCCGTGTCCCCTGCATCGGCAGGCGGACTCTCAACCACTGTGCCACCAGGGAAGCCCTATGCATAGTTCTTAATCCCAAAAGGAAAAGATAAGGATAGCAGCGAAAGTCATTGGAATAAAGGACCTCTCAAATGAATCAGCATTAGGAGAATTCATTGGTTACTGACTGTCCAGTCGGTTTAGGTTATAGAGTATTCTTGAGTGACTGCATCACTTTATGAAAGGATCTACCTAACTATAGATTTCTTTTGCTTGGATTAGTTTATATGGCAATAATATGCATAAAGAATGGCAATTGTGAATTCGTGCCTTCCCCAAATTGAAGACAATCGTTAAGGTACAAGTTTACCCAAGACTGCAAATGATTTATCCATACTATACTAACTGAGACTGTGTCTTACCATTCTTGTTTGTTAAAGGAGATAACAAGGCTAACTTTGAGTAGAGTAAGAGCAGGATACTTAGAAAATACTTTCAGGTTAAATTTTGTAAACAAAGTTCAGTGTTTACCCGCCAAAAGCAAATCAGCTCCTTTAGTACTGCAGGAAATGCCTTCATAGTTTTTCACTGCCACTAAAGGAATTTAAAACACCTGTTGGATATATTCCCTCCTAGAATGCCATTTGTACACATATTCCTAATAGGACCTGTTATTTTAAATGCAAACTCATATTATAAGGCTCAGAATTGATACTCAGTATTTTTAGTGATCACATGGTTTAGGGTTATCAGATTTGGGCTCAGACTTGCATTTCAAGCATTGCTATCTGGGCTTGTTAAATGATTTCCTTGCAACCAGGAAAAATGTTTATCTGAATCAAAAGTCCAATTAAAGAAATGTGATAGTGGTTGATGAAGCAGACTAGCATAGGAGCTAGGGCAATTATGGACAAGTTACATTTAACCTCTCTGTGCCTCAGTGTCTTCCTCTGAAACTGAGTTTTTTCATCAATGGGGATAAATACTGGTACAAATCTGACAGAGTTATTGTAAGAAATGAAGGAGTTCACAAATTTCCTAAAGACTTAATGTTTGACTTGTCATTACTAAATGCTGGTAATTATTAGTAAATCAATATCCCTCTATTATTTATTATATCAAAATAATAATGATAAAGGCCTGTTATTTTAGTAGTTCTATTTTTTGGTCATATAGTTTAGACTAACTCATATTGTTTAAATGTGAAACCGAGAAGAAAAACAGTTTTGTATTGTTTTTTTAACCTGGTCAAGAACCCAAATCACCTGATTCAGATATGTTTCTAACTTGGCAGCTGCTTTGAATCTGTCACAGCCAGAGAAAGCTTAATGTCTCAGAAAGTGACAGCCTTGTATTTGTGTAGTATAAAAAAGAACATACATGCTAGGTAAGATATATACCCCTTATCCTAGTCATGCCACATAGAGTGCAAAACTCTTCCTGCTGGGTACAAACATTGTGATCCAGAGCCTGCCATTGCCCATTATCAGGAGCAGGAAAGCATAAGAACCATTTGTGTTTGCCCTTAAGTTAGTCTACAACAGAGAGACTGTCAAACAGCCTCTGATAGTACCCTCCCACTGGACAACCTTCTGTGCTCTTTTGAGCATGCTCAGATGGAGTCTGCCATCAGTGTGGTGGGAGTTCACTTCGCTTCAAGTGTGTCCACGTTGAAGGGTGAAATTAACAAATACTAACCAAATTTGTGGCTGTCCAAACTAGGAAAATACTTAAACAATCAGGACATGAAGAATCAGGCAAATACTCTTTTGGCGTCAACCCAATAAAAAAGCTTCTTGGTGAGAAAAAAGTTGCCAAAGATGAAAGCCCAGAATAGTGCTACTGTAGCCTAACCACAGTGTCAAAGCAAATAACACACATACACACAAACGCAAAAGGAAGCCATCTTCACACCAATCTGCCAAAGTCCTTTATGGGTCTTCAAATTGAGCAGATTAGGTAGGTTGATGGTTGTCCTTTATGGACTGGGTCCACCTAACAAGACTGGTTACTAACAGAATATCTCTGTTTTGTCATTTAATAGACATCCCAAACTTAATATACCTTGCAATCAAATACACACATAGTCACTCATGCTTTTCCTGTAGACTTTCCAAAACAGAAAAGGGCAGCTCCATTCTTCCTGGTGCTCAGTTGCAAAATGGGATTCATCTTTGACATTTTTCTTTCTCTCTCCGTTCACGTCCAATACAGAAGCAAACTGTGTCAGCCCTATCTTTGAGATAGAACCAGAATTTGACAATATCTTGATTTTTCCACTATTACCACTCAGGATTAAGATTTCGTTGTCTGTCATCTTAATTATTATCCCTCTGAAATGTGTCCTTAACACAGTGGCCAGAGGACCCTTTGAGAATCTAAGTCAGAAGAATTATGTGACTTCAGTGTCTTCCCCTTCATCATAGTTGAAGCTGAAGTTCTTAAAATGCTGGAAAGTTGCTACATGATTACCCTCCACATTATATATTTGATCTCATCTCCTCCACCTCTACTCCTTGCTCACTCTTTTCCAAACACCATATATCTTTTGTCCTTGATATTCAACAAGTATAGTAGGCAGAAATTTTCACTTGCTGTTCTCTTTACCTGATCTGTTGCTCTCTTTACTATCTACAATACTCATCCACTCACTCTTTTAGGTCTTTTCTCAAATATCACAGTCTCCATTATGAGGCCTTGCTTGGATTCCCTGTAATAACCTGCAGCCCCACTAATACACCCTACCTCCTTAGAAGCCTCCCTTCTGCTGTAGAATCTGTTGAATGAATGAATGGAGTGAGCTATGTGTAATTTCCAAAAAAATAAACATAAACCATAAACACTCATTGAGAGACGGGTTCAGGGTATAAAGAATAAAAGAAGTGTAAATTCAGGCCTTACCATTCACCATCCATTCCCTCAGGGTTCTGCTATGGTGTATCTTTGAATAAAAAACACAATTTGATAAGACTACTAAATAGCTTAAATTTGTTAGAATCCCAAACCTTTTATAGTAGAAATGTGATAAAAATTGTGTCAGAGGTTCTCAACAAATTGAAGCCAAAAAAATATAAAAACAATTATACACCATGATGAAACGGGATTTGTGTCAGGTATGTAAGGCTGGTTCACCATTTGAAAATTAATTAATATATACCATCCAAGACAAAAAAGGAAAACAAAAACATATAAATACATGCAGAAGACGCATGTATTTATTTAAATCCAGCGTGCACTCATGAGAAAAACTCTCAGTAGACTAGGAATGGAGAGGGACTTTCTTAACTTGATAATTACGATCTACAAGAAAACCAATAGCTAACATCATACTTACTGGAGAGAAACTCAATGCTTTTCCTCTAAGATTAAGCACAAGGCAAGTATGTCTTTCTCTGTTATAACTTTTCAATATTGTGCTGCAAGTCCTTGCTAATGCATAAGGCAAGAAAAGGGAATAAAATGTGTATAGATGAGAAGGAAGACATAAAGCTGTCTTTGTTCACAGGTGACATGATCATCTATGTAGAAAAAAAGAGTTGACCCAAAACTCCTGTAACTAGTAAGTGATTATAGCAAGGTTGCAGGACCAAAGGTTAATATACAAAAGGCAATTGCTTTCCTATATACCAATAATGAACAAGTGGAATAGGTTACAAAAAACCCCACACTATTTACAATAGCACTGCCGGAAATGTAATACTTCAGTATAAATCTAATAAAATAAGTTCAACCTCTATAGGAAGAAAACTATAAAAACGTGATGAATTAAGTCAAAGAATAACTAAATAAATGGAGAGATATTGCATGTTCATGAATAGGAAGACTCGATATTATCAAAATGTCAGTACTTTCTGACTTAATCTATAGAAATTCAGCGCAATTCCAATCAAAATCCCAGCAAGTTATTTTATGGATATTGGCAAAATGATTCTAAAGTCCATATGAAGAGGTAAGAGACCCAGAATAGCTGTCACCTCATTGAAGAAGGACAAAGTTTAAAGAATGACACTACCCAGCTTGAAGACTTATTATGAAGGTGTGGTAATCAAGACAGGGTGCTATTGGTGAAGGAACAAATAGATCAATGGAACAGAATAAAGAGTCCCAAAATAGACCCACATAAATACAGTCAACTGATCTTTGGCAAAAGAACAAAGGCAATACAATGGAACAAAGATAGTCTTTTCATCAAATAGTGCTGAAACAACTGGATGTCTATAGTAAAAAAAAATCTAGGCACAGAATTTATAACCTTCATAAAAATTAACTCAAAATGAACCACAGACCTAAATGTAAAACACAAAACTGTAAAACTTCCAGAAGATAACATAGGAGAAAACCTAGATGACCTTGGGTATGGCAGTGACTTTTTTTTTTTTTGCATGGGCCTCTCACTGTCGCAGCCTCTCCCGCTGCAGAGCATAGCCTCCAGAAGCACAGGCTCAGCAGCCATGGCCCACGTGCCCAGCTGCTCCACGGCATGTGGGATCTTCCCAGACCGGGGCATGAACCCGTGTCCCCTGCATTGGCAGCCGGATTCCCAACCACTGTGCCACCAGGGAAACCCAGACTTTTAAAATATAACACCAAAGGCACAATCCATGAAAGAATTGATAAGCTAGACTTCACTAAAATAGAAAATTTCTGCTCTGTGAAAATCACTATCAAGATAATGAAAAAAAAAGCCACAGAGTGGGAGAACACATTTATAAAAGACGCATCTTGTTTGGGTAAAGTGGCAACTTGCAAGCTTTTTACATGTACAACTGGTGTAATTTATTTTGGTATGTAGTATGAGGTACAGACTTTAGTTTTCAATGGGTGTGTAGTTTTCTAGGCATCAGTTTTAAAGGTTATAACCTGACTTTATCACAATCAAACTTCCCAGACATACTTAGAACTATTTGTGGATATTCTTTTCTGTTTAATTTGTATATGTGTTCATTCATGTAGTAATGCTACAATCTTTGAATTGTAGTGGCTTTATAGTTAAGTTATATAGCTGTCTGCTAATTAACAGATACTCAACTTCTAATAAAATTTATGACTTTTACCTGAATGCCTCCAGATTATGTTCTTCATTCAGAGTCTTTACTATTCACTCAATATAAATTCAGAGCTAATATACATTAAAAACTGAATTAAGGTTGCTAACATTTTTTAGTTTTCATCTATATTCTTAGGTTTAAAATATGAGAAAGTAATAGAATGCAACATTTTTAAAAACCTCTATTGACTCACATTTTCTATCTCTAATTAAAACAGAATACCATGGGCTTCCCTGGTGGCGCAGTGGTTGAGAGTCCGCCTGCTGATGCAGGGGACACGGGATCATGCCCAGGTCCGGGAGGATCCCACGTGCTGCGGAGTGGCTGAGCCCGTGAGCCATGGCCACTAGGCCTGCATGTCCGGAGCACGTGCTCTGCAATGGGAGAGGCCACAACAGTGAGAGGCCCGCATACCGCAAAAGAAAACAAAACAAAACAGAAAAACAAAAAAACCCCAAACAAACGAGAATACCCTGTGGAATATCTTTGCATCATTTACCTGGTTTCATTAATTCTGGCTGCTGAAGTTAATTTAAATTCACTCTGGTAAAATGAGAGCTCAGTATAAGCTTTTAGCATACTCAGTGCGACTTACAAATAGTCACCTGCTAGGTGGTAAACAGTAAACAGTCTTGTTTATTGCAAATAATCTTAGCCAATAAATGTTATTTATGCTCCATTTAAGAATAAAGATGTTAATCTGAGATCACAAAATGATCTTTTTGTTAAAGCTAAAAGCAATTCCTCTTTGATTAGTTGCAAATGCAAATATTACCCAACTTCTTTCTCCTTCTTTGATAGTTGTATAGAAATAAAACTAAATGTAAGCCAAACCCACTACAAATGAAACTGCACTACAGGCCCAGTATCTTCAGTGATTTCTAGATGATATCTATGCTCAAACCTTCATTCTATCCTCTCTTCCTAAACAAAATTGTTTTGTTTTGTTTTGATTTTTTGGTTTTGAGTAACTTTTATTACACAAGTGATTCGTATTCTTTATAGAGAAATCATGTAATCAAATAATCCAAAAATAGATTAAAAAGCAGCCATAATTCCACCTCTCAGATATATTATCACTGTATCTATTTTACAGTATAGTTTTCTTATATATATTGTTAATATCTTTATTGCAGTATAATTGCTTTATAAAGTTGTGTTAGTTTCTGCTGTATAACAGTGCATCAGCTATACGTACATATATATCCCTATATCCCCTCCTTTTTGCGTCTCCCTCCCACCCTCCCTATCCCACCGCTCTAGGTCATCACAAAGCCACAAGCTGATCTCCCTGTGCTATTTGGCTGCTTCCCACTAGATAGCTATTTTACTAGGTAGCTATTTGGTAGTGTATATATGTCCATGCCACTCTCACTTCATCCCAGATTACCCTTCCCCCTCCCCATGTCCCTAAACAAAATTTTAAGAAGATAGCCAAGATAAAATGAGAAACTGATTTAGACTTAGGTCCCAAATTTACAGCTTCAATGATTTAGGAAAATGCCTTGACAGCTATACTGAGCCTCAGTTTTCACATTTGTAAAAGGGTGAGGATTAAAAAAATGGATACTTCTGGAAATGCCTGTCATTCTGATTGGATATTTTTTAAATATTAACTGAAATTTAAATGTATACATTATAAAAAGAAGATGACAGAAAGGCCTATTATTTTATTACCCAGATAAACCCTGGTGGTCCACTGATAGGAGAAGGGGTTTCTCTAAGTAGTCTTCTTCATCGTGATTTCTGGAAACTCCCTTCTTTAATCTGCTTTTGGAGGCAGCGGGTGACATTTTGGCAAGTTTTATTCAATTTCTTTATGCCTTGATTTTAGGAAAGAAGAATAGTAGCTGTGCTGAGCTCTGCCAGGTCAGATAGAATTTTGGACTATTCTCTTTCTCTGTCTTGTAGACAGCCACTGTCATTTGGTAAGCCATAAGCTTTCCTTTGCTTTGACTGTGGTTAGTGTGTTTGCTGGATTTCTAAAATATATTTTTAGTGTTTACTTGTTTAGATTGAAAAGATTTGGCTATATTTTTTTAAAGTTTATCCCTCCATTTTGGAAGGCCTTTTAAATTGTGATATTGCATGCAAGAGAGCTAACAGAATTCTGGACTCCATATTTTCGTTTTTACCTTTTTTTTCCCTCAGACTTTGAACTAACAATGGCTAAGAACGAGAGGAACTCAGACCTGAATATTTTTTCCCTTGTCAAGCACAAAGAATATGGGAAAAAATGAAATTTTTTGCTCCTCTTCCTTTCCTCCTTTTTGGTCAGTTACCTTAGTCGTCCACCTCACTTTGTATTTCTAGCCTGGCTTCAGAAAGACCTGAATTTCATGAACTACACACTGTTGTAGTAGTAAATTGCTGGAAGGAATGGCGGCTTCATGGAATTATATTCGAGAAGGATGGTCCAGCCAATTTCCTCACTTCCACTGTGAAAGGAGTTCCCTATTCCTAAGAAAATGGACCTATGCCCAACTGACACAGAAGGTGAAGATTTATCCCAGTGCATTTATATATGCAGTTATATATGTATATCTATTAAAATTATGTGTATATATATATATATATATATATATATATATATATATATATATAAATGCCTAATGGAAATATCTAAGATGTTCTATTTTGTTTTTTTCTTTAATTTTACTTATAAAATTGTGACCATTTTTTAACTCAAAAGAGGAAATCCTTAAAAATTAATTAAGAAGACATTCTCGGTAGTCTAAGGTTCAGAGTGACTTGGCAGAGAAAATTGCTGAATGGTTAGATATGCTTGGCTATTGTAACACTTTACATTTGAGTTTCTCTTCCTTGAAATTACAAGAACTATGTGACTCAAGAGAAAGACTGATAATTAGGAATATTCTGCTTGCTTTTTTATAGCCTATTAAAGAACATTTTGATTAATTATTTGGAGCTCATAGGAAGAAACATTCATGATGTAACTTTTGAACAAGTAGTGTTGCAACACAAAGCTATGACTTAAAAAGGAAATTTGAAATGACCTATTTCTTTTGGCATCTCAATCCAGATATCTGTCAGTAAAATGAGTCACTTTTAGTCAAATGGGTGGTCAGCAATATAATATTTTACTGTGAAGCTGAAAGATATCATTGCCAAACAGAGCATCTGCAGTGTTAACATCTATATTTGAGCATCTTTTGTTTTCCCAAGGGGTGCAAGTGAGGAGAAGGAAGGCAGGGAAATACACTTGAATAAAGCTTTTCAAGATGGAAAGAACAGAGAGCATTCCCAGAGGCAGGTCAAGTTCAACCCAAGAACAACTCTCTCAGTGTTTTCACAACTAGGTAAAATACAAGACCAGTAGTAACTCAGCTCTCAACTCAGTGCTGAAATCAAGCAGAAGGTTGTTAATATTGATACGGTTAACATACATCAAATAGGATTACTGAATTTCATGAATCCAAAAGTTCTCCACAGTGTTGACATTTCCTTACTGAACTCCCAGGATTGTTTGGTTTCAAAGGCTGTTGGGCTCAAGATGCATTTGGTTTTAAATAATCCTTCATAAAAAGTTCAACTTTCAGTCTAATATGATTGAAACCCACCTTGAGTGTGTCTTATAATGCACTGAACTGGAAAGACTATGGGCATTGAATTATTCAAAACATGGGAGGCGAAGGAGTGATATGTGGGGAGGAGGTGATCAAAGAAATCAGTGCACTTGATATGTCTTGTTATCTTATTTTATTTACCTTGTAGAACTCTTCCAAATATTAGAGGAAAGAAAGCAATATCAATTTTCACCTGTCATGTTCCACACTTCAATTATTAATGAATGTCAAATTCAACCACAGTTTTCTGTACCACCTGCTCTGCAATAATATTTCTGAGCCTTTATTAAAAATGAAAAATTGTCATTGAATTTCCAAATATGATTCTGCAGTGGCTAATTCAGCTTGTTTTATTAATAAGCAAGCTCTGATGAGTAATACTAATTTAATATGCCAGCATGTAAGGTTAAAGTGTAAATTAATCCTGTCGAAGGTGATAAGATATGACTGCGATGTGGTGGTAGGGCACTCACCTTCCTGAACGAACCCTGCGACCACACAGTTCTCGGGAGAAACCAGTATTGCATATAGTAGCAAATCTGATATAATTTTGCATGTCTCCTGTAGCAGTGGAATGCACACACACACAAACATGATCATGGGTGAAAAAACACATGCACACCTTAGATGCTTACATTAATTTCTGAATATAGTTCTCTGGAAATAAAAAGCTTTACTGATGATTTATATTTTTATAGTTTATTGTTTTATCCATACTAAAACACTTCATGAAATCACTTCCTGTTTTGTTGTCCATGGAATCCTTTCAATTTTGAGATGCTAAATATAAATCGAAATAATGATTATAGTCCTTGGCCATGAAAGACTAAGTTACAGAGAACCCGGTGACTGGAGGTCAGAGCTGCACAGAATTATTCTCTGCTCCAGAGACCATTAGAATATCACTGTACCCACGTAAGGATAGAATGCTGCTATTGAGAAACTAGCTCTCTTTTATTTCTACTAAAAGGAGAGAACAATAGGGGACCTTGGCTGCATGAGTGTATGAGACTTTCTCTGTTTTGTACAATAAGTCAAAAGCAATACATGAAATAGGCTCGCACCTTTTGTCTTTTGTACCCAGCTCCTTCCTGTATTGCTCCTGATCAATTACACTTAAATCAACAAGAGTTGCTGGAACATTTTGACAGTTATGTTCCCCATACCCTGAAGCATTTTTAAAGGGTTACTGAGATAAAGCTATTTCAAAAATACTCCCTCCAAATTTTTTCAGGGTGGCATCAATGAAAGTAACTTAGAGGAAAAAAAACTCCACCTTGAGTTCCTGGCCTACCACTCTAAGGCCAGGTAAGCATAAACCTTCATAGCAAAACCTAAGTTTGCTCCCAGTTGAGAATTTGGTTTCCATGGTCTTATATAATATGTATATGGAGACTTTAATTCCCTATAAGCCCTTTCCAAAGAGTGAATACAGTTCATCATTCGTAAGAGATGATGAAAATTACAATTTTGTTGAATAGGTGGAATATATATCACAGATAATATATATATTTATTTTTAATATATATAAAATATATAAAGTTACTATTCAGAGTCCTAAAAGATGAATTTTCCTTACTTAGCAAGAATGAACAGTAACTTGATCTCTAAACAATAAAGCACCTCGTCATAGCAGAATCAAACAAATATTTGATATCAGAATGAATTCACTGTTCAGGTGTAAAGAGGGAATAGCTTCAGTTTTCCTCTTTCGTGCACCCCATTATTGAATCCTGGACAAAGGGGATTTTCTTGACTTTAATCTAAAGGAGAAATGCTCACTTTTGTTGAGATGGAAATTGACAACCTCAGTAGGCAGAGACACTGTCTTCATTTGGCTGAATTCATGTTTCTTGTGATAATTCAAGGTGTAATAAGGTTTTCTCAGCCACTCCAAAATCTGAAAATGATAAGCATCTCACCAGAGTTTCAGGATGGCCCATTACCTATTCTGTGGAAAGGATATTCAAAACACCATGCTTCATCAATGTCTTCTTTGACTTATTAATGAGTGGACAACTACTGAGTTAAGGCAGTGTCTTATGCTTGCTTCAAAAAAATAATAAAAACAAAAAACCCCCACAAACACACAAAAAACTGTTAACAATGAAAACTTATTATGCCAGGCCTTAGTACGGCCTGACTTGGAAATTTAGTTTCAGAGGCTTTTGTGACTATACCAAGGCAATAGGACCTAGGTGTATCTTATTCCCACAGGCCACCAATAAATATTTGCTTAACGGACAAAAAATTAATATATAGTATAGGAGAGAACCTGACAGATGCTTAACATGATTGTGATAGCAATGCCCAAACTCATCTGTGATCAAACACTATGAAATTATCCTCCTAAGGATAAACTTATTACAAAAAAGAAGTGAAAATTCAATTATGGAGATACATTCAGTTTCAGTTCTGATATGCAAAAAGCTTGGGAGTTATCACTGTATCTTGCCCTTACAAGATAATGCTGTACAAAATGAAAATCAGTGACTTTTCTCAGACGTGATTAATAAAACATGTAACTATGAAATAATTTTAAAATGGTAATTATGTATGTGTATATATGTGTCACTGAAAAATCTGTGTCAAAGAAAACTGAGGCTATCAGTATAAACTCATTTAACTTCTATCTCTTCTTACCTTTATTTCCTCCCAAACTTACCAGTACCCATCCAAATCGAAGAATACAAGTGATTTTTATATACTGTGCAAGTTTTTTTTTCTTATTCATATGTCCATGTTTCCCCAATTCTCTAAATTATTATCTACATCTTCAGGATCTCCTTTATCAGTTCCTTCATCTCAACATATAAAATATATTTCCTTCTCATTCTAAAAAATTCTTTTTTGCTAATTATTTTCTCTTTTCATCCAAACTCCTTGAGAGTAGCCTATTCCCACTGTTTCACTAGCCCCGCCTGGCCCCCACAGACAGCCCTACACCCTCAATTTATTGCCATCTGGCTTTTTGTCCACCACTTCACTGAACTGCTCTAAGGTCACTGGGGACCTAACTGCCCAAATCCAACGGACACTCACATTCTCTGAAGGATGACACTGTCATCTACTTCCTCCTTCTTGAAACTCTATCACCTCTCTCCTTCCCAGAATTCTTTCTCTGCTTATTACTTAAATGTTTTCAGTACTCACAATTCTCTGAAATCTCATCCACTTTCATGATTTTAATGACTGCTGATATGTGCTGATGACATATCAAATTTTTATCTTTCCATGTCTTCACGTGCATGTCCAGTTATCTACCAGTTTGTCTTCTGAATTCTACAGGTGCTTTAAAATTCTAACACGTCCAGCACTAAAGTCTTTTCCCCAATTCAGTTCTTTATCCCCTATTTCCAAACTCAATGATACCACCACCCATATTTAGTCACACAGATGGGGGTTCAGCCTCCACCTCCTACTTCTTCCTTACTTCCCAAGATCAAGTCTTGCTTGTAATTTCCTAAATACAATTAGAACTTATTTCCTCCCTTCATCTATACCTTATTTCAGACCCCTTTCTTCTTGCTATTACCTGGGCTAGAAGTTACCAAATTGCTGTTTGGTGGAACCAGTTGTTAGACACTTCTATTAAAAAAGGACTCTAGAGTCAAATAGCTTTGAGGATGGCTGTGTACCATATGCCTGTTGTGATGATCCAGAATGAACATTAGCCTACAGCAGGCCCACAAATCTGTACAGTAAAGAAACCTGATTAACTTTACTTAAGCCAGGTTCTTCCTTCTGCCGGCCTATAAACCTCTCAGTAGGGTCAGGAGAGGAGGTGGCAGCGTGAAAGTCCCACTTGAAAATAAAAAAAAAACACTGCTTCTCAGAAGAGTGGGGCATAATTGTCTCCAGGCTTCTTCAAATTCCTCATCTATACTGACGTCAGTGGTCTAAAATGCCACCTGAACTTGTCCTTTCCCTTCTTAGCTATTTTCTGAGGAAACCAGCTCCATGCACATGGGTGGCTAAGACCTGCTCTCCTCCTCCTCGCTGTCTCCTTTAGGGGCACTTGCCACTGCCTGGTGACACTGCACTGATTCTACAGAGCCTGTGCCTGTGGTTCCATAACACACCCCTCGCACACTCACATCTCTGGACTTCCGCTGTCCTCTCTGCCTTGAGTGTCCATGCCCTTCACCAGCTGACTCACTAGTTTTTCACGAGTCCTTTAAGACTTAGCTTAGGGACTGCCTCTTTCGATGACTTTTCTTTGCCTCACAGCTCCCCCTCTTCTTCCACAAACACTGACTAAACGCCCTGAATATGCCCGTCACAGCATGTCACGTGCAGGATGAGACATCTGCTGTGCATGTTCCCCTCTCACTCCACTGCTAAAGGGCCAACACTACATCTTGCTCATTGTTTCACTCCTCTAACACTCAACCCATGACTAATGAACTAACTAGTACTGTAGTAGCCCTCTTAGTAACAATCAGGCAGGACTTTCTACAGGAAATCTGACACTCCAGGTTTTCTCTGATCTCACCTTTCACTCTGATTGAACTAAAGACTTATCTGTACATGTTTTACCAGGGAGACATAATTTAATCCAGAGACGTGTCATCACATACTCTTACATACTCTGCCATTTAAAAATTCTGCTCACGATGGGGGAAGGAGACAGCTGTGCTTTCTGACAGCCCCACTGTTTTTGCACTTCTAGTGCTCACTGGCTTCTCTCTCAGTGCCTTCCTTAAACCCTTCTTCACTTAACAAGGAAACAGGATGACAATGTAATTAAGAGCCTGGGTTCTGCCTATGTGTGAACAGAAACATAACCAAGGACATAGAGAATAGACTGGTGGTTGCCAAGGAGGAGGGTGTGGGAGGGTTTTGGATTGGGAGTTTGGGATTAGCAGATGCAAACTGGTGTATATACAGGATGGATAAACAAAAAGTTCCTACATGGGACTTCCCTGGTGGCTCAGTGGTTAAGAATACGCCTGCCAATGCAGGGGATATGGGCTCAAGCCCTGGTCTGGGAAGATCCCACATGCCAGAGAGCAGATAAGCCCAATGTCACAACTACCGTAGTCCAGGCACCTAGAGCTCATGCTCTGCAACAAGAGAAGCCACCACAATGAGAAGCATATGCTCCTCAACTAGAGAAAACCCACGTGCAGCAACAAAGGCTAAACACAGCCAAAAATAAATACATAAATAATACATTTATTTTTAAAAATGGATGTATTTAAAAAAACGCAAAAAGGTCCTACTGTAGAGCACAGGGAACTATATTCTATATCCTGTGATAAACCGTAATGGAAAAGAATATGAAAAAGAATGTATATAAATGTGTAACTGAGTCACTTTCCTGTACAGCAGTAATTAACACAACACTGTAATTCAACTGTAAGTCAATAAAAAATAAAATTTTAAAAAATTGCCAGCAAAATAGTCACATATGGGGAACTTCCCTGGTGGTCCAGTGGTTAAGACTTCGCCTTCCAATGGACGGGGTGAAGGTTTAATCCCTGGTCGGGCAGCTATGATCCCACATGCCTTGTGGCCAAAAAACCAAAATATAAAACAGAAGCAATAATATAACAAATGCAATAAACACTTTAAAAATGGTTGACATCAGAAAAAAATCTTTAAAGAAAAAATTCACATAAATCAGAAACAAATGAAAGATAATAAAGTCCATATATTAAAAAAAAAGAGCATGGGTTCGGGTCACATCACAACTTCCCATTTACTTATAGCTGTGTAATTCTGGGTAACTCACATAATGTCTCCTCAGACTGTTCATCTATAAAATGGGGATGGTAACAGTTCCCTACCTCAGAGCGTTGCTGTAATCCATAAACACGGTTAAGTGCCTTGGTAAATGCTTGAGGCTCTCTGGTTATTGTGAATTAAAATATGTCAATGGCTTCTAGCCGTGTGATTTATAATAGTTTGATGTTTAACCAAATGGTAAAACTATTCCATTTATTATTCCCATCTCTTTTTAACCCTTACCCTGCTTTGTTGTTTATGTTTTCTCCCACCACAGAGTGCTAGTTCCAGGAGAGTAAAGGCTTTATTTTGTTAACTGCTGAAAGCAATACCACCTAGAAGAGTACTGTACATATGAAGCCCTAAGTAAACACTAGATGAATGAATGATGCAGAGTGTTACAAGGAAAAGTACACCAAAACTTTCATTATAATAAAAAAGTATAGATATATCTTTCTCTAATGGTTTCCAGTCAAATAACTGAAAACATCATATGCTATAATAAAAACATAAGTAGTTTATTAAAATTTGAATGCAAAAACATAATTTTAAAAGATTTAGACCTATGTTAGGCGTGATAGAGTATGGATGCTTTCTTGAAATTCACAATCAGATCCAAGAGTATCCCTTTCAGAATGTCCTAGTAGATTGAATTTACTTTTAGTTGTCTTTGATGAAACAGTCACTATTTTACCCTGTTTCTTAACAGAAATGTGTTTTTTTGAAGACTCACTTTTAATTGGTTTATTAACCAAAGAATTATTTTGCCCAATTCCTTTGCTTTTCTGCTTTACAGGTGAGTCAGAGCAGGAATGCAAGTCCTTCCCAGGTTGTTTCTTAGCAGAGTATTTTTTGGTATATTCACCTGCTTTGCTCATTTTCTCTGAAGAAGACCTGCTATTTCTAGATAATTCCTCTTCTTTTCTTTGACTTCCAGTTCCAGAAATGACGTCTGCTGAAGGAGAACATGTTCTAGCAATGAAATTTTCAAAAGACTCCTGCCGCTGCTCTGTGACTGGGACCCCCAGGTTGTCTTTAGAAGTTTCTAAGGCGTCCTGAGTAGACACTGGGACACGGAAGGAGTCGAGAGGCAAAAGAATCCTAGCATCACCTGTAAGTTTCTGAAACTGGAGGGAAAAACAAAAGACAAGACAAAAATTCAGTGAGGAACAAAGCCAACCATTAAAAAGTAAAGTTCAAAACTTCAATGTTACTCTGTAATCTTATTATTAACACAGTCAATTGATTATTCAGAGCCAGTTGTTTTTGTAATTATATCTTGCCAAGTGATTCTCAGCTTAACCTAGCTATATCCAAGGCTATCTCTGCTACATTTTCAGACTTTGGTGATTGGGGTAGTTATTACCCATTTCCTTTCCCTCACTAAAAATAAAACCCTATTCTGTAAGATAATTAATTTCTTTTCTATCCTCCAGGCACATGTAAACACTATATAGTTTGTGACCAGACTGTGTTATCAAGCTGTCAGTTCCCAAAACCAGTCTGAGATTGGTTGATGGGAGCTCCAAGTAAGGCTAGAGGAAAAGCTGACAGGTTTTCCCCTTCCATTCCCATAACCAGGTGATTCACTGTAATATGTTACCTATTAGCTATGTCTGGATTACTTATTTTTAAAAATTATATCAGTATGTGTACTTTCATTAGTGTTCCTTCATTGTAAGCTGACTGCATACAAATAGAAACCTAGATAAAATATGAATAAAATAGACATTTATACAATTTAAAATCTGGAATATTTTCTCTAATGTCTTCTTTCTTCATTAAGGATAGTTTGCTTAACTCATAAATTTTCTAAAGAACTTCCACTCTCCTTATTTACAACAATACAGTATCATGAAATGGGCACACATTTACTAATCTCAAATTTGGAAAGGATTCCAGAGTCTTCTACCTCCCGAGCATGTGAACTATTAGAGACTGATCATTATTGTTTTCTCCCTGACTTGGTCATTTCCTTTTTGCCAATCATTCTTAGAATCATTAAGTTCTGTTCTGTCCATTTACTTGGATATTTTGCATTTGTCCTGGGGTACCCTGTTTTGATTCTCACTTTCCTTCTTCAAGTGCCTTCTTTTCTTCTTTAGGTGGACTACTAACAGTAGAATTCATCTGGGGACGACATAGTAAAGGAAAATCTGACTGATCTATACCAGCCATTGTGGCCAGCTGCCCAAGCCTGGCCCAGAGGAGGAAAGGACAAAAGACAAAGGTTATTATAATCACAGAAGAGCAATTTAGATTTCCCCAGACCTACAATCATGAAATATTTCTACAATGTTAAAAGCCAACATCCTACTCCAGACTACAAGCCTCTCTCTCCCCCAAATTCTCAGCCCTTTCCAGATTCATCCTCTAGGACACATTCCACTGTCTCACTAGCAGCTTCAACATGTACCATGAACCTCGTCCACTGCCTGTCACACCTCCATTCCCACACTTCTTTACCACCTTTCCTCCAGTTTCCAAGAATGTGTTTGTTCCTTCCTTCCCAACACCAACACCAATTCATTCACTGACAAAACACCACTCCATCAACTATCAATCTATACTTACCTCTTTCAGCAAAATTGTTCCCTGTTGAGAACCACTGACCTATATCACCCCTGCAGATTAATAATAATTTTTATGTCTAAGGCAAAGATAACTTTAATTCAAACTTATCAAACAAGCAAAATAAGTGAAAGATAGGAAAATTCTTATGCATTCCCAAATATTTTCAAAGAAAAGTGCCTTCAATTTAGTCTTTACAAAACAACTATACCTACTAATTACTCTGTCTACAGGTTACTCCTTTATAATGGGCTCCCCACTCTACCAAAGCATGCTTCCCTATTTGCATTTCTTAAAAAATAATTCCTCATTTTAAAAAGTCAAATATATTACCTATAATTACACTAAATTTGGCTAAATATAGCCACGTAAGTGATGAAAATTGCTCCAGTTCCTCAGCAAACTACATTATAGGCGTAAAGCGAAGAATGCCATGAAGAGGAATGAATTAACCCAGCATCTTTAAGGAGATCCAAGAAAGCATGGAACTTCTGACAAGAATTCTCAATGCTGCCCAAAACACCTTCATCATCCAGGATCATGTTTGTCAATGAGTGGGCATGAAGGGCTTCAGACAAACAGAAATGTATATTTCTTACCTGGGCATTTTCATGTCCCAGCTATACAAGAGGACTGAAAATATCTGACATGATTTTTTCTCATTGTCATCAAAAGTAGTCTTGCCTAGTTTCAAGGAACAAAACTAAAACACTCAAAATGTAATTAATTTGTAATTAACCTAACTCTCCACCAGTAAAGACAGAGGTCATATCACATAATAACCAAAACCCACAGGCACCCAAAAAAGTTTCCTATATAACACTTAGGTGGTATATAAATAAACCAAAGTTACCGTTTTATTAATGATCTTTCACAAAAGATCACATTTCTAACTGGTTCAATTCACAATGGAGCCTCATTCCACATTAGAAAATTACCTGCTTTAAGCTTCCCTTAAATTAGAAAGTGAATTATAAAATCTAATTTGAACAAAACATATTACAACTCTGCTGAATTTTAAGAATTAACTTTAGTGAGCAAAATATCTAATGCTTACATTTAAAAGTCCTAAATCATACCCAACCCAATTTATTAAATGTCCGATCACCAATATTTTCTTTGGCTTCTTGAAAATATTCACCCCCGTGCACTCCTCCCCTTCCACTCATCATCTACGCACTTAAAACCCCCTGTAAGCTCAACTCTAGTATTTCTCAGAAAGGCCGTTAATGTTCATGATGCCCCTTTTGCCTTACATGAGCAGGTGCTCAACATTTATTGAATGAGTGTCCGCCAATCCAATGGATGCACTTTCAAAAATTCCTCCCTACACTCACCCTGTGATAAATTAAATTTGGATAGAACTTTTTAGATTATGCCCTGCTTTCATGCACATTACCTAATGTAATTCTCATAGTATATATTTTTATCTTTCATTGCATTCTTAGAAGTTTTCCAATATCTTAAATTTATTTAAATGATTCACTTTCCTAATTCATTGCCAGGAGAGTCTCATCATGTCTTTTATGTTACTGTATATACAATATATGCACAGAAAGTGCCTTCTTGAATCAAAGAATCATAAACAGGAAATAAGCTAATGTCATATAAAAGCAGACACACACACACACACATACACAAAACCAGATTTTCACATTTTTAGAAACATGTTTTCTGGAATATAGATCATATGATCACTAAATACCAGTAAATGCAAAAGTCCATATGATACAACCAATTTGCAATATATTACAGTTTTAAAGCTTACAAATTATGTGTATATGGCTTAAAATCAAATCAAAATAAAACCAAAACACTCTCAAAAGCAGCAGAAGAAACTTGTTTACCTCACTGACTCATCCATCAGCCTTCAGTCTTATTATTCTTTCCTCCTTTAACTGCTTTAGGCACTCCTCCAGGTTTTCCTAAACAAACAGAGGCAATATTATAACTAATTCTTAGTATAATATCCAAAAGCCTTTCCAGCTATTGGTCTCATCAGGATTTAGGGGCAGAGCCAGAAGTGAACTCAGATTTTAGTCTGCGACTGGTAATGTCATACCATGCCAGTGAAATGAATGATCAAAATCTATCAAATTAACATAGTAAAGATTTACTTGAATTCCACTCTTTCCAACATAAATTTGTGGCAGCCCACAATAAAGGCATATGCGTATAACATAGTAAGTCAGAAATAAGAAGTTAAGACCAAGAAAGAACAATTCTATTTTTATTTGTGGGTCTCTTTATAGCAGGAAGTTCTATTAACAAACATGCTTAGCATACCTGAATTGCATAATTGCAGATTCAAAAGCATATTTTTAAAAAGTAATCACTTTTAAAGCAATTTACAGTCAAGCACTGTTCCTGGAGTTCCCTGGGTATTAAATAATCTAATCATCAAAACCCTAAGAGGGGGCTTCCCTGCTGGCACAGTGGTTAAGAATCTGCCTGCCCGTGCAGGGGACATAGGTTCGAGCCCTAGTCCAGGAAGAACCCACATGCTGCAGTGCAACTAAGCCCATGTGCCACGACTACTGAGCCTACGCTCTAGAACCCACGTGCCACAACTACTGAAGCCTGTGCGACTAGAGCCTGTGCCCCGCAATAAGAGAAGCCACCACACCACAACGAAGAGTAGCCCCCCACTTGACGCAACTGGAGAAAGCCCACGAGCAGCAACGAAGACCCAACACAGCCAAAAATAAATTTATAAAACAAAAAAACCTACGAGGAAAGAAAGATCACTAACTCCATGTTATTTTACAGATGAGGGAAACAGAGGCAGAGAAGTAGAGTAAGTAGAGCAGCACAGCCAAGGTCACACCACTAAGTAGCAGAGCCACACTGTGGACTCATGAAGATGGGTGTCATTCCTGTTCATGGAGGTGGTAGTCTTCCCTTCACCAAGGTCACTGAAATAAAATGAACACTGATAAACTCTCTTAGGAGTTTTAGGAACTAAGACACTTCAGTCCTTGAAGTGGGGACACTGCTTGCAATAGGCAGAATTCTAACAGAGCCCCCAAGATTCCTACTGACTGAAGTACACAAACCTTCCACTTATCCAATCAAACTCTAAATCTAGGTGCTGTAGTGAAGGGATTTTTCAGATGGAATTAAGGTTCAAAATCAGTTGATTTTTTAAGACAGGGAGATTATTCTAGGTGGATGTGACCTACTCAGGCACCCCATGAAAAGGACCTGAACTCTTCCTGAATTGAAGTACAAAACGGACAACAGGGAGACTCTCCATTTCTGGCTCTGAAGAAGTCCAGTGCTGTGGCAGGGAAGGCAAGAGAGAGGCCTCTAGGAGCTGAAACTCTCCCCCAACTGACAGCCAGCAAGGAAATGGGGACCTCTGTCCTGCAACTGCAGAATCTGAATTATGCCAACAAGCCAAAGAAGCTTGGAGTCATTCTTTCCCAGAGCCTCTGGATGCTAACACAGCCAGACTGACATCCTGATTTCAGCTCTCTGACCCACACAAACTATGGTGAACATCCAACGTTTGGGGCTCAATATCTTACACTTAAATTTCATGCTTTAACACTCTCAGGAGGGAACCCACATGTTCCTGAGTGTATCTGAGCAGGAAGCAGAGTCACGTTGTGCCTGGACTTCTGACCTAAAGAACTGTGAGCTAGTCAAATAGGTATTGTTTTCAGTCAGTAAGAGTGTAGTAAAAGAATCAATATCCTACTCAACCTCCAGGTTCGTGAACAAAATAAATGATTGTCGTTGTTTTAGGCCACTGTTTCGGGGTGGTTTCTTATGCAGTGATAAACAATCATAATACCTATACTTATGAAAACAGTAAGGTATATTTATACATGTTAACTGTTTTGAACAATTACTTAAAGAATGAGGAACTCTATTATATGCCATCATTGGGAGAGGAACTGGTATCACTTTCTGGAGAGTAGCTTTTGGTACCTAACAACAATCCTACATCAGGAGTTTACCCTAAAGAAATCAAAGATGTGGGCAAAGATTTATCTACCAACATGATGTCATAAGATTGTTTATAACCAAGCCCTAGAAGAAAGCTAAGAGCCTCCAAATTGGGATTGGTTTAAACAAAAACAGCTCACCACATGAAGGAATGTGCTATGAAGCCACTAAGAAAAGAATGACAACAGGTCTCAACCAGAGTTAATGAATGGGCTTCAGGAGTTCTACATTCAAAATATATCTGTGCGTTTTTCCTGGGAGATGGTGCATAAGCTTAATCAAATTCTCTGATGTACAAGAGTATTTAGTGACAAGACAAAATATTTTTCATACTTTTTTCAGACAAAAGAGCAGATTAGGAGTGTGTACATGCAGAGGTGGCTTTTATTTCCTTCAATGAGTTGTTCATTGTTTTCAAAAATTTGCTCAATTAACATATATTTTTATATTCAGATCATGTTTAAAAAACTGACAGTCTAAGAACTTCAAATTCTTTAATGTTTCATTACTAAAGCCAGCCAAGTTTTCAATGGGGAAAAAGGGGAAAAATTGCAAAATTCCTCTTCTTTCAATATAATGGTTTAATAAATCTTCTAAAACTGATTTCAAAGAAATTCTAGACAAATAAGCAAACAAACAAAAAAACCCTCATCACAGTCAGAGGAAAGTAGAGTAAAACTTACTGACTGGTTCTAAAGAGCACATCAAAGTGCAATTACATGGAATAGTTTTTCCCTCTAGTGGAGAGAATTAGAACACAGTGTTAAATTTTTGTGAAAAAGTGTACCCTCCTCCTACAAAGTATTAATAATTAATGTCCCTTACATGGAAATATGGAACCAGAAAAGTTAGAAAGTAAAATTGCTTGATATTCTATTACTTAAGTAAGACTAATGATAAGGCTTTGGAATAATTTTCCTTCCTGTCATCTGCTCTCCCTTTCTCCCTTCTGTACACTGGCTAGGGTGATTTTTCTGGGACCAAGCTCCCATCATATTGGATATCAAATTTTATGTTCACCTTTTCTCCATTTAACATTGAAATCAATCATTTCTCATATAATCAGAGGATTCATAACCTTGATTTTTTTTGTGGGCTACAAAATATTCCACTGAGTGGGTTTACTGGTTAACCATTTTACATATTTAAATTCTTTCCAACTTTTCAATAGTATAAGATAAAATAACCGTTTTTATGCATGAAGGCTTTTTTCCATATTGAGAATAACGTTCTTGCAATAAATCCATAAAAATGAGTTTGAGGTCAAAGCAAATGAACATTTTTAAGGCTCTGAGGTACCTATCTCCAATCTTCTTTCCAAAAGATTTCTGAGATTTTATACTGCCATCAGCGATGTATCACTTGGTATATAACCTCTACTATAACTGTTGTCTTATTTCCTCACTTAGAATGCAAGTTATTTGAAGATGGGGATGTATTTTATTAAGTGTTTTTCCCCAGCACCTGTGCCTAGCACAACGTAGATGGTCAATAAATAATTGCTTAATAAGGAAAATACCTGCCAATACAAGATGTACCTGTGTGAAAGACAGGCTGTGTGTTTTTCTCTAACTGGATAGCTGAGAACTTGTCATCTTCTTTAATGTGCAATTTTTTTGCTTATAATTAGTAATTAAATTTCTCTTTTAGATTATATTGTAAAAATTCAGACTCTCTGAGGCAAATGGGCCTGGCACTACCCATTAGCTATATAATCTTAGACAAGTTCTATAACACTAGGCCTCAACTTACTCATCTATAAAATGGAGATAAGCTCCTATATCACAGAGCTCTTGCAAGGATTACATGAGTTAAAACACATATGAGGACCTGGGGGAAGATGGCAGAAGAGTAAGACATGGAGGTCACCATCCTCCCCACAGATACACCAGAAATACATCTACACGTGGAACAACTCCTACAGAACACCAACTGAACGCTGGCAGAAGACCTCAGACCCCCCAAAAGGCAAGAAACTCCCCACGTACCTGGGTAGGGCAAAAGAAAAAAAGAAAAAACAGAGACAAAAGGATAGGGATGGGACTTGCACCAGTGGGAAGGAGCCGTGAAGGAGGAAAGGTTTCCACACACTAGGAGCCCCTTCGCAGGTGGAGACTGCGGGTGGAAGGGGGGGAAGCTTCGGAGCCGTGGAGGAGAGCACAGCCACAGGGGTGCGGAGGGCAAAGCGGAGAGATTCCCGCACAGAGGAGCAGTGCCGACCGGCACTCAGCAGCCCGAGAGGCTTGTCTGCCCACCCAGTGGGGCGGGCAGGGTCTGGGAGCTGAGGCTCGGGCTTCCGTCAGAGCGCAGGGAGAGGACTGGGGTTGGCGGCGTGAACACAGCCTGAAGGGGGTTAGTGCGCCACAGCTAGCCGGGAGGGAGTCCGGAAAATTGTCTGGACCTGCCTAAGAGGCAAGAGACTTTTCCTTCCCTCTTTGTTTCCTGGTGCGCGAGGAGAGGGGATTCAGAGCACTGTTTAAAGGAGCTCCAGAGACAGGTGTGAGCTGCGGCTGAAAGCACGGACACCAGAGACGGGCCTGGCACGCTGGGCCTGCTGCTGCCACCGCTAAGAGGCCTGTGTGCAAGTGTAGGTCACTGTCCACGCCCCCCTTCTGGGGAGCCTGTGCAGCCCGCTACTGCCGGGGTCCCAGGATTGAGGGACAACTTCCCCAGGAGAACGCACGGCATGCCCTGGGCTGATGCAATGTCACGCCGGCCTCTGCCACCACCGGCTCGCCCCGCACTCCATGCCCCTCCCTCCCCCTGGCCTGAGTGAGCCAGAGCCCCTGAAGCAGCTGCTCCCTTAACCCCGTCCTGTCTGAGCAAAGAACAGATGCCCTCCGGCTAACTACATGCAGAGGTGGGGCCAAATCCGAAGCTGAGACACGGGAGCTGTGAGAACAAAGAAGAGAAAGGGAAATCTCCCCAAACAGCCTCAGAAGCAGTGGATTAAAGCTCCACAATCAACTTGATGTACCCTTCATCTGTGGAATACATGAAGAGACAACAAATCATCGCAAATTGAGGAGGTGGGCCTTGATAACAAGATTTATGATTTTCTCCCCTTTTCTTCTTTTTACAACGAATTATCCCAAATTGAGGAGGTGGACTTTGAGAACAAGATTTACGATTTATTTTCTTTTGTGAATGTGTATGTATATGCTTCTGTGTGAGATTTTGTCTGTATAGCTTTGCTTCCACCATTTGCCCAAGGGTTCTATCCATCCGTTTTGCTTTTTTTAAATTTTTCTAAAATAATTACATTTTTATTTTAATAACACTATTATATTTTATCATACTTTATTCTATTTTACATTATCTTCTCTCTTTCTCTTTTTCCTACTTTCCCTCATTCCTCCCTCCCTCCTTTCTTTCTTTCTTTCTTCTACTAATTCTTTCTTTCTAATTTTTTCTCCCTTTTATTCTGAGCCGGGTGGATGAAACACCCTTAGTGCTGCAGCCACGAGTCAGTGCTCTGCCTCTGAGGTGGGAGAGCCACCTGCAGGACACTGGTCCACAAGGGACCTTCCAGCTCCACATAATATCAAATGGCGAAAATCTCCCAGAGATCCCCATCTCAATGCCAGCACCCATCTTCGCTCAATGACCAGCAAGCTACAGTGCTGTTCACCCTATGCCAAGCAACTAGCAAGACAGGAACACAACCCCATCCATTAGCAGAGAGACGGCCTAAAAACATAATAAGGTGACAGACACCTGAAAACACACCACCAGACATGGACCTGTCCACTAGAAAGACAAGAACAAGCCTCATCCACCAAATACCAGGCACTAGTACCCTACACCAGGAAGCGTACACAACCCACTGAAACAACCTTAGCCACTGGGGTCAGACAACAAAAACAATGGGAAATACGAACGTGCAGCCTGCAAAAAGGAGACCCCAAACACAGTAAGATAAGCAAAATGAGAAGACAGAAAAACACACAGCAGGTGAAGGAGCAAGATAAAAACCGACCAGAACTAACAAATAAAGAGGAAATAGGCAGTCTACCTGAAAAAGAATTCAGAATAATGATAGTAAAGATGATGCAAAATCCTGGAAATAGAATAGACAAAATGCAAGAAACAGTTAACAAGGAACTAGAAGAACTAAAGATGAACCAAACAATGATTAGAAACACAATAAATGAAATTAAAAATACTCCAGATGGGATCCATAGCAGAATAACTGAGGCAGAAGAATGGATAAGTGATGTGGAAGATAAAATAGTGGAAATAACTGCTGCAGTGCAGAATAAAGAAAAAAGACTGAAAAGAACTGAGGACAGTCTCAGAGACCTCGGGGACAACATTAAACGCACCAACATTCGAATTATAGGGGTTCCAGTTGAAGAAGAGAAAAAGAAAGGAACTGACAAAATATTTGAAGAGATTATAGTTGAAAATGTCCCTAATATGGGAAAGGAAATAGTTAATCAAGAACAGGAGACAAAGAGAGTCCCATACAGGATAAATCCAAGGAGAAATATGCCAAGACACATATTAATCAAACTGTCAAAAATTAAATACAAAGAAAACAAAAGCAGCAAGGGAAAAACAACAAATAACACACAAGGGAATCCCCATCAGGTTAACAGCTGATCTCTCAGCAGAAACTCTACAAGTCAGAAGGGAGTGGCAGGACATATTTAAAGTGATGAAGGAGAAGAAACTGCAACCAAGATTACTCTAACCAGCAAGGATCTCATTCAGATTTGATGGAGAAATTAAAACCTTTACAGACAAGCAAAAGCTGCGAGAGTTCAGCACCACCAAACCAGCTTTACAAAAAATGCTAAAGGAACTTCTCTAGGCAAGAAACACAACAGAAGGAAAATGCCTACAGTAACGAACCCAAAACAATTAAGGAAATGGGAATAGGAACATACATATCAATAATTACCTTAAATGTAAATGGACTAAATGCTCCCACCAAAAGACACAGATTGGCTGAATGGATAAAAAAACAACACCCATATATATGCTGTCTACAAGAGACCAATTTCAGACCTAGAGACACATACAGACTGAAAGTAAGGGGATGGAAAAAGATATTCCATGCAAATGGAAATCAAAAGAAAGCTGGAGTAGCAATTCTTATATCAGACAAAATAGACTTTAAAATAAAGACTATTAGAAGAGACAAAGAAGGACACTACATAATGATCAAGGGATCGACCCAAGAAGAAGATATAACAATTGTAAATATTTATGCACCCAACATAGGAGCACCTCAATACATAAGGGAAATACTAACAGCCATAAAAGGGGAAATTGACAGTAACACACTCATAGTAGGGGAATTCAACACTCCACTTTCACCAATGGACAGATCATCCAAAATGAAAATAAATAAGGAAACACAAGCTTTAAATGATACATTAAACAAGATGGACTTAATTGATATTTATAGGACATTCCATCCAAAAACAACAGAATACATATTTTCCTTAAGTGTTCATGGAACATTCTCCAGGATAGATCATATCCTGGGTCACAAATCAAGCCTTGATAAATTTAAGAAAGTTGAAATTGTATCAAGTATCTTTTCCGACCACAATGCTATGAGACTAGATATCCATTTCAGGAAAAAATCTGTAAAAACTACAAACACATGGAGGCTAAACAATACACTACTTAATAACGAAGTAATCACTGAAGAAATCAAAGAGGAAATTAAAAAATACCTAGAAACAAATGACAATGGAGACACGACGACCCAAAACGTATGGGATGCAGCAAAAGCAGTTCTAAGGGGGAAGTTTATAGCAATACAATCCCACCTTAAGAAACAGGAATCCTCTCGAGCAAACAACCTAACCTTTCAGCTAAAGCAATTAGAGAAAGAAGAACAAAGAACCTGAAAGTTAGCAGAATGAAATAAATCATAAAGATCAGATCAAAAATAAATGAAAAAGAAATGAAGGAAATGAGAGCAAAGATCAATAAAACTAAAATCTGGTTCTTTGAGAAGATAAAAAAATTGATAAACCATTAGCCAGACTCATCAAGAAAAAAAGGGAGAAGACTCAAATCAATAGAATTAGAAATGAAAAAGGAGAAGTAAAAACTGACACTGCAGAAATACAAAAGATCATGAGAGATTACTACAAGCAACTTTATACGAATAAAATGGACAACCTGGAAGAAATGGACAAATTCTTAGAAATGCACAACCTGCCAAGACTGACTCAGGAAGAAA
Source organism: Hyperoodon ampullatus (assembly GCF_949752795.1). Taxonomy (NCBI): domain Eukaryota; kingdom Metazoa; phylum Chordata; class Mammalia; order Artiodactyla; family Ziphiidae; genus Hyperoodon; species Hyperoodon ampullatus. The sequence continues at coordinate 668,345 of NC_136933.1, forward strand.
GAGAAAATATGAACAGACCAAACACAAGCACTGAAATTGAAACTGTGATTAACAATCTTCCAACAAACAAAAGCTCAGGACCAGATGGCTTCACAGGTGAATTCTATCAAACATTTAGAGAAGAGCTAACACCTATCCTTCTCAAACTCGTCCAAAATATAGCAGAGGGAGGAACACTCCCAAACTCATTCTACGAGGCCACTATTACCTTGATACCAAAACCAGGAAATGATGTCACAAAGAAAGAAAACTACAGGCCAATATAACTGATGAACATAGATGCAAAAATCCTCAACAAAATACCAGCAAACAGAATCCAACAACACATTTAAAGGATGATACACCATGATCCAGTGGGGTTTATTCCAGGAATGCAAGGATTCTTCAATATACGCAAATCAATCAACGTGATACACCATATTAACAAATTGAAGGAGAAAAACCATATGATCATCTCAATAGATGCAGAGAAATCTTTTGACAAAATTCAACACCCATTTATGATAAAAACCCTACAGAAAGTAGGCATAGAGGGAACTTTCCTCAACATAATAAAGGCCGTATATGACAAACCCACAGCCAACATCATCCTCAATGGTGAAAACTGAAAGCATTTCCACTAGGATCAGGAACAAGACAAGGCTGCCCACTCTCACCACTCTTATTCAACTTAGTTTTGGAAGTTTTAGCCACAGCAATCAATGAAGAAAAGGAAATCAAAGGAATCCAAATTGGAAAAGAAGAAGTAATGCTGTCACTGTTTGCAGATGACATGATACTATACATAGAGAATCCTAAAGATGCTACCAGAAAACTACTAGAGCTAATCAATGAATTTGGTAAAGTAGCAGGATACAAAATTAATGCACAGAAAACTCTGGCATTCCTGTACACTAATGATGAAAACTCTGAAAGTGAAATCAAGAAATCACTCCCATTTACCATTGCAACAAAAAGAATAAAATATCTAGGAATAAACCTACCTAAGGAGAAAAAAGACCTCTTTGCAGAAAATTTTGACACTGATGAAAGAAATTAAAGATGATACAAATAGATGGAGAGATATACCATGCTCCTGGATTGGAAGAATCAATATTATGAAAATGACTCTACTACCCAAAGCAGCCTACAGATTCAATGCAATTCCTGTCAAACTACCAATGGCATTTTTCACAGAATTAGAACAAAAAATTTCAAAATTTGTTTGGAAAAACAAAAGACCCCGGATAGCCAAAGCAATCTTGAGAACGAAAAACGGAGCTGGAGGAATCAGGCTCCCTGACTTCAGACTATTCTACAAAGCTACAGTAATCAAGACAGTGTGGTACTGGCACAAAAACAGAAAGATAGATCAATGGAACAGGATAGAAAGCCCAGAGATAAACCCACGCACATATGGTCAACTTATCTTTGATAAAGGAGGCAGGAATGTACAGTGGAGAAAGGAGAGCCTCTTCAATAAGTGGTGCTGGGAAAACTGGACAGGGACATGTAAAATTATGAGATTAGATCATTCCCTGACACCATACACAAAAATAAGCTCAAATTGGATTAAAGACCTAAATGTAAGGCCAGAAACTATCAAACTCTTAGAGGAAAACATAGGCAGAACACTCTATGACATTTATCACAGCAAGATCCTTTTGGACCCACCTCCTAGAGAAATGGAAATAAAAACAAAGATAAACAAATGGGACCTAATGAAACTTCAAAGCTTTTGCACAGCAAAGGAAACCATAAACAAGACCAAAAGACAACCCTCAGAATGGGAGAAAATATTTGCAAATGAAGCAACTGACAAAGGATTAATCTCCAAAATTTATAAGCAGCTCATGCAGCTCAATAGCAAAAAAACAAACAACCCAATCCAAAAATGGGCAGAAGACCTAAATAGACATTCTCCAAAGAAGATATAGAGACTGCCAACAAACACATGAAAGAATGCTCAACATCATTAATCATTAGAGAAATGCAAATCAAAACTACAATGAGATATCATCTCACACCAGTCAGAATGGCCATCCCCAGAAAATCTAGAAACAATAAATGCTGGAGAGGGTTTGGAGCAAAGGGAAGTGTCTTGCACTGCTGCTGGGAATGTGAATTAGTACAGCCACTATGTAGAACAGTATGGAGGTTTCTTCAAAAACTACAAATAGAACTACCATATGACCCAGCAATCCAACTACTAGGCATATACCCTGAGAAAACCATAATTCAAAAAGAGACATGTACCAAAATGTTCATTTCAGCTCTATTCACAATAGCATGGAGATGGAAACAACCTAAGTGTCCATAATCAGATGAATGCATAAAGAAGATGTGGCACATATATACAATGGAATATTTCTTAGCCATAAAAAGATACGAAATTGAGCTATTTGTAATGAGGTGGATAGACCTAGAGTCTGTCATACAGAGTGAAGTAAGTCAGAAAGAGAAAGACAAATACCATATGCTAACACATATATATGGAATTTAAGAAAAAATGTGTCATGAAGTACCTAGGGGTAAAACAGGAATAAAGACACAGACCTACTTGAGAATGGACTTGAGGATATGGGGAGGGGAAAGAGTAAGCTGTGACAAAACGAGAGAGAGGCATGGACATATATACACTACCAAACATAAGGTAGATAGATAGTGGGAAGCAGCCGCATAGCGCAGGGAGATCAGCTCAGTGCATTGTGACCGCCTGGAGGGGTGGGCGGGAGGGAGACGCAAGAGGGAAGGGATTTGGGAACAGATGTATATGTGTAACTGATTCACTTTGTTATAAAGCAGAAACTAATAAAAAACATACAAAATTAAAAGAGTGCTTGGTACGCAGCATATTTTCAATTAAGGCTGAATGAATGAACATGTGAACGCGAGCAGTAGTGAAGGGCTTAAAATGAAATAGTCTCATCCCACTCCCACATCCAGCAGTCAAGAAGCGACCAATTCTTTACTCAGGTTTTTAATTGTAAAATATGATATGTGTACTGAGAAGTGCACAGGACACCTTTGTCAATGTGACAAATAAAAAGAGAATACTTACATTACCACTACTCGAAACTTAAAGTATTGATACTTGTCAGAATCTCAACCCCCCATATCCTTTTCTCATCACAGTCTCCTCCCCTCTTCCCAGTTAAACACCATCCTCATTTCTTGACAATCATTTCCTTTAACCTACATGTATCCCTAACAAAAGAGTTTAGTTTTGTCAACATCTAACTTTATGTAGAGGATCATAGTATATGAAGTCTTTTCTATCTTATTTCTTTCACTCAACATTGGTTCAAAAAATTCACCCACATTGCAGCCTGTAGCTCTAGTTCATTTAATTTTATTCCTTAATAGTTTTCCAACTGTACGAATACACAAAATTTATTTAATTTTTGACTTTTAATGGACATTTGGTTTGTTTTCAGTTTGTGCTAATGCAAATCATGGACAGGAATCCTGCTGTACTTGTTATTCTGGTGCATTTACACAGGGAAGGGGTGAGGGCTGCTGGGTCACAGATTATTTATATACCTTCAGTTGATGGAGAGTGCTAAATGCTTTCCAAAGTAGTTGTGTCGATTTATACTCCAGTATAAGCAGGGTAGAAGATTCCCATAGTACTCCAGGTCTACAATACCTGATACTACCACACTTTATTTATGTATTTGTCACACTGATTGGCATGTAGTTTCGTTGGTTTTGACTCACTTTTCTCTTATTACTTAATGAAGTCGTACACTTTTCTGTGTTTGCTGGCTGTTTGGATTTCCTTTTGTATGAGGTTTACGTCAACTATTGTTATTTTTTATTCTTTTTATTATTTATTTTTGGCTGTGTTGGGTCTTTGTTGCTGCGTGCAGTCTTTCTCTATTTTCAGCGAGTGTGGGCTACTCTTCATTGCAGTGGCTTCTCTTGTCGTGGAGCACAGGATCTAGGTGCACAGGCTTCAGTAGTCATGGCACATGGGCTCGGTAGTTGTGACTTGCAGGTTCTAGAGCGCAGGCTCCATAGTTGTGGCACAAGGGTTTCGTTGCTTCGTGGCATGTGGGATCTTCCCAGACCAGGGCTCGAACCTGTGTCCCCTGCCTTGGCAGGCAGATTGTTAACCACTGCACCAGCAGGGAGGTCCAACTATTGTTATTTTGAATTCTTCTCCATTTCCAAGTAATACTCTTACCTGACTATTTTCTGACTAAATTGGAGGCATTATCTGTTCACTTTCTATTTTACTAAGTAAGGGTTTAGTTCCTTTACACTCTTCCTATGTCCACAATGCTCAGTAATGTTATGTCATCATTAGTTATTCCACTGCTCATGATCTCTTTGACTTGCAGTGATATACTTAAAAACCTAAATTGTTGATCAACTATAAATTCTCTCAACGTCACGCTGTGTAAAATGAGGACATTCATACCATCTTCCGTTTTTTCTACCTCCTGTCTACCTTCCAAACCTAGCTTTTACATTGTCAAAGTTGAAATTTATATTTTGTTCTATGTGCAGTTAAGTCTTCTGTTATTTGAGAGTCAGTAGGGAGTAAGGTTTAAGAGAACAGGCACAGAGCCTAAACTCAAAGCCTCGATCCAACCCTAAATTAGGTACAGCCTGGGCAAGTTGCTTCCCTGTCTTAGCTTCCTTTTCTCAAAAGTGGGAATGGGGCTTCCCTGGTGGCGCAGTGGTTGACAGTCCGCCTGCCAATGCAGGAGACACGGGTTCGTGCCCCAGTCCAAGAAGATCCTACTTGCCGCAAAGCAGCTGGGCCCATGAGCCATGGCCACTGAGCCGGCGCATCTGGAGCCTGTGCACTGCCACCATGAGCACTATTACCATAAGCACTGTCACCATCGGCACTGTCACCATGGGCATTATCACTGTGAGCACTGTCACCATGAACAGTGTCACCATGGGTAATGTCACCATGGGAACTGCCACCATGAGCACTGTCACCATGAGCACTGTCACAATGGGCACTGTCACCATGGGAACTCTCACCATGAGCACTGTCACCCTGGGCACTGTCACTGTGGGCACTGTCACCTTGGGTACTGACACCATGAGCACTATCACCATGAGCACTGCCACGGTGAGAAATATCACCATAAGCACTGTTACCATTGGCCCTGTAACCACCTGCATTGCCACCATGGGCACCGTCATCGTGAGGATGGTCACCATGAGCACTGTCACCATGAGACCTATCACTGTGAGCAATGTCACCATGGGCACCATCACCATTTTACACTGCCACCATGTGCACTACCACCATGGGACTTGTCACCATGTGCACTATAACCTTGAGCACTCTCAAAATGGGCACTGTCACTATGGGCACTCTCACCATGGGCACTGTCACTGTGAGCACTGTCACCATGGACACTTCCATTGTGAGCACAGTCACCATGGGCACTATCACCATGGGGAATGTCACCGTGGGCACTGTCACCATGGGCACTTTCACCATGAGCACTGTCACCATGGGCACTATCAACATGGGCACTGTCACCATGAGAACTCTCACCATGGACATTGTCACTGTGAGTACTGTCTCCATGGGCACTGTCACTGTGGGCACTGTCACTATGGGTGCTGTTACCGTGGGCACTGTCACCATTTGCACTGTCACAATGGGCACTGCCACCATGAGCACTATCACCATTTTGCACTGGCACCATGTACACTACCACTATGGGCACTTTCACCATGGGAAATCTCACTGTGAGCACTGTCACCATAGGTTCTGTCACCATGGGCACAGTCACCATGGAAAGTGCCACTATGAACACTGCCACCATGAGCACTGTCACCATGGGCACAGTCACCATTTTGCACTGCCACCATTAGCCATGCCACAATGGGCACTGTAACCATGGGCACAGCCACCAAGTGCACTGTCACCATGGGCACTATCACTGTGAGCACTATCACCATGGATAATGTCACCATGAGCACTGTAACCATGGGAACTATCACCGTGAGTTCTGTTACCATGGACCCTGTCACCATGGGCACTGTCCCCATTAGCACTGTCACGATAGGCACTGACACCATGAGCACTATCACCGTGAGCACTGTCACCTTGAGCACTATCAATTTGAGCACTGTCACCATGGGTAATCTCACCATGGGCATTATTAACGTGGCCAATGTCACCATGGACAGTTTCACTATGAGCACTGTCACCATGAGCACTATCACCATGAGCACTATCATCGTGAGCACTGTCACAATGAGCACTTTCACCATGGGCATTATCACCCTGCACACTATCACAGTGAGAACTATTGCCGTGAGCACTGTCACCATGAGCACTGTCAGTGTGTGCACTGTCACCATGAGCAGTATCAGAATGGGCACTGTCACCATTTTGCACTGCCACCATGTGCACTGTCACCATGGACACAATCACTGTGATCACTGTCACCATGGGTACTGTCAACATGGGCACTGTCACCATGGGCATGGCCACCATGTGCACTTTCACCTTGGGCACTGTCACCATGAGCACTGTCACCATGGGCACTGCCACAAGTCACAAAGGGAACTGCCACCATGGGCACTGTCACCATGGTACTCTCTCCATGGACACTGGCACCATGAGCACTGTCACCACGGGCAATAACTCCGTGAGCAATGTCACCATGGGCATTGTCACCATGGGTACTCTCACCATGGGCACTGGCACCATGAGCACTGTCACCATGAGCAATGTCATCATGAGCACTGCCACCTTGGGCAATGCCTCCATAAGCACTGTCACCATGAGAACTGTCACCATGAGAACTGCCACCATGGGTTTTGCCACCATGAGAACTATCACCATGAGCACTATCACCATGAGAACTGTCACCATGGGCACTGGCACCATGGGGACAGTCACGATGAGCACTGTCACCATGGGCACTATTCCCATGAGCTTTTTCACCATGGTGACATTCCTCACGGAGCACTGTCACCATGGGCATGGTCACCATGGGCACTGGCATCGTGAACACTGCCACTGTGAACCCTATCACCATGAGCACTGCTACCGTGAGCACTATCACCAGAAGCACTGTCACAATGGACACTGTCACCATGGGCACTGCCACTGTGAGCACTGTCACCATGGGCACTGCCACCATGGGCACTATCACCATGGACACTATCACTGTGAACACTGTCACCCTGTGTACTGTCACCATGGGAACTGCCACCATGTGCACTGTCACAATGGTCACTATCACAGTGAGCCTTGTCACCATGGGCACTGCTAACATGGACACTGACATCATGAGCACTTTCACCATGGGAACAGTCACCATGGGCAGTTTCACCTTGGTCACTATCACCATGAGCACTATCACCATGGGCACTGTCACTATGAGCACTGTCACCATGGGCACTGTCACTATGAGCACTGTCACCATGGGCGCAGCCACCATGGGAACTGTCAGCATGGGCAGTATCATGGTGGGCACTGTCACCGTGGACACTGCCACTGTGAGCACTATCTTCATGAACACTGTTGCAGTGAGTAAGCACTGTCACCATGGGCACTGCCACCATGGTCACTATCACTGTGAGCACTGTCACCACGGGAACTCTCACCATTGGTACTTCCACTATGAGCAATGTCACCATGAGCACTGTCACCATGGGCACTGCCACTGTGAGCACTGTCACCATGGGAACTGCAACAATGAACACTCTATCCATGAGTACTGTCACCATGGGGAATATCACCATTTTCACTGTCACCATGGGCAATATCACTATTTTGCACTGCCACCATGTGCACTACCACCATGGGCACTCTCACCATGGGAACTCTCACCGTGAGCACTGTAACCACGGGTACCCTCACCATGGGCTATGCCACCATGTGCACTGTCAGCATGGGCATGACCACTATGGGCACTAACTACATGAGCACTGTCGCCATGGTCACTGTCGCCATTTTGCACTGCTACCATGTGCCCTACCACCATGGGAACTCTCACCATGTTCATTATCACTGAGAGCACTGTCACCATGTGTACTCTCACCATGGGCACAGCCACCAAGTGCACTATAATAATGGGCACTTTCACCGTGACCACTGTCACCATTCACACTTTAACCATGGTCACTATCACTGTAAGCACTATCACCATGGGCACTATCACTGTCACAACTGTCACCATGAGCATTATCACCATGTGCACTATTAACATAGGCATTATCACCGCGAGCACTGCCACCATGGGCACTACAACCATGAGCACTGTCACAATAGGCACTGTCACCATGAGCACTGTCACCATGTGCACTGTCACCTTGGGTATTATCTCTGTGAGCATTGTCACTATGAGCACTGTCACCATGGGTATTGTCAACAGGCTCAATGCCACCATGAGCAGTGTCACCATTGGCATTGTAACCATGGGAGCTGCCACCATGGATACTGTTATCATAGGCACTATCACCATGGGCAGTGTCACCTTGGGAACTGTCACCATGGGTACTGCCACCATGAGCACTATCACCATGAGCACTGTTATAGTGAGCATTATCAACATAAGCACTCTTACCATGAGCACTGTCAACATGTACACTGTCACCATGGGCATGGCCACCATGTGCACTCTCACACTGGGTCACTATCACCGTGAGTACTGTCACCATGGACACTGCAAACATGGGCACTGCCATCATGAACACTTTCACCATTGGAACTGTCACCATGGGCACTATCACCTTGGGCACGGCCACCATGTGCACTGTCACCATCGGTACTATCACCGTGAGCACTATCACCATGGGCCTTGTCACCATGAGGACTGTCACCATGGGCACTGTCACCATGAGCACTGTCACCAGAGGCATTGTCACCGTTAGCACTGTCACCATAGACAATGTCACCTTGAGCAAAGTAACTATGAGCACTCTCACCATGGGTACTGTCAACACGGCACTGCCAACATGAGCTCTGTCACCATGAGCACTGTCAACTTGTGCGCTGCCACCATGAAAAAGGTCACCATAGGCAATATCACTGTGGGTAGTGTCACCATGGGCACTGTCATCGTGGGAACTGCCACCATGAGCACTATCACCAAGAGCACTGCTACTGTGAGCATTAACACCATGAACACTCTCACCATTGGTGCTTTCACCATTGGCATTCTCACCATGGTGGCTGCCACCATGGGAACTGTCACCATAGGAACTGTCAACGTAGGCAGAGTCACCGTGGGAACTGTACTGTGGGTACTGCCACTGTGATCCCTATCACCATGAGCACAGCTACCGTGAGCATTAAGACCATAAGCAAAGTCACCAGAGGCACTGTCATCGTGGGCACTTTGACCATGGGCACTGTCACTATGGGCACTGTCATGGGCATGGGTTACTGTGAGTGTACAGCTTAGGTTTAGAGTACAGGTTAGGGAAAGGGTTACAGTTAGGCTTAGGGTTAGGTTAAGAGCTACGGTTAGGGTTAGCAAACGGGTAAGTTTTAGGGTACAGATGAGGGTACAAAAAAGTGTTAGGGATAGGGTAAGTGTTAGGGTACTGTTTAGTGTTAGTTAAGGGTTAGGATTAGGGTAAGGGATAAGGTAGAGATTAGGGTTAGGGTTAGCAAATGGGTAAGGTTTAGGGAACAGGTGTGGGTATGAAAACGTGTTAGGGTTAGGGCAAGTTTTAGAGTATGGGTCAGTGTTAGTGTATGGGTTAAGATTAGGGTACAGTTAGGATAAGGGTTAGGGTTATGTTTAGGGTTAGGGTTAGGGTTAGCTAACGGGTAAGGTTTGGGGTACAGGTGAGGGTACGAAAAAGTGTTAGGGTTAGGGTACATGTAAGGGTAAGGGTTAGTGTTAGTGTACGGGTTAGGATTAGGGTAAGTGTTATGGTAAGGTGTAGGGTTGGGGTTAGGTATAGGTTTAGGGCTATGGTTAGGATTATCAAACAGTAAGGTTTAGGGTACAGGTGAGTGTAGTGAAACATGATAGGGTCAGGGTACATGTTAGGGAACGGGTTAGTGTTAGTGTATGGGTTAGGATTAGGGTAGGGGTTAGGGTAAGGAGTAGGGTTTGGTTTAGGTTTAGGTTTAGGACTAGGGTTAGTGTTAGCGAACATGTAACATTTAGGGTACAGGAGAGGGTACGGAAACCTGATACGGTCAGGTTAGTGTTAGGGCATGGGTTAGTGTTAGCATATGGGTTAGGATTAGGGTACGGGTTAGGGTAAGGTGTAGTGTTGGGGTTAGGTTTAGGTTTATGGCTAGGGTTAGGGTTAACGAAAGGTAAGATTTTGGGTAGAGGTGACAGTACGGAAAAGTGTTAGTGTCAGGGTACGTGTTAGGGCATGGTTTAGTGTTAGTGTATGGGATAGGATTAGGGTACAGGTTAGGGTAAAAGTATGGTTGGGGTTAGGGTTAGGTTTATGGTTAGGGTTAGGGTTAGCGAATGGGTAACATTTAGTTTACAGGTGAGGGAAATAAAATGTTTTAGGGTATGGGTTAGTGTTAGTGTACGGGGTAGGATTAGGGTACAGGATAGGGAAAGGGTTAGGTTTAGGTTTAGGAATAGGTTTACGGTTAAGGTTAGGGATAGCGAACGGGTAAGTTTCAGGTTACAGATGAGGGTACGAAAACATGTTAGGCTTAGGGTACGTGTTAGGGTATGTGTTACTCTTAGTGCCCAGTTTAGGATTAGTGTACAGTTAGGGTAAGGGTTAGGGTTAGAGTTAGGTTTAGAGTTAGGTTTACGGTTAGTGAATGGCTAAGGTTTAGGGTACAGGTGAGGGTAAAAATACGTGTTAAGGGTAGGGAAAGTGTTAGGGTACGGGTTAGTGTTAGTGTACCTGTTAAGATCAGGGTACATTTTAGTGTAAGGTATAGGGTTAGTGTTAGGTTTAGGGTTAGGTTTAGTGAATGGGTAAGGTTTAGGGTAGAGGTGAGGGTACGGAAAATTTTAGAGTTATGGTACGTGTTAGGGTATGGGTTAGTGTTAGAGTACGGATTAGGATTAGGGTATGTGTTAGGGTAAGGTTTAGGGTTAGGTGTAAGGTTTGGTTTAGGGTTAGGGTTGAGTTAGCAAACGGTAAGGTTGCGGGTACAGCTGAGGGTACAGAAACGTGTTAGGGTAAGGGTACGTGTTAGGGTACGGCTTAGTGGTAGTGTATGGGTTAGGATTAGGGTACAGTTTATGGTAAGATTTAGAGTTAGGGTTACGGTTAGGTTTAGGTTTAGGGTTAGTGTTAATGAATGGTTAAGGTTTAGGGTACAGGTGAGGGTACGAAAAGCTTTTAGGGTTAGGAAACGTCTTAGTGTATGGGTTAGTTTTAGTATATGAGTTAGGATTAAGGTACAGGATAGGATAAGGTTTAGGGTTAGGGCTAGGTTTAGGTTTAGGGTTAGGGTTAGGTTACATGAACGGTAAGTTTTAGCATACAAGTGAGGGTACGAAAACGTGTTACATATAGGGTACGTGTTAGGTTCCAGGTGAGTTTTAGAGTACGGTTTAGGATAAGAGTACAGGTTTGGGTAAGGTTTAGGGTTAGAGTTAGGGTTAGGTTTAGGATTAGTGTTATGGTTATCGAAAGGTTAAGTTTTAGGGTACATTTGAGGGTATGAAAAGCTTTTAGGGTTAGGATATGTGTTAGGATATGTGTTACTGTTAGTGTACGCGTTAGCATTAGGGTACGGGTTAGGGTTATGTTTACGGCTAGGGTTAGGGTTAGCGAACGGGTAACGTTTAGGGTACAGGTGAGTGTATGGAAAACTGTTAGGGTCAGGGTACGTGTTAGGGCACATGTTAGTGTGAGTGAATGGTTTAGTATTAGGGTACGGGTTAGGCTAAAGTTTAGGGTTAGGGTTAGATTTGGATTAGGGGTAGGGTTAGGGTTAGCAAACAGGTAAGGTTTAGGGTACAGATGAGGGTACGGAAAACTGTTACAGTCAGGGTACGTGTTAGGGCATGGGTTAGTGTTAGTGTATGCGTTAGGATTTGAGTACGGGTTAGGGTAAGGTGTAGGGTTGGGGTTAGGTTTAGCTTTAGGTTTAGGGGTAGGGTTATGAAAGGGTAAGGTTTAGGATACAAATGAGGATATGGCAACGTGTTAGAGTCAGGGTACGTGTTAGGGCATGGTTTAGAGTCAGTGTATGCGTTAGGATTAGGGTACGCGTTAGGGTAAGGTGTAGGGTTGTGGTTAGGTTTTTGTTTAGGGCTAGGGTTAGGGTTAGCGAATGGGTAAGGTTTAGGGTACAGTTGAGGGTATGGAAAATTTTAGGGTCAGGGTACGTGTTAGGGCATGCGTTAGTGTTAGTGTATGGGTTAAGATTAGGGTGCGGGTTAGGGTAACGTGTAGGTTTGGGGTCCGTTTCAGTTTAGGACTACGGTTCGGGTTAGCAAACTTGTAAGGTTTAGGGTATAGGTGAGGTTACAGAAAAGTATTGGGGTCAGGGTGCGTGTTAAGGCAGAGGTTAGTGTTAGTGAACGGGTTAGGATTATGATTCGGGTTGGTGTAAGGTGTAGGGTTAGTGTTAGGTTTAGGTGTAGGGCTAGGGCTAGTGTTCGCGAATGGGTGATGTTTATGGTACAGGTGAGGGTAAGGAAACGTGTTAGGGTCATGTTACGTGTTAGGGCATGGGTTAGTCTTAGTGTACGGGTTAGGAATAGGGTACGGTTTAGGGTAAAGGTAGGGTTGCGTTTAGGGTTAGGTTTAGGATTAGGGTTACGGTCTGTGAATGGGTAACATTTAGTGTACAGGTGAGGGAACAAAAATGTTTTAGGGTACGGGTTAGTGTTCGTGTACGGGTTAGGATTAGGTTACGGGTTAGGGAAAGGTTTAGGTTTAGGTTTAGGGAGAGGTTTAAGGTTAAGGTTAGGGACAGTGAACGGGTAAGTTTCATGTTACAGATGAGGGTACAAAAGCATTTTAGGCTTAGGGTACGGGTTACTCTTAGTGACCAGTTTAGGATTAGTGTACGTTTAGGGTAAGGGTTTGGGTTAGAGTTAGGTTTAGGCTTAGGGTTACGGTTAGCGAACGGCCAAGCTTTAGGGTACAGGTGAGGGTAAGAATACGTGTTAAGGTTAGGGAACGTGTTAGGGTACGGGTCAGTGTTAGTGTACATGTTAGGATCAGGGTATGTTTTATTGTAAGGTATAGGGTTAGGGTTAGGGTTAGGTTTAGCAAACGGGTAAGGTTTAGGGTATAGGTGAGGGCACGCAAACTTTTTAGAGTTACTGTATGTGTTAGGGTACGGGTTAGTGTTAGAGTATGGATTAGGATTAGAGTATGGGTTAGGGTAAGTGTTAGGGTTAGTGTTAGCTTTATGTTTAAGGTTAGTGTTAGTGTTAGCCAATGGGTAAGCTTTAGGGTACAGGTGAGACTGTGAAAAAATGTTAGGTTTAGGGTACATGTTAGATTACGGGTTAGTGTTAATGTAAGGTTTAGGAATAGGGTATGGTGTAGGGTAAGGTTTAGGGTTAGGTTTAGTGTTAGCACTCGGGTAAGTTTTAGGGTACATGTGAGGATACGAAAAGGTGTGAAGTTTAGGGTATGTGTCAGGGTAGGGTTCAGAGTTAGAGTACCGGTTAGAGTTAGGGTTCGTTTAGGATAAGCGTTCGGGTTAGTTAAGGGTTAGGTTTAGGGTTCATGTTAGCATTAGAAAACGGGTTTAGGGTACAGGTGAGGGTACAAAAACTTTTTAGTGCTAGCGAACATATTAGGGTATGGGTTAGTGTTAGTGAATGGGTTACGATTGTGATATGGCTTAGGCTAAGGTTTAGGGTTAAGGTAGGTTTAGGTTTAGTGTTAGGGTTAGCGAACGGTTAAGTTTTAGGGTACAGGTGAGGGTACGAAAACGTGTTAGTGTTAGGTTATATGTTAGGGTAAGGGTTACTGTTAGTGTACGGTTTAGGTTTAGGGTACGGGTTAGGGTAAGGTTTAGGGTTAGGTGTAGGGTTTGGTTTAGGGTTAGGGTGGAGTTATCAAATGGTAAGGTTTAGGGTACAGGTGAGGGTACGGAAACGTGTTAGGGTCAGGGTACGTATTAGGGTAAGTGTTGGTGTTAGTGTATGGGTTAAGATTAGGGTACAGGGTTAGGGTAAGATTTAGAGTTAGGGTTACGTTTAGGTTTAGGGTTAGGTTTAGGGATAGTGAGCGGGTAAGGTTTAGGGTACACATGAGGGTACGAAAACGTGTTAGGCTTAGGGTACATGCTAGGGTTCATGTTAGGCTTAATGCACGTATTAGGATTAGGGTACAGCTTAGGGTAAGGTATAGGGCTAGGGTTAGGGATAGGTTTTAGGGTTAGGGTTAGGTTTGGTGAATGGTTAATATTTAGTGTACAGGTGAGGGTACAGAAATGTTTTAGTGTACGCGTTAGTGTTCGTGTATGAGTTAGGATTATGGGACGGGTTAGGGTAAGTTTTAGGGTTAGGTTTAGGGATAAGATTAGGGTTAAGGTTAGGGATAGCGAACAGGTAAGTATCAGGTTAAAAGTGAAGGTACGAAAACATGTTAAGCTTAGAGTACGGGTTAGTGTTAGTGTACAGGTTATGATTGGGGTACCATTTAGGGTATGGTTAGGGTTAGGGTTAGGGATAGGTTTAGGGTTAAGGTTAGGGATAGCGAACGGGTATGGTTCAGGTTACATGTGAGGGTTACAAATACGTGTTAGGGTTAGGGTACGTGATAGGTGACAGTTTAAATTTAGTGTACGGTTTAGGATTAGTGTATGGGTTAGGGTAAGATTTAGGGGCAGGTTTAGGGTTAAGGTTTGGTTTAGGTTTAGGTTTAGTGTTAACGAACGGGTAAGGTTTAGGGTACGGGTGTGGGTACGAAAAGCATTTAGGGTTAGGAAACGTCTTAGTGTATGGGTTAGTATTAGTATACGGGTTAGGATTAGGGTACAGGTTAAGGTAAGGATTAGGGTTAGGGTTAGGTTTAGGTTTAGGGTTAGTGTTAGGTTTCGTGAATGGTAAGTTTTAGGGTACAGGTGAGGGTACGAAAACGTGTTACGTTTAGGGTACCTGTTAGTTTCCTGGTTAGTTTTAGAGTACGTTTAAGGATAAAAGCACAGGTTCGGGTAAGGTTTAGGGTTAGGGTTAGGGTTAGGTTTAGGTTTAGTGTTATGGTTATCAAACAGTTAAGTTTTAGGTACATTTGAGGGTATGAAAAGCTTTTAGGGTTAGGGTATGTGTTAGGATATGTGTTAGTGTTAGTGTATGCATTAGCATTAGGGTACGGGTTAGGGTTATGTTTAGGCCTAGGGTTAGGGTTAGCGAACAGGTAACCTTTAGGGTACAGGTGAGGGTATGGAAAAGTGTTAGTGTCAGGGTATGTATTAGGGCACATGTTAGTGTGAGTGTATGGTTTAGTATTAGGGTACGGGTTAGGCTAAAGATTAGGGTTGGGGTTAGGTTTGGATTAGGGGTAGGGTTAGGGTTAGTGAACAGGTAAGGTTTAGGGTACAGATGAGGGTACGGAAAACTGTTACAGTCAGGGTACGTGTCAGGGCATGGGTTAGTGTTAGTGTATGCGTTAGGATTTGAGTACTGGTTAGGGTAAGGTGTAGGGTTGGGGTTAGGTTTAGGTTTAGGTTTAGGGGTAGGGTTACAGAACGGTAAGGTTTAGGATACAAATGACGGTATGGCAACCTGTTAGAGTCAGGGTACGGGTTAGGGCATGGTTTAGAGTTGGTGTACGGGTTAGGATTAGGGTACGGTTTAGGGCAAGGGGTAGGGTTGTGGTTAGGTTTATGTTTAGGGCTAGGGTTAGGGTTAGCGAATGGGTAAGGTTTAGGGTACAGTTGAGGGTATGGAAAATTTTAGGGTCAGTGTACGTGTTAGGGCATGCGTTAGTGTTAGTGTATGGGTTAAGATTAGGGTGCGGGTTAGGGTAAGGTGTAGGTTTGGGGTCCGTTTCGGTTTAGGACAACGGTTCGGGTTAGCAAACTTGTAAGGTTTAGGGTATAGGTGAGGTTACAGAAAAGTGTTGGGGTCAGGGTGCGTGTTAAGGCAGAGGTTAGTGTTAGTGAACGGGTTAGGTTTATGATTCAGGTTGGTGTAAGGTGTAGGGTTAGTGTTAGGTTTAGGTGTAGGGCTAGGGCTAGTGTTCGCGAATGGGTGATGTTTATGGTACAGGTGAGGGTAAGGAAACGTGTTAGGGTCATGTTACGTGTTAGGGCATGGGTTAGTCTTAGTGTACGGGTTAGGAATAGGGTACGGTTTAGGGTAAAGGTAGGGTTGCGGTTAGGGTTACGTTTAGCGTTAGGGTTAGGGTTTGTGAATGGGTAACATTTAGTGTACAGGTGAGGGAACAAAAGTGTTTTAGGGTACAGGTTAGTGTTAGTGTACGGGTTACGATTAGGTTACGGGTTAGGGAAAGGTTTAGGTTTAGGTTTAGGGACAGGTTTAAGGTTTAGGTTAGGGACAGTGAACGGGTAAGTTTCAGGTTACACATGAGGGTACAAAAACATTTTAGGCTTAGGGTACGGGTTACTCTTAGTGTCCAGTTTAGGATTAGTGTACGTTTAGGGTAAGGGTTAGGTTTAGATTTAGGTTTAGGCTTAGGGTTACGGTTAGCGAACAGCCAAGCTTTAGGGTACAGGTGAGGGTAAGAATATGTGTTAAGGTTAGGGAACGTGTTAGGGTACGGGTTAGTGTTAGTGTACATGTTAGGATCAGGGTACGTTTTATTGTAAGGTATAGGGTTAGGGTTAGGGTTAGGTTTAGCGAACGGGTAAGGTTTAGGGTATAGGTGAGGGCATGCAAACTTTTTAGAGTTACGGTATGTGTTAGGGTACGGGTTAGTGTTAGAGTATGGATTAGGATTAGAGTATGGTTTAGGATAAGTGTTAGGGTAAGTGTTAGCTTTATGTTTAAGGTTAGGGTTAGTGTTAGCCAATGGGTAAGCTTTAGGGTACAGGTGAGACTGTGAAAAAATGTTAGGTTTAGGGTACATGTTAGATTACGGGTTAGTGTTAATGTAAGGTTTAGGAATAGGGTATGGTGTAGGGTAAGGTTTAGGGTTAGGTTTAGTGTTAGCACTCGGGTAAGTTTTAGGGTACATGTGAGGATACGAAAAGGTGTGAAGTTTAGGGTATGTGTCAGGGTAGGGTTCAGTGTTAGAGTACTGGTTAGGGTTAGGGTTCGTTTAGGATAAGGGTTCGGGTTAGTTAAGGGTTAGGTTTAGGGTTTATGTTAGCATTAGAAAACGGGTTTAGGGTACAGGTGAGGGTACAAAAACTTTTTAGTGCTAGCGAACATATTAGGGTATGGGTTAGTGTTAGTGAATGGGTTACGATTGTGATATGGCTTAGGCTAAGGTTTAGGGTTAAGGTAGGTTTAGGTTTAGTGTTAGGGTTAGCGAACGGGTAAGTTTTAGGGTACAGGTGAGGGTACGAAAACGTGTTAGTGTTAGGTTATGTGTTAGCGTAAGGGTTACTGTTAGTGTACGGTTTAGGTTTAGGGTACGGGTTAGGGTAAGGTTTAGGGTTAGATGTAGGGTTTGGTTTAGGGTTAGGGTGGAGTTATCAAATGGTAAGGTTTAGGGTACAGGTGAGGGTATGGAAACGTGTTAGGGTCAGGGTACGTATTAGGGTAAGGGTTAGTGTTAGTGTATGGGTTAATATTAGGGTACAGGGTTAGGGTAAGATTTAGAGTTAGGGTTACGTTTAGGTTTAGGGTTAGGTTTAGGGATAGTGAGCGGGTAAGGTTTAGGGTACACATGAGGGTACGAAAACGTGTTAGGCTTAGGGTACATGCTAGGGTTCATGTTAGGCTTAGTGCACGGATTAGGATTAGGGTACAGGTTAGGGTAAGGTATAGGGATAGGGTTAGGGATAGGTTTTAGGGTTAGGGTTAGGTTTGGTGAATGGTTAATATTTAGTGTACAGGTGAGGGTACAGAAATGTTTTAGTGTACGCGTTTGTGTTCGTGTATGGGTTAGGATTATAGGATGGGTTAGGGTAAGTTTTAGGGTTAGGTTTAGGGATAAGATTAGGGTTAAGGTTAGGGATAGCGAACAGGTAAGTATCAGGTTAAAAGTGAAGGTACGAAAACATGTTAAGCTTAGAGTACGGGTTAGTGTTAGTGTCCGGGTTATGATTGGGGTACCATTTAGGGTAAGGTTAGGGTTAGGGTTAGGGATAGGTTTAGGGTTAAGGTTAGGGATAGCGAACGGGTATGGTTCAGGTTACATGTGAGGGTTACGAATACGTGTTAGGGTTAGGGTACGTGATAGGTGACGGTTTAATTTTAGTGTACGGTTTAGGATTAGTGTATGGCTTAGGGTAAGATTTAGGGGCAGGTTTAGGGTTAAGGTTTGGTTTAGGTTTAGGTTTAGTGTTAACGAACGGGTAAGGTTTAGGGTACATGTGAGGGTACGAAAAGCTTTTAGGGTTAGGAAACGTCTTAGTGTATGGTTTAGTTTTAGTATACGGGTTAGGATTAGGGTACAGGTTAGGGTAAGGATTAGGGTTAGGGTTAGGTTTAGGTTTAGGGTTAGTGTTAGGTTTCGTGAATGGTAAGTTTTAGGGTACAGGTGAGGGTACGAAAACGTGTTACGTTTAGGGTACCTGTTAGATTCCTGGTTAGTTTTAGAGTACGTTTTAGGATAAGAGCACAGGTTCGGGTAAGGTTTAGGGTTAGGGTTAGGGTTAGGTTTAGGATTAGTGTTATGGTTATCAAACAGTTAAGTTTTAGGGTACATTTGAGGGTATGAAAAGCATTTAGGGTTAGGGTATGTGTTAGGATATGTGTTAGTGTTAGTGTATGCATTAGCTTTATGGTATGGGTTAGGGCTATGTTTAGGGCTAATGTTAGGGTTAGCGAACAGGTAACCTTTAGGGTACAGGTGAGGGTATGGAAAAGTGTTAGTGTCAGGGTATATGTTAGGGCAAATGTTAGTGTGAGTGTATGGTTTAGTATTAGGCTACGGGTCAGGCTAAAGTTTAGGGTTGGGGTTAGGTTTGGATTAGGGGTAGGGTTAGGGTTAGCGAACAGGTAAGGTTTAGGGTACAGATGAGGGTACGGAAAACTGTTACAGTCAGGGTACGTGTTAGGGCATGGGTTAGTGTTAGTGTATGCGTTAGGATTTGAGTACGGGTTAGGGTAAGGTGTAGGGTTGGGGTTAGGTTTATGTTTATGTTTAGGGGTAGGGTTACCGAAGGGTAAGGTTTAGGATACAAATGGGGGTATGGCAACGTGTTAGAGTCAGGGTACGTGTTAGGGCATGGTTTAGAGTTTGTGTACGGGTTAGGATTAGGGTACGGGTTAGGGTAAGGTGTAGGGTTGTGTTTAGGTTTATGTTTAGGGCTAAGGTTAGGGTTAGCGAATGGATAAGGTTTAGGGTACAGTTGAGGGTATGGAAAATTTTAGAGTCAGGGTACGTGTTAGGGCATGCGTTAGTGTTAGTGTATGGGTTAAGATTAGGGTGCGGGTTAGGGTAAGGTGTAGGTTTGGGGTCCGTTTCGGTTTAGGACTACGGTTCGGGTTAGCAAATTTGTGAGGTTTAGGGTATAGGTGAGGTTACAGAAAAGTGTTGGGGTCAGCGTGCGTGTTAAGGCAGAGGTTAGTGTTAGTGAACGGGTTAGGATTATGATTCGGGTTGGTGTAAGGTGTAGGGTTAGTGTTAGGCTTAGGTGTAGGGCTAGGGCTAGTGTTCGCGAATGGGTGATGTTTATCGTACAGGTGAGGGTAAGGAAATGTTTTAGGGTGATTTTACGTGTTAGGGCATGGGTTAGTGTTAGTGTACGGGTTAGGATTAGGGTACGGTTTAGGGTAAAGTTAGGGTTGCGGTTAGGGTTAGGTTTAGGTTTAGGTTTAGGGTTTGTGAATGGGTAACATTTAGTGTACAGGTGAGGGAACAAAAATGTTGTAGGGTACGGGTTAGTGTTAGTGTACGGGTTAGGATTAGGTTACGGGATAGGGAAAGGTTTAGGTTTAGGTTTAGGGACAGGTTTAAGGTTAAGGTTAGGGACAGTGAAGGGGTAAGTTTCAGGTTACAGATGAGGGTACAAAAACATTTTAGGCTTAGGGTACGGGTTACTCTTAGTGTCCAGTTTAGGATTAGTGTACGTTTAGGGTAAGGGTTAGGGTTAGAGTTAGGTTTAGGCTTAGGGTTACGGTTAGCGAACGGCCAAGCTTTAGGGTACAGGTGAGGGTAAGAATACGTGTTAAGGATAGGGAACGTGTTATGGTATGGGTTAGTGTTAGTGTACCTGTTAGGATCAGGGTGCATTTTATTGTAAGGTATAGGGTTAGGGTTAGGGTTAGGTTTAGCGAACGGGTAAGGTTTAGGGTATAGGTGAGGGCACGCAAAGTTTTTAGAGTTACGGTATGTGTTAGGGTACGGGTTAGTGTTAGAGTATGGATTAGGATTAGAGTATGGGTTAGGGTAAGTGTTAGGGTTAGTGTTAGCTTTATGTTTAAGGTTAGTGTTAGTGTTAGACAATGGGTAAGCTTTAGGGTACAAGTGAGACTGTGAAAAAATGTTAGGTTTAGGGTACATGTTAGATTACGGGTTAGTGTTAATGTAAGGTTTAGGAATAGGGTATGGTGTAGGGTAAGGTTTAGGGTTAGGTTTAGTGTTAGCACTCGGGTAAGTTTTAGGGTACATGTGAGGATACGAAAACGTGTGAAGTTTAGGGTATGTGTCAGGGTAGGGTTCAGTGTTAGAGTACCGGTTAGGGTTAGGGTTCGTTTAGGATAAGGGTTCGGGTTAGTTAGGCGTTAGGTTTAGGGTTCATGTTAGCATTACAAAACCTGTTTAGGGTACAGGTGAGGCTACAAAAACTTTTTAGTGCGAGCGAACATATTAGGGTATGGGTTAGTGTTAGTGAATGGGTTACGATTGTGATATGGCTTAGGCTAAGGTTTAGGGTTAAGGTAGGTTTAGGTTTAGTGTTAGGGTTAGCGAACGGGTAAGTTTTAGGGTACAGGTGGGGGTACGAAAACGTGTTAGTGTTAGGTTATGTGTTAGGGTAAGGGTTACTGTTAGTGTACGGTTTAGGTTTAGGGTACGGGTTAGGGTAAGGTTTAGGGTTAGGTGTAGGGTTTGGTTTAGGGTTAGGATGGAGTTATCAAATGGCAAGGTTTAGGGTACAGGTGAGGGTATGGAAAAGTGTTAGGGTCAGGGTACGTATTAGGGTACGGGTTAGTGTTAGTGTATGGGTTAAGATTAGGGTACAGGGTTAGGGTAAGATTTAGAGTTAGGGTTACGTTTAGGTTTAGGGTTAGGTTTAGGGATAGCGAGCGGGTAAGGTTTAGGGTACACATGAGGGTACGAAAACGTGTTAGGCTTAGGGTACATGCTAGGGTTCATGTTAGGCTTAGTGCACGGATTAGGATTAGGGTACAGCTTAGGGTAAGGTATGAGGATAGGGTTAAGGATAAGTTTTAGGGTTAGGGTTAGGTTTGGTGAATGGTTAATATTTAGTGTACAGGTGAGGGTACAGAAATGTTTTAGTGTACGCGTTAGTGTTCGTGTATGGGTTAGGATTATTGGACGGGTTAGGGTAAGTTTTAGGGTTAGGTTTAGGGATAAGATCAGGGTTAAGGTTAGGGAGAGTGAACAGGTAAGTATCAGGTTAAAAGTGAAGGTACGAAAACATGTTAAGCTTAGAGTACGGGTTAGTGTTAGTGTACGGGTTATGATTGGGGTACCATTTAGGGTAAGGTTAGGGTTAGGGTTAGGGATAGGTTTAGGGTTAAGGTTAGGGATAGCGAACGGGTATGGTTCAGGTTACATGTGAGGGTTACGAAT
Organism: Hyperoodon ampullatus; assembly: GCF_949752795.1. Classification (NCBI taxonomy): domain Eukaryota; kingdom Metazoa; phylum Chordata; class Mammalia; order Artiodactyla; family Ziphiidae; genus Hyperoodon; species Hyperoodon ampullatus. The sequence continues at coordinate 690,068 of NC_136933.1, forward strand.
ACGTGTTAGGGTTAGGGTACGTGATAGGTGACAGTTTATTTTTAGTGTACGGTTTAGGATTAGTGTATGGGTTAGGGTAAGATTTAGGGGCAGGTTTAGGGTTAAGGTTTGGTTTAGGTTTAGGTTTAGTGTTAACGAACGGGTAAGGTTTAGGGTACAGGTGAGGGTACGAAAAGCTTTTAGGGTTAGGAAACGTCTTAGTGTATGGGTTAGTTTTAGTATATGGGTTAGGATTAGGGTACAGGTTAGGGTAAGGATTAGGGTTAGGGTTAGGTTTAGGTTTAGGGTTAGTGTTAGGTTTCGTGAATGGTAAGTTTTAGGGTACAGGTGAGGGTACGAAAAGTGTTACGTTTAGGGTACCTGTTGGTTTCCTGGTTAGTTTTAGAGTACGTTTTAGGATAAGAGCACAGGATCGGGTAAGGTTTAGGGTTAGGGTTAGGGTTAGGTTTAGGATTAGTGTTATGGTTATCAAAGAGTTAAGTTTTAGGGTACATTTGAGGGTATGAAAAGCTTTTAGGGTTAGGGTATGTGTTAGGATATGTGTTAGTGTTAGTGTATGCATTAGCATTCGGGTACGGGTTAGGGTTATGTTTAGGGCTAGGGTTAGGGATAGCAAACAGGTAACATTTAGGGTACAGGTGACGGTATGGAAAAGTGTTAGTGTCAGGGTATGTGTTAGGGCACATGTTAGTGTGAGTGTATGGTTTAGTATTAGGGTACGTGTTAGACTAAAGATTAGGGTTGGGGTTAGGTTTGGATTAGGGGTAGGGTTAGGGTTAGCGAACAGGTAAGGTTTAGGGTACAGATGAGGGTACGGAAAACTGTTACAGTCAGGGTACGTGTTAGGGCATGGGTTAGTGTTAGTGTATGCGTTAGGATTTGAGTACGGGTTAGGGTAAGGTGTAGGGTTGGGGTTAGGTTTAGGTTTAGGTTTAGGGGTAGGGTTACCGAAGGGTAAGGTTTAGGATACAAATGAGGGTATGGCAACGTGTTAGAGTCAGGGCACGTGTTAGGGCATGGTTTAGAGTTGGTGTACGGGTTAGGATTAGGGTACGGGTTAGGGTAAGGGGTAGTGTTGTGGTTAGGTTTATGTTTAGGGCTAGGGTTAGGGTTAGCGAATGGGTAAGGTTTAGGGTACAGTTGAGGGTATGGAAAATTTTAGGGTCAGGGTACGTGTTAGGGCATGCGTTAGTGTTAGTGTATGGGTTAAGATTAGGGTGCGGGTTAGGGTAAGGTGTAGGTTTGGGGTCCGTTTCGGTTCAGGAGTACGGTTCGGGTTAGCAAACTTGTAAGGTTTAGGGTATAGGTGAGGTTACAGAAAAGTGTTGGGGTCAGGGTGCGTGTTAAGGCAGAGGTTAGTGTTAGTGAACGGGTTAGGATTATGATTCGGGTTGGTGTAAGGTGTAGGGTTAGTGTTAGGTTTAGGTGTAGGGCTAGGGCTAGTGTTCGCGAATGGGTGATGTTTATGGTACAGGTGAGGGTAAGGAAACGTGTTAGGGTCATGTTACGTGTAAGGGCATGGGTTAGTGTTAGTGTACGGGTTAGGATTAGGGTACGGTTTAGGGTAAAGGTAGGGTTGCGGTTAGGGTTAGGTTTAGGGTTAGGGTTAGGGTTTGTGAATGGGTAACATTTAGTGTACAGGTGAGGGAACAAAAATGTTTTAGGGTACGGGTTAGTGTTAGATTATGGCTTAGGATTAGAGTATGGGTTAGGGTAAGTGTTAGGGTTAGTGTTAGCTTTATGTTTAAGGTTAGTGTTAGTGTTAGCCAATGGGTAAGCTTTAGGGTCCAGGTTAGACTGTGAAAAAATGTTAGGTTTAGGGTACATGTTAGATTACGGGTTAGTGTTAATGTAAGGTTTAGGAATAGGGTATGGTGAAGGGTAAGGTTTATGGTTAGGTTTAGTGTTAGCACTCGGGTAAGTTTTAGGGTACATGTGAGGATACGAAAACGTGTGAAGTTTAGGGTATGTGTCAGGGTAGGGTTCAGTGTTAGAGTACCGGTTAGGGTTAGGGTTCGTTTAGGATAAGGGTTCGGGTTAGTTAAGGGTTAGGTTTAGGGTTCATGTTAGCATTAGAAAACGGGTTTAGGGTACAGGTGAGGGTACAAAAACTATTTAGTGCTAGCGAACATATTAGGGTATGGGTTAGTATTAGTGAATGGGTTACGATTGTGATATGGCTTAGGCTAAGGTTTAGGGTTAAGGTAGGTTTAGGTTTAGTGTTAGGGTTAGCGAACGGGTAAGTTTTAGGGTACAGGTGAGGGTACGAAAACGTGTTAGTGTTAGGTTATGTGTTAGGGTAAGGGTTACTGTTAGAGTACGGTTTAGGTTTAGGGTACGGGTTAGGGTAAGGTTTAGGGTTAGGTGTAGGGTTTGGTTTAGGGTTAGGGTGGAGTTATCAAATGGTAAGGTTTAGAGTACAGGTGAGGGTACGGAAACGTGTTAGGTTCAGGGTACGTATTAGGGTACGGGTTAGTGTTAGTGTATGGGTTAAGATTAGGGTAGAGGGTTAGGGTAAGATTTAGAGTTAGGGTTACGTTTAGGTTTAGGGTTAGGTTTAGGGATAGCGAGCGGGTAAGCTGTAGGGTACACATGAGGGTACGAAAACGTGTTAGGCTTAGGGTACATGCTAGGGTTCAGGTTAGGCTTAGTGCACGGATTAGGATTAGGGTACAGGTTAGGGTAAGGTATAGGGATAGGGTTAGGGATAGGTTTTAGGGTTAGGGTTAGGTTTGGTGAATGGTTAATATTTAGTGTACAGGTGAGGGTACAGAAATGTTTTAGTGTACGCGTTAGTGTTCGTGTATGGGTTAGGATTATGGGATGGGTTAGGGTAAGTTTTAGGGTTGGGTTTAGGGATAAGATTAGGGTTAAGGTTAGGGATAGCGAACAGGTAAGTATCAGGTTAAAAGTGAAGGTACGAAAACATGTTAAGCTTAGTGTACGGGTTAGTGTTAGTGTACGGGTTATGATTGGGGTACCATTTAGGGTAAGGTTAGGGTTAGGGTTAGGGATAGGTTTAGGGTTAAGGTTAGGGATAGCGAACGGGTATGGTTCAGGTTACATGTGAGGGTTACGAATACGTGTTAGGGTTAGGGTACGTGATATGTTACGGTTTATTTTTAGTGTACGGTTTTGGATTAGTGTATGGGTTAGGGTAAGATTTAGGGGCAGGTTTAGGGTTAAGGTTTGGTTTAGGTTTAGGTTTAGTGTTAACGAACGGGTAAGGTTTAGGGTACAGGTGAGGGTACGAAAAGCTTTTAGGGTTAGGAAACGTCTTAGTGTATGGGTTAGTTTTACTATACGGGTTAGGATTAGGGTACAGGTTAGGGTAAGGATTAGGGTTAGGGTTAGGTTTAGGTTTAGGGTTAGTGTTAGGTTTCGTGAATGGTAAGTTTTAGGGTACAGGTGAGGGTACGAAAACGTGTTAAGTTTAGGGTACCTGTTAGTTTCCTGGTTAGTTTTAGAGTACGTTTTAGGATAAGAGCACAGGTTCGGGTAAGGTTTAGGGTTAGGTTTAGGTTTAGGATTAGCGTTATGGTTATCAAACAGTTAAGTTTTAGGGTACATTTGAGGGTATGAAAAGCTTTTAGGGTTAGGGTATGTGTTAGGATATGTGTTAGTGTTAGTGTATGCATTAGCATTAGGGTACGGGTTAGGGTTATGTTTAGGGCTAGGGTTAGGGTTAGCTAACAGGTAACCTTTAGGGTACAGGTGAGGGTATGGAAAAGTGTTAGTGTCAGGGTATGTGTTAGGGCACATGTTAGTGTGAGTGTATGGTTTAGTATTAGGGTACGGGTTAGGCTAAAGATTAGGGTTGGGGTTAGGTTTGGATTAGGGGTAGGGTTAGGGTCAGCGAACAGGTAAGGTTTAGGGTACAGATGAGGGTACGGAAAACTGTTACAGTCAGGGTACGTGTTAGGGCATGGGTTAGTGTTAGTGTATGCGTTAGGATTTGAGTACGGGTTAGGGTAAGGTGTAGGGTTGGGGTTAGGTTTAGGTTTAGGTTTAGGGGTAGGGTTACCAAAGGGTAAGGTTTAGGATACAAATGAGGGTATGGCAACGTGTTAGAGTCAGGGTACGTGTTAGGGCATGGTTTAGAGTTGGTGTACGGGTTAGGATTAGGGTACGGGTTAGGGTAAGGGCTAGGGTTGTGGTTAGGTTTATGTTTAGGGCTAGGGTTAGGGTTAGCGAATGGGTAAGGTTTAGGGTACAGTTGAGGGTATCGAAAATTTTAGGGTCAGGGTACGTGTTAGGGCATGCGTTAGTGTTAGTGTATGGGTTAAGATTAGGGTGCGGGTTAGGGTAAGGTGTAGGTTTGGGGTCCGTTTCGGTTCAGAACTACGGTTCGGGTTAGCAAACTTGTAAGGTTTAGGGTATAGGTGAGGTTACAGAAAAGTGTTGGGGTCAGGGTGCGTGTTAAGGCAGAGGTTAGTGTTAGTGAAAGGGTTAGGATTATGATTCGGGTTGATGTAAGGTGTAGCGTTAGTGTTAGGTTTAGGTGTAGGGCTGGGGCTAGTGTTCGCGAATGGGTGATGTTTATGGTACAGGTGAGGGTAAGGAAACGTGTTAGGGTCATGTTACGTGTTTTACGCATGGGTTAGTGTTAGTGTACGGTTTAGGATTTGGGTACGGTTTAGGGTAAAGATAGGGTTAGGTTTAGGTTTAGGGTTAGGGTTTGTGAATGGGTAACATTTAGTGTACAGGTGAGGGAACAAAAATGTTTTAGGGTACGGGTCAGTGTTAGTGTACGGGTTAGGATTAGGTTACGGGTTAGGGAAAGGTTTAGGTTTAGGTTTAGGGACAGGTTTAAGGTTAAGGTTAGGGACAGTGAACGGGTAAGTTTCAGGTTACAGATGAGGGTACAAAAACATTTTAGGCTTAGGGTACGGGTTACTCTTAGTGTCCAGTTTAGGATTAGTGTACGTTTAGGGTAAGGTTTAGGGTTAGAGTTAGGTTTAGGCTTAGGGTTACGGTTAGCGAACGGCTAAGCTTTAGGGTACAGGTGAGGGTAAGAATACGTGTTAAGGTTAGGGAACGTGTAAGGGTACGGGTCAGTGTTAGTGTACATGTTAGGATCAGGGTACGTTTTATTGTAAGGTGTAGGGTTAGGGTTAGGGTTAGGTTTAGCGAACGGGTAAGGTTTAGGGTATAGGTGAGGGCACGAAAACTTTTTAGAGTTACGGTATGTGTTAGGTTACGGGTTAGTGTTAGAGTATGGATTAGGATTAGATTATGGGTTAGGGTAAGTGTTAGGGTTAGTGTTAGCTTTATGTTTAAGGTTAGTGTTAGTGTTAGCCAATGGGTAAGCTTTAGGGTACAGGTGAGACTGTGAAAAAATGTTAGGTTTAGGGTACATGTTAGATTACGGGTTAGTGTTAATGTAAGGTTTAGGAATAGGGTATGGTGTAGGGTAAGGTTTAGGGTTAGGTTTAGTGTTAGCACTCGGGTAAGTTTTAGGGTACATGTGAGGATACGAAAACGTGTGAAGTTTAGGGTATGTGTCAGGGTAGGGTTCAGTGTTACAGTACCGGTTAAGGTTAGGGTTCGTATAGGATAAGGGTTCGGGTTAGTTAAGGGTTAAGTTTAGGGTTCATGTTAGCATTAGAAAACGGGTTTAGGGTACAGGTGAGGGTACAAAAACTTTTTAGTGCTAGCGAACATATTAGGGTATGGGTTAATGTTAGTGAATGGGTTACGATTGTGATATGGCTTAGGCTAAGGTTTAGGGTTAAGGTAGGTTTAGGTTTAGTGTTAGGGTTAGCGAACGGTTAAGTTTTAGGGTACAGGTGAGGGTACGAAAACGTGTTAGTGTTAGGTTATGTGTTAGGGTAAGGGTTACTGTTAGTGTACGGTTTAGGTTTAGGGTACGGGTTAGGGTAAGGTTTAGGGTTAGGTGTAGGGTTTGGTTTAGGGTTAGGGTGGAGTTATCAAATGGTAAGGTTTAGGGTACAGGTGAGGGTACGGAAACGTGTTAGGGTCAGGGTACGTATTAGGGTACGGGCTAGTGTTAGTGTATGGGTTAAGATTAGGGTACAGGGTTAGGGTAAGATTTAGAGTTAGGGTCACGTTTAGGTTTAGGGTTAGGTTTAGGGATAGCGAGCGGATAAGGTTTAGGGTACACATGAGGGTACGAAAACGTGTTAGGCTTAGGGTACATGCTAGGGTTCATGTTAGGCTTAGTGCACGGATTAGGATTAGGGTACAGGTTAGGGTAAGGTATAGGGATAGGGTTAGGGATAGGTTTTAGGGTTAGGGTTAGGTTTGGTGAATGGTTAATATTTAGTGTACAGGTGAGGGTACCGAAATGTTTTAGTGTATGCGTTAGTGTTCGTATATGGGTTAGGATTATGGGACGGGTTAGGGTAAGTTTTAGGGTTAGGTTTAGGGATAAGATTAGGGTTAATGTTAGGGATAGCGAACAGGTAAGTATCAGGTTAAAAGTGAAGGTACGAAAACATGTTAAGCTTAGAGCACGGGTTAGTGTTATTGTACGGGTTATGATTGGGGTACCATTTAGGGTAAGGTTAGGGTTAGGGTTAGAGATAGGTTTAGGGTTAAGGTTAGGGATAGCGAACGGGTGTGGTTCAGGTTACATGTGAGGGTTACGAATACGTGTTAGGGTTAGGGTACGTGATAGGTGACGGTTTATTTTTAGTGTACGGTTTAGGATTAGTGTATGGGTTAGGGTAAGATTTAGGGGCAGGTTTAGGGTTAAGTTTTGGTTTAGGTTTAGGTTTAGTGTTAATGAACGGGTAAGGTTTAGGGTACAGGTGAGGGTACGAAAAGCTTTTAGGGTTAGGAAACGTCTTAGTGTATGGGTTAGTTTTAGTATACGGGTTAGGATTAGGGTACAGGTTAGGGTAAGGATTAGGGTTAGGGTTAGGTTTAGGTTTAGGGTTAGTGTTAGGTTTCGTGAATGGTAAGTTTTAGGGTACAGGTGAGGGTACGAAAACGTGTTACGTTTAGGGTACCTGTTAGTTTCCTGGTTAGTTTTAGAGTACGTTTTAGGATAAGAGCACAGGTTCGGGTAAGGTTTAGGGTTAGGGTTAGGGTTAGGTTTAGGATTAGTGTTATGGTTATCAACCAGTTAAGTTTTAGGGTACATTTGAGGGTATGAAAAGCTTTTAGGGTTAGGGTATGTGTTAGGATATGTGTTAGTGTTAGTGTATGCATTAGCATTAGGGTACGGGTTAGGGTTATGTTTAGGGCTAGGGTTAGGGTTAGCGAACAGGTAACCTTTAGGGTACAGGTGAGGGTATGGAAAAGTGTTAGTGTCAGGGTATGTATTAGGGCCCATGGTAGTGTGAGTGTATGGTTTAGTATTAGGGTACGGGTTAGGCTACAGATTAGGGTTGTGGTTAGGTTTGGATTAGCGGTAGGTTTAGGGTTAGTGAACAGGTAAGGTTTAGGGTACAGATGAGGGTACGGAAAACTGTTACAGTCAGGGTACGTGTTAGGGCATGGGTTAGTGTTAGTGTATGCATTAGGATTTGAGTACCGGTTAGGTTAAGGTGTAGAGTTGGGGTTAGGTTTAGGTTTAGGTTTAGGTTTAGGGGTAGGGTTACCGAAGGGTAAGGTTTAGGATACAAATGAGGGTATGGCAACGTGTTAGAGTCAGGGTACGTGTTAGGGCATGGTTTAGAGTTGGTGTACGGGTTAGGATTAGGGTACGGGTTAGGTTAAGGGGTAGGGTTGTGGTTAGGTTTATGTTTAGGGCTAGGGTTAGGGTTAGCGAATGGGTAAGGTTTAGGGTACAGTTGAGGGTATGGAAAATTTTAGGGTCAGGGTACGTGTTAGGGCATACATTAGTGTTAGTGTATGGGTTAAGATTAGGGTGCGGGTTAGGGTAAGGTGTAGGTTTGGGGTCCGTTTCGGTTCAGGACTACGGTTCGGGTTAGCAAACTTGTAAGGTTTAGGGTATAGGTGAGGTTACAGAAAAGTGTTGGGGTCAGGGTGCATGTTAAGGCAGAGGTTAGTGTTAGTGAACGGGTTAGGATTATGATTCGGGTTGGTGTAAGGTGTAGGGTTAGTGTTAGGTTTAGGTGTAGGGCTAGGGCTAGTGTTCGCGAATGGGTGATATTTATGGTACAGGTGAGGGTAAGGAAACGTGTTAGGGTCATGTTACGTGTTAGAGCATGGGTTAGTGTTAGTGTACGGGTTAGGATTAGGGTACGGTTTAGGGTAAAGTAAGGGTTGCGGTTAGGGTTAGGTTTAGGTTTAGGGTTAGGGTTTGTGAATGGGTAACATTTAGTGTACAGGTGAGGGAACAAAAATGTTTTTGGATACGGGTCAGTGTTAGTGTACGGGTTAGGATTAAGTTACGGGTTAGGGAAAGGTTTAGGTTTAGGTTTAGGGACAGGTTTAAGGTTAAGGTTAGGGACAGTGAACGGGTAAGTTTCAGGTTACAGATGAGGGTACAAAAACATTTTAGGCTTAGGGTACGGGTTACTCTTAGTGTCCAGTTTAGGATTAGTGTACGTTTAGGGTAAGGGTTAGGGTTAGAGTTAGGTTTAGGCTTAGGGTTACGGTTAGCGAACGGCCAAGCTTTAGGGTACAGGTGAGGGTAAGAATACGTGTTAAGGTTAGGGAACGTGTTAGGGTACGGGTTAGTGTTAGTGTACATGTTAGGATCAGGGTACGTTTTATTGTAAGGTATAGGGTTAGGGTTAGGGTTTGGTTTAGCGAATGGGTAAGGTTTAGGGTATAGGTGAGGGCACGCAAACTTTTTAGAGTTACGGTATGTGTTAGGGTACGGGTTAGTGTTAGAGTATGGATTAGGATTAGAGTATGGGTTAGGGTAAGTGTTAGGGTTAGTGTTAGCTTTATGTTTAAGGTTAGTGTTAGTGTTAGCCAATGGGTAAGCTTTAGGGTACAGGTGAGACTGTGAAAAAATGTTATGTTTAGGGTTCATGTTAGATTACGGGTTAGTGTTAATGTAAGGTTTAGGAATAGGGTATGGTGTAGGGTAAAGTTTAGGGTTAGGTTTAGTGTTAGCACTGGGGTAAGTTTTAGGGTACATGTGAGGATACGAAAACGTGTGAAGTTTAGGGTATGTGTCAGGGTAGGGTTCAGTGTTAGAGTACCGGTTAGGGTAAGGGTTCGTTTAGGATAAGGGTTCGGGTTAGTTAAGGGTTAGGTTTAGGGTTCATGTTAGCATTACAAAACGGGTTTAGCGTACAGGTGAGGCTACAAAAACTTTTTAGTGCTAGCGAACATATTAGGGTATGGGTTAGTGTTAGTGAATTGGTTACAATTGTGATATGGCTTAGGCTAAGGTTTAGGGTTAAGGTAGGTTTAGGTTTAGTGTTAGGGTTAGCGAACGGGTAAGTTTTAGGGTACAGGTGAGGGTACGAAAACGTGTTAGTGTTAGGTTATGTGTTAGGGTAAGGGTTACTGTTACTGTACAGTTTAGGTTTAGGGTACGGGTTAGGGTAAGCTTTAGGTTAGGCCTATGGCTTGGTTTAGGGTTAGGGTGGAGTTATCAAATGGTAAGGATTAGGGTACAGGTGAGGGTACGGAAACGTGTTAGGGTCAGGGTACATATTAGGGTACGGGTTAGTGTTAGTGTATGGGTTAAGATTAGGGTCCAGGCTTAGGGTAAGATATAGAGTTAAGGTTACGTTTAGGTTTAGGGTTAGGTTTAGGGATAGCGAGCGGGTAAGGTTTAGGGTACACATGAGGGTACGAAAACGTGTTAGGCTTAGGGTACATGCTAGGGTTCATGTTAGGCTTAATGCACGGATTAGGATTAGGGTACAGGTTAGGGTAAGGTATAGGGATAGGGTTAGGGTTAGGTTTTAGGGTTAGGTTTAGGTTTGGTGAATGGTTAATATTTAGTGTACAGGTGAGGGTACAGAAATGTTTTAGTGTACGCGTTAGTGTTCGTGTATGGGTTAGGATTATGGGACGGGTTAGGGGAAGTTTTAGGGTTAGGTTTAGGGATAAGATTAGGGTTAATGTTAGGGATAGCGAACAGGTAAGTATCAGGTTAAAAGTGAAGGTACGAAAACATGTTAAGCTTAGAGTACGGGTTAGTGTTAGTGTACGGGTTATGATTGGGGTACCATTTAGGGTAAGGTTAGGGTTAGGGTTAGGGATAGGTTTAGGGTTAAGGTTAGGGATAGCGAACGGGTATGGTTCAGGATACATGTGAGGGTTAGGAATACATGTTAGGGTTAGGGTACGTGATAGGTTACGGTTTATTTTTAGTGTATGGTTTTGGATTAGTGTATGGGTTAGGGTAAGATTTAGGGGCAGGTTTAGGGTTAAGGTTTGGTTTAGGTTTAGGTTTAGTGTTAACGAACGGGTAAGGTTTCGGGTACAGGTGAGGGTACGAAAAGCTTTTAGGGTTAGGAGACGTCTTAGTGTATGGGTTAGTTTTAGTATACGGGTTAGGATTAGGGTACAGGTTAGGGTAAGGTTTAGGGTTAGGGTTAGTGTTCGGTTTCGTGAATGGTCAGTTTTAGGGTACAGGTGAGGGTACGAAAACGTGTTACGTTTAGGGTACCTGTTAGTTTCCTGGTTAGTTTTAGAGTACGTTTTAGGATAAGAGCACTGGTTCGGGTTAGGCTTAGGGTTAGGGTTAGGGTTAGGTTTAGGATTAGTGTTATGGTTATCAAACAGTTAAGTTTTAGGGTACATTTGAGGGTATGAAAAGCTTTTAGGGTTAGGGTATGTGTTAGGATATGTGTTAGTGTTAGTGTATGCATTAGCATTAGGGTACGGGTTAGGGTTATGTTTAGGGCTAGGGTTAGGGTTAGCGAACAGGTAACCTTTAGGGTACAGGTGAGGGTATGGAAATGTGATAGTGTCAGTGAATGTGTTAGGGCCCATGTTAGTGTGAGTGTATGATTTAGTATTAGGGTACCGGTTAGGCTAAAGTTTAGGGTTGTGGTTAGGTTTGGATTAGGCGTAGGGTTAGGGTTAGCGAACAGGTAAGGTTTAGGGTACAGATGAGGGTACGGAAAACTGTTACAGTCAGGGTACGTGTTAGGGCATGGGTTAGTGTTAGTGTATGCGTTAGGATTTGAGTACGGGTTAGGGTAAGGTGTAGGGTTGGGGTTAGGTTTAGGTTTAGGTTTAGGGGTAGGGTTACCAAAGGGTAAGGTTTAGGATATAAATGAGGTTATGGCAAAGTGTTAGAGTCAGGGTACGTGTTAGGGCATTGTTTAGAGTTGGTGTACGGGTTAGGATTAGGGTACAGGTTAGGGTAAGGAGTAGGGTTGTGGTTAGGTTTATGTTTAGGGCTAGGGTTAGGGTTAGCGAATGGGTAAGGTTTAGGGTACAGTTGAGGGTATGGAAAATTTTAGGGTCAGGGTACGTGTTAGGGCATGCGTTAGTGTTAGTGTATTGGTTAAGATTAGGGTGCGGGTTAGGGTAAGGTGTAGGTTTGGGGTCCGTCTCGGTTTAGGACAATGGTTCGGGTTAGCAAACTTATAAGGTTTAGGGTATAGGTGAGGTTACAGAAAAGTGTTGGGGTCAGGGTGCGTGTTAAGGCAGAGGTTAGTGTTAGTGAACGGTGTAGGATTATGATTCTGGTTGGTGTAAGGTTTAGGGTTAATGTTAGGTTTAGGTGTAGGGCTAGGGCTAGTGTTCGCGAATGGGTGATGTTTATGGTACAGGTGAGGGTAAGGAAACGTGTTAGGGTCATGTTATATGTTAGGGCATGGGTTAGTGTTAGTGTACGGGTTAGGATTAGGGTATGGTTTAGGGTAAAGGTAGGGTTGCGGTTAGGGTTAGGTTTAGGGTTAGGGTTAGGGTTTGTGAATCTGTAACATTTAGTGTACAGGTGAGGGAACAAAAATGTTTTAGGGTACGGGTTAGTGTTAGTGTACGGGTTAGGATTAGGTTACGGGTTAGGGAAAGGTTTAGGTTTAGGTTTAGGGACAGGTTTAAGGTTAAGGTTAGGGACAATGAACGGGTAAGTTTCAGGTTACAGATGAGCGTACAAAAACATTTTAGGCTTAGGGTACGGGTTACTCTTAGTGTCCAGTTTAGGATTAGTGTATGTTTAGGGTAAGGGTTAGGGTTAGAGTTAGGTTTAGGCTTAGGGTTACTGTTAGCGAACGGCCAAGCTTTAGGGTTCAGGTGAGGGTAAGAATACGTGTTAAGTTTAGGGAACGTTTTAGGGTATGGGTTAGTGTTAGTGTACATGTTAGGATCAGGGTACGTTTTATTGTAAGGTATAGGGTTAGGGTTAGGGTTAGGGTTAGCAAACGGGTAAGGTTTAGGGTACAGGTGAGGACACGCAAACTTTTTAGAGTTACGGTATGTGTTCGGGTACGGGTTAGTGTTAGAGTATGGATTAGGATTAGAGTATGGGTTAGGGTAAGTGTTAGGGTTAGTGTTAGCTTTATGTTTAAGGTTAGTGTTAGTGTTAGCCAATGGGTAAGCTTTAGGATACAGGTGAGACTGTGAAAAAATGTTAGGTTTAGGGTACATGTTAGATTACGGGTTAGTGTTAATGTAAGGTTTAGGAATAGGATATGGTGTAGGATAAGGTTTAGGGTTAGGTTTAGTCTTAGCCCTCGGGTAAGTTTTAGGGTACATGTGAGGATACGAAAACGTGTGAAGTTTAGGGTATGTGTCAGGGTAGGGTTTAGTGTTAGAGTACCAGTTAGGGTTAGGGTTCGTTTAGGATAAGGGTTCGGGTTAGTTAAGGGTTAGGTTTAGTGTTCATGTTAGCATTAGAAAACGGGTTTAGGGTACAGGTGAGGGTACAAAATCTTTCTAGTGCTAGCGAACATATTAGGGTATGGGTTAGTGTTAGTGAATGGGTTACGATTGTGATATGGCTTAGGCTAAGGTTTAGGGTTAAGGTAGGTTTAGGTTTAGTGTTAGGGTTAGCAAACGGGTAAGTTTTAGGGTACAGGTGAGGGTACGAAAACGTGTTAGTGTTAGGTTATGTGTTAGGGTAAGGGTTACTGTTAGTGTACGGTTTAGGTTTAGGGTACGGTTTAGGGTAAGGTTTAGGGTTAGGTGTAGGGTTTGGTTTAGGGTTAGGGTGGAGTTATCAAATGGTAAGGTTTAGGGTAGAGGTTAGGGTACGGAAACGTGTTAGGGTCAGGGTACGTATTAGGGTATCAGTTAGTGTTAGTGTATGGGTTAAGATTAGGGTACAGGGTTAGGGTAAGATTTAGAGTTAGGGGTACGTTTAGGTTTAGGGTTAGGTTTAGGGATAGCGAGCGGGTAAGGTTTAGGGTACACATGAGGGTACGAAAACGTGTTAGGCTTACGGTACATGCTAGGGTTGATGTTAGGCTTAGTGCACGGATTAGGATTAGGGTACAGGTTAGGGTAAGGTATAGGGATAGGGTTAGGGATAGGTTTTAGGTTTAGGGTTAGGTTTGGTGAATGGTTAATATTTAGTGTACAGGTGAGGGTACAGAAATGTTTTAGAGTACGCGTTAGTGTTCGTGTATGGGTTAGGATTATGGGAGGGTTTAGGGTAAGTTTTAGGGTTAGGTTTAGGGATAAGATTAGGGTTAAGGTTAGGGATAGCGAACAGGTTAGGGTTAGGGTACAGATGAGGGTACGGAAAACTGTTACAGTCAGGGTACGTGTTAGGGCATGGGTTAGTGTTAGTGTATGCGTTAGCATTTGAGTACGGGTTAGGGTAAGGTGTAGGGTTAGGGTTAGGTTTAGGTTTAGGGTTAGTGTTAGGTTTCGTGAATGGTAACTTTTAGGGTACAGGTGAGGGTACGAAAACGTGTTACGTTTAGGGTACCTGTTAGTTTCCGGGTTAGTTTTAGAGTACGTTTTAGGATAAGAGCACAGGTTCGGGTAAGGTTTAGGGTTAGGGTGAGGGTTAGGTTTAGGATTAGTGTTATGGTTATCAAACAGTTAAGTTTTAGGGTACATTTGAGGGTATGAAAAGCTTTTAGGGTTAGGGTATGTGTTAGGATATGTGTTAGTGTTAAAGTATGCATTAGCATTAGGGTACGGGTTAGGGTTATGTTTAGGGCTTGGCTTAGGGTTAGCGAACAGGTAATCTTTAGGGTACAGGTGAGGGTATGGAAAAGTGTTAGTGTCAGGGTATGTGTTAGGGCATATTTTAGTGTGAGTGTATGGTTTAGTATTAGGGTACGGGTTAGGCTAAAGATTAGGGTTGGGGTTAGGTTTGGATTAGGGGTAGGGTTAGGGTTAGCGAACAGGTAAGGTTTAGGGTACAGATGAGGGTACGGAAAACTGTTACAGTCAGGGTACGTGTTAGGGCATGGGTTAGTGTTAATGTATGCGTTAGCATTTGAGTACGGGTTAGGGTAAGGTGTAGGGTTGGGGTTAGGTTTAGGTTTATGTTTAGGGGTAGGGTTACCAAAGTGTAAGGTTTAGGATACAAATGAGGGTATGGCAACATGTTAGAGTCAGGGTACGTGTTAGGGCATGGTTTAGAGTTGGTGTACGGGTTAGGATTAGGGTACGGGTTAGGGTAAGGGGTAGGGTTGTGGTTAGGTTTATGTTTAGGGCTAGGGTTAGGGTTAGCGAATGGGTAAGGTTTAGGGTACAGTTGAGGTTATGGAAAATTTTAGGGTCAGGGTACGTTTTAGGTCATGCGTTAGTGATATTGTATGGGTTAAGATTAGGGTGCGGGTTAGGGTAAGGTGTAGGTTTGGGGTCCGTTTCGGTTTAGGACAACGGTTCGGGTTAGCAAACTTGTAAGGTTTAGGGTATAGGTGAGGTTACAGAAAAGTGATGGGGTCAGGGTGCGTGTTAAGGCAGAGGTTAGTGTTAGTGAACGGGTTAGGATTATGATTCGGGTTGGTGTAAGGTGTAGCGTTAGTGTTAGGTTTAGGTGTAGGGCTAGGGCTAGTGTTCGCGAATGGGTGATGTTTATGGTACAGGTGAGGGTAAGGAAACGTGTTAGGGTCATGTTACGTGTTAGGGCATGGGTTAGTGTTAGTGTACGGGTTAGGATTAGGGTACGGTTTAGAGTAAAGGTAGGGTTGCGGTTAGGGTTAGGTTTAGGTTTAGGGTTAGGGTTTGTGAATGGGTAACATTTAGTGTACAGGTGAGGGAACAAAAATGTTTTAGGGTACGGGTTAGTGTTAGTGTACGGGTTAGGATTAGGTTACGGGTTAGGGAAAGGTTTAGGTTTAGGTTTAGGGACAGGATTAAGATTAAGGTTAGGGACAGTGAACGGGTAAATTTCAGGTTACAGATAAGGGTACAAAAACATTTTAGGCTTAGGGTACGGGTTACTCTTAGTGTCCAGTTTAGGATTAGTGTACGTTTAGGGTAAGGGTTAGGGTTAGAATTAGGTTTAGGCTTAGGGTTACGGTTAGCGAACGGCCAAGCTTTAGGGTACAGGTGAGGGTAAGAATACGTGTTAAGGTTAGGGAACGTGTTAGGGTACGGGTTAGTGTTAGTGTACATGTTAGGATCAGGGTACGTTTTATTGTAAGGTAAAGGGTTAGGGTTAGGGTTAGGGTTAGCGAACGGGTAAGGTTTAGGGTATAGGTGAGGGCACGCAAAATTTTTAGAGTTACGGTATGTGTTAGGGTACGGGTTAGTGTTAGAGTATGGATTAGGATTAGAGTATGGGTTAGGGTAAGTGTTAGGGTTAGTGTTAGCTTTATGTTTAAGGTTAGTGTTAGTGTTAGCCAACGGGTAAGCTTTAGGGTACAGGTGAGACTGTGAAAAAATGTTAGGTTTAGGGTACATGTTAGATTACGGGTTAGTGTTAATGTAAGGTTTAGGAATAGGGTACGGTGTAGGGTAAGGTTTAGGGTTAGGTTTAGTGTTAGCACTCAGGTAAGTTTTAGGGTACATGTGAGGATACGAAAACGTGTGAAGTTTAGGGTATGTGTCAGGGTAGGGTTCAGTGTTAGAGTACCGGTTAGGGTTAGGGTTCGTTTAGGATAAGGGTTCGGGTTAGTTAAGGGTTAGGTTTAGGGTTCATGTTAGCATTAGAAAACGGGTTTAGGGTACAGGTGAGGGTACAAAAACTTTTTAGTGCTAGCGAACATATTAGGGTATGGGTTAGTGTTAGTGAATGGGTTACGATTTTGATATGGCTTAGGCTAAGGTTTAGGGTTAAGGTAGGTTTAGGTTTAGTGTTAGGGTTAGCGAATGGGTAAGTTTTAGGGTACAGGTGAGGGTACGAAAACGTGTTAGTGTTAAGTTATGTGTTAGGGTAAGGTTTACTGTTAGTGTACGGGTTAGGTTTAGGGTACGGGTTAGGGTAAGGTTTAGGGTTAGGTGTAGGGTTTGGTTTAGGGTTAGGGTGGAGTTATCAAATGGTAAGGTTTAGGGTACAGGTGAGGGTACGGAAACGTGTTAGGGTCAGGGTACGTATTAGGGTATCGGTTAGTGTTAGTGTATGGGTTAAGATTAGGGTACAGGGTTAGGGTAAGATTTAGAGTTAGGGTTACGTTTATGTTTAGGGTTAGGTTTTGGGATAGCGAGCGGGTAAAGTTTAGGGTACACATGAGGGTACGAAAACGTGTTAGGCTTAGGGTACATGCTAGGGTTCATGTTAGGGTTAGTGCACGGATTAGGATTAGGGTACAGGTTAGGGTAAAGTATAGGGATAGGTTTAGGGATAGGTTTAAGGGTTAGGGTTAGGTTTGGTGAATGGTTAATATTTAGTGTAAAGGAGAGGGTACAGAAATGTTTCAGTGTACGCGTTAGTGTTCGTGTATGGGTTAGGATTATGGGACGGGTTAGCGTAAGTTTTAGGGTTAGGTTTAGGGATAAGATTAGGGTTAATGTTAGGGATAGCGAACAGGTAAGTATCAGGTTAAAAGTGAAGGTACGAAAACATGTTAAGCTTAGAGTACGGGTTAGTGTTAGTGTACGGGTTATGATTGGGGTACCATTTAGGGTAAGGTTAGGGTTAGGGTTAGGGATAGGTTTAGGGTTAAGGTTAGGGATAGCGAACGGGTATGGTTCAGGATACATGTGAGGGTTAGGAATACGTGTTAGGGTTAGGGTACGTGATAGGTTACGGTTTATTTTTAGTGTATGGTTTTGGATTAGTGTATGGGTTAGGGTAAGATTTAGGGACAGGTTTAGGGTTAAGGTTAGGTTTAGGTTTAGGCTTAGTGTTAACGAACGGGTAAGGTTTAGGGTACAGGTGAGGGTACAAAAAGCTTTTAGGGTTAGGAGACGTCTTAGTGTATGGGTTAGTTTTAGTATACGGGTTAGGATTAGGGTACAGGTTAGGGTAAGGATTAGGGTTAGGGTTAGTGTTCGGTTTCGTGAATGGTCAGTTTTAGGGTACAGGTGAGGGTACGAAAACGTGTTACGTTTAGGGTACCTGTTAGTTTCCTGGTTAGTTTTAGAGTACGTTTTAGGATAAGAGCACTGGTTCGGGTTAGGCTTAGGGTTAGGGTTAGGGTTAGGTTTAGGATTAGTGTTATGGTTATCAAACAGTTAAGTTTTAGGGTACATTTGAGGGTATGAAAAGCTTTTAGGGTTAGGGTATGTGTTAGGATATGTGTTAGTGTTAGTGTATGCATTAGCATTAGGGTACGGGTTAGGGTTATGTTTAGGGCTAGGGTTAGGGTTAGCAAACAGGTAACCTTTAGGGTACAGGTGAGGATATGGAAAAGTGATAATGTCAGTGAATGTGTTAGGGCCCATGTTAGTGTGAGTGTATGATTTAGTATTAGGGTACGGGTTAGGCTAAAGTTTAGGGTTGTGGTTAGGTTTGGATTAGGCGTAGGGTTAGGGTTAGCGAACAGGTAAGGTTTAGGGTACAGATGAGGGTACGGAAAACTGTTACAGTCAGGGTACGTGTTAGGGCATGGGTTAGTGTTAGTGTATGCGTTAGGATTTGAGTACGGGTTAGGGTAAGGTGTAGGGTTGGGGTTAGGTTTAGGTTTAGGTTTAGGGGTAGGGTTACCAAAGGGTAAGGTTTAGGATATAAATGAGGGTATGGCAAAGTGTTAGAGTCAGGGTACGTGTTAGGGCATTGTTTAGAGTTGGTGTACGGGTTAGGATTAGGGTACAGGTTAGGGTAAGGAGTAGGGTTGTGGTTAGGTTTATGTTTAGGGCTAGGGTTAGGGTTAGCGAATGGGTAAGGTTTAGGGTACAGTTGAGGGTATGGAAAATTTTAGGGTCAGGGTACGTGTTAGGGCATGCGTTAGTGTTAGTGTATTGGTTAAGATTAGGGTGCGGGTTAGGGTAAGGTGTAGGTTTGGGGTCCGTCTCGGTTTAGGACAATGGTTCGGGTTAGCAAACTTGTAAGGTTTAGGGTATAGGTGAGGTTACAGAAAAGTGTTGGGGTCAGGGTGCGTGTTAAGGCAGAGGTTAGTGTTAGTGAACGGTGTAGGATTATGATTCGGGTTGGTGTAAGGTTTAGGGTTAATGTTAGGTTTAGGTGTAGGGCTAGGGCTAGTGTTCGCGAATGGGTGATGTTTATGGTACAGGTGAGGGTAAGGAAACGTGTTAGGGTCATGTTATATGTTAGAGCATGGGTTAGTGTTAGTGTATGGGTTAGGATTAGGGTATGGTTTAGGGTAAAGGTAGGGTTGCGGTTAGGGTTAGGTTTAGGGTTAGGGTTAGGGTTTGTGAATGGGTAGCATTTAGTGTACAGGTGAGGGAACAAAAATGTTTTAGGGTACGGGTTAGTGTTAGTGTACGGGTTAGGATTAGGTTACGGGTTAGGGAAAGGTTTAGGTTTAGGTTTAGGGACAGGTTTAAGGTTAAGGTTAGGGACAATGAACGGGTAAGTTTCAGGTTACAGATGAGGGTACAAAAACATTTTAGCCTTAGGGTACGGGTTACTCTTAGTGTCCAGTTTAGGATTAGTGTATGTTTATGGTAAGGGTTAGGGTTAGAGTTAGGTTTAGGCTTAGGGTTACTGTTAGCGAACGGCCAAGCTTTAGGGTTCAGGTGAGGGTAAGAATACGTGTTAAGGTTAGGGAACGTTTTAGGGTATGGGTTAGTGTTAGTGTACATGTTAGGATCAGGGTACGTTTTATTGTAAGATATAGGGTTAGGGTTAGGGTTAGGGTTAGCAAACGGGTAAGGTTTAGGGTACAGGTGAGGACACGCAAACTCTTTAGAGTTACGGTATGTGTTCGGGTACGGGTTAGTGTTAGAGTATGGATTAGGATTAGAGTATGGGTTAGGGTAAGTGTTAGGGTTAGTGTTAGCTTTATGTTTAAGGTTAGTGTTAGTGTTAGCCAATGGGTAAGCTTTAGGGTACAGGTGAGACTGTGAAAAAATGTTAGGTTTAGGGTACATGTTAGATTACGGGTTAGTGTTAATGTAAGGTTTAGGAATAGGATATGGTGTAGGATAAGGTTTAGGGTTAGGTTTAGTGTTAGCACTCGGGTAAGTTTTAGGGTACATGTGAGGATACGAAAACGTGTGAAGTTTAGGGTATGTGTCAGGGTAGGGTTCAGTGTTAGAGTACCAGTTAGGGTTAGGGTTCGTTTAGGATAAGGGTTCGGGTTAGTTAAGGGTTAGGTTTAGTGTTCATGTTAGCATTAGAAAACGGGTTTAGGGTACAGGTGAGGGTACAAAATCTTTTTAGTGCTAGCGAACATATTAGGGTATGGGTTAGTATTAGTGAATGGGTTACGATTGTGATATGGCTTAGGCTAAGGTTTAGGGTTAAGGTAGGTTTAGGTTTAGTGTTAGGGTTAGCGAACGGGTAAGTTTTAGGGTACAGGTGAGGGTACGAAAACGTGTTAGTGTTAGGTTATGTGTTAGGGTAAGGGTTACTGTTAGTGTACGGTTTAGGTTTAGGGTACGGGTTAGGGTAAGGTTTAGGGTTAGGTGTAGGGTTTGGTTTAGGGTTAGGGTGGAGTTATCAAATGGTAAGGTTTAGGGTACAGGTGAGGGTACGGAAACGTGTTAGGGTCAGGGTACGTATTAGGGTACGGGCTAGTGTTAGTGTATGGGTTAAGATTAGGGTACAGGGTTAGGGTAAGATTTAGAGTTAGGGGTACGTTTAGGTTTAGGGTTAGGTTTAGGGATAGCGAGCGGGTAAGGTTTAGGGTACACATGAGGGTACGAAAACGTGTTAGGCTTAGGGTACATGCTAGGGTTCATGTTAGGCTTAGTGCACGGATTAGGATTAGGGTACAGGTTAGGGTAAGGTATAGGGATAGGGTTAGGGATAGGTTTTAGGGTTAGGGTTAGGTTTGGTGAATGGTTAATATTTAGTGTACAGGTGAGGGTACAGAAATGTTTTAGAGTACGCGTTAGTGTTCGTGTATGGGTTAGGATTATGGGACGGGTTAGGGTAAGTTTTAGGGTTAGGTTTAGGGATAAGATTAGGGTTAAGGTTAGGGATAGCGAACAGGTTAGGGTTACGGTGCAGATGATGGTACGGAAAACTGATACAGTCAGTGTACGTGTTAGGGCATGGGTTAGTGTTAGTGTATGCGTTAGCATTTGAGTACGGGTTAGGGTAAGGTGTAGCGTTAGGGTTAGGTTTAGGTTTAGGGTTAGTGTTAGGTTTCGTGAATGGTAACTTTTAGGGTACAGGTGAGGGTATGAAAACGTGTTACGTTTAGGGTACCTGTTAGTTTCCTGGTTAGTTTTAGAGTACGTTTTAGGATAAGAGCACAGGTTCGGGTAAGGTTTAGGGTTAGGGTGAGGGTTAGGTTTAGGATTAGCGTTATGGTTATCAAGCAGTTAAGTTTCAGGGTACATTTGAGGGTATGAAAAGCTTTTAGGGTTAGGGTATGTGTTAGGATATGTTTTAGTGTTAAAGTATGCATTAGCATTAGGGTACGGGTTAGGGTTATGTTTAGGGCTTGGGTTAGGGTTAGCGAACAGGTAATCTTTAGGGTACAGGTGAGGGTATGGAAAAGTGTTAGTGTCAGGGTATGTGTTAGGGCACATTTTAGTGTGAGTGTATGGTTTAGTATTAGGGTACGGGTTAGGCTAAAGATTAGGGTTGGGGTTAGGTTTGGATTAGGGGTAGGGTTAGGGTTAGCGAACAGGTAAGGTTTAGGGTACAGATGAGGGTACGGAAAACTGTTACAGTCAGGGTACGTGTTAGGGCATGGGTTAGTGTTAGTGTATGCGTTAGCATTTGAGTACGGGTTAGGGTAAGGTGTAGGGTTGGGGTTAGGTTTAGGTTTATGTTTAGGGGTAGGGTTACCAAAGGGTAAGGTTTAGGATACAAATGAGGGTATGGCAACATGTTAGAGTCAGGGTACGTGTTAGGGCATGGTTTAGAGTTGGTGTACGGGTTAGGATTAGGGTACGGGTTAGGGTAAGGGGTAGGGTTGTGGTTAGGTTTATGTTTAGGGCTAGGGTTAGGGTTAGCGAATGGGTAAGGTTTAGGGTACAGTTGAGGTTATGGAAAATTTTAGGGTCAGGGTACGTTTTAGGGCATGCGTTAGTGATATTGTATGGGTTAAGATTAGGGTGCGGGTTAGGGTAAGGTGTAGGTTTGGGGTCCGTTTCGGTTTAGGACAACGGTTCGGGTTAGCAAACTTGTAAGGTTTAGGGTATAGGTGAGGTTACAGAAAAGTGATAGCGTCAGGGTGCGTGTTAAGGCAGAGGTTAGTGTTAGTGAACGGGTTAGGATTATGATTCGGGTTGGTGTAAGGTGTAGCGTTAGTGTTAGGTTTAGGTGTAGGGCTAGGGCTAGTGTTCGCGAATGGGTGATGTTTATGGTACAGGTGAGGTTAAGGAAACGTGTTAGGGTCATGTTACGTGTTAGGGCATGGGTTAGTGTTAGTGTACGGGTTAGGATTAGGGTACGGTTTAGGGTAAAGGTAGGGTTGCGGTTAGGGTTAGGTTTAGGTTTAGGGTTAGGGTTTGTGAATGGGTAACATTTAGTGTACAGGTGAGGGAACAAAAATGTTTTAGGGTACGGGTTAGTGTTAGTGTACGGGTTAGGATTAGGTTACGGGTTAGGGAAAGGTTTAGGTTTAGGTTTAGGGACAGGTTTAAGGTTAAGGTTAGGGACAGTGAACGGGTAAATTTCAGGTTACAGATAAGGGTACAAAAACATTTTAGGCTTAGGGTACGGGTTACTCTTAGTGTCCAGTTTAGGATTAGTGTACGTTTAGGGTAAGGGTTAGGGTTAGAATTAGGTTTAGGCTTAGGGTTACGGTTAGCGAACGGCCAAGCTTTAGGGTACAGGTGAGGGTAAGAATACGTGTTAAGGTTAGGGAACGTGTTAGGGTACGGGTTAGTGTTAGTGTACATGTTAGGATCAGGGTACGTTTTATTGTAAGGTATAGGGTTAGGGTTAGGGTTAGGGTTAGCGAACGGGTAAGGTTTAGGGTATAGGTGAGGGCACACAAACTTTTTAGAGTTACGGTATGTGTTAGGGTACGGGTTAGTGTTAGAGTATGGATTAGGATTAGAGTATGGGTTAGGGTAAGTGTTAGGGTTAGTGTTAGCTTTATGTTTAAGGTTAGTGTTAGTGTTAGCCAATGGGTAAGCTTTAGGGTACAGGTGAGACTGTGAAAAAATGTTAGGTTTAGGGTACATGTTAGATTACGGGTTAGTGTTAATGTAAGGTTTAGGAATAGGGTACGGTGTAGGATAAGGTTTAGGGTTAGGTTTAGTGTTAGCACTCGGGTAAGTTTTAGGGTACATGTGAGGATACGAAAACGTGTGAAGTTTAGGGTATGTGTCAGGGTAGGGTTCAGTGTGAGAGTACCGGTTAGGGTTAGGGTTCGTTTAGGATAAGGGTTCGGGTTAGTTAAGGGTTAGGTTTAGGGTTCATGTTAGCATTAGAAAACGGGTTTAGGGTACAGGTGAGGGTACAAAAACTTTTTAGTGCTAGCGAACATATTAGGGTATGGGTTAGTGTTAGTGAATGGGTTACGATTGTGATATGGCTTAGGCTAAGGTTTAGGGTTAAGGTAGGTTTAGGTTTAGTGTTAGGGTTAGCGAATGGGTAAGTTTTAGGGTACAGGTGAGGGTACGAAAACGTGTTAGTGTTAAGTTATGTGTTAGGGTAAGGTTTACTGTTAGTGTACGGATTAGGTTTAGGGTACGGGTTAGGGTAAGGTTTAGGGTTAGGGTTAGGTTTAGGTTTAGGGTTAGTGTTAGGTTTCGTGATTGGTAAGTTTTAGGGTACAGGTGAGAGTACGAAAACGTGTTACGTTTAGGGTACCTGTTAGTTTCCTGTTTAGTTTTAGAGTACGTTTTAGGATAAGAGCACAGGTTCGGGTAAGGTTTAGGGTTAGGGTTAGGGTTAGGTTTAGGATTAGTGTTATGGTTATCAAACAGTTAAGTTTTAGGGTACATTTGAGAGTATGAAAAGCTTTTAGGGTTAGGGTATGTGTTAGGATATGTGTTAGTGTTAGTGTATGCATTAGCATTAGGGTACGGGTTAGGGTTATGTTTAGGACTAGGGTTAGGGTTAGCAAACAGGTAACCTTTAGGGTACAGGTGAGGGTATGGAAAAGTGTTAGTGTCAGGGTATGTGTTAGGGCACATGTTATTGTGAGTGTATGGTTTAGTATTACGGTACGGGTTAGGCTAAAGTTTAGGGTTGGGTTTAGGATTGGATTAGGGGTAGGGTTAGGTTTAGCGAACAGGTAAGGTTTAGGGTACAGATGAGGGTACGGAAATCTGTTACAGTCAGGGTACGTGTTAGGGCATGGGTTAGTGTTAGTGTATGCGTTAGGATTTGAGTACGGGTTAGGCTATGGTGTAGGTTTGGGGTTATTTTTAGGTTTAGGTTTAGGGGTAGGGTTACCAAAGTGTAAGGTTTAGGATACAAATGAGGGTATGGCAACGTGTTAGAGTCAGGGTACGTGTTAGGGCATGGTTTAGAGTTGGTGTACGGGTTAGGATTAGGGTACGGGGTAGGGTAAGGGGTAGGGTTGTGTTTAGGTTTATGTTTAGGGCTAGGGTTAGGGTTAGCGAATGGGTAAGGTTTAGGGTACAGTTGAGGGTATCGAAAATATTAGGGTCAGGGTACGTGTTAGGGCATGCGTTAGTGTTAGTGTATGGGTTAAGATTAGGGTGCGGGTTAGGGTAAGGTGTAGGTTTGGGGTCCGTTTCGGTTCAGGACTATGGTTCGGGTTAGCAAACTTGTAAGGTTTAGGGTATAGGTGAGGATACAGAAAAGTGTTGGGGTCAGGGTGCGTGTTAAGGCAGAGGTTAGTGTTAGTGAAAGGGTTAGGATTATGATTCGGGTTGATGTAAGGTGTAGGGTTAGTGTTAGGTTTAGGTGTAGGGCTGGGGCTAGTGTTCGCGAATGGGTGATGTTTATGGTACAGGTGAGGGTAAGGAAACGTGTTAGGGTCATGTTACGTGTTAGGGCATGGGTTAGTGTTAGTGTACGGTTTAGGATTTGGGTACGGTTTAGGGTAAAGGTAGGGTTAGGTTTAGGTTTAGGGTTAGGGTTTGTGAATGGGTAACATTTAGTGTACAGGTGAGGGAACAAAAATGTTTTAGGATACGGGTCAGTGTTAGTGTACGGGTTAGGATTAAGTTACGGGTTAGGGATAGGTTTAGGTTTAGGTTTAGGGACAGGTTTAAGGTTAAGGTTAGGGACAGTGAACGGGTAAGTTTCAGGTTACAGATGAGGGTACAAAAACATTTTAGGCTTAGGGTACGGGTTACTCTTAGTGTCCAGTTTAGGATTAGTGTACGTTTAGGGTAAGGGTTAGGGTTAGAGTTAGGTTTAGGCTTAGGGTTACGGTTAGCGAACGGCCAAGCTTTAGGGTACAGGTGAGGGTAAGAATACGTGTTAAGGTTAGGGAACGTGTTAGGGTACGGGTTAGTGTTAGTGTACATGTTAGGATCAGGGTACGTTTTATTGTAAGGTATAGGGTTAGGTTTAGCGAATGGGTAAGGTTTAGGGTATAGGTGAGGGCACGCAAACTTTTTAGAGTTACGGTATGTGTTAGGGTACGGGTTAGTGTTAGAGTATGGATTAGGATTAGAGTATGGGTTAGGGTAAGTATTAGGGTTAGTGTTAGCTTTATGTTTAAGGTTAGTGTTAGTGTTAGCCAATGGGTAAGCTTTAGGGTACAGGTGAGACTGTGAAAAAATGTTATGTTTAGGGTACATGTTAGATTACGGGTTAGTGTTAATGTAAGGTTTAGGAGTAGGGTATGGTGTAGGGTAAGGTTTAGGGTTAGGTTTAGTGTTAGCACTGGGGTAAGTTTTAGGGTACATGTGAGGATACGAAAACGTGTGAAGTTTAGGGTATGTGTCAGGGAGGGTTCAGTGTTAGAGTACCGGTTAGGGTTAGGGTTCGTTTAGGATAAGGGTTCGGGTTAGTTAAGGGTTAGGTTTAGGGTTCATGTTAGCATTACAAAACGGGTTTAGCGTACAGGTGAGGCTACAAAAACTTTTTAGTGCTAGCGAACATATTAGGGTATGGGTTAGTGTTAGTGAATGGGTTACGATTGTGATATGGCTTAGGCTAAGGTTTAGGGTTAAGGTAGGTTTAGGTTTAGTGTTAGGGTTAGCGAACGGGTAAGTTTTAGGGTACAGGTGAGGGTACGAAAACGTGTTAGTGTTAGGTTATGTGTTAGGGTAAGGGTTACTGTTAGTGTACGGTTTAGGTTTAGGGTACGGGTTAGGGTAAGGTTTAGGGTTAGGTGTAGGGTTTGGTTTAGGGTTAGGGTGGAGTTATCAAATGGTAAGGTTTAGGGTACAGGTGAGGGTACGGAAACGTGTTAGGGTCAGGGTACGTATTAGGGTACGGGTTAGTGTTAGTGTATGGGTTAAGATTAGGGTACAGGGTTAGGGTAAGATTTAGAGTTAGGGTTACGTTTAGGTTTAGGGTTAGGTTTAGGGATAGCGAGCGGGTAAGGTTTAGGGTACACATGAGGGTACGAAAACGTGTTAGGCTTAGGGTACATGCTAGGGTTCATGTTAGGCTTAGTGCACGGATTAGGATTAGGGTACAGGTTAGGGTAAGGTATGGGGATAGGGTTAGGGATAGGTTTTAGGGTTAGGGTTAGTTTTGGTGAATGGTTAATATTTAGTGTACAGGTGAGGGTACAGAAATGTTTTAGTGTACGCGTTAATGTTCGTGTATGGGTTAGGATTATGGGACGGGTTAGGGTAAGTTTTAGGGTTAGGTTTAGGGATAAGATTAGGGTTAATGATAGTGATAGCGAATAGGTAAGTATCAGGTTAAAAGTGAAGATACGAAAACATGTTAAGCTTAGAGTACGGGTTAGTGTTAGTGTCCGGGTTATGATTGGGGTACCATTTAGGGTAAGGTTAGGGTTAGGGTTAGGGATAGGTTTAGGGTTAAGGTTAGGGATAGCGAACGGGTATGGTTCAGGTTACATGTGAGGGTTACGAATACGTGTTAGGGTTAGGGTACGTGATAGGTGACGGTTTATTTTTAGTGTAGGGTTTAGGATTAGTGTATGGGTTAGGGTAAGATTTAGGGGCAGGTTTAGGGTTAAGGTTTGGTTTAGGTTTAGGTTTAGTGTTAACGAACGGGTAAGGTTTAGGGTACAGGTGAGGGTATGAAAAGCTTTTAGGGTTAGGAAACGTCTTAGTGTATGGGTTAGTTTTAGTATACGGGTTAGGATTAGGGTACAGGTTAGGGTAAGGATTAGGGTTAGGGTTAGGTTTAGGTTTAGGGTTAGTGTTAGGTTTCGTGAATGGTAAGTTTTAGGGTACAGGTGAGGGTACGAAAACGTGTTACGTTTAGGGTACCTGTTAGATTCCTGGTTAGTTTTAGAGTACGTTTTAGGATAAGAGCACAGGTTCAGGTAAGTTTTAGGGTTAGGGTTAGGGTTAGGTTTAGGATTAGTGTTATGGTTATCAACCAGTTAAGTTTTAGGGTACATTTGAGGGTATGAAAAGCTTTTAGGGTTAGGGTATGTGTTAGGATATGTGTTAGTGTTAGTGTATGCATTAGCATTAGGGTACGGGTTAGGGTTATGTTTAGAGCTAGGGTTAGGGTTAGCGAACAGGTAACCTTTAGGGTACAGGTGAGGGTATGGAAAAGTGTTAGTGTCAGGGTGTGTGTTAGGGCACATGTTAGTGTGAGTGTATGGTGTAGTATTAGGGTACAGGTTAGGCTAAAGATTAGGGTTGGGGTTAAGTTTGGATTAGGGGTAGGGTTAGGGTTAGCGAACAGGTAAGGTTTAGGGTACAGATGAGGGTACGGAAAACTGTTACAGTCAGGGTACGTGTTAGGGCATGGGTTAGTGTTAGTGTATGCGTTAGGATTTGAGTACGGGTTAGGGTAAGGTGTAGGGTTGGGGTTAGGTTTAGGTTTATGTTTAGGTTTAGGGGTAGGGTTACCGAAGCGTAAGGTTTAGGATACAAATGAGGGTATGGCAACGTGTTAGAGTCAGGGTACGTGTTAGGGCATGGTTTAGAGTTGGTGTACGGGTTAGGATTAGGGTAAGGGTTAGGGTAACGGGTAGGGTTGTGGTTAAGTTTATGTTTAGGGCTAGGGTTAGGGTTAGCGAATGGGTAAGGTTTAGGGTACAGTTGAGGGTATCAAAAATATTAGGGTCAGGGTACGTGTTAGGGCATGCGTTAGTGTTAGTGTATGTGTTAAGATTAGGGTGCGGGTTAGGGTAAGGTGTAGGTTTGGGGTCTGTTTCGGTTTAGGACTACGGTTCGTGTTAGCAAACTTGTAAGGTTTAGGGTATAGGTGAGGTTACAGAAAACTGTTGGGCTCAGGGTGCGTGTTAAGGCAGAGGTTAGTGTTAGTGAACGGGTTAGGATTATGATTCGGGTTGGTGTAAGGTGTAGGGTTAGTGTTAGGTTTAGGTGTAGGGCGAGGGCTAGTGTTCGCGAATGGGTGATGTTTATGGTACAGGTGAGGGTAATGAAATGTGTTAAGGTCATGTTACGTGTTAGGGCATGGGTTAGTGTTAGTGTACGGGTTAGGATTAGGGTATGGTTTAGGGTAAAGTTAGGGTTGCGGTTAGGGTTAGGTTTAGGGTTAGGGTTAGGGTTTGTGAATGGGTAACATTTAGTGTACAGGTGAGGGAACAAAAATGTTTTAGGGTACGGGTCAGTTTTAGTGTACGGGTTAGGATTAGGTTACGGGTTAGGGAAAGGTTTAGGTTTAGGTTTAGGGACAGGTTTAAGGTTAAGGTTAGGGACAGTGAACGAGTAAGTTTCAGGTTACAGATGAGGGTACAAAAACATTTTAGGCTTAGGGTACGGGTTACTCTTAGTGTCCAGTTTAGGATTAGTGTACGTTTAGGGTAAGGTTTAGGGTTAGAGTTAGGTTTAGGCTTAGGGTTACGGTTAGCGAACGGCCAAGCTTTAGGGTACAGGTGAGGGTAAGAATACGTGTTAAGGTTAGGGAACGTGTTAGGGTACGGGTCAGTGTTAGTGTACATGTTAGGATCAGGGTACGTTTTATTGTAAGGTGTAGGGTTAGGGTTAGGGTTAGGTTTAGCGAACGGGTAAGGTTTAGGGTATAGGTGAGGGCACGCAAACTTTTTAGAGTTACGGTATGTGTTAGGGTACGGGTTAGTGTTAGAGTATGGCTTAGGATTAGAGTATGGGTTAGGGTAAGTGTTAGGGTTAGTGTTAGCTTTATGTTTAAGGTTAGTGTTAGTGTGAGCCAATGGCTAAGCCTTAGGGTACAGGTGAGACTGTGAAAAAATGTTAGGTTTAGGGTACATGTTAGATTACGGGTTAGTGTTAATGTAAGGTTTAGGAATAGGGTATGGTGTAGGGTAAGGTTTAGGGTTAGGTTTAGTGTTAGCACTCGGGTAAGTTTTAGGGTACATGTGAGGATACGAAAACGTGTGAAGTTTAGGGTATGTGTCAGGGTAGGGTTCAGTGTTAGAGTACCGGTTAGGGTTAGGGTACGTTTAGGATAAGGGATCGGGTTAGTTAAGTGTTAGGTTTAGGGATAGCGAGCGGGTAAGATTTAGGGTACACATTAGGGTACGAAAACGTGATAGGCTTAGGGTACATGTTAGGGTTCATGTTAGGCTTAGTGCACGGATTAGAATTAGGGTACAGGTTAGGGTAAGGTATAGGGATAGTGTTAGGGATAGGTTTTAGGGTTAGGGTTAGGTTTGGTGAATGGTTAATATTTAGTGTACAGGTGAGGGTACAGAAATATTTTAGTGTACGCGTTAGTGTTCATGTATGGGTAAGGATTATGGGACGGGTTAGGGTAAGTTTTAGGGTTAGGTTTAGGGATAAGATTAGGGTTAATGTTAGGGATAGCGAACAGGTAAGTATCAGGTGAAAAGTGAAGGTACGAAAACATGTTAAGCTTAGAGTACGGGTTAGTGTTAGTGTACGGGTTATGATTGGGGTACCATTTAGGGTAAGGTTAGGGTTAGGGTTAGGGATAGGTTTAGGGTTAAGGTTAGGGATAGCGAACGGGTATGGTTCAGGTTACATGTGAGGGTTACGAATACGTGTTAGGGTTAGGGTACGTGATAGGTGACGGTTTATTTTTAGTGTACTGTTTAGGATTACTGTATGGGTTAGGGTAAGATTTAGGGGCAGGTTTAGGGTTAAGGTTTGGTTTAGGTTTAGGTTTAGTGTTAACGAACGGGTAAGGTTTAGGGTACAGATGATGGTACGAAAAGCTTTTAGGGTTAGGAAACGTCTTAGTGTATGGGTTAGTTTTAGTATACGGGTTAGGATAAGAGCACAGGTTCGGGTAAGTTTTAGGGTTAGGGTTAGGTTTAGGTTTAGGATTAGTGTTATGGTTATCAAACAGTTAAGTTTTAGGGTACATTTGAGGGTATGAAAAGCTTTTAGGGTTAGGGTATGTGTTAGGATATGTGTTAGTGTTAGTGTATGCATTAGCATTAGGGTACGGGTTAGGGTTATGTTTAGGGCTAGGGTTAGGGTTAGCGAACAGGTAACCTTTAGGGTACAGGTGAGGGCATGGAAAAGTGTTAGTGTCAGGGTATGTGTTAGGGCACATGTTAGTGTGAGTGTATG
This sequence comes from Hyperoodon ampullatus, assembly GCF_949752795.1. Lineage (NCBI taxonomy): Eukaryota > Metazoa > Chordata > Mammalia > Artiodactyla > Ziphiidae > Hyperoodon > Hyperoodon ampullatus. The sequence continues at coordinate 719,864 of NC_136933.1, forward strand.
GTTTATTATTAGGGTACGGGTTAGGCTAAAGATTAGGGTTGGGGTTAGGTTTGGATTAGGGGTAGGGTTAGGGTTAGCGAACAGGTAAGGTTTAGGGTACAGATGAGGGTACGGAAAACTGTTACAGTCAGGGTACGTGTTAGGGCATGGGTTGGTGTTAGTGTATGCGTTAGGATTTGAGTACGGGTTAGGGTAAGGTGTAGGGTTGTGGTTAGGTTTAGGTTTAGGTTTAGGAGTAGGGTTACCGAAGGGTAAGGTTTAGGATAAAAATGAGGGTATGGCAACGTGTTAGAGTCAGGGTACGTGTTAGGGCATGGTTTAGAGTTGGTGTACGGGTTAGGATTAGGGTACGGGTTAGGGTAAGGGGTAGAGTTGTGGTTAGGTTTATGTTTAGGGCTAGGGCTAGGGTTAGCGAATGGGTAAGGTTTAGGGTACAGTTGAGGGTATCAAAAATATTAGGGTCAGGGTACGTGTTAGGGCATGCGTTAGTGTTAGTGTATGGGTTAAGATTAGGGTGCGGGTTAGGGTAAGGTGTAGGTTTGGGGTCCGTTTCGGTTTAGGACTACGGTTCGGGTTAGCAAACTTGTAAGGTTTAGGGTATAGGTGAGGTTACAGATAAGTGTTGGGGTCAGTGTGCGTGTTAAGGCAGAGGTTAGTGTTAGTGAACGGGTTAGGATTATGATTCGGGTTGGTGTAAGGTGTAGGGTTAGTGTTAGGTTTAGGTGTAGGGTTAGGGCTAGTGTTCGCGAATGGGTGATGTTTATGGTACAGGTGAGGGTAAGGAAACGTGTTAGGGTCATGTTACATGTTAGGGCATGGGTTAGTGTTAGTGTACGGGTTAGGATTAGGGTACGGTTTAGGGTGAAGGTAGGGTTGCGGTTAGGGTTAGGTTTAGGGTTAGGGTTAGGGTTTGTGAATGGGTAACATTTAGTGTACAGGTGAGGGAACAAAAATGTTTTATTGTACGGGTTAGTGTTAGTGTATGGGTTAGGATTAGGTTACGGGTTAGGGAAAGGTTTAGGTTTAGGTTTAGGGACAGGTTTAAGGTTAAGGTTAGGGACAGTGAATGGGTAAGTTTCAGGTTACAGATGAGGGTACAAAAACATTTTAGGCTTAGGGTACGGGTTACTCTTAGTGTGCAGTTTAGGATTAGTGTACGTTTAGGGTAAGGGTTAGGGTTAGAGTTAGGTTTAGGTTTAGGGTTACGGTTAGCGAACGGCCAAGCTTTAGGGTACAGGTGAGGGTAAGAATACGTGTTAAGGTTAGGGAACGTGTTAGGGTACGGGTTAGTGTTAGTGTACATGTTAGGATCAGGGTACGTTTTATTGTAAGGTATAGGGTTAGGATTAGGGTTAGGTTTAGCGAACAGGTAAGGTTTAGGGTATAGGTGAGGGCACGCAAACTTTCTAGAGTTACGGTATGTGTTAGGGTACGGGTTAGTGTTAGAGTATGGCTTAGGATTAGATTATGGGTTAGGGTAAGTGTTAGGGTTAGTGTTAGCTTTATGTTTAAGGTTAGTGTTAGTGTTAGCCAATGGGTAAGCTTTAGGGTACAGGTGAGACTGTGAAAAAATGTTAGGTTTAGGGTACCTGTTAGATTACAGGTTAGTGTTAATGTAAGGTTTAGGAATAGGGTATGGTGTAGGGTAAGGTTTAGGGTTAGGTTTAGTGTTAGCACTCGGGTAAGTTTTAGGGTACATGTGAGGATACGAAAACGTGTGAAGTTTAGGGTATGTGTCAGGGTAGGGTTCAGTGTTTAGTGCTGGTTAGGGTTAGGGTTCGTTTAGGATAAGCGTTCGGGTTAGTTAAGGGTTAGGTTTAGGGTTCATGTTAGCATTAGAAAACGGGTTTAGGGTACAGGTGAGGGTACAAAAACTTTTTAGTGCTAGCGAACATATTAGGGTATGGGTTAGTGTTAGTGAATGGGTTACAATTGTGATATGGCTTAGGCTAAGGTTAGGGTTAAGGTAGGTTTAGGTTTAGTGTTAGGGTTAGCGAACGGGTAAGTTTTAGGGTACAGGTGAGGGTACGAAAACGTGTTAATGTTAGGTTATGTGTTAGGGTAAGGGTTACTGTTAGTGTACTGTTTAGGTTTAGGGTACGGGTTAGGGTAAGGTTTAGGGTTAGGTGTAGGGTTTGGTTTAGGGTTAGGGTGGAGTTATCAAATGGTAAGGTTTAGAGTACAGGTGAGGGTACGGAAACGTGTTAGGGTCAGGGTACGTATTAGGGTACGGGTTGGTGTTTGTGTATGGGTTAAGATTAGGGTACAGGGTTAGGGTAAGATTTAGAGTTAGGGTTACGTTTAGGTTTAGGGTTAGGTTTAGGGATAGCGTGCGGGTAAGGTTTAGGGTACACATGAGGGTACGAAAAAGTCTTAGGGTTAGGGTACATGCTAGGGTTCATGTTATGCTTAGTGCACAGATTAGGATTAGGGTACAGGTTAGGGTAATGTATAGGGATAGTGTTAGGGATAGGTTTTAGGGTTAGGGTTAGGTTTGGTGAATGGTTAATATATAGTGTACAGGTGAGGGTACAGAAATGTTTTAGTGTAGGCGTTAGTGTTCGTGTATGGGTTAGGATTATGGGACGGGTTAGGGTAAGTTTAGGGTTAGATTTAGGGATAAGATTAGGGTTAAGGTTAGGGATAGCGAACAGGTAAGTATCAGGTTAAAAGTGAAGGTACGAAAACATGTTAAGCTTAGAGTATGGGTTAGTGTTAGTGTACGGGTTATGATTGGGGTACCATTTAGGGTAAGGTTAGGGTTAGGGTTAGGGATAGGTTTAGGGTTAAGGTTAGGGATAGCGAACCAGTATGGTTCAGGTTACATGTGAGGGTTACGAATATGTGTTAGGGTTAGGGTACGTGATAGGTTACGGTTTATTTTTAGTGTACGGTTTTGGATTAGTGTATGGGTTAGGGTAAGATTTAGGGGCAGGTTTAGGGTTAAGGTTTGGTTTAGCTTTAGGTTTAGTGTTAACGAACGGGTAAGGTTTAGGGTACAGGTGAGGGTACGAAAAGCTTTTAGGGTTAGGAAACGTCTTAGTGTATGGGTTAGTTTTAGTATACGGGTTAGGATTAGGGTACAGGTTAGGGTAAGGATTAGGGTTAGGGTTAGGTTTAGGTTTAGGGTTAGTGTTAGGTTTCGTGAATGGTAAGTTTTAGGGTACAGGTGAGGGTACGAAAACGTGTTAAGTTTAGGGTACCTGTTAGTTTCCTGGTTAGTTTTAGAGTACGTTTTAGGATAAGAGCACATGTTCGGGTAAGGTTTAGGGTTAGGGTTAGGGTTAGGTTTAGGATTAGTGTTATGGTTATCAAACAGTTAAGTTTTAGGGTACATTTGAGGGTATGAAAAGCTTTTAGGGTTAGGGTATGTGTTAGGATATGTGTTAGTGTTAGTGTATGCATTAGCATTAGGGTACGGGTTAGGGTTATGTTTAGGGCTAGGGTTAGGGTTAGCGAACAGGTAAACTTTAGGGTACAGGTGAGGTTATGGAAAAGTGTTAGTGTCAGGGTATGTGTTAGGGCACATGTTAGTGTGAGTGTATGGTTTAGTATTAGGGTATAGTTTAGGCTAAAGTTTAGGGTTGGGGTTAGGTTTGGATTAGGGTTAGCGAACAGGTAAGGTTTAGCGTACAGATGAGGGTACGGAAAACTCTTACAGTCAGGGTACGTGTTAGGGCATGGGTTAGTGTTAGTGTATGCGTTAGGATTTGAGTACGGGTTAGGGTAAGGTGTAGGGTTGGTGTTAGGTTTAGGTTTAGGTTTAGGGGTGGGTTACCGAAGGGTAAGGTTTAGGATACAAATGAGGGTATGGCAACGTGTTAGATTCAGGGTACGTGTTAGGGCATGCTTTAGAGTTGGTGTACGGGTTAGGATTAGGGTACGGGTTAGGGTAAGGGGTAGGGTTGTGGTTAGGTTTACGTTTAGGGCTAGGGTTAGGGTTAGCGAATGGGTAAGGTTTAGGGTACAGTTGAGGGTATGGAAAATTTTAGGGTCAGGGTACGTGTTAGGGCATGCGTTAGTGTTAATGTATGGGTTAAGTTTAGGGTGCGGGTTAGGGTAAGGTGTAGGTTTGGGGTTCGTTTCGGTTTAGGACTACGGTTCGGGTTAGCAAACTTGTAAGGTTTAGGGTATAGGTGAGGTTACAGAAAAGTGTTGGGGTCAGGGTGCGTGTTAAGGCAGAGGTTAGTGTTAGTGAACTGGTTAGGATTATGATTCAGGTTGGTATAAGGTGTAGGGTTAGTGTTAGGTTTAGGTGTAGGGCTAGGGCTAGTGTTCGCGAATGGGTGATGTTTATGGTACAGGTGAGGGTAAGGAAACGTGTTAGGGTCATGTTACGTGTTAGGGCATGGGTTAGTGTTAGTGTACGGGTTAGGATTAGGTAACGGTTTAGGGTAAAGGTAGGGTTGCGGTTAGGGTTAGGTTTAGGGTTAGGGTTAGGGTTTGTGAATGGGTAACATTTAGTGTACAGGTGAGGGAACAAAAATGTTTTAGGGTACGGGTTAGTGTTAGTGGACGGTTTAGGATTAGGTTACGGGTTAGGGAAAGGTTTAGGTTTAGGTTTAGGGACAGGTTTAAGGTTAAGGTTAGGGACAGTGAACGGGTAAGTTTCAGGTTACAGATGAGGGTACAAAAACATTTTAGGCTTAGGGTACGGGTTACTCTTAGTGTCCAGTTTAGGATTAGTAGTGTACGTTTAGGGTAAGGGTTAGGGTTAGAGTTAGGTTTAGGCTTAAGTTTACGGTTAGTGAAGGGCCAAGCTTTAGGGTACAGGTGAGGGTAAGAATACGTGTTAAGGTTAGGGAACGTGTTAGGTTACGGGTTAGTGTTAGTGTACATGTTAGGATCAGGGTACGTTTTATTGTAAGGTATAGGGTTAGGGTTAGGGTTAGGTTTAGCGAACGGGTAAGGTTTAGGGTATAGGTGAGGGCACGCAAACTTTTTAGAGTTACGGTATGTGTTAGGGTACGGGTTAGTGTTAGAGTATGGATTAGGATTAGAGTATGGGTTAGGGTAAGTGTTAGGGTTAGTGTTAGCTTTATGTTTAAGGTTAGTGTTAGTGTTAGCCAATGGGTAAGCTTTAGGGTACAGGTGAGACTGTGAAAAAATGTTAGGTTTAGGGTACATGTTAGATTACGGGTTAGTGTTAATGTAAGGTTTAGGAGTAGGGTATGGTGTAGGGTAAGGTTTAGGGTTAGGTTTAGTGTTAGCACTCGGGTAAGTTTTAGGGTACATGTGAGGATACGAAAACGTGTGAAGTTTAGGGTATGTGTCAGGGTAGGGTTCAGTGTTAGAGTACTGGTTAGGGTTAGGGTTCGTTTAGGATAAGCGTTCGGGTTAGTTAAGGGTTAGGTTTAGGGCTCATGTTAGCATTAGAAAACGGGTTTAGGGTACAGGTGAGGGTACAAAAACTTTTTAGTGCTAGCGAACATATTAGGGTATGGGTTAGTGTTAGTGAATGGGTTACAATTGTGATATGGCTTAGGCTAATGTTAGGGTTAAGGTAGGTTTAGGTTTAGTGTTAGGGTTAGCGAACGGGTAAGTTTTAGGGTACAGGTGAGGGTACGAAAACGTGTTAGTGTTAGGTTATGTGTTAGGGTAAGGGTTACTGTTAGTGTACGGTTTAGGTTTAGGGTACGGGTTAGGGTAAGGTTTAGGGTTAGGTGTAGGGTTTGGTTTAGGGTTAGGGTGGAGTTATCAAATGGTAAGGTTTAGAGTACAGGTGAGGGTATGGAAACGTGTTACGGTCAGGGTACGTATTAGGGTACGGGTTGGTGTTAGTGTATGGGTTAAGATTAGGGTACATGGTTAGGGTAAGATGTAGAGTTAGGGTTACGTTTAGGTTTAGGGTTAGGTTTAGGGATAGCGAGCGGGTAAGGTTTAGGGTACACATGAGGGTACGAAAACGTGTTAGGCTTAGGGTACATGCTGGGGTTCATGTTAGGCTTAGTGCACTGATTCGGATTAGGGTACACTTTAGGGTAATGTATAGGGATAGGGTTAGGGATAGGTTTTAGGGTTAGGGTTAGGTTTGGTGAATGGTTAATATATAGTGTACAGGTGAGGGTACAGAAATGTTTTAGTGTACGCGTTAGTGTTCGTTTATGGGTTAGGATTATGGGACGGGTTAGGGTAAGTTTAGGGTAAGATTTAGGGATAAGATTAGGGTGAAGTTTAGGGATAGCGATCAGGTTAAAAGTGAAGGTACGAAAACATGTTAAGCTTAGAGTACGGGTTAGTGTTAGTGTACGGGTTATGATTGTGGTACCACTTAGGGTAAGGTTAGGGTTAGGGTTAGGGATAGGTTTAGGGTTAAGGTTAGGGATAGTGAACGGGTATGGTTCAGGTTACATGTGATGGTTACGAATACGTGTTAGGGTTAGGGTACGTGATAGGTTATGGTTTATTTTTAGTTTATGGTTTAGGATTAGTGTATGGGTCAGTGTAAGATTTAGGGGCAGGTTTAGGGTTAAGGTTTGGTTTAGGTTTTGGTTTAGTGTTAACGAACGGGTAAGGTTTAGGGTACAGGTGAGGGTACGAAAAGCTTTTAGGGTTAGGAAACGACTTAGTGTATGGGTTAGTTTTAGTATACGGGTTAGGATTAGGGTACAGGTTAGGGTAAGGATTAGGGTTAGGGTTAGGTTTAGGTTTAGGGTTAGTGTTAGGTTTCGTGAATGGTAAGTTTTAGGGTACAGGAGAGGGTATGAAAACGTGTTACGTTTAGGGTACCTGTTAGTTTCCTGGTTAGTTTTAGAGTACGTTTTAGGATAAGAGCACAGGTTCGGGTAAGGTTTAGGGTTAGGGTTAGGGTTAGGTTTAGGATTAGTGTTATGGTTATCAAACAGTTAAGTTTTAGGGTACATTTGAGGGTATGAAAAGCTTTTAGAGTTAGGGTATGTGTTAGGATATGTGTTAGTGTTAGTGTATGCATTAGCATTAGGGTACGGGTTAGGGTTATGTTTAGGGCTAGGGTTAGGGATAGCGAACCGGTAACCTTTAGGGTACAGGTGAGGGTATGGAAAAGTGTTAGTGTCAGGGTATGTGTTAGGGCACATGTTAGTGTGAGTGTATGGTTTAGTATTAAGGTACGGGTTAGGTTAAAGATTAGGGTCGGGGTTAGGTTTGGATTAGGGGTAGGGTTAGGGTTAGTGAACAGGTAAGGTTTAAGGTACAGATGAGGGTACGGAAAACTGTTACAGTCAGGGTACGTGTTAGGGCATGGGTTAGTGTTAGTGTATGCGTTAGGATTTGAGTACGGCTTAGGGTAAGGTGTAGGGTTGGGGTTAGGTTTAGCTTTAGGTTTAGGGGTAGGGTTACCGAAGGGTAAGGTTTAGGATACAAATGAGAGTATGGCAACGTGTTAGAGTCAGGGTACGTGTTAGGGCATGGTTTAGAGTTGGTGTACGGGTTAGGATTAGGGTACGGGTTAGGGTAAGGGGTAGTGTTGTGGTTAGGTTTATGTTTAGGGCTAGGGTTAGGGTTAGCGAATGGGTAAGGTTTAGGGTACAGTTGAGTGTATGGAAAATTTTAGGGTCAGGGTACGTGTTAGGGCATGCGTTAGTGTTAGTGTATGGGTTAAGATTAGGGTGCGGGTTAGGGTAAGGTGTAGGTTTGGGGTCCGTTTTGGTTTAGGACTATGGTTCGGGTTAGCAAACTTGTAAGGTTTAGGGTATAGGTGAGGTTACAGAAAAGTGTTGGGGTCAGGGTGCGTGTTAAGGCAGAGGTTAGTGTTAGTGAACGGGTTAGGATTATGATTCGGGTTGGTGTAATGTGTAGGGTTAGTGTTAGGTTTAGGTGTAGGGCTAGGGCTAGTGTTCGCGAATGGGTGATGTTTATGGTACAGGTGAGGGTAAGGAAACGTGTTAGGGTCATGTTACGTGTTAGGGCATGGGTTAGTGTTAGTGTACGGGTTAGGATTAGGGTACGGTATAGGGTAAAGGTAGGGTTGCAGTTAGGGTTAGGTTTAGGGTTAGGGTTAGGGTTTGTGAATGGGTAACATTTAGTGTACAGGTGAGGGAACAAAAATGTTTTAGGGTACGGGTTAGTGTTAGTGTACGGGTTAGGATTAGGTTACCGGTTAGGGAAAGGTTTAGGTTTAGGTTTAGGGACAGGTTTAAAATTAAGGTTAGGGACAGTGAACGAGTAAGTTTCAGGTTACAGATGAGGGTACAAAAACATTTTAGGCTTAGGGTACGGGTTACTCTTAGTGTCCAGTTTAGGATTAGTGTACGTTTAGGGTAAGGGTTAGGGTTAGAGTTAGGTTTAGGCTTAGGGTTACGGTTAGCGAACGGCCAAGCTTTAGGGTACAGGTGAGGGTAAGAATACGTGTTAAGGTTAGGGAACGTGTTAGGGTACGGGTTAGTGTTAGTGTACATGTTAGGATCAGGGTACGTTTTATTGTAAGGTATAGGGTTAGGGTTAGGGTTAGGTTTAGCGAACGGGTAAGGTTTAGGGTATAGGTGAGGGCACGCAAACTTTTTAGAGTTACGGTATGTGTTAGGGTACGGGTTAGTGTTATAGTATGGATTAGGATTAGAGTATGGGTTAGGGTAAGTGTTAGGGTTAGTGTTAGCTTTATGTTTAAGGTTAGTGTTAGTGTTAGCCAATGGGTTAGCTTTAGGGTACAGGTGAGACTGTGAAAAATGTTAGGTTTAGGGTACATGTTAGATTACGGGTTAGTGTTAATGTAAGGTTTAGGAATAGGGTATGGTGTAGGGTAAGGTTTAGGGTTAGGTTTAGTGTTAGCACTCGGGTAAGTTTTAGGGTACATGTGAGGATACGAAAACGTGTGAAGTTTAGGGTATGTGTCAGGGTAGGGTTCAGTGTTAGAGTACCGGTTAGGGTTAGGGTTCGTTTAGGATAAGCGTTCGCGTTAGTTAAGGGTTAGGTTTAGGGTTCATGTTAGCATTAGAAAACGGGGTTAGGGTACAGGTGAGGGTACAAAAACTTTTTAGTGCTAGCGAACATATTAGGGTATGGGTTAGTATTAGTGAATGGGTTACGATTGTGATATGGCTTAGGCTAAGGTTTAGGGTTAAGGTAGGTTTAGGTTTAGTGTTAGGGTTAGCGAACGGGTATGTTTTAGGGTACAGGTGAGGGTACGAAAACGTGTTAGTGTTAAGTTATGTGTTAGGGTAAGGGTTACTGTTAGTGTACGGTTTAGGTTTAGGGTACGGGTTAGGGTAAGGTTTAGGGTTAGGTGTAGGGTTTGGTTTAGGGTTAGGGTGGAGTTATCAAATGGTAAGGTTTAGGGTACAGGTGAGCGTACGGAAACGTGTTAGGGTCAGGGTACGTATTAGGGTACGGGTTGGTGTTAGTGTATGGGTTAAGATTAGGGTAGAGGGTTAGGGTAAGATTTAGAGTTAGGGTTACGTTTAGGTTTAGGGTTAGGTTTAGGGATAGCGAGCGGGTAAGGTGTAGGGTACACATGAGGGTACGAAAACGTGTTAGGCTTAGGGTACATGCTAGGGTTCAGGTTAGGCTTAGTGCACGGATTAGGATTAGGGTACAGGTTAGGGTAAGGTATAGGGATAGGGTTAGGGATAGGTTTTAGGGTTAGGGTTAGGTTTGGTGAATGGTTAATATTTAGTGTACAGGTGAGGGTACAGAAATGTTTTAGTGTACGCGTTAGTGTTCGTGTATGGGTTAGGATTATGGGACGGGTTAGGGTAAGTTTTAGGGTTGGGTTTAGGGATAAGTTTAGGGTTAAGGTTAGGGATAGCGAACAGGTAAGTATCAGGTTAAAAGTGAAGGTACGAAAACATGTTAAGCTTAGAGTACGGGTTAGTGTTAGTGTACGGGTTATGATTGGGGTACCATTTAGGGTAAGGTTAGGGTTAGGGTTAGGGATAGGTTTAGGGTTAAGGTTAGGGATAGCGAACGGGTATGGTTCAGGTTACATGTGAGGGTTACGAATACGTGTTAGGGTTAGGGTATGTGATAGGTGACGGTTTATTTTTAGTGTATGGTTTAGGATTAGTGTATGGGTTAGGGTAAGATTTAAGGGCAGGTTTAGGGTTAAGGTTTGGTTTAGGTTTAGGTTTAGTGTTAACGAACGGGTAAGGTTTAGGGTACAGGTGAGTGTACGAAAAGCATTTAGGGTTAGGAAACGTCTTAGTGTATGGGTTAGTTTTACTATACGGGTTAGGATTAGGGTACAGGTTAGGGTAAGGATTAGGGTTAGGGTTAGGTTTAGGTTTAGGGTTAGTGTTAGGTTTCGTGAATGGTAAGTTTTAGGGTACAGGTGAGGGTACGAAAACGTGTTACGTTTAGGGTACCTGTTAGTTTCCTGGTTAGTTTTAGAGTACGTTTTAGGATAAGAGCACAGGTTCGGGTAAGGTTTAGGGTTATTGTTAGGTTTAGGATTAGCGTTATGGTTACCAAACAGTTAAGTTTTAGGGTACATTTGAGGGTATGAAAAGCTTTTAGGGTTAGGGTATGTGTTAGGATATGTGTTAGTGTTAGTGTATGCATTAGCATTAGGGTACGGGTTAGGGTTATGTTTAGGGCTAGGGTTAGGGTTAGCGAACAGGTAACCTTTAGGGTACAGGTGAGGGTATGGAAAAGTGTTAGTGTCAGGGTATGTGTTAGGGCACATATTAGTGTGAGTGTATGGTTTAGTATTAGGGTACGGGTTAGGCTAAAGATTAGGGTTGGGGTTAGGTTTGGATTAGGGGTATGGTTAGGGTTAGCGAACAGGTAAGGTTTAGGGTACAGATGAGGGTACGGAAAACTGTTACAGTCAGGGTACGTGTTAGGGCATGGGTTAGTGTTAGTGTATGCATTAGGATTTGAGTACGGGTTAGGGTAAGGTGTAGGGTTGGGGTTATGTTTAGGTTTAGGTTTAGGGGTAGGGTTGCCGAAGGGTAAGGTTTAGGATACAAATGAGGGTATGGCAACGTGTTAGAGTCAGGGTACGTGTTAGGGCATGGTTTAGAGTTGGTGTACGGGTTAGGATTAGGGTACGGGTTAGGGTAAGGGGTAGGGTTGTGGTTAGGTTTATGTTTAGGGCTAGGGTTAGGTTTAGCGAATGGGTAAGGTTTAGGGTACAGTTGAGGGTATGGAAAATTTTAGGGTCAGGGTACGTGTTAGGGCATACGTTAGTGTTAGTGTATGGGTTAAGATTAGGGTGCGGGTTAGGGTAAGGTGTAGGTTTGGGGTCCGTTTCGGTTCAGGACTACGGTTCGGATTAGCAAACTTGTAAGGTTTAGGGTATAGGTGAGGTTACAGAAAAGTGTTGGGGTCAGGGTGCGTGTTAAGGCAGAGGTTAGTGTTAGTGAACCGGTTAGGATTATGATTCGGGTTGGTAGGTTTAGTGTTAGGTTTAGGTGTAGGGCTAGGGCTAGTGTTCGCGAATGGGTGATGTTTATGGCACAGGTGAGGGTAAGGAAACCTGTTAGGGACATGTTACGTGTTAGGGCATGTGTTAGTGTTAGTGTACGGGTTAGGATTTGGGTACGGTTTAGGGTAAAGGTAGGGTTGCGGTTAGGGTTAGGTTTAGGGTTAGGGTTAGGGTTTGTGAATGGGTAACATTTAGTGTACAGGTGAGGGAACAAAAATGTTTTAGGGTACGGGTTAGTGTTAGTGTATGGGTTAGGAATAGGTTACCATTAGGGAAAGGTTTAGGTTTAGGTTTAGGGACCGGTTTAAGGTTAAGGCTAGGGACAGTGAATGGGTAAGTTTCAGGTTACAGATGAGGGTACAAAAACATTTTAGCCTTAGGGTACGGGTTACTCTTAGTGTCCAGTTTAGGATTAGTGTACGTTTAGGGTAAGGGTTAGGGGTTAGAGTTAGGTTTAGGCTTAGGGTTACGGTTAGCGAACGGCCAAGCTTTAGGGTACAGGTGTGGGTAAGAATACGTGTTAAGGTTAGGGAACGTGTTAGGGTACGGGTTAGTGTTAGTGTACATGTTAGGATCAGGGTACGTTTTATTGTAAGGTATAGGTTTAGGGTTAGGGTTAGCGAACGGGTAAGGTTTAGGGTATAGGTGAGGGCACGCAAACTTTTTAGAGTTACGGCACGTGTTAGGGTATGGGTTAGTGTTAGAGTATGGATTAGGATTAGATTATGGGTTAGGGTAAGTGTTAGGGTTAGTGTTAGCTTTATGTTTAAGGTTAGTGTTAGTGTTAGCCAATGGGTAAGCTTTAGGGTACAGGTGAGACTGTGAAAAAATGTTAGGTTTAGGGTACATGTTAGATTATGGGTTAGTGTTAATGTAAGGTTTAGGAATAGGGTATGGTGTAGGGTAAGGTTTAGGGTAAGGTTTAGTGTTAGCACTCGGGTAAGTTTTAGGGTACATGTGAGGATACGAAAACGTGTGAAGTTTAGGGTATGTGTCAGGGTAGGGTTCAGTGTTAGAGTACCGGTTAGGGTTAGGGTTCATTTAGGATAAGGGTTCGGGTTAGTTAAGGGTTAGGTTTAGGGTTCATGTTAGCATTAGAAAACGGGTTTAGGGTACAGGTGAGGGTACAAAAACTTTTTAGTGCTAGCGAACATATTAGGGTATGGGTTAGTGTTAGTGAATGGGTTACGATTGTGATATGGCTTAGGCTAAGGTTTAGGGTTAAGGTAGGTTTAGGTTTAGTGTTAGGGTTAGCGAATGGGTAAGTTTTAGGGTACAGGTGAGGGTACGAAAACGTGTTAGTGTTAGGTTATGTGTTAGGGTAAGGGTTACTGTTACTGTACAGTTTAGGTTTAGGGTACGGGTTAGGGTAAGCTTTAGGTTAGGCCTATGGCTTGGTTTAGGGTTAGGGTGGAGTTATCAAATGGTAAGGATTAGGGTACAGGTGAGGGTACGGAAACGTGTTAGGGTAAGGGTACATATTAGGGTACGGGTTAGTGTTAGTGTATGGGTTAAGATTAGGGTCCAGGCTTAGGGTAAGATATAGAGTTAAGGTTACATTTAGGTTTAGGGTTAGGTTTAGGGATAGCGAGCGGGTAAGGTTTAGGGTACACATGAGGGTACGAAAACGTGTTAGGCTTAGGGTACATGCTAGGGTTCATGTTAGGCTTAATGCACGGATTAGGATTAGGGTACAGGTTAGGGTAAGGTATAGGGATAGGGTTAGGGTTAGGTTTTAGGGTTAGGTTTAGGTTTGGTGAATGGTTAATATTTAGTGTACAGGTGAGGGTACAGAAATGTTTTAGTGTACGCGTTAGTGTTCGTGTATGGGTTAGGATTATGGGACGGGTTAGGGGAAGTTTTAGGGTTAGGTTTAGGGATAAGATTAGGGTTAATGTTAGGGATAGCGAACAGGTAAGTATCAGGTTAAAAGTGAAGGTACGAAAACATGTTAAGCTTAGAGTACGGGTTAGTGTTAGTGTACGGGTTATGATTGGGGTACCATTTAGGGTAAGGTTAGGGTTAGGGTTAGGGATAGGTTTAGGGTTAAGGTTAGGGATAGCGAACGGGTATGGTTCAGGATACATGTGAGGGTTAGGAATACATGTTAGGGTTAGGGTACGTGATAGGTTACGGTTTATTTTTAGTGTATGGTTTTGGATTAGTGTATGGGTTAGGGTAAGATTTAGGGGCAGGTTTAGGGTTAAGGTTTGGTTTAGGTTTAGGTTTAGTGTTAACGAACGGGTAAGGTTTCGGGTACAGGTGAGGGTACGAAAAGCTTTTAGGGTTAGGAGACGTCTTAGTGTATGGGTTAGTTTTAGTATACGGGTTAGGATTAGGGTACAGGTTAGGGTAAGGTTTAGGGTTAGGGTTAGTGTTCGGTTTCGTGAATGGTCAGTTTTAGGGTACAGGTGAGGGTACGAAAACGTGTTACGTTTAGGGTACCTGTTAGTTTCCTGGTTAGTTTTAGAGTACGTTTTAGGATAAGAGCACTGGTTCGGGTTAGGCTTAGGGTTAGGGTTAGGGTTAGGTTTAGGATTAGTGTTATGGTTATCAAACAGTTAAGTTTTAGGGTACATTTGAGGGTATGAAAAGCTTTTAGGGTTAGGGTATGTGTTAGGATATGTGTTAGTGTTAGTGTATGCATTAGCATTAGGGTACGGGTTAGGGTTATGTTTAGGGCTAGGGTTAGGGTTAGCGAACAGGTAACCTTTAGGGTACAGGTGAGGGTATGGAAATGTGATAGTGTCAGTGAATGTGTTAAGGCCCATGTTAGTGTGAGTGTATGATTTAGTATTAGGGTACCGGTTAGGCTAAAGTTTAGGGTTGTGGTTAGGTTTGGATTAGGCGTAGGGTTAGGGTTAGCGAACAGGTAAGGTTTAGGGTACAGATGAGGGTACGGAAAACTGTTACAGTCAGGGTACGTGTTAGGGCATGGGTTAGTGTTAGTGTATGCGTTAGGATTTGAGTACGGGTTAGGGTAAGGTGTAGGGTTGGGGTTAGGTTTAGGTTTAGGTTTAGGGGTAGGGTTACCAAAGGGTAAGGTTTAGGATATAAATGAGGTTATGGCAAAGTGTTAGAGTCAGGGTACGTGTTAGGGCATTGTTTAGAGTTGGTGTACGGGTTAGGATTAGGGTACAGGTTAGGGTAAGGAGTAGGGTTGTGGTTAGGTTTATGTTTAGGGCTAGGGTTAGGGTTAGCGAATGGGTAAGGTTTAGGGTACAGTTGAGGGTATGGAAAATTTTAGGGTCAGGGTACTTGTTAGGGCATGCGTTAGTGTTAGTGTATTGGTTAAGATTAGGGTGCGGGTTAGGGTAAGGTGTAGGTTTGGGGTCCGTCTCGGTTTAGGACAATGGTTCGGGTTAGCAAACTTATAAGGTTTAGGGCATAGGTGAGGTTACAGAAAAGTGTTGGGGTCAGGGTGCGTGTTAAGGCAGAGGTTAGTGTTAGTGAACGGTGTAGGATTATGATTCGGGTTGGTGTAAGGTTTAGGGTTAATGTTAGGTTTAGGTGTAGGGCTAGGGCTAGTGTTCGCGAATGGGTGATGTTTATGGTACAGGTGAGGGTAAGGAAACGTGTTAGGGTCATGTTATATGTTAGGGCATGGGTTAGTGTTAGTGTACGGGTTAGGATTAGGGTATGGTTTAGGGTAAAGGTAGGGTTGCGGTTAGGGTTAGGTTTAGGGTTAGGGTTAGGGTTTGTGAATCTGTAACATTTAGTGTACAGGTGAGGGAACAAAAATGTTTTAGGGTACGGGTTAGTGTTAGTGTACGGGTTAGGATTAGGTTACGGGTTAGGGAAAGGTTTAGGTTTAGGTTTAGGGACAGGTTTAAGGTTAAGGTTAGGGACAATGAACGGGTAAGTTTCAGGTTACAGATGAGCGTACAAAAACATTTTAGGCTTAGGGTACGGGTTACTCTTAGTGTCCAGTTTAGGATTAGTGTATGTTTAGGGTAAGGGTTAGGGTTAGAGTTAGGTTTAGGCTTAGGGTTACTGTTAGCGAACGGCCAAGCTTTAGGGTTCAGGTGAGGGTAAGAATACGTGTTAAGTTTAGGGAACGTTTTAGGGTATGGGTTAGTGTTAGTGTACATGTTAGGATCAGGGTACGTTTTATTGTAAGGTATAGGGTTAGGGTTAGGGTTAGGGTTAGCAAACGGGTAAGGTTTAGGGTACAGGTGAGGACACGCAAACTTTTTAGAGTTACGGTATGTGTTCGGGTACGGGTTAGTGTTAGAGTATGGATTAGGATTAGAGTATGGGTTAGGGTAAGTGTTAGGGTTAGTGTTAGCTTTATGTTTAAGGTTAGTGTTAGTGTTAGCCAATGGGTAAGCTTTAGGATACAGGTGAGACTGTGAAAAAATGTTAGGTTTAGGGTACATGTTAGATTACGGGTTAGTGTTAATGTAAGGTTTAGGAATAGGATATGGTGTAGGATAAGGTATAGGGTTAGGTTTAGTCTTAGCCCTCGGGTAAGTTTTAGGGTACATGTGAGGATACGAAAACGTGTGAAGTTTAGGGTATGTGTCAGGGTAGGGTTTAGTGTTAGAGTACCAGTTAGGGTTAGGGTTCGTTTAGGATAAGGGTTCGGGTTAGTTAAGGGTTAGGTTTAGTGTTCATGTTAGCATTAGAAAACGGGTTTAGGGTACAGGTGAGGGTACAAAATCTTTCTAGTGCTAGCGAACATATTAGGGTATGGGTTAGTGTTAGTGAATGGGTTACGATTGTGATATGGCTTAGGCTAAGGTTTAGGGTTAAGGTAGGTTTAGGTTTAGTGTTAGGGTTAGCAAACGGGTAAGTTTTAGGGTACAGGTGAGGGTACGAAAACGTGTTAGTGTTAGGTTATGTGTTAGGGTAAGGGTTACTGTTAGTGTACGGTTTAGGTTTAGGGTACGGTTTAGGGTAAGGTTTAGGGTTAGGTGTAGGGTTTGGTTTAGGGTTAGGGTGGAGTTATCAAATGGTAAGGTTTAGGGTAGAGGTTAGGGTACGGAAACGTGTTAGGGTCAGGGTACGTATTAGGGTATCAGTTAGTGTTAGTGTATGGGTTAAGATTAGGGTACAGGGTTAGGGTAAGATTTAGAGTTAGGGGTACGTTTAGGTTTAGGGTTAGGTTTAGGGATAGCGAGCGGGTAAGGTTTAGGGTACACATGAGGGTACGAAAACGTGTTAGGCTTACGGTACATGCTAGGGTTGATGTTAGGCTTAGTGCACGGATTAGGATTAGGGTACAGGTTAGGGTAAGGTATAGGGATAGTGTTAGGGATAGGTTTTAGGTTTAGGGTTAGGTTTGGTGAATGGTTAATATTTAGTGTACAGGTGAGGGTACAGAAATGTTTTAGAGTACGCGTTAGTGTTCGTGTATGGGTTAGGATTATGGGAGGGGTTAGGGTAAGTTTTAGGGTTAGGTTTAGGGATAAGATTAGGGTTAAGGTTAGGGATAGCGAACAGGTTAGGGTTAGGGTACAGATGAGGGTACGGAAAACTGTTACAGTCAGGGTACGTGTTAGGGCATGGGTTAGTGTTAGTGTATGCGTTAGCATTTGAGTACGGGTTAGGGTAAGGTGTAGGGTTAGGGTTAGGTTTAGGTTTAGGGTTAGTGTTAGGTTTCGTGAATGGTAACTTTTAGGGTACAGGTGAGGGTACGAACACGTGTTACGTTTAGGGTACCTGTTAGTTTCCGGGTTAGTTTTAGAGTACGTTTTAGGATAAGAGCACAGGTTCGGGTAAGGTTTAGGGTTAGGGTGAGGGTTAGGTTTAGGATTAGTGTTATGGTTATCAAACAGTTAAGTTTTAGGGTACATTTGAGGGTATGAAAAGCTTTTAGGGTTAGGGTATGTGTTAGGATAAGTGTTAGTGTTAAAGTATGCATTAGCATTAGGGTACGGGTTAGGGTTATGTTTAGGGCTTGGCTTAGGGTTAGCGAACAGGTAATCTTTAGGGTACAGGTGAGGGTATGGAAAAGTGTTAGTGTCAGGGTATGTGTTAGGGCATATTTTAGTGTGAGTGTATGGTTTAGTATTAGGGTACGGGTTAGGCTAAAGATTAGGGTTGGGGTTAGGTTTGGATTAGGGGTAGGGTTAGGGTTAGCGAACAGGTAAGGTTTAGGGTACAGATGAGGGTACGGAAAACTGTTACAGTCAGGGTACGTGTTAGGGCATGGGTTAGTGTTAATGTATGCGTTAGCATTTGAGTACGGGTTAGGGTAAGGTGTAGGGTTGGGGTTAGGTTTAGGTTTATGTTTAGGGGTAGGGTTACCAAAGTGTAAGGTTTAGGATACAAATGAGGGTATGGCAACATGTTAGAGTCAGGGTACGTGTTAGGGCATGGTTTAGAGTTGGTGTACGGGTTAGGATTAGGGTACGGGTTAGGGTAAGGGGTAGGGTTGTGGTTAGGTTTATGTTTAGGGCTAGGGTTAGGGTTAGCGAATGGGTAAGGTTTAGGGTACAGTTGAGGATATGGAAAATTTTAGGGTCAGGGTACGTTTTAGGTCATGCGTTAGTGATATTGTATGGGTTAAGATTAGGGTGCGGGTTAGGGTAAGGTGTAGGTTTGGGGTCCGTTTCGGTTTAGGACAACGGTTCGGGTTAGCAAACTTGTAAGGTTTAGGGTATAGGTGAGGTTACAGAAAAGTGATGGGGTCAGGGTGCGTGTTAAGGCAGAGGTTAGTGTTAGTGAACGGGTTAGGATTATGATTCGGGTTGGTGTAAGGTGTAGCGTTAGTGTTAGGTTTAGGTGTAGGGCTAGGGCTAGTGTTCGCGAATGGGTGATGTTTATGGTACAGGGGAGGGTAAGGAAACGTGTTAGGGTCATGTTACGTGTTAGGGCATGGGTTAGTGTTAGTGTACGGGTTAGGATTAGGGTACGGTTTAGAGTAAAGGTAGGGTTGCGGTTAGGGTTAGGTTTAGGTTTAGGGTTAGGGTTTGTGAATGGGTAACATTTAGTGTACAGGTGAGGGAACAAAAATGTTTTAGGGTACGGGTTAGTGTTAGTGTACGGGTTAGGATTAGGTTACGGGTTAGGGAAAGGTTTAGGTTTAGGTTTAGGGACAGGATTAAGATTAAGGTTAGGGACAGTGAACGGGTAAATTTCAGGTTACAGATAAGGGTACAAAAACATTTTAGGCTTAGGGTACGGGTTACTCTTAGTGTCCAGTTTAGGATTAGTGTACGTTTAGGGTAAGGGTTAGGGTTAGAATTAGGTTTAGGCTTAGGGTTACGGTTAGCGAACGGCCAAGCTTTAGGGTACAGGTGAGGGTAAGAATACGTGTTAAGGTTAGGGAACGTGTTAGGGTACGGGTTAGTGTTAGTGTACATGTTAGGATCAGGGTACGTTTTATTGTAAGGTAAAGGGTTAGGGTTAGGGTTAGGGTTAGCGAACGGGTAAGGTTTAGGGTATAGGTGAGGGCACGCAAAATTTTTAGAGTTACGGTATGTGTTAGGGTACGGGTTAGTGTTAGAGTATGGATTAGGATTAGAGTATGGGTTAGGGTAAGTGTTAGGGTTAGTGTTAGCTTTATGTTTAAGGTTAGTGTTAGTGTTAGCCAACGGGTAAGCTTTAGGGTACAGGTGAGACTGTGAAAAAATGTTAGGTTTAGGGTACATGTTAGATTACGGGTTAGTGTTAATGTAAGGTTTAGGAATAGGGTACGGTGTAGGGTAAGGTTTAGGGTTAGGTTTAGTGTTAGCACTCGGGTAAGTTTTAGGGTACATGTGAGGATACGAAAACGTGTGAAGTTTAGGGTATGTGTCAGGGTAGGGTTCAGTGTTAGAGTACCGGTTAGGGTTAGGGTTCGTTTAGGATAAGGGTTCGGGTTAGTTAAGGGTTAGGTTTAGGGTTCATGTTAGCATTAGAAAACGGGTTTAGGGTACAGGTGAGGGTACAAAAACTTTTTAGTGCTAGCGAACATATTAGGGTATGGGTTAGTGTTAGTGAATGGGTTACGATTTTGATATGGCTTAGGCTAAGGTTTAGGGTTAAGGTAGGTTTAGGTTTAGTGTTAGGGTTAGCGAATGGGTAAGTTTTAGGGTACAGGTGAGGGTACGAAAACGTGTTAGTGTTAAGTTATGTGTTAGGGTAAGGTTTACTGTTAGTGTACGGGTTAGGTTTAGGGTACGGGTTAGGGTAAGGTTTAGGGTTAGGTGTAGGGTTTGGTTTAGGGTTAGGGTGGAGTTATCAAATGGTAAGGTTTAGGGTACAGGTGAGGGTACGGAAACGTGTTAGGGTCAGGGTACGTATTAGGGTATGGGTTAGTGTTAGTGTATGGGTTAAGATTAGGGTACAGGGTTAGGGTAAGATTTAGAGTTAGGGTCACGTTTATGTTTAGGGTTAGGTTTTGGGATAGCGAGCGGGTAAGGTTTAGGGTACACATGAGGGTACGAAAACGTGTTAGGCTTAGGGTACATGCTAGGGTTCATGTTAGGGTTAGTGCACGGATTAGGATTAGGGTACAGGTTAGGGTAAAGTATAGGGATAGGGTTAGGGATAGGTTTAAGGGTTAGGGTTAGGTTTGGTGAATGGTTAATATTTAGTGTAAAGGAGAGAGTACAGAAATGTTTCAGTGTACGCGTTAGTGTTCGTGTATGGGTTAGGATTATGGGATGGGTTAGCGTAAGTTTTAGGGTTAGGTTTAGGGATAAGATTAGGGTTAATGTTAGGGATAGCGAACAGGTAAGTATCAGGTTAAAAGTGAAGGTACGAAAACATGTTAAGCTTAGAGTACGGGTTAGTGTTAGTGTACGGGTTATGATTGGGGTACCATTTAGGGTAAGGTTAGGGTTAGGGTTAGGGATAGGTTTAGGGTTAAGGTTAGGGATAGCGAACGGGTATGGTTCAGGATACATGTGAGGGTTAGGAATACGTGTTAGGGTTAGGGTACGTGATAGGTTACGGTTTATTTTTAGTGTATGGTTTTGGATTAGTGTATGGGTTAGGGTAAGATTTAGGGACAGGTTTAGGGTTAAGGTTTGGTTTAGGTTTAGGCTTAGTGTTAACGAACGGGTAAGGTTTAGGGTACAGGTGAGGGTACGAAAAGCTTTTAGGGTTAGGAGACGTCTTAGTGTATGGGTTAGTTTTAGTATACGGGTTAGGATTAGGGTACAGGTTAGGGTAAGGATTAGGGTTAGGGTTAGTGTTCGGTTTCGTGAATGGTCAGTTTTAGGGTACAGGTGAGGGTACGAAAACGTGTTACGTTTAGGGTACCTGTTAGTTTCCTGGTTAGTTTTAGAGTACGTTTTAGGATAAGAGCACTGGTTCGGGTTAGGCTTAGGGTTAGGGTTAGGGTTAGGTTTAGGATTAGTGTTATGGTTATCAAACAGTTAAGTTTTAGGGTACATTTGAGGGTATGAAAAGCTTTTAGGGTTAGGGTATGTGTTAGGATATGTGTTAGTGTTAGTGTATGCATTAGCATTAGGGTACGGGTTAGGGTTATGTTTAGGGCTAGGGTTAGGGTTAGCAAACAGGTAACCTTTAGGGTACAGGTGAGGATATGGAAAAGTGATAATGTCAGTGAATGTGTTAGGGCCCATGTTAGTGTGAGTGTATGATTTAGTATTAGGGTACGGGTTAGGCTAAAGTTTAGGGTTGTGGTTAGGTTTGGATTAGGCGTAGGGTTAGGGTTAGCGAACAGGTAAGGTTTAGGGTACAGATGAGGGTACGGAAAACTGTTACAGTCAGGGTACGTGTTAGGGCATGGGTTAGTGTTAGTGTATGCGTTAGGATTTGAGTACGGGTTAGGGTAAGGTGTAGGGTTGGGGTTAGGTTTAGGTTTAGGTTTAGGGGTAGGGTTACCAAAGGGTAAGGTTTAGGATATAAATGAGGGTATGGCAAAGTGTTAGAGTCAGGGTACGTGTTAGGGCATTGTTTAGAGTTGGTGTACGGGTTAGGATTAGGGTACAGGTTAGGGTAAGGAGTAGGGTTGTGGTTAGGTTTATGTTTAGGGCTAGGGTTAGGGTTAGCGAATGGGTAAGGTTTAGGGTACAGTTGAGGGTATGGAAAATTTTAGGGTCAGGGTACGTGTTAGGGCATGCGTTAGTGTTAGTGTATTGGTTAAGATTAGGGTGCGGGTTAGGGTAAGGTGTAGGTTTGGGGTCCGTCTCGGTTTAGGACAATGGTTCGGGTTAGCAAACTTGTAAGGTTTAGGGTATAGGTGAGGTTACAGAAAAGTGTTGGGGTCAGGGTGCGTGTTAAGGCAGAGGTTAGTGTTAGTGAACGGTGTAGGATTATGATTCGGGTTGGTGTAAGGTTTAGGGTTAATGTTAGGTTTAGGTGTAGGGCTAGGGCTAGTGTTCGCGAATGGGTGATGTTTATGGTACAGGTGAGGGTAAGGAAACGTGTTAGGGTCATGTTATATGTTAGAGCATGGGTTAGTGTTAGTGTATGGGTTAGGATTAGGGTATGGTTTAGGGTAAAGGTAGGGTTGCGGTTAGGGTTAGGTTTAGGGTTAGGGTTAGGGTTTGTGAATGGGTAACATTTAGTGTACAGGTGAGGGAACAAAAATGTTTTAGGGTACGGGTTAGTGTTAGTGTACGGGTTAGGATTAGGTTACGGGTTAGGGAAAGGTTTAGGTTTAGGTTTAGGGACAGGTTTAAGGTTAAGGTTAGGGACAATGAACGGGTAAGTTTCAGGTTACAGATGAGGGTACAAAAACATTTTAGGCTTAGGGTACGGGTTACTCTTAGTGTCCAGTTTAGGATTAGTGTATGTTTAGGGTAAGGGTTAGGGTTAGAGTTAGGTTTAGGCTTAGGGTTACTGTTAGCGAACGGCCAAGCTTTAGGGTTCAGGTGAGGGTAAGAATACGTGTTAAGGTTAGGGAACGTTTTAGGGTATGGGTTAGTGTTAGTGTACATGTTAGGATCAGGGTACGTTTTATTGTAAGATATAGGGTTAGGGTTAGGGTTAGGGTTAGCAAACGGGTAAGGTTTAGGGTACAGGTGAGGACACGCAAACTCTTTAGAGTTACGGTATGTGTTCGGGTACGGGTTAGTGTTAGAGTATGGATTAGGATTAGAGTATGGGTTAGGGTAAGTGTTAGGGTTAGTGTTAGCTTTATGTTTAAGGTTAGTGTTAGTGTTAGCCAATGGGTAAGCTTTAGGGTACAGGTGAGACTGTGAAAAAATGTTAGGTTTAGGGTACATGTTAGATTACGGGTTAGTGTTAATGTAAGGTTTAGGAATAGGATATGGTGTAGGATAAGGTTTAGGGTTAGGTTTAGTGTTAGCACTCGGGTAAGTTTTAGGGTACATGTGAGGATACGAAAACGTGTGAAGTTTAGGGTATGTGTCAGGGTAGGGTTCAGTGTTAGAGTACCAGTTAGGGTTAGGGTTCGTTTAGGATAAGGGTTCGGGTTAGTTAAGGGTTAGGTTTAGTGTTCATGTTAGCATTAGAAAACGGGTTTAGGGTACAGGTGAGGGTACAAAATCTTTTTAGTGCTAGCGAACATATTAGGGTATGGGTTAGTGTTAGTGAATGGGTTACGATTGTGATATGGCTTAGGCTAAGGTTTAGGGTTAAGGTAGGTTTAGGTTTAGTGTTAGGGTTAGCGAACGGGTAAGTTTTAGGGTACAGGTGAGGGTACGAAAACGTGTTAGTGTTAGGTTATGTGTTAGGGTAAGGGTTACTGTTAGTGTACGGTTTAGGTTTAGGGTACGGGTTAGGGTAAGGTTTAGGGTTAGGTGTAGGGTTTGGTTTAGGGTTAGGGTGGAGTTATCAAATGGTAAGGTTTAGGGTAGAGGTTAGGGTACGGAAACGTGTTAGGGTCAGGGTACGTTTTAGGGTATGGGTTAGTGTTAGTGTATGGGTTAAGATTAGGGTACAGGGTTAGGGTAAGATTTAGAGTTAGGGGTACGTTTAGGTTTAGGGTTAGGTTTAGGGATAGCGAGCGGGTAAGGTTTAGGGTACACATGAGGGTACGAAAACGTGTTAGGCTTAGGGTACATGCTAGGGTTCATGTTAGGCTTAGTGCACGGATTAGGATTAGGGTACAGGTTAGGGTAAGGTATAGGGATAGGGTTAGGGATAGGTTTTAGGGTTAGGGTTAGGTTTGGTGAATGGTTAATATTTAGTGTACAGGTGAGGGTACAGAAATGTTTTAGAGTACGCGTTAGTGTTCGTGTATGGGTTAGGATTATGGGAGGGGTTAGGGTAAGTTTTAGGGTTAGGTTTAGGGATAAGATTAGGGTTAAGGTTAGGGATAGCGAACAGGTTAGGGTTACGGTGCAGATGATGGTACGGAAAACTGATACAGTCAGTGTACGTGTTAGGGCATGGGTTAGTGTTAGTGTATGCGTTAGCATTTGAGTACGGGTTAGGGTAAGGTGTAGCGTTAGGGTTAGGTTTAGGTTTAGGGTTAGTGTTAGGTTTCGTGAATGGTAACTTTTAGGGTACAGGTGAGGGTACGAAAACGTGTTACGTTTAGGGTACCTGTTAGTTTCCTGGTTAGTTTTAGAGTACGTTTTAGGATAAGAGCACAGCTTCGGGTAAGGTTTAGGGTTAGGGTGAGGGTTAGGTTTAGGATTAGCGTTATGGTTATCAAGCAGTTAAGTTTCAGGGTACATTTGAGGGTATGAAAAGCTTTTAGGGTTAGGGTATGTGTTAGGATATGTTTTAGTGTTAAAGTATGCATTAGCATTAGGGTACGGGTTAGGGTTATGTTTAGGGCTTGGGTTAGGGTTAGCGAACAGGTAATCTTTAGGGTACAGGTGAGGGTATGGAAAAGTGTTAGTGTCAGGGTATGTGTTAGGGCACATTTTAGTGTGAGTGTATGGTTTAGTATTAGGGTACGGGTTAGGCTAAAGATTAGGGTTGGGGTTAGGTTTGGATTAGGGGTAGGGTTAGGGTTAGCGAACAGGTAAGGTTTAGGGTACAGATGAGGGTACGGAAAACTGTTACAGTCAGGGTACGTGTTAGGGCATGGGTTAGTGTTAGTGTATGCGTTAGCATTTGAGTACGGGTTAGGGTAAGGTGTAGGGTTGGGGTTAGGTTTAGGTTTATGTTTAGGGGTAGGGTTACCAAAGTGTAAGGTTTAGGATACAAATGAGGGTATGGCAACATGTTAGAGTCAGGGTACGTGTTAGGGCATGGTTTAGAGTTGGTGTACGGGTTAGGATTAGGGTACGGGTTAGGGTAAGGGGTAGGGTTGTGGTTAGGTTTATGTTTAGGGCTAGGGTTAGGGTTAGCGAATGGGTAAGGTTTAGGGTACAGTTGAGGTTATGGAAAATTTTAGGGTCAGGGTACGTTTTAGGGCATGCGTTAGTGATATTGTATGGGTTAAGATTAGGGTGCGGGTTAGGGTAAGGTGTAGGTTTGGGGTCCGTTTCGGTTTAGGACAACGGTTCGGGTTAGCAAACTTGTAAGGTTTAGGGTATAGGTGAGGTTACAGAAAAGTGATAGCGTCAGGGTGCGTGTTAAGGCAGAGGTTAGTGTTAGTGAACGGGTTAGGATTATGATTCGGGTTGGTGTAAGGTGTAGCGTTAGTGTTAGGTTTAGGTGTAGGGCTAGGGCTAGTGTTCGCGAATGGGTGATGTTTATGGTACAGGTGAGGTTAAGGAAACGTGTTAGGGTCATGTTACGTGTTAGGGCATGGGTTAGTGTTAGTGTACGGGTTAGGATTAGGGTACGGTTTAGGGTAAAGGTAGGGTTGCGGTTAGGGTTAGGTTTAGGTTTAGGGTTAGGGTTTGTGAATGGGTAACATTTAGTGTACAGGTGAGGGAACAAAAATGTTTTAGGGTACGGGTTAGTGTTAGTGTACGGGTTAGGATTAGGTTACGGGTTAGGGAAAGGTTTAGGTTTAGGTTTAGGGACAGGTTTAAGGTTAAGGTTAGGGACAGTGAACGGGTAAATTTCAGGTTACAGATAAGGGTACAAAAACATTTTAGGCTTAGGGTACGGGTTACTCTTAGTGTCCAGTTTAGGATTAGTGTACGTTTAGGGTAAGGGTTAGGGTTAGAATTAGGTTTAGGCTTAGGGTTACGGTTAGCGAACGGCCAAGCTTTAGGGTACAGGTGAGGGTAAGAATACGTGTTAAGGTTAGGGAACGTGTTAGGGTACGGGTTAGTGTTAGTGTACATGTTAGGATCAGGGTACGTTTTATTGTAAGGTATAGGGTTAGGGTTAGGGTTAGGGTTAGCGAACGGGTAAGGTTTAGGGTATAGGTGAGGGCACACAAACTTTTTAGAGTTACGGTATGTGTTAGGGTACGGGTTAGTGTTAGAGTATGGATTAGGATTAGAGTATGGGTTAGGGTAAGTGTTAGGGTTAGTGTTAGCTTTATGTTTAAGGTTAGTGTTAGTGTTAGCCAATGGGTAAGCTTTAGGGTACAGGTGAGACTGTGAAAAAATGTTAGGTTTAGGGTACATGTTAGATTACGGGTTAGTGTTAATGTAAGGTTTAGGAATAGGGTACGGTGTAGGATAAGGTGTAGGGTTAGGTTTAGTGTTAGCACTCGGGTAAGTTTTAGGGTACATGTGAGGATACGAAAACGTGTGAAGTTTAGGGTATGTGTCAGGGTAGGGTTCAGTGTGAGAGTACCGGTTAGGGTTAGGGTTCGTTTAGGATAAGGGTTCGGGTTAGTTAAGGGTTAGGTTTAGGGTTCATGTTAGCATTAGAAAACGGGTTTAGGGTACAGGTGAGGGTACAAAAACTTTTTAGTGCTAGCGAACATATTAGGGTATGGGTTAGTGTTAGTGAATGGGTTACGATTGTGATATGGCTTAGGCTAAGGTTTAGGGTTAAGGTAGGCTTAGGTTTAGTGTTAGGGTTAGCGAATGGGTAAGTTTTAGGGTACAGGTGAGGGTACGAAAACGTGTTAGTGTTAAGTTATGTGTTAGGGTAAGGTTTACTGTTAGTGTACGGATTAGGTTTAGGGTACGGGTTAGGGTAAGGTTTAGGGTTAGGGTTAGGTTTAGGTTTAGGGTTAGTGTTAGGTTTCGTGATTGGTAAGTTTTAGGGTACAGGTGAGAGTACGAAAACGTGTTACGTTTAGGGTACCTGTTAGTTTCCTGTTTAGTTTTAGAGTACGTTTTAGGATAAGAGCACAGGTTCGGGTAAGGTTTAGGGTTAGGGTTAGGGTTAGGTTTAGGATTAGTGTTATGGTTATCAAACAGTTAAGTTTTAGGGTACATTTGAGAGTATGAAAAGCTTTTAGGGTTAGGGTTTGTGTTAGGATATGTGTTAGTGTTAGTGTATGCATTAGCATTAGGGTACGGGTTAGGGTTATGTTTAGGACTAGGGTTAGGGTTAGCAAACAGGTAACCTTTAGGGTACAGGTGAGGGTATGGAAAAGTGTTAGTGTCAGGGTATGTGTTAGGGCACATGTTATTGTGAGTGTATGGTTTAGTATTACGGTACGGGTTAGGCTAAAGTTTAGGGTTGGGTTTAGGATTGGATTAGGGTTAGGGTTAGGTTTAGCGAACAGGTAAGGTTTAGGGTACAGATGAGGGTACGGAAATCTGTTACAGTCAGGGTACGTGTTAGGGCATGGGTTAGTGTTAGTGTATGCGTTAGGATTTGAGTACGGGTTAGGCTATGGTGTAGGTTTGGGGTTATTTTTAGGTTTAGGTTTAGGGGTAGGGTTACCAAAGGGTAAGGTTTAGGATACAAATGAGGGTATGGCAACGTGTTAGAGTCAGGGTACGTGTTAGGGCATGGTTTAGAGTTGGTGTACGGGTTAGGATTAGGGTACGGGTTAGGGTAAGGAGTAGGGTTGTGGTTAGGTTTTTGTTTAGGGCTACGGTTAGGGGTAGCGAATGGGTAAGGTTTAGGGTACAGTTGAGGGTATGGAAAATTTTAGGGTCAGGGTACGTGTTAGGGCATGCGTTAGTGTTAGTGAATGGGTTAAGATTTGGGTGCGGGTTAGGGTAAGGTGTAGGTTTGGGGTCCGTTTCGGTTTAGGACAACGGTTCGGGTTAGCAAACTTGTAAGGTTTAGGGTATAGGTGAGGTTACAGAAAAGTGTTGGGGTCAGGGTGCGTGTTAAGGCAGAGGTTAGTGTTAGTGAACGGGTTAGGATTATGATTCGGGTTGGTGTAAGTTGTAGCGTTAGTGTTAGGTTTAGGTGTAGGGCTAGGGCTAGTGTTCGCGAATGGGTGATGTTTATGGTACAGGTGAGGGTAAGGAAACGTGTTAGGGTCATGTTACGTGTTAGGGCATGGGTTAGTGTTAGTGTACGGGTTAGGATTAGGGTACGGTTTAGAGTAAAGGTAGGGTTGCGGTTAGGGTTAGGTTTAGGTTTAGGGTTAGGGTTTGTGAATGGGTAACATTTAGTGTACAGGTGAGGGAACAAAAATGTTTTAGGGTACGGGTTAGTGTTAGTGTACGGGTTAGGATTAGGTTACGGGTTAGGGAAAGGTTTAGGTTTAGGTTTAGGGACAGGATTAAGATTAAGGTTAGGGACAGTGAACGGGTAAATTTCAGGTTACAGATAAGGGTACAAAAACATTTTAGGCTTAGGGTACGGGTTACTCTTAGTGTCCAGTTTAGGATTAGTGTACGTTTAGGGTAAGGGTTAGGGTTAGAATTAGGTTTAGGCTTAGGGTTACGGTTAGCGAACGGCCAAGCTTTAGGGTACAGGTGAGGGTAAGAATACGTGTTAAGGTTAGGGAACGTGTTAGGGTACGGGTTAGTGTTAGTGTACATGTTAGGATCAGGGTACGTTTTATTGTAAGGTAAAGGGTTAGGGTTAGGGTTAGGGTTAGCGAACGGGTAAGGTTTAGGGTATAGGTGAGGGCACGCAAAATTTTTAGAGTTACGGTATGTGTTAGGGTACGGGTTAGTGTTAGAGTATGGATTAGGATTAGAGTATGGGTTAGGGTAAGTGTTAGGGTTAGTGTTAGCTTTATGTTTAAGGTTAGTGTTAGTGTTAGCCAACGGGTAAGCTTTAGGGTACAGGTGAGACTGTGAAAAAATGTTAGGTTTAGGGTACATGTTAGATTACGGGTTAGTGTTAATGTAAGGTTTAGGAATAGGGTACGGTGTAGGGTAAGGTTTAGGGTTAGGTTTAGTGTTAGCACTCAGGTAAGTTTTAGGGTACATGTGAGGATACGAAAACGTGTGAAGTTTAGGGTATGTGTCAGGGTAGGGTTCAGTGTTAGAGTACCGGTTAGGGTTAGGGTTCGTTTAGGATAAGGGTTCGGGTTAGTTAAGGGTTAGGTTTAGGGTTCATGTTAGCATTAGAAAACGGGTTTAGGGTACAGGTGAGGGTACAAAAACTTTTTAGTGCTAGCGAACATATTAGGGTATGGGTTAGTGTTAGTGAATGGGTTACGATTTTGATATGGCTTAGGCTAAGGTTTAGGGTTAAGGTAGGTTTAGGTTTAGTGTTAGGGTTAGCGAATGGGTAAGTTTTAGGGTACAGGTGAGGGTACGAAAACGTGTTAGTGTTAAGTTATGTGTTAGGGTAAGGTTTACTGTTAGTGTACGGGTTAGTTTAGGGTAAGGGTTAGGGTAAGGTTTAGGGTTAGGTGTAGGGTTTGGTTTAGGGTTAGGGTGGAGTTATCAAATGGTAAGGTTTAGGGTACAGGTGAGGGTACGGAAACGTGTTAGGGTCAGGGTACGTATTAGGGTATCGGTTAGTGTTAGTGTATGGGTTAAGATTAGGGTACAGGGTTAGGGTAAGATTTAGAGTTAGGTTTACGTTTATGTTTAGGGTTAGGTTTTGGGATAGCGAGCGGGTAAGGTTTAGGGTACACATGAGGGTACGAAAATGTGTTAGGCTTAGGGTACATGCTAGGGTTCATGTTAGGGTTAGTGCACGGATTAGGATTAGGGTACAGGTTAGGGTAAAGTATAGGGATAGGGTTAGGGATAGGTTTAAGGGTTAGGGTTAGGTTTGGTGAATGGTTAATATTTAGTGTAAAGGAGAGGGTACAGAAATGTTTCAGTGTACGCGTTAGTGTTCGTGTATGGGTTAGGATTATGGGACGGGTTAGGGTAAGTTTTAGGGTTAGGTTTAGGGATAAGATTAGGGTTAATGTTAGGGATAGCGAACAGGTAAGTATCAGGTTAAAAGTGAAGGTACGAAAACATGTTAAGCTTAGAGTACGGGTTAGTGTTAGTGTACGGGTTATGATTGGGGTACCATTTAGGGTAAGGTTAGGGTTAGGGTTAGGGATAGGTTTAGGGTTAAGGTTAGGGATAGCGAACGGGTATGGTTCAGGATACATGTGAGGGTTAGGAATACGTGTTAGGGTTAGGGTACGTGATAGGTTACGGTTTATTTTTAGTGTATGGTTTTGGATTAGTGTATGGGTTAGGGTAAGATTTAGGGACAGGTTTAGGGTTAAGGTTTGTTTTAGGTTTAGGTTTAGTGTTAACGAACGGGTAAGGTTTAGGGTACAGGTGAGGGTACGAAAAGCTTTTAGGGTTAGGAGACGTCTTAGTGTATGGGTTAGTTTTAGTATACGGGTTAGGATTAGGGTACAGGTTAGGGTAAGGATTAGGGTTAGGGTTAGTGTTCGGTTTCGTGAATGGTCAGTTTTAGGGTACAGGTGAGGGTACGAAAACGTGTTACGTTTAGGGTACCTGTTAGTTTCCTGGTTAGTTTTAGAGTACGTTTTAGGATAAGAGCACTGGTTCGGGTTAGGCTTAGGGTTAGGGTTAGGGTTAGGTTTAGGATTAGTGTTATGGTTATCAAACAGTTAAGTTTTAGGGTACATTTGAGGGTATGAAAAGCTTTTAGGGTTAGGGTATGTGTTAGGATATGTGTTAGTGTTAGTGTATGCATTAGCATTAGGGTACGGGTTAGGGTTATGTTTAGGGCTAGGGTTAGGGTTAGCGAACAGGTAACCTTTAGGGTACAGGTGAGGGTATGGAAAAGTGATAGTGTCAGTGAATGTGTTAGGGCCCATGTTAGTGTGAGTGTATGATTTAGTATTAGGGTACGGGTTAGGCTAAAGTTTAGGGTTGTGGTTAGGTTTGGATTAGGCGTAGGGTTAGGGTTAGCGAACAGGTAATGTTTAGGGTACAGATGAGGGTACGGAAAACTGTTACAGTCAGGGTACGTGTTAGGGCATGGGTTAGTGTTAGTGTATGCGTTAGGATTTGAGTACGGGTTAGGGTAAGGTGTAGGGTTGGGGTTAGGTTTAGGTTTAGGTTTAGGGGTAGGGTTACCAAAGGGTAAGGTTTAGGATATAAATGAGGGTATGGCAAAGTGTTAGAGTCAGGGTACGTGTTAGGGCATTGTTTAGAGTTGGTGTACGGGTTAGGATTAGGGTACAGGTTAGGGTAAGGAGTAGGGTTGTGGTTAGGTTTATGTTTAGGGCTAGGGTTAGGGTTAGCGAATGGGTAAGGTTTAGGGTACAGTTGAGGGTATGGAAAATTTTAGGGTCAGGGTACGTGTTAGGGCATGCGTTAGTGTTAGTGTATTGGTTAAGATTAGGGTGCGGGTTAGGGTAAGGTGTAGGTTTGGGGTCCGTCTCGGTTTAGGACAATGGTTCGGGTTAGCAAACTTGTAAGGTTTAGGGTATAGGTGAGGTTACAGAAAAGTGTTGGGGTCAGGGTGCGTGTTAAGGCAGAGGTTAGTGTTAGTGAACGGTGTAGGATTATGATTCGGGTTGGTGTAAGGTTTAGGGTTAATGTTAGGTTTAGGTGTAGGGCTAGGGCTAGTGTTCGCGAATGGGTGATGTTTATGGTACAGGTGAGGGTAAGGAAACGTGTTAGGGTCATGTTATATGTTAGAGCATGGGTTAGTGTTAGTGTATGGGTTAGGATTAGGGTATGGTTTAGGGTAAAGGTAGGGTTGCGGTTAGGGTTAGGTTTAGGGTTAGGGTTAGGGTTTGTGAATGGGTAGCATTTAGTGTACAGGTGAGGGAACAAAAATGTTTTAGGGTACGGGTTAGTGTTAGTGTACGGGTTAGGATTAGGTTACGGGTTAGGGAAAGGTTTAGGTTTAGGTTTAGGGACAGGTTTAAGGTTAAGGTTAGGGACAATGAACGGGTAAGTTTCAGGTTACAGATGAGGGTACAAAAACATTTTAGGCTTAGGGTACGGGTTACTCTTAGTGTCCAGTTTAGGATTAGTGTATGTTTAGGGTAAGGGTTAGGGTTAGAGTTAGGTTTAGGCTTAGGGTTACTGTTAGCGAACGGCCAAGCTTTAGGGTTCAGGTGAGGGTAAGAACACGTGTTAAGGTTAGGGAACGTTTTAGGGTATGGGTTAGTGTTAGTGTACATGTTAGGATCAGGGTACGTTTTATTGTAAGATATAGGGTTAGGGTTAGGGTTAGGGTTAGCAAACGGGTAAGGTTTAGGGTACAGGTGAGGACACGCAAACTCTTTAGAGTTACGGTATGTGTTCGGGTACGGGTTAGTGTTAGAGTATGGATTAGGATTAGAGTATGGGTTAGGGTAAGTGTTAGGGTTAGTGTTAGCTTTATGTTTAAGGTTAGTGTTAGTGTTAGCCAATGGGTAAGCTTTAGGGTACAGGTGAGACTGTGAAAAAATGTTAGGTTTAGGGTACATGTTAGATTACGGGTTAGTGTTAATGTAAGGTTTAGGAATAGGATATGGTGTAGGATAAGGTTTAGGGTTAGGTTTAGTGTTAGCACTGGGGTAAGTTTTAGGGTACATGTGAGGATACGAAAACGTGTGAAGTTTAGGGTATGTGTCAGGGTAGGGTTCAGTGTTAGAGTACCAGTTAGGGTTAGGGTTCGTTTAGGATAAGGGTTCGGGTTAGTTAAGGGTTAGGTTTAGTGTTCATGTTAGCATTAGAAAACGGGTTTAGGGTACAGGTGAGGGTACAAAATCTTTTTAGTGCTAGCGAACATATTAGGGTATGGGTTAGTGTTAGTGAATGGGTTACGATTGTGATATGGCTTAGGCTAAGGTTTAGGGTTAAGGTAGGTTTAGGTTTAGTGTTAGGGTTAGCGAACGGGTAAGTTTTAGGGTACAGGTGAGGGTACGAAAACGTGTTAGTGTTAGGTTATGTGTTAGGGTAAGGGTTACTGTTAGTGTACGGTTTAGGTTTAGGGTACGGGTTAGGGTAAGGTTTAGGGTTAGGTGTAGGGTTTGGTTTAGGGTTAGGGTGGAGTTATCAAATGGTAAGGTTTAGGGTAGAGGTTAGGGTACGGAAACGTGTTAGGGTCAGGGTACGTATTAGGGTATGGGTTAGTGTTAGTGTATGGGTTAAGATTAGGGTACAGGGTTAGGGTAAGATTTAGAGTTAGGGGTACGTTTAGGTTTAGGGTTAGGTTTAGGGATAGCGAGCGGGTAAGGTTTAGGGTACACATGAGGGTACGAAAACGTGTTAGGCTTAGGGTACATGCTAGGGTTCATGTTAGGCTTAGTGCACGGATTAGGATTAGGGTACAGGTTAGGGTAAGGTATAGGGATAGGGTTAGGGATAGGTTTTAGGGTTAGGGTTAGGTTTGGTGAATGGTTAATATTTAGTGTACAGGTGAGGGTACAGAAATGTTTTAGAGTACGCGTTAGTGTTCGTGTATGGGTTAGGATTATGGGAGGGGTTAGGGTAAGTTTTAGGGTTAGGTTTAGGGATAAGATTAGGGTTAAGGTTAGGGATAGCGAACAGGTTAGGGTTAGGGTGCAGATGATGGTACGGAAAACTGATACAGTCAGGGTACGTGTTAGGGCATGGGTTAGTGTTAGTGTATGCGTTAGCATTTGAGTACGGGTTAGGGTAAGGTGTAGCGTTAGGGTTAGGTTTAGGTTTAGGGTTAGTGTTAGGTTTCGTGAATGGTAACTTTTAGGGTACAGGTGAGGGTACGAAAACGTGTTACGTTTAGGGTACCTGTTAGTTTCCTGGTTAGTTTTAGAGTACGTTTTAGGATAAGAGCACAGGTTCGGGTAAGGTTTAGGGTTAGGGTGAGGGTTAGGTTTAGGATTAGCGTTATGGTTATCAAGCAGTTAAGTTTCAGGGTACATTTGAGGGTATGAAAAGCTTTTAGGGTTAGGGTATGTGTTAGGATATGTTTTAGTGTTAAAGTATGCATTAGCATTAGGGTACGGGTTAGGGTTATGTTTAGGGCTTGGGTTAGGGTTAGCGAACAGGTAATCTTTAGGGTACAGGTGAGGGTATGGAAAAGTGTTAGTGTCAGGGTATGTGTTAGGGCACATTTTAGTGTGAGTGTATGGTTTAGTATTAGGGTACGGGTTAGGCTAAAGATTAGGGTTGGGGTTAGGTTTGGATTAGGGGTAGGGTTAGGGTTAGCGAACAGGTAAGGTTTAGGGTACAGATGAGGGTACGGAAAACTGTTACAGTCAGGGTACGTGTTAGGGCATGGGTTAGTGTTAGTGTATGCGTTAGCATTTGAGTACGGGTTAGGGTAAGGTGTAGGGTTGGGGTTAGGTTTAGGTTTATGTTTAGGGGTAGGGTTACCAAAGGGTAAGGTTTAGGATACAAATGAGGGTATGGCAACATGTTAGAGTCAGGGTACGTGTTATGGCATGGTTTAGAGTTGGTGTACGGGTTAGGATTAGGGTACGGGTTAGGGTAAGGGGTAGGGTTGTGGTTAGGTTTATGTTTAGGGCTAGGGTTAGGGTTAGCGAATGGGTAAGGTTTAGGGTACAGTTGAGGTTATGGAAAATTTTAGGGTCAGGGTACGTTTTAGGGCATGCGTTAGTGATATTGTATGGGTTAAGATTAGGGTGCGGGTTAGGGTAAGGTGTAGGTTTGGGGTCCGTTTCGGTTTAGGACAACGGTTCGGGTTAGCAAACTTGTAAGGTTTAGGGTATAGGTGAGGTTACAGAAAAGTGATAGGGTCAGGGTGCGTGTTAAGGCAGAGGTTAGTGTTAGTGAATGGGTTAGGATTATGATTCGGGTTGGTGTAAGGTGTAGCGTTAGTGTTAGGTTTAGGTGTAGGGCTAGGGCTAGTGTTCGCGAATGGGTGATGTTTATGGTACAGGTGAGGTTAAGGAAACGTGTTAGGGTCATGTTACGTGTTAGGGCATGGGTTAGTGTTAGTGTACGGGTTAGGATTAGGGTACGGTTTAGGGTAAAGGTAGGGTTGCGGTTAGGGTTAGGTTTAGGTTTAGGGTTAGGGTTTGTGAATGGGTAACATATAGTGTACAGGTGAGGGAACAAAAATGTTTTAGGGTACGGGTTAGTGTTAGTGTACGGGTTAGGATTAGGTTACGGGTTAGGGAAAGGTTTAGGTTTAGGTTTAGGGACAGGTTTAAGGTTAAGGTTAGGGACAGTGAACGGGTAAATTTCAGGTTACAGATAAGGGTACAAAAACATTTTAGGCTTAGGGTACGGGTTACTCTTACTGTCCAGTTTAGGATTAGTGTACGTTTAGGGTAAGGGTTAGGGTTAGAATTAGGTTTAGGCTTAGGGTTACGGTTAGCGAACGGCCAAGCTTTAGGGTACAGGTGAGGGTAAGAATACGTGTTAAGGTTAGGGAACGTGTTAGGGTACGGGTTAGTGTTAGTGTACATGTTAGGATCAGGGTACGTTTTATTGTAAGGTACAGGGTTAGGGTTAGGGTTAGGGTTAGCGAACGGGTAAGGTTTAGGGTATAGGTGAGGGCACACAAACTTTTTAGAGTTACGGTATGTGTTAGGGTACGGGTTAGTGTTAGAGTATGGATTAGGATTAGAGTATGGGTTAGGGTAAGTGTTAGGGTTAGTGTTAGCTTTATGTTTAAGGTTAGTGTTAGTGTTAGCCAATGGGTAAGCTTTAGGGTACAGGTGAGACTGTGAAAAAATGTTAGGTTTAGGGTACATGTTAGATTACGGGTTAGTGTTAATGTAAGGTTTAGGAATAGGGTACGGTGTAGGATAAGGTTTAGGGTTAGGTTTAGTGTTAGCACTCGGGTAAGTTTTAGGGTACATGTGAGGATACGAAAACGTGTGAAGTTTAGGGTATGTGTCAGGGTAGGGTTCAGTGTGAGAGTACCGGTTAGGGTTAGGGTTCGTTTAGGATAAGGGTTCGGGTTAGTTAAGGGTTAGGTTTAGGGTTCATGTTAGCATTAGAAAACGGGTTTAGGGTACAGGTGAGGGTACAAAAACTTTTTAGTGCTAGCGAACATATTAGGGTATGGGTTAGTGTTAGTGAATGGGTTACGATTGTGATATGGCTTAGGCTAAGGTTTAGGGTTAAGGTAGGTTTAGGTTTAGTGTTAGGGTTAGCGAATGGGTAAGTTTTAGGGTACAGGTGAGGGTACGAAAACGTGTTAGTGTTAAGTTATGTGTTAGGGTAAGGTTTACTGTTAGTGTACGGATTAGGTTTAGGGTACGGGTTAGGGTAAGGTTTAGGGTTAGGGTTAGGTTTAGGTTTAGGGTTAGTGTTAGGTTTCGTGATTGGTAAGTTTTAGGGTACAGGTGAGAGTACGAAAACGTGTTACGTTTAGGGTACCTGTTAGTTTCCTGTTTAGTTTTAGAGTACGTTTTAGGATAAGAGCACAGGTTCGGGTAAGGTTTAGGGTTAGGGTTAGGGTTAGGTTTAGGATTAGTGTTATGGTTATCAAACAGTTAAGTTTTAGGGTACATTTGAGAGTATGAAAAGCTTTTAGGGTTAGGGTATGTGTTAGGATATGTGTTAGTGTTAGTGTATGCATTAGCATTAGGGTACGGGTTAGGGTTATGTTTAGGACTAGGGTTAGGGTTAGCAAACAGGTAACCTTTAGTGTACAGGTGAGGGTATGGAAAAGTGTTAGTGTCAGGGTATGTGTTAGGGCACATGTTATTGTGAGTGTATGGTTTAGTATTACGGTACGGGTTAGGCTAAAGTTTAGGGTTGGGTTTAGGATTGGATTAGGGTTATGGTTAGGTTTAGCGAACAGGTAAGGTTTAGGGTACAGATGAGGGTACGGAAATCTGTTACAGTCAGGGTACGTGTTAGGGCATGGGTTAGTGTTAGTGTATGCGTTAGGATTTGAGTACGGGTTAGGCTATGGTGTAGGGTTGGGGTTATTTTTAGGTTTAGGTTTAGGGGTAGGGTTACCAAAGGGTAAGGTTTAGGATACAAATGAGGGTATGGCAACGTGTTAGAGTCAGGGTACGTGTTAGGGCATGGTTTAGAGTTGGTGTACGGGTTAGGATTAGGGTACGGGTTAGGGTAAGGAGTAGGGTTGTGGTTAGGTTTTTGTTTAGGGCTACGGTTAGGGGTAGCGAATGGGTAAGGTTTAGGGTACAGTTGAGGGTATGGAAAATTTTAGGGTCAGGGTACGTGTTAGGGCATGCGTTAGTGTTAGTGAATGGGTTAAGATTTGGGTGCGGGTTAGGGTAAGGTGTAGGTTTGGGGTCCGTTTCGGTTTAGGACAACGGTTCGGGTTAGCAAACTTGTAAGGTTTAGGGTATAGGTGAGGTTACAGAAAAGTGTTGGGGTCAGGGTGCGTGTTAAGGCAGAGGTTAGTGTTAGTGAACGGGTTAGGATTATGATTCGGGTTGGTGTAAGTTGTAGCGTTAGTGTTAGGTTTAGGTGTAGGGCTAGGGCTAGTGTTCGCGAATGGGTGATGTTTATGGTACAGGTGAGGGTAAGGAAACGTGTTAGGGTCATGTTACGTGTTAGGGCATGGGTTAGTGTTAGTGTACGTGTTAGGATTAGGGTACGGTTTAGGGTAAAGGTAGGATTGTGGTTAGGGTTAGGTTTAGGTTTAGGGTTAGGGTTTGTGAATGGGTAACATTTAGTGTACAGGTGAGGGAACAAAAATGTTTTAGGGTACGGGATAGTGTTAGTGTACGGGTTAGGATTAGGTTACGGGTTAGGGAAAGGTTTAGGTTTAGGTTTAGGGACAGGTTTAAGTTTAAGGTTAGGGACAGTGAACGGGTAAGATTCAGGTTACAGATGAGGGTACAAAAACATTTTAGGCTTAGGGTACGGGTTACTCTTAGTGTCCAGTTTAGGATTAGTGTACGTTTAGGGTAAGGGTTAGGGTTAGAGTTAGGTTTAGGCTTAGGGTTACGGTTAGCGAACGGTCAAGCTTTAGGGTACAGGTGAGGTTCAGAATACGTGTTAAGGTTAGGGAATGTTTTAGGGTACGGGTTAGTGTTAGTGTACATGTTAGGATCAGGGTACGTTTTATTGTAAAGTATAGGGTTAGGGTTAGGGTTAGGGTTAGCGAATGGGTAAGGTTTAGGATATAGGTGAGGGAACGCCAAATTTTTAGAGTTACGGTATGTGTTAGGTTACGGGTTAGTGTTAGAGTATGGATTAGGATTAGAGTATGGGTTAGGGTAAGTGTTAGGGTTAGTTTTAGCTTTATGTTTAAGGTTAGTGTTAGTGTTAGCCAATGGGTAAGCTTTAGGGTACAGGTGAGATTGTGAAAAAATATTAGGTTTAGGGTACATGCTAGATTATGGGTTAGTGTTAATGTAAGGTTTAGGAATAGGGTATGGTGTAGGGTAAGGTTTAGGGTTAGGTTTAGTGTTAGCACTCGGGTAAGTTTTAGGGTACATGTGAGGATACCAAAACGTGTGAAGTTTAGGGCATGTGTCAGGCTAGGGTTCAGTGTTAGAGTACTGGTTAGGGTTAGGGTTCGTTTAGGATAAGGGTTCGGGTTAGTTAAGGGTTAGGTTTAGGGTTCATGTTAGCATTAGAAAACGGGTTTAGGGTACAGGTGAGGGTACAAAAACTTTTCAGTGCTAGCGAACATATTAGGGTATCGGTTACGATTGTGATATGGCTTAGGCTTAAGTTTAGGGTTAAGGTAGGTTTAGGTTTAGTGTTAGGGTTAGCGAACGGGTAAGTTTTAGGGTACAGGTGAGGGTACGAAAACGTGTTAGTGTTAGGCTATGTGTTAGGGTAAGTGTTACTGTTAGTGTACGGTTTAGGTTTACGGTACGGGTTAGGGTAAGGTTTAGGGTTAGGTGTAGGGTTTGGTTTAGGGTTACGGTGGAGTTATCAAATGGTAAGGTTTAGGGTACAGGTGAGGGTACGGAAAAGTGTTAGGGTCAGTGTACGTATTAGGGTACGGGTTAGTGTTAGTGTATGGGTTAAGATTAGGGTACAGGCTTAGGGTAAGATTTAGAGTTAGGGTTACGTTTAGGTTTAGGGTTAGGTTTAGGGATACCGAGCGGAAAAGGTTTAGGGTACACATGAGGGTACGAAAACGTGTTAGGCTTAGGGTACATGCTAGGGTTCATGTTAGGCTTAGTGCACGGATTAGGATTAGGGTACAGGTTAGGGTAAGGTATAGGGATAGGGTTAGGGATAGGTTTTAGGGTTAGGGTTAGGTTTGGTGAATGGTTAATATTTAGTGTACAGGTGAGGGTACAGAAATGTTTTAGTGTACGCGTTAGTGTTCGTGTATGGGTTAGGATTATGGGACGGGTTAGGGTAAGTTTTAGGGTTAGGTTTAGGGATAAGATTAGGGTTAAGGTTAGGGATAGCGAACAGGTAAGTATCAGGTTAAAAGTGAAGGTACGAAAACATGTTAAGCTTAGAGTACGGGTTAGTGTTAGTGTACGGGTTATGATTGGGGTACCATTTAGGGTAAGGTTAGGGTTAGGGTTAGGGATAGGTTTAGGGTTAAGTTTAGGGATAGCGAACGGGTATGGTTCAGGTTACATGTGAGGGTTACGAATACGTGTTAGGGTTAGGGTACGTGATAGGTTACGGTTTATTCTTAGTGTACGGTTAGGATTAGTGTATGGGTTAGGGTAAGATTTAGGGGCAGGTTTAGGGTTAAGGTTTGGTTTAGCTTTAGGTTTAGTGTTAACGAACGGGTAAGGTTTAGGGTACAGGTGAGGGTACGAAAAGCTTTTAGGGTTAGGAAACGTCTTAGTGTATGGGTTAGTTTTACTATACGGGTTAAGATTAGGGTACAGGTTAGGGTAAGGATTAGGGTTAGGGTTAGGTTTAGGTTTAGGGTTAGTGTTAGGTTTCGTGAATGGTAAGTTTTAGGGTACAGGTGAGGGTACGAAAACGTGTTACGTTTAGGGTACCTGTTAGTTTCCTGGTTAGTTTTAGAGTACGTTTTAGGATAAGAGCACAGGTTCGGGTAAGGTTTAGGGTTAGGGTTAGGGTTAGGTTTAGGATTAGTGTTATGGTTATCAAACAGTTAAGTTTTAGGGTACATTTGAGGGTATGAAAAGCTTTTAGGGTTAGGGTATGTGTTAGGATATGTGTTAGTGTTAGTGTATGCATTAGCATTAGGGTACGGGTTAGGGTTATGTTTAGGGCTAGGGTTAGGGTTAGCGAACAGGTAACCTTTAGGGTACAGGTGAGGGTATGGAAAAGTGTTAGTGTCAGGAAATGTGTTAGGGGCCATGTTAGTGTGAGTGTATGATTTAGTATTAGGTTACGGGTTAGGCTAAAGTTTAGGGCTGTGGTTATGTTTGGATTAGGCGTAGGGTTAGGGTTAGCGAACAGGTAAGGTTTAGGGTACAGATGAGTTTACGGAAAACTGTTACAGTCAGGGTACGTGTTAGGGCATGGGTTAGTGTTAGTGTATGCGTTAGGATTTGAGTACGGGTTAGGGTAAGGTGTAGGGTTGGGGTTAGGTTTAGGTTTAGGTTTAGGGGTAGGGTTACCAAAGGGTAAGGTTTAGGATACAAATGAGGGTATGGCAAAGTGTTAGAGTCAGGGTACGTGTGAGGGCATTGTTTAGAGTTGGTGTACGGGTTAGGATTAGGGTACAGTTTAGGGTAAGGAGTAGGGTTGTGGTTAGGTTTATTTTTAGGGCTAGGTTTAGTGTTAGGGAATGGGTAAGGTTTAGGGTACAGTTGAGGGTATGGAAAATTTTAGGGTCAGGGTACGTGATAGGGCATGCGTTAGTTTTAGTGTATGGGTTAAGATTAGGGTGCGGGTTAGGGTAAGGTGTAGGTTTGGGGTCCGTTTCGGGTTAGGACAACGGTTCGGGTTAGCAAACTTGTAAGGTTTAGGGTATAGGTGATGTTACAGAAAATTATTGCGGTCAGGGTGCATGTTAAGGCAGAGGTTA
Source organism: Hyperoodon ampullatus (assembly GCF_949752795.1). Lineage (NCBI taxonomy): Eukaryota > Metazoa > Chordata > Mammalia > Artiodactyla > Ziphiidae > Hyperoodon > Hyperoodon ampullatus. The sequence continues at coordinate 760,026 of NC_136933.1, forward strand.
GTGTTAGTGAACGGGTTAGGATTATGATTCGGGTTGGTGTAAGGTGTAGGGTTAGTGTTAGGTTTAGGTGTAGGGCTAGGGCTAGTGTTCGCGAATGGGTGATGTTTATGGTACAGGTGAGGGTAAGGAAACGTGATAGGGTCATGTTACATGTTAGGGCATGTGTTAGTGTTAGTGTACGGGTTAGGATTAGGGTACGGTTTAGGGTAAAGGTAGGGTTGCGGTTAGGGTTAGGTTTAGGGTTACGGTTAGGGTTTGTGAATGGGTAACATATAGTGTACAGGTGAGGGAACAAAAATGTTTTAGGGTACGGGTTAGTGTTAGTGTACGGGTTATGATTAGGTTATGGGTGAGGGAAAGGTTTAGGTTTAGGTTTAGGGACAGGATTAAAGTTAAGGTTAGGGACAGTGAACGGGTAAGTTTCAGGTTACAGATGAGGGTACAAAAACATTTTAGGCTTAGGGTACGGGTTACTCTTAGTGTCCAGTTTAGGATTAGTGTACGTTTAGGGTAAGGGTTAGGGTTAGAGTTAGGTTTAGGCTTAGGTTTAGGGTTCGCGAACGGCCAAGCTTTAGGGTACAGGTGAGGATAAGAATACGTGTTAAGTTTAGGGAACGTCTTAGGGTACGTGTTAGTGTTAGTGTACATGTTAGGATCAGGGTACGTTTTATTGTAAGGTATAGGGTTAGGGTTAGGGTTAGGTTTAGTGAACGGGTAATGTTTAAGGTATAGGTGAGGGCACGCAAACTTTTTAGAGTTACGGTATGTGTTAGGGTACGGGTTAGTGTTAGAGTATGGATTAGGATTAGAGTTTGGGTTAGGGTAAGTATTAGGATGAGTGTTAGCTTTATGTTTAAGGTTAATGTTAGTGTTAGACAATGGGTAAGCTTTAGGGTACAGGTGAGACTGAAAAACTGTTAGGTTTAGGGTACATGTTAGATTACGGGTTAGTGTTAATGTAAGGTTTAGGAATAGGGTATGGTGTAGGGTAAGGTTTAGGGTTAGGTTTAGTGTTAGCACTCGGGTAAGTTTTAGGGTACATGTGAGGATACGAAAACGTGTGAAGTTTAGGGTATGTGTCAGGGTAGGGTTCAGTGTTAGAGTACCGGTTAGGGTTAGGGTTCGTTAAGATAAGGGTTCGGGTTAGTTAAGGGTTAGGTTTAGGGTTCATGTTAGCATTAGAAAACGGGTTTAGGGTACAGGTGAGGGTACAAAAACTTTTTAGTGCTAGCGAACATATTAGCGTATGGGTTAGTGTTAGTGAATGGGTTACAATTGTGATTTGGCTTAGGCTAAGGTTTAGGGTTAAGGTAGGTTTAGGTTTAGTGTTAGGGTTAGCGAACGGGTAAGTTTTAGGGTACAGGTGAGGGTACGAAAACGTTTTAGTGTTAGGTTATGTGTTAGGGTAAGGGTTTCTGTTAGTGTACGGTTTAGGTTTAGGGTACAGGTTAGGGTAAGGTTTAGGGTTAGGTGGAGGGTTTCGTTTAGGGTTAGGGTGCAGTAATCAAATGGTAAGGTTTAGGGTACAGGTGAGGGTACGGAAACGTGTTAGGGTCAGGGTACGTATTAGGGTACGGGTTAGTGTTAGTGTATGGGTTAAGATTAGGGTACAGGGTTAGGGTAAGATTTAGAGTTAGGGTTACGTTTAGGTTTAGGGTTAGGTTTAGGGATTACGAGCGGGTAAGTTTTAGGGTACACATGAGGGTACGAAAACGTGTTAGGCTTAGGGTACATGCTAGGGTTCATGTTAGGCTTAGTGCACAGATTAGGATTAGGGTACAGTTTAGGGTAAGGTATAGGGATAGGGTTAGGGATAGGTTTTAGGGTTAGGGTTAGGTTTGGTGAATGGTTAATATTTAGTGTACAGGTGAGGGTACAGAAATGTTTTAGTGTACGCGTTATTGTTCGTGTATGGGTTAGGATTATGGGACGGGTTAGGGTAAGTTTTAGGGTTATGTTTAGGGATAAGATTAGGGTTAAAGTTAGGGATAGCAAACAGGTAAGTATCAGGTTAAACGTGAAGGTACGAAAACATGTTAAGCTTAGAGTACGGGTTAGTGTTAGTGTATGGGTTATGATTGGGGTACAATTTAGGATAAGGTTAGGGTTAGGGTTAGGGATAGTTTTAGGGTTAAGTTTAGGGACAGCGAACGGGTATGGTTCAGGTTACATGTGAGGGTTACGAATACGTGTTAGGGTTAGGGTACGTGATAGGTTACGGTTTACTTTTTGTGTACAGTTTAGGATTAGTGAATGGGTTAGGGTAAGATTTAGGGGCAGGTTTAGGGTTAAGGTTTGGTTTAGGTTTAGGTTTAGTGTTAACGAATGGGTAAGGTTTAGGGTACAGGTGAGGGTACGAAAAGCTTTTAGGGTTAGGAAACGTCTTAGTGTATGGGTTAGTTTTAGTATACGGGATAGGATTAGGGTACAGGTTAGGGTAAGGATTAGGGTTAGGGTTAGTGTTCGGTTTCGTGAATGGTAAGTTTTAGGGTACAGGTGAGGGTACGAAAACGTGTTACATTTAGAGTACCTGTTAGTTTCCTGGTTAGTTTTAGAGTACGTTTTAGGATAAGAGCACAGGTTCGGGTAAGGTTTAGGGTTAGGGTTAGGGTTAGGTTTAGGATTAGTGTTATGGTTATCAAACAGTTAAGTTTTAGGGTACAGGTGAGGGTATGGAAAAGTGTTAGTGTCAGGGTATGTGTTAGGGCACATGTTACTGTGAGTGTATGGTTTAGTACTAGGGTATGGGTTAGGCTAAAATTTAGGGTTGGGGTTAGGTTTGGAGTAGAGGTAGGGTTAGGGTTAGCAAACAGGTAAGGTTTAGGGTACAGATGAGGGTACGGAAAACTGTTAAAGTCCGGGTACGTGTTACGGCATGGGTTAGTGTTAGTGTATGCGTTAGGATTTGAGTACGGGATAGGGTAAGGTGTAGGGTTGGGGTTAGGTTTAGGTTTAGGTTTAGGGGTAGGGTTACCAAAGGGTAAGGTTTAGGCTACAAATGAGGGTATGGCAACGTGTTAGAGTCAGGGTACGTGTTAGGGCATGGTTTAGAGTTGGTGTACGGGTTAGGATTAGGGTACGGGTTAGGGTTAGGGGTAGGGTTGTGGTTAGGTTTATGTTTAGGGCTAGGCTTAGGGTTAGCGAATGGGTAAGGTTTAGGGTACAGTTGAGGTTATGGAAAATTTTAGGGTCAGGGTATATGTTAGGGCATGCGTTAGTGTTAGTGTATGGGTTAAGATTAGGGTGCGGGTTAGGGTAAGGTGTAGGTTTGGGTTCCGTTTCGGTTTAGGACAATGGTTCGGTTTAGCAAACTTGTAAGGTTTAGGGTATAGGTGAGGTTACAGAAAAGTGTTGGGGTCAGGGTGCGTGTTAAGGCAGAGGTTAGTGTTAGTGAACGGGTTAGGATTATGATTCGGGTTGTTGAAAGGTGTAGGGTTAGTGTTAGGTTTAGGTGTAGGGCTAGGCCTAGTGTTCGCGAATGGGTGATGTTTATGATACAGGTGAGGGTAAGGAAACGTGTTAGGGTCATGTTACGTGTTAGGGCATGGGTTACTGTTAGTGTACGTGTTAGGATTAGGGTACGGTTTAGGGTAAAGGTAGGGTTGCGGTTAGGGTTAGGTTTAGGGTTAGGGTTAGGGTTTGTGAATGGGTAACATTTAGTGTACAGGTGAGGGAACAAAAATGTTTTAGGGTACGGGTTAGTGTTAGTGTACAGGTTAGGATTAGGTTACGGGTTAGGGAAAGGTTTAGGTTTAGGTTTAGGTACAGGTTTAAGGTTAAGGTTAGGGACAGTGAACGGGTAAGTTTCAGGTTACAGATGAGGGTACAAAAACATTTTAGGCTTAGGGTACGGGTTACTCTTAGTGTCCAGTGTAGGATTAGTGTACGTTTAGGGTAAGGGTTAGGGTTAGAGTTAGGTTTAGGCTTAGGAGGGTACAGGTGAGGGTAAGAATACGTGTTAAGGTTAGGGAATGTGTTAGGGTACGGGTTAGTGTTAGTGTACATGTTAGGATCAGGGTACGTTTTATTGTAAGGTATAGGGTTAGGGTTAGGGTTAGGGTTAGCGAACGGGTAAGGTTTAGGGTATAGGTGAGGGCACGCAAACTTTTTAGAGTTACGGTATGTGTTGGGGTACGGGTTAGTGTTATAGTATGGATTAGGATTAGAGTATGGGTTAGGGTAAGTGTTAGGGTTAGTGTTAGCTTTATGTTTAAGGTTAGTGTTAGTGTTAGCCAATGGGTAAGCTTTAGGGTACAGGTGAGACTGTGAAAAAATGTTAGGTTTAGGGTACATGTTAGATTACGGGTTAGTGTTAATGTAAGGTTTAGGAATAGGGTATAGTGTAGGATAAGGTTTAGGGTTAGGTTTAGTGTTAGCACTCTGGTAAGTTTAGGGTACATGTGAGAATACGAAAACGTGTGAAGTTTAGGGTATGTGTCAGGGTAGGGTTCAGTGTTGGAGTACCGGTTAGGGTTAGGGTTCGTTTAGGATAAGGGTTCGGGTTAGTTAAGGGTTAGGTTTAGGGTTCATGTTAGCATTAGAAACCGGGTTTAGGGTACAGGTGAGGGTACAAAAACTTTTTAGTGCTAGCGAACGTATTAGGGTATGGGTTAGTGTGAGTGAATGGGTTACGATTGTGATATGGCTTAGGTTAAGGTGTAGGATTAAGGTAGGTTTAGGTTTAGTGTTAGGGTTAGCGAACGGGTAAGTTTTAGGGTACAGGTGAGGGTACGAAAACGTGTTAGTGTTAGGTTATGTGTTAGGGTAAGGTTTACTGTTAGTGTACGGTTTAGGTTTAGGGTACGGGTTAGGGTAAGGTTTAGGGTTAGGTGTAGGGCTTGGTTTAGTGTTGGGGTGGAGTTATCAAATGGTAAGGTTTAGGGTACAGGTGAGAGTACAGAAACGTGTTAGGGTCAGGGTACGTATTAGTGTATGGGTTAGTGTTAGTGTATGGGTTAAGATTAGGGTACAGGGTTAGGGTAAGATTTAGAGTTAAGGTTACATTTAGGTTTAGGGTTAGGTTTAGGGATAGCGAGCGGGTAAGGTGTAGGGTACACATGAGGGTACGAAAACATGTTAGGCTTAGGGTACATGCTAGGGTTCAGGTTAGGCTTAGTGCACGGAATAGGATTAGGGTACAGGTTAGGGTAAGGTATAGGGATAGGGTTAGGGATAGGTTTTGGGGTTAGGGTTAGGTTTGGTGAATGGTTAATATTTAGTGTACAGGTGAGGGTACAGAAATGTTTTAGTGTACGCGTTAGTGTTCGTGTATGGGTTAGGATTATGGGAGGGGTTAGGGTAAGTTTTAGGGTTAGGTTTAGGGATAAGATTAGGGTTAAGCTTAGGGATAGCGAACAGGTAAGTATCAGGTTAAAAGTGAACGTGCGAAAACATGTTAGGCTTAGAGTACGTGTTAGTGTTAGTGTACGGGTTATGATTGGGGTACCATTTAGGGTAAGGTTAGGGTTAGGGTTAGGAATTGCTTTAGGGTTAAGGTTAGGGATAGCGAACGGGTATGGTTCAGGTTACATGTGAGGGTTATGAATACGTGTTAGGGTTAGGGTACGTGATAGGTTACGGTTTATTTTTAGTGTACGGTTTAGGATTAGTGTATGGGTTAGGGTATGATTTAGGGGCAGGTTTAGGGTTAAGGTTTGGTGTAGGTTTAGGTTTAGTGTTAACGAACGGGTAAGGTTTAGGGTGCAGGTGAGGGTACGAAAAACTTTTAGGGTTAGGAAACGTCTTAGTGTATGGGTTAGTTTTAGTATACTGGTTAGGATTATGGTACAGGTTAGGGTAAGGTATAGGGATAGGGTTAGGGATAAGTTTTAGGGTTAGGATTAGGTTTGATGAATGGTTAATATTTAGTGTACAGGTGAGGGTACAGAAATGTTTCGGAGTACGCGTTAGTGTTCGTGTATGGGTTAGGATTATGGGACGGGTTAGGGTAAGTTTTAGGGTTAGGTTTAGGGATAAGATTAGGGTTAAGGTTAGGGATAGCGAACAGGTAAGTATCAGGTTAAAAGTGAAGGTACAAAAACATGTTAAGCTTAGAGTACGGGTTAGTGTTAGTGTATGGGTTATGATTGGGGTACCATTTAGGGTAAGGTTAGGGTTAGGGTTAGGGATAGGTTTAGGGTTAAGGTTAGGGATAGCAAACGGGTATGGTTCAGGATACATGTGAGGGTTACGAATACGTGTTAGGGTTAGGGTACGTGATAGGTTACGGTTTATTTTTAGTGTACGGTTTTGGATTAGTGTATGGGTTAGGGTAAGATTTAGGGGCAGGTTTAGGGTTAAGGTTTGGTTTAGGTTTAGGTTTAGTGTTAACGAACGGGTAAGGTTTAGGGTACAGGTGAGGGTATGAAAAGCTTTTAGGGTTAGGAAACGTCTTAGTGTATGGGTTAGTTTTAGTATACGGGTTAGGATTAGGGTACAGGTTAGGGTAAGGATTAGGGTTAGGGTTAGGTTTATTTAGGGTTAGTGTTAGGTTTCGTGAATGGTAAGTTTTTGGGTACAGGTGAGGGTACGAAAACGTGTTACGTTTAGGGTACCTGTTAGTTTCCTGGTTAGTTTTAGAGTACGTTTTAGGATAAGAGCACAGGTTCGGGTAAGGTTTAGGGTTAGGGTTAGGGTTAGGTTTAGGATTAGTGTTATGGTTATCAAACAGTTAAGTTTTACGGTACATTTGAGGGTACGAAAAGCTTTTAGGGTTAGGGTATGTGTTAGGATATGTGTTAGTGTTAGTGTATGCATTAACATTAGGGTACGGGTTAGGGTTATGTTTAGGGCTAGGGTTAGGGTTAGAGAACAGGTAACCTTAAGGGTACAGGTGAGGGTATGGAAAAGTGTTAGTGTCAGGGTATGTGTTAGGGAACATGTTAGTGTGAGTGTATGGTTTAGTACTAGGGTACGGGTTAGGCTAAAGTTTAGGGTTCGGGTTAGGTTTGGATTAGAGGTAGGGTTAGGATTAGGGAACAGGTAAGGTTTAGGGTACAGATGAGGGTACGGAAAACTGTTACAGTCAGGGTACGTGTTAGGGCATGGGTTAGTGTTAGTGTATGCGTTAGGATTTGAGTACGGGATAGGGTAAGGTGTATGGTTGGGGTTAGGTTTAGGTTTAGGTTTAGGGGTAGGGTTACCAAAGGGTAAGGTTTAGGATACAAATGAGGGTATGGCAACGTGTTAGAGTCAGGGTACGTGTTAGGGCATGGTTTAGAGTTGGTGTACGGGTTAGGATTAGGGTACGGGTTAGGGTAAGGTGTAGGGTTGTGGTTAGGTTTATGTTTAGGGCTAGGGTTAGGGTTAGCGAATGGGTAAGGTTTAGGGTACAGTTGAGGGTATGGAAAATTTTAGGGTCAGGGTACGTGTTAGGGCATGCGTTAGTGTTAGTGAATGGGTTAAGATTAGGGTGCGGTTTAGGCTAAGGTGTAGGTTTGGGGTCCGTTTCGGTTTAGGACAACGGTTCGGGTTAGCAAACTTGTAATGTTTAGGGTATAGGTGAGGTTACAGAAAAGTGTTGGGGTTAGGGTGCGTGTTAAGGCAGAGGTTAGTGTTAGTGAACGGGTTAGGATTATGATTCGGGTTGGTGTAAGGTGTAGCGTTAGTGTTAGGTTTAGGTGTAGGGCTAAGGCTAGTGTTCGCGAATGGGTGATGTTTATGGTACAGGTGAGGGTAAGGAAACCTGTTAGGGACATGTTACATGTTAGGGCATGTGTTAGTGTTAGTGTACGGGTTAGGATTTGGGTACGGTTTAGGGTAAAGGTAGGGTTGAGGTTACGGTTAGGTTTAGGGTTAGGGTTAGGGTTTGTGAATGTGTAACATTTAGTGTACAGGTGAGGGAACAAAAATGTTTTAGGGTACGGGTTAGTGTTAGTGTACGGGTTAGGATTAGGTTACGGGTTAGGGAAAGGTTTAGGTTTAGTTTTAGCGACAGGTTTACAGTTAAGGTTAGGGACAGTGAACGGGTAAGTTTCAGGTTACAGATGAGGGTACAAAAACATTTTAGGCTTAGGGTACGGGTTACTCTTAGTGTCCAGTTTAGTATTAGTGTACGTTTAGGGTAAGGTTTAGGGTTAGTGTTAGGTTTAGGCTTAGGGGTACAGATAGCAAACGGCCAAGCTTTAGGGTACAGGTGAGGATAAGAATACGTGTTAAGGTTAGGGAACGTGTTAGGGTACGGGTTAGTGTTAGTGTACATATTAGGATCAGGGTACGTTTTATTGTAAGGTATAGTGTTAGGGTTAGCGAACGGGTAAGGTTCAGGGTATAGGTGAGGGCACGCAAACTTTTTAGAGTTACGGTATGTGTTAGGGTACGGGTTAGTGTTAGAGTATGGATTAGGATTAGAGTATGGGTTAGGGTAAGTGTTAGGGTTAGTGTTAGCTTTATGTTTAAGGTTAGTGTTAGTGTTAGCCAATGGGTCAGCTTTAGGGTACAGGTGAGACTGTGAAAAAATGTTAGGTTTAGGGTACATGTTAGATTACGGGTTAGTGTTAATGTAAGGTTTAGGAATAGGGTATGGTGTAGGGTAAGGTTTAGGGTTAGGTTTAGTGTTAGCACTCGGGTAAGTTTTAGGGTACATGTGAGGATACGAAAACGTGTGAAGTTTAGGGTATGTGTCAGGGTAGGGTTCAGTGTTAGAGTACCGGTTAGGGTTAGGGTTTGTTTAGGATAAGGGTTCGGGTTAGTTAAGGGTTAGGATTAGGGTTCATGTTAGCATTAGAAAACGGGTTTAGGGTACAGGTGAGGGTACAAAATCTTTTTAGTGCTAGCGAACATATTAGGGTAATGGTTAGTGTTAGTGAATGGGTTACAATTGTGATATGGCTTAGGCTAAGGTTTAGGGTTAAGGTAGGTTTAGGTTTAGTGTTAGGGTTAGCGAACGGGTAAGTTTTAGGGTACAGGTGAGGGTACGAAAACGTGTTAGTGTTAGGTTATGTGTTAGGGTAAGGGTTACTGTTAGTGTACGGTTTAGGTTTAGGGTACGGGTTAGGGTAAGGTTTAGGGTTAGGTGTAGGCTTTCGTTTAGGGTTAGGGTGGAGTTATCAAATGGTAAGGTTTAGGGTACAGGTGAGGGTACGGAAACGTGTTAGGGTCAGGGTATGTATTAGGGTACGGGTTAGTGTTAGTGTATGGGTTAAATTAGGGTACAGGCTTAGGGTAAGATTTAGAGTTAAGGTTACGTTTAGGTTTAGGGTTAGGTTTAGGGATAGCTAACGGGTAAGGTTTAGGGTACACATGAGGGTACGAAAACGTGTTAGGCTTAGGGTACATGCTAGGGTTCATATTAGGCTTAGTACACGGATTAGGATTAGGGTACAGGTTAGGGTAAAGTATAGGGATAGGGATAGGGATAAGTTTTAGGTTTAGGGTTAGGTTTGGTGAAAAGTTAATATTTAGTGTACAGGTGAAGGTACAGAAATATTTTAGTGTACACGTTAGTGTTCGTCTATGTGTTAGGATTATGGGACGGGTTAGGGTAAGTTTTAGGATTAGGTTTAGGGATAAGATTAGGGTTAAAGTTAGGGATAACGAACAGGTAAGTATCAGGTTAAAAGTGAAGGTACGAAAATATGTTAAGCTTAGAGTACGGGTTAGTGTTAGTGTACGGGTTATGATTGGGGTACCATTTAGGGTAAGGTTAGGGTTATGGTTAGGGATAGGTTTAGGGTTAAAGTTAGGGATAGCGAACGGGTATGGTTCAGGTTACATGTGACGGTTACGAATACGTGTTAGGGTTAGGGTACGTGATAGGTTACGGTTTATTTTTAGTGTACGGTTTAGGATTAGTGTATGGGTTAGGGTAAGATTTAGGGGCAGGTTTAGGGTTAAGGTTTGGTTTAGGTTTAGGTTTAGTGTTAACGAACGGGTAAGGTTTAGGGTACAGTTGAGGGTACGAAAAGCTTTTAGGGTTAGGAAACGTCTTAGTGTATGGGTTAGTTTTAGTATACGGGGTAGGATTAGAGTACAGGTTAGGGTAAGGATTAGGGTTAGGGTTAGTGTTCGGTTTCGTGAATGGTAAGTTTTAGGGTACAGGTGAGGGTACGAAAACGTGTTACGTTTAGAGTACCTGTTAGTTTCCTTGTTAGATTTAGAGTACGTTTTAGGATAAGAGCACAGGTTCGGGTAAGGTTTAGGGTTAGGGTTAGGGTTAGGTTTAGGATTAGTGTTATGGTTATCAAACAGTTAAGTTTTAGGGTACATTTGAGGGTATGAAAAGCTTTTAGGGTTAGGGTATGGTTAGGATATGTGTTAGTGTTAGTGTATGCATTAGCATTAGGGTACGGGTTAGGGTTATGTTAAGGGCTAGGGTTAGGGTTAGCAAACAGGTAACCTTTAGGGTACAGGTGAGGGTATGGAAAAGTGTTAGTGTCAGGGTATGTGTTAGGGCACATGTTAGTGTGAGTGTATGGTTTAGTACTAGGGTACGGGTTAGGTTAAAGTTTAGGGTTGGGGTTAGGTTTTGGATTAGGGGTAGGGTTAGGGTTAGCGAACAGGTAAGGTTTAGTGTACAGATGAGGGTACGGAAAACTGTTACAGTCAGGGTACGTGTTAGGGCATGGGTTAGTGTTAGTGTATGCGTTAGGATTTGAGTACGGGTTAGGGTAAGGTGTAGGGTTGGGGTTAGGTTTAGGTTTAGGTTTAGGGGTAGGGTTACCAAAGGGTAAGGTTTAGGATACAAATGAGTGTATGGCAACGTGTTAGAGTCAGGGTAAGTGTTAGGGCATGGTTTAGAGTTGGTGTACGGGTTAGGATTAGGGTACGGGTTAGGGTAAGGTGTAGGGTTGTGGTTAGGTTTATGTTTAGGGCTAGGGTTAGTGTTAGCGAATGGGTAAGGTTTAGGGTACAGTTGAGGGTATGGAAAATTTTAGGGTCAGGGTACGTGTTAGGGCATGCGTTAGTGTTAGTGTATGGGTTAAGATTAGGGTGCGGGTTAGGGTTATGTGTAGGTTTGGGGTCCGTTTCGGTTTAGGACAACGGTTCGGGTTAGCAAACATGTAAGGTTTAGGGTATAGGTGAGGTTACAGAAAAGTGTTGGGGTCAGGGTGTGTGTTAAGGCAGAGGTTAGTGTTAGTGAACGGGTTAGGATTATGATTCGGGTTGGTGTAAGGTGTAGGGTTAGTGTTAGGTTTAGGTGTAGGGCTAGGGCTAGTGTTCGCGAATGGGTGATGTTTATGATACAGGTGAGGGTAAGGAAACGTGTTAGGGTCATGTTACATGTTAGGGCATGGGTTACAGTTAGTGTACGGGTTAGGATTAGGGTACGGTTTAGGGTAAAGTTAGGGTTGCGGTTAGGGTTAGGTTTAGGGTTAGGATTAGGGTTTGTGAATGGGTAACATTTAGTGTACAGGTGAGGGAACAAAAATGTTTTAGGGTACGGGTTAGTGTTAGTGTACGGGTTAGGATTAGGTTACGGGTTAGGGAAAGGTTTAGGTTTAGGTTTAGGGACAGGTTTAAGGTTAAGGTTAGGGACAGTGAACGGGTAAGTTTCAGGTTACAGATGAGGGTACAAAAACATTTTAGGCTTAGGGTACGGGTTACTCTTAGTGTCCAGTTTAGGATTAGTGTACGTTTAGGGTAAGGGTTAGGGTTAGAGTTAGGTTTAGGCTTAGGGTTACGGTTAGCGAACCGCCAAGCTTTAGGGTACAGGTGAAGGTGAGAATACGTGTTAAGGTTAGGGAATGTGTTAGGGTACGGGTTAGTGTTAGTGTACATGCTAGAATCAGGGTACGTTTTATTGTAAGGTATAGGGTTAGGGTTAGAGTTAGGGTTAGCGAACGGGTGAGGTTTAGGGTATAGGTGAGGGCACGCAAACTTTTTAGAGTTACGGTATGCGTTAGGGTACGGGTTAGTGTTAGAGTATGGATTAGGATTAGATTATGGGTTAGGGTAAGTGTTAGGGTTAGTGTTAGCTTTATGTTTAAGGTTAGTGTTAGTGTTAGCCAATGGGTAACCTTTAGGGTACAGGTGAGACTGTGAAAAAATGTTAGGTTTAGGGTACATGTTAGATTACGGGTTAGTGTTAATGTAAGGTATAGGAATATGGTATGGTGTAGGTTAAGGTTTAGGGTTAGGTTTAGTGTTAGCACTCGGGTAAATTTAGGGTACATGTGAGGATACGAAAACGTGTGAAGTTTAGGATATGTGTCAGGGTAGGGTTCAGTGTTAGTGTACCGGTTAAGGTTAGGCTTCGTTTAGGATAAGGGTTCCGGTTAGCTAAGGGTTAGGTTTAGGGTTCATGTTAGCATTAGAAACCGGGTTTAGGGTACAGGTGAGGGTACAAAAACTTTTTAGTGATAGCGAACATATTAGGGTATGGGTTAGTGTTAGTGAATGGGTTACGATTGTGATATGGCTTAGGCTAAGGTTTAGGGTTAAGGTAGGTTTAGGTTTAGTGTTAGGGTTAGCGAACGGGTAAGTTTTAGGGTACAGGTGAGGGTACGAAAACTTGTTAGTGTTAGGTTTTGTGTTAGGGTAAGGTTTACTGTTAGTGTACGGTTTAGGTTTAGGGTACTGGTTAGGGTAAGGTTTAGGGTTAGGTGTAGGGCTTGGTTTAGGGTTGGGGTGTAGTTATCAAATGGTAAGGTTTAGGGTACAGGTGAGGGTACGGAAACGTGTTAGGGTCAGGGTGCGTATTAGGGTTCGGGTTAGTGTTAGTGTATGGGCTAAGATTAGGGTACAGGCTTAGGGTAAGATTTAGAGTTAAGGTTACATTTAGGTTTAGGGTTAGGTTTGGGGATAGCGAGCGGGTAAGTTTTATGGTACACATGAGGGTACGAAAACGTGTTAGGCTTAGGGTACATGCTAGGGTTCATGTTATGCTTAGTGCACGGGTTAGGATTAGGGTACAGGTTAGGGTAAGGTATAGGGATAGTGTTAGGGATAGGTTTTAGGGTTAGGGTTAGGTTTGATGAATGGTTAATATTTAGTGTACAGGTGAGGGTACAGAAATGTTTTAGTGTACGCGTTAGTGTTCGTGTATGGGTTAGGATTATGGGGCCGGTTAGGGTAAGTTTTAGGGTTAGGTTTAGGGAAAACATTAGGGTTAAGGTTAGGGATAGCGAACAGGTAAGTATCAGGTTAAAAGTGAAGGTACGAAAACATGTTAGGCTTAGAGTACGGGTTAGTGTTAGTGTACGAGTTATGATTGGGGTACCATTTAGGGTCAGGAAAGGGTTAGGGTTAGGGATTGGTTTATGGTTAAGGTTAGGGATAGCGAACGGGTATGGTTCAGGTTACATGTGAGGGTTATGAATACGTGTTAGGGTTAGGGTACGTGATAGGTTACGGTTTATTTTTAGTGTACGGTTTAGGATTAGTGTATGGGTTAGGGTAAGATTTAGGGGCAGGTTTAGGGTTAAGGTTTGGTTTAGGTTTAGGTTTAGTGTTAACGAACGGGTAAGGTTTAGGGTACAGGTGAGGTTACAAAAAGCTTTTAGGGTTAGGAAACGTCTTAGTGTATGGGTTAGTTTTAGTATACGGGTTAGGATTAGGGTACAGGTTAGGGTAAGGATTAGGGTTAGGGTTAGTGTTCGGTTTCGTGAATGGTAAGTTTTAGGGTACAGGTGAGGGTACGAAAACGTGTTACGTTTAGAGTACCTGTTAGTTTCCTTGTTAGTTTTAGAGTAAGTTTTAGGATAAGAGCACAGGTTCGGGTAAGGTTTAGGGTTAGGGTTAGGGTTAGGTTTAGGATTAGTGTTATGGTTATCAAACAGTTAAGCTTTAGGGTACATTTGAGGGTATGAAAAGCTTTCAGGGTTAGGGTATGTGTTAGGATATGTGTTAGTGTTAGTGTATGCATTAGCATTAGGGAAAGGGTTAGGGTTATGTTTAGGGCTAGGGTTAGGGTTAGCGAACAGGTAAGCTTTAGAGTACAGGTGAGAGTATGGAAAAGTGTTAGTGTCAGGGAATGTGTTAGGGCATATGTTACTGTGAGTGTATGGTTTAGTATTAGGGTACAGGTTAGGCTAAATATTAGGGTTGGGGTTAGGTTTGGATTAGGGGTAGGGTTAGGGTTAGCGAACAGGTAAGGTTTAGGGTACAGATGACGGTACGGAAAACTGTTACATTCAGGGTACGTGTTAGGGCATTGGTTAGTGTTAGTGTATGCGTTAGGATTTGATTACGGGTTAGGGTAATGTGTAGGGTTGGGGTTAAGTTTAGGTTTAGGATTAGGCTTAGGGTTACCAAAGGGTAAGGTTTAGGATACAAATGAGGGTATGGCAATGTGTTAGAGTCAGGGTACGTGTTATGGCATGGTTTAGAGTTGGTGTACAGGTTAGATTAGGGTACGGGTTAGGATAAGGGGTAGGGTTGTGGTTAGGTTTATGTTTAGGGCTAGGGTTAGGGTTAGCGAATGGGTAAGGTTTATGGTACAGTTGAGGGTATGGAAAATTTTAGGGTCAGGGTACGTGTTAGGGCATGCGTTAGTGTTAGTGTATGGGTTAAGATTAGGGTACGGTTTAGGGTAAGGTGTAGATTTGGGGTCCGTTTCGGTTTAGGACAACGATTCGGGTTAGCAAACTTGTAAGGTTTAGGGTATAAGTGAGGTTACAGAAAAGTTTTGGGGTCAGGGTGCGTGGTAAGGCAGATGTTAGTGTTAGTGAACGGGTTAGGATTATGATTCGGGTTGGTGTAAGGTGTAGGGTTAGTGTTAGGTTTAGGTGTAGGGCTAGGGCTAGTGTTCGCGAAAGGGTGATGTTTATGGTACAGGTGAGGGTAAGGAAACGTGTTAGGGTCATGTTACGTGTTAGGGCATGGGTTAGTGTTAGTGTACGGGTTAGGATTAGGGTATGGTTTAGGGTAAAGTTAGGGTTGCTGTTAGGGTTAGGTTTAGGGTTAGGGTTAGGCTTTGTGAAAGGGTAACATTTAGTGTACAGGTGAGGGAACAAAAATGTTTTAGGGTACAGGTTAGTGTTAGTGTACGGGTTAGGATTAGGTTACGGGTTAGGGAAAGGTTTAGGTTTAGGTTTAGGGACAGGTTTAAGGTTAAGTTTAGGGACAGTGAACGGGTAAGTTTCAGGTTACAGATGAGGGTACAAAAACATTTTAGGCTTAGGGTACGGTTTACTCTTAGTGTCCAGTTTAGGATTAGTGTACGTTTAGGGTAAGGGTTAGGGTTAGAGTTAGGTTTAGGCTTAGGGATACGGTTAGCGAACGGCCAAGCTTTAGGGTACAGGTGAGGGTAAGAATATGTGTTAAGGTTAGGGAACGTGTTAGGGTACGGGTTAGTGTTAGTGTACATGTTAGGATCAGGGTACGTTTTATTGTAAGGTATAGGGTTAGGGTTAGGGTTAGGGTTAGTGAACGGGTAACGTTTAGGTTATAGGTGAGGGCACGCAAATTTTTAGAGTTATGGTATGTGTTAGGGTACGGGTTAGTGTTAGAGTATGGATTAGGATTAGAGTATGGGTTAGGGTAAGTGTTAGGGTTAGTGTTAGCTTTATGTTTAAGGTTAGTGTTAGTGTTAGCCAATGGGTAAGCTTTAGGGTACAGGTGAGACTGTGAAAAAATGTTAGGTTTAGGGTACATGTTAGATTACGGGTTAGTGTTAATGTAAGGTTTAGGAATAGGGTATGGTGTAGGGTAAGGTTTAGGGTTAGGTTTAGTGTTAGCACTCGGGTAAGTTTTAGGGTACATGTGAGGATACGAAAACGTGTGAAGTTTAGGGTATGTGACAGGGTAGGGTTCAGTGTTAGAGTACAGGATAGGGTTAGGGTTCGTTTAGGATAAGGGTTCGGGTTAGTTAAGGGTTAGCTTTAGGGTTCATGTTAGCATTAGAAAACGGGTTTAGGGTACAGGTGAGGGCACAAAAACTTTTTAGCGTTAGCGAACATATTAGGGTATGGGTTAGTGTTAGTGAATGGGTTACGATTGTGATATGGCTTAGGCTAAGGTTTAGGGTTAAGGTAGGTTTAGGTTTAGTGTTAGGGGTAGCGAACGGGTAAGTTTTAGGGTACAGGTGAGGGTACGAAAACGTGTTAGTGTTAGGTTATGTGTTAGGGTAAGGGTTACTGTTAGTGTACGGTTTAGGTTTAGTGTAGGGTTAGAGTTAGGTTTAGGGTTAGGTGTAGGGCTTGGTTTAGGGTTAGGTTCGAGTTATCAAATGGTAAGGTTTAGGGTACAGGTGAGGGTACGGAAACGTGTTAGGGTCAGGGTACGTATTAGGGTACGGGTTAGTGTTATTGTATGGGTTAAGATTAGGGTACAGGTTTAGGGTAAGATTTAGAGTTAAGGTTACGTTTAGGTTTAGGGTTAGGTTTAGGGATAGCGAGCGGGTAAGATTTAGGGTACACATGAGGGTACGAAAACGTGTTAGGCTTAGGGTACATGCTAGGGTTCATGTTAGGCTTAGTACACGGATTAGGATTAGGGTACAGGTTAGTGTAAGGTATAGGGATAGGGTTAGGGATAGGTTTTAGGGTTAGGGTTAGGTTTGGTGAATGGTTAATATTTAGTGTACAGGTGAGGGTACAGAAATGTTTTAGTGTACGCGTTAGTGTTCGTGTATGGTTTAGGATTATGGGACGGGTTAGGGTAAGTTTTAGGGTTAGGTTTAGGGATAAGATTAGGGTTAAGGTTAGGGATAGTGAACAGGTAAGTATCAGGTTAAAAGTGAAGGTACGAAACCATGTTAAGCTTAGAGAACGGGTTAGTGTTAGTGTACGGGTTATGATTGGGGTACCATTTAGGGTAAGGTTAGGGTTAGGGTTAGGGATAGGTTTAGGGTTAAGGTTAGGGTTAGCGAACGGGTATGGTTCAGGTTACATGTGAGGGTTACGAATACGTGTTAGGGTTAGGGTACGTGATAGGTTACGGTTTATTTTTAGTGTACGGTTTAGGATTAGTGTATGGGTTTGGGTAAGATTTAGGGGCAGGTTTAGGGTTAAGGTTTGGTTTAGGTTTCGGTTTAGTGTTAACGAACGGGTAAGGTTTGGGGTACAGGTGAGTGCACGAAAAGCTTTTAGGGTTAGGAAACGTCTTAGTGTATGGGTTAGTTTTTGTATACGGGTGAGGATTAGGGTACAGTTTAGGGTAAGGATTAGGGTTAGGGTTAGGTTTAGGTTTAGGGTTAGTGTTAGGTTTCATGAATGGTAAGTTTTAGAGTACAGGTGAGGGTACGAAATCTTGTTACGTTTAGGGTACCTGTTAGTTTCCTGGTTAGTTTTTGAGTACGTTTTAGGATAAGAGCACAGGTTCGGGTAAGGTTTAGGGTTAGGTTTAGGGTTAGGTTTAGGATTAGTGTTATGGTTATCAAACAGTTAAGTTTTAGGGTACATTTGAGGGTATGAAAAGCTTTTAGGGTTAAGGTATGTGTTAGGATATGTGTTAGTGTTAGTGTATGCATTAGAATTAGGGTACGGATTAGGGCTATGTTTAGGGCTAGGGTTAGGGTTAGAGAACAGGTAACCTTTAGGGTACAGGTGAGGGTATGGAAAAGTGTTAGTGTCAGGGTATGTGTTAGGGCACATGTTAGTGTGAGTGTATCGTTTAGTACTAGGGTACGGGTTAGGCTAAAGATTAGGGTTGGGGTTAGGTTTGGATTAGGGGTAGGGTTAGGGTTAGCGAACAGGTAAGGTTTAGGGTACAGATGAGGGTATGGAAAACTGTTACAGTCAGGGTACGTGTTAGGGCATGGGTTAGTGTTAGTGTATGCGTTAGGATTTGAGTACGGGTTAGGGTAAGGTGTAGGTTTGTGGTTAGGTTTAGGTTTAGGTTTAGGGGTAGGGTTACCAAAGGGCAAGGTTTAGGATACAAATGAGGGTATGGCAACGGGTTAGAGACAGGGTACGTGTTAGGGCATGGTTTAGAGTTGGTGTACGGGTTAGGATTAGGGTACGGGTTATGGTAAGGGGTAGGGTTGTGGTTAGGTTTATGTTTAGGGCTAGGGTTAGGGTTAGCGAATGGGTAAGGTTTAGGTTACAATTGAGGGTATGGAAAATTTTAGAGTCAGGGTACGTGTTAGGGCATGCGTAAGTGTTAGTGTATGGGTTAAGATTAGGGTGCGGGTTAGGGTAAGGTGTAGGTTTGGGGTCCGTTTCGGTTTAGGACAACGGTTCGGGTTAGCAAACTTGTAAGGTTTAGGGTATAGGTGAGGTTACAGAAAAGTGTTGGGGTCAGGGTGCGTGTTAAGGCAGAGGTTAGTGTTAGTGAACGGGTTAGGATTATGATTCGGGTTGGTGTAAGGTGTAGGGTTAGTGTTAGGTTTAGGTGTAGGGCTAGGCCTAGTGTTTGCTAATGTGTGATGTTTATGGTACAGGTGAGGGTAAGGAAACGTGTTAGGGTCATGTTACGTGTTAGGGCATGGGTTAGTGTTAGTGTACGGGTTAGGATTAGTGTACGGTTTAGGGTAAAGATAGGGTTGTGGTTAGGGTTAGGTTTAGGGTTAGGGTTAGGGTTTGTGAATGGGTAACATTTAGTGTACAGGTGAGGGAACAAATATGTTTTAGATTTAGGGTTACTGTTAGTGTACGGGTTAGGATTAGGTTACGGGTTAGGGAAAGGTTTAGGTTTAGTTTTAGGGACAGGTTTAAGGTTAAGGTTAGGGACAGTGAACGGGTAAGTTTCAGGTTACAGATGAGGGTACAAAAACATTTTAGGCTTAGGGTACGGGTTACTCAGTGTCCAGTTTTGGATTAGTGTACGTTTAGGGTAAGGTTTAGGGTTAGAGTTAGGTTTAGGCTTAGGGGTACAGTTAGCAAACGGCCAAGATTTAGGGTACAGGTGAGGATAAGAATAAGTGTTAAGGTTAGGGAACGTGTTAGGGTACGGGTTAGGGTTAGTGTACATGTTAGTATCAGGGTACGATTTATTGTAAGGTATAGGGTTAGGGTTAGGGTTAGGTTTAGTGAACGGGTAAGGTTTAGTGTATAGGTGAGGGCGCGCAAACTTTTTAGAGTTACGGTATGTGTTATGGTACGGGTTAGTGTTAGAGTATGGATTAGGATTAGAGTATGGGTTAGGGTAAGTATTAGGGTTAGTGTTAGCTTTATGTTTAAGGTTAGTGTTAGTGTTAGCCAATGGGTAAGCTTTAGGGTACAGGTGAGACTGTGAAAAAATGTTAGGTTTAGGGTACATGTTAGATTACGGGTTAGTGTTAATGTAAGGTTTAGGAATAGGGTATGGTGAAGGGTAAGGTTTAGGGTTAGGTTTAGTGTTAGCACTCGGGTAAGTTTTAGGGTACATGTGAGGATACGAAAACGTGTGAAGTTTAGGGTATGTGTCAGGGTAGGGTTCAGTGTTAGAGTAGCGGTTAGGGTTAGGGTTCGTTTAGGATAAGGGTTCGGGTTAGTTAAGGGTTAGGTTTAGGGTTCATGTTAGCATTAGAAAACGGGTTTAGGGTACAGGTTATGGTACAAAAACTTTTTAGTGCCACGGATATATTAGGGTATGTGTTAGTGTTAGTGAATGTGTTACAATTGTGATATGGCTTAGGGTAAGGTTTAGCGTTAAGGTAGGTTTAGGTTTAGTGTTAGGGTTAGCGAACGGGTAAATTTTAGGGTACAGGTGAGGGTACGAAAATGTGTTAGTGTTAGGTTATATGTTAGGGTAAGGGTTACTGTTAGTGTACGGTATAGGTTTAGGGTACGGGTTAGGGTAAGGTTTAGGGTTAGGTGTAGGGTTTGGTTTAGGGTTAGGGTGGAGTTATCAAATGGTAAGGTTTAGGGTACAGGTGAGGGTATGGAAACGTGTTAGGGTCAGGGTACGTATTAGGGTACGGGTTAGTGTTAGTGTATGGGTTAAGATTAGGGTACAGGTTTAGGGTAAAATTTAGAGTTAGGGTTACGTTTAGGTTAAGGGTTAGGTTTAGGGATAGCGAGCGGGTAAGGTTTAGGGTACACATGAGGGTACGAAGACGTGTTAGGCTTAGGGTACATGCTAGGGTTCATGTCAGGCTTAGTGCACGGATTAGGATTAGGGTACGGGTTAGGGTAAGGTATAGGAATAGGTTTAGGGATACGTTTTAGGGTTAGGGTTAGGTTTGGTGAATGGTTAATATTTAGTGTACAGGTGAAGGTACAGAAATGTTTTAGTGTACGCGTTAGTGTTCGTGTATGGGTTAGGATTATGGGATGGGTTAGGGTAAGTTTTAAGGTTAAGTTTAGGGATAAGATTAGGGTTAAGGTTAGGGATAGCGAACAGGTAAGTGTCAGGTTAACAGTGAAGGTACGAAAACATGTTAAGCTTAGAGTACGGGTTAGTGTTAGTGTACGGGTTATGATTGGGGTACCATTTAGGGTAAGGTTAGGGTTAGGGTTAGGGATAGTTTTAGGGTTAAGGTTAGGGATAGCGAACGGGTATGGTTCAGGTTACATGTGAGGGTTACGAATACGTGTTAGGGTTAGGGTACGTGATAGGTTACGGTTTATTTTTAGTGTACGGTTTAGGATTAGTGTATGGGATAGGGTAAGATTTAGGGGCAGGTTTAGGGTTAAGGTTTGGTTTAGGTTTAGGTTTAGTGTTAACGAACGGGTAAGGTTTAGGGTACAGGTGAGGTTACAAAAAGCTTTTAGGGTTAGGAAACGTCTTAGTGTATGGGTTAGTTTTAGTATACGGGTTAGGATTAGGGTACAGGTTAGGGTAAGGATTAGGGTTAGGGTTAGTGTTCGGTTTCGTGAATGGTAAGTTTTAGGGTACAGGTGAGGGTACGAAAACGTGTTACGTTTAGAGTACCTGTTAGTTTCCTTGTTAGTTTTAGAGTAAGTTTTAGGATAAGAGCACAGGTTCGGGTAAGGTTTAGGGTTAGGGTTAGGGTTAGGTTTAGGATTAGTGTTATGGTTATCAAACAGTTAAGCTTTAGGGTACATTTGAGGGTATGAAAAGCTTTCAGGGTTAGGGTATGTGTTAGGATATGTGTTAGTGTTAGTGTATGCATTAGCATTAGGGAAAGGGTTAGGGTTATGTTTAGGGCTAGGGTTAGGGTTAGCGAACAGGTAAGCTTTAGAGTACAGGTGAGAGTATGGAAAAGTGTTAGTGTCAGGGAATGTGTTAGGGCATATGTTACTGTGAGTGTATGGTTTAGTATTAGGGTACAGGTTAGGCTAAATATTAGGGTTGGGGTTAGGTTTGGATTAGGGGTAGGGTTAGGGTTAGCGAACAGGTAAGGTTTAGGGTACAGATGAGGGTACGGAAAACTGTTACATTCAGGGTACGTGTTAGGGCATTGGTTAGTGTTAGTGTATGCGTTAGGATTTGATTACGGGTTAGGGTAATGTGTAGGGTTGGGGTTAAGTTTAGGTTTAGGATTAGGCTTAGGGTTACCAAAGGGTAAGGTTTAGGATACAAATGAGGGTATGGCAACGTGTTAGAGTCAGGGTACGTGTTATGGCATGGTTTAGAGTTGGTGTACAGGTTAGATTAGGGTACGGGTTAGGATAAGGGGTAGGGTTGTGGTTAGGTTTATGTTTAGGGCTAGGGTTAGGGTTAGCGAATGGGTAAGGTTTATGGTACAGTTGAGGGTATGGAAAATTTTAGGGTCAGGGTACGTGTTAGGGCATGCGTTAGTGTTAGTGTATGGGTTAAGATTAGGGTACGGTTTAGGGTAAGGTGTAGATTTGGGGTCCGTTTCGGTTTAGGACAACGATTCGGGTTAGCAAACTTGTAAGGTTTAGGGTATAAGTGAGGTTACAGAAAAGTTTTGGGGTCAGGGTGCGTGGTAAGGCAGATGTTAGTGTTAGTGAACGGGTTAGGATTATGATTCGGGTTGGTGTAAGGTGTAGGGTTAGTGTTAGGTTTAGGTGTAGGGCTAGGGCTAGTGTTCGCGAAAGGGTGATGTTTATGGTACAGGTGAGGGTAAGGAAACGTGTTAGGGTCATGTTACGTGTTAGGGCATGGGTTAGTGTTAGTGTACGGGTTAGGATTAGGGTATGGTTTAGGGTAAAGTTAGGGTTGCTGTTAGGGTTAGGTTTAGGGTTAGGGTTAGGCTTTGTGAAAGGGTAACATTTAGTGTACAGGTGAGGGAACAAAAATGTTTTAGGGTACAGGTTAGTGTTAGTGTACGGGTTAGGATTAGGTTACGGGTTAGGGAAAGGTTTAGGTTTAGGTTTAGGGACAGGTTTAAGGTTAAGTTTAGGGACAGTGAACGGGTAAGTTTCAGGTTACAGATGAGGGTACAAGAACATTTTAGGCTTAGGGTACGGTTTACTCTTAGTGTCCAGTTTAGGATTAGTGTACGTTTAGGGTAAGGGTTAGGGTTAGAGTTAGGTTTAGGCTTAGGGATACGGTTAGCGAACGGCCAAGCTTTAGGGTACAGGTGAGGGTAAGAATATGTGTTAAGGTTAGGGAACGTGTTAGGGTACGGGTTAGTGTTAGTGTACATGTTAGGATCAGGGTACGTTTTATTGTAAGGTATAGGGTTAGGGTTAGGGTTAGGGTTAGTGAACGGGTAACGTTTAGGTTATAGGTGAGGGCACGCAAATTTTTAGAGTTATGGTATGTGTTAGGGTACGGGTTAGTGTTAGAGTATGGATTAGGATTAGAGTATGGGTTAGGGTAAGTGTTAGGGTTAGTGTTAGCTTTATGTTTAAGGTTAGTGTTAGTGTTAGCCAATGGGTAAGCTTTAGGGTACAGGTGAGACTGTGAAAAAATGTTAGGTTTAGGGTACATGTTAGATTACGGGTTAGTGTTAATGTAAGGTTTAGGAATAGGGTATGGTGTAGGGTAAGGTTTAGGGTTAGGTTTAGTGTTAGCACTCGGGTAAGTTTTAGGGTACATGTGAGGATACGAAAACGTGTGAAGTTTAGGGTATGTGACAGGGTAGGGTTCAGTGTTAGAGTACAGGATAGGGTTAGGGTTCGTTTAGGATAAGGGTTCGGGTTAGTTAAGGGTTAGCTTTAGGGTTCATGTTAGCATTAGAAAACGGGTTTAGGGTACAGGTGAGGGCACAAAAACTTTTTAGCGTTAGCGAACATATTAGGGTATGGGTTAGTGTTAGTGAATGGGTTACGATTGTGATATGGCTTAGGCTAAGGTTTAGGGTTAAGGTAGGTTTAGGTTTAGTGTTAGGGGTAGAGAACGGGTAAGTTTTAGGGTACAGGTGAGGGTACGAAAACGTGTTAGTGTTAGGTTATGTGTTAGGGTAAGGGTTACTGTTAGTGTACGGTTTAGGTTTAGTGTAGGGTTAGAGTTAGGTTTAGGGTTAGGTGTAGGGCTTGGTTTAGGGTTAGGTTCGAGTTATCAAATGGTAAGGTTTAGGGTACAGGTGAGGGTACGGAAACGTGTTAGGGTCAGGGTACGTATTAGGGTACGGGTTAGTGTTATTGTATGGGTTAAGATTAGGGTACAGGTTTAGGGTAAGATTTAGAGTTAAGGTTACGTTTAGGTTTAGGGTTAGGTTTAGGGATAGCGAGCGGGTAAGATTTAGGGTACACATGAGGGTACGAAAACGTGTTAGGCTTAGGGTACATGCTAGGGTTCATGTTAGGCTTAGTACACGGATTAGGATTAGGGTACAGGTTAGTGTAAGGTATAGGGATAGGGTTAGGGATAGGTTTTAGGGTTAAGGTTAGGTTTGGTGAATGGTTAATATTTAGTGTACAGGTGAGGGTACAGAAATGTTTTAGTGTACGCGTTAGTGTTCGTGTATGGTTTAGGATTATGGGACGGGTTAGGGTAAGTTTTAGGGTTAGGTTTAGGGATAAGATTAGGGTTAAGGTTAGGGATAGTGAACAGGTAAGTATCAGGTTAAAAGTGAAGGTACGAAACCATGTTAAGCTTAGAGAACGGGTTAGTGTTAGTGTACGGGTTATGATTGGGGTACCATTTAGGGTAAGGTTAGGGTTAGGGTTAGGGATAGGTTTAGGGTTAAGGTTAGGGTTAGCGAACGGGTATGGTTCAGGTTACATGTGAGGGTTACGAATACGTGTTAGGGTTAGGGTACGTGATAGGTTACGGTTTATTTTTAGTGTACGGTTTAGGATTAGTGTATGGGTTTGGGTAAGATTTAGGGGCAGGTTTAGGGTTAAGGTTTGGTTTAGGTTTCGGTTTAGTGTTAACGAACGGGTAAGGTTTGGGGTACAGGTGAGTGCACGAAAAGCTTTTAGGGTTAGGAAACGTCTTAGTGTATGGGTTAGTTTTTGTATACGGGTGAGGATTAGGGTACAGTTTAGGGTAAGGATTAGGGTTAGGGTTAGGTTTAGGTTTAGGGTTAGTGTTAGGTTTCATGAATGGTAAGTTTTAGAGTACAGGTGAGGGTACGAAATCTTGTTACGTTTAGGGTACCTGTTAGTTTCCTGGTTAGTTTTTGAGTACGTTTTAGGATAAGAGCACAGGTTCGGGTAAGGTTTAGGGTTAGGTTTAGGGTTAGGTTTAGGATTAGTGTTATGGTTATCAAACAGTTAAGTTTTAGGGTACATTTGAGGGTATGAAAAGCTTTTAGGGTTAAGGTATGTGTTAGGATATGTGTTAGTGTTAGTGTATGCATTAGAATTAGGGTACGGGTTAGGGCTATGTTTAGGGCTAGGGTTAGGGTTAGAGAACAGGTAACCTTTAGGGTACAGGTGAGGGTATGGAAAAGTGTTAGTGTCAGGGTATGTGTTAGGGAACATGTTAGTGTGAGTGTATCGTTTAGTACTAGGGTACGGGTTAGGCTAAAGATTAGGGTTGGGGTTAGGTTTGGATTAGGGGTAGGGTTAGGGTTAGCGAACAGGTAAGGTTTAGGGTACAGATGAGGGTATGGAAAACTGTTACAGTCAGGGTACGTGTTAGGGCATGGGTTAGTGTTAGTGTATGCGTTAGGATTTGAGTACGGGTTAGGGTAAGGTGTAGGGTTGTGGTTAGGTTTAGGTTTAGGTTTAGGGGTAGGGTTACCAAAGGGCAAGGTTTAGGATACAAATGAGGGTATGGCAACGGGTTAGAGACAGGGTACGTGTTAGGGCATGGTTTAGAGTTGGTGTACGGGTTAGGATTAGGGTACGGGTTATGGTAAGGGGTAGGGTTGTGGTTAGGTTTATGTTTAGGGCTAGGGTTAGGGTTAGCGAATGGGTAAGGTTTAGGTTACAATTGAGGGTATGGAAAATTTTAGAGTCAGGGTACGTGTTAGGGCATGCGTAAGTGTTAGTGTATGGGTTAAGATTAGGGTGCGGGTTAGGGTAAGGTGTAGGTTTGGGGTCCGTTTCGGTTTAGGACAACGGTTCGGGTTAGCAAACTTGTAAGGTTTAGGGTATAGGTGAGGTTACAGAAAAGTGTTGGGGTCAGGGTGCGTGTTAAGGCAGAGGTTAGTGTTAGTGAACGGGTTAGGATTATGATTCGGGTTGGTGTAAGGTGTAGGGTTAGTGTTAGGTTTAGGTGTAGGGCTAGGCCTAGTGTTTGCTAATGTGTGATGTTTATGGTACAGGTGAGGGTAAGGAAACGTGTTAGGGTCATGTTACGTGTTAGGGCATGGGTTAGTGTTAGTGTACGGGTTAGGATTAGTGTACGGTTTAGGGTAAAGATAGGGTTGTGGTTAGGGTTAGGTTTAGGGTTAGGGTTAGGGTTTGTGAATGGGTAACATTTAGTGTACAGGTGAGGGAACAAATATGTTTTAGGTTTAGGGTTACTGTTAGTGTACGGGTTAGGATTAGGTTACGGGTTAGGGAAAGGTTTAGGTTTAGTTTTAGGGACAGGTTTAAGGTTAAGGTTAGGGACAGTGAACGGGTAAGTTTCAGGTTACAGATGAGGGTACAAAAACATTTTAGGCTTAGGGTACGGGTTACTCAGTGTCCAGTTTTGGATTAGTGTACGTTTAGGGTAAGGTTTAGGGTTAGAGTTAGGTTTAGGCTTAGGGGTACAGTTAGCAAACGGCCAAGATTTAGGGTACAGGTGAGGATAAGAATAAGTGTTAAGGTTAGGGAACGTGTTAGGGTACGGGTTAGGGTTAGTGTACATGTTAGTATCAGGGTACGATTTATTGTAAGGTATAGGGTTAGGGTTAGGGTTAGGTTTAGTGAACGGGTAAGGTTTAGTGTATAGGTGAGGGCGCGCAAACTTTTTAGAGTTACGGTATGTGTTATGGTACGGGTTAGTGTTAGAGTATGGATTAGGATTAGAGTATGGGTTAGGGTAAGTATTAGGGTTAGTGTTAGCTTTATGTTTAAGGTTAGTGTTAGTGTTAGCCAATGGGTAAGCTTTAGGGTACAGGTGAGACTGTGAAAAAATGTTAGGTTTAGGGTACATGTTAGATTACGGGTTAGTGTTAATGTAAGGTTTAGGAATAGGGTATGGTGAAGGGTAAGGTTTAGGGTTAGGTTTAGTGTTAGCACTCGGGTAAGTTTTAGGGTACATGTGAGGATACGAAAACGTGTGAAGTTTAGGGTATGTGTCAGGGTAGGGTTCAGTGTTAGAGTAGCGGTTAGGGTTAGGGTTCGTTTAGGATAAGGGTTCGGGTTAGTTAAGGGTTAGGTTTAGGGTTCATGTTAGCATTAGAAAACGGGTTTAGGGTACAGGTTATGGTACAAAAACTTTTTAGTGCCACGGATATATTAGGGTATGTGTTAGTGTTAGTGAATGTGTTACAATTGTGATATGGCTTAGGGTAAGGTTTAGCGTTAAGGTAGGTTTAGGTTTAGTGTTAGGGTTAGCGAACGGGTAAATTTTAGGGTACAGGTGAGGGTACGAAAATGTGTTAGTGTTAGGTTATATGTTAGGGTAAGGGTTACTGTTAGTGTACGGTATAGGTTTAGGGTACGGGTTAGGGTAAGGTTTAGGGTTAGGTGTAGGGTTTGGTTTAGGGTTAGGGTGGAGTTATCAAATGGTAAGGTTTAGGGTACAGGTGAGGGTATGGAAACGTGTTAGGGTCAGGGTACGTATTAGGGTACGGGTTAGTGTTAGTGTATGGGTTAAGATTAGGGTACAGGTTTAGGGTAAAATTTAGAGTTAGGGTTACGTTTAGGTTAAGGGTTAGGTTTAGGGATAGCGAGCGGGTAAGGTTTAGGGTACACATGAGGGTACGAAGACGTGTTAGGCTTAGGGTACATGCTAGGGTTCATGTCAGGCTTAGTGCACGGATTAGGATTAGGGTACGGGTTAGGGTAAGGTATAGGAATAGGTTTAGGGATACGTTTTAGGGTTAGGGTTAGGTTTGGTGAATGGTTAGTATTTAGTGTACAGGTGAAGGTACAGAAATGTTTTAGTGTACGCGTTAGTGTTCGTGTATGGGTTAGGATTATGGGATGGGTTAGGGTAAGTTTTAAGGTTAAGTTTAGGGATAAGATTAGGGTTAAGGTTAGGGATAGCGAACAGGTAAGTGTCAGGTTAACAGTGAAGGTACGAAAACATGTTAAGCTTAGAGTACGGGTTAGTGTTAGTGTACGGGTTATGATTGGGGTACCATTTAGGGTAAGGTTAGGGTTAGGGTTAGGGATAGTTTTAGGGTTAAGGTTAGGGATAGCGAACGGGTATGGTTCAGGTTACATGTGAGGGTTACGAATACGTGTTAGGGTTAGGGTACGTGATAGGTTACGGTTTATTTTTAGTGTACGGTTTAGGATTAGTGTATGGGATAGGGTAAGATTTAGGGGCAGGTTTAGGGTTAAGGTTTGGTTTAGGTTTAGGTTTAGTGTTAACGAACGGGTAAGGTTTAGGGTACAGGTGAGGGTACGAAAAGCTTTTAGGGTTAGGAAACGTCTTAGTGTATGGGTGAGTTTTAGTATACGGGTTAGGATTAGGGTACAGGTTAGGGTAAAGATTAGGGATAGGGTTAGGTTTAAGTTTAGGGTTAGTGTTAGGTTTCGTGAATGGTAAGTTTTTGGGTACAGGTGAGGGTATGAAAACGTGTTACGTTTAGGGTACCTGTTAGTTTCCTGGTTAGTTTTAGAGTACGTTTTAGGATAAGAGCACAGGTTCGGGTAAGGTTTAGGGTTAGGGTTAGGGTTAGGTTTAGGATTAGTGTTATGGTTATCAAACAGTTAAGTTTTACGGTATATTTGAGGGTATGAAAAGCTTTTAGGGTTAGGGTATGTGTTAGGATATGTGTTAGTGTTAGTGTATGCATTAGCATTAGGGTACGGGTTAGAGTTATGTTTAGGGCTAGGGTTAGGGTTAGCGAACAGGTAACCTTTAGGGTACAGGTGAGGGTATGGAAAAGTGTTAGTGTCAGGGTATGTGTTAGGGCACATGTTAGTGTGAGTGTATGGTTTAGTATTAGGGTACGGGTTAGGCTAAAGATTAGGGTTGGGGTTAGGTTTGGATTAGGGGTAGGGTTAGGGTTAGCGAACAGGTAAGGTTTAGGGTACAGATGTGGGTACGGAAAACTGTTACAGTCAGGGTACGTGTTAGGGCATGGGTTAGTGTTAGTGTATGCGTTAGGATTTGAGTATGGGTTAGGGTAAGGTGTAGGGTTGGGGTTAGGTTTAGGTTTAGGTTTAGGGATAGGTTTACCAAAGGGTAAGGTTTAGGATACAAATGAGGGTATGGCAACGTGTTAGATTCAGGGTACGTGTTAGGGCATGGTTTAGAGTTGGTGTACGGGTTAGGATTAGGGTACGGGTTAGGGTAAGGGGTAGGGTTGTGTTTAGGTTTATGTTTAGGGCTAGGGTTAGGGTTAGCGAATGGGTAAGGTTTAGGGTACAGTTGAGGGTATGGAAGATTTTAGGGTCAGTGTACGTGTTAGGGCATGCGTTAGTGTTAGTGTATGGGTTAAGATTAGGGTGCGGGTTAGGGTAAGGTGTAGGTTTGGGGTCCGTTTCGGTTTAGCACAACGGTTCGGGTTAGCAAACTTGTAAGGTTTAGGGTATAGGTGAGGTTACAGAAAAGTGTTGGGGTCAGGGTGCGTGTTAAGGCAGAGGTTAGTGTTAGTGAACGGGTTAGGATTATGATTCGGGTTGTTGAAAGGTGTAGGGTTAGTGTTAGGTTTAGGTGTAGGGCTAGGGCTAGTGTTCGCGAATGGGTGATGTTTATGGTACAGGTGAGGGTAAGGAAACGTGTTAGGGTCATGTTACGTGTTAGGGCATGGGTTAGTGTTAGTGTACGTGTTAGGATTAGGGTACGGTTTAGGGAAAAGGTAGGGTTGCAGTTAGGGTTAGGTTTAGGGTTAGGGTTAGGGTTTGTGAATGGGTAACATTTAGTGTACAGGTGTGGGAACAAAAATGTTTTAGGGTACGGGTTAGTGTTAGTGTACGGGTTAGGATTAGGTTACGGGTTAGGGAAAGGTTTAGGTTTAGGTTTAGGGACAGGTTTAAGGTTAAGGATAGGGACAGTGAACGGGTAAGTTTCAGGTTACAGATGAGGGTACAAAAACATTTTAGGCTTAGGGTACGGGTTACTCTTAGTGTCCAGTTTAGGATTAGTGTACGTTTAGGGTAAGGGTTAGGGTTAGAGTTAGGTTTAGGCTTAGGGTTACGGTTAGCGAATGGCCAAGCTTTAGGGTACAGGTGAGGGTAAGAATACGTGTTAAGGTTAGGGAACGTGTTAGGGTACGGGTTAGTGTTAGTGTACATGTTAGGATCAGGGTACGTTTTATTGTAAGGTATAGGGTTAGGGTGAGGGTTAGGTTTAGCGAACGGGTAAGGTTTAGGGTATAGGTGAGGGCACGCAAATTTTTAGAGTTACGGTATGTTTTAGGGTACGGGTTAGTGTTAGAGTATGGATTAGGATTAGAGTATGGGTTAGGGTAAGTGTTAGGGTTAGTGTTAGCTTTATGTATAAGGTTAGTGTTAGTGTTAGCCAAAGGGTAAGCTTTAGGGTACAGGTGAGACTGTGAAAAAATGTTAAGTTTAGGGTACATGTTAGATTACGGGTTAGTGTTAATGTAAGGTTTAGGAATAGGGTACGGTGTAGGGTAAGGTTTAGGGTTAGGTTTAGTGTTAGCACTGGGGTAAGTTTTAGGGTACATGTGAGGATACGAAAACGTGTGAAGTTTAGGGTATGTGTCAGGGTAGGGTTCCGTGTTAGAGTACCCGTTAAGGTTAGGGTTCGTTTAGGATAAGGATTCGGGTTAGTTAAGGGTTAGGTTTAGGGTTCATGTTAGCATTAGAAAACGGGTTTAGGGTACAGGTGAGGGTACAAAAACTTTTTAGTGCTAGCGAACATATTAGGGTATGGGTTAGTGTTAGTGAATGGTTTACGATTGTGATATGGCTTAGGCTAAACTTGAGGCTTAAGGTAAGTTTAGGTTTAGTGTTAGGGTTAGCGAACGGGTAAGTTTTAGGGTACAGGTGAGGGTATGAAAACGTGTTAGGGTAAGGGTTACTGTTAGTGTACGGTTTAGATTTAGGGTACGGGTTAGGGTAAGGTTTAGGGTTAGGTGTAGGTTTTGGTTTAGGGTTAGGGTGGAGTTATCAAATGGTAAGGTTTAGTGTACAGGTGAGGGTACGGAAACGTGTTAGGGTCAGGGTACGTATTAGGGTACGGGTTAGTTTTAGTGTATGGGTTAAGATTAGGGTACAGGGTTAGGGTAAGATTTAGAGTTAGGGTTACGTTTAGGTTTAGGGTTAGGTTTAGGGATAGCGAGCGGGTAAGGTTTAGGGTAACCATGAGGGTACGAAAACGTGTTAGGCTTAGGGTACATGCTAGGGTTCATGTTAGGCTTAGTGCACGGATTAGGATTAGGGTACAGGTTAGGGTAAGGTATAGGGATAGGGTTAGGGATAGGTTTTAGGGTTAGGGTTAGGTTTGGTGAATGGTTAATATTTAGTGTACAGGTGAGGGTACAGAAATGTTTTAGTGTACGCGTTAGTGTTCGTGTATGGGTTAGGATTATGGGAGGGGTTAGGGTAAGTTTTATGGTTAGGTTTAGGGATAAGATTAGGGTTAAGGTTAGGGATAGCGAACAGGTAAGTATCAGGTTAAAAGTGAAGGTACGAAAACATGTTAAGCTTAGAGTACGGGTTAGTGTTAGTGTACGGGTTATGATTGAGGTAACATTTAGGGTAAGGTTAGGGTTAGGGTTAGGGATAGTTTTAGGGTTAAGGTTAGGGATAGCGAACGGGTATGGTTCAGGTTACATGTGAGGGTTACGAATCCGTGTTAGGGTTAGGGTACGTGATAGGTTACGGTTTATTTTTAGTGTACGGTTTAGGATTAGTGTATGGGTTAGGGTAAGATTTAGGGGCAGGTTTAGGGTTAAGGTTTGGTTTAGGTTTAGGTTTAGTGTTAACGAACGGGTAAGGTTTAGGGTACAGGTGAGGGTACGAAAAGCTTTTAGGGTTAGGAGACGTCTTAGTGTATGGGTTAGTTTTAGTATACGGGTTAGGATTAGGGTACAGGTTAGGGTAAGTATTAGGGTTAGGGTTAGGGTTAGGTTTAGGTTGAGGGTTAGTGTTAGGTTTCGTGAATGGTAAGTTTTAGGGTACAGGTGAGCGTACGAAAACGTGTTACGTTTAGGGTACCTGTTAGTTTCCTCTTTAGTTTTAGAGTACGTTTTAGGATAAGAGCACAGGTTCGGGTAAGGTTTAGGGTTAGGGTTAGGGTTAGGTTTAGGATTAGTGTTATGGTTATCAAAGAGTTAAGTTTAAGGGTACATTTGAGAGTATGAAAAGCTTTTATGGTTAGGGTATGTGTTAGGATATGTGTTAGTGTTAGTGTATGCATTAGCATTAGGGTACGGGTTAGGGTTATGTTTAGGACTAGGGTTAGGGTTAGCAAACAGGTAACCTTTAGGGTACAGGTGAGGGTATGGAAAAGTGTTAGTGTCAGGGTATGGGTTAGGGCACATGTTAGTGTGAGTGTATGGTTTAGTATTACGGTACGGGTTAGGCTAAAGATTAGGGTTGGGTTTAGAATTGGATTAGGGGTAGGGTTAGGTTTAGCGAACAGGTAAGGTTTAGGGTACAGATGAGGGTACGGAAATCTGTTACAGTCAGGGTACGTGTTAGGGCATGGGTTAGTGTTAGTGTATGCGTTAGGATTTGAGTACGGGTTAGGCTATGGTGTAGGGTTGGGGTTATTTTTAGGTTTAGGTTTAGGGGTAGGGTTACCAAAGGGTAAGGTTTAGGATACAAATGAGGGTATGGCAACGTGTTAGAGTCAGGGTACGTGTTAGGGCATGGTTTAGAGTTGGTGTACGGGTTAGGATTAGGGTACGGGTTAGGGTAAGGAATAGGGTTGTGGTTAGGTTTTTGTTTAGGGCTACGGTTAGGGGTAGCGAATGGGTAAGGTTTAGGGTACAGTTGAGGGTATGGAAAATTTTAGGGTCAGGGTACGTGTTAGGGCATGCGTTAGTGTTAGTGAATGGGTTAAGATTTGGGTGCGGGTTAGGGTAAGGTGTAGGTTTGGGGTCCGTTTCGGTTTAGGACAATGGTTCGGGTTAGCAAACTTGTAAGGTTTAGGGTATAGGTGAGGTTACAGAAAAGTGTTGGGGTCAGGGTGCGTGTTAAGGCAGAGGTTAGTGTTAGTGAACGGGTTAGGATTATGATTCGGGTTGGTGTAAGTTGTAGCGTTAGTGTTAGGTTTAGGTGTAGGGCTAGGGCTAGTGTTCGCGAATGGGTGATGTTTATGGTACAGGTGAGGGTAAGGAAACGTGTTAGGGTCATGTTACGTGTTAGGGCATGGGTTACTGTTAGTGTACGTGTTAGGATTAGGGTACGGTTTAGGGTAAAGGTAGGGTTGTGTTTAGGGTTAGGTTTAGGTTTAGAGTTAGGGTTTGTGAATGGGTAACATTTAGTGTACAGGTGAGGGAACAAAAATGTTTTAGGGTACGGGTTATTGTTAGTGTACGGGTTAGGATTAGGTTACGGGTTAGGGAAAGGTTTAGGTTTAGGTTTAGGGACAGGTTTAAGGTTAAGGTTAGGGACAGTGAACGGGTAAGTTTCAGGTTACAGATGAGGGTACAAAAACATTTTAGGCTTAGGGTACGGGTTACTCTTAGTGTCCAGTATAGGATTAGTGTATGTTTAGGGTAAGGGTTAGGGTTAGAGTTAGGTTTAGGCTTAGGGTTACGGTTAGCGAACGGCCAAGCTTTAGGGTACAGGTGAGGGTCAGAATACGTGTTAAGGTTAGGGAATGCTTTAGGGTACGGGTTAGTGTTAGTGTACATGTTAGGATCAGGGTACGTTTTATTGTAAAGTATAGGGTTAGGGTTAGGGTTAGGGTTAGCGAACGGGTAAGGTTTAGGATATAGGTGAGGGCACGCAAACTTTTTAGAGTTACGGTATGTGTTAGGTTACGGGTTAGTGTTAGAGTATGGATTAGGATTAGAGTATGGGTTAGGGTATGTGTTAGGGTTAGTTTTAGCTTTATGTTTAAGGTTAGTGTTAGTGTTAGCCAATGGGTAAGCTTTAGGGTACAGGTGAGATTGTGAAAAAATGTTAGGTTTAGGGTACATGCTAGATTATGGGTTAGTGTTAATGTAAGGTTTAGGAATAGGGTATGGTGTAGGGTAAGGTTTAGGGTTAGGTTTAGTGTTAGCACTCGGGTAAGTTTTAGGGTACATGTGAGGATACGAAAACGTGTGAAGTTTAGGGCATGTGTCAGGGTAGGGTTCAGTGTTAGAGTACCGGTTAGGGTTAGGGTTCGTTTAGGATAAGGGTTCGGGTTAGTTAAGGGTTAGGATTAGGGTTCATGTTAGCATTAGAAAATGGGTTTAGGGTACAGGTGAGGGTACAAAAACTTTTCAGTGCTAGCGAACATATTAGGGTATGGGTTACGATGGTGATATTGCTTAGGCTTAGGTTTAGGGTTAAGGTAGGTTTAGGTTTAGTGTTAGGGTTAGCGAACGGGTAAGTTTTAGGGTACAGGTGAGGGTACGAAAACGTGTTAGTGTTAGGCTATGTGTTAGGGTAAGTGTTACTGTTAGTGTACGGTTTAGGTTTAGGGTACGGGTTAGGGTAAGGTTTAGGGTTAGGTGTAGGGTTTGGTTTAGGGTTACGGTGGAGTTAACAAATGGTAAGGTTTAGGGTACAGGTGAGGGTACGGAAAAGTGTTAGGGTCAGTGTACGTATTAGGGTACGGGTTAGTGTTAGTGTATGGGTTAAGATTAGGGTACAGGCTTAGGGTAAGATTTAGAGTTAGGGTTACGTTTAGGTTTAGGGTTAGGTTTAGGGATAGCGAGCGGATAAGTTTTAGGGTACACATGAGGGTACGAAAACGTGTTAGGCTTAGGGTACATGCTAGGGTTCATGTTAGGCTTAGTGCACGGATTAGGATTAGGGTACAGGTTAGGGTAAGGTATAGGGATAGGGTTAGGGATAGGTTTTAGGGTTAGGGTTAGGTTTGGTGAATGGTTAATATTTAGTGTACAGGTGAGGGTACAGAAATGTTTTAGTGTACGCATTAGTGTTCGTGTATGGGTTAGGATTATGGGAGGGGTTAGGGTAAGTTTTAGGGTTAGGTTTAGGGATAAGATTAGGGTTAAGGTTAGGGATAGCGAACAGGTAAGTATCAGGTTAAAAGTGAAGGTACGAAAACATGTTAAGCTTAGAGTACGGGTTAGTGTTAGTGTACGGGTTATGATTGGGGTACCATTTAGGGTAAGGTTAGGGTTAGGGTTAGGGATAGGTTTAGGGTTAAGGTTAGGGATAGCGAACGGGTATGGTTCAGGTTACATGTGAGGGATACGAATACGTGTTAGGGTTAGGGTACGTGATAGGTTACGGTTTATTCTTAGTGTACGGTTAGGATTAGTGTATGGGTTAGGGTAAGATTTAGGGGCAGGTTTAGGGTTAACGTTTGGTTTAGCTTTAGGTTTAGTGTTAACGAACGGGTAAGGTTTAGGGTACAGGTGAGGGTACGAAAAGCTTTTAGGGTTAGGAAACGTCTTAGTGTATGGGTTAGTTTTAGTATACGGGTTAGGATTAGGGTACAGGTAAGGGTAAGGATTAGGGTTAGGGTTAGGTTTAGGTTTAGGGTTAGTGTTAGGTTTCGTGAATGGTAAGTTTTAGGGTACAGGTGAGGGTACGAAATCGTGTTACGTTTAGGGTACCTGTTAGTTTCCTGTTTAGTTTTAGAGTACGTTTTAGGATAAGAGCACAGGTTCGGGTAAGGTTTAGGGTTAGGGTTAGGGTTAGGTTTAGGATTAGTGTTATGGTTATCAAACAGTTAAGTTTTCGGGTACATTTGAGGGTATGAAAAGCTTTTAGGGTTAGGGTATGTGTTAGGATATGTGTTAGTGTTAGTGTATGCATTAGCATTAGGGTACGGGTTAGGGTTATGTTTAGGGCTAGGGTTAGGGTTAGCGAACAGGTAACCTTTAGGGTACAGGTGAGGGTATGGAAAAGTGTTAGTGTCAGGGAATGTGTTAGGGGCCATGTTAGTGTGAGTGTATGATTTAGTATTAGGTTACGGGTTAGGCTAAAGTTTAGGGTTGTGGTTAGGTTTGGATTAGGCGTAGGGTTAGGGTTAGCGAACAGGTAAGGTTTAGGGTACAGATGAGGTTACGGAAAACTGTTACAGTCAGGGTACGTGTTAGGGCATGGGTTAGTGTTAGTGTATGCGTTAGGATTTGAGTACGGGTTAGGGTAAGGTGTAGGGTTGGGGTTAGGTTTATGTTTAGGTTTAGGGGTAGGGTTACCAAAGGGTAAGGTTTAGGATACAAATGAGGGTATGGCAAAGTGTTAGAGTCAGGGTACGTGTTAGGGCATTGTTTAGAGTTGGTGTACGGGTTAGGATTAGGGTACAGTTTAGGGTAAGGGGTAGGTTTGTGGTTAGGTTTATGTTTAGGGCTAGGGTTAGGGTTAGGGAATGGGTAAGGTTTAGGGTACAGTTGAGGGTATGGAAAATTTTAGGGTCAGGGTACGTGATAGGGTATGCGTTAGTTTTAGTGTATGGGTTAAGATTAGGGTGCGGGTTAGGGTAAGGTGTAGGTTTGGGGTCCGTTTCGGGTTAGGACAACGGTTAGGGTTAGCAAACTTGTAAGGTTTAGGGTATAGGTGAGGTTACAGAAAAGTATTGCGGTCAGGGTGCATGTTAAGGCAGAGGTTAGTGTTAGTGAACGGGTTAGGATTATGATTCGGGTTGGTGTAAGGTGTAGGGTTAGTGTTAGGTTTAGGTGTAGGGCTAGGGCTAGTGTTCGCGAATGGGTGATGTTTATGGTACAGGTGAGGGTAAGGAAACGTGATAGGGTCATGTTACATGTTAGGGCATGTGTTAGTGTTAGTGTACGGGTTAGGATTAGGGTACGGTTTAGGGTAAAGGTAGGGTTGCGGTTAGGGTTAGGTTTAGGGTTACGGTTAGGGTTTGTGAATGGGTAACATATAGTGTACAGGTGAGGGAACAAAAATGTTTTAGGGTACGGGTTAGTGTTAGTGTACGGGTTATGATTAGGTTATGGGTGAGGGAAAGGTTTAGGTTTAGGTTTAGGGACAGGATTAAAGTTAAGGTTAGGGACAGTGAACGGGTAAGTTTCAGGTTACAGATGAGGGTACAAAAACATTTTAGGCTTAGGGTACGGGTTACTCTTAGTGTCCAGTTTAGGATTATTGTACATTTAGGGTAAGGGTTAGGGTTAGAGTTAGGTTTAGGCTTAGGGTTATGGTTCGCGAACGGCCAAGCTTTAGGGTACAGGTGAGGGTAAGAATACGTGTTAAGGTTAGGGAACGTGTTAGGGTATGGGTTAGTGTTAGTGTATATGTTAGGATCAGGGTACGTTTTATTGTAAGGTATAGGGTTAGGGTTAGGGTTAGGGTTAGCGAACTGGTAAGGTTTAGGGTATAGGTGAGGGCACGCAAATTTTTAGAGTTACGGTATGTGTTAGGGTACGGGTTAGTGTTAGAGTATGGATTAGGATTAGAATATGGGTTAGGGTAAGTGTTAGGGTTAGTTTTAGCTTTATGTTTAAGGTTAGTGTTAGTGTTAGCCAATGGGTTAGCTTTAGGGTACAGGTGAGACTGTGAAAAAATATTAGGTTTAGGGTACATGTTAGATTACGGGTTAGTGTTAATGTAAGGTTTAGGAATAGGGTATGGTGTAGGGTAAGGTTTAGGGTTAGGTTTAGTGTTAGCACTCGGGTAAGTTTTAGGGTACATGTGAGGATACGAAAACGTGTGAAGTTTAGGGTATGTGTCAGGGTAGGGTTCAGTGTTAGAGTACCGGTTAGGGTTAGGGTTCGTTTAGGATAAGGGTTCGGGTTAGTTAAGGGTTAGGTTTAGGGTTCATGTTAGCATTAGAAAACGGGTTTAGGGTACAGGTGAGGGAACAAAATATTTTTAGTGCTAGCGAATATATTAGGGTATGGTTTAGTGTTAGTGAATGGGTTACGATTGTGATATGGCTTAGGCTAAGGTTTAGGGTTAAGGTAGGTTTAGGTTTAGTGTTAGGGTTAGCGAACGGGTAAGTTTTAGGGTACAGGTGAGGGTACGAAAACGTTATAGTGTTAGGTTATGTGTTAGGGTAAGGGTTTCTGTTAGTGTACGGTTTAGGTTTAGGGTACGGGTTAGGGTAAGTTTTAGGGTTAGGTGTAGGGCTTGGTTTAGGGTTAGGGTGGAGTTATCAAATGGTAAGGTTTAGGGTACAGGTGACCATACGGAAACGTGTTAGGGTCAGGGTACGTATTATGGTACGGGTCAGTGTTAGTGTATGGGTTAAGAATAGGGTACAGGGTTAGGGTAAGATTTAGAGTTAAGGTTACGTTTAGGTTTAGGGTTAGGTTTAGGGATAGCGAGCGGGTAAGGTTTAGGGTACACATGAGGGTACGAAAACGTGTTAGGCTTAGGGTACATGCTAGGGTTCATGTTAGGCTTAGTGCACGGATTAGGATTAGGGTACAGGTTAGGGTAAGTTATGGGGATAGGGTTAGGGATAGGTTTTAGGGTTAGGGTTAGGTTTGGTGAATGGTTAATATTTAGTGTACAGGTGAGGGTACAGAAATGTTTTAGTGTACGCGTTAGTGTTCGTGTATGGGTTAGGATTATGGGACGGGTTAGGGTAAGTTTTAGGGTTAGGTTTAGGGATAAGATTAGGGTTAAGGTTAGGGATAGCGAACAGGTAAGTATCAGGTTAAAAGTGAAGGTACGAAAACATGTTAAGCTTAGAGTACGGGTTAGTGTTAGTGTACGGGTTATGATTGGGGTACCATTTAGGGTAAGGTTAGGCTTAGGGTTAGGGATAGGTTTAGGGTTAAGGTTAGGGATAGCGAACAGGTATGGTTCAGGTTACATGTGACGGTTACGAATACGTGTTAGGGTTAGGGTACATGATAGGTTACGGTTTATTTTTAGTGTACGGTTTAGGATTAGTGTATGGGTTAGGGTAAGATTTAGGGGCCGGTTTAGGGTTAAGGTTTGGTTTAGGTTTAGGTTTAGTGTTAACGAACGGGTAAGGTTTAGGGTACAGGTGAGGGTACGAAAAGCTTTTAGGGTTAGGAAACGTCTTAGTGTATGGGTTAGTTTAAGTATATGGGTTAGGATTAGGGTACAGGTTAGGGTAAGGTTTAGGGGTAGGGTTAGGTTTAGGTTTAGGGTTAGTGTTAGGTTTTGTGAATGGTAAGTTTTAGGGTACAGGTGAGGGTACGAAAACGTGTTACGTTTAGGGTACCTGTTCGTTTCCTGGTTAGTTTTAGAGTACGTTTAAGGATAAGAGCACAGGTTCGGGTAAGGTTTAGGGTTAGGGTTAGGGTTAGGTTTAGGATTAGTGTTATGGTTATCAAACAGTTAAGTTTTAGGGTACATTTGAGGGTATGAAAAGCTTTTAGGGTTAGGGTATGTGTTAGGATATGTGTTAGTGTTAGTGTATGCATTAGCATTAGGCTACCGGTTAGGGTTATGTTTAGGGCTTGGGTTAGGTTTAGCGAACAGGTAACCTTTAGGGTACAGGTGAGGGTATGGAAAAGTGTTAGAGTCAGGGTATGTGTTAGGGCACATGTTAGTGTGAGTGTATGGATTAGTATTAGGGTACGGGTTAGGCTAAAGATTAGGGTTGGGGTTAGGTTTGGATTAGGGTTAGGGTTAGGGTTAGCGAACAGGTAAGGTTTAGGGTACAGATGAGGGTACGGAAAACTGTTACAGTCAGGGTACGTGTTAGGGCATGGGTTAGTGTTAGTGTATGCATTAGGATTTGAGTACGGGTTAGGGTAAGGTGTAGGGTTGGGGTTAGGTTTAGGTTTAGGTTTAGGGGTAGGGTTACCAAAGGGTAAGGTTTAGGATACAAATGAGGGTATGGCAACATGTTAGAGT
Organism: Hyperoodon ampullatus; assembly: GCF_949752795.1. NCBI lineage: Eukaryota > Metazoa > Chordata > Mammalia > Artiodactyla > Ziphiidae > Hyperoodon > Hyperoodon ampullatus. Next base: position 799,046 of record NC_136933.1, read on the forward strand.
CAGGGTACGTGTTAGGGCATGGTTTAGAGTTGGTGTACGGGTTAGGATTAGGGTACGGGTTAGGGTAAGGGGTAGGGTTGTGGTTAGGTTTATATTTAGGGCTAGGGTTAGGGTTAGCGAATGGGTAAGGTTTAGGGTACAGTTGAGGTTATGGAAAATTTTAGGGTCAGGGTACGTGTTAGGGCATGCGTTAGTGTTATTGTATGGGTTAAGATTAGGGTGCGGGTTAGGGTAAGCTGTAGGTTTGGGGTCCGTTTCGGTTTAGGACAACGGTTAGGGTTAGCAAACTTGTAAGGTTTAGGGTATAGGTGAGGTTACAGAAAAGTGTTGGGGTCAGGGTGCGTGTTAAGGCAGAGGTTAGTGTTAGTGAACGGGTTAGGATTATGATTCGGGTTGGTGTAAGGTGTAGCGTTAGTGTTAGGTTTAGGTGTAGGGCTAGGGCTAGTGTTCGCGAATGGGTGATGTTTATGATACAGGTGAGGGTAAGGAAACGTGTTAGGGTCATGTTACGTGTTAGGGCATGTGTTAGTATTAGTGTACGGGTTAGGATTAGGGTACGGTTTAGGGTAAAGGTAGGGTTGCGGTTAGGGTTAGGTTTAGGGTTAGGGTTAGGGTTTGTGAATGGGTAACATTTAGTGTACAGGTGAGGGAACAAAAATGTTTTAGGGTACGGGTTAGTGTTAGTGTACGTGTTAGGATTAGGTTACGGGTTAGGTACAGGTTTAGGTTTAGTTTTAGGGACAGGTTTAAGGTTAAGGTTAGGGACAGTGAACGGGTAAGTTTCAGGTTACAGATGAGGGTACAAAAACATTTTAGGCTTAGGGTACATGTTACTCTTAGTGTCCACTTTAGGATTAGTGTACATTTAGGGTAAGGTTTAGGGTTAGAGTTAGCTTTAGGCTTAGGGGTACAGTTAGCAAACGGCCAAGCTTTAGGGTACAGGTGAGGATAAGAATACGTGTTAAGTTTAGGGAACGTCTTAGGGTACGTGTTAGTGTTAGTGTACATGTTAGGATCAGGGTACGTTTTATTGTAAGGTATAGGGTTAGGGTTAGGGTTAGGTTTAGTGAACGGGTAAGGTTTAAGGTATAGGTGAGGGCACGCAAACTTTTTAGAGTTACGGTATGTGTTAGGGTACGGGTTAGTGTTAGAGTATGGATTAGGATTAGAGTTTGGGTTAGGGTAAGTATTAGGATGAGTGTTAGCTTTATGTTTAAGGTTAATGTTAGTGTTAGACAATGGGTAAGCTTTAGGGTACAGGTGAGACTGAAAAACTGTTAGGTTTAGGGTACATGTTAGATTACGGGTTAGTGTTAATGTAAGGTTTAGGAATAGGGTATGGTGTAGGGTAAGGTTTAGGGTTAGGTTTAGTGTTAGCACTCGGGTAAGTTTTAGGGTACATGTGAGGATACGAAAACGTGTGAAGTTTAGGGTATGTGTCAGGGTAGGGTTCAGTGTTAGAGTACCGGTTAGGGTTAGGGTTCGTTAAGATAAGGGTTCGGGTTAGTTAAGGGTTAGGTTTAGGGTTCATGTTAGCATTAGAAAATGGGTTTAGGGTACAGGTGAGGGTACAAAAACTTTTTAGTGCTAGCGAACATATTAGCGTATGGGTTAGTGTTAGTGAATGGGTTACAATTGTGATTTGGCTTAGGCTAAGGTTTAGGGTTAAGGTAGGTTTAGGTTTAGTGTTAGGGTTAGCGAACGGGTAAGTTTTAGGGTACAGGTGAGGGTACGAAAACGTTTTAGTGTTAGGTTATGTGTTAGGGTAAGGGTTTCTGTTAGTGTACGGTTTAGGTTTAGGGTACAGGTTAGGGTAAGGTTTAGGTTTAGGTGGAGGGTTTCGTTTAGGGTTAGGGTGCAGTAATCAAATGGTAAGGTTTAGGGTACAGGTGAGGGTACGGAAACGTGTTAGGGTCAGGGTACGTATTAGGGTACGGGTTAGTGTTAGTGTATGGGTTAAGATTAGGGTACAGGGTTAGGGTAAGATTTAGAGTTAGGGTTACGTTTAGGTTTAGGGTTAGGTTTAGGGATTACGAGCGGGTAAGTTTTAGGGTACACATGAGGGTACGAAAACGTGTTAGGCTTAGGGTACATGCTAGGGTTCATGTTAGGCTTAGTGCACGTTTTAGGATTAGGGTACAGGTTAGGGTAAGGTATAGGGATAGGGTTAGGGATAGGTTTTAGGGTTAGGGTTAGGTTTGGTGAATGGTTAATATTTAGTGTACAGGTGAGGGTACAGAAATGTTTTAGTGTACGCGTTATTGTTCGTGTATGGGTTAGGATTATGGGACGGGTTAGGGTAAGTTTTAGGGTTAGGTTTAGGGATAAGATTAGGGATAAAGTTAGAGATAGCAAACAGGTAAGTATCAGGTTAAACGTGAAGGTACGAAAACATGTTAAGCTTAGAGTACGGGTTAGTGTTAGTGTATGGGTTATGATTGGGGTACAATTTAGGATAAGGTTAGGGTTAGGGTTAGGGATAGTTTTAGGGTTAAGTTTAGGGACAGCGAACAGGTATGGTTCAGGTTACATGTGAGGGTTAAGAATACGTGTTAGGGTTAGGGTACGTGATAGGTTACGGTTTACTTTTTGTGTACAGTTTAGGATTAGTGAATGGGTTAGGGTAAGATTTAGGGGCAGGTTTAGGGTTAAGGTTTGGTTTAGGTTTAGGTTTAGTGTTAACGAACGGGTAAGGTTTAGGGTACAGGTGAGGGTACGAAAAGCTTTTAGGGTTAGGAAACGTCTTAGTGTATGGGTTAGTTTTAGTATACGGGATAGGATTAGGGTACAGGTTAGGGTAAGGATTAGGGTTAGGGTTAGTGTTCGGTTTCGTGAATGGTAAGTTTTAGGGTACAGGTGAGGGTACGAAAACGTGTTACATTTAGGGTACCTGTTAGTTTCCTGGTTAGTTTTAGAGTACGTTTTAGGATAAGAGCACAGGTTCGGGTAAGGTTTAGGGTTAGGGTTAGGGTTAGGTTTAGGATTACTGTTATGGTTATCAAACAGTTAAGTTTTAGGGTACAGGTGAGGGTATGGAAAAGTGTTAGTGTCAGGGTATGTGTTAGGGCACATGTTACTGTGAGTGTATGGTTTAGTACTAGGGTATGGGATAGGCTAAAATTTAGGGTTGGGGTTAGGTTTGGATTAGAGGTAGGGTTAGGGTTAGCAAACAGGTAAGATTTAGGGTACAGATGAGGGTACGGAAAACTGTCACAGTCAGGGTACGTGTTAGGGCATGGGTTAGTGTTAGTGTATGCGTTAGGATTTGAGCACCGGTTAGGCTATGGTGTAGGGTTGGGGTTAGGTTTAGGTTTAGGTTTAGGGGTAGGGTTACCAAAGGGTAAGGTTTAGGATACAAATGAGGGTATGGCAACGTGTTAGAGTCAGGGTACGTGTTAGGGCATGGTTTAGAGTTGGTGTACGGGTTAGGATTAGGGTACGGGTTAGGGTAAGGGGTAGGGTTGTGGTTAGGTTTATGTTTAGGGCTAGGGTTAGGGTTAGCGAATGGGTAAGGTTTAGGGTACAGTTGAGGGTATGGAAAATTTTAGGGTCAGGGTATATGTTAGGGCATGCGTTAGTGTTAGTGTATGGGTTAAGATTAGGGTGCGGGTTAGGGTAAGCTGTAGGTTTGGGGTCCGTTTCGGTTTAGGACAATGGTTCGGGTTAGCAAACTTGTAAGGTTTAGGGTATAGGTGAGGTTACAGAAAAGTGTTGGGGTCAGGGTGCGTGTTAAGGCAGAGGTTAGTGTTAGTGAACGGGTTAGGATTATGATTCGGGTTGGTGTAAGGTGTAGGGTTAGTGTTAGGTTTAGGTGTAGGGCTAGGGCTAGTGTTCGCGAATGGGTGATGTTTATGATACAGGTGAGGGTAAGGAAACGTGTTAGGGTCATGTTACGTGTTAGGGCATGGGTTAGTGTTAGTGTACGTGTTAGGATTAGGGTACGGTTTAGGGTAAAGGTAGGGTTGCGGTTAGGGTTAGGTTTAGGGTTAGGGTTAGGGTTTGTGAATGGGTAACATTTAGTGTACAGGTGAGGGAACAAAAATGTTTTAGGGTACGGGTTAGTGTTAGTGTACAGGTTAGGATTAGGTTACGGGTTAGGGAAAGGTTTAGGTTTAGGTTTAGGGACAGGTTTAAGGTTAAGGTTAGGGACAGTGAACGGGTAAGTTTCAGGTTACAGATGAGGGTACAAAAACTTTTTAGGCTTAGGGTACGGGTTACTCTTAGTGTCCAGTGTAGGATTAGTGTACGTTTAGGGTAAGGGTTAGGGTTAGAGTTAGGTTTAGGCTTAGGAGGGTACAGGTGAGGGTAAGAATACGTGTTAAGGTTAGGGAATGTGTTAGGGTACGGGTTAGTGTTAGTGTACATGTTAGGATCAGGGTACGTTTTATTGTAAGGTATAGGGTTAGGGTTAGGGTTAGGTTTAGCGAACGGGTAAGGTTTAGGGTATAGGTGAGGGCACGCAAACTTTTTAGAGTTACGGTATGTGTTAGGGTACGGGTTAGTGTTAGAGTATGGATTAGGATTAGAGTATGGGTTAGGGTAAGTGTTAGGGTTAGTGTTAGCTTTATGTTTAAGGTTAGTGTTAGTGTTAGCCAATGGGTAAGCTTTAGGGTACAGGTGAGACTGTGAAAAAATGTTAGGTTTAGGGTACATGTTAGATTACGGGTTAGTGTTAATGTAAGGTTTAGGAATAGGGTATGGTGTAGGGTAAGGTTTAGGGTTAGGTTTAGTGTTAGCACTCTGGTAAGTTTAGGGTACATGTGAGGATACGAAAACGTGTGAAGTTTAGGGTATGTGTCAGGGTAGGGTTCAGTGTTAGAGTACCGGTTAGGGTTAGGGTTCGTTTAGGATAAGGGTTCGGGTTAGTTAAGGGTTAGGTTTAGGGTTCATGTTAGCATTAGAAAACGGGTTTAGGGTACAGGTGAGGGTACAAAAACTTTTTAGTGCTAGCGAACGTATTAGGGTATGGGTTAGTGTGAGTGAATGGGTTACGATTGTGATATGGCTTAGGCTAAGGTGTAGGATTAAGGTAGGTTTAGGTTTAGTGTTAGGGTTAGCGAACGGGTAAGTTTTAGGGTACAGGTGAGGGTACGAAAACGTGTTAGTGTTAGGTTATGTGTTAGGGTAAGGTTTACTGTTAGTGTACCGTTTAGGTTTAGGGTACGGGTTAGGGTAAGGTTTAGGGTTAGGTGTAGGGCTTGGTTTAGTGTTGGGGTGGAGTTATCAAATGGTAAGGTTTAGGGTACAGGTGAGAGTACAGAAACGTGTTAGGGTCAGGGTACGTATTAGGGTACGGGTTAGTGTTAGTGTATGGGTTAAGATTAGGGTACAGGGTTAGGGTAAGATTTAGAGTTAAGGTTACATTTAGGTTTAGGGTTAGGTTTAGGGATAGCGAGCGGGTAAGGTGTAGGGTACACATGAGGGTACGAAAACGTGTTAGGCTTAGGGTACATGCTAGGGTTCATGTTAGGCTTAGTGCACGGAATAGGATTAGGGTATATGTTAGGGTAAGGTATAGGGATAGGGTTAGGGATAGGTTTTAGGGTTAGGGTTAGGTTTGGTGAATGGTTAATATTTAGTGTACAGGTGAGGGTACAGAAATGTTTTAGTGTACGCGTTAGTGTTCGTGTATGGGTTAGGATTATGGGAGGGGTTAGGTTAAGTTTTAGGGTTAGGTTTAGGGATAAGATTAGGGTTAAGCTTAGGGATAGCGAACAGGTAAGTATCAGGTTAAAAGTGAACGTACGAAAACATGTTAGGCTTAGAGTACGTGTTAGTGTTAGTGTACGGGTTATGATTGGGGTACCATTTAGGGTAAGGTTAGGGTTAGGGTTAGGGATAGGTTTAGGGTTAAGGTTAGGGATAGCGAACGGGTATGGTTCAGGTTACATGTGAGGGTTACGAATACGTGTTAGGGTTAGGGTACGTGATAGGTGACGGTTTATTTTTAGTGTACGGTTTAGGATTAGTGTATGGGTTAGGGTATGATTTAGGGGCAGGTTTAGGGTTAAGGTTTGGTGTAGGTTTAGGTTTAGTGTTAACGAACGGGTAAGGTTTAGGGTGCAGGTGAGGGTACGAAAATCTTTTAGGGTTAGGAAACGTCTTAGTGTATGGGTTAGTTTTAGTATACTGGTTAGGATTAGGGTACAGGTTAGGGTAAGGATTAGGGTTAGGGTTAGGTTTATTTAGGGTTAGTGTTAGGTTTCGTGAATGGTAAGTTTTAGGGTACAGGTGAGGGTACGAAAACGTGTTACGTTTATGGTACCTGTTAGTTTCCTGGTTAGTTTTAGAGTACGTTTTAGGATAAGAGCACAGGTTCGGGTAAGGTTTAGGGTTAGGGTTAGGGTTAGGTTTAGGATTAGTGTTACGGTTATCAAACAGTTAAGTTTTACGGTACATTTGAGGGTATGAAAAGCTTTTAGGGTTAGGGTATGTGTTAGGATATGTGTTAGTGTTAGTGTATGCATTAGCATTAGGGTACGGGTTAGGGTTATGTTTAGGGCTAGGGTTAGGGTTAGCGAACAGGTAAACTTTAGGGTACAGGTGAGGGTATGGAAAAGTGTTAGTGTCAGGGTATGTGTTAGGGCACATGTTAGTGTGAGTGTATGGTTTAGTATTAGGGTACGGGTTAGGCTAAAGATTAGGGTTGGGGTTAGGTTTGGATTAGGGGTAGGGTTAGGGTTTGCGAACAGGTAAGGTTTAGGGTACAGATGTGGGTAGGGAAAACTGTTACAGTCAGGGTACGTGTTAGGGCATGGGTTAGTGTTAGTGTATGCGTTAGGATTTGAGTATGGGTTAGGGTAAGGTGTAGGGTTGGGGTTAGGTTTAGGTTTAGGTTTAGGGATAGGTTTACCAAAGGGTAAGGTTTAGGATACAAATGAGGGTATGGCAACGTGTTAGATTCAGGGTACGTGTTAGGGCATGGTTTAGAGTTGGTGTACGGGTTAGGATTAGGGTACGGGTTAGGGTAAGGGGTAGGGTTGTGTTTAGGTTTATGTTTAGGGCTAGGGTTAGGGTTAGCGAATGGGTAAGGTTTAGGGTACAGTTGAGGGTATGGAAGATTTTAGGGTCAGTGTACGTGTTAGGGCATGCGTTAGTGTTAGTGTATGGGTTAAGATTAGGGTGCGGGTTAGGGTAAGGTGTAGGTTTGGGGTCCGTTTCGGTTTAGCACAACGGTTCGGGTTAGCAAACTTGTAAGGTTTAGGGTATAGGTGAGGTTACAGAAAAGTGTTGGGGTCAGGGTGCGTGTTAAGGCAGAGGTTAGTGTTAGTGAACGGGTTAGGATTATGATTCGGGTTGTTGAAAGGTGTAGGGTTAGTGTTAGGTTTAGGTGTAGGGCTAGGGCTAGTGTTCGCGAATGGGTGATGTTTATGGTACAGGTGAGGGTAAGGAAACGTGTTAGGGTCATGTTACATGTTAGGGCATGGGTTAGTGTTAGTGTACGGGTTAGGATTAGGGTACGGTTTAGGGAAAAGGTAGGGTTGCAGTTAGGGTTAGGTTTAGGGTTAGGGTTAGGGTTTGTGAATGGGTAACATTTAGTGTACAGGTGAGGGAACAAAAATGTTTTAGGGTACGGGTTAGTGTTAGTGTACGGGTTAGGATTAGGTTACGGGTTAGGGAAAGGTTTAGGTTTAGGTTTAGGGACAGGTTTAAGGTTAAGGATAGGGACAGTGAACGGGTAAGTTTCAGGTTACAGATGAGGGTACAAAAACATTTTAGGCTTAGGGTACGGGTTACTCTTAGTGTCCAGTTTAGGATTAGTGTACGTTTAGGGTAAGGGTTAGGGTTAGAGTTAGGTTTAGGCTTAGGGTTACGGTTAGCGAATGGCCAAGCTTTAGGGTACAGGTGAGGGTAAGAATACGTGTTAAGGTTAGGGAACGTGTTAGGGTACGGGTTAGTGTTAGTGTACATGTTAGGATCAGGGTACGTTTTATTGTAAGGTATAGGGTTAGGGTGAGGGTTAGGTTTAGCGAACAGGTAAGGTTTAGGGTATAGGTGAGGGCACGCAAATTTTTAGAGTTACGGTATGTTTTAGGGTACGGGTTAGTGTTAGAGTATGGATTAGGATTAGAGTATGGGTTAGGGTAAGTGTTAGGGTTAGTGTTAGCTTTATGTATAAGGTTAGTGTTAGTGTTAGCCAAAGGGTAAGCTTTAGGGAACAGGTGAGACTGTGAAAAAATGTTAAGTTTAGGGTACATGTTAGATTACGGGTTAGTGTTAATGTAAGGTTTAGGAATAGGGTACGGTGTAGGGTAAGGTTTAGGGTTAGGTTTAGTGTTAGCACTGGGGTAAGTTTTAGGGTACATGTGAGGATACGAAAACGTGTGAAGTTTAGGGTATGTGTCAGGGTAGGGTTCAGTGTTAGAGTACCCGTTAAGGTTGGGGTTCGTTTAGGATAAGGATTCGGGTTAGTTAAGGGTTAGGTTTAGGGTTCATGTTAGCATTAGAAAACGGGTTTAGTGTACAGGTGAGGGTACAAAAACTTTTTAGGGCTAGCGAACATATTAGGGTATGGGTTAGTGTTAGTGAATGGTTTACGATTGTGATATGGCTTAGGCTAAACTTGAGGCTTAAGGTAAGTTTAGGTTTAGTGTTAGGGTTAGCGAACGGGTAAGTTTTAGGGTACAGGTGAGGGTATGAAAACGTGTTAGGGTAAGGGTTACTGTTAGTGTACGGTTTAGATTTAGGGTACGGGTTAGGGTAAGGTTTAGGGTTAGGTGTAGGTTTTGGTTTAGGGTTAGGGTGGAGTTATCAAATGGTAAGGTTTAGGGTACAGGTGAGGGTACGGAAACGTGTTAGGGTCAGGGTACGTATTAGGGTACGGGTTAGTTTTAGTGTATGGGTTAAGATTAGGGTACAGGTTTAGGGTAAGATTTAGAGTTAGGGTTACGTTTAGGTTTAGGGTTAGGTTTAGGGATAGCGAGCGGGTAAGGTTTAGGGTACACATGAGGGTACGAAAACGTGTTAGGCTTAGGGTACATGCTAGGGTTCATGTTAGGCTTAGTGCACGGATTAGGATTAGGGTACAGGTTAGGGTAAGGTATAGGGATAGGGTTAGGGATAGGTTTTAGGGTTAGGGTTAGGTTTGGTGAATGGTTAATATTTAGTGTACAGGTGAGGGTACAGAAATGTTTTAGTGTACGCGTTAGTGTTCGTGTATGGGTTAGGATTATGGGAGGGGTTAGGGTAAGTTTTATGGTTAGGTTTAGGGATAAGATTAGGGTTAAGGTTAGGGATAGCGAACAGGTAAGTATCAGGTTAAAAGTGAAGGTACGAAAACATGTTAAGCTTAGAGTACGGGTTAGTGTTAGTGTACGGGTTATGATTGGGGTACCATTTAGGGTAAGGTTAGGGTTAGGGTTAGGGATAGTTTTAGGGTTAAGGTTAGGGATAGCGAACGGGTATGGTTCAGGTTACATGTGAGGGTTACGAATCCGTGTTAGGGTTAGGGTACGTGATAGGTTACGGTTTATTTTTAGTGTACGGTTTAGGATTAGTGTATGGGTTAGGGTAAGATTTAGGGGCAGGTTTAGGGTTAAGGTTTGGTTTAGGTTTAGGTTTAGTGTTAACGAACGGGTAAGGTTTAGGGTACAGGTGAGGGTACGAAAAGCTTTTAGGGTTAGGAGACGTCTTAGTGTATGGGTCAGTTTTAGTATACGGGTTAGGATTAGGGTACAGGTTAGGGTAAGTATTAGGGTTAGGGTGAGGGTTAGGTTTAGGTTGAGGGTTAGTGTTAGGTTTCGTGAATGGTAAGTTTTAGGGTACAGGTGAGGGTACGAAAACGTGTTACGTTTAGGGTACCTGTTAGTTTCCTGTTTAGTTTTAGAGTACGTTTTAGGATAAGAGCACAGGTTCGGGTAAGGTTTAGGGTTAGGGTTAGGGTTAGGTTTAGGATTAGTGTTATGGTTATCAAAGAGTTAAGTTTAAGGGTACATTTGAGAGTATGAAAAGCTTTTATGGTTAGGGTATGTGTTAGGATATGTGTTAGTGTTAGTGTATGCATTAGCATTAGGGTACGGGTTAGGGTTATGTTTAGGACTAGGGTTAGGGTTAGCAAACAGGTAACCTTTAGGGTACAGGTGAGGGTATGGAAAAGTGTTAGTGTCAGGGTATGGGTTAGGGCACATGTTAGTGTGAGTGTATGGTTTAGTATTACGGTACGGGTTAGGCTAAAGATTAGGGTTGGGTTTAGGATTGGATTAGGGGTAGGGTTAGGTTTAGCGAACAGGTAAGGTTTAGGGTACAGATGAGGGTACGGAAATCTGTTACAGTCAGGGTACGTGTTAGGGCATGGGTTAGTGTTAGTGTATGCGTTAGGATTTGAGTACGGGTTAGGCTATGGTGTAGGGTTGGGGTTATTTTTAGGTTTAGGTTTAGGGGTAGGGTTACCAAAGGGTAAGGTTTAGGATACAAATGAGGGTATGGCAACGTGTTAGAGTCAGGGTACGTGTTAGGGCATGGTTTAGAGTTGGTGTACGGGTTAGGATTAGGGTACGGGTTAGGGTAAGGAATAGGGTTGTGGTTAGGTTTTTGTTTAGGGCTACGGTTAGGGGTAGCGAATGGGTAAGGTTTAGGGTACAGTTGAGGGTATGGAAAATTTTAGGGTCAGGGTACGTGTTAGGGCATGCGTTAGTGTTAGTGAATGGGTTAAGATTTGGGTGCGGGTTAGGGTAAGGTGTAGGTTTGGGGTCCGTTTCGGTTTAGGACAATGGTTCGGGTTAGCAAACTTGTAAGGTTTAGGGTATAGGTGAGGTTACAGAAAAGTGTTGGGGTCAGGGTGCGTGTTAAGGCAGAGGTTAGTGTTAGTGAACGGGTTAGGATTATGATTCGGGTTGGTGTAAGTTGTAGCGTTAGTGTTAGGTTTAGGTGTAGGGCTAGGGCTAGTGTTCGCGAATGGGTGATGTTTATGGTACAGGTGAGGGTAAGGAAACGTGTTAGGGTCATGTTACGTGTTAGGGCATGGGTTAGTGTTAGTGTACGTGTTAGGATTAGGGTACGGTTTAGGGTAAAGGTAGGGTTGTGGTTAGGGTTAGGTTTAGGTTTAGAGTTAGGGTTTGTGAATGGGTAACATTTAGTGTACAGGTGAGGGAACAAAAATGTTTTAGGGTACGGGTTAGTGTTAGTGTACGGGTTAGGATTAGGTTACGGGTTAGGGAAAGGTTTAGGTTTAGGTTTAGGGACAGGTTTAAGGTTAAGGTTAGGGACAGTGAACGGGTAAGTTTCAGGTTACAGATGAGGGTACAAAAACATTTTAGGCTTAGGGTACGGGTTACTCTTAGTGTCCAGTTTAGGATTAGTGTACGTTTAGGGTAAGGGTTAGGGTTAGAGTTAGGTTTAGGCTTAGGGTTACGGTTAGCGAACGGCCAAGATTTAGGGTACAGGTGAGGGTCAGAATACGTGTTAAGGTTAGGGAATGTTTTAGGGTACGGGTTAGTGTTAGTGTACATGTTAGGATCAGGGTACGTTTTATTGTAAAGTATAGGGTTAGGGTTAGGGTTAGGGTTAGCGAACGGGTAAGGTTTAGGATATAGGTGAGGGCACGCAAACTTTTTAGAGTTACGGTATGTGTTAGGTTACGGGTTAGTGTTAGAGTATGGATTAGGATTAGAGTATGGGTTAGGGTAAGTGTTAGGGTTAGTTTTAGCTTTATGTTTAAGGTTAGTGTTAGTGTTAGCCAATGGGTAAGCTTTAGGGTACAGGTGAGATTGTGAAAAAATGTTAGGTTTAGGGTACATGCTAGATTATGGGTTAGTGTTAATGTAAGGTTTAGGAATAGGGTATGGTGTAGGGTAAGGTTTAGGGTTAGGTTTAGTGTTAGCACTCGGGTAAATTTTAGGGTACATGTGAGGATACGAAAACGTGTGAAGTTTAGGGCATGTGTCAGGGTAGGGTTCAGTGTTAGAGTACCGGTTAGGGTTAGGGTTCGTTTAGGATAAGGGTTCGGGTTAGTTAAGGGTTAGGATTAGGGTTCATGTTAGCATTAGAAAATGGGTTTAGGGTACAGGTGAGGGTACAAAAACTTTTCAGTGCTAGCGAACATATTAGGGTATGGGTTACGATGGTGATATTGCTTAGGCTTAGGTTTAGGGTTAAGGTAGGTTTAGGTTTAGTGTTAGGGTTAGCGAACGGGTAAGTTTTAGGGTACAGGTGAGGGTACGAAAACGTGTTAGTGTTAGGCTATGTGTTAGGGTAAGTGTTACTGTTAGTGTACGGTTTAGGTTTAGGGTACGGGTTAGGGTAAGGTTTAGGGTTAGGTGTAGGGTTTGGTTTAGGGTTACGGTGGAGTTAACAAATGGTAAGGTTTAGGGTACAGGTGAGGGTACGGAAAAGTGTTAGGGTCAGTGTACGTATTAGGGTACGGGTTAGTGTTAGTGTATGGGTTAAGATTAGGGTACAGGCTTAGGGTAAGATTTAGAGTTAGGGTTACGTTTAGGTTTAGGGTTAGGTTTAGGGATAGCGAGCGGATAAGTTTTAGGGTACACATGAGGGTACGAAAACGTGTTAGGCTTAGGGTACATGCTAGGGTTCATGTTAGGCTTAGTGCACGGATTAGGATTAGGGTACAGGTTAGGGTAAGGTATAGGGATAGGGTTAGGGATAGGTTTTAGGGTTAGGGTTAGGTTTGGTGAATGGTTAATATTTAGTGTACAGGTGAGGGTACAGAAATGTTTTAGTGTACGCATTAGTGTTCGTGTATGGGTTAGGATTATGGGAGGGGTTAGGGTAAGTTTTAGGGTAAGGTTTAGGGATAAGATTAGGGTTAAGGTTAGGGATAGCGAACAGGTAAGTATCAGGTTAAAAGTGAAGGTACGAAAACATGTTAAGCTTAGAGTACGGGTTAGTGTTAGTGTACGGGTTATGATTGGGGTACCATTTAGGGTAAGGTTAGGGTTAGGGTTAGGGATAGGTTTAGGGTTAAGGTTAGGGATAGCGAACGGGTATGGTTCAGGTTACATGTGAGGGATACGAATACGTGTTAGGGTTAGGGTACATGATAGGTTACGGTTTATTCTTAGTGTACGGTTAGGATTAGTGTATGGGTTAGGGTAAGATTTAGGGGCAGGTTTAGGGTTAACGTTTGGTTTAGCTTTAGGTTTAGTGTTAACGAACGGGTAAGGTTTAGGGTACAGGTGAGGGTACGAAAAGCTTTTAGGGTTAGGAAACGTCTTAGTGTATGGGTTAGTTTTAGTATACGGGTTAGGATTAGGGTACAGGTAAGGGTAAGGATTAGGGTTAGGGTTAGGTTTAGGTTTAGGGTTAGTGTTAGGTTTCGTGAATGGTAAGTTTTAGGGTACAGGTGAGGGTACGAAAACGTGTTACGTTTAGGGTACCTGTTAGTTTCCTGTTTAGTTTTAGAGTACGTTTTAGGATAAGAGCACAGGTTCGGGTAAGGTTTAGGGTTAGGGTTAGGGTTAGGTTTAGGATTAGTGTTATGGTTATCAAACAGTTAAGTTTTCGGGTACATTTGAGGGTATGAAAAGCTTTTAGGGTTAGGGTATGTGTTAGGATATGTGTTAGTGTTAGTGTATGCATTAGCATTAGGGTACGGGTTAGGGTTATGTTTAGGGCTAGGGTTAGGGTTAGCGAACAGGTAACCTTTAGGGTACAGGTGAGGGTATGGAAAAGTGTTAGTGTCAGGGAATGTGTTAGGGGCCATGTTAGTGTGAGTGTATGATTTAGTATTAGGTTACGGGTTAGGCTAAAGTTTAGGGTTGTGGTTAGGTTTGGATTAGGCGTAGGGTTAGGGTTAGCGAACAGGTAAGGTTTAGGGTACAGATGAGGTTACGGAAAACTGTTACAGTCAGGGTACGTGTTAGGGCATGGGTTAGTGTTAGTGTATGCGTTAGCATTTGAGTACGGGTTAGGGTAAGGTGTAGGGTTGGGGTTAGGTTTAGGTTTAGGTTTAGGGGTAGGGTTACCAAAGGGTAAGGTTTAGGATACAAATGAGGGTATGGCAAAGTGTTAGAGTCAGGGTACGTGTTAGGGCATTGTTTAGAGTTGGTGTACGGGTTAGGATTAGGGTACAGTTTAGGGTAAGGGGTAGGGTTGTGGTTAGGTTTATGTTTAGGGCTAGGTTTAGGGTTAGGGAATGGGTAAGGTTTAGGGTACAGTTGAGGGTATGGAAAATTTTAGGGTCAGGGTACGTGATAGGGTATGCGTTAGTTTTAGTGTATGGGTTAAGATTAGGGTGCGGGTTAGGGTAAGGTGTAGGTTTGGGGTCCGTTTCGGGTTAGGACAACGGTTAGGGTTAGCAAACTTGTAAGGTTTAGGGTATAGGTGAGGTTACAGAAAAGTATTGCGGTCAGGGTGCATGTTAAGGCAGAGGTTAGTGTTAGTGAATGGGTTAGGATTATGATTCGGGTTGGTGTAAGGTGTAGGGTTAGTGTTAGGTTTAGGTGTAGGGCTAGGGCTAGTGTTCGCGAATGGGTGATGTTTATGGTACAGGTGAGGGTAAGGAAACGTGATAGGGTCATGTTACATGTTAGGGCATATGTTAGTGTTAGTGTACGGGTTAGGATTAGGGTACGGTTTAGGGTAAAGGTAGGGTTGCGGTTAGGGTTAGGTTTAGGGTTACGGTTAGGGTTTGTGAATGGGTAACATATAGTGTACAGGTGAGGGAACAAAAATGTTTTAGGGTACGGGTTAGTGTTAGTGTACGGGTTATGATTAGGTTATGGGTGAGGGAAAGGTTTAGGTTTAGGTTTAGGGACAGGATTAAAGTTAAGGTTAGGGACAGTGAACGGGTAAGTTTCAGGTTACAGATGAGGGTACAAAAACATTTTAGGCTTAGGGTACGGGTTACTCTTAGTGTCCAGTTTAGGATTATTGTACGTTTAGGGTAAGGGTTAGGGTTAGAGTTAGGTTTAGGCTTAGGGTTATGGTTCGCGAACGGCCAAGCTTTAGGGTACAGGTGAGGGTAAGAATACGTGTTAAGGTTAGGGAACGTGTTAGGGTACGGGTTAGTGTTAGTGTATATGTTAGGATCAGGGTACGTTTTATTGTAAGGTATAGGGTTAGGGTTAGGGTTAGGGTTAGCGAACTGGTAAGGTTTAGGGTATAGGTGAGGGCACGCAAATTTTTAGAGTTACGGTATGTGTTAGGGTACGGGTTAGTGTTAGAGTATGGATTAGGATTAGAATATGGGTTAGGGTAAGTGTTAGGGTTAGTTTTAGCTTTATGTTTAAGGTTAGTGTTAGTGTTAGCCAATGGGTAAGCTTTAGGGTACAGGTGAGACTGTGAAAAAATGTTAGGTTTAGGGTACATGTTAGATTACGGGTTAGTGTTAATGTAAGGTTTAGGAATAGGGTATGGTGTAGGGTAAGGTTTAGGGTTAGGTTTAGTGTTAGCACTCGGGTAAGTTTTAGGGTACATGTGAGGATACGAAAACGTGTGAAGTTTAGGGTATGTGTCAGGGTAGGGTTCAGTGTTAGAGTACCGGTTAGGGTTAGGGTTCGTTTAGGATAAGGGTTCGGGTTAGTTAAGGGTTAGGTTTAGGGTTCATGTTAGCATTAGAAAACGGGTTTAGGGTACAGGTGAGGGAACAAAATCTTTTTAGTGCTAGCGAATATATTAGGGTATGGTTTAGTGTTAGTGAATGGGTTACGATTGTGATATGGCTTAGGCTAAGGTTTAGGGTTAAGGTAGGTTTAGGTTTAGTGTTAGGGTTAGCGAACGGGTAAGTTTTAGGGTACAGGTGAGGGTACGAAAACGTTATAGTGTTAGGTTATGTGTTAGGGTAAGGGTTTCTGTTAGTGTACGGTTTAGGTTTAGGGTACGGGTTAGGGTAAGTTTTAGGGTTAGGTGTAGGGCTTGGTTTAGGGTTAGGGTGGAGTTATCAAATGGTAAGGTTTAGGGTACAGGTGACCATACGGAAACGTGTTAGGTTTAGGGTACGTATTATGGTACGGGTCAGTGTTAGTGTATGGGTTAAGAATAGGGTACAGGGTTAGGGTAAGATTTAGAGTTAAGGTTACGTTTAGGTTTAGGGTTAGGTTTAGGGATAGCGAGCGGGTAAGGTTTAGGGTACACATGAGGGTACGAAAACGTGTTAGGCTTAGGGTACATGCTAGGGTTCATGTTAGGCTTAGTGCACGGATTAGGATTAGGGTACAGGTTAGGGTAAGGTATGGGGATAGGGTTAGGGATAGGTTTTAGGGTAAGGGTTAGGTTTGGTGAATGGTTAATATTTAGTGTACAGGTGAGGGTACAGAAATTTTTAGTGTACGCGTTAGTGTTCGTGTATGGGTTAGGATTATGGGACGGGTTAGGGTAAGTTTTAGGGTTAGGTTTAGGGATAAGATTAGGGTTAAGGTTAGGGATAGCGAACAGGTAAGTATCAGGTTAAAAGTGAAGGTACGAAAACATGTTAAGCTTAGAGTACGGGTTAGTGTTAGTGTACGGGTTATGATTGGGGTACCATTTAGGGTAAGGTTAGGCTTAGGGTTAGGGATAGGTTTAGGGTTAAGGTTAGGGATAGCGAACGGGTATGGTTCAGGTTACATGTGACGGTTACGAATACGTGTTAGGGTTAGGGTACATGATAGGTTACGGTTTATTTTTAGTGTACGGTTTAGGATTAGTGTATGGGTTAGGGTAAGATTTAGGGGCCGGTTTAGGGTTAAGGTTTGGTTTAGGTTTAGGTTTAGTGTTAACGAACGGGTAAGGTTTAGGGTACAGGTGAGGGTACGAAAAGCTTTTAGGGTTAGGAAACGTCTTAGTGTATGGGTTAGTTTAAGTATATGGGTTAGGATTAGGGTACAGGTTAGGGTAAGGTTTAGGGGTAGGGTTAGGTTTAGGTTTAGGGTTAGTGTTAGGTTTTGTGAATGGTAAGTTTTAGGGTACAGGTGAGGGTACGAAAACGTGTTACGTTTAGGGTACCTGTTAGTTTCCTGGTTAGTTTTAGAGTACGTTTAAGGATAAGAGCACAGGTTCGGGTAAGGTTTAGGGTCAGGGTTAGGGTTAGGTTTAGGATTAGTGTTATGGTTATCAAACAGTTAAGTTTTAGGGTACATTTGAGGGTATGAAAAGCTTTTAGGGTTAGGGTATGTGTTAGGATATGTGTTAGTGTTAGTGTATGCATTAGCATTAGGCTACCGGTTAGGGTTATGTTTAGGGCTTGGGTTAGGTTTAGCGAACAGGTAACCTTTAGGGTACAGGTGAGGGTATGGAAAAGTGTTAGAGTCAGGGTATGTGTTAGGGCACATGTTAGTGTGAGTGTATGGATTAGTATTAGGGTACGGGTTAGGCTAAAGATTAGGGTTGGGGTTAGGTTTGGATTAGGGTTAGGGTTAGGGTTAGCGAACAGGTAAGGTTTAGGGTACAGATGAGGGTACGGAAAACTGTTACAGTCAGGGTACGTGTTAGGGCATGGGTTAGTGTTAGTGTATGCATTAGGATTTGAGTACGGGTTAGGGTAAGGTGTAGGGTTGGGGTTAGGTTTAGGTTTAGGTTTAGGGGTAGGGTTACCAAAGGGTAAGGTTTAGGATACAAATGAGGGTATGGCAACATGTTAGAGTCAGGGTACGTGTTAGGGCATGGTTTAGAGTTGGTGTATGGGTTAGGATTAGGGTACGGGTTAGGGTAAGGGGTAGGGTTGTGGTTAGGTTTATATTTAGGGCTAGGGTTAGGGTTAGCGAATGGGTAAGGTTTAGGGTACAGTTGAGGTTATGGAAAATTTTAGGGTCAGGGTAGGTGTTAGGGCATGCGTTACTGTTATTGTATGGGTTAAGATTAGGGTGCGGGTTAGGGTAAGCTGTAGGTTTGGGGTCCGTTTCGGTTTAGGACAATGGTTAGGGTTAGCAAACTTGTAAGGTTTAGGGTATAGGTGAGGTTACAGAAAAGTGTTGGGGTCAGGGTGCGTGTTAAGGCAGAGGTTAGTGTTAGTGAACGGGTTAGGATTATGATTCGGGTTGGTGTAAGGTGTAGCGTTAGTGTTAGGTTTAGGTGTAGGGCTAGGGCTAGTGTTCGCGAATGGGTGATGTTTATGATACAGGTGAGGGTAAGGAAACGTGTTAGGGTCATGTTACGTGTTAGGGCATGTGTTAGTATTAGTGTACGGGTTAGGATTAGGGTACGGTTTAGGGTAAAGGTAGGGTTGCGGTTAGGGTTAGGTTTAGGGTTAGGGTTAGGGTTTGTGAATGGGTAACATTTAGTGTACAGGTGAGGGAACAAAAATGTTTTAGGGTACGGGTTAGTGTTAGTGTACGTGTTAGGATTAGGTTACGGGTTAGGTACAGGTTTAGGTTTAGTTTTAGGGACAGGTTTAAGGTTAAGGTTAGGGACAGTGAACGGGTAAGTTTCAGGTTACAGATGAGGGTACAAAAACATTTTAGGCTTAGGGTACGTTTTACTCTTAGTGTCCACTTTAGGATTAGTGTACATTTAGGGTAAGGTTTAGGGTTAGAGTTAGCTTTAGGCTTAGGGGTACAGTTAGCAAACGGCCAAGCTTTAGGGTACAGGTGAGGATAAGAATACGTGTTTAGCTTAGGGAACGTCTTAGGGTACGTGTTAGTGTTAGTGTACATGTTAGGATCAGGGTACGTTTTATTGTAAGGTATAGGGTTAGGGTTAGGGTTAGGTTTAGTGAACGGGTAAGGTTTAAGGTATAGGTGAGGGCACGCAAACTTTTTAGAGTTACGGTATGTGTTAGGGTACGGGTTAGTGTTAGAGTATGGATTAGGATTAGAGTTTGGGTTAGGGTAAGTATTAGGATGAGTGTTAGCTTTATGTTTAAGGTTAATGTTAGTGTTAGACAATGGGTAAGCTTTAGGGTACAGGTGAGACTGAAAAACTGTTAGGTTTAGGGTACATGTTAGATTACGGGTTAGTGTTAATGTAAGGTTTAGGAATAGGGTATGGTGTAGGGTAAGGTTTAGGGTTAGGTTTAGTGTTAGCACTCGGGTAAGTTTTAGGGTACATGTGAGGATACGAAAACGTGTGAAGTTTAGGGTATGTGTCAGGGTAGGGTTCAGTGTTAGAGTACCGGTTAGGGTTAGGGTTCGTTAAGATAAGGGTTCGGGTTAGTTAAGGGTTAGGTTTAGGGTTCATGTTAGCATTAGAAAACGGGTTTAGGGTACAGGTGAGGGTACAAAAACTTTTTAGTGCTAGCGAACATATTAGCGTATGGGTTAGTGTTAGTGAATGGGTTACAATTGTGATTTGGCTTAGGCTAAGGTTTAGGGTTAAGGTAGGTTTAGGTTTAGTGTTAGGGTTAGCGAACGGGTAAGTTTTAGGGTACAGGTGAGGGTACGAAAACGTTTTATTGTTAGGTTATGTGTTAGGGTAAGGGTTTCCGTTAGTGTACGGTTTAGGTTTAGGGTACAGGTTAGGGTAAGGTTTAGGGTTAGGTGGAGGGTTTCGTTTAGGGTTAGGGTGCAGTAATCAAATGGTAAGGTTTAGGGTACAGGTGAGGGTACGGAAACGTGTTAGGGTCAGGGTACGTATTAGGGTACGGGTTAGTGTTAGTGTATGGGTTAAGATTAGGGTACAGGGTTAGGGTAAGATTTAGAGTTAGGGTTACGTTTAGGTTTAGGGTTAGGTTTAGGGATTACGAGCGGGTAAGTTTTAGGGTACACATGAGGGTACGAAAACGTGTTAGGCTTAGGGTACATGCTAGGGTTCATGTTAGGCTTAGTGCACGGATTAGGATTAGGGTACATGTTAGGGTAAGGTATAGGGATAGGGTTAGGGATAGGTTTTAGGGTTAGGGTTAGGTTTGGTGAATGGTTAATATTTAGTGTACAGGTGAGGGTACAGAAATGTTTTAGTGTACGCGTTATTGTTCGTGTATGGGTTAGGATTATGGGACGGGTTAGGGTAAGTTTTAGGGTTAGGTTTAGGGATAAGATTAGGGATAAAGTTAGGGATAGCAAACAGGTAAGTATCAGGTTAAACGTGAAGGTACGAAAACATGTTAAGCTTAGAGTACGGGTTAGTGTTAGTGTATGGGTTATGATTGGGGTACAATTTAGGATAAGGTTAGGGTTAGGGTTAGGGATAGTTTTAGGGTTAAGTTTAGGGACAGCGAACGGGTATGGTTCAGGTTACATGTGAGGGTTACGAATACGTGTTAGGGTTAGGGTACGTGATAGGTTACGGTTTACTTTTTGTGTACAGTTTAGGATTAGTGAATGGGTTAGGGTAAGATTTAGGGGCAGGTTTAGGGTTAAGGTTTGGTTTAGGTTTAGGTTTAGTGTTAACGAACGGGTAAGGTTTAGGGTACAGGTGAGGGTACGAAAAGCTTTTAGGGTTAGGAAACGTCTTAGTGTATGGGTTAGTTTTAGTATACGGGATAGGATTAGGGTACAGGTTAGGGTAAGGATTAGGGTTAGGGTTAGTGTTCGGTTTCGTGAATGATAAGTTTTAGGGTACAGGTGAGGGTACGAAAACGTGTTACATTTAGGGTACCTGTTAGTTTCCTGGTTAGTTTTAGAGTACGTTTTAGGATAAGAGCACAGGTTCGGGTAAGGTTTAGGGTTAGGGTTAGGGTTAGGTTTAGGATTACTGTTATGGTTATCAAACAGTTAAGTTTTAGGGTACAGGTGAGGGTATGGAAAAGTGTTAGTGTCAGGGTATGTGTTAGGGCACATGTTACTGTGAGTGTATGGTTTAGTACTAGGGTATGGGATAGGCTAAAATTTAGGGTTGGGGTTAGGTTTGGATTAGAGGTAGGGTTAGGGTTAGCAAACAGGTAAGGTTTAGGGTACAGATGAGGGTACGGAAAACTGTCACAGTCAGGGTACGTGTTAGGGCATGGGTTAGTGTTAGTGTATGCGTTAGGATTTGAGTACGGGTTAGGGTAAGGTGTAGGGTTGGGGTTAGGTTTAGGTTTAGGTTTAGGGGTAGGGTTACCAAAGGGTAAGGTTTAGGATACAAATGAGGGTATGGCAACGTGTTAGAGTCAGGGTACGTGTTAGGGCATGGTTTAGAGTTGGTGTACGGGTTAGGATTAGGGTACGGGTTAGGGTAAGGGGTAGGGTTGTGGTTAGGTTTATGTTTAGGGCTAGGGTTAGGGTTAGCGAATGGGTAAGGTTTAGGGTACAGTTGAGGGTATGGAAAATTTTAGGGTCAGGGTATATGTTAGGGCATGCGTTAGTGTTAGTGTATGGGTTAAGATTAGGGTGCGGGTTAGGGTAAGCTGTAGTTTTGGGGTCCGTTTCGGTTTAGGACAACGGTTCGGGTTAGCAAACTTGTAAGGTTTAGGGTATAGGTGAGGTTACAGAAAAGTGTTGGGGTCAGGGTGCGTGTTAAGGCAGAGGTTAGTGTTAGTGAACGGGTTAGGATTATGATTCGGGTTGGTGTAAGGTGTAGGGTTAGTGTTAGGTTTAGGTGTAGGGCTAGGGCTAGTGTTCGCGAATGGGTGATGTTTATGATACAGGTGAGGGTAAGGAAACGTGTTAGGGTCATGTTACGTGTTAGGGCATGGGTTACTGTTAGTGTACGTGTTAGGATTAGGGTACGGTTTAGGGTAAAGGTAGGGTTGCGGTTAGGGTTAGGTTTAGGGTTAGGGTTAGGGTTTGTGAATGGGTAACATTTAGTGTACAGGTGAGGGAACAAAAATGTTTTAGGGTAAGGGTTAGTGTTAGTGTACAGGTTAGGATTAGGTTACGGGTTAGGGAAAGGTTTAGGTTTAGGTTTAGGGACAGGTTTAAGGTTAAGGTTAGGGACAGTGAACGGGTAAGTTTCAGGTTACAGATGAGGGTACAAAAACATTTTAGGCTTAGGGTACGGGTTACTCTTAGTGTCCAGTGTAGGATTAGTGTACGTTTAGGGTAAGGGTTAGGGTTAGAGTTAGGTTTAGGCTTAGGGTTATGGTTCGCGAACGGCCAAGCTTTAGGGTACAGGTGAGGGTAAGAATACGTGTTAAGGTTAGGGAACGTGTTAGGGTATGGGTTAGTGTTAGTGTATATGTTAGGATCAGGGTACGTTTTATTGTAAGGTATAGGGTTAGGGTTAGGGTTAGGGTTAGCGAACTGGTAAGGTTTAGGGTATAGGTGAGGGCACGCAAATTTTTAGAGTTACGGTATGTGTTAGGGTACGGGTTAGTGTTAGAGTATGGATTAGGATTAGAGTATGGGTTAGGGTAAGTGTTAGGGTTAGTGTTAGCTTTATGTTTAAGGTTAGTGTTAGTGTTAGCCAATGGGTAAGCTTTAGGGTACAGGTGAGACTGTGAAAAAATGTTAGGTTTAGGGTACATGTTAGATTACGGGTTAGTGTTAATGTAAGGTTTAGGAATAGGGTATGGTGTAGGGTAAGGTTTAGGGTTAGGTTTAGTGTTAGCACTCTGGTAAGTTTAGGGTACATGTGAGGATACGAAAACGTGTGAAGTTTAGGGTATGTGTCAGGGTAGGGTTCAGTGTTAGAGTACCGGTTAGGGTTAGGGTTCGTTTAGGATAAGGGTTCGGGTTAGTTAAGGGTTAGGTTTAGGGTTCATGTTAGCATTAGAAAACGGGTTTAGGGTACAGGTGAGGGTACAAAAACTTTTTAGTGCTAGCGAACGTATTAGGGTATGGGTTAGTGTGAGTGAATGGGTTACGATTGTGATATGGCTTAGGCTAAGGTGTAGGATTAAGGTAGGTTTAGGTTTAGTGTTAGGGTTAGCGAACGGGTAAGTTTTAGGGTACAGGTGAGGGTACGAAAACGTGTTAGTGTTAGGTTATGTGTTAGGGTAAGGTTTACTGTTAGTGTACCGTTTAGGTTTAGGGTACGGGTTAGGGTAAGGTTTAGGGTTAGGTGTAGGGCTTGGTTTAGTGTTGGGGTGGAGTTATCAAATGGTAAGGTTTAGGGTACAGGTGAGAGTACAGAAACGTGTTAGGGTCAGGGTACGTATTAGGGTACGGGTTAGTGTTAGTGTATGGGTTAAGATTAGGGTACAGGGTTAGGGTAAGATTTAGAGTTAAGGTTACATTTAGGTTTAGGGTTAGGTTTAGGGATAGCGAGCGGGTAAGGTGTAGGGTACACATGAGGGTACGAAAACGTGTTAGGCTTAGGGTACATGCTAGGGTTCATGTTAGGCTTAGTGCACGGAATAGGATTAGGGTATAGGTTAGGGTAAGGTATAGGGATAGGGTTAGGGATAGGTTTTAGGGTTAGGGTTAGGTTTGGTGAATGGTTAATATTTAGTGTACAGGTGAGGGTACAGAAATGTTTTAGTGTACGCGTTAGTGTTCGTGTATGGGTTAGGATTATGGGAGGGGTTAGGTTAAGTTTTAGGGTTAGGTTTAGGGATAAGATTAGGGTTAAGCTTAGGGATAGCGAACAGGTAAGAATCAGGTTAAAAGTGAACGTACGAAAACATGTTAGGCTTAGAGTACGTGTTAGTGTTAGTGTACGGGTTATGATTGGGGTACCATTTAGGGTAAGGTTAGGGTTAGGGTTAGGGATAGGTTTAGGGTTAAGGTTAGGGATAGCGAACGGGTATGGTTCAGGTTACATGTGAGGGTTACGAATACGTGTTAGGGTTAGGGTACGTGATAGGTTACGGTTTATTTTTAGTGTACGGTTTAGGATTAGTGTATGGGTTAGGGTATGATTTAGGGGCAGGTTTAGGGTTAAGGTTTGGTGTAGGTTTAGGTTTAGTGTTAACGAACGGGTAAGGTTTAGGGTGCAGGTGAGGGTACGAAAATCTTTTAGGGTTAGGAAACGTCTTAGTGTATGGGTTAGTTTTAGTATACTGGTTAGGATTAGGGTACAGGTTAGGGTAAGGATTAGGGTTAGGGTTAGGTTTATTTAGGGTTAGTGTTAGGTTTCGTGAATGGTAAGTTTTAGGGTACAGGTGAGGGTACGAAAACGTGTTACGTTTAGGGTACCTGTTAGTTTCCTGGTTAGTTTTAGAGTACGTTTTAGGATAAGAGCACAGGTTCGGGTAAGGTTTAGGGTTAGGGTTAGGGTTAGGTTTAGGATTAGTGTTATGGTTATCAAACAGTTAAGTTTTACGGTACATTTGAGGGTACGAAAAGCTTTTAGGGTTAGGGTATGTGTTAGGATATGTGTTAGTGTTAGTGTATGCATTAGCATTAGGGTACGGGTTAGGGTTATGTTTAGGGCTAGGGTTAGGGTTAGAGAACAGGTTAACTTAAGGGTACAGGTGAGGGTATGGAAAAGTGTTAGTGTCAGGGTATGTGTTAGGGAACATGTTTGTGTGAGTGTATGGTTTAGTACTAGGGTACGGGTTAGGCTAAAGTTTAGGGTTCGGGTTAGGTTTGGATTAGGGGTAGGGTTAGGGTTAGGGAACAGGTAAGGTTTAGGGTACAGATGAGGGTACGGAAAACTGTTACAGTCAGGGTACGTGTTAGGGCATGGTTTAGTGTTAGTGTATGCGTTAGGATTTGAGTACGGGCTAGGGTAAGGTGTAGGGTTGGGGTTAGGTTTAGGTTTAGGTTTAGGGGTAGGGTTACCAAAGGGTAAGGTTTAGGATACAAATGAGGGTATGGCAACGTGTTAGAGTCAGGGTAAGTGTTAGGGCATGGTTTAGAGTTGGTGTACGGGTTAGGATTAGGGTACGGGTTAGGGTAAGGCGTAGGGTTGTGCTTAGGTTTATGTTTAGGGCTAGGGTTAGGGTTAGCGAATGGGTAAGGTTTAGGGTACAGTTGAGGGTATGGAAAATTTTAGGGTCAGGGTACGTGTTAGGGCATGCGTTAGTGTTAGTGTATGGGTTAAGATTAGGGTGCGGGTTAGGGTAAGGTGTAAGTTTGGGGTCCGTTTCGGTTTAGGACAACGGTTCGGGTTAGCAAACTTGTAAGGTTTAGGGTATAGGTGAGGTTACAGAAAAGTGTTGGGGTCAGGGTGCGTGTTAAGGCAGAGGTTAGTGTTAGTCAACGGGTTAGGATTATGATTCGGGTTGGTGTAAGGTGTAGGGTTAGTGTTAGGTTTAGGTGTAGGGCTAGGGCTAGTGTTTGCAAATGGGTGATTTTTATGGTAGAGTTGAGGGTAAGGAAACGTGTTAGGGTCATGTTACGTGTTAGGGCATTGGTTAGTGTTAGTGTACGGGTTAGGATTAGGGTACGGTTTAGGGTAAAGGTAGGGTTGCGGTTAGGGTTAGGTTTAGGGTTAGGGTTAGGGTTTGTGAATGGGTAACATTTAGTGTACAGGTGAGGGAACAAAAATGTTTTAGGGTACGGGTTAGTGTTAGTGTACGGGTTAGGATTAGGTTACGGGTTAGGGAAAGGTTTAGGTTTAGTTTTAGGGACAGGTTTACAGTTAAGGTTAGGGACAGTGAACGGGTAAGTTTCAGGTTACAGATGAGGGTACAAAAACATTTTAGGCTTAGGGTACGGGTTACTCTTAGTGTCCAGTTTAGTATTAGTGTACGTTTAGGGTAAGGTTTAGGGTTAGTGTTAGGTTTAGGCTTAGGGGTACAGTTAGCAAACGGCCAAGCTTTAGGGTACAGGTGAGGATAAGAATACGTGTTAAGGTTAGGGAACGTGTTAGGGTACGGGTTAGTGTTAGTGTACATGTTAGGATCAGGGTACGTTTTATTGTAAGGTATAAAGTTAGGGTTAGCGAACGGGTAAGTTTCAGGGTATAGGTGAGGGCACGCAAACTTTTTAGAGTTTCGGTATGTGTTAGGGTACGGGTTAGTGTTAGAGTATGGATTAGGATTAGAGTATGGGTTAGGGTAAGTGTTAGGGTTAGTGTTAGCTTTATGTTTAAGGTTAGTGTTAGTGTTAGCCAATGGGTCAGCTTTAGGGTACAGGTGAGACTGTGAAAAAATGTTAGGTTTAGGGTACATGTTAGATTACGGGTTAGTGTTAATGTAAGGTTTAGGAATAGGGTATGGTGTAGGGTAAGGTTTAGGGTTAGGTTTAGTGTTAGCACTCGGGTAAGTTTTAGGGTACATGTGAGGATACGAAAACGTGTGAAGTTTAGGGTATGTGTCAGGGTAGGGTTCAGTGTTAGAGTACCTGTTAGGTTTAGGGTTTGTTTAGGATAAGGGTTCGGGTTAGTTAAGGGTTAGGATTAGGGTTCATGTTAGCATTAGAAAACGGGTTTAGGGTACAGGTGAGGGTACAAAATCTTTTTAGTGCTAGCGAACATATTAGGGTAATGGTTAGTGTTAGTGAATGGGTTACAATTGTGATATGGCTTAGGCTAAGGTTTAGGGTTAAGGTAGGTTTAGGTTTAGTGTTAGGGTTAGCGAACGGGTAAGTTTTAGGGTACAGGTGAGGGTACGAAAACGTGTTAGTGTTAGGTTATGTGTTAGGGTAAGGGTTACTGTTAGTGTACGGTTTAGGTTTAGGGTACGGGTTAGGGTAAGGTTTAGGATTAGGTGTAGGCTTTCGTTTAGGGTTAGGGTGGAGTTATCAAATGGTAAGTTTTAGGGTACAGGTGAGGGTACGGAAACGTGTTAGGGTCAGGGTATGTATTAGGGTACGGGTTAGTGTTAGTGTATGGGTTAAATTAGGGTACAGGCTTAGGGTAAGATTTAGAGTTAAGGTTACGTTTAGGTTTAGGGTTAGGTTTAGGGATAGCGAACGGGTAAGGTTTAGGGTACACATGAGGGTACGAAAACGTGTTAGGCTTAGGGTACATGCTAGGGTTCATGTTAGGCTTAGTGCACGGAATAGGATTAGGGTATAGGTTAGGGTAAGGTATAGGGATAGGGTTAGGGATAGGTTTTAGGGTTAGGGTTAGGTTTGGTGAATGGTTAATATTTAGTGTACAGGTGAGGGTACAGAAATGTTTTAGTGTACGCGTTAGTGTTCGTGTATGGGTTAGGATTATGGGAGGGGTTAGGTTAAGTTTTAGGGTTAGGTTTAGGGATAAGATTAGGGTTAAGCTTAGGGATAGCGAACAGGTAAGAATCAGGTTAAAAGTGAACGTACGAAAACATGTTAGGCTTAGAGTACGTGTTAGTGTTAGTGTACGGGTTATGATTGGGGTACCATTTAGGGTAAGGTTAGGGTTAGGGTTAGGGATAGGTTTAGGGTTAAGGTTAGGGATAGCGAACGGGTATGGTTCAGGTTACATGTGAGGGTTACGAATACGTGTTAGGGTTAGGGTACGTGATAGGTTACGGTTTATTTTTAGTGTACGGTTTAGGATTAGTGTATGGGTTAGGGTATGATTTAGGGGCAGGTTTAGGGTTAAGGTTTGGTGTAGGTTTAGGTTTAGTGTTAACGAACGGGTAAGGTTTAGGGTGCAGGTGAGGGTACGAAAATCTTTTAGGGTTAGGAAACGTCTTAGTGTATGGGTTAGTTTTAGTATACTGGTTAGGATTAGGGTACAGGTTAGGGTAAGGATTAGGGTTAGGGTTAGGTTTATTTAGGGTTAGTGTTAGGTTTCGTGAATGGTAAGTTTTAGGGTACAGGTGAGGGTACGAAAACGTGTTACGTTTAGGGTACCTGTTAGTTTCCTGGTTAGTTTTAGAGTACGTTTTAGGATAAGAGCACAGGTTCGGGTAAGGTTTAGGGTTAGGGTTAGGGTTAGGTTTAGGATTAGTGTTATGGTTATCAAACAGTTAAGTTTTACGGTACATTTGAGGGTACGAAAAGCTTTTAGGGTTAGGGTATGTGTTAGGATATGTGTTAGTGTTAGTGTATGCATTAGCATTAGGGTACGGGTTAGGGTTATGTTTAGGGCTAGGGTTAGGGTTAGAGAACAGGTTAACTTAAGGGTACAGGTGAGGGTATGGAAAAGTGTTAGTGTCAGGGTATGTGTTAGGGAACATGTTTGTGTGAGTGTATGGTTTAGTACTAGGGTACGGGTTAGGCTAAAGTTTAGGGTTCGGGTTAGGTTTGGATTAGGGGTAGGGTTAGGGTTAGGGAACAGGTAAGGTTTAGGGTACAGATGAGGGTACGGAAAACTGTTACAGTCAGGGTACGTGTTAGGGCATGGTTTAGTGTTAGTGTATGCGTTAGGATTTGAGTACGGGCTAGGGTAAGGTGTAGGGTTGGGGTTAGGTTTAGGTTTAGGTTTAGGGGTAGGGTTACCAAAGGGTAAGGTTTAGGATACAAATGAGGGTATGGCAACGTGTTAGAGTCAGGGTAAGTGTTAGGGCATGGTTTAGAGTTGGTGTACGGGTTAGGATTAGGGTACGGGTTAGGGTAAGGCGTAGGGTTGTGCTTAGGTTTATGTTTAGGGCTAGGGTTAGGGTTAGCGAATGGGTAAGGTTTAGGGTACAGTTGAGGGTATGGAAAATTTTAGGGTCAGGGTACGTGTTAGGGCATGCGTTAGTGTTAGTGTATGGGTTAAGATTAGGGTGCGGGTTAGGGTAAGGTGTAAGTTTGGGGTCCGTTTCGGTTTAGGACAACGGTTCGGGTTAGCAAACTTGTAAGGTTTAGGGTATAGGTGAGGTTACAGAAAAGTGTTGGGGTCAGGGTGCGTGTTAAGGCAGAGGTTAGTGTTAGTCAACGGGTTAGGATTATGATTCGGGTTGGTGTAAGGTGTAGGGTTAGTGTTAGGTTTAGGTGTAGGGCTAGGGCTAGTGTTTGCAAATGGGTGATCTTTATGGTAGAGTTGAGGGTAAGGAAACGTGTTAGGGTCATGTTACGTGTTAGGGCATTGGTTAGTGTTAGTGTACGGGTTAGGATTAGGGTACGGTTTAGGGTAAAGGTAGGGTTGCGGTTAGGGTTAGGTTTAGGGTTAGGGTTAGGGTTTGTGAATGGGTAACATTTAGTGTACAGGTGAGGGAACAAAAATGTTTTAGGGTACGGGTTAGTGTTAGTGTACGGGTTAGGATTAGGTTACGGGTTAGGGAAAGGTTTAGGTTTAGTTTTAGGGACAGGTTTACAGTTAAGGTTAGGGACAGTGAACGGGTAAGTTTCAGGTTACAGATGAGGGTACAAAAACATTTTAGGCTTAGGGTACGGGTTACTCTTAGTGTCCAGTTTAGTATTAGTGTACGTTTAGGGTAAGGTTTAGGGTTAGTGTTAGGTTTAGGCTTAGGGGTACAGTTAGCAAACGGCCAAGCTTTAGGGTACAGGTGAGGATAAGAATACGTGTTAAGGTTAGGGAACGTGTTAGGGTACGGGTTAGTGTTAGTGTACATGTTAGGATCAGGGTACGTTTTATTGTAAGGTATAAAGTTAGGGTTAGCGAACGGGTAAGTTTCAGGGTATAGGTGAGGGCACGCAAACTTTTTAGAGTTTCGGTATGTGTTAGGGTACGGGTTAGTGTTAGAGTATGGATTAGGATTAGAGTATGGGTTAGGGTAAGTGTTAGGGTTAGTGTTAGCTTTATGTTTAAGGTTAGTGTTAGTGTTAGCCAATGGGTCAGCTTTAGGGTACAGGTGAGACTGTGAAAAAATGTTAGGTTTAGGGTACATGTTAGATTACGGGTTAGTGTTAATGTAAGGTTTAGGAATAGGGTATGGTGTAGGGTAAGGTTTAGGGTTAGGTTTAGTGTTAGCACTCGGGTAAGTTTTAGGGTACATGTGAGGATACGAAAACGTGTGAAGTTTAGGGTATGTGTCAGGGTAGGGTTCAGTGTTAGAGTACCTGTTAGGTTTAGGGTTTGTTTAGGATAAGGGTTCGGGTTAGTTAAGGGTTAGGATTAGGGTTCATGTTAGCATTAGAAAACGGGTTTAGGGTACAGGTGAGGGTACAAAATCTTTTTAGTGCTAGCGAACATATTAGGGTAATGGTTAGTGTTAGTGAATGGGTTACAATTGTGATATGGCTTAGGCTAAGGTTTAGGGTTAAGGTAGGTTTAGGTTTAGTGTTAGGGTTAGCGAACGGGTAAGTTTTAGGGTACAGGTGAGGGTACGAAAACGTGTTAGTGTTAGGTTATGTGTTAGGGTAAGGGTTACTGTTAGTGTACGGTTTAGGTTTAGGGTACGGGTTAGGGTAAGGTTTAGGATTAGGTGTAGGCTTTCGTTTAGGGTTAGGGTGGAGTTATCAAATGGTAAGTTTTAGGGTACAGGTGAGGGTACGGAAACGTGTTAGGGTCAGGGTATGTATTAGGGTACGGGTTAGTGTTAGTGTATGGGTTAAATTAGGGTACAGGCTTAGGGTAAGATTTAGAGTTAAGGTTACGTTTAGGTTTAGGGTTAGGTTTAGGGATAGCGAACGGGTAAGGTTTAGGGTACACATGAGGGTACGAAAACGTGTTAGGCTTAGGGTACATGCTAGGGTTCATATTAGGCTTAGTACACGGATTAGGATTAGGGTACAGGTTAGGGTAAAGTATAGGGTTAGGGATAGGGATAAGTTTTAGGTTTAGGGTTAGGTTTGGTGAAAAGTTAATATTTAGTGTACAGGTGAAGGTACAGAAATATTTTAGTGTACACGTTAGTGTTCGTGTATGTGTTAGGATTATGGGACGGGTTAGGGTAAGTTTTAGGATTAGGTTTAGGGATAAGATTAGGGTTAAGGTTAGGGATAACGAACAGGTAAGTATCAGGTTAAAAGTGAAGGTACGAAAACATGTTAAGCTTAGAGTACGGGTTAGTGTTAGTGTATGGGTTATGATTGGGGTACCATTTAGGGTAAGGTTAGGGTTAGGGTTAGGGATAGGTTTAGGGTTAAGGTTAGGGATAGCGAACGGGTATGTTTCAGGTTACATGTGAGGGTTACGAATACGTGTTAGGGTTAGGGTACGTGATAGGTTACGGTTTATTTTTAGTGTACAGTTTAGGATTAGTGTATGGGTTAGGGTAAGATTTAGGGGCAGGTTTAGTGTTAAGGTTTGGTTTAGGTTTAGGTTTAGTGTTAACGAACGGGTAAGGTTTAGGGTACAGGTGAGGGTACGAAAAGCTTTTAGGGTTAGGAAACGTCTTAGTGTATGGGTTAGTTTTAGTATACGGGTTAGGATTAGGGTACAGGTTAGGGTAAGGATTAGGGTTAGGGTTAGTGTTCGGTTTCGTGAATGGTAAGTTTTAGGGTACAGGTGAGGGTACGAAAACGTGTTACGTTTAGAGTACCTGTTAGTTTCCTTGTTAGTTTTAGAGTACGTTTTAGGATAAGAGCACAGGTTCGGGTAAGGTTTAGGGTTAGGGTTAGGGTTAGGTTTAGGATTAGTGTTATGGTTATCAAACAGTTAAGTTTTACGGTACATTTGAGGGTATGAAAAGCTTTTAGGGTTAGGGTATGGTTAGGATATGTGTTAGTGTTAGTGTATGCATTAGCATTAGGGTACGGGTTAGGGTTATGTTAAGGGCTAGGGTTAGGGTTAGCGAACAGGTAACCTTTAGGGTACAGGTGAGGGTATGGAAAAGTGTTAGTGTCAGGGTATGTGCTAGGGCACATGTTAGTGTGAGTGTATGGTTTAGTACTAGGGTACGGGTTAGGCTAAAGTTTAGGGTTGGGGTTAGGTTTTGGATTAGAGGTAGGGTTAGGGTTAGCGAACAGGTAAGGTTTAGTGTACAGATGAGGGTACGGAAAACTGTTACAGTCAGGGTACGTGTTAGGGCATGGGTTAGTGTTAGTGTATGCGTTAGGATTTGAGTACGGGTTAGGGTAAGGTGTAGGGTTGGGGTTAGGTTTAGGTTTAGGTTTAGGGGTAGGGTTACCAAAGGGTAAGGTTTAGGATACAAATGAGTGTATGGCAACGTGTTAGAGTCAGGGTAAGTGTTAGGGCATGGTTTAGAGTTGGTGTACGGGTTAGGATTAGGGTACGGGTTAGGGTAAGGTGTAGGGATGTGGTTAGGTTTATGTTTAGGGCTAGGGTTAGTGTTAGCGAATGGGTAAGGTTTAGGGTACAGTTGAGGGTATGGAAAATTTTAGGGTCAGGGTACGTGTTAGGGCATGCGTTAGTGTTAGTGTATGGGTTAAGATTAGGGTGCGGGTTAGGGTAATGTGTAGGTTTGGGGTCCGTTTCGGTTTAGGACAACGGTTCGGGTTAGCAAACATGTAAGGTTTAGGGTATAGGTGAGGTTACAGAAAAGTGTTGGGGTCAGGGTGTGTGTTAAGGCAGAGGTTAGTGTTAGTGAACGGGTTAGGATTATGATTCGGGTTGGTGTAAGGTGTAGGGTTAGTGTTAGGTTTAGGTGTAGGGCTAGGGCTAGTGTTCGCGAATGGGTGATGTTTATGATACAGGTGAGGGTAAGGAAACGTGTTAGGGTCATGTTACATGTTAGGGCATGGGTTACAGTTAGTGTACGGTTTAGGATTAGGGTACGGTTTAGGGTAAAGGTAGGGTTGCGGTTAGGGTTAGGTTTAGGGTTAGGGTTAGGGTTTGTGAATGGGTAACATTTAGTGTACAGGTGAGGGAACAAAAATGTTTTAGGGTACGGGTTAGTGTTAGTGTATGGGTTAGGATTAGGTTACGGGTTAGGGAAAGGTTTAGGTTTAGGTTTAGGGACAGGTTTAAGGTTAAGGTTAGGGACAGTGAACGGGTAAGTTTCAGGTTACAGATGAGGGTACAAAAACATTTTAGGCTTAGAGTACGGGTTACTCTTAGTGTCCAGTTTAGGATTAGTGTACGTTTAGGGTAAGGGTTAGGGTTAGAGTTAGGTTTAGGCTTAGGGTTACGGTTAGCGAACCGCCAAGCTTTAGGGTACAGGTGAGGGTGAGAATACGTGTTAAGGTTAGGGAATGTGTTAGGGTACGGGTTAGTGTTAGTGTACATGTTAGGATCAGGGTACGTTTTATTGTAAGGTATAGGGTTAGGGTTAGAGTTAGGGTTAGCGAACGGGTGAGGTTTAGGGTATAGGTGAGGGCACGCAAACTTTTTAGAGTTACGGTATGCGTTAGGGTACGGGTTAGTGTTAGAGTATGGATTAGGATTAGATTATGGGTTAGGGTAAGTGTTAGGGTTAGTGTTAGCTTTATGTTTAAGGTTAGTGTTAGTGTTAGCCAATGGGTAACCTTTAGGGTACAGGTGAGACTGTGAAAAAATGTTAGGTTTAGGGTACATGTTAGATTACGGGTTAGTGTTAATGTAAGGTATAGGAATATGGTATGGTGTAGGTTAAGGTTTAGGGTTAGGTTTAGTGTTAGCACTCGGGTAAATTTAGGGTACATGTGAGGATACGAAAACGTGTGAAGTTTAGGATATGTGTCAGGGTAGGGTTCAGTGTTAGTGTACCGGTTAAGGTTAGGCTTCGTTTAGGATAATGGTTCCGGTTAGCTAAGGGTTAGGTTTAGGGTTCATGTTAGCATTAGAAACCGGGTTTAGGGTACAGGTGAGGGTACAAAAACTTTTTAGTGCTAGCGAACATATTAGGGTATGGGTTAGTGTTAGTGAATGGGTTACGATTGTGATATGGCTTAGGCTAAGGTTTAGGGTTAAGGTAGGTTTAGGTTTAGTGTAGGGTTAGCGAACGGGTAAGTTTTAGGGTACAGGTGAGGGTACGAAAACTTGTTAGTGTTAGGTTTTGTGTTAGGGTAAGGTTTACTGTTAGTGTACGGTTTAGGTTTAGGGTACTGGTTAGGGTAAGGTTTAGGGTTAGGTGTAGGGCTTGGTTTAGGGTTGGGGTGTAGTTATCTAATGGTAAGGTTTAGGGTACAGGTGAGGGTACGGAAACGTGTTAGGGTCAGGGTGCGTATTAGGGTTCGGGTTAGTGTTAGTGTATGGGTTAAGATTAGGGTACAGGCTTAGGGTAAGATTTAGAGTTAAGGTTACATTTAGGTTTAGGGTTAGGTTTGGGGATAGCGAGCGGGTAAGTTTTATGGTACACATGAGGGTACGAAAACGTATTAGGCTTAGGGTACATGCTAGGGTTCATGTTATGCTTAGTGCACGGGTTAGGATTAGGGTACAGGTTAGGGTAAGGTATAGGGATAGTGTTAGGGATAGGTTTTAGGGTTAGGGTTAGGTTTGGTGAATGGTTAATATTTAGTGTACAGGTGAGGGTACAGAAATGTTTTAGTGTACGCGTTAGTGTTCGTGTATGGGTTAGGATTATGGGGCCGGTTAGGGTAAGTTTTAGGGTTAGGTTTAGGGAAAACATTAGGGTTAAGGTTAGGGATAGCGAACAGGTAAGTATCAGGTTAAAAGTGAAGGTACGAAAACATGTTAGGCTTAGAGGACGGGTTAGTGTTAGTGTACGGGTTATGATTGGGGTACCATTTAGGGTAAGGTTAGGGTTAGGGTTAGGGATTGGTTTAGGGTTAAGGTTAGGGATAGCGAACGGGTATGGTTCAGGTTACATGTGAGGGTTATGAATACGTGTTAGGGTTAGGGTACGTGATAGGTTACGGTTTATTTTTAGTGTACGGTTTAGGATTAGTGTATGGGTTAGTGTAAGATTTAGGGGCAGGTTTAGGGTTAAGGTTTGGTTTAGGTTTAGGTTTAGTGTTAACGAACAGGTAAGGTTTAGGGTACAGGTGAGGGTACGAAAAGCTTTTAGGGTTAGGAGACGTCTTAGTGTATGGGTTAGTTTTAGTATACGGGTTAGGAATAGGGTACAGGTTAGGGTAAGGATTAGGGTTAGGGTTAGTGTTCGGTTTCGTGAATGGTAAGTTTTAGGGTACAGGTGAGGGTACGAAAACGTGTTACGTTTAGAGTACCTGTTAGTTTCCTTGTTAGTTTTAGAGTAAGTTTTAGGATAAGAGCACAGGTTCGGGTAAGGTTTAGGGTTAGGGTTAGGGTTAGGTTTAGGATTAGTGTTATGGTTATCAAACAGTTAAGCTTTAGGGTACATTTGAGGGTATGAAAAGCTTTCAGGGTTAGGGTATGTGTTAGGATATGTGTTAGTGTTAGTGTATGCATTAGCATTAGGGAACGGGTTAGGGTTATGTTTAGGGCTAGGGTTAGGGTTAGCGAACAGGTAACTTTTAGGGTACAGGTGAGGGTATGGAAAAGTGTTAGTGTCAGGGAATGTGTTAGGGCATATGTTACTGTGAGTGTATGGTTTAGTATTAGGGTACAGGTTAGGCTAAATATTAAGGTTGGGGTTAGGTTTGGATTAGGGGTAGGGTTAGGGTTAGCGAACAGGTAAGGTTTAGGGTACAGATGAGGGTACGGAAAACTGTTACATTCAGGGTACGTGTTAGGGCATTGGTTAGTGTTAGTGTATGCGTTAGGATTTGAGTACGGGTTAGGGTAATGTGTAGGGTTGGGGTTAAGTTTAGGTTTAGGATTAGGCTTAGGGTTACCAAAGGGTAAGGTTTAGGATACAAATGAGGGTATGGCAACGTGTTAGAGTCAGGGTACGTGTTATGGCATGGTTTAGAGTTGGTGTACAGGTTAGATTAGGGTACGGGTTAGGATAAGGGGTAGGGTTGTGGTTAGGTTTATGTTTAGGGCTAGGGTTAGGGTTAGCGAATGGGTAAGGTTTATGGTACAGTTGAGGGTATGGAAAATTTTAGGGTCAGGGTACGTGTTAGGGCATGCGTTAGTGTTAGTGTATGGGTTAAGATTAGGGTACGGTTTAGGGTAAGGTGTAGATTTGGGGTCCGTTTCGGTTTAGGACAACGATTCGGGTTAGCAAACTTGTAAGGTTTAGGGTATAAGTGAGGTTACAGAAAAGATTTGGAGTCAGGGTGCGTGTTAAGGCAGATGTTAGTGTTAGTGAATGGGTTAGGATTATGATTCGGGTTGGTGTAAGGTGTAGGGTTAGTGTTAGGTTTAGGTGTAGGGCTAGGGCTAGTGTTCGCGAAAGGGTGATGTTTATGGTACAGGTGAGGGTAAGGAAACGTGTTAGGGTCATGTTACGTGTTAGGGCATGTGTTAGTGTTAGTGTACGGGTTAGGATTAGGGTATGGTTTAGGGTAAAGTTAGGGTTGCTGTTAGGGTTAGGTTTAGGGTTAGGGTTAGGCTTTGTGAAAGGGTAACATTTAGTGTACAGGTGAGGGAACAAAAATGTTTTAGGGTACAGGTTAGTGTTAGTGTACGGGTTAGGATTAGGTTACGGGTTAAGGAAAGGTTTAGGTTTAGGTTTAGGGACAGGTTTAAGGTTAAGTTTAGGGACAGTGAACGGGTAAGTTTCAGGTTACAGATGAGGGTACAAAAACATTTTAGGCTTAGGGTACGGTTTACTCTTAGTGTCCAGTTTAGGATTAGTGTACGTTTAGGGTAAGGGTTAGGGTTAGAGTTAGGTTTAGGCTTAGGGTTACGGTTAGCGAACGGCCAAGCTTTAGGGTACAGGTGAGGGTAAGAATATGTGTTAAGGTTAGGGAACGTGTTAGGGTACGGGTTAGTGTTAGTGTACATGTTAGGATCAGGGTACGTTTTATTGTAAGGTATAGGGTTAGGGTTAGGGTTAGGGTTAGTGAACGGGTAACGTTTAGGTTATAGGTGAGGGCACGAAAATTTTTAGAGTTATGGTATGTGTTAGGGTACGGGTTAGTGTTAGAGTATGGATTAGGATTAGAGTATGGGTTAGGGTAAGTGTTAGGGTTAGTGTTAGCTTTATGTTTAAGGTTAGTGTTAGTGTTAGCCAATGGGTAAGCTTTAGGGTACAGGTGAGACTGTGAAAAAATGTTAGGTTTAGGGTACATGTTAGATTACGGGTTAGTGTTAATGTAAGGTTTAGGAATAGGGTATGGTGTAGGGTAAGGTTTAGGGTTAGGTTAAGTGTTAGCACTAGGGTAAGTTTTAGGGTACATGTGAGGATACGAAAACGTGTGAAGTTTAGGGTATGTGACAGGGTAGGGTTCAGTGTTAGAGTACAGGATAGGGTTAGGGTTCGTTTAGGATAAGGGTTCGGGTTAGTTAAGGGTTAGCTTTAGGGTTCATGTTAGCATTAGAAAACGGGTTTAGGGTACAGGTGAGGGCACAAAAAATTTTTAGCGTTAGCGAACATATTAGGGTATGGGTTAGTGTTAGTGAATGGGTTACGATTGTGATATGGCTTAGGCTAAGGTGTAGGATTAAGGTAGGTTTAGGTTTAGTGTTAGGGTTAGCGAACGGGTAAGTTTTAGGGTACAGGTGAGGGTACGAAAACGTGTTAGTGTTAGGTTATGTGTTAGGGTAAGGGTTACTGTTAGTGTACGGTTTAGGTTTAGTGTAGGGTTAGAGTAAGGTTTAGGGTTAGGTGTAGGGCTTGGTTTAGGGTTAGGTTCGAGTTATCAAATGGTAAGGTTTAGGGTACAGGTGAGGGTACAGAAACGTGTTAGGGTCAGGGTACGTATTAGGGTACGGGTTAGTGTTATTGTATGGGTTAAGATTAGGGTACAGGTTTAGGGTAAGATTTAGAGTTAAGGTTACGTTTAGGTTTAGGGTTAGGTTTAGGGATAGCGAGCGGGTAAGATTTAGGGTACACATGAGGGTACGAAAACTTGTTAGGCTTAGGGTACATGCTAGGGTTCATGTTAGGCTTAGTACACGGATTAGGATTAGGGTACAGGTTAGTGTAAGTTATAGGGATAGTGTTAGGGATAGGTTTTAGGGTTAAGGTTAGGTTTGGTGAATGGTTAATATTTAGTGTACAGGTGAGGGTACAGAAATGTTTTAGTGTACGCGTTAGTGTTCGTGTATGGGTTAGGATTATGGGAGGGGTTAGGTTAAGTTTTAGGGTTAGGTTTAGGGATAAGATTAGGGTTAAGCTTAGGGATAGCGAACAGGTAAGTATCAGGTTAAAAGTGAACGTACGAAAACATGTTAGGCTTAGAGTACGTGTTAGTGTTAGTGTACGGGTTATGATTGGGGTACCATTTAGGGTAAGGTTAGGGTTAGGGTTAGGGATAGGTTTAGGGTTAAGGTTAGGGATAGCGAACGGGTATGGTTCAGGTTACATGTGAGGGTTACGAATACGTGTTAGGGTTAGGGTACGTGATAGGTTACGGTTTATTTTTAGTGTACGGTTTAGGATTAGTGTATGGGTTAGGGTATGATTTAGGGGCAGGTTTAGGGTTAAGGTTTGGTGTAGGTTTAGGTTTAGTGTTAACGAACGGGTAAGGTTTAGGGTGCAGGTGAGGGTACGAAAATCTTTTAGGGTTAGGAAACGTCTTAGTGTATGGGTTAGTTTTAGTATACTGGTTAGGATTAGGGTACAGGTTAGGGTAAGGATTAGGGTTAGGGTTAGGTTTATTTAGGGTTAGTGTTAGGTTTCGTGAATGGTAAGTTTTAGGGTACAGGTGAGGGTACGAAAACGTGTTACGTTTAGGGTACCTGTTAGTTTACTGGTTAGTTTTAGAGTACGTTTTAGGATAAGAGCACAGGTTCGGGTAAGGTTTAGGGTTAGGGTTAGGGTTAGGTTTAGGATTAGTGTTATGGTTATCAAACAGTTAAGTTTTACGGTACATTTGAGGGTACGAAAAGCTTTTAGGGTTAGGGTATGTGTTAGGATATGTGTTAGTGTTAGTGTATGCATTAGCATTAGGGTACGGGTTAGGGTTATGTTTAGGGCTAGGGTTAGGGTTAGAGAACAGGTTAACTTAAGGGTACAGGTGAGGGTATGGAAAAGTGTTAGTGTCAGGGTATGTGTTAGGGAACATGTTAGTGTGAGTGTATGGTTTAGTACTAGGGTACGGGTAAGGCTAAAGTTTAGGGTTCGGGTTAGGTTTGGATTAGGGGTAGGGTTAGGGTTAGGGAACAGGTAAGGTTTAGGGTACAGATGAGGGTACGGAAAACTGTTACAGTCAGGGTACGTGTTAGGGCATGGTTTAGTGTTAGTGTATGCGTTAGGATTTGAGTACGGGCTAGGGTAAGGTGTAGGGTTGGGGTTAGGTTTAGGTTTAGGTTTAGGGGTAGGGTTACAAAAGGGTAAGGTTTAGGATACAAATGAGGGTATGGCAACGTGTTAGAGTCAGGGTAAGTGTTAGGGCATGGTTTAGAGTTGGTGTACGGGTTAGGATTAGGGTACGGGTTAGGGTAAGGTGTAGGGTTGTGCTTAGGTTTATGTTTAGGGCTAGGGTTAGGGTTAGCGAATGGGTAAGGTTTAGGGTACAGTTGAGGGTATGGAAAATTTTAGGGTCAGGGTACGTGTTAGGGCATGCGTTAGTGTTAGTGTATGGGTTAAGATTAGGGTGCGGGTTAGGGTAAGGTGTAAGTTTGGGGTCCGTTTCGGTTTAGGACAACGGTTCGGGTTAGCAAACTTGTAAGGTTTAGGGTATAGGTGAGGTTACAGAAAAGTGTTGGGGTCAGGGTGCGTGTTAAGGCAGAGGTTAGTGTTAGTCAACGGGTTAGGATTATGATTCGGGTTGGTGTAAGGTGTAGGGTTAGTGTTAGGTTTAGGTGTAGGGCTAGGGCTAGTGTTTGCAAATGGGTGATTTTTATGGTAGAGTTGAGGGTAAGGAAACGTGTTAGGGTCATGTTACGTGTTAGGGCATTGGTTAGTGTTAGTGTACGGGTTAGGATTAGGGTACGGTTTAGGGTAAAGGTAGGGTTGCGGTTAGGGTTAGGTTTAGGGTTAGGGTTAGGGTTTGTGAATGGGTAACATTTAGTGTACAGGTGAGGGAACAAAAATGTTTTAGGGTACGGGTTAGTGTTAGTGTACGGGTTAGGATTAGGTTACGGGTTAGGGAAAGGTTTAGGTTTAGTTTTAGGGACAGGTTTACAGTTAAGGTTAGGGACAGTGAACGGGTAAGTTTCAGGTTACAGATGAGGGTACAAAAACATTTTAGGCTTAGGGTACGGGTTACTCTTAGTGTCCAGTTTAGTATTAGTGTACGTTTAGGGTAAGGTTTAGGGTTAGTGTTAGGTTTAGGCTTAGGGGTACAGTTAGCAAACGGCCAAGCTTTAGGGTACAGGTGAGGATAAGAATACGTGTTAAGGTTAGGGAACGTGTTAGGGTACGGGTTAGTGTTAGTGTACATGTTAGGATCAGGGTACGTTTTATTGTAAGGTATAAAGTTAGGGTTAGCGAACGGGTAAGTTTCAGGGTATAGGTGAGGGCACGCAAACTTTTTAGAGTTACGGTATGTGTTAGGGTACGGGTTAGTGTTAGAGTATGGATTAGGATTAGAGTATGGGTTAGGGTAAGTGTTAGGGTTAGTGTTAGCTTTATGTTTAAGGTTAGTGTTAGTGTTAGCCAATGGGTCAGCTTTAGGGTACAGGTGAGACTGTGAAAAAATGTTAGGTTTAGGGTACATGTTAGATTACGGGTTAGTGTTAATGTAAGGTTTAGGAATAGGGTATGGTGTAGGGTAAGGTTTAGGGTTAGGTTTAGTGTTAGCACTCGGGTAAGTTTTAGGGTACATGTGAGGATACGAAAACGTGTGAAGTTTAGGGTATGTGTCAGGGTAGGGTTCAGTGTTAGAGTACCTGTTAGGTTTAGGGTTTGTTTAGGATAAGGGTTCGGGTTAGTTAAGGGTTAGGATTAGGGTTCATGTTAGCATTAGAAAACGGGTTTAGGGTACAGGTGAGGGTACAAAATCTTTTTAGTGCTAGCGAACATATTAGGGTAATGGTTAGTGTTAGTGAATGGGTTACAATTGTGATATGGCTTAGGCTAAGGTTTAGGGTTAAGGTAGGTTTAGGTTTAGTGTTAGGGTTAGCGAACGGGTAAGTTTTAGGGTACAGGTGAGGGTACGAAAACGTGTTAGTGTTAGGTTATGTGTTAGGGTAAGGGTTACTGTTAGTGTACGGTTTAGGTTTAGGGTACGGGTTAGGGTAAGGTTTAGGGTTAGGTGTAGGCTTTCGTTTAGGGTTAGGGTGGAGTTATCAAATGGTAAGGTTTAGGGTACAGGTGAGGGTACGGAAACGTGTTAGGGTCAGGGTATGTATTAGGGTACGGGTTAGTGT
Organism: Hyperoodon ampullatus; assembly: GCF_949752795.1. Taxonomy (NCBI): domain Eukaryota; kingdom Metazoa; phylum Chordata; class Mammalia; order Artiodactyla; family Ziphiidae; genus Hyperoodon; species Hyperoodon ampullatus. The sequence continues at coordinate 839,552 of NC_136933.1, forward strand.
TAGTGTATGGGTTAAATTAGGGTACAGGCTTAGGGTAAGATTTAGAGTTAAGGTTACGTTTAGGTTTAGGGTTAGGTTTAGGGATAGCGAACGGGTAAGGTTTAGGGTACACATGAGGGTACGAAAACGTGTTAGGCTTAGGGTACATGCTAGGGTTCATATTAGGCTTAGTACACGGATTAGGATTAGGGTACAGGTTAGGGTAAAGTATAGGGTTAGGGATAGGGATAAGTTTTAGGTTTAGGGTTAGGTTTGGTGAAAAGTTAATATTTAGTGTACAGGTGAAGGTACAGAAATATTTTAGTGTACACGTTAGTGTTCGTGTATGTGTTAGGATTATGGGACGGGTTAGGGTAAGTTTTAGGATTAGGTTTAGGGATAAGATTAGGGTTAAGGTTAGGGATAACGAACAGGTAAGTATCAGGTTAAAAGTGAAGGTACGAAAACATGTTAAGCTTAGAGTACGGGTTAGTGTTAGTGTATGGGTTATGATTGGGGTACCATTTAGGGTAAGGTTAGGGTTAGGGTTAGGGATAGGTTTAGGGTTAAGGTTAGGGATAGCGAACGGGTATGTTTCAGGTTACATGTGAGGGTTACGAATACGTGTTAGGGTTAGGGTACGTGATAGGTTACGGTTTATTTTTAGTGTACAGTTTAGGATTAGTGTATGGGTTAGGGTAAGATTTAGGGGCAGGTTTAGTGTTAAGGTTTGGTTTAGGTTTAGGTTTAGTGTTAACGAACGGGTAAGGTTTAGGGTACAGGTGAGGGTACGAAAAGCTTTTAGGGTTAGGAAACGTCTTAGTGTATGGGTTAGTTTTAGTATACGGGTTAGGATTAGGGTACAGGTTAGGGTAAGGATTAGGGTTAGGGTTAGTGTTCGGTTTCGTGAATGGTAAGTTTTAGGGTACAGGTGAGGGTACGAAAACGTGTTACGTTTAGAGTACCTGTTAGTTTCCTTGTTAGTTTTAGAGTACGTTTTAGGATAAGAGCACAGGTTCGGGTAAGGTTTAGGGTTAGGGTTAGGGTTAGGTTTAGGATTAGTGTTATGGTTATCAAACAGTTAAGTTTTACGGTACATTTGAGGGTATGAAAAGCTTTTAGGGTTAGGGTATGGTTAGGATATGTGTTAGTGTTAGTGTATGCATTAGCATTAGGGTACGGGTTAGGGTTATGTTAAGGGCTAGGGTTAGGGTTAGCGAACAGGTAACCTTTAGGGTACAGGTGAGGGTATGGAAAAGTGTTAGTGTCAGGGTATGTGCTAGGGCACATGTTAGTGTGAGTGTATGGTTTAGTACTAGGGTACGGGTTAGGCTAAAGTTTAGGGTTGGGGTTAGGTTTTGGATTAGAGGTAGGGTTAGGGTTAGAGAACAGGTAAGGTTTAGTGTACAGATGAGGGTACGGAAAACTGTTACAGTCAGGGTACGTGTTAGGGCATGGGTTAGTGTTAGTGTATGCGTTAGGATTTGAGTACGGGTTAGGGTAAGGTGTAGGGTTGGGGTTAGGTTTAGGTTTAGGTTTAGGGGTAGGGTTACCAAAGGGTAAGGTTTAGGATACAAATGAGTGTATGGCAACGTGTTAGAGTCAGGGTAAGTGTTAGGGCATGGTTTAGAGTTGGTGTACGGGTTAGGATTAGGGTACGGGTTAGGGTAAGGTGTAGGGATGTGGTTAGGTTTATGTTTAGGGCTAGGGTTAGTGTTAGCGAATGGGTAAGGTTTAGGGTACAGTTGAGGGTATGGAAAATTTTAGGATCAGGGTACGTGTTAGGGCATGCGTTAGTGTTAGTGTATGGGTTAAGATTAGGGTGCGGGTTAGGGTAATGTGTAGGTTTGGGGTCCGTTTCGGTTTAGGACAACGGTTCGGGTTAGCAAACATGTAAGGTTTAGGGTATAGGTGAGGTTACAGAAAAGTGTTGGGGTCAGGGTGTGTGTTAAGGCAGAGGTTAGTGTTAGTGAACGGGTTAGGATTATGATTCGGGTTGGTGTAAGGTGTAGGGTTAGTGTTAGGTTTAGGTGTAGGGCTAGGGCTAGTGTTCGCGAATGGGTGATGTTTATGATACAGGTGAGGGTAAGGAAACGTGTTAGGGTCATGTTACATGTTAGGGCATGGGTTACAGTTAGTGTACGGTTTAGGATTAGGGTACGGTTTAGGGTAAAGGTAGGGTTGCGGTTAGGGTTAGGTTTAGGGTTAGGGTTAGGGTTTGTGAATGGGTAACATTTAGTGTACAGGTGAGGGAACAAAAATGTTTTAGGGTACGGGTTAGTGTTAGTGTATGGGTTAGGATTAGGTTACGGGTTAGGGAAAGGTTTAGGTTTAGGTTTAGGGACAGGTTTAAGGTTAAGGTTAGGGACAGTGAACGGGTAAGTTTCAGGTTACAGATGAGGGTACAAAAACATTTTAGGCTTAGAGTACGGGTTACTCTTAGTGTCCAGTTTAGGATTAGTGTACGTTTAGGGTAAGGGTTAGGGTTAGAGTTAGGTTTAGGCTTAGGGTTACGGTTAGCGAACCGCCAAGCTTTAGGGTACAGGTGAGGGTGAGAATACGTGTTAAGGTTAGGGAATGTGTTAGGGTACGGGTTAGTGTTAGTGTACATGTTAGGATCAGGGTACGTTTTATTGTAAGGTATAGGGTTAGGGTTAGAGTTAGGGTTAGCGAACGGGTGAGGTTTAGGGTATAGGTGAGGGCACGCAAACTTTTTAGAGTTACGGTATGCGTTAGGGTACGGGTTAGTGTTAGAGTATGGATTAGGATTAGATTATGGGTTAGGGTAAGTGTTAGGGTTAGTGTTAGCTTTATGTTTAAGGTTAGTGTTAGTGTTAGCCAATGGGTAACCTTTAGGGTACAGGTGAGACTGTGAAAAAATGTTAGGTTTAGGGTACATGTTAGATTACGGGTTAGTGTTAATGTAAGGTATAGGAATATGGTATGGTGTAGGTTAAGGTTTAGGGTTAGGTTTAGTGTTAGCACTCGGGTAAATTTAGGGTACATGTGAGGATACGAAAACGTGTGAAGTTTAGGATATGTGTCAGGGTAGGGTTCAGTGTTAGTGTACCGGTTAAGGTTAGGCTTCGTTTAGGATAATGGTTCCGGTTAGCTAAGGGTTAGGTTTAGGGTTCATGTTAGCATTAGAAACCGGGTTTAGGGTACAGGTGAGGGTACAAAAACTTTTTAGTGCTAGCGAACATATTAGGGTATGGGTTAGTGTTAGTGAATGGGTTACGATTGTGATATGGCTTAGGCTAAGGTTTAGGGTTAAGGTAGGTTTAGGTTTAGTGTAGGGTTAGCGAACGGGTAAGTTTTAGGGTACAGGTGAGGGTACGAAAACTTGTTAGTGTTAGGTTTTGTGTTAGGGTAAGGTTTACTGTTAGTGTACGGTTTAGGTTTAGGGTACTGGTTAGGGTAAGGTTTAGGGTTAGGTGTAGGGCTTGGTTTAGGGTTGGGGTGTAGTTATCTAATGGTAAGGTTTAGGGTACAGGTGAGGGTACGGAAACGTGTTAGGGTCAGGGTGCGTATTAGGGTTCGGGTTAGTGTTAGTGTATGGGTTAAGATTAGGGTACAGGCTTAGGGTAAGATTTAGAGTTAAGGTTACATTTAGGTTTAGGGTTAGGTTTGGGGATAGCGAGCGGGTAAGTTTTATGGTACACATGAGGGTACGAAAACGTATTAGGCTTAGGGTACATGCTAGGGTTCATGTTATGCTTAGTGCACGGGTTAGGATTAGGGTACAGGTTAGGGTAAGGTATAGGGATAGTGTTAGGGATAGGTTTTAGGGTTAGGGTTAGGTTTGGTGAATGGTTAATATTTAGTGTACAGGTGAGGGTACAGAAATGTTTTAGTGTACGCGTTAGTGTTCGTGTATGGGTTAGGATTATGGGGCCGGTTAGGGTAAGTTTTAGGGTTAGGTTTAGGGAAAACATTAGGGTTAAGGTTAGGGATAGCGAACAGGTAAGTATCAGGTTAAAAGTGAAGGTACGAAAACATGTTAGGCTTAGAGGACGGGTTAGTGTTAGTGTACGGGTTATGATTGGGGTACCATTTAGGGTAAGGTTAGGGTTAGGGTTAGGGATTGGTTTAGGGTTAAGGTTAGGGATAGCGAACGGGTATGGTTCAGGTTACATGTGAGGGTTATGAATACGTGTTAGGGTTAGGGTACGTGATAGGTTACGGTTTATTTTTAGTGTACGGTTTAGGATTAGTGTATGGGTTAGTGTAAGATTTAGGGGCAGGTTTAGGGTTAAGGTTTGGTTTAGGTTTAGGTTTAGTGTTAACGAACAGGTAAGGTTTAGGGTACAGGTGAGGGTACGAAAAGCTTTTAGGGTTAGGAGACGTCTTAGTGTATGGGTTAGTTTTAGTATACGGGTTAGGATTAGGGTACAGGTTAGGGTAAGGATTAGGGTTAGGGTTAGTGTTCGGTTTCGTGAATGGTAAGTTTTAGGGTACAGGTGAGGGTACGAAAACGTTTTACGTTTAGAGTACCTGTTAGTTTCCTTGTTAGTTTTAGAGTAAGTTTTAGGATAAGAGCACAGGTTCGGGTAAGGTTTAGGGTTAGGGTTAGGGTTAGGTTTAGGATTAGTGTTATGGTTATCAAACAGTTAAGCTTTAGGGTACATTTGAGGGTATGAAAAGCTTTCAGGGTTAGGGTATGTGTTAGGATATGTGTTAGTGTTAGTGTATGCATTAGCATTAGGGAACGGGTTAGGGTTATGTTTAGGGCTAGGGTTAGGGTTAGCGAACAGGTAACTTTTAGGGTACAGGTGAGGGTATGGAAAAGTGTTAGTGTCAGGGAATGTGTTAGGGCATATGTTAGTGTGAGTGTATGGTTTAGTATTAGGGTACAGGTTAGGCTAAATATTAAGGTTGGGGTTAGGTTTGGATTAGGGGTAGGGTTAGGGTTAGCGAACAGGTAAGGTTTAGGGTACAGATGAGGGTACGGAAAACTGTTACATTCAGGGTACGTGTTAGGGCATTGGTTAGTGTTAGTGTATGCGTTAGGATTTGAGTACGGGTTAGGGTAATGTGTAGGGTTGGGGTTAAGTTTAGGTTTAGGATTAGGCTTAGGGTTACCAAAGGGTAAGGTTTAGGATACAAATGAGGGTATGGCAACGTGTTAGAGTCAGGGTACGTGTTATGGCATGGTTTAGAGTTGGTGTACAGGTTAGATTAGGGTACGGGTTAGGATAAGGGGTAGGGTTGTGGTTAGGTTTATGTTTAGGGCTAGGGTTAGGGTTAGCGAATGGGTAAGTTTTATGGTACAGTTGAGGGTATGGAAAATTTTAGGGTCAGGGTACGTGTTAGGGCATGCGTTAGTGTTAGTGTATGGGTTAAGATTAGGGTACGGTTTAGGGTAAGGTGTAGATTTGGGGTCCGTTTCGGTTTAGGACAACGATTCGGGTTAGCAAACTTGTAAGGTTTAGGGTATAAGTGAGGTTACAGAAAAGTTTTGGAGTCAGGGTGCGTGTTAAGGCAGATGTTAGTGTTAGTGAATGGGTTAGGATTATGATTCGGGTTGGTGTAAGGTGTAGGGTTAGTGTTAGGTTTAGGTGTAGGGCTAGGGCTAGTGTTCGCGAAAGGGTGATGTTTATGGTACAGGTGAGGGTAAGGAAACGTGTTAGGGTCATGTTACGTGTTAGGGCATGTGTTAGTGTTAGTGTACGGGTTAGGATTAGGGTATGGTTTAGGGTAAAGGTAGGGTTGTGGTTAGGGTTAGGTTTAGGGTTAGGGTTAGGCTTTGTGAAAGGGTAACATTTAGTGTACAGGTGAGGGAACAAAAATGTTTTAGGGTACAGGTTAGTGTTAGTGTACGGGTTAGGATTAGGTTACGGGTTAAGGAAAGGTTTAGGTTTAGGTTTAGGGACAGGTTTAAGGTTAAGTTTAGGGACAGTGAACGGGTAAGTTTCAGGTTACAGATGAGGGTACAAAAACATTTTAGGCTTAGGGTACGGTTTACTCTTAGTGTCCAGTTTAGGATTAGTGTACGTTTAGGGTAAGGGTTAGGGTTAGAGTTAGGTTTAGGCTTAGGGTTACGGTTAGCGAACGGCCAAGCTTTAGGGTACAGGTGAGGGTAAGAATATGTGTTAAGGTTAGGGAACGTGTTAGGGTACGGGTTAGTGTTAGTGTACATGTTAGGATCAGGGTACGTTTTATTGTAAGGTATAGGGTTAGGGTTAGGGTTAGGGTTAGTGAACGGGTAACGTTTAGGTTATAGGTGAGGGCACGCAAATTTTTAGAGTTATGGTATGTGTTAGGGTACGGGTTAGTGTTAGAGTATGGATTAGGATTAGAGTATGGGTTAGGGTAAGTGTTAGGGTTAGTGTTAGCTTTATGTTTAAGGTTAGTGTTAGTGTTAGCCAATGGGTAAGCTTTAGGGTACAGGTGAGACTGTGAAAAAATGTTAGGTTTAGGGTACATGTTAGATTACGGGTTAGTGTTAATGTAAGGTTTAGGAATAGGGTATGGTGTAGGGTAAGGTTTAGGGTTAGGTTAAGTGTTAGCACTAGGGTAAGTTTTAGGGTACATGTGAGGATACGAAAACGTGTGAAGTTTAGGGTATGTGACAGGGTAGGGTTCAGTGTTAGAGTACAGGATAGGGTTAGGGTTCGTTTAGGATAAGGGTTCGGGTTAGTTAAGGGTTAGCTTTAGGGTTCATGTTAGCATTAGAAAACGGGTTTAGGGTACAGGTGAGGGCACAAAAAATTTTTAGCGTTAGCGAACATATTAGGGTATGGGTTAGTGTTAGTGAATGGGTTACGATTGTGATATGGCTTAGGCTAAGGTTTAGGGTTAAGGTAGGTTTAGGTTTAGTGTTAGGGTTAGCGAACGGGTAAGTTTTAGGGTACAGGTGAGGGTACGAAAACGTGTTAGTGTTAGGTTATGTGTTAGGGTAAGGGTTACTGTTAGTGTACGGTTTAGGTTTAGTGTAGGGTTAGAGTAAGGTTTAGGGTTAGGTGTAGGGCTTGGTTTAGGGTTAGGTTCGAGTTATCAAATGGTAAGGTTTAGGGTACAGGTGAGGGTACGGAAACGTGTTAGGGTCAGGGTACGTATTAGGGTACGGGTTAGTGTTATTGTATGGGTTAAGATTAGGGTACAGGTTTAGGGTAAGATTTAGAGTTAAGGTTACGTTTAGGTTTAGGGTTAGGTTTAGGGATAGCGAGCGGGTAAGATTTAGGGTACACATGAGGGTACGAAAACTTGTTAGGCTTAGGGTACATGCTAGGGTTCATGTTAGGCTTAGTACACGGATTAGGATTAGGGTACAGGTTAGTGTAAGTTATAGGGATAGTGTTAGGGATAGGTTTTAGGGTTAAGGTTAGGTTTGGTGAATGGTTAATATTTAGTGTACAGGTGAGGGTACAGAAATGTTTTAGTGTACGCGTTAGTGTTCGTGTATGGTTTAGGATTATGGGAGGGGTTAGGGTAAGTTTTAGGGTTAGGTTTAGGGATAAGATTAGGGTTAAGGTTAGGGATAGTGAACAGGTAAGTATCAGGTTAAAAGTGAAGGTACGAAACCATGTTAAGCTTAGAGAACGGGTTAGTGTTAGTGTACGGGTTATGATTGGGGTACCATTTAGGGTAAGGTTAGGGTTAGGGTTAGGGATAGGTTTAGGGTTAAGGTTAGGGATAGCGAACGGGTATGGTTCAGGTTACATGTGAGGGTTACGAATACGTGTTAGGGTTAGGGTACGTGATAGGTTACGGTTTATTTTTAGTGTACGGTTTAGGATTAGTGTATGGGTTTGGGTAAGATTTAGGGGCAGGTTTAGGGTTAAGGTTTGGTTTAGGTTTCGGTTTAGTGTTAACGAACGGGTAAGGTTTGGGGTACAGGTGAGTGCACGAAAAGCTTTTAGGGTTAGGAAACGTCTTAGTGTATGGATTAGTTTTTGTATACGGGTGAGGATTAGGGTACAGTTTAGGGTAAGGATTAGGGTTAGGGTTAGGTTTAGGTTTAGGGTTAGTGTTAGGTTTCATGAATGGTAAGTTTTAGGGTACAGGTGAGGGTACGAAAACTTGTTACGTTTAGGGTACCTGTTAGTTTCCTGGTTAGATTTTGAGTACGTTTTAGGATAAGAGCACAGGTTCGGGTAAGGTTTAGGGTTAGGTTTAGGGTTAGGTTTAGGATTAGTGTTATGGTTATCAAACAGTTAAGTTTTAGGGTACATTTGAGGGTATGAAAAGCTTTTAGGGTTAAGGTATGTGTTAGGATATGTGTTAGTGTTAGTGTATGCATTAGAATTAGGGTACGGGTTAGGGCTATGTTTAGGGCTAGGGTTAGGGTTAGAGAACAGGTAACCTTTAGGGTACAGGTGAGGGTATGGAAAAGTGTTAGTGTCAGGGTATGTGTTAGGGAACATGTTAGTGTGAGTGTATCGTTTAGTACTAGGGTACGGGTTAGACTAAAGATTAGGGTTGGGGTTAGGTTTGGATTAGGGGTAGGGTTAGGGTTAGCGAACAGGTAAGGTTTAGGGTACAGATGAGGGTACGGAAAACTGTTACAGTCAGGGTACGTGTTAGGGCATGGGTTAGTGTTAGTGTATGCGTTAGGATTTGAGTACGGGTTAGGGTAAGGTGTAGGGTTGTGGTTAGGTTTAGGTTTAGGTTTAGGTGTAGGGTTACCAAAGGGCAATGTTTAGGATACAAATGAGGGTATGGCAACGGGTGAGAGACAGGGTACGTGTTAGGGCATGGTTTAGAGTTGGTGTACGGGTTAGGATTAGGGTACGGGTTAGGGTTGTGGTTAGGTTTATGTTTAGGGCTAGGGTTAGGGTTAGCGAATGGGTAAGGTTTAGGTTACAATTGAGGGTATGGAAAATATTAGAGTCAGGGTACGTGTTAGGGCATGCGTAAGTGTTAGTGTATGGGTTAAGATTAGGGTGCGGGTTAGGGTAAGGTGTAGGTTTGGGGTCCGTTTCGGTTTAGGACAACGGTTCGGGTTAGCAAACTTGTAAGGTTTAGGGTATAGGTGAGGTTACAGAAAAGTGTTGGGGTCAGGGTGCGTGTTAAGGCAGAGGTTAGTGTTAGTGAACGGGTTAGGATTATGATTCGGGTTGGTGTAAGGTGTAGGGTTAGTGTTAGGTTTAGGTGTAGGGCTAGGCCTAGTGTTTGCTAATGTGTGATGTTTATGGTACAGGTGAGGGTAAGGAAACGTGTTAGGGTCATGTTACGTGTTAGGGCATGGGTTAGTGTTAGTGTACGGGTTAGGATTAGTGTACGGTTTAGGGTAAAGGTAGGGTTGTGGTTAGGGTTAGGTTTAGGGTTAGGGTTAGGGTTTGTGAATGGGTAACATTTAGTGTACAGGTGAGGGAACAAAAATGTTTTAGGGTTAGGGTTACTGTTAGTGTACGGGTTAGGATTAGGTTACGGGTTAGGGAAAGGTTTAGGTTTAGTTTTAGGGACAGGTTTAAGGTTAAGGTTAGGGACAGTGAACGGGTAAGTTTCAGGTTACAGATGAGGGTACAAAAACATTTTAGGCTTAGGGTACGGGTTACTCAGTGTCCAGTTTTGGATTAGTGTACGTTTAGGGTAAGGTTTAGGGTTAGAGTTAGGTTTAGGCTCAGGGGTACAGTTAGCAAACGGCCAAGATTTAGGGTACAGGTGAGGATAAGAATAAGTGTTAAGGTTAGGGAACGTGTTAGGGTACGGGTTAGGGTTAGTGTACATGTTAGTATCAGGGTACGTTTTATTGTAAGGTATAGGGTTAGGGTTAGGTTTAGGTTTAGTGAACAGGTAAGGTTTAGTGTATAGATGAGGGCACGCAAACTTTTTAGAGTTACGGTATGTGTTATGGTACGGGTTAGTGTTAGAGTATGGATTAGGATTAGAGTATGGGTTAGGGTAAGTATTAGGGTTAGTGTTAGCTTTATGTTTAAGGTTAGTGTTAGTGTTAGCCAATGGGTAAGCTTTAGGGTACAGGTGAGACTGTGAAAAAATGTTAGGTTTAGGGTACATGTTAGATTACGGGTTAGTGTTAATGTAAGGTTTAGGAATAGGGTATGGTGTAGGGTAAGGTTTAGGGTTAGGTTTAGTGTTAGCACTCGGGTAAGTTTTAGGGTACATGTGAGGATACGAAAACGTGTGAAGTTTAGGGTATGTGTCAGGGTAGGGTTCAGTGTTAGAGTAGTGGTTAGGGTTAGGGTTCGTTTAGGATAAGGGTTCGGGTTAGTTAAGGGTTAGGTTTAGGGTTCATGTTAGCATTAGAAAACGGGTTTAGGGTACAGGTTATGGTACAAAAACTTTTTAGTGCCACGGATATATTAGGGTATGTGTTAGTGTTAGTGAATGTGTTACAATTGTGATATGGCTTAGGGTAAGGTTTAGGGTTAAGGTAGGTTTAGGTTTAGTGTTAGGGTTAGCGAACGGGTAAATTTTAGGGTACAGGTGAGGGTACGAAAATGTGTTAGTGTTAGGTTATGTGTTAGGGTAAGGGTTACTGTTAGTGTTCGGTATAGGTTTAGGGTACGGGTTAGGGTAAGGTTTAGGGTTAGGTGTAGGGTTTGGTTTAGGGTTAGGGTTGAGTTATCAAATGGTAAGTTTTAGGGTACAGGTGAGGGTATGGAAACGTGTTAGGGTCAGGGTACGTATTAGGGTACGGGTTAGTGTTAGTGTATGGGTTAAGATTAGGGTACAGGTTTAGGGTAAAATTTAGAGTTAGGGTTACGTTTAGGTTAAGGGTTAGGTTTAGGGATAGCGAGCGGGTAAGGTTTAGGGTACACATGAGGGTACGAAGACGTGTTAGGCTTAGGGTACATGCTAGGGTTCATGTCAGGCTTAGTGCACGGATTAGGATTAGGGTACAGGTTAGGGTAAGGTATAGGAATAGGTTTAGGGATACGTTTTAGGGTTAGGGTTAGGTTTGGTGAATGGTTAATATTTAGTGTACAGGTGAAGGTACAGAAATGTTTTAGTGTACGCGTTAGTGTTCGTGTATGGGTTAGGATTATGGGATGGGTTAGGGTAAGTTTTAAGGTTAGGTTTAGGGATAAGATTAGGGTTAAGGTTAGGGATAGCGAACAGGTAAGTATCAGGTTAACAGTGAAGGTACGAAAACATGTTAAGCTTAGAGTATGGGTTAGTGTTAGTGTACGGGTTATGATTGGGGTACCATTTAGGGTAAGGTTAGGGTTAGGGTTAGGGATAGTTTTAGGGTTAAGGTTAGGGATAGCGAACGGGTATGGTTCAGGTTACATGTGAGGGTTACGAATACGTGTTAGGGTTAGGGTACGTGATAGGTTACTGTTTATTTTTAGTGTACGGTTTGGGATTAGTGTATGGGATAGGGTAAGATTTAGGGGCAGGTTTAGGGTTAAGGTTTGGTTTAGGTTTAGGTTTAGTGTTAACGAACGGGTAAGGTTTAGGGTACAGGTGAGGGTACGAAAAGCTTTTAGGGTTAGGAAACGTCTTAGTGTATGGGTTAGTTTTAGTATACGGGTTAGGATTAGGGTACAGGTTAGGGTAAGGATTAGGGTTAGGGTTAGGTTTAGGTTTAGGGTTAGTGTTAGGTTTTGTGAATGGTAAGTTTTTGGGTACAGGTGAGGGTATGAAAACGTGTTACGTTTAGGGTACCTGTTAGTTTCCTGGTTAGTTTTAGAGTACGTTTTAGGATAAGAGCACAGGTTCGGGTAAGGTTTAGGGTTAGGGTTAGGGTTAGGTTTAGGATTAGTGTTATGGTTATCAAACAGTTAAGTTTTAGGGTACATTTGAGGGTATGAAAAGCTTTTAGGGTTAGGGTATGTGTTAGGATATGTGTTAGTGTTAGTGTATGCATTAGCATTAGGGTACGGGTTAGGGTTATGTTTAGGGCTAGGGTTAGGGTTAGCGAATAGGTAACCTTTAGGGTACAGGTGAGGGTATGGAAAAGTGTTAGCGTCAGGGTATGTGTTAGGGCACATGTTAGTGTGAGTGTATGGTTTAGTATTAGGGTACGGGTTATGCTAAAGATTAGGGTTGGGGTTAGGTTTGGATTAGGGGTAGGGATAGGGTTAGCGAACAGGTAAGGTTTAGGGTACAGATGTGGGTAGGGAAAACTGTTACAGTCAGGGTACGTGTTAGGGCATGGGTTAGTGTTAGTGTATGCGTTAGGATTTGAGTATGGGTTAGGGTAAGGTGTAGGGTTGGGGTTAGGTTTAGGTTTAGGTTTAGGGATAGGTTTACCAAAGGGTAAGGTTTAGGATACAAATGAGGGTATGGCAACGTGTTAGATTCAGGGTACGTGTTAGGGCATGGTTTAGAGTTGGTGTACGGGTTAGGATTAGGGTACGGGTTAGGGTAAGGGGTAGGGTTGTGTTTAGGTTTATGTTTAGGGCTAGGGTTAGGGTTAGCGAATGGGTAAGGTTTAGGGTACAGTTGAGGGTATGGAAGATTTTAGGGTCAGTGTACGTGTTAGGGCATGCGTTAGTGTTAGTGTATGGGTTAAGATTAGGGTGCGGGTTAGGGTAAGGTGTAGGTTTGGGGTCCGTTTTGGTTTAGCACAACGGTTCGGGTTAGCAAACTTGTAAGGTTTAGGGTATAGGTGAGGTTACAGAAAAGTGTTGGGGTCAGGGTGCGTGTTAAGGCAGAGGTTAGTGTTAGTGAACGGGTTAGGATTATGATTCGGGTTGTTGAAAGGTGTAGGGTTAGTGTTAGGTTTAGGTGTAGGGCTAGGGCTAGTGTTCGCGAATGGGTGATGTTTATGGTACAGGTGAGGGTAAGGAAACGTGTTAGGGTCATGTTACGTGTTAGGGCATGGGTTAGTGTTAGTGTACGGGTTAGGATTAGGGTACGGTTTAGGGAAAAGGCAGGGTTGCAGTTAGGGTTAGGTTTAGGGTTAGGGTTAGGGTTTGTGAATGGGTAACATTTAGTGTACAGGTGTGGGAACAAAAATGTTTTAGGGTACGGGTTAGTGTTAGTGTACGGGTTATGATTAGGTTACGGGTTAGCGAAAGGTTTAGGTTTAGGTTTAGGGACAGGTTTAAGGTTAAGGATAGTGACAGTGAACGGGTAAGTTTCAGGTTACAGATGAGGGTACAAAAACATTTTAGGCTTAGGGTACGGGTTACTCTTAGTGTCCAGTTTAGGATTAGTGTACGTTTAGGGTAAGGGTTAGGGTTAGAGTTAGGTTTAGGCTTAGGGTTACGGTTAGCGAATGGCCAAGCTTTAGGGTACAGGTGAGTGTAAGAATACGTGTTAAGGTTAGGGAACGTGTTAGGGTACGGGTTAGTGTTAGTGTACATGTTAGGATCAGGGTACGTTTTATTGTAAGGTATAGGGTTAGGGTGAGGGTTAGGTTTAGCGAACGGGTAAGGTTTAGGGTATAGGTGAGGGCACGCAAACTTTTTAGAGTTACGGTATGTTTTAGGGTACGGGTTAGTGTTAGAGTATGGATTAGGATTAGAGTATGGGTTAGGGTAAGTGTTAGGGTTAGTGTTAGCTTTATGTATAAGGTTAGTGTTAGTGTTAGCCAAAGGGTAAGCTTTAGGGTACAGGTGAGACTGTGAAAAAATGTTAAGTTTAGGGTACATGTTAGATTACGGGTTAGTGTTAATGTAAGGTTTAGGAATAGGGTACGGTGTAGGGTAAGGTTTAGGGTTAGGTTTAGTGTTAGCACTGGGGTAAGTTTTAGGGTACATGTGAGGATACGAAAACGTGTGAAGTTTAGGGTATGTGTCAGGGTAGGGTTCAGTGTTAGAGTACCCGTTAAGGTTAGGGTTCGTTTAGGATAAGGATTCGGGTTAGTTAAGGGTTAGGTTTAGGGTTCATGTTAGCATTAGAAAACGGGTTTAGGGTACAGGTGAGGGTACAAAAATTTTTAGTGCTAGCGAACATATTAGGGTATGGGTTAGTGTTAGTGAATGGTTTACGATTGTGATATGGCTTAGGCTAAACTTGAGGCTTAAGGTAAGCTTAGGTTTAGTGTTAGGGTTAGCGAACGGGTAAGTTTTAGGGTACAGGTGAGGGTATGAAAACGTGTTACGGTAAGGGTTACTGTTAGTGTACGGTTTAGATTTAGGGTACGGGTTAGGGTAAGGTTTAGGGTTAGGTGTAGGTTTTGGTTTAGGGTTAGGGTGGAGTTATCAAATGGTAAGGTTTAGGGTACAGGTGAGGGTACGGAAACGTGTTAGGGTCAGGGTACGTATTAGGGTACGGGTTAGATTTAGTGTATGGGTTAAGATTAGGGTACAGGGTTACGGTAAGATTTAGAGTTAGGGTTACGTTTAGGTTTAGGGTTAGGTTTAGGGATAGCGAGCGGGTAAGGTTTAGGGTACACATGAGGGTACGGAAACGTGTTAGGCTTAGGGTACATGCTAGGGTTCATGTTAAGCGTAGTGCACGGATTAGGATTAGGGTACAGGTTAGGGTAAGGTATAGGGATAGGGTTAGGGATAGGTTTTAGGCTTAGGGTTAGGTTTGGTGAATGGTTAATATTTAGTGTACAGGTGAGGGTACAGAAATGTTTTAGAGTACGCATTAGTGTTCGTATATGGGTTAGGATTATGGGAGGGGCTAGGGTAAGTTTTAGGGTTAGGTTTAGGGATAAGATTAGGGTTAAGGTTAGGGATAGCGAACAGGTAAGTATCAGGTTAAAAGTGAAGGTACGAAAACATGTTAAGCTTAGAGTACGGGTTAGTGTTAGTGTACGGGTTATGATTGAGGTAACATTTAGGGTAAGGTTAGGGTTAGGGTTAGGGATAGTTTTAGGGTTAAGGTTAGGGATAGCGAATGGGTATGGTTCAGGTTACATGTGAGGGTTACGAATACGTGTTAGGGTTAGGGTACGTGATAGGTTACGGTTTATTTTTAGTGTACGGTTTAGGATTAGTGTATGGGTTAGGGTAAGATTTAGGGGCAGGTTTAGGGTTAAGGTTTGGTTTAGGTTTAGGCTTAGTGTTAACGAACGGGTAAGGTTTAGGGTACAGGTGAGGGTACGAAAAGCTTTTAGGGTTAGGAGACGTCTTAGTGTATGGGTTAGTTTTAGTATATGGGTTAGGATTAGGGTACAGGTTAGGGTAAGGAATAGGGTTGTGGTTAGGTTTATGTTTAGGGCTAGGGTTAGGGTTAGCGAATGGGTAAGGTTTAGGGTACAGTTGAGGGTATGGAAAATTTTAGGGTCAGGGTACGTGTTAGGGCATGCGTTAGTGTTAGTGTATGGGTTAAGATTAGGGTGCGGGTTAGGGTAAGGTGTAGGTTTGGGGTCCGTTTCGGTTTAGGGCAACGGTTCGGGTTAGCAAACTTGTAAGGTTTAGGGTATAGGTGAGGTTACAGAAAAGTGTTGGGGTCAGGGTGCGTGTTAAGGCAGAGGTTAGTGTTAGTGAACGGGTTAGGATTATGATTCGGGTTGTTGTAAGGTGTAGGGTTAGTGTTAGGTTTAGGTGTAGGGATAGGGCGAGTGTTCGCGAATGGGTGATGTTTATGATACAGGTGAGGGTAAGGAAAAGTGTTAGGGTCATGTTACGTGTTAGGGCATTGGTTACTGTTAGTGTATGGGTTAGGACTAGGGTACGGTTTAGGGTAAATGTAGGGTTGCGGTTAGGGTTAGGTTTAGGGTTAGGGTTAGGGTTTGTGAATGGGTAACATTTAGTGTACAGGTGAGGGAACAAAAATGTTTTAGGGTACGGGTTAGTGTTAGTGTACGGGTTAGGATTAGGTTACGGGTTAGGGAAAGGTTTAGGTTTAGGTTTAGGGACAGGTTTAAGGTTAAGGTTAGGGACAGTGAACGGGTAAGTTTCAGGTTACAGATGAGGGTACAAAAACATTTTAGGCTTAGGGTACAGGTTACTCTTAGTGTCCAGTTTAGGATTAGTGTACGTTTAGGGTAAGGGTTAGTGTTAGAGTTAGGTTTAGGCTTAGGGTTATGGTTCGCGAACGGCCAAGCTTTAGGGTACAGGTGAGGGTAAGAATACGTGTTAAGGTTAGGGAACGTGTTAGGGTACGGGTTAGTGTTAGTGTATATGTTAGGATCAGGGTACGTTTTATTGTAAGGTATAGGGTTAGGGTTAGGGTTAGCGAACGGGTAAGGTTTAGGGTATAGGTGAGGGCACGCAAATTTTTAGAGTTACGGTATGTGTTAGGGTACGCGTTAGTGTTAGAGTATGGATTAGGATTAGAATATGGGTTAGGGTAAGTGTTAGGGTTAGTTTTAGCTTTATGTTTAAGGTTAGTGTTAGTGTTAGCCAATGGGTAAGCTTTAGGGTACAGGTGAGACTGTGAAAAAATGGTAGGTTTAGGGTACATGTTAGATTACGGGTTAGTGTTAATGTAAGGTTTAGGAATAGGGTATGGTGTAGGGTAAGGTTTAGGGTTAGGTTTAGTGTTAGCACTCGGGTAAGTTTTAGGGTACATGTGAGGATACGAAAACGTGTGAAGTTTAGGGTATGTGTCAGGGTAGGGTTCAGTGTTAGAGTACCGATTAGGGTTAGGGTTCGTTTAGGATAAGGGTTCGGGTTAGTTAAGGGTTAGGTTTAGGGTTCATGTTAGCATTAGAAAACGGGTTTAGGGTACAGGTGAGGGAACAAAATCTTTTTAGTGCTAGCGAATATATTAGGGTATGGTTTAGTGTTAGTGAATGGGTTACGATTGTGATATGGCTTAGGCTAAGGTTTAGGGTTAAGGTAGGTTTAGGTTTAGTGTTAGGGTTAGCGAACGGGTAAGTTTTAGGGTACAGGTGAGGGTACGAAAACGTTATAGTGTTAGGTTATGTGTTAGGGTAAGGGTTTCTGTTAGTGTACGGTTTAGGTTTAGGGTACGGGTTAGGGTAAGTTTTAGGGTTAGGTGTAGGGCTTGGTTTAGGGTTAGGGTGGAGTTATCAAATGGTAAGGTTTAGGGTACAGGTGACCATACGGAAACGTGTTAGGGTCAGGGTACGTATTATGGTACGGGTCAGTGTTAGTGTATGGGTTAAGAATAGGGTACAGGGTTAGGGTAAGATTTAGAGTTAAGGTTACGTTTAGGTTTAGGGTTAGGTTTAGGGATAGCGAGCGGGTAAGGTTTAGGGTACACATGAGGGTACGAAAACGTGTTAGGCTTAGGGTACATGCTAGGGTTCATGTTAGGCTTAGTGCACGGATTAGGATTAGGGTACAGGTTAGGGTAAGGTATGGGGATAGGGTTAGGGATAGGTTTTAGGGTTAGGGTTAGGTTTGGTGAATGGTTAATATTTAGTGTACAGGTGAGGGTACAGAAATGTTTTAGTGTACGCGTTAGTGTTCGTGTATGGGTTAGGATTATGGGACGGGTTAGGGTAAGTTTTAGGGTTAGGTTTAGGGATAAGATTAGGGTTAAGGTTAGGGATAGCGAACAGGTAAGTATCAGGTTAAAAGTGAAGGTACGAAAACATGTTAAGCTTAGAGTACGGGTTAGTGTTAGTGTACGTGTTATGATTGGGGTACCATTTAGGGTAAGGTTAGGCTTAGGGTTAGGGATAGGTTTAGGGTTAACGTTAGGGATAGCGAACGGGTATGGTTCAGGTTACATGTGACGGTTACGAATACGTGTTAGGGTTAGGGTACATGATAGGTTACGGTTTATATTTAGTGTACGGTTTAGGATTAGTGTATGGGTTAGGGTAAGATTTAGGGGCCGGTTTAGGGTTAAGGTTTGGTTTAGGTTTAGGTTTAGTGTTAACGAACGGGTAAGGTTTAGGGTACAGGTGAGGGTACGAAAAGCTTTTAGGGTTAGGAAACGTCTTAGTGTATGGGTTAGTTTTAGTATACGGGTTAGGATTAGGGTACAGGTTAGGGTAAGGTTTAGGGGTAGGGTTAGGTTTAGGTTTAGGGTTAGTGTTAGGTTTTGTGAATGGTAAGTTTTAGGGTACAGGTGAGGGTACAAAAACGTGTTACGTTTAGGGTACCTGTTCGTTTCCTGGTTAGTTTTAGAGTACGTTTAAGGATAAGAGCACAGGTTCGGGTAAGGTTTAGGGTTAGGGTTAGGGTTAGGTTTAGGATTAGTGTTATGGTTATCAAACAGTTAAGTTTTAGGGTACATTTGAGGGTATGAAAAGCTTTTAGGGTTAGGGTATGTGTTAGGATATGTGTTAGTGTTAGTGTATGCATTAGCATTAGGCTACCGGTTAGGGTTATGTTTAGGGCTTGGGTTAGGTTTAGCGAACAGGTAACCGTTAGGGTACAGGTGAGGGTATGGAAAAGTGTTAGAGTCAGGGTATGTGTTAGGGCACATGTTAGTGTGAGTGTATGGATTAGTATTAGGGTACGGGTTAGGCTAAAGATTAGGGTTGGGGTTAGGTTTGGATTAGGGTTAGGGTTAGGGTTAGCGAACAGGTAAGGTTTAGGGTACAGATGAGGGTACGGAAAACTCTTACAGTCAGGGTACGTGTTAGGGCATGGTTTAGTGTTAGTGTATGCATTAGGATTTGAGTACGGGTTAGGGTAAGGTGTAGGGTTGGGGTTAGGTTTAGGTTTAGGTTGAGGGGTAGGGTTACCAAAGGGTAAGGTTTAGGATACAAATGAGGGTATGGCAACATGTTAGAGTCAGGGTACGTGTTAGGGCATGGTTTAGAGTTGGTGTACGGGTTAGGATTAGGGTACGGGTTAGGGTAAGGGGTAGGGTTGTGGTTAGGTTTATATTTAGGGCTAGGGTTAGGGTTAGCGAATGGGTAAGGTTTAGGGTACAGTTGAGGTTATGGAAAATTTTAGGGTCAGGGTACGTGTTAGGGCATGCGTTAGTGTTATTGTATGGGTTAAGATTAGGGTGCGGGTTAGGGTAAGCTGTAGGTTTGGGGTCCGTTTCGGTTTAGGACAACGGTTCGGGTTAGCAAACTTGTAAGGTTTAGGGTATAGGTGAGGTTACAGAAAAGTGTTGGGGTCAGGGTGCGTGTTAAGGCAGAGGTTAGTGTTAGTGAACGGGTTAGGATTATGATTCGGGTTGGTGTAAGGTGTAGCGTTAGTGTTAGGTTTAGGTGTAGGGCTAGGGCTAGTGTTCGCGAATGGGTGATGTTTATGATACAGGTGAGGGTAAGGAAACGTGTTAGGGTCATGTTACGTGTTAGGGCATGTGTTAGCATTAGTGTACGGGTTAGGATTAGGGTACGGTTTAGGGTAAAGGTAGGGTTGCGGTTAGGGTTAGGTTTAGGGTTAGGGTTAGGGTTTGTGAATGGGTAACATTTAGTGTACAGGTGAGGGAACAAAAATGTTTTAGGGTACGGGTTAGTGTTAGTGTACGTGTTAGGATTAGGTTACAGGTTAGGTACAGGTTTAGGTTTAGTTTTAGGGACAGGTTTAAGGTTAAGGTTAGGGACAGTGAACGGGTAAGTTTCAGGTTACAGATGAGGGTACAAAAACATTTTAGGCTTAGGGTACGTGTTACTCTTAGTGCCCACTTTAGGATTAGTGTACATTTAGGGTAAGGTTTAGGGTTAGAGTTAGCTTTAGGCTTAGGGGTACAGTTAGCAAACGGCCAAGCTTTAGGGTACAGGTGAGGATAAGAATACGTGTTAAGTTTAGGGAACGTGTTAGGGTACGTGTTAGAGTTAGTGTACATGTTAGGATCAGGGTACGTTTTATTGTAAGGTATAGGGTTAGGGTTAGGGTTAGGTTTAGTGAACGGGTAAGGTTTAAGGTATAGGTGAGGGCACGCAAACTTTTTAGAGTTACGGTATGTGTTAGGGTACGGGTTAGTGTTAGAGTATGGATTAGGATTAGAGTTTGGGTTAGGGTAAGTATTAGGGTGAGTGTTAGCTTTATGTTTAAGGTTAATGTTAGTGTTAGACAATGGGTAAGCTTCAGGGTACAGGTGAGACTGAAAAACTGTTAGGTTTAGGGTACATGTTAGATTACGGGTTAGTGTTAATGTAAGGTTTAGGAATAGGGTATGGTGTAGGGTAAGGTTTAGGGTTAGGTTTAGTGTTAGCACTCGGGTAAGTTTTAGGGTACATGTGAGGATACGAAAACGTGTGAAGTTTAGGGTATGTGTCAGGGTAGGGTTCAGTGTTAGAGTACCGGTTAGGGTTAGGGTTCGTTAAGATAAGGGTTCGGGTTAGTTAAGGGTTAGGTTTAGGGTTCATGTTAGCATGAGAAAACGGGTTTAGGGTACAGGTGAGGGTACAAAATCTTTTTAGTGCTAGCGAACATATTAGCGTATGGGTTAGTGTTAGTGAATGGGATACAATTGTGATTTGGCTTAGGCTAAGGTTTAGGGTTAAGGTAGGTTTAGGTTTAGTGTTAGGGTTAGCGAACGGGTAAGTTTTAGGGTACAGGTGAGGGTACGAAAACGTTTTAGTGTTAGGTTATGTGTTAGGTAAGGGTTTCTGTTAGTGTACGGTTTAGGTTTAGGGTACAGGTTAGGGTAAGGTTTAGGGTTAGGTGGAGGGTTTCGTTTAGGGTTAGGGTGCAGTAATCAAATGGTAAGGTTTAGGGTACAGGTGAGGGTACGGAAACGTGTTAGGGTCAGGGTACGTATTAGGGTATGGGTTAGTGTTAGTGTATGGGTTAAGATTAGGGTACAGGGTTAGGGTAAGATTTAGAGTTAGGGTTACGTTTAGGTTTAGGGTTAGGTTTAGGGATAGCGAGCGGGTAAAATTTAGGGTAAACATGAGGGTACGAAAATGTGTTAGGCTTAGGGTACATGCTAGGGTTCATGTTAGGCTTAGTGCACGGATTAGGATTAGGGTACAGGTTAGGGTAAGGTATAGGGATAGGGTTAGGGATAGGTTTTAGGGTTAGGGTTAGGTTTGGTGAATGGTTAATATTTAGTGTACAGGTGAGGGTACAGAAATGTTTTAGTGTACACGTTAGTGTTCGTGTATGGGTTAGGATTATGGGACGGGATAGGGTAAGTTTTAGGGTTAGGTTTAGGGATAAGATTAGGGTTAAAGTTAGGGATAGCGAACAGGTAAGTATCAGGTTTAAAGTAGAGGTACGAAAACATGTTAAGCTTAGAGTACGGGTTAGTGTTAGTGTACGGGTTATGAATGGGGTACCATTTAGGGTAAGGTTAGGGTTAGGGTTAGGGATACGTTTAGGGTTAAGGTTAGGGATAGTGAACGGGTATGGTTCAGGTTACATGTGAGGGTTACGAATACGTGTTAGGGTTAGGGTACGTGATAGGTTATGGTTTATTTTTAGTGTACGGTTTAGGATTAGTGTATGGCTTAGGGTAAGATTTAGGGGCAGGTTTAGGGTTAAGGTTTGGTTTAGGTTTAGGTTTAGTGTTAACGAACGGGTAAGGTTTAGGGTACAGGTGAGGGTACGAAAAGCTTTTAGGGTTAGGAAACGTCTTAGTGTATGGGTTAGTTTTAGTATACGGGTTAGGATTAGGGTACAGGTTAGGGTAAGGATTAGGGTTAGGGTTAGGTTTAGGTTTAGGGTTAGTGTTAGGTTTCGTGAATGGTAAGTTTTAGGGTACAGGTGAGGGTACGAAAACGTGTTACGTTTAGGGTACCTGTTAGGTTCCTGGTTAGTTTTAGAGTACTTTTTAGGATAAGTGCACAGGTTCAGGTAAGGTTTAGGGTTAGGGTTAGGGTTAGGTTTAGGATTAGTGTTATGGTTATCAAACAGTTAAGTTTTAGGGTACATTTGAGGGTATGAAAAGCTTTTAGGGTTAGGGTATGTGTTAGGATATGTGTTAGTGTTAGTGTATGCATTAGCATTAGGGTACGGGTTAGGGTTATGTTTAGGGCTAGGGTTAGGGTTAGCGAACAGGTAACCTTTAGTGTACAGGTGAGGGTATGGAAAATTGTTAGTGTCAGGGTATGTGTTAGGGCACATGTTAGTGTGAGTGTATGGTTTAGTATTAGGGTACGGGTTAGGCTAAAGATTAGGGTTGGGGTTAGGTTTGGATTAGGGGTAGAGTTAGGGTTAGCGAACAGGTAAGGCTTAGGGTACAGATGAGGGTACGGAAAACTCTTACAGTCAGGGTACGTGTTAGGGCATGGGTTAGTGTTAGTGTATGCGTTAGCATTTGAGTACGGGTTAGGGTAAGGTGTAGGGTTGGGGTTAGGTTTAGGTTTAGGTTTAGGAGTAGGGTTACCGAAGGGTAAGGTTTAAGATACAAATGAGGGTATGGCAACGTGTTAGAGTCAGGGTACGTGTTAGGGCATGGTTTATAGTTGGTGTACGGGTTAGGATTAGGGTACGGGTTAGGGTAAGGGGTAGGGTTGTGGTTAGGTTTATGTTTAGGGCTAGGGTTAGGGTTAGAGAATGGGTAAGGTTTAGGGTACAGTTGAGGGTATGGAAAATTTTAGGGTCAGGGTACATGTTAGGGCATGCGTTAGTGTTAGTGTATGGGTTAAGATTAGGGTGCGGGTTAGGGTAAGGTGTAGGTTTGGGGTGTGTTTCGGTTTAGGACTACGGTTCGGATTAGCAAACTTGTAAGGTTTAGGGTATAGGTGAGGTTACAGAAAAGTGTTGGGGTCAGGTGCCTGTTAAAGCAGATGTTAGTGTTACTGAACGGTTTAGGATTATGATTCGGGTTGGTGTAAGGTGTAGGGTTAGTGTTAGGTTTAGGTGTAGGGCTAGGGCTAGTGTTCGCGAATGGGTGATGTTTATGGTACAGGTGAGGGTAAGGAAACTTGTTAGGGTCATGTTACGTGTTAGGGCATGGGTTAGTGTTACTGTACGGTTTAGGATTAGGGTACGGTTTAGGGTAAAGGTAGGGTTGCGGTTAGGGTTAGGTTTAGGGTTAGGGTTAGCGTTTGTGAATGGGTAACATTTAGTGTACAGGTGAGGGAACAAAAATGTTTTAGGGTACGGGTTAGTGTTAGTGTACGGGTTAGGATTAGGTTACGGGTTAGGGAAAGGTTTAGGTTTAGGTTTAGGGACAGGTTTAAGGTTAAGGTTAGGGACAGTGAACGGGTAAGTTTCAGGTTACAGATGAGGGTACAAAAACATTTTAGGCTTAGGGTACGGGTTACTCTTAGTGTCCAGTTTAGGATTAGTGTATGTGTAGGATAAGGGTTAGGGTTAGAGTTAGGTTTAGGCTTAGGGTTACGGTTAGCGAACGGCCAAGCTTCAGGGTACAGGTGAGGGTAAGAATACGTGTTAAGGTTAGGGAACATGTTAGGGTACGGGTTAGTGTTAGTGTACATGTTAGGATCAGGGTACGTTTTATTGTAAGGTATAGGGTTAGGGTTAGTGTTAGGTTTAGCGAACGAGTAAGGTTTAGGGTATAGGTGAGGGCACGCAAACTTTTTAGAGTTACGGTATGTGTTCGGGTACGGGTTAGTGTTAGAGTATGGATTAGGATTAGAGTATGGGTTAGGGTAAGTGTTAGGGTTAGTGTTAGCTTTATGTTTAAGGTTAGTGTTAGTGTTAGCCAATGGGTAAGCTTTAGGGTACAGGTGAGACTGTGAAAAAATGTTAGGTTTAGGGTACATGTTAGATTACGGGTTAGTGTTAATGTAAGGTTTAGGAATAGGGTATGGTGTAGGGTAAGGTTTAGGGTTAGGTTTAGTGTTAGCACTCGGGAAAGTTTTAGGGTACATGTGAGGATACGAAAACGTGTGAAGTTTAGGGTATGTGTCAGGGTAGGGTTCAGTGTCAGAGTACCGGTTAGGGTTAGGGTTCGTTTAGGATAAGGGTTCGGGTTAGTTATGGGTTAGGTTTAGGGTTCATGTTAGCATTAGAAAACGGGTTTAGGGTACAGGTGAGGGTACAAAAATTTTTAGTGCTAGCGAACATATTAGGGTATGGGTTAGTGTTAGTGAATGGGTTACGATTGTGATATGGCTTAGGCTAAGCTTTAGGGTTAAGGTAGGTTTAGGTTTAGTGTTAGGGTGAGCGAACAGGTAAGTTTTAGGGTACACGTGAGGGTACGAAAACGTGTTAGTGTTAGGTTATGTGTTAGGGTGAGGGTTACTGTTAGTGTACGGTTTAGGTTTAGGGTACAGGTTAGGGTAAGGTTTAGGGTTAGGTGTAGGGTTTGGTTTAGGGTTAGGGTGGAGTTATCAAATGGTAAGGTTTAGGGTACAGGTGAGGGTACGGAAACGTGTTAGGGTCAGGGTACGTATTAGGGTACGGGTTAGTGTTAGTGTATGGGTTAAGATTAGGGTACAGAGTTAGGGTAAGATTTAGAGTTAGGGTTACGTTTAGGTTTAGGGTTAGGTTTAGGGATAGCGAGCGGGTAAGGTTTAGGGTACACATGAGGGTACGAAAACGTGTTAGGCTAAGGGTACATGCTAGGGTTCATGTTAGGCTTAGTGCACGGATTAGGATTAGGGTACATGTTAGGGTAAGGTATAAGGATAGGGTTAGGGATAGGTTTTAGGGTTAGGGTTAGGTTTGGTGAATGGTTAATATTTAGTGTACAGGTGAGGGTACAGAAATGTTTTAGTGTACACGTTAGTGTTCGTGTATGGGTTAGGATTATGGGACGGGTTAGGGTAAGTTTCAGGGTTAGGTTTCGGGATAAGATTAGGGTTAAGTTTAGGGATAGCGAACAGGTAAGTATCAGGTTAAAAGTGAAGGTACGAAAACATGTTAAGCTTAGAGTACGGGTTAGTGTTAGTGTACGGGTTATGATTGGGGTACCATTTAGGGTAAGGTTAGGGTTAGGGTTAGGGATAGGTTTAGGGTTAAGGTTAGGGATAGCGAACGGGTATGGTTCAGGTTACATGTGAGGGTTACGAATACGTGTTAGGGTTAGGGTACGTGATAGGTTACGGTTTATTTTTAGTGTACGGTTTAGGATTAGTGTATGGGTTAGGGTAAGATTTAGGGGCAGGTTTAGGGTTAAGGTTTGGTTTAGGTTTAGGTTTCTTGTTAACGAACGGGTAAGGTTTAGGGTGCAGGTGAGGGTATGAAAAGCTTTTAGGGTTAGGAAACGTCTTAGTGTATGGGTTAGTTTTAGTATACGGGTTAGGATTAGGGTACAGGTTAGAGTAAGGTTTAGGGTTAGGGTTAGGTTTAGGTTTAGGGTTAGTGGTAGGTTTCGTGAATGGTAAGTTTTAGGTTACAAGTGAGGGTACGAAAACGTGTTACGTTTAGGGTACCTGTTAGTTTCCTGGTTAGTTTTAGAGTACGTTTTAGGATAAGAGCACAGGTTCGGGTAAGGTTTAGGGTTAGGGTGAGGGTTAGGTTTAGGTTTTGTGTTATGGTTATCAAACAGTTAAGTTTTAGGGTACATTTGAGGGTATGAAAAGCTTTTAGAGTTAGGGTATGTGTTAGGATATGTGTTAGTGTTAGTGTATGCATTAGCATTAGGGTACGGGTTAGGGTTATGTTTAGGGCTAGGGTTAGGGTTAGCGAACAGGTAACCTTTAGGGTACAGGTGAGGGTATGGAAAAGTGTTAGTGTCAGGGTATGTGTTAAGGCACATGTTAGTGTGAGTGTATGGTTTAGTATTAGGGTATGGCTTAGGCTAAAGATTAGGGTTGGGGTTAGGTTTGGATTAGGGTTAGGGTTAGGGTTAGCGAACCGGTAAGGTTTAGGGTACAGATGATGGTACAGAAAACTGTTACAGTCAGGTTACGTGTTAGGGCATGGGTTAGTGTTAGTGTATGCGTTAGGATTTGAGTACGGGTTAGGGTAAGGTGTAGGGTTGGGGTTAGGTTTAAGTTTAGGTTTAGGGGTAAGGTTACCAAAGTGTAAGGTTTAGGATACAAATGAGGGTATGGCAAAGTGTTAGAGTCAGGGTACGTGTTAGGGCAAGGTTTAGAGTTGGTGTATGGGTTAGGATTAGGGTACGGGGTAGGGTAACGGGTAGGGTTACGGTTAGGTTTATGTTTAGGGCTAGGGTTAGGGTTAGCGAATGGGTAAGGTGTAGGGTACAGTTGAGGGTATGGAAAATTTTAGGGTCAGGGTACGTTTTAGGGCATGCGTTAATGTTAGTGTATGGGTTAAGATTAGGGTGCGGGTTAGGGTAAGGTGTAGGTTTGGGGTCCGTTTCGGTTAAGGACTACGCTTCGGGTTAGCAAACTTGTAAGGTTTAGGGTATAGGTGAGGTTACAGAAAAGTGTTGGGGTCAGGGTGCGTGTTAAGGCAGAGGTTAGTGTTAGTGAACGGGTTAGGATTATGATTCGGGTTGGTGTAAGGTGTAGGGCTAGTGTTAGGTTTAGGTGTAGGGCTAGGGCTAGTGCTCGCGAATGGGTGATGTTTATGGTACAGGTGAGGGTAGGGAAATGTGTTAGGGTTATGTTACGTGTTAGGGCATGGGTTAGTGTTAGTGTACAGGTTAGGATTAGGGTACGGTTTAGGGTAAAGGTAGGGTTGTGGTTAGGGTTAGGTTTAGGGTTAGGGTTAGCGTTTTTGAATGGGTAACATTTAGTGTACAGGTGAGGGAACAAAAAAGTTTTAGGGTACGGGTTAGTGTTAGTGTACGGGTTAGGATTAGGTTACGGGTAGGGAAAGGATTAGGTTTAGGTTTAGGGACAAGTTTAAGGTTAAGGTTAGGGACAGTGAACGGGTAAGTTTCAGGTTACAGATGAGGGTACAAAAACATTTTAGGGTTAGGGTACGGGTTACTCTTAGTGTCCAGTTTAGGATTAGTGTACGTGTAGGGTAAGGGTTAGGGTTAGAGTTAGGTTTAGGCTTAGGGTTACGGTTAGCGAACGGCCAAGCTTTAGGGTACAGGTGAGGGTAAGAATACGTGTTAAGGTTAGGGAACATGTTAGGGTACGGGTTAGTGTTAGTGTACATGTTAGTATCAGGGTACGTTTTATTGTAAGGTATAGGGTTAGGGTTAGGTTTAGGTTTAGCGAACGGGTAAGGTTTAGGGTATAGCTGAGGGCACGCAAAATTTTTAGAGTTAAGGTATGTTTTAGGGTACGGGTTAGTGTTAGAGTATGGATTAGGATTAGAGTATGGGTTTGGGTAAGTGTTAGGGTTAGTGTTAGCTTTATGTTTGTGGTTAGTGTTAGTGTTAGCCAATGGGTAAGCTTTAGGGTACAAGTGACACTGTGAAAAAATGTTAGGTTTAGGGTACATGTTAGATTATGGGTTAGTGTTAATGTAAGGTTTAGGAATAGGGTATGGTGTAGGGTAAGGTTTAGGGTTAGGTTTAGTCTTAGAACTCGGGTAAGTTTTAGGGTACATGTGAGGATACGAAAACGTGTGAAGTTTAGGGTATGTGTCAGGGTAGGGTTCAGTGTTAGAGTACCGGTTAGGGTTAGGGTTCGTTTAGGATAAGGGTTCGGGTTACTTATGGGTTAGGTTTAGGGTTCATGTTAGCATTAGAAAACGGGTTTACGGTACAGGTGAGGGTACAAAAACTTTTTAGTGCTAGCGAACATATTAGGGTATGGGTTAGTGTTAGTGAATGGGTTACGATTGTGACATGGCTTAGGCTAAGGTTTAGGTTTAAGGTAGGTTTAGGTTTAGTGTTAGGCTTAGCGAACAGGTAAGTTTTACGGTACAGGTGAGGGTACGAAAACGTGTTAGTGTTAGGTTATGTGTTAAGGTAAGGGTTACTGTTAGTGTACGGTTTAAGTTTAGGGTACGGGTTATTGTAAGTTTTAGGGTTAGGTGTAGAGTTTGGTTTAGGGTTAGGGTGGAGTTATCAAATTGTAAGGTTTAGGGTACAGGTGAGGGTACGGAAACGTGTTAGGGTCAGGGTACGTATTAGGGTATGGGTTAGTGTTAGTGTATGGGTTAAGATTAGGGTACAGGGTTAGGGTAAGATTTAGAGTTAGGGTTACGTTTAGGTTTAGGGTTAGGTTTAGGGATAGCGAGCGGGTAAAATTTAGGGTAAACATGAGGGTACGAAAATGTGTTAGGCTTAGGGTACATGCTAGGGTTCATGTTAGGCTTAGTGCACGGATTAGGATTAGGGTACAGGTTAGGGTAAGGTATAGGGATAGGGTTAGGGATAGGTTTTAGGGTTAGGGTTAGGTTTGGTGAATGGTTAATATTTAGTGTACATGTGAGGGTACAGAAATGTTTTAGTGTACACGTTAGTGTTCGTGTATGGGTTAGGATTATGGGACGAGTTAGGGTAAGTTTTAGGGTTAGGTTTAGGGATAAGATTAGGTTTAAGGTTAGGGATAGCGAACAGGTAAGTATCAGGTTTAAAGTAGAGGTAAGAAAACATGTTAAGCTTAGAGTACGGGTTAGTGTTAGTGTACGGGTTATGAATGGGGTACCATTTAGGGTAAGGTTAGGGTTAGGGTTAGGGATACGTTTAGGGTTAAGGTTAGGGATAGCGAACGGGTATGGTTCAGGTTACATGTGAGGGTTACGAATACGTGTTAGGGTTAGGGTACGTGATAGGTTACGGTTTATTTTTAGTGTACGGTTTAGGATTAGTGTATGGCTTAGGGTAAGATTTAGGGGCAGGTTTAGGGTCAAGGTTTGGTTTAGGTTTAGGTTTAGTGTTAACGAACGGGTAAGGTTTAGGGTACAGGTGAGGGTACGAAAAGCTTTTAGGGTTAGGAAACGTCTTAGTGTATGGGTTAGTTTTAGTATACGGGTTAGGATTAGGGTACAGGTTAGGGTAAGGATTAGGGTTAGGGTTAGGTTTAGGTTTAGGGTTAGTGTTAAGTTTCATGAATGGTGAGTTTTAGGGTACAGGTGAGGGTACGAAAACGTGTTACGTTTAGGGTGCCTGTTAGTTTCCTGGTTAGTTTTAGAGTACGTTTTAGGATAAGTGCACAGGTTCAGGTAAGGTTTAGGGTTAGGGTTAGGATTAGGTTTAGGATTAGTGTTATGGTTATCAAACAGTTAAGTTTTCGGGTACATTTGAGGGTATGAAAAGCTTTTAGGGTTAGGGTATGTGTTAGGATATGTGTTAGTGTTAGTGTATGCATTAGCATTAGGGTACGGGTTAGGGTTATGTTTAGGGCTAGTGTTAGGTTTAGTGAACAGGTAAACTTTACGGTACAGGTGACGGTATGGAAAAGTGTTAGTGTCAGGGTATGTGTTAGGGCACATGTTAGTGTGAGTGTATGGTTTAGTATTAGGGTACGGGTTAGGCTAAAGTTTAGGGTTGGGGTTAGGTTTGGATTAGGGGTATGGTTAGGGTTAGCGAACAGGTAAGGTTTAGGGTACAGATGAGGGTACGGAAAACTGTTACAGTCAGGGTACGTGTTAGGGCATGGGTTAGTGTTAGTGTATGCGTTAGGATTTGAGTACGGGTTAGGGTAAGGTGTAGGGTTGGGGTTAGGTTTAGGTTTAGGTTTAGGTGTAGGGTTACTGAAGGGTAAGGTTTAGGATACAAATGAGTGTATGGCAACGTGTTAGAGTCAGGGTACGTGTTAGGGCATGGTTTAGAGTTGGTGTACGGGTTAGGATTAGGGTACGGGTTAGGGTAAGGGGTAGGGTTGTGGTTAGGTTTATGTTTAGGGTTAGGGTTAGGGTTAGCGAAAGAATAAGGTTTAGGGTACAGTTGAGGGTATGGAAAATTTTAGGGTCAGGGTACGTGTTAGGGCATGCGTTAGTGTTAGTGCATGGGTTAAGATTAGGGTGCGGGTTAGGGTAAGGTGTAGGTTTCGGGTCTGTTTCGGTTTAGGACTACGGTTCGGGTTAGCAAACTTGTAAGGTTTAGGGTATAGGTGAGGTTACAGAAAAGTGTTGGGGTCAGGTGCCTGTTAAAGCAGATGTTAGTGTTACTGAACGGTTTAGGATTATGATTTGCGTTGGTGTAAGGTGTAGGGTTAGTGTTAGGTTTAGGTGTAGGGCTAGGGCTATTGTTCACGAATGGGTGATGTTTATGGTACAGGTGAGGGTAAGGAAACTTGTTAGGGTCATGTTTCGTGTTACAGCATGGGCTAGTGTTAGTGTACAGGTTAGGATTAGTGTACGGTATAGGGTAAAGGTAGGGTTGCGGTTAGGGTTAGGTTTAGGGTTAGGGTTAGCGTTTGTGAATGGGTAACATTTAGTGTACAGGTGAGGGAACAAAAATGTTTTAGGGTACGGGTTAGTGTTAGTGTACGAGTTAGGATTAGGTTACGGGTAGGGAAAGGTTTAGGTTTAGGTTTAGGGACAGGTTTAAGGTTAAGGTTAGGGACAGTGAACGGGTAAGTTTCAGGTTACAGATGAGGGTACAAAAACATTTTAGGCTTAGGGTACGGTTTACTCTTAGTGTCCAGTTTAGGTTAAGTGTACGTGTAGGGTAAGGGTTAGGGTTAGAGTTAGGTTTAGGCTTAGGGTTACGGTTAGCGAACGGCCAAGCTTTAGGGTACAGGTGAGGGTAAGAATACGTGTTAAGGTTAGGGAATGTGTTAGGGTACGGGTTAGTGTTAGTGTACATGTTAGTATCAGGGTACGTTTTATTGTAAGGTATAGGGTTAGGGTTAGGGTTAGGTTTAGCGAACGGGTAAGGTTTAGGGTATAGGTGAGGGCACGCAAAATTTTTAGAGTTACGGTATGTGTTAGGGTACGGGTTAGTGTTAGAGTATGGATTAGGATTAGAGTATGGGTTAGGGTAAGTGTTAGGGTTAGTGTTAGCTTTATGTTTAAGGTTAGTGTTAGTGTTAGCCAATGGGTAAGCTTTAGAGTACAAGTGAGACTGTGAAAAAATGTTAGGTTTAGGGTACATGTTAGATTACGGGTTAGTGTTAATGTAAGGTTTAGGAATTGGGTATGGTGTAGGGTAAGGTTTAGGGGCAGGTTTAGTGTTAGCACTCGGGTAAGTTTTAGGGTACAAGTGAGGATACGAAAACGTGTGAAGTTTAGGGTATGTGTCAGGGTAGGGTTCAGTGTTAGAGTACCGGTTAGGGTTATGGTTCGTTTAGGATAAGGGTTCGGGTTAGTTAAGGGTTAGGTTTAGGGTTCATGTTAGCATTAGAAAACGGGTTTACGGTACAGGTGAGGGTACAAAAACTTTTTAGTGCTAGCGAACATATTAGGGTATGGGTTAGTGTTAGTGAATGGGTTACGATTGTGATATGGCTTAGGCTAAGGTTTAGGGTTAAGGTAGGTTTAGGGATAGTGTTAGGGTTAGCGAACAGGTAAGTTTTAGGGTACAGGTGAGGGTACGAAAACGTGTTAGTGTTAGGTTATGTGTTAGGGTAAGGGTTACTGTTAGTGTACGGTTTAAGTTTAGGGTACAGGTTAGTGTAAGTTTTAGGGTTAGGTGTAGGGTTTGGTTTAGGGTTAGGGTGGAGTTATCATATGGTAAGGATTAGAGTACAGGTGAGGGTACGGAAACGTGTTAGGGTCAGGGTACGTATTAGGGTACGGGTTAGTGTTAGTGTATGGGTTAAGATTAGGGTACAGGGTTAGGGTAAGATTTACAGCTAGGGTTACGTTTAGGTTTAGGGTTAGGTTTAGGGACAGTGAGCGGGTAAGCTTTAGGGTACACATGAGGGTATGAAAACGTGTTAGGCTTAGGGTACATGCTAGGGTTCATGTTAGGCTTAGTGCACGGATTAGGATTAGGGTACAGGTTAGGGTAAGGTATAGGGGTAGGGTTAGGGATAGGTTTTAGGGTTAGGGTTAGGTTTGGTGAATGGTTAATATTTAGTGTACAGGTGAGGGTACAGAAATGTTTTAGTGTACACGTTAGTCTTCGTGTATGGGTTAGGATTATGGGACAGGTTAGGGTAAGTTTCAGGGTTAGGTTTAGGGATAAGATTAGGGTTAAAGTTAGGGATAGCGAACAGGTAAGTATCAGGTTAAAAGTGAAGGTACGAAAACATGTTAAGCTTAGAGTACGGTTTAGTGTTAGTGTACGGGTTATGATTGGGGTACCATTTAGGGTAAGGTTAGGGTAATGGTTAGGGATAGGTTTAGGGTTAAGGTTAGGGATAGCGAACGGGTATGGTTCAGGTTACATGTGAGGGTTACGAATACGTGTTAGGGTTAGGGTACGTGATAGGTTACGGTTTATTTTTAGTGTACGGTTTAGGATTAGTGTATTGGTTACGGTAAGATTTAGGGGCAGGTTTAGGGATAAGGTTTGGTTTAGGTTTAGGTTTAGTGTTAATGAACGTGTAAGGTTTAGGGTACAGGTGAGGGTACGAAAAGCTTTTAGGGTTAGGAAACGTCTTAGTGTATGGGTTAGTTTTAGTATACGGGTTAGGATTAGGGTACAGGTTAGGGTAAGGATTAGGGTTAGGTTTAGGTTTAGGTTTAGGGTTAGTGTTAGGTTTCATGAATGGTAAGTTTTAGGGTACAGGTGAGGGTAGAAAACGTGTTACGTTTAGGGTACCTGTTAGTTTCCTGTTTAGTTTTAGAGTACGTTTTAGGATAAGAGCACAGGTTCGGGTAAGGTTTAGGGTTAGGGTTAGGGTTAGGTTTAGGATTAGTGTTATGGTTAACAAACAGTTAAATTTTAGGGTACATTTGAGGGTATGAAAAGCTTTTAGGGTTAGGGTATGTGTTAGGATATGTGTTAGTGTTAGTGTATGCATTAGCATTAGGGTACGGGTTAGGGTTATGTTTAGGGCTAGGGTTAGGGTTAGTGAACAGGTAACCTTTAGGGTACAGGTGAGGGTATGGAAAAGTGTTAGTGTCAGGGTATGTGTTAGGGCACATGTTAGCGTGAGTGTATGGTTTAGTATTAGGGTACGGGTTAGGCTAAAGATTAGGGTTGGGGTTAGGTTTGGATTAGGGGTATGGTTAGGGTTAGCGAACAGGTAAGGTTTAGGGTACAGATGTGGGTACGGAAAACTGTTACAGTCAGGGTACGTGTTAGGGCATGGTTTAGTGTTAGTGTATGCGTTAGGATTTGAGTATGGGTTAGGGTAAGGTGTAGGGTTGGGGTTAGGTTTAGGTTTAGGTTTAGGGATAGTTTTACCAAAGGGTAAGGTTTAGGATACAAATGAGGGTATGGCAACGTTTTAGATTCAGGGTACGTGTTAGGGCATGGTTTAGAGTTGGTGTACGGGTTAGGATTAGGGTACGGGTTAGGGTAAGGGGTAGGGTTGTGTTTAGGTTTATGTTTAGGGCTAGGGTTAGGGTTAGCGAATGGGTAAGGTTTAGGGTACAGTTGAGGGTATGGAATATTTTAGGGTCAGTGTACGTGTTAGGGCATGCGTTAGTGTTAGTGTATGGGTTAAGATTAGGGTGCGGGTTAGGGTAAGGTGTAGGTTTGGGGTCCGTTTCGGTTTAGCACAACGGTTCGGGTTATCAAACTTGTAAGGTTTAGGGTATAGGTGAGGTTACAGAAAAGTGTTGGGGTCAGGGTGCGTGTTAAGGCAGAGGTTAGTGTTAGTGAATGGGTTAGGATTATGATTCGGGTTGTTGTAAGGTGTAGGGTTAGTGTTAGGTTTAGGTGTAGGGCTAGGGCTAGTGTTCGCGAATGGGTGATGTTTATGGTACAGGTGAGGGTAAGGAAACGTGTTAGGGTCATGTTACGTGTTAGGGCATGGGTTAGTGTTAGTGTACGGGTTAGGATTAGGGTATGGTTTAGGGAAAAGGTAGGGTTGCAGTTAGGGTTAGGTTTAGGGTTAGGGTTAGGGTTTGTGAATGGGTAACATTTAGTGTACAGGTGTGGGAACAAAAATGTTTTATGGTACGGGTTAGTGTTAGTGTACGGGTTAGGATTAGGTTACGGGTTAGGGAAAGGTTTAGGTTTAGGTTTAGGGACAGGTTTAAGGTTAAGGTTAGGGACAGTGAACGGGTAAGTTTCAGGTTACAGATGAGGGTACAAAAACATTTTAGGCTTAGGGTACGGGTTACTCTTAGTGTCCAGTTTAGGATTAGTGTACGTTTAGGGTAAGGGTTAGGGTTAGAGTTAGGTTTAGGCTTAGGGTTACGGTTAGCGAATGGCCAAGCTTTAGGGTACAGGTGAGGGTAAGAATATGTGTTAAGGTTAGGGAACGTGTTAGGGTACGGGTTAGTGTTAGTGTACATGTTAGGATCAGGGTACGTTTTATTGTAAGGTATAGGGTTAGGGTGAGGGTTAGGTTTAGCGAACGGGTAAGGTTTAGGGTATAGGTGAGGGCACGCAAACTTTTTAGAGTTACGGTATGTTTTAGGGTACGGGTTACTGTTAGAGTATGGATTAGGATTAGAGTATGGGTTAGAGTAAGTGTTAGGGTTAGTGTTAGCTTTATGTATAAGGTTAGTGTTAGTGTTAGCCAAAGGGTAAGCTTTAGGGAACAGGTGAGACTGTGAAAAAATGTTAAGTTTAGGGTACATGTTAGATTACGGGTTAGTGTTAATGTAAGGTTTAGGAATAGGGTATGGTGTAGGGTAAGGTTTAGGGTTAGGTTTAGTGTTAGCACTGGGGTAAGTTTTAGGGTACATGTGAGGATACGAAAACGTGTGAAGTTTAGGGTATGTGTCAGGGTAGGGTTCAGTGTTAGAGTACCCGTTAAGGTTAGGGTTCGTTTAGGATAAGGATTCGGGTTAGTTAAGGGTTAGGTTTAGGGTTCATGTTAGCATTAGAAAACGGGTTTAGGGTACAGGTGAGGGTACAAAAACTTTTTAGTGCTAGCGAACATATTAGGGTATGGGTTAGTGTTAGTGAATGGTTTACGATAGTGATATGGATTAGGCTAAACTTGAGGGTTAAGGTAAGTTTAGGTTTAGTGTTAGGGTTAGCGAACCGGTAAGTTTTAGGGTACAGGTAAGGGTATGAAAACGTGTTAGGGTAAGGGTTACTGTTAGTGTACGGTTTAGATTTAGGGTACGGGTTAGGGTAAGGTTTAGGGTTAGGTGTAGGTTTTGGTTTAGGGTTAGGGTGGAGTTATCAAATGGTAAGGTTTAGGGTACAGGTGAGGGTACGGAAACGTGTTAGGGTCAGGGTACGTATTAGGGTACGGGTTAGTTTTAGTGTATGGGTTAAGATTAGGGTACAGGGTTACGGTAAGATTTAGAGTTAGGGTTACGTTTAGGTTTAGGGTTAGGTTTAGGGATAGCGAGCGGGTAAGGTTTAGGGTACACATGAGGGTACGAAAAAGTGTTAGGCTTAGGGTACATGCTAGGGTTCATGTTAGGCTTAGTGCACGGATTAGGATTAGGGTACAGGTTAGGGTAAGGTATAGGGATAGGGTGAGGGATAGGTTTTAGGGTTAGGGTTAGGTTTGGTGAATGGTTAATATTTAGTGTACAGGTGAGGGTACAGAAATGTTTTAGAGTACGCGTTAGTGTTCGTGTATGGGTTAGGATTATGGGAGGGGTTCGGGTAAGTTTTACGGTTAGGTTTAGGGATAAGATTAGGGTTAATGTTAGGGATAGCGAACAGGTAAGTATCAGGTTAAAAGTGAAGGTACGAAAACATGTTAAGCTTAGAGTACGGGTTAGTGTTAGTGTACGGGTTATGATTGGGGTAACATTTAGGGTAAGGTTAGGGTTAGGGTTAGGGATAGTTTTAGGGTTAAGGTTAGGGATAGCGAACGGGTATGGTTCAGGTTACATGTGAGGGTTACGAATACGTGTTAGGGTAAGGGTATGTGATAGGTGACGGTTTATTTTTAGTGTACCGTTTAGGATTAGTGTATGGGTTAGGGTAAGATTTAGGGGCAGGTTTAGGGTTAAGGTTTGGTTTAGGTTTAGGTTTAGTGTTAACGAACGGGTAAGGTTTAGGGTACAAGTGAGGGTACGAAAAGCTTTTAGGGTTAGGAAACGTCTTAGTGTATGGGTTAGTTTTAGTATACGGGTTAGGATTACGGTACAGGTTAGAGTAAGGATTAGGGTTAGGGTTAGGTTTAGTTTTAGGGTTAGTGGTAGGTTTCGTGAATGGTAAGTTTTAGGGTACAGGTGAGGGTATGGAAAATTTTAGGGTCAGGGTACGTGTTAGGGCATGCGTTAGTGTTAGTGCATGGGTTAAGATTAGGGTTCGGGTTAGGGTAAGGTGTAGGTTTGGGGTCTCTTTCGGTTTAGGACTACGGTTCGGGTTAGCAAACTTGTAAGGTTTAGGGTATAGGTGAGGTTACAGAAAAGTGTTGGGGTCAGGTGCCTGTTTAGGCAGAGGTTAGTGTTACTGAACGGTTTAGGATTATGATTCGGTTTGGTGTAAGGTGTAGGGTTAGTGTTAGGTTTAGGTGTAGGGCTAGGGCTAGTGTTCGCGAATGGGTGATGTTTATGGTACAGGTGAGGTTAAGGAAAGTTTTTAGGGTCATGTTACGTGTTACGGCATAGGTTAGTGTTAGTGTACGGGTTAGGATTATGGTACGGTTTAGGGTAAAGTTAGGGTTGCGGTTAGGGTAAGGTTTAGGGTTAGGGTTAGCGTTTGTGAATGGGTAACATTTAGTGTACAGGTGAGGGAACAAAAATGTTTTAGGGTACGGGTTTGTGTTAGTGTACGAGTTAGGATTAGGTTACGGGTAGGGAAAGGTTTAGGTTTAGGTTTAGGGACAGGTTTAAGGTTAAGGTTAGGGACAGTGAACGGGTAAGTTTCAGGTTACAGATGAGGGTACAAAAACATTTTAGGCTTAGGGTACGGTTTACTCTTAGTGTCCAGTTTAGGATTAGTGTACGAGTAGGGTAAGGGTTAGGGTTAGAGTTAGGTTTAGGCTTAGGGTTACGGTTAGCGAACGGCCAAGCTTTAGGGTACAGGTGAGGGTAAGAATACGTGTTAAGGTTAGGGAATGTGTTAGGGTACGGGTTAGTGTTAGTGTACATGTTAGTATCAGGGTACGTTTTATTGTAAGGTATAGGGTTAGGGTTAGGGTTAGGTTTAGCGAACGGGTAAGGTTTAGGGTATAGGTGAGGGCACGCAAAATTTTTAGAGTTACGGTATGTGTTAGGGTACGGGTTAGTGTTAGAGTATGGATTAGGATTAGAGTATGGGTTAGGGTAAGTGTTAGGGTTAGTGTTAGCTTTATGTTTAAGGTTAGTGTTAGTGTTAGCCAATGGGTAAGCTTTAGAGAACAAGTGAGACTGTGAAAAAATGTTAGGTTTAGGGTACATGTTAGATTACAGGTTAGTGTTAATGTAAGGTTTAGGAATTGGGTATGGTGTAGGGTAAGGTTTAGGGTTAGGTTTAGTGTTAGCACTCGGGTAAGTTTTAGGGTACAAGTGAGGATACGAAAACGTGTGAAGTTTAAGGTATGTGTCAGGGTAGGGTTCAGTGTTAGAGTACCGGTTAGGGTTAGGGTTCGTTTAGGATAAGGGTTCAGGTTAGTTAAGGGTTAGGTTTAGGGTTCATGTTAGCATTAGAAAACGGGTTTACGGTACAGGTGAGGGTACAAAAACTTTTTAGTGCTAGCGAAAATATTAGGGTATGGGTTAGTGTTAGTGAATGGGTTACGATTGTGATATGGCTTAGGCTAAGGTTTAGGGTTAAGGTAGGTTTAGGTTTAGTGTTAGGCTTAGCGAACAGGTAAGTTTTAGGGTACAGGTGAGGGTACGAAAACGTGTTAGTGTTAGGTTATGTGTTAGGGTAAGGGTTACTGTTAGTGTACGGTTTAGGTGTAGGGTACGGGTTAGTGTAAGTTTTAGGGTTAGGTGTAGGGTTTGGTTTAGGGTTAGGGTGGAGTTATCAAATGGTAAGGATTAGGGTACAGGTGAGGGTACGGAAACGTGTTAGGGTCAGGGTATGTATTAGGGTACGGTTTAGTGTTAGTGTATGGGTTAAGATTAGGTTACAGGGTTAGGGTAAGATTTACAGCTAGGGTTATGTTTAGGTTTAGGGTTAGGTTTAGGGACAGCGAGCGGGTAAGCTTTAGGGTACACATGAGGGTATGAAAACGTGTTAGGCTTAGGGTACATGCTAGGGTTCATGTTGGGCTTAGTGCACGGATTAGGATTAGGGTACAGGTTAGGGTAAGGTATAGGGATAGGGTTAGGGATAGGTTTTTGGGTTAGGGTAAGGTTTGGTGAATGGTTAATATTTAGTGTACAGGTGAGGGTACAGAAATGTTTTAGTGTACACGTTAGTCTTCGTGTATGGGTTAGGATTATGGGACGGGTTAGGGTAAGTTTCAGGGTTAGGTTTAGGGATAAGATTAGGGTTAAGGTTAGGGATAGCGAACAGGTACGTATTAGGTTAAAAGTGAAGGTACGAAAACATGTTAAGCTTAGAGTACGGTGTAGTGTTAGTGTACGGGTTATGATTGGGGTACCATTTAGGGTAAGGTTAGGGTTATGGTTAGGGATAGGTTTAGGGTTAAGGTTAGGGATAGCGAACGGGTATGGTTCAGGTTACATGTGAGGGTTACGAATACATGTTAGGGTTAGGGTACGTGATAGGTTACGGTTTATTTTTAGTGTATGGTTTAGGATTAGTGTATGGGTTAGGGTAAGATTTAGGGGCAGGTTTAGGGTTAAGGTTTGGTTTAGGTTTAGGTTTAGTGTTAATGAACGGGTAAGGTTTAGGGTACAGGTGAGGGTACGAAAAGCTTTTAGGGTTAGGAAACGTCTTAGTGTATGGGTTAGTTTTAGTATACGGTTTAGGATTAGGGTACAGGTTAGGGTAAGGATTAGGGTTAGGTTTAGGTTTAGGTTTAGGGTTAGTGTTAGGTTTCGTGAATGGTAAGTTTTAGGGTACAGGTGAGGGTACGAAAACGTGTTACGTTTAGGGTACCTGTTAGTTTCCTGGTTAGTTTTAGAGTACGTTTTAGGATAAGAGCACAGGTTCGGGTAAGGTTTAGGGTTAGGGTTAGGGTTAGGTTTAGGATTAGTGTTATGGTTAACAAACAGTTAAGTTTTAGGGTACATTTGAGGGTATGAAAAGCTTTTAGGGTTAGGGTATGTGTTAGGATATGTGTTAGTGTTAGTGTATGCATTAGCATTAGGGTACGGGTTAGGGTTATGTTTAGGGCTAGGGTTAGGGTTAGTGAACAGGTAACCTTTAGGGTACAGGTGAGGGTATGGAAAAGTGTTAGTGTCAGGGTATGTGTTAGGGCACATGTTAGTGTGAGTGTATGGTTTAGTATTAGGGTACGGGCTAGGCTAAAGTTTAGGGTTGGGGTTAGGTTTGGATTAGGGGTAGGGTTAGGGTTAGCGAACAGGTAAGGTTTAGGGTACAGATGAGGGTACGGAAAACTGTTACAGTCAGGGTACGTGTTAGGGCATGGGTTAGTGTTAGTGTATGCGTTAGGATTTGAGTACGGGTTAGGGTAAGGTGTAGGGTTGGGGTTAGGTTTAGGTTTAGGTTTAGGGGTAGGGTTACCAAAGGGTAAGGTTTAGGATACAAATGAGTGTCTGGCAACATGTTAGAGTCAGGGTATGTGTTAGGGCATGGTTTAGAGTTGGTGTACGGGTTAGGATTAGGGTACGGGTTAGGGTAAAGTGTAGGGTTGTGGTTAGGTTTATGTTTAGGGCTAGGGTTAGGGTTAGCGAAAGGGTAAGTTTTAGGGTACAGTTGAGGGTATGGAAAATTTTAGGGTCAGGGTACGTGTTAGGGCATGCGTTAGTGTTAGTGCATGGGTTAAGATTAGGGTGCGGGTTAGGGTAAGGTGTATGTTTCGGGTCTGTTTCGGTTTAGGACTACGGTTCGGGTTGGCAAACTTGTAAGGTTTAGGGTATAGGTGAGGTTACAGAAAAGTGTTGGGGTCAGGTGCCTGTTAAAGCAGATGTTAGTGTTACTGAACGGTTTAGGATTATGATTCTGGTTGGTGTAAGGTGTAGGGTTAGTGTTAGGTTTAGGTGTAGGGCTAGGGCTATTGTTCGCGAATGGGTGATGTTTATGGTACAGGTGAGGGTAAGGAAACTTGTTAGGGTCATGTTACGTCTTACAGCATGGGTTAGTGTTAGTGTACAGGTTAGGATTAGGGTACGGTTTAGGGTAAAGGTAGGGTTGCGGTTAGGGTTAGGTTTAGGGTTAGGGTTAGCGTTTGTGCATGGGTAACATTTAGTGTACAGGTGAGGGAACAAAAATGTTTTAGGGTACGGGTTAGTGTTAGTGTACGGGTTAGGATTAGGTTACGGGTAGGGAAAGGTTTCGGTTTAGGTTTAGGGACAGGTTTAAGGTTAAGGTTAGGGACAGTGAACGGGTAAGTTTCAGGTTACAGATGAGGGTACAAAAACATTTTAGGCTTAGGGTACGTTTTACTCTTAGTGTCCAGTTTAGGATTAGTGTACGTGTAGGGTAAGGGTTAGGGTTAGAGTTAGGTTTAGGCTTAGGGTTACGGTTAGCGAATGGCCAAGCTTTAGGGTACAGGTGAGGGTAAGAATACGTGTTAAGGTTAGGGAACGTGTTAGGGTACGGGTTAGTGTTAGTGTACATTTTAGGATCAGGGTACGTTTTATTGTAAGGTATAGGGTTAGGGTTAGGGTTAGGTTTAGCGAACGGGTAAGGTTTAGGGTATAGGTGAGGGCACGCAAACTTTTTAGAGTTACGGTATTTTTTAGGGTATGGGTTAGTGTTAGAGTATGGATTAGGATTAGAGTATGGGTTAGGGTAAGTCTTAGGGTTAGTGTTAGCTTTATGTTTAAGGTTAGTGTTAGTGTTAGCCAATGGGTAAGCTTTAGGGTACAGGTGAGACTGTGAAAAAATGTTAGGTTTAGAGTACATGTTAGATTACGGGTTAGTGTTAATGTAAGGTTTAGGAATAGGGTATGGTGTAGGGTAAGGTTTAGGGTTAGGTTTAGTGTTAGCACTCGGGTAAGTTTTAGGGTACATGTGAGGATACAAAAACGTGTGAAGTTTAGGATATGTGTCAGGGTAGGGTTCAGTGTTAGAGTACCGGTTAGGGTTAGGGTTCGTTAAGGATAAGGGTTCGGGTTAGTTAAGGGTTAGGTTTAGGGTTCATGTGAGCATTAGAAAACGGGTTTACGGTACAGGTGAGGGTACAAAAACTTTTTAGTGCCAGCGAACAAATTAGGGTATGGGTTAGTGTTAGTGAATGGGTTACGATTGTGATATGGCTTAGGCTAAGGTTTAGGGTTAAGGTAGGTTTAGGTTTAGTGTTAGGGTTAGCGAATGGGTAAGTTTTAGGGTACAGGTGAGGGTACGAAAACGTGTTAGTGTTAGGTTATGTGTTAGGGTAAGGGTTACTGTTACTGTAGGGTTTAGGTTTAGGGTACGGGTTAGGATAAGGTTTAGGGTTAGGTGTAGGGTTTGGTTTAGGGTTAGGGTGGAGTTATCAAATGGTAAGGTTTAGGGTACAGGTGAGGGTACGGAAACGTGTTAGGGTCAGGGTACGTATTAGGGTATGGGTTAGTGTTAGTGTATGGGTTAAGATTAGGGTACAGGGTTAGGGTAAGATTTAGAGTTACGGTTACGTTTAGGTTTTGGGTTAGGTTTAGGGATAGCGAGCGGGTAAAGTTTAGGGTACACATGAGGGTACGAAAATGTGTTAGGCTTAGGGTACATGCTAGGGTTCATGTTAGGCTTAGTGCACGGATTAGGATTAGGGTACAGGTTAGGGTAAGGTTTAGGGATAGTGTTAGGTATAGGTTTTAGGGTTAGGGTTAGGTTTGGTGAATGGTTAATATTTAGTGTACAGGTGAGGGTACAGAAATGTTTTAGTGTACACGTTAGTGTTCGTGTATGGGTTAGGATTATGGGACGGGTTAGGGTAAGTTTTAGGGTTAGGTTTAGGGATAAGATTAGGGTTAAGGTTAGGGATAGCGAACAGGTAAGTATCAGGTTAAAAGTGAAGGTACGAAAACATGTTAAGCTTAGAGTACGGGTTAGTGTTAGTGTACGGGTTATGAATGGGGTACCATTTAGGGTAAGGTTAGGGTTAGGGTTAGGGATAGGTTTAGGGTTTAGGTTAGGGATAGCGAACGGGTATGGTTCAGGTTACATGTGAGGGTTACGAATACGTGTTAGGGTTAGGGTACGTGATAGGTTATGGTTTATTTTTAGTGTACGGTTTAGGATTAGTGTATGGCTTAGGGTAAGATTTAGGGGCAGGTTTAGGGTTAAGGTTTGGTTTAGGTTTAGGTTTAGTGTTAACGAACGGGTAAGGTTTAGGGTACAGGTGAGGGTACGAAAAGCTTTTAGGGTTAGGAAACGTCTTAGTGTATGGGTTAGTTTTAGTATACGGGTTAGGATTAGGGTACAGGTTAGGGTAAGGCTTAGGGTTAGGGATATGGTTAGGTTTAGGTTGAGGGTTAGTGTTAGGTTTCGTGAATGGTAAGTTTTAGGGTACAGGTGAAGGTACGAAAACGTGTTACGTTTAGGGTACCTGTTAGTTTCCTGGTTAGTTTTAGAGTACGTTTTAGGATAAGAGCAC
This sequence comes from Hyperoodon ampullatus, assembly GCF_949752795.1. Lineage (NCBI taxonomy): Eukaryota > Metazoa > Chordata > Mammalia > Artiodactyla > Ziphiidae > Hyperoodon > Hyperoodon ampullatus. Next base: position 881,415 of record NC_136933.1, read on the forward strand.
AGGTTCGGGTAAGGTTTAGGGTTAGGGTTAGGGTTAGGTTTAGGATTAGTGTTATGGTTATCAAACAGTTAAGTTTTAGGGTACATTTGAGGGTATGAAAAGCTTTTAGGGTTAGGGTATGTGTTAGGATATGTGTTAGTGTTAGTGTATGCATTAGCATTAGGGTACGGGTTAGGGTTATGTTTAGGGCTAGGGTTAGGGTTAGCGAACAGGTAACCTTTAGGGTACAGGTGAGGGTATGGAAAAGTGTTAGTGTCAGGGTATGTGTTAGGGCACATGTTAGTGTGAGTGTATGGTTTAGTATTAGGGTATGGGTTAGGCTAAAGATTAGGGTTGGGGTTAGGTTTGGATTAGGGGTATGGTTCGGGTTAGCGAACAGGTAAGGTTTAGGGTACAGATGAGGGTACGGAAAACTGTTACAGTCAGGGTACGTGTTAGGGCATGGGTTAGTGTTAGTGTATGCGTTAGGATTTGAGTACGGGTTAGGGTAAGGTGTAGGGTTGGGGCTAGGTTTAGGTTTAGGTTTAGGTTTATGGGTAGGGTTACCGAAGGGTAAGGTTTAAGATACAAATGAGGGTATGGCAACGAGTTAGAGTCAGGGTACGTGTTAGGGCATGGTTTAGAGTTGGTGTACGGGTTAGGATTAGGGTACGGGTTAGGGTAAGGTGTAGGGTTGTGGTTAGGTTTATGTTTAGGGCCAGTTTAGGGTTAGCGAATTGGTAAGGTTTAGGGTACAGTTGAGGTTATTGAAAATTTTAGGGCCAGGGTACGTGTTAGGGCCTGCGTTAGTGTTAGTGTATGGGTTAAGATTAGGGTTCGGGTTAGGGTAAGGTGTAGGTTTGGGGTCTGTTTCGGTTTAGGACTACGGTTCGGGTTAGCAAACTTGTAAGGTTTAGGGTATAGGTGAGGTTACAGAAAAGTGTTGGGGTCAGGTGCCTGTTTAGGCAGAGGTTAGTGTTACTGAACGGTTTAGGATTATGATTCGGGTTGGTGTAAGGTGTAGGGTTAGTGTTAGGTTTAGGTGTAGGGCTAGGGCTAGTGTTCGCGAATGGGTGATGTTTATGGTACAGGTGAGGGTAAGGAAACTTTTTAGGGTCATGTTACGTGTTACGGCATGGGTTAGTGTTAGTGTATGGGTTAGGATTATGGTACGGTTTAGGGTAAAGGTAGGGTTGCGGTTAGGGTTAGGTTTAGGGTTAGGCTTAGCGTTTGTGAATGGGTAACATTTAGTGTACAGGTGAGGGAACAAAAATGTTTTAGGGTACGGGTTAGTGTTAGTGTATGTGTTAGGATTAGGTTACGGGTTAGGGAAAGGTTTAGGTTTAGATTTAGGGACAGGTTTAAGGTTAAGGTTAGGGACAATGAACGGGTAAGTTTCAGGTTACAGATGAGGGTACAAAAACATTTTAGGCTTAGGGTACGGGTTACTCTTAGTGTCCAGTTTAGGATTAGTGTACGTGTAGGGTAAGGGTTAGGGTTAGAGTTAGGTTTAGGCTTAGGGTTACGGTTAGCGAATGGCCAAGCTTTAGGGTACAGGTGAGGGTAAGAATTCGTGTTAAGGTTAGGGAACATGTTAGGGTACGGGTTAGTGTTAGTGTACATTTTAGGATCAGGGTACGTTTTATTGTAAGGTATAGGGTTAGGGTTAGGGTTAGGTTTAGCGAACGGGTAAGGTTTAGGGTATAGGTGAGGGCACGCAAACTTGTTAGAGTTACGGTATTTGTTAGGGTACGGGTTAGTGTTAGAGTATGGATTAGGATTAGAGTATGGGTTAGAGTAAGTGTTAGGGTTAGTGTTAGCTTTATGTTTAAGATTAGTGTTAGTGTTAGCCAATGGGTAAGCTTTAGGGTACAGGTGAGACTGTGAAAAAATGTTAGGTTTAGAGTACATGTTAGATTACGGGTTAGTGTTAATGTAAGGTTTAGGAATAGGGTATGGTGTAGGGTAAGGTTTAGGGTTAGGTTTAGTGTTAGCACTCGGGTAAGTTTTAGGGTACATGTGAGGATACGAAAACGTGTGAAGTTTAGGGTATGTGTCAGGGTAGGGTTCAGTGTTAGAGTACCGGTTAGGGTTAGGGTTCATTAAGGATAAGGGTTCGGGTTAGTTAAGGGTTAGGTTTAGGGTTCATGTGAGCATTAGAAAACGGGTTTACGGTACAGGTGAGGGTACAAAAACTTTTTAGTGCTAGCGAACATATTAGGGTATGGGTTAGTGTTAGTGAATGGGTTACAATTGTGATATGGCTTAGGCTAAGGTTTAGGGTTAAGGTAGGTTTAGGTTTAGTGTTAGGGTTAGCGAATGGGTAAGTTTTAGGGTACAGGTGAGGGTACGAAAACGTGTTAGTGTTAGGTTATGTGTTAGGGTAAGGGTTACTGTTAGTGTACGGTTTAGGTTTAGGGTACGGGTTAGGGTAAGGTTTAGGGTTAGGTGTAGGGTTTGGTTTAGGGTTAGGGTGGAGTTATCAAATGGTAAGGTTTAGGGTACAGGTGAGGGTACGGAAACGTGTTAGGGTTAGGGTACGTATTAGGGTACGGGTTAGTGTTAGTGTATGGGTTAAGATTAGGGTAAAGGGTTAGGGTAAGATTTAGAGCTAGGGTTACATTTAGGTTTAGGGTTAGGTTTAGGGACAGCGAGCGGGTAAGCTTTAGGGTACACATGAGGGTACGAAAACGTGTTAGGCTTAGGGTACATGCTAGGGTTCATGTTAGGCTTAGTGCACGGATTAGGATTAGGGTACAGGTTAGGGTAAGGTATAGGGATAGGGTTAGGGATAGGTTTTAGGGTTAGGGTTAGGTTTGGTGAATGGTTAATATTTAGTGTAAAGGAGAGGGTACAGAAATGTTTTAGTGTACACGTTAGTCTTCGTGTATGGGTTAGGATTATGGGACGGGTTAGGGTAAGTTTCAGCGTTAGGTTTAGGGATAAGATTAGGGTTAAGGTTAGGGATAGCGAACAGGTAAGTATCAGGTTAAAAGTGAAGGTACGAAAACATGTTAAGCTTAGAGTACGGGTTAGTGTTAGTGTACGGTTTATGAATGGGGTACCATTTAGGGTAAGGTTAGGGTTAGGGTTAGGGATAGGTTTAGGGTTTAGGTTAGGGATAGCGAACGGGTATGGTTCAGGTTACATGTGAGGGTTACGAATACGTGTTAGGGTTAGGGTACGTGATAGGTTATGGTTTATTTTTAGTGTAGGGTTTAGGATTATTGTATGGCTTAGGTTAAGATTTAGGGGCAGGTTTACGGTTAAGGTTTGATTTAGGTTTAGGTTTAGTGTTAACGAACGGGTAAGGTTTAGGGTACAGGTGAGGGTACGAAAAGCTTTTAGGGTTAGGAAACGTCTTAGTGTATGGGTTAGTTTTAGTATACGGGTTAGGATTAGGGTACAGGTTAGGGTAAGGATTAGGGTTAGGGTTAGGTTTAGGTTTAGGGTTAGTGTTAGGTTTCGTGAATGGTAAGTTTTAGGGTACAGGTGAGGGTACGAAAACGTGTTACGTTTAGGGTACCTGTTAGTTTCCTGGTTAGTTTTAGAGTACGTTTTAGGATAAGAGCACAGGTTCGGGTAAGGTTTAGGGTTAGGGTTAGGGTTAGGTTTAGGATTAGTGTTATGATTATCAAACAGTTAAATTTTAGGGTACATTTGAAGGTATGAAAAGCTTTTAGGGTTAGGGTATGTGTTAGGATATGTGTTAGTGTTAGTGTATGCATTAGCATTAGGGTACGGGTTAGGGTTATGTTTAGGGCTAGGGTTAGGGTTAGCGAACAGGTAACCTTTTGGGTACAGGTGAGGGTACGGAAAAGTGTTAGTGTCAGGGTATGTGTTAGGGCACATGTTAGTGTGAGTGTATGGTTTAGTATTAGGGTACGGGTTAGGCTAAAGATTAGGGTTGGGGTTAGGTTTGGATTAGTGGTAGGGTTAGGGTTAGCGAACAGGTAAGGTTTAGGGTACAGATGAGGATACGGAAAACTGTTACAGTCAGGGTACGTGTTAGGGCATGGGTTAGTGTTAGTGTATGCGTTAGGATTTGAGTATGGGTTAGGGTAAGGTGTAGTGTTGGGGTTACGTTTAGGTTTAGGTTTAGGGGTAGGGTTACCGAAGGGTAAGGTTTAGGATACAAATGAGGGTATGGCAACGTGTTAGAGTCAGGGTACGTTTTAGGGCATGGCTTAGACGTGGTGTACGGGTTAGGATTAGGGTACGGGTTAGGGTAAAGTGTAGGGTTGTGGTTAGCTTTATGTTTTGGGCTAAGGTTAGGGTGAGCGAATGGGTAAGGTTTAGTTTACAGTTGAGGTTATGGAAAATTTTAGGGTCAGGGTACATGTTAGGGCATGCGTTAGTGTTAGTGTATGGGTTAATATTAGGGTGTGGGAAGGGTAAGGTGTAGGTTTGGGGTCCGTTTCGGTTTAGGACTACGGTTCCGGTTAGCAAAATTGTAAGCTTTAGGGTATAGGTGAGGTTATAGAAAAGTGTTGGGGTCAGGGTGCGTGTTAAGGCAGAGGTTAGTGTTAGTGAACGGGTTAGCATTATGATTCGTGTTGGTGTAAGGTGTAGGGTTAGTGTTAGGTTTAGGTGTAGGGCTAGGGCTAGTGTTCGCGAATGGGTGATGTTTATGGTACAGGTGAGGGTAAGGAAACGTGTTAGGGTCATGTTACGTGTTAGGGCATGTGTTAGTGTTAGTGTACGGGTTAGGATTAGGGTACAGGTTAGGGAAAGGTTTAGGTTTAACTTTAGGGACAGGTTTAAGGTTAAGGTTAGGGACAGTGAACGGGTAAGTTTCAGGTTACAGATGAGGGTACAAAAACATTTTAGGCTTAGGGTACGGGTTACTCTTAGTGTCCAGTTTAGGATTAGTGTACGTGTAGGGTAAGGGTTAGGGTTAGAGTTAGGTTTAGGCTTAGGGTTACGGTTAGCGAACGGCCAAGCTTTAGGGTACAGGTGAGGGTAAGAATACGTGTTAAGGTTAGGGAACGTATTAGGGTACGGGTTAGTGTTAGTGTACATGTTAGGATCAGGGTACGTTTTATTGTAAGGTATAGGGGTAGGGTTAGGGTTAGGTTTAGCGAACGGGTAAGGTTTAGGGTATAGGTGAGGGCACGCAAAATTTTTAGAGTTACGGTATGTTTTAGGGTACGGGTTAGTGTTAGAGTATGGTTTAGGATTAGATTATGGGTTAGGGTAAATGTTAGGGTTAGTGTTAGCTTTATGTTTATGGTTAGTGTTAGTGTTAGCCAATGGCTAAGCCTTAGGGTACAGGTGAGACTGTGAAAAAATGTTAGGTTTAGGGTACATGTTAGATTACGGGTTAGTGTTAATGTAAGGTTTAGGAATAGGGTATGGTGTAGGGTAAGGTTTAGGGTTAGGTTTAGTGTTAGCACTCGGGTAAGTTTTAGGGTACATGTGAGGATACGAAAGCGTGTGAAGTTTAGGGTATGTGTCAGGGTAGAGTTCAGTGTTAGAGTACCGGTTAGGGTTAGGGTTCGTTTAGGATAAGGGTTCGGGTTAGTTAAGTGTTAGGTTTAGGGATAGCGAGCGGGTAAGATTTAGGGTACACATTAGGGTACGAAAACGTGTTAGGCTTAGGGTACATGCTAGGGTTCATGTTAGGCTTAGTGCACGGATTAGGATTAGGGTACAGGTTAGGGTAAGGTATAGGGATAGTGTTAGGGATAGGTTTTAGGGTTAGGGTTAGGTTTGGTGAATGGTTAATATTTAGTGTACAGGTGAGGGTACAGAAATATTTTAGTGTACGCATTAGTGTTCATGTATGGGTAAGGATTATGGGACGGGTTAGGGTAAGTTTTAGGGTTAGGTTTAGGGATAAGATTAGGGTTAATGTTAGGGATAGCGAACAGGTAAGTATCAGGTTAAAAGTGAAGGTACGAAAACATGTTAAGCTTAGAGTACGGGTTAGTGTTAGTGTACGGGTTATGATTGGGGTACCATTTAGGGTAAGGTTAGGGTTAGGGTTAGGGATAGGTTTAGGGTTAAGGTTAGGGATAGCGAACGGGTATGGTTCAGGTTACATGTGATGGTTACGAATACGTGTTAGGGTTAGGGTACGTGATAGGTGACGGTTTATTTTTAGTGTACGGTTTAGGATTAGTGTATGGGTTAGGGTAAGATTTAGGGGCAGGTTTAGGGTTAAGGTTTGGTTTAGGTTTAGGTTTAGTGTTAACGAACGGGTAAGGTTTAGGGTACAGATGATGGTACGAAAAGCTTTTAGGGTTAGGAAACGTCTTAGTGTATGGGTTAGTTTTAGTATATGGGTTAGGATTAGGGTACAGGTTAGGGTAAGGATTAGGGTTAGGGTTAGGTTTAGGTTTAGGGTTAGTGTTAGGTTTCTTGAATGGTAAGTTTTAGGGTACAGGTGAGGGTACGAAAACGTGTTACGTTTAGGGTACCTGTTAGTTTCCTGGTTAGTTTTAGAGTACGTTTTAGGATAAGAGCACAGGTTCGGGTAAGGTTTAGGGTTAGGGTTAGGGTTAGGTTTAGGATTAGTGTTATGGTTATCAAACAGTTAAGTTTTCGGGTACATTTGAGGGTATGAAAAGCTTTTAGGGTTAGGGTATGTGTTAGGATATGTGTTAGTGTTAGTGTATGCATTAGCATTAGGGTACGGGTTAGGGTTATGTTTAGGGCTAGGGTTATGGTTAGCGAACAGTTAACCTTTAGGGTACAGGTGAGGGCATGGAAAAGTGTTAGTGTCAGGGTATGTGTTAGGGCACATGTTAGTGTGAGTGTATGGTTTAGTATTAGGGTACGGGTTAGGCTAAAGATTAGGGTTGGGGTTAGGTTTGGATTAGGGGTAGGGTTAGGGTTAGCGAACAGGTAAGGTTTAGGGTACAGATGAGGGTACGGAAAACTGTTACAGTCAGGGTACGTGTTAGGGCATGGGTTAGTGTTAGTGTATGCGTTAGGATTTGAGTACGGGTTAGGGTAAGGTGTAGGGTTGGGGTTCGGTTTAGGTTTAGGTTTAGGAGTAGGGTTACCGAAGGGTAAGGTTTAGGATACAAACGAGGGTATGGCAACGTGTTAGAGTCAGGGTACGTGTTAGGGCATTGTTTAGAGTTGGTGTACGGGTTAGGATTAGGGTACGGGTTAGGGTAAGGTGTAGGGTTATGGTTAGGTTTAGGTTTAGGGCTAGGGTTAGGGTTAGCGAATGGGTAAGGTTTAGGGTACAGTTGAGGGTATGGAAAATTTTAGGGTCAGGGTACGTGTTAGGGCATGCGTTAGTGTTAGTGTATGGGTTAAGATTAGGGTGCGGGTTAGGGTAAGGTGTAGGTTTCGGGTCCGTTTCGGTTTAGGACTACGGTTCGGGTTAGCAAACTTGTAAGGTTTAGGGTATAGGTGAGGTTACAGAAAAGTGTTGGGGTCAGTGTGCGTGTTAAGGCAGAGGTTAGTGTTAGTGAACGGGTTAGGATTATGATTCGGGTTGGTGTAAGGTGTTGGGTTAGTGTTAGGTTTAGGTGTAGGGTTAGGGCTAGTGTTCGCGAATGGGTGATGTTTATGGTACAGGTGAGGGTAAGGAAACGTGTTAGGGTCATGTTACATGTTAGGGCATGGGTTAGTGTTAGTGTACGGGTTAGGATTATGGTACGGTTTAGGGTAAAGTTAGGGTTGCGGTTAGGGTAAGGTTTAGGGTTAGGGTTAGCGTTTGTGAATGGGTAACATTTAGTGTACAGGTGAGGGAACAAAAATGTTTTAGGGTACGGGTTAGTGTTAGTGTACGGGTTAGGATTAGGTTACGGGTTAGGGAAAGGTTTAGGTTTAGGTTTAGGTACAGGTGTAAAGTTAAGGTTAGGGACAGTGAACGAGTAAGTTTCAGGTTACAGATGAGGGTACAAAAACATTTTAGGCTTAGGGTACGGGTTACTCTTAGTGTCCAGTTTAGGATTAGTGTACGTTTAGGGTAAGGGTTAGGGTTAGAGTTAGGTTTAGGCTTAGGGTTACGGTTAGCGAACGGCCAAGCTTTAGGGTACAGGTGAGGGTAAGAATACGTGTTAAGGTTAGGGAACGTGTTAGGGTACGGGTTAGTGTTAGTGTACATGTTAGGATCAGGGTACGTTTTATTGTAAGGTATAGGGTTAGGGTTAGGGTTAGGTTTAGCGAACGGGTAAGGTTTAGGGAATAAGTGAGGGCACGCAAACTTTTTAGAGTTACGGTATGTGTTAGGGTACGGGTTAGTGTTAGAGTATGGATTAGGATTAGAGTATGGGTTAGGGTAAGTGTTAGGGTTAGTGTTAGCTTTATGTTTAAGGTTAGTGTTAGTGTTAGCCAATGGGTAAGCTTTAGGGTACAGGTGAGACTGTGAAAAATGTTAGGTTTAGGGTACATGTTAGATTACGGGTTAGTGTTAATGTAAGGTTTAGGAATAAGGTATGGTGTAGGGTAAGGTTTAGGGTTAGGTTTAGTGTTAGCACTCGGGTAAGTTTTAGGGTACATGTGAGGATACGAAAACGTGTGAAGTTTAGGGTATGTGTCAGGGTAGGGTTCAGTGTTAGAGTACCGGTTAGGGTTAGGGTTCGTTTAGGATAAGCGTTCGGGTTAGTTAAGGGTTAGGTTTAGGGTTCATGTCAGCATTATAAAACGGGTTTAGGGTACAGGTGAGGGTACAAAAACTTTTTAGTGCTAGCGAACATATTAGGGTATGGGTTAGTATTAGTGAATGGGTTACGAGTGTGATATGGCTTTGGCTAAGGTTTAGGGTTAAGGTAGGTTTAGGTTTAGTGTTAGGGTTAGCGAACGCGTAAGTTTTAGGGTACAGGTGAGGGTACGAAAACGTGTTAGTGTTAGGTTATGTGTTAGGGTAAGGGTTACTGTTAGTGTACGGTTTAGGTTTAGGGTACGGGTTAGGGTAAGGTTTAGGGTTAGGTGTAGGGTTTGGTTTAGGGTTAGGGTGGAGTTATCAAATGGTAAGGTTTAGAGTACAGGTGAGGGTACGGAAACGTGTTAGGGTCAGGGTACGTATTAGGGTACGGGTTGGTGTTTGTGTATGGGTTAAGATTAGGGTAGAGGGTTGGGTAAGATTTAGAGTTAGGGTTACGTTTAGGTTTAGGGTTAGGTTTAGGGATAGCGAGCGGGTAAGATGTAGGGTACACATGAGGGTACGAAAACGTGTTAGGCTTAGGGTACATGCTAGGGTTCAGGTTAGGCTTAGTGCACGGATTAGGATTAGGGTACAGGTTAGGGTAAGGTATAGGGATAGGGTTAGGGATAGGTTTTAGGGTTAGGGTTAGGTTTGGTGAATGGTTAATATTTAGTGTACAGGTGAGGGTACAGAAATGTTTTAGTGTACGCGTTAGTGTTCGTGTATGGGTTAGGATTATGGGACGGGTTAGGGTAAGTTTTAGGGTTGGGTTTAGGGATAAGATTAGGGTTAAGGTTAGGGAAAGCGAACAGGTAAGTATCAGGTTAAAAGTGAAGGTACGAAAACATGTTAAGCTTAGAGTACGGGTTAGTGTTAGTGTACGGGTTATGATTGGGGTACCATTTAGGGTAAGGTTAGGGTTAGGGTTAGGGATAGGTTTAGGGTTAAGGTTAGGGATAGCGAACGGGTATGGTTCAGGTTACATGTGAGGGTTACGAATACGTGTTAGGGTTAGGGTATGTGATAGGTGACGGTTTATTTTTAGTGTACGGTTTAGGATTAGTGTATGGGTTAGGGTAAGATTTAGGGGCAGGTTTAGGGTTAAGGTTTGGTTTAGGTTTAGGTTTAGTGTTAACGAACGGGTAAGGTTTAGGGTACAGGTGAGGGTACGAAAAGCATTTAGGGTTAGGAAACGTCTTAGTGTATGGGTTAGTTTTACTATACGGGTTAGGATTAGGGTACAGGTTAGGGTAAGGATTAGGGTTAGGGTTAGGTTTAGGTTTAAGGTTAGTGTTAGGTTTCTTGAATGGTAAGTTTTAGGGTACAGGTGAGGGTACGAAAACGTGTTACGTTTAGGGTACCTGTTAGTTTCCTGGTTAGTTTTAGAGTAAGTTTTAGGATAAGAGCACAGGTTCGGGTAAGGTTTAGGGTTAGGGTTAGGTTTAGGATTAGCGTTATGGTTACCAAACAGTTAAGTTTTAGGGTACATTTGAGGGTACGAAAAGCTTTTAGGGTTAGGGTATGTGTTAGGATATGTGTTAGTGTTAGTGTATGCATTAGCATTAGGGTACGGGTTAGGGTTATGTTTAGGGCTAGGGTTAGGGATAGCGAACAGGTAACCTTTAGGGTACAGGTGAGGGTATGGAAAAGTGTTAGTGTCAGGGTATGTGTTAGGGCACATATTAGTGTGAGTGTATGGTTTAGTATTTGGGTACGGGTTAGGCTAAAGATTAGGGTTGGGGTTAGGTTTGGATTAGGGGTAGGGTTAGGGTTAGCGAACAGGTAAGGTTTAGGGTACAGATGAGGGTACGGAAAACTGTTACAGTCAGGGTACGTTTTAGGGCATGGGTTAGTGTTAGTGTATGCGTTAGGATTTGAGTACGGGTTAGGGTAAAGTGTAGGGTTGGGGTTACGTTTAGGTTCAGGTTTAGGGGTAGGGTTACCAAAGGGTAAGGTTTAGGATACAAATTAGGGGATGGCAACGTGTTAGAGTCAGGGTACGTGTTAGGGCATGGTTTAGAGTTGGTGTACGGGTTAGGATTAGGGTACGGGTTAGGGTAAGGGGTAGCGTTGTGGTTAGGTTTATGTTTAGGGCTAGGGTTAGGTTTAGCGAATGGGTAAGGTTTAGGGTACAGTTAAGGGTATGGAAAATTTTAGGGTCAGGGTACGTGTTAGGGCATGCGTTAGTGTTAGTGTATGGGTTAAGATTAGGGTGCGGGTTAGGGTAAGGTGTAGGTTTGGGGTCCGTTTTGGTTCAGGACTACGGTTCGGGTTAGCAAACTTGTAAGGTTTAGGGTATAGGTGAGGTTACAGAAAAGTGTTGGGGTCAGGGTGCGTGTTAAGGCAGAGGTTAGTGTTAGTGAACGGGTTAGGATTATGATTCGGGTTGATGTAAGGTGTAGGGTTAGTGTTAGGTTTAGGTGTAGGGCTGGGGCTAGTGTTCGCGAATGGGTGATGTTTATGGTACAGGTGAGGGTAAGGTAACGTGTTAAGGTCATGTTACGTGTTAGGGCATGGGTTAGTGTTAGTGTACGGGTTAGGATTTGGGTACGGTTTAGGGTAAAGGTAGGGTTAGGTTTAGGTTTAGGGTTAGGGTTTGTGAATGGGTAACATTTAGTGTACAGGTGAGGGAACAAAAATGTTTTAGGGTACGGGTTAGTGTTAGTGTACGGGTTAGGATTAGGTTACGGGTTAGGGAAAGGTTTAGGTTTAGGTTTAGGGACAGGTTTAAGGTTAAGGTTAGGGACAGTGAACGGGTAAGTTTCAGGTTACAGATGAGGGTACAAAAACATTTTAGGCTTAGGCTACGGGTTACTCTTAGTGTCCAGTTTAGGATTAGTGTACGTTTAGGGTAAGGTTTAGGGTTAGAGTTAGGTTTAGGCTTAGGGTTACGGTTAGCGAACGGCCAAGCTTTAGGGTACAGGTGAGGGTAAGAATACGTGTTAAGGTTAGGGAACGTGTTAGGGTACGGGTCAGTGTTAGTGTACATGTTAGAATCAGGGTACGTTTTATTGTAAGGTATAGGGTTAGGGTTAGGGTTAGGTTTAGCGAACGGGTAAGGTTTAGGGAATAGGTGAGGGCACGCAAACTTTTTAGAGTTACGGTATGTGTTAGGGTATGGGTTAGTGTTAGAGTATGGATTAGGATTAGAGTATGGGTTAGGGTAAGTGTTAGGGTTAGTGTTAGCTTTATGTTTAAGGTTAGTGTTAGTGTTAGCCAATGGGTAAGCTTTAGGGTACAGGTGAGACTGTGAAAAATGTTAGGTTTAGGGTACATGTTAGATTACAGGTTAGTGTTAATGTAAGGTTTAGGAATAGGGTATGGTGTAGGGTAAGGTTTAGGGTTAGGTTTAGTGTTAGCACTCGGGTAAGTTTTAAGGTACATGTGAGGATACGAAAACGTGTGAAGTTTAGGGTATGTGTCAGGGTAGGTTTCAGTGTTACAGTACCGGTTAAGGTTAGGGTTCGTTTAGGATAAGGGTTCGGGTTAGTTAAGGGTTAGGTTTAGGGTTCATGTTAGCATTATAAAACGGGTTTAGGGTACAGGTGAGGGTACAAAAACTTTTTAGTGCTAGCGAACATATTAGGGTATGGGTTAGTGTTAGTGAATGGGTTACGATTGTGATATGGCTTAGGCTAAGGTTTAGGGTTAAGGTAGGTTTAGGTTTAGTGTAAGGGTTAGCGAACGGGTAAGTTTTAGGGTACAGGTGAGGGTACGAAAACGTGTTAGTGTTAGGTTATGTGTTAGGGTAAGGGTTACTGTTAGTGTACGGTTTAGGTTTAGGGTACGGGTTAGGGTAAGGTTTACGGTTAGGTGTAGGGTTTGGTTTAGGGTTAGGGTGGAGTTATCAAATGGTAAGGTTTAGGGTACAGGTGAGGGTACGGAAACGTGTTAGGGTCAGGGTACGTATTAGGGTACGGGTTAGTGTTAGTGTATGGGTTAAGATTAGGGTACAGGGTTAGGGTAAGATTTAGAGTTAGGGTTACGTTTAGGTTTAGGGTTAGGTTTACGGATAGCGAGCGGGTAAGGTTTAGGGTACACATGAGGGTACGGAAACGTGTTAGGCTTAGGGTACATGCTAGGGTTCATGTTAGGCTTAGTGCACGGATTAGGATTAGGGTAGAGGTTAGGGTAAGGTATAGGGATAGGGTTAGGGATAGGTTTTAGGGTTAGGGTTAGGTTTGGTGAATGGTTAATATTTAGTGTACAGGTGAGGGTACAGAAATGTTTTAGTGTACGCGTTAGTGTTCGTGTATGGGTTAGGATTATGGGACGGGTTAGGGTAAGTTTTAGGGTTAGGTTTAGGGATAAGATTAGGGCTAAGGTTAGGGATAGCAAACACGTAAGTATCAGGTTAAAAGTGAAGGTACGAAAACATGTTAAGCTAAGAGTACGGGTTAGTGTTAGTGTACGGGTTATGATTGGGGTACCATTTAGGGTAAGGTTAGGGTTAGGGTTAGGGATAGGTTTAGGGTTACGGTTAGGGATAGCGAACGGGTATGGTTCAGGTTACATGTGAGGGTTACGAATACGTGTTAGGGTTAGGGTACGTGATAGGTGACGGTTTATTTTTAGTGTACGGTTTAGGATTAGTGTATGGGTTAGGGTAAGATTTAGGGGCAGGTTTAGGGTTAAGGTTTGGTTTAGGTTTAGGTTTAGTGTTAACGAACGGGTAAGGTTTAGGGTACAGGTGAGGGTACGAAAAGCTTTTAGGGTTAGGAAACGTCTTAGTGTATGGGTTAGTTTTAGTATACGGGTTAGGATTAGGGTACAGGTTAGGGTAAGGATTAGGGTTAGGGTTAGGTTTAGGTTTAGGGTTAGTGTTAGGTTTCGTGAATGGTAAGTTTTAGGGTATAGGTGAGGGTACGAAAATGTGTTACGTTTAGGGTACCTGTTAGTTTCCTGGTTAGTTTTAGAGTACGTTTTAGGATAAGAGCGCAGTTTCCGGTAAGGTTTAGGGTTAGGGTTAGGGTTAGGTTTAGGATTAGTGTTATGGTTATCACACAGTTAAGTTTTAGGGTACATTTGAGGGTATGAAAAGCTTTTAGGGTTAGGGTATGTGTTAGGATATGTGTTAGTGTTAGTGTATGCATTTGCATTAGGGTACGGGTTAGGGTTATGTTTAGGGCTAGGGTTAGGGTTAGCTAACAGGTAACCTTTAGGGTACAGGTGAGGGTATGGAAAAGTGTTAGTGTCAGGGTATGTGTTAGGGCACATGTTAGTGTGAGTGTATGGTTTAGTATTAGGGTACGGGTTAGGCTAAAGTTTAGGGTTGGGGTTAGGTTTGGATTAGGGGTAGGGTTAGGGTCAGCGAACAGGTAAGGTTTAGGGTACAGATGAGGGTACGGAAAACTGTTACAGTCAGGGTACGTGTTAGGGCATGGGTTAGTGTTAGTGTATGCGTTAGGATTTGAGTACGGGTTAGGGCAAGGTGTAGGGTTGGGTTTAGGTTTAGGTTTAGGTTTAGGAGTAGGGTTAACAAAGGGTAAGGTTTAGGATACAAATGAGGGTATGGCAACGTGTTAGAGTCAGGGTACGTGTTAGGGCATGGTTTAGAGTTGGTGTACGGGTTAGGATTAGGGTACGGGTTAGGGTAAGGGGTAGGGTTGTGGTTAAGTTTATGTTTAGGGCTAGGGTTAGGGTTAGCGAATGGGTAAGGTTTAGGGTACAGTTGAGGGTATGGAAAATTTTAGGGTCAGGGTACGTGTTAGGGCATGCGTTAGTGTTAGTGTATGGGTTAAGATTAGGGTGCGGGTTAGGGTAAGGTGTAGGTTTGGGGTCCGTTTCGGTTCAGGACTACGGTTCGGGTTAGCAAACTTGTAAGGTTTAGGGTATAGGTGAGGTTACAGAAAAGTGTTGGGGTCAGGGTGCGTGTTAAGGCAGAGGTTAGTGTTAGTGAAAGGGTTAGGATTATGATTCGGGTTGATGTAAGGTGTAGGGTTAGTGTTAGGTTTAGGTGTAGGGCTGGGGATAGTGTTCGCGAATGGGTGATGTTTATGGTACAGGTGAGGGTAAGGAAACGTGTTAGGGTCATGTTACGTGTTAGGGCATGGGTTAGTGTTATTGTACGGTTTAGGATTTGGGTACGGTTTAGGGTAAAGGTAGGGTTAGGTTTAGGTTTAGAGTTAGGGTTTGTGAATGGGTAACATTTAGTGTACAGGTGAGGGAACAAAAATGTTTTAGGGTACGGGTCAGTGTTAGTGTACGGGTTAGGATTAGGTTACGGGTTAGGGAAAGGTTTAGGTTTAGGTTTAGGGACAGGTTTAAGGTTAAGGTTAGGGACAGTGAACGGGTAAGTTTCGGGTTACAGATGAGGGTACAAAAACATTTTAGGCTTAGGGTACGGGTTACTCTTAGTGTCCAGTTTAGGATTAGTGTACGTTTAGGGTAAGGTTTAGGGTTAGAGTTAGGTTTAGGCTTAGGGTTACGGTTAGCGAACGGCCAAGCTTTAGGGTACAGGTGAGGGTAAGAATACGTGTTAAGGTTAGGGAACGTGTTAGGGTACGGGTCAGTGTTAGTGTACATGTTAGGATCAGGGTACGTTTTATTGTAAGGTGTAGGGTTAGGGTTAGGGTTAGGTTTAGCGAACGGGTAATGTTTAGGGTATAGGTGAGGGAACGAAAACTTTTTAGAGTTACGGTATGTGTTAGGGTATGGGTTAGTGTTAGAGTATGGATTAGGATTAGAGTATGGGTTAGCGTAAGTGTTAGGGTTAGTGTTAGCTTTATGTTTAAGGTTAGTGTTAGTGTTAGCCAATGGGTAAGCTTTAGGGTACAGGTGAGACTGTGAAAAAATGTTAGGTTTAGGGTACATGTTAGATTACGGGTTAGTGTTAATGTAAGGTTTAGGAATAGGGTATGGTGTAGGGTAAGGTTTAGGGTTAGGTTTAGTGTTAGCACTCGGGAAAGTTTTAGGGTACATGTGAGGATACGAAAACGTGTGAAGTTTAGGGTATGTGTCAGGGTAGGGTTCAGTGTTACAGTACCGGTTAAGGTTAGGGTTCGTTTAGGATAAGGGTTCGGGTTAGTTAAGGGTTAGGTTTAGGGTTCATGATAGCATTAGAAAACGGGTTTAGGGTACAGGTGAGGGTACAAAAACTTTTTAGTGCTAGCGAACATATTAGGGTATGGGTTAGTGTTAGTGAATGGGTTACGATTGTGATATGGCTTAGGCTAAGGTTTAGGGTTAAGGTAGGTTTAGGTTTAGTGTTAGGGTTAGCGAACGGTTAAGTTTTAGGGTACAGGTGAGAGTACGAAAACGTGTTAGTGTTAGGTTATGTGTTAGGGTAAGGGTTACTGTTAGTGTACGGTTTAGGTTTAGGGTACGGGTTAGGGTAAGGTTTAGGGTTAGGTGTAGGGTTTGGTTTAGGGTTAGGGTGGAGTTATCAAATGGTAAGGTTTAGGGTACAGGTGAGGGTACGGAAACGTGTTAGGGTCAGGGTACGTATTAGGGTACGGGTTAGTGTTAGTGTATGGGTTAAGATTAGGGTACAGGGTTAGGGTAAGATTTAGAGTTAGGGTCACGTTTAGGTTTAGGGTTAGGTTTAGGGATAGCGAGCGGATAAGGTTTAGGGTACACATGAGTGTACGAAAACTTGTTAGGCTTAGGGTACATGCTAGGGTTCATGTTAGGCTTAGTGCACGGATTAGGATTAGGGTACAGGTTAGGGTAAGGTATAGGGATAGGGTTAGGGATAGGTTTTAGGGTTAGGGTTAGGTTTGGTGAATGGTTAATATTTAGTGTACAGGTGAGGGTACCGAAATGTTTTAGTGTATGCGTTAGTGTTCGTATATGGGTTAGGATTATGGGACGGGTTAGGGTAAGTTTTAGGGTTAGGTTTAGGGATAAGATTAGGGTTAATGTTAGGGATAGCGAACAGGTAAGTATCAGGTTAAAAGTGAAGGTACGAAAACATGTTAAGCTTAGAGCACGGGTTAGTGTTAGTGTACGGGTTATGATTGGGGTACCATTTAGGGTAAGGTTAGGGTTAGGGTTAGAGATAGGTTTAGGGTTAAGGTTAGGGATAGCGAACGGGTATGGTTCAGGTTACATGTGAGGGTTACGAATACGTGTTAGGGTTAGGGTACGTGATAGGTGACGGTTTATTTTTAGTGTACGGTTTAGGATTAGTGTATGGGTTAGGGTAAGATTTAGGGGCAGGTTTAGGGTTAAGGTTTGGTTTAGGTTTAGGTTTAGTGTTAATGAACGGGTAAGGTTTAGGGTACAGGTGAGGGTACGAAAAGCTTTTAGGGTTAGGAAACGTCTTAGTGTATGGGTTAGTTTTAGTATACGGGTTAGGATTAGGGTACAGGTTAGGGTAAGGATTAGGGTTAGGGTTAGGTTTAGGTTTAGGGTTAGTGTTAGGTTTCGTGAATGGTAAGTTTTAGGGTACAGGTGAGGGTACGAAAACGTGTTACGTTTAGGGTACCTGTTAGTTTCCTGGTTAGTTTTAGAGTACATTTTAGGATAAGAGCACAGGTTCGGGTAAGGTTTAGGGTTAGGGTTAGGGTTAGGTTTAGGATTAGTGTTATGGTTATCAACCAGTTAAGTTTTAGGGTACATTTGAGGGTATGAAAAGCTTTTAGGGTTAGGGTGTGTGTTAGGATATGTGTTAGCGTTAGTGTATGCATTAGCATTAGGGTACGGGTTAGGGTTATGTTTAGGGCTAGGGTTAGGGTTAGCGAACAGGTAACCTTTAGGGTACAGGTGAGGGTATGGAAAAGTGTTAGTGTCAGGGTATGTATTAGGGCCCATGTTAGTGTGAGTGTATGGTTTAGTATTAGGGTACGGGTGAGGCTACAGATTAGGGTTGTGGTTAGGTTTGGATTAGGGGTAGGGTTAGGGTTAGTGAACAGGTAAGGTTTAGGGTACAGATGAGGGTACGGAAAACTGTTACAGTCAGGGTACGTGTTAGGGCATGGGTTAGTGTTAGTGTATGCATTAGGATTTGAGTACCGGTTAGGGTAAGGTGTAGGGTTGGGGTTAGGTTTAGGTTTAGGTTTAGGTTTAGGGGTAGGGTTACCGAAGGGTAAGGTTTAGGATACAAATGAGGGTATGGCAACGTGTTAGAGTCAGGGTACGTGTTAGGGCATGGTTTAGAGTTGGTGTACGGGTTAGGATTAGGGTACGGGTTAGTTTAAGGGGTAGGGTTGTGGTTAGGTTTATGTTTAGGGCTAGGGTTAGGGTTAGCGAATGGGTAAGGTTTAGGGTACAGTTGAGGGTATGGAAAATTTTAGGGTCAGGGTACGTGTTAGGGCATGCATTAGTGTTAGTGTATGGGTTAAGATTAGGGTGCGGGTTAGGGTAAGGTGTAGGTTTGGGGTCCGTTTCGGTTCAGGACTACGGTTCGGGTTAGCAAACTTGTAAGGTTTAGGGTATAGGTGAGGTTACAGAAAAGTGTTGGGGTCAGGGTGTGTGTTAAGGCAGAGGTTAGTGTTAGTGAACGGGTTAGGATTATGATTCGGGTTGGTGTAAGGTGTAGGGTTAGTGTTAGGTTTAGGTGTGGGCTAGGGCTAGTGTTCGCGAATGGGTGATATTTATGGTACAGGTGAGGGTAAGGAAACGTGTTAGGGTCATGTTACGTGTTAGAGCATGGGTTAGTGTTAGTGTACGGGTTAGGGTTAGGGTACGGTTTAGGGTAAAGTTAGGGTTGCGGTTAGGGTTAGGTTTAGAGTTAGGGTTAGGGTTTGTGAATGGGTAACATTTAGTGTACAGGTGAGGGAACAAAAATGTTTTAGGATACGGGTCAGTGTTAGTGTACGGGTTAGGATTAAGTTACGGGTTAGGGAAAGGTTTAGGTTTAGGTTTAGGGAAAGGTTTAAGGTTAAGGTTAGGGACAGTGAACGGGTAAGTTTCAGGTTACAGATGAGGGTACAAAAACATTTTAGGCTTAGGGTACGGGTTACTCTTAGTGTCCAGTTTAGGATTAGTGTACGTTTAGGGTAAGGGTTAGGGTTAGAGTTAGGTTTAGGCTTAGGGTTACGGTTAGCGAACGGCCAAGCTTTAGGGTACAGGTGAGGGTAAGAATACGTGTTAAGGTTAGGGAACGTGTTAGGGTACGGGTTAGTGTTAGTGTACATGTTAGGATCAGGGTACGTTTTATTGTAAGGTATAGGGTTAGGTTTAGCGAATGGGTAAGGTTTAGGGTATAGGTGAGGGCACGCAAACTTTTTAGAGTTACGGTATGTGTTAGGGTACGGGTTAGTGTTAGAGTATGGATTAGGATTAGAGTATGGGTTAGGGTAAGTGTTAGGGTTAGTGTTAGCTTTATGTTTAAGGTTAGTGTTAGTGTTAGCCAATGGGTAAGCTTTAGGGTACAGGTGAGACTGTGAAAAAATGTTATGTTTAGGGTACATGTTAGATTACGGGTTAGTGTTAATGTAAGGTTTAGGAATAGGGTATGGTGTAGGGTAAAGTTTAGGGTTAGGTTTAGTGTTAGCACTGGGGTAAGTTTTAGGGTACATGTGAGGATACGAAAACGTGTGAAGTTTAGGGTATGTGTCAGGGTAGGGTTCAGTGTTAGAGGACCGGTTAGGGTTAGGGTTCGTTTAGGATAAGGGTTCGGGTTAGTTAAGGGTTAGGTTTAGGGTTCATGTTAGCATTACAAAACGGGTTTAGCGTACAGGTGAGGTTACAAAAACTTTTTAGTGCTAGCGAACATATTAGGGTATGGGTTAGTGTTAGTGAATGGGTTACGATTGTGATATGGCTTAGGCTAAGGTTTAGGGTTAAGGTAGGTTTAGGTTTAGTGTTAGGGTTAGCGAACGGGTAAGTTTTAGGGTAAAGGTGAGGGTACGAAAACGTGTTAGTGTTAGGTTATGTGTTAGGGTAAGGGTTACTGTTAGTGTACGGTTTAGGTTTAGGGTACGGGTTAGGGTAAGGTTTAGGGTTAGGTGTAGGCTTTCGTTTAGGGTTAGGGTGGAGTTATCAAATGGTAAGGTTTAGGGTACAGGTGAGGGTACGGAAACGTGTTAGGGTCAGGGTACGTAATAGGGTACGGGTTGGTGTTAGTGTATGGGTTAAGATTAGGGTACAGGGTTAGGGTAAGATTTAGAGTTAGGGTTACGCTTAGGTTTAGGGTTAGGTTTAGGGATAGCGAGCGGGTAAGCTGTAGGGTACACATGAGGGTACGAAAACGTGTTAGGCTTAGGGTACATGCTAGGGTTCATGTTAGGCTTAGTGCACGGATTAGGATTAGGGTACAGGTTAGGGTAAGGTATGGGGATAGGGTTAGGGATAGGTTTTAGGGTTAGGGTTAGTTTTGGTGAATGGTTAATATTTAGTGTACAGGTGAGGGTACAGAAATGTTTTAGTGTACGCGTTAATGTTCGTGTATGGGTTAGGATTATGGGACGGGTTAGGGTAAGTTTTAGGGTTAGGTTTAGGGATAAGATTAGGGTTAATGTTAGTGATAGCGAATAGGTAAGTATCAGGTTAAAAGTGAAGATACGAAAACATGTTAAGCTTAGAGTACGGGTTAGTGTTAGTGTCCGGGTTATGATTGGGGTACCATTTAGGGTAAGGTTAGGGTTAGGGTTAGGGATAGGTTTAGGGTTAAGGTTAGGGATAGCGAACGGGTATGGTTCAGGTTACATGTGAGGGTTACGAATACGTGTTAGGGTTAGGGTATGTGATAGGTGACGGTTTATTTTTAGTGTACGGTTTAGGATTAGTGTATGGGTTAGGGTAAGATTTAGGGGCAGGTTTAGGGTTAAGGTTTGGTTTAGGTTTAGGTTTAGTGTTAACGAACGGGTAAGGTTTAGGGTACAGGTGAGGGTACGAAAAGCATTTAGGGTTAGGAAACGTCTTAGTGTATGGGTTAGTTTTACTATACGGGTTAGGATTAGGGTACAGGTTAGGGTAAGGATTAGGGTTAGGGTTAGGTTTAGGTTTAGGGTTAGTGTTAGGTTTCTTGAATGGTAAGTTTTAGGGTACAGGTGAGGGTACGAAAACGTGTTACGTTTAGGGTACCTGTTAGTTTCCTGGTTAGTTTTAGAGTAAGTTTTAGGATAAGAGCACAGGTTCGGGTAAGGTTTAGGGTTAGGGTTAGGTTTAGGATTAGCGTTATGGTTACCAAACAGTTAAGTTTTAGGGTACATTTGAGGGTACGAAAAGCTTTTAGGGTTAGGGTATGTGTTAGGATATGTGTTAGTGTTAGTGTATGCATTAGCATTAGGGTACGGGTTAGGGTTATGTTTAGGGCTAGGGTTAGGGATAGCGAACAGGTAACCTTTAGGGTACAGGTGAGGGTATGGAAAAGTGTTAGTGTCAGGGTATGTGTTAGGGCACATATTAGTGTGAGTGTATGGTTTAGTATTAGGGTACGGGTTAGGCTAAAGATTAGGGTTGGGGTTAGGTTTGGATTAGGGGTAGGGTTAGGGTTAGCGAACAGGTAAGGTTTAGGGTACAGATGAGGGTACGGAAAACTGTTACAGTCAGGGTACGTTTTAGGGCATGGGTTAGTGTTAGTGTATGCGTTAGGATTTGAGTACGGGTTAGGGTAAAGTGTAGGGTTGGGGTTACGTTTAGGTTCAGGTTTAGGGGTAGGGTTACCAAAGGGTAAGGTTTAGGATACAAATGAGGGGATGGCAACGTGTTAGAGTCAGGGTACGTGTTAGGGCATGGTTTAGAGTTGGTGTACGGGTTAGGATTAGGGTACGGGTTAGGGTAAGGGGTAGCGTTGTGGTTAGGTTTATGTTTAGGGCTAGGGTTAGGTTTAGCGAATGGGTAAGGTTTAGGGTACAGTTAAGGGTATGGAAAATTTTAGGGTCAGGGTACGTGTTAGGGCATGCGTTAGTGTTAGTGTATGGGTTAAGATTAGGGTGCGGGTTAGGGTAAGGTGTAGGTTTGGGGTCCGTTTTGGTTCAGGACTACGGTTCGGGTTAGCAAACTTGTAAGGTTTAGGGTATAGGTGAGGTTACAGAAAAGTGTTGGGGTCAGGGTGCGTGTTAAGGCAGAGGTTAGTGTTAGTGAACGGGTTAGGATTATGATTCGGGTTGATGTAAGGTGTAGGGTTAGTGTTAGGTTTAGGTGTAGGGCTGGGGCTAGTGTTCGCGAATGGGTGATGTTTATGGTACAGGTGAGGGTAAGGTAACGTGTTAAGGTCATGTTACGTGTTAGGGCATGGGTTAGTGTTAGTGTACGGGTTAGGATTTGGGTACGGTTTAGGGTAAAGGTAGGGTTAGGTTTAGGTTTAGGGTTAGGGTTTGTGAATGGGTAACATTTAGTGTACAGGTGAGGGAACAAAAATGTTTTAGGGTACGGGTTAGTGTTAGTGTACGGGTTAGGATTAGGTTACGGGTTAGGGAAAGGTTTAGGTTTAGGTTTAGGGACAGGTTTAAGGTTAAGGTTAGGGACAGTGAACGGGTAAGTTTCAGGTTACAGATGAGGGTACAAAAACATTTTAGGCTTAGGCTACGGGTTACTCTTAGTGTCCAGTTTAGGATTAGTGTACGTTTAGGGTAAGGTTTAGGGTTAGAGTTAGGTTTAGGCTTAGGGTTACGGTTAGTGAACGGCCAAGCTTTAGGGTACAGGTGAGGGTAAGAATACGTGTTAAGGTTAAGGAACGTGTTAGGGTACGGGTCAGTGTTAGTGTACATGTTAGAATCAGGGTACGTTTTATTGTAAGGTATAGGGTTAGGGTTAGGGTTAGGTTTAGCGAACGGGTAAGGTTTAGGGAATAGGTGAGGGCACGCAAACTTTTTAGAGTTACGGTATGTGTTAGGGTATGGGTTAGTGTTAGAGTATGGATTAGGATTAGAGTATGGGTTAGGGTAAGTGTTAGGGTTAGTGTTAGCTTTATGTTTAAGGTTAGTGTTAGTGTTAGCCAATGGGTAAGCTTTAGGGTACAGGTGAGACTGTGAAAAATGTTAGGTTTAGGGTACATGTTAGATTACAGGTTAGTGTTAATGTAAGGTTTAGGAATAGGGTATGGTGTAGGGTAAGGTTTAGGGTTAGGTTTAGTGTTAGCACTCGGGTAAGTTTTAGGGTACATGTGAGGATACGAAAACGTGTGAAGTTTAGGGTATGTGTCAGGGTAGGTTTCAGTGTTACAGTACCGGTTAAGGTTAGGGTTCGTTTAGGATAAGGGTTCGGGTTAGTTAAGGGTTAGGTTTAGGGTTCATGTTAGCATTATAAAACGGGTTTAGGGTACAGGTGAGGGTACAAAAACTTTTTAGTGCTAGCGAACATATTAGGGTATGGGTTAGTGTTAGTGAATGGGTTACGATTGTGATATGGCTTAGGCTAAGGTTTAGGGTTAAGGTAGGTTTAGGTTTAGTGTAAGGGTTAGCGAACGTGTAAGTTTTAGGGTACAGGTGAGGGTACGAAAACGTGTTAGTGTTAGGTTATGTGTTAGGGTAAGGGTTACTGTTAGTGTACGGTTTAGGTTTAGGGTACGGGTTAGGGTAAGGTTTACGGTTAGGTGTAGGGTTTGGTTTAGGGTTAGGGTGGAGTTATCAAATGGTAAGGTTTAGGGTACAGGTGAGGGTACGGAAACGTGTTAGGGTCAGGGTACGTATTAGGGTACGGGTTAGTGTTAGTGTATGGGTTAAGATTAGGGTACAGGGTTAGGGTAAGATTTAGAGTTAGGGTTACGTTTAGGTTTAGGGTTAGGTTTACGGATAGCGAGCGGGTAAGGTTTAGGGTACACATGAGGGTACGGAAACGTGTTAGGCTTAGGGTACATGCTAGGGTTCATGTTAGGCTTAGTGCACGGATTAGGATTAGGGTAGAGGTTAGGGTAAGGTATAGGGATAGGGTTAGGGATAGGTTTTAGGGTTAGGGTTAGGTTTGGTGAATGGTTAATATTTAGTGTACAGGTGAGGGTACAGAAATGTTTTAGTGTACGCGTTAGTGTTCGTGTATGGGTTAGGATTATGGGACGGGTTAGGGTAAGTTTTACGGTTAGGTTTAGGGATAAGATTAGGGCTAAGGTTAGGGATAGCAAACACGTAAGTATCAGGTTAAAAGTGAAGGTACGAAAACATGTTAAGCTAAGAGTACGGGTTAGTGTTAGTGTACGGGTTATGATTGGGGTACCATTTAGGGTAAGGTTAGGGTTAGGGTTAGGGATAGGTTTAGGGTTACGGTTAGAGATAGCGAACGGGTATGGTTCAGGTTACATGTGAGGGTTACGAATACGTGTTAGGGTTAGGGTACGTGATAGGTGACGGTTTATTTTTAGTGTACGGTTTAGGATTAGTGTATGGGTTAGGGTAAGATTTAGGGGCAGGTTTAGGGTTAAGGTTTGGTTTAGGTTTAGGTTTAGTGTTAACGAACGGGTAAGGTTTAGGGTACAGGTGAGGGTACGAAAAGCTTTTACGGTTAGGAAACGTCTTAGTGTATGGGTTAGTTTTAGTATACGGGTTAGGATTAGGGTACAGGTTAGGGTAAGGATTAGGGTTAGGGTTAGGTTTAGGTTTAGGGTTAGTGTTAGGTTTCGTGAATGGTAAGTTTTAGGGTATAGGTGAGGGTACGAAAATGTGTTACGTTTAGGGTACCTGTTAGTTTCCTGGTTAGTTTTAGAGTACGTTTTAGGATAAGAGCGCAGGTTCCGGTAAGGTTTAGGGTTAGGGTTAGGGTTAGGTTTAGGATTAGTGTTATGGTTATCACACAGTTAAGTTTTAGGGTACATTTGAGGGTATGAAAAGCTTTTAGGGTTAGGGTATGTGTTAGGATATGTGTTAGTGTTAGTGTATGCATTTGCATTAGGGTACGGGTTAGGGTTATGTTTAGGGCTAGGGTTAGGGTTAGCTAACAGGTAACCTTTAGGGTACAGGTGAGGGTATGGAAAAGTGTTAGTGTCAGGGTATGTGTTAGGGCACATGTTAGTGTGAGTGTATGGTTTAGTATTAGGGTACGGGTTAGGCTAAAGTTTAGGGTTGGGGTTAGGTTTGGTTTAGGGGTAGGGTTAGGGTCAGCGAACAGGTAAGGTTTAGGGTACAGATGAGGGTACGGAAAACTGTTACAGTCAGGGTACGTGTTAGGGCATGGGTTAGTGTTAGTGTATGCGTTAGGATTTGAGTACGGGTTAGGGCAAGGTGTAGGGTTGGGTTTAGGTTTAGGTTTAGGTTTAGGAGTAGGGTTAACAAAGGGTAAGGTTTAGGATACAAATGAGGGTATGGCAACGTGTTAGAGTCAGGGTACGTGTTAGGGCATGGTTTAGAGTTGGTGTACGGGTTAGGATTAGGGTACGGGTTAGGGTAAGGGGTAGGGTTGTGGTTAGGTTTATGTTTAGGGCTAGGGTTAGGGTTAGCGAATGGGTAAGGTTTAGGGTACTGTTGAGGGTATCGAAAATTTTAGGGTCAGGGTACGTGTTAGGGCATGCGTTAGTGTTAGTGTATGGGTTAAGATTAGGGTGCGGGTTAGGGTAAGGTGTAGGTTTGGGGTCCGTTTCGGTTCAGGACTACGGTTCGGGTTAGCAAACTTGTAAGGTTTAGGGTATAGGTGAGGTTACAGAAAAGTGTTGGGGTCAGGGTGCGTGTTAAGGCAGAGGTTAGTGTTAGTGAAAGGGTTAGGATTATGATTCGGGTTGATGTAAGGTGTAGGGTTAGTGTTAGGTTTAGGTGTAGGGCTGGGGTAGTGTTCGCGAATGGGTGATGTTTATGGTACAGGTGAGGGTAAGGAAACGTGTTAGGGTCATGTTACGTGTTAGGGCATGGGTTAGTGTTATTGTACGGTTTAGGATTTGGGTACGGTTTAGGGTAAAGGTAGGGTTAGGTTTAGGTTTAGAGTTAGGGTTTGTGAATGGGTAACATTTAGTGTACAGGTGAGGGAACAAAAATGTTTTAGGGTACGGGTCAGTGTTAGTGTACGGGTTAGGATTAGGTTACGGGTTAGGGAAAGGTTTAGGTTTAGGTTTAGGGACAGGTTTAAGGTTAAGGTTAGGGACAGTGAACGGGTAAGTTTCGGGTTACAGATGAGGGTACAAAAACATTTTAGGCTTAGGGTACGGGTTACTCTTAGTGTCCAGTTTAGGATTAGTGTACGTTTAGGGTAAGGTTTAGGGTTAGAGTTAGGTTTAGGCTTAGGGTTACGGTTAGCGAACGGCCAAGCTTTAGGGTACAGGTGAGGGTAAGAATACGTGTTAAGGTTAGGGAACGTGTTAGGGTACGGGTCAGTGTTAGTGTACATGTTAGGATCAGGGTACATTTTATTGTAAGGTGTAGGGTTAGGGTTAGGGTTAGGTTTAGCGAACGGGTAATGTTTAGGGTATAGGTGAGGGAACGAAAACTTTTTAGAGTTACGGTATGTGTTAGGGTATGGGTTAGTGTTAGAGTATGGATTAGGATTAGAGTATGGGTTAGCGTAAGTGTTAGGGTTAGTGTTAGCTTTATGTTTAAGGTTAGTGTTAGTGTTAGCCAATGGGTAAGCTTTAGGGTACAGGTGAGACTGTGAAAAAATGTTAGGTTTAGGGTACATGTTAGATTACGGGTTAGTGTTAATGTAAGGTTTAGGAATAGGGTATGGTGTAGGGTAAGGTTTAGGGTTAGGTTTAGTGTTAGCACTCGGGTAAGTTTTAGGGTACATGTGAGGATACGAAAACGTGTGAAGTTTAGGGTATGTGTCAGGGTAGGGTTCAGTGTTACAGTACCGGTTAAGGTTAGGGTTCGTTTAGGATAAGGGTTCGGGTTAGTTAAGGGTTAGGTTTAGGGTTCATGATAGCATTAGAAAACGGGTTTAGGGTACAGGTGAGGGTACAAAAACTTTTTAGTGCTAGCGAACATATTAGGGTATGGGTTAGTGTTAGTGAATGGGTTACGATTGTGATATGGCTTAGGCTAAGGTTTAGGGTTAAGGTAGGTTTAGGTTTAGTGTTAGGGTTAGCGAACGGTTAAGTTTTAGGGTACAGGTGAGAGTACGAAAACGTGTTAGTGTTAGGTTATGTGTTAGGGTAAGGGTTACTGTTAGTGTACGGTTTAGGTTTAGGGTACGGGTTAGGGTAAGGTTTAGGGTTAGGTGTAGGGTTTGGTTTAGGGTTAGGGTGGAGTTATCAAATGGTAAGGTTTAGGGTACAGGTGAGGGTACGGAAACGTGTTAGGGTCAGGGTACGTATTAGGGTACGGGTTAGTGTTAGTGTATGGGTTAAGATTAGGGTACAGGGTTAGGGTAAGATTTAGAGTTAGGGTCACGTTTAGGTTTAGGGTTAGGTTTAGGGATAGCGAGCGGATAAGGTTTAGGGTACACATGAGTGTACGAAAACTTGTTAGGCTTAGGGTACATGCTAGGGTTCATGTTAGGCTTAGTGCACGGATTAGGATTAGGGTACAGGTTAGGGTAAGGTATAGGGATAGGGTTAGGGATAGGTTTTAGGGTTAGGGTTAGGTTTGGTGAATGGTTAATATTTAGTGTACAGGTGAGGGTACCGAAATGTTTTAGTGTATGCGTTAGTGTTCGTATATGGGTTAGGATTATGGGACGGGTTAGGGTAAGTTTTAGGGTTAGGTTTAGGGATAAGATTAGGGTTAATGTTAGGGATAGCGAACAGGTAAGTATCAGGTTAAAAGTGAAGGTACGAAAACATGTTAAGCTTAGAGCACGGGTTAGTGTTAGTGTACGGGTTATGATTGGGGTACCATTTAGGGTAAGGTTAGGGTTAGGGTTAGAGATAGGTTTAGGGTTAAGGTTAGGGATAGCGAACGGGTATGGTTCAGGTTACATGTGAGGGTTACGAATACGTGTTAGGGTTAGGGTACGTGATAGGTGACGGTTTATTTTTAGTGTACGGTTTAGGATTAGTGTATGGGTTAGGGTAAGATTTAGGGGCAGGTTTAGGGTTAAGGTTTGGTTTAGGTTTAGGTTTAGTGTTAATGAACGGGTAAGGTTTAGGGTACAGGTGAGGGTACGAAAAGCTTTTAGGGTTAGGAAACGTCTTAGTGTATGGGTTAGTTTTAGTATACGGGTTAGGATTAGGGTACAGGTTAGGGTAAGGATTAGGGTTAGGGTTAGGTTTAGGTTTAGGGTTAGTGTTAGGTTTCGTGAATGGTAAGTTTTAGGGTACAGGTGAGGGTACGAAAACGTGTTACGTTTAGGGTACCTGTTAGTTTCCTGGTTAGTTTTAGAGTACATTTTAGGATAAGAGGACAGGTTCGGGTAAGGTTTAGGGTTAGGGTTAGGGTTAGGTTTAGGATTAGTGTTATGGTTATCAACCAGTTAAGTTTTAGGGTACATTTGAGGGTATGAAAAGCTTTTAGGGTTAGGGTATGTGTTAGGATATGTGTTAGCGTTAGTGTATGCATTAGCATTAGGGTACGGGTTAGGGTTATGTTTAGGGCTAGGGTTAGGGTTAGCGAACAGGTAACCTTTAGGGTACAGGTGAGGGTATGGAAAAGTGTTAGTGTCAGGGTATGTATTAGGGCCCATGTTAGTGTGAGTGTATGGTTTAGTATTAGGGTACGGGTGAGGCTACAGATTAGGGTTGTGGTTAGGTTTGGATTAGGGGTAGGGTTAGGGTTAGTGAACAGGTAAGGTTTAGGGTACAGATGAGGGTACGGAAAACTGTTACAGTCAGGGTACGTGTTAGGGCATGGGTTAGTGTTAGTGTATGCATTAGGATTTGAGTACCGGTTAGGGTAAGGTGTAGGGTTGGGGTTAGGTTTAGGTTTAGGTTTAGGTTTAGGGGTAGGGTTACCGAAGGGTAAGGTTTAGGATACAAATGAGGGTATGGCAACGTGTTAGAGTCAGGGTACGTGTTAGGGCATGGTTTAGAGTTGGTGTACGGGTTAGGATTAGGGTACGGGTTAGTTTAAGGGGTAGGGTTGTGGTTAGGTTTATGTTTAGGGCTAGGGTTAGGGTTAGCGAATGGGTAAGGTTTAGGGTACAGTTGAGGGTATGGAAAATTTTAGGGTCAGGGTACGTGTTAGGGCATGCGTTAGTGTTAGTGTATGGGTTAAGATTAGGGTGCGGGTTAGGGTAAGGTGTAGGTTTGGGGTCCGTTTCGGTTCAGGACTACGGTTCAGGTTAGCAAACTTGTAAGGTTTAGGGTATAGGTGAGGTTACAGAAAAGTGTTGGGGTCAGGGTGTGTGTTAAGGCAGAGGTTAGTGTTAGTGAACGGGTTAGGATTATGATTCGGGTTGGTGTAAGGTGTAGGGTTAGTGTTAGGTTTAGGTGTGGGCTAGGGCTAGTGTTCGCGAATGGGTGATATTTATGGTACAGGTGAGGGTAAGGAAACGTGTTAGGGTCATGTTACGTGTTAGAGCATGGGTTAGTGTTAGTGTACGGGTTAGGGTTAGGGTACGGTTTAGGGTAAAGTTAGGGTTGCGGTTAGGGTTAGGTTTAGAGTTAGGGTTAGGGTTTGTGAATGGGTAACATTTAGTGTACAGGTGAGGGAACAAAAATGTTTTAGGATACGGGTCAGTGTTAGTGTACGGGTTAGGATTAAGTTACGGGTTAGGGAAAGGTTTAGGTTTAGGTTTAGGGAAAGGTTTAAGGTTAAGGTTAGGGACAGTGAACGGGTAAGTTTCAGGTTACAGATGAGGGTACAAAAACATTTTAGGCTTAGGGTACGGGTTACTCTTAGTGTCCAGTTTAGGATTAGTGTACGTTTAGGGTAAGGGTTAGGGTTAGAGTTAGGTTTAGGCTTAGGGTTACGGTTAGCGAACGGCCAAGCTTTAGGGTACAGGTGAGGGTAAGAATACGTGTTAAGGTTAGGGAACGTGTTAGGGTACGGGTTAGTGTTAGTGTACATGTTAGGATCAGGGTACGTTTTATTGTAAGGTATAGGGTTAGGTTTAGCGAATGGGTAAGGTTTAGGGTATAGGTGAGGGCACGCAAACTTTTTAGAGTTACGGTATGTGTTAGGGTACGGGTTAGTGTTAGAGTATGGATTAGGATTAGAGTATGGGTTAGGGTAAGTGTTAGGGTTAGTGTTAGCTTTATGTTTAAGGTTAGTGTTAGTGTTAGCCAATGGGTAAGCTTTAGGGTACAGGTGAGACTGTGAAAAAATGTTATGTTTAGGGTACATGTTAGATTACGGGTTAGTGTTAATGTAAGGTTTAGGAATAGGGTATGGTGTAGGGTAAAGTTTAGGGTTAGGTTTAGTGTTAGCACTGGGGTAAGTTTTAGGGTACATGTGAGGATACGAAAACGTGTGAAGTTTAGGGTATGTGTCAGGGTAGGGTTCAGTGTTAGAGTACCGGTTAGGGTTAGGGTTCGTTTAGGATAAGGGTCCGGGTTAGTTAAGGGTTAGGTTTAGGGTTCATGTTAGCATTACAAAACGGGTTTAGCATACAGGTGAGGCTACAAAAACTTTTTAGTGCTAGCGAACATATTAGGGTATGGGTTAGTGTTAGTGAATGGGTTACGATTGTGATATGGCTTAGGCTAAGGTTTAGGGTTAAGGTAGGTTTAGGTTTAGTGTTAGGGTTAGCGAACGGGTAAGTTTTAGGGTAAAGGTGAGGGTACGAAAACGTGTTAGTGTTAGGTTATGTGTTAGGGTAAGGGTTACTGTTAGTGTACGGTTTAGGTTTAGGGTACGGGTTAGGGTAAGGTTTAGGGTTAGGTGTAGGGTTTGGTTTAGGGTTAGGGTGGAGTTATCAAATGGTAAGGTTTAGGGTACAGGTGAGGGTACGGAAACGTGTTAGGGTCAGGGTACGTAATAGGGTACGGGTTGGTGTTAGTGTATGGGTTAAGATTAGGGTACAGGGTTAGGGTAAGATTTAGAGTTAGGGTTACGCTTAGGTTTAGGGTTAGGTTTAGGGATAGCGAGCGGGTAAGCTGTAGGGTACACATGAGGGTACGAAAACGTGTTAGGCTTAGGGTACATGCTAGGGTTCATGTTAGGCTTAGTGCACGGATTAGGATTAGGGTACAGGTTAGGGTAAGGTATGGGGATAGGGTTAGGGATAGGTTTTAGGGTTAGGGTTAGTTTTGGTGAATGGTTAATATTTAGTGTACAGGTGAGGGTACAGAAATGTTTTAGTGTACGCGTTAATGTTCGTGTATGGGTTAGGATTATGGGACGGGTTAGGGTAAGTTTTAGGGTTAGGTTTAGGGATAAGATTAGGGTTAATGTTAGTGATAGCGAATAGGTAAGTATCAGGTTAAAAGTGAAGATACGAAAACATGTTAAGCTTAGAGTACGGGTTAGTGTTAGTGTCCGGGTTATGATTGGGGTACCATTTAGGGTAAGGTTAGGGTTAGGGTTAGGGATAGGTTTAGGGTTAAGGTTAGGGATAGCGAACGGGTATGGTTCAGGTTACATGTGAGGGTTACGAATACGTGTTAGGGTTAGGGTACGTGATAGGTGACGGTTTATTTTTAGTGTATGGTTTAGGATTAGTGTATGGGTTAGGGTAAGATTTAGGGGCAGGTTTAGGGTTAAGGTTTGGTTTAGGTTTAGGTTTAGTGTTAACGAACGGGTAAGGTTTAGGCTACAGGTGAGGGTATGAAAAGCTTTTAGGGTTAGGAAACGTCTTAGTGTATGGGTTAGTTTTAGTATACGGGTTAGGATTAGGGTACAGGTTAGGGTAAGGATTAGGGTTAGGGTTAGGTTTAGGTTTAGGGTTAGTGTTATGTTTCGTGAATGGTAAGTTTTAGGGTACAGGTGAGGGTACGAAAACGTGTTACGTTTAGGGTACCTGTTAGATTCCTGGTTAGTTTTAGAGTACGTTTTAGGATAAGAGCACAGGTTCAGGTAAGTTTTAGGGTTAGGGTTAGGGTTAGGTTTAGGATTAGTGTTATGGTTATCAACCAGTTAAGTTTTAGGGTACATTTGAGGGTATGAAAAGCTTTTAGGGTTAGGGTATGTGTTAGGATATGTGTTAGTGTTAGTGTATGCATTAGCATTAGGGTACGGGTTAGGGTTATGTTTAGGGCTAGGGTTAGGGTTAGCGAACAGGTAACCTTTAGGGTACAGGTGAGGGTATGGAAAAATGTTAGTGTCAGGGTGTGTGTTAGGGCACATGTTAGTGTGAGTGTATGGTGTAGTATTAGGGTACGGGTTAGGCTAAAGTTTAGGGTTGTGGTTAGGTTTGGATTAGGGGTAGGGTTAGGGTTAGCGAACAGGTAAGGTTTAGGGTACAGATGAGGGTACGGAAAACTGTTACAGTCAGGGTACGTGTTAGGGCATGGGTTAGTGTTAGTGTATGCGTTAGGATTTGAGTACGGGTTAGGGTAAGGTGTAGGGTTGGGGTTAGGTTTAGGTTTATGTTTAGGTTTAGGGGTAGGGTTACCGAAGCGTAAGATTTAGGATACAAATGAGGGTATGTCAACGTGTTAGAGTCAGGGTACGTGTTAGGGCATGGTTTATAGTTGGTGTACGGGTTAGGATTAGGGTAAGGGTTAGGGTAACGGGTAGGGTTGTGGTTAAGTTTATGTTTAGGGCTAGGGTTAGGGTTAGCGAATGGGTAAGGTTTAGGGTACAGTTGAGGGTATAAAAAATTTTAGGGTCAGGGTACGTGTTAGGGCATGCGTTAGTGTTAGTGTATGGGTTAAGATTAGGGTGCGGGTTAGGGTAAGGTGTAGGTTTGGGGTCCGTTTCGGTTTAGGACTACGGTTCGGGTTAGCAAACTTGTAAGGTTTAGGGTATAGGTGAGGTTACAGAAAACTGTTGGGCTCAGGGTGCGTGTTAAGGCAGAGGTTAGTGTTAGTGAACGGGTTAGGATTATGATTCGGGTTGGTGTAAGGTGTAGGGTTAGTGTTAGGTTTAGGTGTAGGGCTAGGGCTAGTGTTCGCGAATGGGTGATGTTTATGGTACAGGTGAGGGTAATGAAATGTGCTAAGGTCATGTTACGTGTTAGGGCATGGGTTAGTGTTAGTGTACGGGTTAGGATTAGGGTACGGTTTAGGGTAAAGTTAGGGTTGCGGTTAGGGTTAGGGTTAGGGTTAGGGTTAGGGTTTGTGAATGGGTAACATTTAGTGTACAGGTGAGGGAACAAAAATGTTTTAGGGTACGGGTCAGTGTTAGTGTACGGGTTAGAATTAGGTTACGGGTTAGGGAAAGGTTTAGGTTTAGGTTTAGGGACAGGTTTAAGGTTAAGGTTAGAGACAGTGAACGGGTAAGTTTCAGGTTACAGATGAGGGTACAAAAACATTTTAGGCTTAGGGTACGGGTTACTCTTAGTGTCCAGTTTAGGATTAGTGTACGTTTAGGGTAAGGGTTAGGGTTAGAGTTAGGTTTAGGCTTAGGGTTACGGTTAGCGAACGGCCAAGCTTTAGGGTACAGGTGAGGGTAAGAATACGTGTTAAGGTTAGGGAACGTGTTAGGGTACGGGTTAGTGTTAGTGTACATGTTAGGATCAGGGTACGTTTTATTGTAAGGTATAGGGTTAGGGTTAGGGTTAGGTTTAGCGAACGGGTAAGGTTTAGGGTATAGGTGAGGGCACGCAAACTTTTTAGAGTTACGGTATGTGTTAGGGTATGGGTTAGTGTTAGAGTATGGCTTAGGATTAGAGTATGGGTTAGGGTAAGTGTTAGGGTTAGTGTTAGCTTTATGTTTAAGGTTAGTGTTAGTGTTAGCCAATGGGTAAGCTTTAGGGTACAAGTGACACTGTGAAAAAATGTTAGGTTTAGGGTACATGTTAGATTACGGGTTAGTGTTAATGTAAGGTTTAGGAATAGGGTATGGTGTAGGGTAAGGTTTAGGGTTAGGTTTAGTGTTAGCACTCGGGTAAGTTTTAGGGTACATGTGAGGATACGAAAACGTGTGAAGTTTAGGGTATGTGTCAGGGTAGGGTTCAGTGTTAGAGTACCGGTTAGGGTTAGGGTTCGTTTAGGATAAGGGTTCGGGTTAGTTAAGGGTTAGGTTTAGGGTTCATGTTAGCATTAGAAAACGGGTTTAGGGTACAGGTGAGAGTACAAAAACTTTTTAGTGCTAGCGAACATATTAGGGTATGGGTTAGTGTTAGTGAATGGGTTACGATTGTGATATGGCTTAGGCTAAGGTTTAGGGTTAAGGTAGGTTTAGGTTTAGTGCTAGGGTTAGTGAACGGGTAAGTTTTAGGGTACAGGTGAGTGTACGAAAACGTTTTAGTGTTAGGTTTTGTGTTAGGGTAAGGGTTATTGTTAGTGTACGGTTTAGGTCTAGGGTACGGGTTAGGGTAAGATTTAGGGTAAGGTGTAGGGTTTGGTTTAGGGTTAGGGTGGAGTTATCAAATGGTAAGGTTTAGGGTACAGGTGAGGGTACGGAAACGTGTTAGGTTCAGGGTACGTAATAGGGTATGGGTTGGTGTTAGTGTATGGGTTAAGACTAGGGTACAGGGTTAGGGTAAGATTTAGAGTTAGGGTTACGTTTAGGTTTAGGGTTAGGTTTAGGGATAGTGAGCGGGTAAGGTTTAGGGTACACATGAGGGTACGAAAACGTGTTAGGATTAGGGTACATGCTAGGGTTCATGTTAGGCTTAGTGCACGGATTAGGATTAGGGTACAGGTTAGGGTAAGGTATAGGGATAGGTTTAGGGATAGGTTTTACGGTTAGGGTTAGGTTTGGTGAATGGTTAATATTTAGTGTACAGGTGAGGGTACAGAAATGTTTTAGTGTACGCGTTAGTGCTCGTGTATGGGTTAGGATTATGGGACGGGTTAGGGTAAGTTTTAGGGTTAGGTTTAGGGATAAGATTAGGGTTAAGGTTAGGGATAGCGAACAGGTAAGTATCAGGTTAAAAGTGAAGGTACGAAAACATGTTAAGCTTAGAGTACGGGTTAGTGTTAGTGTACGGGTTATGATTGGGGTACCATTTAGGGTAAGGTTAGGGTTAGGGTTAGGGATAGGTTTAGGGTTAAGGTTAGGGATAGCGAACGGGTATGGTTCAGGTTACATGTGAGGGTTACGAATACGTGTTAGGGTTAGGGTATGTGATAGGAGATGGTTTATTTTTAGTGTACGGTTTAGGATTAGTGTATGGGTTAGGGTAAGATTTAGGGGCAGGTTTAGGGTTAAGGTTTGGTTTAGGTTTAGGTTTAGTGTTAACGAACGGGTAAGGTTTAGGGTACAGGTGAGGGTACGAAAAGCTTTTAGGGTTAGGAAACGTCTTAGTGTATGGGTTAGTTTTAGTATACGGGTTAGGATTAGGGTACAGGTTAGGGTAAGGATTAGGGTTAGGGTTAGGTTTAGGTTTAGGGTTAGTGTTAGGTTTCGTGAATGGTAAGTTTTAGGGTACAGGTGAGGGTACGAAAACGTGTTAAGTTTAGGGTACCTGTTAGTTTCCTGGTTAGTTTTAGAGTACGTTTTAGGATAAGAGCACAGGTTCGGGTAAGGTTTAGGGTTAGGGTTAGGTTTAGGATTAGCGTTATGGTTATCAAACAGTTAAGTTTTAGGGTACATTTGAGGGTATAAAAAGCTTTTAGGGTTAGGGTATGTGTTCGGATATGTGTTAGTGTTAGTGTATGCATTAGCATTAGGGTACGGGTTAGGGTTATGTTTAAGGCTAGGGTTAGGGTTAGCTAACAGGTAACCTTTAGGGTACAGGTGAGGGTATGGAAAAGTGTTAGTGTCAGGGTATGTGTTAGGGCACATGTTAGTGTGAGTGTATGGTTTAGTATTAGGGTACGGGTTAGGCTAAAGATTAGGGTTGGGGTTAGGTTTGGATTAGGGGTAGGGTTAGGGTCAGCGAACAGGTAAGGTTTAGGGTACAGATGAGGGTACGGAAACCTGTTACAGTCAGGGTACGTGTTAGGGCATGTGTTAGTGTTAGTGTATGCGTTAGGATTTGAGTACGGGTTAGGGTAAGGTGTAGGGTTGGGGTTAGGTTTAGGTTTAGGTTTAGGGGTAGGGTTACCGAAGGGTAAGGTTTAGGATACAAATGAGGGTATGGCAACGTGTTAGAGACAGGGTACGTGTTAGGGCATGGTTTAGAGTTGGTGTACGGGTTAGGATTAGGGTACGGGTTAGGGTAAGGGGTAGGGTTGTGGTTAGGTTTATGTTTAGGGCTAGGGTTAGGGTTAGCGAATGGGTAAGGTTTAGGGTACAGTTGAGGGTATGGAAAATTTTAGGGTCAGGGTACGTGTTAGGGCATGCGTTAGTGTTAGTGTATGGGTTAAGATTAGGGTGCGGGTTAGGGTAAGGTGTAGGTTTGGGGTCCATTTCGGTTTAGGACTACGGTTCGGGTTATCAAACTTGTAAGGTTTAGGGTATAGGTGAGGTTACAGAAAAGTGTTGGGGTCAGGGTGCGTGTTAAGGCAGAGGTTAGTGTTAGTGAACGCGTTAGGATTATGATTCGGGTTGGTGTAAGGTGTAGGGTTAGTGTTAGGTTTAGGTGTAGGGCTAGGGCTAGTGTTCGCGAATGGGTGATGTTTATGGTACAGGTGAGGGTAAGGAAACGTTTTAGGGTCATGTTACGTGTTACGGCATGGGTTAGTGTTAGTGTACGGGTTAGGATTAGGGTACGGTTTAGGGTAAAGGTAGGGTTGCGGTTAGGGTTAGGTTTAGGGTTAGGGTTAGGGTTTGTGAATGGGTAACATTTAGTGTACAGGTGAGGGAACAAAAATGTTTTAGGGTAGGGGTTAGTGTTAGTGTACGGGTTAGGATTAGGTTATGGGTTAGGGAAAGGTTTAGGTTTAGGTTTAGGAACAGGTTTAAGGTTATGGTTAGGGACAGTGAACGGGTAAGTTTCAGGTTAGAGATGAGGGTACAAAAACATTTTAGGCTTAGGGTACGGGTTACTCTTAGTGTCCAGTTTAGGATTAGTGTACGTTTAGGGTAAGGGTTAGGGTTAGAGTTAGGTTTAGGCTTAGGGTTACGGTTAGCGAACGGCCAAGCTTTAGGGTACAGGTGAGGGTAAGAATACGTGTTAAGGTTAGGGAACGTGTTAGGGTACGGGTTAGTGTTAGTGTACATGTTAGGATCAGGGTACGT
This sequence comes from Hyperoodon ampullatus, assembly GCF_949752795.1. Lineage (NCBI taxonomy): Eukaryota > Metazoa > Chordata > Mammalia > Artiodactyla > Ziphiidae > Hyperoodon > Hyperoodon ampullatus. Next base: position 917,793 of record NC_136933.1, read on the forward strand.
TTTATTGTAAGGTATAGGTTTAGGGTTAGGGTTAGGTTTAGCGAACGGGTAAGGTTTAGGGTATAGGTGAGGGCACGCAAATTTTTAGAGTTACGGTATGTGTTAGGGTACGGGTTAGTGTTAGAGTATGGCTTAGGATTAGAGTATGGGTTAGGGTAAGTGTTAGGGTTAGTGTTAGCTTTATGTTTAAGGTTAGTGTTAGTGTTAGCCAAAGGGTAAGCTTTACGGTACAGGTGAGACTGTGAAAAAATGTTATGTTTAGGGTACATGTTAGATTATGGGTTAGTGTTAATGTAAGGTTTAGGAATAGGGTATGGTGTAGGGTAAGGTTTAGGGTTAGGTTTAGTGTTAGCACTTGGGTAAGTTTTAGGGTACATGTGAGGATACGAAAACGTGTGAAGTTTAGGGTATGTGTCAGGGTAGGGTTCAGTGTTAGAGTACCGGTTACGGTTAGGATTCGTTTAGGATAAGCGTTCGGGTTAGTTAAGGGTTAGGTTTGGGTTTCATGTTAGCATTAGAAAACGGGTTTAGGGTACAGGAGAGGGTACAAAAACTTTTTAGTGCTAGCGAACATATTAGGGTATGGGTTAGTGTTAGTGAATGGGTTACGATTGTGATATGGCTTAGGCTAAGGTTTAGGGTTAAGGTAGGTTTAGGTTTAGTGTTAGGGTTAGCCAACGGGTAAGTTTTAGGGTACAGGTGAGGGTACGAAAACGTGTTAGTGTTAGGTTATGTGTTAGGGTAAGGGTTACTGTTAGTGTACGGTTTAGGTTTAGGGTACGGGTTAGGGTAAGGTTTAGGGTTAGGTGTAGGGTTTGGTTTAGGGTTAGGGTGGAGTTATCAAATGGTAAGGTTTAGGGTACAGGTGAGGGTACGAAAACGTGTTAGTGTTAGGTTATGTGTTAGGGTAAGGGTTACTGTTAGTGTACGGTTTAGGTTTATGGTAAGGGTTAGGGTAAGGTTTAGGGTTAGGTGTAGGGTTTGGTTTAGGGTTAGGGTGGAGTTATCAAATGGTAAGGTTTAGAGTACAGGTGAGGGTACGGAAACGTGTTACGGTCAGGGTACGTATTAGGGTACGGGTTGGTGTTAGTGTATGGGTTAAGATTAGGGTACAGGGTTAGGGTAAGAGGTAGAGTTAGGGTTACGTTTAGGTTTAGGGTTAGGTTTAGGGATAGCGAGCGGGTAAGGTTTAGGGTACACATGAGGGTACGAAAACGTGTTAGGCTTAGGGTACATGCTGGGGTTCATGTTAGGCTTAGTGCACAGATTAGGATTAGGGTACAGTTTAGGGTAATGTATAGGGATAGGGTTAGGGATAGGTTTTAGGGTTAGGGTTAGGTTTGGTGAATGGTTAATATATAGTGTACAGGTGAGGGTACAGAAATGTTTTAGTGTACGCGTTAGTGTTCGTTTATGTGTTAGGATTATGGGACGGGTTAGGGTAAGTTTAGGGTTAGATTTAGGGATAAGATTAGGGTTAAGTTTAGGGATAGCGAACAGGTAAGTATCAGGTTAAAAGTGAAGGAACGAAAACATGTTAAGCTTAGAGTACGGGTTAGTGTTAGTGTACGGGTTATGATTGGGGTACCACTTAGGGTAAGGTTAGGGTTAGGGTTAGGGATAGGTTTAGGGTTAGGGTTAGGGATAGTGAACGGGTATGGTTCAGGTTACATATGAGGGTTACGAATACGTGTTAGGGTTAGGGTACGTGATAGGTTATGGTTTATTTTTAGTGTATGGTTTAGGATTAGTGTATGGGTTAGTGTAAGATCTAGGGGCAGGTTTAGGGTTAAGATTTGGTTTAGGTTTAGGTTTAGTGTTAACGAACGGGTAAGGTTTAGGGAACAAGTGAGGGTACGAAAAGCTTTTAGGGTTCGGAAACGTCTTAGTGTATGGGTTAGTTTTAGTAAACGGGTTAGGATTAGGGTACAGGTTAGGGTAAGGATTAGGTTTAGGGTTAGGTTTAGGTTTAGGGTTAGTGTTAGGTTTCGTGAGTGGTAAGTTTTAGGGTACAGGAGAGGGTATGAAAACGTGTTACGTTGAGGGTACCTGTTAGTTTCCTGGTTAGTTTTAGAGTACGTTTTAGGATAAGAGCACAGGATCGGGTAAGGTTTAGGGTTAGGGTTAGGGTTAGGTTTAGGATTAGTGTTATGGTTATCAAACAGTTAAGTTTTAGGGTACATTTGAGGGTATGAAAAGCTTTTAGGGTTAGGGTATGTGTTAGGATATGTGTTAGTGTTAGTGTATGCATTAGCATTAGGGTACGGGTTAGGGTTATGTTTAGGGCTAGGGTTAGGGATAGCAAACAGGTAACATTTAGGGTACAGGTGACGGTATGGAAAAGTGTTAGTGTCAGGGTATGTGTTAGGGCACATGTTAGTGTGAGTGTATGGTTTAGTATTAGGGTACGTGTTAGGCTATAGATTAGGGTTGGGGTTAGGTTTGGATTAGGGGTAGGGTTAGGGTTAGCGAACAGGTAAGGTTTAGGGTACAGATGAGGGTACGGAAAACTGTTACAGTCAGGGTACATGTTAGGGCATGGGTTAGTGTTAGTGTATGCGTTAGAATTTGAGTACGGGTTAGGGTAAGGTGTAGGGTTGGGGTTAGGTTTAGGTTTAGGTTTACGGGTAGGGTTACCGAAGGGTAAGGTTTAGGATACAAATGAGGGTATGGCAACGTGTTAGAGTCAGGGAACGTGTTAGGGCATGGTTTAGAGTTGGTGTACGGGTTAGGATTAGGGTACGGGTTAGGGTAAGGGGTAGGGTTGTGGTTAGGTTTATGTTTAGGGCTAGGGTTAGGGTTAGCGAATGGGTAAGGTTTAGGGTACAGTTGAGTGTATGGAAAATTTTAGGGTCAGGGTACGTGTTATGGCATGCGTTAGTGTTAGTGTATGGGTTAAGATTAGGGTGCGGGTTAGGGTAAGGTGTAGGTTTGGGGTCCGTTTCGGTTCAGGACTACGGTTCGGGTTAGCAAACTTGTAAGGTTTAGGGTATAGGTGAGGTTACAGAAAAGTGTTGGGGTCAGGGTGCGTGTTAAGGCAGAGGTTAGTGTTAGTGAACGGGTTAGGATTATGATTCGGGTTGGTGTAAGGTGTAGGGTAAGTGTTAGGTTTAGGTGTAGGGCTAGGGCTAGTGTTCGCGAATGGGTGATGTTTATGGTACAGGTGAGGGTAAGGAAACGTGTTAGGGTCATGTTACGTGTTAGGGCATGGGTTAGTGTTAGTGTACGGGTTAGGATTAGGGTACGGTTTAGGGTAAAGGTAGGGTTGCGGTTAGGGTTAGGTTTAGGGTTAGGGTTAGGGTTTGTGAATGGGTAACATTTAGTGTACAGTTGAGGGAACAAAAATGTTTTAGGGTACGGGTTAGTGTTAGTGTACGGGTTAGGATTAAGTTATGGGTTAGGGAAAGGTTTAGGTGTAGGTTTAGGGACAGGTTTAAGGTTAAGGTTAGGGACAGTGAACGGGTAAGTTTCAGGTTACAGATGAGGGTACAAAAACATTTTAGGCTTAGGGTACGGGTTACTCTTAGTGTCCAGTTTAGGATTAGTGTACGTTTAGGGTAAGGGTTTGGGTTAGAGTTAGGTTTAGGCTTAGGGTTACGGTTAGCGAACGGCCAAGCTTTAGGGTACAGGTGAGGGTAAGAATACGTGTTAAGGTTAGGGAACGTGTTAGGGTACGGGTTAGTGTTAGTGTACATGTTAGGATCAGGGTACATTTTATTGTAAGTTATAGGGTTAGGGTTAGGGTTAGGTTTAGCGAACGGGTAAGGTTTAGGGTATAGGTGATGGCACGCAAACTTTTTAGAGTTACGGTATGTGTTAGGGTACGGGTTAGTGTTAGAGTATGGATTAGGATTAGAGTATGGGTTAGGGTAAGTGTTAGGGTTAGTGTTAGCTTTATGTTTAAGGTTAGTGTTAGTGTTAGCCAATGGGTAAGCTTTAGGGTACAGGTGAGACTGTGAAAAAATGTTAGGTTTAGGGTACATGTTAGATTACGGGTTAGTGTTAATGTAAGGTTTAGGAATAGGGTATGGTGTAGGGTAAGGTTTAGGTTTAGGTTTAGTGTTAGCACTCGGGTAAGTTTTAGGGTACATGTGAGGGTACGAAAACATGTGAAGTTTAGGGTATGTGTCAGGGTAAGGTTCAGTGTTAGAGTACCGGTTAGGGTTAGGGTTCGTTTAGGATAAGCGTTCGCGTTAGTTAAGGGTTAGGTTTAGGGTTCATGTTAGCATTAGAAAACGGGTTTAGGGTACAGGTGAGGGTACAAAAACTTTTTAGTGCTAGCGAACATATTAGGGTATGGGTTAGTATTAGTGAATGGGTTACGATTGTGATATGGCTTAGGCTAAGGTTTAGGGTTAAGGTAGGTTTAGGTTTAGTGTTAGGGTTAGCGAACGGGTAAGTTTTAGGGTACAGGTGAGGGTACGAAAACGTGTTAGTGTTAGGTTATGTGTTAGGGTAAGGGTTACTGTTAGTGTACGGTTTAGGTTTAGGGTACGGGTTAGGGTAAGGTTTAGGGTTAGGTGTAGGGTTTGGTTTAGGGTTAGGGTGGAGTTATCAAATGGTAAGGTTTAGAGTACAGGTGAGGGTACGGAAACGTGTTAGGTTCAGAGTACGTATTAGGGTACGGGTTAGTGTTAGTGAATGGGTTAAGATTAGGGTAGAGGGTTAGGGTAAGATTTAGAGTTAGGGTTACGTTTAGGTTTAGGGTTAGGTTTAGGGATAGCGAGCGGGTAAGCTGTAGGGTACACATGAGGGTACAAAAACGTGTTAGGCTTAGGGTACATGCTAGGGTTCAGGTTAGGCTTAGTGCACGGATTAGGATTAGGGTACAGGTTAGGGTAAGGTATAGGGATAGGGTTAGGGATAGGTTTTAGGGTTAGGGTTAGGTTTGGTGAATGGTTAATATATAGTGTACAGGTGAGGGTACAGAAATGTTTTAGTGTACGCGTTAGTGTTCGTGTATGGGTTAGGATTATGGGACGGGTTAGGGTAAGTTTTAGGGTTGGGTTTAGGGATAAGATTAGGGTTAAGGTTAGGGATAGCGAACAGGTAAGTATCAGGTTAAAAGTGAAGGTACGAAAATATGTTAAGCTTAGTGTACGGGTTAGTGTTAGTGTACGGGTTATGATTGGGGTACCATTTAGGGTAAGGTTAGGGTTAGGGTTAGGGATAGGTTTAGGGTTAAGGTTAGGTATAGCGAACGGGTATGGTTCAGGTTACATGTGAGGGTTACGAATACGTGTTAGGGTTAGGGTACGTGATATGTTACGGTTTATTTTTAGTGTACGGTTTTGGATTAGTGTATGGGTTAGGGTAAGATTTAGGGGCAGGTTTAGGGTTAAGGTTTGGTTTAGGTTTAGGTTTAGTGTTAACGAACGAGTAAGGTTTAGGGTACAGGTGAGGGTACGAAAAGCTTTTAGGGTTAGGAAACGTCTTAGTGTATGGGTTAGTTTTAGTATACGGGTTAGGATTAGGGTACAGGTTAGGGTAAGGATTAGGGTTAGGGTTAGATTTAGGTTTAGGGTTAGTGTTAGGTTTCGTGAATGGTAAGTTTTAGGGTACAGGTGAGGGTACGAAAACGTGTTACGTTTAGGGTACCTGTTAGTTTCCTGGTTAGTTTTAGAGTACGTTTTAGGATAAGAGCACAGGTTCGGGTAAGGTTTAGGGTTAGGGTTTGGTTTAGGATTAGCGTTATGGTTATCAAACAGTTAAGTTTTAGTGTACATTTGAGGGTATGAAAAGCTTTTAGGGTTAGGGTATGTGTTAGGATATGTGTTAGTGTTAGTGTATGCATTAGCATTAGGGTACGGGTTAGGGTTTTGTTTAGGGCTAGGGTTAGGGTTAGCTAACAGGTAACCTTTAGGGTACAGGTGAGGGTATGGAAAAGTGTTAGTGTCAGGGTATGTGTTAGGGCACATGTTAGTGTGAGTGTATGGTTTAGTATTAGGGTACGGGTTAGGCTAAAGATTAGGGTTGGGGTTAGGTTTGGATTAGGGGTAGGGTTAGGGTCAGCGAACAGGTAAGGTTTAGGGTACAGATGAGGGTACGGAAAACTGTTACAGTCAGGGTACGTGTTAGGGCATGGGTTAGTGTTAGTGTATGCGTTAGGATTTGAGTACGGGTTAGGGTAAGGTGTAGGGTTGGGGTTAGGTTTAGGTTTAGGTTTAGGAGTAGGGTTAACAAAGGGTAAGGTTTAGGATACAAATGAGGGTATGGCAACGTGTTAGAGTCAGGGTACGTGTTAGGGCATGGTTTAGAGTTGGTGTACGGGTTAGGATTAGGGTACGGGTTAGGGTAAGGGGTAGGGTTGTGGTTAGGTTTATGTTTAGGGCTAGGGTTAGGGTTAGCGAATGGGTAAGGTTTAGGGTACAGTTGAGGGTATCGAAAATTTTAGGGTCAGGGTACGTGTTAGGGCATGCGTTAGTGTTAGTGTATGGGTTAAGATTAGGGTGCGGGTTAGGGTAAGGTGTAGGTTTGGGGTCCGTTTCGGTTCAGGACTACGGTTCGGGTTAGCAAACTTGTAAGGTTTAGGGTATAGGTGAGGTTACAGAAAAGTGTTGGGGTCAGGGTGCGTGTTAAGGCAGAGGTTAGTGTTAGTGAAAGGGTTAGGATTATGATTCGGTTTGGTGTAAGGTGTAGGGTTAGTGTTAGGTTTAGGTGTAGGGCTGGGGATAGTGTTCGCGAATGGGTGATGTTTATGGTACAGGTGAGGGTAAGGAAACGTGTTAGGGTCATGTTACGTGTTAGGGCATGGGTTAGTGTTAGTGTACGGGTTAGGATTAGGGTACGGTTTAGGGTAAAGGTAGGGTTGCGGTTAGGGTTAGGTTTAGGGTTAGGGTTAGGGTATGTGAATGGGTAACATTTAGTGTACAGGTGAGGGAACAAAAATGTTTTAGGGTACGGGTTAGTGTTAGTGTACGGGTTAGGATTAGGTTACGGGTTAGGGAAAGGTTTAGGTTTAGGTTTAGGGACAGGTTTAAGGTTAAGGTTAGGGACAGTGAACGGGTAAGTTTCAGGTTACAGATGAGGGTACAAAAACATTTTAGGCTTAGGGTAAGGGTTACTCTTAGTGTCCAGTTTAGGATTAGTAGTGTACGTTTAGGGTAAGGGTTAGGGTTAGAGTTAGGTTTAGGCTTAGGTTTACGGTTAGTGAAGGGCCAAGCTTTAGGGTACAGGTGAGGGTAAGAATACGTGTTAAGGTTAGGGAACGTGTTAGGGTACGGGTTAGTGTTAGTGTACATGTTAGGATCAGGGTACGTTTTATTGTAAGGTATAGGGTTAGGGTTAGGGTTAGGTTTAGCGAACGGGTAAGGTTTAGGGTATACGTGAGGGCACGCAAACTTTTTAGAGTTACGGTATGTGTTAGGGTACGGGTTAGTGTTAGAGTATCGATTAGGATTAGAGTATGGGTTAGGGTAAGTGTTAGGGTTAGTGTTAGCTTTATGTTTAAGGTTAGTGTTAGTGTTAGCCAATGGGTAAGCTTTAGGGTACAGGTGAGACTGTGAAAAAATGTTAGGTTTAGGGTACATGTTAGATTACGGGTTAGTGTTAATGTAAGGTTTAGGAATAGGATATGGTGTAGGGTAAGGTTTAGGGTAAGGTTTAGTGTTAGCACTCGGGTAAGTTTTAGGGTACATGTGAGGATACGAAAACGTGTGAAGTTTAGGGTATGTGTCAGGGTAGGGTTAAGTGTTAGAGTACCGGTTAGGGTTAGGGTTCGTTTAGGATAAGGGTTCGGGTTAGTTAAGGGTTAGGTTTAGGGTTCATGTTAGCATTAGAAAACGGGTTTAGGGTACAGGAGAGGGTACAAAAACTTTTTAGTGTTAGCGAACATATTAGGGTATGGGTTAGTGTTAGTGAATGGGTTACGATTGTGATATGGCTTAGGCTAAGGTTTAGGGTTAAGGTAGGTTTAGGTTTAGTGTTAGGGTTAGCGAACGGGTAAGTTTTAGGGTACAGGTGAGGGTACGAAAACGTGTTAGTGTTAGGTTATGTGTTAGGGTAAGGGTTACTGTTACTGTACGGTTTAGGTTTAGGATACGGGTTAGGGTAAGCTTTAGGGTTAGGCCTATGGCTTGGTTTAGGGTTAGGGTGGAGTTATCAAATGGTAAGGATTAGGGTACAGGTGAGGCTAGGGAAACGTGTTAGGGTCAGGGTACATATTAGGGTACGGGTTAGTGTTAGTGTATGGGTTAAGATTAGGGTACAGGCTTAGGGTTAGATATAGAGTTAAGGTTACGTTTAGGTTTAGGGTTAGGTTTAGGGATAGCGAGCGGGTAAGGTTTAGGGTACACATGAGGGTACGAAAACCTGTTAGGCTTAGGGTACATGCTAGGGTTCATGTTAGGCTTAATGCACGGATTAGGATTAGGGTACAGGTTAGGGTAAGGTATAGGGATAGGGTTAGGGATAGGTTTTAGGGTTAGGGTTAGGTTTGGTGAATGGTTAATATTTAGTGTACAGGTGAGGGTACAGAAATGTTTTAGTGTACGCGTTAGTGTTCGTGTATGGGTTAGGATTATGGGATGGGTTAGGGTAAGTTTTAGGGTTAGGTTTAGGGATAAGATTAGGGTTAAGGTTAGGGATAGCGAACAGGTAAGTATCAGGTTAAAAGTGAAGGTACGAAAACATGTTAAGCTTAGAGTACGGGTTAGTGTTAGTGTACGGGTTATGATTGGGGTACCATTTAGGGTAAGGTTAGGGTTAGTGTTAGGGATAGGTTTAGGGTTAAGGTTAGGGATAGCGAACGGGTATGGTTCAGGATACATGTGAGGGTTAGGAATCCGTGTTAGGGTTAGGGTACGTGATAGGTTACAGTTTATTTTTAGTGTATGGTTTTGGATTAGTGTATGGGTTAGGGTAAGATTTAGGGACAGGTTTAGGGTTAAGGTTTGGTTTAGGTTTAGGTTTAGTGTTAACGAACGGGTAAGGTTTAGGGTACAGGTGAGGGTATGAAAAGCTTTTAGGGTTAGGAGAAGTCTTAGAGTATGGGTTAGTTTTAGTATACGGGTTAGGATTAGGGTACAGGTTAGGGTAAGGATTAGGTTAGGGTTAGTGTTCGGTTTCGTGAATGGTCAGTTTTAGGGTACAGGTGAGGGTACGAAAACGTGTTACGTTTAGGGTACCTGTTAGTTTCCTGGTTAGTTTTAGAGTACGTTTTAGGATAAGAGCACTGGTTCGGGTTAGGCTTAGGGTTAGGGTTAGGGTTAGGTTTAGGATTAGTGTTATGGTTATAAAACAGTTAAGTTTTAGGGTACATTTGAGGGTATGAAAAGCTTTTAGGTTTAGGGTATGTGTTAGGATATGTGTTAGTGTTAGTGTATGCATTAGCATTAGGGTACGGGTTAGGGTTATGTTTAGGGCTAGGGTTAGGGTTAGCGAACAGGTAACCTTTAGGGTACAGGTGAGGGTATGGAAAAGTGATAGTGTCAGTGAATGTGTTAGGGCGCATGTTAGTGTGAGTGTATGATTTAGTATTAGGGTACGGGTTAGGCTAAAGTTTAGGGTTGTGGTTAGGTTTGGATTAGGCGTAGGGTTAGGGTTAGCGAACAGGTAAGGTTTAGGGTACAGATGAGGGTACGGAAAACTGTTACAGTCAGGGTACGTGTTAGGGCATGGGTTAGTGTTAGTGTATGCGTTAGGATTTGAGTACGGGTTAGGGTAAGGTGTAGGGTTGGGGTTAGGTTTAGGTTTAGGTTTAGGGGTAGGGTTACCAAAGGGTAAGGTTTAGGATACAAATGAGGGTATGGCAACATGTTAGAGTCAGGGTACGTGTTAGGGCATGGTTTAGAGTTGGTGTACGGGTTAGGATTAGGGTACGGGTTAGGGTAAGGGGTAGGGTTGTGGTTAGGTTTATGTTTAGGGCTAGGGTTAGGGTTAGCGAAAGGGTAAGGTTTAGGGTACAGTTGAGGTTATGGAAAATTTTAGGGTCAGGGTACGTTTTAGGGCATGCGTTAGTGATATTGTATGGGTTAAGATTAGGGTGCGGGTTAGGGTAAGGTGTAGGTTTGGGGTCCGTTTCGGTTTAGGACAACGGTTTGGGTTAGCAAACTTGTAAGGTTTAGGGTATAGGTGAGGTTACAGAAAAGTGATGGGGTCAGGGTGCGTGTTAAGGCAGAGGTTAGTGTTAGTGAACGGGTTAGGATTATGATTCGGGTTGGTGTAAGGTGTAGCGTTAGTGTTAGGTTTAGGTGTAGGGCTAGGGTTAGTGTTCGCGAATGGGTGATGTTTATGGTACAGGTGAGGGTAAGGAAACGTGTTAGGGTCATGTTACGTGTTAGGGCATGGGTTAGTGTTAGTGTACGGGTTAGGATTAGGGTACGGTTTAGGGTAAAGTTAGGGTTGCAGTTAGGGTTAGGTTTAGGTTTAGGGTTAGGGTTTGTGAGTGGGTAACATTTAGTGTACAGGTGAGGGAACAAAAATGTTTTAGGGTACGGGTTAGTGTTAGTGTACGGGTTAGGATTAGGTTACGGGTTAGGGAAAGGTTTAGGTTTAGGTTTAGGGACAGGTTTAAGGTTAAGGTTAGGGACAGTGAACGGGTAAATTTCAGGTTACAGATAAGGGTACAAAAACATTTTAGGCTTAGGGTACGGGTTACTCTTAGTGTCCAGTTTAGGATTAGTGTACGTTTAGGGTAAGGGTTAGGGTTAGAATTAGGTTTAGGCTTAGGGTTACGGTTAGTGAACGGCCAAGCTTTAGGGTACAGGTGAGGGTAAGAATACGTGTTAAGGTTAGGGAACGTGTTAGGGTACGGGTTAGTGTTAGTGTACATGTTAGGATCAGGGTACGTTTTATTGTAAGGTATAGGGTTAGGGTTAGGGTTAGGGTTAGCGAACGGGTAAGGTTTAGGGTATAGGTGAGGGCACACAAACTTTTTAGAGTTACGGTATGTGTTAGGGTACGGGTTAGTGTTAGAGTATGGATTAGGATTAGAGTATGGGTTAGGGTAAGTGTTAGGGTTAGTGTTAGCTTTATGTTTAAGGTTAGTGTTAGTGTTAGCCAATGGGTAAGCTTTAGGGTACAGGTGAGACTGTGAAAAAATGTTAGGTTTAGGGTACATGTTAGATTACGGGTTAGTGTTAATGTAAGGTTTAGGACTGGGTACGGTGTAGGATAAGGTTTAGGGTTAGGTTTAGTGTTAGCACTGGGGTAAGTTTTAGGGTACATGTGAGGATACGAAAACGTGTGAAGTTTAGGGTATGTGTCAGGGTAGGGTTCAGTGTTAGAGTACAGGATAGGGTTAGGGTTCGTTTAGGATAAGGGTTCGGGTTAGTTAAGGGTTAGGTTTAGGGTTCATGTTAGCATTAGAAAACGGGTTTAGGGTACAGGTGAGGGTACAAAAACTTTTTAGTGCTAGCGAACATATTAGGGTATGGGTTACGATTGTGATATGGCTTAGGCTTAGGTTTAGGGTTAAGGTAGGTTTAGGTTTAGTGTTAGGGTTAGCGAACGGGTAAGTTTTAGGGTACAGGTGAGGGTACGAAAACGTGTTAGTGTTAGGCTATGTGTTAGGGTAAGTGTTACTGTTAGTGTACGGTTTAGGTTTAGGGTACGGGTTAGGGTAAGGTTTAGGGTTAGGTGTAGGGTGTGGTTTAGGGTTACAGTGGAGTTATCAAATGGTAAGGTTTAGGGTACAGGTGAGGGTACGGAAAAGTGTTAGGGTCAGTGTACGTATTAGGGTACGGGTTAGTGTTAGTGTATGGGTTAAGATTAGGGTACAGGCTTAGGGTAAGATTTAGAGTTAGGGTTACGTTTAGGTTTAGGGTTAGGTTTAGGGATAGCGAGCGGATAAGGTTTAGGGTACACATGAGGGTACGAAAACGTGTTAGGCTTAGGGTACATGCTAGGGTTCATGTTAGGCTTAGTGCACGGATTAGGATTAGGGTACAGGTTAGGGTAAGGTATAGGGATAGTGTTAGGGATAGGTTTTAGGGTTAGGGTTAGGTTTGGTGAATGGTTAATATTTAGTGTACAGGTGAGGGTACAGAAATGTTTTAGTGTACGCGTTAGTGTTCGTGTATGGGTTAGGATTATGGGAGGGGTTAGGGTAAGTTTTAGGGTTAGGTTTAGGGATAAGATTAGGGTTAAGGTTAGGGATAGCGAACAGGTAAGTATCAGGTTAAAAGTGAAGGTACGAAAACATGTTAAGCTTAGAGTACGGTTTAGTGTTAGTGTACGGGTTATGATTGGGGTACCATTTAGGGTAAGGTTAGGGTTAGGGTTAGGGATAGGTTTAGGGTTAAGGTTAGGGATAGCGAACGGGTATGTTTCAGGTTACATGTGAGGGTTACGAATACGTGTTAGGGTTAGGGTACGTGATAGGTTACGGTTTATTCTTAGTGTACGGTTAGGATTAGTGTATGGGTTAGGGTAAGATTTAGGGGCAGGTTTAGGGTTAAGGTTTGGTTTAGCTTTAGGTTTAGTGTTAACGAACGGGTAAGGTTTAGGGTACAGGTGAGGGTACGAAAAGCTTTTAGGGTTAGGAAACGTCTTAGTGTATGGGTTAGTTTTACTATACGGGTTAGGATTAGGGTACAGGTTAGGGTAAGGATTAGGGTTAGGGTTAGGTTTAGGTTTAGGGTTAGTGTTAGGTTTCGTGAATGGTAAGTTTTAGGGTACAGGTGAGAGTACGAAAACGTGTTACATTTAGGGTACCTGTTAGTTTCCTGGTTAGATTTAGAGTACGTTTTAGGATAAGAGCACAGTTTCGGGTAAGGTTTAGGGTTAGGGTTAGGGTTAGGTTTAGGATTAGTGTTATGGTTATCAAACAGTTAAGTTTTAGGGTACATTTGAGGGTATGAAAAGCTTTTAGGGTTAGGGTATGTGTTAGGATATGTGTTAGTGTTAGTGTATGCATTAGCATTAGGGTACGGGTTAGGGTTATGTTTAGGGCTAGGGTTAGGGTTAGCGAACAGGTAACCTTTAGGGTACAGGTGAGGGTATGGAAAAGTGTTAGTGTCAGGGAATGTGTTAGGGGCCATGTTAGTGTGAGTGTATGATTTAGTATTAGGTTACGGGTTAGGCTAAAGTTTAGGGTTGTGGTTAGGTTTGGATTAGGCGTAGGGTTAGGGTTAGCGAACAGGTAAGGTTTAGGGTACAGATGAGTTTACGGAAAACTGTTACAGTCAGGGTACGTGTTAGGGCATGGGTTAGTGTTAGTGTATGCGTTAGCATTTGAGTACGGGTTAGGGTAAGGTGTAGGGTTGGGGTTAGGTTTAGGTTTAGGTTTAGGGGTAGGGTTACCAAAAGGTAAGGTTTAGGATACAAATGAGGGTATGGCAAAGTGTTAGAGTCAGGGTACGTGTTACGGCATTGTTTAGAGTTGGTGTACGGGTTAGGATTAGGGTACAGTTTAGGGTAAGGAGTAGGGTTGTGGTTAGGTTTATGTTTAGGGCTAGGGTTAGGGTTAGGGAATGGGTAAGGTTTAGGGTACAGTTGAGGGTATGGAAAATTTTAGGGTCAGGGTACGTGATAGGGCATGCGTTAGTTTTAGTGTATGGGTTAAGATTAGGGTGCGGGTTAGGGTAAGGTGTAGGTTTGGGGTCCGTTTCGGGTTAGGACAACGGTTCGGGTTAGCAAACTTGTAAGGTTTAGGGTATAGGTGAGGTTACAGAAAATTATTGCGGTCAGGGTGCATGTTAAGGCAGAGGTTAGTGTTAGTGAACGGGTTAGGATTATGATTCGGGTTGGTGTAAGGTGTAGGGTTAGTGTTAGGTTTAGGTGTAGGGCTAGGGCTAGTGTTCGCGAATGGGTGATGTTTATGGTACCGGTGAGGGTAAGGAAACGTGATAGGGTCATGTTACATGTTAGGGCATGTGTTAGTGTTAGTGTACGGGTTAGGATTAGGGTACGGTTTAGGGTAAAGGTAGGGTTGCGGTTAGGGTTAGGTTTAGGGTTACAGTTAGGGTTTGTGAATGGGTAACATATAGTGTACAGGTGAGGGAATAAAAATGTTTTAGGGTACGGGTTAGTGTTAGTGTACGGGTTATGATTAGGTTATGGGTGAGGGAAAGGTTTAGGTTTAGGTTTAGGGACAGGATTAAAGTTAAGGTTAGGGACAGTGAACGGGTAAGTTTCAGGTTACAGATGAGGGTACAAAAACATTTTAGGCTTAGGGTACGGGTTACTCTTAGTGTCCAGTTTAGGATTAGTGTACGTTTAGGGTAAGGGTTAGGGTTAGAGTTAGGTTTAGGCTTAGGTTTAGGGTTCGCGAACGGCCAAGCTTTAGGGTACAGGTGAGGATAAGAATACGTGTTAAGGTTAGGGAACGTGTTAGGGTACGGGTTAGTGTTAGTGTATATGTTAGGATCAGGGTACGTTTTATTGTAAGGTATAGGGTTAGGGTTAGGGTTAGGGTTAACGAACGGGTAAGGTTTAGGGTATAGGTGAGGGCACGCAAATTTTTAGAGTTACGGTATGTGTTAGGGTACGGGTTAGTGTTAGAGTATGGATTAGGATTAGAATATGGTTCAGGGTAAGTGTTAGGGTTAGTTTTAGATTTATGTTTAAGGTTAGTGTTAGTGTTAGCCAATGGGTAAGCTTTAGGGTACAGGTGGGACTGTGAAAAAATGTTAGGTTTAGGGTACATGTTAGATTACGGGTTAGTGTTAATGTAAGGTTTAGGAATAGGGTATGGTGTAGGGTAAGGTTTAGGATTGGGTTTAGTGTTAGCACTCGGGTAAGTTTTAGGGTACATGTGAGGATACGAAAACGTGTGAAGTTTAGGGTATGTGTCAGGGTAGGGTTCAGTGTTAGAGTACCGGTTAGGGTTAGGGTTCGTTTAGGATAAGGGTTCGGGTTAGTTAAGGGTTAGGTTTAGGGTTCATGTTAGCATTAGAAAACGGGTTTAGGGTACAGGTGAGGGAACAAAATATTTTTAGTGCTAGCGAATATATTAGGGTATGGTTTAGTGTTAGTGAATGGGTTACGATTGTGATATGGCTTAGGCTAAGGTTTAGGGTTAAGGTAGGTTTAGGTTTAGTGTTAGGGTTAGCGAACGGGTAAGCTTTAGGGTACAGTTGAGGGTACGAAAACGTTATAGTGTTAGGTTATGTGTTAGGGTAAGGGTTTCTGTTAGTGTACGGTTTAGGTTTAGGGTACGGGTTAGGGTAAGTTTTAGGGTTAGGTGTAGGGCTTGGTTTAGGGTTAGGTAGGAGTTATCAAATGGTAAGGTTTAGGGTACAGGTGACCATACGGAAACGTGTTAGGGTCAGGATACGTATTATGGTACGGGTTAGTGTTAGTGTATGGGTTAAGAATAGGGTACAGGGTTAGGGTAAGATTTAGAGTTAATGTTATGTTTAGGTTTAGGGTTAGGTTTAGGGATAGCGAGCGGGTAAGGTTTAGGGTACACATGAGGGTACGAAAACGTGTTAGGCTTAGGGTACATGCTAGGGTTCATGTCAGGCTTAGTGCACGGATTAGGATTAGGGTACAGGTTAGGGTAAGGTATAGGGATAGGTTTAGGGATAGGTTTTAGGGTTAGGGTTAGGTTTGGTGAATGGTTAATATTTAGTGTACAGGTGAGGGTACAGAAATGTTTTAGTGTACGCGTTAGTGTTCGTGTATGTGTTAGGATTATGGGACGGGTTAGGGTAAGTTTTAGGGTTAGGTTTAGGGATAAGATTAGGGTTAAGGTTAGGGATAGCGAACAGGTAAGTATCAGGTTAAAAGTGAAGGTACGAAAACATGTTAAGCTTAGAGTACGGGTTAGTGTTAGTGTACGGGTCATGATTGGGTTACAATTTAGGGTAAGGTTAGGCTTAGGGTTAGGGATAGGTTTAGGGTTAAGGTTAGGGATAGCGAACGGGTATGGTTCAGGTTACATGTGACGGTTACGAATACGTGTTAGGGTTAGGGTACATGATAGGTTACGGTTTATTTTTAGTGTACGGTTTAGGATTAGTGTATGGGTTAGGGTAAGATTTAGGGGCCGGTTTAGGGTTAAGGTTTGGTTTAGGTTTAGGTTTAGTGTTAACGAACGGGTAAGGTTTAGGGTACAGGTGAGGGTACGAAAAGCTTTTAGGGTTAGGAAACGTCTTAGTGTATGGGTTAGTTTTAGTATACGGGTTAGGATTAGGGTACAGTTTAGGGTAAGGTTTAGGGGTAGGGTTAGGTTTAGGTTTAGGGTTAGTGTTAGGTTTTGTGAATGGTAAGTTTTAGGGTACAGGTGAGGGTACAAAAACGTGTTACGTTTAGGGTACCTGTTAGTTTCCTGGTTAGTTTTAGAGTACGTTTAAGGATAAGAGCACAGGTTCGGGTAAGCTTTAGGGTTAGGGTTAGGGTTAGGTTTAGGATTAGTGTTATGGTTATCAAACAGTTAAGTTTTAGGGTACATTTGAGGGTATGAAAAGCTTTTAGGGTTAGGGTATGTGTTAGGATATGTGTTAGTGTTAGTGTATGCATTAGCATTAGGCTGCCGGTTAGGGTTATGTTTAGGGCTTGGGTTAGGTTTAGCGAACAGGTAACCTTTAGGGTACAGGTGAGGGTATGGAAAAGTGTTAGAGTCAGGGTATGTGTTAGGGCACATGTTAGTGTGAGTGTATGGATTAGTATTAGGGTACGGGTTAGGCTAAAGATTAGGGTTGGGGTTAGGTTTGGATTAGGGTTAGGGTTAGGGTTAGCGAACAGGTAAGGTTTAGGGTACAGATGAGGGTACGGAAAACTGTTACAGTCAGGGTACGTGTTAGGGCATGGGTTAGTGTTAGTGTATGCATTAGGATTTGAGTACGGGTTAGGGTAAGGTGTAGGGTTGGGGTTAGGTTTAGGTTTAGGTTGAGGGGTAGGATTACCAAAGGGTAAGGTTTAGGATACAAATGAGGGTATGGCAACATGTTAGAGTCAGGGTACGTGTTAGGGCATGGTTTAGAGTTGGTGTACGGGTTAGGATTAGGGTACGGGTTAGGGTAAGGGGTAGGGTTGTGGTTAGGTTTATATTTAGGGCTAGGGTTAGGGTTAGCGAATGGGTAAGGTTTAGGGTACAGTTGAGGTTATGGAAAATTTTAGGGTCAGGGTACGTGTTAGGGCATGCGTTAGTGTTATTGTATGGGTTAAGATTAGGGTGCGGGTTAGGGTAAGCTGTAGGTTTGGGGTCCGTTTCGGTTTAGGACAACGGTTAGGGTTAGCAAACTTGTAAGGTTTAGGGTATAGGTGAGGTTACAGAAAAGTGTTGGGGTCAGGGTGCGTGTTAAGGCAGAGGTTAGTGTTAGTGAACGGGTTAGGATTATGATTCGGGTTGGTGTAAGGTGTAGCGTTAGTGTTAGGTTTAGGTGTAGGGCTAGGGCTAGTGTTCGCGAATGGGTGATGTTTATGATACAGGTGAGGGTAAGGAAACGTGTTAGGGTCATGTTACGTGTTAGGGCATGTGTTAGTATTAGTGTACGGGTTAGGATTAGGGTACGGTTTAGGGTAAAGGTAGGGTTGCGGTTAGGGTTAGGTTTAGGGTTAGGGTTAGGGTTTGTGAATGGGTAACATTTAGTGTACAGGTGAGGGAACAAAAATGTTTTAGGGTACGGGTTAGTGTTAGTGTACGTGTTAGGATTAGGTTACGGGTTAGGTACAGGTTTAGGTTTAGTTTTAGGGACAGGTTTAAGGTTAAGGTTAGGGACAGTGAACGGGTAAGTTTCAGGTTACAGATGAGGGTACAAAAACATTTTAGGCTTAGGGTACGTGTTACTCTTAGTGTCCACTTTAGGATTAGTGTACATTTAGGGTAAGGTTTAGGGTTAGAGTTAGCTTTAGGCTTAGGGGTACAGTTAGCAAATGGCCAAGCTTTAGGGTACAGGTGAGGATAAGAATACGTGTTAAGTTTAGGGAACGTCTTAGGGTACGTGTTAGTGTTAGTGTACATGTTAGGATCAGGGTACGTTTTATTGTAAGGTATAGGGTTAGGGTTAGGGTTAGGTTTAGTGAACGGGTAAGGTTTAAGGTATAGGTGAGGGCACGCAAACTTCTTAGAGTTACGGTATGTGTTAGGGTACGGGTTAGTGTTAGAGTATGGATTAGGATTAGAGTTTGGGTTAGGGTAAGTATTAGGATGAGTGTTAGCTTTATGTTTAAGGTTAATGTTAGTGTTAGACAATGGGTAAGCTTTAGGGTACAGGTGAGACTGAAAAACTGTTAGGTTTAGGGTACATGTTAGATTACGGGTTAGTGTTAATGTAAGGTTTAGGAATAGGGTATGGTGTAGGGTAAGGTTTAGGGTTAGGTTTAGTGTTAGCACTCGAGTAAGTTTTAGGGTACATGTGAGGATACGAAAACGTGTGAAGTTTAGGGTATGTGTCAGGGTAGGGTTCAGTGTTAGAGTACCGGTTAGGGTTAGGGTTCGTTTAGATAAGGGTCCGGGTTAGTTAAGGGTTAGGTTTAGGGTTCATGTTAGCATTAGAAAACGGGTTTAGGGTACAGGTGAGGGTACAAAAACTTTTTAGTGCTAGCGAACATATTAGCGTATGGGTTAGTGTTAGTGAATGGGTTACAATTGTGATTTGGCTTAGGCTAAGGTTTAGGGTTAAGGTAGGTTTAGGTTTAGTGTTAGGGTTAGCGAACGGGTAAGTTTTAGGGTACAGGTGAGGGTACGAAAACGTTTTAGTGTTAGGTTATGTGTTAGGGTAAGGGTTTCTGTTAGTGTACGGTTTAGGTTTAGGGTACAGGTTAGGGTAAGGTTTAGGGTTAGGTGGAGGGTTTCGTTTAGGGTTAGGGTGCAGTAATCAAATGGTAAGGTTTAGGGTACAGGTGAGGGTACGGAAACGTGTTAGGGTCAGGGTACGTATTAGAGTACGTGTTAGTGTTAGTGTATGGGTTAAGATTAGGGTACAGGGTTAGGGTAAGATTTAGAGTTAGGGTTACGTTTAGGTTTAGGGTTAGGTTTAGGGATTACGAGCGGGTAAGTTTTAGGGTACACATGAGGGTACGAAAACGTGTTAGGCTTAGGGTACATGCTAGGGTTCATGTTAGGCTTAGTGCACGGATTAGGATTAGGGTACAGGTTAGGGTAAGGTATAGGGATAGGGTTAGGGATAGGTTTTAGGGTTAGGGTTAGGTTTGGTGAATGGTTAATATTTAGTGTACAGGTGAGGGTACAGAAATGTTTTAGTGTACGCGTTATTGTTCGTGTATGGGTTAGGATTATGGGACGGGTTAGGGTAAGTTTTAGGGTTAGGTTTAGGGATAAGATTAGGGATAAAGTTAGGGATAGCAAACAGGTAAGTATCAGGTTAAACGTGAAGGTACGAAAACATGTTAAGCTTAGAGTACGGGTTAGTGTTAGTGTATGGGTTATGATTGGGGTACAATTTAGGAAAAGGTTAGGGTTAGGGTTAGGGATAGTTTTAGGGTTAAGTTTAGGGACAGCGAACGGGTATGGTTCAGGTTACATGTGAGGGTTACGAATACGTGTTAGGGTTAGGGTACGTGATAGGTTACGGTTTACTTTTTGTGTACAGTTTAGGATTAGTGAATGGGTTAGGGTAAGATTTAGGGGCAGGTTTAGGGTTAAGGTTTGGTTTAGGTTTAGGTTTAGTGTTAACGAACGGGTAAGGTTTAGGGTACAGGTGAGGGTACGAAAAGCTTTTAGGGTTAGGAAACGTCTTAGTGTATGGGTTAGTTTTAGTATACGGGTTAGGATTAGGGTACAGGTTAGGGTAAGGATTAGGGTTAGGGTTAGTGTTCGGTTTAGTGAATGATAAGTTTTAGGGTACAGGTGAGGGTACGAAAACGTGTTACATTTAGGGTACCTGTTAGTTTCCTGGTTAGTTTTAGAGTACGTTTTAGGATAAGAGCACAGTTTCGGGTAAGGTTTAGGGTTAGGGTTAGGGTTAGGTTTAGGATTACTGTTATGGTTATCAAACAGTTAAGTTTTAGGGTACAGGTGAGGGTATGGAAAAGTGTTAGTGTCAGGGTATGTGTTAGGGCACATGTTACTGTGAGTGTATGGTTTAGTACTAGGGTATGGGATAGGCTAAAATTTAGGGTTGGGGTTAGGTTTGGATTAGAGGTAGGGTTAGGGTTAGCAAACAGGTAAGGTTTAGGGTACAGATGAGGGTACGGAAAACTGTCACAGTCAGGGTACGTGTTAGGGCATGGGTTAGTGTTAGTGTATGCGTTAGGATTTGAGTACGGGTTAGGGTAAGGTGTAGGGTTGGGGTTAGGTTTAGGTTTAGGTTTAGGGGTAGGGTTACCAAAGGGTAAGGTTTAGGATACAAATGAGGGTATGGCAACGTGTTAGAGTCAGGGTACGTGTTAGGGCATGGTTTAGAGTTGGTGTACGGGCTAGGATTAGGGTACGGGTTAGGGTAAGGGGTAGGGTTGTGGTTAGGTTTATGTTTAGGGCTAGGGTTAGGGTTAGCGAATGGGTAAGGTTTAGGGTACAGTTGAGGGTATGGAAAATTTTAGGGTCACTGTATATGTTAGGGCATGCGTTAGTGTTAGTGTATGGGTTAAGATTAGGGTGCGGGTTAGGGTAAGCTGTAGGTTTGGGGTCCGTTTCGGTTTAGGACAACGGTTCGGGTTAGCAAACTTGTAAGGTTTAGGGTATAGGTGAGGTTACAGAAAAGTGTTGGGGTCAGGGTGCGTGTTAAGGCAGAGGTTAGTGTTAGTGAACGGGTTAGGATTATGATTCGGGTTGGTGTAAGGTGTAGGGTTAGTGTTAGGTTTAGGTGTAGGGCTAGGGCTAGTGTTCGCGAATGGGTGATGTTTATGATACAGGTGAGGGTAAGGAAACGTGTTAGGGTCATGTTACGTGTTAGGGCATGGGTTACTGTTAGTGTACGTGTTAGGATTAGGGTACGGTTTAGGGTAAAGGTAGGGTTGCGGTTAGGGTTAGGTTTAGGGTTAGGGTTAGGGTTTGTGAATGGGTAACATTTAGTGTACAGGTGAGGGAACAAAAATGTTTTAGGGTAAGGGTTAGTGTTAGTGTACAGGTTAGGATTAGGTTACGGGTTAGGGAAAGGTTTAGGTTTAGGTTTAGGGACAGGTTTAAGATTAAGGTTAGGGACAGTGAACGGGTAAGTTTCAGGTTACAGATGAGGGTACAAAAACATTTTAGGCTTAGGGTACGGGTTACTCTTAGTGTCCAGTGTAGGATTAGTGTACGTTTAGGGTAAGGGTTAGGGTTAGAGTTAGGTTTAGGCTTAGGAGGGTACAGGTGAGGGTAAGAATACGTGTTAAAGTTAGGGAATGTGTTAGGGTACGGGTTAGTGTTAGTGTACATGTTAGGATCAGGGTACGTTTTATTGTAAGGTATAGGGTTAGGGTTAGAGTTAGGTTTAGGCTTAGGGTTACGGTTAGCGAACCGCCAAGCTTTAGGGTACAGGTGAGGGTGAGAATACGTGTTAAGTTTAGGGAATGTGTTAGGGTACGGGTTAGTGTTAGTGTACATCTTAGGATCAGGGTACGTTTTATTGTAAGGTATAGGGTTAGGGTTAGAGTTAGGGTTAGCGAACGGGTGAGGTTTAGGGTATAGGTGAGGGCACGCAAACTTTTTAGAGTTACGGTATGCGTTAGGGTACGGGTTAGTGTTAGAGTATGGATTAGGATTAGATTATGGGTTAGGGTAAGTGTTAGGGTTAGTGTTAGCTTTATGTTTAAGGTTAGTGTTAGTGTTAGCCAATGGGTAACCTTTAGGGTACAGGTGAGACTGTGAAAAAATGTTAGGTTTAGGGTACATGTTAGATTACGGCTTAGTGTTAATGTAAGGTATAGGAATATGGTATGGTGTAGGTTAAGGTTTAGGGTTAGGTTTAGTGTTAGCACTCGGGTAAATTTAGGGTACATGTGAGGATACGAAAACGTGTGAAGTTTAGGATATGTGTCAGGGTAGGGTTCAGTGTTAGTGTACCGGTTAAGGTTAGGCTTCGTTTAGGATAATGGTTCCGGTTAGCTAAGGGTTAGGTTTAGGGTTCATGTTAGCATTAGAAACCGGGTTTAGGGTACAGGTGAGGGTACAAAAACTTTTTAGTGCTAGCGAACATATTAGGGTATGGGTTAGTGTTAGTGAATGGGTTACGATTGTGATATGGCTTAGGCTAAGGTTTAGGGTTAAGGTAGGTTTAGGTTTAGTGTAGGGTTAGCGAACGGGTAAGTTTTAGGGTACAGGTGAGGGTACGAAAACTTCTTAGTGTTAGGTTTTGTGTTAGGGTAAGGTTTACTGTTAGTGTACGGTTTAGGTTTAGGGTACTGGTTAGGGTAAGGTTTAGGGTTAGGTGTAGGGCTTGGTTTAGGGTTGGGGTGTAGTTATCTAATGGTAAGGTTTAGGGTACAGGTGAGGGTACGGAAACGTGTTAGGGTCAGGGTGCGTATTAGGGTTCGGGTTAGTGTTAGTGTATGGGTTAAGATTAGGGTACAGGCTTAGGGTAAGATTTAGAGTTAAGGTTACATTTAGGTTTAGGGTTAGGTTTGGGGATAGCGAGCGGGTAAGTTTTATGGTACACATGAGGGTACGAAAACGTATTAGGCTTAGGGTACATGCTAGGGTTCATGTTATGCTTAGTGCACGGGTTAGGATTAGGTTACAGGTTAGGGTAAGGTATAGGGATAGTGTTAGGGATAGGTTTTAGGGTTAGGGTTAGGTTTGGTGAATGGTTAATATTTAGTGTACAGGTGAGGGTACAGAAATGTTTTAGTGTACGCGTTAGTGTTCGTGTATGGGTTAGGATTATGGGGCCGGTTAGGGTAAGTTTTAGGGTTAGGTTTAGGGAAAACATTAGGGTTAAGGTTAGGGATAGCGAACAGGTAAGTATCAGGTTAAAAGTGAAGGTACGAAAACATGTTAGGCTTAGAGGACGGGTTAGTGTTAGTGTACGGGTTATGATTGGGGTACCATTTAGGGTAAGGTTAGGGTTAGGGTTAGGGATTGGTTTAGGGTTAAGGTTAGGGATAGCGAACGGGTATGGTTCAGGTTACATGTGAGGGTTATGAATACGTGTTAGGGTTCGGGTACGTGATAGGTTACGGTTTATTTTTAGTGTACGGTTTAGGATTAGTGTATGGGTTAGTGTAAGATTTAGGGGCAGGTTTAGGGTTAAGGTTTGGTTTAGGTTTAGGTTTAGTGTTAACGAACAGGTAAGGTTTAGGGTACAGGTGAGGGTACGAAAAGCTTTTAGGGTTAGGAGACGTCTTAGTGTATGGGTTAGTTTTAGTATACGGGTTAGGATTAGGGTACATGTTAGGGTAAGGATTAGGGTTAGGGTTAGTGTTCGGTTTCGTGAATGGTAAGTTTTAGGGTACAGGTGAGGGTACGAAAACGTGTTACGTTTAGAGTACCTGTTAGTTTCCTTGTTAGTTTTAGAGTAAGTTTTAGGATAAGAGCACAGGTTCGGGTAAGGTTTAGGGTTAGGGTTAGGGTTACGTTTAGGATTAGTGTTATGGTTATCAAACAGTTAAGCTTTAGGGTACATTTGAGGGTATGAAAAGCTTTCAGGGTTAGGGTATGTGTTAGGATATGTGTTAGTGTTAGTGTATGCATTAGCATTAGGGAACGGGTTAGGGTTATGTTTAGGGCTAGGGTTAGGGTTAGCGAACAGGTAACCTTTAGGGTACAGGTGAGGGTATGGAAAAGTGTTAGTGTCAGGGAATGTGTTAGGGCATATGTTAGTGTGAGTGTATGGTTTAGTATTAGGGTACAGGTTAGGCTAAATATTAGGGTTGGGGTTAGGTTTGGATTAGGGGTAGGGTTAGGGTTAGCGAACAGGTAAGGTTTAGGGTACAGATGATGGTACGGAAAACTGTTACATTCAGGGTACGTGTTAGGGCATTGGTTAGTGTTAGTGTATGCGTTAGGATTTGAGTACGGGTTAGGGTAATGTGTAGGGTTGGGGTTAAGTTTAGGTTTAGGATTAGGCTTAGGGTTACCAAAGGGTAAGGTTTAGGATACAAATGAGGGTATGGCAACGTGTTAGAGTCAGGGTACGTGTTATGGCATGGTTTAGAGTTGGTGTACAGGTTAGATTAGGGTACGGGTTAGGATAAGGGGTAGGGTTGTGGTTAGGTTTATGTTTAGGGCTAGGGTTAGGGTTAGCGAATGGGTAAGGTTTATGGTACAGTTGAGGGTATGGAAAATTTTAGGGTCAGGGTACGTGTTAGGGCATGCGTTAGTGTTAGTGTATGGGTTAAGATTAGGGTACGGTTTAGGGTAAGGTGTAGATTTGGGGTCCGTTTCGGTTTAGGACAACGATTCGGGTTAGCAAACTTGTAAGGTTTAGGGTATAAGTGAGGTTACAGAAAAGTTTTGGAGTCAGGGTGCGTGTTAAGGCAGATGTTAGTGTTAGTGAACGGGTTAGGATTATGATTCGGGTTGGTGTAAGGTGTAGGGTTAGTGTTAGGTTTAGGTGTAGGGCTAGGGCTAGTGTTCGCGAAAGGGTGATGTTTATGGTACAGGTGAGGGTAAGGAAACGTGTTAGGGTCATGTTACGTGTTAGGGCATGTGTTAGTGTTAGTGTACGGGTTAGGATTAGGGTATGGTTTAGGGTAAAGTTAGGGTTGCTGTTAGGGTTAGGTTTAGGGTTAGGGTTAGGCTTTGTGAAAGGGTAACATTTAGTGTACAGGTGAGGGAACAAAAATGTTTTAGGGTACAGGTTAGTGTTAGTGTACGGGTTAGGATTAGGTTACGGGTTAAGGAAAGGTTTAGGTTTAGGTTTAGGGACAGGTTTAAGGTTAAGTTTAGGGACGGTGAACGGGTAAGTTTCAGGTTACAGATGAGGGTACAAAAACATTTTAGGCTTAGGGTACGGTTTACTCTTAGTGTCCAGTTTAGGATTAGTGTACGTTTAGGGTAAGGGTTAGGGTTAGAGTTAGGTTTAGGCTTAGGGTTACGGTTAGCGAACGGCCAAGCTTTAGGGTACAGGTGAGGGTAAGAATATGTGTTAAGGTTAGGGAACGTGTTAGGGTACGGGTTAGTGTTAGTGTACATGTTAGGATCAGGGTACGTTTTATTGTAAGGTATAGGGTTAGGGTTAGGGTTAGGGTTAGTGAACGGGTAACGTTTAGGTTATAGGTGAGGGCACGCAAATTTTTAGAGTTATGGTATGTGTTAGGGTACGGGTTAGTGTTAGAGTATGGATTAGGATTAGAGTATGGGTTAGGGTAAGTGTTAGGGTTAGTGTTAGCTTTATGTTTAAGGTTAGTGTTAGTGTTAGCCAATGGGTAAGCTTTAGGGTACAGGTGAGACTGTGAAAAAATGTTAGGTTTAGGGTACATGTTAGATTACGGGTTAGTGTTAATGTAAGGTTTAGGAATAGGGTATGGTGTAGGGTAAGGTTTAGGGTTAGGTTAAGTGTTAGCACTAGGGTAAGTTTTAGGGTACATGTGAGGATACGAAAACGTGTGAAGTTTAGGGTATGTGACAGGGTAGGGTTCAGTGTTAGAGTACAGGATAGGGTTAGGGTTCGTTTAGGATAAGGGTTCGGGTTAGTTAAGGGTTAGCTTTAGGGTTCATGTTAGCATTAGAAAACGGGTTTAGGGTACAGGTGAGGGCACAAAAAATTTTTAGCGTTAGCGAACATATTAGGGTATGGGTTAGTGTTAGTGAATGGGTTACAATTGTGATATGGCTTAGGCTAAGGTTTAGGGTTAAGGTAGGTTTAGGTTTAGTGTTAGGGGTAGCGAACGGGTAAGTTTTAGGGTACAGGTGAGGGTACGAAAACGTGTTAGTGTTAGGTTATGTGTTAGGGTAAGGGTTACTGTTAGTGTACGGTTTAGGTTTAGTGTAGGGTTAGAGTAAGGTTTAGGGTTAGGTGTAGGGCTTGGTTTAGGGTTAGGTTCGAGTTATCAAATGGTAAGGTTTAGGGTACAGGTGAGGGTACGGAAACGTGTTAGGGTCAGGGTACGTATTAGGGTACGGGTTAGTGTTATTGTATGGGTTAAGATTAGGGTACAGGTTTAGGGTAAGATTTAGAGTTAAGGTTACGTTTAGGTTTAGGGTTAGGTTTAGGGATAGCGAGCGGGTAAGATTTAGGGTACACATGAGGGTACGAAAACTTGTTAGGCTTAGGGTACATGCTAGGGTTCATGTTAGGCTTAGTACACGGATTAGGATTAGGGTACAGGTTAGTGTAAGTTATAGGGATAGTGTTAGGGATAGGTTTTAGGGTTAAGGTTAGGTTTGGTGAATGGTTAATATTTAGTGTACAGGTGAGGGTACAGAAATGTTTTAGTGTACGCGTTAGTGTTCGTGTATGGGTTAGGATTATGGGGCCGGTTAGGGTAAGTTTTAGGGTTAGGTTTAGGGAAAACATTAGGGTTAAGGTTAGGGATAGCGAACAGGTAAGTATCAGGTTAAAAGTGAAGGTACGAAAACATGTTAGGCTTAGAGGACGGGTTAGTGTTAGTGTACGGGTTATGATTGGGGTACCATTTAGGGTAAGGTTAGGGTTAGGGTTAGGGATTGGTTTAGGGTTAAGGTTAGGGATAGCGAACGGGTATGGTTCAGGTTACATGTGAGGGTTATGAATACGTGTTAGGGTTCGGGTACGTGATAGGTTACGGTTTATTTTTAGTGTACGGTTTAGGATTAGTGTATGGGTTAGTGTAAGATTTAGGGGCAGGTTTAGGGTTAAGGTTTGGTTTAGGTTTAGGTTTAGTGTTAACGAACAGGTAAGGTTTAGGGTACAGGTGAGGGTACGAAAAGCTTTTAGGGTTAGGAGACGTCTTAGTGTATGGGTTAGTTTTAGTATACGGGTTAGGATTAGGGTACAGGTTAGGGTAAGGAATAGGGTTAGGGTTAGTGTTCGGTTTCGTGAATGGTAAGTTTTAGGGTACAGGTGAGGGTACGAAAACGTGTTACGTTTAGAGTACCTGTTAGTTTCCTTGTTAGTTTTAGAGTAAGTTTTAGGATAAGAGCACAGGTTCGGGTAAGGTTTAGGGTTAGGGTTAGGGTTAGGTTTAGGATTAGTGTTATGGTTATCAAACAGTTAAGCTTTAGGGTACATTTGAGGGTATGAAAAGCTTTCAGGGTTAGGGTATGTGTTAGGATATGTGTTAGTGTTAGTGTATGCATTAGCATTAGGGAACGGGTTAGGGTTATGTTTAGGGCTAGGGTTAGGGTTAGCGAACAGGTAACCTTTAGGGTACAGGTGAGGGTATGGAAAAGTGTTAGTGTCAGGGAATGTGTTAGGGCATATGTTAGTGTGAGTGTATGGTTTAGTATTAGGGTACAGGTTAGGCTAAATATTAGGGTTGGGGTTAGGTTTGGATTAGGGGTAGGGTTAGGGTTAGCGAACAGGTAAGGTTTAGGGTACAGATGATGGTACGGAAAACTGTTACATTCAGGGTACGTGTTAGGGCATTGGTTAGTGTTAGTGTATGCGTTACGATTTGAGTACGGGTTAGGGTAATGTGTAGGGTTGGGGTTAAGTTTAGGTTTAGGATTAGGCTTAGGGTTACCAAAGGGTAAGGTTTAGGATACAAATGAGGGTATGGCAACGTGTTAGAGTCAGGGTACGTGTTATGGCATGGTTTAGAGTTGGTGTACAGGTTAGATTAGGGTACGGGTTAGGATAAGGGGTAGGGTTGTGGTTAGGTTTATGTTTAGGGCTAGGGTTAGGGTTAGCGAATGGGTAAGGTTTATGGTACAGTTGAGGGTATGGAAAATTTTAGGGTCAGGGTACGTGTTAGGGCATGTGTTAGTGTTAGTGTATGGGTTAAGATTAGGGTACGGTTTAGGGTAAGGTGTAGATTTGGGGTCCGTTTCGGTTTAGGACAACGATTCGGGTTAGCAAACTTGTAAGGTTTAGGGTATAAGTGAGGTTACAGAAAAGTTTTGGAGTCAGGGTGCGTGTTAAGGCAGATGTTAGTGTTAGTGAACGGGTTAGGATTATGATTCGGGTTGGTGTAAGGTGTAGGGTTAGTGTTAGGTTTAGGTGTAGGGCTAGGGCTAGTGTTCGCGAAAGGGTGATGTTTATGGTACAGGTGAGGGTAAGGAAACGTGTTAGGGTCATGTTACGTGTTAGGGCATGTGTTAGTGTTAGTGTACGGGTTAGGATTAGGGTATGGTTTAGGGTAAAGTTAGGGTTGCTGTTAGGGTTAGGTTTAGGGTTAGGGTTAGGCTTTGTGAAAGGGTAACATTTAGTGTACAGGTGAGGGAACAAAAATGTTTTAGGGTACAGGTTAGTGTTAGTGTACGGGTTAGGATTAGGTTACGGGTTAAGGAAAGGTTTAGGTTTAGGTTTAGGGACAGGTTTAAGGTTAAGTTTAGGGACGGTGAACGGGTAAGTTTCAGGTTACAGATGAGGGTACAAAAACATTTTAGGCTTAGGGTACGGTTTACTCTTAGTGTCCAGTTTAGGATTAGTGTACGTTTAGGGTAAGGGTTAGGGTTAGAGTTAGGTTTAGGCTTAGTGTTACGGTTAGCGAACGGCCAAGCTTTAGGGTACAGGTGAGGGTAAGAATATGTGTTAAGGTTAGGGAACGTGTTAGGGTACGGGTTAGTGTTAGTGTACATGTTAGGATCAGGGTACGTTTTATTGTAAGGTATAGGGTTAGGGTTAGGGTTAGGGTTAGTGAACGGGTAACGTTTAGGTTATAGGTGAGGGCACGCAAATTTTTAGAGTTATGGTATGTGTTAGGGTACGGGTTAGTGTTAGAGTATGGATTAGGATTAGAGTATGGGTTAGGGTAAGTGTTAGGGTTAGTGTTAGCTTTATGTTTAAGGTTAGTGTTAGTGTTAGCCAATGGGTAAGCTTTAGGGTACAGGTGAGACTGTGAAAAAATGTTAGGTTTAGGGTACATGTTAGATTACGGGTTAGTGTTAATGTAAGGTTTAGGAATAGGGTATGGTGTAGGGTAAGGTTTAGGGTTAGGTTAAGTGTTAGCACTAGGGTAAGTTTTAGGGTACATGTGAGGATACGAAAACGTGTGAAGTTTAGGGTATGTGACAGGGTAGGGTTCAGTGTTAGAGTACAGGATAGGGTTAGGGTTCGTTTAGGATAAGGGTTCGGGTTAGTTAAGGGTTAGGTTTAGGGTTCATGTTAGCATTAGAAAACGGGTTTAGGGTACAGGTGAGGGCACAAAAAATTTTTAGCGTTAGCGAACATATTAGGGTATGGGTTAGTGTTAGTGAATGGGTTACGATTGTGATATGGCTTAGGCTAAGGTTTAGGGTTAAGGTAGGTTTAGGTTTAGTGTTAGGGGTAGCGAACGGGTAAGTTTTAGGGTACAGGTGAGGGTACGAAAACGTGTTAGTGTTAGGTTATGTGTTAGGGTAAGGGTTACTGTTAGTGTACGGTTTAGGTTTAGTGTAGGGTTAGAGTAAGGTT
Organism: Hyperoodon ampullatus; assembly: GCF_949752795.1. Lineage (NCBI taxonomy): Eukaryota > Metazoa > Chordata > Mammalia > Artiodactyla > Ziphiidae > Hyperoodon > Hyperoodon ampullatus. The sequence continues at coordinate 947,036 of NC_136933.1, forward strand.
TAGGGTTAGGTGTAGGGCTTGGTTTAGGGTTAGGTTCGAGTTATCAAATGGTAAGGTTTAGGGTACAGGTGAGGGTACGGAAACGTGTTAGGGTCAGGGTACGTATTAGGGTACGGGTTAGTGTTATTGTATGGGTTAAGATTAGGGTACAGGTTTAGGGTAAGATTTAGAGTTAAGGTTACATTTAGGTTTAGGGTTAGGTTTAGGGATAGCGAGCGGGTAAGATTTAGGGTACACATGAGGGTACGAAAACTTGTTAGGCTTAGGGTACATGCTAGGGTTCATGTTAGGCTTAGTACACGGATTAGGATTAGGGTACAGGTTAGTGTAAGTTATAGGGATAGTGTTAGGGATAGGTTTTAGGGTTAAGGTTAGGTTTGGTGAATGGTTAATATTTAGTGTACAGGTGAGGGTACAGAAATGTTTTAGTGTACGCGTTAGTGTTCGTGTATGGGTTAGGATTATGGGGCCGGTTAGGGTAAGTTTTAGGGTTAGGTTTAGGGAAAACATTAGGGTTAAGGTAAGGGATAGCGAACAGGTAAGTATCAGGTTAAAAGTGAAGGTACGAAAACATGTTAGGCTTAGAGGACGGGTTAGTGTTAGTGTACGGGTTATGATTGGGGTACCATTTAGGGTAAGGTTAGGGTTAGGGTTAGGGATTGGTTTAGGGTTAAGGTTAGGGATAGCGAACGGGTATGGTTCAGGTTACATGTGAGGGTTATGAATACGTGTTAGGGTTCGGGTACGTGATAGGTTACGGTTTATTTTTAGTGTACGGTTTAGGATTAGTGTATGGGTTAGTGTAAGATTTAGGGGCAGGTTTAGGGTTAAGGTTTGGTTTAGGTTTAGGTTTAGTGTTAACGAACAGGTAAGGTTTAGGGTACAGGTGAGGGTACGAAAAGCTTTTAGGGTTAGGAGACGTCTTAGTGTATGGGTTAGTTTTAGTATACGGGTTAGGATTAGGGTACAGGTTAGGGTAAGGAATAGGGTTAGGGTTAGTGTTCGGTTTCGTGAATGGTAAGTTTTAGGGTACAGGTGAGGGTACGAAAACGTGTTACGTTTAGAGTACCTGTTAGTTTCCTTGTTAGTTTTAGAGTAAGTTTTAGGATAAGAGCACAGGTTCGGGTAAGGTTTAGGGTTAGGGTTAGGGTTAGGTTTAGGATTAGTGTTATGGTTATCAAACAGTTAAGCTTTAGGGTACATTTGAGGGTATGAAAAGCTTTCAGGGTTAGGGTATGTGTTAGGATATGTGTTAGTGTTAGTGTATGCATTAGCATTAGGGAACGGGTTAGGGTTATGTTTAGGGCTAGGGTTAGGGTTAGCGAACAGGTAACCTTTAGGGTACAGGTGAGGGTATGGAAAAGTGTTAGTGTCAGGGAATGTGTTAGGGCATATGTTAGTGTGAGTGTATGGTTTAGTATTAGGGTACAGGTTAGGCTAAATATTAGGGTTGGGGTTAGGTTTGGATTAGGGGTAGGGTTAGGGTTAGCGAACAGGTAAGGTTTAGGGTACAGATGATGGTACGGAAAACTGTTACATTCAGGGTACGTGTTAGGGCATTGGTTAGTGTTAGTGTATGCGTTACGATTTGAGTACGGGTTAGGGTAATGTGTAGGGTTGGGGTTAAGTTTAGGTTTAGGATTAGGCTTAGGGTTACCAAAGGGTAAGGTTTAGGATACAAATGAGGGTATGGCAACGTGTTAGAGTCAGGGTACGTGTTATGGCATGGTTTAGAGTTGGTGTACAGGTTAGATTAGGGTACGGGTTAGGATAAGGGGTAGGGTTGTGGTTAGGTTTATGTTTAGGGCTAGGGTTAGGGTTAGCGAATGGGTAAGGTTTATGGTACAGTTGAGGGTATGGAAAATTTTAGGGTCAGGGTACGTGTTAGGGCATGCGTTAGTGTTAGTGTATGGGTTAAGATTAGGGTACGGTTTAGGGTAAGGTGTAGATTTGGGGTCCGTTTCGGTTTAGGACAACGATTCGGGTTAGCAAACTTGTAAGGTTTAGGGTATAAGTGAGGTTACAGAAAAGTTTTGGAGTCAGGGTGCGTGTTAAGGCAGATGTTAGTGTTAGTGAACGGGTTAGGATTATGATTCGGGTTGGTGTAAGGTGTAGGGTTAGTGTTAGGTTTAGGTGTAGGGCTAGGGCTAGTGTTCGCGAAAGGGTGATGTTTATGGTACAGGTGAGGGTAAGGAAACGTGTTAGGGTCATGTTACGTGTTAGGGCATGTGTTAGTGTTAGTGTACGGGTTAGGATTAGGGTATGGTTTAGGGTAAAGTTAGGGTTGCTGTTAGGGTTAGGTTTAGGGTTAGGGTTAGGCTTTGTGAAAGGGTAACATTTAGTGTACAGGTGAGGGAACAAAAATGTTTTAGGGTACAGGTTAGTGTTAGTGTACGGGTTAGGATTAGGTTACGGGTTAAGGAAAGGTTTAGGTTTAGGTTTAGGGACAGGTTTAAGGTTAAGTTTAGGGACGGTGAACGGGTAAGTTTCAGGTTACAGATGAGGGTACAAAAACATTTTAGGCTTAGGGTACGGTTTACTCTTAGTGTCCAGTTTAGGATTAGTGTACGTTTAGGGTAAGGGTTAGGGTTAGAGTTAGGTTTAGGCTTAGGGTTACGGTTAGCGAACGGCCAAGCTTTAGGGTACAGGTGAGGGTAAGAATATGTGTTAAGGTTAGGGAACGTGTTAGGGTACGGGTTAGTGTTAGTGTACATGTTAGGATCAGGGTACGTTTTATTGTAAGGTATAGGGTTAGGGTTAGGGTTAGGGTTAGTGAACGGGTAACGTTTAGGTTATAGGTGAGGGCACGCAAATTTTTAGAGTTATGGTATGTGTTAGGGTACGGGTTAGTGTTAGAGTATGGATTAGGATTAGAGTATGGGTTAGGGTAAGTGTTAGGGTTAGTGTTAGCTTTATGTTTAAGGTTAGTGTTAGTGTTAGCCAATGGGTAAGCTTTAGGGTACAGGTGAGACTGTGAAAAAATGTTAGGTTTAGGGTACATGTTAGATTACGGGTTAGTGTTAATGTAAGGTTTAGGAATAGGGTATGGTGTAGGGTAAGGTTTAGGGTTAGGTTAAGTGTTAGCACTAGGGTAAGTTTTAGGGTACATGTGAGGATACGAAAACGTGTGAAGTTTAGGGTATGTGACAGGGTAGGGTTCAGTGTTAGAGTACAGGATAGGGTTAGGGTTCGTTTAGGATAAGGGTTCGGGTTAGTTAAGGGTTAGCTTTAGGGTTCATGTTAGCATTAGAAAACGGGTTTAGGGTACAGGTGAGGGCACAAAAAATTTTTAGCGTTAGCGAACATATTAGGGTATGGGTTAGTGTTAGTGAATGGGTTACGATTGTGATATGGCTTAGGCTAAGGTTTAGGGTTAAGGTAGGTTTAGGTTTAGTGTTAGGGTTAGCGAACGGGTAAGTTTTAGGGTACAGGTGAGGGTACGAAAACGTGTTAGTGTTAGGTTATGTGTTAGGGTAAGGGTTACTGTTAGTGTACGGTTTAGGTTTAGTGTAGGGTTAGAGTAAGGTTTAGGGTTAGGTGTAGGGCTTGGTTTAGGGTTAGGTTCGAGTTATCAAATGGTAAGGTTTAGGGTACAGGTGAGGGTACGGAAACGTGTTAGGGTCAGGGTACGTATTAGGGTACGGGTTAGTGTTATTGTATGGGTTAAGATTAGGGTACAGGTTTAGGGTAAGATTTAGAGTTAAGGTTACGTTTAGGTTTAGGGTTAGGTTTAGGGATAGCGAGCGGGTAAGATTTAGGGTACACATGAGGGTACGAAAACTTGTTAGGCTTAGGGTACATGCTAGGGTTCATGTTAGGCTTAGTACACGGATTAGGATTAGGGTACAGGTTAGTGTAAGTTATAGGGATAGTGTTAGGGATAGGTTTTAGGGTTAAGGTTAGGTTTGGTGAATGGTTAATATTTAGTGTACAGGTGAGGGTACAGAAATGTTTTAGTGTACGCGTTAGTGTTCGTGTATGGTTTAGGATTATGGGAGGGGTTAGGGTAAGTTTTAGGGTTAGGTTTAGGGATAAGATTAGGGTTAAGGTTAGGGATAGTGAACAGGTAAGTATCAGGTTAAAAGTGAAGGTACGAAACCATGTTAAGCTTAGAGAACGGGTTAGTGTTAGTGTACGGGTTATGATTGGGGTACCATTTAGGGTAAGGTTAGGGTTAGGGTTAGGGATAGGTTTAGGGTTAAGGTTAGAGATAGCGAACGGGTATGGTTCAGGTTACATGTGAGGGTTACGAATACGTGTTAGGGTTAGGGTACGTGATAGGTTACGGTTTATTTTTAGTGTACGGTTTAGGATTAGTGTATGGGTTTGGGTAAGATTTAGGGGCAGGTTTAGGGTTAAGGTTTGGTTTCGGTTTCGGTTTAGTGTTAACGAACGGGTAAGGTTTGGGGTACAGGTGAGTGCACGAAAAGCTTTTAGGGTTAGGAAACGTCTTAGTGTATGGATTAGTTTTTGTATACGGGTGAGGATTAGGGTACAGTTTAGGGTAAGGATTAGGGTTAGGGTTAGGTTTAGGTTTAGGGTTAGTGTTAGGTTTCATGAATGGTAAGTTTTAGGGTACAGGTGAGGGTACGAAAACTTGTTACGTTTAGGGTACCTGTTAGTTTCCTGGTTAGATTTTGAGTACGTTTTAGGATAAGAGCACAGGTTCGGGTAAGGTTTAGGGTTAGGGTTAGGGTTAGGTTTAGGATTAGTGTTATGGTTATCAAACAGTTTAGTTTTAGGGTACATTTGAGGGTATGAAAAGCTTTTAGAGTTAAGGTATGTGTTAGGATATGTGTTAGTGTTAGTGTATGCATTAGAATTAGGGTACGGGTTAGGGCTATGTTTAGGGCTAGGGTTAGGGTTAGAGAACAGGTAACCTTTAGGGTACAGGTGAGGGTATGGAAAAGTGTTAGTGTCAGGGTATGTGTTAGGGAACATGTTAGTGTGAGTGTATCGTTTAGTACTAGGGTACGGGTTAGGCTAAAGATTAGGGTTGGGGTTAGGTTTGGATTAGGGGTAGGGTTAGGGTTAGCGAACAGGTAAGGTTTAGGGTACAGATGAGGGTACGGAAAACTGTTACAGTCAGGGTACGTGTTAGGGCATGGGTTAGTGTTAGTGTATGCGTTAGGATTTGAGTACGGGTTAGGGTAAGGTGTAGGGTTGTGGTTAGGTTTAGGTTTAGGTTTAGGTGTAGGGTTACCAAAGGGCAAGGTTTAGGATACAAATGAGGGTATGGCAACGGGTGAGAGACAGGGTACGTGTTAGGGCATGGTTTAGAGTTGGTGTACGGGTTAGGATTAGGGTACGGGTTAGGGTTGTGGTTAGGTTTATGTTTAGGGCTAGGGTTAGGGTTAGCGAATGGGTAAGGTTTAGGTTACAATTGAGGGTATGGAAAATTTTAGAGTCAGGGTACGTGTTAGGGCATGCGTAAGTGTTAGTGTATGGGTTAAGATTAGGGTGCGGGTTAGGGTAAGGTGTAGGTTTGGGGTCCGTTTCGGTTTAGGACAACGGTTCGGGTTAGCAAACTTGTAAGGTTTAGGGTATAGGTGAGGTTACAGAAAAGTGTTGGGGTCAGGGTGCGTGTTAAGGCAGAGGTTAATGTTAGTGAACGGGTTAGGATTATGATTCGGGTTGGTGTAAGGTGTAGGGTTAGTGTTAGGTTTAGGTGTAGGGCTAGGCCTAGTGTTTGCTAATGTGTGATGTTTATGGTACAGGTGAGGGTAAGGAAACGTGTTAGGGTCATGTTACGTGTTAGGGCATGGGTTAGTGTTAGTGTACGGGTTAGGATTAGTGTACGGTTTAGGGTAAAGGTAGGGTTGTGGTTAGGGTTAGGTTTAGGGTTAGGGTTAGGGTTTGTGAATGGGTAACATTTAGTGTACAGGTGAGGGAACAAAAATGTTTTAGGGTTAGGGTTACTGTTAGTGTACGGGTTAGGATTAGGTTACGGGTTAGGGAAAGGTTTAGGTTTAGTTTTAGGGACAGGTTTAAGGTTAAGGTTAGGGACAGTGAACGGGTAAGTTTCAGGTTACAGATGAGGGTACAAAAACATTTTAGGCTTAGGGTACGGGTTACTCAGTGTCCAGTTTTGGATTAGTGTACGTTTAGGGTAAGGTTTAGGGTTAGAGTTAGGTTTAGGCTTAGGGGTACAGTTAGCAAACGGCCAAGATTTAGGGTACAGGTGAGGATAAGAATAAGTGTTAAGGTTAGGGAACGTGTTAGGGTACGGGTTAGGGTTAGTGTACATGTTAGTATCAGGGTACGTTTTATTGTAAGGTATAGGGTTAGGGTTAGGGTTAGGTTTAGTGAACGGGTAAGGTTTAGTGTATAGATGAGGGCACGCAAACTTTTTAGAGTTACGGTATGTGTTATGGTACAGGTTAGTGTTAGAGTATGGATTAGGATTAGAGTATGGGTTAGGGTAAGTATTAGGGTTAGTGTTAGCTTTATGTTTAAGGTTAGTGTTAGTGTTAGCCAATGGGTAAGCTTTAGGGTACAGGTGAGACTGTGAAAAAATGTTAGGTTTAGGGTACATGTTAGATTACGGGTTAGTGTTAATGTAAGGTTTAGGAATAGGGTATGGTGTAGGGTAAGGTTTAGGGTTAGGTTTAGTGTTAGCACTCGGGTAAGTTTTAGGGTACATGTGAGGATACGAAAACGTGTGAAGTTTAGGGTATGTGTCAGGGTAGGGTTCAGTGTTAGAGTAGCGGTTAGGGTTAGGGTTCGTTTAGGATAAGGGTTCGGGTTAGTTAAGGGTTAGGTTTAGGGTTCATGTTAGCATTAGAAAACGGGTTTAGGGTACAGGTTATGGTACAAAAACTTTTTAGTGCCACGGATATATTAGGGTATGTGTTAGTGTTAGTGAATGTGTTACAATTGTGATATGGCTTAGGGTAAGGTTTAGGGTTAAGGTAGGTTTAGGTTTAGTGTTAGGGTTAGCGAACGGGTAAATTTTAGGGTACAGGTGAGGGTACGAAAATGTGTTAGTGTTAGGTTATGTGTTAGGGTAAGGGTTACTGTTAGTGTACGGTATAGGTTTAGGGTACGGGTTAGGGTAAGGTTTAGGGTTAGGTGTAGGGTTTGGTTTAGGGTTAGGGTGGAGTTATCAAATGGTAAGGTTTAGGGTACAGGTGAGGGTATGGAAACGTGTTAGGGTCAGGGTACGTATTAGGGTACGGGTTAGTGTTAGTGTATGGGTTAAGATTAGGGTACAGGTTTAGGGTAAAATTTAGAGTTAGGGTTACGTTTAGGTTAAGGGTTAGGTTTAGGGATAGCGAGCGGGTAAGGTTTAGGGTACACATGAGGGTACGAAGACGTGTTAGGCTTAGGGTACATGCTAGGGTTCATGTCAGGCTTAGTGCACGGATTAGGATTAGGGTACGGGTTAGGGTAAGGTATAGGAATAGGTTTAGGGATACGTTTTAGGGTTAGGGTTAGGTTTGGTGAATGGTTAATATTTAGTGTACAGGTGAAGGTACAGAAATGTTTTAGTGTACGCGTTAGTGTTCGTGTATGGGTTAGGATTATGGGATGGGTTAGGGTAAGTTTTAAGGGTAGGTTTAGGGATAAGATTAGGGTTAAGGTTAGGGATAGCGAACAGGTAAGTATCAGGTTAACAGTGAAGGTACGAAAACATGTTAAGCTTAGAGTACGGGTTAGTGTCAGTGTACGGGTTATGATTGGGGTACCATTTAGGGTAAGGTTAGGGTTAGGGTTAGGGATAGTTTTAGGGTTAAGGTTAGGGATAGCGAACGGGTATGGTTCAGGTTACATGTGAGGGTTACGAATACGTGTTAGGGTTAGGGTACGTGATAGGTTACGGTTTATTTTTAGTGTACGGTTTAGGATTAGTGTATGGGATAGGGTAAGATTTAGGGGCAGGTTTAGGGTTAAGGTTTGGTTTAGGTTTAGGTTTAGTGTTAACGAACGGGTAAGGTTTAGGGTACAGGTGAGGGTACGAAAAGCTTTTAGGGTTAGGAAACGTCTTAGTGTATGGGTGAGTTTTAGTATACGGGTTAGGATTAGGGTACAGGTTAGGGTAAAGATTAGGGATAGGGTTAGGTTTAGGTTTAGGGTTAGTGTTAGGTTTCGTGAATGGTAAGTTTTTGGGTACAGGTGAGGGTATGAAAACGTGTTACGTTTAGGGTACCTGTTAGTTTCCTGGTTAGTTTTAGAGTACGTTTTAGGATAAGAGCACAGGTTCGGGTAAGGTTTAGGGTTAGGGTTAGGGTTAGGTTTAGGATTAGTGTTATGGTTATCAAACAGTTAAGTTTTAGGGTACATTTGAGGGTATGAAAAGCTTTTAGGGTTAGGGTATGTGTTAGGATATGTGTTGGTGTTAGTGTATGCATTAGCATTAGGGTACGGGTTAGGGTTATGTTTAGGGCTAGGGTTAGGGTTAGCGAACAGGTAACCTTTAGGGTACAGGTGAGGGTATGGAAAAGTGTTAGTGTCAGGGTATATGTTAGGGCACATGTTAGTGTGAGTGTATGGTTTAGTATTAGGGTACGGGTTAGGCTAAAGATTAGGGTTGGGGTTAGGTTTGGATTAGGGGTAGGGTTAGGGTTAGCGAACAGGTAAGGTTTAGGGTACAGATGTGGGTACAGAAAACTGTTACAGTCAGGGTACGTGTTAGGGCATGGGTTAGTGTTAGTGTATGCGTTAGGATTTGAGTATGGGTTAGGGTAAGGTGTAGGGTTGGGGTTAGGTTTAGGTTTAGTTTTAGGGATAGGTTTACCAAAGGGTAAGGTTTAGGATACAAATGAGGGTATGGCAACGTGTTAGATTCAGGGTACGTGTTAGGGCATGGTTTAGAGTTGGTGTACGGGTTAGGATTAGGGTACGGGTTAGGGTAAGGGGTAGGGTTGTGTTTAGGTTTATGTTTAGGGCTAGGGTTAGGGTTAGCGAATGGGTAAGGTTTAGGGTACAGTTGAGGGTATGGAAGATTTTAGGGTCAGTGTACGTGTTAGGGCATGCGTTAGTGTTAGTGTATGGGTTAAGATTAGGGTGCGGGTTAGGGTAAGGTGTAGGTTTGGGGTCCGTTTCGGTTTAGCACAACGGTTCGGGTTAGCAAACTTGTAAGGTTTAGGGTATAGGTGAGGTTACAGAAAAGTGTTGGGGTCAGGGTGCGTGTTAAGGCAGAGGTTAGTGTTAGTGAACGGGTTAGGATTATGATTCGGGTTGGTGTAAGGTGTAGGGTTAGTGTTAGGTTTAGGTGTAGGGCTAGGCCTAGTGTTTGCTAATGTGTGATGTTTATGGTACAGGTGAGGGTAAGGAAACGTGTTAGGGTCATGTTACGTGTTAGGGCATGGGTTAGTGTTAGTGTACGGGTTAGGATTAGGGTACGGTTTAGGGTAAAGGTAGGGTTGTGGTTAGGGTTAGGTTTAGGGTTAGGGTTAGGGTTTGTGAATGGGTAACATTTAGTGTACAGGTGAGGGAACAAAAATGTTTTAGGGTTAGGGTTACTGTTAGTGTACGGGTTAGGATTAGGTTACGGGTTAGGGAAAGGTTTAGTTTTAGTGACAGGTTTAAGGTTAAGGTTAGGGACAGTGAACGGGTAAGTTTCAGGTTACAGATGAGGGTACAAAAACATTTTAGGCTTAGGGTACGGGTTACTCAGTGTCCAGTTTTGGATTAGTGTACGTTTAGGGTAAGGTTTAGGGTTAGAGTTAGGTTTAGGCTTAGGGGTACAGTTAGCAAACGGCCAAGATTTAGGGTACAGGTGAGGATAAGAATAAGTGTTAAGGTTAGGGAACGTGTTAGGGTACGGGTTAGGGTTAGTGTACATGTTAGTATCAGGGTACGTTTTATTGTAAGGTATAGGGTTAGGGTTAGGGTTAGGTTTAGTGAACGGGTAAGGTTTAGTGTATAGGTGAGGGCACACAAACTTTTTAGAGTTACGGTATGTGTTATTGTACGGGTTAGTGTTAGAGTATGGATTAGGATTAGAGTATGGGTTAGGGTAAGTATTAGGGTTAGTGTTAGCTTTATGTTTAAGGTTAGTGTTAGTGTTAGCCAATGGGTAAGCTTTAGGGTACAGGTGAGACTGTGAAAAAATGTTAGGTTTAGGGTACATGTTAGATTACGGGTTAGTGTTAATGTAAAGTTTAGGAATAGGGTATGGTGTAGGGTAAGGTTTAGGGTTAGGTTTAGTGTTAGCACTCGGGTAAGTTTTAGGGTACATGTGAGGATACGAAAACGTGTGAAGTTTAGGGTATGTGTCAGGGTAGGGTTCAGTGTTAGAGTAGCGGTTAGGGTTAGGGTTCGTTTAGGATAAGGGTTCGGGTTAGTTAAGGGTTAGGTTTAGGGTTCATGTTAGCATTAGAAAACGGGTTTAGGGTACAGGTTATGGTACAAAAACTTTTTAGTGCCACGGATATATTAGGGTATGTGTTAGTGTTAGTGAATGTGTTACAATTGTGATATGGCTTAGGGTAAGGTTTAGGGTTAAGGTAGGTTTAGGTTTAGTGTTAGGGTTAGCGAACGGGTAAATTTTAGGGTACAGGTGAGGGTACGAAAATGTGTTAGTGTTAGGTTATGTGTTAGGGTAAGGGTTACTGTTAGTGTACGGTATAGGATTAGGGTACGGGTTAGGGTAAGGTTTAGGGTTAGGTGTAGGGTTTGGTTTAGGGTTAGGGTGGAGTTATCAAATGGTAAGGTTTAGGGTACAGGTGAGGGTATGGAAACGTGTTAGGGTCAGGGTACGTATTAGGGTACGGGTTAGTGTTAGTGTATGGGTTAAGATTAGGGTACAGGTTTAGGGTAAAATTTAGAGTTAGGGTTACGTTTAGGTTAAGGGTTAGGTTTAGGGATAGCGAGCGGGTAAGGTTTAGGGTACACATGAGGGTACGAAGACGTGTTAGGCTTAGGGTACATGCTAGGGTTCATGTCAGGCTTAGTGCACGGATTAGGATTAGGGTACGGGTTAGGGTAAGGTATAGGAATAGGTTTAGGGATACGTTTTAGGGTTAGGGTTAGGTTTGGTGAATGGTTAATATTTAGTGTACAGGTGAAGGTACAGAAATGTTTTAGTGTACGCGTTAGTGTTCGTGTATGGGTTAGGATTATGGGATGGGTTAGGGTAAGTTTTAAGGGTAGGTTTAGGGATAAGATTAGGGTTAAGGTTAGGGATAGCGAACAGGTAAGTATCAGGTTAACAGTGAAGGTACGAAAACATGTTAAGCTTAGAGTACGGGTTAGTGTCAGTGTACGGGTTATGATTGGGGTACCATTTAGGGTAAGGTTAGGGTTAGGGTTAGGGATAGTTTTAGGGTTAAGGTTAGGGATAGCGAACGGGTATGGTTCAGGTTACATGTGAGGGTTACGAATACGTGTTAGGGTTAGGGTACGTGATAGGTTACGGTTTATTTTTAGTGTACGGTTTAGGATTAGTGTATGGGATAGGGTAAGATTTAGGGGCAGGTTTAGGGTTAAGGTTTGGTTTAGGTTTAGGTTTAGTGTTAACGAACGGGTAAGGTTTAGGGTACAGGTGAGGGTACGAAAAGCTTTTAGGGTTAGGAAACGTCTTAGTGTATGGGTGAGTTTTAGTATACGGGTTAGGATTAGGGTACAGGTTAGGGTAAAGATTAGGGATAGGGTTAGGTTTAGGTTTAGGGTTAGTGTTAGGTTTCGTGAATGGTAAGTTTTTGGGTACAGGTGAGGGTATGAAAACGTGTTACGTTTAGGGTACCTGTTAGTTTCCTGGTTAGTTTTAGAGTACGTTTTAGGATAAGAGCACAGGTTCGGGTAAGGTTTAGGGTTAGGGTTAGGGTTAGGTTTAGGATTAGTGTTATGGTTATCAAACAGTTAAGTTTTAGGGTACATTTGAGGGTATGAAAAGCTTTTAGGGTTAGGGTATGTGTTAGGATATGTGTTGGTGTTAGTGTATGCATTAGCATTAGGGTACGGGTTAGGGTTATGTTTAGGGCTAGGGTTAGGGTTAGCGAACAGGTAACCTTTAGGGTACAGGTGAGGGTATGGAAAAGTGTTAGTGTCAGGGTATATGTTAGGGCACATGTTAGTGTGAGTGTATGGTTTAGTATTAGGGTACGGGTTAGGCTAAAGATTAGGGTTGGGGTTAGGTTTGGATTAGGGGTAGGGTTAGGGTTAGCGAACAGGTAAGGTTTAGGGTACAGATGTGGGTACAGAAAACTGTTACAGTCAGGGTACGTGTTAGGGCATGGGTTAGTGTTAGTGTATGCGTTAGGATTTGAGTATGGGTTAGGGTAAGGTGTAGGGTTGGGGTTAGGTTTAGGTTTAGTTTTAGGGATAGGTTTACCAAAGGGTAAGGTTTAGGATACAAATGAGGGTATGGCAACGTGTTAGATTCAGGGTACGTGTTAGGGCATGGTTTAGAGTTGGTGTACGGGTTAGGATTAGGGTACGGGTTAGGGTAAGGGGTAGGGTTGTGTTTAGGTTTATGTTTAGGGCTAGGGTTAGGGTTAGCGAATGGGTAAGGTTTAGGGTACAGTTGAGGGTATGGAAGATTTTAGGGTCAGTGTACGTGTTAGGGCATGCGTTAGTGTTAGTGTATGGGTTAAGATTAGGGTGCGGGTTAGGGTAAGGTGTAGGTTTGGGGTCCGTTTCGGTTTAGCACAACGGTTCGGGTTAGCAAACTTGTAAGGTTTAGGGTATAGGTGAGGTTACAGAAAAGTGTTGGGGTCAGGGTGCGTGTTAAGGCAGAGGTTAGTGTTAGTGAACGGGTTAGGATTATGATTCGGGTTGGTGTAAGGTGTAGGGTTAGTGTTAGGTTTAGGTGTAGGGCTAGGCCTAGTGTTTGCTAATGTGTGATGTTTATGGTACAGGTGAGGGTAAGGAAACGTGTTAGGGTCATGTTACGTGTTAGGGCATGGGTTAGTGTTAGTGTACGGGTTAGGATTAGGGTACGGTTTAGGGTAAAGGTAGGGTTGTGGTTAGGGTTAGGTTTAGGGTTAGGGTTAGGGTTTGTGAATGGGTAACATTTAGTGTACAGGTGAGGGAACAAAAATGTTTTAGGGTTAGGGTTACTGTTAGTGTACGGGTTAGGATTAGGTTACGGGTTAGGGAAAGGTTTAGTTTTAGTGACAGGTTTAAGGTTAAGGTTAGGGACAGTGAACGGGTAAGTTTCAGGTTACAGATGAGGGTACAAAAACATTTTAGGCTTAGGGTACGGGTTACTCAGTGTCCAGTTTTGGATTAGTGTACGTTTAGGGTAAGGTTTAGGGTTAGAGTTAGGTTTAGGCTTAGGGGTACAGTTAGCAAACGGCCAAGATTTAGGGTACAGGTGAGGATAAGAATAAGTGTTAAGGTTAGGGAACGTGTTAGGGTACGGGTTAGGGTTAGTGTACATGTTAGTATCAGGGTACGTTTTATTGTAAGGTATAGGGTTAGGGTTAGGGTTAGGTTTAGTGAACGGGTAAGGTTTAGTGTATAGGTGAGGGCACACAAACTTTTTAGAGTTACGGTATGTGTTATTGTACGGGTTAGTGTTAGAGTATGGATTAGGATTAGAGTATGGGTTAGGGTAAGTATTAGGGTTAGTGTTAGCTTTATGTTTAAGGTTAGTGTTAGTGTTAGCCAATGGGTAAGCTTTAGGGTACAGGTGAGACTGTGAAAAAATGTTAGGTTTAGGGTACATGTTAGATTACGGGTTAGTGTTAATGTAAAGTTTAGGAATAGGGTATGGTGTAGGGTAAGGTTTAGGGTTAGGTTTAGTGTTAGCACTCGGGTAAGTTTTAGGGTACATGTGAGGATACGAAAACGTGTGAAGTTTAGGGTATGTGTCAGGGTAGGGTTCAGTGTTAGAGTAGCGGTTAGGGTTAGGGTTCGTTTAGGATAAGGGTTCGGGTTAGTTAAGGGTTAGGTTTAGGGTTCATGTTAGCATTAGAAAACGGGTTTAGGGTACAGGTTATGGTACAAAAACTTTTTAGTGCCACGGATATATTAGGGTATGTGTTAGTGTTAGTGAATGTGTTACAATTGTGATATGGCTTAGGGTAAGGTTTAGGGTTAAGGTAGGATTAGGTTTAGTGTTAGGGTTAGCGAACGGGTAAATTTTAGGGTACAGGTGAGGGTACGAAAATGTGTTAGTGTTAGGTTATGTGTTAGGGTAAGGGTTACTGTTAGTGTACGGTATAGGATTAGGGTACGGGTTAGGGTAAGGTTTAGGGTTAGGTGTAGGGTTTGGTTTAGGGTTAGGGTGGAGTTATCAAATGGTAAGGTTTAGGGTACAGGTGAGGGTATGGAAACGTGTTAGGGTCAGGGTACGTATTAGGGTACGGGTTAGTGTTAGTGTATGGGTTAAGATTAGGGTACAGGTTTAGGGTAAAATTTAGAGTTAGGGTTACGTTTAGGTTAAGGGTTAGGTTTAGGGATAGCGAGCGGGTAAGGTTTAGGGTACACATGAGGGTACGAAGACGTGTTAGGCTTAGGGTACATGCTAGGGTTCATGTCAGGCTTAGTGCACGGATTAGGATTAGGGTACGGGTTAGGGTAAGGTATAGGAATAGGTTTAGGGATACGTTTTAGGGTTAGGGTTAGGTTTGGTGAATGGTTAATATTTAGTGTACAGGTGAAGGTACAGAAATGTTTTAGTGTACGCGTTAGTGTTCGTGTATGGGTTAGGATTATGGGATGGGTTAGGGTAAGTTTTAAGGGTAGGTTTAGGGATAAGATTAGGGTTAAGGTTAGGGATAGCGAACAGGTAAGTATCAGGTTAACAGTGAAGGTACGAAAACATGTTAAGCTTAGAGTACGGGTTAGTGTTAGTGTACGGGTTATGATTGGGGTACCATTTAGGGTAAGGTTAGGGTTAGGGTTAGGGATAGTTTTAGGGTTAAGGTTAGGGATAGCGAACGGGTATGGTTCAGGTTACATGTGAGGGTTACGAATACGTGTTAGGGTTAGGGTACGTGATAGGTTACGGTTTATTTTTAGTGTACGGTTTAGGATTAGTGTATGGGATAGGGTAAGATTTAGGGGCAGGTTTAGGGTTAAGGTTTGGTTTAGGTTTAGGTTTAGTGTTAACGAACGGGTAAGGTTTAGGGTACAGGTGAGGGTACGAAAAGCTTTTAGGGTTAGGAAACGTCTTAGTGTATGGGTGAGTTTTAGTATACGGGTTAGGATTAGGGTACAGGTTAGGGTAAAGATTACGGATAGGGTTAGGTTTAGGTTTAGGGTTAGTGTTAGGTTTCGTGAATGGTAAGTTTTTGGGTACAGGTGAGGGTATGAAAACGTGTTACGTTTAGGGTACCTGTTAGTTTCCTGGTTAGTTTTAGAGTACGTTTTAGGATAAGAGCACAGGTTCGGGTAAGGTTTAGGGTTAGGGTTAGGGTTAGGTTTAGGATTAGTGTTATGGTTATCAAACAGTTAAGTTTTAGGGTACATTTGAGGGTATGAAAAGCTTTTAGGGTTAGGGTATGTGTTAGGATATGTGTTAGTGTTAGTGTATGCATTAGCATTAGGGTACGGGTTAGGGTTATGTTTAGGGCTAGGGTTAGGGTTAGCGAACAGGTAACCTTTAGGGTACAGGTGAGGGTATGGAAAAGTGTTAGTGTCAGGGTATATGTTAGGGCACATGTTAGTGTGAGTGTATGGTTTAGTATTAGGGTACGGGTTAGGCTAAAGATTAGGGTTGGGGTTAGGTTTGGATTAGGGGTAGGGTTAGGGTTAGCGAACAGGTAAGGTTTAGGGTACAGATGTGGGTACAGAAAACTGTTACAGTCAGGGTACGTGTTAGGGCATGGGTTAGTGTTAGTGTATGCGTTAGGATTTGAGTATGGGTTAGGGTAAGGTGTAGGGTTGGGGTTAGGTTTAGGTTTAGTTTTAGGGATAGGTTTACCAAAGGGTAAGGTTTAGGATACAAATGAGGGTATGGCAACGTGTTAGATTCAGGGTACGTGTTAGGGCATGGTTTAGAGTTGGTGTACGGGTTAGGATTAGGGTACGGGTTAGGGTAAGGGGTAGGGTTGTGTTTAGGTTTATGTTTAGGGCTAGGGTTAGGGTTAGCGAATGGGTAAGGTTTAGGGTACAGTTGAGGGTATGGAAGATTTTAGGGTCAGTGTACGTGTTAGGGCATGCGTTAGTGTTAGTGTATGGGTTAAGATTAGGGTGCGGGTTAGGGTAAGGTGTAGGTTTGGGGTCCGTTTCGGTTTAGCACAACGGTTCGGGTTAGCAAACTTGTAAGGTTTAGGGTATAGGTGAGGTTACAGAAAAGTGTTGGGGTCAGGGTGCGTGTTAAGGCAGAGGTTAGTGTTAGTGAACGGGTTAGGATTATGATTCGGGTTGGTGTAAGGTGTAGGGTTAGTGTTAGGTTTAGGTGTAGGGCTAGGCCTAGTGTTTGCTAATGTGTGATGTTTATGGTACAGGTGAGGGTAAGGAAACGTGTTAGGGTCATGTTACGTGTTAGGGCATGGGTTAGTGTTAGTGTACGGGTTAGGATTAGGGTACGGTTTAGGGTAAAGGTAGGGTTGTGGTTAGGGTTAGGTTTAGGGTTAGGGTTAGGGTTTGTGAATGGGTAACATTTAGTGTACAGGTGAGGGAACAAAAATGTTTTAGGGTTAGGGTTACTGTTAGTGTACGGGTTAGGATTAGGTTACGGGTTAGGGAAAGGTTTAGTTTTAGTGACAGGTTTAAGGTTAAGGTTAGGGACAGTGAACGGGTAAGTTTCAGGTTACAGATGAGGGTACAAAAACATTTTAGGCTTAGGGTACGGGTTACTCAGTGTCCAGTTTTGGATTAGTGTACGTTTAGGGTAAGGTTTAGGGTTAGAGTTAGGTTTAGGCTTAGGGGTACAGTTAGCAAACGGCCAAGATTTAGGGTACAGGTGAGGATAAGAATAAGTGTTAAGGTTAGGGAACGTGTTAGGGTACGGGTTAGGGTTAGTGTACATGTTAGTATCAGGGTACGTTTTATTGTAAGGTATAGGGTTAGGGTTAGGGTTAGGTTTAGTGAACGGGTAAGGTTTAGTGTATAGGTGAGGGCACACAAACTTTTTAGAGTTACGGTATGTGTTATTGTACGGGTTAGTGTTAGAGTATGGATTAGGATTAGAGTATGGGTTAGGGTAAGTATTAGGGTTAGTGTTAGCTTTATGTTTAAGGTTAGTGTTAGTGTTAGCCAATGGGTAAGCTTTAGGGTACAGGTGAGACTGTGAAAAAATGTTAGGTTTAGGGTACATGTTAGATTACGGGTTAGTGTTAATGTAAGGTTTAGGAATAGGGTATGGTGTAGGGTAAGGTTTAGGGTTAGGTTTAGTGTTAGCACTCGGGTAAGTTTTAGGGTACATGTGAGGATACGAAAACGTGTGAAGTTTAGGGTATGTGTCAGGGTAGGGTTCAGTGTTAGAGTAGCGGTTAGGGTTAGGGTTCGTTTAGGATAAGGGTTCGGGTTAGTTAAGGGTTAGGTTTAGGGTTCATGTTAGCATTAGAAAACGGGTTTAGGGTACAGGTTATGGTACAAAAACTTTTTAGTGCCACGGATATATTAGGGTATGTGTTAGTGTTAGTGAATGTGTTACAATTGTGATATGGCTTAGGGTAAGGTTTAGGGTTAAGGTAGGTTTAGGTTTAGTGTTAGGGTTAGCGAACGGGTAAATTTTAGGGTACAGGTGAGGGTACGAAAATGTGTTAGTGTTAGGTTATGTGTTAGGGTAAGGGTTACTGTTAGTGTACGGTATAGGATTAGGGTACGGGTTAGGGTAAGGTTTAGGGTTAGGTGTAGGGTTTGGTTTAGGGTTAGGGTGGAGTTATCAAATGGTAAGGTTTAGGGTACAGGTGAGGGTATGGAAACGTGTTAGGGTCAGGGTACGTATTAGGGTACAGGTTAGTGTTAGTGTATGGGTTAAGATTAGGGTACAGGTTTAGGGTAAAATTTAGAGTTAGGGTTACGTTTAGGTTAAGGGTTAGGTTTAGGGATAGCGAGCGGGTAAGGTTTAGGGTACACATGAGGGTACGAAGACGTGTTAGGCTTAGGGTACATGCTAGGGTTCATGTCAGGCTTAGTGCACGGATTAGGATTAGGGTACGGGTTAGGGTAAGGTATAGGAATAGGTTTAGGGATACGTTTTAGGGTTAGGGTTAGGTTTGGTGAATGGTTAATATTTAGTGTACAGGTGAAGGTACAGAAATGTTTTAGTGTACGCGTTAGTGTTCGTGTATGGGTTAGGATTATGGGATGGGTTAGGGTAAGTTTTAAGGGTAGGTTTAGGGATAAGATTAGGGTTAAGGTTAGGGATAGCGAACAGGTAAGTATCAGGTTAACAGTGAAGGTACGAAAACATGTTAAGCTTAGAGTACGGGTTAGTGTTAGTGTACAGGTTATGATTGGGGTACCATTTAGGGTAAGGTTAGGGTTAGGGTTAGGGATAGTTTTAGGGTTAAGGTTAGGGATAGCGAACGGGTATGGTTCAGGTTACATGTGAGGGTTACGAATACGTGTTAGGGTTAGGGTACGTGATAGGTTACGGTTTATTTTTAGTGTACGGTTTAGGATTAGTGTATGGGATAGGGTAAGATTTAGGGGCAGGTTTAGGGTTAAGGTTTGGTTTAGGTTTAGGTTTAGTGTTAACGAACGGGTAAGGTTTAGGGTACAGGTGAGGGTACGAAAAGCTTTTAGGGTTAGGAAACGTCTTAGTGTATGGGTGAGTTTTAGTATACGGGTTAGGATTAGGGTACAGGTTAGGGTAAAGATTAGGGATAGGGTTAGGTTTAGGTTTAGGGTTAGTGTTAGGTTTCGTGAATGGTAAGTTTTTGGGTACAGGTGAGGGTATGAAAACGTGTTACGTTTAGGGTACCTGTTAGTTTCCTGGTTAGTTTTAGAGTACGTTTTAGGATAAGAGCACAGGTTCGGGTAAGGTTTAGGGTTAGGGTTAGGGTTAGGTTTAGGATTAGTGTTATGGTTATCAAACAGTTAAGTTTTAGGGTACATTTGAGGGTATGAAAAGCTTTTAGGGTTAGGGTATGTGTTAGGATATGTGTTAGTGTTAGTGTATGCATTAGCATTAGGGTACGGGTTAGGGTTATGTTTAGGGCTAGGGTTAGGGTTAGCGAACAGGTAACCTTTAGGGTACAGGTGAGGGTATGGAAAAGTGTTAGTGTCAGGGTATATGTTAGGGCACATGTTAGTGTGAGTGTATGGTTTAGTATTAGGGTACGGGTTAGGCTAAAGATTAGGGTTGGGGTTAGGTTTGGATTAGGGGTAGGGTTAGGGTTAACGAACAGGTAAGGTTTAGGGTACAGATGTGGGTACAGAAAACTGTTACAGTCAGGGTACGTGTTAGGGCATGGGTTAGTGTTAGTGTATGCGTTAGGATTTGAGTATGGGTTAGGGTAAGGTGTAGGGTTGGGGTTAGGTTTAGGTTTAGTTTTAGGGATAGGTTTACCAAAGGGTAAGGTTTAGGATACAAATGAGGGTATGGCAACGTGTTAGATTCAGGGTACGTGTTAGGGCATGGTTTAGAGTTGGTGTACGGGTTAGGATTAGGGTACGGGTTAGGGTAAGGGGTAGGGTTGTGTTTAGGTTTATGTTTAGGGCTAGGGTTAGGGTTAGCGAATGGGTAAGGTTTAGGGTACAGTTGAGGGTATGGAAGATTTTAGAGTCAGTGTACGTGTTAGGGCATGCGTTAGTGTTAGTGTATGGGTTAAGATTAGGGTGCGGGTTAGGGTAAGGTGTAGGTTTGGGGTCCGTTTCGGTTTAGCACAACGGTTCGGGTTAGCAAACTTGTAAGGTTTAGGGTATAGGTGAGGTTACAGAAAAGTGTTGGGGTCAGGGTGCGTGTTAAGGCAGAGGTTAGTGTTAGTGAACGGGTTAGGATTATGATTCGGGTTGTTGTAAGGTGTAGGGTTAGTGTTAGGTTTAGGTGTAGGGCTAGGGCTAGTGTTCGCGAATGGGTGATGTTTATGATACAGGTGAGGGTAAGGAAACGTGTTAGGGTCATGTTACGTGTTAGGGCATGGGTTAGTGTTAGTGTACGGGTTAGGATTAGGGTACGGTTTAGGGAAAAGGTCGGGTTGCAGTTAGGGTTAGGTTTAGGGTTAGGGTTAGGGTTTGTGAATGGGTAACATTTAGTGTACAGGTGTGGGAACAAAAATGTTTTAGGGTACGGGTTAGTGTTAGTGTACGGGTTAGGATTAGGTTACGGGTTAGGGAAAGGTTTAGGTTTAGGTTTAGGGACAGGTTTAAGGTTAAGGATAGGGACAGTGAACGGGTAAGTTTCAGGTTACAGATGAGGATACAAAAACATTTTAGGCTTAGGGTACGGGTTACTCTTAGTGTCCAGTTTAGGATTAGTGTACGTTTAGGGTAAGGGTTAGGGTTAGAGTTAGGTTTAGGCTTAGGGTTACGGTTAGCGAATGGCCAAGCTTTAGGGTACAGGTGAGGGTAAGAATACGTGTTAAGGTTAGGGAACGTGTTAGGGTACGGGTTAGTGTTAGTGTACATGTTAGGATCAGGGTACGTTTTATTGTAAGGTATAGGGTTAGGGTGAGGGTTAGGTTTAGCGAACGGGTAAGGTTTAGGGTATAGGTGAGGGCACGCAAACTTTTTAGAGTTACGGTATGTTTTAGGGTACGGGTTAGTGTTAGAGTATGGATTAGGATTAGAGTATGGGTTAGGGTAAGTGTTAGGGTTAGTGTTAGCTTTATGTATAAGGTTAGTGTTAGTGTTAGCCAAAGGGTAAGCTTTAGGGTACAGGTGAGATTGTGAAAAAATGTTAAGTTTAGGGTACATGTTAGATTACGGGTTAGTGTTAATGTAAGGTTTAGGAATAGGGTACGGTGTAGGGTAAGGTTTAGGGTTAGGTTTAGTGTTAGCACTGGGGTAAGTTTTAGGGTACATGTGAGGATACGAAAACGTGTGAAGTTTAGGGTATGTGTCAGGGTAGGGTTCAGTGTTAGAGTACCCGTTAAGGTTAGGGTTCGTTTAGGATAAGGATTCGGGTTAGTTAAGGGTTAGGTTTAGGGTTCATGTTAGCATTAGAAAACGGGTTTAGGGTACAGGTGAGGGTACAAAAACTTTTTAGTGCTAGCGAACATATTAGGGTATGGGTTAGTGTTAGTGAATGGTTTACGATTGTGATATGGCTTAGGCTAAACTTGAGGCTTAAGGTAAGTTTAGGTTTAGTGTTAGGGTTAGCGAACGGGTAAGTTTAAGGGTACAGGTGAGGGTATGAAAACGTGTTAGGGTAAGGGTTACTGTTAGTGTACGGTTTAGATTTAGGGTACGGGTTAGGGTAAGGTTTAGGGTTAGGTGTAGGTTTTGGTTTAGGGTTAGGGTGGTGTTATCAAATGGTAAGGATTAGGGTACAGGTGAGGGTACGGAAACGTGTTAGGGTCAGGGTACGTATTAGGGTATGGGTTAGTTTTAGTGTATGGGTTAAGATTAGGGTACAGGGTTACGGTAAGATTTAGAGTTAGGGTTACTTTTAGGTTTAGGGTTAGGTTTAGGGATAGCGAGCGGGTAAGGTTTAGGGTACACATGAGGGTACGAAAACGTGTTAGGCTTAGGGTACATGCTAGGGTTCATGTTAGGCTTAGTGCACGGATTAGGATTAGGGTACAGGTTAGGGTAAGGTATAGGGATAGGGTTAGGGATAGGTTTTAGGGTTAGGGTTAGGTTTGGTGAATGGTTAATATTTAGTGTACAGGTGAGGGTACAGAAATGTTTTAGTGTACACGTTAGTGTTCGTGTATGGGTTAGGATTATGGGACGAGTTAGGGTAAGTTTTAGGGTTAGGTTTAGGGATAAGATTAGGTTTAAGGTTAGGGATAGCGAACAGGTAAGTATCAGGTTTAAAGTAGAGGTACGAAAACATGTTAAGCTTAGAGTACGGGTTAGTGTTAGTGTACGGGTTATGAATGGGGTACCATTTAGGGTAAGGTTAGGGTTAGGGTTAGGGATACGTTTAGGGTTAAGGTTAGGGATAGCGAACGGGTATGGTTCAGGTTACATGTGAGGGTTACGAATACGTGTTAGGGTTAGGGTACGTGATAGGTTACGGTTTATTTTTAGTGTACGGTTTAGGATTAGTGTATGGCTTAGGGTAAGATTTAGGGGCAGGTTTAGGGTTAAAGTTTGGTTTAGGTTTAGGTTTAGTGTTAACGAACGGGCAAGGTTTAGGGTACAGGTGAGGGTACGAAAAGCTTGTAGGGTTAGGAAACGTCTTAGTGTATGGGTTAGTTTTAGTATACGTGTTAGGATTAGGGTACAGGTTAGGGTAAGGATTAGGGTTAGGGTTAGGTTTAGGTTTAGGGTTAGTGTTAGGTTTCATAAATGGTAAGTTTTAGGGTACAGGTGAGGGTACGAAAACGTGTTACGTTTAGGGTACCTGTTAGTTTCCTGGTTAGTTTTAGAGTACGTTTTAGGATAAGTGCACAGGTTCAGGTAAGGTTTAGGGTTAGGGTTAGGGTTAGGTTTAGGATTAGTGTTATGGTTATCAAACAGTTAAGTTTTAGGGTACATTTGAGGGTATGAAAAGCTTTTAGGGTTAGGGTATGTGTTAGGATATGTGTTAGTGTTAGTGTATGCATTAGCATTAGGGTACGGGTTAGGGTTATGTTTAGGGCTAGGGTTAGGGTTAGCAAACAGGTAACCTTTAGGGTACAGGTGAGGGTATGGAAAAGTTTTAGTGTCAGGGTATGTGTTAGGGCACATGTTAGTGTGAGTGTATGGTTTAGTATTAGGGTACGGGTTAGGCTAAAGTTTAGGGTTGGGGTTAGGTTTGGATTAGGGGTATGGTTAGGGTTAGCGAACAGGTAAGGTTTAGGGTACAGATGAGGGTACGGAAAACTGTTACAGTCAGGGTACGTGTTAGGGCATGGGTTAGTGTTAGTGTATGCGTTAGGATTTGAGTACGGGTTAGGGTAAGGTGTAGGGTTGGGGTTAGGTTTAGGTTTAGGTTTAGGGTTAGGGTTACCGAAGGGTAAGGTTTAGGATACAAATGAGTGTATGGCAACGTGTTAGAGTCAGGGTACGTGTTAGGGCATGGTTTAGAGTTGGTGTACGGGTTAGGATTAGGGTACGGGTTAGGGTAAGGGGTAGGGTTGTGGTTAGGTTTATGTTTAGGGTTAGGGTTAGGGTTTGCGAAAGAATAAGGTTTAGGGTACAGTTGAGGGTATGGAAAATTTTAGGGTCAGGGTACGTGTTAGGGCATGCGTTAGTGTTAGTGCATGGGTTAAGATCAGGGTGCGGGTTAGGGTAAGGTGTATGTTTCGGGTCTGTATCGGTTTAGGACTACGGTTCGGTTTAGCAAACTTGTAAGGTTTAGGGTATAGGTGAGGTTACAGAAAAGTGTTGGGGTCAGGTGCCTGTTAAAGCGGATGTTAGTGTTACTGAATGGTTTAGAATTATGATTCGCGTTGGTGTAATGTGTAAGGTTAGTGTTAGGTTTAGGTGTAGGGCTAGGGCTAGTGTTCGCGAATGGGTGATGTTTATGGTACAGGTGATGGTAAGGAAACTTGTTAGGGTCATGTTACGTGTTACGGCATGGGTTAGTGTTAGTGTACGGGTTAGGATTAAGGTACGGTTTAGGGTAAAGGTAGGGTTGCAGTTAGGGTTAGGTTTAGGGTTAGGGTTAGCGTTTGTGCATGGGTAACATTTAGTGTACAGGTGAGGGAACAAAAATGTTTTAGGGTACGGGTTAGTGTTAGTGTACGGGTTAGGATTAGGTTACGGGTAGGGAAAGGTTTAGGTTTAGGTTTAGGGACAGGTTTAAGGTTAAGGTTAGGGACAGTGAACGGGTAAGTTTCAGGTTACAGATGAGGGTACAAAAACATTTTAGGCTTAGGGTACGGTTTACTCTTAGTGTCCAGTTTAGGATTAGTGTACGTGTAGGGTAAGGGTTAGGGTTAGAGTTAGGTTTAGGCTTAGGGTTACGGTTAGTGAACGGCCAAGCTTTAGGGTACAGGTGAGGGAAAGAATACGTGTTAAGGTTAGGGAATGTGTTAGGGTACGGGTTAGTGTTAGTGTACATGTTAGTATCAGGGTACGTTTTATTGTAAGGTATAGGGTTAGGGTTAGGGTTAGGTTTAGCGAACGGGTAAGGTTTAGGGTATAGGTGAGGGCACGCAAAATTTTTAGAGTTACGGTATGTGTTAGGGTACGGGTTAGTGTTAGAGTATGGATTAGGATTAGAGTATGGGTTAGGGTAAGTGTTAGGGTTAGTGTTAGCTTTATGTTTAAGGTTAGTGTTAGTGTTAGCCAATGGGTAAGCTTTAGGTTACAGGTGAGACTGTGAAAATATGTTAGGTTTAGAGTACATGTTAGATTACGGGTTAGTGTTAATGTAAGGTTTAGGAATAGGGT
Organism: Hyperoodon ampullatus; assembly: GCF_949752795.1. Lineage (NCBI taxonomy): Eukaryota > Metazoa > Chordata > Mammalia > Artiodactyla > Ziphiidae > Hyperoodon > Hyperoodon ampullatus. The sequence continues at coordinate 971,312 of NC_136933.1, forward strand.
ATGGTGTAGGGTAAGGTTTAGGGTTAGGTTTAGTGTTAGCACTCGGGTAAGTTTTAGGGTACATGTGAGGATACGAAAACGTGTGAAGTTCAGGGTATGTGTCAGGGTAGGGTTCAGTGTTAGAGTACCTGTTAGGGTTAGGGTTCGTTTAGGATAAGGGTTCGGGTTAGTTAAGGGTTAGGTTTAGGGTTCATGTGAGCATTAGAAAACGGGTTTACGGTACAGGTGAGGGTACAAAAACTTTTTAGTGCTAGCGAACATATTAGGGTATGGGTTAGTGTTAGTGAACGGGTTATGATTGTGATATGGCTTAGGCTAAGGTTTAGGGTTAAGGTAGGTTTAGGTTTACTGTTAGGTTTAGCGAATGGGTAAGTTTTAGGGTACAGGTGAGGGTACGAAAACGTGTTAGTGTTAGGTTAGGTGTTAGGGTAAGGGTTACTGTTAGTGTACGGTTTAGGTTTAGGGTACGGGTTAGGATAAGGTTTAGGGTTAGGTGTAGGGTTTGGTTTAGGGTTAGGGTGGAGTTATCAAATGGTAAGGTTTAGGGTACAGGTGAGGGTACGGAAACGTGTTAGGGTCATGGTACGTATTAGGGTATGGGTTAGTGTTAGTGTATGGGTTAAGATTAGGGTACAGGGTTAGGGTAAGGTTTAGAGTTAGGGTTACGTTTAGGTTTAGGGTTAGGTTTAGGGATAGCGAGCGGGTAAAATTTAGGGTAAACATGAGGGTACGAAAATGTGTTAGGCTTAGGGTACATGCTAGGGTTCATGTTAGGCTTAGTGCACGGATTAGGATTAGGGTACAGGTTAGGGTAAGGTATAGGGATAGGGTTAGGGATAGGTTTTAGGGTTAGGGTTAGGTTTGGTGAATGGTTAATATTTAGTGTACAGGTGAGGGTACAGAAATGTTTTAGTGTACACGTTAGTGTTCGTGTATGGGTTAGGATTATGGGACAGGTTAGGGTAAGTTTTAGGGTTAGGTTTAGGGATAAGATTAGGGTTAAGGTTAGGGATAGCGTACAGTTAAGTATCAGGTTTAAAGGAGAGGTACGAAAGCATGTTAAGCTTAGAGTACAGGTTAGTGTTAGTGTACGGGTTATGAATGGGGTACCATTTAGGGTAAGGTTAGGGTTAGGGTTAGGGATACGTTTAGGGTTAAGGTTAGGGATAGCGAACGGGTATGGTTCAGGTTACATGTGAGGGTTACGAATACGTGTTAGGGTTAATGTACGTGATAGGTTATGGTTTATTTTTAGTGTACGGTTTAGGATTAGTGTATGGCTTAGGGTAAGATTTAGGGGCAGGTTTAGGGTTAAGGTTTGGTTTAGGTTTAGGTTTAGTGTTAACGAACGGGTAAGGTTTAGGGTACAGGTGAGGGTACGAAAAGCTTTTAGGGTTAGGAAACGTCTTAGTGTATGGGTTAGTTTTAGTATACGGGTTAGGATTAGGGTACAGGTTAGGGTAAGGATTAGGGTTAGGGTTAGGTTTAGGTTTAGGGTTAGTGTTAGGTTTCATGAATGGTAAGTTTTAGGGTACAGGTGAGGGTACGAAAACGTGTTACGTTTAGGGTACCTGTTAGTTTCCTGGTTAGTTTTAGAGTACGTTTTAGGATAAGAGCACAGGTTCAGGTAAGGTTTAGGGTTAGGGTTAGGGTTAGGTTTAGGATTAGTGTTATGGTTTTCAACCAGTTAAGTTTTAGTGTACATTTGAGGGTATGAAAAGCTTTTAGGGTTAGGGTATGTGTAAGGATATGTGTTAGTGTTAGTGTATGCATTAGCATTAGGGTACGGGTTAGGGTTATGTTTAGGGCTAGGGTTAGGGTTAGCGAACAGGTAACCTTTAGTGTACAGGTGAGGGTATGGAAAATTGTTAGTGTCAGGGAATGTGTTAGGGCATATGTTAGTGTGAGTGTATGGTTTAGTATTAGGGTACGGGTTAGGCTAAAGATTAGGGTTGGGGTTAGGTTTGGATTAGGGGTAGGGTTAGTGTTAGCGAACAGGTAAGGTTTAGGGTACAGATGAGGGTACGGAAAACTGTTACAGTCAGGGTACGTGTTAGGGCATGGGTTAGTGTTAGTGTATGCGTTAGGATTTGAGTACGGGTTAGGGTAAGGTGTAGGGTTGGGGTTAGGTTTAGGTTTAGGTTTAGGGGTAGGGTTACCGAAGGGTAAGGTTTAAGATACAAATGAGGGTATGGCAACGTGTTAGAGTCAGGGTACGTGTTAGGGCATGGTTTAGAGTTGGTGTACGGGTTAGGATTAGGGTACGGGTTAGGGTAAGGGGTAGGGTTGTGGTTAGGTTTATGTTTAGGGCTATGGTTAGGGTTAGAGAATGGGTAAGGTTTAGGGTACAGTTGAGGGTATGGAAAATTTTAGGGTCAGGGTACATGTTAGGGCATGCGTTAGTGTTTGTGTATGGGTTAAGATTAGGGTGCGGGTTAGGGTAAGGTGTAGGTTTGGGGTGTGTTTCGGTTTAGGACTACGGTTCGGTTTAGCAAACTTGTAAGGTTTAGGGTATAGGTGAGGTTACAGAAAAGTGTTGGGGTCAGGTGCCTGTTAAAGCATATGTTAGTGTTACTGAACGGTTTAGGATTATGATTTGGGTTCGTGTAAGGTGTAGGGTTAGTGTTAGGTTTAGGTGTAGGGCTAGGGCTAGTGTTCGCGAATGGGTGATGTTTATGGTACAGGTGAGGGTAAGGAAACTTGTTAGGGTCATGTTACGTGTTAGGGCATGGGTTAGTGTTACTGTACGGGTTAGGATTAGGGTACGGTTTAGGGTAAAGGTAGGGTTGCGGTTAGGGTTAGGTTTAGGGTTAGGGTTAGCGTTTGTGAATGGGTAACATTTAGTGTACAGGTGAGGGAACAAAAATGTTTTAGGGTACGGGTTAGTGTTAGTGTACGGGTTAAGATTAGGTTATGGGTTAGGGAAAGGTTTAGGTTTAGGTTTAGGGACAGGTTTAAGGTTAAGGTTAGGGACAGTGAACGGGTAAGTTTCAGGTTACAGATGAGGGTACAAAAACATTTTAGGCTTACGGTACGGGTTACTCTTAGTGTCCAGTTTATGATTAGTGTATGTGTAGGATAAGGGTTAGGGTTAGAGTTAGGTTTAGGCTTAGGGTTACGGTTAGCGAACGGCCAAGCTTCAGGGTACAGGTGAGGGTAAGAATACGTGTTAAGGTTAGGGAACATGTTAGGGTACGGGTTAGTGTTAGTGTACATGTTAGGATCAGGGTACGTTTTATTGTAAGGTATAGGGTTAGGGTTAGTGTTAGGTTTAGCGCACGAGTAAGGTTTAGGGTATAGGTGAGGGCACGCAAACTTTTTAGAGTTACGGTATGTGTTAGGGTACGGGTTAGTGTTAGAGTATGGATTAGGATTAGAGTATGGGTTAGGGTAAGTGTTAGGGTTAGTGTTAGCTTTATGTTTAAGGTTAGTGTTAGTGTTAGCCAATGGGTAAGCTTTAGGGTACAGGTGAGACTGTGAAAAAATGTTAGGTTTAGGGTACATGTTAGATTACGGGTTAGTGTTAATGTAAGGTTTAGGAATAGGGTATGGTGTAGGGTAAGGTTTAGGGTTAGGTTTAGTGTTAGCACTTGGGTAAGTTTTAGGGTACATGTGAGGATACGAAAACGTGTGAAGTTTAGGGTATGTGTCAGGGTAGGGTTCAGTGTCAGAGTAACGGTTAGGGTTAGGGTTCGTTTAGGATAAGGGTTCGGGTTAGTTAAGGGTTAGGTTTAGGGTTCATGTTAGCATTAGAAAACGAGTTTAGGGTACAGGTGAGGGTACAAAAACTTTTTAGTGCTAGCGAACATATTAGGGTATGGGTTAGTGTTAGTGAATGGGTTACGATTGTGATATGGCTTAGGCTAAGCTTTAGGGTTAAGGTAGGTTTAGGTTTAGTGTTAGGGTTAGCGAACAGTTAAGTTTTAGGGTACAGGTGAGGGTACGAAAACGTGTTAGTGTTAGGTTATGTGTTAGGGTAAGGGTTACTGTTAGTGTACGGTTTAAGTTTAGGGTACGGGTTAGGGTAAGGTTTAGGGTTAGGTGTAGGGTTTCGTTTAAGGTTAGGGTGGAGTTATCAAATGGTAAGGTTTAGGGTACCGGTGAGGGTACGGAAACGTGTTAGGGTCAGGGTACGTATTAGGGTACGGGTTAGTGTTAGTGTATGGGTTAAGATTAGGGTACAGTGTTAGGGTAAGATTTAGAGCTAGGGTTACGTTTAGGTTTAGGGTTAGGTTTAGGGACAGCGAGCGGGTAAGCTTTAGGGTACACATGAGGGTACGAAAACGTGTTAGGCTTAGGGTACATGCTAGGGTTCATGTTAGGCTTAGTGCACGGATTAGGATTAGGGTACAGGTTAGGGTAAGGTATAGGGATAGGTTTAGGGATAGGTTTTAGGGTTAGGGTTAGGTTTGGTGAATGGTTAATATTTAGTGTACAGGTGAGGGTACAGAAATGTTTTAGTGTACACGTTAGTCTTCTTGTATGGGTTAGGATTATGGGACGGGTTAGGGTAAGTTTCAGGGTTAGGTTTAGGGATAAGATTAGGGTTAAGGTTAGGGATAGCGAACAGGTAAGTATCAGGTTAAAAGTGAAGGTACGAAAACATGTTAAGCTTAGAGTACGGGTTAGTGTTAGTGTACGGGTTATGATTGGGGTACCATTTAGGGTAAGGTTAGGGTTATGGTTAGGGATAGGTTTAGGGTTAAGGTTAGGGATAGCGAACGGGTATGGTTCAGGTTACATGTGACGGTTATGAATACGTGTTAGGGTTAGGGTACGTGATAGGTTACGGTTTATTTTTAGTGTATGGTTTAGGATTAGTGTATGGGTTAGGGTAAGATTTAGGGGCAGTTTTAGGGTTAAGGTTTGGTTTAGGTTTAGGTTTAGTGTTAACGAACGGGTAAGGTTTAGGGTACAGGTGAGGGTACGAAAAGCTTTTAGGGTTAGGAAACGTCTTAGTGTATGGGTTAGTTTTAGTATACGGGTTAGGATTAGGGTACAGGTTAGGGTAAGGATTAGGGTTAGGTTTAGCTTTAGGTTTAGGGTTAGTGGTAGGTTTCGTGAATGGTAAGTTTTAGGGTACAGGTGAGGGTACGAAAACGTGTTACGTTTAGGGTACCTGTTAGTTTCCTGGTTAGTGTTAGAGTACGATTTAGGATAAGAGCACAGGCTCGGGTAAGGTTTAGGGTTAGGGTTAGGGTTAGGTTTAGGATTAGTGTTATGGTTATCAAACAGTTAAGTTTTAGGGTACATTTGAGGGTATGAAAAGCTTTTAGGGTTAGGGTATGTGTTAGGATATGTGTTAGTGTTAGTGTATGCATTAGCATTAGGGTACGGGTTAGGGTTATGTTTAGGTCTAGGGTTAGGGTTAGCAAACAGGTAACCTTTAGGGTACAGGTGAGGGTATGGAAAAGTGTTAGTGTCAGGGTACGTGTTAGGGCACATGTTAGTGTGAGGGTATGGTTTAGTATTAGGGTACGGGTTAGGCTAAAGTTTAGGGTTGGGGTTAGGTTTGGATTAGGGGTAGGGTTAGGGTTAGCGAACAGGTAAGGTTTAGGGTACAGATGAGGGTACGGAAAACTGTTACAGTCAGGGTACGTGTTAGGGCATGGGTTAGTGTTAGTGTATGCGTTAGGATTTGAGTACGGGTTAGGGTAAGGTGTATGGTTGAGGTTAGGTTTAGGTTTAGGTTTAGGGTTAGGGTTACCGAAGGGTAAGGTTTAGAATACAAATGAGGGTATGGCAACGTGTTAGAGTCAGGGTACGTGTTAGGGCATGGTTTAGAGTTGGTGTACGGGTTAGGATTAGGTTACGGGTTAGGGTAAGGGGTAGGGTTGTGGTTAGGTTTATGTTTAGGGCTAGGGTTAGGGTTAGCGAAAGGGTAAGGTTTAGGGTACAGTTGAGGGTATGGAAAATTTTAGGGTCAGGGTACGTGTTAGGGCATGCGTTAGTGTTAGTGCATGGGTTAAGATTAGGGTTCGGGTTAGGGTAAGTTGTAGGTTTGGGGTGTGTTTCGGTTTAGGACTACGGTTCGGGTTAGCAAACTTGTAAGGTTTAGGGTATAGGTGAGGTTACAGAAAAGTGTTGGGGTCAGGTGCCTGTTTAGGGAGAGGTTAGTGTTACTGAACGGTTTAGGATTATGATTCGGGTTGGTGTAAGGTGTAGGGTTAGTGTTAGGTTTAGGTGTAGGGCTAGGGCTAGTGTTCGCGAATGGGTGATGTTTATGGTACAGGTGAGGTTAAGGAAAATTTTTAGGGTCATATTACGTGTTACGGCATGGGTTAGTGTTAGTGTACGGGTTAGGATTATGGTACGGTTTAGGGTAAAATTAGGGTTGCGGTTAGGGTAAGGTTTAGGGTTAGGGTTAGCATTTGTGAATGGGTAACATTTAGTGTACAGGTGAGGGAACAAAAATGTTTTAGGGTACGGGTTAGTGTTAGTGTACGAGTTAGGATTAGGTTACGGGTAGGGAAAGGTTTAGGTTTAGGTTTAGGGACAGGTTTAAGGTTAAGGTTAGGGACAGTGAACGGGTAAGTTTCAGGTTACAGATGAGGGTACAAAAACATTTTAGGCTTAGGGTACGGTTTACTCTTAGTGTCCAGTTTAGGATTAGTGTACGTGTAGGGTAAGGGTTAGGGTTAGAGTTAGGTTTAGGCTTAGGGTTACGGTTAGCGAACGGCCAAGCTTTAGGGTACAGGTGAGGGTAAGAATACGTGTTAAAGTTAGGGAATGTGTTAGGGTACGGGTTAGTGTTAGTGTACATGTTAGTATCAGGGTACGTTTTATTGTAAGGTATAGGGTTAGGGTTAGGGTTAGGTTTAGCGAACGGGTAAGGTTTAGGGTATAGGTGAGGGCACGCAAAATTTTTAGAGTTACGGTATGTGTTAGGGTACGGGTTAGTGTTAGAGTATGGATTAGGATTAGAGTATGGGTTAGGGTAAGTGTTAGGGTTAGTGTTAGCTTTATGTTTAAGGTTAGTGTTAGTGTTAGCCAATGGGTAAGCTTTAGAGTACAAGTGAGACTGTGAAAAAATGTTAGGTTTAGGGTACATGTTAGATTACAGGTTAGTGTTAATGTAAGGTTTAGGAATAGGGTATGGTGTAGGGTAAGGTTTAGGGTTAGGTTTAGTGTTAGCACTCGGGTAAGTTTTAGGGTACAAGTGAGGATACGAAAACGTGTGAAGTTTAGGGTATGTGTCAGGGTAGGGTTCAGTGTTAGAGTACCGGTTAGGGTTAGGGTTCATTTAGGATAAGGGTTCAGGTTAGTTAAGGGTTAGGTTTAGGGTTCATGTTAGCATTAGAAAACGGGTTTACGGTACAGGTGAGGGTACAAAAACTTTTTAGTGCTAGCGAACATATTAGGGTATGGGTTAGTGTTAGTGAATGGGTTACGATTGTGATATGGCTTAGGCTAAGGTTTAGGGTTAAGGTAGGTTTAGGTTTAGTGTTAGGCTTAGCGAACAGGTAAGTTTTAGGGTACAGGTGAGGGTACGAAAACGTGTTAGTGTTAGGTTATGTGTTAGGGTAAGTGTTACTGTTAGTGTACAGTTTAAGTTTAGGGTACGGGTTAGTGTAAGTTTTAGGGTTAGGTGTAGGGTTTGGTTTAGGGTTAGGGTGGAGTTATCAAATGGTAAGGATTAGGGTACAGGTGAGGGTACGGAAACGTGTTAGGGTCAGGGTACGTATTAGGGTACGGGTTAGTGTTAGTGTATGGGTTAAGATTAGGTTACAGGGTTAGGGTAAGATTTACAGCTAGGGTTACGTTTAGGTTTAGGGTTAGGTTTAGGGACAGCGAGCGGGTAAGCTTTAGGGTACACATGAGGGTATGAAAACGTGTTAGGCTTAGGGTACATGCTAGGGTTCATGTTAGGCTTAGTGCACGGATTAGGATTAGGGTACAGGTTAGGGTAAGGTATAGGGATAGGGTTAGGGATAGGTTTTAGGGTTAGGGTTAGGTTTGGTGAATGGTTAATATTTAGTGTACAGGTGAGGGTACAGAAATGTTTTAGTGTACACGTTAGTCTTCGTGTATGGGTTAGGATTATGGGATGGGTTAGGGTAAGTTTCAGGGTTAGGTTTAGGGATAAGATTAGGGTTAAGGTTAGGGATAGCGAACAGGTAAGTATCAGGTTAAAAGTGAAGGTACGAAAACATGTTAAGCTTAGAGTACGGGTTAGTGTTAGTGTACGGGTTATGATTGGGGTACCATTTAGGGTAAGGTTAGGGTTATGGTTAGGGATAGGTTTAGGGTTAAAGTTAGGGATAGCGAACGGGTATGGTTCAGGTTACATGTGAGGGTTACGAATACGTGTTAGGCTTAGGGTACGTGATAGGTTACGGTTTATTTTTAGTGTATGGTTTAGGATTAGTGTATGGGTTAGGGTAAGATTTAGGGGCAGGTTTAGGGTTAAGGTTTGGTTTAGGTTTAGGTTTAGTGTTAATGAACGGGTAAGGTTTAGGGTACAGGTGAGGGTACGAAAAGCTTTTAGGGTTAGGAAACGTCTTAGTGTATGGGTTAGTTTTAGTATACGGGTTAGGATTAGGGTACAGGTTAGGGTAAGGATTAGGGTTAGGTTTAGGTTTAGGTTTAGGGTTAGTGGTAGGTTTCGTGAATGGTAAGTTTTAGGGTACAGGTGAGTGTACGAAAACGTGTTACGTTTAGGGTACCTGTTAGTTTCCTGGTTAGTTTTAGAGTACGTTTTAGGATAAGAGCACAGGTTCGGGTAAGGTTTAGGGTTAGGGTTAGGGTTAGGTTTAGGATTAGTGTTATGGTTAAAAAACAGTTAAGTTTTAGGGTACATTTGAGGGTATGAAAAGCTTTTAGGGTTAGGGTATGTGTTAGGATATGTGTTAGTGTTAGTGTATGCATTAGCATTAGGGTACAGGTTAGGGTTATGTTTAGGGCTAGGGTTAGGGTTAGTGAACAGGTAACCTTTAGGGTACAGGTGAGGGTATGGAAAAGTGTTAGTGTCAGGGTATGTGTTAGGGCACATGTTAGTGTGAGTGTATGGTTTAGTATTAGGGTACGGGTTAGGCTAAAGTTTAGGGTTGGGGTTAGGTTTGGATTAGGGGTATGGTTCGGGTTAGCGAACAGGTAAGGTTTAGGGTACAGATGACGGTACGGAAAACAGTTACAGTCAGGGTACGTGTTAGGGCATGGGTTAGTGTTAGTGTATGCGTTAGCATTTGAGTACGGGTTAGGGTAAGTTGTAGGGTTGGGGTTAGGTTTAGGCTTAGGTTTAGGGGTAGGGTTACCGAAGGGTAAGGTTTAGGATACAAATGAGGGTATGGCAACGTGTTAGAGTCAGGGTACGTGTTAGGGCATGGTTTAGAGTTGGTGTACGGGTTAGGATTAGGGTACGGGTTGGGGTAAGGGGTAGGGTTGTGGTTAGGTTTATGTTTAGGGCTAGGGTTAGTGTTAGCGAAAGGGTAAGGTTTAGGGTACAGTTGAGGGTATGGAAAATTTTAGGGTCAGGGTACGTGTTAGGGCATGCGTTAGTGTTAGTGTATGGGTTAAGATTAGGGTGCGGGTTAGGGTAAGGTGTATGTTTCGGGTCTGTTTCGGTTTAGGACTACGGTTCGGGTTAGCAAACTTGTAAGGTTTAGGGTATAGGTGAGGTTACAGAAAAGTGTTGGGGTCAGGTGCCTGTTAAAGTAGATGTTAGTGTTACTGAACGGTTTAGGATTATGATTCGCGTTGGTGTAAGGTGTAGGGTTAGTGTTAGGTTTAGGTGTAGGGCTAGGGCTATTGTTCGCAAATGGGTCATGTTTATGGTACAGGTGAGGGTAAGGAAACTTGTTAGGGTCATGTTACGTGTTACGGCATGGGTTAGTGTTAGTGTACAGGTTAGGATTAGGGTACGGTTTAGGGTAAAGGTAGGGTTGCGGTTAGGGTTAGGTTTAGGGTTAGGGTTAGTGTTTGTGAATGGGTAACATTTAGTGTACAGGTGAGGGAATAAAAATGTTTTAGGGTACGGGTTAGTGTTAGTGTACGGGTTAGGATTAGGTTACGGGTAGGGAAAGGTTTAGGTTTAGGTTTAGGGACAGGTTTAAGGTTAAGGTTAGGGACAGTGAACGGGTAAGTTTCAGGTTACAGATGAGGGTACAAAAACATTTTAGGCTTAGGGTACGTTTTACTCTTAGTGTCCAGTTTAGGATTAGTGTACGTGTAGGGTAAGGGTTAGGGTTAGAGTTAGGTTTAGGCTTAGGGTTACGGTTAGCGAACGGCCAAGCTTTAGGGTACAGGTGAGGGTAAGAATACGTGTTAAGGTTAGGGAACGTGTTAGGGTACGGGTTAGTGTTAGTGTACATTTTAGGATCAGGGTACGTTTTATTGTAAGGTATAGGGTTAGGGTTAGGGTTAGGTTTAGCGAACGGGTAAGGTTTAGGGTATAGGTGAGGGCACGCAAACTTTTTAGAGTTATGGTATTTTTTAGGGTATGGGTTAGTGTTAGAGTATGGATTAGGATTAGAGTATGGGTTAGGGTAAGTGTTAGGGTTAGTGTTAGCTTTATGTTTAAGGTTAGTGTTAGTGTTAGCCAATGGGTAAGCTTTAGGGTACAGGTGAGACTGTGAAAAAATGTTAGGTTTAGAGTACATGTTAGATTACGGGTTAGTGTTAATGTAAGGTTTAGCAATAGGGTATGGTGTAGGGTAAGGTTTAGGGTTAGGTTTAGTGTTAGCACTCGGGTAAGTTTTAGGGTACATGTGAGGATACAAAAACGTGTGAAGTTTAGGGTATGTGTCAGGGTAGGGTTCAGTGTTAGAGTACCGGTTAGGGTTAGGGTTCGTTAAGGATAAGGGTTCGGGTTAGTTAAGGGTTAGGTTTAGGGTTCATGTGAGCATTAGAAAACGGGTTTACGGTACAGGTGAGGGTACAAAAACTTTTTAGTGCCAGCGAACAAATTAGGGTATGGGTTAGTGTTAGTGAATGGGTTACGATTGTGATATGGCTTAGGCTAAGGTTTAGGGTTAAGGTAGGTTTAGGTTTAGTGTTAGGGTTAGCGTATGGGTAAGTTTTAGGGTACAGGTGAGGGTACGAAAACGTGTTAGTGTTAGGTTATGTGTTAGGGTAAAGGTTACTGTTAGTGTACGGTTTAGGTTTAGGGTACGGGTTAGGATAAGGTTTAGTGTTAGGTGTAGGGTTTGGTTTAGGGTTAGGGTGGAGTTATCAAATGGTAAGGTTTAGGGTACAGGTGAGGGTACGGAAACGTGTTAGGGTCAGGGTACGTATTAGGGTACGGGTTAGTGTTAGTGTATGGGTTAAGATTAGGGTACAGGGTTAGGGTAAGATTTAGAGTTAGGGTTACGTTTAGGTTTAGGGTTAGGTTGAGGGATAGCGAGCGGGTAAAGTTTAGGGTACACATGAGGGTACGAAAATGTGTTAGGCTTAGGGTACATGCTAGGGTTCATGTTAGGCTTAGTGCACGGATTAGGATTAGGGTACAGGTTAGGGTAAGGTTTAGGGATAGTGTTAGGGATAGGTTTTAGGGTTAGGGTTAGGTTTGGTGAATGGTTAATATTTAGTGTACAGGTGAGGGTACAGAAATGTTTTAGTGTACACGTTAGTGTTCGTGTATGGGTTAGGATTATGGGACGGGTTAGGGTAAGTTTTAGGGTTAGGTTTAGGGATAAGATTAGGGTTAAGGTTAGGGATAGCGAACAGGTAAGTATCAGGTTAAAAGTGAAGGTACGAAAATATGTTAAGCTTAGAGTACGGGTTAGTGTTAGTGTACGGGTTATGAATGGGGTACCATTTAGGGTAAGGTTAGGGTTAGGGTTAGGGATAGGTTTAGGGTTTAGGTTAGGGATAGCGAACGGGTATGGTTCAGGTTACATGTGAGGGTTACGAATACGTGTTAGGGTTAGGGTACGTGATCGGTTATGGTTTATTTTTAGTGTACGGTTTAGGATTAGTGTATGGCTTAGGGTAAGATTTAGGGGCAGGTTTAGGGTTAAGGTTTGGTTTAGGTTTAGGTTTAGTGTTAACGAACGGGTAAGGTTTAGGGTACAGGTGAGGGTACGAAAAGCTTTTAGGGTTAGGAAACGTCTTAGTGTATGGGTTAGTTTTAGTATACGGGTTAGGATTAGGGTACAGGTTAGGGTAAGGATTAGGGTTAGGGTTAGGTTTAGGTTGAGGGTTAGTGTTAGGTTTCGTGAATGGTAAGTTTTAGGGTACAGGTGAGGGTACGAAAACGTGTTACGTTTAGGGTACCTGTTAGTTTCCTGGTTAGTTTTAGAGTACGTTTTAGGATAAGAGCACAGGTTCGGGTAAGGTTTATGGTTAGGGTTAGGGTTAGGTTTAGGATTAGTGTTATGGTTATCAAACAGTTAAGTTTTAGGGTACATTTGAGGGTATGAAAAGCTTTTAGGGTTAGGGTATGTGTTAGGATATGTGTTAGTGTTAGTGTATGCATTAGCATTAGGGTACGGGTTAGGGTTATGTTTAGGGCTAGGGTTAGGGTTAGCTAACAGGTAACCTTTAGGGTACAGGTGAGGGTATGGAAAAGTGTTAGTGTCAGGGTATGTGTTAGGGAACATGTTAGTGTGAGTGTATGGTTTAGTATTAGGGTACGGGTTAGGCTAAAGATTAGGGTTGGGGTTAGGTTTGGATTAGGGGTATGGTTCGGGTTAGCGAACAGGTAAGGTTTAGGGTACAGATGAGGGTACGGAAAACTGTTACAGTCAGGGTACGTGTTAGGGCATGGGTTATTGTTAGTGTATGCGTTAGGATTTGAGTACGGGTTAGGGTAAGGTGTAGGGTTGGGGTTAGGTTTAGGTTTAGGTTTAGGTTTATGGGTAGGGTTACCGAAGTGTAAGGTTTAAGATACAAATGAGGGTATGGCAACGAGTTAGAGTCAGGGTACGTGTTAGGGCATGGTTTAGAGTTGGTGTACGGGTTAGGATTAGGGTACGGGTTAGGGTAAGGTGTAGGGTTGTGGTTAGGTTTATGTTTAGGGCCAGGGTTAGGGTTAGCGAATTGGTAAGGTTTAGGGTACAGTTGAGGTTATTGAAAATTTTAGGGCCAGGGTACGTGTTAGGGCCTGCGTTAGTGTTAGTGTATGGGTTAAGATTAGGGTTCGGGTTAAGGTAAGGTGTAGGTTTGGGGTCTGTTTCGGTTTAGGACTACGGTTCGGGTTAGCAAACTTGTAAGGTTTAGGGTATAGGTGAGGTTACAGAAAAGTGTTGGGGTCAGGTGCCTGTTTAGGCAGAGGTTAGTGTTACTGAACGGTTTAGGATTATGATTCGTGTTGGTGTAAGGTGTAGGGTTAGTGTTAGGTTTAGGTGTAGGGCTAGGGCTAGTGTTCGCGAATGGGTGATGTTTATGGTACAGGTGAGGGTAAGGAAACTTTTTAGGGTCATGTTACGTGTTACGGCATGGGTTAGTGTTAGTGTATGGGTTAGGATTATGGTACGGTTTAGGGTAAAGGTAGGGTTGCGGTTAGGGTTAGGTTTAGGGTTAGGGTTAGGGTTTGTGAATGGGTAACATTTAGTGTACAGGTGAGGGAACAAAAATGTTTTAGGGTACGGGTTAGTGTTAGTGTATGTGTTAGGATTAGGTTACGGGTTAGGGAAAGGTTTAGGTTTAGATTTAGGGACAGGTTTAAGGTTAAGGTTAGGGACAATGAACGGGTAAGTTTCAGGTTACAGATGAGGGTACAAAAACATTTTAGGCTTAGGGTACGGGTTACTCTTAGTGTCCAGTTTAGGATTAGTGTACGTGTAGGGTAAGGGTTAGGGTTAGAGTTAGGTTTAGGCTTAGGGTTACGGTTAGCGAATGGCCAAGATTTAGGGTACAGGTGAGGGTAAGAATTCGTGTTAAGGTTAGGGAACATGTTAGGGTACGGGTTAGTGTTAGTGTACATTTTAGGATCAGGGTACGTTTTATTGTAAGGTATAGGGTTAGGGTTAGGGTTAGGTTTAGCGAACGGGTAAGGTTTAGGGTATAGGTGATGGCACGCAAACTTTATAGAGTTACGGTATTTGTTAGGGTACTGGTTAGTGTTAGAGTATGGATTAGGATTAGAGTATGGGTTAGGGTAAGTGTTAGGGTTAGTGTTAGCTTTATGTTTAAGATTAGTGTTAGTGTTAGCCAATGGGTAAGCTTTAGGGTACAGGTGAGACTGTGAAAAAATGTTAGGTTTAGAGTACATGTTAGATTACGGGTTAGTGTTAATGTAAGGTTTAGGAATAGGGTATGGTGTAGGGTAAGGTTTAGGGTTAGGTTTAGTGTTAGCACTCGGGTAAGTTTTAGGGTACATGTGAGGATACGAAAACGTGTGAAGTTTAGGGTATGTGTCAGGGTAGGGTTCAGTGTTAGAGTACCGGTTAGGGTTAGGGTTCGTTAAGGATAAGGGTTCGGGTTAGTTAAGGGTTAGGTTTAGGGTTCATGTGAGCATTAGAAAACGGGTTTACGGTACAGGTGAGGGTACAAAAACTTTTTAGTGCTAGCGAACATATTAGAGTATGGGTTAGTGTTAGTGAATGGGTTACGATTGTGATATGGCTTAGGCTAAGGATTAGGGTTAAGGTAGGTTTAGGTTTAGTGTTAGGCTTAGCGAATGGGTAAGTTTTAGGGTACAGGTGAGGGTACGAAAACGTGTTAGTGTTAGGTTATGTGTTAGGGTAAGGGTTACTGTTAGTGTACGGTTTAGGTTTAGGGTACGGGTTAGGGTAAGGTTTAGGGTTAGGTGTAGGATTTGGTTTAGGGTTAGGGTGGAGTTATCAAATGGTAAGGTTTAGGGTACAGGTGAGGGTACGGAAACGTGTTAGGGTCAGGGTATGTATTAGGGTACGGGTTAGTGTTAGTGTATGGGTTAAGATTAGGGTACAGTGTTAGGGTAAGATTTCGAGCTAGGGTTACGTTTAGGTTTAGGGTTAGGTTTAGGGACAGCGAGCGGGTAAGCTTTAGGGTACACATGAGGGTACGAAAACGTGTTAGGCTTAGGGTACATGCTAGGGTTCATGTTAGGCTTAGTGCACGGATTAGGATTAGGGTACAGGTTAGGGTAAGGTATAGGGATAGGGTTAGGGATAGGTTTTAGGGTTAGGGTTAGGTTTGGTGAATGGTTAATATTTAGTGTACAGGTGAGGGTACAGAAATGTTTTAGTGTACACGTTAGTCTTCGTGTATGGGTTAGGATTATGGGACGGGTTAGGGTAAGTTTCAGGGTTAGGTTTAGGGATAAGATTAGGGTTAAGGTTAGGGATAGCGAACAGGTAAGTATCAGGTTAAAAGTGAAGGTACGAAAACATGTTAAGCTTAGAGCACGGGTTAGTGTTAGTGTACGGGTTTTGAATGGGGTACCATTTAGGGTAAGGTTAGGGTTAGGGTTAGGGATAGGTTTAGGGTTTAGGTTAGGGATAGCGAACGGGTATGGTTCAGGTTACATGTGAGGGTTACGAATACGTGTTAGGGTTAGGGTACGTGATAGGTTATGGTTTATTTTTAGTGTACGGTTTAGGATTAGTGTATGGCTTAGGTTAAGATTTAGGGGCAGGTTTTCGGTTAAGGTTTGGTTTAGGTTTAGGTTTAGTGTTAACGAACGGGTAAGGTTTAGGGTACAGGTGAGGGTACGAAAAGCTTTTAGGGTTAGGAAACGTCTTAGTGTATCGGTTAGTTTTAGTATACGGGTTAGGATTAGGGTACAGGTTAGGGTAAGGATTAGGGTTAGGGTTAGGTTTAGGTTTAGGGTTAGTGTTAGGTTTCGTGAATGGTAAGTTTTAGGGTACAGGTGAGGGTACGAAAACGTGTTACGTTTAGTGTACCTGTTAGTTTCCTGGTTAGTTTTAGAGTACGTTTTAGGATAAGAGCACAGGTTCGGGTAAGGTTTAGGGTTAGGGTTAGGGTTAGGTTTAGGATTAGTGTTATGATTATCAAACAGTTAAATTTTAGGGTACATTTGAAGGTATGAAAAGCTTTTAGGGTTAGGGTATGTGTTAGGATATGTGTTAGTGTTAGTGTATGCATTAGCATTAGGGTACAGGTTAGGGTTATGTTTAGGGCTAGGGTTAGGGTTAGCGAACAGGTAACCTTTTGGGTACAGGTGAGGGTATGGAAAAGCGTTAGTGTCAGGGTATGTGTTAGGGCACATGTTAGTGTGAGTGTATGGTTTAGTATTAGGGTACGGGTTAGGCTAAAGATTAGGGTTGGGGTTAGGTTTGGATAAGGGGTAGGGTTAGGGTTAGCGAACAGGTAAGGTTTAGGGTACAGATGAGGGTACGGAAAACTGTTACAGTCAGGGTACATGTTAGGGCATGGGTTAGTGTTAGTGTAGGCGTTAGGATTTGAGTATGGGTTAGGGTAAGGTGTAGGGTTGGGGTTAGGTTTAGGTTTAGGTTTAGGGGTAGGGTTACCGAAGGGTAAGGTTTAGGATACAAATGAGGGTATGGCAACGTGTTAGGGTCAGGGTACGTTTTAGGGCATGGCTTAGACGTGGTGTACGGGTTAGGCTTAGGGTACGGGTTAGGGTAAAGTGTAGGGTTGTGGTTAGCTTTATGTTTTGGGCTAAGGTTAGGGTTAGCGAATGGGTAAGGTTTAGTTTACAGTTGAGGTTATGGAAAATTTTAGGGTCAGGGTACATGTTAGGGCATGCGTTAGTGTTAGTGTATGGGTTAATATTAGGGTGTGGGATGGGTAAGGTGTAGGTTTGGGGTCCTTTTCGGTTTAGGACTACGGTTCCGGTTAGCAAAATTGTAAGCTTTAGGGTATAGGTGAGGTTATAGAAAAGTGTTGGGGTCAGGGTGCGTGTTAAGGCAGAGGTTAGTGTTAGTGAACGGGTTAGGATTATGATTCGGGTTGGTGTAAGGTGTAGGGTTAGTGTTAGGTTTAGGTGTAGGGCTAGGGCAAGTGTTCGCGAATGGGTGATGTTTATGGTACAGGTGAGGGTAAGGAAACGTGTTAGGGTCATGTTACGTGTTAGGGCATGTGTTAGTGTTAGTGTACGGGTTAGGATTAGGGTACAGGTTAGGGAAAGGTTTAGGTTTAACTTTAGGGACAGGTTTAAGGTTAAGGTTAGGGACAGTGAACGGGTAAGTTTCAGGTTACAGATGAGGGTACAAAAACATTTTAGGCTTAGGGTACGGGTTACTCTTAGTGTCCAGTTTAGGATTAGTGTACGTTTAGGGTAAGGGTTAGGGTTAGAGTTAGGTTTAGGCTTAGGGTTACGATTAGCGAACGGCCAAGGTTTAGGGTACAGGTGAGGTTAAGAATACGTGTTAAGGTTAGGGAACGTGTTAGGGTACGGGTTAGTGTTAGTGTACATGTTAGGATCAGGGTACGTTTTATTGTAAGGTATATGGTTAGGATTAGGGTTAGGTTTAGCGAACGGGTAAGGTTTAGGGTATAGGTGAGGGCACGCAAACTTTCTAGAGTTACGGTATGTGTTAGGGTACGGGTTAGTGTTAGAGTATGGCTTAGGATTAGATTATGGGTTAGGGTAAGTGTTAGGGTTAGTGTTAGCTTTATGTTTAAGGTTAGTGTTAGTGTTAGCCAATGGGTAAGCTTTAGGGTACAGGTGAGACTGTGAAAAAATGTTAGCTTTAGGGTACATGTTAGATTACAGGTTAGTGTTAATGTAAGGTTTAGGAATAGGGTATGGTGTAGGGTAAAGTTTAGGGTTAGGTTTAGTGTTAGCACTCGGGTAAGTTTTAGGGTACATGTGAGGATACGAAAACGTGTGAAGTTTAGGGTATGTGTCAGGGTAGGGTTCAGTGTTTAGTGCTGGTTAGGGTTAGGGTTCGTTTAGGATAAGCGTTCGGGTTAGTTAAGGGTTAGGTTTAGGGTTCATGTTAGCATTAGAAAACGGGTTTAGGGTACAGGTGAGGGTACAAAAACTTTTTAGTGCTAGCGAACATATTAGGGTATGGGTTAGTGTTAGTGAATGGGTTACAATTGTGCTATGGCTTAGGCTAAGGTTAGGGTTAAGGTAGGTTTAGGTTTAGTGTTAGGGTTAGCGAACGGGTAAGTTTTAGGGTACAGGTGAGGGTACGAAAACGTGTTAGTGTTAGGTTATGTGTTAGGGTAAGGGTTACTGTTAGTGTACGGTTTAGGTTTAGGGTACGGGTTAGGGTAAGGTTTAGGGTTAGATGTAGGGTTTGGTTTAGGGTTAGGGTGGAGTTATCAAATGGTAAGGTTTAGAGTACAGGTGAGGGTACAGAAACGTGTTAGGGTCAGGGTACGTATTAGGGTAAGGGTTGGTGTTTGTGTATGGGTTAAGATTAGGGTACAGGGTTAGGGTAAGATTTAGAGTTAGGGTTACGTTTAGGTTTAGGGTTAGGTTTAGGGATAGCGAGCGGGTAAGGTTTAGGGTACACATGAGGGTACGAAAACGTGTTAGGGTTAGGGTACATGCTAGGGTTCATGTTATGCTTAGTGCACAGATTAGGATTAGGGTACAGGTTAGGGTAATGTATAGGGATAGTGTTAGGGATAGGTTTTAGGGTTAGGGTTAGGTTTGGTGAATGGTTAATATATAGTGTACAGGTGAGGGTACAGAAATGTTTTAGTGTAGGCGTTAGTGTTCGTGTATGGGTTAGGATTATGGGACGGGTTAGGGTAAGTTTAGGGTTAGATTTAGGGATAAGATTAGGGTTAAGGTTAGGGATAGCGAACAGGTAAGTATCAGGTTAAAAGTGAAGGTACGAAAACATGTTAAGCTTAGAGTACGGGTTAGTGTTAGTGTACGGGTTATGATTGGGGTACCATTTAGGGTAAGGTTAGGGTTAGGGTTAGGGATAGGTTTCGGGTTAAGGTTAGGGATAGCGAACGAGTATGGTTCAGGTTACATGTGAGGGTTACGAATATGTGTTAGCGTTAGGGTACGTGATAGGTTACGGTTTATTTTTAGTGTACGGTTTTGGATTAGTGTATGGGTTAGGGTAAGATTTAGGGGCAGGTTTAGGGTTAAGGTTTGGTTTAGCTTTAGGTTTAGTGTTAACGAACGGGTAAGGTTTAGGGTACAGGTGAGGGTACGAAAAGCTTTTAGGGTTAGGAAACGTCTTAGTGTATGGGTTAGTTTTAGTATACGGGTTAGGATTAGGGTACAGGTTAGGGTAAGGATTAGGGTTAGGGTTAGGTTTAGGTTTAGGGTTAGTGTTAGGTTTCGTGAATGGTAAGTTTTAGGGTACAGGTGAGGGTACGAAAACGTGTTAAGTTTAGGGTACCTGTTAGTTTCCTGGTTAGTTTTAGAGTACGTTTTAGGATAAGAGCACATGTTCGGGTAAGGTTTAGGGTTAGGGTTAAGGTTAGGTTTAGGATTAGTGTTATGGTTATCAAAGAGTTAAGTTTTAGGGTACATTTGAGGGTATGAAAAGCTTTTAGGGTTAGGGTATGTGTTAGGATATGTGTTAGTGTTAGTGTATGCATTAGCATTAGGGTACGGGTTAGGGTTATGTTTAGGGCTAGGGTTAGGGTTAGCGAACAGGTAAACTTTAGGGTACAGGTGAGGGTATGGAAAAGTGTTAGTGTCAGGGTATGTGTTAGGGCACATGTTAGTGTGAGTGTATGGTTTAGTATTAGGGTACAGGTTAGGCTAAAGTTTAGGGTTGGGGTTAGGTTTGGATTAGGGTTAGCGAACAGGTAAGGTTTAGGGTACAGATGAGGGTACGGAAAACTCTTACAGTCAGGGTACGTGTTAGGGCATGGGTTAGTGTTAGTGTATGCGTTAGGATTTGAGTACGGGTTAGGGTAAGGTGTAGGGTTGGGGTTAGCTTTAGGTTTAGGTTTAGGGGTAGGGTTACCGAAGGGTAAGGTTTAGGATACAAATGAGGGTATGGCAACGTGTTAGAGTCAGGGTACGTGTTAGGGCATGGTTTAGAGTTGGTGTACGGGTTAGGATTAGGGTACGGGTTAGGGTAAGGGGTAGGGTTGTGGTTAGGTTTATGTTTAGGGCTACGGTTAGGGGTAGCGAATGGGTAAGGTTTAGGGTACAGTTGAGGGTATGGAAAATTTTAGGGTCAGGGTACGTGTTAGGGCATGCGTTAATGTTAGTGAATGGGTTAAGATTTGGGTGCGGGTTAGGGTAAGGTGTAGGTTTGGGGTCCGTTTCGGTTTAGGACAACGGTTCGGGTTAGCAAACTTGTAAGGTTTAGGGTATAGGTGAGGTTACAGAAAAGTGTTGGGGTCAGGGTGCGTGTTAAGGCAGAGGTTAGTGTTAGTGAACGGGTTAGGATTATGATTCGGGTTGGTGTAAGTTGTAGCGTTAGTGTTAGGTTTAGGTGTAGGGCTTGGGCTAGTGTTCGCGAATGGGTGATGTTTATGGTACAGGTGAGGGTAAGGAAACGTGTTAGGGTCATGTTACGTGTTAGGGCATGGGTTAGTGTTAGTGTACGGGTTAGGATTAGGGTACGGTTTAGGGTAAAGGTAGGGTTGTGGTTAGGGTTAGGTTTAGGTTTAGGGTTAGGGTTTGTGAATGGGTAACATTTAGTGTACAGGTGAGGGAACAGAAATGTTTTAGGGTACGGGTTAGTGTTAGTGTACGGGTTAGGATTAGGTTACGGGTTAGGGAAAGGTTTAGGTTTAGGTTTAGGGACAGGTTTAAGGTTAAGGTTAGGGACAGTGAACGGGTAAGTTTCAGGTTACAGATGAGGGTACAAAAACATTTTAGGCTTAGGGTACGGGTTACTATTAGTGTCCAGTTTAGGATTAGTGTACGTTTAGGGTAAGGGTTAGGGTTAGAGTTAGGTTTAGGCTTAGGGTTACGGTTAGCGAACGGCCAAGCTTTAGGGTACAGGTGAGGGTCAGAATACGTGTTAAGGTTAGGGAATGTTTTAGGGTACGGGTTAGTGTTAGTGTACATGTTAGGATCAGGGTACGTTTTATTGTAAAGTATAGGGTTAGGGTTAGGGTTAGGGTTAGCGAACGGGTAAGGTTTAGGATATAGGTGAGGGCACGCCAACTTTTTAGAGTTACGGTATGTGTTAGGTTATGGGTTAGGGTTAGAGTATGGATTAGGATTAGAGTATGGGTTAGGGTAAGTGTTAGGGTTAGTTTTAGGTTTATGTTTAAGGTTAGTGTTAGTGTTAGCCAATGGGTAAGCTTTAGGGTACAGGTGAGATTGTGAAAAAATGTTAGGTTTAGGGTACATGCTAGATTATGGGTTAGTGTTAATGTAAGGTTTAGGAATAGGGTATGGTGTAGGGTAAGGTTTAGGGTTAGGTTTAGTGTTAGCACTCGGGTAAGTTTTAGGGTACATGTGAGGATACGAAAACGTGTGAAGTTTAGGGCATGTGTCAGGGTAGGGTTCAGTGTTAGAGTACCGGTTAGGGTTAGGGTTCGTTTAGGATAAGGGTTCGGGTTAGTTAAGGGTTAGGTTTAGGGTTCATGTTAGCATTAGAAAACGGGTTTAGGGTAGAGGTGAGGGTACAAAAACTTTTCAGTGCTAGCGAACATATTAGGTTATGGATTACGATTGTGATATGGCTTAGGCTAAGGTTTAGGGTTAAGGTAGGTTTAGGTTTAGTGTTAGGGTTAGCGAACGGGTAAGTTTTAGGGTACAGTGAGGGTATGAAAACGTGTTAGTGTTAGGTTATGTGTTGGGTAAGGTTTACTGTTAGTGTACGGTTTAGGTTTAGGGTACGGGTTAGGGTAAGTTTTAGGGTTAGTTGTAGGGCTTGGTTTAGGGTTAGGGTGGAGTTATCAAATGGTAAGGTTTAGGGTACAGGTGACCATACGGAAACGTGTTAGGGTCAGGGTACGTATTATGGTACGGGTTAGTGTTAGTGTATGGGTTAAGAATAGGGTACAGGGTTAGGGTAAGATTTAGAGTTAAGGTTACCTTTAGGTTTAGGGTTAGGTTTAGGGATAGCGAGCGGGTAAGGTTTAGGGTACACATGAGGGTACGAAAACGTGTTAGGCTTAGGGTACATGCTAGGGTTCATGTCAGGCTTAGTGCACGGATTAGGATTAGGGTACAGGTTAGGGTAAGGTATAGGGATAGGGTTAGGGATAGGTTTTAGGGTTAGGGTTAGGTTTGGTGAATGGTTAATATTTAGTGTACAGGTGAGGGTACAGAAATGTTTTAGTGTACGCGTTAGTGTTCGTGTATGGGTTAGGATTATGGGACGGGTTAGGGTAAGTTTTAGGGTTAGGTTTAGGGATAAGATTAGGGTTAAGGTTAGGGATAGCGAACAGGTAAGTATCAGGTTAAAAGTGAAGGTACGAAAACATGTTAAGCTTAGAGTACGGGTTAGTGTTAGTGTACGGGTTATGATTGGGGTACCATTTAGGGTAAGGTTAGGCTTAGGGTTAGGGATAGGTTTAGGGTTAAGGTTAGGGATAGCGAACGGGTATGGTTCAGGTTACATGTGATGGTTACGAATACGTGTTAGGGTTAGGGTACGTGATAGGTTACAGTTTATTTTTAGTGTACGGTTTAGGATTAGTGTCTGGGTTAGGGTAAGATTTAGGGGCCGGTTTAGGGTTAAGGTTTGGTTTAGGTTTAGGTTTAGTGTTAACGAACGGGTAAGGTTTAGGGTACAGGTGAGGGTACGAAAAGCTTTTAGGGTTAGGAAACGTCTTAGTGTATGGGTTAGTTTTAGTATACGGGTTAGGATTAGGGTACAGGTTAGGGTAACGATTAGGGTTAGGGTTAGGTTTAGGTTTAGGTTTAGTGTTAGGTTTTGTGAATGGTAAGTTTTAGGGTACAGGTGAGGGTACGAAAACGAGTTACGTTTAGGGTACCTGTTAGTTTCCTGGTTAGTTTTAGAGTACGTTTAAGGATTAGAGCACAGGTTCGGGTAAGGTTTAGGGTTAGGGTTAGGGTTAGGTTTAGGATTAGTGTTATGGTTATCAAACAGTTAAGTTTTAGGGTACATTTGAGGGTATGAAAAGCTTTTAGGGTTAGGGTATGTGTTAGGATATGTGTTAGTGTTAGTGTATGCATTAGCATTAGGGTACCGGTTAGGGTTATGTTTAGGGCTTGGGTTAGGGTTAGCGAACAGGTAACCTTTAGGGTACACGTGAGGGTATGGAAAAGTGTTAGAGTCAGGGTATGTGTTAGGGCACATGTTAGTGTGAGTGTATGGATTAGTATTAGGGTACAGGTTAGGCTAAAGATTAGGGTTGGGGTTAGGTTTGGATTAGGGTTAGGGTTAGGGTTAGTGAACAGGTAAGGTTTAGGGTACAGATGAGGGTACGGAAAACTGTTACAGTCAGGGTACGTGTTAGGGCATGGGTTAGTGTTAGTGTATGCATTAGGATTTGAGTACGGGTTAGGGTAAGGTGTAGGGTTGGGGTTAGGTTTAGGTTTAGGTTTAGGGGTAGGTTTACCAAAGGGTAAGGTTTAGGATACAAATGAGGGTATGGCAACATGTTAGAGTCAGGGTACGTGTTAGGGCATGGTTTAGAGTTGGTGTACGGGTTAGGATTAGGGTACGGGTTAGGGTAAGGGGTAGGGTTGTGGTTAGGTTTATATTTAGGGCTAGGGTTAGGGTTAGCGAATGGGTAAGGTTTAGGGTACAGTTGAGGTTATGGAAAATTTTAGGGTCAGGGTACGTGTTAGGGCATGCGTTAGTGTTATTGTATGGGTTAAGATTAGGGTGCGGTTTAGGGTAAGCTGTAGGTTTGGGGTCCGTTTCGGTTTAGGACAACGGTTCGGGTTAGCAAACTTGTAAGGTTTAGGGTATAGGTGAGGTTACAGAAAAGTGTTGGGGTCAGGGTGCGTGTTAAGGCAGAGGTTAGTATTAGTGTACGGGTTAGGATTAGGGTACGGTTTAGGGTAAAGGTAGGGTTGCGGTTAGGGTTAGGTTTAGGGTTAGGGTTAGCGTTTGTGAATGGGTAACATTTAGTGTACAGGTGAGGGAACAAAAATGTTTTAGGGCACGGGTTAGTGTTAGTGTACGGGTTAGGATTAGGTTACGGGTTAGGGAAAGGTTTAGGTTTAGGTTTAGGGACAGGTTTAAGGTTAAGGTTAGGGACAGTGAACGGGTAAGTTTCAGGTTACAGATGAGGGTACAAAAACATTTTAGGCTTAGGTTACGTGTTACTCTTAGTGTCCACTTTAGGATTAGTGTACATTTAGGGTAAGGTTTAGGGTTAGAGTTAGCTTTAGGCTTAGGGGTACAGTTAGCAAACGGCCAAGCTTTAGGGTACAGGTGAGGATAAGAATACGTGTTAATTTTAGGGAACGTGTTAGGGTACGTGTTAGTGTTAGTGTACATGTTAGGATCAGGGTACGTTTTATTGTAAGGTATAGGGTTAGGGTTATGGTTAGGTTTAGTGAACGGGTAAGGTTTAAGGTATAGGTGAGGGCACGCAAACTTTTTAGAGTTACGGTATGTGTTAGGGTACGGGTTAGTGTTAGCGTATGGATTAGGATTAGATTATGGGTTAGGGTAAGTGTTAGGGTTAGTGTTAGCTTTATGTTTACGGTTAGTGTTAGTGTTAGCCAATGGGTAAGCTTTAGGGTACAGGTGAGACTGTGAAAAAATGTTAGGTTTAGGGTACATGTTAGATTACGGGTTAGTGTTAATGTAAGGTTTAGGAATAGGGTATGGTGTAGGGTAAGGTTTAGGGTTAGGTTTAGTGTTAGCACTCGGGTAAGTTTTAGGGTACATGTGAGGATACGAAAACGTGTGAAGTTTAGGGTATGTGACAGGGTAGGGTTCAGTGTTAGAGTACAGGATAGGGTTAGGGTTTGTTTAGGATAAGGGTTCGGGTTAGTTAAGGGTTAGGTTTAGGGTTCATGTTAGCATTAGAAAACGGGTTTAGGGTACAGTTGAGGGCACAAAAACTTTTTAGCATTAGCGAACATATTAGGGTATGGGTTAGTGTTAGTGAATGGGTTACGATTGTGATATGGCTTAGACTAAGGTTTAGGGTTAAGGTAGGTTTAGGTTTAGTGTTAGGGTTAGCGAACGGGTAAGTTTTAGGGTACAGGTGAGGGTACGAAAACGTGTTAGTGTTAGGTTATGTGTTAGGGTAAGGGTTACTGTTAGTGTACGGTTTAGGTTTAGTGTAGCGTTAGAGTAAGGTTTAGGGTTAGGTGTAGGGCTTGGTTTAGGGTTAGGTTCGAGTTATCAAATGGTAAGGTTTAGGGTACAGGTGAGGGTACGGAAACGTGTTAGGGTCAGGGTACGTATTAGGGTACGGGTTAGTGTTATTGTATGGGTTAAGATTAGGGTACAGGTTTAGGGTAAGATTTAGAGTTAAGGTTACGTTTAGGTTTAGGGTTAGGTTTAGGGATAGCGAGCGGGTAAGATTTAGGGTACACATGAGGGTACGGAAACTTGTTAGGCTTAGGGTACATGCTAGGGTTCATGTTAGGCTTAGTACACGGATTAGGATTAGGGCACAGGTTAGTGTAAGGTATAGGGATAGGGTTAGGGATAGGTTTTAGGGTTAAGGTTAGGTTTGGTGAATGGTTAATATTTAGTGTACAGGTGAGGGTACAGAAATGTTTTAGTGTACGCGTTAGTGTTCGTGTATGGTTTAGGATTATGGGACGGGTTAGGGTAAGTTTTAGGGTTAGGTTTAGGGATAAGATTAGGGTTAAGGTTAGGGATAGTGAACAGGTAAGTATCAGGTTAAAAGTGAAGGTACGAAACCATGTTAAGCTTAGAGAACGGGTTAGTGTTAGTGTACGGGTTATGATTGGGGTACCATTTAGGGTAAGGTTAGGGTTAGGGTTAGGGATAGGTTTAGGGTTAAGGTTAGGGATAGCGAACGGGTATGGTTCAGGTTACATGTGAGGGTTACGAATACGTGTTAGGGTTAGGGTACGTGATAGGTTACGGTTTATTTTTAGTGTACGGTTTAGTATTAGTGTATGGGTTTGGTTAAGATTTAGGGGCAGGTTTAGGGTTAAGGTTTGGTTTAGGTTTCGGTTTAGTGTTAACGAACGGGTAAGGTTTGGGGTACAGGTGAGTGCACGAAAAGCTTTTAGGGTTAGGAAACGTCTTAGTGTATGGGTTAGTTTTTGTATACGGGTGAGGATTAGGGTACAGTTTAGGGTAAGGATTAGGGTTAGGGTTAGGTTTAGGTTTAGGGTTAGTGTTAGGTTTCATGAATGGTAAGTTTTAGGGTACAGGTGAGGGTACGAAAACGTGTTACGTTTAGGGTACCTGTTAGTTTCCTGGTTAGTTTTTGAGTACGTTTTAGGATAAGAGCACAGGTTCGGGTAAGGTTTAGGGTTAGGTTTAGGGTTAGGTTTAGGATTAGTGTTATGGTTATCAAACAGTTAAGTTTTAGGGTACATTTGAGGGTATGAAAAGCTTTTAGGGTTAAGGTATGTGTTAGGATATGTGTTAGTGTTAGTGTATGCATTAGAATTAGGGTACGGGTTAGGTCTATGTTTAGGGCTAGGGTTAGGGTTAGAGAACAGGTAACCTTTAGGGTACAGGTGAGGGTATGGAAAAGTGTTAGTGTCAGGGTATGTGTTAGGGAACATGTTAGTGTGAGTGTATCGTTTAGTACTAGGGTACGGGTTAGGCTAAAGATTAGGGTTGGGGTTAGGTTTGGAATAGGGGTAGGGTTAGGGTTAGCGAACAGGTAAGGTTTAGGGTACAGATGAGGGTACAGAAAACTGTTACAGTCAGGGTACGTGTTAGGGCATGGGTTAGTGTTAGTGTATGCGTTAGGATTTGAGTACGGGTTAGGGTAAGGTGTAGGGTTGGGGTTAGGTTTAGGTTTAGGTTTAGGGGTAGGGTTACCAAAGGGCAAGGTTTAGGATACAAATGAGGGTATGGCAACGTGTTAGAGTCAGGGTAAGTGTTCGGGCATGGTTTAGAGTTGGTGTACGGGTTAGGATTAGGGTACGGGTTAGGGTAAGGAATAGGGTTGTGGTTAGGTTTATGTTTAGGGCTAGGGTTAGGGTTAGCGAATGGGTAAGGTTTAGGGTACAGTTGAGGGTATGGAAAATTTTAGGTTCAGGGTACGTGTTAGGGCATGCGTTAGTGTTAGTGTATGGGTTAAGATTAGGGTGCGGGTTAGGGTAAGGTGTAGGTTTGGGGTCCGTTTCGGTTTAGGACAACGGTTCGGGTTAGCAAACTTGTAAGGTTTAGGGTATAGGTGAGGTTACAGAAAAGTATTGGGGTCAGGGTGCGTGTTAAGGCAGAGGTTAGTGTTAGTGAATGGGTTAGGATTATGATTCGGGTTGTTGTAAGGTGTAGGGTTAGTGTTAGGTTTAGGTGTAGGGCTAGGGCGAGTGTTCGCGAATGGGTGATGTTTATGATACAGGTGAGGGTAAGGAAACGTGTTAGGGTCATGTTACGTCTTAGGGCATGGGTTACTGTTAGTGTATGGGTTAGGACTAGGGTACGGTTTAGGGTAAAGGTAGGGTTGCGGTTAGGGTTAAGTTTAGGGTTAGGGTTAGGGTTTGTGAATGGGTAACATTTAGTGTACAGGTGAGGGAACAAAAATGTTTTAGGGTACGGGTTAGTGTTAGTGTACGGGTTAGGATTAGGTTACGGGTTAGGGAAAGGTTTAGGTTTAGGTTTAGGGACAGGTTTAAGGTTAAGGTTAGGGACAGTGAACGGGTAAGTTTCAGGTTACAGATGAGGGTACAAAAACATTTTAGGCTTAGGGTATGGGTTACTCTTAGTGTCCAGTTTAGGATTAGTGTACGTTTAGGGTAAGGGTTAGTGTTAGAGTTAGGTTTAGGCTTAGGGTTACGGTTAGCGAACGGCCAAGCTTTAGGGTACAGGTGAGGGTAAGAATACGTGTTAAGGTTAGGGAACGTGTTAGGGTATGGGTTAGTGTTAGTGTATATGTTAGGATCAGGGTACGTTTTATTGTAAGGTATAGGGTTAGTGTTAGGGTTAGCGAACGGGTAAGGTTTAGGGTATAGGTGAGGGCACGCAAACTTTTTAGAGTTACGGTATGTGTTAGGGTACGGGTTAGTGTTAGAGTATGGATTAGGATTAGAGTATGGGTTAGGGTAAGTGTTAGGGTTAGTGTTAGCTTTATGTTTAAGGTTAGTGTTAGTGTTAGCCAATTGGTAAGCTTTAGGGTACAAGTGAAACTGTGAAAATATGTTAGGTTTAGGGTACATGTTAGATTATGGGTTAGTTTTAATGTAAGGTTTAGGAATAGGGTATGGTGTAGGGTAAGGTTTAGGGTTAGGTTTAGTGTTAGCACTCGGGTAAGTTTTAGGGTACATGTGAGGATACGAAAACGTGTGAAGTTTAGGGTATGTGTCAGGGTAGGGTTCAGTGTTAGAGTACCGGTTAGGGTTAGGGTTCGTTTAGGATAAGGGTTCGGGTTAGTTAAGGGTTAGGTTTAGGGTTCATGTTAGCATTAGAAAACGGGTTTACAGTACAGGTGAGGGTACAAAAACTTTTCAGTGCTAGCGAACATATTAGGGTATGGGTTAGTGTTAGTGAATGGGTTACGATTGTGATATGGCTTAGGCTAAGGATTAGGGTTAAGGTAGGTTCAGGTTTAGTGTTAGGGTTAGCGAACAGGTAAGTTTTAGGGTACAGGTGAGGGTACGAAAACGTGTTACTGTTAGGTTATGTTAGGGTAAGGGTTACTGTTAGTGTACGGTTTAAGTTTAGGGGAGGGGTTAGGGTAAGGTTTATGGTTAGGTGTAGGGTTTGGTTTAGGGTTAGGGTGGAGTTATCAAATGGTAAGGTTTAGGGTACAGGTGAGCGTACGGAAACGTGTTAGGGTCAGGGTACGTATTAGGGTACGGGTTAGTGTTAGTGTATGGGTTAAGATTAGGGTACAGGGTTAGGGTAAGGTTTAGAGCTAGGGTTACGTTTAGGTTTAGAGTTAGGTTTAGGGATAGCGAGCAGGTAAGCTTTAGGGTACACATGAGGGTACGAAAACGTGTTAGGCTTAGGGTACATGCTAGGGTTCATGTTAGGCTTAGTGCACGGATTAGGATTAGTGTACAGGTTAGGGTAAGGTATAGGGATAGGGTTAGGGATAGGTTTTAGGGTTAGGGTTAGGTTTGGTGAATGGTTAATATTTAGTGTATAGGTGAGGGTACAGAAATGTTTTAGTGTACACGTTAGTGTTCGTGTATGGGTTAGGATTATGGGACGGGTTAGGGTAAGTTTCAGGGTTAGGTTTAGGGATAAGTTTAGGGTTAAGGTTAGTGATAGTGAACAGGTAAGTATCAGGTTAAAAGTGAAGGTACGAAAACATGTTAAGCTTAGAGTACGGGTTAGTGTTAGTGTACGGGTTATGATTGGGGCACCATTTAGGGTAAGGTTAGGGTTAGGGTTAGGGATAGGTTTAGGGTTAAGGTTAGGGATAGCGAACGGGTATGGTTCAGGTTACATGTGAGGGTTACGAATACGTGTTAGGGTTAGGGTATGTGATAGGTTACGGTTTATTTTTAGTGTACGGTTTAGGATTAGTGTATGGCTTAGGGTAAGATTTAGGGGCAGGTTTAGGGTTAAGGTTTGGTTTAGGTTTAGGTTTAGTGTTAACGAACGGGTAAGGTTTAGGGTACAGGTGAGGGTACGAAAAGCTTTTAGGGTTAGGAAACGTCTTAGTGTATGGTTTAGTTTTAGTATACGGGTTAGGATTATGGTACAGGTTAGAGTAAGGATTAGGGTTAGGTTTAGGTTTAGGTTTAGGGTTAGTGGTAGGTTTCGTGAATCCTAAGTTTTAGGGTACAGGTGTGGGTACGAAAACGTGTTACGTTTAGGGTACCTGTTAGTTTCCTGGTTAGTTTTAGAGTACGTTTTAGGATAAGAGCACAGGTTCGGGTAAGGTTTACGGTTAGGGTTAGGGTTAGGTTTAGGATTTGTGTTATGGTTATCAAACAGTTAAGTTTTAGGGTACATTTGAGGGTATGAAAAGCTTTTAGGGTTAGGGTATGTGTTAGGATATGTGTTAGTGTTAGTGTATGCATTAGCATTAGGGTAAGGGTTAGGGTTATGTTTAGGGCTAGGGTTAGGGTTAGCGAACAGGTAACCTTTAGGGTACAGGTGAGGGTATGGAAAAGTGTTAGTGTCAGGGTATGTGTTAGGGCACATGTTAGTGTGAGTGTATGGTTTAGTATTAGGGTACGGGTTAGGCTAAAGATTAGGGTTGGGGTTAGGTTTGGATTAGGGGTATGGTAAGGGTTAGCGAACAGGTAAGGTTTAGGGTACAGATGAGGGTACGGAAAACTGTTACAGTCAGGGTACGTGTTAGGGCATGGGTTAGTGTTAGTGTATGCGTTAGGATTTGAGTACGGGTTAGGGTAAGGTGTAGGGTTGGGGTTAGGTTTAGGTTTAGGTTTAGGGGTAGGGTTACCGAAGGGTAAGGTTTAGGATACAAATGAGGGTATGGCAACGTGTTAGAGTCAGGGTACGTGTTAGGGCATGGTTTAGAGTTGGTGTATGGGTTAGGATTAGGGTACGGGTTAGGGTAAGGTGTAGGGTTGTGGTTAGGTTTATGTTTAGGACTAGGGTTAGGGTTAGCGAATGGGTAAGGTTTAGGGTACAGTTGGGGGTATGGAAAATTTTAGGGTAAGGGTACGTCTTTGGGCATGCGTTAGTGTTAGTGCATGGGTTAAGATTAGGGTGTGGGTTAGGGTTAGGTGTATGTTTGGGGTCTGTTTCGGTTTAGGACTACGGTTCGGGTTAGCAAACTTGTAAGGTTTAGGGTATAGGTGAGGTTACAGAAAAGTGTTGGGGTCAGGTGCCTGTTAAAGCAGATGTTAGTGTTACTGAATGGTTTAGGATTATGATTCGCGTTGGTGTAAGGTGTAGGGTTAGTGTTAGGTTTAGGTGTAGGTCTAGGACTAGTGTTCGCGAATGGGTGATGTTTATGGTACAGGTGATGGTAAGGAAAATTGTTAGGGTCATGTTACGTGTTACGGCATGGGTTAGTGTTAGTGTACGGGTTAGGATTAGGGTACGGTTTAGGGTAAAGGTAGGGTTGCGGTTAGGGTTAGGTTTAGGGTTAGGGTTAGCGTTTGTGAATGGGTAACATTTAGTGTACAGGTGAGGGAACAAAAATGTTTTAGGGTACGGGTTAGTGTTAGTGTACGGGTTAGGATTAGGTTACGGGTAGGGAAAGGTTTAGGTTTAAGTTTAGGGACAGGTTTAAGGTTAAGGTTAGGGACAGTGAACGGGTAAGTTTCAGGTTACAGATGAGGGTACAAAAACATTTTAGGCTTAGGGTACGGGTTACTCTTAGTGTCCAGTTTAGGATTAGTGTACGTGTAGGGTAAGGGTTAGGGTTAGAGTTAGGTTTAGGCTTAGGGTTACGGTTAGTGAACGGCCAAGCTTTAGGGTACAGGTGAGGGTAAGAATACGTGTTAAGGTTAGGGAATGTGTTAGGGTACGGGTTAGTGTTAGTGTACATGTTAGTATCAGGGTACGTTTTATTGTAAGGTATAGGGTTAGGGTTAGGGTTAGGTTTAGCGAACGGGTAAGGTTTAGGGTATAGGTGAGGGCACACAAAATTTTTAGAGTTACGGCATGTGTTAGGGTACCGGTTAGTGTTAGAGTATGGATTAGGATTAGAATATGGGTTAGGGTAAGTGTTAGGGTTAGTGTTAGCTTTATGTTTAAGGTTAGTGTTAGTGTTAGCCAATGGGTAAGCTTTAGGTTACAGGTGAGACTGTGAAAAAATGTTAGGTTTAGAGTACATGTTAGATTACGGGTTAGTGTTAATGTAAGGTTTAGGAATAGGGTATGGTGTAGGGTAAGGTTTAGGGTTAGGTTTAGTGTTAGCACTCAGGTAAGTTTTAGGGTACATGTGAGGATACGAAAACGTGTGAAGTTTAGGGTATGTGTCAGGGTAGGGTTCAGTGTTAGAGTACCTGTTAGGGTTAGGGTTCGTTTAGGATAAGGGTTCGGGTTAGTTAAGGGTTAGGTATAGGGTTCATGTGAGCATTAGAAAACGGGTTTACGGTACAGGTGAGGGTACAAAAACTTTTTAGTGCTAGCGAACATATTAGGGTATGGGTTAGTGTTAGTGAACGGGTTATGATTGTGATATGGCTTAGGCTAAGGTTTAGGGTTAAGGTAGGTTTAGGTTTAGTGTTAGGGTTAGCGAATGGGTAAGTTTTAGGGTACAGGTGAGGGTACGAAAACGTGTTAGTGTTAGGTTATGTGTTAGGGTAAGGGTTACTGTTAGTGTACGGTTTAGGTTTAGGGTACGGGTTAGGGTAAGGTTTAGGGTTAGGTGTAGGGTTAGGTTTAGGGTTAGCGTGGAGTTATCAAATGGTAAGGTTTAGGGTACAGGTGAGGGTACGGAAACGTTTTAGGGTCAGGGTACGTATTAGGGTATGGGTTAATGTTAGTGTATGGGTTAAGATTAGGGTACAGGGTTAGGGTAAGATTTAGAGTTAGGGTTACGTTTAGGTTTAGGGTTAGGTTTAGGGATAGCAAGCGGGTAAAATTTAGGGTAAACATGAGGGTACGAAAATGTGTTAGGCTTAGGGTACATGCTAGGGTTCATGTTAGGCTTAGTGCACGGATTAGGATTAGGGTACAGGTTAGGGTAAGTTATAGGGATAGGGTTAGGGATAGGTTTTAGGGTTAGGGTTAGGTTTGGTGAATGGTTAATATTTAGTGTACAGGTGAGGGTACAGAAATGTTTTAGTGTACACGTTAGTGTTCGTGTATGGGTTAGGATTATGGGAGGGGTTAGGGTAAGTTTTAGGGTTAGGTTTAGGGATAAGATTAGGGTTAAGTTTAGGGATAGCGAACAGGTAAGTATCAGGTTTAAAGTAGAGGTACGAAAACATGTTAAGCTTAGAGTACGGGTTAGTGTTAGTGTACGGGTTATGAATGGGGTACCATTTAGGGTAAGGTTAGGGTTAGGGTTAGGGATACGTTTAGGTTTAAGGTTACGGATAGCGAACGGGTATGGTTCAGGTTACATGTGAGGGTTACGAATACGTGTTAGGGTTAGGGTACGTGATAGGTTATGGTTTATTTTTAGTGTACGGTTTAGGATTAGTGTATGGCTTAGGGTAAGATATAGGGGCAGGTATAGGGTTAAGCTTTGGTTTAGGTTTAGGTTTAGTGTTAACGAACGGGTAAGGTTTAGGGTACAGGTGAGGGTACGAAAAGCTTTTAGGGTTAGGAAACGTCTTAGTGTATGGGTTAGTTTTAGTATACGGGTTAGGATTAGGGTACAGGTTAGGGTAAGGTTTAGGGTTAGGGTTAGGTTTAGGTTTAGGGTTAGTGTTAGGTTTCATGAATGGTAAGTTTTAGGGTACAGGTGAGGGTACGAAAACGTGATACGTTTAGGGTACTTGTTAGTTTCCTGGTTAGTTTTAGAGTACGTTTTAGGATAAGTGCACAGGTTCTGGTAAGGTTTAGGGTTAGGGTTAGGGTTAGGTTTAGGATTAGTGTTATGGTTATCAACCAGTTAAGTTTTAGGGTACATTTGAGGGTATGAAAAGCTTTTAGGGTTAGGGTATGTGTTAGGGTATGTGTTAGTGTTAGTGTATGCATTAGCATTAGGGTACGGGTTAGGGTTATGTTTAGGGCTAGGGTTAGGGTTAGCGAACAGGTAACCTTTAGTGTACAGGTGAGGGTATGGAAAATTGTTAGTGTCAGGGAATGTGTTAGGGCATATGTTAGTGTGAGTGTATGGTTTAGTATTAGGGTACGGGTTAGGCTAAAGATTAGGGTTGGGGTTAGGTTTGGATTAGGGGTAGGGTTAGGGTTAGCGAACAGGTAAGGTTTAGGGTACAGATGAGGGTACGGAAAACTGTTACAGTCAGGGTACCTGTTAGGGCATGGGTTAGTGTTAGTGTATGCGTTAGGATTTGAGTACGGGTTAGGGTAAGGTGTAGGGTTGGGGTTAGGTTTAGGTTTAGGTTTAGGGGTAGGGTTACCGAAGGGTAAGGTTTAAGATACAAATGAGGGTATGGCAACGTGTTAGAGTCAGGGTACGTGTTAGGGCATGGTTTAGAGTTGGTGTACGGGTTAGGATTAGGGTACGGGTTAGGGTAAGGGGTAGGGTTGTGGTTAGGTTTATGTTTAGGGCTAGTGTTAGGGTTAGAGAATGGGTAAGGTTTAGGGTACAGTTGAGGGTATGGAAAATTTTAGGGTCAGGGTACATGTTAGGGCATGCGTTAGTTTTAGTGTATGGGTTAAGATTAGGGTGCGGGTTAGGGTAAGGTGTAGGTTTGGGGTGTGTTTCGGTTTAGGACTACGGTTCGGGTTAGCAAATTTGTAAGGTTTAGGGTATAGGTGAGGTTACAGAAAAGTGTTGGGGTCAGGTGCCTGTTAAAGCAGATGTTAGTGTTACTGAACGGTTTAGGATTATGATTCGGGTTGGTGTAAGGTGTAGGGTTAGTATTAGGTTTAGGTGTAGGGCTAGGGCTAGTGTTCGCGAATGGGTGATGTTTATCGTACAGGTGAGGGTAAGGAAACTTGTTAGGGTCATGTTACGTGTTAGGGCATGGGTTAGTGTTACTGTACGGGTTAGGATTAGGGTACGGTTTAGGGTAAAGGTAGGGTTGCGGTTAGGGTTAGGTTTAGGGTTAGGGTTAGCGTTTGTGAATGGGTAACATTTAGTGTACAGGTGAGGGAACAAAAATGTTTTAGGGTACGGGTTAGTGTTAGTGTACGGGTTAGGATTAGGTTACGGGTTAGGGAAAGGTTTAGGTTTAGGTTTAGGGACAGGTTTAAGGTTAAGGTTAGGGACAGTGAACGGGTAAGTTTCAGGTTACAGATGAGGGTACAAAATCATTTTAGGCTTAGGGTACGGGTTACTCTTAGTGTCCAGTTTAGGATTAGTGTATGTGTAGGATAAGGGTTAGGGTTAGAGTTAGGTTTAGGCTTAGGGTTACGGTTAGCGAACGGCCAAGCTTCAGGGTACAGGTGAGGGTAAGAATACGTGTTAAGGTTAGGGAACATGTTAGGGTACGGGTTAGTGTTAGTGTACATGTTAGGATCAGGGTACGTTTTATTGTAAGGTATAGGGTTAGGGTTAGTGTTAGGTTTAGCGAACGAGTAAGGTTTAGGGTATAGGTGAGGGCACGCAAACTTTTTAGAGTTACGGTATGTGTTAGGGTACGGGTTAGTGTTAGAGTATGGATTAGGATTAGAGTATGGGTTAGGGTAAGTGTTAGGGTTAGTGTTAGCTTTATGTTTAAGGTTAGTGTTAGTGTTAGCCAATGGGTAAGCTTTAGGGTACAGGTGAGACTGTGAAAAAATGTTAGGTTTAGGGTACATGTTAGATTACGGGTTAGTGTTAATGTAAGGTTTAGGAATAGGGTATGGTGTAGGGTAAGGTTTAGGGTTAGGTTTAGTGTTAGCACTCGGGTAAGTTTTAGGGTACATGTGAGGATACGAAAACGTGTGAAGTTTAGGGTATGTGTCAGGGTAGGGTTCAGTGTCAGAGTACCGGTTAGGGTTAGGGTTCGTTTAGGATAAGGGTTCGGGTTAGTTAAGGATTAGGTTTAGGGTTCATGTTAGCATTAGAAAACGGGTTTAGGGTACAGGTGAGGGTACAAAAACTTTTTAGTGCTAGCGAACATATTAGGGTATGTGTTAGTGTTAGTGAATGGGTTCCGATTGTGATATGGCTTAGGCTAAGCTTTAGGGTTAAGGTAGGTTTAGGTTTAGTGTTAGGGTTAGCGAACAGGTAAGATTTAGGGTACAGGTGAGGGTACGAAAACGTGTTAGTGTTAGGTTATGTGTTAGGGTGAGGGTTACTGTTAGTGTACGGTTTAGGTTTAGGGTACGGGTTAGGGTAAGGTTTAGGGTTAGGTGTAGGGTTTGGTTTAGGGTTAGGGTGGAGTTATCAAATGGTAAGGTTTAGGGTACAGGTGAGGGTACGGAAACGTGTTAGGGTCAGGGTACGTATTAGGGTACGGGTTAGTGTTAGTGTATGGGTTAAGATTAGGGTACAGAGTTAGGGTAAGATTTAGAGTTAGGGTTACGTTTAGGTTTAGGGTTAGGTTTAGGGATAGCGAGCGGGTAAGGTTTAGGGTACACATGAGGGTACGAAAACGTGTTAGGCTAAGGGTACATGCTAGGGTTCATGTTAGGCTTAGTGCACGGATTAGGATTATGGTACATGTTAGGGTAAGGTATAAGGATAGGGTTAGGGATAGGTTTTAGGGTTAGGGTTAGGTTTGGTGAATGGTTAATATTTAGTGTACAGGTGAGGGTACAGAAATGTTTTAGTGTACGCGTTAGTGTTCGTGTATTGGTTAGGATTATGGGATGGGTTAGGGTAAGTTTCAGGGTTAGGTTTAGGGATAAGATAAGGGTTAAGTTTAGGGATAGCGAACAGGTAAGTATCAGGTGAAAAGTGAAGGTACGAAAACATGTTAAGCTTAGAGTACGGGTTAGTGTTAGTGTACGGGTTATGATTGGGGTACCATTTAGGGTAAGGTTAGGGTTAGGGTTAGGGATAGGTTTAGGGTTGAGGTTAGGGATAGCGAACGGGTATGGTTCAGGTTACATGTGAGGGTTACGAATACGTGTTAGGGTTAGGGTACGTGATAGGTTATGGTTTATTTTTAGTGTACGGTTTAGGATTAGTGTATGGGTTAGGGTAAGATTTAGGGGCAGGTTTAGGGTTAAGGTTTGGTTTAGGTTTAGGTTTAGTGTTAACGAACGGGTAAGGTTTAGGGTACAGGTGAGGGTACGAAAAGCTTTTAGGGTTAGGAAACGTGTTAGTGTATGGGTTAGTTTTAGTATACGGGTTAGGATTAGGGTACAGGTTAGAGTAAGGATTAGGCTTAGGGTTAGGTTTAGGTTTACGGTTAGTGTTAGGTTTCGTGAATGCTAAGTTTTAGGGTACAGGTGAGGGTACGAAAACGTGTTGCGTTTAGGGTACCTGTTAGTTTCCTGGTTAGTTTTAGAGTACGTTTTAGGATAAGAGCACAGGTTCGGGTAAGGTTTAGGGTTAGGGTGAGGGTTAGGTTTAGGATTTCTGTTATGCTTATCAAACAGTTAAGTTTTAGGGTACATTTGAGGGTATGAAAAGCTTTTAGGGTTAGGGTATGTGTTAGGATATGTGTTAGTGTTAGTGTATGCATTAGCATTAGGGTACGGGTTAGGGTTATGTTTAGGGCTAGGGTTAGGGTTAGCGAACAGGTAACCTTTAGGGTACAGGTGAGGGTATGGAAAAGTGTTAGTGTCAGGGTATGTGTTAGGGCACATGTTAGTGCGAGTGTATGGTTTAGTATTAGGGTATGGCTTAGGCTAAAGATTAGGGTTGGGGTTAGGTTTGGATTAGGGTTAGGGTTAGGGTTAGCGAACAGGTAAGGTTTAGGGTACAGATGATGGTACAGAAAACTGTTACAGTCAGGGTACGTGTTAGGGCATGGGTTAGTGTTAGTGTATGCGTTAGGATTTGAGTACGGGTTAGGGTAAGGTGTAGGGTTGGGGTTAGGTTTAAGTTTAGGTTTAGGGGTAAGGTTACCAAAGGGTAAGGTTTAGGATACAAATGAGGGTATGGCAAAGTGTTAGAGTCAGGGTACGTGTTAGGGCAAGGTTTAGAGTTGGTGTATGGGTTAGGATTAGGGTACGGGTTAGGGTAACGGGTAGGGTTATGGTTAGGTTTATGTTTAGGGCTAGGGTTAGGGTTAGCGAATGGGTAAGGTGTAGGGTACATTTGAGGGTATGGAAAATTTTAGGGTCAGGGTACGTGTTAGGGCATGCGTTAGTGTTAGTGTATGGGTTAAGATTAGGGTGCGTGTTAGGGTAAGGTGTAGGCTTGGCGTCCGTTTCGGTTAAGGACTACGGTTCGGGTTAGCAAACTTGTAAGGTTTAGGGTATAGGTGAGGTTACAGAAAAGTGTTGGGGTCAGGGTGCGTGTTAAGGCAGAGGTTAGTGTTAGTGAACGGGTTAGGATTATGATTCGGGTTGGTGTAAGGTGTAGGGCTAGTGTTAGGTTTAGGTGTAGGGCTAGGGCTAGTGTTCGTGAACGGGTGATGTTTATGGTACAGGTGAGGGTAGGGAAATGTGTTAGGGTCATGTTACGTGTTAGGGCATGGGTTAGTGTTAGTGTACAGGTTAGGATTAGGGTACGGTTTAGGGTAATGGTAGGGTTGCGGTTAGGGTTAGGTTTAGGGTTAGGGTTAGCGTTTGTGAATGGGTAACATTTAGTGTACAGGTGAGGGAAGAAAAATGTTTTAGGGTACGGGTTAGTGTTAGTGTATGGGTTAGGATTAGGTTAAGGGTAGGGAAAGGTTTAGGTTTAGGTTTAGGGACAGGTTTAAGGTTAAGGTTAGGGACAGTGAACGGGTAAGTTTCAGGTTACAGGTGAGGGTACAAAAACATTTTAGGCTTAGGGTACGGGTTACTCTTAGTGTCCAGTTTAGGATTAGTGTACGTGTAGGGTAAGGGTTAGGGTTAGCGTTAGGGTTAGGCTTAGGGTTACGGTTAGCGAACGGCCAAGCTTTAGGGTACAGGTGAGGGTAAGAATACGTGTTAAGGTTAGGGAACGTGTTAGGGTACGGGTTAGTGTTAGTGTACATGTTAGTATCAGGGTACGTATTATTGTAAGGTATTGGGTTAGGGTTAGGGTTAGGTTTAGCGAACGGGTAAGGTTTAGGGTATAGGTGAGGGGACGCAAAATTTTTAGAGTTACGGTATGTGTTAGGGTACCGGTTAGTGTTAGAGTATGGATTAGGATTAGAGTATGGGTTAGGGTAAGTGTTAGGGTTAGTGTAAGCTTTATGTTTAAGGTTAGTGTTAGTGTTAGCCAATGGGTAAGCTTTAGGGTACAAGTGACACTGTGAAAAAAAGTTAGGTTTAGGGCACATGTTAGATTATGGGTTAGTGTTAATGTAAGGTTTAGGAATAGGGTATGGTGTAGGGTAAAGTTTAGGGTTAGGTTTAGTGTTAGCACTCGCGTAAGTTTTAGGGTACATGTGAGGATACGAAAACGTGTGAAGTGTAGGGTATGTGTCAGGGTAGGGTTCAGTGTTAGAGTACCGTTTAGGGTTAGGGTTCGTTTAGGATAAGGGTTCGGGTTACTTAAGGGTTAGGTTTAGTGTTCATGTTAGCATTAGAAAACGGGTTTACGGTACAGGTGAGGGTACAAAAACTTTTTAGTGCTAGCGAACATATTAGGGTATGGGTTAGTGTTAGTGAATGGGTTACGATTGTGATATGGCTTAGGCTAAGGTTTAGGGTTAAGGTAGGCTTAGGTTTAGTGTTAGTGTTAGCGAACAGGTAAGTTTTAGGGTACAGGTGAGGGTACGAAAACGTGTTACTGTTAGGTTATGTGTTAGGTTAAGGGTTACTGTTAGTGTACGGTTTAAGTTTAGGGTACGGGTTAGTGTAAGTTTTAGGGTTAGGTGTAGGGTTTGGTTTAGGGTTAGGGTGGAGTTATCAAATGGTAAGGTTTAGGGTACAGGTGAGGGTACGGAAACGTGTTAGGGTCAGGGTATGTATTAGGGTACGGGTTAGTGTTAGTGTATGGGTTAAGATTAGGGTACAGGGTTAGGGTAAGATTTAGAGCTAGGGTTACATTTAGGTTTAGGGACAGCGAGCGGGTAAGCTTTAGGGTACACATGAGGGTATGAAAACGTGTTAGGCTTAGGGTACATGCTAGGGTTCATGTTAGGCTTAGTGCACGGATTAGGATTGGGGTACAGGTTAGGGTAAGGTATAGGGATAGGGTTAGGGATAGGTTTTAGGGTTAGGGTTAGGTTTGGTGAATGGTTAATATTTAGTGTACAGGTGAGGGTACAGAAATGTTTTAGTGTACACGTTAGTCTTCGTGTATGGGTTAGGATTATGGGACGGGTTAGGGTAAGTTTCAGGGTTAGGTTTAGGGATAAGATTAGGGTTAAGGTTAGGGATAGCGAACAGGTAAGTATCAGGTGAAAAGTGAAGGTACGAAAATATGTTAAGCTTAGAGTACGGGTTAGTGTTAGTGTACGGGTTATGATTGGGGTACCATTTAGGGTAAGGTTAGGGTTATGGTTAGGGATAGGTTTAGGGTTAAGGTTAGGGATAGCGAACGGGTATGGTTCAGGTTACATGTGAGGGTTACGAATACGTGTTAGGGTTAGGGTACGTGATAGGTTACGGTTTATTTTTAGTGTATGGTTTAGGATTAGTGTATGGGTTACGGTAAGATTTAGGGGCAGGTTTAGGGTTAAGGTTTGGTTTAGGTTTAGGTTTAGTGTTAACGAACGGGTAAGGTTTAGGGTACAGGTGAGGGTACGAAAAGCTTTTAGGGTTAGGAAACGTCTTAGTGTATGGGTTAGTTTTAGTATACGGGTTAAGATTGGGTACAGGTTAGGGTAAGGATTAGGGTTAGGGTTAGGGTTAGGTTTAGGGTTAGTGTTAGGTTTCGTGAATGGTAAGTTTTAGGGTACAGGTGAGGGTACAAAAACGTGTTACGTTTAGGGTACCTGTTAGTTTCCTGGTTAGTTTTAGAGTACGTTTTAGGGTAAGAGCACAGGTTCGGCTAAGGTTTAGGGTTACGGTTAGGGTTAGGTTTAGGATTAGTGTTATGGTTATCAAACAGT
The DNA here is from genome assembly GCF_949752795.1 of Hyperoodon ampullatus. Classification (NCBI taxonomy): domain Eukaryota; kingdom Metazoa; phylum Chordata; class Mammalia; order Artiodactyla; family Ziphiidae; genus Hyperoodon; species Hyperoodon ampullatus. The sequence goes on from NC_136933.1 coordinate 1,011,660, forward strand.
TAAGTTTTAGGGTACATTTGAGGGTATGAAAAGCTTTTAGGGTTAGGGTATGTGTTAGGATATGTGTTAGTGTTAGTGTATGCATTAGCATTAGGGTACGGGTTAGGGTTATGTTTAGGGCTAGGGTTAGGGTTAGTGAACAGGTAACCTTTATGGTACAGGTGAGGGTATGGAAAAGTGTTAGTGTCAGGGTATGTGTTAGGGCACATGTTAGTGTGAGTGTATGGTTTAGTATTAGGGTACGGGTTAGGCTAAAGTTTAGGGTTGGGGTTAGGTTTGGATTAGGGGTATGGTTAGGGTTAGCGAACAGGTAAGGTTTAGGGTACAGATGAGGGTACGGAAAACTGTTACAGTCAGGGTACGTGTTAGGGCATGGGTTAGTGTTAGTGTATGCGTTAGGATTTGAGTATGGGTTAGGGTAAGGTGTAGGGTTGGGGTTAGGTTTAGGTTTAGGTTTAGGGTTAGGGTTACCGAAGGGTAAGTTTTAGGATACAAATGAGTGTATGGCAACATGTTAGAGTCAGGGTACGTGTTAGGGCATGGTTTAGAGTTGGTGTACGGGTTAGGATTAGGGTACGGGTTAGGGTAAGGGGTAGGGTTGTGGTTAGGTTTATGTTTAGGGCTAGGGTTAGGGATAGCGAAAGAATAAGGTTTAGGGTACAGTTGAGGGTATGGAAAATTTTAGGGTCAGGGTACGTGTTAGGGCATGCGTTAGTGTTAGTGCATGGGTTAAGATTAGGGTGCGGGTTAGGGTAAGGTGTATGTTTCGGGTCTGTTTCGGTTTAGGACTACGGTTCGGGTTAGCAAACTTGTAAGGTTTAGGGTATAGGTGAGGTTACAGAAAAGTGTTGGGGTCAGGTGCCTTTTAAAGCAGATGTTAGTGTTAGTGAATGGTTTAGGATTATGATTCGCGTTGGTGTAAGGTGTAGGGTTAGTGTTAGGTTTAGGTGTAGGGCTAGGGCTATTGTTCGCGAATGGGTGATGTTTATGGTACAGGTGAGGGTAAGGAAACTTGTTAGGGTCATGTTTCGTGTTACAGCATGGGTTAGTGTTAGTGTACAGGTTAGGATTAGGGTACGGTTTAGGGTAAAGGTAGGGTTGCGGTTAGGGTTAGGTTTAGGGTTAGGGTTAGCGTTTGTGAATGGGTAACATTTAGTGTACAGGTGAGGGAACAAAAATGTTTTAGGGTACGGGTTAGTGTTAGTGTACGAGTTAGGATTAGGTTACGGGTAGGGAAAGGTTTAGGTTTAGGTTTAGGGACAGGTTTAAGGTTAAGGTTAGGGACAGTGAACGGGTAAGTTTCAGGTTACAGATGAGGGTACAAAAACATTTTAGGCTTAGGGTACGGTTTACTCTTAGTGTCCAGATTAGGATTAGTGTACGTGTAGGGTAAGGGTTAGGGTTAGAGTTAGGTTTAGGCTTAGGGTTACGGTTAGCGAACGGCCAAGCTTTAGGGTACAGGTGAGGGTAAGAATACGTGTTAAGCTTAGGGAATGTGTTAGGGTACGGGTTAGTGTTAGTGTACATGTTAGTATCAGGGTACGTTTTATTGTAAGGTATAGGGTTAGGGTTAGGGTTAGGTTTAGCGAACGGGTAAGGTTTAGGGTATATGTGAGGGCACGCAAAATTTTTAGAGTTACGGTATGTGTTAGGGTACGGGTTAGTGTTAGAGTATGGATTAGGATTAGAGTATGGGTTAGGGTAAGTGTTAGGGTTAGTGTTAGCTTTATGTTTAAGGTTAGTGTTAGTGTTAGCCAATGGGTAAGCTTTAGAGTACAAGTGAGACTGTGAAAAAATGTTAGGTTTAGGGTACATGTTAGATTACAGGTTAGTGTTAATGTAAGGTTTAGGAATTGGTTATGATGTAGGGTAAGGTTTAGTGTTAGGTTTAGTGTTAGCACTCGGGTAAGTTTTAGGGTACAAGTGAGGATACGAAAACGTGTGAAGTTTAGGGTATGTGACAGGGTAGGGTTCAGTGTTAGAGTACCGGTTATGTTTAGGGTTCGTTTAGGATAAGGGTTCGGGTTAGTTAAGGGTTAGGTTTAGGGTTCATGTTAGCATTAGAAAACGGGTTTACGGTACAGGTGAGGGTACAAAAACTTTTTAGTGCTAGCGAACATATTAGGGTATGGGTTAGTGTTAGTGAATGGGTTACGATTGTGATATGGCTTAGGCTAAGGTTTAAGGTTAAGGTAGGTTTAGGTTTAGTGTTAGGGTTAGCGAACAGGTAAGTTTTAGGGTACAGGTGAGGGTACGAAAACGTGTTAGTGTTAGGTTATGTGTTAGGGTAAGGGTTACTGTTAGTGTACGGTTTAAGTTTAGGGTACGGGTTAGGGTAAGGTTTAGGGTTAGGTGTAGGTTTTCGTTTAGGGTTAGGGAGGAGTTATCAAATGGTAAGGTTTAGGGTACAGGTGAGGGTACGGAAACGTGTTAGGGTCAGGGTACATATTAGGGACCGGTTAGTGTTAGTGTATGGGTTAAGATTAGGGTACAGGGTTAGGGTAAGATTTAGAGCTAGGGTTACGTTTAGGTTTAGGGTTAGGTTTAGGGACAGCGAGCGGGTAAGCTTTAGGGTACACATGAGGGTACGAAAACGTGTTAGGCTTAGGGTACATGCTAGGGTTCATGTTAGGCTTAGTGCACGGATTAGGATTAGGGTACAGGTTAGGTTAAGGTATAGGGATAGGGTTAGGGATAGGTTTTAGGGTTAGGGTTAGGTTTGGTGAATGGATAATATTTAGTGTACAGGTGAGGGTACAGAAATGTTTTAGTGTACACTTTAGTCTTCCTGTATGGGTTAGGATTATGGGACGGGTTAGGGTAAGTTTCAGGGTTAGGTTTAGGGATAAGATTAGGGTTAAGGTTAGGGATAGCGAACAGGTAAGTATCAGGTTAAAAGTGAAGGTACGAAAACATGTTAAGCTTAGAGTACGGGTTAGTGTTAGTGTACGGGTTATGATTGGGGTACCATTTAGGGTAAGGTTAGGGTTATGGTTAGGGATAGGTTTAGGGTTAAGGTTAGGGATAGCGAACGGGTATGGTTCAGGTTACATGTGAGGGTTACGAATACGTGTTAGGGTTAGGGTACGTGATAGGTTACGGTTTATTTTTAGAGTATGGTTTAGGATTAGTGTATGGGTTAGGGTAAGATTTAGGGGCAGGTTTAGGGTTAAGGTTTGGTTTAGGTTTAGGTTTAGTGTTAACGAACGGGTAAGGTTTAGGGTACAGGTGAGGGTACGAAAAGCTTTTAGGGTTAGGAAACGTCTTAGTGTATGGGTTAGTTTTAGTATACGGGTTAGGATTAGGGTACAGGTTAGGGTAAGGATTAGGGTTAGGTTTAGGTTTAGGTTTAGGGTTAGTGTTAGGTTTCGTGAATGGTAAGTTTTAGGGTACAGGTGAGGGTACGAAAACGTGTTACGTTTAGGGTACCTGTTAGTTTCCTGGTTAGTTTTAGAGTACGTTTTAGGATAAGAGCACAGGTTCAGGTAAGGTTTAGGGTTAGGGTTAGGGTTAGGTTTAGGATTAGTGTTATGGTTATCAAACAGTTAAGTTTTAGGGTACATTTGAGGGTATGAAAAGCTTTTAGGGTTAGGGTATATGTTAGGATATGTGTTAGTGTTAGTGTATGCATTAGAATTAGGGTACGGGTTAGGGTTATGTTTAGGGCTAGGGTTAGGGTTAGCGAACAGGTAACCTTTAGGGTACAGGTGAGGGTATGGAAAAGTGTTAGTGTCAGGGTATGTGTTAGGGCACATGTTAGTGTGAGGGTATGGTTTAGTATTAGGGTACGGGTTAGGCTAAAGATTAGGGTTGGGGTTAGGTTTGGATTAGGGGTAGGGTTAGGGTTAGCGAACAGGTAAGGTTTAGGGTACAGATGATGGTACGGAAAACTGTTACAGTCAGGGTACGTGTTAGGGCATGGGTTAGTGTTAGTGTATGCGTTAGGATTTGAGTACGGGTTAGGGTAAGTTGTATGGTTGAGGTTAGGTTTAGGTTTAGGTTTAGGGTTAGGGTTACCGAAGGGTAAGGTTTAGAATACAAATGAGGGTATGGCAACGTGTTAGAGTCAGGGTACGTGTTAGGGCATGGTTTAGAGTTGGTGTACGGGTTAGGATTAGGGTACGGGTTAGGGTAAGTGGTAGGGTTGTGGTTAGGTTTATGTTTAGGGCTAGGGTTAGGGTTAGCGAAAGGGTAAAGTTTAGGGTACAGTTTAGGGTATGGAAAATTTTAGGGTCAGGGTACGTGTTAGGGCATGCGTTAGTGTTAGTGCATGGGTTAAGATTAGGGTGCGGGTTAGGGTAAGGTGTATGTTTCGGGTCTGTTTCGGTTTAGGACAACGGTTCGGGTTAGCAAACTTGTAAGGTTTAGGGTATAGGTGAGGTTACAGAAAAGTGTTGGGGTCAGGTGCCTGTTAAAGCAGATGTTAGTGTTACTGAATGGTTTAGGATTATGATTCGCGTTGGTGTAAGGTGTAGGGTTAGTGTTAGGTTTAGGTGTAGGGCTAGGGCTATTGTTCGCGAATGGGTGATGTTTATGGTACAGGTGAGGGTAAGGAAACTTGTTAGGGTCATGTTACGTGTTACAGCATGGGTTAGTGTTAGTGTACAGGTTAGGATTAGGGTACGGTTTAGGGTAAAGGTAGGGTTGCGGTTAGGGTTAGGTTTAGGGTTAGGGTTAGCGTTTGTGAATGGCTAACATTTAGTGTACAGGTGAGGGAACAAAAATGTTTTAGGGTACGGGTTAGTGTTAGTGTACGGGTTAGGATTAGGTTACGGGTAGGGAAAGGTTTAGGTTTAGGTTTAGGGACAGGTTTAAGGTTAAGGTTAGGGACAGTGAACGGGTAAGTTTCAGGTTACAGATGAGGGTACAAAAACATTTTAGGCTTAGGGTACGGTTTACTCTTAGTGTCCAGTTTAGGATTAGTGTACGTGTAGGGTAAGGGTTAGGGTTATAGTTAGGTTTAGGCTTAGGGTTACGGTTAGCGAACGGCCAAGCTTTAGGGTACAGGTGAGGGTAAGAATACGTGTTAAGGTTAGGGAATGTGTTAGGGTACGGGTTAGTGTTAGTGTACATGTTAGTATCAGGGTACGTTTTATTGTAAGGTATAGGGTTAGGGTTAGGGTTAGGGTTAGCGAACGGGTAAGGTTTAGGGTATAGGTGAGGGCACGCAAAATTTTTAGAGTTATGGTATGTGTTAGGGTACTGGTTAGTGTTAGAGTATGGATTAGGATTAGAGTATGGGTTAGGGTAAGTGTTAGGGTTAGTGTTAGCTTTATGTTTAAGGTTAGTGTTAGTGTTAGCCAATGGGTAAGCTTTAGAGTACAAGTGAGACTGTGAAAAAATGTTAGGTTTAAGCTACATGTTAGATTACAGGTTAGTGTTAATGTAAGGTTTAGGAATTGGGTATGGTGTAGGGTAAGGTTTAGGGTTAGGTTTAGTGTTGGCACTCGGGTAAGTTTTAGGGTACAAGTGAGGATAGGAAAACGTGTGAAGTTTAGGGTATGTGTCAGGGTAGGGTTCAGTGTTAGAGTACCGGTTAGGGTTAGGGTTCGTTTAGGATAAGGGTTCGGGTTAGTTAAGGGTTAGGTTTAGGGTTCATGTTAGCATTAGAAAACGGGTTTATGGTACAGGTGAGGGTACAAAAACATTTTAGTGCTAGCGAACATATTAGGGTATGGGTTAGTGTTAGTGAATGGGTTACGATTGTGATATGGCTTAGGCTAAGGTTTAGGGTTAAGGTAGGTTTAGGTTTAGTGTTAGGGTTAGCGAACAGGTAAGTTTTAGGGTACAGGTGAGGGTACGAAAACGTGTTAGTGTTAGGTTATGTGTTAGGGTAAGGGTTACTGTTAGTGTACGGTTTAAGTTTAGGGTACGGGTTAGGGTAAGGTTTAGGGTTAGGTGTAGGTTTTCGTTTAGGGTTAGGGTGGAGTTATCAAATGGTAAGGTTTAGGGTACAGGTGAGGGTACGGAAACGTGTTAGGGTCAGGGTACGTATTAGGGTACGGGTTAGTGTTAGTGTATGGGTTAAGATTAGGGTACAGGGTTAGGGTAAGATTTAGAGCTAGGGTTACGTTTAGGTTTAGGGTTAGGTTTAGGGACAGCGAGCGGGTAAGCTTTAGGGTACACATGAGGGTACGAAAACGTGTTAGGCTTAGGGTACATGCTAGGGTTCATGTTAGGCTTAGTGCACGGATTAGGATTAGGGTACAGGTTAGGGTAAGGTATAGGGATAGGGTTAGGGATAGGTTTTAGGGTTAGGGTTAGGTTTGGTGAATGGTTAATATTTAGTGTACATGTGAGGGTACAGAAATGTTTTAGTGTACACGTTAGTCTTCGTGTATGGGTTAGGATTATGGGACGGGTTAGGGTAAGTTTCAGGGTTAGGTTTAGGGATAAGATTAGGGTTAAGGTTAGGGATAGCGAACAGGTAAGTATCAGGTTAAAAGAGAAGGTACGAAAACATGTTAAGCTTAGAGTACAGGTTAGTGTTAGTGTACGGGTTATGATTGGGGTACCATTTAGGGTAAGGTTAGGGTTATGGTTAGGGATAGGTTTAGGGTTAAGGTTAGGGACAGCGAACGGGTATGGTTCAGGTTACATGTGAGGGTTACGAATACGTGTTAGGGTTAGGGTACGTGATAGGTTATGGTTTATTTTTAGTGTATGGTTTAGTATTAGTGTATGGGTTAGGGTAAGATTTAGGGGCAGGTTTAGGGTTAAGGTTTGGTTTAGGTTTAGGTTTAGTGTTAACGAACGGGTAAGGTTTAGGGTACAGGTGAGGGTACGAAAAGCTTTTAGGGTTAGGAAACGTCTTAGTGTATGGGTTAGTTTTAGTATACGGGTTAGGATTAAGGTACAGGTTAGGGTAAGGATTAGGGTTAGGTTTAGGTTTAGGTTTAGGGTTAGTGGTAGGTTTCGTGAATGGTAAGTTTTAGGGTACAGGTGAGGGTACGAAAACGTGTTACGTTTAGGGTACCTGTTAGTTTCCTGGTTAGTTTTAGAGTACGTTTTAGGATAAGAGCACAGGTTCGGGTAAGGTTTAGGGTTAGGGTTAGGGTTAGGTTTAGGATTAGTGTTATGGTTATCAAACAGTTAAGTTTTAGGGTACTTTTGAGGGTATGAAAAGCTTTTAGGGTTAGGGTATGTGTTAGGATATGTGTTAGTGTTAGTGTATGCATTAGCATTAGGGTACGGGTTAGGGTTATGTTTAGGGCTAGGGTTAGGGTTAGCGAACAGGTAACCTTTAGGGTACAGGTGAGGGTATGGAAAAGTGTTAGTGTCAGGGTATGTGTTAGGGCACATGTTAGTGTGAGGGTATGGTTTAGTATTAGGGTACGGGTTAGGCTAAAGTTTAGGGTTGGGGTTAGGTTTGGATTAGGGGTATGGTTCGGGTTAGCGAACAGGTAAGGTTTAGGGTACAGATGACGGTACGGAAAACTGTTACAGTCAGGGTACGTGTTAGGGCATGGGTTAGTGTTAGTGTATGCGTTAGGATTTGAGTACGGGTTAGGGTAAGGTGTAGGGTTGGGGTTAGGTTTAGGTTTAGGTTTAGGGGTAGGGTTACCGAAGGGTAAGGTTTAGGATACAAATGAGGGTATGGCAACGTGTTAGAGTCAGGGTAAGTGTTAGGGCATGGTTTAGAGTTGGTGTACGGGTTAGGATTAGGGTACGGGTTAGGGTAAGGGGTAGGGTTGTGGTTAGGTTTATGTTTAGGGCTAGGGTTAGGGTTAGCGAAAGGGTAAGGTTTAGGGTACAGTTGAGGGTATGGAAAATTTTAGGGTCAGGGTACGTGTTAGGGCATGCGTTAGTGTTAGTGCATGGGTTAAGATTAGGGTGCGGGTTAGGGTAAGGTGTATGTTTCGGGTCTGTTTCGGTTTAGGACTACGGTTCGGGTTAGCAAACTTGTAAGGTTTAGGGTATAGGTGAGGTTACAGAAAAGTGTTGGGTCAGGTGCCTGTTAAAGCAGATGTTAGTGTTACTGAACGGTTTAGGATTATGATTCGCGTTGGTGTAAGGTGTAGGGTTAGTGTTAGGTTTAGGTGTAGGGCTAGGGCTATTGTTCACGAATGGGTGATGTTTATGGTACAGGTGAGGGTAAGGAAACTTGTTAGGGTCATGTTTCGTGTTACAGCATGGGTTAGTGTTAGTGTACAGGTTAGGATTAGGGTACGGTTTAGGGTAAAGGTAGGGTTGCGGTTAGGGTTAGGTTTAGGGTTAGGGTTAGCGTTTGTGAATGGGTAACATTTAGTGTACAGGTGAGGGAAGAAAAATGTTTTAGGGTACGGGTTAGTGTTAGTGTACGGGTTAGGATTAGGTTACGGGTAGGGAAAGGTTTAGGTTTAGGTTTAGGGACAGGTTTAAGGTTAAGGTTAGGGACAGTGAACGGGTAAGTTTCAGGTTACAGATGAGGGTACAAAAACATTTTAGGCTTAGGGTACGGTTTACTCTTAGTGTCCAGTTTAGGATTAGTGTACGTGTAGGGTAAGGGTTAGGGTTATAGTTAGGTTTAGGCTTAGGGTTACGGTTAGCGAACGGCCAAGCTTTAGGGTACAGGTGAGAGTAAGAATACGTGTTAAGGTTAGGGAACGTGTTAGGGTACGGGTTAGTGTTAGTGTACATTTTAGGATCAGGGTACGTTTTATTGTAAGGTATAGGGTTAGGGTTAGGGTTAGGGTTAGCGAACGGGTAAGGTTTAGGTTATAGGTGAGGGCACGCAATCTTTTTAGAGTTACGGTATTTTTTAGGGTATGGGTTAGTGTTAGAGTATTGATTAGGATTAGATTATGGGTTAGGGTAATTGTTAGGGTTAGTGTTAGCTTTATGTTTAAGGTTAGTGTTAGTGTTAGCCAATGGGTAAGCTTTAGGGTACAGGTGAGACTGTGAAGAAATGTTAGGTTTAGAGTACATGTTAGATTACGGGTTAGTGTTAATGTAAGGTTTAGCAATAGGGTATGGTGTAGGGTAAGGTTTAGGGTTAGGTTTAGTGTTAGCACTCGGGTAAGTTTTAGGGTACATGTGAGGATACGAAAACGTGTGAAGTTTAGGGTATGTGTCAGGGTAGGGTTCAGTGTTAGAGTACCGGTTAGGGTTAGGGTTCGTTAAGGATAAGGGTTCGGGTTAGTTAAGGGTTACGTTTAGGGTTCATGTGAGCATTAGAAAACGGGTTTACGGTACAGGTGAGGGTACAAAAACTTTTTAGTGCCAGCGAACAAATTAGGGTATGGGTTAGTGTTAGTGAATGGGTTACGATTGTGATATGGCTTAGGCTAAGGTTTATGGTTAAGGTAGGTTTAGGTTTAGTGTTAGGGTTAGCGAATGGGTAAGTTTTAGGGTACAGGTGAGGGTACGAAAACGTGTTAGTGTTAGGTTATGTGTTAGGGTAAGGGTTACTGTTAGTGTACGGTTTAGGTTTAGGGTACGGGTTAGGATAAGGTTTAGGGTTAGGTGTAGGGTTAGGGTGGAGTTATCAAATGGTAAGGTTTAGGGTACAGGTGAGGGTACGGAAACGTGTTAGGGTCAGGGTACGTATTAGGGTACGGGTTGGTGTTAGTGTATGGGTTAAGATTAGGGTAGAGGGTTAGGGTAAGATTTAGAGTTAGGGTTACGTTTAGGTTTAGGGTTAGGTTTAGGGATAGCGAGCGGGTAAGGTATAGGGTACACATGAGGGTACGAAAACGTGTTAGGCTTAGGGTACATGCTAGGGTTCAGGTTAGGCTTAGTGCACGGATTAGGATTAGGGTACAGGTTAGGGTAAGGTATAGGGATAGGGTTAGGGATAGGTTTTAGGGTTAGGGTTAGGTTTGGTGAATGGTTAATATTTAGTGTACAGGTGAGGGTACAGAAATGTTTTAGTGTACGCGTTAGTGTTCGTATATGGGTTAGGATTATGGGACGGGTTAGGGTAAGTTTAGGGTTAGATTTAGGGATAAGATTAGGGTTAAGGTTAGGGATAGCGAACAGGTAAGTATCAGGTTAAAAGTGAAGGTACGAAAACATGTTAAGCTTAGAGTAAGGGTTAGTGTTAGTGTACGGGTTATGATTGGGGTACCACTTAGGGTAAGGTTAGGGTTAGGGTTAGGGATAGGTTTAGGGTTAAAGTTAGGGATAGTGAACGGGTATGGTTCAGGTTACATGTGATGGTTACGAATACGTGTTAGGGTTAGGGTACGTGATAGGTTATGGTTTATTTTTAGTTTATGGTTTAGGATTAGTGTATGGGTTAGTGTAAGATTTAGGGGCAGGTTTAGGGTTAAGGTTTGGTTTAGGTTTAGGTTTAGTGTTAACGAACGGGTAAGGTTTAGGGTACAGGTGAGGGTACGAAAAGCTTTTAGGGTTAGGAAACGACTTAGTGTATGGGTTAGTTTTAGTATACGGGTTAGGATTAGGGTACAGGTTAGGGTAAGGATTAGGGTTAGGGTTAGGTTTAGGTTTAGGGTTAGTGTTAGGTTTCGTGAATGGTAAGTTTTAGGGTACAGGAGAGGGTATGAAAACGTGTTACGTTTAGGGTACCTGTTAATTTCCTGGTTAGTTTTAGAGTACGTTTTAGGATAAGAGCACAGGTTCAGGTAAGGTTTAGGGTTAGGGTGAGGGTTAGGTTTAGGATTAGTGTTATGGTTATAAAACAGTTAAGTTTTAGGGTACATTTGAGGGTATGAAAAGCTTTTAGGGTTAGGGTATGTGTTAGGATATGTGTTAGTGTTAGTGTATGCATTAGCATTAGGGTACGGGTTAGGGTTATGTTTAGGGCTAGGGTTAGGGATAGCGAACAGGTAACCTTTAGGGTACAGGTGAGGGTATGGAAAAGTGTTAGTGTCAGGGTATGTGTTAGGGCACATGTTAGTGTGAGTGTATGGTTTAGTATTAGGGTACGGGTTAGGTTAAAGATTAGGGTTGGGGTTAGGTTTGGATTAGGGGTAGGGTTAGGGTTAGCGAACAGGTAAGGTTTAGGGTACAGATGAGGGTACGGAAAACTCTTACAGTCAGGGTACGTGTTAGGCCATGGGTTAGTGTTAGTGTATGCGTTAGGATTTGAGTACGGGTTAGGGTAAGGTGTAGTGTTGGGGTTAGGTTTAGCTTTAGGTTTAGGGGTAGGGTTACCGAAGGGTAAGGTTTAGGATACAAATGAGGGTATGGCAACGTGTTAGAGTCAGGGTACGTGTTAGGGCATGGTTTAGAGTTGGTGTACGGGTTAGGATTAGGGTACGGGTTAGGGTAAGGAGTAGTGTTGTGGTTAGGTTTATGTTTAGGGCTAGGGTTAGGGTTAGCGAATGGGTAAGGTTTAGGATACAGTTGAGTGTATGGAAAATTTTAGGGTCAGGGTACGTGTTAGGGCATGCGTTAGTGTTAGTGTATGGGTTAAGATTAGGGTGCGGGTTAGGGTAAGGTGTAGGTTTGGGGTCCGTTTCGGTTTAGGACTATGGTTCGGGTTAGCAAACTTGTAAGGTTTAGGGTATAGGTGAGGTTACAGAAAAGTGTTGGGGTCAGGATGCGTGTTAAGGCAGAGGTTAGTGTTAGTGAACGGGTTAGGATTATGATTCGGGTTGGTGTAAGGTGTAGGGTTAGTGTTAGGTTTAGGTGTAGGGCTAGGGCTAGTGTTCGCGAATGGGTGATGTTTATGGTACAGGTGAGGGTAAGGAAACGTGTTAGGGTCATGTTACGTGTTAGAGCATGGGTTAGTGTTAGTGTACGGTTTAGGATTAGGGTACGGTTTAGGGTAAAGGTAGGGTTGCGGTTAGGGTTAGGTTTAGGGTTAGGGTTAGGGTTTGTGAATGGGTAACATTTAGTGTACAGGTGAGGGAACAAAAATGTTTTAGGGTACGGGTTAGTGTTAGTGTACGGGTTAGGATTAGGTTACGGGTTAGGGAAAGGTTTAGGTTTAGGTTTAGGGACAGGTTTAAAGTTAAGGTTAGGGACAGTGAACGAGTAAGTTTCAGGTTACAGATGAGGGTACAAAAACATTTTAGGCTTAGGGTACGGGTTACTCTTAGTGTCCAGTTTAGGATTAGTGTACGTTTAGGGTAAGGGTTAGGGTTAGAGTTAGGTTTAGGCTTAGGGTTACGGTTAGCGAACAGCCAAGCTTTAGGGTACAGGTGAGGGTAAGAATACGTGTTAAGGTTAGGGAACGTGTTAGGGTACGTGTTAGTGTTAGTGTACATGTTAGGATCAGGGTACGTTTTATTGTAAGGTATAGGGTTAGGGTTAGGGTTAGGTTTAGCAAACGGGTAAGGTTTAGGGTATAGGTGAGGGCACGCAAACTTTTTAGAGTTACGGTATGTGTTAGGGTACGGGTTAGTGTTAGAGTATGGATTAGGATTAGAGTATGGGTTAGGGTAAGTGTTAGGGTTAGTGTTAGCTTTATGTTTAAGGTTAGTGTTAGTGTTAGCCAATGGGTAAGCTTTAGGGTACAGGTGAGACTGTGAAAAATGTTAGGTTTATGGTACATGTTAGATTACGGGTTAGTGTTAATGTAAGGTTAAGGAATAGGGTATGGTGTAGGGTAAGGTTTAGGGTTAGGTTTAGTGTTAGCACTCGGGTAAGTTTTAGGGTACATGTGAGGATACGAAAACGTGTGAAGTTTAGGGTATGTGTCAGGGTAGGGTTCAGTGTTAGAGTACCGGTTAGGGTTAGGGTTCGTTTAGGATAAGCGTTCGCGTTAGTTAAGGGTTAGGTTTAGGGTTCATGTTAGCATTAGAAAACGGGTTTAGGGTACAGGTGAGGGTACAAAAACTTTTTAGTGCTAGCGAACATATTAGGGTATGGGTTAGTATTAGTGAATGGGTTACGATTGTGATATGGCTTAGGCTAAGGTTTAGGGTTAAGGTAGGTTTAGGTCTAGTGTTAGGGTTAGCGAACGGGTAAGTTTTAGGGTACAGGTGAGGGTACGAAAACGTGTTAGTGTTAGGTTATGTGTTAGGGTAAGGGTTACTGTTAGTGTACGGTTTAGGTTTAGGGTACGGGTTAGTGTAAGGTTTAGGGTTAGGTGTAGGGTTTGGTTTAGGGTTAGGGTGGAGTTATCAAATGGTAAGGTTTAGAGTACAGGTGAGGGTACGGAAACGTGTTAGGGTCAGGGTACGTATTAGGGTACGGGTTGGTGTTAGTGTATGGGTTAAGATTAGGGTAGAGGGTTAGGGTAAGATTTAGAGTTAGGGTTACGTTTAGGTTTAGGGTTAGGTTTAGGGATAGCGAGCGGGTAAGGTATAGGGTACACATGAGGGTACGAAAACGTGTTAGGCTTAGGGTACATGCTAGGGTTCAGGTTAGGCTTAGTGCACGGATTAAGATTAGGGTACAGGTTAGGGTAAGGTATAGGGATAGGGTTAGGGATAGGTTTTAGGGTTAGGGTTAGGTTTGTTGAATGGTTAATATTTAGTGTACAGGTGAGGGTACAGAAATGTTTTAGTGTACGCGTTAGTGTTCGTGTATGGGTTAGGATTATGGGACGGGTTAGGGTAAGTTTAGGGTTAGATTTAGGGATAAGATTAGGGTTAAGGTTAGGGATAGCGAACAGGTAAGTATCAGGTTAAAAGTGAAGGTACGAAAACATGTTAAGCTTAGAGTACGGGTTAGTGTTAGTGTACGGGTTATGATTGGGGTACCACTTAGGGTAAAGTTAGGGTTAGGGTTAGGGATAGGTTTAGGGTTAAAGTTAGGGATAGTGAACGGGTATGGTTCAGGTTACATGTGATGGTTACGAATACGTGTTAGGGTTAGGGTACGTGATAGGTTATGGTTTATTTTTAGTTTATGGTTTAGGATTAGTGTATGGGTTAGTGTAAGATTTAGGGGCAGGTTTAGGGTTAAGGTTTGGTTTAGGTTTAGGTTTAGTGTTAACGAACGGGTAAGGTTTAGGGTACAGGTGAGTGTACGAAAAGCTTTTAGGGTTAGGAAACGACTTAGTGTATGGGTTAGTTTTAGTATACGGGTTAGGATTAGGGTACAGGTTAGGGTAAGGATTAGGGCTAGGGTTAGGTTTAGGTTTAGTGTTAGTGTTAGGTTTCGTGAATGGTAAGTTTTAGGGTACAGGAGAGGGTATGAAAACGTGTTACGTTTAGGGTACCTGTTAATTTCCTGGTTAGTTTTAGAGTACGTTTTAGGATAAGAGCACAGGTTCGGGTAAGGTTTAGGGTTAGGGTGAGGGTTAGGTTTAGGATTAGTGTTATGGTTATAAAACAGTTAAGTTTTAGGGTACATTTGAGGGTATGAAAAGCTTTTAGGGTTAGGGTATGTGTTAGGATATGTGTTAGTGTTAGTGTATGCATTAGCATTAGGGTACGGGTTAGGGTTATGTTTAGGGCTAGGGTTAGGGATAGCAAACAGGTAACCTTTAGGGTACAGGTGAGGGTATGGAAAAGTGTTAGTGTCAGGGTATGTGTTAGGGCACATGTTAGTGTGAGTGTATGGTTTAGTATTAGGGTACGGGTTAGGTTAAAGATTAGGTTTGGGGTTAGGTTTGGATTAGGGGTAGGGTTAGGGTTAGCGAACAGGTAAGGTTTAGGGTACAGATGAGGGTATGGAAAACTCTTACAGTCAGGGTACGTGTTAGGGCATGGGTTAGTGTTAGTGTATGCGTTAGGATTTGAGTACGGGTTAGGGTAAGGTGTAGGGTTGGGGTTAGGTTTAGGTTTAGGTTTAGGGGTAGGGTTACCGAAGGGTAAGGTTTAGGATACAAATGAGGGTATGGCAACGTGTTAGAGTCAGGGTACGTGTTAGGGCATGGTTTAGAGTTGGTGTACGGGTTAGGATTAGGGTACGGGTTAGGGTAAGGAGTAGTGTTGTGGTTAGGTTTATGTTTAGGGCTAGGATTAGGGTTAGCGAATGGGTAAGGTTTAGGATACAGTTGAGTGTATGGAAAATTTTAGGGTCAGGGTACGTGTTAGGGCATGCGTTAGTGTTAGTGTATGGGTTAAGATTAGGGTGCGGGTTAGGGTAAGGTGTAGGTTTGGGGTCCGTTTCGGTTTAGGACTATGGTTCGGGTTAGCAAACTTGTAAGGTTTAGGGTATAGGTGAGGTTACAGAAAAGTGTTGGGGTCAGGATGCGTGTTAAGGCAGAGGTTAGTGTTAGTGAACGGGTTAGGATTATGATTCGGGTTGGTGTAAGGTGTAGGGTTAGTGTTAGGTTTAGGTGTAGGGCTAGGGCTAGTGTTCGCGAATGGCTGATTTTTATGGTACAGGTGAGGGTAGGGAAACGTGTTAGGGTCATGTTACGTGTTAGAGCATGGGTTAGTGTTAGTGTACGGTTTAGGATTAGGGTACGGTTTAGGGTAAAGGTAGGGTTGCGGTTAGGGTTAGGTTTAGGGTTAGGGTTAGGGTTTGTGAATGGGTAACATTTAGTGTACAGGTGAGGGAACAAAAATGTTTTAGGGTACGGGTTAGTGTTAGTGTACGGGTTAGGATTAGGTTACGGGTTAGGGAAAGGTTTAGGTTTAGGTTTAGGGACAGGTTTAAAGTTAAGGTTAGGGACAGTGAACGAGTAAGTTTCAGGTTACAGATGAGGGTACAAAAACATTTTAGGCTTAGGGTACGGGTTACTCTTAGTGTCCAGTTTAGGATTAGTGTACGTTTAGGGTAAGGGTTAGGGTTAGAGTTAGGTTTAGGCTTAGGGTTACGGTTAGCGAACAGCCAAGCTTTAGGGTACAGGTGAGGGTAAGAATACGTGTTAAGGTTAGGGAACGTGTTAGGGTACGGGTTAGTGTTAGTGTACATGTTAGGATCAGGGTACGTTTTATTGTAAGGTATAGGGTTAGGGTTAGGGTTAGGTTTAGCGAACGGGTAAGGTTTAGGGTATAGGTGAGGGCACGCAAACTTTTTAGAGTTACGGTATGTGTTAGGGTACGGGTTAGTGTTAGAGTATGGATTAGGATTAGAGTATGGGTTAGGGTAAGTGTTAGGGTTAGTGTTAGCTTTATGTTTAAGGTTAGTGTTAGTGTTAGCCAATTGGTAAGCTTTAGGGTACAGGTGAGACTGTGAAAAATGTTAGGTTTAGGGTACATGTTAGATTACGGGTTAGTGTTAATGTAAGGTTTAGGAATAGGGTATGGTGTAGGGTAAGGTTTAGGGTTAGGTTTAGTGTTAGCACTCGGGTAAGTTTTAGGGTACATGTGAGGATACGAAAACGTGTGAAGTTTAGGGTATGTGTCAGGGTAGGGTTCAGTGTTAGAGTACCGGTTAGGGTTAGGGTTCGTTTAGGATAAGCGTTCGCGTTAGTTAAGGGTTAGGTTTAGGGTTCATGTTAGCATTAGAAAACGGGTTTAGGGTACAGGTGAGGGTACAAAAACTTTTTAGTGCTAGCGAACATATTAGGGTATGGGTTAGTGTTAGTGAATGGGTTACGATTGTGATATGGCTTAGGCTACTGTTTAGGGTTAAGGTAGGTTTAGGTCTAGTGTTAGGGTTAGCGAACGGGTAAGTTTTAGGGTACAGGTGAGGGTACGAAAACGTGTTAGTGTTAGGTTATGTGTTAGGGTAAAGGTTAATGTTAGTGTACGGTTTAGGTTTAGGGTACGGGTTAGGGTAAGGTTTAGGGTTAGGTGTAGGGTTTGGTTTAGGGTTAGGGTGGAGTTATCAAATGGTAAGGTTTAGGGTACAGGTGAGGGTACGGAAACGTGTTAGGGTCAGGGTACGTATTAGGGTACGGGTTAGTGTTAGTGTATGGGTTAAGATTAGGGTACAGGGTTAGGGTAAGATTTAGAGTTAGGGTCACGTTTAGGTTTAGGGTCAGGTTTAGGGATAGCGAGCGGATAAGGTTTAGGGTACACATGAGGGTACGAAAACGTGTTAGGCTTAGGGTACATGCTAGGGTTCATGTTAGGCTTAGTGCACGGATTAGGATTAGGGTACAGGTTAGGGTAAGGTATAGGGAAAGGGTTAGGGATAGGTTTTAGGGTTAGGGTTAGGTTTGGTGAATGGTTAATATTTAGTGTACAGGTGAGGGTACAGAAATGTTTTAGTGTATGCGTTAGTCTTCGTATATGGGTTAGGATTATGGGACGGGTTAGGGTAAGTTTTAGGGTTAGGTTTAGGGATAAGATTAGGGTTAATGTTAGGGATAGCGAACAGGTAAGTATCAGGTTAAAAGTGAAGGTACGAAAACATGTTAAGCTTAGAGCACGGGTTCGTGTTAGTGTACGGGTTATGATTGGGGTACCATTTAGGGTAAGGTTAGGGTTAGGGTTAGGGATAGGTTTAGGGTTAAGGTTAGGGATAGGGAACGGGTATGGTTCAGGTTACATGTGAAGGTTACGAATACGTGTTAGGGTTAGGGTACGTGATAGGTGACGGTTTATTTTTAGTGTATGGTTTAGGATTAGTGTATGGGTTAGGGTAAGATTTAGGGGCAGGTTTAGGGTTAAGGTTTGGTTTAGGTTTAGGTTTAGTGTTAATGAACGGGTAAGGTTTAGGGTACAGGTGAGGGTACGAAAAGCTTTTAGGGTTAGGAAACGTCTTAGTGTATGGGTTAGTTTTACTATACGGGTTAGGATTAGGGTACAGGTTAGGGTAAGGATTAGGGTGAGGGTTAGGTTTAGGTTTAGGGTTAGTGTTAGGTTTCGTGAATGGTAAGTTTTAGGGTACAGGTGAGGGTACGAAAACGTGTTACGTTTAGGGTACCTGTTAGTTTCCTGGTTAGTTTTAGAGTACGTATTAGGATAAGAGCACAGGTTCGGGTAAGGTTTAGGGTTAGGGTTAGGGTTAGGTTTAGGATTAGTGTTATGGTTATCAACCAGTTAAGTTTTAGGGTACATTTGAGGGTATGAAAAGCTTTTAGGGTTAGGGTATGTGTTAGGATATGTGTTAGTGTTAGTGTATGCATTAGCATTAGGGTACGGGTTAGGGTTATGTTTAGGGCTAGGGTTAGGGTTAGCGAACAGGTAACCTTTAGGGTACAGGTGAGGTTATGGAAAAGTGTTAGTGTCAGGGTATGTGTTAGGGCCCATGTTAGTGTGAGTGTATGGTTTAGTATTAGGGTACGGGTTAGGCTAAAGATTAGGGTTGGAGTTAGGTTTGGATTAGGGGTATGGTTCGGGTTAGCGAACAGGTAAGGTTTAGGGTACAGATGAGGGTAAGGAAAACTGTTACAGTCAGGGTACGTGTTAGGGCATGGGTTAGTGTTAGTGTATGCGTTAGGATTTGAGTACCGGTTAGGGTAAGGTGTAGGGTTGGGGTTAGGTTTAGGTTTAGGTTTAGGTTTAGGGGTAGGGTTACCGAAGGGTAAGGTTTAGGATACAAATGAGGGTATGGCAACGTGTTAGAGTCAGGGTACGTGTTAGGGCATGGTTTAGAGTTGGTGTACGGGTTAGGATTAGGGTACGGGTTAGGTTAAGAGGTAGGGTTGTGGTTAGGTTTATGTTTAGGGCTAGGGTTAGGGTTAGCGAATGGGTAAGGTTTAGGGTACAGTTGAGGGTATGGAAAATTTTAGGGTCAGGGTACGTGTTAGGGCATGCGTTAGTGTTAGTGTATGGGTTAAGATTAGGGTGCGGGTTAGGGTAAGGTGTAGGTTTGGGGTCCGTTTCGGTTCAGGACTACGATTCGGGTTAGCAAACTTGTAAGGTTTAGGGTATAGGTGAGGTTACAGAAAAGTGTTGGGGTCAGGGTGCGTGTTAAGGCAGAGGTTAGTGTTAGTGAACGGGTTAGGATTATGATTCGGGTTGGTGTAAGGTGTAGGGTTAGTGTTAGGTTTAGGTGTAGGGCTAGGGCTAGTGTTCGCGAATGGGTGATGTTTATGGTACAGGTGAGGGTAAGGAAACGTGTTAGGGTCATGTTACGTGTTAGAGCATGGGTTAGTGTTAGTGTACTGTTTAGGATAAGGGTACGGTTTAGGGTAAAGTTAGGGTTGCGGTTAGGGTTAGGTTTAGGTTTAGGGTTAGGGTTTGTGAATGGGTAACATTTAGTGTACAGGTGAGGGAACAAAAATGTTTTAGGGTACGGGTCAGTGTTAGTGTACGGGTTAGGATTAAGTTACGGGAGAGGGAAAGGTTTAGGTTTAGGTTTAGGGACAGGTTTAAGGTTAAGGTTAGGGACAGTGAACGGGTAAGTTTCAGGTTACAGATGAGGGTACAAAAACATTTTAGGCTTAGGGTACGGGTTACTCTTAGTGTCCAGTTTAGGATTAGTGTACGTTTAGGGTAAGGGTTAGGGTTAGAGTTAGGTTTAGGCTTAGGGTTACGGTTAGCGAACGGCCAAGCTTTAGGGTACAGGTGAGGGTAAGAATACGTGTTAAGGTTAGGGAACGTGTTAGGGTACGGGTTAGTGTTAGTGTACATGTTAGGATCAGGGTACGTTTTATTGTAAGGTATAGGGTTAGGGTTAGGGTTAGGTTTAGCGAATGGGTAAAGTTTAGGGTATAGGTGAGGGCACGCAAACTTTTTAGAGTTACGGTATGTGTTAGGGTATGGGTTAGTGTTAGAGTATGGATTAGGATTAGAGTATGGGTTAGGGTAAGTGTTAGGATTAGTGTTAGCTTTATGTTTAAGATTAGTGTTAGTGTTAGCCAATGGGTAAGCTTTAGGGTACAGGTGAGACTGTGAAAAAATGTTAGGTTTAGGGTACATGTTAGATTACGGGTTAGTGTTAATGTAAGGTTTAGGAATAGGGTATGGTGTAGGGTAAAGTTTAGGGTTAGGTTTAGTGTTAGCACTCGGGTAAGTTTTAGGGTACATGTGAGGATACGAAAACGTGTGAAGTTTAGGGTATGTGTCAGGGTAGGGTTCAGTGTTAGAGTTCCAGTTAGGGTTAGGGTTCGTTTAGGATAAGGGTTCGGGTTAGTTAAGGGTTAGGTTTAGGGTTCATGTTAGCATTACAAAACGGGTTTAGCATACAGGTGAGGCTACAAAAACTTTTTAGTGCTAGCGAACATATTAGGGTATGGGTTAGTGTTAGTGAATGGGTTACGATTGTGATATGGCTTAGGCTAAGGTTTAGGGTTAAGGTAGGTTTAGGTTTAGTGTTAGGGTTAGTGAACGGGTAAGTTTTAGGGTACAGGTGAGTGTACGAAAACGTGTTAGTGTTAGGTTTTGTGTTAGGGAAAGGGTTACTGTTAGTGTACGGTTTAGGTCTAGGGTACAGGTTAGGGTAAGATTTAGGGTTAGGTGTAGGGATTTGTTTAGGTTTAGTGTGGAGTTATCAAATGGTAAGGTTTAGGGTGCAGGTGAGGGTACGGAAACGTGTTAGGTTCAGGGTACGTAATAGGGTACGGGTTGGTGTTAGTGTATGGGTTAAGATTAGGGTACAGGGTTAGGGTAAGATTTAGAGTTAGGGTTACGTTTAGGTTTAGGGTAAGGTTTAGGGATACCGAGCGGGTAAGGTTTAGGGTACACATGAGGGTACGAAAACGTGTTAGGCTTAGGGTACATGCTAGGGTTCATGTTAGGCTTAGTGCACGGATTAGGATTAGGGTACAGGTTAGGGTAAGGTATAGGGATAGGTTTAGGGATAGGTTTTACGGTTAGGGTTAGGTTTGGTGAATGGTTAATATTTAGTGTACAGGTGAGGGTACAGAAATGTTTTAGTGTACGCGTTAGTGCTCGTGTATGGGTTAGGATTATGGGACGGGTTAGGGTAAGTTTTAGGGTTAGGTTTAGGGATAAGATTAGGGTTAAGGTTAGGGATAGCGAACAGGTAAGTATCAGGTTAAAAGTGAAGGTACGAAAACATGTTAAGCTTAGAGTACGGGTTAGTGTTAGTGTACGGGTTATGATTGGGGTAACTTTTAGGGTAAGGTTAGGGTTAGGGTTAGGGATAGGTTTAGGGTTAAGGTTAGGGATAGTGAACGGGTATGGTTCAGGTTACATGTGAGGGTTACGAATACGTGTTAGGGTTAGGGTACGTGATAGGAGACGGTTTATTTTTAGTGTACGGTTTAGGATTAGTGTATGGGTTAGTGTAAGATTTAGGGGCAGGTTTAGGGTTAAGGTTTGGTTTAGGTTTAGGTTTAGTGTTAATGAACGGGTAAGGTTTAGGGTACAGGTGAGGGTACGAAAAGCTTTTAGGGTTAGGAAACGTCTTAGTGTATGGGTTAGTTTTAGTATACGGGTTAGGATTAGGGTACAGGTTAGGGTAAGGATTAGGGTTAGGGTTAGGTTTAGGTTTAGGGTTAGTGTTAGGTTTCGTGAATGGTAAGTTTTAGGGTACAGGTGAGGGTACGAAAACGTGTTAAGTTTAGGGTACCTGTTAGTTTCCTGGTTAGTTTTAGAGTAGGTTGTAGGATAAGAGCACAGGTTCGGGTAAGGTTTAGGGTTAGGGTTAGGGTTAGGTTTAGGATTAGTGTTATGATTATCAAACAGTTAAATTTTAGGGTACATTTGAAGGTATGAAAAGCTTTTAGGGTTAGGGTATGTGTTAGGATATGTGTTAGTGTTAGTGTATGCATTAGCATTAGGGTACGGGTTAGGGTTATGTTTAGGGCTAGGGTTAGGGTTAGCGAACAGGTAACCTTTAGGGTACAGGTGAGGGTATGGAAAAGTGTTAGTGTCAGGGTATGTGTTAGGGCACATGTTAGTGTGAGGGTATGGTTTAGTATTAGGGTACGGGTTAGGCTAAAGATTAGTGTTGGGGTTAGGTTTGGATTAGGGGTATGGTTAGGGTTAGCGAACAGGTAAGGTTTAGGGTACAGATGAGGGTACGGAAAACTGTTACAGTCAGGGTACGTGTTAGGGCATGGGTTAGTGTTAGTGTATGCGTTAGGATTTGAGTATGGGTTAGGGTAAGGTGTAGGGTTGGGGTTAGGTTTAGGTTTAGGTTTAGGGGTAGGGTTACCGAAGGGTAAGGTTTAGGATACAAATGAGGGTATGGCAACGTGTTAGAGTCAGGGTACGTTTTAGGGCATGGCTTAGACGTGGTGTACGGGTTAGGATTAGGGTACGGGTTAGGGTGAAGGGTAGGGTTGTGGTTAGCTTTATGTTTTGGGCTAAGGTTAGGGTTAGCGAATGGGTAAGGTTTAGTTTACAGTTGAGGTTATGGAAAATTTTAGGGTCAGGGTACATGTTAGGGCATGCGTTACTGTTAGTGTATGGGTTAATATTAGGGTGTGGGATGGGTAAGGTGTAGGTTTGGGGTCCGTTTCGGTTTAGGACTACGGTTCCGGTTAGCAAAATTGTAAGCTTTAGGGTATAGGTGAGGTTATAGAAAAGTGTTGGGGTCAGGGTGCGTGTTAAGGCAGAGGTTAGTGTTATTGAACGGGTGAGGATTATGATTCGGGTTGGTGTAAGGTGTAGGGTTAGTGTTATGTTTAGGTGTAGGGCTAGGGCTAGTGTTCGCGAATGGGTGATGTTTATGGTACAGGTGAGGGTAAGGAAACCTGTTAGGGTCATGTTACGTGTTAGGGCATGTGTTAGTGTTAGTGTACGGGTTAGGATTAGGGTACAGGTTAGGGAAAGGTTTAGGTTTAACTTTAGGGACAGGTTTAAGGTTAAGGTTAGGGACAGTGAACGGGTAAGTTTCAGGTTACAGATGAGGGTACAAAAACATTTTAGGCTTAGGGTACGGGTTACTCTTAGTGTCCAGTTTAGGATTAGTGTACGTTTAGGGTAAGGGTTAGGGTTAGAGTTAGGTTTAGGCTTAGGGTTACGATTAGCGAACGGCCAAGCTTTAGGGTACAGGTGAGGGTAAGAATACGTGTTAAGGTTAGGGAACGTGTTAGGGTACGGGTTAGTGTTAGTGTACATGTTAGGATCAGGGTACGTTTTATTGTAAGGTATAGGGTTAGGGTTAGGGTTAGGTTTAGCGAACGCGTAAGGTTTAGGGAATAGGTGAGGGCACGCAAACTTTTTAGAGTTACGGTATGTGTTAGGGTACGGGTTAGTGTTAGAGTATGGATTAGGATTAGAGTATGGGTTAGGGTAAGTGTTAGGGTTAGTGTTAGCTTTATGTTTAAGGTTAGTGTTAGTGTTAGCCAATGGGTAAGCTTTAGGGTACAGGTGAGACTGTGAAAAAATGTTAGGTTTAGGGTACATGTTAGATTACAGGTTAGTGTTAATGTAAGGTTTAGGAATAGGATATGGTGTAGGGTAAGGTTTAGGGTTAGGTTTAGTGTTAGCACTCGGGTAAGTTTTAGGGTACATGTGAGGATACGAAAACGTGTGAAGTTTAGGGTATGTGTCAGGGTAGGGTTCAGTGTTTAGTGCTGGTTAGGGTTAGGGTTCGTTTAGGATAAGCGTTCGGGTTAGTTAAGGGTTAGGTTTAGGGTTCATGTTAGCATTAGAAAACGGGTTTAGGGTACAGGTGAGGGTACAAAAACTTTTTAGTGCTAGCGAACATATTAGGGTATGGGTTAGTGTTAGTGAATGGGTTACAATTGTGATATGGCTTAGGCTAAGGTTAGGGTTAAGGTAGATTTAGGTTTAGTGTTAGGGTTAGCGAACGGGTAAGTTTTAGGGTACAGGTGAGGGTACGAAAACGTGTTAGTGTTAGGTTATGTGTTAGGGTAAGGGTTACTGTTAGTGAACGGTTTAGGTTTAGGGTACGGGTTAGGGTAAGGTTTAGGGTTAGGTGTAGGGTTTGGTTTAGGGTTAGGGTGGAGTTATCAAATGGTAAGGTTTAGAGTACAGGTGAGGGTACGGAAACGTGTTAGGGTCAGGGTACGTATTAGGGTACGGGTTGGTGTTTGTGTATGGGTTAAGATTAGGGTACAGGGTTAGGGTAAGATTTAGAGTTAGGGTTACGTTTAGGTTTAGGGTTAGGTTTAGGGATAAAGAGCGGGTAAGGTTTAGGGTACACATGAGGGTACGAAAACGTGTTAGGGTTAGGGTACATGCTAGGGTTCATGTTATGCTTAGTGCACAGATTAGGATTAGGGTACAGGTTAGGGTAATGTATAGGGATAGTGTTAGGGATAGGTTTTAGGGTTAGGGTTAGGTTTGGTGAATGGTTAATATATAGTGTACAGGTGAGGGTACAGAAATGTTTTAGTGTAGGCGTTAGTGTTCGTGTATGGGTTAGGATTATGGGACGGGTTAGGGTAAGTTTAGGGTTAGATTTAGGGATAAGATTAGGGTTAAGGTTAGGGATAGCGAACAGGTAAGTATCAGGTTAAAAGTGAAGGTACGAAAACATGTTAAGCTTAGAGTACGGGTTAGTGTTAGTGTACGGGTTATGATTGGGGTACCATTTAGGGTAAGGTTAGGGTTAGGGTTAGGGATAGGTTTCGGGTTAAGGTTAGGGATAGCGAACGAGTATGGTTCAGGTTACATGTGAGGGTTACGAATATGTGTTAGGGTTAGGGTACGTGATAGGTTACGGTTTATTTTTAGTGTACGGTTTTGGATTAGTGTATGGGTTAGGGTAAGATTTAGGGGCAGGTTTAGGGTTAAGGTTTGGTTTAGCTTTAGTTTTAGTGTTAACGAACGGGTAAGGTTTAGGGTACAGGTGAGGGTACGAAAAGCTTTTAGGGTTAGGAAACGTCTTAGTGTATGGGTTAGTTTTAGTATACGGGTTAGGATTAGGGTACAGGTTATGGTAAGGATTAGGGTTAGGGTTAGGTTTAGGTTTAGGGTTAGTGTTAGGTTTCGTGAATGGTAAGTTTTAGGGTACAGGTGAGGGTACGAAAACGTGTTAAGTTTAGGGTACCTGTTAGTTTCCTGGTTAGTTTTAGAGTACGTTTTAGGATAAGAGCACATGTTCGGGTAAGGTTTAGGGTTAGGGTTAAGGTTAGGTTTAGGATTAGTGTTATGGTTATCAAACAGTTAAGTTTTAGGGTACATTTGAGGGTATGAAAAGCTTTTAGGGTTAGGGTATGTGTTAGGATATGTGTTAGTGTTAGTGTATGCATTAGCATTAGGGTACGGGTTAGGGTTATGTTTAGGGCTAGGGTTAGGGTTAGCGAACAGGTAAACTTTAGGGTACAGGTGAGGGTATGGAAAAGTGTTAGTGTCAGGGTATGTGTTAGGGCACATGTTAGTGTGAGCGTATGGTTTAGTATTAGGGTACAGGTTAGGCTAAAGTTTAGGGTTGGTGTTAGGTTTGGATTAGGGTTAGCGAACAGGTAAGGTTTAGGGTACAGATGAGGGTACGGAAAACTGTTACAGTCAGGGTACGTGTTAGGGCATGGGTTAGTGTTAGTGTATGCGTTAGGATTTGAGTACGGGTTAGGGTAAGGTGTAGGGTTGGTGTTAGGTTTAGCTTTAGGTTTAGGGGTAGGGTTACCGAAGGGTAAGGTTTAGGATACAAATGAGGATATGGCAACGTGTTAGAGTCAGGGTACGTGTTAGGGCATGGTTTAGAGTTGGTGTACGGGTTAGGATTAGGGTACGGGTTAGGGTAAGGGGTAGTGTTGTGGTTAGGTTTATGTTTAGGGCTAGGGTTAGGGTTAGCGAATGGGTAAGGTTTAGGGTACAGTTGAGTGTATGGAAAATTTTAGGGTCAGGGTACGTGTTAGGGCATGCGTTAGTGTTAGTGTATGGGTTAAGATTAGGGTGAGGGTTAGGGTAAGGTGTAGGTTTGGGGTCCGTTTCGGTTTAGGACTATGGTTCGGGTTAGCAAACTTGTAAGGTTTAGGGTATAGGTGAGGTTACAGAAAAGTGTTGGGGTCAGGGTGCGTTTTAAGGCAGAGGTTATTGTTAGTGAACGGGTTAGGATTATGATTCGGGTTGGTGTAAGGTGTAGGGTTAGTGTTAGGTTTAGGTGTAGGGCTAGGGCTAGTGTTCGCGAATGGGTGATGTTTATGGTACAGGTGAGGGTAAGGAAACGTGTTAGGGTCATGTTACGTGTTAGGGCATGGGTTAGTGTTAGTGTACGGTTTAGGATTAGGGTACGTTTTAGGGTAAAGGTAGGGTTGCGGTTAGGGTTAGGTTTAGGGTTAGGGTTAGGGTTTGTGAATGGGTAACATTTAGTGTACAGGTGAGGGAACAAAAATGTTTTAGGGTACGGGTTAGTGTTAGTGTACGGGTTAGGATTAGGTTACGGGTTAGGGAAAGGTTTAGGTTTAGGTTTAGGGACAGGTTTAAAGTTAAGGTTAGGGACAGTGAACGAGTAAGTTTCAGGTTACAGATGAGGGTACAAAAACATTTTAGTCTTAGGGTACGGGTTACTCTTAGTGTCCAGTTTAGGATTAGTGTACGTTTAGGGTAAGGGTTAGGGTTAGAGTTAAGTTTAGGCTTAGGGTTACGGTTAGCGAACAGCCAAGCTTTAGGGTACAGGTGAGGGTAAGAATACGTGTTAAGGTTAGGGAACGTGTTAGGGTACGGGTTAGTGTTAGTGTACATGTTAGGATCAGGGTACGTTTTATTGTAAGGTATAGGGTTAGGGTTAGGGTTAGGTTTAGCGAACGCGTAAGGTTTAGGGAATAGGTGAGGGCACGCAAACTTTTTAGAGTTACGGTATGTGTTAGGGTACGGGTTAGTGTTAGAGTATGGATTAGGATTAGAGTATGGGTTAGGGTAAGTGTTAGGGTTAGTGTTAGCTTTATGTTTAAGGTTAGTGTTAGTGTTAGCCAATGGGTAAGCTTTAGGGTACAGGTGAGACTGTGAAAAATGTTAGGTTTAGGGTACATGTTAGATTACGGGTTAGTGTTAATGTAAGGTTTAGGAATAGGGTATGGTGTAGGGTAAGGTTTAGGGTTAGGTTTAGTGTTAGCACTCGGGTAAGTTTTAGGGTACATGTGAGGATACGAAAACGTGTGAAGTTTAGGGTATGTGTCAGGGTAGGGTTCAGTGTTAGAGTACCGGTTAGGGTTAGGTTTCGTTTAGGATAAGGGTTCGGGTTAGTTAAGGGTTAGGTTTAGGGTTCATGTTAGCATTAGAAAACGGGTTTAGGGTACAGGTGAGGGTACAAAAACTTTTTAGTGCTAGCGAACATATTAGGTTATGGGTTAGTATTAGTGAATGGGTTACGAGTGTGATATGGCTTAGGCTAAGGTTTAGGGTTAAGGTAGGTTTAGGTTTAGTGTTAGGGTTAGCGAACGGGTAAGTTTTAGGGTACAGGTGAGGGTACGAAAACGTGTTGGTGTTAGGTTATGTGTTAGGGTAAGGGTTACTGTTAGTGTACAGTTTAGGTTTAGGGTACGGGTTAGGGTAAGGTTTAGGGTTAGGTGTAGGGTTTGGTTTAGGGTTAGGGTGGAGTTATCAAATGGTAAGGTTTAGAGTACAGGTGAGGGTACGGAAACGTGTTAGGGTCAGGGTACGTATTAGGGTACGGGTTGGTGTTAGTGTATGGGTTAAGATTAGGGTAGAGGTTTGGGTAAGATTTAGAGTTAGGGTTACGTTTACGTTTAGGGTTAGGTTTAGGGATAGCGAGCAGGTAAGGTGTAGGGTACACATGAGGGTACGAAAACGTGTTAGGCTTAGGGTACATGCTAGGGTTCAGGTTAGGCTTAGTGCACGGATTAGGATTAGGGTACAGGTTAGGGTAAGGTAATGGGATAGGTTTAGGGATAGGTTTTAGGGTTAGGGTTAGGTTTGGTGAATGGTTAATATTTAGTGTACAGGTGAGGGTACAGAAATGTTTTAGTGTACGCGTTAGTGTTCGTGTATGGGTTAGGATTATGGGACGGGTTAGGGTAAGTTTTAGGGTTGGGTTTAGGGATAAGTTTAGGGTTAAGGTTAGGGAAAGCGAACAGGTAAGTATCAGGTTAAAAGTGAAGGTACGAAAACATGTTAAGCTTAGAGTACGGGTTAGTGTTAGTGTACGGGTTATGATTGGGGTACCATTTAGGGTAAGGTTAGGGTTAGGGTTAGGGATAGGTTTAGGGTTAAGGTTAGGGATAGCGAACGGGTATGGTTCAGGTTACATGTGAGGGTTACGAATACGTGTTAGGGTTAGGGTATGTGATAGGTAACGGTTTATTTTTAGTGTACGGTTTAGGATTAGTGTATGGGTTAGGGTAAGATTTAGGGGCAGCTTTAGGGTTAAGGTTTGGTTTAGGTTTAGGTTTAGTGTTAACGAACGGGTAAGGTTTAGGGTACAGGTGAGGGTACGAAAAGCATTTAGGGTTAGGAAACGTCTTAGTGTATGGGTTAGTTTTACTATACGGGTTAGGATTAGGGTCCAGGTTAGGGTAAGGATTAGGGATAGGTTTAGGTTTAGGTTTAGGGTTAGTGTTAGGTTTCGTGAATGGTAAGTTTTAGGGTACAGGTGAGGGTACGAAAACGTGTTACATTTAGGGTACCTGTTAGTTTCCTGGTTAGTTTTAGAGTACGTTTTAGGATAAGAGCACAGGTTCGGGTAAGGTTTAGGGTTAGGGTTAGGGTTAGGTTTAGGATTAGTGTTATGGTTATCAAACAGTTAAGTTTTAGGGTACATTTGAGGGTATGAAAAGCTTTTAGGGTTAGGGTATGTGTTAGGATATGTGTTAGTGTTAGTGTATGCATTAGCATTAGGGTACGGGTTAGGGTTATGTTTAGGACTAGGGTTAGGGTTAGCGAACAGGTAACCTTTAGGGTACAGGTGAGGGTATGGAAAAGTGTTAGTGTCAGGGTATGTGTTAGGGCACATGTTAGTGTGAGTGTATGGTTTAGTATTAGGTTACGGGTTAGCCTAAAGATTAGGGTTGGGGTTAGGTTTGGATTAGGGGTAGGGTTAGGTTTAGCGAACAGGTAAGGTTTAGGGTACAGATGAGGGTACGGAAAACTGTTACAGTCAGGGTACGTGTTAGGGCATGGGTTAGTGTTAGTGTATGCGTTAGGATTTGAGTACGGGTTAGGGTAAGGTGTAGGGTTGGGGTTAGGTTTAGGTTTAGGTTTAGGGGTAGGGTTACCAAAGGGTAAGGTTTAGGATACAAATGAGGGTATGGCAACGTGTTAGAGTCAGGGTACGTGTTAGGGCATGGTTTAGAGTTGGTGTACGGGTTAGGATTAGGGTACGGGTTAGGGTAAGGTGTAGGGTTGTGGTTAGGTTTATGTTTAGGGCTAGGGTTAGGGTTAGCGAATGGGTAAGGTTTAGGGTACAGTTGAGGGTATGGAAAATTTTAGGGTCAGGGTACGTGTTAGGGCATGCGTTAGTGTTAGTGAATGGGTTAAGATTAGGGTGCGGTTTAGGCTAAGGTGTAGGTTTGGGGTCCGTTTCGGTTTAGGACAACGGTTCGGGTTAGCAAACTTGTAATGTTTAGGGTATAGGTGAGGTTACAGAAAAGTGTTGGGGTCAGGGTGCGTGTTAAGGCAGAGGTTAGTGTTAGTGAACGGGTTAGGATTATGATTCGGGTTGGTAGGGTTAGTGTTAGGTTTAGATGTAGGGCTAGGGCTAGTGTTCGCGAATGGGTGATGTTTATGGTACAGGTGAGGGTAAGGAAACCTGTTAGGGACATGTTACGTGTTAGGGCATGGGTTAGTGTTAGTGTACGGGTTAGGATTTGGGTACGGTTTAGGGTAAAGGTAGGGTTGCGGTTAGGGTTAG
This sequence comes from Hyperoodon ampullatus, assembly GCF_949752795.1. NCBI lineage: Eukaryota > Metazoa > Chordata > Mammalia > Artiodactyla > Ziphiidae > Hyperoodon > Hyperoodon ampullatus. Next base: position 1,040,973 of record NC_136933.1, read on the forward strand.
GTTTAGGGTTAGGGTTAGGGTTTGTGAATGGGTAACATTTAGTGTACAGGTGAGGGAACAAAAATGTTTTAGGGTACGGGTTAGTGTTAGTGTATGGGTTAGGATTAGGTTACGCATTAGGGAAAGGTTTAGGTTTAGGTTTAGGGACAGGTTTAAGGTTAAGGCTAGGGACAGTGAATGGGTAAGTTTCAGGTTACAGATGAGGGTACAAAAACATTTTAGCCTTAGGGTACGGGTTACTCTTAGTGTCCAGTTTAGGATTAGTGTACGTTTAGGGTAAGGGTTAGGGTTAGAGTTAGGTTTAGGCTTAGGGTTACGGTTAGCGAACGGCCAAGCTTTAGGGTACAGGTGAGGGTAAGAATACGTGTTAAGGTTAGGGAACGTGTTAGGGTACGGGTTAGTGTTAGTGTACATGTTAGGATCAGGGTACGTTTTATTGTAAGGTATAGGTTTAGGGTTAGGGTTAGCGAACGGGTAAGGTTTAGGGTATAGGTGAGGGCACGCAAACTTTTTAGAGTTACGGCACGTGTTGGGGTACGGGTTAGTGTTAGAGTATGGATTAGGATTAGATTATGGGTTAGGGTAAGTGTTAGGGTTAGTGTTAGCTTTATGTTTAAGGTTAGTGTTAGTGTTAGCCAATGGGTAAGCTTTAGGGTACAGGTGAGACTGTGAAAAAATGTTAGGTTTAGGGTACATGTTAGATTACGGGTTAGTGTTAATGTAAGGTTTAGGAATAGGGTATGGTGTAGGGTAAGGTTTAGGGTTAGGTTTAGTGTTAGCACTCGGGTAAGTTTTAGGGTACATGTGAGGATACGAAAACGTGTGAAGTTTAGGGTATGTGTCAGGGTAGGGTTCAGTGTTAGAGTACAGGTTAGGGTTAGGGTTCGTTTAGGATAAGGGTTCTGGTTAGTTAAGGGTTAGGTTTAGGGTTCATGTTAGCATTAGAAAACGGGTTTAGGGTACAGGTGAGGGTACAAAAAATTTTTAGTGCTAGCAAACATATTAGGGTATGGGTTAGTTTTAGTGAATGGGTTACGATTGTGATATGGCTTAGGCTAAGGTTTAGGGTTAAGGTAGGTTTAGGTTTAGTGTTAGGGTTAGCGAACGGGTAAGTTTTAGGGTACAGGTGAGGGTACGAAAACGTGTTAGTGTTAGGTTATGTGTTAGGGTAAGGGTTACTGTTACTGTACGGTTTAGGTTTAGGGTACGGGTTAGGGTAAGCTTTAGGGTTAGGCCTATGGCTTGCTTTAGGGTTAGGGTGGAGTTATCAAATGGTAAGGTTTAGGGTACAGGTGAGGGTACGGAAACGTGTTAGGGTCAGGGTACATATTAGGGTATGGGTTAGTGTTAGTGTAAGGGTTAAGATTAGGGTACAGGCTTAGGGTAAGATATAGAGTTAAGGTTACGTTTAGGTTTAGGGTTAGGTTTAGGGATAGCGAGCGGGTAAGGTTTAGGGTACACATGAGGGTACGAAAACGTGTTAGGCTTAGGGTACATGCTAGGGTTCATGTTAGGCTTAATGCACGGATTAGGATTAGGGTACAGGTTAGGGTAAGGTATAGGGATAGGGTTAGGGATAGGTTTTAGGGTTAGGGTTAGGTTTGGTGAATGGTTAATATTTAGTGTACAGGTGAGGGTACAGAAATGTTTTAGTGTACGCGTTAGTGTTCGTGTATGGGTTAGGATTATGGGACGGGTTAGGGTAAGTTTTAGGGTTAGGTTTAGGGATAAGATTAGGGTTAATGTTAGGGATAGCGAACAGGTAAGTATCAGGTTAAAAGTGAAGGTACGAAAACATGTTAAGCTTAGAGTACGGGTTAGTGTTAGTGTACGGGTTATGATTGGGGTACCATTTAGGGTAAGGTTAGGGTTAGGGTTAGGGATAGGTTTAGGGTTAAGGTTAGGGATAGCGAACGGGTATGGTTCAGGATACATGTGAGGGTTAGGAATACGTGTTAGGTTTAGGGTACGTGATAGGTTACGGTTTATTTTTAGTGTATGTTTTTGGATTAGTGTATGGGTTAGGGTAGGATTTAGGGGCAGGTTTAGGGTTAAGGTTTGGTTTAGGTTTAGTGTTAACGAACGGGTAAGGTTTAGGGTACAGGTGAGGGTACGAAAAGCTTTTAGGGTTAGCAGACGTCTTAGTGTATTGGTTAGTTTTAGTATACGGGTTAGGATTAGGGTACAGGTTAGGGTAAGGTTTAGGGTTAGGGTTAGTGTTCGGTTTCGTGAATGGTCAGTTTCAGGGTACAGGTGAGGGTACGAAAACGTGTTACGTTTAGGGTACCTGTTAGTTTCCTGGTTAGTTTTAGAGTACGTTTTAGGATAAGAGCACTGGTTCGGGTTAGGCTTAGGGTTAGGGTTAGGGTTAGGTTTAGGATTAGTGTTATCGTTTTCAAACAGTTAAGTTTTAGGGTACATTTGAGGGTATGAAAAGCTTTTAGGGTTAGCGTATGTGTTAGGATATGTGTTAGTGTTAGTGTATGCATTAGCATTAGGGTACGGGTTAGGGTTATGTTTAGGGCTAGGGTTAGGGTTAGCGAACAGGTAACCTTTAGGGTACAGGTGAGGGTATGGAAAAGTGATAGTGTCAGTGAATGTGTTAGGGCCCATGTTAGTGTGAGTGTATGATTTAGTATTAGGGTACGGGTTAGGCTAAAGTTTAGGGTTGTGGTTAGGTTTGGATTAGGCGTAGGGTTAGGGATAGCGAACAGGTAAGGTTTAGGGTACAGATGAGGGTACGGAAAACTGTTACAGTCAGGGTACGTGTTAGGGCATGGGTTAGTGTTAGTGTATGCGTTAGGATTTGAGTACGGGTTAGGGTAAGGTGTAGGGTTGGGGTTAGGTTTAGGTTTAGGTTTAGGGGTAGGGTTACCAAAGGGTAAGGTTTAGGATATAAATGAGGGTATGGCAAAGTGTTAGAGTCAGGGTACGTGTTAGGGCATTGTTTAGAGTTGGTGTACGGGTTAGGATTAGGGAACAGGTTAGGGTAAGGAGTAGGGTTGTGGTTAGGTTTATGTTTAGGGCTAGGGTTAGGGTTAGCGAATGGGTAAGGTTTAGGGTACAGTTGAGGGTATGGAAAATTTTAGGGTCAGGGTACGTGTTAGGGCATGCGTTAGTGTTAGTGTATTGGTTAAGATTAGGGTGCGGGTTAGGGTAAGGTGTAGGTTTGGGGTCCATCTCGGTTTAGGACAATGTTTCGGGTTAGCAAACTTGTAAGGTTTAGGGTATAGGTGAGGTTACAGAAAAGTGTTGGGGTCAGGGTGCGTGTTAAGGCAGAGGTTAGTGTTAGTGAACGGGGTAGGATTATGATTCGGGTTGGTGTAAGGTTTAGGGTTAGTGTTAGGTTTAGGTGTAGGGCTAGGGCTAGTGTTCGCGAATGGGTGATGTTTATGGTACAGGTGAGGGTAAGGAAACGTGTTAGGGTCATGTTATATGTTAGGGCATGGGTTAGTGTTAGTGTACGGGTTAGGATTAGGGTATGGTTTAGGGTAAAGGTAGGGTTGCGGTTAGGGTTAGGTTTAGGGTTAGGGTTAGGGTTTGTGAATGGGTAACATTTAGTGTACAGGTGAGGGAACAAAAATGTTTTAGGGTACGGGTTAGTGTTAGTGTACGGGTTAGGATTAGGTTACGGGTTAGGGAAAGGTTTAGGTTTAGGTTTAGGGACAGGTTTAAGGTTAAGCTTAGGGACAATGAACGGGTAAGTTTCAGGTTACAGATGAGGGTACAAAAACATTTTAGGCTTAGGGTACGGGTTATTCTTAGTGTCCAGTTTAGGATTAGTGTATGTTTAGGGTAAGGGTTAGGGTTAGGTTTAGGTTTAGGCTTAGGGTTACTGTTAGCGAACGGCCAAGCTTTAGGGTTCAGGTGAGGGTAAGAATACGTGGTAAGGTTAGGGAACATTTTAGGGTATGGGTTAGTGTTAGTGTACATGTTAGGATCAGGGTACCTTTTATTGTAAGGTATAGGGTTAGGGTTAGGGTTAGGGTTAGCAAACGGGTAAGGTTTAGGGTACAGGTGAGGACACGCAAACTTTTTAGAGTTACGGTATGTGTTCGGGTACGGGTTAGTGTTAGAGTATGGATTAGGATTAGAGTATGGGTTAGGGTAAGTGTTAGGGTTAGTGTTAGCTTTATGTTTAAGGTTAGTGTTAGTGTTAGCCAATGGGTAAGCTTTAGGGTACAGGTGAGACTGTGAAAAATGTTAGGTTTAGGGTACATGTTAGATTACGGGTTAGTGTTAATGTAAGGTTTAGGAATAGGATATGGTGTAGGATAAGGTTTAGGGTTAGGTTTAGTGTTAGCACTCGGGTAAGTTTTAGGGTACATGTGAGGATACGAAAACGTGTGAAGTTTAGGGTATGTGTCAGGTTAGGGTTCATTGTTAGAGTACCAGTTAGGGTTAGGGTTCGTTTAGGATAAGGGTTCGGGTTAGTTAAGGGTTAGGTTTAGTGTTCATGTTAGCATTAGAAAACGGGTTTAGGGTACAGGTGAGGGTACAAAAACTTTTTAGTGCTAGCGAACATATTAGGGTATGTGTTAGTGTTAGTGAATGGGTTACAATTGTGATTTGGCTTAGGCTAAGGTTTAGGGTTAAGGTAGGTTTAGGTTTAGTGTTAGGGTTAGCGAACGGGTAAGTTTTAGGGTACAGGTGAGGGTACGAAAACGTTTTAGTGTTAGGTTATGTGTTAGGGTAAGGGTTTCTGTTAGTGTACGGTTTAGGTTTAGGGTACAGGTTAGGGTAAGGTTTAGGGTTAGGTGTAGGGTTTCGTTTCGGGTTAGGGTGCAGTAATCAAATGGTAAGGTTTAGGGTACAGGTGAGGGTACGGAAACGTGTTAGGGTCAGGGTACGTATTAGGGTACGGGTTAGTGTTAGTGTATGGGTTAAGATTAGGGTACAGGGTTAGGGTAAGATTTAGAGTTAGGGTTACGTTTAGGTTTAGGGTTAGGTTTAGGGATTACGAGCGGGTAAGTTTTAGGGTACACGTGAGGGTACGAAAACGTGTTAGGCTTAGGGTACATGCTAGGGTTCATGTTAGGCTTAGTGCACGGATTAGGATTAGGGTACAGGTTAGGGTAAGGTATAGCGATAGGGTTAGGGATAGGTTTTAGGGTTAGGGTTAGGTTTGGTGAATGGTTAATATTTAGTGTACAGGTGAGGGTACAGAAATGTTTTAGTGTACGTGTTATTGTTCGTGTATGGGTTAGGATTATGGGACGGGTTAGGGTAAGTTTTAGGGTTAGGTTTAGGGATAAGTTTAGGGTTAAGGTTAGGGATAGCAAACAGGTAAGTATCAGGTTAAACGTGAAGGTACGAAAACATGTTAAGCTTAGAGTACGGGTTAGTGTTAGTGTATGGGTTATGATTGGGGTACAATTTAGGATAAGGTTAGGGTTAGGGTTAGGGATAGTTTTAGGGTTAAGTTTAGGGACAGCGAACGGGTATGGTTCAGGTTACATGTGAGGGTTACGAATACGTATTAGGGTTAGGGTACGTGATAGGTTACGGTTTACTTTTAGTGTACAGTTTAGGATTAGTGAATGGGTTAGGGTAAGATTTAGGGGCAGGTTTAGGGTTAAGGTTTGGTTTAGGTTTAGGTTTAGTGTTAACGAACGGGTAAGGTTTAGGGTACAGGTGAGGGTACGAAAAGCTTTTAGGGTTAGGAAACGTCTTAGTGTATGGGTTAGTTTTAGTATATGGGATAGGTTTATGGTACTGGTTAGGGTAAGGATTAGGGTTAGGGTTAGTGTTCGGTTTCGTGAATGGTAAGTTTTAGGGTACAGGTGAGGGTACGAAAACGTGTTACATTTAGGGTACCTGTTAGTTTCCTGGTTAGTTTTAGAGTACGTTTTAGGATAAGAGCACAGGTTCGGGTAAGGTTTAGGGTTAGGGTTAGGGTTAGGTTTAGGATTAGTGTTATGGTTATCAAACAGTTAAGTTTTAGGGTAGAGGTGAGGGTATGGAAAAGTGTTAGTGTCAGGGTATGTGTTAGGGCACATGTTAGTGTGAGTGTATGGTTTAGAACTACGGTACGGGTTAGGCTAAAGTTTAGGGTTGGGGTTAGGTTTTGGATTAGAGGTAGGGTTAGGGTTAGCGAACAGGTAAGGTTTAGTGTACAGATGAGGGAACGGAAAACTGTTACAGTCAGGGTACGTGTTAGGGCATGGGTTAGTGTTAGTGTATGCGTTAGGATTTGAGTACGGGTTAGGGTAAGGTGTAAGGTTGGGGTTAGGTTTAGGTTTAGGTTTAGGGGTAGGGTTACCAAAGGGGAAGGTTTAGGATACAAATGAGTGTATGGCAACGTGTTAGAGTCAGAGTAAGTGTTAGGGCATGGTTTAGAGTTGGTGTACGGGTTAGGATTAGGGTACGGGTTAGGGTAAGGTGTAGGGTAGTGGTTAGGTTTATGTTTAGGGCTAGGGTTAGGGTTAGCGAATGGGTAAGGTTTAGGGTACAGTTGAGGGTATGGAAAATTTTAGGGTCAGGGTACGTGTTAGGGCATGCGTTAGTGTTAGTGTATGTGTTAAGATTAGGGTGCGGGTTAGGGTAAGGTGTAGGTTTGGGGTCCGTTTCGGTTTAGGACAACGGTTCGGGTTAGCAAACTTGTAAGGTTTAGGGTATAGGTGAGGTTACAGAAAAGTGTTGGGGTCAGGGTGTGTGTTAAGGCAGAAGTTAGTGTTAGTGAACGGGTTAGGATTATGATTCGGGTTGGTGTAAGGTGTAGGGTTAGTGTTAGGTTTAGGTGTAGGGCTAGGGCTAGTGTTCGCGAATGGGTGATGTTTATGATACAGGTGAGGGTAAGGAAACGTGTTAGGGTCATGTTACATGTTAGGGCATGGGTTACAGTTAGTGTACGGGTTAGGATTAGGGTACGGTTTAGGGTAAAGGTAGGGTTGCGGTTAGGGTTAGGTTTAGGGTTAGGGTTAGGGTTTGTGAATGGGTAACATTTAGTGTACAGGTGAGGGAACAAAAATGTTTTAGGGTATGGGTTAGTGTTAGTGTATGGGTTAGGATTAGGTTACGGGTTAGGGAAAGGTTTAGGTTTAGGTTTAGGGACAGGTTTAAGGTTAAGGTTAGGGACAGTGAACGGGTAAGTTTCAGGTTACAGATGAGGGTACAAAAACATTTTAGGCTTAGGGTACGGGTTACTCTTAGTGTCCAGTTTAGGATTAGTGTACGTTTAGGGTAAGGGTTAGGGTTAGAGTTAGGTTTAGGCTTAGGGTTACGGTTAGCGAACGGCCAAGCTTTAGGGTACAGGTGAGGGTGAGAATATGTGTTAAGGTTAGGGAATGTGTTAGGGTACGGGTTAGTGTTAGTGTACATGTTAGGATCAGGGTACGTTTTATTGTAAGGTATAGGGTTAGGGTTAGAGTTATGGTTAGCGAACGGGTGAGGTTTAGGGTATAGGTGAGGGCACGCAAACTTTTTATAGTTACGGTATGCGTTAGGGTACGGGTTAGTGTTAGAGTATGGATTAGGATTAGATTATGGGTTAGGGTAAGTGTTAGGGTTAGTGTTAGCTTTATGTTTAAGGTTAGTGTTAGTGTTAGCCAATGGGTAAGCTTTAGGGTACAGGTGAGACTGTGAAAAAATGTTAGGTTTAGGGTACATGTTAGATTACGGGTTAGTGTTAATGTAAGGTATAGGAATATGGTATGGTGTAGGTTAAGGTTTAGGGTTAGGTTTAGTGTTAGCACTCGGGTAAATTTAGGGTACATGTGAGGATACGAAAACGTGTGAAGTTTAGGATATGTGTCAGGGTAGGGTTCAGTGTTAGTGTACCGGTTAAGGTAAGGCTTCGTTTAGGATAAGGGTTCCGGTTAGTTAAGGGTTAGGTTTAGGGTTCATGTTAGCATTAGAAACCGGGTTTAGGGTATAGGTGAGGGTACAAAAACTTTTTAGTGCTAGCGAACATATTAGGGTATGGGTTAGTGTTAGTGAATGGGTTACGATTGTGATATGGCTTAGGCTAAGGTTTAGGGTTAAGGTAGGTTTAGGTTTAGTGTTAGGGTTAGCGAACGGGTAAGTTTTAGGGTACAGGTGAGGGTACGAAAAATTGTTAGTGTTAGGTTTTGTGTTAGGGTAAGGTTTACTGTTAGTGTACGGTTTAGGTTTAGGGTACTGGTTAGGGTAAGATTTAGGGTTAGGTGTTGGGTTTGGTTTAGGGTTATGGTGGAGTTATCAAATGGTAAGGTTTAGGGTACAGGTGAGGGTACGGAAACTTGTTAGGGTCAGGGTACGTATTAGGGTACGGGTTAGTGTTAGTGTATGGGCTAAGCTTAGGGTACAGGCTTTGGGTAAGATTTAGAGTTAAGGTTACATTTAGGTTTAGGGTTAGGTTTGGTGATAGCGAGCGAGTAAGTTTTATGGTACACATGAGGGTACGAAAACGTGTTAGGCTTAGGGTACATGCTAGGGTTCATGTTATGCTTAGTGCACGGGTTAGGATTAGGGTACAGGTTAGGGTAAGTTATAGGGATAGGGTTAGGGATAGGTTTTAGGGTTAGGGTTAGGTTTGATGAATGGTTAATATTTAGTGTAAAGGTGAGGGTACAGAAATGTTTTAGTGTACGCGTTAGTGTTCGTGTATGGGTTAGGATTATGGGGCCGGTTAGGGTAAGTTTTAGGGTTAGGTTTAGGGAAAACATTAGGGTTAAGGTTAGGGATAGCGAACAGGTAAGTATCAGGTTAAAAGTGAAGGTACGAAAACATGTTAGGTTTAGAGGACGGGTTAGTGTTAGTGTACGAGTTATGATTGGGGTACCATTTAGGGTAAGGTTAGGGTTAGGGTTAGGGATTGGTTTAGGGTTAAGGTTAGGGATAGCGAACGGGTATGGTTCAGGTTACATGTGAGGGTTACGAATACGTGTTAGGGTTAGGGTACGTGATAGGTTACGGTTTATTTTTAGTGTACGGTTTAGGATTAGTGTATGGGTTAGGGTAAGATTTAGGGGCAGGTTTAGGGTTAAGGTTTGGTTTAGGTTTAGGTTTAGTGTTAACGAACGGGTAAGGTTTAGGGTACAGGTGAGGGTACGAAAAGCTTTTAGGGTTAGGAAACGTCTTAGTGTATGGGTTAGTTTTAGTATACGGGTTAGGATTAGGGTACAGGTTAGGGTAAGGATTAGGGTTAGGGTTAGTGTTCGGTTTCGTGAATGGTAAGTTTTAGGGTACAGGTGAGGGTACGAAAACGTGTTACGTTTAGAGTACCTGTTAGTTTCCTTGTTAGTTTTAGAGTACGTTTTTGGATAAGAGCACAGGTTCGGGTAAGGTTTAGGGTTAGGGTTAGGGTTAGGTTTAGGATTAGTGTTATGGTTATCAAACAGTTAAGCTTTAGGGTACATTTGAGGGCATGAAAAGCTTTCAGGGTTAGGGTATGTGTTAGGATATGTGTTAGTGTTAGTGTATGCATTAGCATTAGGGAACGGGTTAGGGTTATGTTTAGGGCTAGGGTTAGGGTTAGCGAACAGGTAACCTTTAGGGTACAGGTGAGGGTATGGAAAAGTGTTAGTGTCAGGGAATGTGTTAGGGCATATGTTAGTGTGAGTGTATGGTTTAGTATTAGGGTACAGGTTAGGCTAAATATTAGGGTTGGGGTTAGGTTTGGATTAGGGGTAGGGTTAGGGTTAGCGAACAGGTAAGGTTTAGGGTACAGATGAGGGTACGGAAAGCTGTTACAGTCAGGGTACGTGTTAGGGCATTGGTTAGTGTTAGTGTATGCATTAGGATTTGAGTACGGGTTAGGGTAATGAGTAGGGTTGGGGTTAAGTTTAGGTTTAGGATTAGGCTTAGGGTTACCAAACGGTAAGGTTTATGATACAAATGAGGGTATGACAACGTGTTAGAGTCAGGGTACGTGTTATGGCATGGTTTAGAGTTGGTGTACAGGTTAGATTAGGGTACGGGTTAGGATAAGGGGTAGGGTTGTGGTTAGGTTTATGTTTAGGGCTAGGGTTAGGGTTAGCGAATGGGTAAGGTTTATGGTACAGTTGAGGGTATGGAAAATTTTAGGGTCAGGGTACGTGTTAGGGCATGCGTTAGTGTTAGTGTATGGGTTAAGATTAGGGTGCGGGTTAGGGTAAGGTGTAGGTTTGGGGTCCGTTTCGGTTTAGGACAACGATTCGGGTTAGCAAACTTGTAAGGTTTAGGGTATAAGTGAGGTTACAGAAAAGTATTGGGGTCAGGGTGCGTGTTAAGGCAGATGTTAGTGTTAGTGAACGGGTTACGATTATGATTCGGGTTGGTGTAAGGTGTAGGGTTAGTGTTAGGTTTAGGTGTAGGGCTAGGGCTAGTGTTCGCGAATGGGTGATGTTTATGGTACAGGTGAGGGTAAGGAAACGTGTTAGGGTCATGTTACGTGTTAGGGCATGGGTCAGTGTTAGTGTACGGGTTAGGATTAGGGTATGGTTTAGGGTAAAGTTAGGGTTGCTCTTAGGGTTAGGTTTAGGGTTAGGGTTAGGCTTTGTGAAAGGGTAATATTTAGTGTACAGGTGAGGGAACAAAAATGTTTTAGGGTACGGGTTAGTGTTAGTGTACGGGTTAGGATTAGGTTACGGGTTAGGGAAAGGTTTAGGTTTAGGTTTAGGGACAGGTTTAAGGTTAAGTTTAGGGACAGTGAACGGGTAAGTTTCAGGTTACAGATGAGGGTACAAAAACATTTTAGGCTTAGGGTACGGTTTACTCTTAGTGTCCAGTTTAGGATTAGTGTACGTTTAGGGTAAGGGTTAAGGTTAGAGTTAGGTTTAGGCTTAGGGTTACGGTTAGCGAACGGCCAAGCTTTAGGGTACAGGTGAGGGTAAGAATACGTGTTAAGGTTAGGGAACGTGTTAGGGTACGGGTTAGTGTTAGTGTACATGTTAGGATCAGGGTACGTTTTATTGTAAGGTATAGGGTTAGGGTTAGGGTTAGGGTTAGTGAACGGGTAACGTTTAGGGTATATTTGAGGGCACGCAAATTTTTAGAGTTACGGTATGTGTTAGGGTACGGGTTAGTGTTAGAGTATGGATTAGGATTAGAGTATGGGTTAGCTTAAGTGTTAGGGTTAGTTTTAGCTTTATGTTTAAGGTTAGTGTTAGTGTTAGCCAATGGGTAAGCTTTAGGGTACAGGTGAGACTGTGAAAAAATGTTAGGTTTAGGGTACATGTTAGATTACGGGTTAGTGTTAATGTAAGGTTTAGGAATAGGGTATGGTGTAGGGTAAGGTTTAGGGTTAGGTTTAGTGTTAGCACTCGGGTAAGTTTTAGGGTACATGTGAGGATACGAAAACGTGTGAAGTTTAGGGTATGTGACAGGGTAGGGTTCAGTGTTAGAGTACAGGATAGGGTTAGGGTTCGTTTAGGATAAGGGTTCGGGTTAGTTAAGGGTTAGGTTTAGGGTTCATGTTAGCATTAGAAAACGGGTTTAGGGTACAGGTGAGGGCACAAAAACTTTTTAGCGTTAGCGAACATATTAGGGTATGGGTTAGTGTTAGTGAATGGGTTACGATTGTGATATGGCTTAGGCTAAGGTTTAGGGTTAAGGTAGGTTTAGGTTTAGTGTTAGGGTTAGCGAACGGGTAAGTTTTAGGGTACAGGTGAGGGTACGAAAACGTGTTAGTGTTAGGTTATGTGTTAGGGTAAGGGTTACTGTTAGTGTACGGTTTAGGTTTAGTGTAGGGTTAGAGTAAGGTTTAGGGTTAGGTGTAGGGCTTGGTTTAGGGTTAGGTTCGAGTTATCAAATGGTAAGGTTTAGGGTACAGGTGAGGGTACGGAAACGTGTTAGGGTCAGGGTACGTATTAGGGTACGGGTTAGTGTTATTGTATGGGTTAAGATTAGGGTACAGGTTTAGGGTAAGATTTAGAGTTAAGGTTACGTTTAGGTTTAGGGTTAGGTTTAGGGATAGCGAGCGGGTAAGATTTAGGGTACACTTGAGGGTACGAAAACTTGTTAGGCTTAGGGTACATGCTAGGGTTCATGTTAGGCTTAGTACACGGATTAGGATTAGGGCACAGGTTAGTGTAAGGTATAGGGATAGGGTTAGGGATAGGTTTTAGGGTTAAGGTTAGGTTTGGTGAATGGTTAATATTTAGTGTACAGGTGAGGGTACAGAAATGTTTTAGTGTACGCGTTAGTGTTCGTGTATGGTTTAGGATTATGGGACGGGTTAGGGTAAGTTTTAGGGTTAGCTTTAGGGATAAGATTAGGGTTAAGGTTAGGGATAGTGAACAGGTAAGTATCAGGTTAAAAGTGAAGGTACGAAACCATGTTAAGCTTAGAGAACGGGTTAGTGTTAGTGTACGGGTTATGATTGGGGTACCATTTAGGGTAAGGTTAGGGTTAGGGTTAGGGATAGGTTTAGGGTTAAGGTTAGGGATAGCGAACGGGTATGGTTCAGGTTACATGTGAGGGTTACGAATACGTGTTAGGGTTAGGGTACGTGATAGGTTACGGTTTATTTTTAGTGTACGGTTTAGTATTAGTGTATGGGTTTGGTTAAGATTTAGGGGCATGTTTAGGGTTAAGGTTTGGTTTAGGTTTCGGTTTAGTGTTAACGAACGGGTAAGGTTTGGGGTACAGGTGAGTGCACGAAAAGCTTTTAGGGTTAGGAAACGTCTTAGTGTATGGGTTAGTTTTTGTATACGGGTGAGGATTAGGGTACAGTTTAGGGTAAGGATTAGGGATAGGGTTAGGTTTAGGTTTAGGGTTAGTGTTAGGTTTCATGAATGGTAAGTTTTAGGGTACAGGTGAGGGTACGAAAACGTGTTACGTTTAGGGTACCTGTTAGTTTCCTGGTTAGTTTTTGAGTACGTTTTAGGATAAGAGCACAGGTTCGGGTAAGGTTTAGGGTTAGGTTTAGGGTTAGGTTTAGGATTAGTGTTATGGTTATCAAACAGTTAAGTTTTAGGGTACATTTGAGGGTATGAAAAGCTTTTAGGGTTAAGGTATGTGTTAGGATATGTGTTAGTGTTAGTGTATGCATTAGAATTAGGGTACGGGTTAGGTCTATGTTTAGGGCTAGGGTTAGGGTTAGAGAACAGGTAACCTTTAGAGTACAGGTGAGGGTATGGAAAAGTGTTAGTGTCAGGGTATGTGTTAGGGAACATGTTAGTGTGAGTGTATCGTTTAGTACTAGGGTACGGGTTAGGCTAAAGATTAGGGTTGGGGTTAGGTTTGGATTAGGGGTAGGGTTAGGGTTAGCGAACAGGTAAGGTTTAGGGTACAGATGAGGGTACGGAAAACTGTTACAGTCAGGGTACGTGTTAGGGCATGGGTTAGTGTTAGTGTATGCGTTAGGATTTGAGTACGGGTTAGGGTAAGGTGTAAGGTTGTGGTTAGGTTTAGGTTTAGGTTTAGGGGTAGGGTTACCAAAGGGCAAGGTTTAGGATACAAATGAGGGTATGGCAACGTGTTAGAGACAGGGTACGTGTTAGGGCATGGTTTAGAGTTGGTGTACGGGTTAGGATTAGGGTACGGGTTAGGGTAAGGTGTAGGGTTGTGGTTAGGTTTATGTTTAGGGCTAGGGTTAGGGTTAGCGAATGGGTAAGGTTTAGGTTACAATTGAGGGTATGGAAAATTTTAGAGTCAGGGTACATGTTAGGGCATGCGTTAGTGTTAGTGTATGGGTTAAGATTAGGGTGCGGGTTAGGGTAAGGTGTAGGTTTGGGTTCCGTTTTGGTTTAGGACAACGGTTCGGGTTAGCAAACTTGTAAGGTTTAGGGTATAGGTGAGGTTACAGAAAAGTGTTGGGGTCAGGGTGCGTGTTAAGGCAGAGGTTACTGTTAGTGAACGGGTTAGGATTATGATTCGGGTTGGTGTAAGGTGTAGGGTTAGTGTTAGGTTTAGGTGTACGGCTAGGCCGAGTGTTTGCTAATGTGTGATGTTTATGGTACAGGTGAGGGTAAGGAAACGTGTTAGGGTCATGTTACGTGTTAGGGCATGGGTTAGTGTTAGTGTACGGGTTAGGATTAGGGTACGGTTTAGGGTAAAGGTAGGGTTGTGGTTAGGGTTAGGTTTAGGGTTAGGGTTAGGGTTTGTGAATGGGTAACATTTAGTGTAGAGGTGAGGGAACAAAAATGTTTTAGGGTTAGGGTTACTGTTCGTGTACGGGTTAGGATTAGGTTACGGGTTAGGGAAAGGTTTAGGTTTAGTTTTAGGGACAGGTTTAAGGTTAAGGTTAGGGACAGTGAACGGGTAAGTTTCAGGTTACAGATGAGGGTACAAAAACATTTTAGGCTTAGGGTACGGGTTACTCAGTGTCCAGTTTTGGATTAGTGTACGTTTAGGGTAAGGTTTAGGGTTAGAGTTAGGTTTAGGCTTAGGGGTACAGTTAGCAAACGGCCAAGATTTAGGGTACAGGTGAGGATAAGAATAAGTGTTAAGGTTAGGGAACGTGTTAGGGTACGGGTTATTGTTAGTGTACATGTTAGGATCAGGGTACGTTTTATTGTAAGGTATAGGGTTAGGGTTAGGGTTAGGTTTAGTGAACGGGTAAGCTTTAGTGTATAGGTGAGGGCACGCAAAATTTTAAGAGTTACGGTATGTGTTATGGTACGGGTTAGTGTTAGAGCATGGATTAGGATTAGAGTATGGGTTAGGGTAAGTATTAGGGTTAGTGTTAGCTTTATGTTTAAGGTTAGTGTTAGTGTTAGCCAATGGGTAAGCTTTAGGGTACAGGTGAGACTGTGAAAAAATGTTAGGTTTAGGGTACATGTTAGATTACGGGTTAGTGTTAATGTAAGGTTTAGGAATAGGGTATGGTGTAGGGTAAGGTTTAGGGTTAGGTTTAGTGTTAGCACTCGGGTAAGTTTTAGGGTACATGTGAGGATACGAAAACGTGTGAAGTTTAGGGTATGTGTCAGGGTAGGGTTCAGTGTTAGAGTAGCGGTTAGGGTTAGGGTTCGTTTAGGATAAGGGTTCGGGTTAGTTAAGGGTTAGGTTTAGGGTTCATGTTAGCATTAGAAAACGGGTTTAGGGTACAGGTGAAGGTACAAAAACTTTTTAGTGCCACGGATATATTAGGGTATGTGTTAGTGTTAGTGAATGTGTTACAATTGTGATATGGCTTAGGCTAAGGTTTAGGGTTAAGGTAGGTTTAGGTTTAGTGTTAGGGTTAGCGAACGGGTAAATTTTAGGGTACAGGTGAGGGTACGAAAATGTGTTAGTGATAGGTTATGTGTTAGGGTAAGGGTTACTGTTAGTGTACGGTATAGGTTTAGGGTACGGGTTAGGGTAAGGTTTAGGGTTAGGTGTAGGGTTTGGTTTAGGGTTAGGGTGGAGTTATCAAATGGTAAGGTTTAGGGTACAGGTGAGGGTATGGAAACGTGTTAGGGTCAGGGTACGTATTAGGGTACGGGTTAGTGTTAGTGTATGGGTTAAGATTAGGGTACAGGTTTAGGGTAAAATTTACAGTTAGGGTTACGTTTAGGTTAAGGGTTAGGTTTAGGGATAGCGAGCGGGTAAGGTTTAGGGTACACATGAGGGTACGAAGACGTGTTAGGCTTAGGGTACATGCTAGGGTTCATGTCAGGCTTAGTGCACGGATTAGGATTCGGGTACGGGTTAGGGTAAGGTATAGAAATAGGTTTAGGGATACGTTTTGGGGTTAGGGTTAGGTTTGGTGAATGGTTAATATTTAGTGTACAGGTGAAGGTACAGAAATGTTTTAGTGTACGCGTTAGTGTTCGTGTATGGGTTAGGATTATGGGATGGGTTAGGGTAAGTTTTAAGGTTAGGTTTAGGGATAAGATTAGGGTTAAGGTTAGGGATAGAGAACAGGTAAGTATCAGGTTAACAGTGAAGGTACGAAAACATGTTAAGCTTAGAGTACGGGTTAGTGTTAGTGTACGGGTTATGATTGGGGTACCATTTAGGGTAAGGTTAGGGTTAGGGTTAGGGATAGTTTTAGGGTTAAGGTTAGGGATAGCGAACGGGTATGGTTCAGGTTACATGTGAGGGTTACGAATACGTGTTAGGGTTAGGGTACGTGATAGGTTACGGTTTATTTTTAGTGTACGGTTTAGGATTAGTGTATGGGATAGGGTAAGATTTAGGGGCAGGTTTAGGGTTAAGGTTTGGTTTAGGTTTAGGTTTAGTGTTAACGAACGGGTAAGGTTTAGGGTACAGGTGAGGGTACGAAATGCTTTTAGGGTTAGGAAACGTCTTAGTGTATGGGTGAGTTTTAGTATACGGGTTAGTTTTAGGGTACAGGTTAGGGTAAAGATTAGGGATAGGGTTAGGTTTAGGTTTAGGGTTAGTGTTAGGTTTCGTGAATGGTAAGTTTTAGGGTACAGGTGAGGGTACGAAAACGTGTTACGTTTAGGGTACCTGTTAGTTTCCTGGTTAGTTTTAGAGTACGTTTTAGGATAAGAGCACAGGTTCGGGTAAGGTTTAGGGTTAGGGTTAGGGTTAGGTTTAGGATTAGTGTTATGGTTATCAACCAGTTAAGTTTTAGGGTACATTTGAGGGTATGAAAAGCTTTTAGGGTTAGGGTATGTGTTAGGATATGTGTTAGTGTTAGTGTATGCATTAGCATTAGGGTACGGGTTAGGGTTATGTTTAGGGCTAGGGTTAGGGTTAGCGAACAGGTAACCTTTAGGGTACAGGTGAGGGTATGGAAAAGTGTTAGTGTCAGGGTATGTGTTAGGGCACATGTTAGTGTGAGTGTATGATTTAGTATTAGGGTACGGGTTAGGCTAAAGATTAGGGTTGGGGTTAGGTTTGGATTAGGGGTAGGGTTAGGGTTAGCGAACAGGTAAGGTTTAGGGTACAGATGTGGGTACGGAAAACTGTTACAGTCAGGGTACGTGTTAGGGCATGGGTTAGTGTTAGTGTATGCGTTAGGATTTGAGTATGGGTTAGGGTAAGGTGTAGGGTTGGGGTTAGGTTTAGGTTTAGGTTTAGGGATAGGTTTACCAAAGGGTAAGGTTTAGGATACAAATGAGGGTTTGGCAACGTGTTAGATTCAGGGAACGTGTTAGGGCATGGTTTAGAGTTGGTGTACGCGTTAGGATTAGGGTACGGGTTAGGGTAAGGGGTAGGGTTGTGCTTAGGTTTATGTTTAGGGCTAGGGTTAGGGTTAGCGAATGGGTAAGATTTAGGGTACAGTTGAGGATATGGAAGATTTTAGGGTCAGTGTGCGTGTTAGGGCATGCGTTAGTGTTAGTGTATGGGTTAAGATTAGGGTGCGGGTTAGGGTAAGGTGTAGGTTTGGGGTCCGTTTCGGGTTAGCACAACGGTTCGGGTTAGCAAACTTGTAAGGTTTAGGGTATAGGTGAGGTTACAGAAAAGTGTTGGGTTCAGGGTGCGTGTTAAGGCAGAGGTTAGTGTTAGTGAACGGGTTAGGATTATGATTCGGGTTGTTGTAAGGTGTAGGGTTAGTGTTAGGTTTAGGTGTAGGGCTAGGGCTAGTGTTCGCGAATGGGTGATGTTTATGGTACAGGTGAGGGTAAGGAAACGTGTTAGGGTCATGTTACGTGTTAGGGCATGGGTTAGTGTTAGTGTACGGGTTAGGATTAGGGTACGGTTTAGGGAAAAGTTAGGGTTGCAGTTAGGGTTAGGTTTAGGGTTAGGGTTAGGGTTTGTGAATGGGTAACATTTAGTGTACAGGTGAGGGAACAAAAATGTTTTAGGGTACGGGTTAGTGTTAGTGTACGGGTTAGGATTAGGTTACGGGTTAGGGAAAGGTTTAGGTTTAGGTTTAGGGACAGGTTTAAGGTTAAGGATAGGGACAGTGAACGGGTAAGTTTCAGGTTACAGATGAGGGTACAAAAACATTTTAGGCTTAGGGTACGGGTTACTCTTAGTGTCCAGTTTAGTATTAGTGTACGTTTAGGGTAAGGGTTAGGGTTAGAGTTAGGTTTAGGCTTAGGGTTACGGTTAGCGAATGGCCAAGCTTTAGGGTACAGGTGAGGGTAAGAATACGTGTTAAGGTTAGGGAACGTGTTAGGGCGAGTGTTCGCGAATGGGTGATGTTTATGATACAGGTGAGGGTAAGGAAACGTGTTAGGGTCATGTTACGTGTTAGGGCATGGGTTTTATTGTAAGGTATAGGGTTAGGGTGAGGGTTAGATTTAGCGAACGGGTAAGGTTTAGGGTATAGGTGAGGGCACGCAAACTTTTTAGAGTTACGGTATGTTTTAGGGTACGGGTTAGTGTTAGAGTATGGATTAGGATTAGAGTATGGGTTAGGGTAAGTGTTAGGGTTAGTGTTAGCTTTATGTATAAGGTTAGTGTTAGTGTTAGCCAAAGGGTAAGCTTTAGGGAACAGGTGAGACTGTGAAAAAATGTTAAGTTTGGGGTACATGTTAGATTACGGGTTAGTGTTAATGTAAGGTTTAGGAATAGGGTATGGTGTAGGGTAAGGTTTAGGGTTAGGTTTAGTGTTAGCACTGGGGTAAGTTTTAGGGTACATGTGAGGATACGAAAACGTGTGAAGTTTAGGGTATGTGTCAGGGTAGGTTTCAGTGTTAGAGTACCCGTTAAGGTTAGGGTTCGTTTAGGATAAGGATTCGGGTTAGTTAAGGGTTAGGTTTAGGGTTCATGTTAGCATTAGAAAACGGGTTTAGGGTACAGGTGAGGCTACAAAAACTTTTTAGTGCTAGCGAACATATTAGGGTATGGGTTAGTGTTAGTGAATGGTTTACGATTGTGATATGGCTTAGGCTAAACTTGAGGCCTAAGGTAAGTTTAGGTTTAGTGTTAGGGTTAGCGAATGGGTAAGTTTTAGGTTACAGGTGAGGGTATGAAAACGTGTTAGGGTAAGGGTTACTGTTAGTGTACGGTTTAGATTTAGGGTACGGGTTAGGGTAAGGTTTAGGGTTAGGTGTAGGTTTTGGTTTAGGGTTAAGGTGGAGTTATCAAATGGTAAGGTTTAGGGTACAGGTGAGGGTACGGAAACGTGTTAGGGTCAGGGTACGTATTAGGGTACGGGTTAGTTTTAGTGTATGGGTTAAGATTAGGGTACAGGGTTACGGTAAGGTTTAGAGTTAGGGTTACGTTTAGGTTTAGGGTTAGGTTTAGGGATAGCGAGCGGGTAAGGTTTAGGGTACACATGAGGGTACGAAAACGTGTTAGGCTTAGGGTACATGCTAGGGTTCATGTTAGGCTTAGTGCACGGATTAGGATTAGGGTACAGGTTAGGGTAAGGTATAGGGATAGGGTTAGGGATAGGTTTTAGGGTTAGGGTTAGGTTTGGTGAATGGTTAATATTTAGTGTACAGGTGAGGGTACAGAAATGTTTTAGAGTACGCGTTAGTGTTCGTGTATGGGTTAGGATTATGGGAGGGGTTAGGGTAAGTTTCAGGGTTAGGTTTAGGGATAAGATTAGGGTTAAGGTTAGGGATAGCCAACAGGTAAGTATCAGGTTAAAAGTGAAGGTACGAAATCATGTTAAGCTTAGCATACGGGTTAGTGTTAGTGTACGGGTTATGATTGGGGTAACATTTAGGGTAAGGTTAGGGTTAGGGTTAGGGATAATTTTAGGGTTAAGCTTAGAGATAGCGAACGGGTATGGTTCAGGTTACATGTGAGGGTTACGAATACGTGTTAGGGTTAGGGTACGTGATAGGTGACGGTTTATTTTTAGTGTACGGTTTAGGATTAGTGTATGGGTTAGGGTAAGATTTAGGGGCAGGTTTAGGGTTAAGGTTTGGTTTAGGTTTAGGTTTAGTGTTAACGAACGGGTAAGGTTTAGGGTACAGGTGAGGGTACGAAAAGCTTTTAGGGTTAGGAAACGTCTTAGTGTATGGGTTAGTTTTAGTATATGGGTTAGGATTAGGGTACAGGTTAGGGTAAGGATTAGGGTTAGGGTTAGGGTTAGGTTTAGGTTGAGGGTTAGTGTTAGGTTTCGTGAATGGTAAGTTTTAGGGTACAGGTGAGGGTACGAAAACGTGTTACGTTTAGGGTACCTGTTAATTTCCTGTTTAGTTTTAGAGTACGTTTTAGGATAAGAGCACAGGTTCCGGTAAGGTTTAGGGTTAGGGTTAGGGTTAGGTTTAGGATTAGTGTTATGGTTATCAAACAGTTAAGTTTTAGGGTACATTTGAGGGTATGAAAAGCTTTTAGGGTTAGGGTATGTGTTAGGATATGTGTTAGTGTTAGTGTATGCATTAGCATTAGGGTACGGGTTAGGGTTATGTTTAGGGCTAGGGTTAGGGTTAGCAAACAGGTAACCTTTAGGGTACAGGTGAGGGTATGGAAAAGTGTTAGTGTCAGGGTATGTGTTAGGGCACATGTTAGTGTGAGTGTATGGTTTAGTATTAGGGTACGGGTTAGGTTAAAGATTAGGGTTGGGGTTAGGTTTGGATTAGGGGTAGGGTTAGGGTTAGCGAACAGGTAAGGTTTAGGGTACAGATGATGGTACGGAAAACTGTTACAGTCAGGGTACGTGTTAGGGCATGGGTTAGTGTTAGTGTATGCGTTAGGATTTGAGTACGGGTTAGGGTAAGGTGTAGGGTTGGGGTTAGGTTTAGGTTTAGGTTTAGGGATAGGGTTAAAAAAGGGTAAGGTTTAGGATACAAATGAGTGTATGGCAACGTGTTTGAGTCAGGGTAAGTGTTAGGGCATGGTTTAGAGTTGGTGTACGGGTTAGGATTAGGGTACGGGTTAGGGTAAGGAATAGGGTTGTGGTTAGGTTTATGTTTAGGGCTAGGGTTAGGGTTAGCGAATGGGTAAGGTTTAGGGTACAGTTGAGGGTATGGAAAATTTTAGGGTCAGGGTACGTGTTAGGGCATGCGTTAGTGTTAGTGTATGGGTTAAGATTAGGGTGCGGGTTAGGGTAAGGTGTAGGTTTGGTGTCCGTTTCGGTTTAGGACAACGGTTCGGGTTAGCAAACTTGTAAGGTTTAGGGTATAGGTGAGGTTACAGAAAAGTGTTGGGGTCAGGGTGCGTGTTAAGGCAGAGGTTAGTGTTAGTGAAAGGGTTAGGATTATGATTCGGGTTGGTGTAAGGTGTAGGGTTAGTGTTAGGTTTAGGTGTAGGGCTAGGGCGAGTGTTCGCGAATGGGTGATGTTTATGATACAGGTGAGGGTAAGGAAACGTGTTAGGGTCATGTTACGTGTTAGGGCATGGGTTACTGTTAGTGTATGGGTTAGGACTAGGGTACGGTTTAGGGTAAAGGTAGGGTTGCTCTTAGGGTTAGGTTTAGGGTTAGGGTTAGGGTTTGTGAATTTGTAACATTTAGTGTACTGGTGAGGGAACAAAAATGTTTTAGGGTACGGGTTAGTGTTAGTGTACGGGTTAGGATTAGGTTACGGGTTAGGGAAAGGTTTAGGTTTAGGTTTAGGGACAGGTTTAAGGTTAAGGTTAGGGACAGTGAACGGGTAAGTTTCAGGTTACAGATGAGGGTACAAAAACATTTTAGGCTTAGGGTACGGGTTACTCTTAGTGTCCAGTTTAGGATTAGTGTACGTTTAGGGTAAGGGTTAGTGTTAGAGTTAGGTTTAGACTTAGGGTTACGGTTAGCGAACGGCCAAGCTTTAGGGTTCAGGTGAGGGTAAGAATACGTGTTAAGGTTAGGGAACATTTTAGGGTATGGGTTAGTGTTAGTGTACATGTTAGGATCAGGGTACGTTTTATTGTAAGGTATAGGGTTAGGGTTAGGGTTAGGGTTAGCAAACGGGTAAGGTTTAGGGTACAGGTGAGGACACGCAAACTTTTTAGAGTTACGGTATGTGTTCGGGTACGGGTTAGTGTTAGAGTATGGATTAGGATTAGAGTATGGGTTAGGGTAAGTGTTAGGGTTAGTGTTAGCTTTATGTTTAAGGTTAGTGTTAGTGTTAGCCAATGGGTAAGCTTTAGGGTACAGGTGAGACTGTGAAAAAATGTTAGGTTTAGGGTACATGTTAGATTACGGGTTAGTGTTAATGTAAGGTTTAGGAATAGGATATGGTGTAGGATAAGGTTTAGGGTTAGGTTTAGTGTTAGCACTCGGGTAAGTTTTAGGGTACATGTGAGGATACGAAAACGTGTGAAGTTTAGGGTATGTGTCAGGTTAGGGTTCAGTGTTAGAGTACCAGTTAGGGTTAGGGTTCGTTTAGGATAAGGGTTCGGGT
Organism: Hyperoodon ampullatus; assembly: GCF_949752795.1. Classification (NCBI taxonomy): domain Eukaryota; kingdom Metazoa; phylum Chordata; class Mammalia; order Artiodactyla; family Ziphiidae; genus Hyperoodon; species Hyperoodon ampullatus. Next base: position 1,062,995 of record NC_136933.1, read on the forward strand.
TAGTTAAGGGTTAGGTTTAGTGTTCATGTTAGCATTAGAAAACGGGTTTAGGGTACAGGTGAGGGTACAAAAACTTTTTAGTGCTAGCGAACATATTAGGGTATGGGTTAGTGTTAGTGAATGGGTTACAATTGTGATTTGGCTTAGGCTAAGGTTTAGGGTTAAGGTAGGTTTAGGTTTAGTGTTAGGGTTAGCGAACGGGTAAGTTTTAGGGTACAGGTGAGGGTACGAAAATGTTTTAGTGTTAGGTTATGTGTTAGGGTAAGGGTTTCTGTTAGTGTACGGTTTAGGTTTAGGGTACAGGTTAGGGTAAGGTTTAGGGTTAGGTGTAGGGTTTCGTTTCGGGTTAGGGTGCAGTAATCAAATGGTAAGGTTTAGGGTACAGGTGAGGGTACGGAAACGTGTTAGGGTCAGGGTACGTATTAGGGTACGGGTTAGTGTTAGTGTATGGGTTAAGATTAGGGTACAGGGTTAGGGTAAGATTTAGAGTTAGGGTTACGTTTAGGTTTAGGGTTAGGTTTAGGGATTACGAGCGGGTAAGTTTTAGGGTACACGTGAGGGTACGAAAACGTGTTAGGCTTAGGGTACATGCTAGGGTTCATGTTAGGCTTAGTGCACGGATTAGGATTAGGGTACAGGTTAGGGTAAGGTATAGCGATAGGGTTAGGGATAGGTTTTAGGGTTAGGGTTAGGTTTGGTGAATGGTTAATATTTAGTGTACAGGTGAGGGTACAGAAATGTTTTAGTGTACGTGTTATTGTTCGTGTATGGGTTAGGATTATGGGACGGGTTAGGGTAAGTTTTAGGGTTAGGTTTAGGGATAAGATTAGGGTTAAGGTTAGGGATAGCAAACAGGTAAGTATCAGGTTAAACGTGAAGGTACGAAAACATGTTAAGCTTAGAGTACGGGTTAGTGTTAGTGTATGGGTTATGATTGGGGTACAATTTAGGATAAGGTTAGGGTTAGGGTTAGGGATAGTTTTAGGGTTAAGTTTAGGGACAGCGAACGGGTATGGTTCAGGTTACATGTGAGGGTTACGAATACGTATTAGGGTTAGGGTACGTGATAGGTTACGGTTTACTTTTAGTGTACAGTTTAGGATTAGTGAATGGGTTAGGGTAAGATTTAGGGGCAGGTTTAGGGTTAAGGTTTGGTTTAGGTTTAGGTTTAGTGTTAACGAACGGGTAAGGTTTAGGGTACAGGTGAGGGTACGAAAAGCTTTTAGGGTTAGGAAACGTCTTAGTGTATGGGTTAGTTTTAGTATATGGGATAGGTTTATGGTACTGGTTAGGGTAAGGATTAGGGTTAGGGTTAGTGTTCGGTTTCGTGAATGGTAAGTTTTAGGGTACAGGTGAGGGTACGAAAACGTGTTACATTTAGGGTACCTGTTAGTTTCCTGGTTAGTTTTAGAGTACGTTTTAGGATAAGAGCACAGGTTCGGGTAAGGTTTAGGGTTAGGGTTAGGGTTAGGTTTAGGATTAGTGTTATGGTTATCAAACAGTTAAGTTTTAGGGTAGAGGTGAGGGTATGGAAAAGTGTTAGTGTCAGGGTATGTGTTAGGGCACATGTTACTGTGAGTGTATGGTTTAGAACTACGGTACGGGTTAGGCTAAAGTTTAGGGTTGGGGTTAGGTTTTGGATTAGAGGTAGGGTTAGGGTTAGCGAACAGGTAAGGTTTAGTGTACAGATGAGGGAACGGAAAACTGTTACAGTCAGGGTACGTGTTAGGGCATGGGTTAGTGTTAGTGTATGCGTTAGGATTTGAGTACGGGTTAGGGTAAGGTGTAGGGTTGGGGTTAGGTTTAGGTTTAGGTTTAGGGGTAGGGTTACCAAAGGGGAAGGTTTAGGATACAAATGAGTGTATGGCAACGTGTTAGAGTCAGGGTAAGTGTTAGGGCATGGTTTAGAGTTGGTGTACGGGTTAGGATTAGGGTACGGGTTAGGGTAAGGTGTAGGGTAGTGGTTAGGTTTATGTTTAGGGCTAGGGTTAGGGTTAGCGAATGGGTAAGGTTTAGGGTACAGTTGAGGGTATGGAAAATTTTAGGGTCAGGGTACGTGTTAGGGCATGCGTTAGTGTTAGTGTATGTGTTAAGATTAGGGTGCGGGTTAGGGTAAGGTGTAGGTTTGGGGTCCGTTTCGGTTTAGGACAACGGTTCGGGTTAGCAAACTTGTAAGGTTTAGGGTATAGGTGAGGTTACAGAAAAGTGTTTGGGTCAGGGTGTGTGTTAAGGCAGAAGTTAGTGTTAGTGAACGGGTTAGGATTATGATTCGGGTTGGTGTAAGGTGTAGGGTTAGTGTTAGGTTTAGGTGTAGGGCTAGGGCTAGTGTTCGCGAATGGGTGATGTTTATGATACAGGTGAGGGTAAGGAAACGTGTTAGGGTCATGTTACATGTTAGGGCATGGGTTACAGTTAGTGTACGGGTTAGGATTAGGGTACGGTTTAGGGTAAAGGTAGGGTTGCGGTTAGGGTTAGGTTTAGGGTTAGGGTTAGGGTTTGTGAATGGGTAACATTTAGTGTACAGGTGAGGGAACAAAAATGTTTTAGGGTACGGGTTAGTGTTAGTGTATGGGTTAGGATTAGGTTACGGGTTAGGGAAAGGTTTAGGTTTAGGTTTAGGGACAGGTTTAAGGTTAAGGTTAGGGACAGTGAACGGGTAAGTTTCAGGTTACAGATGAGGGTACAAAAACATTTTAGGCTTAGGGTACGGGTTACTCTTAGTGTCCAGTGTAGGATTAGTGTACGTTTAGGGTAAGGGTTAGGGTTAGATTTAGGTTTAGGCTTAGGGTTACGGTTAGCGAACGGCCAAGCTTTAGGGTACAGGTGAGGGTGAGAATATGTGTTAAGGTTAGGGAATGTGTTAGGGTACGGGTTAGTGTTAGTGTACATGTTAGGATCAGGGTACGTTTTATTGTAAGGTATAGGGTTAGGGTTAGAGTTATGGTTAGCGAACGGGTGAGGTTTAGGGTATAGGTGAGGGCACGCAAACTTTTTATAGTTACGGTATGCGTTAGGGTACGGGTTAGTGTTAGAGTATGGATTAGGATTAGATTATGGGTTAGGGTAAGTGTTAGGGTTAGTGTTAGCTTTATGTTTAAGGTTAGTGTTAGTGTTAGCCAATGGGTAAGCTTTAGGGTACAGGTGAGACTGTGAAAAAATGTTAGGTTTAGGGTACATGTTAGATTACGGGTTAGTGTTAATGTAAGGTATAGGAATATGGTATGGTGTAGGTTAAGGTTTAGGGTTAGGTTTAGTGTTAGCACTCGGGTAAATTTAGGGTACATGTGAGGATACGAAAACGTGTGAAGTTTAGGATATGTGTCAGGGTAGGGTTCAGTATTAGTGTACCGGTTAAGGTAAGGCTTCATTTAGGATAAGGGTTCCGGTTAGTTAAGGGTTAGGTTTAGGGTTCATGTTAGCATTAGAAACCGGGTTTAGGGTATAGGTGAGGGTACAAAAACTTTTTAGTGCTAGCGAACATATTAGGGTATGGGTTAGTGTTAGTGAATGGGTTACGATTGTGATATGGCTTAGGCTAAGGTTTAGGGTTAAGGTAGGTTTAGGTTTAGTGTTAGGGTTAGCGAACGGGTAAGTTTTAGGGTACAGGTGAGGGTACGAAAAATTGTTAGTGTTAGGTTTTGTGTTAGGGTAAGGTTTACTGTTAGTGTACGGTTTAGGTTTAGGGTACTGGTTAGGGTAAGGTTTAGGGTTAGGTGTAGGGCTTGGTTTAGGGTTGGGGTGTAGTTATCAAATGGTAAGGTTTAGGGTACAGGTGAGGGTATGGAAACTTGTTAGGGTCAGGGTACGTATTAGGGTACGGGTTAGTGTTAGTGTATGGGCTAAGCTTAGGGTACAGGCTTAGGGTAAAATTTAGAGTTAAGGTTACATTTAGGTTTAGGGTTAGGTTTGGGGATAGCGAGCGAGTAAGTTTTATGGTACACATGAGGGTACGAAAACGTGTTAGGCTTAGGGTACATGCTAGGGTTCATGTTATGCTTAGTGCACGGGTTAGGATTAGGGTACAGGTTAGGGTAAGGTATAGGGATAGGGTTAGGGATAGGTTTTAGGGTTAGGGTTAGGTTTGATGAATGGTTAATATTTAGTGTAAAGGTGAGGGTACAGAAATGTTTTAGTGTACGCGTTAGTGTTCGTGTATGGGTTAGGATTATGGGGCCGGTTAGGGTAAGTTTTAGGGTTAGGTTTAGGGAAAACATTAGGGTTAAGGTTAGGGATAGCGAACAGGTAAGTATCAGGTTAAAAGTGAAGGTACGAAAACATGTTAGGTTTAGAGGACGGGTTAGTGTTAGTGTACGAGTTATGATTGGGGTACCATTTAGGGTAAGGTTAGGGTTAGGGTTAGGGATTGGTTTAGGGTTAAGGTTAGGGATAGCGAACGGGTATGGTTCAGGTTACATGTGAGGGTTACGAATACGTGTTAGGGTTAGGGTACGTGATAGGTTACGGTTTATTTTTAGTGTACGGTTTAGGATTAGTGTATGGGTTAGGGTAAGATTTAGGGGCAGGTTTAGGGTTAAGGTTTGGTTTAGGTTTAGGTTTAGTATTAACGAACGGGTAAGGTTTAGGGTACAGGTGAGGGTACTAAAAGCTTTTAGGGTTAGGAAACGTCTTAGTGTATGGGTTAGTTTTAGTATACGGGTTAGGATTAGGGTACAGGTTAGGGTAAGGATTAGGGTTAGGGTTAGTGTTCGGTTTCGTGAATGGTAAGTTTTAGGGTACAGGTGAGGGTACGAAAACGTGTTACGTTTAGAGTACCTGTTAGTTTCCTTGTTAGTTTTAGAGTACGTTTTAGGATAAGAGCACAGGTTCGGGTAAGGTTTAGGGTTAAGGTTAGGGTTAGGTTTAGGATTAGTGTTATGGTTATCAAACAGTTAAGCTTTAGGGTACATTTGAGGGCATGAAAAGCTTTCAGGGTTAGGGTATGTGTTAGGATATGTGTTAGTGTTAGTGTATGCATTAGCATTAGGGAACGGGTTAGGGTTATGTTTAGGGCTAGGGTTAGGGTTAGCGAACAGGTAACCTTTAGGGTACAGGTGAGGGTATGGAAAAGTGTTAGTGTCAGGGAATGTGTTAGGGCATATGTTAGTGTGAGTGTATGGTTTAGTATTAGGGTACAGGTTAGGCTAAATATTAGGGTTGGGGTTAGGTTTGGATTAGGGGTAGGGTTAGGGTTAGCGAACAGGTAAGGTTTAGGGTACAGATGAGGGTACGGAAAACTGTTACATTCAGGGTACGTGTTAGGGCATTGGTTAGTGTTAGTGTATGCGTTAGGATTTGAGTACGGGTTAGGGTAATGAGTAGGGTTGGGGTTAAGTTTAGGTTTAGGATTAGGCTTAGGGTTACCAAACGGTAAGGTTTATGATACAAATGAGGGTATGACAACGTGTTAGAGTCAGGGTACGTGTTATGGCATGGTTTAGAGTTGGTGTACAGGTTAGATTAGGGTACGGGTTAGGATAAGGGGTAGGGTTGTGGTTAGGTTTATGTTTAGGGCTAGGGTTAGGGTTAGCGAATGAGTAAGGTTTATGGTACAGTTGAGGGTATGGAAAATTTTAGGGTCAGGGTACGTGTTAGGGCATGCGTTAGTGTTAGTGTATGGGTTAAGATTAGGGTGCGGTTTAGGGTAAGGTGTAGATTTGGAGTCCGTTTCGGTTTAGGACAACGATTCGGGTTAGCAAACTTGTAAGGTTTAGGGTATAAGTGAGGTTACAGAAAAGTATTGGGGTCAGGGTGCGTGTTAAGGCAGATGTTAGTGTTAGTGAACGGGTTACGATTATGATTCGGGTTGGTGTAAGGTGTAGGGTTAGTGTTAGGTTTAGGTGTAGGGCTAGGGCTAGTGTTCGCGAATGGGTGATGTTTATGGTACAGGTGAGGGTAAGGAAACGTGTTAGGGTCATGTTACGTGTTAGGGCATGGGTCAGTGTTAGTGTACGGGTTAGGATTAGGGTATGGTTTAGGGTAAAGTTAGGGTTGCTCTTAGGGTTAGGTTTAGGGTTAGGGTTAGGCTTTGTGAAAGGGTAACATTTAGTGTACAGGTGAGGGAACAAAAATGTTTTAGGGTACGGGTTAGTGTTAGTGTACGGGTTAGGATTAGGTTACGGGTTAGGGAAAGGTTTAGGTTTAGGTTTAGGGACAGGTTTAAGGTTAAGTTTAGGGACAGTGAACGGGTAAGTTTCAGGTTACAGATGAGGGTACAAAAACATTTTAGGCTTAGGGTACGGTTTACTCTTAGTGTCCAGTTTAGGATTAGTGTACGTTTAGGGTAAGGGTTAAGGTTGGAGTTAGGTTTAGGCTTAGGGTTACGGTTAGCGAACGGCCAAGCTTTAGGGTACAGGTGAGGGTAAGAATACGTGTTAAGGTTAGGGAACGTGTTAGGGTACGGGTTAGTGTTAGTGTACATGTTAGGATCAGGGTACGTTTTATTGTAAGGTATAGGGTTAGGGTTAGGGTTAGGGTTAGTGAACGGGTAACGTTTAGGGTATAGGTGAGGGCACGCAAATTTTTAGAGTTACGGTATGTGTTAGGGTACGGGTTAGTGTTAGAGTATGGATTAGGATTAGAGTATGGGTTAGCTTAAGTGTTAGGTTTAGTTTTAGCTTTATGTTTAAGGTTAGTGTTAGTGTTAGCCAATGGGTAAGCTTTAGGGTACAGGTGAGACTGTGAAAAAATGTTAGGTTTAGGGTACATGTTAGATTACGGGTTAGTGTTAATGTAAGGTTTAGGAATAGGGTATGGTGTAGGGTAAGGTTTAGGGTTAGGTTTAGTGTTAGCACTCGGGTAAGTTTTAGGGTACATGTGAGGATACGAAAACGTGTGAAGTTTAGGGTATGTGACAGGGTAGGGTTCAGTGTTAGAGTACAGGATAGGGTTAGGGTTCGTTTAGGATAAGGGTTCGGGTTAGTTAAGGGTTAGCTTTAGGGTTCATGTTAGCATTAGAAAACGGGTTTAGGGTACAGGTGAGGGCACAAAAAATTTTTAGCGTTAGCGAACATATTAGGGTATGGGTTAGTGTTAGTGAATGGGTTACGATTGTGATATGGCTTAGGCTAAGGTTTAGGGTTAAGGTAGGTTTAGGTTTAGTGTTAGGGTTAGCGAACGGGTAAGTTTTAGGGTACAGGTGAGGGTACGAAAACGTGTTAGTGTTAGGTTATGTGTTAGGGTAAGGGTTACTGTTAGTGTACGGTTTAGGTTTAGTGTAGGGTTAGAGTAAGGTTTAGGGTTAGGTGTAGGGCTTGGTTTAGGGTTAGGTTCGAGTTATCAAATGGTAAGGTTTAGGGTACAGGTGAGGGTACGGAAACGTGTTAGGGTCAGGGTACGTATTAGGGTACGGGTTAGTGTTATTGTATGGGTTAAGATTAGGGTACAGGTTTAGGGTAAGATTTAGAGTTAAGGTTACGTTTAGGTTTAGGGTTAGGTTTAGGGATAGCGAGCGGGTAAGATTTAGGGTACACTTGAGGGTACGAAAACTTGTTAGGCTTAGGGTACATGCTAGGGTTCATGTTAGGCTTAGTACACGGATTAGGATTAGGGCACAGGTTAGTGTAAGGTATAGGGATAGGGTTAGGGATAGGTTTTAGGGTTAAGGTTAGGTTTGGTGAATGGTTAATATTTAGTGTACAGGTGAGGGTACAGAAATGTTTTAGTGTACGCGTTAGTGTTCGTGTATGGTTTAGGATTATGGGACGGGTTAGGGTAAGTTTTAGGGTTAGCTTTAGGGATAAGATTAGGGTTAAGGTTAGGGATAGTGAACAGGTAAGTATCAGGTTAAAAGTGAAGGTACGAAACCATGTTAAGCTTAGAGAACGGGTTAGTGTTAGTGTACGGGTTATGATTGGGGTACCATTTAGGGTAAGGTTAGGGTTAGGGTTAGGGATAGGTTTAGGGTTAAGGTTAGGGATAGCGAACGGGTATGGTTCAGGTTACATGTGAGGGTTACGAATACGTGTTAGGGTTAGGGTACGTGATAGGTTACGGTTTATTTTTAGTGTACGGTTTAGTATTAGTGTATGGGTTTGGTTAAGATTTAGGGGCAGGTTTAGGGTTAAGGTTTGGTTTAGGTTTCGGTTTAGTGTTAACGAACGGGTAAGGTTTGGGGTACAGGTGAGTGCACGAAAAGCTTTTAGGGTTAGGAAACGTCTTAGTGTATGGGTTAGTTTTTGTATACGGGTGAGGATTAGGGTACAGTTTAGGGTAAGGATTAGGGTTAGGGTTAGGTTTAGGTTTAGGGTTAGTGTTAGGTTTCATGAATGGTAAGTTTTAGGGTACAGGTGAGGGTACGAAAACGTGTTACGTTTAGGGTACCTGTTAGTTTCCTGGTTAGTTTTAGAGTACGTTTTAGGATAAGAGCACAGGTTCGGGTAAGGTTTAGGGTTAGGGTTAGGTTTAGGATTAGCGTAATGGTTACCAAACAGTTAAGTTTTAGGGTACATTTGAGGGTATGAAAAGCTTTTAGGGTTAGGGTATGTGTTAGGATATGTGTTAGTGTTAGTGTATGCATTAGCATTAGGGTACGGGTTAGGGTTATGTTTAGGGCTAGGGTTAGGGTTAGCGAACAGGTAACCTTTAGGGTACAGGTGAGGGTATGGAAAAGTGTTAGTGTCAGGGTATGTGTTAGGGCACATATTAGTGTGAGTGTATGGTTTAGTATTAGGGTACGGGTTAGGCTAAAGATTAGGGTTGGGGTTAGGTTTGGATTAGGGGTAGGGTTAGGGTTAGCGAACAGGTAAGGTTTAGGGTACAGATGAGGGTACGGAAAACTGTTACAGTCAGGGTACGTGTTAGGGCATGGGTTAGTGTTAGTGTATGCGTTAGGATTTGAGTACGGGTTAGGGTAAGGTGTAGGGTTGGGGTTACGTTTAGGTTTAGGTTTAGGGGTAGGGTTACCAAGGGGTAAGGTTTAGGATACAAATGAGGGTATGGCAACGTGTTAGAGTCAGGGTACGTGTTAGGGCATGGTTTAGAGTTGGAGTACGGGTTAGGATTAGGGTACGGGTTAGGGTAAGGTGTAGGGTTGTGGTTAGGTTTATGTTTAGGGCTAGGGTTAGGGTTAGCGAATGGGTAAGGTTTAGGGTACAGTTAAGGGTATGGAAAATTTTAGGGTCAGGGTACGTGTTAGGGCATGCGTTAGTGTTAGTGTATGGGTTAAGATTAGGGTGCGGGTTAGGGTAAGGTGTAGGTTTGGGGTCCGTTTCGGTTCAGGACTACGGTTCGGGTTAGCAAACTTGTAAGGTTTAGGGTATAGGTGAGGTTACAGAAAAGTGTTGGGGTCAGGGTGCGTGTTAAGGCAGAGGTTAGTGTTAGTGAACGGGTTAGGATTATGATTCGGGTTGATGTAAGGTGTAGGGTTAGTGTTAGGTTTAGGTGTAGGGCTTGGGCTAGTGTTCGCGAATGGGTGATGTTTATGGTACAGGTGAGGGTAAGGAAACGTGTTAAGGTCATGTTACGTGTTAGGGCATGGGTTAGTGTTAGTGTACGGTTTAGGATTTGCGTACGGTTTAGGGTAAAGGTAGGGTTAGGTTTAGGTTTAGGGTTAGGGTTTGTGAATGGGTAACATTTAGTGTACAGGTGAGGGAACAAAAATGTTTTAGGGTACGGGTTAGTGTTAGTGTACGGGTTAGGATTAGGTTACGGGTTAGGGAAAGGTTTAGGTTTAGGTTTAGGGACAGGTTTAAAGTTAAGGTTAGGGACAGTGAACGAGTAAGTTTCAGGTTACAGATGAGGGTACAAAAACATTTTAGGCTTAGGGTACGGGTTACTCTTAGTGTCCAGTTTAGGATTAGTGTACGTTTAGGGTAAGGTTTAGGGTTAGAGTTAAGTTTAGGCTTAGGGTTACGGTTAGCGAACGGCCAAGCTTTAGGGTACAGGTGAGGGTAAGAATACGTGTTAAGGTTAGGGAACGTGTTAGGGTACGGGTTAGTGTTAGTGTACATGTTAGGATCAGGGTACGTTTTATTGTAAGGTATAGGGTTAGGGTTAGGGTTAGGTTTAGCGAACGGGTAAGGTTTAGGGAATAGGTGAGGGCACGCAAACTTTTTAGAGTTACGGTATGTGTTAGGGTACGGGTTAGTGTTAGAGTATGGATTAGGATTAGAGTATGGGTTAGGGTAAGTGTTAGGGTTAGTGTTAGCTTTATGTTTAAGGTTAGTGTTAGTGTTAGCCAATGGGTAAGCTTTAGGGTACAGGTGAGACTGTGAAAAAATGTTAGGTTTAGGGTACATGTTAGATTACGGGTTAGTGTTAATGTAAGGTTTAGGAATAGGGTATGGTGTAGGGTAAGGTTTAGGGTTAGGTTTAGTGTTAGCACTCGGGTAAGTTTTAGGGTACATGTGAGGATACGAAAACGTGTGAAGTTTAGGGTATGTGTCAGGGTAGGGTTCAGTGTTAGAGTACCGGTTAGGGTTAGGGTTCGTTTAGGATAAGGGTTCGGGTTAGTTAAGGGTTAGGTTTAGGGTTCATGTTAGCATTAGAAAACGGGTTTAGGGTACAGGTGAGGGTACAAAAACTTTTTAGTGCTAGCGAACATATTAGGGTATGGGTTAGTTTTAGTGAATGGGTTACGATTGTGATATGGCTTAGGCTAAGGTTTAGGGTTAAGGTAGGTTTAGGTTTAGTGTTAGGGTTAGCGAACGGGTAAGTTTTAGGGTACAGGTGAGGGTACGAAAACGTGTTAGTGTTAGGTTATGTGTTAGGGTAAGGGTTACTGTTACTGTACGGTTTAGGTTTAGGGTACGGGTTAGGGTAAGCTTTTGGGGTATGCCTATGGCTTGGTTTAGGGTTAGGGTGGAGTTATCAAATGGTAAGGTTTAGGGTACACGTGAGGGTACGGAAACGTGTTAGGGTCAGGGTACATATTAGGGTACGGGTTAGTGTTAGTGTAAGGGTTAAGATTAGGGTACAGGCTTAGGGTAAGATATAGAGTTAAGGTTACGTTTAGGTTTAGGGTTAGGTTTAGGAATAGCGAGCGGGTAAGGTTTAGGGTACACATGAGGGTACGAAAACGTGTTAGGCTTAGGGTACATGCTAGGGTTCATGTTAGGCTTAATGCACGGATTAGGATTAGGGTACAGGTTAGGGTAAGGTATAGGGATAGGGTTAGGGATAGGTTTTAGGGTTAGGGTTAGGTTTGGTGAATGGTTAATATTTAGTGTACAGGTGAGGGTACAGAAATGTTTTAGTGTACGCGTTAGTGTTCGTGTATGGGTTAGGATTATGGGACGGGTTAGGGTAAGTTTTAGGGTTAGGTTTAGGGATAAGATTAGGGTTAATGTTAGGGATAGCGAACAGGTAAGTATCAGGTTAAAAGTGAAGGTACGAAAACATGTTAAGCTTAGAGTACGGGTTAGTGTTAGTGTACGGGTTATGATTGGGGTACCATTTAGGGTAAGGTTAGGGTTAGGGTTAGGGATAGGTTTAGGGTTAAGGTTAGGGATAGCGAACGGGTATGGTTCAGGATACATGTGAGGGTTAGGAATACGTGTTAGGTTTAGGGTACGTGATAGGTTACGGTTTATTTTTAGTGTATGTTTTTGGATTAGTGTATGGGTTAGGGTAAGATTTAGGGGCAGGTTTAGGGTTAAGGTTTGGTTTAGGTTTAGGTTTAGTGTTAACGAACGGGTAAGGTTTAGGGTACAGGTGAGGGTACGAAAAGCTTTTAGGGTTAGGAGACGTCTTAGTGTATGGGTTAGTTTTAGTATACGGGTTAGGATTAGGGTACAGGTTAGGGTAAGGTTTAGGGTTAGGGTTAGTGTTCGGTTTCGTGAATGGTCAGTTTCAGGGTACAGGTGAGGGTACGAAAACGTGTTACGTTTAGGGTACCTGTTAGTTTCCTGTTTAGTTTTAGAGTACGTTTTAGAATAAGAGCACAGGTTCGGGTAAGGTTTAGGGTTAGGGTTAGGTTTAGGTTTAGGATTAGTGTTATGGTTATCAAACAGTTAAGTTTTAGGGTACATTTGAGAGTATCAAAAGCTTTTAGGTTTAGGGTATGTGTTAGGGTATGTGTTAGTGTTAGTGTATGCATTAGCATTAGGGTACGGGTTAGGGTTTTGTTTAGGGCTAGGGTTAGGGTTAGCTAACAGGTAACCTTTAGGGTACAGGTGAGGGTATGGAAAAGTGTTAGTGTCAGGGTATGAGTTAGGGCACATGTTAGTGTGAGTGTATGGTTTAGTATTACGGTACGGGTTAGGCTAAAGATTAGGGTTGGGTTTAGGATTGGATTAGGGGTAGGGTTAGGTTTAGCGAACAGGTAAGGTTTAGGGTACAGATGAGGGTACGGAAATCTGTTACAGTCAGGGTACGTGTTAGGGCATGGGTTAGTGTTAGTGTATGCGTTAGGATTTGAGTACGGGTTAGGCTATGGTGTAGGGTTGGGGTTATTTTTAGGTTTAGGTTTAGGGGTAGGATTACCAAAGGGTAAGGTTTAGGATACAAATGAGGGTATGGCAACGTGTTAGAGTCAGGGTACGTGTTAGGGCATTGTTTAGAGTTGGTGTACGGGTTAGGATTAGGGAACAGGTTAGGGTAAGGAGTAGGGTTGTGGTTAGGTTTATGTTTAGGGCTAGGGTTAGGGTTAGCGAATGGGTAAGGTTTAGGGTACAGTTGAGGGTATGGAAAATTTTAGGGTCAGGGTACGTGTTAGGGCATGCGTTAGTGTTAGTGTATTGGTTAAGATTAGGGTGCGGGTTAGGGTAAGGTGTAGGTTTGGGGTCCATCTCGGTTTAGGACAATGTTTCGGGTTAGCAAACTTGTAAGGTTTAGGGTATAGGTGAGGTTACAGAAAAGTGTTGGGGTCAGGGTGCGTGTTAAGGCAGAGGTTAGTGTTAGTGAACGGGGTAGGATTATGATTCGGGTTGGTGTAAGGTTTAGGGTTAGTGTTAGGTTTAGGTGTAGGGCTAGGGCTAGTGTTCGCGAATGGGTGATGTTTATGGTACAGGTGAGGGTAAGGAAACGTGTTAGGGTCATGTTATATGTTAGGGCATGGGTTAGTGTTAGTGTACGGGTTAGGATTAGGGTATGGTTTAGGGTAAAGGTAGGGTTGCGGTTAGGGTTAGGTTTAGGGTTAGGGTTAGGGTTTGTGAATGGGTAACATTTAGTGTACAGGTGAGGGAACAAAAATGTTTTAGGGTACGGGTTAGTGTTAGTGTACGGGTTAGGATTAGGTTACGGGTTAGGGAAAGGTTTAGGTTTAGGTTTAGGGACAGGTTTAAGGTTAAGCTTAGGGACAATGAACGGGTAAGTTTCAGGTTACAGATGAGGGTACAAAAACATTTTAGGCTTAGGGTACGGGTTATTCTTAGTGTCCAGTTTAGGATTAGTGTATGTTTAGGGTAAGGGTTAGGGTTAGGTTTAGGTTTAGGCTTAGGGTTACTGTTAGCGAACGGCCAAGCTTTAGGGTTCAGGTGAGGGTAAGAATACGTGTTAAGGTTAGGGAACATTTTAGGGTATGGGTTAGTGTTAGTGTACATGTTAGGATCAGGGTACCTTTTATTGTAAGGTATAGGGTTAGGGTTAGGGTTAGGGTTAGCAAACGGGTAAGGTTTAGGGTACAGGTGAGGACACGCAAACTTTTTAGAGTTACGGTATGTGTTCGGGTACGGGTTAGTGTTAGAGTATGGATTAGGATTAGAGTATGGGTTAGGGTAAGTGTTAGGGTTAGTGTTAGCTTTATGTTTAAGGTTAGTGTTAGTGTTAGCCAATGGGTAAGCTTTAGGGTACAGGTGAGACTGTGAAAAATGTTAGGTTTAGGGTACATGTTAGATTACGGGTTAGTGTTAATGTAAGGTTTAGGAATAGGATATGGTGTAGGATAAGGTTTAGGGTTAGGTTTAGTGTTAGCACTCGGGTAAGTTTTAGGGTACATGTGAGGATACGAAAACGTGTGAAGTTTAGGGTATGTGTCAGGTTAGGGTTCATTGTTAGAGTACCAGTTAGGGTTAGGGTTCGTTTAGGATAAGGGTTCGGGTTAGTTAAGGGTTAGGTTTAGTGTTCATGTTAGCATTAGAAAACGGGTTTAGGGTACAGGTGAGGGTACAAAAACTTTTTAGTGCTAGCGAACATATTAGGGTATGGGTTAGTGTTAGTGAATGGGTTACAATTGTGATTTGGCTTAGGCTAAGGTTTAGGGTTAAGGTAGGTTTAGGTTTAGTGTTAGGGTTAGCGAACGGGTAAGTTTTAGGGTACAGGTGAGGGTACGAAAACGTTTTAGTGTTAGGTTATGTGTTAGGGTAAGGGTTTCTGTTAGTGTACGGTTTAGGTTTAGGGTACAGGTTAGGGTAAGGTTTAGGGTTAGGTGTAGGGTTTCGTTTCGGGTTAGGGTGCAGTAATCAAATGGTAAGGTTTAGGGTACAGGTGAGGGTACGGAAACGTGTTAGGGTCAGGGTACGTATTAGGGTACGGGTTAGTGTTAGTGTATGGGTTAAGATTAGGGTACAGGGTTAGGGTAAGATTTAGAGTTAGGGTTACGTTTAGGTTTAGGGTTAGGTTTAGGGATTACGAGCGGGTAAGTTTTAGGGTACACGTGAGGGTACGAAAACGTGTTAGGCTTAGGGTACATGCTAGGGTTCATGTTAGGCTTAGTGCACGGATTAGGATTAGGGTACAGGTTAGGGTAAGGTATAGCGATAGGGTTAGGGATAGGTTTTAGGGTTAGGGTTAGGTTTGGTGAATGGTTAATATTTAGTGTACAGGTGAGGGTACAGAAATGTTTTAGTGTACGTGTTATTGTTCGTGTATGGGTTAGGATTATGGGACGGGTTAGGGTAAGTTTTAGGGTTAGGTTTAGGGATAAGATTAGGGTTAAGGTTAGGGATAGCAAACAGGTAAGTATCAGGTTAAACGTGAAGGTACGAAAACATGTTAAGCTTAGAGTACGGGTTAGTGTTAGTGTATGGGTTATGATTGGGGTACAATTTAGGATAAGGTTAGGGTTAGGGTTAGGGATAGTTTTAGGGTTAAGTTTAGGGACAGCGAACGGGTATGGTTCAGGTTACATGTGAGGGTTACGAATACGTATTAGGGTTAGGGTACGTGATAGGTTACGGTTTACTTTTAGTGTACAGTTTAGGATTAGTGAATGGGTTAGGGTAAGATTTAGGGGCAGGTTTAGGGTTAAGGTTTGGTTTAGGTTTAGGTTTAGTGTTAACGAACGGGTAAGGTTTAGGGTACAGGTGAGGGTACGAAAAGCTTTTAGGGTTAGGAAACGTCTTAGTGTATGGGTTAGTTTTAGTATATGGGATAGGTTTATGGTACTGGTTAGGGTAAGGATTAGGGTTAGGGTTAGTGTTCGGTTTCGTGAATGGTAAGTTTTAGGGTACAGGTGAGGGTACGAAAACGTGTTACATTTAGGGTACCTGTTAGTTTCCTGGTTAGTTTTAGAGTACGTTTTAGGATAAGAGCACAGGTTCGGGTAAGGTTTAGGGTTAAGGTTAGGGTTAGGTTTAGGATTAGTGTTATGGTTATCAAACAGTTAAGTTTTAGGGTAGAGGTGAGGGTATGGAAAAGTGTTAGTGTCAGGGTATGTGTTAGGGCACATGTTAGTGTGAGTGTATGGTTTAGAACTACGGTACGTGTTAGGCTAAAGTTTAGGGTTGGGGTTAGGTTTTGGATTAGAGGTAGGGTTAGGGTTAGCGAACAGGTAAGGTTTAGTGTACAGATGAGGGAACGGAAAACTGTTACAGTCAGGGTACGTGTTAGGGCATGGGTTAGTGTTAGTGTATGCGTTAGGATTTGAGTACGGGTTAGGGTAAGGTGTAAGGTTGGGGTTAGGTTTAGGTTTAGGTTTAGGGGTAGGGTTACCAAAGGGGAAGGTTTAGGATACAAATGAGTGTATGGCAACGTGTTAGAGTCAGGGTAAGTGTTAGGGCATGGTTTAGAGTTGGTGTACGGGTTAGGATTAGGGTACGAGTTAGGGTAAGGTGTAGGGTAGTGGTTAGGTTTATGTTTAGGGCTAGGGTTAGGGTTAGCGAATGGGTAAGGTTTAGGGTACAGTTGAGGGTATGGAAAATTTTAGGGTCAGGGTACGTGTTAGGGCATGCGTTAGTGTTAGTGTATGTGTTAAGATTAGGGTGCGGGTTAGGGTAAGGTGTAGGTTTGGGGTCCGTTTCGGTTTAGGACAACGGTTCGGGTTAGCAAACTTGTAAGGTTTAGGGTATAGGTGAGGTTACAGAAAAGTGTTGGGGTCAGGGTGTGTGTTAAGGCAGAAGTTAGTGTTAGTGAACGGGTTAGGATTATGATTCGGGTTGGTGTAAGGTGTAGGGTTAGTGTTAGGTTTAGGTGTAGGGCTAGGGCTAGTGTTCGCGAATGGGTGATGTTTATGATACAGGTGAGGGTAAGGAAACGTGTTAGGGTCATGTTACATGTTAGGGCATGGGTTACAGTTAGTGTACGGGTTAGGATTAGGGTACGGTTTAGGGTAAAGGTAGGGTTGCGGTTAGGGTTAGGTTTAGGGTTAGGGTTAGGGTTTGTGAATGGGTAACATTTAGTGTACAGGTGAGGGAACAAAAATGTTTTAGGGTATGGGTTAGTGTTAGTGTATGGGTTAGGATTAGGTTACGGGTTAGGGAAAGGTTTAGGTTTAGGTTTAGGGACAGGTTTAAGGTTAAGGTTAGGGACAGTGAACGGGTAAGTTTCAGGTTACAGATGAGGGTACAAAAACATTTTAGGCTTAGGGTACGGGTTACTCTTAGTGTCCAGTTTAGGATTAGTGTACGTTTAGGGTAAGGGTTAGGGTTAGAGTTAGGTTTAGGCTTAGGGTTACGGTTAGCGAACGGCCAAGCTTTAGGGTACAGGTGAGGGTGAGAATATGTGTTAAGGTTAGGGAATGTGTTAGGGTACGGGTTAGTGTTAGTGTACATGTTAGGATCAGGGTACGTTTTATTGTAAGGTATAGGGTTGGGGTTAGAGTTATGGTTAGCGAACGGGTGAGGTTTAGGGTATAGGTGAGGGCACGCAAACTTTTTATAGTTACGGTATGCGTTAGGGTACGGGTTAGTGTTAGAGTATGGATTAGGATTAGATTATGGGTTAGGGTAAGTGTTAGGGTTAGTGTTAGCTTTATGTTTAAGGTTAGTGTTAGTGTTAGCCAATGGGTAAGCTTTAGGGTACAGGTGAGACTGTGAAAAAATGTTAGGTTTAGGGTACATGTTAGATTACGGGTTAGTGTTAATGTAAGGTATAGGAATATGGTATGGTGTAGGTTAAGGTTTAGGGTTAGGTTTAGTGTTAGCACTCGGGTAAATTTAGGGTACATGTGAGGATACGAAAACGTGTGAAGTTTAGGATATGTGTCAGGGTAGGGTTCAGTGTTAGTGTACCGGTTAAGGTAAGGCTTCGTTTAGGATAAGGGTTCCGGTTAGTTAAGGGTTAGGTTTAGGGTTCATGTTAGCATTAGAAACCGGGTTTAGGGTATAGGTGAGGGTACAAAAACTTTTTAGTGCTAGCGAACATATTAGGGTATGGGTTAGTGTTAGTGAATGGGTTACGATTGTGATATGGCTTAGGCTAAGGTTTAGGGTTAAGGTAGGTTTAGGTTTAGTGTTAGGGTTAGCGAACGGGTAAGTTTTAGGGTACAGGTGAGGGTACGAAAAATTGTTAGTGTTAGGTTTTGTGTTAGGGTAAGGTTTACTGTTAGTGTACGGTTTAGGTTTAGGGTACTGGTTAGGGTAAGATTTAGGGTTAGGTGTAGGGTTTGGTTTAGGGTTACGGTGGAGTTATCAAATGGTAAGGTTTAGGGTACAGGTGAGGGTACGGAAACTTGTTAGGGTCAGGGTACGTATTAGGGTACGGGTTAGTGTTAGTGTATGGGCTAAGCTTAGGGTACAGGCTTTGGGTAAGATTTAGAGTTAAGGTTACATTTAGGTTTAGGGTTAGGTTTGGTGATAGCGAGCGAGTAAGTTTTATGGTACACATGAGGGTACGAAAACGTGTTAGGCTTAGGGTACATGCTAGGGTTCATGTTATGCTTAGTGCACGGGTTAGGATTAGGGTACAGGTTAGGGTAAGGTATAGGGATAGGGTTAGGGATAGGTTTTAGGGTTAGTGTTAGGTTTGATGAATGGTTAATATTTAGTGTAAAGGTGAGGGTACAGAAATGTTTTAGTGTACGCGTTAGTGTTCGTGTATGGGTTAGGATTATGGGGCCGGTTAGGGTAAGTTTTAGGGTTAGGTTTAGGGAAAACATTAGGGTTAAGGTTAGGGATAGCGAACAGGTAAGTATCAGGTTAAAAGTGAAGGTACGAAAACATGTTAGGTTTAGAGGACGGGTTAGTGTTAGTGTACGAGTTATGATTGGGGTACCATTTAGGGTAAGGTTAGGGTTAGGGTTAGGGATTGGTTTAGGGTTAAGGTTAGGGATAGCGAACGGGTATGGTTCAGGTTACATGTGAGGGTTACGAATACGTGTTAGGGTTAGGGTACGTGATAGGTTACGGTTTATTTTTAGTGTACGGTTTAGGATTAGTGTATGGGTTAGGGTAAGATTTAGGGGCAGGTTTAGGGTTAAGGTTTGGTTTAGGTTTAGGTTTAGTGTTAACGAACGGGTAAGGTTTAGGGTACAGGTGAGGGTACGAAAAGCTTTTAGGGTTAGGAAACGTCTTAGTGTATGGGTTAGTTTTAGTATACGGGTTAGGATTAGGGTACAGGTTAGGGTAAGGATTAGGGTTAGGGTTAGTGTTCGGTTTCGTGAATGGTAAGTTTTAGGGTACAGGTGAGGGTACGAAAACGTGTTACGTTTAGAGTACCTGTTAGTTTCCTTGTTAGTTTTAGAGTACGTTTTAGGATAAGAGCACAGGTTCGGGTAAGGTTTAGGGTTAGGGTTAGGGTTAGGTTTAGGATTAGTGTTATGGTTATCAAACAGTTAAGCTTTAGGGTACATTTGAGGGCATGAAAAGCTTTCAGGGTTAGGGTATGTGTTAGGATATGTGTTAGTGTTAGTGTATGCATTAGCATTAGGGAACGGGTTAGGGTTATGTTTAGGGCTAGGGTTAGGGTTAGCGAACAGGTAACCTTTAGGGTACAGGTGAGGGTATGGAAAAGTGTTAGTGTCAGGGAATGTGTTAGGGCATATGTTAGTGTGAGTGTATGGTTTAGTATTAGGGTACAGGTTAGGCTAAATATTAGGGTTGGGGTTAGGTTTGGATTAGGGGTAGGGTTAGGGTTAGCGAACAGGTAAGGTTTAGGGTACAGATGAGGGTACGGAAAGCTGTTACAGTCAGGGTACGTGTTAGGGCATTGGTTAGTGTTAGTGTATGCATTAGGATTTGAGTACGGGTTAGGGTAATGAGTAGGGTTGGGGTTAAGTTTAGGTTTAGGATTAGGCTTAGGGTTACCAAACGGTAAGGTTTATGATACAAATGAGGGTATGACAACGTGTTAGAGTCAGGGTACGTGTTATGGCATGGTTTAGAGTTGGTGTACAGGTTAGATTAGGGTACGGGTTAGGATAAGGGGTAGGGTTGTGGTTAGGTTTATGTTTAGGGCTAGGGTTAGGGTTAGCGAATGGGTAAGGTTTATGGTACAGTTGAGGGTATGGAAAATTTTAGGGTCAGGGTACGTGTTAGGGCATGCGTTAGTGTTAGTGTATGGGTTAAGATTAGGGTGCGGGTTAGGGTAAGGTGTAGGTTTGGGGTCCGTTTCGGTTTAGGACAACGATTCGGGTTAGCAAACTTGTAAGGTTTAGGGTATAAGTGAGGTTACAGAAAAGTATTGGGGTCAGGGTGTGTGTTAAGGCAGATGTTAGTGTTAGTGAACGGGTTACGATTATGATTCGGGTTGGTGTAAGGTGTAGGGTTAGTGTTAGGTTTAGGTGTAGGGCTAGGGCTAGTGTTCGCGAATGGGTGATGTTTATGGTACAGGTGAGGGTAAGGAAACGTGTTAGGGTCATGTTACGTGTTAGGGCATGGGTCAGTGTTAGTGTACGGGTTAGGATTAGGGTATGGTTTAGGGTAAAGTTAGGGTTGCTCTTAGGGTTAGGTTTAGGGTTAGGGTTAGGCTTTGTGAAAGGGTAACATTTAGTGTACAGGTGAGGGAACAAAAATGTTTTAGGGTACGGGTTAGTGTTAGTGTACGGGTTAGGATTAGGTTACGGGTTAGGGAAAGGTTTAGGTTTAGGTTTAGGGACAGGTTTAAGGTTAAGTTTAGGGACAGTGAACGGGTAAGTTTCAGGTTACAGATGAGGGTACAAAAACATTTTAGGCTTAGGGTACGGTTTACTCTTAGTGTCCAGTTTAGGATTAGTGTACGTTTAGGGTAAGGGTTAAGGTTAGAGTTAGGTTTAGGCTTAGGGTTACGGTTAGCGAACGGCCAAGCTTTAGGGTACAGGTGAGGGTAAGAATACGTGTTAAGGTTAGGGAACGTGTTAGGGTACGGGTTAGTGTTAGTGTACATGTTAGGATCAGGGTACGTTTTATTGTAAGGTATAGGGTTAGGGTTAGGGTTAGGGTTAGTGAACGGGTAACGTTTAGGGTATAGGTGAGGGCACGCAAATTTTTAGAGTTACGGTATGTGTTAGGGTACGGGTTAGTGTTAGAGTATGGATTAGGATTAGAGTATGGGTTAGCTTAAGTGTTAGGGTTAGTTTTAGCTTTATGTTTAAGGTTAGTGTTAGTGTTAGCCAATGGGTAAGCTTTAGGGTACAGGTGAGACTGTGAAAAAATGTTAGGTTTAGGGTACATGTTAGATTACGGGTTAGTGTTAATGTAAGGTTTAGGAATAGGGTATGGTGTAGGGTAAGGTTTAGGGTTAGGTTTAGTGTTAGCACTCGGGTAAGTTTTAGGGTACATGTGAGGATACGAAAACGTGTGAAGTTTAGGGTATGTGACAGGGTAGGGTTCAGTGTTAGAGTACAGGATAGGGTTAGGGTTCGTTTAGGATAAGGGTTCGGGTTAGTTAAGGGTTAGCTTTAGGGTTCATGTTAGCATTAGAAAACGGGTTTAGGGTACAGGTGAGGGCACAAAAAATTTTTAGCGTTAGCGAACATATTAGGGTATGGGTTAGTGTTAGTGAATGGGTTACGATTGTGATATGGCTTAGGCTAAGGTTTAGGGTTAAGGTAGGTTTAGGTTTAGTGTTAGGGTTAGCGAACGGGTAAGTTTTAGGGTACAGGTGAGGGTACGAAAACGTGTTAGTGTTAGGTTATGTGTTAGGGTAAGGGTTACTGTTAGTGTACGGTTTAGGTTTAGTGTAGGGTTAGAGTAAGGTTTAGGGTTAGGTGTAGGGCTTGGTTTAGGGTTAGGTTCGAGTTATCAAATGGTAAGGTTTAGGGTACAGGTGAGGGTACGGAAACGTGTTAGGGTCAGGGTACGTATTAGGGTACGGGTTAGTGTTATTGTATGGGTTAAGATTAGGGTACAGGTTTAGGGTAAGATTTAGAGTTAAGGTTACGTTTAGGTTTAGGGTTAGGTTTAGGGATAGCGAGCGGGTAAGATTTAGGGTACACTTGAGGGTACGAAAACTTGTTAGGCTTAGGGTACATGCTAGGGTTCATGTTAGGCTTAGTACACGGATTAGGATTAGGGCACAGGTTAGTGTAAGGTATAGGGATAGGGTTAGGGATAGGTTTTAGGGTTAAGGTTAGGTTTGGTGAATGGTTAATATTTAGTGTACAGGTGAGGGTACAGAAATGTTTTAGTGTACGCGTTAGTGTTCGTGTATGGTTTAGGATTATGGGACGGGTTAGGGTAAGTTTTAGGGTTAGCTTTAGGGATAAGATTAGGGTTAAGGTTAGGGATAGTGAACAGGTAAGTATCAGGTTAAAAGTGAAGGTACGAAACCATGTTAAGCTTAGAGAACGGGTTAGTGTTAGTGTACGGGTTATGATTGGGGTACCATTTAGGGTAAGGTTAGGGTTAGGGTTAGGGATAGGTTTAGGGTTAAGGTTAGGGATAGCGAACGGGTATGGTTCAGGTTACATGTGAGGGTTACGAATACGTGTTAGGGTTAGGGTACGTGATAGGTTACGGTTTATTTTTAGTGTACGGTTTAGTATTAGTGTATGGGTTTGGTTAAGATTTAGGGGCAGGTTTAGGGTTAAGGTTTGGTTTAGGTTTCGGTTTAGTGTTAACGAACGGGTAAGGTTTGGGGTACAGGTGAGTGCACGAAAAGCTTTTAGGGTTAGGAAACGTCTTAGTGTATGGGTTAGTTTTTGTATACGGGTGAGGATTAGGGTACAGTTTAGGGTAAGGATTAGGGATAGGGTTAGGTTTAGGTTTAGGGTTAGTGTTAGGTTTCATGAATGGTAAGTTTTAGGGTACAGGTGAGGGTACGAAAACGTGTTACGTTTAGGGTACCTGTTAGTTTCCTGGTTAGTTTTTGAGTACGTTTTAGGATAAGAGCACAGGTTCGGGTAAGGTTTAGGGTTAGGTTTAGGGTTAGGTTTAGGATTAGTGTTATGGTTATCAAACAGTTAAGTTTTAGGGTACATTTCAGGGTATGAAAAGCTTTTAGGGTTAAGGTATGTGTTAGGATATGTGTTAGTGTTAGTGTATGCATTAGAATTAGGGTACGGGTTAGGTCTATGTTTAGGGCTAGGGTTAGGGTTAGAGAACAGGTAACCTTTAGAGTACAGGTGAGGGTATGGAAAAGTGTTAGTGTCAGGGTATGTGTTAGGGAACATGTTAGTGTGAGTGTATCGTTTAGTACTAGGGTACGGGTTAGGCTAAAGATTAGGGTTGGGGTTAGGTTTGGATTAGGGGTAGGGTTAGGGTTAGCGAACAGGTAAGGTTTAGGGTACAGATGAGGGTACGGAAAACTGTTACAGTCAGGGTACGTGTTAGGGCATGGGTTAGTGTTAGTGTATGCGTTAGGATTTGAGTACGGGTTAGGGTAAGGTGTAAGGTTGTGGTTAGGTTTAGGTTTAGGTTTAGGGGTAGGGTTACCAAAGGGCAAGGTTTAGGATACAAATGAGGGTATGGCAACGTGTTAGAGACAGGGTACGTGTTAGGGCATGGTTTAGAGTTGGTGTACGGGTTAGGATTAGGGTACGGGTTAGGGTAAGGTGTAGGGTTGTGGTTAGGTTTATGTTTAGGGCTAGGGTTAGGGTTAGCGAATGGGTAAGGTTTAGGTTACAATTGAGGGTATGGAAAATTTTAGAGTCAGGGTACATGTTAGGGCATGCGTTAGTGTTAGTGTATGGGTTAAGATTAGGGTGCGGGTTAGGGTAAGGTGTAGGTTTGGGTTCCGTTTTGGTTTAGGACAACGGTTCGGGTTAGCAAACTTGTAAGGTTTAGGGTATAGCTGAGGTTACAGAAAAGTGTTGGGGTCAGGGTGCGTGTTAAGGCAGAGGTTACTGTTAGTGAACGGGTTAGGATTATGATTCGGGTTGGTGTAAGGTGTAGGGTTAGTGTTAGGTTTAGGTGTACGGCTAGGCCGAGTGTTTGCTAATGTGTGATGTTTATGGTACAGGTGAGGGTAAGGAAACGTGTTAGGGTCATGTTACGTGTTAGGGCATGGGTTAGTGTTAGTGTACGGGTTAGGATTAGGGTACGGTTTAGGGTAAAGGTAGGGTTGTGGTTAGGGTTAGGTTTAGGGTTAGGGTTAGGGTTTGTGAATGGGTAACATTTAGTGTAGAGGTGAGGGAACAAAAATGTTTTAGGGTTAGGGTTACTGTTCGTGTACGGGTTAGGATTAGGTTACGGGTTACGGAAAGGTTTAGGTTTAGTTTTAGGGACAGGTTTAAGGTTAAGGTTAGGGACAGTGAACGGGTAAGTTTCAGGTTACAGATGAGGGTACAAAAACATTTTAGGCTTAGGGTACGGGTTACTCAGTGTCCAGTTTTGGATTAGTGTACGTTTAGGGTAAGGTTTAGGGTTAGAGTTAGGTTTAGGCTTAGGGGTACAGTTAGCAAACGGCCAAGATTTAGGGTACAGGTGAGGATAAGAATAAGTGTTAAGGTTAGGGAACGTGTTAGGGTACGGGTTATTGTTAGTGTACATGTTAGGATCAGGGTACGTTTTATTGTAAGGTATAGGGTTAGGGTTAGGGTTAGGTTTAGTGAACGGGTAAGCTTTAGTGTATAGGTGAGGGCACGCAAAATTTTAAGAGTTACGGTATGTGTTATGGTACGGGTTAGTGTTAGAGCATGGATTAGGATTAGAGTATGGGTTAGGGTAAGTATTAGGGTTAGTGTTAGCTTTATGTTTAAGGTTAGTGTTAGTGTTAGCCAATGGGTAAGCTTTAGGGTACAGGTGAGACTGTGAAAAAATGTTAGGTTTAGGGTACATGTTAGATTACGGGTTAGTGTTAATGTAAGGTTTAGGAATAGGGTATGGTGTAGGGTAAGGTTTAGGGTTAGGTTTAGTGTTAGCACTCGGGTAAGTTTTAGGGTACATGTGAGGATACGAAAACGTGTGAAGTTTAGGGTATGTGTCAGGGTAGGGTTCAGTGTTAGAGTAGCGGTTAGGGTTAGGGTTCGTTTAGGATAAGGGTTCGGGTTAGTTAAGGGTTAGGTTTAGGGTTCATGTTAGCATTAGAAAACGGGTTTAGGGTACAGGTGAAGGTACAAAAACTTTTTAGTGCCACGGATATATTAGGGTATGTGTTAGTGTTAGTGAATGTGTTACAATTGTGATATGGCTTAGGCTAAGGTTTAGGGTTAAGGTAGGTTTAGGTTTAGTGTTAGGGTTAGCGAACGGGTAAATTTTAGGGTACAGGTGAGGGTACGAAAATGTGTTAGTGATAGGTTATGTGTTAGGGTAAGGGTTACTGTTAGTGTACGGTATAGGTTTAGGGTACGGGTTAGGGTAAGGTTTAGGGTTAGGTGTAGGGTTTGGTTTAGGGTTAGGGTGGAGTTATCAAATGGTAAGGTTTAGGGTACAGGTGAGGGTATGGAAACGTGTTAGGGTCAGGGTACGTATTAGGGTACGGGTTAGTGTTAGTGCATGGGTTAAGATTAGGGTACAGGTTTAGGGTAAAATTTACAGTTAGGGTTACGTTTAGGTTAAGGGTTAGGTTTAGGGATAGCGAGCGGGTAAGGTTTAGGGTACACATGAGGGTACGAAGACGTGTTAGGCTTAGGGTACATGCTAGGGTTCATGTCAGGCTTAGTGCACGGATTAGGATTCGGGTACGGGTTAGGGTAAGGTATAGAAATAGGTTTAGGGATACGTTTTGGGGTTAGGGTTAGGTTTGGTGAATGGTTAATATTTAGTGTACAGGTGAAGGTACAGAAATGTTTTAGTGTACGCGTTAGTGTTCGTGTATGGGTTAGGATTATGGGATGGGTTAGGGTAAGTTTTAAGGTTAGGTTTAGGGATAAGATTAGGGTTAAGGTTAGGGATAGAGAACAGGTAAGTATCAGGTTAACAGTGAAGGTACGAAAACATGTTAAGCTTAGAGTACGGGTTAGTGTTAGTGTACGGGTTATGATTGGGGTACCATTTAGGGTAAGGTTAGGGTTAGGGTTAAGGATAGTTTTAGGGTTAAGGTTAGGGATAGCGAACGGGTATGGTTCAGGTTACATGTGAGGGTTACGAATACGTGTTAGGGTTAGGGTACGTGATAGGTTACGGTTTATTTTTAGTGTACGGTTTAGGATTAGTGTATGGGATAGGGTAAGATTTAGGGGCAGGTTTAGGGTTAAGGTTTGGTTTAGGTTTAGGTTTAGTGTTAACGAACGGGTAAGGTTTAGGGTACAGGTGAGGGTACGAAAAGCTTTTAGGGTTAGGAAACGTCTTAGTGTATGGGTGAGTTTTAGTATACGGGTTAGTTTTAGGGTACAGGTTAGGGTAAAGATTAGGGATAGGGTTAGGTTTAGGTTTAGGGTTAGTGTTAGGTTTCGTGAATGGTAAGTTTTAGGGTACAGGTGAGGGTACGAAAACGTGTTACGTTTAGGGTACCTGTTAGTTTCCTGGTTAGTTTTAGAGTACGTTTTAGGATAAGAGCACAGGTTCGGGTAAGGTTTAGGGTTAGGGTTAGGGTTAGGTTTAGGATTAGTGTTATGGTTATCAAACAGTTAAGTTTTAGGGTACATTTGAGGGTATGAAAAGCTTTTAGGGTTAGGGTATGTGTTAGGATATGTTTTAGTGTTAGTGTATGCATTAGCATTAGGGTACGGGTTAGGGTTATGTTTAGGGCTAGGGTTAGGGTTAGCGAACAGGTAACCTTTAGGGTACAGGTGAGGGTATGGAAAAGTGTTAGTGTCAGGGTATGTGTTAGGGCACATGTTAGTGTGAGTGTATGATTTAGTATTAGGGTACGGGTTAGGCTAAAGATTAGGGTTGGGGTTAGGTTTGGATTAGGGGTAGGGTTAGGGTTAGCGAACAGGTAAGGTTTAGGGTACAGATGTGGGTACGGAAAACTGTTACAGTCAGGGTACGTGTTAGGGCATGGGTTAGTGTTAGTGTATGCGTTAGGATTTGAGTATGGGTTAGGGTAAGGTGTAGGGTTGGGGTTAGGTTTAGGTTTAGGTTTAGGGATAGGTTTACCAAAGGGTAAGGTTTAGGATACAAATGAGGGTTTGGCAACGTGTTAGATTCAGGGAACGTGTTAGGGCATGGTTTAGAGTTGGTGTACGCGTTAGGATTAGGGTACGGGTTAGGGTAAGGGGTAGGGTTGTGCTTAGGTTTATGTTTAGGGCTAGGGTTAGGGTTAGCGAATGGGTAAGGTTTAGGGTACAGTTGAGGATATGGAAGATTTTAGGGTCAGTGTGCGTGTTAGGGCATGCGTTAGTGTTAGTGTATGGGTTAAGATTAGGGTGCGGGTTAGGGTAAGGTGTAGGTTTGGGGTCCGTTTCGGGTTAGCACAACGGTTCGGGTTAGCAAACTTGTAAGGTTTAGGGTATAGGTGAGGTTACAGAAAAGTGTTGGGTTCAGGGTGCGTGTTAAGGCAGAGGTTAGTGTTAGTGAACGGGTTAGGATTATGATTCGGGTTGTTGTAAGGTGTAGGGTTAGTGTTAGGTTTAGGTGTAGGGCTAGGGCTAGTGTTCGCGAATGGGTGATGTTTATGGTACAGGTGAGGGTAAGGAAACGTGTTAGGGTCATGTTACGTGTTAGGGCATGGGTTAGTGTTAGTGTACGGGTTAGGATTAGGGTACGGTTTAGGGAAAAGTTAGGGTTGCAGTTAGGGTTACGTTTAGGGTTAGGGTTAGGGTTTGTGAATGGGTAACATTTAGTGTACAGGTGAGGGAACAAAAATGTTTTAGGGTACGGGTTAGTGTTAGTGTACGGGTTAGGATTAGGTTACGGGTTAGGGAAAGGTTTAGGTTTAGGTTTAGGGACAGGTTTAAGGTTAAGGATAGGGACAGTGAACGGGTAAGTTTCAGGTTACAGATGAGGGTACAAAAACATTTTAGGCTTAGGGTACGGGTTACTCTTAGTGTCCAGTTTAGTATTAGTGTACGTTTAGGGTAAGGGTTAGGGTTAGAGTTAGGTTTAGGCTTAGGGTTACGGTTAGCGAATGGCCAAGCTTTAGGGTACAGGTGAGGGTAAGAATACGTGTTAAGGTTAGGGAACGTGTTAGGGCGAGTGTTCGCGAATGGGTGATGTTTATGATACAGGTGAGGGTAAGGAAACGTGTTAGGGTCATGTTACGTGTTAGGGCATGGGTTTTATTGTAAGGTATAGGGTTAGGGTGAGGGTTAGATTTAGCGAACGGGTAAGGTTTAGGGTATAGGTGAGGGCACGCAAACTTTTTAGAGTTACGGTATGTTTTAGGGTACGGGTTAGTGTTAGAGTATGGATTAGGATTAGAGTATGGGTTAGGGTAAGTGTTAGGGTTAGTGTTAGCTTTATGTATAAGGTTAGTGTTAGTGTTAGCCAAAGGGTAAGCTTTAGGGAACAGGTGAGACTGTGAAAAAATGTTAAGTTTAGGGTACATGTTAGATTACGGGTTAGTGTTAATGTAAGGTTTAGGAATAGGGTATGGTGTAGGGTAAGGTTTAGGGTTAGGTTTAGTGTTAGCACTGGGGTAAGTTTTAGGGTACATGTGAGGATACGAAAACGTGTGAAGTTTAGGGTATGTGTCAGGGTAGGTTTCAGTGTTAGAGTACCCGTTAAGGTTAGGGTTCGTTTAGGATAAGGATTCGGGTTAGTTAAGGGTTAGGTTTAGGGTTCATGTTAGCATTAGAAAACGGGTTTAGGGTACAGGTGAGGCTACAAAAACTTTTTAGTGCTAGCGAACATATTAGGGTATGGGTTAGTGTTAGTGAATGGTTTACGATTGTGATATGGCTTAGGCTAAACTTGAGGCCTAAGGTAAGTTTAGGTTTAGTGTTAGGGTTAGCGAATGGGTAAGTTTTAGGTTACAGGTGAGGGTATGAAAACGTGTTAGGGTAAGGGTTACTGTTAGTGTACGGTTTAGATTTAGGGTACGGGTTAGGGTAAGGTTTAGGGTTAGGTGTAGGTTTTGGTTTAGGGTTAGGGTGGAGTTATCAAATGGTAAGGTTTAGGGTACAGGTGAGGGTACGGAAACGTGTTAGGGTCAGGGTACGTATTAGGGTACGGGTTAGTTTTAGTGTATGGGTTAAGATTAGGGTACAGGGTTACGGTAAGGTTTAGAGTTAGGGTTACGTTTAGGTTTAGGGTTAGGTTTAGGGATAGCGAGCGGGTAAGGTTTAGGGTACACATGAGGGTACGAAAACGTGTTAGGCTTAGGGTACATGCTAGGGTTCATGTTAGGCTTAGTGCACGGATTAGGATTAGGGTACAGGTTAGGGTAAGGTATAGGGATAGGGTTAGGGATAGGTTTTAGGGTTAGGGTTAGGTTTGGTGAATGGTTAATATTTAGTGTACAGGTGAGGGTACAGAAATGTTTTAGAGTACGCGTTAGTGTTCGTGTATGGGTTAGGATTATGGGAGGGGTTAGGGTAAGTTTCAGGGTTAGGTTTAGGGATAAGATTAGGGTTAAGGTTAGGGATAGCCAACAGGTAAGTATCAGGTTAAAAGTGAAGGTACGAAATCATGTTAAGCTTAGAGTACGGGTTAGTGTTAGTGTACGGGTTATGATTGGGGTAACATTTAGGGTAAGGTTAGGGTTAGGGTTAGGGATAATTTTAGGGTTAAGCTTAGAGATAGCGAACGGGTATGGTTCAGGTTACATGTGAGGGTTACGAATACGTGTTAGGGTTAGGGTACGTGATAGGTGACGGTTTATTTTTAGTGTACGGTTTAGGATTAGTGTATGGGTTAGGGTAAGATTTAGGGGCAGGTTTAGGGTTAAGGTTTGGTTTAGGTTTAGGTTTAGTGTTAACGAACGGGTAAGGTTTAGGGTACAGGTGAGGGTACGAAAAGCTTTTAGGGTTAGGAAACGTCTTAGTGTATGGGTTAGTTTTAGTATACGGGTTAGGATTAGGGTACAGGTTAGGGTAAGGATTAGGGTTAGGGTTAGGGTTAGGTTTAGGTTGAGGGTTAGTGTTAGGTTTCGTGAATGGTAAGTTTTAGGGTACAGGTGAGGGTACGAAAACGTGTTACGTTTAGGGTACCTGTTAATTTCCTGTTTAGTTTTAGAGTACGTTTTAGGATAAGAGCACAGGTTCCGGTAAGGTTTAGGGTTAGGGTTAGGGTTAGGTTTAGGATTAGTGTTATGGTTATCAAACAGTTAAGTTTTAGGGTACATTTGAGGGTATGAAAAGCTTTTAGGGTTAGGGTATGTGTTAGGATATGTGTTAGTGTTAGTGTATGCATTAGCATTAGGGTACGGGTTAGGGTTATGTTTAGGGCTAGGGTTAGGGTTAGCAAACAGGTAACCTTTAGGGTACAGGTGAGGGTATGGAAAAGTGTTAGTGTCAGGGTATGTGTTAGGGCACATGTTAGTGTGAGTGTATGGTTTAGTATTAGGGTACGGGTTAGGTTAAAGATTAGGGTTGGGGTTAGGTTTGGATTAGGGGTAGGTTAGGGTTAGCGAACAGGTAAGGTTTAGGGTACAGATGATGGTACGGAAAACTGTTACAGTCAGGGTACGTGTTAGGGCATGGGTTAGTGTTAGTGTATGCGTTAGGATTTGAGTACGGGTTAGGGTAAGGTGTAGGGTTGGGGTTAGGTTTAGGTTTAGGTTTAGGGATAGGGTTAAAAAAGGGTAAGGTTTAGGATACAAATGAGTGTATGGCAACGTGTTAGAGTCAGGGTAAGTGTTAGGGCATGGTTTAGAGTTGGTGTACGGGTTAGGATTAGGGTACGGGTTAGGGTAAGGAATAGGGTTGCGGTTAGGTTTATGTTTAGGGCTAGGGTTAGGGTTAGCGAATGGGTAAGGTTTAGGGTACAGTTGAGGGTATGGAAAATTTTAGGGTCAGGGTACGTGTTAGGGCATGCGTTAGTGTTAGTGTATGGGTTAAGATTAGGGTGCGGGTTAGGGTAAGGTGTAGGTTTGGTGTCCGTTTCGGTTTAGGACAACGGTTCGGGTTAGCAAACTTGTAAGGTTTAGGGTATAGGTGAGGTTACAGAAAAGTGTTGGGGTCAGGGTGCGTGTTAAGGCAGAGGTTAGTGTTAGTGAAAGGGTTAGGATTATGATTCGGGTTGGTGTAAGGTGTAGGGTTAGTGTTAGGTTTAGGTGTAGGGCTAGGGCGAGTGTTCGCGAATGGGTGATGTTTATGATACAGGTGAGGGTAAGGAAACGTGTTAGGGTCATGTTACGTGTTAGGGCATGGGTTACTGTTAGTGTATGGGTTAGGACTAGGGTACGGTTTAGGGTAAAGGTAGGGTTGCTCTTAGGGTTAGGTTTAGGGTTAGGGTTAGGGTTTGTGAATGGGTAACATTTAGTGTACTGGTGAGGGAACAAAAATGTTTTAGGGTACGGGTTAGAACAAAAATGTTTTAGGGTACGGGTTAGTGTTAGTGTACGGGTTAGGATTAGGTTACGGGTTAGGGAAAGGTTTAGGTTTAGGTTTAGGGACAGGTTTAAGGTTAAGGTTAGGGACAGTGAACGGGTAAGTTTCAGGTTACAGATGAGGGTACAAAAACATTTTAGGCTTAGGGTACGGGTTACTCTTAGTGTCCAGTTTAGGATTAGTGTACGTTTAGGGTAAGGGTTAGTGTTAGAGTTAGGTTTAGACTTAGGGTTACGGTTAGCGAACGGCCAAGCTTTAGGGTTCAGGTGAGGGTAAGAATACGTGTTAAGGTTAGGGAACATTTTAGGGTATGGGTTAGTGTTAGTGTACATGTTAGGATCAGGGTACGTTTTATTGTAAGGTATAGGGTTAGGGTTAGGGTTAGGGTTAGCAAACGGGTAAGGTTTAGGGTACAGGTGAGGACACGCAAACTTTTTAGAGTTACGGTATGTGTTCGGGTACGGGTTAGTGTTAGAGTATGGATTAGGATTAGAGTATGGGTTAGGGTAAGTGTTAGGGTTAGTGTTAGCTTTATGTTTAAGGTTAGTGTTAGTGTTAGCCAATGGGTAAGCTTTAGGGTACAGGTGAGACTGTGAAAAAATGTTAGGTTTAGGGTACATGTTAGATTACGGGTTAGTGTTAATGTAAGGTTTAGGAATAGGATATGGTGTAGGATAAGGTTTAGGGTTAGGTTTAGTGTTAGCACTCGGGTAAGTTTTAGGGTACATGTGAGGATACGAAAACGTGTGAAGTTTAGGGTATGTGTCAGGTTAGGGTTCAGTGTTAGAGTACCAGTTAGGGTTAGGGTTCGTTTAGGATAAGGGTTCGGGTTAGTTAAGGGTTAGGTTTAGTGTTCATGTTAGCATTAGAAAACGGGTTTAGGGTACAGGTGAGGGTACAAAAACTTTTTAGTGCTAGCGAACATATTAGGGTATGGGTTAGTGTTAGTGAATGGGTTACAATTGTGATTTGGCTTAGGCTAAGGTTTAGGGTTAAGGTAGGTTTAGGTTTAGTGTTAGGGTTAGCGAACGGGTAAGTTTTAGGGTACAGGTGAGGGTACGAAAACGTTTTAGTGTTAGGTTATGTGTTAGGGTAAGGGTTTCTGTTAGTGTACGGTTTAGGTTTAGGGTACAGGTTAGGGTAAGGTTTAGGGTTAGGTGTAGGGTTTCGTTTCGGGTTAGGGTGCAGTAATCAAATGGTAAGGTTTAGGGTACAGGTGAGGGTACGGAAACGTGTTAGGGTCAGGGTACGTATTAGGGTACGGGTTAGTGTTAGTGTATGGGTTAAGATTAGGGTACAGGGTTAGGGTAAGATTTAGAGTTAGGGTTACGTTTAGGTTTAGGGTTAGGTTTAGGGATTACGAGCGGGTAAGTTTTAGGGTACACGTGAGGGTACGAAAACGTGTTAGGCTTAGGGTACATGCTAGGGTTCATGTTAGGCTTAGTGCACGGATTAGGATTAGGGTACAGGTTAGGGTAAGGTATAGCGATAGGGTTAGGGTTAGGTTTTAGGGTTAGGGTTAGGTTTGGTGAATGGTTAATATTTAGTGTACAGGTGAGGGTACAGAAATGTTTTAGTGTACGTGTTATTGTTCGTGTATGGGTTAGGATTATGGGACGGGTTAGGGTAAGTTTTAGGGTTAGGTTTAGGGATAAGATTAGGGTTAAGGTTAGGGATAGCAAACAGGTAAGTATCAGGTTAAACGTGAAGGTACGAAAACATGTTAAGCTTAGAGTACGGGTTAGTGTTAGTGTATGGGTTATGATTGGGGTACAATTTAGGATAAGGTTAGGGTTAGGGTTAGGGATAGTTTTAGGGTTAAGTTTAGGGACAGCGAACGGGTATGGTTCAGGTTACATGTGAGGGTTACGAATACGTATTAGGGTTAGGGTACGTGATAGGTTACGGTTTACTTTTAGTGTACAGTTTAGGATTAGTGAATGGGTTAGGGTAAGATTTAGGGGCAGGTTTAGGGTTAAGGTTTGGTTTAGGTTTAGGTTTAGTGTTAACGAACGGGTAAGGTTTAGGGTACAGGTGAGGGTACGAAAAGCTTTTAGGGTTAGGAAACGTCTTAGTGTATGGGTTAGTTTTAGTATATGGGATAGGTTTATGGTACTGGTTAGGGTAAGGATTAGGGTTAGGGTTAGTGTTCGGTTTCGTGAATGGTAAGTTTTAGGGTACAGGTGAGGGTACGAAAACGTGTTACATTTAGGGTACCTGTTAGTTTCCTGGTTAGTTTTAGAGTACGTTTTAGGATAAGAGCACAGGTTCGGGTAAGGTTTAGGGTTAGGGTTAGGGTTAGGTTTAGGATTAGTGTTATGGTTATCAAACAGTTAAGTTTTAGGGTAGAGGTGAGGGTATGGAAAAGTGTTAGTGTCAGGGTATGTGTTAGGGCACATGTTACTGTGAGTGTATGGTTTAGAACTACGGTACGGGTTAGGCTAAAGTTTAGGGTTGGGGTTAGGTTTTGGATTAGAGGTAGGGTTAGGGTTAGCGAACAGGTAAGGTTTAGTGTACAGATGAGGGAACGGAAAACTGTTACAGTCAGGGTACGTGTTAGGGCATGGGTTAGTGTTAGTGTATGCGTTAGGATTTGAGTACGGGTTAGGGTAAGGTGTAGGGTTGGGGTTAGGTTTAGGTTTAGGTTTAGGGGTAGGGTTACCAAAGGGGAAGGTTTAGGATACAAATGAGTGTATGGCAACGTGTTAGAGTCAGGGTAAGTGTTAGGGCATGGTTTAGAGTTGGTGTACGGGTTAGGATTAGGGTACGGGTTAGGGTAAGGTGTAGGGTAGTGGTTAGGTTTATGTTTAGGGCTAGGGTTAGGGTTAGCGAATGGGTAAGGTTTAGGGTACAGTTGAGGGTATGGAAAATTTTAGGGTCAGGGTACGTGTTAGGGCATGCGTTAGTGTTAGTGTATGTGTTAAGATTAGGGTGCGGGTTAGGGTAAGGTGTAGGTTTGGGGTCCGTTTCGGTTTAGGACAACGGTTCGGGTTAGCAAACTTGTAAGGTTTAGGGTATAGGTGAGGTTACAGAAAAGTGTTTGGGTCAGGGTGTGTGTTAAGGCAGAAGTTAGTGTTAGTGAACGGGTTAGGATTATGATTCGGGTTGGTGTAAGGTGTAGGGTTAGTGTTAGGTTTAGGTGTAGGGCTAGGGCTAGTGTTCGCGAATGGGTGATGTTTATGATACAGGTGAGGGTAAGGAAACGTGTTAGGGTCATGTTACATGTTAGGGCATGGGTTACAGTTAGTGTACGGGTTAGGATTAGGGTACGGTTTAGGGTAAAGGTAGGGTTGCGGTTAGGGTTAGGTTTAGGGTTAGGGTTAGGGTTTGTGAATGGGTAACATTTAGTGTACAGGTGAGGGAACAAAAATGTTTTAGGGTACGGGTTAGTGTTAGTGTATGGGTTAGGATTAGGTTACGGGTTAGGGAAAGGTTTAGGTTTAGGTTTAGGGACAGGTTTAAGGTTAAGGTTAGGGACAGTGAACGGGTAAGTTTCAGGTTACAGATGAGGGTACAAAAACATTTTAGGCTTAGGGTACGGGTTACTCTTAGTGTCCAGTGTAGTATTAGTGTACG
The DNA here is from genome assembly GCF_949752795.1 of Hyperoodon ampullatus. Taxonomy (NCBI): domain Eukaryota; kingdom Metazoa; phylum Chordata; class Mammalia; order Artiodactyla; family Ziphiidae; genus Hyperoodon; species Hyperoodon ampullatus. The sequence goes on from NC_136933.1 coordinate 1,097,334, forward strand.
TTTAGGGTAAGGGTTAGGGTTAGATTTAGGTTTAGGCTTAGGGTTACGGTTAGCGAACGGCCAAGCTTTAGGGTACAGGTGAGGGTGAGAATATGTGTTAAGGTTAGGGAATGTGTTAGGGTACGGGTTAGTGTTAGTGTACATGTTAGGATCAGGGTACGTTTTATTGTAAGGTATAGGGTTAGGGTTAGAGTTATGGTTAGCGAACGGGTGAGGTTTAGGGTATAGGTGAGGGCACGCAAACTTTTTATAGTTACGGTATGCGTTAGGGTACGGGTTAGTGTTAGAGTATGGATTAGGATTAGATTATGGGTTAGGGTAAGTGTTAGGGTTAGTGTTAGCTTTATGTTTAAGGTTAGTGTTAGTGTTAGCCAATGGGTAAGCTTTAGGGTACAGGTGAGACTGTGAAAAAATGTTAGGTTTAGGGTACATGTTAGATTACGGGTTAGTGTTAATGTAAGGTATAGGAATATGGTATGGTGTAGGTTAAGGTTTAGGGTTAGGTTTAGTGTTAGCACTCGGGTAAATTTAGGGTACATGTGAGGATACGAAAACGTGTGAAGTTTAGGATATGTGTCAGGGTAGGGTTCAGTATTAGTGTACCGGTTAAGGTAAGGCTTCGTTTAGGATAAGGGTTCCGGTTAGTTAAGGGTTAGGTTTAGGGTTCATGTTAGCATTAGAAACCGGGTTTAGGGTATAGGTGAGGGTACAAAAACTTTTTAGTGCTAGCGAACATATTAGGGTATGGGTTAGTGTTAGTGAATGGGTTACGATTGTGATATGGCTTAGGCTAAGGTTTAGGGTTAAGGTAGGTTTAGGTTTAGTGTTAGGGTTAGCGAACGGGTAAGTTTTAGGGTACAGGTGAGGGTACGAAAAATTGTTAGTGTTAGGTTTTGTGTTAGGGTAAGGTTTACTGTTAGTGTACGGTTTAGGTTTAGGGTACTGGTTAGGGTAAGGTTTAGGGTTAGGTGTAGGGCTTGGTTTAGGGTTGGGGTGTAGTTATCAAATGGTAAGGTTTAGGGTACAGGTGAGGGTATGGAAACTTGTTAGGGTCAGGGTAAGTATTAGGGTACGGGTTAGTGTTAGTGTATGGGCTAAGCTTAGGGTACAGGCTTTGGGTAAAATTTAGAGTTAAGGTTACATTTAGGTTTAGGGTTAGGTTTGGGGATAGCGAGCGAGTAAGTTTTATGGTACACATGAGGGTACGAAAACGTGTTAGGCTTAGGGTACATGCTAGGGTTCATGTTATGCTTAGTGCACGGGTTAGGATTAGGGTACAGGTTAGGGTAAGGTATAGGGATAGGGTTAGGGATAGGTTTTAGGGTTAGGGTTAGGTTTGATGAATGGTTAATATTTAGTGTAAAGGTGAGGGTACAGAAATGTTTTAGTGTACGCGTTAGTGTTCGTGTATGGGTTAGGATTATGGGGCCGGTTAGGGTAAGTTTTAGGGTTAGGTTTAGGGAAAACATTAGGGTTAAGGTTAGGGATAGCGAACAGGTAAGTATCAGGTTAAAAGTGAAGGTACGAAAACATGTTAGGTTTAGAGGACAGGTTAGTGTTAGTGTACGAGTTATGATTGGGGTACCATTTAGGGTAAGGTTAGGGTTAGGGTTAGGGATTGGTTTAGGGTTAAGGTTAGGGATAGCGAACGGGTATGGTTCAGGTTACATGTGAGGGTTACGAATACGTGTTAGGGTTAGGGTACGTGATAGGTTACGGTTTATTTTTAGTGTACGGTTTAGGATTAGTGTATGGGTTAGGGTAAGATTTAGGGGCAGGTTTAGGGTTAAGGTTTGGTTTAGGTTTAGGTTTAGTATTAACGAACGGGTAAGGTTTAGGGTACAGGTGAGGGTACTAAAAGCTTTTAGGGTTAGGAAACGTCTTAGTGTATGGGTTAGTTTTAGTATACGGGTTAGGATTAGGGTACAGGTTAGGGTAAGGATTAGGGTTAGGGTTAGTGTTCGGTTTCGTGAATGGTAAGTTTTAGGGTACAGGTGAGGGTACGAAAACGTGTTACGTTTAGAGTACCTGTTAGTTTCCTTGTTAGTTTTAGAGTACGTTTTAGGATAAGAGCACAGGTTCGGGTAAGGTTTAGGGTTAAGGTTAGGGTTAGGTTTAGGATTAGTGTTATGGTTATCAAACAGTTAAGCTTTAGGGTACATTTGAGGGCATGAAAAGCTTTCAGGGTTAGGGTATGTGTTAGGATATGTGTTAGTGTTAGTGTATGCATTAGCATTAGGGAACGGGTTAGGGTTATGTTTAGGGCTAGGGTTAGGGTTAGCGAACAGGTAACCTTTAGGGTACAGGTGAGGGTATGGAAAAGTGTTAGTGTCAGGGAATGTGTTAGGGCATATGTTAGTGTGAGTGTATGGTTTAGTATTAGGGTACAGGTTAGGCTAAATATTAGGGTTGGGGTTAGGTTTGGATTAGGGGTAGGGTTAGGGTTAGCGAACAGGTAAGGTTTAGGGTACAGATGAGGGTACGGAAAACTGTGACATTCAGGGTACGTGTTAGGGCATTGGTTAGTGTTAGTGTATGCGTTAGGATTTGAGTACGGGTTAGGGTAATGAGTAGGGTTGGGGTTAAGTTTAGGTTTAGGATTAGGCTTAGGGTTACCAAACGGTAAGGTTTATGATACAAATGAGGGTATGACAACGTGTTAGAGTCAGGGTACGTGTTATGGCATGGTTTAGAGTTGGTGTACAGGTTAGATTAGGGTACGGGTTAGGATAAGGGGTAGGGTTGTGGTTAGGTTTATGTTTAGGGCTAGGGTTAGGGTTAGCGAATGAGTAAGGTTTATGGTACAGTTGAGGGTATGGAAAATTTTAGGGTCAGGGTACGTGTTAGGGCATGCGTTAGTGTTAGTGTATGGGTTAAGATTAGGGTGCGGTTTAGGGTAAGGTGTAGATTTGGAGTCCGTTTCGGTTTAGGACAACGATTCGGGTTAGCAAACTTGTAAGGTTTAGGGTATAAGTGAGGTTACAGAAAAGTATTGGGGTCAGGGTGCGTGTTAAGGCAGATGTTAGTGTTAGTGAACGGGTTACGATTATGATTCGGGTTGGTGTAAGGTGTAGGGTTAGTGTTAGGTTTAGGTGTAGGGCTAGGGCTAGTGTTCGCGAATGGGTGATGTTTATGGTACAGGTGAGGGTAAGGAAACGTGTTAGGGTCATGTTACGTGTTAGGGCATGGGTCAGTGTTAGTGTACGGGTTAGGATTAGGGTATGGTTTAGGGTAAAGTTAGGGTTGCTCTTAGGGTTAGGTTTAGGGTTAGGGTTAGGCTTTGTGAAAGGGTAACATTTAGTGTACAGGTGAGGGAACAAAAATGTTTTAGGGTACGGGTTAGTGTTAGTGTACGGGTTAGGATTAGGTTACGGGTTAGGGAAAGGTTTAGGTTTAGGTTTAGGGACAGGTTTAAGGTTAAGTTTAGGGACAGTGAACGGGTAAGTTTCAGGTTACAGATGAGGGTACAAAAACATTTTAGGCTTAGGGTACGGTTTACTCTTAGTGTCCAGTTTAGGATTAGTGTACGTTTAGGGTAAGGGTTAAGGTTGGAGTTAGGTTTAGGCTTAGGGTTACGGTTAGCGAACGGCCAAGCTTTAGGGTACAGGTGAGGGTAAGAATACGTGTTAAGGTTAGGGAACGTGTTAGGGTACGGGTTAGTGTTAGTGTACATGTTAGGATCAGGGTACGTTTTATTGTAAGGTATAGGGTTAGGGTTAGGGTTAGGGTTAGTGAACGGGTAACGTTTAGGGTATAGGTGAGGGCACGCAAATTTTTAGAGTTACGGTATGTGTTAGGGTACGGGTTAGTGTTAGAGTATGGATTAGGATTAGAGTATGGGTTAGCTTAAGTGTTAGGTTTAGTTTTAGCTTTATGTTTAAGGTTAGTGTTAGTGTTAGCCAATGGGTAAGCTTTAGGGTACAGGTGAGACTGTGAAAAAATGTTAGGTTTAGGGTACATGTTAGATTACGGGTTAGTGTTAATGTAAGGTTTAGGAATAGGGTATGGTGTAGGGTAAGGTTTAGGGTTAGGTTTAGTGTTAGCACTCGGGTAAGTTTTAGGGTACATGTGAGGATACGAAAACGTGTGAAGTTTAGGGTATGTGACAGGGTAGGGTTCAGTGTTAGAGTACAGGATAGGGTTAGGGTTCGTTTAGGATAAGGGTTCGGGTTAGTTAAGGGTTAGCTTTAGGGTTCATGTTAGCATTAGAAAACGGGTTTAGGGTACAGGTGAGGGCACAAAAAATTTTTAGCGTTAGCGAACATATTAGGGTATGGGTTAGTGTTAGTGAATGGGTTACGATTGTGATATGGCTTAGGCTAAGGTTTAGGGTTAAGGTAGGTTTAGGTTTAGTGTTAGGGTTAGCGAACGGGTAAGTTTTAGGGTACAGGTGAGGGTACGAAAACGTGTTAGTGTTAGGTTATGTGTTAGGGTAAGGGTTACTGTTAGTGTACGGTTTAGGTTTAGTGTAGGGTTAGAGTAAGGTTTAGGGTTAGGTGTAGGGCTTGGTTTAGGGTTAGGTTCGAGTTATCAAATGGTAAGGTTTAGGGTACAGGTGAGGGTACGGAAACGTGTTAGGGTCAGGGTACGTATTAGGGTACGGGTTAGTGTTATTGTATGGGTTAAGATTAGGGTACAGGTTTAGGGTAAGATTTAGAGTTAAGGTTACGTTTAGGTTTAGGGTTAGGTTTAGGGATAGCGAGCGGGTAAGATTTAGGGTACACTTGAGGGTACGAAAACTTGTTAGGCTTAGGGTACATGCTAGGGTTCATGTTAGGCTTAGTACACGGATTAGGATTAGGGCACAGGTTAGTGTAAGGTATAGGGATAGGGTTAGGGATAGGTTTTAGGGTTAAGGTTAGGTTTGGTGAATGGTTAATATTTAGTGTACAGGTGAGGGTACAGAAATGTTTTAGTGTACGCGTTAGTGTTCGTGTATGGTTTAGGATTATGGGACGGGTTAGGGTAAGTTTTAGGGTTAGCTTTAGGGATAAGATTAGGGTTAAGGTTAGGGATAGTGAACAGGTAAGTATCAGGTTAAAAGTGAAGGTACGAAACCATGTTAAGCTTAGAGAACGGGTTAGTGTTAGTGTACGGGTTATGATTGGGGTACCATTTAGGGTAAGGTTAGGGTTAGGGTTAGGGATAGGTTTAGGGTTAAGGTTAGGGATAGCGAACGGGTATGGTTCAGGTTACATGTGAGGGTTACGAATACGTGTTAGGGTTAGGGTACGTGATAGGTTACGGTTTATTTTTAGTGTACGGTTTAGTATTAGTGTATGGGTTTGGTTAAGATTTAGGGGCAGGTTTAGGGTTAAGGTTTGGTTTAGGTTTCGGTTTAGTGTTAACGAACGGGTAAGGTTTGGGGTACAGGTGAGTGCACGAAAAGCTTTTAGGGTTAGGAAACGTCTTAGTGTATGGGTTAGTTTTTGTATACGGGTGAGGATTAGGGTACAGTTTAGGGTAAGGATTAGGGTTAGGGTTAGGTTTAGGTTTAGGGTTAGTGTTAGGTTTCATGAATGGTAAGTTTTAGGGTACAGGTGAGGGTACGAAAACGTGTTACGTTTAGGGTACCTGTTAGTTTCCTGGTTAGTTTTAGAGTACGTTTTAGGATAAGAGCACAGGTTCGGGTAAGGTTTAGGGTTAGGGTTAGGTTTAGGATTAGCGTAATGGTTACCAAACAGTTAAGTTTTAGGGTACATTTGAGGGTATGAAAAGCTTTTAGGGTTAGGGTATGTGTTAGGATATGTGTTAGTGTTAGTGTATGCATTAGCATTAGGGTACGGGTTAGGGTTATGTTTAGGGCTAGGGTTAGGGTTAGCGAACAGGTAACCTTTAGGGTACAGGTGAGGGTATGGAAAAGTGTTAGTGTCAGGGTATGTGTTAGGGCACATATTAGTGTGAGTGTATGGTTTAGTATTAGGGTACGGGTTAGGCTAAAGATTAGGGTTGGGGTTAGGTTTGGATTAGGGGTAGGGTTAGGGTTAGCGAACAGGTAAGGTTTAGGGTACAGATGAGGGTACGGAAAACTGTTACAGTCAGGGTACGTGTTAGGGCATGGGTTAGTGTTAGTGTATGCGTTAGGATTTGAGTACGGGTTAGGGTAAGGTGTAGGGTTGGGGTTACGTTTAGGTTTAGGTTTAGGGGTAGGGTTACCAAGGGGTAAGGTTTAGGATACAAATGAGGGTATGGCAACGTGTTAGAGTCAGGGTACGTGTTAGGGCATGGTTTAGAGTTGGAGTACGGGTTAGGATTAGGGTACGGGTTAGGGTAAGGTGTAGGGTTGTGGTTAGGTTTATGTTTAGGGCTAGGGTTAGGGTTAGCGAATGGGTAAGGTTTAGGGTACAGTTAAGGGTATGGAAAATTTTAGGGTCAGGGTACGTGTTAGGGCATGCGTTAGTGTTAGTGTATGGGTTAAGATTAGGGTGCGGGTTAGGGTAAGGTGTAGGTTTGGGGTCCGTTTCGGTTCAGGACTACGGTTCGGGTTAGCAAACTTGTAAGGTTTAGGGTATAGGTGAGGTTACAGAAAAGTGTTGGGGTCAGGGTGCGTGTTAAGGCAGAGGTTAGTGTTAGTGAACGGGTTAGGATAATGATTCGGGTTGATGTAAGGTGTAGGGTTAGTGTTAGGTTTAGGTGTAGGGCTTGGGCTAGTGTTCGCGAATGGGTGATGTTTATGGTACAGGTGAGGGTAAGGAAACGTGTTAAGGTCATGTTACGTGTTAGGGCATGGGTTAGTGTTAGTGTACGGTTTAGGATTTGCGTACGGTTTAGGGTAAAGGTAGGGTTAGGTTTAGGTTTAGGGTTAGGGTTTGTGAATGGGTAACATTTAGTGTACAGGTGAGGGAACAAAAATGTTTTAGGGTACGGATTAGTGTTAGTGTACGGGTTAGGATTAGGTTACGGGTTAGGGAAAGGTTTAGGTTTAGGTTTAGGGACAGGTTTAAAGTTAAGGTTAGGGACAGTGAACGAGTAAGTTTCAGGTTACAGATGAGGGTACAAAAACATTTTAGGCTTAGGGTACGGGTTACTCTTAGTGTCCAGTTTAGGATTAGTGTACGTTTAGGGTAAGGGTTAGGGTTAGAGTTAAGTTTAGGCTTAGGGTTACGGTTAGCGAACGGCCAAGCTTTAGGGTACAGGTGAGGGTAAGAATACGTGTTAAGGTTAGGGAACGTGTTAGGGTACGGGTTAGTGTTAGTGTACATGTTAGGATCAGGGTACGTTTTATTGTAAGGTATAGGGTTAGGGTTAGGGTTAGGTTTAGCGAACGGGTAAGGTTTAGGGAATAGGTGAGGGCACGCAAACTTTTTAGAGTTACGGTATGTGTTAGGGTACGGGTTAGTGTTAGAGTATGGATTAGGATTAGAGTATGGGTTAGGGTAAGTGTTAGGGTTAGTGTTAGCTTTATGTTTAAGGTTAGTGTTAGTGTTAGCCAATGGGTAAGCTTTAGGGTACAGGTGAGACTGTGAAAAAATGTTAGGTTTAGGGTACATGTTAGATTACGGGTTAGTGTTAATGTAAGGTTTAGGAATAGGGTATGGTGTAGGGTAAGGTTTAGGGTTAGGTTTAGTGTTAGCACTCGGGTAAGTTTTAGGGTACATGTGAGGATACGAAAACGTGTGAAGTTTAGGGTATGTGTCAGGGTAGGGTTCAGTGTTAGAGTACCGGTTAGGGTTAGGGTTCGTTTAGGATAAGGGTTCGGGTTAGTTAAGGGTTAGGTTTAGGGTTCATGTTAGCATTAGAAAACGGGTTTAGGGTACAGGTGAGGGTACAAAAACTTTTTAGTGCTAGCGAACATATTAGGGTATGGGTTAGTTTTAGTGAATGGGTTACGATTGTGATATGGCTTAGGCTAAGGTTTAGGGTTAAGGTAGGTTTAGGTTTAGTGTTAGGGTTAGCGAACGGGTAAGTTTTAGGGTACAGGTGAGGGTACGAAAACGTGTTAGTGTTAGGTTATGTGTTAGGGTAAGGGTTACTGTTACTGTACGGTTTAGGTTTAGGGTACGGGTTAGGGTAAGCTTTTGGGGTATGCCTATGGCTTGGTTTAGGGTTAGGGTGGAGTTATCAAATGGTAAGGTTTAGGGTACACGTGAGGGTACGGAAACGTGTTAGGGTCAGGGTACATATTAGGGTACGGGTTAGTGTTAGTGTAAGGGTTAAGATTAGGGTACAGGCTTAGGGTAAGATATAGAGTTAAGGTTACGTTTAGGTTTAGGGTTAGGTTTAGGAATAGCGAGCGGGTAAGGTTTAGGGTACACATGAGGGTACAAAAACGTGTTAGGCTTAGGGTACATGCTAGGGTTCATGTTAGGCTTAATGCACGGATTAGGATTAGGGTACAGGTTAGGGTAAGGTATAGGGATAGGGTTAGGGATAGGTTTTAGGGTTAGGGTTAGGTTTGGTGAATGGTTAATATTTAGTGTACAGGTGAGGGTACAGAAATGTTTTAGTGTACGCGTTAGTGTCCGTGTATGGGTTAGGATTATGGGACGGGTTAGGGTAAGTTTTAGGGTTAGGTTTAGGGATAAGATTAGGGTTAATGTTAGGGATAGCGAACAGGTAAGTATCAGGTTAAAAGTGAAGGTACGAAAACATGTTAAGCTTAGAGTACGGGTTAGTGTTAGTGTACGGGTTATGATTGGGGTACCATTTAGGGTAAGGTTAGGGTTAGGGTTAGGGATAGGTTTAGGGTTAAGGTTAGGGATAGCGAACGGGTATGGTTCAGGATACATGTGAGGGTTAGGAATACGTGTTAGGTTTAGGGTACGTGATAGGTTACGGTTTATTTTTAGTGTATGTTTTTGGATTAGTGTATGGGTTAGGGTAAGATTTAGGGGCAGGTTTAGGGTTAAGGTTTGGTTTAGGTTTAGGTTTAGTGTTAACGAACGGGTAAGGTTTAGTGTACAGGTGAGGGCACGAAAAGCTTTTAGGGTTAGGAGACGTCTTAGTGTATGGGTTAGTTTTAGTATACGGGTTAGGATTAGGGTACAGGTTAGGGTAAGGTTTAGGGTTAGGGTTAGTGTTCGGTTTCGTGAATGGTCAGTTTCAGGGTACAGGTGAGGGTACGAAAACGTGTTACGTTTAGGGTACCTGTTAGTTTCCTGTTTAGTTTTAGAGTACGTTTTAGAATAAGAGCACAGGTTCGGGTAAGGTTTAGGGTTAGGGTTAGGTTTAGGTTTAGGATTAGTGTTATGGTTATCAAACAGTTAAGTTTTAGGGTACATTTGAGAGTATCAAAAGCTTTTAGGTTTAGGGTATGTGTTAGGGTATGTGTTAGTGTTAGTGTATGCATTAGCATTAGGGTACGGGTTAGGGTTTTGTTTAGGGCTAGGGTTAGGGTTAGCTAACAGGTAACCTTTAGGGTACAGGTGAGGGTATGGAAAAGTGTTAGTGTCAGGGTATGAGTTAGGGCACATGTTAGTGTGAGTGTATGGTTTAGTATTACGGTACGGGTTAGGCTAAAGATTAGGGTTGGGTTTAGGATTGGATTAGGGGTAGGGTTAGGTTTAGCGAACAGGTAAGGTTTAGGGTACAGATGAGGGTACGGAAATCTGTTACAGTCAGGGTACGTGTTAGGGCATGGGTTAGTGTTAGTGTATGCGTTAGGATTTGAGTACGGGTTAGGCTATGGTGTAGGGTTGGGGTTATTTTTAGGTTTAGGTTTAGGGGTAGGATTACCAAAGGGTAAGGTTTAGGATACAAATGAGGGTATGGCAACGTGTTAGAGTCAGGGTACGTGTTAGGGCATCGTTTAGAGTTGGTGTACGGGTTAGGATTAGGGTACGGGTTAGGGTAAGGGGTAGGGTTGTGGTTAGATTTTTGTTTAGGGCTACGGTTAGTGGTAGCGAATGGGTAAGGTTTAGGGTACAGTTGAGGGTATGGAAAATTTTAGGGTCAGGGTACGTGTTAGGGCATGCGTTAGTGTTAGTGAATGGGTTAAGATTTGGGTGCGGGTTAGGGTAAGGTGTAGGTTTGGGGTCCGTTTCGGTTTAGGACAACGGTTCGGGTTAGCAAACTTGTAAGGTTTAGGGTATAGGTGAGGTTACAGAAAAGTGTTGGGGTCAGGGTGCGTGTTAAGGCAGATGTTAGTGTTAGTGAACGGGTTAGGATTATGATTCGGGTTGGTGTAAGTTGTAGCGTTAGTGTTAGGTTTAGGTGTAGGGCTAGGGCTAGTGTTCGCGAATGGGTGATGTTTATGGTACAGGTGAGGGTAAGGAAACGTGTTAGGGTCATGTTACGTGTTAGGGCATGGGTTAGTGTTAGTGTACGGGTTAGGATTAGGGTACGGTTTAGGGTAAAGTTAGGGTTGCGGTTAGGGTTAGGTTTAGGGTTAGGGTTAGGGTTTGTGAATGGGTAACATTTAGTGTAGAGGTGAGGGAACAAAAATGTTTTAGGGTATGGGTTAGTGTTAGTGTATGGGTTAGGATTAGGTTACGGGTTAGGGAAAGGTTTAGGTTTAGGTTTAGGGACAGGTTTAAGGTTAAGGTTAGGGACAGTGAACGGGTAAGTTTCAGGTTACAGATGAGGGTACAAAAACATTTTAGGCTTAGGGTACGGGTTACTCTTAGTGTCCAGTTTAGGATTAGTGTACGTGTAGGGTAAAGGTTTAGGGTTAGAGTTAGGTTTAGGTTTAGGGTTACGGTTAGCGAACGGCCAAGCTTTAGGGTACAGGTGAGGGTCAGAATACGTGTTAAGGTTAGGGAATGTTTTAGGGTACGGGTTAGTGTTAGTGTACATGTTAGGATCAGGGTACGTTTTATTGTAAAGTATAGGGTTAGGGTTAGGGTTAGGGTTAGCGAACGGGTAAGGTTTAGGATATAGGTGAGGGCACGCCAACTTTTTAGAGTTACGGTATGTGTTAGGTTACGGGTTAGTGTTAGAGTGTGGATTAGGATTAGAGTATGGGTTAGGGTAAGTGTTAGGGTTAGTTTTAGCTTTATGTTTAAGGTTAGTGTTAGTGTTAGCCAATGGGTAAGCTTTAGGGTACAGGTGAGATTGTGAAAAAATGTTAGGTTTAGGGTACATGCTAGATTATGGGTTAGTGTTAATGTAAGGTTTAGGAATAGGGTATGGTGTAGGGTAAGGTTTAGGGTTAGGTTTAGTGTTAGCACTCGGGTAAGTTTTAGGGTACATGTGAGGATACGAAAACGTGTGAAGTTTAGGGCATGTGTCAGGGTAGGGTTCAGTGTTAGAGTACCGGTTAGGGTTAGGGTTCGTTTAGGATAAGGGTTCGGGTTAGTTAAGGGTTAGGTTTAGGGTTCATGTTAGCATTAGAAAACGGGTTTAGGGTACAGGTGAGGGTACAAAAACTTTTCAGTGCTAGCGAACATATTAGGTTATGGGTTACGATTGTGATATGGCTTAGGCTTAGGTTTAGGGTTAAGGTAGGTTTAGGTTTAGTGTTAGGGTTAGCGAACGGGTAAGTTTTAGGGTACAGGTGAGGGTACGAAAACGTGTTAGTGTTAGGTTATGTGTTAGGGTAAGGGTTACTGTTAGTGTACGGTTTAGGTTTAGGGTACGGGTTAGGGTAAGGTTTAGGGTTAGGTGTAGGGTTTGGTTTAGGGTTAGGGTGGAGTTATCAAATGGTAAGGTTTAGAGTACAGGTGAGGGTATGGAAACGTGTTACGGTCAGGGTACGTATTAATGTACGGGTTGGTGTTAGTGTATGCGTTAAGATTAGGGTACATGGTTAGGGTAAGATGTAGAGTTAGGGTTACGTTTAGGTTTAGGGTTAGGTTTAGGGATAGCGAGCGGGTAAGGTTTAGGGTACACATGAGTGTATGAAAACGTTTTAGGCTTAGGGTACATGCTGGGGTTCATGTTAGGCTTAGTGCACAGATTAGGATTAGGGTACAGTTTAGGGTAATGTATAGGGATAGGGTTAGGGATAGGTTTTAGGGTTAGGGTTAGGTTTGGTGAATGGTTAATATATAGTGTACAGGTGAGGGTACAGAAATGTTTTAGTGTACGCGTTAGTGTTCGTGTATGGGTTAGGATTATGGGACGGGTTAGGGTAAGTTTAGGGTAAGATTTAGGGATAAGATTAGGGTTAAGGTTAGGGATAGCGAACAGGTAAGTATCAGGTTAAAAGTGAAGGTACGAAAACATGTTAAGCTTAGAGTACGGGTTAGTGTTAGTGTACGGGTTATGATTGGGGTACCACTTAGGGTAAGGTTAGGGTTAGGGTTAGGGATAGGTTTAGGGTTAAGGTTAGGGATAGTGAACCGGTATGGTTCAGGTTACATGTGATGGTTACGAATACGTGTTAGGGTTAGGGTACGTGATAGGTTATGGTTTATTTTTAGTTTATGGTTTAGGATTAGTGTATGGGTTAGTATAAGATTTAGGTGCAGGTTTAGGGTTAAGGTTTGGTTTAGGTTTAGGTTTAGTGTTAACGAACGGGTAAGGTTTAGGGTACAGGTGAGGGTACGAAAAGCTTTTAGGGTTAGGAAACGACTTAGTGTATGGGTTAGTTTTAGTATACGGGTTAGGATTAGGGTACAGGTTAGGGTAAGGATTAGGGTTAGGGTTAGGTTTAGGTTTAGGGTTAGTGTTAGGTTTCGTGAATGGTAAGTTTTAGGGTACAGGAGAGGGTATGAAAACGTGTTACGTTTAGGGTACCTGTTAGTTTCCTGGTTAGTTTTAGAGTACGTTTTAGGATAAGAGCACAGGTTCGGGTAAGGTTTAGGGTTAGGGTTAGGGTTAGGTTTAGGATTAGTGTTATGGTTATCAAACAGTTAAGTTTTAGGGTACATTTGAGGGTATGAAAAGCTTTTAGGGTTAGGGTATGTGTTAGGATATGTGTTAGTGTTAGTGTATGCATTAGCATTAGGGTACGGGTTAGGGTTATGTTTAGGGCTAGGGTTAGGGATAGCGAACAGGTAACCTTTAGGGTACAGGGGAGGGTATGGAAAAGTGTTAGTGTCAGGGTATGTGTTAGGGCACATGTTAGTGTGAGTGTATGGTTTAGTATTAGGGTACGGGTTAGGTTAAAGATTAGGGTCGGGGTTAGGTTTGGATTAGGGGTAGGGTTAGGGTTAGCGAACAGGTAAGGTTTAGGGTACAGATGAGGGTACGGAAAACTGTTACAGTCAGGGTACGTGTTAGGGCATGGGTTAGTGTTAGTGTATGCGTTAGGATTTGAGTACGGGTTAGGGTAAGGTGTAGGGTTGGGGTTAGGTTTAGGTTTAGGTTTAGGGTTAGGGTTACCGAAGGGTAAGGTTTAGGATACAAATGAGGGTATGGCAACGTGTTAGAGTCAGGGTACGTGTTAGGGCATGGTTTAGAGTTGGTGTACGGGTTAGGATGAGGGTACGGGTTAGGGTAAGGGGTAGTGTTGTGGTTAGGTTTATGTTTAGGGCTAGGGTTAGGGTTAGCGAATGGGTAAGGTTTAGGGTACAGTTGAGTGTATGGAAAATTTTAGGGTCAGGGTACGTGTTAGGGCATGCGTTAGTGTTAGTGTATGGGTTAAGATTAGGGTGCGGGTTAGGGTAAGGTGTAGGTTTGGGGTCCGTTTCGGTTTAGGACTACGGTTCGGGTTAGCAAACTTGTAAGGTTTAGGGTATAGGTGAGGTTACAGAAAAGTGTTGGGGTCAGGGTACGTGTTAAGGCAGAGGTTAGTGTTAGTGAACCGGTTAGGATTATGATTCGGGTTGGTGTAAGGTGTAGGGTTAGTGTTAGGTTTAGGTGTAGGGCTAGGGCTAGTGTTCGCGAATGGGTGATGTTTATGGTACAGGTGAGGGTAAGGAAACGTGTTAGGGTCATGTTACGTGTTAGGGCATGGGTTAGTGTTAGTGTACGGGTTAGGATTAGGGTACGGTTTAGGGTAAAGGTAGGGTTGCGGTTAGGGTTAGGTTTAGGGTTAGGGTTAGGGTTTGTGAATGGGTAACATTTAGTGTACAGGTGAGGGAACAAAAATGTTTTAGGGTACGGGTTAGTGTTAGTGTACGGGTTAGGATTAGGTTACGGGTTAGGGAAAGGTTTAGGTTTAGGTTTAGGGACAGGTTTAAGGTTAAGGTTAGGGACAGTGAACGGGTAAGTTTCAGGTTACAGATGAGGGTACAAAAACATTTTAGGCTTAGGGTACGGGTTACTCTTAGTGTCCAGTTTAGGATTAGTAGTGTACGTTTAGGGTAAGGGTTAGGGTTAGAGTTAGGTTTAGGCTTAGGTTTACGGTTAGTGAAGGGCCAAGCTTTAGGGTACAGGTGAGGGTAAGAATACGTGTTAAGGTTAGGGAACGTGTTAGGGTACGGGTTAGTGTTAGTGTACATGTTAGGATCAGGGTACGTTTTATTGTAAGGTATAGGGTTAGGGTTAGGGTTAGGTTTAGCGAACGGGTAAGGTTTAGGGTATAGGTGAGGGCACGCAAACTTTTTAGAGTTACGGTATGTGTTAGGGTACGTGTTAGTGTTAGAGTATGGATTAGGATTAGAGTATGGGTTAGTGTAAGTGTTAGGGTTAGTGTTAGCTTTATGGTTAAGGTTAGTGTTAGTGTTAGCCAATGGGTAAGCTTTAGGGTACAGGTGAGACTGTGAAAAATGTTAGGTTTAGGGTACATGTTAGATTACGGGTTAGTGTTAATGTAAGGTTTAGGAATAGGGTATGGTGTAGGGTAAGGTTTAGGGTTAGGTTTAGTGTTAGCACTCGGGTAAGTTTTAGGGTACATGTGAGGATACGAAAACGTGTGAAGTTTAGGGTATGTGTCAGGGTAGGGTTCAGTGTTAGAGTACCGGTTAGGGTTAGGGTTCGTTTAGGATAAGCGTTCGCGTTAGTTAAGGGTTAGGTTTAGGGTTCATGTGAGCATTAGAAAACGCGTTTAGGGTACAGGTGAGGGAACAAAATCTTTTTAGTGCTAGCGAATATATTAGGGTATGGTTTAGTGTTAGTGAATGGGTTATGATTGTGATATGGCTTAGGCTAAGGTTTAGGGTTAAGGTAGGTTTAGGTTTAGTGTTAGGGTTAGCGAACGGGTAAGTTTTAGGGTACAGGTGAGGGTACGAAAACGTGTTAGTGTTAGGTTATGTGTTGGGTAAGGTTTACTGTTAGTGTACGGTTTAGGTTTAGGGTACGGGTTAGGATAAGTTTTAGGGTTAGGTGTAGGGCTTGGTTTAGGGTTAGGGTGGAGTTATCAAATGGTAAGGTTTTTGGTACAGGTGACCATACGGAAACGTGTTAGGGTTAGGGTATGTATTATGGTACGGGTTAGTGTTAGTGTATTGGTTAAGAATAGGGTACAGGGTTAGGGTAAGATTTAGAGTTAAGGTTACCTTCAGGTTTAGGGTTAGGTTTAGGGATAGCGAGCGGGTAAGGTTTAGGGTACACATGAGGGTACGAAAACGTGTTAGGCTTAGGGTACATGCTAGGGTTCATGTCAGGCTTAGTGCACGGATTAGGATTAGGGTACAGGTTAGGGTAAGGTATAGGGATAGGGTTAGGGATAGGTTTTAGGGTTAGGGTTAGGTTTGGTGAATGGTTAATATTTAGTGTACAGGTGAGGGTACAGAAATGTTTTAGTGTACGCGTTAGTGTTCGTGTATGGGTTAGGATTATGGGACGGGTTAGGGTAAGTTTTAGGGTTAGGTTTAGGGATAAGATTAGGGTTAAGGTTAGGGATAGCGAACAGGTAAGTATCAGGTTAAAAGTGAAGGTACGAAAACATGTTAAGCTTAGAGTACGGGTTAGTGTTAGTGTACGGGTTATGATTGGGGTACCATTTAGGGTAAGGTTAGGCTTAGGGTTAGGGATAGGTTTAGGGTTAAGGTTAGGGATAGCGAACGGGTATGGTTCAGGTTACATGTGACGGTTACGAATACGTGTTAGGGTTAGGGTACGTGATATGTTACGGTTTATTTTTAGTGTACGGTTTAGGATTAGTGTCTGGGTTAGGGTGAGATTTAGGGGCAGGTTTAGGGTTAAGGTTTGGTTTAGGTTTAGGTTTAGTGTTAACGAACGGGTAAGGTTTAGGGTACAGGTGAGGGTACGAAAAGCTTTTAGGGTTAGGAAACGTCTTAGTGTATGGGTTAGTTTTAGTATACGGGTTAGGATTAGGGTACAGGTTAGGGTAAGGTTTAGGGTTAGGGTTAGGTTTAGGTTTAGGGTTAGTGTTAGGTTTTGTGAATGGTAAGTTTTAGGGTACAGGTGAGGGTACGAAAACGTGTTACGTTTAGGGTACCTTTTAGTTTCCTGGTTAGTTTTAAAGTACGTTTAAGGATAAGAGCACAGGTTCGGGTAAGGTTTAGGGTTAGGGTTAGGGTTAGGTTTAAGATTAGTGTTATGGTTATCAAACAGTTAAGTTTTAGGGTACATTTGAGGGTATGAAAAGCTTTTAGGGTTAGGGTATGTGTTAGGATATGTGTTAGTGTTAGTGTATGCATTAGCATTAGGGTACCAGTTAGGGTTATGTTTAGGGCTTGGGTTAGGGTTAGCGAACAGGTAACCTTTAGGGTACAGGTGAGGGTATGGAAAAGTGTTAGAGTCAGGGTATGTGTTAGGGCACATGTTAGTGTGAGTGTATGGATTAGTATTAGGGTACGGGTTAGGCTAAAGATTAGGGTTGGGGTTAGGTTTGGATTAGGGTTAGGGTTAGGGTTAGCGAACAGGTAAGGTTTAGGGTACAGATGAGGGTACGGAAAACTGTTACAGTCAGGGTACGTGTTAGGGCATGGGTTAGTGTTAGTGTATGCATTAAGATTTGAGTACGGGTTAGGGTAAGGTGTAGGGTTGGGGTTAGGTTTAGGTTTAGGTTTAGGGGTAGGGTTACCAAAGGGTAAGGTTTAGGATACAAATGAGGGTATGGCAACATGTTAGAGTCAGGGTACGTGTTAGGGCATGGTTTAGAGTTGGTGTACGGGTTAGGATTAGGGTACGGGTTAGGGTAAGGGGTAGGGTTGTGGTTAGGTTTATATTTAGTGCTAGGGTTAGGGTTAGCGAATGGGTAAGGTTTAGGGTACAGTTGAGGTTATGGAAAATTTTAGGGTCAGGGTACGTGTTAGGGCATGCGTTAGTGTTATTGTATGGGTTAAGATTAGGGTGCGGGTTAGGGTAAGCTGTAGGTTTGGGGTCCGTTTCGGTTTAGGACAACGGTTCGGGTTAGCAAACTTGTAAGGTTTAGGGTATAGGTGAGGTTACAGAAAAGTGTTGGGGTCAGGGTGCGTGTTAAGGCAGAGGTTAGTGTTAGTGAACGGGTTAGGATTATGATTCGGGTTGGTGTAAGGTGTAGCGTTAGTGTTAGGTTTAGGTGTAGGGCTAGGGCTAGTGTTCGCGAATGGGTGATGTTTATGATACAGGTGAGGGTAAGGAAACGTGTTAGGGTCATGTTACGTGTTAGGGCATGTGTTAGTATTAGTGTACGGGTTAGGATTAGGGTACGGTTTAGGGTAAAGGTAGGGTTGCGGTTAGGGTTAGGTTTAGGGTTAGGGTTAGGGTTTGTGAATGGGTAACATTTAGTGTACAGGTGAGGGAACAAAAATGTTTTAGGGTACGGGTTAGTGTTAGTGTACGGGTTAGGATTAGGTTACGGGTTAGGGAAAGGTTTAGGTTTAGGTTTAGGGACAGGTTTAAGGTTAAGGTTAGGGACAGTGAACGGGTAAGTTTCAGGTTACAGATGAGGGTACAAAAACATTTTAGGCTTAGGGTACGTGTTACTCTTAGTGTCCACTTTAGGATTAGTGTACATTTAGGGTAAGGTTTAGGGTTAGAGTTAGCTTTAGGCTTAGGGGTACAGTTAGCAAACGGCCAAGCTTTAGGGTACAGGTGAGGATAAGAATACGTGTTAATTTTAGGGAACGTGTTAGGGTACGTGTTAGTGTTAGTGTACATGTTAGGATCAGGGTACGTTTTATTGTAAGGTATAGGGTTAGGGTTAGGGTTAGGTTTAGTGAACGGGTAAGGTTTAAGGTATAGGTGAGGGCACGCAAACTTTTTAGAGTTACGGTATGTGTTAGGGTACGGGTTAGTGTTAGAGTATGGATTAGGATTAGAGTATGGGTTAGGGTAAGTATTAGGGTGAATGTTAGCTTTATGTTTAAGGTTAATGTTAGTGTTAGACAATGGGTAAGCTTTAGGGTACAGTTGAGACTGAAAAAATGTTAGGTTTAGGGTACATGTTAGATTACGGGTTAGTGTTAATGTAAGGTTTAGGAATAGGGTATGGTGTAGGGTAAGGTTTAGGGTTAGGTTTAGTGTTAGCACTCGGGTAAGTTTTAGGGTACATGTGAGGATACGAAAACGTGTGAAGTTTAGGGTATGTGTCAGGGTAGGGTTCAGTGTTAGAGTACCGGTTAGGGTTAGGGTTCGTTTAGCATAAGGTTTCGGGTTAGTTAAGGGTTAGGTTTAGGGTTCATGTTAGCATTAGAAAACGGGTTTAGGGTACAGGTGAAGGTACAAAAACTTTTTAGTGCCACGGATATATTAGGGTATGTGTTAGTGTTAGTGAATGTGTTACAATTGTGATATGGCTTAGGCTAAGGTTTAGGGTTAAGGTAGGTTTAGGTTTAGTGTTAGGGTTAGCGAACGGGTAAATTTTAGGGTACAGGTGAGGGTACGAAAATGTGTTAGTGATAGGTTATGTGTTAGGGTAAGGGTTACTGTTAGTGTACGGTATAGGTTTAGGGTACGGGTTAGGGTAAGGTTTAGGGTTAGGTGTAGGGTTTGGTTTAGGGTTAGGGTGGAGTTATCAAATGGTAAGGTTTAGGGTACAGGTGAGGGTATGGAAACGTGTTAGGGTCAGGGTACGTATTAGGGTACGGGTTAGTGTTAGTGTATGGGTTAAGATTAGGGTACAGGTTTAGGGTAAAATTTACAGTTAGGGTTACGTTTAGGTTAAGGGTTAGGTTTAGGGATAGCGAGCGGGTAAGGTTTAGGGTACACATGAGGGTACGAAGACGTGTTAGGCTTAGGGTACATGCTAGGGTTCATGTCAGGCTTAGTGCACGGATTAGGATTCGGGTACGGGTTAGGGTAAGGTATAGAAATAGGTTTAGGGATACGTTTTGGGGTTAGGGTTAGGTTTGGTGAATGGTTAATATTTAGTGTACAGGTGAAGGTACAGAAATGTTTTAGTGTACGCGTTAGTGTTCGTGTATGGGTTAGGATTATGGGATGGGTTAGGGTAAGTTTTAAGGTTAGGTTTAGGGATAAGATTAGGGTTAAGGTTAGGGATAGAGAACAGGTAAGTATCAGGTTAACAGTGAAGGTACGAAAACATGTTAAGCTTAGAGTACGGGTTAGTGTTAGTGTACGGGTTATGATTGGGGTACCATTTAGGGTAAGGTTAGGGTTAGGGTTAAGGATAGTTTTAGGGTTAAGGTTAGGGATAGCGAACGGGTATGGTTCAGGTTACATGTGAGGGTTACGAATACGTGTTAGGGTTAGGGTACGTGATAGGTTACGGTTTATTTTTAGTGTACGGTTTAGGATTAGTGTATGGGATAGGGTAAGATTTAGGGGCAGGTTTAGGGTTAAGGTTTGGTTTAGGTTTAGGTTTAGTGTTAACGAACGGGTAAGGTTTAGGGTACAGGTGAGGGTACGAAAAGCTTTTAGGGTTAGGAAACGTCTTAGTGTATGGGTGAGTTTTAGTATACGGGTTAGTTTTAGGGTACAGGTTAGGGTAAAGATTAGGGATAGGGTTAGGTTTAGGTTTAGGGTTAGTGTTAGGTTTCGTGAATGGTAAGTTTTAGGGTACAGGTGAGGGTACGAAAACGTGTTACGTTTAGGGTACCTGTTAGTTTCCTGGTTAGTTTTAGAGTACGTTTTAGGATAAGAGCACAGGTTCGGGTAAGGTTTAGGGTTAGGGTTAGGGTTAGGTTTAGGATTAGTGTTATGGTTATCAAACAGTTAAGTTTTAGGGTACATTTGAGGGTATGAAAAGCTTTTAGGGTTAGGGTATGTGTTAGGATATGTGTTAGTGTTAGTGTATGCATTAGCATTAGGGTACGGGTTAGGGTTATGTTTAGGGCTAGGGTTAGGGTTAGCGAACAGGTAACCTTTAGGGTACAGGTGAGGGTATGGAAAAGTGTTAGTGTCAGGGTATGTGTTAGGGCACATGTTAGTGTGAGTGTATGATTTAGTATTAGGGTACGGGTTAGGCTAAAGATTAGGG
The DNA here is from genome assembly GCF_949752795.1 of Hyperoodon ampullatus. Taxonomy (NCBI): domain Eukaryota; kingdom Metazoa; phylum Chordata; class Mammalia; order Artiodactyla; family Ziphiidae; genus Hyperoodon; species Hyperoodon ampullatus. The sequence goes on from NC_136933.1 coordinate 1,117,429, forward strand.
TTGGGGTTAGGTTTGGATTAGGGGTAGGGTTAGGGTTAGCGAACAGGTAAGGTTTAGGGTACAGATGTGGGTACGGAAAACTGTTACAGTCAGGGTACGTGTTAGGGCATGGGTTAGTGTTAGTGTATGCGTTAGGATTTGAGTATGGGTTAGGGTAAGGTGTAGGGTTGGGGTTAGGTTTAGGTTTAGGTTTAGGGATAGGTTTACCAAAGGGTAAGGTTTAGGATACAAATGAGGGTTTGGCAACGTGTTAGATTCAGGGAACGTGTTAGGGCATGGTTTAGAGTTGGTGTACGCGTTAGGATTAGGGTACGGGTTAGGGTAAGGGGTAGGGTTGTGCTTAGGTTTATGTTTAGGGCTAGGGTTAGGGTTAGCGAATGGGTAACGTTTAGGGTACAGTTGAGGATATGGAAGATTTTAGGGTCAGTGTGCGTGTTAGGGCATGCGTTAGTGTTAGTGTATGGGTTAAGATTAGGGTGCGGGTTAGGGTAAGGTGTAGGTTTGGGGTCCGTTTCGGGTTAGCACAACGGTTCGGGTTAGCAAACTTGTAAGGTTTAGGGTATAGGTGAGGTTACAGAAAAGTGTTGGGTTCAGGGTGCGTGTTAAGGCAGAGGTTAGTGTTAGTGAACGGGTTAGGATTATGATTCGGGTTGTTGTAAGGTGTAGGGTTAGTGTTAGGTTTAGGTGTAGGGCTAGGGCTAGTGTTCGCGAATGGGTGATGTTTATGGTACAGGTGAGGGTAAGGAAACGTGTTAGGGTCATGTTACGTGTTAGGGCATGGGTTAGTGTTAGTGTACGGGTTAGGATTAGGGTACGGTTTAGGGAAAAGTTAGGGTTGCAGTTAGGGTTAGGTTTAGGGTTAGGGTTAGGGTTTGTGAATGGGTAACATTTAGTGTACAGGTGAGGGAACAAAAATGTTTTAGGGTACGGGTTAGTGTTAGTGTACGGGTTAGGATTAGGTTACGGGTTAGGGAAAGGTTTAGGTTTAGGTTTAGGGACAGGTTTAAGGTTAAGGATAGGGACAGTGAACGGGTAAGTTTCAGGTTACAGATGAGGGTACAAAAACATTTTAGGCTTAGGGTACGGGTTACTCTTAGTGTCCAGTTTAGTATTAGTGTACGTTTACGGTAAGGGTTAGGGTTAGAGTTAGGTTTAGGCTTAGGGTTACGGTTAGCGAATGGCCAAGCTTTAGGGTACAGGTGAGGGTAAGAATACGTGTTAAGGTTAGGGAACGTGTTAGGGCGAGTGTTCGCGAATGGGTGATGTTTATGATACAGGTGAGGGTAAGGAAACGTGTTAGGGTCATGTTACGTGTTAGGGCATGGGTTTTATTGTAAGGTATAGGGTTAGGGTGAGGGTTAGATTTAGCGAACGGGTAAGGTTTAGGGTATAGGTGAGGGCACGCAAACTTTTTAGAGTTACGGTATGTTTTAGGGTACGGGTTAGTGTTAGAGTATGGATTAGGATTAGAGTATGGGTTAGGGTAAGTGTTAGGGTTAGTGTTAGCTTTATGTATAAGCTTAGTGTTAGTGTTAGCCAAAGGGTAAGCTTTAGGGAACAGGTGAGACTGTGAAAAAATGTTAAGTTTAGGGTACATGTTAGATTACGGGTTAGTGTTAATGTAAGGTTTAGGAATAGGGTATGGTGTAGGGTAAGGTTTAGGGTTAGGTTTAGTGTTAGCACTGGGGTAAGTTTTAGGGTACATGTGAGGATACGAAAACGTGTGAAGTTTAGGGTATGTGTCAGGGTAGGTTTCAGTGTTAGAGTACCCGTTAAGGTTAGGGTTCGTTTAGGATAAGGATTCGGGTTAGTTAAGGGTTAGGTTTAGGGTTCATGTTAGCATTAGAAAACGGGTTTAGGGTACAGGTGAGGCTACAAAAACTTTTTAGTGCTAGCGAACATATTAGGGTATGGGTTAGTGTTAGTGAATGGTTTACGATTGTGATATGGCTTAGGCTAAACTTGAGGCCTAAGGTAAGTTTAGGTTTAGTGTTAGGGTTAGCGAATGGGTAAGTTTTAGGTTACAGGTGAGGGTATGAAAACGTGTTAGGGTAAGGGTTACTGTTAGTGTACGGTTTAGATTTAGGGTACGGGTTAGGGTAAGGTTTAGGGTTAGGTGTAGGTTTTGGTTTAGGGTTAGGGTGGAGTTATCAAATGGTAAGGTTTAGGGTACAGGTGAGGGTACGGAAACGTGTTAGGGTCAGGGTACGTATTAGGGTACGGGTTAGTTTTAGTGTATGGGTTAAGATTAGGGTACAGGGTTACGGTAAGGTTTAGAGTTAGGGTTACGTTTAGGTTTAGGGTTAGGTTTAGGGATAGCGAGCGGGTAAGGTTTAGGGTACACATGAGGGTACGAAAACGTGTTAGGCTTAGGGTACATGCTAGGGTTCATGTTAGGCTTAGTGCACGGATTAGGATTAGGGTACAGGTTAGGGTAAGGTATAGGGATAGGGTTAGGGATAGGTTTTAGGGTTAGGGTTAGGTTTGGTGAATGGTTAATATTTAGTGTACAGGTGAGGGTACAGAAATGTTTTAGAGTACGCGTTAGTGTTCGTGTATGGGTTAGGATTATGGGAGGGGTTAGGGTAAGTTTCAGGGTTAGGTTTAGGGATAAGATTAGGGTTAAGGTTAGGGATAGCCAACAGGTAAGTATCAGGTTAAAAGTGAAGGTACGAAATCATGTTAAGCTTAGAGTACGGGTTAGTGTTAGTGTACGGGTTATGATTGGGGTAACATTTAGGGTAAGGTTAGGGTTAGGGTTAGGGATAATTTTAGGGTTAAGCTTAGAGATAGCGAACGGGTATGGTTCAGGTTACATGTGAGGGTTACGAATACGTGTTAGGGTTAGGGTACGTGATAGGTGACGGTTTATTTTTAGTGTACGGTTTAGGATTAGTGTATGGGTTAGGGTAAGATTTAGGGGCAGGTTTAGGGTTAAGGTTTGGTTTAGGTTTAGGTTTAGTGTTAACGAACGGGTAAGGTTTAGGGTACAGGTGAGGGTACGAAAAGCTTTTAGGGTTAGGAAACGTCTTAGTGTATGGGTTAGTTTTAGTATACGGGTTAGGATTAGGGTACAGGTTAGGGTAAGGATTAGGGTTAGGGTTAGGGTTAGGTTTAGGTTGAGGGTTAGTGTTAGGTTTCGTGAATGGTAAGTTTTAGGGTACAGGTGAGGGTACGAAAACGTGTTACGTTTAGGGTACCTGTTAATTTCCTGTTTAGTTTTAGAGTACGTTTTAGGATAAGAGCACAGGTTCCGGTAAGGTTTAGGGTTAGGGTTAGGGTTAGGTTTAGGATTAGTGTTATGGTTATCAAACAGTTAAGTTTTAGGGTACATTTGAGGGTATGAAAAGCTTTTAGGGTTAGGGTATGTGTTAGGATATGTGTTAGTGTTAGTGTATGCATTAGCATTAGGGTACGGGTTAGGGTTATGTTTAGGGCTAGGGTTAGGGTTAGCAAACAGGTAACCTTTAGGGTACAGGTGAGGGTATGGAAAAGTGTTAGTGTCAGGGTATGTGTTAGGGCACATGTTAGTGTGAGTGTATGGTTTAGTATTAGGGTACGGGTTAGGTTAAAGATTAGGGTTGGGGTTAGGTTTGGATTAGGGGTAGGGTTAGGGTTAGCGAACAGGTAAGGTTTAGGGTACAGATGATGGTACGGAAAACTGTTACAGTCAGGGTACGTGTTAGGGCATGGGTTAGTGTTAGTGTATGCGTTAGGATTTGAGTACGGGTTAGGGTAAGGTGTAGGGTTGGGGTTAGGTTTAGGTTTAGGTTTAGGGATAGGGTTAAAAAAGGGTAAGGTTTAGGATACAAATGAGTGTATGGCAACGTGTTAGAGTCAGGGTAAGTGTTAGGGCATGGTTTAGAGTTGGTGTACGGGTTAGGATTAGGGTACGGGTTAGGGTAAGGAATAGGGTTGTGGTTAGGTTTATGTTTAGGGCTAGGGTTAGGGTTAGCGAATGGGTAAGGTTTAGGGTACAGTTGAGGGTATGGAAAATTTTAGGGTCAGGGTACGTGTTAGGGCATGCGTTAGTGTTAGTGTATGGGTTAAGATTAGGGTGCGGGTTAGGGTAAGGTGTAGGTTTGGTGTCCGTTTCGGTTTAGGACAACGGTTCGGGTTAGCAAACTTGTAAGGTTTAGGGTATAGGTGAGGTTACAGAAAAGTGTTGGGGTCAGGGTGCGTGTTAAGGCAGAGGTTAGTGTTAGTGAAAGGGTTAGGATTATGATTCGGGTTGGTGTAAGGTGTAGGGTTAGTGTTAGGTTTAGGTGTAGGGCTAGGGCGAGTGTTCGCGAATGGGTGATGTTTATGATACAGGTGAGGGTAAGGAAACGTGTTAGGGTCATGTTACGTGTTAGGGCATGGGTTACTGTTAGTGTATGGGTTAGGACTAGGGTACGGTTTAGGGTAAAGGTAGGGTTGCTCTTAGGGTTAGGTTTAGGGTTAGGGTTAGGGTTTGTGAATGGGTAACATTTAGTGTACTGGTGAGGGAACAAAAATGTTTTAGGGTACGGGTTAGTGTTAGTGTACGGGTTAGGATTAGGTTATGGGTTAGGGAAAGGTTTAGGTTTAGGTTTAGGGACAGGTTTAAGGTTAAGGTTAGGGACAGTGAACGGGTAAGTTTCAGGTTACAGATGAGGGTACAAAAACATTTTAGGCTTAGGGTACGGGTTACTCTTAGTGTCCAGTTTAGGATTAGTGTACGTTTAGGGTAAGGGTTAGTGTTAGAGTTAGGTTTAGACTTAGGGTTACGGTTAGCGAACGGCCAAGGTTTAGGGTTCAGGTGAGGGTAAGAATACGTGTTAAGGTTAGGGAACATTTTAGGGTATGGGTTAGTGTTAGTGTACATGTTAGGATCAGGGTACGTTTTATTGTAAGGTATAGGGTTAGGGTTAGGGTTAGGGTTAGCAAACGGGTAAGGTTTAGGGTACAGGTGAGGACACGCAAACTTTTTAGAGTTACGGTATGTGTTCGGGTACGGGTTAGTGTTAGAGTATGGATTAGGATTAGAGTATGGGTTAGGGTAAGTGTTAGGGTTAGTGTTAGCTTTATGTTTAAGGTTAGTGTTAGTGTTAGCCAATGGGTAAGCTTTAGGGTACAGGTGAGACTGTGAAAAAATGTTAGGTTTAGGGTACATGTTAGATTACGGGTTAGTGTTAATGTAAGGTTTAGGAATAGGATATGGTGTAGGATAAGGTTTAGGGTTAGGTTTAGTGTTAGCACTCGGGTAAGTTTTAGGGTACATGTGAGGATACGAAAACGTGTGAAGTTTAGGGTATGTGTCAGGTTAGGGTTCAGTGTTAGAGTACCAGTTAGGGTTAGGGTTCGTTTAGGATAAGGGTTCGGGTTAGTTAAGGGTTAGGTTTAGTGTTCATGTTAGCATTAGAAAACGGGTTTAGGGTACAGGTGAGGGTACAAAAACTTTTTAGTGCTAGCGAACATATTAGGGTATGGGTTAGTGTTAGTGAATGGGTTACAATTGTGATTTGGCTTAGGCTAAGGTTTAGGGTTAAGGTAGGTTTAGGTTTAGTGTTAGGGTTAGCGAACGGGTAAGTTTTAGGGTACAGGTGAGGGTACGAAAACGTTTTAGTGTTAGGTTATGTGTTAGGGTAAGGGTTTCTGTTAGTGTACGGTTTAGGTTTAGGGTACAGGTTAGGGTAAGGTTTAGGGTTAGGTGTAGGGTTTCGTTTCGGGTTAGGGTGCAGTAATCAAATGGTAAGGTTTAGGGTACAGGTGAGGGTACGGAAACGTGTTAGGGTCAGGGTACGTATTAGGGTACGGGTTAGTGTTAGTGTATGGGTTAAGATTAGGGTACAGGGTTAGGGTAAGATTTAGAGTTAGGGTTACGTTTAGGTTTAGGGTTAGGTTTAGGGATTACGAGCGGGTAAGTTTTAGGGTACACGTGAGGGTACGAAAACGTGTTAGGCTTAGGGTACATGCTAGGGTTCATGTTAGGCTTAGTGCACGGATTAGGATTAGGGTACAGGTTAGGGTAAGGTATAGCGATAGGGTTAGGGTTAGGTTTTAGGGTTAGGGTTAGGTTTGGTGAATGGTTAATATTTAGTGTACAGGTGAGGGTACAGAAATGTTTTAGTGTACGTGTTATTGTTCGTGTATGGGTTAGGATTATGGGACGGGTTAGGGTAAGTTTTAGGGTTAGGTTTAGGGATAAGATTAGGGTTAAGGTTAGGGATAGCAAACAGGTAAGTATCAGGTTAAACGTGAAGGTACGAAAACATGTTAAGCTTAGAGTACGGGTTAGTGTTAGTGTATGGGTTATGATTGGGGTACAATTTAGGATAAGGTTAGGGTTAGGGTTAGGGATAGTTTTAGGGTTAAGTTTAGGGACAGCGAACGGGTATGGTTCAGGTTACATGTGAGGGTTACGAATACGTATTAGGGTTAGGGTACGTGATAGGTTACGGTTTACTTTTAGTGTACAGTTTAGGATTAGTGAATGGGTTAGGGTAAGATTTAGGGGCAGGTTTAGGGTTAAGGTTTGGTTTAGGTTTAGGTTTAGTGTTAACGAACGGGTAAGGTTTAGGGTACAGGTGAGGGTACGAAAAGCTTTTAGGGTTAGGAAACGTCTTAGTGTATGGGTTAGTTTTAGTATATGGGATAGGTTTATGGTACTGGTTAGGGTAAGGATTAGGGTTAGGGTTAGTGTTCGGTTTCGTGAATGGTAAGTTTTAGGGTACAGGTGAGGGTACGAAAACGTGTTACATTTAGGGTACCTGTTAGTTTCCTGGTTAGTTTTAGAGTACGTTTTAGGATAAGAGCACAGGTTCGGGTAAGGTTTAGGGTTAGGGTTAGGGTTAGGTTTAGGATTAGTGTTATGGTTATCAAACAGTTAAGTTTTAGGGTAGAGGTGAGGGTATGGAAAAGTGTTAGTGTCAGGGTATGTGTTAGGGCACATGTTACTGTGAGTGTATGGTTTAGAACTACGGTACGGGTTAGGCTAAAGTTTAGGGTTGGGGTTAGGTTTTGGATTAGAGGTAGGGTTAGGGTTAGCGAACAGGTAAGGTTTAGTGTACAGATGAGGGAACGGAAAACTGTTACAGTCAGGGTACGTGTTAGGGCATGGGTTAGTGTTAGTGTATGCGTTAGGATTTGAGTACGGGTTAGGGTAAGGTGTAGGGTTGGGGTTAGGTTTAGGTTTAGGTTTAGGGGTAGGGTTACCAAAGGGGAAGGTTTAGGATACAAATGAGTGTATGGCAACGTGTTAGAGTCAGGGTAAGTGTTAGGGCATGGTTTAGAGTTGGTGTACGGGTTAGGATTAGGGTACGGGTTAGGGTAAGGTGTAGGGTAGTGGTTAGGTTTATGTTTAGGGCTAGGGTTAGGGTTAGCGAATGGGTAAGGTTTAGGGTACAGTTGAGGGTATGGAAAATTTTAGGGTCAGGGTACGTGTTAGGGCATGCGTTAGTGTTAGTGTATGTGTTAAGATTAGGGTGCGGGTTAGGGTAAGGTGTAGGTTTGGGGTCCGTTTCGGTTTAGGACAACGGTTCGGGTTAGCAAACTTGTAAGGTTTAGGGTATAGGTGAGGTTACAGAAAAGTGTTTGGGTCAGGGTGTGTGTTAAGGCAGAAGTTAGTGTTAGTGAACGGGTTAGGATTATGATTCGGGTTGGTGTAAGGTGTAGGGTTAGTGTTAGGTTTAGGTGTAGGGCTAGGGCTAGTGTTCGCGAATGGGTGATGTTTATGATACAGGTGAGGGTAAGGAAACGTGTTAGGGTCATGTTACATGTTAGGGCATGGGTTACAGTTAGTGTACGGGTTAGGATTAGGGTACGGTTTAGGGTAAAGGTAGGGTTGCGGTTAGGGTTAGGTTTAGGGTTAGGGTTAGGGTTTGTGAATGGGTAACATTTAGTGTACAGGTGAGGGAACAAAAATGTTTTAGGGTACGGGTTAGTGTTAGTGTATGGGTTAGGATTAGGTTACGGGTTAGGGAAAGGTTTAGGTTTAGGTTTAGGGACAGGTTTAAGGTTAAGGTTAGGGACAGTGAACGGGTAAGTTTCAGGTTACAGATGAGGGTACAAAAACATTTTAGGCTTAGGGTACGGGTTACTCTTAGTGTCCAGTGTAGGATTAGTGTACGTTTAGGGTAAGGGTTAGGGTTAGATTTAGGTTTAGGCTTAGGGTTACGGTTAGCGAACGGCCAAGCTTTAGGGTACAGGTGAGGGTGAGAATATGTGTTAAGGTTAGGGAATGTGTTAGGGTACGGGTTAGTGTTAGTGTACATGTTAGGATCAGGGTACGTTTTATTGTAAGGTATAGGGTTAGGGTTAGAGTTATGGTTAGCGAACGGGTGAGGTTTAGGGTATAGGTGAGGGCACGCAAACTTTTTATAGTTACGGTATGCGTTAGGGTACGGGTTAGTGTTAGAGTATGGATTAGGATTAGATTATGGGTTAGGGTAAGTGTTAGGGTTAGTGTTAGCTTTATGTTTAAGGTTAGTGTTAGTGTTAGCCAATGGGTAAGCTTTAGGGTACAGGTGAGACTGTGAAAAAATGTTAGGTTTAGGGTACATGTTAGATTACGGGTTAGTGTTAATGTAAGGTATAGGAATATGGTATGGTGTAGGTTAAGGTTTAGGGTTAGGTTTAGTGTTAGCACTCGGGTAAATTTAGGGTACATGTGAGGATACGAAAACGTGTGAAGTTTAGGATATGTGTCAGGGTAGGGTTCAGTATTAGTGTACCGGTTAAGGTAAGGCTTCGTTTAGGATAAGGGTTCCGGTTAGTTAAGGGTTAGGTTTAGGGTTCATGTTAGCATTAGAAACCGGGTTTAGGGTATAGGTGAGGGTACAAAAACTTTTTAGTGCTAGCGAACATATTAGGGTATGGGTTAGTGTTAGTGAATGGGTTACGATTGTGATATGGCTTAGGCTAAGGTTTAGGGTTAAGGTAGGTTTAGGTTTAGTGTTAGGGTTAGCGAACGGGTAAGTTTTAGGGTACAGGTGAGGGTACGAAAAATTGTTAGTGTTAGGTTTTGTGTTAGGGTAAGGTTTACTGTTAGTGTACGGTTTAGGTTTAGGGTACTGGTTAGGGTAAGGTTTAGGGTTAGGTGTAGGGCTTGGTTTAGGGTTGGGGTGTAGTTATCAAATGGTAAGGTTTAGGGTACAGGTGAGGGTATGGAAACTTGTTAGGGTCAGGGTAAGTATTAGGGTACGGGTTAGTGTTAGTGTATGGGCTAAGCTTAGGGTACAGGCTTAGGGTAAAATTTAGAGTTAAGGTTACATTTAGGTTTAGGGTTAGGTTTGGGGATAGCGAGCGAGTAAGTTTTATGGTACACATGAGGGTATGAAAACGTGTTAGGCTTAGGGTACATGCTAGGGTTCATGTTATGCTTAGTGCACGGGTTAGGATTAGGGTACAGGTTAGGGTAAGGTATAGGGATAGGGTTAGGGATAGGTTTTAGGGTTAGGGTTAGGTTTGATGAATGGTTAATATTTAGTGTAAAGGTGAGGGTACAGAAATGTTTTAGTGTACGCGTTAGTGTTCGTGTATGGGTTAGGATTATGGGGCCGGTTAGGGTAAGTTTTAGGGTTAGGTTTAGGGAAAACATTAGGGTTAAGGTTAGGGATAGCGAACAGGTAAGTATCAGGTTAAAAGTGAAGGTACGAAAACATGTTAGGTTTAGAGGACAGGTTAGTGTTAGTGTACGAGTTATGATTGGGGTACCATTTAGGGTAAGGTTAGGGTTAGGGTTAGGGATTGGTTTAGGGTTAAGGTTAGGGATAGCGAACGGGTATGGTTCAGGTTACATGTGAGGGTTACGAATACGTGTTAGGGTTAGGGTACGTGATAGGTTACGGTTTATTTTTAGTGTACGGTTTAGGATTAGTGTATGGGTTAGGGTAAGATTTAGGGGCAGGTTTAGGGTTAAGGTTTGGTTTAGGTTTAGGTTTAGTATTAACGAACGGGTAAGGTTTAGGGTACAGGTGAGGGTACTAAAAGCTTTTAGGGTTAGGAAACGTCTTAGTGTATGGGTTAGTTTTAGTATACGGGTTAGGATTAGGGTACAGGTTAGGGTAAGGATTAGGGTTAGGGTTAGTGTTCGGTTTCGTGAATGGTAAGTTTTAGGGTACAGGTGAGGGTACGAAAACGTGTTACGTTTAGAGTACCTGTTAGTTTCCTTGTTAGTTTTAGAGTACGTTTTAGGATAAGAGCACAGGTTCGGGTAAGGTTTAGGGTTAAGGTTAGGGTTAGGTTTAGGATTAGTGTTATGGTTATCAAACAGTTAAGCTTTAGGGTACATTTGAGGGCATGAAAAGCTTTCAGGGTTAGGGTATGTGTTAGGATATGTGTTAGTGTTAGTGTATGCATTAGCATTAGGGAACGGGTTAGGGTTATGTTTAGGGCTAGGGTTAGGGTTAGCGAACAGGTAACCTTTAGGGTACAGGTGAGGGTATGGAAAAGTGTTAGTGTCAGGGAATGTGTTAGGGCATATGTTAGTGTGAGTGTATGGTTTAGTATTAGGGTACAGGTTAGGCTAAATATTAGGGTTGGGGTTAGGTTTGGATTAGGGGTAGGGTTAGGGTTAGCGAACAGGTAAGGTTTAGGGTACAGATGAGGGTACGGAAAACTGTTACATTCAGGGTACGTGTTAGGGCATTGGTTAGTGTTAGTGTATGCGTTAGGATTTGAGTACGGGTTAGGGTAATGAGTAGGGTTGGGGTTAAGTTTAGGTTTAGGATTAGGCTTAGGGTTACCAAACGGTAAGGTTTATGATACAAATGAGGGTATGACAACGTGTTAGAGTCAGGGTACGTGTTATGGCATGGTTTAGAGTTGGTGTACAGGTTAGATTAGGGTACGGGTTAGGATAAGGGGTAGGGTTGTGGTTAGGTTTATGTTTAGGGCTAGGGTTAGGGTTAGCGAATGAGTAAGGTTTATGGTACAGTTGAGGGTATGGAAAATTTTAGGGTCAGGGTACGTGTTAGGGCATGCGTTAGTGTTAGTGTATGGGTTAAGATTAGGGTGCGGTTTAGGGTAAGGTGTAGATTTGGAGTCCGTTTCGGTTTAGGACAACGATTCGGGTTAGCAAACTTGTAAGGTTTAGGGTATAAGTGAGGTTACAGAAAAGTATTGGGGTCAGGGTGCGTGTTAAGGCAGATGTTAGTGTTAGTGAACGGGTTACGATTATGATTCGGGTTGGTGTAAGGTGTAGGGTTAGTGTTAGGTTTAGGTGTAGGGCTAGGGCTAGTGTTCGCGAATGGGTGATGTTTATGGTACAGGTGAGGGTAAGGAAACGTGTTAGGGTCATGTTACGTGTTAGGGCATGGGTCAGTGTTAGTGTACGGGTTAGGATTAGGGTATGGTTTAGGGTAAAGTTAGGGTTGCTCTTAGGGTTAGGTTTAGGGTTAGGGTTAGGCTTTGTGAAAGGGTAACATTTAGTGTACAGGTGAGGGAACAAAAATGTTTTAGGGTACGGGTTAGTGTTAGTGTACGGGTTAGGATTAGGTTACGGGTTAGGGAAAGGTTTAGGTTTAGGTTTAGGGACAGGTTTAAGGTTAAGTTTAGGGACAGTGAACGGGTAAGTTTCAGGTTACAGATGAGGGTACAAAAACATTTTAGGCTTAGGGTACGGTTTACTCTTAGTGTCCAGTTTAGGATTACTGTACGTTTAGGGTAAGGGTTAAGGTTGGAGTTAGGTTTAGGCTTAGGGTTACGGTTAGCGAACGGCCAAGCTTTAGGGTACAGGTGAGGGTAAGAATACGTGTTAAGGTTAGGGAACGTGTTAGGGTACGGGTTAGTGTTAGTGTACATGTTAGGATCAGGGTACGTTTTATTGTAAGGTATAGGGTTAGGGTTAGGGTTAGGGTTAGTGAACGGGTAACGTTTAGGGTATAGGTGAGGGCACGCAAATTTTTAGAGTTACGGTATGTGTTAGGGTACGGGTTAGTGTTAGAGTATGGATTAGGATTAGAGTATGGGTTAGCTTAAGTGTTAGGTTTAGTTTTAGCTTTATGTTTAAGGTTAGTGTTAGTGTTAGCCAATGGGTAAGCTTTAGGGTACAGGTGAGACTGTGAAAAAATGTTAGGTTTAGGGTACATGTTAGATTACGGGTTAGTGTTAATGTAAGGTTTAGGAATAGGGTATGGTGTAGGGTAAGGTTTAGGGTTAGGTTTAGTGTTAGCACTCGGGTAAGTTTTAGGGTACATGTGAGGATACGAAAACGTGTGAAGTTTAGGGTATGTGACAGGGTAGGGTTCAGTGTTAGAGTACAGGATAGGGTTAGGGTTCGTTTAGGATAAGGGTTCGGGTTAGTTAAGGGTTAGCTTTAGGGTTCATGTTAGCATTAGAAAACGGGTTTAGGGTACAGGTGAGGGCACAAAAAATTTTTAGCGTTAGCGAACATATTAGGGTATGGGTTAGTGTTAGTGAATGGGTTACGATTGTGATATGGCTTAGGCTAAGGTTTAGGGTTAAGGTAGGTTTAGGTTTAGTGTTAGGGTTAGCGAACGGGTAAGTTTTAGGGTACAGGTGAGGGTACGAAAACGTGTTAGTGTTAGGTTATGTGTTAGGGTAAGGGTTACTGTTAGTGTACGGTTTAGGTTTAGTGTAGGGTTAGAGTAAGGTTTAGGGTTAGGTGTAGGGCTTGGTTTAGGGTTAGGTTCGAGTTATCAAATGGTAAGGTTTAGGGTACAGGTGAGGGTACGGAAACGTGTTAGGGTCAGGGTACGTATTAGGGTACGGGTTAGTGTTATTGTATGGGTTAAGATTAGGGTACAGGTTTAGGGTAAGATTTAGAGTTAAGGTTACGTTTAGGTTTAGGGTTAGGTTTAGGGATAGCGAGCGGGTAAGATTTAGGGTACACTTGAGGGTACGAAAACTTGTTAGGCTTAGGGTACATGCTAGGGTTCATGTTAGGCTTAGTACACGGATTAGGATTAGGGCACAGGTTAGTGTAAGGTATAGGGATAGGGTTAGGGATAGGTTTTAGGGTTAAGGTTAGGTTTGGTGAATGGTTAATATTTAGTGTACAGGTGAGGGTACAGAAATGTTTTAGTGTACGCGTTAGTGTTCGTGTATGGTTTAGGATTATGGGACGGGTTAGGGTAAGTTTTAGGGTTAGCTTTAGGGATAAGATTAGGGTTAAGGTTAGGGATAGTGAACAGGTAAGTATCAGGTTAAAAGTGAAGGTACGAAACCATGTTAAGCTTAGAGAACGGGTTAGTGTTAGTGTACGGGTTATGATTGGGGTACCATTTAGGGTAAGGTTAGGGTTAGGGTTAGGGATAGGTTTAGGGTTAAGGTTAGGGATAGCGAACGGGTATGGTTCAGGTTACATGTGAGGGTTACGAATACGTGTTAGGGTTAGGGTACGTGATAGGTTACGGTTTATTTTTAGTGTACGGTTTAGTATTAGTGTATGGGTTTGGTTAAGATTTAGGGGCAGGTTTAGGGTTAAGGTTTGGTTTAGGTTTCGGTTTAGTGTTAACGAACGGGTAAGGTTTGGGGTACAGGTGAGTGCACGAAAAGCTTTTAGGGTTAGGAAACGTCTTAGTGTATGGGTTAGTTTTTGTATACGGGTGAGGATTAGGGTACAGTTTAGGGTAAGGATTAGGGTTAGGGTTAGGTTTAGGTTTAGGGTTAGTGTTAGGTTTCATGAATGGTAAGTTTTAGGGTACAGGTGAGGGTACGAAAACGTGTTACGTTTCGGGTACCTGTTAGTTTCCTGGTTAGTTTTAGAGTACGTTTTAGGATAAGAGCACAGGTTCGGGTAAGGTTTAGGGTTAGGGTTAGGTTTAGGATTAGCGTAATGGTTACCAAACAGTTAAGTTTTAGGGTACATTTGAGGGTATGAAAAGCTTTTAGGGTTAGGGTATGTGTTAGGATATGTGTTAGTGTTAGTGTATGCATTAGCATTAGGGTACGGGTTAGGGTTATGTTTAGGGCTAGGGTTAGGGTTAGCGAACAGGTAACCTTTAGGGTACAGGTGAGGGTATGGAAAAGTGTTAGTGTCAGGGTATGTGTTAGGGCACATATTAGTGTGAGTGTATGGTTTAGTATTAGGGTACGGGTTAGGCTAAAGATTAGGGTTGGGGTTAGGTTTGGATTAGGGGTAGGGTTAGGGTTAGCGAACAGGTAAGGTTTAGGGTACAGATGAGGGTACGGAAAACTGTTACAGTCAGGGTACGTGTTAGGGCATGGGTTAGTGTTAGTGTATGCGTTAGGATTTGAGTACGGGTTAGGGTAAGGTGTAGGGTTGGGGTTACGTTTAGGTTTAGGTTTAGGGGTAGGGTTACCAAGGGGTAAGGTTTAGGATACAAATGAGGGTATGGCAACGTGTTAGAGTCAGGGTACGTGTTAGGGCATGGTTTAGAGTTGGAGTACGGGTTAGGATTAGGGTACGGGTTAGGGTAAGGTGTAGGGTTGTGGTTAGGTTTATGTTTAGGGCTAGGGTTAGGGTTAACGAATGGGTAAGGTTTAGGGTACAGTTAAGGGTATGGAAAATTTTAGGGTCAGGGTACGTGTTAGGGCATGCGTTAGTGTTAGTGTATGGGTTAAGATTAGGGTGCGGGTTAGGGTAAGGTGTAGGTTTGGGGTCCGTTTCGGTTCAGGACTACGGTTCGGGTTAGCAAACTTGTAAGGTTTAGGGTATAGGTGAGGTTACAGAAAAGTGTTGGGGTCAGGGTGCGTGTTAAGGCAGAGGTTAGTGTTAGTGAACGGGTTAGGATAATGATTCGGGTTGATGTAAGGTGTAGGGTTAGTGTTAGGTTTAGGTGTAGGGCTTGGGCTAGTGTTCGCGAATGGGTGATGTTTATGGTACAGGTGAGGGTAAGGAAACGTGTTAAGGTCATGTTACGTGTTAGGGCATGGGTTAGTGTTAGTGTACGGTTTAGGATTTGCGTACGGTTTAGGGTAAAGGTAGGGTTAGGTTTAGGTTTAGGGTTAGGGTTTGTGAATGGGTAACATTTAGTGTACAGGTGAGGGAACAAAAATGTTTTAGGGTACGGGTTAGTGTTAGTGTACGGGTTAGGATTAGGTTACGGGTTAGGGAAAGGTTTAGGTTTAGGTTTAGGGACAGGTTTAAAGTTAAGGTTAGGGACAGTGAACGAGTAAGTTTCAGGTTACAGATGAGGGTACAAAAACATTTTAGGCTTAGGGTACGGGTTACTCTTAGTGTCCAGTTTAGGATTAGTGTACGTTTAGGGTAAGGGTTAGGGTTAGAGTTAAGTTTAGGCTTAGGGTTACGGTTAGCGAACGGCCAAGCTTTAGGGTACAGGTGAGGGTAAGAATACGTGTTAAGGTTAGGGAACGTGTTAGGGTACGGGTTAGTGTTAGTGTACATGTTAGGATCAGGGTACGTTTTATTGTAAGGTATAGGGTTAGGGTTAGGGTTAGGTTTAGCGAACGGGTAAGGTTTAGGGAATAGGTGAGGGCACGCAAACTTTTTAGAGTTACGGTATGTGTTAGGGTACGGGTTAGTGTTAGAGTATGGATTAGGATTAGAGTATGGGTTAGGGTAAGTGTTAGGGTTAGTGTTAGCTTTATGTTTAAGGTTAGTGTTAGTGTTAGCCAATGGGTAAGCTTTAGGGTACAGGTGAGACTGTGAAAAAATGTTAGGTTTAGGGTACATGTTAGATTACGGGTTAGTGTTAATGTAAGGTTTAGGAATAGGGTATGGTGTAGGGTAAGGTTTAGGGTTAGGTTTAGTGTTAGCACTCGGGTAAGTTTTAGGGTACATGTGAGGATACGAAAACGTGTGAAGTTTAGGGTATGTGTCAGGGTAGGGTTCAGTGTTAGAGTACCGGTTAGGGTTAGGGTTCGTTTAGGATAAGGGTTCGGGTTAGTTAAGGGTTAGGTTTAGGGTTCATGTTAGCATTAGAAAACGGGTTTAGGGTACAGGTGAGGGTACAAAAACTTTTTAGTGCTAGCGAACATATTAGGGTATGGGTTAGTTTTAGTGAATGGGTTACGATTGTGATATGGCTGAGGCTAAGGTTTAGGGTTAAGGTAGGTTTAGGTTTAGTGTTAGGGTTAGCGAACGGGTAAGTTTTAGGGTACAGGTGAGGGTACGAAAACGTGTTAGTGTTAGGTTATGTGTTAGGGTAAGGGTTACTGTTACTGTACGGTTTAGGTTTAGGGTACGGGTTAGGGTAAGCTTTTGGGGTATGCCTATGGCTTGGTTTAGGGTTAGGGTGGAGTTATCAAATGGTAAGGTTTAGGGTACACGTGAGGGTACGGAAACGTGTTAGGGTCAGTGTACATATTAGGGTACGGGTTAGTGTTAGTGTAAGGGTTAAGATTAGGGTACAGGCTTAGGGTAAGATATAGAGTTAAGGTTACGTTTAGGTTTAGGGTTAGGTTTAGGAATAGCGAGCGGGTAAGGTTTAGGGTACACATGAGGGTACGAAAACGTGTTAGGCTTAGGGTACATGCTAGGGTTCATGTTAGGCTTAATGCACGGATTAGGATTAGGGTACAGGTTAGGGTAAGGTATAGGGATAGGGTTAGGGATAGGTTTTAGGGTTAGGGTTAGGTTTGGTGAATGGTTAATATTTAGTGTACAGGTGAGGGTACAGAAATGTTTTAGTGTACGCGTTAGTGTCCGTGTATGGGTTAGGATTATGGGACGGGTTAGGGTAAGTTTTAGGGTTAGGTTTAGGGATAAGATTAGGGTTAATGTTAGGGATAGCGAACAGGTAAGTATCAGGTTAAAAGTGAAGGTACGAAAACATGTTAAGCTTAGAGTACGGGTTAGTGTTAGTGTACGGGTTATGATTGGGGTACCATTTAGGGTAAGGTTAGGGTTAGGGTTAGGGATA
This sequence comes from Hyperoodon ampullatus, assembly GCF_949752795.1. NCBI lineage: Eukaryota > Metazoa > Chordata > Mammalia > Artiodactyla > Ziphiidae > Hyperoodon > Hyperoodon ampullatus. The sequence goes on from NC_136933.1 coordinate 1,134,198, forward strand.
GGTTTAGGGTTAAGGTTAGGGATAGCGAACGGGTATGGTTCAGGATACATGTGAGGGTTAGGAATACGTGTTAGGTTTAGGGTACGTGATAGGTTACGGTTTATTTTTAGTGTATGTTTTTGGATTAGTGTATGGGTTAGGGTAAGATTTAGGGGCAGGTTTAGGGTTAAGGTTTGGTTTAGGTTTAGGTTTAGTGTTAACGAACGGGTAAGGTTTAGTGTACAGGTGAGGGCACGAAAAGCTTTTAGGGTTAGGAGACGTCTTAGTGTATGGGTTAGTTTTAGTATACGGGTTAGGATTAGGGTACAGGATAGGGTAAGGTTTAGGGTTAGGGTTAGTGTTCGGTTTCGTGAATGGTCAGTTTCAGGGTACAGGTGAGGGTACGAAAACGTGTTACGTTTAGGGTACCTGTTAGTTTCCTGTTTAGTTTTAGAGTACGTTTTAGAATAAGAGCACAGGTTCGGGTAAGGTTTAGGGTTAGGGTTAGGTTTAGGTTTAGGATTAGTGTTATGGTTATCAAACAGTTAAGTTTTAGGGTACATTTGAGAGTATCAAAAGCTTTTAGGTTTAGGGTATGTGTTAGGGTATGTGTTAGTGTTAGTGTATGCATTAGCATTAGGGTACGGGTTAGGGTTTTGTTTAGGGCTAGGGTTAGGGTTAGCTAACAGGTAACCTTTAGGGTACAGGTGAGGGTATGGAAAAGTGTTAGTGTCAGGGTATGAGTTAGGGCACATGTTAGTGTGAGTGTATGGTTTAGTATTACGGTACGGGTTAGGCTAAAGATTAGGGTTGGGTTTAGGATTGGATTAGGGGTAGGGTTAGGTTTAGCGAACAGGTAAGGTTTAGGGTACAGATGAGGGTACGGAAATCTGTTACAGTCAGGGTACGTGTTAGGGCATGGGTTAGTGTTAGTGTATGCGTTAGGATTTGAGTACGGGTTAGGCTATGGTGTAGGGTTGGGGTTATTTTTAGGTTTAGGTTTAGGGGTAGGATTACCAAAGGGTAAGGTTTAGGATACAAATGAGGGTATGGCAACGTGTTAGAGTCAGGGTACGTGTTAGGGCATCGTTTAGAGTTGGTGTACGGGTTAGGATTAGGGTACGGGTTAGGGTAAGGGGTAGGGTTGTGGTTAGATTTTTGTTTAGGGCTACGGTTAGTGGTAGCGAATGGGTAAGGTTTAGGGTACAGTTGAGGGTATGGAAAATTTTAGGGTCAGGGTACGTGTTAGGGCATGCGTTAGTGTTAGTGAATGGGTTAAGATTTGGGTGCGGGTTAGGGTAAGGTGTAGGTTTGGGGTCCGTTTCGGTTTAGGACAACGGTTCGGGTTAGCAAACTTGTAAGGTTTAGGGTATAGGTGAGGTTACAGAAAAGTGTTGGGGTCAGGGTGCGTGTTAAGGCAGATGTTAGTGTTAGTGAACGGGTTAGGATTATGATTCGGGTTGGTGTAAGTTGTAGCGTTAGTGTTAGGTTTAGGTGTAGGGCTAGGGCTAGTGTTCGCGAATGGGTGATGTTTATGGTACAGGTGAGGGTAAGGAAACGTGTTAGGGTCATGTTACGTGTTAGGGCATGGGTTAGTGTTAGTGTACGGGTTAGGATTAGGGTACGGTTTAGGGTAAAGTTAGGGTTGCGGTTAGGGTTAGGTTTAGGGTTAGGGTTAGGGTTTGTGAATGGGTAACATTTAGTGTAGAGGTGAGGGAACAAAAATGTTTTAGGGTATGGGTTAGTGTTAGTGTATGGGTTAGGATTAGGTTACGGGTTAGGGAAAGGTTTAGGTTTAGGTTTAGGGACAGGTTTAAGGTTAAGGTTAGGGACAGTGAACGGGTAAGTTTCAGGTTACAGATGAGGGTACAAAAACATTTTAGGCTTAGGGTACGGGTTACTCTTAGTGTCCAGTTTAGGATTAGTGTACGTGTAGGGTAAAGGTTTAGGGTTAGAGTTAGGTTTAGGCTTAGGGTTACGGTTAGCGAACGGCCAAGCTTTAGGGTACAGGTGAGGGTCAGAATACGTGTTAAGGTTAGGGAATGTTTTAGGGTACGGGTTAGTGTTAGTGTACATGTTAGGATCAGGGTACGTTTTATTGTAAAGTATAGGGTTAGGGTTAGGGTTAGGGTTAGCGAACGGGTAAGGTTTAGGATATAGGTGAGGGCACGCCAACTTTTTAGAGTTACGGTATGTGTTAGGTTACGGGTTAGTGTTAGAGTGTGGATTAGGATTAGAGTATGGGTTAGGGTAAGTGTTAGGGTTAGTTTTAGCTTTATGTTTAAGGTTAGTGTTAGTGTTAGCCAATGGGTAAGCTTTAGGGTACAGGTGAGATTGTGAAAAAATGTTAGGTTTAGGGTACATGCTAGATTATGGGTTAGTGTTAATGTAAGGTTTAGGAATAGGGTATGGTGTAGGGTAAGGTTTAGGGTTAGGTTTAGTGTTAGCACTCGGGTAAGTTTTAGGGTACATGTGAGGATACGAAAACGTGTGAAGTTTAGGGCATGTGTCAGGGTAGGGTTCAGTGTTAGAGTACCGGTTAGGGTTAGGGTTCGTTTAGGATAAGGGTTCGGGTTAGTTAAGGGTTAGGTTTAGGGTTCATGTTAGCATTAGAAAACGGGTTTAGGGTACAGGTGAGGGTACAAAAACTTTTCAGTGCTAGCGAACATATTAGGTTATGGGTTACGATTGTGATATGGCTTAGGCTTAGGTTTAGGGTTAAGGTAGGTTTAGGTTTAGTGTTAGGGTTAGCGAACGGGTAAGTTTTAGGGTACAGGTGAGGGTACGAAAACGTGTTAGTGTTAGGTTATGTGTTAGGGTAAGGGTTACTGTTAGTGTACGGTTTAGGTTTAGGGTACGGGTTAGGGTAAGGTTTAGGGTTAGGTGTAGGGTTTGGTTTAGGGTTAGGGTGGAGTTATCAAATGGTAAGGTTTAGAGTACAGGTGAGGGTATGGAAACGTGTTACGGTCAGGGTACGTATTAATGTACGGGTTGGTGTTAGTGTATGCGTTAAGATTAGGGTACATGGTTAGGGTAAGATGTAGAGTTAGGGTTACGTTTAGGTTTAGGGTTAGGTTTAGGGATAGCGAGCGGGTAAGGTTTAGGGTACACATGAGTGTATGAAAACGTTTTAGGCTTAGGGTACATGCTGGGGTTCATGTTAGGCTTAGTGCACAGATTAGGATTAGGGTACAGTTTAGGGTAATGTATAGGGATAGGGTTAGGGATAGGTTTTAGGGTTAGGGTTAGGTTTGGTGAATGGTTAATATATAGTGTACAGGTGAGGGTACAGAAATGTTTTAGTGTACGCGTTAGTGTTCGTGTATGGGTTAGGATTATGGGACGGGTTAGGGTAAGTTTAGGGTAAGATTTAGGGATAAGATTAGGGTTAAGGTTAGGGATAGCGAACAGGTAAGTATCAGGTTAAAAGTGAAGGTACGAAAACATGTTAAGCTTAGAGTACGGGTTAGTGTTAGTGTACGGGTTATGATTGGGGTACCACTTAGGGTAAGGTTAGGGTTAGGGTTAGGGATAGGTTTAGGGTTAAGGTTAGGGATAGTGAACCGGTATGGTTCAGGTTACATGTGATGGTTACGAATACGTGTTAGGGTTAGGGTACGTGATAGGTTATGGTTTATTTTTAGTTTATGGTTTAGGATTAGTGTATGGGTTAGTATAAGATTTAGGTGCAGGTTTAGGGTTAAGGTTTGGTTTAGGTTTAGGTTTAGTGTTAACGAACGGGTAAGGTTTAGGGTACAGGTGAGGGTACGAAAAGCTTTTAGGGTTAGGAAACGACTTAGTGTATGGGTTAGTTTTAGTATACGGGTTAGGATTAGGGTACAGGTTAGGGTAAGGATTAGGGTTAGGGTTAGGTTTAGGTTTAGGGTTAGTGTTAGGTTTCGTGAATGGTAAGTTTTAGGGTACAGGAGAGGGTATGAAAACGTGTTACGTTTAGGGTACCTGTTAGTTTCCTGGTTAGTTTTAGAGTACGTTTTAGGATAAGAGCACAGGTTCGGGTAAGGTTTAGGGTTAGGGTTAGGGTTAGGTTTAGGATTAGTGTTATGGTTATCAAACAGTTAAGTTTTAGGGTACATTTGAGGGTATGAAAAGCTTTTAGGGTTAGGGTATGTGTTAGGATATGTGTTAGTGTTAGTGTATGCATTAGCATTAGGGTACGGGTTAGGGTTATGTTTAGGGCTAGGGTTAGGGATAGCGAACAGGTAACCTTTAGGGTACAGGGGAGGGTATGGAAAAGTGTTAGTGTCAGGGTATGTGTTAGGGCACATGTTAGTGTGAGTGTATGGTTTAGTATTAGGGTACGGGTTAGGTTAAAGATTAGGGTCGGGGTTAGGTTTGGATTAGGGGTAGGGTTAGGGTTAGCGAACAGGTAAGGTTTAGGGTACAGATGAGGGTACGGAAAACTGTTACAGTCAGGGTACGTGTTAGGGCATGGGTTAGTGTTAGTGTATGCGTTAGGATTTGAGTACGGGTTAGGGTAAGGTGTAGGGTTGGGGTTAGGTTTAGGTTTAGGTTTAGGGTTAGGGTTACCGAAGGGTAAGGTTTAGGATACAAATGAGGGTATGGCAACGTGTTAGAGTCAGGGTACGTGTTAGGGCATGGTTTAGAGTTGGTGTACGGGTTAGGATGAGGGTACGGGTTAGGGTAAGGTGTAGTGTTGTGGTTAGGTTTATGTTTAGGGCTAGGGTTAGGGTTAGCGAATGGGTAAGGTTTAGGGTACAGTTGAGTGTATGGAAAATTTTAGGGTCAGGGTACGTGTTAGGGCATGCGTTAGTGTTAGTGTATGGGTTAAGATTAGGGTGCGGGTTAGGGTAAGGTGTAGGTTTGGGGTCCGTTTCGGTTTAGGACTACGGTTCGGGTTAGCAAACTTGTAAGGTTTAGGGTATAGGTGAGGTTACAGAAAAGTGTTGGGGTCAGGGTACGTGTTAAGGCAGAGGTTAGTGTTAGTGAACCGGTTAGGATTATGATTCGGGTTGGTGTAAGGTGTAGGGTTAGTGTTAGGTTTAGGTGTAGGGCTAGGGCTAGTGTTCGCGAATGGGTGATGTTTATGGTACAGGTGAGGGTAAGGAAACGTGTTAGGGTCATGTTACGTGTTAGGGCATGGGTTAGTGTTAGTGTACGGGTTAGGATTAGGGTACGGTTTAGGGTAAAGGTAGGGTTGCGGTTAGGGTTAGGTTTAGGGTTAGGGTTAGGGTTTGTGAATGGGTAACATTTAGTGTACAGGTGAGGGAACAAAAATGTTTTAGGGTACGGGTTAGTGTTAGTGTACGGGTAAGGATTAGGTTACGGGTTAGGGAAAGGTTTAGGTTTAGGTTTAGGGACAGGTTTAAGGTTAAGGTTAGGGACAGTGAACGGGTAAGTTTCAGGTTACAGATGAGGGTACAAAAACATTTTAGGCTTAGGGTACGGGTTACTCTTAGTGTCCAGTTTAGGATTAGTAGTGTACGTTTAGGGTAAGGGTTAGGGTTAGAGTTAGGTTTAGGCTTAGGTTTACGGTTAGTGAAGGGCCAAGCTTTAGGGTACAGGTGAGGGTAAGAATACGTGTTAAGGTTAGGGAACGTGTTAGGGTACGGGTTAGTGTTAGTGTACATGTTAGGATCAGGGTACGTTTTATTGTAAGGTATAGGGTTAGGGTTAGGGTTAGGTTTAGCGAACGGGTAAGGTTTAGGGTATAGGTGAGGGCACGCAAACTTTTTAGAGTTACGGTATGTGTTAGGGTACGTGTTAGTGTTAGAGTATGGATTAGGATTAGAGTATGGGTTAGTGTAAGTGTTAGGGTTAGTGTTAGCTTTATGGTTAAGGTTAGTGTTAGTGTTAGCCAATGGGTAAGCTTTAGGGTACAGGTGAGACTGTGAAAAATGTTAGGTTTAGGGTACATGTTAGATTACGGGTTAGTGTTAATGTAAGGTTTAGGAATAGGGTATGGTGTAGGGTAAGGTTTAGGGTTAGGTTTAGTGTTAGCACTCGGGTAAGTTTTAGGGTACATGTGAGGATACGAAAACGTGTGAAGTTTAGGGTATGTGTCAGGGTAGGGTTCAGTGTTAGAGTACCGGTTAGGGTTAGGGTTCGTTTAGGATAAGCGTTCGCGTTAGTTAAGGGTTAGGTTTAGGGTTCATGTGAGCATTAGAAAACGCGTTTAGGGTACAGGTGAGGGAACAAAATCTTTTTAGTGCTAGCGAATATATTAGGGTATGGTTTAGTGTTAGTGAATGGGTTATGATTGTGATATGGCTTAGGCTAAGGTTTAGGGTTAAGGTAGGTTTAGGTTTAGTGTTAGGGTTAGCGAACGGGTAAGTTTTAGGGTACAGGTGAGGGTACGAAAACGTGTTAGTGTTAGGTTATGTGTTGGGTAAGGTTTACTGTTAGTGTACGGTTTAGGTTTAGGGTACGGGTTAGGATAAGTTTTAGGGTTAGGTGTAGGGCTTGGTTTAGGGTTAGGGTGGAGTTATCAAATGGTAAGGTTTTTGGTACAGGTGACCATACGGAAACGTGTTAGGGTTAGGGTATGTATTATGGTACGGGTTAGTGTTAGTGTATTGGTTAAGAATAGGGTACAGGGTTAGGGTAAGATTTAGAGTTAAGGTTACCTTTAGGTTTAGGGTTAGGTTTAGGGATAGCGAGCGGGTAAGGTTTAGGGTACACATGAGGGTACGAAAACGTGTTAGGCTTAGGGTACATGCTAGGGTTCATGTCAGGCTTAGTGCACGGATTAGGATTAGGGTACAGGTTAGGGTAAGGTATAGGGATAGGGTTAGGGATAGGTTTTAGGGTTAGGGTTAGGTTTGGTGAATGGTTAATATTTAGTGTACAGGTGAGGGTACAGAAATGTTTTAGTGTACGCGTTAGTGTTCGTGTATGGGTTAGGATTATGGGACGGGTTAGGGTAAGTTTTAGGGTTAGGTTTAGGGATAAGATTAGGGTTAAGGTTAGGGATAGCGAACAGGTAAGTATCAGGTTAAAAGTGAAGGTACGAAAACATGTTAAGCTTAGAGTACGGGTTAGTGTTAGTGTACGGGTTATGATTGGGGTACCATTTAGGGTAAGGTTAGGCTTAGGGTTAGGGATAGGTTTAGGGTTAAGGTTAGGGATAGCGAACGGGTATGGTTCAGGTTACATGTGACGGTTACGAATACGTGTTAGGGTTAGGGTACGTGATATGTTACGGTTTATTTTTAGTGTACGGTTTAGGATTAGTGTCTGGGTTAGGGTGAGATTTAGGGGCAGGTTTAGGGTTAAGGTTTGGTTTAGGTTTAGGTTTAGTGTTAACGAACGGGTAAGGTTTAGGGTACAGGTGAGGGTACGAAAAGCTTTTAGGGTTAGGAAACGTCTTAGTGTATGGGTTAGTTTTAGTATACGTGTTAGGATTAGGGTACAGGTTAGGGTAAGGTTTAGGGTTAGGGTTAGGTTTAGGTTTAGGGTTAGTGTTAGGTTTTGTGAATGGTAAGTTTTAGGGTAAAGGTGAGGGTACGAAAACGTGTTACGTTTAGGGTACCTTTTAGTTTCCTGGTTAGTTTTAAAGTACGTTTAAGGATAAGAGCACAGGTTCGGGTAAGGTTTAGGGTTAGGGTTAGGGTTAGGTTTAAGATTAGTGTTATGGTTATCAAACAGTTAAGTTTTAGGGTACATTTGAGGGTATGAAAAGCTTTTAGGGTTAGGGTATGTGTTAGGATATGTGTTAGTGTTAGTGTATGCATTAGCATTAGGGTACCAGTTAGGGTTATGTTTAGGGCTTGGGTTAGGGTTAGCGAACAGGTAACCTTTAGGGTACAGGTGAGGGTATGGAAAAGTGTTAGAGTCAGGGTATGTGTTAGGGCACATGTTAGTGTGAGTGTATGGATTAGTATTAGGGTACGGGTTAGGCTAAAGATTAGGGTTGGGGTTAGGTTTGGATTAGGGTTAGGGTTAGGGTTAGCGAACAGGTAAGGTTTAGGGTACAGATGAGGGTACGGAAAACTGTTACAGTCAGGGTACGTGTTAGGGCATGGGTTAGTGTTAGTGTATGCATTAAGATTTGAGTACGGGTTAGGGTAAGGTGTAGGGTTGGGGTTAGGTTTAGGTTTAGGTTTAGGGGTAGGGTTACCAAAGGGTAAGGTTTAGGATACAAATGAGGGTATGGCAACATGTTAGAGTCAGGGTACGTGTTAGGGCATGGTTTAGAGTTGGTGTACGGGTTAGGATTAGGGTACGGGTTAGGGTAAGGGGTAGGGTTGTGGTTAGGTTTATATTTAGTGCTAGGGTTAGGGTTAGCGAATGGGTAAGGTTTAGGGTACAGTTGAGGTTATGGAAAATGTTAGGGTCAGGGTACGTGTTAGGGCATGCGTTAGTGTTATTGTATGGGTTAAGATTAGGGTGCGGGTTAGGGTAAGCTGTAGGTTTGGGGTCCGTTTCGGTTTAGGACAACGGTTCGGGTTAGCAAACTTGTAAGGTTTAGGGTATAGGTGAGGTTACAGAAAAGTGTTGGGGTCAGGGTGCGTGTTAAGGCAGAGGTTAGTGTTAGTGAACGGGTTAGGATTATGATTCGGGTTGGTGTAAGGTGTAGCGTTAGTGTTAGGTTTAGGTGTAGGGCTAGGGCTAGTGTTCGCGAATGGGTGATGTTTATGATACAGGTGAGGGTAAGGAAACGTGTTAGGGTCATGTTACGTGTTAGGGCATGTGTTAGTATTAGTGTACGGGTTAGGATTAGGGTACGGTTTAGGGTAAAGGTAGGGTTGCGGTTAGGGTTAGGTTTAGGGTTAGGGTTAGGGTTTGTGAATGGGTAACATTTAGTGTACAGGTGAGGGAACAAAAATGTTTTAGGGTACGGGTTAGTGTTAGTGTACGGGTTAGGATTAGGTTACGGGTTAGGGAAAGGTTTAGGTTTAGGTTTAGGGACAGGTTTAAGGTTAAGGTTAGGGACAGTGAACGGGTAAGTTTCAGGTTACAGATGAGGGTACAAAAACATTTTAGGCTTAGGGTACGTGTTACTCTTAGTGTCCACTTTAGGATTAGTGTACATTTAGGGTAAGGTTTAGGGTTAGAGTTAGCTTTAGGCTTAGGGGTACAGTTAGCAAACGGCCAAGCTTTAGGGTACAGGTGAGGATAAGAATACGTGTTAATTTTAGGGAACGTGTTAGGGTACGTGTTAGTGTTAGTGTACATGTTAGGATCAGGGTACGTTTTATTGTAAGGTATAGGGTTAGGGTTAGGGTTAGGTTTAGTGAACGGGTAAGGTTTAAGGTATAGGTGAGGGCACGCAAACTTTTTAGAGTTACGGTATGTGTTAGGGTACGGGTTAGTGTTAGAGTATGGATTAGGATTAGAGTATGGGTTAGGGTAAGTATTAGGGTGAATGTTAGCTTTATGTTTAAGGTTAATGTTAGTGTTAGACAATGGGTAAGCTTTAGGGTACAGTTGAGACTGAAAAAATGTTAGGTTTAGGGTACATGTTAGATTACGGGTTAGTGTTAATGTAAGGTTTAGGAATAGGGTATGGTGTAGGGTAAGGTTTAGGGTTAGGTTTAGTGTTAGCACTCGGGTAAGTTTTAGGGTACATGTGAGGATACGAAAACGTGTGAAGTTTAGGGTATGTGTCAGGGTAGGGTTCAGTGTTAGAGTACCGGTTAGGGTTAGGGTTCGTTTAGCATAAGGTTTCGGGTTAGTTAAGGGTTAGGTTTAGGGTTCATGTTAGCATTAGAAAACGGGTTTAGGGTACAGGTGAAGGTACAAAAACTTTTTAGTGCCACGGATATATTAGGGTATGTGTTAGTGTTAGTGAATGTGTTACAATTGTGATATGGCTTAGGCTAAGGTTTAGGGTTAAGGTAGGTTTAGGTTTAGTGTTAGGGTTAGCGAACGGGTAAATTTTAGGGTACAGGTGAGGGTACGAAAATGTGTTAGTGATAGGTTATGTGTTAGGGTAAGGGTTACTGTTAGTGTACGGTATAGGTTTAGGGTACGGGTTAGGGTAAGGTTTAGGGTTAGGTGTAGGGTTTGGTTTAGGGTTAGGGTGGAGTTATCAAATGGTAAGGTTTAGGGTACAGGTGAGGGTATGGAAACGTGTTAGGGTCAGGGTACGTATTAGGGTACGGGTTAGTGTTAGTGTATGGGTTAAGATTAGGGTACAGGTTTAGGGTAAAATTTACAGTTAGGGTTACGTTTAGGTTAAGGGTTAGGTTTAGGGATAGCGAGCGGGTAAGGTTTAGGGTACACATGAGGGTACGAAGACGTGTTAGGCTTAGGGTACATGCTAGGGTTCATGTCAGGCTTAGTGCACGGATTAGGATTCGGGTACGGGTTAGGGTAAGGTATAGAAATAGGTTTAGGGATACGTTTTGGGGTTAGGGTTAGGTTTGGTGAATGGTTAATATTTAGTGTACAGGTGAAGGTACAGAAATGTTTTAGTGTACGCGTTAGTGTTCGTGTATGGGTTAGGATTATGGGATGGGTTAGGGTAAGTTTTAAGGTTAGGTTTAGGGATAAGATTAGGGTTAAGGTTAGGGATAGAGAACAGGTAAGTATCAGGTTAACAGTGAAGGTACGAAAACATGTTAAGCTTAGAGTACGGGTTAGTGTTAGTGTACGGGTTATGATTGGGGTACCATTTAGGGTAAGGTTAGGGTTAGGGTTAAGGATAGTTTTAGGGTTAAGGTTAGGGATAGCGAACGGGTATGGTTCAGGTTACATGTGAGGGTTACGAATACGTGTTAGGGTTAGGGTACGTGATAGGTTACGGTTTATTTTTAGTGTACGGTTTAGGATTAGTGTATGGGATAGGGTAAGATTTAGGGGCAGGTTTAGGGTTAAGGTTTGGTTTAGGTTTAGGTTTAGTGTTAACGAACGGGTAAGGTTTAGGGTACAGGTGAGGGTACGAAAAGCTTTTAGGGTTAGGAAACGTCTTAGTGTATGGGTGAGTTTTAGTATACGGGTTAGTTTTAGGGTACAGGTTAGGGTAAAGATTAGGGATAGGGTTAGGTTTAGGTTTAGGGTTAGTGTTAGGTTTCGTGAATGGTAAGTTTTAGGGTACAGGTGAGGGTACGAAAACGTGTTACATTTAGGGTACCTGTTAGTTTCCTGGTTAGTTTTAGAGTACGTTTTAGGATAAGAGCACAGGTTCGGGTAAGGTTTAGGGTTAGGGTTAGGGTTAGGTTTAGGATTAGTGTTATGGTTATCAAACAGTTAAGTTTTAGGGTACATTTGAGGGTATGAAAAGCTTTTAGGGTTAGGGTATGTGTTAGGATATGTGTTAGTGTTAGTGTATGCATTAGCATTAGGGTACGGGTTAGGGTTATGTTTAGGGCTAGGGTTAGGGTTAGCGAACAGGTAACCTTTAGGGTACAGGTGAGGGTATGGAAAAGTGTTAGTGTCAGGGTATGTGTTAGGGCACATGTTAGTGTGAGTGTATGATTTAGTATTAGGGTACGGGTTAGGCTAAAGATTAGGGTTGGGGTTAGGTTTGGATTAGGGGTAGGGTTAGGGTTAGCGAACAGGTAAGGTTTAGGGTACAGATGTGGGTACGGAAAACTGTTACAGTCAGGGTACGTGTTAGGGCATGGGTTAGTGTTAGTGTATGCGTTAGGATTTGAGTATGGGTTAGGGTAAGGTGTAGGGTTGGGGTTAGGTTTAGGTTTAGGTTTAGGGATAGGTTTACCAAAGGGTAAGGTTTAGGATACAAATGAGGGTTTGGCAACGTGTTAGATTCAGGGAACGTGTTAGGGCATGGTTTAGAGTTGGTGTACGCGTTAGGATTAGGGTACGGGTTAGGGTAAGGGGTAGGGTTGTGCTTAGGTTTATGTTTAGGGCTAGGGTTAGGGTTAGCGAATGGGTAAGGTTTAGGGTACAGTTGAGGATATGGAAGATTTTAGGGTCAGTGTGCGTGTTAGGGCATGCGTTAGTGTTAGTGTATGGGTTAAGATTAGGGTGCGGGTTAGGGTAAGGTGTAGGTTTGGGGTCCGTTTCGGGTTAGCACAACGGTTCGGGTTAGCAAACTTGTAAGGTTTAGGGTATAGGTGAGGTTACAGAAAAGTGTTGGGTTCAGGGTGCGTGTTAAGGCAGAGGTTAGTGTTAGTGAACGGGTTAGGATTATGATTCGGGTTGTTGTAAGGTGTAGGGTTAGTGTTAGGTTTAGGTGTAGGGCTAGGGCTAGTGTTCGCGAATGGGTGATGTTTATGGTACAGGTGAGGGTAAGGAAACGTGTTAGGGTCATGTTACGTGTTAGGGCATGGGTTAGTGTTAGTGTACGGGTTAGGATTAGGGTACGGTTTAGGGAAAAGTTAGGGTTGCAGTTAGGGTTAGGTTTAGGGTTAGGGTTAGGGTTTGTGAATGGGTAACATTTAGTGTACAGGTGAGGGAACAAAAATGTTTTAGGGTACGGGTTAGTGTTAGTGTACGGGTTAGGATTAGGTTACGGGTTAGGGAAAGGTTTAGGTTTAGGTTTAGGGACAGGTTTAAGGTTAAGGATAGGGACAGTGAACGGGTAAGTTTCAGGTTACAGATGAGGGTACAAAAACATTTTAGGCTTAGGGTACGGGTTACTCTTAGTGTCCAGTTTAGTATTAGTGTACGTTTACGGTAAGGGTTAGGGTTAGAGTTAGGTTTAGGCTTAGGGTTACGGTTAGCGAATGGCCAAGCTTTAGGGTACAGGTGAGGGTAAGAATACGTGTTAAGGTTAGGGAACGTGTTAGGGCGAGTGTTCGCGAATGGGTGATGTTTATGATACAGGTGAGGGTAAGGAAACGTGTTAGGGTCATGTTACGTGTTAGGGCATGGGTTTTATTGTAAGGTATAGGGTTAGGGTGAGGGTTAGATTTAGCGAACGGGTAAGGTTTAGGGTATAGGTGAGGGCACGCAAACTTTTTAGAGTTACGGTATGTTTTAGGGTACGGGTTAGTGTTAGAGTATGGATTAGGATTAGAGTATGGGTTAGGGTAAGTGTTAGGGTTAGTGTTAGCTTTATGTATAAGGTTAGTGTTAGTGTTAGCCAAAGGGTAAGCTTTAGGGAACAGGTGAGACTGTGAAAAAATGTTAAGTTTAGGGTACATGTTAGATTACGGGTTAGTGTTAATGTAAGGTTTAGGAATAGGGTATGGTGTAGGGTAAGGTTTAGGGTTAGGTTTAGTGTTAGCACTGGGGTAAGTTTTAGGGTACATGTGAGGATACGAAAACGTGTGAAGTTTAGGGTATGTGTCAGGGTAGGTTTCAGTGTTAGAGTACCCGTTAAGGTTAGGGTTCGTTTAGGATAAGGATTCGGGTTAGTTAAGGGTTAGGTTTAGGGTTCATGTTAGCATTAGAAAACGGGTTTAGGGTACAGGTGAGGCTACAAAAACTTTTTAGTGCTAGCGAACATATTAGGGTATGGGTTAGTGTTAGTGAATGGTTTACGATTGTGATATGGCTTAGGCTAAACTTGAGGCCTAAGGTAAGTTTAGGTTTAGTGTTAGGGTTAGCGAATGGGTAAGTTTTAGGATACAGGTGAGGGTATGAAAACGTGTTAGGGTAAGGGTTACTGTTAGTGTACGGTTTAGATTTAGGGTACGGGTTAGGGTAAGGTTTAGGGTTAGGTGTAGGTTTTGGTTTAGGGTTAGGGTGGAGTTATCAAATGGTAAGGTTTAGGGTACAGGTGAGGGTACGGAAACGTGTTAGGGTCAGGGTACGTATTAGGGTACGGGTTAGTTTTAGTGTATGGGTTAAGATTAGGGTACAGGGTTACGGTAAGGTTTAGAGTTAGGGTTACGTTTAGGTTTAGGGTTAGGTTTAGGGATAGCGAGCGGGTAAGGTTTAGGGTACACATGAGGGTACGAAAACGTGTTAGGCTTAGGGTACATGCTAGGGTTCATGTTAGGCTTAGTGCACGGATTAGGATTAGGGTACAGGTTAGGGTAAGGTATAGGGATAGGGTTAGGGATAGGTTTTAGGGTTAGGGTTAGGTTTGGTGAATGGTTAATATTTAGTGTACAGGTGAGGGTACAGAAATGTTTTAGAGTACGCGTTAGTGTTCGTGTATGGGTTAGGATTATGGGAGGGGTTAGGGTAAGTTTCAGGGTTAGGTTTAGGGATAAGATTAGGGTTAAGGTTAGGGATAGCCAACAGGTAAGTATCAGATTAAAAGTGAAGGTACGAAATCATGTTAAGCTTAGAGTACGGGTTAGTGTTAGTGTACGGGTTATGATTGGGGTAACATTTAGGGTAAGGTTAGGGTTAGGGTTAGGGATAATTTTAGGGTTAAGCTTAGAGATAGCGAACGGGTATGGTTCAGGTTACATGTGAGGGTTACGAATACGTGTTAGGGTTAGGGTACGTGATAGGTGACGGTTTATTTTTAGTGTACGGTTTAGGATTAGTGTATGGGTTAGGGTAAGATTTAGGGGCAGGTTTAGGGTTAAGGTTTGGTTTAGGTTTAGGTTTAGTGTTAACGAACGGGTAAGGTTTAGGGTACAGGTGAGGGTACGAAAAGCTTTTAGGGTTAGGAAACGTCTTAGTGTATGGGTCAGTTTTAGTATACGGGTTAGGATTAGGGTACAGGTTAGGGTAAGGATTAGGGTTAGGGTTAGGGTTAGGTTTAGGTTGAGGGTTAGTGTTAGGTTTCGTGAATGGTAAGTTTTAGGGTACAGGTGAGGGTACGAAAACGTGTTACGTTTAGGGTACCTGTTAATTTCCTGTTTAGTTTTAGAGTACGTTTTAGGATAAGAGCACAGGTTCCGGTAAGGTTTAGGGTTAGGGTTAGGGTTAGGTTTAGGATTAGTGTTATGGTTATCAAACAGTTAAGTTTTAGGGTACATTTGAGGGTATGAAAAGCTTTTAGGGTTAGGGTATGTGTTAGGATATGTGTTAGTGTTAGTGTATGCATTAGCATTAGGGTACGGGTTAGGGTTATGTTTAGGGCTAGGGTTAGGGTTAGCAAACAGGTAACCTTTAGGGTACAGGTGAGGGTATGGAAAAGTGTTAGTGTCAGGGTATGTGTTAGGGCACATGTTAGTGTGAGTGTATGGTTTAGTATTAGGGTACGGGTTAGGTTAAAGATTAGGGTTGGGGTTAGGTTTGGATTAGGGGTAGGGTTAGGGTTAGCAAACAGGTAAGGTTTAGGGTACAGATGATGGTACGGAAAACTGTTACAGTCAGGGTACGTGTTAGGGCATGGGTTAGTGTTAGTGTATGCGTTAGGATTTGAGTACGGGTTAGGGTAAGGTGTAGGGTTGGGGTTAGGTTTAGGTTTAGGTTTAGGGATAGGGTTAAAAAAGGGTAAGGTTTAGGATACAAATGAGTGTATGGCAACGTGTTAGAGTCAGGGTAAGTGTTAGGGCATGGTTTAGAGTTGGTGTACGGGTTAGGATTAGGGTACGGGTTAGGGTAAGGAATAGGGTTGTGGTTAGGTTTATGTTTAGGGCTAGGGTTAGGGTTAGCGAATGGGTAAGGTTTAGGGTACAGTTGAGGGTATGGAAAATTTTAGGGTCAGGGTACGTGTTAGGGCATGCGTTAGTGTTAGTGTATGGGTTAAGATTAGGGTGCGGGTTAGGGTAAGGTGTAGGTTTGGTGTCCGTTTCGGTTTAGGACAACGGTTCGGGTTAGCAAACTTGTAAGGTTTAGGGTATAGGTGAGGTTACAGAAAAGTGTTGGGGTCAGGGTGCGTGTTAAGGCAGAGGTTAGTGTTAGTGAAAGGGTTAGGATTATGATTCGGGTTGGTGTAAGGTGTAGGGTTAGTGTTAGGTTTAGGTGTAGGGCTAGGGCGAGTGTTCGCGAATGGGTGATGTTTATGATACAGGTGAGGGTAAGGAAACGTGTTAGGGTCATGTTACGTGTTAGGGCATGGGTTACTGTTAGTGTATGGGTTAGGACTAGGGTACGGTTTAGGGTAAAGGTAGGGTTGCTCTTAGGGTTAGGTTTAGGGTTAGGGTTAGGGTTTGTGAATGGGTAACATTTAGTGTACTGGTGAGGGAACAAAAATGTTTTAGGGTACGGGTTAGTGTTAGTGTACGGGTTAGGATTAGGTTATGGGTTAGGGAAAGGTTTAGGTTTAGGTTTAGGGACAGGTTTAAGGTTAAGGTTAGGGACAGTGAACGGGTAAGTTTCAGGTTACAGATGAGGGTACAAAAACATTTTAGGCTTAGGGTACGGGTTACTCTTAGTGTCCAGTTTAGGATTAGTGTACGTTTAGGGTAAGGGTTAGTGTTAGAGTTAGGTTTAGACTTAGGGTTACGGTTAGCGAACGGCCAAGGTTTAGGGTTCAGGTGAGGGTAAGAATACGTGTTAAGGTTAGGGAACATTTTAGGGTATGGGTTAGTGTTAGTGTACATGTTAGGATCAGGGTACGTTTTATTGTAAGGTATAGGGTTAGGGTTAGGGTTAGGGTTAGCAAACGGGTAAGGTTTAGGGTACAGGTGAGGACACGCAAACTTTTTAGAGTTACGGTATGTGTTCGGGTACGGGTTAGTGTTAGAGTATGGATTAGGATTAGAGTATGGGTTAGGGTAAGTGTTAGGGTTAGTGTTAGCTTTATGTTTAAGGTTAGTGTTAGTGTTAGCCAATGGGTAAGCTTTAGGGTACAGGTGAGACTGTGAAAAAATGTTAGGTTTAGGGTACATGTTAGATTACGGGTTAGTGTTAATGTAAGGTTTAGGAATAGGATATGGTGTAGGATAAGGTTTAGGGTTAGGTTTAGTGTTAGCACTCGGGTAAGTTTTAGGGTACATGTGAGGATACGAAAACGTGTGAAGTTTAGGGTATGTGTCAGGTTAGGGTTCAGTGTTAGAGTACCAGTTAGGGTTAGGGTTCGTTTAGGATAAGGGTTCGGGTTAGTTAAGGGTTAGGTTTAGTGTTCATGTTAGCATTAGAAAACGGGTTTAGGGTACAGGTGAGGGTACAAAAACTTTTTAGTGCTAGCGAACATATTAGGGTATGGGTTAGTGTTAGTGAATGGGTTACAATTGTGATTTGGCTTAGGCTAAGGTTTAGGGTTAAGGTAGGTTTAGGTTTAGTGTTAGGGTTAGCGAACGGGTAAGTTTTAGGGTACAGGTGAGGGTACGAAAACGTTTTAGTGTTAGGTTATGTGTTAGGGTAAGGGTTTCTGTTAGTGTACGGTTTAGGTTTAGGGTACAGGTTAGGGTAAGGTTTAGGGTTAGGTGTAGGGTTTCGTTTCGGGTTAGGGTGCAGTAATCAAATGGTAAGGTTTAGGGTACAGGTGAGGGTACGGAAACGTGTTAGGGTCAGGGTACGTATTAGGGTACGGGTTAGTGTTAGTGTATGGGTTAAGATTAGGGTACAGGGTTAGGGTAAGATTTAGAGTTAGGGTTACGTTTAGGTTTAGGGTTAGGTTTAGGGATTACGAGCGGGTAAGTTTTAGGGTACACGTGAGGGTACGAAAACGTGTTAGGCTTAGGGTACATGCTAGGGTTCATGTTAGGCTTAGTGCACGGATTAGGATTAGGGTACAGGTTAGGGTAAGGTATAGCGATAGGGTTAGGGTTAGGTTTTAGGGTTAGGGTTAGGTTTGGTGAATGGTTAATATTTAGTGTACAGGTGAGGGTACAGAAATGTTTTAGTGTACGTGTTATTGTTCGTGTATGGGTTAGGATTATGGGACGGGTTAGGGTAAGTTTTAGGGTTAGGTTTAGGGATAAGATTAGGGTTAAGGTTAGGGATAGCAAACAGGTAAGTATCAGGTTAAACGTGAAGGTACGAAAACATGTTAAGCTTAGAGTACGGGTTAGTGTTAGTGTATGGGTTATGATTGGGGTACAATTTAGGATAAGGTTAGGGTTAGGGTTAGGGATAGTTTTAGGGTTAAGTTTAGGGACAGCGAACGGGTATGGTTCAGGTTACATGTGAGGGTTACGAATACGTATTAGGGTTAGGGTACGTGATAGGTTACGGTTTACTTTTAGTGTACAGTTTAGGATTAGTGAATGGGTTAGGGTAAGATTTAGGGGCAGGTTTAGGGTTAAGGTTTGGTTTAGGTTTAGGTTTAGTGTTAACGAACGGGTAAGGTTTAGGGTACAGGTGAGGGTACGAAAAGCTTTTAGGGTTAGGAAACGTCTTAGTGTATGGGTTAGTTTTAGTATATGGGATAGGTTTATGGTACTGGTTAGGGTAAGGATTAGGGTTAGGGTTAGTGTTCGGTTTCGTGAATGGTAAGTTTTAGGGTACAGGTGAGGGTACGAAAACGTGTTACATTTAGGGTACCTGTTAGTTTCCTGGTTAGTTTTAGAGTACGTTTTAGGATAAGAGCACAGGTTCGGGTAAGGTTTAGGGTTAGGGTTAGGGTTAGGTTTAGGATTAGTGTTATGGTTATCAAACAGTTAAGTTTTAGGGTAGAGGTGAGGGTATGGAAAAGTGTTAGTGTCAGGGTATGTGTTAGGGCACATGTTACTGTGAGTGTATGGTTTAGAACTACGGTACGGGTTAGGCTAAAGTTTAGGGTTGGGGTTAGGTTTTGGATTAGAGGTAGGGTTAGGGTTAGCGAACAGGTAAGGTTTAGTGTACAGATGAGGGAACGGAAAACTGTTACAGTCAGGGTACGTGTTAGGGCATGGGTTAGTGTTAGTGTATGCGTTAGGATTTGAGTACGGGTTAGGGTAAGGTGTAGGGTTGGGGTTAGGTTTAGGTTTAGGTTTAGGGGTAGGGTTACCAAAGGGGAAGGTTTAGGATACAAATGAGTGTATGGCAACGTGTTAGAGTCAGGGTAAGTGTTAGGGCATGGTTTAGAGTTGGTGTACGGGTTAGGATTAGGGTACGGGTTAGGGTAAGGTGTAGGGTAGTGGTTAGGTTTATGTTTAGGGCTAGGGTTAGGGTTAGCGAATGGGTAAGGTTTAGGGTACAGTTGAGGGTATGGAAAATTTTAGGGTCAGGGTACGTGTTAGGGCATGCGTTAGTGTTAGTGTATGTGTTAAGATTAGGGTGCGGGTTAGGGTAAGGTGTAGGTTTGGGGTCCGTTTCGGTTTAGGACAACGGTTCGGGTTAGCAAACTTGTAAGGTTTAGGGTATAGGTGAGGTTACAGAAAAGTGTTTGGGTCAGGGTGTGTGTTAAGGCAGAAGTTAGTGTTAGTGAACGGGTTAGGATTATGATTCGGGTTGGTGTAAGGTGTAGGGTTAGTGTTAGGTTTAGGTGTAGGGCTAGGGCTAGTGTTCGCGAATGGGTGATGTTTATGATACAGGTGAGGGTAAGGAAACGTGTTAGGGTCATGTTACATGTTAGGGCATGGGTTACAGTTAGTGTACGGGTTAGGATTAGGGTACGGTTTAGGGTAAAGGTAGGGTTGCGGTTAGGGTTAGGTTTAGGGTTAGGGTTAGGGTTTGTGAATGGGTAACATTTAGTGTACAGGTGAGGGAACAAAAATGTTTTAGGGTACGGGTTAGTGTTAGTGTATGGGTTAGGATTAGGTTACGGGTTAGGGAAAGGTTTAGGTTTAGGTTTAGGGACAGGTTTAAGGTTAAGGTTAGGGACAGTGAACGGGTAAGTTTCAGGTTACAGATGAGGGTACAAAAACATTTTAGGCTTAGGGTACGGGTTACTCTTAGTGTCCAGTGTAGGATTAGTGTACGTTTAGGGTAAGGGTTAGGGTTAGATTTAGGTTTAGGCTTAGGGTTACGGTTAGCGAACGGCCAAGCTTTAGGGTACAGGTGAGGGTGAGAATATGTGTTAAGGTTAGGGAATGTGTTAGGGTACGGGTTAGTGTTAGTGTACATGTTAGGATCAGGGTACGTTTTATTGTAAGGTATAGGGTTAGGGTTAGAGTTATGGTTAGCGAACGGGTGAGGTTTAGGGTATAGGTGAGGGCACGCAAACTTTTTATAGTTACGGTATGCGTTAGGGTACGGGTTAGTGTTAGAGTATGGATTAGGATTAGATTATGGGTTAGGGTAAGTGTTAGGGTTAGTGTTAGCTTTATGTTTAAGGTTAGTGTTAGTGTTAGCCAATGGGTAAGCTTTAGGGTACAGGTGAGACTGTGAAAAAATGTTAGGTTTAGGGTACATGTTAGATTACGGGTTAGTGTTAATGTAAGGTATAGGAATATGGTATGGTGTAGGTTAAGGTTTAGGGTTAGGTTTAGTGTTAGCACTCGGGTAAATTTAGGGTACATGTGAGGATACGAAAACGTGTGAAGTTTAGGATATGTGTCAGGGTAGGGTTCAGTATTAGTGTACCGGTTAAGGTAAGGCTTCGTTTAGGATAAGGGTTCCGGTTAGTTAAGGGTTAGGTTTAGGGTTCATGTTAGCATTAGAAACCGGGTTTAGGGTATAGGTGAGGGTACAAAAACTTTTTAGTGCTAGCGAACATATTAGGGTATGGGTTAGTGTTAGTGAATGGGTTACGATTGTGATATGGCTTAGGCTAAGGTTTAGGGTTAAGGTAGGTTTAGGTTTAGTGTTAGGGTTAGCGAACGGGTAAGTTTTAGGGTACAGGTGAGGGTACGAAAAATTGTTAGTGTTAGGTTTTGTGTTAGGGTAAGGTTTACTGTTAGTGTACGGTTTAGGTTTAGGGTACTGGTTAGGGTAAGGTTTAGGGTTAGGTGTAGGGCTTGGTTTAGGGTTGGGGTGTAGTTATCAAATGGTAAGGTTTAGGGTACAGGTGAGGGTATGGAAACTTGTTAGGGTCAGGGTACGTATTAGGGTACGGGTTAGTGTTAGTGTATGGGCTAAGCTTAGGGTACAGGCTTAGGGTAAAATTTAGAGTTAAGGTTACATTTAGGTTTAGGGTTAGGTTTGGGGATAGCGAGCGAGTAAGTTTTATGGTACACATGAGGGTACGAAAACGTGTTAGGCTTAGGGTACATGCTAGGGTTCATGTTATGCTTAGTGCACGGGTTAGGATTAGGGTACAGGTTAGGGTAAGGTATAGGGATAGGGTTAGGGATAGGTTTTAGGGTTAGGGTTAGGTTTGATGAATGGTTAATATTTAGTGTAAAGGTGAGGGTACAGAAATGTTTTAGTGTACGCGTTAGTGTTTGTGTATGGGTTAGGATTATGGGGCCGGTTAGGGTAAGTTTTAGGGTTAGGTTTAGGGAAAACATTAGGGTTAAGGTTAGGGATAGCGAACAGGTAAGTATCAGGTTAAAAGTGAAGGTACGAAAACATGTTAGGTTTAGAGGACAGGTTAGTGTTAGTGTACGAGTTATGATTGGGGTACCATTTAGGGTAAGGTTAGGGTTAGGGTTAGGGATTGGTTTAGGGTTAAGGTTAGGGATAGCGAACGGGTATGGTTCAGGTTACATGTGAGGGTTACGAATACGTGTTAGGGTTAGGGTACGTGATAGGTTACGGTTTATTTTTAGTGTACGGTTTAGGATTAGTGTATGGGTTAGGGTAAGATTTAGGGGCAGGTTTAGGGTTAAGGTTTGGTTTAGGTTTAGGTTTAGTATTAACGAACGGGTAAGGTTTAGGGTACAGGTGAGGGTACTAAAAGCTTTTAGGGTTAGGAAACGTCTTAGTGTATGGGTTAGTTTTAGTATACGGGTTAGGATTAGGGTACAGGTTAGGGTAAGGATTAGGGTTAGGGTTAGTGTTCGGTTTCGTGAATGGTAAGTTTTAGGGTACAGGTGAGGGTACGAAAACGTGTTACGTTTAGAGTACCTGTTAGTTTCCTTGTTAGTTTTAGAGTACGTTTTAGGATAAGAGCACAGGTTCGGGTAAGGTTTAGGGTTAAGGTTAGGGTTAGGTTTAGGATTAGTGTTATGGTTATCAAACAGTTAAGCTTTAGGGTACATTTGAGGGCATGAAAAGCTTTCAGGGTTAGGGTATGTGTTAGGATATGTGTTAGTGTTAGTGTATGCATTAGCATTAGGGAACGGGTTAGGGTTATGTTTAGGGCTAGGGTTAGGGTTAGCGAACAGGTAACCTTTAGGGTACAGGTGAGGGTATGGAAAAGTGTTAGTGTCAGGGAATGTGTTAGGGCATATGTTAGTGTGAGTGTATGGTTTAGTATTAGGGTACAGGTTAGGCTAAATATTAGGGTTGGGGTTAGGTTTGGATTAGGGGTAGGGTTAGGGTTAGCGAACAGGTAAGGTTTAGGGTACAGATGAGGGTACGGAAAACTGTGACATTCAGGGTACGTGTTAGGGCATTGGTTAGTGTTAGTGTATGCGTTAGGATTTGAGTACGGGTTAGGGTAATGAGTAGGGTTGGGGTTAAGTTTAGGTTTAGGATTAGGCTTAGGGTTACCAAACGGTAAGGTTTATGATACAAATGAGGGTATGACAACGTGTTAGAGTCAGGGTACGTGTTATGGCATGGTTTAGAGTTGGTGTACAGGTTAGATTAGGGTACGGGTTAGGATAAGGGGTAGGGTTGTGGTTAGGTTTATGTTTAGGGCTAGGGTTAGGGTTAGCGAATGAGTAAGGTTTATGGTACAGTTGAGGGTATGGAAAATTTTAGGGTCAGGGTACGTGTTAGGGCATGCGTTAGTGTTAGTGTATGGGTTAAGATTAGGGTGCGGTTTAGGGTAAGGTGTAGATTTGGAGTCCGTTTCGGTTTAGGACAACGATTCGGGTTAGCAAACTTGTAAGGTTTAGGGTATAAGTGAGGTTACAGAAAAGTATTGGGGTCAGGGTGCGTGTTAAGGCAGATGTTAGTGTTAGTGAACGGGTTACGATTATGATTCGGGTTGGTGTAAGGTGTAGGGTTAGTGTTAGGTTTAGGTGTAGGGCTAGGGCTAGTGTTCGCGAATGGGTGATGTTTATGGTACAGGTGAGGGTAAGGAAACGTGTTAGGGTCATGTTACGTGTTAGGGCATGGGTCAGTGTTAGTGTACGGGTTAGGATTAGGGTATGGTTTAGGGTAAAGTTAGGGTTGCTCTTAGGGTTAGGTTTAGGGTTAGGGTTAGGCTTTGTGAAAGGGTAACATTTAGTGTACAGGTGAGGGAACAAAAATGTTTTAGGGTACGGGTTAGTGTTAGTGTACGGGTTAGGATTAGGTTACGGGTTAGGGAAAGGTTTAGGTTTAGGTTTAGGGACAGGTTTAAGGTTAAGTTTAGGGACAGTGAACGGGTAAGTTTCAGGTTACAGATGAGGGTACAAAAACATTTTAGGCTTAGGGTACGGTTTACTCTTAGTGTCCAGTTTAGGATTAGTGTACGTTTAGGGTAAGGGTTAAGGTTGGAGTTAGGTTTAGGCTTAGGGTTACGGTTAGCGAACGGCCAAGCTTTAGGGTACAGGTGAGGGTAAGAATACGTGTTAAGGTTAGGGAACGTGTTAGGGTACGGGTTAGTGTTAGTGTACATGTTAGGATCAGGGTACGTTTTATTGTAAGGTATAGGGTTAGGGTTAGGGTTAGGGTTAGTGAACGGGTAACGTTTAGGGTATAGGTGAGGGCACGCAAATTTTTAGAGTTACGGTATGTGTTAGGGTACGGGTTAGTGTTAGAGTATGGATTAGGATTAGAGTATGGGTTAGCTTAAGTGTTAGGTTTAGTTTTAGCTTTATGTTTAAGGTTAGTGTTAGTGTTAGCCAATGGGTAAGCTTTAGGGTACAGGTGAGACTGTGAAAAAATGTTAGGTTTAGGGTACATGTTAGATTACGGGTTAGTGTTAATGTAAGGTTTAGGAATAGGGTATGGTGTAGGGTAAGGTTTAGGGTTAGGTTTAGTGTTAGCACTCGGGTAAGTTTTAGGGTACATGTGAGGATACGAAAACGTGTGAAGTTTAGGGTATGTGACAGGGTAGGGTTCAGTGTTAGAGTACAGGATAGGGTTAGGGTTCGTTTAGGATAAGGGTTCGGGTTAGTTAAGGGTTAGCTTTAGGGTTCATGTTAGCATTAGAAAACGGGTTTAGGGTACAGGTGAGGGCACAAAAAATTTTTAGCGTTAGCGAACATATTAGGGTATGGGTTAGTGTTAGTGAATGGGTTACGATTGTGATATGGCTTAGGCTAAGGTTTAGGGTTAAGGTAGGTTTAGGTTTAGTGTTAGGGTTAGCGAACGGGTAAGTTTTAGGGTACAGGTGAGGGTACGAAAACGTGTTAGTGTTAGGTTATGTGTTAGGGTAAGGGTTACTGTTAGTGTACGGTTTAGGTTTAGTGTAGGGTTAGAGTAAGGTTTAGGGTTAGGTGTAGGGCTTGGTTTAGGGTTAGGTTCGAGTTATCAAATGGTAAGGTTTAGGGTACAGGTGAGGGTACGGAAACGTGTTAGGGTCAGGGTACGTATTAGGGTACGGGTTAGTGTTATTGTATGGGTTAAGATTAGGGTACAGGTTTAGGGTAAGATTTAGAGTTAAGGTTACGTTTAGGTTTAGGGTTAGGTTTAGGGATAGCGAGCGGGTAAGATTTAGGGTACACTTGAGGGTACGAAAACTTGTTAGGCTTAGGGTACATGCTAGGGTTCATGTTAGGCTTAGTACACGGATTAGGATTAGGGCACAGGTTAGTGTAAGGTATAGGGATAGGGTTAGGGATAGGTTTTAGGGTTAAGGTTAGGTTTGGTGAATGGTTAATATTTAGTGTACAGGTGAGGGTACAGAAATGTTTTAGTGTACGCGTTAGTGTTCGTGTATGGTTTAGGATTATGGGACGGGTTAGGGTAAGTTTTAGGGTTAGCTTTAGGGATAAGATTAGGGTTAAGGTTAGGGATAGTGAACAGGTAAGTATCAGGTTAAAAGTGAAGGTACGAAACCATGTTAAGCTTAGAGAACGGGTTAGTGTTAGTGTACGGGTTATGATTGGGGTACCATTTAGGGTAAGGTTAGGGTTAGGGTTAGGGATAGGTTTAGGGTTAAGGTTAGGGATAGCGAACGGGTATGGTTCAGGTTACATGTGAGGGTTACGAATACGTGTTAGGGTTAGGGTACGTGATAGGTTACGGTTTATTTTTAGTGTACGGTTTAGTATTAGTGTATGGGTTTGGTTAAGATTTAGGGGCAGGTTTAGGGTTAAGGTTTGGTTTAGGTTTCGGTTTAGTGTTAACGAACGGGTAAGGTTTGGGGTACAGGTGAGTGCACGAAAAGCTTTTAGGGTTAGGAAACGTCTTAGTGTATGGGTTAGTTTTTGTATACGGGTGAGGATTAGGGTACAGTTTAGGGTAAGGATTAGGGTTAGGGTTAGGTTTAGGTTTAGGGTTAGTGTTAGGTTTCATGAATGGTAAGTTTTAGGGTACAGGTGAGGGTACGAAAACGTGTTACGTTTCGGGTACCTGTTAGTTTCCTGGTTAGTTTTAGAGTACGTTTTAGGATAAGAGCACAGGTTCGGGTAAGGTTTAGGGTTAGGGTTAGGTTTAGGATTAGCGTAATGGTTACCAAACAGTTAAGTTTTAGGGTACATTTGAGGGTATGAAAAGCTTTTAGGGTTAGGGTATGTGTTAGGATATGTGTTAGTGTTAGTGTATGCATTAGCATTAGGGTACGGGTTAGGGTTATGTTTAGGGCTAGGGTTAGGGTTAGCGAACAGGTAACCTTTAGGGTACAGGTGAGGGTATGGAAAAGTGTTAGTGTCAGGGTATGTGTTAGGGCACATATTAGTGTGAGTGTATGGTTTAGTATTAGGGTACGGGTTAGGCTAAAGATTAGGGTTGGGGTTAGGTTTGGATTAGGGGTAGGGTTAGGGTTAGCGAACAGGTAAGGTTTAGGGTACAGATGAGGGTACGGAAAACTGTTACAGTCAGGGTACGTGTTAGGGCATGGGTTAGTGTTAGTGTATGCGTTAGGATTTGAGTACGGGTTAGGGTAAGGTGTAGGGTTGGGGTTACGTTTAGGTTTAGGTTTAGGGGTAGGGTTACCAAGGGGTAAGGTTTAGGATACAAATGAGGGTATGGCAACGTGTTAGAGTCAGGGTACGTGTTAGGGCATGGTTTAGAGTTGGAGTACGGTTTAGGATTAGGGTACGGGTTAGGGTAAGGTGTAGGGTTGTGGTTAGGTTTATGTTTAGGGCTAGGGTTAGGGTTAACGAATGGGTAAGGTTTAGGGTACAGTTAAGGGTATGGAAAATTTTAGGGTCAGGGTACGTGTTAGGGCATGCGTTAGTGTTAGTGTATGGGTTAAGATTAGGGTGCGGGTTAGGGTAAGGTGTAGGTTTGGGGTCCGTTTCGGTTCAGGACTACGGTTCGGGTTAGCAAACTTGTAAGGTTTAGGGTATAGGTGAGGTTACAGAAAAGTGTTGGGGTCAGGGTGCGTGTTAAGGCAGAGGTTAGTGTTAGTGAACGGGTTAGGATTATGATTCGGGTTGATGTAAGGTGTAGGGTTAGTGTTAGGTTTAGGTGTAGGGCTTGGGCTAGTGTTCGCGAATGGGTGATGTTTATGGTACAGGTGAGGGTAAGGAAACGTGTTAAGGTCATGTTACGTGTTAGGGCATGGGTTAGTGTTAGTGTACGGTTTAGGATTTGCGTACGGTTTAGGGTAAAGGTAGGGTTAGGTTTAGGTTTAGGGTTAGGGTTTGTGAATGGGTAACATTTAGTGTACAGGTGAGGGAACAAAAATGTTTTAGGGTACGGGTTAGTGTTAGTGTACGGGTTAGGATTAGGTTACGGGTTAGGGAAAGGTTTAGGTTTAGGATTAGGGACAGGTTTAAAGTTAAGGTTAGGGACAGTGAACGAGTAAGTTTCAGGTTACAGATGAGGGTACAAAAACATTTTAGGCTTAGGGTACGGGTTACTCTTAGTGTCCAGTTTAGGATTAGTGTACGTTTAGGGTAAGGGTTAGGGTTAGAGTTAAGTTTAGGCTTAGGGTTACGGTTAGCGAACGGCCAAGCTTTAGGGTACAGGTGAGGGTAAGAATACGTGTTAAGGTTAGGGAACGTGTTAGGGTACGGGTTAGTGTTAGTGTACATGTTAGGATCAGGGTACGTTTTATTGTAAGGTATAGGGTTAGGGTTAGGGTTAGGTTTAGCGAACGGGTAAGGTTTAGGGAATAGGTGAGGGCACGCAAACTTTTTAGAGTTACGGTATGTGTTAGGGTACGGGTTAGTGTTAGAGTATGGATTAGGATTAGAGTATGGGTTAGGGTAAGTGTTAGGGTTAGTGTTAGCTTTATGTTTAAGGTTAGTGTTAGTGTTAGCCAATGGGTAAGCTTTAGGGTACAGGTGAGACTGTGAAAAAATGTTAGGTTTAGGGTACATGTTAGATTACGGGTTAGTGTTAATGTAAGGTTTAGGAATAGGGTATGGTGTAGGGTAAGGTTTAGGGTTAGGTTTAGTGTTAGCACTCGGGTAAGTTTTAGGGTACATGTGAGGATACGAAAACGTGTGAAGTTTAGGGTATGTGTCAGGGTAGGGTTCAGTGTTAGAGTACCGGTTAGGGTTAGGGTTCGTTTAGGATAAGGGTTCGGGTTAGTTAAGGGTTAGGTTTAGGGTTCATGTTAGCATTAGAAAACGGGTTTAGGGTACAGGTGAGGGTACAAAAACTTTTTAGTGCTAGCGAACATATTAGGGTATGGGTTAGTTTTAGTGAATGGGTTACGATTGTGATATGGCTTAGGCT
Organism: Hyperoodon ampullatus; assembly: GCF_949752795.1. Classification (NCBI taxonomy): domain Eukaryota; kingdom Metazoa; phylum Chordata; class Mammalia; order Artiodactyla; family Ziphiidae; genus Hyperoodon; species Hyperoodon ampullatus. Next base: position 1,161,555 of record NC_136933.1, read on the forward strand.
AAGGTTTAGGGTTAAGGTAGGTTTAGGTTTAGTGTTAGGGTTAGCGAACGGGTAAGTTTTAGGGTACAGGTGAGGGTACGAAAACGTGTTAGTGTTAGGTTATGTGTTAGGGTAAGGGTTACTGTTACTGTACGGTTTAGGTTTAGGGTACGGGTTAGGGTAAGCTTTTGGGGTATGCCTATGGCTTGGTTTAGGGTTAGGGTGGAGTTATCAAATGGTAAGGTTTAGGGTACACGTGAGGGTACGGAAACGTGTTAGGGTCAGGGTACATATTAGGGTACGGGTTAGTGTTAGTGTAAGGGTTAAGATTAGGGTACAGGCTTAGGGTAAGATATAGAGTTAAGGTTACGTTTAGGTTTAGGGTTAGGTTTAGGAATAGCGAGCGGGTAAGGTTTAGGGTACACATGAGGGTACGAAAACGTGTTAGGCTTAGGGTACATGCTAGGGTTCATGTTAGGCTTAATGCACGGATTAGGATTAGGGTACAGGTTAGGGTAAGGTATAGGGATAGGGTTAGGGATAGGTTTTAGGGTTAGGGTTAGGTTTGGTGAATGGTTAATATTTAGTGTACAGGTGAGGGTACAGAAATGTTTTAGTGTACGCGTTAGTGTCCGTGTATGGGTTAGGATTATGGGACGGGTTAGGGTAAGTTTTAGGGTTAGGTTTAGGGATAAGATTAGGGTTAATGTTAGGGATAGCGAACAGGTAAGTATCAGGTTAAAAGTGAAGGTACGAAAACATGTTAAGCTTAGAGTACGGGTTAGTGTTAGTGTACGGGTTATGATTGGGGTACCATTTAGGGTAAGGTTAGGGTTAGGGTTAGGGATAGGTTTAGGGTTAAGGTTAGGGATAGCGAACGGGTATGGTTCAGGATACATGTGAGGGTTAGGAATACGTGTTAGGTTTAGGGTACGTGATAGGTTACGGTTTATTTTTAGTGTATGTTTTTGGATTAGTGTATGGGTTAGGGTAAGATTTAGGGGCAGGTTTAGGGTTAAGGTTTGGTTTAGGTTTAGGTTTAGTGTTAACGAACGGGTAAGGTTTAGGGTACAGGTGAGGGCACGAAAAGCTTTTAGGGTTAGGAGACGTCTTAGTGTATGGGTTAGTTTTAGTATACGGGTTAGGATTAGGGTACAGGTTAGGGTAAGGTTTAGGGTTAGGGTTAGTGTTCGGTTTCGTGAATGGTCAGTTTCAGGGTACAGGTGAGGGTACGAAAACGTGTTACGTTTAGGGTACCTGTTAGTTTCCTGTTTAGTTTTAGAGTACGTTTTAGAATAAGAGCACAGGTTCGGGTAAGGTTTAGGGTTAGGGTTAGGTTTAGGTTTAGGATTAGTGTTATGGTTATCAAACAGTTAAGTTTTAGGGTACATTTGAGAGTATCAAAAGCTTTTAGGTTTAGGGTATGTGTTAGGGTATGTGTTAGTGTTAGTGTATGCATTAGCATTAGGGTACGGGTTAGGGTTTTGTTTAGGGCTAGGGTTAGGGTTAGCTAACAGGTAACCTTTAGGGTACAGGTGAGGGTATGGAAAAGTGTTAGTGTCAGGGTATGAGTTAGGGCACATGTTAGTGTGAGTGTATGGTTTAGTATTACGGTACGGGTTAGGCTAAAGATTAGGGTTGGGTTTAGGATTGGATTAGGGGTAGGGTTAGGTTTAGCGAACAGGTAAGGTTTAGGGTACAGATGAGGGTACGGAAATCTGTTACAGTCAGGGTACGTGTTAGGGCATGGGTTAGTGTTAGTGTATGCGTTAGGATTTGAGTACGGGTTAGGCTATGGTGTAGGGTTGGGGTTATTTTTAGGTTTAGGTTTAGGGGTAGGATTACCAAAGGGTAAGGTTTAGGATACAAATGAGGGTATGGCAACGTGTTAGAGTCAGGGTACGTGTTAGGGCATCGTTTAGAGTTGGTGTACGGGTTAGGATTAGGGTACGGGTTAGGGTAAGGGGTAGGGTTGTGGTTAGATTTTTGTTTAGGGCTACGGTTAGTGGTAGCGAATGGGTAAGGTTTAGGGTACAGTTGAGGGTATGGAAAATTTTAGGGTCAGGGTACGTGTTAGGGCATGCGTTAGTGTTAGTGAATGGGTTAAGATTTGGGTGCGGGTTAGGGTAAGGTGTAGGTTTGGGGTCCGTTTCGGTTTAGGACAACGGTTCGGGTTAGCAAACTTGTAAGGTTTAGGGTATAGGTGAGGTTACAGAAAAGTGTTGGGGTCAGGGTGCGTGTTAAGGCAGATGTTAGTGTTAGTGAACGGGTTAGGATTATGATTCGGGTTGGTGTAAGTTGTAGCGTTAGTGTTAGGTTTAGGTGTAGGGCTAGGGCTAGTGTTCGCGAATGGGTGATGTTTATGGTACAGGTGAGGGTAAGGAAACGTGTTAGGGTCATGTTACGTGTTAGGGCATGGGTTAGTGTTAGTGTACGGGTTAGGATTAGGGTACGGTTTAGGGTAAAGTTAGGGTTGCGGTTAGGGTTAGGTTTAGGGTTAGGGTTAGGGTTTGTGAATGGGTAACATTTAGTGTAGAGGTGAGGGAACAAAAATGTTTTAGGGTATGGGTTAGTGTTAGTGTATGGGTTAGGATTAGGTTACGGGTTAGGGAAAGGTTTAGGTTTAGGTTTAGGGACAGGTTTAAGGTTAAGGTTAGGGACAGTGAACGGGTAAGTTTCAGGTTACAGATGAGGGTACAAAAACATTTTAGGCTTAGGGTACGGGTTACTCTTAGTGTCCAGTTTAGGATTAGTGTACGTGTAGGGTAAAGGTTTAGGGTTAGAGTTAGGTTTAGGCTTAGGGTTACGGTTAGCGAACGGCCAAGCTTTAGGGTACAGGTGAGGGTCAGAATACGTGTTAAGGTTAGGGAATGTTTTAGGGTACGGGTTAGTGTTAGTGTACATGTTAGGATCAGGGTACGTTTTATTGTAAAGTATAGGGTTAGGGTTAGGGTTAGGGTTAGCGAACGGGTAAGGTTTAGGATATAGGTGAGGGCACGCCAACTTTTTAGAGTTACGGTATGTGTTAGGTTACGGGTTAGTGTTAGAGTGTGGATTAGGATTAGAGTATGGGTTAGGGTAAGTGTTAGGGTTAGTTTTAGCTTTATGTTTAAGGTTAGTGTTAGTGTTAGCCAATGGGTAAGCTTTAGGGTACAGGTGAGATTGTGAAAAAATGTTAGGTTTAGGGTACATGCTAGATTATGGGTTAGTGTTAATGTAAGGTTTAGGAATAGGGTATGGTGTAGGGTAAGGTTTAGGGTTAGGTTTAGTGTTAGCACTCGGGTAAGTTTTAGGGTACATGTGAGGATACGAAAACGTGTGAAGTTTAGGGCATGTGTCAGGGTAGGGTTCAGTGTTAGAGTACCGGTTAGGGTTAGGGTTCGTTTAGGATAAGGGTTCGGGTTAGTTAAGGGTTAGGTTTAGGGTTCATGTTAGCATTAGAAAACGGGTTTAGGGTACAGGTGAGGGTACAAAAACTTTTCAGTGCTAGCGAACATATTAGGTTATGGGTTACGATTGTGATATGGCTTAGGCTTAGGTTTAGGGTTAAGGTAGGTTTAGGTTTAGTGTTAGGGTTAGCGAACGGGTAAGTTTTAGGGTACAGGTGAGGGTACGAAAACGTGTTAGTGTTAGGTTATGTGTTAGGGTAAGGGTTACTGTTAGTGTACGGTTTAGGTTTAGGGTACGGGTTAGGGTAAGGTTTAGGGTTAGGTGTAGGGTTTGGTTTAGGGTTAGGGTGGAGTTATCAAATGGTAAGGTTTAGAGTACAGGTGAGGGTATGGAAACGTGTTACGGTCAGGGTACGTATTAATGTACGGGTTGGTGTTAGTGTATGCGTTAAGATTAGGGTACATGGTTAGGGTAAGATGTAGAGTTAGGGTTACGTTTAGGTTTAGGGTTAGGTTTAGGGATAGCGAGTGGGTAAGGTTTAGGGTACACATGAGTGTATGAAAACGTTTTAGGCTTAGGGTACATGCTGGGGTTCATGTTAGGCTTAGTGCACAGATTAGGATTAGGGTACAGTTTAGGGTAATGTATAGGGATAGGGTTAGGGATAGGTTTTAGGGTTAGGGTTAGGTTTGGTGAATGGTTAATATATAGTGTACAGGTGAGGGTACAGAAATGTTTTAGTGTACGCGTTAGTGTTCGTGTATGGGTTAGGATTATGGGACGGGTTAGGGTAAGTTTAGGGTAAGATTTAGGGATAAGATTAGGGTTAAGGTTAGGGATAGCGAACAGGTAAGTATCAGGTTAAAAGTGAAGGTACGAAAACATGTTAAGCTTAGAGTACGGGTTAGTGTTAGTGTACGGGTTATGATTGGGGTACCACTTAGGGTAAGGTTAGGGTTAGGGTTAGGGATAGGTTTAGGGTTAAGGTTAGGGATAGTGAACCGGTATGGTTCAGGTTACATGTGATGGTTACGAATACGTGTTAGGGTTAGGGTACGTGATAGGTTATGGTTTATTTTTAGTTTATGGTTTAGGATTAGTGTATGGGTTAGTATAAGATTTAGGTGCAGGTTTAGGGTTAAGGTTTGGTTTAGGTTTAGGTTTAGTGTTAACGAACGGGTAAGGTTTAGGGTACAGGTGAGGGTACGAAAAGCTTTTAGGGTTAGGAAACGACTTAGTGTATGGGTTAGTTTTAGTATACGGGTTAGGATTAGGGTACAGGTTAGGGTAAGGATTAGGGTTAGGGTTAGGTTTAGGTTTAGGGTTAGTGTTAGGTTTCGTGAATGGTAAGTTTTAGGGTACAGGAGAGGGTATGAAAACGTGTTACGTTTAGGGTACCTGTTAGTTTCCTGGTTAGTTTTAGAGTACGTTTTAGGATAAGAGCACAGGTTCGGGTAAGGTTTAGGGTTAGGGTTAGGGTTAGGTTTAGGATTAGTGTTATGGTTATCAAACAGTTAAGTTTTAGGGTACATTTGAGGGTATGAAAAGCTTTTAGGGTTAGGGTATGTGTTAGGATATGTGTTAGTGTTAGTGTATGCATTAGCATTAGGGTACGGGTTAGGGTTATGTTTAGGGCTAGGGTTAGGGATAGCGAACAGGTAACCTTTAGGGTACAGGGGAGGGTATGGAAAAGTGTTAGTGTCAGGGTATGTGTTAGGGCACATGTTAGTGTGAGTGTATGGTTTAGTATTAGGGTACGGGTTAGGTTAAAGATTAGGGTCGGGGTTAGGTTTGGATTAGGGGTAGGGTTAGGGTTAGCGAACAGGTAAGGTTTAGGGTACAGATGAGGGTACGGAAAACTGTTACAGTCAGGGTACGTGTTAGGGCATGGGTTAGTGTTAGTGTATGCGTTAGGATTTGAGTACGGGTTAGGGTAAGGTGTAGGGTTGGGGTTAGGTTTAGGTTTAGGTTTAGGGTTAGGGTTACCGAAGGGTAAGGTTTAGGATACAAATGAGGGTATGGCAACGTGTTAGAGTCAGGGTACGTGTTAGGGCATGGTTTAGAGTTGGTGTACGGGTTAGGATGAGGGTACGGGTTAGGGTAAGGGGTAGTGTTGTGGTTAGGTTTATGTTTAGGGCTAGGGTTAGGGTTAGCGAATGGGTAAGGTTTAGGGTACAGTTGAGTGTATGGAAAATTTTAGGGTCAGGGTACGTGTTAGGGCATGCGTTAGTGTTAGTGTATGGGTTAAGATTAGGGTGCGGGTTAGGGTAAGGTGTAGGTTTGGGGTCCGTTTCGGTTTAGGACTACGGTTCGGGTTAGCAAACTTGTAAGGTTTAGGGTATAGGTGAGGTTACAGAAAAGTGTTGGGGTCAGGGTACGTGTTAAGGCAGAGGTTAGTGTTAGTGAACCGGTTAGGATTATGATTCGGGTTGGTGTAAGGTGTAGGGTTAGTGTTAGGTTTAGGTGTAGGGCTAGGGCTAGTGTTCGCGAATGGGTGATGTTTATGGTACAGGTGAGGGTAAGGAAACGTGTTAGGGTCATGTTACGTGTTAGGGCATGGGTTAGTGTTAGTGTACGGGTTAGGATTAGGGTACGGTTTAGGGTAAAGGTAGGGTTGCGGTTAGGGTTAGGTTTAGGGTTAGGGTTAGGGTTTGTGAATGGGTAACATTTAGTGTACAGGTGAGGGAACAAAAATGTTTTAGGGTACGGGTTAGTGTTAGTGTACGGGTTAGGATTAGGTTACGGGTTAGGGAAAGGTTTAGGTTTAGGTTTAGGGACAGGTTTAAGGTTAAGGTTAGGGACAGTGAACGGGTAAGTTTCAGGTTACAGATGAGGGTACAAAAACATTTTAGGCTTAGGGTACGGGTTACTCTTAGTGTCCAGTTTAGGATTAGTAGTGTACGTTTAGGGTAAGGGTTAGGGTTAGAGTTAGGTTTAGGCTTAGGTTTACGGTTAGTGAAGGGCCAAGCTTTAGGGTACAGGTGAGGGTAAGAATACGTGTTAAGGTTAGGGAACGTGTTAGGGTACGGGTTAGTGTTAGTGTACATGTTAGGATCAGGGTACGTTTTATTGTAAGGTATAGGGTTAGGGTTAGGGTTAGGTTTAGCGAACGGGTAAGGTTTAGGGTATAGGTGAGGGCACGCAAACTTTTTAGAGTTACGGTATGTGTTAGGGTACGTGTTAGTGTTAGAGTATGGATTAGGATTAGAGTATGGGTTAGTGTAAGTGTTAGGGTTAGTGTTAGCTTTATGGTTAAGGTTAGTGTTAGTGTTAGCCAATGGGTAAGCTTTAGGGTACAGGTGAGACTGTGAAAAATGTTAGGTTTAGGGTACATGTTAGATTACGGGTTAGTGTTAATGTAAGGTTTAGGAATAGGGTATGGTGTAGGGTAAGGTTTAGGGTTAGGTTTAGTGTTAGCACTCGGGTAAGTTTTAGGGTACATGTGAGGATACGAAAACGTGTGAAGTTTAGGGTATGTGTCAGGGTAGGGTTCAGTGTTAGAGTACCGGTTAGGGTTAGGGTTCGTTTAGGATAAGCGTTCGCGTTAGTTAAGGGTTAGGTTTAGGGTTCATGTGAGCATTAGAAAACGCGTTTAGGGTACAGGTGAGGGAACAAAATCTTTTTAGTGCTAGCGAATATATTAGGGTATGGTTTAGTGTTAGTGAATGGGTTATGATTGTGATATGGCTTAGGCTAAGGTTTAGGGTTAAGGTAGGTTTAGGTTTAGTGTTAGGGTTAGCGAACGGGTAAGTTTTAGGGTACAGGTGAGGGTACGAAAACGTGTTAGTGTTAGGTTATGTGTTGGGTAAGGTTTACTGTTAGTGTACGGTTTAGGTTTAGGGTACGGGTTAGGATAAGTTTTAGGGATAGGTGTAGGGCTTGGTTTAGGGTTAGGGTGGAGTTATCAAATGGTAAGGTTTTTGGTACAGGTGACCATACGGAAACGTGTTAGGGTTAGGGTATGTATTATGGTACGGGTTAGTGTTAGTGTATTGGTTAAGAATAGGGTACAGGGTTAGGGTAAGATTTAGAGTTAAGGTTACCTTTAGGTTTAGGGTTAGGTTTAGGGATAGCGAGCGGGTAAGGTTTAGGGTACACATGAGGGTACGAAAACGTGTTAGGCTTAGGGTACATGCTAGGGTTCATGTCAGGCTTAGTGCACGGATTAGGATTAGGGTACAGGTTAGGGTAAGGTATAGGGATAGGGTTAGGGATAGGTTTTAGGGTTAGGGTTAGGTTTGGTGAATGGTTAATATTTAGTGTACAGGTGAGGGTACAGAAATGTTTTAGTGTACGCGTTAGTGTTCGTGTATGGGTTAGGATTATGGGACGGGTTAGGGTAAGTTTTAGGGTTAGGTTTAGGGATAAGATTAGGGTTAAGGTTAGGGATAGCGAACAGGTAAGTATCAGGTTAAAAGTGAAGGTACGAAAACATGTTAAGCTTAGAGTACGGGTTAGTGTTAGTGTACGGGTTATGATTGGGGTACCATTTAGGGTAAGGTTAGGCTTAGGGTTAGGGATAGGTTTAGGGTTAAGGTTAGGGATAGCGAACGGGTATGGTTCAGGTTACATGTGACGGTTACGAATACGTGTTAGGGTTAGGGTACGTGATATGTTACGGTTTATTTTTAGTGTACGGTTTAGGATTAGTGTCTGGGTTAGGGTGAGATTTAGGGGCAGGTTTAGGGTTAAGGTTTGGTTTAGGTTTAGGTTTAGTGTTAACGAACGGGTAAGGTTTAGGGTACAGGTGAGGGTACGAAAAGCTTTTAGGGTTAGGAAACGTCTTAGTGTATGGGTTAGTTTTAGTATACGGGTTAGGATTAGGGTACAGGTTAGGGTAAGGTTTAGGGTTAGGGTTAGGTTTAGGTTTAGGGTTAGTGTTAGGTTTTGTGAATGGTAAGTTTTAGGGTACAGGTGAGGGTACGAAAACGTGTTACGTTTAGGGTACCTTTTAGTTTCCTGGTTAGTTTTAAAGTACGTTTAAGGATAAGAGCACAGGTTCGGGTAAGGTTTAGGGTTAGGGTTAGGGTTAGGTTTAGGATTAGTGTTATGGTTATCAAACAGTTAAGTTTTAGGGTACATTTGAGGGTATGAAAAGCTTTTAGGGTTAGGGTATGTGTTAGGATATGTGTTAGTGTTAGTGTATGCATTAGCATTAGGGTACCAGTTAGGGTTATGTTTAGGGCTTGGGTTAGGGTTAGCGAACAGGTAACCTTTAGGGTACAGGTGAGGGTATGGAAAAGTGTTAGAGTCAGGGTATGTGTTAGGGCACATGTTAGTGTGAGTGTATGGATTAGTATTAGGGTACGGGTTAGGCTAAAGATTAGGGTTGGGGTTAGGTTTGGATTAGGGTTAGGGTTAGGGTTAGCGAACAGGTAAGGTTTAGGGTACAGATGAGGGTACGGAAAACTGTTACAGTCAGGGTACGTGTTAGGGCATGGGTTAGTGTTAGTGTATGCATTAAGATTTGAGTACGGGTTAGGGTAAGGTGTAGGGTTGGGGTTAGGTTTAGGTTTAGGTTTAGGGGTAGGGTTACCAAAGGGTAAGGTTTAGGATACAAATGAGGGTATGGCAACATGTTAGAGTCAGGGTACGTGTTAGGGCATGGTTTAGAGTTGGTGTACGGGTTAGGATTAGGGTACGGGTTAGGGTAAGGGGTAGGGTTGTGGTTAGGTTTATATTTAGTGCTAGGGTTAGGGTTAGCGAATGGGTAAGGTTTAGGGTACAGTTGAGGTTATGGAAAATTTTAGGGTCAGGGTACGTGTTAGGGCATGCGTTAGTGTTATTGTATGGGTTAAGATTAGGGTGCGGGTTAGGGTAAGCTGTAGGTTTGGGGTCCGTTTCGGTTTAGGACAACGGTTCGGGTTAGCAAACTTGTAAGGTTTAGGGTATAGGTGAGTTTACAGAAAAGTGTTGGGGTCAGGGTGCGTGTTAAGGCAGAGGTTAGTGTTAGTGAACGGGTTAGGATTATGATTCGGGTTGGTGTAATGTGTAGCGTTAGTGTTAGGTTTAGGTGTAGGGCTAGGGCTAGTGTTCGCGAATGGGTGATGTTTATGATACAGGTGAGGGTAAGGAAACGTGTTAGGGTCATGTTACGTGTTAGGGCATGTGTTAGTATTAGTGTACGGGTTAGGATTAGGGTACAGTTTAGGGTAAAGGTAGGGTTGCGGTTAGGGTTAGGTTTAGGGTTAGGGTTAGGGTTTGTGAATGGGTAACATTTAGTGTACAGGTGAGGGAACAAAAATGTTTTAGGGTACGGGTTAGTGTTAGTGTACGGGTTAGGATTAGGTTACGGGTTAGGGAAAGGTTTAGGTTTAGGTTTAGGGACAGGTTTAAGGTTAAGGTTAGGGACAGTGAACGGGTAAGTTTCAGGTTACAGATGAGGGTACAAAAACATTTTAGGCTTAGGGTACGTGTTACTCTTAGTGTCCACTTTAGGATTAGTGTACATTTAGGGTAAGGTTTAGGGTTAGAGTTAGCTTTAGGCTTAGGGGTACAGTTAGCAAACGGCCAAGCTTTAGGGTACAGGTGAGGATAAGAATACGTGTTAATTTTAGGGAACGTGTTAGGGTACGTGTTAGTGTTAGTGTACATGTTAGGATCAGGGTACGTTTTATTGTAAGGTATAGGGTTAGGGTTAGGGTTAGGTTTAGTGAACGGGTAAGGTTTAAGGTATAGGTGAGGGCACGCAAACTTTTTAGAGTTACGGTATGTGTTAGGGTACGGGTTAGTGTTAGAGTATGGATTAGGATTAGAGTATGGGTTAGGGTAAGTATTAGGGTGAATGTTAGCTTTATGTTTAAGGTTAATGTTAGTGTTAGACAATGGGTAAGCTTTAGGGTACAGTTGAGACTGAAAAAATGTTAGGTTTAGGGTACATGTTAGATTACGGGTTAGTGTTAATGTAAGGTTTAGGAATAGGGTATGGTGTAGGGTAAGGTTTAGGGTTAGGTTTAGTGTTAGCACTCGGGTAAGTTTTAGGGTACATGTGAGGATACGAAAACGTGTGAAGTTTAGGGTATGTGTCAGGGTAGGGTTCAGTGTTAGAGTACCGGTTAGGGTTAGGGTTCGTTTAGCATAAGGTTTCGGGTTAGTTAAGGGTTAGGTTTAGGGTTCATGTGAGCATTAGAAAACGGGTTTAGGGTACAGGTGAGGGTACAAAAACTTTTTAGTGCTAGCGAACATATTAGGGTATGGGTTAGTGTTAGTGAATGGGTTACAATTGTGATTTGGCTTAGGCTAAGGTTTAGGGTTAAGGTAGGTTTAGGTTTAGTGTTAGGGTTAGCGAACGGGTAAGTTTTAGGGTACAGGTGAGGGTACGAAAACGTTTTAGTGTTAGGTTATGTGTTAGGGTAAGGGTTTCTGTTAGTGTACGGTTTAGGTTTAGGGTACAGGTTAGGGTAAGGTTTAGGGTTAGGTGTAGGGTTTCGTTTCGGGTTAGGGTGCAGTAATCAAATGGTAAGGTTTAGGGTACAGGTGAGGGTACGGAAACGTGTTAGGGTCAGGGTACGTATTAGGGTACGGGTTAGTGTTAGTGTATGGGTTAAGATTAGGGTACAGGGTTAGGGTAAGATTTAGAGTTAGGGTTACGTTTAGGTTTAGGGTTAGGTTTAGGGATTACGAGCGGGTAAGTTTTAGGGTACACATGAGGGTACGAAAACGTGTTAGGCTTAGGTTACATGCTAGGGTTCATGTTAGGCTTAGTGCACGGATTAGGATTAGGGTACAGGTTAGGGTAAGGTATAGGGATAGGGTTAGGGATAGGTTTTAGGGTTAGGGTTAGGTTTGGTGAATGGTTAATATTTAGTGTACAAGTGAGGGTACAGAAATATTTTAGTGTACGCGTTATTGTTCGTGTATGGGTTAGGATTATGGGACGGGTTAGGGTAAGTTTTAGGGTTAGGTTTAGGGATAAGATTAGGGTTAAGGTTAGGGATAGCAAACAGGTAAGTATCAGGTTAAACGTGAAGGTACGAAAACATGTTAAGCTTAGAGTACGGGTTAGTGTTAGTGTATGGGTTATGATTGGGGTACAATTTAGGATAAGGTTAGGGTTAGGGTTAGGGATAGTTTTAGGGTTAAGTTTAGGGACAGCGAACGGGTATGGTTCAGGTTACATGTGAGGGTTACGAATACGTATTAGGGTTAGGGTACGTGATAGGTTACGGTTTACTTTTAGTGTACAGTTTAGGATTAGTGAATGGTTTAGGGTAAGATTTAGGGGCAGGTTTAGGGTTAAGGTTCGGTTTAGGTTTAGGTTTAGTGTTAACGAACGGGTAAGGTTTAGGGTACAGGTGAGGGTACGAAAAGCTTTTAGGGTTAGGAAACGTCTTAGTGTATGGGTTAGTTTTAGTATACGGGATAGGATTAGGGTACAGGTTAGGGTAAGGATTAGGGTTAGGGTTAGTGTTCGGTTTCGTGAATGGTAAGTTTTAGGGTACAGGTGAGGGTACGAAAACGTGTTACATTTAGGGTACCTGTTAGTTTCCTGGTTAGTTTTAGAGTACGTTTTAGGATAAGAGCACAGGTTCGGGTAAGGTTTAGGGTTAGGGTTAGGGTTAGGTTTAGGATTAGTGTTATGGTTATCAAACAGTTAAGTTTTAGGGTACAGGTGAGGGTATGGAAAAGTGTTAGTGTCAGGGTATGTGTTAGGGCACATGTTAGTGTGAGTGTATGGTTTAGTACTAGGGTATGGGTTAGGCTAAAATTTAGGGTTGGTGTTAGGCTTGGATTAGAGGTAGGGTTAGGGTTAGCGAACAGGTAAGGTTTAGGGTACAGATGAGGGTACGGAAAACTGTTACAGTCAGGGTACGTGTTAGGGCATGGGTTAGTGTTAGTGTATGCGTTAGGATTTGAGTACGGGTTAGGGTAAGGTGTAGGGTTGGGGTTAGGTTTAGGTTTAGGTTTAGGTGTAGGGTTACCAAAGGGTAAGGTTTAGGATACAAATGAGGGTATGGCAACGTGTTAGAATCAGGGTACGTGTTAGGGCATGGTTTAGAGTTGGTGTACGGGTTAGGATTAGGGTACGGGTTAGGGTAAGGGGTAGGGTTGTGGTTAGGTTTATGTTTAGGGCTAGGGTTAGGGTTAGCGAATGGGTAAGGTTTAGGGTAGAGTTGAGGGTATGGAAAATTTTAGGGTCAGGGTATATGTTAGGGCATGCGTTAGTGTTAGTGTATGGGTTAAGATTAGGGTGCGGGTTAGGGTAAGCTGTAGGTTTGGGGTCCGTTTCGGTTTAGGACAACGGTTCGGGTTAGCAAACTTGTAAGGTTTAGGGTATAGGTGAGGTTACAGAAAAGTGTTGGGGTCAGGGTGCGTGTTAAGGCAGAGGTTAGTGTTAGTGAACGGGTTAGGATTATGATTCGGGTTGGTGTAAGGTGTAGGGTTAGTGTTAGGTTTAGGTGTAGGGCTAGGGCTAGTGTTCGCGAATGGGTGATGTTTATGATACAGGTGAGGGTAAGGAAACGTGTTAGGGTCATGTTACGTGTTAGGGCATGGGTTACTGCTAGTGTACGTGTTAGGATTAGGGTACGGTTTAGGGTAAAGGTAGGGTTGCGGTTAGGGTTAGGTTTAGGGTTAGGGTTAGGGTTTGTGAATGGGTAACATTTAGTGTACAGGTGAGGGAACAAAAATGTTTTAGGGTACGGGTTAGTGTTAGTGTACAGGTTAGGATTAGGTTACGGGTTAGGGAAAGGTTTAGGTTTAGGTTTAGGGACAGGTTTAAGGTTAAGGTTAGGGACAGTGAACGGGTAAGTTTCAGGTTACAGATGAGGGTACAAAAACATTTTAGGCTTAGGGTACGGGTTACTCTTAGTGTCCAGTGTAGGATTAGTGTACGTTTAGGGTAAGGGTTAGGTTTAGAGTTAGGTTTAGGCTTAGGAGGGTACAGGTGAGGGTAAGAATACGTGTTAAGGTTAGGGAATGTATTAGGGTACGGGTTAGTGTTAGTGTACATGTTAGGATCAGGGTACGTTTTATTGTAAGGTATAGGGTTAGGGTTAGGGTTAGGGTTAGCGAACGGGTAAGGTTTAGGGTATAGGTGAGGGCACGCAAAATTTTTAGAGTTATGGTATGTGTTAGGGTACTGGTTAGTGTTAGAGTATGGATTAGGATTAGAGTATGGGTTAGGGTAAGTGTTAGGGTTAGTGTTAGCTTTATGTTTAAGGTTAGTGTTAGTGTTAGCCAATGGGTAAGCTTTAGAGTACAAGTGAGACTGTGAAAAAATGTTAGGTTTAAGGTACACGTTAGATTACAGGTTAGTGTTAATGTAAGGTTTAGGAATTGGGTATGGTGTAGGGTAAGGTTTAGGGTTAGGTTTAGTGTTGGCACTCGGGTAAGTTTTAGGGTACAAGTGAGGATACGAAAACGTGTGAAGTTTAGGGTATGTGTCAGGGTAGGGTTCAGTGTTAGAGTACCGGTTAGGGTTAGGGTTCGTTTAGGATAAGGGTTCGGGTTAGTTAAGGGTTAGGTTTAGGGTTCATGTTAGCATTAGAAAACGGGTTTATGGTACAGGTGAGGGTACAAAAACATTTTAGTGCTAGCGAACATATTAGGGTATGGGTTAGTGTTAGTGAATGGGTTACGATTGTGATATGGCTTAGGCTAAGGTTTAGGGTTAAGGTAGGTTTAGGTTTAGTGTTAGGGTTAGCGAACAGGTAAGTTTTAGGGTACAGGTGAGGGTACGAAAACGTGTTAGTGTTAGGTTATGTGTTAGGGTAAGGGTTACTGTTAGTGTACGGTTTAAGTTTAGGGTACGGGTTAGGGTAAGGTTTAGGGTTAGGTGTAGGTTTTCGTTTAGGGTTAGGGTGGAGTTATCAAATGGTAAGGTTTAGGGTACAGGTGAGGGTACGGAAACGTGTTAGGGTCAGGGTACGTATTAGGGTACGGGTTAGTGTTAGTGTATGGGTTAAGATTAGGGTACAGGGTTAGGGTAAGATTTAGAGCTAGGGTTACGTTTAGGTTTAGGGTTAGGTTTAGGGACAGCGAGCGGGTAAGCTTTAGGGTACACATGAGGGTATGAAAACGTGTTAGGCTTAGGGTACATGCTAGGGTTCATGTTAGGCTTAGTGCACGGATTAGGATTAGGGTACAGGTTAGGGTAAGGTATAGGGATAGGGTTAGGGATAGGTTTTAGGGTTAGGGTTAGGTTTGGTGAATGGTTAATATTTAGTGTACATGTGAGGGTACAGAAATGTTTTAGTGTACACGTTAGTCTTCGTGTATGGGTTAGGATTATGGGACGGGTTAGGGTAAGTTTCAGTGTTAGGTTTAGGGATAAGATTAGGGTTAAGGTTAGGGATAGCGAACAGGTAAGTATCAGGTTAAAAGTGAAGGTACGAAAACATGTTAAGCATAGAGTACAGGTTAGTGTTAGTGTACGGGTTATGATTGGGGTACCATTTAGGGTAAGGTTAGGGTTATGGTTAGGGATAGGTTTAGGGTTAAGGTTAGGGATAGCGAACGGGTATGGTTCAGGTTACATGTGAGGGTTACGAATACGTGTTAGGGTTAGGGTACGTGATAGGTTACGGCTTATTTTTAGTGTATGGTTTAGGATTAGTGTATGGGTTAGGGTAAGATTTAGGGGCAGGTTTAGGGTTAAGGTTTGGTTTAGGTTTAGGTTTAGTGTTAACGAACGGGTAAGGTTTAGGGTACAGGTGAGGGTACGAAAAGCTTTTAGGGTTAGGAAACGTCTTAGTGTATGGGTTAGTTTTAGTATACGGGTTAGGATTAAGGTACAGGTTAGGGTAAGGATTAGGGTTAGGGTTAGGGTTAGGTTTAGGGTTAGTGGTAGGTTTCGTGAATGGTAAGTTTTAGGGTACAGGTGAGGGTACGAAAACGTGTTACGTTTAGGGTACCTGTTAGTTTCCTGGTTAGTTTTAGAGTACGTTTTAGGATAAGAGCACAGGTTCGGGTAAGGTTTAGGGTTAGGGTTAGGGTTAGGTTTAGGATTAGTGTTATGGTTATCAAACAGTTAAGTTTTAGGGTACATTTGAGGGTATGAAAAGCTTTTAGGGTTAGGGTATGTGTTAGGATATGTGTTAGTGTTAGTGTATGCATTAGCATTAGGGTACGGGTTAGGGTTATGTTTAGGGCTAGGGTTAGGGTTAGCGAACAGGTAACCTTTAGGGTACAGGTGAGGGTATGGAAAAGTGTTAGTGTCAGGGTATGTGTTAGGGCACATGTTAGTGTGAGTGTATGGTTTAGTATTAGGGTACGGGTTAGGCTAAAGATTAGGGTTGGGGTTAGGTTTGGATTAGGGGTATGGTTAGGGTTAGCGAACAGGTAAGGTTTAGGGTACAGATGAGGGTACGGAAAACTGTTACAGTCAGGGTACGTGTTAGGGCATGGGTTAGTGTTAGTGTATGCGTTAGGATTTGAGTACGGGTTAGGGTAAGGTGTAGGGTTGGGGTAAGGTTTAGGTTTAGGTTTAGGTTTATGGGTAGGGTTACCGAAGGGTAAGGTTTAAGATACAAATGAGGGTATGGCAACGAGTTAGAGTCAGGGTACGTGTTAGGGCATGGTTTAGAGTTGGTGTACGGGTTAGGATTAGGGTACGGGTTAGGGTAAGGTGTAGGGTTGTGGTTAGGTTTATGTTTAGGGCCAGGGTTAGGGTTAGCGAATTGGTAAGGTTTAGGGTACAGTTGATGTTATTGAAAATTTTAGGGCCAGGGTACGTGTTAGGGCATGCGTTAGTGTTAGTGTATGGGTTAAGATTAGGGTTCGGGTTAGGGTAAGGTGTAGGTTTGGGGTCTGTTTCGGTTTAGGACTACGGTTCGGTTTAGCAAACTTGTAAGGTTTAGGGTATAGGTGAGGTTACAGAAAAGTGTTGGGGTCAGGTGCCTGTTTAGGCAGAGGTTAGTGTTACTGAACGGTTTAGGATTATGATTCGGGTTGGTGTAAGGTGTAGGGTTAGTGTTAGGTTTAGGTGTAGGGCTAGGGCTAGTGTTCGCGAATGGGTGATGTTTATGGTACAGGTGAGGGTAAGGAAACTTTTTAGGGTCATGTTACGTGTTACGGCATGGGTTAGTGTTAGTGTATGGGTTAGGATTATGGTACGGTTTAGGGTAAAGGTAGGGTTGCGGTTAGGGTTAGGTTTAGGGTTAGGGTTAGCGTTTGTGAATGGGTAACATTTAGTGTACAGGTGAGGGAACAAAAATGTTTTAGGGTACGGGTTAGTGTTAGTGTATGTGTTAGGATTAGGTTACGGGTTAGGGAAAGGTTTAGGTTTAGATTTAGGGACAGGTTTAAGGTTAAGGTTAGGGACAATGAACGGGTAAGTTTCAGGTTCAGATGAGGGTACAAAAACATTTTAGGCTTAGGGTACGGGTTACTCTTAGTGTCCAGTTTAGGATTAGTGTACGTGTAGGGTAAGGGTTAGGGTTAGAGTTAGGTTTAGGCTTAGGGTTACGTTTAGCGAATGGCCAAGCTTTAGGGTACAGGTGAGGGTAAGAATTCGTGTTAAGGTTAGGGAACATGTTAGGGTACGGGTTAGTGTTAGTGTACATTTTAGGATCAGGGTACGTTTTATTGTAAGGTATAGGGTTAGGGTTAGGGTTAGGTTTAGCGAACGGGTAAGGTTTAGGGTATAGGTGAGGGCACGCAAACTTTTTAGAGTTACGGTATTTGTTAGGGTACGGGTTAGTGTTAGAGTATGGATTAGGATTAGAGTATGGGTTAGGGTAAGTGTTAGGGTTAGTGTTAGCTTTATGTTTCAGATTAGTGTTAGTGTTAGCCAATGGGTAAGCTTTAGGGTACAGGTGAGACTGTGAAAAAATGTTAGGTTTAGAGTACATGTTAGATTACGGGTTAGTGTTAATGTAAGGTTTAGGAATAGGGTATGGTGTAGGGTAAGGTTTAGGGTTAGGTTTAGTGTTAGCACTCGGGTAAGTTTTAGGGTACATGTGAGGATACGAAAACGTGTGAAGTTTAGGGTATGTGTCAGGGTAGGGTTCAGTGTCAGAGTACTGGTTAGGGTTAGGGTTCGTTTAGGATAAGGGTTCGGGTTAGTTAAGGGTTAGGTTTAGGGTTCATGTTAGCATTAGAAAACGGGTTTAGGGTACAGGTGAGGGTACAAAAACTTTTTAGTGCTAGCGAACATATTAGGGTATGGGTTAGTGTTAGTGAATGGGTTACGATTGTGATATGGCTTAGGCTAAGGTTTAGGGTTAAGGTAGCTTTAGGTTTAGTGTTAGGGTTAGCGAATGGGTAAGTTTTAGGGTACAGGTGAGGGTACGAAAACGTGTTAGTGTTAGGTTATGTGTTAGGGTAAGGGTTACTGTTAGTGTACGGTTTAGGTTTAGGGTATGGGTTAGGGTAAGGTTTAGGGTTAGGTGTAGGGTTTGGTATAGTGTTAGGGTGGAGTTATCAAAAGGTAAGGTTTAGGGTACAGGTGAGGGTACGGAAACGTGTTAGGGTCAGGGTACGTATTAGGGTACGGGTTAGTGTTAGTGTATGGGTTAAGATTAGGGTACAGGGTTAGGGTAAGATTTAGAGCTAGGGTTACATTTAGGTTTAGGGTTAGGTTTAGGGACAGCGAGCGGGTAAGCTTTAGGGTACACATTAGGGTACGAAAACGTGTTAGGCTTAGGGTACATGCTAGGGTTCATGTTAGGCTTAGTGCACGGATTAGGATTAGGGTACAGGTTAGGGTAAGGTATAGGGATAGGGTTAGGGATAGGTTTTAGGGTTAGGGTTAGGTTTGGTGAATGGTTAATATTTAGTGTACAGGTGAGGGTACAGAAATGTTTTAGTGTACACGTTAGTGTTCGTGTATGGGTTAGGATTATGGGACGGGTTAGGGTAAGTTTCAGGGTTAGGTTTAGGGATAAGATTAGGGTTAAGGTTAGGGATAGCGAACAGGTAAGTATCAGGTTAAAAGTGAAGGTACGAAAACATGTTAAGCTTAGAGTACGGGTTAGTGTTAGTGTACGGGTTATGAATGGGGTACCATTTAGGGTAAGGTTAGGGTTATGGTTAGGGATAGCGAACGGGTATGGTTCAGGTTACATGTGAGGGTTACGAATACGTGTTAGGGTTAGGGTACGTGATAGGTTACGGTTTATTTTTAGTGTACGGTTTTGGATTAGTGTATGGGTTAGGGTAAGATTTAGGGGCAGGTTTAGGGTTAAGGTTTGGTTTAGGTTTAGGTTTAGTGTTAACGAACGGGTAAGGTTTAGGGTACTGGTGAGGGTACGAAAAGCTTTTAGGGTTAGGAAACGTCTTAGTGTATGGGTTAGTTTTAGTATACGGGTTAGGATTAGGGTACAGGTTAGGGTAAGGATTAGGGTTAGGTTTAGGTTTAGGTTTAGGGGTAGGGTTACCGAAGGGTAAGGTTTAAGATACAAATGAGGGTATGGCAACGAGTTAGAGTCAGGGTACGTGTTAGGGCATGGTTTACAGTTGGTGTACGGATTAGGATTATGGTACGGTTTAGGGTAAAGTTAGGGTTGCGGTTAGGGTTAGGTTTCGGGTTAGGGTTAACGTTTGTGAATGGGTAACATTTAGTGTACAGGTGAGGGAACAAAAATGTTTTAGGGTACGGGTTAGTGTTAGTGTATGTGTTAGGATTAGGTTACGGGTTAGGGAAAGATTTAGGTTTAGATTTAGGGACAGGTTTAAGGTTAAGGTTAGGGACAATGAACGGGTAAGTTTCAGGTTACAGATGAGGGTACAAAAACATTTTAGGCTTAGGGTACGGGTTACTCTTAGTGTCCAGTTTAGGATTAGTGTACGTGTAGGGTAAGGGTTAGGGTTAGAGTTAGGTTTAGGCTTAGGGTTACGGTTAGAGAATGGCCAAGCTTTAGAGTACAGGTGAGGGTAAGAATTCGTGTTAAGGTTAGGGAACATGTTAGGGTACGGGTTAGTGTTAGTGTACATTTTAGGATCAGGGTACGTTTTATTGTAAGGTATAGGGTTAGGGTTAGGGTTAGGTTTACCGAACGGGTAAGGTTTAGGGTATAGGTGAGGGCACGCAAACTTTTTAGAGTTACGGTATTTGTTAGGGTACGGGTTAGTGTTAGAGTATGGATTAGGATTAGAGTATGGGTTAGGGTAAGTGTTAGGGTTAGTGTTAGCTTTATGTTTAAGGTTAGTGTTAGTGTTAGCCAATGGGTAAGCTTTAGGGTACAGGTGAGACTGTGAAAATATGTTAGGTTTAGAGTACATGTTAGATTACGGGTTAGGGTTAATGTAAGGGTTAGGAATAGGGTATGGTGTAGGGTAAGGTTTAGGGTTAGGTTTAGTGTTAGCACTCGGGTAAGTTTTAGGGTACATGTGAGGATACGAAAACGTGTGAAGTTTAGGGTATGTGTCAGGGTAGGGTTCAGTGTTAGAGTACCGGATAGGGTTAGGGTTCGTTAAGGATAAGGGTTCGGGTTAGTTAAGGGTTAGGTTTAGGGTTCATGTGAGCATTAGAAAACGGGTTTACGGTACAGGTGAGGGTACAAAAACTTTTTAGTGCTAGCGAACATATTAGGGTATGGGTTAGTGTTAGTGAATGGGTTACGATTGTGATATGGCTTAGGCTAAGGTTTAGGGTTAAGGTAGGTTTAGGTTTAGTGTTAGGGTTAGCGAATGGGTAAGTTTTAGGGTACAGGTTAGGGTACGAAAACGTGTTACGTTTAGGGTACCTGTTAGTTTCCTGGTTAGTTTTAGAGTACGTTTTAAGATAAGAGCACAGTTTCGGGTAAGGTTTAGGGTTAGGGTTAGGGTTAGGTTTAGGATTAGTGTTATGGTTATCAAACAGTTAAGTTTTAGGGTACATTTGAGGGTATGAAAAGCTTTTAGGGTTAGGGTATGTGTTAGGATATGTGTTAGTGTTAGTGTATGCATTAGCATTAGGGTACAGGTTAGGGTTATGTTTAGGGCTAGGGTTAGGGTTAGCGAACAGGTAACCTTTAGGGTACAGGTGAGGGTATGGAAATGTGTTAGTGTCAGGGTATGTGTTAGGGCACATGTTAGTGTGAGTGTATGGTTTAGTATTAGGGTACGGGTTAGGCTAAAGATTAGGGTTGGGGTTAGGTTTGGATTAGGGGTATGGTTAGGGTTAGCGAACAGGTAAGGTTTATGGTACAGATGAGGGTACGGAAAACTGTTACAGTCAGGGTACGTGTTAGGGCATGGGTTAGTGTTAGTGTATGCATTAGGATTTGAGTACGGGTTAGGGTAAGGTGTAGGGTTGGGGTAAGGTTTAGGTTTAGGTTTAGGTTTATGGGTAGGGTTGCCGAAGGGTAAGGTTTAAGATACAAATGAAGGTATGGCAACGAGTTAGAGTCAGGGTACGTGTTAGGGCATGGTTTAGAGTTGGTGTACGGGTTAGGATTAGGGTACGGGTTAGGGTAAGGTGTAGGGTTGTGGTTAGGTTTATGTTTAGGGCCAGGGTTAGGGTTAGCGAATTGGTAAGGTTTAGGGTACAGTTGAGGTTATGGAAAATTTTAGGGCCAGGGTACGTGTTAGGGCATGTGTTAGTGTTAGTGTATGGGTTAAGATTAGGGTTCGGGTTAGGGTAAGGTGTAGGTTTGGGGTCTGTTTCGGTTTAGGACTACGGTTCGGGTAAGCAAACTTGTAAGGTTTAGGGTATAGGTGAGGTTACAGAAAAGTGTTGGGGTCAGGTGCCTGTTTAGGCAGAGGTTAGTGTTACTGAACGGTTTAGGATTATGATTCGGGTTCGTGTAAGGTGTAGGATTAGTGTTAGGTTTAGGTGTAGGGCTAGGGCTAGTGTTCGCGAATGGGTGATGTTTATGGTACAGGTGAGGGTAAGGAAACTTTTTAGGGTCATGTTACGTGTTACGGCATGGGTTAGTGTTAGTGTACGGGTTAGGATTATGGTACGGTTTAGGTTAAAGGTAGGGTTGCGGTTAGGGTTAGGTTTAGGGTTAGGGTTAGCGTTTGTGAATGGGTAACATTTAGTGTACAGGTGAGGGAACAAAAATGTTTTAGGGTACGGGTTAGTGTTAGTGTATGTGTTAGGATTAGGTTACGGGTTAGGGAAAGGTTTAGGTTTAGATTTAGGGACAGGTTTAAGGTTAAGGTTAGGGACAATGAACGGGTAAGTTTCAGGTTACAGATGAGGGTACAAAAACATTTTAGGCTTAGGGTACCGGTTACTCTTAGTGTCCAGTGTAGGATTAGTGTACGTTTAGGGTAAGGGTTAGGATTAGAGTTAGGTTTAGGCTTAAGGTTACGGTTAGCGAATGGCCAAGCTTTAGGGTACAGGTGAGGTTAAGAATACGCGTTAAGGTTAGGGAACATGTTAGGTTACGGGTTAGTGTTAGTGTACATGTTAGGATCAGGGTACGTTTTATTGTAAGGTATAGGGTTAGGGTTAGGGTTAGGTTTAGCGAACGGGTAAGGTTTAGGGTATAGGTGAGGGCACGCAAAGTTTTTAGAGTTACGGTATTTGTTAGGGTATGGGTTAGTGTTAGAGTATGGATTAGGATTAGAGTATGGGTTAGGGTAAGTGTTAGGGTTAGTGTTAGCTTTATGTTTAAGGTTAGTGTTAGTGTTAGCCAATGGGTAAGCTTTAGGGTACAGGTGAGACTGTGAAAAAATGTTAGGTTTAGAGTACATGTTAGATTACGGGTTAGTGTTAATGTAAGGTTTAGGAATAGGGTATGGTGTAGGGTAAGGTTTAGGGTTAGGTTTAGTGTTAGCACTCGGGTAAGTTTTAGGGTACATGTGAGGATACGAAAACGTGTGAAGTTTAGGGTATGTGTCAGGGTAGGGTTCAGTGTTAGAGTACCGGTTAGGGTTAGGGTTCGTTAAGGATAAGGGTTCGGGTTAGTTAAGGGTTAGGTTTAGGGTTCATGTGAGCATTAGAAAACGGGTTTACGGTACAGGTGAGGGTACAAAAACTTTTTAGTGCTAGCGAACATATTAGGGTATGGGTTAGTGTTAGTGAATGGGTTACGATTGTGATATGGCTTAGGCTAAGGTTTAGGGTTAAGGTAGGTTTAGGTTTAGTGTTAGGGTTAGCGAATGGGTAAGTTTTAGGGTACAGGTGAGGGTACGAAAACGTGTTAGTGTTAGGTTATGTGTTAGGGTAAGGGTTATTGTTAGTGTACGGTTTAGGTTTAGGGTACGGGTTAGGATAAGGTTTAGGGTTAGGTGTAGGGTTTGGTTTAGGGTTAGGGTGGAGTTATCAAATGGTAAGGTTTAGGGTACAGGTGAGGGTACGGAAACGTGTTAGGGTCAGGGTACGTATTAGGGTATGGGTTAGTGTTAGTGTATGGGTTAAGATTAGGGTACAGGGTTAGGGTAAGATTTAGAGTTAGGGTTACGTTTAGGTTTAGGGTTAGGTTTAGGGATAGCGAGCGGGTAAAGTTTAGGGTACACATGACGGTACGAAAATGTGTTAGGCTTAGGGTACATGCTAGGGTTCATGTTAGGCTTAGTGCACGGATTAGGATTAGGGTACAGGTTAGGGTAAGGTTTAGGGATAGTGTTAGGGATAGGTTTTAGGGTTAGGGTTAGGTTTGGTGAATGGTTAATATATAGTGTATAGGTGAGGGTACAGAAATGTTTTAGTGTATACGTTAGTGTTCGTGTATGGGTTAGGATTATGGGACGGGTTAGGGTAAGTTTTAGGGTTAGGTTTAGGCATAAGATTAGGGTTAAGGTTAGGGATAGCGAACAGGTAAGTATCAGGTTAAAAGTGAAGGTACGAAAACATGTTAAGCTTAGAGTACGGGTTAGTGTTAGTGTACGGGTTACGAATGGTGTACCATTTAGGGTAAGGTTAGGTTTAGGGTTAGGGATAGGTTTAGGGTTTAGGTTAGGGATAGCGAACGGGTATGGTTCAGGTTACATGTGAGGGTTACGAATACGTGTTAGGGTTAGGGTACGTGATAGGTTATGGTTTATTTTTAGTGTACGGTTTAGGATTAGTGTATGGCTTAGGGTAAGATTTAGGGGCAGGTTTAGGGTTAAGGTTTGGTTTAGGTTTAGGTTTAGTGTTAACGAACGGGTAAGGTTTAGGGTACAGGTGAGGGTACGAAAAGCTTTTAGGGTTAGGAAACGTCTTAGTGTATGGGTTAGTTTTAGTATACGGGTTAGGATTAGGGTACAGGTTAGGGTAAGGATTAGGGTTAGGGTTAGGTTTAGGTTTAGGGTTAGTGTTAGGTTTCGTGAATGGTAAGTTTTAGGGTACAGGTGAGGGTACGAAAACGTGTTACGTTTAGGGTACCTGTTAGTTTCCTGGTTAGTTTTAGAGTACGTTTTAGGATAAGTGCACAGGTTCAGGTAAGGTTTAGGGATAGGGTTAGGGTTAGGTTTAGGATTAGTGTTATGGTTATCAAACAGTTAAGTTTTAGGGTACATTTGAGGGTATGAAAAGCTTTTAGGGTTAGGGTATGTGTTAGGATATGTGTTAGTGTTAGTGTATGCATTAGCATTAGGGTACGGGTTAGGGTTATGTTTAGGGCTAGGATTAGGGTTAGCGAACAGGTAACATTTAGGGTACAGGTGAGGGTATGGAAAAGTGTTAGTGTCAGGGTATGTGTTAGGGCACATGTTAGTGTGAGTGTATGGTTTAGTATTAGGCTACGGGTTAGGCTAAAGATTAGGGTTGGGCTTAGGTTTGGATTAGGGGTAGGGTTAGGGTTAGCGAACAGGTAAGGTTTAGGGTACAGATGAGGGTACGGAAAACTGATACAGTCAGGGTACGTGTTAGGGCATGGGTTAGTGTTAGTGTATGCGTTAGCATTTGAGTACGGGTTAGGGTAAGGTGTAGGGTTGGGGTTAGGCTTAGGTTTAGGTTTAGGGGTAGGGTTACCGAAGGGTAAGGTTTAGGGTACAAATGAGGGTATGGCAACGTGTTAGAGTCAGGGTACGTGTTAGGGCATGGCTTAGACTTGGTGTACGGGTTAGGATTAGGGTACGGGTTAGGGTAAGGGGTAGGGTTGTGGTTAGGTTTATGTTTAGGGCTAGGGTTAGGGTTAGCGAATGGGTAAGGTTTAGGTTACAGTTGAGGGTGTGGAAAATTTTAGGGTCAGGGTACGTGTTAGGGCATGCGTTAGTGTTAGTGTATGGGTTAAGATTAGGGTGCGGGTTAGGGTAAGGTGTAGGTTTGGGGTCCGTTTCGGTTTAGGACAATCGTTCGCGTTAGCAAACTTGTAAGGTTTAGGGTATAGGTGAGGTTACAGAAAATTGCTGGGGTCAGGGTGCGTGTTAAGGCAGAGGTTAGTGTTAGTGAAAGGGTTAGGATTATGATTCGGGTTGGTGTAAGGTGTAGGGTTAGTGTTAGGTTTAGGTGTAGGGCTAGGGCTAGTGTTCGCGAATGGGTGATGTTTATGGTACAGGTGAGGGTAAGGAAACGTATTAGGGTCATGTTACGTGTTAGGGCCTGGGTTAGTGTTAGTGTATGGGTTAGGATTAGGGTACGGTTTAGGGTAAAGTTAGGGTTGCGATTAGGGTTAGTTTTAGGGTTAGGGTTAGGGTTTGTGAACGGGTAACATTTAGTGTACAGGTGAGGGAACAAAAATGTTTTAGGGTACGGGTTAGTGTTAGTGTACGGGTTAGGATTAGGTTACGGGTTAGGGAAAGGTTTAGGTTTAGGTTTAGGGACAGGTTTAAGGTTAAGGTTAGGGACAGTGAACGGGTAAGTTTCAGGTTACAGATGAGGGTACAAAAACATTTTAGGCTTAGGGTACGTGTTACTCTTAGTGTCCAGTTTAGGATTAGTGTACGTTTAGGGTAAGGGTTAGGGTTAGAGTTGTTTTTAGGCTTAGGGTTACGGATAGCGAACGGCCAAGCTTTAGGGTACAGGTGAGGGTAAGAATACATGTTAAGGTTAGGGAACGTGTTAGGGTACGGGTTAGTGTTAGTGTACATGTTAGGATCAGGGTACGTTTTATTGTAAGGTATAGGGTTAGGGTTAGGGTTAGGTTTAACTAACGGGTAAGGTTTAGGTATAGGTGAGGGCACACAAAGTTTTTAGAGTTACGGCATATGTTAGGGTACGGGTTAGTGTTAGAGTATGGATTAGGATTAGAGTATGGGTTAGGGTAAGTGTTAGGGTTAGTGTTAGCTTTATGTTTAAGGTTAGTGTTAGTGTTAGCCAATGGGTAAACTTTAGGGTACAGGTGAGACTGTGAAAAAATGTTAGGTTTAGGGTACATGTTAGATTATGGGTTAGTGTTAATGTAAGGTTTAGGAATAGGGTATGGTGTAGGGTAAGGTTTAGGGTTAGGTTTAGTGTTAGCACTCGGGTAAGTTTTAGGGTACATGTGAGGATACGAAAACGTGTGAAGTTTAGGGTATGTGTCAGGGTAGGGTTCAGTGTTAGAGTACCGGTTAGGGTTAAGGTTCGTTTAGGATAAGGGTTCGGGTTAGTTAAGGGTTAGGTTTAGGGTTCATGTTAGCATTACAAAACGGGTTTAGCGTACAGGTGAGGCTACAAAAACTTTTTAGTGCTAGCGAACATATTAGGGTATGGGTTAGTGTTAGTGAATGGGTTACGATTGTGATATGGCTTAGGCTAAGGTTGAGGGTTAAGGTAGGTTTAGGTTTAGTGTTAGGGTTAGCGAACGGGTAAGTTTTAGGGTACAGGTGAGGGTACGAAAACGTGTTAGTGTTAGGTTATGTGTTAGGGTGAGGGTTACTGTTAGTGTACGGTTTAGGTTTAGGGTACGGGTTAGGGTAAGGTTTAGGGTTAGGTGTAGGGTTTGGTTTAGGGTTAGGGTGGAGTTATCAAATGGTAAGGTTTAGGGTACAGGTGAGGGTACGGAAACGTGTTAGGGTCAGGGTACGTATTAGGGTACGGGTTAGTGTTAGTGTATGGGTTAAGATTAGGGTACAGGGTTAGGGTAAGATTTAGAGTTAGGGTTACGTTTAGGTTTAGGGTTAGGTTTAGGGATAGCGAGCGGGTAAGGTTTAGGGTACACATGAGGGTACGAAAACGTGTTAGGCTTAGGGTACATGCTAGGGTTCATGTTAGGCTTAGTGCACGGATTAGGATTAGGGTACAGGTTAGGGTAAGGTATGGGGATAGGGTTAGGGATAGGTTTTAGGGTTAGGGTTAGTTTTGGTGAATGGTTAATATTTAGTGTACAGGTGAGGGTACAGAAATGTTTTAGTGTACGCGTTAATGTTCGTGTATGGTTTAGGATTATGGGACGGGTTAGGGTAAGTTTTAGGGTTAGGTTTAGGGATAAGATTAGGGTTAATGTTAGTGATACCGAACAGGTAAGTATCAGGTTAAAAGTGAAGATACGAAAACATGTTAAGCTTAGAGTACGGGTTAGTGTTAGTGTCCGGGTTATGATTGGGGTACCATTTAGGGTAAGGTTAGGGTTAGGGTTAGGGATAGGTTTAGGGTTAAGGTTAGGGATAGCGAACGGGTATGTTTCAGGTTACATGTGAGGGTTACGAATACGTGTTAGGGTTAGGGTACGTGATAGGTGACGGTTTATTTTCAGTGTACGGTTTAGGATTAGTGTATGGGTTAGGGTAAGATTTAGGGGCAGGTTTAGGGTTAAGGTTTGGTTTAGGTTTAGGTTTAGTGTTAACGAACGGGTAAGGTTTAGGGTACAGGTGAGGGTATGAAAAGCTTTTAGGGTTAGGAAACGTCTTAGTGTATGGGTTAGTTTTAGTATACGGGTTAGGATTAGGGTACAGGTTAGGGTAAGGATTAGGGTTAGGGTTAGGTTTAGGTTTAGGGTTAGTGTTAGGTTTCGTGAATGGTAAGTTTTAGGGTACAGGTGAGGGTAGGAAAACGTGTTACGTTTAGGGTACCTGTTAGATTCCTGGTTAGTTTTAGAGTACGTTTTAAGATAAGAGCACAGGTTCAGGTAAGTTTTAGGGTTAGGGTTAGGGTTAGGTTTAGGATTAGTGTTATGGTTATCAAACAGTTAAGTTTTAGGGTACATTTGAGGGTATGAAAAGCTTTTAGGGTTAGGGTATGTGTTAGGATATGTGTTAGTGTTAGTGTATGCATTAGCATTAGGGTACGGGTTAGGGTTATGTTTAGGGCTAGGGTTAGGGTTAGCGAACAGGTAACCTTTAGGGTACAGGTGAGGGTATGGAAAAGTGTTAGTGTCAGGGTGTGTGTTAGGGCACATGTTAGTGTGAGTGTATGGTGTAGTATTAGGGTACGGGTTAGGCTAAAGTTTAGGGTTGTGGTTAGGTTTGGATTAGGGGTAGGGTTAGGGTTAGCGAACAGGTAAGGTTTAGGGTACAGATGAGGGTACGGAAAACTGTTACAGTCAGGGTACGTGTTAGGGCATGGGTTAGTGTTAGTGTATGCGTTAGGATTTGAGTACGGGTTAGGGTAAGGTGTAGGGTTGGGTTTAGGTTTAGGTTTATGTTTTCGTTTAGGGTTAGGGTTACCGAAGCGTAAGGTTTATGATACAAATGAGGGTATGGCAACGTGTTAGAGTCAGGGTACGTGTTAGGGCATGGTTTAGAGTTGGTGTACGGGTTAGGATTAGGGTACGGGTTAGGGTAAGGGGTAGGGTTGTGGTTAGGTTTATGTTTAGGTCTAGGGTTAGGGTTAGCGAAAGAATAAGGTTTAGGGTACACTTGAGGGTATGGAAAATTTTAGGGTCAGGGTACGTGTTAGGGCATGCGTTAGTGTTAGTGCATGGGTTAAGATTAGGGTGCGGGTTAGGGTAAGGTGTATGTTTTGGGTCTGTTTCGGTTTAGGACTACGGTTCGGGTTAGCAAACTTGTAAGGTTTAGGGTATAGGTGAGGTTACAGAAAAGTGTTGGGGTCAGGTGCCTTTTAAAGCAGATGTTAGTGTTACTGAACGGTTTAGTATTATGATTCGCGTTGGTGTAAGGTGTAGGGTTAGTGTTAGGTTTAGGTGTAGGGCTAGGGCTATTGTTCGCGAATGGGTGATGTTTATGGTACAGGTGAGGGTAAGGAAACTTGTTAGGGTCATGTTTCGTGTTACAGCATGGGTTAGTGTTAGTGTACAGGTTAGGATTAGGTTACGGTTTAGGGTAAAGGTAGGGTTGCGGTTAGGGTTAGGTTTAGGGTTAGGGTTAGCGATTGTGAATGGGTAACATTTAGTGTACAGGTGAGGGAAGAAAAATGTTTTAGGGTACGGGTTAGTGTTAGTGTACGGGTTAGGATTAGGTTACGGGTAGGGAAAGGTTTAGGTTTAGGTTTAGGGACAGGTTTAAGGTTAATGTTAGGGACAGTGAACGGGTAAGTTTCAGGTTACAGATGAGGGTACAAAAACATTTTAGGCTTAGGGTACGGTTTACTCTTAGTGTCCAGTTTAGGATTAGTGTACGTGTAGGGTAAGGGTTAGGGTTAGAGTTAGGTTTAGGCTTAGGGTTACGGTTAGCGAACGGCCAAGCTTTAGGGTACAGGTGAGGGTAAGAATACGTGTTAAGGTTAGGGAATGTGTTAGGGTACGGGTTAGTGTTAGTGTACATGTTAGTATCAGGGTACGTTTTATTGTAAGGTATAGGGTTAGGGTTAGGGTTAGGTTTAACGAACGGGTTAGGTTTAGGGTATAGGTGAGGACACGCAAAATTTTTAGAGTTACGGTATGTGTTAGGGTACGGGTTAGTGTTAGAGTATGGATTAGGATTAGAGTATGAGTTAGGGTAAGTGTTAGGGTTAGTGTTAGCTTTATGTTTAAGGTTAGTGTTAGTGTTAGCCAATGGGTAAGCTTTAGAGTACAAGTGAGACTGTGAAAAAATGTTAGGTTTAGGGTACATGTGAGATTACAGGTTAGTTTTAATGTAAGGTTTAGGAATTGAGTATTGTGTAGGGTAAGGTTTAGGGTTAGGTTTAGTGTTGGCACTCGGGTAAGTTTTAGGGTACAAGTGAGGGTACGAAAACGTGTTAGTGTTAGGTTATGTGTTAGGGTAAGGGTTACTGTTAGTGTACGGTTTAAGTTTAGGGTACGGGTTAGTGTAAGTTTTAGGGTTAGGTGTAGGGTTTGGTTTAGGGTTAGGGTGGAGTTATCAAATGGTAAGGTTTAGGGTACAGGTGAGGGTACGGAAACGTGTTAGGGTCGGGGTACGTATTAGTGTATGGGTTAGTGTTAGTGTATGGGTTAAGATTAGGGTACAGGGTTAGGGTAAGGTTTAGAGCTAGGGTTACGTTTAGTTTTGGGGTTAGGTTTAGGGACAGCGAGCGGGTAAGCTTTAGGGTACACATGAGGGTATGAAAACGTGTTAGGCTTAGGGTACATGCTAGGGTTCATGTTAGGCTTAGTGCACGGATTAGGATTAGGGTACATGTTAGCGTAAGGTATAGGGATAGGGTTAGGGATAGGTTTTAGGGTTAGGGTTAGGTTTGGTGAATGGTTAATATTTAGTGTACAGGTGAGGGTACAGAAATGTTTTAGTGTACACGTTAGTCTTCGTCTATGGGTTAGGATTATGGGACGGGTTAGGGTAAGTTTCAGGGTTAGGTTTAGGGATAAGATTAGGGTTAAGGTTAGGGATAGCGAACAGGTAAGTATCAGGTTAAAAGTGAAGGTACAAAAACATGTTAAGCTTAGAGTACGGGTTAGTGTTAGTGTACGGGTTATGATTGGGGTACCATTTAGGGTAAGGTTAGGGTTATGGTTAGGGATAGGTTTAGGGTTAAGGTTAGGGATAGCGAACGGGTATGGTTCAGGTTACATGTGAGGGTTACGAATACGTGTTAGGGTTAGGGTACGTGATAGGTTACGGATTATTTTTAGTGTACGGTTTAGGATTAGTGTATGGGTTAGGGTAAGATTTAGGGGCAGGTTAAGGGTTAAGGTTTGGTTTAGGTTTAGGTTTAGTGTTAATGAACGGGTAAGGTTTAGGGTACAGGTGAGGGTATGAAAAGCTTTTAGGGTTAGGAAACGTCTTAGTGTATGGGTTAGTTTTAGTATACGGGTTAGGATTAGGGTACAGGTTAGGGTAAGGATTAGGGTTAGGTTTAGGTTTAGGTTTAGGGTTAGTGGTAGGTTTCGTGAATGGTAAGTTTTAGGGTACAGGTGAGGGTATGAAAACGTGTTACGTTTAGGGTACCTGTTAGTTTCCTGGTTAGTTTTAGAGTACGTTTTAGGATAAGAGCACAGGTTTAGGTAAGGTTTAGGGTTAGGGTTAGGGTTAGGTTTAGGATTAGTGTTATGGTTAACAAACAGTTAAGTTTTAGGGTACATTTGAGGGTATGAAAAGCTTTTAGGGTTAGGGTATGTGTTAGGATATGTGTTAGTGTTAGTGTATGCATTAGCATTAGGGTACGGGTTAGGGTTATGTTTAGGGCTAGGGTTAGGGTTAGTGAACAGGTAACCTTTAGGGTACAGGTGAGGGTATGGAAAAGTGTTAGTGTCAGGGTATGTGTTAGGGCACATGTTAGTGTGAGTGTATGGTTTAGTATTAGGGTACGGGCTAGGCTAAAGTTTAGGGTTGGGGTTAGGTTTGGATTAGGGGCAGGGTTAGGGTTGGCGAACAGGTAAGGTTTAGGGTACAGATGAGGGTACGGAAAACTGTTACAGTCAGGGTACGTGTTAGGGCATGGGTTAGTGTTAGTGTATGCGTTAGGATTTGAGTACGGGTTAGGGTAAGGTGTAGGGTTGGGGTTAGGTGTAGGTTTAGGTTTAGGGTTAGGGTTACCAAAGGGTAAGGTTTAGGATACAAATGAGTGTATGGCAACATGTTAGAGTCAGGGTACGTGTTAGGGCAT
Source organism: Hyperoodon ampullatus (assembly GCF_949752795.1). Taxonomy (NCBI): domain Eukaryota; kingdom Metazoa; phylum Chordata; class Mammalia; order Artiodactyla; family Ziphiidae; genus Hyperoodon; species Hyperoodon ampullatus. Next base: position 1,192,543 of record NC_136933.1, read on the forward strand.
GGTTTAGAGTTGGTGTACGGGTTAGGATTAGGGTACGGGTTAGGGTAAGGGGTAGGGTTGTGGTTAGGTTTATGTTTAGGGCTAGGGTTAGGGTTAGCGAAAGGGTAATTTTTAGGGTACAGTTGAGGGTATGGAAAATTTTAGGGTCAGGGTACGTGTTAGGGCATGCGTTAGTGTTAGTGCATGGGTTAAGATTAGGGTGCGGGTTAGGGTAAGGTGTATGTTTCGGGTCTGTTTCGGTTTAGGACTACGGTTCGGGTTAGCAAACTTGTAAGGTTTAGGGTATAGGTGAGGTTACAGAAAAGTGTTGGGGTCAGGTGCCTGTTAAAGCAGATGTTAGTGTTACTGAACGGTTTAGGGTTATGATTCGCGTTGGTGTAAGGTGTAGGGTTAGTGTTAGGTTTAGGTGTAGGGCTAGGGCTATTGTTCGCGAATGGGTCATGTTTATGGTACAGGTGAGGGTAAGGAAACTTGTTAGGGTCATGTTTCGTGTTACAGCATGGGTTAGTGTTAGTGTACAGGTTAGGATTAGGGTACGGTTTAGGGTAAAGGTAGGGTTGTGGTTAGGGTTAGGTTTAGGGTTAGGGTTAGCGTTTGTGAATGGGTAACATTTAGTGTACAGGTGAGGGAACAAAAATGTTTTAGGGTACGGGTTAGTGTTAGTGTACGGGTTAGGATTAGGTTAAGGGTAGGGAAAGGTTTAGGTTTAGGTTTAGGGACAGGTTTAAGGTTAAGGATAGGGACAGTGAACGGGTAAGTTTCAGGTTACAGATGAGGGTACAAAAACATTTTAGGCTTAGGGTACGGTTTACTCTTAGTGTCCAGTTTAGGATTAGTGTACGTGTAGGGTAAGTGTTAGGGTTAGAGTTAGGTTTAGGCTTAGGGTTACGGTTAGCGAACGGCAAAAGCTTTAGGGTACAGGTGAGGGTAAGAATACGTGTTAAGCTTAGGGAATGTGTTAGGGTATGGGTTAGTGTTAGTGTACATGTTAGTATCAGGGTACGTTTTATTGTAAGGTATAGGGTTAGGGTTAGGGTTAGGTTTAGCGAACGGGTAAGGTTTAGGGTATAGGTGAGGGCACGCAAAATTTTTAGAGTTACGGTATGTGTTAGGGTACGGGTTAGTGTTAGAGTATGGATTAGGATTAGAGTATGGGTTAGGGTAAGTGTTAGGGTTAGTGTTAGCTTTATGTTTAAGGTTAGTGTTAGTGTTAGCCAATGGGTAAGCTTTAGAGTACAAGTGAGACTGTGAAAAAATGTTAGGTTTAGGGTACATGTTAGATTACAGGTTAGTGTTAATGTAAGGTTTGGGAATTGGGTATGGTGTAGGGTAAGGTTTAGGGTTAGGTTTAGTGTTAGCACTCGGGTAAGTTTTAGGGTACAAGTGAGGATACGAAAACGTGTGAAGTTTAGGGTATGTGACAGGGTAGGGTTCAGTGTTAGAGTACCGGTTAGGGTTAGGGTTCGTTTAGGATAAGGGTTCGGGTTAGTTAAGGGTTAGGTTTAGGGTTCATGTTAGCATTAGAAAACGGGTTTAGGGTACAGGTGAGGGTACAAAAACTTTTTAGTGCTAGCGAATATATTAGGGTATGGGTTAGTGTTAGTGAATGGGTTACGATTGTGATATGGCTTAGGCTAAGGTTTAGGGTTAAGGTAGGTTTAGGTTTAGTGTTAGGGTTAGCGAACAGGTAAGTTTTAGGGTACAGGTGAGGGTACGAAAACGTGTTAGTGTTAGGTTATGTGTTAGGGTAAGGGTTACTGTTAGTGTACGGTTTAAGTTTAGGGTACGGGTTAGGGTAAGGTTTAGGGTTAGGTGTAGGGTTTCATTTAAGGTTAGGGTGGAGTTATCAAATGGTAAGGTTTAGGGTACAGGTGAGGGTACGGAAACTTGTTAGGGTCAGGGTACGTATTAGGGTACGGGTTAGAGTTAGTGTATGGGTTAAGATTAGGGTACAGGGGTAGGGTAAGATTTACAGCTAGGGTTACGTTTAGGTTTAGGTTTAGTTTTAGGGACAGCGAGCGGGTAAGCTTTAGGGTACACATGAGGGTACGAAAACGTGTTAGGCTTAGGGTACATGCTAGGGTTCATGTTAGGCTTAGTGCACGGATTAGGATTAGGGTACAGGTTAGGGTAAGGTATAGGGATAGGGTTAGGGATAGGTTTTAGGGTTAGGGTTAAGTTTGGTGAATGGTTAATATTTAGTGTACAGGTGAGTGTACAGAAATGTTTTAGTGTACACGTTAGTCTTCGTGTATGGGTTAGGATTATGGGACGGGTTAGGGTAAGTTTCAGGGTTAGGTTTAGGGATAAGATTAGGGTTAAGGTTAGGGATAACGAACAGGTAAGTATCAGGTTAAAAGTGAAGGTACGAAAACATGTTAAGCTTAGAGTACGGGTTAGTGTTAGTGTACGGGTTATGATTGGGGTACCATTTAGGGTAAGGTTAGGGTTATGGTTAGGGATAGGTTTAGGGTTAAGGTTAGGGATAGCGAACGGGTATGGTTCAGGTTACATGTGAGGGTTATGAATACGTGTTAGGGTTAGGGTACGTGATAGGTTACGGTTTATTTTTAGTGTATGGTTTAGGATTAGTGTCTGGGTTAGGGTAAGTTTTAGGGGCAGGTTTAGGGTTAAGGTTTGGTTTAGGTTTAGGTTTAGTGTTAACGAACGGGTAAGGTTTAGGGTACAGGTGAGGGTACGAAAAGCTTTTAGGGTTAGGAAACGTCTTAGTGTATGTGTTAGTTTTAGTATACGGGTTAGGATTAGGGTATAGGTTAGGTTAAGGATTAGGGTTAGGTTTAGGTTTAGGTTTAGGGTTAGTGTTAGGTTTCGTGAATGGTAAGTTTTAGGGTACAGGTGAGGGTATGAAAACGTGTTACGTTTAGGGTACCTGTTAGTTTCCTGGTTAGTTTTAGAGTACGTTTTAGGATAAGAGCACAGGCTCGGGTAAGGTTTAGGGTTAGAGTTAGTGTTAGGTTTAGGATTAGTGTTATGGTTATCAAACAGTTAAGTTTTAGGGTACATTTGAGGGTATGAAAAGCTTTTAGGGTTAGGGTATGTGTTAGGATATGTGTTAGTGTTAGTGTATGCATTAGCATTAGGGTACGGGTTAGGGTTATGTTTAGGGCTAGGGTTAGGGTTAGCGAACAGGTAAACTTTAGGGTACAGGTGAGGGTATGGAAAAGTGTAAGTGTCAGGGTATGTGTTAGGGCACATTTTAGTGTGAGGGTATGGTTTAGTATTAGGGTACAGGTTAGGCTAAAGTTTAGGGTTGGGGTTAGGTTTGGATTAGGGGTAGGGTTAGGGTTAGCGAACAGGTAAGGTTTAGGGTACAGATGAGGGTACGGAAAACTGTTACAGTCAGGGTACGTGTTAGGGCATGGGTTAGTGTTAGTGTATGCGTTAGGATTTGAGTATGGGTTAGGGTAAGGTGTAGGGTTGAGGTTAGGTTTAGGTTTAGGTTTAGGGTTAGGGTTACCGAAGGGTAAGGTTTAGGATACAAATGAGGGTATGGTAACGTGTTAGATTCAGGGTACGTGTTAGGGCATGGTTTAGAGTTGGTGTACGGGTTAGGATTAGGGTACGGGTTAGGGTAAGGTGTAGGGTTGTGGTTAGGTTTATGTTTAGGGCTAGGGTTAGGGTTAGCGAAAGGGTAAGGTTTAGGGTACAGTTGAGGGTATGGAAAATTTTAGGGTCAGGGAACGTGTTAGGGCATGCGTTCGTGTTAGTGCATGGGTTAAGATTAGGGTTCGGGTTAGGGTAAGGTGTAGGTTTGGGGTCTGTTTCGGTTTAGGACTACGGTTCGGGTTAGCAAACTTGTAAGGTTTAGGGTATAGGTGAGGTTACAGAAAAGTGTTGGGGTCAGGTGCCTGTTTAGGCAGAGGTTAGTGTTACTGAACGGTTTAGGATTATGATTCGGGTTGGTGTAAGGTGTAGGGTTAGTGTTAGGTTTAGGTGTAGGGCTAGGGCTAGTGTTCGTGAATGGGTGATGTTTATGGTACAGGTGAGGTTAAGGAAACTTTTTAGGGTCATGTTACGTGTTACGGCATGGGTTAGTGTTAGTGTACGGGTTAGGATTATGGTACGGTTTAGGGTAAAGTTAGGGTTGCGGTTAGGGTAAGGTTTAGTGTTAGGGTTAGCATTTGTGAATGGGTAACATTTAGTGTACAGGTGAGGGAACAAAAATGTTTTAGGATACGGTTTAGTGTTAGTGTATGTGTTAGGATTAGGTTACGGGTTAGGGAAAGGTTTAGGTTTAGATTAGGGACAGGTTTAAGGTTAAGGTTAGGGACAATGACCGGGTAAGTTTCAGGTTACAGATGAGGGTACAAAAACATTTTAGGCTTACGGTACTGGTTACTCTTAGTGTCCAGTTTATGATTAGTGTACGTGTAGGGTAAGGGTTAGGGTTAGAGTTAGGTTTAGGCTTAGGATTACGGTTAGCGAATGGCCAAGCTTTAGGGTACAGGTGAGGGTAAGAATTCGTGTTAAGGTTAGGGAACATGTTAGGGTACGGGTTAGTGTTAGTGTACATCTTAGGATCACGGTACGTTTTATTGTAAGGTATAGGGTTAGGGTTAGGTTTAGGTTTAACGAACGGGTAAGGTTTAGGGTATAGGTGAGGGCACACAAAGTTTTTAGAGGTACGGTATGTGTTAGGGTACGGGTTAGTGTTAGAGTATGGATTAGGATTAGAGTATGGGTTAGGGTAAGTGTGAGGGTTAGTGTTAGCTTTATGTTTAAAGTTAGTGTTAGTGTTAGCCAATGGGTAAGCTTTAGGGTACAGGTGAGACTGTGAAAAAATGTTAGGTTTATGGTACATGTTAGATTACGGGTTAGTGTTAATGTAAGGTTTAGGAATAGGGTATGGTGTAGGGTAAGGTTTAGGGTTAGGTTTAGTGTTAGCACTCGGGTAAGTTTTAGGGTATATGTGAGGATACGAAAACGTGTGAAGTTTAGGGTATGTGTCAGGGTAGGGTTCAGTTTTAGAGTACCGGTTAGGGTTAGGGTTCGTTTAGGATAAGGGTTCGTTTTAGTTAAGGGTTAGGTTTAGGGTTCATGTTAGCATTAGAAAACGGGTTTAGGGTACAGGTGAGGGTACAAAAACTTTTTAGTGCTAGCGAATATATTAGGGTATGGGTTAGTGTTAGTGAATGGGTTACGATTGTGATATGGCTTAGGCTAAGTTTTAAGGTTAAGGTAGCTTTAGGTTTAGTGTTAAGGTTAGGGAAAGGGTAAGTTTTAGGGTACAGGTGAGGGTACGAAAACGTGTTAGTGTTAGGTTATGTGTTAGGGTAAGGGTTACTGTTAGTGTACGGTTTAGGTTTAGGGTACGGGTTAGGGTAAGGTTTAGGGTTAGGTGTAGGGTTTGGTTTAGGGTTAGGGTGGAGTTATCAAATGGTAAGGTATAGGGTACAGGTGAGGGTACGGAAACATGTTAGGGTCAGGGTACGTATTAGGGTACTGGTTAGTGTTAGTGTATGGTTTAAGATTAGGGTACAGGCTTAGGGTAAGATTCAGAGTTAGGGTTACGTTTAGGTTTAGGGTTAGGTTTAGGGATAGCGAGTGGGTAAGGTTTAGGGTACACATGAGGGTACGAAAACGTGTTAGGCTTAGGGTGCATGCTAGGGTTCATGTTATGCTTAGTGCACGGATTAGGATTAGGGTACAGGTTAGGGTAAGGTATAGGGATAGGGTTAGGGATAGGTTTTAGGGTTAGGGTTAGGTTTGGTGAATGGTTAATATTTAGTGTACAGATGAGGGTACAGAAATGTTTTAGTGTATGCGTTAGTGTTCGTGTGTGGGTTAGGATTATGGGACGGGTTAGGGTAAGTTTTAGGGTTAGGTTTAGGGATAAGATTAGGGTTAAGGTTAGGGATAGCGAACAGGTAAGTATCAGGTTAAAAGTGAAGGTACGAAAACATGTTAAGCTTAGAGTACGGGTTAGTGTTAGTGTACGGGTTATGATTGGGGTACCATTTAGGGTAAGGTTAGGGTTAGGGTTAGGGATAGGTTTAGGGTTAATGTTAGGGATAGCGAACGGGTATGGTTCAGGTTACATGTGAGGGTTACGAATACGTGTTAGGGTTAGGGTACGTGATAGGTTACGGTTTATTTTTAGTGTACGGTTTTGGATTAGTGTATGGGTTAGGGTAAGATTTAGGGGCAGGTTTAGGGTTAAGGTTTGGTTTAGGTTTAGGTTTAGTGTTAACGAACGGGTAAGGTTTAGGGTACAGGTGAGGGTACGAAAAGATTTTAGGGTTAGGAAACGTCTTAGTGGATGTGTTAGTTTTAGTATACGGGTTAGGATTAGGGTACAGGTTAGGGTAAGGATTAGGATTAGGGTTAGGTTTAGGTTTAGGGTTAGTGTTAGGTTTCGTGAATGGTAAGTTTTAGGGTACAGGTGAGGGTACGAAAACGTGTTACGTTTAGGGTACCTGTTAGTTTCCTGGTTAGTTTTAGAGTACGTTTTAGGATAAGAGCACAGGTTCGGGTAAGGTTTAGGGTTAGGGTTAGGGTTAGGTTTAGGATTAGTGTTATGGTTATCAAACAGTTAAGTTTTAGTGTACATTTGAGGGTATGAAAAGCTTTTAGGGTTAGGGTATGTGTTAGGATATGTGTTAGTGTTAGTGTATGCATTAGCATTAGGGTACGGGTTATGGTTACGTTTAGGGCTAGGGTTAGGGTTAGCGAACAGGTAACCTTTAGGGTACAGGTGAGGGTATGGAAAAGTGTTAGTGTCAGGGTATGTGTTAGGGCACATGTTAGTGTGACTGTATGGTTTAGTATTAGGTTACGGGTTAGGCTAAAGTTTAGGGTTGGGTTTAGGTTTGGATTAGGGGTATGGTTAGGCTTAGCGAACAGGTAAGGTTTAGGGTACAGATGAGGGTACGGAAAACTGTTACAGTCAGGGTACGTGTTAGGGCATGGGTTAGTGTTAGTGTATGCGTTAGGATTTGAGTACGGGTTAGGGTAAGGTGTAGGGTTGGGGTTAGGTTTAGGTTTAGGTTTAGGGGTAGGGTTACCGAAGGGTAAGGTTTAGGATACAAATGAGTGTATGGCAACGTGTTAGAGTAAGGGTACGTGTTAGGGCATGGTTTAGAGTTGGTGTACGGGTTAGGATTAGGGTACGGGTTAGGGTAAGGGGTAGGGTTGTGGTTAGGATTATGTTTAGGGCTAGGGTTAGGGTTAGCGAAAGGGTAAGGTTTAGGGTACAGTTGAGGGTATGGAAAATTTTAGGGTCAGGGTACCTGTTAGGGCATGCGTTAGTGTTAGTACATGGGTTAAGATTAGGGTGCGGGTTAGGGTAAGGTGTATGTTTCGGGTCTGTTTCGGTTTAGGACTTCGGTTCGGGTTAGCAAACTTGTAAGGTTTAGGGTATAGGTGAGGTTACAGAAAAGTGTTGGGGTCAGGTGCCTGTTAAAGCAGATGTTAGTGTTACTGAACGGTTTAGGATTATGATTCGCGTTGGTGTAAGGTGTAGGGTTAGTGTTAGATTTAGGTGTAGGGCTAGGGCTATTGTTCGCGAATGGGTGATGTTTATGGTACAGGTGAGGGTAAGGAAACTTGTTAGGGTCATGTTACGTGTTAGGGCATGCGTTAGTGTTAGTGCATGGGTTAAGATTAGGGTACGGTTTAGGGTAAGGTGTAGGTTTGGGGTCCGTTTCGGTTTAGGACAATGGTTCGGGTTAGCAAACTTGTAAGTTTTAGGGTATAGGTGAGGTTACAGAAAAGTGTTGGTGTCAGGGTGCGTGTTAAGGCAGAGGTTAGTGTTAGTGAAAGGGTTAGGATTATGATTCGGGTTGGTGTAAGGTGTAGGGTTAGTGTTAGGTTTAGGTGTGTGGCTAGGGCTAGTGTTCGCGAATGGGTGATGTTTATGGTACAGCTGAGGGTAAGGAAACGTGTTAGGGTCATGTTACGTGTTAGGGCATGGGTTAGTGTTAGTGTACGGGTTAGGATTAGGGTACGGTTTAGGGTAAAGGTAGGGTTGCGGTTAGGGTTAGGTTTAGGGTTAGGGTTAGGGTTTGTGAATGGGTAGCATTTAGTTTACAGGTGAGGGAACAAAAATGTTTTAAGGTACGGGTTAGTGTTAGTGTACGGGTTAGGATTAGGTTACGGGTTAGGGAAAGGTTTAGGTTTAGGTTTAGGGACAGGTTTAAGGTTAAGGTTAGGAACAGTGAACGGGTAAGTTTCAGGTTACAGATGAGGGTACAAAAACATTTTAGGCTTAGGGTACGGGTTACTCTTAGTGTCCAGTTTAGGAGTAGTGTATGTTTAGGGTAAGGGTTAGAGTTAGAGTTGTTTTTAGGCTTAGGGTTACGGTTAGCGAACGGCCAAGCTTTAGGGTACAGGTGAGGTTAAGAATAAGTGTTATGGTTAGGGAATGTGTTAGGGTACGGGTTAGTGTTTGTGTACATGTTAGGATCAGGGTACGTTTTATTATAAGGTATAGGGTTAGGGTTAGGGTTAGGTTTAACGATCGGGTAAGGTTTAGGGTATAGGTGAGCGCACGCAAAGTTTTTAGAGTTACGGTATGTGTTAGGGTACGGGTTAGTGTTAGAGTATGGATTAGGATTAGAGTATGGGTTAGGGTAAGTGTTAGGGTTAGTGTTAGCTTTATGTTTAAGGTTAGTGTTAGTGTTAGCCAATGGGTAAGCTTTAGGGTACAGGTGAGACTGTGAAAAAATGTTAGGTTTAGGGTACATGTTAGATTACGGGTTAGTGTTAATGTAAGGTTTAGGAATAGGGTATGGTGTAGGGTAAGGTTTAGGGTTAGGTTTAGTGTTAGCACTCGGGTAAGTTTTAGGGTACATGTGAGGATACGAAAACGTGTGAAGTTTAGGGTATGTGTCAGGGTAGGGTTCAGTGTTAGAGTACCGGTTAGGGTTAGGGTTCGTTTAGGATAAGGGTTCGGGTTAGTTAAGGGTTAGGTTTAGGGTTCATGTTAGCATTAGAAAACGGGTTTAGGGTACAGGTGAGGGTACAAAAACTTTTTAGTGCTAGCGAATATATTAGGGTATGGGTTAGTGTTAGTGAATGGGTTACGATTGTGATATGGCTTAGGCTAAGGTTTAGGGTTAAGGTAGGTTTATGTTTAGTGTTAGGGTTAGCGAACGGTTATGTTTTAGGGTACAGGTGAGGGTACGAAAACGTGTTAGTGTTAGGTTATGTGTTAGGGTAAGGGTTATTGTTAGTGTACGGTTTAGGTTTAGGGTACGGGTTAGGGTAAGGTTTAGGGTTAGGTGTAGGGTTTGGTTTAGGGTTAGGGTGGAGTTATCAAATGGTAAGGTATAGGGTACAGGTGAGGGTACGGAAACGTGTTAGGGTCAGGGTACGTATTAGGGTACGGGTTAATGTTAGTGTATGGGTTAAGATTAGGGTACAGGCTTAGGGTAAGATTCAGAGTTAGGGGTACGTTTAGGTTTAGGCTTAGGTTTAGGGATAGCGAGTGTGTAAGGTTTAGGGTACACATGAGGGTACGAAAACGTGTTAGGCTAAGGGTACAAGCTAGGGTTCATCTTATGCTTAGTGCACGGATTAGGATTAGGGTACAGGTTAGGGTAAGGTATAGGGATAGGGTTAGGGATAGGTTTTAGGGTTAGGGTTAGGTTTGGTGAATGGTTAATATTTAGTGTACAGGTGAGGGTACAGAAATGTTTTAGTGTATGCGTTAGTGTTCGTGTATGGGTTAGGATTATGGGACGGGTTAGGGTAAGTTTTAGGGTTAGGTTTAGGGATAAGATTAGGGTTAAGGTTAGGGATAGCGAACAGGTAAGTATCAGGTTAAAAGTGAAGGTACGAAAACATGTTAAGCTTAGAGTACGGGTTAGTGTTAGTGTACGGGTTATGATTGGGGTACCATTTAGGGTAAGGTTAGGGTTAGGGTTAGGGATAGGTTTAGGGTTAAGGTTAGGTATAGCGAACGGGTATGGTTCAGGTTACATGTGAGGGTTACGAATACGTGTTAGGGTTAGGGTACGTGAGAGGTTACGGTTTATTTTTAGTGTACGGTTTTGGATTAGTGTATGGGTTAGGGTAAGATTTAGGGGCAGGTTTAGGGTTAAGGTTTGGTTTAGGTTTAGGTTTAGTGTTAACGAACGGGTAAGGTTTAGGGTACAGGTGAGGGTACGAAAAGCTTTTAGGGTTTGGAAACGTCTTAGTTGATGGGTTAGTTTTAGTATACGGGTTAGGATTAGGGTACACGTTAGGGTAAGGATTAGGATTAGGGTTAGGTTTAGGTTTAGGGTTAGTGTTAGGTTTCGTGAATGGTAAGTTTTAGGGTACAGGTGAGGGTACGAAAACGTGTTACGTTTAGGTTACCTGTTAGTTTCCTGGTTAGCTTTAGAGTACGTTATAGGATAAGAGCACAGGTTCGGGTAAGGTTTAGGGTTAGGGTTAGGGTTAGGTTTAGGATTAGTGTTATGGTTATCAAACAGTTAAGTTTTAGGGTACATTTGAGGGTATGAAAAGCTTTTAGGGTTAGGGTATGTGTTAGGATATGTGTTAGTGTTAGTGTATGCATTAGCATTAGGGTACGGGTTAGGGTTATGTTTAGGGCTAGGGTTAGAGTTAGCGAACAGGTAACCTTTAGGGTACAGGTGAGGGTATGGAAAAGTGTTAGTGTCAGGGTATGTGTTAGGGCACATGTTAGTGTGAGTGTATGGTTTAGTATTAGGGTACGGGTTAGGCTAAAGATTAGGGTTGGGGTTAGGTTTGGATTAGGGGTAGGGTTATGGTTAGCGAACAGGTAAGGTTTAGGGTACAGATGTGGGTACGGAAAACTGTTACAGTCAGGGTACGTGTTAGGGCATGGGTTAGTGTTAGTGTATGCGTTAGGATTTGAGTACGGGTTAGGGTAAGGTGTAGGGTTGGGGTTAGGTTTAGGTTTAGGTTTAGGGGTAGGGTTAACAAAGGGTAAGGTTTAGGATACAAATGAGGGTATGGCAACGTGTTAGAGTCAGGGTACGTGTTAGGGCATGGTTTAGAGTTGGTGTACGTGTTAGGATTAGGTTACGGGTTAGGGTAAGGGGTAGGGTTGTGGTTAGGTTTATGTTTAGGGCTAGGGTTAGGGTTAGCGAATGGGTAAGGTTTAGGGTACAGTTGAGGGTATGGAAAATTTTAGGGTTAGGGTACGTGTTAGGGCATGCGTTAGTGTTAGTGTATGGGTTAAGATTAGCGTGCGGGTTACTGTAAGGTGTAGGTTTGGGGTCCGTTTCGGTTTAGGACAACGGTTCGGGTTAGCAAACTTGTAAGGTTTAGGGTATAGGTGAGGTTACAGAAAAATGTTGGGGTCAGGTGCCTGTTAAGGCAGAGGTTAGTGTTACCGAACGGTTTAGGATTATGATTCGGGTTGGTGTAATGTGTAGGGTTAGTGTGAGATTTAGGTGTAGGGCTAGGGCTAGTGTTCGCGAATGGGTGATATTTATGGTACAGGTGAGGGTAAGGAAACGTGTTAGGGTCATGTTACGTGTTAGGGCATGTGTTAGTGTTAGTGTACGGGTTAGGATTAGGGTACGGTTTAGGGCTAGGTAGGGTTGCGGTTACGGTTAGGATTAGGCTTAGGGTTAGGGTTTGTGAATTGGTAACATTTAGTGTACAGGTGAGGGAACAAAAATGTTTTAGGGTACGGGTTAGTGTTAGTGTACGGGTTAGAATTAGGTTACGGGTTAGGGAAAGGTTTAGGTTTAGGTTTAGGGAAGGTTTAAAGTTAGGGTTAGGGACAGTGAACGGGTAAGTTTCAGGTTACAGATGAGGGTAGAAAAACATTTTAGGGTTAGGGTACGGGTTATTCTTAGTGTCCAGTTTAGGATTAGTGTACGTTTAGGGTAAGGGTTGGTTTAGATTTAGGTTAAGGCTTAGGGTTACGGTTAGCGAACGGCCAAGCTTTAGGGTACAGGTGAGGGTAAGAATACGTGTTAAGGTTAGGGAACGTGTTAGGGTACGGGTTAGTGTTAGTGTACATGTTAGGATCAGGGTACGTTTTATTGTAAGGTATAGGGTTAGGGTTAGTTTTAGGTTTAGCGAACGGTTAAGGTTTAGGGGATAGGTGAGGGCACACAAAATTTTTAGAGTTACGGTATGTGTTAGAGTGCGGGTTAGTGTTAGAGTATGGATTAGGATTAGAGTATGGGTTAGGGTAAGTGTTAGGGTTAGTGTTAGCTTTATGTTTAAGGTTAGTGTTAGTGTTAGCCAATGGGTAAGCTTTAGGGTACAGGTGAGACTGTGAAAAAATGGTAGGTTTAGGGTACATGTTAGATTACGCGTTAGTGTTAATGTAAGGTTTAGGAATAGGGTATGGTGTAGGGTAAGGTTTAGGGTTAGGTTTAGTGTTAGCACTCGGGTAAGTTTTAGGGTACATGTGAGGATACGAAAACGTGTGAAGTTTAGGGTATGTGTCAGGGTAGGGTTCAGTGTTAGAGTACCGGTTAGGGTTAGGGTTCGTTTAGGATAAGGGTTCGGGTTAGTTTAGGGTTAGGTTTAGGGTTCATGTTAGCATTAGAAAACGGGTTTAGGGTACAGGTGAGGTTACAAAAACTTTTTAGTGCTAGCGAACATATTAGGGTATGGGTTAGTGTTAGTGAATGGGTTACGATTGTGATATGGCTTAGGCTAAGGTTTAGGGTTAAGGTAGGTTTAGGTTTAGTGTTAGGGTTAGCGAACGGGTAAGTTTTAGGGTGCAGGTGAGGGTACGAAAACATGTTAGTGTTAGGTTATGTGTTAGGGTAAGGGTTACTGTTAGTGTACGGTTTAGGTTTAGGGCATGGGTTAGGGTAAGGTTTAGGTTTAGGTGTAGGGTTTGGTTTAGGGTTAGGGTGGAGTTATCAAACGGTAAGGTATAGGGTACAGGTGAGGGTACGGAAACGTGTTAGGGTCAGGGTACGTATTAGGGTATGGGTTAGTGTTAGTGTATGGGTTAAGATTAGGGTACAGGGTTAGGGTAAGATTTAGAGTTAGGGTTACGTTTAGGTTTAGGGTTAGGTTTAGGGATAGCGAGCGGGTAAGGCTTAGTGTACACATGAGGGTACGAAAACGTGTTAGGCTTAGGGTACATGCTAGGGTTCATGTTAGGCTTAGTGCACGGATTAGGATTAGGGTACAGGTTAGGGTAAGGTATAGGGATAGGGTTAGGGATAGGTTTTAGGGTTAGGTTTAGGTTTGGTGAATGGTTAATATTTAGTGTACAGGTGAGGGTACAGAAATGTTTTACTGTACGCGTTAGTGTTCGTGTATGGGTTAGGATTATGGGACGGGTTAGGGTAAGTTTTAGGGTTAGGTTTAGGGATAAGATTAGGGTTAAGGTTAGGGATAGCGAACAGGTAAGTATCAGGATAAAAGTGAAGGTACGAAACCATGATAAGCTTAGAGTACGGTTTAGTGTTAGTGTACGGGTTATGATTTGGGTACCATTTAGGGTAAGGTTAGGGTTATGGTTAGGGATAGGTTTAGGGTTAAGGTTAGGGATAGCGAACGGGTATGGTTCAGGTTACATGTGAGGGTTACGAATACGTGTTAGGGTTAGGGTATGTGATAGGTTACGGTTTATTTGTAGTGTACGGTTTAGGATTATTGTATGGGTTAGTGTAAGATTTAGGGGCAGGTTTAGGGTTAAGGTTTGGTTTAGGTTTAGGTTTAGTGTTAACGAACGGGTAAGGTTTAGGGTACAGGTGAGGGTACGAAAAGCTTTTAGGGTTAGGAAACGTCTTAGTGTATGGGTTAGTTTTAGTATACAGGTTAGGATTAGGGTACAGTTTAGGGTAAGGATTAGGGTTAGGGTTAGGTTTAGGTTTAGGGTTAGTGTTAAGTTTCGTGAATGGTCAGTTTTAGGGTACAGGTGAGGGTACGAAAACGTGTTACGTTTAGGGTACCTGTTAGTTTCCTGGTTAGTTTTAGAGTAGGTTTTGGGATAAGAGCACAGGTTCGGGTAAGGTTTAGGGTTAGGGTTAGGGTTAGGTTTAGGATTAGTGTTATGGTTATCAAACAGTTAAGTTTTAGTGTACATTTGAGGGTATGAAAAGCTTTTAGGGTTAGGGTATGTGTTAGGATATGTGTTAGTGTTAGTGTATGCATTAGCATTAGGGTACGGGTTAGGGTTATGTTTAGGGCTAGGGTTAGGGTTAGCGAACAGGTAACATTTAGGGTACAGGTGAGGGTATGGAAAAGTGTTAGTGTCAGGGTATGTGTTAGGGCACATGTTAGTGTGAGTGAATGGTTTAGTATTAGGGTACGGGTTAGGCTAAAGATTAGGGTTGGGGTTAGGTTTGGATTAGGGGTAGGGTTAGGGTTAGCGAACAGGTAAGGTTTAGGGTACAGATGAGGGAACGGAAAACTGTTACAGTCAGGGTACGTGTTAGGGCATGGGTTAGTGTTAGTGTATGCGTTAGGATTTGAGTACGGGTTAGGGTAAGGTGTAGGGTTGGGATTAGGTTTAGGTTTAGGTTTACGGGTACGGTTACCAAAGGGTAAGGTTTAGGATACAAATGAGGGTATGGCAACGTGTTAGAGTCAGGGTACGTGTTAGGGCATGGTTTAGAGTTGGTGTACGGGTTAGGATTAGGGTACGTGTTAGGGTAAGGTGTAGGGTTGTGGTTAGGTTTATGTTTAGGGCTAGGGTTAGGGTTAGCGATTGGGTAAGGTTTAGGGTACAGTTGAGGGTATGGAAAATTTTAGGGTCAGGGTACATGTTAGGGCATGCGTTATTGTTAGTGTATGGGTTAAGATTAGGGTGCGGGTTAGGGTAAGGTGTAGGTTTTGGGTCCGTTTCGGTTTAGGACAACGGTTCGGTTTAGCAAACTTGTAAGGTTTAGGGTATAGGTGAGGTTACTGAAAAGTGTTGGGCTCAGGGTGCGTGTTAAGGCAGAGGTTAGTGTTAGTGAATGGGTTAGGATTATGATTCGGGTTGGTGTAAGTTGTAGGGATAGTGTTAGGTTTAAGTGTAGGGCCAGGGCTAGTGTTCGCGAATGGGTGATGTTTATGGTACAGGTGAGGGTAAGGAAACGTGTTAGGGTCATGTTACGTGTTAGGGCATGGGTTAGTGTTAGTGTACGTGTTAGGATTAGGGTACGGTTTAGGGTAAAGGTAGGGTTGCGGTTAGGGTTAGGTTTAGGGTTAGGGTTAGGGTTTGTGAATGGGTAACATTTACTGTACAGGTGTGGGAACAAAAGTATTTTAGGGTACAGGTGAGTGTTAGTGTATGGGTTAGGATTAGGTTACGGGTTAGGGAAAGGTTTAGGTTTAGGTTTAGGGACAGGTTTAAGGTTAAAGTTAGGGACAGTGAACGGGTAAGTTTCAGGTTACAGATGAGGGTACAAAAACATTTTACGCTTAGGGTACGGGTTATCCTAGTGTCCAGGTTAGGATTAGTGTACGTTTAGGGTAAGGGTTAGGGTTAGAGTTAGGTTTAGGCTTAGGGTTACAGTTAGCGAACGGTCAAGCTTTAGGGTACAGGTGAGGGTAAGAATACGTGTTAAGGTTAGGGAACATGTTAGGGTACGGGTTAGTGTTAGTTCACATGTTAGGATCAGGGTACGATTTATTGTAAGGTATAGGGTTAGGGTTAGGGTTAGGTTTAGCGAATGGGTAAGGTTTAGGGTATAGGTGAGGGCACGCAAACATTTAGAGTTACGGTATGTGTTAGGGTACGGGTTAGTGGTAGAGTATGGAATAGGATTAGAGTATGGTTTAGGGTAAGTGTTAGGGTTAGTGTTAGCTTTATGTTTAAGGTTAGTGTTAGTGTTAGCCAATGGGTAAGCTTTAGGGTACAGGTGAGACTGTGAAAAAATATTAGGTTTAGGGTACATGTTAGATTACGGGTTAGTGTTAATGTAAGGTTTAGGAATAGGGTATGGTGTAGGGTAAGGTTTAGGGTTAGGTTTAGTGTTAGCACTCGGGTAAGCTTTAGGGTACATGTGAGGATACGAAAACGTGTGAAGTTTAGGGTATGTGTCAGGGTAGGGTTCAGTGTTAGAGCACCGGTTAGGGTTAGGGTTCGTTTAGGATAAGGGTTCGGGTTAGTTAAGGGTTAGGTTTAGGGTTCATGTTAGCATTAGAAAACGGGTTTAGGGTACAGTTGAGGGTACAAAATCTTTTTAGTGCTAGCGAATATATTAGGGTATGGTTAGTGTTAGTGAATGGGTTACGATTGTGATATGGCTTAGGCTAAGGTTTAGGGTTAAGGTAGGTTTAGATTTAGTGTTAGTGTTAGTGAACGGGTAAGTTTTAGGGTACAGGTGAGGGTATGAAACGTGTTAGTGTTAGGTTATATGTTAGGGTAAGGGTTACTGTTAGTGTACTGTTTAGGTTTAGGGTACGGGTTGGGTAAGGTTTAGGTTTCGGTGTAGGGTTTGGTTTAGGGTTAGGGTGCAGTTATCAAATGGTAAGGTTTAGGGTACAGGTGAGGGCACGGAAACGTGTTAGGGTCAGGGTACGTATTAGGGTATGGGTTAGTGTTAGTGTATGGGTTAAGATTAGGGTACAGGGTTAGGGTAAGCTTTAGAGTTAGGGTTACATTTAGGTTTAGGGTTAGGCTTAGGTATAGCGAGCGGGTATTGTTTACGGTACACATGAGGGTACGAAAACCTGTTAGGCTTAGGGTACATGTTAGGGTTCATGTTAGGCTTAGTGCACAGAATAGGATTAGGGTACAGGTTAGGGTAAGGTATAGGGATAGGTTTTAGGGTTAGGGTTAGGTTTGGTGAATGGTTAATATTTAGTGTTCAGGTGAGGGTACAGAAATATTTTAGTTTACGCGTTAGTGTTCGTGTATGGGTTAGGATTATGGGATGGGTTAGGGTAAGTTTTAGGGTTAGGTTTAGGGATAAGATTAGGGTTAAGGTTAGCGATAGCGAAAAGGTAAGTATCAGGTTACAAGTGCAGGTACGAAAACATGTTAAGCTTAGAGTACGGGTTAGTGTTAGTGTACGGGTTATGATTGGGGTACCATTTAGGGTAATTTTAGGGTTAGGGTTAGGGATAGGTTTAGGGTTAAGGTTAGGGATAGCGAACGGGTATGGTTCAGGTTACATGTGAGGGTTATGAATACGTGTTAGGGTTAGGGTACGTGATCGGTTACGGTTTATTTTTAGTGTACGGTTTAGGATTAGTGTATGGGTTAGGGTAAGATTTAGGGGCAGGTTTAGGGTTAAGGTTTGGTTTAGGTTTAGGTTTAGTGTTAACGAACGGGTAAGTTTTAGGGTACAGGGGAGCGTACGAAAAGCTTTTAGGGTTAGGAAACGTCTTAGTGTATGGGTTAGTTTTAGTATACGGGTTAGGATTAGGGTACAGGTTAGGGTAAGGATTAAGGTTAGGGTTAGGTTTAGGTTTAGGGTTAGTGTTAGGTTTCGTGAATGGTAAGTTTTAGGGTACAGGTGAGGGTACGAAAACGTGTTACGTTTAGGGTACCTGTTAGTTTCCTGGTTAGTTTTAGAGTACGTTTTAGGATAAGAGCACAGGTTCGGGTAAGGTTTAGGGTTAGGGTTAGGGTTAGGTTTAGGATTAGTGTTATGGTTATCAAACAGTTAAGTTTTAGGGTACATTTGAGGGTATGAAAAGCTTTTAGGGTTAGGGTATGTGTTAGGATATGTGTTAGTGTTAGTGTATGCATTAGCATTAGGGTACGGGTTAGGGTTATGTTTAGGGCTGGGGTTAGGGTTAGCGAACAGGTAACCTTTAGGGTACAGGTGAGGGTATGGAAAAGTGTTAGTGTCAGGGTATGTGTTAGGGCACATGTTAGTGTGAGTGTATGGTTTAGTATTAGGGTACGGGTTAGGCTAAAGATTAGGGTTGGGGTTAGGTTTGGATTAGGGGTAGGGTTAGGGTTAGCGAACAGGTAAGGTTTAGGGTACAGATGAGGGTATGGAAAACTGTTACAGTCAGGGTACGTGTTAGGGCATGGGTTAGTGTTAGTGTATGCGTTAGGATTTGGGTATGGGTTAGGGTAAGGTGTAAGGTGGGGGTTAGGATTAGGTTTAGGTTTAGGGTTAGGGTTAGCGAATGGGTAACATTTAGTGTGCAGGTGAGGGAATGAAAATGTTTTAGGGTATTGGTTAGTTTTAGTGTATGGGTTAGGATTAGGGTACGGGTTAGGGAAAGGTTTAGGTTTAGGTTTAGGGATAGGTTTAGGGTTAAGGTTAGGGACAGCGATCGGGTAAGTTTCAGGTTACACATGAGGGTACGAAAACATGTTAGGCTTATGGTACGTGTTAGGGTACGTGTTACTCTTAGTTTCCAGTTTAGGACTCGTGTATGGTTAGGGTAAGGGTTAGGGTTAGAATTATGTTTAGGCTTAGGGTTATGGTTAGCGAACTGCCAAGCTTTAGGGTACAGGTGAGGTTATGAATACATGTTAAGATTAGGGAACGTGTTAGGGTATGGGTTAGTGTTAGTGTACATGTTAGGATCAGGGTACGTTTTAGTGTAAGGTATAGGGTTAGTGTTAGTGTTAGGGTTATGGTTAGCGAATGGATAAGGTTTAGGGTACAGGTGAGGGTACAAAAATTTTTAGAGTTATGGTACGTGTTAGGGTACGGGTTAGTGTTAGAGTATGGATTAGGATTAGGGTACGGGTTAGGGTAAGGGTTAGGGTTAGCTTTAGGTTTAAGGTTAGGGTTAGTGTTAGCCAATGGGTAAGCTTTAGGGTACAGGAGAGACTGAAAAAATGTTAGGTTTAGGGTACATGTTAGATTACGGGTTAGTGTTAATGTAAGGTTTAGGAATAGGGTATGCTGTAGGTTAAGGTTAGGGTTAGCTTTATTGTTAGCAATCGGGTAAGTTTTAGGGTACATGTGAGGATACGAAAACGTGTGAAGTTTAAGGTATGTGTCAGGGTAGGGTTCAGTGTTAGAGTACTGGTTAGCATTAGGGTTCGGTTAGTTTAAGGTTTCGGGTTAGGTAAGAGTTAGGTATAGGGTTCATGTTAGAGTTAGCAAACGGGTTTAGGGTACAGGTGAGGGTACAAAAACTTTTTAGTGCTAGGAACATATTAGGGTATGGGTTAGTGTTAGTGAATGTGTTACGATTATGATATAGCTTAGGCTAAGGTTTAGGGTTAAGGTAGGTTTAGGTTTAGAGTTAGGGTTAGCGAATGCATAAGTTTTAGGGTACAGTTGAGGGTACAAAAACGTGTTAGTGTTAGCTTACATGTTAGGGAATGGGTTACTGTTAGTGTACGGTTTAGGTTTGGGGTACGGGTTAGGTTAAGGTTTAGGGTTAGGTGTAGGGTTTGGTTTAGGGTTAGGGTTGAGTTATCAAACAGTAAAGTTTAGGTTACAGTTGAGAGTATGGAAACGTGATACGGTCAGGGTACGTGTTAGGTTATGGGTTAGTGTTAGTGTATGGGTTAGGATTAGGGTACAGTTTAGGGTAAGATTTAGAGTTAGGGTTAAGGTTAGGTTTAGGGTTAAGTTTAGGGTTAGTGAGCGGGTAAGGTTGAGGGTACACATGAGGTTAAGGAAACATGTTAGGCTTAGGGTACGTGCTAGGGTTCGTGTTAGACTTAGTGTATGGATTAGGATAAGGGTACAGGTTAGGGTAAGGTATAGGGATATAGTCAGGGATAGGTTTAGGGTTAGGGTTAGGTTTGGTGAATGGTTAATATTTAGCGTACAGGTGAGGGTATGGAAAATTTTTACGGTAGGCTTTAGTGTTCGTGTATGGGTTAGGATTATGGGACGGGTTAGGGTAAGTTTTAGGGTTAGGTTTAGGGATAAGATTAGGGTTAAGGTTAGGGATAGCGAACAGGTAAGTATCAGGTTAAAAGTGGAGGTGTGAAATCATGTTAAGCTTAGAGTACGGGTTAGTGTTAGTGTATGGGTTATGATTGGGGTAATATTTTGGGTAAGGTTAGGGTTAGGTTTAGGGATAGGTTTAGGGTTAAGGTTAGGGATAGCGAACGGGTATGGTTCAGGTTACATGTGAGGGTTACGAATACGTGTTAGGGTTAGGGTACGTGATAGGTTATGGTTTATTTTTAGTGTACAGTTTAGGATTAGCAAATGGGCTTGGGTAAGATTTCGGGGCAGGTTTAAGGTTAAGTTTAAGTTTAGGTTTAGGTTTAGTGTTAACGAACGGGTAAGGTTTAGGGTACAGGTGAGGGTACGAAAAGCTTTTAGGGTTAGGAAAAAGTCTTAGTGTACGGGTTAGTTTTAGTATAAGGGTTAGGATTAGGGTACAGGTTAGGGTAAGGTTTAGGGTTAGGGTTAGGGTTAGGTTTCGTGAATGGTAAGGTTTAGGGTACAGGTGAGGTATGAAAACGTGTTACGTTTAGGGTACGTGTTAGGTTCCAGGTTAGTTTTAGAGTACGGTTTAGGATAAGTGTATGGGTTTGGGTAAGGTTTAGGGTTAGGGTTAGGGTTAGGTTTAGGATTAATTTTATGGTTATCAAACGGTTAAGTTTTAGTGTACATTTGAGGGTACAAAAAGCTTTTAGGGTTAGGGTATGTGTTAGGATACCTGTTAGTATTAGTGTATGCGTTAGCATTAGGGTACGGGTTAGGGTTATGTTTAGGGTTAGGCTTAGGTTTTGCGAATGGGTAATGTTTAGGGTACAGGTGAGGGTATGGAAAAGTGTTAGGGTCAGGGTACGTGTTAGGGCACAGGTTAGTGTGAGTGTACACTTTCGGATTAGGGTACGGGTTAGGGTAAGGAGTAAGCTTGGGTTTAGGTTTGGATTAGGGCTAGGGTTAGGGTTAGTGAACAGGTAAGGTTTAGAGTACAGATGAGGTTACGGAAAACTGTTACAGTCAGGGTACGTGTTAGGGCATGCATTAGTGTTAGTGTATGTGTTAGGATTTGGGTACGGGTTAGGGTAATGTGTACGGTTTGGGTTAGGATTAGGTTTAGGTTTAGGGGTAGGGTTTCCGAAGGGTAAGGTTTAGGATACAAATGAGGGTATGGAAACGTGTTAGGTTCAGGGTACATGTTAGGCATGGTTTAGAGTTGGTGTACGGGTTAGGATTAGGGTACGGCTTAGGTTAAGTTGTAGGGTTGGCATTAGGTTTACATTTAAGGCTAGGGTTAGGGTTAGCAAACAGGCAAGTTTTAGGGTACAGGTGAGTGTATTCAAAATTTTAGGGTCAGGGTACGTGTTAGAACACATGTTAGTGTTAGTGTATGGGTTAAGATTAGGGTACGGGTTAGGATACGGTGTAGGTTTGTTGTCCATTTTGGTTTAGGACTACAGTTCGGTTTAGCAAACGTGTAAGGTTTAGGGTACAGGTGAGGGTACAGAAAAGTGTTGGGGTCGGGGTACGTGTTAAGGCATTGGTTAGTGTTAGTGTACGGGTTAGGATTATGGTTCAGGTTAGTGTAAGGTGTAGGGTTGGTGTTAGGTTTATGTGTAGGGCTAGGGCTAGTGTTCGTGAACGGGTAATGTTTATGGTACAGGTGAGGGTAAGGAAACGTGTTAGGATCATGGTATGTGTTAGGGCATGGGTTAGTGTTAGTGTACGGGTTAGGAGTATGATACGGGTTAGGAGTATGTTACAGTTTAGGGTAAGGTGTAGGGTTGGTGTTAGGTTTAGGTTTGAGGCCTGGGTTAGTGTTAGCAATTGGGTAACATTTATGGTACCCGTGTGGGCAAGGAAATGTGTTAGGGTCAGGGTAAGTGTTAGGGTATGGGTTAGTGTTAGTGTATGGGTAAGCAATAGGGTAGGGGTTAGGGTAAGGAGTAGGGTTGCGGTTAGGTTAACTTTAGGTTTAGGGTTAGTGTTAGTGAACGTGTATCATCTAGGGTACAGGTGAGGGTACGGAATCCTGATAGGGTCAGGTTACGCGTTAGGGCATGGGTTAGTGTTAGCATATGGGTTAGTTTTAGGGTACTGGTTAGGGTAAGGTGTAGGGTTGTGGTTAGGTTTAGGTTTATGTCTAGAATTAGGGTTAGCGAACGGTATGGTTTAGGGTACAGTTGAGTGTACGGAAAAGTGTTAGGGTCAGGATAAGTGTTAGGGCATCGTTTGGTGTTAGTGTATGGGTTAGGATTAGGGTACGGCTTAGGGTAAGTTTTAGGATTTGTGTCAGGTTTAGGTTTAGGGCTAGGGTTAGCGTAAGTGAACGGTAAAGTTTAGGGTACAGGTGAGGGTACAGAAAAGTGTTAGGGACAGGGTACGTGTTAGGGCATGTGTTAGTTTTAGTGTATGGGTTACGGTTAGGGTATAGGTTAGGGTAAGGGGAGGCTTGGGGTTAGGTTTAGATTTAGGGCTAGGGTGAGGTTTAGAGAACGTGTAAGTTTCAGGGTACAGGTGATGTTATGGTAAGTGTTAGGGTCAGGGTATGTGTTAGGGAACGGGTTAGTGAGAGTGTACAGGTTAGGATTAGGGTACAGTTTAGGGTAAAGGTAGGGTTGGGGTTACGCTTAGGTTTAGGGTTAGGGTTAGGGTTAGAAAATGGGTAACAATTAGTGTAGAGGTGAGGGAACGAAAATGTTTTAGGATACAGGTGAGTGTTACTGTACGGGTTAGGATTATGTTATGGGTTAGGGAAATTTTTAGGTTTAGGTTTAGGGATAGGTTTAGGGTTAAGGTTAGGGACAGCGAACGGGTAAGTTTCAGGTTACAGATGAGGGTACGAAAACATGTTAGGCTTAGGGTACGTGTTAGGGTACGTGTTACTGTTAGTGTCCTGTTTAGGATTCATGTACGGTTAGGTTAAGGGTTAGGGTTAGAGTTAGGTTTATGGTTAGGTTTATGGTTAGCGAACGGCCAATCTTTAGGGTACAGGTGAGGGTAAAAATACGTGTTAAAGTTAGGGAACGTGTTAGGGTACAGGTTAGTGTTAGTGTATATGTTAGGATCAGGTTATGTTTTAGTGTATGGTATAGGGTTAGTGTTAGTGTTAGGGTTCGTGTTAGCGAACGGGTAAGGTTTACTGTATAGTTGAGGGAATGAAAACTTTTTAGAGTTATGGTACATTTTAGGATACGGGTTAGTGTTAGAGTACGGATTAGGATTAGGGTATGGGTTAGGGTAAGGGTTAGGGTTAGTGTTAGCTTTAGGTTTAAGGTTAGGGTTAGTGTTAGCCAATGGGTAAGCTGTAGGGTACAGGTGAGACTATGAAAAAATGTTAGGTTTAGGGTACGTGTTAGATTACGGGTTAGTGTTAATGTAAGGTTTAGGAATAGGGTATGGTGTAGGGTAAAGTTTATGTTTAGGTTTAGTGTTATCAATCGGGTAAGTTTTAGGGTACAGGTGAGGATACGAAAACGTGTGAAATTTAGGGTATGTGTCAGGGTAGGGTTCAGTGTTAAGGTACTGGTTAGGATTAGGGGTCGGTTAGGACAAGGGTTTTGGTTAGGTTTAGGGTTCCTGTTAGAGTTAGCAAAAAGGATTAGGGTACAGGTGAGGGTACGAAAACTTTTTAGTGCTAGGAACATATTAGGGTATGGGTTAGTGTTAGTGAATGGGTTACGATTATGATATGGCTTAGGCTAGGGTATAGGGTTAAGGTAGGTTTAGGTTTAGGGTTAGGGTTAGCGAACGGGTAAATTTTAGGGTACAGGTGAGGGTACGAAAACGTGTTAGTGTTAGGTTACGTGTTATGGTAAAGGTTACTGATAGTGTACGGTTTAGGTTTAGGGTACGTGTTAGGGTTAGGTTTCGGGTTTGGTTTAGGGTTCGTGTTGAGTTATCGAATGGTAAGCTTTAGGGTACAGGAGAGGGTATGGGAACTTGTTAGGGTCAGGATACGTGTGAGGGTACGAGTTAGTGTTAGTGTATGGGTTAGGATTAGTGTACAATTTAGGGTAAGATTTAGAGTTAGGGTTACATTTAGGTTTAGGGTTAGGTTTAGAGATAGAGAGCCGGTAAGGTTTAGGGTACACATGAGGGTACGAAAACGTGTTAGGCTTAGGGTACGTGCTAGGGTTCATGTTAGGCTTAGTGCACGGATTAGGATTAGGGTACAGGTTAGGGTAAGGTATAGGGATTGGTTTAGGGATAAGTTTAGGGTTAGGGTACAGGTTAGGGTAAGGTATAGGGATGGGGTTAGGGATAGGTTTAGGGTTAGGGTTAGGTTTAGAAAATGGGTAATATTTAGTTTATATGTGAGGGTACGGAAATGTTTTATGGTACGCGTTAGTGTTCGTGTATGTGTTAGGATTATGGGATGGGTTAGGGTAAGTTTTAGGGTTAGGGATAAGTTTAGGGTTAAGGTTAGGGATAGCGAACAGTTAAGTATCTGTTTACAAGTGAGGGTACGAAAACATGTTAATCTTAGGGTAAGAGTTAGTGTTATTGTACGGGTTATGATTGGGGTTCCGTTTAGGGTAAGGTTAGGTCTAGGGATAGGTTTAGCATTAAGGTTAGAGATAGCGAACGGGTATGGTTCAGGTTACATGTGAGGGTTACGAATACGTGTTAGGGTTAGGGTAGGTGATAGGTTATGGTTTATTTTTAGTGTACAGTTTAGGATTAGCAAATGGGTTTGGGTAAGATTTTGGGGATGGTTTAAGGTTAAGTTTAGGTTTAGGTTTAGTGTTAACGAACGGGTAAGGTTTAGGGTACAGGTGAGAGTACGAAAAGCTTTTAGGGTTAGGAAAAGTCTTAGTGTACGGGTTAGTTTTAGTATACGGGTTAGGATTAGGGTACAGGTTAGGGTAAGGTTTAGTGTTAGGGTTAGGGTTAGGTTTCATGAACGGTAAGGTTTAGGGTACAGGTGAGAGTACACTAACGTGTTGCATTTAGGGTACGTGTTAGGTTCCAGGTTAGTTTTAGAGTATGGTTTAGGATAAGAGTACAGTTTAGGGTAAGGTTTGCGGTTAGGGTTAGGGTTAGGTTTAGGATTAGTGTTATGGTTATCTAATGGTTAAGTTTTAGTGTACATTTGAGTGTTTGAAAAGCTTTTAGGGTTAGGGTATGTGTTAGGATACGTGTTAGTGTTAGTGTATGCGTTAGCATTAGTGTACGGGTTACAGTTATGTTTAGGGCTAGGGGTAGGATTAGCGAACGGGTAACGTTTAGGGTACAGGTGAGGGTATGGAAAAGTGTTAGGGTCAGGGTACGTGTTAGGGCACAGGTTACTCTGAGTGTACGGTTTAGAATTAGGGTACGGGTTAGGGTATGGGGTAGGGTTGGGATTAGGTTTGGATTAGGTCTAGGGTTAGGGTTAGCGAACAGGTAAGTTTTATGGTACAGATGCGGGTACGGGAAACTCTTACAGTCAGGGTACGTGTTAGGGCATACGTTAGTGTTAGTGTATGCATTAGGATTTGGGTACGGGTTAGGGTAAGGTGTAGCGTTGGGGTTAGGATTAGGTTTAGGCTTACAGGGAGTGTTACCAAAGGGTAAGGTTTAGGATACAAATGAGGGTACGGTAACTTGTTAGGTTAAGTGTATGTGTTAGGGCATGGTTTAGTGTTGGTGTATGGGTTAGGATTAGGGTACGGGTTAGGGTAAGGTGTAGGGTTGGGTTTAAGTTTAGGTTTATGGATAAGATTAGGGTTAGTGAACGGTATGGTTTAGGGTACAGTTGAGGGTACAGAAAAGTGTTTGGGTCAGGGTAAGTGTTAGGGCATTGGTTGGTGTTAGTGTACGGGTTAGGATTATGGTACGGCTTAGGGTAAGGTGTAGGGTTTGTGTCAGGTTTAGGTTTAGGGCTATGGTTAGGGTTATGATTAGGGTTAGCAAACGGGTAAGTTTCAGGTTACAGATGAGTGTACGAAAACATGTTAGTCTTAGGGTAAGTGTTAGGGTACGTGTTACTCTTAGTGTCCAGTTTAGGATTAGTGTACAGTTAGGGTAAGTGTTAGGGTTAGAGTTAGATTTGGGGTTAGGGTTATGGTTAGCGAACGGCCAACCTTTAGGTTACAGGTGAGGGGAAGAATACATGTTAAGGTTAGGGAATGTGTTAGGTTATGGGTTAGTGTTAGTGTACATGTTAGGATCATGGTACGTTTTAGTGTAAGGTATAGGGTTAGTGTTAAGTTTTGGGTTAGGTTTAGCGAACGGGTAAGGTTTAGGGTACAGGTGAGGATACGAAAACTTTTTACAGTTATGGTACGTGTTAGGGTATGGGTTAGTGTTAGAGTACAGATTAGGTTTAGGGTATGGTTTAGGGTAACGTTTAGGGTTAGTGTTAGCATTAGGTTTAAGGTTAGGGTTAGTGTTAGCCAATGGGTAATCTTTAGGGTACAGTTGAGACTATGAAAAAATGTTAGGTTTAGGGTCCGTGTTAGATTATGGGTTAGTGTTAATGTAAGGTTTAGGAATAGGGCATGGTGTAGGGTAAGGTTTAGGGTTAGGTTTAGTGTTAGCAATCGGGTAAGTTTTAGTGTACAAGTGAGGATATGAAAACGTGTGAAGTTTAGGGCATGTGTCAGGGTAGGTTTCAGTGTTAGAGTACTGGGTAGGATTAGGGTTCGGTTAGGATAAGGGTTCGGGTTAGGTAAGGGTTAGGTTTAGGGTTGGTGTTAGCATTCGCGAACGGGTTTAGGGTACAGGTGAGGGTACAAAAAATTTTTAGTGCTAGCGAACATATTAGGGTATGGGTTAGTGTTAGTGAACGGGTTACGATTATGGTATGGCTTAGGCTAAGGTTTAGGGTTAAGGTAGGTTTAGGGTTATGGTTAGTGAACGAGTAAGTTTTAGGGTACAGGT
Organism: Hyperoodon ampullatus; assembly: GCF_949752795.1. Lineage (NCBI taxonomy): Eukaryota > Metazoa > Chordata > Mammalia > Artiodactyla > Ziphiidae > Hyperoodon > Hyperoodon ampullatus. The sequence continues at coordinate 1,219,125 of NC_136933.1, forward strand.
GAGGGTACAAAAACGTGTTAGTGTTATGTTATATGTTAGGGTAAGGGTTACTGTTATTGTACGGTTTAGGTTTAGGGTACGGGTAAGGGTAAGGTTTAGGGTTAGGTGTAGGGTTTGGTTTAGGGTTAGGGTTGAGTTATCAAACGGTAAGTTTTAGGGTACAGGTGAGGGTATGGGAACGTGTTAGGGTAGGGTACGTGGTAGGGTACCGGTTAGTGTTAGTGTATGGGTTAGGATTATGGTACAGTTTAGGGTAAGATTTAGGTTTAAGGTTACGCTTAGGTTTAGGGTTAGGTTAGAGATAGCGAATGGGTAAGGTTTAGGGTACACATGAGGGTACGGAAACGTGTTAGGCTAAGGGTAGGTGTTAGGGTTCGTGTTAGACTTAGTGTACGGATTAGGATTAGGGTACAGGTTAGTGTAAGGTATAGGGATAGGGTTAGGGATAGGTTTAGGGTTAGGGTTAGGTTTAGAAAATGGATAACATTTAGTGTATAGGTGAGGGTATGGAAATGTTTTATGGTATGCGTTAGTGTTCGTGTATGGGTTAGGATTATGGGATGGGTTAGGGTAAGTTTTAGGGTTAGGGATAAGTTTAGGGTTAAGGTTAGTTATAGCGAACAGGTAAGTATCAGTTTACAAGTGAGGGTATGAAAACATGTTAAGCTTAGGGTAAGATTTAGTGTTATTGTACGGGTTATGATTGGGGTTCCGTTTAGGGTAAGGTTAGGTTTAGGGATAGGTTTAGCATTAAGGTTAGGGATAGTGAACAGGTAAGGTTCAGGTTACATGTGACGGTTACGAATACATTTTAGGGTTTGGTTACATGATAGGTTATAGTTTATTTTTAGGGTATCGTTTAGGATTAGTGTATGGGTTAGGGTAAGTTTTAGGGTCAGGTTTAGTGTTAGGGTTAGGTTTAGGTTTAGGTTTAGTGTTAATGAACGGGTAAGGTTTAAGGTACATGTGAGGGTACAAAAAGCTGTTAGGGTTAGGAAACGTCTAAGTGTACAGGTTAGTTTTAGTATACGGGTTAGGATTAGGGTACAGGTTAGGGTAAGGCTTATGGTTAGGGTTAGGTTTAGGGTTAGGGTCAGGGTTAGGTTTTGTGAATGGGTAAGGTTTAGGGTACAGGTGATGGTACCAAAATGTTTTAGGTTTAGGGTATGTGTTAGGTTACAGGTTAGTTTTAGAGTATGGTTTATGATAAGAGTACGGGTTAGGGTAAGGTTTAGGGTTAGGGTTAGGGTTAGGTTTAGGTTTAGGATTAGTGTTATGGTTATTGAATGGTTAAGTTTTAGGGTACATTTGATGGTATGAAAAGCTTTAGGGTTAGGGTATGTGTTAGGATACACGTTAGTGTTAGTGTATGCGTTAGCATTAGGGTACTGGTTAGGGTTATGTTTAGGGCTAGGGTTAGCGTTAGCGAACGGGTAACGTTTAGGGTACAGGTGAGGGTACAGAAAAGTTTTAGGGTCAGGGTACGTGATATGGCACAGGTTAGTGTGAGTGTATGGTTTAGGATTAGGGTACAGGTTAGGGTAAGGTGTAGGGTTGGGGTTAGGTTTGGATTAGGGCTAGGGTTAGGGTTAGCAAACAGGTAAGGTTTAGGGGCAGATGAGGGTACGGAAAAATCTTAGGGTCAGGGTATGTGATCGCACATGGGTTAGTGTTAGTGTATGCGTTAGGATTTGGGTATGGGTTAGGGTAAGATGTAGCTTTGGGGTTAGGATTAAGTTTAGGGTTAAGGGTAGGGTTACCAAACAGTAAGGTTTAAGGTATAAGTGAGGTTACAGAAAAGCGTTAGGGTCAGGATATGTGTTAGGGCATGGTTTAGTGTTGGTGTACGGGTTAGGATTAGGGTACGGGTTAGGATAAGGTTTATGATTAGGTTTAGGTTTACGTTTAGGGCTAGGGTTAGGGTTATCTAACGCGTAAGGTTTAGGGTATAGGTGAGGGTATGGAAAATTTTAGGGTCAGGGTATGTGTTATGGCATGGGTTGGTGTTAGTGTATGGGTTAGGATTAGGGTACGGGAAGGGTAAGATGTAGGGTTTGGGTCATGTTTAGCATTAGAACTACAGTTCAGATTTAACGAACATGTAAGGTTTAGGGTACAGGTGAGGGTACGGAAAAGTGTTAGGGTCAGGGTACGTGTTAGGGCACAGGTTAGTGTTAGTGTAAGGGTTAAGATTATGGTTCGCTTTAGGGTAAGGTGCAGGGTTAGTGTTAGGTTTAGGTGTAGGGCTAGGTTTAGTGTTCACGAACGGGTGATGTTTATGGTAAAGGTGAGGATACGGAAACGTGTTAGTGTCATGGTACGTGTTACGTCACGGGTTAGTGTTAGTGTATGGGTTAGGATTATGGTACAGTTTAGGGTAAGGTGTAGGGTTGGTGTTCGGTCTAGGTTTAAGGCCTGAGTTAGTGTTAGTGAACGGGTAACATTTATGGTACATGTGAGGGTAAGGAAACGTGTTAGGGTCAGGGTACGTGTTAAGGCATGGGTTAGTGTTAGTGTACGGGTAAGCAATAGGTTAGGGTATAGGGTAAGGAGTAGGGTTGGGGTTAGGTTTAGGTTTAGGGTTAGGTTTAGTGTTAGCGAACGTGTAACAACATTTAGGGTACAGCTGAAGTTACGGAAACCTGATAGGGTAAGGTTATGTGTTATGGCATGGGTTAGTGTTTGAGTACGGGTTAGGATTAGGGTACGGGTTATGGTAAAGTGTAGTGTTGGGGTTAGTGTTAGGTTTAGGGTATGGATTAGGGTTAGCATGCAGTATGATTTAGGGTACAGTTAAGGGTACGGAAATTTGTTAGGGTCAGGGTATGTGTTAGGGCACGGGTCGGTGTTAGTGTATGGGTTAGGATTAGGATACGGCTTAGGGTAAGATATAGGGTTTGTGTCAGGTTTAGGTTTAGGGCTAGGTTTAGGGTTAGTGAACGGTAAGGTTTAGGGTACAGGAGAGGGTACTGAAACGGTTTTTGGTCAGGGTACGTGTTAGGGCATGGGTTAGGGTTAGGGTACGTGTTAGGGTAAGGGGTAGGGTTGGGGTTCGGTTTAGGTTTAGGTCTAGGGTTAGGGTTAATGAACGGTAAGGTTTAGGGTACATGTGAGGGTACAGAAAAGTGTTAGGGTCAGGGTACATGATAGGGCACGGATTAGTGTTGGTGTATGGGTTAGGATTAGGGCACGGGTTAGGGTAAGGTGTAGGGTTGGGTTTAGTTTTAGGTTTAGAGCTAGGGTTAGGGTTAACAAAAGGTACGGTTTAGGGTACAGGTGAGTGAACGGAAAAGTGTTAGGGTCAGGGTACATGCTAGGGGATGGGATAGTGTTAGTGTATGTGTTAGGATTAGTGTACGGGTTAGGTTAAGGTGTAGTCTTTGGGTTAGGGTTAGGTTTACATCTAGGGTTAGGGTTAATGAACGGTAAGGTTTAGGGTACATGTGAGGGTACAGAAAAGTGTTAGGGTCAGGGTACATGATAGGGCACGGATTAGTGTTGGTGTATGGGTTAGGATTAGGGCACGGGTTAGGGTAAGGTGTAGGGTTGGGTTTAGTTTTAGGTTTAGAGCTAGGGTTAGGGTTAACAAAAGGTACGGTTTAGGGTACAGGTGAGTGAACGGAAAAGTGTTAGGGTCAGGGTACATGCTAGGGGATGGGATAGTGTTAGTGTATGTGTTAGGATTAGTGTACGGGTTAGGTTAAGGTGTAGTCTTTGGGTTAGGGTTAGGTTTACATCTAGGGTTAGGGTTAATGAACGGTAAGGTTTAGGGTACATGTGAGGGTACAGAAAAGTGTTAGGGTCAGGGTACATGATAGGGCACGGATTAGTGTTGGTGTATGGGTTAGGATTAGGGCACGGGTTAGGGTAAGGTGTAGGGTTGGGTTTAGTTTTAGGTTTAGAGCTAGGGTTAGGGTTAACAAAAGGTACGGTTTAGGGTACAGGTGAGTGAACGGAAAAGTGTTAGGGTCAGGGTACATGCTAGGGGATGGGATAGTGTTAGTGTATGTGTTAGGATTAGTGTACGGGTTAGGTTAAGGTGTAGTCTTTGGGTTAGGGTTAGGTTTACATCTAGGGTTAGGGTTAGCGAACGGGTAACTCTTAGGATTCATGTGAGTATATGGAAATGTGTTAGGGTCAGGTTGCATGTTAGGACACGTGTTAGTGCTAGTGTACAGGTTAGGATAAAGGTACATGTTAGGGCAAGGTGTAGGGTTGGGTTTAGCTTTAGGTTTAGGTCTAGGGTTAGTGTTAGCTAATGGTAAGGTTTAGGGTACAGCTGAGGGGACAGAAAAGTGTTACATTTAGTGTACGTATTAGGGCATGGATTAGGGTTAGTGTATGGGTTAGGATTAGCGTACGGGTAAGGGTAAGGGGTAGGGTTGGGGTTAGGATTTGGTTAAGGGCTAGGGTTAGGGTTAGTGCACGGTAATGTTTAGGGTACATTTGAGAGTACAGAAAAGTGTTAGTGTCAGGGTAAGTGTTATTGCACGGGTTAGTGTTCATGTACGGGTTAGGATTAGGGTACGGTTTAGGGTAAAGTGTAGGGTTTGTGTTAGATTTAGGTTTAGGGTTAGGGTTACGGTTAGCAAACTCATAAGCTTTAGGTTACAGGTGATGGTACAGAAACGAGTTAGGGTCGGGGTACAAGTTAGGGTATGGTTTAATGTTAGTGTATGGGTTAGGATTAGGGCACAGATTAGGTTAAGGTGTAGGTTTCGAGTTAGATTTAGATTTAGGGCTAGGGTTATGGTTAGCGAATGGTAAAGTTTCGCGTACAAGTGAGGATACTGAAACTTGTTACGGTCAGGGTACGTGTTAGGGCACATGTTAATGTTAGTGTAAGGGTTAGCATTAGGTATGGGTTAGGGTAAGGGATAGGGTGGGCGTTAGGATTAGGTTTAGGGTTAGGGTTAGGGTTAGCGACCTGTAAGGTTTAGGGTACATGTGAGGGTACGGAAAAGTGTTAGGTCAGGGTACGTGTTAGGGCATCCTTTAGTGTTAGTGTATGGGTTAGGATTAGCGTACGGGTTAGGGTAAGGGGTAGGGTTGTGTTTAGGGTTAGGTTTAAGGCTAGGGTTAGGGTTAGCGAACAGGTAATATTTAGGGTGCAGGTGAGTGTACGGAAACATGTTAGGGTCAGGGTTCATGTTCGGCGGAGTGTTAGTGTATGGGTTAAAATAAGGGTATAGTTTAGGTTAAATTGTAGGGTTTAGGTTAGGGTTAGGTTTATGGCGAGGGTTAGGATTAGCGAATGGTAATGTCTAGGGTACAGGTGAGGGTATGGAAAAGTGTCAGGGTCAGGGTACGTGTTAGGGCATGGGTTAGTGTTAGTGTATGGTTTAGGATTTTCGTATGGGTTAGGGTAAGCGGTAGGATTAGGATTATGTTTTGGTTTAGGGCTAAGGTTAGGATTAGTGAATGGTAAGGTTTAGGGTATAGGTGAGGGTACGAAACGTGTTAGTGTCAGGGCACGGGCTAGGGTTAGTGTACGGGTTAGGATTATGGTACGGGTTAGGGTAAGGTGCAGTGTTGGGTTTAGTGTTAGGTATAGGTCTATGGTTAGGTTTAGCGAAAGGGTAAATTTTAGGGTACAGGTGAGGGTGCAGAAAAGTGTTAGGGTCAGGGTATTTGTTAGGACACGTGTTAGTGTTAGTGTATGGGTTAGGATTAGTGTACGTGTTAGGGTAAGTGGTAGGGTTGGGCTTAGCTTTAAGTTTAGGGCTAGGGTTAGTGTTAGCGAAGGATAATGTCTAGGGTACAGCTGATGGTACGAAAAAGTGTTAGGGTCAGGGCAAGTGTTAGGACACATGATAATGTTAGTGTACGGGTTATGATTAGGGTACGGCTTTGGGTAAGGTGTAGGGTTTGTGTTAGGTTTAGGTTTAGGGCTAGGTTTAGGGTTATCGAATGCATAAGGTTTATTGTACAGGTGATGGTACGGAAATGAGTTAGGGTCATGGTACGTGTTAGGGCATCCTTTAGTGTTAGTGTATGGGTTAGGATTAGCGTACGGGTTAGGGTAAGAGGTAGGGTGGGCGTTAGGTTTAGGTTTAAGGCTAGGGTTACGGTTAGTGAACGGTAAGATTTAGGGTACAGGTGAGGGTATGGAAAAGTGTTAGTGTCAGGGTACGTGTTAGGGCATGGGTTAGTGTTAGTGTACATGTTAAGATTAGGGTAGGGTTTAGGGTAAGGTGTAGTTTTGGGGTCAGAGTTAGGTTTATGACTAGGGTTAGGTTTAGCGAACGGTAAGGTTTAGGGTACAGCTGAGGGTACTGAAACGGGTTCGAATCAGGGTACATGTTAGGGCATGGGTTATTGTTAGAGTACGGGTTAGGATTAGGGTACGTGTTAGGGTAAGGGGTAGTGTTTGGTTTAGGTTTAGGTTTAGGGGTATGGTTAGGGTTAGCGAACGGTAAGGTTTGTGTACAAGTGATGATACGGAAAAGTGTTAGGGTCAGGGTACATGATAGGGCACGGTTTAGTGTTGGTGTATGGGTTAGGATTCAGGCACTGGTTAAGGTAAGGTGTAGTGTTGGGTTTAGGTTTAGGGCTAGGGTTAGGGTTAGCAAAAGTTAAGGTTTAGGGTACAGGTGAGGGAACAGAAAAGTGTTAGCGTCAGGGTACGTGTTAGGGCATGCAATAGTGTTAGTGTGTGGGTTAGGATTAGGGTACGGGTTAGGTAAGGGGTAGGGTTGGCGTTAGGATTAGATTTAGGTCTAGGGTTAGGGTTAGGGAGAGCGTAAGATTTAGGGTACAAGTGAGGGTATGGAAAAGTGTTAGGGTCAGGGTACGTCTTAGGGCATGCTTTAGTGTTAGTGTACGGAATAGGATTAGGGCACGTATTAGGGTATGGTGTAGGGTTGAGTTTAGGTTTAGGTTTAGGGCTAGGGTTTGATTTAGTGAACGGTAAGATTTAGGGTACAGGTGAGTGTAAGGAAAAGTGTTAGGAACAGGGTCCGTTTTAAAGCACGGCTTAGAGTTAGTGTACGGCTTAGGAATAGCGTAAGGGTTAAGGTAAGGTGTAGGGTTGGTGTTAGGGTTAGATTTATGGCTAGGGTTAGGGTGAGCGAACAGGTAACATTTAGTGTAAATGTGAGCAGATGGAAATGTGTTAGGGTCAGGGTTCGTGTTAGGGCACGTGTTAGTGTTAGTGTACGGGATAGGATTAGTTTACGTGTTAGGGTATGGTGTAGGGTTTAGGATAGGTTTAGGTTTAGGGCTAGGGTTAGTGTTAGTGTTAGTGAATGGTAAGGTCTAGTGTACAGATGAGGGTATGTAAAAGTGTCAAAGTCAGGGTACGTATTAGGACATTGGTAAGTGTTAGTGTATGAGTTAGGATTAGCGTACGCGTTAGGGTAAGGGGTAGGGTTGGTTTTAGGCTTAGGTTTAGGGCTAGGGTTAGGGTTATTGAATGGTAAGGTGAAGGGTACAGGTAAGTGTACGGAAAAGTTTGAGGGTCAGGGTATGTGTTATGGCATGGGTTAGTGTTAGTGTATGGGTTAGAATTAGCGTACTGGTTAGGGTAATGGGTAGGGTTGGGTTTAGGGTTAGGTTTAGGTGTAGGGTTAGGGTTTGCAAAAGGTAAGGTGTAGGGTACAGGTGAAGGTTAGGTTTAGTGTTAGGGTTAGGGTTAGCGAACGGTAAGTTTCAGGGTACAGGGGAGGTTACGAAAAAGTGTTGGGATCATGGTACGTGTTAGGGAATGTCAAGGTCAGGGTATGTATTAGGGCATTGGTAAGTGTTAGTGTATGGGTTAGGATTAGCGTATGGGTTAGGGTAAGGTGTAGGGTTGGTTTTAGGGTTAGGTTTAGGGCTAGGGTTAGGGTTAGTGAACGGTAAGGTTTAAGGTACAGGTGAGGGTACGGAAACGTGTTAGTGTCAGGGCTCGTGTTAGGGCACAAGTTAGAGTTAGTGTACGCGTTAGGGTAAGGTGTAGGGTTGGCGTTAGTAGTAGGTTTAAAGCTACGGTTAGGGAGAGCAAACAGGTAAGTTTCATGTTACATGTGATGATTACAAATACGTGTTAGGCTTAGGCTACTTGAGAGGCTATGGTTTATTTTTAGTGTACTGTTTAGTATTAGTGTATGGGTTAGGTTAAGATTTAGGGGCACGGTTAGTGTTAGGGTTAGGTTTAGGTTTAGGTTTAGTGTTAATGAATGTGTAAGGTTTATGGTACAAGTGAGGGTACGAAAAGATGTTAGGGTTAGGAAACGTCTTAGTGTATGGGTTAGTTTTAGTATACGGGTGAGGATTAGGGTACAGGTTAGGGTATGGTTTAGGGTTATGGTTAGGTTTTGTAAATGGTTAAGGTTTAGGGTACAGGTGAGGGCATGAATACGTGTTACGTTTAGGGAACCTGTTAGTTTCCAGGTTAGTTTTAGAGTACGGTTTAGGACAAGAGCATGTGTTAGGGTAAGGTTTACGGTTAGGGTAACGGTTAGGGTTCGGAGTAGTGTTATGGTTATTGAACGGTTAAGTTTTAGGGTACATATGAGGGTACAAAAAGCTTTTAGGTTAGGGTATGTGTTAGTATACGTGTTAGTGTTAGTGTATGCGTTAGCATCAGGGTACGGGTTAGGGTTATGTTTAGGGCTAGGGTTAGGTTTAATGAACGGGTAAGTTTTAGGGTACAGGTGAGGGTACAGAAAAGTGTTAGGGTCAGGGTACGTGTTAGGGAACAGGTTAGTGTGAGTGTACAGTTTAGGATTTGGGTATGGGTTAGGGTAAAGTGTAGGGTTGCGTTTAGATTAGGTTTAGTGTTAGGAGTAGGGATACCAAACGGTAAGGTTTAGGGTATAAGTGAGGGTACGAAATGTGTTAGGGTCAGGATATGTGTTAGGGCAATGTTTAATGTTGGTGTATGGGTTAGGATTAGGGTACGGGAAGGGTAAGGTGTAGGGTTGGGTTCAGGTTTAGGTTTAGGACTACGGTTCGGGTTAGTGAACGTGTAAGTTTTAGGGTACATGTGAGGGTATGGAAAAGTGTTAGGATCAGGGTACATGTTAGGGCACTGGTTAGTGTTAGTGTAAGTGTTAGGATTATGGCTCGGGTTAGGGTAAGTTGTAGGGTTGGTGTTCGGTATAGGTTTTAGGTGCGGGTTAGTGGCAGTGAATGGGTAACATTTATGGTACAGGTGAGGGTAAGGAAACGTGTTAGGGTCAGGGTACGTGTTAAGGCATGGGTTAGTGTTAGTGTACGGGTTAGGATTAGGGTACGGGTTAGGGTAAGGTGTAGGGTTGGGGTTAGGGTTAGGTTTAGGGCTAGGGATAGCGTTAACGAACAGGTAACATTTAGGGTACAGATGAGCATATGGAAACGTGTTAGGGTCAGGGTTCGTGTTAGGGCACGTGTTAGTGCTAGTGTACGTGTTAGGATTAGGGTACGACTTCGGGTAAGGTGTAGGGTTTGTGTTAGGTTTAGGTTTAGGGCTAGGGTTAGGGTTATCGAACGCGTAAGGTTTATTGTACAGGTGATGGTGCGGAAATGAGTTAGGGTCATGGTACGTGTTAGGGGACGAGTTAATGTTAGTGTAAGGGTTAGGATTAGGGTATGTGTTAGGGTAAGGGTTAGGGTGGGCGTTAGGTTTAGGTTTAAGGCTAGGGCTAGGGTTAGCGAAAGGTAAGATTTAGGGTACAGGTGAGTGTATGGAAAAGTGTTAGTGTCAGGGTATGTGTTAGGGCACGGGTTAGTGTTAGTGTACATGTTAGGATTAGGGTAGGGTTTAGGGTAAGGTGTAGGTTTGGGGTCAGAGTTAGGTTTATGACTAGGGTTAGGTTTAGCGAATGGTAAGGTTTAGGGTACAGCTGAGGGTACTGAAACGGGTTCGGGTCAGGGTACATGTTAGGGCATGGGTTATTGTTAGAGTACGGGTTAGGATTAGGGTACGTGTTAGGGTAAGGGGTAGTGTTGGGTTTAGGTTTAAGTTTAGGGGTATGTTTAGGGTTAGAGAACGGTAAGGTTTAGTGTACATGAGACGGTACGGAAAAGTGTTAGGGTCAGGGTACATGATAGGGCACGGTTTAGTCTTGGTGTATGTGTTAGGATTAGGGCACGGGTTAAGGTAAGGTGTAGTGTTGGGTTTAGGTTTAGGGCTAGGGTTAAGGTTAGCAAAAGTTAAGGTTTAGGGTACAGGTGAGGGAACAGAAATGTGTTAGGGTCAGGGTACGTGTTAGGGCATGCAATAGTGTTAGTGTGCGGGTTAGGATTAGGGTACGGGTTAGGTAAGGGTTAGGGATGGCATTAGGATTAGATTTAGGGCTAGGGTTAAGGTTAGGGAAAGGGTAAGATTTAGGGTACAGGTGAGGGTATGGAAAAGTGTTAGGGTCAGGGTACGTGTAAGGGCATGCTTTAATGTTAGTGTACAGAATAGGATTAGGGCACGTATTAGGGATGAGTTTAGGTTTAGGTTTAGGGGTAGTGTTTGGTTTAGTGAACGGTAAGATTTAGGGTACAGGTGAGTGTACGGAAAAGTGTGAGGAACAGGGTACGTTTTAAAGCATGGCTTAGAGTTAGTGTTTGGCTTAGGAATAGCGTAAGGGTTAGGGTAAGGTGTAGGGTTGGTGTTAGGGCTAGGTTTATGGCTAGGGTAAGGAGTAGCGAACAGGTAACATTTAGTGTAAATGTGAGCGGATGGAAATGTGTTAGGATCAGGGTTCTTGTTAGGGCACATGTTAGTGTTAGTGTACGTGATAGGATTAGGTTACGTGTTAGGGTATGGTGTAGGGTTTAGGTTAGGTTTAGGTTTAGGGCTAGGGTTTGTGTTAGTGTTAGGGAACGGTAAGGTCTAGGGTACAGATGAGGGTATGGAAAAGTCTCAAAGTCAGGGTACGTATTAGGGCATTGGTAAGTGTTAGTGTATGGGTTAGGATTAGTGTACGCATTAGGGTAAGGGGTATGGTTGGTTGTAGGGTTAGGTTTAGGGCTAGGGTTAGGGTTAGTGAACGTTAAGGTTTAAGGTACAAGTGAGGGTACGAAACGTGTTAGTGTCAGGGCTCGTGTTAGGGCACAAGTTAGAGTTAGTGTACGGGTTAGGGTAAGGTGTAGGGTTGGCGTTAGGAGTAGGTTGAAAGCTATGGTTAGGGATAGCGAACGAGTATGGTTCAGGTTACATGTGAGGGTTACGAATATGTGTTAGGGTTAGGGTACGTGATAGGTTACGGTTTATTTTTAGTGTATGGTTTTGGATTAGTGTATGGGTTAGGGTAAGATTTAGGGGCAGGTTTAGGGTTAAGGTTTGGTTTAGCTTTAGGTTTAGTGTTAACAAACGGGTAAGGTTTAGGGTACAGGTGAGGGTACGAAAAGCTTTTAGGGTTAGGAAACGTCTTAGTGTATGGGTTAGTTTTAGTATACAGGTTAGGATTAGGGTACAGGTTAGGGTAAGGATTAGGGTTAGGGTTAGGTTTAGGTTTAGGGTTAGTGTTAGGTTTCGTGAATGGTAAGTTTTAGTGTACAGGTGAGGGTACGAAAACGTGTTAAGTTTAGGGTACCTGTTAGTTTCCTGGTTAGTTTTAGAGTACGTTTTAGGATAAGAGCACATGTTCGGGTAAGGTTTAGGGTTAGGGTTAGGGTTAGGTTTAGGATTAGTGTTATGATTATCAAACAGTTAAGTTTTAGGGTACATTTGAGGGTATGAAAAGCTTTTAGGGTTAGGGTATGTGTTAGGATATGTGTTAGTGTTAGTGTATGCATTAGCATTAGGGTACGGGTTAGGGTTATGTTTAGGGCTAGGGTTAGGGTTAGCGAACAGGTAAACTTTAGGGTACAGGTGAGGGTATGGAAAAGTGTTAGTGTCAGGGTATGTGTTAGGGCACATGTTAGTGTGAGTGTATGGTTTAGTATTAGGGTACAGGTTAGGCTAAAGTTTAGGGTTGGGGTTAGGTTTGGATTAGAGTTAGCGAACAGGTAAGGTTTAGGGTACAGATGAGGGTACGGAAAACTCTTACAGTCAGGGTACGTGTTAGGGCATGGGTTAGTGTTAGTGTATGCGTTAGGATTTGAGTACGGGTTAGGGTAAGGTGTAGGGTTGGTGTTAGGTTTAGGTTTAGGTTTAGGGGTGGGTTACTGAAGGGTAAGGTTCAGGATACAAATGAAGGTATGGCAACGTGTTAGATTCAGGGTACGTGTTAGGGCATGGTTTAGAGTTGGTGTACGGGTTAGGATTAGGGTACGGGTTAGGGTAAGGGGTAGGGTTGTGGTTAGGTTTATGTTTAGGGCTAGGGTTAGGGTTAGCGAATGGGTAAGGTTTAGGGTACAGTTGAGGGTATGGAAAATTTTAGGGTCAGGGTACGTGTTAGGGCATGCGTTAGTGTTAATGTATGGGTTAAGTTTAGGGTGCGGGTTAGGGTAAGGTGTAGGTTTGGGGTCCGTTTCGGTTTAGGACTACGGTTCGGGTTAGCAAACTTGTAAGGTTTAGGGTATAGGTGAGGTTACAGAAAAGTGTTGGGGTCAGGGTGCGTGTTAAGGCAGAGGTTAGTGTTAGTGAACGGGTTAGGATTATGATTCAGGTTGGTATAAGGTGTAGGGTTAGTGTTAGGTTTAGGTGTAGGGCTAGGGCTAGTGTTCGCGAATGGGTGATGTTTATGGTACAGGTGAGGGTAAGGAAACGTGTTAGGGTCATGTTACGTGTTAGGGCATGGGTTAGTGTTAGTGTACGGGTTAGGATTAGGGTACGGTTTAGGGTAAAGGTAGGGTTGCGGTTAGGGTTAGGTTTAGGGTTAGGGTTAGGGTTTGTGAATGGGTAACATTTAGTGTACAGGTGAGGGAACAAAAATGTTTTAGGGTACGGGTTAGTGTTAGTGGACGGGTTAGGATTAGGTTACGGGTTAGGGAAATGTTTAGGTTTAGGTTTAGGGACAGGTTTAAGGTTAAGGTTAGGGACAGTGAACGGGTAAGTTTCAGGTTACAGATGAGGGTACAAAAATATTTTAGGCTTAGGGTACGGGTTACTCTTAGTGTCCAGTTTAGGATTAGTAGTGTACGTTTAGGGTAAGGGTTAGGGTTAGAGTTAGGTTTAGGCTTAGGTTTACGGTTAGTGAAGGGCGAAGCTTTAGGGTACAGGTGAGGGTAAGAATACGTGTTAAGGTTAGGGAACGTGTTAGGGTACGGGTTAGTGTTAGTGTACATGTTAGGATCAGGGTACGTTTTATTGTAAGGTATAGGGTTAGGTTTAGGGTTAGGTTTAGCGAACGGGTAAGGTTTAGGGTATAGGTGAGGGCACGCAAACTTTTTAGAGTTACGGTATGTGTTAGGGTACGGGTTAGTGTTAGAGTATGGATTAGGATTAGAGTATGGGTTAGGGTAAGTGTTAGGGTTAGTGTTAGCTTTATGTTTAAGGTTAGTGTTAGTGTTAGCCAATGGGTAAGCTTTAGGGTACAGGTGAGACTGTGAAAAAATGTTAGGTTTAGGGTACATGTTAGATTACGGGTTAGTGTTAATGTAAGGTTTAGGAATAGGGTATGGTGTAGGGTAAGGTTTAGGGTTAGGTTTAGTGTTAGCACTCGGGTAAGTTTTAGGGTACATGTGAGGATACGAAAACGTGTGAAGTTTAGGGTATGTGTCAGGGTAGGGTTCAGTGTTAGAGTACTGGTTAGGGTTAGGGTTCGTTTAGGATAAGCGTTCGGGTTAGTTAAGGGTTAGGTTTAGGGTTCATGTTAGCATTAGAAAACGGGTTTAGGGTACAGGTGAGGGTACAAAAACTTTTTAGTGCTAGCGAACATATTAGGGTATGGGTTAGTGTTAGTGAATGGGTTACAATTGTGATATGGCTTAGGCTAATGTTAGGGTTAAGGTAGGTTTAGGTTTAGTGTTAGGGTTAGCGAACGGGTAAGTGTTAGGGTACAGGTGAGGGTACGAAAACGTGTTAGTGTTAGGTTATGTGTTAGGGTAAGGGTTACTGTTAGTGTACGGTTTAGGTTTAGGGTACGGGTTAGGGTAAGGTTTAGGGTTAGGTGTAGGGTTTGGTTTAGGGTTAGGGTGGAGTTATCAAATGGTAAGGTTTAGAGTACAGGTGAGGGTATGGAAACGTGTTACGGTCAGGGTACGTATTAGGGTACGGGTTGGTGTTAGTGTATGGGTTAAGATTAGGGTACATGGTTAGGGTAAGATGTAGAGTTAGGGTTACGTTTAGGTTTAGGGTTAGGTTTAGGGATAGCGAGCGGGTAAGGTTTAGGGTACACTTGAGGGTACGAAAACGTGTTAGGCTTAGGGTACATGCTGGGGTTCATGTTAGGCTTAGTGCACAGATTAGGATTAGGGTACAGTTTAGGGTAATGTATAGGGATAGGGTTAGGGATAGGTTTTAGGGTTAGGGTTAGGTTTGGTGAATGGTTAATATATAGTGTACAGGTGAGGGTACAGAAATGTTTTAGTGTACGCGTTAGTGTTAGTTTATGGGTTAGGATTATGGGACGGGTTAGGGTAAGTTTAGGGTAAGATTTAGGGATAAGATTAGGGTTAAGGTTAGGGATAGCGAACAGGTAAGTATCAGGTTAAAAGTGAAGGTACGAAAACATGTTAAGCTTAGAGTACGGGTTAGTGTTAGTGTACGGGTTATGATTGGGGTACCACTTAGGGTAAGGTTAGGGTTAGGGTTAGGGATAGGTTTAGGGTTAAGGTTAGGGATAGTGAACGGGTATGGTTCAGGTTACATGTGATGGTTACGAATACGTGTTAGGGTTAGGGTACGTGATAGGTTATGGTTTATTTTTAGTTTATGGTTTAGGATTAGTGTATGGGTTAGTGAAAGATTTAGGGGCAGGTTTAGGGTTAAGGTTTGGTTTAGGTTTAGGTTTAGTGTTAACGAACAGGTAAGGTTTAGGGTACAGGTGAGGGTACGAAAAGCTTTTAGGGTTAGGAAACGACTTAGGGTATGGGTTACTTTTAGTATACGGGTTAGGATTAGGGTACAGGTTAGGGTAAGGATTAGGGTTAGGGTTAGGTTTAGGTTTAGGGTTAGTGTTAGGTTTCGTGAATGGTAAGTTTTAGGGTACAGGTGAGGGTACGAAAACGTGTTACGTTTAGGGTACCTGTTAGTTTCCTGGTTAGTTTTAGAGTACGTTTTAGGATAAGAGCACAGGTTCGGGTAAGGTTTAGGGTTAGGGTTAGGGTTAGGTTTAGGATTAGTGTTATGGTTATCAAACAGTTAAGTTTTAGGGTACATTTGAGGGTATGAAAAGCTTTTAGGGTTAGGGTATGTGTTAGGATATGTGTTAGTGTTAGTGTATGCATTAGCATTAGGGTACGGGTTAGGGTTATGTTTAGGGCTAGGGTTAGGGATAGCGAACAGGTAACCTTTAGGGTACAGGTGAGGGTATGGAAAAGTGTTAGTGTCAGGGTATGTGTTAGGGCACATGTTAGTGTGAGTGTATGGTTTAGTATTAGGGTACGGGTTAGGTTAAAGTTTAGGGTCGGGGTTAGGTTTGGATTAGGGGTAGGGTTAGGGTTAGCGAACAGGTAAGGTTTAGGGTACAGATGAGGGTACGGAAAACTGTTACAGTCAGGGTACGTGTTAGGGCATGGGTTAGTGTTAGTGTATGCGTTAGGATTTGAGTACGGGTTAGGGTAAGGTGTAGGGTTGGGGTTAGGTTTAGCTTTAGGTTTAGGGGTAGGGTTACCGAAGGGTAAGGTTTAGGATACAAATGAGGGTATGGCAACGTGTTAGAGTCAGGGTACGTGTTAGGGCATGGTTTAGAGTTGGTGTACGGGTTAGGATTAGGGTACGGGTTAGGGTAACGGGTAGGGTTGTGGTTAAGTTTATGTTTAGGGCTAGGGTTAGGGTTAGCGAATGGGTAAGGTTTAGGGTACAGTTGAGGGTATAGAAAATTTTAGGGTCAGGGTACGTGTTAGGGCATGCATTAGTGTTACTGTATGTGTTAAGATTAGGGTGCGGGTTAGGGTAAGGTGTAGGTTTGGGGTCCGTTTCGGTTTAGGACTATGGTTCGGGTTAGCAAACTTGTAAGTTTTAGGGTATAGGTGAGGTTACAGAAAACTGTTGGGCTCAGGGTGCGTGTTAAGGCAGAGGTTAGTGTTAGTGAATGGGTTAGGATTATGATTCGGGTTGGTGTAAGGTGTAGGGTTAGTGTTAGGTTTAGGTGTAGGGCTAGGGCTAGTGTTCGCGAATGGGTGATGTTTATGGTACAGGTGAGGGTAATGAAATGTGTTAAGGTCATGTTACGTGTTAGGGCATCTGTTAGTGTTAGTGTACGGTTTAGGATTAAGGTACGTTTTAGGGTAAAGGTAGGGTTGCGGTTAGAGGTAGGTTTAGGGTTAGGGTTAGCGTTTGTGAATGGGTAACATTTAGTGTACAGGTGAGGGAACAAAAATGTTTTAGGGTACGGGTCAGTGTTAGTGTACGGGTTAGGATTAGGTTACGGGTTAGCAAAAGGTTTAGGTTTAGGTTTAGGGACAGGTTTAAGGTTAAGGTTAGAGACAGTGAGCGGGTAAGTTTCAGGTTACAGATGAGGGTACAAAAACATTTTAGGCTTAGGGTACGGGTTACTCTTAGTGTCCAGTTTAGGATTAGTGTATGTTTAGGGTAAGGGTTAGGGTTAGAGTTAGGTTTAGGCTTAGGGTTACGGTTAGCGAACGGCCAAGCTTTAGGGTACAGGTGAGGGTAAGAATACGTGTTAAGGTTAGGGAACGTGTTAGGGTACGGGTTAGTGTTAGTGTACATGTTAGGATCAGGGTACGTTTTATTGTAAGGTATAGGGTTAGGGTTAGGGTTAGGTTTAGCGAACGGGTAAGGTTTAGGGTATAGGTGAGGGCACGCAAAATTTTTAGAGTTACGGTATGTGTTAGGGTACGGGTTAGTGTTAGAGTATGGCTTAGGATTAGAGTACGGGTTAGGGTAAGTGTTAGGGTTAGTGTTAGCTTTATGTTTAAGGTTAGTGTTAGTGTTAGCCAATGGGTAAGCTTTAGGGTACAGGTGAGACTGTGAAAAAATGTTAGGTTTAGGGTACATGTTAGATTACGGGTTAGTGTTAATGTAAGGTTTAGGAATAGGGTATGGTGTAGGGTAAGGTTTAGGGTTAGGTTTAGTGTTAGCACTCAGGTAAGTTTTAGGGTACATGTGAGGATACGAAAACGTGTGAAGTTTAGGGTATGTGTCAGGGTAGGGTACAGTGTTAGAGTAACGGTTAGGGTTAGGGTTCGTTTAGGATAAGGGTTCGGGTTAGTTAAGGGTTAGGTTTAGGGTTCATGTTAGCATTAGAAAACGGGTTTAGGGTACAGGTGAGAGTACAAAAACTTTTTAGTGCTAGCGAACATATTAGGGTATGGGTTAGTGTTAGTGAATGGGTTACGATTGTGATATGGCTTAGGCTAAGGTTTAGGGTTAAGGTAGGTTTAGGTTTAGTGTTAGGGTTAGTGAACGGGTAAGTTTTAGGGTACAGGTGAGTGTACGAAAACGTGTTAGTGTTAGGTTTTGTGTTAGGGTAAGGGTTACTGTTAGTGTACGGTTTAGGTCTACGGTACAGGTTAGGGTAAGATTTAGGGTTAGGTATAGGGTTTGGTTTAGGGTTAGGGTGGAGTTATCAAATGGTAAGGTTTAGGGTACAGGTGAGGGTACGGAAACGTGTTAGGGTCAGGGTACGTAATAGGTTACGGGTTGGTGTTAGTGTATGGGTTAAGATTAGGGTACAGGGTTAGGGTAAGATTTAGAGTTAGGGTTACGTTTAGGTTTAGGGTTAGGTTTAGGGATAGCGAGCGGGTAAGGTTTAGGGTACACATGAGGGTACGAAAACGTGTTAGGCTTAGGGTACATGCTAGGGTTCATGTTAGGCTTAGTGCACGGATTAGGATTAGGGTACAGGTTAGGGTAAGGTATAGGGATAGGTTTAGGGATAGGTTTTACGGTTAGGGTTAGGTTTGGTGAATGGTTAATATTTAGTGTACAGGTGAGGGTACAGAAATGTTTTAGTGTACGCGTTAGTGCTTGTGTATGGGTTAGGATTATGGGACGGGTTAGGGTAAGTTTTAGGGTTAGGTTTAGGGATAAGATTAGGGTTAAGGTTAGGGATAGCGAACAGGTAAGTATCAGGTTAAAAGTGAAGGTACGAAAACATGTTAAGCTTAGAGTACGGGTTAGTGTTAGTGTACGGGTTATGATTGGGGTAACATTTAGGGTAAGGTTAGGGTTAGGGTTAGGGATAGGTTTAGGGTTAAGGTTAGGGATAGCAAACGGGTATGGTTCAGGTTACATGTGATGGTTACGAATACGTGTTAGGGTTAGGGTACGTGATAGGAGACGGTTTATTTTTAGTGTACGGTTTAGGATTAGTGTATGGGTTAGGGTAAGATTTAGGGGCAGGTTTAGGGTTAAGGTTTGGTTTAGGTTTAGGTTTAGTGTTAACGAACGGGTAAGGTTTAGGGTACAGGTGAGGGTACGAAAAGCTTTTAGGGTTAGGAAACGTCTTAGTGTATGGGTTAGTTTTAGTATATGGGTTAGGATTAGGGTACAGGTTAGGGTAAGGATTAGGGTTAGGTTTAGGTTTAGGGTTAGTGTTAGGTTTCGTGAATGGTAAGTATTAGGGTACAGGTGAGGGTACGAAAACGTGTTAAGTTTAGGGTACCTGTTAGTTTCCTGGTTAGTTTTAGAGTACGTTGTAGGATAAGAGCACAGGTTCGGGTAAGGTTTAGGCTTAGGGTTAGGGTTAGGTTTAGGGTTAGTGTTATGATTATCAAACAGTTAAATTTTAGGGTACATTTGAAGGTATGAAAAGCTTTTAGGGTTAGGGTATGTGTTAGGATATGTGTTAGTGTTAGTGTATGCATTAGCATTAGGGTACGGGTTAGGGTTATGTTTAGGGCTAGGGTTAGGGTTAGCGAACAGGTAACCTTTAGGGTACAGGTGAGGGTATGGAAAAGTGTTAGTGTCAGGGTATGTGTTAGGGCACATGTTAGTGTGAGTGTATGGTTTAGTATTAGGGTACGGGTTAGGCTAAAGATTAGGGTTGGGGTTAGGTTTGGATTAGGGGTAGGGTTAGGGTTAGCGAACAGGTAAGGTTTAGGGTACAGATGAGGGTACGGAAAACTGTTACAGTCAGGGTACGTGTTAGGGCATGGGTTAGTGTTAGTGTATGCGTTAGGATTTGAGTATGGGTTAGCGTAAGGTGTAGCGTTGGGGTTAGGTTTAGGTTTAGGTTTAGGGGTAGGGTTACCGAAGGGTAAGGTTTAGGATACAAATGAGGGTATGGCAACGTGTTAGAGTCAGGGTACGTTTTAGGGCATGGCCTAGACGTGGTGTACGGGTTAGGATTAGGGTACGGGTTAGGGTAAAGGGTAGGGTTGTGGTTAGCTTTATGTTTTGGGCTAAGGTTAGGGTTAGCGAATGGGTAAGGTTTAGTTTACAGTTGATGTTATGGAAAATTTTAGGGTCAGGGTACATGTTAGGGCATGCGTTAGTGTTAGTGTATGGGTTAATATTAGGGTGTGGGATGGGTAAGGTGTAGGTTTGGGGTCCGTTTCGGTTTAGGACTACGGTTCCGGTTAGCAAAATTGTAAGCTTTAGGGTATAGGTGAGGTTATAGAAAAGTGTTGGGGTCAGGGTGCCTGTTAAGGCAGAGGTTAGTGTTAGTGAACGGGTTAGGATTATGATTCGGGTTGGTGTAAGGTGTAGGGTTAGTGTTAGGTTTAGGTGTAGGGCTAGGGCTAGTGTTCGCGAATGGGTGATGTTTATGGTACAGGTGAGGGTAAGGAAACGTGTTAGGGTCATGTTACGTGTTAGGGCATGTGTTAGTGTTAGTGTACAGGTTAGGATTAGGGTACAGGTTAGGGAAAGGTTTAGGTTTAACTTTAGGGACAGGTTTAAGGTTAAGGTTAGGGACAGTGAACGGGTAAGTTTCAGGTTACAGATGAGGGTACAAAAACATTTTAGACTTAGGGTACGGGTTACTCTTAGTGTCCAGTTTAGGATTAGTGTACGTTTAGGGTAAGGGTTAGGGTTAGAGTTAGGTTTAGGCTTAGGGTTACGGTTAGCGAACGGCAAAAGCTTTAGGGTACAGGTGAGGGTAAGAATACGTGTTAAGGTTAGGGAACGTGTTAGGGTACGGGTTAGTGTTAGTGTACATGTTAGGATCAGGGTACGTTTTATTGTAAGGTATAGGGTTAGGATTAGGGTTAGGTTTAGCGAACGGGTAAGGTTTAGGGTATAGGTGAGGGCACGCAAACTTTCTAGAGTTACGGTATGTGTTAGGGTACGGGTTAGTGTTAGAGTATGGCTTAGGATTAGATTATGGGTTAGGGTAAGTGTTAGGGTTAGTGTTAGCTTTATGTTTAAGGTTAGTGTTAGTGTTAGCCAATGGGTAAGCTTTAGGGTACAGGTGAGACTGTGAAAAAATGTTAGGTTTAGGGTACATGTTAGATTACAGGTTAGTGTTAATGTAAGGTTTAGGAATAGGGTATGGTGTAGGGTAAAGTTTAGGGTTAGGTTTAGTGTTAGCACTCGGGTAAGTTTTAGGGTACATGTGAGGATACGAAAACGTGTGAAGTTTAGGGTATGTGTCAGGGTAGGTTTCAGTGTTTAGTGCTGGTTAGGGTTAGGGTTCGTTTAGGATAAGCGTTCGGGTTAGTTAAGGGTTAGGTTTAGGGTTCATGTTAGCATTAGAAAACGGGTTTAGGGTACAGGTGAGGGTACAAAAACTTTTTAGTGCTAGCGAACATATTAGGGTATGGGTTAGTGTTAGTGAATGGGTTACAATTGTGATATGGCTTAGGCTAAGGTTAGGGTTAAGGTAGGTTTAGGTTTAGTGTTAGGGTTAGCGAACGGGTAAGTTTTAGGGTACAGGTGAGGGTACGAAAACGTGTTAGTGTTAGGTTATGTGTTAGGGTAAGAGTTACTGTTAGTGTACGGTTTAGGTTTAGGGTACGGGTTAGGGTAAGGTTTAGGGTTAGGTGTAGGGTTTGGTTTAGGGTTAGGGTGGAGTTATAAAATTGTAAGGTTTAGAGTACAGGTGAGGGTACGGAAACGTGTTAGGGTCAGGGTACGTATTAGGGTACGGGTTGGTGTTTGTGTATGGGTTAAGATTAGGGTACAGGGTTAGGGTAAGATTTAGAGTTAGGGTTACGTTTAGGTTTAGGGTTAGGTTTAGGGATAGCGAGCGGGTAAGGTTTAGGGTACACATGAGGGTACGAAAACGTGTTAGGGTTAGGGTACATGCTAGGGTTCATGTTATGCTTAGTGCACAGATTAGGATTAGGGTACAGGTTAGGGTAATGTATAGGGGTAGTGTTAGGGATAGGTTTTAGGGTTAGGGTTAGGTTTGGTGAATGGTTAATATATAGTGTACAGGTGAGGGTACAGAAATGTTTTAGTGTACGCGTTAGTGTTCGTGTATGGGTTAGGATTATGGGACGGGTTAGGGTAAGTTTAGGGTTAGATTTAGGGATAAGATTAGGGTTAAGGTTAGGGATAGCGAACAGGTAAGTATCAGGTTAAAAGTGAAGGTACGAAAACATGTTAAGCTTAGAGTACGGGTTAGTGTTAGTGTACGGGTTATGATTGGGGTACCATTTAGGGTAAGGTTAGGGTTAGGGTTAGGGATAGGTTTCGGGTTAAGGTTAGGGATAGCGAACGAGTATGGTTCAGGTTACATGTGAGGGTTACGAATATGTGTTAGGGTTATGGTACGTGATAGGTTACGGTTTATTTTTAGTGTACGGTTTTGGATTAGTGTATGGGTTAGGGTAAGATTTAGGGGCAGGTTTAGGGTTAAGGTTTGGTTTAGCTTTAGGTTTAGTGTTAACGAACGGTTAAGGTTTAGGGTACAGGTGAGGGTACGAAAAGCTTTTAGAGTTAGGAAACGTCTTAGTGGATGGGTTAGTTTTAGTATACGGGTTAGGATTAGGGTACAGGTTAGGGTAAGGATTAGGGTTAGGGTTAGGTTTAGGTTTAGGGTTAGTGTTAGGTTTCGTGAATGGTAAGTTTTAGGGTACAGGTGAGGGTACGAAAACGTGTTAAGTTTAGGGTACCTGTTAGTTTCCTGGTTAGTTTTAGAGTACGTTTTAGGATAAGAGCACATGTTCGGGTAAGGTTTAGGGTTAGGGTTAAGGTTAGGTTTAGGATTAGTGTTATGGTTATCAAACAGTTAAGTTTTAGGGTACATTTGAGGGTATGAAAAGCTTTTAGGGTTAGGGTATGTGTTAGGATATGTGTTAGTGTTAGTGTATGCATTAGCATTAGGGTACGGGTTAGGGTTATGTTTAGGGCTAGGGTTAGGGTTAGCGAACAGGTAAACTTTAGGGTACAGGTGAGGGTATGGAAAAGTGTTAGTGTCAGGGTATGTGTTAGGGCACATGTTAGTGTGAGTGTATGGTTTAGTATTAGGGTACAGGTTAGGCTAAAGTTTAGGGTTGGTGTTAGGTTTGGATTAGGGTTAGCGAACAGGTAAGGTTTAGGGTACAGATGAGGGTATGGAAAACTGTTACAGTCAGGGTACGTGTTAGGGCATGGGTTAGTGTTAGTGTATGCGTTAGGATTTGAGTACGGGTTAGGGTAAGGTGTAGGGTTGGGGTTAGGTTTAGCTTTAGGTTTAGGGGTAGGGTTACCGAAGGGTAAGGTTTAGGATACAAATGAGGGTATGGCAACGTGTTAGAGTCAGGGTACGTGTTAGGGCATGGTTTAGAGTTGGTGTACGGGTTAGGATTAGGGTACGGGTTAGGGTAAGGGGTAGTGTTGTGGTTAGGTTTATGTTTAGGGATAGGGTTAGTGTTAGCGAATGGGTAAGGTTTAGGGTACAGTTGAGTGTATGGAAAATTTTAGGGTCAGGGTACGTGTTAGGGCATGCGTTAGTGTTAGTGTATGGGTTAAGATTAGGGTGCGGGTTAGGGTAAGGTGTAGGTTTGGGGTCCGTTTCGGTTTAGGACTATGGTTCGGGTTAGCAAACTTGTAAGGTTTAGGGTATAGGTGAGGTTACAGAAAAGTGTTGGGGTCAGGGTGCGTGTTAAGGCAGAGGTTAGTGTTAGTGTACGGGTTAGGATTATGATTCGGGTTGGTGTAAGGTGTAAGGTTAGTGTTAGGTTTAGGTGTAGGGCTAGGGCTAGTGTTCGCGAATGGGTGATGTTTATGGTACAGGTGAGGGTAAGGAAACGTGTTAGGGTCATGTTACGTGTTAGGGCATGGGTTAGTGTTAGTGTACGGTTTAGGATTAGGGTACGTTTTAGGGTAAAGGTAGGGTTGCGGTTAGGGTTAGGTTTAGGGTTAGGGTTAGGGTTTGTGAATGGGTAACATTTAGTGTACAGGTGAGGGAACAAAAATGTTTTAGGGTATGGGTTAGTGTTAGTGTACGGGTTAGGATTAGGTTACAGGTTAGGGAAAGGTTTAGGTTTAGGTTTAGGGACAGGTTTAAGGTTAAGGTTAGGGACAGTGAACGGGTAAGTTTCAGGTTACAGGTGAGGGTACAAAAACAATTTAGGCTTAGGGTACGGGTTACTCTTAGTGTCCAGTTTAGGATTAGTGTACGTTTAGGGTAAGGGTTAGGGTTAGAGTTAGGTTTAGGCTTAGGGTTACGGTTAGCGAACGGCCAAGCTTTAGGGTACAGGTGAGGGTAAGAATACGTGTTAAGGTTAGGGAACGTGTTAGGGTACGGGTCAGTGTTAGTGTACATGTTAGGATCAGGGTACGTTTTATTGTAAGGTATAGGGTTAGGGTTAGGGTTAGGTTTAGCGAACGGGTAAGGTTTAGGGAATAGGTGAGGGCACGCAAACTTTTTAGAGTTACGGTATGTGTTAGGGTACGGGTTAGTGTTAGAGTATGGATTAGGATTAGAGTATGGGTTAGGGTAAGTGTTAGGGTTAGTGTTAGCTTTATGTTTAAGGTTAGTGTTAGTGTTAGCCAATGGGTAAGCTTTAGGGTACAGGTGAGACTGTGAAAAATGTTAGGTTTAGGGTACATGTTAGATTACGGGTTAGTGTTAATGTAAGGTTTAGGAATAGGGTATGGTGTAGGGTAAGGTTTAGGGTTAGGTTTAGTGTTAGCACTCGGGTAAGTTTTAGGGTACATGTGAGGATACGAAAACGTGTGAAGTTTAGGGTATGTGTCAGGGTAGGGTTCAGTGTTACAGTACCGGTTAAGGTTAGGTTTCGTTTAGGATAAGGGTTCGGGTTAGTTAAGGGTTAGGTTTAGGGTTCATGTTAGCATTATAAAACGGGTTTAGGGTACAGGTGAGGGTACAAAAAATTTTTAGTGCTAGCGAACATATTAGGGTATGGGTTAGTGTTAGTGAATGGGTTACGATTGTGATATGGCTTAGGCTAAGGTTTAGGGTTAAGGTAGGTTTAGGTTTAGTGTTAGGGTTAGCGAACGGGTAAGTTTTAGGGTACAGGTGAGGGTACGAAAACGTGTTAGTGTTAGGTTATGTGTTAGGGTAAGGGTTACTGTTAGTGTACGGTTTAGGTTTAGGGTACGGGTTAGGGTAAGGTTTAGGGTTAGGTGTAGGGTTTGGTTTAGGGTTAGGGTGGAGTTATCAAATGGTAAGGTTTAGGGTACAGGTGAGGGTACGGAAACGTGTTAGTGTCAGGGTACGTATTAGCGTACGGGTTAGTGTTAGTGCATGGGTTAAGATTAGGGTACAGGGTTAGGGTAAGATTTAGAGTTAGGGTTACGTTTAGGTTTAGGGTTAGGTTTACGGATAGCGAGCGGGTAAGGTTTAGGGTACACATGAGGGTACGGAAACGTGTTAGGCTTAGGGTACATGCTAGGGTTCATGTTAGGCTTAGTGCACGGATTAGGATTAGGGTACAGGTTAGGGTAAGGTATAGGGATAGGGTTAGGGATAGGTTTTAGGGTTAGGGTTAGGTTTGGTGAATGGTTAATATTTAGTGTACAGGTGAGGGTACAGAAATGTTTTAATGTACGCGTTAGTGTTCGTGTATGGGTTAGGATTATGGGACGTGTTAGGTTAAGTTTTAGGGTTAGGTTTAGGGATAAGATTAGGGCTAAGGTTAGGGATAGCAAACAGGTAAGTATCAGGTTAAAAGTGAAGGTACGAAAACATGTTAAGCTTAGAGTACGGGTTAGTGTTAGTGTACGGGTTATGATTGGGGTACCATTTAGGGTAAGGTTAGGGTTAGGGTTAGGGATAGGTTTAGGGTTAAGGTTAGGGATAGCGAACGGGTATGGTTCAGGTTACATGTGAGGGTTACGAATACGTGTTAGGGTTATGGTACGTGATAGGTTATGGTTTCTTTTTAGTGTACGGTTTAGGATTAGTGTATGGGTTAGGGTAAGATTTAGGGGCAGGTTTAGGGTTAAGGTTTGGTTTAGGTTTAGGTTTAGTGTTAACGAACGGGTAAGGTTTAGGGTACAGGTGAGGGTACGAAAAGCTTTTAGGGTTAGGAAACGTCTTAGTGTATGGGTTAGTTTTAGTATACGGGTTAGGATTAGGGTACAGTTTAGGGTAAGGATTAGGGTTAGGGTTAGGTTTAGGTTTAGGGTTAGTGTTAGGTTTCGTGAATGGTAAGTTTTAGGGTACAGGTGAGGGTAGGAAAATGTGTTACGTTTAGGGTACTTGTTAGTTTCCTGGTTAGTTTTAGAGTACGTTTTAGGATAAGAGCGCAGGTTCGGGTATGGTTTAGGGTTAGGGTTAGGGTTAGGTTTAGGATTAGTGTTATGGTTATCACACAGTTAAGTTTTAGGGTACATTTGAGGGTATGAAAAGCTTTTAGGGTTAGGGTATGTGTTAGGATATGTGTTAGTGTTAGTGTATGCATTTGCATTAGGGTACGGGTTAGGGTTATGTTTAGGGCTAGGGTTAGGGTTAGCGAACAGGTAACCTTTAGGGTACAGGTGAGGGTATGGAAAAGTGTTAGTGTCAGGGTATGTATTAGGGCACATGTTAGTGTGAGTGTATGGTTTAGTATTAGGGTACGGGTTAGGCTACAGATTAGGGTTGTGGTTAGGTTTGGATTAGGGGTAGGGTTAGGGTTAGTGAACAGGTAAGGTTTAGGATACAGATGAGGGTATGGAAAACTGTTACAGTCAGGGTACGTGTTAGGGCATGGGTTAGTGTTAGTGTATGCGTTAGGATTTGAGTACCGGTTAGGGTAAGGTGTAGGGTTGGGGTTGGTTTAGGTTTAGGTTTAGGTTTAGGGGTAGGGTTACCGAAGGGTAAGGTTTAGGATACAAATGAGGGTATGGCAACGTGTTAGAGTCAGGGTACGTGTTAGGGCATGGTTTAGAGTTGGTGTACGGGTTAGGATTAGGGTACGGGTTAGGGTAAGGGGTAGGGTTGTGGTTAGGTTTATGTTTAGGGCTAGGGTAAGGGTTAGCGAATGGGTAAGGTTTAGGGTACAGTTGAGGCTATGGAAAATTCTATGGTCAGGGTACGTGTTAGGGCATGCGTTAGTGTTAGATTATGGGTTAAGATTAGGGTGCGGGTTAGGGTAAGGTGTAGGTTTGGGGTCCGTTTCGGTTCAGGACTACAGTTCGGGTTAGCAAACTTGTAATGTTTAGGGTATAGGTGAGGTTACAGAAAAGTGTTGGGGTCAGGGTGCGTGTTAAGGCAGAGGTTAGTGTTAGTCAACGGGTTAGGATTATGATTCGGGTTGGTGTAAGGTGTAGGGTTAGTGTTAGGTTTAGTTGTAGGGCTAGGGCTAGTGTTGGCGAATGGGTGATGTTTATGGTACAGGTGAGGGTAATGAAATGTGTTAAGGTCATGTTACGTGTTAGGGCATGGGTTAGTGTTAGTGTACGGGTTAGGATTAGGGTACGGTTTAGGGTAAAGTTAGGGTTGCGGTTAGGGTTAGGTTTAGGGTTAGGGTTAGGGTTTGTGAATGGGTAACATTTAAGTACAGTTGAGGGAACAAAAATGTTTTAGGGTACGGGTCAGTGTTAGTGTACGGGTTAGGATTAGGTTACGGGTTAGGGAAAGGTTTAGGTTTAGGTTTAGGGACAGGTTTAAGGTTAAGGTTAGGGACAGTGAACGGGTAAGTTTCAGGTTACAGATGAGGGTACAAAAACATTTTAGGCTTAGGGTACGGGTTACTCTTAGTGTCCAGTTTAGGATTAGTGTACGTTTAGGGTAAGGGTTAGGGTTAGAGTTAGGTTTAGGCTTAGGGTTACGGTTAGCAAACGGCCAAGCTTTAGGGTACAGGTGAGGGTAAGAATACGTGTTAAGGTTAGGGAACGTGTTAGGGTACGGGTTAGTGTTAGTGTACATGTTAGGATCAGGGTACGTTTTATTGTAAGGTATAGGGTTAGGGTTAGGGTTAGGTTTAGCGAACGGGTAAGGTTTAGGGTATAGGTGAGGGCACGCAAACTTTTTAGAGTTACGGTATGTGTTAGGGTACGGGTTAGTGTTAGAGTGTGGATTAGGATTAGAGTATGGGTTAAGGTAAGTGTTAGGGTTAGTGTTAGCTTTATGTTTAAGGTTAGTGTTAGTGTTAGCCAATGGGTAAGCTTTAGGGTACAGGTGAGACTGTGAAAAAATGTTAGGTTTAGGGTACATGTTAGATTGCGGGTTAGTGTTAATGTAAGGTTTAGGAATAGGGTATGGTGTAGGCTAAGGTTTAGGGTTAGGTTTAGTGTTAGCACTCGGGTAAGTTTTAGGGTACATGTGAGGATACGAAAACGTGTGAAGTTTAGGGTATGTGTCAGGGTAGGTTTCACTGTTAGAGTACTGGTTAGGGTTAGGGTTCGTTTAGGATAAGGGTTCGGGTTAGTTAAGGGTTAGGTTTAGGGTTCATGTTAGCATTAGAAAACGGGTTTAGGGTACAGGTGAGGGTACAAAATCTTTTTAGTGCTAGCGAACTTTTTAGGGTATGGGTTAGTGTTAGTGAATGGGTTATGATTGTGATATGGCTTAGGCTAAGGTTTAGGGTTAAGGTAGGTTTAGGTTTAGTGTTAGGGTTAGCGAACGGGTAAGTTTTTGGGTACAGGTGAGGGTACGAAAACGTGTTAGTGTTAAGTTATGTGTTAGGGTAAGGGTTACTGTTAGTGTACGGTTTAGGTTTAGGGTACGGGTTAGGGTAACGTTTAGGGTTAGGTGTAGGGTTTGGTTTAGGGTTAGGGTGGAGTTATCAAATGGTAAGGTTTAGAGTACAGGTGAGGGTACGGAAACGTGTTAGGGTCAGGGTACGTATTAGGGTACGGGTTAGTGTTAGTGTATGGGTTAAGATTAGGGTACCGTGTTAGGGTAAGATTTAGAGTTAGGGTTACGTTTAGGTTTAGGGTTAGGTTTAGGGATAGCGATCGGGTAAGGTTTAGGGTACCATGAGGGTACAAAAACGTGTTAGGCTTAGGGTACATGCTAGGGTTCATTTTAGGCTTAGTGCACGGATTAGGATTAGGGTACAGGTTAGGGTAAGGTATAGGGATAGGGTTAGGGATAGGTTTTAGGGTTAGGGTTAGGTTTGGTGAATGGTTAATATTTAGTGTACAGGTGAGGGTACAGAAATGTTTTACTGTACGCGTTAGTGTTCGTGTATGGGTTAGGATTATGAGACGGGTTAGGGTAAGTTTTAGGGTTAGGTTTAGGGATAAGATTAGGGTTAAGGTTAGGGATAGCGAACAGGTAAGTATCAGGATAAAAGTGAAGGTATGAAATAATGTTAAGCTTAGAGTACGGGTTAGTGTTAGTGTATGGGTTATGATTGGGGTACAATTTAGGGTAAGGTTAGGGTTAGGGTTAGGGATAGGTTTAGAGTTAAGTTTAGGGATAGCGAACGGGTGTGGTTCAGGTTACATGTGAGGGTTACGAATACGTGTTAGGGTTAGGGTACGTGATAGGTTACGGTTTATTTTTAGTGTACGGTTTAGGATTAGTGTATGGGATAGGGTAAGATTTAGGGGCAGGTTTAGGGTTAAGGTTTGGTTTAGGTTTAGGTTTAGTGTTAACGAACGGGTAAGGTTTAGGGTACAGGTGAGGGTACGAAAAGCTTTTAGGGTTCGGAAACGTCTTAGTGTATGGGTTAGTTTTAGTATATGGGTTAGGATTAGGGTACAGGTTAGGGTAAGGATTAGGGTTAGGGTTAGGTTTAGGTTTAGGGTTAGTGTTAGGTTTCGTGAATGGTAAGTTTTAGGATACAGGTGAGGGTACGAAAACGTGTTACGTTCCGGGTACCTGTTAGTTTCCTGGTTAGTTTTAGAGTACGTTTTAGGATAAGAGCACAGGTTCGGGTAAGGTTTAGGGTTAGGGTTAGGGTTAGGTTTAGGATTAGTGTTATGGTTATCGAACAGTTAAGTTTTAGGGTACATTTGAGGGTATGAAAAGCTTTTAGGGTTAGGGTATGTGTAAGGATATGTGTTAGTGTTAGTGTATGCATTAGCATTAGGGTACGGGTTAGGTTTATGTTTAGAGCTAGGGTTAGGGTTAGCAAACAGGTAAACTTTAGGGTACAGGTGAGGGTATGGAAAAGTGTTAGTGTCAGGGTATGTGTTAGGGCACATGTTAGTGTGAGTGTATGGTTTAGTATTAGGGTACGGGTTAGGCTAAAGTTTAGGGTTGGGGTTAGGTTTGGATTAGGGGTAGGGTTAGGGTTAGTGAACAGGTAAGGTTTAGGGTACAGATGAGGGTATGGCAAACTGTTACAGTCAGGGTACGTGTTAGGGCATGGGTTAGTGTTAGTGTATGCGTTAGGATTTGAGTACGGGTTAGGGTAAGGTGTAGGGTTGGGGTTAGGTTTAGGTTTAGGTTTAGGGGTAGGGTTACCAGAGGGTAAGGTTTAGGATACAAATGAGGGTATGGCAACGTGTTAGAGTCATGGTACGTGTTAGGGCATGGTTTAGAGTTGGTGTACGGGTTAGGATTAGGGTACGGGTTAGGGTAAGGTGTAGGGTTGTGGTTAGGTTTATGTTTAGGGCTAGGGTTAGGGTTAGCGAATGGGTAAGGTTTAGGGTACAGTTGAGGGTATGGAAAATTTTAGGGTCAGGGTACGTGTTAGGGCATACGTTAGTGTTAGTTTATGGGTTAAGTTTAGGGTGCGGGTTAGGGTAAGGTGTAGGTTTCGGGTCCGTTTCGGTTTAGGACAACGGTACGGGTTAGCAAACTTGTAAGGTTTAGGGTATAGGTGAGGTTACAGAAAAGTATTGGGGTCAGGGTGCGTGTTAAGGCAGAGGTTAGTGTTAGTGAACGGGTTAGGATTATGATTCGGGTTGGTGTAAGGTGTAGGGTTAGTGTAAGGTTTAGGTGTAGGGCTAGGGCTAGTGTTCGCGAATGGGTGATGTTTATGGTACAGGTGAGGGTAAGGAAACGTGTTAGGGTCATGTTACGTGTTAGGGCATGGGTTAGTGTTAGTGTACGGGTTAGGATTAGGGTACGGTTTAGGGTAAAGGTAGGGTTGCGGTTAGGGTTAGGTTTAGGGTTAGGGTTAGGGTTTGTGAATGGGTAACATTTAGTGTACAGGTGAGGGAACCAAAATGTTTTAGGGCACGGGTTAGTGTTAGTGTATGGGTTAGGATTAGGTTACGGGTTAGGGAAAGGTTTAGGTTTAGGTTTAGGTACAGGTTTAAGGTTAAGGTTAGGGACAGTGAACGTGTAAGTTTCAGCTTACATATAAGGGTACAAAAACATTTTAGACTTAGGGTACGGGTTACTCTTAGTGTCCAGTTTAGGATTAGTGTACGTTTAGGGTAAGGGTCAGGGTTAGAATTAGGTTTAGGCTTAGGGTTACGGTTAGCGAACGGCCAAGCTTTAGGGTACAGGTGAGGGTAAGGATACGTGTTAAGGTTAGGGAACGTGTTAGGGTACGGGTTAGTGTTAGTGTACATGTTAGGATCAGGGTACGTTTTATTGTAAGTTATAGGGTTAGGGTTAGGGTTATGTTTAGCGAACGGGTAAGGTTTAGGGTATAGGTGAGGGCACGCCAACCATTTAGAGTTACGGTATGTGTTAGGGTATGGGTTAGTGTTAGAGTATGGATTAGGATTAGATTATGGGTTAGGGTAAGTGTTAGGCTTAGTGTTAGCTTCATGTTTAAGGTTAGTGTTAGTGTTAGCCAATGGGTAAGCTTTAGGGTACAGGTGAGACTGTGAAAAAATGTTAGGTTTAGGGTACATGTTAGATTACGGGTTACTGTTAATGTAAGGTTTAGGAATAGGGTATGGTGTAGGGTAAGGTTTAGGGTTAGGTTTAGTGTTAGCACTCGGGTAAGTTTTAGGGTACATGTGAGGATACGAAAACGTGTGAAGTTTAGGGTATGTGTCAGGGTAGGGTACAGTGTTAGAGTACCGGTTAGGGTTAGGGTTCGTTTAGGATAAGGGTTCGGGTTAGTTAAGGGTTAGGTTTAGGGTTCATGTTAGCATTAGAAAACGGGTTTAGGGTACAGGTGAGGGTACAAAAACTTTTTAGTGCTAACGAACATATTAGGGTATGGGTTAGTGTTAGTGAATGGGTTACGATTGTGATATGGCTTAGGCTAAGGTTTAGGGTTAAGGTAGGTTTAGGTTTAGTGTTAGGGTTAGCGAACGGGTAAGTTTTAGGGTACAGGTGAGGGTACGAAAACGTGTTAGTTTTAGGTTATGTGTTAGGGTAAGGTTTACTGTTAGTGTACGGTTTAGGTTTAGGGTACTGGTTAGCGTAAGGTTTAGGGTTAGGTGTAGGGTTTGGTTTAGGGTTAGGGTGGAGTTATCAAATGGTAAGGTTTAGGGTACAGGTGAGGGTACGGAAACGTGTTAGGGTCAGGGTACGTAGTAGGGCACGGGATAGTGATAGTGTATGGGTTAAGATTAGGGTAGAGGGTTAGGGTAAGATTTAGAGTTAGGGTTACGTTTAGGTTTAGGGTTAGGTTTAGGGATAGCGAGCGGGTAAGGTTTAGGGTTCACATGAGGGTACGAAAACGTGTTAGGCTTAGGGTACATGCTAGGGTTCATGTTAGGCTTAGTGCACGGATTAGGATTAGGGTACAGGTTAGGGTAAGGTATAGGTATAGGCTTAGGGATAGGTTTTAGGATTAGGGTTAGGTTTGGTGAATGGTTAATATTTAGTGTACAGGTGAGAGTACAGAAATATTTTAGTGTACGCGTTAGTGTTCGTGTATGGGTTAGAATTATGGGACGGGTTAGGGTAAGTTTTAGTGTTAGATTTAGGGATAAGATTAGGGTTAAGGTTAGGGATAGCGAACAGGTAAGTATCAGGTTAAAAGTGAAGGTACGAAAACATGTTAAGCTAAGAGTATGGGTTAGTGTTAGTGTACGGGTTATGATTGGGGTACCATTTAGGGTAAGGTTAGGGTTAGGGTTAGGGATAGGTTTAGGGTTAAGGTTAGGGATAGCGAACGGGTATGGTTCAGGTTACATGTGAGGGTTACGAATACGTGTTAGGGTTAGGGTACGTGATAGGTTACGGTTTATTTTTAGTGTACGGTTTAGGAATAGTGTATGGGTTAGGGTAAGATTTAGGGGCAGGTTTAGGGTTAAGGTTTGGTTTAGGTTTAGGTTTAGTGTTAACGAACGGGTAAGGTTTAGGGTACAGGTGAGGATACGATAAGCTTTTAGGGTTAGGAAAGGTCTTAGTGTATGGGTTAGTTTTAGTATACGGGTTAGGATTAGGGTACAGGTTAGGGTAAGGATTAGGGTTAGGGTTAGGTTTAGGTTTAGGGTTAGTGTTAGGTTTCGTGAATGGTATGTTTTAGGGTACAGGTGAGGGTACGAAAACGTGTTACGTTTAGGGTACCTGTTAGATTCCTGGTTAGTTTTAGAGTACGTTTTAGGATAAGAGCACAGGTTCGGGTAAGGTTTAGGGTTAGGGTTAGGGTTAGGTTTAGGATTAGTGTTATGGTTATCAAACAGTTAAGTTTTAGGGTACATTTGAGGGTATGAAAAGCTTTTAGGGTTAGGGTATGTGTTAGGATATGTGTTAGTGTTAGTGTATGCATTAGATTTAGGGTACGGGTTAGGGTTATGTTTAGGACTAGGGTTAGGGTTAGCGAACAGGTAACCTTTAGGGTACAGGTGAGGGTATGGAAAAGTGTTAGTGTCAGGGTATGTGTTAGGGCACATGTTAGTGTGAGTGTATGGTTTAGTATTAGGGTACGGGTTAGGCTAAAGATTAGGGTTGGGGTTAGGTTTGGATTAGGGGTAGGGTTAGGTTTAGCGAACAGGTAAGGTTTAGGGTACAGATGAGGGTACGGAAAACTGTTACAGTCAGGGTACGTGTTAGGGCATGGGTTAGTGTTAGTGTATGCGTTAGGATTTGAGTACGGGTTAGGGTAAGGTGTAGGGTTGGGGTTAGGTTTAGGTTTAGGTTTAGGGGTAGGGTTACCAAAGGGTAAGGTTTAGGATACAAATGAGGGTATGGCAACGTGTTAGAGTCAGGGTACGTGTTAGGGCATGGTTTAGAGTTGGTGTACGGGTTAGGATTAGGGTACGGGTTAGGGTAAGGTGTAGGGTTGTGCTTAGGTTTATGTTTAGGGCTAGGTTTAGGGTTAGCGAATGGGTAAGGTTTAGGGTACAGTTGAGGGTATGGAAAATTTTAGGGTCAGGGTACGTGTTAGGGCATGCGTTAGTGTTAGATTATGGGTTAAGATTAGGGTGCGGTTTAGGCTAAGGTGTAGGTTTGGGGTCCGTTTCGGTTTAGGACAACGGTTCGGGTTAGCAAACTTGTAATGTTTAGGGTATAGGTGAGGTTACAGAAAAGTGTTGGGGTCAGGGTGCGTGTTAAGGCAGAGGTTAGTGTTAGTGAACGGGTTAGGATTATGATTCGGGTTGGTAGGGTTAGTGTTAGGTTTTGATGTAGGGCTAGGGCTAGTGTTCGCGAATGGGTGATGTTTATGGTACAGGTGAGGGTAAGGAAACCTGTTAGGGACATGTTACGTGTTAGGGCATGGGTTAGTGTTAGTGTACGGGTTAGGATTTGGGTACGGTTTAGGGTAAAGGTAGGGTTGCGGTTAGGGTTAGGTTTAGGGTTAGGGTTAGGGTTTGTGAATGGGTAACATTTAGTGTACAGGTGAGGGAACAAAAATGTTTTAGGGTACGGGTTAGTGTTAGTGTATGGGTTAGGATTAGGTTACGCATTAGGGAAAGGTTTAGGTTTAGGTTTAGGGACAGGTTTAAGGTTAAGGCTAGGGACAGTGAATGGGTAAGTTTCAGGTTACAGATGAGGGTACAAAAACATTTTAGCCTTAGGGTACGGGTTACTCTTAGTGTCCAGTTTAGGATTAGTGTACGTTTAGGGTAATGGTTAGGGTTAGAGTTAGGTTTAGGCTTAGGGTTACGGTTAGCGAACGGCCAAGCTTTAGGGTACAGGTGAGGGTAAGAATACGTGTTAAGGTTAGGGAACGTGTTAGGGTACGGGTTAGTGTTAGTGTACATGTTAGGATCAGGGTACGTTTTATTGTAAGGTATAGGGTTAGGGTTAGGGTTAGCGAACGGGTAAGGTTTAGGGTATAGGTGAGGGCACGCAAACTTTTTAGAGTTACGGCACGTGTTAGGGTACGGGTTAGTGTTAGAGTATGGATTAGGATTAGATTATGGGTTAGGGTAAGTGTTAGGGTTAGTGTTAGCTTTATGTTTAAGTTTAGTGTTAGTGTTAGCCAATGGGTAAGCTTTAGGGTACAGGTGAGACTGTGAAAAAATGTTAGGTTTAGGGTACATGTTAGATTACGGGTTAGTGTTAATGTAAGGTTTAGGAATAGGGTATGGTGTAGGGTAAGGTTTAGGGTTAGGTTTAGTGTTAGCACTCGGGTAAGTTTTAGGGTACATGTGAGGATACGAAAACATGTGAAGTTTAGGGTATGTGTCAGGGTAGGGTTCAGTGTTAGAGTACAGGTTAGGGTTAGGGTTCGTTTAGGATAAGGGTTCGGGTTAGTTAAGGGTTAGGTTTAGGGTTCATGTTAGCATTAGAAAACGGGTTTAGGGTACAGGTGAGGGTACAAAAAATTTTTAGTGCTAGCGAACATATTAGGGTATGGGTTAGTTTTAGTGAATGGGTTACGATTGTGATATGGCTTAGGCTAAGGTTTAGGGTTAAGGTAGGTTTAGGTTTAGTGTTAGGGTTAGCGAACGGGTAAGTTTTAGGGTACAGGTTAGGGTACGAAAACGTGTTAGTGTTAGGTTATGTGTTAGGGTAAGGGTTACTGTTACTGTACGGTTTAGGTTTAGGGTACGGGTTAGGGTAAGCTTTAGGGTTAGGCCTATGGCTTGGTTTAGGGTTAGGGTGGAGTTATCAAATGGTAAGGTTTAGGGTACAGGTGAGGGTACGGAAACGTGTTAGGGTCAGGGTACGTATTAGGGTACGGGTTAGTGTTAGTGTATGGGTTAAGATTAGGGTACAGGCTTAGGGTAAGATATAGAGTTAAGGTTACATTTAGGTTTAGGGTTAGGTTTAGGGATAGCGAGCGGGTAAGGTTTAGGGTACACATGAGGGTACGAAAACGTGTTAGGCTTAGGGTACATGCTAAGGTTCATGTTAGGCTTAACACACGGATTAGGATTAGGGTACAGGTTAGGGTAAGGTATAGGGATAGGGTTAGGGATAGGTTTTAGGGTTAGGGTTAGGTTTGGTGAATGGTTAATATTTAGTGTACAGGTGAGGGTACAGAAATGTTTTAGTGTACGCGTTAGTGTTCGTGTATGGGTTAGGATTATGGGACGGGTTAGGGTAAGTTTTAGGGTTAGGTTTAGGGATAAGATTAGGGTTAATGTTAGGGATAGCGAACAGGTAAGTATCAGGTTAAAAGTGAAGGTACGAAAACATGTTAAGCTTAGAGTACGGGTTAGTGTTAGTGTACGGGTTATGATTGGGGTACCATTTAGGGTAAGGTTAGGGTTAGGGTTAGGGATAGGTTTAGGGTTAAGGTTAGGGATAGCGAACGGGTATGGTTCAGGATACATGTGAGGGTTAGGAATACGTGTTAGGTTTAGGGTACGTGATAGGTTACGGTTTATTTTTAGTGTATGTTTTTGGATTAGTGTATGGGTTAGGGTAAGATTTAGGGGCAGGTTTAGGGTTAAGGTTTGGTTTAGGTTTAGGTTTAGTGTTAACGAACGGGTAAGGTTTAGGGTACAGGTGAGGGTACGAAACGATTTTAGGGTTAGGAGACGTCTTAGTGTATGGGTTAGTTTTAGTATACGGGTTAGGATTAGGGTACAGGTTAGGGTAAGGTTTAGGGTTAGGGTTAGTGTTCGGTTTCGTGAATGGTCAGTTTTAGGGTACAGGTGAGGGTACGAAAACGTGTTACGTTTAGGGTACCTGTTAGTTTCCTGGTTAGTTTTAAAGTACGTTTTAGGATAAGAGCACTGGTTCGGGTTAGGCTTAGGGTTAGGGTTAGGGTTAGGTTTAGGATTAGTGTTATGGTTATCAAACAGTTAAGTTTTACGGTACATTTGAGGGTATGAAAAGCTTTTAGGGTTAGGGTATGTGTTAGGATATGTGTTAGTGTTAGTGTATGCATTAGCATTAGGGTTTGGGTTAGGGTTATGTTTAGGGCTGGGGTTAGGGTTAGCGAACAGGTAACCTTTAGGGTACAGGTGAGGGTATGGAAAAGTGTTAGTGTCAGGGTATGTGTTAGGGCACATGTTAGTGTGAGTGTATGGTTTAGTATTAGGGTACGGGTTAGGCTAAAGTTTAGGATTGTGGTTAGGTTTGGATTAGGCGTAGGGTTAGGGTTAGCGAACAGGTAAGGTTTAGGGTACAGATGAGGGTACGGAAAACTGTTACAGTCAGGGTACGTGTTAGGGCATGGGTTAGTGTTAGTGTATGCATTAGGATTTGAGTACGGGTTAGGGTAAGGTGTAGGGTTGGGGTTAGGTTTAGGTTTAGGTTTAGGGGTAGGGTTACCAAAGGGTAAGGTTTAGGATATAAATGAGGGTATGGCAAAGTGTTAGAGTCAGGGTACGTGTTAGGGCATTGTTTAGAGTTGGTGTACGGGTTAGGATTAGGGTACAGGTTAGGGTAAGGTGTAGGGTTGTGGTTAGGTTTATGTTTAGGGCTAGGGTTAGGGTTAGCGAAATGGGTAAGGTTTAGGGTACAGTTGAGGGTATGGAAAATTTTAGGGTCAGGGTACGTGTTAGGGCATGCGTTAGTGTTAGTGTATTGGTTAAGATTAGGGTGCGGGTTAGGGTAAGGTGTAGGTTTGGGGTCCGTCTCGGTTTAGGACAATGTTTCGGGTTAGCAAACTTGTAAGGTTTAGGGTATAGGTGAGGTTACAGAAAAGTGTTGGGGTCAGGGTGCGTGTTAAGGCAGAGGTTAGTGTTAGTGAACGGGGTAGGATTATGATTCGGGTTGGTGTAAGGTTTAGGGTTAGTGTTAGGTTTAGTTGTAGGGATAGGGCTAGTGTTCGCGAATGGGTGATGTTTATGGTACAGGTGAGGGTAAGGAAACGTGTTAGGGTCATGTTATATGTTAGGGCATGGGTTAGTGTTAGTGTACGGGTTAGGATTAGGGTATGGTTTAGGGTAAAGGTAGGGTTGCGGTTAGGGTTAGGTTTAGGGTTAGGGTTAGGGTTTGTGAATGGGTAACATTTAGTGTACAGGTGAGGGAACAAAAATGTTTTAGGGTACGGGTTAGTGTTAGTGTACGGGTTAGGATTAGGTTACGGGTTAGGGAAAGGTTTAGGTTTAGGTTTAGGGACAGGTTTAAGGTTAAGGTTAGGGACAATGAACGGGTAAGTTTCAGGTTACAGATGAGGGTACAAAAACATTTTAGGCTTAGGGTACGGGTTATTCTTAGTGTCCAGTTTAGGATTAGTGTATGTTTAGGGTAAGGGTTACGGTTAGGGTTAGGTTTAGGCTTAGGGTTACTGTTAGCGAACGGCCAAGCTTTAGGATTCAGGTGAGGGTAAGAATACGTGTTAAGGTTAGGGAACATTTTAGGGTATGGGTTAGTGTTAGTGTACATGTTAGGATCAGGGTACGTTTTATTGTAAGGTATAGGGTTAGGGTTAGGGTTAGGGTTAGCAAACGGGTAAGTTTTAGGGTACAGGTGAGGACACGCAAACTTTTTAGAGTTACGGTATGTGTTCGGGTACGGGTTAGTGTTAGAGTATGGATTAGGATTAGAGTATGGGTTAGGGTAAGTGTTAGGGTTAGTGTTAGCTTTATGTTTAAGGTTAGTGTTAGTGTTAGCCAATGGGTAAGCTTTAGGGTACAGGTGAGACTGTGAAAAAATGTTAGGTTTAGGGTACATGTTAGATTACGGGTTAGTGTTAATGTAAGGTTTAGGAATAGGGTATGGTGTAGGGTAAAGTTTAGGGTTAGGTTTAGTGTTAGCACTCGGGTAAGTTTTAGGGTACATGTGAGGATACGAAAACGTGTGAAGTTTAGGGCATGTGTCAGGGTAGGGTTCAGTGTTAGAGTACCGGTTAGGGTTAGGGTTCGTTTAGGATAAGGGTTCGGGTTAGTTAAGGGTTAGGTTTAGGGTTCATGTTAGCATTAGAAAACGGGTTTAGGGTACAGGTGAGGGTACAAAAACTTTTCAGTGCTAGCGAACATATTAGGTTATGGGTTACGATTGTGATATGGCTTAGGCTAAGGTTTAGGGTTAAGGTAGGTTTAGGTTTAGTGTTAGGGTTAGCGAACGGGTAAGTTTTAGGGTACAGGTGAGGGTACGAAAACGTGTTAGTGTTAGGCTATGTGTTAGGGTAAGTGTTACTGTTAGTGTACGG
This sequence comes from Hyperoodon ampullatus, assembly GCF_949752795.1. Classification (NCBI taxonomy): domain Eukaryota; kingdom Metazoa; phylum Chordata; class Mammalia; order Artiodactyla; family Ziphiidae; genus Hyperoodon; species Hyperoodon ampullatus. Next base: position 1,257,657 of record NC_136933.1, read on the forward strand.
TTTAGGTTTAGGGTACGGGTTAGGGTAAGGTTTAGGGTTAGGTGTAGGGTTTGGTTTAGGGTTACGGTGGAGTTATCGAATGGTAAGGTTTAGGGTACAGGTGAGGGTACGGAAAAGTGTTAGGGTCAGGGTACGTATTAGGGTACGGGTTAGTGTTAGTGTATGGGTTAAGATTAGGGTACAGGCTTAGGGTAAGATTTAGAGTTAGGGTTACGTTTAGGTTTAGGGTTAGGTTTAGGGATAGCGAGCGGGTAAGGTTTAGGGTACACATGAGGGTACGAAAACGTGTTAGGCTTAGGGTACATGCTAGGGTTCATGTTAGGCTTAGTGCACGGATTAGGATTAGGGTACAGGTTAGGGTAAGGTAAAGGGATAGGGTTAGGGATAGGTTTTAGGGTTAGGGTTAGGTTTGGTGAATGGTTAATATTTAGTGTACAGGTGAGGGTACAGAAATGTTTTAGTGTATGCGTTAGTGTTCGTGTATGGGTTAGGATTATGGGAGGGGTTAGGGTAAGTTTTAGGGTTAGGTTTAGGGATAAGATTAGGGTTGAGGTTAGGGATAGCGAACAGGTAAGTATCAGGTTAAAAGTGAAGGTACGAAAACATGTTAAGCTTAGAGTACGGGTTAGTGTTAGTGTACGGGTTATGATTGGGGTACCATTTAGGGTAAGGTTATGGTTAGGGTTAGGGATAGGTTTAGGGTTAAGGTTAGGGATAGCGAACGGGTATGGTTCAGGTTACATGTGAGGGTTACGAATACGTGTTAGGGTTAGGGTACGTGATAGGTTACGGTTTATTCTTAGTGTACGGTTAGGATTAGTGTATGGGTTAGGGTAAGATTTAGGGGCAGGTTTAGGGTTAAGGTTTGATTTAGCTTTAGGTTTAGTGTTAACGAACGGGTAAGGTTTAGGGTACAGGTGAGGGTACGAAAAGCTTTTAGGGTTAGGAAACGTCTTAGTGTATGGGTTAGTTTTAGTATACGGGTTAGGATTAGGGTACAGGTTAGGGTAAGGATTAGGGTTAGGGTTAGGTTTAGGTTTAGGGTTAGTGTTAGGTTTCGTGAATGGTAAGTTTTAGGGTACAGGTGAGGGTACGAAAACGTGTTACGTTTAGGGTACCTGTTAGTTTCCTGGTTAGTTTTAGAGTACGTTTTAGGATAAGAGCACAGGTTCGGGTAAGGTTTAGGGTTAGGGTTAGGGTTAGGTTTAGGATTAGTGTTATGGTTATCAAACAGTTAAGTTTTAGGGTACATTTGAGGGTATGAAAAGCTTTTAGGGTTAGGGTATGTGTTAGGATATGTGTTAGTGTTAGTGTATGCATTAGCATTAGGGTACGGGTTAGGGTTATGTTTAGGGCTAGGGTTAGGGTTAGCAAACAGGTAACCTTTAGGGTACAGGTGAGGGTATGGAAAAGTGTTAGTGTCAGGGAATGTGTTAGGGGCCATGTTAGTGTGAGTGTATGATTTAGTATTAGGTTACGGGTTAGGCTAAAGTTTAGGGTTGTGGTTAGGTTTGGATTAGGCGTAGGGTTAGGGTTAGCGAACAGGTAAGGTTTAGGGTACAGATGAGGTTACGGAAAACTGTTACAGTCAGGGTACGTGTTAGAGCATGGGTTAGTGTTAGTGTATGCGTTAGGATTTGAGTACGGGTTAGGGTAAGGTGTAGGGTTGGGGTTAGGTTTAGGTTTAGGTTTAGGGGTAGGGTTACCAAAGGGTAAGGTTTAGGATACAAATGAGGGTATGGCAAAGTGTTAGAGTCAGGGTACGTGTTAGGGCATTGTTTAGAGTTGGTGTACGGGTTAGGATTAGGGTACAGGTTAGGGTAAGGAGTAGGGTTGTGGTTAGGTTTATGTTTAGGGCTAGGGTTAGGGTTAGCGAAAGAATAATGTTTAGGGTACAGTTGAGGGTATGGAAAATTTTAGGGTCAGGGTACGTGTTAGGGCATGCGTTAGATTTAGTGTATGGGTTAAGATTAGGGTGCGGGTTAGGGTAAGGTGTAGGTTTGGGGTCCGTTTCGGGTTAGGACAACGGTTCGGGTTAGCAAACTTGTAAGGTTTAGGGTATAGGTGAGGTTACAGAAAAGTATTGCGGTCAGGGTGCATGTTAAGACAGAGGTTAGTGTTAGTGAACGGGTTAGGATTATGATTCGGGTTGGTGTAAGGTGTAGGGTTAGTGTTAGGTTTAGGTGTAGGGCTAGGGCTAGTGTTCGCAAATGGGTGATGTTTATGGTACAGGTGAGGGTAAGGAAACGTGATAGGGTCATGTTACATGTTAGGGCATGTGTTAGTGTTAGTGTACGGGTTAGGATTAGGGTACGGTTTAGGGTAAAGGTAGGTTTGCGGTTAGGGTTAGGTTTAGGGTTACGGTTAGGGTTTGTGAATGGGTAACATATAGTGTACAGGTGAGGGAACAAAAATGTTTTAGGGTAAAGGGTTAGTGTTAGTGTACGGGTTATGATTAGGTTATGGGTGAGGGAAAGGTTTAGGTTTAGGTTTAGGGACAGGATTAAAGTTAAGGTTAGGGACAGTGAACGGGTAAGTTTCAGGTTACAGATGAGGGTACAAAAACATTTTAGGCTTAGGGTACGGGTTACTCTTAGTGTCCAGTTTAGGATTAGTGTACGTTTAGGGTAAGGGTTAGGGTTAGAGTTAGATTTAGGCTTAGGGTTATGGTTCGTGAACGGCCAAGCTTTAGGGTACAGGTGAGGGTAAGAATACGTGTTAAGGTTAGGGAATGTGTTAGGGTATGGGTTAGTGTTAGTGTACATGTTAGGATCAGGGTACGTTTTATTGTAAGCTATAGGGTTAGGGTTAGGGTTAGGGTTAGCGAACGGGTAAGGCTTAGGGTATAGGTGAGGGCATGCAAAATTTTTAGAATTATGGTATGTGTTAGGGTACTGGTTAGTGTTAGAGTATGGATTAGGATTAGAGTATGGGTTAGGGTAAGTGTTAGGGTTAGTGTTAGCTTTATGTTTAAGGTTAGTGTTAGTGTTAGCCAATGGGTAAGCTTTAGAGTACAAGTGAGACTGTGAAAAAATGTTAGGTTTAAGGTACATGTTAGATTACAGGTTAGTGTTAATGTAAGGTTTAGGAATAGGGTATGGTGTAGGGTAAGGTTTAGGGTTAGGTTTAGTGTTAGCACTCGGGTAAGTTTTAGGGTACATGTGAGGATACGAAAATGTGTGAAGTTTAGGGTATGTGTCAGGGTAGGGTTCAGTGTTAGAGTACCGGTTAGGGTTAGGGTTCGTTAAGGATAAGGGTTCGGGTTAGTTAAGGGTTAGGTTTAGGGTTCATGTGAGCATTAGAAAACGGGTTTACGGTACAGGTGAGGGTACAAAAACTTTTTAGTGCTAGCGAACATATTAGGGTATGGGTTAGTGTTAGTGAATGGGTTACGATTGTGATATGGCTTAGGCTAAGGTTTAGGGTTAAGGTAGGTTTAGGTTTAGTGTTAGGGTTAGCGAATGGGTAAGTTTTAGGGTACAGGTGAGGGTACGAAAACGTGTTAGTGTTAGGTTATGTGTTAGGGTAAGGGTTACTGTTAGTGTACGGTTTAGGTTTAGGGTACGGGTTAGGGTAAGGTTTAGGGTTAGGTGTAGGGTTTGGTTTAGGGTTAGGGTGGAGTTATCAAATGGTAAGGTTTAGGGTACAGGTGAGGGTACGGAAACGTGTTAGGGTCAGGGTACGTATTAGGGTACGGGTTAGTGTTAGTGTATGGGTTAAGATTAGGGTACAGGTTTAGGGTAAGATTCAGAGTTAGGGTTACGTTTAGGTTTAGGGTTAGGTTTAGGGATAGCGAGTGGGTAAGGTTTAGGGTACACATGAGGGTACGAAAACGTGTTAGGCTTAGGGTACATCCTAGGGTTCATGTTAGGCTTAGTGCACGGATTAGGATTAGGGTACAGGTTAGGGTAAGGTATAGGGATAGGTTTAGGGTTAGGTTTTAGGGTTAGGGTTAGGTTTGGTGAATGGTTAATATTTAGTGTACAGGTGAGGGTACAGAAATGTTTTAGTGTATGCATTAGTGTTCGTGTATGGGTTAGGATTATGGGACGGGTTAGGGTAAGTTTTAGGGTTAGGTTTAGGGATAAGATTAGGGTTAAGGTTAGGGATAGCGAACAGGTAGGTATCAGGTTAAAAATGAAGGTACGAAAACATGTTAAGCTTAGAGTACGGGTTAGTGTTAGTGTATGGGTTATGATTGGGGTACCATTTAGGGTAAGGTTAGGGTTAGGGTTAGGGATAGGTTTAGGGTTAAGGTTAGGGATAGCGAACGGGTATGGTTCAGGTTACATGTGAGGGTTACGAATACGTGTTAGGGTTAGGGTACGTGATAGGTTACGGTTTATTTTTAGTGTACGGTTTTGGATTAGTGTATGGGTTAGGGTAAGATTTAGGGGCAGGTTTAGGGTTAAGGTTTGGTTTACGTTTAGGTTTAGTGTTAACGAACGGGTAAGGTTTAGGGTACAGGTGAGGGTACGAAAAGCTTTTAGGGTTAGGAAAAGTCTTAGTGTATGGGTTAGTTTTAGTATACGGGTTAGGATTAGGGTACAGGTTAGGGTAAGGATTAGGGTTAGGTTTAGGTTTAGGTTTAGGGTTAGTGTTAGGTTTCGTGAATGGTAAGTTTTAGGGTACAGGTGAGGGTACGAAAACGTGTTACGTTTAGGGTACCTGTTAGTTTCCTGGTTAGTTTTAGAGTACGTTTTAGGATAAGAGCACAGGTTCGGGTAAGGTTTAGGGTTAGGGTTAGGGTTAGGTTTAGGATTAGTGTTATGGTTATCAAACAGTTAAGTTTTAGGGTACATTTGAGTGTATGAAAAGCTTTTAGGGTTAGGGTATGTGTTAGGATATGTGTTAGTGTTAGTGTATGCATTAGCATTAGGGTACGGGTTAGGGTTATGTTTAGGGCTAGGGATAGGGTTAGCGAACAGGTAACCTTTAGGGTACAGGTGAGGGCATGGAAAAGTGTTAGTGTCAGGGCATGTGTTAGGGCACATGTTAGTGTGAGTGTATGGTTTAGTATTAGGGTACGGGTTAGGCTAAAGATTAGGGTTGGGGTTAGGTATCGATTAGGGGTAGGGTTACGGTTAGCGAACAGGTAAGGTTTAGGGTACACATGAGGGTACGGAAAACTGTTACACTCAGGGTACGTGTTAGGTCATGGGTTAGTGTTAGTGTATGCGTTAGGATTTGAGTACGGGTTAGGGTAAGGTGTAGGCTTGGGGTTAGGTTTAGGTTTAGGATTAGGCGTAGGGTTACGAAAGGGTAAGGTTTAGGATACAAATGAGGATATGGCAACGTGTTAGAGTCAGGTTACGTGTTAGGGCATGGTTTAGAGTTGGTGTACGGGTTAGGATTAGGGTACGGGTTAGGGTAAGGGGTAGGGTTGTGGTTAGGTTTATGTTTAGGGCTAGGGTTAAGGTTAGCGAATGGGTAAGGTTTAGGGTACAGTTGAGGGTATGGAAAATTTTAGGGTCAGGGTACGTGTTATGGCATGCGTTAGTGTTAGTCTATAAGTTAAGATTAGGGTGCGGGTTAGGGTAAGGTGTAGGTTTGGGGTCCATTTAGGTTTAGGACAATGGTTCGGGTTAGCAAACTTGTAAGTTTTAGGGTATAGGTGAGGTTACAGAAAAGTGTTGGTGTCAGGGTGCGTGTTAAGGCAGAGGTTAGTGTTAGTGAAAGGGTTAGGATTATGATTCGGGTTGGTGTAAGGTGTAGGGTTAGTGTTAGGTTTAGGTGTAGGGCTAGGGCTAGTGTTCGCGAATGGGTGATTTTTATGGTACAGGTGAGGGTAAGGAAACGTGTTAGGGTCATGTTACGTGTTAGGGCATGGGTTAGTGTTAGTGTACGGGTTAGGATTAGGGTACGGTTTAGGGTAAAGTTAGGGTTGTGGTTAGGGTTAGGTTTAGGGTTAGGGTTAGGGTTTGTGAATGGGTAACATTTAGTTTACAGGTGAGGGAACAAAAATGTTTTAGGGTACGCGTTAGTGTTAGTGTACGGGTTAGGATTAGGTTACGGGTTAGGGAAAGGTTTAGGTTTAGGTTTAGGGACAGGTTTAAGGTTAAGGTTAGGGACAGTGAACGGGTAAGTTTCAGGTTACAGATGAGAGTACAAAAACACTTTAGGCTTAGGGTACGGGTTACTCTTAGTGTCCAGTTTAGGATTAGTGTACGTTTAGGGTAAGGGTTAGAGTTAGAGTTGTTTTTAGGCTTAGGGTTACGGTTAGCGAACGGCCAAGCTTTAGGGTACAGGTGAGGTTAAGAATACGTGTTAAGGTTAGGGAATGTGTTAGGGTACGGGTTAGTGTTAGTGTACATGTTAGGATCAGGGTACGTTTTATTGTAAGGTATAGGGTTAGGGTTAGGGTTAGGTTTAACGAACGGGTAAGGTTTATGGTATAGGTTAGGGCACGCAAACTTTTTAGAGTTACGGTATGTGTTAGGGTACGGGTTAGTGTTAGAGTATGGATTAGGATTAGAGTATGGGTTAGGGTAAGTGTTAGGGTTAGTGTTAGCTTTATGTTTAAGGTTAGTGTTAGTGTTAGCCAATGGGTAAGCTTTAGGGTACAGGTGAGACTGTGAAAAAATGTTAGGTTTAGGGTACATGTTAGATTACGGGTTAGTGTTAATGTAAGGTTTAGGAATAGGGTATGGTGTAGGGTAAAGTTTAGGGTTAGGTTTAGTGTTAGCACTCGGGTAAGTTTTAGGGTACATGTGAGGATACGAAAACGTGTGAAGTTTAGGGTATGTGTCAGGGTAGGGTTCAGTGTTAGAGTACCGGTTAGGGTTAGGGTTCGTTTAGGATAAGGGTTCGGGTTAGTTAAGGGTTAGGTTTAGGGTTCATGTTAGCATTACAAAACGGGTTTAGCGTACAGGTGAGGCTACAAAAACTTTTTAGTGCTAGCGAACATATTAGGGTATGGGTTAGTGTTAGTGAATGGGTTACGATTGTGATATGGCTTAGGCTAAGGTTTAGGGTTAAGGTAGGTTTAGGTTTAGTGTTAGGGTTAGCGAACGGGTAAGTTTTAGGGTACAGGTGAGGGTACGAAAACGTGTTAGTGTTAGGTTATGTGTTAGGGTAAGGGTTACTGTTAGTGTACGGTTTAGGTTTAGGGTACGGGTTAGGGTAAGGTTTAGGGTTAGGTGTAGGGTTTGGTTTAGGGTTAGGGTGGAGTTATCAAATGGTAAGGTTTAGGGTACAGGTGAGGGTACAGAAACGTGTTAGGGTCAGGGTACCTATTAGGGTACGGGTTAGTGTTAGTGTATGGGTTAAGATTAGGGTACAGGGTTAGGGTAAGATTTAGAGTTAGGGTTACGTTTAGGTTTAGGGTTAGGTTTAAGGATAGCGAGCGGGTAAGGTTTAGGGTACACATGAGGGTACGAAAACGTGTTAGGCTTAGGGTACATGCTAGGGTTCATGTTAGGCTTAGTGCACGGATTAGGATTAGGGTACAGGTTAGGGTAAGGTATGGGGATAGGGTTAGGGATAGGTTTTAGGGTTAGGGTTAGTTTTGGTGAATGGTTAATATTTAGTGTACAGGTGAGGGTACAGAAATATTTTAGTGTACGCGTTAATGTTCGTGTATGGGTTAGGATTATGGGACGGGTTAGGGTAAGTTTTAGGGTTAGGTTTAGGGATAAGATTAGGGTTAATGTTATTGATAGCGAACAGGTAAGTATCAGGTTAAAAGTGAAGATACGAAAACATGTTAAGCTTAGAGTACGAGTTAGTGTTAGTGTCCGGGTTATGATTGGGGTACCATTTAGGGTAAGGTTAGGGTTAGGGTTAGGGATAGGTTTAGGGTTAAGGTTAGGGATAGCGAACGGGTATGGTTCAGGTTACATGTGAGGGTTACGAATACGTGTTAGGGTTAGGGTACGTGATAGGTGACGGTTCATTTTTAGTGTACGGTTTAGGATTAGTGTATGGGTTAGGGTAAGATTTAGGGGCAGGTTTAGGGTTAAGGTTTGGTTTAGGTTTAGGTTTAGTGTTAACGAACGGGTAAGGTTTAGGGTACAGGTGAGGGTATGAAAAGCTTTTAGGGTTAGGAAACGTCTTAGTGTATGGGTTAGTTTTAGTATAGGGGTTAGGATTAGGGTACAGGTTAGGGTAAGGATTAGGGTTAGGGTTAGGTTTAGGTTTAGGGTTAGTGTTAGGTTTCGTGAATGGTAAGTTTTAGGGTACAGGTGAGGGTACGAAAACGTGTTACGTTTAGGGTACCTGTTAGATTCCTGGTTAGTTTTAGAGTACGTTTTAGGATAAGAGCACAGGTTCAGGTAAGTTTTAGGGTTAGGGTTAGGGTTAGGTTTAGGATTAGTGTTATGGTTATCAACCAGTTAAGTTTTAGGGTACATTTGAGGGTATGAAAAGCTTTTAGGGTTAGGGTATGTGTTAGGATATGTGTTAGTGTTAGCGTATGCATTAGCATTAGGGTACGGGTTAGGGTTATGTTTAGGGCTAGGGTTAGGGTTAGCGAACAGGTAACCTTTAGGGTACAGGTGAGGGTATGGAAAAGTGTTAGTGTCAGGGTGTGTGTTAGGGAACATGTTAGTGTGAGTGTATGGTGTACTATTAGGGTACGGGTTAGGCTAAAGATTAGGGTTGTGGTTAGGTTTGGATTAGGGGTAGGGTTAGGGTTAGCGAACAGATAAGGTTTAGGGTACAGATGAGGGTACGGAAAACTGTTACAGTCAGGGTACGTGTTAGGGCATGGGTTAGTGTTAGTGTATGCGTTACGATTTGAGTACGGGTTAGGGTAAGGTGTAGGGTTGGGGTTAGGTTTAGGTTTATGTTTTCGTTTAGGGTTAGGGTTGCCGAAGCGTAAGGTTTAGGATACAAATGAGGGTATGGCAACGTGTTAGAGTCAGGGTACGTGTTAGGGCATGGTTTATAGTTGGTGTACGGGTTAGGATTAGGGTAAGGGTTAGGGTAACGGGTAGGGTTGTGGTTAAGTTTATGTTTAGGGCTAGGGTTAGGGTTAGCGAATGGGTAAGGTTTAGGGTACAGTTGAGGGTATAGAAAATTTTAGGGTCAGGGTACGTGTTAGGGCATGCGTTAGTGTTACTGTATGTGTTAAGATTAGGGTGCGGGTTAGGGTAAGGTGTAGGTTTTGGGTCCGTTTCGGTTTAGGACTACGGTTCGGGTTAGCAAACTTGTAACGTTTAGGGTATAGGTGAGGTTACAGAAAACTGTTGGGCTCAGGGTACGTGTTAAGGCATTGGTTAGTGTTAGTGAACGGGTTAGGATTATGATTCGGGTTGGTGTAAGGTGTAGGGTTAGTGTTAGGTTTAGGTGTAGGGCTAGGGCTAGTGTTCGCGAATGGGTGATGTTTATGGTACAGGTGAGTGTAATGAAATGTGTTAAGGTCATGTTACATGTTAGGGCATGGGTTAGTGTTAGTGTACGGGTTAGGATTAGGTTACGGGTTAGGGAAAGGTTTAGGGACAGGTTTAGGGACAGGTTTAAGGTTAAGGTTAGAGACAGTGAACGGGTAAGTTTCAGGTTACAGATGAGGGTACAAAAACATTTTAGGCTTAGGGTACGGGTTACTCTTAGTGTCCAGTTTAGGATTAGTGTATGTTTAGGGTAAGGGTTAGGGTTAGAGTTAGGTTTAGCCTTAGGGTTACGGTTAGCGAACGGCCAAGCTTTAGGGTACAGGTGAGGGTAAGAATACGTGTTAAGGTTAGGGAACGTGTAAGGGTACGGGTTAGTGTTAGTGTACATGTTAGGATCAGGGTACGTTTTATTGTGAGGTATAGGGTTAGGGTTAGGGTTAGGTTTAGCGAACGGGTAAGGTTTAGGGTATAGGTGAGGGCACGCAAACATTTTAGAGTTACGGTATGTGTAAGGGTACGGGTTAGTGTTAGAGTATGGCTTAGGATTAGAGTATGGGTTAGGGTAAGTGTTAGGGTTAGTGTTAGCTTTATGTTTAAGGTTAGTGTTAGTGTTAGCCAATGGGTAAGCTTTAGGGTACAGGTGAGACTGTGAAAAAATGTTAGGTTTAGGGTACATGTTAGATTACGGGTTAGTGTTAATGTAAAGCTTAGGGATAGGGTATGGTGTAGGGTAAGGTTTAGGGTTAGGTTTAGTGTTAGCACTCGGGTAAGTTTTAGGGTACATGTGAGGATACGAAAACGTGTGAAGTTTAGGGTATGTGTCAGGGTAGAGTTCAGTGTTAGAGTAACGGTTAGGGTTAGGGTTCGTTTAGGATAAGGGTTCGGGTTAGTTAAGGGTTAGGTTTAGGGTTCATGTTAGCATTAGAAAATGGGTTTAGGGTACAGGTGAGAGTACAAAAACTTTTTAGTGCTAGCGAACATATTAGGGTATGGGTTAGTGTTAGTGAATGGGTTACGATTGTGATATGGCTTAGGCTAAGGTTTAGGGTTAAGGTAGGTTTAGGTTTAGTGTTAGGGTTAGTGAACGGGTAAGTTTTAGGGTACAGGTGAGTGTACGAAAACGTGTTAGTGTTAGGTTTTGTGTTAGGGTAAGGGTTACTGTTAGTGTACGGTTTAGGTCTAGGGTACGGGTTAGGGTAAGATTTAGGGTTAGGTGTAGGGTTTGGTTTAGGGTTAGGGTGGAGTTATCAAATGGTAAGGTTTAGGGTACAGGTGAGGGTACGGAAACGTGTTAGGGTCAGGGTACGTAATAGGGTACGGGTTGGTGTTAGTGTATGGGTTAAGATTAGGGTACAGGGTTAGGGTAAGATTTAGAGCTAGGGTTACGTTTAGGTTTAGGGTTAGGTTTAGGGATAGCGAGCGGGTAAGGTTTAGGGTACACATGAGGGTACGAAAACGTGTTAGGCTTAGGGTACATGCTAGGGTTCATGTTAGGCTTAGTGCACGGATTAGGATTAGGGTACAGGTTAGGGTAAGGTATAGGGATAGGTTTAGGGATAGGTTTTAGGGTTAGGGTTAGGTTTGGTGAATGGTTAATATTTAGTGTACAGGTGAGGGTACAGAAATGTTTTAGTGTACGCGTTAGTGCTCGTGTATGGGTTAGGATTATGGGATGGGTTAGGGTAAGTTTTAGGGTTAGGTTTAGGGATAAGATTAGGGTTAAGGTTAGGGATAGCGAACAGGTAAGTATCAGGTTAAAAGTGAAGGTACGAAAACATGTTAAGCTTAGAGTACGGGTTAGTGTTAGTCTACGGGTTATGATTGGGGTAACATTTAGGGTAAGGTTAGGGTTAGGGATAGGGATAGGTTTAGGGTTAAGGTTAGGGATAGCGAACGGGTATGGTTCAGGTTACATGTGAGGGTTACAAATACGTGTTAGGGTTAGGGTACGTGATAGGAGACGGTTTATTTTTAGTGTACGGTTTAGGATTAGTGTATGGGTTAGTGTAAGATTTAGGGGCAGGTTTAGGGTTAAGGTTTGGTTTAGGTTTAGGTTTAGTGTTAACGAACGGGTAAGTTTTAGGGTACAGGTGAGGGTACGAAAAGCTTTTAGGGTTAGGAAACATCTTAGTGTATGGGTTAGTTTTAGTATATGGGTTAGGATTAGGGTACAGGTTAGGGTAAGGATTAGGGTTAGGGTTAGGGTTAGGTTTAGGGTTAGTGTTAGGTTTCGTGAATGGTAAGTTATAGGGTACAGGTGAGGGTACGAAAACGTGTTAAGTTTAGGGTACCTGTTAGTTTCCTGGTTAGTTTTAGAGTACGTTGTAGGATAAGAGCACAGGTTCGGGTAAGCTTTAGGGTTAGGGTTAGGGTTAGGTTTAGGATTAGTGTTATGATTATCAAACAGTTAAATTTTAGGGTACATTTGAAGGTATGAAAAGCTTTTAGGGTTAGGGTATGTGTTAGGATATGTGTTAGTGTTAGTGTATGCATTAGCATTAGGGTACGGGTTAGGGTTATGTTTAGGGCTAGGGTTAGGGTTAGCGAACAGGTAACCTTTTGGGTACAGGTGAGGGTATGGAAAAGTGTTAGTGTCAGGGTATGTGTTAGGGCACATGTTAGTGTGAGTGTATGGTTTAGTATTAGGGTACGGGTTAGGCTAAAGATTAGGGTTGGGGTTAGGTTTGGATTAGGGGTAGGGTTAGGGTTAGCGAACAGGTAAGGTTTAGGGTACAGATGAGGGTACGGAAAACTTTTAAAGTCAGGGTACGTGTTAGGGCATGGGTTAGTGTTAGTGTATGCGTTAGGATTTGAGTATGGGTTAGGGTAAGGTGTAGGGTTGGGGTTAGGTTTAGGTTTAGGTTTAGGGGTAGGGTTACCGAAGGGTAAGGTTTAGGATACAAATGAGGGTATGGCAACGTGTTAGAGTCAGGGTACGTTTTAGGGCATGGCTTAGACGTGGTGTACGGGTTAGGATTAGGGTACGGGTTAGGGTAAAGGGTAGGGTTGTGGTTAGCTTTATGTTTTGGGCTAAGGTTAGGGTTAGCGAATGGGTAAGGTTTAGTTTACAGTTGAGGTTATGGAAAATTTTAGGGTCAGGGTACATGTTAGGGCATGCGTTAGTGTTAGTGTATGGGTTAATATTAGGGTGTGGGAAGGGTAAGGTGTAGGTTTTGGGTCCGTTTCTGTTTAGGACTACGGTTCCGGTTAGCAAAATTGTAAGCTTTAGGGTATAGGTGAGGTTATAGAAAAGTGTTGGGGTCAGGGTGCGTGTTAAGGCAGAGGTTAGTGTTAGTGAACGGGTTAGGATTATGATTCGGGTTGGTGTAAGGTGTAGGGTTAGTGTTAGGTTTAGGTGTAGGGCTAGGGCTAGTGTTCGCGAATGGGTGATGTTTATGGTACAGGTGAGGGTAAGGAAACGTGTTAGGGTCATGTTACGTGTTAGGGCATGTGTTAGTGTTAGTGTACGGGTTAGGATTAGGGTACAGGTTAGGGAAAGGTTTAGGTTTAACTTTAGGGACAGGTTTAAGGTTAAGGTTAGGGACAGTGAACGGGTAAGTTTCAGGTTACAGATGAGGGTACAAAAACATTTTAGGCTTAGGGTATGGGTTACTCTTAGTGTCCAGTTTAGGATTAGTGTACGTGTAGGGTAAGGGTTAGGGTTAGATTTAGGTTTAGGCTTAGGGTTACGGTTAGCGAACGGCCAAGCTTTAGGGTACAGGTGAGGGTAAGAATACGTGTTAAGGTTAGGGAACGTATTAGGGTACGCGTTAGTGTTAGTGTACATGTTAGGATCAGGGTACGTTTTATTGTAAGGTATAGGGTTAGGGTTAGGGTTAGGTTTAGCGAACGGGTAAGGTTTAGGGTATAGGTGAGGGCACGCAAACTTTTTAGAGTTACGGTATGTTTTAGGGTACGGGTTAGTGTTAGAGTATGGTTTAGGTTTAGATTATGGGTTAGGGTAAATGTTAGGGTTAGTGTTAGCTTTATGTTTAAGGTTAGTGTTAGTGTTAGCCAATGGCTAAGCCTTAGGGTACAGGTGAGACTGTGAAAAAATGTTAGGTTTAGGGTACATGTTAGATTACGGGTTAGTGTTAATGTAAGGTTTAGGAATAGGGTATGGTGTAGGGTAAGGTTTAGGGTTAGGTTTAGTGTTAGCACTCGGGTAAGTTTTAGGGTACAAGTGAGGATACGAAAGCGTGTGAAGTTTAGGGTATGTGTCAGGGTAGGGTTCAGTGTTAGAGTACCGGTTAGGGTTAGGGTTCGTTTAGGATAAGGGTTCGGGTTAGTTAAGTGTTAGGTTTAGGGATAGCGAGCGGGTAAGATTTAGGGTACACATTAGGGTACGAAAACGTGTTAGGCTTAGGGTACATGCTAGGGTTCATGTTAGGCTTAGTGCACGGATTAGGATTAGGGTACAGGTTAGGGTAAGGTATAGGGATAGTGTTAGGGATAGGTTTTAGGGTTAGGGTTAGGTTTGGTGAATGGTTAATATTTAGTGTACAGGTGAGGGTACAGAAATATTTTAGTGTACGCGTTAGTGTTCATGAATGGGTAAGGATTATGGGACGGGTTAGGGTAAGTTTTAGGGTTAGGTTTAGGGATAAGATTAGGGTTAATGTTAGGGATAGCGAACAGGTAAGTATCAGGTTAAAAGTGAAGGTACGAAAACATGTTAAGCTTAGAGTATGGGTTAGTGTTAGTGTACGGGTTATGATTGGGGTACCATTTAGGGTAAGGTTAGGGTTAGGGTTAGGGATAGGTTTAGGTTTAAGGTTAGGGATAGCGAACGGGTATGGTTCAGGTTACATGTGATGGTTACGAATACGTGTTAGGGTTAGGGTACGTGATAGGTGACGGTTTATTTTTAGTGTACGGTTTAGGATTAGTGTATGGGTTAGGGTAAGATTTAGGGGCAGGTTTAGGGTTAAGGTTTGGTTTAGGTTTAGGTTTAGTGTTAACGAACGGGTAAGGTTTAGGGTACAGGTGAGGGTACGAAAAGCTTTTAGGGTTAGGAAACGTCTTAGTGTATGGGTTAGTTTTAGTATATGGGTTAGGATTAGGGTACAGGTTAGGGTAAGGATTAGGGTTAGGGTTAGGTTTAGGTTTAGGGTTAGTGTTAGGTTTCTTGAATGGTAAGTTTTAGGGTACAGGTGAGGGTACGAAAACGTGTTACGTTTAGGGTACCTGTTAGTTTCCTGGTTAGTTTTAGAGTACGTTTTAGGATAAGAGCACAGGTTCGGGTAAGGTTTAGGGTTAGGGTTAGGGTTAGGTTTAGGATTAGTGTTATGGTTATCAAACAGTTAAGTTTTAGGGTACATTTGAGGGTATGAAAAGCTTTTAGGGTTAGGGTATGTGTTAGGATATGTGTTAGTGTTAGTGTATGCATTAGCATTAGGGTACGGGTTAGGGTTATGTTTAGGGCTAGGGTTAGGGTTAGCGAACAGGTAACCTTTACGGTACAGGTGAGGGCATGGAAAAGTGTTAGTGTCAGGGTATGTGTTAGGGCACATGTTAGTGTGAGTGTATGGTTTAGTATTAGGGTACGGGTTAGGCTAAAGATTAGGGTTGGGGTTAGGTTTGGATTAGGGGTATGGTTAGGGTTAGCGAACAGGTAAGGTTTAGGGTACAGATGAGGGTACGGAAAACTGTTACAGTCAGGGTACGTGTTAGGGCATGGGTTAGTGTTATTGTATGCGTTAGGATTTGAGTACGGGTTAGGGTAAGGTGTAGGGTTGGGGTTAGGTTTAGCTTTAGGTTTAGGGGTAGGGTTACCGAAGGGTAAGGTTTAGGATACAAACGAGGGTATGGCAACGTGTTAGAGTCAGGGTACGTGTTAGGGCATGGTTTAGAGTTGGTGTACGGGTTAGGATTAGGGTACGGGTTAGGGTAAGGGGTAGGGTTGTGGTTAGGTTTATGTTTAGGGCTAGGGTTAGGGTTAGCGAATGGGTAAGGTTTAGGGTACAGTTGAGGGTTTGGAAAATTTTATGGTCAGGGTACGTGTTAGGGCATGCGTTAGTGTTAGTGTATGGGTTAAGATTAGGGTGCGGGTTAGGGTAAGGTGTAGGTTTGGGGTCCGTTTCGGTTTAGGACTACGGTTCGGGTTAGCAAACTTGTAAGGTTTAGGGTATAGGTGAGGTTACAGAAAAGTGTTGGGGTCAGTGTGCGTGTTAAGGCAGAGGTTAGTGTTAGTGAACGGGTTAGGATTATGATTCGGGTTGGTGTAAGGTGTAGGGTTAGTGTTAGGTTTAGTTGTAGGGTTAGGGCTAGTGTTCGCGAATGGGTGATGTTTATGGTACAGGTGAGGGTAAGGAAACGTGTTAGGGTCATGTTACATGTTAGGGCATGGGTTAGTGTTAGTGTACGGGTTAGGATTAGGGTACGGTTTAGGGTAAAGCTAGGGTTGTGGTTAGGGTTAGGTTTAGGGTTACGGTTAGGGTTTGTGAATGGGTAACATTTAGTGTACAGGTGAGGGAACAAAAATGTTTTATTGTACGGGTTAGTGTTAGTGTATGGGTTAGGATTAGGTTACGGGTTAGGGAAAGGTTTAGGTTTAGGTTTAGGGACAGGTTTAAGGTTAAGGTTAGGGACAGTGAACGGGTAAGCTTCAGGTTACAGATGAGGGTACAAAAACATTTTAGGCTTAGGGTACGGGTTACTCTTAGTGTCCAGTTTAGGATTAGTGTACGTTTAGGGTAAGGGTTAGGGTTAGAGTTAGGTTTAGGCTTAGGGTTACGGTTAGCGAACGGCCAAGCTTTAGGGTACAGGTGAGGGTAAGAATACGTGTTAAGGTTAGGGAACGTGTTAGGGTACGGGTTAGTGTTAGTGTACATGTTAGGATCAGGGTACGTTTTATTGTAAGGTATAGGGTTAGGATTAGGGTTAGGTTTAGCGAACGGGTAAGGTTTAGGGTATAGGTGAGGGCACGCAAACTTTCTAGAGTTACGGTATGTGTTAGGGTATGGGTTAGTGTTAGAGTATGGCTTAGGATTAGATTATGGGTTAGGGTAAGTGTTAGGGTTAGTGTTAGCTTTATGTTTAAGGTTAGTGTTAGTGTTAGCCAATGGGTAAGCTTTAGGGTACAGGTGAGACTGTGAAAAAATGTTAGGTTTAGGGTACATGTTAGATTACAGGTTAGTGTTAATGTAAGGTTTAGGAATAGGGTATGGTGTAGGGTAAAGTTTAGGGTTAGGTTTAGTGTTAGCACTCGGGTAAGTTTTAGGGTACATGTGAGGATACGAAAACGTGTGAAGTTTAGGGTATGTGTCAGGGTAGGGTTCAGTGTTTAGTGCTGGTTAGGGTTAGGGTTCGTTTAGGATAAGCGTTCGGGTTAGTTAAGGGTTAGGTTTAGGGTTCATGTTAGCATTAGAAAACGGGTTTAGGGTACAGGTGAGGGTACAAAAACTTTTTAGTGCTAGCGAACATATTAGGGAATGGGTTAGTGTTAGTGAATGGGTTACAATTGTGATATGGCTTAGGCTAAGGTTAGGGTTAAGGTAGGTTTAGGTTTAGTGTTAGGGTTAGCGAACGGGTAAGTTTTAGGGTACAGGTGAGGGTACGAAAACGTGTTAGTGTTAGGTTATGTGTTAGGGTAAGGGTTACTGTTAGTGTACGGTTTAGGTTTAGGGTACGGGTTAGGGTAAGGTTTAGGGTTAGGTGTAGGGTTTGGTTTAGGGTTAGGGTGGAGTTATCAAATGGTAAGGTTTAGAGTACAGGTGAGGGTACGGAAACGTGTTAGGGTCAGGGTACGTATTAGGGTACGAGTTGGTGTTTGTGTATGGGTTAAGATTAGGGTACAGGGTTAGGGTAAGATTTAGAGTTAGGGTTATGTTTAGGTTTAGGGTTAGGTTTAGGGATAGCGAGCGGGTAAGGTTTAGGGTACACATGAGGGTACGAAAACGTCTTAGGGTTAGGGTACATGCTAGGGTTCATGTTATGCTTAGTGCACAGATTAGGATTAGGGTACAGGTTTGGGTAATGTATAGGGATAGTGTTAGGGATAGGTTTTAGGGTTAGGGTTAGGTTTGGTGAATGGTTAATATATAGTGTACAGGTGAGGTTACAGAAATGTTTTAGTGTAGGCGTTAGTGTTCGTGTATGGCTTAGGATTATGGGACGGGTTAGGGTAAGTTTAGGGTTAGATTTAGGGATAAGATTAGGGTTAAGGTTAGGGATAGCGAACAGGTAAGTATCAGGTTAAAAGTGAAGGTACGAAGACATGTTAAGCTTAGAGTACGGGTTAGTGTTAGTGTACGGGTTATGATTGGGGTACCATTTAGGGTAAGGTTAGGGTTAGGGTTAGGGATAGGTTTAGGGTTAAGGTTAGGGATAGCGAACGAGTATGGTTCAGGTTACATGTGAGGGTTACGAATATGTGTTAGGGTTAGGGTACGTGATAGGTTACGGTTTATTTTTAGTGTACGGTTTTGGATTAGTGTATGGGTTAGGGTAAGATTTAGGGGCAGGTTTAGGGTTAAGGTTTGGTTTAGCTTTAGGTTTAGTGTTAACGAACGGGTAAGGTTTAGGGTACAGGTGAGGGTACGAAAAGCTTTTAGGGTTAGGAAACGTCTTAGTGTATGGGTTAGTTTTAGTATACGGGTTAGGATTAGGGTACAGGTTAGGGTAAGGATTAGGGTTAGGGTTAGGTTTAGGTTTAGGGTTAGTGTTAGGTTTCGTGAATGGTAAGTTTTAGTGTACAGGTGAGGGTACGAAAACGTGTTAAGTTTAGGGTACCTGTTAGTTTCCTGGTTAGTTTTAGAGTACGTTTTAGGATAAGAACACATGTTCGGGTAAGGTTTAGGGTTAGGGTTAGGGTTAGGTTTAGGATTAGTGTTATGGTTATCAAACAGTTAAGTTTTAGGGTACATTTGAGGGTATGAAAAGCTTTTAGGGTTAGGGTATGTGTTAGGATATGTGTTAGTGTTAGTGTATGCATTAGCATTAGGGTACGGGTTAGGGTTATGTTTAGGGCTAGGGTTAGGGTTAGCGAACAGGTAAACTTTAGGGTACAGGTGAGGGTATGGAAAAGTGTTAGTGTCAGGGTATGTGTTAGGGCACATGTTAGTGTGAGTGTATGGTTTAGTATTAGGGTACAGGTTAGGCTAAAGTTTAGGGTTGGGGTTAGGTTTGGATTAGGGTTAGCGAACAGGTAAGGTTTAGGGTACAGATGACGGTACGGAAAACTGTTACAGTCAGGGTACGTGTTAGGGCATGGGTTAGTGTTAGTGTATGCGTTAGGATATGAGTACGGGTTAGGGTAAGGTGTAGGGTTGGTGTTAGGTTTAGGTTTAGGTTTAGGGGTGGGTTACCGAAGGGTAAGGTTTAGGATACAAATGAGGGTATGGCAACGTGTTAGATTCAGGGTACGTGTTAGGGCATGGTTTAGAGTTGGTGTACGGGTTAGGATTAGGGTACGGGTTAGGGTAAGGGGTAGGGTTGTGGTTAGGTTTATGTTTAGGGCTAGGGTTAGGGTTAGCGAATGGGTAAGGTTTAGGGTACAGTTGAGGGTATGGGAAATTTTAGGGTCAGGGTACGTGTTAGGGCATGCGTTAGTGTTAATGTATGGGTTAAGTTTAGGGTGCGGGTTAGGGTAAGGTGTAGGTTTGGGGTCCGTTTCGGTTTAGGACTACGGTTCGGGTTAGCAAACTTGTAAGGTTTAGGGTATAGGTGAGGTTACAGAAAAGTGTTGGGGTCAGGGTGCGTGTTAAGGCAGAGGTTAGTGTTAGTGAACGGGTTAGGATTATGATTCGGGTTGGTAGGGTTAGTGTTAGGTTTAGATGAAGGGCTAGGGCTAGTGTTCGCGAATGGGTGATGTTTATGGTACAGGTGAGGGTAAGGAAACCTGTTAGGGACATGTTACGTGTTAGGGCATGGGTTAGTGTTAGTGTACGGGTTAGGATTTGGGTACGGTTTAGGGTAAAGTTAGGGTTGCGGTTAGTGTTAGGTTTAGGGTTAGGGTTAGGGTTTGTGAATGGGTAACATTTAGTGTACAGGTGAGGGAACAAAAATGTTTTAGGGTACGGGTTAGTGTTTGTGTATGGGTTAGGATTAGGTTACGCATTAGGGAAAGGTTTAGGTTTAGGTTTAGGGACAGGTTTAAGGTTAAGGCTAGGGACAGTGAATGGGTAAGTTTCAGGTTACAGATGAGGGTACAAAAACATTTTAGCCTTAGGGTACGGGTTAGTCTTAGTGTCCAGTTTAGGATTAGTGTACGTTTAGGGTAAGGTTTAGGGTTAGAGTTAGGTTTAGGCTTAGGGTTACGGTTAGCGAACGGCCAAGCTTTAGGGTACAGGTGAGGGTAAGAATACGTGTTAAGGTTAGGGAACGTGTTAGGGTACGGGTTAGTGTTAGTGTACATGTTAGGATCAGGGTACGTTTTATTGTAAGGTATAGGTTTAGGGTTAGGGTTAGCGAACGGGTAAGGTTTAGGGTATAGTTGAGGGCACGCAAACTTTTTAGAGTTACGGCACGTGTTAGGGTACGGGTTAGTGTTAGAGTATGGATTAGGATTAGATTATTGGTTAGGGTAAGTGTTAGGGTTAGTGTTAGCTTTATGTTTAAGGTTAGTGTTAGTGTTAGCCAATGGGTAAGCTTTAGGGTACAGGTGAGACTGTGAAAAAATGTTAGGTTTAGGGTACATGTTAGATTACAAGTTAGTGTTAATGTAAGGTTTAGGAATAGGGTATGGTGTAGGGTAAGGTTTAGGGTTAGGTTTAGTGTTAGCACTCGGGTAAGTTTTAGGGTACATGTGAGGATACGAAAACGTGTGAAGTTTAGGGTATGTGTCAGGGTAGGGTTCAGTGTTAGAGTACAGGTTAGGGTTAGGGTTCGTTTAGGATAAGGGTTCGGGTTAGTTAAGGGTTAGGTTTAGGGTTCATGTTAGCATTAGAAAACGGGTTTAGGGTACAGGTGAGGGTACAAAAAATTTTTAGTGCTAGCGAACATATTAGGGTATGGGTTAGTTTTAGTGAATGGGTTACGATTGTGATATGGCTTAGGCTAAGGTTTAGGGTTAAGGTAGGTTTAGGTTTAGTGTTAGGGTTAGCGAACGGGTAAGTTTTAGGGTACAGGTGAGGGTACGAAAACGTGTTAGTGTTAGGTTATGTGTTAGGGTAAGGGTTACTGTTACTGTACGGTTTAGGTTTAGGGTACGGGTTAGGGTAAGCTTTAGGGTTAGGCCTATGGCTTGGTTTAGGGTTAGGGTGGAGTTATCAAATGGTAAGGTTTAGGGTACAGGTGAGGGTACGGAAACGTGTTAGGGTCAGGGTACATATTAGGGTACGGGTTAGTGTTAGTGTATGGGTTAAGATTAGGGTACAGGCTTAGGGTAAGATATAGAGTTAAGGTTACGTTTAGGTTTAGGGTTAGGTTTAGGGATAGCGAGTGGGTAAGGTTTAGGGTACACATGAGGGTACGAAAACGTGTTAGGCTTAGGGTACATGCTAGGGTTCATGTTAGGCTTAATGCACGGATTAGGATTAGGGTACAGGTTAGGGTAAGGTATAGGGATAGGGTTAGGGATAGGTTTTAGGGTTAGGGTTAGGTTTGGTGAATGGTTAATATTTAGTGTACAGGTGAGGGTACAGAAATGTTTTAGTGTACGCGTTAGTGTTCGTGTATGGGTTAGGATTATGGGACGGGTTAGGGTAAGTTTTAGGGTTAGGTTTAGGGATAAGATTAGGGTTAATGTTAGGGATAGCGAACAGGTAAGTATCAGGTTAAAAGTGAAGGTACGAAAACATGTTAAGCTTAGAGTACGGGTTAGTGTTAGTGTACGGGTTATGATTGGGGTACCATTTAGGGTAAGGTTAGGGTTAGGGATAGGTTTAGGGTTAAGGTTAGGGATAGCGAACGGGTATGGTTCAGGATACATGTGAGGGTTAGGAATACGTGTTAGGTTTAGGGTACGTGATAGGTTACGGTTTTTTTTTAGTGTATGTTTTTGGATTAGTGTATGGGTTAGGGTAAGATTTAGGGGAAGGTTTAGGGTTAAGGTTTGGTTTAGGTTTAGGTTTAGTGTTAACGAACGGGTAAGGTTTAGGGTACAGGTGAGGGTACGAAAAGCTTTTAGGGTTAGGAGACGTCTTAGTGTATGGGTTAGTTTTAGTATACGGGTTAGGATTAGGGTACAGGTTAGGGTAAGGTTTAGGGTTAGGGTTAGTGTTCGGTTTCGTGAATGGTCAGTTTCAGGGTACAGGTGAGGGTACGAAAACGTGTTACGTTTAGGGTACCTGTTAGTTTCCTGGTTAGTTTTAGAGTACGTTTTAGGATAAGAGCACTGGTTCGGGTTAGGCTTAGGGTTAGGGTTAGGGTTAGGTTTAGGATTAGTGTTATCGTTTTCAAACAGTTAAGTTTTACGGTACATTTGAGGGTATGAAAAGCTTTTAGGGTTAGGGTATGTGTTAGGATATGTGTTAGTGTTAGTGTATGCATTAGCATTAGGGTACGGGTTAGGGTTATGTTTAGGGCTAGGGTTAGGGTTAGCGAACAGGTAACCTTTAGGGTACAGGTGAGGGTATGGAAAAGTGATAGTGTCAGTGAATGTGTTAGGGCCCATGTTAGTGTGAGTGTATGATTTAGTATTAGGGAACGGGTTAGGCTAAAGTTTAGGGTTGTGGTTAGGTTTGGATAAGGCGTAGGGTTAGGGTTAGCGAACAGGTAAGGTTTAGGGTACAGATGAGGGTACGGAAAACTGTTACAGTCAGGGTACGTGTTAGGGCATGGGTTAGTGTTAGTGTATGCGTTAGGATTTGAGTACGGGTTAGGGTAAGGTGTAGGGTTGGGGTTAGGTTTAGGTTTAGGTTTAGGGGTAGGGTTACCAAAGGGTAAGGTTTAGGATATAAATGAGGGTATGGCAAAGTGTTAGAGTCAGGGTACGTGTTAGGGCATTGTTTAGAGTTGGTGTACGGGTTAGGATTAGGGAACAGGTTAGGGTAAGGAGTAGGGTTGTGGTTAGGTTTATGTTTAGGGCTAGGGTTAGGGTTAGCGAATGGGTAAGGTTTAGGGTACAGTTGAGGGTATGGAAAATTTTAGGGTCAGGGTACGTGTTAGGGCATGCGTTAGTGTTAGTGTATTGGTTAAGATTAGGGTGCGGGTTAGGGTAAGGTGTAGGTTTGGGGTCCGTCTCGGTTTAGGACAATGTTTCGGGTTAGCAAACTTGTAAGGTTTAGGGTATAGGTGAGGTTACAGAAAAGTGTTGGGGTCAGGGTGCGTGTTAAGGCAGAGGTTAGTGTTAGTGAACGGGGTAGGATTATGATTCGGGTTGGTGTAAGGTTTAGGGTTAGTGTTAGGTTTAGGTGTAATGCTAGGGCTAGTGTTCGCGAATGGGTGATGTTTATGGTACAGGTGAGGGTAAGGAAACGTGTTAGGGTCATGTTATATGTTAGGGCATGGGTTAGTGTTAGTGTACGGGTTAGGATTAGGGTATGGTTTAGGGTAAAGGTAGGGTTGCGGTTAGGGTTAGGTTTAGGGTTAGGGTTAGGGTTTGTGAATGGGTAACATTTAGTGTACAGAACAAAAATGTTTTAGGGTACGGGTTAGTGTTAGTGTACGGGTTAGGATTAGGTTACGGGTTAGGGAAAGGTTTAGGTTTAGGTTTAGGGACAGGTTTAAGGTTAAGGTTAGGGACAATGAACGGGTAAGTTTCAGGTTACAGATGAGGGTACAAAAACATTTTAGGCTTAGGGTACGGGTTATTCTTAGTGTCCAGTTTAGGATTAGTGTATGTTTAGGGTAAGGGTTAGGGTTAGGGTTAGGTTTAGGCTTAGGGTTACTGTCAGCTAACGGCCAAGCTTTAGGGTTCAGGTGAGGGTAAGAATAGGTGTTAAGGTTAGGGAACATTTTAGGGTATGGGTTAGTGTTAGTGTACATGTTAGGATCAGGGTACGTTTTATTCTAAGGTATAGGGTTAGGGTTAGGGTTAGGGTTAGCAAACGGGTAAGGTTTAGGGTACAGGTGAGGACACGCAAACTTTTTAGAGTTACGGTATGTGTTCGGGTACGGGTTAGTGTTAGAGTATGGTTTAGGATTAGAGTATGAGTTAGGGTAAGTGTTAGGGTTAGTGTTAGCTTTATGTTTAAGGTTAGTGTTAGTGTTAGCCAATGGGTAAGCTTTAGGGTACAGGTGAGACTGTGAAAAAATGTTAGGTTTAGGGTACATGTTAGATTACGGGTTAGTGTTAATGTAAGGTTTAGGAATAGGATATGGTGTAGGATAAGGTTTAGGGTTAGGTTTAGTGTTAGCACTCGGGTAAGTTTTAGGGTACATGTGAGGATACGAAAACGTGTGAAGTTTAGGGTATGTGTCAGGGTAGGGTTCAGTGTTAGAGTACCAGTTAGGGTTAGGGTTCGTTTAGGATAAGGGTTCGGGTTAGTTAAGGGTTAGGTTTAGTGTTCATGTTAGCATTAGAAAACGGGTTTAGGGTACAGGTGAGGGTACAAAAACTTTTTAGTGCTAGCGAACATATTAGGGTATGGGTTAGTGTTAGTGAATGGGTTACGATTGTGATATGGCTTAGGCTAAGGTTTAGGGTTAAGGTAGGTTTAGGTTTAGTGTTAGGGTTAGCGAACGGGTAAGTTTTAGGGTACAGGTGAGGGTACGAAAACGTGTTAGTGTTAGGTTATGTGTTAGGGTAAGGGTTACTGTTAGTGTACGGTTTAGGTTTAGGGTACGGGTTAGGGTAAGGTTTAGGGTTAGGTGTAGGGTTTGGTTAAGGGTTAGGGTGGAGTTATCAAATGGTAAGGTTTAGGGTAGAGGTTAGGGTACGGAAACGTGTTAGGGTCAGGGTACGTATTAGGGTATGGGTTAGTGTTAGTGTATGGGTTAAGATTAGGGTACAGGGTTAGGGTAAGATTTAGAGTTAGGGTTACGTTTAGGTTTAGGGTTAGGTTTAGGGATAGCGAGCGGGTAAGGTTTAGGGTACACATGAGGGTACGAAAACGTGTTAGGCTTAGGGTACATGCTAGGGTTCATGTTAGGCTTAGTGCACGGATTAGGATTAGGGTACAGGTTAGGGTAAGGTATAGGGATAGGGTTAGGGATAGGTTTTAGGGATAGGGTTAGGTTTGGTGAATGGTTAATATTTAGTGTACAGGTGAGGGTACAGAAATGTTTTAGATTACGCGTTAGTGTTCGTGTATGGGTTAGGATTATGGGAGGTGTTAGGGTAAGTTTTAGGGTTAGGTTTAGGGATAAGATTAGGGTTAAGGTTAGGGATAGCGAACAGGTTAGGGTTAGGGTACAGATGAGGGTACGGAAAACTGTTACAGTCAGGGTACGTGTTAGGGCATGGGTTAGTGTTGGTGTATGCGTTAGCATTTGAGTACGGGTTAGGGTAAGGTGTAGGGTTAGGGTTAGGTTTAGGTTTAGGGTTAGTGTTAGGTTTCGTGAATGGTAACGTTTAGGGTACAGGTGAGGGTACGAAAACGTGTTACGTTTAGCGTACCTGTTAGTTTCCTGGTTAGTTTTAGAGTACGTTTTAGGATAAGAGCACAGGTTCGGGTAAGGTTTAGGGTTAGGGTGAGGGTTAGGTTTAGGGTTAGTGTTATGGTTATCAAACAGTTAAGTTTTAGGGTACATTTGAGGGTATGAAAAGCTTTTAGGGTTAGGGTATGTGTTAGGATATGTGTTAGTGTTAGTGTATGCATTAGCATTAGGGTACGGGTTAGGGTTATGTTTAGGGCTTGGGTTAGGGTTAGCGAACAGGTAAACTTTAGGGTACAGGTGAGGGTATGGAAAAGTGTTAGTGTCAGGGTATGTGTTAGGGCACATTTTAGTGTGAGTGTATGGTTTAGTATTAGGGTACGGGTTAGGCTAAAGATTAGGGTTGGGGTTAGGTTTGGATTAGGCGTAGGGTTAGGGTTAGCAAACAGGTAAGGTTTAGGGTACAGATGAGGTTACGGAAAACTGTTACAGTCAGGGTACGTGTTAGGGCATGGGTTAGTGTTAGTGTATGCATTAGGATTTGAGTACGGGTTAGGGTAAGGTGTAGGGTTGGGGTTAGGTTTAGCTTTAGGTTTAGGGGTAGGGTTACCAAAAGGTAAGGTTTAGGATACAAATGAGGGTATGGCAAAGTGTTAGAGTCAGGGTACGTGTTAGGGCATTGTTTAGAGTTGGTGTACGGGTTAGGATTAGGGTACAGGTTAGGGTAAGGAGTAGGGTTGTGGTTAGGTTTATGTTTAGGGCTAGGGTTAGGGTTAGGGAATGGGTAAGGTTTAGGGTACAGTTGAGGTTATGGAAAATTTTAGGGTCAGGGTACGTGTTAGGGCATGCGTTAGTTTTAGTGTATGGGTTAAGATTAGGGTGCGGGTTAGGGTAAGGTGTAGGTTTGGGGTCCGTTTCGGGTTAGGACAACGGTTCGGGTTAGCAAACTTGTAAGGTTTAGGGTATAGGTGAGGTTACAGAAAAGTATTGCGGTCAGGGTGCATGTTAAGGCAGAGGTTAGTGTTAGTGAACGGGTTAGGATTATGATTCGGGTTGGTGTAAGGTGTAGGGTTAGTGTTAGGTTTAGGTGTAGGGCTAGGGCTAGTGTTCGTGAATGGGTGATGTTTATGGTACAGGTGAGGGTAAGGAAACGTGATAGGGTCATGTTACATGTTAGGGCATGTGTTAGTGTTAGTGTACGGGTTAGGATTAGGGTACGGTTTAGGGTAAAGGTAGGTTTGCGGTTAGGGTTAGGTTTAGGGTTACGGTTAGGGTTTGTGAATGGGTAACATATAGTGTACAGGTGAGGGAACAAAAATGTTTTAGGGTAAAGGGTTAGTGTTAGTGTACGGGTTATGATTAGGTTATGGGTGAGGGAAAGGTTTAGGTTTAGGTTTAGGGACAGGATTAAAGTTAAGGTTAGGGACAGTGAACGGGTAAGTTTCAGGTTACAGATGAGGGTACAAAAACATTTTAGGCTTAGGGTACGGGTTACTCTTAGTGTCCAGTTTAGGATTAGTGTACGTTTAGGGTAAGGGTTAGGGTTAGAGTTAGATTTAGGCTTAGGGTTATGGTTCGCGAACGGCCAAGCTTTAGGGTACAGGTGAGGGTAAGAATACGTGTTAAGGTTAGGGAACGTGTTAGGGTACGGGTTAGTGTTAGTGTATATGTTAGGATCAGGGTACGTTTTATTGTAAGGTATAGGGTTAGGGTTTGGGTTAGGGTTAGCGAACGGGTAAGGTTTAGGGTATAGGTGAGGGCACGCAAATTTTTAGACTTACGGTATGTGTTAGGGTACGGGTTAGTGTTAGAGAATGGATTAGGATTAGAATATGGGTTAGGGTAAGTGTTAGGGTTAGTTTTAGCTTTATGTTTAAGGTTAGTGTTAGTGTTAGCCAATGGGTAAGCTTTAGGGTACAGGTGAGACTGTGAAAAAATGTTAGGTTTAGGGTACATGTTAGATTACGGGTTAGTGTTAATGTAAGGTTTAGGAATAGGGTATGGTGTAGGGTAAGGTTTAGGGTTAGGTTTAGTGTTAGCACTCGGGTAAGTTTTAGGGTACATGTGAGGATACGAAAACGTGTGAAGTTTAGGGTATGTGTCAGGGTAGGGTTCAGTGTTAGAGTACCGGTTAGGGTTAGGGTTCGTTTAGGATAAGGGTTCGGGTTAGTTAAGGGTTAGGTTTAGGGTTCATGTTAGCATTAGAAAACGGGTTTAGGGTACAGGTGAGGGAACAAAATCTTTTTAGTGCTAGCGAATATATTAGGGTATGGTTTAGTGTTAGTGAATGGGTTATGATTGTGATATGGCTTAGGCTAAGGTTTAGGGTTAAGGTAGGTTTAGGTTTAGTGTTAGGGTTAGCGAACGGGTAAGTTTTAGGGTACAGGTGAGGGTACGAAAACGTGTTAGTGTTAGGTTATGTGTTGGGTAAGGTTTACTGTTAGTGTACGGTTTAGGTTTAGGGTAAGGGTTAGGGTAAGTTTTAGGGTTAGGTGTAGGGCTTGGTTTAGGGTTAGGGTGGAGTTATCAAATGGTAAGGTTTAGGGTACAGGTGACCATACGGAAACGTGTTAGGGTCAGGGTACGTATTATGGTACGGGTTAGTGTTAGTGTATGGGTTAAGAATAGGGTACAGGTTTAGGGTAAGATTTAGAGTTCAGGTTACCTTTAGGTTTAGGGTTAGGTTTAGGGATAGCGAGCAGGTAAGGTTTAGGGTACACATGAGGGTACGAAAACGTGTTAGGCTTAGGGTACATGCTAGGGTTCATGTCAGGCTTAGTGCACGGATTAGGATTAGGGTACAGGTTAGGGTAAGGTATAGGGATAGGTTTAGGGATAGGTTTTAGGGTTAGGGTTAGGTTTGGTGAATGGTTAATATTTAGTGTACAGGTGAGGGTACAGAAATGTTTTAGTGTACGCGTTAGTGTTCGTGTATGGGTTAGGATTATGGGACGGGTTAGGGTAAGTTTTAGGGTTAGGTTTAGGGATAAGATTAGGGTTAAGGTTAGGGATAGCGAACAGGTAAGTATCAGGTTAAAAGTGAAGGTACGAAAACATGTTAAGCTTAGAGTACGGGTTAGTGTTAGTGTACGGGTTATGATTGGGGTACCATTTAGAGTAAGGTTAGGCTTAGGGTTAGGGATAGGTTTAGGGTTAAGGTTAGGGATAGCGAACGGGTATGGTTCAGGTTACATGTGACGGTTACGAATACGTGTTAGGGTTAGGGTACGTGATATGTTACGGTTTATTTTTAGTGTACGGTTTAGGATTAGTGTCTGGGTTAGGGTAAGATTTAGGGGCAGGTTTAGGGTTAAGGTTTGGTTTAGGTTTAGGTTTAGTGTTAACGAACGGGTAAGGTTTAGGGTACAGGTGAGGGTACGAAAAGCTTTTAGGGTTAGGAAACGTCTTAGTGTATGGGTTAGTTTTAGTATACGGGTTAGGATTAGGGTACAGGTTAGGGTAAGGTTTAGGGTTAGGGTTAGGTTTAGGTTTAGGGTTAGTGTTAGGTTTTGTGAATGGTAAGTTTTAGGGTACAGGTGAGGGTACGAAAACGTGTTACGTTTAGGGAACCTTTTAGTTTCCTGGTTAGTTTTAAAGTACGTTTAAGGATAAGAGCACAGGTTCGGGTAAGCTTTATGGTTAGGGTTAGGGTTATCAAACAGTTAAGTTTTAGGGTACATTTGAGGGTATGAAAAGCTTTTAGGGTTAGGGTATGTGTTAGGATATGTGTTAGTGTTAGTGTATGCATTAGCATTAGGGTACCGGTTAGGGTTATGTTTAGGGCTTGGGTTAGGGTTAGCGAACAGGTAACCTTTAGGGTACAGGTGAGGGTATGGAAAAGTGTTAGAGTCAGGGTATGTGTTAGGGCACATGTTAGTGTGAGTGTATGGATTAGTATTAGGGTTGGGGTTAGGTTTGGATTAGGGTTAGGGTTAGGGTTAGCGAACAGGTAAAGTTTAGGGTACAGATGAGGGTACCGAAAACTGTTACAGTCAGGGTACGTGTTAGGGCATGGGTTAGTGTTAGTGTATGCATTAGGATTTGAGTACGGGTTAGGGTAAGGTGTAGGGTTGGGGATAGGTTTAGGTTTAGGTTTAGGGGTAGGTTTACCAAAGGGTAAGGTTTAGGATACAAATGAGGGTATGGCAACATGTTAGAGTCAGGGTACGTGTTAGGGCATGGTTTAGAGTTGGTGTACGGGTTAGGATTAGGGTACGGGTTAGGGTAAGGGGTAGGGTTGTGGTTAGGTTTATATTTAGGGCTAGGGTTAGGGTTAGCGAATGGGTAAGGTTTAGGGTACAGTTGAGGTTATGGAAAATTTTAGGGTCAGGGTACGTGTTAGGGCATACGTTAGTGTTATTGTATGGGTTAAGATTAGGGTGCGGGTTAGGGTAAGCTGTAGGTTTGGGGTCCGTTTCGGTTTAGGACAACAGTTCGGGTTAGCAAACTTGTAAGGTTTAGGGTATAGGTGAGGTTACAGAAAAGTGTTGGGGTCAGGGTGCGTGTTAAGGCAGAGGTTAGTGTTAGTGAACGGGTTAGGATTATGATTCGGGTTGGTGTAAGGTGTAGCGTTAGTGTTAGGTTTAGGTGTAGGGCTAGGGCTAGTGTTCGCGAATGGGTGATGTTTATGATACAGGTGAGGGTAAGCAAACGTGTTAGGGTCATGTTACGTGTTAGGGCATGTGTTAGTATTAGTGTACGGGTTAGGATTAGGGTACGGTTTAGGGTAAAGGTAGGGTTGCGGTTAGGGTTAGGTTTAGGGTTAGGGTTAGGGTTTGTGAATGGGTAACATTTAGTGTACAGGTGAGGGAACAAAAATGTTTTAGGGTACGGGTTAGTGTTAGTGTACGGGTTAGGATTAGGTTACGGGTTAGGGAAAGGTTTAGGTTTAGGTTTAGGGACAGGTTTAAGGTTAAGGTTAGGGACAGTGAACGGGTAAGTTTCAGGTTACAGATGAGGGTACAAAAACATTTTAGGCTTAGGGTACGTGTTACTCTTAGTGTCCACTTTAGGATTAGTGTACATTTAGGGTAAGGTTTAGGGTTAGAGTTAGCTTTAGGCTTAGGGGTACAGTTAGCAAACGGCCAAGCTTTAGGGTACAGGTGAGGATAAGAATACGTGTTAATTTTAGGGAACGTGTTAGGGTACGTGTTAGTGTTAGTGTACATGTTAGGATCAGGGTACGTTTTATTGTAAGGTATAGGGTTAGGGTTAGGGTTAGGTTTAGTGAACGGGTAAGGTTTAAGGTATAGGTGAGGGCACGCAAACTTTTTAGAGTTACGGTATGTGTTAGGGTACGGGTTAGTGTTAGAGTATGGATTAGGATTAGAGTATGGGTTAGGGTAAGTATTAGGGTGAATGTTAGCTTTATGTTTCAGGTTAATGTTAGTGTTAGACAATGGGTAAGCTTTAGGGTACAGTTGAGACTGAAAAAATGTTAGGTTTAGGGTACATGTTAGATTACGGGTTAGTGTTAATGTAAGGTTTAGGAATAGGGTATGGTGTAGGGTAAGGTTTAGGGTTAGGTTTAGTGTTAGCACTCGGGTAAGTTTTAGGGTACATGTGAGGATACGAAAACGTGTGAAGTTTAGGGTATGTGTCAGGGTAGGGTTCAGTGTTAGAGTACCGGTTAGGGTTAGGGTTCGTTTAGGATAAGGGTTCGGGTTAGTTAAGGGTTAGGTTTAGGGTTCATGTTAGCATTAGAAAACGGGTTTAGGGTACAGGTGAGGGTACAAAAACTTTTTAGTGCTAGCGAACATATTAGGGTATGGGTTAGTGTTAGTGAATGGGTTACAATTGTGATTTGGCTTAGGCTAAGGTTTAGGGTTAAGGTAGGTTTAGGTTTACTGTTAGGGTTAGCGAACGGGTAAGTTTTAGGGTACAGGTGAGGGTACGAAAACGTTTTAGTGTTAGGTTATGTGTTAGGGTAAGGGTTTCTGTTAGTGTAAGGTTTAGGTTTAGGGTACAGGTTAGGGTAAGGTTTAGGGTTAGGTGTAGGGTTTCGTTTCGGGTTGGGTGCAGTAATCAAATGGTAAGGTTTAGGGTACAGGTGAGGGTACGGAAACGTGTTAGGGTCAGGGTACGTATTAGGGTACGGGTTAGTGTTAGTGTATGGGTTAAGATTAGGGTACAGGGTTAGGGTAAGATTTAGAGTTAGGGTTACGTTTAGGTTTAGGGTTAGGTTTAGGGATTACGAGCGGGTAAGTTTTAGGGTACACATGAGGGTACGAAAACGTGTTAGGCTTAGGTTACATGCTAGGGTTCATGTTAGGCTTAGTGCACGGATTAGGATTAGGGTACAGGTTAGGGTAAGGTATAGGGATAGGGTTAGGGATAGGTTTTAGGGTTAGGGTTAGGTTTGGTGAATGGTTAATATTTAGTGTACAAGTGAGGGTACAGAAATATTTTAGTGTACGCGTTAATGTTCGTGTATGGGTTAGGATTATGGGACGGGTTAGGGTAAGTTTTAGGGTTAGGTTTAGGGATAAGATTAGGGTTAAGGTTAGGGATAGCAAACAGGTAAGTATCAGGTTAAACGTGAAGGTACGAAAACATGTTAAGCTTAGAGTACGGGTTAGTGTTAGTGTATGGGTTATGATTGGGGTACAATTTAGGATAAGGTTAGGGTTAGGGTTAGGGATAGATTTAGGGTTAAGTTTAGGGACAGCGAACGGGTATGGTTCAGGTTACATGTGAGGGTTACGAATACGTATTAGGGTTAGGGTACGTGATAGGTTACGGTTTACTTTTAGTGTACAGTTTAGGATTAGTGAATGGGTTAGGGTAAGATTTAGGGGCAGGTTTAGGGTTAAGGTTTGGTTTAGGTTTAGGTTTAGTGTTAACGAACGGGTAAGGTTTAGGGTACAGGTGAGGGTACGAAAAGCTTTTAGGGTTAGGAGACGTCTTAGTGTATGGGTTAGTTTTAG
The DNA here is from genome assembly GCF_949752795.1 of Hyperoodon ampullatus. NCBI lineage: Eukaryota > Metazoa > Chordata > Mammalia > Artiodactyla > Ziphiidae > Hyperoodon > Hyperoodon ampullatus. The sequence continues at coordinate 1,289,335 of NC_136933.1, forward strand.
TATACGGGATAGGATTAGGGTACAGGTTAGGGTAAGGATTAGGGTTAGGGTTAGTGTTCGGTTTCGTGAATGGTAAGTTTTAGGGTACAGGTGAGGGTACGAAAACGTGTTACATTTAGTGTACCTGTTAGTTTCCTAGTTAGTTTTAGAGTACGTTTTAGGATAAGAGCACAGGTTCGGGTAAGGTTTAGGGTTAGGGTTAGGGTTAGGTTTAGGATTAGTGTTATGGTTATCAAACAGTTAAGTTTTAGGGTACAGGTGAGGGTATGGAAAAGTGTTAGTGTCAGGGTATGTGTTAGGGCACATGTTAGTGTGAGTGTATGGTTTAGTACTAGGGTATGGGTTAGGCTAAAATTTAGGGTTGGGGTTAGGTTTGGATTAGAGGTAGGGTTAGGGTTAGCGAACAGGTAAGGTTTAGGGTACAGATGAGGGTACGGAAAACTGTTACAGTCAGGGTACGTGTTAGGGCATGGGTTAGTGTTAGTTTATGCGTTAGGATTTGAGTACGGGTTAGGGTAAGGTGTAGGGTTGGGGTTAGGTTTAGGTTTAGGTTTAGGTTTATGGGTAGGGTTACCGAAGGGTAAGGTTTAAGATACAAATGAGGGTATGGCAATGAGTTAGAGTCAGGGTACGTGTTAGGGCATGGTTTAGAGTTGGTGTACGGGTTAGGATTAGGGTACGGGTTAGGGTAAGGTGTAGGGTTGTGGTTAGGTTTATGTTTAGGGCCAGGGTTAGGGTTAGCGAATTGGTAAGGTTTAGGGTACAGTTGAGGTTATTGAAAATTTTAGGGCCAGGGTACGTGTTAGGGCATGCGTTAGTGTTAGTGTATGGGTTAAGATTAGGGTTCGGGTTAGGGTAAGGTGTAGGTTTGGGGTCTGTTTCGGTTTAGGACTACGGTTCGGGTTAGCAAACTTGTAAGGTTTAGGGTATAGGTGAGGTTACAGAAAAGTGTTGGGGTCAGGTGCCTGTTTAGGCAGAGGTTAGTGTTACTGAATGGTTTAGGATTATGATTCGGGTTGGTGTAAGGTGTAGGGTTAGTGTTAGGTTTAGGTGTAGGGCTAGGGCTAGTGTTCGCGAATGGGTGATGTTTATGGTACAGGTGAGGGTAAGGAAACTTTTTAGGGTCATGTTACGTGTTACGGCATGGGTTAGTGTTAGTGTACGGGTTAGGATTATGGTACGGTTTAGGGTAAAGGTAGGGTTGCGGTTAGGGTTAGGTTTAGGGTTAGGGTTAGCGTTTGTGAATGGGTAACATTTAGTGTACAGGTGAGGGAACAAAAATGTTTTAGGGTACGGGTTAGTGTTAGTGTATGTGTTAGGAATAGGTTACGGGTTAGGGAAAGGTTTAGGTTTAGATTAGGGACAGGTTTAAGGTTAAGGTTAGGGACAATGAACGGGTAAGTTTCAGGTTACAGATGAGGGTACAAAAACATTTTAGGCTTAGGGTACGGGTTACTCTTAGTGTCCAGTTTAGGATTAGTGTACGTGTAGGGTAAGGGTTAGGGTTAGAGTTAGGTTTAGGCTTAGGGTTACGGTTAGCGAATGGCCAAGGTTTAGGGTACATGTGAGGGTAAGAATTCGTGTTAAGGTTAGGGAACATGTTAGGGTACGGGTTAGTGTTAGTGTACATTTTAGGATCAGGGTACGTTTTATTGTAAGGTATAGGGTTAGGGTTAGGGTTAGGTTTAGCGAACGGGTAAGGTTTAGGGTATAGGTGAGGGCACGCAAACTTTTTAGAGTTACGGTATTTGTTAGGGTACGGGTTAGTGTTAGAGTATGGATTAGGATTAGAGTATGGGTTAGGGTAAGTGTTAGGGTTAGTGTTAGCTTTATGTTTAAGATTAGTGTTAGTGTTAGCCAATGGGTAAGCTTTAGGGTACAGGTGAGACTGTGAAAAAATGTTAGGTTTAGAGTACATGTTAGATTACGGGTTAGTGTTAATGTAAGGTTTAGGAATAGCGTATGGTGTAGGGTAAGGTTTAGGGTTAGGTTTAGTGTTAGCACTCGGGTAAGTTTTAGGGTACATGTGAGGATACGAAAACGTGTGAAGTTTAGGGTATGTGTCAGGGTAGGGTTCAGTGTTAGAGTACCGGTTAGGGTTAGGGTTCGTTAAGGATAAGGGTTCGGGTTAGTTAAGGGTTAGGTTTATGGTTCATGTGAGCATTAGAAAACGGGTTTACGGTACAGGTGAGGGTACAAAAACTTTTTAGTGCTAGCGAACATATTAGGGTATGGGTTAGTGTTAGTGAATGGGTTACGATTGTGATATGGCTTAGGCTAAGGTTTAGGGTTAAGGTAGGTTTAGGTTTAGTGTTAGGGTTAGCGAATGGGTAAGTTTTAGGGTACAGGTGAGGGTACGAAAACGTGTTAGTGTTAGGTTATGTGTTAGGGTAAGGGTTACTGTTAGTGTACGGTTTAGGTTTAGGGTACGGGTTAGGGTAAGGTTTAGGGTTAGGTGTAGGGTTTGGTATAGGGTTAGGGTGGAGTTATCAAATGGTAAGGTTTAGGGTACAGGTGAGGGTACGGAAACGTGTTAGGGTCAGGGTACGTATTAGGATACGGGTTAGTGTTAGTGTATGGGTTAAGATTAGGGTACAGGGTTAGGGTAAGATTTAGAGCTAGGATTACATTTAGGTTTAGGGTTAGGTATAGGGACAGCGATCGGGTAAGCTTTAGGGTACACATTAGGGTACGAAAACGTGTTAGGCTTAGGGTACATGCTAGGGTTCATGTTAGGCTTAGTGCACGGATTAGGATTAGGGTACAGGTTAGGGTAAGATATAGGGATAGGGTTAGGGATAGGTTTTAGGGTTAGGGTTAGGTTTGGTGAATGGTTAATATTTAGTGTACAGGTGAGGGTACAGAAATGTTTTAGTGTACACGTTAGTCTTCGTGTATGGGTTAGGATTATGGGACGGGTTAGGGTAAGTTTCAGGGTTAGGTTTAGGGATAAGATTAGGGTTAAGGTTAGGGATAGCGAACAGGTAAGTATCAGGTTAAAAGTGAAGGTACGAAAACATGTTAAGCTTAGAGTACGGGTTAGTGTTAGTGTACGGGTTATGAATGGGGTACCATTTAGGGTAAGGTTAGGGTTATGGTTAGGGATAGCGAACGGGTATGGTTCAGGTTACATGTGAGGGTTACGAATACGTGTTAGGGTTAGGGTACGTGATAGGTTATGGTTTATTTTTAGTGTACGGTTTAGGATTAGTGTATGGCTTAGGGTAAGATTTAGGGGCAGGTTTACGGTTAAGGTTTGGTTTAGGTTTAGGTTTAGTGTTAACGAACGGGTAAGGTTTAGGGTACAGGTGAGGGTACGAAAAGCTTTTAGGGTTAGGAAACGTCTTAGTGTATGGGTTAGTTTTAGTATACGGGTTAGGATTAGGGTACAGGTTAGGGTAAGGATTAGGGTTAGGGTTAGGTTTAGGTTTCCGGTTAGTGTTAGGTTTCATGAAAGGTAAGTTTTAGGGTACAGGTGAGGGTACGAAAACGTGTTACGTTTAGGGTACCTGTTAGTTTCCTGGTTAGTTTTAGAGTACGTTTTAGGATAAGAGCACAGGTTCGGGTAAGGTTTAGGGTTAGGGTTAGGGTTAGGTTTAGGATTAGTGTTATGGTTATCAAACAGTTAAGTTTTAGGGTACATTTGAGGGTATGAAAAGCTTTTAGGGTTAGGGTATGTGTTAGGATATGTGTTAGTGTTAGTGTATTCATTAGCATTAGGGTACGGGTTAGGGTTATGTTTAGGGCTAGGGTTAGGGTTAGCGAACAGGTAACCTTTAGGGTACAGGTGAGGGTATGGAAAAGTGTTAGTGTCAGGGTATGTGTTAGGGCACATGTTAGTGTGAGTGTATGGTTTAGTATTAGGGTACGGGTTAGGCTAAAGATTAGGGTTGGGGTTAGGTTTGGATTAGGGGTATGGTTAGGGTTAGCGAACAGGTAAGGTTTAGGGTACAGATGAGGGTACGGAAAACTGTTACAGTCAGGGTACGTGTTAGGGCATGGGTTAGTGTTAGTGTATGCATTAGGATTTGAGTACGGGTTAGGGTAAGGTGTAGGGTTGGGGTTAGGTTTAGGTTTAGGTTTAGGTTTATGGGTAGGGTTACCGAAGGGTAAGGTTTAAGATACAAATGAGGGTATGGCAACGAGTTAGAGTCAGGGTTCGTGTTAGGGCATGGTTTAGAGTTGGTGTACGGGTTAGGATTAGGGTACGGGTTAGGGTAAGGTGTAGGGTTGTGGTTAGGTTTATGTTTAGGGCCAGGGTTAGGGTTAGCGAATTGGTAAGGTTTAGGGTACAGTTGAGGTTATGGAAAATTTTAGGGCCAGGGTACGTGTTAGGGCATGCGTTAGTGTTAGTGTATGGGTTAAGATTAGGGTTCGGGTTAGGGTAAGGTGTAGGTTTGGGGTCTGTTTCGGTTTAGGACTACGGTTCGGGTTAGCAAACTTGTAAGGTTTAGGGTATAGGTGAGGTTACAGAAAAGTGTTGGGGTCAGGTGCCTGTTTAGGCAGAGGTTAGTGTTACTGAACAGTTTAGGATTATGATTCGGGTTGGTGTAAGGTGTAGGGTTAGTGTTAGGTTTAGGTGTAGGGCTAGGGCTAGTGTTCGCGAATGGGTGATGTTTATGGTACAGGTGAGGGTAAGGAAACTTTTTAGGGTCATGTTACGTGTTACGGCATGGGTTAGTGTTAGTGTACGGGTTAGGATTATGGTACGGTTTAGGGTAAAGGTAGGGTTGCGGTTAGGGTTAGGTTTAGGGTTAGGGTTAGCGTTTGTGAATGGGTAACATTTAGTGTACAGGTGAGGGAACAAAAATGTTTTAGGGTACGGGTTAGTGTTAGTGTATATGTTAGGATTAGGTTACGGGTTAGGGAAAGGTTTAGGTTTAGATTTAGGGACAGGTTTAAGGTTAAGGTTAGGGACAATGAACGGGTAAGTTTCAGGTTACAGATGAGGGTACAAAAACATTTTAGGCTTAGGGTACGGGTTACTCTTAGTGTCCAGTTTAGGATTAGTGTATGTGTAGGGTAAGGGTTAGGGTTAGAGTTAGGTTTAGGCTTAGGGTTACGGTTAGCGAATGGCCAAGCTTTAGGGTACAGGTGAGGGTAAGAATTCGTGTTAAGTTTAGGGAACATGTTAGGGTACGGGTTAGTGTTAGTGTACATTTTAGGATCAGGGTACGTTTTATTGTAAGGTATAGGGTTAGGGTTAGGGTTAGGTTTAGCGAACGGGTAAGGTTTAGGGTATAGGTGAGGGCACGCAAACTTTTTAGAGTTACGGTATTTGTTAGGGTACGGGTTAGTGTTAGAGTATGGATTAGGATTAGAGTATGGGTTAGGGTAAGTGTTAGGGTTAGTGTTAGCTTTATGTTTAAGGTTAGTGTTAGTGTTAGCCAATGGGTAAGCTTTAGGGTACAGGTGAGACTGTGAAAAAATGTTAGGTTTAGAGTACATGTTAGATTATGGGTTAGTGTTAATGTAAGGTTTAGGAATAGGGTATGGTGTAGGGTAAGGTTTAGGGTTAGGTTTAGTGTTAGCACTCGGGTAAGTTTTAGGGTACATGTGAGGATACAAAAACGTGTGAAGTTTTGTGTATGTGTCAGGGTAGGGTTCAGTGTTAGAGTACCGGTTAGGGTTAGGGTTCGTTAAGGATAAGGGTTCGGGTTAGTTAAGGGTTAGGTTTAAGGTTCATGTGAGCATTAGAAAACGGGTTTACGGTACAGGTGAGGGTACAAAAACTTTTTAGTGCTAGCGAACATATTAGGGTATGGGTTAGTGTTAGTGAATGGGTTACGATTGTGATATGGCTTAGGCTAAGGTTTAGGGTTAAGGTAGGTTTAGGTTTAGTGTTAGGGTTAGCGAATGGGTAAGTTTTAGGGTACAGGTGACGGTACGAAAACGTGTTAGTGTTAGGTTATGTGTTAGGGTAAGGGTTACTGTTAGTGTACGGTTTAGGTTTAGGGTACGGGTTAGGGTAAGGTTTAGGGTTAGGTGTAGGGTTTGGTTTAGGGTTAGGGTGGAGTTATCAAATGGTAAGGTTTAGGGTACAGGTGAGGGTACGCAAACGTGTTAGGGTCAGGGTACGTATTAGGGTACGGGTTAGTGTTAGTGTATGGCTTAAGATTAGGGTACAGGGTTAGGGTAAGATTTAGAGCTAGGGTTACGTTTAGGTTTATGGTTAGGTTTAGGGACAGCGAGCGGGTAAGCTTTAGGGTACACATTAGGGTACGAAAACGTGTTAGGCTTAGGGTACATGCTAGGGTTCATGTTAGGCTTAGTGCACGGTTTAGGATTAGGGTACAGGTTAGGGTAAGGTATAGGGATAGGGTTAGGTTTGGTGAATGGTTAATAATTAGTGTACAGGTGAGGGTACAGAAATGTTTTAGTGTACACGTTAGTCTTCGTGTATGGGTTAGGATTATGGGACGGGTTAGGGTAAGTTTCAGGGTTAGGTTTAGGGATAAGATTAGGGTTAAGGTTAGGGATAGCGAACAGGTAAGTATCAGGTTAAAAGTGAAGGTACGAAAACATGTTAAGCTTAGAGTATGGGTTAGTGTTAGTGTACGGGTTATGATTGGGGTACCATTTAGGGTAAGGTTAGGGTTATGGTTAGGGATAGGTTTAGGGTTAAGGTTAGGGATAGCGAACGGGTATGGTTCAGGTTACATGTGAGGGTTACGAATACGTGTTAGGGTTAGGGTACGTGATAGGGTACGGTTTATTTTTAGTGTACGGTTTTGGATTAGTGTATGGGTTAGGGTAAGATTTAGGGGCAGGTTTAGGGTTAAGGTTTGGTTTAGGTTTAGGTTTAGTGTTAACGAACGCGTAAGGTTTAGGGTACAGGTGAGGGTACGAAAAGCTTTTAGGGTTAGGAAACGTCTTAGTGTATGGGTTAGTTTTAGTATACGGGTTAGGATTAGGGTACAGGTTAGGGTAAGGATTAGGGTTAGGTTTAGGTTTAGGTTTAGGGTTAGTGTTAGGTTTCGTGAATGGTAAGTTTTAGGGTACAGGTGAGGGTACGAAAACGTGTTAAGTTTAGGGTACCTGTTAGTTTCCTGGTTAGTTTTAGAGTATGTTTTAGGATAAGAGCATAGGTTCGGGTAAGGTTTAGGGTTAGGGTTAGGGTTAGGTTTAGGATTAGTGTTATGGTTATCAAACAGTTAAGTTTTAGGGTACATTTGAGGGTATGAAAAGCTTTTAGGGTTAGGGTATGTGTTAGGATATGTGTTAGTGTTAGTGTATGCATTAGCATTAGGGTACGGGTTAGGGTTATGTTTAGGGCTAGGGTTAGGGTTAGCGAACAGGTAACCATTAGGGTACAGGTGAGGGTATGGAAAAGTGTTAGTGTCAGGGTATGTGTTAGGGCACATGTTAGTGTGAGTGTATGGTTTAGTATTAGGGTACGGGTTAGGCTAAAGATTAGGGTTGGGGTTAGGTTTGGATTAGGGGTATGGTTAGGGTTAGCGAACAGGTAAGGTTTAGGGTACAGATGAGGGTACGGAAAACTGTTACAGTCAGGGTACGTGTTAGGGCAAGGGTTAGTGTTAGTGTATGCGTAAGGATTTGAGTACGTGTTAGGGTAAGGTGTAGGGTTGGGGTTAGGTTTAGGTTTAGATTTAGGTTTAGGGGTAGGGTTACCGAAGGGTAAGGTTTAAGATACAAATGAGGGTATGGCAACGAGTTAGAGTCAGGGTACGTGTTAGGGCATGGTTTAGAGTTGGTGTATGGGTTACGATTATGGTACGGTTTAGGGTAAAGTTAGGGTTGCGGTTAGGGTTAGGTTTAGGGTTAGGGTTAACGTTTGTGAATGGGTAACATTTAGTGTACAGGTGAGGGAACAAAAATGTTTTAGGGTACGGGTTAGTGTTAGTGTATGTGTTAGGATTAGGTTACGGGTTAGGGAAAGATTTAGGTTTAGATTTAGGGACAGGTTTAAGGTTAAGGTTAGGGACAATGAACGGGTAAGTTTCAGGTTACAGATGAGGGTACAAAAACATTTTAGGCTTAGGGTACGGGTTACTCTTAGTGTTCAGTTTAGGATTAGTGTACGTGTAGGGTAAGGGTTAGGGTTAGAGTTAGGTTTAGGCTTAGGGTTACGGTTAGCGAATGGCCAAGGTTTAGGGTACATGTGAGGGTAAGAATTCGTGTTAAGGTTAGGGAACATGTTAGGGTACGGGTTAGTGTTAGTGTACATTTTAGGATCAGGGTACGTTTTATTGTAAGGTATAGGGTTAGGGTTAGGGTTAGGTTTAGCGAACGGGTAAGGTTTAGGGTATAGGTGAGGGCACGCAAACTTTTTAGAGTTACGGTATTTGTTAGGGTACGGGTTAGTGTTAGAGTATGGATTAGGATTAGAGTATGGGTTAGGGTAAGTGTTAGGGTTAGTGTTAGCTTTATGTTTAAGGTTAGTGTTAGTGTTAGCCAATGGGTAAGCTTTAGGGTACAGGTGAGACTGTGAAAAAATGTTAGGTTTAGAGTACATGTTAGATTACGGGATAGTGTTAATGTAAGGGTTAGGAATAGGGTATGGTGTAGGGTAAGGTTTAGGGTTAGGTTTAGTGTTAGCACTCGGGTAAGTTTTAGGGTACATGTGAGGATACGAAAACGTGTGAAGTTTAGGGTATGTGTCAGGGTAGGGTTCAGTGTTAGAGTACCGGATAGGGTTAGGGTTCATTAAGGATAAGGGTTCGGGTTAGTTAAGGGTTAGGTTTAGGGTTCATGTGAGCATTAGAAAACGGGTTTACGGTACAGGTGAGGGTACAAAAACTTTTTAGTGCTAGCGAACATATTAGGGTATGGGTTAGTGTTAGTGAATGGGTTACGATTGTGATATGGCTTAGGCTAAGGTTTAGGGTTAAGGTAGGTTTAGGTTTAGTGTTAGGGTTAGCGAATGGGTAAGTTTTAGGGTACAGGTGAGGGTACGAAAACGTGTTACGTTTAGGGTACCTGTTAGTTTCCTGGTTAGTTTTAGAGTACGTTTTAAGATAAGAGCACAGTTTCGGGTAAGGTTTAGGGTTAGGGTTAGGGTTAGGTTTAGGATTAGTGTTATGGTTATCAAACAGTTAAGTTTTAGGGTACATTTGAGGGTATGAAAAGCTTTTAGGGTTAGGGTATGTGTTAGGATATGTGTTAGTGTTAGTGTATGCATTAGCATTAGGGTACGGGTTAGGGTTATGTTTAGGGCTAGGGTTAGGGTTAGCGAACAGGTAACCTTTAGGGTACAGGTGAGGGTATGGAAATGTGTTAGTGTCAGGGTATGTTTTAGGGCACATGTTAGTGTGAGTGTATGGTTTAGTATTAGGGTACGGGTTAGGCTAAAGATTAGGGTTGGGGTTAGGTTTGGATTAGGGGTATGGTTAGGGTTAGCGAACAGGTAAGGTTTAGGGTACAGATGAGGGTACGGAAAACTGTTACAGTCAGGGTACGTGTTAGGGCATGGGTTAGTGTTAGTGTATGCATTAGGATTTGAGTACGGGTTAGGGTAAGGTGTAGGGTTGGGGTAAGGTTTAGGTTTAGGTTTAGGTTTATGGGTAGGGTTACCGAAGGGTAAGGTTTAAGATACAAATGAGGGTATGGCAACGTGTTAGAGTCAGGGTACGTGTTAGGGCATGGCTTAGACTTGGTGTACTGGTTAGGATTAGGGTACGGGTTAGGGTAAGGGGTAGGGTTGTGGTTAGGTTTATGTTTAGGGCTAGGGTTAGGGTTAGCGAATGGGTAAGGTTTAGGTTACAGTTGAGGGTGTGGAAAATTTTAGGGTCAGGGTACGTGTTAGGGCATGCGTTAGTGTTAGTGTATGGGTTAAGATTAGGGTGCGGGTTAGGGTAAGGTGTAGGTTTGGGGTCCGTTTTGGTTTAGGACAATCGTTCGGGTTAGCAAACTTGTAAGGTTTAGGGTATAGGTGAGGTTACAGAAAATTGCTGGGGTCAGGGTGCGTGTTAAGGCAGAGGTTAGTGTTAGTGAAAGGGTTAGGATTATGATTCGGGTTGGTGTAAGGTGTAGGGTTAGTGTTAGGTTTAGGTGTAGGGCTAGGGCTAGTGTTCGCGAATGGGTGATGTTTATGGTACAGGTGAGGGTAAGGAAACGTATTAGGGTCATGTTACGTGTTAGGGCAAGGGTTCGTGTTAGTGTATGGGTTAGGATTAGGGTACGGTTTAGGGTAAAGTTAGGGTTGCGATTAGGGTTAGTTTTAGGGTTAGGGTTATGGTTTGTGAACGGGTAACATTTAGTGTACAGGTGAGGGAACAAACATGTTTTAGGGTACGGGTTAGTGTTAGTGTACGGGTTAGGATTAGGTTACGGGTTAGGGAAAGGCTTAGGTTTAGGTTTAGGAACAGGTTTAAGGTTAAGGTTAGGGACAGTGAACGGGTAAGTTTCAGGTTACAGATGAGGGTACAAAAACATTTTAGGCTTAGGGTACGGGTTACTCTTACTGTCCAGTTTAGGTTTAGTGTACGTTTAGGGTAAGGGTTTGGGTTAGAGTTGTTTTTAGGCTTAGGGTTACGGATAGCGAACGGACAAGCTTTAGGGTACAGGTGAGGGTAAGAATACATGTTAAGGTTAGGGAACGTGTTAGGGTACGGGTTAGTGTTAGTGTACATGTTAGGATCAGGGTACGTTTTATTGTAAGGTATAGGGTTAGGGTTAGGGTTAGGTTTAACTAACGGGTAAGGTTTAGGTATAGGTGAGGGCACACAAAGTTTTTAGAGTTACGGCATATGTTAGGGTACGGGTTAGTGTTAGAGTATGGATTAGGATTAGAGTATGGGTTAGGGTAAGTGTTAGGGTTAGTGTTAGCTTTATGTTTAAGGTTAGTGTTAGTGTTAGCCAATGGGTAAACTTTAGGGTACAGGTGAGACTGTGAAAAAATGTTAGGTTTAGGGTACATGTTAGATTATGGGTTAGTGTTAATGTAAGGTTTAGGAATAGGGTATGGTGTAGGGTAAGGTTTAGGGTTAGGTTTAGTGTTAGCATTTGGGTAAGTTTTAGGGTACATGTGAGGATACGAAAACGTGTGAAGTTTAGGGTATGTGTCAGGGTAGGGTTCAGTGTCAGAGTACCGGTTAGGGTTAGGGTTCGTTTAGTATAAGGGTTCGGGTTAGTTAAGGGTTAGGTTTAGGGATAGCGAGTGGGTAAGGTTTAGGGTACACATGGGGGTACGAAAACGTGTTAGGCTTAGGGTACATGCTAGGGTTCATGTTAAGCTTAGTGCACGGATAAGGATTAGGGTACAGGTTAGGGTAAGGTATAGGGATAGGGTTAGGGATAGGTTTTAGGGTTAGGGTTAGGTTTGGTGAATGGTTAATATTTAGTGTAGAGGTGAGGGTACAGAAATGTTTTAGTGTATGCGTTAGTGTTCGTGTATGGGTTAGGATTATGGGACGGGTTAGGGTAAGTTTTAGGGTTAGGTTTAGGGATAAGATTAGGGTTAAGGTTAGGGATAGCGAACAGGTAAGTATCAGGTTAAAAGTGAAGGTACGAAAACATGTTAAGCTTAGGGTACGGGTTAGTGTTAGTGTACGGGTTATGATTGGGGTACCATTTAGGGTAAGGTTAGGGTTAGGGTTAGGGATAGGTTTAGGGTTAAGGTTAGGGATAGCGAACGGGTATGGTTCAGGTTACATGTGAGGGTTACGAATACGTGTTAGGGTTAGGGTACGTGATAGGTTACGGTTTATTTTTAGTGTACGGTTTTGGATTAGTGTATGGGTTAGGGTAAGATTTAGGGGCAGGTTTAGGGTTAAGGTTTGGTTTAGGTTTAGGTTTAGTGTTAACGAACGGGTAAGGTTTAGGGTACAGGTGAGGGTACGAAAAGCTTTTAGGGTTAGGAAACGTCTTAGTGGATGGGTTAGTTTTAGTATACGGGTTAGGGTTAGGGTACAGGTTAGGGTAAGGATTAGGATTAGGGTTAGGTTTAGGTTTAGGGTTAGTGTTAGGTTTCGTGAATGGTAAGTTTTAGGGTACAGGTGAGGGTACGAAAACGTGTTACGTTTAGGGTACCTGTTAGTTTCCTGGTTAGTTTTAGAGTACGTTTTAGGATAAGAGCACAGGTTCGGGTAAGGTTTAGGGTTAGGGTTAGGGTTAGGTTTAGGATTAGCGTTATGGTTATCAAACAGTTAAGTTTTAGGGTACATTTGAGGGTATGAAAAGCTTTTAGGGTTAGGGTATGTGTTAGGATATGTGTTAGTGTTAGTGTACGCATTAACATTAGGGTACGGGTTAGGGTTATGTTTAGGGCTAGGGATAGGGTTAGCGAACAGGTAACCTTTAGGGTACAGGTGAGGGTATGGAAAAGTGTTAGTGTCAGGGTGTGTGTTAGGGCACATGTTAGTGTGAGTGTATGGTGTAGTATTAGGGTACGGGTTAGGCTAAAGATTAGGGTTGGGGTTAGTTATGGATTAGGGGTAGGGTTACGGTTAGCGAACAGGTAAGGTTTAGGGTACAGATGTGGGTACGGAAAACTGTTACAGTCAGGGTACGTGTTAGGGCATGGGTTAGTGTTAGTGTATGCGTTAGGATTTGAGTACGGGTTAGGGTAAGGTGTAGGGTTGGGGTTCGGTTTAGGTTTAGGTTTAGGCGTAGGGTTACGAAAGGGTAAGGTTTAGGATACAAATGAGGATATGGCAACGTCTTAGAGTCAGGTTACGTGTTAGGGCATGGTTTAGAGTTGGTGTACGGGTTAGGATTAGGGTACGGGTTAGGGTAAGGGGTAGGGTTGTGGTTAGGTTTATGTTTAGGGCTAGGGTTAAGGTTAGCGAATGGGTAAGGTTTAGGGTACAGTTGAGGGTATGGAAAATTTTAGGGTCAGGGTACGTGTTAGGGCATGCATTAGTGTTAGTCTATAAGTTAAGATTAGGGTGCGGGTTAGGGTAAGGTGTAGGTTTGGGGTCCGTTTCGGTTTAGGACAATGGTTCGGGTTAGCAAACTTGTAAGTTTTAGGGTATAGGTGAGGTTACAGAAAAGTGTTGATGTCAGGGTGCGTTTTAAGGCAGAGGTTAGTGTTAGTGAAAGGGTTAGGATTATGATTCGGGTTGGTGTAAGGTGTAGGGTTAGTGTTAGGTTTAGGTGTAGGGCTAGGGCTAGTGTTCGCGAATGGGTGATTTTTATGGTACAGGTGAGGGTAAGGAAACGTGTTAGGGTCATGTTACGTGTTAGGGCATGGGTTACTGTTAGTGTACGGGTTAGGATTAGGGTACGGTTTAGGGTAAAGGTAGGGTTGCGGTTAGGGTTAGGTTTAGGGTTAGGGTTAGGGTTTGTGAATGGGTAACATTTAGTTTACAGGTGAGGGAACAAAAATGTTTTAGGGTACGGGTTAGTGTTAGTGTACGGGTTAGGATTAGGTTACGGGTTAGGTTTAGGTTTAGGGACAGGTTTAAGGTTAAGGTTAGGGACAGTGAACGGGTAAGTTTCAGGTTACAGATGAGGGTACAAAAACATTTTAGGCTTAGGGTACGTTTTACTCTTAGTGTCCAGTTTAGGATTAGTGTACGTGTAGGGTAAGGGTTAGGGTTAGAGTTAGGTTTAGGCTTAGGGTTACGGTTAGCGAACGGCCAAGCTTTAGGGTACAGGTGAGGGTAAGAATACGTGTTAAGTTTAGGGAACGTGTTAGGGTACGGGTTAGTGTTAGTGTACATTTTAGGATCAGGGTACGTTTTATTGTAAGGTATAGGGTTAGGGTTTGGGTTAGGTTTAGCGAACGGGTAAGGTTTAGGGTATAGGTGAGGGCACGCAAACTTTTTAGAGTTACGGTATGTGTTAGGGTACGGGTTAGTGTTAGAGTATGGATTAGGATTAGAGTATGGGTTAGGGTAAGTGTTAGGGTTAGTGTTAGCTTTATGTTTAAGGTTAGTGTTAGTGTTAGCCAATGGGTAAGCTTTAGGGTACAGGTGAGACTGTGAAAAAATGTTAGGTTTAGAGTACATGTTAGATTATGGGTTAGTGTTAATGTAAGGTTTAGGAATAGGGTATGGTGTAGGGTAAGGTTTAGGGTTAGGTTTAGTGTTAGCACTCGGGTAAGTTTTAGGGTACATGTGAGGATACGAAAACGTGTGAAGTTTAGGGTATGTGTCAGGGTAGGGTTCAGTGTTAGAGTACCGGTTAGGGTTAGGGTTCGTTAAGGATAAGGGTTCGGGTTAGTTAAGGGTTAGGTTTAGGGTTCATGTGACCATTAGAAAACGGGTTTAGGGTACAGGTGAGGGTACAAAAAATTTTTAGTGCTAGCGAACATATTAGGGTATGGGTTAGTGTTAGTGAATGGGTTACGATTGTGATATGGCTTAGGCTAAGGTTTAGGGTTAAGGTAGGTTTAGGTTTAGTGTTAGGGTTAGCGAATGGGTAAGTTTTAGGGTACAGGTGAGGGTACGAAAACGTGTTAGTGTTAGGTTATGTGTTAGGGTAAGGGTTACTGTTAGTGTACGGTTTAGGTTTAGGGTACGGGTTAGGGTAAGGTTTAGGGTTAGGTGTAGGGTTTGGTTTAGGGTTAGGGTGGAGTTATCAAATGGTAAGGTTTAGGGTACAGGTGAGGGTACGGAAACGTGTTAGGGTCAGGGTACGTATTAGGGTACGGGTTAGTGTTAGTGTATGGGTTAAGATTAGGGTACAGGGTTAGGGTAAGATTTAGAGCTAGGGTTACGTTTAGGTTTAGGGTTAGGTTTAGGGACAGCGAGCGGGTAAGCTTTAGGGTACACATTAGGGTACGAAAACGTGTTAGGCTTAGGGTACATGCTAGGGTTCATGTTAGGCTTAGTGCACGGATTAGGATTAGGGTACAGGTTAGGGTAATGTATAGGGATAGGGTTAGGTTTCGTGAATGGTTAATATTTAGTGTACAGGTGAGGGTACAGAAATGTTTTAGTGTACATGTTAGTCTTCGTGTATGGGTTAGGATTATGGGACGGGTTAGGGTAAGTTTCAGGGTTAGGTTTAGGGATAAGATTAGGGTTAAGGTTAGGGATAGCGAACAGGTAAGTATCAGGTTAAAAGTGAAGGTACGAAAACATGTTAAGCTTAGAGTACGGGTTAGTGTTAGTGTACGGGTTATGATTGGGGTACCATTTAGGGTAAGGTTAGGGTTATGGTTAGGGATAGGTTTAGGGTTAAGGTTAGGGATAGCGAACGGGTATGGTTCAGGTTACATGTGAGGGTTACGAATACGTGTTAGGGTTAGGGTACGTGATAGGTTACGGTTTATTTTTAGTGTACGGTTTTGGATTAGTGTATGGGTTAGGGTAAGATTTAGGGGCAGGTTTAGGGTTAAGGTTTGGTTTAGGTTTAGGTTTAGTGTTAACGCACAGGTAAGGTTTAGCGTACAGGTGAGGGTACGAAAAGCTTTTAGGGGTAGGAAACGTCTTAGTGTATGGGTTAGTTTTAGTATACGGGTTAGGATTAGGGTACAGGTTAGGGTAAGGATTAGGGTTAGGTTTAGGTTTAGGTTTAGGGTTAGTGTTAGGTTTCGTGAATGGTAAGTTTTAGGGTACAGGTGAGGGTACGAAAACGTGTTGCGTTTAGGGTACCTGTTAGTTTCCTGGTTAGTTTTAGAGTATGTTTTAGGATAAGAGCATAGGTTCGGGTAAGGTTTAGGGTTAGGGTTAGGGTTAGGTTTAGGATTAGTGTTATGGTTATCAAACAGTTAAGTTTTAGGGTACATTTGTGGGTATAAAAAGCTTTTAGGGTTAGGGTATGTGTTAGGATATGTGTTAGTGTTAGTGTATGCATTAGCATTAGGGTACGGGTTAGGGTTATGTTTAGGGCTAGGGTTAGGGTTAGCGAACAGGTAACCTTTAGGGTACAGGTGAGGGTATGGAAAAGTGTGAGTGTCAGGGTATGTGTTAGGGCACATGTTAGTGTGAGTGTATGGTTTAGTATTAGGGTACGGGTTAGGCTAAAGATTAGGGTTGGGGTTAGGTTTGGATTAGGGGTAGGGTTAGGGTTAGCGAACAGGTAAGGTTTAGGGTACAGATGAGGGTACGGAAAACTGTTACAGTCAGGGTACGTGTTAGGGCATGGGTTAGTGTTAGTGTATGCGTAAGGATTTGAGTACGGGTTAGGGTAAGGTGTAGGGTTGGGGTTAGGTTTAGGTTTAGGTTTAGGTTTAGGGGTAGGGTTACCGAAGGGTAAGGTTTAAGATACAAATGAGGGTATGGCAACGAGTTAGAGTCAGGGTACGTGTTAGGGCATGGTTTAGAGTTGGTGTACGGGTTAGGATTAGGGTACGGGTTAGGGTAAGGTGTAGGGTTGTGGTTAGGTTTATGTTTAGGGCCAGGGTTAGGGTTAGCGAATTGGTAAGGTTTAGGGTACAGTTGAGGTTATGGAAAATTTTAGGGCCAGGGTACGTGTTAGGGCATGCGTTAGTGTTAGTGTATGGGTTAAGATTAGGGTTCGGGTTAGGGTAAGGTGTAGGTTTGGGGTCTGTTTCGGTTTAGGACTACGGTTCGGGTTAGCAAACTTGTAAGGTTTAGGGTATAGGTGAGGTTACAGAAAAGTGTTGGGGTCAGGTGCCTGTTTAGGCAGAGGTTAGTGTTACTGAACGGTTTAGGATTATGATTCGGGTTGGTGTAAGGTGTAGGGTTAGTGTTAGGTTTAGGTGTAGGGCTAGGGCTAGTGTTCGCGAATGGGTGATGTTTATGGTACAGGTGAGGGTAAGGAAACTTTTTAGGGTCATGTTACGTGTTACGGCATGGGTTAGTGTTAGTGTACGGGTTAGGATTATGGTACGGTTTAGGGTAAAGTTAGGGTTGCGGTTAGGGTTAGGTTTAGGGTTAGGGTTAACGTTTGTGAATGGGTAACATTTAGTGTACAGGTGAGGGAACAAAAATGTTTTAGGGTACGGGTTAGTGTTAGTGTACGGGTTAGGATTAGGTTACGGGTTAGGGAAAGGTTTAGGTTTAGATTTAGGGACAGGTTTAAGGTTAAGGTTAGGGACAATGAACGGGTAAGTTTCATGTTACAGATGAGGGTACAAAAACATTTTAGGCTTAGGGTACGGGTTACTCTTAGTGTCCAGTTTAGGATTAGTGTACGTGTAGGGTAAGGGTTAGGGTTAGAGTTAGGTTTAGGCTTAGGGTTACGGTTAGCGAATGGCCAAGCTTTAGGGTACAGGTGAGGGTAAGAATTCGTGTTAAGGTTAGGGAACATGTTAGGGTACGGGTTAGTGTTAGTGTACATTTTAGGATCAGGGTACGTTTTATTGTAAGGTATAGGGTTAGGGTTAGGGTTAGGTTTAGCGAACGGGTAAGGTTTAGGGTATAGGTGAGGGCACGCAAACTTTTTAGAGTTATGGTATTTGTTAGGGTACGGGTTAGTGTTAGAGTATGGATTAGGATTAGAGTATGGGTTAGGGTAAGTGTTAGGGTTAGTGTTAGCTTTATGTTTAAGGTTAATGTTAGTGTTAGCCAATGGGTAAGCTTTAGGGTACAGGTGAGACTGTGAAAATATGTTAGGTTTAGAGTACATGTTAGATTACGGGTTAGGGTTAATGTAAGGGTTAGGAATAGGGTATGGTGTAGGGTAAGGTTTAGGGTTAGGTTTAGTGTTAGCACTCGGGTAAGTTTTAGGGTACATGTGAGGATACGAAAACGTGTGAAGTTTAGGGTATGTGTCAGGGTAGGGTTCAGTGTTAGAGTACCGGATAGGGTTAGGGTTCGTTAAGGATAAGGGTTCGGGTTAGTTAAGGGTTAGGTTTAGGGTTCATGTGAGCATTAGAAAACGGGTTTACGGTACAGGTGAGGGTACAAAAACTTTTTAGTGCTAGCGAACATATTAGGGTATGGGTTAGTGTTAGTGAATGGGTTACGATTGTGATATGGCTTAGGCTAAGGTTTAGGGTTAAGGTAGGTTTAGGTTTAGTGTTAGGGTTAGCGAATGGGTAAGTTTTAGGGTACAGGTGAGGGTACGAAAACGTGTTACGTTTAGGGTACCTGTTAGTTTCCTGGTTAGTTTTAGAGTACGTTTTAAGATAAGAGCAAGGTTTCGGGTAAGGTTTAGGGTTAGGGTTAGGGTTAGGTTTAGGATTAGTGTTATGGTTATCAAACAGTTAAGTTTTAGGGTACATTTGAGGGTATGAAAAGCTTTTAGGGTTAGGGTATGTGTTAGGATATGTGTTAGTGTTAGTGTATGCATTAGCATTAGGGTACGGGTTAGGGTTATGTTTAGGGCTAGGGTTAGGGTTAGCGAACAGGTAACCTTTAGGGTACAGGTGAGGGTATGGAAATGTGTTAGTGTCAGGGTATGTGTTAGGGCACATGTTAGTGTGAGTGTATGGTTTAGTATTAGGGTACGGGTTAGGCTAAAGATTAGGGTTGGGGTTAGGTTTGGATTAGGGGTATGGTTAGGGTTAGCGAACAGGTAAGGTTTAGGGTACAGATGAGGGAACGGAAAACTGTTACAGTCAGGGTACGTGTTAGGGCATGGGTTAGTGTTAGTGTATGCGTTAGGATTTGAGTACGGGTTAGGGTAAGGTGTAGGGTTGAGGTAAGGTTTAGGTTTAGGTTTAGGTTTATGGGTAGGGTTACCGAAGGGTAAGTTTTAAGATACAAATGAGGGTATGGCAACGAGTTAGAGTCAGGGTACGTGTTAGGGCATGGTTTAGAGTTGGTGTACGGGTTAGGATTAGGGTACGGGTTAGGGTAAGGTGTAGGGTTGTGGTTAGGTTTATGTTTAGGGCCAGGGTTAGGGTTAGCGAATAGGTAAGGTTTAGGGTACAGTTGAGGTTATGGAAAATTTTAGGGCCAGGGTACGTGTTAGGGCATGCGTTAGTGTTAGTGTATGGGTTAAGATTAGGGTTCGGGTTAGGGTAAGGTGTAGGTTTGGGGTCTGTTTCGGTTTAGGACTACGGTTCGGGTTAGCAAACTTGTAAGGTTTAGGGTATAGGTGAGGTTACAGAAAAGTGTTGGGGTCAGGTGCCTGTTTAGGCAGAGGTTAGTGTTACTGAACGGTTTAGGATTATGATTCGGGTTTGTGTAAGGTGTAGGGTTAGTGTTAGGTTTAGGTGTAGGGCTAGGGCTAGTGTTCGCGAATGGGTGATGTTTATGGTACAGGTGAGGGTAAGGAAACGTGTTAGGGTCATGTTACGTGTTACGGCATGGGTTAGTGTTAGTGTACGGGTTAGGATTATGGTACGGTTTAGGGTAAAGGTAGGGTTGTGGTTAGGGTTAGGTTTAGGGTTAGGGTTAGCGTTTGTGAATGGGTAACATTTAGCGTACAGGTGAGGGAACAAAAATGTTTTAGGGTACGGGTTAGTGTTAGTGTATGTGTTAGGATTAGGTTACGGGTTAGGGAAAGGTTTAGGTGTAGATTTAGGGACAGGTTTAAGGTTAAGGTTAGGGACAATGAACGGGTAAGTTTCAGGTTACAGATGAGGGTACAAAAACATTTTAGGCTTAGGGTACGGGTTACTCTTAGTGTCAAGTTTAGGATTAGTGTACGTGTAGGGTAAGGGTTAGGGTTAGAGTTAGGTTTAGGATTAGGGTTACGGTTAGCGAATGGCCAAGCTTTAGGGTACAGGTGAGGTTAAGAATACGCGTTAAGGTTAGGGAACATGTTAGGGTACGGGTTAGTGTTAGTGTACATTTTAGGATCAGGGTACGTTTTATTGTAAGGTATAGGGTTAGGGTTAGGTTTAGGTTTAGCGAACGGGTAAGGTTTAGGGTATAGGTGAGGGCACGCAAAGTTTTTAGAGATACAGTATTTGTTAGGGTACGGGTTAGTGTTAGAGTATGGATTAGGATTAGAGTATGGGTTAGGGTAAGTGTTAGGGTTAGTGTTAGCTTTATGTTTAAGGTTAGTGTTAGTGTTAGCCAATGGGTAAGCTTTAGGGTACAGGTGAGACTGTGAAAAAATGTTAGGTTTAGAGTACATGTTAGATTACGGGTTAGTGCTAATGTAAGGTTTAGGAATAGGGTATGGTGTAGGGTAAGGTTTAGGGTTAGGTTTAGTGTTAGCACTCGGGTAAGTTTTAGGGTACATGTGAGGATACGAAAACGTGTGAAGTTTAGGGTATGTGTCAGGGTAGGGTTCAGTGTTAGAGTACCGGTTAGGGTTAGGGTTCGTTAAGGATAAGGGTTCGGGTTAGTTAAGGGTTAGGTTTAGGGTTCATGTGAGCATTAGAAAACGGGTTTACGGTACAGGTGAGGGTACAAAAACTTTTTAGTGCTAGCGAACATATTAGGGTATGGGTTAGTGTTAGTGAATGGGTTACGATTGTGATATGGCTTAGGCGAAGGTTTAGGGTTAAGGTAGGTTTAGGTTTAGTGTTAGGGTTAGCGAATGGGTAAGTTTTAGGGTACAGGTGAGGGTACGAAAACGTGTTAGTGTTAGGTTATGTGTTAGGGTAAGGGTTATTGTTGGTGTACGGTTTAGGTTTAGGGTATGGGTTAGGATAAGGTTTAGGGTTAGGTGTAGGGTTTGGTTTAGGGTTAGGGTGGAGTTATCAAATGGTAAGGTTTAGGGTACAGGTGAGGGTACGGAAACGTGTTAGGGTCAGGGTACGTATTAGGGTATGGGTTAGTGTTAGTGTATGGGTTAAGATTAGGGTACAGGGTTAGGGTAAGATTTAGAGTTAGGGTTACGTTTAGGTTTAGGGTTAGGTTTAGGGATAGCGAGCGGGTAAAGTTTAGGGTACACATGACGGTACGAAAATGTGTTAGGCTTAGGGTACATGCTAGGGTTCATGTTAGGCTTAGTGCACGGATTAGGATTAGGGTACAGTTTAGGGTAAGGTTTAGGGATAGTTTTAGGGATAGGTTTTAGGGTTAGGGTTAGGTTTGGTGAATGGTTAATATATAGTGTACAGGTGAGGGTACAGAAATGTTTTAGTGTACACGTTAGTGTTCGTGTATGGGTTAGGATTATGGGACGGGTTAGGGTAAGTTTTAGGGTTAGGTTTAGGGATAAGATTAGGGTTAAGGTTAGGGATAGCGAACAGGTAAGTATCAGGTTAAAAGTGAAGGTACGAAAACATGTTAAGCTTAGAGTACGGGTTAGTGTTAGTGTACGGGTTACGAATGGTGTACCATTTAGGGTAAGGTTAGGTTTAGGGTTAGGGATAGGTTTAGGGTTTAGGTTAGGGATAGCGAACGGGTATGGTTCAGGTTACATGTGAGGGTTACGAATACGTGTTAGGGTTAGGGTACGTGATAGGTTATGGTTTCTTTTTAGTGTACGGTTTAGGATTAGTGTATGGCTTAGGGTAAGATTTAGGGGCAGGTTTAGGGTTAAGGTTTGGTTTAGGTTTAGGTTTAGTGTTAACGAACGGGTAAGGTTTAGGGTACAGGTGAGGGTACGAAAAGCTTTTAGGGTTAGGAAACGTCTTAGTGTATGGGTTAGTTTTAGTATACGGGTTAGGATTAGGGTACAGGTTAGGGTAAGGATTAGGGTTAGGGTTAGGTTTAGGTTTAGGGTTAGTGTTAGGTTTCGTGAATGGTAAGTTTTAGGGTACAGGTGAGGGTACGAAAACGTGTTACGTTTAGGGTACCTGTTAGTTTCCTGGTTAGTTTTAGAGTACGTTTTAGGATAAGTGCACAGGTTCAGGTAAGGTTTAGGGTTAGGGTTAGGGTTAGGTTTAGGATTAGTGTTATGGTTATCAAACAGTTAAGTTTTAGGGTACATTTGAGGGTATGAAAAGCTTTTAGGGTTAGGGTATGTGTTAGGATATGTGTTAGTGTTAGTGTATGCATTAGCATTAGGGTACGGGTTAGGGTTATGTTTAGGGCTAGGATTAGGGTTAGCGAACAGGTAACATTTAGGGTACAGGTGAGGGTATGGAAAAGTGTTAGTGTCAGGGTATGTGTTAGGGCACATGTTAGTGTGAGTGTATGGTTTAGTATTAGGCTACGGGTTAGGCTAAAGATTAGGGTCGGGCTTAGGTTTGGATTAGGGGTAGGGTTAGGGTTAGCGAACAGGTAAGGTTTAGGGTACAGATGAGGGTACGGAAAACTGTTACAGTCAGGGTACGTGTTAGGGCATGGGTTAGTGTTAGTGTATGCATTAGCATTTGAGTACGGGTTAGGGTAAGGTGTAGGGTTGGGGTTAGGTTTAGGTTTAGGTTTAGGGGTAGGGTTACCGAAGGGTAAGGTTTAGGGTACAAATGAGGGTATGGCAACGTGTTAGAGTCAGGGTACGTGTTAGGGCATGGCTTAGACTTGGTGTACGGGTTAGGATTAGGGTACGGGTTAGGGTAAGGGGTAGGGTTGTGGTTAGGTTTATGTTTAGGGCTAGGGTTAGGGTTAGCGAATGGGTAATGTTTAGGTTACAGTTGAGGGTGTGGAAAATTTTAGGGTCAGGGTACGTGTTAGGGCATGCTTTAGTGTTAGTCTATGGGTTAAGATTAGGGTGCGGGTTAGGGTAAGTTGTAGGTTTGGGGTCCGTTTCGGTTTAGGACAATCGTTCGGGTTAGCAAACTTGTAAGGTTTAGGGTATAGGTGAGGTTACAGAAAAGTGTTGGTGTCAGGGTGCGTGTTAAGGCAGAGGTTAGTGTTAGTGAAAGGGTTAGGATTATGATTCGGGTTGGTGTAAGGTTTAGGGTTAGTGTTAGGTTTAGGTGTAGGGCTAGGGCTAGTGTTCGCGAATGGGTGATGTTTATGGTACAGGTGAGGGTAAGGAAACGTATTAGGGTCATGTTACGTGTTAGGGCATGTGTTAGTGTTAGTGTATGGGTTAGGATTAGGGTACGGTTTAGGGTAAAGGTAGGGTTGCGATTAGGGTTAGTTTTAGGGTTAGGGTTATGGTCTGTGAACGGGTAACATTTAGTGTACAGGTGAGGGAACAAAAATGTTTTAGGGTACGGGTTAGTGTTAGTGTACGGGTTAGGATTAGGTTACGGGTTAGGGAAAGGCTTAGGTTTAGGTTTAGGGACAGGTTTAAGGTTAAGGTTAGGGACAGTGAACGGGTAAGTTTCAGGTTACAGATGAGGGTACAAAAACATTTTAGGCTTAGGGTACGGGTTACTCTTAGTGTCCAGTTTAGGATTAGTGTACGTTTAGGGTAAGGTTTAGGGTTAGAGTTGTTTTTAGGCTTAGGGTTACGGTTAGCGAACGGCCAAGCTTTAGGGTACAGGTGAGGGTAAGAATACATGTTAAGGTTAGGGAACGTGTTAGGGTACGGGTTAGTGTTAGTGTACATGTTAGGATCAGGGTACGTTTTATTGTAAGGTATAGGGTTAGGGTTAGGGTTAGTTTTAACGAACGGGTAAGGTTTAGGTATAGGTGAGGGCACACAAAGTTTTTAGAGTTACGGTATATTTTAGGGTACGGGTTAGTGTTAGAGTATGGATTAGGATTAGAGTATCGGTTAGGGTAAGTGTTAGGGTTAGTGTTAGCTTTATGTTTAAGGTTAGTGTTAGTGTTAGCCAATGGGTAAGCTTTAGGGTACAGGTGAGACTGTGAAAAAATGTTAGGTTTAGGGTACATGTTAGATTATGGGTTAGTGTTAATGTAAGGTTTAGGAATAGGGTATGGTGTAGGGTAAGGTTTAGGGTTAGGTTTAGTGTTAGCACTCGGGTAAGTTTTAGGGTACATGTGAGGATACGAAAATGTGTGAAGTTTAGGGTATGTGTCAGGGTAGGGTTCAGTGTTAGAGTACCGGTTAGGGTTAGGGTTCGTTTAGGATAAGGGTTCGGGTTAGTTAAGGGTTAGGTTTAGGGTAGGGTTCATGTTAGCATTAGAAAACGGGTTTAGGGTACAGGTGAGGGTACAAAAACTTTTTAGTGCTAGCGAATATATTAGGGTATGGGTTAGTGTTAGTGAATGGGTTACGATTGTGATATGGCTTAGGCTAAGGTTTAAGGTTAAGGTAGGTTTAGGTTTAGTGTTAGGGTTAGCGAAAGGGTAAGTTTTTGGGTACAGGTGAGGGTACGAAAACGTGTTAGTGTTAGGTTATGTGTTAGGGTAAGGGTTACTGTTAGTGTACGGTTTAGGTTTAGGGTACGGGTTAGGGTAAGGTTTAGGTTTAGGTGTAGGGTTTGGTTTAGGGTTAGGGTGGAGTTATCAAATGGTAAGGTATAGGGTACAGGTGAGGGTACGGAAACGTGTTAGGGTCAGGGTACGTATTAGGGTACGGGTTAGTGTTAGTGTATGGGTTAAGATTATGGTACAGGTTTAGGGTAAGATTCAGAGTGAGGGTTACGTTTAGGTTTAGGGTTAGGTTTAGGGATAGCGAGTGGGTAAGGTTTAGGGTACACATGAGGGTACGAAAACGGGTTAGGCTTAGGGTACATGCTAGGGTTCATGTTATGCTTAGTGCACGGATTATTATTAGGGTACAGGTTAGGGTAAGGTATAGGCATAGTGTTAGGGTTAGGTTTTAGGGTTAGGGTTAGGTTTGGTGAATGGTTAATATTTAGTGTACAGGTGAGGGTACAGAAATGTTTTAGTGTATGCGTTAGTGTTCGTGTATGGGTTAGGATTATGGGACGGGTTAGGGTAAGTTTTAGGGTTAGGTTTAGGGATAAGATTAGGGTTAAGGTTAGGGATAGCGAACAGGTAAGTATCAGGTTAAAAGTGAAGGTACGAAAACATGTTAAGCTTAGAGTACGGGTTAGTGTTAGTGTACGGGTTATGATTGGGGTACCATTTAGGGTAAGGTTAGGGTTAGGGTTAGGGATAGGTTTAGGGTTAAGGTTAGGGATAGCGAACGGGTATGGTTCAGGTTACATGTGAGGGTTACGAATACGTGTTAGGGTTAGGGTACGTGATAGGTTACGGTTTATTTTTAGTGTACGGTTTTGGATTAGTGTATGGGTTAGGGTAAGATTTAGGGGCAGGTTTAGGGTTAAGGTTTGGTTTAGGTTTAGGTTTAGTGTTAACGAACGGGTAAGGTTTAGGGTACAGGTGAGGGTACGAAAAGCTTTTAGGGTTAGGAAACGTCTTAGTGTATGGGTTAGTTTTAGTATACGGGTTAGGATTAGGGTACAGGTTAGGGTAAGGATTAGGGTTAGGGTTAGGTTTAGGTTTAGGGTTAGTGTTAGGTTTCGTGAATGGTAAGTTTTAGGGTACAGGTGAGGGTACGAAAACGTGTTACGTTTAGGGTACCTGTTAGTTTCCTGGTTAGTTTTAGAGTACGTTTTAGGATAAGTGCACAGGTTCAGGTAAGGTTTAGGGTTAGGGTTAGGGTTAGGTTTAGGATTAGTGTTATGGTTATCAAACAGTTAAGTTTTAGGGTACATTTGAGGGTATGAAAAGCTTTTAGGGTTAGGGTATGTGTTAGGATATGTGTTAGTGTTAGTGTATGCATTAGCATTAGGGTACGGGTTAGGGTTATGTTTAGGGCTAGGATTAGGGTTAGCGAACAGGTAACATTTAGGGTACAGGTGAGGGTATGGAAAAGTGTTAGTGTCAGGGTATGTGTTAGGGCACATGTTAGTGTGAGTGTATGGTTTAGTATTAGGCTACGGGTTAGGCTAAAGATTAGGGTCGGGCTTAGGTTTGGATTAGGGGTAGGGTTAGGGTTAGCGAACAGGTAAGGTTTAGGGTACAGATGAGGGTACGGAAAACTGTTACAGTCAGGGTACGTGTTAGGGCATGGGTTAGTGTTAGTGTATGCATTAGCATTTGAGTACGGGTTAGGGTAAGGTGTAGGGTTGGGGTTAGGTTTAGGTTTAGGTTTAGGGGTAGGGTTACCGAAGGGTAAGGTTTAGGGTACAAATGAGGGTATGGCAACGTGTTAGAGTCAGGGTACGTGTTAGGGCATGGCTTAGACTTGGTGTACGGGTTAGGATTAGGGTACGGGTTAGGGTAAGGGGTAGGGTTGTGGTTAGGTTTATGTTTAGGGCTAGGGTTAGGGTTAGCGAATGGGTAATGTTTAGGTTACAGTTGAGGGTGTGGAAAATTTTAGGGTCAGGGTACGTGTTAGGGCATGCTTTAGTGTTAGTCTATGGGTTAAGATTAGGGTGCGGGTTAGGGTAAGTTGTAGGTTTGGGGTCCGTTTCGGTTTAGGACAATCGTTCGGGTTAGCAAACTTGTAAGGTTTAGGGTATAGGTGAGGTTACAGAAAAGTGTTGGTGTCAGGGTGCGTGTTAAGGCAGAGGTTAGTGTTAGTGAAAGGGTTAGGATTATGATTCGGGTTGGTGTAAGGTTTAGGGTTAGTGTTAGGTTTAGGTGTAGGGCTAGGGCTAGTGTTCGCGAATGGGTGATGTTTATGGTACAGGTGAGGGTAAGGAAACGTATTAGGGTCATGTTACGTGTTAGGGCATGTGTTAGTGTTAGTGTATGGGTTAGGATTAGGGTACGGTTTAGGGTAAAGGTAGGGTTGCGATTAGGGTTAGTTTTAGGGTTAGGGTTATGGTCTGTGAACGGGTAACATTTAGTGTACAGGTGAGGGAACAAAAATGTTTTAGGGTACGGGTTAGTGTTAGTGTACGGGTTAGGATTAGGTTACGGGTTAGGGAAAGGCTTAGGTTTAGGTTTAGGGACAGGTTTAAGGTTAAGGTTAGGGACAGTGAACGGGTAAGTTTCAGGTTACAGATGAGGGTACAAAAACATTTTAGGCTTAGGGTACGGGTTACTCTTAGTGTCCAGTTTAGGATTAGTGTACGTTTAGGGTAAGGTTTAGGGTTAGAGTTGTTTTTAGGCTTAGGGTTACGGTTAGCGAACGGCCAAGCTTTAGGGTACAGGTGAGGGTAAGAATACATGTTAAGGTTAGGGAACGTGTTAGGGTACGGGTTAGTGTTAGTGTACATGTTAGGATCAGGGTACGTTTTATTGTAAGGTATAGGGTTAGGGTTAGGGTTAGTTTTAACGAACGGGTAAGGTTTAGGTATAGGTGAGGGCACACAAAGTTTTTAGAGTTACGGTATATTTTAGGGTACGGGTTAGTGTTAGAGTATGGATTAGGATTAGAGTATCGGTTAGGGTAAGTGTTAGGGTTAGTGTTAGCTTTATGTTTAAGGTTAGTGTTAGTGTTAGCCAATGGGTAAGCTTTAGGGTACAGGTGAGACTGTGAAAAAATGTTAGGTTTAGGGTACATGTTAGATTATGGGTTAGTGTTAATGTAAGGTTTAGGAATAGGGTATGGTGTAGGGTAAGGTTTAGGGTTAGGTTTAGTGTTAGCACTCGGGTAAGTTTTAGGGTACATGTGAGGATACGAAAATGTGTGAAGTTTAGGGTATGTGTCAGGGTAGGGTTCAGTGTTAGAGTACCGGTTAGGGTTAGGGTTCGTTTAGGATAAGGGTTCGGGTTAGTTAAGGGTTAGGTTTAGGGTAGGGTTCATGTTAGCATTAGAAAACGGGTTTAGGGTACAGGTGAGGGTACAAAAACTTTTTAGTGCTAGCGAATATATTAGGGTATGGGTTAGTGTTAGTGAATGGGTTACGATTGTGATATGGCTTAGGCTAAGGTTTAAGGTTAAGGTAGGTTTAGGTTTAGTGTTAGGGTTAGCGAAAGGGTAAGTTTTTGGGTACAGGTGAGGGTACGAAAACGTGTTAGTGTTAGGTTATGTGTTAGGGTAAGGGTTACTGTTAGTGTACGGTTTAGGTTTAGGGTACGGGTTAGGGTAAGCTTTAGGTTTAGGTGTAGGGTTTGGTTTAGGGTTAGGGTGGAGTTATCAAATGGTAAGGTATAGGGTACAGGTGAGGGTACGGAAACGTGTTAGGGTCAGGGTACGTATTAGGGTACGGGTTAGTGTTAGTGTATGGGTTAAGATTATGGTACAGGTTTAGGGTAAGATTCAGAGTGAGGGTTACGTTTAGGTTTAGGGTTAGGTTTAGGGATAGCGAGTGGGTAAGGTTTAGGGTACACATGAGGGTACGAAAACGGGTTAGGCTTAGGGTACATGCTAGGGTTCATGTTATGCTTAGTGCACGGATTATTATTAGGGTACAGGTTAGGGTAAGGTATAGGGATAGGGTTAGGGTTAGGTTTTAGGGTTAGGGTTAGGTTTGGTGAATGGTTAATATTTAGTGTACAGGTGAGGGTACAGAAATGTTTTAGTGTATGCGTTAGTGTTCGTGTATGGGTTAGGATTATGGGACGGGTTAGGGTAAGTTTTAGGGTTAGGTTTAGGGATAAGATTAGGGTTAAGGTTAGGGATAGCGAACAGGTAAGTATCAGGTTAAAAGTGAAGGTACGAAAACATGTTAAGCTTAGAGTACGGGTTAGTGTTAGTGTACGGGTTATGATTGGGGTACCATTTAGGGTAAGGTTAGGGTTAGGGTTAGGGATAGGTTTAGGGTTAAGGTTAGGGATAGCGAACGGGTATGGTTCAGGTTACATGTGAGGGTTACGAATACGTGTTAGGGTTAGGGTACGTGATAGGTTACGGTTTATTTTTAGTGTACGGTTTTGGATTAGTGTATGGGTTAGGGTAAGATTTAGGGGCAGGTTTAGGGTTAAGGTTTGGTTTAGGTTTAGGTTTAGTGTTAACGAACGGGTAAGGTTTAGGGTACAGGTGAGGGTACGAAAAGCTTTCAGGGTTAGGAAACGTCTTAGTGTATGGGTTAGTTTTAGTATACGGGTTAGGATTAGGGTACAGGTTAGGGTAAGGATTAGGGTTAGGGTTAGGTTTAGGTTTAGGGTTAGTGTTAGGTTTCGTGAATGGTAAGTTTTAGGGTACAGGTGAGGGTACGAAAACGTGTTACGTTTAGGGTACCTGTTAGTTTCCTGGTTAGTTTTAGAGTACGTTTTAGGATAAGAGCACAGGTTCGGGTAAGGTTTAGGGTTAGGGTTAGGGTTAGGTTTAGGATTAGTGTTATGGTTATCAAACAGTTAAGTTTTAGGGTACATTTGAGGGTATGAAAAGCTTTTAGGGTTAGGGTATGTGTTAGGATATGTGTTAGTGTTAGTGTATGCATTAGCATTAGGGTACGGGTTAGGGTTATGTTTAGGGCTAGGGATAGGGTTAGCGAACAGATAACCTTTAGGGTACAGGTGAGGGTATGGAAAAGTGTTAGTGTCAGGGCATGTGTTAGGGCACATGTTAGTGTGAGTGTATGGTTTAGTATTAGGGTACGGGTTAGGCTAAAGATTAGGGTTGGGGTTAGGTATGGATTAGGGGTAGGGTTACGGTTAGCGAACAGGTAAGGTTTAGGGTACACATGAGGGTACGGAAAACTGTTACACTCAGGGTACGTGTTAGGTCATGGGTTAGTGTTAGTGTATGCGTTAGGATTTGAGTACGGGTTAGGGTAAGGTGTAGGCTTGGGGTTAGGTTTAGGTTTAGGTTTAGGTGTAGGGTTACGAAAGGGTAAGGTTTAGGATACAAATGAGTATATGGCAACGTGTTAGAGTCAGGTTACGTGTTAGGGCATGGTTTAGAGTTGGTGTACGGGTTAGGATTAGGGTACGGGTTAGGGTAAGGGGTAGGGTTGTGGTTAGGTTTATGTTTAGGGCTAGGGTTAAGGTTAGCGAATGGGTAAGGTTTAGGGTACAGTTGAGGGTATGGAAAATTTTAGGGTCAGGGTACGTGTTATGGCATGCGTTAGTGTTAGTCTATAAGTTAAGATTAGGGTGCGGGTTAGGGTAAGGTGTATGTTTGGGGTCCGTTTCGGTTTAGGACAATGGTTCGGGTTAGCAAACTTGTAAGTTTTAGGGTATAGGTGAGGTAACAGAAAAGTGTTGGTGTCAGGGTGCGTGTTAAGGCAGAGGTTAGTGTTAGTGAAAGGGTTAGGATTATGATTCGGCTTGGTGTAAGGTGTAGGGTTAGTGTTAGGTTTCGGTGTAGGGCTAGGGCTAGTGTTCGCGAATGGGTGATTTTTATGGTACAGGTGAGGGTAAGGAAACGTGTTAGGGTCATGTTACGTGTTAGGGCATGGGTTAGTGTTAGTGTACGGGTTAGGATTAGGGTACGGTTTAGGGTAAAGGTAGGGTTGCGGTTAGGGTTAGGTTTAGGGTTAGGGTTAGGGTTTGTGAATGGGTAACATTTAGTTTACAGGTGAGGGAACAAAAATGTTTTAGGGTACGCGTTAGTGTTAGTGTACGGGTTAGGATTAGGTTACGGGTTAGGGAAAGGTTTAGGTTTAGGTTTAGGGACAGGTTTAAGGTTAAGGTTAGGGACAGTGAACGGGTAAGTTTCAGGTTACAGATGAGGGTACAAAAACATTTTAGGCTTAGGGTACGGGTTACTCTTAGTGTCCAGTTTAGGATTAGTGTACGTTTAGGGTAAGGGTTAGAGTTAGAGTTGTTTTTAGGCTTAGGGTTACGGTTAGCGAACGGCCAAGCTTTAGGGTACAGGTGAGGTTAAGAATACGTGTTAAGGTTAGGGAATGTGTTAGGGTACGGGTTAGTGTTAGTGTACATGTTAGGATCAGGGTACGTTTTATTGTAAGGTATAGGGTTAGGGTTAGGGTTAGGTTTAACGAACGGGTAAGGTTTAGGGTATAGGTGAGGGCACGCAAACATTTTAGAGTTACGGTATGTGTTAGGGTATGGGTTAGTGTTAGAGTATGGATTAGGATTAGAGTATGGGTTAGGGTAAGTGTTAGGGTTAGTGTTAGCTTTATGTTTAAGGTTAGTGTTAGTGTTAGCCAATGGGTAAGCTTTAGGGTACAGGTGAGACTGTGAAAAAATGTTAGGTTTAGGGTACATGTTAGATTACGGGTTAGTGTTAATGTAAGGTTTAGGAATAGGGTATGGTGTAGGGTAAAGTTTAGGGTTAGGTTTAGTGTTAGCACTCGGGTAAGTTTTAGGGTACATGTGAGGATACGAAAACGTGTGAAGTTAAGGGTATGTGTCAGGGTAGGGTTCAGTGTTAGAGAACCGGTTAGGGTTAGGGTTCGTTTAGGATAAGGGTTCGGGTTAGTTAAGGGTTAGGTTTAGGGTTCATGTTAGCATTACAAAACGGGTTTAGCGTACAGGTGAGGCTACAAAAACTTTTTAGTGCTAGCGAACATATTAGGGTATGGGTTAGTGTTAGTGAATGGGTTACGATTGTGATATGGCTTAGGCTAAGGTTTAGGGTTAAGGTAGGTTTAGGTTTAGTGTTAGGGTTAACGAACGGGTAAGTTTTAGGGTACAGGTGAGGGTACGAAAACGTGTTAGTGTTAGGTTATGTGTTAGGGTAAGGGTTACTGTTAGTGTACGGTTTAGGTTTAGGGTACGGGTTGGGGTAAGGTTTAGGATTAGGTGTAGGGTTTGGTTTAGGGTTAGGGTGGAGTTATCAAATGGTAAGGTTTAGGGTACAGGTGAGGGTACGGAAACGTGTTAGGGTCAGGGTACGTATTAGGGTACGGGTTAGTGTTAGTGTATGGGTTAAGATTAGGGTACAGGGTTAGGGTAAGATTTAGAGTTAGGGTTACGTTTAGGTTTAGGTTTAGGTTTAGGGATAGCGAGCGAGTAAGGTTTAGGGTACACATGAGGGTACGAAAACGTGTTAGGCTTAGGGTACATGCTAGGTTTCATGTTAGGCTTAGTGCACGGATTAGGATTAGGGTACAGGTTAGGGTAAGGTATGGGGATAGGGTTAGGGATAGGTTTTAGGGTTAGGGTTAGTTTTGGTGAATGGTTAATATTTAGTGTACAGGTGAGGGTACAGAAATGTTTTACTGTACGCGTTAATGTTCGTGTATGGGTTAGGATTATGGGACGGGATAGGGTAAGTTTTAGGGTTAGGTTTAGGGATAAGATTAGGGTTAATGTTAGTGATAGCGAACAGGTAAGTATCAGGTTAAAAGTGAAGATACGAAAACATGTTAAGCTTAGAGTACGGGTTAGTGTTAGTGTCCGGGTTATGATTGGGGTACCATTTAGGGTAAGGTTAGGGTTAGGGTTAGGGATAGGTTTAGGGTTAAGGTTAGGGATAGCGAACGGGTATGGTTCAGGTTACATGTGAGGGTTACGAATACGTGTTAGGGTTAGGGTACGTGATAGGTGACGGTTCATTTTTAGTGTACGGTTTAGGATTAGTGTATGGGTTAGGGTAAGATTTAGGGGCAGGTTTAGGGTTAAGGTTTGGTTTAGGTTTAGGTTTAGTGTTAACGAACGGGTAAGGTTTAGGGTACAGGTGAGGGTATGAAAAGCTTTTAGGGTTAGGAAACGTCTTAGTGTATGGGATAGTTTTAGTATAGGGGTTAGGATTAGGGTACAGGTTAGGGTAAGGATTAGGGTTAGGGTTAGGTTTAGGTTTAGGGTTAATGTTAGGTTTCGTGAATGGTAAGTTTTAGGGTACAGGTGAGGGTACGAAAACGTGTTACGTTTAGGGTACCTGTTAGATTCCTGGTTAGTTTTAGAGTACGTTGTAGGATAAGAGCACATGTTCAGGTAAGTTTTAGGGTTAGGGTTAGGGTTAGGTTTAGGATTAGTGTTATGGTTATCAACCAGTTAAGTTTTAGGGTACATTTGAGGGTATGAAAAGCTTTTAGGGTTAGGGTATGTGTTAGGATATGTGTTAGTGTTAGTGTATGCATTAGCATTAGGGTACGGGTTAGGGTTATGTTTAGGGCTAGGGTTAGGGTTAGCGAACAGGTAACATTTAGGGTACAGGTGAGGGTATGGAAAAGTGTTAGTGTCAGGGTGTGTGTTAGGGCACATGTTAGTGTGAGTGTATGGTGTAGTATTAGGGTACGGGTTAGGCAAAAGATTAGGGTTGTGGTTAGGTTTGGATTAGGGGTAGGGTTAGGGTTAGCGAACAGGTAAGGTTTAGGGTACAGATGAGGGTACGGAAAACTGTTACAGTCAGGGTACGTGTTAGGGCATGGGTTAGTGTTAGTGTATGCGTTAGGATTTGAGTACGGGTTAGGGTAAGGTGTAGGGTTGGGGTTAGGTTTAGGTTTATGTTTTCGTTTAGGGTTAGGGTTACCGAAGCGTAAGGTTTAGGATACAAATGAGGGTATGGCAACGTGTTAGAGTCAGGGTACGTGTTAGGGCATGGTTTATAGTTGGTGTACGGGTTAGGATTAGGGTAAGGGTTAGGGTAACGGGTAGGGTTGTGGTTAAGTTTATGTTTAGGGCTAGGGTTAGGGTTAGCGAATGGGTAAGGTTTAGGGTACAGTTGAGGGTATAGAAAATTTTAGGGTCAGGGTACGTGTTAGGGCATGCGTTAGTGTTACTGTATGTGTTAAGATTAGGGTGCGGGTTAGGGTAAGGTGTAGGTTTTGGGTCCGTTTCGGTTTAGGACTACGGTTCGGGTTAGCAAACTTGTAAGGTTTAGGGTATAGGTGAGGTTACACAAAACTGTTGGGCTCAGGGTACGTGTTAAGGCAGAGGTTAGTGTTAGTGAACGGGTTAGGATTATGATTCGGGTTGGTGTAAGGTGTAGGGTTAGTGTTAGGTTTAGGTGTAGGGCTAGGGCTAGTGTTCGCGAATGGGTGATGTTTATGGTACAGGTGAGGGTAAGGAAACGTGTTAGGGTCATGTTACGTGTTAGGGCATGGGTTAGTGTTAGTGTACGGGTTAGGATTAGGGTACGGTTTAGGGTAAAGTTAGGGTTGCGGTTAGGGTTAGGTTTAGGGTTAGGGTTAGGGTTTGTGAATGGGTAACATTTAGTGTAGAGGTGAGGGAACAAAAATGTTTTAGGGTATGGGTTAGTGTTAGTGTATGGGTTAGGATTAGGTTACGGGTTAGGGAAAGGTTTAGGTTTAGGTTTAGGGACAGGTTTAAGGTTAAGGTTAGGGACAGTGAACGGGTAAGTTTCAGGTTACAGATGAGGGTACAAAAACATTTTAGGCTTAGGGTACGGGTTACTCTTAGTGTCCAGTTTAGGATTAGTGTATGTTTAGGGTAAGGGTTAGGGTTAGAGTTAGGTTTAGCCTTAGGGTTACGGTTAGCGAACGGCCAAGCTTTAGGGTACAGGTGAGGGTAAGAATACGTGTTAAGGTTAGGGAACGTGTTAGGGTACGGGTTAGTGTTAGTGTACATGTTAGGATCAGGGTACGTTTTATTGTAAGGTATAGGGTTAGGGTTAGGGTTAGGTTTAGCGAACGGGTAAGGTTTAGGGTATAGGTGAGGGCACGCAAACTTTTTAGAGTTACGGTATGTGTAAGGGTACGGGTTAGTGTTAGAGTATGGCTTAGGATTAGAGTATGGGTTAGGGTAAGTGTTAGGGTTAGTGTTAGCTTTATGTTTAAGGTTAGTGTTAGTGTTAGCCAATGGGTAAGCTTTAGGGTACAGGTGAGACTGTGAAAAAACGTTAGGTTTAGGGTACATGTTAGATTACGGGTTAGTGTTAATGTAAGGCTTAGGGATAGGGTATGGTGTAGGGTAAGGTTTAGGGTTAGGTTTAGTGTTAGCACTCGGGTAAGTTTTAGGGTACATGTGAGGATACGAAAACGTGTGAAGTTTAGGGTATGTGTCAGGGTAGAGTTCAGTGTTAGAGTAACGGTTAGGGTTAGGGTTCGTTTAGGATAAGGGTTCGGGTTAGTTAAGGGTTAGGTTTAGGGTTCATGTTAGCATTAGAAAACGGGTTTAGGGTACAGGTGAGAGTACAAAAACTTTTTAGTGCTAGCGAACATATTAGGGTATGGGTTAGTGTTAGTGAATGGGTTACGATTGTGATATGGCTTAGGCTAAGGTTTAGGGTTAAGGTAGGTTTAGGTTTAGTGTTAGGGTTAGTGAACGGGTAAGTTTTAGGGTACAGGTGAGTGTACGAAAACGTGTTAGTGTTAGGTTTTGTGTTAGGGTAAGGGTTACTGTTAGTGTACGGTTTAGGTCTAGGGTACGGGTTAGGGTAAGATTTAGGGTTAGGTGTAGGGTTTGGTTTAGGGTTAGGGTGGAGTTATCAAATGGTAAGGTTTAGGGTACAGGTGAGGGTACGGAAACGTGTTAGGGTCAGGGTACGTAATAGGGTACGGGTTGGTGTTAGTGTATGGGTTAAGATTAGGGTACAGGGTTAGGGTAAGATTTAGAGCTAGGGTTACGATTAGGTTTAGGGTTAGGTTTAGGGATAGCGAGCGGGTAAGGTTTAGGGTACACATGAGGGTACGAAAACGTGTTAGGCTTAGGGTACATGCTAGGGTTCATGTTAGGCTTAGTGCACGGATTAGGATTAGGGTACAGGTTAGGGTAAGGTATAGGGATAGGTTTAGGGATAGGTTTTACGGTTAGGGTTAGGTTTGGTGAATGGTTAATATTTAGTGTACAGGTGAGGGTACAGAAATGTTTTAGTGTACGCGTTAGTGCTCGTGTATGGGTTAGGATTATGGGATGGGTTAGGGTAAGTTTTAGGGTTAGGTTTAGGGATAAGATTAGGGTTAAGGTTAGGGATAGCGAACAGGTAAGTATCAGGTTAAAAGTGAAGGTACGAAAACATGTTAAGCTTAGAGTACGGGTTAGTGTTAGTGTACGGGTTATGATTGGGGTAACATTTAGGGTAAGGTTAGGGTTAGGGTTAGGGATAGGTTTAGGGTTAAGGTTAGGGATAGCGAACGGGTATGGTTCAGGTTACATGTGTGGGTTACGAATACGTGTTAGGGTTAGGGTACATGATAGGAGACGGTTTATTTTTAGTGTACGGTTTAGGATTAGTGTATGGGTTAGTGTAAGATTTAGGGGCAGGTTTAGGGTTAAGGTTTGGTTTAGGTTTAGATTTAGTGTTAATGAACGGGTAAGGTTTAGGGTACAGGTGAGGGTACGAAAAGCTTTTAGGGTTAGGAAACGTCGTAGTGTATGGGTTAGTTTTAGTATATGGGTTAGCATTAGGGTACAGGTTAGGGTAAGGATTAGGGTTAGGGTTAGGTTTAGGTTTAGGGTTAGTGTTAGGTTTCGTGAATGGTAAGTTTTAGGGTACAGGTGAGGGTACGAAAACGTGTTACGTTTAGGGTACCTGTTAGTTTCCTGGTTAGTTTTAGAGTACGTTGTAGGATAAGAGCACAGGTTCGGGTAAGGTTTAGGGTTAGGGTTAGGGTTAGGTTTAGGATTAGTGTTATGATTATCAAACAGTTAAATTTTAGGGTACATTTGAAGGTATGAAAAGCTTTTAGGGTTAGGGTATGTGTTAGGATATGTGTTAGTGTTAGTGTATGCATTAGCATTAGGGTACGGGTTAGGGTTATGTTTAGGGCTAGGGTTAGGGTTAGCGAACAGGTAACCTTTTGGGTACAGGTGAGGGTATGGAAAAGTGTTAGTGTCAGGGTATGTGTTAGGGCACATGTTAGTGTGAGTGTATGGTTTAGTATTAGGGTATGGGTTAGGCTAAAGATTAGGGTTGGGGTTAGTTTTGGATTAGGGTTAGGGTTAGGGTTAGCGAACAGGTAAGGTTTAGGGTACAGATGAGGGTACGGAAAACTGTTACAGTCAGGGTACGTGTTAGGGCATGGGTTAGTGTTAGTGTATGCGTTAGGATTTGAGTATGGGTTAGGGTAAGGTGTAGGGTTGGGGTTTGGTTTAGGTTTAGGTTTAGGGGTAGGGTTACCGAAGGGTAAGGTTTAGGATACAAATGAGGGTATGGCAACGTGTTAGAGTCAGGGTACGTTTTAGGGCATGGCTTAGACGTGGTGTACGGGTTAGGATTAGGGTACGGGTTAGGGTAAAGGGTAGGGTTGTGGTTAGCTTTATGTTTTGGGCTAAGGTTAGGGTTAGCGAATGGGTAAGGTTTAGTTTACAGTTGAGGTTATGGAAAATTTTAGGGTCAGGGTACATGTTAGGGCATGCGTTAGTGTTAGTGTATGGGTTAATATTAGGGTGTGGGAAGGGTAAGGTGTAGGTTTGGGGTCCGTTTCGGTTTAGGACTACGGTTCCGGTTAGCAAAATTGTAAGCTTTAGGGTATAGGTGAGGTTATAGAAAAGTGTTGGGGTCAGGGTGCGTGTTAAGGCAGAGGTTAGTGTTAGTGAACGGGTTAGGTTTATGATTCGGGTTGGTGTAAGGTGTAGGGTTAGTGTTAGGTTTAGGTGTAGGGCTAGGGCTAGTGTTCGCGAATGGGTGATGTTTATGGTACAGGTGAGGGTAAGGAAACGTGTTAGGGTCATGTTACGTGTTAGGGCATGTGTTAGTGTTAGTGTACGGGTTAGGATTAGGGTACAGGTTAGGGAAAGGTTTAGGTTTAGGTTTAGGGACAGGTTTAAGGTTAAGGTTAGGGACAGTGAACGGGTAAGTTTCAGGTTTCAGATGAGGGTACAAAAACATTTTAGGCTTAGGGTACGGGTTACTCTTAGTGTCCAGTTTAGGATTAGTGTACGTGTAGGGTAAGGGTTAGGGTTAGATTTAGGTTTAGGCTTAGGGTTACGGTTAGCGAACGGCCAAGCTTTAGGGTACAGGTGAGGGTAAGAATACGTGTTAAGGTTAGGGAACGTATTAGGGTACGGGTTAGTGTTAGTGTACATGTTAGGATCAGGGTACGTTTTATTGTAAGGTATAGGGTTAGGGTTAGGGTTAGGTTTAGCGAACGGGTAAGGTTTAGGGTATAGGTGAGGGCACGCAAACTTTTTAGTGTTACGGTATGTTTTAGGATACGGGTTAGTGTTAGAGTATGGTTTAGGTTTAGATTATGGGTTAGGGTAAATGTTAGGGTTAGTGTTAGCTTTATGTTTAAGGTTAGTGTTAGTGTTAGCCAATGGCTAAGCCTTAGGGTACAGGTGAGACTGTGAAAAAATGTTAGGTTTAGGGTACATGTTAGATTACGGGTTAGTGTTAATGTAAGGTTTAGGAATAGGGTATGGTGTAGGGTAAGGTTTAGGGTTAGGTTTAGTGTTAGCACTCGGGTAAGTTTTAGGGTACATGTGAGGATACGAAAGCGTGTGAAGTTTAGGGTATGTGTCAGGGTAGGGTTCAGTGTTAGAGTACCGGTTAGGGTTAGGGTTCGTTTAGGATAAGGGTTCGGGTTAGTTAAGTGTTAGGTTTAGGGATAGCGAGCGGGTAAGATTTAGGGTACACATTAGGGTACGAAAACGTGTTAGGCTTAGGGTACATGCTAGGGTTCATGTTAGGCTTAGTGCACGGATTAGGATTAGGGTACAGGTTAGGGTAAGGTATAGGGATAGTGTTAGGGATAGGTTTTAGGGTTAGGGTTAGGTTTGGTGAATGGTTAATATTTAGTGTACAGGTGAGGGTACAGAAATATTTTAGTGTACGCGTTAGTGTTCATGAATGGGTAAGGATTATGGGACGGGTTAGGGTAAGTTTTAGGGTTAGGTTTAGGGATAAGATTAGGGTTAATGTTAGGGATAGCGAACAGGTAAGTATCAGGTTAAAAGTGAAGGTACGAAAACATGTTAAGCTTAGAGTATGGGTTAGTGTTAGTGTACGGGTTATTTTTGGGGTACCATTTAGGGTAAGGTTAGGGTTAGGGTTAGGGATAGGTTTAGGTTTAAGGTTAGGGATAGCGAACGGGTATGGTTCAGGTTACATGTGATGGTTACGAATACGTGTTAGGGTTAGGGTACGTGATAGGTGACGGTTTATTTTTAGTGTACGGTTTAGGATTAGTGTATGGGTTAGGGTAAGATTTAGGGGCAGGTTTAGGGTTAAGGTTTGGTTTAGGTTTAGGTTTAGTGTTAACGAACGGGTAAGGTTTAGGGTACAGATGATGGTACGAAAAGCTTTTAGGGTTAGGAAACGTCTTAGTGTATGGGTTAGTTTTAGTATATGGGTTAGGATTAGGGTACAGGTTAGGGTAAGGATTAGGGTTAGGGTTAGGTTTAGGTTTAGGGTTAGTGTTAGGTTTCTTGAATGGTAAGTTTTAGGGTACAGGTGAGGGTACGAAAACGTGTTACGTTTAGGGTACCTGTTAGTTTCCTGGTTAGTTTTAGAGTACGTTTTAGGATAAGAGCACAGGTTCGGGTAAGGTTTAGGGTTAGGGTTAGGGTTAGGTTTAGGATTAGTGTTATGGTTATCAAACAGTTAAGTTTTAGGGTACATTTTAGGGTATGAAAAGCTTTTAGGGTTAGGGTATGTGTTAGGATATGTGTTAGTGTTAGTGTATGCATTAGCATTAGGGTACAGGTTAGGGTTATGTTTAGGGCTAGGGTTAGGGTTAGCGAACAGGTAACCTTTAGGGTACAGGTGAGGGCATGGAAAAGTGTTAGTGTCAGGGTATGTGTTAGGGCACATGTTAGTGTGAGTGTATGGTTTAGTATTAGGGTACGGGTTAGGCTAAAGATTAGGGTTGGGGTTAGGTTTGGATTAGGGGTAGGGTTAGGGTTAGCGAACAGGTAAGGTTTAGGGTACAGATGAGGGTACGGAAAACTGTTACAGTCAGGGTACGTGTTAGGGCATGGGTTAGTGTTATTGTATGCGTTAGGATTTGAGTACGGGTTAGGGTAAGGTGGAGGGTTGGGGTTAGGTTTAGCTTTAGGTTTAGGGGTAGCGTTACCGAAGGGTAAGGTTTAGGATACAAACGGGGGTATGGCAACGTGTTAGAGTCAGGGTACGTGTTAGGGCATGGTTTAGAGTTGGTGTACGGGTTAGGATTAGGGTACGGGTTAGGGTAAGGGGTAGGGTTGTGGTTAGGTTTATGTTTAGGGCTAGGGTTAGGGTTAGCGAATGGGTAAGGTTTAGGGTACAGTTGAGGGTATGGAAAATTTTAGGGTCAGGGTACGTGTTAGGGCATGCGTTAGTGTTAGTGTATGGGTTAAGATTAGGGTGCGGGTTAGGGTAAGGTGTAGGTTTGGGGTCCGTTTCGGTTTAGGACTACGGTTCGGGTTAGCAAACTTGTAAGGTTTAGGGTATAGGTGAGGTTACAGAAAAGTGTTGGGGTCAGTGTGCGTGTTAAGGCAGAGGTTAGTGTTAGTGAACGGGTTAGGATTATGATTCGGGTTGGTGTAAGGTGTAGGGTTAGTGTTAGGTTTAGTTGTAGGGTTAGGGCTAGTGTTCGTGAATGGGTGATGTTTATGGTACAGGTGAGGATAAGGAAACGTGTTAGGGTCATGTTACATGTTAGGGCATGGGTTAGTGTTAGTGTACGGGTTAGGATTAGGGTACGGTTTAGGGTAAAGGTAGGGTTGTGGTTAGGGTTAGGTTTAGGGTTAGGGTTAGGGTTTGTGAATGGGTAACATTTAGTGTACAGGTGAGGGAACAAAAATGTTTTATTGTACGGGTTAGTGTTAGTGTATGGGTTAGGATTAGGTTACGGGTTAGGGAAAGGTTTAGGTTTAGGTTTAGGGACAGGTTTAAGGTTAAGGTTAGGGACAGTGAACGGGTAAGTTTCAGGTTACAGATGAGGGTACAAAAACATTTTAGGCTTAGGGTACGGGTTACTCTTAGTGTCCAGTTTAGGATTAGTGTACGTTTAGGGTAAGGGTTAGGGTTAGAGTTAGGTTTAGGCTTAGGGTTACGGTTAGCGAACGGCCAAGCTTTAGGGTACAGGTGAGGGTAAGAATACGTGTTAAGGTTAGGGAACGTGTTAGGGTACGGGTTAGTGTTAGGGTACATGTTAGGATCAGGGTACGTTTTATTGTAAGGTATAGGGTTAGGATTAGGGTTAGGTTTAGCGAACGGGTAAGGTTTAGGGTATAGGTGAGGGCACGCAAACTTTCTAGAGTTACGGTATGTGTTAGGGTATGGGTTAGAGTTAGAGTATGGCTTAGGATTAGATTATGGGTTAGGGTAAGTGTTAGGGTTAGTGTTAGCTTTATGTTTAAGGTTAGTGTTAGTGTTAGCCAATGGGTAAGCTTTAGGTTACAGATGAGACTGTGAAAAAATGTTAGTTTTAGGGTACATGTTAGATTACAGGTTAGTGTTAATGTAAGGTTTAGGAATAGGGTATGGTGTAGGGTAAAGTTTAGGGTTAGGTTTAGTGTTAGCACTCGGGTAAGTTTTAGGGTACATGTGAGGATACGAAAACGTGTGAAGTTTAGGGTATGTGTCAGGGTAGGGTTCAGTGTTTAGTGCTGGTTAGGGTTAGGGTTCGTTTAGGATAAGCGTTCGGGTTAGTTAAGGGTTAGGTTTAGGGTTCATGTTAGCATTAGAAAACGGGTTTAAGGTACAGGTGAGGGTACAAAAACTTTTTAGTGCTAGCGAACATATTAGGGAATGGGTTAGTGTTAGTGAATGGGTTACAATTGTGATATGGCTTAGGCTAAGGTTAGGGTTAAGTTAGGTTTAGGTTTAGTGTTAGGGTTAGCGAACGGGTAAGTTTTAGGGTACAGGTGAGGGTACGAAAACGTGTTAGTGTTAGGTTATGTGTTAGGGTAAGGGTTACTGTTAGTGTACGGTTTAGGTTTAGGGTACGGGTTAGGGTAAGGTTTAGGGTTAGGTGTAGGTTTTCGTTTAGGGTTAGGGTGGAGTTATCAAATGGTAAGGTTTAGAGTACAGGTGAGGGTACGGAAACGTGTTAGGGTCAGGGTACGTATTAGGGTACGAGTTGGTGTTTGTGTATGGGTTAAAATTAGGGTACAGGGTTAGGGTAAGATTTAGAGTTAGGGTTATGTTTAGGTTTAGGGTTAGGTTTAGGGATAGCGAGCGGGTAAGGTTTAGGGTACACATGAGGGTACGAAAACGTCTTAGGGTTAGGGTACATGCTAGGGTTCATGTTATGCTTAGTGCACAGATTAGGATTAGGGTACAGGTTTGGGTAATGTATAGGGATAGTGTTAGGGATAGGTTTTAGGGTTTGGGTTAGGTTTGGTGAATGGTTAATATATAGTGTACAGGTGAGGGTACAGAAATGTTTTAGTGTAGGCGTTAGTGTTCGTGTATGGGTTAGGATTATGGGACGGGTTAGGGTAAGTTTAGGGTTAGATTTAGTGATAAGATTAGGGTTAAGTTTAGGGATAGCGAACAGGTAAGTATCAGGTTAAAAGTGAAGGTACGAAAACATGTTAAGCTTAGAGTACGGGTTAGTGTTAGTGTACGGGTTATGATTGGGGTACCATTTAGGGTAAGGTTAGGGTTAGGGTTAGGGATAGGTTTAGGGTTAAGGTTAGGGATAGCGAACGAGTATGGTTCAGGTTACATGTGAGGGTTACGAATATGTGTTAGGGTTAGGGTACGTGATAGGTTACGGTTTATTTTTAGTGTACGGTTTTGGATTAGTGTATGGGTTAGGGTAAGATTTAGGGGCAGGTTTAGGGTTAAGGTTTGGTTTAGCTTTAGGTTTAGTGTTAACGAACGGGTAAGGTTTAGGGTACAGGTGAGGGTACGAAAAGCTTTTAGGGTTAGGAAACGTCTTAGTGTATGGGTTAGTTTTAGTATACGGGTTAGGATTAGGGTACAGGTTAGGGTAAGGATTAGGGTTAGGGTTAGGTTTAGGTTTAGGGTTAGTGTTAGGTTTCGTGAATGGTAAGTTTTAGTGTACAGGTGAGGGTACGAAAACGTGTTAAGTTTAGGGTACCTGTTAGTTTCCTGGTTAGTTTTAGAGTACGTTTTAGGATAAGAACACATGTTCGGGTAAGGTTTAGGGTTAGGGTTAGGGTTAGGTTTAGGATTAGTGTTATGGTTATCAAACAGTTAAGTTTTAGGGTACATTTGAGGGTATGAAAAGCTTTTAGGGTTAGGGTATGTGTTAGGATATGTGTTAGTGTTAGTGTATGCATTAGCATTAGGGTACGGGTTAGGGTTATGTTTAGGGCTAGGG
The DNA here is from genome assembly GCF_949752795.1 of Hyperoodon ampullatus. Classification (NCBI taxonomy): domain Eukaryota; kingdom Metazoa; phylum Chordata; class Mammalia; order Artiodactyla; family Ziphiidae; genus Hyperoodon; species Hyperoodon ampullatus. The sequence goes on from NC_136933.1 coordinate 1,331,690, forward strand.
TTAGGGTTAGCGAACAGGTAAACTTTAGGGTACAGGTGAGGGTATGGAAAAGTGTTAGTGTCAGGGTATGTGTTAGGGCACATGTTAGTGTGAGTGTATGGTTTAGTATTAGGGTACAGGTTAGGCTAAAGTTTAGGGTTGGGGTTAGGTTTGGATTAGGGTTAGCGAACAGGTAAGGTTTAGGGTACAGATGACGGTACGGAAAACTCTTACAGTCAGGGTACGTGTTAGGGCATGGGTTAGTGTTAGTGTATGCGTTAGGATATGAGTACGGGTTAGGGTAAGGTGTAGGGTTGGTGTTAGGTTTAGGTTTAGGTTTAGGGGTGGGTTACCGAAGGGTAAGGTTTAGGATACAAATGAGGGTATGGCAACGTGTTAGATTCAGGGTACGTGTTAGGGCATGGTTTAGAGTTGGTGTACGGGTTAGGATTAGGGTACGGGTTAGGGTAAGGGGTAGGGTTGTGGTTAGGTTTATGTTTAGGGCTAGGGTTAGGGTTAGCGAATGGGTAAGGTTTAGGGTACAGTTGAGGGTATGGAAAATTTTAGGGTCAGGGTACGTGTTAGGGCATGCGTTAGTGTTAATGTATGGGTTAAGTTTAGGGTGCGGGTTAGGGTAAGGTGTAGGTTTGGGGTCCGTTTCGGTTTAGGACTACGGTTCGGGTTAGCAAACTTGTAAGGTTTAGGGTATAGGTGAGGTTACAGAAAAGTGTTGGGGTCAGGGTGCGTGTTAAGGCAGAGGTTAGTGTTAGTGAACGGGTTAGGATTATGATTCGGGTTGGTAGGGTTAGTGTTAGGTTTAGATGAAGGGCTAGGGCTAGTGTTCGCGAATGGGTGATGTTTATGGTACAGGTGAGGGTAAGGAAACCTGTTAGGGACATGTTACGTGTTAGGGCATGGGTTAGTGTTAGTGTACGGGTTAGGATTTGGGTACGGTTTAGGGTAAAGTTAGGGTTGCGGTTAGGGTTAGGTTTAGGGTTAGGGTTAGGGTTTGTGAATGGGTAACATTTAGTGTACAGGTGAGGGAACAAAAATGTTTTAGGGTACGGGTTAGTGTTTGTGTATGGGTTAGGATTAGGTTACGCATTAGGGAAAGGTTTAGGTTTAGGTTTAGGGACAGGTTTAAGGTTAAGGCTAGGGACAGTGAATGGGTAAGTTTCAGGTTACAGATGAGGGTACAAAAACATTTTAGGCTTAGGGTACGGGTTACTCTTAGTGTCCAGTTTAGGATTAGTGTACGTTTAGGGTAAGGGTTAGGGTTAGAGTTAGGTTTAGGCTTAGGGTTACGGTTAGCGAACGGCCAAGCTTTAGGGTACAGGTGAGGGTAAGAATACGTGTTAAGGTTAGGGAACGTGTTAGGGTACGGGTTAGTGTTAGTGTACATGTTAGGATCAGGGTACGTTTTATTGTAAGGTATAGGTTTAGGGTTAGGGTTAGCGAACGGGTAAGGTTTAGGGTATAGGTGAGGGCACGCAAACTTTTTAGAGTTACGGCACGTGTTAGGGTACGGGTTAGTGTTAGAGTATGGATTAGGATTAGATTATGGGTTAGGGTAAGTGTTAGGGTTAGTGTTAGCTTTATGTTTAAGGTTAGTGTTAGTGTTAGCCAATGTGTAAGCTTTAGGGTACAGGTGAAACTGTGAAAAAATGTTAGGTTTAGGGTACATGTTAGATTACAAGTTAGTGTTAATGTAAGGTTTAGGAATAGGGTATGGTGTAGGGTAAGGTTTAGGGTTAGGTTTAGTGTTAGCACTCGGGTAAGTTTTAGGGTACATGTGAGGATACGAAAACGTGTGAAGTTTAGGGTATGTGTCAGGGTAGGGTTTAGTGTTAGAGTACAGGTTAGGGTTAGGGTTCGTTTAGGATAAGGGTTCGGGTTAGTTAAGGGTTAGGTTTAGGGTTCATGTTAGCATTAGAAAACGGGTTTAGGGTACAGGTGAGGGTACAAAAAATTTTTAGTGCTAGCGAACATATTAGGGTATGGGTTAGTTTTAGTGAATGGGTTACGATTGTGATATGGCTTAGGCTAAGGTTTAGGGTTAAGGTAGGTTTAGGTTTAGTGTTAGGGTTAGCGAACGGGTAAGTTTTAGGGTACAGGTGAGTGTACGAAAACGTGTTAGTGTTAGGTTTTGTGTTAGGGTAAGGGTTACTGTTAGTGTATGGTTTAGGTCTAGGGTACGGGTTAGGGTAAGATTTAGGGTTAGGTGTAGGGTTTGGTTTAGGGTTAGGGTGGAGTTATCAAATGGTAAGGTTTAGGGTACAGGTGAGGGTACGGAAACGTGTTAGGGTCAGGGTACGTATTAGGGTACGGGTTGGTGTTAGTGTATGGGTTAAGATTAGGGTACAGGGTTAGGGTAAGATTTAGAGCTAGGGTTACGATTAGGTTTAGGGTTAGGTTTAGGGATAGCGAGCGGGTAAGGTTTAGGGTACACATGAGGGTACGAAAACGTGTTAGGCTTAGGGTACATGCTAGGGTTCATGTTAGGCTTAGTGCACGGATTAGGATTAGGGTACAGGTTAGGGTAAGGTATAGGGATAGGTTTAGGGATAGGTTTTACGGTTAGGGTTAGGTTTGGTGAATGGTTAATATTTAGTGTACAGGTGAGGGTACAGAAATGTTTTAGTGTACGCGTTAGTGCTCGTGTATGGGTTAGGATTATGGGATGGGTTAGGGTAAGTTTTAGGGTTAGGTTTAGGGATAAGATTAGGGTTAAGGTTAGGGATAGCGAACAGGTAAGTATCAGGTTAAAAGTGAAGGTACGAAAACATGTTAAGCTTAGAGTACGGGTTAGTGTTAGTGTACGGGTTATGATTGGGGTACCATTTAGGGTAAGGTTAGGGTTAGGGTTAGGGATAGGTTTAGGGTTAAGGTTAGGGATAGCGAACGGGTATGGTTCAGGTTACATGTGAGGGTTACGAATACGTGTTAGGGTTAGGGTACGTGATAGGAGATGGTTTATTTTTAGTGTACGGTTTAGGATTAGTGTATGGGTTAGTGTAAGATTTAGGGGCAGGTTTAGGGTTAAGGTTTGGTTTAGGTTTAGGTTTAGTGTTAACGAACGGGTAAGGTTTAGGGTACAGGTGAGGGTACGAAAAGATTTTAGGGTTAGGAAACGGCGTAGTGTATGGGTTAGTTTTAGTATATGGGTTAGGATTAGGGTACAGGTTAGGGTAAGGATTAGGGTTAGGGTTAGGTTTAGGTTTAGGGTTAGTGTTAGGTTTCGTGAATGGTAAGTTTTAGGGTACAGGTGAGGGTACGAAAACGTGTTACGTTTAGGGTACCTGTTAGTTTCCTGGTTAGTTTTAGAGTACGTTGTAGGATAAGAGCACAGGTTCGGGTAAGGTTTAGGGTTAGGGTTAGGGTTAGGTTTAGGATTAGTGTTATGATTATCAAACAGTTAAATTTTAGGGTACATTTGAAGGTATGAAAAGCTTTTAGGGTTAGGGTATGTGTTAGGATATGTGTTAGTGTTAGTGTATGCATTAGCATTAGGGTACGGGTTAGGGTTATGTTTAGGGCTAGGGTTAGGGTTAGCGAACAGGTAACCTTTTGGGTACAGGTGAGGGTATGGAAAAGTGTTAGTGTCAGGGTATGTGTTAGGGCACATGTTAGTGTGAGTGTATGGTTTAGTATTAGGGTATGGGTTAGGCTAAAGATTCGGGTTGGGGTTAGGTTTGGATTAGGGGTAGGGTTAGGGTTAGCGAACAGGTAAGGTTTAGGGTACAGATGAGGGTACGGAAAACTGTTACAGTCAGGGTACGTGTTAGGGCATGGGTTAGTGTTAGTGTATGCGTTAGGATTTGAGTATGGGTTAGGGTAAGGTGTAGGGTTGGGGTTAGGTTTAGGTTTAGGTTTAGGGGTAGGGTTACCGAAGGGTAAGGTTTAGGATACAAATGAGGGTATGGCAACGTGTTAGAGTCAGGGTACGTTTTAGGGCATGGCTTAGACGTGGTGTACGGGTTAGGATTAGGGTACGGGTTAGGGTAAAGGGTAGGGTTGTGGTTAGCTTTATGTTTTGGGCTAAGGTTAGGGTTAGCGAATGGGTAAGGTTTAGTTTACAGTTGAGGTTATGGAAAATTTTAGGGTCAGGGTACATGTTAGGGCATGCGTTAGTGTTAGTGTATGGGTTAATATTAGTGTGTGGGAAGGGTAAGGTGTAGGTTTGGGGTCCGTTTCGGTTTAGGACTACGGTTCCGGTTAGCAAAATTGTAAGCTTTAGGGTATAGGTGAGGTTATAGAAAAGTGTTGGGGTCAGGGTGCGTGTTAAGGCAGAGGTTAGTGTTAGTGAACGGGTTAGGTTTATGATTCGGGTTGGTGTAAGGTGTAGGGTTAGTGTTAGGTTTAGGTGTAGGGCTAGGGCTAGTGTTCGCGAATGGGTGATGTTTATGGTACAGGTGAGGGTAAGGAAACGTGTTAGGGTCATGTTACGTGTTAGGGCATGTGTTAGTGTTAGTGTACGGGTTAGGATTAGGGTACAGGTTAGGGAAAGGTTTAGGTTTAGGTTTAGGGACAGGTTTAAGGTTAAGGTTAGGGACAGTGAACGGGTAAGTTTCAGGTTACAGATGAGGGTACAAAAACATTTTAGGCTTAGGGTACGGGTTACTCTTAGTGTCCAGTTTAGGATTAGTGTACGTGTAGGGTAAGGGTTAGGGTTAGATTTAGGTTTAGGCTTAGGGTTACGGTTAGCGAACGGCCAAGCTTTAGGGTACAGGTGAGGGTAAGAATACGTGTTAAGGTTAGGGAACGTATTAGGGTACGGGTTAGTGTTAGTGTACATGTTAGGATCAGGGTACGTTTTATTGTAAGGTATAGGGTTAGGGTTAGGGTTAGGTTTAAAGAACGGGTAAGGTTTAGGGTATAGGTGAGGGCACGCAAACTTTTTAGAGTTACGGTATGTTTTAGGATACGGGTTAGTGTTAGAGTATGGTTTAGGTTTAGATTATGGGTTAGGGTAAATGTTAGGGTTAGTGTTAGCTTTATGTTTAAGGTTAGTGTTAGTGTTAGCCAATGGGTAAGCTTTAGGGTACAGGTGAGACTGTGAAAAAATGTTAGGTTTAGGGTACATGTTAGATTACGGGTTAGTGTTAATGTAAGGTTTAGGAATAGGGTATGGTGTAGGGTAAGGTTTAGGGTTAGGTTTAGTGTTAGCACTCGGGTAAGTTTTAGGGTACATGTGAGGATACGAAAGCGTGTGAAGTTTAGGGTATGTGTCAGGGTAGGGTTCAGTGTTAGAGTACCGGTTAGGGTTAGGGTTCGTTTAGGATAAGGGTTCGGGTTAGTTAAGTGTTAGGTTTAGGGATAGCGAGCGGGTAAGATTTAGGGTACACATTAGGGTACGAAAACGTGTTAGGCTTAGGGTACATGCTAGGGTTCATGTTAGGCTTAGTGCACGGATTAGGATTAGGGTACAGGTTAGGGTAAGGTATAGGGATAGTGTTAGGGATAGGTTTTAGGGTTAGGGTTAGGTTTGGTGAATGGTTAATATTTAGTGTACAGGTGAGGGTACAGAAATATTTTAGTGTACGCGTTAGTGTTCATGAATGGGTAAGGATTATGGGACGGGTTAGGGTAAGTTTTAGGGTTAGGTTTAGGGATAAGATTAGGGTTAATGTTAGGGATAGCGAACAGGTAAGTATCAGGTTAAAAGTGAAGGTACGAAAACATGTTAAGCTTAGAGTATGGGTTAGTGTTAGTGTACGGGTTATGATTGGGGTACCATTTAGGGTAAGGTTAGGGTTAGGGTTAGGGATAGGTTTAGGTTTAAGGTTAGGGATAGCGAACGGGTATGGTTCAGGTTACATGTGATGGTTACGAATACGTGTTAGGGTTAGGGTACGTGATAGGTGACGGTTTATTTTTAGTGTACGGTTTAGGATTAGTGTATGGGTTAGGGTAAGATTTAGGGGCAGGTTTAGGGTTAAGGTTTGGTTTAGGTTTAGGTTTAGTGTTAACGAACGGGTAAGGTTTAGGGTACAGATGATGGTACGAAAAGCTTTTAGGGTTAGGAAACGTCTTAGTGTATGGGTTAGTTTTAGTATATGGGTTAGGATTAGGGTACAGGTTAGGGTAAGGATTAGGGTTAGGGTTAGGTTTAGGTTTAGGGTTAGTGTTAGGTTTCGTGAATGGTAAGTTTTAGGGTACAGGTGAGGGTACGAAAACGTGTTACGTTTAGGGTACCTGTTAGTTTCCTGGTTAGTTTTAGAGTACGTTTTAGGATAAGAGCACAGGTTCGGGTAAGGTTTAGGGTTAGGGTTAGGGTTAGGTTTAGGATTAGTGTTATGGTTATCAAACAGTTAAGTTTTAGGGTACATTTGAGGGTATGAAAAGCTTTTAGGGTTAGGGTATGTGTTAGGATATGTGTTAGTGTTAGTGTATGCATTAGCATTAGGGTACGGGTTAGGGTTATGTTTAGGGCTAGGGTTAGGGTTAGCGAACAGGTAACCTTTAGGGTACAGGTGAGGGCATGGAAAAGTGTTAGTGTCAGGGTATGTGTTAGGGCACATGTTAGTGTGAGTGTATGGTTTAGTATTAGGGTACGGGTTAGGCTAAAGATTAGGGTTGGGGTTAGGTTTGGATTAGGGGTAGGGTTAGGGTTAGCGAACAGGTAAGGTTTAGGGTACAGATGAGGGTACGGAAAACTGTTACAGTCAGGGTACGTGTTAGGGCATGGGTTAGTGTTATTGTATGCGTTAGGATTTGAGTACGGGTTAGGGTAAGGTGGAGGGTTGGGGTTAGGTTTAGCTTTAGGTTTAGGGGTAGGGTTACCGAAGGGTAAGGTTTAGGATACAAACGGGGGTATGGCAACGTGTTAGAGTCAGGGTACGTGTTAGGGCATGGTTTAGAGTTGGTGTACGGGTTAGGATTAGGGTACGGGTTAGGGTAAGGGGTAGGGTTGTGGTTAGGTTTATGTTTAGGGCTAGGGTTAGGGTTAGCGAATGGGTAAGGTTTAGGGTACAGTTGAGGGTATGGAAAATTTTAGGGTCAGGGTACGTGTTAGGGCATGCGTTAGTGTTAGTGTATGGGTTAAGATTAGGGTGCGGGTTAGGGTAAGGTGTAGGTTTGGGGTCCGTTTCGGTTTAGGACTACGGTTCGGGTTAGCAAACTTGTAAGGTTTAGGGTATAGGTGAGGTTACAGAAAAGTGTTGGGGTCAGTGTGCGTGTTAAGGCAGAGGTTAGTGTTAGTGAACGGGTTAGGATTATGATTCGGGTTGGTGTAAGGTGTAGGGTTAGTGTTAGGTTTAGTTGTAGGGTTAGGGCTAGTGTTCGCGAATGGGTGATGTTTATGGTACAGGTGAGGGTAAGGAAACGTGTTAGGGTCATGTTACATGTTAGGGCATGGGTTAGTGTTAGTGTACGGGTTAGGATTAGGGTACGGTTTAGGGTAAAGGTAGGGTTGTGGTTAGGGTTAGGTTTAGGGTTAGGGTTAGGGTTTGTGAATGGGTAACATTTAGTGTACAGGTGAGGGAACAAAAATGTTTTATTGTACGGGTTAGTGTTAGTGTATGGGTTAGGATTAGGTTACGGGTTAGGGAAAGGTTTAGGTTTAGGTTTAGGGACAGGTTTAAGGTTAAGGTTAGGGACAGTGAACGGGAAAGTTTCAGGTTACAGATGAGGGTACAAAAACATTTTAGGCTTAGGGTACGGGTTACTCTTAGTGTCCAGTTTAGGATTAGTGTACGTTTAGGGTAAGGGTTAGGGTTAGAGTTAGGTTTAGGCTTAGGGTTACGGTTAGCGAACGGCCAAGCTTTAGGGTACAGGTGAGGGTAAGAATACGTGTTAAGGTTAGGGAACGTGTTAGGGTACGGGTTAGTGTTAGTGTACATGTTAGGATCAGGGTACGTTTTATTGTAAGGTATAGGGTTAGGATTAGGGTTAGGTTTAGCGAACGGGTAAGGTTTAGGGTATAGGTGAGGGCACGCAAACTTTCTAGAGTTACGGTATGTGTTAGGGTATGGGTTAGAGTTAGAGTATGGCTTAGGATTAGATTATGGGTTAGGGTAAGTGTTAGGGTTAGTGTTAGCTTTATGTTTAAGGTTAGTGTTAGTGTTAGCCAATGGGTAAGCTTTAGGGTACAGGTGAGACTGTGAAAAAATGTTAGGTTTAGGGTACATGTTAGATTACAGGTTAGTGTTAATGTAAGGTTTAGGAATAGGGTATGGTGTAGGGTAAAGTTTAGGGTTAGGTTTAAGGTTAGCACTCGGGTAAGTTTTAGGGTACATGTGAGGATACGAAAACGTGTGAAGTTTAGGGTATGTGTCAGGGTAGGGTTCAGTGTTTAGTGCTGGTTAGGGTTAGGGTTCGTTTAGGATAAGCGTTCGGGTTAGTTAAGGGTTAGGTTTAGGGTTCATGTTAGCATTAGAAAACGGGTTTAGGGTACAGGTGAGGGTACAAAAACTTTTTAGTGCTAGCGAACATATTAGGGAATGGGTTAGTGTTAGTGAATGGGTTACAATTGTGATATGGCTTAGGCTAAGGTTAGGGTTAAGTTAGGTTTAGGTTTAGTGTTAGGGTTAGCGAACGGGTAAGTTTTAGGGTACAGGTGAGGGTACGAAAACGTGTTAGTGTTAGGTTATGTGTTAGGGTAAGGGTTACTGTTAGTGTACGGTTTAGGTTTAGGGTACGGGTTAGGGTAAGGTTTAGGGTTAGGTGTAGGGTTTGGTTTAGGGTTAGGGTGGAGTTATCAAATGGTAAGGTTTAGAGTACAGGTGAGGGTACGGAAACGTGTTAGGGTCAGGGTACGTATTAGGGTACGAGTTGGTGTTTGTGTATGGGTTAAGATTAGGGTACAGGGTTAGGGTAAGATTTAGAGTTAGGGTTATGTTTAGGTTTAGGGTTAGGTTTAGGGATAGCGAGCGGGTAAGGTTTAGGGTACACATGAGGGTACGAAAACGTCTTAGGTTTAGGGTACATGCTAGGGTTCATGTTATGCTTAGTGCACAGATTAGGATTAGGGTACAGGTTCGGGTAATGTATAGGGATAGGGTTAGGGATAGGTTTTAGGGTTAGGGTTAGGTTTGGTGAATGGTTAATATATAGTGTACAGGTGAGGGTACAGAAATGTTTTAGTGTAGGCGTTAGTGTTCGTGTATGGGTTAGGATTATGGGACGGGTTAGGGTAAGTTTAGGGTTAGATTTAGGGATAAGATTAGGGTTAAGTTTAGGGATAGCGAACAGGTAAGTATCAGGTTAAAAGTGAAGGTACGAAAACATGTTAAGCTTAGAGTACGGGTTAGTGTTAGTGTACGGGTTATGATTGGGGTACCATTTAGGGTAAGGTTAGGGTTAGGGTTAGGGATAGGTTTAGGGTTAAGGTTAGGGATAGCGAACGAGTATGGTTCAGGTTACATGTGAGGGTTACGAATATGTGTTAGGGTTAGGGTACGTGATAGGTTACGGTTTATTTTTAGTGTACGGTTTTGGATTAGTGTATGGGTTAGGGTAAGATTTAGGGGCAGGTTTAGGGTTAAGGTTTGGTTTAGCTTTAGGTTTAGTGTTAACGAACGGGTAAGGTTTAGGGTACAGGTGAGGGTACGAAAAGCTTTTAGGGTTAGGAAACGTCTTAGTGTATGGGTTAGGGTTAGTATACGGGTTAGGATTAGGGTACAGGTTAGGGTAAGGATTAGGGTTAGGGTTAGGTTTAGGTTTAGGGTTAGTGTTAGGTTTCGTGAATGGTAAGTTTTAGTGTACAGGTGAGGGTACGAAAACGTGTTAAGTTTAGGGTACCTGTTAGTTTCCTGGTTAGTTTTAGAGTACGTTTTAGGATAAGAACACATGTTCGGGTAAGGTTTAGGGTTAGGGTTAGGGTTAGGTTTAGGATTAGTGTTATGGTTATCAAACAGTTAAGTTTTAGGGTACATTTGAGTGTATGAAAAGCTTTTAGGGTTAGGGTATGTGTTAGGATATGTGTTAGTGTTAGTGTATGCATTAGCATTAGGGTACGGGTTAGGGTTATGTTTAGGGCTAGGGTTAGGGTTAGCGAACAGGTAAACTTTAGGGTACAGGTGAGGGTATGGAAAAGTGTTAGTGTCAGGGTATGTGTTAGGGCACATGTTAGTGTGAGTGTATGGTTTAGTATTAGGGTACAGGTTAGGCTAAAGTTTAGGGTTGGGGTTAGGTTTGGATTAGGGTTAGCGAACAGGTAAGGTTTAGGGTACAGATGACGGTACGGAAAACTCTTACAGTCAGGGTACGTGTTAGGGCATGGGTTAGTGTTAGTGTATGCGTTAGGATATGAGTACGGGTTAGGGTAAGGTGTAGGGTTGGTGTTAGGTTTAGGTTTAGGTTTAGGGGTGGGTTACCGAAGGGTAAGGTTTAGGATACAAATGAGGGTATGGCAACGTGTTAGATTCAGGGTACGTGTTAGGGCATGGTTTAGAGTTGGTGTACGGGTTAGGATTAGGGTACGGGTTAGGGTAAGGGGTAGGGTTGTGGTTAGGTTTATGTTTAGGGCTAGGGTTAGGGTTAGCGAATGGGTAAGGTTTAGGGTACAGTTGAGGGTATGGAAAATTTTAGGGTCAGGGTACGTGTTAGGGCATGCGTTAGTGTTAATGTATGGGTTAAGTTTAGGGTGCGGGTTAGGGTAAGGTGTAGGTTTGGGGTCCGTTTCAGTTTAGGACTACGGTTCGGGTTAGCAAACTTGTAAGGTTTAGGGTATAGGTGAGGTTACAGAAAAGTGTTGGGGTCAGGGTGCGTGTTAAGGCAGAGGTTAGTGTTAGTGAACGGGTTAGGATTATGATTCGGGTTGGTAGGGTTAGTGTTAGGTTTAGATGAAGGGCTAGGGCTAGTGTTCGCGAATGGGTGATGTTTATGGTACAGGTGAGGGTAAGGAAACCTGTTAGGGACATGTTACGTGTTAGGGCATGGGTTAGTGTTAGTGTACGGGTTAGGATTTGGGTACGGTTTAGGGTAAAGTTAGGGTTGCGGTTAGGGTTAGGTTTAGGGTTAGGGTTAGGGTTTGTGAATGGGTAACATTTAGTGTACAGGTGAGGGAACAAAAATGTTTTAGGGTACGGGTTAGTGTTTGTGTATGGGTTAGGATTAGGTTACGCCTTAGGGAAAGGTTTAGGTTTAGGTTTAGGGACAGGTTTAAGGTTAAGGCTAGGGACAGTGAATGGGTAAGTTTCAGGTTACAGATGAGGGTACAAAAACATTTTAGGCTTAGGGTACGGGTTACTCTTAGTGTCCAGTTTAGGATTAGTGTACGTTTAGGGTAAGGGTTAGGGTTAGAGTTAGGTTTAGGCTTAGGGTTACGGTTAGCGAACGGCCAAGCTTTAGGGTACAGGTGAGGGTAAGAATACGTGTTAAGGTTAGGGAACGTGTTAGGGTACGGGTTAGTGTTAGTGTACATGTTAGGATCAGGGTACGTTTTATTGTAAGGTATAGGTTTAGGGTTAGGGTTAGCGAACGGGTAAGGTTTAGGGTATAGGTGAGGGCACGCAAACTTTTTAGAGTTACGGCACGTGTTAGGGTACGGGTTAGTGTTAGAGTATGGATTAGGATTAGATTATGGGTTAGGGTAAGTGTTAGGGTTAGTGTTAGCTTTATGTTTAAGGTTAGTGTTAGTGTTAGCCAATGTGTAAGCTTTAGGGTACAGGTGAGACTGTGAAAAAATGTTAGGTTTAGGGTACATGTTAGATTACAAGTTAGTGTTAATGTAAGGTTTAGGAATAGGGTATGGTGTAGGGTAAGGTTTAGGGTTAGGTTTAGTGTTAGCACTCGGGTAAGTTTTAGGGTACATGTGAGGATACGAAAACGTGTGAAGTTTAGGGTATGTGTCAGGGTAGGGTTCAGTGTTAGAGTACAGGTTAGGGTTAGGGTTCGTTTAGGATAAGGGTTCGGGTTAGTTAAGGGTTAGGTTTAGGGTTCATGTTAGCATTAGAAAACGGGTTTAGGGTACAGGTGAGGGTACAAAAAATTTTTAGTGCTAGCGAACATATTAGGGTATGGGTTAGTTTTAGTGAATGGGTTACGATTGTGATATGGCTTAGGCTAAGGTTTAGGGTTAAGGTAGGTTTAGGTTTAGTGTTAGGGTTAGCGAACGGGTAAGTTTTAGGGTACAGGTGAGGGTACGAAAACGTGTTAGTGTTAGGTTATGTGTTAGGGTAAGGGTTACTGTTACTGTACGGTTTAGGTTTAGGGTACGGGTTAGGGTAAGCTTTAGGGTTAGGCCTATGGCTTGGTTTAGGGTTAGGGTGGAGTTATCAAATGGTAAGGTTTAGGGTACAGGTGAGGGTACGGAAACGTGTTAGGGTCAGGGTACATATTAGGGTACAGGTTAGTGTTAGTGTATGGGTTAAGATTAGGGTACAGGCTTAGGGTAAGATATAGAGTTAAGGTTACGTTTAGGTTTAGGGTTAGGTTTAGGGATAGCGAGTGGGTAAGGTTTAGGGTACACATGAGGGTACGAAAACGTGTTAGGCTTAGGGTACATGCTAGGGTTCATGTTAGGCTTAATGCACGGATTAGGATTAGGGTACAGGTTTCGGTAAGGTATAGGGATAGGGTTAGGGATAGGTTTTAGGGTTAGGGTTAGGTTTGGTGAATGGTTAATATTTAGTGTACAGGTGAGGGTACAGAAATATTTTAGTGTACACGTTAGTGTTCGTGTATGGGTTAGGATTATGGGACGGGTTAGGGTAAGTTTTAGGGTTAGGTTTAGGGATAAGATTAGGGTTAATGTTAGGGATAGCGAACAGGTAAGTATCAGGTTAAAAGTGAAGGTACGAAAACATGTTAAGCTTAGAGTACGGGTTAGTGTTAGTGTACGGGATATGATTGGGGTACCATTTAGGGTAAGGTTAGGGTTAGGGTTAGGGATAGGTTTAGGGTTAAGGTTAGGGATAGCGAACGGGTATGGATCAGGATACATGTGAGGGTTAGGAATACGTGTTAGGTTTAGGGTACGTGATAGGTTACGGTTTATTTTTAGTGTATGTTTTTGGATTAGTGTATGGGTTAGGGTAAGATTTAGGGGCAGGTTTAGGGTTAAGGTTTGGTTTAGGTTTAGGTTTAGTGTTAACAAACGGGTAAGGTTTAGGGTACAGGTGAGGGTACGAAAAGCTTTTAGGGTTAGGAGACGTCTTAGTGTATGGGTTAGTTTTAGTATACGGGTTAGGATTAGGGTACAGGTTAGGGTAAGGATTAGGGTTAGGGTTAGGTTTAGGTTTAGGGTTAGTGTTCGGTTTCGTGAATGGTCAGTTTCAGGGTACAGGTGAGGGTACGAAAACGTGTTACGTTTAGGGTACCTGTTAGTTTCCTGGTTAGTTTTAGAGTACGTTTTAGGATAAGAGCACTGGTTCGGGTTAGGCTTAGGGTTAGGGTTAGGGTTAGGTTTAGGATTAGTGTTATCGTTTTCAAACAGTTAAGTTTTACGGTACATTTGAGGGTATGAAAAGCTTTTAGGGTTAGGGTATGTGTTAGGATATGTGTTAGTGTTAGTGTATGCATTAGCATTAGGGTACGGGTTAGGGTTATGTTTAGGGCTAGGGTTAGGGTTAGCGAACAGGTAACCTTTAGGGTACAGGTGAGGGTATAGAAAAGTGATAGTGTCAGTGAATGTGTTAGGGCCAATGTTAGTGTGAGTGTATGATTTAGTATTAGGGTACGGGTTAGGCTAAAGTTTAGGGTTGTGGTTAGGTTTGGATTAGGCGTAGGGTTAGGGTTAGCGAACAGGTAAGGTTTAGGGTACAGATGAGGGTACGGAAAACTGTTACAGTCAGGGTACGTGTTAGGGCATGGGTTAGTGTTAGTGTATGCGTTAGGATTTGAGTACGGGTTAGGGTAAGGTGTAGGGTTGGGGTTAGGTTTAGGTTTAGGTTTAGGGGTAGGGTTACCAAAGGGTAAGGTTTAGGATATAAATGAGGGTATGGCAAAGTGTTAGAGTCAGGGTACGTGTTAGGGCATTGTTTAGAGTTGGTGTACGGGTTAGGATTAGGGAACAGGTTAGGGTAAGGAGTAGGGTTGTGGTTAGGTTTATGTTTAGGGCTAGGGTTAGGGTTAGCGAATGGGTAAGGTTTAGGGTACAGTTGAGGGTATGGAAAATTTTAGGGTCAGGGTACGTGTTAGGGCATGCGTTAGTGTTAGTGTATTGGTTAAGATTAGGGTGCGGGTTAGGGTAAGGTGTAGGTTTGGGGTCCGTCTCGGTTTAGGACAATGTTTCGGGTTAGCAAACTTGTAAGGTTTAGGGTATAGGTGAGGTTACAGAATAGTGTTGGGGTCAGGGTGCGTGTTAAGGCAGAGGTTAGTGTTAGCGAACGGGGTAGGATTATGATTCGGGTTGGTGTAAGGTTTAGGGTTAGTGTTAGGTTTAGGTGTAGGGCTAGGGCTAGTGTTCGCGAACGGGTGATGTTTATGGTACAGGTGAGGGTAAGGAAACGTGTTAGGGTCATGTTATATGTTAGGGCATGTGTTAGTGTTAGTGTACGGGTTAGGATTAGGGTATGGTTTAGGGTAAAGGTAGGGTTGCGGTTAGGGTTAGGTTTAGGGTTAGGGTTAGGGTTTGTGAATGGGTAACATTTAGTGTACAGGTGAGGGAACAAAAATGTTTTAGGGTACGGGTTAGTGTTAGTGTACGGGTTAGGATTAGGTTACGGGTTAGGGAAAGGTTTAGGTTTAGGTTTAGGGACAGGTTTAAGGTTAAGGTTAGGGACAATGAACGGGTAAGTTTCAGGTTACAGATGAGGGTACAAAAACATTTTAGGCTTAGGGTACGGGTTATTCTTAGTGTCCAGTTTAGGATTAGTGTATGTTTAGGGTAAGGGTTAGGGTTAGGGTTAGGTTTAGGCTTAGGGTTACTGTTAGCGAACGGCCAAGCTTTAGGGTTCAGGTGAGGGTAAGAATAGGTGTTAAGGTTAGGGAACATTTTAGGGTATGGGTTAGTGTTAGTGTACATGTTAGGATCAGGGTACGTTTTATTGTAAGGTATAGGGTTAGGGTTAGGGTTAGGGTTAGCAAACGGGTAAGGTTTAGGGTACAGGTGAGGACACGCAAACTTTTTAGAGTTACGGTATGTGTTCGGGTACGGGTTAGTGTTAGAGTATGGATTAGGATTAGAGTATGAGTTAGGGTAAGTGTTAGGGTTAGTGTTAGCTTTATGTTTAAGGTTAGTGTTAGTGTTAGCCAATGGGTAAGCTTTAGGGTACAGGTGAGACTGTGAAAAAATGTTAGGTTTAGGGTACATGTTAGATTACGGGTTAGTGTTAATGTAAGGTTTAGGAATAGGATATGGTGTAGGATAAGGTTTAGGGTTAGGTTTAGTGTTAGCACTCGGGTAAGTTTTAGGGTACATGTGAGGATACGAAAACGTGTGAAGTTTAGGGTATGTTTCAGGGTAGGGTTCAGTGTTAGAGTACCAGTTAGGGTTAGGGTTCGTTTAGGATAAGGGTTCAGGTTAGTTAAGGGTTAGGTTTAGTGTTCATGTTAGCATTAGAAAACGGGTTTAGGGTACAGGTGAGGGTACAAAATCTTTTTAGTGCTAGCGAACATATTAGGGTATGGGTTAGTGTTAGTGAATGGGTTACGATTGTGATATGGCTTAGGCTAAGGTTTAGGGTTAAGGTAGGTTTAGGTTTAGTGTTAGGGTTAGCGAACGGGTAAGTTTTAGGGTACAGGTGAGGGTACGAAACGTGTTAGTGTTAGGTTATGTGTTAGGGTAAGGGTTACTGTTAGTGTACGGTTTAGGTTTAGGGTACGGGTTAGGGTAAGGTTTAGGGTTAGGTGTAGGGTTTGGTTTAGGGTTAGGGTGGAGTTATCAAATGGTAAGGTTTAGGGTAGAGGTTAGGGTACGGAAACGTGTTAGGGTCAGGGTACGTATTAGGGTATGGGTTAGTGTTAGTGTATGGGTTAAGTTTAGGGTACAGGGTTAGGGTAAGATTTAGAGTTAGGGTTACGTTTAGGTTTAGGGTTAAGTTTAGGGATAGCGAGCGGGTAAGGTTTAGGGTACACATGAGGGTACGAAAACGTGTTAGGCTTAGGGTACATGCTAGGGTTCATGTTAGGCTTAGTGCACGGATTAGGATTAGGGTACAGGTTAGGGTAAGGTATAGGGATAGGTTTAGGGATAGGTTTTAGGGTTAGGGTTAGGTTTGGTGAATGGTTAATATTTAGTGTACAGGTGAGGGTACAGAAATGTTTTAGACTACGTGTTAGTGTTCGTGTATGGGTTAGGATTATGGGAGGTGTTAGGGTAAGTTTTAGGGTTAGGTTTAGGGATAAGTTTAGGGTTAAGGTTAGGGATAGCGAGCAGGTTAGGGTTAGGGTACAGATGAGGGTACGGAAAACTGTTACAGTCAGGGTACGTGTTAGGGCATGGGTTAGTGTTAGTGTATGCGTTAGCGTTTGAGTACGGGTTAGGGTAAGGTGTAGGGTTAGGGTTAGGTTTAGGTTTAGGGTTAGTGTTAGGTTTCGTGAATGGTAACTTTTAGGGTACAGGTGAGGGTACGAAAACGTGTTACGTTTAGGGTACCTGTTAGTTTCCTGGTTAGTTTTAGAGTACGTTTTAGGATAAGAGCACAGGTTCGGGTAAGGTTTAGGGTTAGGGTGAGGGTTAGGTTTAGGGTTAGTGTTATGGTTATCAAACAGTTAAGTTTTAGGGTACATTTGAGGGTATGAAAAGCTTTTAGGGTTAGGGTATGTGTTAGGATATGTGTTAGTGTTAGTGTATGCATTAGCATTAGGGTATGGGTTAGGGTTATGTTTAGGGCTTGGGTTAGGGTTAGCGAACAGGTAATCTTTAGGGTACAGGTGAGGGTATGGAAAAGTGTTAGTGTCAGGGTATGT
The DNA here is from genome assembly GCF_949752795.1 of Hyperoodon ampullatus. Lineage (NCBI taxonomy): Eukaryota > Metazoa > Chordata > Mammalia > Artiodactyla > Ziphiidae > Hyperoodon > Hyperoodon ampullatus. The sequence goes on from NC_136933.1 coordinate 1,348,463, forward strand.
GTTAGGGCACATTTTAGTGTGAGTGTATGGTTTAGTATTAGGGTACGGGTTAGGCTAAAGATTAGGGTTGGGGTTAGGTTTGGATTAGGGTTAGGGTTAGGGTTAGCGAACAGGTAAGGTTTAGGGTACAGATGAGGGTATGGAAAACTGTTACAGTCAGGGTACGTGTTAGGGCATGGGTTAGTGTTAGTGTATGCGTTAGCATTTGAGTACGGGTTAGGGTAAGGTGTAGGGTTGGGGTTAGGTTTAGGTTTAGGTTTAGGGGTAGGGTTACCAAAGGGTAAGGTTTAGGATACAAATGAGGGTATGGCTACGTGTTAGAGTCAGGGTACGTCTTAGGGCATGGTTTAGAGTTGGTGTACGGGTTAGGATTAGGGTACGGGTTAGGTTAAGGTGTAGGGTTGTGGTTAGGTTTATGTTTAGGGCTAGGGTTAGGGTTAGCGAATGGGTAAGGTTTAGGGTACAGTTGAGGGTATGGAAAATTTTAGGGTCAGGGTACGTTTTAGGGCATGCGTTAGTGATATTGTATGGGTTAAGATTAGGGTGCGGGTTAGGGTAAGGTGTAGGTTTGGGGTCCGTTTCGTTTTAGGACAACGGTTCGGGTTAGCAAACTTGTAAGGTTTAGGGTATAGGTGAGGTTACAGAAAAGTGATGGGGTCAGGGTGCGTGTTAAGGCAGAGGTTAGTGTTAGTGAACGGGTTAGGATTATGATTCGGGTTGGTGTAAGGTGTAGCGTTAGTGTTAGGTTTAGGTGTAGGGCTAGGGCTAGTGTTCGCGAATGGGTGATGTTTATGGTACAGGTGAGGGTAAGGAAACGTGTTAGGGTCCTGTTACTTTTTAGGGCATGGGTTAGTGTTAGTGTACGGCTTAGGATTAGGGTACGGTTTAGGGTAAAGGTAGGGTTGCGGTTAGGGTTAGGTTTAGGTTTAGGGTTAGGGTTTGTGAATGGGTAACATTTAGTGTACAGGTGAGGGAACAAAAATGTTTTAGGGTACGGGTTAGTGTTAGTGTACGGGTTAGGATTAGGTTACGGGTTAGGGAAAGGTTTAGGTTTAGGTTTAGGGACAGGTTTAAGATTAAGGTTAGGGACAGTGAACGGTTAAATTTCAGGTTACAGATAAGGGTACAAAAACATTTTAGGCTTAGGGTACGGGTTACTCTTAGTGTCCAGTTTAGGATTAGTGTACGTTTAGGGTAAGGGTTAGGGTTAGAATTAGGTTTAGGCTTAGGGTTACGGTTAGCGAACGGCCAAGCTTTAGGGTACAGGTGAGGGTAAGAATACGTGTTAAGGTTAGGGAACGTGTTAGGGTACGGGTTAGTGTTAGTGTACATGTTAGGATCAGGGTACGTTTTATTGTAAGGTATAGGGTTAGGGTTAGGGTTAGGTTTAGCGAACGGGTAAGGTTTAGGGTATAGGTGAGGGCACGCAAACTTTTTAGAGTTACGGTATGTGTTAGGGTACGGGTTAGTGTTAGAGTATGGATTAGGATTAGAGTATGGGTTAGGGTAAGTGTTAGGGTTAGTGTGAGCTTTATGTTTAAGGTTAGTGTTAGTGTTAGCCAATGGGTAAGCTTTAGGGTACAGGTGAGACTGTGAAAAAATGTTAGGTTTAGGGTACATGTTAGATTACGGGTTAGTGTTAATGTAAGGTTTAGGAATAGGGTACGGTGTAGGGTAAGGTTTAGGGTTAGGTTTAGTGTTAGCACTCGGGTAAGTTTTAGGGTACATGTGAGGATACGAAAACGTGTGAAGTTTAGGGTATGTGTCAGGGTAGGGTTCAGTGTTAGAGTACCGGTTAGGGTTAGGGTTCGTTTAGGATAAGGGTTCGGGTTAGTTAAGGGTTAGGTTTAGGGTTCATGTTAGCATTAGAAAACGGGTTTAGGGTACAGGTGAGGGTACAAAAACTTTTTAGTGCTAGCGAACATATTAGGGTATGGGTTAGTGTTAGTGAATGGGTTACGATTGTGATATGGCTTAGGCTAAGGTTTAGGGTTAAGGTAGGTTTAGGTTTAGTGTTAGGGTTAGCGAACGGGTAAGTTTTAGGGTACAGGTGAGGGTACGAAAACGTGTTAGTGTTAAGTTATGTGTTAGGGTAAGGTTTAGTGTTAGTGTACGGGTTAGGTTTAGGGTACGGGTTAGGGTAAGGTTTAGGGTTAGTTGTAGGGTTTGGTTTAGGGTTAGGGTGGAGTTATCAAATGGTAAGGTTTAGGGTACAGGTGAGGGTACGGAAACGTGTTAGGGTCAGGGTACGTATTAGGGTATCAGTTAGTGTTAGTGTATGGGTTAAGATTAGGGTACAGGGTTAGGGTAAGATTTAGAGTTAGGGTTACGTTTAGGTTTAGGGTTAGGTTTAGGGATAGCGAGCGGGTAAGGTTTAGGGTACACATGAGGGTACGAAAACGTGTTAGCCTTAGGGTACATGCTAGGGTTCATGTTAGGGTTAGTGCACGGATTAGGATTAGGGTACAGGTTAGGGTAAGGTATAGGGATAGGGTTAGGGATAGGTTTAAAGGTTAGGGTTAGGTTTGGTGAATGGTTAATATTTAGTGTAAAGAAGAGGGTACAGAAATGTTTTAGTGTACGCGTTTGTGTTCGTGTATGGGTTAGGATTATGGGACGGGTTAGGGTAAGTTTTAGGGTTAGGTTTAGGGATAAGTTTAGGTTTAAGTTTAGGGATAGCGAACAGGTAAGTATCAGGTTAAAAGTGAAGGTACGAAAACATGTTAAGCTTAGAGTACGGGTTAGTGTTAGTGTACGGGTTATGATTGGGGTACCATTTAGGGTAAGATTAGGGTTAGGGTTAGGGATAGGTTTAGGGTTAAGGTTAGGGATAGCGAACGGGTATGGTTCAGGTTACATGTGAGGGTTACGAATCCGTGTTAGGGTTAGGGTACGTGATAGGTTACGGTTTATTTTTAGTGTACGGTTTAGGATTAGTGTATGGGTTAGGGTAAGATTTAGGGGCAGGTTTAGGGTTAAGATTTGGTTTAGGTTTAGGTTTAGTGTTAACGAACGGGTAAGGTTTAGGGTACAGGTGAGGGTATGAAAAGCTTTTAGGGTTAGGAAACGTCTTAGTGTATGGGTTAGTTTTAGTATACGGGTTAGGATTAGGGTACAGGTTAGAGTAAGGATTAGGGTTAGGGTTAGGTTTAGATTTAGGGTTAGTGTTAGGTTTCGTGAATGGTAAGTTTTAGGGTACAGGTGAGGGTACGAAAACGTGTTACGTTTAGGGTACCTGTTAGTTTCCTGTTTAGTTTTAGAGTACGTTTTAGGATAAGAGCACAGGTTCGGGTAAGGTTTAGGGTTAGGGTTAGGTTTAGGTTTAGGATTAGTGTTATGGTTATCAAACAGTTAAGTTTTAGGGTACATTTGAGAGTATGAAAAGCTTTTAGGGTTAGGGTATGTGTTAGGATATGTGTTAGTGTTAGTGTATGCATTAGCATTAGGGTACGGGTTAGGGTTATGTTCAGGACTAGGGTTAGGGTTAGCAAACAGGTAACCTTTAGTGTACAGGTGAGGGTATGGAAAAGTGTTAGTGTCAGGGTATGAGTTAGGGCACATGTTAGTGTGAGTGTATGGTTTAGTATTACGGTATGGGTTACGCTAAAGATTAGGGTTGGGTTTAGGATTGGATTAGGGGTAGGGTTAGGTTTAGCGAACAGGTAAGGTTTAGGGTACAGATGAGGGTACGGAAATCTGTTACAGTCAGGGTACGTGTTAGGGCATGGGTTAGTGTTAGTGTATGCGTTAGGATTTGAGTACGGGTTAGGCTATGGTGTAGGGTTGGGGTTATTTTTAGGTTTAGGTTTAGGGGTAGGGTTACCAAAGGGTAAGGTTTAGGATACAAATGAGGGTATGGCAACGTGTTAGAGTCAGGGTACGTGTTAGGGCATGGTTTAGAGTTGGTGTACGGGTTAGGATTAGGGTACGGGTTAGGGTAAGGGGTAGGGTTGTGGTTAGGTTTTTGTTTAGGGCTACGGTTAGGGGTAGCCAATGGGTAAGGTTTAGGGTACAGTTGAGGGTATGGAAAATTTTAGGGTCAGGGTACGTGTTAGGGCATGCGTTAGTGTTAGTGAATGGGTTAAGATTTGGGTGCGGGTTAGGGTAAGGTGTAGGTTTGGGGTCCGTTTCGGTTTAGGACAACGGTTCGGGTTAGCAAACTTGTAAGGTTTAGGGTATAGGTGAGGTTACAGAAAAGTGTTGGGGCCAGGGTGCGTGTTAAGGCAGATGTTAGTGTTAGTGAACGGGTTAGGATTATGATTCGGGTTGGTGTAAGTTGTAGCGTTAGTGTTAGGTTTAGGTGTAGGGCTAGGGCTAGTGTTCGCGAATGGGTGATGTTTATGGTACAGGTGAGGGTAAGGAAACGTGTTAGGGTCATGTTACGTGTTAGGGCATGGGTTAGTGTTAGTGTATGGATTAGGATTAGGGTACGGTTTAGGGTAAAGTTAGGGTTGCGGTTAGGGTTAGGTTTAGGTTTAGGGTTAGGGTTTGTGAATGGGTAACATTTAGTGTACAGGTGAGGGAACAAAAATGTTTTAGGGTACGGGTTAGTGTTAGTGTATGGGTTACGATTAGGTTACGGGTTAGGGAAAGGTTTAGGTTTAGGTTTAGGGACAGGTTTAAGGTTAAGGTTTGGGACAGTGAACGGGTAAGTTTCAGGTTACAGATGAGGGTACAAAAACATTTTAGGCTTAGGGTACGGGTTACTCTTAGTGTCCAGTTTAGGATTAGTGTACGTTTAGGGTAAAGGGTTAGGGTTAGAGTTAGGTTTAGGCTTAGGGTTACGGTTAGCGAACGGCCAAGCTTTAGGGTACAGGTGAGGGTCAGAATACGTGTTAAGTTTAGGGAATGTTTTAGGGTACGGGTTAGTGTTAGTGTACATGTTAGGATCAGGGTACGTTTTATTGTAAAGTATAGGGTTAGGGTTAGGGTTAGTGTTAGCGAACGGGTAAGGTTTAGGATATAGGTGAGGGCACGCCAACTTTTCAGAGTTACGGTATGTTTTAGGTTACGGGTTAGTGTTAGAGTGTGGATTAGGATCAGAGTATGGGTTAGGGTAAGTGTTAGGGTTAGTTTTAGCTTTATGTTTAAGGTTAGTGTTAGTGTTAGCCAATGGGTAAGCTTTAGGGTACAGGTGAGATTGTGAAAAAATGTTAGGTTTAGGGTACATGCTAGATTATGGGTTTGTGTTAATGTAAGGTTTAGGAATAGGGTATGGTGTAGGGTAAGGTTTAGGGTTAGGTTTAGTGTTAGCACTCGGGTACGTTTTAGGGTACATGTGAGGATACGATAACGTGTGAAGTTTAGGGCATGTGTCAGGGTAGGGTTCAGTGTTAGAGTACCGGTTAGGGTTAGGGTTCGTTTAGGATAAGGGTTCGGGTTAGTTAAGGGTTAGGTTTAGGGTTCATGTTAGCATTAGAAAACGGGTTTAGGGTACAGGTGAGGGTACAAAAACTTTTCAGTGCTAGCGAACATATTAGGTTATGGGTTACGATTGTGATATGGCTTAGGCTTAGGTTTAGGGTTAAGGTAGGTTTAGGTTTAGTGTTAGGGTTAGCGAATGGGTAAGTTTTAGGGTACAGGTGAGGGTACGAAAACGTGTTAGTGTTAGGCTATGTGTTAGGGTAAGTGTTACTGTTAGTGTACGGTTTAGGTTTAGGGTACGGGTTAGGGTAAGGTTTAGGGTTAGGTGTAGGGTTTGGTTTAGGGTTACGGTGGAGTTATCAAATGGTAAGGTTTAGGGTACAGGTGAGGGTACGGAAAAGTGTTAGGGTCAGGGTACGTATTAGGGTACGGGTTAGTGTTAGTGTATGGGTTAAGATTAGGGTACAGGCTTAGGGTAAGATTTAGAGTTAGGGTTACGTTTAGGTTTAGGGTTAGGTTTAGGGATAGCGAGCGGGTAAGGTTTAGGGTACACATTAGGGTACGAAAACGTGTTAGGCTTAGGGTACATGCTAGGGTTCATGTTAGGCTTAGTGCCCGGATTAGGATTAGGGTACAGGTTAGGGTAAGGTATAGGGATAGGGTTAGGGATAGGTTTTAGGGTTAGGGTTAGGTTTGGTGAATGGTTAATATTTAGTGTACACGTGAGGGTACAGAAATGTTTTAGTGTACGCGTTTGTGTTCGTGTATGGGTTAGGATTATGGGAGGGGTTAGGGTAAGTTTTAGGGTTAGGTTTAGGGATAAGATTAGGGTTAAGGTTAGGGATAGCGAACAGGTAAGTATCAGGTTAAAAGTGAAGGTACGAAAACATGTTAAGCTTAGAGTACGGGTTAGTGTTAGTGTACGGGTTATGATTGGGGTACCATTTAGGGTAAGGTTAGGGTTAGGGTTAGGGATAGGTTTAGGGTTAAGGTTAGGGATAGCGAACGGGTATGGTTCAGGTTACATGTGAGGGTTACGAATACGTGTTAGGGTTAGGGTACGTGATAGGTTACGGTTTATTCTTAGTGTACGGTTAGGATTAGTGTATGGGTTAGGGTAAGATTTAGGGGCAGGTTTAGGGTTAAGGTTTGATTTAGCTTTAGGTTTAGTGTTAACGAACGGGTAAGGTTTAGGGTACAGGTGAGGGTACGAAAAGCTTTTAGGGTTAGGGTATGTGTTAGGATATGTGTTAGTGTTAGTGTATGCATTAGCATTAGGGTACGGGTTAGGGTTATGTTTAGGGCTAGGGTTAGGGTTAGCGAACAGGTAACCTTTAGGGTACAGGTGAGGGTATGGAAAAGTGTTAGTGTCAGGGAATGTGTTAGGGGCCATGTTAGTGTGAGTGTATGATTTAGTATTAGGTTACGGGTTAGGCTAAAGTTTAGGGTTGTGGTTAGGTTTGGATTAGGCGTAGGGTTAGGGTTAGCGAACACGTAAGGTTTAGGGTACAGATGAGGTTACGGAAAACTGTTACAGTCAGGTACGTGTTAGGGCATGGGTTAGTGTTAGTGTATGCGTTAGGATTTGAGTACGGGTTAGGGTAAGGTGTAGGGTTGGGGTTAGGTTTAGCTTTAGGTTTAGGGGTAGAGTTACCAAAGGGTAAGGTTTAGGATACAAATGAGGGTATGGCAAAGTGTTAGAGTCAGGGTACGTGTTAGGGCATTCTTTAGAGTTGGTGTACGGGTTAGGATTAGGGTACAGGTTAGGGTAAGTAGTAGGGTTGTGGTTAGGTTTATGTTTAGGGCTAGGGTTAGGGTTAGGGAATGGGTAAGGTTTAGGGTACAGTTGAGGGTATGGAAAATTTTAGGATCAGGGTACGTGTTAGGGCATGCGTTAGTTTTAGTGTATGGGTTAAGATTAGGGTGCGGGTTAGGGTAAGGTGTAGGTTTGGGGTCCGTTTCTGGTTAGGACAACGGTTCGGGTTAGCAAACTTGTAAGGTTTAGGGTATAGGTGAGGTTACAGAAAAGTATTGCGGTCAGGGTGCATGTTAAGGCAGAGGTTAGTGTTAGTGAACGGGTTAGGATTATGATTCGGGTTGGTGTAAGGTGTAGGGTTAGTGTTAGGTTTAGGTGTAGGGCTAGGGCTAGTGTTCGCGAATGGGTGATGTTTATGGTACAGGTGAGGGTAAGGAAACGTGATAGGGTCATGTTACATGTTAGGGCATGTGTTAGTGTTAGTGTACGTGTTAGGATTAGGGTACGGTTTAGGGTAAAGGTAGGTTTGCGGTTAGGGTTAGGTTTAGGGTTACGGTTAGGGTTTGTGAATGGGTAACATATAGTGTACAGGTGAGGGAACAAAAATGTTTTAGGGTAAAGGGTTAGTGTTAGTGTACGGGTTATGATTAGGTTATGGGTGAGGGAAAGGTTTAGGTTTAGGTTTAGGGACAGGATTAAAGTTAAGGTTAGGGACAGTGAACGGGTAAGTTTCAGGTTACAGATGAGGGTACAAAAACATTTTAGGCTTAGGGTACGGGTTACTCTTAGTGTCCAGTTTAGGATTAGTGTACGTTTAGGGTAAGGGTTAAGGTTAGAGTTAGATTTAGGCTTAGGGTTATGGTTCGCGAACGGCCAAGCTTTAGGGTACAGGTGAGGGTAAGAATACGTGTTAAGGTTAGGGAACGTGTTAGGGTACGGGTTAGTGTTAGTGTATATGTTAGGATCAGGATACGTTTTATTGTAAGGTATAGGGTTAGGGTTAGGGTTAGGGTTAGCGAACGGGTAAGGTTTAGGGTATAGGTGAGGGCACGCAAATTTTTAGAGTTATGGTATGTGTTAGGGTACGGGTTAGTGTTAGAGAATGGATTAGGATTAGAATATGGGTTAGGGTAAGTGTTAGGGTTAGTTTTAGCTTTATGTTTAAGGTTAGTGTTAGTGTTAGCCAATGGGTAAGCTTTAGGGTACAGGTGAGACTGTGAAAAAATGTTAGGTTTAGGGTACATGTTAGATTACGGGTTAGTGTTAATGTAAGGTTTAGGAATAGGGTATGGTGTAGGGTAAGGTTTAGGGTTAGGTTTAGTGTTAGCACTCGGGTAAGTTTTAGGGTACATGTGAGGATACGAAAACGTGTGAAGTTTTGTGTATGTGTCAGGGTAGGGTTCAGTGTTAGAGTACCGGTTAGGGTTAGGGTTCGTTTAGGATAAGGGTTCGGGTTAGTTAAGGGTTAGGTTTAGGGTTCATGTTAGCCTTAGAAAACGGGTTTAGGGTACAGGTGAGGGAACAAAATCGTTTTAGTGCTAGCGAATATATTAGGGTATGGTTTAGTGTTAGTGAATGGGTTATGATTGTGATATGGCTTAGGCTAAGGTTTAGGGTTAAGGTAGGTTTAGGTTTAGTGTTAGGGTTAGCGAACGGGTAAGTTTTAGGGTACAGGTGAGGGTACGAAAACGTGTTAGTGTTAGGTTATGTGTTGGGTAAGGTTTACTGTTAGTGTACGGTTTAGGTTTAGGGTACGGGTTAGGGTAAGTTTTAGGGTTAGGTGTAGGGCTTGGTTTAGGGTTAGGGTGGAGTTATCAAATGGTAAGGTTTAGGGTACAGGTGACCATACGGAAACGTGTTAGGGTCAGGGTACGTATTATGGTACGGGTTAGTGTTAGTGTATGGGTTAAGAATAGGGTACAGGGTTAGGGTAAGATTTAGAGTTAAGGTTACCTTTAGGTTTAGGGTTAGGTTTAGGGATAGCGAGCAGGTAAGGTTTAGGGTACACATGAGGGTACGAAAACGTGTTAGGCTTAGGGTACATGCTAGGGTTCATGTCAGGCTTAGTGCATGGATTAGGATTAGGGTACAGGTTAGGGTAAGGTATAGGGATAGGTTTAGGGATAGGTTTTAGGGTTAGGGTTAGGTTTGGTGAATGGTTAATATTTAGTGTACAGGTGAGGGTACAGAAATGTTTTAGTGTACGCGTTAGTGTTCGTGTATGGGTTAGGATTATGGGACGGGTTAGGGTAAGTTTTAGGGTTAGGTTTAGGGATAAGATTAGGGTTAAGGTTAGGGATAGCGAACAGGTAAGTATCAGGTTAAAAGTGAAGGTACGAAAACATGTTAAGCTTAGAGTACGGGTTAGTGTTAGTGTACGGGTTATGATTGGGGTACCATTTAGCGTAAGGTTAGGCTTAGGGTTAGGGATAGGTTTAGGGTTAAGGTTAGGGATAGCGAACGGGTATGGTTCAGGTTACATGTGACGGTTACGAATACGTGTTAGGGTTAGGGTACGTGATATGTTACGGTTTATTTTTAGTGTACGGTTTAGGATTAGTGTCTGGGTTAGGGTAAGATTTAGGGGCAGGTTTAGGGTTAAGGTTTGGTTTAGGTTTAGGTTTAGTGTTAACGAACGGGTAAGGTTTAGGGTACAGGTGAGGGTACGAAAAGCTTTTAGGGTTAGGAAACGTCTTAGTGTATGGGTTAGTTTTAGTATACGGGTTAGGATTAGGGTACAGGTTAGGGTAAGGTTTAGGGTTAGGGTTAGGTTTAGGTTTAGGGTTAGTGTTAGGTTTTGTGAATGGTAAGTTTTAGGGTACAGGTGAGGGTACGAAAACGTGTTACGTTTAGGGTACCTTTTAGTTTCCTGGTTAGTTTTAAAGTACGTTTAAGGATAAGAGCACAGGTTCAGGTAAGGTTTAGGGTTAGGGTTAGGGTTAGGTTTAGGATTAGTGTTATGGTTATCAAACAGTTAAGTTTTAGGGTACATTTGAGGGTATGAAAAGCTTTTAGGGTTAGGGTATGTGTTAGGATATGTGTTAGTGTTAGTGTATGCATTAGCATTAGGGTACCAGTTAGGGTTATGTTTAGGGCTTGGGTTAGGGTTAGCGAACAGGTAACCTTTAGGGTACAGGTGAGGGTATGGAAAAGTGTTAGAGTCAGGGTATGTGTTAGGGCACATGTTAGTGTGAGTGTATGGATTAGTATTAGGGTACGGGTTAGGCTAAAGATTATGGTTGGGGTTAGGTTTGGATTAGGGTTAGGGTTAGGGTTAGCGAACAGGTAAGGTTTAGGGTACAGATGAGGGTACGGAAAACTGTTACAGTCAGGGTACGTGTTAGGGCATGGGTTAGTGTTAGTGTATGCATTAGGATTTGAGTACGGGTTAGGGTAAGGTGTAGGGTTGGGGATAGGTTTAGGTTTAGGTTTAGGGGTAGGTTTACCAAAGGGTAAGGTTTAGGATACAAATGAGGGTATGGCAACATGTTAGACTCAGGGTACGTGTTAGGGCATGGTTTAGAGTTGGTGTACGGGTTAGGATTAGGGTACGGGTTAGGGTAAGGGGTAGGGTTGTGGTTAGGTTTATATTTAGGGCTAGGGTTAGGGTTAGCGAATGGGTAAGGTTTAGGGTACAGTTGAGGTTATGGAAAATTTTAGGGTCAGGGTACGTGTTAGGGCATGCGTTAGTGTTATTGTATGGGTTAAGATTAGGGTGCGGGTTAGGGTAAGCTGTAGGTTTGGGGTCCGTTTCGGTTTAGGACAACGGTTCGGTTAGCAAACTTGTAAGGTTTAGGGTATAGGTGAGGTTACAGAAAAGTGTTGGGGTCAGGGTGCGTGTTAAGGCAGAGGTTAGTGTTAGTGAACGGGTTAGGATTATGATTCGGGTTGGTGTAAGGTGTAGCGTTAGTGTTAGGTTTAGGTGTAGGGCTAGGGCTAGTGTTCGCGAATGGGTGATGTTTATGATACAGGTGAGGGTAAGGAAACGTGTTAGGGTCATGTTACGTGTTAGGGCATGTGTTAGTATTAGTGTACGGGTTAGGATTAGAGTACGGTTTAGGGTAAAGGTAGGGTTGCGTTAGGGTTAGGTTTAGGGTTAGGGTTAGGGTTTGTGAATGGGTAACATTTAGTGTACAGGTGAGGGAACAAAAATGTTTTAGGGTACGGGTTAGTGTTAGTGTACGGGTTAGGATTAGGTTACGGGTTAGGTACAGGTTTAGGTTTAGTTTTAGGGACAGGTTTAAGGTTAAGGTTAGGGACAGTGAACGGGTAAGTTTCAGGTTACAGATGAGGGTACAAAAACATTTTAGGCTTAGGGTACGGGTTACTCTTAGTGTCCACTTTAGGATTAGTGTACATTTAGGGTAAGGTTTAGGGTTAGAGTTAGCTTTAGGCTTAGGGGTACAGTTAGCAAACGGCCAAGCTTTAGGGTACAGGTGAGGATAAGAATACGTGTTAATTTTAGGGAACGTGTTAGGGTACGTGTTAGTGTTAGTGTACATGTTAGGATCAGGGTACGTTTTATTGTAAGGTATAGGGTTAGGGTTAGGGTTAGGTTTAGTGAACGGGTAAGGTTTAAGGTATAGGTGAGGGCACGCAAACTTTTTAGAGTTACGGTATGTGTTAGGGTACGGGTTAGTGTTAGAGTATGGATTAGGATTAGAGTATGGGTTAGGGTAAGTATTAGGGTGAATGTTAGCTTTATGTTTAAGGTTAATGTTAGTGTTAGACAATGGGTAAGCTTTAGGGTACAGTTGAGACTGAAAAAATGTTAGGTTTAGGGTACATGTTAGATTACGGGTTAGTGTTAATGTAAGGTTTAGGAATAGGGTATGGCGTAGGGTAAGGTTTAGGGTTAGGTTTAGTGTTAGCACTCGGGTAAGTTTTAGGGTACATGTGAGGATACGAAAACGTGTGAAGTTTAGGGTATGTGTCAGGGTAGGGTTCAGTGTTAGAGTACCGGTTAGGGTTAGGGTTCGTTTAGGATAAGGGTTCGGGTTAGTTAAGGGTTAGGTTTAGGGTTCATGTTAGCATTAGAAAACGGGTTTAGGGTACAGGTGAGGGTACAAAAACTTTTTAGTGCTAGCGAACATATTAGGGTATGGGTTAGTGTTAGTGAATGGGTTACGATTGTGATATGGCTTAGGCTAAGGTTTAGGGTTAAGGTAGGTTTAGGTTTAGTGTTAGGGTTAGCGAACGGGTAAGTTTTAGGGTACAGGTGAGGGTACGAAAATGTTTTAGTGTTAGGTTATGTGTTAGGGTAAGGGTTTCTGTTAGTGTACGGTTTAGGTTTAGGGTACAGGTTAGGGTAAGGTTTAGGGTTAGGTGTAGGGTTTCGTTTCGGGTTAGGGTGCAGTAATCAAATGGTAAGGTTTAGGGTACAGGTGAGGGTACAGAAACGTGTTAGGGTCAGGGTACGTATTAGGGTACGGGTTAGTGTTAGTGTATGGGTTAAGATTAAGGTACAGGTTTAGGGTAAGATTTAGAGTTAGGGTTACGTTTAGGTTTAGGTTTAGGTTTAGGGATTACGAGCGGGTAAGTTTTAGGGTACACATGAGGGTACGAAAACGTGTTAGGCTTAGGATACATGCTAGGGTTCATGTTAGGCTTAGTGCACGGATTAGGATTAGGGTACAGTTTAGGGTAAGGTATAGGGATAGGGTTAGGGATAGGTTTTAGGGTTAGGGTTAGGTTTGGTGAATGGTTAATATTTAGTGTACAAGTGAGGGTACAGAAATATTTTAGTGTACGCGTTATTGTTCGTGTATGGGTTAGGATTATGGGACGGGTTAGGGTAAGTTTTAGGGTTAGGTTTAGGGATAAGATTAGGGTTAAGGTTAGGGATAGCGAACAGGTAAGTATCAGGTTAAACGTGAAGGTACGAAAACATGTTAAGCTTAGAGTACGGGTTAGTGTTAGTGTATGGGTTATGATTGGGGTACAATTTAGGATAAGGTTAGGGTTAGGGTTAGGGATAGTTTTAGGGTTAAGTTTAGGGACAGTGAACGGGTATGGTTCAGGTTACATGTGAGGGTTACGAATACGTATTAGGGTTAGGGTACGTGATAGGTTACGGTTTACTTTTAGTGTACAGTTTAGGATTAGTGAATGGGTTAGGGTAAGATTTAGGGGCAGGTTTAGGGTTAAGGTTTGGTTTAGGTTTAGGTTTAGTGTTAACGAACGGGTAAGGTTTAGGGTACAGGTGAGGGTACGAAAAGCTTTTAGGGTTAGGAGACGTCTTAGTGTATGGGTTAGTTTTAGTATACGGGATAGGATTAGGGTACAGGTTAGGGTAAGGATTAGGGTTAGGGTTAGTGTTCGGTTTCGTGAATGGTAAGTTTTAGGGTACAGGTGAGGGTACGAAAACGTGTTACATTTAGGGTACCTGTTAGTTTCCTGGTTAGTTTTAGAGTACGTTTTAGGATAAGAGCACAGGTTCGGGTAAGGTTTAGGGTTAGGGTTAGGGTTAGGTTTAGGATTAGTGTTATGGTTATCAAACAGTTAAGTTTTAGGGTACAGGTGAGGGTATGGAAAAGTGTTAGTGTCAGGGTATGTGTTAGGGCACATGTTAGTGTGAGTGTATGGTTTAGTACTAGGGTATGGGTTAGGTTAAAATTTAGGGTTGGGGTTAGGTTTGGATTAGAGGTAGGGTTAGGGTTAGCGAACAGGTAAGGTTTAAGGTACAGATGAGGGTACGGAAAACTGTTACAGTCAGGGTACGTGTTAGGGCATGGGTTAGTGTTAGTGTATGCGTTAGGATTTGAGTACGGGTTAGGGTAAGGTGTAGGGTTGGGGTTAGGTTTAGGTTTAGGTTTAGGGGTAGGGTTACCAAAGTGTAAGGTTTAGGATACAAATGAGGGTATGGCAACGTGTTAGAGTCAGGGTACGTGTTAGGGCATGGTTTAGAGTTGGTGTACGGGTTAGGATTAGGGTACGGGTTAGGGTAAGGGGTAGGGTTGTGGTTAGGTTTATGTTTAGGGCTAGGGTTAGGGTTAGCGAATGGGTAAGTTTTAGGGTACAGTTGAGGGTATGGAAAATTTTAGGGTCAGGGTATATGTTAGGGCATGCGATAGTGTTAGTGTATGGGTTAAGATTCGGGTGCGGTTTGGGTAAGGTGTAGGTTTGGGGTCCGTTTTCGTTTAGGACAACGGTTTGGGTTAGCAAACTTGTAAGGTTTAGGGTATAGGTGAGGTTACAGAAAAGTGTTGGGGTCAGGGTGCGTGTTAAGGCAGAGGTTAGTGTTAGTGAACGGGTTAGGATTATGATTCGGGTTGGTGTAAGGTGTAGGGTTAGTGTTAGGTTTAGGTGTAGGGCTAGGGCTAGTGTTCGCAAATGGGTGATGTTTATGATACAGGTGAGGGTAAGGAAACGTGTTAGGGTCATGTTACGTGTTAGGGCATGGGTTACTGTTAGTGTACGTGTTAGGATTAGGGTACGGTTTAGGGTAAAGGTAGGGTTGCGGTTAGGGTTAGGTTTAGGGTTAGGTTTAGGGTTTGTGAATGGGTAACATTTAGTGTACAGGTGAGGGAACAAAAATGTTTTAGGGTACGGGTTAGTGTTAGTGTACAGGTTAGGATTAGGTTATGGGTTAGGGAAAGGTTTAGGTTTAGATTTAGGGACAGGTTTAAGGTTAAGGTTAGGGACAGTGAACGGGTAAGTTTCAGGTTACAGATGAGGGTACAAAAACATTTTAGGCTTAGGGTACGGGTTACTCTTAGTGTCCAGTGTAGGATTAGTGTACGTTTAGGGTAAGGGTTAGGTTTAGAGTTAGGTTTAGGCTTAGGAGGGTACAGGTGAGGGTAAGAATACGTGTTAAGGTTAGGGAATGTGTTAGGGTACGGGTTAGTGTTAGTGTACATGTTAGGATCAGGGTACGTTTTATTGTAAGGTATAGGGTTAGGGTTAGGGTTAGGGTTAGCGAACGGGTAAGGTTTAGGGTATAGGTGAGGGCACGCAAAATTTTTAGAGTTATGGTATGTGTTAGGGTACTGGTTAGTGTTAGAGTATGGATTAGGATTAGAGTATGGGTTAGGGTAAGTGTTAGGGTTAGTGTTAGCTTTATGTTTAAGGTTAGTGTTAGTGTTAGCCAATGGGTAAGCTTTAGAGTACAAGTGAGACTGTGAAAAAATGTTAGGTTTAAGGTACATGTTGGATTACAGGTTAGTGTTAATGTAAGGTTTAGGAATTGGGTATGGTGTAGGGTAAGGTTTAGGGTTAGGTTTAGTGTTAGCACTCGGGTAAGTTTTAGGGTACAAGTGAGGATACGAAAACGTGTGAAGTTTAGGGTATGTGTCAGGGTAGGGTTCAGTGTTAGAGTACCGGTTAGGGTTAGGGTTCGTTTAGGATAAGGGTTCGGGTTAGTTAAGGGTTAGGTTTAGGGTTCATGTTAGCATTAGAAAACGGGTTTATGGTACAGGTGAGGGTACAAAATCATTTTAGTGCTAGCGAACATATTAGGGTATGGGTTAGTGTTAGTGAATGGGTTACGATTGTGATATGGCTTAGGCTAAGGTTTAGGGTTAAGGTAGGTTTAGGTTTAGTGTTAGGGTTAGCGAACAGGTAAGTTTTAGGGTACAGGTGAGGGTACGAAAACGTGTTAGTGTTAGGTTATGTGTTGGGTAAGGGTTACTGTTAGTGTACGGTTTAAGTTTAGGGTACGGGTTAGGGTAAGGTTTAGGGTTAGGTGTAGGTTTTCGTTTAGGGTTAGGGTGGAGTTATCAAATGGTAAGGTTTAGGGTACAGGTGAGGGTACGGAAACGTGTTAGGGTCAGGGTACGTATTAGGGTACGGGTTAGTGTTAGTGTATGGGTTAAGATTAGGGTACAGGGTTAGGGTAAGATTTAGAGCTAGGGTTACGTTTAGGTTTAGGGTTAGGTTTAGGGACAGCGAGCGGGTAAGCTTTAGGGTACACATGAGGGTACGAAAACGTGTTAGGCTTAGGGTACATGCTAGGGTTCATGTTAGGCTTAGTGCACGGATTAGGATTAGGGTACAGGTTAGGGTAAGGTATAGGGATAGGTTTAGGGATAGGTTTTAGGGTTAGGGTTAGGTTTGGTGAATGGTTAATATTTAGTGTACATGTGAGGGTACAGAAATGTTTTAGTGTACACGTTAGTCTTCGTATATGGGTTAGGATTATGGGACGGGTTAGGGTAAGTTTCAGGGTTAGGTTTAGGGATAAGATTAGGGTTAAGGTTAGGGATAGCGAACAGGTAAGTATCAGGTTAAAAGTGAAGGTACGAAAACATGTTAAGCTTAGAGTACAGGTTAGTGTTAGTGTACGGGTTATGATTGGGGTACCATTTAGGGTAAGGTTAGGGTTATGGTTAGGGATAGGTTTAGGGTTAAGGTTAGGGATAGCGAACGGGTATGGTTCAGGTTACATGTGAGGGTTACGAATACGTGTTAGGGTTAGGGTACGTGATAGGTTACGGTTTATTTTTAGTGTATGGTTTTGGATTAGTGTATGGGTTAGGGTAAGATTTAGGGGCAGGTTTAGGGTTAAGGTTTGGTTTAGGTTTAGGTTTAGTGTTAACGAACGGGTAAGGTTTAGGGTACAGGTGAGGGTACGAAAAGCTTTTAGGGTTAGGAAACGTCTTAGTGTATGGGTTAGTTTTAGTATACGGGTTAGGATTAAGGTACAGGTTAGGGTAAGGATTAGGGTTAGGTTTAGGTTTAAGTTTAGGGTTAGTGGTAGGTTTCGTGAATGGTAAGTTTTAGGGTACAGGTGAGGGTACGAAAACGTGTTACGTTTAGGGTACCTGTTAGTTTCCTGGTTAGTTTTAGAGTACGTTTTAGGATAAGAGCACAGTTTCGGGTAAGGTTTAGGGTTAGGGTTAGGGTTAGGTTTAGGATTAGTGTTATGGTTATCAAACAGTTAAGTTTTAGGGTACATTTGAGGGTATGAAAAGCTTTTAGGGTTAGGGTATGTGTTAGGATATGTGTTAGTGTTAGTGTATGCATTAGCATTAGGGTACGGGTTAGGGTTATGTTTAGGGCTAGGGTTAGGGTTAGCGAACAGGTAACCTTTAGGGTACAGGTGAGGGTATGGAAAAGTGTTAGTGTCAGGGTATGTGTTAGGGCACATGTTAGTGTGAGTGTATGGTTTAGTATTAGGGTACGGGTTAGGCTAAAGTTTAGGGTTGTCGTTAGGTTTGGAATAGGGGTATGGTTCGGGTTAGCGAACAGGTAAGGTTTAGGGTACAGATGACGGTACGGAAAACTGTTACAGTCAGGGTACGTGTTAGGGCATGGGTTAGTGTTAGTGTATGCGTTAGGATTTGAGTACGGGTTAGGGTAAGGTGTAGGGTTGGGGTTAGGTTTAGGTTTAGGTTTAGGCGTAGGGTTACCGAAGGGTAAGGTTTAGGATACAAATGAGGGTATGGCAACGTGTTAGAGTCAGGGTATGTGTTAGGGCATGGTTTAGAGTTGGTGTACGGGTTAGGATTAGGGTACGGTTTAGGGTAAGGGGTAGGGTTGTGGTTAGGTTTATGTTTAGGGCTAGGGTTAGGGTTAGCGAAAGGGTAAGGTTTAGGGTACAGTTGAGGGTATGGAAAATTTTAGGGTCAGGGTACGTGTTAGGGCATGCGTTAGTGTTAGTGCATGGGTTAAGATTAGGGTGCGGGTTAGGGTAAGGTGTAGGTTTGGGGTCTGTTTCGGTTTAGGACTACGGTTCGGGTTAGCAAACTTGTAAGGTTTAGGGTATAGGTGAGGTTACAGAAAAGTGTTGGGATCAGGTGCCTGTTTAGGCAGAGGTTAGTGTTACTGAACGGTTTAGGATTATGATTCGGGTTGGTGTAAGGTGTAGGGTTAGTGTTAGGTTTAGGTGTAGGGCTAGGGCTAGTGTTCGCGAATGGGTGATGTTTATGGTACAGGTGAGGGTAAGGAAACTTTTTAGGGTCATGTTACGTGTTACGGCATGGGTTAGTGTTAGTGTACGGGTTAGGATTAGGGTACGGTTTAGGGTAAAGTTAGGGTTGCGGTTAGGGTTAGGTTTAGGGTTAGGGTCAACGTTTGTGAATGGGTAACATTTAGTGTACAGGTGAGGGAACAAAAATGTTTTAGGGTACGGGTTAGTGTTAGTGTACGGGTTAGGATTAGGTTACGGGTTAGGGAAAGGTTTAGGTTTAGATTTAGGGACAGGTTTAAGGTTAAGGTTAGGGACAATGAACGGGTAAGTTTCAGGTTACAGATGAGGGTACAAAAACATTTTAGGCTTAGGGTACGGGTTACTCTTAGTGTCCAGTTTAGGATTAGTGTACGTGTAGGGTAAGGGTTAGGGTTAGAGTTAGGTTTAGGCTTAGGGTTACGGTTAGCGAATGGCCAAGCTTTAGGGTACAGGTGAGGGTAAGAATTCGTGTTAAGGTTAGGGAACATGTTAGGGTACGGGTTAGTGTTAGTGTACATTTTAGGATCAGGGTACGTTTTATTGTAAGGTATAGGGTTAGGGTTAGGGTTAGGTTTAGCGAACGGGTAAGGTTTAGGGTATAGGTGAGGGAACGCAAACTTTTTAGAGTTACGGTATTTGTTAGGGTACGGGTTAGTGTTAGAGTATGGATTAGGATTAGAGTATGGGTTAGGGTAAGTGTTAGGGTTAGTGTTAGCTTTATGTTTAAGGTTAATGTTAGTGTTAGCCAATGGGTAAGCTTTAGGGTACAGGTGAGACTGTGAAAATATGTTAGGTTTAGAGTACATGTTAGATTACGGGTTAGGGTTAATGTAAGGGTTAGGAATAGGGTATGGTGTAGGGTAAGGTTTAGGGTTAGGTTTAGTGTTAGCACTCGGGTAAGTTTTAGGGTACATGTGAGGATACGAAAACGTGTGAAGTTTAGGGTATGTGTCAGGGTAGGGTTCAGTGTTAGAGTACCGGATAGGGTTAGGGTTCGTTAAGGATAAGGGTTCGGGTTAGTTAAGGGTTAGGTTTAGGGTTCATGTGAGCATTAGAAAACGGGTTTACGGTACAGGTGAGGGTACAAAAACTTTTTAGTGCTAGCGAACATATTAGGGTATGGGTTAGGGTTAGTGAATGGGTTACGATTGTGATATGGCTTAGGCTAAGGTTTAGGGTTAAGGTAGGTTTAGGTTTAGTGTTAGGGTTAGCGAATGGGTAAGTTTTAGGGTACAGGTGAGGGTACGAAAACGTGTTAGTGTTAGGTTATGTGTTAGGGTAAGGGTTACTGTTAGTGTACGGTTTAGGTTTAGGGTACGGGTTAGGGTAAGGTTTAGGGTTAGGTGTAGGGTTTGGTATAGGGTTAGGGTGGAGTTATCAAATGGTAAGGTTTAGGGTACAGGTAAGGGTACGGAAACGTGTTAGGGTCAGGGTACGTATTAGGGTACGGGTTAGTGTTAGTGTATGGGTTAAGATTAGGGTACAGGGTTAGGGTAAGATTTAGAGCTAGGGTTACGTTTAGGTTTAGGGTTAGGTTTAGGGACAGCGAGCGGGTAAGCTTTAGGGTACACATTAGGGTACGAAAACGTGTTAGGCTTAGGGTACATGCTAGGGTTCATGTTAGGCTTAGTGCACGGATTAGGATTAGGGTACAGGTTAGGGTAAGGTATAGGGATAGGGTTAGGTTTGGTGAATGGTTAATATTTAGTGTACAGGTGAGGGTACAGAAATGTTTTAGTGTACACGTTAGTCTTCGTGTATGGGTTAGGATTATGGGACGGGTTAGGGTAAGTTTCAGGGTTAGGTTTAGGGATAAGATTAGGGTTAAGGTTAGGGATAGCGAACAGGTAAGTATCAGGTTAAAAGTGAAGGTACGAAAACATGTTAAGCTTAGAGTATGGGTTAGTGTTAGTGTACGGGTTATGATTGGGGTACCATTTAGGGTAAGGTTAGGGTTATGGTTAGGGATAGGTTTAGGGTTAAGGTTAGGGATAGCGAACGGGTATGGTTCAGGTTACATGTGAGGGTTACGAATACGTGTTAGGGTTAGGGTACGTGATAGGGTACGGTTTATTTTTAGTGTATGGTTTTGGATTAGTGTATGCGTTAGGGTAAGATTTAGGGGCAGGTTTAGGGTTAAGGTTTGGTTTAGGTTTAGGTTTAGTGTTAACGAACGGGTAAGGTTTAGGGTACAGGTGAGGGTACGAAAAGCTTTTAGGGTTAGGAAACGTCTTAGTGTATGGGTTAGTTTTAGTATACGGGTTAGGATTAGGGTACAGGTTAGGGTAAGGATTAGGGTTAGGTTTAGGTTTAGGTTTAGGGTTAGTGTTAGGTTTCGTGAATGGTAAGTTTTAGGGTACAGGTGAGGGTACGAAAACGTGTTGCGTTTAGGGTACCTGTTAGTTTCCTGGTTAGTTTTAGAGTATGTTTTAGGATAAGAGCATAGGTTCGGGTAAGGTTTAGGGTTAGGGTTAGGGTTAGGTTTAGGATTAGTGTTATGGTTATCAAACAGTTAAGTTTTAGGGTACATTTGAGGGTATGAAAAGCTTTTAGGGTTAGGGTATGTGTTAGGATATGTGTTAGTGTTAGTGTATGCATTAGCATTAGGGTACGGGTTAGGGTTATGTTTAGGGCTAGGGTTAGGGTTAGCGAACAGGTAACCTTTAGGGTACAGGTGAGGGTATGGAAAAGTGTTAGTGTCAGGGTATGTGTTAGGGCACATGTTAGTGTGAGTGTATGGTTTAGTATTAGGGTACGGGTTAGGCTAAAGTTTAGGGTTGGGGTTAGGTTTGGATTAGGGGTATGGTTAGGGTTAGCGAACAGGTAAGGTTTAGGGTACAGATGAGGGTACGGAAAACTGTTACAGTCAGGGTACGTGTTAGGGCAAGGGTTAGTGTTAGTGTATGCATAAGGATTTGAGTACGTGTTAGGGTAAGGTGTAGGGTTGGGGTTAGGTTTAGGTTTAGGTTTAGGTTTAGGGGTAGGGTTACCGAAGGGTAAGGTTTAAGATACAAATGAGGGTATGGCAACGAGTTATAGTCAGGGTACGTGTTAGGGCATGGTTTAGAGTTGGTGTACGGGTTAGGATTAGGGTACGGGTTAGGGTAAGGTGTAGGGTTGTGGTTAGGTTTATGTTTAGGGCCAGGGTTAGGGTTAGCGAATTGGTAAGGTTTAGGGTACAGTTGAGGTTATGGAAAATTTTAGGGCCAGGGTACGTGTTAGGGCATGCATTAGTGTTAGTGTATGGGTTAAGATTAGGGTTCGGGTTAGGGTAAGGTGTAGGTTTGGGGTCTGTTTCGGTTTAGGACTACGGTTCGGGTTAGCAAACTTGTAAGGTTTAGGGTATAGGTGAGGTTACAGAAAAGTGTTGGGGTCAGGTGCCTGTTTAGGCAGAGGTTAGTGTTACTGAACGGTTTAGGATTATGATTCGGGTTGGTGTAAGGTGTAGGGTTAGTGTTAGGTTTAGGTGTAGGGCTAGGGCTAGTGTTCGCGAATGGGTCATGTTTATGGTACAGGTGAGGGTAAGGAAACTTTTTAGGGTCATGTTACGTGTTACGGCATGGGTTAGTGTTAGTGTACGGGTTAGGATTATGCTACGGTTTAGGGTAAAGGTAGGGTTGCAGTTAGGGTTAGGTTTAGGGTTAGGGTTAGCGTTTGTGAATGGGTAACATTTAGTGTACAGGTGAGGGAACAAAAATGTTTTAGGGTACGGGTTAGTGTTAGTGTATGTGTTAGGATTAGGTTACGGGTTAGGGAAAGGTTTAGGTTTAGATTTAGGGACAGGTTTAAGGTTAAGGTTAGGGACAATGAACGGGTAAGTTTCAGGTTACAGATGAGGGTACAAAAACATTTTAGGCTTAGGGTACGGGTTACTCTTAGTGTCAAGTTTAGGATTAGTGTACGTGTAGGGTAAGGGTTAGGGTTAGAGTTAGGTTTAGGCTTAGGGTTACGGTTAGCGAATGGCCAAGCTTTAGGGTACAGGTGAGGTTAAGAATATGCGTTAAGGTTAGGGAACATGTTAGGGTACGGGTTAGTGTTAGTGTACATTTTAGGATCAGGGTACGTTTTATTGTAAGGTATAGGGTTAGGGTTAGGGTTAGGTTTAGCGAACGGGTAAGGTTTAGGGTATAGGTGAGGGCAGGCAAAGTTTTTAGAGGTACGGTATATGTTAGGGTACGGGTTAGTGTTAGAGTATGGATTAGGATTAGAGTATGGGTTAGGGTAAGTGTTAGGGTTAGTGTTAGCTTTATGTTTAAGGTTAGTGTTAGTGTTAGCCAATGGGTAAGCTTTAGGGTACAGGTGAGACTGTGAAAAAATGTTAGGTTTAGGGTACATGTTAGATTACGGGTTAGTGTTAATGTAAGGTTTAGGAATAGGGTATGGTGTAGGGTAAGGTTTAGGGTTAGGTTTAGTGTTAGCACTCGGGTAAGTTTTAGGGTACATGTGAGGATACGAAAACGTGTGAAGTTTAGGGTATGTGTCAGGGTAGGGTTCAGTGTTAGAGTACCGGTTAGGGTTAGGGTTCGTTAAGGATAAGGGTTCGGGTTAGTTAAGGGTTAGGTTTAGGGTTCATGTGAGCATTAGAAAACGGGTTTACGGTACAGGTGAGGGTACAAAAACTTTTTAGTGCTAGCGAACATATTAGGGTATGGGTTAGTGTTAGTGAATGGGTTACGATTGTGATATGGCTTAGGCTAAGGTTTAGGGTTAAGGTAGGTTTAGGTTTAGTGTTAGGGTTAGCGAATGGGTAAGTTTTTGGGTACAGGTGAGGGTACGAAAACGTGTTAGTGTTAGGTTATGTGTTAGGGTAAGGGTTATTGTTAGTGTACGGTTTAGCTTTAGGGTACGGGTTAGGATAAGGTTTAGGGTTAGGTGTAGGGTTTGGTTTAGGGTTAGGGTGGAGTTATCAAATGGTAAGGTTTAGGGTACAGGTGAGGGTACGGAAACGTGTTAGGGTCAGGGTACGTATTAGGGTATGGGTTAGTGTTAGTGTATGGGTTAAGATTACGGTACAGGGTTAGGGTAAGATTTAGAGTTAGGGTTACGTTTAGGTTTAGGGTTAGGTTTAGGGATAGCGAGCGGGTAAAGTTTAGGGTACACATGACGGTACGAAAATGTGTTAGGCTTAGGGTACATGCTAGGGTTCATGTTAGGCTTAGTGCACGGATTAGGATTAGGGTACAGGTTAGGGTAAGGTTTAGGGATAGTGTTAGGGATAGGTTTTAGGGTTAGGGTTAGGTTTGGTGAATGGTTAATATTTAGTGTACAGGTGAGGGTACAGAAATGTTTTTGTGTACACGTTAGTGTTCGTGTATGGGTTAGGATTATGGGACGGGTTAGGGTAAGTTTTAGGGTTAGGTTTAGGCATAAGATTAGGGTTAAGGTTAGGGATAGCGAACAGGTATGTATCAGGTTAAAAGTGAAGGTACGAAAACATGTTAAGCTTAGAGTACGGGTTAGTGTTAGTGTACGGGTTATGAATGGTGTACCATTTAGGGTAAGGTTAGGTTTAGGGTTAGGGATAGGTTTAGGGTTTAGGTTAGGGATAGCGAACGGGTATGGTTCAGGTTACATGTGAGGGTTACGAATACGTGTTAGGGTTAGGGTACGTGATAGGTTATGGTTTATTTTTAGTGTACGGTTTAGGATTAGTGTATGGCTTAGGGTAAGATTTAGGGGCAGGTTTAGGGTTAAGGTTTGGTTTAGGTTTAGGTTTAGTGTTAACGAACGGGTAAGGTTTAGGGTACAGGTGAGGGTACGAAAAGCTTTTAGGGTTAGGAAACGTCTTAGTGTATGGGTTAGTTTTAGTATACGGGTTAGGATTAGGGTACAGGTTAGGGTAAGGATTAGGGTTAGGGTTAGGTTTAGGTTTAGGGTTAGTGTTAGGTTTCGTGAATGGTAAGTTTTAGGGTACAGGTGAGGGTACGAAAACGTGTTACGTTTAGGGTACCTGTTAGTTTCCTGGTTAGTTTTAGAGTACGTTTTAGGATAAGTGCACAGGTTCAGGTAAGGTTTAGGGTTAGGGTTAGGGTTAGGTTTAGGATTAGTGTTATGGTTATCAAACAGTTAAGTTTTAGGGTACATTTGAGGGTATGAAAAGCTTTTAGGGTTAGGGTATGTGTTAGGATATGTGTTAGTGTTAGTGTATGCATTAGCATTAGGGTACGGGTTAGGGTTATGTTTAGGGCTAGGATTAGGGTTAGCGAACAGGTAACATTTAGGGTACAGGTGAGGGTATGGAAAAGTGTTAGTGTCAGGGTATGTGTTAGGGCACATGTTAGTGTGAGTGTATGGTTTAGTATTAGGGTACGGGTTAGGCTAAAGATTAGGGTTGTGGTTAGGTTTGGATTAGGGGTAGGGTTAGGGTTAGCGAACAGGTAAGGTTTAGGGTACAGATGAGGGTACGGAAAACTGTTACAGTCAGGGTACGTGTTAGGGCATGGGTTAGTGTTAGTGTATGCGTTAGCATTTGAGTACGGGTTAGGGTAAGGTGTAGGGTTGGGGTTAGGTTTAGGTTTAGGTTTAGGGGTAGGGTTACCGAAGGGTAAGGTTTAGGGTACAAATGAGGGTATGGCAACGTGTTAGAGTCAGGGTACGTGTTAGGGCATGGCTTAGACTTGGTGTACGGGTTAGGATTAGGGTACGGGTTAGGGTAAGGTGTAGGGTTGTGGTTAGGTTTATGTTTAGGGCTAGGGTTAGGGTTAGCGAATGGGTAAGGTTTAGGTTACAGTTGAGGGTGTGGAAAATTTTAGGGTCAGGGTACGTGTTAGGGCATGCGTTAGTGTTAGTGTATGGGTTAAGATTAGGGTGCGGGTTAGGGTAAGGTGTAGGTTTGGGGTCCGTTTCGGTTTAGGACAATCGTTCGGGTTAGCAAACTTGTAAGGTTTAGGGTATAGGTGAGGTTACAGAAAATTGCTGGGGTCAGGGTGCGTGTTAAGGCAGAGGTTAGTGTTAGTGAAAGGGTTAGGATTATGATTCGGGTTGGTGTAAGGTGTAGGGTTAGTGTTAGGTTTAGGTGTAGGGCTAGGGCTAGTGTTCGCGAATGGGTGATGTTTATGGTACAGGTGAGGGTAAGGAAACGTATTAGGGTCATGTTACATGTTAGGGCATGGGTTAGTGTTAGTGTATGGGTTAGGATTAGGGTACGGTTTAGGGTAAAGTTAGGGTTGCGATTAGGGTTAGTTTTAGGGTTAGGGTTATGGTTTGTGAACGGGTAACATTTAGTGTACAGGTGAGGGAACAAACATGTTTTAGGGTACGGGTTAGTGTTAGTGTACGGGTTAGGATTAGGTTACGGGTTAGGGAAAGGCTTAGGTTGAGGTTTAGGAACAGGTTTAAGGTTAAGGTTAGGGACAGTGAACGGGTAAGTTTCAGGTTACAGATGAGGGTACAAAAACATTTTAGGCTTAGGGTACGGGTTACTCTTACTGTCCAGTTTAGGATTAGTGTACGTTTAGGGTAAGGGTTAGGGTTAGAGTTGTTTTTAGGCTTAGGGTTACGGATAGCGAACGGCCAAGCTTTAGGGTACAGGTGAGGGTAAGAATACATGTTAAGGTTAGGGAACGTGTTAGGGTACGGGTTAGTGTTAGTGTACATGTTAGGATCAGGGTACGTTTTATTGTAAGGTATAGGGTTAGGGTTAGGGTTAGGTTTAACTAACGGGTAAGGTTTAGGTATAGGTGAGGGCACACAAAGTTTTTAGAGTTACGGCATATGTTAGGGTACGGGTTAGTGTTAGAGTATGGATTAGGATTAGAGTATGGGTTAGGGTAAGTGTTAGGGTTAGTGTTAGCTTTATGTTTAAGGTTAGTGTTAGTCTTAGCCAATGGGTAAACTTTAGGGTTCAGGTGAGACTGTGAAAAAATGTTAGGTTTAGGGTACATGTTAGATTATGGGTTAGTGTTAATGTAAGGTTTAGGAATAGGGTATGGTGTAGGGTAAGGTTTAGGGTTAGGTTTAGTGTTAGCACTCGGGTAAGTTTTAGGGTACATGTGAGGATACGAAAACGTGTGAAGTTTAGGGTATGTGTCAGGGTAGGGTTCAGTGTTAGAGTACCGGTTAGGGTTAGGGTTCGTTTAGGATAAGGGTTCCGGTTAGTTAAGGGTTAGGTTTAGGGTAGGGTTCATGTTAGCATTAGAAAACGGGTTTAGGGTACAGGTGAGGGTACAAAAACTTTTTAGTGCTAGCGAGTATATTAGGGTATGGGTTAGTGTAAGTGAATGGGTTACGATTGTGATATGGCTTAGGCTAAGGTTTAAGGTTAAGGTAGGTTTAGGTTTAGTGTTAGGGTTAGCGAAAGGGTAAGTTTTAGGGTACAGGTGAGGGTACGAAAACGTGTTAGTGTTAGGTTATGTGTTAGGGTAAGGGTTACTGTTAGTGTACGGTTTAGGTTTAGGGTACGGGGTAGGGTAAGGTTTAGGTTTAGGTGTAGGGTTTGGTTTAGGGTTAGGGTGGAGTTATCAAATGGTAAGGTATAGGGTACAGGTGAGGGTACGGAAACGTGTTAGGGTCAGGGTACGTATTAGGGTACGGGTTAGTGTTAGTGTATGGGTTAAGATTAGGGTACAGGTTTAGGGTAAGATTCAGAGTTAGGGTTACGTTTAGGTTTACGGTTAGGTTTAGGGATAGCGAGTGGGTAAGGTTTAGGGTACACATGAGGGTACGAAAACGTGTTAGGCTTAGGGTACATGCTAGGGTTCATGTTATGCGTAGTGCACGGATTAGGATTAGGGTACAGGTTAGGGTAAGGTATAGGGATAGGGTTAGGGATAGGTTTTAGGGTTAGGGTTAGGTTTGGTGAATGGTTAATATTTAGTGTACAGGTGAGGGTACAGAAATGTTTTAGTGTATGCGTTAGTGTTCGTGTATGGGTTAGGATTATGGGACGGGTTAGGGTAAGTTTTAGGGTTAGGTTTAGGGATAAGATTAAGGTTAAGGTTAGGGATAGCGAACAGGTAAGTATCAGGTTAAAAGTGAAGGTACGAAAACATGTTAAGCTTAGAGTACGGGTTAGTGTTAGTGTACGGGTTATGATTGGGGTACCATTTAGGGTAAGGTTAGGGTTAGGGTTAGGGATAGGTTTAGGGTTAAGGTTAGGGATAGCGAACGGGTATGGTTCAGGTTACATGTGAGGGTTACGAATACGTGTTAGGGTTAGGGTACGTGATAGGTTACGGTTTATTTTTAGTGTACGGTTTTGGATTAGTGTATGGGTTAGGGTAAGATTTAGGGGCAGGTTTAGGGTTAAGGTTTGGTTTAGGTTTAGGTTTAGTGTTAACGAACGGGTAAGGTTTAGGGTACAGGTGAGGGTACGAAAAGCTTTTAGGGTTAGGAAACGTCTTAGTGGATGGGTTAGTTTTAGTATACGGGTTAGGATTAGGGTACAGGTTAGGGTAAGGATTAGGATTAGGGTTAGGTTTAGGTTTAGGGTTAGTGTTAGGTTTCGTGAATGGTAAGTTTTAGGGTACAGGTGAGGGTACGAAAACGTGTTACGTTTAGGGTACCTGTTAGTTTCCTGGTTAGTTTTAGAGTACGTTTTAGGATAAGAGCACAGGTTCGGGTAAGGTTTAGGGTTAGGGTTAGGGTTAGGTTTAGGATTAGCGTTATGGTTATCAAACAGTTAAGTTTTAGGGTACATTTGAGGGTATGAAAAGCCTTTAGGGTTAGGGTATGTGTTAGGATATGTGTTAGTGTTAGTGTACACATTAGCATTAGGGTACGGGTTAGGGTTATGTTTAGGGCTAGGGATAGGGTTAGCGAACAGGTAACCTTTAGGGTACAGGTGAGGGTATGGAAAAGTGTTAGTGTCAGGGCATGTGTTAGGGCACATGTTAGTGTGAGTGTATGGTTTAGTATTAGGGTACGGGTTAGGCTAAAGATTAGGGTTGGGGTTAGTTATGGATTAGGGGTAGG
The DNA here is from genome assembly GCF_949752795.1 of Hyperoodon ampullatus. NCBI lineage: Eukaryota > Metazoa > Chordata > Mammalia > Artiodactyla > Ziphiidae > Hyperoodon > Hyperoodon ampullatus. The sequence goes on from NC_136933.1 coordinate 1,376,383, forward strand.
GTTACGGTTAGCGAACAGGTAAGGTTTAGGGTACAGATGAGGGTACGGAAAAGTGTTACACTCAGGGTACGTGTTAGGTCATGGGTTAGTGTTAGTGTATGCGTTAGGATTTGAGTACGGGTTAGGGTAAGGTGTAGGGTTGGGGTTAGGTTTAGGTTTAGGTTTAGGCGTAGGGTTACGAAAGGGTAAGGTTTAGGATACAAATGAGGATATGGCAACGTGTTAGAGTCAGGTTACGTGTTAGGGCATGGTTTAGAGTTGGTGTACGGGTTAGGATTAGGGTACGGGTTAGGGTAAGGGGTAGGGTTGTGGTTAGGTTTATGTTTAGGGCTAGGGTTAAGGTTAGCGAATGGGTAAGGTTTAGGGTACAGTTGAGGGTATGGAAAATTTTAGGGTCAGGGTACGTGTTAGGGCATGCATTAGTGTTAGTCTATAAGTTAAGATTAGGGTGCGGGTTAGGGTAAGGTGTAGGTTTGGGGTCCGTTTCGGTTTAGGACAATGGTTCGGGTTAGCAAACTTGTAAGTTTTAGGGTATAGGTGAGGTTACAGAAAAGTGTTGGTGTCAGGGTGCGTGTTAAGGCACAGGTTAGTGTTAGTGAAAGGGTTAGGATTATGATTCGGGTTGGTGTAAGGTGTAGGGTTAGTGTTAGGTTTAGGTGTAGGGCTAGGGCTAGTGTTCGCGAATGGGTGATGTTTATGGTACAGGTGAGGGTAAGGAAACGTGTTAGGGTCATGTTACGTGTTAGGGCATGGGTTAGTGTTAGTGTATGGGTTAGGATTAGGGTACGGTTTAGGGTAAAGGTAGGGTTGCGGTTAGGGTTAGCTTTAGGGCTAGGGTTAGGGTTTGTGAATGGGTAACATTTAGTTTACAGGTGAGGGAACAAAAATGTTTTAGGGTACGGGTTAGTGTTAGTGTACGGGTTAGGATTAGGTTACGGGTTAGGGAAAGGTTTAGGTTTAGGTTTAGGTACAGGTTTAAGGTTAAGGTTAGGGACAGTGAACGGGTAAGTTTCAGGTTACAGATGAGGGTACAAAAACATTTTAGGCTTAGGGTACGGGTTACTCTTAGTGTCCAGTGTAGGATTAGTGTACGTTTAGGGTACGGGTTAGGTAAGGTTTAGGGTAAGGTGTAGGGTTTGGTTTAGGGTTAGGGTGGAGTTATCAAATGGTAAGGTATAGGGTACAGGTGAGGGTACGGAAACGTGTTAGGGTCAGGGTACGTATTAGTGTACGGGTTAGTGTTAGTGTATGGGTTAAGATTAGTGTACAGGGTTACAGTAAGATTTAGAGTTAGGGTTACGTTTAGGTTTAGGGTTAGGTTTAGGGATAGCGAGCGGGTAAGGTTTAGGGTACACATGAGGGTACGAAAACGTGTTAGGCTTAGGGTACATGCTAGGGTTCATGTTAGGCTTAGTGCACGGATTAGGATTAGGGTACAGGTTAGGGTAAGGATTAGGGTTAGGGTTAGGGTTAGGTTTAGGATTAGTGTTATGGTTATCAAACTGTTAAGTTTTAGTGTACATTTGAGGGTATGAAAAGCTCTTAGGGTTAGGGTATGTGTTAGGATATGTGTTAGTGTTAGTGTATGCATTAGCATTAGGGTACGGGTTAGGGTTATGTTTAGGGCTAGGGTTATGCTTAGCGAACAGGTAACATTTAGGGTACAGGTGACGGTGTGGAAAAGTGTTAGTGTCAGGGTATGTGTTAGGGCACATGTTAGTGTGAGTGAATGGTTTAGTATTAGGGTACAGGTTAGGCTAAAGATTAGGGTTGGGGTTAGGTTTGGATTAGGGGTAGGGTTAGGGTTAGCGAACAGGTAAGGTTTAGGGTACAGATGAGGGTATGGAAAACTGTTACAGTCAGGGTACGTGTTAGGGCATGGGTTAGTGTTAGTGTATGCGTTAGGATTTGAGTACGGGTTAGGGTAAGGTGTAGGGTTGGGGTTAGGTTTAGGTTTAGGTTTAGGGTAGGGTTACCAAAGGGTAAGGTTTAGGATACAAATGAGGGTATGGCAACGTTTTAGAGTCAGGGTACGTGTTAGGGCATGGTTTAGAGTTGGTGTACGTGTTAGGATTAGGGTAACGGTTAGGGTAAGGTGTAGGGTTGTGGTTAGGTTTATGTTTAGGGCTAGGGTTACGGTTAGCGAATGGGTAAGGTTTAGGGTACAGTTGAGGGTATGGAAAATTTTAGGGTCAGTGTACATGTTAGGGCATGCGTTAGTGTTAGTGTATGGGTTAAGATTAGGGTGCGGGTTAGGGTAAGGTGTAGGTTTGTGGTCCGTTTCGGTTTAGGACTACGGTTCGGGTGAGCAAACTTGTAAGGTTTAGGGTATAGGTGAGGTTACAGAAAAGTGCTGGGGTCAGGGTGCGTGTTAAGGCAGAGGTTAGTGTTAGTGAACGGGTTAGGATTATGTTTCGGGTTGGTGTAAAGTGTAGGGTTAGTGTTAGGATTAGGTGTAGGGCTAGAGCTAGTGTTCGCGAATGGGTGATGTTTATGGTACAGGTGAGGGTAAGGAAACGTGTTAGGGTCATGTTACTTGTTAGGTCATGGGTTAGTGTTAGTGTACGGGTTAGGATTAGCGTACGGTTTAGGGTAAAGGTAGGGTTGCGGTTAGGGTTAGGTTTAGGGTTAGGGTTAGGGTTTGTGAATGGGTAACATTTAGTGTACAGGTGAGGGAACAAAAATGTTTTAGGGTACGGGTTAGTGTTAGTGTACGGGTTAGGATTAGGTTACGGGTTAGGGAAAGGTTTAGGTTTAGGTTTAGGGACAGGTTTTAGGTTAAGGTTAGCGACAGTGAACGGGTAAGTTTCAGGTTACAGATGAGGGTACAAAAACATTTTAGGCTTAGGGTACGGGTTACTCTTAGTGTCCAGTTTAGGATTAGTGTACGTTTAGGGTAAGGGTTAGGGTTAGAGTTAGGTTAGGCTTAGGGTTACGGTTAGCGAACGGCCAAGCTTTAGGGTACAGGTGAGGGTAAGAATACGTGTTAAGGTTAGGGCACGTGTTAGGGTACGGGTTAGTGTTAGTGTACATGTTAGGATCAGGGTACGTTTTATTGTAAGGTATAGGGTTAGGGTTAGGGTTAGGTTTAGCGAACGGGTAAGGTTTAGGGTATAGGTGAGGGCACGCAAACTTTTTAGAGTTACGGTATGTGTTAGGGTACGGGTTAGTGTTAGAGTATGGATTAGGATTAGAGTATGGGTTAGGGTAAGTGTTAGGGTTAGTGTTAGCTTTATGTATAAATTTAGTGTTAGTGTTAGCCAATGGGTAAGCATTAGGGTACAGGTGAGACTGTGAAAAAATGTTAGGTTTAGGGTACATGTTAGATTATGGGTTAGTGTTAATGTAAGGTTTAGGAATAGGGTATGGTGTAGGGTAAGGTTTAGGGTTAGGTTTAGTGTTAGCACTCGGGTAAGTTTTAGGGTACATGTGAGGATACGAAAACGTGTGAAGTTTAGGGTATGTGTCAGGGTAGGGTTCAGTGTTAGAGTAGCGGTTAGGGTTAGGGTTCGTTTAGGATAAGGGTTCGGGTTAGTTAAGGGTTAGGTTTAGGGTTCATGTTAGCATTAGAAAACGGGTTTAGGGTACAGGTGAGGGTACAAAAACTTTTTAGTGCTAGCGAACATATTAGGGTATGGGTTAGTGTTAGTGAATGGGTTACGATTGAGATATGGCTTAGCCTAAGGTTTAGGGTTAAGGTAGGTTTAGGTTTAGTGTTAGGGTTAGTGAACGGGTAAGTTTTAGGGTTCAGGTGAGGGTACGAAAACGTGTTAGTGTTAGGTTATGTGTTAGGGTAAGGTTTACTGTTAGTGTACGGTTTAGGTTTAGGGTACGGGTTAGGTAAAGTTTAGGGTTAGGTGTAGGGTTTGGTTTAGGGTTAGGGTGGAGTTATCAAATGGTAAGGTTTAGGGTACAGGTGAGGGTACGGAAACGTGTTAGGGTCAGGGTACGTATTAGTGTACGGGTTAGTGTTAGTGTATGGGTTAAGATTAGTGTACAGGGTTACAGTAAGATTTAGAGTTAGGGTTACGTTTAGGTTTAGGGTTAGGTTTAGGGATAGCGAGCGGGTAAGGTTTAGGGTACACATGAGGGTACGAATACGTGTCAGGCTTAGGGTACATGCTAGGGTTCATGTTAGGCTTAGTGCACGGATTAGGATTCGGGTACAGGTTAGGGTAAGGTATAGGGATAGGGTTAGGGATAGGTTTTAGGGTTAGGGTTAGGTTTGGTGAATGGTTAATATTTAGTGTACAGGTGAGGGTACAGAAATGTTTTAGTGTACGCGTTAGTGTTCGTGTATGGGTTAGGATTATGGGAGGGGTTAGGGTAAGTTTTAGGTTTAGGTTTAGGGATAAGATTAGGGTTAAGGTTAGGGATAGCGAACAGGTAAGTATCAGGTTAAAAGTGAAGGTACGAAAACATGTTAAGCTTAGAGTACGGGTTAGTGTTAGTGTACGGGTTATGATTGGGGTACCATTTAGGGTAAGGTTAGGGTTAGGGTTAGGAATAGTTTTAGGGTTAAGGTTAGGGATAGCGAACGGGTATGGTTCAGGTTACATGTGAGGGTTATGAATACGTGTTAGGGTTAGGGTACGTGATAGGTTACGGTTTATTTTTAGTGTACGGTTTAGGATTAGTGTATGGGTTAGGGTAAGATTTAGGGGCAGGTTTAGGGTTAAGGTTTGGTTTAGGTTTAGGTTTAGTGTTAATGAATGGGTAAGGTTTAGGGTACAGGTGAGGGTAAGAAAAGCTTTTAGGGTTAGGAAACGTCTTAGTGTATGGGTTAGTTTTAGTATACGGGTTAGGATTAGGGTACAGGTTAGGGTAAGGATTAGGGTTAGGGTTAGGGTTAGGTTTAGGTTTCGGGTTAGTGTTAGGTTTCGTGAATGGTAAGTTTTAGGGTACAGGTGAGGGTACGAAAACGTGTTACGTTTAGGGTACCTGTTAGTTTCCTGGTTAGTTTTAGAGTACGTTTTAGGGTAAGAGCACAGGTTCGGGAAAGGTTTAGGGTTAGGGTTAGGGTTAGGTTTAGGATTAGTGTTATGGTTATCAAACAGTTAAGTTTTAGGGTACATTTGAGGGTATGAAAAGCTTTTAGGGTTAGGGTATGTGTTAGGATATGTGTTAGTGTTAGTGTATGCATTAGCATTAGGGTACGGGTTAGGGTTATGTTTAGGCCTAGGGTTAGGGTTAGCGAACAGGTAACCTTTAGGGTACAGGTGAGGGTATGGAAAAGTGTTAGTGTCAGGGTATGTGTTAGGGCACATGTTAGTGTGAGTGTATGGTTTAGTATTAGGGTACGGGTTAGGCTAAAGATTAGGGTTGGGGTTAGGTTTGGATTAGGTGTAGGGTTAGGGTTAGCGAACAGGTAAGGTTTAGGGTACAGATGACGGTACGGAAAACTCTTACAGTCAGGGTACGTGTTAGGGCATGGGTTAGTGTTAGTGTATGCGTTAGGATTTGAGTACGGGTTAGGGTAAGGTGTAGGGTTGGGGTTAGGTTTAGGTTTAGGTTTAGGGGTAGGGTTACCAAAGGGTAAGGTTTAGGATATAAATGAGGGTATGGCAAAGTGTTAGAGTCAGGGTACGTGTTAGGGCATTGTTTAGAGTTGGTGTACGGGTTAGGATTAGGGTACAGGTTAGGGTAAGGAGTAGGGTTGTGGTTAGGTTTATGTTTAGGGCTAGGGTTACGGTTAGCGAATGGGTAAGGTTTAGGGTACAGTTGAGGGTATGGAAAATTTTAGGGTCAGTGTACGTGTTAGGGCATGCGTTAGTGTTAGTGTATGGGTTAAGATTAGGGTGCGGGTTAGGGTAAGGTGTAGGTTTGTGGTCCGTTTCGGTTTAGGACTACGGTTTGGGTGAGCAAACTTGTAAGGTTTAGGGTATAGGTGAGGTTACAGAAAAGTGCTGGGGTCAGGGTGCGTGTTAAGGCAGAAGTTAGTGTTAGTGAATGGGTTAGGATTATGTTTCGGGTTGGTGTAAGGTGTAGGGTTAGTGTTAGGATTAGGTGTAGGGCTAGGGCTAGTGTGCGCGAATGGGTGATGTTTATGGTACAGGTGAGAGTAAGGAAACGTGTTAGGGTCATGTTACATGTTAGGGCATGAGTTAGTGTTAGTGTACGGGTTAGGATTAGCGTACGGTTTAGGGTAAAGGTAAGGTTGCGGTTAGGGTTAGGTTTAGGGTTAGGGTTAGGGTTTGTGAATGGGTAACATTTAGTGTACAGGTGAGGGAACAAAAATGTTTTAGGGTACGGGTTAGTGTTAGTGTACGGGTTAGGATTAGGTTACGGGTTAGGGAAAGGTTTAGGTTTAGGTTTAGGGACAGGTTTTAGGTTAAGGTTAGCAACAGTGAACGGGTAAGTTTCAGGTTACAGATGAGGGTACAAAAACATTTTAGGCTTAGGGTACGGGTTACTCTTAGTGTCCAGTTTAGGATTAGTGTACGTTTAGGGTAAGGGTTAGGGTTAGAGTTAGGTTAGGCTTAGGGTTACGGTTAGCGAACGGCCAAGCTTTAGGGTACAGGTGAGGGTAAGAATACGTGTTAAGGTTAGGGCACGTGTTAGGGTACGGGTTAGTGTTAGTGTACATGTTAGGATCAGGGTACGTTTTATTGTAAGGTATAGGGTTAGGGTTAGGGTTAGGTTTAGCGAACGGGTAAGGTTTAGGGTATAGGTGAGGGCACGCAAACTTTTTAGAGTTACGGTATGTGTTAGGGTGCGGGTTAGTGTTAGAGTATGGATTAGGATTAGAGTATGGGTTAGGGTAAGTGTTAGGGTTAGTGTTAGCTTTATGTATAAATTTAGTGTTAGTGTTAGCCAATGGGTAAGCATTAGGGTACAGGTGAGACTGTGAAAAAATGTTAGGTTTAGGGTACATGTTAGATTACGGGTTAGTGTTAATGTAAGGTTTAGGAATAGGGTATGGTGTAGGGTAAGGTTTAGGGTTAGGTTTAGTGTTAGCACTCGGGTAAGTTTTAGGGTACATGTGAGGATACGAAAACGTGTGAAGTTTAGGGTATGTGTCAGGGTAGGGTTCAGTGTTAGAGTACCGGTTAGGGTTAGGGTTCGTTTAGGATAAGGGTTCGGGTTAGTTAAGGGTTAGGTTTAGGGTTCATGTTAGCATTAGAAAACGGGTTTAGGGTACAGGTGAGGGTACAAAAACTTTTTAGTGCTAGCGAACATATTAGGGTATGGGTTAGTATTAGTGAATGGGTTACGATTGAGATATGGCTTAGCCTAAGGTTTAGGGTTAAGGTAGGTTTAGGTTTAGTGTTAGGGTTAGTGAATGGGTAAGTTTTAGGGTTCAGGTGAGGGTACGAAAACGTGTTAGTGTTAGGTTATGTGTTAGGGTAAGGGTTACTGTTAGTGTACGGTTTAGGTTTAGGATACGGGTTAGGTAAGGTTTAGGGTTAGGTGTAGGGTTTGGTTTAGGGTTAGGGTGGAGTTATCAAATGGTAAGGTTTAGGGTACAGGTGAGGGTACGGAAACGTGTTAGGGTCAGGGTACGTATTAGTGTACGGGTTAGTGTTAGTGTATGGGTTAAGATTAGTGTACAGGGTTACAGTAAGATTTAGAGTTAGGGTTACGTTTAGGTTTAGGGTTAGGTTTAGGGATAGCGAGCGGGTAAGGTTTAGGGTACACATGAGGGTACGAAAACGTGTTAGGCTTAGGGTACATGCTAGGGTTCATGTTAGGCTTAGTGCACGGATTAGGATTAGGGTACAGGTTAGGGTAAGGTATAGGGATAGGGTTAGGGATAGGTTTTAGGGTTAGGGTTAGGTTTGGTGAATGGTTAATATTTAGTGTACAGGTGAGGGTACAGAAATGTTTTAGTGTATGCGTTAGTGTTCGTGTATGGGTTAGGATTATGGGACGGGTTAGGGTAAGTTTTAGGGTTAGGTTTAGGGATAAGATTAGGGTTAAGGTTAGGGATAGCGAACAGGTAAGTATCAGGTTAAAAGTGAAGGTACGAAAACATGTTAAACTTAGAGTACGGGTTAGTGTTAGTGTACGGGTTATGATTGGGGTACCATTTAGGGTAAGGTTAGGGTTAGGGTTAGGAATAGTTTTAGGGTTATGGTTAGGGATAGCGAACGGGTATGGTTCAGGTTACATGTGAGGGTTACGAATACGTGTTAGGGTTAGGGTACGTGATAGGTTACGGTTTATTTTTAGTGTACGGTTTAGGATTAGTGTATGGGTTAGGGTAAGATTTAGGGGCAGGTTTAGGGTTAAGGTTTGGTTTAGGTTTAGGTTTAGTGTTAACGAACGGGTAAGGTTTAGGGTACAGGTGAGGGTAAGAAAAGCTTTTAGGGTTAGGAAACGTCTTAGTGTATGGGTTAGTTTTAGTATACGGGTTAGGATTAGGGTACAGGTTAGGGTAAGGATTAGGGTTAGGGTTAGGGTTAGGTTTAGGTTTAGGGTTAGTGTTAGGTTTCGTGAATGGTAAGTTTTAGGGTACAGGTGAGGGTACGAAAACGTGTTACGTTTAGGGTACCTGTTAGTTTCCTGGTTAGTTTTAGAGTACGTTTTAGGGTAAGAGCACAGGTTCGGGTAAGGTTTAGGGTTAGGGTTAGGGTTAGGCTTAGGATTAGTGTTATGGTTATCAAACAGTTAAGTTTTAGGGTACATTTGAGGGTATGAAAAGCTTTTAGGTTTAGGGTATGTGTTAGGATATGTGTTAGTGTTAGTGTATGCATTAGCATTAGGGTACGGGTTAGGGTTATGTTTAGGGCTAGGGTTAGGGTTAGCAAACAGGTAACCTTTAGGGTACAGGTGAGGGTATGGAAAAGTGTTAGTGTCAGGGTATGTGTTAGGGCACATGTTAGTGTGAATGTATGGTTTAGTATTAGGGTACGGGTTAGGCTAAAGATTAGGGTTGGGGTTAGATTTGGATTAGGGGTAGGGTTAGGGTTAGAGAACAGGTAAGGTTTAGGGTACAGATGAGGGTACGGAAAACTGTTACAGTCAGGGTACGTGTTAGGGCATGGGTTAGTGTTAGTGTATGCGTTAGGATTTGAGTATGGGTTAGGGTAAGGTGTAGGGTTGGGGTTAGGTTTAGGTGTAGGTTTAGGGGTAGGGTTACCAAAGGGTAAGGTTTAGGATACAAATGAGGGTATGGCAGCGTGTTAGAGTCAAGGTACATGTTAGGGCATGGTTTAGAGTTAGTGTACGGTTTAGGATTAGGGTATGGGTTAGGGTAAGGGGTAGGGTTGTGGTTAGGTTTATGTTTAGGGCTAGGGTTAGGGTTAGCAAATGGGTAAGGTTTAGGGTACAGTTGAGGGTATGGAAAATTTTAGGGTCAGGGTACGTGTTAGGGCATGCGTTCGTGTTAGTGTATGGGTTAAGATTAGGGTGCGGGTTAGGGTAAGGTGTAGGTTTGGGGTCCGTTTTGGTTTAGGACAACGGTTCGGGTTAGCAAACTTGTAAGGTTTAGGGTATAGGTGAGGTTACAGAAAAGTGTTGGGGTCAGGGTGCGTGTTAAGGCAGAGGTTAGTGTTAGTGAAAGGGTTAGGATTATGATTCGGGTTGGTGTAAGCTGTAGGGCTAGTGTTAGGTTTAGGTGTAGGGCTAGGGCTAGTGTTCGCGAATGGGTGATGTTTATGGTACAGGTGAGGGTAAGGAAACTTGTTAGGGTCATGTTACATGTTAGGGCATGGGTTAGTGTTAGTGTACGGGTTAGGATTAGGGTACGGTTTAGGGTAAAGGTAGGGTTGCGATTAGGGTTAGGTTTAGGGTTAGGTTTAGGGTTTGTGAATGGGTAACATTTAGTGTACAGGTGAGGGAACAAAAATGTTTTAGAGTACGGGTTAGTGTTCGTGTACGTGTTAGGATTAGGGTACGGTTTAGGGTAAAGGTAGGGTTGCGGTTAGGGTTAGGTATAGGGTTAGGGTTAGGGTTTGTGAATGGGTAACATTTAGAGTACAGGTGAGGGAACAAAAATGTTTTAGGGTACGGGTTAGTGTTAGTGTACGGGTTAAGATTAGGTTACGGGTTAGGGAAAGGTTTAGGTTTAGGTTTAGGGACAGGTTTAAGGTTAAGGTTAGGGACAGTGAACGGGTAAGTTTCAGGTTACAGATGAGGGTACAAAAACATTTTAGGCTTAGGGTACGGGTTACTCTTAGTGTCCAGTTTAGGATTCGTGTACGTTTAGGGAAAGGGTTAGGGTTATAGTTAGGTTTAGGCTTAGGGTTACAGTTAGCGAACGGCCAAGCATTAGGGTACAGGTGAGGGTAAGAATACGTGTTAAGTTTAGGGAAAGTGTTAGGGTACGGGTTAGTGTTAGTGTACATGTTAGGATCAGGGTACGTTTTATTGTAAGGTATAGGGTTAGGGTTAGGGTAAGGTTTAGCGAATGGGTAAGGTTTAGGGTATAGGTGACGGCACCCAAAATTTTTAGAGTTACGGTATGTGTTAGGGTACGGGTTAGTGTTAGAGTATGGATTAGGATTAGAGTATGGGTTAGGGTAAGTGTTAGGGTTAGTGTTAGCTTTATGTTTAAGGTTAGTGTTAGTGTTAGCCAAAGGGTAAGCTTTAGGGTACAAGTGAGACTGTGAAAAAATATTTGGTTTACGGTACATGTTAAATCATGGGTTAGTGTTAATGTAAGGTTTAGGAATAGGGTATGGTGTAGGGTAAGGTTTAGGGTTAGGTTTAGTGTTAGCACTCGTGTAAGTTTTAGGGTACATGTGAGGATACGAAAACGTGTGAAGATTAGGGTATGTGTCAGGGTAGGGTTCAGTGTTAGAGTACCGGTTAGGGTTAGGGTTCGTTTAGGATAAGGGTTCGGGTTAGTTAAGGGTTAGGTTTAGGGTTCATGTTAGCATTAGAAAACGGGTTTAGGGTACAGGTGAGGGTACAAAATCTTTTTAGTGCTAGCGAACATATTAGGGTATGGGTTAGTGTTAGTGAATGGGTTACGATTGTGATATGGCTTAGGCTAAGGTTTAGGGTTAAGGTAGGTTTAGGTTTAGTGTTAGGGTTAGCGAACGGGTAAGTTTTAGGGTACAGGTGAGGGTACGAAAACGTGTTAGTGTTAGGTTATGTGTTAGGGTAAGGGTTACTGTTAGTGTACGGTTTAGGTTTAGGGTACAGGTTAGCGTAAGGTTTAGGGTTAGGTGTAGGGTTTGGTTTAGGGTTAGGGTGGAGTTATCAAATGGTAAGGTTTAGGGTACAGGTGAGGGTAAGGAAACGTGTTAGGGTCAGGGTACGTATTAGGGTACGGGTTAGTGTTAGTGTATGGGTTAAGATTAGGGTACAGGGTTAGGGTGAGATTTAGAGTTAAGGTTACGTTTAGGTTTAGGGTTAGGTTTAGGGATAGCGAGCGGGTAAGGTTTAGGGTACACATGAGGGTACGAAAACGTGTTAGGCTTAGGGTACATGCTAGGGTTCATGTTAGGCTTAGTGCACGGATTAGGATTAGGGTACAGGTTAGGGTAAGGTATAGGGATAGGTTTGGGGATAGGTTTTAGGGTTAGGGTTAGGTTTGGTGAATGGTTAATATTTAGTGTACAGGTGAGGGTAGAGAAATGTTTTAGTGTACGCGTTAGTGTTCGTGTATGGGTTAGGATTATGGGACGGGTTAGGGTAAGTTTTAGGGTTAGGTTTAGGGATAAGATTAGGGTTAAGGTTAGGGATAGCGAACAGGTAAGTATCAGGTTAAAAGTGAAGGTACGGAAACATGTTAAGCTTAGAGTACAGGTTAGTGTTAGTGTACGGGTTACGATTGGGGTACCATTTAGGGTAAGGTTAGGGTTAGGGTTAGGGATAGGTTTAGGGTTAAGGTCAGGGATAGCGAACGGGTATGGTTCAGGTTACATGTGAGGGTTACGAATACGTGTTAGGGTTAGGGTACGTGATAGGTTACGGTTTATTTTTAGTGTACGGTTTAGGATTAGTGTATGGGTTAGGGTAAGATTTAGGGGCAGGTTTAGGGTTAAGGTTTGGTTTAGGTTTAGGTTTAGTGTTAATGAACGGGTAAGGTTTAGGGTACACGTGAGGGTACAAAAAGCTTTTAGGGTTAGGAAACGTCTTAGTGTATGGGTTAGTTTTGGTATACGGGTTAGGATTAGGGTACAGGTTAGGGTAAGGATTAGGTTTAGGGTTAGGTTTAGGTTTAGGGTTAGTGTTAGGTTTCGTGAATGGTAAGTTTTAGGGTACAGGTGAGGGTACGAAAACGTGTTACGTTTAGGGTACCTGTTAGTTTCCTGGTTAGTTTTAGAGTACGTTTTAGGATAAGAGCACAGGTTCGGGTAAGGTTTAGGATTAAGGTTAGGGTTAGGTTTAGGATTAGTGTTATGGTTATCAAACAGTTAAGTTTTAGGGTACATTTGAGGGTATGAAAAGCTTTCAGGGTTAGGGTATGTGTTAGGATATGTGTTAGTGTTAGTGTATGCATTAGCATTAGTGAACGGGTTAGGGTTATGTTTAGGGCTAGGGTTAGGGTTAGCGAACAGGTAACCTTTAGGGTACAGGTGAGGGTATGGAAAAGTGTTAGTGTCAGGGTATGTGTTAGGGCACATGTTAGTGTGAGTGTATGGTTTAGTATTAGTGTACGGGTTAGGCTAAAGATTAGGGTTGGGGTTAGGTTTGGATTAGGGGTAGGGTTAGGGTTAGCGAACAGGTAAGGTTTAGGGTACAGATGAGTGTAAGGAAAACTGTTACAGTCAGGGTACGTGTTAGGGCATGGGTTAGTGTTAGTGTATGCGTTAGGATTTGAGTACGGGTTAGGGTAAGGTGTAGGGTTGGGGTTAGGTTTAGGTTTAGGTTTAGGGGTAGGGTTACCAAAAGGTAAGGTTTAGGATACAAATGAGGGTATGGCAACGTGTTAGAGTCAGGGTACGTGTTAGGGCATGGTTTAGAGTTGGTGTACGGGTTAGGATTAGGGTACGGGTTAGGGTAAGGTGTAGGGTTGTGGTTAGGTTTATGTTTAGGGCTAGGGTTAGGGTTAGCGAATGGGTACGGTTTAGGGTACAGTTGAGGGTATGGAAAATTTTAGGGTCAGGGTACGTGTTAGGGCATGCGTTATTGTTAGTGTATGGGTTAAGATTAGGGTTCGGGTTAGGGTAAGGTGTAGGTTTGGGGTCTGTTTCGGTTTAGGACTACGTTTCGGGTTAGGACACTTGTAAGGTTTAGGGTATAGGTGAGGTTACAGAAAAGTGTTGGGGTCAGGGTGCGTGTTAAGGCAGAGGTTAGTGTTAGTGAACGGGTTAGGATTATGATTCGGGTTGGTGTAAGGTGTAGAGTTAGTGTTAGGTTTAGGTGTTGCGCTAGGAGTAGTGTTCGCGAATGGGTGATGTTTATGATAAGGTGAGGGTAAGGAAACGTGGTAGGGTCATGTTACTTGTTAGGGCATGGGGTACTGTTAGTGTATGGGTTAGGATTAGGGTACGGTTTAGGGTAAAGTTAGGGTTGCGGTTAGGGTTAGGGTTAGGGTTAGGGTTAGGGTTAGGGTTAGCGAACGGGTAAGGTTTAGGGTATAGGTGAGGGCACGCAAATTTTTAGAGTTACGGTATGTGTTAGGGTACGGGTTAGTGTTAGAGTATGGATTAGGATTAGAGTATGGGTTAGGGTGAGTGTTAGGGTTAGTGTTAGCTTTATGTTTAAGGTTAGTGTTAGTGTTAGCCAATGGGTAAGCTTTAGGGTACAGGTGAGACTGAAAAAATGTTAGGTTTAGGGTTCATGTTAGATTACGGGTTAGTGTTAATGTAAGGTTTAGGAATAGGGTATGGTGTAGGGTAAGGTTTAGGGTTAGGTTTAGTGTTAGCACTCGGGTAAGTTATAGGGTACATGTGAGGATACGAAAACGTGTGAAGTTTAGGGTATGTGTCAGGGTAGGGTTCAGTGTTAGAGTACCGGTTAGGGTTAGGGTTCGTTTAGTATAAGGGTTCGGGGTAGTTAAGGGTTAGGTTTAGGGTTCATGTTAGCATTAGAAAACGGGTTTAGGGTACAGGTGAGGGTACAAAAACTTTTTAGTGCTAGCGAACATATTAGGTATGGGTTAGTGTTAGTGAATGGGTTATGATTGTGATATGGCTTAGGCTAAGGTTTAGGGTTAAGGTAGGTTTAGGTTTAGTGTTAGGGTTAGCGAACGGGTAAGTTTTAGAGTACAGGTGAGGGTACGAAAACGTGTTTGTGTTAGGTTATGTGTTAGGGTAAGGGATACTGTTAGTGTACGGTTTAGGTTTAGGGTACGGGTTAGGGTAAGATTTAGGGTTAGGTGTAGGGTTTGGTTTAGGGTTAGGGTGGAGTTATCAAATGGTAAGGTTTAGGGTACAGGTGAGGGTACGGAAACGTGTTAGGGTCAGGTTACGTATTAGGGTACGGGTTAGTGTTAGTGTATGGGTTAAGATTAGGGTACAGGGTTAGGGTAAGATTTAGAGTTAGGGTTACGTTTAGGTTAAGGGTTAGGTTTATGGATAGCGAGCGGGTAAGGTTTAGGGTACACATGAGGGTACGAAAACGTGTTAGGCTTAGGGTACATGCTAGGGTTCATGTTAGGCTTAGTGCACGGATTAGGATTAGGGTACAGGTTAGGGTTAGGTATAGGGATAGGTTTAGGGATAGGTTTTAGGGTTAGGGTTAGGTTTGGTGAATGGTTAATATTTAGTGTACAGGTGAGGGTACAGAAATGTTTTAGTGTACGCGTTAGTCTTCGTGTATGGGTTAGGATTATGGGACGGGTTAGGGTAAGTTTTAGGGTTAGGTTTAGGGATAAGATTAGGGTTAAGGTTAGGGATAGCGAACAGGTAAGTATCAGGTTAAAAGTGAAGGTACGAAAACATGTTAAGCTTAGAGTACGGGTTAGTGTTAGTGTACGGGTTATGATTGGGGTACCATTTAGGGTAAGGTTAGGTTCAGGGTTAGGGATAGGTTTAGGGTTAAGGTTAGGGATAGCGAACGGGTATGGTTCAGGTTACATGTGAGGGTTACGAATACGTGTTAGGGTTAGGGTACGTGATAGGTTATGGTTTATTTTTAGTGTAAGGTTTAGGATTAGTGTATGTGTTAGTGTAAGATTTAGGGGCAGGTTTAGGGTTAAGGTTTGGCTTAGGTTTAGGTTTAGTGTTAACGAACGGGTAAGGTTTAGGGTACAGGTGAGGGTACGAAAAGCTTTTAGGGTTAGGAAACGTCTTAGTGTATGGGTTAGTTTTAGTATAGGTGTTAGGATTAGGGTACAGGTTAGGGTAAGGATTAGTGTTAGGGTTAGGTTTAGGTTTAGGGTTAGTGTTAGGTTTCGTGAATGGTAAGTTTTAGGGTACAGGTGAGGGTACGAAAACGTGTTACCTTTAGGGTACCTGTTAGTTTCCTGGTTAGTTTTAGAGTACGTTTTAGGGTAAGAGCACAGGTTCGGGCAAGGTTTAGGGTTAGGTTTAGGGTTAGGTTTAGGATTAGTGTTATGGTTATCAAACAGTTAAGTTTTAGGGTACATTTGAGGGTATGAAAAGCTTTTAGGGTTAGGGTATGTGTTAGGATATGTGTTAGTGTTAGTGTATGCATTAGCATTAGGGTACGGGTTAGGGTTATGTTTAGGGCTAGGGTTAGGGTTAGCGAACAGGTAACCTTTAGGGTACAGGTGAGGGTATGGAAAAGTGTTAGTGTCAGGGTATGTGTTAGGGTACATATTAGTGTGAGTGTATGGTTTAGTATTAGTGTACGGGTTAGGCTAAAGTTTAGGGTTGGGGTTAGGTTTGGATTAGGGGTAGGGTTAGGGTTAGCGAACAGGTAAGGTTTAGGGTACAGATGAGTGTAAGGAAAACTGTTACAGTCAGGGTACGTGTTAGGGCATGGGTTAGTGTTAGTGTATGCGTTAGGATTTGAGTACGGGTTAGGGTAAGGTGTAGGGTTGGGGTTATTTTTAGGTTTAGGTTTAGGGGTAGGGTTACCAAAAGGTAAGGTTTAGGATACAAATGAGGGTATGGCAACGTGTTAGAGTCAGGGTACATGTTAGGGCATGGTTTAGAGTTGGTGTACGGGTTAGGATTAGGGTACGGGTTAGGGTAAGGGGTAGCGTTGTGGTTAGGTTTATGTTTAGGGCTAGGGTTAGGGTTAGCGAATGGGTACGGTTTAGGGTACAGTTGAGGGTATGGAAAATTTTAGGGTCAGGGTACGTGTTAGGGCATGCGTTAGTGTTAGTGTATGGGTTAAGATTAGGTTTCGGGTTAGGTTAAGGTGTAGGTTTAGGGTCCGTTTCGGTTTAGGACTACGGTTCGGGTTAGCAAACTTGTAAGGTTTAGGGTATAGGTGAGGTTACAGAAAAGTGTTGGGGTCAGGGTGCGTGTTAAGGCAGAGGTTAGTGTTAGTGAACGGGTTAGGATTATGATTCGGGTTAGTGTAAGGTGTAGGGTTAGTGTTAGGTTTAGGTGTAGGGCTAGGGCTAGTGTTCGCGAATGGGTGATGTTTATGGTACAGGTGAGGGTAAGGAAACGTGTTAGAGTCATGTTACGTGTTAGGGCATGGGTTACTGTTAGTGTACGGGTTAGGATTAGGGTACGGTTTAGGGTAAAGGTAGGGTTGCGGTTAGGGTTAGGTTTACGGTTAGGGTTAGGGTTTGTGAATCGGTAACATTTAGTGTATAGGTGAGGGAACAAAAATGTTTTAGGGTACGGGTTAGTGTTAGTGTACGGGTTAGGATTGGTTACAGGTTAGGGAAAGGTTTAGATTTAGGTTTAGGGACAGGTTTAAGGTTAAGGTTAGGGACAGTGAACGGGTAAATTTCAGGTTACAGATGAGGGTACAAAAACATTTTAGGCTTAGGGTACTGGTTACTCTTAGTGTCCAGTTTAGGATTAGTGTACGTTTAGGGTAAGGGTTAGGGTTAGAGTTAGGTTTAGGCTTAGTTATTGTTAGCGAATGGCCAAGCTTTAGGGTACAGGTGAGGGTAAGAATACGTGTTAAGGTTAGGGCACGTGTTAGGGTACGGGTTAGTGTTAGTGTACATGTTAGGATCAGGGTACGTTTTATTGTAAGGTATAGGGTTAGGGTCAGGGTTAGGTTTAGCGAACGGGTAAGGTTTAGGGTATAGGTGAGGGCACGCAAACTTTTTAGAGTTACGGTATGTGTGAGGGTACGGGTTAGTGTTAGAGTATGGATTAGGATTAGAGTATGGGTTAGGGTAAGTGTTAGGGTTAGTGTTAGCTTTATGTTTAAGGTTAGTGTTAGTGTTAGCCAATGGGTAAGCTTTAGGGTACAGGTGAGACTGTGAAAAAATGTTAGGTTTAGGGTACATGTTAGATTACGGGTTAGTGTTAATGTAAGGTTTAGGAATAGGGTATGGTGTAGGGTAAGGTTTAGGGTTAGGTTTAGTGTTAGCACTCGGGTAAGTTTTAGGGTACATGTGAGGATACGAAAACGTGTGAAGTTTAGGGTATGTGTCTGGGTAGGGTTCAGTGTTAGAGTACCGGTTAGGGTTAGGGTTCGTTTAGGATAAGGGTTCGGGTTAGTTAAGGGTTAGGTTTAGGGTTCATGTTGGCATTAGAAAACGGGTTTAGGGTACAGGTGAGGGTACAAAAACTTTTTAGTGTTAGCAAACATATTAGGGTATGGGTTAGTGTTAGTGAATGGGTTACGATTGTGATATGGCTTAGGCTAAGGTTTAGGGTTAATGTAGGTTTAGGTTTAGTGTTAGGGTTAGCGAACGGGTAAGTTTTAGGGTACAGGTGAGGGTACGAAAACGTGTTAGTGTTAGGTTATGTGTTAGGGTAAGGGTTACTGTTAGTGTACGGTTTAGGTTTAGGGTACGGGTTAGGGTAAGGTTTAGGGTTAGGTGTAGGGTTTGGTTTAGGGTTAGGGTGGAGTTATCAAATGGTAACGGTTAGGGTACAGGTGAGGGTACGGAAACGTGTTAGGGTCAGGGTACGTATTAGGGTACGGGTTAGTGTTAGTGTATGGGTTAAGATTAGGGTACAGGGTTAGGGTAAGATTTAGAGTTAGGGGTACGTTTAGGTTTAGGGTTAGGTTTAGGGATAGCGAGCGGGTAAGGTTTAGGTTACACATGAGGGTACGAAAACGTGTTAGGCTTAGGGTACATGCTAGGGTTCATGTTAGGCTTAGTGCACGGATTAGGATTAGGGTACAGGTTAGGGTAAGGTATAGGGATAGGGTTAGGGATAGGTTTTAGGGTTAGGGTTAGGTTTGGTGAATGGTTAATATTTAGTGTATAGGTGAAGGTACAGAAATGTTTTTGTGTACGCGTTAGTGTTCGTGTATGGGTTAGGATTATGTGATGGGTTAGGGTAAGTTTTAGGGTTAAGTTTAGGGATAAGATTAGGGTTAAGGTTAGGGATAGCGAACAGGTAAGTATCAGGTTAAAAGTGAAGGTACGAAAACATGTGAAGCTTAGAGTACGTGTTAGTGTTAGTGTACGGGTTATGATTGGGGTACCATTTACGGTAAGGTTAGGATTAGGGTTAGGGATAGGTATAGGGTTAAGCTTAGGGATAGCGAACGGGTATGGTTCAGGTTACATGTGAGGGTTACGAATACGTGTTAGGGTTAGGGTACGTGATAGGTTACGGTTTATTTTTAGTGTACGGTTTAGGATGAGTGTATGGTTTACGGTAAGATTTAGGGACAGGTTTAGGGTTAAGGTTTGGTTTAGGTTTACGTTTAGTGTTAACGAACGGGTAAGGTTTAGGGTACAGGTGAGGGTACGAAAAGCTTTTAGGGTTAGGAAACGTCTTAGTGGATGGGTTAGTTTTAGTATACGGGTTAGGATTAGGGTACAGATTAGGGTAAGGATTAGGGTTAGGGTTAGGTTTAGGTTTAGGATTTGTGTTAGGTTTCGTGAATGGTAAGTTTTAGGGTACAGTTGAGCGTACGAAAACGTGTTACGTTTAGGGTACCTGTTAGTTTCCTGGTTAGTTTTAGAGTACGTTTTAGGATAAGAGCACAGGTTCGGGTAAGGTTTAGGGTTAGGTTTAGGGTTAGGTTTAGGATTAGTGTTATGGTTATCAAACAGTTAAGTTTTAGGGTACATTTGAGGGTATGAAAAGCTTTTAGGGTTAGGGTATGTGTTAGGATATGTGTTAGTGTTAGTGTATGCCTTAGCATTAGGGTACGGGTTAGGGTTATGTTTAGAGCTAGGGTTAGGTTTAGAGAACAGGTAACCTTTAGGGTTCAGGTGAGGGTATGGAAAAGTGTTAGTTTCAGGGTAGGTGTTAGGGCACATGTTAGTGTGAGTGTATGGTTTAGTATTAGGGTAAGGGTTAGGCTAAAGATTAGGGTTGGGGTTAGGTTTGGATTAGGGGTAGGGTTAGGGTTAGCGAACAGGTAAGGTTTAGGGTACAGATGAGGGTACGGAAAACTGTTACAGTCAGGGTACGTGTTAGGGCATGGGTTAGTGTTAGTGTATGCGTTAGGATTTGAGTACGGGTTAGGGTAAGGTGTAGGGTTGGGATTAGGTTTAGGTTTAGGTTTACGGTTACGGATACCAAAGGGTAAGGTTTAGGATACAAATGAGGGTATGGCAACGTGTTAGAGTCAGGGTACGTGTTAGGGCATGGTTTAGAGTTGGTGTACGGGTTAGGATTAGGGTACGTGTTAGGGTAAGGTGTAGGGTTGTGGTTAGGTTTATGTTTAAGGCTAGGGTTAGGGTTAGCGAATGGGTAAGGTTTAGGGTACAGTTGAGGGTATGGAAAATTTTAGGGTCAGGGTACATGTTAGGGCATGCGTTATTGTTAGTGTATGGGTTAAGTTTAGGGTGCGGGTTAGGGTAAGGTGTAGGTTTTGGGTCCGTTTCGGTTTAGGACAACGGTTCCGGTTAGCAAACTTGTAAGGTTTAGGGTATAGGTGAGGTTACTGAAAAGTGTTGGGGTCAGGGTGCGTGTTAAGGCAGAGGTTAGTGTTAGTGAACGGGTTAGGATTATGATTCGGGTTGGTGTAAGTTGTAGGGATAGTGTTAGGTTTAAGTGTAGGGCTAGGGCTAGTGTTCGCGAATGGGTGATGTTTATGGTACAGGTGAGGGTAAGGAAACCTGTTAGGGTCATGTTACGTGTTAGGGCATGGGTTAGTGTTAGTGTACGTGTTAGGATTAGGATACGTTTTAGGGTAAAGGTAGGGTTGCGGTTAGGGTTAGGTTTAGGGTTAGGGTTAGGGTTTGTGAATGGGTAACATTTAGAGTACAGGTGTGGGAACAAAAGTATTTTAGGGTACAGGTGAGTGTTAGTGTATGGGTTAGGATTAGGTTACGGGTTAGGGAAAGGTTTAGGTTTAGGTTTAGGGACAGGTTTAAGGTTAAAGTTAGGGACAGTGAACGGGTAAGTTTCAGGTTACAGATGAGGGTACAAAAACATTTTAGGCTTAGGGTACGGGTTACTCCTAGTGTCCAGGTTAGGATTAGTGTACGTTTAGGGTAAGGGTTAGGGTTAGAGTTAGGTTTAGGCTTAGGGTTACAGTTAGCGAACGGCCAAGCTTTAGGGTACAGGTGAGGGTAAGAATACGTGTTAAGGTTAGGGAACATGTTAGGGTACGGGTTAGTGTTAGTGCACATGTTAGGATCAGGGTACGATTTATTGTAAGGTATAGGGTTAGGGTTAGGGTTAGGTTTAGCGAATGGGTTAGGTTTAGGGTATAGGTGAGGGCACGCAAACATTTAGAGTTACGGTATGTGTTAGGGTACGGGTTAGTGTTAGAGTATGGAATAGGATTAGAGTATGGTTTAGGGTAAGTGTTAGGGTTAGTGTTAGCTTTATGTTTAAGGTTAGTGTTAGTGTTAGCCAATGGGTAAGCTTTAGGGTACAGGTGAGACTGTGAAAAAATATTAGGTTTAGGGTACATGTTAGATTACGGGTTAGTGTTAATGTAAGGTTTAGGAATAGGGTATGGCGTAGGGTAAGGTTTAGGGTTAGGTTTAGTGTTAGCACTCGGGTAAGCTTTAGGGTACATGTGAGGATACGAAAACGTGTGAAGTTTAGGGTATGTGTCAGGGTAGGGTTCAGTGTTAGAGTACCGGTTAGGTTTAGGGTTCATTTAGGATAAGGGTTCGGGTTAGTTAAGGGTTAGGTTTAGGGTTCATGTTAGCATTAGAAAACGGGTTTAGGGTACAGGTGAGGGTACAAAATCTTTTTAGTGCTAGCGAATATATTAGGGTATGGTTAGTGTTATTGAATGGGTTACTTTTGTGATATGGCTTAGGCTAAGGTTTAGGGTTAAGGTAGGTTTAGATTTAGTGTTAGTGTTAGTGAACGGGTAAGTTTTAGGGTACAGGTGAGGGTATGAAACGTGTTAGTGTTAGGTTATATGTTAGGGTAAGGGTTACTGTTAGTGTACTGTTTAGGTTTAGGGTACGGGTTAGGGTAAGGTTTAGGGTTAGGTGTAGGGTTTGGTTTAGGGTTAGGGTGCAGTTATCAAATGGTAAGGTTTAGGGTACAGGTGAGGGCACGGAAAAGTGTTAGGGTCAGGGTACGTATTAGGGTATGGGTTAGTGTTAGTGTATGGGTTAAGATTAGGGTACAGGGTTAGGGTAAGCTTTAGAGTTAGGGTTACATTTAGGTTTAGGGTTAGGCTTAGGTATAGCGAGCGGGTATTTTTTACGGTACACATTAGGGTACGAAAACGTGTTAGGCTTAGGGTACATGTTAGGGTTCATGTTAGGCTTAGTGCACAGAATAGGATTAGGGTACAGGTTAGGGTAAGGTATAGGGATAGGTTTTAGGGTTAGGGTTAGGTTTGGTGAATGGTTAATAATTAGTGTTCAGGTGAGGGTACAGAAATATTTTAGTGTACGCGTTAGTGTTCGTGTATGGGTTAGGATTATGGGACGGGTTAGGGTAAGTTTTAGGGTTAGGTTTAGGGATAAGATTAGGGTTAAGGTTAGGGATAGCGAACAGGTAAGTATCAGGTTACAAGTGAAGGTACGAAACCATGTTAAGCTTAGAGTACAGGTTAGTGTTAGTGTACGGGTTATGATTGGGGTACCATTTAGGGTAATTTTAGGGTTAGGGTTAGGGATAGGTTTAGGGTTAAGGTTAGGGATAGCGAACGGGTATGGTTCAGGTTACATGTGAGGGTTATGAATACGTGTTAGGGTTAGGGTACGTGATCGGTTACGGTTTATTTTTAGTGTACGGTTTTGGATTAGTGTATGGGTTAGGGTAAGATTTAGGGGCAGGTTTAGGGTTAAGGTTTGGTTTAGGTTTAGGTTTAGTGTTAACGAATGGTAAGGTTTAGGGTACAGGGGAGCGTACGAAAAGCTTTTAGGGTTAGGAGACGTCTTAGTGGATGGGTTAGTTTTAGTATACGGGTTAGGTTTAGGGTACAGGTTAGGGTAAGGATTAGGGTTAGGGTTAGGTTTAGGTTTAGGGTTAGTGTTAGGTTTCGTGAATGGTAAGTTTTAGGGTACAGGTGAGGGTACGAAAACGTGTTACGTTTAGGGTACCTGTTAGTTTCCTGGTTAGTTTTAGAGTACGTTTTAGGATAAGAGCACAGGTTCGGGTAAGGTTTAGGGTTAGGGTTAGGGTTAGGTTTAGGATTAGTGTTATGGTTATCAAACAGTTAAGTTTTAGGGTACATTTGAGGGTATGAAAAGCTTTTAGGGTTAGGGTATGTGTTAGGATATGTGTTAGTTTTAGTGTATGCATTAGCATTAGGGTTTGGGTTAGGGTTATGTTTAGGGCTGGGGTTAGGGTTAGCGAACAGGTAACCTTTAGGGTACAGGTGAGGGTATGGAAAAGTGTTAGTGTCAGGGTATGTGTTAGGGCACATGTTAGTGTGAGTGTATGGTTTAGTATTAGGGTACGGGTTAGGCTAAAGATTAGGGTTGGGGTTAGGTTTGGATTAGGGGTAGGGTTAGGGTTAGCGAACAGGTAAGGTTTAGGGTACAGATGAGGGTACGGAAAACTGTTACAGTCAGGGTACGTGTTAGGGCATGGGTTAGTGTTAGTGTATGCGTTAGGATTTGGGTATGGGTTAGGGTAAGGTGTAAGGTGGGGGTTAGGATTAGGTTTAGGGTTAGGGGTAGGGTTACTGAAGGGTAAGGTTTACCATACAAATTAGGGTATGGAAACCTGTTAGTGTCAGGGTACTTGTTAGGACATGGGTTAGTGTTATTGTATGGGTAAGCTATAGTGTAGGGGTTAGGTTAAAGTGT
Source organism: Hyperoodon ampullatus (assembly GCF_949752795.1). Taxonomy (NCBI): domain Eukaryota; kingdom Metazoa; phylum Chordata; class Mammalia; order Artiodactyla; family Ziphiidae; genus Hyperoodon; species Hyperoodon ampullatus. The sequence goes on from NC_136933.1 coordinate 1,399,466, forward strand.
AGGGTTGGGGTTAGGTTTAGCTTTAGGTTTAGGGTTAGTGTTACTGAACGTGTATCTTCTAAGGTACAGGTGATGGTCAGGTTATGTGTTAGGGCATGGGTTAGTGTTAGCATACGGGTTAGGTTTAGGTTACGGTTTAGGGTAAGGTGTAGGGTTGTGGTTAGGTTTAGGTTTATGGCTAGGATTAGGGTTAATTAATGCTATGGTTTAGGGTAGAGTTGAGGGTATGGAAATGTTTTAGGGTCAGGGTAAGTGTTAGGGCATGGTTTGGTGTTAGTGTACGGGTTAGGATTAGGGTATGGCTTACGGTATTGTGTAGGGTTTGTGTCAGGTTTAGGTTTAGGGCTAGGGTTAGTGTTAGCGAATGGTAAGGTTTAGGGTATATGTGATGGTATAGAAAAGTGTTAGGGACAGGGTATGTGTTAGGGCCTGTGTTAGTTTTAGTGTATGGGTTAGGGTTAGGGTACAGGTTAGGGTAAGGGGAGGCTTTTGGTTAGGTTTAGGTTTAGGGCTAAGGTTAGGTTTAGTGAACGCGTAAGATTTAGTGTACAGGTGATGTTATTGTAAGTGTTAGGGTCAGGGTACCTTTTAGGGAATGGGTTAGTGAGAGTGTACGGGTTAGGATTAGGGTATGGTTTAGGGTAAAGGTAGGGTTGGGGTTAGGCTTAGGTTTAGGTTTAGGGTTAGGGTTAGCGAATGGGTAACATTTAGTGTGCAGGTGAGGGAATGAAAATGTTTTAGGGTATTGGTTAGTGTTAGTGTATGGGTTAGGATTAGGTTACGGGTTAGGGAAAGGTTTAGGTTTAGGTTTAGGGATAGGTTTAGGGTTAAGGTTAGGGACAGCGATCGGGTAAGTTTCAGGTTACACATGAGGGTACGAAAACATGTTAGGCTTATGGTACGTGTTAGGGTACGTGTTACTCTTAGTTTCCAGTTTAGGACTCGTGTATGGTTAGGGTAAGGGTTAGGGTTAGAATTATGTTTAGGCTTAGGGTTATGGTTAGCGAACTGCCAAGCTTTAGGGTACAGGTGAGGGTATGAATACATGTTAAGATTAGGGAACGTGTTAGGGTATGGGTTAGTGTTAGTGTACATGTTAGGATCAGGGTACGTTTTAGTGTAAGGTATAGGGTTAGTGTTAGTGTTAGGGTTATGGTTAGCGAATGGATAAGGTTTAGGGTACAGGTGAGGGTACAAAAATTTTTAGAGTTATGGTACGTGTTAGGGTACGGGTTAGTGTTAGAGTATGGATTAGGATTAGGGTACGGGTTAGGGTAAGGGTTAGGGTTAGCTTTAGGTTTAAGGTTAGGGTTAGTGTTAGCCAATGGGTAAGCTTTAGGGTACAGGAGAGACTGAAAAAATGTTAGGTTTAGGGTACATGTTAGATTACGGGTTAGTGTTAATGTAAGGTTTAGGAATAGGGTATGCTGTAGGTTAAGGTTAGGGTTAGCTTTATTGTTAGCAATCGGGTAAGTTTTAGGGTACATGTGAGGATACGAAAACGTGTGAAGTTTAAGGTATGTGTCAGGGTAGGGTTCAGTGTTAGAGTACTGGTTAGCATTAGGGTTCGGTTAGTTTAAGGTTTCGGGTTAAGTAAGAGTTAGGTATAGGGTTCATGTTAGAGTTAGCAAACGGGTTTAGGGTACAGGTGAGGGTACAAAAACTTTTTAGTGCTAGGAACATATTAGGGTATGGGTTAGTGTTAGTGAATGTGTTACGATTATGATATAGCTTAGGCTAAGGTTTAGGGTTAAGGTAGGTTTAGGTTTAGAGTTAGGGTTAGCGAATGCATAAGTTTTAGGGTACAGTTGAGGGTACAAAAACGTGTTAGTGTTAGCTTACATGTTAGGGAATGGGTTACTGTTAGTGTACGGTTTAGGTTTGGGGTACGGGTTAGGTTAAGGTTTAGGGTTAGGTGTAGGGTTTGGTTTAGGGTTAGGGTTGAGTTATCAAACAGTAAAGTTTAGGTTACAGTTGAGAGTATGGAAACGTGATACGGTCAGGGTACGTGTTAGGTTATGGGTTAGTGTTAGTGTATGGGTTAGGATTAGGGTACAGTTTAGGGTAAGATTTAGAGTTAGGGTTAAGGTTAGGTTTAGGGTTAAGTTTAGGGTTAGTGAGCGGGTAAGGTTGAGGGTACACATGAGGTTAAGGAAACATGTTAGGCTTAGGGTACGTGCTAGGGTTCATGTTAGACTTAGTGTATGGATTAGGATAAGGGTACAGGTTAGGGTAAGGTATAGGGATATAGTCAGGGATAGGTTTAGGGTTAGGGTTAGGTTTGGTGAATGGTTAATATTTAGCGTACAGGTGAGGGTATGGAAAATTTTTACGGTAGGCTTTAGTGTTCGTGTATGGGTTAGGATTATGGGACGGGTTAGGGTAAGTTTAGGGTTAGATTTAGGGATAAGATTAGGGTTAAGGTTAGGGATAGCGAACAGGTAAGTATCAGGTTAAAAGTGGAGGTGCGAAATCATGTTAAGCTTAGAGTACGGGTTAGTGTTAGTGTATGGGTTATGATTGGGGTAATATTTTGGGTAAGGTTAGGGTTAGGTTTAGGGATAGGTTTAGGGTTAAGGTTAGGGATAGCGAACGGGTATGGTTCAGGTTACATGTGAGGGTTACGAATACGTGTTAGGGTTAGGGTACGTGATAGGTTATGGTTTATTTTTAGTGTACAGTTTAGGATTAGCAAATGGGCTTGGGTAAGATTTCGGGGCAGGTTTAAGGTTAAGTTTAAGTTTAGGTTTAGGTTTAGTGTTAACGAACGGGTAAGGTTTAGGGTACAGGTGAGGGTACGAAAAGCTTTTAGGGTTAGGAAAAAGTCTTAGTGTACGGGTTAGTTTTAGTATAAGGGTTAGGATTAGGGTACAGGTTAGGGTAAGGTTTAGGGTTAGGGTTAGGGTTAGGTTTCGTGAATGGTAAGGTTTAGGGTACAGGTGAGGTATGAAAACGTGTTACGTTTAGGGTACGTGTTAGGTTCCAGGTTAGTTTTAGAGTACGGTTTAGGATACGTGTATGGGTTTGGGTAAGGTTTAGGGTTAGGGTTAGGGTTAGGTTTAGGATTAATTTTATGGTTATCAAACGGTTAAGTTTTAGTGTACATTTGAGGGTACAAAAAGCTTTTAGGGTTAGGGTATGTGTTAGGATACCTGTTAGTATTAGTGTATGCGTTAGCATTAGGGTACGGGTTAGGGTTATGTTTAGGGTTAGGCTTAGGTTTTGCGAATGGGTAATGTTTAGGGTACAGGTGAGGGTATGGAAAAGTGTTAGGGTCAGGGTACGTGTTAGGGCACAGGTTAGTGTGAGTGTACACTTTCGGATTAGGGTACGGGTTAGGGTAAGGAGTAAGCTTGGGTTTAGGTTTGGATTAGGGCTAGGGTTAGGGTTAGTGAACAGGTAAGGTTTAGAGTACAGATGAGGTTACGGAAAACTGTTACAGTCAGGGTACGTGTTAGCGCATGCATTAGTGTTAGTGTATGTGTTAGGATTTGGGTACGGGTTAGGGTAATGTGTACGGTTTGGGTTAGGATTAGGTTTAGGTTTAGGGGTAGGGTTTCCGAAGGGTAAGGTTTAGGATACAAATGAGGGTATGGAAACGTGTTAGGTTCAGGGTACATGTTAGGCATGGTTTAGAGTTGGTGTACGGGTTAGGATTAGGGTACGGCTTAGGTTAAGTTGTAGGGTTGGCATTAGGTTTACATTTAAGGCTAGGGTTAGGGTTAGCAAACAGGCAAGTTTTAGGGTACAGGTGAGTGTATTCAAAATTTTAGGGTCAGGGTACGTGTTAGAACACATGTTAGTGTTAGTGTATGGGTTAAGATTAGGGTACGGGTTAGGATACGGTGTAGGTTTGTTGTCCATTTTGGTTTAGGACTACAGTTCGGTTTAGCAAACGTGTAAGGTTTAGGGTACAGGTGAGGGTACAGAAAAGTGTTGGGGTCGGGGTACGTGTTAAGGCATTGGTTAGTGTTAGTGTACGGGTTAGGATTATGGTTCAGGTTAGTGTAAGGTGTAGGGTTGGTGTTAGGTTTATGTGTAGGGCTAGGGCTAGTGTTCGTGAACGGGTGATGTTTACGGTACAGGTGAGGGTAAGGAAACGTGTTAGGATCATGGTATGTGTTAGGGCATGGGTTAGTGTTAGTGTACGGGTTAGGAGTATGATACGGGTTAGGAGTATGTTACAGTTTAGGGTAAGGTGTAGGGTTGGTGTTAGGTTTAGGTTTGAGGCCTGGGTTAGTGTTAGCAATTGGGTAACATTTATGGTACCCGTGTGGGCAAGGAAATGTGTTAGGGTCAGGGTAAGTGTTAGGGTATGGGTTAGTGTTAGTGTATGGGTAAGCAATAGGGTAGGGGTTAGGGTAAGGAGTAGGGTTGCGGTTAGGTTAACTTTAGGTTTAGGGTTAGTGTTAGTGAACGTGTATCATCTAGGGTACAGGTGAGGGTACGGAATCCTGATAGGGTCAGGTTACGCGTTAGGGCATGGGTTAGTGTTAGCATATGGGTTAGTTTTAGGGTACTGGTTAGGGTAAGGTGTAGGGTTGTGGTTAGGTTTAGGTTTATGTCTAGAATTAGGGTTAGCGAACGGTATGGTTTAGGGTACAGTTGAGTGTACGGAAAAGTGTTAGGGTCAGGATAAGTGTTAGGGCATCGTTTGGTGTTAGTGTATGGGTTAGGATTAGGGTACGGCTTAGGGTAAGTTTTAGGATTTGTGTCAGGTTTAGGTTTAGGGCTAGGGTTAGCGTAAGTGAACGGTAAAGTTTAGGGTACAGGTGAGGGTACAGAAAAGTGTTAGGGACAGGGTACGTGTTAGGGCATGTGTTAGTTTTAGTGTATGGGTTACGGTTAGGGTATAGGTTAGGGTAAGGGGAGGCTTGGGGTTAGGTTTAGATTTAGGGCTAGGGTGAGGTTTAGAGAACGTGTAAGTTTCAGGGTACAGGTGATGTTATGGTAAGTGTTAGGGTCAGGGTATGTGTTAGGGAACGGGTTAGTGAGAGTGTACAGGTTAGGATTAGGGTACAGTTTAGGGTAAAGGTAGGGTTGGGGTTACGCTTAGGTTTAGGGTTAGGGTTAGGGTTAGAAAATGGGTAACAATTAGTGTAGAGGTGAGGGAACGAAAATGTTTTAGGATACAGGTGAGTGTTAGTGTACGGGTTAGGATTATGTTATGGGTTAGGGAAATTTTTAGGTTTAGGTTTAGGGATAGGTTTAGGGTTAAGGTTAGGGACAGCGAACGGGTAAGTTTCAGGTTACAGATGAGGGTACGAAAACATGTTAGGCTTAGGGTACGTGTTAGGGTACGTGTTACTGTTAGTGTCCTGTTTAGGATTCATGTACGGTTAGGTTAAGGGTTAGGGTTAGCGTTAGGTTTATGGTTAGGTTTATGGTTAGCGAACGGCCAATCTTTAGGGTACAGGTGAGGGTAAAAATACGTGTTAAAGTTAGGGAACGTGTTAGGGTACAGGTTAGTGTTAGTGTATATGTTAGGATCAGGTTATGTTTTAGTGTATGGTATAGGGTTAGTGTTAGTGTTAGGGTTTGTGTCAGCGAACGGGTAAGGTTTAGTGTATAGTTGAGGGAATGAAAACTTTTTAGAGTTATGGTACATTTTAGGATACGGGTTAGTGTTAGAGTACGGATTAGGATTAGGGTATGGGTTAGGGTAAGGGTTAGGGTTAGTGTTAGCTTTAGGTTTAAGGTTAGGGTTAGTGTTAGCCAATGGGTAAGCTGTAGGGTACAGGTGAGACTATGAAAAAATGTTAGGTTTAGGGTACGTGTTAGATTACGGGTTAGTGTTAATGTAAGGTTTAGGAATAGGGTATGGTGTAGGGTAAAGTTTATGTTTAGGTTTAGTGTTATCAATCGGGTAAGTTTTAGGGTACAGGTGAGGATACGAAAACGTGTGAAATTTAGGGTATGTGTCAGGGTAGGGTTCAGTGTTAAGGTACTGGTTAGGATTAGGGGTCGGTTAGGACAAGGGTTTTGGTTAGGTTTAGGGTTCCTGTTAGAGTTAGCAAAAAGGATTAGGGTACAGGTGAGGGTACGAAAACTTTTTAGTGCTAGGAACATATTAGGGTATGGGTTAGTGTTAGTGAATGGGTTACGATTATGATATGGCTTAGGCTAGGGTATAGGGTTAAGGTAGGTTTAGGTTTAGGGTTAGGGTTAGCGAACGGGTAAGTTTTAGGGTACAGGTGAGGGTACAAAAACGTGTTAGTGTTAGGTTACGTGTTATGGTAAAGGTTATTGATAGTGTACGGTTTAGGTTTAGGGTACGTGTTAGGGTTAGGTTTCGGGTTTGGTTTAGGGTTCGTGTTGAGTTATCGAATGGTAAGCTTTAGGGTACAGGAGAGGGTATGGGAACTTGTTAGGGTCAGGATACGTGTGAGGGTACGAGTTAGTGTTAGTGTATGGGTTAGGATTAGTGTACAATTTAGGGTAAGATTTAGAGTTAGGGTTACATTTAGGTTTAGGGTTAGGTTTAGAGATAGAGAGCCGGTAAGGTTTAGGGTACACATGAGGGTACGAAAACGTGTTAGGCTTAGGGTACGTGCTAGGGTTCATGTTAGGCTTAGTGCACGGATTAGAATTAGGGTACAGGTTAGGGTAAGGTATAGGGATTGGTTTAGGGATAAGTTTAGGGTTAGGGTACAGGTTAGGGTAAGGTATAGGGATGGGGTTAGGGATAGGTTTAGGGTTAGGGTTAGGTTTAGAAAATGGGTAATATTTAGTTTATATGTGAGGGTACGGAAATGTTTTATGGTACGCGTTAGTGTTCGTGTATGTGTTAGGATTATGGGATGGGTTAGGGTAAGTTTTAGGGTTAGGGATAAGTTTAGGGTTAAGGTTAGGGATAGCGAACAGTTAAGTATCTGTTTACAAGTGAGGGTACGAAAACATGTTAATCTTAGGGTAAGAGTTAGTGTTATTGTACGGGTTATGATTGGGGTTCCGTTTAGGGTAAGGTTAGGTCTAGGGATAGGTTTAGCATTAAGGTTAGAGATAGCGAACGGGTATGGTTCAGGTTACATGTGAGGGTTACGAATACGTGTTAGGGTTAGGGTAGGTGATAGGTTATGGTTTATTTTTAGTGTACAGTTTAGGATTAGCAAATGGGTTTGGGTAAGATTTTGGGGATGGTTTAGGGTTAAGTTTAGGTTTAGGTTTAGTGTTAACGAACGGGTAAGGTTTAGGGTACAGGTGAGAGTACGAAAAGCTTTTAGGGTTAGGAAAAGTCTTAGTGTACGGGTTAGTTTTAGTATACGGGTTAGGATTAGGGTACAGGTTAGGGTAAGGTTTAGTGTTAGGGTTAGGGTTAGGTTTCATGAACGGTAAGGTTTAGGGTACAGGTGAGAGTACACTAACGTGTTGCATTTAGGGTACGTGTTAGGTTCCAGGTTAGTTTTAGAGTATGGTTTAGGATAAGAGTACAGTTTAGGGTAAGGTTTGCGGTTAGGGTTAGGGTTAGGTTTAGGATTAGTGTTATGGTTATCTAATGGTTAAGTTTTAGTGTACATTTGAGTGTTTGAAAAGCTTTTAGGGTTAGGGTATGTGTTAGGATACGTGTTAGTGTTAGTGTATGCGTTAGCATTAGTGTACGGGTTACAGTTATATTTAGGGCTAGGGGTAGGATTAGCGAACGGGTAACGTTTAGGGTACAGGTGAGGGTATGGAAAAGTGTTAGGGTCAGGGTACGTGTTAGGGCACAGGTTACTCTGAGTGTACGGTTTAGAATTAGGGTACGGGTTAGGGTATGGGGTAGGGTTGGGATTAGGTTTGGATTAGGTCTAGGGTTAGGGTTAGCGAACAGGTAAGTTTTATGGTACAGATGCGGGTACGGGAAACTCTTACAGTCAGGGTACGTGTTAGGGCATACGTTAGTGTTAGTGTATGCATTAGGATTTGGGTACGGGTTAGGGTAAGGTGTAGCGTTGGGGTTAGGATTAGGTTTAGGCTTACAGGGAGTGTTACCAAAGGGTAAGGTTTAGGATACAAATGAGGGTACGGTAACTTGTTAGGTTAAGTGTATGTGTTAGGGCATGGTTTAGTGTTGGTGTATGGGTTAGGATTAGGGTACGGGTTAGGGTAAGGTGTAGGGTTGGGTTTAAGTTTAGGTTTATGGATAAGATTAGGGTTAGTGAACGGTATGGTTTAGGGTACAGTTGAGGGTACAGAAAAGTGTTTGGGTCAGGGTAAGTGTTAGGGCATTGGTTGGTGTTAGTGTACGGGTTAGGATTATGGTACGGCTTAGGGTAAGGTGTAGGGTTTGTGTCAGGTTTAGGTTTAGGGCTATGGTTAGGGTTATGATTAGGGTTAGCAAACGGGTAAGTTTCAGGTTACAGATGAGTGTACGAAAACATGTTAGTCTTAGGGTAAGTGTTAGGGTACGTGTTACTCTTAGTGTCCAGTTTAGGATTAGTGTACAGTTAGGGTAAGTGTTAGGGTTAGAGTTAGATTTGGGGTTAGGGTTATGGTTAGCGAACGGCCAAACTTTAGGTTACAGGTGAGGGGAAGAATACATGTTAAGGTTAGGGAATGTGTTAGGTTATGGGTTAGTGTTAGTGTACATGTTAGGATCATGGTACGTTTTAGTGTAAGGTATAGGGTTAGTGTTAAGTTTTGGGTTAGGTTTAGCGAACGGGTAAGGTTTAGGGTACAGGTGAGGATACGAAAACTTTTTACAGTTATGGTACGTGTTAGGGTATGGGTTAGTGTTAGAGTACAGATTAGGTTTAGGGTATGGTTTAGGGTAACGTTTAGGGTTAGTGTTAGCATTAGGTTTAAGGTTAGGGTTAGTGTTAGCCAATGGGTAATCTTTAGGGTACAGTTGAGACTATGAAAAAATGTTAGGTTTAGGGTCCGTGTTAGATTATGGGTTAGTGTTAATGTAAGGTTTAGGAATAGGGCATGGTGTAGGGTAAGGTTTAGGGTTAGGTTTAGTGTTAGCAATCGGGTAAGTTTTAGTGTACAAGTGAGGATATGAAAACGTGTGAAGTTTAGGGCATGTGTCAGGGTAGGTTTCAGTGTTAGAGTACTGGGTAGGATTAGGGTTCGGTTAGGATAAGGGTTCGGGTTAGGTAAGGGTTAGGTTTAGGGTTGGTGTTAGCATTCGCGAACGGGTTTAGGGTACAGGTGAGGGTACAAAAACTTTTTAGTGCTAGCGAACATATTAGGGTATGGGTTAGTGTTAGTGAACGGGTTACGATTATGGTATGGCTTAGGCTAAGGTTTAGGGTTAAGGTAGGTTTAGGGTTATGGTTAGTGAACGAGTAAGTTTTAGGGTACAGGTGAGGGTACAAAAACGTGTTAGTGTTATGTTATATGTTAGGGTAAGGGTTACTGTTATTGTACGGTTTAGGTTTAGGGTACGGGTAAGGGTAAGGTTTAGGGTTAGGTGTAGGGTTTGGTTTAGGGTTAGGGTTGAGTTATCAAACGGTAAGTTTTAGGGTACAGGTGAGGGTATGGGAACGTGTTAGGGTAGGGTACGTGGTAGGGTACCGGTTAGTGTTAGTGTATGGGTTAGGATTATGGTACAGTTTAGGGTAAGATTTAGGTTTAAGGTTACGCTTAGGTTTAGGGTTAGGTTAGAGATAGCGAATGGGTAAGGTTTAGGGTACACATGAGGGTACGGAAACGTGTTAGGCTAAGGGTAGGTGTTAGGGTTCGTGTTAGACTTAGTGTACGGATTAGGATTAGGGTACAGGTTAGTGTAAGGTATAGGGATAGGGTTAGGGATAGGTTTAGGGTTAGGGTTAGGTTTAGAAAATGGATAACATTTAGTGTATAGGTGAGGGTATGGAAATGTTTTATGGTATGCGTTAGTGTTCGTGTATGGGTTAGGATTATGGGATGGGTTAGGGTAAGTTTTAGGGTTAGGGATAAGTTTAGGGTTAAGGTTAGTTATAGCGAACAGGTAAGTATCAGTTTACAAGTGAGGGTATGAAAACATGTTAAGCTTAGGGTAAGATTTAGTGTTATTGTACAGGTTATGATTGGGGTTCCGTTTAGGGTAAGGTTAGGTTTAGGGATAGGTTTAGCATTAAGGTTAGGGATAGTGAACAGGTAAGGTTCAGGTTACATGTGACGGTTACGAATACATTTTAGGGTTTGGTTACATGATAGGTTATAGTTTATTTTTAGGGTATCGTTTAGGATTAGTGTATGGGTTAGGGTAAGTTTTAGGGTCAGGTTTAGTGTTAGGGTTAGGTTTAGGTTTAGGTTTAGTGTTAATGAACGGGTAAGGTTTAAGGTACATGTGAGGGTACAAAAAGCTGTTAGGGTTAGGAAACGTCTAAGTGTACAGGTTAGTTTTAGTATACGGGTTAGGATTAGGGTACAGGTTAGGGTAAGGCTTATGGTTAGGGTTAGGTTTAGGGTTAGGGTCAGGGTTAGGTTTTGTGAATGGGTAAGGTTTAGGGTACAGGTGATGGTACCAAAATGTTTTAGGTTTAGGGTATGTGTTAGGTTACAGGTTAGTTTTAGAGTATGGTTTATGATAAGAGTACGGGTTAGGGTAAGGTTTAGGGTTAGGGTTAGGGTTAGGTTTAGGTTTAGGATTAGTGTTATGGTTATTGAATGGTTAAGTTTTAGGGTACATTTGATGGTATGAAAAGCTTTAGGGTTAGGGTATGTGTTAGGATACACGTTAGTGTTAGTGTATGCGTTAGCATTAGGGTACTGGTTAGGGTTATGTTTAGGGCTAGGGTTAGCGCTAGCGAACGGGTAACGTTTAGGGTACAGGTGAGGGTACAGAAAAGTTTTAGGGTCAGGGTACGTGATATGGCACAGGTTAGTGTGAGTGTATGGTTTAGGATTAGGGTACAGGTTAGGGTAAGGTGTAGGGTTGGGGTTAGGTTTGGATTAGGGCTAGGGTTAGGGTTAGCAAACAGGTAAGGTTTAGGGGCAGATGAGGGTACGGAAAAATCTTAGGGTCAGGGTATGTGATCGCACATGGGTTAGTGTTAGTGTATGCGTTAGGATTTGGGTATGGGTTAGGGTAAGATGTAGCTTTGGGGTTAGGATTAAGTTTAGGGTTAAGGGTAGGGTTACCAAACAGTAAGGTTTAAGGTATAAGTGAGGTTACAGAAAAGCGTTAGGGTCAGGATATGTGTTAGGGCATGGTTTAGTGTTGGTGTACGGGTTAGGATTAGGGTACGGGTTAGGATAAGGTTTATGATTAGGTTTAGGTTTACGTTTAGGGCTAGGGTTAGGGTTATCTAACGCGTAAGGTTTAGGGTATAGGTGAGGGTATGGAAAATTTTAGGGTCAGGGTATGTGTTATGGCATGGGTTGGTGTTAGTGTATGGGTTAGGATTAGGGTACGGGAAGGGTAAGATGTAGGGTTTGGGTCATGTTTAGCATTAGAACTACAGTTCAGATTTAACGAACATGTAAGGTTTAGGGTACAGGTGAGGGTACGGAAAAGTGTTAGGGTCAGGGTACGTGTTAGGGCACAGGTTAGTGTTAGTGTAAGGGTTAAGATTATGGTTCGCTTTAGGGTAAGGTGCAGGGTTAGTGTTAGGTTTAGGTGTAGGGCTAGGTTTAGTGTTCACGAACGGGTGATGTTTATGGTAAAGGTGAGGATACGGAAACGTGTTAGTGTCATGGTACGTGTTACGTCACGGGTTAGTGTTAGTGTATGGGTTAGGATTATGGTACAGTTTAGGGTAAGGTGTAGGGTTGGTGTTCGGTCTAGGTTTAAGGCCTGAGTTAGTGTTAGTGAACGGGTAACATTTATGGTACATGTGAGGGTAAGGAAACGTGTTAGGGTCAGGGTACGTGTTAAGGCATGGGTTAGTGTTAGTGTACGGGTAAGCAATAGGTTAGGGTATAGGGTAAGGAGTAGGGTTGGGGTTAGGTTTAGGTTTAGGGTTAGGTTTAGTGTTAGCGAACGTGTAACAACATTTAGGGTACAGCTGAAGTTACGGAAACCTGATAGGGTAAGGTTATGTGTTATGGCATGGGTTAGTGTTTGAGTACGGGTTAGGATTAGGGTACGGGTTATGGTAAAGTGTAGTGTTGGGGTTAGTGTTAGGTTTAGGGTATGGATTAGGGTTAGCATGCAGTATGATTTAGGGTACAGTTAAGGGTACGGAAATTTGTTAGGGTCAGGGTATGTGTTAGGGCACGGGTCGGTGTTAGTGTATGGGTTAGGATTAGGATACGGCTTAGGGTAAGATATAGGGTTTGTGTCAGGTTTAGGTTTAGGGCTAGGTTTAGGGTTAGTGAACGGTAAGGTTTAGGGTACAGGAGAGGGTACTGAAACGGTTTTTGGTCAGGGTACGTGTTAGGGCATGGGTTAGGGTTAGGGTACGTGTTAGGGTAAGGGGTAGGGTTGGGGTTCGGTTTAGGTTTAGGTCTAGGGTTAGGGTTAATGAACGGTAAGGTTTAGGGTACATGTGAGGGTACAGAAAAGTGTTAGGGTCAGGGTACATGATAGGGCACGGATTAGTGTTGGTGTATGGGTTAGGATTAGGGCACGGGTTAGGGTAAGGTGTAGGGTTGGGTTTAGTTTTAGGTTTAGAGCTAGGGTTAGGGTTAACAAAAGGTACGGTTTAGGGTACAGGTGAGTGAACGGAAAAGTGTTAGGGTCAGGGTACATGCTAGGGGATGGGATAGTGTTAGTGTATGTGTTAGGATTAGTGTACGGGTTAGGTTAAGGTGTAGTCTTTGGGTTAGGGTTAGGTTTACATCTAGGGTTAGGGTTAGCGAACGGGTAACTCTTAGGATTCATGTGAGTATATGGAAATGTGTTAGGGTCAGGTTGCATGTTAGGACACGTGTTAGTGCTAGTGTACAGGTTAGGATAAAGGTACATGTTAGGGCAAGGTGTAGGGTTGGGTTTAGCTTTAGGTTTAGGTCTAGGGTTAGTGTTAGCTAATGGTAAGGTTTAGGGTACAGCTGAGGGGACAGAAAAGTGTTACATTTAGTGTACGTATTAGGGCATGGATTAGGGTTAGTGTATGGGTTAGGATTAGCGTACGGGTAAGGGTAAGGGGTAGGGTTGGGGTTAGGATTTGGTTAAGGGCTAGGGTTAGGGTTAGTGCACGGTAATGTTTAGGGTACATTTGAGAGTACAGAAAAGTGTTAGTGTCAGGGTAAGTGTTATTGCACGGGTTAGTGTTCATGTACGGGTTAGGATTAGGGTACGGTTTAGGGTAAAGTGTAGGGTTTGTGTTAGATTTAGGTTTAGGGTTAGGGTTACGGTTAGCAAACTCATAAGCTTTAGGTTACAGGTGATGGTACAGAAACGAGTTAGGGTCGGGGTACAAGTTAGGGTATGGTTTAATGTTAGTGTATGGGTTAGGATTAGGGCACAGATTAGGTTAAGGTGTAGGTTTCGAGTTAGATTTAGATTTAGGGCTAGGGTTATGGTTAGCGAATGGTAAAGTTTCGCGTACAAGTGAGGATACTGAAACTTGTTACGGTCAGGGTACGTGTTAGGGCACATGTTAATGTTAGTGTAAGGGTTAGCATTAGGTATGGGTTAGGGTAAGGGATAGGGTGGGCATTAGGATTAGGTTTAGGGTTAGGGTTAGGGTTAGCGACCTGTAAGGTTTAGGGTACATGTGAGGGTACGGAAAAGTGTTAGGTCAGGGTACGTGTTAGGGCATCCTTTAGTGTTAGTGTATGGGTTAGGATTAGCGTACGGGTTAGGGTAAGGGGTAGGGTTGTGTTTAGGGTTAGGTTTAAGGCTAGGGTTAGGGTTAGCGAACAGGTAATATTTAGGGTGCAGGTGAGTGTACGGAAACATGTTAGGGTCAGGGTTCATGTTCGGCGGAGTGTTAGTGTATGGGTTAAAATAAGGGTATAGTTTAGGTTAAATTGTAGGGTTTAGGTTAGGGTTAGGTTTATGGCGAGGGTTAGGATTAGCGAATGGTAATGTCTAGGGTACAGGTGAGGGTATGGAAAAGTGTCAGGGTCAGGGTACGTGTTAGGGCATGGGTTAGTGTTAGTGTATGGTTTAGGATTTTCGTATGGGTTAGGGTAAGCGGTAGGATTAGGATTATGTTTTGGTTTAGGGCTAAGGTTAGGATTAGTGAATGGTAAGGTTTAGGGTATAGGTGAGGGTACGAAACGTGTTAGTGTCAGGGCACGGGCTAGGGTTAGTGTACGGGTTAGGATTATGGTACGGGTTAGGGTAAGGTGCAGTGTTGGGTTTAGTGTTAGGTATAGGTCTATGGTTAGGTTTAGCGAAAGGGTAAATTTTAGGGTACAGGTGAGGGTGCAGAAAAGTGTTAGGGTCAGGGTATTTGTTAGGACACGTGTTAGTGTTAGTGTATGGGTTAGGATTAGTGTACGTGTTAGGGTAAGTGGTAGGGTTGGGCTTAGCTTTAAGTTTAGGGCTAGGGTTAGTGTTAGCGAAGGATAATGTCTAGGGTACAGCTGATGGTACGAAAAAGTGTTAGGGTCAGGGCAAGTGTTAGGACACATGATAATGTTAGTGTATGGGTTATGATTAGGGTACGGCTTTGGGTAAGGTGTAGGGTTTGTGTTAGGTTTAGGTTTAGGGCTAGGTTTAGGGTTATCGAATGCATAAGGTTTATTGTACAGGTGATGGTACGGAAATGAGTTAGGGTCATGGTACGTGTTAGGGCATCCTTTAGTGTTAGTGTATGGGTTAGGATTAGCGTACGGGTTAGGGTAAGAGGTAGGGTGGGCGTTAGGTTTAGGTTTAAGGCTAGGGTTACGGTTAGTGAACGGTAAGATTTAGGGTACAGGTGAGGGTATGGAAAAGTGTTAGTGTCAGGGTATGTGTTAGGGCATGGGTTAGTGTTAGTGTACATGTTAAGATTAGGGTAGGGTTTAGGGTAAGGTGTAGTTTTGGGGTCAGAGTTAGGTTTATGACTAGGGTTAGGTTTAGCGAACGGTAAGGTTTAGGGTACAGCTGAGGGTACTGAAACGGGTTCGAATCAGGGTACATGTTAGGGCATGGGTTATTGTTAGAGTACGGGTTAGGATTAGGGTACGTGTTAGGGTAAGGGGTAGTGTTTGGTTTAGGTTTAGGTTTAGGGGTATGGTTAGGGTTAGCGAACGGTAAGGTTTGTGTACAAGTGATGATACGGAAAAGTGTTAGGGTCAGGGTACATGATAGGGCACGGTTTAGTGTTGGTGTATGGGTTAGGATTCAGGCACTGGTTAAGGTAAGGTGTAGTGTTGGGTTTAGGTTTAGGGCTAGGGTTAGGGTTAGCAAAAGTTAAGGTTTAGGGTACAGGTGAGGGAACAGAAAAGTGTTAGCGTCAGGGTACGTGTTAGGGCATGCAATAGTGTTAGTGTGTGGGTTAGGATTAGGGTACGGGTTAGGTAAGGGGTAGGGTTGGCGTTAGGATTAGATTTAGGTCTAGGGTTAGGGTTAGGGAGAGCGTAAGATTTAGGGTACAAGTGAGGGTATGGAAAAGTGTTAGGGTCAGGGTACGTCTTAGGGCATGCTTTAGTGTTAGTGTACGGAATAGGATTAGGGCACGTATTAGGGTATGGTGTAGGGTTGAGTTTAGGTTTAGGTTTAGGGCTAGGGTTTGATTTAGTGAACGGTAAGATTTAGGGTACAGGTGAGTGTAAGGAAAAGTGTTAGGAACAGGGTCCGTTTTAAAGCACGGCTTAGAGTTAGTGTACGGCTTAGGAATAGCGTAAGGGTTAAGGTAAGGTGTAGGGTTGGTGTTAGGGTTAGATTTATGGCTAGGGTTAGGGTGAGCGAACAGGTAACATTTAGTGTAAATGTGAGCAGATGGAAATGTGTTAGGGTCAGGGTTCGTGTTAGGGCACGTGTTAGTGTTAGTGTACGGGATAGGATTAGTTTACGTGTTAGGGTATGGTGTAGGGTTTAGGATAGGTTTAGGTTTAGGGCTAGGGTTAGTGTTAGTGTTAGTGAATGGTAAGGTCTAGTGTACAGATGAGGGTATGTAAAAGTGTCAAAGTCAGGGTACGTATTAGGACATTGGTAAGTGTTAGTGTATGAGTTAGGATTAGCGTACGCGTTAGGGTAAGGGGTAGGGTTGGTTTTAGGCTTAGGTTTAGGGCTAGGGTTAGGGTTATTGAACGGTAAGGTGAAGGGTACAGGTAAGTGTACGGAAAAGTTTGAGGGTCAGGGTATGTGTTATGGCATGGGTTAGTGTTAGTGTATGGGTTAGAATTAGCGTACTGGTTAGGGTAATGGGTAGGGTTGGGTTTAGGGTTAGGTTTAGGTGTAGGGTTAGGGTTTGCAAAAGGTAAGGTGTAGGGTACAGGTGAAGGTTAGGTTTAGTGTTAGGGTTAGGGTTAGCGAACGGTAAGTTTCAGGGTACAGGGGAGGTTACGAAAAAGTGTTGGGATCATGGTACGTGTTAGGGAATGTCAAGGTCAGGGTATGTATTAGGGCATTGGTAAGTGTTAGTGTATGGGTTAGGATTAGCGTATGGGTTAGGGTAAGGTGTAGGGTTGGTTTTAGGGTTAGGTTTAGGGCTAGGGTTAGGGTTAGTGAACGGTAAGGTTTAAGATACAGGTGAGGGTACGGAAACGTGTTAGTGTCAGGGCTCGTGTTAGGGCACAAGTTAGAGTTAGTGTACGCGTTAGGGTAAGGTGTAGGGTTGGCGTTAGTAGTAGGTTTAAAGCTACGGTTAGGGAGAGCAAACAGGTAAGTTTCATGTTACATGTGATGATTACAAATACGTGTTAGGCTTAGGCTACTTGAGAGGCTATGGTTTATTTTTAGTGTACTGTTTAGTATTAGTGTATGGGTTAGGTTAAGATTTAGGGGCACGGTTAGTGTTAGGGTTAGGTTTAGGTTTAGGTTTAGTGTTAATGAATGTGTAAGGTTTATGGTACAAGTGAGGGTACGAAAAGATGTTAGGGTTAGGAAACGTCTTAGTGTATGGGTTAGTTTTAGTATACGGGTGAGGATTAGGGTACAGGTTAGGGTATGGTTTAGGGTTATGGTTAGGTTTTGTAAATGGTTAAGGTTTAGGGTACAGGTGAGGGCATGAATACGTGTTACGTTTAGGGAACCTGTTAGTTTCCAGGTTAGTTTTAGAGTACGGTTTAGGACAAGAGCATGTGTTAGGGTTAGGTTTACGGTTAGGGTAACGGTTAGGGTTTGGAGTAGTGTTATGGTTATTGAACGGTTAAGTTTTAGGGTACATATGAGGGTACAAAAAGCTTTTAGGTTAGGGTATGTGTTAGTATACGTGTTAGTGTTAGTGTATGCGTTAGCATCAGGGTACGGGTTAGGGTTATGTTTAGGGCTAGGGTTAGGTTTAATGAACGGGTAAGTTTTAGGGTACAGGTGAGGGTACAGAAAAGTGTTAGGGTCAGGGTACGTGTTAGGGAACAGGTTAGTGTGAGTGTACAGTTTAGGATTTGGGTATGGGTTAGGGTAAAGTGTAGGGTTGCGTTTAGATTAGGTTTAGTGTTAGGAGTAGGGATACCAAACGGTAAGGTTTAGGGTATAAGTGAGGGTACGAAATGTGTTAGGGTCAGGATATGTGTTAGGGCAATGTTTAATGTTGGTGTATGGGTTAGGATTAGGGTACGGGAAGGGTAAGGTGTAGGGTTGGGTTCAGGTTTAGGTTTAGGACTACGGTTCGGGTTAGTGAACGTGTAAGTTTTAGGGTACATGTGAGGGTATGGAAAAGTGTTAGGATCAGGGTACATGTTAGGGCACTGGTTAGTGTTAGTGTAAGTGTTAGGATTATGGCTCGGGTTAGGGTAAGTTGTAGGGTTGGTGTTCGGTATAGGTTTTAGGTGCAGGTTAGTGGTAGTGAATGGGTAACATTTATGGTACAGGTGAGGGTAAGGAAACGTGTTAGGGTCAGGGTACGTGTTAAGGCATGGGTTAGTGTTAGTGTACGGGTTAGGATTAGGGTACGGGTTAGGGTAAGGTGTAGGGTTGGGGTTAGGGTTAGGTTTAGGGCTAGGGATAGCGTTAACGAACAGGTAACATTTAGGGTACAGATGAGCATATGGAAACGTGTTAGGGTCAGGGTTCGTGTTAGGGCACGTGTTAGTGCTAGTGTACGTGTTAGGATTAGGGTACGACTTCGGGTAAGGTGTAGGGTTTGTGTTAGGTTTAGGTTTAGGGCTAGGGTTAGGGTTATCGAACGCGTAAGGTTTATTGTACAGGTGATGGTGCGGAAATGAGTTAGGGTCATGGTACGTGTTAGGGGACGAGTTAATGTTAGTGTAAGGGTTAGGATTAGGGTATGTGTTAGGGTAAGGGTTAGGGTGGGCGTTAGGTTTAGGTTTAAGGCTAGGGCTAGGGTTAGCGAAAGGTAAGATTTAGGGTACAGGTGAGTGTATGGAAAAGTGTTAGTGTCAGGGTATGTGTTAGGGCACGGGTTAGTGTTAGTGTACATGTTAGGATTAGGGTAGGGTTTAGGGTAAGGTGTAGGTTTGGGGTCAGAGTTAGGTTTATGACTAGGGTTAGGTTTAGCGAATGGTAAGGTTTAGGGTACAGCTGAGGGTACTGAAACGGGTTCGGGTCAGGGTACATGTTAGGGCATGGGTTATTGTTAGAGTACGGGTTAGGATTAGGGTACGTGTTAGGGTAAGGGGTAGTGTTGGGTTTAGGTTTAAGTTTAGGGGTATGTTTAGGGTTAGAGAACGGTAAGGTTTAGTGTACATGAGACGGTACGGAAAAGTGTTAGGGTCAGGGTACATGATAGGGCACGGTTTAGTCTTGGTGTATGTGTTAGGATTAGGGCACGGGTTAAGGTAAGGTGTAGTGTTGGGTTTAGGTTTAGGGCTAGGGTTAAGGTTAGCAAAAGTTAAGGTTTAGGGTACAGGTGAGGGAACAGAAATGTGTTAGGGTCAGGGTACGTGTTAGGGCATGCAATAGTGTTAGTGTGCGGGTTAGGATTAGGGTACGGGTTAGGTAAGGGTTAGGGATGGCATTAGGATTAGATTTAGGGCTAGGGTTAGGGTTAGGGAAAGGGTAAGATTTAGGGTACAGGTGAGGGTATGGAAAAGTGTTAGGGTCAGGGTACGTGTAAGGGCATGCTTTAATGTTAGTGTACAGAATAGGATTAGGGCACGTATTAGGGTTGAGTTTAGGTTTAGGTTTAGGGGTAGTGTTTGGTTTAGTGAACGGTAAGATTTAGGGTACAGGTGAGTGTACGGAAAAGTGTGAGGAACAGGGTACGTTTTAAAGCATGGCTTAGAGTTAGTGTTTGGCTTAGGAATAGCGTAAGGGTTAGGGTAAGGTGTAGGGTTGGTGTTAGGGCTAGGTTTATGGCTAGGGTAAGGAGTAGCGAACAGGTAACATTTAGTGTAAATGTGAGCGGATGGAAATGTGTTAGGATCAGGGTTCTTGTTAGGGCACATGTTAGTGTTAGTGTACGTGATAGGATTAGGTTACGTGTTAGGGTATGGTGTAGGGTTTAGGTTAGGTTTAGGTTTAGGGCTAGGGTTTGTGTTAGTGTTAGGGAACGGTAAGGTCTAGGGTACAGATGAGGGTATGGAAAAGTCTCAAAGTCAGGGTACGTATTAGGGCATTGGTAAGTGTTAGTGTATGGGTTAGGATTAGCGTACGCATTAGGGTAAGGGGTATGGTTGGTTGTAGGGTTAGGTTTAGGGCTAGGGTTAGGGTTAGTGAACGTTAAGGTTTAAGGTACAAGTGAGGGTACGAAACGTGTTAGTGTCAGGGCTCGTGTTAGGGCACAAGTTAGAGTTAGTGTACGGGTTAGGGTAAGGTGTAGGGTTGGCGTTAGGAGTAGGTTGAAAGCTATGGTTAGGGAGAGTGAACAGGTAAGTTTCAGGTTACATGTGAGGGTTACGAAAACGTGTTAGGCTTAGGGTACTTGATAGGTTATGGTTTATTTTTAGTGTACTGTTTAGTAATAGTGTATGGGTTATGGTAAGATTTAGGGGTACGGTTATGTTAGGGCTAGGTTTTGGTTTAGGTTTAGTGTTAATGAATGGGTAAGGTTTAGGGTACAGGTGAGGGTACGGAAAGATGTTAGGGTTAGGAAACGTCTTAGTGTATGGGTTAGTTTTAGTATACGGGTTAGGATTAGGGTACAGGTTAGGGCATGGTTTAGCGTCAGGGATAGGTTTAGGTTTAAGGTTATGGTTAGGTTTTGTAAATGGTTAAGGTTTAGGGTACAGGTGAGGGCATGAATACGTGTTACGTTTAGGGTACCTGTTAGTTTCCAGGTTAGTTTTAGAGTACGGTTTAGGATAAGAGCATGGGTTAGGGTAAGGTTTACGGTTAGGGTTAGGGTTATGGTTAGGATTAGTGTTATGGTTATTGAACGGTTAAGTTTTAGGGTACATTTAAGGGTATAAAAAACTTTTAGGTAAGGGTATGTGTTAGTATACGTGTTAGTGTTAGTGTATGCGTTAACATCAGTGTACGGGTTAGGGTTATGTTTAGGTCTAGGGTTAGGTTTAGCGAACGGGTAAGTTTTAGGGTACAGGTGAGGGTACAGAAAAGTGTTAGGGTCAGGGTACGTGTTAGGGCACAGGTTAGTGTGAGTGTATGGTTTAGGATTTGGGTATGGGTTAGGGTAAAGTGTAGGGTTGGAGTTAGGATTAGGTTTAGGGTTAGGTGTAGGGATACCAAACGGTAATGTTTAGGGTATAAGTGAGGGTACGGAAATGTGTTAGGGACAGGATACGTGTTAGGGCATGGTTTAATGTTGGTGTACGGGTTAGGAATAGGGTACGGGTTAGGGTAGGGTGTATGGTAGGGGTTAGGTTTACGTTTAGGGCTAGGGTTAGTGTTAGCGAATGGGTAAGGTTTAGTGTAAAGGTGAGGGTATGGAAAATTTTAGGGTCAGGGTATGTGTTAGGGCACGGGTTAGTGTTAGTGTATGGGTTAGGATTAGGGTACGGGAAGGGTAAGGTGTAGGGTTGGGTTCAGGTTTAGGTTTAGGACTACGGTTCGGGTTAGCGAACGTGTAAGTTTTAGGGTACATGTGAGATTATGGAAAAGTGTTAGGATCAGGGTACGTGTTAGGGCACTGATCAGTGTTAGTGTAAGGGTTAGGATTATGGTTCGGGTTAGGGTAAGTTGTAGGGTTGGTGTTCGGTATAGGTTTTAGGCACGGGTTAGTGGTAGCGAACGGGTAACAGTTATGGTACAGGTGAGGGTAAGGAAATGTGTTAGAGTCAGGGTGCGTGTTAGGGCATGGGTTAGTGTTAGTGTATGGGATAGGATTAGGGTACGGGTTAGGGCAAGGTGTAGGGTTGGGGATAGGGTTAGGTTTAGGGCTAGGGATAGGTTTAAGGAACTGCTAACATTTAGGGTACAGATGAGCATATGGAAACATGTTAGGGTCAGGGTACGTGTTAGGGCACATGTTAGTCTTAGTGTACGGGTTAGGATTAGGTTACGTGTTAGGGTATGGTGTAGGGTTTAGGATAGGTTTAGGTTTAGGGCTAGGGTTAGTGTTAGTGTTAGTGAACGGTAAGGTCTAGGGTACAGATGAGGGTACGGAAAAGTGTCAAGGTCAGCGTACGTATTAGGGCATTGGTAAGTGTTAGTGTATGGGTTAGGATTAGCGTACGCGTTAGGGTAAGGGGTAGGGTTGGTTTTAGGCTTAGGTTTAGGGCTAGGGTTAGGGTTATTGAACGGTAAGGTGAAGGGTACAGGTAAGTGTACGGAAAAGTTTGAGGGTCAGGGTACGTGTTATGGCATGGGTTAGTGTTAGTGTATGGGTTAGAATTAACGTACGGGTTAGGGTAATGTGTAGGGTTGGGTTTTGGGTTAGGTTTAGGGGTAGGGTTAGGGTTTGCAAAAGGTAAGGTGTAGGGTACAGGTGAAGGTTAGGTTTAGTGCTATGGTTAGGGTTAGCGAACGGTAAGTTTCAGGGTACAGGGGAGGTTACGAAAAAGTGTTGGGATCATGGTACGTGTTAGGGAATGTCAAGGTCAGGGTACGTATTAGGGCATTGGTAAGTGTTAGTGTATGGGTTAGGATTAGCGTACAGGTTAGGCTAAGGTGTAGGGTTGGTTTTAGGTTTAGGGCTAGGGTTAGGGTTAGTGAACAGTAAGGTTTAAGGTACAGGTGAGGGTACGGAAACGTGTTAGTGTCAGGGCTCGTGTTAGGGCACAAGTGAGAGTTAGTGTACGGGTTAGGGTAAGGTGTAGGGTTGGCGTTAGGTGTATGTTGAAAGCTACGGTTAGGGAGTGCGAACAGGTAAGTTCCAGGTTACATGTGAGGGTTACGAATACGTGTGAGGCTTAGGGTACTTGATAGGTTATGGTTTATTTTTATTGTACTGTTTAGTAATAGTGTATGGGTTAGGGTAAGATTTAGAGGCACAGTTAGTGTTAGGGTTAGGGTTAGGTTTAGGTTTAGTGTTAATGAATGGGTAAGGTTTAGGGTACAGGTGAGGGTACGAAAAGATGTTAGGGTTAGGAAACGTCTTAGTGTATGGGTTAGTTTTAGTATACGGGTTAGGATTAGGGTACAGGTTAGGGTTTAGGGTTGGGTTAGGTTTAGGTTTAGGGTTATGGTTAGGTTTTGTAAATGGTTAAGGTTTAGGGTACAGGTGAGGGCATGAATACGTGTTACGTTTAGGGTACCTGTTAGTTTCCAGGTTAGTTTTAGAGTACGGTTTAGGATAAGAGCATTGGTTACTGTAAGGTTTAGTGTTAGGTTTAGGGTTAGGGTTAGGGTTAGGATTAGGGTTATGGTTATTGAACGGTTAAGTTTTAGGGTACATATGAGGGTACAAAAAGCTTTTAGGTTAGGGTATGTGTTAGTATACGTGTTAGTGTTAGTGTATGCGTTAGCATCAGGGTATGGGTTAGGGTTATGTTTAGGGCTAGGGTTAGGGTTAGCGAATGGTAGGGTTCAGGGTACAGTTGAGGGCACAGAAAAGTGTTAGGGTCAGGGTACGTGTTAGGGCACAGGTTAGTGTGAGTGTACGGTTTAGGATTTGGGTATGGGTTATTGTAAAGTGTAGGGTTGGGCTTAGGATTAGTTTTAGGGTTAGTGGTAGGGATACCAAATGGCAAGTTTAGGGTATAAGTGAGAGTACGGAAATGTGTTATGGTTAGGATACGTGTTAGGGCATAGTGTAATATTGGTGTATGGGTTAGGATTAGGGTACGTGTTAGGGTAAGGTGTAGGGTTGGGGTTAGGTTTATGTTTAGGGCTAGGGTTAGTGTTAGCAAATGGGTAAGGTTTAGTGTAAAGGTGAGGGTATGGAAAATTTTAGGGTCAGAGTACGTGTTAGGGCATGGGCTAGTGTTAGTGTATGGGTTAGGATTAGGGTACGGGAAGGGTAAGGTGTAGGGTTGGGTTCAGGTTTAGGTTTAGGAGTACGGTTCGGGTTAGCGAACGTGTAAGTTTTAGGGTACATGTGAGGGTATGGAAATGTTTTAGGATCAGGGTATCTGTTAGGGCACTGGTTAATGTTAGTGTAAGGGTTAGGATTATGGTTCTGGTTAGGGTAAGTTTTAGAGTTGGTGCTCGGTGTAGGTTTTAGGCGTGGGTTAGTGGTAGCGAACGGGTAACATTTATGGTACAGGTGAGGGTAAGGAAACGTGTTAGGGTCAGCGTACGTGTTAGAGCACAGGTTAGTGTTAGTGTACAGGTTAGGATTAGGGTACGGGTTAGGGTAAGTTGTAGGGTTGGGGTTAGGGTTAGGTTTAGGGCTAGGGATAGGGTTAAAGAACAGGTAATATTTAGGGTACAGATGAGCCTATGGAAACGTGTTAGGGTCAGGGTTCGTGTTAGGGCACGTGTTAGTGTTAGTGTTAGTGTACGTGTTAGGATTAGGGTACATGTTAGGGTAAGGTGTAATGTTGGGGTTAGTGTTAGGTTAAAGCTAGGGTTAGGGTTAGCGATCAGGTAACATTTAGTGTACATGTGAATGGATCGAAATGTGTTAGGTTCAGGGTTCATGTTAGGGCACGTGTTAGTGTTAGTGTATGGGTTAGGATTAGGCTATGGGGTATGGTTCAGGTAACGTTTAGGTTTAGGGCTAGGGTTAGTGTTAGCGAACGGTAAGGTCTATAGTACAGATGAGGGTACATAAAATGTGTCTACGTCAGTTTATGTATTAGGGCATGGGTTAGTGTTAGCGTAAGGGTTAGGATTAGCATACGGGTTACAGTTATGGGTAGGGTTGGGTTTAGGGTTAGGTTTAGGGCTAGGGTTAGGGTTTGCAAAAGGTAAGGTTTAGGGTACAGCTGAGGGTTAGGTTTAATACTAGGGTTAGGGTTAGCGAATGATAAGTTTTAGGGTACAGTGGAGGTTATGAAAAAGTGTTGGGTTTAGGGTTAGGGTTAGGGTTAGTGCTAGTGTATGGGCTAGGATTAGGGTGTGGGTTAGGGAAAGGGGTAGGGTTGGCATTAGTATTAGGTTTAAGGCTAGGGTTAGGGATAGCGAATGGGTAAGATTTAGGGTACAGGTGAGGGTACGGAAAAGTGTTAGGGTCAGGTTACATGTTAGGGCATGCTTTAGTGTTAGTGTACGAGTTAGGATTATGGCAAGTGTTAGGGTATGGTGTAGGGTTGAGTTTAGTTTTAGGTTTAGGTCTAGGTTTAGGGTTAGTGAACGGTACGTTTTAGGGTTCAGGTGAGTGTACGGAAAAGTGTTAGGGTCATGGTACGTTTTGGTGCATGGCTTATTGTTAGTGTACAGGTTATGATTAGCGTGGAGTTTAGGGTAAGAGGTAGGTTTGGGTTTAGGTTTAAGTTTAGGTCTAGGGTTAGGGTTAGTGAATGGGTAACATTTAGGGTACAAGTGAGCATATGGAAACGTGTTAGGGACCAGGATTTTGTTAGGGCACGTGTTAGAGTTAGTGTACGGTTTAGGTTTAGGGTACGGGTTAGGCTGAGGTGTATGGTTGGGGTTAGAATTAGGTTTAGGACTAGGGTTATGGTTAGCAAATGGTAAGGTTTAGGGTCCAGGTGAGGGTACGAAAACGTGTTAGGGTCAGGGTATGTGTTAGCGCACATGTTAGTGTTAGTGTACGGGTTAGGATTAGGGTACATCTTAGGGTAATGAGTAGGGTTTGGCATAGGTTTAGGTTTAGGGCGAGGGTTAGGGTTAGTGAATGGTAAGGTTTAGGGTACAGGTGAGGGTACGGAAAAGTGTTAGGGTTAAGGTACGTTTTAGGGCATGCTTTAGTGTTACTGTACGGGTTAGGTTTAGGGCACGGGTTAGGGTAAAGTGTAGGGTTGTGTTTAGATTTAGGTTTAGGGCTAGGGTTAGGGTTAGTGAACTGTAAAGTTTAGGGTAAAGGTGAGTGTACAGAAAAGTGTTAGGGTCAGGGTCGTGTTAGCTCATGGCTTCGTTTTAGTGTATGGGTTAGGATTAGCGTAGGGTTTAGGGTAAGGTTTAGGATTGGTGTTAGGTTTAGGTTTAGGGATAGGGATAGGGTTAGTGAACAGGTAGTATTTAGGGTACAGGTGAGTGTACGGAAACGTGTTAGGGACAGGGTTCATGTTAGGGCACGAGTTAGAGGTAGTGTACGGGTTTGGATAAGGGTACAGTTTAGGGTAATGTGTAGGGTTGAGTTTAAGGTTAGGTTTATGGCTAGGGTTAGAGTTAGCAAACGGTAAGGTCTAGGGTACAGGTGAGGGTACAGAAAAGTGACAGAGTCAGGGTACATGTTAGGGCATGGGTTAGTGTTACTGTATGGGTTAGGATTAGGGTACATGTTCGGGTAAGGTTTAAAATTGGGCTTATGTTTAGGTTTAGGACTAGGGTTAGGGTTAGCGAACGGTATGATTTCGAAAAGTGTTAGGGTCAGGGTACGTGTTAGGGCATGCTTTAGTGTTAGTTTATGCTTTAGGATTAGGGAAGGGGTTAGGGTAAGGTGTAGGGTTGAGGTTAGGTTTAGGTTTAGGGCTAGGGTTAGGGTTAGTGAACGATAAGGCTTAGGGTAAAGGTGAGTGTACGGAAAAGTGTTAGGGTCAGGGTACGTGCTAGGGCATGGGTTAGTGTTAGTGTACGGGTTAGATTAGTATACGGTTTAGGGTTAGGGGTAGGGTTGGTGTAAGGTTTAGGTGTAGGGTTAGGGTTAGCAAACAGGTAAAATTTACGGTACAGGTGAGCATACGGAAAGGTGTTAGGGTGAGGGTTAGTGTTAGGGCATGTGTTAGTGGTAGTGTATGGGTTAGGATTTGTGTACAGGTTAGGGTAAGGTGTAGGGTTAGGTTTAGGGTTTGGTTTAGGTCTAGGGTTAGGGTTAGTAAACAGTAAGGTTTAGGGTATAGGTGAGTGTGCGGAAACGTGTTAGTGTCTGGGTATGTTTTAGGGCATGGGCTAGAGTTAGTGTATGGTTTAGGATTAGTTTACGGGTTAGGGTAAGGGGTAGGGTTGACGTTAGTGTTAATATTAGGTCTAGGGTTAGGTTTAGTGAACGGGAAAGTTTTAAGGTACATGGAAAATTGTTAGGGTCAGTGTATGTGGTAAGACACGTGTTAGTGTTAGTGTTCGGGTTAGGATTAAGGTATGTGTTAGGGTAAGGGATAGGGTTGGGTTTAGCTTTATGTTTGGGCTAGGGTTAGGGTTAGAGAACGGGTAATGTTTAGGATACAGGAGAGGGCACGGAAATATGTTAAGGTCCGGGTACGTGTTAGGGCACGGTTTAGTGTTAGTGTATGGGTAAGGATTAGAGTATGCGTTAGGGTAAGGTGTCGGGTTTGGGTCAGGGTTAGGTTTAGGGCTAGGGTTAGGTTTAGCGAACGGAAAGATTTAGGGTACAGCTGAGTGTACGGCATAGTGTTATGGTCAGGGTAAGTGTTAGGGCATGGGTTAGTGTTAGTGTACATGTTAGGATTAGTGTACAGGTTAGGGTAAGGTGTAGGCTTGGGGTTAGGGTTTGGTTTAGGGCTAGGGTTAGTGTAAGTGTATGGTAAGTTTTAGGGTAGAGGTGAGGATACGGAAAAATATTAGGGTGAGGGTATGTGTTAGGGAATGGGTTAGTGTCAGTGTATGGTTTAGGATTAGGGTCGGGTTCGGGTAACGTGTAGGGTTGGTGTTAGGGTTAGGTTAAGGGCTAGGGTTAGGGGTAGCAAACCGGTAACATTTAGGGTACAGGTGAGCGTATGGAAATGTGTTTGGTTCAGGGTTTGTATTAGGGCACGTGTTAGTGTTAGTGTACAGGTTAGGATTATTGTACGGGTTAGGGTAATGTATAGTGTTGGCGTTAGGGTTAGGTTTAGGGCTAGGATTAGGGTTTGAAAAAGGGTAAGGTTTAGGGTACAGGTGAGGTTACAGAAAAGTGTTAGTGTCAGGGTATGTGTTAGGACACGTGATAGTGTACAGGTTAGGATTAGCATACGGTTTAGGGTAAGGTGGAGGTTTGGGGTTAGGTTTAGGTTTAGGGCTATGGTTAGGGTTAGCGAACCGTAAGGTTTATGGTACAGGTGAGGGTACAGAAAAGTGTTAGGTTCAGGGTTCGTGTTAGGGCATGGGTGAGTGTTAGGGTTAGGGTTAGGATTAGGTTATGGGTTAGGGTAAGGTGTAGGTTTGGGGTTAGGTTTAGGTTTAGGGCTAGGGTTAGGGTTAGTGAACGGTGAGGTTTAGCGTACAGGTGATGGTATGGAAAAGTGTTAGTGTCAGTGTACGTGTTAGGGCACATGGTAGTGTTAGTGTACGTGTTAGGATTAGCTTATGGATTAGGGTAAGGTATAGGTTTCAGTTTAGGTTTAGGTCTAGGGTTAGGGTCAGTGTACGGGTAATATTTAGGGTACAGGAGACGGTATGGAAACGTGATAGTGTATGTGTTAGTGCATGGGTTAATGTTAGCGTATGGGTTAGGATTATGGTACGGGTTAGGGTAAGGTTTAGGTTTGGTGTTGGGTTTAGTTTAAGGGCTAGGGTTAGGGATAGCGAACGGTAAGTTTTAGGGTACAGGTGATGGTATGGAAACGTGTTAGTGTCACTGTATGTGTCAGGACATGGGTTAGTGTTAGTGTATGGGTTAGGATTAGGGTACGGGGTAGGGTAATGTGTAGGGTTGGCTTTAGTGTTAGGTTTAGGGCTAGGGTTAGTGTTAGCGAATGGTAAGTTTTAGGGTACAGGTTAGGGTACGGAAACGTGTCAGGGTCAGGTATGTGTTAGGACACGTGTTATTGTTAGTGTATGGGTTAGAATTAGGGTACGGGTTAGGGTAAGGTGTAGGGTTGGGTTTAGGTTTAGGGCTAGGGTTAGGGTTAGCATACGAGTAACATTTAGGGTACCGGAGAGGCTACGGAAACGTGTTAGGGTCAGGGTACGTGTTATGGCAAGGGTTCGTGTTAGTGTACGGTTTAGGATTAGGGTACTTGTTAGGGTAAAGTGTAGGGTTGGCCTTAGGGTTTGGTTTAGGGCTAAGGTTAGGGCTCGGGAACGGGTAAGGTTTAGGGTACAGTTGAGGGTATGGAAATGTGCTAGGGTCAGAGTATGTGTTAGGAAACGTGTTAGTTTTAGTGTATGGGTTAGGATTAGGGTACCTTTTAGGGGAAGGGGAAGGGTTGGGTTTAGTTTTAGGTTTAGGGCTAGAGTTAGGGTTAGCAAACAGGTAACATTTAGGGTACAGGTGAGCGTATGGAAACGTGTTAGGTTCAGGGTTCGTGTTAGGGTACATGTTAGTGTTAGAGTATGGGTTAGGGTTAGGGTACGGATTAGGGTAAGGTGTATGGTTGGGGTTACAGTTAGGCTTAGGACTAGGGTTAGTGTTAGCAAGTGGTAAGGATTAGGGTACACGTGAGGGTACAGAAACGAGTAACTGTCAGTGTACGTGCTATGGCATGTGTTAGTGTTAGTGTACAGTTTAGGGTTAGGGCACGGGTTAGGGTAAGGTGTAGGGTTGGGTTTAGGCTTAGGATTAGGACTAGGGTTAGTGTTAGAATATGAGTAATGCTTAGGGTACAGGAGAGGGGGTGGAAACGTGTTAGGGTCAGTGTATGTACTAGGGCACTGTTTAGTGTTCATGTACGTGTTCGTGTAAGGGGTAGGGTTAGGGTTAGGTTGAGGTTTAGGTCTAGTGTTAGGGTTAGCAAACGGTAAGTTTTAGCGTACAGGTGAGGGTACTGAAAAGTGTTGGGTCAGGTTACATGATACGGCTTGGCATTGTGTTAGTGTAAGGGTTAGGATTAGGGCAAAATTTAGGGTAAGCTTTAGGGTTGGGGTTAGGTTTAGTTTTAGGTCTAGGGTTAGGGTTATTGAACAGTAAGGTTTAGGGTACAGGTGACGGTACGGAAAAGTGTTAGGATCAGGCTACGTGTTAGGGAATGGGATAGTGTTACTGTACTGGTTAGGCGTAGGGCACGGGTTAGCTTATGGTGTAGGGTTGGAGTTAGGTTTAGATGCTGGCCTAGGGTTAGGGTTGGCGAACGGGTAAGTTTTAGGGTAGATGTAAGGGTACGGAAAAGTTTTAGGGTCACGGTATGTGTTAGGACACGTGTTAGTGTTAGTGTATTTGTTAGGATTAGCATACAGTTAAGGGTAAGGGGTAGGGTTGGGGTTAGGTTTAGGGCTAAGGTTAGGGTTAGCGAACAGTAAGGTTTAGGGTACAGGTGAGGGTATGGAGAAGTGCTAGGGTCAGGGTAAGTGTCAGGGCATGGATTAGTGTTAGTGTACAGGTTAGGATTAGGTTACGGTTAGGGTAAGGTGTAGGGTCGGGTTTAGGGTTAGCTTTAGGCCTAGGGTTAGGGTTAGCAAAATGTCAGGTTTAGGGTACAGGTGAGGGAACAAAAAAGTGTTAGAGTTAGTGTATGTGTTAGGACATGTGTTAGTGTTAGTGTATGGCTTAGGATTAGCATATGGTTAGAGTAAGGTGTAGGGTTTTAGTTACATTTAGCTTTAGGGCTAGGTTTAGGGTTAGCGAACGGTAAGATTTAGGGTACTGGAGAGAATACGGAAAAGTGTTAGGGTCAGGGTACGTGTTAGGGCACGGGTTACTGTTAGTGTACGGTTTAGGATTAGGGTATGGGTTAGGGAAAGGTGTAGAGTTGGGGTTATGTTTAGGTGTAGGGTTGGGGTTAGGGTTAGCGAATACGTACCATTTAGGGTACAGGTGAGCTTATGGAAACGAGTTAGGGTCAGGGTTCATGTTAGGGCACAGGTTAGTGTTGTGTATGGATTAGGATTAGGGTAAGGATTAGGGTTACGTGTAGGGTTGGGGTTAGGTTTAGGTTAGGACATAGGGTTAGGGTAGCGAATGGTAAGATTTAGGGTACAGGAGTGTGTATGGAAAAGTGTTAGGGTCAGGGTACGTGTTCGGGCATGGATTAGTGTTAGTGTACGGGTAAGGATTAGGGTACGGGTTAGGGAAATGTGTAGGGTTGGTGTTATGGTTAGGGTTAGACCTAGGGTTTGAGTTAGTGAACGGGTAAGGTTTACGGTACACGGGAGGGTACGGAAACGTGTTAGTTTCAAAGTACATGTGAGGGCATCTGTTAGTCTTTTTATATGGGTTAACATTAGTGTACAGGTTAGGGTATGCTGTAGGGTTTGTATTAGCATTATGTTTAGGGCTAGGATTAGGGTTAGCGAACGGTAAGATTTAGGGTACAGGAGAGGATACGGAAAAGTGTTAGGATCAGTGTACGTGTTAGGGCATGGGTTAGTGTTCGTGTATGGGTTGGGATTAGGGTACGGGTTAGGGTAAGGGGTAGGGTTGGGGTTAGGATTAGGGCTAGGGCTAGGGCTAGGGTTAGGATTAGCGAATGGGTAAGGTTTAGGGTACAGGTGAGGGTACGGAAAAGTGTTAGGTTCAGGGTACGTGTCAGGGCATGGCTTAGTATGAGTATACTGGTTAGGATTAGGGTACGGTTTGGGTAAGGTTTAGGGTTGGGTTTAGGGTTATCTTTATGGCTAGGGTTAGGGTTAGCGAAATGTCAGGTTTAGGGTACAGCTGATGGTACAGAAAAGTGTTAGGGTTAGTGTATGTGTTAGGACACGTGTCAGTGTTAGTGTATAGGTTAGGATTAGCATACGGGTTAGGGTAAGGTGTACGGTTGGGGTTAGGTCTAGGTTTAGGGCTAGGTTTAGGGTTAGCGAACGGTAAGGTTTAGGGTACAGGTGAGGTTAGGGAAAAGTGTTAGGGTTAGGGTACGTGTTAGGGCAGGTGTTAGTGTGGGTGTACAGGTTAGGGTTAGGGTGCGGGTTAGGGTAATTGGTAGGGTTGGTGTTAAGGTTAGTGTTAGGGGTAGGGTTAAGTTTAGTGAACGGGTAAAGTTTAGGTTACAGCTGAGCATACGGAAATGTTTTATTGTCAAAGTACGTGTGCGGTATTGGGTTAGTGTTAGTGTACGGGTTAAGATTAGTGTACGTGTTAGGTCAAGGAGTAGGGTTGTAGTTAGGTTTAGGTTTTGGGCTAGGTTTATTGTTAACAAATGGTAAAGTTTAGCGTTAGTGTTAGTGTTAGGGTTAGGGTTAGGGTTAGGGATAGGGTAGGTGTTAGGGCACGAGTTAGTGTTAGTGCATGGGTTATGATTAGGGTATTGCTTAGGGTAAGGTGTAGGGTTGGGGTTAGGTTTAGGTTTAGGGCTAGTGTTAGGGTTAGCGAATAGGTAACATTAGAGTACAGGTGAGCATATGGAAACGAGTTAGGGTCAGGGTTCGTGTTAGGCCACAGGTTAGTGTTAGTTTAAGGATTAGGATTAGGGTACATGTTAGGGTTAGGTGTAGGGTTGGGCTTGGGTTTAGGGTTAGGTTTAGACCTACGGTTAGGGTTAGTGAATGGTAAGGTTTAGGGTTCAGGTGTGGGTATGGAAAAGTGTTAGGGTCAGGGTAAGTGTTAAGGCATGGATTTGTGTTAGTGTACGGGTTAGGAGTAGGCTTAGGGTTAGGGTAATGGGTAGGGTTGGCGATATGTTTAGTGTTAGGGCTAGGTTTAGGGATACCGAACGAGTAATGTTTAGGTTACAGGTGAGGGTACGGAAATGTTTTAGTGTCAAAATAAGTGTGCAGGAATGGGTTAGTGTTAGTGTACGCATTAACATTAGTGTACGTGTTAGGGTAAGGTGTAGGGTTGTAGTTAGATTTAGCTTTAGGGCTAGGGTTTGGGTTAGCGAATGGTAAGATTTAGGATACAGGAGAGAGTAGGGTAAAGAGTTAGGGGCAGGGTACGTGTCAGGGCATGGATTAGTGTTTGTGTACGGGTTAGGATTAGGGTACGGTTTAGGGTAAGGTGTTGGGTTGGTGTTAGGGCTTTGTTTAGGGGTATGTTTCGGGTTAGTGAACGGTAAAGTTTAGGGTACAGGTGAGGGTACAGAAAAGTGTTAGGGTCAGGATACGTTTCAGGGCACGGATTAGTATTAGTGTACTGGTTAGGATTACCGTATAGGTTAGGGTAATCTGTAGGGTTGGGTTTAGGGTTAGGTTTAGGGCTATGGTTAGGGTTAGCGAAATGTAAGGTTTAGGTTACAGGTGATGGTCCAGAAATGTGTTAGGATCAGGGTACATGTTAGGGCACGGATTAGTGTTAGTGTACTGGTTAGAATTGGGTACGGGTTAGGGTAAGGTTTAGGAATGGGTTTAGGTTTACGTTTAGGTCTAGGGTTAAGGATAGCAATCGGCATGTTTTAGGGTACAGGTGAGTGTACGGAAAAGTGTAATGGTCAGGGTACCTGTTAGGGCACGTCTAGTGTTAGTGTATGGGTTAGGATTAGGGTACGGGTAAGGGTAATATGTAGGGTTGGAATTAGGTTTAAGTTTAGTGCTAGGGTTAGGGTTAGCGAACAGGTAAGTTTTATGGTACATGAGTGTACGGAAACGTATTAGTGTCAAATTACGTGTGAGGGCATTGCATAATTTTGGTGTACGCGTTAAGATTAGTGTACGGGTTAGGGTATGGTGTAGGGTTGGTGTTAGCGTTATGTTTAGGGCTAGGGTTACGGTTAGCGAACCAGTAAGGTTTCGGGTACAGTTGAGGGTACGGAAAACTTTTAGGGTCAGGGTATGTGTTAGGACACCTGTTAGTGTTAGTGTACGTGTCAGGATTAGCGTACAGTTTAGTGTAAGGTGTGGTGTTGGGGTTAGGGTTAGGGCTAGGCTAAGGGTTAGCAAACGGGTAAGTTTTATGGTACAGTTGAGGGTACGAAAAAGCGTTTCGGCCAGGTTATGTGTTAGGAAACGTGTTAGTGTTAATGTATGGTTAGGATTAGGGTATGGGTTAGGGTAATGGTTAGGGTTGGCGTTAGGGTTAGGGATAGGCTTAGCGAACGGTTAAGGCTTATGGTACATGTGAGTGTATGGAAACGTGTTAGTGTCAAAGTATGTGTGAGGGCATGAGTTAGTGTTAGTGTAGGGTTTAAAAATAGGGTACGGGTTAGAGTAAGGTGTAGGCTATGTGTTAGGATCAGGTTTAAGTCTACAGTTAGGGTTAGCTAACAATTAGGTTTAGCGTACAGGTGAGGGTATGGAAAAGTGTTAGGGTCAGGGTACGTCTTAGGGCATGGATTAGTGTTAGTGTACGGGTAAGGATTAGGGTATGGATTAGGGAAATGTGTAGGGTTGGTGTTATGTTTAGGGTTAAGGCTAGGGTTAGAGTTAGCGAACGGGTAAGGTTTACGATACACGGGATGGTTCGGAAAAGTGTTCGTTTCAAAGTACATGTGAGGGCATGGGTTAGTTTTTTGTACGTTTTAAATTTAGTGTACGGGTAAGGGTATGCTGTAGGGTTGGTGATAGCATTATGTTTAGGGCTAGGATTAGGGTTAGCGAATGGTAAGATTTAGGGTACAGGAGAGGATACGGAAAGGTGTTAGTGTCAGGGTACGTGTTAGGTCATTTGTTAGTGTTAATGTATGGGTTGGGATTAGGGTTCGGGTTAGGGTAAGGGGTAGGGTTGGGGTTAGGATTAGGGCTAGGTCTAGGCCTAGGGTTAGGGTTAGCGAATGGGTAAGGTTTAGGGTACAGGTGAGGGTACGGAAAAGTGTTAGTGTCAGGGTACGTGTCAGGGCATGGCTTAGTATGAGTATACTGGGTAGGATTAGGGTACGGTTTGGGTAAGGTTTAGGGTTGGGTTTAGGGTTATCTTTATGGCTAGGGTTAGGGTTAGCGTAATGTCAGGTTTAGGGTACAGGTGATGGTACAGAAAAGTGTTAGGGTTAGTGTATGTGTTAAGACACGTGTCAGTGTTAGTGTAAGGCTTAGGATTAGCATACGGGTTAGGGTAAGGTGTACGGTTGGTGTTAGGTCTAGGTTTAGGGCTAGGGTTAGGGTTAGCGAACGGTAAGGTTTAGGGTAGAGGTGAGGTTAGGGAAAAGTGTTAGGGTCAGGGTGCGTGTTAGGCCAGGGGTTAGTGTGGGTTTACAGGTTAGGATTAGGGTGCGGGTTAGGGTAATTGGTAGGGTTGGCATTATGGTTAGTGTTAGGTGTAGGGTTAAGTTTAGTGAACGGGTAAGGTTCAGGTTACAGCTGAGCGTACGGAAATGTTTTATTGTCAAAGTATGTTTGTGGTATTGGGTTAGTGTTAGTGTATGGGTTAAGATTAGTGTACGTGTTAGAGTAAGGAGTAGGGTTGTAGTTAGGTTTAGGTTTGGGGCTACGGTTATGGTTAACAAATGATAATGTTTAGGGTTAGTTTTAGTGTTAGGCTTAGGGTTAGGTGTAGGGTTATGGTAGGTTTTAGGGCACGAGTTAGTGTTAGTGTATGGGTTATGATTAGGGTATGGGTTAGGGTAA
Source organism: Hyperoodon ampullatus (assembly GCF_949752795.1). NCBI lineage: Eukaryota > Metazoa > Chordata > Mammalia > Artiodactyla > Ziphiidae > Hyperoodon > Hyperoodon ampullatus. The sequence goes on from NC_136933.1 coordinate 1,434,018, forward strand.
GGTGTAGGGTTGGGGTTAGGTTTAGGTTTAGGGCTAATGTTAGGGTTAGCGAATAGGTAACATTAGAGTACAGGTGTGAGTATGGAAACGAGTTAGGGTCAGGGTTCGTGTTAGGGCACAGATTAGTGTTAGTTTAAGGATTATGATTAGGGTACATGTTAGGGTTAGGTGTAGGGTTGGGCTTGGGTGTAGGGTTAGGTTTAGACCTTGAGATAGGGTTAGTGGATCGTAAGGTTTAGGGTTCAGGTGTGGGTATGGAAAAGTGTTAGGGTCATGGTGAGTGTTAAGGCACGGATTAGTTTTAGTGTACGGGTTAGGATTAGGGTACAGGTTAGGGTAATGTGTAGGGTTGGCGTTATGTTTAGTGTTACGGCTAGGGTTAGGGTTAGCAAACGAGTAAGGTTTAGGTTACAAGTGAGGGTACGGAAATGTTTTAGTGTCAAAGTAAGTGTGCGGGAATGGGTTAGTGTTAGTGTACGCATTAAGATTAGTGTACGTGTTAGGGTAAGGTGTAGGGTTGTAGTTAGATTTAGCTTTAGGGCTAGGGTTAGGGTTAGCGAATGGTAAGATTTAGGGTACAGGAGAGAGTAGGGTAAAGAGTTAGGGGCAGGGTACGTGTCAGGGCATGGATTAGTGTTTGTGTATGGGTTAGCATTAGGGTACGGTTTAGGGTAAGGTGTTGGGTTGGTGTTAGGGCTTGGTTTAGGGGTATGTTTTGTGTTAGCGAACGGCAAAGTTTAGGGTACACGTGAGGGTACAGAAAAGTGTTAGGGTCAGGTTACGTTTCAGTGCACGGATTAGTATTAGTGTACTGGTTAGGATTACGGTATGGGTTAGGGTAATGGGTGGGGTTGGATTTAGGGCTATGGATAGGGTTAGCGAAATGTAAGGTTTAGGTTACAGGTGATGGTCCAGAAATGTGTTCGGATCAGGGGACATGTTAGGGCACGGATTAGTGTTAGTGTACTGGTTAGGATTGGGTGCACGTTAGGGTAAGGTTTAGGGATGGGGTTAGGTTTACGTTTAGGTCTAGGGTTAAGGATAGCAAACGGTATGGTTTAGGGTACAGGTGACTGTACGGAAAAGTGTAACGGTCAGGGTACCTGTTAGGGCACGTATAGTGTTAGTGTTCGGGTTAGGATTAGGGTACGGGTTAGGGTAATGTGTAGGGTTGGCATTAGGGTTAAGTTTAGGGCTAGGGTTAGGGTTAGCGAACAGGTAAGTTTTATGGTACATGAGTGTACGGAAACATATTAGTGTCAAAGTACGTGTGAGGGCATTGCATAATTTGGTATGTGGGTTAAGATTAGTGTACGGGTTAGGGTATGGTGTAGGGTTGGTGTTAGCGTTTTATTTAAGGCTAGGGTTATGGTTAGTGAACCAGTAAGGTTTAGGGTACAGGTGAGGGTACGGAAAACTTTTAGGGTAAGGGTATGTGTTAGGACACCTGTTACTGTTAGTGTACGTGTCAGGATTATCGTACAGTTTAGGGTAAGGTGTGGAGTTGGGGTTAGGGTTAGGTTTAGGGCTAGGCTTAGGGTTAGCAAACGGGTAAGTTTTAGGGTACAGTTGAGGGTACGTAAAAGCGTTTGGGTCAGGTTATGTGTTAGGAAGCGTGTTCGTGTTAATGTATGGTTAGGATTAGTGTATGGGTTAGGGTAATGGTTAGGGTTGGCGTTAGGGTTAGGGATAGGCTTAGCGAACGGTTAAGGCTTATGTTACATGTGAGTGTATGGAAACGTGTTAGTGTCAAAGTACATGTGAGGGCATGGGTTAATGTTAGTGTAGGGGTTAAAATTAGGGTACGTGTTAGAGTAAGGTGAAGGCTTGGTGTTAGCGTTAGGTTTAAGTCTACAGTTAGGGTTAGCTAACAATTAGGTTTAGCGTACAGGTGAGGGTGTGGAAAAGTGTTAGGGTCATGGTATGTTTCAGGGCACTGGTTAGTGTTAGTGTACGGTTTAGGATTAGGGTATGGGTTAGGGTAAGATGTAGGGTTGCCGTTAGTGTTAGGTTTAGAGCTAGGGTTAAGGTTAGCGAACGCGTAAGCTTTAGGTTACAGGGGAGGGTACGGAAATGCTTTAGGGTCAAAATACATTTGCGGGAATGGGTTAGTGTTAGTGTACGGGTTACGATTAGTGTACGTGTTAGGGTAAGGTGTAGGGTTGGATTTAGATTTAGCTTTAGGGCTAGGGTTAGGGTTAGCGAAATGTAAGGTTTAGGGTACAGGTGCGTGTACAGAAAAGTGTTACGGTCTGTGTACATGTCACGGCATGGTTTGGTGTTAGGGTACGGGTTAGGATTACAGTAGGGATTAGTGTAAGGTGTAGGATTGGGGTTAGGTTTAAGGTTAGGTTTAGAGAATAGGTAATATTTAAGGTAGAGGTAAGCATATGGAAACGAGTTAGGGTCAGGCTTGGTTTTAGGGCACAGGTTAGTGTTACTGTACGGATTAGGATTAGGGTATGGGTTAGGATTTTGTGTAGGGCTGAGGGTAGTGTTAGGCTTAGACCTAGGGTTAGTGTTAGCGAACAGGTAAGGTTTACGGTACACAGGAGGGTACAGAAACGTGTTAGTGTCAAAGTACATTTGAGGACATTACTTAATTTTAGTGTATGGGTTAAGATTAGTGTATGGGTTAGGGTATGGTGTAAGGTTGGTGTTAGCGTTATGTTTAGGGAAAGGGCTAGGTTTAGTGAACGGTAAGATTTAGGTTACTGGAGAGGATACGAAAAAGTGTTAGAGTCAGGGTACATGTTAGGGCACGGGTTAGTGTTAGTGTATGGGTTAGGATTAGGGTATGGGTTAGAGAAAGTTGTAGGGTTGGGGTTATGTTTAGGTGTAGAGTTGGGGTTAGGGTTAGCGAATAGGTAACATTTAGGGTACAGGTGAGCTTATGGAAACGAGTTAGGGTCAGGGTTCATGTTAGGGCAGAGGTTAGTGTTAGTGTACGGAGTAGGATTAGGGTACTGATTAGGGTTAGGTGTAGGGTTGGGATTAAGTTTAGGTTTAGACATAGGGTTAGGGTTAGCGAATGGTAAGATTTAGGGTACAGGAGTGGGGATGGAAAAGTGTTAGGGTCAGGGTACGTGTTAGGGCATGGATTAGTGTTAGTGTACGGGTAAGGATTACGTATGGGTTAGGGAAATGGGTAGGGTTGGTGTTATGGTTAGGGTTAGGGCTAGGGTTAGAGTTAGCGAACAGGTAAGGTTTACGGTACATGGGAGGGTACGGAAAAGTGTTAGTGTCAAAGTACATGTGAGGGCATGTGTTAGTTTTTTTGTACGGGTTAAGTTTAGTGTACGGGTTAGGGTATGCTGTAGGGTTGGTGTTAGCGTTATGTTTATGGCTAGGGTTAGGGTTAGCGAACGGTAAGATTTAGGGTACAGGAGAGGATACGGAAAAGTGTTAGGGTCAGGGTTCGTGGTAGGGCATGGGTTAGTGTTCGTGTATGGGTTGGGATTAGGGTACGGGTTAGGGTAAGGGGTAGGGTTGCGGTTAGGGTTAGGGCTAGGGCTAGGGCTAGGGTTAGGGTTAGCGAATGTGTATGGTTTAGGGTACAGGTGAGTGTACGGGAAAGTGTTAGGATCAGGGTACGTGTCAGGGCATGGCTTAGTATTAGTATACTGGTTAGGATTAGGATACGGTTTGGGTAAGGTTTAGGGTTGGGTTTAGGGTTAGCTTTATGGCTAGGGTTAGGTTTAGCGAAATGTCAGGTTTAGGGTACAGGTGATAGTACAGAAAAGTGTCAGGGTTAGTGTATGGCTTATGATTAGCATACGGGTTAGGGTAAAGTGTACGGTTGGTGTTTGGTCTAGGTTTTGGCATAGGCTTATGGTTAGCTCACGGTAAGTGTTAGGGTACAGGTGAGGTTACGGAAAAGTGTTAGGGTCAGGATACGTGTTAGTGCAGGGGTTAGTGTGGTTTTACAGGTTAGGATTAGGGGGCGGGTTAGGGTAATTTGTAGGGTTGGCGTTATGGTTAGTTTTCGGGGTAGTGTTAAGTATAGTGAACAGGTAAGCTTCAGGTTACAGCTGAGCGTACAGAAATGTTTTATTGTCAAAGTACGTGTGCGGTATTGGGTTAGTGTTAGTGTACGGGTTAAGATTAGTGTACGTGTTAGGGTAAGGTGTAGGGTTGTAGTTAGGTTTAGGGTTGGGGCTAGTGTTATGGTTAACAAATGGTAAAGTTGAGGGTTAGTGTAAGGGCTAGGGTTAGGTGTAGGGGTAGGGTTAGGGTAGGTGTTAGGGCACGAGTTAGTGTCAGTGTATGGGTTATGATTAGGTTATGGGTTAGTGTAAGGTGTAGGGTTGTGGTTAGAATTAGGTTTAGGGCTAGTGTTAGGGTTAGCGAATAGGTAACATTAGAGTACAGGTGAGCGTATGGAAACGAGTTAGACTCAGTGTTCGTGTTAGGGCACATGCTAGTGTTAGTTTAAGGATTAGGATTAGGATACATGTTAGGGTTAGGTGTAGGGTTGGGGTTGGGTTTAGGGTTAGGTTTAGACGTAGGGTTAGGGTTACTGAATGGTAAGGTTTAGGGTTCAGGTGTGGGTATGGAAAAGTGTTAGGATCAGGGTAAGTTTTTAGGCACGGATTAGTGTTATTGTAAGGGTTAGGATTAGGGTACGGGTTAGGGTAATGGGTAGGGTTGGCGTTATGTTTAGTGTTAGGGTTAGTGTTAGGGTTAGCGAACGAGTAAGGTTTAGGTTACAAGTGAGGGTACGGAAATGTTTTAGTGTCAAAGTAAGTGTGCGGGAATGGGTTAGTGTTAGTGTACGCATTAAGATTAGTGTACGTTTTAGGGTAAGGTGTAGGGTTGTAGTTAGATTTAGCTTTAGGGCTAGGGTTAGGGTTAGCGAACGGTAAGATTTAGGGTACAGGAGAGAGTAGGGTAAAGAGTTAGGGACAGGGTACGCGTCAGGGCATGGATTAGTGTTTGTGTTCGGGTTAGGATTAGGGTACGGTTTAGGGTAAGGTGTTGGGTTGGTGTTAGGTCTTGGTTTATGGGTATGTTTCGGGTTAGCGAACGTTAAAGTTTAGGGTACAGGTGAGGGTACAGAAAAGTGTTAGGGTCAGGATACATTTCAGGGCACGGATTAGTATTAGTGTACTGGTTAGGATTACGGTATGGGTTAGGGTAATGGGTAGGGTTCGATTTAAGGTTAGGTTTAGGGCTTTGGTTAGGGTTAGCAAAATGTAAGGTTTACGTTACAGGTGATGGTACAGAAAAGTGTTAGGGTTAGTGTATGTGTAAGGACACGTGTCAGTGTTACTGTATGGCTTAGGATTAGCATACGGGTTAGGGTAAGGTGTACGGTTGGGGTTCGGTCTAGGTTTAGTGCTAGGGTTAGGGTTAGTGAACGGTAAGTATTAGGGTACAGGTGAGGTTAGGGAAAAGTGTTAGGGTCAGGGTACGTGTTAGGGCAGGGGTTAGTGTGGGTTTACAAGTTAGGATTAGTGTGCCGGTTAGGGTAATTTGTAGGGTTGGCGTTATGGTTAGTGTTAGGAGGAGGGTTAAGTTTAGTGAACTTGTAACGTTTAGGTTACAGCTGAGCGTACGGAAATGTTTTATTGTCAAAGTATGTTTGTGGTATTGGGTTAGTGTTAGTGCACGGGTTAAGATTAGTGTACGTGTGAGGGTAAGGAGTAGGGTTGTAGTTAGGTTTAGGTTTTGGGCTAGGTTTATGGTTAACAAATGGTAAAGTTTAGAGTTACTGTTAGTGTTAGGGTTAGGGTTAGGGGTAGGGTTAGGGTAGGTGTTAGGGCACGAGTTAGTGTTAGTGTATGGGTTATGATTAGGGTATGGGTTAGGGTAAGGTGTAGGGTTGGGATTAGTTTTAGGTTTAGGGCTAGTGTTAGGTTTAGCGAATAGGTAATATTAGAGTACAGGTGAGCATATGGAAACGAGTTAGGGTCAGGGTTCATGTTAGGGCACACGTTAGTGTTAGTTTAAGGATAAGGATTAGGGTACATGTTAGGGTTAGGTGTAGGGTTGGGGTTGGGTTTAGGGTTAGGTTTAGACCTAGTGTTAGGGTTAGTGAATGGTAAGGTTTAGGGTTCAGGTGTGGGTATGGAAAAGTGATAGGGTCAGGGTAAGTGTTAAGGCACGTAATAGTGTTAGTGTACTGGTTAGGAGTAGGGTTAGGGATAGGGTAATTGGTAGGGTTGGAGATATGTTTAGTGTTAGGGCTAGGGTTAGGGTTAGCGAACGAGTAAGTTTTAGGTTACAGGTGAGGGTACGGAAATGTTTTAGTGTCAAAGTAAGTGTGCAGGAATGGGTTAGTGTTAGTGTACGCATTAACATTATTGTACGTGTTAGGGTAAGGTGTAGGGTTGTAGTTAGATTTAGCTTTAGGGCTAGAGTTAGGGTTAGCGAACGGTAAGATTTGGGGTACAGGAGAGAGTAGGGTAAAGAGTTAGGGGCAGGGTACGTGTCAGGGCATGGATTAGTGTTTGTGTATGGGTTAGGATTAGAGTACGGTTTAGGGTAAGGTGTTGGGTTGGTGTTAGGGCTTGGTTTAGGGGTATGTTTCGGGTTAGCGAATGCTAAAGTTTAGGGTACAGTTGTGGGTACAGAAAAGTGTTAGGGTCAGGATACGTTTTAGGGCACGGATTAGTATTAGTGTACTGGTTAGGATTACGGTATGGGTTAGGGTAATGGGTAGGTTTGGGTTCAGGGTTTGGTTTAGGTCTATGGTTAGGGTTAGCGAAATGTAAGGTTTAGGTTACAGGTGATGGTACAGAAATGTGTTAGTATCAGGGTACATGTTAGGGCACGGATTAGTTTTAGTGTACTGGTTAGGATTGGGTACGCGTTAGGGTAAGGTTTAGGGATGGGGTTAGGTTTACGTTTAGGTCTAGGGTTAAGGATAGCAAACGGTATGGTGTAGGGTACAGGTGAGTGTACAGAAAAGTGTAATGGTCAAGGTACCTGTTAGGGCACGTCTAGTGTTATTGTATGGGTTAGGATTAAGGTACGGGTTAGGGTAATGTGTAGGGTTGGCATTAGGGTTAAGTTTAGGGCTAGGGTTAGGGTTAGCGAACAGGTAAGTTTTATGGTACATGAGTGTACGGAAACATGTTAGTGTCAAAGTACGTGTGAGGGCACTGCATAATTTTGGTGTACGGGTTAAGATTAGTGTACGGGTTTGGGTATGGTGTAGAGTTGGTGTTAGCATTACGTTTAGGGCTAGGGTTACGGTTAGCGACCCAGTAAGCTTTAGGGTACAGGTGAGGGTTCGGAAAACGTTTAGGATCAGGGTATGTGTTAGGACACCTGTTAGTGTTAGTGTACGTGTCAGGATAAGCGTACAGTTTAGGGTAAGGTGTCGGGTTGGGGTTAGGGTTAGGTTTAGGGCTAGGCTGAGGGTTAGTGAACGGGTAAGCTTTAGGGTACAGTTGAGGGTACGGAAAAGCGTTTGGGTCAGGTTATGTGTTAGGAAACGTGTTAGTGTTAATGTATGGTTAGGATTAGGGTATGGGTTAGGATAATGGTTAGGGTTTGCGTTAGGGTTGGGGATAGGCTTAGCGAACGGTTAAGGCTTATGATACATGTGAGTGTATGGAAACGTGTTTGTGTCAAAGTACGTGTGAGGGCATGGGTTAGTGTTAATGTAGGGGTTAAAAATAGGGTACGGATTAGAGTAAGGTGTAGGCTTGGTGTTAGGGTCAGGTTTAAGTCTACAGTTAGAGTTAGCTAACAATAATGTCTAGCGTACAGGTGAGGGTATGGAAAAGTGTTAGGGTCAGGGTACGTTACAGGGCACTGGTTAGTGTTAGTGTACGGTTTAGGATTAGGGTATGGGTTACGGTAAGATGTAGGGTTGCCCTTAGGGTTAGGTTTAGAGCTAGGGTTAGGGTTAGCGAAGGGGTAAGTTTTAGGTTACAGGGGAGGGTACGGAAATGTTTTAGGGTCAAAATACATTTGCGGGAATGGGTTAGTGTTAGTGTACGGGTTAAGATTAGTGTACGTGTTAGGGTAAGGTGTAGGGTTGGAGTTAGATTTAGCTTTAGGGCTAGGGTTAGGGATAGCGAAATGTAAGGTTTAGGATAAAGGTGCGGGTACAGAAAAGTGTTACGGTCCGTGTACATGTCAGGGCACGGATTAGTATTAGGGTACGGGTTAGGATTAGAGTACGGATTAGAGTAAGGTGTAGGATTGGGGTTAGCTTTAGAGAATAGGTAATATTTATGGTACAGGTAAGCATATGGAAACGAGTTAGGGCCAGGCTTGGTGTTAGGGCACAGGTTAATGTTATTGTACGGATTAGGATGAGGGTACATGTTAGGGTTAGGTGTTGGGTTGGGGTTGGGTTTAGGGTTAGGTTTAGACCTAGGGTTAGGGTTAGTGAATGGTAAGGTTTAGGGTTCAGGTGTGGGTATGGAAAAGTGTTAGGGTCAGGGTAAGTGTTAAGGCACGGATTAGTGTTAGTGTACGGGTTAGGATTAGGGTACGGGTTAGGCTAATGGGTAGGGTAGGCATTATGTTTAGGGTTATGTCTAGGTTTAGGGTTAGCGAACGAGTAAGGTTTAGGTTACAGGTGAGGGTACGGAAATGTATTAGTGTCAAAGTAAGTGTGCGGGAATGGGTTAGTGTTAGTGTACGCATTAAGATTTGTGTACGTGTTAGGGTAAGGTGTAGGGTTGTAGTTAGATTTAGCTTTAGGTCTAGGGTTAGGGTTAGCGAACGGTAAGATTTAGGGTACAGGAGAGAGTAGGGTAAACAGTTAGGGGCAGGGTACATGTCAGGGAATGGATTAGTGTTTGTGAACACGTTAGGATTAGGGTACGGTGTAGGGTAAGGTTTTGGGTTGGTGTCAGGGCTTGGTTTAGGGGTATGTTTCTGGTTAGCGAACGGTAAAGTTTAAGGTACAGGTGAGGGTACAGAAAAGTGTTAGGGTCAGGATACGTTTCAGGGCACGGATTAGTATTAGTGTACTGGTTAGGATTATGGTATGGGTTAGGGTGAAGGGTAGGGTTGGGTTTAGGGTTAGGTTTATGGCTATGGTTAGGGTTAGCGAAATGTAAGGTTTAGGTTCCAGGTGATGGTCCAGAAATGTGTTAGGATCAGGGGACATGTTAGGGCACGGATTAGTGTTAGTGTACTGGTTAAGATTGGGTACGCGTTAGGGTAAGGTTGAAGGATGGGGTTAGGTTTACGTTTAGGTCTAGGGTTAAAGATAGCAAACGGTATGGTTTAGGGTACAGGTGAGTGTACGGAAAAGTGTTATGGTCAGGGTACTGTTAGGGCACGTCTAGTGTTAGTGTATGGGTTCAGATTAGTGTACGTGTTAGGGTATGCTGTAGGGTTGGTGTTAGCATTATGTTTAGGGCTAGGGTTACGGTTAGCGAACCAGTAAGTTTTAGGGTACAGGTGAGGGTACGGAAAACTTTTAGGGTCAATTTATGTGTTAGGACACCTGTTAGAGTTAGTGTAAGTGTGAGACTTAGAGTCCAGTTAGGGTAAGGTGTGGGGTTGGGGTTAGGGTTAGGTTTAGGGCTAGGCTTAGGGTTAGCGAACGGGTAAGTTTTAGGGTACAGTTGAGGGTACGGAAAAGAGTTTGGGTCAGGTTATGTGTTAGGAAACGTGTTAGTGTTAATGTATGGTTAGGATTAGGGTATGGGTTAGGGTAATGGTTAGGGTTGGCGTTAGGGTTGGGGAAAGGCTTAGCGAACGGTTAAGGCTTATGGTACATGTGAGTGTATGGAAACGTGTTAGTGTCAAAGTACGTGTGAGGTCATGGGTTAGTGTTAGTGTAGGGGTTAAAAATAGGGTAAGGGTTAGAGTAAGGTGTAGGCTTGGTGTTAGGGTTAGGTTTAATTCTACAGTTAGGGTTAGCTAACGATTAGGTTTAGCGTACAGGTGAGGGTATGGAAAAGTGTTAGGGTCAGGGTACGTCTCAGGGCACTCGTTAGTGTTAGTGTACGGTTTAGGATTAGGATATGGGTTAGGGTAAGATGTAGGGTTGGCGTTAGGGTTAGGTTTAGAGCTAGGGTTAGGGTTAGCGAATGTGTAATGTTTAGGTTACAGGGGAGGGTATGGAAATGTTTTAGGGTCAAAATACATTTGCGGGAATGTGTTAGTGTTAGTGTACGGGTTAAGATTAGTGTACGTGTTAGGGTAAGGTGTAGGGTTGGAGTTAGATTTAGCTTTAGGGCTAGGGTTAGGGTTAGCGAAATGTAAGGCTTAGGGTACAGGTGAGGGGACAGAAAAGGGTTATGGTCCATGTACGTGTCAGGGCACGGATTAGTATTAGGGTACGGGTTAGGATTACAGTACGGATTAGGGTAAGGTGTAGGATTGGGGTTAGGGTTAGGGTTAGGCTTAGGGTTAGCAAATACGTAATATTTAGGGTACAGGTAAGCATATGGAAACGAGTTAGGGTCAGGCTTGGTGTTAGGGAACTGGTTAGTGTTATTGTAGGGATTAGGATTAGGGTACGGGTTAGGATTTTGTGTAGGGTTGTGGATAGTGTTAGGCTTAGACATAGGGTTAGTGTTAGCGAACAGTTAAGGTTTACGGTACACAGGAGGGTACGGAAACGTGTTAGTGTCAAAGTACATGTGAGGGCATTGCTTAATTTTGGTGTACGGGTTAAGATTAGTGTATGGGTTAGGGTATGGTGTAAGGTCGGTGTTAGCGTTGTTTAGGGAAAGGGCTAGGTTTAGCGAACGGTAAGATTTAGGGTACTGGAGAGGATATGGAAAAGTGTTAGGCTCAGGGTACATGTTAGGGCACGGGTTAGTGTTAGTGTACGGGTTAGGATTAGGGTATGGGTTAGGGAAAGGTGTAGTGTTGGGTTTATGTTTAGATGTAGGGTTGGGGTTAGGGTTAGCGAATAGGTAACATTTAGGGTACAGGTGAGCTTATGGAAACGAGTTAGGGTCAGGGTTCATATTAGGGCACAGGTTAGTGTTAGTGTACGGATGAGGATTAGGTTACGGTTTAGGGTCACGTGTAGGGTTGGGGTTAGGGTTAGGTTTAGACATAGGGTTAGGGTTAGCGAATTGTAAGATTTAGGGTACAGGAGTGGGTATGGAAAAGTGATAGGGTCAGGGTACGTGTTAGGGCATGGATTAGTTTTAGTGTACGGGTAAGGTTTAGGGTACGGGTTAGAGAAATGGGTAGGGTTGGTGTTATGGTTAGGGCTTGGGTTAGAGTTAGCGAACGGGTAAGGTTTACGGTACACGGGAGGGTACGGAAACGTGTTAGCGTCAAAGTACATGTGAGGGCATGGGTTAGTTTTTTGTACGGGTTAAGTTTAGTGTACGGGTTAGGGTATGCTGTAGGGTTGGTGTTAGCGTTATGTTTAGGGCTAGGGTTAGGGTTAGCGAATGGTAAGATTTAGGGTACAGGAGAAAATACGGAAAAGTGTTAGGGTCAGGGTACGTGTTAGGGCATGGGTTAGTGTTAGTGTATGGGTTGGGATTAGGGTACGGGTTAGGGTAAGGGGTAGGGTTGCAGTTAGGGTTAGGGCTAGGGCTAGGGCTAGGGTTAGGGTTAGCGAATGCGTAAGGTTTAGGGTACAGGTGAGGGTACGAAAAGTGTTAGGGTCAGGGTACGTGTCAGGGCATGGCTTAGTATTAGTATACTGATTAGGATTAGGGTACGGTTTGGGTAAGGATTAGGTTTCGGGTTATGGTAGGCTTTATGGCTAGGGTTAGGGTTAGCGAAATGTCAGGTTTAGGGTACAGGTGATGGTACAGAAAAGTGTTAGGTTTAGTGTATGTGTTAGGACACGTGTCAGTGTTAGTGTGTGGCTTAGGATTAGCATACGGCTTAGGGTAAGCTGTACGGTTGGGGTTAGGTCTAGGTTTAGGGCTAGGGTTAGGGTTAGCGACCGGTAAGGTTTAGGTTACAGGTGAGGTTACGGAAAGGTGTTATGGTCAGGGTACGTGTTAGGGCAGAAGTTAGTGTGGGTTTACAGGTTAGGATTAGGGTATGGGTTAGGGTAATTGGTAGGGTTGGCGTTATGCTTAGTGTTAGGGGTAAGGTTAAGTTTAGTGAACGGGTAAGGTTTAGGTTACAGCTGAGTGTACGGAAATATTTTATTGTCAAAGTACGTGTGCGGTATTGGGTTAGTGTTAGTGTACGGGCTAAGATTGGTGTACGTGTTAGGAGTAGGGATGTAGATAAGTTTAGGTTTGGGGCTAGGGTTATGGTTAACAAATGGTAAAGTTTAGGGTTAGTTTAGGGTTAGGGGTAGGGGTAGGGTTAGGGTAGGTGTTAGGGCACAGGTTAGTGTTAGTGTACGGATTAGGATTAGGGTACGGGTTAAGGTTAGGTGTAGGGTTAGGGTTAGGTTTAGGTTTAGGGCTAGTGTTAGGGTTAGCGAATAGGTAACATTAGAGTACAGGTGAGAGTATGGGAAAGAGTTAAGGTCAGCGTTCATGTTAGGGCACAGGTTAGTGTTAGTTTAAGGATTAGGATTAGGGTACATGTTAGGGTTAGATGTAGGGTTGGGGTTGTGTTTAGGGTTAGGTTTAGACCTAGGGTTAGGGTTAGTGAATGGTAAGGTTTAGGGTTCAGGTGTGGGTATGGAAAAGTGTTAGGGTCAGGGTAAGTGTTAAGGCACAGATTAGTGTTAGTGTACGGGTTAGGATTAGGGTACGGGTTAGGCAAATGGATAGGGTTGGCATTATGTTTAGTGTTAGAGCTAGTGTAAGGGTTAGCGAACGAGTAAGGTTTAGGTTACAGGTGAGGGTACGGAAATGTATTAGTGTCAAAGTAAGTGTGCGGGAATGGGTTAGTGTTAGTGTATGCATTAAGATTAGTGTACGTGTTAGGGTAAGGTGTAGGGTTGTAATTAGATTTAGCTTTAGGGCTAGGGTTAGGGTTAGCGAACGGTAAGATTTAGGGTACAGGAGAGAGTAGGGTAAACAGTTAGGGGCAGGGTACATGTCAGGGCCTGGATTACTGTTTGTGTACGGGTTAGGATTAGGGTACGGTTTAGGGTAAGGTGTTGGGTTGGTGTTAGGGCTTGGTTTAGGGGTATGTTTTGGGTTAGCGAACAGTAAAGTTTAAGGTACAGGTGAGGGTACAGAAAAGTGTTAGGGTCAGGATACGTTTCAGGGCACGGATTAGTATTAGTGTATTGGTTAGGATTATGGTATGGGTTAGGGTGATGTGTAGGGTTGCGTTTAGGGTTAGGTTTAGGGCTATGGTTAGGGTTAGCGAAATGTAAGATTTAGGTTCCAGGTGATGGTCCAGAAATGTGTTAGGATCAGGGGACATGTTAGGGCACGGATTAGTGTTAGTGTACTGGTTAGGATTGGGTACGCGTTAGGGTAATGTTGAGTGATGGGGCTAAGTTTACGTTTAGGTCTAGGGTTAAGGATAGCAAACGGTATGGTTTAGGGTACAGGTGAGTGTACGGAAAAGTGTTACGGTCAGGCTACCTGTTAGGGCACGTCTAGTGTTAGTGTATGGGTTAGGATTAGTGTATGGGTTAGTGTATGGTGTAGGGTTGGTGTTAGCGTTATGTTTAGGGCGAGGGTTACGGTTAGCGAACCAGTAAGTTTTAGGGACAGGTGAGGTTACGGAAAACTTTTAGGGTCAGTGTATGTGTTAGGACACCTGTTAGTGTTAGTGTACGTGTCACGATCAGCGTACAGTTAGGGTAAGTTGTGGGGTTGCGGTTAGTGTTAGGTTTAGGGCTAGGCTTAGGGTTAGCGAACGGGTAAGTTTTAGGGTACAGTTGAGGGTACGGAAAAGAGTTTGAGTCAGGTTATGTGTAGGAAACGTGTTAGTGTTAATGTATGGTTAGGATTAGGGTATGGGTTAGGGTAATGGTTAGGGTTGGCATTAGGGTTAGGGAAGGCTTAGCGAACGGTTAAGGCTTATGGTACATGTGAGTGTATGGAAACGTGTTAGTGTCAAAGTTCGTGTGAGGTCATGGGTTAGTGTTAGTGTAGGGGTTAATAATAGGGTACGGGTTAAAGTAAGGTGTAGGCTTGGTGTAAGGGCTAGGTTTAAGCCTACAGTTAGGGTTAGCTATCGATTAGGTTTAACGTACAGTTGAGGGTATGGAAAAGTGTTAGGGTCAGTGTACGTCTCAGAGCACTGGTTAGTGTTAGTGTACAGTTTAGGATTAGGGTATGGGTTAGGGTAAGATGTAGGGTTGGCGTTAGGGTTAGGTTTAGATCTCGGGATAGGGTTAACGAATGGGTAAGGTTTAGGTTACAAGGGAAGGTATGGAAATGTTTTAGGGTCAAAATACATTTGCGGGAATGGGTTAGTGTTAATGTGCGGGTTAAGATTAGTGTACTTGTTAGGGTAAGGTATAGGGTTGGAGTTAGATTTAGCTTTAGGGCTAGGGTTAGGGTTAGCGAAATGTAAGGCTTAGGGTACAGGTGAGGGTACAGAAAAGGGTTACGGTCCGTGTACGTGTCAGGGCATCGATTAGTATTAGGGTACGGGTTAGGATTACAGTATGGATTAGTGTTAGGGTTATGGTTAGGGTTAGGGTTAGGGTTAGGGTTAGCGAATAGGTAATATTTAGGGTACAGGTAAGCATATGGAAACGAGTTAGGGTCAGGCTTGGTGTTAGGGCACAGGTTAGTGTTATTGTACGGAGTAGGATTAGGGTAAGGGTTATGATTTTGTGTAGGGTTGTGGATAGTGTTAGGCTTAGACCTAGGGTTAGTGTTAGCAAACAGGTAAGGTTTACGGTACACAGGAGGGTACGGAAACGTGTTAGTGTCAAAGTACATGTGAGGGCATTGCTTAATTTTGGTGTACAGGTTATGATTAGTGTATGGGTTAGGGTATGGTGTAAGGTTGCTGTTAGCGTTGTTTAGGGAAAGGGCTAGGTTTAGTGAATGTTAAGATTTAGGGTACTGGAGAGGATATGGAAAAGTGTTAGGCTCAGAGTACGTGTTAGGGCACGGGTTAGTGTTAGTGTAAGGGTTAGGTTTAGGATATGGTTTAGGGAAAGGTGTAAGGTTGGGGTTATGTTTAGGTGTAGGGTTGTGGTTAGGGTTAGATAATAGGTAACATTTAGGGTACAGGTGAGCTTATGGAAACGAGTTAGGGTCAGGGTTCATGTTAGGGCACAGGTTAGTGTTAGTGTACGGATTAGGATTAGGGTAAGTGTTAGGGTTAGGTTTAGGTTTAGACATAAAATTAGGGTTAGCGAATGGTAAGATTTATGGTATAGGATTGGGTATGGAAAAGTGTTAGGGTCAGGGTACGTGTTAGGGCATGGATTAGTGTTAGTGTACGGTTAAGGATTAGGGTACGGTTTAGGGAAATGGGTAGGGTTGGTGTTATGGTTAGCGTTAGGGCTAGGGATAGAGTTAGCGAACGGGTAAGATTTACGGTACACGGGAGGGTAGGGAAACGTGTTAGTGTCAAAGTTCATGTGAGGGCAATGGTTAGTTTTTTTGTACGCGTTAAGTTTAGTGTACGGGTTAGGGTATGCTGTAGGGTTGGTGTTAGCGTTATGTTTAGGGCTAGGGTTAGTGTTAGCGAATGGTAAGATTTAGGGTACAGGAGAAAATACGGAAAAGTGTTAGAGTTAGGGTACGTGTTAGGGCATGGGTTAGTGTTAGTGTATGGGTTGCGATTAGGGTAAGAGGTAGGGTTGCGGTTAGGGTTAGGGCTAGAGCTAGGGCAAGGGTTAGGGTTAGCGAATGGGTAAGGTTTAGGGTACAGGTGAGGGTACGGAAAATTGTTAGGGTCAGGGTACTTGTCAGGGCATGGCTTAGTATTAGTATACTGGTTAGGATTAGGGTACGGTTTGGGTAAGGTTTAGGGTTGGGGTTAGGGTTAGCTTTATGGCTAGAGTTAGGGTTAGTAAAATGTCAGGTTTATGGTACAGGTGATGGTACAGAAAAGTGTTAGGGTTAGTGTATGTGTTAGGATACGTGTCAGTGTTAGAGTATGGCTTAGGATTAGCATACGGGTTAGGGTAAGGTGTACGGTTGGGGTTAGGTCTAGGTTTAAGGCAAGGGTTAGGGTTAGCGACCGGTAAGGTTTAGGATACAGGTGAGGTTGCGGAAAAGTGTTAGGGTCAGGGTACGTGTTTGGGCAGGGGTTACTGTAGGTTTACCAGTTAGGATTCGGGTGCGGGTTAGGGTAACTGGTAGGGTTGGCGTTATGGCTAGTGTTAGGGATAGGGTTAAGTTTAGTGAACGGGTAAGTTTTAGGTTACAGCTGAGCGTACAGAAATGTTTTATTGTCAAAGTGCATGTGCGGTATTGGGTTAGTGTTAGTGTATGGGTTAAGATTAGTGTACGTGTTAGGAGTAGGGTTGTAGTTAAGTTTAGGTTTGGGGCTAGGGTTATGTTTAACAAATGGCAAAGTTTAGGGTTAGTGTTAGGGTTAGTGTTAGGGTTAGGGGTAGGGGTAGGGTTAGGTTAGGTGTTAGGGCACGAGTTAGTGTTAATGTATGGGTTATGATTAGGGTATGGGTTAGGGTAAGGTGTAGGGTTGGGGTTAGGTTTAGGTTTAGGGCTAGTGTTAGGGTAAGGGAATAGGTAACATTAGAGTACAGGTGAGCGTATGGAAAAGAGTTACGTTCAGTGTTCATGTTAGGGCACAGGTTAGTGTTAGTTTAAGGATTAGGATTAGGGTACATGTTAGGGTTAGGGGTAGGGTTTGGTTTGGGTTTAGGGTTTGGTTTAGACCTAGGGTTAGGGTTAGTGAATGGTAAGGTTTAGGGTTCAGGTGTGGGTACGGAAAAGTGTAAGGGTCAGGGTAAGTTTTAAGGCATGGATTAGTGTTAGTGTACGGGTTAGGATTAGGGTACGGGTTAGGCTAATGGGTAGGGTTGGCGTTATGTATAGTGTTAGGGCTAGGGTTATGGTTAGCGAATGAGTAAGATTTAGGTTACAGGTGAGGGTACGGAAATGTATTAGTGTCAAAGTCTGTGTGCGTGATTGCGTTAGTGTTAGTGTACGCATTAAGATTAGTGTACGTGTTAGGGTAAGGTGTAGGGTTGTAGTTAGATTTAGCTTTATCGCTAGGGTTAGGGTTAGCAAACGGTAAGGTTTAGGGTACAGGAGAGAGTAGGGTAAAGAGTTAGGGGCAGGGTACGTGTCAGGGCATGGATTAGTGTTTGTGTACGGGTTAGGATTAGGGTACGGTTTAGGGTAAGGTGTTGGGTTGGTGTTAGGGCTTGGTTTAGGGGTATGTTTTGGGTCAGCGAACGGGAAAGTTTAGGGTACAGGTGAGGGTACAGAAAAGTGTTAGGGTCAGGATACGTTTCAGGGCACGGATTACTATTAGTGTACTGGTTAGAATTATGTTATGGGTTAGGGTGATGGGTAGGGTTGGGTATAGGGTTAGGTTTAGTGCTATGGTTAGGGTTAGCGAAATGTAAGGTTTAGGTTCCAGCTGATGTTCCAGAAATGTGTTAGGATCAGGGGACATGTTAGGTCACGGATCAGTATTCGTGTACTGGTTAGGATTGGATACACGTTAGGGTAAGGTTTAGGAATGGGGTTAGGTTTACGTTTAGGTCTAGTGTTAAGGATAGCAAACGGTATGGTTTAGGGTACAGGTGAGTGTACGGAACTGTTTTACGGTCAGGGTACCTGTCAGGTCACGTGTAGTGTTAGTGTATGGGTTAGGATTAGTGTATGGGTTAGGGTATCGTGTAGGGTTTGTGTTTAGGGCTAGGGTTACGGTTAGCGAACCAGTAAGTTTTAGGGTACAGGTGAGGTTACGGAAAACTTTTAGGGTCAGTGTATGTGTTAGGACACCTGTTAGTGTTAGTGTACGTGTCAGGATTAGCGTCCAGTTAGGGTAAGGTGTGGGGTTGGGGTTAGGGTTAGGTTTAGGGCTACTCTTAGGATAAGCGGACGGGTAAGTTTTAGGGTACAGTTGAGGGTACGGAAAAGAGTTTGGGTCAGGTTATGTGTTAGGAAACGTGTTAGTGTTAATGTATGGTTAGGATTAGGGTATGGGTTAGGGTAATGGTTAGGGTTGGCGTTAGGGTTAGGGATAGGCTTAGCGAACGGTTAAGGTTTATGGCACATATTAGTGTATGGAAACGTGTTAGTGTCAAAGTACGTGTGAGGTCATGGGTTAGTGTTAGTGTAGGGGGTAAAAATAGGGTACGGGTTAGAGTAAGGTGTAGGCTTGGTGTTAGGGTTAGGTTTAAGTCTACAGTTAGGGTTAGCTAACGATTATGTTTAGCGTACAGGTGAGGGTATGGAAAAGTGTTAGGGTCAGGGTACGTCTCAGGGCACTGGTTAATGTTAGTGTACGGTTTAGGATTAGGGTATGGGTTAGGGTAAGTTGTAGGGCTGGCATTAGGGTTAGGTTTAGAGCTAGGGTTAGGGTTAGTGAATGGGTAAGGTTTAGGTTACAGGGGAGGTTATGGAAATGTTTTATGGTCAAAATACTTTTGCGGGATTGGGTTAGTGTTAGTGTACGGGTTAAGATTAGTGTACGTGTTAGGGTAAGGTGTAGGGTTGGAGTTAGATTTAGCTTTAGGGCTAGTGCTAGGGTTAGCGAAATGTAAGGCTTAGGGTACAGGTGAGGGTACAGAAAAGGGTTATGGTCCGTGTAAGTGTCAGGGCACGGATTAATATTAGGGTACAGGTTAGGATTAAGGTACGGATTAGGGTAAGGTGTAGCATTGGGGTTAAGGTTAGGGTTAGGGTTAGGGTTAGCGAATAGGTAATATTTAAGGTACAGGTAAGCATATGGAAACGAGTTAGGGTCAGGCTTGCTGTTAGGGCACAGGTTAGTGTTATTGTACGGATTAGGATTAGGGTACGGGTTAGGATTTTCTGTAGGGTTGAGGATAGTGTTAGGCTTAGACCTAGGGTTAGTTTTAGCGAACAGGTAAGGTTTACGGTACACAGGAGGGTACGGAAACGTGTTAGTGTCAAAGTACATGTGAGGGCATTGCTTAATTTTGGTGTACGGGTTAAGGTTAGTGTATGGGTTAGGGTGTGGTGTAAGGTTGGTGTTAGCGTTGTTTAGGGAAAGGGCTAGGTTTAGCGAACGGTAAGATTTAGGGTACTGGAGAGGATATGGAAAAGTGTTAGGCTCAGGGTACGTGTTAGGGCACGGGTTAGTGTTAGTGTACGGGTTAGGATTAGGGTATGGGTTAGGGAATGGTGTAGGGTTGGGGTTATGTTTAGGTGTAGGGTTGGGGTTAGGGTTAGAGTATAGGTAACATTTAGGGTACAGGTGAGCTTATGGAAACGAGTTAGGATCAGGGTTCATGTTAGGGCACAGGTTAGTGTTAGTGTACGGATTAGGATTAGGGTAAGGGTTAGGGTTAGGTTTAGGTTTAGACATATGGTTAGGGATAGCGAATGGTAAGATTTAGGGTACAGGAGTGGGTATGGAAAAGTGTTAGGGTCAGGGTACGTGTTAGGGCATGGGCTAGTGTTACTTTATGGGTTGGGATTAGGGTACGGGTTAAGGTAAGGTGTAGGGTTGCGGTTAGGGTTAGGGCTAGGGCTAGGTCTAGGGTTAGGTTTAGCGTATGGGTAAGGTTTAAGGTACAGGTGAGGGTACGGAAAAGTGTTAGGTTCAGGGTACGTGACAGGGCATGGCTTAGTATTAGTATACTGGTTAGGATTAGGGTACGGTTTGGGTAAGGTTTAGGGTTGGGGTTAGGGTTAGCTTTATGGCTAGGGTTAGGGTTAGCGAAATGTCAGGTTTAGGGTACAGGTGATGGTACAGAAAAGTGTTAGGGTTAGTGTATGTGTTACGACACGTGTCAGTGTTAGTGTATGGCTTAGGATTAGCATACGTGTTAGGGTAACGTGTACGGTTGGGGTTAGGTCTAGGTTTAGGGCTAGGGTTAGGGTTAGCGACCGGTAAGGTTTAGGGTACAGGTGAGGTTACGGAAAATTGTTAGAGTCAGGGTACGTGTTAGGGCAGGGGTTAGTGTGGGTTTACAGGTTAGGATTAGCGTACGGGTTAGGGTAATTGGTAGGGTTGGCGTTATGGTTAGTGTTAGGGGTAGGGTTAAGTTTAGTGAACGGGTAAGGTTTAGTTTACAGCTGAGCGTACGGAAATGTTTTATTGTCAAAGTACTTGTGCGGTATTGGGTTAGTGTTAGTGTACGGGTTAAGATTAGTGTACGTGTTAGGAGTAGGGTTGTAGTTAAGTTTAGGTTTGGGGCTAGGGTTATGGTTAACAAATGGTAAAGTTTAGGGTTAGTGTTAGGGTTAGTGTTAGGGTTAGGGGTAGGGGTAGGGTTAGGGTAGGTGTTAGGGCACGAGTTAGTGTTAATGTATGGGTTATGATTAGGGTATGGGTTAGGGTAAGGTGTAGGGTTGGGGTTAGTTTTAGGTTTAGGGCTAGTGTTAGGGTAAGCGAATAGGTAACATTAGAGTACAGGTGAGTGTATGGAAAAGAGTTAAGGTCAGTGTTCATGTTAGGGCACAGGTTAGTGTTAGTTTAAGGATTAGGATTAGGGTACATGTTAGGGTTAGGTGTAGGGTTGGGTTTGGGTTTAGGGTTAGGTTTAGACCTAGGGTTAGGGTTAGTGAAAGGTAAGGTTTAGGGTTCAGGTGTGGGTATGGAAAAGTGTTAGGGTCAGGGTAAGTTTTAAGGCAAGGATTAGTGTTAGTGTACGGTTTAACATTAGGGTATGTGTTAGGGAAAGGTGTAGGGTTGGGGTTATATTTAGGTGTAGGGTTGGGGTTAGGGTTAGCGAATAGGTAACATTTAGGGTACAGGTGAGCTTATGGAAACGTGTTAGGGTCAGGGTTCATCTTAGGGCACAGGTTAGTGTTACTGTACGGATAAGGATTAGGGTACGGGTTGCGATTAGGTGTAGGGTTGTGGTTAGGGTTACGTTTAGACATAGGGTTAGGGTTAGCGAATGGTAAGATTTAGGGTACAGGAGACGGTATTGAAAAGTGTTACGGTCAGGGTACGTGTTAGGGCATGGATTAGTGTTAGTGTACGGGTAAGGATTAGGGTACGGGTTAGGGTACGGAAAAGTGTTAGGGTCAGGGTACGTGTCAAGGCATGGCTTAGTGTTAGTATACTGGTTAGGATTAGGGTACGGTTTTGGTAAGGTTTAGGGTTGGGGTCAGGGTTAGCTTTATGGCTAGGGTTAGGGTTAGCAAAATGTCATGTTTAGGGTACAGGTGACGGTACAGAAAAGTGTTAGGGTTAGTGTATGTGTTAGGACACGTGTCAGTATTAGTGTATGGCTTAGGATTAGCATACGGGTTAGGGTAAGGTGTACGTTTGGTGTTAGGTCTAGGTTTAGGGCTATTGTTAGTGTTAGAGACCGGTAAGATTTAGGGTACAGCTGAGGTTACGGAAAAGTGTTAGGTTCAGGGTACATGTTAGGGCAGGGGTTAGTGTGGGTTTACAGGTTAGGATTAGGGTACGGGTTAGGGTAATTGGTAGGGTTGGCGTTATGGTTAGTGTTAGGGGTAGGGTTAAGTTTAGTGAACGGGTAAGGTTTAGGTTACAGCTGAGCATACGGAAATGTTTTATTGTCAAAGTATGTGTGCGGTATTGGGTTAGTGTTAGTGTACGGGTTAAGATTAGTGTACGTGTTAGAAGTAGGGTTGTATTCAGGTTTGGGTTTGGGGCTAGGGTTATGGTTAAGAAATGGTAAAGTTTAGGGTTAGTGTTAGGGTTAGTGTTAGGGTTAGGGGTAGGGGTAGGGTTAGGGTAGGTGTTAGGGCATGAGCTAGTGTTAGTGTATGGGTTATGATTAGGATATGGGTTAGGGTAAGGTGTAGGGTTGGGGTTAGGTTTAGGTTTACGGCTAGTGTTAGGGTTAGCGATAGGTAACAGTAGAGTACAGATGAGCATATGGAAAGGAGTTAAGGTCAGGGTTCATGTTAGTGCACAGGTTAGTGTTAGTTTAAGGATTAGAATTAGGGTACATGTTAGGGTTAGGTGTTGGGTTGGGGTTGGGTTTAGGGTTAGGTTTAGACCTAGTATTAGGGTTAGTGAATGGTAAGGTTTAGGGTTCAGGTGTGGGTATGGAAAAGTGTTAGGGTCAGGGTAAGTGTTAAGGCACGGATTAGTGTTAGTGTACGGGTTAGGATTAGTGTACGGGGTAGGCTAATGGGTAGGGTTGACGTTATGTTTAGTGTTAGGGCTAGGGTTAGGGTTAGCGAACGAGTAAGGTTTAGGTTACAGTTGAGGGTACGGAAATGTATTAGTGTCAAAGTAAGTGTGAGGGAATTGGTTAGTGTTAGTGTACGCATTAAGATTAGTGTACATGTTAGGGTAAGGTGTAGGGTTGTAGTTTGATTTAGCTTTAGGGCTAGGGTTAGGGTTAGCGAATGGTAAGATTTAGGGTTCAGGAGAGAGTAGGGTAAATAGTTAGGGCCAGGGTACGTGTCACTGCATGGATTAGTGTTTGTGTACGCGTTAGGATTAGGGTAAGGTTTAGGGTAAGGTGTTGGGTTGGTGTTAGGGCTAGGTTTAGGGGTATGATTCGGGTTAGTGAACGGTAAAGTTTAGCGTAGAGGTGAGGGTACAGAAAAGTGTTAGGGTCAGGATACGTTTCAGGGCACGGATTAGTATTAGTGTACTGGTTAGGATTACGGTTTGGGTTAGGGTGATGCGTAGGGTTGGGTTTAGGGTTAGGTTTAGTGCTATGGTTAGGGTTAGCGAAATGTAAGGTTTAGGTTCCAGGTGATGCTCCAGAAATGTGTTAGGATGAGGGGACATGTAAGGGCACTGATTAGTGTTAGTGTACTGGTTAGGATTGTGTACGCATTAGGGTAAGGTTTAGGGATGGGGTTAGGTTTACGTTTAGGTCTAAGGTTAAGGATAGCAAACGGTATGGTTTAGGGTACAGGTGAGTGTACGGAAAAGTGTTACGGTCAGGTACCTGTTAGGGCACGTGTAGTGTTAGTGTATGGGTTAGGATTAGTGTATGGGTTAGTGTATGGTGTAGGGTTGGTGTTAGCGTTATGTTTAGGGCTAGCGTTACGGTTAGCGAACCAGTAAGTTTTAGGGTACACGTGAGGTTACGGAAAACTTTTAGGGTCAGTGTATGTGTTAGGACCCCTGTTAGTGTTAGTGTACGTGTCAGGATTAGCGTCCAGGTAGGGTAAGGTGTGGGGTTGGGGTTAGGGTTAGGTTTAGGGCTAGGCTTAGGGTTAGCGAACGGGTAAGTTTTAGGGTACAGTTGAGTGTACGGAACAGAGTTTGGCTCAGGTTATGTGTTAGGAACCGTGTTAGTGTTAATGTATGGTTAGGATTAGGTTATGGGTTAGGGTAACGGTTAGGGTTGGCGTTAGGTTTAGGGATAGGCTTAGCGAACGGTTAAGGCTTATGGCACATGTGAGTGTATGGAAACGTGTTAGTGTCAAAGTACGTGTGAGGTCATGGGTTAGTGTTAGAGTAGGGGTTAAAAATAGGGTACGGGTTAGAGTAAGGTGTAGGCTTGGTGTTAGGGTTAGGTTTAAGTCTGCAGTTAGGGTTAGCTAACAATTAGGTTTAGCGTACACGTGAGGGTATGGAAAAGTGTTAGGGTCAGGGTACGTCTCAGGGCACTGGTTAGTGTTAGTGTACGATTTAGGATTAGGGTATGGGTTACGGTAAGATGTAGGGTTGGCGTTAGGGTTAGGTTTAGAGCTAGGTTTAGGGTTAATGAATGGGTAAGGTTTAGGTTACAGGGGAGGGTATGGAAATGTTTTAGGGTCAAAATACATTTGCGGGAATGGGTTAGTGTTAGTGTACGGGTTAAGATTAGTGTACGTGTTAGGGTAAGGGGTAGGGTTGGAATTAGATTTAGCTTTAGGGCTAGGGTTACGGTTAGCGAAATGTAAGGCTTAGGGTACAGGTGAGGGTACAGAAAAGGGTTACGGTCCGTGTACGTGTCGGGGCACGAATTAGTAGTAGGGTACGGGTTAGGATCACAGTACGGATTAGGGTAAGGTGTAGGATTGGGTTTAGGGTTAGGGTTAGGGTTAGGGTTAGCGAATAGGTAATATTTAGGGTACAGGTAAGCATATGGAAACGAGTTAGGGTCAGGCTTGGTGTTAGGGCACAGGTTAGTGTTATTGTACGGATTAGGATTAGGGTACGGGTTAGGATTTTCTGTAGGGTTGAGGATAGTGTTAGGCTTAGACCTAGGGTTAGTGTTAGCTAACAGGTAAGGTTTACGGTACACAGGAGGGTACGGAAACGTGTTAGTGTCAAAGTACATGTGAGGGCATTGCTTAATTTTGGTGTACGGGTTAAGGTTAGTGTATGGGTTAGGGTATGGTGTAAGGTTGGTGTTAGCGTTGTTTAGGGAAAGGGCTAGGTTTAGCGAACGGTAAGATTTAGGGTACTAGAGAGCTTATGGAAAAGAGTTAGGGTCATTGTACGTGTTAAGGCACGGGTTAGTGTTAGTGTACGGGTTAGGATTAGGGTATGGGTTAGGGAAAGGTGTAGGGTTGGGGTTATGTTTAGGTGTAGGGTTGTGGTTAGGGTTAGAGAATAGGTAACATTTAGGGTACAGGTGAGCTTATGGAAACGAGTTAGGGTCAGGGTTCATGTTAGGGCACAGGTTAGTGTTAGTGTACGGATTAGGATTAGGGTAAGGGTTAGGGTTAGGTGTAGGGTTGGGGTTAGGGTTAGGTTTAGACATAGGGTTAGGGTTAGCGAATGGTAAGATTTAGGGTACAGGAGTGGGTATGGAAAAGTGATAGGGTCAGTGTACGTGTTAGGGCATGGATTAATGTTAGTGTACGTGTAAGGATTAGGGTACGGGTTAGGGAAATGGGTAGGGTTTGTGTTATGGTTAGTGTTAGGGCTAGGGTTAGAGTTAGCGAGCGGGTAAGGTTTACGGTACACGGGAGGGTATGGAAACGTGTTAGTGTCAAAGTACATGTGAGGGCATGGGTGAGTTTTTTTGTACTGGTTAAGTTTAGTGTACGGGTTAGGGTATGCTGTAGGGTTGGTGTTAGCGTTATGTTTAGGGCTAGGTTTAGGGTTACCGAACGGTAAGATTTAGGATACAGGAGAGAGTAGAGTAAACATTTAGGGGCAGCGTACGTGTCAGGGCATGCATTAGTGTTTGTGTACGGGTTAGGATTAGGGTACGGTTTAGGGTAAGGTGTTGGGTTGGTGTTAGGGCTTGGTTTAGGGGTATGTTTCGGGTTAGTGAACGGTAAAGTTTAGGGTACAGGTGAGGGTACAGAAAAGTGTTAGGGTCAGGATACATTTCAGGGCATGGATTAGTATTAGTGTACTGGTTAGGATTATGGTATGGGTTAGGGTGATGGGTAGGGTTGGGTTTAGGGTTAGGTTTAGGGCTATGGTTAGGCTTAGCGAAATGTAAGGTTTAGGTTCCAGGTGATGGTCCAGAAATGTGTTAGGATAAGGGGACATGTTAGGGCACGGATTAGTGTTAGTGTACTGGTTAGGATTGGGTACGCGTTAGGGTATGGTTTAGGGATGGGGTTAGGTTTACGTTTAGGTCTAAGGTTAAGGATAGCAAACGGTATGGTTTAGGGTACAGGTGAGTGTACGGAAAAGTGTTATGGTCAGGGTACCTGTTAGGGCACGTGTAGTGTTAGTGTATGGGTTAGGATTAGTGTATGGGTTAGTGTATGGTGTAGGGTTGGTGTTAGCGTTATGTTTAGGGCTAGCGTTACGGTTAGCGAACCAGTAAGTTTTAGGGTACACGTGAGGTTACGGAAAACTTTTAGGGTCAGTGTATGTGTTAGGACCCCTGTTAGTGTTAGTGTACGTGTCAGGATTAGCGTCCAGGTAGGGTAAGGTGTGGGGTTGGGGTTAGGGTTAGGTTTAGGGCTAGGCTTAGGGTTAGCGAACGGGTAAGTTTTAGGGTACAGTTGAGTGTACGGAATAGAGTTTTGCTCAGGTTATGTGTTAGGAACCATTTTAGTGTTAATGTATGGTTAGGATTAGGGTATGGGTTAGGGTAACGGTTAGGGTTGGCGTTAGGTTTAGGGATAGGCTTAGCGAACGGTTAAGGCTTATGGCACATGTGAGTGTATGGAAACGTGTTAGTGTCAAAGTACGTGTGAGGTCATGGGTTAGTGTTAGAGTAGGGGTTAAAAATAGGGTACAGGTTAGAGTAAGGTGTGGGCTTGGTGTTAGGGTTAGGTTTAAGTCTACAGTTAGGGTTAGCTAACGATTAGGTTTAGCGTATACGTGAGGGTATGGAAAAGTGTTAGGGTCAGGGTACGTCTCAGGGCACTGGTTAGTGTTAGTGTACGGTTTAGGATTAGGGTATGGGTTACAGTAAGATGTAGGGCTGGCGTTAGGGTTAGGTTTAGAGCTAGGTTTAGGGTTAATGAATGGGTAAGGTTTAGGTTACAGGGGAGGGTATGGAAATGTTTTAGGGTCAAAATACATTTGCGGGAATGGGTTAGTGTTAGTGTACGGGTTAAGATTAGTGTACGTGTTAGGGTAAGGGGTAGGGTTGGAATTAGATTTAGCTTTAGGGCTAGGGTTACGGTTAGCGAAATGTAAGGCTTAGGGTACAGGTGAGGGTACAGAAAAGGGTTACGGTCCGTGTACGTGTCGGGGCACGGATTAGTAGTAGGGTACGGGTTAGGATCACAGTACGGATTAGGGTAAGGTGTAGGATTGGGTTTAGGGTTAGGGTTAGGGTTAGGGTTAGCGAATAGGTAATATTTAGGGTACAGGTAAGCATATGGAAACGAGTTAGGGTCAGGCTTGGTGTTAGGGCACAGGTTAGTGTTATTGTACGGATTAGGATTAGGGTACGGGTTAGTATTTTCTGTAGGGTTGAGGATAGTGTTAGGCTTAGACCTAGGGTTAGTGTTAGCGAACAGGTAAGGTTTACGGTACACAGGGGGGTACGGAAACGTGTTAGTGTCAAAGTACATGTGAGGGCATTGCTTAATTTTGATGTACGGGTTAAGGTTAGTGTATGGGTTAGGGTATGGTGTAAGGTTGGTGTTAGCGTTGCTTAGGGAAAGGGCTAGGTTTAGCGAACGGTAAGATTTAGGGTACTAGAGAGGTTATGGAAAAGTGTTAGGGTCATTGTACGTGTTAAGGCACGGGTTAGTGTTAGTGTACGGGTTAGGATTAGGGTATGGGTTAGGGAAAGGTGTAGGGTTGGGGTTATGTTTAGGTGTAGGGTTGTGGTTAGGGTTAGAGAATAGGTAACATTTAGGGTACAGGTGAGCTTATGGAAACAAGTTAGGGTCAGGGTTCATGTTAGGGCACAGGTTAGTGTTAGTGTACGGATTCGGATTAGGGTAAGGGTTAGGGTTAGGTGTAGGGTTGGGGTTAGGGTTAGGTTTAGACATAGGGTTAGGGTTAGCGAATGGTAAGATTTAGGGTACAGGAGTGGGTATGGAAAAGTGATAGGGTCAGTGTACGTGTTAGGGGATGGATTAATGTTAGTGTACGGGTAAGGATTAGGGTACGGGTTAGGGAAATGGGTAGGGTTTGTGTTATGGTTAGGGTTAGGGCTAGGGTTAGAGTTAGCGAGCGGGTAAGGTTTACGGTACACGGGAGGGTATGGAAACGTGTTAGTGTCAAAGTACATGTGAGGGCATGGGTGAGTTTTTTTGTACTGGTTAAGTTTAGTGTACGGGTTAGGGTATGCTGTAGGGTTGGTGTTAGCGTTATGTTTAGGGCTAGGGTTAGGGTTAGCGAACGGTAGGATTTAGGGTACAGGAGAAAATACGGAAAAGTGTTAGGGTCAGGGTACGTGTTAGGGCATGGGTTAGTGTTAGTGTATGGGTTGGGATTAGGGTACTGGTTAGGGTAATGTGTAGGGTTGCGGTTAGGGTTAGGGCTAGGGCTAGGGTTAGGGTTAGGGTTAGAGAATGGGTAAGGTTTAGGGTACAGGTGAGGGTACGGAAAAGTGTTAGGGTCAGGGTACGTGTCAGGGCATGGCTTAGTATTAGTATACTGGTTAGGATTAGGGTACGGTTTGGGTAAGGTTTAGGGTTGGGTTTAGGGTTAGCTTTATGGCTAGGGCTAGGGTTAGCGAAATGTCAGGTTTAGGGTACAGGTGATGGTACAGAAAACTGTTAGGGTTAGTGTATGTGTTAGGACACGTGTCAGTGTTAGTGTATGGCTTAGGATTAGAATACGGGTTACGGTAAGGTGTACGGTTGGGTTTAGGTCTGGGTTTACGGCTAGGGTTAGGGTTAGCGACCGGTAAGGTTTAGGGTACAGGTGAGGTTACGGAAAAGGGTTAGGGTCAGGCTACGTGTTAGGGCAGGTTTGCGTCTGGGTTTACAGGTTAGGATTAGGGTACGGGTTAGGGTAATTGGTAGGGTTGGCGTTATGGTTAGTGTTAGGGGTAGGGTTAAGTTTAGTGAACGGGTAAGGTTTAGGTTACAGCTGAGCATACGGAAATGTTTTATTGTCAAAGTACGTGTGTGGTATTTGGTTAGTGTTAGTGTATGGTTTAATATTAGTGTACGTGTTAGGAGTAGGGTTGTAGTCAGGTTTAGTTTTGGGACTAGGGTTATGGTTAACAAATGGTAAAGTTTAGGGTTAGTGTTAGGGTTAGTGTTAGGGTTAGGGGTAGGGGTAAAGTTAGGGTAGGTGTTAGGGCACGAGATAGTGTTAGTGTATGGGTTCTGATTAGGGTATGGGTTAGGGTAAGGTGTAGGGTTGGGGTTAGGTTTAGGTTTAGGGCTAGTGTTAGGGTTAGCGAATAGGTAACAGTAGAGTACTGGTGAGCGTATGGAAAAGATTTAAGGTCAGGGTTCATGTTCGGGCACAGGTTAGTGTTAGTTTAAGGATTAGGAATAGAGTACATGTTAGGGTTAAGTGTAGGTTTGAGGTTGGGTTTAGGGTTAGGTTTAGACCTCGGGTTAACGTTAGTGAATGGTAAGGTTTAGGGTTCAGGTGTGGGTATGGAAAAGTGTTAGGGTCAGGGTAAGTGTTAAGGCACGGATTAGTGTTAGTGTACGGGTTAGGATTAGGATACGTGTTAGGCTAATGGGTAGGGTTGGCGTTATGTTTAGTGTTAGGGCTAGGGTTAGGGTTAGCGAACGAGTAAGGTTTAGGTTACAGGTGAGGGTACGGAAATGTATTAGTGTCAAAGTAAGTGTGCGGGAATGGGTTAGTGTTAGTGTACGCATTAAGATTAGTGCACTTGTTAGGGTAAGGTGTAGGGTTGTAGTTAGATTTAGCTTTAGGGCTAGGGTTAGGGTTAGCGAATGATAAGATTTAGGTTACAGGAGAGAGTAGGGTAAAGAGTTAGGGGCAGGGTATGTGTCAGGGCATGGATTAGTGTTTGTGTACGGGTTAGGATTAGGGTACGGTTTAGGGTAAGGTGTTGGGTTGGTGTTAGGGCTTGGTGTAGGGGTATGTTTCGGGTTAGCGAACGGAAAAGTTTAGTGTACAGGTGAGGGTACAGAAAAGTGTTAGGGTCAGGATACGTTTCAGGGCACGG
Organism: Hyperoodon ampullatus; assembly: GCF_949752795.1. Taxonomy (NCBI): domain Eukaryota; kingdom Metazoa; phylum Chordata; class Mammalia; order Artiodactyla; family Ziphiidae; genus Hyperoodon; species Hyperoodon ampullatus. Next base: position 1,463,317 of record NC_136933.1, read on the forward strand.
ATTAGTATCAGTGTACTGGTTAGGATTACTGTATGGGTTAGGGTGATGGGTAGGGTTGGGTTTAGGGTTAGGCTTAGTTCTATGGTTAGGGTTAGCGAAATGTAAGGTTTAGGTTACAGGTGATGGTCCAGAAATGTGTTAGGATAAGGGCACATGTAAGAGCACTGATTTGTGTTAGTGTACTGGTTAGGATTGGGTACGTGTTAGTGTAAGGTTTAGGGATGGGGTTAGGTTTACGTTTAGGTCTAGGGTTAAGGATAGCAAACGGTATGTTTTAGGGTACAGGTGAGTGTACGGAAAAGTGTTATGGTCAGGGAACCTGTTAGGGCACGTCTAGTGTTAGTGTATGGGTTAGGATTAGTGTACGGGTTAGGGTATGGTGTAGGGTTGGTGTTAGCGTTATGTTTAGTGCTAGGGTTACGGTTAGCGAACCAGTAAGTTTAAGGTACAGGTGAGGTTACGGAAACCTTTTAGGCTCAGTGTATGTGTTAGGACACCTGTTAGTGTTAGTGAACGTGTCAGGATAGGCATCCAGTTAGGGTAAGCTGTGGGGTTGGGGTTAGGGTTAGGTTTAGGGCTAGGCTTAGGGTTAGCGAACGGGTAAGTTTTAGGGTACAGTTGAGGGTACAGAAAAGAGTTTGGGTCAGATTATGTGTTAGGAAACGTGTTAGTGTTAATGTATGTTGAGGATTAGGGTATGGTTTAGGGTAATGGTTATGGTTGGCGTTAGGGTTTGGGATAGGTGTAGCGAACGGTTATGTCTTATGGTACACGTGAGTGTATGGAAACATGTTAGTGGCAAAGTACGTGTGAGGTCATGGGTTAGTGTTAGTGTAGGGGTTAAAAATAGGGTACGGGTTAGAGTAATATGTAGGCTTGGTGTTAGGGTTAGGTTTAAGTCTACAGTTAGGGTTAGCTAACGATTAGGTTTAGCGTACAGGTGAGGGTATGGAAAAGTGTTAAGGTCAGGGTACGTCTCAGGGCACTGGTTAGTGTTAGTGTACGTTTTAGGATTAGGGAATGCGTTAGGGTAAGATATAGGGATGGCGTTAGGGTTAGGTTTAGAGCTAGGGTTAGGGTTAGCGAATGGGTAAGGTTTAGGTTACAGGGGAGGGTATGGAAATGTTTTAGGGTCAAAATACATTTGCGGGAATGGGTTAGTGTTAGTGTACGGGTTAAGATTAGTGTACGTGTTAGGGTAAGGTGTAGGGTTGGAGTTAGATTTAGCTTTAGGGCTAGGGTTAGGGTTAGCGAAATGTAAGGCTTAGGGTACAGGTGAGGGTACAGAAAAGGGTTACAGTCCATGTACGTGTCAGGGCACGGATTAGTATGAGTGTACAGGTAAGGATTACAGTACAGATTAGGGTAAGGTGTAGGATTGGGTTTAGGGTTAGGGTCAGGGTTAGGGTTAGGGTTAGGGTTAGCAAATACGTAATATTTAGGGTACAGGTAAGCATATGGAAACGAGTTAGGGTCAGGCTTGGTGTTAGGGCACAGGTTAGTTTTATTGTACGGATTAGGATTATGGTATGGGTTAGGATTTTGTGTAGGGTTGTGGATAGTGTTAGGCTTAGACATAGGGTTAGCGTTAGCTAAAAGGTAAGGTTTACGGTACACAGGAGGATACGGAAACGTGTTATTGTCAAAATACATGTGAGGGCCTTGCTTAATTTTGGTGTACAGGTTAAGATTAGTGTATGGGTTAGGCTATGGTGTAAGGTTGGTGTTAGCTTTGTTTAGGGAAAGGGCTAGGTTTAGCGAACGGTAAGATTTAGAGTACTGGAGAGGATATGGAAAACTGTTAGGCTCAGGGTACGTGTTAGGGCACGGGTTAGTGTTAGTGTACAGGTTAGGATTACGATATGGGTAGGGACAGGTGTAGTGTTGGAGTTAGGTTTAGGTGTAGGGTTGGGGTTAGGGTTAGCGAATAGGTAACATTTAAGGTACAGGTGAGCTTATGGAAATGAGTTAGGGTCAGGGTTCATGTTAGGGCACAGGTTAGTGTTAGTGCATGGATTAGGATTAGGGTACGGGTGAGGGATAAGTGTAGGGTTGGGGTTAGGGTTAGGTTTAGACATAGGGTTAAGCTTAGCGAATGGTAAGATTTAGGGTACAGGAGTGGGTATGGAAAAGTGTTAGAGTCAGGGTACATGTTAGGGCATGGATTACTGTTAATGTACGGGTAAGGATTAGGGTATGGGTTAGGGAAATGTGTAGGCTTGGTGTTATGGTTAGGGTTAGGGCTAGGGTTAGAGTTAGCGAAGGGGTAAGCTTTACGGTACACGGGAGGGTACGGAAACGTGTTAGTGTCAAAGTACATGTGAGGGCATGGGTTAGTTTTTTTGTCCCGGTTAAGTTTAGTGTACAGGTTAGGGTATGCTGTAGGGTTGGTGTTAGCATTATGTTTAGGGCTAGGGTTAGGGTTAGCGAATGGTAAGATTTAGGGTGCAGGAGAAAATACGGAAAAGTGTTAGGGTCAGGGTACGTGTTAGGGCATGGGTTAGTGTTAGTGTATGGGTTGGGATTAGGGTACGGGTTAGGGTTAGGGGTAGGGTTGCAGTTAGGGTTAGGGATAGGGCTATGGCTAGGGTTATGGTTAGCGAATGGGTAAGGTTTAGGGTACAGGTGAGGGTACGGAAAAGTGTTAGGGTACGGGTAGGTGTTAAGGCACGGATTAGTGTTAGTGTACGGGTTAGGATTAGGGTACATGTTAGGGTAAGGTGTAGGGTTGTGGTTAGGTTTAGGTTTAGGGCTAGTGTTAGGGTTAGCAAATAGGTAACATTAGAGTACATGTGAGCCTATGGAAAAGAGTTAAGATCAGGGTTCATGTTAGGGCACAGGTTAGTGTTAATTTAAGGATTAGGATTAGGGTACATGTTACGGTTAGGTGTAGAGTTGGGGTTGAGTTTAATGTTAGGTTTAGACCTAGGTTTAGGGTTAGTGAATGGTAAGGTTTAGGGTTCAGGTGTGGGTATGGAAAAGTGTTAGTGTCAGGGTAAGTGTTAAGGCATGGATTAGTGTTAGTGTACAGGTTAGGATTAGGGTACGGGTTAGGCTAAGGTGTAGGGTTGGCGTTATGTTTAGTGTTAGGGCTAGGGTTAGGGTTAGCGAACGAGTAAGGTTTAGGTTACAGGTGAGGGTACTGAAATGTATTAGTGTCAAAGTAAGTGTGCAGGAATGGGTTAGTGTTAGTGTACGCATTAAGATTAGTGTACGTGTTAGGGTAAGGTGTAGGGTTGTAGTTAGATTTAGCTTTAGGGCTAGGGTTAGGGTTAGCGAATGGTAAGATTTAGGGTACAGGAGAGAGTAGGGTAAAGAGTTAGGGGCAGAGTACGTGTCAGGGCATGGATTAGTGTTTGTGTACGGGTTAGGATTAGGGTACGGTTTAGGGTAAGGTGTTGGGTTGGTGTTAGGGCTTGGTTTAGGGGTATGTTTCAGGTTAGCGAACGGGAAAGTTTAGGGTACAGGTGAGGGTACAGAAAAGTGTTAGGGTCAGGATACGTTTCAGGGCACGGATTAGTATTAGTGTACTGTTTAGGATTATGGTATGGGTTAGGGTGATGTGTAGGGTTGGGTTTAGGGTTAGGTTTAGGGCCATGGTTAGGATTAGCGAAATGTAAGGTTTAGGTTCCATGTGATGATCCAGAAATGTGTTAGGATCAGGGGACATGTTAGGGCACAGATTAGTGTTAGTGTACTGGTTAGGATTGGGTACGTGTTAGGGTAAGGTTTAGGGATGGGGTTAGGTTTACGTTTAGGTCTAGGGTTTAGGATAGCAAACGGTATGGTTTAGGGTACAGGTGAGTGTACAGGAAAGTGTTACAGTCAGGGTACCTGTTAGGGCACGTCTAGTGTTAGTGTATGGGTTAGGATTAGTGTACGGGTTAGGGTATGGTGTAGGGTTGGTGTTAGCATTATGTTTAGGGCTAGGGTTACGTTTAGCGAACCTGTAAGTTTTAGGGTACAGGTGAGGTTACGGAAAACTTTTAGGGTCAGTGTATGTGTTAGGAAACCTGTTAGTGTTAGTGTACGTGTCACGATCAGCGTACAGTTAGGGTAAGGTGTGGGGTTGGGGTTAGGGTTAGGTTTAGGGCTAGGCTTAGGGTTAGCGAACGGGTAAGTTTTAGGGTACAGTTGAGGGTACGGAAGAGTTTGGGTCAGGTTATGTGTTAGGAAACGTGTTAGTGTTAATGTATGGTTAGGATTAGGGTATGGGTTAGGGTAATGGTTAGGGTTGGCGTTATGGTTAGGGATAGGCTAAGCGAAAGGTTAAGGCTTATGGTACATGTGAGTGTATGGAAACGTGTTAGTGTCAAAGTACGTGTGAGGTCATGGGTTAGTGTTAGTGTAGGGGTTAAAAATAGGGTAAGGGTTAGAGTAAGGTGTAGGCTTGGTGTTAGGGTTAGGTTTAAGTCTACAGTTAGAGTTAGCTAACGATTATGTTTAGCGTACAGGTGAGGGTATGGAAAAGTTTTAGGGTCAGAGTATGTCTCAGGGCACTGGTTAGTGTTAGTGTATGGTTTAGGTTTAGGGTATGGGTTAGGGTAAGATGTAGGGTTGGCGTTAGTGTTTGGTTTAGAGCTAGGGTTAGGGTTAGTGAATGGGTAAGTTTTAGGTTACAGGGGAGGGTATGGAAATGATTTAGGGTCAAAATACATTTGTGGGAATGGGTTAGTGTTAGTGTGCGGGTTAAGATTAGTGTACGTGTTAAGGTAAGGTGTAGGATTGGACTTAGATTTAGATTTATTGCTAGGGTTAAGGTTAGCGAAATGTAAGGCTTAAGGTACAGGTGAGGGTACAGAAAAGGGTTACGGTCCATGTACGTGTCAGGGCACGGATTAGTATTAGTGTACGGGTTAGGATTAGAGTACGGATTAGGATAAGTTGTAGGATTGGGGTTAGGTTTTGGGTTAGTGTTAGGGTTAAGGTTAGCGAATAGGTAATATTTAGGGTACAGGTAAGCATATGGAAACGAGTTATGTTCAGGGTTCATGTTAGGGCACAGGTTAGTGTTATTGTACGGATTAGGGTACGGGTTAGGATTTTGTGTAGGGTTGTGGATAGTGTTATGCTTCGACCTAGGGTTAGTGTTAGCGAACAGGTAAGGTTTACGGTACACAGGAGGGTACGGAAACGTGTTAGTGACAAAGTACATGTGAGGGCATTGCTTAATTTTGGTTTACCGCTTAAGATTAGTGTATGGGTTAGGGTATGGTGTAAGGTTGGTGTTAGCGTTGTTTAGGGAAAGGGCTAGGTTTAGCGAACGGTAAGATTTAGGGTAATGGAGAGGATATGGAAAAGTGTTAGGGTCAGGGTACGTGTTAGGGCACGGTTTAGTGTTAGTGTACGGGTTAGGATTAGGGTATGGGTTAGGGAAAGGTGTAGGGTTGGGGTTATGTTTAGGTGTAGGGTTGGGGTTAGGGTTAGCGAATAGGTAACAATTAGGGTACAGGTGAGCTTATGGAAACGAGTTAGGGTCAGGGTTCATGTTAGGGCACAGGTTAGTGTTATTGTACGGATTAGGTTTAGGGTACGGGTTACGGTTAGGTGTAGGGTTGGGGTTAGGGTTAGGTTTAGACATAGGGTTAGGGTTAGCAAACGGTAAGATTTAGGGTACAGGAGTGGGTATGGAAAAGTGTTTGGGTCAGGGTACGTGTTAGGGCATGGACTAGTGTTAGTGTACGGGTAAGGATTAGGGTACGGGATAGGGAAATGGGTAGGGTTGGTGTTATGGTTAGGGTTAGGGCTAGGGTTAGAGTTAGCGAAGGGGTAAGGTTTACGGTACACTGGAGGCTTAGGGTTAGGGCTAGCGTTAAGGTTAGTGAATGGGTAAGGTTTAGGGTACAGGTGACGGTACAGAAAAGTGTTAGGGTCAGGGTCCGTGTCAGGGCATGGCTTAGTGTTAGTATACTGCTTAGGATTACGGTACGGTTTGGGTAAGGTTTATGGTTGGGTTTAGGGTTAGCTTTATGGCTAGGGTTATGGTTAGCGAAATGTCAGGTTTAGGGTGCAGGTGATGGTACAGAAATGTGTTAGGGTTAGTGTATGTGTTAGGACACGTGTCAGTGTTAGTGTATGGCTTACGATTAGCATACGGGATAGGGTAAGGTGTACGGTTGGGGTTAGGTCTAGGTTTAGGTCAAGTGTTAGGGTTAGTGACCGGTAAGCTTTAGGGTACAGGTGAGGTTACGGATAAGTGTTAGGGTCAGTGTACGTGTTAGGGCAGGGGTTAGTGTGGGTTTACAGTTGAGGATTAGGGTACGGGATAGGGTAGTTGGTAGGGTTGGCATTATGGTTAGTGTTAGGGGTAGGGTTAAGTTTAGTGAACGGGTAAGGTTTAGGTTACAGCTGAGCGTACGGAAAAGTTTTATTGTCAAAGTACGTGTGCGGTATTGGGTTAGTGTTAGTGTACGCGTTAAGATTAGTGTACGTGTTAGGAGTAGGTTTGTAGTTAGGTTTAGGTTTGGGGATAGGGTTATGGTTAACAAATGTAAAGTTTAGGGCTAGTGTTAGGGTTAGGGTTAGGGGTAGGGTAGGTGTTAGTGCATGAGTTAGTGTTACTGTAAGGGTTATGATTAGGGTACGGGTTAGCGTAAGGTGTAGGGTTGGGGTTAGGTTTAGGTTTAGGGCTAGGGTTAAGTTTAGCGAAATGTAAGGCTTAGGGTACAGGTGAGGGTACAGAAAAGGTTTACGGTCCGTGTACGTGTCAGGGCATGGATTAGTATTAAGGTAAGGGTTAGGATTACAGTACGGATTAAGATAAGGTGTAGGATTGGGGTTAGGCTTAGGGAATAGGTAATATTTAGGGTACAGGTAAGCATATGGAAACGAGTTAGGTTCAGGGTTCATGTTATGGCACAGGTTAGTGTTAATGTACGGATTAGGTTTAGGGTACGGGTTACGGTTAGGTGTAGGGTTGGGGTTAGGGTTAGGTTTAGACATAAGGTTAGGGTTAGCGAACAGGTAAGGTTTACGGTACACAGAAGGTTACAGAAACGTGTTACTGTCAAAATACCTGTGAGGGCATTGCTTAATTTTGGTGTACCGTTTACGATTAGTGTATGGGTTAGGGAATGGTGCAAGGTTGGTGTTAGCGTTGTTTAGGGAAAGGGCTAGGTTTAGCGAACGGTAAGATTTAGGGTACTGGAGAGGATATGGAAAAGTGTTACGCTAAGGATACGTGTTAGGGCACGGGTTAGTGTTAGTGTACGGGTTAGGATTAGGGTATGGGTTAGGGAAAGTTGTAGGGTTGGGGTTATGTTTAGGTGTAGGGTTGGGGTTAGGGTTAGCGAATAGGTAACATTTAGGGTACAGGTGAGCTTATGGAAACGAGTTATGGTCAGGGTTCATGTTAGGGCACAGGTTAGTGTTAGTGTACGGATTAGGATTAGGGTACGGGTTAGGGTTAGGTGTAGGGATGTTGTTAGGGTTAGGTTTAGACATAGGGTTAGGGTTAGCAAAGGGTAAGTTTTATGGTACAGGAGTGGGTATGGAAAAGTGTTTGGGTCAGGGTACGTGTTAGGGCATGGATTAGTGTTATTGTACGGGCAAGGATTAGGGTACGTGTGAGGGAAATGGGTAGGATTGCTGTTATGGTTAGGGTTAGGTCTAGGGTTAGAGTTAGCGAAGGGGTAATGTTTACGGTACACTGGATGGTTAGAGTTAGGTCAAGCATTAGGGTTAGCGAATGGGTAAGGTTTAGGGTACAGCTGCGGGTACAGAAAAGTGTTAGGGTCAGGGTACGTGTCAGGGCATGGCTTAGTATTAGTATACTGGTTAGGATTAGGGTACGGTTTGGGGTAAGGTGTTGGGTTGGTGTTAGGGCTTGGTTTAGGGTTATGGTTCGGGTTAGCGAACGGGAAAGTTTAGGGTACAGGTGAGGGTACAGAAAAGTGTTAGGGTCAGGATACGTTTCAGGGCACGGATTAGTATTAGTGTATTGGTTAGGATTATGGTATGGGTTAGGGTGATGGGTAGGGTTTGGTTTAGGGTTAGGTTTAGGGCTATGGTTAGGGTTAGCGAAATGTAAGGTTTAGGTTCCACATGTTGGTCCAGAAATGTGTTCAGATGAGGGGACATGTTAGGGCACGGATTAGTGTTAGTGTACTGGTTAGGATTGGGTACGCGTTAGGGTAAGGTTTAGGGATGGGGTTAGGTTTACGTTTAGGTCTAGGGTTAAGGATAGCAAACGGTATGATTATGTTACAGGTGAGTGTACAGAAAATTGTTACGGTCAGGGTACCTGTTAGGGCACGTCTAGTGTTAGTGTATGGGCTAGGATTAGTGTACGGGTTAGGGTATGGTGTAGGGTTGGTGTAAGCGTTATGTTTAGGGCTAGGGTCACGGTTAGCGAACCAGTAAGTTTTAGGGTACAGGTGAGGTTACGGAAAACTTTTAGGGTCAGTGTATGTGTTAGGACACCTGTTAATGTTAGTGTATGTGTCAGGATTAGCGTCCAGTTAGTGTCAGCTGTGGGGTTGGGGTTAGGGTTAGGTTTAGGGCTAGGCTTAGGGTTAGTGAACGGGTAAGTTTTAGGGTACAGGTGAGGGTATGGAAAATAGTTTGGGTCAGGTTATGGGTTAGGAAACGTGTTAGTGTTAATGTATGGTTAGGATTAGGGTATGGGTTAGGGCAATGTTTAGCGTTGGCGTTAGGGTTAGGGATAGGCTTAGCGAACGGTTAAGGCTTATGGTACATGTGAGTGTATGGAAACGTGTTAGTGTCAAAGTACGTGTGAGGTCATGGGTTAGTGTTAGTGTAGGGGTTAAAAATAGGGTACGGGTTAGAGTAAGGTGTAGGCTTGGTGTTAGGGTTAGGTTTAAGTCTACAGTTAGGGTTAGCTAACGATTAGGTTTAGCATACAGGTGAGGTTATGGAAAAGTGTTAGGGTCAGGGTACGTCTCAGGGCACTGGTTAGTGTTAGTGTACGGTTTAGGATTAGGGTATGGGTTAGGGTAAGATGTAGGGTTGGCGTTAGGTTTAGGTTTAGAGCTATGGTTAGGGTTAGCGAATGGGTAAAGTTTAGATTACAGGGGAGGGTATGGAACTGTTTTAGGGTCAAAATACATTTGTGGGAATGGGTTAGTGTTAGTGTACGGGTTAGGACTGGTGTACGTGTTAGGGTAAGGTGTAGGGTTGGAGTTAGATTTAGATTTAGGCCTAGGGTTAGGGTTAGCGAAATGTAAGGCTTAGAGTACAGGTGAGGGTATAGAAAAGGGTTACGGTCCGTGTACGTGTCAGGGTACGGATTAGTATTAGGGTACGTGTTAGAAATACAGTACGGATTACATTAGGTGTACGATTGGGGTTAGGGTTAGGGTTAGGGTTAGGGTTAGCGAATAGGTAATATTTAGGGTACAGTTAAGCATATGGAAACGAGTTAGTGTCAGGCTTGGTGTTAGGGCACAGGTTAGTGTTATTGTACGGATTAGGATTAGGGTACGGTTTAGGACTTTGTGTAGGTTTGTGGATAGTGATAGGCTTAGACCTAGGATTAGTGTTAGCGAACAGGTAAGGTTTACGGTACACAGGAGGGTACGAAAACGTGTTAGTGTCAAAGTACAAGTGAGGGCATTGCTTAATTTTGGTGTACGGGTTAAGATTTGTGTATGGGTTAGGGTATTGTGTAAGGTTGGTGTTAGCGTTGTTTAGGGAAAGGACTAGGTTTAGCGAACGGTAAGATTTAGGGTACTGGAGAGGATATGGAAAAGTGTTAGGTTCAGGATACGTGTTAGGGCACGGGTCAGTGTTAGTGTACGGTTTAGGATTAGGGTATGGGTTAGGGAAAGGTGTAGGGTTGGGGTATTTTCAGGTGTAGGGTTGGGGTTAGGGTTAGCGAATAGGTAATATTTAGGGTACAGGTGAGCTTATGGAAACAACTTAGTGTCAGGGTTCATGTTAAGGCAAAGGTTAGTGTTAGTGTACGGATTAGGTTTAGGGTATGGGTTAGGTTTAGGTGTAGGTTTGGGGTTAGGGTTAGGTTTAGACATAGGATTAGGGTTAGCGAATGGTAAGATTTACGGTACAGGATTGGGTATGGAAAAGTGTTAGGGTCAGGGTACGTGTTAGGGCATGGATTAGTGTTAGTGTACGGTTAAGGATTAGGGTACGGTTTAGGGAAATGGGTAGGGTTGGTGTTATGGTTAGCGTTAGGGCTAGGGATAGAGTTAGCGAACGGGTAAGATTTACGGTTCACGGGAGGGTAGGGAAACGTGTTAGTGTCAAAGTTCATGTGAGGGCATTGGTTAGTTTTTTTGTACGGGTTAAGTTTAGTGTACTGGTTAGGGTATGCTGTAGGGTTGGTGTTAGCGTTATGTTTAGGGCTAGGGTTAGTGTTAGCGAATGGTAAGATTTAGGGTACAGGAGAAAATACGGAAAAGTGTTAGAGTTAGGGTACGTGTTAGGGCATGGGTTAGTGTTAGTGTATGGGTTGCGATTAGGGTAAGAGGTAGGGTTGCGGTTAGGGTTAGGGCTAGAGCTAGGGCAAGGGTTAGGGTTAGCGAATGGGTAAGGTTTAGGGTACAGGTGAGGGTACGGAAAATTGTTAGGGTCAGGGTACTTGTCAGGGCATGGCTTAGTATTAGTATACTGGTTAGGATTAGGGTACGGTTTGGGTAAGGTTTAGGGTTGGGGTTAGGGTTAGCTTTATGGCTAGAGTTAGGGTTAGTAAAATGTCAGGTTTATGGTACAGGTGATGGTACAGAAAAGTGTAAGGGTTAGTGTATGTGTTAGGATACGTGTCAGTGTTAGAGTATGGCTTAGGATTAGCATACGGGTTAGGGTAAGGTGTACGGTTGGGGTTAGGTCTAGGTTTAAGGCAAGGGTTAGGGTTAGCGACCGGTAAGGTTTAGGATACAGGTGAGGTTGCGGAAAAGTGTTAGGGTCAGGGTACGTGTTTGGGCAGGGGTTACTGTAGGTTTACCAGTTAGGATTCGGGTGCGGGTTAGGGTAATTGGTAGGGTTGGCGTTATGGCTAGTGTTAGGGATAGGGTTAAGTTTAGTGAACGGGTAAGTTTTAGGTTACAGCTGAGCGTACAGAAATGTTTTATTGTCAAAGTGCATGTGCGGTATTGGGTTAGTGTTAGTGTATGGGTTAAGATTAGTGTACGTGTTAGGAGTAGGGTTGTAGTTAAGTTTAGGTTTGGGGCTAGGGTTATGTTTAACAAATGGCAAAGTTTAGGCTTAGTGTTAGGGTTAGTGTTAGGGTTAGGGGTAGGGGTAGGGTTAGGGTAGGTGTTAGGGCACGAGTTAGTGTTAATGTATGGGTTATGATTAGGGTATGGGTTAGGGTAAGGTGTAGGGTTGGGGTTAGGTTTAGGTTTAGGGCTAGTGTTAGTGTAAGGGAATAGGTAACATTAGAGTACAGGTGAGCGTATGGAAAAGAGTTAAGTTCAGTGTTCATGTTAGGGCACAGGTTAGTGTTAGTTTAAGGATTAGGATTAGGGTACATGTTAGGGTTAGGTTTAGGGTTTGGTTTGGGTTTAGGGTTTGGTTTAGACCTAGGGTTAGGGTTAGTGAATGGTAAGGTTTAGGGTTCAGGTGTGGGTACGGAAAAGTGTAAGGGTCAGGGTAAGTTTTAAGGCATGGATTAGTGTTAGTGTACGGGTTAGGATTAGGGTGCGGGTTAGGCTAATGGGTAGGGTTGGCGTTATGTTTAGTGTTAGGGCTAGGGTTATGGTTAGCGAATGAGTAAGATTTAGGTTACAGGTGAGGGTACGGAAATGTATTAGTGTCAAAGTCAGTGTGCGTCATTGCGTTAGTGTTAGTGTACGCATTAAGTTTAGTGTACGTGTTAGGGTAAGGTGTAGGGTTGTAGTTAGATTTAGCTTTATCGCTAGGGTTAGGGTTAGCAAACGGTAAGGTTTAGGGTACAGGAGAGAGTAGGGTAAAGAGTTAGGGGCAGGGTACGTGTCAGGGCATGGATTAGTGTTTGTGTACGGGTTAGGATTAGGGTACGGTTTAGGTTAAGGTGTTGGGTTGGTGTTAGGGCTTGGTTTAGGGGTATGTTTTGGGTTAGTGAACGGGAAAGTTTAGGGTACAGGTGAGGGTACAGAAAAGTGTTAGGGTCAGGATACGTTTCAGGGCACGGATTACTATTAGTGTACTGGTTAGAATTATGGTATGGGTTAGGGTGATGGGTAGGGTTGGGTATAGGGTTAGGTTTAGTGCTATGGTTAGGGTTAGCGAAATGTAAGGTTTAGGTTCCAGGTGATGTTCCAGAAATGTGTTAGGATCAGGGGACATGTTAGGTCACGGATCAGTATTCGTGTACTGGTTAGGATTGGATACACGTTAGGGTAAGGTTTAGGAATGGGGTTAGGTTTACGTTTAGGTCTAGTGTTAAGGATAGCAAACGGTATGGTTTAGGGTACAGGTGAGTGTACGGAACTGTTTTACGGTCAGGGTACCTGTTAGGTCACGTGTAGTGTTAGTGTATGGGTTAGGATTAGTGTATGGGTTAGGGTATGGTGTAGGGTTTGTGTTTAGGGCTAGGGTTACGGTTAGCGAACCAGTAAGTTTTAGGGTACAGGTGAGGTTACGGAAAACTTTTAGGGTCAGTGTATGTGTTAGGACACCTGTTAGTGTTAGTGTACGTGTCAGGATTAGCGTCCAGTTAGGGTAAGGTGTGGGGTTGGGGTTAGTGTTAGGTTTAGGGCTACTCTTAGGATAAGCGGACGGGTAAGTTTTAGGGTACAGTTGAGGGTACGGAAAAGAGTTTGGGTCAGGTTATGTGTTAGGAAAAGTGTCAGTGTTAATGTATGGTTAGGATTAGGGTATGGGTTAGGGTAATGATTAGGGTTGGCGTTAGGGTTAGGGATAGGCTTAGCGAACGGTTAAGGTTTATGGCACATATTAGTGTATGGTAACTTGTTAGTGTCAAAGTACGTGTGAGGTCATGGGTTAGTGTTAGTGTAGGGGTTAAAAATAGGGTACGGGTTAGAGTAAGGTGTAGGCTTGGTGTTAGGGTTAGGTTTAAGTCTACAGTTAGGGTTAGCTAACGATTATGTTTAGCGTACAGGTGAGGGTATGGAAAAGTGTTAGGGTCAGGGTACGTCTCAGGGCACTGGTTAATGTTAGTGTACGGTTTAGGATTAGGGTATGGGTTAGGGTATGTTGTAGGGCTGGCGTTAGGGTTAGGTTTAGAGCTAGGGTTAGGGTTAGTGAATGGGTAAGATTTAGGTTACAGGGGAGGTTATGGAAATGTTTTATGGTCAAAATACATTTGCGGGAATGGGTTAGTGTTAGTGTGCGGGTTAAGATTAGTGTACGTGTTAGGGTAAGGTGTAGGGTTGGAGTTAGATTTAGCTTTAGGGCTAGTGCTAGGGTTAGCGAAATGTAAGGCTTAGGGTACAGGTGAGGGTACAGAAAAGGGTTATGTTCCGTGTAAGTGTCAGGGCACGGATTAATATTAGGGTACAGGTTAGGATTAAGGTACGGATTGGCGTAAGGTGTAGGATTGGGGTTAAGGTTAGGGTTAGGGTTAGGGTTAGCGAATAGGTAATATTTAAGGTACAGGTAAGCATATGGAAACGAGTTAGGGTCAGGCTTGGTGTTAGGGCACAGGTTAGTGTTATTGTACGGATTAGGATTAGGGTACGGGTTAGGATTTTCTGTAGGGTTGAGGATAGTGTTAGGCTTAGACCTAGGGTTAGTGTTAGCGAACAGGTAAGGTTTACGGTACACAGGAGGGTACGGAAACGTGTTAGTGTCAAAGTACATGTGAGGGCATTGCTTAATTTTGGTGTACGGGTTAAGGTTAGTGTATGGGTTAGGGTATGGTGTAAGGTTGGTGTTAGCGTTGTTTAGGGAAAGGGCTAGGTTTAGCGAACGGTAAGATTTAGGGTACTGGAGAGGATATGGAAAACTGTTAGGCTCAGGGTACGTGTTAGGGCACGGGTTAGTGTTAGTGTACGGATTAGGATTAGGGTATGGGTTAGGGAAAGGTGTAGGGTTGGGGTTATGTTTAGGTGTAGGGTTGGGGTTAGGGTTAGAGAATAGGTAACATTTAGGGTACAGGTGAGCTTATGGAAACGAGTTAGGGTCAGGGTTCATGTTAGGGCACAGGTTAGTGTTAGTGTACGGATTAGGATTAGGGTAAGGGTTAGGGTTAGGTTTAGGTTTAGACATATGGTTAGGGATAGCGAATGGTAAGATTTAGGGTACAGGAGTGGGTATGGAAAAGTGTTAGGGTCAGGGTACGTGTTAGGGCATGGGCTAGTGTTAGTTTATGGGTTGGGATTAGGGTACGGGTTAAGGTAAGGTGTAGGGTTGCGGTTAGGGTTAGGGCTAGGGCTAGGGCTAGGGTTAGGTTTAGTGCATGGGTAAGGTTTAAGGTACAGGTGAGGGTACGGAAAAGTGTTAGGTTCAGGATACGTGAAAGGGCATGGCTTAGTATTAGTATACTTGTTAGGATTAGGGTACGGTTTGGGTAAGGTTTAGGGTTGGGGTTAGGGTTAGCTTTATGGCTAGGGTTAGGGTTAGCGAAATGTCAGGTTTAGGGTACAGGTGATGGTACAGAAACGTGTTAGTGTTAGTGTATGTGTTACGACACGTGTCAGTGTTAGTGTATGGCTTAGGATTAGCATACGTGTTAGGGTAACGTGTACGGTTGGGGTTAGGTCTAGGTTTAGGGCTAGGGTTAGGGTTAGCGACCGGTAAGGTTTAGGGTACAGGTGAGGTTACGGAAAATTGTTAGAGTCAGGGTACGTGTTAGGGCAGGGGTTAGTGTGGGTTTACAGGTTAGGATTAGCGTACGGGTTAGGGTAATTGGTAGGGTTGGCGTTATGGTTAGTGTTAGGGGTAGGGTTAAGTTTAGTGAACGGGTAAGGTTTAGTTTACAGCTGAGCGTACGGAAACGTTTTATTGTCAAAGTACTTGTGCGGTATTGGGTTAGTGTTAGTGTACGGGTTAAGATTAGTGTATGTGTTAGGAGTAGGGTTGTAGTTAAGTTTAGGTTTGGGGCTAGGGTTATGGTTAACAAATGGTAAAGTTTAGGGTTAGTGTTAGGGTTAGTGTTAGGGTTAGGGGTAGGGGTAGGTTTAGGGTAGGTGTTAGGGCACGAGTTAGTGTTAATGTATGGGTTATGATTAGGGTATGGGTTAGGGTAAGGTGTAGGGTTGGGGTTAGTTTTAGGTTTAGGGCTAGTGTTAGGGTAAGCGAATAGGTAACATTAGAGTACAGGTGAGCGTATGGAAAAGAGTTAAGGTCAGTGTTCATGTTAGGGCACAGGTTAGAGTTAGTTTAAGGATTAGGATTAGGGTACATGTTAGGGTTAGGTGTAGAGTTGGGTTTGGGTTTAGGGTTAGGTTTAGACCTAGGGTTAGGGTTAGTGAAAGGTAAGGTTTAGGGTTCAGGTGTGGGTATGGAAAAGTGTTAGGGTCAGGGTAAGTTTTAAGGCAAGGATTAGTGTTAGTGTACGGTTTAGCATTAGGGTATGGGTTAGGGAAAAGTGTAGGGTTGGGGTTATATTTAGGTGTAGGGTTGGGGTTAGGGTTAGCGAATAGGTAACATTTACGGTACAGGTGAGCTTATGGAAACGTGTTAGGGTCAGGGTTCATCTTAGGGCACAGGTTAGTGTTACTGTATGGATTAGGATTAGGGTACGTGTTGCGATTAGGTGTAGGGTTGGGGTTAGGGTTACGTTTAGACATAAAGTTAGGGTTAGCGAATGGTAAGATTTAGGGTACAGGAGTCGGTATTGAAAAGTGTTACGGTCAGGGTACGTGTTAGGGCATGGATTAGTGTTAGTGTACGGGTAAGGATTAGGGTACGGGTTAGGGTACGCAAAAGTGTTAGGGTCAGGGTACGTGTCAAGGCATGGCTTAGTGTTAGTATACTGGTTAGGATTAGGGTACGGTTTTGGTAAGGTTTAGGGTTGGGGTCAGGGTTAGCTTTATGGCTAGGGTTAGGGTTAGCAAAATGTCATGTTTAGGGTACAGGTGATGGTACAGAAAAGTGTTAGGGTTAGTGTATGTGTTAGGACACGTGTCAGTATTAGTGTATGGCTTAGGATTAGCATACGGTTTAGTGTAAGGTGTACGTTTGGTGTTAGGTCTAGGTTTAGGGCTATTGTTAGTGTTAGAGACCGGTAAGGATTAGGGTACAACTGAGGTTACGGAAAAGTGTTAGGTTCAGGGTACATGTTAGGGCAGGGGTTAGTGTGGGTTTACAGGTTAGGATTAGGGTACGGGTTAGGGTAATTGGTAGGGTTGGCATTATGGTTAGTGTTAGGGATAGGGTTAAGTTTAGTGAACGGGTAAGGTTTAGGTTACAGCTGAGCATACGGAAATATTTTATTGTCAAAGTATGTGTGCGGTATTGGGTTAGTGTTAGTGTACGGGTTAAGATTAGTGTACGTGTTAGAAGTAGGGTTGTATTCAGGTTTGGGTTTGAGGCTAGGGTTATGGTTAACAAATGGTAAAGTTTAGGGTTAATGTTAGGGTTAGTGTTAGGGTTAGGGGTAGGGGTAGGGTTAGGGTAGGTGTTAGGGCATGAGCTGGTGTTAGTGTATGGGTTATGATTAGGGTATGGGTTAGGGTAAGGTGTAGGGTTGGGGTTAGGTTTAGGTTTACGGCTAGTGTTAGGGTTAGCGATAGGTAACAGTAGAGTACAGATGAGCGTATGGAAAAGAGTTAAGGTCAGGGTTCATGTTAGTGCACAGGTTAGTGTTAGTTTAAGGATTAGAATTAGGGTACATGTTAGGGTTAGGTGTTGGGTTGGGGTTGGGTTTAGGGTTAGGTTTAGACCTAGTATTAGGGTTAGTGAATGGTAAGGTTTAGGGTTCAGGTGTGGGTATGGAAAAGTGTTAGGGTCAGGGTAAGTGTTAAGGCACGGATTAGTGTTAGTGTACGGGTTAGGATTAGTGTACGGGGTAGGCTAATGGGTAGGGTTGACGTTATGTTTAGTGTTAGGGCTAGGGTTAGGGTTAGCGAACGAGTAAGGTTTAGGTTACAGTTGAGGGTACGGAAATGTATTAGTGTCAAAGTAAGTGTGAGGGAATTGGTTAGTGTTAGTGTACGCATTAAGATTAGTGTACGTGTTAGGGTAAGGTGTAGGGTTGTAGTTTGATTTAGCTTTAGGGCTAGGGTTAGGGTTAGCGAATGGTAAGATTTAGGTTACAGGAGAGAGTAGGGTAAATAGTTAGGGGCAGGGTACGTGTCACTGCATGGATTAGTGTTTGTGTACGCGTTAGGATTAGGGTAAGGTTTAGGGTAAGGTGTTGGGTTGGTGTTAGTGCTTGGTTTAGGGGTATGTTTCGGGTTAGCGAACGGTAAAGTTTAGGGTAGAGGTGAGGGTACAGAAAAGTGTTAGGGTCAGGATACGTTTCAGGGCACGGATTAGTATTAGTGTACTGGTTAGGATTACGGTTTGGGTTAGGGTGATGCGTAGGGTTGGGTTTAGGGTTAGGTTTAGTGCTATGGTTAGGGTTAGCGAAATGTAAGGTTTAGGTTCCAGGTGATGGTCCAGAAATGTGTTAGGATGAGGGGACATGTAAGGGCACTGATTAGTGTTAGTGTACTGGTTAGGATTGTGTACGCATTAGGGTAAGGTTTAGGGATGGGGTTAGGTTTACGTTTAGGTCTAAGGTTAAGGATAGCAAACGGTATGGTTTAGGGTACAGGTGAGTGTACAGAAAAGTGTTACGGTCAGGGTACCTGTTAGGGCACGTGTAGTGTTAGTGTATGGGTTAGGATTAGTGTATGGGTTAGTGTATGGTGTAGGGTTGGTGTTAGCATTATGTTTAGGGCTAGCATTACGGTTAGCGAACCAGTAAGTTTTAGGGTACACGTGAGGTTACGGAAAACTTTTAGGGTCAGTGTATGTGTTAGGACACCTGTTAGTGTTAGTGTACGTGTCAGGATTAGCGTCCAGGTAGGGTAAGGTGTGGGGTTGGGGTTAGGGTTAGGTTTAGGGCTAGTCTTAGGGTTAGCGAACGGGTAAGTTTTAGGGTACAGTTGAGTTTACGGAATAGAGTTTGGCTCAGGTTATGTGTTAGGAACCGTGTTAGTGTTAATGTATGGTTAGGATTAGGGTATGGGTTAGGGTAACGGTTAGGGTTGGCGTTAGGTTTAGGGATAGGCTTAGCGAACGGTTAAGGCTTATGGCACATGTGAGTGTATGGAAACGTGTTAGTGTCAAAGTACGTGTGAGGTCATGGGTTAGTGTTAGAGTAGGGGTTAAAAATAGGGTACGGGTTAGAGTAAGGTGTAGGCTTGGTGTTAGGGTTAGGTTTAAGTCTACAGTTAGGGTTAGCTAACGATTAGGTTTAGCGTACATGTGAGGGTATGGAAAAGTGTTAGGGTCAGGGTACGTCTCAGGGCACTGGTTAGTGTTAGTGTACGGTTTAGGATTAGGGTATGGGTTACGGTAAGATGTAGGGTTGGCGTTAGGGTTAGGTTTAGAGCTAGGTTTAGGGTTAATGAATGGGTAAGGTTTAGGTTACAGGGGAGGGTATGGAAATGTTTTAGGGTCAAAATACATTTGCGGGAATGGGTTAGTGTTAGTGTACGGGTTAAGATTAGTGTACGTGTTAGGGTAAGGGGTAGGGTTGGAATTAGATTTAGCTTTAGGGCTAGGGTTACGGTTAGCGAAATGTAAGGCTTAGGGTACAGGTGAGGGTACAGAAAAGGGTTACGGTCCGTGTACGTGTCGGGGCACGGATTAGTAGTAGGGTACGGGTTAGGATCACAGTACGGATTAGGGTAAGGTGTAGGATTGGGTTTAGGGTTAGGGTTAGGGTTAGGGTTAGCGAATAGGTAATATTTAGGGTACAGGTAAGCATATGGAAACGAGTTAGGGTCAGGCTTGGTGTTAGGGCACAGTTTAGTGTTATTGTACGGATTAGGATTAGGGTACGGGTTAGGATTTTCTGTAGGGTTGAGGATAGTGTTAGGCTTAGACCTAGGGTTAGTGTTAGCGAACAGGTAAGGTTTACGGTACACAGGGCGGTACGGAAACGTGTTAGTGTCAAAGTACATGTGAGGGCATTGCTTAATTTTGGTGTACGGGTTAAGGTTAGTGTATGGGTTAGGGTATGGTGTAAGGTTGGTGTTAGCGTTGTTTAGGGAAAGGGCTAAGTTTAGCGAACGGTAAGATTTAGGGTACTAGAGAGGTTATGGAAAAGTGTTAGGGTCATTGTACGTGTTAAGGCACGGGTTAGTGTTAGTGTACGGGTTAGGATTAGGGTATGGGTTAGGGAAAGGTGTAGGGTTGGGGTTATGTTTAGGTGTAGGGTTGTGGTTAGGTTTAGAGAATAGGTAACATTTAGGGTACAGGTGAGCTTATGGAAACGAGTTAGGGTCAGGGTTCATGTTAGGGCACAGGTTAGTGTTAGTGTACGGATTAGGATTAGGGTAAGGGTTAGGGGTAGGTGTAGGGTTGGGGTTAGGCTTAGGTTTAGACATAGGGTTAGGGTTAGCGAATGGTAAGATTTAGGGTACAGGAGTGGGTATGGAAAAGTGATAGGGTCAGTGTACGTGTTAGGGCATGGATTAATGTTAGTGTACGGGTAAGGATTAGGGTACGGGTTAGGGAAATGGGTAGGGTTTGTGTTATGGTTAGGGTTAGGGCTAGGGTTAGAGTTAGCGAGCGGGTAAGGTTTACGGTACACGGGAGGGTATGGAAACGTGTTAGTGTCAAAGTACATGTGAGGGCATGGGTGAGTTTTTTTGTACTGGTTAAGTTTAGTGTACGGGTTAGGGTATGCTGTAGGGTTGGTGTTAGCGTTATGTTTAGGGCTAGGGTTAGGGTTACCGAACGGTAAGATTTAGGATACAGGAGAGAGTAGAGTAAACATTTAGGGGCAGCGTACGTGTCAGGGCATGCATTAGTGTTTGTGTACGGGTTAGGATTAGGGTACGGTTTAGGGTAAGGTGTTGGGTTGGTGTTAGGGCTTGGTTTAGGGGTATGTTTCGGTTTAGCGAACGGTAAAGTTTAGTTTACAGGTGAGGGTACAGAAAAGTGTTAGGGTCAGGATACATTTCAGGGCATGGATTAGTATTAGTGTACTGGTTAGGATTATGGTATGGGTTTGGGTGATGGGTAGGGTTGGGTTTAGGGTTAGGTTTAGGGCTATGGTTAGGCTTAGCGAAATGTAAGGTTTAGGTTCCAGGTGATGGTCCAGAAATGTGTTAGGATCAGGGGACATGTTATTGCACGGATTAGTGTTAGTGTACTGGTTAGGATTGGGTACGCGTTAGGGTATGGTTTAGGGATGGGCTTAGGTTTACGTTTAGGTCTAAGGTTAAGGATAGCAAACGGTATGGTTTAGGGTACAGGTGAGTGTACGGAAAAGTGTTATGGTCAGGGTACCTGTTAGGGCACGTGTAGTGTTAGTGTATGGGTTAGGATTAGTGTATGGGTTAGTGTATGGTGTAGGGTTGCTGTTAGCGTTATGTTTAGGGCTAGCGTTACGGTTAGCGAACCAGTAAGTTTTAGGGTACACGTGAGGTTACGGAAAACTTTTAGGGTCAGTGTATGTGTTAGGACACCTGTTAGTGTTAGTGTACGTGTCAGGATTAGCGTCCAGTTAGCGTAAGCTGTGGGGTTGGGGTTAGGATTAGGTTTAGGGCTAGGCTTAGGGTTAGCGAACGGGTAAGTTTTAGGGTACAGTTGAGTGTACGGAATAGAGTTTGGCTCAGGTTATGTGTTAGGAACCGTTTTAGTGTTAATGTATGGTTAGGATTAGGGTATGGGTTAGGGTAACGGTTAGGGTTGGCGTTAGGTTTAGGGATAGGCTTAGCGAATGGTTAAGGCTTATGGCACATGTGAGTGTATGGAAACGTGTTAGTGTCAAAGTACGTGTGAGGTCATGGGTTAGTGTTAGAGTAGGGGTTAAAAATAGGGTACGGGTTAGAGTAAGGTGTAGGCTTGGTGTTAGGGTTAGGTTTAAGTCTACAGTTAGGGTTAGCTAACGATTAGGTTTAGCGTACACGTGAGGGTATGGAAAAGTGTTAGGGTCAGGGTACGTCTCAGGGCACTGGTTAGTGTTAGTGTACGGTTTAGGATTAGGGTATGGGTTACGGTAAGATGTAGGGCTGGCGTTAGGGTTAGGTTTAGAGCTAGGTTTAGGGTTAATGAATGGGTAAGATTTAGGTTACAGGGGAGGGTATGGAAATGTTTTAAGGTCAAAATACATTTGCGGGAATGGGTTAGTGTTAGTGTACGGGTTAAGATTAGTGTACGTGTTAGGGTAAGGGGTAGGGTTGGAATTAGATTTAGCTTTAGGGCTAGGGTTACGGTTAGCGAAATGTAAGGCTTAGGGTACAGGTGAGGGTACAGAAAAGGGTTACGGTCCGTGTACGTGTCGGGGCATGGATTAGTAGTAGGGTACGGGTTAGGATCACAGTACGGATTAGGGTAAGGTGTAGGATTGGGTTTAGGGCTAGGGTTAGGGTTAGGGTTAGGGAATAGGTAATATTTAGGGTACAGGTAAGCATATGGAAACGAGTTAGGGTCAGGCTTGGTGTTAGGGCACAGGTTAGTGTTATTGTACGGATTAGGATTAGGGTACGGGTTAGGATTTTCTGTAGGGTTGAGGATAGTGTTAGGCTTAAACCTAGGGTTAGTGTTAGCGAACAGGTAAGGTTTACGGTACACAGGGGGGTACGGAAACATGTTAGTGTCAAAGTACATGTGAGGGCATTGCTTAATTTTGGTGTACGGGTTAAGGTTAGTGTATGGGTTAGGGTATGGTGTAAGGTTGGTGTTAGCGTTGTTTAGGGAAAGGGCTAGGTTTAGCGAACGGTAAGATTTAGGGTACTAGAGAGGTTATGGAAAAGTGTTAGGGTCATTGTACGTGTTAAGGCATGGGTTAGTGTTAGTGTACGGGTTAGGATTAGGGTATGGGTTAGGGAAAGGTGTAGGGTTGGGGTTATGTTTAGGTGTAGGGTTGTGGTTAGGGTTAGAGAATAGGTAACATTTAGGGTACAGGTGAGCTTATGGAAACGAGTTAGGGTCAGGGTTCATGTTAGGGCACAGGTTAGTGTTAGTGTACGGATTAGGATTAGGGTAAGGGTTAGGGGTAGGTGTAAGGTTGGGGTTAGGGTTAGGTTTAGACATAGGGTTAGGGTTAGCGAATGGTAAGATTTAGGGTACAGGAGTGGGTATGGAAAAGTGATAGGGTCAATGTACGTGTTAGGGCATGGATTAATGTTAGTGTACGGGTAAGGATTAGGGTACGGGTTAGGGAAATGGGTAGGGTTTGTGTTATGGTTAGGGTTAGGGCTAGGGTTAGAGTTAGCGAGCGGGTAAGGTTTACGGTACACGGGAGGGTATGGAAACGTGTTAGTGTCAAAGTACATGTGAGGGCATGGGTGAGTTTTTTTGTACTGGTTAAGTTTAGTGTACGGGTTAGGGTATGCTGTAGGGTTGGTGTTAGCGTTATGTTTAGGGCTAGGGTTAGGGTTAGCGAACGGTAGGATTTAGGGTACAGGAGAAAATATGAAAAAGTGTTAGGGTCAGGGTACGTGTTTGGGCATGGGTTAGTGTTAGTGTATGGGTTGGGATTAGGGTACTGGTTAGGGTAAGGTGTAGGGTTGCGGTTAGGGTTAGGGCTAGGGCTAGGGTTAGGGTTAGGGTTAGCGAATGGGTAAGGTTTAGGGTACAGGTGAGGGTACGGAAAAGTGTTTTGGTCAGGGTACGTGTCAGGGCATGGCTTAGTATTAGTATACTGGTTAGGATTAGGGTACGGTTTGGGTAAGGTTTAGGGTTGGGGTTAGGTTTAGCTTTATGGCTAGGGCTAGGGTTAGCGAAATGTCAGGTTTAGGGTACAGGTGATGGTACAGAAAACTGTTAGGGTTAGTGTATGTGTTAGGACACGTGTCAGTGTTAGTGTATGGCTTAGGATTAGAATACGGGTTACGGTAAGGTGTACGGTTGGGTTTAGGTCTGGGTTTACGGCTAGGGTTAGGGTTAGCGACCGGTAAGGTTTAGGGTTAGGGTTAGGGTTAGGTTTAGGGGTAGGGTTAGGGTAAGTGTTAGGGCACGAGTTAGTGTTAGTGTATTGGTTCTGATTAGGGTATGGGTTAGGGTAAGGTGTAGGGTTGGGGTTAGGTTTAGGTTTAGGGCTAGTGTTAGGGTTAGCGAATAGGTAACAGTAGAGTACAGGTGAGCGTATGGAAAAGAGTTAAGGTCAGGGTTCATGTTAGGGCACAGGTTAATGTAAGTATAAAGATTAGGATTAGGGTACATGTCAGGGTTAGGTGTAGGGTTGGGGTTGGGTTTAGGGTTAGGTTTAGACCTAGGGTTAGGGTTAGTGAATGGTAAGGTTTAGGGTTCAGGTGTGGGTATGGAAAAGTGTTAGAGTCAGGGTAAGTGTTAAGGCACGGATTAGTGTTAGTGTACGGGATAGGATTAGACAACGGGTGAGGCTAATGGGTAGGGTTGGCGTTATGTTTAGTGTTAGGGCTAGGGTTAGGGTTAGCGAACGAGTAAGGTTTAGGTTACAGGTGAGGGTACGGAAATGTATTAGTGTCAAAGTAAGTGTGCGGGAATGGGTTAGTGTCAGTGTACGCATTAAGATTAGTGTACGTGTTAGGGCAAGGTGTAGGATTATAGTTAGTTCTAGCTTTAGGGCTAGTGTTAGGGTTAGCGAACGGTGAGATTTAGGGTACAGCAGAGAGTAGGGTAAAGCGTTAGGGGCAGCGTACATGTCAGGGCATGCATTAGTGTTTGTGTACGGGTTAGGATTAGGGTACGGTTTAGGTTAAGGTGTTGGGTTGGTGTTAGGGATTGGTTTAGGCGTATGTTTCGGGTTAGCGAACGGGAAAGTTTAGGGTACAGGTGAGGGTACAGAAAAGTGATACGGTCAGGATACGTTTCAGGGCACGGATTATTATTAGTGTACTGGTTAGGATTATGGTATGGGTTAGGGAGATGGGTAGGGTTGGGTTTAGGGTTAGGTTTAGGGATATGGTTAGGGTTAGCAAAATGTAAGGTTTAGGTTCCAGGTGATGGTCCAGAAATGGGTTAGGATAAGGGGACATGTTAGGGCACGGATTAGTGTTAGTGTACTGGTTAGGATAGGGTACGTGTTAGGGTAAGGTTTAGGGATGGGGTTTGGTTTACGTTTAGTTCTAGGGTTAAGGATAGCAAACGGTATGGTTTAGAATACAGTTGAGTGTACGCAAAAGTGTTACGGTCAGGGTACCTGTTAGGGCACGTCTAGTGTTAGTGTGTGGGTTAGGATTAGTGTACGGGTTAGGGTATGGTGTAGGGTTGGTGTTAGCGTTATATTTAGGGCGAGGGTTACGGTCAGCGAACCAGTAAGTTTTAGGGTACAGGTGAGGTTATAGAAAACTTTTAGTGTCAGTGTATGTGTTAGGACACCTGTTAGTGTTAGTGTACGTGTCAGGATTAGCGTCCAGTTAGGGTAAGGTGTGGGGTTGGGGTTAGGGTTAGGTTTAGGGCTAGGCTTAGGGTTAGCGAAAGGGTAAGTTTTAGGGTATAGTTGAGGGTACGGGAAAGAGTTTGGGTCAGGTTATGTGTTAGGAAACGTGTTAGTGTTAATGTATGGTTAGGATTAGGGTATGGGTTAGGGTAATGGTTAGGGTTGGCGTTAGGTTTAGGGATAGGCTTAGCGAACGGTTAAGGCTTATGGTACATGTAAGTGTTTGGAAACGTGTTAGTGTCAAAGTACGTGTGAGGGCATGGGTTAGTGTTAGTGTAGGGGTTAAAAATAGGGTACGTGTTAGAGTAAGGTGTAAGCTTGGTGTTAGGTTTAGGTTTAGATCTACAGTTAGGGTTAGCTAACGATTAGGTTTAGCGTACAGTTGAGGGTATGGAAAAGTGTGAGGGTCAGGGTACGTCTCAGGGCACTGGTTAGTGTTAATGTACGGTTTAGGATTAGGGTATGGGTTAGGGTAAGATGTAGCATTGGGGTTAGGGTTAGGTTTAGAGCTAGGTTTAGGGTTAGCGAATGGATAACGTTTAGGTTACAGGGGAGGGTACGGAAATGTTTTAGGGTCAAAACACATTTGCGGGAATGGGTTAGTGTTAGTGTACGGGTTAAGATTAGTGTACGTCTTAGGGTAAGGTGTAGGGCTGGAGTTAGATTTAGCTTTAGGGCTACGGTTAGGGTTAGCGAAATGTAAGGCTTAGGGTACAGGTGAGGGCACACAAAAGGGTTACGGTCCGTGTACGTGTCAGGGCATGGATTAGTATTATGTTACGGATTAGGATTACAGTACGGATTAGGGTAAGGTGTAGGATTGGGGTTAGGATTAGGGTTAGGTTTAGGTTTAGGGTTAGCGAATAGGTAATATTTAGGGTACAGGTAAGCTTATGGCAACGAGTTAGGGTCAGGCTTGGTGTTAGGGCACAGGTTAGTTTTATTGTACGGATTAGGATTACGGTATGGGTTAGGATTTTGTGTAGGGCGGTGGATAGTGTTAGGCTTAGACCTAGGGTTAGTGTTAGTGAGCAGGTAAGGTTTACGGTACACAGGAGGGTACAGAAACCTGTTAGTGTCAAAGTACATGTGAGGGCATTGCTTAAATTTGGTGTACGGGTTAAGATTAGTGTATGGGTTAGGGTATGGTGTAAGGTTGGTGTTAGCATTGTTTAGGGAAAGGGCTAGGTTTAGCGAACGGTAAGATTTAGGGTACTGGAGAGGATATGGAAAAGTGTTAGGGTCATGGTACGTGTTAGGGCACGGGTTAGTGTTAGTGTACCGGTTAGGATTAGGGTATGGGTTAGGGAAAGGTGTAGGGTTGGGGTTATGTTTAGGTGTAGGGTTGGGGTTAGGGTTAGCGAATAGGTAACATTTAGGGTACAGGTGAGCTTATGGAAACGATTTAGTGTCAGGGTTCATGTTAGGGCACAGGTTAGTGTTATTGTACGGATTAGGATTCCGGTACGGGTTAGGATTTTGTGTAGGGTTGTAGATAGTGTTAGGCTTAGACCTAGGGTTAGTGTTAGCGAACAGGTAAGGTTTACGGTACACAGGAGTGTACGGAAACGTGTTAGTGTCAAAGTACATGTGAGGGCATTGCTTAAATTTGGTGTACGGGTTAAGATTAGTGTATGGGTTAGGGCATGGTGTAAGGTTGGTGTTAGCGTTGTTTAGGGAAAGGGCTAGGTTTAGCGAATGGTAAGATTTAGTGTACTGGAGAGGATATGGAAAAGTGTTAGGCTCAGGGTACGTGTTAGGGCACGGGTTAGTGTTAGTGTACGGGTTAGGATTAGAGTATGGGTTAGGGAATGGTGTAGGGTTGGGGTTATGTTTAGGTGTAGGGTTGGGGTTAGGGTTAGCGAATAGGTAACATTTAGGGTACAGGTGAGCTTATGGAAACGATTTAGGGTCAGGGTTCATGTTAGGGCACAGGTTAGTGTTAGTGAACGGATTAGGATTAGGATACGGGTTAGGGTTAGGTGTAGGTTTGGGGTTAGGGTTAGGTTTAGACATAGGGTTAGGGTTAGCTAATGGTAAGATTTAGGTTACAGGAGTGGGTATGGAAAAGTGATAAGGTCAGGGTACGTGTTAGGGCATGGATTAGTGTTAGTGTACAGGTAAGGATTAGGGTACGGGTTAGGGAAATGGGTAGGGTTGGTGTTATGGTTAGGGTTAGGGCTAGGGTTAGATTTAGCGAACGGGTAAGGTTTATGGTACACGGGAGGGTACGGAAACGTGTTAGTGTCAAAGTACATGTGAGGGCATGGGTGAGTTTTCTTGTATGGGTTAAGTTTAGTGTATGGATTAGGGTATGCTGTTGGGTTGGTGTTAGCGTTAAATTTAGGGCTAGGGTTAGGGTTAGCGAACGGTAAGATTTAGGGTACAGGAGAAAATACGGAAAAGTGTTAGGGTCAGGGTACGTGTTAGGGCATGGTTTACTGTTAGTGTATGGGTTGGGATTAGGGTACTGGTTAGGGTAAGGTGTAGTGTAGCGGTTAGGGTTAGGGCTAGGGCTAGGACTAGGGTTAGGGTTAGCGAATGGGTAAGGTTTAGGGTACAGGTGAGTGTACGGAAAAGTGTTAGGGTCAGGGTACGTGTCAGGGCATGGCTTAGTATTAGTATACTGGTTAGGATTAAGGTACGGTTCGGGTAAGGTTTAGGGTTGGGGTCAGGTTTAGCTTTATGGCTAGGGCTAGGGTTAGTGAAATGTCAGGTTTAGGGTATAGGTGATGGTACAGAAAACAGTTAGGGTTAGTGTATGTGTTAGGACACGTGTCAGTGTTAGTGTATGGCTTAGGATTAGCATACAGGTTAGGGTAAGGTGTACGGTTGGGTTTAGGTCTGGGTTTAGGGCTAGGGTTAGGGTTAGCGACCGGTAAGGTTTAGGGTACAGGTGAGGTTATGGAAAAGTGTTAGGCTCAGGGTACGTGTTAGGGCAGGGGTTAGTGTGGGTTTACAGGTTAGGATTAGGGTACGGGTTAGGGTAATTGGTACGGTTGGTGTTATGGTTAGTGTTAGGGGTAGGGTTAAGTTTAGTGAACGGGTAAGGATTAGGTTACAGCTGAGCGTACGGAAATGTTTTATTGTCAATGTAAGTGTGCGGTATTGGGTTAGGGTTAGTGTATGGGTTAAGATTAGTGTACGTGTTAGGAGTAGGGTTGTAGTTAAGTTTAGGTTTGGGGCTAGGGTTATGGTTAACAAATGGTAAAGTTTTGGGTTAGTGTTAGGGTTAGTGTTAGGGTTAGGGGTAGGGGTAGGGTTAGGGTAGGTCTTAGGGCACGAGTTAGTGTTAGTGTATGGGTTATGATTAGGGTATGGGTTAGGGTACGGTGTAGGGTTGGGGTTAGGTTTAGGATTAGGGCTAGTGTTAGGGTTAGTGAATAGGTAACAGTAGAGTACAGGTGAGCGTATGGAAAAGAGTTAAGGTCAGGGTTCATGTTAGGGCACAGGTTAGTGTTAGTTTAAGGATTAGGATTAGGGTACATGTTAGGGTTAGGTGTAGGGTTGGGGTTGGGTTTAGGGTTAGGTTTAGACCTAGGGTTAGGGTTAGTGAATGGTAAGGTTTACGGTTCAGGTGTGGGTATGGAAAAGTGTTAGTGTCAGGGTAAGTGTTAAGGCACGGATTAGTGTTCGTGTACGGGTTAGGATTAGGGTACGGGTTAGGCTAATGGGTAGGGTTGGCGTTATGTTTAGTGTTAGGGCTAGGGTGAGGGTTAGCGAACGAGTAAGGTTTAGGTTACAGGTGAGTGTACGGAAATGTATTAGTGTCAAAGTAAGTGTGCAGGAATGGGTTAGTGTTAGTGTATGCATTAAGATTAGTGTACGTGTTAGGGTAAGGTGGAGGGTTGTAGTTAGATCTAGCTTTAGGGCTAGTGTTAGGGTTAGCGAACGGTAAGATTTAGGATACAGCAGAGAGTAGAATAAAGAGTTAGGGGCAGCGTACGTGTCAGGGCATGCATTAGTGTTTGTGTATGGGTTAGGATTAGGGTACGGTTTAGGGTAAGGTGTTGGGTTGGTGTTAGGGCTTGGTTTAGTGGTATGTTTCGGGTTAGCGAACGGTAAAGTTTAGCGTACAGGTGAGGGTACAGAAAAGTGTTAGGGTCAGGATACGTTTCAGGGCATGGATTAGTATTAGTGTACTGGTTAGGATTATGGTATGGGTTAGGGTGATGGGTAGGGTTGGGTTTAGGGTTAGGTTTAGGGCTATGGTTAGGCTTAGCGAAATGTAAGGTTTAGGTTCCAGGTGATGGTCCAGAAATGTGTTAGGATCAGGGGACATGCTAGGGCACGGATTAGTGTTAGTGTACTGGTTGGGATTAGGTACGCGTTAGGGTATGGTTTAGGGATGGGGTTAGGTTTACGCTTAGCTCTTGGGTTAAGGATAGCAAACGGTATGGTTTAGGGTACAGGTGAGTGTACGGAAAAGTGTTACGGTCAGGGTACCTGTTAGGGCACGTCTAGTGTTAATGTGTGGGTTAGGATTAGTGTACGGGTTAGGGTATGGTGTAGTGTTGGTGTTAGCATTATGTTTAGGACTAGGGATACGGTTAGCGAACCAGTAAGTTTTTGGGTACAGGTGAGGTTACGGAAAACTTTTAGGGTCAGTGTATGTGTTAGGACACCTGTTAGTGTTAGTGTACGTGTCAGGATTAGCGTCCAGTTAGGGTAAGGTGTGGGGTTGGGGTTAGGGTTAGGTTTAGGGCTTGGCTTAGGGTTAGTGAATGGGTAAGTTTTAGGGTACAGTTGAGGGTACGGGAAAGAGATTGGGTCAGGTTATGTGTTAGGAAACGTGTTAGTGTTAATGTATGGTTAGGATTAGGGTATGGGTTAGGGTAATGGTTAGGGTTGGCGTTAGGGTTAGGGATAGGCTTAGCAAACGGTTAAGGCTTATGGTACATGTGAGTGTATGGAAACGTGTTAGTGTCAAAGTACGTGTGGGGTCATGGGTTAGTGTTAGTGTAGGGGTTAAAAATAGGGTACGTGTTAGAGTATGGTGTAGGCTTGGTGTTAGGGTTAGTTTTAAATCTACAGTTTGGGTTAGCTAACGATTATGTTTAGCGTACAGGTGAGGGTATGGAAAAGTGTTAGGGTCAGGGTACGTCTCAGGGCACTGGTTAGTGTTAGTGTACGGTTTAGGATTACGGTTTCAGTTAGGGTAAGATGTAGGGTTGGCGTTAGCGTTAGGTTTAGAGCTAGGGTTAGGGTTAGCGAATGGGTAAGGTTTAGGTTACAGGGGAGGATATGGAAATGTTTTAGGGTCAAAATACATTTGCGGGAATGGGTTAGTGTTATTGTACGGGTTAAGATTAGTGTACGTGTTAGGGTAAGGTGTAGGGTTGGAGTTAGATTTAGCTTTAGGGCTCGGTTTAGTGTTAGCGAAATGTAAGGCTTAGGGTACAGGTGAGGGTAGAGAAAAGGGTTACGGTCCGTGTACGTGTCAGGGCACGGATTAGTATTAGGGTACGGGTTAGGATTACAGTACGGATTAGGGTAAGGTGTAGGATTGGGGTTAGGGTTAGGGTTAGGGTTAGGGTTAGGATTAGCGAATAGGTAATATTTAGGGTACAGGTAAGCATATGGAAACGAGTTAGGGTCAGGCTTGGTTTTAGGGCACAGGTTAGTGTTATTGTATGGATTAGGATTAGGATACGGGATAGGATTTTGTGTAATGTTGTGGATAGTGTTAGGCTTAGACCTAGGGTCAGTGTTAGCGAACAGGTAATGTTTACGGTACACAGGAGGGTACGGAAACGTGTTAGTGTCAAAGTACATGTGAGGGCATTGCTTAATTTTGGTGTACGGGTTAAGATTAGTGTATGGGTTAGGGTATGGTGTAAGGATGGTGTTAGCGTTATGTTTAGGGAAAGGGCTAGGTTTAGCGAACTGTAAGATTTAGGGTACTGGAGACGATACGGAAAAGTGTTAGGGTCATGGTACGTCTTAGGGCACGATTTAGTGTTTGTGTATGGGTTAGGATTAGGGTATGGGTTAGGGAAAGGTGTAGGGTTGGGGTTATGTTTAGGTGTAGGTTTGGGGTTAGGGTTAGCCAATAGGTAACATTTAGGGTACAGGTGAGCTTATGGAAACGTGTTAGGGTCAGGGTTCATGTTAGGGCACAGGTTAGTGTTAGTGTACGGATTGGATTAGGGTATGGGTTAGCGTTAGGCTAGGGTTGGGTTTAGGGTTAGGTTTAGACATAGGGTTAGGGTTAGCGAATGGTAAGGTTTAGGGTACAGGAGTGGGTATGGAAAAGTGATAGGGTCAGGTTACGTGTTAGGGCATGGATTACTGTTAGTGTACGGGTAAGGATTATGGTACGGGTTAGGGAAATGGGTAGGGTTGGTGTTATGGTTAGGCTTAGGGCTAGGGTTAGAGTTAGCGAAAGGGTAAGGTTTACGGTACATGGGAGGGTATGGATACGTGTTAGTGTCAAAGTACATGTGAGGGCATGGGTGAGTTTTTTTGTAGGGGTTAAGTTTAGTGTACGGATTAGTGTATGCTGTTGGGTTGGTGTTAGCGTTATATTTAGGGATAGGATTAGCGTTAGCGAACGGTAAGATTTAGGGTACAGGAGAAAATACGGAAAAGTGTTAGTGTCAGGTTACGTGTTAGTCATGGGTTAGTTTTAGTGTATGAGTTGGGATTAGGGTACGGGTTAGGGTAAGGTGTAGGGTTGCAGTTAGGTTTAGGGCTAGGGCTAGGGCTAGGTTTAGGGTTAGTGAATGGGTAAGGTTTAGGGTACAGGTGAGGGTACGGAAAAGTGTTAGGGTTAGGGTACGTGTCAGGGCATGGCTTAGTATTAGTATACTGGTTAGGATTAGGGTACGGTTTGGGTAAGGTTTAGGGCTGGGGTCAGGGTTAGCTTTATGGCTAGGGCTAGGGTTAGCGAAATGTCAGGTTTAGGGTACAGGTGATGGTACAGAAAAGTGTTAGGGTTAGTGTATGTGTTACGACACGTGTCAGTGTTAGTGTATGGCTTAGGATTAGCATATGGGTTAGGGTAAGGTGTACGGTTGGGTTTAGCTCTTGGTTTTGGGCTAGGGTTAGGGTTAGCGACCGGTAAGGTTTAGGGTAAAGGTGAGGTTACGGAAAAGTGTTAGGGTCTGGGTAAGTATTAGGGCAGGGGTTAGTGTGGGTTTACAGGTTAGGATTAGGGTACTGGTTAGGGTAATTGGTAGGGTTGCCGTTATGCTTAGTGTTAGGGGTAGGGTTAAATTTAGTGAACGGGTAAGGATTAGGTTACAGCTGAGCGTACGGAAATGTTTTATTGTCAACGTACGTGTGCGGTATTGGGTTAGGGTTAGTGTACGGGTTAAGATTAGTGTACGTGTTAGGAGTAGGGTTGTAGTTAAGTTTAGGTTTGGGGCTAGGGTTATGGTTAACAAATGGTAAAGTTTTGGGTTAGTGTTAGGGTTAGTGTTAGGGTTAGGGGTAGGGGTAGGGTTAGGGTCGGTGTTAGGGCACGAGTTAGTGTTAGTGTATGGGTTATGATTAGGGTATGGGTTAGGGTAAGGTGTAGGGTTGGGGTTAGGTTTAGGTTTAGGGCTAGTGTTAGGGTTAGCGAATAGGTAACAGTAGAGTACAGGTGAGCGTATGGAAAAGAGTTAAGGTCAGGGTTCATGTTAGGGCACAGGTTAGTGTTAGTTTAAGGATTAGGATTAGGGTACATGTTAGGGTTAGGTGTAGGGTTGGGGTTGGGTTTAGGGTTAGGTTTAGACCTAGGGTTAGGGTTAGTGAATGGTAAGGTTTACGGTTCAGGTGTGGGTATGGAAAAGTGTTAGTGTCAGGGTAAGTGTTAAGGCACGGATTAGTGTTAGTGTACGGGTTAGGGTTAGGGTACGGGTCAGGCTAATGGGTAGGGTTGGCGTTATGTTTAGTGTTAGGGCTAGGGTGAGGGTTAGCGAACGAGTAAGGTTTAGGTTACAGGTGAGTGTACGGAAATGTATTAGTGTCAAAGTAAGTGTGCAGGAATGGGTTAGTGTTAGTGTACGCATTAAGATTAGTGTACGTGTTAGGGTAAGGTGGAGGGTTGTAGTTAGATCTAGCTTTAGGGCTAGTGTTAGGGTTAGCGAACGGTAAGATTTAGGATACAGCAGAGAGTAGAATAAAGAGTTAGGGGCAGCGTACGTGTCAGGGCATGCATTAGTGTTTGTGTATGGGTTAGGATTAGGGTACGGTTTAGGGTAAGGTGTTGGGTTGGTGTTAGGGCTTGGTTTAGTGGTATGTTTCGGGTTAGCGAACGGTAAAGTTTAGCGTACAGGTGAGGGTACAGAAAAGTGTTAGGGTCAGGATACATTTCAGGGCATGGATTAGTATTAGTGTACTGGTTAGGATTATGGTATGGGTTAGGGTGATGGGTAGGGTTGGGTTTAGGGTTAGGTTTAGGGCTATGGTTAGGCTTAGCGAAATGTAAGGTTTAGGTTCCAGGTGATGGTCCAGAAATGTGTTAGGATCAGGGGACATGTTAGGGCACGGATTAGTGTTAGTGTACTGGTTAGGATTGGGTACGCGTTAGGGTATGGTTTAGGGATGGGGTTAGGTTTACGTTTAGGTCTAGGGTTAAGGATAGCAAACGGTATGGTTTAGGGTACAGGTGAGTGTACGGAAAAGTGTTACGGTCAGGGTACCTGTTAGGGCACGTCTAGTGTTAATGTGTGGGTTAGGATTAGTGTACGGGTTAGGGTATGGTGTAGTGTTGGTGTTAGCATTATGTTTAGGACTAAGGTTACGGTTAGCGAACCAGTAAGTTTTTGGGTACAGGTGAGGTTACGGAAAACTTTTAGGGTCAGTGTATGTGTTAGGACACCTGTTAGTGTTAGTGTACGTGTCAGGATTAGCGTCCAGTTAGGGTAAGGTTTGGGGTTGGGGTTAGGGTTAGGTTTAGGGCTAGGCTTAGGGTTAGTGAACGGGTAAGTTTTAGGGTACAGTTGAGGGTACGGGAAAGAGATTGGGTCAGGTTATGTGTTAGGAAACGTGTTAGTGTTAATGTATGGTTAGGATTAGGGTATGGGTTAGGGTAATGGTTAGGGTTGGCGTTAGGGTTAGGGATAGGCTTAGCAAACGGTTAAGGCTTATGGTACATGTGAGTGTATGGAAACGTGTTAGTGTCAAAGTACGTGTGAGGTCATGGGTTAGTGTTAGTGTAGGGGTTAAAAATAGGGTACGTGTTAGAGTAAGGTGTAGGCTTGGTTTTAGGGTTAGTTTTAAATCTACAGTTTGGGTTAGCTAACGATTATGTTTAGCATACAGGTGAGGGTATGGAAAAGTGTTAGGGTCAGGGTACGTCTCAGGGCACTGGTTAGTGTTAGTGTACGGTTTAGGATTACGGTTTCAGTTAGGGTAAGATGTAGGGTTGGCGTTAGGGTTAGGTTTAGAGCTAGGGTTAGGGTTAGCGAATGGGTAAGGTTTAGGTTACAGGGGAGGGTATGGAAATGTTTTAGGGTCAAAATACATTTGCGGGAATGGGTTAGTGTTAGTGTACGGGTTAAGATTAGTGTACATGTTAGGGTAAGGTGTAGGGTTGGAGTTAGATTTAGCTTTAGGGCTAGGTTTAGTGTTAGCGAAATGTAAGGCTTAGGGTACAGGTGAGGGTAGAGAAAAGGGTTACGGTCCGTGTACGTGTCAGGGCACGGATTAGTATTAGGGTACGGGTTAGGATTACAGTACGGATTAGGGTAAGGTGTAGGATTGGGGTTAGGGTTAGGGTTAGGGTTAGGGTTAGGATTAGCGAATAGGTAATATTTAGGGTACAGGTAAGCATATGGAAACGAGTTAGGGTCAGGCTTGGTGTTAGGGCACAGGTTAGTGTTATTGTATGGATTAGGATTAGGATACGGGATAGGATTTTGTGTAATGTTGTGGATAGTGTTAGGCTTAGACCTAGGGTCAGTGTTAGCGAACAGGTAATGTTTACGGTACACAGGAGGGTACGGAAACGTGTTAGTGTCAAATTACATGTGTGGGCATTGCTTAATTTTGGTATACGTGTTAAGATTAGTGTATGGGTTAGGGTATGGTGTAAGGATGGTGTTAGTGTTATGTTTAGGGAAAGGGCTAGGTTTAGCGAACTGTAAGATTTAGGGTACTGGAGACGATACGGAAAAGTGTTAGGGTCATGGTACGTCTTAGGGCACGATTTAGTGTTTGTGTACGGGTTAGGATTAGGGTATGGGTTAGGGAAAGGTGTAGGTTTGGGGTTATGTTTAGGTGTAGGGTTGGGGTTAGGGTTAGCCAATAGGTAACATTTAGGGTACAGGTGAGCTTATGGAAACGTGTTAGGGTCAGGGTTCATGTTAGGGCACAGGTTAGTGTTAGTGTACGGATTGGATTAGGAAACGGGTTAAGGTTAGGCTAGGGTTGGGGTTAGGGTTAGGTTTAGACATAGGGTTAGGGTTAGCGAATGGTAAGGTTTAGGGTACAGGAGTGGGTATGGAAAAGTGATAGGGTCAGGTTACGTGTTAGGGCATGGATTACTGTTAGTGTACGGGTAAGGATTATGGTACGGGTTAGGGAAATGGGTAGGGTTGGTGTTATGGTTAGGCTTAGGGCTAGGGTTAGAGTTAGCAAACGGGTAAGGTTTACGGTACATGGGAGGGTATGGATACATGTTAGTGTCAAAGTACATGTGAGGGCATGGGTGAGTTTTTTTGTAGGGGTTAAGTTTAGTGTACGGATTAGTGTATGCTGTTGGGTTGGTGTTAGCGTTATATTTAGGGATAGGGTTAGCATTAGCGAACGGTAAGATTTAGGGTACAGGAGAAAATACGGAAAAGTGTTAGTGTCAGGTTACGTGTTAGTCATGGGTTAGTTTTAGTGTATGAGTTGGGATTAGGGTACGGGTTAGGGTAAGGTGTAGGGTTGCAGTTAGGTTTAGGGTAGGGCTAGGGCTAGGATTAGGGTTAGTGAATGGGTAAGGTTTAGGGTACAGGTGAGGGTACGGAAAAGTGTTAGGGTTAGGGTACGTGTCAGGGCATGGCTTAGTATTAGTATACTGGTTAGGATTAGGGTACGGTTTGGGTAAGGTTTAGGGCTGGGGTCAGGGTTAGCTTTATGGCTAGGGCTAGGGTTAGCGAAATGTCAGGTTTAGGGTACAGGTGATGGTACAGAAAAGTGTTAGGGTTAGTGTATGTGTTACGACACGTGTCAGTGTTAGTGTATGGCTTAGGATTAGCATATGGGTTAGGGTAAGGTGTACGGTTGGGTTTAGCTCTTGGTTTTGGGCTAGGGTTACGGTTAGTGTCCGGTAAGGTTTAGGGTACAGGTGAGGTTACGGAAAAGTGTTAGGGTCTGGGTACGTGTTAGGGCAGGGGTTAGTGTGGGTTTACAGGTTAGGATTAGGGTACTGGTTAGGGTAATTGGTAGGGTTGGCGTTATGGTTAGTGTTAGGGGTAGGGTTAAGTTTAGTGAACGGGTAAGGATTAGGTTACAGCTGAGTGTATGGAAATGTTTTATTGTCAAAGTACGTGTGCAGTATTGGGTTAGTGTTAGTGTACGGGTTAAGATTAGTGTACGTGTTAGGAGTAGGGTTGTAGTTAAGTTTAGGTTTGGGGCTAGGGTTATAGTTAACAAATGGTAAAGTTTAGGGTTAGTATTAGGGTTAGTGTTAGGGTTAGGGATAGGGGTAGGGTTAGGGTAGGTGTTAGGGCACGAGTTAGTGTTAGTGTATGGGTTATGATTAGGGTATGGGTTAGGGTAAGGTGTAGGGTTGGGGTTAGGTTTAGGTTTAGGGCTAGTGTTAGGGTTAGCGAATAGGTAACAGTAGAGTACATGTGAGCTTATGGAAAAGAGTTAAGGTCAGGTTTCATGTTACGGCACAGGTTAGTGTTAGTTTAAGGATTAGGATTAGGGTACATGTTAGGGTTAGGTGTATGGTTGGGGTTGGGTTTATGGTTAGGTTTAGACCTAGGGTTAGGGTTAGTGAATGGTAAGGTTTAGGGTTCAGGTGTGGGTATGGAAAAGTGTTAGGGTCAGGGTAAGTGTTAAGGCACGGATTAGTGTTAGTGTACGGGTTAGGATTAGGTTACGGGTTAGGCGTTAGGTTTAGGGCTATGGTTAGGGTTAGTGAAATGTAAGGTTTAGGTTCCAGGTGATGGTCCAGAAATTTGTTAGGTTCAGGGGACATGTTAGGGCACGGATTAGTGTTAGTGTACTGGTTAGGATTGGGTACGCGTTAGGGTAAGGTTTAGGGATGGGGTTAGGTTTACGTTTAGGTCTAGGGTTAAGGATAGCAAACGGTATGGTTTAGGGTACAGGTGAGTGTACGGAAAAGTGTTACGGTCAGGGAACCTGTTAGGGCACGTCTAGTGTTAGTGTATGGGTTAGGATTAGTGTACGGGTTAGGGTATGGTGTAGGGTTGGTGTTAGCGTTATGTTTAGGGCTAGGGTTACGGTTAGCGAACCAGTAAGGTTTAGGGTACAGGTGAGGTTACGGAAAACTTTTAGGGTCAGTGTATGTGTTAGGACACCTGTTAGTGTTAGTGTACGTGTCAGGATTAGCGTCCAGTTAGGGTAAGGTGTGGGGTTGGGGTTAGGGTTAGGTTTAGGGCTAGGCTTAGGGTTAGCGAACGGGTGAGTTTTAGGGTACAGTTGAGGGTACGGGAAAGAGTTTGGGTCAGGTTATGTGTTAGGAAACGTGTTAGTGTTAATGTATTTTTAGGATTAGCGTATGGTTTAGGGTAATGGTTAGGTTTCGCGTTAGGTTTAGGGTTAGGATTAGCGAATGGTTAAGGCTCATGATTCGTGTGAGTGTATGGAAACGTGTTAGTGTCAAAGTACGTGTGAGGTCATGGGTTAGTGTTAGTGTAGGGGTTAAAAATAGGGTACGTGTTAGAGTAAGGTGTAGGCTTGGTGTTAGGGTTAGGTTTAAGTCTACAGTTAGGGTTAGCTAACGATTAGGTTTAGCGTGCAGGTGAGGGTATGGAAAAGTGTTAGGGTCATGGTACGTTGCAGGGGACTGGTTAGTGTTAGTGTACGGTTTACAATTAGGGTATGGGTTAGGGTAAGATGTAGGGCTGGCGTTAGTGTTAGGTTTAGAGCTAGGGTTATGGTTAGCGAATGGGTAAGGTTTAGGTTACAGGGGACGGTACGGAAATGTTTTAGGGTCAAAATACATTTTCGGGAATGGGTTAGTGTTAGTTTACAGGTTAAGAAAAGTGTATGTGTCAGGGTAAGGTGTAGGTTTGGAGTTAGATTTAGCTTTAGAGCTAGGGTTAGGGTTAGCGAAATGTAAGGTTTAGGGTACAGGTGAGGGTACAGAAAAGTGTTACGGTCCGTGTACGTATCAAGGCATGGATTAGTATTAGGGTACGGGTTAGGATTACAGTACGGATTAGGGTAAGGTGTAGGATTGGTTTTAGTGTTAGGGTTAGGGTTAGGGTTAGAGAATAGGTAATATTTAGGGTACAGGTAAGCATATGGAAACGAGTTAGGGTCAGGCTTGGTGTTATGGCACAGGTTAGTGTTATTGTACGGATTAGGATTAGGATACGGGTTAGGATTTTGTGTAGGGTTGTGGATAGTGTTAGGCTTAGACCTAGGGTTAGTGTTAGCGAACAGGTAATGTTTACGGTACACAGGAGGGTACGGAAACGTGTTAGTGTCAAAGTATATGTGAGGGCATTGCTTAATTTTGGTATACGGGTTAAGATAAGTGTATGGGTTAGGGAATGGTGTAAGGTTGGTGTTAGCGTTATGTTTAGGAAAAGGGCTAGGTTTAGCGAACGGTAAGATTTACGGTACTGGAGAGGATACGGAAAACTTTTAGGGTCAGGGTACGTGTTAGGGCACGGTTTAGTGTTAGTGTACGGGTTAGGATTAGGGTATGGGATAGGGAATGGTGTAGCATTGGGGTTATGTTTAGGTGTAGGGTTGGGGTTAGGGTTAGCGAACATGTAACATTTAGGGTACACGTGAGCATATGGATACGAGTTAGGGTCAGGGTTCATGTTAGGGCACAGGTTAGTGTTAGTGTACGGATTAGGATTAGGGTACGGGTTAGGGTTATGTGTAGGGCTGGGGTTAGGTTTAGATTTAGACATAGGGTTAAGTATAGCGAATGGAAAGATTTACGGTACAGAAGTGGGTATGGAACAGTGTTACGTTCAGGGTACGTGTTAAGGCATGGATTAGTGTTAGTGTACGGGTAAGGATTAGGATACGGGTTAGGGAAATGGGTAGGGTTGGTCTTATGGTTAGCGTTGGGGCTAGGGTTAGAGTTAGCGAACAGGTAAGGTTTACGGTACACGGGAGGGTACGGAAACGTGTTAGTGTCAAACTACAGGTGGGGACATGGGTTAGTTTTTTTGTACGGGTTAAGTTTAGTGTACGGGTTAGGGTATGCTCTAGGGTTGGTGTTAGCGTTATGTTTACGGCTAGGGTTAGGGTTAGCAAATGGGTAAGGTTTAGGGTACAGGTGAGGATATGGAAAAGTGTTAGATTCAGGGTACGTGTCAGGGCATGGCTTAGTATTAGTATACTGGTTAGGATTAGGGTACGGTTTGGGTAAGGTTTAGGGTAGGTATAGTGTTAGCTTATGGCTAGGGTTAGGGTTAGTGAAATGTCCGGTTTAGGGTACAGGTGATGGTACAGAAAAGTGTTAGTGTTAGTGTATGTGTTAGGACACGTGTCAGTGTTAGTGTATGGCTTAGGATTAGCATACGGGTTAGGGTAAGGTGTACGGTTGGGGTTAGGTCTAGGTTTAGGGCTAGGGTTAGAGTTAGCGAACCGTAATGTTTAGGGTACAGCTGAGGTTACGGAAAAGTGTTAGGGTCAGGGTACGTGTTAGGACAGGGGTTTGTGTGGGTTTACAGGTTAGGATTTGGGTACGGGTTAGGGTAATTGGTAGGGTTGGCGTTACGGTTAGTGTTAGGGTTAGGGGTAAGTTTAGTGAACGGGTAAGGTTTAGGTTACAGCTGAGCGTATGGAAATATTTTATTGTCAAAGTACGTGTGCGGTATTGGTTTAGTGTTAGTGTACGGGTTAAGATTAGTGTACGTGTTAGGGTAGGGAATAGGGTTGTAGTTAGGTTTAGGTTTGGGGCTAGGGTTATGGTTAACAAATGGTAAAGTTTAGGGTTAGTGTTAGGGTTAGGGGTAGGGGTAGGGTTAGGGTAGGTGTTAGGGCACGAGTTAGTGTTAGTGTATGGGTTATGATTAGGGTATGGGTTAGGGTAAAGTGTAGGGTTGGGGTTAGGTTTAGGTTTAGGGCTAGTGTTAGGGTTACCGAATAGGTAACTTTAGAGTACAGGTGAGCATATGGAAACGAGTTAGGGTCAGGGTTCGTGTTAGGGCACAGGTTAGTGTTAGTTTAAGGATTAGGATTAGGGTACATGTTAGGGTTAGGTGTAGGGTTGGGGTTGGGTATAGGGTTAGGTTTAGACTTAGGGTTAGGGTTAGTGAATGGTAAGGTTTAGGGTTCAGGTGTGGGTATGGAAATGTGTTAGGGTCAGGTTAAGTGTTAAGGCACGGATTAGTGTTAGTGTACGAGTTAGGATTAGGGTACGGTTTAGGGTAATGTGTAGGGTTGGCGTTAGGTTTAAGTTTAGGGCTAGGGTTAGGGTTAGCGAACAGGTAAGTTTTATGGTACATGAGTGTACGGAAACGTGTTAGTGTCAATGTACGTGTGGGGGAATTTCATAATTTTGGTGTACGGGTTAAGATTAGTGTACGGGTTAGGGTATGGTGCAGGGTGGGTGTTAGCATTATGTTTAGGCCTTGGGTTAAGGTTAGCGAACCAGTAAGATTTAGCGTACAGGTGAGGGTACAGAAAACTTTTAGGGTCAGGGTATGTGATAGGACACCTGTTAGTGTTAGTGTACGTGTCAGGATTAGCGTACAGTTTAGGGTAAGGTGTGGGGTTGGGGTTAGGGTTAGGTTTAGGGCTATGCTTAGGGTTAGCGAACGGGTAAGTTTTAGGGTACAGTTGAGCTTACGGAAAAGCTTTTGGGTCAGGTTATGTGTTAGGAAACGTGTTAGTATTAATGTATGGTTAGGATTAGGGTATGGGTTAGGGTAATGGTTAGTGTTGGCGTTACGCTTAGGGATAGGCTTAGTGACCGCTTAAGGCTTATGGTACATATGAGTGTATGGAAACGTGTTAGTGTCAAAGTATGTGCGAGGGCATGGGTTAGTGTTAGTGTAGGGGTTAAAAAGAGGGTACGGGTTAGAGTAAGGTGTAGGGTTGGTGTTAGGTTTAGGTTTAAGTCAACAGTTAGGGTTAGCTAACGATTAGGTTTAGCGTACAGGTGAGGGTATGGAAAAGTGTTAGGGTCAGGGTACGTTTTAGGGCACTGGTTAGTGTTAGTGTACGGTTTAGGATTATGGTATGAGTTAGGGTAAGATGTAGGTTTGGCGTTAGGTTTAGGTTTAGAGCTAGTGTTAGGTTTAGCCAACGGGTAAGGTTTAGGTTACAGGGGAGGGTACAGAAATGTTTTAGGGTCAAAAAACATTTGCGGTAATGGGTTAGTGTTAGTGTACAGGTTAAGATTAGTGTACGTGTTAGGGTAACGTGTAGGGTTGGTGTTAGGTTTAGGTTTAGGGCTAGTGTTAGGGTTAGCGAATAGGTAACATTAGAGTACAGGTGAGCGTATGGAAACGAGTTAGGGTCAGGGTTCGTGTTAGGGCACAGGTTAGTGTTAGTTTAAGGGTTAGGATTAGGGTACATATTAGGGTTAGGTGTAGGTTTGGGGTTGGGTATAGGGTTAGTTTTAGACTTAGGGTTAGATTTATTGAATGGTAAGGTTTAGGGTTCAGGTGTGGGTATGGAAAAGTGTTAGGGTCAGGGTAAGTGTTAAGGCACGGATTAGTGTTAATGTACGAGTTAGGATTAGGGTACGGTGTAGGGTAATGTGTAGGGTTGGCGTTCGGTTTAAGTTTAGGGCTAGGGTTAGGGTTAACGAGTAGGTAAGTTTTATGTTACATGAGTGTACGGAAACGTGTTAGTGTCAAAGTACGTGTGAGGGCATTGCATAATTTTGGTGTACGGGCTAAGATTAGTGTACAGGTTAGGGTATGGTGTAGGGTGGGGTTTAGCATTATGTTTAGGCCTTGGGTTACGGTTAGCGAACCAGTAAGGTTTAGGGAACAGGTGAGGGTACAGAAAACTTTTAGGGTCAGGGTATGTGATAGGACACCTGTTAGTGTTAGTGTACGTGTCAGGATTAGCGTACAGTTTAGGGTAAGGTGTGGGGTTGGGGTTAGGTTTAGGTTTAGGGCTAAGCTTAGTTTTAGCGAACGGGTAAGTTTTAGGGTAATGTTGAGGTTACGGAAAAACTTTTGGGTCAGGTTATATGTTAGGAAACGTGTTAGTGTTAATGTATGGTTAGGATTAGCGTATGGGTTAGGGTAATGGTTAGTGTTGGCGTTAGGGTTACGGATAGGCTTAGCGAACGGTTAAGGCTTATGGTACATGTGAGTGTATGGAAACGTGTTAGTGTCAAAGTACGTGTGAGGGCATGGGTTAGTGTTAGTGTAGGGGTTAAAAATAGGGTACGGGTTAGAGTAAGGTGTAGGGTTGGTGTTAGGTTTAGGTTTAAGTCAACAGTTAGGGTTAGCTAACGATTAGGTTTAGCGTACAGGTGAGGGTATGGAAAAGTGTTAGGGTCAGGGTACGTTTCAGGGCACTGGTTAGTGTTAGTGTGCGGTTTAGGATTAGGGTATGGGTTAGGGTAAGATGTAGGGTTGGCGTTAGGGTTAGGTTTAGAGCTAGGGTTAGGGTTAGCGAATGGGTAAGGTTTAGGTTACAGGGGAGGGTACGGAAATGTTTTAGGGTCAAAATACATTTGCTGGAATGGGTTAGTGTCAGTGTACAGGTTAAGATTAGTGTACGTGTTAGGGTAAGGTGTAGGATTGGGGTTAGATTTAGCTTTACGGCTAAGGTTAGTGTTATTGAAATGTAAGGTTTAGGGTACTGGTGAGGGTACAGAAAAGTGTTACGGTCCCTGTACGTGTCACGGCATGGGTTAGTATTAGGGTACGGGTTAGGATTACAGTACGGATTAGGGTAAGGTGTAGGATTGGTGTTAGGGTTAGGGTTAGGGTTAGAGAATAGGTAATATTTAGGGTACAGGTAAGCATATGGAAACGAGGTAGGGTCAGGATTGGTGTTAGGGCACAGGTTAGTGTTATTGTACGTGTTAGGATTAGGATACGGGTTAGGATTTTGTGTAGGTTTGTGGATAGTGTTAGGCTTAGACCTAGGGTTAGTGTTAGCGAACAGATAATGTTTACGGTACACAGGAGGGTACAGAATCGTGTTACTCTCAAGTACATGTGAGGGCATTGCTTAATTTTGGTGTACGGGTTAAGATTAGTGTATGGGTTAGGGTATGGTGTAAGGTTGGTGTTGGCGTTATGTTTAGGGAAAGGTATAGGTTTAGCGAACGGTAAGATTTAGGGTACTGGAGAGGATACGGAAAAGTGTTAGGGTCAGGGTACGTGTTAGGGCATGGGTTAGTGTTAGTGTACGGGTTAGGATTAGGGTATGGGTTAGGGAAAGCTGTAGCGTTGGGGTTATGTTTAGGTGTAGGGGTGGGGTTAGGGTTAGCGAATAGGTAACGTTTAGGGTACACGTGAGCTTATGGATACGAGTTAGGGTCAGGGTTCATATTAGGGCACATGTTAGTGTTAGTGTACGGATTAGGATTAGGGTACGTGTTAGGGTTAGGTGTAGGCCTGTGGTTAGGGTTAGGTTTAGACATAGGGTTAGGGTTAGCGAATGGTAAGATTTAGGGTACAGGTGTGGGTATGGAAAAGTGTTAGGGTCAGGGTACGGGTTAAGGCATGGATTTTGTTAGTGTACGGGTAAGGATTAGGGTACGGGTTAGGTAAATGGGTAGGGTTGGTGTTTGGGTTAGGGTTAGAGCTAGGGTTAGAGTTAGCGAACGGGTAAGGTTTACGGTACACGGGAGGGTACGGAAACATGTTAATGTCAAAGTACATATGAGGACATGGGTTAGTTTTTTTGTACGGGTTAAGTTTAGTGTAGGGGTTAGGGTATGCTCTAAGGTTGGTGTTAGCGTTATGTTTAGGGCTAGGGTTAGGGTTAGCGAACGGTAAGGTTTAGGGTACAGGAGAGGATACGGAAAAGTGTTAGGGTCAGGGTACGTGTTAGTGCATGGGTTAGTGTTAGTGTGTTGGTTAGGATTAGGGGACGGGTTAGGGTAAGGGGTAGGGTTGGCATTAGGGTTAGGGCTAGGGCTAGGGCTAGGGTTAGGGTTAGCGAATGGCTAAGGTTTAGGGTACAGGTGAGGGTACGGAAAAGTGTTAGGTTCATGGTACGTGTCAGGGCATGGCTTAGTATTAGTATACTGGTTAGGATTAGGGTACGATTTGGGTAAGGTTTAGGGTTGGCGTTAGGGATAGCTTTATGGCTAGGGTTAGGGTTAGCGAAATGTCAGGTTTTGGGTACAGGTGATGGTACAGAAAAGTGTTAGGGTTAGTGTATGTGTTAGGACACGTGTCAATGTTAGTGTATGGCTTAGGATTAGCATACGGGTTAGGTAAGGTGTACGGTTGGGGTTACATCTAGGTTCAGGGCTAGGGTTAGATTTAGCGAACCGTAAGGTTTAG
The DNA here is from genome assembly GCF_949752795.1 of Hyperoodon ampullatus. Classification (NCBI taxonomy): domain Eukaryota; kingdom Metazoa; phylum Chordata; class Mammalia; order Artiodactyla; family Ziphiidae; genus Hyperoodon; species Hyperoodon ampullatus. Next base: position 1,507,273 of record NC_136933.1, read on the forward strand.
GGTACTGCTGAGGTTACAGAAAAGTGTTAGGGTCTGCGTACGTGTTAGGGCAGGGGTTAATGTGGGTTTACAGGTTAGGATTAGGGTACGGGTTAGGGTAATTGGTAGGGTTGACGTTATGGTTAGTGTTAGGGGTAGGGTTAAGTTTAGTAAATGGGTAAGGTTTAGGTTACAGCTGAGCATATGGAAATATTTTATTGTCAAAGTACGTGTGCGGTATTGGGTTAGTGTTAGTGTACGGGTTAAGGTTAGTGTACATGTTAGGGTAAGGAATAGGGTTGTAGTTAGGTTTAGGTTTCGGGCTATGGTTATGGTTAACAAATGGTAAAGTTTAGGGTTAGTGTTAGTGTTAGGGTTGGGGGTATGGGTAGGGTTAGGGTAGGTGTTAGGGCACGAGTTAATGTAAGTGTATGGGTTATGATTAGGGTATGGGTTAGGGTAAGGTGTAGGGTTCGGGTTAGGTTTAGGTTTAGGGCTAGTGTTAGGTTTAGCGAATAGGTAACATTAGAGTACAGGTGAGCGTCATGCAGCTCAATAACAAAAAAAACAAACAACCCAATCCAAAAATGGGCAGAAGACCTAAATAGACATTTCTCCACAGAAGATACACAGACTGCCAACAAACACATGAAAGGATGCTCAACATCTTTACTAATTAGAGAAATGCAAATCAAAACTACAATGAGATATCATCTCACACCAGTCAGAATGGCCATCATCAAAAAATCTAGAAACAATAAATGCTGGAGAGGGTGTGGAAAAAAGGGAACACTCTTGCACTGCTGGTGGGAATGTGAATTGGTACAGCCACTATGGAGAACGGTATGGAGGTTCCTTAAAAAACTACAAATAGAACTACCATATGACCCTGCAATCCCACTACTGGGCATATACCCTGAGAAAACCATAATTCAAAAAGAGACATGTACCAAAATGTTCATAGCAGCCCTATTTACAATAGCCCGGAGATGGAAACAACCTAAGTGTCCATCATCGGATGAATGGGTAAAGAAGATGTGGCACATACATACAATGGAATATTACTCAGCCATAAAAAGAAATGAAATTGAACTATTTGTAATGAGGTGGATGGACCTAGAGTCTGTCATACAGAGTGAAGTAAGTCAGAAAGAGAAAGACAAATACTGTATGCTGACACATATATATGGAATTTAAGAAAAGAAAAGGTCATGAAGAACATAGGGGTAAGACAGGAATAAAGACACAGACCTACTAGAGAATGGACTTGAGGATATGGGGAGGGGGAAGGGTAAGCTGTGACAAAGTGAAAGAGCGGCATGGACATATATACACTACCAAACGTAAGGTAGATAGCTAGTGGGAAGCAGCCGCATAGCACAGGGAGATCAGCTCGGTGCTTTGTGACCGCCTGGAGGGGTGAGATAGGGAGGGTGGGAGGGAGACGCAAAAGGGAGGGGATATGGGAACATATGTATACATATAACTGATTAAATTTTTGATAAAGCAAAAAAAAATAAAAAAAATAAAAATAAAAAAAATAAAAAAATAAATAAAAATAAAAAAAATAAAAAAAAAAAAGAGTACAGGTGAGCGTATGGAAACGAGTTAGGGTCAGGGTTCGTGTTAGGGCACAGGTTAGTGTTAGTTTAAGGATTAGAATTAGGGTACATGTTAGGGTTAGGTATAGGGTTGGGGTTGGGTATAGGGTTAGGTTTAGACCTAGGGTTAGCGTTAGTGAATGGTAAGGTTTAGGGTTCAGGTGTGGGTATGGAAAAGTGTTAGGGTCAAGGTAAGTGTTAAGGCACGGATTAGTGTTAATGTATGAGTTAGGATTAGGGTACGGGTTAGGGTAATGTGTAGGGTTGGCATTAGGTTTAAGTTTAGGGGTAGGGTTAGCTAACAGGTAAGTTTTATGGTACATGAGTGTACAGAAATGTGTTAGTGTCAAAGTACGTGTGAGGGCATTGCAAAATTTTGGTGTACGGGTTAAGATTAGTGTACTGGTTAGGGTATGGTGTAGGCTTGGTGTTAGCGTTTTGTTTAGGCCTAGGGTTACGGTTAGCGAACAAGTAAGTTTTAGGGTACAGGTGAGGGTACACAAAACTTTTAGGGTCAGGGTATGTGTTAGGACACCTGTTAGTGTTAGTGTATGTGTCAGGATTACCGTACAATTTAGGGTAAGGTATGGAGTTGGGGTTAGGGTTAGGTTTAGGTCTAGGCTTAGGGTTAGTGAATGGGTAAGTTTTAGGGTACAGTTGAGGTTACGGAAAAGCGTTTGGGTCAGGTTATGTGTCAGGAAACGTGTTAGTGTTAATGTACGGTTAGGATTAGGGTATGGGTTAGGGTAATGGTTAGTGTTGGCGTTAGGGTTAGGGATAGGCTTAGCGAACGGTTAAGGCTTATGGCACATGTGAGTGTATGGAAACGTGTGAGTGTCAGAGTACGTGTGAGGGCATGGGTTAGTGTTAGTGTAGGGGTTAAAAATAGGTTACGGGTTAGAGTAAGGTGTAGCATTGGTGTTAGGTTTAGGTTTAAGTCTACAGTTAGGGTTAGCTAACGATTAGGTTTAGCGTACAGGTGACAGTATGGAAAAGTGTTAGGGCCAGGGTACGTTTCAGGGCACTGGTTAGTGTTAGTGTACGGTTTAGGATTACGGTATGAGTTAGGGTAAGATGTAGGGTTGGCGTTAGGGTTAGGTTTAGAGCTAGGGTCAGGATTAGTGAACGGGTAAGGTTTAGGTTACAGGGGAGGGTATGGAAATGTTTTAGGGTCAAAATACATTTGCGGGAATGGGTTAGTGTTAGTGTACGGGTTAAGATTAGTGTACGTGTTAGGGTAAGGTATAGAGTTGGAGTTAGGTTTAGCTTTAGGGCTATCGTTAGGGTTAGCGAAATGTAAGCTTTAGGGTACAGGTGAGGGTACAGAAAAGTGTCACGTTCTGTGTACGTGTCAAGGCACGGATTAGTATTAGGGTACGGGTTAGGATTACAGTACGGATTAGGGTAAGGTGTAGGATTGGGGTTAGGGTTAGGGTTAGGGTTAGGTAATAGGTAATATTTAGGGTACAGGTAAGCATATGGAAACGAGTTGTGGTCAGGCTTGGTGTTAGGGCACAGGTTAGTGTTATTGTACGGATTAGGATTAGGATACGGGTTAGGATTTTGTGTACGGTTGTGGATAGTGTTAGGCTTAGACCTAGGGTTAGTGTTAGCGTACAGGTAATGTTTACGGTACACAGGAGGGTACAGAAACGTGTTAGTGTCAAAGTACATGTGAGGGCATTGCTTAATTTTGGTGTACGGTTTAAGATTAGTGTATGGGTTAGGGTATGGTGTAAGGTTGGTGTTAGTGTTATGTTTAGGGAAAGGGCTAGGTTTAGCGAACGGTAAGATTGAGGATACTGGAGATGGTAAGGAAAAGTGTTAGGGTCAGGGTACGTGTTAGGGCACGGGTTAGTGTTAGTGTACGGTTTAGGATTAGGGTATGGGTTAGGGAAAGGTGTAGCGTTGGCGTTATGTTTAGGTGTAGGGTTGGGGTTAGGGTTAGCGAATAGGTAACATTTAGGGTACAGATGAGCTTATGGATACGATTTAGGGTCATGGTTCATGTTAGGGCACAGGTTAGTGTTAGTGTACGGATTAGGATTAGGGTACGGGTTAGGGTTAGGTGTAGGGTTGGGGTTAGGGTTAGGTTTAGACATAGGGTTATGGTTAGCAAATGGTAAGATTTAGGGTACAGGACTGGGTATGGTAAAGTGTTATGGTCAGGGTACATGTTAGGGCATGGATTAGTGTTAGTGTATGGGTAAGGATTAGGGTACGGGTTTTGGAAATGTGTAGGGTTGGTGTTATGGTTAGGGTTAGGGCTAGGGTTAGAGTTAGAGAACGGGTAAGGTTTACGGTACACAGGAGTGTACGGAAACGTGTTAGTGTAAATGTACATGTGAGGGCATGTGTTAGTTTTTTTGTACGGGTTAAATTTAGTGTACGGGTTAGGCTATGCTGTAGGGTTGGTGTTAGCGTTATGTTTAGGGCTAGTGTTAGGGTTAGCGAACAGTAAGATTTAGGGTACAGGAGAGGATACGGAGAAGTGTTAGGGTCCGGGTACGTGTTAGGGCATTTGTTAGTTTTAGTGTATGGGTTGGTATTTGGGTACGGGTTAGGGTAAGGGATAGGGTTGGGGTTAGGGTTAGGGCTAGGGCTAGGGCTTGAGTTAGGGTTAGCGAATGGGTAAGGTTTAGGGTACAGGTGAGGGTACAGAAAAGTGTTAGGTTCAGGGTACGTGTCAGGGCATGGCTTAGTATTAGTATACTGGTTAGGATTAGGGTACGGTTTGGGTAAGGTTTAGGGTCGGGGTTAGGGTTAGCTTTACGGCTAGGGTTAGGGTTAGCGAAATGTCAGGTTTAGGGTACAGGTGATGGTACAGAAAAGTGTTAGGGTTAGTGTATGTGTTAGCACACGTGTCAGTGTTAGTGTATGGCTTAGGATTAGCATACGGGTTAGGTTAAGGTGTATGGTTGGGCTTACGTCTAGGTTTAGGGCTAAGGTTAGAGTTAGCGAACCGTAAGGTTTAGGGTACAGCTGAGGTTACGGAAAAGTGTTAGGGTCAGGGTTCGTGTTAGGGCAGGGGTTAGTGTGGGTTTACAGGTTAGGATTTGGGTACGGGTTAGGGTAATTGGTAGGGTTGGCATTATGGTTAGTGTTAGGGGTAGTGTTAAGTTTAGTGAACGGTTAAGGTTTCGGTTACAGCTGAGTGTATGGAAATATTTTATTGTCAAAGTACGTGTGCGGTATTGGGTTTGTGTTAGTGTACGGGTTAAGATTAGTTTACGTGTTAGGGTAAGGAGTAGGGTTGTAGTTAGGTTTAGGTTTGGGGCTAGGGTTATGGTTAACAAATGGTAAAGTTTAGGGTTAGTGTTAGTGTTAGGGTTAGGGGTAGGGGTAGGGTTAGGGTAGGTGTTAGGGCACGAGTTAGTGTTAGTGTATGGGTTATGATTAGGGTATGGGTTAGGGTAAGGTGTAGGGTTGGGGTTAGGTTTAGGTTTTGGGCTAGTGTTAGACTTAGCGAATAGGTAACATTAGAGTACAGGTGAGCATATGGAAACGAGATAGGGTCAGGGTTCGTGTTAGGGCACAGGTTAGTGTTAGTTTAAGGATTAGGATTAGGGTACATGTTAGGGTTAGGTGTAGGGTTGGGGTCGGCTTTAGTGTTCGGTTTAGACCTAGGATTAGGGTTACTGAATGGTAAGGTTTAGGGTTCAGGTGTGGGTATGGAAAAGTGTTAGGGTCAGGGTAAGTGTTAAGGCATGGATTAGTGTTAGTGTGCGAGTTAGGATTAGGGTACGGGTTAGGGTAATGTTTAGGGTTGTAGTTAGGTTTAAGTTTAGGGCTAGGGTTAGTGAACAGGTAAGTTTTATGGTACATGAGTGTACGGAAACGTGTTCGTGTCAAAGTACGTGTGAGGGCATTGCATAATTTTGGTGTACGGGTTAAGATTAGTGTATGTGTTAGGGTATGGTGTAGGCTTCGTGTTAGCGTTTTGTTTAGGCCTAGGGTTACGGTTAGCGAACCAGTAAGGTTTAGAGTACAGGTGAAGGTACAGAAAACTTCTAGGGTCAGGGTATGTGTTAGGACACCTGTTAGTGTTAGTGTACGTGTCAGGATTAGCGTACAGTTTAGGGTAAGGTGTGGGGTTGGGGTTAGGGTTAGGTTCAGGGCTAGGCTTAGGTTTAGCGAACGGGTAAGTTTTAGGGTACAGTTGAGGTTACAGAAAAGCCTTTGTGTCAGGATATGTGTTAGGAAACGTGTTAGTGTTAATGTATGGTTAGGATTACGGTATGGGTTAGGGTAACAGTTAGTGTTGTCGTTAGGGTTAGGGATAGGCTTAAAGAACGGTTAAGGCTTATGGTACATGTGAGGGTATGGAAAAGTGTTACTGTCAAAGTACGTGTGAGGGCATGGGTTAGTGTTAGTGTAGGGGTTAAAAATAGGGTACAGGTTAGAGTAAGGTGTAGGGTTGGTGTTAGGTTTAGGTTTAAGTCTACAATTAGGGTTAGCTAACGATTAGGTTTAGCGTACAGGTGAGGGTATGGAAAAGTGTTAGGGTCAGGGTAGGTTTCAGGGCACTGGTTAGTGTTAGTGTACGGTCTAGGATTACGGTATGAGTTAGGGTAAGATGTAGGGTTGGCGTTAGGGTTAGGTTTAGAGCTAGGGTTAGGGTTAGCGAACGGGTAAGGTTTAGGTTACAGGGGAGGGTATGGAAATGCTTTAGGGTCAAAATACATTTGCGGGAATGGGTTAGTGTTAGTGTACAGGTTAAGATTAGTGTACATGTTAGGGTAAGTTGTAGGATTGGAGTTAGATTTAGCTTTAGGGCTAGGGTTAGGGTTAGCGAAATGTAAGCTTTAGGGTACAGGTGAGGGTACAGAAAAATGTTATGGTCCGTGTACGTGTCAAGGCACGGATTAGTATTAGGGTACGGTTTAGGATTACAGTACGGATTAGGGTAAGGTGTAGTATTGGGGTTAGGGTTAGGGTTAGGGTTAGAGAATAGGTAATATTTAGGGTACAGGTAAGCATATGGAAACGAGTTAGGGTCAGGCTTGGTGTTAGGGCACAGGTTAGTGTTATTGTACGGATTTGGATTAGGATACGGGTTAGGATTTTGTGTAGGGTTGTGGATACTATTAGGCTTAGACCTAGGGTTAGTGTTAGCGAACAGGTAATGTTTACGGTACACAGGAGGGTACGTAAACGTGTTAGTGTCAAAGTACATGTGAGGGCATTGCTTAATTTTGGTGTACGGGTTAAGATTAGTGTATGGGTTAGGGTATGGTGTAAGGTTGGTGTTAGCGTTATGTTTAGGGAAAGGGCTAGGCTTAGCGAACGGTAAGATTTAGGGTACTGGAGAGGATACGGAAAAGTGTTAGGGTCAGGGTACGTGTTAGGGCACGCGTTACTGTTAGTGTACGGGTTAAGATTATTGTATGGGTTAGGGAAATGTGTAGGGTTGCGGTTATGTTTAGGTGTAGGGTTGGGGTTAGGGGTAGCGAATAGGTAATATTTAGGATACAGGTGAGCTTATGGATATTAGTTGGGGTCAGGGTTCATGTTAGGGCGCAGGTTAGTGTTAGTGTACGGATTAGGATTAGGGTACGGGTTAGGGTTAGGTGTAGGGTTGGGGTTATTGTTAGGTTTAGACATAGGGTTAGGGTTAGTGAATGGTAAGTTTTAGGGTACAGGAGTGGGTATGGAAAAGTGTTAGGGTCAGGGTACGTGTTAGGGCATGGATTAGTGTTAGTGTACGGGTAAGGATTAGGGTACGGGTTAGGGAAATGGGTAGGGTTGGTGTTATGGTTAGCGTTACGGCTAGGGTTAGAGTTAGCGAACGGGTAAGGTTTACGGTACACGGGAAGGTACGGAAACGTGTTAGTGTCAATGTACATGTGAGGGCATGGGTTAGCTTTTTGTACGGGTTAAGTTTAGTGTACGAGTTGGGGTATGCTGTAGGGTTGGTGTTAGCGTTATGTTTAGGGCTAGGGTTAGGGTTAGCGAACGATAAGACTTAGGGTACAGGAGAGGATACGGAAAAGTGTTAGGGTCAGGGTACGTGTTAGTGAATGGGTTAGTGTTAGTGTATGGGTTGGGATTAGGGTACGGGTTAGGGTAAGGGGTAGGGTTGGAGTTAGTGTTAGGACTAGGGCTAGGGCTAGGGTTAGGGTTAGCGAATGGGTAAGGTTTAGGATACAGGTGAGGGTACAGAAAAGTGTTAGGTTCAGGGTACGTGTCAGGGCATGGCTTAGTATTAGTATACTGGTTAGGATTAGGGTACGGTTTGGGTAAGGTTTAGGGTTGGGGTCAGGGTTAGCTTTATGGCTAGGGTTAGGGTTAGCGAAATGTCAGGTTTAGGGTACAGGTGATGCTACAGAAAAGTGTTAGGGTTAGGGTATGTGTTAGAACATGTGTCAGTGTTAGGGGATTGCTTAGGATTAGCATACGGGTTAGGGTAAGGTGTACAGTTGGGGTTAGGTCTAGGTTTAGGGCTAGGGTTAGAGTTAGCGAACCGTAAGGTTTAGGGTACAGCTGAGGTTACGGAAAAGTGTTAGAGTCAGCGTACATGTTAGGGCAGGGTTTAGTGTGGGTTTACAGGTTAGGATTAGGGTACGGGTTAGGGTAATTGTAGGGTTGGCGTTATGGTTAGTGTTAGGGGTTGGGTTAAGTTTAGTGAACGGGTAAGGTTTAGGTTACAGCTGAGCATATGGAAATATTTTATTGTCAAAGTACGTGTGCAGTATTGGGTTAGTGTTAGTGTACGGGTTAAGATTAGGGTACGTGTTAGGGTAAGGAGTAGGGTTGTAGTTAGGTTTAGGTTTCGGGCTAGGGTTATGGTTAAGAAATGGTAAAGTTTGGGTTAGTGTTAGTGTTAGGGTTACGGGTAGGGGTAGGGTTAGGGTAGGTGATAGGGCACGAGTTAGTGTTAGTGTATGGGTTATGATTAGGGTATGGGTCAGGGTAAGGTGTAGGGTTGGGGTTAGGTTTAGGTTTAGGGCTAATGTTAGGGTTAGCAAATAGGTAATATTAGAATACAGGTGAGCATATGGAAACGAGTTAGGGTCAGGGTTCGTGTTACGGTTCAGGTTAGTGTTAGTTTAAGGATTAAGATTAGGGTACATGTTAGGGTTAGGTGTAGGGTTGGGGTTGGGTATAGGGTTAGGTTTAGACTTAGGGTTATGGTTAGTGAATGGTAAGGTTTAGGGTTCAGGTGTGGGTATGGAAAAGTGTTAGGGTCAGGGTAAGTGTTAAGGCACGGATTAGTGTTAGTGTACGGTTTAGGATTAGGGTACTGGTTAGGGTAATGTATAGGGTTTGCGTTATGGTTAGTGTTAGGGCTAGGGTTAGGGTTAGCGAACGAGTAAGGTTTAGGTTACAGGTGAGGGTACGGAAATGTTTTAGTGTCAAAGTAAGTGTGCGGGAATGGGTTAGTGTTAGTGTACGCATTAAGATTAGTGTACGTGTTAGGGTAAGGTGTAGGGTTGTAGTTAGATTTAGCTTTAGGGCTAGGGTTAGGGTTAGCGAACGGTAAGATTTAGGGTACAGGAGAGAGTAGGGTAAAGAGTTAGGGGCAGGGTACGTGTCAGGGCATGGATTAGTGTTTGTGTACGGGTTAGGATTACGGTACGGTTTAGGGTAAGGTGTTGGGTTGGTGTTAGGGCTTGGTTTAGGGGTATGTTTCGGGTTAGCGAAAGGTAAAGTTTAGGGTACAGGTGAGGGTACAGAAAAGTGTTAGGGTCAGGATTCGTTTCAGGGCATGGATTAATATTAGTGTACTTGTTAGGATTACGGTATGGGTTAGCATAATGTGTACGGTTGGGATTAGGGTTAGGTTTACGGCTATGGTTAGGGTTAGCAAAATGTAAGGTTTAGATTACAGGTGATGGTCCAGAAATGTGTTAGGATCAGGGTACATGTTAGGGCACGGATTAGTGTTAGTGTACTGGTCAGGATTGGGTATGCGTTAGGGTAAGTTTTAATGATGGGTTTATGTTTACGTTTAGATCTAGGGTTAAGGATAGCAAACGGTATGGTTTAAGGTACAGGTGAGTGTACGGAAAAGTGTAACGGTCAGGTTACCTGTTAGGGCACGTGTAGTGTTAGTGTACGTGTTAGGATTAGGGTACGGGTTAGGGTATTGTGTAGGGTTGGCATTAGGGTTAAGTTTAGGGCTAGGGTTAGGGTTAGCAAACAGGTAAGTTTTATGGTACATGAGTGTACGGAAACGTATTAGTGTCAAAGTACGTGTGAGGGCATTGCATAATTTTGGTGTACGGGTTAAGATTAGTGTACGGGTTAGGGTATGGTGTAGGGTTGGTGTTAGCGTTATGTTTAGGGCTAGGGTTATGGTTAGCGAACCAGTAAGGTTTAGGGTACCGGTGAGGGTACGGAAAACTTTTAGGGTCAGGGTATGTGTTAGGACACCTGTTAGTGTTAGTGTACGTGTCAGGATTAGCGTACAGTTTAGGGTAAGGTGTGGGGTTGGGGTTAGGGTTAGGTTTAGGGCTAGCCTGAGGGTTAGTGATCGGGTAAGTTTTAGGGTACAGTTGAGGGTACGGAAAAGCGTTTGGGTCAGGTTATGTGTTAGGAAACGTGTTAGTGTTAATCTATGGTTAGGATTAGGGTATGGGTTAGGGTAATGTTTAGGTTTGGCCTTAGGGTTAGGGATAGGCTTAGCGAACGGTTAAGGCTTATGGTACACGTGAGTGTATGGAAACGTGTTAGTGTCAAAGTACGAGTGAGGGCATGGGTTAGTGTTAGTGTAGGGGTTAAAATAGGGTACGGGTTAGAGTAAGGTGTAGGCTTGGTGTTAGGGTTAGGTTTAAGTCTACAGTTAGGGTTAGCTAACGATTAGGTTTAGCATACAGGTGAGGGTATGGAAAAGTGTTAGGGACAGGGTACATTTCAGGGCACTGGTTAGTGTTACTGTACGGTTTAGGATTAGGGTATGGGTTACGGTAAGATGTAGGGTTGGCGTTAGGGTTAGGTTTAGAGCTAGGGTTAGGGTTAGCGAACGGGTAAGGTTTAGGTTACAGGGGAGGGTACGGAAATGTTTTAGGGTCAAAATACATTTGGAGAAATGGGTTAGTGTTATTGTACGGGTTAAGATTAGTGTACGTGTTAGGGTAAGGTGTAGGGTTGGAGTTAGATTTAGCTTTAGGGCTAGGGTTAGGGTTAGCGAATTTTAAGGTTTAGGATACAGGTGCGGGTACATAAAAGTGTTATGGTCCGTGTACATGTCAGGGCATGGATTAGTATTAGGGTACGGGTTAGGATTAAAGTAGGGTTTAGGGTAAAGTGTAGGATTGGGGTTAGGGTTAGGGTTAGGGTTAGAGAATAGGTAATATTTAGGGTACAGTTAAGCATATGGAAACTAGTTAGGGCCAGGCTTGGTGTTAGGGCACAGGTTAGTGTTACTGTACGGATTAGGATTAGGGTACAGGTTACGGTAAGATGTAGGGTTGGCGTTAGGGTTAGGTTTAGAGCTAGGGTTAGGGTTAGCGAACGGGTAAGGTTTAGGTTACAGGGGAGGGTACGGAAATGTTTTAGGGTCAAAATACATTTGGAGAAATGGGTTAGTGTTATTGTACGGGTTAAGATTAGTGTACGTGTTAGGGTAAGGTGTAGGGTTGGAGTTAGATTTAGCTTTAGGGCTAGGGTTAGGGTTAGCGAATTTTAAGGTTTAGGATACAGGTGCGGGTACATAAAAGTGTTATGGTCCGTGTACATGTCAGGGCATGGATTAGTATTAGGGTACGGGTTAGGATTAAAGTAGGGTTTAGGGTAAAGTGTAGGATTGGGGTTAGGGTTAGGGTTAGGGTTAGAGAATAGGTAATATTTAGGGTACAGTTAAGCATATGGAAACTAGTTAGGGCCAGGCTTGGTGTTAGGGCACAGGTTAGTGTTACTGTACGGATTAGGATTAGGGTACAGGTTAGGATTTTGTGTAGGGTTGTGGATAGTGTAAGGCTTAGACCTAGGGTTAGTGTTAGCGAACAGGTAAGGTTTACGATACACAGGAGGGTAAGGAAACGTGTTAGTGTCAAAGTACATGTGAGGGCATTGCTTAATTTTGGTGTAGGGGTTAAGATTACTGTATGGGTTAACGTATGGTGTAAGGTTGGTGTTAGCGTTCTTTAGGGAAAGGGCAAGGTTTAGCGAACGGTAAGATTTAGGGTACTGGAGAGGATATGGAAAAGTGTTAGGCTCAGGGTACGTGTTAGGGCACGGGTTAGTGTTAGTGTACGGATTAGGATTAGGGTATGGGTTAGGGAAAGGTGTAGGTTTGGGGTTATGTTTAGGTGTAGGGTTGGGGTTATGGTTAGTGAATAGGTAACATTTAGGGTACAGGTGAGCTTATGTCAACGAGTTAGGTCCAAGGTTCATGTTAGGGAACTGGTTAGTGTTAGTGTACGTGTTAGGATTAGGGTACGGGTTATGGTTAGGTGTAGGGTTGTGGTTGGGTTAGGTTTAGACCTAGGGTTAGGGTTAGCGAATGGTAAGATTTAGGGTACAGGAGTGGGTATGGAAAAGTGATAGGGTCACGGTACGTGTTAGGGCATGGATTATTGTTAGTGTACGGGTAAGGATTAGGGTACGGGTTAGGGAAATGTTTAGGGTTGGTGTTATGGTTAGGGTTAGGGCTAAGGTTAGAGTTAGCGAACGGGTAAGGTTAACTGTACACAGGAGGGTATGGAAACGTGTTAGTGTCAAAGTACATGTGAGGGCATGGGTGAGTTTTCTTGTACTGGTTAAGTTTAGTGTACGGGTTAGTGTATGCTGTAGGGTTGGTGTTAGCGTTATGTTTAGGGTTAGGGTTAGGGTTAGTGAATGGTAAGATTTAGGGTACAGGAGAAAATACGGAAAAGTGTTAGGGTCAGGGTACGTGTCGGGGCATGGCTTAGTATTAGTATACTGGAGAGGATTAGGGTAAGGTTCGGGTATGGTTTAGGGTTGGGGTCAGGGTTAGCTTTATGGCTAGGGCTAGGGTTAGCGAAATGTCATGTTTAGGGTAGAGGTGATGGTACACAAAAGTGTTAGGGTTAGTGTATGTGTTAGGACACGTGTCAGTGTTAGTGTATGGCTTAGGATTAGCATATGGGTTAGGGTAAGGTGTACGGTTGGGTTTACGTCGGGGTTTAGGGCTAGGGTTAGGGTTAGCGACCGGTAAGGTTTAGGGTACAGGTGAGGTTACGGAAAAGAGTTAGGGTCAGGGTACGTGTTAGGGCAGGGGCTAGTGTGGGTTTACAGGTTAGGATTAGGGTACGGGTTAGGGTAAATGGTAGGGTTGGCGTTTTGGTTAGTGTTAGGGGTAGGGTTAAGTTTAGTGAACAGGTAAGGATTAGGTTACAGCTCAGTGTACGGAAATGTTTTATTGTCAAAGGACGTGTGCAGTATTGGGTTAGTGTTAGTGTACGGGTTAAGATTAGTGTACGTGTTAGGAGTAGGGTTGTAGTTAAGTTTAGGTTTGGGGCTAGGGTTATGGTTAACAAATGGTAAAGTTTAGGGTTAGGGTTAGGGTTAGTGTTATGGTTAGGGTTAGGGGTAGGGTTAGGGTAGGTGTTAGGGCACGAGTTAGTTTTAGTGTATGGGTTATGATTAGGGTATGGGTTAGGGTAAGGTGTAGGGTTGGGGTTAGGTTTAGGTTTAGGGCTAGTGTTAGGGTTAGAGAATAGGTAACAGTAGAGTACAGGTGAGCGTATGGAAAAGAGTTAAGGTCAGGGTTCATGTTAGGGCACAGGTTAGTGTTAGTTTAAGGATTAGGTTTAGGGTACATGTTAGGGCTAGGTGTAGGGTTGGGGTTGGGTTTTGGGTTAGGTTTAGACCTAGGGTAAGGGTTAGTGAATGGTAAGGTTTAGGGTTCAGGTGTGGGTATGGAAAAGTGTTAGGGTCAGGGTAAGTTTTAAGGCACAGATTAGTGTACGGGTTAGGTTTAGGCTACGGGTTAGGCTAATGGGTAGGGTTGGCGTTATGTTTAGTGTTAGGGCTTGGGTTAAGGTTAGCGAACGAGTAAGGTTTAGGTTACAGGTGAGGGTACGGAAATGTATTAGTGTCAAAGTAAGTGTGCGGGAATGGGTTAGTGTTAGTGTACGCATTAAGATTATTGTACGTGTTAGGGTAGGGTGTAGGGTTGTAGTTAGATCTATCTTTAGGGCTAGTGTTAGGGTTAGCAAACCCTAAGATTTAGGGTACAGGAGAGAGTAGGGTAAAGAGTTAGGGGCAGGGTACGTGTCAGGGCATGCATTAGTGTTTGTGTATGGGTTAGGATTAGGGTACAGTTTAGGGTAAGGTGTTGGGTTGGTGTTAGGGCTTGGTTTAGGGGTATGTTTCGGGTTAGCGAATGGGAAAGTTTAGGGTACAGGTGAGGGTACAGAAAAGTGTTAGGGTCAGGATACGTTTCAGGGCACGGATTAGTATTAGTGTACTGGTTAGGATTATGGTATGGGTTAGGGTGATGGGTAGGGTTGGGTTTAGGGTTAGGTTTAGGGCTATGGTTAGGGTTAGCGAAATGTAAGGTTTAGGTTCCAGGTGATGGTCCAGAAATGTGTTAGGATCAGGGGACATGTTAGGGCACGGATTAGTGTTAGTGTACTGGTTAGGATTGGGTACACGTTAGGGTAAGGTTTAGGGATGGGGTTAGGTTTACGTTTAGGTCTAGGGTTAATGATAGCAAACGGTATGGTTTAGGGTACAGGTGAGTGTACGGAAAAGTGTTACGGTCAGGGTACCTGTTAGGGCACGTCTAGTTTTAGCGTATAGGTTAGGATTAGTGTATGGGTTAGGGTATGGTGTAGGGTTGATGTTAGCGTTATGTTTAGGGCTAGGGTTACGGTTAGCGAACCAGTAAGTTTTAGGGTACAGGTGAGGAAACGGAAAACTTTTAGGGTCAGTGTATGTGTTAGGACACCTGTTAGTGTTAGTGTACGTGTCAGGATTAGCGTCCAGTTAGGGTAAGGTGTGGGGTTGGGGTTAGGGTTAGGTTTAGGGCTAGGCTTAGGGTTAGCGAACGGGTGAGTTTTAGGGTACAGTTGAGGATACCGGAAAGAGTTAGGGTCAGGGTATGTGTTAGGAAACGTGTTAGTGTTAATGTATGGTTAGGATTAGTGTATGGGTTAGGGTAATGGTTAGGGTTGGCGTTAGGGTTAGGGATAGGCTTAGCGAACGGTTAAGGCTTATGGTACACGTGAGTGTATGGAAACGTGTTAGTGTCAAAGTACGTTTGAGGTCATGGGTTAGTGTTAGTGTAGGGATTAAAAATAGGGTACGTGTTAGAGTAAGGTGTAGGCTTGGTGTTAGGGTTAGGTTTAAGTCTACAGTTAGGGTTAGCTAACGATTAGGTTTAGCGTACAGCTGAGGGTATGGAAAAGTGTTAGGGTCAGTGTACGTCACAGGGCACTGGTTAGTGTTAGTGTATGGTTTAGGATTAGGGTATGTGTTAGGGTGAGATGTATGGTTGGCGTTAGGGTTAGGTTTAGAGCTAGGGTTAGGGTTAGCGAACGGGTAAGGTTTAGGTTACAGGGGAGGGTACAGAAATGTTTTAGGGTCAAAATACATTTGCGGGAATGGGTTAGTGTTAGTGTACAGGTTAAGATTAGTGTACGTGTTAGGGTAAGGTGTAGGGTTAGAGTTAGATTTAGCTTTAGGGCTAGGTTTAGTGTTAGCGAAATGTAAGGTTTAGGGTACAGGTGAGGGTACAGAAAAGTGTTACGGTCCATGTACATGTCAAGGCACGGATTAGTATTAGTGTACGGGTTAGGATTACAGTACGGATTAGGGTAAGGTGTAGGATTGGGGTCAGGGTTAGGGTTAAGGGTAGGGTTAGGGTTAGAGAATAGGTAATATTTAGGGTACAGGTAAGCATATGGAAACGAGTTAGGGTCAGGCTAGGTGTTAGGGCACAGGTTAGTGTTATTGTACGGATTAGGATTAGGATACGTGTTAGGATTTTGTGTAGGTTTGTGGATAGTGTTAGGCTTCGACCTAGGGTTAGTGTTAGCGAACAGGTAATGTTTACGGCACACAGGAAGGTACGGAAATGTGTTAGTGTCAAGTTCATGTGAGGGCATTGCTTAATTTTGGTGTATGCGTTAAGATTACAGTAGGGGTTAGGGTATGGTGTAAGGTTGGTGTTAGCGTTATGTTTAGGGACAGGGCTAGGTTTAGCGAACGGTAAGATTTAGGGTACTGGAGAGGATATGGAAAAGTGTTAGGGTCAGGGTACGTGTTAGGGCACGGGTTAGTGTTAGTGTACGGGTTAGGATTAGGGTATGGGTTAGGGAAAGGTGTAGCGTTGGGGCTATGTTTAGGTGTAGGGTTGGGGTTAGGGTTAGCGAATAGGTAACATTTAGGGTACACGTGAGCTTATGGATACGAGTTAGGGTCAGGGTTCATGTTAGGGCACTGTTTAGTGTTAGTGTACGGATTAGGATTAGGGTACGTGTTAGGGTTAGGTGTAGGGCTGGTGTTAGGGTTAGGTTTAGACATAGGGTTAGGGTTAGCGAATGGTAAGATTTAGGGTACAGGAGTGGGTATGGAAAAGTGTTAGGGTCAGGGTACGTGTTAGGGCATGGATTAGTGTTAGTGTACGGGTAAGGATTAGGGTACGGGTTAGGGAAATGGGTAGGGTTGGTGTTATGCTTAGGGTTAGGGCTAGTGTTAGAGTTAGCGAACGGGTAAGCTTTACGGTACACGGGAGGGTACGGAAACGTGTTAGTGTCAAAGTACATGTGAGGGCATGGGTTAGTTTTTTTGTACGGGTTAAGTTTAGTGTACGGGTTAGAGTATGCTGTAGGGTTGGTGTTAGCATTATGTTTAGGGCTAGAGTTAGGGTTAGCGAACGGTAAGATTTAGGGTACAGGAGAGGATACGGAAAAGTGTTACGGTCAGGGTACGTGTTAGGGCATGGGTAAGTGTTAGTGTATGGGTTGGGATTAGGGTATGGGTTAGGGTAAGGGATAGGGTTCGGGTTGGGGTTGGGGCTAGGGCTAGGGCTAGGTTTAGGGTTAGTGAATGGGTAAGGTTTAGGGTACAGGTGAGGGTACGGAAAAGTTTTAGGTTCAGGGTACGTGTCTAGCATGGCTTAGTATTAGTATACTAGTTAGGATTAGGGTACGGTTTGGGTAAGGTTTAGGGTTGGGGTTAGGTTTAGCTTGTGGCTAGGGTTAGGGTTAGCGAAATGTCAGGTTTAGGGTAGAGGTGATGGTACAGAAAAGTGTTAGGATTAGTGTATGTGCTAGGACACCTGTCAGTGTTAGTGTATGGCTTAGGATTAGAATACGGGTTAGGGTAAGGTGTACGGTTGGGGTTAGGTCTACGTTTAGGGCTAGGGTTAGAGTTAGCGAACCGTAAGGTTTAGGGTACAGCTGAAGTTACAGAAAAGTGTTAGGGTCAGGGTACGTGTTAGGGCAGGTGTTAGTGTGGGTTTACAGGTTACGATTTGGGTACTGGTTAGGGTAATTGGTAGGGTTGGCGTTATGGTTAGTGTTAGGGGTATGGTTAAGTTTAGTGAATGGGTTAGGTTTAGGTTACAGCTGAGCGTATGGAAATATTTTATTATCAAAGTACGTGTGCGGTATTGGGTTAGTGTTAGTGTACGGGTTAAGATTAGTGTATGTGTTAGGGTAAGGAGTAGGGTTGTAGTTAGGTTTAGGTTTGGGGCTAGGGTTATGGTTAACAAATGGTAAAGTTTAGGGTTAGTGTTAGTGTTAGGTTTAGGGGTAGGGGTAGGGTTAGGGTTGGTGTTAGGGCACGAGTTAGTGTTAGTGTATGGGTTATGATTAGGGTATGGGTTTGGGTAAGGTGTAGGGTTGGGGTTAGGTTTAGGTTTAGGGCTAGTGTTAGGGTTAGCGAATAGGTAACATTAGAGTACAGGTGAGCGTATGGAAACGAGTTAGGGTCAGGGTTCGTGTTAGGGCACAGGTTAGTGTTAGTTTAAGGATTAGGATTAGGGTACATGTTAGGGTTAGGTGTAGGGTTGTGGTTGGGTATAGGGTTAGGTTTAGACTTAGCGTTAGGGTTAGTGAATGGTAAGGTTTAGGGGTCAGGTGTGGGTATGGAAAAGTGTTAGGGTCAGCGTAAGTGTTAAGGCACCGATTAGTGTTAGTGTACGAGTTAGGATTAGGGTACGGTTTAGGGTAATGTGTAGGGTTGGCTTTAGGTTTAAGTTTAGGGCTAGGATTAGGGTTTGCGAACAGGTAAGTTTTATGGTACATGTGTGTACGGAAACGTGTTAGTGTCAAAGTACGTGTGGGGGCAATGCATAATTTTGGTGTACGGGTTAAGATTAGTGTACGGGATAGGGTATGGTGTAGTGTGGGTGTTAGCATTATGTTTAGGCTTTGGGTTATGGTTAGCGAACCAGTAAGGTTTAGGGTACAGGTGAGGGTATAGAAAACTTTTAGGGTGAGGGTATATGATAGGACACCTGTTAGTGTTAGTGTACGTGTCAGGATTAGCGTACAGTTTAGGGTAAGGTATGGGGTTGGGGTTAGGGTTAGGTTTAGGTCTATGCTTAGGGTTAGCGAACGGGTAAGATTTAGGGTACAGTTGAGGTTACGGAAAAGCGTTTGGCTCAGGTTATGTGTTAAGAAACGTGTTAGTGTTAATGTATGGTTAGGATTAGGGTATGGGTTAGGGTAATGTTTAGTGTTGGAGTTAGGGTTAGGGATAGGCTTAGCGAATGGTTAAGGCTTATGGTACATGTGAGTGTATGGAACCGTGTTAGTGTCAAAGTACGTGTGAGGGCATGGGTTAGTGTTAGAGTAGGGGTTAAAAATAGGGTACGGGTTAGAGTAAGGTGTAGGGTTGGTGTTAGGTTTAGGTTTAAGTCTACAGTTAGGGTTAGCTAACGATTAAGTTTAGCGTACAGGTGAGGGTATGGAAAAGTGTTAGGGTCAGGGTACGTTTCAGGGCACTGGTTAGTGTTAGTGTACGGTTTAGGATTACGGTATGAGTTAGGGTAAGATGTAGGGTTGGCGTTAGGGTTAGGTTTAGAGCTAGGGTTAGGGTTAGCGAATGGGTAAAGTTTAGGATACAGGGGAGGGTACGGAAATGTTTTAGGGTCAAAATACATTTGCGGGAATGGGTTAGTGTTAGTGTACATGGTAAGACTAGTGTACGTGTTAGGGTAAGGTGTAGGGGTGGAGTTAGATTTAGCTTTAGGGCTAGGGTTAGGGTTAGCGAAATGTAAAGTTTAGGGTACAGGTGAGGGTACAGAAAAGTGTTACGGTCCGTGTACGTGTCAAGGCACGGATTACTATTATGGTACGGGTTAGGATTACAGTACGGATTAGGGTAAGGTGTAGGATTGGGTTTAGGGTTAGGGTTAGGGTTAGGGTTAGGGTTAGAGAATAGGTAATATTTAGGGTACAGGTAAGCATATGGAAATGAGTTAGGGTCAGGCTTGGTGTTACGGCACAGGTTAGTGTTATTGTACGGATTAGGATTAGGATACGTGTTAGGATTTTGTGTAGGTTTGTGGATAGTGTTAGGCTTCGACCTAGGGTTAGTGTTAGCGAACAGGTAATTTTTACGGTACACAGGAGGGTACGGAAACGTGTTAGTGTCAAGTACATGTGAGGGCATTGCTTAATTTTGGTGTACGGGTTAAGATTAGTGTATGGGTTAGGGTATGGTGTAAGGTTGGTGTTAGCGTTATGTTTAGGGAAAGGGCTAGGTTTAGCGAACGGTAAGATTTAGGGTACTGTAGAGGATACGGAAAAGTGTTAGGGTCATGGTATTTGTTAGGGCACGGGTTAGTGTTAGTGTACGGGTTAGGATTAGGGTATGGGTTAGGGAAAGGTGTAGCGTTGGGGTTATGTGTAGGTGTAGGGTTGGGGTTAGGGTTAGCGAATAGGTAACATTTAGGGTACACGTGAGCTTATGGAAACGAGTTAGGGTCAGGGTTCATGTTATGGCACAGGTTAGTGTTAGTGTACGGATTAGGATTAGGGTACGTGTTAGGGTTAGGTGTAGGGCTGGGGTTAGGGTTAGGTTTAGACATAGGGTAAGGGTTAGCGAATGGTAAGATTTAGGGTACAGGAGTGGGTATGGAAAAGTGTTAGGGTCAGGGTACGTGTTAGGGCATGGATTAGTGTTAGTGTACGGGTAAGGATTAGGGTACAGGTTAGGGAAATGCGTAGGGTTGGTGTTATGCTTAGGGTTAGGGCTAGTGTTAGAGTTAGCGAACGGGTAAGCTTTACAGTACACGGGAGGGTACGGAAAAGTGTTAGTGTCAAAATACATGTGAGGGCATGTGTTAGTTTTTTTGTATGGGTTAAGTTTAGTGTACGGGTTAGGGTATGCTGTAGGGTTGGTGTTAGTGTTATGTTTAGGGCTAGGGTTAGGGTTAGCAAACGGTAAGATTTAGGGTACAGGAGAGGATACGGAAAAGTGTTAGGGTCAGGGTACGTGTTAGGTCATGGGTTAGTGTTAGTGTATGGGTTGGGATTAGGGTACGGGTTAGGGTAAGGGATAGGGTTGGGGATGGGGTTAGGGCTAGGGCTAGGGCTAGGTTTAGAGTTAGTGAATGGGTAAGGTTTAGGGTACAGGTGAGGGTACGGAAAAGTGTTAGATTCAGGGTACGTTTCAGGGCATGGCTTAGTATTAGTATACTAGTTAGGATTAGGGTACGGTTTGGGTAAGGTTTAGGGTTGGGTTAGGGTTAGCTTATGGCTAGGGTTAGGGTTAGCGAAATGTCAGGTTTAGTGTACAGGTGATGGTACAGAAAAGTGTTAGGGTTAGTGTATGTGTTAGGACACATGTCAGAGTTAGTGTATGGCTTAGGATTAGCATACGGGTTAGGGTAAGGTGTACGGTTGGGGTTAGGTCTACGTTTAGGGCTAGGGTTAGAGTTAGCGAACCGTAAGGTTTAGGGTACAGCTGAGGTTACGTAAAAGTGTTAGGGTCAGGGTACGTGTTAGGGCAGGGGTTAGTGTGGGTTTACAGGTTAGGATTTGGGTACGGGTTAGGGTAATTGGTAGGGTTGGCGTTATGGTTAGTGTTAGGGGTATGGTTAATTTTAGTGAATGGGTAAGGTTTAGGATACAGCTGAGCGTATGGAAATATTTTATTGTCAAAGTACGTGTGCTGTATTGGGTTAGCGTTAGTGTATGGGTTAAGATTAGTGTACGTGTGAGGGTAAGGAGTAGGGTTGTAGTTAGGTTTAGGTTTGGGGCTAGGGTTATGGTTAACAAATGGTAAAGTTTAGGGTTAGTGTTAGTGTTAGGGTTAGGGGTAGGGGTAGGGTTAGGGTAGGTGTTAGGGCACGAGTTAGTGTTAGTGTATGGGTTATGATTAGGGTATGGGTTAGGGTAAGGTTAGGGTTGGGGTTAGGTTTAGGTTTAGGGCTAGTGTTAGGGTTAGCGAATAGGTAACATTAGAGTACAGGTGAGCGTATGGAAACGAGTTAGGATCAGGGTTCGTGTTAGGGCACAGGTTAGTGTTAGTTTAAGGATTAGGATTAGGGTACATGCTAGGTTTAGGTGTAGGGTTGGGGTTGGGTATAGGGGTAGGTTTAGACTTAGGGTTACGGTTAGTGAATGGTAAGGTTTAGGGTTCAGGTGTGGGTATGGAAAAGTGTTAGGGTCAGGGTAAGTGTTAAGGCACGGATTAGTGTTAGTGTACGAGTTAGGATTAGGGTACGGTTTAGGGTAATGTGTAGCGTTGGCGTTAGGTTTAAATTTAGGGCTAGGGTTAGGGTTAGCGAACAGGTAAGTTTTATGGTACATGAGTGTACGGAAACGTGTTAGTGTCAAAGTACGTGTGAGGGCAATGCATAATTTTGGTGTATGGGTTAAGATTAGTGTACGGTTTAGGTTATGGTGTAGGGTGGGTGTTAGCATTATGTTTAGGCCTTGGGTTACGGTTAGCGAGCCAGTAAGGTTTAGGGTACAGGTGAGGGTACAGAAAACTTTTAGGGTCAGGGTATGTGATAGGACACCTGTTAGTGTTAGTGTACATGTCAGGATTAGCGTACTGTTTAGGGTAAGGTGTAGGGTTGGGGTTTGGGTTAGGTTTAGGGCTAGGCTTAGGTTTAGCGAACGGGTAAGTTTTAGGGTACAGTTGAGGTTACGGAAAAGCTTTTGGGTCAGGTTATGTGTTAGGAAAGGTGTTAGTGTTAATGTATGGTTAGGATTAGCGTATGGGTTAGGGTAATGGTTAGTGTTGGCGTTAGGGTTAGGGATAGGCTTCGTGACTGCTTAAGGCTTATGGTACATGGGAGTGTATGGAAACATGTTAGTGTCAAAGTACGTGCGAGGGCATGGGTTAGTGTTAGTGTAGGGGTTAAAAATAGGGTACGGGTTAGAGTAAGGTGTAGGGTTGGTGTTAGGTTTAGGTTTAAGACTACAGTTAGGGTTAGCTAACGATTAGGTTTAGCGTACAGGTGAGGGTATGGAAAAGTGTTAGGGTCAGGGTACGTTTCAGGGCACTGGTTAGTGTTAGTGTACGGTTTAGGATTACGGTATGAGTTAGGGTAAGATGTAGGGTTGGCGTTAGGGTTAGGTTTAGAGCTCGGGTTAGGGTTAGCGAACGGGTAAGGTTTAGGTTACAGGGGAGGGTACGGAAATGTTTTAGGGTAAAAATACATTTGCGGGAATGGGTTAGTGTTAGTGTACAGGTTAAGATTAGTGTACGTGTTAGGGTAAGGTGTAGGGTTGGAGTTAGATTTAGCTTTAGGGCTTGGGCTAGGGTTAGCGAAATGTAAGGTTTAGGGTACAGGTGAGGGTACAGAAAAGTGTTACGGTCCGTGTACGTGTCACGGCACGGATTAGTATTAGGGTACGGGTTAGGATTACAGTACGGATTACGGTAAGGTGTAGGATTGGGGTTAGGGTTAGGGTTAGGGTCAGGGTTAGAGAATAGGTAATATTTAGGGTACAGGTAAGCATATGGAAACGAGTTAGGGTCAGGCTTGGTGTTAGGGCACAGGTTAGTGTTATTGTACGGATTAGGATTAGGATACGGGTTAGGATTTTGTGTAGGTTTGTGGATATTGTTAGGCTTAGACCTAGGGTTAGTGTTAGAGAACAGGTAATGTTTACGGTACACAGGAGGGTACGTAAACGTGTTAGTGTCAAAGTACATGTGAGGGAATTGCTTAATTTTGGTGTACGGGTTAAGATTAGTGTATGGGTTAGGGTATGGTGTAAGGTTGGTGTTAGCGTTATGTTTAGGGAAAGGGCTAGGTTTAGCGAACGGTAAGATTTAGGGTACTGGAGAGGATACGGAACAGTGTTAGGGTCAGGGTACGTGTTAGGGCACGGGTTAGTGTTAGTGTACGGGTTAGGATTAGGGTATGGGTTAGGGAAATGTGTAGGGTTGCGGTTATGTTTAGGTGTAGGGTTGGGGTTAGGGGTAGCGAATAGGTAATATTTAGGGTACAGGTGAGCTTATGTCAACGAGTTAGGTCCAAGGTTCATGTTAGGGAACTGGTTAGTGTTAGTGTACGTGTTAGGATTAGGGTACGGGTTAGGGTTAGGTGTAGGGTTGGGGTTAGGTTTAGGTTTAGACATAGGGTTTGGGTTAGCGAATGGTAAGATTTAGGGTACAGGAGTGGGTATGGAAAAGTGTTAGGGTCAGGGTACGTGTTAGGGCATGGATTAGTGTTAGTGTACAGGTAAGGATTAGGGTTCGGGTTAGGGAAATGGGTAGGGTTGGTGTTATGGTTAGGGTTAGGACTAGGGTTAGAGTTAGAGAACGGGTAAGGTTTACGGTACACGGGAGGGTACGGAAACGTGTTAGTGTCAAAATACATGTGAGGGCATGGGTTAGTTTTTTTGTACGGGTTAAGTTTAGTGTACGGGTTAGGGTATGCTGTAGGGTTGGTGTTAGCGTTATGTTTAGGGCTAGGGTTAGGGTTAGCGAATGGTAAGATTTAGGGTACAGGAGAGGATACGGAAAAGTGTTAGGGTCAGGGTACGTGTTAGGGCATGGGTTAGTGTTAGGGTATGGGTTGAGATGAGGGTACGAGTTAGGGTAAGGTGTAGTGTTCGGGTTAGGGTTAGGGCTAGGGCTAGGGCTAGGGTTAGGGTTAGCAAATGTGTAAGGTTTAGGGTACAGGTGACGGTACAGAAAAGTGTTATGTTCAGGGTGTGTGTCAGGGCATGGCTTAGTATTAGTATACTGGTTAGGTTTAGGTTACGGTTTGGGTAAGGTTTAGGGTTGGGGTTAGGGTTAGCTTTATGGCTAGGGTTAGGGTTAGCGAAATGTGAGGTTTAGGGTACAGGTGATGCTACAGAAAAGTGTTAGGGTTAGTGTATGTGTTAGAACACGTGCCAGTGTTAGTGTATGGCTTAGGATTAACATACGTGTTAGGGTAAGGTGTACGGTTGGGGTTAGGTCTAGGATTAGGGCTAGGGTTAGAGTTAGCGAACCGTAAGGTTTAGGGTACAGCTGAGGTTACGGAAAAGTGTTAGGGTCAGCGTACATGTTAGGGCAGGGTTTAGTGTGGGTTTACAGGTTAGGATTAGGGTACGGGTTAGGGCAATTGGTAGGGTTGGCGTTATGGTTAGTGTTAGGGGTAGGGTTAAGTTTAGTGAACGGGTAAGGTTTAGGTTACAGCTGAGCGTACGGAAATATTTTATTTTCAAGGTACGTGTGCAGTATTGGGTTAGTGTTAGTGTACGGGTTAAGATTAGTGTACGTGTTAGGGTAAGGAGTAGGGTTGTAGTTAGGTATAGGTTTCGGGCTAGGGTTATGGTTAAGAAATGGTAAAGTTTAGGGTTAGTGTTAGTGTTAGGGTTAGGGGTAGGGGTAGGGTTAGGGTAGGTGTTAGGGCACGAGTTAGTGTTAGTGTATGGGTTATGATTAGGGTATGGTTTAGGGTAAGGTGTAGGGTTGGGGTTAGGTTTAGGTTTAGGGCTAGTGTTATGGTTAGCGAATAGGTAACATTAGAGTACAGGTGAGCGTATGGAAACGAGTTAGGGTCAGGGTTCGTGTTAGGGCACAGGTTAGTGTTAGTTTAAGGATTAGGATTAGGGTACATGTTAGGGTTAGGTGTAGGGTTGGAGTTGGGTATAGGGTTAGGTTTAGACCTCGGGTTAACGTTAGTGAATGGTAAGCTTTAGGGTTCAGGTGTGGTTATGGAAAAGTGTTAGGGTCAGGGTAAGTGTTAAGGCACGGATTAGTGTTAGTGTACGAGTTAGGATTAGGGTATGGGTTAGGGTAATGTGTAGGGTTGGCATTATGTTTAAGTTTAGGGCTAGGTTTAGGGTTAGCGAACAGGTAAGTTTTATGGTACATGAGTGTACGGAAACGTGTTAGTGTCAAAGTACGCGTGAGGGCATTGCATAATTTTGGTGTACGGGTTAAGATTAGTGTACGGGTTAGGGTATGGTGTAGGCTTGGTGTTAGCGTTTTGTTTAGGCCTAGGGTTACGGTTAGCGAACCAGTAAGGTTTAGGGTACAGGTGAGGGTACAGAAAACTTTTAGGGTCAGGGTATGTGTTAGGACACCTGTTAGTGTTAGTGTACGTGTCAGGATTAGCGTACAGTTTAGGGTAAGGTGTGGGGTTGGGATTAGGGTTAGGTTTAGGGCTAGGCTTATGGTTAGGAACGGGTAAGTTTTAGGGTACAACTGAGGTTACGAAAATGCGTTTGGGTCAGGTTATGTGTTAGGAAACGTGTTAGTGTTAATGTATGGTTAGGATTAGGGTATGGCTTAGGGTAATGGTTAGTGTTGGTGTTAGGGTTAGGGATAGGCTTAGCGAACGGTTAAGGCTTATGGTACATGTGACTGTATGGAAACGTGTTAGTGTCAAAGTACATGTGAGGGCATGGGTTAGTGTTAGTGTAGGGGTTAAAAATAGGGTACGGGTTAGAGTAAGGTGTAGGGTTGGTGTTAGGTTTAGGTTTAAGTCTACAGTTAGGGTTAGCTAATGATTAGGTGTAGCGTACAGGTGAGGGTATGTAAAAGTGTTAGGGTCAGGGTATGTTTCAGGGCACTGGTTAGTGTTAGTGTACGGTTTAGGATTACGGTATGAGTTAGGGTAAGATGTAGGGTTGGCGTTAGGGTTAGGTTTAGAGCTAGGGTTAGGGTTAGCGAACGGGTAAGGTTTAGGTTACAGGGGAGGGTATGGAAATGTTTTAGGGTCAAAATACATTTGCGGGAATGGGTTAGTGTTAGTGTACAGGTTAAGATTAGTGTACGTGTTAGGGTAAGGTGTAGGGTTGGAGTTAGAGTTAGCTTTAGGACTAGGGTTAGGGTTAGCGAAATGTAAGGTTTAGGGTACAGGTGAGGGTACAGAAAAATGTTACGGTCCATGTACGTGTCAAGGCATGGATTAGTATTAGGGTACGGTTTAGGTTTACAGTACAGATTAAGGTAAGGTGTAGGATTGGGGTTAGGGTTAGGGTTAGAGAATAGGTAATATTTAGGGTACAGGTAAGCATATGGAAACGAGTTAGGGTCAGGCTTGGTGTTAGGGCACAGGTTAGTGTTATTGTACGAATTAGGATTAGGATACGGGTTAGGATTTTGTGTAGGGTTGTGGATATTGTTAGGCTTAGACCTAGGGTTAGTGTTAGAGAACAGGTAATGTTTACGGTACACAGGAGGGTACAGAAACGTGATAGTGTCAAAGTACATGTGCGGGAATTGCTTAATTTTGGTGTACGGGTTAAGATTACTGTATGGGTTCGGGTATGGTGTAAGGTTGGTGTTAGTGTTATGTTTAGGGAAAGGGCTAGATTTAGCAAACTGTAAGATTTAGGGTACTGGAGAGGATACGGAAAAGTGTTAGGGTCAGGGTACGTGTTAGGGCACGGGTTAGTGTTAGTGTACCGGTTAGGATTAGAGTATGGATTAGGGAAAGGTGTAGCGTTGGGGTTATGTTTAGGTGTAGGGTTGGGGTTAGGGTTAGTGAATACGTAACATTTAGGGTACAGGTGAGCTTATATATAAGAGTTAGGGTCAGGGTTCATATTAGGGCACAGGTTATTGTTAGTGTACGGATTAGGATTAGGGTACGGGTTTGGGTTAGGTGTAGGGTTGGGCTTAGGGTTAGGTTTAGACATAGGGTTAGGGTTAGTGAATGTAAGATTTAGGGTACAGGAGTGGGTATGGAAAAGTGTTAGGGTCAGGGTACGTGTTAGGGAATGGATTAGTGTTAGTGTACGGGTAAGGATTAGGGTACGGGTTAGGGAAATGGGTAGGGTTGGTGTTATGGTTAGGGTTAGGGCTAGAGTTGGAGTTAGCGAACGGGTAAGGTTAACGGTAACGGGAGGGTACCGAAACGTGTTAGTGTCAAAGTACATGTGAGGACATAGGTTAGTTTTTTTGTACGGGTTAAGATTAGTGTACGGGTTAGGGTATGCTGTAGGGTTGGTGTTAGCGTTTTTTTTAGGGCTAGGGTGAGGGTTAGCGAATGGTAAGATTTAGGTTACAGGAGAGGATACGGAAAAGGGTTAGGGTCAGGGTACGTGTTAGGGCATGGGTTAGTGTTAGTGTATGGGTTGGGATTAGGGTACGGGTTAGGGTAAGGGGTAGGGTTGGGGTTAGGGTTAGGGCTAGTGCTAGGGCTAGGGTTAGGGTTAGCGAATGGGTAAGGTTTAGGGTACAGTTGAGGTTACGGAAAAGTGTTCTGTTCAGGGTACGTGTAAGGGCATGGCTTAGTATTAGTATACTGGTTAGGATTAGGGTATGGTTTTGGTAAGGTTTAGGGTTGGGGTTAGGATTAGCTTTATGGCTTGGGTTAGGGTTAGCGAAATGTCAGTTTTAGGGTACAGGTGATGGTACAGAAAAGTGTTAGGGTTAGTGTATGTGTTAGGACACGTGTCAGTGTAAGTGTATGGCTTAGGATGAGCATACGGGTTAGGGTAAGGTGTACGGTTGGGGTTAGGTCTAGGTTTAGGGCTAGGGTTAGAGTTAGCGAACCATAAGGTTTAAGGTACAGCTGAGGTTATGGAAAAATGTTAGGGTTAGGGTATGTGTTAGGGCAGGCGTTAGTGTGGGTTTACATGTTAGGATTAGGGTACGGGTTTGGGTAATGGGTAGGTTTGGCGTTATGGTTAGTGTTAGGGGTAGGGTTAAGTTTAGTGAACGGGTAAGGTTTAGGTTACAGCTGAGCATATGGAAATATTTTATTGTCAAAGTACGTGTGCGGTATTGGGTTAGTGTTAGTGTACGGGTTAAGATTAGTGTACGTGTTAGGGTAAGGAGTAGGGTTGTAGTTAGGTTTAGGTTTGGGGCTAGGGTTATGGTTAACAAATGGTAAAGTTTAGGGTCAGTGTTAGTGTTAGGGTTAGGGGTAGGGGTAGGGTTAGGGTAGGTGTTAGTGTACGAGTTAGTGTTAGTGTATGGGTTATGATTAGGGTATGGGTTAGGGTAAGGTGTAGGGTTGGGGTTAGGTTTAGGTTTAGGGCTAGTGTGAGGGTTATGGATAGGTAACATTTGAATAGAGGTGAGCGTATGGAAACGAGTTAGGCTCAGGGTTCGTGTTAGGGCACAGGTTAGTGTTAGTTTAAGGATTAGGTTTAGGGTACATGTTAGGGTTAGGAGTAGGGTTGGGGTTGGGTTTAGGGTTAGGTTTAGACTTAGGGTTAGGGTTAGTGAATGGTAAGGTTTAGGGTTCAGGTGTGGGTATGGAAAAGTGTTAGGATCAGGGTAAGTGTTAAGGCCTGGATTAGTGTTAGTGTACGAGTTAGGATTAGGGTACGGGTTAGGGTAATGGGTAAGGTTGGCATTAGGTTTAAGTTTAGGGCTAGAGTAAGGGTTAGCGAACTGGTAAGTTTTATGGTACATGAGTGTACGGAAACGTGTTTGTGTCAAAGTACGTGTGAGGGCATTTCATAATTTTGGTGTATGGGTTAAGATTAGTGTATGGTTAGGGTATGCTGTAGGCTTGGTGTTAGCTTTATGTTTAGGCCTAGGGTTACGGGTAGCGAACCAGTAAGGTTTAGGGTACAGGTGAGGGTACAGAAAACTTTTAGGGTCAGGGTATGTGTTAGGACACCTGTTAGTGTTAGTGTACGTGTCAGGATTAGCGTATAGTTTAGGGTAAGGTGTGGGGTTGGGTTAGGGTTAGGTTTAGGTCTAGGCTTAGGGTTAGAGAACGGGTAAGTTTTAGGGTACAGTTGAGGTTACAGAAAAGCGTTTGGGTCACGTTATGTGTTAGGAAACGTGTTAGTGTTAATGAATGGTTAGGATTAGGGTATGGGTTAGGGTAATGGTTAGTGTTGGTGTTAGGGTTAGGGATAGGCTTAGCGAATGGTTAAGGCTTATAGTACATGTGAGTGTATGGAAACGTGTTAGTGTCAATGTACATGTGAGGGAATGTGTTAGTGTTAGTGTAGGGGTTAAAAATAGTGTACGGGTTAGAGTAAGGTGTAGGGATGGTTTAACGTTTAGGTATAAGTCTACAGTTAGGGTTAGCTAACGATTAGGTTTAGCGTACAGGTGAGGGTATGGAAAAGTGTTAGGGTCAGGGTACGTTTCAGGGCAATGGTTAGTGTTAGTGTACGGTTTAGGACTACGGTATGAGTTAGGGTAAGATGTAGGGTTGGCGTTAGGGTTAGGTATAGAGCTAGGTTTAGGGTTAGCGAACGGGTAAGTTTTAGGTTACAGGGGAGGGTACGGAAATGTTTTAGGGTCAAAATACATATGCGGGAATGGGTTAGTGTTAGTGTACAGGTTAAGATTAGTGTACATGTTAGGGTAAGGTGTAGTGTTGGAGTTAGACTTAGCTTTAGGGCTAGGGTTAGGGTTAGCGAAATGTAAGGTTTAAGGTACAGGTGAGGGTACAGAAAAGTGTTACGGTCCGTGTACGTGTCAAGCATGGATTAGTATTAGGGTACGGGTTAGGATTACACTACGGATTAGGGTAAGGTGTAGGATTGGGGCTAGGGTTAGGGTTAGGTTTAGGGTTAGAGAATAGGTAATATTTAGGGTACAGGTAAGCATATGGAAACGAGTTAGGGTCAGACTTGGTGTTAGGGCACAGGTTAGTGATATTGTACGGATTAGGATTAGGATAAGG
The DNA here is from genome assembly GCF_949752795.1 of Hyperoodon ampullatus. Classification (NCBI taxonomy): domain Eukaryota; kingdom Metazoa; phylum Chordata; class Mammalia; order Artiodactyla; family Ziphiidae; genus Hyperoodon; species Hyperoodon ampullatus. The sequence goes on from NC_136933.1 coordinate 1,536,778, forward strand.
GTTAGGATTTTGTGTAGGGTTGTGGATAGTGTTAGGCTTAGACCTAGGGTTAGTGTTAGCGAACAGGTAATGTTTACGGTACACAGGAGGGTACGGAAACGTGTTAGTGTCAAAGTACATGTGAGGGCATTGCTTAATTTTGGTGTACGGGTTAAGATTAGTGTATGGGTTAGGGTATGGTGTAAGGTTGCTGTTATCATTATGTTTAGGGAAAGGGCTAGGTTTAGTGAACGGTAAGATTTAGGGTACTGGAGAGGATACGGAAAAGTGTTAGGGTCAGGGTACGTGTTAGGGCATGGGTTAGTGTTAGTGTAAGGGTTAGGATTAGGGTATGGGTTAGGGAAAGTTGTAGGGTTGGGGTTATGTTTAGGTGTAGGGTTGGGGTTAGGGTTAGCGAATAGGTAACATTAAGGGTACAGGTGAGCTTATGGATATGAGTTAGGGTCAGGGTTCATGTTAGGGCACAGGTTACTGTTAGTGTACGGATTAGGATTAGGGTACGGGTTAGGGTTAGGTGTAGGGTTGGGGTTAGGGTTAGGTTTAGACATAGGGTTAGGGTTAGCGAATTGTAAGATTTAGGGTACAGGAGTGGGTATGGAAATGTGTTAGGATCAGGGTACGTGTTAGGGCATGGATTAGTGTTAGTGTACTGGAAAGGATTAGGGTACGGGTTAGGGAAATGGGTAGGGTTGGTGTTATGGTTAGGGTTAGGGCTAGGGTTAGAGTTAATGAACGGGTAAGGTTTACGGTACACGGGAGGGTACGGAAACGTGTTAGTGTCAAAGTACATGTGAGGACATGGGTTAGTTTTTTTGTACGGTTTAAGTTTAGTGTACGGGTTAGGGTATGCTCTAGGGTTGGTGTTAGCGTTATGTTTAGGGCTAGGGTTAGAGTTAGCGAACGGTATGATTTAGGGTACAGGAGAGGATATGGAAAAGTGTTAGGGTCAGGGTACGTGTTAGGGCATGGGTTAGCGATAGTGTATGGGTTGGGATTAGGGTACGGGTTAGGGTAAGGGTTAGGGTTGTGGTTAGGGTTAGGGCTAGGGCTAGGGCTAGGGTTAGGGTTAGCGAATGGGTAAGGTTTAGGGTACAGGTGAGGGTACGGAAAATTGTTAGGTTCACGGTACGTGTCAGGGCATGGCTTACTATTAGTATACTGTTTAGGATTAGGTAAGGTTTCGGTAAGGTTTAGGGTTGTGGTTACGACTAGCTTTATGACTAGGGTTAGGGTTAGCGAAATGTCAGGTTTAGGGTACAGGTGATGGTACAGAAAAGTGTTAGGATTAGTGTATGTGTTAGGACACGTGTCAGTGTTAGTGTATGGCTTAGGATTAGCATACGGGTTAGGGTAAGGTGTACGGTTGGGGTTACGTCTAGGTTTAGGGCTAGGGTTAGAGTTAGCGAACCGTAAGGTTTAGGGTACAGCTGAGGTTACGGAAAAGTGTTAGAGTCAGGGTACGTGTTAGGGCAGGGTTTAGTGTGGGTTTACAGGTTAGGATTAGGGTACGGGTTAGGGTAATTGGTAGGGTTGGCGTTATGGTTAGTCTTAAGGGTAGGGTTAAGTTTAGTGAATGGGTAAGGTTTAGGTTACAGCTGAGCGTATGGAAATATTTTATTGTCAAAGTACGTGTGCGGTATTGGGTTAGTGTTAGTGTATGGGTTAAGATTAATGTACGTGTTACGGTAAGGAGTAGGGTTGTAGTTAGGTTTAGGTTTGGGGCAATCGTTATGGTTAACAAATGGTAAAGTTTAGGGTTAGTGTTAATTTTAGGGTTAGGGTTAGAGGTAGGGTTAGGGTAGGTGTTAGGGCCCGAGTTAGGGTTAGTGTATGGGTTATGATTAGGGTATGGGTTAGGGTAAGGTGTAGGGTTGGGGTTAGGTTTAGGTTTAGGGCTAGTGTTAGGTTTAGCGGATAGGTAACATTAGAGTACAGGTGAGCGTATGGAAACGAGTTAGGCTCAGGGTTCGTGTTAGGGCACAGGTTAGTGTTAGTGTAAGGATTAGGATTAGGGTACATATTAGGGTTAGGTGTAGGGTTCGGGTTGGGTTTAGGGTTAGGTTTAGACCTAGGGTTAGGGCTAGTGAATGGTAAGGTTTAGGGTTCAGGTGTGGGTATGGAAAAGTGTTAGGGTCAGGGTAAGTGTTAATGCACGGATGAGTGTTAGTGTACGAGTTAGGATTAGGGTACGGTTTAGGGTAATGGGTAGGGTTGGCGTTAGTTTTAAGATTAGGGCTTGGGTTAGGGTTACCGAACAGGTAAGTTTTATGGTACATGAGTGTACGGAAACGTGTTAGTGTCAAAGTACGTGTGAGGGCATTGCATAATTTTGGTGTACGGGTTAAGATTAGTGTCCAGGTTAGGGTATGGTATAGGCTTGGTGTTAGCCTTTTGTTTAGGCCTAGGGTTACGGTTAGCGAACGAATAATTTTTAGGGTACAGGTGAGGGTACAGAAAACTTTTAGGGTCAGGGTATGTGTTAGGACACCTGTTAGTGTTAGTGTACGTGTCAGGATTAGTGTACAGTTTAGGGTAAGGTGTGGGGTTGGGGTTAGGGTTAGGTTTAGAGCTAGGCTTAGGGTTAGTGAACGGGTAAGTTTTAGGGTATAGTTGAGGTTACAGAAAATCGTTGGGGTCAGGTTATGTGTTAGGAAACGTGTTAGTGTTAATGTATGGTTAGGATTACGGTATGGGTTAGGGTAATGGTTAGTGTTGGTGTTAGGGTTAGGGATAGGCTTCACGAACGGTTAAGGCTTATGGTACATGTGAGTGTATGGAAACGTGTTAGTGTCAAAGTACGTGTGAGGGCATGGGTTAGTGTTAGTGTAGGGGTTAAAAATAGGGTATGGGTTAGAGTAAGGTGTAGGGTTGGTGTTAGGTTGAGGTTTACGTCTACAGTTAGGGTTAGCTAACGATTAGGTTTAGCGTACAGGTGAGGGTATGGAAAAGTCTTAGTGTCAGGGTACGTTTCAGGGCACTGGTTAGTGTTACTGTACGGTTTAGGATTACGGTATGAGTTAGGGTAAGATGTAGGGTTGGCGTTAGGGTTAGGTTTAGAGCTAGGGTTAGGGTTAGCGAACGGGTAACGTTTAGGTTACAGGGGAGGGTATGGAAATGTTTTAGGGCCAAAATACATTTGCGGGAATGGGTTAGTGTTAGTGTGCAGGTTAAGATTAGTGTACGAGTTAGGGTAAGTTGTAGGATTGGAGTTAGATTTAGCTTTAGGGCTAGGGTTAAGTTTAGAGAAATTTAAGGTTTAGGGTACAGGTGAGGGTACAGAAAAGTGTTACGGTCCATGTACGTGTCAAGGCACGGATTAGTATTAGGGTACGGGTTAGGATTACAGTACGGATTAGGGTAAGGTGTATGATTTGGGTTAGGTTTAGGGTTAGGGTTAGAGAATAGGTAATATTTAGGGTACAGGTAAGCATATGGAAAGGAGTTAGGGTCAGACTTGGTGTTAGGGCACAGGTTAGTGTTATTGTACGGATTAGGATTAGGATACGGGTTAGGATTTTGTGTAGGGTTGTGGATAGTGTTAGGCTTAGACCCAGAGTTAGTGTTAGAGAACAGGTAATGTTTACGGTACACAGGAGGGTACGGAAACGTGTTAGTGTCAAAGTGCATGTGAGGGAATTGCTTAATTTTGGTGTACGGGTTAAGATTAGTGTATGGGTTAGGGTATGGTGTAAGGTTGGTGTTAGCGTTATGTTTAGGGAAAGGGCTAGGTTTAGCGAACGGTAAGATTTAGGGTACTGGAGAGGATACGGAACAGTGTTAGGGTCAGGGTACGTGTTAGGGCACGGGTTAGTGTTAGTGTACGGGTTAGGATTAGGGTATGGGTTAGGGAAATGTGTAGGGTTGCGGTTATGTTTAGGTGTAGGGTTGGGGTTAGGGGTAGCGAATAGGTAATATTTAGGGTACAGGTGAGCTTATGGATATGAGTTAGGGTCAGGGTTCATGTTAGGGCGCAGGTTACTGTTAGTGTACGGATTAGGATTAGGGTACGGGTTAGGGTTAGGTGTAGGGTTGGGGTTAGGTTTAGGTTTAGACATAGGGTTTGGGTTAGCGAATGGTAAGATTTAGGGTACAGGAGTGGGTATGGAAAAGTGTTAGGGTCAGGGTACGTGTTAGGGCATGGATTAGTGTTAGTGTACAGGTAAGGATTAGGGTACGGGTTAGGGAAATGGGTAGGGTTGGTGTTATGGTTAGGGTTAGGACTAGGGTTAGAGTTAGAAAACGGGTAAGGTTTATGGTACACGGGAGGGTACGGAAACGTGTTAGTGTCAAAGTACATGTGAGGGCATGGGTTAGTTTTTTTGTACGGGTTAAGTTTAGTGTACGGGTTAGGGTATGCTGTAGGGTTGGTGTTAGCGTTATGTTTAGGGCTAGGGTTAGGGTGAGCGAACGGTAAGATTTAGGGTACAGGAGAGGATACGGAAAAGTGTTAGGGTCAGGGTACGTGTTAGGGCATGGGTTAGTGTTAGGGTATGGGTTGGGATGAGGGTACGGTTTAGGGTAAGGTGTATTGTTCAGGTTAGGGTTAGGGCTAAGGCTAGGGCTAGGGTTAGATTTAACAAATGTGTAAGGTTTAGGGTACAGGTGAGGGTACATAAAAGTGTTAGGTTCAGGGTGTGTGTCAGGGCATGGCTTAGTATTAGTATACTGGTTAGGATTAGGTTACGGTTTGGGTAAGGTTTAGGGTTGGGGTTAGGGTCAGCTTTATGGCTAGGGTTAGGGTTAGCGAAATGTGAGGTTTAGGGTACAGGTGATGCTACAGAAAAGTGTTAGGGTTAGTGTATGTGTTAGAACACGTGCCAGTGTTAGTGTATGGCTTAGGATTAACATACGTGTTAGGGTAAGGTGTACGGTTGGGGTTAGGTCTAGGATTAGGGCTAGGGTTAGAGTTAGCGAACCGTAAGGTTTAGGGTACAGCTGAGGTTACGGAAAAGTGTTAGGGTCAGCGTACATGTTAGGGCAGGGTTTAGTGTGGGTTTACAGGTTAGGATTAGGGTACGGGTTAGGGCAATTGGTAGGGTTGGCGTTATGGTTAGTGTTAGGGGTAGGGTTAAGTTTAGTGAACGGGTAAGGTTTAGGTTACAGCTGAGCGTACGGAAATATTTTATTTTCAAGGTACGTGTGCAGTATTGGGTTAGTGTTAGTGTACGGGTTAAGATTAGTGTACGTGTTAGGGTAAGGAGTAGGGTTGTAGTTAGGTATAGGTTTCGGGCTAGGGTTATGGTTAAGAAATGGTAAAGTTTAGGGTTAGTGTTAGTGTTAGGGTTAGGGGTAGGGGTAGGGTTAGGGTAGGTGTTAGGGCACGAGTTAGTGTTAGTGTATGGGTTATGATTAGGGTATGGGTTAGGGTAAGGTGTAGGGTTGGGGTTAGGTTTAGGTTTAGGGCTAGTGTTATGGTTAGCGAATAGGTAACATTAGAGTACAGGTGAGCGTATGGAAACGAGTTAGGGTCAGGGTTCGTGTTAGGGCACAGGTTAGTGTTAGTTTAAGGATTAGGATTAGGGTACATGTTAGGGTTAGGTGTAGGGTTGGAGTTGGGTATAGGGTTAGGTTTAGACCTCGGGTTAACGTTAGTGAATGGTAAGCTTTAGGGTTCAGGTGTGGTTATGGAAAAGTGTTAGTGTCAGGGTAAGTGTTAAGGCACGGATTAGTGTTAGTGTACGAGTTAGGATTAGGGTATGGGTTAGGGTAATGTGTAGGGTTGGCATTATGTTTAAGTTTAGGGCTAGGGTTAGGGTTAGCGAACAGGTAAGTTCTATGGTACATGAGTGTACGGAAACGTGTTAGTGTCAAAGTACGCGTGAGGGCATTGCATAATTTTGGTGTACGGGTTAAGATTAGTGTACGGGTTAGGGTATGGTGTAGGCTTGGTGTTAGCGTTTTGTTTAGGCCTAGGGTTACGGTTAGCGAACCAGTAAGGTTTAGGGTACAGGTGAGGGTACAGAAACCTTTTAGTGTCAGGGTATGTGTTAGGACAACTGTTAGTGTTAGTGTACGTGTCAGGATTAGCGTACAGTTTAGGGTAAGGTGTGGGGTTGGGGTTAGGGTTAGGTTTAGGGCTAGGCTTATGGTTAGGAACGGGTAAGTTTTAGGGTACAACTGAGGTTACGAAAAAGCGTTTGGGTCAGGTTATGTGTTAGGAAACGTGTTAGTGTTAATGTATGGTTAGGATTAGGGTATGGCTTAGGGTAGTGGTTAGTGTTGGTGTTAGGGTTAGGGATAGGCTTAGCGAACGGTTAAGGCTTATGGTACATGTGAGTGTATGGAAACGTGTTAGTGTCAAAGTACATGTGAGGGCATGGGTTAGTGTCAGTGTAGGGGTTAAAAATAGGGTATGGGTTAGAGTAAGGTGTAGGGTTGGTGTTAGGTTTAGGTTTAAGTCTACTGTTAGTGTTAGCTAACGATTAGGTGTAGCGTACAGGTGAGGGTATGGAAAAGTGTTAGGTTCAGGGTACGTTTCAGGGCACTGGTTAGTGTTAGTGTACGGTTTAGGATTACGGTATGAGTTAGGGTAAGATGTAGGGTTGGCGTTAGGGTTAGGTTTAGAGCTAGGGTTAGGGTTAGCGAACGGGTAAGGTTTAGGTTACAGGGGAGGGTATGGAAATGTTTTAGGGTCAAAATACATTTGCAGGAATGGGTTAGTGTTAGTGTACAGGTTAAGATTAGTGTACGAGTTAGGGTAAGGTGTAGGGTTGGAGTTAGATTTAGCTTTAGGGCTACGGTTAAGTTTGGCGAACTGTAAGGTTTAGGGTACAGGTGAGGGTACAGAAAAGTGTCACGGTCCGTGTACGTTTCAAGGCACGGATTAGTATTAGTGTACGGGTTAGGATTACACTACGGATTAGGGTAAGGTGTAGGATTGGGGTTAGGGTTAGGGTTAGGGTTAGAGAATAGGTAATATTTAGGTTACAGGTAAGCATATGGAAACGAGTTAGGGTCAGGCTTGGTGTTAGGGCACAGGTTAGTGTTATTGTACGGATTAGGATTAGGATACGTGTTAGGATTTTGTGTAGGGTTGTGGATAGTGTTAGGCTTAGACCTAGGGTTAGTGTTAGCGAACAGGTAATGTTTACGGTACACAGGAGGGTACGGAAACGTGTTAGTGTCAAAGTACATGTGAGGGAATTGCTTAATTTTGGTGTACGGGTTAAGATTAGTGTATGCGTTAGGGTATGGTGTAAGGTTGGTGTTAGCGCTATGTTTAGGGAAAGGGCTAGGTTTAGCGAACGGTAAGATTTAGGGTACTGGAGAGGATACGGAAAATTGTTAATGTCAGGGTATGTATTAGGGCACGGGTTAGTGTTAGTGTACGGGTTAGGATTAGGGTATGGATTAGGGAAAGGTGTAGCGTTGGGGTTATGTTTAGGTGTAGGGTTGGGGTTAGGGTTAGCGAATAGGTAACATTTAGGGTACAGGTGAGCTTATGGATATGAGTAGGGTCAGGGTTCATGTTAGGGCACAGGTTAGTGTTAGTGTATGTGTTGGGATTAGGGTACCGGTTAGCGTAAGGGGTAGGGATGGGGTTGGGGCTGGGGCTAAGGCTATGTCTAGAGTTAGGGTTAGCGCATGGGTAAGGTTTAGGGTACAGGTGAGGGTACGGAAAAGTGTTAGGTTCAGGGTACGTGTCAGGGCATGGCTTAGTATTAGTATACTGGTTAGGATTAGGGTACGGTTTGGGTAAGGTTTAGGGTTGGGGTTAGGGTTAGCATTATGGCTAGGGTTAGGGTTAGCGAAATGTCAGGTTCAGGGTAAAGGTGATGGTACAGAAAAGTGTTAGGGTTAGTGTATGTGTTAGGACACGTGTCAGTGTTAGTGTATGGCTTAGGACTAGCATACGGGTTAGGGTAAGGTGTACGGTTGTGGTTAGCTCTAGGTTTAGTGCTAGGGTTAGAGTTCGCGAACCGTAAGGTTTAGGGTATAGCTGAGGTTACGGAAAAGTGTTAGGGTCAGCGTACATGTTAGGGCAGGTGTTACTGTGGGTTTACAGGTTAGGATTAGGGTACGGGTTAGGGCAATTGGTAAGTTTGGCGTTATGGTTAGTGTTAGGTGTAGGGTTAAGTTTAGTGAACGGGTAAGGTTTAGGTTACAGCTGAGCGTATGGAAATATTTTATTGTCAAAGTACGTGTGCGGTATTGGGTTAGTGTTAGTGTAGGGGTTAAGATTAGTGTACGTGTTAGGGTAAGGATTAGGGTTGTAGTTAGGTTTAGGCTTGGGGCTAGGGTTATGGTTAAGAAATGGTAAAGTTTAGGGTTAGTGTTAGTGTTAGGGTTAGGGGTAGGGGTAGGGTTAGGGTAGGTGTTAGGGCACGAGTTAGTGTTAGTGTATGGGTTATGATTAGGGTATGGGTTAGGGTAAGGTGTAGGGTTAGCGTTACGTTTAGGTTTAGGGCTAGTGTTAGGGTTAGCGAATAGGTAACATTAGAGTACAGGTGAGCGTATGGAAACGAGTTAGGGTCAGGGTTCGTGTTAGGGCACAGGTTAGTGTTAGTTTAAGGATTAGGATTAGGGTACATGTTAGGGTTAGGTGTAGGGTTGTGGTTGGGTATAGGGTTAGGTTTAGACCTAGGGTTAGCGTTAGTGAATGGTAAGCTTTAGGGTTCAGGTGTGGGTATGGAAAAGTGTTAGGGTCAGGGTAAGTGTTAAGGCACGGATTAGTGTTAGTGTACGAGTTAGGATTAGGGTACGGGTTAGGGTAATGTGTAGGGTTGGCGTTAGGTTTAAGTTTAGGGCTAGGTTTAGTGTTAGCGAACAGGTAAGTTTTATGGTACATGAGTGTACGGAAACGTGTTAGTGTCAAAGTACACGTGAGGGCATTGCATAATTTTGGTGTACGGGTTAAGAATAGTGTACGGGTTAGGGTATGGTGTAGGCTTGGTGTTAGCGTTTTGTTTAGGCCTAGGGTTACGGTTAGTGAACCAGCAAGGTTTAGCGTACAGGTGAGGGTACAGAAAACTTTTAGGGTCAGGGTATGTGTTAGGACACCTGTTAGTGTTAGTGTACGTGTCAGGATTAGCGTACAGTTTAGGGTAAGGTGTAGGGTTGCGGTTAGGGTTAGGTTTAGGGCTAGGCTTAGGGTTAGCGAATGGGTAAGTTTTAGGGTACAGTTGAGGTTACAGAAAAGCGTTTGGGTCAGGTTATGTGTTAGGAAACGTGTTAGTGTTAATGTATTGTTAGGATTAGGGTATGGTTTAGAGTAATGGTTAGTGTCGGCGTTAGGGTTATGGATAGGCTTAGCAAACGGTTAAGGCTTATGGTACATGTGAGTGTATGGAAACGTGTTAGTGTCAAAGTACGTGTGAGGGCATGGGTTAGAGTTAGTGTACAGGTTAAGATTAGTGTACGTGTTAGGCTAAGGTGTAGGGTTGGAATTAAATTTAGCTTTAGGGCTACGGTTAGGGTTAGCGAAATGTAAGGTTTAGGGTACAGGTGAGGGTACAGAAAAGTGTTACGGTCCGTGTACGTGTCAAGGCATGGAATAGTATTAGGGTACGGATTAGGAATACAGTACGGATTAGGGTAAGGTGTAGGATTGGGGTTAGGGTTAGGGTTAGGGTTAGGCTTAGGGTTAGAGAATAGGTAATATTTAGGGTACAGGTAAGCATATGGAAACGAGTTAGGGTCAGGCTTGGTGTTAGGGCACAGGTTAGTGTTATTGTACGGATTAGGATTAGGATACGGGTTAGGATTTTGTGTACGGTCGTCGACAGTGTTAGGCTTAGACCTAGGGTTAGTGTTAGGGGACAGGTAATGTTTATGGTACACAGGAGGGTACGGAAACGTGTTAGTGTCAAAGTCCATGTGCGGACATTGCTTAATTTTGATGTACGGTTTAAGATTAGTGTATGCGTTAGGGTATGGTGTAAGGTTGGTGTTAGCGTTATGTTTAGGGAAAGGGCTAGGTTTAGTGAACGGTAAGATTTAGGGTACTGGAGAGGATACGGAAAAGTGTTAGGGTCAGGGTACGAGTTAGGGCACGGGTGAGTGTTAGTGTACGGGTTAGGATTAGGGTATGGGTTAGGGAAAGGTGTAGCGTTGGCTTTATGTTTAGGTGTAGGATTGGGGTTAGGTTTAGCGAATAGGTAACATTTAGGGTACACGTGAGCTTATGGATATGAGTTAGGGTCAGGGTTCATGTTAGGGCACAGGTTAGTGTTAGTGTACGGATTAGGATTAGGGTATGGGTTAGGGTTAGGTGTAGGGTTGGTGTTAGTGTTAGGTTTAGACATAGGGTTAGGGTTAGCGAATGATAAGATTTAGGGTACAGGAGTGGGTATGGAAAAGCGTTAGGTTCAGGGTACGTGTTAGGGCATGGATTACTGTTAGTGTACGGGTAAGGATTAGGATACGGTTTAGGGAAATGGGTAGGGTTGGTGTTATGGTTAGGGTTAGGGCTAGGGTTAGAGTTAGCGAACGGGTAAGGTTTACGGTACACGGGAGGGTACGGAAACATGTTAGTGTCAAAGTACATGTGAGCGCATGGGTGAGTTTTTTTGTACGGGTTAAGTTTAGTGTACGGGTTAGGGTATGCTGTAGGGTTGGTGTTAGCGTTATGTTTAGGGCTAGGGTTAGGGTTACTGAACGGTAAGATTTAGGGTACAAGAGAGGATACGGAAAAGTGTTAGGTTCAGGGTACGTGTTAGGGCATGGGTTAGTGTTAGTGTATGGGTTGGGATTAGCGTGCCGGTTAGGGTAAGGTGTAGGGTTGGGGTTAGGGTTAGGGCTAGGGCTAGGGCTAGGGTTAGGGTTAGTGAATGGGTAAAGTTTAGGGTACAGGTGAGGGTACGGAAAAGTGTTAGGTTCAGGGTACGTGTCAGGGCATGGCTTAGTATTAGTATACTGGTTAGGATTAGGGTAAGGTTTGGGTAAGGTTTAGGGTTGGGGTTAGGGTTAGCTTTATGGCTAGGGTTAGGGTTAGCGAAATGTCTGGTTCAGGGTACAGGTGATGGTACAGAAAAGTTTTAGGGTTAGTGTATGTGTTAGGACACGTGTCAGTGTTAGTGTATGGCTTAGGATTAGCATACGGGTTAGGGTAAGGTGTACGGTTGGGGTTAGGTCTACGTTTAGGGCTAGGGTTAGAGTTAGCGAACCGTAAGGTTTAGGGTACAGCTGAGGTTACAGAAAAGTGTTAGGGTCAGGGTTCGTGTTAGGGCAGGTTTTAGTGTGGGTTTACAGGTTAGGATTAGGGTACGGGTTAGGGTAATTGTTAGGGTTGGCGTTATGGTTAGTGTTGGGGTAGGGTTAAGTTTAGTGAACGGGTAAGGTTTAGGTTACAGCTGAGCGTATGGAAATATTTTATTTTCAAAGTACGTGTGCGGTATTGGGTTAGTGTTAGTGTACGGGTTAAGATTAGTGTACGTGTTAGGGTAAGGAGTAGGGTTGTAGTTAGGTTTAGGTTTGGGGCTAGGCTTATGGTTAACAAATGATAAAGTTTAGGGTTAGTGTTAGTTTTAGGGTTAGGGGTAGCGGTAGGCTTAGGGCAGGTGTTAGGGCACGAGTTAGTGTTAGTGTATGGGTTATGATTAGGTTATGGGTTGGGGTAAGGTGTAGGGTTGGGGTTAGGTTTAGGTTTAGGGCTAGTGTTAGGGTTAGCGAATAGGTAACATTAGGGTACAGGTGAGCATATGGAAACGAGTTAGGCTCAGGGTTCGTGTTAGGGCACAGGTTAGTGTTAGATTAAGGATTAGGGTACATGTTAGGGTTAGGTGTAGGGTTGTGGTTGGGTATAGGGTTAGGTTTAGACTTAGGGTTAGGGTTAGTGAATGGTAAGGTTTAGGGTTCAGGTGTGGGTATGGGAAAGTGTTAGGGTCATTGTAAGTGTTAAGGCACGGATTAGTTTTACTGTATGAGTTAGGATTAGGGTACGGTTTAGGGCAATGTGTAGGGTTGGCGTTAGGTTTAAGTTTAGGACTAGGGTTAGTGTTAGCGAACAGGTAAGTTTTATGGTACATGAGTGTACGGAAACGTGTTAGTGTCAAAGTACGTGTGAGGGCATTGCATAATTTTGGTGTACGGGTTATGATTAGTGTACGGGTTAGGGTATGGTGTAGGGTTGGTGTTAGCATTATGTTTAGGCCTAGGGTTACGGTTAGCGAACCAGTAAGGTTTAGGGTACAGGTGAGGGTACAGAAAACTTTTAGGGTCAGGGTATGTGTTAGGCCACCTGTTAATGTTAGTGTACGTGTCAGGATTAGCGTACAGTTTAGGGTAAGGTGTGGGGTTGGGGTTAGGGTTAGGCTTAGGGCTAGGCTTAGGGTTAGCGAAAGGGTAAGTTTTAGGGTAAAACTGAGGTTACGGAAAAGCGTTTGGGTCAGGTAAGGTGTTAGGAGACGTGTTAGTGTTAATGTATGGTTAGGATTAGGGTATGGGTTAGGGTAATGTTTAGTGTTGGTGTTAGGGGTACGGATAGGCTTAGCGAACGGTTAAGGCTTATGGTACATGTGAGTGTATGGAAACGTGTTAGTGTCAAAGTACGTGTGAGGGCATGGGTTAGTGTTAGTGTAGGGGTTAAAAATAGGGTACGGGTTAGAGTAAGGTGTACGGTTGGTGTTAGGTTTAGGTTTAAGTCTACAGTTAGGGTTAGCTAACACTTAGGTTTAGCGTACAGGTGAGGGTATGGAAAAGTGTTAGGGTCACGGTACGTTTCAGGGCACTGGTTAGTGATAGTGTATGGTTTAGGATTACGGTATGAGTTAGGGTAAGATGTAGGGTTGGCGTTAGGGTTAGGGATAGCGAACGGGTAAGGTTTAGGTTACAGGGGAGGGTACGGAAATATTTTAGGGTCAAAATATATTTGCGGGAATGGGTTAGTGTTAGTGTACAGGTTAAGATTAGTGTACGTGTTAGGGTAAGGTGTAGGGTTGGAGTTAGATTTAGCTTTAGGGCTAGGGTTAGGGTTAGCAAAATGTAAGGTTTAGGGTACAGGTGAGGGTACAGAAAAGTGTTACGGTCCATGTACGTGTCAAGGCACGGATTAGTATTAGGGTACGGGTTAGGATTACAGTACGGATTAGGGTAAGGTGTAGGATTGGGGTTAGGGTTAGGGTTAGGGTTAGAGAATAGGTAATATTTAGGGTACAGGTAAGCATATGGAAAGGAGTTAGGGTCAGGCTTGGTGTTAGGGCACAGGTTAGTGTTATTGTACGGATTAGGATTAGGATACGGGTTAGGATTTTGTGTAGGGTTGTGGATAGTGTTACGCTTAGACCTAGGGTTAGTGTTAGCGAACAGGTAATGTTTACGGTACACAGGAGGGTACGGAAACGTGTTAGTGTCAAAGTACATGTGAGGGCATTGCTTAATTTTGGTGTACGGGTTAAGATTAGTGTATGCGTTAGGGTATGGTGTAAGGTTGGTGTTAGCACTATGTTTAGGGAAAGGGCTAGGTTTAGCGAACGGTAAGATTATGGTACTGGAGCGGATACGGAAAAGTGTTAGGGTCAGGGTACGTGTTAGGGCACGGGTTAGTGTTTGTGTACGGGTTAGGATTAGGGTATGGGTCTGGGAAAGGTGTAGCGTTGGGGTTATGTTTAGGTGTAGGGTTGGGGTTAGAGTTAGCGAATAGGTAACATTTAGGGTACAGGTGAGCTTATGGATATGAGTTAGGGTCAGGGTTCATGTTAGGGCACAGGTTAGTGTTAGTGTACGGATTATGATCAGGGTACGGGTTAGGTTTAGGTGTAGGTTTGGGGTTAGGGTTAGGTTTAGACATAGGGTTAGGGTTAGCGAATGGTAAGATTTAGGGTACAGGAGTGTGTATGGAAAAGCGTTAGGGTCAGGGTACGTGTTAGGGCATGGATTAGTGTTAGTGTACGGGTAAGGATTAGGGTACAGGTTAGGGAAATGGGTAGGGTTGGTGTTATGGTTAGGATTAGTGCTAGGGTTATAGTTAGTGAACGGGTAAGGTTTACGGTAAATGGGAGGGTACGGAAACGTGTTAGTGTCAAAGTACATGTGAGGGCATGGGTTAGTTTGTTTGTACAGGTTAAGTTTAGTGTACGGGTTAGGGTATGCTGTAGGGTTGGTGTTAGCGTTACGTTTAGGGCTAGGGTTAGGGTTAGTGAACGGTAAGATTTAGGGTACAGGAGAGGATACGGAAAAGTGTTAGGGTCAGGGTACGTGTTATGTCATGGTTTAGTGTTAGTGTATGGGTTGGGATTAGGGTACGGGTTAGGGTAAGGGGTAGGGTTGGGGTTAGGGTTAGGGATAAGGCTAGGGCTAGGGTTAGGGTTAGCAAATGGGTAAGGTTTAGGGTACAGGTGAGGGTACGCAAAAGTGTTAGGTTGAGGGTACGTGTCAGGGCATGGCTTAGTATTAGTATACTGGTTAGGATTAGGGTACAGTTTGGGTAAGGTTTAGGGTTGGGATTAGGGTTAACTTTATGGCTAGGGTTAGGGTTAGCGAAATGTCAGGTTTAGGGTACAGGTGATGGTACAGAAAAGTGTTAGGGTTAGTGTATGTGTTAGGACACGTGTCAGTGTTAGTGTATGGCTTAGGATTAGCATACGGGTTAGGGTAGGGTGTACGGTTGGGGTTAGGTCTAGGTTTAGGGCTAGGGTTAGTGTTAGCGAACCGTAAGGTTTAAGGTACAGCTGAGGTTACGGAAAAGTGTTAGGGTTAGCGTACATGTTAAGGCAGGGTTTAGTGTGGGTTTAGAGGTTAGGATTAGGGTACGGGTTAGGGCAATTGGTAAGGTTGGCGTTATGGTTAGTGTTAGGGCTAGGGTTAAGTTTAGTGAACGGGTAAGGTTTAGGTTACAGCTGAGCGTATGGAAATATTTTATTGTCAAAGTACGTGTGCAGTATTGGGTTAGTGTTAGTGTACGGGTTAAGAATAGTGTACGTGTTAGGGTAAGGAGTAGGGTTATAGTTAGGTTTAGGCTTGGGGCTAGGGTTATGGTTAAGAAATGGTAAAGTTTAGGGTTAGTGTTAGTGTTAGGGTTAGGGGTAGGGGAAGGGTTAGGGTAGGTGTTAGGGCACGAGTTAGTGTTAGTGTATGGGTTATGATTAGGGTATGGGTTAGGGTAAGGTGTAGGGTTGGGGTTAGGTTTGGTTTAGGGCTAGTGTTAGGGTTAGCGAATAGGTAACATTAGAGTACAGGTGAGCGTATGGAAACGAGTTAGGCTCAGGGTTCGTGTTAGGGCACAGGTGAGTGTTAATTTAAAGATTAGGATTAGGTTACATGTTAGGGTTAGGTGTAGGGTTGGCGTTGGGTTTAAGGTTAGGTTTAGACTTAGGGTTAGGGTTGTGAATGGTAAGGTTTAGGGTTCAGGTGTGGGTATGGAAAAGTGTTAGGGTCAGGGTAAGTGTTATGGCATGGATTAGTGTTAGTGTACGAGTTAGGATTAGGGTACGGGTTAGGGTAATGGGTAGGGTTGGCATTAGGTTTAAGTTTAGGGCTAGGGTTATGGTTAGCGAACAGGTAAGTTTTATGGTACATGAGTGTACGGAAACGTGTTAGTGTCAAAGTACGTGTGAGGGCATTGCATAATTTTGGTGTACGGGTTAAGATTAGTGTACGGGTTAGGGTATGGTGTAGGCTTGGTGTTAGCTTTATGTTTAGGCCTAGGGTTACGGGTAGCAAACCAGTAAGGTTTAGGGTACAGGTGAGGGTACAGAAAACTTTTAGGGTCAGGGTATGTGTTAGGACACCTGTTAGTGTTAGTGTACGTGTCAGGATTAGCGTACAGTTTAGGGTAAGGTGTGGGGTTGGGGTTAGGGTTAGGTTTAGGTCTAGGCTTTGGGTTAGTGAACGGGTAAGTTTTAGGGTACAGTTGACGTTACAGAAAAGCGTTTGGGTCACGTTATGTGTTAGGAAACGTGTTAGTGTTAATGTATGGTTAGGATTAGGGTATGGGTTAGGGTAATGGTTAGTGTTGGTGTTAGGTTTAGGGATAGGCTTAGCGAACGGTTAAGGCTTATGGTACATGTGAGTGTATGGAAACATGTTAGTGTCAATGTACGTGTGAGGGAATGGGTTAGTGTTAGTGTAGGGGTTAAAAATAGTGTACGGGTTAAAGTAAGGTGTAGGGTTGGTGTTAGGTTTAGGTTTAAGTCTACAGTTAGGGTTAGCTAACGATTAGGTTTAGCGTACAGGTGAGGGTATGGAAAAGTGTTAGGGTCAGGGTACGTTTCAGGGCACTGGTTAGTGTTAGTGTACGGTTTAGGATTACGGTATGAGTTAGGGTAAGATGTAGGGTTGGCGTTAGGGTTAGGTTTAGAGCTAGGGTTAGGGTTAGCGAACGGGTAAGCTTTAGGTTACAGGGGAGGGTATGGAAATGTTTTAGGGTCAAAATACATTTGCGGGAATGGGTTAGTGTTAGTGTACAGGTTAAGATTAGTGTACGTGTTAGGGTAAGGTGTAGGGTTGGAGTTAGACTTAGCTTTAGGACTAGGGTTAGTGTTAGCGAAATGTAAGGTTTAGGGTACAGGTGAGGGTACAGAAAAGTTTTACGGTCCGTGTACGTGTCAAGGCATGGATTAGTATTAGGGTACGGTTTAGGTTTACAGTACGGATTAAGGTAAGGTGTAGGATTGGGGTTAGGGTTAGGGTTAGAGAATAGGTAATATTTAGGGTACAGGTAAGCATATGGAAACGAGTTAGGGTCAGGCTTGGTGTTAGGGCACAGGTTAGTGTTATTGTACGGATTAGGATTAGGATACGGGTTAGGATTTTGTGTAGGGTTGTGGATATTGTTAGGCTAAGACCTAGGGTTAGTGTTAGAGAACAGGTAATGTTTACGGTACACAGCAGGGTACAGAAACGTGATATTGTCAAAGTACATGTGAGGGCATTGCTTAATTTTGGTGTACGGGTTAAGATTAGTGTATGGGTTAGGGTATGGTGTAAGGTTGGTGTTAGTGTTATGTTTAGGGAAAGGGCTAGATTTAGCAAACGGTAAGATTTAGGGTACTGGAGAGGATACGGAAAAGTGTTAGGGTCAGGGTACGTGTTACGGCATGGGTTAGTGTTAGTGTACGGTTTAGGATTAGGGTATGGGTTAGGGAAACGTGTAGGGTTGGGGTTATGTTTAGGTGTAGGGTTGATGTTAGGGTTAGTGAATACGTAACATTTAGGGTACAGGTGAGCTTATATATAAGAGTTAGGGTCAGGGTTCATATTAGGGCACAGGTTAGTGTTAGTGTACGGATTAGGATTAGGGTACGGGTTAGGGTTAGGTGTAGGGTTGGGGTTAGGGTTCGGTTTAGACATAGGGTTAGGGTTAGTGAATGTAAGATTTAGGGTACAGGAGTGGGTATGGAAAAGTGTTAGGGTCAGGGTACGTGTTAGGGCATGGATTAGTGTTAGTGTACGGGTAAGGATTAGGGTACGGGTTAGGGAAATGGGTAGGGTTGGTGTTATGGTTAGGGTTAGGGCTAGAGTTGGAGTTAGCGAACGGGTAAGGTTAACGGTAACGGGAGGGTACCGAAACGTGTTAGTGTCAAAGTACATGTGAGGACATAGGTTAGTTTTTTTGTACGGGTTAAGATTAGTGTACGGGTTAGGGTATGCTGTAGGGTTGGTGTTAGCGTTTTTTTTAGGGCTAGGGTTAGGGTTAACGAATGGTAAGATTTAGGGTACAGGAGAGGATACGGAAAAGGGTTAGGGTCAGGGTACGTGTTAAGGCATGGGTTAGTGTTAGTGTATGGGTTGGGATTAGGGTATGGGTTAGGGTAAGGGGTAGGGTTGGGGTTAGGGTTAGGGCTAGTGTTAGGGCTAGGGTTAGGGTTAGCGAATGGGTAACGTTTAGGGTACAGTTGAGGGTACGGAAAAGTGTTCTGTTCAGGTTACGTGTAAGGGCATGGCTTAGTATTAGTATACTGGTTAGGATTAGGGTACGGTTTTGGTAAGGTTTAGGGTTGGGGTTAGGATTAGCTTTATGGCTAGGGTTAGGGTTAGCGAAATGTCAGTTTTAGGGTACAGGTGATGGTACAGAAAAGTGTTAGGGTTAGTGTATGTGTTAGGACACGTGTCAGTGTTAGTGTATGGCTTAGGATGAGCATACGGGTTAGGGTAAGGTGTACGGTTGGGGTTAGGTCTAGGTTTAGGGCTAGGGTTAGAGTTAGCGAACCGTAAGGTTTAAGGTACAGCTGAGGTTACGGAAAAATGTTAGGGTTAGGGTATGTGTTAGGGCAGGCGTTAGTGTGGGTTTAGAGGTTAGGATTAGGGTACGGGTTTGGGTAATTGGTAGGTTTGGCGTTATGGTTAGTGTTAGGGGTAGGGTTAAGTTTAGTGAACGGGTAAGGTTTAGGTTACAGCTGAGCATATGGAAATATTTTACTGTCAAAGTACGTGTGCGGTATTGGGTTAGTGTTAGTGTACGGGTTAAGATTAGTGTACGTGTTAGGGTAAGGAGTAGGGTTGTCGTTAGGTTTAGGTTTGGGGCTAGGGTTATGGTTAACAAATGGTAAAGTTTAGGGTCAGTGTTAGTGTTAGGGTTAGGGGTAGGGGTAGGGTTAGGGTAGGTGTTAGTGTACGAGTTAGTGTTAGTGTATGGGTTATGATTAGGGTATGGGTTAGGGTAAGGTGTAGGGTTGGGGTTAGGTTTAGGTTTAGGGCTAGTGTGAGGGTTATGGATAGGTAACATTTGAGTAGAGGTGAGCGTATGGAAACGAGTAAGGCTCAGGGTTCGTGTTAGGGCACAGGTTAGTGTTAGTTTAAGGATTAGGTTTAGGGTACATGTTAGGGTTAGGAGTAGGGTTGGGGTTGGGTTTAGGGTTAGGTTTAGACTTAGGGTTAAGGTTAGTGAATGGTAAGGTTTACGGTTCAGGTGTGGGTATGGAAAAGTGTTAGGGTCAGGGTAAGTGTTAAGGCATGGATTAGTGTTAGTGTACGAGTTAGGACTAGGGTACGGGTTAGGGTAATGGGTAAGGTTGGCATTAGGTTTAAGTTTAGGGCTAGGGTTAGGGTTAGCGAACAGGTAAGTTTTATGGTACATGATTGTACGGAAACGTGTTTGTGTCAAAGTACGTGTGAGGGCATTTCATAATTTTGGTGTACAGGTTAAGATTAGTGTATGGGTTAGGGTATGCTGTAGGCTTGGTGTTAGCTTTATGTTTAGGCCTAGGGTTACGGGTAGCGAACCAGTAAGGTTTAGGGTACAGGTGAGGGTACAGAAAACTTTTAGGGTCAGGGTATGTGTTAGGACACCTGTTAGTGTTAGTGTACGTGTCAGGATTAGCGTACAGTTTAGGGTAAGGTGTGGGGTTGGGTTAGGGTTAGGTTTAGGTCTAGGCTTAGGGTTAGCGAACGGGTAAGTTTTAGGGTACAGTTGAGGTTACAGAAAAGCGTTTGGGTCACGTTATGTGTTAGGAAACGTGTTAGTGTTAATGTATGGTTAGGATTAGGGTATGGGTTAGGGTAATGGTTAGTGTTGGTGTTAGGGTTAGGGATAGGCTTAGCGAACGGTTAAGGCTTATGGTACATGTGAGTGTATGGAAACGTGTTAGTGTCAATGTACATGTGAGGGAATGTGTTAGTGTTAGTGTTAGTGTAGGTGTTAAAAATTGTGTACGGGTTAGAGTAAGGTGTAGGGATGGTTTAACGTTTAGGTTTAAGTCTACAGTTAGGGTTAGCTAACGATTAGGTTTAGCGTACAGGTGAGGGTATGGAAAAGTGTTAGGGTCTGGGTACGTTTCAGGGCACTGGTTAGTGTTAGTGTACGGTTTAGGATTACGGTATGAGTTAGGGTAAGATGTAGTGTTGGCGTTAGGGTTAAGTTTAGAGCTAGGGTTCTGGTTAGCGAACGGGTATGGTTTAGGTTACAGGGGAGTGTTCGGAAAAGTTTTAGGGTCAAAATACATTTGCGGGAATGGGTTAGTGTTAGTGTACAGGTTAAGATTAGTGTACGTGTTAGGTTAAGGTGTAGGGTTGGAGTTAGACTTAGCTTTAGGGCTAGGGTTAGGGTTAATGAAATGTAAGGTTTAGGGTACAGGTGAGGGTACAGAAAAGTGTCACGGTCCGTGTACGTGTCAAGGCACGGATTAGTATTAGGGTACGGGTTACGATTAAGGTACGGATTAGGGTAAGGTGTAGGATTGGGGTTAGGGTTAGGGTTAGGGTTTGGGTTAGGGATAGGGTTAGAGAATAGGTAATATTTAGGGTACAGGAAAGCATATGGAAACGAGTTAGCATCCGACTTGGTGTTAGAGCACAGGTTAGTGTTATTTTACGGATTAGGATTAAGATACGGGTTAGGATTTTGTGTAGGGTTGTCGATAGTGTTAGGCTTAGACCTAGGGTTAGTGTTAGCGAACAGGTAATGTTTACGGTACACAGGAGGGTACGGAAACGTGTTAGTGTCAAAGTACATGTGAGGGCATTGCTTAATTTTGGTGTACGGGTTAAGATTAGTGTATGGGTTAGGGTATGGTGTAAGGTTGGTGTTAGCGTTATGTTTAGGGAAAGGGCTAGGTTTAGCGAACGGTAAGATTTAGGGTACTGGAGAGGATACGGAAAAGTGTTAGGGTCAGGGTACGTGTTAGGGCAGGGTTTTGTGTTAGTGTACGGGTTAGGATTAGGGTATGGGTTAGGGAAAGCTGTAGGTTTGGGGTTATGTTTAGGTGTAGGGTTGGGGTTAGGGTTAGTGAATAGGTAACATTTAGGGTACAGGTGAGGTTATGGATATGAGTTATGTTCAGGGTTCATATTAGGGCACAGGTTAGTGTTAGTGTACGGAGTAGGATTAGGGTACGGGTTAGGGTTAGGTGTAGGGTTGGGGTTAGGGTTAGGTTTAGACATAGGGTTAGGGTTAGCTAATGTAAGATTTAGGGTACAGGAGTGGGTATGGAAAAGTGTTAGGGTCAGGGTACGTGTTAGGGCATGGATTAGTGTTAGTGTAAGAGTAAGGATTAGGGTACGGGTTAGGGAAATGTGTAGGGTTGGTGTTATTGTTAGGGTTAGGGCTAGGGTTAGAGTTAGCGAATGGGTAAGGTTTACGGTACACGGGAGGGTACGGAAACGTGTTAGTGTCAAAGTACATGTGAGGACATGGGTTAGTTTTTTTATACGGGTTAAGTTTAGTGTACGCGTTAGGGTATGCTGTAGGGTTGGTGTTAGCGTTATGTTTAGGGCTAGGGTTAGGGTTAGCGAACGGTAAGATTTAGGGTACAGGAGAGGATACAGAAAAGTGTTAGGGTCAGTGCACGTGTTAGGGCATTTGTTAGTGTTAGTGTATGGGTTGGGATTAGGGTACAGGTTAGTGAATGGGGTAGGGTTGATGTTAGGGTTAGGGCTATGGCTAGGGGTAGGGTTAGGGTTAGTGAATGGGTAAGGTTTAGGGTACAGGTGAGGGTACGGAAAAGTGTTAGGTTCAGGGTACGTGTCAGGGCATGGCTTAGTATTACTATACTAGTTAGGATTAGGGTACGGATTGGGTAAAGTTTAGGGTTGGGGTTAGGATTAGCTTTATGGCTAGGGTTAGGGTTAGCGAAATGTCAGGTTTAGGGTACAGGTGATGGTACAGAAAAGTGTTAGGGTTAGTGTATGTGTTAGGACACGTGTCAGTGTTAGTGTATGGCTTAGGATTAGCATACGGGTTAGGGTAAGGTGTATGGTCGGGGTTAGGTCTAAGTTTAGGGCTAGGGTTAGAGTAAGCGAACCGTAAGGTTTAGGGTACAGCTGAGGTTACAGAAAAGTGTTAGGGTCAGGGTACTTGTTAGGGCAGGGGTTAGCGTGGGTTTACAGGTTAGGATTAGGGTACGGGTTAGGGTAATTGGTAGGGTTGGTGGTATGGTTAGTGTTAGGGGTAGGGTTAAGTTTAGTGAACGGGTAAGGTTTAGGTTACAGCTGAGCGTATGGAAATATTTTATTGTCAAATTACGTGTGCGGTATTGGGTTAGTGTTAGTGTACGGGATAAGATTAGTGTACGTGTTAGGGTAAGGGGTAGGGTGGTAGTTAGGTTTAGGTTTGGGGCTAGGGTTATGGTTAACAAAAGGTAAAGTTTAGGGTTAGGGTAAGGGGTAGGTGTAGGGTTAGGGTAGGTGTAAGGGTACGAGTTAGTGTTAGTGTATGGGTTTTGATTAGGGTATGGGTTAGGGTAAGGTGTACGGTTGGGGTTAGGTTTAGGTTTAGGGCTAGTGTGAGGTTTAGCGGATAGGAAACATTAGAGTACAGTTGAGCATATGGAAATGAGTTAGGCTCAGGGTTCATGCTAGGGCACAGGTTAGTGTTAGTTTAAGGATTAGGATTAGGGTACATGTTAGGGTTAGGAGTAGGGTTGGGGTTGGGTTTAGGGTTAGGTTTAGACCTAGGGTTAGGGTTAGTGAATGGTAAGGTTTAGGGTTCAGGTGTGGGTTTGGAAAAGTGTTAGGGTGAGGGTAAGTGTTAAGGCACGGATTAGAGTTAGTGTACGAGTTAGGATTAGGGTACGGGTTAGGGTAATGGGTAGGGTTGGCATTAGGTTTAAGTTTAGGTCTAGGGTTAGGGTTAGCAAACAGGTACGTTTTATGGTACATGAGTGTACGGAAACGTGTTAGTGTCAAAGTACGTGTGAGGGCATTGCATAATTTTGGTGTACGGGTTAAGATTAGTGTACGGGTTAGGGTATGGTGTAGGCTTGGTGTTAGCTTTATGTTTAGGCCTAGGGTTACGGGTAGCAAACCAGTAAGGTTTAGGGTAAGGAGAGGGTACAGAAAACTTTTAGGGTCAGGGTATGTGTTAGGACACCTGTTAGTGTTAGTGTACGTGTCAGGATTAGGGTACAGTTTAGGGTAAGTTGTGGGGTTGGGGTTAGGGTTAGGTTTAGGTCTAGGCTTAGGGTTAGCGAACGGGTAAGTTTGAGGGTACAGTTGAGGTTAAAGAAAAGCGTTTGGGTCAGGTTATGTGTAAGAAACGTGTTAGTGTTAATGTATGGTTAGGATTAGGGTATGGGTTAGGGTAATGGTTAGTGTTGGTGTTAGGGTTACGGATAGGCTTAGCGAACGGTTAAGGCTTCTGGTACATGTGAGTGTATGGAAACGTGTTAGTGTCAAAGTACGTGTGAGGGCAGGGGTTAGTGTTAGTGTAGGGGTTAAAAATAGGGTACGGGTTAGAGTAAGGTGTAGGGTTGGTGTTAGGTTTCGGTTTAAGTCTACACTTAGCGTTAGCTAACGATTAGGTTTAGCGTACAGGTGAGGGTATGGAAAAGTGTTAGGGTCAGGGTACGTTTCAGGGCACTGGTTAGTGTTAGTGTAAGGGTTAGGATTAGGGTATGGGTTAGGGAAAGTTGTAGGGTTGGGGTTATGTTTAGGTGTAGGGTTGGGGTTAGGGTTAGCGAATAGGTAACATTAAGGGTACAGGTGAGCTTATGGATATGAGTTAGGGTCAGTGTTCATGTTAGGGCACAGGTTACTGTTAGTGTACGGATTAGGATTAGGGTACGGGTTAGGGTTAGGTGTAGGGTTGGGGTTAGGGTTAGGTTTAGACATAGGGTTAGGGTTATCGAATGGTAAGATTTAGGGTACAGGAGTGGGTATGGAAAAGTGTTAGGGTCAGGGTACGTGTTAGGGCATGGATTAGTGTTAGTGTACTGGAAAGGATTAGGGTACGGGTTAGGGAAATGGGTAGGGTTGGTGTTATGGTTAGGGTTAGGGCTAGGGTTAGAGTTAATGAATGGGTAAGGTTTACGGTACACGGGAGGGTACGGAAACGTGTTAGTGTCAAAGTACATGTGAGGACATGGGTTAGTTTTTTTGTACGGTTTAAGTTTAGTGTACGGGTTAGGGTATGCTCTAGGGTTGGTGTTAGCGTTATGTTTAGGGCTAGGGTTAGAGTTAGCGAACGGTATGATTTAGGGTACAGGAGAGGATATGGAAAAGTGTTAGGGTCAGGGTACGTGTTAGGGCATGGGTTAGCGATAGTGTATGGGTTGGGATTAGGGTACGGGTTAGGGTAAGGGGTAGGGTTGTGGTTAGGGTTAGGGCTAGGGCTAGGGCTAGGGTTAGGGTTAGCGAATGGGTAAGGTTTAGGGTACAGGTGAGGGTACGGAAAATTGTTAGGTTCACGGTACGTGTCAGGGCATGGCTTACTATTAGTATACTGTTTAGGATTAGGTAAGGTTTCGGTAAGGTTTAGGGTTGTGGTTACGACTAGCTTTATGACTAGGGTTAGGGTTAGCGAAATGTCAGGTTTAGGGTACAGGTGATGGTACAGAAAAGTGTTAGGATTAGTGTATGTGTTAGGACACGTGTCAGTGTTAGTGTATGGCTTAGGATTAGCATACGGGTTAGGGTAAGGTGTACAGTTGGGGTTACATCTAGGTTTAGGGCTAGGGTTAGAGTTAGCGAACCGTAAGGTTTAGGGTACAGCTGAGGTTACGGAAAAGTGTTAGAGTCAGGGTACGTGTTAGGGCAGGGTTTTGTGTGGGTTTACAGGTTAGGTTTAGGGTACGGGTTAGGGTAATTGGTAGGGTTGGCGTTATGGTTAGTCTTAAGGGTAGGGTTAAGTTTAGTGAATGGGTAAGGTTTAGGTTACAGCTGAGCGTATGGAAATATTTTATTGTCAAAGTACGTGTGCGGTATTGGGTTAGTGTTAGTGTATGGGTTAAGATTAGTGTACGTGTTAGGGTAAGGAGTAGGGTTGTAGTTAGGTTTAGGTTTGGGGCAAGGGTTATGGTTAACAAATGGTAAAGTTTAGGGTTAGTGTTAATTTTAGGGTTAGGGTTAGAGGTAGGGTTAGGGTAGGTGTTAGGGCCCGAGTTAGGATTAGTGTATGGGTTATGATTAGGGTATGGGTTAGGGTAAGGTGTAGGGTTGGGGTTAGGTTTAGGTTTAGGGCTAGTGTTAGGGTTAGCGGATAGGTAACATTAGAGTACAGGTGAGCGTATGGAAACGAGTTAGGCTCAGGGTTCGTGTTAGGGCACAGGTTAGTGTTAGTGTAAGGATTAGGATTAGGGTACATATTAGGGTTAGGTGTAGGGTTGGGGTTTGGTTTAGGGTTAGGTTTAGACCTAGGGTTAGGGCTAGTGAATGGTAAGGTTTAGGGTTCAGGTGTGGGTATGGAAAAGTGTTAGGGTCAGGGTAAGTGTTAATGCACGGATGAGTGTTAGTGTACGAGTTAGGATTAGGGTACGGTTTAGGGTAATGGGTAGGGTTGGCGTTAGTTTTAAGATTAGGGCTAGGGTTAGGGTTACCGAACAGGTAAGTTTTATGGTACATGAGTGTACGGAAACGTGTTAGTGTCAAAGTACGTGTGAGGGCATTGCATAATTTTGGTGTACGGGTTAAGATTAGTGTACGGGTTAGGGTATGGTGTAGGCTTAGTGTTAGCGTTATGTTTAGGCCTAGAGTTAAGGTTAGCGAACCAGTAAGGTTTAGGGTACAGGTGAGGGTACAGAAAACTTTTAGGATCAGGGTATGTGTTAGGACACCTGTTAATGTTACTGTACGTGTCAGGATTAGCGTACAGTTTAGGGTAAGGTGTGGGGTTGGGGTTAGGGTTAGGTTTAGGGCTAGGCTTAGGGTTAGCGAACGGTAAGTTTTAGGGTACAGTTGAGGTTACAGAAGAGCGTTTGGGTCAGGTTATGTGTTAGGAAACGTGTTAGTGTTAATGTATGGTTAGGATTAGGGTATAGGTTAGGGTAATGGTTAGTGTTGGCGTTAGGGTTAGGGATAGGCTTAGCGAACGGTTAAGGCTTATGGTACATGTGAGTGTATGGAAACGTGTTAGTGTCAAAGTACGTGTGAGGGCATGGGTTAGTGTTAGTGTAGGGGTTAAAAATAGGGTACGGGTTAGAGTAAGGTGTAGGGTTGGTGTTAGGTTTAGGTTTAAGTCTACAGTTAGGGTTAGCTAACGATTAGGTTTAGCGTACAGGTGAGGGTATGGAAAAGTGTTAGGGTCCGGGTACGTTTCAGGGCACTGCTTAGTGTTAGTGTACGGTTTATGATTACGGTATGAGTTAGGGTAAGATGTAGGGTGGGCGTTAGGGTTAGGTTTAGAGCTAGGGTTAGGGTTAGCGAACGGGTAAGCTTTAGGTTACAGGGGAGGGTACGGAAATGTTTTAGGGTCAAAATACATTTGCGGGAATGCGTTACTGTTAGTGTAGAGGTTAAGATTAGAGTACGTGTTAGGGTAAGGTGTAGGGTTGGAGTTAGATTTAGTTTTAGGGCTAGGGTTAGGGTTAGCGAAATGTAAGGTTTAGGGTACAGGTGAGGGTACAGAAAAGTGTCACGGTTCGTGTATGTGTCCAGGCAAGGTTTAGTATTAGGGTACGGGTTAGGATTACAGTACGGATTAGGGTAAGGTGTAGTATTGGGGTTAGGGTTAGGGTTAGAGAATAGGTAATATTTAGGGTACAGGTAAGCATATGGAAACGAGTTAGGGTCAAGCTTCCTGTTAGGGCACAGGTTAGTGTTATTGTGCGGATTAGGATTAGGATACGGGTTAGGATTTTGTGTAGGGTTGTGGATAGTGTTAGGCTTAGACCTAGGGTTAGTGTTAGCGAACAGGTAATGTTTACGGTACACAGGAGGGTACGGAAACGTGTTAGTGTCAAAGTACATGTGAGGGCATTGCTTAATTTTTGTTTACAGCTTAAGATTAGTGTATGGGTTAGGGTATGTTGTAAGGTTGGTGTTAGCGTTATGTTTAGGGAAAGGGTTAGGTTTAGCAAACTGTAAGATTTAGCGTACTGGAGAGGATACGGAAAAGTGTTAGGGTCAGGGTACGTGTTAGTGCATGGTTTAGTGTTAGTGTACGGGTTAGGATTAGGGTATGGGTTATGTTTAGGTGTAGGGTTGGGATTAGGGTTAGCGAATAGGTAACTTTTAGGGTAGAGGTGAACTTATGGATACGAGTTAGGGTCAGGGTTCATGTTAGTGCACCGGTTAGTGTTAGTGTACGGATTAGGATTAGGGTACTGGTTAAGGTTAGGTGTAGGGATGGGGTTAGGTTTAGCTTTAGACATAGGGTTAGGGTTAGTGAATGGTAAGATTTAGGGTAGAGGAGTGGGTATGGAAAAGTGTTAGGGTCAGGGTACGTGTTAGGTCATGGATTACTGTTAGTGTACGGGTAAGGATTAGGGTACGCGTTAGGGAAATGGGTAGGGTTGGTGTTATGGTTAGGGTTAGGGCTAGGGTTAGAGTTAGCGAACGGGTAAAGTTTACGGTACACGGGAGGGTACGTAAACGTGTTAGTGTCAAAGTACATGTGAGGGCATGGGTTAGTTTTTTTGTACGGGTTAAGTTTAGTGTACGGGTTAGGGTATGCTGTAGGGTTGGTGTTAGCGTTATGTTTAGGGCTAGGGTTAGGGTTAGCGAACGGTAAGATTTAGGGTACAGGAGAGGATACGGAAAAGTGTTAGGGTCGGGGTACGTGTTAGGGCAAGGGTTAGTATTAGTGTATGGGTTGGGATTAGAGTACGGGTTAGGGTAAGGGGTAGGGTTGTGGTTAGGGTTAGGGCTAGGGCTAGGGCTAGGGTAAGGGTTAGCGAATGCGTAAGGTTTAGGGTACAGGTTAGGGTACGGAAAAGTGTTAGGTTCAGGGTACGTGTCAGGGCATCGCTTAGTATTAGTATACTGGTTAGGATTAGGGTACGGTTTGGTTAAGGTTTAGGGATGGGGTTAGGGTTATCTTTATGGCTAGGGTTAGGGTTAGCGAAATGTCAGGTTTAGGGTACAGGTGATGGTACAGGAAAGTGTTAGGGTTATTGTATGTGTTAGGACACGAGTCAGTGTTAGTGTATGGCTTAGGATGAGTATACGGGTTAGGGTAAGGTGTACGGTTGGGGTTAGGTCTAGGTTTAGGTCTAGGGTTAGAGTTAGCGAACCATAAGGTTTAGGGTACAGCTGAGGTTACGGAAAAGTGTTAGGGTCAGGGTACGTGTTAGGGCAGGGGTTAGTGTGGGTTTAGAGGTTAGGATTAGGGTACGGGTTTGGGTAATTGGTAGGGTTGGCGTTATGGTTAGTGTTAGGGGTAGGGTTAAGTTTAGTGAACGGGTAAGGTTTAGGTTACAGCTGAGCGTATGGAAATATTTTACTGTCAAAGTACGTGGGCGGCCTTGGGTTAGTGTTAGTGTACGGGTTAAGATTAGTGTACGTGTTAGGGTAAGGAATAGGGTTGTAGTTAGGTTTAGGTTTTGGGCTAGGGTTATGGTTAACAAATGGTAAAGTTTAGGGTTAGTGTTGGTGTTAGGCTTAGGGGTAGGGGTAAGTTTAGGGTAGGTGTTAGGGCACGAGTTAGTGTTAGTGTATGGGTTATGATTAGGGTATGGGTTAGGGTAAGGTGTAGGGTTGGGGTTAGGTTTAGGTTTAGGGCTAGTGTTTGGGTTAGCGAATAGGTAACATTAGAATACAGGTGAGCGTATGGAAACGAGTTAGGATCAGGGTTCATGTTAGGGCACAGTTTAGTGTTAGTGTAAGGATTAGGATTAGGGTACATGTTAGGGTTAGGTGTAGGGTTAGGGTTGGGTTTAGGGTTAGGTTTAGACTTAGGGTTAGGGTTAGTGAATGGTAAGGTTTAGGGTTCAGGTGTGGGTATGAAAAAGTGTTAGGGTCAGGGTAAGTGTTAAGGCATGGATTAGTGTTAGTGTGCGAGTTAGGATTAGGGTACGGTTTAGGGTAATGTGTAGGGTTGGCGTTAGGTTTAAGTTTAGGGCTAGGCTTAGGGTGAGCGAAAAGGTAAGTTTTATGGTACATGAGTGTACGGAAACGTGTTAGTGTCAAAGTACGTGTGAGGGCATTGCATAATTTTGGAGTACGGGTTAAGATTAGTGTACGGGTTAGGGTATGGTGTAGGCTTGGTGTTAACGTTATGTTTAGGCCTAGGGTTACGGTTAGCGAACCAGTAAGGTTTAGGGTACAGGTGAGGGTACAGAAAACTTTTAGGGTCAGGGTATGTGTTAGGACACCTGTTAGTGTTAGTGTACGTGTCAGGATTAGCGTACAGTTTAGGGTAAGGTGTGGGGTTGGGGTTAGGGTTAGGTTTAGGGCTAGGCTTAGGGTTAGCGAACGGGTAAGTTTTAGGGTACAGTTGAGGTTACGGAAAAGCGTTTGGGTCAGGTTATGTGTTAGGAAACGTGTTAGTGTTAATGTATGGTTAGGATTAGGGTATGGGTTAGGGTAATGGTTAGTGTCGGCATTAGGGTTAGGGATAGGCTTAGCGAATGGTTAAGGCTTATGGTACATGTGAGTGTATGGAAACGTGTTAGTGTCAAAGTACATGTGAGGGCATGGGTTAGTGTTAGTGTAGGGGTTAAAAATAGGGTACATGTTAGAGTAAGGTGTAGGCTTGGTGTTAGGGTTAGGTTTAAGTCTACATTTAGGGTAAGCTAACAATTAGGTTTAGCGTACAGGAGAGGGTGTGGAAAAGTGTTAGGGACAGGGTACGTTTCAGGGCACTGGTTAGTGTTAGTGTACGGTTTAGAATTAGGGTATGGGTTAGGGTAAGATGTAGGGTTTCCGTTAGGGTTAGGTTTAGAGCTAGGGTTAAGGTTAGCGAACCGCTAAGGTTTAGGTTACAGGGGAGGATACAGAAATGTTTTAGGGTCAAAATACATTTGCGGAAATGGGTTCGTGTTAGTGTACGGGTTAAGATTAGTGTACGTGTTAGGGTAAGGTGTAGGGTTGGAGTTAGATTTAGCTTTAGGGCTAGGGTTAGGGTTAGCGAAATGTAATGTTTAGGGTACAGGTGCGTGTACATTAAAGTGTTATGGTCCGTGTACATGTCAGGGCACCGATTAGTATTAGGGTACGGGTTAGGATTAGAGTACGGATTAGGGTAAGGTGTAGGATTGGGGTTAGGGTTAGCGTTAGGGTTACAGAATAGGTAATATTAAGGGTAGAGGTAAGCATATGGAAACGAGTTAGGGTCAGACTTGGTGTTAGGGCACAGGTTAGTGTTATTGTACAGATTAGGAGTAGGGTACGGGATAGGATTTTGTGTAGGGATGTGGATAGTGTTAGGCTTAGACCTAGGGTTAGTGTTAGCGAACAGGTAAGGTTTACGGTACACAGGAGTGTACGGAAACATGTTAGTGTCAAAGTACATGTGAGGGCATTGCTTCATTTTGGTGTACGGTTTAAGATATGTGTATGGGTTAGAGTATGTTGTAAGGTTGGTGTTAGCGTTATGTTTAGGGAAAGGACTACGTTTAGCGAACGGTAAGATTTAGGGTACAGGAGAGGATACCAAAAAGTGTTTGGGTCAGGGTACGTGTTAGGGCACGGGTTAGTGTTAGTGTAGTGGTTAGGATTAGTGTATGGGTTAGGGAAAGGTGTAGGGTTGGGGTTATGTTTAGGTGTAGGGTTGGGGTTAGGGTTAGCGAATAGGTAACATTTAGGGTACAGGTGAGCTTATGGAAACGAGTTAGGGTCAGGGTTCATGTTAGCGCACAGGTTAGTGTTAGTGTACGGTTTAGGATTAGGGTACGGATTAGGGTTAGGTGTAGGGTTGGGGTTAGGGTTAGGTTTAGACATAGGGTTAGGGTTAGCGAATGGTAAGATTTAGGGTACAGGAGTGGGTATGGAAAAGTGTTAGGGTCAGGGTACGTGTTAAGGCATGGATTAGTGTTAGTGTACGGGTAAGGATTAGGGTACCGGTTAGGGAAATGGGTAGGGTTGGTGTTATGGTTACGGTTAGGGCTAGGGTGGGAGTTAGCAAACGGTTAAGCTTTACGATAATCGGGATAGTACGGAAAAGTGTTAGTGTCAAAGTACATGTGAGGGCATGGGTTAGTTTTTTTGTACGGGTTAAGTTTAGTGTACGGGTTAGGGTTTGCTGTAGGATTGGTGTTACCATTATGTTTACGGCTAGGGTTAGGGTTAGCGAACAGTAAGATTTAGGGTACAGGAGAGGATACGGAAAAGTGTTAGGGTCAGGATACGTGTTAGGGCATGGGTTAGTGTTCGTGTATGGGTTGGGATTAGGGTACCGGTTAGGGTAAGGGGTAGGGTTGGGGTTAGGTTTAGGGCTAGGGCTAGGTCTACGGTTTGGGTTACCGAATGGGTAAGGTTTAGGGTACAGGCGAGGGTACGGAAAAGTGTTAGTGTCAGGGTACGTGTCAGGGCATGGCTTAGTATTAGTATACTGGTTAGGATTAGGGTACGGTTTGGGTAAGGTTTAGGGTTAGGTTAGGGTTAGCTTTATGGCTAGTTTTAGGGTTAGCGAAATGTAAGATTTAGGGTACAGGTGATGCTACAGAAAAGTGTTAGGGTTAGTGTATGTGTTAGGACACGTGTCAGTGTTAGTGTATGGCTTACGATTAGCATACGGGTTAGGGTAAGGTGTACGGTGGTGTTAGGTCTAGGTTTTGGGATAGGGTTAGGGTTAACGAACGGTAAGGTTTAGGGTACAGGTGAGGTTACGGAAAAGTGTTAGGGTCAGGGTTCATGTTAGGGCAGGTGTTAGGGTGGGTTTACAGGTTAGGATTAGGGTACGGGTTAGGGTAATTGGTAGGGTAGGCGTTATGGTTAGTTTTAGGTGTAGGTTTAAGTTTAGTGAACGGGTAAAGTTCAGGTTACCGGTGAGCGTACGTAAATGTTTTATTGTCAAAGTACGTGTGTTGTATTGGGTTAGTGTTAGTGTATGGGTTAAGATTAGTGTACGTGTTAGGGTAAGGAGTAGGTTTGTAGTTAGGTTTAGGT
Organism: Hyperoodon ampullatus; assembly: GCF_949752795.1. NCBI lineage: Eukaryota > Metazoa > Chordata > Mammalia > Artiodactyla > Ziphiidae > Hyperoodon > Hyperoodon ampullatus. Next base: position 1,568,350 of record NC_136933.1, read on the forward strand.
TTGGGGCTAGGTTTATGGTTAACAAATGGTAAAGTTTAGGATTAGTGTTAGTGTTAGGGTTAGGGTTAGGGGTAGGGTTAGGGTAGGTGTTAGGGCACGAGTTAGTGTTAGTGTATGGGTTATGATTAGGTTATGGGTTAGTGTAAGGTGTGGGGTTGGGGTTAGGTTTAGGTTCAGGGCTAGTGTTAGGGTTAGCGAAAAGGTAACATTAGTGTACAGGTGAGCGTATGGAAACGAGTTAGGGTCAGGGTTAGTGTTAGGGCACAGGTTAGTGTGAGTTAAAGGATTAGGAATAGGGTACATGTTAGGGTTAGGTGTAAGCTTGGTGTTGGGTTTAGGGTTAGGTTTAGACCTAGGGTTAGGGTTAGTGAATGGTAAGGTTTAGGGTTCAGGTGTGGGTATTTAAAAGTGTTAGGGTCAGGGTAAGTGTTAACGCACGGATTAGTGTTAGTGTACAGGTTAGGATTAGGGTACGGGTTAGGGTATTGTGTAGGGTTGGCATTAGGGTTAAGTTTAGGGCTAGGGTTAGGGTTAGCGAACGGTAAGATTTAGGGTACAGGAGAGAGTAGGGTAAAGAGTTAGGGGCAGGGTACGTGTCAGGGCATAGATTAGTGTTTGTGTACGGGTTAGGATTAGGGTACGGTTTAGGGTAAGGTGTTGGGTTGGTGTTAGGTCTTGGTTTAGGGCTATGTTTCGGGTTAGCAAAAGGTAAAGTTTAGGGCACAGGTGAGGGTACAGAAAAGTGTTAGGGTCAGGATTCGTTTCAGGGCATGGATTAATATTAGTGTACTGGTTAGGATTACGGTATGGGTTAGCATAATGGGTAGGGTTGGGATTAGGGTTAGGTTTAGGGCTATGGTTAGGGTTAGCAAAATGTAAGGTTTAGGTTACAGGTGATGGTCCAGAAATGTGTTAGGATCAGGGTACATGTTAGGGCATGGATTAGTGTTAGTGTACTGCTCAGGATTGGGTATGCGTTAGGGTAAGTTTTAATGATGGGTTTAGGTTTACGTTTAGGTATAGGGTTAAGGATAGCAAACGGTATGGTTTAAGGTACAGGTGAGTGTACGGAAAAGTGTAACGGTCAGGGTACCTGTTAGGGCACGTCTAGTGTTAGTGTACGTGTTAGGATTAGGGTACGGGTTAGGGTATTGTGTAGGGTTGGCATTAGGCTTAAGTTTAGGGCTAGGGTTAGGGTTAGCAAACAGGTAAGTTTTATGGTACATGAGTGTACGGAAACGTATTAGTGTCAAAGTACGTGTGAGGGCATGGCATAATTTTGGTGTACGGGTTAAGATTAGTGTACGGGTTAGGGTATGGTGTAGGGTTGGTGTTAGCGTTATGTTTAGGGCTATGGTTACGGTTAGCGAACCAGTAAGGTTTAGGGTACCGGTGAGGGTACGGAAAACTTTTAGGATCAGGGTATGTGTTAGGACACCTGTTAGTGTTAGTGTACGTGTCAGGATTAGCGTACACTTTAGCGTAAGGTGTGGGGTTGGGGTTAGGGTTAGGTTTAGGTCTAGGCTTAGGGTTAGCGAACGGGTAAGTTTGAGGGTACAGTTGAGGTTAAAGAAAAGCGTTTGGGTCAGGTTATGTGTAAGAAACGTGTTAGTGTTAATGTATGGTTAGGATTAGGGTATGGGTTAGGGTAATGGTTAGTGTTGGTGTTAGGGTTACGGATAGGCTTAGCGAACGGTTAAGGCTTCTGGTACATGTGAGTGTATGGAAACGTGTTAGTGTCAAAGTACGTGTGAGGGCAGGGGTTAGTGTTAGTGTAGGGGTTAAAAATAGGGTACGGGTTAGAGTAAGGTGTAGGGTTGGTGTTAGGTTTCGGTTTAAGTCTACACTTAGCGTTAGCTAACGATTAGGTTTAGCGTACAGGTGAGGGTATGGAAAAGTGTTAGGGTCAGGGTACGTTTCAGGGCACTGGTTAGTGTTAGTGTAAGGGTTAGGATTAGGGTATGGGTTAGGGAAAGTTGTAGGGTTGGGGTTATGTTTAGGTGTAGGGTTGGGGTTAGGGTTAGCGAATAGGTAACATTAAGGGTACAGGTGAGCTTATGGATATGAGTTAGGGTCAGTGTTCATGTTAGGGCACAGGTTACTGTTAGTGTACGGATTAGGATTAGGGTACGGGTTAGGGTTAGGTGTAGGGTTGGGGTTAGGGTTAGGTTTAGACATAGGGTTAGGGTTATCGAATGGTAAGATTTAGGGTACAGGAGTGGGTATGGAAAAGTGTTAGGGTCAGGGTACGTGTTAGGGCATGGATTAGTGTTAGTGTACTGGAAAGGATTAGGGTACGGGTTAGGGAAATGGGTAGGGTTGGTGTTATGGTTAGGGTTAGGGCTAGGGTTAGAGTTAATGAATGGGTAAGGTTTACGGTACACGGGAGGGTACGGAAACGTGTTAGTGTCAAAGTACATGTGAGGACATGGGTTAGTTTTTTTGTACGGTTTAAGTTTAGTGTACGGGTTAGGGTATGCTCTAGGGTTGGTGTTAGCGTTATGTTTAGGGCTAGGGTTAGAGTTAGCGAACGGTATGATTTAGGGTACAGGAGAGGATATGGAAAAGTGTTAGGGTCAGGGTACGTGTTAGGGCATGGGTTAGCGATAGTGTATGGGTTGGGATTAGGGTACGGGTTAGGGTAAGGGGTAGGGTTGTGGTTAGGGTTAGGGCTAGGGCTAGGGCTAGGGTTAGGGTTAGCGAATGGGTAAGGTTTAGGGTACAGGTGAGGGTACGGAAAATTGTTAGGTTCACGGTACGTGTCAGGGCATGGCTTACTATTAGTATACTGTTTAGGATTAGGTAAGGTTTCGGTAAGGTTTAGGGTTGTGGTTACGACTAGCTTTATGACTAGGGTTAGGGTTAGCGAAATGTCAGGTTTAGGGTACAGGTGATGGTACAGAAAAGTGTTAGGATTAGTGTATGTGTTAGGACACGTGTCAGTGTTAGTGTATGGCTTAGGATTAGCATACGGGTTAGGGTAAGGTGTACGGTTGGGGTTACGTCTAGGTTTAGGGCTAGGGTTAGAGTTAGCGAACCGTAAGGTTTAGGGTACAGCTGAGGTTACGGAAAAGTGTTAGAGTCAGGGTACGTGTTAGGGCAGGGTTTTGTGTGGGTTTACAGGTTAGGTTTAGGGTACGGGTTAGGGTAATTGGTAGGGTTGGCGTTATGGTTAGTCTTAAGGGTAGGGTTAAGTTTAGTGAATGGGTAAGGTTTAGGTTACAGCTGAGCGTATGGAAATATTTTATTGTCAAATTACGTGTGCGGTATTGGGTTAGTGTTAGTGTATGGGTTAAGATTAGTGTACGTGTTAGGGTAAGGAGTAGGGTTGTAGTTAGGTTTAGGTTTGGGGCAAGGGTTATGGTTAACAAATGGTAAAGTTTAGGGTTAGTGTTAATTTTAGGGTTAGGGTTAGAGGTAGGGTTAGGGTAGGTGTTAGGGCCCGAGTTAGGATTAGTGTATGGGTTATGATTAGGGTATGGGTTAGGGTAAGGTGTAGGGTTGGGGTTAGGTTTAGGTTTAGGGCTAGTGTTAGGGTTAGCGGATAGGTAACATTAGAGTACAGGTGAGCGTATGGAAACGAGTTAGGCTCAGGGTTCGTGTTAGGGCACAGGTTAGTGTTAGTGTAAGGATTAGGATTAGGGTACATATTAGGGTTAGGTGTAGGGTTGGGGTTTGGTTTAGGGTTAGGTTTAGACCTAGGGTTAGGGCTAGTGAATGGTAAGGTTTAGGGTTCAGGTGTGGGTATGGAAAAGTGTTAGGGTCAGGGTAAGTGTTAATGCACGGATGAGTGTTAGTGTACGAGTTAGGATTAGGGTACGGTTTAGGGTAATGGGTAGGGTTGGCGTTAGTTTTAAGATTAGGGCTAGGGTTAGGGTTACCGAACAGGTAAGTTTTATGGTACATGAGTGTACGGAAACGTGTTAGTGTCAAAGTACGTGTGAGGGCATTGCATAATTTTGGTGTACGGGTTAAGATTAGTGTACGGGTTAGGGTATGGTGTAGGCTTAGTGTTAGCGTTATGTTTAGGCCTAGAGTTAAGGTTAGCGAACCAGTAAGGTTTAGGGTACACGTGAGGGTACAGAAAACTTTTAGGATCAGGGTATGTGTTAGGACACCTGTTAATGTTAGTGTACGTGTCAGGATTAGCGTACAGTTTAGGGTAAGGTGTGGGGTTGGGGTTAGGGTTAGGTTTAGGGCTAGGCTTAGGGTTAGCGAACGGTAAGTTTTAGGGTACAGGTGAGGTTACAGAAGAGCGTTTGGGTCAGGTTATGTGTTAGGAAACGTGTTAGTGTTAATGTATGGTTAGGATTAGGGTATGGGTTAGGGTAATGGTTAGTGTTGGCGTTAGGGTTAGGGATAGGCTTAGCGAACGGTTAAGGCTTATGGTACATGTGAGTGTATGGAAACGTGTTAGTGTCAAAGTACGTGTGAGGGCATGGGTTAGTGTTAGTGTAGGGGTTAAAAATAGGGTACGGGTTAGAGTAAGGTGTAGGGTTGGTGTTAGGTTTAGGTTTAAGTCTACAGTTAGGGTTAGCTAACGATTAGGTTTAGCGTACAGGTGAGGGTATGGAAAAGTGTTAGGGTCCGGGTACGTTTCAGGGCACTGCTTAGTGTTAGTGTACGGTTTATGATTACGGTATGAGTTAGGGTAAGATGTAGGGTGGGCGTTAGGGTTAGGTTTAGAGCTAGGGTTAGGGTTAGCGAACGGGTAAGCTTTAGGTTACAGGGGAGGGTACGGAAATGTTTTAGGGTCAAAATACATTTGCGGGAATGCGTTACTGTTAGTGTAGAGGTTAAGATTAGAGTACGTGTTAGGGTAAGGTGTAGGGTTGGAGTTAGATTTAGCTTTAGGGCTAGGGTTAGGGTTAGCGAAATGTAAGGTTTAGGGTACAGGTGAGGGTACAGAAAAGTGTCACGGTTCATGTATGTGTCCAGGCAAGGTTTAGTATTAGGGTACGGGTTAGGATTACAGTACGGATTAGGGTAAGGTGTAGTATTGGGGTTAGGGTTAGGGTTAGAGAATAGGTAATATTTAGGGTACAGGTAAGCATATGGAAACGAGTTAGGGTCAAGCTTCCTGTTAGGGCACAGGTTAGTGTTATTGTGCGGATTAGGATTAGGATACGGGTTAGGATTTTGTGTAGGGTTGTGGATAGTGTTAGGCTTAGACCTAGGGTTAGTGTTAGCGAACAGGTAATGTTTACGGTACACAGGAGGGTACGGAAACGTGTTAGTGTCAAAGTACATGTGAGGGCATTGCTTAATTTTTGTTTACAGCTTAAGATTAGTGTATGGGTTAGGGTATGTTGTAAGGTTGGTGTTAGCGTTATGTTTAGGGAAAGGGTTAGGTTTAGCAAACTGTAAGATTTAGCGTACTGGAGAGGATACGGAAAAGTGTTAGGGTCAGGGTACGTGTTAGTGCATGGTTTAGTGTTAGTGTACGGGTTAGGATTAGGGTATGGGTTATGTTTAGGTGTAGGGTTGGGATTAGGGTTAGCGAATAGGTAACTTTTAGGGTAGAGGTGAACTTATGGATACGAGTTAGGGTCAGGGTTCATGTTAGTGCACCGGTTAGTGTTAGTGTACGGATTAGGATTAGGGTACTGGTTAAGGTTAGGTGTAGGGATGGGGTTAGGTTTAGCTTTAGACATAGGGTTAGGGTTAGTGAATGGTAAGATTTAGGGTAGAGGAGTGGGTATGGAAAAGTGTTAGGGTCAGGGTACGTGTTAGGTCATGGATTACTGTTAGTGTACGGGTAAGGATTAGGGTACGCGTTAGGGAAATGGGTAGGGTTGGTGTTATGGTTAGGGTTAGGGCTAGGGTTAGAGTTAGCGAACGGGTAAAGTTTACGGTACACGGGAGGGTACGTAAACGTGTTAGTGTCAAAGTACATGTGAGGGCATGGGTTAGTTTTTTTGTACGGGTTAAGTTTAGTGTACGGGTTAGGGTATGCTGTAGGGTTGGTGTTAGCGTTATGTTTAGGGCTAGGGTTAGGGTTAGCGAACGGTAAGATTTAGGGTACAGGAGAGGATACGGAAAAGTGTTAGGGTCGGGGTACGTGTTAGGGCAAGGGTTAGTATTAGTGTATGGGTTGGCATTAGAGTACGGGTTAGGGTAAGGGGTAGGGTTGTGGTTAGGGTTAGGGCTAGGGCTAGGGCTAGGGTAAGGGTTAGCGAATGCGTAAGGTTTAGGGTACAGGTTAGGGTACGGAAAAGTGTTAGGTTCAGGGTACGTGTCAGGGCATCGCTTAGTATTAGTATACTGGTTAGGATTAGGGTACGGTTTGGTTAAGGTTTAGGGATGGGGTTAGGGTTATCTTTATGGCTAGGGTTAGGGTTAGCGAAATGTCAGGTTTAGGGTACAGGTGATGGTACAGAAAAGTGTTAGGGTTATTGTATGTGTTAGGACACGAGTCAGTGTTAGTGTATGGCTTAGGATGAGTATACGGGTTAGGGTAAGGTGTACGGTTGGGGTTAGGTCTAGGTTTAGGTCTAGGGTTAGAGTTAGCGAACCATAAGGTTTAGGGTACAGCTGAGGTTACGGAAAAGTGTTAGGGTCAGGGTACGTGTTAGGGCAGGGGTTAGTGTGGGTTTAGAGGTTAGGATTAGGGTACGGGTTTGGGTAATTGGTAGGGTTGGCGTTATGGTTAGTGTTATAGGTAGGGTTAAGTTTAGTGAACGGGTAAGGTTTAGGTTACAGCTGAGCGTATGGAAATATTTTACTGTCAAAGTACGTGGGCGGCCTTGGGTTAGTGTTAGTGTACGGGTTAAGATTAGTGTACGTGTTAGGGTAAGGAATAGGGTTGTAGTTAGGTTTAGGTTTCGGGCTAGGGTTATGGTTAACAAATGGTAAAGTTTAGGGTTAGTGTTGGTGTTAGGCTTAGGGGTAGGGGTAAGTTTAGGGTAGGTGTTAGGGCACGAGTTAGTGTTAGTGTATGGGTTATGATTAGGGTATGGGTTAGGGTAAGGTGTAGGGTTGGGGTTAGGTTTAGGTTTAGGGCTAGTGTTTGGGTTAGCGAATAGGTAACATTAGAATACAGGTGAGCGTATGGAAACGAGTTAGGATCAGGGTTCATGTTAGGGCACAGTTTAGTGTTAGTGTAAGGATTAGGATTAGGGTACATGTTAGGGTTAGGTGTAGGGTTAGGGTTGGGTTTAGGGTTAGGTTTAGACTTAGGGTTAGGGTTAGTGAATGGTAAGGTTTAGGGTTCAGGTGTGGGTATGAAAAAGTGTTAGGGTCAGGGTAAGTGTTAAGGCATGGATTAGTGTTAGTGTGCGAGTTAGGATTAGGGTACGGTTTAGGGTAATGTGTAGGGTTGGCGTTAGGTTTAAGTTTAGGGCTAGGCTTAGGGTGAGCGAAAAGATAAGTTTTATGGTACATGAGTGTACGGAAACGTGTTAGTGTCAAAGTACGTGTGAGGGCATTGCATAATTTTGGAGTACGGGTTAAGATTAGTGTACGGGTTAGGGTATGGTGTAGGCTTGGTGTTAACGTTATGTTTAGGCCTAGGGTTACGGTTAGCGAACCAGTAAGGTTTAGGGTACAGGTGAGGGTACAGAAAACTTTTAGGGTCAGGGTATGTGTTAGGACACCTGTTAGTGTTAGTGTACGTGTCAGGATTAGCGTACAGTTTAGGGTAAGGTGTGGGGTTGGGGTTAGGGTTAGGTTTAGGGCTAGGCTTAGGGTTAGCGAACGGGTAAGTTTTAGGGTACAGTTGAGGTTACGGAAAAGCGTTTGGGTCAGGTTATGTGTTAGGAAACGTGTTAGTGTTAATGTATGGTTAGGATTAGGGTATGGGTTAGGGTAATGGTTAGTGTCGGCATTAGGGTTAGGGATAGGCTTAGCGAATGGTTAAGGCTTATGGTACATGTGAGTGTATGGAAACGTGTTAGTGTCAAAGTACATGTGAGGGCATGGGTTAGTGTTAGTGTAGGGGTTAAAAATAGGGTACGTGTTAGAGTAAGGTGTAGGCTTGGTGTTAGGGTTAGGTTTAAGTCTACAGTTAGGGTAAGCTAACAATTAGGTTTAGCGTACAGGAGAGGGTGTGGAAAAGTGTTAGGGACAGGGTACGTTTCAGGGCACTGGTTAGTGTTAGTGTACGGTTTAGAATTAGGGTATGGGTTAGGGTAAGATGTAGGGTTTCCGTTAGGGTTAGGTTTAGAGCTAGGGTTAAGGTTAGCGAACCGCTAAGGTTTAGGTTACAGGGGAGGATACAGAAATGTTTTAGGGTCAAAATACATTTGCGGAAATGGGTTCGTGTTAGTGTACGGGTTAAGATTAGTGTACGTGTTAGGGTAAGGTGTAGGGTTGGAGTTAGATTTAGCTTTAGGGCTAGGGTTAGGGTTAGCGAAATGTAATGTTTAGGGTACAGGTGCGTGTACATTAAAGTGTTATGGTCCGTGTACATGTCAGGGCACCGATTAGTATTAGGGTACGGGTTAGGATTAGAGTACGGATTAGGGTAAGGTGTAGGATTGGGGTTAGGGTTAGCGTTAGGGTTACAGAATAGGTAATATTAAGGGTAGAGGTAAGCATATGGAAACGAGTTAGGGTCAGACTTGGTGTTAGGGCACAGGTTAGTGTTATTGTACAGATTAGGAGTAGGGTACGGGATAGGATTTTGTGTAGGGATGTGGATAGTGTTAGGCTTAGACCTAGGGTTAGTGTTAGCGAACAGGTAAGGTTTACGGTACACAGGAGTGTACGGAAACATGTTAGTGTCAAAGTACATGTGAGGGCATTGCTTCATTTTGGTGTACGGTTTAAGATATGTGTATGGGTTAGAGTATGTTGTAAGGTTGGTGTTAGCGTTATGTTTAGGGAAAGGACTACGTTTAGCGAACGGTAAGATTTAGGGTACAGGAGAGGATACCGAAAAGTGTTTGGGTCAGGGTACGTGTTAGGGCACGGGTTAGTGTTAGTGTAGTGGTTAGGATTAGTGTATGGGTTAGGGAAAGGTGTAGGGTTGGGGTTATGTTTAGGTGTAGGGTTGGGGTTAGGGTTAGCGAATAGGTAACATTTAGGGTACAGGTGAGCTTATGGAAACGAGTTAGGGTCAGGGTTCATGTTAGCGCACAGGTTAGTGTTAGTGTACGGTTTAGGATTAGGGTACGGATTAGGGTTAGGTGTAGGGTTGGGGTTAGGGTTAGGTTTAGACATAGGGTTAGGGTTAGCGAATGGTAAGATTTAGGGTACAGGAGTGGGTATGGAAAAGTGTTAGGGTCAGGGTACGTGTTAAGGCATGGATTAGTGTTAGTGTACGGGTAAGGATTAGGGTACCGGTTAGGGAAATGGGTAGGGTTGGTGTTATGGTTACGGTTAGGGCTAGGGTGGGAGTTAGCAAACGGTTAAGCTTTACGATAATCGGGATAGTACGGAAAAGTGTTAGTGTCAAAGTACATGTGAGGGCATGGGTTAGTTTTTTTGTACGGGTTAAGTTTAGTGTACGGGTTAGGGTTTGCTGTAGGATTGGTGTTACCATTATGTTTACGGCTAGGGTTAGGGTTAGCGAACAGTAAGATTTAGGGTACAGGAGAGGATACGGAAAAGTGTTAGGGTCAGGATACGTGTTAGGGCATGGGTTAGTGTTCGTGTATGGGTTGGGATTAGGGTACCGGTTAGGGTAAGGGGTAGGGTTGGGGTTAGGTTTAGGGCTAGGGCTAGGTCTACGGTTTGCGTTACCGAATGGGTAAGGTTTAGGGTACAGGCGAGGGTACGGAAAAGTGTTAGTGTCAGGGTACGTGTCAGGGCATGGCTTAGTATTAGTATACTGGTTAGGATTAGGGTACGGTTTGGGTAAGGTTTAGGGTTAGGTTAGGGTTAGCTTTATGGCTAGTTTTAGGGTTAGCGAAATGTAAGGTTTAGGGTACAGGTGATGCTACAGAAAACTGTTAGGGTTAGTGTATGTGTTAGGACACGTGTCAGTGTTAGTGTATGGCTTACGATTAGCATACGGGTTAGGGTAAGGTGTACGGTGGTGTTAGGTCTAGGTTTTGGGATAGGGTTAGGGTTAACGAACGGTAAGGTTTAGGGTACAGGTGAGGTTACGGAAAAGTGTTAGGGTCAGGGTTCATGTTAGGGCAGGTGTTAGGGTGGGTTTACAGGTTAGGATTAGGGTACGGGTTAGGGTAATTGGTAGGGTAGGCGTTATGGTTAGTTTTAGGTGTAGGTTTAAGTTTAGTGAACGGGTAAAGTTCAGGTTACCGGTGAGCGTACGTAAATGTTTTATTGTCAAAGTACGTGTGTTGTATTGGGTTAGTGTTAGTGTATGGGTTAAGATTAGTGTACGTGTTAGGGTAAGGAGTAGGTTTGTAGTTAGGTTTAGGTTTGGGGCTAGGTTTATGGTTAACAAATGGTAAAGTTTAGGATTAGTGTTAGTGTTAGTGTTAGGGTTAGGGGTAGGGTTAGGGTAGGTGTTAGGGCACGAGTTAGTGTTAGTGTATGGGTTATGATTAGGTTATGGGTTAGTGTAAGGTGTGGGGTTGGGGTTAGGTTTAGGTTCAGGGCTAGTGTTAGGGTTAGCGAAAAGGTAACATTAGTGTACAGGTGAGCGTATGGAAACGAGTTAGGGTCAGGGTTAGTGTTAGGGCACAGGTTAGTGTGAGTTAAAGGATTAGGAATAGGGTACATGTTAGGGTTAGGTGTAAGCTTGGTGTTGGGTTTAGGGTTAGGTTTAGACCTAGGGTTAGGGTTAGTGAATGGTAAGGTTTAGGGTTCAGGTGTGGGTATTTAAAAGTGTTAGGGTCAGGGTAAGTGTTAACGCACGGATTAGTGTTAGTGTACAGGTTAGGATTAGGGTACGGGTTAGGGTATTGTGTAGGGTTGGCATTAGGGTTAAGTTTAGGGCTAGGGTTAGGGTTAGCGAACGGTAAGATTTAGGGTACAGGAGAGAGTAGGGTAAAGAGTTAGGGGCAGGGTACGTGTCAGGGCATAGATTAGTGTTTGTGTACGGGTTAGGATTAGGGTACGGTTTAGGGTAAGGTGTTGGGTTGGTGTTAGGTCTTGGTTTAGGGCTATGTTTCGGGTTAGCAAAAGGTAAAGTTTAGGGCACAGGTGAGGGTACAGAAAAGTGTTAGGGTCAGGATTCGTTTCAGGGCATGGATTAATATTAGTGTACTGGTTAGGATTACGGTATGGGTTAGCATAATGGGTAGGGTTGGGATTAGGGTTAGGTTTAGGGCTATGGTTAGGGTTAGCAAAATGTAAGGTTTAGGTTACAGGTGATGGTCCAGAAATGTGTTAGGATCAGGGTACATGTTAGGGCATGGATTAGTGTTAGTGTACTGCTCAGGATTGGGTATGCGTTAGGGTAAGTTTTAATGATGGGTTTAGGTTTACGTTTAGGTATAGGGTTAAGGATAGCAAACGGTATGGTTTAAGGTACAGGTGAGTGTACGGAAAAGTGTAACGGTCAGGGTACCTGTTAGGGCACGTCTAGTGTTAGTGTACGTGTTAGGATTAGGGTACGGGTTAGGGTATTGTGTAGGGTTGGCATTAGGCTTAAGTTTAGGGCTAGGGTTAGGGTTAGCAAACAGGTAAGTTTTATGGTACATGAGTGTACGGAAACGTATTAGTGTCAAAGTACGTGTGAGGGCATGGCATAATTTTGGTGTACGGGTTAAGATTAGTGTACGGGTTAGGGTATGGTGTAGGGTTGGTGTTAGCGTTATGTTTAGGGCTATGGTTACGGTTAGCGAACCAGTAAGGTTTAGGGTACCGGTGAGGGTACGGAAAACTTTTAGGATCAGGGTATGTGTTAGGACACCTGTTAGTGTTAGTGTACGTGTCAGGATTAGCGTACACTTTAGCGTAAGGTGTGGGGTTGGGGTTAGGGTTAGGTTTAGGTCTAGGCTTAGGGTTAGCGAACGGGTAAGTTTGAGGGTACAGTTGAGGTTAAAGAAAAGCGTTTGGGTCAGGTTATGTGTAAGAAACGTGTTAGTGTTAATGTATGGTTAGGATTAGGGTATGGGTTAGGGTAATGGTTAGTGTTGGTGTTAGGGTTACGGATAGGCTTAGCGAACGGTTAAGGCTTCTGGTACATGTGAGTGTATGGAAACGTGTTAGTGTCAAAGTACGTGTGAGGGCAGGGGTTAGTGTTAGTGTAGGGGTTAAAAATAGGGTACGGGTTAGAGTAAGGTGTAGGGTTGGTGTTAGGTTTCGGTTTAAGTCTACACTTAGCGTTAGCTAACGATTAGGTTTAGCGTACAGGTGAGGGTATGGAAAAGTGTTAGGGTCAGGGTACGTTTCAGGGCACTGGTTAGTGTTAGTGTAAGGGTTAGGATTAGGGTATGGGTTAGGGAAAGTTGTAGGGTTGGGGTTATGTTTAGGTGTAGGGTTGGGGTTAGGGTTAGCGAATAGGTAACATTAAGGGTACAGGTGAGCTTATGGATATGAGTTAGGGTCAGTGTTCATGTTAGGGCACAGGTTACTGTTAGTGTACGGATTAGGATTAGGGTACGGGTTAGGGTTAGGTGTAGGGTTGGGGTTAGGGTTAGGTTTAGACATAGGGTTAGGGTTATCGAATGGTAAGATTTAGGGTACAGGAGTGGGTATGGAAAAGTGTTAGGGTCAGGGTACGTGTTAGGGCATGGATTAGTGTTAGTGTACTGGAAAGGATTAGGGTACGGGTTAGGGAAATGGGTAGGGTTGGTGTTATGGTTAGGGTTAGGGCTAGGGTTAGAGTTAATGAATGGGTAAGGTTTACGGTACACGGGAGGGTACGGAAACGTGTTAGTGTCAAAGTACATGTGAGGACATGGGTTAGTTTTTTTGTACGGTTTAAGTTTAGTGTACGGGTTAGGGTATGCTCTAGGGTTGGTGTTAGCGTTATGTTTAGGGCTAGGGTTAGAGTTAGCGAACGGTATGATTTAGGGTACAGGAGAGGATATGGAAAAGTGTTAGGGTCAGGGTACGTGTTAGGGCATGGGTTAGCGATAGTGTATGGGTTGGGATTAGGGTACGGGTTAGGGTAAGGGGTAGGGTTGTGGTTAGGGTTAGGGCTAGGGCTAGGGCTAGGGTTAGGGTTAGCGAATGGGTAAGGTTTAGGGTACAGGTGAGGGTACGGAAAATTGTTAGGTTCACGGTACGTGTCAGGGCATGGCTTACTATTAGTATACTGTTTAGGATTAGGTAAGGTTTCGGTAAGGTTTAGGGTTGTGGTTACGACTAGCTTTATGACTAGGGTTAGGGTTAGCGAAATGTCAGGTTTAGGGTACAGGTGATGGTACAGAAAAGTGTTAGGATTAGTGTATGTGTTAGGACACGTGTCAGTGTTAGTGTATGGCTTAGGATTAGCATACGGGTTAGGGTAAGGTGTACGGTTGGGGTTACGTCTAGGTTTAGGGCTAGGGTTAGAGTTAGCGAACCGTAAGGTTTAGGGTACAGCTGAGGTTACGGAAAAGTGTTAGAGTCAGGGTACGTGTTAGGGCAGGGTTTTGTGTGGGTTTACAGGTTAGGTTTAGGGTACGGGTTAGGGTAATTGGTAGGGTTGGCGTTATGGTTAGTCTTAAGGGTAGGGTTAAGTTTAGTGAATGGGTAAGGTTTAGGTTACAGCTGAGCGTATGGAAATATTTTATTGTCAAATTACGTGTGCGGTATTGGGTTAGTGTTAGTGTATGGGTTAAGATTAGTGTACGTGTTAGGGTAAGGAGTAGGGTTGTAGTTAGGTTTAGGTTTGGGGCAAGGGTTATGGTTAACAAATGGTAAAGTTTAGGGTTAGTGTTAATTTTAGGGTTAGGGTTAGAGGTAGGGTTAGGGTAGGTGTTAGGGCCCGAGTTAGGATTAGTGTATGGGTTATGATTAGGGTATGGGTTAGGGTAAGGTGTAGGGTTGGGGGTAGGTTTAGGTTTAGGGCTAGTGTTAGGGTTAGCGGATAGGTAACATTAGAGTACAGGTGAGCGTATGGAAACGAGTTAGGCTCAGGGTTCGTGTTAGGGCACAGGTTAGTGTTAGTGTAAGGATTAGGATTAGGGTACATATTAGGGTTAGGTGTAGGGTTGGGGTTTGGTTTAGGGTTAGGTTTAGACCTAGGGTTAGGGCTAGTGAATGGTAAGGTTTAGGGTTCAGGTGTGGGTATGGAAAAGTGTTAGGGTCAGGGTAAGTGTTAATGCACGGATGAGTGTTAGTGTACGAGTTAGGATTAGGGTACGGTTTAGGGTAATGGGTAGGGTTGGCGTTAGTTTTAAGATTAGGGCTAGGGTTAGGGTTACCGAACAGGTAAGTTTTATGGTACATGAGTGTACGGAAACGTGTTAGTGTCAAAGTACGTGTGAGGGCATTGCATAATTTTGGTGTACGGGTTAAGATTAGTGTACGGGTTAGGGTATGGTGTAGGCTTAGTGTTAGCGTTATGTTTAGGCCTAGAGTTAAGGTTAGCGAACCAGTAAGGTTTAGGGTACAGGTGAGGGTACAGAAAACTTTTAGGATCAGGGTATGTGTTAGGACACCTGTTAATGTTAGTGTATGTGTCAGGATTAGCGTACAGCTTAGGGTAAGGTGTGGGGTTGGGGTTAGGGTTAGGTTTAGGGCTAGGCTTAGGGTTAGCTAACGGTAAGTTTTAGGGTACAGTTGAGGTTACAGAAGAGCGTTTGGGTCAGGTTATGTGTTAGGAAACGTGTTAGTGTTAATGTATGGTTAAGATTAGGGTATGGGTTAGGGTAATGGTTAGTGTTGGCGTTAGGGTTAGGGATAGGCTTAGCGAACGGTTAAGGCTTATGGTACATGTGAGTGTATGGAAACGTGTTAGTGTCAAAGTACGTGTGAGGGCATGGGTTAGTGTTAGTGTAGGGGTTAAAAATAGGGTACGGGTTAGAGTAAGGTGTAGGGTTGGTGTTAGGTTTAAGTTTAAGTCTACAGTTAGGGTTAGCTAACGATTAGGTTTAGCGTACAGGTGAGGGTATGGAAAAGTGTTAGGGTCCGGGTACGTTTCAGGGCACTGCTTAGTGTTAGTGTACGGTTTATGATTACGGTATGAGTTAGGGTAAGATGTAGGGTGGGCGTTAGGGTTAGGTTTAGAGCTAGGGTTAGGGTTAGCGAAATGTAAGGTTTAGGGTACAGGTGAGGGTACAGAAAAGTGTCACGGTTCGTGTACGTGTCCAGGCAAGGTTTAGTATTAGGGTACGGGTTAGGATTACAGTACGGATTAGGGTAAGGTGTAGTATTGGGGTTAGGGTTAGGGTTAGAGAATAGGTAATATTTAGGGTACAGGTAAGCATATGGAAACGAGTTAGGGTCAAGCTTCCTGTTAGGGCACAGGTTAGTGTTATTGTGCGGATTAGGATTAGGATACGGGTTAGGATTTTGTGTAGGGTTGTGGATAGTGTTAGGCTTAGACCTAGGGTTAGTGTTAGCGAACAGGTAATGTTTACGGTACACAGGAGGGTACGGAAACGTGTTAGTGTCAAAGTACATGTGAGGGCATTGCTTAATTTTTGTTTACAGCTTAAGATTAGTGTATGGGTTAGGGTATGTTGTAAGGTTGGTGTTAGCGTTATGTTTAGGGAAAGGGTTAGGTTTAGCAAACTGTAAGATTTAGCGTACTGGAGAGGATACGGAAAAGTGTTAGGGTCAGGGTACGTGTTAGTGCATGGTTTAGTGTTAGTGTACGGGTTAGGATTAGGGTATGGGTTATGTTTAGGTGTAGGGTTGGGATTAGGGTTAGCGAATAGGTAACTTTTAGGGTAGAGGTGAACTTATGGATACGAGTTAGGGTCAGGGTTCATGTTAGTGCACCGGTTAGTGTTAGTGTACGGATTAGGATTAGGGTACTGGTTAAGGTTAGGTGTAGGGATGGGGTTAGGTTTAGCTTTAGACATAGGGTTAGGGTTAGTGAATGGTAAGATTTAGGGTAGAGGAGTGGGTATGGAAAAGTGTTAGGGTCAGGGTACGTGTTAGGTCATGGATTACTGTTAGTGTACGGGTAAGGATTAGGGTACGCGTTAGGGAAATGGGTAGGGTTGGTGTTATGGTTAGGGTTAGGGCTAGGGTTAGAGTTAGCGAACGGGTAAAGTTTACGGTACACGGGAGGGTACGTAAATGTGTTAGTGTCAAAGTACATGTGAGGGCATGGGTTAGTTTTTTTGTACGGGTTAAGTTTAGTGTACGGGTTAGGGTATGCTGTAGGGTTGGTGTTAGCGTTATGTTTAGGGCTAGGGTTAGGGTTAGCGAACGGTAAGATTTAGGGTACAGGAGAGGATACGGAAAAGTGTTAGGGTCGGGGTACGTGTTAGGGCAAGGGTTAGTATTAGTGTATGGGTTGGCATTAGAGTACGGGTTAGGGTAAGGGGTAGGGTTGTGGTTAGGGTTAGGGCTAGGGCTAGGGCTAGGGTAAGGGTTAGCGAATGCGTAAGGTTTAGGGTACAGGTTAGGGTATGGAAAAGTGTTAGGTTCAGGGTACGTGTCAGGGCATCGCTTAGTATTAGTATACTGGTTAGGATTAGGGTACGGTTTGGTTAAGGTTTAGGGATGGGGTTAGGGTTATCTTTATGGCTAGGGTTAGGGTTAGCGAAATGTCAGGTTTAGGGTACAGGTGATGGTACAGAAAAGTGTTAGGGTTATTGTATGTGTTAGGACACGAGTCAGTGTTAGTGTATGGCTTAGGATGAGTATACGGGTTAGGGTAAGGTGTACGGTTGGGGTTAGGTCTAGGTTTAGGTCTAGGGTTAGAGTTAGCGAACCATAAGGTTTAGGGTACAGCTGAGGTTACAGAAAAGTGTTAGGGTCAGGGTACGTGTTAGGGCAGGGGTTAGTGTGGGTTTAGAGGTTAGGATTAGGGTACGGGTTTGGGTAATTGGTAGGGTTGGCGTTATGGTTAGTGTTATAGGTAGGGTTAAGTTTAGTGAACGGGTAAGGTTTAGGTTACAGCTGAGCGTATGGAAATATTTTACTGTCAAAGTACGTGGGCGGCCTTGGGTTAGTGTTAGTGTACGGGTTAAGATTAGTGTACGTGTTAGGGTAAGGAATAGGGTTGTAGTTAGGTTTAGGTTTCGGGCTAGGGTTATGGTTAACAAATGGTAAAGTTTAGGGTTAGTGTTGGTGTTAGGCTTAGGGGTAGGGGTAAGTTTAGGGTAGGTGTTAGGGCACGAGTTAGTGTTAGTGTATGGGTTATGATTAGGGTATGGGTTAGGGTAAGGTGTAGGGTTGGGGTTAGGTTTAGGTTTAGGGCTAGTGTTTGGGTTAGCGAATAGGTAACATTAGAATACAGGTGAGCGTATGGAAACGAGTTAGGATCAGGGTTCATGTTAGGGCACAGTTTAGTGTTAGTGTAAGGATTAGGATTAGGGTACATGTTAGGGTTAGGTGTAGGGTTAGGGTTGGGTTTAGGGTTAGGTTTAGACTTAGGGTTAGGGTTAGTGAATGGTAAGGTTTAGGGTTCAGGTGTGGGTATGAAAAAGTGTTAGGGTCAGGGTAAGTGTTAAGGCATGGATTAGTGTTAGTGTGCGAGTTAGGATTAGGGTACGGTTTAGGGTAATGTGTAGGGTTGGCGTTAGGTTTAAGTTTAGGGCTAGGCTTAGGGTGAGCGAAAAGATAAGTTTTATGGTACATGAGTGTACGGAAACGTGTTAGTGTCAAAGTACGTGTGAGGGCATTGCATAATTTTGGAGTACGGGTTAAGATTAGTGTACGGGTTAGGGTATGGTGTAGGCTTGGTGTTAACGTTATGTTTAGGCCTAGGGTTACGGTTAGCGAACCAGTAAGGTTTAGGGTACAGGTGAGGGTACAGAAAACTTTTAGGGTCAGGGTATGTGTTAGGACACCTGTTAGTGTTAGTGTACGTGTCAGGATTAGCGTACAGTTTAGGGTAAGGTGTGGGGTTGGGGTTAGGGTTAGGTTTAGGGCTAGGCTTAGGGTTAGCGAACGGGTAAGTTTTAGGGTACAGTTGAGGTTACGGAAAAGCGTTTGGGTCAGGTTATGTGTTAGGAAACGTGTTAGTGTTAATGTATGGTTAGGATTAGGGTATGGGTTAGGGTAATGGTTAGTGTCGGCATTAGGGTTAGGGATAGGCTTAGCGAATGGTTAAGGCTTATGGTACATGTGAGTGTATGGAAACGTGTTAGTGTCAAAGTACATGTGAGGGCATGGGTTAGTGTTAGTGTAGGGGTTAAAAATAGGGTACGTGTTAGAGTAAGGTGTAGGCTTGGTGTTAGGGTTAGGTTTAAGTCTACAGTTAGGGTAAGCTAACAATTAGGTTTAGCGTACAGGAGAGGGTGTGGAAAAGTGTTAGGGACAGGGTACGTTTCAGGGCACTGGTTAGTGTTAGTGTACGGTTTAGAATTAGGGTATGGGTTAGGGTAAGATGTAGGGTTTCCGTTAGGGTTAGGTTTAGAGCTAGGGTTAAGGTTAGCGAACCGCTAAGGTTTAGGTTACAGGGGAGGATACAGAAATGTTTTAGGGTCAAAATACATTTGCGGAAATGGGTTCGTGTTAGTGTACGGGTTAAGATTAGTGTACGTGTTAGGGTAAGGTGTAGGGTTGGAGTTAGATTTAGCTTTAGGGCTAGGGTTAGGGTTAGCGAAATGTAATGTTTAGGGTACAGGTGCGTGTACATTAAAGTGTTATGGTCCGTGTACATGTCAGGGCACCGATTAGTATTAGGGTACGGGTTAGGATTAGAGTACGGATTAGGGTAAGGTGTAGGATTGGGGTTAGGGTTAGCGTTAGGGTTACAGAATAGGTAATATTAAGGGTAGAGGTAAGCATATGGAAACGAGTTAGGGTCAGACTTGGTGTTAGGGCACAGGTTAGTGTTATTGTACAGATTAGGAGTAGGGTACGGGATAGGATTTTGTGTAGGGATGTGGATAGTGTTAGGCTTAGACCTAGGGTTAGTGTTAGCGAACAGGTAAGGTTTACGGTACACAGGAGTGTACGGAAACATGTTAGTGTCAAAGTACATGTGAGGGCATTGCTTCATTTTGGTGTACGGTTTAAGATATGTGTATGGGTTAGAGTATGTTGTAAGGTTGGTGTTAGCGTTATGTTTAGGGAAAGGACTACGTTTAGCGAACGGTAAGATTTAGGGTACAGGAGAGGATACCGAAAAGTGTTTGGGTCAGGGTACGTGTTAGGGCACGGGTTAGTGTTAGTGTAGTGGTTAGGATTAGTGTATGGGTTAGGGAAAGGTGTAGGGTTGGGGTTATGTTTAGGTGTAGGGTTGGGGTTAGGGTTAGCGAATAGGTAACATTTAGGGTACAGGTGAGCTTATGGAAACGAGTTAGGGTCAGGGTTCATGTTAGCGCACAGGTTAGTGTTAGTGTACGGTTTAGGATTAGGGTACGGATTAGGGTTAGGTGTAGGGTTGGGGTTAGGGTTAGGTTTAGACATAGGGTTAGGGTTAGCGAATGGTAAGATTTAGGGTACAGGAGTGGGTATGGAAAAGTGTTAGGGTCAGGGTACGTGTTAAGGCATGGATTAGTGTTAGTGTACGGGTAAGGATTAGGGTACCGGTTAGGGAAATGGGTAGGGTTGGTGTTATGGTTACGGTTAGGGCTAGGGTGGGAGTTAGCAAACGGTTAAGCTTTACGATAATCGGGATAGTACGGAAAAGTGTTAGTGTCAAAGTACATGTGAGGGCATGGGTTAGTTTTTTTGTACGGGTTAAGTTTAGTGTACGGGTTAGGGTTTGCTGTAGGATTGGTGTTACCATTATGTTTACGGCTAGGGTTAGGGTTAGCGAACAGTAAGATTTAGGGTACAGGAGAGGATACGGAAAAGTGTTAGGGTCAGGATACGTGTTAGGGCATGGGTTAGTGTTCGTGTATGGGTTGGGATTAGGGTACCGGTTAGGGTAAGGGGTAGGGTTGGGGTTAGGTTTAGGGCTAGGGCTAGGTCTACGGTTTGCGTTACCGAATGGGTAAGGTTTAGGGTACAGGCGAGGGTACGGAAAAGTGTTAGTGTCAGGGTACGTGTCAGGGCATGGCTTAGTATTAGTATACTGGTTAGGATTAGGGTACGGTTTGGGTAAGGTTTAGGGTTAGGTTAGGGTTAGCTTTATGGCTAGTTTTAGGGTTAGCGAAATGTAAGGTTTAGGGTACAGGTGATGCTACAGAAAACTGTTAGGGTTAGTGTATGTGTTAGGACACGTGTCAGTGTTAGTGTATGGCTTACGATTAGCATACGGGTTAGGGTAAGGTGTACGGTGGTGTTAGGTCTAGGTTTTGGGATAGGGTTAGGGTTAACGAACGGTAAGGTTTAGGGTACAGGTGAGGTTACGGAAAAGTGTTAGGGTCAGGGTTCATGTTAGGGCAGGTGTTAGGGTGGGTTTACAGGTTAGGATTAGGGTACGGGTTAGGGTAATTGGTAGGGTAGGCGTTATGGTTAGTTTTAGGTGTAGGTTTAAGTTTAGTGAACGGGTAAAGTTCAGGTTACCGGTGAGCGTACGTAAATGTTTTATTGTCAAAGTACGTGTGTTGTATTGGGTTAGTGTTAGTGTATGGGTTAAGATTAGTGTACGTGTTAGGGTAAGGAGTAGGTTTGTAGTTAGGTTTAGGTTTGGGGCTAGGTTTATGGTTAACAAATGGTAAAGTTTAGGATTAGTGTTAGTGTTAGTGTTAGGGTTAGGGGTAGGGTTAGGGTAGGTGTTAGGGCACGAGTTAGTGTTAGTGTATGGGTTATGATTAGGTTATGGGTTAGTGTAAGGTGTGGGGTTGGGGTTAGGTTTAGGTTCAGGGCTAGTGTTAGGGTTAGCGAAAAGGTAACATTAGTGTACAGGTGAGCGTATGGAAACGAGTTAGGGTCAGGGTTAGTGTTAGGGCACAGGTTAGTGTGAGTTAAAGGATTAGGAATAGGGTACATGTTAGGGTTAGGTGTAAGCTTGGTGTTGGGTTTAGGGTTAGGTTTAGACCTAGGGTTAGGGTTAGTGAATGGTAAGGTTTAGGGTTCAGGTGTGGGTATTTAAAAGTGTTAGGGTCAGGGTAAGTGTTAACGCACGGATTAGTGTTAGTGTACAGGTTAGGATTAGGGTACGGGTTAGGGTATTGTGTAGGGTTGGCATTAGGGTTAAGTTTAGGGCTAGGGTTAGGGTTAGCGAACGGTAAGATTTAGGGTACAGGAGAGAGTAGGGTAAAGAGTTAGGGGCAGGGTACGTGTCAGGGCATAGATTAGTGTTTGTGTACGGGTTAGGATTAGGGTACGGTTTAGGGTAAGGTGTTGGGTTGGTGTTAGGTCTTGGTTTAGGGCTATGTTTCGGGTTAGCAAAAGGTAAAGTTTAGGGCACAGGTGAGGGTACAGAAAAGTGTTAGGGTCAGGATTCGTTTCAGGGCATGGATTAATATTAGTGTACTGGTTAGGATTACGGTATGGGTTAGCATAATGGGTAGGGTTGGGATTAGGGTTAGGTTTAGGGCTATGGTTAGGGTTAGCAAAATGTAAGGTTTAGGTTACAGGTGATGGTCCAGAAATGTGTTAGGATCAGGGTACATGTTAGGGCATGGATTAGTGTTAGTGTACTGCTCAGGATTGGGTATGCGTTAGGGTAAGTTTTAATGATGGGTTTAGGTTTACGTTTAGGTATAGGGTTAAGGATAGCAAACGGTATGGTTTAAGGTACAGGTGAGTGTACGGAAAAGTGTAACGGTCAGGGTACCTGTTAGGGCACGTCTAGTGTTAGTGTACGTGTTAGGATTAGGGTACGGGTTAGGGTATTGTGTAGGGTTGGCATTAGGCTTAAGTTTAGGGCTAGGGTTAGGGTTAGCAAACAGGTAAGTTTTATGGTACATGAGTGTACGGAAACGTATTAGTGTCAAAGTACGTGTGAGGGCATGGCATAATTTTGGTGTACGGGTTAAGATTAGTGTACGGGTTAGGGTATGGTGTAGGGTTGGTGTTAGCGTTATGTTTAGGGCTATGGTTACGGTTAGCGAACCAGTAAGGTTTAGGGTACCGGTGAGGGTACGGAAAACTTTTAGGATCAGGGTATGTGTTAGGACACCTGTTAGTGTTAGTGTACGTGTCAGGATTAGCGTACACTTTAGCGTAAGGTGTGGGGTTGGGGTTAGGGTTAGGTTTAGGTCTAGGCTTAGGGTTAGCGAACGGGTAAGTTTGAGGGTACAGTTGAGGTTAAAGAAAAGCGTTTGGGTCAGGTTATGTGTAAGAAACGTGTTAGTGTTAATGTATGGTTAGGATTAGGGTATGGGTTAGGGTAATGGTTAGTGTTGGTGTTAGGGTTACGGATAGGCTTAGCGAACGGTTAAGGCTTCTGGTACATGTGAGTGTATGGAAACGTGTTAGTGTCAAAGTACGTGTGAGGGCAGGGGTTAGTGTTAGTGTAGGGGTTAAAAATAGGGTACGGGTTAGAGTAAGGTGTAGGGTTGGTGTTAGGTTTCGGTTTAAGTCTACACTTAGCGTTAGCTAACGATTAGGTTTAGCGTACAGGTGAGGGTATGGAAAAGTGTTAGGGTCAGGGTACGTTTCAGGGCACTGGTTAGTGTTAGTGTAAGGGTTAGGATTAGGGTATGGGTTAGGGAAAGTTGTAGGGTTGGGGTTATGTTTAGGTGTAGGGTTGGGGTTAGGGTTAGCGAATAGGTAACATTAAGGGTACAGGTGAGCTTATGGATATGAGTTAGGGTCAGTGTTCATGTTAGGGCACAGGTTACTGTTAGTGTACGGATTAGGATTAGGGTACGGGTTAGGGTTAGGTGTAGGGTTGGGGTTAGGGTTAGGTTTAGACATAGGGTTAGGGTTATCGAATGGTAAGATTTAGGGTACAGGAGTGGGTATGGAAAAGTGTTAGGGTCAGGGTACGTGTTAGGGCATGGATTAGTGTTAGTGTACTGGAAAGGATTAGGGTACGGGTTAGGGAAATGGGTAGGGTTGGTGTTATGGTTAGGGTTAGGGCTAGGGTTAGAGTTAATGAATGGGTAAGGTTTACGGTACACGGGAGGGTACGGAAACGTGTTAGTGTCAAAGTACATGTGAGGACATGGGTTAGTTTTTTTGTACGGTTTAAGTTTAGTGTACGGGTTAGGGTATGCTCTAGGGTTGGTGTTAGCGTTATGTTTAGGGCTAGGGTTAGAGTTAGCGAACGGTATGATTTAGGGTACAGGAGAGGATATGGAAAAGTGTTAGGGTCAGGGTACGTGTTAGGGCATGGGTTAGCGATAGTGTATGGGTTGGGATTAGGGTACGGGTTAGGGTAAGGGGTAGGGTTGTGGTTAGGGTTAGGGCTAGGGCTAGGGCTAGGGTTAGGGTTAGCGAATGGGTAAGGTTTAGGGTACAGGTGAGGGTACGGAAAATTGTTAGGTTCACGGTACGTGTCAGGGCATGGCTTACTATTAGTATACTGTTTAGGATTAGGTAAGGTTTCGGTAAGGTTTAGGGTTGTGGTTACGACTAGCTTTATGACTAGGGTTAGGGTTAGCGAAATGTCAGGTTTAGGGTACAGGTGATGGTACAGAAAAGTGTTAGGATTAGTGTATGTGTTAGGACACGTGTCAGTGTTAGTGTATGGCTTAGGATTAGCATACGGGTTAGGGTAAGGTGTACGGTTGGGGTTACGTCTAGGTTTAGGGCTAGGGTTAGAGTTAGCGAACCGTAAGGTTTAGGGTACAGCTGAGGTTACGGAAAAGTGTTAGAGTCAGGGTACGTGTTAGGGCAGGGTTTTGTGTGGGTTTACAGGTTAGGTTTAGGGTACGGGTTAGGGTAATTGGTAGGGTTGGCGTTATGGTTAGTCTTAAGGGTAGGGTTAAGTTTAGTGAATGGGTAAGGTTTAGGTTACAGCTGAGCGTATGGAAATATTTTATTGTCAAATTACGTGTGCGGTATTGGGTTAGTGTTAGTGTATGGGTTAAGATTAGTGTACGTGTTAGGGTAAGGAGTAGGGTTGTAGTTAGGTTTAGGTTTGGGGCAAGGGTTATGGTTAACAAATGGTAAAGTTTAGGGTTAGTGTTAATTTTAGGGTTAGGGTTAGAGGTAGGGTTAGGGTAGGTGTTAGGGCCCGAGTTAGGATTAGTGTATGGGTTATGATTAGGGTATGGGTTAGGGTAAGGTGTAGGGTTGGGGGTAGGTTTAGGTTTAGGGCTAGTGTTAGGGTTAGCGGATAGGTAACATTAGAGTACAGGTGAGCGTATGGAAACGAGTTAGGCTCAGGGTTCGTGTTAGGGCACAGGTTAGTGTTAGTGTAAGGATTAGGATTAGGGTACATATTAGGGTTAGGTGTAGGGTTGGGGTTTGGTTTAGGGTTAGGTTTAGACCTAGGGTTAGGGCTAGTGAATGGTAAGGTTTAGGGTTCAGGTGTGGGTATGGAAAAGTGTTAGGGTCAGGGTAAGTGTTAATGCACGGATGAGTGTTAGTGTACGAGTTAGGATTAGGGTACGGTTTAGGGTAATGGGTAGGGTTGGCGTTAGTTTTAAGATTAGGGCTAGGGTTAGGGTTACCGAACAGGTAAGTTTTATGGTACATGAGTGTACGGAAACGTGTTAGTGTCAAAGTACGTGTGAGGGCATTGCATAATTTTGGTGTACGGGTTAAGATTAGTGTACGGGTTAGGGTATGGTGTAGGCTTAGTGTTAGCGTTATGTTTAGGCCTAGAGTTAAGGTTAGCGAACCAGTAAGGTTTAGGGTACAGGTGAGGGTACAGAAAACTTTTAGGATCAGGGTATGTGTTAGGACACCTGTTAATGTTAGTGTATGTGTCAGGATTAGCGTACAGCTTAGGGTAAGGTGTGGGGTTGGGGTTAGGGTTAGGTTTAGGGCTAGGCTTAGGGTTAGCTAACGGTAAGTTTTAGGGTACAGTTGAGGTTACAGAAGAGCGTTTGGGTCAGGTTATGTGTTAGGAAACGTGTTAGTGTTAATGTATGGTTAAGATTAGGGTATGGGTTAGGGTAATGGTTAGTGTTGGCGTTAGGGTTAGGGATAGGCTTAGCGAATGGTTAAGGCTTATGGTACATGTGAGTGTATGGAAACGTGTTAGTGTCAAAGTACGTGTGAGGGCATGGGTTAGTGTTAGTGTAGGGGTTAAAAATAGGGTACGGGTTAGAGTAAGGTGTAGGGTTGGTGTTAGGTTTAAGTTTAAGTCTACAGTTAGGGTTAGCTAACGATTAGGTTTAGCGTACAGGTGAGGGTATGGAAAAGTGTTAGGGTCCGGGTACGTTTCAGGGCACTGCTTAGTGTTAGTGTACGGTTTATGATTACGGTATGAGTTAGGGTAAGATGTAGGGTGGGCGTTAGGGTTAGGTTTAGAGCTAGGGTTAGGGTTAGCGAAATGTAAGGTTTAGGGTACAGGTGAGGGTACAGAAAAGTGTCACGGTTCGTGTACGTGTCCAGGCAAGGTTTAGTATTAGGGTACGGGTTAGGATTACAGTACGGATTAGGGTAAGGTGTAGTATTGGGGTTAGGGTTAGGGTTAGAGAATAGGTAATATTTAGGGTACAGGTAAGCATATGGAAACGAGTTAGGGTCAAGCTTCCTGTTAGGGCACAGGTTAGTGTTATTGTGCGGATTAGGATTAGGATACGGGTTAGGATTTTGTGTAGGGTTGTGGATAGTGTTAGGCTTAGACCTAGGGTTAGTGTTAGCGAACAGGTAATGTTTACGGTACACAGGAGGGTACGGAAACGTGTTAGTGTCAAAGTACATGTGAGGGCATTGCTTAATTTTTGTTTACAGCTTAAGATTAGTGTATGGGTTAGGGTATGTTGTAAGGTTGGTGTTAGCGTTATGTTTAGGGAAAGGGTTAGGTTTAGCAAACTGTAAGATTTAGCGTACTGGAGAGGATACGGAAAAGTGTTAGGGTCAGGGTACGTGTTAGTGCATGGTTTAGTGTTAGTGTACGGGTTAGGATTAGGGTATGGGTTATGTTTAGGTGTAGGGTTGGGATTAGGGTTAGCGAATAGGTAACTTTTAGGGTAGAGGTGAACTTATGGATACGAGTTAGGGTCAGGGTTCATGTTAGTGCACCGGTTAGTGTTAGTGTACGGATTAGGATTAGGGTACTGGTTAAGGTTAGGTGTAGGGATGGGGTTAGGTTTAGCTTTAGACATAGGGTTAGGGTTAGTGAATGGTAAGATTTAGGGTAGAGGAGTGGGTATGGAAAAGTGTTAGGGTCAGGGTACGTGTTAGGTCATGGATTACTGTTAGTGTACGGGTAAGGATTAGGGTACGCGTTAGGGAAATGGGTAGGGTTGGTGTTATGGTTAGGGTTAGGGCTAGGGTTAGAGTTAGCGAACGGGTAAAGTTTACGGTACACGGGAGGGTACGTAAATGTGTTAGTGTCAAAGTACATGTGAGGGCATGGGTTAGTTTTTTTGTACGGGTTAAGTTTAGTGTACGGGTTAGGGTATGCTGTAGGGTTGGTGTTAGCGTTATGTTTAGGGCTAGGGTTAGGGTTAGCGAACGGTAAGATTTAGGGTACAGGAGAGGATACGGAAAAGTGTTAGGGTCGGGGTACGTGTTAGGGCAAGGGTTAGTATTAGTGTATGGGTTGGCATTAGAGTACGGGTTAGGGTAAGGGGTAGGGTTGTGGTTAGGGTTAGGGCTAGGGCTAGGGCTAGGGTAAGGGTTAGCGAATGCGTAAGGTTTAGGGTACAGGTTAGGGTATGGAAAAGTGTTAGGTTCAGGGTACGTGTCAGGGCATCGCTTAGTATTAGTATACTGGTTAGGATTAGGGTACGGTTTGGTTAAGGTTTAGGGATGGGGTTAGGGTTATCTTTATGGCTAGGGTTAGGGTTAGCGAAATGTCAGGTTTAGGGTACAGGTGATGGTACAGAAAAGTGTTAGGGTTATTGTATGTGTTAGGACACGAGTCAGTGTTAGTGTATGGCTTAGGATGAGTATACGGGTTAGGGTAAGGTGTACGGTTGGGGTTAGGTCTAGGTTTAGGTCTAGGGTTAGAGTTAGCGAACCATAAGGTTTAGGGTACAGCTGAGGTTACAGAAAAGTGTTAGGGTCAGGGTACGTGTTAGGGCAGGGGTTAGTGTGGGTTTAGAGGTTAGGATTAGGGTACGGGTTTGGGTAATTGGTAGGGTTGGCGTTATGGTTAGTGTTATAGGTAGGGTTAAGTTTAGTGAACGGGTAAGGTTTAGGTTACAGCTGAGCGTATGGAAATATTTTACTGTCAAAGTACGTGGGCGGCCTTGGGTTAGTGTTAGTGTACGGGTTAAGATTAGTGTACGTGTTAGGGTAAGGAATAGGGTTGTAGTTAGGTTTAGGTTTCGGGCTAGGGTTATGGTTAACAAATGGTAAAGTTTAGGGTTAGTGTTGGTGTTAGGCTTAGGGGTAGGGGTAAGTTTAGGGTAGGTGTTAGGGCACGAGTTAGTGTTAGTGTATGGGTTATGATTAGGGTATGGGTTAGGGTAAGGTGTAGGGTTGGGGTTAGGTTTAGGTTTAGGGCTAGTGTTTGGGTTAGCGAATAGGTAACATTAGAATACAGGTGAGCGTATGGAAACGAGTTAGGATCAGGGTTCATGTTAGGGCACAGTTTAGTGTTAGTGTAAGGATTAGGATTAGGGTACATGTTAGGGTTAGGTGTAGGGTTAGGGTTGGGTTTAGGGTTAGGTTTAGACTTAGGGTTAGGGTTAGTGAATGGTAAGGTTTAGGGTTCAGGTGTGGGTATGAAAAAGTGTTAGGGTCAGGGTAAGTGTTAAGGCATGGATTAGTGTTAGTGTGCGAGTTAGGATTAGGGTACGGTTTAGGGTAATGTGTAGGGTTGGCGTTAGGTTTAAGTTTAGGGCTAGGCTTAGGGTGAGCGAAAAGATAAGTTTTATGGTACATGAGTGTACGGAAACGTGTTAGTGTCAAAGTACGTGTGAGGGCATTGCATAATTTTGGAGTACGGGTTAAGATTAGTGTACGGGTTAGGGTATGGTGTAGGCTTGGTGTTAACGTTATGTTTAGGCCTAGGGTTACGGTTAGCGAACCAGTAAGGTTTAGGGTACAGGTGAGGGTACAGAAAACTTTTAGGGTCAGGGTATGTGTTAGGACACCTGTTAGTGTTAGTGTACGTGTCAGGATTAGCGTACAGTTTAGGGTAAGGTGTGGGGTTGGGGTTAGGGTTAGGTTTAGGGCTAGGCTTAGGGTTAGCGAACGGGTAAGTTTTAGGGTACAGTTGAGGTTACGGAAAAGCGTTTGGGTCAGGTTATGTGTTAGGAAACGTGTTAGTGTTAATGTATGGTTAGGATTAGGGTATGGGTTAGGGTAATGGTTAGTGTCGGCATTAGGGTTAGGGATAGGCTTAGCGAATGGTTAAGGCTTATGGTACATGTGAGTGTATGGAAACGTGTTAGTGTCAAAGTACATGTGAGGGCATGGGTTAGTGTTAGTGTAGGGGTTAAAAATAGGGTACGTGTTAGAGTAAGGTGTAGGCTTGGTGTTAGGGTTAGGTTTAAGTCTACAGTTAGGGTAAGCTAACAATTAGGTTTAGCGTACAGGAGAGGGTGTGGAAAAGTGTTAGGGACAGGGTACGTTTCAGGGCACTGGTTAGTGTTAGTGTACGGTTTAGAATTAGGGTATGGGTTAGGGTAAGATGTAGGGTTTCCGTTAGGGTTAGGTTTAGAGCTAGGGTTAAGGTTAGCGAACCGCTAAGGTTTAGGTTACAGGGGAGGATACAGAAATGTTTTAGGGTCAAAATACATTTGCGGAAATGGGTTCGTGTTAGTGTACGGGTTAAGATTAGTGTACGTGTTAGGGTAAGGTGTAGGGTTGGAGTTAGATTTAGCTTTAGGGCTAGGGTTAGGGTTAGCGAAATGTAATGTTTAGGGTACAGGTGCGTGTACATTAAAGTGTTATGGTCCGTGTACATGTCAGGGCACCGATTAGTATTAGGGTACGGGTTAGGATTAGAGTACGGATTAGGGTAAGGTGTAGGATTGGGGTTAGGGTTAGCGTTAGGGTTACAGAATAGGTAATATTAAGGGTAGAGGTAAGCATATGGAAACGAGTTAGGGTCAGACTTGGTGTTAGGGCACAGGTTAGTGTTATTGTACAGATTAGGAGTAGGGTACGGGATAGGATTTTGTGTAGGGATGTGGATAGTGTTAGGCTTAGACCTAGGGTTAGTGTTAGCGAACAGGTAAGGTTTACGGTACACAGGAGTGTACGGAAACATGTTAGTGTCAAAGTACATGTGAGGGCATTGCTTCATTTTGGTGTACGGTTTAAGATATGTGTATGGGTTAGAGTATGTTGTAAGGTTGGTGTTAGCGTTATGTTTAGGGAAAGGACTACGTTTAGCGAACGGTAAGATTTAGGGTACAGGAGAGGATACCGAAAAGTGTTTGGGTCAGGGTACGTGTTAGGGCACGGGTTAGTGTTAGTGTAGTGGTTAGGATTAGTGTATGGGTTAGGGAAAGGTGTAGGGTTGGGGTTATGTTTAGGTGTAGGGTTGGGGTTAGGGTTAGCGAATAGGTAACATTTAGGGTACAGGTGAGCTTATGGAAACGAGTTAGGGTCAGGGTTCATGTTAGCGCACAGGTTAGTGTTAGTGTACGGTTTAGGATTAGGGTACGGATTAGGGTTAGGTGTAGGGTTGGGGTTAGGGTTAGGTTTAGACATAGGGTTAGGGTTAGCGAATGGTAAGATTTAGGGTACAGGAGTGGGTATGGAAAAGTGTTAGGGTCAGGGTACGTGTTAAGGCATGGATTAGTGTTAGTGTACGGGTAAGGATTAGGGTACCGGTTAGGGAAATGGGTAGGGTTGGTGTTATGGTTACGGTTAGGGCTAGGGTGGGAGTTAGCAAACGGTTAAGCTTTACGATAATCGGGATAGTACGGAAAAGTGTTAGTGTCAAAGTACATGTGAGGGCATGGGTTAGTTTTTTTGTACGGGTTAAGTTTAGTGTACGGGTTAGGGTTTGCTGTAGGATTGGTGTTACCATTATGTTTACGGCTAGGGTTAGGGTTAGCGAACAGTAAGATTTAGGGTACAGGAGAGGATACGGAAAAGTGTTAGGGTCAGGATACGTGTTAGGGCATGGGTTAGTGTTCGTGTATGGGTTGGGATTAGGGTACCGGTTAGGGTAAGGGGTAGGGTTGGGGTTAGGTTTAGGGCTAGGGCTAGGTCTACGGTTTGGGTTACCAAATGGGTAAGGTTTAGGGTACAGGCGAGGGTACGGAAAAGTGTTAGTGTCAGGGTACGTGTCAGGGCATGGCTTAGTATTAGTATACTGGTTAGGATTAGGGTACGGTTTGGGTAAGGTTTAGGGTTAGGTTAGGGTTAGCTTTATGGCTAGTTTTAGGGTTAGCGAAATGTAAGGTTTAGGGTACAGGTGATGCTACAGAAAAGTGTTAGGGTTAGTGTATGTGTTAGGACACGTGTCAGTGTTAGTGTATGGCTTACGATTAGCATACGGGTTAGGGTAAGGTGTACGGTGGTGTTAGGTCTAGGTTTTGGGATAGGGTTAGGGTTAACGAACGGTAAGGTTTAGGGTACAGGTGAGGTTACGGAAAAGTGTTAGGGTCAGGGTTCGTGTTAGGGCAGGTGTTAAGGTGGGTTTACAGGTTAGGATTAGGGTACGGGTTAGGGTAATTGGTAGGGTAGGCGTTATGGTTAGTTTTAGGTGTAGGTTTAAGTTTAGTGAACGGGTAAAGTTCAGGTTACCGGTGAGCGTACGTAAATGTTTTATTGTCAAAGTACGTGTGTTGTATTGGGTTAGTGTTAGTGTATGGGTTAAGATTAGTGTACGTGTTAGGGTAAGGAGTAGGTTTGTAGTTAGGTTTAGGTTTGGGGCTAGGTTTATGGTTAACAAATGGTAAAGTTTAGGATTAGTGTTAGTGTTAGGGTTAGGGTTAGGGGTAGGGTTAGGGTAGGTGTTAGGGCACGAGTTAGTGTTAGTGTATGGGTTATGATTAGGTTATGGGTTAGTGTAAGGTGTGGGGTTGGGGTTAGGTTTAGGTTCAGGGCTAGTGTTAGGGTTAGCGAAAAGGTAACATTAGTGTACAGGTGAGCGTATGGAAACGAGTTAGGGTCAGGGTTAGTGTTAGGGCACAGGTTAGTGTGAGTTAAAGGATTAGGAATAGGGTACATGTTAGGGTTAGGTGTAAGCTTGGTGTTGGGTTTAGGGTTAGGTTTAGACCTAGGGTTAGGGTTAGTGAATGGTAAGGTTTAGGGTTCAGGTGTGGGTATTTAAAAGTGTTAGGGTCAGGGTAAGTGTTAACGCACGGATTAGTGTTAGTGTACAGGTTAGGATTAGGGTACGGGTTAGGGTATTGTGTAGGGTTGGCATTAGGGTTAAGTTTAGGGCTAGGGTTAGGGTTAGCGAACGGTAAGATTTAGGGTACAGGAGAGAGTAGGGTAAAGAGTTAGGGGCAGGGTACGTGTCAGGGCATAGATTAGTGTTTGTGTACGGGTTAGGATTAGGGTACGGTTTAGGGTAAGGTGTTGGGTTGGTGTTAGGTCTTGGTTTAGGGCTATGTTTCGGGTTAGCAAAAGGTAAAGTTTAGGGCACAGGTGAGGGTACAGAAAAGTGTTAGGGTCAGGATTCGTTTCAGGGCATGGATTAATATTAGTGTACTGGTTAGGATTACGGTATGGGTTAGCATAATGGGTAGGGTTGGGATTAGGGTTAGGTTTAGGGCTATGGTTAGGGTTAGCAAAATGTAAGGTTTAGGTTACAGGTGATGGTCCAGAAATGTGTTAGGATCAGGGTACATGTTAGGGCATGGATTAGTGTTAGTGTACTGCTCAGGATTGGGTATGCGTTAGGGTAAGTTTTAATGATGGGTTTAGGTTTACGTTTAGGTATAGGGTTAAGGATAGCAAACGGTATGGTTTAAGGTACAGGTGAGTGTACGGAAAAGTGTAACGGTCAGGGTACCTGTTAGGGCACGTCTAGTGTTAGTGTACGTGTTAGGATTAGGGTACGGGTTAGGGTATTGTGTAGGGTTGGCATTAGGCTTAAGTTTAGGGCTAGGGTTAGGGTTAGCAAACAGGTAAGTTTTATGGTACATGAGTGTACGGAAACGTATTAGTGTCAAAGTACGTGTGAGGGCATGGCATAATTTTGGTGTACGGGTTAAGATTAGTGTACGGGTTAGGGTATGGTGTAGGGTTGGTGTTAGCGTTATGTTTAGGGCTATGGTTACGGTTAGCGAACCAGTAAGGTTTAGGGTACCGGTGAGGGTACGGAAAACTTTTAGGATCAGGGTATGTGTTAGGACACCTGTTAGTGTTAGTGTACGTGTCAGGATTAGCGTACACTTTAGCGTAAGGTGTGGGGTTGGGGTTAGGGTTAGGTTTAGGTCTAGGCTTAGGGTTAGCGAACGGGTAAGTTTGAGGGTACAGTTGAGGTTAAAGAAAAGCGTTTGGGTCAGGTTATGTGTTAGGAAACGTGTTAGTGTTAATGTATGGTTAAGATTAGGGTATGGGTTAGGGTAATGGTTAGTGTTGGCGTTAGGGTTAGGGATAGGCTTAGCGAACGGTTAAGGCTTATGGTACATGTGAGTGTATGGAAACGTGTTAGTGTCAAAGTACGTGTGAGGGCATGGGTTAGTGTTAGTGTAGGGGTTAAAAATAGGGTACGGGTTAGAGTAAGGTGTAGGGTTGGTGTTAGGTTTAGGTTTAAGTCTACAGTTAGGGTTAGCTAACGATTAGGTTTAGCGTACAGGTGAGGGTATGGAAAAGTGTTAGGGTCCGGGTACGTTTCAGGGCACTGCTTAGTGTTAGTGTACGGTTTATGATTACGGTATGAGTTAGGGTAAGATGTAGGGTGGGCGTTAGGGTTAGGTTTAGAGCTAGGGTTAGGGTTAGCGAACGGGTAAGCTTTAGGTTACAGGGGAGGGTACGGAAATGTTTTAGGGTCAAAATACATTTGCGGGAATGCGTTACTGTTAGTGTAGAGGTTAAGATTAGAGTACGTGTTAGGGTAAGGTGTAGGGTTGGAGTTAGATTTAGCTTTAGGGCTAGGGTTAGGGTTAGCGAAATGTAAGGTTTAGGGTACAGGTGAGGGTACAGAAAAGTGTCACGGTTCGTGTACGTGTCCAGGCAAGGTTTAGTATTAGGGTACGGGTTAGGATTACAGTACGGATTAGGGTAAGGTGTAGTATTGGGGTTAGGGTTAGGGTTAGAGAATAGGTAATATTTAGGGTACAGGTAAGCATATGGAAACGAGTTAGGGTCAAGCTTCCTGTTAGGGCACAGGTTAGTGTTATTGTGCGGATTAGGATTAGGATACGGGTTAGGATTTTGTGTAGGGTTGTGGATAGTGTTAGGCTTAGACCTAGGGTTAGTGTTAGCGAACAGGTAATGTTTACGGTACACAGGAGGGTACGGAAACGTGTTAGTGTCAAAGTACATGTGAGGGCATTGCTTAATTTTTGTTTACAGCTTAAGATTAGTGTATGGGTTAGGGTATGTTGTAAGGTTGGTGTTAGCGTTATGTTTAGGGAAAGGGTTAGGTTTAGCAAACTGTAAGATTTAGCGTACTGGAGAGGATACGGAAAAGTGTTAGGGTCAGGGTACGTGTTAGTGCATGGTTTAGTGTTAGTGTACGGGTTAGGATTAGGGTATGGGTTATGTTTAGGTGTAGGGTTGGGATTAGGGTTAGCGAATAGGTAACTTTTAGGGTAGAGGTGAACTTATGGATACGAGTTAGGGTCAGGGTTCATGTTAGTGCACCGGTTAGTGTTAGTGTACGGATTAGGATTAGGGTACTGGTTAAGGTTAGGTGTAGGGATGGGGTTAGGTTTAGCTTTAGACATAGGGTTAGGGTTAGTGAATGGTAAGATTTAGGGTAGAGGAGTGGGTATGGAAAAGTGTTAGGGTCAGGGTACGTGTTAGGTCATGGATTACTGTTAGTGTACGGGTAAGGATTAGGGTACGCGTTAGGGAAATGGGTAGGGTTGGTGTTATGGTTAGGGTTAGGGCTAGGGTTAGAGTTAGCGAACGGGTAAAGTTTACGGTACACGGGAGGGTACGTAAATGTGTTAGTGTCAAAGTACATGTGAGGGCATGGGTTAGTTTTTTTGTACGGGTTAAGTTTAGTGTACGGGTTAGGGTATGCTGTAGGGTTGGTGTTAGCGTTATGTTTAGGGCTAGGGTTAGGGTTAGCGAACGGTAAGATTTAGGGTACAGGAGAGGATACGGAAAAGTGTTAGGGTCGGGGTACGTGTTAGGGCAAGGGTTAGTATTAGTGTATGGGTTGGCATTAGAGTACGGGTTAGGGTAAGGGGTAGGGTTGTGGTTAGGGTTAGGGCTAGGGCTAGGGCTAGGGTAAGGGTTAGCGAATGCGTAAGGTTTAGGGTACAGGTTAGGGTATGGAAAAGTGTTAGGTTCAGGGTACGTGTCAGGGCATCGCTTAGTATTAGTATACTGGTTAGGATTAGGGTACGGTTTGGTTAAGGTTTAGGGATGGGGTTAGGGTTATCTTTATGGCTAGGGTTAGGGTTAGCGAAATGTCAGGTTTAGGGTACAGGTGATGGTACAGAAAAGTGTTAGGGTTATTGTATGTGTTAGGACACGAGTCAGTGTTAGTGTATGGCTTAGGATGAGTATACGGGTTAGGGTAAGGTGTACGGTTGGGGTTAGGTCTAGGTTTAGGTCTAGGGTTAGAGTTAGCGAACCATAAGGTTTAGGGTACAGCTGAGGTTACAGAAAAGTGTTAGGGTCAGGGTACGTGTTAGGGCAGGGGTTAGTGTGGGTTTAGAGGTTAGGATTAGGGTACGGGTTTGGGTAATTGGTAGGGTTGGCGTTATGGTTAGTGTTATAGGTAGGGTTAAGTTTAGTGAACGGGTAAGGTTTAGGTTACAGCTGAGCGTATGGAAATATTTTACTGTCAAAGTACGTGGGCGGCCTTGGGTTAGTGTTAGTGTACGGGTTAAGATTAGTGTACGTGTTAGGGTAAGGAATAGGGTTGTAGTTAGGTTTAGGTTTCGGGCTAGGGTTATGGTTAACAAATGGTAAAGTTTAGGGTTAGTGTTGGTGTTAGGCTTAGGGGTAGGGGTAAGTTTAGGGTAGGTGTTAGGGCACGAGTTAGTGTTAGTGTATGGGTTATGATTAGGGTATGGGTTAGGGTAAGGTGTAGGGTTGGGGTTAGGTTTAGGTTTAGGGCTAGTGTTTGGGTTAGCGAATAGGTAACATTAGAATACAGGTGAGCGTATGGAAACGAGTTAGGATCAGGGTTCATGTTAGGGCACAGTTTAGTGTTAGTGTAAGGATTAGGATTAGGGTACATGTTAGGGTTAGGTGTAGGGTTAGGGTTGGGTTTAGGGTTAGGTTTAGACTTAGGGTTAGGGTTAGTGAATGGTAAGGTTTAGGGTTCAGGTGTGGGTATGAAAAAGTGTTAGGGTCAGGGTAAGTGTTAAGGCATGGATTAGTGTTAGTGTGCGAGTTAGGATTAGGGTACGGTTTAGGGTAATGTGTAGGGTTGGCGTTAGGTTTAAGTTTAGGGCTAGGCTTAGGGTGAGCGAAAAGATAAGTTTTATGGTACATGAGTGTACGGAAACGTGTTAGTGTCAAAGTACGTGTGAGGGCATTGCATAATTTTGGAGTACGGGTTAAGATTAGTGTACGGGTTAGGGTATGGTGTAGGCTTGGTGTTAACGTTATGTTTAGGCCTAGGGTTACGGTTAGCGAACCAGTAAGGTTTAGGGTACAGGTGAGGGTACAGAAAACTTTTAGGGTCAGGGTATGTGTTAGGACACCTGTTAGTGTTAGTGTACGTGTCAGGATTAGCGTACAGTTTAGGGTAAGGTGTGGGGTTGGGGTTAGGGTTAGGTTTAGGGCTAGGCTTAGGGTTAGCGAACGGGTAAGTTTTAGGGTACAGTTGAGGTTACGGAAAAGCGTTTGGGTCAGGTTATGTGTTAGGAAACGTGTTAGTGTTAATGTATGGTTAGGATTAGGGTATGGGTTAGGGTAATGGTTAGTGTCGGCATTAGGGTTAGGGATAGGCTTAGCGAATGGTTAAGGCTTATGGTACATGTGAGTGTATGGAAACGTGTTAGTGTCAAAGTACATGTGAGGGCATGGGTTAGTGTTAGTGTAGGGGTTAAAAATAGGGTACGTGTTAGAGTAAGGTGTAGGCTTGGTGTTAGGGTTAGGTTTAAGTCTACAGTTAGGGTAAGCTAACAATTAGGTTTAGCGTACAGGAGAGGGTGTGGAAAAGTGTTAGGGACAGGGTACGTTTCAGGGCACTGGTTAGTGTTAGTGTACGGTTTAGAATTAGGGTATGGGTTAGGGTAAGATGTAGGGTTTCCGTTAGGGTTAGGTTTAGAGCTAGGGTTAAGGTTAGCGAACCGCTAAGGTTTAGGTTACAGGGGAGGATACAGAAATGTTTTAGGGTCAAAATACATTTGCGGAAATGGGTTCGTGTTAGTGTACGGGTTAAGATTAGTGTACGTGTTAGGGTAAGGTGTAGGGTTGGAGTTAGATTTAGCTTTAGGGCTAGGGTTAGGGTTAGCGAAATGTAATGTTTAGGGTACAGGTGCGTGTACATTAAAGTGTTATGGTCCGTGTACATGTCAGGGCACCGATTAGTATTAGGGTACGGGTTAGGATTAGAGTACGGATTAGGGTAAGGTGTAGGATTGGGGTTAGGGTTAGCGTTAGGGTTACAGAATAGGTAATATTAAGGGTAGAGGTAAGCATATGGAAACGAGTTAGGGTCAGACTTGGTGTTAGGGCACAGGTTAGTGTTATTGTACAGATTAGGAGTAGGGTACGGGATAGGATTTTGTGTAGGGATGTGGATAGTGTTAGGCTTAGACCTAGGGTTAGTGTTAGCGAACAGGTAAGGTTTACGGTACACAGGAGTGTACGGAAACATGTTAGTGTCAAAGTACATGTGAGGGCATTGCTTCATTTTGGTGTACGGTTTAAGATATGTGTATGGGTTAGAGTATGTTGTAAGGTTGGTGTTAGCGTTATGTTTAGGGAAAGGACTACGTTTAGCGAACGGTAAGATTTAGGGTACAGGAGAGGATACCGAAAAGTGTTTGGGTCAGGGTACGTGTTAGGGCACGGGTTAGTGTTAGTGTAGTGGTTAGGATTAGTGTATGGGTTAGGGAAAGGTGTAGGGTTGGGGTTATGTTTAGGTGTAGGGTTGGGGTTAGGGTTAGCGAATAGGTAACATTTAGGGTACAGGTGAGCTTATGGAAACGAGTTAGGGTCAGGGTTCATGTTAGCGCACAGGTTAGTGTTAGTGTACGGTTTAGGATTAGGGTACGGATTAGGGTTAGGTGTAGGGTTGGGGTTAGGGTTAGGTTTAGACATAGGGTTAGGGTTAGCGAATGGTAAGATTTAGGGTACAGGAGTGGGTATGGAAAAGTGTTAGGGTCAGGGTACGTGTTAAGGCATGGATTAGTGTTAGTGTACGGGTAAGGATTAGGGTACCGGTTAGGGAAATGGGTAGGGTTGGTGTTATGGTTACGGTTAGGGCTAGGGTGGGAGTTAGCAAACGGTTAAGCTTTACGATAATCGGGATAGTACGGAAAAGTGTTAGTGTCAAAGTACATGTGAGGGCATGGGTTAGTTTTTTTGTACGGGTTAAGTTTAGTGTACGGGTTAGGGTTTGCTGTAGGATTGGTGTTACCATTATGTTTACGGCTAGGGTTAGGGTTAGCGAACAGTAAGATTTAGGGTACAGGAGAGGATACGGAAAAGTGTTAGGGTCAGGATACGTGTTAGGGCATGGGTTAGTGTTCGTGTATGGGTTGGGATTAGGGTACCGGTTAGGGTAAGGGGTAGGGTTGGGGTTAGGTTTAGGGCTAGGGCTAGGTCTACGGTTTGGGTTACCAAATGGGTAAGGTTTAGGGTACAGGCGAGGGTACGGAAAAGTGTTAGTGTCAGGGTACGTGTCAGGGCATGGCTTAGTATTAGTATACTGGTTAGGATTAGGGTACGGTTTGGGTAAGGTTTAGGGTTAGGTTAGGGTTAGCTTTATGGCTAGTTTTAGGGTTAGCGAAATGTAAGGTTTAGGGTACAGGTGATGCTACAGAAAAGTGTTAGGGTTAGTGTATGTGTTAGGACACGTGTCAGTGTTAGTGTATGGCTTACGATTAGCATACGGGTTAGGGTAAGGTGTACGGTGGTGTTAGGTCTAGGTTTTGGGATAGGGTTAGGGTTAACGAACGGTAAGGTTTAGGGTACAGGTGAGGTTACGGAAAAGTGTTAGGGTCAGGGTTCGTGTTAGGGCAGGTGTTAGGGTGGGTTTACAGGTTAGGATTAGGGTACGGGTTAGGGTAATTGGTAGGGTAGGCGTTATGGTTAGTTTTAGGTGTAGGTTTAAGTTTAGTGAACGGGTAAAGTTCAGGTTACCGGTGAGCGTACGTAAATGTTTTATTGTCAAAGTACGTGTGTTGTATTGGGTTAGTGTTAGTGTATGGGTTAAGATTAGTGTACGTGTTAGGGTAAGGAGTAGGTTTGTAGTTAGGTTTAGGTTTGGGGCTAGGTTTATGGTTAACAAATGCTAAAGTTTAGGATTAGTGTTAGTGTTAGGGTTAGGGTTAGGGGTAGGGTTAGGGTAGGTGTTAGGGCACGAGTTAGTGTTAGTGTATGGGTTATGATTAGGTTATGGGTTAGTGTAAGGTGTGGGGTTGGGGTTAGGTTTAGGTTCAGGGCTAGTGTTAGGGTTAGCGAAAAGGTAACATTAGTGTACAGGTGAGCGTATGGAAACGAGTTAGGGTCAGGGTTAGTGTTAGGGCACAGGTTAGTGTGAGTTAAAGGATTAGGAATAGGGTACATGTTAGGGTTAGGTGTAAGCTTGGTGTTGGGTTTAGGGTTAGGTTTAGACCTAGGGTTAGGGTTAGTGAATGGTAAGGTTTAGGGTTCAGGTGTGGGTATTTAAAAGTGTTAGGGTCAGGGTAAGTGTTAACGCACGGATTAGTGTTAGTGTACAGGTTAGGATTAGGGTACGGGTTAGGGTATTGTGTAGGGTTGGCATTAGGGTTAAGTTTAGGGCTAGGGTTAGGGTTAGCGAACGGTAAGATTTAGGGTACAGGAGAGAGTAGGGTAAAGAGTTAGGGGCAGGGTACGTGTCAGGGCATAGATTAGTGTTTGTGTACGGGTTAGGATTAGGGTACGGTTTAGGGTAAGGTGTTGGGTTGGTGTTAGGTCTTGGTTTAGGGCTATGTTTCGGGTTAGCAAAAGGTAAAGTTTAGGGCACAGGTGAGGGTACAGAAAAGTGTTAGGGTCAGGATTCGTTTCAGGGCATGGATTAATATTAGTGTACTGGTTAGGATTACGGTATGGGTTAGCATAATGGGTAGGGTTGGGATTAGGGTTAGGTTTAGGGCTATGGTTAGGGTTAGCAAAATGTAAGGTTTAGGTTACAGGTGATGGTCCAGAAATGTGTTAGGATCAGGGTACATGTTAGGGCATGGATTAGTGTTAGTGTACTGCTCAGGATTGGGTATGCGTTAGGGTAAGTTTTAATGATGGGTTTAGGTTTACGTTTAGGTATAGGGTTAAGGATAGCAAACGGTATGGTTTAAGGTACAGGTGAGTGTACGGAAAAGTGTAACGGTCAGGGTACCTGTTAGGGCACGTCTAGTGTTAGTGTACGTGTTAGGATTAGGGTACGGGTTAGGGTATTGTGTAGGGTTGGCATTAGGCTTAAGTTTAGGGCTAGGGTTAGGGTTAGCAAACAGGTAAGTTTTATGGTACATGAGTGTACGGAAACGTATTAGTGTCAAAGTACGTGTGAGGGCATGGCATAATTTTGGTGTACGGGTTAAGATTAGTGTACGGGTTAGGGTATGGTGTAGGGTTGGTGTTAGCGTTATGTTTAGGGCTATGGTTACGGTTAGCGAACCAGTAAGGTTTAGGGTACCGGTGAGGGTACGGAAAACTTTTAGGATCAGGGTATGTGTTAGGACACCTGTTAGTGTTAGTGTACGTGTCAGGATTAGCGTACACTTTAGCGTAAGGTGTGGGGTTGGGGTTAGGGTTAGGTTTAGGTCTAGGCTTAGGGTTAGCGAACGGGTAAGTTTGAGGGTACAGTTGAGGTTAAAGAAAAGCGTTTGGGTCAGGTTATGTGTAAGAAACGTGTTAGTGTTAATGTATGGTTAGGATTAGGGTATGGGTTAGGGTAATGGTTAGTGTTGGTGTTAGGGTTACGGATAGGCTTAGCGAACGGTTAAGGCTTCTGGTACATGTGAGTGTATGGAAACGTGTTAGTGTCAAAGTACGTGTGAGGGCAGGGGTTAGTGTTAGTGTAGGGGTTAAAAATAGGGTACGGGTTAGAGTAAGGTGTAGGGTTGGTGTTAGGTTTCGGTTTAAGTCTACACTTAGCGTTAGCTAACGATTAGGTTTAGCGTACAGGTGAGGGTATGGAAAAGTGTTAGGGTCAGGGTACGTTTCAGGGCACTGGTTAGTGTTAGTGTAAGGGTTAGGATTAGGGTATGGGTTAGGGAAAGTTGTAGGGTTGGGGTTATGTTTAGGTGTAGGGTTGGGGTTAGGGTTAGCGAATAGGTAACATTAAGGGTACAGGTGAGCTTATGGATATGAGTTAGGGTCAGTGTTCATGTTAGGGCACAGGTTACTGTTAGTGTACGGATTAGGATTAGGGTACGGGTTAGGGTTAGGTGTAGGGTTGGGGTTAGGGTTAGGTTTAGACATAGGGTTAGGGTTATCGAATGGTAAGATTTAGGGTACAGGAGTGGGTATGGAAAAGTGTTAGGGTCAGGGTACGTGTTAGGGCATGGATTAGTGTTAGTGTACTGGAAAGGATTAGGGTACGGGTTAGGGAAATGGGTAGGGTTGGTGTTATGGTTAGGGTTAGGGCTAGGGTTAGAGTTAATGAATGGGTAAGGTTTACGGTACACGGGAGGGTACGGAAACGTGTTAGTGTCAAAGTACATGTGAGGACATGGGTTAGTTTTTTTGTACGGTTTAAGTTTAGTGTACGGGTTAGGGTA
Source organism: Hyperoodon ampullatus (assembly GCF_949752795.1). Lineage (NCBI taxonomy): Eukaryota > Metazoa > Chordata > Mammalia > Artiodactyla > Ziphiidae > Hyperoodon > Hyperoodon ampullatus. The sequence continues at coordinate 1,609,128 of NC_136933.1, forward strand.
TGCTCTAGGGTTGGTGTTAGCGTTATGTTTAGGGCTAGGGTTAGAGTTAGCGAACGGTATGATTTAGGGTACAGGAGAGGATATGGAAAAGTGTTAGGGTCAGGGTACGTGTTAGGGCATGGGTTAGCGATAGTGTATGGGTTGGGATTAGGGTACGGGTTAGGGTAAGGGGTAGGGTTGTGGTTAGGGTTAGGGCTAGGGCTAGGGCTAGGGTTAGGGTTAGCGAATGGGTAAGGTTTAGGGTACAGGTGAGGGTACGGAAAATTGTTAGGTTCACGGTACGTGTCAGGGCATGGCTTACTATTAGTATACTGTTTAGGATTAGGTAAGGTTTCGGTAAGGTTTAGGGTTGTGGTTACGACTAGCTTTATGACTAGGGTTAGGGTTAGCGAAATGTCAGGTTTAGGGTACAGGTGATGGTACAGAAAAGTGTTAGGATTAGTGTATGTGTTAGGACACGTGTCAGTGTTAGTGTATGGCTTAGGATTAGCATACGGGTTAGGGTAAGGTGTACGGTTGGGGTTACGTCTAGGTTTAGGGCTAGGGTTAGAGTTAGCGAACCGTAAGGTTTAGGGTACAGCTGAGGTTACGGAAAAGTGTTAGAGTCAGGGTACGTGTTAGGGCAGGGTTTTGTGTGGGTTTACAGGTTAGGTTTAGGGTACGGGTTAGGGTAATTGGTAGGGTTGGCGTTATGGTTAGTCTTAAGGGTAGGGTTAAGTTTAGTGAATGGGTAAGGTTTAGGTTACAGCTGAGCGTATGGAAATATTTTATTGTCAAAGTACGTGTGCGGTATTGGGTTAGTGTTAGTGTATGGGTTAAGATTAGTGTACGTGTTAGGGTAAGGAGTAGGGTTGTAGTTAGGTTTAGGTTTGGGGCAAGGGTTATGGTTAACAAATGGTAAAGTTTAGGGTTAGTGTTAATTTTAGGGTTAGGGTTAGAGGTAGGGTTAGGGTAGGTGTTAGGGCCCGAGTTAGGATTAGTGTATGGGTTATGATTAGGGTATGGGTTAGGGTAAGGTGTAGGGTTGGGGTTAGGTTTAGGTTTAGGGCTAGTGTTAGGGTTAGCGGATAGGTAACATTAGAGTACAGGTGAGCGTATGGAAACGAGTTAGGCTCAGGGTTCGTGTTAGGGCACAGGTTAGTGTTAGTGTAAGGATTAGGATTAGGGTACATATTAGGGTTAGGTGTAGGGTTGGGGTTTGGTTTAGGGTTAGGTTTAGACCTAGGGTTAGGGCTAGTGAATGGTAAGGTTTAGGGTTCAGGTGTGGGTATGGAAAAGTGTTAGGGTCAGGGTAAGTGTTAATGCACGGATGAGTGTTAGTGTACGAGTTAGGATTAGGGTACGGTTTAGGGTAATGGGTAGGGTTGGCGTTAGTTTTAAGATTAGGGCTAGGGTTAGGGTTACCGAACAGGTAAGTTTTATGGTACATGAGTGTACGGAAACGTGTTAGTGTCAAAGTACGTGTGAGGGCATTGCATAATTTTGGTGTACGGGTTAAGATTAGTGTACGGGTTAGGGTATGGTGTAGGCTTAGTGTTAGCGTTATGTTTAGGCCTAGAGTTAAGGTTAGCGAACCAGTAAGGTTTAGGGTACACGTGAGGGTACAGAAAACTTTTAGGATCAGGGTATGTGTTAGGACACCTGTTAATGTTAGTGTACGTGTCAGGATTAGCGTACAGTTTAGGGTAAGGTGTGGGGTTGGGGTTAGGGTTAGGTTTAGGGCTAGGCTTAGGGTTAGCGAACGGTAAGTTTTAGGGTACAGGTGAGGTTACAGAAGAGCGTTTGGGTCAGGTTATGTGTTAGGAAACGTGTTAGTGTTAATGTATGGTTAGGATTAGGGTATGGGTTAGGGTAATGGTTAGTGTTGGCGTTAGGGTTAGGGATAGGCTTAGCGAACGGTTAAGGCTTATGGTACATGTGAGTGTATGGAAACGTGTTAGTGTCAAAGTACGTGTGAGGGCATGGGTTAGTGTTAGTGTAGGGGTTAAAAATAGGGTACGGGTTAGAGTAAGGTGTAGGGTTGGTGTTAGGTTTAGGTTTAAGTCTACAGTTAGGGTTAGCTAACGATTAGGTTTAGCGTACAGGTGAGGGTATGGAAAAGTGTTAGGGTCCGGGTACGTTTCAGGGCACTGCTTAGTGTTAGTGTACGGTTTATGATTACGGTATGAGTTAGGGTAAGATGTAGGGTGGGCGTTAGGGTTAGGTTTAGAGCTAGGGTTAGGGTTAGCGAACGGGTAAGCTTTAGGTTACAGGGGAGGGTACGGAAATGTTTTAGGGTCAAAATACATTTGCGGGAATGCGTTACTGTTAGTGTAGAGGTTAAGATTAGAGTACGTGTTAGGGTAAGGTGTAGGGTTGGAGTTAGATTTAGCTTTAGGGCTAGGGTTAGGGTTAGCGAAATGTAAGGTTTAGGGTACAGGTGAGGGTACAGAAAAGTGTCACGGTTCATGTATGTGTCCAGGCAAGGTTTAGTATTAGGGTACGGGTTAGGATTACAGTACGGATTAGGGTAAGGTGTAGTATTGGGGTTAGGGTTAGGGTTAGAGAATAGGTAATATTTAGGGTACAGGTAAGCATATGGAAACGAGTTAGGGTCAAGCTTCCTGTTAGGGCACAGGTTAGTGTTATTGTGCGGATTAGGATTAGGATACGGGTTAGGATTTTGTGTAGGGTTGTGGATAGTGTTAGGCTTAGACCTAGGGTTAGTGTTAGCGAACAGGTAATGTTTACGGTACACAGGAGGGTACGGAAACGTGTTAGTGTCAAAGTACATGTGAGGGCATTGCTTAATTTTTGTTTACAGCTTAAGATTAGTGTATGGGTTAGGGTATGTTGTAAGGTTGGTGTTAGCGTTATGTTTAGGGAAAGGGTTAGGTTTAGCAAACTGTAAGATTTAGCGTACTGGAGAGGATACGGAAAAGTGTTAGGGTCAGGGTACGTGTTAGTGCATGGTTTAGTGTTAGTGTACGGGTTAGGATTAGGGTATGGGTTATGTTTAGGTGTAGGGTTGGGATTAGGGTTAGCGAATAGGTAACTTTTAGGGTAGAGGTGAAATTATGGATACGAGTTAGGGTCAGGGTTCATGTTAGTGCACCGGTTAGTGTTAGTGTACGGATTAGGATTAGGGTACTGGTTAAGGTTAGGTGTAGGGATGGGGTTAGGTTTAGCTTTAGACATAGGGTTAGGGTTAGTGAATGGTAAGATTTAGGGTAGAGGAGTGGGTATGGAAAAGTGTTAGGGTCAGGGTACGTGTTAGGTCATGGATTACTGTTAGTGTACGGGTAAGGATTAGGGTACGCGTTAGGGAAATGGGTAGGGTTGGTGTTATGGTTAGGGTTAGGGCTAGGGTTAGAGTTAGCGAACGGGTAAAGTTTACGGTACACGGGAGGGTACGTAAACGTGTTAGTGTCAAAGTACATGTGAGGGCATGGGTTAGTTTTTTTGTACGGGTTAAGTTTAGTGTACGGGTTAGGGTATGCTGTAGGGTTGGTGTTAGCGTTATGTTTAGGGCTAGGGTTAGGGTTAGCGAACGGTAAGATTTAGGGTACAGGAGAGGATACGGAAAAGTGTTAGGGTCGGGGTACGTGTTAGGGCAAGGGTTAGTATTAGTGTATGGGTTGGCATTAGAGTACGGGTTAGGGTAAGGGGTAGGGTTGTGGTTAGGGTTAGGGCTAGGGCTAGGGCTAGGGTAAGGGTTAGCGAATGCGTAAGGTTTAGGGTACAGGTTAGGGTACGGAAAAGTGTTAGGTTCAGGGTACGTGTCAGGGCATCGCTTAGTATTAGTATACTGGTTAGGATTAGGGTACGGTTTGGTTAAGGTTTAGGGATGGGGTTAGGGTTATCTTTATGGCTAGGGTTAGGGTTAGCGAAATGTCAGGTTTAGGGTACAGGTGACGGTACAGGAAAGTGTTAGGGTTATTGTATGTGTTAGGACACGAGTCAGTGTTAGTGTATGGCTTAGGATGAGTATACGGGTTAGGGTAAGGTGTACGGTTGGGGTTAGGTCTAGGTTTAGGTCTAGGGTTAGAGTTAGCGAACCATAAGGTTTAGGGTACAGCTGAGGTTACAGAAAAGTGTTAGGGTCAGGGTACGTGTTAGGGCAGGGGTTAGTGTGGGTTTAGAGGTTAGGATTAGGGTACGGGTTTGGGTAATTGGTAGGGTTGGCGTTATGGTTAGTGTTAGGGGTAGGGTTAAGTTTAGTGAACGGGTAAGGTTTAGGTTACAGCTGAGCGTATGGAAATATTTTACTGTCAAAGTACGTGGGCGGCCTTGGGTTAGTGTTAGTGTACGGGTTAAGATTAGTGTACGTGTTAGGGTAAGGAATAGGGTTGTAGTTAGGTTTAGGTTTCGGGCTAGGGTTATGGTTAACAAATGGTAAAGTTTAGGGTTAGTGTTGGTGTTAGGCTTAGGGGTAGGGGTAAGTTTAGGGTAGGTGTTAGGGCACGAGTTAGTGTTAGTGTATGGGTTATGATTAGGGTATGGGTTAGGGTAAGGTGTAGGGTTGGGGTTAGGTTTAGGTTTAGGGCTAGTGTTTGGGATAGCGAATAGGTAACATTAGAATACAGGTGAGCGTATGGAAACGAGTTAGGATCAGGGTTCATGTTAGGGCACAGTTTAGTGTTAGTGTAAGGATTAGGATTAGGGTACATGTTAGGGTTAGGTGTAGGGTTAGGGTTGGGTTTAGGGTTAGGTTTAGACTTAGGGTTAGGGTTAGTGAATGGTAAGGTTTAGGGTTCAGGTGTGGGTATGAAAAAGTGTTAGGGTCAGGGTAAGTGTTAAGGCATGGATTAGTGTTAGTGTGCGAGTTAGGATTAGGGTACGGTTTAGGGTAATGTGTAGGGTTGGCGTTAGGTTTAAGTTTAGGGCTAGGCTTAGGGTGAGCGAAAAGGTAAGTTTTATGGTACATGAGTGTACGGAAACGTGTTAGTGTCAAAGTACGTGTGAGGGCATTGCATAATTTTGGAGTACGGGTTAAGATTAGTGTACGGGTTAGGGTATGGTGTAGGCTTGGTGTTAACGTTATGTTTAGGCCTAGGGTTACGGTTAGCGAACCAGTAAGGTTTAGGGTACAGGTGAGGGTACAGAAAACTTTTAGGGTCAGGGTATGTGTTAGGACACCTGTTAGTGTTAGTGTACGTGTCAGGATTAGCGTACAGTTTAGGGTAAGGTGTGGGGTTGGGGTTAGGGTTAGGTTTAGGGCTAGGCTTAGGGTTAGCGAACGGGTAAGTTTTAGGGTACAGTTGAGGTTACGGAAAAGCGTTTGGGTCAGGTTATGTGTTAGGAAACGTGTTAGTGTTAATGTATGGTTAGGATTAGGGTATGGGTTAGGGTAATGGTTAGTGTCGGCATTAGGGTTAGGGATAGGCTTAGCGAATGGTTAAGGCTTATGGTACATGTGAGTGTATGGAAACGTGTTAGTGTCAAAGTACATGTGAGGGCATGGGTTAGTGTTAGTGTAGGGGTTAAAAATAGGGTACGTGTTAGAGTAAGGTGTAGGCTTGGTGTTAGGGTTAGGTTTAAGTCTACAGTTAGGGTAAGCTAACAATTAGGTTTAGCGTACAGGAGAGGGTGTGGAAAAGTGTTAGGGACAGGGTACGTTTCAGGGCACTGGTTAGTGTTAGTGTACGGTTTAGAATTAGGGTATGGGTTAGGGTAAGATGTAGGGTTTCCGTTAGGGTTAGGTTTAGAGCTAGGGTTAAGGTTAGCGAACCGCTAAGGTTTAGGTTACAGGGGAGGATACAGAAATGTTTTAGGGTCAAAATACATTTGCGGAAATGGGTTCGTGTTAGTGTACGGGTTAAGATTAGTGTACGTGTTAGGGTAAGGTGTAGGGTTGGAGTTAGATTTAGCTTTAGGGCTAGGGTTAGGGTTAGCGAAATGTAATGTTTAGGGTACAGGTGCGTGTACATTAAAGTGTTATGGTCCGTGTACATGTCAGGGCACCGATTAGTATTAGGGTACGGGTTAGGATTAGAGTACGGATTAGGGTAAGGTGTAGGATTGGGGTTAGGGTTAGCGTTAGGGTTACAGAATAGGTAATATTAAGGGTAGAGGTAAGCATATGGAAACGAGTTAGGGTCAGACTTGGTGTTAGGGCACAGGTTAGTGTTATTGTACAGATTAGGAGTAGGGTACGGGATAGGATTTTGTGTAGGGATGTGGATAGTGTTAGGCTTAGACCTAGGGTTAGTGTTAGCGAACAGGTAAGGTTTACGGTACACAGGAGTGTACGGAAACATGTTAGTGTCAAAGTACATGTGAGGGCATTGCTTCATTTTGGTGTACGGTTTAAGATATGTGTATGGGTTAGAGTATGTTGTAAGGTTGGTGTTAGCGTTATGTTTAGGGAAAGGACTACGTTTAGCGAACGGTAAGATTTAGGGTACAGGAGAGGATACCGAAAAGTGTTTGGGTCAGGGTACGTGTTAGGGCACGGGTTAGTGTTAGTGTAGTGGTTAGGATTAGTGTATGGGTTAGGGAAAGGTGTAGGGTTGGGGTTATGTTTAGGTGTAGGGTTGGGGTTAGGGTTAGCGAATAGGTAACATTTAGGGTACAGGTGAGCTTATGGAAACGAGTTAGGGTCAGGGTTCATGTTAGCGCACAGGTTAGTGTTAGTGTACGGTTTAGGATTAGGGTACGGATTAGGGTTAGGTGTAGGGTTGGGGTTAGGGTTAGGTTTAGACATAGGGTTAGGGTTAGCGAATGGTAAGATTTAGGGTACAGGAGTGGGTATGGAAAAGTGTTAGGGTCAGGGTACGTGTTAAGGCATGGATTAGTGTTAGTGTACGGGTAAGGATTAGGGTACCGGTTAGGGAAATGGGTAGGGTTGGTGTTATGGTTACGGTTAGGGCTAGGGTGGGAGTTAGCAAACGGTTAAGCTTTACGATAATCGGGATAGTACGGAAAAGTGTTAGTGTCAAAGTACATGTGAGGGCATGGGTTAGTTTTTTTGTACGGGTTAAGTTTAGTGTACGGGTTAGGGTTTGCTGTAGGATTGGTGTTACCATTATGTTTACGGCTAGGGTTAGGGTTAGCGAACAGTAAGATTTAGGGTACAGGAGAGGATACGGAAAAGTGTTAGGGTCAGGATACGTGTTAGGGCATGGGTTAGTGTTCGTGTATGGGTTGGGATTAGGGTACCGGTTAGGGTAAGGGGTAGGGTTGGGGTTAGGTTTAGGGCTAGGGCTAGGTCTACGGTTTGGGTTACCGAATGGGTAAGGTTTAGGGTACAGGCGAGGGTACGGAAAAGTGTTAGTGTCAGGGTACGTGTCAGGGCATGGCTTAGTATTAGTATACTGGTTAGGATTAGGGTACGGTTTGGGTAAGGTTTAGGGTTAGGTTAGGGTTAGATTTATGGCTAGTTTTAGGGTTAGCGAAATGTAAGGTTTAGGGTACAGGTGATGCTACAGAAAAGTGTTAGTGTTAGTGTATGTGTTAGGACACGTGTCAGTGTTAGTGTATGGCTTACGATTAGCATACGGGTTAGGGTAAGGTGTACGGTGGTGTTAGGTCTAGGTTTTGGGATAGGGTTAGGGTTAACGAACGGTAAGGTTTAGGGTACAGGTGAGGTTACGGAAAAGTGTTAGGGTCAGGGTTCATGTTAGGGCAGGTGTTAGGGTGGGTTTACAGGTTAGGATTAGGGTACGGGTTAGGGTAATTGGTAGGGTAGGTGTTATGGTTAGTTTTAGGTGTAGGTTTAAGTTTAGTGAACGGGTAAAGTTCAGGTTACCGGTGAGCGTACGTAAATGTTTTATTGTCAAAGTACGTGTGTTGTATTGGGTTAGTGTTAGTGTATGGGTTAAGATTAGTGTACGTGTTAGGGTAAGGAGTAGGTTTGTAGTTAGGTTTAGGTTTGGGGCTAGGTTTATGGTTAACAAATGGTAAAGTTTAGGATTAGTGTTAGTGTTAGGGTTAGGGTTAGGGGTAGGGTTAGGGTAGGTGTTAGGGCACGAGTTAGTGTTAGTGTATGGGTTATGATTAGGTTATGGGTTAGTGTAAGGTGTGGGGTTGGGGTTAGGTTTAGGTTCAGGGCTAGTGTTAGGGTTAGCGAAAAGGTAACATTAGTGTACAGGTGAGCGTATGGAAACGAGTTAGGGTCAGGGTTAGTGTTAGGGCACAGGTTAGTGTGAGTTAAAGGATTAGGAATAGGGTACATGTTAGGGTTAGGTGTAAGCTTGGTGTTGGGTTTAGGGTTAGGTTTAGACCTAGGGTTAGGGTTAGTGAATGGTAAGGTTTAGGGTTCAGGTGTGGGTATTTAAAAGTGTTAGGGTCAGGGTAAGTGTTAACGCACGGATTAGTGTTAGTGTACAGGTTAGGATTAGGGTACGGGTTAGGGTATTGTGTAGGGTTGGCATTAGGGTTAAGTTTAGGGCTAGGGTTAGGGTTAGCGAACGGTAAGATTTAGGGTACAGGAGAGAGTAGGGTAAAGAGTTAGGGGCAGGGTACGTGTCAGGGCATAGATTAGTGTTTGTGTACGGGTTAGGATTAGGGTACGGTTTAGGGTAAGGTGTTGGGTTGGTGTTAGGTCTTGGTTTAGGGCTATGTTTCGGGTTAGCAAAAGGTAAAGTTTAGGGCACAGGTGAGGGTACAGAAAAGTGTTAGGGTCAGGATTCGTTTCAGGGCATGGATTAATATTAGTGTACTGGTTAGGATTACGGTATGGGTTAGCATAATGGGTAGGGTTGGGATTAGGGTTAGGTTTAGGGCTATGGTTAGGGTTAGCAAAATGTAAGGTTTAGGTTACAGGTGATGGTCCAGAAATGTGTTAGGATCAGGGTACATGTTAGGGCATGGATTAGTGTTAGTGTACTGCTCAGGATTGGGTATGCGTTAGGGTAAGTTTTAATGATGGGTTTAGGTTTACGTTTAGGTATAGGGTTAAGGATAGCAAACGGTATGGTTTAAGGTACAGGTGAGTGTACGGAAAAGTGTAACGGTCAGGGTACCTGTTAGGGCACGTCTAGTGTTAGTGTACGTGTTAGGATTAGGGTACGGGTTAGGGTATTTTGTAGGGTTGGCATTAGGCTTAAGTTTAGGGCTAGGGTTAGGGTTAGCAAACAGGTAAGTTTTATGGTACATGAGTGTACGGAAACGTATTAGTGTCAAAGTACGTGTGAGGGCATTGCATAATTTTGGTGTACGGGTTAAGATTAGTGTACGGGTTAGGGTATGGTGTAGGGTTGGTGTTAGCATTATGTTTAGGGCTATGGTTACGGTTAGCGAACCAGTAAGGTTTAGGGTACCGGTGAGTGTACGGAAAACTTTTAGGATCAGGGTATGTGTTAGGACACCTGTTAGTGTTAGTGTACGTGTCAGGATTAGCGTACACTTTAGCGTAAGGTGTGGGGTGGGGTTAGGGTTAGGTTTAGGGCTAGCCTGAGGGTTAGTGATCGGGTAAGTTTTAGGGTACAGTTGAGGCTACGGAAAAGCGTTTGGGTCAGGTTATGTGTTAGGAAACGTGTTAGTGCTAATGTATGGTTAGGATTAGGGTATGGTTTAGGGTAATGGTTAGGTATGGCCTTAGGGTTAGGGATAGGCTTAGCGAACGGTTAAGGCTTATGGTACATGTGAGTGTATGGAAACGTGTTAGTGTCAAAGTACGTGTGAGGTCATGGGTTAGTGTTAGTTTAGGGGTTAAAAATAGGGTACGGGTTAGAGTAAGGTGTAGGCTTGGTGTTAGGGTTAGGTTTAAGTCTACAGTTAGGGTTAGCTAACGATTAGGTTTAGCGTACAGGTGAGGGTATGGAAAAGTGTTAGGGTCAGGGTACGTTTCAGGGCACTGGTTAGTGTTAGTGTACGGTTTAGGATTAAGGTATGGGTTACGGTAAGATGTAGGGTTGCCCTTAGGTTTATGTTTAGTGCTAGGGTTAGGGTTAGCGAACGGGTAAGGTTTAGGTTACAGGGGAGGGTACGGAAATGTTTTAGGGTCAAAATACATTTGCGGAAATGGGTTAGTGTTAGTGTACGGGTTAAGATTAGTGTACGTGTTAGGGTAAGGTGTAGGGTTGGAGTTAGATTTAGCTTTAGGGCTAGGGTTAGGGTTAGCGAAATTTAAGGTTTAGGGTACAGGTGTGGGTACAGAAAAGTGATATGGTCCGTGTACATGTCAGGGCATGGATTAGTATTAGGGTACGGGTTAGGATTACAGTAGGGTTTAGGGAAAAGTGTAGGATTGGGGTTAGGGTTAGGGTTAGGGTTAGAGAATAGGTAATATTTAGGGTACAGGTAAGCATATGGAAACGAGTTAGGGTCAGGCTTGGTGTTAGGGAACTGGTTAGTGTTACTGTACGGATTAGGATTAGGGTACAGGTTAGGATTTTGTGTAGGGTTGTGGATAGGGTTAGGCTTAGACCTAGGGTTAGTGTTAGCAAACAGGTAAGGTTTACGGTACACAGGAGGGTACGGAATCGTGTTAGTGTCAAAGTACATGTGATGGCATTGCTTAATTTTGGTGTAGGGGTTAAGATTACTGTATGGGTTAACGTATGGTGTAAGGTTGTTGTTAGCATTATGTTTAGGGAAAGGGTTAGGTTTAGCGAACGGTGAGATTTAGTGTACTGGAGAGGATACGGAAAATTGTTAGTGTCAGGGTACGTGTTAGGGCATGGTTCAGTGTTAGTGTACGGGTTAGGATTAGGGTATGGGTTACGGAATGGTGTAGGGTTGGGGTTATGTTTAGGTGTAGGGTTGGGGTTAGGGTTAGCGAATAGGTAACATTTAGGGTACAGATGAGCTTATGGAAACGAGTTAGGGTCAGGGTTCATGTCAGGGCACAGGTGTATTTTAGTGTACGGATTAGGATTAGGGTACGGATTAGTGTTAGCTGTAGGGTTGGGATTAACTTTAGGTTTAGACATAGGGTTAGGGTTAGCGAATGATAAGATTTAGGGTACAGGAGTGGATATGGAAATGTGTTAGGGTCAGGGTACGTGTTAGGGCATGGATTAGTGTTAGTGTACGGGTAAGGATTAGGGTACGGGTTAGGGAAATGGGTAGGTTTGGTGTTATGGTTAGGGTTAGGGCTAGGGTTAGAGTTACCAAATGGGTAAGGTTTATGGTACACGGGAGGGTACGGAAAAGTGTTAGTGTCAAAGTACATGTGAGGGCATGGGTTAGTTTATTTCTACAGGTTAAGTTTAGTGTACGGGTTAGGGTATGCTCTAGAGTTGGTCTTAGCGTTATGTTTAGGGCTAGGGTTAGGGTTAGCGAGCGGTAAGATTTAGGGTACAGGAGAGGATATGGAAAAGTGTTAGGGTCAGGGTACGTGTCAGGGCATGGCTTAGTATTAGTATACTGGTTAGGATTAGGGTACGGTTTGGGTAAGGTTTAGGGTTGGGTTTAGGGTTAGCTTTATGGCTAGGGTTAGGGTTAGCGAAATGTCAGGTTTAGGGTACAGGTGATGGTACAGAAAAGTGTTAGGGTTAGTGTATGTGTTAGGACACGTGTCAGTGTTAGTTTATGGCTTAGGATTAGCATAAGGGTTAGGGTAAGGTGTACGGTTGGGGTTAGGTCTAGGTTTAGGGCTAGGGTTAGGGTTAGCGAATGGTAAGGTTTTGGGTACAGGTGAGGTAAGAGATAAGTGTTGGGGTCAGGGTAAGTGTTAGGGCAGGGTTTAGTGTGGGTTTACAGGTTAGGATTAGGGTACGGGTTAGGGTAATTTGTAGGGTTGGCATTATGGTTAGTGTTAGGGGTGGGGTTAAGTTAGTGAACGGGTAAGGTTTAGGTTAGGGCTGAGCATACGGAAATGTTTTATAGTGAAAGTACGTGTGCAGTTTTGGGTTAGTGTTAGTGTATGGCTTAAGATTAGTGTACGTCTTAGGGTAAGGGGTAGGGTTGTAGTTAAGTTTAGGTTTGGGGCAAGGATTATGGTTAACAAATGGTAAAGTTTAGGGTTAGGGTTAGGGTTAGGGGTAGGGGTAGGGGTAGGGATAGGGTAGGTGTTAGGGCACGAGTTAGTGTTAGTGTATGGGTTATGATTAGGGTATGGGTTAGGGTAAGGTGTAGGGTTGGGGTTAGGTTTAGGTTTAGGGCTAGTGTTAGGGTCAGCGAATAGGTAACATTAGAGTACAGGTGAGCGTATGGAAACGAGTTAGGGTCAGGGTTCGTGTTAGGGCACAGGTTAGTGTTAGTTTAAGGATTAGGATTAGGGTACATGTTAGGGTTAGGTGTAGGGTTGGGGTTGGGTTTAGGGTTAGGTTTAGACCTAGGGTTAGGGTTAGTGAATGGTAAGTTTTAGGGTTCAGGTGTGGGTATGGAAAAGTGTTAGGGTCAGGGCAAGTGTTAAGGCAAGGATTAGTGTTAGTGTACAGGTTAGGATTAGGGTACGGGTTAGGGTAATGGGTAGGGTTGGCGTTATGGTTAGTGTTAGGGCTAGGGTTAGGGTTAGCGAACGAGTAAGGTTTAGGTTACAGGTGAGGGTACGGAAATGTTTTAGTGTCAAAGTAAGTGTGCGGGAATGGGTTAGTGTTAGTGTACGCATTAAGATTAGTGTACGTGTTAGGGTAAGGTGTAGGGTTGTAGTTAGATTTAGCTTTAGGGCTAGGTTTAGGGTTAGCGAATGGTAAGATTTAGGGTACAGGAGAGAGTAGGGTAAAGAGTTAGGGGCAGGGTACGTGTCAGGGCATCGATTACTGTTTGTGTACGTGTTAGGATTAGGTTACGGTTTAGGGTAAGGTGTTGGGTTGGTGTTAGGGTTAATTTTATGACTAGGGTTAGGGTTAGCAAACAGGTAAATTTTATGGTACATAAGTGTACGGAAACGTATTAGTGTCAAACTACGTGTGAGGGCATTGCATAATTTTGGTGTACGGGTTAAGATTAGTGTACGGGTTAGGGTATGGTGTAGCGTTGGTGTTAGCGTTATGTTTAGGGCTAGGTTTACGGTTAGCGAACCATTAAAGTTTTGGGTACAGGTGAGGGTACGGAAAACTTTTAGGGTCAGGGTATGTGTTAGGACACCTGTTAGTGTTAGTGTACGTGTCAGGATTAGCGTACAGTTTAGGGTAAGGTGTGGGGTTGGGGTTAGGGTTAGGTTTAGGGCTAGCCTGAGGGTTAGCGAACGTGTAAGTTTTAGGGTACAGTTGAGCGTACGGAAATGTTTTATTGTCAAATCACGTCTGCGGTATTGGGTTAGTGTTAGTGTACGGGTTAAGATTAGTGTACGTGTTAGGGTAAGGAGTAGGGTTATAGTTAGGTTTAGGTTTGGGGCTAGGGTTATGGTTAACAAATGGTAAAGTTTAGGGTTAGTGTTAGTGTTAGGTTTAGGGTTAGCGAACGGGTAAGTTTTAGGTTACAGGGGAGGGTACGGAAATGTTTTAGGGTCAAAATACATTTGCGGGAATGGGTTAGTGTTAGTTTACCGGTTAAGATTAGTTTACGTGTTAGGGTAAGGTGTAGGGTTGGCCTTAGATTTAGCTTTAGGGCTAGGGTTAGGGTTAGCGAAATGTAAAGTTTAGGGTACAGGTGCGGGTATAGAAAAGTGTTACGGTCTGTGTACCTGTCAGGGCAGGGATTAGTATTAGGGTACAGTTTAGGATTACAGTACGAATTAAGGTAAGGTGTAGGATTGGGTTTAGGGTTAGGGTTAGGTTTAGAGAATAGGTAATATTTAGGGTACAGGTAAGCATATGGAAAGGAGTTAGGGTCAGGCTTGGTGTTAGGGCACAGGTTAGTGTTATTGTACGGATCAGGATTAGGGTACGGGTTAGGATTTTGTGTAGGGTTGTGGATAGTGTTAGGCTTAGACCTAGGGTTAGTGTTAGCGAACAGGTAAGGTTTACGGTACACAGGAGGGTACGGAAACGTGTTAGTGTCAAAGTATATGTGAGGGCATTGCTTAATTTTGGTGTACGGGTTAAGATTAGTGTATGGGTTAGGATATGGTGTAAGGTTGGTGTTAGCGTTATGTTTAGGGAAAGGGCTAGGTTTAGCGAACGGTAAGATTTCGGGTACTGGAGAGGATACGGAAAAGTGTTAGGGTCAGGGTACGTGTGAGGGCACGGGTTAGTGATAGTGTACGGGTTAGGGTTAGGGTATGGGTTAGGGAAAGGTGTAGGGTTGGGGCTATGTTCAGGTGTAGTGTTGGGTTTAGGGTTAGCGAATAGGTAACATTTAGGGTACAGATGAGCTTATGGAAACGAGCTATGGTCAGGGTTCATGTTAGGGCACTGGTTAGTGTGAGTGTATGGATTAGGATTAGGGTACGCATTAGGGTTAGGCGTAGGGTTGGGGTTAGGGTTAGGTTTAGACATAGGGTTAGGGTTAGCGAATGGTAAGATTAAGGGTACAGCAGTGGGTATGGAAATGTGTTAGGGTCACGGTACGTGTTAGGGCATGGATTAATGTTAGTGTATGGGTAAGGATTAGGGTACGGTTTAGGGAAAAGTGTCGGCATGGTTTTATGGTTAGGGTTAGGGCTAGGCTTAGAGTTAGCCAACGGGTAAGGTTTACGGTACAGGGGAGGGTACGGAAAAGTGTTAGTTTCAAAGTACATGTGAGGGCATGGGTTAGTTTTTTTGTACGGGTTAAGTTTAGTTTACAGGTTAGGGTATGCTGTAGGGTTGGTGTTAGCGTTATGTTTAGGGCTAGGGTTAGGGTTAGCAAACGGTAAGATCTAGGGTACAGGAGAGGATACAGAAAAGTGTTAGTGTTAGGGTACGTGTTAGGGCATGGTTTATTGTTAGTGTATGGGTTGGGATTAGGGTACGGGTTAGGGTAAGGTTTAGGGTTGTGGTTAGGGATAGGGCTAAGGCTAGGGTTATGGTTAGGTTTAGCGAATGGGTAAGGTTTAGCGTACAGGTGAGGGTACAGAAAAGTGTTAGGGTCATGGTACGTGTCAGGGCATGGCTTAGTATTAGTATACTGGTTAGGATTAGGGTACGGTTTCGGTAAGGTTTAGGGTTGGGTTAGTGTTACCTTTATGCCTAGGGTTAGGGTTAGCGAAATGTCAGGTTTAGGGTACAGGTGATGGTACAGAAAAGTGTCAGTGTTAGTGTATGGGTTAGGATTAGCATACGGGTGAGGGTAAGGTGTACGGTTGGGGTTAGGTCTAGGTTTAGGGCTAGGGTGAGGGTTAGTGAACGGTAAGGTTTAGGGTTCACGTGAGGTTAGGGAAAAGTGTTAGGGTCATGGTACGTGTTCGGGCAGGGGTTAGTGTGGGTTTACAGGTTAGGATTAGGGTACGGGTTAGGGTAATTAGTAGCGTTGGCGTTATGGTTATTGTTAGGGTTAGGGTTAAGTTTAGTGAGTGGGTAAGGTTTAGGTTAGAGCTGAGCGTACGGAAATGTTTTATTGTCAAAGTACGTGTGCGGTACTGGGTTAGTGTTAGTGTACGGATTAAGATTAGTGTACGTGTTAGGGTAAGGAGTAGGTTTGTAGTTAGGTTTAGGTTTGGGGCTAGGGTTATGGTTAACAAATGGTAAAGTTTAGGGTTAGTGTTAGTGTTAGGGTTAGGGTTAGGGGTAGGGTTAGAGTAAGTGTTAGGGCACGAGTTAGTGTTAGTGTATGGGTTATGATTAGGTTATGGGTTAGGGTAAGGTGTAGGGTTGGGGTTAGGTTTAGGTTTAGGGCTAGTGTTAGGGTTAGCGAATAGGTAACATTAGAGTACAGGTGAGCGTATGGAAACGAGTTAGGGTCAGGGTTCGTGTTAGGGCACAGGTTAGTGTTAGTTTAAGGATTAGGAATACGGTACATGTTAGGGTTAGGTGTAGGGTTGGGGTTGGGTTTAGGGTTAGGTTTAGACCTAGGGTTAGGGTTAGTGAATGGTAAGTTTTAGGGTTCAGGTGTGGGTATGGAAAAGTGTTAGGGTCAGGGTAAGTGTTAAGGCACAGATTAGTGTCAGTGTACAGGTTAGGATTAGGGTACGGGTTAGGGTAATGGGTAGGGTTGGCGTTATGTTTAGTGTTAGGGCTAAGGTTAGGGTTAGTGAACGAGTAAGGTTTAGGTTACAGGTGAGTGTACGGAAATGTTTTAGTGTCAAAGTAAGTGTGCGGGAATGGGTTAGAGTTAGTGTACGCATTAAGATTAGTGTACGTGTTAGGGTAAGGTGTAGGGTTGTAGTTAGATTTAGCTTTAGGGCTAGGGTTACGTTAGCGAACGGTAAGATTTAGGGTACAGGAGAGAGTAGGGTAAAGAGTTAGGGGCAGGGTACGTGTCAGGGCCTGTATTAGTGTTTGTGTACGGGTTAGGATTAGGGTACGGTTTAGGGTAAGGTTTTGGGTTGGTGATAGGGCTTGATTTAGGGGTATGTTTCGGTTTAGCGAACAGTAAAGTTTAGGGTACAGGTGAGGGTACAGAAAAGTGTTAGGTTCAGTATACGTTTCAGGGCACAGATTAGTATTAGTGTACTGGTTAAAATTTGGGTACGGGTTAGGGTAATGGGTAGGGTTCTCATTAGGGTTAAGTTTAGGGCTAGGGTTAGGGTTAGCGAACAGGTAAGTTTTATGGTACATGAGTGTACGGAAACGTATTAGTTTCAAAGTACGTGTGAGGGCACTGCATAATTTTGGCGTACGGGTTAAGATTAGTGTACGGGTTAGGGTATGGTGCAGTGTTGGTGTTAGCGTTATGTTTAGGGCTAAGGTTACGGTTAGCGAACCAGTAAGGTTTAGGGTAAAGGTGAGGGTACGGAAAACTTTTAGGGTCAGGGTATGTGTTAGGACACCTGTTAGTGTTAGTGTACGTGTCAGGATTAGCGTACAGTTTAGGGTAAGGTGTGGGGTTGGGGTTAGGGTTAGATTTAGTTCTAGGCTGAGGGTTAGAGAACGGGTAAGTTTTAGGGTAGAGTTGAGGGTACGCAAAAGCGTTTGGGTCAGGTTATGTGTTAGGAAACAAGTTAGTGTTAATGTATGGTTAGGATTAGGGTATGGGTTAGGGTAATGGTTAGCGTTGGCGTTAGGGTTATGGATAGGCTTAGCAAACGGTTAAGGCTTATGGTACATGTGAGTGTATGGAAACGTGTTAGTGTCAAAGTACGTGTGAGGGCATGGCTTAATGTTAGTCTAGGGCTTAAATATAGGGTACGGGTTAGAGTAAGGTGTAGGCTTGGTGTTAGGGACAGGTTTAAGTCTATAGTTAGAGTTAGCTAACAATTAGGTTTAGCGTACAGGTGAGGGTATGGGAAAGTGTTAGGGTCAGGGTACGTTTCAGGGCACTGGTTAGTGTTAGTGTACGATTTAGGATTAGGGTATGGGTTAGGGTAAGATGTAGGGTTGCCCTTAGAGTTAGGTTTCGAGCTAGGGTTAGGGTTAGCGAATGGGTAAGGTTTAGGGTACAGGTGAGGGTACGGAAAAGTGTTAGGGTTAGTGTATGTGTTAGGACACGTGTCAGTGTTAGGGTATGGCTTAGGATTAGCATACGGGTTAGGGTAAGGTGTACGGTTGGGTTTAGGTCTAGGTTTAGGTCTAGAGTTAGGGTAAGCGACTGGTTAGGTTTAGGGTACAGGTGAGGTAACGGAAAAGTGTTAGGGTCATGGTACGTGTTAGGGCAGGGGTTAGTGTGGGTTTACAGATTAGGAATAGGGTACAGGTTCGGGTAATTGGTAGGGTTGGCGTTATGGTTAGGGTTAGGCGTAGGGTTCAGTTTAGTGAACAGGTAAGGTTTAGATTACAGATGAGCGTACGGAAATGTTTTATTGTCAAAGTACATGTGTGGTATTGGGTTAGTGTTAGTGTACGGGTTAAGATTAGTGTACGTGTTAGGAGTTGGGTTGTAGTTAGGTTTAGGTTTGGGGCTAGGGTTATGGTTAACAAATGGTAAAGTTTAGGGTTAGTGTTAGGGTTATTGTTAGGTTTAGGTGTATGGGTAGGGTTAGGGTAGGTGTTAGGGCACGAGTTAGTGTTAGTTTATGGGTTATGATTATGGTATGGGTTAGGGTAAGGTGTAGGGTTGGGGTTGGGTTTACGTTTATGGCTAGTGTGAGGGTTAGCGAATAGGTAACATTAGAGTACAGGTGAGTGTATGGAAAAGAGTTAAGGTCAGCGTTCATGATAGGGCACAGGTTAGTGTTAGTTTAATTATTAGGATTAGGGTACATGTTATGGTTAGGTGTAGGGCTGGGGTTGGGTTTAGGTTTAGGTTTAGACCTAGGGTTCGGGTTAGTGAATGGTAAGGTTTAGTGTTCAGGTGTGGGTATGGAAAAGTGTTAGGGTCAGGGTAACTGTTAAGGCATGGATTAGTGTTAGTGTACGGGTTAGGATTAGGTTACGGGTTAGGCTAATGGGTAGGGTTGGAATTATGTTTAGTGTTAGGGCTAGGGTTAGGGTTAACGAATAGGTAACAGTAGAGTACAGGTGAGCGTATGGAAAAGAGTTAAGGTCAGGTTTCATGTTAGGGCACAGGTTAGTGTTAGTTTAAGGATTAGGATTAGGGTACATATTAGGGTTAGGTGTATGGTTAGGGTTGGGTTTAGGGTTAGGTTTAGACTTAGGGTTAGGGTTAGTGAATGGTAAGGTTTAGGGTTCAGGTGTGGGTGTGGAAAAGTGTTAGGGTCAGGGTAAGTGTTAAGGCACGGATTAGTGTTAGTATACGGGTTAGGATTAGGGTACGGGTTAGGCTAATGTGTAGGGTTGGCATTATGTTTAGTGTTAGGGCTATGGTTAGGGTTAGCGAAATGTAAGGTTTAGGTTCCAGGTGATGGTCCAGAAATGTGTTAGGATCAGGGGACATGTTAGGGTACGGATTAGTGTTAGTGTACTGGTTAGGATTGGGTACGCGTTAGGGTAAGGTTTAGGAATGGGGTTAGGTTTACGTTTAGGTCTAGGGTTAAGGATAGCAAATGGTATGGTTTAGGGTACAGGTGAGTGTACGGAAAAGTGTTACGGTCAGGGTAACTGTTAGGGCACGTCTAGTGTTAGTGTATGGGTTAGGATTAGTGTACGGGTTAGGGTATGGTGTAGGATTGGTGTTAGCGTTATGTTTAGGGCTAGGGTTACAGTTAGCGAACCAGTAAGTTTTAGGGTACAGGTGAGGTTATGGAAAACTTTTAGGGTCAGTGTATGTGTTAGGACACCTGTTAGTGTTCGTGTACGTGTCAGGATTAGCGTCCAGGTAGGGTAAGGTGTGGCGTTGGGGTTAGGGTTAGGTTTAGGGCTAGGCTTAGGGTTAGCGAACGGGTAAGTTTTAGGGTACAGTTGAGGGTACGGAAAAGAGATTGGGTCAGGTTATGTGTTAGGAAACATGTTAGTGTTAATGTATGGTTAGGATTAGGGTATGGGTTAGGGTAATGATTAGGGTTGGCATTAGGCTTAGGGATAGGCTTAGCAAACGGTTAAGGCTTATGGTACATGTGAGTGTATGGAAACGTGTTAGTGTCAAAGTACGTGTGAGGTCATGGGTTAGTGTAAGTGTAGGGGATAAAAATAGGGTACGGGTTAGAGTAAGGTGTAGGCTTGGTGTTAGGGTTAGGTTTAAGTCTACAGTTAGGGTTAGCTAACGATTAGGTTTAGCGTACAGGTGAGGGTATGGAAAAGTGTTAGGGTCAGGGTACGTGTCAGGGCAATGGTTAGTGTTAGTGTACGGTTTAGGATTAGGGTATGGGTTAGGGTAAGATGTAGGGTTGGCGTTAGGGTTAGGTTTAGAGCTAGGGTTGGGTTAGCGAATGGGTAAGCTTTAGGTTACAGGGGAGGGTATGGAAATGTTTTAGGGTCAAAGTATATTTGCGGGAATGGGTTAGTGTTAGTGTATGGGTTAAGATTAGTGTACGTGTTAGGGTAAGGTGTAGGGTTGGAGTTAGATTTAGCTTAAGGACTAGGGTTAGGGTTAGCGAAATGTAAGGCTTAGGGTACAGGTGAGGGTACAGAAAAGGGTTACGGTCCGTGTACGTGTCAGGGCAGAGATTAGTATTAGGGTACGAGTTAGGATTACAGTACGGATTAGGGTAAGGTGTAGGATTGGTGTTAGGGTTAGGGTTAGGGTTAGGGTTAGCGAATAGGTAATGTTTAGGGTACAGGTAAGCATATGGAAACGAGTTAGGGTCAGGCTTGGTGTTAGGGCACAGGTTAGTGTTATTGTACGGATTAGGATTAGGGTACGGGTTAGGATTTTGAGTAGGGTTGTGGATAGTGTTAGGCTTAGACCTAGGGTTAGTGGTAGCGAACAGGTAAGGTTTATGGTACACAGGAGGGTACGGAAACGTGTTAGTGTCAAAGTACATGTGAGGGCATTGCTTAATTTTGGTGTACGGGTTAAGATTAGTTTATGGGTTAGTGTATGGTGTAAGGTTGGTGTTAGCGTTGTTTAGGGAAAGGGCTAGGTTTAGCGAATGGTAAGCTTTAGGGTACTGGAGAGGATATGGAAAAGAGTTAACCTCAGGGTACGTGTTAGGGCACGGGTTATTGTTAGTGTACGGGTTAGGATTAGGGTATGGGTTGGGGAAAGGTGTAGGGTTGGGGTTATGTTTAGGTGTAGGGTTGGGGTTAGGGTTAGCGAATAGGTAACATTTAGGGTACAGGTGAGCTTATGGAAACGAGTTAAGGTCAGGGTTCATGTTAGGGCACAGGTTAGTGTTAGTGTACGGATTAGGATTAGGGTACGGGTTACGGTTAGGTGTAGGGTTGGGGTTAGGGTTAGGTTTAGACATAGGGTTAGGGTTAGCTAATGGTAAGATTTAGGGTACAGGAGTGGGTATGGAAAATTGTTAGGGTCAGGGTACGTGTTAGGGCATGGATTAGTGTTAGTGCACGGGTAAGGATTAGGTTACGGGTTAGAGAAATGTGTAGGGTTGGTGTTATGGTTACGGTTAGGGTTAGGGATAGAGGTAGAGAACGGGTAAGGTTTACGGTACACGGGAGAGTACGGAAACGTGTTAGTGTCACAGTACATGTGAGGGCATTGGTTAGTTTTTTTGTACGGTTTAAGTTTAGTGTACGGGTTAGGGTACGCTGTAGGGTTGGTGTTAGCGTTATGTTTAGGGCGAGGGTTAGGGTTAGCGAACGGTAAGATTTAGGGTACCGGAGAAAATACGGAAAAGTGTTAGGGTCAGGGTACGTGTTAGGGCATGAGTTCGTGTTAGTGTATGGGTTGGGATTAGGGTACGGGTTAGGGTTAGGTGTAGGGTTGCGGTTAGGGCTAGGGCTAGGGCGAGGGTAAGGGTTAGCGAATGGGTTAGGGTTAGGGTTAGGGTTAGGGTTAGTGTTAGGGTTAGGGCTAAGGCTATGGCTCGGTTTAGGGTTAGCGAATGGTTAAGGTTTAGGGTACAGGTGAGGTTACCGAAAAGTGTTTGGATCAGGGTACGTGTCAGGGCATGGCTTAGTATTAGTATACTGGTTAGGATTAGGGTACGGTTTGGGTAAGGTTATGGGTTGGGGTTAGGGTTAGCTTTATGGCTAGGGTTAGGGTTAGCGAAATATAAGGTTTAGGGTACAGTTGATGGTACACAATAGTGTTAGGGTGAGTGTACGTGTTAGGACACGTGTCAGTGTTTGTGTATGGCTTAGGATTAGCATACGGGTTAGGGTAAGTTGTACGGTTGAGGTTAGGTCTAGGTTTAGGGCTAGGGTTAGGGTTAGCTACCGGTAAGGTTTAGGGTACAGGTGAGGTTACAGAAAAGTGTTAGGGTCAGGGTACGTGTTAGGGCAGGGATTAGTGTGGGTTTACAGGTTAGGATGAGGGTACGGGTTAGGGAAATTGGTAGGGTTGGCGTTATGGTTAGTGTTAGGGGTAGGGTTAAGTTTAGTGAACGGGTAAGGTTTAGTTTACAGCTGAGCATACAGAAATGTTTTACTGTCAAAGTACGTGTGCGGTATTGGGTTAGTGTTAGTATACGGGTTAAGATTAGTGTACGTGTTAGGAGTAGGTTTGTAGTTAGGTTTAGGTTTGGTGCCAGGGTTATGGTTAACCAATGGTAAAGTTTAGGGTTAGTGTTAGGGTTAGTGTTAGGGTTAGGGGTAGGGGTAGGGTTAAGGTAGGTGTTAGGGCACCAGCTAGTGTTAGTGTATGGGTTATGATTAAGGTATGGGTTAAGGTAAGGTGTAGGGTGGGGTTAGGTTTAGGTAAAGGGCTAGTGTTAGGGTTAGCGAATAGGTAACATTAGAGTACAGGTGAGCGTATGGAAAAGAGTTAAGGTCAGGGTTCCTGTTAGGGCACAGGTTAGTGTTAGTTTAAGGATTAGGATTAGGGTACATGTTAGGGTTAGGTGTAGGGTTCGGGTTGTGTTTAGGGTTAGGTTTAGACCTAGGGTTAGGGTTAGTGCATGGTAATGTTTAGGTTTCAGGTGTGGGTATGGAAAAGTGTTGGGGTTAGGGTAAGTGTTAAGGCACGGATTAGTGTTAGTGTACGGGTTAGGATTAGGTTACGGGTTAGGATAATGGGTAGGGTTGGTGTTATGTTTAGTGTTAGGGCTAGGGTTAGGGTTAGCGAACGAGTAAGGTTTAGGTTACAGGTGAGGGTACGGAAATGTATTAGTGTCAAAGTAAGTGTGCGGGAATGGGTTAGGGTTAGTGTATGCATTAAGATTAGTGTACGTGTTAGGGTAAGGTGTAGGGTTGTAGTTAGATTTAGCTTTAGGTCTAGGGTTAGCGTTAGCGAACGGTAAGATTTAGGGTACAGGAGAGAGTAGGGTAAAGAGTTAGGGGCAGGGTACGTTTCAGGGCATGGATTAGTGTTTGTGTACGGGTTAGGATTAGGGTACGGTTTAGGGTTGGTGTTAGGGCTTGGTTTAGGGGTATGTTTTGGGTTAGTGAACGGTAAATTTTAGGGTACAGGTGAGGGTACAGAGAAGTGTTAGGGTCAGGATACGTTTCAGGGCACAGATTAGTATTAGTGTACTCGTTAGGATTATGGTATAGGTTACGGTGTTGGGTAAGTTTGGGTTTAAGTTTAGGTTTAGGGCTATGGTTAGGGTTAGCGAAATGTAAAGTTTAGGTTCCAGGTGATGGTCCAGAAATGTGTTAGGATCAGGGGACATGTTAGGGCACGGATTAGTGTTAGTGTACTGGTTAGGATTGGGTACGCGTTTGGGTAAGGTTTAGGGATGGGGTTAGGTTTACGTTTAGGTCTAGGGTTAAGGATAGCAAACGGTATGGTTTAGGGTACAGGTGAGTGTACGGAAAAGTGTTACGGTCAGGGTAACTGTTAGGGCACGTCTAGTGATAGTGTATGGGTTAGGATTAGTGTACGGTTTAGGGTATGGTGTAGGGTTGGTGTTACCTTTATGTTTAGGGCTAGGGTTATGGTTAGCGAATCAGTAAGTTTTAGGGTACAGGTGAGGTTACGGAAAACTTTTAGTGTCAGAGTATGTGTTAGGACACCTGTTAGTGTTAGTGTACGTGTCAGGATTAGCGCCCAGTTAGGGTAAGATGTGGGGTTGGGGTTAGGGTTAGGTTTAGGGCTAGGCTTAGGGTTAGCGGACGGGTGAGTTTTAGGGTACAGTTGAGGGTACGGAAAAGAGTTTGGGTCAGGTTATGTGTTAGGAAACGTGTTAGTGTTAATGTATGGTTAGGATAAGGGTATGGGTTAGGGTAATGGTCAGGGTTGGCATTAGGGTTAGGGATAGGCTTTGCGAACGGTTAGGCTTATGGCACATACGAGTGTAAGGAAACGTGTTAGTGTCAAAGTACGTGTGAGGTCATGGGTTAGTGTTAGTGTAGGGGTTAAAAATAGGATATGGGTTAGAATAAGGTGTAGGCTTGGTGTTAGGGTTAGGTTTAAGTCTACAGTTAGGGTTAGCTAACGATTAGGTTTAGCGTACAGGTGAGGGTATGCAAAAGTGTTATGGTCATGGTATGTCTCATGGCACTGGTTAGTGTTAGTGTGCGGTTTAGGATTAGGGTATGGGTTAGGGTAAGATGTAGGGTTGGCGTTAAGCTTCGGTTTAGAGCTAAGGTTAGCGT
This sequence comes from Hyperoodon ampullatus, assembly GCF_949752795.1. Classification (NCBI taxonomy): domain Eukaryota; kingdom Metazoa; phylum Chordata; class Mammalia; order Artiodactyla; family Ziphiidae; genus Hyperoodon; species Hyperoodon ampullatus. Next base: position 1,632,953 of record NC_136933.1, read on the forward strand.
TAGCGAATCGGTAAGGTTTAGGTTACAGGGGAGGGTATGGAAATGTTTTAGTCTCAAAATCCATTTGCGGGAATGGGTTAGTGTTAGTGTATGGGTTAAGATTAGTGTACGTGTTAGGGTAAGGTGTAGGGTTGGAGTTAGATTTAGCTTTAGGGCTAGGGTTAGGGTTAGCGAAATGTAAGGCTTAGGGTACAGGTGAGGGTACAGAAAAGGGTTACGGTCCGTGTACGTGTCAGGGCACAGATTAGTATTAGGGTACGGGTTAGGATTACAGTACGGATTAAGGTAAGGTGTAGGATTGGGGTTAGGGTTAGGGTTACGGTTAGCGAATAGGTAATATTTAGGGTACAGGTAAGCATATAGAAACGAGTTAGGGTCAGGCTTGGTGTTAGGGCACATGTTAGTGTTATCGTACGGATTAGGATTAGGGTACGGGTTAGGATTTTGTGTAGGGTTGTGGATAGTGTTAGGCTTAGACCTAGGATTAGTGTTAGCGAACACGTAAGGTTTACGGTACACAGGAGGGTACGGAAACGTGTTAGTATCAAAGTACATGTGAGGGCATTGCTTAATTTTGGTGTACGGGTTAAGGTTAGTGTATGGGTTAGGGTATGGTGTAAGGTTGGAGTTAGCGTGGTTTAGGGAAAGAGAGAGGTTTAGCGAATGGTAAGATTTAGGGTACTGGAGAGGATATGGAAAAGTGTTAGGCTCAGGGTACGTGTTAGGGCACAGGTTAGTGTTAGTTTACTGGTTAGGATTAGGGTATGGGTTAGGGAAAGGTGTAGGGTTGTGGTTATGTTAAGGGGTAGGGTTGGGGTTAGGGTTAGCGAATAGGTAACATTTAGGGTACAGGTGAGCTTATGGAAAAGTGTTAGGGTCAGGGTTCATGTTAGGGCACAGGTTAGTGTTAGTGTACGGATTAGGATTAGGGTGAGGTTTACGGTTAGGTTTAGGTTTAGACATAGCGTTAGGGTTAGTGAATGGTAAGATTTAGGGTACAGGAGTGGGTATGGAAAAGTGTTAGGGTCAGGGTACGTGTTAGGGCATGGGCTAGTGTTAGTGTAAGGGTTGGGATTAGGGTACGGGTTAGGGTAAGGGGTAGGGTTGCGGTTAGGGTTAGGGCTAGGACTAGGGCTAGGGTTAGGGTTAGCGAATGGGTAAGGTTTAGGGTACAGCTGAGGGTACGGAAATGTGTTAGGTTCAGCGTACGTGTCAGGGCATGTCTTAGCATTAGTATACTGCTTAGGATTGGGGTACGGTTTGGGTAAGATTTAGGGTTGGGCTTGGGGTTAGCTTTATGGCTAGGGTTTGGGTTAGCGAAATGTCAGGTTTAGGGTACAGGTGATGGTACAGAAACGTGTTAGGGTTAGTGTATGTGTTAGGACACGTGTCAGTGTTAGTGTATGGCTTAGGATTAGCCTACGTGTTAGGGTAAGGTGTACGGTTGGTGTTAGGTCTAGGTTTAGGGCTAGGGTTAGGGTTAGCGACCGGTAAGGTTTAGGGTACAGGTGAGGTTACGGAAAAGTGTTAGGGTCAGGGTACGTGTTAGGGCAGGCGTTTAGTGTGGGTTTACAGGTTAGGATTACGGTACGGGTTAGGGTAATTGGTGGGGTTGGCGTTATGGTTAGTGTTAGGGGTAGCGTTAAGTTTAGTGAACGGGTAAGGTTTAGGTTACAGCTTAGCGTACAGAAATGTTTTATTGTCAAAGTACTTGTGCGGTATTGGGTTAGTGTTAGTGTACGGGTTAAGATTAGTGTACGTGTTAGGAGTAGGGTTGTAGTTAAATTTAGGTTTGGGGCTAGGGTTATGGTTAACAACTGGTAACGTTTAGGGTTAGTGTTAGAGTTAGTGTTAGGGTTAGTGGTAGGGGTAGGGATAGGGTAGGTTTTAGGGCACGAGTTAGTGTTAATGTATGGGTTGTGATTAGGGTATGTGTTAGGGTAAGGTGTAGGGTTGGGGTTAGGTTTAGGTTTAAGGCTAGTGTTAGGGTAAGCGAATAGGTAACATTAGAGTACAGGTGAGCGTATGGAAAAGAGTTAAGGTCAGGGTTCATGTTAGGGCACAGGTTAGTGTTAGTATAAGGATTAGGATTAGGGTACATTTTAGGGTTAGGTGTAGGGTTGGGTTTGGGTTTAGGGTTTGGTTTAGACCTCGGGTTAGGGTTAGTGAATGGTAAGGTTTAGGGTTCAGGTGTGGGTATGGAAAAGTGTTAGGGTCAGGGTAAGTTTTAAGGCACGGATTAGTGTTAGTGTACGGGTTAGGATTAGGGTACGGGTTAGGCTAATGGGTAGGGATGGCGTTATGTTTAGTGTTAGGGCTAGGGTTATGGTTAGCGAACGAGTAAGGTTTAGGTTACAGGTGAGGGTACGGAAATGTATTAGTGTCAAAGTAAGTGTGCGTGAATGGGTTAGTGTTAGTGTACGCATTAAGATTAGTGTACGTGTTAGCCTAAGGTGTAGGTTTGTAGTTAGATTTAGCTTTAGGGCTAGGGTTAGGTTTAGCGAACGGTAAGGTTTAGGGTACAGGAGAGAGTAGGGTAAAGAGTTAGGGGCAGGGTACGTGTCAGGGCATGGATTAGTGTTTGTGTACGGGTTAGGATTAGGGTACGGTTTAGGTTAAGGTGTTGGTTTGGTGTTAGGGCTTGGTTTAGGGCTATGTTTCGGGTTAGCGAACGGTAAAGTTTAGGGTACAGGTGAGGGTACAGAAAAGTGTTAGGGTCAGGATACGTTTCAGGGCACGGATTAGTATCAGTGTACTGGTTAGGATTATGGTATGGGTTAGGGTGATGCGTACGGTTGGGTTTAGGGTTAGGTTTAGGTCTATGGTTAGGGTTAGCGAAATGTAAGGTTTAGGTTACAGGTGATGGTCCAGAAATGTGTTAGGATCAGGGGACATGTAAGGGCACTGATTAGTGTTAGTGTACTGGTTAGGTTTGGGTACACGTTAGGGTAAGGTTTAGGGATGGGGTTAGGTTTACGTTTAGGTCTAGGGTTAAGGATAGCAAACGGTATGTTTTAGAGTACAGGTGAGTGTATGGAAAAGTGTTCCGGTCAGGGTACCTGTTAGGGCACGTCTAGTGTTAGTGTATGGGTTAGGAGTATTGTATGGGTTAGGGTTGGTGTTACCTTTATGTTTAGGGCTAGGTTTACGGTTAGCGAACCAGTAAGTTTTAGGGTACAGGTGAGGTTACGGAAAAATTTTAGGGTCAGTGCATGTCTTAGGACACCTGTTACTGTTAGGGTACATGTCAGGATTAGCGTCCAGTCAGTGTAAGGTGTGGGGTTGGGGTTAGGGTTAGGTTTAGGGCTAGGCTTAGGGTTAGCGAACGGGTAAGTTTTAGGGTACAGTTGAGAGTACGGAAAAGAGTTTGGGTCAGGTTATGTGTTAGGAAACGTGTTAGTGTTAATGTATGGTTAGGATTAGGGTATGGGTTAGGGTAATGGTTAGGGTTGGCGTTAGGGTTAGGGATAGGCTTAGCGAACGGTTAAGGCTTATGGCACATGTGAGTGTATGGAAACGTGTTAGTGTCAAAGTACGTGTGAGGACATGGGTTAGTGTTAGTGTAGGGGTTAAAAATAGGGTACGGGTTAGAGTAAGGTGTAGGCTTGGTGTTATGGTTAGGTTTAAGTCTACAGGTAGGGTTAGCTCACGATTAGGTTTAGCGTACAGGTGAGGGTATGGAAAAGTGTTAGTGTCAGGGTACGTCTCAGCGCACTGGTTAGTGTTAGTGTACAGTTTAGGATTAGGGTATGGGTTAGGGTAAGATGTAGGGTTGGCGTTAGGGTTAGGTTTAGAGCTAAGGTTGGGTTAGTGAATGGGTAAGGTTTAGGTTACAGGGGAGGGTATGGAAATGTTTTAGAGTCAAAATACATTTGCGGGAATGGGTTAGTGTTAGTGTACGGGTTAAGATTAGTGTATGTGTTAGGGTAAGTTGTAGGGTTGGAGTTAGATTTAGCTTTAGGGCTAGGGTTAGGGTTAGCGAAATGTAAGGTTTAGGGTAGAGGTGAGGGTATAGAAAACGGTTACTGTCCGTGTACGTGTCAGGGCATGGAATAGTAGTAGGGTACGTGTTAGGATTACAGTACGTATTAGGGTCAGGTGTAGGATTGGGTTTAGGGTTACGGTTAGGGTTAGCGAATACGTAATATTTAGGGTACAGGTAAGCATATGGAAACGAGTTAGGGTCAGGCTTGGTGTTAGGGCACAGATTAGTGTTATTGTACGGATTAGGATTAGGGTACGGGTTAGGATTTTGTGTAGGGTTGTGGACAGTGTTAGGCTTACACTTAGTGTTACTGTTAGTGAACAGGTAAGGTTTATGGTACACAGGAGGGTACGGAAACGTGTTAGTTTCAAAGTACATGTGAGGGCATTGCTTAATTTTGGTGTACGGGTTAAGGTTAGTGTATGGGTTAGGGTATGGTGTAAGGTTGGAGTTAGCGTTGTTTAGGGAAAGGGTGAGGTTTCGCGAATGGTAAGATTTAGGGTACTGGAGAGGATATGGAAAAGTGTTAGGGTCAGGGTACGTGTTAGGGCACGGTTTAGTGTTAGTTTACCGGTTAGGATTAGGGTATGGGTTAGGGAAAGGTGTAGGGTTGGGGTTATGTTTAGGGGTAGGGTTGGGTTTAGGGTTAGCGAATAGGTAACATTTAGGGTACAGATGGGCTTATGGAAACGAGTTATGGTCAGGGTTCATGTTAGGGCACAGGTTAGTGTTAGTGTACGTATTAGGATTAGGGTAAGGTTTACGGTTAGGTTTAGGTTTAGACATAGGGTTAGTGTTAGCGAATGGTAAGATTTAGGGTACAGGAGTGGGTATGCAAAAGTGTTAGGGTCACGGTACGTGTTAGGGCATGGGCTAGTGTTAGTGTACGGGTTGGGATTAGGGTACGGGTTAGGGTAAGGTGTAGGGTTGTGGTTAGGGTTAGGGCTAGGGCTAGGGCTAGTGTTAGGTTTAGCGTATGGGTAAGGTTTAGGGTACAGTTGAGGGTACGGAAAAGTGTTAGGTTCAGGTTACGTGACAGGGCATGGCTTAGTATTAGTATACTGGTTAGGATTAGGGTATGGTTTGGGTAAGGTTTAGGGTTGGGGTTAGGGTTAGCTTTATGGCTAGGGTTATGGTTAGTGAAATGTCAGGTTTAGGGTACAGGTGATGGTACAGAAAAGTGTTAGGGTTAGTGTATGTGTTAGGACACGTGTCAGTGTTAGTGTATGGCTTAGGATTAGCCTACGTGTTAGGGTAAGGTGTACGGTTGGGGTTAGGTCTAGGTTTAGGGCTATTGTTAGTGTTAGAGACCGGTAAGGTTTAGGGTACAGGTGAGGTTACGGACAAGAGTTAGGGTTAGGGTACGTGTTAGGGCAGGGGTTAGTGTGGGTTTACAGGTTAGGATTAGGGTACGGGTTAGGGTAATTGGTAGGGTTGGCGTTATGGTTAGTGTTAGGGGTAGGGTTAAGTTTAGTGCACGGGTAAGGTTTAGGTTACAGCTGTGCGTACGGAAATGTTTTATTGTCAAAGTATTTGTGCGGTATTGGGTTAGTGTTAGTGTACGGGTTAAGATTAGTGTACGTGTTAGGAGTAGCGTTGTAGTTAAGTTTAGCTTTGGGGCTAGGGTTATGTTTAACAGATGGCAAAGTTTAGGGTTAGTGTTAGGGTTAGTGTTAGGGTTAGGGGTAGGGGTAGGGTTAGGGTAGGTGTTAGGGCACGAGTTAGTGTTAATGTATTGGTTATGATTAGGGTATGGGTTAGGGTAAGGTGTAGGGTTGGGGTTAGGTTTAGGTTTAGGGCCAGTGTTAGGGTAAGCGAATAGGTAACATTAGAGTACAGGTGAGCGTATGGAAAAGAGGTAAGTTCAGTGTTCATGTTAGGGCACAGGTTAGTGTTAGTTTAAGGATTAGGATTAGGGTACATGTAAGGGTTAGGTGTAGGGTTGGGTTTGGGTTTAGGGTTAGGTTTAGACCTAGGGTTAGGGTTAGTGAATGGTAAGGTTTAGGGTTCAGGTGTGGGTATGGAAAAGTGTTAGGCTCAGGGTACGTGTTAGGGCACGGGTTAGTGTTAGTGTACGGGTTAGGATTAGGGTATGGGTTAGGGAAAGGTATAGGGTTGGGGTTATGTTTAGGTGTAGGGTTGGGGTTAGGGTTAGAGAATAGGTAACATTTAGGGTACAGGTGAGCTTATGGAAACGAGTTAGAGTCACGGTTCATGTTAGGGCACAGGTTAGAGTTAGTGTACGGATTAGGATTAGGGTAAGGGTTAGGGTTAGGTTTAGGTTTAGACATATGGTTAGGGATAGCGAATGGTAACATTTAGGGTACAGGAGTGGGTATGGAAAAGTGTTAGGTTCAGGGTACGTGTTAGGGCATTGCCTAGTGTTAGTGTATGGGTTGGGATTAGGGTACGGGTTAGGGTAAGGTGTAGGGTTGCGGTTAGTGTTAGGGCTAGGGCTAGGGCTAGGGTTAGGTTTAGCGTATGGGTAAGGTTTAGGGTACAGGTGAGGGTACGGAAAAGTGTTAGGTTCAGGATACGTGACAGGGCATGGCTTAGTATTAGTATACTTTTTAGGATTAGGGTACGGTTTGGGTAAGGTTTAGGGTTGGGTTTAGGGTTAGCTTTATGGCTAGGGTTAAGGTTAGCGAAATGTCAGGTTTAGGGTACAGGTGATGGTACAGAAAAGTGTTAGGGTTAGTGTATGTGTTACGACACGTGTCAGTGTTAGTGTATGGCTTAGGATTAGCATACGTGTTAGGGTAAACTGTACGGTTGGGGTTAGGTCTAGGTTTAGGGCTAGGGTTAGGGTTAGCGACCGGTAAGGTTTAGGGTACAGGTGAGGTTACGGAAAATTGTTAGGGTCAGGGTACGTGTTAGGGCAGGGGTTAGTGTGGGTTTACAGGTTAGGATTAGGGTACGGGTTAGGGTAATTGGTAGGGTTGGCGTTATGGTTAGTGTTAGGGATAGGGTTAAGTTTAGTGAACGGGTAAGGTTTAGGTTACAGCTGAGCGTACGGAAATGTTTTATTGTCAAAGTACTTGTGCGGTATTGGGTTAGTGTTAGTGTACGGGTTAAGATTAGTGTACGTGTTAGGAGTAGGGTTGTAGTTAAGTTTAGGTTTGGGGCTAGGGTTATGGTTAACAAATGGTAAAGTTTAGGGTTAGTGTTAGGGTTAGTGTTAGGGTTAGGGGTAGGGGTAGGGTTAGGGTAGGTGTTAGGGCACGAGTTAGTGTTAATGTATGGGTTATGATTAGGGTATGGGTTAGGGTAAGGTGTAGGGTTGGGGTTAGGTTTAGGTTTAGGGCTAGTGTTAGGGTAAGCGAATAGGTAACATTAGAGTACAGGTGAGCGTATGGAAAAGAGTTAAGGTCAGTGTTCATGTTAGGGCACAGATTAGTGTTAGTTTAAGGATTAGGATTAGGGTACATGTAAGGGTTAGGTGTAGGGTTGGGTTTGGGTTTAGGGTTAGGTTTAGACGTAGGGTTAGGGTTAGTGAATGGTAAGGTTTAGGGTTCAGGTGTGGGTATGGAAAAGTGTTAGGGTCAGGGTAAGTTTTAAGGCAAGGATTAGTGTTAGTGGACGGGTTAGGATTAGGGTATGGGTTAGGGAAAGGTGTAGGGTTGGGGTTATATTTAGGTGTAGGGTTGGGGTTAGGGTTAGCGAACAGGTAACATTTAGGGTACAGGTGAGCTTATGGAAACGAGTTAGGGTCAGGGTTCATGTTAGGGCACAGGTTAGTGTTAGTGTACGGATTAGGATTAGGGTACGGGTTACGGTTAGGTGTAGGGTTGGGGTTAGGGTTACGTTTAGACATAGGGTTAGGGTTAGCGAATGGTAAGATTTAGGGTACAGGAGTCGGTATTAAAAAGTGTTACGGTCAGGGTACGTGTTAGCGCATGGATTAGTGTTAGTGTACGGGTAAGGATTAGGGTACGGGTTAGGGAAATGGGTAGGGTTGGTGTTATGGTTAGGGTTAGGGCTAGGGTTAGAGTTAGCGAACGGGTAAGGTTTACGGTGCACGGGAGGGTACGGAAACGTGTTAGTGTCACAGTTCATGTGAGGGCATGGGTTAGTTTTTTTGTACGGGTTAAGTTTAGTGTACGGGTTAGGGTATGCTGTAGGGTTGGTGTTAGCGTTATATTTAGGGCTAGGGTTAGGGTTAGCGAACGGTAAGATTTAGTGTACAGGAGACAATACGGAAAAGTTTTAGGGTCAGGGTACGTGTTAGGGCATGGGTTAGTGTTAGTGTATGGGTTGGGATTAGGGTATGGGTTAGGGTAAGGGGTAGGGTTGCGGTTAGGGTTAGGGCTAGGGCTAGGCCTAGGGTTAGGCTTAGCGAATGGGTAAGGTTTAGGGTACAGGTGAGGGTACGGAAAAGTGTTAGGGTCAGGGTACCTGTCAAGGCATGGCTTAGTGTTAGTATACTGGTTAGGATTAGGGTACGGTTTGGGTAAGGTTTAGGGTTGGGGTCAGGGTTAGCTTTATGGCTAGGGTTAGGGTGAGCAAAATGTCAGGTTTAGGGTACAGGTGATGGTACAGAAAAGTGTTAGGGTTAGTGTATGTGTTAGGACACGTGTCAGTATTAGTGTATGGTTTAGGATTAGCATACGGGTTAGGGTAAGGTGTACGGTTGGGGTTAGGTCTAGGTTTAGGGCTATTGTTAGTGTTAGAGACCGGTAAGGTTTAGGGTACAGCTGAGGTTACGGAAAAGTGTTAGGTTCAGGGTACATGTTAGGGCAGGGTTTAGTGTGGGTTTACAGGTTAGGATTAGGGTACGGGTTAGGGTAATTGGTAGGGTTGGCGTTATGGTTAGTGTTAGGGGTAGGGTTAAGTTTAGTGAACGGGTAAGGTTTAGGTTACAGCTAAGCATACGGAAATGTTTTATTGTCAAAGTACGTGTGCGGTATTGGGTTAGTGTTAGTGTACGGGTTAAGATTAGTGTACGTGTTAGAAGTAGGTTTGTATTCAGGTTTGGGTTTGGGGCTAGGGTTATGGTTAACAAATGGTAAAGTTTAGGGTTAGTGTTAGGGTTAGTGTTAGGGTTAGGGGTAGGGGTAGGGTTAGGGTAGGTGTTAGGGCATGAGCTGGTGTTAGTGTATGGGTTATGATTAGGGTATGGGTTCGGGTAAGGTGTAGGGTTGGGGTTAGGTTTAGGTTTAGGGCTAGTGTTAGGGTTAGCGATAGGTAACAGTAGAGTACAGGTGAGCGTATGGAAAAGAGTTAAGGTCAGGGTTCATGTTAGTGCACAGGTTATTGTTAGTTTAAGGATTAGGATTAGGGTACATGTTAGGGTTAGGTGTTGGGTTGGGGTTGGGTTTAGGGTTAGGTTTAGACCTAGGATTAGGGTTAGTGAATGGTAAGGTTTAGGGTTCAGGTGTGGGTATGGAAAAGTGTTAGGGTCAGGGTAAGTGTTAAGGCACGGATTAGTGTTAGTGTACGGGTTAGGATTAGGGTACGGGGTAGGCTAATGGGTAGGGTTGACGTTATGTTTAGTGTTAGGGCTAGGGTTAGGGTTAGCGAACGAGTAAGGTTTAGGTTACAGTTGAGGGTACGGAAATGTATTAGTGTCAAAGTAAGTGTGAGGGAATTGGTTAGTGTTAGTGTACGCATTAAGATTAGTGTACGTGTTAGGGTAAGGTGTAGGGTTGTAGTTTGATTTAGCTTTAGGGCTAGGGTTAGTGTTAGTGAACGGTAAGATTTAGGTTACAGGAGAGAGTAGGGTAAATAGTTAGGGGCAGGGTACGTGTCAGGGCATGGATTAGTGTTTGTGTACGCGTTAGGATTAGGGTACGGTTTAGGGTAAGGTGTTGGGTTGGTGTTAGGGCTTGGTTTAGGGGTATGTTTCGGGTTACCGAACAGTAAAGTTTAGGGTACAGGTGAGGGTACAGAAAAGTGTTAGGGTCAGGATACGTTTCAGGGCACGGATTAGTATTAGTGTACTGGTTAGGATTACGGTTTGGGTTAGGGTGATGCGTAGGGTTGGGTTTAGGGTTAGGTTTAGTGCTATGGTTAGGGTTAGCGAAATGTAAGGTTTAGGTTCCAGGTGATGGTCCAGAAAGGTGTTAGGATGAGGGGACATGTAAGGGCACTGATTAGTGTTAGTGTACTGGTTAGGATTGTGTACGCATTAGGGTAAGGTTTAGGGATGGGGTTAGGTTTACGTTTAGGTCTAGGGTTAATGATAGCAAACGGTATGGTTTAGGGTACAGGTGAATGTACGGAAAAGTGTTACGGTCAGGGTACCTGTTAGGGCACGTGTAGTGTTAGTGTATGGTTTAGGATTAGTGTATGGGTTAGGATTAGTGTATGGGTTAGTGTATGGTGTAGGGTTGGTGTTAGCGTTATGTTTAGGGCTAGCGTTACGGTTAGCGAACCAGTAAGTTTTAGGGTACACGTGAGGTTACGGAAAACTTTTAGGGTCAGTGTATGTGTTGGGACACCTGTTAGTGTTAGTGTACGTGTGAGAATTAGCGTCCAGTTAGGGTAAGCTGTGGGGTTGGGGTTAGGGTTAGGTTTAGGGCTAGGCTTAGGGTTAGCGAACGGGAAAGTTTTAGGGTACAGTTGAGTGTACGGAATAGAGTTTGGCTCAGGTTATGTATTAGGAACCGTGTTAGTGTTAAGGTATGGTTAGGATTAGGGTATGGGTTAGAGTAACGGTTAGGATTGGCGTTAGGTTTAGGGATAGGCTTAGCGAACGGTTAAGGCTTATGGCACATGTGAGTGTATGGAAACGTGTTAGTGTCAAAGTATGTGTGAGGTCATGGGTTAGTGTTAGAGTAGGGGTTAAAAATAGGGTACGGGTTAGAGTAAGGTGTAGGCTTGGTGTTAGGGTTAGGCTTAAGTCTACAGTTAGGGTTAGCTAACGATTAGGTTTAGCGTACAGGTGAGGGTATGGAAAAGTGTTAGGGTCAGGGTACGTCTCAGGGCACTGGTTAATGTTAGTGTACGGTTTAGGATTAGGGTATGGGTTAGGGTAAGATGTAGGGTTGCCGTTAGGGTTCGGTTTAGAGCTAGGGTTAGGGTTAATGAATGGGTAAGGTTTAGGTTACAGGGGAGGGTATGGAAATGTTTTAGGGTCAAAATACATTTGCGGGAATGGGTTAGAGTTAGTGTACATGTTAAGATTAGTGTACGTGTTAGGGTAAGGGCTAGGGTTGGAATTAGATTTAGCTTTAGGGCTAGGGTTACGGTTAGCGAAATGTAAGGCTTAGGGTACGGGTGAGGGTACAGAAAAGGGTTACGGTCCGTGTACATGTCGGAGCACGGATTAGTAGTTGGGTACGGGTTAGGATCACAGTACGGATTAGGGTAAGGTGTAGGATTGGGGTTAGGGTTAGGGTTAGGGTTAGGGTTAGCGAATAGGTAATATTTAGGGTACAGGTAAGCATATGGAAACGAGTTAGGGTCAGGCTTGGTGTTAGGGCACAGGTTAGTGTTATTGTACGGATTAGGATTAGGGTACGGGTTAGGATTTTCTGTAGGGTTGAGGATAGTGTTAGGCTTAGACCTAGGGTTAGTGTTAGCACACAGGTAAGGTTTACGGTACACAGGGGGGTACGGAAACGTGTTAGTGTCAAAGTACATGTGAGGGCATTGATTAATTTTGGTGTACGGGTTAAGGTTAGTGTATGGGTTAGGGTATGGTGTAAGGTTGATGTTAGCGTTGTTTAGGGAAAGGGCTAGGTTTAGCGAATGGTAAGATTTAGGGTACTGGAGAGGATATGGAAAAGTGTTTGGCTCAGGGTACGTGTTAGGGCACGGGTTAGTGTTAGTGTACGGGTTAGGATTAGGGTATGGGTTAGGGAAAGGTGTAGGGTTGGGGTTATATTTAGGTGTAGGGTTGGGGTTAGGGTTAGAGAATAGGTAACATTTAGGGTACAGGTGAGCTTATGGAAACGAGTTAGGGTCAGGGTTCATGTTAGGGCACAGGTTAGTGTTAGTGTACGGATTAGGATTACGGTTAGGGTTAGGTTTAGGTTTAGGTTTAGACATATGGTTAGGGATAGCGAATGGTAAGATTTAGGGTACAGGAGTGGGTATGGAAAAGTGTTAGGGTCAGGGTACGTGTTAGGGCATGGGCTAGTGTTAGTGTACGGGTTGGGATTAGGGTACGGGTTAGGGTAAGGTGTAGGGTTGTGGTTAGGGTTAGGGCTAGGGCTAGGGCTAGTGTTAGGTTTAGTGTATGGGTAAGGTTTAGGGTACAGTTGAGGGTACGGAAAAGTGTTAGGTTCAGGTTACGTGACAGGGCATGGCTTAGTATTAGTATACTGGTTAGGATTAGGGTATGGTTTGGGTAAGGTTTAGGGTTGGGGTTAGGGTTAGCTTTATGGCTAGGGTTATGGTTAGTGAAATGTCAGGTTTAGGGTACAGGTGATGGTACAGAAAAGTGTTAGGGTTAGTGTATGTGTTACGACACGTGTCAGTGTTAGTGTATGGCTTAGGATTAGCATACGTGTTAGGGTAAGGTGTACGGTTGGGGTTAGGTCTAGGTTTAGGGCTAGGGTTAGGGTTAGCGACCGGTAAGGTTTAGGGTACAGGTGAGGTTACGGAAAATTGTTAGGGTCAGGGTACGTGTTAGGGCAGGGGTTAGTGTGGGTTTACAGGTTAGGATTAGGGTACGGGTTAGGGTAATTGGTAGGGTTGGCGTTATGGTTAGTGTTAGGGGTAGGGTTAAGTTTAGTGAACGGGTAAGGTTTAGGTTACAGCTGAGTGTACGGAAATGTTTTATTGTCAAAGTACGTGTGCGGTATTGGGTTAGTGTTAGTGTACGGGTTAAGATTAGTGTACGTGTTAGGAGTAGGGTTGTAGTTAAATTTAGGTTTGGGGCTGGGGTTATGGTTAACAAATGGTAAAGTTTAGGGTTAGTGTTAGGGTTAGTGTTATGGTTAGGGGTAGGGGTAGGGTTAGGGTAGGTGTTAGGGCACGAGTTAGTGTTAATGTATGGGTTATGATTAGGGTATGGGTTAGGGTAAGGTGTAGGGTTGGGGTTAGGTTTAGGTTTAGGGCTAGTGTTAGGGTAAGCGAATAGGTAACATTAGAGTACAGGTGAGCGTATGGAAAAGAGTTAAGGTCAGTGTTCATGGTAGGGCACAGGTTAATGTTAGTTTAAGGATTAGGAATAGGGTACATGTTAGGGTTAGGTGTAGGGTTGGGTTTGGGTTTAGGGTTAGTTTTAGACCTAGGGTTAGGGTTAGTGAATGGTAAGGTTTAGGGTTCATGTGTGGGTATGGAAAAGTGTTAAGGTCAGTGTAAGTTTTAAGGCACGGATTAGTGTTAGTGTACGGTTTAGGATTAGGGTATGGGTTATGGAAAGGTGTAGGGTTGGGGTTATGTTGAGGTGTAGGTTTGGGGTTAGGGTTAGCGAATAGGTAACATTTAGGGTACAGGTGAGCTTATGGAAACGAGTTAGGGTCAGGGTTCATGTTAGGGCACAGGTTAGTGTTAGTGTACGGATTAGGATTAGGGTACGGGTTACGGTTAGGTGTAGGGTTGGGGTTAGGGTTACGTTTAGACATAGGGTTAGGGTTAGCGAATGGTAAGGTTTAGGGTACAGGAGTCGGTATTGAAAAGTGTTAGGGTCAGGGTACATGTTAGGGCATGGATTAGTGTTAGTGTACGGGTAAGGTTTAGGGTACGGGTTAGGGAAATGGGTAGGGTTGGTGTTATGGTTAGGGTTAGGGCTAGGGTTAGAGTTAGCGAACGGGTAAGGTTTACGGTGCACGGGAGGGTACGGAAACGTGTTAGTGTCACAGTTCATGTGAGGGCATGGGTTAGTTTTTTTGTACTGGTTAAGTTTAGTGTACGGATTAGGGTATGCTGTAGGGTTGGTGTTAGCGTTATATTTAGGGCTAGCGTTAGGGTTAGCGAACGGTAAGATTTAAGTTACAGGAGAGAGTAGGGTAAATAGTTAGGGGCAGGGTACGTGTCAGGGCATGGATTAGTGTTTGTGTACGCGTTAGGATTAGGGTTCGGTTTAGGGTAAGGTGTTGGGTTGGTGTTAGGGCTTGGTTTAGGGATATGTTTCGGGTTAGCGAATGGGAAAGTTTAGGGTACAGATGAGTGTACAGAAAAGTGTTAGGGTCAGGATACGTTTCAGGGCACGGATTAGTATTAGTGTACTTGTTAGGATTATGGTATGGGTTAGGGTGATGTGTAGGGTTGGGTTTAGGGTTAGGTTTAGGGCTATGGTTAGGGTTAGCGAAATGTAAGGTTTAGGTTCCAGGTGATGGTCCAGAAATGTGATAGGATCAGGGGACATGTTAGGGCATGGATTAGTGTTAGTGTACTGGTTAGGATTGGGTACGAGTTAGGGTAAGGTTTAGGGATGGGGTTAGGTTTACGTTTAGGTCTAGGGTTAAGGATAGCAAACGGTATGGTTTAGGGTACAGGTGAGTGTACAGAAAAGTGTTACGGCCAGGGTACCTGTTAGGGCACGTCTAGTGTTAGTGTATGGGTTAGGATTAGTGTATGGGTTAGAGTATGGTGTAGGGTTGGTGTTAGCGTTATGTTTAGGGCTAGGTTTATGGTAGGCGAACCAGTAAGTTTTAGGGTAAATGTGAGGTTACGGAAAACTTTTAGGGTCAGTGTATGTGTTAGGACACCTGTTAGTGTTAGTGTACGTGTCAGGATTAGCGTCCAGTTAGGGTAACCTGTGGGGTTGGGGTTAGGGTTAGGTTTAGGGCTTGGCTTAGGGTTAGTGAATGGGTAAGTTTTAGGGTACAGTTGAGGGTACGGGAAAGAGATTGGGTCAGGTTATGTGTTAGGAACCGTGTTAGTGTTAATGTATGGTTAGGATTAGGGTATGGGTTAGGGTAACGGTTAGGGTTGGCATTAGGTTTAGGGATAGGCTTAGCGAACGGTTAAGGCTTATGGTACATGTGAGTGTATGGAAACGTGTTAGTGTCAAAGTACGTGTGAGGTCATGGGTTAGTGTTAATGTAGGGGTTAAAAATAGGGTACGGGTTAGAGTAAGGTGTAGGCTTGGTGTTAGGGTTAGGTTTAAGTCTACAGTTAGGGTTGGCTAACGATTAGGTTTAGCGTACAGGTGAGGGTATGGAAAAGTGTTAGGGTCAGGGTACGTCTCAGGGCACTGGTTAGTGTTAGTGTACGGTTTAGGATTAGGGTATGGGTTAGGGTAAGATGTAGGGTTGCCGTTAGGGTTCGGTTTAGAGCTAGGGTTAGGGTTAATGAATGGGTAAGGTTTAGGTTACAGGGGAGGGTATGGAAATGTTTTAGGGTCAAAATACATTTGAGGAAATGGGTTAGAGTTAGTGTACGGGTTAAGATTAGTGTACGTGTTAGGGTAAGGGGTAGGGTTGGAATTAGATTTAGCTTTAGGGCTAGGGTTACGGTTAGAGAAATGTAAGGCTTAGGGTACAGGTGAGGGTACAGAAAAGGGTTACGGTCCGTGTACATGTCGGAGCACGGATTAGTAGTAGGGTATGGGTTAGGATCACAGTACGGATTAGGGTAAGGTGTAGGATTGGGGTTAGGGTTAGGGTTAGGGTTAGGGTTAGCGAATAGGTAATATTTAGGGTACAGGTAAGCATATGGAAACGAGTTAGGGTCAGGCTGGGTGTTAGGGCACAGTTTAGTGTTATTGTACGGATTAGGATTAGGGTACAGTTTAGGATTTTGTGTAGGGTTTTGGATAGTGTTAGGCTTAGACTTAGGGTTAGTGTTAGCAAACAGGTAAGGTTTACGGTACACAGGAGGGTACGAAAACGTGTTACTGTCAAAGTACATGTGAGGGCATTGCTTAATTTTGGTGTACGGGTTAAGATTAGTGTATGGGTTTGGGTATGGTGTAAGGTTGGTGTTAGCGTTGTTTAGGGAAAGGGCTAGGTTAAACGAACGGTAAGATTTAGGGTATTGGAGAAGATATGGAAAAGTGTTAGGCTCAGGGTACGTGTTAGGGCACGGGTTAGTTTTAGTGTACGGGTTAGGATTAGGGTATGGGTTAGGGAAAGGTGTAGGGTTGGGGTTATGTTTAGGTGTAGGGTTGGGGTTAGGGTTAGCGAATAGGTAACATTTAGGGTACAGGTGAGCTTATGGAAACGAGTTAGGGTCAGGGTTCATGTAAGGGCACAGGTTAGAGTTAGTGTACCGATTAGGATTAGGGTACGGGTTACGGTTAGGTGTAGGGTTGGGTTTAGGGTTACGTTTAGACATAGGGTTAGGGTTAGCGAATGGTAAGATTTAGGGTACAGGAGTCGGTATTGAAAAGTGTTAGGGTCAGGGTACGTGTTAGGGCATGGATTAGTGTTAGTGTACGGGTAAGGATTAGGGTACGGGTTAGGGAAATGGGTAGGGTTGGTGTTATGGTTAGGGTTAGGGCTAGGGTTAGAGTTAGCGAACGGATAAGGTTTACGGTGCACGGGAGGGTACGGAAACGTGTTAGTGTCACAGTTCATGTGAGGGCATG
The DNA here is from genome assembly GCF_949752795.1 of Hyperoodon ampullatus. Lineage (NCBI taxonomy): Eukaryota > Metazoa > Chordata > Mammalia > Artiodactyla > Ziphiidae > Hyperoodon > Hyperoodon ampullatus. The sequence goes on from NC_136933.1 coordinate 1,649,362, forward strand.
GGTTAGTTTTTTTGTACGGGTTAAGTTTAGTGTACGCATTAGGGTATGCTGTAGGGTTGCTGTTAGCGTTATATTTAAGGCTAGGGTTAGGGATAGCGGGCGGTAAGATTTATGGTACAGGAGACAATACGGAAAAGTTTTAGGGTCAGGGTACATGTTAGGGCATGGGTTAGTGTTAGTGTATGGGTTGGGATTAGGGTATGGGTTAGGGTAAGGGGTAGGGTGGCGGTTAGGGTTAGGGCTAGGGCTAGGGCTAGGGTTAGGGTTAGCGAATGGGTAAGGTTTAGGGTACAGGCCAGGGTACGGAAAAGTGTTAGGGTCATGGTACGTGTCAGGTCATGTCTTAGTGTTAGTATACTTGTTAGGATTAGGGTACGGTTTCAGTAAGGTTTAGGGTTGGGGTCAGGGTTAGCTTTATGGCTAGGGTTAGGGTTAGCAAAATGTCAGGTTTAGGTTACAGGTGATGGTACAGAAAAGTGTTAGGGTTAGTGTATGTGTTAGGACACGTGTCAGTCTTAGTGTATGGCTTAGAATTAGCATACGGTTTAGGGTAAGGTGTACGTTTGGTGTTAGGTCTAGGTTTAGGGCTAGGGTTAGGGTTAGTGACCGGTAAGGTTTAGGGTACAGGTGAGGTTACGGAAAAGTGTTAGGGTCAGGGTACGTGTTAGGGCAGGCGTTAGTGTGGGTTTACAGGTTAGGATTAGGGTACGGGTTAGGGTAATTGGTAGGGTTGGCGTTATGGTTAGTGTTAGGTGTAGGGTTAAGTTTAGTGAACGGGTAAGGATTAGGTTACAGCTGAGCGTACGGAAATGTTTTATTGTCAAAGTACGTGTGCGGTATTGGGTTAGTGTTAGTGTATGGGTTAAGATTAGTGTACGTGTTAGGAGTAGGGTTGTACTTAAGTTTAGGTTTGGGGCTAGGGTTATGGTTAACAAATGGTAAAGTTTATGGTTAGTGTTAGGGTTAGTGTTATGGTTAGGGTTAGGGGTAGGGTTAGGGTAGGTGTTAGGGCACGAGTTAGTGTTAGTGTATGGGTTATGATTAGGGTATGGGTTAGGGTAAGGTGTAGGGTTGGGGTTAGGTTTAGGTTTAGGGCTAGTGTTAGGGTTAGCGAATAGGTAACAGTAGAGTACAGGTGAGCGTATGGAAAAGAGTTAAAGTCAGGGTTCATGTTAGGGTACAGGTTAGTGTTAGTTTAAGGATTAGGATTAGGGTACATGTTAGGGTTAGGTGTAGGGTTGGGGTTGGTTTTAGGGTTAGGTTTAGACCTAGGGTTAGGGTTAGTGAATGTTAAGATTTAAGGTTCAGGTGTGGGTATGGAAAAGTGTTAGTGTCAGGGTAAGTGTTAAGGCACGGATTAGTGTTAGTGTACGGGTTAGGATTAGGGTACGGGTTAGGATAATGGGTAGGGTTGGCGTTATGTTTAGTGTTAGGGCTAGGGTTAGGGTTAGCAAACGGTAAGATTTAGGGTACAGGAGAGAGTAGGGTAAAGAGTTAGGGGCAGCGTACGTGTCAGGGCATGCATTAGTGTTTGTGTACGGGTTAGGATTAGGGTACGGTTTAGGGTAAGGTGTTCGGTTCGTGTTAGGGCTTGGTTTAGGGGTATGTTTCGGGTTAGCGAACGGTAAAGTTTAGGGAACAGGTGGGGGTACAGAAAAGTGTTAGGGTCAGGATACGTTTCAGGGCACGGATTACTATTAGTGTACTGGTTAGGATTATGGTATGGGTTAGGGTGATGGGTAGGGTTGGGTTTATGGTTAGGTTTAAGGGCTATGGTTAGGGTTAGCGAAATGTAAGGTTTAGGTTCCAGATGATGGTCCAGAAATGTGTTAGGATCAGGGGACATGTTAGGGCACGGATTAGTGTTAGTGTACTGGTTAGGATTGGGTACGTGTTAGGGTAAGGTTTAGGGATGGGGTTAGGTTTACGTTTAGGTCTAGGGTTAAGGATAGCAAACGGTATGGTTTAGGGTACAGGTGAGTGTACGGAAAAGTGTTACGGTCAGGGTACATGTTAGGGCACGTCTAGTGTTAGTGTATGGGTTAGGATTAGTGTACGGGTTAGGGTATGGTGTAGGGTTGGTGTTAGCATTATGTTTAGGGCTAGGGTTACGGTTAGCGATATGTAAGGCTTAGGGTACAGGTGAGGGTACAGAAAAGGATTACGGTCCTTGTACGTGTCAGGGCACGGATTAGTATTAGTGTACGGGTTAGGATTACAGTACGGATTAGGGTAAGGTGTAGGATTGGGGTTAGGGTTAGGGTTAGGGTTAGGGTTAGGGATAGGGTTAGCGAACAGGTAATATTTAGGGTACAGGTAAGCATACGGAAACGAGTTACGGTCAGGCTTGGTGTTAGGGCACAGGTTAGTGTTATTGTATGGAGTAGGATTATGGTACGGGTTAGGATTTTGTGTAGGGCTGTGGATAGTGTAAGGCTTAGACCTAGTGTTAGTGTTAGCTAACAGGTAAGGTTTATGGTACACAGGAGGGTACGGAAACGTGTTAGTGTCAAAGTACATGTGAGGGCATTGCTTAATTTTGGTGTAAGGGTTAAGATTAGTGTATGGGTTAGGGTATGGTGTAAGGTTGGTGTTAGCGTTGTTTAGGGAAAGGGCTAGGTTTAGCAAACGGTAAGATTTAGGGAACTGGGGAGGATATGGAAAAGTGTTAGGCTCAGGGTACGTGTTAGGACACGGCTTAGTGTTAGTGTATGGGTTAGGGAAAGGTGTAGGGTTGGGGTTATGTTTAGGTGTAGGATTGGGGTTATGGTTAGCGAATACGTAACATTTAGGGTACAGGTGGGTTTAAGGAAACGAGTTAGGGTCAGGGTTCATGATAGGGCACAGGTTAGTGTTAGTGTACGGATTAGGATTAGGGTATGGGTTAGGGTAAGATGTAGGGTTGGTGTTAGGGTTAGGTTTAGAGCTAGGGTTAGGGTTAGCGAATGGGTAAGCTTTAGGTTACAGGGGAGGGTATGGAAATGTTTTAGGGTCAAAATACATTTGCGGGAATGGGTTAGTGTTAGTGTACGGGTTAAGATTAGTGTACGTCTTAGGGTAAGGTGTAGGGCTGGAGTTAGATTTAGCTTTAGGGCTACGGTTAGGGTTAGTGAAATGTAAGGCTTAGGGTACAGGTGAGGGCACACAAAAGGGTTAAGGTCCGTGTACGTGTCAGGGCACGGATAAGTATTAGGGTACGGATTAGGATTACAGTACGGATTAGGGTAAGGTGGAGGATTGGGTTTAGGGTTAGGGTTAGGGTTAGGGTTAGGGTTAGCGAATAGGTAATATTTAGGGTACAGGTAAGCATTTGGAAACGAGTTAGGGTCAGGCTTGGTGTTAGGGCACAGGTTAGTGTTATTGTACGGATTAGGATTACGGTATGGGTTAGGATTTTGTGTAGGGTTGTGGATAGTGTTAGGCTTAGACCTAGGGTTAGTGTTAGTGAGCAGGTAAGGTTTACGGTACACAGGAGGGTACGGAAACGTGTTAGGTCAAAGTACATGTGAGGGAATTGCTTAAATTTGGTGTACGGGTTAAGATTAGTGTATGGGTTAGGGTATGGTGTAAGGTTGTTGTTAGCATTGTTTAGGGAAAGGGCTAGGTTTAGCGAACGGTAAGATTTAGGGTACTGGACAGGATATGGAAAAGTGTTAGGGTCATGGTACGTGTTAGGGCACGGGTTAGTGTTAGTGTACCGATTAGGATTAGGGTATGGGTTAGGGTAAGGTGTAGGGTTGGGGTTATGTTTAGGTGTAGGGTTGGGATTAGGGCTAGCAAATAGGTAACATTTAGGGTACAGGTGAGCTTATCGAAAAGATTTAGGGTCAGGGTTCATGTTAGGGCACAGGTTAGTGTTAGTGTACGTATTAGGATTAGGGTACGGTTTAGAGTTAGGTGTAGGGTTGGGGTTAGGGTTAGGTTTAGACATAGGGTTAGGGTTAGCGAATGGTAAGATTTAGGGTACAGGAGTGGGTATGGAAAAGTGATAGGGTCAAGGTACGTGTTAGGGCATGGATTAGTGTTAGTGTACGGGTAAGGATTAGGGTACGGGTTAGGGAAATGGGTAGGGTTGGTGTTATGGTTAGGGTTAGGGCTAGGGTTAGAGTTAGCGAGCGGGTAAGGTTTACGGTACACGGGAGGGTATGGAAACGTGTTAGTGTCAAAGTACATGTGAGGGCATGGGTGAGTTTTTTTGTACTGGTTAAGTTTAGTGTACGGGTTAGGGTATGCTGTAGGGTTGGTGTTAGCGTTATGTTTAGGGCTAGGGTTAGGGTTAGCGAACGGTAGGATTTAGGGTACAGGAGAAAATACGGAAAAGTGTTAGGGTCAGGGTACGTGTTAGGGCATGGGTTAGTGTTAGTGTATGGGTTGGGATTAGGGTACGGGTTAGGGTAAGGTGTAGGGCTGCAGTTAGGGTTAGGGCTAGGGCTAGGGCTAGGGTTAGTGTTAGCGAATGGGTAAGGTTTAGGGTACAGGTGAGGGTACGGAAAAGTGTTAGGGTCAGGGTACGTGTCAGGGCATGGCTTAGTATTAGTATACTGGTTAGGATTAGGGTACGGTTTGGGTAAGGTTTAGGGTTGGGGTCAGGGTTAGCTTTATGGCTATGGCTAGGGCTAGGGTTAGTGAAATGTCAGGTTTAGGGTACAGGTGATGGTACAGAAAACTGTTAGGGTTGGTGTATGTGTTAGGACACGTGTCAGTGTTAGTGTATGGCTTAGGATGAGCATACGGGTTAGGGTAAGGTGTACGGTTGGGTTTAGGTCTGGGTTTAGGGCTAGGGTTAGGGTTAGCGACCAGTAAGGTTTAGGGTACAGGTGAGGTTACGGAAAAGTGTTAGGGTCAGGGTACGTGTTAGGGCAGGGTTGAGTCTGGGTTTACATGTTAGGATTAGGGTACGGGTTAGGGTAATTGGTAGGGTTGGCGTTATGGTTAGTGTTAGGGGTAGGGTTAAGTTTAGTGAACGGGTAAGGATTAGGTTACAGCTGAGCGTACGGAAATGTTTTATTGTCAAATTACGTGTGCGGTATTGGGTTAGTGTTAGTGTATGGGTTAAGATTAGTGTACATGTTAGGAGTAGGGTTGTAGTTAAGTTTAGGTTTGGGGCTAGGGTTATGGTTAACAAATGGTAAAGTTTAGGGTTAGTGTTAGGGTTGGTGTTAGGGTTAGGGTTAGGGGTAGGGTTAGGGTAGGTGTTAGGGCACGAATTAGTGTTAGTGTATGGGTTATGATTAGGGTATGGGTTAGGGTATGGTGTAGGGTTGGGGTTAGGTTTAGGTTTAGGGCTAGTGTTTGGGTTAGCGAATAGGTAACAGTAGAGTACAGGTGAGCGTATGGAAAAGAGTTAAGGTCAGGGTTCATGTTAGGGCACAGGTTAGTGTAAGTTTAAGGATTAGGATTAGGGTACATGTCAGGGTTAGGTGTAGGGTTGGGGTTGGGTTTAGGGTTAGGTATAGACCTAGGGTTAGGGTTAGTGAATGGTAAGGTTTAGGGTTCAGGTGTGGGTATGGAAAAGTGTTAGTGTCAGGGTCAGTGTTAAGGCACGTATTAGTGTTAGTGTACGGGTTAGGATTAGACTACGGGTGAGGCTAATGGGTAGCGTTGGCGTTATGTTTAGTGTTAGGGCTAGGGTTAGGGTTAGCGAACGAGTAAGGTTTAGGTTACAGGTGAGGATACGGAAATGTATTAGTGTCAAAGTAAGTGTGCGGGAATGGGTTAGTGTTAGTGTACGCATTAAGATTAGTGTACGTGTTAGGGCAAGGTGTAGGATTATAGTTAGATCTAGCTTTAGGGCTAGTGTTAGGGTTAGCGAATGGTAAGATTTAGGGTACAAGAGAGAGTAGGGTAAAGCGTTAGGGGCAGCGTACATGTCAGGGCATGCATTAGTGTTTGTGTACGGGTTAGGATTAGGGTACGGTTTAGGTTAAGGTGTTGGGTTGGTGTTAGTGATTGGTTTAGGGGTATGTTTCGGGTTAGCGAACGGGAAAGTTTAGGGTACAGGTGAGGGTACAGAAAAGTGTTAGGGTCAGGATACGTTTCAGGGCACGGATTATTATTAGTGTACTGGTTAGGATTATGGTATGGGTTAGGGTGATGGGTAGGGTTGGGTTGAGGGTTAGGTTTAGTGCTATGGTTAGGGTTAGCGAAATGTAAGGTTTAGGTTCCAGGTGATGGTCCAGAAATGTGTTACGATCAGGGAACATGATAGGGCACGGATTAGTGTTAGTGTACTGGTTAGGATTGGGTACGTGTTAGGGTAAGGTTTAGGGATGGGGTTAGGTTTACGTTTAGGTCTAGGGTTAAGGATAGCAAACGGTATGGTTTAGGATACAGGTGAGTGTACGCAAAAGTGTTCCGGTCAGGGTACCTGTTAGGGCACGTCTAGTGTTAGTGTGTGGGTTAGGATTAGTGTACGGGTTAGGGTATGGTGTAGGGTTGGTGTTAGCGTTATATTTAGGGCTAGGGTTACGGTCAGCGAACCAGTAAGTTTCAGGGTACAGGTGAGGTTATAGAAAACTTTTAGGGTCAGTGTATGTGTTAGGACACCTGTTAGTGTTAGTGTACGTGTCAGGATTAGCGTCCAGTTAGGGTAAGGTGTGGGGTTGGGGTTAGGGTTAGGTTTAGGGCTAGGCTTAGGGTTAGCGAACGGGTAAGTTTTAGGGTACAGTTTAGGGTACGGGAAAGAGTTTGGGTCAGGTTATGTGTTAGGAAACGTGTTAGTGTTAATGTATGGTTAGGATTAGGGTATGGGTTAGGGTAATTGTTAGGGTTGGCGTTAGGTTTAGGGATAGGCTTAGCGAACGGTTAAGACTTATGGTACATATGAGTGTATGGAAACGTGTTAGTGTCAAAGTACGTGTGAGGTCATGGGTTAGTGTTAGTGTAGGTGTTAAAAACAGGGTACGTGTTAGAGTAAGGTGTAGGCTTGGTGTTAGGGTTAGGTTTAAGTCTACAGTTAGGGTTAGCTAACGATTAGGTTTAGCGTACAGGTGAGGGTATGGAAAAGTGTTAGGGTCAGGGTAGGTCTCAGGGCACTGGTTAGTGTTAGTGTATGGTTTAGGATTAGGGTATGGGTTAGGGTAAGAGGTAGGGTTGGCATTAGGGTTAGGTTTACACATAGGGTTAGGGTTAGCGAATGGTAAGATTTAGGGTACAGGAGTGGGTATGGAAAAGTGATAGGGTCAGGGTACGTGTTAGGGCATGGATTAGTGTTAGTGTACGGGTAAGGATTAGGGTACGTGTTAGGGAAATGGGTAGGGTTGGTGTTATGGTAACGGTTAGGGCTAGGGTTAGTGTTAGCGAACAGGTAAGGTTTACGGTACACGGGAGGGTATGGAAACGTGTTAGTGTCAAAGTACATGTGAGGGCATGGGTGAGTTTTCTTGTACTGGTTAAGTTTAGTGTACGGGTTAGTGTATGCTGTAGGGTTGGTGTTAGCGTTATGTTTAGGGCTAAGGTTAGAGTTAGCGAACGGTAAGATTTAGGGTACTGGAGAAAATACGGAAAAGTGTTAGGGCCAGGGTACGTGTTAGGGCATGGGTTAGTGTTAGTGTATGGGTTGGGATTAGGGTACTGGTTAGGGTAAGGTGTAGGGTTGCGGTTAGGGTTAGGTCTATGGCTAGGGCTAGCGTTAGGGTTAGCGAATGGGTAAGGTTTAGAGTACAGGTGAGGGTACGGAAAAGTGTTAGGGTCAGGGTACGTGTCAGGGCATGGCTCAGTATTAGTATACTGGTTAGGATTAGGGTACGGTTCGGGTAAGGTTTAGGGTTGGCGTCAGGGCTAGCTTTATGGCTAGGGCCAGGGTTAGCGAAATGTCAGGTTTAGGGTACAGGTGATGATACAGAAACGTGTTAGGGTTAGTGTATGTGTTAGGACACGTGTCAGTGTTAGTGTATGGCTTAGGATTAGCATACGGGTTAGGGTAAGGTGTGAGGTTGGGATTAGGTTTAGGTTTAGGGCTAGGTTTAGGGTTAGCGACCGGTAATGTTTAGTGTACTGGTGAGGTTACGGAAAAGTGTTACGGTCAGGGTACGTGTTAGGGCAGGGGTTAGTGTGGGTTTACAGGTTAGGATTAGGGTACGCGTTAGGGTAATTGGTAGGGTTGGCGTTATCATTAGTGTTAGGGGTAGGGTTAAGTATAGTGAACGGGTAAGGTTTTGGTTACAGCTGAGCGTACGGAAATGTTTTATTGTCAAAGTACGTGTGCGGTATTGGGTTAGTGTTAGTGTACGGGTTAAGATTAGTGTCCGTGTTAGGAGTAAGGTTGTAGTTAGGTTTAGGTTTGGGGCTAGGGTTATGGTTAACAAATGGTAAAGTTTAGGGTTAGTGTTAGGGTTAGTGTTAGGGTTAGTGGTAGGGGTAGGGTTAGGGTAGGTGTTAGGGCACGAGTTAGTGTTACTGTATGGGTTATGATTAGGGTATGGGTTAGGGTAAGGTGTAGGGTTGGGGTTAGGTTTAGGTTTAGGGCTAGTGTTAGGGTTAGCGAATAGGTAACAGTAGAGTACAGGTGAGCGTATAGAAAAGAGTTAAGATCAGGGTTCATGTTAGGGCACAGGTTAGTGTTAGTTTAAGGATTAAGATTAGGGTACATGTTAGGGTTAGGTGTAGGGTTGGTGTTGGGTTTAGGGTTAGGTTTAGACCTAGGGTTAGGGTTAGTGAATGGTAAGGTTTAGGGTTCAGGTGTGGGTATGGAAAAGTGTTAGGGTCAGGGTAAGTGTTAAGGCACGGATTAGTGTTAGTGTACGGGTTAGGATTAGGCTACGGGTTAGGCTAATGGGTAGGGTTGGCGTTATGTTTAGTGTTAGGGCTAGAGTTAGGGTTAGCGAACGAGTAAAGTTTAGGTTACAGGTGAGGGTACGGAAATGTATTAGTGTCAAAGTAAGTGTGCGGGAATGGGTTAGGGTTAGTGTATGCATTAAGATTAGTGTACATGTTAGGGTAAGGTGTAAGGTTGTAGTTAGATCTTGCTTTAGCGCTAGTGTTAGGGTTAGTGAACGGTAAGATTTAGGGTACAGGTGAGAGTAGGGTAAAGAGTTAGGGGCAGGGTACGTTTCAGGGCATGCATTAGTGTTTGTGTACGGTTTAGGATTAGGGTACAGTTTAGGGTAAGGTCTTGGGTTGGTGTTAGGGCTTGGTTTAGGGGTATGTTTCGCGTTAGTGAACGGGAAAGTTTAGGGTAGAGGTGAGGGTACAGAAAAGTTTTAGGGTCACGATACGTTTCAGGGCACTTATTAGTATTAGTCTACTGGTTAGGATTATGGTATGGGTTAGGGTGATGGGTAGGGTTGGGTTTAGGTTTAGGTTTAGGTCTATGGTTAGGGTTAGCGAAATGTAAGGTTTAGGTTCCAGGTGATGGTCCAGAAATGTGTTAGGATCAGGGGACATGTTAGGGGACGGATTAGTGTTAGTGTACTGGTTAGGATTGGGTACGCGTTAGGGTATGGTTTAGGGATTGGGTTAGGTTTACGTTTAGGTCTAGGGTTAAGGATAGCAAACGGTATCGTTGAGGGTACAGGTGAGTGTACGGAAAAATGTTGTGGCCAGGGTACCTGTTAGGGCACGTCTAGTGTTAGTGTATGGGTTAGGATTAGTGTACGGGTTAGGGTATGGTGTAGGGTTGGTCTTAGCGTTATCTTTAGGGCTAGGGTTACGGTCAGCGAACCAGTAAGTTTTAGGGTACAGGTGAGGTTACAGAAAACTTTTAGGGTCAGTGTATGTGTTAGGACACCTGTTAGTGTTAGTGTACGTGTCAGGATTAGCGTCCAGTTAGGGTAAGGTGTGGGGTTGGGGTTAGGGTTAGGTTTAGGGCTAGGCTTAGGGTTAGCGTACGGGTGAGTTTTAGGGTACAGTTGAGGGTACGGGAAAGAGTTTGGGTCAGGTTATGTGTTAGGAAACGTGTTAGTGTTAATGTATGGTTAGGATTAGGGTATGGGTTAGGGTAATGGTTAGGGTTGGCGTTAGGTTTAGGGATAGGCTTAGTGAACGGTTAAGGCTTATGGTACATGTAAGGGTATGGAAACGTGTTAGTGTCAAAGTACGTGTGAGGTCATGGGTAAGTGTTAGTGTAGGGGTTAAAATAGGGTACGTGTTAGAGTAAGGTGTAGGCTTGGTGTTACGTTTAGGTTTAGGTCTACAGTTAGGGTTAGCTAACGATTAGATTTAGCGTACAGGTGAGGGTATGGAAAAGTGTGAGGGTCAGGGTACGTCTCAGGGCACTGGTTAGTGTTAATGTACGGTTTAGGATTAGGGTATGGGTTAGGGTAAGATGTAGGATTGGCGTTAGGGTTAGGTTTAGAGCTAGGGTTAGGGTTAGCGAATGGGTAAGCTTTAGGTTACAGGGGAGGGTATGGAAATGTTTTTGGGTCAAAATACATTTGCGGGAATGGGTTAGTGTTAGTGTATGGGTTAAGATTAGTGTACGTCTTAGGGTAAGGTGTAGGGCTGGAGTTAGATTTAGCTTTAGGGCTAGGGTTAGGGTTAGCGAAATGTAAGGCTTAGGCTACAGGTGAGGGCACACAAAAGGGTTAAGGTCCGTGTACGTGTCAGGGCACGGATAATTATTAGGGTATGGATTAGGATTACAGTACGGATTAGGGTAAGGTGTAGGATTGGGTTTAGGATTAGGGTTAGGGTTAGGTTTAGGGTTAGCGAATAGGTAATATTTAGGGTACAGGTAAGCATATGGAAACGAGTTAGGGTCAGGCTTGGTGTTAGGGCACAGGTTAGTGTTATTGTACGGATTAGGATTACGGTATGGGTTAGGATTTTGTGTAGGGTTGTGGATAGTGTTAGGCTTAGACCTAGGGTTACTGTTAGTGAGCAGGTAAGGTTTACGGTACACAGGAGGGTACGGAAACGTGTTAGTGTCAAAGTACTTGTGAGGGCATTGCTTAAATTTGGTGTACGGGTTAAGATTAGTGTATGGGTTAGGGTATGGTGTAAGGTTGGTGTTAGCATTGTTTAGGGAAAGGGCTAGGTTTAACGAACGGTAAGATTTAGGGTACTGGAGAGGATATGGAAAGGTGTTAGGGTCATGGTACGTGTTAGGGCACGGGTTAGTGTTAGTGTACCGATTAGGATTAGGGTATGGGTTAGGGAAAGGTGTAGGGTTGGGGTTATGTTTAGGTGTAGGGTTGGGATTAGGGTTAGCGAATAGGTAACATTTAGGGTACAGGTGAGCTTATGGAAACGATTTAGGGTCAGGGTTCATGTTAGGGCACAGGTTATTGTTAGTGTACGTATTAGGATTAGGGTACGGTTTAGAGTTAGGTGTAGGGTTGGGGTTAGGTTTAGGTTTAGACATAGGGTTAGGGTTAGCGAATGGTAAGATTTAGGGTACAGGAGTGGGTATGGAAAAGTGATAGGGTCAGGGTACGTGTTAGGGCATGGATTAATGTTAGTGTACGGGTAAGGATTAGGGTGCGGGTTAGGGAAATGGGTAGGGTTGGTGTTATGGTTAGGGTTAGGGTTAGGGTTAGAGTTAGCGAGCGGGTAAGGTTTACGGTACACGGGAGGGTATGGAAACGTGTTAGTGTCAAAGTACATGTGAGGGCATGGGTGAGTTTTTTTGTACTGGTTAAGTTTAGTGTACGGGTTAGGGTATGCTGTAGGGTTGGTGTTAGCGTTATGTTTAGGGCTAGGGTTAGGGCTAGCGAACGGTAGGATTTAGGGTACAGGAGAAAATACGGAAAAGTGTTAGGGTCAGGGTACGTGTTAAGGCATGGGTTAGTGTTAGTGTACGGGTTGGGATTAGGGTACTGGTTAGGGTAAGGTGTAGAGTTGCGGTTAGGGTTAGGGCTAGGGCTAGGGCTAGGGTTAGGGTTAGCGAATGGGTAAGGTTTAGGGTACAGGTGAGGGTACGGAAAAGTGTTAGGGTCAGGGTACGTGTCAGGGCATGGCTTAGTATTAGTATACTGGTTAGGATTAGGGTACGGTTTGGGTAAAGTTTAGGGTTGGGGTCAGGGTTAGCTTTATGGCTAGGGCTAGGGTTAGCGAAATGTCAGGTTTAGGGTACAGGTGATGGTACAGAAAACTGTTAGGGTTGGTGTATGTGTTAGGACACGTGTCAGTGTTAGTGTATGGCTTAGGATTAGCATAGGGGTTAGGGTAAGGTGTACGGTTGGGTTTAGGTCTGGGTTTAGGGCTAGGGTTAGGGTTAGCGACCGGTAAGGTTTAGGGTACAGGTGAGGTTACGGAAAAGTGTTAGGGTCGGGGTACGTGTTAGGGTAGGGTTGAGTCTGGGTTTACAGGTTAGGATTAGGATACGGGTTAGGGTAATTGGTAGGGTTGGCATTATGGTTAGTGTTAGGGGTAGGGTTAAGTTTAGTGAACGGGTAAGGATTAGGGTACAGCTGAGCGTACGGAAATGTTTTATTGTCAAAGTACGTGTGCGGTATTGGGTTAGTGTTAATGTATGGGTTAAGATTAGTGTACGTGTTAGGAGTAGGGTTGTAGTTAAGTTTAGGTTTGGGGCTAGGGTTATGGTTAACAAATGGTAAAGTTTATGGTTAGTGTTAGGGTTAGTGTTATGGTTAGGGTTAGGGTAGGGTTAGGGTAGGTGTTAGGGCACGAGTTAGTGTTAGTGTATGGGTTATGATTAGGGTATGGGTTAGGGTAAGGTGTAGGTTTGGGGTTAGGTTTAGGTTTAGGGCTAGTGTTAGGGTTAGCGAATAGGTAACAGTAGAGTACAGGTGAGCGTATGGAAAAGAGTTAAGGTCAGGGTTAATGTTAGGTCACAGGTTAGTGTTAGTTTAAGGATTAGGATTAGGGTACATGTTAGGGTTAGGTGTAGGGTTGGGGCTGGTTTTAGGGTTAGGTTTAGACCTAGGGTTAGGGTTAGTGAATGGTAAGATTTAGGGTTCAGGTGTGGGTATGGAAAAGTGTTAGTGTCATGGTAAGTGTTAAGGCACGGATTAGTGTTAGTGTATGGGTTAGGATTAGGGTACGGGTTAGGATAATGGGTAGGGTTGGCGTTATGTTTAGTGTTAGGGCTAGGGTTAGGGTTAGCGAACGAGTAAGGTTTAGGTTACAGGTGAGGGTACGGAAATGTATTAGTGTCAAAGTCAGTGTGCGTGAATGTGTTAGTGATAGTGTACGCATTAAGATTAGTGTACGTGTTAGAGTAAGGTGTAGGGTTGTAGTTAGATTTAGCTTTAGGGCTAGGTTTAGGGTTAGTGAATGGTAAGGTTTAGGGTACAGGAGAGAGTAGGGTAAAGAGTTAGGGGCAGGGTACGTGTCAGGGCATGGATTAGTGTTTGTGTACGGGTTAGGATTAGGGTACGGTTTAGGTTAAGGTGTTGGGTTGGTGTTAGGGCTTGGTTTAGGGGCTTGTTTTGGGTTAGCGAACGGGAAAGTTTAGGGTACAGGTGAGGGTACAGAAAAGTGTTAGGGTCAGGATACGTTTCAGGGCACGGATTACTATTAGTGTACTGGTTAGGATTATGGTATGGGTTAGGGTGATGGGTAGGGTTGGGTTTAGGGTTAGGTTTAGTGCTATGGTTAGGGTTAGCGAAATGTAAGGTTTAGGTTCCAGGTGATGTTCCAGAAATGTGTTAGGATCAGGGGACATGTTAGGTCACGGATCAGTATTAGTGTACTGGTTAGGATTGGGTACGCGTTAGGGTAAGGTTTAGGGATGGGGTTAGGTTTACGTTTAGGTCTAGTGTTAAGGATAGCAAACGGTATGGTTTAGGGTACAGGTGAGTGTACGGAACTGTTTTACGGTCAGGGTACCTGTTAGGTCACTTGTAGTGTTAGTGTATGGGTTAGGATTAGTGTATGGGTTAGGGTATGGTGTAGGGTTGGTGTTTAGGGCTAGGGTTACGGTTAGCGAACCAGTAAGTTTTAGAGTACAGGTGAGGTTACGGAAAACTTTTAGGGTCAGTGTATGTGTTAGGACACCTGTTAGTGTTAGTGTACGTGTCAGGATTAGCGTCCAGTTAGGGTAAAGTGTGGGGTTGGGGTTAGGGTTAGGTTTAGGGCTACTCTTAGGATAAGCGGACGGGTAAGTTTTAGGGTACAGTTGAGGGTACGGAAAAGAGTTTGGGTCAGGTTATGTGTTAGGAAACGTGTTAGTGTTAATGTATGGTTAGGATTAGGGTATGGGTTAGGGTAATGGTTAGGGTTGGCGTTAGGGTTAGGGATAGGCTTAGCGAACGGTTAAGGTTTATGGCACATGTTAGTGTATGGAAACATGTTAGTGTCAAAGTACGTGTGAGGTCATGGGTTAGTGTTAGTGTAGGGGTTAAAAATAGGGTACGGGTTAGAGTAAGGTGTAGGCTTGGTGTTAGGGTTAGGTTTAATTCTACAGTTAGGGTTAGCTAACGATTAGGTTTAGCGTACAGGTGAGGGTATGGAAAAGTGTTAGGGTCAGGGTACGTCTCAGGGCACTGGTTAATGTTAGTGTACGGTTTAGGATTAGGGTATGGGTTAGGGTAAGTTGTAGGGTTGGCGTTAGGGTTAGGTTTAGAGCTAGGTTTAGGGTTAGTGAATGGGTAAGGTTTAGGTTACAGGGGAGGGTATGGAAATGTTTTATGGTCAAAATACATTTGCGGGAATGGGTTAGTGTTAGTGTACGGGTTAAGATTAGTGTACGTGTTAGGGTAAGGTGTAGGGTTGGAGTTAGATTTAGCTTTAGGGCTAGTGCTAGGGTTAGCGAAATGTAAGGCTTAGGGTACAGGTGAGGGTACAGAAAAGGGTTACGGTCCGTGTAAGTGTCAGGGCACGGATTAATATTAAGGTACAGTTTAGGATTAAGGTACGGAATAGGTTAAGGTGTAGCATTTGGGTTAAGGTTAGGGTTAGGGTTAGGGTTAGCGAATAGGTAATATTTAAGGTACAGGTAAGCATATGGAAACGAGTTACGGTCAGGCTTGGTGTGAGGGCACAGGTTAGTGTTATTGTACGGAATAAGATTAGGGTACAGTTTAGGATTTTCTGTAGGGTTGAGGATAGTGTTAGGCTTAGACCTAGGGTTAGTGTTAGCGAACAGGTAAGGTTTACGGTACACAGGAGGGTACGGAAACGTGTTAGTGTCAAAGTACATGTGAGGGCATTGCTTAATTTTGGTGTATGGGTTAAGGTTAGTGTATGGGTTAGGGTATGGTGTAAGGTTGGTGTTAGCGTTGTTTAGGGAAAGGGCTAGGTTTAGCAAACGGTAAGATTTAGGGTACTGGAGAGCATATGGAAAAGTGTTAGGCTCAGGGTACGTGTTAGGGCACGGGTTAGTGTTAGTGTACGGGTTAGGATTAGGGTATGGGTTAGGGAAAGGTGTAGGGTTGGGGTTATGTTTAGGTGTAGGGTTGAGGTTAGGGTTAGAGAATAGGTAACATTTAGGGTACAGGTGAGCTTATGGAAACGAGTTAGGGTCACGGTTCATGTTAGGGCACAGGTTAGTGTTAGTGTACGGATTAGGATTAGGGTAAGGGTTAGGGTTAGGTTTAGGTTTAGACATATGGTTAGGGATAGCGAATGGTAAGATTTAGGGTACAGGAGTGGGTATGGAAAAGTGTTAGGGTCAGGGTACGTGTTAGGGCATGGGCTAGTGTTAGTGTATGGGTTGGGATTAGGGTACGGGTTAGGGTAAGGTGTAGGGTTGCGGTTAGGGTTAGGGCTAGGGCTAGGGTTAGGTTTAGCGTATGGGTAAGGTTTAGGGTACAGGTGAGGGTACGGAAAAGTGTTAGGTTCAGGATACGTGACAGGGCATGGCTTAGTATTAGTATACTTTTTAGGATTAGGGTACGGTTTGGGTAAGGTTTAGGGTTGGGGTTAGGGTTAGCTTTATGGCTAGGGTTAGGGTTAGCGAAATGTCAGGTTTAGGGTACAGGTGATGGTACAGAAAAGTGTTAGGGTTAGTGTATGTGTTAGGACACGTGTCAGTGTTAGTGTATGGCTTAGGATTAGCATACGTGTTAGGGTAACGTGTACAGTTGGGGTTAGGTCTAGGTTTAGGGCTAGGGTTAGGGTTAGCGACCGGTAAGGTTTAGGGTACAGGTGAGGTTACGGATAATTGTTAGAGTCAGGGTACGTGTTAGGGCAGGGGTTAGTGTGGGTTTACAGGTTAGGATTAAGGTACGGGTTAGGGTAATTGGTAGGGTTGGCGTTATGGTTAGTGTTAGGGGTAGGGTTAAGTTTAGTGAACGGGTAAGGTTTAGGTTACAGCTGAGCGTATGGAAATGTTTTATTGTCAAAGTACTTGTGCGGTATTGGGTTAGTGTTAGTGTACGGGTTAAGATTAGTGTACGTGTTAGGAGTAGGGTTGTAGTTAAGTTTAGGTTTGGGGCTAGGGTTATGGTTAACAAATGGTAAAGTTTAGGGTTAGTGTTAGGGTTAGTGTTAGGGTTAGGGTTAGGGGTAGGGTTAGGGTAGGTGTTAGGGCACGAGTTAGTGTTAATGTATGGGTTATGATTAGGGTATGGGTTAGGGTAAGGTGTAGGGTTGGGGTTAGGTTTAGGTTTAGGGCTAGTGTTAGGGTAAGCGAATAGGTAACATTAGAGTACAGGTGAGCGTATGGAAAAGAGTTAAGGTCAGTGTTCATGTTAGGGCACAGATTAGTGTTAGTTTAAGGATTAGGATTAGGGTACATGTAAGGGTTAGGTGTAGGGTTGGGTTTGGGTTTAGGGTTAGGTTTATACCTAGGGTTAGGGTTAGTGAATGGTAAGGTTTAGGGTTCAGGTGTGGGTATGGAAAAGTGTTAGGGTCAGGGTAAGTTTTAAGGCAAGGATTAGTGTTAGTGGACGGGTTAGGTTAGGGTATGGGTTAGGGAAAGGTGTAGGGTCGGGGTTATGTTTAGGTGTAGGGTTGGGGTTATGGTTAGCGAATAGGTAACATTTAGGGTACAGGTGAGCTTATGGAAACGAGTTAGGGTCAGGGTTCATGTTAAGGCACAGGTTAGTGTTAGTGTACGGATTAGGATTAGGGTACGGGTTACGGTTAGGTGTAGGGTTGGGGTTAGGGTTACGTTTAGACATAGGGTTAGGGTTAGCGAATGGTAAGATTTAGGGTACAGGAGTCGGTATTGAAAAGTGTTACGGTCAGGGTATGTGTTAGCGCATGGATTAGTGTTAGTGTACGGGTAAGGATTAGGGTACGGGTTAAGGAAATGGGTAGGGTTGGTGTTATGGTTAGGTTTAGGGCTAGGGTTAGAGTTAGCGAATGGGTAAGGTTTACGGTGCACGGGAGGGTACGGAAACGTGTTAGTGTCACAGTTCATGTGAGGGCATGGGTTAGTTTTTTTGTATGGGTTAAGTTTAGTGTACGGATTAGGGTATGCTGTAGGGTTGGTGTTAGCGTTATATTTAGGGCTAGGGTTAGGGTTAGCGAACGGTAAGATTTAGTGTACAGGAGACAATACGGAAAAGTTTTAGGGTCAGGGTACGTGTTAGGGCATGGGTTAGTGTTAGTGTATGGGTTGGGATTAGGGTAGGGGTTAGGGTAAGGGGTAGGGTTGCGGTTAGGGTTAGGGCTAGGGCTAGGCCTAGGGTTAGGCTTAGCGAATGGGTAAGGTTTAGGGTACAGGTGAGGGTACAGAAAAGTGTTAGGGTCAGGGTACCTGTCAAGGCATGGCTTAGTGTTAGTATACTGGTTAGGATTAGGGTACGGTTTGGGTAAGGTTTAGGGTTGGGGTCAGGGTTAGCTTTATGGCTAGGGTTAGGGTTAGCAAAATGTCAGGTTTAGGGTACAGATGATGGTACACAAAAGTGTTAGGGTTAGTGTATGTGTTAGGACACGTGTCAGTATTAGTGTATGGTTTAGGATTAGCATACGGGTTAGGGTAAGGTGTACGGTTGGGGTTAGGTCTAGGTTTAGGGCTATTGTTAGTGTTAGAGACCGGTAAGGTTTAGGGTACAGCTGAGGTTACGGAAAAGTGTTAGGTTCAGGGTACATGTTAGGGCAGGGTTTAGTGTGGGTTTACAGGTTAGGATTAGGGTACGGGTTAGGGTAATTGGTAGGGTTGGCGTTATGGTTAGTGTTAGGGGTAGGGTTAAGTTTAGTGAACGGGTAAGGTTTAGGTTACAGCTGAGCATACGGAAATGTTTTATTGTCAAAGTACGTGTGCGGTATTGGGTTAGTGTTAGTGTACGGGTTAAGATTAGTGTACGTGTTAGAAGTAGGTTTGTATTCAGGTTTGGGTTTGGGGCTAGGGTTATGGTTAACAAATGGTAAAGTTTAGGGTTAGTGTTAGGGTTAGTGTTAGGGTTAGGGGTAGGTGTAGGGTTAGAGTAGGTGTTAGGGCGTGAGCTAGTGTTAGTGTATGGGTTATGATTAAGGTATGGGTTAGGGTAAGGTGTAGGGTTGGGGTTAGGTTTAGGTTTAGGGCTAGTGTTAGGGTTAGCGATAGGTAACAGTAGAGTACAGGTGAGCTTATGGAAAAGAGTTAATGTCAGGGTTCATGTTAGTGCACAGGTTAGTGTTAGTTTAAGGATTAGGATTAGGGTACATGTTAGGGTTAGGTGTTGCGTTGGGGTTGGGTTTAGGGTTAGGTTTAGACCTAGGATTAGGGTTAGTGAATGGTAAGGTTTAGGGTTCAGGTGTGGGTATGGAAAAGTGTTAGGGTCAGGGTAAGTGTTAAGGCACGGATTAGTGTTAGTGCACGGGTTAGGATTAGGGTACGGGGTAGACTAATGGGTAGGGTTGACGTTATGTTTAGTGTTAGGGCTAGGGTTAGGGTTAACGAACGAGTAAGGTTTAGGTTACAGTTGAGGGTACGGAAATGTATTAGTGTCAAGTAAGTGTGAGGGAATTGGTTAGTGTTAGTGTATGCATTAAGATTAGTGTACGTGTTAGGGTAAGGTGTAGGGTTGTAGTTTGATTTAGCTTTAGGGCTAGTGTTAGGATTAGCGAACGGTAAGATTTAGGTTACAGGAGAGAGTAGGGTAAATAGTTAGGTGCACGGTACGTGTCAGGGCATGGATTAGTGTTTGTGTACGCGTTAGGATTAGGGTACGGTTTAGGGTAAGGTGTTGGGTTGGTGTTAGGTCTTGGTTTAGGGGTATGTTTTGGGTTAGCGAACGGTAAAGTTTAGGGTACAGGTGAGGGTACAGAAAAGTGTTAGGGTCAGGATACGTTTCAGGGCACGGATTAGTATTAGTGTACTGGTTAGGATTAAGGTTTGGGTTAGGGTGATGCGTAGGGTTGGGTTTAGGGTTAGGTTTAGTGCTATGGTTAGGGTTAGCGAAATGTAAGGTTTAGGTTCCAGGTGATGGTCTAGAAATGTGTTAGGATGAGGGGACATGTATGGGCACTGATTAGTGTTAGTGTACTGGTTAGGATTGTGTACGCATTAAGGTAAGGTTTAGGGATGGGGTTAGGTTTACGTTTAGGTCTAGGGTTAAGGATAGCAAACGGTATGGTTTAGGGTACAGGTGAGTGTACGGAAAAGTGTTACGGTCAGGGTACCTGTTAGGGCACGTGTAGTGTTAGTGTATGGGTTAGTATTAGTGTATGGGTTAGTGTATGGTGTAGGGTTGGTGTTACCTTTATGTTTAGGGCTAGCGTTACGGTTAGCGAACAAGTAAGTTTTAGGGTACACGTGAGGTTACGGAAAACTTTTAGGGTCAGTGTATGTGTTAGGACACCTGTTAGTGTTAGTGTACGTGTCAGAATTAGCGTCCAGTTAGGGTAAGGTGTGGGGTTGGGGTTAGGGTTAGGTTTAGGGCTAGGCTTAGGGTTAGCGAACGGGTAAGTTTTAGTGTACAGTTGAGTGTACGGAATAGAGTTTGGCTCAGGTTATGTATTAGGAACCGTGTTAGTGTTAATGTATGGTTAGGATTAGGGTATGGGTTAGGGTAACGGTTAGGATTGGCGTTAGGTTTAGGGATAGGCTTAGCAAACGGTTAAGGCTTATGGCACATGTGAGTGTATGGAAACGTGTTAGTGTCAAAGTACGTGTGAGGTCATGGGTTAGTGTTAGAGTAGGGGTTAAAAAGAGGGTACGGGTTAGAGTAAGGTGTAGGCTTGGTGTTAGGGTTAGGCTTAAGTCTACAGTTAGGGTTAGCTAACGATTAGGTTTAGCGTACAGGTGAGGGTATGGAAAAGTGTTAGGGTCAGGGTACGTCTCAGGGCACTGGTTAATGTTAGTGTACGGTTTAGGACTAGGGTATGGGTTAGGGTAAGATGTAGGGTTGCCGTTAGGGTTCGGTTTAGAGCTAGGGTTAGGGTTAATGAATGCGTAAGCTTTAGGTTACAGGGGAGGTTATGGAAATGTTTTAGGGTCAAAATACATTTGCGGGAATGGGTTAGAGTTAGTGTACGTGTTAAGATTAGTGTACGTGTTTGGGTAAGGGGTAGGGTTGGAATTAGATTTAGCTTTAGGGCTAGGGTTACGGTTACCGAAATGTAAGGCTTAGGGTACAGGTGAGGGTACAGAAAAGGGTTACGATCCGTGTACATGTCGGGGCACGGATTAGTAGTAGGGTACGGGTTAGGATCACAGTACGGATTAGGGTAAGGTGTAGGATTGGGGTTAGGGTTAGGGTTAGGGTTAGGGTTAGCGAATAGGTAATATTTAAGGTACAGGTAAGCACATGGAAACGAGTTAGGGTCAGGCTTGGTGTTAGGGCACAGGTTAGTGTTATTGTACGGATTAGGATTAGGGTACGGGTTAGGATTTTCTGTAGGGTTGAGGATAGTGTTAGGCTAAGACCTAGGGTTAGTTTTATCGAACAGGTAAGGTTTACGGTACACAGGGGGGTACGGAAACGTGTTAGTGTCAAAGTACATGTGAGGGCATTGGTAATTTTGGTGTACGGGTTAAGGTTAGTATATGGGTTAGGGTATGGTGTAAGGTTGATGTTAGCGTTGTTTAGGGAAAGGGCTAGGTTTAGCGAACGGTAAGATTTAGGGTACTGGAGAGCATATGGAAAAGTGTTAGGCTCAGGGTACGTGTTAGGGCACGGGTTAGTGTTAGTGTACGGGTTAGGATTAGGGTATGGGTTAGGGAAAGGTGTAGGGTTGGGGTTATATTTAGGTGTAGGGTTGGGGTTAGGGTTAGAGAATAGGTAACATTTAGGGTACAGGTGAGCTTATGGAAATGAGTTAGGGTCAGGGTTCATGTTAGGGCACAGGTTAGTGTTAGTGTACGGATTAGGATTAGGGTAAGGTTTAGGTTTAGGTTTAGGTTTAGACATATGGTTAGGGATAGCGAATGGTAAGATTTAGGGTACAGGAGTGGGTATGGAAAAGTGTTAGGGTCAGGTTACGTGTTAGGGCATGGGCTAGTGTTAGTGTATGGGTTGGGATTAGGGTACGGGTTAGGGTAAGGTGTAGGCTTGCGGTTAGGGTTAGGGATAGGGCTAGGGCTAGTGTTAGGTTTAGCGTATGGGTAAGGTTTAGGGTACAGGTGAGGGTACGGAAAAGTGTTAGGTTTAGGTTACGTGACAGGGCATGGCTTAGTATTAGTATACTTTTTAGGATTAGGGTATGGTTTGGGTAAGGTTTAGTGTTGGGGTTAGGGTTAGATTTATGGCTAGGGTTAGGGTTAGCGAAATGTCAGGTTTAGGGTACAGGTGATGGTACAGAAAAGTGTTAGGGTTAGTGGATGTGTTAGGACACGTGTCAGTGTTAGTGTATGGATTAGGATTAGCATACGTGTTAGGGTAAGGTGTACGGTTGGGGTTAGGTCTAGGTTTAGGGCTAGGGTTAGGGTTAGCGACCGGTAAGCTTTAGGGTACAGGTGAGGTTACGGAAAATTGTTAGGGTCAGGGTACGTGTTAGGGCAGGCGTTAGTGTGGGTTTACAGGTTAGGATTAGGGTACGGGTTAGGGTAATTGGTAGGGTTGGCGTTATGGTTAGTGTTAGGGGTAGGGTTAAGTTTAGTGAACGGGTAAGGTTTAGGTTACAGCTGAGCGTACGGAAATGTTTTATTGTCAAAGTACTTGTGCGGTATTGGGTTAGTGTTAGTGTACGGGTTAAGATTAGTGTACGTGTTAGGAGTAGGGTTGTAGTTAAATTTAGGTTTGGGGCTGGGGTTATGGTTAACAAATGGTAAAGTTTAGGGTTAGTGTTAGGGTTAATGTTAGGGTTAGGGTTAGGGGTAGGGTTAGGGTAGGTGTTAGGGCACGAGTTAGTGTTAATGTATGGGTTATGATTAGGGTATGGGTTAGGGTAAGGTGTAGGGTTGGGGTTAGGTTTAGGTTTAGGGCTAGTGTTAGGGTAAGCGAATAGGTAACATTAGAGTACAGGTGAGCGTATGGAAAAGAGTTAAGGTCAGTGTTCATGTTAGGGCACAGGTTAGTGTTAGTTTAAGGAGTAGGATTAGGGTACATGTTAGGGTTAGGTGTAGGGTTGGGTTTGGGTTTAGGGTTAGGTTTAGACCTAGGGTTAGGGTTAGTGAATGGTAAGGTTTAGGGTTCATGTGTGGGTATGGAAAAGTGTTAAGGTCAGTGTAAGTTTTAAGGCACGGATTAGTGTTAGTGTACGGTTTAGGATTAGGGTATGGGTTATGGAAAGGTGTAGGGTTGGGGTTATGTTTAGGTGTAGGTTTGGGGTTAGGGTTAGCGAATAGGTAACATTTAGGGTACAGGTGAGCTTATGGAAACGAGTTAGGGTCAGGGTTCATGTTAGGGCACAGGTTAGTGTTAGTGTACGGATTAGGATTAGGGTACGGGTTACGGTTAGGTGTAGGGTTGGGGTTAGGGTTACGTTTAGACATAGGGTTAGGGTTAGCGAATGGTAAGATTTAGGGTACAGGAGTCGGTATTGAAAAGTGTTAGGGTCAGGGTACATGTTAGGGCATGGATTAGTGTTAGTGTACGGGTAAGGATTAGGGTACGGGTTAGGGAAATGGGTAGGGTTGGTGTTATGGTTAGGGTTAGGGCTAGGGTTAGAGTTAGCGAACGGGTAAGGTTTACGGTGCACGGGAGGGTACGGAAACGTGTTAGTGTCACAGTTCATGTGAGGGCATGGGTTAGTTTTTTTGTACGGGTTAAGTTTAGTGTACGGATTAGGGTATGCTGTAGGGTTGGTGTTAGCGTTATATTTAGGGCTAGGGTTAGGGTTAGCGAACGGTAAGATTTAAGTTACAGGAGAGTGTAGGGTAAATAATTAGGGGCAGGGTACGTGTCAGGGCATGGATTAGTGTTTGTGTACGCGTTAGGATTAGGGTACAGTTTAGGGTAAAGTGTTGGGTTGGTGTTAGGGCTTGGTTTAGGGATATGTTTCGGGTTATCGAATGGGAAAGTTTAGCTTACAGATGAGTGTACAGGAAAGTGTTAGGGTCAGGATACGTTTCAGGGCACGGATTAGTATTAGTGTACTTGTTAGGATTATGGTATGGGTTAGGGTGATGTGTAGGGTTGGGTTTAGGGTTAGGTTTAGGGCTATGGTTAGGGTTAGCGAAATGTAAGGTTTAGGTTCCAGGTGATGGTCCAAAAATGTGATAGGATCAGGGGACATGTTAGGGCACGGATTAGTGTTAGTGCACTGGTTAGGATTGGGTACGAGTTAGGGTAAGGTTTAGGGATGGGGTTAGGTTTACGTTTAGGTCTAGGGTTAAGGATAGCAAACGGTATGGTTTAGGGTACAGGTGAGTGTACGGAAAAGTGTTACGGCCAGGGTACCTGTTAGGGCACGTCTAGTGTTAGTGTATGGGTTAGGATTAGTGTATGGGTTAGAGTATGGTGTAGGGTTGGTGTTAGCGTTATGTTTAGGGCTAGGTTTATGGTTAGCGAACCAGTAAGTTTTAGGGTACAGGTGAGGTTACGGAAAACTTTTAGGGTCAGTGTATGTGTTAGGACACCTGTTAGTGTTAGTGTACGTGTCAGGATTAGCGTCCAGTTAGGCTAAGCTGTGGGGTTGGGGTTAGGGTTAGGTTTAGGGCTAGGCTTAGGGTTAGGTAACGGGTAAGTTTTAGGGTACAGTTGAGTGTACTGAATAGAGTTTGGCTCAGGTTATGTGTTAGGAACCGTGTTAGTGTTAATGTATGGTTAGGATTAGGGTATGGGTTAGGGTAACGGTTAGGGTTGGCGTTAGGTTTAGGGATAGGCTTAGCGAACGGTTAAGGCTTATGGTACATGTGAGTGTATGGAACCGTGTTAGTGTCAAAGTACGTGTGAGGTCATGGGTTAGTGTTAGTGTAGGGGTTAAAAATAGGGTACGGGTTAGAGTAAGGTGTAGGCTTGGTGTTAGGGTTAGGTTTAAGTCTACAGTTAGGGTTGGCTAACGATTAGGTTTAGCGTACAGTTGAGGGTATGGAAAAGTGTTAGGGTCAGGGTACGTCTCAGGGCACTGGTTAGTGTTAGTGTATGGTTTAGGATTAGGGTATGGGTTAGGGTAAGATGTAGGGTAGGAGTTAGGGTTAGGTTTAGAGCTAGGGTTAGGGTTAATGAATGGGTAAGGTTTAGGTTACAGGGGAGGGTATGGAAATATTTTAGGGTCAAAATACATTTGCGGGAATGGGTTACTGTTAGTGTACAGGTTAAGATTAGTGTACGTGTTAGGGTAAGGTGTAGGGTTGGAATTAGATTTAGCTTTAGGGCTAGGGTTAGGGTTAGCGAAATGTAAGGCTTAGGGTACAGGTGAGGGTACAGAAAAGGGTTACGATCCGTGTACGTGTCGGGGCACGGATTAGTAGTAGGGTACGGGTTAGGAATACAGTACGGATTAGGGTAAGGTGTAGGATTGGGGTTAGGGTTAGGGTTAGGGTTAGCGAATAGGTAATATTTAGGGTACAGGTAAGCATATGGAAACGAGTTAGGGTCAGGCTGGGTGTTAGGGCACAGTTTAGTGTTATTGTACGGATTAGGATTAGGGTACAGTTTAGGATTTTGTGTAGGGTTTTGGATAGTGTTAGGCTTAGACTTAGGGTTAGTGTTAGCGAACAGGTAAGGTTTACGGTACACAGGGGTGTACGAAAACGTGTTACTGTCAAAGTACATGTGAGGGCATTGCTTAATTTTGGTGTACGGGTTAAAATTAGTGTATGGGTTTGGGTATGGTGTAAGGTTGGTGTTAGCGTTGTTTAGGGAAAGGGCTAGGTTAAACGAACGGTAAGATTTAGGGTACTGGAGAAGATATGGAAAAGTGTTAGGCTCAGGGTACGTGTTAGGGCACGGGTTAGTTTTAGTGTACGGGTTAGGATTAGGGTATGGGTTAGGGAAAGGTGTAGGGTTGGGGTTATGTTTAGGTGTAGGGTTGGGCTTAGGGTTAGCGAATAGGTAACATTAGAGTACAGGTGAGCGTATGGAAAAGAGTTAAGGTCAGTGTTCATGTTAGGGCACAGGTTAGTGTTAGTTTAAGGATTACGATTAGGGTACATGTAAGGGTTAGGTGTAGGGTTGGGTTTGGGTTTAGGGTTAGGTTTAGACCTAGGGTTAGGGTTAGTGAATGGTAAGGTTTAGGGTTCAGGTGTGGGTATGGAAAAGTGTTAGGGTCAGGGTAAGTTTTAAGGCAAGGATTAATGTTAGTGGACGGGTTAGGTTAGGGTATGGGTTAGGGAAAGGTGTAGGGTTGGGGTTATGTTTAGGTGTAGGGTTGGGGTTAGGGTTAGCGAATAGGTAACATTTAGGGTACAGGTGAGCTTATGGAAACGAGTTAGGGTCAGGGTTCATGTTAGGGCACAGGTTAGTGTTAGTGTACGGATTAGGATTAGGGTACGGGTTACGGTTAGGTGTAGGGTTGGGGTTAGGGTTACGTTTAGACATAGGGTTAGGGTTAGCGAATGGTAAGATTTAGGGTACAGGAGTCGGTATTGAAAAGTGTTAGGGTCAGGGTACATGTTAGGGCATGGATTAGTGTTAGTGTACGGGTAAGGATTAGGGTACGGGTTAGGGAAATGGGTAGGGTTGGTGTTATGGTTAGGGTTAGGGCTAGGGTTAGAGTTAGCGAACGGGTAAGGTTTACGGTGCACGGGAGGGTACGGAAACGTGTTAGTGTCACAGTTCATGTGAGGGCATGGGTTAGTTTTTTTGTACGGGTTAAGTTTAGTGTACGGATTAGGGTATGCTGTAGGGTTGGTGTTAGCGTTATATTTAGGGCTAGGGTTAGGGTTAGCGAACGGTAAGATTTAAGTTACAGGAGAGTGTAGGGTAAATAATTAGGGGCAGGGTACGTGTCAGGGCATGGATTAGTGTTTGTGTACGCGTTAGGATTAGGGTACAGTTTAGGGTAAAGTGTTGGGTTGGTGTTAGGGCTTGGTTTAGGGATATGTTTCGGGTTATCGAATGGGAAAGTTTAGCTTACAGATGAGTGTACAGGAAAGTGTTAGGGTCAGGATACGTTTCAGGGCACGGATTAGTATTAGTGTACTTGTTAGGATTATGGTATGGGTTAGGGTGATGTGTAGGGTTGGGTTTAGGGTTAGGTTTAGGGCTATGGTTAGGGTTAGCGAAATGTAAGGTTTAGGTTCCAGGTGATGGTCCAAAAATGTGATAGGATCAGGGGACATGTTAGGGCACGGATTAGTGTTAGTGCACTGGTTAGGATTGGGTACGAGTTAGGGTAAGGTTTAGGGATGGGGTTAGGTTTACGTTTAGGTCTAGGGTTAAGGATAGCAAACGGTATGGTTTAGGGTACAGGTGAGTGTACGGAAAAGTGTTACGGCCAGGGTACCTGTTAGGGCACGTCTAGTGTTAGTGTATGGGTTAGGATTAGTGTATGGGTTAGAGTATGGTGTAGGGTTGGTGTTAGCGTTATGTTTAGGGCTAGGTTTATGGTTAGCGAACCAGTAAGTTTTAGGGTACAGGTGAGGTTACGGAAAACTTTTAGGGTCAGTGTATGTGTTAGGACACCTGTTAGTGTTAGTGTACGTGTCAGGATTAGCGTCCAGTTAGGCTAAGCTGTGGGGTTGGGGTTAGGGTTAGGTTTAGGGCTAGGCTTAGGGTTAGGTAACGGGTAAGTTTTAGGGTACAGTTGAGTGTACTGAATAGAGTTTGGCTCAGGTTATGTGTTAGGAACCGTGTTAGTGTTAATGTATGGTTAGGATTAGGGTATGGGTTAGGGTAACGGTTAGGGTTGGCGTTAGGTTTAGGGATAGGCTTAGCGAACGGTTAAGGCTTATGGTACATGTGAGTGTATGGAACCGTGTTAGTGTCAAAGTACGTGTGAGGTCATGGGTTAGTGTTAGTGTAGGGGTTAAAAATAGGGTACGGGTTAGAGTAAGGTGTAGGCTTGGTGTTAGGGTTAGGTTTAAGTCTACAGTTAGGGTTGGCTAACGATTAGGTTTAGCGTACAGTTGAGGGTATGGAAAAGTGTTAGGGTCAGGGTACGTCTCAGGGCACTGGTTAGTGTTAGTGTATGGTTTAGGATTAGGGTATGGGTTAGGGTAAGATGTAGGGTAGGAGTTAGGGTTAGGTTTAGAGCTAGGGTTAGGGTTAATGAATGGGTAAGGTTTAGGTTACAGGGGAGGGTATGGAAATATTTTAGGGTCAAAATACATTTGCGGGAATGGGTTACTGTTAGTGTACAGGTTAAGATTAGTGTACGTGTTAGGGTAAGGTGTAGGGTTGGAATTAGATTTAGCTTTAGGGCTAGGGTTAGGGTTAGCGAAATGTAAGGCTTAGGGTACAGGTGAGGGTACAGAAAAGGGTTACGATCCGTGTACGTGTCGGGGCACGGATTAGTAGTAGGGTACGGGTTAGGAATACAGTACGGATTAGGGTAAGGTGTAGGATTGGGGTTAGGGTTAGGGTTAGGGTTAGCGAATAGGTAATATTTAGGGTACAGGTAAGCATATGGAAACGAGTTAGGGTCAGGCTGGGTGTTAGGGCACAGTTTAGTGTTATTGTACGGATTAGGATTAGGGTACAGTTTAGGATTTTGTGTAGGGTTTTGGATAGTGTTAGGCTTAGACTTAGGGTTAGTGTTAGCGAACAGGTAAGGTTTACGGTACACAGGGGTGTACGAAAACGTGTTACTGTCAAAGTACATGTGAGGGCATTGCTTAATTTTGGTGTACGGGTTAAAATTAGTGTATGGGTTTGGGTATGGTGTAAGGTTGGTGTTAGCGTTGTTTAGGGAAAGGGCTAGGTTAAACGAACGGTAAGATTTAGGGTACTGGAGAAGATATGGAAAAGTGTTAGGCTCAGGGTACGTGTTAGGGCACGGGTTAGTTTTAGTGTACGGGTTAGGATTAGGGTATGGGTTAGGGAAAGGTGTAGGGTTGGGGTTATGTTTAGGTGTAGGGTTGGGCTTAGGGTTAGCGAATAGGTAACATTAGAGTACAGGTGAGCGTATGGAAAAGAGTTAAGGTCAGTGTTCATGTTAGGGCACAGGTTAGTGTTAGTTTAAGGATTACGATTAGGGTACATGTAAGGGTTAGGTGTAGGGTTGGGTTTGGGTTTAGGGTTAGGTTTAGACCTAGGGTTAGGGTTAGTGAATGGTAAGGTTTAGGGTTCAGGTGTGGGTATGGAAAAGTGTTAGGGTCAGGGTAAGTTTTAAGGCAAGGATTAATGTTAGTGGACGGGTTAGGTTAGGGTATGGGTTAGGGAAAGGTGTAGGGTTGGGGTTATGTTTAGGTGTAGGGTTGGGGTTAGGGTTAGCGAATAGGTAACATTTAGGGTACAGGTGAGCTTATGGAAACGAGTTAGGGTCAGGGTTCATGTTAAGGCACAGGTTAGTGTTAGTGTACGGATTAGGATTAGGGTACGGGTTACGGTTAGGTGTAGGGTTGGGGTTAGGGTTACGTTTAGACATAGGGTTAGGGTTAGCGAATGGTAAGATTTAGGGTACAGGAGTCGGTATTGAAAAGTGTAACGGTCAGGGTATGTGTTAGCGCATGGATTAGTGTTAGTGTACGGGTAAGGATTAGGGTACGGGTTAGGGAAATGTGTAGGGTTGGTGTTATGGTTACGGTTAGGGTAGGGTTAGAGTTAGTGAACGGGTAAGGTTTACGGTGCACGGGAGGGTACGGAAACGTGTTAGTGTCACAGTGCATGTGAGGGCATGGGTTAGTTTTTTTGTACGGGTTAAGTTTAGTGTACGCATTAGGGTATGCTGTAGGGTTGCTGTTAGCGTTATATTTAAGGCTAGGGTTAGGGTTAGCGGGCGGTAAGATTTATGGTACAGGAGACAATACGGAAAAGTTTTAGGGTCAGGGTACATGTTAGGGCATGGGTTAGTGTTAGTGTATGGGTTGGGATTAGGGTATGGGTTAGGGTAAGGGGTAGGGTTGCGGTTAGGGTTAGGGCTAGGGCTAGGGCTAGGGTTAGGGTTAGCGAATGGGTAAGGTTTAGGGTACAGGCCAGGGTACGGAAAAGTGTTAGGGTCATGGTACGTGTCAGGTCATGTCTTAGTGTTAGTATACTGGTTAGGATTAGGGTACGGTTTGGGTAAGGTTTAGGGTTGGGGTCAGAGTTAGCTTTATGGCTAGGGTTAGGGTTAGCAAAATGTCAGGTTTAGGTTACAGGTGATGGTACAGAAAAGTGTTAGGGTTAGTGTATGTGTTAGGACACGTGTCAGTCTTAGTGTATGGCTTAGAATTAGCATACGGTTTAGGGTAAGGTGTACGTTTGGTGTTAGGTCTAGGTTTAGGGCTAGGGTTAGGGTTAGCGACCGGTAAGGTTTAGGGTACAGGTGAGGTTACGGAAAAGTGTTAGGGTCAGGGTACGTGTTAGGGCAGGCGTTAGTGTGGGTTTACAGGTT
Source organism: Hyperoodon ampullatus (assembly GCF_949752795.1). NCBI lineage: Eukaryota > Metazoa > Chordata > Mammalia > Artiodactyla > Ziphiidae > Hyperoodon > Hyperoodon ampullatus. Next base: position 1,678,936 of record NC_136933.1, read on the forward strand.
AGGATTAGGGTACGGGTTAGGGTAATTGGTAGGGTTGGCGTTATGGTTAGTGTTAGGGGTAGGGTTAAGTTTAGTGAACGGGTAAGGATTAGGTTACAGCTGAGCGTACGGAAATGTTTTATTGTCAAAGTACGTGTGCGGTATTGGGTTAGTGTTAGTGTATGGGTTAAGATTAGTGTACGTGTTAGGAGTAGGGTTGTAGTTAAGTTTAGGTTTGGGGCTAGGGTTATGGTTAACAAATGGTAAAGTTTAGGGTTAGTGTTAGGGTTAGTGTTATGGTTAGGGTTAGGGGTAGGGTTAGGGTAGGTGTTAGGGCACGAGTTAGTGTTAGTGTATGGGTTATGATTAGGGTATGGGTTAGGGTAAGGTGTAGGTTTGGGGTTAGGTTTAGGTTTAGGGCTAGTGTTAGGGTTAGCGAATAGGTAACAGTAGAGTACAGGTGAGCGTATGGAAAAGAGTTAAGGTCAGGGTTCATGTTAGGGCACAGGTTAGTGTTAGTTTAAGGATTAGGATTAGGGTACATGTTAGGGTTAGGTGTAGGGTTGGGGTTGGTTTTAGTGTTAGGTTTAGACCTAGGGTTAGGGTTAGTGAATGGTAAGATTTAGGGTTCAGGTGTGGGTATGGAAAAGTGTTAGTGTCAGGGTAAGTGTTAAGGCACGGATTAGTGTTAGTGTACGGGTTAGGATTAGGGTACGGGTTAGGATAATGCGTAGGGTTGGCGTTATGTTTAGTGTTAGGGCTAGGGTTTGGGTTAGCGAATGGTAAGATTTAGGGTACAGGAGAGAGTAGGGTAAAGAGTTAGGGGCAGCGTACGTGTCAGGTCATGCATTAGTGTTTTTGTACGGGTTAGGATTAGGGTATGGTTTAGGGTAAGGTGTTCGGTTCGTGTTAGGGCTTGGTTTAGGGGTATGTTTCGCGTTAGCGAACAGTAAAGTTTAGGGTACAGGTGAGGGTACAGAAAAGTGTTACGGTCAGGATACGTTTCAGGGCATCGATTACTATTAGTGTACTGGTTAGGATTATGGTATGGGTTAGGGTGATGGGTAGGGTTGGGTTTATGGTTAGGTTTAAGGGCTATGGTTAGGGTTAGCGAAATGTAAGGTTTAGGTTCCAGATGATGGTCCAGAAATGTGTTAGGATCAGGGGACATGTTAGGGCACGGATTAGTGTTAGTGTACTGGTTAGGATTGGGTACGTGTTAGGGTAAGGTTTAGGGATGGGGTTAGGTTTACGTTTAGGTCTAGGGTTAAGGATAGCAAACGGTATGGTTTAGGCTACAGGTGAGTGTACGGGAAAGTGTTACGGTCAGGGTACCTGTTAGGGCACGTCTAGTGTTAGTGTATGGGTTAGGATTAGTGTACGGGTTAGGGTATGGTGTAGGGTTAGTGTTAGCATTATGTTTAGGGCTAGGGTTACGGTTAGCGATATGTAAGGCTTAGGGTACAGGTGAGGGTACAGAAAAGGATTACGGTCCTTGTACGTGTCAGGGCACGGATTAGTATTAGTGTACGGGTTAGGATTACAGTACGGATTAGGGTAAGGTGTAGGATTGGGGTTAGGGTTAGGGTTAGGGTTAGGGATAGGGTTAGCGAATAGGTAATATTTAGGGTACAGGTAAGCATACGGAAACGAGTTACGGTCAGGCTTGGTGTTAGGGCACAGGTTAGTGTTATTGTATGGATTAGGATTATGGTACGCGTTAGGATTTTGTGTAGGGCTGTGGATAGTGTAAGGCTTAGACCTAGTGTTAGTGTTAGCTAACAGGTAAGGTTTATGGTACACAGGAGGGTACGGAAACGTGTTAGTGTCAAAGTACATGTGAGGGCATTGCTTAATTTTGGTGTAAGGGTTAAGATTAGTGTATGGGTTAGGGTATGGTGTAAGGTTGGTGTTAGCGTTGTTTAGGGAAAGGGCTAGGTTTAGCAAACGGTAAGATTTAGGGAACTGGGGAGGATATGGAAAAGTGTTAGGCTCAGGGTACGTGTTAGGACACGGGTTAGTGTTAGTGTATGGGTTAGGATTAGGGTATGGGTTAGGGAAAGGTGTAGGGTTGGGGTTATGTTTAGGTGTAGGATTGGGGTTATGGTTAGCGAATACATAACATTTAGGGTACAGGTGGGTTTAAGGAAACGAGTTAGGGTCAGGGTTCATGATAGGGCACAGGTTAGTGTTAGTGTATGGATTAGGATTAGGGTATGGGTTAGGGTAAGATGTAGGGTTGGTGTTAGGGTTAGGTTTAGAGCTAGGGTTAGGGTTAGCGAATGGGTAAGCTTTAGGTTACAGGAGAGGGTATGGAAATGTTTTAGGGTCAAAATACATTTGCGGGAATGGGTTAGTGTTAGTGTACGGGTTAAGATTAGTGTACATCTTAGGGTAAGGTGTACGGCTGGAGTTAGATTTAGCTTTAGGGCTACGGTTAGGGTTAGCGAAATGTAAGGCTTAGGGTACAGGTGAGGGCACACAAAAGGGTTAAGGTCCGTGTACGTGTCAGGGCACGGATAAGTATTAGGGTACGGATTAGGATTACAGTACGGATTAGGGTAAGGTGTAGGATTGGGTTTAGGGTTAGGGTTAGGGTTAGGTTTAGGGTTAGTGAATAGGTAATATTTAGGGTACAGGTAAGCATATGGAAACGAGTTAGGGTCAGGCTTGGTGTTAGGGCACAGGTTAGTGTTATTGTACGGATTAGGAATACGGTATGGGTTAGGATTTTGTGTAGGGTTGTGGATAGTGTTAGGCTTAGACCTAGGGTTACTGTTAGTGAGCAGGTAAGGTTTACGGTTCACAGGAGGGTACGGAAACGTGTTAGTTTCAAAGTACATGTGAGGGAATTGCTTAAATTTGGTGTACGGGTTAAGATTAGTGTATGGGTTAGGGTATGGTGTAAGGTTGGTGTTAGCATTGTTTAGGGAAAGGGCTAGGTTTAGCGAACGGTAAGATTTAGGTTACTGGAGAGGATATGGAAAAGTGTTAGGGTCATGGTACGTGTTAGGGCATGGGTTAGTGTTAGTGTACCGGTTAGGATTAGGGTATGGGTTAGGGAAAGGTGTAGGGTTGGGGTTATGTTTAGGTGTAGGGTTGGGATTAGGGTTAGCAAATAGGTAACATTTAGGGTACAGGTGACCTTATGGAAACGATTTAGGGTCAGGGTTCATGTTAGGGCACAGGTTAGTGTTAGTGTACGTATTAGGATTAGGGTACGGTTTAAAGTTAGGTGTAGGGTTGGGGTTAGGGTTAGGTTTAGACATAGGGTTAGGGTTAGCGAATGGTAAGATTTAGGGTACAGGAGTGGGTATGGAAAAGTGATAGGGTCAGGGTACGTGTTAGGGCATGGATTAGTGTTAGTGTACGGGTAAGGATTAGGGTACGGGTTAGGGAAATGCATAGGGTTGGTGTTATGGTTAGGGTTAGGGCTAGGGTTAGAGTTAGTGAGCGGGTAAGGTTTACGGTACACGGGAGGGTATGGAAACGTGTTAGTGTCAAAGTACATGTGAGGGCATGGGTGAGTTTTTTTGTACTGGTTAAGTTTAGTGTACGGGTTAGGGTATGCTGTAGGGTTGGTGTTAGCGTTATGTTTAGGGCTAGGGTTAGGGTTAGCGAACGGTAGGATTTAGGGTACAGGAGAAAATACGGAAAAGTGTTAGGGTCAGGGTACGTGTTAGGGCATGGGTTAGTGTTAGTGTATGGGTTGGGATTAGGGTACTGGTTAGGGTAAGGTGTAGCGTTGCGGTTAGGGTTAGGGCTAGGGCTAGGGCTAGGGTTAGGGTTAGCGAATGGGTAAGGGTTAGGGTACAGGTGAGGGTACGGAAAAGTGTTAGGGTCAGGGTACGTGTCAGGGCATGGCTTAGTATTAGTATACTGGTTAGGATTAGGGTACGGTTTGGGTAAGGTTTAGGGTTGGGGTCAGGGTTAGCTTTATGGCTATGGCTAGGGCAAGGGTTAGCGAAATGTCAGGTTTAGGGTACAGGTGATGGTACAGAAAACTGTTAGGGTTAGTGTATGTGTTAGGACACGTGTCAGTGTTAGTGTATGGCTTAGGATGAGCATACGGGTTAGGGTAAGGTGTACGGTTGGGTTTAGGTCTGGGTTTAGGGCTAGGGTTAGGGTTAGCGACCGGTAAGGTTTAGGGTACAGGTGAGGTTACGGAAAAGTGTTAGGGTCAGGGTACGTGTTAGGGCAGGGTTGAGTCTGGGTTTACAGGTTAGGATTAGGGTACGGGTTAGGGTAATTGGTAGGGTTGGCGTTATGGTTAGTGTTAGAGGTAGGGTTAAGTTTAGTGAACGGGTAAGGATTAGGTTACAGCTGAGCGTACGGAAATGTTTTATTGTCAAAGTACGTGTGCGGTATTGGATTAGTGTTAGTGTATGGGTTAAGATTAGTGTACATGTTAGGAGTAGGGTTGTAGTTAAGTTTATGTTTGGTGCCAGGGTTATGGTTAACAAATGGTAAAGTTTAGGGTTAGTGTTAGGGTTAGTGTTATGGTTAGGGTTAGGGGTAGGGGTAGGGTAGGTTTTAGGGCACGAATTAGTGTTAGTGTATGGGTTATGATTAGGGTATGGGTTAGGGTAATGTGTAGGGTTGGGGTTTGGTTTAGGTTTAGGGCTAGTGTTTGGGTTAGCGAATAGGTAACAGTAGAGTACAGGTGAGCGTATGGAAAAGAGTTAAGGTCAGGGTTCATGTTAGGGCACAGGTTAGTGTAAGTTTAAGGATTAGGATTAGGGTACATGTCAGGGTTAGGTGTAGGGTTGGGGTTGGGTTTAGGGTTAGGTTTAGACCTAGGGTTAGGGTTAGTGAATGGTAAGGTTTAGGGTTCAGGTGTGGGTATGGAAAAGTGTTAGTGTCAGGGTAAGTGTTAAGGCACGTATTAGTGTTAGTGTACGGGTTAGGATTAGACTACGGGTGAGGCTAATGGGTAGGGTTGGCGTTATGTTTAGTGTTAGGGCTAGGGTTAGGGTTAGCGAACGAGTAATGTTTAGGTTACAGGTGAGGGTACGGAAATGTATTAGTGTCAAAGTAAGTGTGTGGGAATGGGTTAGTGTTAGTGTACGCATTAAGATTAGTGTACATGTTAGGGCAAGGTGTAGGATTATAGTTAGATCTAGCTTTAGGGCTAGTGTTAGGGTTAGCGAACGGTAAGATTTAGGGTACAAGAGAGAGTAGGGTAAAGCGTTAGGGGCAGCGTACATGTCAGGGCATGCATTAGTGTTTGTGTACGGGTTAGGATTAGGGTACGGTTTAGGTTAAGGTGTTGGGTTGGTGTTAGGGATTGGTTTAGGGGTATGTTTCGGGTTAGCGAACGGGAAACTTTAGGGTACAGGTGAGGGTACAGAAAAGTGTTAGGGTCAGGATACGTTTCAGGGCACGGATTATTATTAGTGTACTGGTTAGGATTATGGTATGGGTTAGGGTGATGGGTAGGGTTGGGTTGAGGATTAGGTTTAGTGCTATGGTTAGGGTTAGCGAAATGTAAGGTTTAGGTTCCAGGTGATGGTCCAGAAATGTGTTAGGATCAGGGGACATGTTAGGGCACGCATTAGTGTTAGTGTACTGGTTAGGATTGGGTACGCGTTAGGGTAAGGTTTAGGGATGGGGTTAGGTTTACGTTTAGGTCTAGGGTTAAGGATAGCAAACGGTATGGTTTAGGATACAGGTGAGTGTACGCAAAAGTGTTCCGGTCAGGGTTCCTGTTAGGGCACGTCTAGTGTTAGTGTGTGGGTTAGGATTAGTGTACGGGTTAGGGTATGGTGTAGGGTTGGTGTTATCGTTATATTTAGGGCTAGGGTTACGGTCAGCGAACCAGTAAGTTTCAGGGTACAGGTGAGGTTATAGAAAACTTTTAGGGTCAGTGTATGTGTTAGGACACCTGTTAGTGTTAGTGTACGTGTCAGGATTAGCGTCCAGTTAGGGTAAGGTGTGGGGTTGGGGTTAGGGTTAGGTTTAGGGCTAGGCTTAGGGTTAGCGAACGGGTAAGTTTTAGGGTACAGTTGAGGGTACGTGAAAGAGTTTGGGTCAAGTTATGTGTTAGGAAACGTGTTAGTGTTAATGTATGGTTAGGATTAGGGTATGGGTTAGGGTAATGGTTAGGGTTGGCGTTAGGTTTAGGGATAGGCTTAGCGAACGGGTAAGACTTATGGTACATATGAGTGTATGGAAACGTGTTAGTGTCAAAGTACGTGTGAGGTCATGGGTTAGTGTTAGTGTAGGGGTTAAAAACAGGGTACGTGTTAGAGTAAGGTGTAGGCTTGGTGTTAGGGATAGGTTTAAGTCTACAGTTAGGGTTAGCTAACGATTAGGTTTAGCGTACAGGTGAGGGTATGGAAAAGTGTTAGGGTCAGGGTAGGTCTCAGGGCACTGGTTAGTGTTAGTGTATGGTTTAGGATTAGGGTATGGGTTAGGGTAAGATGTAGGGTTGGCATTAGGGTTAGGTTTACACATAGGGTTAGGGTTAGCGAATGGTAAGATTTAGGGTACAGGAGTGGGTATGGAAAAGTGATAGGGTCAGGGTACGTGTTAGGGCATGGATTAGTGTTAGTGTACGGGTAAGGATTAGGGTACGTGTTAGGGAAATGGGTAGGGTTGGTGTTATGGTAACGGTTAGGGCTAGGGTTAGTGTTAGCGAACGGGTAAGGTTTACGGTACACGGGAGGGTATGGAAACGTGTTAGTGTCAAAGTACATGTGAGGGCATGGGTGAGTTTTCTTGTACTGGTTAAGTTTAATGTACGAGTTAGTGTATGCTGTAGGGTTGGTGTTAGCGTTATGTTTAGGGCTAAGGTTAGAGTTAGCGAACGGTAAGATTTAGGGTACTGGAGAAAATACGGAAAAGTGTTAGGGTCAGGGTACGTGTTAGGGCATGGGTTAGTGTTAGTGTATGGGTTGGGATTAGGGTACTGGTTAGGGTAAGGTGTAGGGTTGCGGTTAGGGTTAGGTCTATGGCTAGGGCTAGCGTTAGGGTTAGCGAATGGGTAAGGTTTAGAGTAAAGGTGAGGGTACGGAAAAGTGTTAGGGTCAGGGTACGTGTCAGGGCATGGCTCAGTATTAGTATACTGGTTAGGATTAGGGTACGGTTCGGGTAAGGTTTAGGGTTGGCGTCAGGGTTAGCTTTATGGCTAGGGCCAGGGTTAGCGAAATGTCAAGTTTAGGGTACAGGTGATGATACAGAAAAGTGTTAGGGTTAGTGTATGTGTTAGGACACGTGTCAGTGTTAGTGTATGGCTTAGGATTAGCATACGGGTTAGGGTAAGGTGTAAGGTTGGGCTTAGGTTTAGGTTTAGGGCTAGGTTTAGTGTTAGCGACCGGTAATGTATAGTGTACTGGTGAGGTTACGGAAAAGTGTTACGGTCAGGGTACGTGTTAGGGCAGGGGTTAGTGTGGGTTTACAGGTTAGGATTAGGGTACGCGTTAGGGTAATTGGTAGGGTTGGCGTTATGGTTAGTGTTAGGGGTAGGGTTAAGTATAGTGAACGGGTAAGGTTTTGGTTACAGCTGAGCGTACGGAAATGTTTTATTGTCAAAGTACGTGTGCGGTATTGGGTTAGTGTTAGTGTACGGGTTAAGATTAGTGTCCGTGTTGGGAGTAAGGTTGTAGTTAGGTTTAGGTTTGGGGCTAGGGTTACGGTTAACAAATGGTAAAGTTTAGGGTTAGTGTTAGGGTTAGTGTTAGGGTTAGTGGTAGCGGTAGGGTTAGGGTAGGTGTTAGGGCACGAGTTAGTGTTAGTGTATGGGTTATGATTAGGGTATGGGTTAGGGTAAGGTGTAGGGTTGGGGTTAGGTTTAGGTTTAGGGCTAGTGTTAGGGTTAGCGAATAGGTAACAGTAGAGTACAGGTGAGCGTATAGAAAAGAGTTAAGATCAGGGTTCATGTTAGGGCACAGGTTAGTGTTAGTTTAAGGATTAAGATTAGGGTACATGTTAGGGTTAGGTGTAGGGTTGGTGTTGGGTTTAGGGTTAGGTTTAGACCTAGGGTTAGGGTTAGTGAATGTTAAGGTTTAGGGTTCAGGTGTGGGTATGGAAAAGTGTTAGGGTCAGGGTAAGTGTTAAGGCACGGATTAGTGTTAGTGTACGGGTTAGGATTAGGCTACGGGTTAGGCTAATGGGTAGGGTTGGCGTTATGTTTAGTGTTAGGGCTAGGGTTAGGGTTATCGAACGAGTAAGGTTTAGGTTACAGGTGAGGGTACGGAAATGTATTAGTGTCAAAGTAAGTGTGCAGGAATGGGTTAGGGTTAGTGTATGCATTAAGATTAGTGTACATGTTAGGGTAAGGTGTAAGGTTGTAGTTAGATCTAGCTTTAGCGCTAGTGTTAGGGTTAGTGAACGGTAAGATTTAGGGTACAGGTGAGAGTAGGGTAAAGAGTTAGGGGCAGGGTACGTTTCAGGGCATGCATTAGTGTTTGTGTACGGTTTAGGATTAGGGTACAGTTTAGGGTAAGGTCTTGGGTTGGTGTTAGGGCTTGGTTTAGGGGTATGTTTCGCGTTAGTGAACGGGAAAGTTTAGGGTAGAGGTGAGGGTACAGAAAAGTGTTAGGGTCACGATACGTTTCAGGGCACGGATTAGTATTAGTGTACTGGTTAGGATTATGGTATGGGTTAGGGTGATGGGTAGGGTTGGGTTTAGGGTTAGGTTTAGGTCTATGGTTAGGGTTAGCGAAATGTAAGGTTTAGGTTCCAGGTGATGGTCCAGAAATGTGTTAGGATCAGGGGACATGTTAGGGGACGGATTAGTGTTAGTGTACTGGTTAGGATTGGGTACGCGTTAGGGTATGGTTTAGGGATTGGGTTAGGTTTACGTTTAGGTCTAGGGTTAAGGATAGCAAACGGTATCGTTGAGGGTACAGGTGAGTGTACGGAAAAATGTTGTGGCCAGGGTACCTGTTAGGGCACGTCTAGTGTTAGTGTATGGGTTAGGATTAGTGTATGGGTTAGGGTATGGTGTAGGGTTGGTCTTAGCGTTATCTTTAGGGCTAGGGTTAAGGTTAGCGAACCAGTAAGTTTTAGGGTACAGGTGAGATGACAGAAAACTTTTAGGGTCAGTGTATGTGTTAGGACACCTGTTAGTGTTAGTGTACGTGTCAGGATTAGCGTCCAGTTAGGGTAAGGTGTGGGGTTGGGGTTAGGGTTAGGTTTAGGGCTAGGCTTAGGGTTAGCGTACGGGTGAGTTTTAGGGTACAGTTGAGGGTACGGGAAAGAGTTTGGGTCAGGTTATGTGTTAGGAAACGTGTTAGTGTTAATGTATGGTTAGGATTAGGGTATGGATTAGGGTAATGGTTAGGGTTGGTGTTAGGTTTAGGGATAGGCTTAGTGAACGGTTAAGGCTTATGGTACATGTAAGTGTATGGAAACGCGTTAGTGTCAAAGTACGTGTGAGGTCATGGGTAAGTGTTAGTGTAGGGGTTAAAATAGGGTACGTGTTAGAGTAAGGTGTAGGCTTGGTGTTAGGTTTAGGTTTAGGTCTACAGTTAGGGTTAGCTAACGATTAGGTTTAGCGTACAGGTGAGGGTATGGAAAAGTGTGAGGGTCAGGGTACGTCTAAGGGCACTGGTTAGTGTTAATGTACGGTTTAGGATTAGGGTATGGGTTAGGGTAAGATGTAGGGTTGGCGTTAGGGTTAGGTTTAGAGCTAGGGTTAGGGTTAGCGAATGGGTAAGCTTTAGGTTACAGGGGAGGGTATGGAAATGTTTTAGGGTCAAAATACATTTGCGGGAATGGGTTAGTGTTAGTGTACGGGTTAAGATTAGTGTACCTCTTAGGGTAAGGTGTAGGGCTGGAGTTAGATTTAGCTTTAGGGCTACGGTTAGGGTTAGCGAAATGTAAGGCTTAGGGTACAGGTGAGGGCACACAAAAGGGTTAAGGTCCGTGTACGTGTCAGGGCACGGATAAGTATTAGGGTACGGATTAGGATTACAGTACGGATTAGGGTAAGGTGTAGGATTGGGGTTAGGGTTAGGGTTAGGTTTAGGTTTAGGGTTAGCGAATAGGTAATATTTAGGGTACAGGTAAGCATATGGAAACGAGTTAGGGTCAGGCTTTGTGTTAGGGCACAGGTTAGTGTTATTGTACGGATTAGGATTACGGTATGGGTTAGGATTTTGTATAGGGTTGTGGATAGTGTTAGGCTTAGACCTAGGGTTACTGTTAGTGAGCAGGTAAGGTTTACGGTACACAGGAGGGTACGGAAACGTGTTAGTGTCAAAGTACTTGTGAGGGCATTGCTTAAATTTGGTGTACGGGTTAAGATTAGTGTATGGGTTAGGGTATGGTGTAAGGTTGGTGTTAGCATTGTTTAGGGAAAGGGCTAGGTTTAGTGAACGGTAAGATTTAGGGTACTGGAGAGGATATGGAAAAGTGTTAGGGTCATGGTACGTGTTAGGGCACGGGTTAGTGTTAGTTTACCTATTAGGATTAGGGTATGGGTTAGGGAAAGGTGTAGGGTTGGGGTTATGTTTAGGTGTAGGGTTGGGATTAGGGTTAGCGAATAGGTAACATTTAGGGTACAGGTGAGCTTATGGAAACGATTTAGGGTCAGGGTTCATGTTAGGGCACAGGTTATTGTTAGTGTACGTATTAGGATTAGGGTACGGTTTAGAGTTAGGTGTAGGGTTGGGGTTAGGGTTAGGTTTAGACATAGGGTTAGGGTTAGTGAATGGTAAGGTTTAGGGTTCAGGTGTGGGTATGGAAAAGTGTTAGTGTCAGGGTAAGTGTTAAGGCACGGATTAGTGTTAGTGTACGGGTTAGGATTAGGGTACGGGTTAGGATAATGCGTAGGGTTGGCGTTATGTTTAGTGTTAGGGCTAGGGTTAGGGTTAGCGAACGAGTAAGGTTTAGGTTACAGGTGAGGGTACGGAAATGTATTAGTGTCAAAGTCAGTGTGCGTGAATGTGTTAGTGATAGTGTACGCATTAAGATTAGTGTACGTGTTAGAGTAAGGTGTAGGGTTGTAGTTAGATTTAGCTTTAGGGCTAGGTTTAGGGTTAGTGAACGGTAAGGTTTAGGGTACAATAGAGAGTAGGGTAAAGAGTTAGGGGCAGGGTACGTGTCAGGGCATGGATTAGTGTTTGTGTACGGGTTAGGATTAGGGTACGGTTTAGGTTAAGGTGTTGGGTTGGTGTTAGGGCTTGGTTTAGGGGTATGTTTTGGGTTAGCGAACGGGAAAGTTTAGGGTACAGGTGAGGGTACAGAAAAGTGTTAGGGTCAGGATACGTTTCAGGGCACGGATTACTATTAGTGTACTGGTTAGGATTATGTTATGGGTTAGGGTGATGGGTAGTGTTGGGTTTAGGGTTAGGTTTAGTGCTATGGTTAGGGTTAGCGAAATGTAAGGTTTAGGTTCCAGGTGATGTTCCAGAAATGTGTTAGGATCAGGGGACATGTTAGGTCACGGATCAGTATTAGTGTACTGGTTAGGATTGGGTACGCGTTAGGGTAAGGTTTAGGGATGGGGTTAGGTTTACGTTTAGGTCTACTGTTAAGGATAGCAAACGGTATGGTTTAGGGTACAGGTGAGTGTACGGAACTGTTTTACGGTCAGGGTACCTGTTAGGTCACGTGTAGTGTTAGTGTATGGGTTAGGATTAGTGTATGGGTTAGCGTATGGTGTAGGGTTGGTGTTTAGGGCTAGGGTTACGGTTAGCGAACCAGTAAGTTTTAGGGTACAGGTGAGGTTATGGAAAACTTTTAGGGTCAGTGTATGTGTTAGGACACCTGTTAGTGTTAGGGTACGTGTCAGGATTAGCATCCAGTTAGGGTAAGGTGTGGGGTTGGGGTTAGGGTTAGGTTTAGGGCTACTCTTAGGATAAGCGGACGGGTAAGTTTTAGGGTACAGTTGAGGGTACGGAAAAGAGTTTGGGTCAGGTTATGTGTTAGAAAACGTGTTAGTGTTAATGTATGGTTAGGATTAGGGTATGGGTTAGGGTAATGGCTAGGGTTGGCATTTGGGTTAGGGATAGGCTTAGCGAACGGTTGAGGTTTATGGAACATGTTAGTGTATGGAAACATGTTAGTGTCAAAGTACGTGTGAGGTCATGGGTTAGTGTTAGTGTAGGGGTTAAAAATAGGGTACGGGTTAGAGTAAGGTGTAGGCTTGGTGTTAGGGTTAGGTTTAAGTCTACAGTTAGGGTTAGCTAACGATTAGGTTTAGCGTACAGGTGAGGGTATGGAAAAGTGTTAGGGTCAGGGTACGTCTCAGGGCACTGGTTAATGTTAGTGTACGGTTTAGGATTAGGGTATGGGTTAGGGTAAGTTGTAGGGTTGGCGTTAGGGTTAGGTTTAGAGCTAGGTTAGGGTTAGTGAATGGGTAAGGTTTAGGTTACAGGGGAGGGTATGGGAATGTTTTATGGTCAAAATACATTTGCGGGAATGGGTTAGTGTTAGTGTACGGGTTAAGATTAGTGTACGTGTTAGGGTAAGGTGTAGGGTTGGAGTTAGATTTAGCTTTAGGGCTAGTGCTAGGGTTAGCGAAATGTAAAGCTTAGGGTACAGGTGAGGGTACAGAAAAGGGTTACGGTCCGTGTAAGTGTCAGGGCACGGATTAATATTAGGGTACTGTTTAGGATTAAGGTACGGAATAGGTTAAGGTGTAGCATTGGGGTTAAGGTTATTAGGGTTAGGGTTAGGGTTAGCGAATAGGTAATATTTAAGGTAAAGGTAAGCATATGGAAACGAGTTAGGGTCAGGCTTGGTGTGAGGGCACAGGTTAGTGTTATTGTACGGAATAGGATTAGGGTACAGGTTAGGATTTTCTGTAGGGTTGAGGATAGTGTTAGGCTTAGACCTAGGGTTAGTGTTAGCGAACAGGTAAGGTTTACGGTACACAGGAGGGTACGGAAACGTGTTAGTGTCAAAGTACATGTGAGGGCATGGCTTAATTTTGGTGTACGGGAAGGTTAGTGTATGGGTTAGGGTATGGTGTAAGGTTGGTGTTAGCGTTGTTTAGGGAAAGGGCTAGGTTTAGCGAACGGTAAGATTTAGGGTACTGGAGAGCATATGGAAAAGTGTTAGGCTCAGGGTACGTGTTAGGGCACGGGTTAGTGTTAGTGTACGGGTTAGGATTAGGGTATGGGTTAGGGAAAGGTGTAGGGTTGGGGTTATGTTTAGGTGTAGGGTTGGGGTTAGGGTTAGAGAATAGGTAACATTTAGGGCACAGGTTAGCTTATGGAAACGAGTTAGGGTCACGGTTCATGTTAGGCCACAGGTTAGTGTTAGTGTACGGATTAGGATTAGGGTAAGGGTTAGGGTTAGGTTTAGGTTTAGACATATGGTTAGGGATAGCGAATGGTAAGATTTAGGGTACAGGAGTGGGTATGGAAAAGTGTTAGGGTCAGGGTACGTGTTAGGGCATGGGCTAGTGTTAGTGTATGGGTTGGGATTAGGGTACGGGTTAGGGTAAGGTGTAGGGTTGCGGTTAGGGTTAGGGCTAGGGCTAGGCCTAGGGTTAGGCTTAGCGAATGGGTAAGGTTTAGGGTACAGGTGAAGGTACGGAAAAGTGTTAGGGTCAGGGTACGTGTCAAGGCATGGCTTAGTGTTAGTATACTGGTTAGGATTAGGGTACGGTTTGGGTAAGGTTTAGGGTTGGAGTCAGGGTTAGCTTTATGGCTAGGGTTAGGGTTAGCAAAATATCAGGTTTAGGTTACAGGTGATGGTACAGAAAAGTGTTAGGGTTAGTGTATGTGTTAGGACATGTGTCAGTATTAGTGTATGGCTTAGGATTAGCATACGGGTTAGGGTAAGGTGTACGGTTGGGGTTAGGTCTAGGTTTAGGGCTATTGTTAGTGTTAGAGACCGGTAAGGTTTAGGGTACAGCTGAGGTTACGGAAAAGTGTTAGGTTCAGGGTACATGTTAGGGCAGGCTTTAGTGTGGGTTTACAGGTTAGGATTAGGGTACGGGTTAGGGTAATTGGTAGGGTTGGCGTTATGGTTAGTGTTAGGGGTAGGGTTAAGTTTAGTGAACGGGTAAGGTTTAGGTTACAGCTGAGCATACGGAAATGTTTTATTGTCAAAGTACGTGTGCGGTATTGGGTTAGTGTTAGTGTACGGGTTAAGATTAGTGTACATGTTAGAAGTAGGTTTGTATTCAGGTTTGGGTTTGGGGCTAGGGTTATGGTTAACAAATGGTAAAGTTTAGGGTTAGTGTTAGGGTTAGTGTTAGGGTTAGGGTTAGGGGTAGGGTTAGGGTAGGTGTTAGGGCACGAGATAGTGTTAGTGTATGGGTTATGATTAGGGTATGGGTTAGGGTAAGGTGTAGGGTTGGGGTTAGGTTTAGGTTTAGGGCTAGTGTTAGGGTAAGCGAATAGGTAACATTAGAGTACAGGTGAGCGTATGGAAAAGAGTTAAGGTCAGTGTTCATGTTAGGGCACAGATTAGTGTTAGTTTAAGGATTAGGATTAGGGTACATGTAAGGGTTAGGTGTAGGGTTGGGTTTGGGTTTAGGGTTAGGTTTAGACCTAGGGTTAGGGTTAGTGAATGGTAAGGTTTAGGGTTCAGGTGTGGGTATGGAAAAGTGTTAGGGTCAGGGTAAGTTTTAAGGCAAGGATTAGTGTTAGTGGACGGGTTAGGATTAGGGTATGGGTTAGGGAAAGGTGTAGGGTTGGGGTTATATTTAGGTGTAGGGTTGGGGTTATGGTTAGCGAATAGGTAACATTTAGGGTACAGGTGAGCTTATGGAAACGAGTTAGGGTCAGGGTTCATGTTAGGGCACAGGTTAGTGTTAGTGTACCGATTAGGATTAGGGTACGGGTTACGGTTAGGTGTAGGGTTGGGGTTAGGGTTACGTTTAGACATAGGGTTAGGGTTAGCGAATGGTAAGATTTAGGGTACAGGAGTCGGTATTGAAAAGTGTTACGATCAGGGTACGTGTTAGTGCATGGATTAGTGTTAGTGTACGGGTAAGGATTAGGGTACGGGTTAGGGAAATGGGTAGGGTTGGTGTTATGGTTAGGGTTAGGGCTAGGGTTAGAGTTAGCGAACGGGTAAGGTTTACGGTGCACGGGAGGGTACGGAAACGTGTTAGTGTCACAGTTCATGTGAGGGCATGGGTTAGTTTTTTTGTACTGGTTAAGTTTAGTGTATGGATTAGGGTATGCTGTAGGGTTGGTGTTAGCGTTATATTTAGGGCTAGGGTTAGGGTTAGCGAACGGTAAGATTTAGTGTACAGGAGACAATACGGAAAAGTTTTAGGGTCAGGGTACGTGTTAGGGCATGGGTTAGTGTTAGTGTATGGGTTGGGATTAGGGTATGGGTTAGGGTAAGGGGTAGGGTTGCGGTTAGGGTTAGGGCTAGGGCTAGGCCTAGGGTTAGGCTTAGCGAATGGGTAAGGTTTAGGGTACAGGTGAGGGTACGGAAAAGTGTTAGGGTCAGGGTACGTGTCAAGGCATGGCTTAGTGTTAGTATACTGGTTAGGATTAGGGTACGGTTTGGGTAAGGTTTAGGGTTTGGGTCAGGGTTAGCTTTATGGCTAGGGTTAGGGTTAGCAAAATGTCAGGTTTAGGTTACAGGTGATGGTACAGAAATGTGTTAGGGTTAGTGTATGTGTTAGGACACGTGTCAGTATTAGTGTATGGCTTAGGATTAGCATACGGGTTAGGGTAAGGTGTACGGTTGGGGTTAGGTCTAGGTTTAGGGCTATTGTTAGTGTTAGAGACCGGTAAGGTTTAGGGTACAGCTGAGGTTACGGAAAAGTGTTAGGTTCAGGGTACATGTTAGGGCAGGGTTTAGTGTGGGTTTACAGGTTAGGATTAGGGTACGGGTTAGGGTAATTGGTAGGGTTGGCGTTATGGTTAGTGTTAGGGGTAGGGTTAAGTTTAGTGAACGGGTAAGGTTTAGGTTACAGCTGAGCATACGGAAATGTTTTATTGTCAAAGTACGTGTGCGGTATTGGGTTAGTGTTAGTGTACGGGTTAAGATTAGTGTACGTGTTAGAAGTAGGTTTGTATTCAGGTTTGGGTTTGGGGCTAGGGTTATGGTTAACAAATGGTAAAGTTTAGGGTTAGTGTTAGGGTTAGTGTTAGGGTTAGGGTTAGGGGTAGGGTTAGGGTAGGTGTTAGGGCACGAGATAGTGTTAGTGTATGGGTTATGATTAGGGTATGGGTTAGGGTAAGGTGTAGGGTTGGGGTTAGGTTTAGGTTTAGGGCTAGTGTTAGGGTAAGCGAATAGGTAACATTAGAGTACAGGTGAGCGTATGGAAAAGAGTTAAGGTCAGTGTTCATGTTAGGGCACAGATTAGTGTTAGTTTAAGGATTAGGATTAGGGTACATGTCAGGGTTAGGTGTAGGGTTGGGTTTGGGTTTAGGGTTAGGTTTAGACCTAGGGTTAGGGTTAGTGAATGGTAAGGTTTAGGGTTCAGGTGTGGGTATGGAAAAGTGTTAGGGTCAGGGTAAGTTTTAAGGCAAGGATTAGTGTTAGTGGACGGGTTAGGATTAGGGTATGGGTTAGGGAAAGGTGTAGGGTTGGGGTTATATTTAGGTGTAGGGTTGGGGTTATGGTTAGCGAATAGGTAACATTTAGGGTACAGGTGAGCTTATGGAAACGAGTTAGGGTCAGGGTTCATGTTAGGGCACAGGTTAGTGTTAGTGTACCGATTAGGATTAGGGTACGGGTTACGGTTAGGTGTAGGGTTGGGGTTAGGGTTACGTTTAGACATAGGGTTAGGGTTAGCGAATGGTAAGATTTAGGGTACAGGAGTCGGTATTGAAAAGTGTTACGATTAGGGTACGTGTTAGCGCATGGATTAGTGATAGTGTACGGGTAAGGATTAGGGTACGGGTTAGGGAAATGTGTAGGGTTGGTGTTATGGTTAGGGTTAGGGCTAGGGTTAGAGTTAGCGAACGGGTAAGGTTTACGGTGCACGGGAGGGTACGGAAACGTGTTAGTGTCACAGTTCATGTGAGGGCATGGGTTAGTTTTTTTGTACGGGTTAAGTTTAGTGTACGGATTAGGGTATGCTGTAGGGTTGGTGTTAGCGTTATATTTAGGGCTAGGGTTAGGGTTAGCGAACGGTAAGATTTAGTGTACAGGAGACAATACGGAAAAGTTTTAGGTTCAGGGTACGTGGTAGGGCATGGGTTAGTGTTAGTGTATGGGTTGGGATTAGGGTATGGGTTAGGGTAAGGGGTAGGGTTGCGGTTAGGGTTAGGGCTATGGCTAGGCCTAGGGTTAGGCTTAGTGAATGGGTAAGGTTTAGGGTACAGGTGAGGGTACGGAAAAGTGTTAGGGTCAGGGTACGTGTCAAGGCATGGCTTAGTGTTAGTATACTGGTTAGGATTAGGGTACGGTTTGGGTAAGGTTTAGGGTTTGGGTCAGGGTTAGCTTTATGGCTAGGGTTAGGGTTAGCAAAATGTCAGGTTTAGGTTACAGGTGATGGTACAGAAAAGTGTTAGGGTTACTGTATGTGTTAGGACACGTGTCAGTATTAGTGTATGGCTTAGGATTAGCATACGGGTTAGGGTAAGGTGTACGGTTGGGGTTAGGTCTAGGTTTAGGGCTATTGTTAGTGTTAGAGACCGGTAAGGTTTAGGGTACAGCTGAGGTTACGGAAAAGTGTTAGGTTCAGGGTACATGTTAGGGCAGGCTTTAGTGTGGGTTTACAGGTTAGGATTAGGGTACGGGTTAGGGTAATTGGTAGGGTTGGCGTTATGGTTAGTGTTAGGGGTAGGGTTAAGTTTAGTGAACGGGTAAGGTTTAGGTTACAGCTGAGCATACGGAAATGTTTTATTGTCAAAGTACGTGTGCGGTATTGGGTTAGTGTTAGTGTACGGGTTAAGATTAGTGTACGTGTTAGAAGTAGGTTTGTATTCAGGTTTGGGTTTGGGGCTAGGGTTATGGTTAACAAATGGTAAAGTTTAGGGTTAGTGTTAGGGTTAGTGTTAGGGTTAGGGGTAGGGGTAGGGTTAGGGTAGGTGTTAGGGCATGAGCTAGTGTTAGTGTATGGGTTATGATTAAGGTATGGGTTAGGGTAAGGTGTAGGGTTGGGGTTAGGTTTAGGTTTAGGGCTAGTGTTAGGGTTAGCGATAGGTAACATTAGAGTATACAGGTGAGCGTATGGAAAAGAGTTAAGGTCAGGGTTCATGTTAGTGCACAGGTTAGTGTTAGTTTAAGGATTAGGATTAGGGTACATGTTAGGGTTAGGTGTTGGGTTGGGGTTGGGTTTAGGGTTAGGTTTAGACCTAGGGTTAGGGTTAGTGAATGGTAAGATTTAGGGTTCAGGTGTGGGTATAGAAAAGTGTTAGTGTCAGGGTAAGTGTTAAGGCACGGATTAGTGTTAGTGTACGGGTTAGGATTAGGGTACGGGTTAGGATAATGCGTAGGGTTGGCGTTATGTTTAGTGTTAGGGCTAGGGTTAGGGTTAGCGAACGAGTAAGGTTTAGGTTACAGGTGAGGGTACGGAAATGTATTAGTGTCAAAGTCAGTGTGCGTGAATGTGTTAGTGATAGTGTACGCATTAAGATTAGTGTACGTGTTAGAGTAAGGTGTAGGGTTGTAGTTAGATTTAGCTTTAGGGCTAGGTTTAGGGTTAGTGAATGGTAAGGTTTAGGGTACAGGGGAGGGTATGGAAATGTTTTATGGTCAAAATACATTTGCGGGAATGGGTTAGTGTTAGTGTACGGGTTAAGATTAGTGTACGTGTTAGGGTAAGGTGTAGGGTTGGAGTTAGATTTAGCTTTAGGGCTAGTGCTAGGGTTAGCGAAATGTAAGGCTTAGGGTACAGGTGAGGGTACAGAAAAGGGTTACGGTCCGTGTAAGTGTCAGGGCACGGATTAATATTAAGGTACAGTTTAGGATTAAGGTACGGAATAGGTTAAGGTGTAGCATTGGGGTTAAGGTTAGGGTTAGGGTTAGGGTTAGCGAATAGGTAATATTTAAGGTACAGGTATGCATATGGAAACGAGTTACGGTCAGGCTTGGTGTGAGGGCACAGGTTAGTGTTATTGTACGGAATAAGATTAGGGTACAGTTTAGGATTTTCTGTAGGGTTGAGGATAGTGTTAGGCTTAGACCTAGGGTTAGTGTTAGCGAACAGGTAAGGTTTACGGTAGACAGGAGGGTACGGAAACGTGTTAGTGTCAAAGTACATGTGAGGGCATTGCTTAATTTTGGTGTACGGGTTAAGGTTAGTGTATGGGTTAGGGTATGGTGTAAGGTTGGTGTTAGCGTTGTTTAGGGAAAGGGCTAGGTTTAGCGAACGGTAAGATTTAGGGTACTGGAGAGCATATGGAAAAGTGTTAGGCTCAGGGTACGTGTTAGGGCACGGGTTAGTGTTAGTGTACGGGTTAGGATTAGGGTATAGGTTAGGGAAAGGTGTAGGGTTGGGGTTATGTTTAGGTGTAGGGTTGGGGTTAGGGTTAGAGAATAGGTAACATTTAGGGTACAGGTGAGCTTATGGAAACGAGTTAGGGTCACGGTTCATGTTAGTGCACAGGTTAGTGTTAGTGTACGGATTAGGATTAGGGTAAGGGTTAGGGTTAGGTTTAGGTTTAGACATATGGTTAGGGATAGCGAATGGTAAGATTTAGGGTACAGGAGTGGGTATGGAAAAGTGTTAGGGTCAGGGTACGTGTTAGGGCATGGGCTAGTGTTAGTGTACGGGTTGGGATTAGGGTACGGGTTAGGGTAAGGTGTAGGGTTGCGGTTAGGGTTAGGGCTAGGGCTAGGGCTAGGGTTAGGTTTAGCGTATGGGTAAGGTTTAGGGTACAAGTGAGGGTACGGAAAAGTGTTAGGTTCAGGATACGTGACAGGGCATGGCTTAGTATTAGTATACTTTTTAGGATTAGGGTACGGTTTGGATAAGGTTTAGGGTTGGGGTTAGGGTTAGCTTTATGGCTAGGGTTAGGGTTAGCGAAATGTCAGGTTTAGGGTACAGGTGATGGTACAGAAAAGTGTTAGGGTTAGTGTATGTGTTACGACACGTGTCAGTGTTAGTGTATGGCTTAGGATTAGCATACGTGTTAGGGTAACGTGTACAGTTGGGGTTAGGTCTAGGTTTAGGGCTAGGGTTAGGGTTAGCGACCGGTAAGGTTTAGGGTACAGGTGAGGTTACGGAAAATTTTTAGAGTCAGGTTACGTGTTAGGGCAGGGGTTAGTGTGGGTTTACAGGTTAGGATTAGGGTACGGGTTAGGGTAATTGGTAGGGTTGGCGTTATGGTTAGTGTTAGGGGTAGGGTTAAGTTTAGTGAACGGGTAAGGTTTAGGTTACAGCTGAGCATACGGAAATGTTTTATTGTCAAAGTACGTGTGTGGTATTGGGTTAGTGTTAGTGTACGGGTTAAGATTAGTGTACGTGTTAGAAGTAGGTTTGTATTCAGGTTTGGGTTTGGGGCTAGGGTTATGGTTAACAAATGGTAAAGTTTAGGGTTAGTGTTAGGGTTAGTGTTAGGGTTAGGGGTAGGGGTAGGGTTAGGGTAGGTGTTAGGGCATGAGCTAGTGTTAGTGTATGGGTTATGATTAAGGTATGGGTTAGGGTAAGGTGTAGGGTTGGGGTTAGGTTTAGGTTTAGGGCTAGTGTTAGGGTTAGCGATAGGTAACAGTAGAGTACAGGTGAGCTTATGGAAAAGAGTTAAGGTCAGGGTTCATGTTAGTGCACTGGTTAGTGTTAGTTTAAGGATTAGGATTAGGGTACATGTTAGGGTTAGGTGTTGCGTTGGGGTTGGGTTTAGGGTTAGGTTTAGACCTAGGATTAGGGTTAGTGAATGGTAAGGTTTAGGTGTGGGTATGGAAAAGTGTTAGGGTCAGGGTAAGTGTTAAGGCACGGATTAGTGTTAGTGTACGGGTTAGGATTAGGGTACGGGGTAGGCTAATGGGTAGGGTTGACGTTATGTTTAGTGTTAGGGCTAGGGTTAGGGTTAACGAACGAGTAAGGTTTAGGTTACAGTTGAGGGTACGGAAATGTATTAGTGTCAAAGTAAGTGTGAGGGAATTGGTTAGTGTTAGTGTACGCATTAAGATTAGTGTACGTGTTAGGGTAAGGTGTAGGGTTGTAGTTTGATTTAGCTTTAGGGCTAGTGTTAGGATTAGCGAACGGTAAGATTTAGGTTACAGGAGAGAGTAGGGTAAATAGTTAGGTGCAGGGTACGTGTCAGGGCATGGATTATTGTTTGTGTACGCGTTAGGATTAGGGTACGGTTTAGGGTAAGGTGTTGGGTTGGTGTTAGGGCTTGGTTTAGGGGTATGTTACGGGTTAGCGAACGGTAAAGTTTAGGGTACAGGTGAGGGTACAGAAAAGTGTTAGGGTCGGGATACGTTTCAGGGCACGGATTAGTATTAGTGTACTGGTTAGGATTACGGTTTGGGTTAGGGTGATGCGTAGGGTTGGGTTTAGGGTTAGGTTTAGTGCTATGGTTAGGGTTAGCGAAATGTAAGGTTTAGGTTCCAGGTGATGGTCCAGAAATGTGTTAGGATGAGGGGACATGTAAGGGCACTGATTAGTGTTAGTGTACTGGTTAGGATTGTGTACACATTAAGGTAAGGTTTAGGGATGGGGTTAGGTTTACGTTTAGGTCTAGGGTTAAGGATAGCAAACGGTATGGTTTAGGGTACAGGTGAGTGTACGGAAAATTGTTACGGTCAGGGTACCTGTTAGGGCACGTGTAGTGTTAGTGTATGGGTTAGGATTAGTGTATGGGTTAGTGTATGGTGTAGGGTTGGTGTTAGCGTTATGTTTAGGGCTAGCGTTACGGTTAGCGAACCAGTAAGTTTTAGGGTACACGTGAGGTTACGGAAAACTTTTAGGGTCAGTGTATGTGTTAGGACACCTGTTAGTGTTAGTGTACGTGTCAGAATTAGCGTCCAGTTAGGGTAAGGTGTGGGGTTGGGGTTAGGGTTAGGTTTAGGGCTAGGCTTAGGGTTAGCGAACGGGTAAGTTTTAGTGTACAGTTGAGTGTACGGAATAGAGTTTGGCTCAGGTTATGTATTAGGAACCGTGTTAGTGTTAATGTATGGTTAGGATTAGGGTATGGGTTAGGGTAACGGTTAGGATTGGCGTTAGGTTTAGGGATAGGCTTAGCGAACGGTTAAGGCTTATGGCACATGTGAGTGTATGGAAACGTGTTAGTGTCAAAGTACGTGTGAGGTCATGGGTTAGTGTTAGAGTAGGGGTTAAAAAGAGGGTACGGGTTAGAGTAAGGTGTAGGCTTGGTGTTAGGGTTAGGCTTAAGTCTACAGTTAGGGTTAGCTAACGATTATGTTTAGCGTACAGGTGAGGGTATGGAAAAGTGTTAGGGTCAGGGTACGTCTCAGGGCACTGGTTAATGTTAGTGTACGGTTTAGGATTAGGGTATGGGTTAGGGTAAGATGTAGGGTTGCCGTTAGGGTTCGGTTTAGAGCTAGGGTTAGGGTTAATGAATGCGTAAGGTTTAGGTTACAGGGGAGGGTATGGAAATGTATTAGGGTCAAAATACTTTTGCGGGAATGGGTTAGAGTTAGTGTACGGGTTAAGATTAGTGTACGTGTTAGGGTAAGGGGTAGGGTTGGAATTAGATTTAGCTTTAGGGCTAGGGTTACGGTTAGCGAAATGTAAGGCTTAGGGTACAGGTGAGGGTACAGAAAAGGGTTACGGTCCGTGTACATGTCGGGGCACGGATTAGTAGTAGGGTACGGGTTAGGATCACAGTACGGATTAGGGTAAGGTGTAGGATTGGGGTTAGGGTTAGGGTTAGGGTTAGGGTTAGCGAATAGGTAATATTTAGGTTACAGGTAAGCATATGGAAACGAGTTAGGGTCAGGCTTGGTGTTAGGGCACAGGTTAGTGTTATTGTACGGCTTAGGATTAGGGTACGGGTTAGGATTTTCTGTAGGGTTGAGGATAGTGTTAGGCTTAGACCTAGGGTTAGTGTTAGCAAACAGGTAAGGTTTACGGTACACAGGGGGGTACGGAAACGTGTTAGTGTCAAAGTACATGTGAGGGCATTGATTAATTTTGGTGTACGGGTTAAGGTTAGTGTATGGGTTAGGGTATGGTGTAAGGTTGATGTTAGCGTTGTTTAGGGAAAGGGCTAGGTTTAGCGAACGGTAAGATTTAGGGTACTGGAGAGGATATGGAAAAGTGTTAGGCTCAGGGTACGTGTTAGGGCACGGGTTAGTGTTAGTGTACGGGTTAGGATTAGGGTTTGGGTTAGGGAAATGTGTAGGGTTGGGGTTATATTTAGGTGTAGGGTTGGGGTTAGGGTTAGAGACTAGGTAACATTTAGGGTACAGGTGAGCTTATGGAAACGAGTTAGGGTCAGGGTTCATGTTAGGGCACAGGTTAGTGTTAGTGTACGGATTAGGATTAGGGTAAGGGTTAGGTTTAGGTTTAGGTTTTGACATATGGTTAGGGATAGCGAATGGTAAGATTTAGGGTACAGGAGTGGGTATGGAAAAGTGTTAGGGTCAGGGTACGTGTTAGGGCATGGGCTAGTGTTAGTGTACGGGTTGGGATTAGGGTACGGGTTAGGGTAAGGTGTAGGGTTGCGGTTAGTGTTAGGGCTAGGGCTAGGGCTAGTGTTAGGTTTAGCATATGGGTAAGGTTTAGGGTACAGTTGAGGGTACGGAAAAGGGTTAGGTTCAGGTTACGTGACAGGGCATGGCTTAGTATTAGTATACTGGTTAGGATTAGGGTATGGTTTGGGTAAGGTTTAGGGTTGGGGTTAGGGTTAGCTTTATGGCTAGGGTTATGGTTAGCGAAATGTCAGGTTTAGGGTACAGGTGATGGTACAGAAAAGTGTTAGGGTTAGTGTATGTGTTACGACACGTGTCAGTGTTAGTGTATGGCTTAGGTTTAGCATACGTGTTAGGGTAAGGTGTACGGTTGGGGTTAGGTCTAGGTTTAGGGCTAGGGGTAGGGTTAGCGACCGGTAAGGTTTAGGGTACAGGTGAGGTTACGGAAAATTGTTAGGGTCAGGGTACGTGTTAGGGCAGGGGTTAGTGTGGGTTTACAGGTTAGGATTAGGGTACGGGTTAGGGTAATTGGTAGGGTTGGCGTTATGGTTAGTGTTAGGGGTAGGGTTAAGTTTAGTGAACGGGTAAGGTTTAGGTTACAGCTGAGCGTACGGAAATGTTTTATTGTCAAAGTACGTGTGCGGTATTGGGTTAGTGTTAGTGTACGGGTTAAGATTAGTGTACGTGTTAGGAGTAGGGTTGTAGTTAAATTTAGGTTTGGGGCTGGGGTTATGGTTAACAAATGGTAAAGTTTAGGGTTAGTGTTAGGGTTAGTGTTAGGGTTAGGGGTAGGGGTAGGGTTAGGGTAGGTGTTAGGGCACGAGTTAGTGTTAATGTATGGGTTATGATTAGGGTATGGGTTAGGGTAAGGTGTAGGGTTGGGGTTAGGTTTAGGTTTAGGGCTAGTGTTAGGGTAAGCGAATAGGTAACATTAGAGTACAGGTGAGCGTATGGAAAAGAGTTAAGGTCAGTGTTCATGTTAGGGCACAGGTTAGTGTTAGTTTAAGGATTAGGATTAGGGTACATGTTAGGGTTAGGTGTAGGATTGGGTTTGGGTTTAGGGTTAGGTTTAGACCTAGGGTTAGGGTTAGTGAATGGTAAGGTTTAGGGTTCATGTGTGGGTATGGAAAAGTGTTAAGGTCAGTGTAAGTTTTAAGGCACGGATTAGTGTTAGTGTACGGTTTAGGATTAGGGTATGGGTTATGGAAAGGTGTAGGGTTGGGGTTATGTTGAGGTGTAGGTTTGGGGTTAGGGTTAGCGAATAGGTAACATTTAGGGTACAGGTGAGCTTATGGAAACGAGTTAGGGTCAGGGTTCATGTTAGGGCACAGGTTAGTGTTAGTGTACGGATTAGGATTAGGGTACAGGTTACGGTTAGGTGTAGGGTTGGGGTTAGGGTTACGTTTAGACATAGGGTTAGGGTTAGCGAATGGTAAGATTTAGGGTACAGGAGTCGGTATTGAAAAGTGTTAGGCTCAGGGTACATGTTAGGGCATGGATTAGTGTTAGTGTATGGGTAAGGTTTAGGGTACGGGTTAGGGAAATGGGTAGGGTTGGTGTTATGGTTAGGGTTAGGGCTAGGGTTAGAGTTAGCGAACGGGTAAGGTTTACGGTGCACGGGAGGGTACGGAAACGTGTTAGTGTCACAGTTCATGTGAGGGCATGGGTTAGTTTTTTTGTACTGGTTAAGTTTAGTGTACGGATTAGGGTATGCTGTAGGGTTGGTGTTAGCGTTATATTTAGGGCTAGGGTTAGGGTTAGCGAACGGTAAGATTTAAGTTACAGGAGAGTGTAGGGTAAATAGTTAGGGGCAGGGTACGTGTCAGGGCATGGATTAGTGTTTGTGTACGCGTTAGGATTAGGGTACGGTTTAGGGTAAGGTGTTGGGTTGGTGTTAGGGCTTGGTTTAGGGATATGTTTCGGGTTAGCGAATGGGAAAGTTTAGGGTACAGATGAGTGTACAGAAAAGTGTTAGGGTCAGGATACGTTTCAGGGCACGGATTAGTATTAGTGTACTTGTTAGGATTATGGTATGCGTTAGGGTGATGTGTAGGGTTGGGTTTAGGGTTAGGTTTAGGGCTATGGTTAGGGTTAGCGAAATGTAAGGTTTAGGTTCCAGGTGATGGTCCAGAAATGTGATAGGATCAGGGGACATGTTAGGGCACGGATTAGTGTTAGTGTACTGGTTAGGATTGGGTACGAGTTAGGGTAAGGTTTAGGGATGGGGTTAGGTTTACGTTTAGGTCTAGGGTTAAGGATAGCAAACGGTATGGTTTAGGGTACAGGTGAGTGTACGGAAAAGTGTTACGGCCAGGATACCTGTTAGGGCACGTCTAGTGTTAGTGTATGGGTTAGGATTAGTGTATGGGTTAGAGTATGTTGTAGGGTTTGTGTTAGCGTTATGTTTAGGGCTAGGTTTATGGTTAGCGAACCAGTAAGTTTTAGGGTACAGGTGAGGTTACGGAAAACTTTTAGGGTCAGTGTATGTGTTAGGACACCTGTTAGTGTTAGTGTACGTGTCAGGATTAGCGTCCAGTTAGGGTAAGCTGTGGGGTTGGGGTTAGGGTTAGGTTTAGGGCTAGGCTTAGGGTTAGCGAACGGGTAAGTTTTAGGGTATAGTTGAGTGTACTGAATAGAGTTTGGCTCAGGTTATGTGTTAGGAACCGTGTTAGTGTTAATGTATGGTTAGGATTAGGGTATGGGTTAGGGTAACGGTTAGGGTTGGCGTTAGGTTTAGGGATAGGCTTAGCGAACGGTTAAGGCTTATGGTACATGTGAGTGTATGGAAACGTGTTAGTGTCAAAGTACGTGTGAGGTCATGGGTTAGTGTTAGAGTAGGGGTTAAAAATAGGGTACGGGTTAGAGTAAGGTGTAGGCTTGGTGTTAGGGTTAGGTTTAAGTCTACAGTTAGGGTTGGCTAACGATTAGGTTTAGCGTACAGGTGAGGGAATGGAAAAGTGTTAGGGTCAGGGTACGTCTCAGGGCACTGGTTAGTGTTAGTGTACGGTTTAGGATTAGGGTATGGGTTAGGGTAAGATGTAGGGTTGGAGTTAGGGTTAGGTTTAGAGCTAGGGTTAGGGTTAATGAATGGGTAAGGTTTAGGTTACAGGGGAGGGTATGGAAATGTTTTAGGGTCAAAATACATTTGAGGAAATGGGTTAGTGTTAGTGTACGGGTTAAGATTAGTGTACGTGTTAGGGTAAGGTGTAGGGTTGGAATTAGATTTAGCTTTAGGGCTAGGGTTAGGGTTAGCGAAATGTAAGGCTTAGGGTACAGGTGAGGGTACAGAAAAGGGTTACGGTCCGTGTACGTGTCGGGGCAAGGATTAGTAGTAGGGTACGGGTTAGGAATACAGTACGGATTAGGGTAAGGTGTAGGATTGGGGTTAGGGTTAGGGTTAGGGTTAGCGAATAGGTAATATTTAGGGTACAGGTAAGCATATGGAAACGAGTTAGGGTCAGGCTGGGTGTTAGGGCACAGTTTAGTGTTATTGTACGGATTAGGATTAGGGTACAGTTTAGGATTTTGTGTAGGGTTTTGGATAGTGTTAGGCTTAGACTTAGGGTTAGTGTTAGCAAACAGGTAAGGTTTACGGTACACAGGAGGGTACGAAAACGTGTTACTGTCAAAGTACATGTGAGGGCATTGCTTAATTTTGGTGTACGGGTTAAGATTAGTGTATGGGTTTGGGTATGGTGTAAGGTTGGTGTTAGCGTTGTTTAGGGAAAGGGCTAGGTTAAACGAACGGTAAGATTTAGGGTACTGGAGAAGATATGGAAAAGTGTTAGGCTCAGGGTACGTGTTAGGGCACGGGTTAGTTTTAGTGTACGGGTTAGGATTAGGGTATGGGTTAGGGAAAGGTGTAGGGTTGGGGTTATGTTTAGGTGTAGGGTTGGGGTTAGGGTTAGCGAATAGGTAACATTTAGGGTACAGGTGAGCTTATGGAAACGAGTTAGGGTCAGGGTTCATGTTAGGGCACAGGTTAGAGTTAGTGTACCGATTAGGATTAGGGTACGGGTTACGGTTAGGTGTAGGGTTGGGGTTAGGGTTACGTTTAGACATAGGGTTAGGGTTAGCGAATGGTAAGATTTAGGGTACAGGAGTCGGTATTGAAAAGTATTACGGTCAGGGTACGTGTTAGCGCATGGTTTAGTGTTAGTGTACGGGTAAGGATTAGGGTACGGGTTAGGGAAATGGGTAGGGTTGGTGTTATGGTTAGGGTTAGGGCTAGGGTTAGAGTTAGTGAACGGGTAAGGTTTACGGTGCACGGGAGGGTACGGAAACGTGTTAGTGTCACAGTTCATGTGAGGGCATGGGTTAGTTTTTTTGTACGGGTTAAGTTTAGTGTACGCATTAGGGTATGCTGTAGGGTTGCTGTTAGCGTTATATTTAAGGCTAGGGTTAGGGGTAGCGGGCGGTAAGATTTATGGTACAGGAGACAATACGGAAAAGTTTTAGGGTCAGGGTACATGTTAGGGCATGGGTTAGTGTTAGTGTATGGGTTGGGATTAGGGTATGGGTTAGGGTAAGGGGTAGGGTTGCGGTTAGGGTTAGGGCTAGGGCTAGGGCTAGGGTTAGGGTTAGCGAATGGGTAAGGTTTAGGGTACAGGCCAGGGTATGGAAAAGTGTTAGGGTCATGGTACGTGTCAGGTCATGTCTTAGTGTTAGTATACTTGTTAGGATTAGGGTACGGTTTGGGTAAGGTTTAGGGTTGGGGTCAGGGTTAGCTTTATGGCTAGGGTTAGGGTTAGCAAAATGTCAGGTTTAGGTTACAGGTGATGGTACAGAAAAGTGTTAGGGTTAGTGTATGTGTTAGGACACGTGTCAGTCTTAGTGTATGGCTTAGAATTAGCATACGGTTTAGGGTAAGGTGTACGTTTGGTGTTAGGTCTAGGTTTAGGGCTAGGGTTAGGGTTAGCGACTGGTAAGGTTTAGGGTACAGGTGAGGTTACGGAAAAGTGTTAGGGTCAGGGTACGTGTTAGGGCAGGCGTTAGTGTGGGTTTACAGATTAGGATTAGGGTACGGGTTAGGGTAATTGGTAGGGTTGGCGTTATGGTTAGTGTTAGGGGTAGGGTTAAGTTTAGTGAACGGGTAAGGATTAGGTTACAGCTGAGCGTACGGAAATGTTTTATTGTCAAAGTACGTGTGCGGTATTGGGTTAGTGTTAGTGTATGGGTTAAGATTAGTGTACGTGTTAGGAGTAGGGTTGTAGTTAAGTTTAGGATTGGGGCTAGGGTTATGGTTAACAAATGGTAAAGTTTATGGTTAGTGTTAGGGTTAGTGTTATGGTTAGGGTTAGGGGTAGGGTTAGGGTAGGTGTTAGGGCACGAGTTAGTGTTAGTGTATGGGTTATGATTAGGGTATGGGTTAGGGTAAGGTGTAGGGTTGGGGTTAGGTTTAGGTTTAGGGCTAGTGTTAGGGTTAGCGAATAGGTAACAGTAGAGTACAGGTGAGCGTATGGAAAAGAGTTAAAGTCAGGGTTCATGTTAGGGCACAGGTTAGGGTTAGTTTAAGGATTAGGATTAGGGTACATGTTAGGGTTAGGTGTAGGGTTGGGGTTGGTTTTAGGGTTAGGTTAAGACCTAGGGTTAGGGTTAGTGAATGGTAAGATTTAGGGTTCAGGTGTGGGTATAGAAAAGTGTTAGTGTCAGGGTAAGTGTTAAGGCACGGATTAGTGTTAGTGTACGGGTTAGGATTAGGGTACGGGTTAGGATAATGCGTAGGGTTGGCGTTATGTTTAGTGTTAGGGCTAGGGTTAGGGTTAGCGAACGAGTAAGGTTTAGGTTACAGGTGAGGGTACGGAAATGTATTAGTGTCAAAGTCAGTGTGCGTGAATGTGTTAGTGATAGTGTACGCATTAAGATTAGTGTACGTGTTAGAGTAAGGTGTAGGGTTGTAGTTAGATTTAGCTTTAGGGCTAGGGTTAGGGTTAGTGAACGGTAAGGTTTAGGGTACAGGAGAGAGTAGGGTAAAGAGTTAGGGGCAGGGTACGTGTCAGGGCATGGATTAGTGTTTGTGTACGGGTTAGGATTAGGGTACGGTTTAGGTTAAGGTGTTGGGTTGGTGTTAGGGCTTGGTTTAGGGGTATGTTTTGGGTTAGCGAACGGGAAAGTTTAGGGTACAGGTGAGGGTACAGAAAAGTGTTAGGGTCAGGATACGTTTCAGGGCACGGATTACTATTAGTGTACTGGTTAGGATTATGGTATGGGTTAGGGTGATGGGTAGGGTTGGGTTTAGGGTTAGGTTTAGTGCTATGGTTAGGGTTAGCGAAATGTAAGGTTTAGGTTCCAGGTGATGTTCCAGAAATGTGTTAGGATCAGGGGACATGTTAGGTCACGGATCAGTATTCGTGTACTGGTTAGGATTGGGTACGCGTTAGGGTAAGGTTTAGGGATGGGGTTAGGTTTACGTTTAGGTCTAGTGTTAAGGATAGCAAACGGTATGGTTTAGGGTACAGGTGATTGTACGAAACTGTTTTACGGTCAGGGTACCTGTTAGGTCACGTGTAGTGTTAGTGTATGGGTTAGATTAGTGTATGGGTTAGGGTATGGTGTAGGGTTTGTGTTTAGGGCTAGGGTTACGGTTAGCGAACCAGTAAGTTTTAGGGTACAGGTGAGGTTACGGAAACTTTTAGGGTCAGTGTATGTGTTAGGACACCTGTTAGTGTTAGTGTACGTGTCAGGATTAGCGTCCAGTTAGGGTAAGGTGTGGGGTTGGGGTTAGGGTTAGGTTTAGGGCTACTCTTAGGATAAGCGGACGGGTAAGTTTTAGGGTACAGTTGAGGGTACGGAAAAGAGTTTGGGTCAGGTTATGTGTTAGGAAACGTGTTAGTGTTAATGTATGGTTAGGATTAGGGTATGGGTTAGGGTAATGGTTAGGGTTGGCGTTAGGATTAGGGATAGGCTTAGCGAACGGTTAAGGTTT
This sequence comes from Hyperoodon ampullatus, assembly GCF_949752795.1. Lineage (NCBI taxonomy): Eukaryota > Metazoa > Chordata > Mammalia > Artiodactyla > Ziphiidae > Hyperoodon > Hyperoodon ampullatus. Next base: position 1,709,255 of record NC_136933.1, read on the forward strand.
ATGGCACATGTTAGTGTATGGAAACATGTTAGTGTCAAAGTACGTGTGAGGTCATGGGTTAGTGTTAGTGTAGGGGTTAAAAATAGGGTACGGGTTAGAGTAAGGTGTAGGCTTGGTGTTAGGGTTAGGTTTAAGTCTACAGTTAGGGTTAGCTAACGATTAGGTTTAGCGTACAGGTGAGGGTATGGAAAAGTGTTAGGGTCAGGGTACGTCCCAGGGCACTGGTTAGTGTTAGTGTACGGTTTAGGATTAGGGTATGGGTTAGGGTAAGTTGTAGGGTTGGCGTTAGGGTTAGGTTTAGAGCTAGGTTTAGGGTTAGTGAATGGGTAAGGTTTAGGTTACAGGGGAGGGTATGGAAATGTTTTATGGTCAAAATACATTTGCGGGAATGGGTTAGTGTTAGTGTACGGGTTAAGATTAGTGTACGTGTTAGGGTAAGGTGTAGGGTTGGAGTTAGATTTAGCTTTAGGGCTAGTGCTAGGGTTAGCGAAATGTAAGGCTTAGGGTACAGGTGAGGGTACAGAAAAGGGTTACGGTCCGTGTAAGTGTCAGGGCACGGATTAATATTAAGGTACAGTTTAGGATTAAGGTACGGAATAGGTTAAGGTGTAGCATTGGGGTTAAGGTTAGGGTTAGGGTTAGGGTTAGCGAATAGGTAATATTTAAGGTACAGGTAAGCATATGGAAACGAGTTACGGTCAGGCTTGGTGTGAGGGCACAGGTTAGTGTTATTGTACGGAATAAGATTAGGGTACAGTTTAGGATTTTCTGTAGGGTTGAGGATAGTGTTAGGCTTAGACCTAGGGTTAGTGTTAGCGAACAGGTAAGGTTTACGGTACACAGGAGGGTACGGAAACGTGTTAGTGTCAAAGTACATGTGAGGGCATTGCTTAATTTTGGTGTACGGGTTAAGGTTAGTGTATGGGTTAGGGTATGGTGTAAGGTTGGTGTTAGCGTTGTTTAGGGAAAGGGCTAGGTTTAGCGAACGGTAAGATTTAGGGTACTGGAGAGCATATGGAAAAGTGTTAGGCTCAGGGTACGTGTTAGGGCACGGGTTAGTGTTAGTGTACGGGTTAGGATTAGGGTATGGGTTAGGGAAAGGTGTAGGGTTGGGGTTATGTTTAGGTGTAGGGTTGGGGTTAGGGTTAGAGAATAGGTAACATTTAGGGTACAGGTGAGCTTATGGAAACGAGTTAGGGTCACGGTTCATGTTAGGCCACAGGTTAGTGTTAGTGTACGGATTAGGATTAGGGTAAGGGTTAGGGTTAGGTTTAGGTTTAGACATATGGTTAGGGATAGCGAATGGTAAGATTTAGGGTACAGGAGTGGGTATGGAAAAGTGTTAGGGTCAGGGTACGTGTTAGGGCATGGGCTAGTGTTAGTGTACGGGTTGGGATTAGGGTACGGGTTAGGGTAAGGTGTAGGGTTGCGGTTAGGGTTAGGGCTAGGGCTAGGGCTAGGGTTAGGTTTAGCGTATGGGTAAGGTTTAGGGTACAAGTGAGGGTACGGAAAAGTGTTAGGTTCAGGATACGTGACAGGGCATGGCTTAGTATTAGTATACTTTTTAGGATTAGGGTACGGTTTGGATAAGGTTTAGGGTTGGGGTTAGGGTTAGCTTTATGGCTAGGGTTAGGGTTAGCGAAATGTCAGGTTTAGGGTACAGGTGATGGTACAGAAAAGTGTTAGGGTTAGTGTATGTGTTACGACACGTGTCAGTGTTAGTGTATGGCTTAGGATTAGCATACGTGTTAGGGTAACGTGTACAGTTGGGGTTAGGTCTAGGTTTAGGGCTAGGGTTAGGGTTAGCGACCGGTAAGGTTTAGGGTACAGGTGAGGTTACGGAAAATTTTTAGAGTCAGGGTACGTGTTAGGGCAGGGGTTAGTGTGGGTTTACAGGTTAGGATTAGGGTACGGGTTAGGGTAATTGGTAGGGTTGGCGTTATGGTTAGTGTTAGGGGTAGGGTTAAGTTTAGTGAACGGGTAAGGTTTAGGTTACAGCTGAGCATACGGAAATGTTTTATTGTCAAAGTACGTGTGTGGTATTGGGTTAGTGTTAGTGTACGGGTTAAGATTAGTGTACGTGTTAGAAGTAGGTTTGTATTCAGGTTTGGGTTTGGGGCTAGGGTTATGGTTAACAAATGGTAAAGTTTAGGGTTAGTGTTAGGGTTAGTGTTAGGGTTAGGGGTAGGGGTAGGGTTAGGGTAGGTGTTAGGGCATGAGCTAGTGTTAGTGTATGGGTTATGATTAAGGTATGGGTTAGGGTAAGGTGTAGGGTTGGGGTTAGGTTTAGGTTTAGGGCTAGTGTTAGGGTTAGCGATAGGTAACAGTAGAGTACAGGTGAGCTTATGGAAAAGAGTTAAGGTCAGGGTTCATGTTAGTGCACTGGTTAGTGTTAGTTTAAGGATTAGGATTAGGGTACATGTTAGGGTTAGGTGTTGCGTTGGGGTTGGGTTTAGGGTTAGGTTTAGACCTAGGATTAGGGTTAGTGAATGGTAAGGTTTAGGTGTGGGTATGGAAAAGTGTTAGGGTCAGGGTAAGTGTTAAGGCACGGATTAGTGTTAGTGTATGGGTTAGGATTAGGGTACGGGGTAGGCTAATGGGTAGGGTTGACGTTATGTTTAGTGTTAGGGCTAGGGTTAGGGTTAACGAACGAGTAAGGTTTAGGTTACAGTTGAGGGTACGGAAATGTATTAGTGTCAAAGTAAGTGTGAGGGAATTGGTTAGTGTTAGTGTACGCATTAAGATTAGTGTACGTGTTAGGGTAAGGTGTAGGGTTGTAGTTTGATTTAGCTTTAGGGCTAGTGTTAGGATTAGCGAACGGTAAGATTTAGGTTACAGGAGAGAGTAGGGTAAATAGTTAGGTGCAGGGTACGTGTCAGGGCATGGATTATTGTTTGTGTACGCGTTAGGATTAGGGTACGGTTTAGGGTAAGGTGTTGGGTTGGTGTTAGGGCTTGGTTTAGGGGTATGTTTCGGGTTAGCGAACGGTAAAGTTTAGGGTACAGGTGAGGGTACAGAAAAGTGTTAGGGTCGGGATACGTTTCAGGGCACGGATTAGTATTAGTGTACTGGTTAGGATTACGGTTTGGGTTAGGGTGATGCGTAGGGTTGGGTTTAGGGTTAGGTTTAGTGCTATGGTTAGGGTTAGCGAAATGTAAGGTTTAGGTTCCAGGTGATGTTCCAGAAATGTGTTAGGATGAGGGGACATGTAAGGGCACTGATTAGTGTTAGTGTACTGGTTAGGATTGTGTACACATTAAGGTAAGGTTTAGGGATGGGGTTAGGTTTACGTTTAGGTCTAGGGTTAAGGATAGCAAACGGTATGGTTTAGGGTACAGGTGAGTGTACGGAAAAGTGTTACGGTCAGGGTACCTGTTAGGGCACGTGTAGTGTTAGTGTATGGGTTAGGATTAGTGTATGGGTTAGTGTATGGTGTAGGGTTGGTGTTAGCGTTATGTTTAGGGCTAGCGTTACGGTTAGCGAACCAGTAAGTTTTAGGGTACACGTGAGGTTACGGAAAACTTTTAGGGTCAGTGTATGTGTTAGGACACCTGTTAGTGTTAGTGTACGTGTCAGAATTAGCGTCCAGTTAGGGTAAGGTGTGGGGTTGGGGTTAGGGTTAGGTTTAGGGCTAGGCTTAGGGTTAGCGAACGGGTAAGTTTTAGTGTACAGTTGAGTGTACGGAATAGAGTTTGGCTCAGGTTATGTATTAGGAACCGTGTTAGTGTTAATGTATGGTTAGGATTAGGGTATGGGTTAGGGTAACGGTTAGGATTGGCGTTAGGTTTAGGGATAGGCTTAGCGAACGGTTAAGGCTTATGGCACATGTGAGTGTATGGAAACGTGTTAGTGTCAAAGTACGTGTGAGGTCATGGGTTAGTGTTAGAGTAGGGGTTAAAAAGAGGGTACGGGTTAGAGTAAGGTGTAGGCTTGGTGTTAGGGTTAGGCTTAAGTCTACAGTTAGGGTTAGCTAACGATTATGTTTAGCGTACAGGTGAGGGTATGGAAAAGTGTTAGGGTCAGGGTACGTCTCAGGGCACTGGTTAATGTTAGTGTACGGTTTAGGATTAGGGTATGGGTTAGGGTAAGATGTAGGGTTGCCGTTAGGGTTCGGTTTAGAGCTAGGGTTAGGGTTAATGAATGCGTAAGGTTTAGGTTACAGGGGAGGGTATGGAAATGTATTAGGGTCAAAATACTTTTGCGGGAATGGGTTAGAGTTAGTGTACGGGTTAAGATTAGTGTACGTGTTAGGGTAAGGGGTAGGGTTGGAATTAGATTTAGCTTTAGGGCTAGGGTTACGGTTAGCGAAATGTAAGGCTTAGGGTACAGGTGAGGGTACAGAAAAGGGTTACGGTCCGTGTACATGTCGGGGCACGGATTAGTAGTAGGGTACGGGTTAGGATCACAGTACGGATTAGGGTAAGGTGTAGGATTGGGGTTAGGGTTAGGGTTAGGGTTAGGGTTAGCGAATAGGTAATATTTAGGTTACAGGTAAGCATATGGAAACGAGTTAGGGTCAGGCTTGGTGTTAGGGCACAGGTTAGTGTTATTGTACGGCTTAGGATTAGGGTACGGGTTAGGATTTTCTGTAGGGTTGAGGATAGTGTTAGGCTTAGACCTAGGGTTAGTGTTAGCAAACAGGTAAGGTTTACGGTACACAGGGGGGTACGGAAACGTGTTAGTGTCAAAGTACATGTGAGGGCATTGATTAATTTTGGTGTACGGGTTAAGGTTAGTGTATGGGTTAGGGTATGGTGTAAGGTTGATGTTAGCGTTGTTTAGGGAAAGGGCTAGGTTTAGCGAACGGTAAGATTTAGGGTACTGGAGAGGATATGGAAAAGTGTTAGGCTCAGGGTACGTGTTAGGGCACGGGTTAGTGTTAGTGTACGGGTTAGGATTAGGGTTTGGGTTAGGGAAATGTGTAGGGTTGGGGTTATATTTAGGTGTAGGGTTGGGGTTAGGGTTAGAGACTAGGTAACATTTAGGGTACAGGTGAGCTTATGGAAACGAGTTAGGGTCAGGGTTCATGTTAGGGCACAGGTTAGTGTTAGTGTACGGATTAGGATTAGGGTAAGGGTTAGGTTTAGGTTTAGGTTTAGACATATGGTTAGGGATAGCGAATGGTAAGATTTAGGGTACAGGAGTGGGTATGGAAAAGTGTTAGGGTCAGGGTACGTGTTAGGGCATGGGCTAGTGTTAGTGTACGGGTTGGGATTAGGGTACGGGTTAGGGTAAGGTGTAGGGTTGCGGTTAGTGTTAGGGCTAGGGCTAGGGCTAGTGTTAGGTTTAGCATATGGGTAAGGTTTAGGGTACAGTTGAGGGTACGGAAAAGGGTTAGGTTCAGGTTACGTGACAGGGCATGGCTTAGTATTAGTATACTGGTTAGGATTAGGGTATGGTTTGGGTAAGGTTTAGGGTTGGGGTTAGGGTTAGCTTTATGGCTAGGGTTATGGTTAGCGAAATGTCAGGTTTAGGGTACAGGTGATGGTACAGAAAAGTGTTAGGGTTAGTGTATGTGTTACGACACGTGTCAGTGTTAGTGTATGGCTTAGGTTTAGCATACGTGTTAGGGTAAGGTGTACGGTTGGGGTTAGGTCTAGGTTTAGGGCTAGGGGTAGGGTTAGCGACCGGTAAGGTTTAGGGTACAGGTGAGGTTACGGAAAATTGTTAGGGTCAGGGTACGTGTTAGGGCAGGGGTTAGTGTGGGTTTACAGGTTAGGATTAGGGTACGGGTTAGGGTAATTGGTAGGGTTGGCGTTATGGTTAGTGTTAGGGGTAGGGTTAAGTTTAGTGAACGGGTAAGGTTTAGGTTACAGCTGAGCGTACGGAAATGTTTTATTGTCAAAGTACGTGTGCGGTATTGGGTTAGTGTTAGTGTACGGGTTAAGATTAGTGTACGTGTTAGGAGTAGGGTTGTAGTTAAATTTAGGTTTGGGGCTGGGGTTATGGTTAACAAATGGTAAAGTTTAGGGTTAGTGTTAGGGTTAGTGTTAGGGTTAGGGGTAGGGGTAGGGTTAGGGTAGGTGTTAGGGCACGAGTTAGTGTTAATGTATGGGTTATGATTAGGGTATGGGTTAGGGTAAGGTGTAGGGTTGGGGTTAGGTTTAGGTTTAGGGCTAGTGTTAGGGTAAGCGAATAGGTAACATTAGAGTACAGGTGAGCGTATGGAAAAGAGTTAAGGTCAGTGTTCATGTTAGGGCACAGGTTAGTGTTAGTTTAAGGATTAGGATTAGGGTACATGTTAGGGTTAGGTGTAGGATTGGGTTTGGGTTTAGGGTTAGGTTTAGACCTAGGGTTAGGGTTAGTGAATGGTAAGGTTTAGGGTTCATGTGTGGGTATGGAAAAGTGTTAAGGTCAGTGTAAGTTTTAAGGCACGGATTAGTGTTAGTGTACGGTTTAGGATTAGGGTATGGGTTATGGAAAGGTGTAGGGTTGGGGTTATGTTGAGGTGTAGGTTTGGGGTTAGGGTTAGCGAATAGGTAACATTTAGGGTACAGGTGAGCTTATGGAAACGAGTTAGGGTCAGGGTTCATGTTAGGGCACAGGTTAGTGTTAGTGTACGGATTAGGATTAGGGTACAGGTTACGGTTAGGTGTAGGGTTGGGGTTAGGGTTACGTTTAGACATAGGGTTAGGGTTAGCGAATGGTAAGATTTAGGGTACAGGAGTCGGTATTGAAAAGTGTTAGGCTCAGGGTACATGTTAGGGCATGGATTAGTGTTAGTGTATGGGTAAGGTTTAGGGTACGGGTTAGGGAAATGGGTAGGGTTGGTGTTATGGTTAGGGTTAGGGCTAGGGTTAGAGTTAGCGAACGGGTAAGGTTTACGGTGCACGGGAGGGTACGGAAACGTGTTAGTGTCACAGTTCATGTGAGGGCATGGGTTAGTTTTTTTGTACTGGTTAAGTTTAGTGTACGGATTAGGGTATGCTGTAGGGTTGGTGTTAGCGTTATATTTAGGGCTAGGGTTAGGGTTAGCGAACGGTAAGATTTAAGTTACAGGAGAGTGTAGGGTAAATAGTTAGGGGCAGGGTACGTGTCAGGGCATGGATTAGTGTTTGTGTACGCGTTAGGATTAGGGTACGGTTTAGGGTAAGGTGTTGGGTTGGTGTTAGGGCTTGGTTTAGGGATATGTTTCGGGTTAGCGAATGGGAAAGTTTAGGGTACAGATGAGTGTACAGAAAAGTGTTAGGGTCAGGATACGTTTCAGGGCACGGATTAGTATTAGTGTACTTGTTAGGATTATGGTATGCGTTAGGGTGATGTGTAGGGTTGGGTTTAGGGTTAGGTTTAGGGCTATGGTTAGGGTTAGCGAAATGTAAGGTTTAGGTTCCAGGTGATGGTCCAGAAATGTGATAGGATCAGGGGACATGTTAGGGCACGGATTAGTGTTAGTGTACTGGTTAGGATTGGGTACGAGTTAGGGTAAGGTTTAGGGATGGGGTTAGGTTTACGTTTAGGTCTAGGGTTAAGGATAGCAAACGGTATGGTTTAGGGTACAGGTGAGTGTACGGAAAAGTGTTACGGCCAGGATACCTGTTAGGGCACGTCTAGTGTTAGTGTATGGGTTAGGATTAGTGTATGGGTTAGAGTATGTTGTAGGGTTTGTGTTAGCGTTATGTTTAGGGCTAGGTTTATGGTTAGCGAACCAGTAAGTTTTAGGGTACAGGTGAGGTTACGGAAAACTTTTAGGGTCAGTGTATGTGTTAGGACACCTGTTAGTGTTAGTGTACGTGTCAGGATTAGCGTCCAGTTAGGGTAAGCTGTGGGGTTGGGGTTAGGGTTAGGTTTAGGGCTAGGCTTAGGGTTAGCGAACGGGTAAGTTTTAGGGTATAGTTGAGTGTACTGAATAGAGTTTGGCTCAGGTTATGTGTTAGGAACCGTGTTAGTGTTAATGTATGGTTAGGATTAGGGTATGGGTTAGGGTAACGGTTAGGGTTGGCGTTAGGTTTAGGGATAGGCTTAGCGAACGGTTAAGGCTTATGGTACATGTGAGTGTATGGAAACGTGTTAGTGTCAAAGTACGTGTGAGGTCATGGGTTAGTGTTAGAGTAGGGGTTAAAAATAGGGTACGGGTTAGAGTAAGGTGTAGGCTTGGTGTTAGGGTTAGGTTTAAGTCTACAGTTAGGGTTGGCTAACGATTAGGTTTAGCGTACAGGTGAGGGAATGGAAAAGTGTTAGGGTCAGGGTACGTCTCAGGGCACTGGTTAGTGTTAGTGTACGGTTTAGGATTAGGGTATGGGTTAGGGTAAGATGTAGGGTTGGAGTTAGGGTTAGGTTTAGAGCTAGGGTTAGGGTTAATGAATGGGTAAGGTTTAGGTTACAGGGGAGGGTATGGAAATGTTTTAGGGTCAAAATACATTTGAGGAAATGGGTTAGTGTTAGTGTACGGGTTAAGATTAGTGTACGTGTTAGGGTAAGGTGTAGGGTTGGAATTAGATTTAGCTTTAGGGCTAGGGTTAGGGTTAGCGAAATGTAAGGCTTAGGGTACAGGTGAGGGTACAGAAAAGGGTTACGGTCCGTGTACGTGTCGGGGCAAGGATTAGTAGTAGGGTACGGGTTAGGAATACAGTACGGATTAGGGTAAGGTGTAGGATTGGGGTTAGGGTTAGGGTTAGGGTTAGCGAATAGGTAATATTTAGGGTACAGGTAAGCATATGGAAACGAGTTAGGGTCAGGCTGGGTGTTAGGGCACAGTTTAGTGTTATTGTACGGATTAGGATTAGGGTACAGTTTAGGATTTTGTGTAGGGTTTTGGATAGTGTTAGGCTTAGACTTAGGGTTAGTGTTAGCAAACAGGTAAGGTTTACGGTACACAGGAGGGTACGAAAACGTGTTACTGTCAAAGTACATGTGAGGGCATTGCTTAATTTTGGTGTACGGGTTAAGATTAGTGTATGGGTTTGGGTATGGTGTAAGGTTGGTGTTAGCGTTGTTTAGGGAAAGGGCTAGGTTAAACGAACGGTAAGATTTAGGGTACTGGAGAAGATATGGAAAAGTGTTAGGCTCAGGGTACGTGTTAGGGCACGGGTTAGTTTTAGTGTACGGGTTAGGATTAGGGTATGGGTTAGGGAAAGGTGTAGGGTTGGGGATATGTTTAGGTGTAGGGTTGGGGTTAGGGTTAGCGAATAGGTAACATTTAGGGTACAGGTGAGCTTATGGAAACGAGTTAGGGTCAGGGTTCATGTTAGGGCACAGGTTAGAGTTAGTGTACCGATTAGGATTAGGGTACGGGTTACGGTTAGGTGTAGGGTTGGGGTTAGGGTTACGTTTAGACATAGGGTTAGGGTTAGCGAATGGTAAGATTTAGGGTACAGGAGTCGGTATTGAAAAGTATTACGGTCAGGGTACGTGTTAGCGCATGGTTTAGTGTTAGTGTACGGGTAAGGATTAGGGTACGGGTTAGGGAAATGGGTAGGGTTGGTGTTATGGTTAGGGTTAGGGCTAGGGTTAGAGTTAGTGAACGGGTAAGGTTTACGGTGCACGGGAGGGTACGGAAACGTGTTAGTGTCACAGTTCATGTGAGGGCATGGGTTAGTTTTTTTGTACGGGTTAAGTTTAGTGTACGCATTAGGGTATGCTGTAGGGTTGCTGTTAGCGTTATATTTAAGGCTAGGGTTAGGGGTAGCGGGCGGTAAGATTTATGGTACAGGAGACAATACGGAAAAGTTTTAGGGTCAGGGTACATGTTAGGGCATGGGTTAGTGTTAGTGTATGGGTTGGGATTAGGGTATGGGTTAGGGTAAGGGGTAGGGTTGCGGTTAGGGTTAGGGCTAGGGCTAGGGCTAGGGTTAGGGTTAGCGAATGGGTAAGGTTTAGGGTACAGGCCAGGGTATGGAAAAGTGTTAGGGTCATGGTACGTGTCAGGTCATGTCTTAGTGTTAGTATACTTGTTAGGATTAGGGTACGGTTTGGGTAAGGTTTAGGGTTGGGGTCAGGGTTAGCTTTATGGCTAGGGTTAGGGTTAGCAAAATGTCAGGTTTAGGTTACAGGTGATGGTACAGAAAAGTGTTAGGGTTAGTGTATGTGTTAGGACACGTGTCAGTCTTAGTGTATGGCTTAGAATTAGCATACGGTTTAGGGTAAGGTGTACGTTTGGTGTTAGGTCTAGGTTTAGGGCTAGGGTTAGGGTTAGCGACTGGTAAGGTTTAGGGTACAGGTGAGGTTACGGAAAAGTGTTAGGGTCAGGGTACGTGTTAGGGCAGGCGTTAGTGTGGGTTTACAGATTAGGATTAGGGTACGGGTTAGGGTAATTGGTAGGGTTGGCGTTATGGTTAGTGTTAGGGGTAGGGTTAAGTTTAGTGAACGGGTAAGGATTAGGTTACAGCTGAGCGTACGGAAATGTTTTATTGTCAAAGTACGTGTGCGGTATTGGGTTAGTGTTAGTGTATGGGTTAAGATTAGTGTACGTGTTAGGAGTAGGGTTGTAGTTAAGTTTAGGATTGGGGCTAGGGTTATGGTTAACAAATGGTAAAGTTTATGGTTAGTGTTAGGGTTAGTGTTATGGTTAGGGTTAGGGGTAGGGTTAGGGTAGGTGTTAGGGCACGAGTTAGTGTTAGTGTATGGGTTATGATTAGGGTATGGGTTAGGGTAAGGTGTAGGGTTGGGGTTAGGTTTAGGTTTAGGGCTAGTGTTAGGGTTAGCGAATAGGTAACAGTAGAGTACAGGTGAGCGTATGGAAAAGAGTTAAAGTCAGGGTTCATGTTAGGGCACAGGTTAGGGTTAGTTTAAGGATTAGGATTAGGGTACATGTTAGGGTTAGGTGTAGGGTTGGGGTTGGTTTTAGGGTTAGGTTAAGACCTAGGGTTAGGGTTAGTGAATGGTAAGATTTAGGGTTCAGGTGTGGGTATAGAAAAGTGTTAGTGTCAGGGTAAGTGTTAAGGCACGGATTAGTGTTAGTGTACGGGTTAGGATTAGGGTACGGGTTAGGATAATGCGTAGGGTTGGCGTTATGTTTAGTGTTAGGGCTAGGGTTAGGGTTAGCGAACGAGTAAGGTTTAGGTTACAGGTGAGGGTACGGAAATGTATTAGTGTCAAAGTCAGTGTGCGTGAATGTGTTAGTGATAGTGTACGCATTAAGATTAGTGTACGTGTTAGAGTAAGGTGTAGGGTTGTAGTTAGATTTAGCTTTAGGGCTAGGGTTAGGGTTAGTGAACGGTAAGGTTTAGGGTACAGGAGAGAGTAGGGTAAAGAGTTAGGGGCAGGGTACGTGTCAGGGCATGGATTAGTGTTTGTGTACGGGTTAGGATTAGGGTACGGTTTAGGTTAAGGTGTTGGGTTGGTGTTAGGGCTTGGTTTAGGGGTATGTTTTGGGTTAGCGAACGGGAAAGTTTAGGGTACAGGTGAGGGTACAGAAAAGTGTTAGGGTCAGGATACGTTTCAGGGCACGGATTACTATTAGTGTACTGGTTAGGATTATGGTATGGGTTAGGGTGATGGGTAGGGTTGGGTTTAGGGTTAGGTTTAGTGCTATGGTTAGGGTTAGCGAAATGTAAGGTTTAGGTTCCAGGTGATGTTCCAGAAATGTGTTAGGATCAGGGGACATGTTAGGTCACGGATCAGTATTCGTGTACTGGTTAGGATTGGGTACGCGTTAGGGTAAGGTTTAGGGATGGGGTTAGGTTTACGTTTAGGTCTAGTGTTAAGGATAGCAAACGGTATGGTTTAGGGTACAGGTGATTGTACGAAACTGTTTTACGGTCAGGGTACCTGTTAGGTCACGTGTAGTGTTAGTGTATGGGTTAGATTAGTGTATGGGTTAGGGTATGGTGTAGGGTTTGTGTTTAGGGCTAGGGTTACGGTTAGCGAACCAGTAAGTTTTAGGGTACAGGTGAGGTTACGGAAACTTTTAGGGTCAGTGTATGTGTTAGGACACCTGTTAGTGTTAGTGTACGTGTCAGGATTAGCGTCCAGTTAGGGTAAGGTGTGGGGTTGGGGTTAGGGTTAGGTTTAGGGCTACTCTTAGGATAAGCGGACGGGTAAGTTTTAGGGTACAGTTGAGGGTACGGAAAAGAGTTTGGGTCAGGTTATGTGTTAGGAAACGTGTTAGTGTTAATGTATGGTTAGGATTAGGGTATGGGTTAGGGTAATGGTTAGGGTTGGCGTTAGGATTAGGGATAGGCTTAGCGAACGGTTAAGGTTTATGGCACATGTTAGTGTATGGAAACATGTTAGTGTCAAAGTACGTGTGAGGTCATGGGTTAGTGTTAGTGTAGGGGTTAAAAATAGGGTACGGGTTAGAGTAAGGTGTAGGCTTGGTGTTAGGGTTAGGTTTAAGTCTACAGTTAGGGTTAGCTAACGATTAGGTTTAGCGTACAGGTGAGGGTATGGAAAAGTGTTAGGGTCAGGGTACGTCCCAGGGCACTGGTTAGTGTTAGTGTACGGTTTAGGATTAGGGTATGGGTTAGGGTAAGTTGTAGGGTTGGCGTTAGGGTTAGGTTTAGAGCTAGGTTTAGGGTTAGTGAATGGGTAAGGTTTAGGTTACAGGGGAGGGTATGGAAATGTTTTATGGTCAAAATACATTTGCGGGAATGGGTTAGTGTTAGTGTACGGGTTAAGATTAGTGTACGTGTTAGGGTAAGGTGTAGGGTTGGAGTTAGATTTAGCTTTAGGGCTAGTGCTAGGGTTAGCGAAATGTAAGGCTTAGGGTACAGGTGAGGGTACAGAAAAGGGTTACGGTCCGTGTAAGTGTCAGGGCACGGATTAATATTAAGGTACAGTTTAGGATTAAGGTACGGAATAGGTTAAGGTGTAGCATTGGGGTTAAGGTTAGGGTTAGGGTTAGGGTTAGCGAATAGGTAATATTTAAGGTACAGGTAAGCATATGGAAACGAGTTACGGTCAGGCTTGGTGTGAGGGCACAGGTTAGTGTTATTGTACGGAATAAGATTAGGGTACAGTTTAGGATTTTCTGTAGGGTTGAGGATAGTGTTAGGCTTAGACCTAGGGTTAGTGTTAGCGAACAGGTAAGGTTTACGGTACACAGGAGGGTACGGAAACGTGTTAGTGTCAAAGTACATGTGAGGGCATTGCTTAATTTTGGTGTACGGGTTAAGGTTAGTGTATGGGTTAGGGTATGGTGTAAGGTTGGTGTTAGCGTTGTTTAGGGAAAGGGCTAGGTTTAGCGAACGGTAAGATTTAGGGTACTGGAGAGCATATGGAAAAGTGTTAGGCTCAGGGTACGTGTTAGGGCACGGGTTAGTGTTAGTGTACGGGTTAGGATTAGGGTATGGGTTAGGGAAAGGTGTAGGGTTGGGGTTATGTTTAGGTGTAGGGTTGGGGTTAGGGTTAGAGAATAGGTAACATTTAGGGTACAGGTGAGCTTATGGAAACGAGTTAGGGTCACGGTTCATGTTAGGCCACAGGTTAGTGTTAGTGTACGGATTAGGATTAGGGTAAGGGTTAGGGTTAGGTTTAGGTTTAGACATATGGTTAGGGATAGCGAATGGTAAGATTTAGGGTACAGGAGTGGGTATGGAAAAGTGTTAGGGTCAGGGTACGTGTTAGGGCATGGGCTAGTGTTAGTGTACGGGTTGGGATTAGGGTACGGGTTAGGGTAAGGTGTAGGGTTGCGGTTAGGGTTAGGGCTAGGGCTAGGGCTAGGGTTAGGTTTAGCGTATGGGTAAGGTTTAGGGTACAAGTGAGGGTACGGAAAAGTGTTAGGTTCAGGATACGTGACAGGGCATGGCTTAGTATTAGTATACTTTTTAGGATTAGGGTACGGTTTGGATAAGGTTTAGGGTTGGGGTTAGGGTTAGCTTTATGGCTAGGGTTAGGGTTAGCGAAATGTCAGGTTTAGGGTACAGGTGATGGTACAGAAAAGTGTTAGGGTTAGTGTATGTGTTACGACACGTGTCAGTGTTAGTGTATGGCTTAGGATTAGCATACGTGTTAGGGTAACGTGTACAGTTGGGGTTAGGTCTAGGTTTAGGGCTAGGGTTAGGGTTAGCGACCGGTAAGGTTTAGGGTACAGGTGAGGTTACGGAAAATTTTTAGAGTCAGGGTACGTGTTAGGGCAGGGGTTAGTGTGGGTTTACAGGTTAGGATTAGGGTACGGGTTAGGGTAATTGGTAGGGTTGGCGTTATGGTTAGTGTTAGGGGTAGGGTTAAGTTTAGTGAACGGGTAAGGTTTAGGTTACAGCTGAGCATACGGAAATGTTTTATTGTCAAAGTACGTGTGTGGTATTGGGTTAGTGTTAGTGTACGGGTTAAGATTAGTGTACGTGTTAGAAGTAGGTTTGTATTCAGGTTTGGGTTTGGGGCTAGGGTTATGGTTAACAAATGGTAAAGTTTAGGGTTAGTGTTAGGGTTAGTGTTAGGGTTAGGGGTAGGGGTAGGGTTAGGGTAGGTGTTAGGGCATGAGCTAGTGTTAGTGTATGGGTTATGATTAAGGTATGGGTTAGGGTAAGGTGTAGGGTTGGGGTTAGGTTTAGGTTTAGGGCTAGTGTTAGGGTTAGCGATAGGTAACAGTAGAGTACAGGTGAGCTTATGGAAAAGAGTTAAGGTCAGGGTTCATGTTAGTGCACTGGTTAGTGTTAGTTTAAGGATTAGGATTAGGGTACATGTTAGGGTTAGGTGTTGCGTTGGGGTTGGGTTTAGGGTTAGGTTTAGACCTAGGATTAGGGTTAGTGAATGGTAAGGTTTAGGTGTGGGTATGGAAAAGTGTTAGGGTCAGGGTAAGTGTTAAGGCACGGATTAGTGTTAGTGTACGGGTTAGGATTAGGGTACGGGGTAGGCTAATGGGTAGGGTTGACGTTATGTTTAGTGTTAGGGCTAGGGTTAGGGTTAACGAACGAGTAAGGTTTAGGTTACAGTTGAGGGTACGGAAATGTATTAGTGTCAAAGTAAGTGTGAGGGAATTGGTTAGTGTTAGTGTACGCATTAAGATTAGTGTACGTGTTAGGGTAAGGTGTAGGGTTGTAGTTTGATTTAGCTTTAGGGCTAGTGTTAGGATTAGCGAACGGTAAGATTTAGGTTACAGGAGAGAGTAGGGTAAATAGTTAGGTGCAGGGTACGTGTCAGGGCATGGATTATTGTTTGTGTACGCGTTAGGATTAGGGTACGGTTTAGGGTAAGGTGTTGGGTTGGTGTTAGGGCTTGGTTTAGGGGTATGTTTCGGGTTAGCGAACGGTAAAGTTTAGGGTACAGGTGAGGGTACAGAAAAGTGTTAGGGTCGGGATACGTTTCAGGGCACGGATTAGTATTAGTGTACTGGTTAGGATTACGGTTTGGGTTAGGGTGATGCGTAGGGTTGGGTTTAGGGTTAGGTTTAGTGCTATGGTTAGGGTTAGCGAAATGTAAGGTTTAGGTTCCAGGTGATGGTCCAGAAATGTGTTAGGATGAGGGGACATGTAAGGGCACTGATTAGTGTTAGTGTACTGGTTAGGATTGTGTACACATTAAGGTAAGGTTTAGGGATGGGGTTAGGTTTACGTTTAGGTCTAGGGTTAAGGATAGCAAACGGTATGGTTTAGGGTACAGGTGAGTGTACGGAAAAGTGTTACGGTCAGGGTACCTGTTAGGGCACGTGTAGTGTTAGTGTATGGGTTAGGATTAGTGTATGGGTTAGTGTATGGTGTAGGGTTGGTGTTAGCGTTATGTTTAGGGCTAGCGTTACGGTTAGCGAACCAGTAAGTTTTAGGGTACACGTGAGGTTACGGAAAACTTTTAGGGTCAGTGTATGTGTTAGGACACCTGTTAGTGTTAGTGTACGTGTCAGAATTAGCGTCCAGTTAGGGTAAGGTGTGGGGTTGGGGTTAGGGTTAGGTTTAGGGCTAGGCTTAGGGTTAGCGAACGGGTAAGTTTTAGTGTACAGTTGAGTGTACGGAATAGAGTTTGGCTCAGGTTATGTATTAGGAACCGTGTTAGTGTTAATGTATGGTTAGGATTAGGGTATGGGTTAGGGTAACGGTTAGGATTGGCGTTAGGTTTAGGGATAGGCTTAGCGAACGGTTAAGGCTTATGGCACATGTGAGTGTATGGAAACGTGTTAGTGTCAAAGTACATGTGAGGTCATGGGTTAGTGTTAGAGTAGGGGTTAAAAAGAGGGTACGGGTTAGAGTAAGGTGTAGGCTTGGTGTTAGGGTTAGGCTTAAGTCTACAGTTAGGGTTAGCTAACGATTATGTTTAGCGTACAGGTGAGGGTATGGAAAAGTGTTAGGGTCAGGGTACGTCTCAGGGCACTGGTTAATGTTAGTGTACGGTTTAGGATTAGGGTATGGGTTAGGGTAAGATGTAGGGTTGCCGTTAGGGTTCGGTTTAGAGCTAGGGTTAGGGTTAATGAATGCGTAAGGTTTAGGTTACAGGGGAGGGTATGGAAATGTATTAGGGTCAAAATACTTTTGCGGGAATGGGTTAGAGTTAGTGTACGGGTTAAGATTAGTGTACGTGTTAGGGTAAGGGGTAGGGTTGGAATTAGATTTAGCTTTAGGGCTAGGGTTACGGTTAGCGAAATGTAAGGCTTAGGGTACAGGTGAGGGTACAGAAAAGGGTTACGGTCCGTGTACATGTCGGGGCACGGATTAGTAGTAGGGTACGGGTTAGGATCACAGTACGGATTAGGGTAAGGTGTAGGATTGGGGTTAGGGTTAGGGTTAGGGTTAGGGTTAGCGAATAGGTAATATTTAGGTTACAGGTAAGCATATGGAAACGAGTTAGGGTCAGGCTTGGTGTTAGGGCACAGGTTAGTGTTATTGTACGGCTTAGGATTAGGGTACGGGTTAGGATTTTCTGTAGGGTTGAGGATAGTGTTAGGCTTAGACCTAGGGTTAGTGTTAGCAAACAGGTAAGGTTTACGGTACACAGGGGGGTACGGAAACGTGTTAGTGTCAAAGTACATGTGAGGGCATTGATTAATTTTGGTGTACGGGTTAAGGTTAGTGTATGGGTTAGGGTATGGTGTAAGGTTGATGTTAGCGTTGTTTAGGGAAAGGGCTAGGTTTAGCGAACGGTAAGATTTAGGGTACTGGAGAGGATATGGAAAAGTGTTAGGCTCAGGGTACGTGTTAGGGCACGGGTTAGTGTTAGTGTACGGGTTAGGATTAGGGTTTGGGTTAGGGAAATGTGTAGGGTTGGGGTTATATTTAGGTGTAGGGTTGGGGTTAGGGTTAGAGACTAGGTAACATTTAGGGTACAGGTGAGCTTATGGAAACGAGTTAGGGTCAGGGTTCATGTTAGGGCACAGGTTAGTGTTAGTGTACGGATTAGGATTAGGGTAAGGGTTAGGTTTAGGTTTAGGTTTAGACATATGGTTAGGGATAGCGAATGGTAACATTTAGGGTACAGGAGTGGGTATGGAAAAGTGTTAGGGTCAGGGTACGTGTTAGGGCATGGGCTAGTGTTAGTGTACGGGTTGGGATTAGGGTACGGGTTAGGGTAAGGTGTAGGGTTGCGGTTAGTGTTAGGGCTAGGGCTAGGGCTAGTGTTAGGTTTAGCATATGGGTAAGGTTTAGGGTACAGTTGAGGGTACGGAAAAGGGTTAGGTTCAGGTTACGTGACAGGGCATGGCTTAGTATTAGTATACTGGTTAGGATTAGGGTATGGTTTGGGTAAGGTTTAGGGTTGGGGTTAGGGTTAGCTTTATGGCTAGGGTTATGGTTAGCGAAATGTCAGGTTTAGGGTACAGGTGATGGTACAGAAAAGTGTTAGGGTTAGTGTATGTGTTACGACACGTGTCAGTGTTAGTGTATGGCTTAGGTTTAGCATACGTGTTAGGGTAAGGTGTACGGTTGGGGTTAGGTCTAGGTTTAGGGCTAGGGGTAGGGTTAGCGACCGGTAAGGTTTAGGGTACAGGTGAGGTTACGGAAAATTGTTAGGGTCAGGGTACGTGTTAGGGCAGGGGTTAGTGTGGGTTTACAGGTTAGGATTAGGGTACGGGTTAGGGTAATTGGTAGGGTTGGCGTTATGGTTAGTGTTAGGGGTAGGGTTAAGTTTAGTGAACGGGTAAGGTTTAGGTTACAGCTGAGCGTACGGAAATGTTTTATTGTCAAAGTACGTGTGCGGTATTGGGTTAGTGTTAGTGTACGGGTTAAGATTAGTGTACGTGTTAGGAGTAGGGTTGTAGTTAAATTTAGGTTTGGGGCTGGGGTTATGGTTAACAAATGGTAAAGTTTAGGGTTAGTGTTAGGGTTAGTGTTAGGGTTAGGGGTAGGGGTAGGGTTAGGGTAGGTGTTAGGGCACGAGTTAGTGTTAATGTATGGGTTATGATTAGGGTATGGGTTAGGGTAAGGTGTAGGGTTGGGGTTAGGTTTAGGTTTAGGGCTAGTGTTAGGGTAAGCGAATAGGTAACATTAGAGTACAGGTGAGCGTATGGAAAAGAGTTAAGGTCAGTGTTCATGTTAGGGCACAGGTTAGTGTTAGTTTAAGGATTAGGATTAGGGTACATGTTAGGGTTAGGTGTAGGGTTGGGTTTGGGTTTAGGGTTAGGTTTAGACCTAGGGTTAGGGTTAGTGAATGGTAAGGTTTAGGGTTCATGTGTGGGTATGGAAAAGTGTTAAGGTCAGTGTAAGTTTTAAGGCACGGATTAGTGTTAGTGTACGGTTTAGGATTAGGGTATGGGTTATGGAAAGGTGTAGGGTTGGGGTTATGTTGAGGTGTAGGTTTGGGGTTAGGGTTAGCGAATAGGTAACATTTAGGGTACAGGTGAGCTTATGGAAACGAGTTAGGGTCAGGGTTCATGTTAGGGCACAGGTTAGTGTTAGTGTACGGATTAGGATTAGGGTACGGGTTACGGTTAGGTGTAGGGTTGGGGTTAGGGTTACGTTTAGACATAGGGTTAGGGTTAGCGAATGGTAAGATTTAGGGTACAGGAGTCGGTATTGAAAAGTGTTAGGCTCAGGGTACATGTTAGGGCATGGATTAGTGTTAGTGTATGGGTAAGGTTTAGGGTACGGGTTAGGGAAATGGGTAGGGTTGGTGTTATGGTTAGGGTTAGGGCTAGGGTTAGAGTTAGCGAACGGGTAAGGTTTACGGTGCACGGGAGGGTACGGAAACGTGTTAGTGTCACAGTTCATGTGAGGGCATGGGTTAGTTTTTTTGTACTGGTTAAGTTTAGTGTACGGATTAGGGTATGCTGTAGGGTTGGTGTTAGCGTTATATTTAGGGCTAGGGTTAGGGTTAGCGAACGGTAAGATTTAAGTTACAGGAGAGTGTAGGGTAAATAGTTAGGGGCAGGGTACGTGTCAGGGCATGGATTAGTGTTTGTGTACGCGTTAGGATTAGGGTACGGTTTAGGGTAAGGTGTTGGGTTGGTGTTAGGGCTTGGTTTAGGGATATGTTTCGGGTTAGCGAATGGGAAAGTTTAGGGTACAGATGAGTGTACAGAAAAGTGTTAGGGTCAGGATACGTTTCAGGGCACGGATTAGTATTAGTGTACTTGTTAGGATTATGGTATGCGTTAGGGTGATGTGTAGGGTTGGGTTTAGGGTTAGGTTTAGGGCTATGGTTAGGGTTAACGAAATGTAAGGTTTAGGTTCCAGGTGATGGTCCAGAAATGTGATAGGATCAGGGGACATGTTAGGGCACGGATTAGTGTTAGTGTACTGGTTAGGATTGGGTACGAGTTAGGGTAAGGTTTAGGGATGGGGTTAGGTTTACGTTTAGGTCTAGGGTTAAGGATAGCAAACGGTATGGTTTAGGGTACAGGTGAGTGTACGGAAAAGTGTTACGGCCAGGATACCTGTTAGGGCACGTCTAGTGTTAGTGTATGGGTTAGGATTAGTGTATGTGTTAGAGTATGGTGTAGGGTTGGTGTTAGCGTTATGTTTAGGGCTGGGTTTATGGTTAGCGAACCAGTAAGTTTTAGGGTAAATGTGAGGTTACGGAAAACTTTTAGGGTCAGTGTATGTGTTAGGACACCTGTTAGTGTTAGTGTACGTGTCAGGATTAGCGTCCAGTTAGGGTAAGCTGTGGGGTTGGGGTTAGGGTTAGGTTTAGGGCTAGGCTTAGGGTTAGGGAACGGGTAAGTTTTAGGGTACAGTTGAGTGTACTGAATAGAGTTTGGCTCAGGTTATGTGTTAGGAACCGTGTTAGTGTTAATGTATGGTTAGGATTAGGGTATGGGTTAGGGTAACGGTTAGGGTTGGCGTTAGGTTTAGGGATAGGCTTAGCGAACGGTTAAGGCTTATGGTACATGTGAGTGTATGGAAACGTGTTAGTGTCAAAGTACGTGTGAGGTCATGGGTTAGTGTTAGAGTAGGGGTTAAAAATAGGGTACGGGTTAGAGTAAGGTGTAGGCTTGGTGTTAGGGTTAGGTTTAAGTCTACAGTTAGGGTTGGCTAATGATTAGGTTTAGCGTACAGGTGAGGGTATGGAAAAGTGTTAGTGTCAGGGTACGTCTCAGGGCACTGGTTAGTGTTAGTGTACGGTTTAGGATTAGGGTATGGGTTAGGGTAAGATGTAGGGTTGGAGTTAGGGTTAGGTTTAGAGCTAGGGTTAGGGTTAATGAATGGGTAAGGTTTAGGTTACAGGGGAGGGTATGGAAATGTTTTAGGGTCAAAATACATTTGAGGAAATGGGTTAGTGTTAGTGTACGGGTTAAGATTAGTGTACGTGTTAGGGTAAGGTGTAGGGTTGGAATTAGATTTAGCTTTAGGGCTAGGGTTAGGGTTAGCGAAATGTAAGGCTTAGGGTACAGGTGAGGGTACAGAAAAGGGTTACGGTCCGTGTACGTGTCGTGGCCCGGATTAGTAGTAGGGTACGGGTTAGGAATACAGTACGGATTAGGATAAGGTGTAGGATTGGGGTTAGGGTTAGGGTTAGGGTTAGCGAATAGGTAATATTTAGGGTACAGGTAAGCATATGGATACGAGTTAGGGTCAGGCTGGTTGTTAGGGCACAGTTTAGTGTTATTGTACGGATTAGGATTAGGGTACAGTTTAGGATTTTGTGTAGGGTTTTGTATAGTGTTAGGCTTAGACTTAGGGTTAGTGTTAGCGAACAGGTAAGGTTTACGGTACACAGGGGGGTACGAAAACGTGTTACTGTCAAAGTACATGTGAGGGCATTGCTTAATTTTGGTGTACGGGTTAAGATTAGTGTATGGGTTTGGGTATGGTGTAAGGTTGGTGTTAGCGTTGTTTAGGGAAAGGGCTAGGTTAAACGAACGGTAAGATTTAGGGTACTGGAGAAGATATGGAAAAGTGTTAGGCTCAGGGTACGTGTTAGGGCACGGGTTAGTTTTAGTGTACGGGTTAGGATTAGGGTATGGGTTAGGGAAAGGTGTAGGGTTGGGGTTATGTTTAGGTGTAGGGTTGGGGTCAGGGTTAGCGAATAGGTAAAATTTAGGGTACAGGAAAGCTTATGGAAACGAGTTAGGGTCAGGGTTCATGTTAGGGCACAGGTTAGAGTTAGTGTACCGATTAGGATTAGGGTACGGGTTACGGTTAGGTGTAGGGTTGGGGTTAGGGTTACGTTTAGACATAGGGTTAGGGATAGCGAATGGTAAGATTTAGGGTACAGGAGTCGGTATTGAAAAGTGTTAGGGTCAGGGTACGTGTTAGGGCATGGATTAGTGTTAGTGTACGGGTAAGGATTAGGGTACGGGTTAGGGAAATGGGTAGGGTTGGTGTTATGGTTAGGGTTAGGGCTAGGGTTAGAGTTAGCGAACGGGTAAGGTTTACGGTGCACGGGAGGGTACGGAAACGTGTTAGTGTTACAGTTCATGTGAGGGCATGGGTTAGTTTTTTTGTACGGGTTAAGTTTAGTGTACGCATTAGGGTATGCTGTAGGGTTGCTGTTAGCGTTTTATTTAAGGCTAGGGTTAGGGTTAGCGGGCGGAAAGATTTATGGTACAGGAGACAATACGGAAAAGTTTTAGGGTCAGGGTACATGTTAGGGCATGGGTTAGTGTTAGTGTATGGGTTGGGATTAGGGTATGGGTTAGGGTAAGGGGTAGGGTTGCGGTTAGGGTTAGGGCTAGGGTTAGGCCTAGGGTTAGGCTTAGCGAATGGGTAAGGTTTAGGGTACAGGTGAGGGTACGGAAAAGTGTTAGGGTCAGGGTACGTGTCAAGGCATGGCTTAGTGTTAGTATACTGGTTAGGATTAGGGTACGGTTTGGGTAAGGTTTAGGGTTGGGTTCAGGGTTAGCTTTATGGCTAGTGTTAGGGTTAGCAAAATGTCAGGTTTAGGGTACAGGTGATGGTACAGAAAAGTGTTAGGGTCAGTGTACGTGTTAGGGCAGGCGTTAGTGTGGGTTTACAGGTTAGGATTAGGGTACGGGTTAGGGTAATTGGTAGGGTTGGCGTTATGGTTAGTGTTAGGGGTAGGGTTAAGTTTAGTGAACGGGTAAGGATTAGGTTACAGCTGAGCGTACGGAAATGTTTTATTGTCAAAGTACGTGTGCGGTATTGGGTTAGTGTTAGTGTATGGGTTAAGAGTAGTGTACGTGTTAGGAGTAGGGTTGTAGTTAAGTTTAGGTTTGGGGCTAGGGTTATGGTTAACAAATAGTAAAGTTTATGGTTAGTGTTAGGGTTAGTGTTATGGTTGGGGTTAGGGGTAGGGTTAGGGTAGGTGTTAGGGCATGAGTTAGTGTTAGTGTATGGGTTATGATTAGGGTATGGGTTAGGGTAAGGTGTAGGTTTGGGGTTAGGTTTAGGTTTAGGGCTAGTGTTAGGGTTAGCGAATAGGTAACAGTAGAGTACAGGTGAGCGTATGGAAAAGAGTTAAGGTCAGGGTTCATGTTAGGGCACAGGTTAGTGATAGTTTAAGGATTAGGATTAGGGTACATGTTAGGGTTAGGTGTAGGGTTGGGGTTGGTTTTAGGGTTAGGTTTAGACCTAGGGTTAGGGTTAGTGAATGGTAAGATTTAGGGTTCAGGTGTGGGTATGGAAAAGTGTTAGTGTCAGGGTAAGTGTTAAGGCACGGATTAGTGTTAGTGTACGGGTTAGGATTAGGGTACGGGTTAGGATAATGCGTAGGGTTGGCGTTATGTTTAGTGTTAGGGCTAGGGTTAGGGTTAGCGAACGGTAAGATTTAGGGTACAGGAGAGAGTAGGGTAAAGAGTTAGGGGCAGCGTACGTGTCAGGGCATGCATTAGTGTTTGTGTACGGGTTAGGATTAGGGTACGGTTTAGGGTAAGGTGTTCGGTTGGTGTTAGGGCTTGGTTTAGGGGTATGTTTCGGGTTAGCGAACGGTAAAGTTTAGGGTACAGGTGAGGGTACACAAAAGTGTTAGGGTCAGGATACGTTTCAGGGCACGGATTACTATTAGTGTACTGGTTAGGATTATGGTATGGGTTAGGGTGATGGGTAGGGTTGGGTTTATGGTTAGGTTTAAGGGCTATGGTTAGGGTTAGCGAAATGTAAGGTTTAGGTTTCAGATGATGGTCCAGAAATGTGTTAGGATCAGGGGACATGTTAGGGCACGGATTAGTGTTAGTGTACTGCTTAGGATTGGGTACGTGTTAGGGTAGGGTTTAGGGATGGGGATAGGTTTACGTTTAGGTCTAGGGTTAAGGATAGCAAACGGTATGGTTTAGGGTACAGGTGAGTGTACGGAAAAGTGTTACGGTCAGGGTACCTGTTAGGGCACGTCTAGTGTTAGTGTATGGGTTAGGATTAGTGTACGGGTTACGGTATGGTGTAGGGTTGGTGTTAGCATTATGTGTAGGGCTAGGGTTACGGTTAGCGATATGTAAGGCTTATGGTACAGGTGAGGGTACAGAAAAGGATTACGGTCCTTGTACGTGTCAGGGCACGGATTAGTATTAGTGTACGGGTTAGGATTACAGTACGGATTAGGGTAAGGTGTAGGATTGGGGTTAGGGTTAGGGTTAGGGTTAGGGTTAGCGAATAGGTAATATTTAGGGTACAGGTAAGCATACGGAAACGAGTTACGGTCAGGCTTGGTGTTAGGGCACAGGTTAGTGTTATTTTATGGATTAGGATTATGGTACGGGTTAGGATTTTGTGAAGGGCTGTGGATAGTGTAAGGCTTAGACCTAGTGTTAGTGTTAGCTAACAGGTAAGGTTTATGGTACACAGGAGGGTACGGAAACGTGTTAGTGTCAAAGTACATGTGAGGGCATTGCTTAATTTTGGTGTAAGGGTTAAGATTAGTGTATGGGTTAGGGTATGGTGTAAGGTTGGTGTTAGCGTTGTTTAGTGAAAGGGCTAGGTTTAGCAAACGGTAAGATTTAGGGAACTGGGGAGGATATGGAAAAGTGTTAGGCTCAGGGTACATGTTAGGACACGGGTTAGTGTTAGTGTACGGTTTAGGATTAGGGTATGGGTTAGGGTAAAATGTAGGGTTGGTGTTAGGGTTAGGTTTAGAGCTAGGGTTAGGGTTAGCGAATGGGTAAGCTTTAGGTTACAGGGGAGGGTATGGAAATGTTTTAGGGTCAAAATACATTTGCGGGAATGGGTTAGTGTTAGTGTACGGGTTAAGATTAGTGTACGTCTTAGGGTAAGGTGTAGGGCTGGAGTTAGATTTAGCTTTAGGGCTACGGTTAGGGTTAGCGAAATGTAAGGCTTAGGGTACAGGTGAGGGCACACAAAAGGGTTAAGGTCCGTGTACGTGTCAGGGCACGGATAAGTATTAGGGTACGGATTAGGATTACAGTACGGATTAGGGTAAGGTGTAGGATTGGGTTTAGGGTTAGGGTTAGGGTTAGGTTTAGGGTTAGCGAATAGGTAATATTTAGGGTACAGGTAAGCATATGGAAACGAGTTAGGGTCAGGCTTGGTGTTAGGGCACAGGTTAGTGTTATTGTACGGATTAGGATTACGGTATGGGTTAGGATTTTGTGTAGGGTTGTGGATAGTGTTAGGCTTAGACCTAGGGTTAGTGTTAGTGAGCAGGTAAGGTTTACGGTACACAGGAGGGTACGGAAACGTGTTAGTGTCAAAGTACATGTGAGGGAATTGCTTAAATTTGGTGTACGGGTTAAGATTAGTGTATGGGTTAGGGTATGGTGTAAGGTTGGTGTTAGCATTGTTTAGGGAAAGGGCTAGGTTTAGCGAACGGTAAGATTTAGGGTACTGGAGAGGATATGGAAAAGTGTTAGGGTCATGGTACGTGTTAGGGCACGGGTTAGTGTTAGTGTACCGGTTAGGATTAGGGTATGGGTTAGGGAAAGGTGTAGGGTTGGGGTTATGTTTAGGTGTAGGGTTGGGATTAGGGTTAGCAAATAGGTAACATTTAGGGTACAGGTGAGCTTATGGAAACGATTTAGGGTCAGGGTTCATGTTAGGGCACAGGTTAGTGTTAGTGTACGTATTAGGATTAGGGTACGGTTTAGAGTTAGGTGTAGGGTTGGGGTTAGGGTTAGGTTTAGACATAGGGTTAGGGTTAGCGAATGGTAAGATTTAGGGTACAGGAGTGGGTATGGAAAAGTGATAGGGTCAGGGTACGTGTTAGGGCATGGATTAGTGTTAGTGTACGGGTAAGGATTAGGGTACGGGTTAGGGAAATGGGTAGGGTTGGTGTTATGGTTAGGGTTAGGGCTAGGGTTAGAGTTAGCGAGCGGGTAAGATTTACGGTACATGGGAGGGTATGGAAACGTGTTAGTGTCAAAGTACATGTGAGGGCATGGGTGAGTTTTTTTGTACTGGTTAAGTTTAGTGTACGGGTTAGGGTATGCTGTAGGGTTGGTGTTAGCGTTATGTTTAGGGCTAGGGTTAGGGCTAGCGAACGGTAGGATTTAGGGTACAGGAGAAAATACGGAAAAGTGTTAGGGTCAGGGTACGTGTTAGGGCATGGGCTAGTGTTAGTCTATGGGTTGGGATTAGGGTACGGGTTAGGGTAAGGTGTAGGGTTGCGGTTAGGGTTAGGGCTAGGGCTAGGGCTAGGGTTAGGGTTAGCGAATGGGTAAGGTTTAGGGTACAGGTGAGGGTACGGAAAAGTGTTAGGGTCAGGGTACGTGTCAGGGCATGGCTTAGTATTAGTATACTGGTTAGGATTAGGGTACGGTTTGGGTAAGGTTTAGGGTTGGGGTCAGGGTTAGCTTTATGGCTATGGCTAGGGCTAGGGTTAGCGAAATGTCAGGTTTAGGGTACAGGTGATGGTACAGAAAACTGTTAGGGTTAGTGTATGTGTTAGGACACGTGTCAGTGTTAGTGTATGGCTTAGGATTAGCATACGGGTTAGGGTAAGGTGTACGGTTGGGTTTAGGTCTGGGTTTAGGGCTAGGGTTAGGGTTAGCGAATGGTAAGTTTTAGGGTACAGGTGAGGTTACGGAAAAGTGTTAGGGTCAGGGTACGTGTTAGGGCAGGGTTGAGTCTGGGTTTACAGGTTAGGATTAGGGTATGGGTTAGGGTAATTGGTAGGGTTGGCATTATGGTTAGTGTTAGGTGTAGTGTTAAGTTTAGTGAACGGGTAAGGATTAGGTTACAGCTGAGCGTACGGAAATGTTTTATTGTCAAAGTACGTGTGCGGTATTGGGTTAGTGTTAGTGTATGGGTTAAGATTAGTGTACGTGTTAGGAGTAGGGTTGTAGTTAAGTTTAGGTTTGGGGCTAGGGTTATGGTTAACAAATGGTAAAGTTTATGGTTAGTGTTATGGTTAGTGTTATGGTTAGGGTTAGGGGTAGGGTTAGGGTAGGTGTTAGGGCACGAGTTAGTGTTAGTGTATGGGTTATGATTAGGGTATGGGTTAGGGTAAGGTGTAGGGTTGGGGTTAGGTTTAGGTTTAGGGCTAGTGTTAGGGTTAGCGAATAGGTAACTGTAGAGTACAGGTGAGCATATGGAAAAGAGTTCAGGTCAGGGTTCATGTTAGGGCACAGGTTAGTGTAAGTTTAATTATTAGGATAAGGGTACATGTCAGGGTTAGGTGTAGGGTTGGGGTTCGGTTTAGGGTTAGGTTTAGACCTAGGGTTAGGGTTAGTGAATGGTAAGGTTTAGGGTTCAGGTGTGGGAATGGAAAATTGTTAGTGTCAGGGTAAGTGTTAAGGCACGTATTAGTGTTAGTGTACGGGTTAGGATTAGACTACGGGTGAGGCTAATGGGTAGGGTTGGCGTTATGTTTAGTGTTAGGGCTAGGGTTAGGGTTAGCGAACGAGTAAGGTTTAGGTTACAGGTGAGGGTACGGAAATGTATTAATGTCAAAGTAAGTGTGCGGGAATGGGTTAGTGTTAGTGTACGCATTAAGATTAGTGTACGTGTTAGGGCAAGGTGTAGGATTATAGTTAGATCTAGCTTTAGGGCTACTGTTAGGGTTAGCGAACGGTAATATTTAGGGTACAAGAGAGAGTAGGTAAAGCGTTAGGGGCAGCGTACATGTCAGGGCATGCATTAGTCTTTGTGTACGGGTTAGGATAAGGGTACGGTTCGGGTAAGGTTTAGGGTTGGCGTCAGGGTTAGCTTTATGGCTATGGCCAGGGTTAGCGAAATGTCAGGTTTAGGGTAGAGGTGATGGTACAGAATAGTGTTAGGGTTAGTGTATGTGTTAGGACACGTGTCAGTGTTAGTGTATGGCTTAGGATTAGCATACGGGTTAGGGTAAGGTGTACGGTTGGGTTTAGGTCAGGGTTTAGGGCTAGGGATAGGACTAGCGAACGAGTAAGGTTTAGGTTACAGGTGAGGGTACGGAAATGTATTAGTGTCAAAGTAAGTGTGCGGGAATGGATTAGTGTTAGTGTACGCATTAAGATTAGTGTACGTGTTAGAGTAAGGTGTAGGGTTGTAGTTAGATCTAGCTTTAGGGCTACTGTTAGGGTTAGCGAACGGTAAGATTTAGGGTACAGGAGAGAGTAGGGTAAAGATTTAGGGGCAGGGTACGTGTCAGGGCATGCATTAGTGTTTGTGTATGGGTTAGGATTAGGGTACGGTTTAGGGTAAGGTCTTGGGTTGGTGTTAGGGCTTGGTTTAGGGGTATGTTGTGGGTTAGTGAATGGGAAAGTTTAGGGTACAGGTGACGGTACAGAAAAGTGTTAGGGTCAGCATACGTTTCAGGGCATGGATTAGTATTAGTGTACTGGTTAGGATTATGGTATGGGTTAGGGTGATGGGTAGGGTTGGGTTTACGGTTAGGTTTAGGTCTATGGTTAGGGTTAGCGAAATGTAAGGTTTAGGTTCCAGGTGATGGTCCAGAAATGTGTTAGGATCAGGGGACATATTAGGGCACGGATTAGTGTTAGTGTACTGGTTAGGATTGGGTACGCGTTAGGGTATGGTTTAGGGACGGGGTTAGGTTTACGTTTAGGTCTAGGGTTAAGAATAGCAAACGGTATAGTTGAGGGAACAGGTGAGTGTACGGAAAAACGTTGTGGTCAGTGTACCTGTTAGGGCACGTCTAGTTTTAGTGTATGGGTTAGAATTAGTGTACGGGTTAGGGTATGGTGTAGGGTTGGTCTTAGCATTATGTTTAGGGCTAGGGTTACGGTTAGCAAACCAGTAAGTTTTAGCGTACAGGTGAGGTTCCAGAAAACTTTTAGGGTCAGTGTATGTGTTAGGACACCTGTTAGTGTTAGTGTACGTGTCAGGATTAGCGTCCAGTTAGGGTAAGGTGTGGGGTTGGGGTTAGGGTTAGGTTTAGGGCTAGGCTTAGGGTTAGCGAACGGGTGAGTTTTCGGGTACAGTTGAGGGTACGGGAAAGAGTTTGGGTCAGGTTATGTTTTAGGAAACGTGTTAGTGTTAATGTATGGTTAGGATTAGGGTATGGGTTAGGGTAATGGTTAGGGTTGGCGTTAGGGTTAGGGATAGGCTTAGCGAACAGTTAAGGCTTATGGTATATGTGAGTGTATGGAAACGTGTTAGTGTCAAAGTACGTGTGAGGTCATGGGTTAGTGTTAGTGTAGGGGTTAAAAATAGGGTACGTGTTAGAGTAAGGTGTAGGCTTGGTGTTAGGTTTAGGTTTAGATCTACAGTTAGGGTTAGCTAACGATTAGGTTTAGCGTACAGGTGAGGGTATGGAAAAGTGTTAGGGTCAGGGTACGTCTCAGGGCACTGGTTAGTGTTAATGTACGGTTTAGGATTAGGGTATGGGTTAGGGTAAGATGTAGGGTTGGCGTTAGGGTTAGGTTTAGAGCTAGGGTTAGGGTTAGCGAATGGGTAAGCTTTAGGTTACAGGGGAGGGTATGGAAATGTTTTTGGGTCAAAATACATTTGCGGGAATGGGTTAGTGTTAGTGTACGGGTTAAGATTAGTGTACGTCTTAGGGTAAGGTGTAGGGCTGGAGTTAGATTTAGCTTTAGGGCTACGGTTAGGGTTAGCGAAATGTAAGGTTTAGGGTACAGGTGAGGGCACACAAAAGGGTTACGGTCCGTGTACGTGTCAGGGCACGGATTAGTATTACGGTACGGATTAGGATTACAGTACGGATTATGGTAAGGTGTAGGATTGGGGTTAGGGTTAGGGTTAGGTTTAGGTTTAGGGTTAGCGAATAGGTAATATTTAGGGTACAGGTAAGCATATGGAAACGAGTTAGGGTCAGGCTTTGTGTTAGGGCACAGGTTAGTGTTATTGTACGGATTAGGATTACGGTATGGGTTAGGATTTTGTGTAGGTTTGTGGATAGTGTTAGGCTTAGACCTATGGTTAGTGTTAGTGAGCAGGTAAGGTTTACGGTACACAGGAGGGTACGGAAACGTGTTAGTGTCAAAGTACATGTGAGGGCATTGCTTAAATTTGGTGTACGGGTTAAGATTAGTGTATGGGTTAGGGTATGGTGTAAGGTTGGTGTTAGCAATGGGTTAGTGTTAGTGTACGCATTAAGATTAGTGTACGTGTTAGGGTAAGGTTGTACTTAGGTCTAGCTTTAGTGCTAGTGTCAGGGTTAGCTAACGGTAAGATTTAGGGTACAGGAGAGAGTAGGGTAAAGAGTTATGGGTAGGGTACGTGTCAGGGCATGCATTAGTGTTTGTGTACGGGTTAGGATTAGGGTACGGTTTAGGGTAAGGTGTTGGGTTGGTGTTAGGGCTTGGTTTAGGGGTATGTTTCGGGTTAGAGAACGGGAAAGTTTAGGGTACAGGTGAGGGTACAGTAAAGTGTTAGGGTCAGGATACGTTTCAGGGCACGGATTAGTATTAGTGTACTTGTTAGGATTATGGTATGGGTTAGGGTGATGGGTAGGGTTGGGTTTAGGGTTAGGTTTAGGGCTATGGTTAGGGTTAGCAAAATGTAAGATTTAGGTTCCAGGTGATGGTCCAGAAATGTGTTAGGATCAGGGGACATGTTAGGGCACGGATTAGTGTTAGTGTACTGGTTAGGATTGGGTATGCGTTAGGGTAAGGTTTAGGGATGGGGTTAGGTTTACGTTTAGGTCTAGGGTTAAGGATAGCAAACGGTATGGTTTAGGGTACAGGTGAGTGTACGGAAAAGTGTTACGGTCAGGGAACGTGCTAGGGCACGTCTAGTGTTAGTGTATGGGTTAGGATTAGTGTACGTGTTAGGATATGGTGTAGGGTTGGTGTTAGCGTTATGTTTAGGGCTAGGGTTACGGTTAGCGAACCAGTAAGGTTTAGGGTACAGGTGAGGTTATAGAAAACTTTTAGGGTCAGTGTATGTGTTAGGACACCTGTTAGTGTTAGTGTACGTGTTAGGATTAGCGTCCAGTTAGGGTAAGGTGTGGGGTTGGGGTTAGGGTTAGGTTTAGGGCTAGGCTTACGGTTAGCGAACGGGTTTGTTTTAGGGTACAGTTGAGGGTACGGGAAAGAGTTTGGGTCAGGTTATGTGTTAGGAAACGTGTTAGTGTTAATGTATGGTTAGGATTAGGGTATGGTTTAGGGTAATGGTTAGGGTTGGCGTTAGGTTTAGGGATAGGCTTAGCGAACGGTTAAGGTTCATGGTACGTGTGAGTGTATGGAAACGTGTTAGTGTCAAAGTACGTGTGAGGTCATGGGTTAGTGTTAGTGTAGGGGTTAAAAATAGGGTACGTGTTAGAGTAAGGTGTAGGCTTGGTGTTATGGTTAGGTTTAAGTCTACAGTTAGTGTTAGCTAACGATTAGGTTTAGCGTACAGGTGAGGGTATGCAAAAGTGTTAGGGTCAGGGTACGTTTCAGGGCACTGGTTAGTGTTAGTGTACGGTTTAGGATTAGGGTATGGGTTAGGGTAAGATGTAGGGCTGGCGTTAGGGTTAGGTTTAGAGCTAGGGTTAGGGTTAGCGAATGGGTAAGGTTTAGGTTACAGGGGACGGTATGGAAATGTTTTAGGGTCAAAATATATTTTCGGGAATGGGTTAGTGTTAGTTTACAGGTTAAGATAAGTGTACGTGTCAGGGTAAGGTGTAGGGTTGGAGTTAGATTTAGCTTTAGGGCTAGGGTTAGGGTTAGCGAAATGTAAGGTTTAGGGTACAGGTGAGGGTACAGAAAACTGGTACGGTCCGTGTGCGTATCAAGGCATGGATTAGTATTAAGGTACGGGTTAGGATTACAGTACGGATTAGGGTAAGGTGTAGGATTGGGGTTAGGGTTAGGGTTAGGGCTAGGGTTAGAGTTAATGAACGTGTAAGGTTTACAGTACAAGTGAGGGTACGGAAACGTGTTAGTGTCAAAGTACATGTGAGGGCATGGGTTAGTTTTTTTGTACGGGTTAAGTTTAGTGTACGGGTTAGGCTATGCTGTAGGGATGCTGTTAGCGTTATGTTTAGGGCTAGGTTTAGGGTTAGCGAACGGTAAGATTTAGGGTAGAGGAGAGGATAGGGAAAAGTGTTAGGGTCAGGGTACATGTTAGGGCATGGGTTAGTGTTAGTGTATGGGTTGGGATTAGGGTACGGGTTAGTGTAAGGGGTAGGGTTGTGGTTAGGCTTAGGGCTAGGGCTAGGGCTAGGTTTAGGGTTAGAGAATGGGTAAGGTTTAGGGTACAGGTGAGGGAACGGAAAAGAGTTAGGTTCAGGGTACGTGTCAGGGCATGGCTTGGTATTAGTATACTGGTTAGGATTAGGGTACGGTTTGGGTAAGGTTTAGGGTTGGGGTTAGGGTTAGCTTATGGCTAGGGTTAGTGTTAGCGAAATGTCAGGTTTAGGGTACAGGTGATGGTACAGAAAAGTGTTAGGGTTAGTGTATGTGTTAGGACACGTGTCAGTGTTAGTGTATGGCTTAGGATTAGCATACGGGTTAGGGTAAGGTGTACGGTTGGGGTTAGGTCTAGCTTTAGGGCTAGGGTTAGAGTTAGCGAACCGTAAGATTTAGTGTACAGCTGAGGTTACGGGAAAGTGTTAGGGTCAGGGTACGTGTTACGGCAGGGGTTAGTGTGGGTTTACATGTTAGGATTTGGGTACGGGTTAGGGTAATTGGTAGGGTTGGCGTTATGGTTAGTGTTAGGGGTAGGGTTAAGTTTAGTGAACGGGTAAGGTTTAGGTTACAGCTGAGCATATGGAAATATTTTATTGTCAAAGTACGTGTTCGGTATTGGGTTAGTGTTAGTGTACGGGTTAAGATTAGTGTACGTGTTAGGGTAAGGAGTAGGGTTGTAGTTAGGTTTAGGTTTGGGGCTAGTGTTATGGTTAAGAAAGGGTAAACTTTAGGGTTAGTGTTAGTGTTCGCGTTAGGGGTAGGTGTAGGGTTAGGGCAGGTGTTAGGGCACGAGTTAGTGTTAGTGTATGGGTTATGATTAGGCTATGGGTTAGGGTAAGGTGTAGGGTTGGGGTTAGGTTTAGGTTTAGGGCTAGTGGTAGGGTTAGCGAATAGGTAACATTAGAGTACAGGTGAGCGTATGGAAACGAGTTAGGGTCATGGTTCGTGTTAAGGAACAGGTTAGTGTTAGTTTAAGGATTAGGATTAGTGTACATGTTAGGGTTAGGTGTAGGGTTGGGGTTGGGTATAGGGTTAGGTTTAGACTTAGGGTTAGGGTTAGTGAATGGTAGGGTTTAGGGTTCAGCTGTGGGTATGGAAAAGTGTTAGGGTCAGGGTAAGTGTTAATGCACGGATTAGTGTTAGTGTACGAGTTAGGATTAGGGTACGGTTTAGGATAATGTGTAGGGTTGGCGTTAGGTTTAAGTTTAGGGCTAGGGTTAAGGTTAGCGAACAGGTAAGTTTTATGGTACATGAGTGTACGGAAACGTCTTAGTGTCAAAGTACGTGTGAGGGCATTGCATAATTTTGGTGTACGGGTTAAGATTAGTGTACGGGTTAGGGTTTGGTGTAGGGTTGGTGTTAGCGTTATGTTTAGGCCTAGGGTTACGGTTAGCGAACCAGTAAGCTTTAGGGTACAGGTGAGGGTACAGAAAACTTTTAGGGTCAGGGTATATGTGAGGACAACTCTTAGTGTTAGTGTACATGTCAGGATTAGCGTACAGTTTAGGGTAAGGTGTGGGGTTGGGGTTAGGGTTAGGTTTAGGGCTAGGCTTAGGGTTAGCGAACGGGTAAGTTTTAGGGTACAGTTGAGGTTACGGAAAAGCGTTTGGGTCAGGTTATGTGTTAGGAAACTTGTTATTGTTAATGTATGGTTAGGATTAGGGTATGGGTTAGGGTAATGGTTAGTGTTGGCGTTAGGGCTAGGGATAGGCTTAGCGAACGGTTAAGGCTTATGGTACATGTGAGTGTATGGAAACGTGTTAGTGTCAATGTACGTTTGAGGGCATGGGTTAGTGTTAGTGTAGGGGTTAAAAATAGTGTACGGGGTAGAGTAAGGTGTAGGGTTGGTGTTAGGTTTAGGTTTAAGTCTACAGTTACGGTTAGCTAAAGATTAGGTTTAGCGTACAGGTGAGGGTATGGAAAAGTGTTAGGGTCAGGGTACTTTTCAGGGCACTGGTTAGTGTTAGTGTACGGTTTAGGATTACGGTATGAGTTAGGGTAAGATGTAGGGTTGACGTTAGGCTTAGGTTTAGAGCTAGGGTTAGGTTTAGCAAACGGATAAAATTTAGGTTACAGGGGAGGGTATGGAAATGTTTTAGGGTCAAAATACATTTGCGGGAATGGGCTAGTGTTAGTGTACATGTTAAGATTAGTGTACGTGTTAGGGTAATGTGTAGGGTTGGAGTTAGATTTAGCTTTAGGGCTAGGGTTAGGGTTAGCGAAATGTAAGGTTTAGGGTACAGGTGAGGGTACAGAAAAGTGTTACGGTCCGTGTACGTATCAAGGCATGGATTAGTATTAGGGTACGGGTTAGGATTACAGTACGGATGAGGGTAAGGTGTAGGATTGGGGTTAGGGTTAGGGTTGGGGTTAGGGTTAGTGTTAGAGAATAGGAAATATATAGGGTACAGGTAAGCATATGGAAACGAGTTAGGGTCAGGCTTGGTGTTAGGGCACAGGTTAGTGTTATTGTATGGATTAGGATTAAGATACAGGTTAGGAATTTGTGTAGGGTTGTGGATAGTGTTAGGCTTAGACCTAGGGTTAGTGTTAGCGAACAGGTAATGTTTACGGTACACAGGAGGGTACGGAAACGTGTTAGTGTCAAAGTACGTGTGTTGGCATTGCTTAATTTTGGAGTACGGGTTAAGATTATTGTATGGGTTAGGGTATGGTGTAAGGTTGGTGTTAGCGTTATGTTTAGAGAAAGGGCTAGGTTTAGCGAACGGTAAGATTTAAGGTACTGGAGAGGATACGGAAAAGTGTTAGGGTCAGGGTAAGTGTTAGGGCACGGGTTAGTGTTAGTTTACGGGTTAGGATTAGGGTATGGGTTAGGGAAAGGTGTAGCGTTGGGGTTATGTTTAGGTGTTGGGTTGGGGTTAGGGTTAGCGAATAGGTAACATTTAGGGTACACGTGAGCTTATGGATACGAGTTAGGGTCAGGGATCATGTTAGGGCACAGGCTAGTGTTAGTGTACGGATTAGGATTAGGGTACGTGTTTGGGTTAGGTGTAGGCCTGGGGTTACTGTTAGGTTTAGACATAGGGTTAGGGTTAGCGAATGGTAAGATTTAGGGTACAGGAGTGGGTATGGAACAGTGTTAGGGTCAGGGTACGTGTTAGGGCATGGATTAATGTTAGTGTACGGGTAAGGATTAGGGTACGGGTTAGGGAAATGGGTAGGGTTGGTGTTATGGTTAGGGTTAGAGCTAGGGTTAGATTTAGCCAACGGGTAAGGTTTACGGTACACAGGAGGGTACGGAAACGTGTTAGTGTCAAAGTACATGTGAGGGCATGGGTGAGTTTTTTTGTACGGGTTAAGTTTAGTGTACACGTTAGGCTATGCTGTAGGGTTGGTGTTAGCGTTATGTTTAGGGCTAGGTTTAGGGTTCGCGATCGGTAAGATTTAGGGTACAGGAGAGGATACAGAAAAGTGTTAGGGTCAGGGTACGTGTAAGGGCATGGGTTAGTGTTAGTGTATGGGTTGGGATTAGGGTACGGGTTAGTGTAAGGGGTAGGGTTGGGGTTAGGCTTAGGGCAAGGGCTAGGGCTAGGGATAGAGTTAGTGAATGGGTAAGGTTTAGGGTACATGTGAGGGTACGGAAAAGTGTTCGGTTCAGGGTACGTGTCAGGGCATGGCTTAGTTTTAGTATACTGGTTAGGATTAGGGTACGGTTTGGGTAAGGTTTAGGGTTGGGGTTATGGTTAGCTTATGGCTAGGGTTAGGGTTAGTGAAATGTAAGGTTTAGGGTACAGGTGAGGGTACAGAAAAGTGTTACGGTCAGTGTACGTGTCAAGGCACGGATTAGTATTAGGGTACAGGTTAGGATTGCAGTACGGATTAGGGTAAGGTGTAGGATTGGGTTTAGTGTTAGGGTTAGGGTTAGGGTTAGAGAATAGGTAATATTTAGGGTACAGGTAAGCATATGGACACGAGTTAGGGTCAGGCTTGGTGTTATGGCACAGGTTAGTGTTATTGTACGGATTAGGATTAGGATACGGGTTAGGATTTTGTGTAGGGTTGTGGATAGTGTTAGGCTTAGACCTAGGGTTAGTGTTAGCGAACAGGTAATGTTTGCTGTACACAGGAGGGTACGGAAACGTGTTAGTGTCAAAGTATATGTGAGGGCATTGCTTACTTTTGGTGTTCGGGTTAAGATAAGTCTATGGGTTAGTGTATGGTGTAAGGTTGGTGTTAGCGTTATGTTTATGGAAAGGGCTAGGTTTACCGAACGGTAAGATTTAGGGTACTGGAGAGGATACGGAAAAGTGTTAGGGTCAGGGTACGTGTCAGGGCACGGGTTAGTATTAGTATACTGGTTAGGATTAGGGTACGGTTTGGGTAAGGTTTAGGGTTGGGGTTAGGGTTAGCTTATGGCTAGGGTTAGGTTTAGCGAAATGTCAAGTTTAGGGTACAGGTGATGGTACAGAAAAGTGTTAGGGATAGTGTATGGGTTAGGACACGTGACAGTGTTAGTGTATGGCTTAGGATTACCATACTGTTTAGGGTAAGGTGTACGGTTGCGGTTAGGTCTAGGTTTAGGGCTAGGGTTACAGTTAGTGAACCGAAAGTTTTAGGGTACAGCTGAGGTTACGGAAAAGTGTTAGTGTCAGGGTACGTGTTAGGGCAGGGGTTAGTGTGGGTTTACATGTTAGGATTTGGGTACGGGTTAGGGTAATTGGTAGGTTTGGCGTTATGGTTAGTGTTAGGGGTATGGTTAAGTTTAGTGAATGGCTAAGGTTTAGGTTACAGCATAGCGTATGGAAATACTTTATTGTCATAGTACGTGTGCGGTATTGGGTTAGTGTTAGTGTACCGGTTAAGATTAGTGTACGTGTTAGGGTAAGGAGTAGGGTTGTAGTTAGGTTTATGTTTGGGGCTAGGGTTATGGTTAACAAATGGTAAAGTTTAGGGTTAGTGTTACGGGTAGGGGTAGGGGTAGGGGTAGCGTTAGGGTAGGTGTTACGGCACGAGTTAGTGTTAGTATATGTGTTATGATTAGGGTATGGGTTAGGGTAAGGTGTAGGGTTGGGGTTAGGTTTAGGTTTAGGCCTAGTTTTAGGGTTAGCGAATAGGTAACATTAGTGTACAGGTGAGCTTATGAAAACGAGTTAAGTTCAGGGTTCTTGTTAGGGCACAGGTTAGTGTTAGTTTAAGGATTAGAATTAGGGTACATGTTAGTGTTAGGTGTAGGGTTGGGGTTGGGTTTAGGGTTAGGTTAAGACTTAGGTTTAGGGTTAGTGTATGGTAAGGTTTAGGGTTAAGGTGTGGGTATGGAAAAGTGTTAGGGTCAGGGTAAGTGTTAAGGCACGGATTAGTGTTAGTGTACGAGTTGGGATTAGGGTAAGGTTTAGGGTAATGTGTAGGGTTGGCGTTTGGTTTAAGTTTAGGGCTATGGTTAGCGTTAGTGAACAGGTAAGTTTTATGGTACATGAGTGTACGGAAACGTGTTAGTGTCACAGTACGTGTGAGGGCATTGCATAATTTTGTTGTTCGGGTTGAAATTAGTGTACGGGTTAGGGTATGGTGTAGGGTTGGTGTTAACATTATTTTTAGGCCTAGGGTTACGCTTAGCGAACCAGTAAGGTTTAGGGTACAGGTGAGGGTACAGAAAACTTTTAGGGTCAGTGTATGTGATAGGACACCTGTTAGTGTTAGTGTACGTGTCAGGATTAGCGTACAGTTTAGGGTAAGGTGTGGGGTTGGGGTTAGGGTTAGGTTTAGGGCTAGGCTTAGGGTTAGCGAACGGGTAAGTTTGAGGGTACAGTTGAGGTTACGGAAAAGCGTTTGGGTCAGCTTATGTGTTAGGAAACGTGTTAGTGTTAATGTATGGTTAGGATTAGGGTATGGGTTTGGGTAATGGTTAGTGTTGGCGTTAGGGTTAGGGATAGGCTTAGCGAACGGTTAAGGCTTATGGTACATGTGAGTGTATGGAAACGTGTTAGTGTCAAAGTACGCGTGAGGGCATGGGTTAGTGTTAGTGTAGGGGTTAAAAATAGGGTACGGGTTAGAGTAAGGTGTAGGGTTGGTGTTAGGTTTAGGTTTAAGTCTACAGTTAGGGTTAGCTAACGATTAGGTTTAGCGTACAGGTGAGGGTATGGAAAAGTGTTAGGATCAGGGTACGTTTCAGGGCACTGGTTAGTGTTATTGTACGGTTTAGGATTACGGTATGAGTTAGGGTAAGATGTAGGGTTGGCGTTAGGGTTAGGTTTAGAGCTAGGGTTAGGGTTAGCGAACGGGTAAGATTTAGGTTACAGGGGAGGGTACGGAAATGTTTTAGGGTCAAAATACATTTGCGGGAATGGGTTAGTGTTAGTGTACAGGTTAAGATTAGTGTACGTGTTAGGATAAGGTGTAGGGTTGGAGTTAGATTTAGCTTTAGGGCTAGGGTTAGAGTTAGCGAAATGTAAGGTTTAGGGTACAGGTCAGGGTACAGAAAAGTGTTACGGTCCGTGTACGTGTCAAGGCACAGATTAGTATTAGGGTACGGGTTAGGATTACAGTACGGATTAGGGTAAGGTGTAGGATTGGGGTTAGTGTTAGTGTTAGGGTTAAGGTTAGAGAATAGGTAATATTTAGGGTACAGGTAAGCATATGGAAACGAGTTAGGGTCAGGCTTGGTGTTAGGGCACAGGTTACTGTTATTGTACGGATTAGTTTTAGGATACGGGTTAGGATTTTGTGTAGGGTTGTGGATAGTGTTAGGCTTAGACCTAGGGTTAGTGTTAGCGAACAGGTAATGTTTACGGTACACAGGAGGGTACGGAAAAGTGTTAGTGTCAAAGTATATGTGAGGGCATTGCTTAATTTTGGTGTACGGGTTAAGATTAGTGTATGGGCTAGGGTATGGTGTAAGGTTGGTGTTAGCGTTATGTTTAGGGAAAGGGCTAGGTTTAGCGAATGGTAAGATTTAGGGTACTGGAGAGGATACGGAAAAGTGTTAGGGTCAGGGTACGTGTTAGAGCACGGGTTAGTGTTAGTGTACGGGTTAGGATTAGGGTATGGGTTAGGGAAAGGTGAAGGGTTGGGGTTATGTTTAGGTGTAGTGTTGTGGTTAGGGTTAGCGAATAGGTAACATTTAGGGTACAGGTGAGGGTACCGAAAAGTGTTAGGTTCAGGGTACGTGTCAGGGCATGGCTTAGTATTAGTATACTGGTTAGGATTAGGGTACGGTTTGGGTAAGGTTTAGGGTTGGGGATAGGGTTAGCTTATGGCTAGGGTTAGGGTTAGCGAAATGTCAGGTTTAGGGTACAGGGGATGGTACAGAAAAGTGTTAGGGTTAATGTATGGGTTAGGACACGTGACAGTGTTAGTGTATGGCTTAGGATTAGCATACGGGTTAGGGTAAGGTGTACGGTTGGGGTTAGTTCTAGTTATAGGGCTAGGGTTAGAGTTAGTGAACCGTAAGGTTTAGGGTACTGCTGAGGTTACGGAACAGTGTTAGGGTCAGGGTACGTCTTAGGGCAGGGTTTAGTGTGGGTTTACATGTTAGGATTTGGGTACGGGTTAGGGAAAATTGGTAGGGTTGGCGTCATGATTAGTGTTAGGTGTATGGTTAAGTTTAGTGAACGGGTAAGGTTTAGGTTACAGCAGAGCGTATGGAAATACTTTATTGTCAAAGTACGTGTGCGGTATTGGGTTAGTGTTAGTGTACGGGTTAAGTTTAGTGTACGTGTTAGGGTAAGGAGTAGGGTTGTATTTAGGTTTAGGTTTGGGGCTAGGGTTATCGTTAACAAATGTTAAAGTTTAAGGTTAGTGTTAGTGTTAGGTTAGGGGTAGGGGTAGGGTTAGGGTAGGTGTTAGGGCACGAGTTAGTGTTAGTATATGTGTTATGATTAGGGTATTGGTTAGGGTAAGGTGTAGGGTTGGGGTTAGGTTTAGGTTTAGGGCTAGTGTTAGGGTTAGCGAATAGGTAACATTAGAGTACAGGTGAGCTTATGGAAACGACTTGGGTTCAGGGTTCTTTTTAGGGCACAGGTTAGTGTTAATTTAAGGATTAGGATTAGGGTACATGTTAGGGTTAGGTGTAGGGTTGGGGTTGGGTATAGGGTTAGGTTTAGACTTAGGTTTAGGGTTAGTGTATGGTAAGGTTTAGGGTTCAGGTGTGGGTATGGAAAAGTGATAGGGTCAGGGTAAGTGTTAAGGCACGGATTAGTGTTAGTGTACGAGTTAGGATTAGGGTACGGTTTAGGGTAATGTGTAGGGCTGGCGTTAGGTTTAACTTTAGGGCTATGGTTACGGTTAGAGAACAGGTAAGTTTTATGGTACATGAGTGTACGGAAACGTGTTAGTGTCAAAGTACGTGTGAGGGCATTGCATAATTTTGGTGTACGGGTTAAGATTAGAGTACGGGTTAGGGTATGGTATAGGGCTGGTGTTAGCGTTATGTTTAGGCCTAGGGTTACGGTTAGCGTACCAGTAAGGTTTAGGGTACAGCTGAGGGTACAGAAAACTTTTAGGGTCAGTGTATGTGTTAGGACACCTGTTAGTGTTAGTGTACGTGTCAGGATTAGCGTACAGTTTAGGGTAAGGTGTTGGGTTGGGGTTAGAGTTAGGTTTAGGGCTAGGCTTAGGGTTAGCGAACGGGTAAGTTTTAGGGTACAGTTGAGGTTACGGAAAAGCGTTTGGGTCAGGTTATGTGTTAGGAAACGTGTTAGTGTTAATGTATGGTTAGGATTAGTGTATGGGTTAGGGTAATGGTTAGTGTTGGCGTTAGGGTTAGGGATAGGCTTAGCGAACGGTTAAGGCTTATGGTACATGTGAGTGTATGGAAACGTGTTAGTGTCAAAGTACGCGTGAGGGCATGGGTTAGTGTTAGTGTAGGGGTTAAAAATAGGGTACGGGTTAGAGTAAGGTGTAGGGTTGGTGTTAGGTTTAGGTTTAAGTCTACAGTTAGGGTTAGCTAACGATTAGGTTTAGCGTACAGGTGAGGGTATGGAAAAGTGTTAGGATCAGGGTACGTTTCAGGGCACTGGTTAGTGTTAGTGTACGGTTTAGGATTACGGTATGAGTTAGGGTGAGATGTAGGGTTGGCGTTAGGGTTAGGTTTAGAGCTAGGGTTAGGGTTAGCGAACGGGTAAGTTTTAGGTTACAGGGGATGGTACGGAAATGTTTTAGGGTCAAAATACATTTGCGGGAATGGGTTAGTCTTAGTGCACAGGTTAAGATTAGTGTACGTTTAGGGAAAGGTGTAGGGTTTTAGTTAGATTTAGCTTTAAGGCTAGGGTTACGGTTAGCGAAATGTAAGGTTTAGGGTACAGGTAAGGGTAGAGAAAAGTGTTACGGTCCGTGTACGTTTCAAGGCAGAGATTAGTATTAGGGTTCGGCTTAGGATTACAGTACGGATTAGGGTAAGGTGTAGGATTGGGGTTAGGGTTAGGGTTACGGTTAGGGTTAGAGAATAGGTAATATTTAGGGTACAGGTAAGCATATGGAAACGAATTAGGGTCAGGCTTGGTGTTAGAGCACAGGTTAGTGTTATTGTAAGGATTAGGATTAGGATACGGGTTAGGATTTTGTGTAGTGTTGTGGATAGTGTTAGGCTTAGACCTAGAGTTAGTTTTAGCGAACAGGTAATGTTTACGGTACACAGGAGGGTACGGAAAAGTGTTAGTGTCAAATTATATGTGAGGGCATTGCTTAATTTTGGTGTACGGGTTAAGATTAGTGTATGGGTTAGGGAATGGTGTAAGGTTGGTGTTAGCGTTATGTTTAGGGAAAGGGCTAGGTTTAGCGAACGGTAAGATTTAGGGTACTGGAGAGGATCCGGAAAAGTGTTAGGGTCAGGGTACGTGTTAGGGAACGGGTTAGTGTTAGTGTATGGGTTAGGATTAGGGTATTGGTTAGGGAAAGGTGTAGGGTTGGGGTTATGTTTAGGTGTAGGGTTGGGGTTAGGGTTAGCGAAGAGGTAACATTTAGAGTACACGTGAGCTTATGGTTACGAGTTAGGGTCAGGGTTCATGTTAGGGCACAGGTTACTGTTAGTGTACGGATTAGGATTAGGGTACGGGTTAGGGTTATGTGTAGGGCTGGGGTTAGGGTTAGGTTTAGACATAGGGTTAGGGTTAGCGAATGGTAAGATTTAGGGTACAGGAGTGGGTATGGAAAAGTGTTAGGGTCAGGGTACGTGTTAGGGCATGGTTTAGTGTTAGTGTACGAGTAAGGATTAGGGTACGGGTTAGGGAAATGGGTAGGGTTGTTGTTATGGTTAGGGTTAGGGCTAGGGTTAGAGTTAGCGAACGGGTAAGCTTTACGGTACACGGGAGGGTACGGAAACATGTTAGTGTCAAAGTACATGCGAGGACATGGGTTAGTTTTTTTGTACAGGTTAAGTTTAGTGTACGGGTTAGTGTATGCTGTAGGGTTGGTGTTAGAGTTATGTTTTGGGCTAGGGTTAGGGTTAGCGAACGGTAAGATTTAGGGTACAGGAGAGGATACGGAAAAGTGTTAGGGTCAGGGTACGTGTTAGGGCAGGGTTAGTGTTAGTGTATGGGTAGGGATTAGGGTACGGGTTAGGGTAAGTGGTAGGGTTGGGGTAAGGGTTAGGGCTAGGGCTAGGGCTAGGGTTAGGGTTAGCGAATGGGTAAGGTTTAGGGTACAGGTGAGGGTACGGAAAAGTGTTAGGTTCAGGGTACGTGTCAGGGCATGGCTTAGTATTAGTATACTGGTTAGGATTAGGGTATGGTTTGGGTAAGGTTTAGGGTTGGGGTTAGTGGTAGCTTATGGCTAGGGTTAGGGTTAGTGAAATGTCAGGTTTAGGGTACAGGTGATGGTACAGAAAAGTGTTAGTGTTAGTGTATGTGTTAGGACACGTGTCAGTGTTAGTGTATGGCTTAGGATTAGAATACGGGTTAGGGTAAGGTGTACGGTTGGGGTTAGGTCTAGGTTTAGGGCTAGGGTTAGAATTAGCGAACCGTAAGGTTTAGGGTACAGCTGAGGTTACGGAAAATTGTTAGGGTCAGGGTACGTGTTAGGGCAGAGGTTAGTGTGGGTTTACAGGTTAGGATTTGGGTACGGGTTAGGGTAATTCGTAGGGTTGGCGTTATGGTTAGTGTTAGGCCTAGGGTTAATTTTAGTGAAAGGGTAAGGTTTAGGTTACAGCTGAGCGTATGGAAATATTTTATTGTCAAAGTACGTGTGCGGTATTGGGTTAGTGTTAGTGTACGGGTTAAGATTAGTGTACGTGTTAGGGTAAGGAGTAGGGTTGTAGTTAGGTTTAGGTTTGGGGCTAGGGTTATGGTTAACAAATGGTAAAGTTTAGGGTTAGTGTTAGTGTTAGGGTTAGGGGTAGGGGTAGGGTTAGGGTAGGTGTTAGGGCACGAGTTAGTGTTAGTGTATGGGTTATGATTAGGGTATGGGTTAGGGTAAGGTGTAGGGTTGGGGTTAGGTTTAGGTTTAGGGCTAGTGTTAGGGTTAGCGAATAGGTAACATTAGAGTACAGGTGAGCATATGGAAACGAGTTAGGGTCAGGGTTCGTGTTAGGGCACAGGTTAGTGTTAGTTTAAGGATTAGGATTAGTGTACATGATAGGGTTAGGTGTAGGGTTGGGGTTGGGTATAGGGTTAGGCTTAGACTTAGGGTTACGTTTAGTGAATGGTAAGGTTTCGGGCTCAGGTGTGGGTATGGAAAAGTGTTAGTGTCAGGGTAAGTGTTAAGGCACGGATAAGTGTTAGTGTATGAGTTAGGATTAGGATACGGATTAGGGTAATGTGTAGGGTTGGCGTTAGGTTTAAGTTTAGGGCTAGGGTTAAGGTTAGCGAACAGGTAAGTTTTATGGTACATGAGTGTACGGAAACGTGTTAGTGTCAAAGTACGTGTGAGGGCATTGCATAATTTTGGTGTACGGGTTAAGATTAGTGTACGGGTTATGGTATGGTGTAGGCTTGGTGTTAGCTTTATGTTTAGGCCTAGGGTTACGGGTAGCGAACCAGTAAGGTTAAGGGTAAGGTGAGGGTACAGAAAACTTTTAGGGTCAGGGTATGTGTTAGGACACCTGTTAGTGTTAGTGTACGTGTCAGGATTAGCGTACAGTTTAGGGTAAGTTGTGGGGTTGGGGTTAGGGTTAGGTTTAGTTCTAGGCTTAGGGTTAGCGAACGGGTAAGTTTGAGGGTACAGTTGAGGTTAAAGAAAAGCGTTTGGGTCAGGTTATGTGTAAGAAACGTGTTAGTGTTAATGTATGGTTAGGATTAGGGTATGGGTTAGGGTAATGGTTCGTGTTGGTGTTAGGGTTACGGATAGGCTTAGCGAACGGTTAAGGCTTATGTTACATGTGAGTGTATGGAAACGTGTTAGTGTCAAAGTACGTGTGAGGGCATGGGTTAGTGTTAGTGTAGGGGTTAAAAATAGGGTACGGGTTAGAGTAAGGTGTAGGGTTGGTGTTAGGTTTCGGTTTAAGTCTACAGTTAGCGTTAGCTAATGATTAGGTTTAGTGTACAGGTGAGGGTATGGAAAAGTGTTAGGGTCAGGGTACATTTCAGGGCAATGGTTAGTGTTAGTGTACGGTTTAGGACTACGGTATGAGTTAGGGTAAGATGTAGGGTTGGCGTTAGGGTTAGGTATAGAGCTAGGGTTAGGGTTAGCGAACGGGTAAGGTTTAGGTTACAGGGGAGGGTACGGAAATGTTTTAGGGTCAAAATACATTTGCGGGAATGGGTTAGTATTAGTGTACAGGTTAAGATTAGTGTACATGTTAGGGTAAGGTGTAGTGTTGGAGTTAGACTTAGCTTTAGGGCTAGGGTTAGGGTTAGCGAAATGTAAGGTTTAGGGTACAGGTGAGGGTACAGAAAAGTGTTACGGTCCGTGTACGTGTCAAGGCACGGATTAGTATTAGGGTACGGGTTAGGATTACAGTACGGATTAGGGTAAGGTGTAGGATTGGGGTTAGGGTTAGGGTTAGGTTTAGGGTTAGAGAATAGGTAATATTTAGAGTACAGGTAAGCATATGGAAACGAGTTAGGGTCAGGCTTGTTGTTAGGGCACAGTTTAGTGTTATTGTACGGATTAGGATTAGGATAAGGGTTAGGATTTTGTGTAGGGTTGTGGATAGTGTTAGGCTTAGACCTAGGGTTAGTGTTAGCGAACAGGTAATGTTTACGG
Source organism: Hyperoodon ampullatus (assembly GCF_949752795.1). Taxonomy (NCBI): domain Eukaryota; kingdom Metazoa; phylum Chordata; class Mammalia; order Artiodactyla; family Ziphiidae; genus Hyperoodon; species Hyperoodon ampullatus. The sequence continues at coordinate 1,754,010 of NC_136933.1, forward strand.
TACACAGGAGGGTACCGAAACGTGTTAGTGTCAAAGTACATGTGAGGGCATTGCTTAATTTTGGTGTACGGGTTAAGATTAGTGTATGGGTTAGGGTATGGTGTAAGGTTGGTGTTATCATTATGTTTAGGGAAAGGGCTAGGTTTAGTGAACGGTAAGATTTAGGGTACTGGAGAGGATACGGAAAAGTGTTAGGGTCAGAGTACGTGTTAGGGCATGGGTTAGTGTTAGGGTACGAGTTAGGATTCGGGTATGGGTTAGGGAAATGTGTAGGGTTGAGGTTATGTTTAGGTGTAGAGTTAGGGTTAGGGTTAGCGAATAGGTAACATTTAGGGTACAGGTGAGCTTATGGATATGAGTTAGGGTCAGGGTTCATGTTAGGGCACAGGTTACTGTTAGTGTACGGATTAGGATTAGGGTACGGGTTAGGGTTAGGTATAGGGTTGGGGTTAGGGTTAGGTTTAGACGTAGGGTTAGGTTTAGCGAATGGTAAGATTTAGGGTACAGGAGTGGGTATGGAAAAGTGTTAGGGTCAGGGTACGTGTTAGGGCATGGATTAGTGTTAGTGTACTGGAAAGGATTAGGGTACGGGTTAGGGAAATGGGTAGGGTTGGTGTTATGGTAAGGGTTAGGGCTAGGGTTAGAGTTAACGAACAGGTAAGGTTTACGGTACACGGGAGGGTACGGAAACGTGTTATTGTCAAAGTACATGTGAGGACATGGGTTAGTTTTTTGTACGGGTTAAGATTAGTGTACGGGTTAGGGTATGCTGTAGGGTTGGTGTTAGCGTTATGTTTAGGGCTAGGGTTAGAGTTAGCGAACGGTAAGATTTAGGGTACAGGAGAGGATATGGAAAAGTGTTAGGGTCAGGGTACGTGTTAGGGCATGGGTTAGCGATAGTGTATGTGTTGGGATTAGGGTACGGGTTAGGGTAAGGGGTAGGGTTAGGGTTAGGGTTAGGGTTAGCGAATGGGTAAGGTTTAGGGTACAGGTGAGGGTACGGAAAATTGTTAAGTTCTCGGTACGTGTCAGGGCATGGCTTACTATTAGTATACTGTTTAGGATTAGGTAAGGTTTCGGTAAGGTTTAGGGTTGTGGTTACGACTAGCTTTATGACTAGGGTTAGGGTTAGCGAAATGTCAGGTTTAGGGTACAGGTGATGGTACAGAAAAGTGTTAGGGTTAGTGTATGTGTTAGGACACGTGTCAGTGTTAGTGTATGGCTTAGGATTAGAATACGGGTTAGGGTAAGGTGTACGGTTGGGGTTACGTCTAGGTTTAGGGCTAGGGTTAGAGTTAGCGAACCGTAAGGTTTAGGGTACAGCTGAGGTTACGGAAAAGTGTTAGGGTCAGGGTACGTGTTAGGGCAGGGTTTAGTGTGGGTTTACAGGTTAGGATTAGGGTACGGGTTAGGGTAATTGGTAGGGTTGGCGTTATGGTTAGTCTTAAGGGTAGGGTTAAGTTTAGTGAATGGGTAAGGTTTAGGTTACAGCTGAGCGTATGGAAATATTTTATTGTCAAAGTACGTGTGCAGTATTGGGTTAGTGTTAGTGTACGGGTTAAGATTAGTGTACGTGTTAGGGTAAGGAGTAGGGTTGTAGTTAGGTTTAGGTTTGGGGCAAGGGTTATGGTTAACAAATGGTAAAGTTTAGGGTTAGTGTTAATGTTAGGATTAGGGTTAGAGGTAGGGTTAGGGTAGGTGTTAGGGCCCGAGTTAGGGTTAGTGTATGGGTTATGATTAGGGTATGGGTTAGGGTAAGGTGTAGGGTTGGGGTTAGGTTTAGGTTTAGGGCTAGTGTTACGGTTAGCGGATAGGTAACATTAGAGTACAGGTGAGCGTATGGAAATGAGTTAGGCTCACGGTTCGTGTTAGGGCACAAGTTAGTGTTAGTGTAAGGATTAGGATTAGGGTACATGTTAGGGTTAGGTGTAGGGTTGGGGTTGGGTTTAGGTTTAGGTTTAGACCTAGGGTTATGGCTAGTGAATCGTAAGGTTTAGGGTTCAGGTGTGGGTATGGAAAAGTGTTATGGTCAGGGAACGTGTTAATGCACGGATGAGTGTTAGTGTACGAGTTAGGATTAGGGTACGGTTTAGGGTAATGGGTAGGGTTGGCGTTAGTTTTAAGATTAGGGCTAGGGTTAGGGTTACCGAACAGGTAAGTTTTATGGTACATGAGTGTACGGAAACGTGTTAGTGTCAAAGTACGTGTGAGGGCATTGCATAATTTTGGTGTACGGGTTAAGATTAGTGTACGGGTTAGGGTATGGTGTAGGCTTGGTGTTAACGTTATGTTTATGCCTAGAGTTAAGGTTAGCGAACCAGTAAGGTTTAGGGTACACGTGAGGGTACAGAAAACTTTTAGGGTCAGGGTATGTGTTAGGACCCCTGTTAGTGTTAGTGTACGTGTCAGGATTAGCGTACAGTTAAGGGTAAGGTGTGGGGTTGGGGTTAGGGTTAGGTTTAGGGCTAGGCTTAGGGTTAGCGAACGGGTAAGTTTTAGGGTACAGTTGAGGTTACAGAAAAGCGTTTGGGTCAGGTTATGTGTTAGGAAACGTGTTAGTGTTAATGTATGGTTAGGATTAGTGTATGGGTTATGGTAATGGTTAGTGTTGGCGTTAGGGTTAGGGATAGGCTTAGCGAACGGTTAAGGCTTATGGTACATGTGAGTGTATGGAAACGTGTTAGTGTCAAAGTACGTGTGAGGGCATGGGTTAGTGTTAGTGTAGGGGTTAAAAATAGGGTACGGGATAGAGTAAGGTGTAGGGTTGGTGTTACGTTTAGGTTTAAGTCTACAGTTAGGGTTAGCTAACGATTAGGTTTAGCGTACAGGTGAGGGTATGGAAAAGTGTTAGGGTCAGGGTACGTTTCAGGGCACTGGTTAGTGTTAGTGTACGGTTTAGGATTACGTTATGAGTAAGGGTAAGATGTAGTGTTGGCGTTAGGGTTAGGTTTAGAGCTAGGGTTAGGGTTAGCGAACGGGTAAGGTTTAGGTTACAGGGGAGGGTACGGAAATGTTTTAGGGTCAAAATACATTTGCGGGAATGCGTTAGTGTTAGTGTAGAGGTTAAGTTTAGAGTACGTGTTAGGGTAAGGTGTAGGGTTGGAGTTAGATTTAGCTTTAGGGCTAGGGTTAGGGTTAGCGAAATGTAAGGTTTATGGTACAGGTGAGGGTACAGAAAAGTGTCACGGTTCGTGTACGTGTCAAGGCAAGGTTTAGTATTAGGGTACGGGTTAGGATTACAGTACGGATTAGGGTAAGGTGTAGGATTGGAGTTAGGGATAGGGTTAGGGTTAGTGTTAGAGAATAGGTAATATTTAGGGTATAGGTAAGCATAGGGAAACGAGTTAGGGTCAGGCTTGGTGTTAGGGCACAGGTTAGTGTTATTGTACGGATTAGGATTAGGATACGGGATAGGATTTTGTGTAGGGTTGTGGATAGTGTTAGGCTTAGAACTAGGGTTAGTGTTAGCGAACAGGTAATGTTTACGGTACACAGGAGGGTACGGAAACGTGTTAGTGTCATAGTACATGTGAGGGCATGGGTAGGTTTTTTGTACGGGTTAAGTTTAGTGTACGGGTTAGGGTACGCTGTAGGGTTGGTGTTAGGGTTATGTTTTAGGCTAGGGTTAGGGTTAGTGAACGGTACGATTTAGGGTACTGGAGAGGATACGGAAAAGTGTTAGGGTCAGGGTACGTGTTAGGGCATGGGTTAGTGTTAGTGTAAGGGTTGGGATTAGGGTATGTGATAGGGTAAGGGGTAGGGTTGGGCTTAGGGTTAGGGCTAGGACTTGGGCTAGGGCTAGGGTTAGGTTTAGCAAATGGGTAAGGTTTAGGGTACAGGTGAGGGTACGGAAAAGTGTTAGGTTCAGGGTACCTGTCAGGGCATGGCTTAGCATTAGTATACTGGTTAGGATTAGGGTACGGTTTGGGTAAGGTTTAGGGTTGGGGTTAGGATTAGCTTTATGGCTAGGGTTAGGGTTAGCGAAATGTCAGGTTTAGGGTACAGGTGATGGTACAGAAAAGTGTTAGGGTTAGTGTATGTGTTAGGACACATGTCAGTGTTAGTGTATGGCTTAGGATTAGCATACGGGTTAGGGTTAGGTGTACGGTTGGAGTTAGGTCTAGGTTTTGAGCTAGGGTTATTGCTAGCGAACGGTAAGGTTTAGGTTACAGGTGAGGTTACGGAAAAGTGTTAGGGTCAGGGTACGTGTCAGGGCAGGGTTTAGTGTGGGTTTACAGGTTAGGATTAGGGTACGGGTTAGGGTAATTGGTAGGGTTGGCGTTATGGTTAGTGTTAGGGGTAGGGTTCAGTTTAGTGAACGGGTAAGGTTTAGGTTACAGCTGAGCGTACGGAAATATTTTATTGTTAAAGTACGTGTGCGGTATTGGGTTAGTGTTAGTGTACGGGTTAAGATTAGTGTACGTGTTAGGGTAAGGAGTAGGGTTGTAGTTAGGTGTAGGTATGGGGCTAGGGTTATGGTTAACAAATGGTAAAGTTTAGGGTTAGTGTTAGTTTTAGTGTTAGAGTTAGGGGTAGGGATAGGGTAGGTATTAGGGCACGTGTTAGTGTTAGTGTATGGGTTATGATTAGGGTATGGGTTTGGGTAAGGTGTAGGCCTGGGGTTAGGTTTAGGTTTAGGGCTAGTCTTAGGGTTAGCAAATAGGTAACTTTAGAGTACATGTGAGCGTATGGAAACGAGTTAGTGTCAGGGCTCCTGTTAGGGCACATGTTAGTGTTAGTTTAAGGATTAGGATTAGGGTACATGTTAGGGTTAGGTGTAGGGTTGTGGTTGGGTATAGGGTTAGGTTTACACCTAGTGTTAGGGTTAGTGAACGTTAAGGTTTAGGCTACAGGAGTGGGTATGGAAAAGTGTTAGGGTCAGGGTAAGTGTTTTGGGATGGATTACTGTTAGTGTACGGGTTAGGATTAGGGTACGGGTTAGGCTAATTGGTAGGGTTGGCGTTATGTTTAGTGTTAGAGCTAGGGTTAGGGTTAGCGAACGAGTAAGTTTTAGGTTATAGCTGAGAGTACGGCAATATTTTAGTTTTCAAGTAATTGAGCGGGAATGTGTTAGTGTTAGTGTACGCATTAAGATTAGTGTACGTGTTAGGGTAAGGTCTACGGTTGTAGTTAGATTTAGCTTTAGGGATAGGATTAGGGTTAGCGAATGGTAAGATTTAGGGTACAGGAGAGAGTAGGGTAAAGAATTAAGGGCCGGGTACGTGTCAGGGCATGGATTAGTGTTTGTGTATGGGTTAGGATTAGGGTACGGTTTAGGGTAAGGTGTTGGGTTGGTGTTAGGGCCTGGTGTATGGGTATGTTTAGAATTAGCGTACGGTAAAGTTTAGGATACAGGTGAGGGTACAGAAAAGTGTTAGGCTCCGGATACGTTTCCAAGCACGGATTAGTATTAGTGTACTGGTTAGGATTACAGTATGGGTTAGGGTAATGGGTAGGGTTGGGTTTAGGTTTAGGTTTAGGGCTATGGTTAGGGTTAGCGAAATGTAAGGTTTAGGTTACAGGTGATGGTCCAGAAATGTGTTAGGATCAGGGTACATGATAGGGCACGGATTACTGTTAGTGTACTGGTTAGGATTGGGTACGCATTAGGGTAAGGTTTAGGGATGGGGTTAGGTTTACGTTTAGGGATGGGGTTAAGGATAGCAAACGGTATGGTTTATGTTACAGGTGAGTGTAGGTAAAATTGTTACGGTCAGGGTAACTGTTAGGGCACGTGTAGTGTTAGTGTATGGGTTAGGATGAGGGTACGGGTTAGGGTAATGTGTAGAGTTGGCGTTAGGTTTAAGTTTAGAGGTAGGGTTAGGGTTAGCGAACAGGTAAGTTTTATGGTACATGAGTGTACGGAAATGTGTTAGTGTCAAAGTACGTGAGAGGGCATTGCATAATTTTGGTGTACGGGTTAAGATAAGTGTACGGGTTAGGGTACGGTGTAGGGTTGGTGTTAGCGTTATGTTTAGGGCTAGGGTTACGGTTAGCGAGCCAGTAAGGTTTAGGGTACAGGTGAGGGTATGGAAAACTTTTAGGGTCAGGGTATGTGTTAGGACACCTGTTAGTGTTAGTGTACGTGTCAGGATTAGCGTACCGTTTAGGGTAAGGTGTGGGGTTGGGTTTAGGGTTAGGTTTAGGGCTAGGCTTAGGGTTAGCGAACGGGTAAGTTTTAGGGTACAGTTGTGGGTACAGAAAAGCGTTTGGGTCAGGTTATGTGTTAGGAAACGTGTTAGTGTTAATGTATGGTTAGGATTACGTTATGGTTTAGGCTAATTGTTACGGTTGGCATTAGGGTTAGGGATATTCTTAGCGAACGGTTAAGGCTTATGGTACATGTGAGTGTATGGAAACGTGTTACTGTCAAAGTACGTGTGACGGCATGGGTTAGTGTTAGTGTAGGGGTTAAAAATAGGGTATGGGTTAGAGTAAGGTGTAGGCTTGGTGTTAGGGTTAGGTTTAAGTCTACAGTTTGTGTTAGCTAACGATTAGGTTTAGCGTACAGGTGAGGGTATGGAAAAGTGTTAGGGTCAGGGTACGTTTCAGGGCACTGGTTAGTGTTAGTGTATGGTTTAGGATTAGGATATGATTTAGGGTAAGATGTAGGGTTGGTGTTAGGGTTAGGTTTAGAACTAGGGTTAGGGTTAGCGACTGGATAGTTTTAGGTTACAGGGTAGGGTATGGAAATGTTTTAGGGTCAAAATACATTTGCGGGAATGGGTTAGTGTTAGTGTACGGGTTAAGATTAGTGTACGTGTTAGGGTAAGGTGTACGGTTAGAGTTAGATTTAGCTTCAGGGCTAGGCTTAGTGTTAGCGAAATGTAAGCTTTGGGGTACAGGTGATGGTACAGGAAAGTGTTATGGTACATGTACGTGTCAGTTCACGGATTAGTATTAGGGTACGGGTTAGGATAACAGTACAGTTTAGGGTAAGGTGTAGGATTGGGGTTAGGTTTAGGGTTAGGGTTAGCGTTACGGTTAGCGAATAGGTAATATTTAGGGTACAGGTAAGCATAGGGAAACGAGTTAGGGTCAGGCTTGGTGTTAGGGCACAGGTTAGCGTTATTTTACGGATTAGGATTAGGGTACGGGTTAGAATTTTGTGTAGGGTTTTGGATAGTGTTAGGCTTAGACCTAGGGTTAGTGTTAGCGAACAGGTAAGGTTTACGTTACACAGGATGGTATGGAAACGTGTTAGTGTCAAAGTACATGTGAGGGCATTGCTTAATTTTGGTGTACGGGTTAAGATTAGTGTATGGGTTAAGGTATGCTGTAATGTTGGTGTTAGCGTTATGTTTAGGGAAAGGGCTAGGTTTAGCAAACGGTAAGATTTAGGGTACTGGAGAGGATACGGAAAAGTGTTAGGGTCAGGGTACGTGTTAGGGCACGGAGTAGTGTTAGTGTACGGGTTAGGATTAAGGTATGGGTTAGGGAAAGGTGTAGGGTTGGGGTTATGTTTAGGTGTAGGGTTTGGGTTAGGGTTAGCGAATAGGTAACATTTAGGGTACAGGTGAGCTTATGGAAACGAGTTAGGGTCAGGGTTCATGTTAGGGCACAGGTTAGTGTTAGTGTATGGATTAGGATTAGGGTACGGGTTAGGGTTAGGTGTAGGGTTGGGGTTAGGGTTAGGTTTAGACATAGGGTTAGGGTTAGCGAACGGTAAGATTTAGGGTATAGGAGTGGATACGGAAAAGTGTTAGGGTCAGGGTACGTTTTAGGGCATGGGTTAGTGTTAGTGTATGGGTTGGGATTAGGATACGGGTTAGGGTAAGTGTAGGGTTGGGGTTAGGGTTAGGGCTAGGGCCAGGGCTAGGGTTAGGGTTGGCGAATGGGTAAGGTTTAGGGTACAGGTGAGGGTACGGAAAAGTGTTAGGGTCAGGGTACGTGTCAGGGCATGGCTTAGTATTAGTATACTGGTTAGGATTAGGGTACGGTTTGGGTAAGGTTTAGGGTTGGGGTTAGCGAAATGTCAGGTTTAGGGTACAGGTGATGTTACAGAAAAGTGTTAGGGTTAGTGTATGTGTTAGCACACATGTCAGTGTTAGTGTATGGCTTAGGATTAGCATACGGGTTAGGGTAAGGTGTACGGTTGAGGTTAGGTCTAGGTTTTGGTCTTGGGTTATTGCTAGCGAACGGTAAGTTTTAGGGTACAGGTGACGTTACGGAAAAGTGTTAGGGCCAGGGTACGTGTTAGGGCAGGGGTTAGTGTGGGTTTACAGGTTAGGATTAGGGTACGGGTTAGGGTAATTGGTAGGGTTGGCGTTATGATTAGTGATAGGGTTAGGGTTAAGTTTAGTGAACGGGTAAGGTTTAGCTTACAGCTGTGTGTATGGAAATATTTTATTGTCAAAGTACGTGTGCGGTATTGGGTTAGTGTTAGTGTACTGGTTAAGATTAGTGTACGTGTTAGGGTAAGGAGTAGGGTTGTAGTTAGGTTTAGGTTTGGGGCTAGGGTTATGGTTAACAAATGGTAAAGTTTAGGGTTAGGGTTAGTGTTATGGTTAGGGTTAGGGGTAGGGATAGGGTAGGTGATAGGGCACGAGTTAGTGTTAGTGTATGGGTTATGATTAGGGTATGGGTTAGGGTAAGGTGTAGGGCTGGGGTTAGGTTTAGGTTTAGGCCTAGTCTTAGGGTTAGCAAATAGGTAACTTTAGAGTACATGTGAGTTTATGGAAACGAGTTAGGATCAGGGTTCGTGTTAGGGCACAGGTTAGTGTTAGTTTAAGGATTAGGATTAGGGTACATGTTAGGGTTAGGTGTAGGGTTGGGGTTGGGTTTAGGGTTAGGTTTAGACCTAGGGTTAGGGTTAGTGAATGTTAAGGTTTAGGGTTCAGGTGTGGGTATGGAAAAGTGTTAGGGTCAGGGTAAGTGTTAAGGAACGGATTAGTGTTAGTGTACGGGTTAGGATTAAGGTACGGGTTAGGCTAATGGGTAGGGTTGGCGTTATGTTTAGTGTTAGGGCTAGGGCTAGGATTAGGGTTAGTGAACGAGCAAGGTTTAGGTTACAACTGAGGGTACGGAAATGTTTTAGTGTCAAAGTAAGTGTGCGGGAATGGGTTACTTTTAGTGTACGCATTAAGATTAGTGTACGTGTTAGGGTAAGGTGTAGGGTTGTAGTTAGATTTAGCTTTAGGGCTAGGGTTAGTGTTAGCGGATGGTAAGATTTAGGGTACAGGAGAGAGTAGGGTAAAGAGTTAGGGGTACGGTATGTGTCAGGGGATGGATTAGTGTTTGTGTACGCGTTAGGAGTTGGGTACGGTTTAGGGTAAGGTGTTGGGTTGGTGTTAGGGCTTGGTTTAGGGGTATGTTTCGGGTTAGCGAATGGTAAAGTTTAGGATACAGGTGAGGGTACAGAAAAGTGTTAGGGTCAGCATACGTTTCCAGGCAAAGATTAGTATTAGTGTACTGGTTAGGATTACGGTATGGGTTAGGGTAATGGGTAGGTTTGGGTTTAGGGTTAGGTTTAGTGCTATGGTTAGGGTTAACGAAATGTAAGGTTTAGGTTACAGGTGATGGTCCAGAAATGTGTTAGGATCAGGGTACATGATAGGGCACGGATTAGTGTTAGTGTACTGGTTAGGATTGGGTATGCATTAGGGTAAGGTTTAGGGATGGGGTTAGTTTTACGTTTAGGGCTAGGGTTAAGGATACCAAACGGTATGGTTTAGGGTACAAGTGAGTGTACGAAAAATTGTTACGGTCAAGGTAACTGTTAGAGCACGTGTAGTGTTAGTGTATGGGTTAGGATTAGGGTATGGGTTAGGGTAATGTGTAGAGTTGGCATTAGTGTTAAGTTTAGGACTACGGTTAGGGTTAGCGAACAGATAAGTTTTATGGTACATGAGTGTATGGAAATGTGTTAGTGTCAAAGTACGTGAGAGGGCATTGCATAATTTTGGTGTACTGGTTAAGATAAGTGTACAGGTTAGGGTACGGTGTAGGGTTGGTGTTAGCGTTATGTTTAGGGCTAGGGTTACGGTTAGCGAACCAGTAAGGTTTAGGGTACAGTTGAGGGTACGGAAAAGCGTTTGTGTCAGTTTATGTGTTAGGAAACGTGTTAGTGTTAATGTATGGTTAGGATAATGGTACGGGTTAGGGTAATGGTTAGGGTTGGCATTAGGTTTAGGGATAGGCTTAGCCAACGGTTAAGGCTTATGGTACATGTGAGTGTATGGAAACGTGTTAGTGTCAAAGTTCCTGTGACGGCATGGGTTAGTGCTAGTGTAGGGGTTAAAAATAGGGTATGGGTTAGAGTAAGGTGTAGGCTTGGTGTTAGGGTTAGGTTTAAGTGTACAGTTTGGGTTAGCTAACGATTAGGTTTAGCGTACAGGTGAGGGTATGGAAAAGTGTTAGGGTCAGGGCACTGGTTAGTGTTAGTGTACGGTTTAGGATTAGGGTATTGGTTAGGATAAGACGTAGGGTTGGCATTATGGTTAGGTTTAGAGCTAGGGTTATGGTTAGCGAACGGGAAAGCTTTAGGTTACAGGGGATGGTACGGAAATGTTTTAGGGTGAAAATACATTTGCGGGAATGTGTTAGTGTTAGTGTACTGGTTAAGATTAGTGTACGTGTTAGGGTAAGGTGTAGGGTTGGAGTTAGATGTAGCTTTAGGGCTAGGGTTAGGGTTAGCGAAATGTAAGTTTCGGGGTACAGGTGAGGGTACAGGAACGTGTTATGGTCCATGTACGTGTCATGGCACGGATTAGTATTAGGGTACAGGTTAGTATTACAGTACGGATTAGGGTAAGGTGTAGGATTGTGGTTAGGGTTAGGGTTAGGGTTAGCGTTAGGGTTAGTGAATAGGTAATATTTAGGGTACAGGTAAGCATATGGAAACGAGTTAGGGTCAGGCTTAGTGTTAGGGCACAGGTTAGTGTTATTGTATGGATTAGGATTAGGGTACAGTTTAGGATTTTGTGTAGGGTTGTGGATAATGTTAGGCTTAGACCTAGGGTTAGTGTTAGCGAACAGATAAGGTTTACGGTACACAGGAGGGTACGGAAACGTGTTAGTGTCAAAGTACATGTGAGGGCATTGCTTAATTTTGGTGTATGGGTTGAGATTAATGTATGGGTTAGGGTGTGGTGTAAGGTTGGTGTTAGCGTTATGTTTAGGGAAAGGGCTAGGTTTAGCAAACGGTAAGATTTAGGGTAGAGGAGAGGATACGGAAAAGTGTTAGGGTCAGGGTACGTGTTAGGGCACGGGTTAGTGTTAGTGTATGGGTTAGGATTAGGGTATGGGTTAGGGAAAGGTGTAGGGTTGGGGTTATGTTTAGGTGTATGGTTGGGTTTAGGGTTTGAGAATAGGTAACATTTGGGGTACAGGTGAGCTTATGAAAACGAGTTAGGGTCAGGGTTCATGTTAGGGCACACGGTCGTGTTAGTGTATGGATTAGGATTAGGGTACGGGTTAGAGTTAGGTGTATGTATGGGGTTAGGGTTAGGTTTAGATATAGGGTTAGCATTAGTGAACTGTAAGAGTTAGGGTATAGGAGAGGATACGGAAAAGTGTTAGGGTCATGGTAGGTGTTAGGGCATGGGTTAGTGTTAGTGTATGGGTTGGGATTAGGATAAGGTTTAGGGTAAGTGTAGGGTTGGGGTTAGGTTTAGGGCTATGGCCAGGGCTAGGGTTAGTGTTAGCGAATGGTAAGGTTTAGCGTACAGGTGAGGGTACGGAAAAGTGTTAGGCTCAGGGTACGTGTCAGGGCATGGCTTAGTATTAGTATACTGGTTAGGATTAGGGTACGGTTTGGGTAAGCTTTAGGGTTGGGGTTAGGGTTAGCTTTATGGCTAGGGTTAGGGTTAGTGAAATGTCAGGTTTAGGGTACAGGTGATGGTACAGAAAAGTATTAGGGTTAGTGTATGTGTTTCGACACATGTCAGTGTTAGTGTATGGCTTAGGATTAGCATACAGGTTAGGGTAATGTGTACGGTTGGGGTTAGGTCTAGCTTTTGGGCTAGGGTTATTGCTAGCGAACGGTAAGATTTAGGGTACAGGTGAGGTTACGGACAAGTGTTAGGGTCAGGGTACGTGTTAGGGCAGGGGTTAGTGTGGGTTTACAGGTTAGGATTAGGGTACGGGTTAGGGTAATCGGTAGGGTTGGCGTTATGGTTAGTGTTAGGGATAGGGTTAAGTTTAGTGAACGGGTAAGGTTTAGGTTACAGCTGAGCGTACGGAAATATTTTATTGTCAAAGTACGTGTGCAGTATTGGGTTAATGTTAGTGTATGGGTTAAGATTAGTGTACGTGTTAGGGTAAGGATTAGGGTTGTAGTTAGGTTTAGGATTGGGGCTAGGGTTATGGTTAACAAATGGTAAAGTTTAGGGTTAGTGTTAGTGTTAGGGTTAGGGGTAGGGGTAGGGATAGGGTAGGTGTTAGGGCACGAGTTAGTGTTAGTGTATGGGATATGATTAGGGTATGGTTAGGGTAAGGTGTAGGGCTGGGTTTAGGTTTAGGTTTAGGGCTAGTCTTAGTGTTAGCAAATAGGTAACTTTAGAGTACATGTGAGCGTATGGAAACGAGTTAGGGTCGGGTTTCGTGTTAGGGCACAGGTTAGTGTTAGTTTAAGGATTAGGATTAGGGTACATGTTAGGGTTAGGTGTAGGGTTGGGGTTGGGTTTAGGGTTAGGTTTAGACGTAGGGTTAGGGTTAGTGAATGTTAAGGTTTAGGGTTCAGGAGTGGGTATGGAAAAGTGTTAGGGTCAGGGTAAGTGTTAAGGCACGTATTAGAGTTAGTGTAAGGGTTAGGATTAGGGTACGGGTTAGGCTACTGGGTAGGTTTGGTGTTATGTTTAATGTTAGGGCTAGGGTTAGGTTTAGCGAACGAGTAGGGTTTAGGTTACAGCTGAGGGTACGGAAATGTTTTAGTGTCAAAGAAAGTGTGCGGGAATGGGTTAGAGTTAGTGTACACATTAAGATTAGTGTACGTGTTAGGGTAAGGTGTAGGGTTGTAGTTAGATTTAGCTTTAGGGCTAGGGTTACGTTAGCGAACGGTAAGATTTAGGGTACAGGAGAGAGTAGGGTAAAGAGTTAGGGGCAGGGTACGTGTCAGGGACTGGATTAGTGTTTGTGTACGGGTTAGGATTAGGGTACGGTTTAGGGTAAGGTGTTGGGTTGGTGATAGGGCTTGGTTTAGGGGTATGTTTCAGGTTAGCGAACAGTAAAGTTTAGGGTACAGGTGAGGGTACAGAAAAGTGTTAGGTTCAGTATACGTTTCAGGGCACAGATTAGTATTAGTGTACTGGTTAACATTTGGGTACGGGTTAGGGTAATGGGTAGGGTTGGCATTAGGGTTAAGTTTAGGGCTAGGGTTAGGGTTAGCGAACAGGTAAGTTTTATGGTACATGAGTGTACGGAAACGTATTAGTTTCAAAGTACGTGTGAGGGCACTGCATAATTTTGGCATACGGGTTAAGATTAGTGTACGGGTTAGGGTATGGTGCAGGGTTGGTGTTAGCGTTATGTTTAGGGCTAGGGTTACGGTTAGCGAACCAGTAAGGTTTAGGGTAAAGGTGAGGGTACGGAAAACTTTTAGGGTCAGGGTATGTGTTAGGACACCTGTTAGTGTTAGTGTACGTGTCAGGATTAGCGTACAGTTTAGGGTAAGGTGTGGGGTTGGGGTTAGGGTTAGGTTTAGTTCTAGGCTGAGGTTTAGAGAACGGGTAAGTTTTAGGGTAGAGTTGAGGGTACGGAAAAGCGTTTGGGTCAGGTTATGTGTTAGGAAACATGTTAGTGTTAATGTATGGTTAGGATTAGGGTATGGGTTAGGGTAATGGTTAGGGTTGGCGTTAGGGTTATGGATAGGCTTAGCAAACGGTTAAGGCTTATGTTACATGTGAGTTTATGGAAACGTGGTAGTGTCAAAGTACGTGTGAGAGCATGGCTTAGTGTTAGTCTAGGGGTTAAATATAGGGTACGGGTTAGAGTAAGGTGTAGGCTTGGTGTTAGGGACAGGTTTAAGTCTATAGTTAGAGTTAGCTAACAATTAGGTTTAGCGTACAGGTGAGGGTATGGGAAAGTGTTAGGGTCAGGGTACGTTTCAGGGCACTGGTTAGTGTTAGTGTACGATTTAGGATTAGGGTATGCGTTAGGGTAAGATGTAGGGTTGCCCTTAGAGTTAGGTTTCGAGCTAGGGTTAGGGTTAGCGAACGGGTAAGGTTTAGGTTACAGGAGAGGGTACGGAAATGTTTTAGGGTCAAAATACATTTGTTCGAATGAGTTAGTGTTAGTGTACAGGTTAAGATTACTGTACGTGTTAGGGTAAGGTGTAGGGTTGGAGTTAGATTTAGCTTTAGGGCTAGGGTTAGGGTTAGCGAAATGTAAGGTTTATTGTTCAGGTGAGGGTATGGAAAAGTGTTAGGGTCAGGGTAAGTGTTAAGGCACGGATTAGTGATAGTGTACGGGTTAGGCTTAGCGTACGGGTTAGGCTAATGGGTAGGGTTGGCGTTATGTTTAGTGTTAGGGTTAGGGTTATTGTTAGCGAACGAGTAAGCTTTAGGTTACGGGTGAGGGTACGGAAATGTATTAGTGTCAAATTAAGTGTGCGGGAATGGGTTAGTGTTAGTGTACACATTAAGATTAGTGTACGTGTTAGGGTAAGGTGTAGGGTTGTAGTCAGATTTACCTTTAGGTCTAGGGTAAGGGTTAGCGAACAGTAAGATTTAAGGTACAGGAGAAAATATGGAAAAGTGTTAGGGTCAGGGTATGTGTTAGGGCATGGGTTAGTTTTTGTGTATGGGTTGGGATTAGGGTACGGGTTAGGGTAAGGTGTAGGGTTGCTGTTAGGGTTAGGGCTAGGGCTAGGGCTAGGGTTAGGTTTAGCGAATGTGTAATGTTTAGGGTAGAGGTGAGGGTATGGAAAAGTGTTAGGGTCAGGGTACGTGTCAAGGCATGGCTTAGTATTAGTATACTGGTTAGGATTAGGGTACGGTTTGGGTAAGGTTTAGGGTTGGGGATAGGTTTAGCTTAATGGCTAGGGTGAGGGTTTGTGAAATGTCAGGTTTAGGGTACAGGTGATGGTACAGAAAAGTGTTAGGGTTAGTGTATGTGTTAGGACACGTGTCAGTGTTAGTGTATGGCTTAGGATTAGCATACAGGTTACGGTAAGGTGTACGGTTAGTGATAGGTCTAGGTTTAGGGCTAGGGTTAGGATTAGGGACCGGTAAGGTTTAGGGTACAGGTGAGGTTACGGAAAAGTGTTAGGGTCAGGGTACGTGTTAGGGCATGGGTTAGTGTGGGTTTACAGGTTAGGATTCGGGTACGGGTTAGGGTAATTGGTAGGGTTGGCGTTATGGTTAGTGTTAGGGGTATTGTTAAGTTTAGTGAACGGGTAAGGTTTAGGTTACAGCTGAGCGTACGGAAATGTTTTATTGTCAAAATACGTGTGCGTTGTTGGGTTAGTGTTAGTGTACGGGTTAAGATTAGTGTACGTGTTAGGAGTAGGGTTGTAGTTAGGTTTAGGTTTGGGTCTCGGGTGTGCTTAAAAAATGGTAAAGTTTAGGGTTAGTGTTAGGGTTACGGGTAGTGTTAGGTTTAGGGGTAGTGTTAGGGTAGGTGTTAGGGCATGAGTTAGTGTTAGTGTATGGGTTATGATTAGGGTATGGGAAAGGGTAATGTGTAGGGTTGGGGTAGGTTTAGGTTTAGGGCTAGTGTTAGGGTTAGCAAATAGGTAACATTAGAGTACAGGTGAGCATATGGAAAAGATTTAAGGTCAGGGTTCATGTTAGGGCACCGGTTAGTGTTAGTTTAAGGATTAGGATTAGGGTACATGTTAGGGTTATGTGTAGAGTTGGGGTTGGGTTTAGGGTTAGGTTTAGACCTAGGTTTAGGGTTAGTGAATGGTAATCTTTAGGGTTCAGGTGTGGGTATGGAAAAGTGTTAGGATCAGGGTAAGTGTTAAGGCAAGGATTAGTGTTAGTGTACGGGTTAGGATTAGGGTACGGGTTAGGCTAATGGGTAGGGTTGGGGTTATGTTTAGTGTTTGGTCTAGGGTTAGGATTGGCGAACGAGTAGGGTTTAGGTTACATGTGAGGGTACGGAAATGTATTAGTGTCAAATTAAGTGTGCAGGAATGGGTTAGTGTTAGTGTACGCATTAAGTTTAGTGTACGTGCTAGGGTAAGGTGTAGGGTTGTAGTTAGATTTAGCATTAGGGCTAGGGTTAGGGTTAGTGAACGGTAAGATTTAGGGTACAGGAGAGAGTAGGGTAAAGAGTTAGGGGCAGGGTACTTCTCAGGGCATGGGTTAGTGTTTGTGTACAGATTAGGATTAGGGTACGGTTTAGGGTAAGGTGTTGGGTTGGTGTTAGGGCTTGGTTTAGGGGTATGTTTCGTGTTAGCGAACGGTAAAATTTAGGGTACAGGTGAGGGTACAGAAATGTGTTAGGGTCAGGATACGTTTCAGGGCACGGATTAGTATTAGTGTACTGGTTAGGATTATGGTATGGGTAAGGGTGATGGGTAGGGTTGGGTTTAGGGTTAGATTTAGGGCTATGGTTAGGGTTAGCGAAATGTAAGGTTTAGGTTCCAGGTGATGGTCCAGAAATGTGTTAGGATCAGGGGACATGTTAGGGCACGGATTATTGTTAGTGTACTGGTTAGGATTGGGTTCGCGTTAGGGTAAGGTTTAGGGATGGGGTTAGGTTTACGTTTAGGTCTAGGGTTAAGGATAGCAAACGGTATGGTTTATGGTACAGGTGAGTGTACGGAAAAGTGTTAAAGTCAGGGTACCTGTTAGGGCACGTCTAGTGTTAGTGTATGGGTTAGGATTAGTGTACGGGTTAGGGTATGGTGTAGGGTTGGTGTTAACGTTATGTTTATGGCGAGGGTTAGAGTTAGCGAACCGGTAAGTTTTAGTCTACAGGTGAGGTTATGGAAAACTTTTAGGGTCAGTGTATGTGTTAGGACACCTGTTAGTGTTAGTGTACGTGTCAGGATTAGCGTCCAGTTAGGGTAAGGTGTGGGGTAGGGGTTAGGGTTAGGTTAAGGCTAGGCTTAGGGTTAGCAAACGGGTACGTTTTAGGGTACAGTTGAGGGTACGGAAAAGAGTTTGGGTCAGGTTATGTGCTAGGAAACGTGTTAGTGTTAATGTATGGTTAGGATTAGGGTATGGGTTAGGGTAATGGTTAGGGTTGGCGTTAGGGTTAGGGATAGGCTTAGCGAACGGTTAAGGCTTATGGTATATGTGAGTGTATAGAAACGTGTTAGTGTCAAAGTACGTGTGAGGTCATGGGTTAGTGTTAGTGTAGGGGTTAAAAATAGGGTACGAGTTAGAGTAAGGTGTAGGCTTGGTGTTAGGTTTAGGTTTAAGTCTACAGTTAGGGTTAGCTAATGATTAAGTTTAGCGTACAGGTGAGGGTATGGAAAAGTGTTAGGTTCAGGGTACGTCTCAGGGTACTGGTTAGTGTTAGTGTACGGTTTAGGATTAGGGTGTGGGTTAGGGTAAGATATAGCGTTGGCGTTAGGGTTAGGTTTAGAGATAGGGTTAGAGTTAGAGAATCGGTAATGTTTAGGTTACAGGGGAGGGTATGGAAATGTTTTAGTGTCAAAATACATTTGCGGGAATGGGTTAGTGCTAATGTACGGGTTAAGATTGGTGTACGTGTTAGGGTAAGGTGTAGGGTTGGACTTAGATTTAGATTTAGGGCTAGGGTTAGGGTTAGCGAAATGTAAGGCTTAGGGTACAGGTGAGGGTACAGAACAGGGTTACAGTCTGTGTACGTGTCAGGGCACGGATTAGTATTAGGGTACGGGTTAGGATTACAGTATGGATTAGGGTAAGATGTACGATTGGGGTTAGGGTTAGGGTTAGGGTGTGGGTTAGCGAATAGGTAATATTTAGGGTATAGGTAAGCATATGGAAACGAGTTAGGTTCAGGCATGGTGTTAGGGCACAGGTTAGTGTTATTGTACGGATTAGGATTAGGGTACGAGTTAGGATTTCGTGTAGGGTTGTGGATAGTGTTAGGCTTAGACCTAGGGTTAGTGGTAGCCAACAGGTAAGGTTTACAGTACACAGGAGGGTACGGAAACGTGTTAGTGTCAAAGTACATGTGAGGGCATTGCTTAATTTTGGTGTACGGGTTAAGATTTGTGTATGGGTTAGGGTATGGTGTAAAGTTGGTGTTAGCGTTGTTTAGGGAAAGGGCTAGGTTTAGCGAACGGTAAGATTTATGGTACTGGAGAAGATATGGAAAAGTGTTAGGCTCAGGGTACGTGTTAGTGTATGGGTTAGTGTTAGAGTATGGGTTAGGATTAGGGTATGGGTTAGGGAAAGGTGTAGGGTTGGTGTTATGTTTGGGTGTAGGGTTGGGGTTAGGGTTAGCGAATAGGTAACATTTAGGGTACAGGTGAGCTTATGGAAACGAGTTAGGGTCAGGGTTCATGTTAGGGCACAGGTTAGTGTTAGTGTACGGATTAGGATTAGGGTAAGGTTTAGGGTTAGCTGTAGGTTAGGGGTTGGGGTTAGGTTTAGACATAGGTTTAGGGTTAGCGAATGGTAAGATTTAGGGTACAGGAGTGGGTATGGAAAAGTGTTAGTGTCAGGGTACGTGTTAGGGCATGGGTTAGTGTTAGTGTTCGGGTAAGGATTAGTGTACGGGTTAGGGAAATGGGTAGGGTTGGTGTTATGGTTAGGATTAAGGCTAGGGTTAGAGGTATCGAACGGGTAAGGTTTACAGTACACGGGAGGGTACGGAAACGTGTTAGTGTCAAAGTACATGTGAGGGCATGGGTGAGTTTTTTTGTACGGGTTAAGTTTAGTGTACAGGTTAGGGTATGCTGTAGGGTTGGTGTTAGCGTTATGTTTAGGTCTAGGCTTAGGGTTAGTGAACCGTAAGATTTAGGGTACAGGAGAAAATACGGAAAAGTGTTAGGGTCAGGGTACGTGTTAGGGCAGGGGTTAGTGTGGGTTTACAGGTTAGGATTAGGGTACGGGTAAGGGTAATTGGTAGGGTTGGCGTTATGGTTAGTGTTAGGGCTAGGGTTAAGTTTAGTGAAAGGGTAAGGTTTAGGTTACAGCTGAGCATACAGAAATGTTTTATTGTCAAAGTACGTGTGCGGTATTGGGTTAGTGTTAGTGTACGGGTTAAGATTAGTGTACGTGTTAGGAGTAGGGTTGTAGTTAGGTATAGGTTTGGGGCTAGGGTTATGGTTAACAAATGGTACAGTTTAGAGTTAGTGTTAGGGTTAGTGTTAGGGTTAGGGGAAGGTGTAGTGTTAGGGTAGGTGTTAGGGCAAGAGCTAGTGTTAGTGTTTTGGTTATGATTAGGGTATGGGTTAGGGTAAGGTGTAGGGTTGGGGTTAGGTTTAGGTTTATGGCTAGTGTTAGGGTTAGCGAATAGGTAACAGTAGAGAACAGGTGAGCTTATGGAAAAGAGTTAAGGTCAGGGTTCATGTTAGGGCACAGGTTAGTGTAAGTTTAAGGATTAGGATTAGTGTACATGTTAGGTTCAGGTGTAGGGTTCAGGTTGGGTTTAGGGTTAGGTTTAGACCTAGGGTTAGGGTTAGTGAATGGTAAGGTTTAGGGTTCAGGTGTGGGTATGGAAAAGTGTTAGGGTCAGGGTAAGTGTTAAGGCACGGATTAGTGTTAGTGTACGGGTTAGGATTAGGGTACGGGTTAGGCTAATGGGTAGGGTAGGCATTATGTTTAGGGTTATGTCTAGGGTTAGGGTTAGCGAACGAGTAAGGTTTAGGTTACAGGTGAGGGTAAGGAAATGTATTAGTGTCAAAGTAAGTGTGCAGGAATGGGTTAGTGTTAGTGTACGCATTAAGATTTGTGTACGTGTTAGGGTAAGGTGTAGGGTTGTAGTTAGATTTAGCTTTAGGTCTAGGGTTAGGGTTAGCGAACGGTAAGATTTAGGGTACAGGAGAGAGTAGGGTAAACAGTTAGCGGCAGGGTACATGTCAGGGAATGGATTTGTGTTTGTGAACACGTTAGGATTAGGGTACGGTTTAGGGTAAGGTGTTGGGTTGGTGTCAGGGCTTGGTTTAGGGGTATGTTTCTGGTTAGCGAACGGTAAAGTTTAAGGTACAGGTGAGGGTACAGAAAAGTGTTAGGGTCAGGATACGATTCAGGGCACGGATTAGTATTAGTGTACTGGTTAGGATTATGGTATGGGTTAGGGTGATGGGTAGGGTTGGGTTTAGGGTTAGGTTTATGGCTATGGTTAGGGTTAGCGAAATGTAAGGTTTAGGTTCCAGGTGATGGTCCAGAAATGTGTTAGGATCAGGGGACATGTTAGGGCACGGATTACTGTTAGTGTACTGGTTAGGATTGGGTACGCATTAGGGTAAGGTTTAGGGATGGGGTTAGGTTTACGTTTAGGTCTAGGGTTATGGATAGCAAACGGTATGGTTTAGGGTACAGGTGAGTGTACGGAAAAGTGTTAAAGTCAGGGTACCTGTTAGGGCACGTCTAGTGTTAGTGTATGGGTTCGGATTAGTGTACGGGTTAGGGTATGGTGTAGGGTTGGTGTTAGCGTTATGTTTAGGGCTAGGGTTACGGTTAGCGAACCAGTAAGTTTTAGGGTACAGGTGAGGGTACGGAAAACTTTTAGGGTCAATTTATGTTTTAGGACACCTGTTAGAGTTAGTGTACGTGTGAGAATTAGAGTCCAGTTAGGGTAAGGTGTGGAGTTGGGGTTAGGGTTAGGTTTAGGGCTAGGCCTAGGGTTAGCGAACGGGTAAGTTTTAGGGTACAGTTGAGGGTACGGAAAAGAGTTTGGGTCAGGTTATGTGTTAGGAAACGTGTTAGTGTTAATGTATGGTTAGGATTAGGGTATGGGTTAGGGTAATGGTTAGGGTTGGCGTTAGGGTTGGGGAAAGGCTTAGCGAACGGTTAAGGCTTATGGTACATGTGAGTGTATGGAAACGTGTTAGTGTCAAAGTACGTGTGAGGTCATGGGTTAGTGTTAGTGTAGGGGTTAAAAATAGGGTACGGGTTAGAGTAAGGTGTAGGCTTGGTGTTAGGGTTAGGTTTAATTCTACAGTTAGGGTTAGCTAACGATTAGGTTTAGCGTACAGGTGAGGGTATGGAAAAGTGTTAGGGTCAGGGTACGTCTCAGGGCACTGGTTAGTGTTAGTGTACAGTTTAGGATTAGGATATGGGTTAGGGTAAGATGTAGGGTTGGCGTTAGGGTTAGGTTTAGAGCTAGGGTTAGGGTTAGCGAATGTGTAATGTTTAGGTTACACGGGAGGGTATGGAAATGTTTTAGAGTCAAAATACATTTGCGGGAATGTGTTAGTGTTAGTGTACGGGTTAAGAATAGTGTATGTGCTAGGGTAAGGTGTAGGGTTGGAGTTAGATTTAGCTTTAGGGCTAGGGTTAGGGTTAGCGAAATGTAAGGCTTAGGGTACAGGTGAGGGGACAGAAAAGGGTTATGGTCCATGTACGTGTCAGGGCACAGATTAGTATTAGTGTACGGGTTAGGATTACAGTACGGATTAGGGTAAGGTGTAGGATTGGGGTTAGGGTTAGGGTTAGGTTTAGGGTTAGCAAATAGGTAATATTTAGGGTACAGGTAAGCATATGGAAACGAGTTAGGGTCAGGCTTGGTGTTAGGGAACTGGTTAGTGTTATTGTACGGATTAGGATTAGGGTACGGTTTAGGATTTTGTGTAGGGTTGTGGATAGTGTTAGGCTTAGACATAGGGTTAGTGTTAGCGAACAGGTAAGGTTTACGGTACACAGGAGGGTACGTAAACGTGTTAGTGTCAAAGTACATGTGAGGGCATTGCTTAATTTTGGTGTACGGGTTAAGATTAGTGTATGGGTTAGGGTATGGTGTAAGGTCGGTGTTAGCGTTGTTTAGGGAAAGGGCCAGGTTTAGCAAACGGTAAGATTTAGGGTACTGGAGAGGATATGGAAAAGTGTTAGGCTCAGGGTACGTGTTAGGGCACGGGTTAGTGTTAGTGTACGGGTTAGGATTAGGGTATGGGTTAGGGAAAGGTGTAGTGTTGGGTTTATGTTTAGATGTAGGGTTGGGGTTAGGGTTAGCGAATAGGTAACATTTAGGGTACAGGTGAGCTTATGGAAACGAGTTAGGGTCAGGGTTCATATTAGGGCACAGGTTAGTGTTAGTGTACGGATGAGGATTAGGTTACGGTTTAGGGTCACGTGTAGGGTTGGGGTTAGGGTTAGGTTTAGACATAGGGTTAGGGTTAGCGAATTGTAAGATTTAGGGTACAGGAGTGGGTATGGAAAAGTGATAGGGTCAGGGTACGTGTTAGGGCATGGATTAGTTTTAGTGTACGGGTAAGGATTAGGGTACGGGTTAGAGAAATGGGTAGGGTTGGTGTTATGGTTAGGGTTTGGGTTAGAGTTAGCGAACGGGTAAGGTTTACGGTACACGGGAGGGTACGGAAACGTGTTAGCGTCAAAGTACATGTGAGGGCATGGGTTAGTTTTTTGTACGGGTTAAGTTTAGTGTACGGGTTAGGGTATGCTGTAGGGTTGGTGTTAGCGTTATGTTTAGGGCTAGGGTTAGGGTTAGCGAATGGTAAGATTTAGGGTACAGGAGAAAATACGGAAAAGTGTTAGGGTCAGGGTACGTGTTAGGGCATGGGTTAGTGTTAGTGTATGGGTTGGGATTAGGGTACGGGTTAGGGTAAGGAGTAGGGTTGCAGTTAGGGTTAGGACTAGGGCTAGGGCTAGGGTTAGGGTTAGCGAATGCGTAAGGTTTAGGGTACAGGTGAGGGTACGAAAAGTGTTAGGGTCAGGGTACGTGTCAGGGCATGGCTTAGTATTAGTATACTGATTAGGATTAGGGTACGGTTTGGGTAAGGTTTAGGTTTCGGGTTATGGTAGGCTTTATGTCTAGGGTTAGGGTTAGCGAAATGTCTGGTTTAGGGTACAGGGGATGGTACAGAAAAGTGTTAGGTTTAGTGTATGTGTTAGGACACGTGTCAGTGTTAGTGTGTGGCTTAGGATTAGCATACGGCTTAGGGTAAGCTGTACGGTTGGGGTTAGGTCTAGGTCTAGGGCTAGGGTTAGGGTTAGTGACCGGTAAGATTTATGTTACAGGTGAGGTTACGGAAAAGTGTTAGGGTCAGGGTACGTGTTAGGGCAGAGGTTAGTGTGGGTTTACAGGTTAGGATTAGGGTATGGGTTAGGGTAATTGGTAGGGTTGGCGTTATGCTTAGTGTTAGGGGTAAGGTTAAGTTTAGTGAACGGGTAAGGTTTAGGTTACAGCTGAGTGTACGGAAATGTTTTATTGTCAAAGTACGTGTGCGGTATTGGGTTAGTGTTAGTGTACGGGCTAAGATTGGTGTACGTGTTAGGAGTAGGGATGTAGATAAATTTAGGTTTGGGGCTAGGGTTATGGTTAACAAATGGTAAAGTTTAGGGTTAGTTTAGGGTTAGGGGTAGGGGTAGGGTTAGGGTAGGTGTTAGGGCACAGGTTAGTGTTAGTGTACGGATTAGGATTAGGGTACGGGTTAAGGTTAGGTGTAGGGTTGGGGTTAGGTTTAGGTTTAGGGCTAGTGTTAGGGTTAGCGAATAGGTAACATTAGAGTACAGGTGAGAGTATGGGAAAGAGTTAAGGTCAGGGTTCATGTTAGGGCACATGTTAGTGTTAGTTTAAGGATTAGGATTAGGGTACATGTTAGGGTTAGGTGTAGGGTTGGGGTTGGGTTTAGGGTTAGGTTTAGACCTAGGGATAGGGTTAGTGAATGGTAAGGTTTAGGGTTCAGGTGTGGGTATGGAAAAGTGTTAGGGTCAGGGTAAGTGTTAAGGCACGGATTAGTGTTAGTGTACGGGTTAGGATTAGGGTACGGGTTAGGCTAATGTGTAGGGTTGGCATTATGTTTATTGTTAGGGCTAGTGTAAGGGTTAGCGAACGAGTAAGGTTTAGGTTACAGGTGAGGGTACGGAAATGTATTAGTGTCAAAGTAAGTGTGCGGGAATGGGTTAGTGTTAGTGTATGCATTAAGATTAGTGTACGTGTTAGGGTAAGGTGTAGGGTTGTAGTTAGATTTAGCTTTAGGGCTAGGGTTAGGGTTAGCGAACGCTAAGATTTAGGGTACAGGAGAGAGCAGGGTAAACATTTAGGGGCAGGGTACATGTCAAGGCCTGGATTACTGTTTGTGTACGGGTTAGGATTAGGGTACGGTTTAGGGTAAGGTGTTGGGTTGGTGTTAGGGCTTGGTTTAGGGGTATGTTTTGGGTTAGCGAACAGTAAAGTTTAAGGTACAGGTGAGGGTACAGTAAAGTCTTAGGGTCAGGATACGTTTCAGGGCACGGATTAGTATTAGTGTACTGGTTAGGATTATGGTATGGGTTAGGGTGATGTGTAGGGTTGGGTTTAGGGTTAGGTTTAGGGCTATGTTTAGGGTTAGCGAAATGTAAGGTTTAGGTTCCAGGTGATGGTCCAGAAATGTGTTAGGATCAGGGGACATGTTAGGGCACGGATTATTGTTAGTGTACTGGTTAGGATTGGGTACGCGTTAGGGTAATGTTGAGGGATGGGGCTAAGTTTACGTTTAGGTCTAGGGTTAAGGATAGCAAACGGTATGGTTTAGGGTACAGGTGAGTGTACGGAAAAGTGTTACGGTCAGGCTACCTGTTAGGGCACGTCTAGTGTTAGTGTATGGGTTAGGATTAGTGTACGGGTTAGGGTATGGTGTAGGGTTGGTGTTAGCGTTATGTTTAGGGCGAGGGTTACGGTTAGCGAACCAGTAAGTTTTAGGGTACAGGTGAGGTTACGGAAAACTTTTAGGGTCAGTGTATGTGTTAGGACACCTGTTAGTGTTAGTGTACGTGTCAGGATTAGCGTCCAGTTAGGGTAAGGTGTGTGGTTGTGGTTACTGTTAAGTTTAGGGTTAGGCTTAGGGTTAGCGAACAGGTAAGTTTTAGGGTACAGTTGAGGGTACGGAAAAGAGTTTGGGTCAGGTTATGTGTTAGGAAACGTGTTAGTGTTAATGTATGGTTAGGATTAGGGTATGGGTTAGGGTAATGGTTAGGGTTGGCGTTAGGGTTAGGGAAGGCTTAGCGAACGGTTAAGGCTTATGGTACATGTGAGTGTATGGAAACGTGTTAGTGTCAAAGTACGTGTGAGGTCATGGGTTAGTGTTAGTGTAGGGGTTAATAATAGGGTACGGGTTAGAGTAAGGTGTAGGCTTGGTGTAAGGGTTAGGTTTAAGTCTACAGTTAGGGTTAGCTATCGATTAGGTTTAGCGTACAGGTGAGGGTATGGAAAAGTGTTAGGGTCAGTGTACGTCTCAGAGCACTGGTTAGTGTTAGTGTACAGTTTAGGATTAGGGTATGGGTTAGGGTAAGATGTAGGGTTGGCGTTAGGGTTAGGTTTAGATCTCGGGTTAGGGTTAGCGAATGGGTAAGGTTTAGGTTACAGGGGAAGGTATGGAAATGTTTTAGGGTCAAAATACATTTGCGGGAATGGGTTAGTGTTAATGTACTGGTTAAGATTAGTGTACTTGTTAGGGTAAGGTGTAGGGTTGGAGTTAGATTTAGCTTTAGGGCTAGGGTTAGGGTTAGCGAAATGTAAGGCTTAGGGTACAGGTGAGGGTACAGAAAAGGGTTATGGTCCGTGTACGTGTCAGGGCATGGATTAGTATTAGGGTACGGGTTAGGATTACAGTATGGATTAGTGTTAGGGTTATGGTTAGGTTTAGGGTTAGAGTTAGCGAATAGGTAATATTTAGGGTACAGGTAAGCATATGGAAACGAGTTATGGTCAGGCTTGGTGTTAGGGCACAGGTTAGTGTTATTGTACGGAGTAGGATTAGGGTACGGGTTAGGATTTTGTGTAGGGTTGTGGATAGTGTTAGGCTTAGACCTAGGGTTAGTGTTAGCAAACAGGTAAGGTTTACGGTACACAGGAGGGTACGGAAACGTTTTAGTGTCAAAGTACATGTGAGGGCATTGCTTAATTTTGGTGTACGGGTTAAGATTAGTGTATGGGTTAGGGTATGGTGTAAGGTTGCTGTTAGCGTTGTTTAGGGAAAGGGCTAGGTTTAGTGAACGTTAAGATTTAGGGTACTGGAGAGGATATGGAAAAGTGTTAGGCTCAGGGTACGTGTTAGGGCACGGGTTAGTGTTAGTGTAAGGGTTAGGTTTAGGATATGGTTTAGGGAAAGGTGTGGGGTTGGGGTTATGTTTAGGTGTAGGGTTGTGGTTAGGGTTAGATAATAGGTAACATTTAGGGTACAGGTGAGCTTATGGAAACGAGTTAGGGTCAGGGTTCATGTTAGGGCACAGGTTAGTGTTAGTGTACGGATTAGGATTAGGGTAAGTGTTAGGGTTCGGTTTAGGTTTAGACATAGAATTAGGGTTAGCGAATGGTAAGATTTAGGGTACAGGAGTGGGTAGGGAATAGTGTTAGGGTCCGGGTACATGTTAGGGCATGGGTTAGTGTTAGTGTACAGTTAAGGTTTAGTGTACGGGTTAGGCAAATGGGTAGGGTTGGTGTTATGGATAGGGTTAAGGCTAGGGTTAGAGTTAGCGAACGGTTACGGTTTACGTTACACGGGAGGGTACGGAAACGTGTTCGTGTCAAAGTACATGTGAGGGCATGGGTGAGTTTTTTTGTACGGGTTAAGTTTAGTGCACGGGTTAGGGTATGCTGTAGGGTTGGTGTTAGCGTTATGTTTATGGCTAGGGTTAGGGTTACTGAACGGTAAGATTTAGGGTACAGGAGAAAATACGGAAAAGTGTTAGTGTCAGGGTATGTGTTAGGGCATGGATTAGTGTTAGTGTATCGGTTGGGATTAGGGTACGGGTTAGGGTAAGGGGTATGTTTGAGTTTAGGGTTAGGGCTAGGGCTAGGGCTAGGGTTAGGGTTGGCGAATGGGTAAGGTTTAGGGTACAGGTGAGGGTACGGAAAAGTGTTAGGGTCAGGGTATGTGTCAGGGCATGGCTTAGTATTAGTATACTGGTTAGGATTAGGGTACGGTTTGGGTAAGGTTTGGGATTGGGGTCTAGGTTAGCTTTATGCCTAGGGTTAGTGTTAGCAAAATGTCAGGTTTAGGGTATAGTTGATGGTACAGAAATGTTTTAGGGGTACTGTATGTGATAGGACACGTTTCAGTGTTAGTGTATGGCTTAGGATTAGCATCCGGGTTAGGGTAAGGTTTACGTTTGGTGTTAGGTCTAGGATTAGGGCTAGGGTTAGGGTTAGTGACTGGTAAGGTTTAGGGTACAGGTGAGGTTATGGAAAAGTGTTAGGGTCAGTGTACGTGTTAGGGCACGGGTTAGTGTTAGTGTACGGGTTAGGATTAGGGTATGGGTTAGGGAAAGATGTAGTGTTGGGGTTATGTTTAGGTGTAGGTTTGGGGTTAGGGTTAGCGAATAGGTAACATTTAGGGTATAGGTGAGCTTATGGAAACTAGTTAGGGTCAGGGTTCATGTTAGGGCACAGGTTAGTGTTAGTGTACGGATTAGGATTAGGGTACGGGTTAGGTTTAGGTGTAGGGTTGGGGTTAAGGTTAGGTTTAGACATAGGGTTAGGGTTAGCGAATGGTAACATTTAGGGTACAGGAATGGGTATGGAAAAGTGATAGGATCAGGGTACGTTTTAGGGCATGGATTAGTGTTAGTGTACAGGTAAGGATTAGGGTACGGGTTAGGGAAATGGGTAGGGTTGGTGTTATGGTTAGGGATAGGCATAGGGTTAGAGTTAGCGAACGGGTAAGGTTTACGTTACACGGGAGGGTACGGAAAAGTGTTATTGTCAAACTACATGTGAGGGCATGGGTGAGTTTTTTTCTACGGGTTAAGTTTAGTGTACGGGTTAGGGTATGCTGTAGGGTTGGTGTTAGCATTATGTTTAGGGCTAGGGTTAGGGTTAGCGAACGGTAAGATTTAGGGTAAAGGAGAAAATACGGAAAAGTGTTAGGGTCAGGGTACGTGTTACGGCATGGGTTAGTGTTAGTGTTCGGGTTTGGATTAGGGTACGGGTTAGGGTAAGGGGTTGGGTTGCGGTTAGGGTTAGGGCTAGGGCAAGGGCTAGGGATAGGGTTAGTGAACGGGTAAGGTTTAGATTACAGGTGAGCGTACGGAAATGTTTTATTGTCAAAGTACATGTGCGGTATTGGGTTAGTGTTAGTGTATGGGTTAAGATTAGTGTACGTGTTAGGAGTAGGGTTGTAGTTAGGTTTAGGTTTGGGGCTAGGGTTATGGTTAACAAATGGTAAAGTTTAGGGTTAGTGTTAGGGTTAGTGTTAGGTTTAGGGGTATGGGTAGGGTTAGGGTAGGTGTTAGGGCACGAGTTAGTGTTAGTGTATGGGTTATGATTATGGTATGGGTTAGGGTAAGGTGTAGGGTTGGGGTTAGGTTTAGGTTTAGGGCTAGTGTTAGGGTTAGTGAATAGATAACATTAGAATACAGGTGAGCGTATGGAAAAGAGTTAAGGTCAGCGTTCATGATAGGGCACAGGTTAGTGTTAGTTTAATTATTAGGATTAGGGTACATGTTAGGGTTAGGTGTAGGGCTGGGGTTGGTTTTAGGTTTAGGTTTAGACCTAGGGTTAGGGTTAGTGAATGGTAAGGTTTAGTGTTCAGGTGTGGGTATGGAAAAGTGTTAGGGTCAGGGTAAGTGTTAAGGCATGGATTAGTGTTAGTGTACGGGTTAGGATTAGGGTACGGGTTAGGCTAATGGGTAGGGTTGGAATTATGTTTAGTGTTAGGGCTAGGGTTAGGGTTAGCGAATAGGTAACAGTAGAGTACAGGTGAGCGTGTGTAAAAGAGTTAAGGTCAGGGTTCATGTTAGGGCACAGGTTAGTGTTAGTTTAAGGATTAGGATTAGGGTACATATAAGGGTTAGGTGTAGGGTTAGGGTTGGGTTTAGGGTTAGGTTTAGACCTAGGGTTAGGGTTAGTGAATGGTAAGGTTTAGGGTTCAGGTGTGGGTATGGAAAAGTGTTAGTGTCAGGGTAAGTGTTAAGGCACGGATTAGTGTTAGTGTACGGGTTAGGATTACGGTACGGGTTAGGCTAATGGGTAGGGTTGGCATTATGTTTAGTGTTAGGGCTAGGGTTAGGGTTAGCGAACGAGTAAGGTTTAGGTTACAGGTGAGGGTACGGAAATGTTTTAGTGTCAAAGTAAGTGTGCGGGAATGGGTTAGTGTTAGTGTACGCATTAAGATTAGTGTACGTGTTAGGGTAAGGTGTAGGGTTGTAGTTAGATTTAGCTTTAGGTCTAGGGTTAGGGTTAGCGAACGGTAAGATTTAGGGTACAGGAGAGAGTAGGGTAAAGAGTTAGGGGCAGGGTACGTGTCAGGGTATGGATTAGTGTTTGTGTACGTGTTAGGATTAGGGTACGGTTTAGGGTAAGGTGTTGGGTTGGTTTTAGGGCTTGGTTTAGGGGTATGTTTCGGGTTAGCGAACGGTAAAGTTTAGGGTACAGGTGAGGGTACAGAAAAGTGTTAGGGTCAGGATACGTTTCAGGGCACGGATTAGTATTAGTGTACTGGTTAGGATTACGGTATAGGTTAGGGTGATGGGTAAGTTTGGGTTTAGGGTTAGGTTTAGGGCTATGGTTAGGGTTAGCGAAATGTAAGGTTTAGGTTCCAGGTGATGGTCCAGAAATGTGTTAGGATCAGGGGACATGTTAGGGTACGGATTAGTGTTAGTGTACTGGTTAGGATTGGGTACGCATTAGGGTAAGGTTTAGGGATGGGTTAGGGCTAGGGTTAGGGTTAGGGTTAGGGTTAGGGTTAGGGCTAAGGCTAGGGCTAGGGTTAGGGTTAGCGAATGGTTAAGATTTAGGGTACAGGTGAGGTTACGGAAAAGTGTTAGGATCAGGGTACGTGTCAGGGCATGGCTTAGTATTAGTGTACTGGTTAGGATTAGGGTACGGTTTGGGTAAGGTTATGGGTTGGGGTTAGGGTTAGGTTTAGGGCTATGGTTAGGGTTAGCGAAATATAAGGTTTAGGGTACAGGTGATGGTACAGAAAAGTGTTAGGGTGAGTGTACGTGTTAGGACACGTGTCAGTGTTAGTGTATGGCTTAGGATTAGCATACGTGTTAGGGTAAGGTTTAGGGATGGGGTTAGGTTTACGTTTAGGTCTAGGGTTAAGGATAGCAAACGGTATGGTTTAAGGTACAGGTGAGGGTACGGAAAAGTGCTACGGTCAGGGTACCTGTTAGGGCACGTCTAGTGTTAGTGTATGGGTTAGGATTAGTGTACGGGTTAGGGTATGGTGTAGGGTTGGTGTTAGCGTTATGTTTAGGGCTAGGCTTAGGGTTAGCGAACGGGTAAGTTTTAGGGTACAGTTGAGGGTACGAGAAAGAGTTTGGGTCAGGTTATGTGTTAGGAAACATGTTAGTGTTAATGTATGGTTAGGATTAGGGTGTGGGTTAGGGTAATGGTTAGGGTTGGCATTCGGGTTAGGGATAGGCTTAGCGAACGGTTAAGACTTATGGTACATGTGAGTGTATGGAAACGTGTTAGTGTCAAAGTACGTGTGAGGTCATGGGTTAGTGTTAGTGTAGGGGTTAAAAATAGGGTACGGGTTAGAGTAAGGTGTAGGCTTGGTGTTAGGGTTAGGTTTAAGTATACAGTTAGGGTTAGCTAACGATTAGGTTTAGTGTACAAGTGAGGGTATGGAAAAGTGTTAGGGTCAGGGTACGTGTTAGGGCATTAGTTCGTGTTAGTTTATGGGTTGGGATTAGGGTACGGGTTAGGGTAAGGGGTAGGGTTGCGGTTAGGGCTAGGGCTAGGGCGAGGGTAAGGGTTAGCGAATGGGTTAGGGTTAGGGTTAGGGTTAGGGGTAGGGGTAGGGCTAAGGCTAGGGCTAGGTTTAGGGTTAGCGAATGGTTAAGGTTTAGGGTACAGGTGAGGTTACGGAAAAGTGTTAGGATCAGGGTACGTGTCAGGGCATGGCTTAGTATTAGTGTACTGGTTAGGATTAGGGTACGGTTTAGGTAAGGTTATGGGTTGGGGTTAGGGTTAGCTTTATGGCTAGGGTTAGGGTTAGCGAAATATAAGGTTTAGGGTACAGGTGATGGTACAGAAAAGTGTTAGGGTGAGTGTACGTGTTAGGACACGTGTCAGTGTTAGTGTATGGCTTAGGATTAGCATACGGGTTATGGTAAGGTGTACGGTTGAGGTTAGGTCTAGGTTTAGGGCTAGGGTTAGGGTTAGCTACCGGTAAGGTTTAGGGTACAGGTGAGGTTACGGAAAAGTGTTCGGTTCAGGGTACGTGTTAGGGCAGTGTTTAGTGTGGGTTTACAGGTTAGGATTAGGGTACGGGTTAGGGAAATTGGTAGGGTTGGCGTTATGGTTAGTGTTAGGGGTAGGGTTAAGTTTAGTGAACGGGTAAGGTTTAGTTTACAGCTGAGCATACGGAAATGTTTTACTGTCAAAGTACGTGTGCGGTATTGGGTTAGTGTTAGTATACTGGTTAAGATTAGTGTACGTGTTAGGAGTAGGTTTGTAGTTAGGTTTAGGTTTGGGGCCAGGGTTATGGTTAAAAAATGGTAAAGTTTAGGGTTAGTGTTAGGGTTAGTGTTAGGGTTAGGGGTAGGGGTAGGTTTAAGGTAGCTGTTAGGGCAACAGCTAGTGTTAGTGTATGGGTTATGATTAAGGTATGGGTTAAGGTAAGGTGTAGGGTTGGGGTTAGGTTTAGGTTTAGGGCTAGTGTTAGGGTTAGCGAATAGGTAACATTAGAGTACAGGTGAGCGTATGGAAAAGAGTTAAGGTCAGGGTTCATGTTAGGGCACATGTTAGTGTTAGTTTAAGGATTAGGATTAGGGTACATGTTAGGGTTAGGAGTAGGGTTGGGGTTGGGTTTAGGGTTAGGTTTAGACCTAGGGTTAGGGTTAGTGAATGGTAAGGTTTAGGGTTCAGGTGTGGGTATGGAAAAGTGTTAGGGTCATGGTAAGTGTTAAGGCACGGATTAGTGTTAGTGAACGGGTTAGGATTAGGGTACGGGTTAGGCTAATGGGTAGGGTTGGCGTTATGTTTAGTGTTAGGGCTAGGGTTAGGGTTAGCGAACGAGTAAGGTTTAGGTTAGAGGTGAGGGTACGGAAATGTTTTAGTGTCACAGTAAGTGTGCAGGAAAGGGTTAGTGTTAGTGTACGCATTAAGATTAGTGTACGTGTTAGGGTAAGGTGTAGGGTTGTAGTTAGATTTAGCTTTAGGCCTAGGGTTAGGGTTAGCGAACGGTAACATTTAGGGTACAGGAGAGAGTAGGGTAAAGAGTTAGGGGCAGGGTACGTTTCAGGGCATGGATTAGTGTTTGTGTACGGGTTAGGATTAGGGTACGGTTTAGGATAAGGTGTTGGGTTTGTGATAGGGCTTGGTTTAGGGGTATGTTTCGGGTTAGCGAACGGTAAAGTTTAGGGTACAGGTGAGGGTACAGAAAAGTGTTAGGGTCAGGATACGTTTCAGGGCACGGATTAGTATTAGTGTACTGGTTAGGATTACGGTATAGTTTAGGGTGATGGGTAAGTTTGGGTTTAGGGTTAGGTTTAGGGCTATGGTTAGGGTTAGCGAAATGTAAGGTTTAGGTTCCAGGTGATGGTCCAGAAATGTGTTAGGATCAGGGGACATGTTAGGGCACGGATTAGTGTTAGTGTACAGGTTAGGATTGGGTACGCGTTTGGGTAAGGTTTAGGGATGGGGTTAGGTTTACGTTTAGTTCTATGGTTAAGGATAGCAAATGGTATGGTTTAGGGTACAGGTGTGTGTACGGAAAAGTGTTACGGTCAGGGTAACTGTTAGGGCACGTCTAGTGTTAGTGTATGGGTTAGGATTAGTGTACGGGTTAGGGTATGGTGTAGGGTTGGTGTTAGCGTTATGTTTAGGGCTAGGGTTATGGTTAGCGAATCAGTAAGTTTTAGGGTACAGGTGAGGTTACGGAAAACTTTTAGTGTCAGAGTATGTGTTAGGACACCTGTTAGTGTTAGTGTACGTGTCAGGATTAGCATCCAGTTAGGGTAAGATGTGGGGTTGTGGTTAGGGTTAGGTTTAGGGCTAGGCTTTGGGTTAGCGGACGGGTGAGTTTTAGGGTACAGTTGAGGGTACGGAAAAGAGTTTGGGTCAGGTTATGTGTTAGGAAACGTGTTAGTGTTAATGTATGGTTAGGATTAGGGTGTGGGTTAGGGTAATGGTTAGGGTTGGCGTTAGGGTTAGGGATAGGCTTAGCGAACGGTTAGGCTTATGGCACATATGAGTGTAAGAAAACGTGTTAGTGTCAAAGTACGTTTGAGGTCATGGGTTAGTGTTAGTGTAGGGGTTAAAAATAGGGTATGGGTTAGAGTAAGGTGTAGGCTTGGTGTTAGGGTTAGGTTTAAGTCTACAGTTAGGATTAGCTAACGATTAGGTTTAGCGTACAGGTGAGGGTATGCAAAAGTGTTAGGGTCAGGGTATGTGTCAAGGCACTGGTTAGTGTTAGTGTACGGTTTAGGATTAGGGTATGGGTTAGGGTAACATGTAGCGTTGGCGTTAGGGTTCTGTTTAGAGCTAGGGTTAGGCTTAGTGATTGGGTAAGGTTTAGGTTACAGGGGAGGGTATGGAAATGTTTTAGGGTCAAAATCCATTTGCGGGAATGGGTTAGTGTTAGTTTACGGGTTACGATTAGTGTACGTGATAGGGTAAGGTGTAGGGTTGGAGTTAGATTTAGCTTTAGGGCTAGGGTTAGAGTTAGCGAAATGTAAGGCTTAGGGTACAGGTGAGGGTACAGAAAAGGGTTACGGTCCGTGTCGTGTCAGGGCACAGATTAGTATTAGGGTACGGGTTAGGATTACAGTACGGATTAGGGTAAGGTGTAGGATTGGGGTTAGGGTTAGGGTTAGGGTTAGGGTTAGCGTTAGCGAATAGGTAATATTTAGGGTACAGGTAAGCATATGGAAACGAGTTAGGGTCAGGCTTGGTGTTAGGACACAGGGTAGTGTTATTGTACGGATTATGATTAGGGTACGGGTTATCATTTTGTGTAGGGTTGTGGATAGTGTTAGGCTTAGACCTAGGGTTAGTGTTAACGAACAGGTAAGGTTTACGGTACACAGGAGGGTACGGAAACGTGTTAGTGTCAAAGTACATGTGAGGGCATTGCTTAATTTTGGTGTACGGGTTAAGATTAGTGTATGGGTTAGGGTATGGTGTAAGGTTGGTGTTAGCATTGTTTAGGGAAAGGGCCAGGTTTAGCGAACGATAAGATTTAGGGTACTGGAGAGGATGTGGAAAAGTATTAGGCTAAGGGTACGTTTTAGGGCACGGGTTAGTGTTAGTGTACGGGTTATGATTAGGGTATGGGTTAAGGAAAGGTGTAGGGTTCGGGTTATGTTTAGGTGTAGGGTTGGGGTTAGGGTTAGCGAATAGGTAACATTTAAGGTACAGGTGAGCCTATGGAAACGAGTTAAGGTCAGGGTTCATGTTAGGGAACAGGTTAGTGTTAGTGTACGGATTAGGATTAGGGTACAGGTTAGGGTTAGGTGTAGGGATGTGGTTAGGGTTAGGTTTAGACATAGGTTTAGGGTTAGCGAATGGTAAGATTTAGGGTACCGGAGTGGGTATGGAAAAGTGTTAGGGTCAGGGTACGTGTTAGGGCATGGATTAATGTTAGGGTATGGGTAAGGATTAGGTTACAGGTTAGGGAAATGGGTAGGGTTGGTGTTATGTTTACGGTTAGGGCTGGGGTTACAGGTAGTGAACGGGTAAGGTTTACGGTGCACGGGAGGGTACGGAAACGTGTTAGTGTGAAAGTACATGTGAGGGCATGGGTTAGTTTTTTTGTACGGGTTAAGTTTAGTGTACGGGTTAGGGTATGCTGTGGGGTTGGTGTTAGCGTTATGTTTAGGGCTAGGGTTAGGGTTAACGAACGGTAAGATTTAGCGTACAGGAGACAATACGGAAAAGTTTTAGGGTCAGGGTACGTGTTAGGGCATGGGTTAGTGTTAGTGTATGGGTTGGGATTAGGGTATGGGTTAGGGTAAGGGGTAGGGTTGCGGTTAGGTTTAGGTCTAGGCCTACGGCTAGGGTTAGGGTTAGCGAATGGGTAAGGTTTAGGGTACAGGTGAGGGTACGGAAAAGTGTCAGGGTCAGGGTACGTGTCAGGGCATGGCTTAGTGTTAGTATACTGGTTAGGATTAGGGTACGGTTTGGGTAAGGTTTAGGGTTGGGGTCAGGGTTAGCTTTATGGCTAGGGATAGGGTTAGCAAAATGTCATGTTTAGGGTACAGAAAAGTGTTAGGGTTAGTGTATGTGTTAGGACACGTGTCAGTCTTAGTGTATGGCTTAGGATTAGCATACGGGTTAGGGTAAGGTGTAAGTTCGGTGTTAGGTCTAGGTTTAGGGCTAGGGTTAGGGTTAGCGACGGGTAAGGTTTAGGGCACAGGTGAGGTTACGGAAAAGTGTTAGGGTCAGGGTACATGTTAGGGCAGGTGTAAGTGTGGGTCTACAGGTTAGGATTAGGGTACGGGTTAGGGTAATTGGTAGGGTTGGCGTTATGGTTAGTGTTAGGGGTAAGGTTAAGTTTAGTGAATGGGTAAGGTTTAGGTTACAGCTGAGCATACGGAAATGTTTTATTGTCAAAGTACGTGTGTGGTATTTGGTGAGTGTTAGTGTACGGGTTAAGATTAGTGTACGTGTTAGGAGTAGGGTTGTAGTTAGGTTTAGGTTTGGGGCTAGGGTTATGGTTAACAAATGGTAACGTTTAGGGTTAGTGTTAGGGTTAGGGGTAGGTGTAAGGTTAGGGTAGGTGTTAGGGCACGAGCTAGTGTTAGTGTATGGGTTACGATTAGGGTATGGGTTTGGGTAAGGTTTAGGGTTGGTGTTAGGTTTAGGTTTAGGGCTAGTGTTAGGGTTAGCGAATAGGTAACAGTAGAGTACAGGTGAGCGTATGGAAAAGAGTTAAGGTCAGGGTTCATGTTAGGGCACAGGTTAGTGTTAGTTTAAGGATTAGGATTACTGTACATGTTAGGGTTAGGTGTAGGGTTGGGCTTGGGTTTAGGGTTAGGTTTAGACCTCGGGTTAGGGTTAGTGAATGGTAAGGTTTAGGGTTCATGTGTGAGTATGGAAATGTGTTAGGGTCAGGGTAAGTGTTAAGGCATGGATTTGTGTTAGTGTACGGGTTAGGACTAGGCTTAGGGTTAGGGTAATGAGTAGGGTTGGCGATATGTTTAGTGTTAGGGCTAGGTTTAGGGATAGCGAACGAGTAATGTTTAGGTTACAGGTGAGGGTACGGAAATTTTTTAGTGTGAAAGTAAGTGTGCAGGAATGGTTTAGTGTTAGTGTACGCATTAACATTAGTGTACGTGTTAGGGTAAGGTGTAGGGTTGTAGTTAGATTTAGCTTTAGGCCTAGGGTTAGGGTTAGCGAACGGTAAGATTTAGGGTACAGGAGAGAGTAGGGTAAAGAGTTAGGGGCAGGGTACGTATCAGGGCATGGATTAGTGTTTGTGTACGGGTTAGGATTAGGGTACGGTTTAGGGTAACGTGTTGGGTTGGTGTTAGGGCTTGGTTTAGGGGTATGTTTCGGGTTAGCGAACGGTAAAGTTTAGGGTACAGGTGAGGGTACAGAAAAGTGTTAGGGTCAGGATACGTTTCAGGGCACGGATTACTATTAGTGTACTGGTTAGGATTATGGTATGGGTTAGGGTGATGCGTAGGGTTGGGTTTAGGGTTAGGTTTAGGGCTATGGTTAGGGTTAGCGAAATGTAAGGTTTAGGTTCCTGGTGATGTTCCAGAAATGTGTTAGCATCAGGGAACATGTTAGGGCACGGATCAGTATTAGTGTACTGGTTAGGATTGGGTATGCGTTAGGGTAATGTTTAGGGATGGGGTTAGTGTTACGTTTAGGTCTAGTGTTAAGGATAGCAAACGGTATGGTTTAGGGTACAGGTGAGCGGACGGAAATGTTTTACGGTCAGGGTACCTGTTAGGGCACGTGTAGTGTTAGTGTATGGGTTAGGATTAGTGTATGGGTTAGGGTATGGTGTAGGGTTGGTGTTAGCGTTATGTTTAGGGCTAGGGTTACGGTTAGCGAACCAGTAAGTTTTAGGGTACAGGTGAGGTTATGGAAAACTTTTAGGGTCAGTGTATGTGTTAGGACACCTGTTACTGTTAGTGTACGTGTCAGGATTAGCATCCAGTTAGGGTAAGGTGTGGGGTTGGGGTTAGGGTTAGGTTTAGGGCTAGGCTTAGGGTTAGCGAACGGGTAAGTTTTAGGGTACAGTTGAGGGTACGGAAAAGAGTTTGGGTCAGGTTTTGTGTTAGGAAACGTGTTAGTGTTAGTGTATGGTTAGGATTAGTGTATGGGTTAGGGTAATGGTTAGGGTTGGCGTTAGGGTTAGGGATAGGCTTAGCGAACGGTTAAGGCTTATGGCACATGTTAGTGTATGGAAACGTGTTAGTGTCAAACTACGTGTGAGGTCATGGGTAACTGTTAGTGTAGGGTTTAAAAATGGGGTACGGGTTAGTGTAAGGTGTAGGCTTGGTGTTAGGGTTAGGTTTAAGTCTACAGTTAGGGTTAGCTAACGATTAGGTTTAGCGTACACGTGAGGGTATGGAAAAGTGTTAGGGTCAGGGTACGTCTCAGGGCACTGGTTAGTGTTAGTGTACGGTTTAGGATTAGGGTATGGGTTAGGGTAAGATGTAGGGTTGGCGTTAGGGTTCGGTTTAGAGCTAGGGTTAGGGTTAGTGAATGGGTAAGGTTTAGGTTACATGGGAGGGAATGGAAATGTTTTAGGGTCAAAATGCATTTGCGGGACTGGGTTAGTGTTAGTGTACGGGTTAAGATTAGTGTACGTGTTAGGGTAAGGTGTAGGGTTGGAATTAGATTTAGCTTTAGAACTAGGGCTAGGGTTAGCGAAATGTAAGGCTTAGGGTACAGGTGAGGGTACAGAAAAGGGTTACGGTCCGTGTAAGTGTCAGGGCACGGATTAATATTAGGATATGCGTT
This sequence comes from Hyperoodon ampullatus, assembly GCF_949752795.1. Taxonomy (NCBI): domain Eukaryota; kingdom Metazoa; phylum Chordata; class Mammalia; order Artiodactyla; family Ziphiidae; genus Hyperoodon; species Hyperoodon ampullatus. The sequence goes on from NC_136933.1 coordinate 1,791,867, forward strand.
AGGATTACAGTATGGATTAGGGTAACGTGTAGGATTGGGGTTAGGGTTAGGGTTAGGGTTAGGGTTAGCTAATAGGTAATATTTAGGGTACAGGTAAGCATATGGAAACGAGTTAGGGTCAGGCTTGGTGTTAGGGCACAGGTTAGTGTTATTGTACGGATTAGGATTAGGGTACGGGTTAGGATTTTCTGTAGGGTTGAGGATAGTGCTAGGCTTAGACCTAGGGTTAGTGTTAGTGAACAGGTACGGTTTACCGTACACAGGAGGGTACGGAAACGTGTTAGTGTCAAAGTACAAGTGAGGGCATTGCTTAATTTTGGTGTACGGGTTAAGGTTAGTGTATGGGTTAGGGTATGGTGTAAGGTTGGTGTTAGCGTTGTTTAGGGAAAGGGCTAGGTTTAGCGAACGGTAAGATTTAGGGTACTGGAGAGTATATGGAAAAGTGTTAGGCTCAGGGTATGGGTTAGGGCACGGGTTAGTGTTAGTGTATGGGTTAGGATTAGGGTATGGGTTAGGGAAAGGTGCAGGGTTGGGGTTATGTTTAGGTGTAGGGTTGGGGTTAGGGTTAGAGAATAGGTAACATTTAGGGTACAGGTGAGCTTGTGGAAACGAGTTAGGGTCAGGGTTCATGTTAGGGCACAGGTTAGTGTTAGTGTACGGATTAGGATTAGGGTAAGGGTTAGCGTTAGGTTTAGGTTTAGACATATGGTTAGGGATAGCGAATGGTAAGATTTAGGGTACAGGAGTGGGTATGGAAAAGTGTTAGGGTTAGGGTACGTGTTAGGGCATGGGCTAGTGTTAGTGTATGGGTTGGGATTAGGGTACGTGTTAGGGTAAGGTGTAGGGTTGCGGTTAATATTAGGGCTAGGACTCGGGCTAGTGTTAGGTTTAGCGTATGGGTAAGGTTTAGGGTACAGGTGAGGGTACAGAAAGTGTTAGGTTCAGGATACGTGACAGGGCATGGCTTAGTATTAGTATACTGGTTAGGATTAGGGTACGGTTTGGGTAAGGTTTAGGGTTGGGGTTAGGGTTAGCTTTATGGCTAGGGTTAGGGTTAGCGAAATGTCAGGTTTAGGGTACAGGTGATGGTACAGAAAAGTGTTAGGGTTAGTGTATGTGTTAGGACACGTGTCAGTGTTATTGTATGGCTTAGGATTAGCATACGTGTTAGGGTAAGGTGTACGGTTGGGGTTAGGTCTAGGTTTAGGGCTAGGGTTAGGGTTAGCGACCGGTAAGGTTTAGGGTACAGGTGAGGTTACGGAAAATTGTTAGAGTCAGGGTACGTGTTAGGGCAGGCGTTAGTGTGGGTTTACAGGTTAGGATTAGGGTACGGGTTACGGTAATTGGTAGGGTTGGCGTTATGGTTAGTGTTAGGAGTAGGGTTAAGTTTAGTGAACGGGTAAGGTTTAGGTTACAGCTGAGCGTACGGAAATATTTTATTGTCAAAGTACTTGTGCGGTATTGGGTTAGTGTTAGTGTACGGGTTAAGATTAGTGTACGTGTTAGGAGTAGGGTTGTAGTTAAGTTTAGGTTTGGGGCTAGGGTTATGGTTAACAAATGGTAAAGTTTAGGGTTAGTGTTAGGGTTAGGGGTAGGGTTAGGGTTAGGGGTAGGGTTAGGGTAGGTGTTAGGGCACGAGTTAGTGTTAATGTATGGGCTATGATTAGGGTATGGGTTAGGGTAAGGTGTAGGGTTGGGGTTAGGTTTAGGTTTAGGGCTAGTGTTAGGGTAAGCGAATAGGTAACATTAGAGTACAGGTGAGCGTATGGAAAAGAGTTAAGGTCAGTGTTCATGTTAGGGCACAGGTTAGTGTTAGTTTAAGGATTAGGATTAGGGTACATGTTAGGGTTAGGTGTAGGGTTGGGTTTGGGTTTAGGGTTAGGTTTAGACCTAGGGTTAGGGTTAGTGAATGGTAAGGTTTAGGGTTCAGGTGTGGGTATGGAAAAGTGTTAGGGTCAGGGTAAGTTTTAAGGCATGGATTAGTGTTAGTGCACGGGTAAGGATTAGGGTATGAGTTAGGGAAAGGTGTAGGGTTGGGATTATGTTTAGGTGTAGGGTTGGGGTTAGGGTTAGCGAATAGGTAACATTTAGGGTACAGGTGAGCTTATGGAAACGAGTTAGGGTCAGGGTTCATGTTAGCTCACAGGTTAGTGTTACTGTACGGATTAGGAGTAGGGTACGGGTTACGGTTAGGTGTAGGGTTGGGGTTAGGGTTACGTTTAGACATAAGGTTAGGGTTAGCGAATGGTAAGATTTAGGGTACAGGAGTCGGTATTGAAAAGTGTTAGGGTCAGGGTACGTGTTAGGGCATGGATTAGTGTTAGTGTATGGGTAAGGATTAGGGTACGGGTTAGGAAAATGGGTAGGGTTTGTGTTATGGTTAGCGTTAGGGCTAGGGTTAGAGTTAGCGAACGGGTAAGGTTTACGGTGCACGGGAGGGTACGGAAACGTGTTAGTGTCACAGTTCATGTGAGGGCATGGGTTAGTTTTTTTGTACGGGTTAAGTTTAGTGTATGGATTAGGGTATGCTGTAGGGTTGGTGTTAGGGTTATATTTAGGGCTAGGGTTAGGGTTAGCGAATGGTAAGATTTAGCGCAGAGGAGACAATACGGAAAAGTTTTAGGGTCAGGGTACGTGTTAGGGCATGGGTTAGTGTTAGTGTATGGGTTGGGATTAGGGTATGGGTTAGGGTAAGGTGTAGGGTTGCAGTTAGGGTTAGGTCTAGGGCTAGGTCTAGGGTTAGGGTGAGCGAATGGGTAAGGTTTAGGGTACAGGTGAGGGTACGGAAAAGTGTTAGGTTCAGGGTACGTGTCAGGGCATGGCTTAGTGTTAGTATACTGGTTAGAATTAGGGTACAGTTTGGGTAAGGTTTAGGGTTGGGGTCAGGGTTAGCTTTATGGCTAGGGTTAGGGTTAGCAAAATGTCAGGTTTAGGGTACAGGTTATGGTACAGAAAAGTGTTAGGGTTAGTGTATGTGTTAGGACACGTGTCAGTCTTAGTGTATGGCTTAGGATTAGCATACGGGTTAGGGTAAGTTGTACGTTAGGTGTTAGGTCTAGGTTTAGGGCTAGGGTTAGGGTTAGTGACGGGTAAGGTTTAGGGCACAGGTGAGGTTACGGAAAAGTGTTAGGGTCAGTGTACGTGTTAGGGCAGGGGTAAGTGTGGGTCTACAGGTTAGGATTAGGGTACGGGTTAGGGTAATTGGTAGGGTTGGCGTTATGGTTAGTGTTAGGGGTAGGGTTAAGTTTAGTGAACAGGTAAGGTTTAGGTTACAGCTGAGCATACGGAAATGTTTTATTGTCAAAGTACGTATGTGGTATTTGGTTAGTGTTAGTGTATGGGTTAAGATTAGTGTGCGTGTTAGGAGTAGGGTTGTAGTCAGGTTTAGGTTTGGGGCTAGGGTTATGGTTAACAAATGGTAAAGTTTAGGGTTAGTGTTAGGGTTAGTGTTAGGGTTAGGGGTAGGGGTAAGGTTAGGGTAGGTGTTAGGGCACGAGCTAGTGTTAGTGTATGGGTTCTGATCAGGGTATGGGTTAGGGTAAGGTGTAGCGTTGGGGTTAGGTTTAGGTTTAGCGCTAGTGTTAGGGTTAGCGAATAGGTAACAGTAGAGTACAGGTGAGCGTATGGAAAAGATTTAAGGTCAGGGTTCATGTTCGGGCACAGGTTAGTGTTAGTTTAAGGATTAGGATTAGGGTACATGTTAGGGTTAGTTGTAGGGTTGAGGTTGGGTTTAGGGTTAGGTTTAGACCTAGGGTTAGGGTTAGTGAATGGTAAGGTTTAGGGTTCAGGTGTGGGTATGGAAAAATGTTAGGGTCAGGGTAAGTGTTAAGGCACGGATTAGTGTTAGTGTACGGGTTAGGATTAGGATACGTGTTAGGCTAATGTGTAGGGTTGGCGTTATGTTTAGTGTTAGGGCTAGGGTTAGGGTTAGCGAACGAGTAAGGTTTAGGTTACAGGTGAGGGTACGGAAATGTATTAGTGTCAAACTAAGTGTGTGGGAATGGGTTAGTGTTAGTGTACGCATTATGATTAGTGCACTTGTTAGGGTAAGGTGTAGGGTTGTAGTTAGATTTAGCTTTAGGGCTAGGGTTAGGGTTAGCGAACGATAAGATTTAGGTTACAGGAGAGAGTAGGGTAAAGAGTTAGGGGCAGGGTACGTGTCAGGGCATGGATTAGTGTTTGTGTACGGGTTAGGATTAAGGTACGGTTTAGGGTAAGGTGTTGGGTTGGTGTTAGGGCTTGGTGTAGGGGTATGTTTCGGGTTAGCGAACGGAAAAGTTTAGTGTACAGGTGAGGGTACAGAAAAGTGTTAGGGTCAGGATACGTTTCAGGGCACGGATTAGTATCAGTGTACTAGTTAGGATTACTGTATGGGTTAGGGTGATGTGTAGGGTTGGGTTTAGGGTTAGGCTTAGTTCTATGGTTAGGGTTAGCGAAATGTAAGCTTTAGGTTACAGGTGATGGATCAGAAATGTGTTAGGATCAGGGGACATGTAAGGGCACTGATTTGTGTTAGTGTACTGGTTAGGATTGGGTACGTGTTAGTGTAAGGTTTAGGGATGGGGTTAGGTTTACGTTTAGGTCTAGGGTTAAGGATAGCAAACGGTATGTTTTAGGGTACAGGTGAGTGTATGGAAAAGTGTTACGGTCAGGGAACCTGTTAGGGCACGTCTAGTGTTAGTGTATGGGTTAGGATTAGTGTACGGGTTAGGGTATGGTGTAGGGTTGGTGTTAGCGTTATGTTTAGTGCTAGGGTTACGGTTAGCGAACCAGTAAGTTTTAGGGTACAGGTGAGGTTACGGAAAACTTTTAGGGTCACTGTATGTGTTAGGACACCTGTTAGTGTTAGTGTACGTGTCAGGATAGGCATCCAGTTAGGGTAAGCTGTGGGGTTGGGGTTAGGGTTAGGTTTAGGGCTAGGCTTAGGGTTAGCGAACGGGTAAGTTTTAGGGTACAGTTGAGGGTACAGAAAAGAGTTTGGGTCAGGTTATGTGTTAGGAAACGTGTTAGTGTTAATGTATGGTTAGGATTAGGGTATGGTTTAGGGTAATGGTTAGGGTTGGCGTTAGGGTTTGGGATAGGTGTAGCGAACAGTTATGGCTTATGGTACACGTGAGTGTATGGAAACATGTTAGTGTCAAAGTACGTGTGAGGTCATGGGTTAGTGTTAGTGTAGGGGTTAAAAATAGGGTACGGTTTAGAGTAATATGTAGGCTTGGTGTTAGGGTTAGGTTTAAGTCTACAGTTAGGGTTAGCTAACGATTAGGTTTAGCGTACAGGTGAGGGTATGGAAAAGTGTTAAGGTCAGGGTACGTCTCAGGGCACTGGTTAGTGTTAGTGTACGTTTTAGGATTAGGGTATGGGTTAGGGTAAGATATAGGGATGGCGTTAGGGTTAGGTTTAGAGCTAGGGTTAGGGTTAGCGAATGGGTAAGGTTTAGGTTACAGGGGAGGGTATGGAAATGTTTTAGGGTCAAAATACATTTGCGGGAATGGGTTAGTGTTAGTGTACGGGTTAAGATTAGTGTACGTGTTAGGGTAAGGTGTAGGGTTGGAGTTAGATTTAGCTTTAGGGCTAGGGTTAGGGTTAGCGAAATGTAAGGCTTAGGGTACAGGTGAGGGTACAGAAAAGGGTTACAGTCCATGTACGTGTCAGGGCATGGATTAGTATGAGTGTACGGGTAAGGATTACAGTACAGATTAGGGTAAGGTGTAGGATTGGGTTTAGGGATAGGGTCAGGGTTAGGGTTAGGGTTAGGGTTAGCGAACAGGTAATATTTAGGGTACAGGTAAGCATATGGAAACGAGTTAGGGTCAGGCTTGGTGTTAGGGCACAGGTTACTTTTATTGTACGGATTAGGATTACGGTATGGGTTAGGATTTTCTGTAGGGTTGTGGATAGTGTTAGTCTTAGACATAGGGTTAGCGTTAGCTAAAAGCTAAGGTTTACGGTACACAGGAGGATACGGAAACGTGTTATTGTCAAAATACATGTGAGGGCATTGCTTAATTTTGGTGTACAGGTTAACATTAGTGTATGGGTTAGGCTATGGTGTAAGGTTGGTGTTAGCGTTGTTTAGGGAAAGGGCTAGGTTTAGCGAACGGTAAGATTTAGAGTACTGGAGAGGATATGGAAAACTGTTAGGCTCAGGGTACGTGTTAGGGCACGGGTTAGTGTTAGTGTACAGGTTAGGATTACGATATGGGTAGGGACAGGTGTAGGGTTGGAGTTAGGTTTAGGTCTAGGGTTGGGGTTAGGGTTAGCGAATAGGTAACATTTAAGGTACAGGTGAGCTTATGGAAACGAGTTAGGGTCAGGGTTCATGTTAGGGCACAGGTTAGTGTTAGTGCATGGATTAGGATTAGGGTACGGGTGAGGGATAGGTGTAGGGTTGGGGTTAGGGTTAGGTTTAGACATAGGGTTAAGCTTAGCGAATGGTAAGATTTAGGGTACAGGAGTGGGTATGGAAAAGTGTTAGGGTCAGGGTACATGTTAGGGCATGGATTACTGTTAATGTACGGGTAAGGATTAGGGTACGGGTTAGGGAAATGGGTAGGCTTGGTGTTATGGTTAGGGTTAGGGCTAGGGTTAGAGTTAGCGAAGGGGTAAGCTTTACGGTACACGGGAGGGTACGGAAACGTGTTAGTGTCAAAGTACATGTGAGGGCATGGGTTAGTTTTTTTGTCCCGGTTAAGTTTAGTGTACAGGTTAGGGTATGCTGTAGGGTTGGTGTTAGCGTTATGTTTAGGGCTAGGATTAGGGTTAGCGAATGGTAAGATTTAGGGTGCAGGAGAAAATACGGAAAAGTGTTAGGGTCAGGGTACGTGTTAGGGCATGGGTTAGTGTTAGTGTATGGGTTGGGATTAGGGTACGGGTTAGGGTTAAGGGTAGGGTTGCAGTTAGGGTTAGGGCTAGGGCTATGGCTACGGTTATGGTTAGCGAATGGGTAAGGTTTAGGGTACAGGTGAGGTTACGGAAAAGTGTTAGGGTACGGGTAGGTGTTAAGGCACGGATTAGTGTTAGTGTACGGGTTAGGATTAGGGTACATGTTAGGGTAAGGTGTAGGGTTGTGGTTAGGTTTAGGTTTAGGGCTAGTGTTAGGGTTAGCGAATAGGTAACATTAGAGTACATGTGAGCCTATGGAAAAGAGTTAAGATCAGGGTTCATGTTAGGGCACAGGTTAGTGTTAATTTAAGGATTAGGATTAGGGTACATGTTAGGGTTAGGTGTAGGGTTGGGGTTGAGTTTAATGTTAGGTTTAGACCTAGGGTTAGGGTTAGTGAATGGTAAGGTTTAGGGTTCAGGTCTGGGTATGGAAAAGTGTTAGTGTCAGGGTAAGTGTTAAGGCATGGATTAGTGTTAGTGTACGGGTTAGGATTAGGGTACGGGTTAGGCTAAGGTGTAGGGTTGGCGTTATGTTTAGTGTTAGGGCTAGGGTTAGGGTTAGCGAACGAGTAAGGTTTAGGTTACAGGTGAGGGTACTGAAATGTATTAGTGTCAAAGTAAGTGTGCAGGAATGGGTTAGTGTTAGTGTACGCATTAAGATTAGTGTACGTGTTAGGGTAAGGTGTAGGGTTGTAGTTAGATTTAGCTTTAGGGCTATGGTTAGGGTTAGTGAACGGTAAGATTTAGGGTACAGGAGAGAGTAGTGTAAAGAGTTAGGGGCAGAGTACGTGTCAGGGCATGGATTAGTGTTTGTGTACGGGTTAGGATTAAGGTACGGTTTAGGGTAAGGTGTTGGGTTGGTGTTAGGGCTTGGTTTAAGGGTATGTTTCGGGTTAGCGAACGGGAAAGTTTAGGGTACAGGTGAGGGTACAGAAAAGTGTTAGGGTCAGGGTACGTTTCAGGGCACGGATTAGTATTAGTGTACTGTTTAGGATTATGGTATGGGTTAGGGTGATATGTAGGGTTGGGTTTAGGGTTAGGTTTAGGGCCATGGTTAGGGTTAGCGAAATGTAAGGTTTAGGTTCCATGTGATGATCCAGAAATGTGTTAGGATCAGGGGACATGTTAGGGCACGGATTAGTGTTAGTGTACTGGTTAGGTTTGGGTACGTGTTAGGGTAAGGTTTAGGGATGGGGTTAGGTTTATGTTTAGGTCTAGGGTTAAGGATAGCAAACGGTATGGTTTAGGGTACAGGTGAGTGTACAGGAAAGTGTTACGGTCAGGGTACCTGTTAGGGCACGTCTAGTGTTAGTGTATGGGTTAGGATTAGTGTACGGGTTAGGGTATTGTGTAGGGTTGGTGTTAGCGTTATGTTTAGGGCTAGGGATACGTTTAGCGAACCAGTAAGTTTTAGGGTACAGGTGAGGTTACGGAAAACTTTTAGGGTCAGTGTATGTGTTAGGGAACCTGTTAGTGTTAGTGTACGTGTCACGATCAGCGTACAGTTAGGGTAAGGTGTGGGGTTGGGGTTAGGGTTAGGTTTAGGGCTAGGCTTAGGGTTAGCGAACGGGTAAGTTTTAGGGTACAGTTGAGGGTACCGAAAAGAGTTTGGGTCAGGTTATGTGTTAGGAAACGTTTTAGTGTTAATGTATGGTTAGGATTAGGGTATGGGTTAGGGTAATGGTTAGGGTTGGCATTAGGGTTAGGGATAGGCTAAGCGAAAGGTTAAGGCTTATGGTACATGTGAGTGTATGGAAACGTGTTAGTGTCAAAGTACGTGTGAGGTCATGGGTTAGTGTTAGTGTATGGGTTAAAAATAGGGTACGGGTTACAGTAAGGTGTAGGCTTGGTCTTAGAGTTAGGTTTAAGTCTACAGTTAGAGTTAGCTAACGATTCGGTTTAGCGTACAGGTGAGGGTATGGAAAAGTTTTAGGGTCAGAGTATGTCTCAGGGCACTGGTTAGTGTTAGTGTATGGTTTAGGTTTAGGGTATGGGTTAGGGTAATATGTAGGGTTGGCGTTAGTGTTTGGTTTAGAGCTAGGGTTAGGGTTAGTGAATGGGTAAGTTTTAGGTTACAGGGGAGGGTATGGAAATGATTTAGGGTCAAAATACATTTGTGGGAATGGGTTAGTGTTAGTGTGCAGGTTAAGATTAGTGTACGTGTTAAGGTAAGGTGTAGGATTGGACTTAGATTTAGATTTAAGGCTAGGGTTAGGGTTAGCGAAATGTAAGGCTTAGGGTACAGGTGAGGGTACAGAAAAGGGTTACGGTCCATGTACGTGTCAGGGCACGGATTAGTATTAGTGTACGGGTTAGGATTAGAGTACGGATTAGGATAAGTTGTAGGATTGGGGTTAGGTTTTGGGTTAGTGTTAGGGTTAAGGTTAGCGAATAGGTAATATTTAAGGTACAGGTAAGCATATGGAAACGAGTTAGGTTCAGGGTTCATGTTAGGGCACAGGTTAGTGTTATTGTACGGATTAGGGTACGGGTTAGGATTTTGTGTAGGGTTGTGGATAGTGTTATGCTTAGACCTAGGGTTAGTGTTAGCGAACAGGTAAGGTTTACGGTACACTGGACGGTACGGAAACGTGTTAGTGTCAAAGTACATGTGAGGGCATTGCTTAATTTTGGTTTACCGGTTAAGATTAGTGTATGGGTTAGGGTATGGTGTAAGGTTGGTGTTAGCGTTGTTTAGGGAAAGGGCTAGGTTTAGCGAACGGTAAGATTTAGGATACTGCAGAGGATATGGAAAAGTGTTAGGGTTAGGGTACGTGTTAGAGCACGGGTAGGTGTTAATGTACGGGTTAGGATTAGGGTATGGGTTAGGGAAAGGTGTAGGGTTGGGGTTATGTTTAGTGGTAGGGATGGGGTTAGGGTTAGCGAATAGGTAACATTTAGGGTACAGGTGAGCTTATGGAAACGAGTTAGGGTCAGGGTTCATGTTAGGGCACAGGTTAGTGTTATTGTACGGATTAGGTTTAGGGTACGGGTTACGGTTAGGTGTAGGGTTGGGGTTAGGGTTAGGTTTAGACATAGGGTTAGGGTTAGCAAAAGGTAAGATTTAGGGTACAGGAGTGGGTATGGAAAAGTGTTTGGGTCAGGGTACGTGTTAGGGCATGGATTAGTGTTAGTGTACAGGTAAGGATTAGGGTACGGGATAGGGAAATGGGTAGGGTTGGTGTTATGGTTAGGGTTAGGGCTAGGGTTAGAGTTAGTGAAGGGGTAAGGTTTACGGTACACTGGAGGCTTAGGGTTAGGGCTAGCGTTAGGGTTAGTGAATGGGTAAGGTTTAGGGTACAGGTGACCGTACGGAAAAGTGTTAGGGTCAGGGTATGTGTCAGGGCATGGCTTAGTATTAGTATACTGGTTAGGATTACGGTACGGTTTGGGTAAGGTTTATGGTTGGGTTTAGGGTTAGCTTTATGGCTAGGGTTATGGTTAGCGAAATCTCAGGTTTAGGGTACAGGTGATGGTACAGAAATGTGTTAGGGTTAGTGTATGTGTTAGGACATGTGTCAGTGTTAGTGTATGGCTTAGGATTAGCATACGGGATAGGGTAAGGTGTACGTTTCGGGTTAGGTCTAGGTTTAGGTCAAGTGTTTGGGTTAGCGACCGGCAAGCTTTAGGGTACAGGTGAGGTTACGGAAAAGTGTTAGGGTCAGTGTACGTGTTAGGGCAGGGGTTAGTGTGGGTTTACAGTTGAGGATTAGGGTACGGGATAAGGTAGTTGGTAGGGTTGGCATTATGGTTAGTGTTAGGGGTAGGGTTAAGTTTAGTGAACGGGTAAGGTTTAGGTTACAGCTGAGCGTACGGAAAAGTTTTATTGTCAAAGTACGTGTGCGGTATTGGGTTAGTGTTAGTGTACGCGTTAAGATTAGTGTGCGTGTTAGGAGTAGGTTTGTAGTTAGGTTTAGGTTTGGGGCTAGGGTTATGGTTAACAAATGTAAAGTTTAGGGCTAGTGTTAGGGTTAGTGGTAGGGGTAGGTTAGGTGTTAGTGCATGAGTTAGTGTCACTGTAAGGGTTATGATTAGGGTACGGGTTAGGGTAAGGTGTAGGGTTGGGGTTAGGTTTAGGTTTAGGGCTAGGGTTAGGTTTAGCAAAATGTAAGGCTTAGGCTACAGGTGAGGGTACAGAAAAGGTTTACGGTCCGTGTACGTGTCAGGGCATGGATTAGTATTAGTGAACGGGTTAGGATTACAGTGCGGATTAAGATAAGGTGTAGGATTGGGGTTAGGGTTAGGGTTAGGGTTAGGGTTAGGGTTAGGGAATAGGTAATATTTAGGGTACAGGTAAGCATATGGAAACGAGTTAGGTTCAGGGTTCATGTTAGGGCACAGGTTAGTGTTATTGTACTGATTAGGATTAGGGTACGGGTTAGGATTTTGTGTACGGTTGTGGATAGTGTTAGGCTTAGACCTAGGGTTAGTGTTAGCGAACAGGTAAGGTTTACGGTACACAGGAGGGTACGGAAACGTGTTATTGTCAAAATACATGTGAGGGCATTGCTTAATTTTGGTGTACCGTTTAAGATTAGTGTATGGGTTAGGGTATGGTGCAAGGTTGGTGTTAGCGTTGTTTAGGGAAAGGGCTAGGTTTAGCGAATGGTAAGATTTAGGGTACTGGAGAGGATATGGAAAAGTGTTACGCTAAGGATACGTGTTAGGGCACGGGTTAGTGTTAGTGTACGGGTTAGGATTAGGGTATGGGTTAGGGAAAGGTGTAGGGTTGGGGTTATGTTTAGGTGTAGGGTTGTGGTTAGGGTTAGAGAATAGGTAACATTTAGGGTACAGGTGAGCTTATGGAAACGAGTTATGTTTAGGGTTCATGTTAGGGCACAGGTTAGTGTTAGTGTACGGATTAGGATTAGGGTACGGGTTAGGGTTAGGTGTAGGGATGTGGTTAGGGTTAGGTTTAGACATAGGGTTAGGGTTAGCAAAGGGTAAGTTTTATGGTACAGGAGTGGGTATGGAAAAGTGTAAGGGTCAGGGTACGTCTTAGGGCATGGATTAGTGTTATTGTACAGGCAAGGATTAGGGTACGTGTGAGGGAAATGAGTAGGATTGCTGTTATGGTTAGGGTTAGGTCTAGAGTTAGAGTTAGCGAAGGGGTAATGTTTACGGTACACTGGATGGTTAGAGTTAGGTCAAGCATTAGGGTTAGCGAATGGGTAACGTTTAGGGTACAGCTGAGGGTACAGAAAAGTGTTAGGGTCAGGGTACGTGTCAGGGCATGGCTTAGTATTAGTATACTGGTTAGGATTAGGGTACGGTTTGGGGTAAGGTGTTGGGTTGGTGTTAGGGCTTGGTTTAGGGTTATGGTTCGGGTTAGCGAACGGGAAAGTTTAGGGTACAGGTGAGGGTACAGAAAAGTGTTAGGGTCAGGATACGTTTCAGGGCACGGATTAGTATTAGTGTATTGGTTAGGATTATGGTATGGGTTAGGGTGATGGGTAGGGTTTGGTTTAGGGTTAGGTTTAGGGCTATGGTAAGGGTTAGCGAAATGTAAGGTTTAGGTTCCAGATGTTGGTCCAGAAATGTGTTCAGATGAGGGGACATGTTAGGGCACGGATTAGTGTTAGTGTACTGGTTAGGATTGGGTACGCGTTAGGGTAAGGTTTAGGGATGGGGTTAGGTTTACGTTTAGGTCTAGGGTTAAGGATAGCAAACGGTATGATTATGTTACAGGTGAGTGTACAGAAAATTGTTACGGTCAGGGTACCTGTTAGGGCACGTCTAGTGTTAGTGTATGGGCGAGGATTAGTGTACGGGTTAGGGTATGGTGTAGGGTTGGTGTAAGCATTAGGTTTAGGGCTAGGGTTACGGTTAGCAAACCAGTAAGTTTTAGGGTACAGGTGAGGTTACGGAAAACTTTTAGGGTCAGTGTATGTGTTAGGACACCTGTTAGTGTTAGTGTATGTGTCAGGATTAGCGTCCAGTTAGTGTCTGCTGTGGGGTTGGGGTTAGGGTTAGGTTTAGGGCTAGGCTTAGGGTTAGCGAACGGGTAAGTTTTAGGGTACAGTTGAGGGTATGGAAAATAGTTTGGGTCAGGTTATGGGTTAGGAAACGTGTTAGTGTTAATGTATGGTTAGGATTAGGGTATGGGTTAGGGTAATGTTTAGCGTTGGCGTTAGGGTTAGGGATAGGTTTAGCGAATGGTTAAGGCTTATGGTACATGTGAGTGTATGGAAACGTGTTAGTGTCAAAGTACGTGTGAGGTCATGGGTTAGTGTTAGTGTAGGGGTTAAAAATAGGGTACGGGTTAGAGTAAGGTGTAGGCTTGGTGTTAGGGTTAGGTTTAAGTCTACAGTTAGGGTTAGCTAACGATTAGGTTTAGCATACAGGTGAGGGTATGGAAAAGTGTTAGGGTCAGGGTACGTCTCAGGGCACTGGTTAGTGTTAGTGTATGGTTTAGGATTAGGGTATGGGTTAGGGTAAGATGTAGGGTTGGCGTTAGGGTTAGGTTTAGAGCTAGGGTTAGGGTTAGCGAATGGGTAAAGTTTATATTACAGGGGAGGGTATGGAAATGATTTAGGGTCAAAATACATTTGTGGGAATGGGTTAGTGTTAGTGTACGGGTTAAGACTGGTGTACGTGTTAGGGTAAGGTGTAGGGTTGGAGTTAGATTTAGATTTAGGACTAGGGTTAGGGTTAGTGAAATGTAAGGCTTAGAGTACAGGTGAGGGTATAGAAAAGGGTTACGGTCCGTGTACGTGTCAGGGTACGGATTAGTATTAGGGTACGTGTTAGAAATACAGTACGGATTACAATAGGTGTACGATTGGGGTTAGGGTTAGGGTTAGGGTTAGCGAATAGGTAATATTTAGGGTACAGTTAAGCATATGGAAATGAGTTAGTGTCAGGTTTGGTGTTAGGGCACAGGTTAGTGTTATCGTACGGATTAGGATTAGTGTACGGTTTAGGACTTTGTGTAGGTTTGTGGATAGTGTTAGGCTTAGACCTAGGATTAGTGTTAGCGAACAGGTAAGGTTTACGGTACACAGGAGGGTACGAAAACGTGTTAGTGTCAAAGTACATGTGAGGGCATTGCTTAATTTTGGTGTACGGGTTAAGATTTGTGTATGGGTTAGGGTATTGTGTAAGGTTGGTGTTAGCGTTGTTTAGGGAAAGGACTAGGTTTAGCGAACGGTAAGATTTAGGGTACTGGAGAGGATATTGAAAAGTGTTAGGTTCAGGATACGTTTTAGGGCATGGGTCAGTGTTAGTGTACGGTTTAGGATTAGGGTATGGGTTAGGGAAAGGTGTAGGGTTGGGGTTATTTTCAGGTGTAGGGTTGGGGTTAGGGTTAGCGAATAGGTAATATTTAGGGTACAGGTGAGCTTATGGAAACAACTTAGTGTCAGGGTTCATGTTAAGGCAAAGGTTAGTGTTAGTGTACGAATTAGGTTTAGGGTATGGGTTAGGGTTAGGTGTAGGTTTGGGGTTAGGGTTAGGTTTAGACATAGGATTAGGGTTAGCGAATGGTAAGATTTACGGTACAGGATTGGGTATGGAAAAGTGTTAGGGTCAGGGTACGTGTTAGGGCATGGATTAGTGTTAGTGTACGGTTAAGGATTAGGGTACGGTTTAGGGAAATGGGTAGGGTTGGTGTTATGGTTAGCATTAGGGCTAGGGATAGAGTTAGCGAACGGGTAAGATTTACGGTACACGGGAGGGTAGGGAAACGTGTTAGTGTCAAAGTTCATGTGAGGGCATTGGTTAGTTTTTTTGTACGGGTTACGTTTAGTGTACGGGATAGGGTATGCTGTAGGGTTGGTGTTAGCGTTATGTTTAGGGCTAGGGTTAGTGTTAGCGAATGGTAAGATTTAGGGTACAGGCGAAAATACGGAAAAGTGTTAGAGTCAGGGTACGTGTTAGGGCATGGGTTAGTGTTAGTGTATGGGTTGCGATTAGGGTAAGAGGTAGGGTTGCGGTTAGGGTTAGGGCTAGAGCTAGGGCAAGGGTTAGGGTTAGCGAATGGGTAAGGTTTAGGGTACAGGAGAAGGTACGGAAAATTGTTAGGGTCAGGGTACGTGTCAGGGCATCGCTTAGTATTAGTATACTGGTTAGGATTAGGGTACGGTTTGGGTAAGGTTTAGGGTTGGGGTTAGGTTTAGCTTTATGGCTAGAGTTAGGGTTAGTAAAATGTCAGGTTTAGGGTACAGGTGATGGTACAGAAAAGTGTTAGGGTTAGTGTATGTGTTAGGATACATGTCAGTGTTAGAGTATGGCTTAGGATTAGCATACGGGTTAGGGTAAGGTGTACGGTTGGGGTTAGGTCTAGGTTTAAGGCAAGGGTTAGGGTTAGCGACCGGTAAGGTTTAGGATACAGTTGAGGTTGCGGAAAAGTGTTAGGGTCAGGGTACGTGTTAGGGGAGGGGTTACTGTAGGTTTACCAGTTAGGATTTGGGTGCGGGTTAGGGTAATTGGTAGGGTTGGCGTTATGGTTAGTGTTAGGGATAGGGTTAAGTTTAGTGAACGGGTAAGTTTTAGGTTACAGCTGAGCGTACAGAAATGTTTTATTGTCAAAGTGCATGTGCGGTATTGGGTTAGTGTTAGTGTACGGGTTAAGATTAGTGTACGTGTTAGGGTAAGGAGTAGGGTTGTAATTAGGTTTCGGTTTGGGTCTAGGGTTATGTTTAACAAATGGTAAAGTTTAGGGTTAGTGTTAGAATGAGTTTTAGGGTAGGTGTTAGGGCACGAGTTAGTGTTAGTGTATGGGTCATGATTACGTTATGGGTTAGTGTAAGGTGTAGGGTTGGGGTTAGGTTTAGGTTTAGGGCTAGTGTTAGGGTTAGCGAATAGGTAACATTAGAGTACAGGTGAGCGTATGGAAACGAGTTAGGGTCAGGGTTCGTGTTAGGGCACAGGTTAGTGTTAGTTTAAGGATTAGGATTAGGGTACATGTTAGGGCTAGGTGTAGGGTTGGGGTTGGGTTTAGGGTTAAGTCTAACCCTAGGGTTCGGGTTAGTGAATGGTAAGGTTTAGGGTTCAGGTGTGTGTATGGAAAAGTGTTAGGGTCAGGGTAAGTGTTAAGGCACGGATTAGTGTTAGTGTACGGGTTAGGATTAGGGTACGGGTTAGGCTAATGTGTAGGGTTGGCGTTATGTTTAGTGTTAAGGCTAGGGTTAGGGTTAGCGAACGAGTAAGGTTTAGGTTACAGGTGAGGGTACGGAAATGTATTAGTGTCAAAGTAAGTGTGTGGGAATGGGTTAGTGTTAGTGCACGCATTAATATTAGTGTACGTGTTAGGGTAAGGTGTAGGGTTGTAGTTAGATTTAGCTTTAGGGCTAGGGTTAGGGTTAGCGAATGGTAAGATTTAGGGTACAGGAGAGAGTAGGGTAAAGATTTAGGGGCAGGGTACGTGTCAGGGCATGGATTAGTGTTTGTGTACGGGTTAGGATTAGGGTATGGTTTAGGGTAGGTGTTGGGTTGGTGTTAGGGCTTGGTTTAGGGTTATATTTTGGGTTAGCGAACTGTAAAGTTTAGGGTACAGGTGAGGGTACAGAAAAGTGTTATGGTCAGGATACGTTTCAGGGCACAGATCAGTATAAGTGTACTGCTTAGGATTATGGTATGGGTTAGGGTGATGTGTAGGTTTGGGTTTAGCGTTAGGTTTAGGGCTATGGTTAGGGTTGGCAAAATGTAAGGTTTAGGTTCCAGGTGATTGTCCAGAAATGTGTTAGGATCAGGGGACATGTTAGGACACGGATTAGTGTTAGTGTACTGGTTAGGATTGGGTACGCGTTAGGGTAAGGTTTAGGGATGGGGTTAGGTTTACGTTTATGTCTAGAGTTAAGGATAGCAAACGGTATGGTTTAGGGTACAGGTGAGTGTACGGAAAAGTTTTACGGTCAGGGTACCTGTTAGGGCACGTCTAGTGTTAGTGTATGGGTTAGGATTAGTGTACGGGTTAGGGTATGGTGTAGGGTTGGTGTTAGCGTTATGTTTAGGTCTAGGTTTACGGTTAGCGAACCAGTAAGTTTTAGGGTACAGGTGAGGTTACGGAAAACTTTTAGGGTCAGTGTATGTGTTAGGACACCTGTTAGTGTTAGTGTACGTGTCAGGATTATTGTCCAGTTAGGGTAAGGTGTGGGGTTGAGGTTAGGGTTAGGTTTAGGGCTAGGCTTAGGGTTAGCGAACGGGTAAGTTTTAGGGTACAGTTGAGGGTACGGAAAAGAGTTTGGGTCAGCTTATGTGTTAGGAAACGTGTTAGTGTTAATGTATGGTTAGGATTAGGGTATGGGTTAGGGTAATCTTTAGCGTTGGCATTAGGGTTAGGGATAGTCTTAGCGAACGGTTAAGGCTTATGGCACATGTTAGTGTATGGAAACGTGTTAGTGTCAAAGTACGTGTGAGGTCATGGGTTAGTGTTAGTGTAGGGGTTAAAAATAGGGTACGGGTTAGAGTAAGGTGTAGGCTTGGTGTTAGGGTTAGGTTTAAGTCTAAAGTTAGGGTTACCTAACGATTAGGTTTAGCGTACAGGTGAGGGTATGGAGAAGTGTTAGGGTCAGGGTAGGTCTCAGGGCACTGGTTAGTGTTAGTGTACGGTTTAGGATTAGGGTATGGGTTAGGGTAAGATATAGGGATGGCGTTAGGGTTCGGTTTAGAGCTAGGGTTAGGGTTAATGAATGGGTAAGGTTTAGGTTACAGGGGAGGGTATGGAAATGTTTTAGGGTCAAAATACATTTGCGGGAATGGGTTAGAGTTAGTGTACGGGTTAAGATTAGTGTACGTGTTAGGGTAAGGTGTAGGGTTGGAGTTAGATTTAGCTTTAGGGCTAGGGTTACGGTTAGCGAAATGTAAGGCTTAGGGTACAGGTGAGGGTACAGAAAAGGGTTACGGTCCGTGTATGTGTCAGGGCACGGATTAGTATTAGTGTACGGGTTAGGATTACAGTACGGATTAGGGTAAGGTGTAGGATTGGGGTTAGGGTTAGGGTTAGGGTTAGCGAATAGGTAATATTTAGGGTACAGGTAAGCATATGGAAACGAGTTAGGGTCAGGCTTGGTGTTAGGGCACATGTTAATGTTATTGTACGTATTAGGATTAGGGTACGGTTTAGGATTTTGTGTAGGGTTGTGGATAGTGTTAGGCTTAGACCTAGGATTAGTGTTAGCGAACACGTAAGGTTTACGGTACTCAGGAGGGTATGGAAATGTGTTAGTGTCAAAGTACATGTGAGGGCATTGCTTAATTTTGGTGTACGGGTTAAGGTTAGTGTATGGGTTAGGGTATGGTGTAAGGTTGGAGTTAGCGTTGTTTAGGGAAAGGGCGAGGTTTAGCGAATGGTAAGATTTTGGGTACTGGAGAGGATATGGAAAAGTGTTAGGCTCAGGGTACGTGTTAGGGCACGGGTTAGTGTTAGTTTACCGGTTAGGATTAGGGTATGGGTTAGGGAAAGGTGTAGGGTTGGGGTTATGTTTAGGGGTAGGGTTAGGTTTAGGGTTAGCGAATAGGTAACATTTAGGGTACAGATGTGCTTATGGAAACGAGTTATGGTCAGGGTTCATGTTAGGGCACAGGTTAGTGTTAGTGTACGGATTAGGATTAGGGTAAGGTTTACGGTTAGGTTTAGGTTTAGACATAGGGTTAGTGTTAGCGAATGGTAAGATTTAGGGTACAGGAGTGGGTATGGACAAGTTTTAGGGTCACGGTACGTGTTAGGGCATGGGCTAGTGTTAGTGTATGGGTTGGGATTGGGTACGGGTTAGGGTAAGGGGTAGGGTTGCGTTTAGGGTTAGGGCTAGGGCTAGGGCTAGGGTTAGGGTTAGCGAATGGGTAAGGTTTAGGGTACAGGTGAGGGTACGGAAATGTGTTAGGTTCAGGGTACGTGTCAGGGCATGGCTTAGTATTAGTATACTGGTTAGGATTAGGGTATGGTTTGGGTAAGATTTAGGGTTGGGGTTATGGTTAGCTTTATGGCTAGAGTTAGGGTTAGCGAAATGTCAGGTTTAGGGTACAGGTGATGGTACAGAAAAGTGTTAGGGTTAGTGTATGTGTTAGGACAAGTGTCAGTGTTAGTGTATGGCTTAGGATTAGCCTACATGTTAAGGTAAGGTGTACGGTTGGGGTTAGGTCTAAGTTTAGGGCTAGGGTTAGGGTTAGCGACCGGTAAGGTTTAGGGTACAGGTGAGGTTATGGAAAAGAGTTAGGGTCAGGGTACGTGTTAGGGCAGGGGTTAGTGTGGGTTTACAGGTTAGGATTAGGGTACGGGTTAGGGTAATTGGTAGGGTTGGCGTTATGGTTAGTGTTAGGGGTAGGGTTAAGTTTAGTGAACGGGTAAGGTTTAGGTTACAGCTGAGCATACGGAAATGTTTTATTGTCAAAGTACTTGTGCGGTATTGGCTTAGTGTTAGTGTACGGTTTAAGATTAGTGTACGTGTTAGGAGTAGGGTTGTAGTTAAGTTTAGGTTTGGGCTAGGGTTATGTTTAACAAATGGCAAAGTTTAGGGTTAGTGTTAGGGTTAGTGTTAGGGTTAGGGGTAGGGGTAGTGTTAGGGTAGGTGTTAGGGCACGAGTTAGTGTTAATGTATGGGTTATGATTAGGGTATGGGTTAGGGTAAGGTGTAGTGTTGGGGTTAGGTTTAGGTTTAGGGCTAGTGTTAGGGTAAGCGAATAGGTAACTTTAGAGTACAGGTGAGCGTATGGAAAAGAGTTAAGTTCAGTGTTCATGTTAGGGCACAGGTTAGTGTTAGTTTAAGGGTTAGGATTAGGGTACATGTTAGGGTTAGGTGTAGGGTTTGGTTTGGGTTTAGGGTTTGGTTTAGACCTAGGGTTAGGGTTAGTGAATGGTAAGGTTTAGGGTTCAGGTGTGGGTATGGAAAAGTGTAAGGGTCAGGGTAAGTTTTAAGGCATGGATTAGTGTTAGTGTACGGGTTAGGATTAGGGTACGGGTTAGGTTAATGGGTAGGGTTGGCGTTATGTTTAGTGTTAGGGCTAGGGTTATGGTTAGCGAACGAGTAAGATTTAGGTTACAGGTGAGGGTACGGAAATGTATTAGTGTCAAAGTCAGTGTGCGTGAATGCGTTAGTGTTAGTGTACACATTAAGATTAGTGTACGTGTTAGGGTAAGGTGTAGGGTTGTAGTTAGATTTAGCTTTAGGGCTAGGGTTAGGGTTAGCAAACGGTAAGGTTTAGGGTACAGGAGAGAATAGGGTAAAGAGTTAGGGGCAGGGTACGTGTCAGGGCATGGATTAGTGTTTGTGTACGGGTTAGGATCAGGGTACGGTTTAGGGTAAGGTGTTGGGTTGGTGTTAGGGCTTGGTTTAGGGGTATGTTTTGGGTTAGCGAACGGGAAAGTTTAGGGTACAGGTGAGGGTACAGAAAAGTGTTAGGGTCAGGATACGTTTCAGGGCACAGATTACTATTAGTGTACTGGTTAGGATTATGGTATGGGTTAGGGTGATGGGTAGGGTTGGGTTTAGGGTTAGGTTTAGTGCTATGGTTAGGGTTAGCGAAATGTAAGGTTTAGGTTCCAGGTGATGTTCCAGAAATGTGTTAGGATCAGGGGACATGTTAGTTCACGGATCAGTATTCGTGTACTGGTTAGGATTGGATACGCGTTAGGGTAAGGTTTAGGAATGGGGTTAGGTTTACGTTTAGGTCTAGTGTTAAGGATAGCAAACGGTATGGTTTAGGGTACAGGTGAGTGTACGGAACTGTTTTACGGTCAGGGTACCTGTTAGGTCACGTGTAGTGTTAGTGTAAGGGTTAGGATTAGTGTATGGGTTAGGGTATGGTGTAGGGTTTGTGTTTAGGGCTAGGGTTACGGTTAGTGAACCAGTAAGTTTTAGGGTACAGGTGAGGTTACGGAAAACTTTTAGGGTCAGTGTATGTGTTAGGACACCTGTTAGTGTTAGTGTACGTGTCAGGATTAGCGTCCAGTTAGGGTAAGGTGTGGGGTTGGGGTTAGGGTTAGGTTTAGGGCTAGTCTTAGTATAAGCCGACGGGTAAGTTTTAGGGTACAGTTGAGGGTACGGAAAAGAGTTTGGGTCAGGATATGTGTTAGGAAACGTGTTAGTGTTAATGTATGGTTAGGATTAGTGTATGGGTTAGGGTAATGGTTAGGGTTGGCGTTAGGGTTAGGGATAGGCTTAGCGAACGGTTAAGGTTTATGGCACATGTTAGTATATGGAAACGTGTTAGTGTCAAAGTACGTGTGAGGTCATGGGTTAGTGTTAGTGTAGGGGTTAAAAATAGGGTACGGGTTAGAGTAAGGTGTAGGCTTGGTGTTAGGGTTACGTTTAAGTCTACAGTTAGGGTTAGCTAACGATTAGGTTTAGCGTACAGGTGAGGGTATGGAAAAGTGTTAGGGTCAGGGTACGCCTCAGGGCACTGGTTAATGTTAGTGTACGGTTTAGGATTAGGGTATGGGTTAGGGTAAGTTGTAGGGTTGGCATTAGGGTTAGGTTTAGAGCTAGGTTTAGGGTTAGTGAATGGGTAAGGTTTAGGTTACAGGGGAGGGTATGGAAATGTTTTATGGTCAAAATACATTTGCGGGAATGGGTTAGTGTTAGTGTACGGGATAAGATTAGTGTACGTGTTAGGGTAAGGTGTAGGGTTGGAGTTAGATTTAGCTTTAGGGCTAGTGCTAGGGTTAGCGAAATGTAAGGCTTAGGGTACAGGTGAGGGTACAGAAAAGGGTTACGGTCCGTGTAAGTGTCAGGGCACGGATTAATATTAGGGTACAGGTTAGGATTAAGGTACAGATTAGGGTAAGGTGTAGGATTGGGGTTAAGGTTTGGGTTAGGGTTAGGGTTAGCGAATAGGTAATATTTAAGGTACAGGTAAGCATATGGAAACGAGTTAGGGTCAGGCTTGGTGTTAGGGCACAGGTTAGTGTTATTGTACGGATTAGGATTAGGATACGGGTTAGGATTTTCTGTAGGGTTGAGGATAGTGTTAGGCTTAGACCTAGGGTTAGTGTTAGCGAACAGTTAAGGTTTACGGTACACAGGAGGGTACGGAAACGTGTTAGTGTCAAAGTACATGTGAGGGCATTGCTTAATTTTGGTGTACGGGTTAAGGTTAGTGTATGGGTTAGGGTATGGTGTAAGGTTGGTGTTAGCGCTGTTTAGGGAAAGGGCTAGGTTTAGCGAACGGTAAGATTTAGGGTACTGGAGAGGATATGGAAAAGTGTTAGGCTCAGGGTACGTGTTAGGGCACGGGTTAGTGTTAGTGTACGGGTTAGGATTAGGGTATGGGTTAGGGAAAGGTGTAGGGTTGGGGTTATGTTTAGGTGTAGGGTTGTGGTTAGGGTTAGAGAATAGGTAACATTTAGGGTACATGTGAGCTTACGGAAACGAGTTAGGGTCAGGGTTCATGTTAGGGCACAGGTTAGTGTTAGTGTACGGATTAGGATTAGGGTAAGGGTTAGGGTTAGGTTTAGGTTTAGACATATGGTTAGGGATAGCGAATGCTAAGATTTAGGGTACAGGAGTGGGTATGGAAAAGTGTTAGGGTCAGGGTACATGTTAGGGCATGGGCTAGTGTTAGTGTATGGGTTGGGATTAGGGTACGGGTTAAGGTAAGGTGTAGGGTTGCTGTTAGGGTTAGGGCTAGGGCTAGGGCTAGGGTTAGGTTTAGCGTATTTGTAAGGTTTAAGGTACAGGTGAGGGTACGGAAAAGTGTTAGGTTCAGGATACGTGACAGGGCATGGCTTAGTATTAGTATACTGGTTAGGATTAGGGTACGGTTTGGGTAAGGTTTAGGGTTGGGGTTAGGGTTAGCTTTATGGCTAGGGTTAGGGTTAGCGAAATGTCAGGTTTAGGGTACAGGTGATGGTACAGAAAAGTGTTAGGGTTAGTGTATGTGTTACGACACGTGTCAGTGTTAGTGTATGGCTTAGGATTAGCATACGTGTTAGGGTAAGGTGTACGGTTGGGGTTAGGTCTAGGTTTAGGGCTAGGGTTAGGGTTAGCGACCGGTAAGGTTTAGGGTACAGGTGAGGTTACGGAAAATTGTTAGAGTCAGGGTACGTGTTAGGGCAGGGGTTAGTGTGGGTTTACAGGTTAGGATTAGGGTACGGGTTATGGTAATTGGTAGGGTTGGCGTTATGGTTAGTGTTAGGGGTAGGGTTAAGTTTAGTGAACGGGTAAGGTTTAGTTTACAGCTGAGCGTATGGAAATGTTTTATTGTCAAAGTACTTGTGCGGTATTGGGTTAGTGTTAGTGTACGGGTTAAGATTAGTGTACGTGTTAGGAGTAGGGTTGTAGTTAAGTTTAGGTTTGGGGCTAGGGTTATGGTTAACAAATGGTAAAGTTTAGGGTTAGTGTTAGGGTTAGTGTTAGGGTTAGGGGTAGGGGTAGGGTTAGGGTAGGTGTTAGGGCACGAGTTAGTGTTAATGTATGGGTTATGATTAGGGTATGGGTTAGGGTAAGGTTTAGGGTTGCAGTTAGTTTTAGGTTTAGGGCTAGTGTTAGGGTAAGAGAATAGGTAACATTAGAGTACAGGTGAGTGTATGGAAAAGAGTTAAGTTCAGTGTTCATGTTAGGGCACAGGTTAGTGTTAGTTTAAGGATTAGGATTAGGGTACATGTTAGGGTTAGGTGTAGGGTTGGGTTTGGGTTTAGGGTTAGGTTTAGACCTAGGGTTAGCGTTAGTGAAAGGTAAGGTTTAGGGTTCAGGTGTGGGTATGGAAAAGTGTTAGGGTCAGGGTAAGTTTTAAGGCAAGGATTAGTGTTAGTGTACGGTTTAGCATTAGGGTATGGGTTAGGGAAAGGTGTAGGGTTGGGGTGATATTTAGGTGTAGGGTTGGGGTTAGGGTTAGCGAATAGGTAAAATTTAGGGTACAGGTGAGCTTATGGAAAAGATTTAGGGTCAGGTTTCATGTTAGGGCACAGGTTAGTCTTACTGTACGGATTAGGATTAGGGTACGGGTTACGATTAGGTGTAGGGTTGGGGTTAGGGTTACGTTTAGACATAGGGTTAGGGTTAGCGAATGGTAAGATTTAGGGTACAGGAGTCGATATTGAAAAGTGTTACGGTCAGGGTACGTGTTAGGGCATGGATTAGTGTTAGTGTACGGGTAAGGATTAGGGTACGGGTTAGGGAAATGTGTAGGGTTGGTGTTATGGTTAGGGTTATGGCTAGGGTTAGAGTTAGCGAACAGGTAAGGTTTACGGTGCACGGGAGTGTACAGAAACGTGTTAGTGTCACAGTTCATGTGAGGGCATGGGTTAGTTATTTTGTACAGGTTAAGTTTAGTGTACGGATTAGGGTATACTGTAGGGTTGGTGTTAGTGTTATATTTAGGGCTAGTGTTAGGGTTAGCGAATGGTAAGATTTAAGTTACAGGAGAGAGTAGGGTAAATAGTTAGGGGCAGGGTACGTGTCAGGGCATGGATTAGTGTTTGTGTACGTGTTAGGATTAGGGTAAGGTTTAGGGTAAGGTGTTGGGTTGGTGTTAGGGCTTGGTTTAGGGGTATGTTTCGTGTTAGCGAACGGTAAAGTTTAGGGTACAGGTGAGGGTACAGAAAAGTGTTAGGGTCAGGATACGTTTCAGGGCACGGATTACTATTAGTGTACTGGTTAGGATTATGGTATGGGTTAGGGTGATGCGTAGGGTTGGGTTTAGGGTTAGGTTTAGTGCTATGGTTAGGGTTAGCGAAATGTAAGGTTTAGGTTCCAGGTGATGATCCAGAAATGTGTTAGGATGAGGGGACATGTAAGGGCACTGATTAGTGTTAGTGTACTGGTTAAGATTGTGTACAAGTTAGGGTAAGGTTTAGGGATGGGGTTAGGTTTACGTTTAGGTCTAGGGTTAAGGATAGCAAACGGTATGGTTTAGGGTACAGGTGAGTGTACGGAAAAGTGTTACGGCCAGGGTACCTGTTAGGGCACGTCTAATGTTAGTGTATGGGTTAGGATTAGTGTATGGGTTAGGGTATGTTGTAGGGTTGGTGTTAGCGTTATGTTTAGGGCTAGGGTTACGGTTAGCGAACCAGTAAGTTTTAGGGTACAGGTGAGGTTACGGAAAACTTTTAGGGTCAGTGTATGTGTTAGGACACCTGTTAGTGTTAGTGTACATCTCAGGATTAGCGTCCAGTTAGGGTAAGCTGTGGGGTTGGGGTTAGGGTTAGGTTTAGGGCTAGGCTTAGGGTTAGCGAACGGGTAAGTTTTAGGGTACAGTTGAGTGTACGGAATAGAGTTTGGCTCAGGTTATGTGTTAGGAACCGTGTTAGTGTTAATGTATGGTTAGGATTAGGGTATGGGTTAGTGTAACGGTTAGGGTTGGCGTTAGGTTTAGGGATAGGCTTAGCGAACGGTTAAGGCTTATGGCACATGTGAGTGTATGGAAACGTGTTAGTGTCAAAGTACGTGTGAGGTCATGGGTTAGTGTTAGAGTAGGGGTTAAAAATAGGGTACGGGTTAGAGTAAGGTGTAGCTTGGTGTTAGGGTTAGGTTTAAGTCTACAGTTAGGGTTAGCTAACGATTAGGTTTAGCGTACACGTGAGGGTATGGAAAAGTGTTAGGGTCAGGGTACTTCTCAGGCACTGGTTAGTGTTAGTGTACGGTTTAGGATTAGGGTATGGGTTACGGTAAGATGTAGGGTTGGCGTTAGGGTTAGGTTTAGAGCTAGGGTTAGGGTTAATGAATGGGTAAGGTTTAGGTTACAGGGAGGGTATGAAATGTTTAGGGTCAAAATACATTTGCGGGAATGGTTAGTGTTAGTGTACCGGTTTGATTAGTGTACGTGTTAGGGTAAGGGGTAGGGTTGGAATTAGATTTAGCTTTAGGCTAGGGTTACGGTTAGCGAAATGTAAGGTAAGGCTTAGGGTACAGGTGAGGGTACAGAAAAGCGTTACGGTCCGTGTACGTGTCGGGGCACGGATTAGTAGTAGGGTACGGGTTAGGATCACAGTACGGATTAGGGTAAGGTGTAGGATTGGGTTTAGGGTTAGGGTTAGCGAATAGGTAATATTTAGGGTACAGGTAAGCATATGGAAACGAGTTAGGGTCAGGCTTGGTGTTAGGGCACATGTTAGTGTTATTGTACGGATTAGGATTAGGGTACGGGTTAGGATTTTCTGTAGGGTTGAGGATAGTGTTAGGCTTAGACCTAGGATTAGTGTTAGCGAACAGGTAAGGTTTACGGTACACACGGGGGTACGGAAACGTGTTAGTGTCAAAGTACATGTGAGGGCATTGCTTAATTTTGGTGTACGGGTTAAGGTTAGTGTATGGGTTAGGGTATGGTGTAAGGTTGGTGTTAGCGTTGTTTAGGGAAAGGGCTAGGTTTAGCGAACGGTAAGATTTAGGGTACTGGAGAGGATATAGAAAAGTGTTAGGCTCAGTGTACGTGTTAAGGCACGGGTTAGTGTTAGTGTACCGGTTAGGATTAGGGTATGGGTTAGGGAAAGGTGTAGGGTTGGGGTTATGTTTAGGTGTAGGGTTGTGGTTAGGGTTAGAGAATAGGTAACATTTAGGGTACAGGTGAGCTTATGGAAACGAGTTAGGGTCAGGGTTCATGTTAGGGCACAGGTTACTGTTAGTGTACGGATTAGGATTAGGGTAAGGGTTAGGGTTAGGTTTAGGTTTAGACATATGGTTAGGGATAGCGAATGGTAAGATTTAGGGTACAGGAGTGGGTATGGAAAAGTGTTAGGGTCAGGGTACGTGTTAGGTTATGGGTAAGTGTTAGTGTATGGGTTGGGATTAGGTTACGGGTTAGGGTAAGGTGTAGGGTTGCGGTTAGGGTTAGGGCTAGGGCCAGGGCTAGTGTTAGGTTTAGCGTATGGTTAAGGTTTAGGGTACTGGTGAGGGTACGGAAAAGTGTTAGGTTCAGGGTACGTGACAGGGCATGGCTTAGTATTAGTATACTGGTTAGGATTAGTGTACGGTTTCGGTAAGGTTTAGGGTTGGGTTTAGGGTTAGCTTTATGGCTAGGGTAAAGGTTAGCGAAATGTCAGGTTTAGGGTACAGGTGATGGTACAGAAAAGTGTTAGGGTTAGTGTATGTGTTACGACACGTGTCAGTGTTAGTGTATGGCTTAAGATTAGCATACGTGTTAGGGTAAGGTGTACGGTTGGGGTTAGGTCTAGGTTTAGGGCTAGGGTTAGGGTTAGCGACCGGTAAGGTTTAGGGTACAGGTGAGGTTACGGAAAATTGTTAGAGTCAGGGTACGTGTTAGGGCAGGGGTTAGTGTGGCTTTACAGGTTAGGATTAGGGTACGCATTAGGGTAATTTGTAGGGTTGGCGTTATCATTAGTGTTAGGGGTAGGGTTAAGTTTAGTGAACGGATAAGGTTTTGGTTACAGCTGAGCGTACGGAAATGTTTTATTGTCAAAGTACGTGTGCGGTATTTGGTTAGTGTTAGGGTACAGGTTAAGATTAGTGTACGTGTTAGGAGTAGGGTTGTAGTTAGGTGTAGGTTTGGGGCTAGGGTTATGGTTAACAAATAGTAAAGTTTAGGGTTAGTGTTAGGGTTAGTGTTAGGGTTAGTGTTAGGGGTAGGGTTAGGGTAGGTGTTAGGGCACGAGTTAGTGTTACTGTATGGGTTATGATTAGGGTATGGGTTAGGGTAAGGTGTAGGCTTGGGGTTAGGTTTAGGTTTAGGGCTAGTGTTTGGGTTAGCGGATAGGTAACAGTAGAGTACAGGTGAGCGTATTGAAAAGAGTTAAGATCAGGGTTCATGTTAGGGCACAGGTTAGTGTTAGTTTAAGGATTAAGATTAGGGTACATGTTAGGGTTAGGTGTAGGGTTGGTGTTGGGTTTAGGGTTAGGTTTAGACCTAGGGTTAGGGTTAGTGAATGGTAAGGTTTAGGGTTCAGGTGTGGGTATGGAAAAGTGTTAGGGTCAGGGTAAGTGTTAAGGCACAGATTAGTGTTAGTGTACGGGTTAGGATTAGGCTACGGGTTAGGCTAATGGGTAGGGTTGGCGTTATGTTTAGTGTTAGGGCTAGGGTTAGGGTTAGCGAACGAGTAAGGTTTAGGTTACAGGTGAGGGTACGGAAATGTATTAGTGTCAAAGTAAGTGTGCGGGAATGGGTTAGTGTTAGTGTATGCATTAAGATTAGTGTACATTTTAGGGTAAGGTGTAAGTTTGTAGTTAGCTCTAGCTTTAGCGCTAGTGTTAGGGTTAGTGAACGGTAAGATTTAGGGTACAGGTGAGAGTAGGGTAAAGAGTTAGGGGCAGGGTACATTTCAGGGCATGCATTAGTGTTTGTGTACGGGTTAGGATTAGGGTACAGTTTAGGGTAAGGTGTTGGGTTGGTGTTAGGGCTTGGTTTAGGGGTATGTTTCGCGTTAGTGAACGGGAAAGTTTAGGGTAGAGGTGAGGGTACAGAAAAGTGTTAGCTTCAGGATACGTTTCAGGGCACGGATTAGTATTAGTGTACTGGTTAGGATTATGGTATGGGTTAGGGAGATGGGTAGGGTTGGGTTTAGGGTTAGGTTTAGGGCTATGGTTAGGGTTAGCGAAATGTAAGGTTTAGGTTCCAGGTGATGGTCCAGAAATGTGTTAGGATCAGGGGACATGTTAGGGGACTGATTAGTGTTAGTGTACTGGTTAGGATTGGGTACGCGTCAGGGTATGGTTTAGGGATGTGGTTAGGTTTACGTTTAGGTCTAGGGTTAAGGATAGCAAACGGTATCGTTGAGGGTACAGGTGAGTGTACGGAAAAATGTTGTGGTCAGGGTACCTGTTAGGGCACGTCTAGTGTTAGTGTATGGGTTAGGATTAGTGTACGGGTTAGGCTATGGTGTAGGGTTGGTATTAACGTTATGTTTAGGGCTAAGGTTACGATTAGCGAACCAGTAAGTTTTAGGGTACAGGTGAGGTTACAGAAAACTTTTAGGGTCAGTGTATGTGTTAGGACACCTGTTAGTGTTAGTGTACGTGTCAGGATAAGCGTCCAGTTAGGGTAAGGTGTGGGGTTGGGGTTAGGGTTCGGTTTAGAGCTAGGCTTAGGGTTAGCGAACGGGTGAGTTTTAGGGTACAGTTGAGGGTACGGGAAAGAGTTTGGGTCAGCTTATGTGTTAGGAAACGTGTTAGTGTTAATGTATGGTTAGGATTAGGGTATGGGTTAGGGTAATGGTTAGGGTTGGCGTTAGGGTTAGGGATAGGCTTAGCGAACGGTTAAGGCTTATGGTACATGTAAGTGTATGGAAACGTGTTAGTGTCAAAGTTCGTGTGAGGTCATGGGTTAGTGTTAGTGTAGGGGTTAAAAATAGGGTACCTGTTAGAGTAAGGTGTAGGCTTGGTGTTAGGTTTAGGTTTATGTCTACAGTTAGGGTTAGCTAACGATTAGGTTTAGCGTACAGGTGAGGGTATGGAAAAGTGTGAGGGTCAGGGTACGTCTCAGGGCACTGGTAAGTGTTAATGTACGGTTTAGGATTAGGGTATGGGTTAGGGTAAGATGTGGGTGGGCGTTAGGGTTAGGTTTAGAGCTAGGGTTAGGGTTAGCGAATGGGTAAGCTTTAGGTTACAGGGGAGGGTATGGAAATGTTTTAGGGTCAAAATACATTTGCGGGAATGGGTTAGTGTTAGTGTATGGGTTAAGATTAGTGTACGTCTTAGGGTAAGGTGTAGGGCTGGAGTTAGATTTAGCTTTAGGGCTAGGGTTAGGGTTAGCGAAATGTAAGGCTTAGGCTACAGGTGAGGGCACACAAAAGGGTTAAGGTCCGTGTACGTGTCAGGGCACGGATAAGTATTAGGGTACGGATTAGGATTACAGTACGGATTAGGGTAAGGTGTAGGATTGTGTTTAGGGTTAGGCTTAGGGTTAGGTTTAGGGTTAGCGAATAGGTAATATTTAGGGTACAGGTAAGCATATGGAAACGAGTTAGGGTCAGGCTTGGTGTTAGGGCACAGGTTAGTGTTATTGTACGGATTAGGATTACAATATGGGTTAGGATTTTGTGTAGGGTTGCGGATAGTGTTAGGCTTAGACCTAAGGTTAGTGTTAGTGAGCAGGTAAGGTTTACGGTACACAGGAGGGTACGGAAACGTGTTAGTGTCAAAGTACATGTGAGGGCATTGCTTAAATTTGGTGTACGGGTTAAGATTAGTGTATGGGTTAGGGTATGGTGTAAGGTTGGTGTTAGCATTGTTTAGGGAAAGGGCTAGGTTTAGTGAACGGTAAGATTTAGGGTACTGGAGAGGTTATGGAAAAGTGTTAGGGTCATGGTACGTGTTAGGGCACGGGTTAGTGTTAGTGTACCGGTTAGGATTAGGGTATGGGTTAGGGAAAGGTGTAGGGTTGGGGTTATGTTTAGGTGTAGGGTTGGGATTAGGGTTAGCGAATAGGTAACATTTAGGGTACAGGTGAGCTTATGGAAACGAGTTAGGGTCAGGGTTCATGTTAGGGCACAGGTTATTGTTAGTGTACGTATTAGGATTAGGGTACGGTTTAGAGTTAGGTGTAGGGTTGGAGTTAGGGTTAGGTTTAGACATAGGGTTAGGGTTAGCGAATGCTAAGATTTAGGGTACAGGAGTGGGTATGGAAAAGTGATAGGGTCACGGTACGTGTTAGGGCATGGATTAGTGTTAGTGTACGGGTAAGGATTAGGGTAAGGGTTAGGGAAATGGGTAGGGTTGGTGTTATGGTTAGGGTTAGGGCTAGGGTTAGAGTTAGCGAGAGGGTAAGGTTTACGGTACACGGGAGGGTATGGAAACGTGTTAGTGTCAAAGTACATGTGAGGGCATGGGTGAGTTTTTTTGTACTGGTTAAGTTTAGTGTACGGGTTAGGGTATGCTGTAGGGTTGGTGTTAGCGTTATGTTTAGGGCTAGGGTTAGGGTTAGCGAACGGTAGGATTTAGGGTACAGGAGAAAATACGGAAAAGTGTTAGGGTCCGGGTACGTGTTAGGGCATGGGTTAGTGTTAGTGTATGGGTTGGGATTAGGGTACTGGTTAGGGTAAGGTGTAGGGTTGCGGTTAGGGTTAGGGCTAGGGCTAGGGCTAGGGTTAGGGTTAGCGAATGGGTAAGGTTTAGGGTACAGGTGAGGGTACGGAAAAGTGTTAGGGTCAGGGTACGTGTCAGGGCATGGCTTAGTATTAGTATACTGGTTAGGATTAGGGTACGGTTTGGGTAAGGTTTAGGGTTGGGGTTAGGGTTAGCTTTATGGCTAGGGCTAGGGTTAGCGAAATGTCAGGTTTAGGGTACAGGTGATGGTACAGAAAAGTGTTAGGGTTAGTGTATGTGTTAGGACACGTGTCAGTGTTAGTGTATGGCTTAGGATTAGCATACAGGTTAGGGTAAGGTGTACGGTTGGGTTTAGGTCTGGGTTTAGGGCTAGGGTTAGGGTTAGCGACCGGTAAGGTTTAGGGTACAGGTGA
The DNA here is from genome assembly GCF_949752795.1 of Hyperoodon ampullatus. Classification (NCBI taxonomy): domain Eukaryota; kingdom Metazoa; phylum Chordata; class Mammalia; order Artiodactyla; family Ziphiidae; genus Hyperoodon; species Hyperoodon ampullatus. Next base: position 1,823,032 of record NC_136933.1, read on the forward strand.
GGTTACGGAAAAGTGTTAGGGTCAGGGTACGTGTTAGGGCAGGTTTGAGTCTGGGTTTACAGGTTAGGATTAGGGTACGGGTTAGGGTAATTGGTAGGGTTGGCGTTATGGTTAGTGTTAGGGGTAGGGTTAAGTTTAGTGAACGGGTAAGGATTAGGTTACAGCTGAGCGTACGGAAATGTTTTATTGTCAACGTACGTGTGCGGTATTGGGTTAGTGTTAGTGTATGAGTTAAGATTAGTGTACGTGTTAGGAGTAGGGTTGTAGTTAAGTTTAGGTTTGGGGCTAGGGTTATGGTTAACAAATGGTAAAGTTTAGGGATAGTGTTATGGTTAGTGTTAGGGTTAGGGTTAGGGGTAGGGTTAGGGTAGGTGTTAGGGCACGAGTTAGTGTTAGTGTATGGGTTATGATTAGGGTATGGGTTAGGGTAAGGTGTAGGGTTGGGGTTAGGTTTAGGTATAGGGCTAGTGTTAGGGTTAGCGAATAGGTAACATTAGAGTACAGGTGAGCGTATGGAAAAGAGTTAAGGTCATGGTTCATGTTAGGGCACAGGTTAGTGTAAGTTTAAGGATTAGGATTAGGGTACATGTCAGGGTTAGGTGTAGGGTTGGGGTAGGGTTTAGGGTTAGGTTTAGACCTAGGGTTAGGGTTAGTGAATGGTAAGGTTTAGGGTTCAGGTGTGGGTATGGAAAAGTGTTAGGGTCAGGGTAAGTGTTAAGGCACGGATTAGTGTTAGTGTACGGGATAGGATTAGACAACGGGTGAGGCTAATGGGTAGGGTTGGCGTTATGTTTAGTGTTAGGGCTAGGGTTAGGGTTAGCGAACGAGTAAGGTTTAGGTTACAAGTGAGGGTACGGAAATGTATTAGTGTCAAAGTAAGTGTGCGGGAATGGGTTAGTGTTAGTGTACGCATTAAGATTAGTGTACGTGTTAGGGCAAGGTGTAGGATTATAGTTAGTTCTTCTTTAGGGCTAGTGTTAGGGTTAGCGAACGATAAGATTTAGGGTACAGCAGAGCGTAGGGTAAAGCGTTAGGGGCAGCGTACATGTCAGGGCATGCATTAGTATTTGTGTATGGGTTAGGTTTAGGGTACGGTTTAGGTTAAGGTGTTGGGTTGGTGTTAGGGCTTGGTTTAGGGGTATGTTTCGGGTTAGCGAACGGGAAAGTTTAGGGTACAGGTGAGGGTACAGAAAAGTGATAGGGTCAGGATACGTTTCAGGGCACGGATTATTATTAGTGTACTGGTTAGGATTATGGTATGGGTTAGGGTGATGGGTAGGGTTGGGTTTAGGGTTAGGTTTAGGGATATGGTTAGGGTTAGCAAAATGTAAGGTTTAGGTTCCTGGTGATGGTCCAGAAATGTGTTAGGATAAGGGGACATGTTAGGGCACGGATTAGTGTTAGTGTACTGGTTAGGATTGGGTACGCGTTAGGGTAAGGTTTAGGGATGGGGTTTGGTTTACGTTTAGGTCTAAGGTTAAGGATAGCCAAAGGTATGGTTTAGGATACAGGTGAGTGTACGCAAAAGTGTTACGGTCAGGGTACCTGTTAGGGCACGTCTAGTATTAGTGTGTGGGTTAGGATTAGTGTACGGGTTAGGGTATGGTGTAGGGTTGGTGTTAGCGTTATATTTATGGCTAGGGTTACGGTCAGCGAACCAGTAAGTTTTAGGGTACAGGTGAGGTTATAGAAAACTTTTAGGGTCAGTGTATGTGTTAGGACACCTGTTAGTGTTAGTGTACGTGTCAGGATTAGCGTCCAGTTAGGGTAAGGTGTGGGGTTGGGGTTAGGGTTAGGTTTAGGGCTAGGCTTAGGGTTAGCGAACGGGTAAGTTTTAGGGTATAGTTGAGGGTACGGGAAAGAGTTTGGGTCAGGTTGTGTGTTAGGAAACGTGTTAGTGTTAATGTATGGTTAGGATTAGGGTATGGGTTAGGGTAATGGTTAGGGTTGGCGTTAGGTTTAGGGATAGGCTTAGCGAACGGTTAAGGCTTATGGTACATGTAAGTGTTTGGAAACGTGTTAGTGTCAAAGTACGTGTGAGGTCATGGGTTAGTGTTAGTGTAGGGGTTAAAAATAGGGTACGTGTTAGAGTAAGGTGTAAGCTTGGTGTTAGGTTTAGGTTTAGATCTACAGTTAGGGTTAGCTAACGATTAGGTTTAGCGTACAGTTGAGGGTATGGAAAAGTGTGAGGGTCACGGTACGTCTCAGGGCACTGGTTAGTGTTAATGTACGGTTTAGGATTAGGGTATAGGTGAGGGTAAGATGTAGCGTTGGCGTTAGGGTTAGGTTTAGAGCTAGGGTTAGGGTTAGCGAATGGGTAAGCTTTAGGTTACAGGGGAGGGTATGGAAATGTTTTAGGGTCAAAACACATTTGCGGGAATGGGTTAGTGTTAGTGTACGGGTTAAGATTAGTGTACGTCTTAGGGTAAGGTGTAGGGCTGGAGTTAGATTTAGCTTTAGGGCTACGGTTAGGGTTAGCGAAATGTAAGGCTTAGGGTACAGGTGAGGGCACACAAAAGGGTTAAGGTCCGTGTACGTGTCAGGGCACGGATTAGTATTACGGTACGGATTAGGATTACAGTACGGATTAGGGTAAGGTGTAGGATTGGGGTTAGGGTTAGGGTTAGGTTTAGGTTTAGGGTTAGCGAATAGGTAATATTTAGGGTACAGGTAAGCTTATGGAAACGAGTTAGGGTCAGGCTTGGTGTTAGGGCACAGGTTAGTGTTATTGTATGGATTAGGATACGGTATGGGTTAGGATTTTGTGTAGGGTTGTGGATAGTGTTAGGCTTAGACCTAGGGTTAGTGTTAGTGAGCAGGTAAGGTTTACGGTACACAGGAGGGTACAGAAACCTGTTAGTGTCAAAGTACATGTGAGGGCATTGCTTAAATTTGGTGTACGGGTTAAAATTAGTGTATGGGTTAGGGTATGGTGTAAGGTTGGTGTTAGCATTGTTTAGGGAAAGGGCTAGGTTTAGCGAATGGTAAGATTTAGGGTACTGGAGAGGATATGGAAAAGTGTTAGGGTCATGGTACGTGTTAGGGCACGGGTTAGTGTTAGTGTACCGGTTAGGATTAGGGTATGGGTTAGGGAAAGGTGTAGGGTTGGGGTTATATTTAGGTGTAGGGTTGGGGTTAGGGTTAGCGAATAGGTAACATTTAGGGTACAGGTGAGCTTATGGAAACGATTTAGGGTCAGGGTTCATGTTAGGGCAGAGGTTAGTGTTATTGTACGGATTAGGATTACGGTACGGGTTAGGATTTTGTGTAGGGTTGTGGATAGTGTTAGGCTTAGACTTAGGGTTAGTGTTAGCGAACAGGTAAGGTTTACGGTACACAGGAGTGTACGGAAACGTGTTAGTGTCAAAGTATATGTGAGGGCATTGCTTAAATTTGGTGTACGGGTTAAGATTAGTGTATGGGTTAGGGCATGGTGTAAGGTTGGTGTTAGCGTTGTTTAGGGAAAGGGCTAGGTTTAGCAAACGGTAAGATTTAGTGTACTGGAGAGGATATGGAAAAGTGTTAGGCTCAGGGTACGTGTTAGGGCACGGGTTAGTGTTAGTGTACAGGTTAGGATTAGGGTATGGGTTAGGGAATGGTGTAGGGTTGGGGTTATGTTTAGATGTAGGGTTGGGGTTAGGGTTAGCGAATAGGTAACATTTAGGGTACAGGTGACCTTATGGAAACGATTTAGGGTCAGGGTTCATGTTAGGGCACAGGTTAGTGTTAGTGAACGGATTAGGATTAGGGTACGGGTTAGGGTTAGGTGTAGGTTTGGGGTTAGGGTTAGGTTTAGACATAGGGTTAGGGTTAGCGAATGGTAAGGTTTAGGTTACAGGAGTGGGTATGGAAAAGTGATAAGGTCAGGGTACGTGTCAGGGCATGGATTAGTGTTAGTGTACGGGTAAGGATTAGGGTACGGGTTAGGGAAATGGGTAGGGTTGGTGTTATGGTTAGGGTTAGGGCTAGGGTTAGATTTCGCGAGCGGGTAAGGTTTACGGTACACAGAAGGGTACGGAAACGTGTTAGTGTCAAAGTACATGTGAGGGCATGGGTGAGTTTTCTTCTACGGGTTAAGTTTAGTGTATGGATTAGGGTATGCTATTGGGTTGGTGTTAGCGTTAAATTTAGGGCTAGGGTTAGGGTTAGCGAACGGTAAGATTTAGGTTACAGGAGAAAATACGGAAAAGTGTTAGAGTCAGGGTACGTGTTAGGGCATGGGTTACTGTTAGTGTATGGGTTGGGATTAGGGTACTGGTTAGGGTAAGGTGTAGTGTAGAGGTTAGGGTTAGGGCTAGGGCTAGGGCTAGGGTTAGGGTTAGCGAATGGGTAAGGTTTAGGGTACAGGTGAGTGTACGGAAAAGTGTTAGGGTCAGGGTACGTGTCAGGGCATGGCTTAGTGTTAGTATACTTGTTAGGATTAAGGTACGGTTCGGGTAATGTTTAGGGTTGGGGTCAGGTTTAGCTTTATGGCTAGGGCTAGGGTTAGTGAAATGTCAGGTTTAGGGTACAGGTGATGGTACAGAAAACTGTTAGGGTTAGTGTATGTGTTAGGACACGTGTCAGTGTTAGTGTATGGCTTAGGATTAGCATACAGGTTAGGGTAAGGTGTACGGTTGGGTTTAGGTCTGGGTTTAGGGCTAGCGTTAGGGTTAGCGACCGGTAAGGTTTAGGGTACAGGTGAGGTTACGGAAAAGTGTTAGGCTCAGGGTACGTGTTAGGGCAGGGGTTAGTGTGGGTTTACAGGTTAGGATTAGGGTACGGGTTAGGGTAATTGGTAGGGTTGGCGTTATGGTTAGTGTTAGGGGTAGGGTTAAGTTTAGTGAACGGGTAAGGATTAGGTTACAGCTGAGCGTACGGAAATGTTTTATTGTCAACGTACGTGTGCGGTATTGGGTTAGGGTTAGTGTACGGGTTAAGATTACTGTACGTGTTAGGAGTAGGGTTGTAGTTAAATTTAGGTTTGGGGCTAGGGTTATGGTTAACAAATGGTAAAGTTTTGGGTTAGTGTTAGGGTTAGTGTTAGGGTTAGGAGTAGGGGTAAGGTTAGGGTAGGTGTTAGGGCACGAGTTAGTGTTAGTGTATGGGTTATGATTAGGGTATGGGTTAGGGTAAGGTGTACGGTTGGGGTTAGGTTTAGGGCTAGTGTTAGGGTTAGCGAATAGGTAACAGTAGAGTACAGGTGAGCGTATGGAAAAGAGTTAAGGTCAGGGTTCATGTTAGGGCACAGGTTAGTGTTAGTTTAAGGATTCGGATTAGGGTACATGTTAGGGTTAGGTGTAGGGTTGGGGTTGGGTTTAGGGTTAGGTTTAGACCTAGGGTTAGGGTTAGTGAATGGTAAGGTTTAGGGTTCAGGTGTGGGTTTGGAAAAGTGTTAGGGTTAGGGTCAGGGTAAGTGTTAAGGCACGGATTAGTGTTAGTGTACGAGTTAGGATTAGGGTACGGGTTAGGGTAATGGGTAGGTTTGGCATTAGATTTAAGTTTAGGGCTAGGGTTAGGGTTAGCAAACAAGCAAGTTTTATGGTACATGAGTGTACGGAAACGTGTTAGTGTCAAAGTACGTGTGAGGGCATTGCATAATTTTGGTGTACGGGTTAAGATTAGTGTACGGGTTAGGGTATGGTGTAGGCTTGGTGTTAGCTTTATGTTTAGGCCTAGGGTTACGTGTAGCGAACCAGTAAGGTTTAGGGTAAGGAGAGGGTACAGAAAACTTTTAGGGTCAGGGTATGTGTTAGGACACCTGTTAGTGTTAGTGTACGTGTCAGGATTAGGGTACAGTTTAGGGTAAGTTGTTGGGTTGGGGTTAGGGTTATGTTTAGGTCTAGGCTTAGGGTTAGCGAACGGATAAGTTTGAGGGTACAGTTGAGGTTAAAGAAAAGCGTTTGGGTCAGGTTATGTGTAAGAAACGTGTTAGTGTTAATGTATGGTTAGGATTAGGGTATGGGTTAGGGTAATGGTTAGTGTTGGTGTTAGGGTTACGGATAGGCTTAGCGAACGGTTAAGGCTTCTGGTACATGTGAGTGTATGGAAACGTGTAAATGTCAAAGTACGTGTGAGGGCATGGGTTAGTGTTAGTGTAGGGGTTAAAAATAGGGTACGGGTTAGAGTAAGGTGTAGGGTTGGTGTTAGGTTTCGGTTTAAGTCTACAGTTAGCGTTAGCTAACGATTAGGTTTAGCGTACAGGTGAGGGTATGGAAAAGTGTTAGGGTCAGGGTACGTTTCAGGGCAATGGTTAGTGTTAGTGTACGGTTTAGGACTACGATATGAGTTAGGGTAAGATGTAGGGTTGGCGTTAGGGTTAGGTATAGAGCTAGGGTTAGGGTTAGCGAACGGGTAAGGTTTAGGTTACAGGGGAGGGTACGGAAATGTTTTAGGGTCAAAATACTTTTGCGGGAATGGGTTAGTATTAGTGTACAGGTTAAGATTAGTGTACATGTTAGGGTAAGGTGTAGTGTTGGAGTTAGACTTAGCTTTAGGGCTAGGGTTAGGGTTAGCGAAATGTAAGGTTTAGGGTACAGGTGAGGGTACAGAAAAGTGTTACGGTCCGTGTACGTGTCAAGGCACGGATTAGTATTAGGGTACGGGTTAGGATTACAGTACGGATTAGGGTAAGGTGTAGGATTGGGGTTAGGGTTAGGGTTAGGTTTAGTGTTAGAGAATAGGTAATATTTAGAGTACAGGTAAGCATATGGAAACGAGTTAGGGTCAGGCTTGTTGTTAGGGCACAGGTTAGTGTTATTGTACGGATTAGGATTAGGATAAGGGTTAGGATTTTGTGTAGGGTTGTGGATAGTGTTAGGCTTAGACCTAGGGTTAGTGTTAGCGAACAGGTAATGTTTACGGTACACAGGAGGGTACCGAAACGTGTTAGTGTCAAAGTACATGTGAGGGCATTGCTTAATTTTGGTGTACGGGTTAAGATTAGTGTATGGGTTAGGGTATGGTGTAAGGTTGGTGTTATCATTATGTTTAGGGAAAGGGCTAGGTTTAGTGAACGGTAAGATTTAGGGTACTGGAGAGGATACGGAAAAGTGTTAGGGTCAGGGTACGTGTTAGGGCATGGGTTAGTGTTAGGGTACGAGTAAGCATTAGGGTATGGGTTAGGGAAAGGTGTAGGGTTGGGGTTATGTTTAGGTGTAGGGTTGGGGTTAGGGTTAGCGAATAGGTAACATTTAGGGTACAGGTGAGCTTATGGATATGAGTTAGGGTCAGGGTTCATGTTAGGGCACAGGTTACTGTTAGTGTACGGATTAGGATTAGGGTACGGGTTAGGGTTAGGTATAGGGTTGGGGTTAGGGTTAGGTTTAGACGTAGGGTTAGGTTTAGCGAATGGTAAGATTTAGGGTACAGGAGTGGGTATGGAAAAGTGTTAGGGTCAGGGTACGTGTTAGGGCATGGATTAGTGTTAGTGTACTGGAAAGGATTAGGGTACGGGTTACGGAAATGTGTAGGGTTGGTGTTATGGTTAGGGTTAGGGCTAGGGTTAGAGTTAACGAACGGGTAAGGTTTACGGTACACGGGAGGGTACGGAAACGTGTTATTGTCAAAGTACATGTGAGGACATGGGTTAGTTTTTTGTACGGGTTAAGTTTAGTGTACGAGTTAGGGTATGCTGTAGGGTTGGTGTTAGCGTTATGTTTAGGGCTAGGGTTAGAGTTAGCGAACGGTAAGATTTAGGGTACAGGAGAGGATATGGAAAAGTGTTAGGGTCAGGGTACGTGTTAGGGCATGGGTTAGCGATAGTGTATGGGTTGGGATTAGGGTACGGGTTAGGGTAAGGGGTAGGGTTAGGGTTAGGGTTAGGGTTAGCGAATGGGTAAGGTTTCGGGTACAGCTGAGGGTACGGAAAATTGTTAGGTTCACGGTACGTGTCAGGGCATGGCTTACTATTAGTATACTGTTTAGGATTAGGTAAGGTTTCGGTAAGGTTTAGGGTTGTGGTTACGACTAGCTTTATGACTAGGGTTAGGGTTAGCGAAATGTCAGGTTTAGGGTACAGGTGATGGTACAGAAAAGTGTTAGGGTTAGTGTATGTGTTAGGACACGTGTCAGTGTTAGTGTATGGCTTAGGATTAGCATACGGGTTAGGGTAAGGTGTACGGTTGGGGTTACGTCTAGGTTTAGGGCTAGGGTTAGAGTTAGCGAACCGTAAGGTTTAGGGTACAGCTGAGGTAACGGAAAAGTGTTAGGGTCAGGGTACGTGTTAGGGCAGGGTTTAGTGTGGGTTTACAGGTTAGGATTAGGGTACGGGTTAGGGTAATTGGTAGGGTTGGCGTTATGGTTAGTCTTAAGGGTAGGGTTAAGTTTAGTGAATGGGTAAGGTTTAGGTTACAGCTGAGCGTATGGAAATATTTTATTGTCAAAGTACGTGTGCGGTATTGGGTTAGTGTTAGTGTACGGGTTAAGATTAGTGTACGTGTTAGGGTAAGGAGTAGGGTTGTAGTTAGGTTTAGGTTTGGGTCAAGGGTTATGGTTAACAAATGGTAAAGTTTAGGGTTAGTGTTAATGTTAGGGTTAGGGTTAGAGGTAGGGTTAGGGTAGGTGTTAGGGCCCGAGTTAGGGTTAGTGTATGGGTTATGATTAGGGTATGGGTTAGGGTAAGGTGTAGGGTTGGGGTTAGGTTTAGGTTTAGGGCTAGTGTTAGGGTTAGCGGATAGGTAACATTAGAGTACAGGTGAGCGTATGGAAATGAGTTAGGCTCACGGTTCGTGTTAGGGCACAGCTTAGTGTTAGTGTAAGGATTAGGATTAGGGTACATGTTAGGGTTAGGTGTAGGGTTGGGGTTGGGTTTAGGTTTAGGTTTAGACCTAGAGTTAGGGCTAGTGAATGGTAAAGTTTAGGGTTCAGGTGTGGGTATGGAAAAGTGTTAGGGTCAGGGTAAGTGTTTTGGGATGGATTACTGTTAGTGTACGGGTTAGGATTAGGGTACGGGTTAGGCTAATGGGTAGGGTTGGCGTTATGTTTAGTGTTAGAGCTAGGGTTAGGGTTAGCGAACGAGTAAGTTTTAGGTTACAGCTGAGAGTACGGAAATATTTTAGTTTTCAAGTAATTGAGCGGGAATGTGTTAGTGTTAGTGTACGCATTAAGATTAGTGTACGTGTTAGGGTAAGGTCTAGGGTTGTAGTTAGATTTAGCTTTAGGGATAGGATTAGGGTTAGCGAATGGTAAGATTTAGGGTACAGGAGAGAGTGGGGTAAAGAATTAAGGGCAGGGTACGTGTCAGGGCATGGATTAGTGTTTGTGTATGGGTTAGGATTAGGGTACGGTTTAGGGTAAGGTGTTGGCTTGGTGTTAGGGCTTGGTGTAAGTGTATGTTTCGAATTAGCGTACGGTAAAGTTTAGGATACAGGTGAGGGTACAGAAAAGTGTTAGGCTCAGGATACGTTTCCAAGCACGGATTAGTATTAGTGTACTGGTTAGGATTACAGTATGGGTTAGGGTAATGGGTAGGGTTGGGTTTAGGGTTAGGTTTAGGGCTATGGTTAGGGTTAGCGAAATGTAAGGTTTAGGTTACAGGTGATGGTCCAGAAATGTGTTAGGATCAGGGTACATGATAGGGCACGGATTAGTGTTAGTGTACTGGTTAGGATTGGGTACGCATTAGGGTAAGGTTTAGGGATGGGGTTAGGTTTACGTTTAGGGATGGGGTTAAGGATAGCAAACGGTATGGTTTATGTTACAGGTGAGTGTAGGTAAAATTGTTACGGTCAGGGTAACTGTTAGGGCACGTGTAGTGTTAGTGTATGGGTTAGGATGAGGGTACGGGTTAGGGTAATGTGTAGAGTTGGCGTTAGGTTTAAGTTTAGGGGTAGGGTTAGGGTTAGCGAACAGGTAAGTTTTATGGTACATGAGTGTACGGAAATGTGTTAGTGTCAAAGTACGTGAGAGGGCATTGCATAATTTTGGTGTACGGGTTAAGATAAGTGTACGGGTTAGGGTACGGTGTAGGGTTGGTGTTAGCGTTATGTTTAGGGCTAGGGTTACGGTTAGCGAGCCAGTAAGGTTTAGGGTACAGGTGAGGGTATGGAAAACTTTTAGGGTCAGGGTATGTGTTAGGACACCTGTTAGTGTTAGTGTACGTGTCAGGATTAGCGTACAGTTTAGGGCAAGGTGTGGGGTTGGGTTTAGGGTTAGGTTTAGGGCTAGGCTTAGGGTTAGCGAACGGGTAAGTTTTAGGGTACAGTTGAGGGTACGGAAAAGCGTTTGGGTCACGTTATGTTTTAGGAAACGTGTTAGTGTTAATGTATGGTTAGGATTACGGTATGCGTTAGGGTAATGGGTAGGGTTGGCATTAGGATTAGGGATAGGCTTAGCGAACGGTTAAGGCTTATGGTACATGTGAGTGTATGGAAACGTGTTAGTGTCAAAGTACGTGTGACGGCATGGGGTAGTGTTAGTGTAGGGGTTAAAAATAGTGTATGGGTAAGAGTAAGGTGTAGGCTTGGTGTTAGGGTTAGGTTTAAGTCTACAGTTAGGGTTAGCTAACGATTAGGTTTAGCGCACAGGTGAGGGTATGGAAAAGTGTTAGTGTCAGGGTACGTTTCACGGCACTGCTTAGTGTTAGTGTACGGTTTAGGATTAGGGTATGGGTTAGGGTAAGATGTAGGGTTGGTGTTAGGGTTAGGTTTAGAGCTAGGGTTAGGGTTAGCGACCGGTTAAGTTTAGGATACAGGGGATGGTACGGAAATGTTTTAGGGTCAAAATACATTTGCAGGAATGTGTTAGTGTTAGTGTACGGGTTAAGATTAGTGTACGTGTTAGGGTAAGGTGTAGGGTTGGAGTTAGATTTAGCTTTAGGTCTAAAGTTAGGGTTAGTGAAATGTAAGGTTTAGGGTTCAGGTGAGGGTACAGATAAGTGTTAGGGTCCGTGTACGTGTCATGGCACGGATTAGTATTAGGGTACGTGTTAGGATTACAGTACGGATTATGGTAAGGTGTAGGAATGGGGTTAGGATTAGGGTTTGGGTTAGGGCTAGCATTAGAGAATAGGTAATATTTAGGGTACAGGTAAGCATATGGAAACGAGTTAACGTCAGGCTTGGTGTTAGGGCACAGGTTAGTGTTATTGTACGGATTAGGATTAGGGTACGGGTAAGGATTTTGTGTAGGCTTGTGGATAGTGTTAGGCTTACACCTAGGGTTAGTGTTAGCGAACAGGTAAGGTTTACGGTACACAGGAGGGTACGGAAACGTGTTAGTGTCAAAGTACATGTGAGGGCTTTGCTTAATTTTGGTGTACGGGTTAAGATTATTGTATGGGTTAGGGTATGGTGTAAGGTTGGTGTTAGCGTTATGTTTAGGGAAAGGGGTAGGCTTAGCAAACGGTAAGATTTCGGGTACTGGAGAGGATACGGAAAAGTGTTAGGGTCAGGGTACTTGTTAGGGCACGGGTAAGTGTTTGTGTATGGGTTAGGATTAGGGTATGGGTTAGTGAAAGGTGTAGGGTTGGGGTTATGTTTAGGTGTAGGGTTGGGGTTAGGGTTAGCGAATAGGTAACATTTAGCGTACAGGTGAGCTTATGGAAACGAGTTAGGTTTAGGGTTCATGTTAGGGCACACGTTAGTGTTAATGTATGGATTAGGATTAGGGTACGGGTTAGGGTGAGGTGTAGGGTTGGGGTTAGGGTTAGGTTTAGACATAGGGTTAGGGTTAGAGAATGGTAAGATTTAGGGTACAGGAGTGGGTATGGAAAAGTGTTAGGGTCAGGGAACGTGTTAGGTCATGGAATAGTGTTAATGTACGGGTAAGGATTTGGGTACGAGTTAGGGAAATGCGTAGGGTTGGTGTTATGTTTAGGGTTAGGGCTAGGGTTAGAGTTAGCGAATGGGTAAGGTTTACAGTACACGGGAGGGTACAGAAACGTGTTAGTGTCAAAGTACATGTGAGGGCATGGGATAGTTTTTTTGTACAGGTAGAGTTTAGTGTACGGGTTAGGGTATGCTTTTGTGTTGGTGTTAGCATTATGTTTAGGGCTAGGGTTAGGGTTAGTGAACGGTAAGATTTAGGGTACAGGAGAGGATACGGAAAAGTGTTAGGGTCAGGGTACGTGTTAGGGCATGGTTTAGTGTTAGTGTATGGTTTGGGATTAGGGTACGGGTTAGGGTAAGGCGTAGGGTTGGGGTTAGGGTGAGGGCTAGGACTAGGGCTAGGGTTAGGGTGAGCGAATGGGTAAGGTTTAGGGTACATGTGAGTGTACGGAAAAATGTTAAGGTCAGGGTACGTGTCAGGTCATGACTTAGTATTAGTATACTGGTTAGGATTCGGGTACGGTTTGGGTAAGGTTTAGGGTTGGGGTTAGGGTTAGCTTTATGGCTAGGGTTAGGGTTAGCGAAATGTCAGGTTTAGGGTACAGGTGAAGGTACAGAAAACTGTTAGGGTTAGTGTATGTGTTAGGACACGTGTCAGTGTTAGTGTATGGCTTAGGATTAGCATACGGGTTAGGGTAAGGTGTACGGTTGGGGTTAGGTCTAGGTTTTGGGCTAGGGTTAGGGTTAGCGAATGGTAAGGTTTAGGGTACAGGTGAGGTTACGGAAAAGTGTTAGGGTTAGGGTACGTGTTAGGGCAGGGGTTACTGTGGGTTTAGAGGTTAGGATTAGGGTACGGATTAGGGTAATTAGTAGGGTTGGCATTATGGTTAGTGTTAGGGGTAGGGTTAAGTTTAGTGAACCGGTAAGGTGTAGGTTACAGCTGAGCGTACGGAAATGTTTATTTTCAATGTACGTGTGTGGTATTGGGTTAGTGTTAGTGTACGGGTTAAGATTAGTGTATGTATTACGGTAAGGAGTAGGGTTTTAGTTAGGTTTAGGTTTCGGGCTAGGGTTATGGTTAACAAATGGTAAAGTTTAGGCTTAGTGTTAGGATTAAGGTTAGGGTTAGGTGTAGGGATAGGGTAGGTGTTAGGGCACGAGTTAGTGTTAGTGTATGGGTTATGATTAGGGTATGGGTTAGGGTAAGGTGTAGGGTTGGGTTAAGGTTTGGGTAACATTAGAGTAAGGTGATCGTATGGAAACGAGTTAGGGTCAGGGTTCGTGTTAGGGCACATGTTAGTGTTAGTTTAAGGATTAGGATTAGGGTACTTGTTAGGGTTAGGTGTAGGGTTGGGGTTGGGTTTAGCATTAGGTTCATACCTAGGGTTAGGGTTAGCGAACGGTAATATTTAGGGTACAGGAGAGAGTAGCGTAAAGAGTTAGTGGCAGGTTACATGTCAGGGCATGGATTAGTGTTTGTGTATGGGTTAGGATTAGGGTACGGTTTAGGGTAAGGTGTTGGTTTCATGTTGGGGCTTGGTTTAGGGGTATGTTTCGGGTTAGCGAACGGTAAAGTTTAGGATACAGGTGAGGGTACAGAAAAGTGTTAGGGTCAGGATATGTTTCAGGGCACGGATTAGTATTAGTGTACTGGTTAGGATTACGGTATGGGTTAGGGTAATGTTTAGGGTTGTGTTTAGGTTTAGGTTTAGGGCTATGGTTAGGGTTAGTGAAATGTAAGGTTTAGGTTACAGGTGATGGTCCAGAAATGTGTTAAGATCAGAGTACATGATAGGGCACGGATTAATGTTAGTGTACTGATTAGGATTGGGTACGCATTAGGGTAAGCTTTAGGGATGGGGTTAGGTTTACGTTTAGGGCTAGGGTTAAGGATAGCAACCGGTATGGTTTAGGGTACAGGTGAGTGTACATAAAATTATTACGGTCAGGTTAACTGTTAGGGCACGTGTAGTGTTAGTGTATGGGTTAGGATTAGGGTACGGGTTTGGGTAATGTGTAGAGTTGGCGTTAGGGATAAGTTTAGGGCTAGGGTTAGGGTTAGCGATCAGGTAAGTTTTATGGTACATGAGTGTACGGAAATGTGTTAGTGTCAAAGTACGTGAGAGGGCATTGCATAATTTTGGTGTACGGGTTAAGATAAGTGTATGGGTTAGGGTACGGTGTAGGGTTGGTGTTAGCATTATGTTTAGAGCTGGGGTTACGGTTAGCGAACCAGTAAGGTTTAGGGTACAGGCGAGGGTACAGAAAACTTTTAGGGTCAGGGTATGTGTTAGCACACCTGTTAGTGTTAGTGTACGTGTCAGGATTAGTGTACAGTTTAGGGTAAGGTGTGGGGTTGGGGTTAGGGTTAGGTTTAGGGCTAGGCTTAGGGTTAGCGAACGGGTAAGTTTTAGGGTACAGTTGTGGGTACAGAAAAGCGTTTGGGTCAGGTTATGTGTTAGGAAACGTGTTAGTGTTAATGTATGGTTAGGATTACGTTATGGTTTAGGCTAATTGTTACGGTTGGCATTAGGGTTAGGGATAGTCTTAGCGAACGGTTAAGGCTTATGGTACATGTGAGTGTATGGAAACGTGTTACTGTCAAAGTACGTGTGACGGCATGGGTTAGTGTTAGTGTAGGGGTTAAAAATAGGGTATGGGTTAGAGTAAGGTGTAGGCTTGGTGTTAGGGTTAGGTTTAAGTCTACAGTTTGGGTTAGCTAACGATTAGGTTTAGCGTACAGGTGAGGGTATGGAAAAGTGTTAGGGTCAGGGTACGTTTCAGGGCACTGGTTAGTGTTAGTGTATGGTTTAGGATTAGGGTATGATTTAGGGTAAGATGTAGGGTTGGCGTTAGGGTTAGGTTTAGAGCTAGGGTTAGGGTTAGCGACCGGATAGTTTTAGGTTACAGGTAGGGTACGGAAATGTTTTAGGGTCAAAATACATTTGCGGGAATGGGTTAGTGTTAGTGTACGGGTTAAGATTAGTGTACGTGTTAGGGTAAGGTGTACGGTTAGAGTTAGATTTAGCTTCAGGGCTAGGCTTAGTGTTAGCGAAATGTAAGCTTTGGGGTACAGGTGATGGTACAGGAAAGTGTTATGGTCCATGTACGTGTCAGTTCACGGATTAGTATTAGGGTACGGGTTAGGATAACAGTAGGGTTTAGGGTAAGGTGTAGGATTGGGATTAGGTTTAGGGTTAGGGTTAGTGTTAGGGTTAGCGAATAGGTAATATTTAGGGTACAGGTAAGCATAGGGAAACGAGTTAGGGTCAGGCTTGGTGTTAGGGCACAGGTTAGCGTTATTGTACGGATTAGGATTAGGGTACGGGTTAGAATTTTGTGTAGGGTTTTGGATAGTGTTAGGCTTAGACCTAGGGTTAGTGTTAGCGAACAGGTAAGGTTTACGTTACACAGGCTGGTATGGAAACGTGTTAGTGTCAAAGTACATGTGAGGGCATTGCTTAATTTTGGTGTACGGGTTAAGATTAGTGTATGGGTTAAGGTATGCTGTAATGTTGGTGTTAGCGTTATGTTTAGGGAAAGGGCTAGGTTTAGCAAACGTTAAGATTTAGGGTACTGGAGAGCATACGGAAAAGTGTTAGGGTCAGGGTACGTGTTAGGGCACGGGTTAGTGTTAGTGTACGGGTTAGGATTAAGGTATGGGTTAGGGAAAGGTGTAGGGTTGGGGTTATGTTTAGGTGTAGGGTTGGGGTTAGGGTTAGCGAATAGGTAACATTTAGGGTACAGGTGAGCTTATGGAAACGAGTTAGGGTCAGGGTTCATGTTAGGGCACAGGTTAGTGTTAGTGTATGGATTAGGATTAGGGTACGGGTTAGGGTGAGGTGTAGGGTTGGGGTTAGGGTTAGGTTTAGACATAGGGTTAGGGTTAGCGAACGGTAAGATTTAGGGTATAGGAGAGGATACGGAAAAGTGTTAGGGTCAGGGTACGTGTCAGGGCATGGCTTAGTATTAGTATACTGGTTAGGATTAGGGTACGGTTTGGGTAAGGTTTAGGGTTGGGGTTAGCGAAATGTCAGGTTTAGGGTACAGGTGATGGTACAGAAAAGTGTTAGGGTTAGTGTATGTGTTAGGACACGTGTCAGTGTTAGTGTATGGCTTAGGATTAGCATACGGGTTAGGGTAAGGTGTACGGTTGGGGTTACGTCTAGGTTTAGGGCTAGGGTTAGAGTTAGCGAACCGTAAGGTTTAGGGTACAGCTGAGGTAACGGAAAAGTGTTAGGGTCAGGGTACGTGTTAGGGCAGGGTTTAGTGTGGGTTTACAGGTTAGGATTAGGGTACGGGTTAGGGTAATTGGTAGGGTTGGCGTTATGGTTAGTCTTAAGGGTAGGGTTAAGTTTAGTGAATGGGTAAGGTTTAGGTTACAGCTGAGCGTATGGAAATATTTTATTGTCAAAGTACGTGTGCGGTATTGGGTTAGTGTTAGTGTACGGGTTAAGATTAGTGTACGTGTTAGGGTAAGGAGTAGGGTTGTAGTTAGGTTTAGGTTTGGGTCAAGGGTTATGGTTAACAAATGGTAAAGTTTAGGGTTAGTGTTAATGTTAGGGTTAGGGTTAGAGGTAGGGTTAGGGTAGGTGTTAGGGCCCGAGTTAGGGTTAGTGTATGGGTTATGATTAGGGTATGGGTTAGGGTAAGGTGTAGGGTTGGGGTTAGGTTTAGGTTTAGGGCTAGTGTTAGGGTTAGCGGATAGGTAACATTAGAGTACAGGTGAGCGTATGGAAATGAGTTAGGCTCACGGTTCGTGTTAGGGCACAGCTTAGTGTTAGTGTAAGGATTAGGATTAGGGTACATGTTAGGGTTAGGTGTAGGGTTGGGGTTGGGTTTAGGTTTAGGTTTAGACCTAGAGTTAGGGCTAGTGAATGGTAAAGTTTAGGGTTCAGGTGTGGGTATGGAAAAGTGTTAGGGTCAGGGTAAGTGTTTTGGGATGGATTACTGTTAGTGTACGGGTTAGGATTAGGGTACGGGTTAGGCTAATGGGTAGGGTTGGCGTTATGTTTAGTGTTAGAGCTAGGGTTAGGGTTAGCGAACGAGTAAGTTTTAGGTTACAGCTGAGAGTACGGAAATATTTTAGTTTTCAAGTAATTGAGCGGGAATGTGTTAGTGTTAGTGTACGCATTAAGATTAGTGTACGTGTTAGGGTAAGGTCTAGGGTTGTAGTTAGATTTAGCTTTAGGGATAGGATTAGGGTTAGCGAATGGTAAGATTTAGGGTACAGGAGAGAGTGGGGTAAAGAATTAAGGGCAGGGTACGTGTCAGGGCATGGATTAGTGTTTGTGTATGGGTTAGGATTAGGGTACGGTTTAGGGTAAGGTGTTGGCTTGGTGTTAGGGCTTGGTGTAAGTGTATGTTTCGAATTAGCGTACGGTAAAGTTTAGGATACAGGTGAGGGTACAGAAAAGTGTTAGGCTCAGGATACGTTTCCAAGCACGGATTAGTATTAGTGTACTGGTTAGGATTACAGTATGGGTTAGGGTAATGGGTAGGGTTGGGTTTAGGGTTAGGTTTAGGGCTATGGTTAGGGTTAGCGAAATGTAAGGTTTAGGTTACAGGTGATGGTCCAGAAATGTGTTAGGATCAGGGTACATGATAGGGCACGGATTAGTGTTAGTGTACTGGTTAGGATTGGGTACGCATTAGGATAAGGTTTAGGGATGGGGTTAGGTTTACGTTTAGGGATGGGGTTAAGGATAGCAAACGGTATGGTTTATGTTACAGGTGAGTGTAGGTAAAATTGTTACGGTCAGGGTAACTGTTAGGGCACGTGTAGTGTTAGTGTATGGGTTAGGATGAGGGTACGGGTTAGGGTAATGTGTAGAGTTGGCGTTAGGTTTAAGTTTAGGGGTAGGGTTAGGGTTAGCGAACAGGTAAGTTTTATGGTACATGAGTGTACGGAAATGTGTTAGTGTCAAAGTACGTGAGAGGGCATTGCATAATTTTGGTGTACGGGTTAAGATAAGTGTACGGGTTAGGGTACGGTGTAGGGTTGGTGTTAGCGTTATGTTTAGGGCTAGGGTTACGGTTAGCGAGCCAGTAAGGTTTAGGGTACAGGTGAGGGTATGGAAAACTTTTAGGGTCAGGGTATGTGTTAGGACACCTGTTAGTGTTAGTGTACGTGTCAGGATTAGCGTACAGTTTAGGGCAAGGTGTGGGGTTGGGTTTAGGGTTAGGTTTAGGGCTAGGCTTAGGGTTAGCGAACGGGTAAGTTTTAGGGTACAGTTGAGGGTACGGAAAAGCGTTTGGGTCACGTTATGTTTTAGGAAACGTGTTAGTGTTAATGTATGGTTAGGATTACGGTATGCGTTAGGGTAATGGGTAGGGTTGGCATTAGGATTAGGGATAGGCTTAGCGAACGGTTAAGGCTTATGGTACATGTGAGTGTATGGAAACGTGTTAGTGTCAAAGTACGTGTGACGGCATGGGGTAGTGTTAGTGTAGGGGTTAAAAATAGTGTATGGGTAAGAGTAAGGTGTAGGCTTGGTGTTAGGGTTAGGTTTAAGTCTACAGTTAGGGTTAGCTAACGATTAGGTTTAGCGCACAGGTGAGGGTATGGAAAAGTGTTAGTGTCAGGGTACGTTTCACGGCACTGCTTAGTGTTAGTGTACGGTTTAGGATTAGGGTATGGGTTAGGGTAAGATGTAGGGTTGGTGTTAGGGTTAGGTTTAGAGCTAGGGTTAGGGTTAGCGACCGGTTAAGTTTAGGATACAGGGGATGGTACGGAAATGTTTTAGGGTCAAAATACATTTGCAGGAATGTGTTAGTGTTAGTGTACGGGTTAAGATTAGTGTACGTGTTAGGGTAAGGTGTAGGGTTGGAGTTAGATTTAGCTTTAGGTCTAAAGTTAGGGTTAGTGAAATGTAAGGTTTAGGGTTCAGGTGAGGGTACAGATAAGTGTTAGGGTCCGTGTACGTGTCATGGCACGGATTAGTATTAGGGTACGTGTTAGGATTACAGTACGGATTATGGTAAGGTGTAGGAATGGGGTTAGGATTAGGGTTTGGGTTAGGGCTAGCATTAGAGAATAGGTAATATTTAGGGTACAGGTAAGCATATGGAAACGAGTTAACGTCAGGCTTGGTGTTAGGGCACAGGTTAGTGTTATTGTACGGATTAGGATTAGGGTACGGGTAAGGATTTTGTGTAGGCTTGTGGATAGTGTTAGGCTTACACCTAGGGTTAGTGTTAGCGAACAGGTAAGGTTTACGGTACACAGGAGGGTACGGAAACGTGTTAGTGTCAAAGTACATGTGAGGGCTTTGCTTAATTTTGGTGTACGGGTTAAGATTATTGTATGGGTTAGGGTATGGTGTAAGGTTGGTGTTAGCGTTATGTTTAGGGAAAGGGGTAGGCTTAGCAAACGGTAAGATTTCGGGTACTGGAGAGGATACGGAAAAGTGTTAGGGTCAGGGTACTTGTTAGGGCACGGGTAAGTGTTTGTGTATGGGTTAGGATTAGGGTATGGGTTAGTGAAAGGTGTAGGGTTGGGGTTATGTTTAGGTGTAGGGTTGGGGTTAGGGTTAGCGAATAGGTAACATTTAGCGTACAGGTGAGCTTATGGAAACGAGTTAGGTTTAGGGTTCATGTTAGGGCACACGTTAGTGTTAATGTATGGATTAGGATTAGGGTACGGGTTAGGGTGAGGTGTAGGGTTGGGGTTAGGGTTAGGTTTAGACATAGGGTTAGGGTTAGAGAATGGTAAGATTTAGGGTACAGGAGTGGGTATGGAAAAGTGTTAGGGTCAGGGAACGTGTTAGGTCATGGAATAGTGTTAATGTACGGGTAAGGATTTGGGTACGAGTTAGGGAAATGCGTAGGGTTGGTGTTATGTTTAGGGTTAGGGCTAGGGTTAGAGTTAGCGAATGGGTAAGGTTTACAGTACACGGGAGGGTACAGAAACGTGTTAGTGTCAAAGTACATGTGAGGGCATGGGATAGTTTTTTTGTACAGGTAGAGTTTAGTGTACGGGTTAGGGTATGCTTTTGTGTTGGTGTTAGCATTATGTTTAGGGCTAGGGTTAGGGTTAGTGAACGGTAAGATTTAGGGTACAGGAGAGGATACGGAAAAGTGTTAGGGTCAGGGTACGTGTTAGGGCATGGTTTAGTGTTAGTGTATGGTTTGGGATTAGGGTACGGGTTAGGGTAAGGCGTAGGGTTGGGGTTAGGGTGAGGGCTAGGACTAGGGCTAGGGTTAGGGTGAGCGAATGGGTAAGGTTTAGGGTACATGTGAGTGTACGGAAAAATGTTAAGGTCAGGGTACGTGTCAGGTCATGACTTAGTATTAGTATACTGGTTAGGATTCGGGTACGGTTTGGGTAAGGTTTAGGGTTGGGGTTAGGGTTAGCTTTATGGCTAGGGTTAGGGTTAGCGAAATGTCAGGTTTAGGGTACAGGTGAAGGTACAGAAAACTGTTAGGGTTAGTGTATGTGTTAGGACACGTGTCAGTGTTAGTGTATGGCTTAGGATTAGCATACGGGTTAGGGTAAGGTGTACGGTTGGGGTTAGGTCTAGGTTTTGGGCTAGGGTTAGGGTTAGCGAATGGTAAGGTTTAGGGTACAGGTGAGGTTACGGAAAAGTGTTAGGGTTAGGGTACGTGTTAGGGCAGGGGTTACTGTGGGTTTAGAGGTTAGGATTAGGGTACGGATTAGGGTAATTAGTAGGGTTGGCATTATGGTTAGTGTTAGGGGTAGGGTTAAGTTTAGTGAACCGGTAAGGTGTAGGTTACAGCTGAGCGTACGGAAATGTTTATTTTCAATGTACGTGTGCGGTATTGGGTTAGTGTTAGTGTACGGGTTAAGATTAGTGTATGTATTACGGTAAGGAGTAGGGTTTTAGTTAGGTTTAGGTTTCGGGCTAGGGTTATGGTTAACAAATGGTAAAGTTTAGGCTTAGTGTTAGGATTAAGGTTAGGGTTAGGTGTAAGGATAGGGTAGGTGTTAGGGCACGAGTTAGTGTTAGTGTATGGGTTATGATTAGGGTATGGGTTAGGGTAAGGTGTAGGGTTGGGTTAAGGTTTGGGTAACATTAGAGTAAGGTGATCGTATGGAAACGAGTTAGGGTCAGGGTTCGTGTTAGGGCACATGTTAGTGTTAGTTTAAGGATTAGGATTAGGGTACTTGTTAGGGTTAGGTGTAGGGTTGGGGTTGGGTTTAGCATTAGGTTCATACCTAGGGTTAGGGTTAGCGAACGGTAATATTTAGGGTACAGGAGAGAGTAGCGTAAAGAGTTAGTGGCAGGTTACATGTCAGGGCATGGATTAGTGTTTGTGTATGGGTTAGGATTAGGGTACGGTTTAGGGTAAGGTGTTGGTTTCATGTTG
The DNA here is from genome assembly GCF_949752795.1 of Hyperoodon ampullatus. Taxonomy (NCBI): domain Eukaryota; kingdom Metazoa; phylum Chordata; class Mammalia; order Artiodactyla; family Ziphiidae; genus Hyperoodon; species Hyperoodon ampullatus. The sequence continues at coordinate 1,844,109 of NC_136933.1, forward strand.
GGGCTTGGTTTAGGGGTATGTTTCGGGTTAGCGAACGGTAAAGTTTAGGATACAGGTGAGGGTACAGAAAAGTGTTAGGGTCAGGATATGTTTCAGGGCACGGATTAGTATTAGTGTACTGGTTAGGATTACGGTATGGGTTAGGGTAATGTTTAGGGTTGTGTTTAGGTTTAGGTTTAGGGCTATGGTTAGGGTTAGTGAAATGTAAGGTTTAGGTTACAGGTGATGGTCCAGAAATGTGTTAAGATCAGAGTACATGATAGGGCACGGATTAATGTTAGTGTACTGATTAGGATTGGGTACGCATTAGGGTAAGCTTTAGGGATGGGGTTAGGTTTACGTTTAGGGCTAGGGTTAAGGATAGCAACCGGTATGGTTTAGGGTACAGGTGAGTGTACATAAAATTATTACGGTCAGGTTAACTGTTAGGGCACGTGTAGTGTTAGTGTATGGGTTAGGATTAGGGTACGGGTTTGGGTAATGTGTAGAGTTGGCGTTAGGGATAAGTTTAGGGCTAGGGTTAGGGTTAGCGATCAGGTAAGTTTTATGGTACATGAGTGTACGGAAATGTGTTAGTGTCAAAGTACGTGAGAGGGCATTGCATAATTTTGGTGTACGGGTTAAGATAAGTGTATGGGTTAGGGTACGGTGTAGGGTTGGTGTTAGCATTATGTTTAGAGCTGGGGTTACGGTTAGCGAACCAGTAAGGTTTAGGGTACAGGCGAGGGTACAGAAAACTTTTAGGGTCAGGGTATGTGTTAGCACACCTGTTAGTGTTAGTGTACGTGTCAGGATTAGTGTACAGTTTAGGGTAAGGTGTGGGGTTGGGGTTAGGGTTAGGTTTAGGGCTAGGCTTAGGGTTAGCGAACGGGTAAGTTTTAGGGTACAGTTGTGGGTACAGAAAAGCGTTTGGGTCAGGTTATGTGTTAGGAAACGTGTTAGTGTTAATGTATGGTTAGGATTACGTTATGGTTTAGGCTAATTGTTACGGTTGGCATTAGGGTTAGGGATAGTCTTAGCGAACGGTTAAGGCTTATGGTACATGTGAGTGTATGGAAACGTGTTACTGTCAAAGTACGTGTGACGGCATGGGTTAGTGTTAGTGTAGGGGTTAAAAATAGGGTATGGGTTAGAGTAAGGTGTAGGCTTGGTGTTAGGGTTAGGTTTAAGTCTACAGTTTGGGTTAGCTAACGATTAGGTTTAGCGTACAGGTGAGGGTATGGAAAAGTGTTAGGGTCAGGGTACGTTTCAGGGCACTGGTTAGTGTTAGTGTATGGTTTAGGATTAGGGTATGATTTAGGGTAAGATGTAGGGTTGGCGTTAGGGTTAGGTTTAGAGCTAGGGTTAGGGTTAGCGACCGGATAGTTTTAGGTTACAGGTAGGGTACGGAAATGTTTTAGGGTCAAAATACATTTGCGGGAATGGGTTAGTGTTAGTGTACGGGTTAAGATTAGTGTACGTGTTAGGGTAAGGTGTACGGTTAGAGTTAGATTTAGCTTCAGGGCTAGGCTTAGTGTTAGCGAAATGTAAGCTTTGGGGTACAGGTGATGGTACAGGAAAGTGTTATGGTCCATGTACGTGTCAGTTCACGGATTAGTATTAGGGTACGGGTTAGGATAACAGTAGGGTTTAGGGTAAGGTGTAGGATTGGGATTAGGTTTAGGGTTAGGGTTAGTGTTAGGGTTAGCGAATAGGTAATATTTAGGGTACAGGTAAGCATAGGGAAACGAGTTAGGGTCAGGCTTGGTGTTAGGGCACAGGTTAGCGTTATTGTACGGATTAGGATTAGGGTACGGGTTAGAATTTTGTGTAGGGTTTTGGATAGTGTTAGGCTTAGACCTAGGGTTAGTGTTAGCGAACAGGTAAGGTTTACGTTACACAGGCTGGTATGGAAACGTGTTAGTGTCAAAGTACATGTGAGGGCATTGCTTAATTTTGGTGTACGGGTTAAGATTAGTGTATGGGTTAAGGTATGCTGTAATGTTGGTGTTAGCGTTATGTTTAGGGAAAGGGCTAGGTTTAGCAAACGTTAAGATTTAGGGTACTGGAGAGCATACGGAAAAGTGTTAGGGTCAGGGTACGTGTTAGGGCACGGGTTAGTGTTAGTGTACGGGTTAGGATTAAGGTATGGGTTAGGGAAAGGTGTAGGGTTGGGGTTATGTTTAGGTGTAGGGTTGGGGTTAGGGTTAGCGAATAGGTAACATTTAGGGTACAGGTGAGCTTATGGAAACGAGTTAGGGTCAGGGTTCATGTTAGGGCACAGGTTAGTGTTAGTGTATGGATTAGGATTAGGGTACGGGTTAGGGTGAGGTGTAGGGTTGGGGTTAGGGTTAGGTTTAGACATAGGGTTAGGGTTAGCGAACGGTAAGATTTAGGGTATAGGAGAGGATACGGAAAAGTGTTAGGGTCAGGGTACGTGTCAGGGCATGGCTTAGTATTAGTATACTGGTTAGGATTAGGGTACAGTTTGGGTAAGGTTTAGGGTTGGGGTTAGCGAAATGTCAGGTTTAGGGTACAGGTGATGGTACAGAAAAGTGTTAGGGTTAGTGTATGTGTTAGCACACATGTCAGTGTTAGTGTATGGCTTAGGATTAGCATACGGGTTAGGGTAAGGTGTACGGTTGAGGTTAGGTCTAGGTTTTGGTCTTGGGTTATTGCTAGCGAACGGTAAGTTTTAGGGTACAGGTGACGTTACGGAAAAGTGTTAGGGCCAGGGTACGTGTTAGGGCAGGGGTTAGTGTGGGTTTACAGGTTAGGATTAGGGTACGGGTTAGGGTAATTGGTAGGGTTGGCGTTATGATTAGTGATAGGGTTAGGGTTAAGTTTAGTGAACGGGTAAGGTTTAGCTTACAGCTGTGTGTATGGAAATATTTTATTGTCAAAGTACGTGTGCGGTATTGGGTTAGTGTTAGTGTACTGGTTAAGATTAGTGTACGTGTTAGGGTAAGGAGTAGGGTTGTAGTTAGGTTTAGGTTTGGGGCTAGGGTTATGGTTAACAAATGGTAAAGTTTAGGGTTAGGGTTAGTGTTATGGTTAGGGGTAGGGGTAGGGATAGTGTAGGTGTTAGGGCACGAGTTAGTGTTAGTGTATGGGTTATGATTAGGGTATGGGTTAGGGTAAGGTGTAGGGCTGGGGTTAGGTTTAGGTTTAGGCCTAGTCTTCGGGTTAGCAAATAGGTAACTTTAGAGTACATGTGAGTGTATGGAAACGAGTTAGGATCAGGGTTCGTGTTAGGGCACAGGTTAGTGTTAGTTTAAGGATTAGGATTAGGGTACATGTTAGGGTTAGGTGTAGGGTTGGGGTTGGGTTTAGGGTTAGGTTTAGACCTAGGGTTAGGGTTAGTGAATGTTAAGGTTTAGGGTTCAGGTGTGGGTATGGAAAAGTGTTAGGGTCAGGGTAAGTGTTAAGGCACGGATTAGTGTTAGTGTACGGGTTAGGATTAAGGTACGGGTTAGGCTAATGGGTAGGGTTGGCGTTATGTTTAGTGTTAGGGCTAGGGCTAGGATTAGGGTTAGCGAACGAGCAAGGTTTAGGTTACAACTGAGGGTACGGAAATGTTTTAGTGTCAAAGTAAGTGTGCGGGAATGGGTTAGTGTTAGTGTACGCATTAAGATTAGTGTACGTGTTAGGGTAAGGTGTAGGGTTGTAGTTAGATTTAGCTTTAGGGCTAGGGTTAGGGTTAGCAGATGGTAAGATTTAGGGTACAGGAGAGAGTAGGGTAAAGAGTTAGGGGTAGGGTATGTGTCAGGGGATGGATTAGTGTTTGTGTACGTGTTAGGAGTAGGGTACGGTTTAGGGTAAGGTGTTGGGTTGGTGTTAGGGCTTGGTTTAGGGGTATGTTTCGGGTTAGCGAACGGTAAAGTTTAGGATACAGGTGAGGGTACAGAAAAGTGTTAGGGTCAGCATACGTTTCCAGGCAAAGATTAGTATTAGTGTACTGGTTAGGATTACGGTATGGGTTAGGGTAATGGGTAGGGTTGGGTTTAGGGTTAGGTTTAGTGCTATGGTTAGGGTTAGCGAAATGTAAGGTTTAGGTTACAGGTGATGGTCCAGAAATGTGTTAGGATCAGGGTACATGATAGGGCACGGATTAGTGTTAGCGTACTGGTTAGGATTGGGTATGCATTAGGGTAAGGTTTAGGGATGGGGTTAGTTTTACGTTTAGGGCTAGGGTTAAGGATACCAAACGGTATGGTTTAGGGTACAAGTGAGTGTACGAAAAATTGTTACGGTCAAGGTAACTGTTAGAGCACGTGTAGTGTTAGTGTATGGGTTAGGATTAGGGTATGGGTTAGGGTAATGTGTAGAGTTGGCATTAGTGTTAAGTTTAGGACTACGGTTAGGGTTAGTGAACAGGTAAATTTTATGGTACATGAGTGTACGGAAATGTGTTAGTGTCAAAGTACGTGAGAGGGCATTGCATAATTTTGGTGTACTGGTTAAGATAAGTGTACAGGTTAGGGTACGGTGTAGGGTTGGTGTTAGCATTATGTTTAGGGCTAGGGTTACGGTTAGCGAACCAGTAAGGTTTAGGGTACAGTTGAGGGTACGGAAAAGCGTTTGTGTCAGTTTATGTGTTAGGAAACGTGTTAGTGTTAATGTATGGTTAGGATAATGGTATGGGTTAGGGTAATGGTTAGGGTTGGCATTAGGGTTAGGGATAGGCTTAGCCAACGGTTAAGGCTTATGGTACATGTGAGTGTATGGAAACGTGTTAGTGTCAAAGTCCATGTGACAGCATGGGTTAGTGCTAGTGTAGGGGTTAAAAATAGGGTATGGGTTAGAGTAAGGTGTAGGCTTGGTGTTAGGGTTAGGTTTAAGTCTACAGTTTGGGTTAGCTAACGATTAGGTTTAGCGTACAGGTGAGGGTATGGAAAAGTGTTAGGGTCAGGGCACTGGTTAGTGTTAGTGTACGGTTTAGGATTAGGGTATTGGTTAGGATAAGACGTGGGGTTGGCATTATGGTTAGGTTTAGAGCTAGGGTTATGGTTAGCGAACGGGAAAGCTTTAGGTTACAGGGGATGGTACGGAAATGTTTTAGGGTGAAAATACATTTGCGGGAATGTGTTAGTGTTAGTGTACTGGTTAAGATTAGTGTACGTGTTAGGGTAAGGTGTAGGGTTGGAGTTAGATGTAGCTTTAGGGTTAGGGTTAGCGAAATGTAAGTTTCGGGGTACAAGTGAGGGTACAGGAAAGTGTTATGGTCCATGTGCGTGTCATGGCACGGATTAGTATTAGGGTACGGGTTAGTATTACAGTACGGATTAGGGTAAGGTGTAGGATTGTGGTTAGGGTTAGGGTTAGGGTTAGTGTTAGGGTTAGTGAATAGGTAATATTTAGGGTACAGGTAAGCATATGGAAACGAGTTAGGGTCAGGCTTGGTGTTAGGGCACAGGTTAGTGTTATTGTATGGATTAGGAATAGGGTACGGTTTAGGATTTTGTGTAGGGTTGTGGATAATGTTAGGCTTAGACCTAGGGTTAGTGTTAGCGAACAGATAAGGTAAGGTACACAGGAGGGTACGGAAACGTGTTAGTGTCAAAGTACATGTGAGGGCATTGCTTAATTTTGGTGTATGGGTTGAGATTAATGTATGGGTTAGGGTATGGTGTAAGGTTGGTGTTAGCGTTATGTTTAGGGAAAGGGCTAGGTTTAGCAAATGGTAAGATTTAGGGTACAGGAGAGGATACGGAAAAGTGTTAGGGTCAGGGTACGTGTTAGGGCACGGGTTAGTGTTAGTGTATGGGTTAGGATTAGGGTATGGGTTAGGGAAAGGTGTAGGGTTGGGGTTATGTTTAGGTGTAGGGTTGGGTTTAGGGTTCGAGAATAGGTAACATTTGGGGTACAGGTGAGCTTATGAAAACGAGTTAGGGTCAGGGTTCATGTTAGGGCACACGGTCGTGTTAGTGTATGGATTAGGATTAGGGTACGGGTTAGAGTTAGGTGTATGTATGGGGTTAGGGTTAGGTTTAGATATAGGGTTAGCATTAGTGAACGGTAAGAGTTAGGGTATAGGAGAGGATACGGAAAAGTGTTAGGGTCATGGTAGGTGTTAGGGCATGGGTTAGTGTTAGTGTATGGGTTGGGATTAGGATAAGGTTTAGGGTAAGTGTAGGGTTGGGGTTAGGTTTAGGGCTATGGCCAGGGCTAGGGTTAGTGTTAGCGAATGGTAAGGTTTAGCGTACAGGTGAGGGTACGGAAAAGTGTTAGGGTCAGGGTACGTGTCAGGGCATGGCTTAGTATTAGTATACTGGTTAGGATTAGGGTACGGTTTGGGTAAGCTTTAGGGTTGGGGTTAGGGTTAGCTTTATGGCTAGGGTTAGGGTTAGCGAAATGTCAGGTTTAGGGTACAGGTGATGGTACAGAAAGGTATTAGGGTTAGTGTATGTGTTTCGACACATGTCAGTGTTAGTGTATGGCTTAGGATTAGCATACAGGTTAGGGTAATGTGTACGGTTGGGGTTAGGTCTAGCTTTTGGGCTAGGGTTATTGCTAGCGAACGGTAAGGTTTAGGGTACAGGTGAGGTTACGGAAAAGTGTTAGGGTCAGGGTACGTGTTAGGGCAGGGGTTAGTGTGGGTTTACAGGTTAGGATTAGGGTACGGGTTAGGGTAATCGGTAGGGTTGGCGTTATGGTTAGTGTTAGGGATAGGGTTAAGTTTAGTGAACGGGTAATGTTTAGGTTACAGCTGAGCGTACGGAAATATTTTATTGTCAAAGTACGTGTGCAGTATTGGGTTAATGTTAGTGTATGGGTTCAGATTAGTGTACGTGTTAGGGTATGGTGTAGGGTTGGTTTTAGCGTTATGTGTAGGGATAGGGTTAGGGTTAGCAAATGGTAAGATTTAGGGTAGAGGACAGGGTACCTAAAAGTGTTAGCATTAGGGTACGTGTTAGGGCATGGGTTAGTGTTAGTGTATGGGTTAGTATTAGGGTACGGCTTAGGGTAATGCGTAGGGTTGGCTTTAGGGTTAGGGCTAGGGCTTGGGATAGGGTTAGCGAATGGGTAAGGTTTAGGATAAAGATGAGGGTACGGAAAAATTTTAAGGTCAGTGTACGTGTTAGGACATGGATTAGTGTTAGTGTACGGGTTAGGATTAGGGTACGGTTCGTGTAAGGGTTAGGGTTGGAGTTACGGTTAGCTCTAGGGCTAGGGTTAGGTTTAGCGAAATGTCAGTTTTAGGGTACAGGTGAGGGTATGGAAAAGTGTTAAGGTTAGTGTATGTGTTAGTACACGTGTTAGTTTTAGTGTATGGCTTAGGATTAGCATACGGGTTAGGGTAACGTGTAGGGTTGGGGTTAGGTTTGGGTTAAGGGCTAGGGTTAGGTTTAGTGAATGGTAAGGTTTAGGGTACAGGTGAGGTTACAGAAAAGTATTAGGGTCAGGGTATATGTTATGGCAGGTGTTATTGTTGGTGTACAGATTAGGATTAGAGTACGGTTTCGTGTAATGGGTAGGGTTGGCGTTATGGTTAGAGTTAGGGCTAATGTTATGGTTAGCGAACGGGTAAGATTTAACTTACAGGAGACGGTACAGAAATGTTTTAGTGTCAAAGTAAGTGTGCAGGAATGGGTTAGTGTTAGTGTACAGGTCAAGATTAGTGTACGTGTTATGGTAAGGTGCAGGGTTGGAATTAGATTTAGCTTTACAGCTAGGGTAAGGGTTAGCAAAAGGTAAGGTTTAGGTTTAGGATTAGGGTTAGGGTTAGGTTTAGGGTTAGGGTATGTGTTAGGGCACGGGTTAGTGTTAGTGTACGGGTTAGGATTAGGGTATGGGTTAGGGTTAGGTGTAGGGTTGGGGTTATGTTTAGGTTTAGGGCTAGTGTTACTATTAGCGAATAGGTAACATTTAGGGTACAGGTGAGCATATGTAAAAGAGTTAGGGTCAGGGTTCGTGTTAGGGCACAGGTTAGTGTTAGTGTATGTATTAGGGTTAGTGTACAGGTTAGGGTTAGGTGTAGGGCTGGTGTTAGGTTTAGGTTTAGACCTAGGGTTAGGGTTAGCGGACGGTAAGATTTAGGGTACAGAGAGGGTACGGAAAAGTGTTAGGTTCAGGGTAAGTGTTAGGGCATTGTTTAGTGTTAGTGTACGGGTTAGGATTACGGTACGGGTTAGGGTAATGTGTAGGATTAGAGTTAGGTTTAGGGTTAGGGCTAGGGTTAGGTTTAACAAATGGATAAGGTTTACGATACACGGGAGTGTACGGAAACGTGATAGTGTCAAACTACATGTAAGGGCATGGGTTAGTTTTGCTGTACGGGTTAACAATAGTGTACGTGTTAGGGTATGGTGTAGGGTTGGTGTTAGCTCTATGTTTAGGGCTAGGTTTAGGTTTAGCGAACGGTAAGATTTAGTGTATTGCAGAGCGTACGTAAAAGTGTTAATTTAAGGGTTCGTGTTAGGGCATGGATTTAGTGTTAGTGTACGGGTTAGGATTAGGTTACAGGTTAAAGTAATGGGTATGGTTGGCGTTAGGGATAGGGTTAGGCCTACGGTTAGGGTTAGTGAACGGGTAAGTTTTACAGTACACGGGAGGTTACGGAAGCATGTTAGTGTCAAAGTACATGTGAGGGCATGGGTTAGTTTTGGTGTACGGGTTCAGATTAGTGTATGGCTTCGGGTACTGTGTAGGGTTGGTTTCAGCATTATGCTTAGGTAGAGAGTTTGGGTTAGTGAACAGTAAGATTTAGGGTACAGGAGAGGGTACAGAAAAGTGATAGGGTTTGGGTATGTGTTTGGGCAGTGGTTAGTGTTAGTGTACGGGTTAGGATTAGGGTACGGGTTAGGGTAAGGTGTAGGGTTGGTGTTAGGGTTAGGTTTAGGGCTACACATAGGTTTAGCGAACAGGTAACATTTAGGGTACAGATGAGCATATGGAAAAGTGTAAGGGTCAGGGTTCATGTTAGTGCACGTGTTAGTGTTAGTGTACGTGTTAGGATTAGGGTACATGTTAGGGTAAGGTGTAGGGTTGGGGTTAGGTTTCGGTTTAGGGCTAGGTGTAGGCTTAGCGAATGGTAAGGTTTAGGGTACAGGTGAGGGTACACAAAAGTGTTTGGGTCAGGGTACGTTTCAGGGCATGGCTTACTATTAGTGTACTGGTTAAGATTACTGTATGTGTTATGGTAAGGTATAGGGTTGGGTTTAGGTTTAGGATTAGGTGTAGGGTTAGGGTTAGCGAAATGTAAGGTTTAGGGTACAGGTGATGGTACAGAAAAGTGTTAGGGTCAGGGTACGTTTTAGGGCACGGATTACTGTTAGTGTGCGGGTTAGGATTAGGGTACAGTTTAGGGTAATGGGGAGGGTTGGCGTTAGGGTTAGGGTTAGGACTAGGGTTAGGGTTAGCAAACGGGTAATGTTTACGGTACACGGGAGGGTAAGGAAACGTGACAGTGTCAAACTACATGTGAGGGCATGGGTTAGTTTTGGTGTACGGCTTAAGATTAGTGTACGGGTTAGGGTATCGTGTAGGGTTGGTGGTAGCATTATGTTTAGGGATAGGGTTAGGGTTAGCAAACGGTAAGATGTAGGGTACAGAAGATGGTACGGAAAAGTGTTAGGGTAAGGGTACATGTTAGGGCATGGGTTAGTGTTAGTGTATGGGTCAGGATTAGGGTACGGGTTAGGGTATTGTGTAGTGTTGGCTTTAGGTTTAGGGCTAGTACTAGGGTTAGGGTTAGCGAACGGGTAAGGTTTATGGTAAAGTTGAGAGTACGGAAAAGTGTTAGGGTCAGCGTACATGTGAGGGCACGGAGTAGTGTTAGTGTATGGGTTAGGATTAGGGTACGGGTTAGATTAATGTGTAGGGTTGGGGTTAGGTTTAGACATAGGGCTAGAGTTAGGGTTAGAGAACGGTAAGGTTTAGGGTACAGGTGAGGTTACAGCAAAGTGTTAGTGTCAGGCTACGTGTCAGTGCATGGCTTAGTTTTAGTGCACTGGTTAGGATTACTGTATGGCTTAGTGTAAGGTGTAGGGTTAGGGTTAGGTTTAGGTTTAGGGCTAAGGTTAGTGTTAGTGAAATGTAAGGTTTAGGGAACAGGTGATGGTATGGAAAAGTGTTAGGACCAGGGTACGTGTTAGGGCACAGGTTAGTGTTAGTGTACGGATTAGGATTAGGGTACGGCATAGGGTTAGGTGTAGGGTTGGGGTTAGGGTTATGTTTAGACCTAGGGTTATGTTAGCGAATGGTAAGATTTAGGGTACAGGAGTGGGTATGGAAAAGTGTTAGGGTCAGGGTACGTGTTAGGGCACAGATTAGTGTTAGTGTACGGGTTAGGATTAGGGTACGGGTTAGGGTAAGGTGTAGGGTTGGCGCTAGGGTTAGGGTTAGGGCTAGGGTTAGGGTTAGGGTTAGCGAATGGGTAAGGTTTAGGATATAGGTGAGTGTACGGAAAAGTGTTACGGTCAGTGTACGTGTTAGAGCACAGATTAGTGTTAGTGTACGGGTTAGGATTAGGGTACGGTTAGGGTAAGGGTTATGGTTGGATTTACGGTTAGCTCTAAGGCTAGGGTTAGGTTTAGAGAAATGTCAGTTTTAGGGTACAGGTGAGGGTACGGAAAAGTGTTAAGGGTAGTGTATGTGTTAGGACACGTGTTATTGTTAGTGTATGGCTTAGGATTAGCATATGGTTTAGGGTAACGTGTAGGGTTGGGGTTAGGTTTGGGTTAAGGGCTAGGGTTAGGTTTAGTGAATGGTAAGGTGTAGGGTACAGGTGAGGTTACAGGAAAGTATTAGGGTCAGGTCCGTGTTATGGCAGGTGTTATTGTTGGTGTACAGGTTAGGGTTAGGGTACGGTTTAGGGTAATGTGTCGGGTTGGCATTATGGTTAGAGTTAAGTCTAGGGTTAGGGTTAGCGAATGGGTAAGATTTAACTTACAGGAGAGGGTACGGAAATGTTTCAGTGTCAAAGTACGTGTGTGGGAATGGGTTAGTGTTAGTGTACTGGTTAAGATTAGTGTACGTGTTACGGTAAGGTGCAGGGTTGGAGTTAGATTTAGCTTTAGGGCTGGGGTAAGTGTTAGCGAAAGGTAAGGTTTAGGGTTAGGGTTAGAGTTAATGTTAGGGTTAGGGTTAGGGTACGTGTTAGGGCACGGGTTAGTATTAGTGTACGGTGTAGAATTAGGGTACTGTTTAAGGTAATGTGTATGGTTGGCGTTAGTGTTAGGTTTAGGTCTAGGGTTAGGGTTAGCGAACGGGTAAGCTTTACGATACATGGGAGGGTACAGAAACGTGAGAGTGTCACAGTACATGTGAGGGCATGGGTTAGTTTTTCTGTAGGGGTTCAGATTAGTGTACTTGTTAGGGTATGGTGTAGGGTTGGTGTTAGCGTTATGTTTAGGGATAGCGTTAGGGTTAGCGAACAGTAAGATATGGGTACAGGAGAGTGTATGGAAAAGTGTTAGGTTCAGGGTGCGTGTTAGGGCATGGGTTAGTGTTAGTGTACGGGTTAGGATTAGGGTACTGGTTAGGGTAATATGTAGCGTTGGCGTTAGGCTTAGAGTTAGGGCTAGGGTTAGGGTTAGCGAATAGTAAGATTTAGGGTAGAGGAGAGGCTATGTAAAACTGTTAGTGTCAGGTTACATGTTAGGGCAAGGGTTAGTGTTAGTGCATGGGTTAGTATTAGGGTACGGCTTAGGGTAATGTGTAGGATTGGCTTTAGGTTTAGGGCTAGGGCTAGGGTTAGGGTTAGCGAAAGGGTAAGGTTTAGGATAAAGGTGAGTGTACAGAAAAGTGTTACGGTCAGTGTACGTGTTAGGGCACTGATTAGTGTTAGTGTACGGGTTAGAATTAGGGTACAGTTAGGGTAAGGGTTACAGTTGGATTTACGGTTAGCTCTAGATCTAGGGTTAGGTTTTGCGAAATGTCAGTTTTAGGGTACAGGTGAGGGTACGGAAAAGTGTTAAGGTTAGTGTATGTTTTAGGACACGTGTTAGTGTTAGTGTATGGCTTAGGATTAGCATATGGGTTAGGGTAACGTTTAGGGTTGGGGTTAGGTTGGGTTAAGGGCTAGGGTTAGGAAAATGAATGGTAAGGTTTAGGGCACAGGTGAGGTTACGGAAAAGTATTAGGGTTAGGGTACGTGTTATGGCTGGTTTTATTGTTGGTGTACAGCTTAGTATTAGGTACGGTTTAGGGTAATGGGTAGGGTTGGCATTATGGTTAGAGTTAGGGCTAGTGTTAGGGTTAGCGAACGGGTAAGATTTAAGTTACAGGTGAGGGTACGGAAATGTTTTAGTGTCAAAGTACGTGTGTGGGAATGGGTTAGTGTTAGTGTATGGGTTAAGGTTAGTGTACGTGTTACGGTAAGGTGCACGGTTGGTGTTAGATTTAGCTTCAGGGCTAGGGTAAGGGTTAGCAAATGTAACGTTTAGTGTTAGGGTTAGGGTACGTGTTAGCGCACGGATTAGTGTTAGTGTACGGGTTAGGATTAGGGTATGGGTTAGGGTTAGGTGTAGGGTTGGGGTTATGTTTAGGTTTAGGGCTAGTGTTACTATTAGCGAATGGGTAACATTTAGGGTACAGGTGAGCGTATGGAAAGAGTTAGGGTCAGGGTTCGTGTTAGGGCACAGATTAATGTTAGTGTATGGTTTAGGATTAGGGTATGGGTTAGGGTTAGGTGTAGGGCTGGTGTTAGGTTTAGGTTTAGACCTAGGGTTAGGGTTATCAAATGGTAAGATTTAGGGTACAGGAGTGGGTATGGAAAAGTGTTAGGGTCAGGGTACGTGTTAGGGCCCAGATTAGTATTAGAGCACTGGTTAGAATTAGGGTACTGGATAAGGTAATGTGTATGGTTGGCGTTAGGGTTAGGGTTAGGGCTAGGGTTAGGGTTAGAAAATGGGTAAGGATTACGGTACATGGGAGGGTACAGAAACGTGATAGTGTTACAGTACATGTGAGGGCATGGGTTAGTTTTTTTTTTTTTTTTTTGTGGTACGCGGGCCTCTCACTGTTGTGGCCTCTCCCGTTGCAGAGCACAGGCTCCGGATGCGCAGGCTCAGCGGCCATGGCTCACAGGCCCAGCCACTCCGTGGCATGTGGGATCTTCCCGGACCGGGGCACGAACCCGCGTTCCCTGCATTGGCAGGCGGACTCTCAACCACTGCACCACCAGGGAAGCCCATGGGTTAGTTTTTGTATAGGTGTTCAGATTAGTGTACTTGTTAGGGTATGGTGTAGGGTTGGTGCTAGCGTTATTTTTAGGGATATGGTTAGGGTTAGCGAACGGTAAGATTTAGGGTACAGGAGAGGGTACGGAAAAGTGTTAGGTTCAGGGTACGTGTTAGGGCATGGGTTAGTGTTAGTGTATGGGTTAGGATTAGGGTATGGATTAGGGTAATGTGTAGTGTTGGTGTTAGGGTTAAGCTTAAGGCTAGGGTTAGGCTTAGCGAACGGGTAAGGTTTACGGTACATGGAAGGGTACAGAAACGTGATAGTGTCAATGTACATGTGAGGGCATGGGTTAGTTTTGCTCTCCGTGTTAACAATATTTTACGTGTTAGGGGATGGTGTAGGGTTGGTGTTAGCACTATGTTTAGGGCTAGGTTTATTTTTAGCGAACGGTAAGATTAAGGGTAGAGGAGAGCGTACGTAAAAGTGTTAAGGTCGGGGTACATGTTAGGGCCTGGATTAGTGTTAGTGTACGGGTTAGGATTAGGGTACAGGTTAAGGTAATGGTTATGGTTGGCGTTAGGGATAGGGTTAGGCTTAGGGTTAGGGTTAGTGAATGGGTAAGTTTTACAGTACACGGGAGGGTACGGAAGCATGTTAGTGTCAAAGTACATGTGAGGGCATGGGTTAGTTTTGGTGTACGGGTTCAAATTAGTGTATGGGTTAGGGTATGGTGTAGGGTTGGTGTTAGCATTATGTTTAGGTAGAGGGTTTGGGTTAGCGAACGGTAAGATTTAGGGTACAGGAGAGGGTACAGAAAAGTGATAGGGTCTGGGTACGTGTTAGGGCATGGGTTAGTGTTAGTGTACGTGTTAGGATTAGGGTATGGGTTAGGGTAAGGTGTAGGGTTGTGGTTAGGGATAGGTTTAGGGCTAGGGATAGGTTTAGCGAACAGGTAACATTTAGGGTACTGATGAGCATATGGAAACGTGTTAGGGTCAGGGTTCGTGTTAGGGCACGTGTTAGTGTTAGTGTACGTGTTAGGATTAGGGTACATGTTAGGGTAAGGTGTAGGGTTGGGGTTAGGTTTCGGTTTAGGTCTAGGGGTAGGGTTAGCGAATGGTAAGGTTTAGGGTACAGGTGAGAGTACAGAAAAGTGTTAGGGTCAGGGTACGTTTCAGGGCACGGCTTACTATTAGTGTACTGGTTAGGATTACGGTATGGGTTAGGGTAAGGGATAGGGTTGGGTTTAGGGTTAGGATGAGCTGTAGGATTAGGGTTAGTGAAATGTAAGGTTTAGAGTACAGGTGATGGTACGGAAAAGTGTTAAGGTAAGGGTACGTTTTAGGGCACGGATTACTGTTAGTGTACAGGTTAGGATTAGGGTACGGTGTAGGGTAATGGGGATGGCTGGCATTAGGGTTAGGGTTAGGGCTAGGGTTAGGGTTAGCAAACGGTAAGCTTTACGGTACACGGGAGTGTATGTAAACGTGACAGTGTCAAAGTACAAGTGTGGGCATGGGTTAGTTTTGGTGTACGGGTTAAGATTAGTGTACAGGTTAGGGTATCGTGTAGGGTTGGTGTTAGCGTTATGTTTAGGGATAGGGTTAGGGTTAGCGAACGGTAAGATATATGGTACAGAAGAAGGTACGGAACAGTGTTAGGGTAAGGTACATATTAGGGCACGGGTTAGTGTTAGTGTATGGGTTAGGATTAGATTACGGGTTAGGGTAATGTGTAGGGGTGGCTTTAGGTTTAGGGCTAGGGCTAGGGTTAGGGTTAGAGAACGGGTAAGGTTTAGGTTAAATGTGAGAGTATGGAAAGGTGTTAGGGTCAGCGTACATGTGAGGGCATGGATTAGTGTTAGTGTATGGGTTAGGATTAGGGTACGGTTTAGAGTAATGTGTAGGATTGGGGTTAGGGTTAGGCTTAGGGCTAGGGTTAGGGTTAAAGAACGGTAAGGTTTAGGGTACAGGTGAGGGTACAGAAAAGTGTTAGGGTCAGGGTACGTGTCAGGACACGGCTTAGTATTAGCGTACTGGTAAGGATTACGGTATGGGTTATTGTTAGGTGTAGGGTTGGGGTTAGGGTTAGGTTTAGGGCTAGGGTTAGTGTTAGTGAAATGTAAGGTTTAGGGTACAGGTGATTGTACAGAAAATTGTTAGGACCAGGGTACGTCTTACGGCACAATTAGTGTTAGTGTACGGATTAGGATTAGGGTACAGCATAGGGTTAGGTGTAGGGTTGGGGATAGGGTTATATTTAGACCTAGGGTTACATTAACGAATGGTAAGATTTAGGGTACAGGAGTGGGTACGGAAAAGTGTTTGGGTCGGGGTACGTGTTAGGGCACGGATTAGTGTTAGTGTACAGTTTAGGATTAGGGTACGGGTTAAGGTAAGGTGTAGGGTTCGCGCTGGGTTAGGATTAGGGCTAGGCTTAGGTTTAGCGAATGGTAAGATTTAAGGAGAGGAGAGGGTACGTAAAAGTGTTAGGGTCAGGGTACGTCTTAGGGCACGGTTTAGTGTTAGTGTATGGGTTAGTATTAGGGTACGGTTTAGGGTAATGTGTAGCGTTGGCTTTAGTGTTAGGGCTAGGGCTAGGGTTAGGGTTAGCAAATGGATAAGGTTTAGGATAAAGGTGATTGTACGGAAAAGTGTTACGGTCAGTGTACATGGTAGGGCACGGATTAGTGTTAGTGTACAGGTTAGGATTAGGTATGGTTTAGTGTAAGGTGTAGGGATCGGGTTAGGTTTAGTATTAGTGAACTGTAAGCTTTAGAGTACAAATGAGGGTACAGAAACTTGTTAGGTTCAGGGTACGTGTTAGGGCACAGGTTAGTGTTAGTGCACTGGTTAGGGTTAGGGTACGCATTAGGGTAAGTTTTTGGATTGTTGTTTGGGTTAGGTTTAGGGCTAGGGTTAGGGTTAGCCTACAGGAAAGATATAGGGTACAGGTGTATTTACGGAGTGCTGTTAGGGTCAGGGTACTTGTTCGGGCACGTTTTAGTGTTAGTGTACAGTTTAGGATTAGGTTATGTGTTAGGGTAAGGTGTTAGGCTTGGTGTTAGGTTTAGGTTTAGGGCTAGGGTTAGTGTTAGCGAACGGGAAAGTTTTAGGGTACTGGTTAGAGTATGGAAAAGTTTTAAAATCAGGGTACGTGTAGGGGCACAGGTTAGTGTTAGTGTACGTGTTAGGATTAGGGTGCACTTTAGGGTAAGGTGTAGGCTTGGGGTTAGGTTTAGGTATAGGGCTAGGGTTAGGGTTAGTGAACGGGTAAGTTTTAGGGTACATGTGATGGTACGGAAATGTGTTAGGGTCAGGGAACCTGTTAGGGCATGGATTAGTGTTAGTGTACGTGTTAGGATTAGGGTATGGGTTAGGGTAAGGGGTAGGGTTGGGGTTAGGTTTAGGTTTAGGTCTAGAATTAGGGTTAGCGAACGCATAAGTTTTAGTGTACAGGTGAGGGTACGGAAACGTGTCAGTGTCAGGGTACATGTTAGGGCATGGGTTACTGTTAGTGTACGGGTTAGGATTAGGGTACGGGTTAGGGCAAGGTGTAGGGTTGAGGTTAGTGTTAGGTTTTGGTCTATGTTTAGGGTGAGCGACCCGTATGGTTTAGGGTACTGGTGAGGGTACGGAAAATTGTTAGAGTCACAGTACGTTTTAGAGCACGGTTTATTTTTATTGTATGGGTTCATATTAGGGTATGGGTTAGGGTAAGGGTTAGTGTTAGGGTTAGGGTTTGAATTAGGGCTAGGATTAGGTTTAGCGAACGGTAAGGTTTAGGGTACAGGTGAGGGAACAGAAACGTGTTAGGGTCAGGGTACGTGTTAGAGCATGGGTTAGTGTTAGTGTATGGGTTAGGATTAGGGTACGGGTTAGGGTAAGCCGTAGGGTTGGGGTTAGGTTTAGGTTTAGGGCTAGGTTTAGGGTTGGCGAACAGGTGAGATTTAGGGTACAGGTGAGGGTACAGAAACGTATTACGGTTGTGGTCCGTGTTAGAGCACGGGTTAATGTTAGTGTTTGGGTTAGAATTCGGGTACGGGTAAGGGCAAGTGGTAGGGTTGGGGTTAGTGTTACAGTTAGGCCTAGGGTTAAGGTTAGCAAATGGTTATCATTTAGGTTACAGGTGAGGGTACAAAAATGTGTTAGTGTCAGGGTACATGTTACGTAATGGGTTAGTGTTAGTGTATGGGTTAAGATTAGCGTACGGTTTAAGGTAAGGTGTAGGGTTGGGTTTAGGGTTAGGTTTACTTCTAGGGGTAGGGTTAGCGAACTGGTAACGTTTAGGGTACAGATGAGTGTAAAGAAACGTATTTGGGTCAGGGTACGTGTTAAGTCACGGGTTAGCGTTACTGTTTGGGTTAGGATTAGGGTACGGGTTAGGGTAAAGGTTAGGGTTGGGATTAGGGTTAGGTTTAAGGCTGGTTTTATGGTTAACAAATTTGTAAGGTTTATGGTACAGGTGAGGGTATGGAAAACTGTTAGGGTCAGGGTACATTTTAGGGCACATGTTTGTGTTAGTATACAGGTTAGGATTAGGGTACGGGTTAGGGTAAAGTTTAGGGTTAGCGAAAGGGTAAGGTTTATGGTACATTTGTGGGTATGGGACGTTGTTAGGGTCAGGGTACATGTTAGTGCATGGGTTAGTGTTAGTGTACATTTTAGGATTAGGGTACGGTTTAGGATAAGTTTTAGGGTTAGAGTTAGTGTTAGCGAAAGGGTAAGGTTTAGGGTACAGGTGATGGTACAGAATAGTGTTAGGGTCAGGGTATGTGTTAGGGCACAGTTTAGTTTTAGTGTATGGGTTAGGATTAGGGTACCGGTTAGGGTAAAGTTTAGGGTTAGGGTTCGGTTTAGATTTATGGTTAGGGTTAGGGTTAGCGAGCGGGTAAGTTTTAGGGTACAGGTGAGGGAACGGAAACATGTTAGGGTCAGGTTACGTGTTAGAGTATGGGTTAGTGTTAGTGTATGGGTTAGTAATAGGTTACGGGTTAGGGTAAGGGTTAGGCTTAGGGTTAGTGTTAGGGTTAGGGTTAGGGTTAGAGTTAGGGTTAGGGTTAGCGAACATGTACGTTTTAGAGTACAGGTGAGTGTACGAAACATTATTGGGGTCAGGGTACATGTTAGGGAACAAGTTCGTTTTAGTGTACTAGGTTAGGTTTATGGTAGGGGTTAGGGTAAGTTTTAGGGTTAGGGTTAAGGTTAGGGTTAGGGTTAGTGTTAGGGTTAGCGAACGGGTAAGATTTAGTACAGGGGAGGTACGGAATTGTATTACGGTCAGGGTATGTGTTAGGGCACGGGTTAGTGTTAGTGTATGGGATATGATTAGGGTATGGGTTAGATAAGGGTTAGTGTTAGGCTTAGGGTTATGTTTAGGGTTAGTGAACGTGTAAGGATTAGGTTAAAAGTGAGGGTAAACACGTGTTAGGGTCAGGGTACATGTTAGGGCACGTGTTAGTGTTAGTGTACGGGTTAGGATTAGGGTACGGTTTAGGGTAAGGTTTAGGCGTAGGGTTAGATTTAGCGTTAGGGTTAGGGTTAGGGTTCAGGATAGCTAACGGGTAATGTTTAGGGTACAGGTGAGGTATGGAAACATGTTAGGGTCAGTGTACCTGGTAGGGCACGAGGTAGTGTTAGTGTACGGGTTAGGTTTAGGGTGCGGGTTAGGGTATGGGTTAGGGATACTTTTAGCGTTAGACTCAGGGTTAGTGAATGGGTAAGTTTTAGGGTACAGGTGAGGGTACGGAAAAGTGTTAGGTCCAGGGTACTTGTTATGGCACGGGTTACTGTTAGTGTACATGTTTGGATTATGGTCTGGTTTAGGATAAGACTTAGGGTTAGAGTTAGTGTTAGGTTTAGGTTTAGTGTTAGGATTGGCGAACAGGAAATTTTTAGGGTACAGGTGAGGGTACGGAAACCTGTTAGGGTTGGTGTACGTGCTAGTATACGGGTTAAGATTAGGTTACGGGTTAGGGCAAGGCTTAGGGTTAGGGTTAGGGTTAGGGTTAGCGAACGGGTAACGTTTCGGGTACAGCTGAGGGTATGGAAAAGTATTAGTGTCCGGGTATGTGTTAGGGTATGGTTTAGTGTTAGTGTATGTGTTAGGATTAGGGTACACTTTAGGGTAAGGTTTAGGGTTACGGTCAGCAAACTGATAAGATTTAGGGTATAGGTGAGTGTACAGAATTGTGTTAAGGTCAGGATATGTGTTAGAGCACGGGCTAGTGTTAGTGTATGGGTTAGCATTAGGGTACGGTTTAGGGTAAGCGTGAGTATTAGGGTTAGGATTAGGTTTAGGGTTAGGGTTAGGAAACGGGTAAGTTTTAGTGTACAGTTGAGTGAATGGAAACGTGTTAGGATCAGGGTACTTGTCAGGGCACGTGTTACTCTTAGTATACGGGTTAGGATTAGGGTACGGTTTAGGGTAAGGTGTAGGGTTGGGCTTAGGTTTACGTTTAGGGCTAGGGTTACGGTTAGCAAACAGTAAGGTTTAGGGTACAAGTGATGGTACAGAAACGTGTTAGGGTCAGGGTACGTATTAGGGCATGGGTTAGTGTTAGTGTTAGGATTAGGGTACGGGTTAGGGTAAGGGATAAGGTTGGTGTTAGGTTTAGATTTAGGGCTAGGGTTTGGGTTAGTGTATGCATAAGATTTTGGGTACAGGTGATGGTACGGAAACGTGTTAGGGTCAAGGTACATGTTAGGGCACGGGTTAGTGTTAGTGAAAGGGTTAGGATTAGGGTATGTGTTACTGTAAGGTGTAGGGTTGGGGTTAGGTTTAGGTTTAGGTCTAGGGTTAGGGTTAGCGAACGGTAAGGTTTAGGGTACAGGTGAGGGTACGGAAATGTGTTGGGGTCAGGGTACATGTTAGGGCACGTGTTAGTGTTAGTGTGCACGTTAGGATTAGGGTATGGGTTAGGCTAAGTGGTAGGGTTGGTGTTAGGGTTAGGTTTAGGGCTAGGTTTCGTGTTAGCAAACAGTAAGGTTTAGGGTTCATGTGATGGTACGGAAACGTGTTGGGGCCAGGGTACATATTAGGGCATGTGTTAGTGTTAGTGTTCAGATTAGGGTACAGTTTTGTGTAAGGTGTAGGGGTGGTGTTAGTGTTAGGTTTAGGTCTAGGGTTAGGTTTAGTGAACGGGTTAGTTGTAGGATACAGGTGAGGGAAGGCAAATGTTTTAAAGTCAGGGTACGCATTAGGGCACAGCTGAGTGTTAGCATACAGTTTAGGATTAGGGTACAGGTTAGGGTAATGTGCAGTGTTGGGGTTATGTTTAGGTTTAGGGCTGGGGTTAGGGTTAGAGAACAGGTAATATGTATGGTACAGGTGAGGGCACGGAAAGGTGTTAGGCTCAGGGTACTTGTAAGGGCATGGTTTAGTCTTAGTGTACGGGTTAGGATTAGGGTACGGGTTAGGGGTAGAGGTAGGGTTGGGTTTAGTTTTAGGTTTAGGGCTAGGTGTAGGGTTAGTGAACGGTAAGGTTAAGGGTACAGGTGAGGGTACGGAAACGTGTTAGGGTCAGGGTACGTGTTAGGGCATGAGTGAGTGTTAGTGTACGGGCTAGGATTAGGATACGGGTTAGGATAAGGTTAAGTTTGGGTTAGGTTTAGGTTCAGGGCTAAGTGTTAGTGTTAGCGAACGGGTAAGGTTTAAGATACAGTTGAGGATACAGAAAGGTTTTAGGGTCAGGGTATGTGTTAGGGTATGGGTTAGTTTTAGTGTACAGGTTAGGATTAGGGTATGGGTTAGGGTAAGGTGCAGGGTTGGGATTAGGCATAGGTTTACAGCTAGGGTTAGGGTTAGCGAACAGGTAAGTTTTAGGGTACACGTGAGGGTACGGAAACCTGTTAGGGTCAGAGTACATGTTAGGGCATGGGTTAGTGTTAGTGTACGTGTTAGGATTAGCGTACGTGTTAGGGTAAATGGTAGGGTTGGGGATAGGTTTAGGTTTAGAGCTAGGTTTAGTGTTAGCGAATGGGTAAGGTTTAGGGTACAGGTGAGTGTACGGAAAAGTGTTAGGGTCAGGGTACGTATTAGGGCACGTGTTAGTGTCCGTGTACGGGTTAGAATTAGGTATGAGTTAGTGTAAGGTTTAGGGATGGGGTTATCCTTAGTTTATATTTAGGGTTAGTATTAGTGAACTGTAAGCTTTAGGGTACAAATGAGGGTACAGAAACGTGTTAGGGTCAGGGTACGTGTTAGGGCATGGGTTAGTGTTAGTGCACAGGTTATGGTTAGGGTACGCATTAAGGTATGGTTTAGGATTGATGTTAGGGTTAGGTTTAGAACTTAGGGTTAGGGTTAGCCTACAGGAAAGGCATAAGGTACAGGTGTGGGTACGGAAAGGTGTTAGGGTCAGGGTACTTGTTCAGGCACGTTTTAGTGTTAGTGTACAGTTTAGTATTAGTTTACGGGTTAGGGTAAGGTGTAGGCTTGGTGTTAGGTTTAGTTTAGGGCTAGGGTTAGCGTTAGCGAACGGGTAAGTTTTAGGGTACAGGTGAGGGTATGGAAATGTTTTAGAATCAGGGTACATGTCAGGACACAAGTTAGTGTTAGTGTACGTGTTAGGATTAAGGTGCAGTTTAGGGTAATGTGTAGGTTTTGGTTAGGGTTAGGTATAGGGCTAGGGTTAGGGTTAGCGAACGTGTAAGTTTTAGGGTACAGGTGAGGGTACAGAAATTATTAGGGTCAGGGTACATGTTAGGGCTTGGGTTAGTGTTTGTGTACGTGTTAGGATTAGGGTACGCGTTAGGGTAAGGGGTAGTGTTGGGGTTAGTGTTAGGTTTAGGTCTAGGGTTAGGGTTAGTGAACACTTAAGTTTTAGTGTACAGATGAGGGTACGGAAATGTGTTAGGGTCGGTACGTGTTAGGGCATGGGTTACTGTTAGTGTACGGGTTAGGATTAGGGTACGGGTTAGGGTAAGGTGTAGGGTTGGGGCTACCGTTAAGTTTAGGTCTATGATTAGCGTGAGCGAACGCGTATGGTTTTGGGTACAGGTGAGGGTATGGAAAATTGTTAGGGTCATGGTACGTTTTAGGGCATGGTTTATTGTTATTGTATGGGTTCGGATTAGGGTAAGGGTTGGGGTAAGGGTTAGTGTTAGGGTTAGGTTTTGATTTAGGGCTAGGATTAGGTTTAGCGAACGGGTAAGTTTTAGGGTACAGGTGAGGGTACAGAAATTATTAGGGTCAGGGTACATGTTAGGGCTTGGGTTAGTGTTTGAGTACATGTTAGGATTAGGGTACGGGTTAGGGTAAGCAGTAGGGTTGGGGTTAGGTTTAGGTTTAGGGCTAGATTTAGGGTTGGCGAACGGGTGAGATTTAGGGTAAAGGTGAGGGTACGGAAACATGTTACGGTCACAGTACATGTTAGGGCACGGGTTAGTGTTAGTGTTCCGGTTAGGATTCGTGTACGGGTAAGGGCAAGTGGTAGGGTTATGTTTAGGGTTACGGTTAGGCTTAGGGTTAGGGTTAGTGAACGGTTATCATTTAGGTTACAGGTGAGGGTACAAAAATGTGTTAGTGTCAGGGTACGTGTTAGGTAATGGGTTAGTGTTAGTGTATGGGTTAGGATTAGCGTATGGTTTAAGGTAAGGTGTAGGGTTGGGTTTAGTGTTAGGTTTAGGTCTAGGGTTAGGGTTAGCAAACTGGTAACCTTTAGGGTACAGGTGAGTGTACAGAAACCTATTTGGGTCAGGGTATGTGTTAGGGCATGGGTTAGTGTTACTGTATGGGTTAGGATTAGGGTACGGGTTAGGGTAAAGGGTAGGGTTGGGGTTAGGGTTAGGTTTAAGGTTAGTTTTAGGGTTAGCGAATGGGTAAGGTTTAGGGTACAGGTGAGGGTACGGAAAACTGTTAGGGTCAGGATACGTGTTAGGGCACGTGTTAGTTTTAGTGTAAGTGTTAGGATTAGGGTACGGGTTAGGGTAAGGTTTAGGGTTAGTGAGAGGGTAAGGTTTATGGTACATGTGTGGGTATGGAACGTTGTTAGGGTCAGGGTACATGTTAGTGCATGGGTTAGTGTTAGTATATGTGTTAGGATTAGGGTACCGGTTAGGGTAAAGTTTAGGGTTAGGGTTCAGTTTGGATTTATGGTTAGGGTTAAGGTTAGTGAGCGGGTAAGTTTTAGGGTACATGTGAGGGAACGGAAACGTGTTAGGGTCAGGTTACATGTTAGAGTATGGGTTAGTGTTAGTGTATGGGTTAGTATTAGGTTACAGGTTAGGGTAAGGGTTAGGCTTAGGTTTAGTGTTAGAGTTAGGGTTAGGTTTAGAGTTAAGGTTAGGGTTAGCGAACGCGTAAGTTTTGGGGTACAGGTGAGTGTACAGAAAATTATTGGGGTCAGGGTACATGTTAGGGAACAAGTTCGTTTTAGTGTACTAGGTTAGGTTTAGGGTACAGGTTAGGGTAAGGTTTAGGGTTAGGGTTAGGTTTAGGGTTAGTGTTAGGGTTAGCGAACGGGTAAGATTTAGAGTACAGGTGAGGTACGGAAACGTGTTAGATTCAGGGTACGTGTTAGTTCATGGGTTAGTGTTAGTGCACATGTTAGGATAATGGTACGGGTTAGGGTAAGGGTTAAGCTTAGGGTTAGTGTTAAGGTAAGAGTTTGTTTAGGGTTAGGGTTAGGTTTAGTGAATGTGTAAGGTTTAGGGTACAGGTGAGGTACGGAAAAGTTTTACGATCAGGGTACGTGTTAGGTCATGGGTTAGTGTTAGTGTTCGGGATATGATTTGGGTATGGGTTATGTAAGTGTTAGTGTTAGGTTTAGGGTTATGTTTAGGGTTAGTGAACGTGTAAGGTTTAGGGTAAAAGTGAGAGTAAAAAACGTGTTATGGTCATGGTACGTATTAGGGCACTGGTTAGTGTTATTGTACGGGTTAGGATTAGGGTACAGTATAGGGTAAGGTTTACGCATAGGGTTAGGTTTAGCGTTAGGGTTAGGGTTAGGGTTAGGGTTCGGGTTAGTGAATGGGTAAGGTTTAGGGTACAGGTGAGGTACGGAAACGTGTTAGGTCAGTGTACGTGGTAGGGCATGAGTTAGTGTTATTGTACGGGTTAGGTTTAGGGTACAGGTTAGGGTATTGTTTAGGGAAGGGTTAGGGTATGGGTTAGGGATACTTTTAGCGTTAGGCTTAAGGTTAGTGAACGGGTAACTTTTAGGGTATAGGTGAGGGTATGGAAAAGTGTTAGGTCCAGGGTACGTATTACAGCACGGGTTACTGTTAGTGTACATGTTAGGATTATGGTACGGGTTAGGGTAAGACTTAGGGTTAGGGTTAGTGTTAGGTTTAGGTTTAGGGTTAGGATTGGCGAACAGGTAGTTTATAGGGTACAGGTGAGGGTACGGAAACCTGTTAGGGTCAGTGTACGTGTTAGTGTACGGGTTAGGATTAGGTTACGGGTTAGGGTAAGGTTTAGGGTTAGGGTTAGTGAACGGGTAAGCTTTAGGGTACAGCTGAGTGTACGGAAACGTGTTAGCATCAGGGTACATGTTAGGGCATGTGTTAGTGTTAATGTACAGTTTAGGATTAGGGTACGCTTAGGGTAAGGTTTAGGGTTAGGGTTATGTTTGGGTTAGGGCTAGGGTTAGCGAACGGGTAAGATATAGGGTACAGATGAGGGTATGGAAAAGTGTTAGTGTCAGGGTATGTGTTAGGGCACGGTTTAGTGTTAGTGTATGGGTTAGGATTAGAGTACACGTTAGGGTAAGGTTTAGGGTTATGGTTAGCAAGCGGATAAGATTTAGGGTATAGGTGAGGGTACGGAATCATGTTAAGGTCAGGATACGTGTTAGGGCAGGGGCTACTGTTAGTGTATGGGTTAGCATTAGGGTACGGTTTAGCTTAAGGATGAATGTTAGGGTTAGGATTAGGGTTAGGGTTAGGGTTATCGAAATGGTAAGTTTTAGTGTACAGCTGAGTGTATGGAAACGTGTTAGGATCGGGGTATTTGTCAGGGCACGTGTTACTCTTAGTGTATGGGTTAGGATTAGGGTACGGTTTAGGGTAAACATTAGGCTTAGGGTTAGGTTTAGCTTTAAGGTTAGGGTTAGTGAACGGGTAAGGTGTAGGGTACAGTTGAGGGAACGGAAACGTTTTAGGGTCAGGGTACGTGTTAGGGCATTGGTTAGTGTTAGTGTACCTGTTAGGATTAAGGTACGAGTTAGGGTAACCGTTAGGGTTAGTGTTAGGTTTAGGTTTAGGGTTAGGTTTAGGGTTATGGTTAGCGAACGGTTAAGATTTAGGGTAAATGTGGGGGTACTGAAACGTGTTAGTGTCAGGGTACGTGTTAGGGCATGGGTTAGGATTAGGCTACATGTTAGGGTAAGGTTTAGGGTTAGGGTTAGGGTTACGTTTATCCAATGGATAAGGTTTAGTGTATGGGTGAGATTACCTAAACGTGTTAGTGTCAGGGTACATGTTAGGGCACGGGTTAATATTAGTGTATGGGTTAGGATTACGGCACTGGTTATGGTAAGGGTTAGGGTTAGGTTTAGCGAAAGGGTAATGTTTAGGGTACAGGTGAAGGTACAGAAACATGTTAGGGTCAGGGTACATATTAGGGCACGTGTGAGTGTTATTTTACGGGTTAGGATTAGGGTAAGGGTTCGGGTAAGGATTAGGGTTAGGGTTAGGGTTAGGTTTAGGGTTAGAGTTAGGGTTAGTGAAAGTGTAAGATTTAGGTTACAGGTGAGGGTACGGAAACGTGTTAGTTTCAGGGTATCTGTTAGGGCACGGGTTAGTGTTAGTGTACGGTTTAGGATTAGGGTACGGGTTACAGTAAGGGTTAGGGTTAGGGCAATAACTGCATTTCTACTTGCAAATGCGGGCCTCACGGCACAAGCAGTGTTTTCCATTTTGAAATTTCAATTCACCGGGCCTTGCATATCCTGGAGAGGCACACTTTTCGAGTGCCATGTAGAAACTGTAGGCATGGCTTTGGGAAGAAAAGGAGTTTTCTCTACTAAAACATCTGGCTTCCAAGGCCTGGTAGGGAGCTCATGTTGTGATTCTGTATACCTAAGTGTAGACCCAGCGTGAGCTCTTGCCTTGAGGTTAGTCCCTGAATTGCCCTGCTGAAGCGGAGACATACAGCAGTTTCCATGAGCTCTTCGTTGCAGTTCTGGTTTATTATTATTATTATTATTATTATTATTATTATTATTATTATCTTTTTCGGTACGTGGACCTCTCACTGTTGTGGTCTCCCCCATTGCGGAGCACAGACTACAGACGCACAGGCTCAGCGGCCATGGCTCACGGGCCCAGTCGCTCAGCGGAATGTGGGATCTTCCCAGACCGGGGCACAAACCCGTGTCCCCTGCATCGGCAGGCAGATTCTCAAGCACTGCATCACCAGGGAAGCCCGAAGCTCTGCATTATTTTAACTTTATCACACCTTTCCGGACACTTAGGACCCTTGCGTGCACACTCTATTCCCTGCAAGAACACTGTGTAGTGGCAGGCTCCACTGGCCTGCTCAGAAACATCCAGGCCCAAAAGCCCTTCCCAATCACTCTATGTATGCCAATTGTAGGGCAACACACTGCACTCTTCCTTGGGACAGCTAGATTTCCTCAGCACTCCAACAGCTGCAGGAAATCTGTTTCCTCACGTCCTATATGACATGGAAGTCTCCCTCATTGCCCTCATCTGAGCTGTACTTCGAAAAACAATCTGCTTCGCATTCCTTCTATGAACTCTTATGCGAAGACCCCATAGCTACAGGAGAAAGTCGGCTTGCATTCCTACTGAAACTAAAGCACAGTTCTTCCTGTCATTCTGCAGGATTTTAGAAGTGGCTAAGGCCCGATAGCTTACCTAGTGCATTCCTTGGACGAGGGAGTTCGCTACATGCAGAACAGCCTGTGAAGAAAAGTTGTTCCAGGTAAGTGTGACCACTGTGTCCCTAGAGTGTCTTATGACTTGTTAGAAATCACAATGATAGAGGCTGTGTGTTCACTGGAAATGGGGGCCTGATGGCACAAGGCTTGCTTTCCCATTTTGAAAGGTCCATTCATGCTGCCTTGAAGCTTCCGAAAAAACAGTGTTTTTGACAGGCCTGTAGACCCTGTATGCAGGGCTCAGGGAAGGAAAGGAATTTTCTCTAAATAAACAGGGTGCTTCCATATCCTGGTTAGGAGCTCATCCTGTTATGCTCTACAGTGAAAGGGAAATTCGATGTGAGTGCTTACCTCAAGGCAAGACCTAGAGTAGCCCTGCAGGAACGGAGCATACAGGAGTTCTTTGAGGTCTTAGTCACTGTTGTGTTTTATTTTAACTGTGGTACCCTTTTCAGGACTCCGAGACCCTTCGGGGGTGCACCCGTTTCCCTACAACATCACTGAGTACCTCCCCGCCCCTCTGGGCCTGCGGAGCAACACCCAGGCCAGTAGGCCCTTCAGAGGCCTTCTGTGTATGCCGAGCAAAGGACAACACACAGCACTTTCCCTTGGCACTGCTATATTTCCTCCGAAATCCAACAGCATCAGGAACACATTTCTAGCACATACACTGTGCCATGGAAGTTTTCCTCTTTGCCCATCTCTGAGCTGCACTGAGAAAATAGTCTGCTTCGAATTCCTTTAATGACCTCCTTACGAAGTGACTCTACTCAAGGAGAAAGTCCACTTGTGTTCCAACTGCAACTAAATCACAGCTCTTTGTATAACACTGCAGTCTTTTGTGAGAGGCAAATACTTATAAGCCTAACTAGAGCCTGCCTTGGTTGAGGCAGTTCGCCACATGCAGGACACCCCGCGTATAGAAGTTCATTCAGGGAAGGGCCCATTGTGTACCTTGTGGGAGAAAGGCTGCTTGTGTTCCACCTGCAACTAAAGCAGAGTTCTTTGGGTAACACTGCAGTGTTTTGGGAGAGGAAATGCTTAGAGGCCTAAGTAGAGCCTGTCTTGTTTGAGGCAGTTTGCTACACACAAAAGATCCTGTGTAAAGAAGTTGATTCAGGGAAGGGCCCATTGTGTACCTTCTCTGTCTTTTGCCATGTTACATCTACAGGTAAGCATAACTGTGTGTCTGCATGCAAATGCGGGCCTGATGGCACAAGCTGTGTTTCCCATTTTGACAGTTCAATTCACAGGGCCTTGAATATCCCAGAGAGGCACACTTTTGGAGGGGCCTGTAGAAACTGTAGGCATGGCTTTGGGAAGAAAAGGAGTTTTCTCTACTAAAACATGGTGCTTCCAAGGCCTGGTAGGGAGCTCGTGCTGTGATTCTGTATACCTAAGTGTAGAGCCAATATGAGCTCTTGCCTCGACGTAAGGCCCTGCATCGCCCTGCTGAAGAGGACGCATACAGCAGTTTCCGGTAGGTCTTCGTCCCAGTTCTGGATTTTTTTTTTTTTTGGTACGCTGGCCACTCACTGTTGTGGTCTCTCCTGTTGCGGAGCACAGGCTCTGGACGCGCAGGCTCAGTGGTCATGGCTCATGGGCCCAGTCGCTCGGCGGCATGTGGGATCTTCCCAGACCGGGGCATGAACCTCTGTCCCCTGCATCGGCAGGCGGACTGAAAACCACTGCGCCACCAGGGAAGCTCGCAGTCTGCATTATTTTAACATTATCACACCTTTCTGGACACTTAGGACCCTTGTGTGGGCACTCTATTCCCTGCAAGAACACTGTAACGGCAGGCTCCACTGGCCTGCTCAGTAACATCCAGGCCCGGAAGCCCTTTAGAGTCACTCTGTGTATGCTGAGTGTAGGGCAACACACTTCACTCTTCCTTGGGACAGCTAGATTTCCTCAGCACTCCAACAGCTGCAGGAAATCTGTTCTCTCACGTCCTACATGCCATGGAAGTGTGTGTCATTGCCCTCTTCTGAGCTGCACTTAGAAAAACAATCTGCTTCACCTTCCTCCTAAGAACTCACGCCGGACGACATCATACCAACAGGGGAAAGCCGGCTTGCATTCCTACTGCAATTAAAGCAGAATTCTTCCTGTTACACTGCAGCATTTTAGAAGAGGCTAAGGCCTGATAGTCTACCTACAGCATTCCTTGGATGAGGGAGTTCGCTACATGCTGAACACCCAGTGAAGAAAAGTTGATTCAGGGAAGGGACCACTGTGTAGCTAAAGTCTCCTTTGACTTGTTAGAAATCACAAGGATGTAGAACTAAACGGACAGAACAGAACCCCCTTTGAGACATCGCGCATAGAGCCAGGCTTCCACTGGGACCCCACCGACAGACCAGGGCACCCACCAGAACCCCACAGACAGACTAGGGCCCCAACCGGGATCCTACACACAGACCAGCCCACAGCAGGTCCCCACGGACAGACCAGGGAACCCACCGGCATCCAATAGACAGACCATCGTCCCCACCTGGACCCCACACACAGACCAGCCTACAGCAGGACCCCACGGGGAGACCAAGGTCCCAACCATAACCCCACAGACAGAACAGGGCCCCCACTGGGACCCCACCAACAAACGAGGGCTCCCACTGGGACTCCTCAGTTAGACCAGGGACCCACTGAGACCACGTGGACAGACCTGGGCCCCACTGGGACCCCACACACTGACCAGCTACCAATGGGACCCCACAGACAGACCACGGCCCACACCAGAAGCCCACAGACAGACCAGGGCCCCCACTGGGACCACACAGACAGACCAGGACCCCCACAGGGACCCCACGGACAGACCAGGGCCCCCACCAGTACCCAATGGACAGACAAGGGCTGCAACTGTGATGCCACATGCAGACCATTCCCCAAAGGGACCTCACAGACAGACCAGACCTCACTGGGACCCCACAGACAGACCAGGGTCTCAACCGTGATGCCACGGACAGACCAGCTCCCCCACCGTGACTCCACAGACAGACCTGAACACCCACCGGGACCCTACCCACAGACCAGCCCTCACTGGGACCCCACAGACAGACCAGGGCCACCAACAGGACCCCACAGACAGACCACAGCCCCCACCGGGACCCAACCAACAGGCCGGGGCCCCAACCAGGACCCCACAGACATACCAGAGCCCCCACCAGGACCCGACGGACAGACCAGGGCACCCACCAGGAACCCACAGTCAGACCAGAGCCCTCACCGGGACCATATGTACAGAACAGGACCCCAACTGGGACCCCACAGACTGACAAGGGCCCCCACCGGGACCCAATGGACACACAAGGGCCCCAACAGTGAGGCCACAGGCAGACCATTTCCCAAAGGGACCACACAGACAGAGTAGTCCCCACTAGAACCCCACAGACAGACCAGGGTCCCCACTAGGACAGCACAGACAGACCAGGGCCCCCACCAGGACCCCACGGACAGAGCAGGGCCCCAACCTGCACCCCACACACAGACCAGCTCACAGAGGGACTCCACGGACACACGAGGGCTCCCACCGGAACCCCAGAGACAGACAAGTGTCCCCACCTGGACCATACACACAGACCAGCCTCCAGCAGGACCCCACAGACAGACCATGGCTCCCACCGGAACCCCACAGACAGAACAGGGCCCCCACTGGGAAAACACAGACAGACGAGGGCCCTCACCGGGATCCAACACTCAGACCAGGGGACCCCATCTCGACCCTGCAGACACAGCAGGGCCCCATCTGGGACCCCACGGACAGACCAGGGCCCCCACCAGGACCCAATGGACACACCAGGGCCCCCACCAGGACCCAATGGACAGACAAGGGCCCCCACAGTGACGCC
Source organism: Hyperoodon ampullatus (assembly GCF_949752795.1). Taxonomy (NCBI): domain Eukaryota; kingdom Metazoa; phylum Chordata; class Mammalia; order Artiodactyla; family Ziphiidae; genus Hyperoodon; species Hyperoodon ampullatus. Next base: position 1,874,913 of record NC_136933.1, read on the forward strand.
ACAGGCAGGCCATTCCCAAAAGGGACTCCTGAGACAGACCAGCCCCCACTGGGAGCCCACAGACAAACCAGGGCCACTACCAGGAACCCACGGATAAACCAGGCCCCCACTGGGACAGCATGGACAGACCAGGGCCCCCACCAGGATCTCACAGTCAGACCAGAAACCCCATTAGGACCCCACGCACAGACCACTACCAACTGGGACCACACAGAGGGACCATGGCCTTCACCGGGACCCCACAGACTGACCAGCCACCAACAGGACCCCACGGACAGACAAGGGTCCCCAATGGAACCTGACAGACAGACCAGGGCCCCACCAGGAACACCCAGACAGACCAGGGCCCCCCCTTGGACCCCACGGACAGACCAGGGCCCCCACCAGAACCCAACGGGAAGACCAGGTACCCCACCAGGACCGAAGGGACAGACAAGGGCCCCCACTGTGATGCCACATGCAGACGATTCCCCAAAGGGACTTCACAGACAGACCAGCCCCCACTGGGACCCCACAGACAGACCAGGGTCCCCAGCGGGATGCCACAGACAGACCAGAGCCCCCACCGTGACCCCACAGACAGACCAGGGACCCCATGGACAGACCTGGGCACCCACCAGGACCCTACACACAGACCAGCCCCCACCGGGACCCAACAGACAGGCCAGGGCCCCCACCAGGATGCAACAGACAGGCCAGGGCCCCAACCAGGACCCAACAGACAGACAAAAGCCCACACCAGGACCCCTCGGAAAGACCAGGGCCACCACCGGGACCCAGTGGACAGACCAGGGCTCCCACCGGGACCCAATGGGCAGACAAGGACCCCTCACTGTGACATCACAGGCAAACCATTCCCCAAAGGGACCCCAGAGAGAGACCAGCCCCCACTGGGACCACACAGACAGACCAGTGACTCCACTGGGACCCCACAGACAGGCCAGGGCCCCCACCAGGGACCCACAGTGAGACCAGGGCCCCTACTGGGACCACATGGACTGACCAGAGCACCTACCAGGACCCACACACAAACCAACCCCCACCAGGACACCACAGATGGAGCAGGGACACCACTGGGACCCCATGGACAGACCAGGGCCCCCACCGGGACCCATGTGACAGACCAGGGCCCCCACGGGGACCCCACATTCAGGCCAGGGCCCCATCAGAACCCTACGAACAGAACAGGGCCCCAGCTGCCAGCCCACATACAGACCAGGGCCCCCACAGGGAAGCAATGGACAAACCAGGGCCCCCACCACGTCCCAATGGACAGAATAGGGCCCTCACTGAGATGCCACAGGCAGACCACGCCCCAAAGGGAATCTACGAACAGGCCAGTCCCCACTTGGACCTCACAGACAGACCAGGGTCCCCACCGGGACCGAACAGACAGACCAGGGCACCCAACGGGACCCCACGGTCAGACCAGGGACCCCACTGGGATAACACATACAGACCATAGCTTCCAGCAGGACCCCATGGTCAGACCAGGGCCCCCATCAGGACCCAATGGACAGACAAGTGTCCCCACTGTGACGCCACAGGCAGACCCTTCCCCAAAGGGACCCCACAGACAGACCTGCCCCCACTGGGACCCCAGTGACAGACCAGGGCACGCAACGGGACACCATGGACAGACCAGGGCCCCCACCGGGACCACACGAACAGACCAGGGCCACCACCAGGACCCCACAGAAAGATCATGGCCTGCACTGGGACACCACAGACAGAGCAGGGACCCAACCTGGAACCCACAGACAGACCAGTAACAACCAGGACCACACAGACAGACCAGACTCCAACAGAACCCCACAGAGAGACCCAGACAATACTCCTAACTCAGGCCCTGATACTGCCCCTAACTAATGCCCTGACACTACACCTAACTCAGGCCCTAACACTGCCCCTAATTAAAGCCCTGACACTGCACCTATTTCGGGCCCTGACACTACTCTTAACTCAGGGCCTGACAGGATACCTAACAGAGGATCTGATGCTAGTTCTAAGTATGGCCCTGAACCTCTTCCTAAGTAACGCCCTGTCACTACCCTTATCACATGCCCTGATATTTTCCCCAACTAAGGCCCTCACACTACTCTTAACTCAGGTCCTGATGCAATACCTAATGAAGGCTCTGATGCTACTCCAATCTAAGGGCCTGAGACTGGCCCTAACCCAGTCCCTGACACTACACCTAACACAGACCCTGATACGGTACCTAACAGAGGCACTGATCCTACTCCGAACTCAGGCCTTACACTGTCCCTACCAAAGGCCAGGCCGCCGTCAATACCTAAAGTCCTGAAACTACCCTGAGCTTATATCGTGACCCATCTCTTACTAAGATCCTGAAACTGTCCCTAAGTGAAACTTGACACTGTCCCTAAGTGAGGCCCTGAGGCTGCCACTAACAGAAGCCCTGATAATGTCTTTAACAAACACCCCGATGCTGCTCCTACATCATGCCCTCACACTGTCCAGGACTAAGGGCCTGACGTTAGGCTTCACTCAGACACTGTCGCTCTCCCTATTTCAGGCTCTAACACTGTCCCTACCTGAAGGCCTGATGCTGGTCCTAAATAAGGCCCTGATTTTCTCAGTAACAAGCTTCTTGACACTATCCCTAGGTCATTTCCTGACATCATCCCAAGATCTTAACCAGACCCTGTCCAAAACCGATGTCGTGCCTCTTATGCTAACTAAAGCCCTCATGCTGTACCTGAGTAAAGCCCTAAAATTAGTCCCGTGGCTTTGACACTGTCCCTAACTAAGGCCTGGATGCTCGTCTTAAGTCAGGGCATGATACTGTCCCTAATTTAGGCCCTGACACTACACCAAACTCAGGCCCTGACACTGTCCATAACTAAGGCCCTGACACTACTCATAACTCAGGTCCTGACAGTGTCCCTAACTAAGGCCTTGGCACTACTCCTAACTCATGCTTTAACACTTTTCTTAACTAAGGCACTGACACCAGTCCTAACTCAGGCCATGACATGATACTTAACAAAGGCTCTAATGGTAGTCCTAAATAATGGCCTGACTCTGTCCCTAACTAAGGCCTTGACACTGTCACTAACTATGGCCCTGACACTACCCCTAACTCAGGCCCTGACAAGGTACCTAACAAAGGCTCTGATGCTAGTCCTAATTAAGGCCATGACACTGGCCCTAACTAAGACCCTGACACTACTCCTAACTCAGGCCTTGATGCAATACCTAATTAAGGCTCTGAGGCTACTCCTAACTAAGGCCATGACACTACCCCAACCCAGTCCGTGACACTACAGCTAACTCAGACTCTGACACTGTACCTAACAGAGGCGCTGATGCTACTCCTAACTCAGGCCTTACACTGTCCCTAACAAAGGCCCTGCTGCCGTCAATATCTAAAGTCCTGACACTATCCTGAGCTTATATCCTGACACATCTCGTACTAAGGTCCTGAAACTGTCACTAAGTGACACCTGGCGCTGTCCCTAAGTGAGGCCCTCAGGCTGCTACTAACAGAAGCCCTGATAATGTCTTAACAAAGACCCTGATGCTGCTCCTACATCATGCCCTCACATCGTCCAGGGCTATAGCCTTGACATCATGCTTCACACAGGCCCTGTCAGTCTCCCTAACTCAGGCACTGATGCTGTCCCTACCTGAAGCCCTGGTGCTGGTCCTAAACAAGGCCCTGATCCTCTCAGTAAGAACTGTCTTGACACTATCCGTAGGTCATTTCCTGACATCATCCATAGATCTTAACCTGACCCTGTCCATAACTAATGTCATACCTCTTGTGCTAACTAAAGGCCTCACGCTGTACCTGAGTAAAGCCCTGAAATTAGTCCCGAGGCTCTGACACTGTCCCTAACTAAGGCCTGGATGCTCGTCTTAAGTCAGGGCTTGATACTGTCCCTAACTACGGCCCTGAAACTACACCTAACTCAGGCCTGAAACTGTCCCTAGCTAAGGTTCTGACATTACTCTTAACTCAGGCCCTGACACGATTCCTAACAAAGGCTGTGATGCTAGTCCATATAATGCCCTGACACTCTCCCTAACTAAGGCCTTGACACTATATCTAACTCAGGCCTTCACACTGTCCCTAACTAAGTCCCTGACACTACTCCTAACTCACGCCATAACACTGGTCCAAAATAAGGCATTGACACCACTCCTAAGAAGGTCCTGACATGATACTTAACAAAGGCTCTAATGGAAGTCCTAACTAACGCCCTGACTCTGTCCCTAACTAAGGCCTTGACACTGTCACCAAGGCCCTGACACTGCACCTATTTCAGGCCCTGACACTATGCCTAACTCAGGCCCTGACACGATACCTAACGAAGGGCCTTATGCTCGTCCTAACTAAGCCCCTGACACTGGCCTTAACTAAGGCCTTGACACTACTCCTAACTCAGTCCCTGACACTGTCACTAACTAAGGCCCTGACACTATTCCTAACTCAGGCCCTGACAAGATACATAAAAAGACACTGATGCTACTCCTAATTAAGGCCCTGACACGCTCCCTAACTAAGGTCTTGACACTACTGCTAACTCAGGCCATGACACTGTCTATAACTCAGTCCCTGACACCATTCCTATCTCAGGCCCTGACACTGTGCCTAACTAAGGCGCTGACACAACTCCTAACTCAGGTGCTGATACAATACCGAATGAAGGCAATGATGTTACTCCTAAGTAAGGCCCTGACGCTGGCCCTAACAAGGTCTTGACACTACTGCTAACTTAGGCACTGACACTGTCCCTAACTTAGGCTCTGACACTACTCTTAACTCAGGCCCTGACACTATGCTTAACATAGGCTCTGATGCTAGTCCTAACTAAGCCCCTGACACTGGCTTACCTAAGGCCTTCACACTACTCCTAACTAAGACCCTGACAGTTTCCCTAACTAAGGCCCTGATGCTACTCCTAGCTCAGGCCTCGACACAGTACCTAACGAAGTCTCTGATGGTAGTCCTAACTAAGGCCCTGACGCTGGCCCTAACTTAGGCCTTGACGCTATTCCTAACTCAGGTTTGACAGTGTCCCTAACTAAGGCCCTCATGCTACTCCTAGCTCAGGCCTTGACACAGTACCTAACGAAGGCCCTGACACTACTCCTAACTCAGGCCCTGACACGATACCTAACAGAGGCACTGATGCTAGTCCTAAGTATGGCCCAGACACTAGTTAGGAACATGGTGTTCCTAACTAACACCATGTCACTACCCTTAACACAAGCCCTGACTCTTTCCCTAACTGGGACCATGATGCTACTCCTAACTCAGGCCTTACGCTGTCCTTAACAAAGGCCCTGCTGCCGTCAATATCTAAATTTCCAGCACTATCCTGAACTTATATCTTGACCCATCTCCTACTAAGGTCCTAAAACAGTGCCTAAGCAACACTTGAAGCCATCCCTTAGTGAGGCCCTGAGGCTGCCCCTAACAGAAGCCCTGATAATGTCTTTAAGAAAGATCTTGATGCTGTTCCTACTTCATGCCCTCACACCATCCAGGACTAAGGCCCTGACGTCAGACTTCACACAGGCCCTGTCAGTCTCCCTAATTCAGGCTCTGATGCTGTCCCTACCTGAATCCCTGACGCTGGTCCTAAATAAGGCCCTGATCCTCTCAGTAAGAAGTGTCTTGACACTATCCGTAGGTCATTTCCTGACATCATCCATAGATCTTAACCTGACCCTGTCCATAACTAATGTCATACCTCTTAGGCTAACTAAAGGCCTCATGCTGTACCTGAGTAAAGCCCTGAAATTAGTCCCGAGGCTCTGACACTGTCCCTAACTAAGGCCTGGATGCTCGTCTTAAGTCAGGGCTTGATACTGTTCCTAACTACGGCCCTGAAACTACACCTAATTCAGGCCTGAAACTGTCCCTAGCTAAGGTCCTGACACTACCCTTAACTCAGGCCCTGACACGATTCCTAACAAAGGCTGGGATGCTAGTCCATATAATGCCCTGACACTCTCCCTAAGGCCTTGACAGTACACCTAACTCAGGCCTTGACACTGTCCCTAACTAAAGCCCTGACACTACTCCTAACTCACGCCATAACACTGGTCCAAAATAAGGCATTGACACCCCTCCTAACAAGGCCCTGACATGACACTTAACAAAGGCCCTAGTGGAAGTCCTAACTGACGCCCTGACTCTGTCCCTCACTAAGGCCCTGACACGGCACCTATTTCAGGCCCTGACACTACCCCTAACTCAGGCCCTGTCACAATACCTAATGAAGGGCATTATGTTAGTGCTAACTAAGCCCCTGACACTGGACCTAACTAAGACCTTGACACTACTCCTAACTCAGTCCCTACACTCTCCCTAACTAAAGCCCTGATGCTACTCCTAACTCAGGCATTACACTGACTCTAACTAAGGCCCTGACACGATACCTTACAAAGGCTCTGATGCTAGTCGAATTAAGGCCCTGTCACTGTCCCTAACTCAGGCCCTGACACGATATGTAACAGATGCTTTCATGCTAGTCTTAACTACAGCCCTGACACTGTCCCTAAGCAAGGCCCTGACACTACAACTAACTCAGGCCCTTACACTGTCCCTAGCTACAGCCCTGACATTACTCCTAACTCAGTCCTGACAAGATACATAACAAAGGCTCTGTTACTAGTCTTAACTAAGGGCCTGACACTGTCCCTAACTAAGGCCCTGACACTATTCCTAACTCGTGCATTGAAACTGTCTCTAACTAAGGCCCTGACACTATTCGTAACTCAGGTGCTGTTACAATACCTAACGAAGGCAGTGATGCTACTCCTAAGTAAGGCGTTGACACTGGCCCTAACTAAGTCTTTGACAGTACTCCTATCTTAGGTCTTGACACTGTCCCTAACTAAGGCCCTGATACTACTCCTAAAACAGACCCTGACACTGTGCCTAACATAGGCTCTGATGCTACTCCTAACTAAGCCCCTCAAACAGGCCCTAACTTAGGCCTTCACACTTCTCCTAACTAAGGCCCTGAAAGTGTCCTTCACTAAGACTTTAACACTACTCCTACCTCAGACCCTGACACGATACGTAACGAAGGCTCTGACAATACCCCTAACTCAAACCCTAACACGATACCTAACGAAGGGCCTTATGCTAGTCCTAACTAAGCCCTTGACACTGGCCCTAACTAAGGCCTTGAAACTACTCCTAACTCAGTCCCTGACATGTCCCTAGCTAAGGCCCTGATGCTACTCCTAACTCAGGCCGTTACACTGACCGTAACTAAGTCCCTGACACTACTCCTAACTCACGCCATAACACTGGTCCAAAATAAGGCATTGACACCACTCCTAAGAAGGTCCTGACATGATACTTAACAAAGGCTCTAATGGAAGTCCTAACTAATGCCCTGAATCTGTCCCTAACTAAGGCCTTGACACTGTCACCAAGGCCCTGACACTGCACCTATTTCAGGCCCTGACACTACGCCTAACTCAGGCCCTGACACGATACCTAACGAAGGGCCATATGCTCGTCCTAACTAAGCCCCTGACACTGGCCCTAACTAAGGCCTTGACACTACTCCTAACTCAGTCCCTGACATGTCCCTAGCTAAGTCCCTGATGCTACTCCTAACTCAGGCCGTTACACTGACCGTAACTAAGGCCCTGACACTACTCCTAACTCCGGTCCTGACACGATACCTTACAAAGCCTCTGATGTTAGTCCTAATTAAGGTCCTGTAACTGTCCCTAACTAAGAACCTGACACGATGTCTAACAGAGGCTTTGATGCTAGACCTAACTACAGTCCTGACACTGTCCCTAACTAAGGCCCTGACACTACACCTAACTCAGGCCCTCACACTGTCCCTAGCTACAGCCCTGAATCTACTCCTAACTCAGCCTTGACACGATACATAACAAAGGCTCTGATGCTAGTCTTAACTAAGGCCCTGACACTGTCCCTAACTAAGGCCCTGACAATATTTCTAACTCAGGCAGTGAAACTGTCCCTAAGTCCCTGATACTTCTCCTAACTCAGGCGCTAATACAATACATAACGAAGGCAATGATGCTACTCCTAAGTTAGGCCCTGACACTCCCTAACTAGGGCTTTGATACTACTCCTAACTTAGGTCCTGACACTGTCCCTAACTAATGCCCTGACACTACTCCAAAAACAGACCCTGATACTGTGCCTAACATAGGCTCTGATGCTACTCCTAACTAAGCCCCTCAAAGTGGCCCTAACTAAGGCCTTCACACTTCTCCTAACTAAGACCCTGACAGTGTCCTTCACTAAGGCTTTAACACTACTCCTACCTCAGACCCTGACACGATACGTAACGAAGGCTCTGACACTACTCCTAACTCAGGCCCTGACAATATCTCTAACTAAGGCCCGGACAGGGTCCCTAACTAACGCTTTAACCCTACTCTTACCACAGGCTCTGACATGATATGTAATGAAGACTCTAATGCTAGTCCTAACTAAGGCCCTGTCACTGTCCTTAACTAAGGCCCTGAAAGTACTCCTAACTCAGGCTGTGACACAATTCCTAACATAGGCTCTGATGCTAGGCCTAAATAAGACCTTGACACTGGCTGTAACTAAGGCTATGATTCTACTCCTAACTCAGACCCTGACACTGTCCCTTACTAATGCCATGATAATACTCCTAAATCAGGCCCTGTCATGATACCTAACGAAGGCTCTGATGCTAGTCCTAACAAAGGCCCTGACACTGGCCCTAACTAAGGCCTTGACACTACACTTAACTCAGGCCCTGACACTGCCCCTAACTAAAGCCCTGACACTACTCCTAACTCAGGCCCTGATACTGTCCCTAACTCAGTCCCTGACTTTGCACCTATTTCAGGTCCTGCCACTACTCCTAAATCAGACCCTGACATGATACCTAATGAAGGGTCTCATGCTAGTCCTAACTCAGTCCCTGACACTGTTCCTAACTAAGGCCCTGATGCTACGCCTAACTCAGGCTGTTACACTGACTGTAACTAAGACCCTGACACAATACCTTACAAAGGCTCTGATGCGTCCTCATTAAGGCCCTGTCACTGTCCCTAACTAAGGCCCTGACATGATATCTAACAGAGGCTTTGATGCTAGTCCTAACTAAGGCCTTGACACTGGCCCTAACTAAGGCCCTGACACTACACCTAACTCAGGCCCTCCCACTCTCCCTAACTACGGCCCTGACGCTACTCCTAACTCAGCCCTGACATGATACATAACAAAGGCTCTGATGCTAGTCTTAACTAAGGCCCTGACGCTACTCCTAACTCAGGCACTGATACAATACCTAATGAAGGCAATTATGCTACTCCTAAGTAAGGCCCTGACACTGGCCCTAACTAAGGCTTTGACACCACTCCTAACTTAGGACCTGATACTCTCCCTATCTAGTGCCCTGACACCACTACTAAAACAGGCCCTGACACTGTTCCTAACAGAGGCCCTGATGCAACTCCTAACTAAGCCCCTCAAACTGGGCCTAACTAAGGCCTTCACACTTCTCCTAACTAAGGCCCTGACACTTCTCCTAACTCAGGCCCTGACACGATACCTAACAAAGGCTCTGATGCTAGTCGTAACTAAGGCCCTGACACGATACCTAACAAAGGCTCTGATGCTAGTCGTAACTAAGGCCCTGTCACTGTCCCTAACTAAGGCCCTGACACTACTCCTAACTCAGGACCTGACACTGTCCCTAACTAAGGCCCTGACACTTCTCCTAACTCAGGCCCTGACACGATACCTAACTAAGGCCCTGACACTACTCCTAACTCAGGACCTGACACTGTCCCTAACTAAGGCCCTGACACTATTCCTAACTCAGACAGTGACACTGTCCCTAACTAAGGCTCAGACTCTACTCCTAACTCAGGCGCTGATACAATACCTAACGAAGGCACTGATGCTGTGTTTTTTTTTTTTGGAGTAGCCTGACCCAATGGAAGCACACAGAAAATCCCTTCAAAGACCCCTGAACTGGTTAAGGTTCAATGGTGTAACAAATGCTCCCACATAAGTATGACAAATAGAAGTTTTCATCCCTCTTTTATTGTGACCTGGAGACAGACACCCCAGGGCTTGTGTGGCAGGGCTTCTCCTGCAAGTTTCTCTGTCATCCTGATGGTCTGTTACTGTAGGGGAGTTGGCCTCATCCGAGGTGGACAGGGGGCATAAAGGAGCTCCAGCTTCAGAGTTCACCTTTTCAAAGTATGACAGATAGAGGAGAATGTAGGAGCTTCCTCACCCCTTTAGAAAATATACCAGAAGTTGCACATATTGTTTTCCTTCTGTCTGGAGGGAGAGCTTAGTCACACAAACAACCTAGCTGCAGAGGAGCCTGGAAAGTTCCGTAGTTTGGAGCAATAACATGCTCATTTAAAAATTAAGGGTTAAGTTTTGTTAATAGACAACTGGACAAAGCTACTGGGAGCCAGTTGGGTGTCTCTGCCACATCTGTTAAAATGTTCTCTCATCATCCACACACACCTTACCCAGAGTTCCTGGTTGTATTTTTTTTAAGGTGTAAAATGTGATTTTTTGTTTTTACATATTTATTGGAGTATAATTGCTTTACAATGGTGTGTTAGTTTCTGCTTTATAACAAAGTGAATCAGTTATACATATACATATGTTCCCATATCTCCTCCCTCTTGCGTCTCCCTCCCTCCCACTCTCCCTATCCCACCCCTCCAGGTGGTCACGAAGCACCAAGCTGATCTCCCTGTGCCATGCGGCTGCTTCCCACTAGCTATCTATTTTACGTTTGGTAGTGTATATATGTCCATGTCACTCTCTCACTTTGTCACAGCTTACCCTTCCCCCTCCCCATATCCTCAAGTGCATTCTCTAGTAGGTCTGTGTCTTTATTCGCGTCTTACCCCTAGGTTCTTCATGACATTTTTTATTCTTATATTCCATATATACACGTTAGCATATGGTATTTGTCTTTCTCTTTCTGACTTACTTCACTCTGTATTACAGACTCTAGGTCAATCCACCTCACTACAAATACCTCAATTTCATTTCGTTTTATGGCTGAGTAATATTCCATTGTATATATGTGCCACATCTTCTTTATCCATTCATCCAGTGATGAACAACTAGGTTGTTTCCATCTCCGAGCTATTGTAAATAGAGCTGCAATGAACATTTTGGTACATAACTCTTTTTGAAATATGGTTTTCTCAGGGTATATGCCCAGTAGTGGGATTGTTGGGTCATATGGTAGTTTATTTGTAGTTTTTTAAGGAACCTCCATACTGTTCTCCATAGCGGCTGTACCAATTCACATTACCACCAGCAGTGCAAGAGTGTCCCCTTTTCTCCACACCCTCTCCAGCATTTATTTTTTCTAGATTTTTTTATGATGGCCATTCTGCCTGGTGTGAGATGATATCTCATTGTAGTTTTGATTTGCATTTCTCTAATGATTAATGATGTTGAGCATTCTTTCATGTGTTTGTTGTCAGTCTGTATATCTTCTTGGGAGAAATGTCTATTTAGGTCTTCTGCCCAGTTTTGGATTGGGTTGTTTGTTTTTTTGTTATTGAGCTGCATGAACTGCTTGTAAATTTTAGAGATTAATCCTTTGTCAGGTACTTCATTAGCAAATATTTTCTCCCATTGTGAGGGTTGTCTTTTGGTCTTGTTTATGGTTTCCTTTCCTGTGCAAAAGCTTTGAAGTTTCATTAGGCCACATTTGTTTATTTTTGTTTTTATTTCCATTTCTCTAGGAGGTGGGTCAAAAAGGATCTTGCTGTGATTTATGTCATAGAGTGTTCTGCCTATGTTTTCCTCTAAGAGTTTGATAGATTCTGGCCTTACATTCAGGTCTTTAATCCATTTTGAGCTTAAGTTTGTGTATGGAGTTAGGGAGTGATCTAATCTCATACCTTTACATGTACATGTCCAGTATTCCCAGCACCACTTATTGAAGAGGCTGTCTTTCTCCACTGTACATTCCTGCCTCCTTTATCAAAGATAAGGTGACCATATGTGTGTGGGTTTATCTCTGGGCTTTATATCCTGTCCCACTGATCTATATTTCTGTTTTTGTGCCAGTACCATACTGTCTTGATTACTGTAGCTTTGTAGTATAGACTGAAGTCAGGGAGCCTGATTCCTCCAGCTCCATTTTTCGTTCTCAAGATTGCTTTGGCTATTCGGGGTCTTTTGTGTTTCCATACAAATTGTGAAATTTTTTGTTCTAGTCCTGTGAAAAATGCCAGTGGTAGTTTGATAGGAATTGCATTGAATCTGTAGATTGCTTTGTGTAGTAGAGTCATTTTCACAATGTTGATTCTTCCAATACAAAAACATGGTATATCTCTCCATCTGTTTGTACCATCTTTAATTTCTTTCATCAGTGTCTTATAATTTTCTGCATACAGGTAGGTTTATTCCTTAGGTAGGTTTGTTCCTAGATATTTAATTCTTTTTGTTGCAATGGTAAATGGAAGTGTTTTCTTGATTTCACTTTCAGATTTTTCATCATTAGTGTACAGGAATGCCAGAGATTTCTGTGCATTAATTTTGTATCCTGCTACTTTACCAAATTCATTGATTAGCTCTAGTAGTTTTCTGGTAGCATCTTCAGGATTCTCTATTTAGAGTGTCATGTCATCTGCAAACAGTGACAGCTTTACTTCTTCTTTTCCGATTTGGATTCCTTTTATTTCCTTTTCTTCTCTGATTGCTGTGGCTAAAACTTGCAAAACTATGTTGAATAAGAGTGGTGAGAGTGGGCAACCTTGTCTTGTTCCTGATCTTAGTGGAAATGGTTTCAGTTTTTCACCATTGAGGACGATGTTGGCTGTGCGTTTGTCATATATGGCCTTTATTATGTTGAGGAAAGTTCCCTCTATGCCTACTTTCTGCAGGGTTTTTATCATAAATGGGTGTTGAATTTCGTCGAAAGCTTTCTCTACACCTATTGAGATGATCATATGTTTTTTCTCCTTCAATTTGTTAATATGGTGCATAACGCTGATTGATTTGCATATATTGAAGGATCCTTGCATTCCTGGAATAAACCCCACTTGATTATGGTGTATGATCCTTTTAATGTGCTGTTGGATTCTGTTTCCTATTATTTTGTTGAGGATTTTTTCATCTATGTTCAGCAGTGATATTGGCCTGTAGTTTTCTTTCTTTGTGACATCCTTGTCTGGTTTTGGTATCAAGGTGATAGTTGCTTCGCAGAATGAGTTTGGGAGTGTTCCTCCTTCTGCTATATTTTGGAAGAGTTTGAGAAGGATAGGTGTTAGCTCTTCTCTAAATGTTTGATAGAATTCGCCTGTGAAGCCATCTGGTCCTGGGCTTTTGTTTGTTGGAAGATTTTTAATCACAGTTTCAATATCACTGCATGTGATTAGGCTGTTCATATTTTCTATTTCTTCCACATTCAGTCTTGGCAGTTTGTGCATTTCTAAGAATTTGTCCATTTCTTCCAGGTTGTCCATTTTATTGGCATATAGTTCCTTGTAGTAATCTCTCATAATCTTTTGTATTTCTGCAGTGTCAGTTGTTACTTTTCCTTTTTCATTTCTAATTCTATTGATTTGAGTCTTCTTTTTTTTGTTGATGAGTCTGGCTAATGGTTTATCAATTTTGTTTATCTTCTCAAAGAACCAGCTTTTAGTTTTATTGATCTTTGTTATCGTTTCCTTCATTTCTTTTTCATTTATTTCTAATCTGATCTTTATGATTTCTTTCCTTCTGCTAACATTGGGGATATTTTGTTCTTCTTTCTCTAATTGCTTTAGGTGCAAGGTTAGGTTGTTTATTCGAGATGTTTCCTGTTTCTTAAGGTAGGACAGTATTGCTATAAACTTACCTCTTAGAACTCCTTTTCCTGCATCCCATAGGTTTTGGGTTGTCGTGTCTCTATTGTCATTTGTTTCTAGGTGTTTATTGATTTCCTCTTTGATTTCTTCAATGATCACTTCGTTATTAAGTAGTGTATTGTTTAGTCTCCATGTGTTTGTATTTTTTGCAGATCTTTTCCTGTAATTGATATCTAGTCTGAAAACATTGTGGTCGGAAAAGATACTTGATACAATTTCAATTTTCTTACATTTACCAAGGTTTGATTTGTGTCCCAAGATATGATTTATCCTGGAGATTGTTCCATGAGCACTTGAGAAAAATGTGTATTCTGTTGTTTTTGGATGGAATGTCCTATAAATATCAATTAAGTCCATCTTGTTTAATGTATCATTTAACGCTTGTGTTTCCTTACTTATTTTCAATTTGGATGATCTGTCCATTGGTGAAAGTGGTGTGTTAAAGTCCCCTACTATGAATGTGTTACTGTCGATTTCCCCTTTTATGGCTGTTAGTATTTGCCTTATGTATTGAGGTGCTCCTATTTTGGGTGCATAAATATTTACAATTGTTATATCTTCTTGGATCGATCCCTTGATCATTATGTAGTGTCCTTTTTGTCTCTTCTAATAGTCTTTATTTTAAAATCTATTTTTTTCTGATATGAGAATTGCTACTCCAGCTCTCTTCTGATTTCCATTTACATGGAATATCTTTTTCCATCCCTTTATTTTCAGTCTGTATGTGTCTCTTGGTCTGAAGTGGGTCTCTTGTAGACAGCATATATATGGGTCTTGTTTTTGTGTCCGTTCAGATAGTCTGTGTCTTTTGGTGAGCACATTTAATCCATTTCCATTTAAGGTAATTATCAATATGTATGTTCCTATTCCAATTTTCTTAATTGTTTTGGGTTTGTTATTGTAGGTTTTTTCCTTCTCTTGTGTTTCTTGACTAGAGAATTCCCTTTAGCATTTGTTGTAAAGCTGGTATGGTGGTGCTGAACTCTCTCAGCTTTTGCTTGTCTGTAATTGTTTTAATTTCTCCATCAAATCTGAATGAGATACTTGCTGGGTAGAGTAATCTTGGTTGTAGGTTCTTCTCCTTCATCACTTTAAATATGCCTTGCTTGTGCCTTCTGTCTTGCAGAGTTTCTGCTGAAAGATCAGCTGTTAACCTCATGGGGATTCTCTTTTGTGTTATTTGTTGTTTATCCCTTGCTGCTTTTAATATTTTTCTTTGTATTTAATTTTTGACAGTTTGATTAATATGTGTCTTGGCATGTTTGTCCTTGGATTTATCCTGTATGGGACTCTCTGTGCTTCCTGGACTTGATTAACTATTTCCTTTCCCTTATTAGGGAAATTTTCAACTGTAGTCTCTTCAAATATTTTCTCAGTCCATTTCTTTTTCTCTTCTTCTTCTGGAACCCCTATAATTCGAATGTTGGTACATTTAATGTTTTCCCAGAGGTCTCTGAGACTGTTCTCAGTTCCTTTCATTCTGATTTTTAAATTCTGTTCTGCAGTAGTTATTTCCACTATTTTATCTTCCAGGTTACTTATCCGTTCTTCTACCTCAGTTATTCTGCTATTGATCCCGTCTAGAGTATTTTTAATTTCATTTATTGTGTTTTTCATCATTGCTTGTTTCATCTTCAGTTCTTCTAGGTCCTTGTTAACTGTTTCTTCCCTTTGTCTATTCTATATCCAAGATTTTGGATTATCTTTACTATCATTATTCTGAAATATTTTCAGGTAGACTGCATATTTCCTCTTCATTTTTAGGTCTAGTGGGTTTTTACCTTGCTCCTTCATCTGCTGTGTGTTTTTCTGTCTTCTCATTTTGCTTCTCTTACTGTGTTTGGGGTCTTCTATCTGCAGGCTGCAAGTTCGTAGTTCCCGTTGTGTTTGGTATCCGTCCCCAGTGGTTAAAATTGTTTTAGTGGTTTGTGTAGGCTTCCTGGTGGAGGGGACTTGTGCCTGTGTTTTGGTGGATGAGGATGGATCTTGTCTTTCTGGTGGGCAGCCCCACGTCTGGTGGTATGTTTTGGGGTGCCTGTGGGCTTATTATGATTTTAGGCAGCCTCTCTGCCAGTGGGTGGGTTTGTTTTCCTGTCTTGCTAGTTGTTTGGCATAGGGTGTCCAACACTGTAGCTTGCTGGTCGTTAAATGAAGCTGGGTCCTGGTGTTGAGATGGAGATCTCTGGGTGATTTTTGCCGTTTGATATTACATGGAGCTGAGAGGTTTCTTGTGGCCAGTGTCCTGAAGTTGGCTCTCTCACCTCAGAGGCATAGCACTGACTCCTGGCTGCAGCACAAAGAGCTTTTCATCCACACGGCTCAGAATAAAAGGGAGAAAAAATAGAAAGAAATAAAGAGGATAAAATAAAATAAAGTTATTAAAATAAAAATTAATTATTAAGAAAAAAATTTTTAAGTAAAAACAAAATAAAACAAACAAACAAAAAAACGGACAGATAGAACCCGAGGACAAATGGTGAAAGCAAAGCTATACAGACAAAATCTCACACAGAAGCACACACATACACACTTACAAAAAGAGGAAAAGGGGAAAAAATAATAAATCTTGCTCTCAAAGTCCACCTCCTCAATTTGGGATGATTTGTTGTGTATTCATGTACTCCACAGATGCAGGGTACATCAAGTTGATTGTGGATATTTATTCCACTGCTCCTGAGGCTGCTGGGAGAGATTTCCCTTTCTCTTCTTCACTCGCACAGCTCCCGGGGCTCAGCTTTGGATTTGGCCCTGCCCCTGCGCCAGAGGGCATCTGTTCTTCACTCAGAGACGACGGGTTTAAAGGAGCAGCTGATTCGGGGGCTCTGACTCCCTCAGGCCATGGGAAGGGAGGGGTGTGCATGTGGGGGGAGCCTGTGGCGGCAGCGGCCAGCGGGATGTTACACCAGCCTGAGGCGCACTGTGTGTTCTCCCTGGGAATTTGTCCATGGATCCCGGGACCCTGGCAGTGGCAGGCTTCACAGGCTCTCTGGAAGTGAGGTGTGGATAGTGACCTGTGCTCGCACACAGGCTTCTTGGTGGCAGCAGTGGCAGCATCCTTAGCGTCTCATGCCCGTCTCTGGAGTCTGCGCTGTTATCTGCAGCTCGCAACCATCTCTGGATCTCCTTTAAGCAGCGCTCTTAATCCCCTCTCTTCATGCACCAGGAAACAAAAAGGGAAGAAAAAGCCTCTTGCCTCTTTGGCAGGTCCAGACATTTCCCGGACTCCCTCCCAGCTAGCCGTGGTGCACTAACCCCCTGCAGGCTGTGTTCACGCCGTCAACCCCAGTCTTCTCCCTGTGCTCCGACTGAAGCCCAGGCCTCAGCTCCCAGCCCTTCCCACCCCGGCGAGGGAGCAGACAAGCCTCTCGGGCTGGTGAGTGCCAGTTGGCACCGATCCTCTGTGCGGGAATCTTTCCTCTTTGCCCTCTGCACCCCTGTTGCTGCACTCTCCTCCTAGACCCCAAAGCTCGCCCCTCCACCACCTGCAGTTTCCCCCTGCGAAGGGGCTTCCTAGTGTGTGCAAACCTTTCCTCCTTCACAGCTCCCTCCCACTGGTGCAGGTCCCAGCCCTATTCTTTTGTCTCTGTTTATTCTTTTGTCCTACCCAGGTACGTGGGGAGTTTCTTGCCTTTTGGGAGGTCTTAGGCCTTCTGCCAGCGTTCAGTGGGTGTTCTGTAGGAGTTGTTCCACGTGTAGATGTATTTCTGGTGTATCTGTGGGAAGGAAGGTGATCTCCGCATCTTACTCTTCTGCCATCTTCCCCCTCTCCTCCAGAGTTCATGTTTTTTGAAAGTTTGTCCATCATAAAAATTACATTAATTTATAATTCAGGATCTAGCTTAAAAACATGGGACAGTTGTTTGCTTTTCATTAGACTTCCTGGTAAATTGCTTGTGAAATTTCATTACTAAATCTGAGCGTCTTTGTCCAGTGGAGGCAACAGGGCAGGGAATTGGGATAACAATAGTAAAGTACAAAATGGAAGCAACAGGGTGTCATGCAGAGGCTTCAAACACCAGAAGGAAGGTAAACATATGTACACACCTGTATTAAATTCCCCAAATAATGTTTCAGGGAAGAAATATCTACAATTAAGTAAAATCACATCTAAACCCATAGAATTGCCTCCTCTATTTCCCATTATTCAGAATCTCCATAAACACTCCTTCCTGCTGTGAGAGTAAAATATGTATATTTTTCATATCTAACTAGAAAGATGTCAGAAAAATTGCAAAGTCAAGGCAGTGAGGATATGAAGAAACCAGCAGCACTCTTTTAATACTTATTTATTTATTTATTTATTTTTGGCCGTGTGGGGTCTTAGTTGTGGCATGTGGGATTTTTTGTTGTGGTGCATGGGCATGCAGGCTCTTTGTTGTGGTGTGGGGGTTCCTCTCTAGTTGTGGCATGCAGGCTCAGTAGTTGTGGCACACGGGCCCATTTGCCCTGCAGCATGTGGAATTGCAGTTCCCCAACCAGGGGTTGAACCTGCATTCCTTGCATTGGAAGGAAGATTCTCAACTACTGGACTACCAGGCAAGTCCCAAGACCAGCACTCTTAGATTCTACCCTTGGATAAATGTAGATGGTATGATTTTGGGGGGAGCATCATTTGACACCATGCATTAAAAAACTGTAAAATATTTCTGCTGTTTGACATGGTAGTTCTACTTCTGGGAATCCATTTGAAGAAAATAATCAGATATGCTGAAAAAGATT
This sequence comes from Hyperoodon ampullatus, assembly GCF_949752795.1. Classification (NCBI taxonomy): domain Eukaryota; kingdom Metazoa; phylum Chordata; class Mammalia; order Artiodactyla; family Ziphiidae; genus Hyperoodon; species Hyperoodon ampullatus. Next base: position 1,893,492 of record NC_136933.1, read on the forward strand.
TATGTACAAATGTTTACAAAACAAGTTGAAAGACATTCCATGATCATAGTTCAAATGAGTTAATATTGGTAAAATTTCCATTCTCCCCAAAACGATATATGGATTTACTGTAGTCCCTATCAAAATTCCAATGGCATTATTCACAAAAATTGAAAAACAGAACTACAATTTGTATGGAACCGCAAAGAACCCCAAGTAGTTAAAGCAATCTTGAGAAAGAAGAACAAAGTTGAAGGCATCACACTTCCTACTTTCAAACTATAGTGCAAAGCTACAGTAATTAAAACAGTATGGTGCTGGCATAAAAAATACATAGATCAGGGGGACAGGATTGAGAGCTCCGAAATATACTCCTGTATATACGATCAACTAATATTGACAATGGGGCCAAGAATACTCAATAAGGATAGTCTCTTCAATAAATGGTGTTGGAAAAACTGATAGCCACATACAAAAGTATAAAACTGGACCTCTTTCTTATACCATTCACAAAAATCAACTCAAAATGTGTTAAAGACAAATTTAAGATCTGGAACTGTAAAACTCCTACAAGAAAATATAAGGGATAGGCTCCTTCACATTGGTCTTGGCCATGATTTTTTTTTTATTTTTGATTTGACACCAGAAGCAAAGACAACAAAACCAAAAATAAAAAGGTGGGAGTACATCAAAGTAAAAAGCTTCTGTGCTGCACAGGAAACCACCAGCAAAATGAAAAGGCAAACTATGTAATGGGAGAAAATATTTGCAAATATATAATAAGGGGTTATTATGAAAAATATATAAAAACCCATGGAACTCAATAGCAAAACAACAACAAAAACAACAAAAATATTCTGGTTAAAAAATGATCAGAAGAACTGAATAGACATTTTCCCAAGGAAGACATACAAATGGGCAACAATACATGAAAAAGTGTTCAACATAACTAATCATCAGGGAAATGCAAATCAGAGCCACAGTGAGATGTCACTTCACACCTGTTAGAAAGGCTGCACTCAAAAAGACAAAAGAATAAGTATTGGCTGGTATGTGGACAAAAGGAAATCCTTGTGCACTGTAAATGGGAATGTAAATTGGTTCAGACACTAGGTAAACCAGTAAGAACGTTCCTCAGTTATACCACAATAAAGCTGAAAAGTTTTGTAGAAATCTATCTTAAAATGAAAAAGCAACATCAACAAAACCATAAGGCTTGTGGGGATGTGGGCTAGGCCAAAATACTCAAAAACTGTCATTGGTACATTAAAAAATAAGATAAGACCCTGTTATTGTCTGAATGTTTGTGTCCCCTGAAAATTAATATGTTGAACCCAAATGTGATGTTATTTGGAAGAGGGGCCTTTGGGAAGTAATTAAGTCAGGAGGGTGGAGCTCTAATTAATGGGATTAGTGCCCTTATAGAAAAAAACAAAACAGAGAGCCTGCTTTCTCTGCTCTTCACCCAGAGAGTATCTATCCAGGAAGCAGCTCTCACCAGACAAGTGCTGCAGCTTTAATCTTGGACTCCCTGGCCTCCATAACTATAAGAAATAAAATGTTTTTGTTGAAGCCACGCAGTGTCTTTGTTCTGGTGGAAGACGTGTACCCACACTAAACACTCCTTCCTCATGTTGCTGAAATCTTTTTATCATGCTTTATATAGTTCCAGTTAAAACTTCAAATCATGTTAATTAACTCTCAAAGATGCAAGTAGCTCCTACTTGATGTTATCAGCACATGGCATGTGTAGTATGCACAAACCCCCTCCTCCCCAGGAGGTCGAGAGTCTCCACCTGACCACATCTGACTCCACCACTATGTCATGTGCCTTCCTTGCTTGCCTCTGCACAGCATTGTTTCTGATTGGATCTCTTTTTAGGCAGGGAAATCATTCTTGTGAACCATCACCTAAGTATCAGTGTCCTCTCCCTTCCAATTGCATTTCTATGTTCCTTAAAAGAGCCTTTAAACAAACAAACAAAAACCCGATTTGAACATGTATGGTTTTTACTTATCAACTTTTATCTGTCCTTCGTTGTATCATATGGCCTGGCTTCTGCCCTTAGCCTCTCATGAAACAACTTGCCAGTAATTACTAATGACATCTAATCTCCCCTCCCATTACCTCTTTTCCATTCTCCTCAATCTCTCTGGGACATATGCTACTACAGACACACCATCATTACCATGACATTCCTTCCTTCCTTTAGGAAGCCTATTATTGCCTCCTGCTTCTCCAATGCCTTTTGGCCCCGTGTGTGGTTCTGCCCAGCACTCACAGCAGGTTCACAACATCCTTTCTCCCTTGCTCTTCACTTTGAAGTCCCTGCCTATCAGTTCAGCTGTAATTTCTGGACTACTCTCCCAAGTACTTGTCTCCAACCCTGATTTCTCATGCTTCTATGTCAGGGCTCAGTAGCATCTTCATCTGAATGATGACCATGGATACAACCTAAATTTTCCTTTTCTCTTTCTTCCGCATCTACTTTAAATTCCCCTGTGGATGTTTCCACTCATCCAGGCTCAGTGGTTCAGAATCACCCATGATCCATTTTTCTATACTATACAAGTTATCTAGCCATGTTGATACTATCTCCAGTGGGGTGGAGTTGAGCAATGATGGACAAAGGGAGATGTGGAGAGGGCAGGTATAGACCAGGTCAGGCAGTGATGGGTATGAGAATGAAGGACAGTGCTAAGAAGAAGAGCAGATTTTAGAGAAGTTACAAGGGTATAAGAAGCTGGAGAACATTTTAAAACACAGATCATGAAGAAATATGGTAGAGGAGAAGTTGAATTTTAAGAAAGAAAAATTATCATTGCTAGGTTTATCAGAAAAATTCAGTAACATGCTATCTTACTGGTAACACTTTATCAAATGTTATTTCAGTTAGAAATATTGATACTTCAGGATACAAATCCTTTAGAAACGTTTCCTATACATTGTCCATCAGTGGAATAACATAGGCCAAGCTTATGCATTGCAGCATTGTTTGTAATGTCAAGAGGTCATTGACTATTAGTGTTTATTCCAATTTGAATTGGTAAAGTCTGTTATAGTACATCACCCACTCATGGACCCTTTACAGGAAAAAATGTCCTCACAGGAGATTTTTCTCAACATACTGTCAACTGAATATAAGCAAGATATAATGAAACAATATGCCTAGTATAGTACCACTTATGTTTTTAAATGTGGAGTGAAGGAGAAATAGATATTCATATTTGCTTTTATATACATAAAGACACTCTGGAAAGATACCTGGGAAACCAAATACAGTGGCTGTGAAGGCAGAAGGACCTGTTCAAGAAGGGTGGGGGTGGGTGGCACATATAATATAAAGTATTTTACAATTTTAGGTTCTTGAATCTTGTACATGTATTATAACCTTCTCAGAAATTTTAAGACATTAAAGTATTTTAACCTCTAAAGATTAAAAAGCATAACACTATTTCTACCAGCTGAATAGGTCAAGTTTGTTTTACCTGAAAGATTATCTGGCTTCTCTAAAATGTCTACTCATGAGAATTTTCTGGTGGCTTTTGCTTGTTTCTTGTTTTTTTAAATATTTATTTATTTATTTATTTATTTATTTATTTATTTAGGCTGTGCTGGGTCTTAGTTGAAGCATGTGGGATCTTCGGTGTGGCACGTAGGATCTTTAGTTGAGGCATGTGTTTCTTTTAGTTGTGACATGCAGACTTCTTAGTTGCAGCATGTGGGCTTCTTAGTTGTGGTATGAATGCAGAATCTAGTTCCCCGACTAGGGATTGAACCTGGGCCCCCTGCATTGGGAGAGCACAGTCTTACCCACTGAACCACCAGGGAAGTTTCCTGGTGGCTTTTGCTTATTTTCTTTCATTTTGGAGGACAGTTTTCTAATTTCTAATTATTTATGTTCTTTCCCTCAAACAACATCTATCACTGCTAATTTTTTAGTTAAACTCGATAGATTTTTCTTACATTTCTTTCCCATATTTTTCCCTGTCCAAAAGCTCTGTACATTCATTACCAAATTGGGATAATATTTAGATAATTCATATGGGTAGGAGGATAATTATTTACCTTAATCCTTGCATTCTTTCTCTGACATATTAATAACACCAGTAAAATATTATATAAAACCATTGACTTTATTATAATAAGAAATATAAGAGTCAGGAGACTATATCTTAAGGAAAAATATTCTGCACCTTTAATTTTGTATCTATATGAGATGATGCATATTCACTAAACTTGTGATAATCATTTCATAATATATGTAAATCAAATCATTATGCTGTGCACTTTAAACTTAAACAGTGTTGGGACTTCCCTGGTGGCACAGTGGTTAAGAATCCACCTGCCAATGAAGGAGACATGGGTTCGAGCCCTGGGCTGGGAAGATCCCACATGCCACTGAGAAACTAAGCCCGTGTGCCACAATTACTGAGCGTGTGTGCTGCAACTACTGAAGGGCTGAATGTACCAATTCATGGAAACACAAAGCACTGCCCCTCAGAGATCCATTTGTAAGCCTAACTTTCAATGATCCCATTGTTCTAGATAAATAATCCTAAAAAGGAGAGTGTTGGGAGAAAGATCAGGATAGACAGAATGCCTTTTTTGTGGAGTTAAATTTACAAGAGGGCTAGTTAGGGAGAGGATAGCAGCTACATGATAAGTTCTGGTCCCTCTTCAGATAAATTGCTATTTGAAGGAATAAAATAATTGAAGCACCAGAGTTTACAGTGTTTCCAGATATAGGGTTTCTCACCTGTGTGAGTTCATTAATATGAATATGAATTAATGGTTTGCCTAAAAGTCTCCCACATTCACTATGTTTACAAGGTTTCTATTTAGTGGACTTTTTGGTGTATATAAATGCAAGGGTTCCAGCTGAGTTATTTTCCACATTTATTACATTTAGAGGGTTCACTCCAGCTGAGTTCTCTCATGGCATCTAAGGTTAGAGGGTTGATTAAAGGCCTTCCCACATTGATGAGATCTACATGGTTTCTCTCCAGTATAAATTAGCTTATGTTTACTCAATGATGAATAAAGGCTGAGGGCTCTTCCAAGTTGATTGCAAGCATAAGGTTTCTGTCCTCAATAATTAAATCATGTGGAGTTAAATTTGAGTTCTATGTGAAATCTCTCCATATGCATTACATTCATTGGTCTCTCCTCCATTGTGAAGTCTCTGCTACTGACAAGGAAATGAGGGGTTGTTAAAAGTTTGCTCACACAATATTCACTTACTTATTTCTCTACATGTGAATTCTAGGTTGCTCCCTCAGTGATAGTCTCCATTTAACCCCCTGCCCCATGTTCGTTATATTCACAGAGCCTTACTTTGTTGAATTCATATAGATTTTCTTTTTTGTAGCTTCCCACTGGCATAGTTTTCTGATTAAGTGTTAGGTCTTTATTTTTCAAACACCATATACATAAGCTACATTTAAGTAATTTTCCTTTTGAAACTCAGGGTACAGTTTGACTTCAGGGCAATATCATTCCAAAATGTAAACTATTCAAAAATTTCTGCTGAGACAACATTTATGTTTGAGTCTACTTTCAGTCAGGTGGTTGTGCTGAATTTCTCTTACCCCAGTATCATGTCTGTAATGTGGACAATCAGTGTCATCCCCATAAACTTACTTTTGACTTTCAAATAGGTTCTTCCTGAAGCTATCCTCTGTGAATATGTTTAAAGTATTGATTTTAACACAGAGAAAATTTATAAAATGGAGAAATATACCAATAATTGAAAACATAGGATATGGACAATTAGAAAATACCTTTAAGGTTAAAACAAAATAAAATAAAATGGGGATGGGATTTTGGAGAGATTAAGATGAGGAAAATCAACAAAAGAGAGGGACTGAAACAGAGGGTGCTATGTGAAAGTTAAGCTCAAATAACAACAGAACCATCCTTTTCTCTAAGGTCAAGGAATATACAGAAGGTTAGATTAATAAAAATTGATATGTTTGAAGATTTATGAAACTATTAGAAAAATATTTCTACACTGACTTCAACAAAATGTAAGAGAAACTATTCCCCAAAATAAATCTGCAGTTGGCATTACCCCAGTTCTGGATGAAGTTCACAGCCACATCTCTTGACATTTAGTGATTCCTATAAACTTAATGGACATTCTGGTTAAGGCTGCCCCATCCCCACAGATGTCCAGAGCTGATGGCCGAGGATGACAGCCCTGAGAAAAGGCAGCTATGTGTATCAAAAGCTCAAACCTTTTATGTCAAGCCAAATGTTCCTCTGGGCTGAATTGGCATATCCCTTTTGGATTCATCTCAGAGATATGCACAATCTGAATACACAACAACCTTCATGGTAAAGAAATATCACATGAGGTGTGGTGTGAAATAACCTGACATTCCACAAAAGAATACAAATTCTGACTGGCAATTTAAAAATTTGTACTTTGAAATTAGTACCTGTTTCCCACTAATTTATTTTTATTTATTTATTTATTTATTTATTTATTTATTTTTAATTAGTTTCTGCTTTATAACAAAGTGAATCAGTCATACATATACATCTGTTCCCACATCCCTTCCCTCCTGTGTCTCCCTAATTTAAATTAACTCTATAAACTAAGCACAAGGCAGGCAATATACAATACACAATATTCTGCTACTTATCAGCAGTGACTATGGGCAAAGTATTCCCGAAAACAAACCTCACTATTTTCATGTGTGAAATAGTTGAATAACCTCTTGAGAGAATTGTTATTAAGTGAGCTAACAAAACATGTTTGAACATGTTTGTTCACACATAACAAAACACAATAAATAAAAGCTACAGGTGTATTATTCATTAAAAAGTCAGAGAGCCTTGATGCAATGTCCACTATACTGCGTGAATGAACAGACTGTACATACCTCTTGGGGTCACCAGCAGCTGCCGATCTCAATAGATATCCTCTGTTCATTAACCAGATATGAAAACAGACAGGTTAACTTCACAAGCCAGTGGTCCTGGGACTGCCAAACTGTAGGATGATCCTCCTCTAACCCTTCCAGTAAGTTGAAGTGTCACTTTCCCTCCCACTTTCTTAAGGATCTCACAGCTTTAATTATCATTAAGTCTCCTGTAGCTTCATCTTGTTTCCCTGCCTACAGAGTAATAAGAGACTCTTGATGGGTTCAGGTCTTTCCAGTGCTTCAAAAGTGGCCAGAGTTTTCTAAATTTTACCTTGCCTACTATGCTTCTCCTCAATATACCGATTAGGGAAAACATATTTTCTATAAATTGCTTCCAGTTTCTGAAAAAAGGTTACCTATAAAAGGGAAATCTGGTTTTGTAGAGGTGCTTCTTCTCATTCTCCTGCTCCCTCAATCCTGCAGTTCTTCTGCCAACACCTGTGACCCTGGACTGATTGAACTCACTTGCTGACACAGTCTCCCCTACCAGACCTTAAACTTCTGCTCTTACTCATCCCTCCACTTGAGTCCATCACATGACAGAGCTCACTGCATCACAGACGGTTATGGAGTGAGTCGCATCCCCATCAAGACCATGACTGAGGTGATAGAAACACAACGCCTCATGTGCCGTCTTTACAAGCACAGCCTTCATGGAGTCTGGAACACATTTGAGTAAATGATGGAAAGGAGACTATTGCTGCATTAGCAATTGCCCCACCCCACAATCCTCACAGAGATGCAGGATGACAGGACTAGTGCTCAGAGCTTTGAATGCCTCCTGGATACACCTAGAAGACTCAGTCAAAGTGATAACATCTTTTTATCCATTGGAAATATAGTTCTCATTTCAAGATAAATAGCAAATTTAGATTGACTTGGGAATGCATTGCCAAGAAATCAGCTGTTACGTTTCCCTCTGTATACTCTCTCAAAGACAATGTCTACTCTAAGCAGTCAAATCTAAGGAAATAAGAGTCCATGAGATTTGAATCTTATCTACAGTTTTTATTATCAAAGAATCATGAATCTGTAAACTTTAAGGATGGGAATGGGAGTGAACAACCACCCCCACCAGCAAACGTGGAGTGGGCTAAGAAAAAAGGGGAGAAATCTTCCTTCACAGGGTCAAAACTAAGAAGGCTTTGGCTACTGCTTCCCATAAGACAAATATTAGTGTCCCAACTTTACTTATAATGAAATAAAGATCATAAAGTTTTAAAAGGTAATTACCCAATAATATTCAGGGATGTTATTCAATTTCTTCCGTGATTTCAAATGCTAGGAGAACCTCCAGTGAATTGACCTCACTCCCTTAAACATCTACGCCAAACCTATCTTCATTTTTATGACAAGTTTAATCAAATTAAGTAACTTCAACATATAGGTATGAAGACTTTGGATTTTTCATATTCCTCTGACATTATTTTTTAATATTTATTTATTTATTTATTTATTTATTTATGGCTGTGTTGGGTCTTCATTTCTGTGCAAGGGCTTTCTCTAGTTGCGGCGAGTGGGGGGTCACTCTTCATCGCAGTGAATGGGCCTCTCACTGTCACGGCCTCTCGTTGCGGAGCACAAGCTCCAGACGTGCAGCCTCAGTAGTTGTGGCTCACGGGCCTAGTTGCTCCACGGCATGTGGGACCTTCCCAGACCAGGGCTCAAACCTGTGTCCGCTGCATTGGCAGGCAGATTCTCAACCACTGTGCTGCCAGGGAAGCCCTCCTCTGACATTTTATCACATCTTTTGATCAAGAGTCCATTCCTGGCTGACTCAAAATGCCTGCTTTATCCTTAGCTGAATCTAACTAGGATCTGAAGTCTGGTGAGATTCACAAATATGCCAATATCTTTCAAACATCTCTGGCCATCATACTATATCGAGATAATTCAATCATTCTGTGCCTCAAAACTAATTCAGACCTTCTCCATATCTTCCTATTTTTAAACATTCTCAGCATTTCCCTCACTTTCCACAAGAGGAATCACCTTCTACTACACAGATGAATCAGGTAATTTAAGGAAATTCGTCAGCTCACTGTCACAAAATCTACAAATATTCCTGAATCCACACCCATTCGTTTACTCCTAAGGGCATAGTAAAATTGAAGAATCATTTCTTTCCTGCCCAAGCCCAGTTTCTCCAATCATATTTTTTTCTCCTTTGTCCTTGGAAACTTCATGTAATTGATTATAATTTAAGTATTATTTACCTTGGTGTTAAAAGATGAACATTTTAGGGATGTCCCTGGTGGTCCAGTGGTAAAGAATCCACCTTCTGTGGCAGGGGACTCGGGTTCAATCCCTGGTTGGGGAACTAATATTCCGCATGTGGTGGGGCAGCTAAGCCCATGCGTCAAAACTATCGAGCTCACGTGTCTCAACGAGAGAGCCTATGTGATGCAAACTACAGAGCCCACACACTCTGGAGCCTGCATGCCACACCTACAGAGCCCACCTGCCCTGGAGCCCGTGTGCCACAACTAGAGAGAGAAAACCCACACACTGCAACTGGAGAGAACTCTGCGCACTGCAAAGAAGACCCGACACAGCCAAAAAAATAAAGAAAATAAATTTAAAAAAATTTTTAAATGAACATTTTATAACCCTCAAAATATCTTCCTTGAAAGAGATCATCAAGAAAGACCACGACTTATGTAGAGCCACACTAAACTCACAGCCTGACAAACTGTTTGTAGATTAAAACCATTTACATAGAGACATTACATAGATCATCTTGCTGCAAATTCTCTGCAATACTTCCCAGAAATGGCCACAGTCCAGAAAACAGTGAGGCCTCTGGCCAAAGGCATCAAAGTTGATTTTGAAGGCTTTTAGAATATTAGCAGGATTAAAGAAATCACCCACATTTTTCTTACATATATCTAAGTGATTAACCAATTGAGAAGGAAAAGCCTGTGTTAAGGAAGTTATTCCTTGATTAGATTTATCTTGATTGGTATACAGGTTGAAAGAGGTCTGTCTCTAGGATTATAAAACTGATGAGGTTATAATATCTATTAAAAGGGTGCCTACAGAAAATTCTATTCCTGACTCAAGAGAAAGAATAAATCTCTGAGGTCAGGATGGTGGGGACTGCATACACAATAAAGGCACAAACTAAGTTTTCCAATCCATTTTGTTTCTGGTAGTACCTGGAGAAAAATTTCCCCAGGAAACAAAGTTGTTCATCAAGTCAGGTAATTTTATGATCATTTTATTTTTATTTTTTAACATCTTTATTGGAGTATAATTGCCTTACAATGGTGTGTTAGTTTCTGCTGTATAACAAACTGAATCAGTTATACATATACACATGTTCCCATATCTCTTCCCTCTTGTGTCTCCCTCCCTCTCATTCTCCCTATCCCACCCCTCTAGGTGGTCACAAAGCACCGAGCTGATCTCCCTGTGCTATGCAGCTGCTTCCCACTAGATGTCTATTCTAAGTTTAGTAGTGTATATATTTCCATGTCACTTTCTCATTTTGTCACAGCCTACCCTTCCCCCTCCCTGTGTCCTCAAGTCCATTCTCTAGTAGGTCTGTTTCTTTATTCCCGTCTTACCACTAGGTTCTTCATGACCTTTATTTTTCTTTCTTAGATTCCATATATATGTGTTCACATACGGTATTTGTTTTTCTCTTTCTGACTTACTTCACTCTGTACGGCAGGCTCTAGGTCCATCCACCTCACTACAAATAACAATTTCGTTTCTTTTTATGGCTGAGTAATATTCTATTGAATATACATGCCACATCTTCTTTATCCATTCATCCAATGATGGACACTTAGGTTGCTTCCATCTCCTGGCTATTGTAAATAGAGCTGCAATGAACATTTTGGTACATGACTCTTTTTGAATTATGGTTTTATCAGGGTTTATGCCCAGTAGAGGGATTGCTGGGTCATATGGTAGTTTTATTTGTAGTTCTTTAAGGAACCCCCATACTGTTCTCCATAGTGGCTGTATCAATTCACATTCCCACCAGCAGTGCAAGAGTGTTCCCTTTTCTCCACACCCTCTCCAGTGATTATTGTTTCTAGATTCTTTTGATGATGGTCATTGTGACCGGTGTGAGATGATATCTCATTATAGTTTTCATTTGCATTTCTCTAATGATTAATGATGTTGAGCTTTCTTTCACCTGTTTGTTGGCAATCTGTATATCTTCTTTGGAGAAATGTCATTTAGGTCTTCTGCTCATTTTTGGATTGGGTTGTTTGTTTTTTTGGTATTGAGCTGCATGAGCTGCTTGTAAACTTTGGAGATTAATCCTTTGTCAGTTCCTTCATTTGCAAATATATTCTCCGATTCTGAGGGTTGTCTATTGGTCTTGTTTATGATTTCCTTTGTTGTGCAAAAGCTTTTAGGTTTCATTAAGTCCCATTTGTTTATTTTTGTTTTTATTTCCACGTTTTTGGAGGTGGGTCAAAAAGGATCTTGCTGTGATTTATGTCATAGAGTGTTCTGCCTATGTTTTCCTATAAGAGTTTGATAGTGTCTGGTCTTACATTTAGGTCTTTAATCCATTTTGAGCTTATTTTTGTGTATGGTGTTAGGGAGTATTCTAATCTCATACTTTTACATGTACCTGTCCAGTTTTCCCAGCACCACTTATTGAAGAGGCTGTCTTTTCTCCACTGTATATTCTAAGAGCAAATTAAAAGGATCATACACCATGATCAAGTGAGGTTTATTCTAGGAATGCAAGGATTTATCAATATATGGATATCAATCAATGTGATACACCATATTAACAAATTGAAGGAGAAAGGCCATATGATCATCTCAATAGATGCAGAGACAGCTTTTGACAAAATTCAACACCCGAGGAATTGGGAAGATGGCAGAGATCACCTTCCGCCCCACAGATATACGAGAAATACATCTACATGTGGAACAACTCCTACAGAACACCTACTGAACGCTGGCAGAAGACCTCAGACCTTCCAAAAGGCAAGAAACTCCCCCATGTACCTGGGTAGGGCAAAAGAAAAAATAATAAACAGAGACAAAAAAATAGGGATGGGACCTGCACCAGTGGGAGGGAGCTGTGAAGGAGGAAAGGTTTCCAGCACTAGAAGCCCCTTCATGGGTGGAGACTGCGGGTGGTGGAGGGGGGAGCTTTGGAGCCATGGAGGAGAGCACAGCAACAGGGGTGCAGATGGCAAAGGGGAGAGATTCCTGCTCAGAGGATCAGTGCCGACCAGCACTCACCAGCCCAAGAGGCTTCTCTTCTCACCCACTGGGGCGGGCAGGGGCTGGGACCTGAGGCTCAGGATTCTGTCAGGTCCCAGGGAGAGGACTGGGGTTGGCAGTGTGAACACAGCCTGCAGGGTGTTAGTGCACCACGGCTAGCCAGGAGGAAGTCCTGGAAAAATTCTGGACCTGCCAAAGAGGCAAGAGACTTTTTCTTCCTCTTTGTTTCCTGGTGTGTGAAGAGAGGGGATTAAGAGCGCTGCTTAAAGGAGCTCCAGAGGTGGACGCAAGCCACGGCTGAAACTGCGGACCCCAGAGATGGGCATGAGACACTAAGGCTGCTGCTGCTGCTGCCACCAAGAAGCCTGTGTGCGAGCACAGGTCACTATCCACACCTCACTTCCAGGGAGCCTGTGCAGTCCGCCACTGCCAGGGTCCCAGGATCCAGAGACAACTTCCCCAGGAGAATGCACAGCGTGCCTCACGCTGGTGCAGTAGCCCGCCAGCCTCTGCTGCCGCAGGCTCATCCCGCATCCGCACCCCACCCTCCCCCCAGCCTGTGTGAGCCAGAGTCCCCACAGCAGCTGCTCCTTTTACCCCTTCCTGTCTGAGGAAAGAACAGATGCCCTCCGGCGACCTACAAGCAGAGGCAGGGCCAAATCCAAAGCTGAGCCCCGGGAGCTGTGCAAACAAAGAACAGAAAAGGAAATCTCTCCCAGCAGCCTCAGAAGCAGCAGATTAAAGCTCCACAATCAACTTGATGTACCCTGCATTTGCAGAATACATGAATAGACAACGAATCATCCAAAATTGAGGAGGTGGACTTTGAGAGCAAGATTTATTATTTTTCCCCTTTTCCTCTTTTTCTGAGTATGTATGTGTATGCTTCTGTGTGAGATTTTGTCTGTATAGCTTTGCATTCACCATTTGTCCTAATGTTCTATCTGTCTGTTTTTTTCGTTTGTTTTTTTTTGTTTGTTTGTTATTTCTTCTTTTATAAAAAATTTTTAATAATTTTTTATTTTAATAACTATTTTATCTTACTTTATTTTATTTTACCTATTTTCTTTCTTTCTTTCCTTCCTTCCTTCCTTCATTCTTTGTTAGTTAGTTAGTTAGTTTGTTTGTTTCATTCTTTCTTTTTTCTTTCTTTCTTTCTACTTTTCTCCCTTTATTCTGAGCAATGTGGATGAAAGGTTCTTGGAGCTGAAGCCAGGAGTCAGTGCTGTGACTCTGAGGTGGGAGAGCCAACTTCACGACATTGGTCCACAAGAGACTTCTCAGCTCCACATAATATCAAAAGGTGAAAATCATCCAGAGATCTATATCTCAACACCAGCACCCAGCTTCATTTACCAACAAGCAACCTATAGTGTTGGACACCCTATGCCAAACAACTAGCAAGACAGGAACAAAAACCCACCCATTAGCAGAGAGGCTGCCTAAAATCATAAATCCACAGATACCGCAAAACACACCACCAGATGTGGACCTGCCCAACAGAAAGACAAGATCCAGCCTCATCCACGAGAACACAGGAACTAGTCCCCTCCACCAGGAAGCCTACACAACCCACTGAACCAACTTCAGCCACTGGGGACAGACACCAAAAACAACGGGAACTACGAACCTGCAGCCTTCAGATAGGAGACCCCAAACACAATAAGATAAGCAAAATGAGAGAACAGAAAAACACACAGCAGATGAAGGAGCAAGATAAAAATTCAGCAGACCTAACAAATGAAGAGGAAATAGGCAGTCTACCTGAAAAAGAATGCAGAATATTGATATTAAAGATGATCCAAAATCATAGAAAGAGAATAGAGAAAATGCAAGAAACATGTAACAAGGACCTAGAAGGACTAAAGATGAAACAAGCAATGATGAACAACACAATGAATGAAATTAAAAATACTCCAGATTGGATCAATAGCAGAATAACTGAGGTAGAAAAACGGGTAAATGACCTGGAAGATAAAAGAGTGGAAATAACTACTGCAGAGCACAATAAAGAAAAAAGAATGAAAGGAACTGAGGACAGTCTCAGAGACTTCTGGAACAACATTAAACGCACCAACATTCGAATTATAGGGATTCCATAAGAGGAAGAGAAAAAGACAGGGACTGAGAAAATATTTCAATAGATTATGGATGAAAACTTCCCTAATATGGGAAAGGAAATAGTTAATCAAGTCCAGGAAGCACAGAGAGTCCAATACAGGATAAATCCAAGGAGAAAAACGCCAAGACACATATTAATCAAACTGTCAAAAATTAAATACAAAGAAAATATATTAAAAGCAGTAAGGATAAAACAACAAATAACACACAAGGGAATCCCCATAAGGTTAACAGCTGAGCTTTCAGGAGAAACTCTGCAAGACAGAAGGCACTGGCAGGACATATTTAAAGTGATGAAGGAGAAAAACCTACAACCAAGATTACTCTACCCAGCAAGGATCTCATTCAGATTTGATGGAGAAATTAAAACCTTTAAAGACAAGAAAAGCTGAGAGAGTTCAGCACCACCAAACCAGCTTTACAACAAATGCTAAAGGAACTCCTCTAGGCCAGAAACACAAGAGAAGGAAAAGACCTACAATAACAAACCCAAAATAATTAAGAAAATGGGAATAGGAACATACCTATAATAATTACCTTAAATGTAAATGGAGTAAATGCGCTCACCAAAACACACAGACTGGCTGAATGGATACAAAAACAAGACTCATATATATGCTGTCTACAAGGGACCCACTTCAGACCTAGACACACACACAGACTGAAAGTGAGGGGATGAAAAAGTTATTCCATGCAAATGGAAATCAAAAGAAAGCTGGAGTAGCAATTCCCATATCAGGCAAAATGGACTTTAAAATAAAGACTACTAGAAGAGACAAAGAAGGACACTACATAATGATCAAGGGATCGATCCAAGAAGAAGATATAATAATTGTAAATATTTATGCACCCAACATAGGAGCACCTCAATACATAGGCAAATACTAACAGCCATAAAAGGGGAAATCGACAGTAACACATTCATAGTAGGGGACTTTAACACCCCACTTTCACCAATGGACAGATCATCCAAAATGAAAATAAATAAGGAAACACAAGCTTTAAATGATACATTAAACAAGATGGCCTTAATTGATATTTATAGGACATTCCATCCAAAAGCAACAGAATACACATTTTTCTCAAGTGCTCATGGAACATTCTCCAGGATAGACAATATCTTGGGTCACAAACCAAACCTTGGTAAATGTAAGAAAATTGAAATCTTATCAAGTATCTTTTCTAACCACAACGTTGAGACTAGATTTCAATTACAGGAAAAGATCTCTAACAAATACAAATGTATGGAGGCTAAACAATACACTATTTAATAACGAAGTGATCATTGAAGAAATCAAAGAGGAAATCAAAAAATACCTAGAAACAAATGACAATGGAGACACGACGACCCAAAACCTAAGGGATGCAGCAAAAGCAGTTCTAAGAGGGAAGTTTACAGCAATACAATCCTACCTTAAGAAACAGGAAACATCTCGAATGAACAACCTAACCTTGCACCTAAAGCAATTAGAGAAAGAAGAACAAAATATCCCCAATGTTAGCAGAAAGAAAGAAATCATAAAGATCAGATCAGAAATAAATGAAAAAGAAATGAAGGAAATGATAACAAAGATCAATAAAACTAAAAGCTGGTTCTTTGAGAAGATAAACAAAATTGATAAACCATTAGCCAGACTCATCAAGAAAAAAAGGGAGAAGACTCAAGTCAATACAATTAGAAATGGAAAAGGAGAAGTAACAACTGACACTGCAGAAATACAAAAGATCAAGAGAGATTACTACAAGCAACACTATGCCAATAAAATGGACAACCTGGAAGAAATGGACAAATTCTTAGAATTGCACAACCCGCCAAGACTGAATCAGGAAGAAATAGAAAATATGAATAGACCAATCACAAGCACTGACGTTAAAACTGTGATTAAAAATCTTCCAACAAACAGAAGCCCAGGACCAGATGGCTTCACAGGAGTATTCTATCAAACATTTAGAGAAGAGCTAACACCTATCCTTCTCAAACTCTTCCAAAATATAGCAGAGGGAGGAATACTCCCAAATTCATTCTACGAGGCCACCATCACCCTGATACCAAAACCAGACAAAGATTTCACAAAGAAAGAAAACTACAGGCCAATATCACTGATGAACATAGATGCAAAAATCCTCAACAAAATACTAAGAAACAGAATCCAACAGCACATTAAAAGGATCATAGAGCATGATCAAGTGGGGTTTATTCCAGGAATGCAAGGATTCCTCAATATACACAAATCAATCAACGTGATACACAATATTAACAAATTGAAGGAGAAATACAACATGATCATCTCAATAGATGCAGAGAAAGCTCTCGACAAACTTTGACACCCATTTATGATAAAGACCCTGCAGAAAGTAGGCACAGAGGGAACTTTTCTCAAAATAATAAAGGCCATATATGACAAATCCACAGTGAACATCGTCCTCAATGCTAGAAAACTGAAACCATTTCCACTAAGATCAGGAACAAGACAAGGTTGCCCACTCTCACCACTCTTATTCAACATAGTTTTGGAAGTTTTAGCCACAGCAATCAGAGAAGAAAAGGAATTAAAAGGAATCCAAATCAGAAAAGAAGAATTAAAGATGTTACTGTTTGCAAATGTCATGATACTCTATATAGAGAATCCTAAAGTGCTACCAGAAAACTACTAGAGCTAATCAATGAATTTGGTAAAGTAGCAGGATACAAAATTAATGCACAGAAATCACTGGCGTTCCTATACACTAATGATGAAAAATCTGAAAGAGAAATTAAGAAAACACTCCCATTTACCATTGCAACAAAAAGAATGAAATATCTAGGAATAAACCTACCTAAGGAGAAAAAAGATCTATATGCAGAAAATTATAAGACACAGATGAAAGAAATTAAGGATGATACAAATAGATGGAGAGATATACCATGTTCTTGGATTGGAAGAATCAACATTGTGAAAACGACTCTACTACCCAAAACAATCTACAGATTCAATACAATCCCTATCAAACTACCATTGGCATTTTTCACAGAACTAGAACAAAAAATTTCACAATTTGTATGGAAACACAAAAGACCCCGAATAGCCAAAGCAATCTCGAGAATTAATAATGGAGCTGGAGGAATCAGGCTCCCTGTCTTCAAACTATACTACAAAGCTACAGTAATCATGGCAGTATGGTACTGGCACAAAAACAGAAATATAGCTCAATGGAACAGGATAGAAAGTGCAGAGATAATCCCACGTACATATGGTCACCTTATCTTTGATAAAGGAGGCAGGAATGTACAGTAGAGGAAGGACAGCTTCTTCAGTAAGTGTTGCTGGGAAAACTGGACAGGGACATGTAAAAGTATGAGATTAGAACACTCCCTAACACCATACACGAAAATAAGCTCAAATGGATTAAAGGCCTAAATGTAAGGCCAGACACTATCAAACTCTTAGAGGAAAGCATAGGCAGAGCACTCTATGACATAAATCACAGCAAGATCCTTTTTGACCCACCTCCTAGAGAAATGGAAATAAAAACAAAGATAAACAAATGGGACCTAATGAAACTTCAAAGCCTTTGCACAGCAAAGGAAACCACAAAGAAGACCAAAAGAAAACCCTCCGAATGGGAGAAAATATTTGCAAATGAAGCGACTGACAAAGGATTAATCTCTAAAATTTACAAGCAGTTCATGCAGCTCAAAAACAAAAAAACAAAAAACCCAATCCAAAAATGGGCAGAAGGCCTAAATAGACATTTCTCCACAGAAGATATACAGATGGCCAACAAACACATGAAAGAATGCTCAACATCATTAATCATTAGAGAAATGCAAATGAAAACTACAATGAGATATCATCTCACACCAGGCAGAATAGACATCATCAAAAAATATAGAAATAATAAGTGCTGGAGAGGGTGTGGAGAAAAGGGAACACTCTTGCACTGCTGGTGGGAATGTGAATTGGTACAGCCACTATGGAGAACAGTATGGGTGTTCCTTAAAATACTACAAATAGAACTACCATATGACCCAGCAATCCCTCTACTGGACATAAACCCTGATAAAACCATAATTCAAAAAGAGTCATGTACCAAAATGTTCATTGCAGCTCTATTTACAATAGCCAGGAGATGGAAGCAACCTAAGTGTCCATCATCAGATGAATGGATATAGAAGATGTGGCATATATATGCAATGGAATATCACTCAGCCATAAAAAGAAACGAAATTGAGTTATTTGTGGTGAGGTGGATGGACCTAGAGTCTGTCATACAGAGTGAAGTAAGTCAGAAAGAGAAAGACAAATACCGTATGCTAACACATATGTATGTAATCTAAAAAAAATGTCATGAAGAACCTAGGTGTAAGATGGGAATAAAGACACAGACCTACTAGAGAATGGACTTGAGGGTATGGGGAGGGGAAGGGTAAGCTGTGTCAAAGTGAGAGAATGGCATGGACATATATACACTAACAAATATAAAATAGATAGCTAGTGGGAAGCAGTCTCAGAGCACAGGGAAATTAGCTCGGCTTTTGTAATCACCTAGAAAGGTGGGATAGGGAGGGTGGGAGGTCTGGAGACTCAAGAGGGAAGAGATGGGAACATATGTATATATATAATTGATTCTCTTTTTTATAAAGCAGAAACTAACACACCATTGTAAAGCAATTATACTCCATTAAAGATGTTTAAAAATATGGCCATACTACCCAAAGCAATCTAAAGATTTACTGTGACCCATATTAAATTACCCATTTTTTTCATAGTACTAGAATAATCCTAAAATTCTTATGAAACCACACAAGCAGTCCTCAGTAAAAAGAAAAAGATATGGCTTTTATATAGAATGGAATATTAGCCACAAAAATGAATGAAATAATGTCATTTACAGCAGCATGTATGGACCTAGAGATTATCATACTAAGTGAAGTAAGTCAGACACAGAAAGACAAGTACTTGATATTGCTTATATGTGGAATCTAAAAAATAATACAAATAAATCTATTTGCAAAAGAGAACCAGACTCAGAGACATAGAAAAGAAAAAAACCTTATAGTTACCAAAGGGGAAAGGGAAGGTGGATAAATTAGGAGTATAGGTTTAACACTACTAGATAATCAATGAGGATATACTGTATAACACAAGGAATAATATTTAATATCTTGGAATAACCTATAATGAAAAGTTTTTATATATATCTGAGTCACTGCTGTACACTTGAAAGTAACACAATATTATAAACAACTATACTAAGCACAAATTTAGCAGAAGATAAGATAACAAAGATTAGAGAAGAAATACACAAAATAGGAAGTAAAAAATAATAGAAAAATCAACAAAACTGAGTTGATTTTTCAAAAAGATAAACAAAATTGAAAGACCCTTAGCTAAACTATAAAAAAAGAGAGAAAACTCAGGTAAATAAAATCAGAAAGAATAGAAGAGCCTGTGCCACTGACATCACAGGAGAGGAAATGGATAATAAGACTACTATAAACTATTACATGCCAACAAATTGGATAACATAGAAGAAATGGATAAATTCCTAGAAATATATGTCCTAGCATGACTAAATCATGAAGAAATACAGAGTCAGAACAGGCTTATAACATGTATGTATATTGAATCAATAATCAAAAATCTCCCAGCAAAGAAAAACTCAGTAACAGATGGTTTCACTTGCGAATTCTACCAAACATTTAGAGAAAATGCCAATCTTTGTCAAACTGTTCCAAAAAATTGAAGAACAGAGACATTTCCAAACACATTTTATGAGGCAAGCCTTACCCTGTTACCAAAGCCAGACAAAGAAACTACAGGAAAAAGAACTAAAAAATATTTCTGCTGATATAGATGCAAGATTCTCTATCAAAACTCTAACAAAGTAAATCCAACATCATATGAAAAGAAGTTTACCACCATGACCGAGTGAACTATACCCCTTAAATGCAAGGGTGGCTCAACATACAAAATCAGTTAATGTGATACATCACATTAAAATAATAAAGGGTAAATATCACATGATTATTTTAATAGATTTTACAGTGTTACAAATATCAACATCTTTTCATAATACACATTCTCAGCAAATTAGATGTAGAAGGAAAGTATTTCTACATATATATATATGAAAAGCTCTATATGAAAAAAATACATATATGATAGACCATATATAATATACTGAACAGTAAAAAATTAAAGCTTTTCTTCTAAGATCAGGGACAAGGAAAGTATATCCACTCTCACCACTTCTATTCAACATAGTACTGAAAGTTCTAGACTGAACAAATTAGGCTAGGAAAAGAAATTAAAGGCATTTAATTTAGAAAGGGAAAAGTAAAAGTGTTCCTCTTTGAAGATGACATGATCTTATATATAGACTCCATTGAAAAACTATTAGACCTAACAAACAAATTCAATAAAGTTTTAGGATACAAAGTCAGCACACAAAAATCAGTTACATTTCTATACTTTCTATGTAAAGGAATATAGGAAAACAATCTCATTTACAATGAAAAGAATAAAATACTTAGGAATAAACAGCTGAGGAAGGGAAATAGTTGTATACTGAAAACTATAAAACATTGCTGAAAAAAAATTTTAAAGACACAAACAAAAGAAAAGACATCCTATGTGCATGGAATGGAAGAATTACTGTTATTAATATGCCCATACTACCCAAAGCAAACTACAGATTAATGCAATCTCTATCAAAACCCCAATGGCATATTTTATAGAAATAAAAGAAATTTACAACTCATATGGCACCCTAAAAGGCCACAAATAGCCAAATAAATCCTGAGAAAGGGCAAAACTGCAGTCATCATACTTTCTCTATCAAAATATGTTAAAAAGCTAAAATATTTAAAATAGTATGATACTGGCATAAAGACTGATATATAGAACAATGGAACAGAATAGAGAGTCCATAATAAAACCCACATACCTTTTGTCACCTGATATTTAACAAGGGTGCCACAAATACACAATGGGAAAATTAATCTCTTCAACAAATGATGTTGGGGAAACATGTAAAAGAATTACACTGAACACTTACTTTATATTATCTACAAAAATGGATCCATTAACTCAAAATGGATTAAAAACTTAAATGTAAAACCTGAGACTGTAAAACTCAGAATAACACACAGGAAAACTTCATCATATTGGTCTTGGCAATGATTTCTTACACATGACACCAAAAGTACAGACAACAAAAACACATTTAAAAAAATAGACTAAATCCAACTAAAATCCCTGTACAGAAAAGGAAAAAATCAACAGAGTGAAAGGCAACCTATGAAATGGTAGAAAATAGCTGTAAGCCATCTATCTGATAAGGGTGTAATCTCCAAAATATATAAGGAACTCCTACAATTCAATAGTAAAACCAAACAAACAAAAAAGAACAAAAATTTTAATAACTACATTTAAAAATGAACTACAAATTTTAACAGACATTTCTCTGAAGAAGACATACAAATGAACAAAAAATATATGAAAAAATGTTCAACATCACTAACCACCAGGGAAATGCATATCAAAACCACTATGAGATAACACTTAACACAATCAGGATGGCTATCATCAAAAAAGCAAAAGACAATAAGTGTTGGCAAGGAGTAGAGAATTTGGAACACTTGCATACTGTTGGTGGGTATGTTAAAAGGTACAGCCACTATGAAAAACAGTATGGAGGTTGCTTAAAATATGTAAATCAGAGCTATCATATGATCCAGCAATCCCACTTATGGGTGTTTATCCAAAAGAATTGAAATCAGGATCTTGAAAAGACATTATCATTCTCGTGTTTATTGCAGCACTCTTCACAATAGCCAAGATGTGAAACAACCTAAATGTTCATCAACAGATTAGTGGATAAAGAAAATGTTGTATATACACAGTGGAATGTTATTCAGCCTTAAAAAGAAGGAAATTCTACAATAAGGAACAGCACGGATCAACCTTAAGGATGTTATGCTAAATGGAATAAGCCAATCACAAAAACAGGAATACCACATGATTCCCTTTATATAAGGGTCTAAAATAGTCAAATTAATAGAATCAAAGAGTAGAATATAGTTTCCAGGGGCTGGTGGGGAGAGTGAATTGGGGAGTTACTACAATGGACATAAAGTTTCAATTGAGCAAAATGAATTCATTTTAGAGATCTGTTGTACAGCATTGTAAGTATAGTCAACAGTACTACATTGCACTCAAAAATGTGTTAAAAGGATAGATCTTGGGTTAAATATTCTTGCCACAGTAAACAATTTTAAAAAAAATCTTGGTACATTGCTATGCCCTGGATAGACCTGGGACACTTGACTGTGGGACACCAAGTGAGCATATATACTGTGTTCCTTGTGGTCCACAAAGTTATTAAACTGGATAGCCCCAGTAGCAGTCATGGTAAAATAGAAATAGTACATATGAGATTGAGCCCCAGAAGGGCAAAAGAACATTCATAAATAGCATGGGCAGATAGTTTAGACCTTCAAAACACACACCACAATTGCACCAGTGCCCTTCCCTTGTCTTGGAAATCATCCTGAGCTTGGTCTACCTGTCATCTTAATACATTGGTTCAGGCTGTAAATGGAGCACAGTTGCAGTAAATATTCATTCATGGGAGGCCTTGAAAGAAAGTGTAGAGGGAAAATCTTCCTAAAGAATGGAGTTGTGAGCAATGCATCTGGTTATTTAATTTGTGTTGAAGGAGAAGTGGCCTGAAGTGAGAGTATATATAGATTCCCGAGCATTGGCAAATGGCCTGGCTGTCTTGTCAGGGTCTGAAGAAAATGACTGGGAGATTGGAGATAGGAAGGTGATGATAGATGCGTATCTATGGACATATGAGAATAGGTATGAAAATTTTGGTATCACATATTAACATCTACCAGCAAGCATCTGCTATCTACAGAAGAACCAAATTGACAAAATAACTTGTCCTAACTTGACGTTAGCCAGCATTTATTATTAGCCACTCCACAACTGGCATTATGGGCTCATGAATGGAGTAGCTATAATGGCAAAGAAGATGTGTGAGCCCAGTACCGTAGACTCCTGTTTACCAAGTCTCATCTTGTTACCTTTACTTCTGAATGTCCAAAATTTTAGCAACAGAAATCAACACAATGTTTCTGATATGCCACTATTCCTAGACCAACTAGGCACTTGATATCAAGCTGATTTCCATCCTGGAAGAGCCAGCAGTTTCTCCTCACAAGGATAAGTACCTTTTCTGTATGGGAATTCATCTTTCCTGCCTGCAGAGCCTCAGTCAACATTACTATCTTGGGGTTTAAATATGCCTAATTCACAGGCAGGGATCCCACACAGCATGGCCTCTAATCAGAAGATCCACCTCACAGTGAAGGAGGCATGGAAATAGGACCATGGCTATAGGACCCACTGATTGTACCCACATACCCTAACAGCCTGAAGTAGTTAAACTCATAAAATACCAGAATGGTCTTCTAAAGGCCTAACCTAAGCTTCAGCTTGGAGGATACACTCTGGAATGATGAGATGTCATTCTTCAGAATGCAATATATGTATTAAATTAAAGATCACTGTACGGCATTGCACCCCTAAGAGGAAGGATACAGGGTTCAGGAACAAAAGGGTGAAAGCAGGAGTGGTTCCACCTATCACCACACTCAGTGACACACTGGAGAGTTTTGAGCTTCCCATATCCACAACTCTGGGCTCTGAAAAGTCCATATTTGTGCTAAGACCACACTTCCCGTGAGCTCTTAATCAATGTCTAAGACAACCTTGTTTATAGGAGAAGCAGGACTCCACTGATGGGCAACTTTCTTGAGGACTCCTTGTTGGCCTTGCCACCTTCCTTAGATAGAATGTGATCTAGAGCACTTTCACCCAACTTTCCTACCTCTATCCTTCACTTGGGGTAAAACATGCTTCATGGTCCCATGGTTCTCCCAGTCTCCTCCTGCAATCTCCCTCTCTCTCTCTCTCTCTCAGGTATTTCTTCAAATAAAATCCTTGTATATTTGATCATGTGTTGGCATCTGCTTCTCAGAAGACCCAAACTAATATATCAGGGGTTTTGTTTGAGAAAACAAACAAATAAGAATCAGCTCTGGTTAACCTAAGCAGAAAAGAGATTAATTTGAAGGCTAACAGCAAAGTTAGAGAGCCAGTCTCAGAAAATGGCAGGAACAAAAGAAACTTTGTAGCCCAAATCACAGTCCAACCCACAGCCTAGATCATTCTAATGACAGAGTCTGATAGGAAAGCTGCTGCTCCCATGGTGAACCTTGGAAAACCTGCTAGCACAAGATACTGTACCACCACAACAACCACCAGAGTGATTTCTAAACTATCCCCCTGATTCTTTGTGTTTCTAACTCCTAAGTTAAGATCCTTGGCTGAAGCAAAATATGGGACAAACTTAGGTGATACCACCTAAGTTATTTCCCCAGAAAGCAACTTCACAGTGGAGTTTAATGTGCAGGAGGTTTATTAGGCAGTGCCTTGTGGAGAAATATGTGTGAAAGGAAAGTGAAGGAACCAAGACTGTGCAGAGGGAGAGCTGAGCTGCGATGCAGTTCCAGCAGAAGGGATAGCCAAAGCTGTGGGGAGTTCTGAAGTTGAGATGACCCTTCATAGTTATCCCAAGTTAAGATGAGAGAGTCAGGACTTTACACCCTTGCCTTGATCTTTCACTGGCTGCATAGCCACCCTGAAACAGGTCTCATGACCTTGGTCAAGGCAGCTCTGTTCAGGTGAGAAAATCCTTGAACTGCCTGCTGGCAGTATCCTCAGTGTCTAGGATAATAAGTCTTTATTTCTGAAAGGGGATTTGGATGATGCATCTCTCCATTCACCCAGGTAAATTGTCCTTACCTTAGCTGCCGTTGGTCAGGGAGAAAAAATATGTGACCTTTTTGGATTTTGAAAAAGAGACAAGACCCTCCCCCTATCAAGACTCACACAAAAATGAATTCCCAAAACAGGAAAAGAGTTCAGAGACCAGATAGGTAAAAACAGCAATTGTCTTCTGGACCCTTAGACACAGTTGGCAAGGAAAGCCTACCAACCTGCAGAGAACATGTCTGATTTGAGCTATAGTAGTGAGGAGGTAGCAACCAGGATTACCTTGTACCACACCAATAGCTACATTCTAGCACCACCACCCACAGCAACAGCAAGAGAAACAGGAATAAATGAAGAATATCTTCCATTCATAAGAGCTTTAGCTGCCTCTGGTTTTGGCATCAGGCCTAATGGAGTTGCAACTGAGGAATCCACTATTTCCATGGGAGCAAATCTTTTCTGTCTACTGGTGGAAGATGGGAGTGGCCAGAACTGACCTGGATATATGTTACCAACCTGGTGAGTTGGAGTTCTTAAAATTATCAAGGGAAGGGTGATGACCAGGATGAATGAATATTCTTGTAACATTCAGCTTGAATCAAGTTTTAATTGGAATAAATTTTATGTGATTTTGTCTCCCAAATTATTTAAATTGCACATATGTTTGTTTGTTTTGCAGTACGCGGGCCTCTCACTGTTGTGGCCTCTCCCGTTGCAGAGCACAGGCTCTGGATGCGCAGGCTTAGCGGCCATGGCTCAAGGGCCCAGCCACTCTGCGGCATGTGAGATCTTCCCAGACCGGGGCACAAACCTGTGTCCCCTGCATCGGCAGGCAGACTCTCAATCACTGCGCCACCAGGGAAGCCCACACATATGTTTTTATACACACTGTGAGACCTAATCACAGCCTGTAGAAGTCAGGATATAGTAATTCATGTTGACCTCCACTTGAAAGAATGCATCTAAATTTTTAAAATTCCATTATAAGGCAATTTCATCTATAATAGTCTCCTGGAACATGCCTATGCAAAGTCAAACTTCAGGTTCTAAGACTAATTCCCTGATACCATCTTCTCTACTGCTCTTAACCCTTTGCCCACAAAACCCACTGTGACTCACGTTTCTATAGCACTTTTTTTACAATTTACATCCTCTGTAGTCCTTCTGATGCCTTGTTGCTTGTCTCTCACTTCTGTTGGAATAATTCTCCTTGAAAGACAGTTTTATTCATATTTGCTTCCCATTAATTCTGGCATAAGATAGGAGAGTACCAATAGACTCAGAGATTTAAGGACAGCATTATAGTACAATTACTCCAAACATTAATATCTTTCCAGAAGTCCAGTTTATCTCCCATAAAAACTAAGCTGGTGGCTTGTGCATGGTTTGGTATGATGGGGTCTAAAACTTGGTTATGTTAGGTGGACTTCAAAGATGTTCCTCACAATGGGAGGGAGACTGAATAGTGGGCAGGAGTCTCTTGGAGGTGGCTACAGACAGTTATCCCAGACAATAGGAACAGTATGGAGTGTGAATGACATGTCATGGTCAGGACTAAAGAAAAGAGGGCAAAGAAGTTAAGGCAGGGGTCTGAGACAAACTGGGTTTTCTTCCATAGGATCTGGCTGCCCATTAAAAGCCTGTCTTTCTCCCCAACTCTCCTTAAGGAAATCACCCTCATCACAGAGTGCAGCATGACCCATCTGTGATGGGGAAGTGCCATGCCTTGTCTGATTATGGTAGCAATGTTGAATCAGATGGTGGGTTCAGTTAACCACAGCATAGAAGGGGATTACCCTAAGTTTGGGGAAAATTTGACATCATTTATTTACTCATCTATTCATTCATTCAATTAATTCAACAAACTGTAGCCTAAATCCAGATCTGAATATTTCCCAACTGGAGAGTAGATAAACTAAAATCTACAAGTACCTAGCCCTTACCTCACCCAATATCTCTCTCTTTTTATCTCTAAATTCCCTCCACATGGAAGAACATTTATTATTGTAACGCTTTGTATAGTCTTCTATGCTGAATGCACACAAAATGCTTGCCTCAGTGGGGGACAACCAGTGACTATGAGTAAGCTTTCTAATGACAGTGTTCAGTATTAGAAAAAAAAAATTTGCTACAAGTATAAGTCACAATCTCCTTAATCAGCTTACATTTTATAAAGCTGATAATTTGGTCTCCTCTAAACCTAACTCTGTTTTCTTTTGTTTGTTTGTTTGTTTGTTTTTCAATTGATTTCTGAAACTGAATGGGGAACATGGATGCTATACATCAACCCTATCAACCACCTAACAATAGTCATTATATTAGCCTTTCACCCTTGGTTCTTCTGAGCTTTTAGACTTCTCTTTCCCTCTCTTCATCAACAGCTACCAGATCAGAGATTATATTTGGTTTTAACATTTTCTTTAGCAATCTGAAAGTTACAAGTGAATATTTCTTCATGGAACAGTTAGGAACTAGTCTCTTCTCCCAACATTACATCATCTACAAACCAAAGACATCTTGTCATATTCCTAAAGTTATTAAATCTGAAAGACATGTATCAACATATATCTAGAGACACTGAATCTCAGAAAAGCATGTAAGTTTTATTCATTTACACTGGTATTTGAAAGCACTAGAATAGACTATGCTGAACTTTATCTTTGTTTTGGATAGCAAAGCTTTCTTAATAGATAGTTTAAGTAAATAATACAAGAATAATTTGAAAGAGAACAATTTATGTCTATGAGGAAAATGAAGTATGTTTAAGTATCCTTAATTAATTGAGACATACCCATTTATACTAGATTTCCTGATGATAATTTAATCATCTATATTATCAGATGAACTTGATATTATTCTATTAATTTTCACTGACCTTTCGATTAGTCTGAATTAGTGAATTTTATTCTATTTCAATTCTGAAAAATCTGATGTTCCACAGAGATCATAATATAAACATCAACTGAATTCTACTCAAGTGTCTGTTATGAGCCATGAAATATGTTTGGCATTTTCTCATATTTACTTTGAAGACCCAAATCTAGTTTTTTGGGATTTTTTGAAGATATAACTCTAGTTATTAAGCCCTAGTGGTGCTTTTGAAAAATAATTCACTCTGCCAGTATAAAAAGAGCCACATATTCTGAGTTTCTGAAAATAATGTATCTCTCTTAGAAGTAGTATAAATAGTCTCAGAAAATAAAAAGGATCTGGAATGCTGACCTATAAATTCATTTAATAAAACTTCAGAAAAAAAGACTTATAAAAATGCTGAAAAACAAATGAAATACAAAGAAATCTCTCCTTGTAATCATAGAGCACAAATTGGTAAACTACAACCCATGGGCCAAATATGAGCTGCTACCTGTTTTTGTATGACCATTTTGTATGACCATTGTTAGCATGAGCTAACAATGGTTATTACATTTTTTGATGAAGAAAAATAAGATAAATAATATTCATGATACATGAAAACTTTATGAAATTCAAGTTTTGGTGTTTATAGAGCTTTATTGGAACACAGCCATGCTCACTTGTTTATGTATTGTATGACTACTTTTGCTCTGCAATGGTAGATACTGTTGCAACCGGGACTATATGAATCACAAAACTAAAGTATAGATGACCCTTGAACAACACGGGTTTTAATTTTTTTTAATATTTTAAAATTTTTTATTCTATTTATACTCTCTTCCATATAATTGTCATAATTTTGTTCTTTATCACAATCATAACTTCCTTGAAAAAGAGATGTGTTCTTACTATACAGAAGTGACATTCTTGTTTTCTTTGTTAGCTTATTTAAGTACCATGTACCACTTCCATACTCCCTGGTGAGTTTCTCTTCTCATATTTAGACTTCCTGCTTCTTAGACTTTCTATCAGTTCTCTCATACCCCTCCCCAATCCCATCCCACCGCCACACATTTTCATTTTCTTGTGGAAATGAGTCATTTTCATGACTCAGTCTAATTTTCCTTCTTTTCCTTTAGCTTTGAACTTCACTAGCACCTGCTCATCTAATCTCTAGTTTCCACCCTCAGATCCAGGATTCTATCCAAATGCAAATTCTCCCACATCCAAACATACCTGCCAACTACTCAGCACCACTTTATATAATCAGCACACCTCTTTACCATCCCTGCTCCAATTAAGCTACCATCACTTCTGTGAGCATATTGTCCTACACTGTGCTCTATTACCTGTTTCTGGGAAGATGTGTTCTGCCAAGGATACATGAATAGACCTGGAAAGGCTCACATATTGGCACTTCTACTCCACTTTCTTTCATGTGAAATTACAATGCATTAGAGGCCATTTTTAAAGAGATTCTTTTGCTTATTTTTATATTTGAACCTGATTTAAAGCAGACAAACTTTGGCAAAAAATCACATAAGTACTTGAGGCTGAAAGACAAAGGAAAAAAAGCAAGAAAGAAAATAGGAGAAAACTATACATACATCACAGACACACAGACACAGAAACGTATATCTGGATTTATTAATATAAATATTCATATTCCATTTTATCACATAATATGTTTGGCACAGCCATCCTCTTCCAATTACCTAAATCTCAGTATTTCAAGTTAAACTCACCTATCTGGGACTCACAGAAATTCAACTAAAAATGTGGGTGGTCTGTACTTCAAATTGAATATTATCCTATACACATGTGATTATCATTTTACACTTTTCATGTTTCTTTCATAAAAGTGGTCTCATTTAATCACTTACAGTTGCTAGTTACAAGCAGTCCAGGACTTTCAGCATTTGTGGCTCATTTGGAGTTGTTGACAGGATACACTTTAAGAGACCGTTTTTGTTTGTTTGTTTTGGTTTTTGGTTTTTTATTTTTTGCGGTACGAGGGCCTCTCACTGTTGTGGCCTCTCCCGCTGCGGAGCACAGGCTCCGGATGCGCAGGCTCAGCGGCCATGGCTCACGGGCCCAGCTGCTCTGCGGCATGTGGGATCTTCCCGGACTGGGGCACGAACCCGTGTCCCCTGCATTGGCAGGCGGACTCTCAACCACTGCGCCACCAGGGAAGCCCTAAGAGACAGTTTTTACTTGCAAGATCTTAATTACTTCACTGCCATTGGGAAGCTTGTCAGCACTAGAGGAGAAAGCAGTGTGACAGCTGAGCCCAATTCAAAGTTATCAGCCACCTCAAAAGCTTACAGTGGTTAAATGTCACATACAAAATTTAACATATAAAAATTAAATTTAATCAATTTAATCAAAATTGATTAAAGACCTAAATGTAAGGCCTGAAACTGTAAAACAATTAGGAGAAAACATAGAGGAAAAGATTCATGACCCTGGATTTGGCAATGATTTCTTGGATATGTTATGACACCAAAAGCACAGGAAACAGAAGTAAAAATAAACTGGTTATATCAAATTTTAAAATTTTATGCATCAAATGACATATTAAACAGAGTAAAATGGTAACTTGGAATGTGAGAAAATATTTACAAATACTTTATCTAATTAGGATTAATATCCAGAATATATAAAGAACTCCTACAACTTAACAATAAAAAACAAATAACCCAATTTTAAAATTAACAAGGATTTGAATATGTATTTCTCCAGAGATGATATGCAAATGGCCAAGAAGTATATGAAAAGAAAAAGTGCTTAACATCACTAATTATTAGGAAAATAAAAACCAAAATCACAACGATACATCATCTCATACCTATTAGTATGGCTACTACAAAACAAAAACAAAAACAGAAAATAACAAGTTGACAAGGTGCAGAGAAATAAGAAGACTTGTGCATTGTTGGTGGAAATGTAAAATGGTGCAGTTTATAGAAAATAGTATGGAGTTCCTCAAAATATTAAAAATAAAATTACCATATAATCTAGCAATTTCACTTCAGAGTATATAGTCAAAAGAATTGAAAGCAGAGTCTCAAGGAGATATTTGTGTTATGTTCATAACAACACTACACTTGGTGTCCGTCAATGGATGAATAGATAAACAAAATGTGATATTACATAGCATGAAATATCATTCAGCCTTAAAACAGATTGAAATTCTGACACATGCTACTACATGAATGAAGTTTGAGGACATTATGCTAAGCAAAAAAAGCTGATCACACCCAAAAAAAATACTGTATGATTCCCCTGAAATGAGGTATCTAGAAAAGTCAAATTTATAAAAATATATAAAAACAGAAAGTAGGATGGCAGTTGCCCGGGTTTGGGGCGAGAGAAGGCAATAGGGAGTTGTTGTTTAATGTGTTTAGACTTTAAATTTTGCAAGATGAAAAAGTTCTGGAGATTTGTTGTACAACAATATTTATATACTTAACACTATTGAACAGTACACTTAAATTTTTTAAGATGATAATTTTATGTTATGTGTATTTTACCACAGTTTTAAAGTTTATAGATGCTAAGACTCTCTCATTTTGTAATATATTTCACATTCCTCTTTGATATAACCCTTTCTTTACCATAATAACACTCATACTCTTATAATGAGGCAGGAGATAGATGGGACCCTGTCTAGACATTTACAACTAGCCTCCTGTTTACATTTCATGGGGCAGGAAAAAGTGGGCTTCAAGCCGGACACTTACAACTAACCCCCGTTTGCATTTCCTGAGGCAAGAGATAGGTGAGCTCCAGGTTAGGCATTTGCAATCAGCCTCCTCTTTGCTCTCTGAAATGGAAGTAACAACAGAAACAGGGTAAATAGCCAGACTTTGTCTCTTGTGGACACCTTAAGATAACAGTCTTGGGAGGAACAGAGAGGGGTTAAATCTTATTTGAGTAAAGGTTCAAGAGATCTCTGCTTCCCCCCTCCTTGGGTCAAGGGAGACACTACACATATGCAGAAAATCTTGGGGATCAACTCAGGGGACAACATCAGGCCATCATGAGTCTTGCTTCTCTCAGATGCCTTTGAGTCGAGATCCATCTTGGCTGAGAGGTGCGTGCTCACCTAGGAGGAGGGTCCTGAAACAAATTAGTCAGGGAGGACAAAAAAAGATGATTGACCAGAAGGAAGACAAAGACCTGGAAGAACTACCCTATATAAATATTTTAACCACCTCTTTACTACGTTCCTCCTCATTAGGGAGGACGTCCATACCCTTTCTGTCTGGGTGTGCATCTCTGCCTTGCTTCTATATTAACTAAACAAACTGTTTCTCTGTGTGCTCTCCCACTTGTTGTTGTGCTATGTCTCTAATAATCAACTTCATACCTGTTTTTACAGTTTTGCCTCTGTGAGAAATGTGTTTTTCATTAGGGGTAAGATCCAGGGAAAAATAGCTTCTAGCCTCTAGCCCTTACTTGTCTGGTGGCTAGGATTCCTGGTTTTCATCCAGGCTACCCAGGTTCAATTCCTGGACAGGGAATTAAGATCTCACTTTGTACCACCACTCACTGCTGCCTCTCTGAGATCAATAACAAGTAGAGAGCCATTTTCGTGAAAGAGAGTACAGAGAGCTTTGACATTTGCCTGTGGTGAGCTTATCCAGTGATCTTGAGGAGCCTTGATTTGATGACGTATAAAGCAAGGTCCAATCTTGATTGCTCAGAGCCATAAGTATCATCCCTAAATACCAAGATTACAAAAATCCTACATAAGCATATATGAGAAAGGTGTAGGACCCAGTTCTACTTATATCCATCACAGAGCAAAACTGTGAAACATTCAAATGTTCAATCCAGAATGAAGGCTGACATCTGGTGTAGTATTACTAGCCTCCAAAGCACCCCACATCAGTGGAAAAGACTTTTAGCAACAAAAGGGAAAATGAATGAACTCCATGTCCACTGTAAGACTTTTGCCCATAGAACTGAGAAACCATACAAACCCCCAGTTTTGTCTAAGTTCCCTCCCCTCCCCATCTCCTTTTAATCCCTCCAACAATTATTGCCCCATCATACTGAGAGTGATGAAAAATGACAAGCAGAGTGGAGGGTGAGGGATGGAAGAATGGATGGAAGGATGCCTGCCATATCAGTAAACAAAGCTATTACAGACATCAAGCCACCACAGCTTCACATCCCCAGGCCCACCCCCCAACACTCTTCCCTGAAGGTGAGCCCTGAGGGAACTCAAGACGGAGACCAATGGGCTGCTGGATGCCAAGCTCTCAGGCACTGAAGCCACTCCCAACTGCGCACCCTGAGGGCACTCAGGATGGGAAAAGAAGAGGATACATGCACTAGATAGCTTAGGTACATATCAAAGGAATTATTTCAATGAGCCCAAACTCTTGCATTTTCCCACACATAGAAAAATGTTAAAGTCATTAACTTGAGATAGCTGCTTTTCTTTAATTAACAGTAATCTTTTGATGTTCTGACTACTTGGCCTTTGTTGCAAAACCTCTATAGATCCTGGCTCCTCCCTTACCTCTTTGGAGCGGTCTCTCAGAGCTATCTGAGAGGCTGCATTCTGGGCTTAGGTCTTCAGTTTTTCCTGCCAAATAAGACATAATTCTCAACTTTTAGGTTTTGCATTTTTTTTCAGTCTACATGAGCAAATAACACTAAGTTCAACGTCAACTAGCTGCTAACAGAGTAGACAGAGCCAGGACTAAAACTCAGATCTCCTGACTTTGGAAGGGTAAATTACATTACTCTGGAGGACCTTAAATAAATTCCTTCAAATTACTGTCACATGGAAGGGATATGCAGTAAACTACCTGCCACTGGAAACTACATAACTGAAATGCACTGTAACCTACCTCAGAGGGAAGCCTAGGCAAACACAAGAATAGAGAACAAATACCTTGAATAAGAAAACCAGGTAGAATCCACACTCACTTTGAGTAGTCAGTTTCTGACCAGGAGAACTGAAACAAGAGGGAAGGGGGCAGGGCACAACCTTTAAAAGAATGACAGCCATAGGACATAACAAAAACTCGTTAGAACCAACTAGGTCCTAGATGGTGGAATGTTTGACTTCCAGTGGACCTTGAGCCTCATTATACTCACATTGTAATACATTAGCATGCTAAATGATACACCCACCAGCACCAAGACAGTTCTGAGGCTAACAATAAAAGGCTGAAAAGCAGGCAGTGGCCCAATTCCTGGAAATCTACACCTCTTCCCCAAAATAATTGGAATAATCCTCTCCTCATTAGCCTATGAAATTACCCAGCCCATAAAAACTAACCACACCATATTTCGAGGCTCTCTCGCCTTATGAGATGGCCGATACTCTGTCTGTGGAGTGTGTTTCTTTCTAAATAAATCCACTTCTTAACTATAACTTTGTTTCTCACTGAATTCTTTCTGCAATGAGACATCAAGAACCTCAAATTCACTGGGAAGAGAACCATAGCAGCTGCTGCAGCAAAAAAACTGGAAACTGAAACCATGCACAGAGAAATTTCAGCCAGTCACTGGAAACTTCAAATAGCGGTGGAGGAGGAGTAGGTAAGTAAATACAACCATATGAGACAAATGTTCTGAAGTCTCTACGCCTAACATTTCTACTCTGAAATAACAAATTATCCTATCATTGGGAGACAGCTTCATGTTGGCTTTTCTGTTTTCATTTGGGGAGGGATGGTTGGTTTTGTTTTGAATTTTTGCTCAGATAATAACCAGAGTTGAATAATAATGTTGAAATCAAGAAACTTAGCTGATTCATTTTGTTGCGCAGTGGAGGCTAAGACAGCCTTGTAAAGCAACCATACTCCAATAAAAATTAATTAAAAAAAGAAAGAAAGAAACTTGGAATGGAATCTTGAACATATCTGAGGCCTTAATACATGTAATTTAGCCTGAGCCGCCTGTGACCTACTTAATAAGAGAGCCAACCTATGCATTAATTGTTGTAGCAAATGGAGAATTTTGGTTAAACGTACTATTCAGATGTGGTCAAGATGGGTTGTGAGAAAACCCTACCCCAGGGCACACAGAACATGAACAGTTCCAGGGATTTCTGCTGCATTTTAGTCAAATCTTACAATAGCATGGGGGTTACTTCCTTGCCCTGTAATGCTCATGGAGATGAAAGAAACTTGGCTCCTGGTTGAATGCTGATCTAATGAGTTTTGGGCCCTGATGAGACCTCTTAGGACCTCTCCAACTTCTCCTCTTAGTTCGTTCCAGTCCTGCAGCAGAAGGAAGAGTGAAAACCCAGACACTTGGATTTTCCAAGTGCTCATACTCTCTAAACCCCTCTATAGTGTTGATTCCCAATTCTGACTGCACATTAAGACATTTGGGGAGTTTTGGAAGTATATCAATACAACCTGAAAGCAAGGTGGTTGTAACAGAGGCATTATTTGTTTAATCTCTGTGAATCTCTCATGCTCCCTAAAAATAGAAAATAAAAGAAAGCAAACTAGAAGGAGACACAAGGATAGCACCAAAAAAAGCCATGGACAACATCTTTAACAAACAAAATGACACAGTGCCCCAAATGAGCCCCAAATATGAGTGGTTATGGTCAAACCACTGGCAGTAACAATGTCCACGTAGTATAAGTAACTGTGAAGGAGAATAAAAGAAAAGGCAAAGGAAGGGATCCAAATCAGATAGATTGTGAGTTTAGCAGGCCAATATAAAACCAACAGCTAAATTTGGGAGGAAGCATAATAGACTTGAATTATGGGATGAGTACAAGGGAGTGCAGGAAGTGAGCATTTTTTGGGGGGGGTTAGTGTGCATAAAATTTATTTTATTTATTTTTTTAACAACTTTATTGGAGTATAATTGCTTCACAATGGTGTATTACTTTCTGCTTTATAACAAAGTGAATCAGTTATACATATACATCTGTTCCCATTTCCCTTCCCTCTTGCATCTCCCTCCCTCCAACCCTCCCTATCCCACCCCTCCAGGGGGCCACAAAGCACCGAGCTGATATCCCTGTGCTATGCTGCTGCTTCCCATTAGCAATCTACCTTACGTTTGGTACTGTATATATGTCCATGCCTCTCTCTCGCTTTGTCACAGCTTACATTTGCACTCCCCATATCCTGAGGTCTATTCTCAAGTAGGTCTGTGCCTTTATTCCTGTTTTACCCCTAGGTTCTTCATGACATTTTTTTCTTAAATTCCATATATATGTGTTAGCATACGGTATTTGTCTTTCTCTTTCTGACTTACTTCACTCTGTATGACAGACTCTAGGTCTATCCACCTCATTACAAATAGCTCAATTTCGTTTCTTTTTATGGCTGAGTAATATTCCATTTTATATATGTGCCACATCTTCTTTATCCATCCATCTGATGATGGACACTTAGGTTGTTTCCATCTCTGGGCTATTGTAAATAGAGCTGCAATGAAAATTTTGGTACATGACTCTTTTTGAATTTTGGTTTTCTCAGGATATATGCCCAAGAGTGGGATTGCTGGGTCATACGGTAGTTCTATTTGTAGTTTTTTAAGGAACCTCCATACTGTTCTCTATAGTGGCTGTACCAATTTACATTCCCAACAGTGTTCCCTTTTCTCCACACCCTCTCCAGCATTTATTGTTTCTATATTTTTTGATGATGTCTATTCTGCCCGGTGTGAGATGATATCTCATTTTAGCTTTAATTTGCATTTCTCTAATGGTTAATCGTGTTGGGCATTCTTTCATGTGTTTGTTGGCAGTCTGTATATCTTCTTTGGAGAAATATCTATTTAGATCTTCTTCCCAGTTTTGGATTGGGTTGTTTTTTTTTTGCTATTGAGCTGCATGAACTGCTTATAAATTTTGGAGATTAATCCTTTGTCACTTGCTTCATTTGCAAATATTTTCTCCCATTCTGAGGGTTGTCTTTTGGTCTTGTTTATGGTTTCCTTTGCTGTGCAAAAGCTTTGAAGTTTCATTAGGTCCCATTTGTTTATTTTCGTTTTTATTTCCATTTCTCTAGGAGGTGGGTCAAAAAGGATCTTGCTGTGATTTATGTCATAGAGTACTCTGCCTATGTTTTCCTCTAAGAGTTTGATAGTGTCTGGTCTTACATTTAGGTCTTTAATCCATTTTGAGCTTATTTTTGTGTATGCTGTTAGGGAGTGATCTAATCTCATACGTTTACATGTAATTGTCCAGTTTTCCCAGCACTACTTATTGAAGAGGCTGTTCTTTCTCCACTGTACATTCCTGCCTCCTTTATCAAAGATAAGGTGACCATATGTGTATGGGTTTATCTCTGGGCTTTCTATCCTGTTCCATTGATCTATCTTTCTGTTTTTGTGCCAGTACCACACTGTCTTGATTACTGTAGCTTTGTAGTATAGTCTGAAGTCAGGGAGCCTGATTCCTCCAGCTCCGTTTTTCGTTCTCAAGATTGCTTTGGCTATTCGGGGTCTTTTGTTTTTCCATACAAATTTTGAAATTTTTTGTTCTAGTTCTGTGAAAAATGCCAGTGGTAGTTTGATAGGGATTGCATTGAATCTGTAGATTGCTTTGGGTAGTAGAGTCATTTTCACAATATTGATTCTTCCAATCCAGGAACATGATATATCTCTCCATCTACATATCTCTCTGATTTTTAATTTCTTTCATCATTGTCTTATAATTTTCTGCATACAGGTTTTTGTCTCCTTAGGTAGGTTTATTCCTAGATATTTTATTCTTTTTGTTGCAGTGGTAAATGAGAGTGTTTTCTTGATTTCACTTTCAGATTTTTCAGCATTAGGATACAGGAATGCCAGAGATTTCTGTGCATTAATTTTGTATTCTGCTACTTTACCAAATTCATTGATTAGCTCTAGTAGTTTTGGGGTAGCATCTTTACGATTCATCTGCAAACAGTGACAGCTTTACATCTTCTTTCCCGATTTGGAATCCTTTTATTTCCTTTTCTTCTCTGATTTCTATGGCTAAAACTTCCAAAACTATGTTGAATAATAGTGTTGAGAGTGGGCAGCCTTGTTTTCTTCCTGATCTTAGTGGAAATGGTTTCAGTTTTTCACCATTGAGGATGATGTTGGCTGTGGGTTTGTCATATATGGCCTTTATTATGTTGAGGAAAGTTCCCTCTATGCCTATTTTCTGCAGGGTTTTTGAATTTTGTCGAAAGCTTTCTCTTCGTCTATTGAGATGATCATGTGGTATTTCTCCTTCAATTTGTTAATATGGTGTATCACGTTGATTGATTTGCGTATATTGAAGAATCCTTGCATTGCTGGAATAAACCCCACTTCATCATGGTGTATGATACTTTTAATATGCTGTTGGATTCTCTTTGCTAGTATTTTGTTGAGGATTTTTGCATCTATGTTCATCAGTGATATTGGCCTGTAGTTTTCTTTCTTTGTGACATCCTTGTCTGCTTTTGGTATCAAGGTGATGGTGGCCTCGTAGAATGAGTTTGGGAGTGTTCCTCCCTCTGCTATATTTTGGAAGAGTTTGAGAAGGATAGGTGCTAGCTCTTCTCTAAATGCTTGATAGAATTCTCCTGTGAAGCCATCTGGTCCTGGGTTTTTGTTTGTTGGAAGATTTTTAATCACAGTTTCAATTTCAGTGCTTGTGATTGGTTTGTTCATATTTTCTATTTCTTCCTGATTCAGTCTTGGCAGGTTGGGCAATTCTAAGAATTTGTCCATTTCTTCCAGGTTGTCCATTTTATTGGTATAG
Organism: Hyperoodon ampullatus; assembly: GCF_949752795.1. Taxonomy (NCBI): domain Eukaryota; kingdom Metazoa; phylum Chordata; class Mammalia; order Artiodactyla; family Ziphiidae; genus Hyperoodon; species Hyperoodon ampullatus. The sequence continues at coordinate 1,932,126 of NC_136933.1, forward strand.
AGTTGCTTGTAGTAAAGTCTCATGATCTTTTGTATTTCTGCAGTATCTGTTGTTACTTCTCCTTTTCCATTTCTAATTCTATTGATTTGAGTCTTCTCCCTTTTTTTCCTGATGAGTCTGGCTAATGGTTTATCAATTTTCTTTATCTTCTCAAATAACCAACTTTTAGTTTTATTGATCTTTGCTATTCTTTCCTTCATTTCTTTTTCATTTATTTCTGATCTGATCTTTATGATTTCTCTCCATCTGGTAACCTTGGGGCTTTTTTGTTCTTCTTTCTCTAATTGCTTTAGGTGCAAGGTCAGGTTGTTTATTCGAGATGTTTCCTGTTTCTTAAGGTGCGATTGTTTTGCTATAAACTTCCCTCTTAGAACTGCTTTTGCTGCATCCCATAGACTTTGGGTCGTCATGTCCCATTGTCATTGGTTTCTAGGTATTTTTTCAATTCCTCTTTGATTTCTTCAAAGATCACTTCATTCTTAAGTAGTGTATTGTTTAGCTTCCATGTGTTTGTATTTTTTACAGCTCTTTTCCTGTAATTGATATCTAGTCTCATAGTATTGTGGTTGGAAAAGATACTTGATACAATTTCAATTTTCTTAAATTTACCAAGGTTTGATTTGTGACCCAAGATATGATCTATCCTGGAGAATGCTCCATGAGCACTTGAGAAAAATGTGTATTCTGTTGTTTTTGGATGGAATGTCCTATAAATATCAATTAACTGCTTCTTTTTTAATGTATCATTTAAAGCTTGTGTTTCCTTACTTATTTTCATTTTGGATGATCTGTCCATTGGTGAAGGTGGGGTGTTGAAGTCCCCTACTATGAGTGTGTTACAGTCAATTTCCCCTTTTATGGTTGTTAGTATTTGCCTTATGTATTGAGGTGCTACTATGTTGGGTGCATAAATATTTACAATTGTTATGTCTTCTTCATCGATCGATCCCTTGATCATTATGTAGTGTCCTTCTTTGTCTCTTCTAATAGTCTTTATTTTAAAGTCTATTTTGTCTGATATGGGAATTGTTACTCCAGCTTTCTTTTGATTTCCATTTGCATGGAATATGTTTTTCCATCCCCTTATTTTCAGTCTGTATGTGTCTCTAGGTCTGAAGTGGGTCTCTTGTAGACAGCATATATATTGGTCTTATTTTTGTATCCATTCAGCCAATCTGTGTGTTTTGGTGGGAGCATTTAGTCCATTTACATTTGAGGTAATTATCAATATGTGTCTTCCTATTCCCATTTTCTTAATTGTTTTGGGTTTGTTATTGTAGGTATTTTCCTTCTGTTGTGTTTCTTGACTAGAGAAGTTCCTTTCGCATTTGTTGTAAAGCTGGCTTGGTGGTGCTGAACTCTCTCAGCTTTTGCTTGTCTGTAAAGTTTTTAATTTCTCCATCAAATCTGAATGAGATCCTTGCTGGGTAGAGTAATCTTGGTTGCAAGTTTTTCTCCTTCATCACTTTAAATTTGTCCTGCCACTCCCTTCTGGCTTGTAGAGTTTCTGCTGAAAGATCAGCTGTTAACCTTATGGGGATTCCCTTGTGTGTTATTTGTTGTTTTCCCCTTTCTGCTTTTAATATGTTTTCTTTGTGTTTAATTTTTGACAGTTTGATTAATAAGTGTCTTGGTGTTTTTCTCCTTGGATTTATTCTGTATGGGACTCTCTGTTCCTCCTGGACTTGATTAACTATTTCCTTTCCCATATTAGGGAAGTTTTCAACTATAATCTCTTCAAATATTTTCTCAGTCCCTTTCTTTTTCTCTTCTTCTTCTGGAACCCCTATAATTCGAATGTTGGTGTGTTTAATGTTGTTCCAGAGGTCTCTGAGACTGTCCTCAGTTCCTTTCATTATTTTCTTCTTTATTCTGCTGTGCAGTAGTTTTTTCCACTATTTTATCTTCCACATCCCTTATCCGTTCTTCTGCCTCAGTTATTCTGCTATTGATCCCTTGTGGAGTATTTTTAATTTCAGTTATTGTGTTGTTCATCATTGCTTGTTTTGTCTTTAGTTCTTCTAGGTCCATGTTAAATGTTTCTTGCATTTTGTCTATTCTATTTCCAAGATTTTGGGTCATCTTTACTATCATTATTCTGAATTCTTTTTCAGGTAGACTGCCTATTTCCTCTTCATTTGTTAGATCTGGTGGGTTTTTACCTTGCTCCTTCACCTGCTCTGTGTTTTTCTGTCTTCTCATTTTGCTTATCTTACTGTGTTTGGGGTCTCCTTTTTGCAGGCTGCACGTTTGTAGTCCCTTTGTTTTTGGTGTCTGTCCCCAGTGGCTAAGTTTGTTTCAGTGGGTTCTGTAGGCTTCCTGTTGGAGGGGATTGGTGCCTGTGTTCTGGTGGATGAGGCTCGATCTTGTCTTTCTGGTGGACAGTTTCACATCTGATGTTGTGTTTTGGGGTGTCTGAAGCCTTATTATGATTTTAGGCAGCCTCTCTACTAATGGGTGGGGTTGTGTTCCTGTCTTGCTAGTTGTTTGGCATAGGGTGTCCAGCACTGTAGCTTGCTGGTCGTTGAGTGAAGCTGGGTGCTGGTATAGAGATGGAGATCTCTGGGAGATTTTCGCTATTTTATATTATGTGGAGCTGGTAGGTCTCTTGTGGACCAGTGTCCTGACGTCTCTCCCACCTCAGAGGCACAGCACTGAGTCCTGGTTGCAGCACCAAGAGCCTTTCATCCACATGGCTCAGAATAAAAGGGAGAAAAATTAGAAAGAAAGAATTAGCAGAAATAGAAAGAAAGAAAGGACAGAGGGAGGGAGGAAGGAGGGAAGGTAGGAAAAAAGATAGAGAGAAGATAAAGTAAAACAGAATAAAGTATGATAAAATATAATAGAGTTATTAAAATAAAATAATTATTAAAAAATATTAAAAAAGAAAAAAAACGGACGGCTAAAACCCTGGGACAAATGGTGGAAGCAAAGCTATACAGACAAAATCTCACACAGAAGCATACACATTCACAAAAAGAGGAAAAAGGGAAAAAATCATAAATCTTCCTCTCAAAGTCCACCTCCTCAATTTGGGATGATTCATTGTCTATTCATATATTCCACAAATGCAGGGTACATCAAGTTGATTGTGGAACTTTAATCTGCTGCTTCTAAGACTGCTGGGAGAGATTTCCCTTTCTCTTCTTTATTCTAACAGCTCCCGGGTCTCAGCTTTGGATTTGGCCCCGCCTCTGCGTGTAAGTCGCTGAAGGGCGACTGTTCTTTGCTCAGACAGGAAGGGGTTAAAGGAGCAGCTGCTTCAGGGACTCTGGCTCACTCCAGTCGGGGGGAGGGAGGGTTACAGAGTGCAGGGCGAGCCTGTGGCGGCAGAGGCCGGCGTGACGTTGTACCATCCCATGGCGCGCTGTGCGCTCTCCTGGGGAAGCCGTCCCTGCTTCCCAGGACCCCAGCAATGGCGGGCTGCACAGACTCCCCAGAAAGGGGGTGTGGACAGTGACCTACGCTGGCACACAGACCTCTTGGTGGTGGCAGCAACAGCCCCAGCATCCCATGCCCACCTCTGGGGTCCACACTTTTAGCCGCGGCTCGCACCCATCTCTGGAGCTCCTTTAAGCAGCGTCCTTAATCCCCTCTCCTTGCGCACCAGGAAACAAAGAGGGAAGAAAAAGTCTCTTGCCTCTTCGGCAAGTACAGACTTTTTCCCGGACTCCCTCCCGGCCAGCCGTGGTGCACTAACCCCTTCAGGCTGTGTTCAAGCCACCAACCCCAGTCCTCTCCCTGCGCTCCAACCAAAGCCCGAGCCCCTGCTCCCAGCCCCGCCTGCCCCGGCGGGTGAGCAGACAAGCCCCTTGGCCTGGTGAGTGCTATTTGGCACCGATCCTCTGTGCGGGAATCTCTCCGCTTTGCCCTCCACTCCCCTGTGGCTGTGCTCTCCTCCGCTACTCAGAAGCTTTCCCCCTCCGCCACCTGCAGTCTCCGCCCACGAAGGGACTTTCTAGTGTGTGGAAACCTTTCCTCCTTCACGGCTCCCTCCCACTGGTGCAGGTTCCGTCCCTATCATTTCGTCTCTGTTTATTCTTTTTTCTTTTGCCCTACCCAGGTACATGGGGTGTTTCTTGCCTTTTGGGGGGTGTGAAGTCTTCTGCCAGCGTTCAGTAGGTGTTCTGTAGGAGTTGTTCCACGTGTAGATGAATTTCTGGTGTATCTGTGGGGAGGAAGGTGATCTCCACATTTTACTCTTCTGCCACCTTCCCCCAGGAAGTGAGCATTGGATAAAGTGAGTTGGGCCATGAGAATTCCCAAAACACCATTCTCCAGGGAAATTAGCCAGCCACCTAGTGACAGATTGATTACATGGTACTATTTTCATCATAGTAGGGGGACATTTTGTTCTCATTGGAATAGACACTTACTCTGCCTTTCCTATCTGCAAAATTTTTGCTGAAACCACTATCCATTAACTGACTTATTCATCTTCATGCTATTCTATATAGAATTACTTCCTTCCAAGAAACCCATTTTACAGCAAATGAAGCACAGCTATTGGCCCATGCTCATAGAATTCACTGGTCTTATCATGTTCTTTTTTACCCTGAAGCATACAACCTGATAGTTTTGTAGAATAGACCTTTGAAAGATATAGGAAACACCTTGTGAGGCTAGAGTAGTATCTTCCAGGATGTGGTATATCCTCTAAATCAATAACCAATATTGGTGCTATTTCTTCTACCACCAGAATTCATGGGTCCAAGGACCAAGAGGTGGCTCCCAGGAGAGTGGCTCCTCTCACTACTACTTCTAGTAATCCACTAGCATCATTTCCATCTCCATGACCCTCGGCTATACAGGTATAGAAGATTTGGTTCACAATGGAGAAAAGCTTCCAACAGGGGACACAGTAATGGTAGATGAGATTACCACATAAACACTTTAATCTTCTTATGCTTAAAGTCAACAAAGAAGAGATTAGTGTACTAGCAGTAGTGATTGGCACTGACTATCAAGGAGAAATGGGTTGTTTCTTCCCAATGGGGTTATATAGGAATATAATGAATGCAAGAAACCCCCTTGAGTACCACTTTATACTCTCATGATTTGTGACTAAAGTAAACGTGAAACTAAAACAAACCAATTCAGGTAGAGCTTTTAATGGCCTAGACTTTGCAGGAATAAAGTTTAGGTCAAACTACCAGTCAGGTAATTATGGCTAGATAATGTGCTTGCTGAGAGCAAAAGGAATACGGAATGGATAGTGTGAGAGGTAGTTATAAACAACAGTTATGATCATGTGACCAGATGCAGAAACAAGGACTATTATGGTTATATTTCATACTTATTTTGATATGAATATCAAATATATGGTGTGAGTTAACCAATTTTTTCTCTTTTCTCCCGTTCTCCTCCCATCTCACATATAATGTGTTACTACTCATTATCTTCACATTTCTTATTTAAATTGAGTATATCAAAGGAAAATATGTGATTTCACCAGACTTTGATTCATTTTTGGGGAAGAGATTTAGCAAGTTTTTGGCTGTGTAAGAGATAGTTGCATCATGTTAGACAAAGGCAAGATTTCAATATTGTTTTTATTTGAAAACTAAATTTGTATATCTTCCAAAAAATCATTATATCGGTCTGCTCGGGTTCCCAAAACAAACTCCATAGACTGTGTGGTTTAAAAAACAAAAATTTATTTCTCACAGTTCTAGAGGCTGGAAAGTCCAAGATGAAGGAATCAACAAGGTAGGCTTCATTCTGATGCCTCTTCTCTTGCTTGTAGTTGGCAACCATATGTCTGTGTCCTCACATAAACTCTTCTTCATTTGCAGGAGAGAGAGACATGGTGCCTCTTATTTTAAGGGTACTAACCTCATTATGAATGCCCCACCCTCATATCATCTAACCCTAATTACCTCCCAAAGATCCCCGTTTCCAAATACCATCACACTGGGAGTTAGGACTTCAACATACAAATTTTCAGGGGAGGACCTCAATTCAGTTCATAGCAAGTATCCTTAAAGGAAGGGAAATTTATATCTTCAACCCACATTTCTTCCTGGCAGCTGGAAAGCAGATGTTACAGCTGGAATTCACATTGCTATCTTGAACTAGGTGGTAGAAGCCACATGCTGAGGATGGCAGAACAGGAAGACAGAAGGAGACTGGGTCACTGAGGACTGTATGAAACCACCCAACAATCATGGACTGCTTATTTTTATCCTTTTCTATAAAAGATAAATAAACTTAATATTATTTAAGCCACAGTTTTCTTGGGTTCTGTCACTCACAGATGAACCTAAATCTAGTGGGTATAGTGTTATATAAAACATTATCTGTCTTCTTGATTAATATAGTTCATTCATTCTTGAAGCAGATATTATTAAGTATTAACCAGGTGTCAAGTACTTTATTAGCACCCATGTTGTTCACAACTGTTGGGATACAGTTGTGAACAACATTGGTGCTAATAAAGTCCAAGCTCCTGTGTTTGAAACAAGCAAAAAAATTAATTACAAACAAGAGAGTTATAAAATAGAAAGAATTTAGTATTTTTTAACATCTTTATTAGAGTGTAATTGCTTTACAATGGTGTGTCAGTTTCTGCTCTACAACAAAGTGAATCAGTTACACATATGCACTTGTCTCCATATCTCTTCCCTCTTGCACCTCCCTCCCTCACACCCTCCCCATCCCACCCCTCCGGGTGATCACAAAGCACTGACCTGGTCTGCCTGTGCCATGCAGCTGCCCGCCTCTAGCTATCTATTTTACATTTGGTAGTGTATATATGTCCATGCCGCTCTCTCACTTTGTCCCAGCTTACCGATCCCCTCCCCATATCCTCCAGTCCATCCTCTAGTAGGTCTGCATCTTTATTCCCATCTTTCCCCTAGGTTATTCTGACCTTTCTTTTTTTTTCTTTTTTTAGATTCCATATATATGTGTTAGCATACGGTATTTGTTTTTCTCTTTCTGACTTACTTCACTCTGTATGACAGTGTCTAGGTCCATCCACCTCACTACAAATAACTCAATTTCATTTCTTTTTATGGCTCAGTAATATTCCATTGTATACATGTGCCACATCTTCTTTATCCATTCATCTGTCGATGGACACTACATGAAAGGATGCTCAACATCACTAATCATTAGAGAAATCAAAACTACAATGAGGTATCACCTCACACCGGTCAGAAAGACCATTGTCAAAAAATCTACAAGTAATAAATGCTTGAGAGGGTGTGGAGATAAGGGAACCCTCTTGTACTGTTGGTGGGAATGTAAATTGACACAGCCGCTATGGAGAACAGTATGGAGGTTCCTTAAAAAACTACAAATAGAACTACCATACGACCCAGAAATCCCACTACTGGGCATATACCCTGAGCAAACCATAATTCAAAAAGAGTCATGTACCAAATGTTCATTGCAGCTCTATTTACAATAGCCAGGACATGGAAGCAACCTAAATGTCCATCAACAGATGAATGGATAAAGAAGTTGTGGCACATATATACAATAGAATATTACTCAGCCATAAAAAGGAATGAATTGAGTATTTTTATTAGATCACTTAATTCTATATCTGACTGAGTTTAGGATCCTGAAAGAAGAGAAGCATGATGGAGAATAATGAATAATGTCCTTCTCCAGGGGACAGACTCTGGAAAGGGCATGCCATGGGGACCAGAGTATCCTGGGAAGAGAGAGATTTAAGGAATGGATCACTGGAATTGTAATGAGATGTTATTGAGCTGCACCACACAGGCCTGCAAAACATTTACTTGCCCATCTTCAAGACCAAAGAAAGAACCCAGAGTCAACAACAGAGACATTAACAGTTTAATGGATTGGGGGATCTCATATGTTGGAAGCAAGGTCCTAGAGTGTCACTCCACCACTGCTGTGCATTGGACAGCAGGGAAGGACATGGTGGCAATCTTCACTCCTAAGGGGACTAGGGAGACTACCAGTTATAGGGGGAACTGACATCAGATTGGCTCATCGGTTACCAGGGAAACCAACCAAGGGGCACAGCACTCATAGCCCGTCTTAGCCCCTTGGGCTAAATACCTTCCTGGGGCAGATGTCTTCCTCTTGTTAAACTATCAAAGGTGAGCCATTCTGACATTCAGAGTAGAACAATCACTAGAGGAGGAGGGGGGGCAAGTATGTAAGTATTTACTGATTGGGCTCTACAATTAAGGGAGAAGGTCAGTAATGCTACTAGGACGTAGGTGAAGCAGGGACAGGTTGAGCAGGGGATGTACAGAGAGCAAGCAAACCGCCATCTTTGGTGGCCTCATACAAATGAGGAAAGTTAAAATTACACGAACACTTCAAGAGAGTTGTAAGGAATCACTTGATAAACTACTTAGGATGAGTATCAAGTTGGAAATCTCCAAGGGGATGCTCAGAAATGCAAACTTCTATCTGTCATTGAAAAAACTGTTGCCTGCCATATCAGTAAACAAATGATGTTGCAGGCATCAAGCCATCACATTATAGCCAGCCCAACAGTGAGCCCTGAGGAAACTCAGGATAGAAACAGGATGCCCACAATCAGGTTATCAGCCTCTGCAGCCACCCCTGACAGTGCACCCTGAGGAGACTCAGGATGAGAAATCATAGGATACCGGCCCCAGATAGCCAAGGTGCATATCAAAGGAATGATTTCAATAAGTCTAGACTCTTGCATCTTCACACATAGAAAAGCACTAATTCCTTTCACTCGAGATATATTTTTTTTACGTAACAGTAATATTTTAATGTTTCAACTACCTGGTCTTTGTTGTAAAAACTGCTAGATATCTTGGCTCCTCCTTTATGTCTTCAGAGTGGTCCCTTAGAACTATCTGAGAGGCTTCACCAGGCTTAAGTCCTCAGTTTTGAGGGAGACCTTCAAGATGGAAGAGGAGTAAGATGTGAAGATCACCTTCCTCCCCACAAACACATCAGAAATACATCTACATGTGAAACAACTCCTACAGAACACCTACTGAACAATGGCAGAAGACCTCAGAGTTCCCAAAAGGGAAGAAAATCCCCATGTACCTGGGTAGGGCAAAAGAAAAAAGAAAAAACAGAGACAAAAGAATAAGGACAGGACCTGCACGTCTGGGAGGGAGTTGTGAAGGAGGAAAAGTTTCCACACACTAGGGAACCCCTTCACTGGTGAGGATGGGAGGTGGGTGGGGGAGAAGCCATGGAGGAGAGTGCAGCAACAGGGGTCCAGAGAGCAAAGTGGAGAGATTCCTGAACAGGGTATCAGTGAAGACCAGCACTCACCAACCTGAGATGCTAGTCTGCTCACCCACTGGGGCAGGTGGGGGCTGGGAGCTGAGACTAGGGCTTCAGAGGTCAGGTCTCAGGGAGAGGACTGGTGTTGGCTGCATGAAGACAGCCTGAGGGAGCTAGCTCACCACGCTAGCTAGGAGGGAGTTGGAAAAAAGTCTGGACCTGCTGAAGAGGTAAGGAACCATTGTTTCAGGGTGTGCAAGGAGAGGGGATTCCTTCCCCATGTGCCCACAGAAGGCAGAGCACAACCTATTCGAGCTCCAGAGCTGGGCATGAGCCATGGGTATGAGCTCAGATCCCAGAGATGGGCATGAAATGCTAACACTGCTGCCACTGCCACCAAGAATCCTGTGTGCAAGCACAGGTCACTACCCACACCCCCCAAGAGCCTGGGCAGTATACCACTGTCAGGGTCCCGAGATCAAGGGACAACTTCCCTGGGAGAGCACACAGCATGCCTCAGACTGTTGCAATCTTATGCCAGCCTCTTTCACTGCAGGCTCACCCCATATTCTGTACCTCTCCTTCCCCCCAGCATAAGTGAGCAAGAGAGCCTTAATCAACCGCTGCTTTAACCCCCTCCTGTCTGGGAGGGGAACAGATGTCTAAGAATGACCTACATGCAGAGTCACAGCCAAAACCAAAGTGGAACATCAGGAGCTGGGCTAACAAAGAAGGGAGAGGGAAATTTCTCCATGCAGCCTCAGGAGCAGTGGATTAAATCCCCAAATCAACTTGATGAACCCTGCAACTGTGGAATATCTGAATAGACAATGAATGATCCCAAAATTGAGATGGTGGAATTTGGGAGCAAATGTAGTCTTGGGGTTTGCTTTCTCCATCTGATTTGTTTCTGGTTTTTATGTTTATCAAAATTTAGTTTTTAGTGCTTGTTATCATTGGTGGATTTTTTTTATTGGTTTCGGTGCTCTCTTCTTTTTATTTATTTTTTTCCTTTTTTTTTCTTCCCTTTATTCTGAGCTGTGTGGCTGACAGGGACTTGATGCTCCAGCCAGGTGTCAGTCTTGAGCCTCTGAGGAGGGGAGAGCTGAGTCCAGGACATTGGACCACCAGAGACTTCCTGGCACCAGATAATAACAATCAGAGAAATAGACAGCAGATGAGGAGCAAGGTAAAAACCCACCAGACTGAACAAATGAGAGGAAATAGGAAATCTATCTGAAAAATAATTCAGAGTAATGAGAGTAAAGATGATCCAAAATCTTGGAAACAGAATGCAGAAAATACAAGAATCGATTAAAAAGGAACTAGAACTAAAGAGCAAACAAACAATGATGAACAACAAAATAAATGAAATTAAAAATTCTCTAGAAGGAATCAATAGCAGAATAACTGAGGCTGAAGAACAGATAAGTGACCTGGAAGGAAAAATAGTGGAAATAACTGCCACAGAGCAGAATAAAGAAAAAAGAATGAAAAGAATTGAGGAAAGTCTCAGGGACCTCTGGGACAATATTAAATGTAACAACGTTCGAATTATAGGGTCGCAGAAGAAGAAGAGAAAAAGAAAGGGTCTGAGAAAATATTTGAAGAGATTATATTTGAAAATTTCCCTACCATGGGAAAGGAAATAGTCAATCAATTCCAGGAAGCACAGAGAGTCCTTAATAGGATAAATCCAAGGAGAAACATGACAAGATACATACTAATCAAAGAATGAAAAATTAAATACAAAGAACAAATATTAAAAGCAGCAAGGGAAAAGCAACAAATAACATACAAGGGAATCCCCATAAGGTTAACAGATGATCTTTCAGCAGAAACTCTGAAAGCCAGAAGGGAGTAGGAGGACATATTTAAAGTGATGAAAGGGAAAAACCTACAACCAAGATAACTCTAGCCATCAAGGATCTCATTCAGATTCAATGGAGAAATTAAAACCTTTACAGACAAGCAAAAGTTAAGAGAATTCAGCACCACCAAACCAGCTTTACAACAAATGTTGAAATTCTCTAGGCAGAAAACACAAGAGAAGGAAGAGACCTACAATAACAAACCCAAAATAATTAAGAAAATGGGAATAGGAACATACATATTGATAATTACCTTAAATGTAAATGGATTAAATGTCCCAACCAAAAGACACAGACTGGCTGCTAGATACCAAAACAAGACCTGTATATATGTTGTCTACAAGGGACTCACTTCAGACATAGGGACACATACAGACTGAAAGTGAGGGGATGGAAAAAGATACTCCATGCAAATGGAAATGAAAAGAAAGTAGGAGTAGCAATTCTCATATCAGATAAAATAGACTTTAAAATAAAGACTATTTTAAGAGACAAAGAAGGACACTACATAATGATCAAGGGATCAATCCAAGAAGAAGATACAACAAATGTAAATATTTATGCACCCAACACAGGAGCACCTCGATACATAAGGCAAATGCTAACAGCCATAAAATGGGAAATTGACAGTAAAACAATAATACAAGGAGACTTTAACACCCCACTTTCACCAGTGGACAGATCATTCAAAATGAAAAAAAAAAGAAAAAAGAAAATAAATAAGGAAACACAAGCTTTAAATGACACATTAGATTAGATGGACTTAAATGATATTTATAAGACATTCCAGGGCTTCCCTGGTGGCGCAGTGGTTGAGAGTCCGCCTGCCGATGCAGGGGACACGGGTTCGTGTCCCGGTCTGGGAAGATCCCACATGCCGTGGAGTGGCTGGGTCCGTGAGCCATGGCCGCTGAGCCTTGCGCATCCGGAGCCTGTGCTCCGCAACGGGAGAGGCCACAACAGTGAGAGGCCCGCGTACCACAAAAAAAAAAATAAATAAATAAAAAAATAAATAAATAAAATAAGACATTCCATTCAAAAACAACAGAATACACTTTCTTCTCAAGTGTTCATGGAACATTCTGCAGGATAGATCATCTCTTGGGTCCCAAATCAAGCCTCCGTAAATTTAAGAAAATTGAAATCGTAAAATGTATATTTTCATACCACAAAGCTATGAGACTAGATATCAATTATAGGAAAAAATTATTTAAAAATACAGATACATGCAGGCTTAACAATATGCTACTAAACGGCAAAGAGATAACTGAAGAAATCAAAGAGGAAATTAAAAAATGCCCACAAACAGGTGACAATGAAAACACGATGACCCAAAACCTACAGGATAGAGCAAAAGCAGTTCCAAGAGGGAAGTTTATAGCAATACAATCTTTTTTTTGCACATGGAAGATTCTTATTAAATATTTATTAAAGGAATGAATAAACCAATGAAATAATAAATTATTATAAAACACATTTATCCATATAAGTGTAACCAGGCACCAAGTGCCTCCCTTCAGGCTAGACTTTTTCTTTTTTTTTATAGTGAGTAAAAATTTTTATTGCATGTACTCCATCTCTAGTTATAAAATATTGGTTATATTCCCTGTGTTGTACAGTATATTCTTTTTTTAAAAAACATCTTCATTGGAGTATGATTGCTTTACAATGTTGTGTTAGTTTCTGCTGTATAACAATGTGAATCAGCTATATGTATACATATATCCCCATAAACCTTCCCTCTTGTGTTTCCCTCCCTACCACTCTCCCTTTCCCACCCCTCTAGGTGGTCACAAAGCACAGAGCTGATCTCCCTGTACTATGTGGCTTCTTCACATTAGGTATCAATTTTACATTTCATAGTGTATATATGTCCATGTCACTCTCTCACCTTCCCCCTCCCCATGTCCTCAAGTCCATTCTTTAGTAGGTCTGTGTCTTTATTCCCGTCATGCCCCTAGGTTCTTCATAACCTTTTAATTAGATTCCATATATATGTGTTAGCATATGGTATTTGTTTTTCTTTTTCTGACGTACTTCATTCTCTATGACAGACTATAAGTTCATCCACCTCACTACAAATAACTCACTTTCATTTTTTTATGGCTGAGTAATCTTCCATTGTATTTATGTGCCACATCTTCTTTATCCATTCATCTGTTTAGGGACACCTAGGTTGTCTCCATGTTCTGGCTATTGTAAATAGTGCTGCAATGAACATGTGGTACATGACACTTTTTGAATTATGGTTTTCTCAGGGTATATGCCCAGTAGTGGGATTGTTGGGTCGTATGGTAGTTCCATTTTTAGTTTTTAAAGGAACGTCCTTAGTTCTCCATAGTGTTTGAATCAATTTACATTCGGACCAACAGTGAAAGAAGGTTCCCACTTCTCCACACCCTCACCAGTCTTTATTGTTTGTAGATTTTTTGATGATGGCCATTCTGACAGGTGTGAGATGATACCTCATTGAAGTTTTGAATTACATTTCTCTAGCGATTGGTGATGTTGAGGATCCTTTCATGTGTTTGTTGGCAATCTGTGTATCTTCTTTAGAGAAATGTTTATTTAAGTCTTCTGCCCATTTTTAGATTGGGTTGTTTGCTTTTTGATATTGAGCTCCATGAGTTGCTTGTAAATTTGGAGATAAATCCTTTCTCTGTTGTTTCATTTGCAAATATTTTCTCCCGTTCTAAGGGTTCTCTTTTCACCTTGTTTATCATTTCCTTTGCTGTGCAAAAGCTTTTAAGCTTTATTAGATCCCATTTGTTTATTTTTGTTTTTATTTCCATTTCTCTAGGAGGTGGATCAAGAAGGATCTTGCTGTGATTTATGTCATAGAGTGTTCTGCCTATGTTTTCCTCTAAGAGTTGTAGAGTGCCTGGCATTACATTTAGGTCTTTAATCCATTTCGAGTTTATTTTTGTGTACGGCATTAGGGCGTAGTCTAATTCTATTCTTTTACATGTAAATGTCCAGTTTTCCCAGCACCACTTATTGAAGAGGTTGTCTTTTCTCCACTGTATATTCCTGTCTCCGTTATCAGAAATAAGGTGACCATATGTGAGTGGGTTTATCCCTGGGTTTCTATCCTGTTCCCTTGATCTATGTTTCTATTTTTGTGCCAGTACCATACTGTCTTGATTACTGTACCTTTGTAGGATAGTCTGAAATCCAGGAGCCTGATTCCTCCAGCTCCATTTTTCTTCTCAAGATTGCTTTGGCTATTCAGGGTCCTTTGTGTTTCTATAAAAAATTGTGAATTTTTTTGTTCTAGTTCTGTGAAAAATGCCAGTGGTAGTTTGATACGGATTGCATTCAATCCATAAATTGCTTTGGGTAATATAGTGATTTTCACAATGTTCATTCTTCCAGTCCAAGAACATGGTATATCTCTCCATCTGTTTGTACCATCTTTAATTTCTTTCATCAGTGTCTTATTGTTTTCTGTTTACAGGTCTTTTGTCTCCTTAGGTAGGTTTATTCCTAGGTATTTTATTCTTTTTGTGGCAATGGTAAATGGGAGTGTTCCCTTAATTTCTCTTTCAGATCTTTTCATCATTAGTGTATAGGAATGCAAGAGATTTCTGTGCATTAATTTTGTGTCCTGCTACTTTACCAAATTCATTGATTAGCTCTAATAGTTTTCTGGTAGCATCTTTGGGATTCTCTATGTATAGTATCATGTCATCTGCAAACAGTGACAGCTTTACTTCTTCTTTTCCAATTTGGATTCCTTTTATTTATTTTTCTTCTCTGATTACTGTGGTTAAAACTTCCAAAACTATGCTGAGTAATAGTGGTGAGAGTGGACAACTTCGTCTTGTTCCTGATCTTAGTGCAAATGGTTTCAGTTTATCACCATTGAGAACGATGTTGGCTGTGGGTTTGTCATATACGGCCTTTATTATGTTGAGGAGAAAGTTCCCACTATGCCTACTTTTTGTAGGGTTTTTATGATATATGGGTTTTGAATTTTCTTGAAAGCTTTTTCTGCATCTATTGAGGTGATCATATGGTTTTTATTCTTCAATTTGTTAATACGATGTATCACGTTTATTGATTTGCATATATTGAAGGATCTTTGCATCCCTGGGATAAACCCCTCTTCATCATGGTTTAAGAGCCTTTTAATGTGCTGTTGAATTCTGTTTGCTAGTATTTTGTTGAGGATTTTTGCATGTATGTTCATCAGAAATATAGGCCTGTAGTTTTCTTTCTTTGTGATATCTTTGTCTGGTTTCGGTATCAGGGTGATGGTGACCTCATAGAATCAGTTTGGGAATGTTCCTCTCTCTGCTTTTTTTTTTTTTCAGTATGTGGGCCTCTCACTGTTGCGGCCTCTCCCATTGAGGAGCACAGGCTCTGGACGCGCAGGCTCAGTGGCCATGGCTCATGGGTCCAGCCGCTCCGTGGCATGTGGCATCTTCCCAGACTGGGGCATGAACCCGTGTCCCCTTCATTGGCAGGCGGACTCTCAAACACTGCACCACCAGAGAAGCCCCCTCTGCTATATTTTTGAAGAGTTTGAGAGGGATAGGCGTTAGCTCTCCTCTAAATCTTTGTCTGTGAAGCCATCTGGTCCTGGGCTCTTGTTTATTGGAAGATTTTTAATCACAGTTTCAATTTCAGTGCTTGTGATTGGTCTGTTCATATTTTCTATTTCTTCCTGGTTCAGTTTCAGAAGGTTGTGCTTTTCTAAGAATTTGTCCATTTCTCCAGGTTGTCCATTTTATTGGCATATTGTTGCTCTTAATAATCTCTCATGATCCTCTGTATTTCTGCAGTGTCAGTTGTTACTTCTCCTTTTCCATTTCTAATACTGTTGATTTCAGTCTTTTCCCTGTTTTTCTTGATGAGCCTGTCTAATGGTTAATCAATTTTGTTTATCTTTTCAAAGAACCATCTTTTAGATTTATTGATCTTTGCTATTGTTTCTTTCATTTCTTTTTCATTTATTTCTAATCTGATATTTATGATTTCTTTCCTTCTGCTAACTTCGTGGGCTTTTTTGTTCTTCTTTCTCTAATTGCTTTAAGTGTAAGTTTAGGTTGTTTATTTGATATTTTTCTTGTTTCTTGAGGTAGGACTGTATTGCTATAAGTCTCCCTCCTAGAACTGCTTTTGCTGAATCCCATAGGTTTTGAGTGATCATGTTTTCATTGTCATTTGTTTCTAGGTTTTTTTGATTTCCTCTTTGAATTCTTCAGTAATCTTTCAGTTATTTAGTATTGTTTAGCCTCCCTGTGTTTGTATATTTTATTGGTTTTTTCTTTAGTTCATATATAGTCTCATAGCATTGTGGTCAGAAAAGATATTTCATACTATTTCAATTTTCTAAATTTACCAACGCTTGATTTGTGACCCAAGATATGATCTATCCTGGTGAATGTGCCATGAATACATGAGAAGAAAGTGTATTCTGCTGGTTTTGGATGAAATGTCCTATGAATATGTTAAATCAATCTTGTTTAATGTGTCATTTGAAGCTTGTGTTTTCTTATATACTTTCATTTTTGAAGATCTGTCCATTGGTGAAAAGATGGTGTTAAAATCCCCTACAATTATTGTGTTACTGTTAACTTTCCTTTTATGCCCATTTTTGGATTTGGTTGTTTGTTTTTTTGCTATTGAGCTGCATGAGCTGTTTATAAATTTTGGAGATTAATCCTTTGTCAGTTGCTTCATTTGCAAATATTTTCTCCCATTCTGAGGGTTGTATTTTGGTCTTGTTTATGGTTTCCTTTGCTGTGCAAAAGCTTTGAAGTTTCATTAGGTCCCATTTGTTTATCTTTGTTTTTATTTCCATTTCTCTAGGAGGTGGGTCCAAAAGGATCTTGCTGTGATTTATGTCATAAAGTGTTCTGCCTATGTTTTCCTCTAAGAGTTTGATAGTGTCTGGCCTTACATTTAGGTCTTTAATCAATTTTGAGTTTATTTTTATATATGGTGTTAGGGAATGATCTAATCTCATACATTTACATGTCCCTGTCCAGTTTTCCCAGCACCACTTATTGAAGAGGCTGTTCTTTCTCCACTATACATTCCTGCCTCCTTTATCAAAGATAAGTTGACCATATGTGCGTGGGTTTATCTCTGGGCTTTCTATGCTGTTCCATTGATCTATCTTTCTGTTTTTGTGCCAGTACCACACTGTCTTGATTACTGTAGCTTTGTAGTATAGTCTGAAGTCAGGGAGCCTAATTCCTCCAGCTCCGTTTTTCGTTCTCAAGATTGCTTTGGCTATTCAGGGTCTTTTGTTTTTCCAAACAAATTTTGAAATTTTTTGTTCTAGTTCTGTGAAAAATGCCAGTGGTAGTTTGATAGGGATTGCATTGAATGTGTAGATTCCTTTGGGTAGTAGAGTCATTTTCATAACATTGATTCTTCCAATCCAGAAGACTTAAATAGGCATTTCTCCAAAGAAGATATACAGACTGCCAACAAACACATGAAAGAATGCTCAACATCATTAATCATTAGAGAAATGCAAATCAAAACTACAATGAGATATCATCTCACACCAGTCAGAATGGCCATCATCAAGAAATCTAGAAACAATAAATGCTGGAGAGGGTGTGGAGAAAAGGGAACACTCTTGCACTGCTGGTGGGAATGTGAATTGGTACAGCCACTATGGAGAACAGTATGGAGGTTCCTTAAAAAACTAAAAATAGAACTACCATATGACCCAGCAATCCCACTACTAGGCATATACCCTGAGAAAACCATAATTCAAAAAGAGACATGTACCAAAATGTTCATTGCAGCTCTATTCACAATAGCCCAGAGATGGAAACAACCTAAGTGTCCATCATTGGATGAATGGATAAAGAAGATATGGCACATATATACAATGAAATATTACTCAGCCATAAAAAGAAAAGAAACTGAGCTATTTGTAATGAGGTGGATAGACCTAGAGTCTGTCATACAGAGTTAAGTAAGTCAGAAAGAGAAAGACAAATACCGTATGCTAACACATATATATGGAATTTTTAAAAAAATGTCATGAAGAACCTAGGGGTAAAACGGGAATAAAGACACAGACCTACTTGAGAATGGACTTGAGGATATGGGGAGAGGGAAAGGTAAGTTGTGACAAAGCGAAAGAGAGGCATGGACATATATACACTACCAAACGTAAGGTAGATCAATAGTGGGAAGCAGCCGCATAGCACAGGGAGATCAGCTCGGTGCTTTGTGACCACCTGGAGGGGTGGGATGGGGAGGGTGGGAGGGAGGGAGATGCATGAGGGAAGGGATGTGGGAACAGATGTATATGTATGACTGATTCACTTTGTTATAAAGCAGAAACTAATAAAAAAATTTCCTTTTATGGCTCTTAGCATTTGCCTTATGTATTGTGGTGCTCCTGTGTTGGGTGCATAAATATTTACAGTTGTTATATCTTCTTCTTAGATTGATCTCTTGATCATTACATAGTGTCCTTCTTTGTCTCTTGCAATAGTCTTGATTTTAAAGTCTATTTTGTCTGATATGAGAATTGCTACTCCAGCTTTCTTTTCATTTCCATTTGCAGGGAACGTCTTTTTCCATCCCCTCACTTTCAGTCTGTATGTGTCCCTAGTCTGAAGTGAGTCTTTTGTAGACAACATATATACGGGTCTTGTTTTTGGATCCATTCAGCCAGTCTATGTCTTTTGGTTGGAGCACTTCATCCCTTTACATTTAAGGTAATTATCAATATGTATGTTCCTATTACCATTTTCTTATTGGTTTTGGTTTCGTTTAGTAGGTCTTGTGTTTCCTGCCTAGAGAATTTCCTTTAACATTTGTTGTAAAGCTGCTTTGGTGACGCTGAATTCTCTTAGCTTTTGCTTGTCTGTCAAGGTTTTAATTCATCCATCAAATCTGAATGAGATTCTTGTTGTGTAGTGTATTCTAGGTTGTAGATTTTTCCCTTTCATAACTTTAAATATGTTCTGCCACTCCCTTCTGTCTTGCATAGTTTCTGCTGAAAGATCAGCTCTTAACCTTATGGGGATTCCCTTGCATGTTATTTGTTGCTTTTCCCTTGCTGCTTTTAATAGTTTTTTATTTGTATTTAATTTTTGATCCTTTGATTAATATGTGTCTTGGCATGTTTCTCCTTGGATATATCCTGTATGGGACTCTGAACTTCCTGGAGTTGATTGACTATATCTTTTTCCATTTTATGCGAGATTTCAACTATAATCTCTTCAAATATTTTCTCAGACTCTTTCTTTTACTCATCTTCTTCTGTGACCCCTGTAATTCAAATGTTGTGCATTTAATGTTGTACCAGAAGTCTCTGAGACTGTCCTCAATTCTTTTTATTCTTTTTTCTTTATTCTGCTCTGTGGTAGTTATTTCCACTATTTTGTCTTCCTGGTTACTTATCCATTCTTCTGCCTCAGTTATTCAGCTATTGATTCCTTCTAGGGAATTTTTAATTCATTTATTGCATTGTTCATCATTGTTTGTTTGCCCTTTAGTTCTTCTAAGTCCTTGTTAAATGTTTCGTGTATTTTCTCCATTGTATGTCCAAGATTTTGGATCACCTTTACTATCATTACTCTGATTTCTTTTTCAGGTGGAATGCCTATTTCCTCTTCATTTGTTTGGTCTGGTGGGTTTTTACTTTGCTCCTTCATATGCTGCATATTTCTCTGTCTTCCCATTTTGCTTAACTTACTGTGATTAGCATCTCCTTTTCGCAGGCTGTAAGTTCTTTGTTCCCATTGTTTTTGGTGTCTGCCCCCAGTGAGCAAAGTAGTTTCAGTGAGTTTTGTAGGCTTCCTGTTTAAGGGGACTGGTGCCTGTGTTCTGGTTAGTGAGGCTATATCTTGTCATTTTGGTGGTCAGGGCTGCATCTGGTAGTGTGTTTTAGGGTTTCTGTGAATTTAGTATGATCTTAGGCAGCCTGTCTGCTAATGGGTAGGTTTGTGTTATTGTCTTGTTAGTTGTTTGAGATAGGGCATCCAGCACTGGAGCTTGCCAGCTATTGGGTGGAGCTGGGTCTTAGCATTGAGATGAAGATATCTGGGAGAGCTCATGCTGATTGATATTACATAGGGCAGGGAGGTCTCTGGTGGTCCAATGTCCTGAACTTGGCTCTGCCACTTCAGGGGATCAGACCTGACACCTGACCAGAGCACCAAGACACTGTCAGCCACATGGCTCAGAAGAAAAGGGAGAAAAAAAGTAAGAAAAATATTTTTAATAAAATAAAATAATTAAAATTAATTTTTAATAGAAAAATTAAAATGGCAATAAAAAAGAAGAGAGTAACAAAACCTATAAACAAATCCACCAATGATAACAAGTGCTAAAAACTATACTAAGATAAACATTAAAATCAGAAACAAGTCAGTTGCAGACAGCAATCCCCAAGTCTTCAGTTGCTCTCAAAGTCCACCACCTCAATTTTGGGTTGATTCATTGTCTATTCAGGTATTCCACAGATGCAGCATACCTCAAGTTGATTGTGGGGATTTAATCCTCTGCTCGAAATCTGCACCAAGTAATTTCCCTTTCTCTTCTTTGTTTACACAGTTCCTGAGGTTCAGCTTTGGTTTTGGCTCTACCTCTGCATGTAGTTTGCCCTTAGGCTTCTGCTCAGTCCCAGACAGGACGAGGTTAAAGCAGAGGCTGATTAGTGGGCTCTGGCTCACTCATGCTGTGGGGAGTATGGAGTATGGTAGTTATCATTGGAATTCAGTGTGAGCCTGTGGGTGCAGAGGCCGGGATGATGTTGTAACAGCCTGAGGCGTGCCTTGTGTTCTCCCAGGGAACTTATCCCAGTATGACAGAAACCTGGCAGTGGCATGCTACACAGGGTCCTTGAGAGTGGGGGAGGGACGTGTGGATAGTGACCTGTGCTTGCACACAGGATTCTTGGTGATTGCAGCAGCAGCATTAGCATTGCATGCCTGTCTCTTGTGTCCGTGGTGATAGTCACGGCTTGTGCCCATCTCTGGAGCTCGCTTAGGTGGTGCTTTGCCTTCTTTGGGCAGACAGAGAAGGAATCCACTGTTCTCGTGTACCCCAGAAGAATGGTCTCTTGCCTCTTAAGCAGGTCCATTGTTTTTCCCAGACTCCCTCCCAGCTAGCTGTGGTGCACTAGCCCCCTTCAAGCAGTGTTCACGCAGCCAACCCCAGTCCTCTCCCTGGGATCTGACTTCTGAAACCTTAGCCTCAGCTGCCAACCCCCACTCACCTCAACGGACAAGCAGACAAGCCTCTCAGGCTGGTGAGTGTTGGTCAGCACTGAACCTCTGTGCGGGAATCTGTCCACTTTGCCCTCTGCACCCCTGTTGCTGCACTCTGCTCCATGGCTCCAAAACTTCCCCTCAACCACCAGCCGTGTTCACCAGTGAAGGGCCTTCCTAGTGCATGGAAACTTTTCTTCCTTCACAGCTCCCTCTCAGAGGTGCAGGTCCCAACCTTATTCTTTTGTCTCTGTTTTTCTTTTTTCTTTTGTCCTACCCAGGTAAGCGGGGATTTTCTTGCATTTTGGGAGGTCTGAGGTTTTCTGCCAGTGCTCAGTAGGTGTTCTGTAGGAGTTGTTCTACATGTAGATGTATTTTTGAAGTATTTGTGGGGATAAAGGTGATCTCCACATCTTACTTCTCCGCCATCTTGAAGGTCTATAGCAATACAATCTTACCTCAAGAAACAAGAAAAGTTTCAAATAAACAATCTATCATTACACCTAAAGCAATTAGAGAAAGAAGAAGAACAACAACAAAAAAAACCCAAAGTTAGCAGAAAGAAAGAAATCATAAAGATCAGATCAGAAGTAAATGAAAAAGAAATTAACGAAACAATAGCAAAGATCAGTAAAACTAAAAGCTAATTCTTTGAGAAGATAAACAAAATTGATAAACCATTAGCCAGACACATCAAGCAAAAAAGGAAGAAGACACAAATCAATAGAAATAATAGAAATGAAAAAGGAGAAGTAACAACTGACACTGCAGAAATACAGAGGATCATGAGAGATTATTACAAGCAACTATATGTCAATAAAATGGACAACCTGGAGAAATGGACAAATTCTTAGAAAAGCACAACCTTCTGAAACTGAACCAGGAAGAAATAGAAAATATGAACAGACCAATCACAAGTAATGAAATTGAAAGTGTGATTAAAAATCATCCAACGAACAAAAGCCCAGTACCAGATGGTTTCACAAGTGAATTCTATCAAATATTTAGAGAAGAGCTAATACCTATCCTTCTCAAACTCTTCCAAAATATAACAGAGGGAAGAACACACCCAAACTCATCCTACAAGGCCACCATCACCCTGATACCAAATCCAGACAAAGATGTCACAAAGAAACAAAACTACAGGTCAAATCACTGATGAATATAGATGCAAAAGTCCTCAACAAAATACTAGCAAACAGAATCCAACATCACATTTAAAAGATCATACACCATGAGCAAGTGGGGTTTATCCCAGGAATGCAAGGATCCTTCAATATATGCAAATCAATCAATGTGATACACCATATCAACAATTTGAAGGATAAAAAACATATGATCACCTCAGAAAAAGTTTCCGACAAAATTCAAACCAATTTTTGATAAAAATAACACTCCAGAAGTAGGTATAGAGGGAACCTACCTCAAAATAATAAAGGCCATATATGACAAACACACAGCCAACATCATTCTCAATGGTGAAAAACTGAAACTATTTCCTCAGATCAGGAACAAGACAAGGTTGCACACTCTCCCTACTATTATTCAACATAGTTTTGGAATTTTTAGCCATAGCAATTAGAGAAGAAAAAGAAAAAAAAAAGGAATCCAAATTGGAAAAGAAGAGTTAAAACTGTCACTGTTTGCAGATGACATGAAACTATATATAGAGGATCCTAAATATGCTACCAGAAAACCACTAGACCTAATCAATGAATTTGGTAAAGTAGCAGGATACAAAATTAATGCACAGAAATCTCTTTCTAAAAAACGCTAAAAAATCTGATAGAGAAATTAAGAAAACATTCCAATTTACCATTGCAACAAAAAGAATAAAATAACTAGGAATAAACCTATAAGGAGACAAAAGACCTGTATGCAGAAAACTATAAGACACTGATGAAAGAAACTGTAGATGATTCAAACAGATGGAGAGATATACCATGCTCTTGGGTTGAAAGAATCAACATTGTGAAAATGACTATACTACCCAAAGCTAACTACAAATTCAATGCAATCCCTACCAAACTACCAATGGCATTTTTCACAGAACTAGAATAAAAAATTTCACAATTTGTATGGAAACACAAAAGACCTTGAATAGCCAAAGCAATCTTGAGAACGAAAAACAGAGCTGGAGGAATCAGGAGCCCTGACTTCAGAGTATACTACAAAGTTACAGTAATCAAAACAGTATGGTACTGGTACAAAAATAGATTCATCAATGAAACAGAATAGAAAGTCTAGAAATAAACCCACAAACTTATGATTAATTAATCTATGAATAAGGAAGAAAGAATATACAATGGAAAAAAGACAGTCTATTCAGTAAGTGGGGCTGGGAATTCTGGACAGCTGCATTTTAATCAATGAAATTAATTTTCTCACTCCATATACATAATATACTCAAAAAACCTAAATGTAATACTGGAAACCAGAAATTTCCTAGAAGAAAACATAGGCATAACACTTTTTGACACAAATCATAGCAATATTTTTTGGATCTATCTCCTAAGGAAATTTTTTTTAAAAAAGGAAAAATAAGTAAATGGGACCTAATTAAACTTAAAAGTTTTTGCACAACAAAGGAAACCATAACAAAATGAAAAGACTACCTACTGAATGTGAGAAACTATTTGCAAATGATATGACCAATAAGGAGTTAATATCTAAAATATATAAACAGTTCATACAACTCAATATCAAAAAAACAACAACCCTATTCAAAAATGGGCAGAAGACCTGAATTGACATCTTTCCAAAGAAGATATACAGAGGGCCAACAGTTACATGAAAAGATGCTCAACATTGCTAATCATCAGAAAAATGAAAATCAAAACAAAAATTAGGTATCACCTCACACCTGTCAGAACAGCCATCCTCAAAAAGTCTACAGATAACAAAGGTTGGTGAGAATGTGGAGAAAAGGGAACATTCCTGCACTGTTGGTTGAAATGTAAATTAGTGCAGTCACTATGGAAAACATTATGGAGTTTCCTCAAAAAAGTAAAAATATAACTACTATATGATCAAGCAATTCCACTCCTGGTTATATATCCAATGAAATTGAAAACACTAATTTGAAAATATACATGCACCCCAAATATGCATAGCAGCATCATTTACATTAGCAAAGATATTAAAGCAACCTAAGTGTCCATCAGCAAATGAATGGATAAAGAAAATGTAGTATAAATATGGAAAACTAATATCCATAAAAAGGAATTAAATTTTGCTATTTGCCGCAACATGGATAGACTAGGAGGGCATTATACTTAGTGAAATAAGTCAGATAGAGAATGACAAATACTGTATGTCATCACTTATATGTGGAGTCCAAAAAATAAAATGAATGAATATAACAAAACAGAAAGAGAGTCACAGATATAAAGAAGAAACTAGTGGTTACCAGTGAGGAGAAGTGTGATGGGAGGGACAAGATGGTATAAGGCATTAAGAGGCGCAAAGTATGTATAAAATAAATGAGCCACGAGAGTATTGTGCAGTACATGTAATATAGCCAATGTTTTATAACAACTTTTAACGGAATATAATTTACAAAAATTTTGAATCAGTCTTTTGTATATCTGAAACTAACATAATATTGTAAATCAAGTCTACCTCAATTTAAAAAAGAAAGAAATATTGGCAAGTGTGTGAAAAAAGGGAACTATTGTACACTGTTGGTGATGATGTAAAATGAGGCAAATGCTATGATAAACACTATGGAGGCTCCTCAAAAATGTTTTTAAAAGAACCTTGATTCTTTTTATATGATATGATTTCATCAATCCCATTTCTCAGTATATATCCAAAAATGAAAATAAAATCAGGTTCTTGACTGATGTTTGCAGTCCCATGTTCACTGCAGTATTAGTCACAGTAACCAAGATAAGGAAACAACAAAATGTCTGAGAGATAAGTGGATCATAAAAATGTGATATATACATAAAGTGGAATACTATTTGGCCTTTATATAGAAAGAAAACCTGCAATATATGAATGAACCCTGAGGACATTATGCCAGGTGAAATAAGCCAGTTACAGAAGAACAAATACTTCATGATACAATTTATATTAGATATCTAAAATAGTCACCTTCATAGAAGCAGGGAACATAATGGTGCTTTCCAGGGGCAAGAGGGAGGAGAAAGTGAGAGTTGTTATTCAGGGTGTATAAAGTTTCAGTTATGCAAGATGAATAATTTCTAGAGCTCTGCCATAAAACATCATACCTATAGTTAACAATACAGTATTGTACACAAAATAATTTGTTAGGAGGGTAGATCTCATGTTAAATATTCTTACCACACACACACACACACACACACACACACACACAGAGTATGTGATTGATAGTATTGCACTTGAAGCGATGAAATAAATGAAGAGATCTCAAGATGTTAAAGGTCAGGTTTTATGGTGCACTGAAGGCCCTTCAAGGAAATAGTTGAGAAAATAGGAGAAAAAAATAAGCAGGAAGGGAAGATTTGCTGCAGTCATTTGATATTATGAAGTTCATCATGAACTTTGCTACAGTTTGGAAGCAATAACTCAGTAAATTAACAAAGATAATTGAGTGGAAAGGGGCACATTGTAACTTACGGACTTTAGACATGCTCTGAGGGGGGATTGTTTTGTGGATATCCAGGTGTTAGAAGCCACCTAGAGCACAATGAATGGTCCATAAATTTTATTTATCCATTCATCTACCAACTGGCCATTTACATTATTTCCATGTCTTGTCTATTGTATTTAAATAAAAGTGTAATAAATACAGGGGTGATGATATCTTCTCAGGACAGTGTCTTTGTTTACTTTGGATAAATTCCCAAAAGTGATAATATGGGAATTCTTTTTTTTTCAACTTTTTATGGTGTTAAAATTCACATAACCTAACTGACCATTTTAACCATCTTTAAGTATACAAATCAGTGGTATTAAAAACATTCACACAGGGCTTCCCTGGTGGTGCAGTGGTTGAGAGTCCGCCTGCCGATGCAGGGGACACGGGTTCGTGTCCCGGTCTGGGAGGATCCCACATGCCACGGAGAGGCTGGGCCTGTGAGCCGTGGCCGCTGAGCCTGCACGTCTGCAGGCTCTGCTCTGCAGCAGGAGAGGCCACAATGGTGAGAGGCCTGTGTATCGCCAAAAAAAAAAAGTTCACGCATTTCCTCTAAGATCAGGAACAAGACAAGGATGTCTACTCTCATTACTTTTATTCAACATAGTTTTCGAAGTCTTAGCCACCACAGTCAGAGAAGAGAAAGGAAAAACGGAATCCAAATTGAAAAGAAGCAGTTAAACTGTCACTGTTTGCAGGTGACATAATACTATACATAGAAAATTCTAAAGATGCTATCAGAAAACTAGTAGAGCTCATCAAAGAATTTGGTAAAGTTGCAGAATACAAAATTAATACACAGAAATATGTTGCATTCCTATACACTAACAACAAAAGATCAGAAGGAGAATTTCAAGAAACAATTCCATTTACCATTGCATCAAAAGAATAGAATACCTAGGAATAAACCTACCTAAGGAGGAAAAAGACCTGTATACAGAAAACTATAAGATACTGATGAAAGAAATTAAAGATGACAGAAGCAGATCAAAAGATAGGCATGCTCATGGATTGGAAGAATCAATATTGTGAAAATGACTATATTACCCAAAGCAATCTACAGATTCATTGCAATCCCTATCAAATTACTAATGGCATTTTTCACAGAACTAGAACAAAAAAATCCTTAAAATGTGTATGGAGACAAAAAAGATCCTGAATAACAAAAGCAATCTTGAGAAAGAAAAACGGAGCTGGAGGAATCAGGCTCCCAGACTTCAGACTATACTACAAAGCTACAGTTATCAAAACGGTATGATACTGGCACAAAAATAGAAATATAGATCAATGGAACAGGATTGAAAGTGCAGAGATAAACCCACACACCTATGGTCAAGTAATCTATGACAAAGGAGGCAAGGCTATACAATGGTGTAAAGATAGTCTCTTCAATAAATGGTACTGTGAAAACAGGACAGCTACGTGTAAAAAATGAAAGTAGAACACTCTTTGACACCATATACAAAAATAAGCCCAAAATGGATTAAAGTCCTAAATGTGACACTGGACACTATAAAACTCTTAGAGGAAAACACAGGCAGAACGCTTTCTGACATAAATCACAGCAATATCTTTTTGATCCATCTCCCAGAATAATCAAACTCAAAAGCTTTTGCACAGCAAAGGAAACCATAAACAAAACTAAAAGACACCCCACAGAATGGGAGAAAATATTTGCAAATTATGTGATCAACAGGGAGTAGTCTCCAAAATTTACAAACAGCTCATGAGGTTTAATATCATCAAAATAAACAACCCAATCAAAAAATTAGCAGAAGATCTAAATAGACATTTCTCCAAAGAAGACATACAGGTGGACAAGAGGGACATGAAAAGATGATGAACATCAATAATTATTAGAGAAATGTAAATCAAAACTACACTGAGATATCACCTCACACCATTTAGAATGGCTATTATCAAAATATCTACAAACAATAACTGCTGGAGAGGGTGTGGAGAGAAGGGAACCCTCCTACACTGTTGGTGGGAATGTAAATTGGTGCAGCCACTATGGAGAACAGTATGGAGGTTCCTTAAAAAACTAAAAATTGAGCTACCATATGATCCTGCAGTCCCACTCCTAGGCATACACCCAGAGAAATACATGGTCCAAAATGATGCATGCACCCAATATTCATTGCAGCATTGTTAACAATAGTTAAGACATGGAAGCAACATAAATGTCTATCGACAGAGGAAAGGATAAAGAAGATGTGGTACATATATAAAATGGAATATTACTCAGCCATTAAAAAGAATGAAATAATGCCATTTGCAACAACATGGATGTATCTAGAGATTGTCATACTGAGTAAAGTAAGTCAGACAGAGAATGTGAAATATCGTATGATATCACATACGCTGAATCTAAATAAAATGATACAAATGAACTTATTTACAAAACAGAAACATAGTCAGAGACTGAGAGAATGAACTTATGGTTACTGGGGGGAAGGGTGGGGGAAAAGGATAGTTAGGGAGTTTGGAATTGACATGTACACACTGCTACATTTAATATAGATATCAAATAAGGACTTACTGTATAGCACAGGGAACTCTGGTCAATATTTTGTAACAACTCCTGGGAAAAGAATTTGAAAAAGAATAGATGCATGTAAATGTAAAACTGAATCATTTTGCTATACACCTGAAATTAATACAACATTGTTAATCAACTATACTCCACTATAAAATAAAAAGTTAAAAAATTTTTTTAATTTAAAGTAAACATTCACATTATTGTGCAGCCATCATCACCATCCATTCCCCACAACTCCTTTCATCTTTTGAATCTGAAACTCTATACCTATTAATTAATTTCCCATTCTCCCCTCCTCCCAGTCTGTGGAAACCACCATTATATGTTTTATTTATGATTTTAACTCTAACTATCTCCTATTCAGTGAATCATTCAGTATTTCTCTTGTTGTGACTTTTATTTCACTTTATGTAACATCCTGAAGGTCCATCCATATTGTAGTACATGTCATCTTTCCTTCCTTTTTACGGATTAATAATATTCTACTGTGTGTATACACCACCTTTGCTTATCAATTCATCCCTGAACAGACATGTTTTAATTGTTATGAATAGTTTTTAATTTTTTTTGAGGAACTTCCATACTGTTTTCCATTGTGGCTGAACCAGTTTACATTCACACCAATAATGTACAAGGCTTCCCTCTTCTCCACATTCTCCTTAACACTTGTTATTTCTTCTGTTTTTCATAATCGACACTCTAACAGGTAATATATTATTGTGGTTTTGATTTGCAATTTCCTGGTGATTGGTGATGTTGAGCACATTTGTATGTACCTGTTGGCCATCTATATGTCTTCTTTGGGGAAATGTTTATTCAGATCTTCTGCCCATTTTAATTTGGATAATTTGGTTTTTTGATATTGAGTAGTATGAGTTTTATGCATTTTGAATATTAACCCCTTATCAGATAAATGATTTGCAAATAGTTTCTCCCATTCAGTAGGTTGCCTTTTCATCTAACCAATGGTTTACTTTTGCTGTATGGAAGATTTTTTTTTAAAGGAAGATTTTTAGTTAGATATAATCCAATTTGTTTATTTTTCTTTTGTTGGCTTTGCTTTGGGTGCCAAATTCAAAAATATCTTTGCTAAAACCAGTGTCAAGGGGCTTATTGCCAAGTTTTCTTCTAGGAGTTTTATGGTTTCTTGTCTTACAGTCAAGTCTTTAATCCATCTTTAAGCTTTGTGTATGTTGTAAGATAGTGGTACAGTTCCATTCTTTTGAATGTGTCTGCCCAGTTTTCCCAGAACCACTTATTGAAGATCCTGTGCTTTACCCATTGTATATTCATGTCTCCTTTATTGTAAATTAACTGACTATATATGTGTGGATTTATCTCTGAGTTGTTCTGTTCCATGGATCTATGAGTCTGTTTTAATGCCAACAGCATACTCTGTTGATTACTATAGCTTTGTAATATAAACAAATCAGGATGCATGATGCCTCCAGCTTTTTGCTTCTTTCTCAAGATTGCTTTGGCTATTTAGGGTCTTTTGTGCTTCCATACAAATTTTAGGATTGATTTTTCTATCTATGTAAAAAAATACCATTAAATTTTTGATAGGAATTGTACTGAATTTGTAGATTGCTTTGGGTAGTATGGACATTTTAACAATGTTAATTCTTCCAAATAATCAGCATGGAATATTTTCCACTTATTTGTGTCTTATTCAATTGCTTTCATCAATGTCTTATAGTTTTCAGAGTACAGATCTTTCACCTCCTTGGATAAATTTATTTCTAGGTATTTTATTGATTTGATGCAATTGTACATGGGATTGATTTCTTAAATTCTCTTTCTGATAGTTCATTCTGGATGTATAGAAATACAACAGATTATTATTTATTGATTTTGTATCCTGCAACTTTACTTATTTTATTTACTAATTCTAACAATATTTTGTGGGTTTAGGGTTTTCTATATATAATATCATGTCATCTGAAAATAGAAACAGTTTTATTTCCTTTCAGATGTGAATGCCCTTACGTTTTGCCTAATTGCCCTGGCTAGGACTTCCAATACTATATAGAATAAAAGTAGTCTTGTTCCTGACCTTTGAGGAAAAGTTTGAAGATTTTCACCATTGAATATAATGTTAGTTGTGAATTTATCATGTATGGTCTTTATTATGTTGAGGTATACTCCCACTACACTCACTTTTTAAAGAGTTTTTAATAAAATAAATGGATGTTGGATTTTGTCAATTTTTTCCCTGTGTCTATTGAAATGGTCATATTTTTATCCTTTATTTTGTCCATATGGTACAGAAAATATGAATTTAGTTTACTAACATTTTGTTCAAGATTTCTATGTCTAAATTTATCCAGAATATTGGCCTATAATTTTCTTTTCATATAATATCCTCATCTGATTTTGATAGCAGGGTAATGGTGGCCTCATATAATGAGTTTGGAGATGTTTCCTCTCCTCAATTTTTGGAAAAGTTTGATAATGATTGGTATTAATTCTTTAAAAGTTTTGGAGAATTCACCAGTGAAGCCATATGTTTCTGAACTTTGTGTCTTGGGAGGGTTTTGATTACTTATTCAATCTCCTAACTAGTATATTCAGATTTTCCATTTCTTCATAATTCAGTCTTGGTAGGTTGTATGACTTTAGGAATTTACCATTTTTTAAAATAGTTTATCCAGCTTGTTGGCATAGAATTTTGCATAGTAGTCTCTTGTGAACCTTTGTATTTTGATGTATCAGTTGTAATTTCTTCTCTATCATTTCTAATTTTATTTATCTGAGTTCTGCCTTTTGTTTTTCCTGGTGAGTCTAGTTACTGATTTGTCTGTTTTGTTTGTCTTTTCCATAAACCAGCTCTTAGTTTCACTGATCTTTTCTACTACTTTTGTTGTCTCTATTTTATTCATTTCTGCTCTGATGTTTGTTATTTTATTTCTTCTACCAACTTTGGGTTTAGTTTGTTTTACTTTTATTTTCTTCTTCCTTTAGAGGTAAATAAGTTGTTTCTTTGAGATCTTTCTTATTTCTTAATGTAGGCATTTATCACTATCAACTTCCCTCTTAAAACTGCTTTTGCTGCATTCCATAAGTTAAGTTTGTTTCGTGACCTAACATATAATCTGTTCTGAAGAGCAACCAATGTGTGCTTGAGAAGAATGTGTGTTCTGAGGGGGATCAAGATGGAAGAGTAGGAGGACATGGAGCACCCATCCTCCCCCTCAAAAAACAAAAGAAAAATATATCTATATGTGGAACAATTCTCATGGAAAACTAACTAGAAACTAGCAGAAGAACTTCTACTCAACCAAATGTTCAAAAAAGATCTCCTCGGGCTTCCCTGGTGGCACAGTGGTTGGGAGTCCGCCTGCTGATGCAGGGGACACGGGTTTGTGCCCTGGTCAGGGAAGATCCCACATGCCATGGAGTGGCTGGGCCCGTGAGCCATGGCCACTGAGCCTGCACGTCCCGAGCCTGTGCTCTACAATGGGAGAGGCCACAACAGTGAGAAGCCCGTGTACTTCAAAAAAAAGAAAAGAAAAAGAAAAAGAAAGATCTCCTCATAACTGCATAGGATGGGAAAAAAAGTATCGCATTGGGACCTGCACCCTAGGAGGGATCTGAAAGGAAGTGAAGGTAAAAATGAGTGGACAAGCAACAGTCTGGGCATCCCAGTCCTGGGGTCTGGTGTGTAGGAGACAAGCCTCCTTGACTGCTAGGAGAACTGCTGGGACAGACAGAAAGGCTGGAGACACCTAGATTTTACTCGTGAGGAGTTCATACATGACGGCTCACCAGCAATCAAATGGAGAGAGCTTTGTGCTGGTGGCTGCCACCTCACTGAAGTCCACAATCTGAATGAGGTGAACGCCCTAGCTCCACTCACTCCACACTACAGCCTGGTGTGAGATCTGGGCCAACCAGGCCCTGAGAAAAGACTTGGTTTAGGTACACAGAGAGAGGCTGTGGGGCCTAGGGTGTGATCTAAGTGGGATGGTGTTGGCCATTGTCAGTTCACACTTGGGGTGGCATTGCAGGAGTGTGCAGCAGCTTACCACTGAATACCACATAGACAGGGCTTGGGAGAGGTCTTGATCTACCTATGTAGAGACAGTCTTGGGAGCCTGGGATGTGAGCTGTGTGACTGCAGCCATTGTCACTGCATACAGGAACACACACAGTGGTTCATCTCCCAGCAAGAACACCACAGGTCTGCCAACTCCATGCTGCATATTAGTGATGGATCTGGGGCAGACAGGTCCTGGAAGATGATTGTCACAAAGGCAGCCCAGATCTCTGGTGGCAGTGCAGCCGCCTCAATTCCTATAGCCATAACACCCTAGCTCCCAGTTCCAGCCTACACCACATCACAACCTTGCACTAGATCTGGGAAAACAGAGAGAGGAGAGGATGCAACACTGGGCTGCTTCTGA
The DNA here is from genome assembly GCF_949752795.1 of Hyperoodon ampullatus. Classification (NCBI taxonomy): domain Eukaryota; kingdom Metazoa; phylum Chordata; class Mammalia; order Artiodactyla; family Ziphiidae; genus Hyperoodon; species Hyperoodon ampullatus. The sequence goes on from NC_136933.1 coordinate 1,964,972, forward strand.
GTGGAGCCAAGAACGTCTACACAGATGGCACATAGATCCTGTGTGACCACACGGGTTTCATTTGCTTCAGAAATCACCTCCTTTGGGGCAGGGCATGCACTCAAGGGCAACAGAGCCTGATTAAGCTCAACACACAACAACTACTCCAAAAACTAGGAGCCTACCTCACCGCTGACAGAACAGTAAAAGCCACAGAGCAGAGGAAGTCCTGCCTCACACCCTGAACAAATTTTAGACTTTCCAACACTAATCACATCTCCAATTAAGGGGGTAACAGCCAGCACACCCCGAGGAAAGACATGGCTGGTGTCCATATCAAAACCAACCCTTGTCCCAAAGACGATGGACACACACAGTCTACACAGGGATATTCTCAAATAAAAACACCCATTCAAGATCACAGTATATAACTGTTTCACCTAAACATATAGACACAGAGAAAGTTAAATAAAATAAAATAGACAAAATACTGCCAATTAAAAGAGCAAAAAATGTTCCCTGAATGAACAAATAATGAAACAGCTCACCAGTCTACCAGACACTGAGTTCAAAAAGGTGGTAAAAAATGCTAACTGAATTAAGAAAAATTACCAATAGAAACACAGATCACTGTAATAAGGAACTAGAAACTATAAAAATGAACCAGTCAAAAATAGATGATTCAATTACCAAGATAAAGAGCAATCTAGAAGCAGAAAATAGCTGACTGAATGACTTAGAACAACAAAGTAATCTGTAAGATAGAAAAAAGGAAATCACCCAATCAGAACAGCAGACAAAAGACAAATGAAAAAATGAAAGCAACATATGAGATCTATGGGATATTATAAAATGTGCTAATCTACTCATAATGGGAGTTCCAGAAGGAGAAGAGAGAAGGGGATTGAAAATGTATTTGAAGAAATTCTGGCTTAAAACTTCCCAAACCTAAAGAAGGAAACAAATATCCAGGTACAGGGAGCACAGGGTCCCAAACAAGATGAGCCCAAACAGAACTACAACAGGGCATATCATAATTAAAATTGCAAAAAGTGAAAGATAAAGAGATGTGTCTAAAGCCATCAAGAGAAAACAAAGAGTCAGTTACAAGGGAAACCATATAGGGTTATTGGTTGATTTCTCTGCAGAGACTTTGCAGGCCTGAAGGGAGGGGCATGATATATTCAAAGTCCTGAAAGGGAAAAACATGCAACATAATCTACTCTACCCACCAAGATTAGCATTTAGAATAGAAGGAGAGATAAAGGTTTCTCAGACAAGCAAAAACTAATAGAATTAAGCAGTACTAAATGTACCCTAAAAGAAATATTGAAGGGACTTCTCTAAATGTAAAAGATGCAAGAATCTACAGGAAAAGGAAAATCACAATATGAAAGACAAATATATAGTAAGGATTGAAGCTCACTTAAATAAGCCAGTATATAGATTTTAAAACAATTTTAAAAATTGTAAAACGATTATAACTACAATGAAAAGTAAAAGAATAAGCATTAAGATGTGAAATAGAACATCAAAATCTCAAAATGTGGGAGAGAGCCGGAGGAAGATGGCGGAAGAGTAAGACGCGGAGATCACCTTCCTCCCCACAGATACATCAGAAATTCATCTACACGTGGAACAACTCCAACAAAACACCTACTGAACGCTGACAGAAGACCTCAGACCCCCCAAAAGGCAAGAAACTCCCCACATACCTGGGTAGGTCAAAAGAAAAAAAGAATAAACAGAGACAATAGGATATGGATGGGACCTGCACCAGTGGGAGGGAGCTGTGAAGGAGGGAAGGTTTCTACACACTACAAGCCCCTTCGCGGGCAGAGACTGCAGGTGGCGGAGGGGGAAAGCTTCGGAGTAGCGGAGGAGAGCACAGCGACAGGGGTGCGGAGGGCAAAGTGGAGAGATTTTGGCACAGAGGTTCGGTGCCCTCAGGCACACACCAGCCCGAGAGGCTTGTCTGCTCGGGCGCCGGGGCGGGCGGGGCTGGGAGCTGAGGCTAGTGTATCGGCTTTCAGTCGGAGCGCAGGGAGAGGACTGGGGCTGGTGGCGGGAATAGAGCCTGAAGGGGTTAGTGCTAGCCCAGAGGGAGTCCGGGGAAAGGGTCTGGAGCTGCCGGAGAAGCAAGAGACTTTTTTCCCTTTTGTTGCCTGATGCGCGAGGAGAGGGCATTCCCCTCCCTCCCCTCTGCCTGAGTGAGCCAAAGCCCCCGAATCAGTGGCTCCTTTAAACCCGTCCTGTCTGAGCGAAGAACGGACGCCCTCCAGCGACCTACGTGCAGAGGCGGGGCCAGGTCCAAGGCTCAGACCCGGGAGTTGTGAGAGCAGAGACAGTGAAATCTCTCTGTGCAGCCTCGGAGGCAGCAGATTAAAGCTCCACGGTCCATTTGATGTGCCCTGCCTCTGTGGAGTGCATGAATGGACAGCGAATCATCCCAAATTGAGGAAGTGGACTTTGAGGACAAGATTTAAGACTTTCCCCCCTCTTTCCTCTTTTTACAATGAATTATCCCAAATTAAGGAGGTGGACTTAGCAAGATTTCAGACTTCTCGCCCTTTTCCTCTTTTTACAACGAATTATCCCAAATCGAGGAGGTGGACTTGGAGAGCAAGATTTTTGATTTTTCCCCCTGCTCTCTTTTTGTGAATGTGTATGTGTAATCTTCTGTGTAAGATTCTCTCTGTATAGCTTTGCTTCCACCATATGTCCCAGGGTTCTATCGGTTCGTGTTTTTTTTCAAAAATTACTTTTTAATTTTAATAACGCTACTATATTTCATACTTTATTCTATTTTACATTACCTGCTCTTTCTTTTTTTCTTACCTTCCCTTCCTCCCTCCCTCGCTCCGCTCCTCCTTTCCTTCTTTCTTTTTCTTTCCTCCCTCTCTCCCTCCCACCCTTCTTCTTTCCACTTTCTTTTTCTTTCCTTCCTCCCTCCCTCCCTCCTGTCTTTCTTTCTTTCTTTCCTTCCTCCCTCCCTCCCTTCTTCCATTCACTCTTCCTTTTGCTTTCATTCCTCCCTCCCTCCCTCCTTTCTTTCCTTCTTTCTTTCCATCCTTCCTCCCTCCCTCCCTCCTTTCTTTCTTTCTTCCTTCCTTCCTTCCTTTCTTCCCTTCTTCCTTTCTTTCCCTCTCTCTTTCTTTCTTCTACTAATTCTTTCTTTCTACTTTTTCTCACTGTTATTGTGAGCCGGGTGGATGAAAGGCTCTTGGTGCTGCAGCCAGGAGTCAGTGCTGTGCCTCTGAAGTGGGAGAGCCAATTTCAGGACACGGGTCCACAAGACACCTCCCATCTCCACATAATATCAAGCAGTGAAAATCTCCCAGGGATCTTCACTCTCAACACCAGCACCCAGCTTCAGTCAATGACCAGCAAGCTACAGTGCTGGTCACCCTATGCCAAGCAACTAGCAAGGCAGGAACACAACCCCACCCATTAGCAGAGAGGCTACTTAAAAACATAATAGGGCCACAGGCACCCCAAAACACACCACCAGACGTGGACCTGTCCACAAGAAAGACAAGATCGAGCCTCAACCACCAGAACACAGGCATTAGTCCCCCCCACCAGGAAGCCTACACAACCTACTGAAACAACCTTAGCCACGGGGGACAGATATCAAAAACAATGGGAACTACGAATCTGCAGCCTGCAAAAAGGAGACCCCAAACACAGTAACATAAGCAAAATGAGAAAGCAGAAAAACACACAGCAGGTGAAGGAGCAAGATAAAAACCTACCAGACCTAACAAATGAAGAGGTAATAGGCAGTCTACCTGAAAAAGAATTCAGAATAATGATAGTAAAGCTGATCCAAGATTCTATTTCCAAGATCCAAAATCTTGGAAATAGAATAGACAATATGCAAGAAACAGTTAACAAGGACCGAGAAGAACTAAAGATGAATCAAGCATCGATTAAAAACACAATAAATGAAATGAAAAATACTCTAGATGGGATCAATAGCAGAATAACTGAGGCAGAAGAACGGATAAGTGAGGTGGAAGATAAAATAGTGGAAATAACTGATGCAGAGCAAAATAAAGAAAAAAGAATGAAAAGAATAGAGGACAGCCTCAGAGACCTCTGGGACAACATTAAACGCACCAACATTCGAATTATAGGGGTTCCAGAAGAAGAAGAGAAAAAGAAAGGGACTGAGAAAATATTTGAAGAGATTATAGTTGAAAACTTCCCTAATATGGAAAGGAAATAGTTAATCAAGTCCAGGAGGCACAGAGAGTCCCATACAGAATAAATCCAAGGAGAAATACGCCAAGACACATATTAATCAAACTGTCAAAAATTAAACACAAAGAAATCATATTAAAAGCAGCAAGGGAAAAACAACAAATAACACACAAGGGAATCCCCATCAGGTTAACAGCTGATCTCTCAGCAGAAACTCTAAAGCCAGAAGGGAGTAGCAGGACATAATTAAAGTGATGAAGGAGAGAAACCTGCAACCAAGATTACTCTACCCAGCAAGGATCTCATTCAGATTTGATGGAGAAATTAAAACATTTACAGACAAGCAAAAGCTGAGAGAGTTCAGCACCACCAAACCAGCTTTACAACAAATGATAAAGGAACTTCTCTAGGCAAGAAACACAACAGAAGTAATATACCTACAATAACGAACCCAAAGCAATTAAGGAAATGGGAATAGAAACATACATATCAATAATTACCTTAAATGTAAATGGACTAAATGCTCCCACCAAAAGACACAGAGTGGCTGAATGGATACAAAAACAAGACCCATATATATGCTGTCTACAAGAAACCCACTTCAGACCTAGAGACACATACAGATTGAAAGTAAGGTGATGGAAAAAGATATTCCATGCAAATGGAAATCAAAAGAAAGCTGGAGTAGCAATTCTTATATCAGACAAAATAGACTTTAAAATAAAGTCTATTAGAAGAGACAAAGAAGGACAATACATAACGATAAAGGGATCGATCCAAGAAGAAGATATAACAATTGTAAATATTTATGCACCCAACATAGGAGCACCTCAATACATAAGGCAAATACTAACAGCCAAAAAAGGGGAAATCGACAGTAACACAATCATAGTAGGGGACTTTAACACCCCACTTTCACCAATGGACAGATCATCCAAAATGAAAATAAATAAGGAAACACAAGCTTTAAATGATACATTAAACAAGATGGACTTAGTTGATATTTATAGGACATTCCATCCAAAAACAACAGAATACACATTTTTCTCAAGTGCTCATGGAACATTCTCCAGGATAGAAAATATCTTGTGTCACAAATCAAGCCTTGGTAAATTTAAGAAAATTGAAATTGTATCAAGTATCTTTTCCGACCACAATGCTATGAGACTAGACATCAATTACAGGAAAGGATCTGTAAAAAATACAAACACATGGAGGCTAAACAATACACTACTCAATAACGAAGTGATCACTGAAGAAATCAAAGAGGAAATTTAAAAATACCTAGAAACAAATGACAATGGAGACACGACGACCCAAAACCTATGGGACGCAGCAAATGCAGTTCTAAGGGGGAAGTTTATAGCAACACAATCCCACCTTAAGAAACAGGAAACATTTCGAGTAAACAACCTGACCCTGCACCTAAAGCAATAAGAGAAAGAAGAACAAAAAACCCCCAAAGTTAGCAGAAGGAAAGAAATCATAAAGATCAGATCAGAAATAAATGAAAAAGAAATGAAGGAAACGATAGCAAAGATCAACCAAACTAAAAGCTGGTTCTTTGAGAAGATAAACAAAATTGACAAACAATTAGCCAGACTCATCAAGAAAAGAAGGGAGAAGACTCAAATCAGTAGAATTAGAAATGAAAAAGGAGAAGTAACAACTGACACTGCAGAAATACAAAAGATCATGAGAGATTACTATAAGCAACTCTATGCCAATAAAATGGACAAGCTGGAAGAAATGGACAAATTCTTAGAAATGCACAACCTACCAAGACTGACTCAGGAAGAAATAGAAAATATGAATAGACCAATCACAAGCACTGAAATTGAAACTGTGATTAAAAATCTTCCATCAAACAAAAGCCCAGGACCAGATGGCTTCACAGGCGAATTCTATCAAACATTTAGAGAAGACCTAACACCCATCCTTCTCAAACTCTTCCAAACAATTTCAGAGGAAGGAACACTCCCAAACTCATTCTACGAGGCCACCATCACCCTGATACCAAAACCAGGCAAGGATGTCACAAAGAAAGAAAACTACAGGCCAATATCACTGATGAACATAGATGCAAAAATCCTCAACAAAATACTAGCAAACAGGATTCAACAGCACATTAAAAGGATCATACACCATGATCAAGTGGGGTTTATTCCAGGAATGCAAGGATTCTTCAATATACGCAAATCAATCAATGTGATACACCATATTAACAAGTTGAAGGAGAAAAAACATATGATCATCTCAATAGATGCAGAGAAATCTTTCGACAAAATTCAACACCCATTTATGATAAAAACCCTGCAGAAAGTAGGCATAGAGGGAACTTTTCTCAACATAATAAAGGCCATATATGACAAACCCACAGCCAACATTGTCCTCAATGGTGAAAAACTGAAACCATTTCCACTAAGATAAGGAACAAGACAAGGCTGCCCACTCTCACCACTCTTATTCAACATAGTTTTGGAAGTTTTAGCCACAGCAATCAGAGAAGAAAAGGAAATAAAAGGAATCCAAATTGGAAAAGAAGTAAAGCTGTCACTGTTTGCAGATGACATGATACTATACATAGAGAATCCTAAAGATGCTTTCAGAAAACTACTAGAGCTAGTCAATGAATTTGGTAAAGTAGCAGGATACAAAATTAATGCACAGAAATCTCTGGCATTCCTGTACACTAATGATGAACAATCTGAAAATGAAATCAAGAAAACACTCCCATTTACCATTGCAACAAAAAGAATAAAATATCTAGGAATAAACCTACCTAAGGAGACAAAAGACCTGTATGCAGAAAATTATAAGACACTGATGAAAGAAGTTAAAGATGATACAAATAGATGGAGAGATATACCATGCTCCTGGATTGGAAGAATCAATATTGTGAAAATGACTCTACTACCCAAAGCAATCTACAGATTCAATGCAATCCCTATCAAACTACCACTGGCATTTTTCACAGAACTAGAACAAAAAATTTCAAATTTTGTTTGGAAAAACAAAAGACCCCGAATAGCCAAAGCAATGTTGAGAACGAAAAACGGAGCTGGAGGAATCAGGCTCCCTGACTTCAGACTATACTACAAAGCTACAGTAATTAAGACAGTATGGTACTGGCATAAAAACAGAAAGATAGATCAGTGGATCAGGATAGAAAGCCCAGAGATAAACGCACACACATATAGCCAACTTATCTTTGATAAAGGAGGCAGGAATGTACAGTGGAGAAAGGACAGCCTCTTCAATAAGTGGTGCTGGGAAAACTGGACAGGGACATGTAAAAGTATGAGATTAGATCATTCCCTAACACCATACACAAAAATAAGCTCAAAATGGATTAAAGACCTAAATGTAAAGCCAGAAACTATCAAACTCTTAGAGGAAAACATAGGCAGAACACTCTATGACATAAATCAGAGCAAGATCCTTTTGGACCCACCTCCTAGAGAAATGGAACTAAAAACAAAGATAAACAAATGGGACCTAATGAAACTTCAAAGCTTTTGCACAGCAAAGGAAACCATAAACAAGACCAAAAGACAACCCTCAGAATGGGAGAAAATATTTGCAAATGAAGCAACTGACAAAGGATTAATCTCCAAAATTTATAAACAGCTCATGCAGCTCAATAGCAAAAAAACAAACAACCCAATCGAAAAATGGGCAGAAGACTTAAATAGGCATTTCTCCAAAGAAGATATACAGACTGCCAACAAACACATGAAAGAATGCTCAACATCATTAATCATTAGAGGAATGCAAATCAAAACTACAATGAGATATCATCTCACACCAGTCAGAATGGCCATCATCAATGCTGGAGAGGGTGTGGAGAAAAGGGAACACTATTGCACTGCTGGTGGGAATGTGAATTGGTACAGCCACTATGGAGAAAAGTATGGAGGTTCCTTAAAAAACTAAAAATAGAACTACCATATGACCCAGCAATCCCACTACTAGCCATATACCCTGAGAAAATCATAATTCAAAAAGAGACATGTACCAAAATGTTCATTGCAGCTCTATTCACAATAGCCCGGAGCTGGAAACAACCTAAGTGTCCATCATCGGATGAATGGATAAAGAAGGTGTGGCACATATATACAATGGAATATTACTCAGCCATAAAAAGAAACGAAACTGAGCTATTTGTAATGAGGTGGATAGACCTAGAGTCTGTCATACAGAGTGAAGTAAGTCAGAAAGAGAAAGACAAATACCGTATGCTAACACATATATATGGAATTTTAAAAAAAATGTCATGAAGAACCTAGGGGTAAAACGGGAATAAAGACACAGACCTACTTGAGAATGGACTTGAGGATATGGGGAGGGGGAAGGGTAAGCTGTGACAAAGTGAAAGAGAGGCATGGACATATATACACTACCAAACGTAAGGTAGATAGATAGTGGGAAGCAGCTGCAGAGCACAGGGAGATCAGCTCGGTGCTTTGTGACCGCCTGGAGGGGTGGGATGGGGAGGGTGGGAGGGAGGGAGATGCATGAGGGAAGGGATGTGGGAACAGATGTATATGTATGACTGATTCACTTTGTTATAAAGCAGAAACTAATAAAAAAAAATGTGGGAGAAGGGTTTATAAAAATATATATCATAAGAATGCATTTGAGCTTGAATGACTATCATTTTAAAACAAGTAGATATAGTTATGGATCAACATAATTGAAGTCTATGGCAACCACAAATAAAAAGACATACAATAAACACCCCCCCAAAAAAAGGAAGGAACTCAAACATACTACATAAGTAAACCATCATAGGGAATCTGGAAGATGTGGAAGAGTAAGACACCGAGATAACTTTCCTCCCCAAAGATACACCAGAAATACATCTACACATGGAACAACTCCTACAGAACACCTACTGAATGCTGGCAGAAGACCTCAGACCTCCCAAAAGGCAAGAAACTCCCCACATACCTTGATAGGGCAAAATAAAAAAGAATAAACAGAGACAAAAGAATAGGGACGGGACCTGCACAAGTTGGAGGGAGCTGTGAAGGAGGAAAGGCTTCCACACACTAAAAGCCTCTTCGCAGGAGGAGACTGCGGGTGGCAGAGGCAGGAAGCTTCAGAGCTGTGGAGGAGGGAGCGGCAACAGTGCTGTGGAGGGCAAAGCAGAGAGATTCCCACACAGAGGATCGGTGCTGACCGACACTCACCAGCCCAAGAGGCTTGTCTGCTCCCCCACCGGGGTGGGCGGGGCTGGGAGCTGAGGCTCAGGATTCAGTCAGAGCGCAGGGAGAGGACTGGGGTTGGCTGCGTGAACACGGCCTGCAGGGGGCTAGTGCACCAAGGGTAACCTGGAGGGAGTCCGGGAAAAATTATGGACCTGCCAAAGAGGCAAGAGACTTATTCTTCCCTCTTTTCTTCCTGGTGCACGAGGAGAGGGGATTAAGAGCACTGCTTAAAGGAGTTCCAGAGACGAGCGCGAGCTGCGGCTATCAGCGGGGACACCAGAGACGGGCATGAGATGCAAAGGCTGCTGCTGCCGCCAACAAGAAGCCTGTGTGTGAGCACAGGTCACTATCCACACCTCCCTTCTGGGGAGCCTGTGCAGCCCGCCACTACCAGGGTCCCAGGATCCAGGGACAACTTCCCCAGGAGAACGCATGGCACACCTCAGGCTGATGCAGTGTCCCCCGGCCTCTGCTGCTGCAGGCTCACCCTGCATCCACACACCTCCCTTCCCCATGCCTGAGTGAGCCAGAGTCCCCGAAGCAGCTGCTCCTTTAACCCCTTCCTGTCTGAGCAAAGAACAGACACCCTCCAGTGACCTACACGCAGAGGCAGGGTGAAATCCAAAGCTGAGCCCCAGGAGCTGTGCGAACAAAAGAAGAGAAAGGGAAATCTCTCCCAGCAGCCTCAGAAGCAGTGGATTAAAGCTCCACGATCAACTTGATGTACCCTGCATCTGTGGAATACATGAATAGATAACGAATCATCCCAAATTGAGGAGGTGGACTTTGAGAGCAGGATTTATTATTTTTTCCCCTTTTCCTTGCTTTGTGAGTGTGTTTGTGTATGCTTCTGTGTGAGATTTTGTCTGTATAGATTTGCTGTCACCATTTGTCCTAGGGTTCTATCCATCCGTTTTTTTTTTCTTTTCTTTAAAAAAATTTTTTTATTAAAAATTATTTTTTATTTTAATAACTTTATTTTATTTTATCCTCTTACTTCTTTCTTTCTTTCTTTCTTTTCTTCCTTCCTTCCTTCCTTCTTTCTTTCTTTCCTTCCTTCTTTCTTTCTTTCTTTCTTTCTTTCTTTCTACTTTTTCTCCCTTTTATTCTGAGCCGTGTGGATGAAAGGATCTTGGTGCTGCAGCCAGGAGTCAGTGCTGTGCCTCTGAGGTGGGAGAGCCAACTTCAGGACACTAGTCCACAAGAGACCTCCCAGATCCACATAATATCAAACGGTGAAATTCTCCCAGAGATCTGCATCTCAACACCAGCACCCAGCTTCACTCAACAACCAGCAAGCTACAGTGCTGGACACCCTATGCCAAACAACTAGCAAGACAGGAACACAACCCCACCCATTAGCAGAGAGGCTGCCTAATATCATAATAAGTCCACAGACACCCCAGAACACACCACCAGACGTGGACCTGCCCACCAGAAAGACAAGATCCAGCCTCATCCAACAGAACACAGGCACTAGTCCCCTCCACCAGGAGCCTACACAACCCACTGAACCAAATGTAGCCACTGGGGACAGACACCAAAAACAACAGAAACTACGAACCTGAACCCCACAAAAAGGAGGCCCAAACACAGTAAGATAAGGAAAATGAGAAGACATAAAAACACACAGCAGATGAAGGAGCAAGATAAAAACCCACCAGACTTAACAAAGGAAGAGGAAATAGGCAGTCTACCTGAAAAATAATGCAGAATAGTGATAGTAAAGATGATACAAAATCTTGGAAATAGAATAGACAAAATGCAAAAAACAGTTAACAAGGACATAGAAGAACTAAAGATGAAACAAACAATGATGAACAACACAATAAATGAAATTAAAAATACTCTAGATGGGATCAATAGCAGAATAACTGAGGTAGAAGAATGGGTAAGTGACCTGGAAGATAAAATACTGGAAATAACTACTGCAGAGTAAGATAAAGAAAAAAGAATGAAAGGAACTGAGGACAGCCTCAGAGACCTCTGGGACAACATTAAATGCACCAACATTCGAATTATAGGGGTTTACGAAGAGGAAAAGAAAAAGAAAGGGACTGAGAAAATATTTGAAGAGATTACAGTTGGAAACTTCCCTAATATGGGAAAGGAAATAGTTAATCAAGTCCAGGAAGCACAGAGAGTCCCATACAGGATAAATCCAAGGAGAAACACGCCAAGACACATATTAATCAAACTCTCCAAAATTAAATACAAAGAAAAATATTAAAAGCAGCAAGGGAAAAACAACAAATAACACACAAGGGAATCCCCATAAGGTTAACAGCTGATCTTTTAGCAGAAATTCTGCAAGCCAGAAGGGACTGGCAGGACATATTTAAAGTGATGAAGGAGAAGAACCTGCAACCAAGATTTACTCTACCCAGCAAGGATCTCATTCAGATTTGATGGAGAAATTAAAACCTTTACAGAAAAACAAAAGCTGAGAGAGTGCAGCACCACCAAACCAGCTTTACAACAAATGATAAAGGAACTTATCTAGGCAAGAAACACAAGGGAAGGAAAAGACCTACAATAATGAACCCAAAACAATTAAGAAAATGGGAATAGGAACACACATATCGATAATTACCTTAAATGTAAATGGACAAAATGCTCCCACCAAAAGACACAGAATGGCTGAATGGATACAAAAACAAGACCCATATATATGCTGTCTACAAGAGACCCACTTCAGACCTAGAGACACATACAGACTGAAAGTAAGGGGATGGAAATAGATATTCCATGCAAATGGAAATCAAAAGAAAGCTGGAGTAGCAATTCCCATATCAGGTAAAATAGACTTTAAAGACTATTACAAGAGACACAGAAGGACACTACATAATGATCAAGGGATCGATCAACGAAGAAGACATTACAATTGTAAATATTTAGGCACCCAACATAGGAGCACCTCAATACATAAGGTAAATACTAACAGCCATAAAAGGGGAAATCGACAATAACACATTCATAGGGTGGGACTTTAACACTTCACTTTCACCAATGGACACATCATCTAAAATGAAGATTAATAAGGAAAGACAAGCTTTAAATGATACATTAAACAGGATGGACTTAACTGATATTTATAGGACATTCCATCCAAAAACAACAGAATACACATTTTTCTCATGTGCTCATGGAGCATTCTCCAGGATAAATCATGTCTTGGGTCACAAATCAAGCCTTGGTAAATTTAGGAAAATTGAGATTGTGTCAAGTATCTTTTCCGACCACTATGCTATGAGACTGGTTATCAATTGCAGGAAAAAATCTGTGAAAAATGCAAACGCATGCAGGCTAAAGAGTACACTACTTGGTAATGAAGCAATCACTGAAAAATCAAAGAGGAAATCAAAATATACCTAGAAACAAATGACAATGGAGACACGATGACCCAAAACCTATGGTATCCAGCAAAAGCAGTTCTAAGAGGAAAGTTTATAACAATACCATCCTACCTTAAGAAACAGGAAACATCTCGAGTAAACAACCTAACCTTGCACCTAAAGCAATTAGAGAAAGAAGAACAAAAAAAGCCCAAAGTTAGCAGAAGCAAAGAAATCACAAAAATCAGATCAAAAACAAATGAAAAAGAAAGGAAGGAAACGATACCAAAGATCAATAAAACTAAAAGCTGTTTCTTTGAGAAGATAAACAAAATTGATAAACCATTAGCCAGACTCATCAAGTGAAAAAGGGAGAAGACTCAAATCAATAGAATTAGAAATGAAAAATGAGAAGTAACAATTGACACTGCTGAAATACAAAAGATCAGGAGAGATTACTACAAGCAACTCTATGCCAATAAAATGGACAACCTGAAAGAAATGGACACATTCTTAGAAATGCACAACCTGCCAAGACTGAATCAGGAAGAAATACAAAATATGAACAGACCAATCCCAAACACTGAACTTGAAACTGTGATGAAAAATCTTCCAACAGCGATATCACTGGTGGCGCAGTGGTTGAGAGTCAGGCTGCCGATGGAGGGGACGTGGATTTATACTCCTGTCCAGGAGGATACCACATGCCATGGAGTGGCTGGTCCCTTGGGGATGGCCACTAAGCCAGCACGTCCAGAGCCTGTGCTCTGCAGCAAGAGAGGTCAGAGCAGTGAGAGGCCCGCGTACCGAAAAAAAATTTTTTCCAACAAACAAAATCCCAGGACCAGATGGCTTCACAGGAGAATTCAATCAAACATTTAGAGAACAGTTAACACCTATCCTTCTCAAACACTTCCAAAATAGAGCAGAGGGAGGAACACTCCCAAACTCATTCTACGAGACCAACATCACCCTGAAACCAAAACCAGACAAGGATGTCACAAAGAAAGAAAACTACAGGCCAATATCACTGATGAACATAGACGCAAAAATCCTCCACAAAATACTAGCAAATAATCCAACAGCACATTAAAAGGATCAAGTGGGGTTTATTCCAGGAATGCAAGGATGCTTCAATATATGCAAATCAATCAATGTGATACACCATATTATCAAATTGAAGGAGAAAAATCATATGATCATCTCAATAGATACAGGGAAAGCTTTCAACAAAATTCAACACCCATTTTTGATAAAAACCCTGCAGAAAGTAGGCATAGAGGGAACTTTTCTCAACATAATAAAGGCGATATATGACAAACCCACAGCCAACATCGTCCTCAATGCTGAAAAACTGAAACCATTTCCACTAAGATCAGAAACAAGACAAGGTTGCCCACTCTCACCACTCTTATTCAACATAGTTTTGGAAGTTTTAGCCACAGCAATCAGAGAAGAAAAGGAACTAAAAGGAATCTGAATCGGAAAAGAAGAAGTAAAGCTGTCACTGTTTGCAGATGACATGATACTATACATAGAGAATCCTAAAGATGCTACCAGAAAACTGCTAGGGCTAATCAATGAATTTGGTAAAGTAGCAGGATACAAAATTGGTGCACAGACACCTCTGGCATTTCTACACACTAATGATGAAAAATCTGAAAGTGAAATCAAGAAAACACTCCCATTTACCATTGCAACAAAAAGCATAAAATATCTATGAAAAAACCTACCTAAGGAGACAAAAGACCTGTATGCAGAAAATTATAAGACACTGATGAAATAAATTAAAGATGATACAAATAGATGGAGAGATATACAATGTTCTTGTATTGGAAGAATCAACATTGTGAAAATGACTCTACTACCCAAAGCAATCTACAGATTCAATGCAATCCCTATCAAACTACCACTGGCATTTTTCACAGAACTAGGAAAAATTTCACAATTTGTATTGAAACACATAAGACCCACAATAGCCAAAGCAAACTTGAGAACGAAAAACGGAGCTGGAGGAATCAGGCTCCCTGACTTCAGACTATAATACAAAGCTACAGTAATCAAGACAGTATGGTACTGGCACAAAAACAGAAAGATAGATCAATGGAACAGGATAGAAAGCCCAGAGATAAACCCACGCACATCTGGTCACCTTATCTTTGATAGAGGCGGCTGGAATGTACAGTGGAGAAAGGACAGCCTCTTCAATAAGTGGTGCTGAGAAAACTTGACAGGTACATGTAAATGTATGAGATTAGAACCCTCTCTAACACCATAAACAAAAATAAGCTCAAAATGGATTAAAGACCTAAATGTAAGGCCAGAAACTATCAGACTCTTATAGTAAAACATAGGCAGAACACTCTATGACATAAATCACAGCAAGATCCTTTTTGACCCACCTCCTAGAGAAATGGAAATAAAAACAAAGATAAACAAATGGGACCTAATGAAACTTCAAAGCTTTTGCACAGCAAAGGAAACAATAAACAAGACCAAAAGACAACCCTCAGAATGGGAGAAAATATTTGCAAATGAAGCAACTGACAAAGGATTAATCTCCAAAATTTATAAGCAGTTCATGGAGCTCAATATCAAAAAAACAAAAACCCAATCCAAAAATGGGCAGAAGATCTAAATAGGCACTTCTCCAGAGAAGATATACTGACTGCCAACAAACACATGAAAGAATGCTCAACATCATTAATCATTAGAGAAATGCAAATCAAAACTACAAAGAGATATCATCTCACACCAGTCAGAATGGCCATCATCAAAAAATCTAGAAACAATAAATGCTGGGGAGGGTGTGGAGAAAAGGGAAGACTCTTGCACTGCTGGTGGGAATGTGAATTGGTAGAGCCACTATGGAGAACAGTATGGAGGTTCCTTAAAAAACCACAAATAGAACTACCATATGACCCAGCAATCCCACTACTGGGCATATACCCTGAGAAGACCATAATTCAAAAAGAGATAGGTACGAAAATGTTCATTGCATCAACATTCACAATAGCCTGGAGATGGTAACAACCTAAGTGTCCATCATCGGATGAATGGATAAAGAAGATGTGGCACATATATACAATGGAATATTACTCCGCCATAAAATGAAATGAAATTGAGCTATTTGTAATGAGGTGGATAGACCTAGAGTCTGTCATACAGAGTGAAGTAAGTCAGAAAGAGAAAGATAAATACCATATGCTAACACATATATATGGAATTAAAGAAAAAATGTCATGAAGAACTTAGGGGTAAGACAGGAATAAAGACACAGACCTACTTGAGAATGGACTTTAGGATATGGGGAGGGGGAAGGGTAAGCTGTGACAAAGCGAGAGAGGCATGGACATATATACACTACCAAACATAAGGTAGATAGATACTGGGAAGCAGCTGCATAACACAGGGAGAAAAGCTTGGTGCTTTGTGACCACGTGGAGGGGTGGGATAGGATGAGTGGGAGGGAGGGAGACGCAAGAGAGAAGGGATATGGGAACAGATGTATATGTATAACTGATTCACTTTGTTATAAAACAGAAACTAATAAAAAATACAATAAATTTTAAGAAAGATAAAAAGAAAAAAATGGGCAAGCGACCTAAATAGACATTTCTCCAAAGAAGTTATACTGACTGCCAACAAACACATGAAAGGATGTTCAACATCATTGATCCCTGGAGAGATCCAAATCAAAACTACAGTGAGATATCATCTCACACCAGTCAGAATGGCCATCATCGAAAAATCTAGAAACAATAAATGCTGGAGAGGGTGTGGAGAAAAGGGAACACTCTTGCACTGCTGGTGGGAAAGTGAACTGCTACATCCACTATGGAGAACAGTATGGAGGTTCCTTAAAAAACTACACATAAAACTACCATATGACGCAGCAATCCCACTCCTGGGCATATACCCTGAGAAAACCATAATTCAAAAACAGTCATGTACTAAACTGTTCATTGCAGCTCTATTTGGAATAGCTCAGAGATGGAAACAACCTGAGTGTCCATCATCCGATGAATGGATAAAGAAGATGTGGCACAAATATACAATGGAATATTACTCAGCCATAAAAAGAAACGAAATAGATCTATTTGTAATGAGGTGGATTGACCTAGAGTCTGTCATGCTAAGTGAAGAAGTCAGAAAGAGAAAGACAAATACCGTATGCTAACACATATATATGGAATTTAAAGAAAAAAATGTCATGAAGAACCTAGGGGTAAGAAAGGAGTAAAGACACAGACCTACTAGAGAATGGACTTGAGGATATGGGGAGGGGGAAGGGTACGCTGTGACAAAGCAAGAGAGTGTCATGGATATATATACACTACCAAACGTAAAATAGATAGCTCGTGGGAAGCAACCCCATAACACAGGTAGATCAGCTCAGTGCTTTGTGACCACCTAGAAGGGTGGGATAGGGAGGGTGGGAGGGAGGGACATGCAAGAAGGAAGAGACATGGGAACATAGGTATATTTATAACTGATTCACTTTGTTATAAAGCAGAAACTAACACACAATTGTAAAGAAATTATACTCCAATAAAGATGTAAAAAAAAAGAAAGAAATGAAATTGAAACAAAGAAAACAATAACAAAGATCAATAAAACTAAAAGCTGTTTCTTTGAGAAGATAAACAGGATTGATAAACTTTTAGTCAGACTCATCAAGAAAAAGGGAGAAGACTCAAATCAATAAAATTAGAAATGAAAAAGGAGAAGTAACAACTGACACTGCAGAAATACAATGGATCATGAGAGATCACTACAAGCAACTGTATGCCAATAAAATGGACAACCTGGAAGAAATGGACAAATTCTTAGAAAAGCACGATATTCTGAGACTGAAACAGGAAGAAATAGAAAATAGAAACAGACCAAACACAAGCACTGAAATTGAGACTGTGATTAAAACTCTTCCAACAAACAAAAGCCCAGAACCAGATGGCTTCACAGGTGAATTCTATCAAACATTTAGAGAAGAGCTAACACCCTTCTCAAACTCTTCCAAAATATAGCAGAGGGAGGAACACTCCCAAATTTATCTATGAGGCCACCATCACCCTGTTACCAAAATGAGACAAAGTTGTCACAAAGAAAGAAAACTGCAGGCTAGTGTCACTGATGTACATAGATGCAAAACTCCTCAACACAATGCTAGCAAACAGAATCCAACAGCACATTAAAAGGATCATACACCATTATCAAGTGGGGTTTATTCCAGCAATGCAAGGATTCTTCAATATATGCAAATCAATCAACGTGGTATACCATATTAACAAATTGAAGGAGAAAAACCATATGATCATCTCAATACATGTAGAGAAAGCTTTCAACAAAATTCAACACCCATTTATGATAAAAACCCTGCAAAAAGCAGGCATAGAGGGAACTTTCCTCAACCTAATAAAGGCCATATATGACAAACCCACAGCCAACATCACCCTCAATGGTGAAAAACTGAAACCATTTCCACTAAGATCAGGAATAAGACAACGTTCCCCACTCTCACCACTATTATTCAACATAATTTTGGAAGTTTTAGCCACAGAAATCAGAAAAGAAAAAGAAATAAAAGGAATCCAAATCGGAAAAGAAGTAAAGTTGACACTGTTTGCAAATAACATGGTACTATACATAAAGAATCCTAAGGACACTACCAGAAAACTACTAGAGCTAATCAATGAATTTGGTAAAGTAGCAGGATACAAAATTAATGCACAGAAATCTCTTACATTCCTAACACTAATGATGAAAAATCTGAAAGAGAAATTAAGGAAGCACTCCCATTCACCATTGCAACCAAAAGAATAAAATACCTAGAAATAAATCTAACTAATGAGACATAAGACCTGCGTACAGAAAACTATAACACACTGATGATAGAAATTAAAGATGATATAAACAGATGGAGAGATATACCATGGTTTTGGATTGGAAGAATCAACATTGTGAAAATGACTATACTACTTAATACTTGCTTTTAACACTTTGCCTCAGGCTCTGATTTCTGGAGAAACCTAGATAGTGTTTGATTGGCATGTAGTGTCATGGTAATGAATGAGATCATCCAGGAGAAAATGTGTACATTGAGAAGAGAAAGTACCCCAAAACTAAGGCACCACAACCTTTCTTTAAAAGTGAAAGACAGAAAGCACTTTTGAGTGAGGAGACAAAGAAGAAATAGTTAACGAGTTAGGAGGGAAATCAGGAGATGATGGGCTATGGAAGACAAACAAAAAAGTGTGTTTCTAGAAGGAAATGATAGATAATGTTGATAGCTGCAGAGATATAAAGGACTATAAATAAAATAAGAGCTAATTTTTATCAAAGAGCTAGCTTTTGGTTTTGTTATTTTCTCTATTGTTTTTCTGTTTCCAATTTCATTGATTTCTTCCCTGATTTTTATTATGCTTTTTCTTCTGCTTTCTGTAGGTTAATATTGCTATTCTTTTTCTAGTTTCCTAAGGTTAAAACTTAAGTTACTGTTTTTAGGTCTTTATTCTTTTCTCCATTTAGTGTTATAAATTTCTCTCTAAGCACTGTGCATTCCACAAATTTTGATAGATTGTATTTCACTTTCCACTTTTCTCAAGATTTCTTGTTTAGCTCTCATGTTATTAAAAGTGTGTCATTTATGATACAAATAAACTTATTTACCAAACAGAAACAGACTCACGGACTTAGAGAATCAATTTATGGTTATGTGCGAGAGGAGTATAGGAGGGGAGGGATAGATTGGGAGTTTGGGATTGACATATACACACTGCTATATTTAAAGTAGATAACCAACAAGGACCTACTGTATAGCACAGGAAATTCTGCTCAATAATCTGTAATAACCTCAATGGGAAAAGAACTTGAAAAAGAATAGATACATGTAGAATATCTACATGTATTCAGTATAACTGAATCACTTTGTTGTACACCTGACACAAACACCACATTGTTAATCAACTATGCTCCAATATGAAACAAAAATTTTAAAAGATAAACTAAATGTGTGTCATTTAATCTCCAAAGGCATTGAGATTTTCCAGCTGTCTTTCTGTTATTAATTTCTAGTTTAATTCATTATGGTTTGAGAACATATATTGATTCCCCTTTTTTAATTAATAAAGAGCATTTTATGGCCCAGAATGTGGTCTTTCTTGGTGGATGTTCCATGTGAGCTTCAGAGCAATGCATATTGTGCTATTATTGTATATAGTCTATTAATGGCAATTAGATCCAATTGATTGATTCTGTGGCTCAGTTCAATTGATTTTTTATCTACTGGATCTGTCAATTATTGATAGAAAGGAGTTGATGTCTCCAACTATAAGTAGATTCTCTATTTCTTCTTGCAGTTTTTTCAGTTTTTCCTTCATATATATTGATGATTTGTTGTTAGGCACATGCACAGCTTTACTTAAAGAATTGACCCCTGTATCATTATGTTCTTTTGTATTCCTGATAATTTTCCTTATTCTGAGCAGGCTTTGTCTAATACTAATATTACCACTTCAGCTTTCTTTTGATTTATGTTAGTAAAGGAATATTTCTTCATCCCTTTACTTTTTTTTTCTTGGTCTTAGCTATTCTAGGACCCATCAGTTAACATATAAATTTTAGAATAAGCTTGTCTGTATCTACATAAAATAAAAGTAAAATAAGTACAACAAAAAGTACTTCCTGAAATATTGATAGGAATTTCATTACACTTATATATCAATCTGGGAAGAATTGACACTATGTTGAGTCTTCCAATCCACAAACAGAGTATGTCTCTGCAGGGCAGATCTACTGGTGACAAATACTCTTAGTTTTTGTCTTTCTGGGCATGTCTTTATTCTCCTTCACTTTTCATGGATAAATTTGCTGGATACAGAATTCAAGATTTGTGGGTTTATTCTTTCAAACCATTAAATATCTTTCATTACTTCTTGCATGGTTTCTGAAAAGAAGTCCACTATAATTCTTGTTTTTCTTTAGTGTGTAAGGTGGGGTTTTTTCCCCCTCTAGCTTCTTTCAAGATTTTCTCTTTGTCTCTGTTCCTTCTGCAGTTATCCATTTTTGGATATTTATTATGTGTGTTATTCTCTGAGATTTCTGGATCTGTGTTTTAGTGTCTGTCATTAATTTTGGAAAATATATATTCAGCCATTATTACTTCAAATATTTCTCTGCTTCTCTCGTTCTTTCTTCCTTCCTTCCTTTCTTTCTTTCTTCTTCTTCTGGTATTCCAATTACATTTATGTTGTATCTTTTACAATTGCCCTGCGGTTCATGAATATTCTTTATTATTTATTGGTTTTCTTTTTGCATTTTGGGAAGTTTCTATTGACATATCTTCAAGCACACTGAATCTTTTATTGGCCATGTTCAGTCTACCGGTAAGCCCATCAAAGGCATTCTTCATTTCTTTAAAAAATTTTTATTTCTAACATTTCCATTTTATAGATTGATTTATTCAATTTATTTATTTTTGGCCGTGTTGGTACTTCATTTTTACATGTAAGCTTTCTTTAGTTGCAGTGAGCCAGGGCTACACTTTGTTGTGGTGTGCAGGTTTCTCATTGTGGTGGTTTCTCTTGTTATGGAGCATGACCTGTAGACACGTGGCCTTGAATAGTTGTGGCACGGGGGCTCAGTAGTTGCAGTGCATGGGCTTAGTTACTCTGTGGCATGTGGGATCTTCCCAGACCAGGGACTGAACCTGTGTTCCCTGCATTGGCAGGTGGATTCTTAACCACTGAACCTCCAGGGAAGTCCCTCTAGCATGTCCTTTGATTCTTCCTTAGAGTTTTAATTTCTATGCTTACAATGCCCATCTATTCTTGCATGTTGTGTGCTTTTCCATTAGAAACTTTAGCATATTAATCATAGTTATTTTAAATTCCTAGTCTGATAACTCCAAAATCCTTGCCATATCTGAATCTTACTCTGATGCTTGCCTTATTTCTTCATACTGTGTTTTTTCATATGTTAGCATGCCTTGCAATTTTATGTTGAAAGCTAGACATGATGTATTGGGTAATAAGAACTGAGATATGCAGGCCTTTAGTATGAGGGTTTATGTTTATTTCACTAGGAATTATTCTGTGTTTATTGTTTTCTGTAGCTATAGATGTCCAAGTCTTCAATTTCCTTTACTATCAAAGTTTTGGTCTCTCTCTTGTCTCAGGGTTGCCTGGAAATCCCTCATTAAATAGTGTCTGAAACATGTAGCTTTTCATCTGTAATTCTGTTATATACAGTAGAATTACTGATGTGGTTATAAGGGATGGTGAGGAGATAAGTATATTTATAGTCCTATCATTAGTCTCAAGTTTTAAGTAAGCCTGGGTTTTGCACCAAAGTGTGACCTTCAAAAGTGCATCTCAACTTTTCCTCCCCTTAGGTGAGGCAGAAATGCTGGAGATGATTGGAGTTTGGTATTTTCCTTACCTTACTTTGACTAGGCTGTTATAAAGTAATTTCCCTGGAGGGAAGGGAGAAAACAGAATTCTGTGACCTTATTTCAAAATGATTACATTTTCCTCCTTCTCTCAGAAACTCATAGAGATTATTCTGTGGTCTTCACAATGAGAACTTGGATGGCGTTCCTGGTGGTAAAATTCACAAAAGTGTGGAGGACTCCATGAGACTGAGACAGCCCAAAGTTTGTAACTTTCACGCTCATCTACACTGAGTCTCCAGGAGTTCATCGAAGTTTTAAAGTGTTCTTAATAATACTGGCTTCAGGGCTTCCCTGGTGGCGCAGTGGTTGAGAGTCCACCTGCTGATGCAGGGAACACGTGTTCGTGCCCCGGTCTGGGAAGATCCCACATGCCGTGGAGCGGCTAAGCCCGTGAGCCATGGCTGCTGAACCTTCGCGTCAGGAGCCTGTGCTCCCCAACGGCAGAGGTCACAATAGTGAGAGGCCCGTGTACCAAATAATAATAATAATAATAATAATAATAATGGCTTCAGCTAGGGCTTCTAATCTTGAACTTCAGTTCACAGTAATCTCCGATTCTATGTATGCACCTGTCAGTCTCTCCACTTTTAGCAGTGTTGCTGAAATTTGGCCTCTCTACACTGATGTCAGATTAAATCTTAGAGACAGAGTTTTGGGTGACGTTGAAAGAAATAGTTTTATTTCTATGCCAAGCAAAGGTGGCCACAGTGGGTAATGCCCTCAAGACTGTGTGTCCCACTCTTGAGGGGGGAGCAAGGAATCTTATAGTATTCAAGGTGCAGGGTGTGATTAGGCCATGGAATTTCTTCTGATTGGTTGGTGGTGAGGTAAGCGGGAATCAGCATCATCAGCCTTCTTCTTCCAACCAGTGTGGGGTCTACATGCTTGTGGGCAGCATACAGTTAACTTCTTCCACTTGGTGGGGGTTTCAGCATCTGCAAAACAACTGAAAGGACATGGCTGAGAATATTATCTATAGTTCTTGAGGAAGAACTAAAGATCCTTAACATTGTTTAATGGCTAATGTATTATTTTGTCTTGCTTGACTGTTTTCCTTTCGTTCTCCATTTTCTCACTTCTCTGATTAAATTTATTCTTTGACTAATGTTTTTCTACAGAAAAAAGGTAGGAAGAGAACATGGGTGGGGGCCTATTCTGGGAAGGCCGCATAGAGTTTTTCTCAGTTAAAGCAGCATTTTTCCTCATGATGTTGATACACTAATGCATCTGTTTGATTTTTCAGGACTTACTGATTTTCAATAAGAATGAGAGGATTGGGGCTTCCCTGGAGGTCCAGTGGTTAAGAATCCACACTTCCAATGCAGGGGGTGTGGGTTCAATCCCTGGTCAGGGAACTAAGACCCCACAGGAGGCACGGCCAGAAAAAAGAGAGAGAGAGAGAGAGAGAGAGAGAGAGAGAGAGAGAGAATTGATAACTTTTGCCTGTTGGAGCAGAAACCAGAAGGCTTGGCAAGCAAATTTTAAAACAGATTTATTCAACATCAAAAAATCTTAAATTAGAGGTCATTGTCTTCCATAGATTCCATCATCAAGAGGGGGAGTTTTAGTTCAAACTTCCTATCTTTGGAAAAATGTAGGTCTGTTTGTTTTTCTTTAGCAATGAAATAAGAAATTCTTTACATGATTTAATATTTGAAAGAAAACACTTTAAAAT
The DNA here is from genome assembly GCF_949752795.1 of Hyperoodon ampullatus. NCBI lineage: Eukaryota > Metazoa > Chordata > Mammalia > Artiodactyla > Ziphiidae > Hyperoodon > Hyperoodon ampullatus. The sequence continues at coordinate 1,988,831 of NC_136933.1, forward strand.
AAGTTAGAATATTTACCATATACAAATTAATTCTACTGTATTAAGTATACTTATTTTTTAAAAAGCAGAATGCTTAAACTTTTCCAACTTGTACATAGTGGAATAAAGAGGGAGTTTATTACTACACCTAACTCACGTCCTTTAAGGTGAGGAGAATGCTCATTGACAGTTCCAGTATTTCCTACTTCTGCTCTCCTTCCACATGGAAAGTCTAGGAGGTAGTCAGAATTTGGCTTGGCATTTCAGATGTCCACTCTGATCCCAGGCCTACATCCTCTGGTGTCCCTGCCCTCAGACCCCAGGATCCATGACTCTGGTCTTACTCTCCCTTAGCCACAAGCCTCCTGACTTCAGGTTTCTGTAAGAATTCTTGCTTGATATCCTCAAGGGCCTCTGTTACTTTGGTTAGAATGATGGAAGCAATCTCAGAATTACAAACTTGCCACCTGGATCTTAATTCCAGGTGTCACATTTCCCAGGATCAGGGGACAATAGCCCTACTCCATTGAATGAAGCCTTTCCACACTTTCTGTCAAAATGACCCAGGACCAGACCTGTATTCTGAGATTATTTCCTTCTCCAGCAATATTTTTCTTGCAAGATGTCCTCTGCTATCCATCCTTCATTTCTGCTGTGCCCTGGCTACTATGGCAGAAGAGTGCTTCCCCAACACCTTGCCTTTTAATTCACCACCAGTAAATGTGATGGGTCAATAGGAATATGAAGTGATGCTCAAACTCACTAGGAATCAGAGAAGTGCAGATGAGAATTACACTGAGCTATCACCTTAGACACATGAGATTGAAAGACATTTGAAGGTTGCTAACCGCAAGTATCAACCAGGATATGAGGAAACCAGGAAACTTTCTACACAAGAGGACAGAAATGCTCAGTGAAATTAAGTACACTGATGCCCTGTGCTCCAGCACATTCTATTCCTGATGTCTATCCAAGCAAAGTCCTCGTGTCCATCTACAGGACACATGTAGGAAAGTGCTGATTACAGTGGTATTTGTAGTAACAAGGAGTTGGCAGCAACTTAAGTGTCCTTCACCAGTGGTCCGGTAAGTTAAATGGTTTTAGGTTAGTTTCCTCCAAAAGCAGACCCTGAGAGCTTTTTGCATTCAAGTAGCTTACTTGGGAGGTGATTTAAGGAAGCACCACCATGGGAGTAGGAAAGTGAAGCAGCGGCTCTTTGAGACTCAAAGAAGGATACATGATCAGCAGGTTACCTCAGAGGACAATGGAAGCTTCCTCTCACTGGAGAACATAGGGAGGCAGTGCTGGCCATGACCCCAGAGTAACCCCACCTGAGTAGGTGGAACACAGGGGCATTTATGCTCCCACTCACATTTTCCAGGCTGAGTGGTGTTCCAGGGCCATCAATTGCAGGACCATCTGGATGGCCCAAGCACAGGCCAAGAGAAAGCAACCAGGTAGAGAGACCCATGTTCATGCAGCATAATACAGGAGGCATGGACTAGAACTGTTAGTGCCAAAGAGAGAGCACAAGGCAACACTTGTGTCATGAAGATGGTTTTAGAAATGGGGGTGGTCTTGTGGGATGAATTAGGAGATTGGAATTGACATATATACACTATTGATACTATGTGTAAAATAGATAACTAATGAGAACCTACCATATAGCACAGGGAACTCTACTCAGTGCTCTGTGGTGACCTAAATGAGAAGGAAATCCAAAAAACAGGGGATATATGTATATGTATATCTGATTCACTTTGCTGTACTGTATAAATGAAAACAATATTATAAAACAACTCTACTGCAGTAAAAAAATTTTTTATTTAAAAAAGAAATAAAGTGTAGAGGGAAGTACATTGGAAACAGCAAAAGTGATAGACCTATATCATTAACATAAATTAAAAATACATGCAGAAATATGGGCTTCCCTGGTGGTGCAGTGGTTGGGATTTGGCCTGCCGATGCAGGGGATGCGGGTTCGTGCTGCAATCTGGGAGGATCCCGCATATCGTGGGGTGGCTGGGCCCGTGAGCCATGGCCGCTGAGCCTGTGCTCTGCAGCAGGAGAGGCCATGACAGTGAGAGGCCCACGTACCACACACACACACAAAAACATGCAGAAACAAAAGCACAGTGTATATATCACACCGGTAACTTATATGTGGACAAATTTAGGACACATTATACAGTGCCTCAGGGTGGAGTGGTGAATGGGACTGAAGATGGGGAAGAAAAATAGAAATTTAGGGTCCTCATGGAAATTCATGAGGAAGTGCTGTCATAACCTGGGGGAGTGATTTAAAATATTCATCTCCTTCTGCTCCTCTAGGTTAATAAACCTGCTTTTCCTGGATCCCCTTAAAACCCTAACCTCCCACGTTACACTTAGGATATCTGGATTCAGCCTCCCTAACAGTAGGAACTGTACGGATTACAAGGTCACTCCACTCTCAGCCTGGTGCCAGGTCTCACCAGAGTACATTTGAACAAGTGGTGCGCAAGGACAACCCAAGTTCCCACGACTACATTTCCCAGAGCTCCCTGGTGATTCTAACTAGGTTCAAGGGGTGGAGCAGTTTGCAAACCAGTGAGGTCTCTTCCTGGGCTTGTCCAGGAAGTGGGAGGATGGCAGTCAGCCCGGTTCCTGGTTGTGGGACCCAGGGGAGCTCGGTAAGTGACATGTTGTGCTTTGAAATCGGGGTTTAATCCTATTTCAAATGTGAGTCCAGGAGACTAGATACTACACAGACCCGAATGTCAGGTCCTAAGCCAGTTCAGAAAGTTTGGCTGACATATATAACTTGAGTCCTTATGCTGTAATTACTGCACAGGATAGTGGAGGAGATAACACACCCCAATTCAAACTCTGGAGGTTGATGACGAAAGCTCAGCTTCTCTGTACTCTGGTGCCAAATCAGATCTTGGAGACAGAGTTTTCGGTGAAGTAGAAAAAGAGAGCTTTATTACTTTGTCAGGCAAAGGGGGACACAACAGCTCCTGCTTCGAAAAACTATGTGTCCCAACCCAGGAAGATTTGATAAGGAGTTTTATAACAATACTTCCCAAAGGTGGGGTATTGGACAAGATGAGGGTGTGTGTAGGGTCTCAGGTGGTCGGTCTCCTAATCTTGATGAGCTTCTCTGATCCCTTTAATCTTGCTTTGGGTGGTTTCTTGCCTGCTCCTCCCTTGATTAGCAACTGTTTGAATCTGCCCTCTGGAACTCAGGGAAGGTAATGGAGGCTGGATTCTTGCCGACAAAAAATCAGGGACAAAAAAAAAAGGCCAAGCCTCCATACCTAGGTGCCTCAGAGGGCCCTGCTCAGTTTCAGGGTTAGAGTAACAGCCATGTGACATCCCAGGTGTGAGTACTTGGGCAGGTCATTTAAGCATCTCTAAAAGTCAGTTTATCCCTCAGAAAATTGGAGCTAATGAGAGAGCTTACTTTAAAAGTTTGTTGTGAGGATGAAAGTATATAAAATATAGCTAATGTGTACAACACGTGATTTAGGGGACAGGATTTCCCTCTTGGATAATTGAAACAGCAATGTCCACCTTCTCTGTCCCCACCTGGGTGTGTCCCAAAGGGCCCAGTTAGTCCTGCAGTCAGCAGATTCATGATCACTCCTGCTCCTCCTGCATTAGCTGATCAGAAATTCTCTAATGATCATCCCCAAACTCCAGGGAGTCTGTGTTGTGTTGTCTGCACAGTTTAAGGGAATTCTTGAGGACATTTTTTCTTGATGGAAGGAAGACCCTAAGGGGAAGGTCTTCAGGAGCCATAAATGACAAGAACCAGCTCTTTCACTGTCAGGCAGGCTGAGGACACCACTCCCTGAGCACAAATGTGCAGAATTCCACTGAAGAGAGGAACCTGTGGAGGCTGACAGCCCCAGAGCAAGGGGTCTGTGGGCTCTCCCCTCTGGACTTTGCTCCCTTACCCTGGCCCGATGCCCACAACAACAACACGCCTGTTGGCTCTTCTTTGATGAACTGACCTTTCCCTTCCCCCAAGTCACAGTTTAGTTCCTCAACCACAAAATGGCTGACCACGCCCCCTCTCACTCAGAAGGAAGTTAACTGCCAACTATGAAACTTGGCAGGCTGCATCCTGCCCAGAGACTTATTTTGTTTGCCTTTTACAGGTTTAAATTGTTCAGAGCCAACTTTAAAAATAGGCAGATTTCACCCACAACTCTGAGTTTCTGCTCCTCAAGAGGGGGAAATGAAGAGAAACAAAGAAACATTCAGAACTTCCTGCTGCCTGGGTGTAACTTTTTTTTTTTGGCTGTTTTCCATGGGCCTTCTGTGCACTAAGCATTTTGAAGGAAGGTCTGTGGGCACGGCTTGTGTGGCAACTCCTCTTGTTTTCATCCAGAAGATCACTGGGCTGGCCACTTGCCCCTGTGGGTGGGTTGGGTTGTGGTGTCCTTGAAGTGAGCCTCGGCACCAAAAAAAGTTAAGTAAAGGGAAGGAATGGGAAGGGAAAGGGAAGCAGAGGAAAAGAAAATCACAGCATAGAGAATGAAAAGCCACTTAGAAGCAACTGTTAAAATTCTACTATTCATTTGGACAGTTCTAATGCTAGGCATATACCCAATGAAGTGAAAACAGATACAGAAAAAAGTACTTGACCACAAAGGCTCTCAGTAGCACTGTTCACAGTAGCCGAAGGTGGAGCGGAACATAGAGACAGGAGGTAGACTGGTGGTTGCCAGAGGCTGGAGGAAATGGGGAGCAACTGCTTCATGAGTTTGGGGTTTTACTGGGGATGGTGAGATATTTTGGAACTAGATAGAAGTCGTGGGTGCACAAAGTTGTGAATGTACCAACTGACACGGAATTGTTCACTTTAAATGGTTTATTTAGGTCACGTGAATGTCACATCAATTTTTAAAAATCTGTTCAGTCATGACAGATATGCTGGCAGTAGGTACAGAAGGTTTCACCTCTGTCCAAACTTGTATTTAGGCTGCTTGTGGCCCTGAGTGTGACATCAGCATTTCACTCTCCCCCTGGCCCTCATTTTAGTTCCTGAAGCATAAAACAGAGGGCTCCATTCCTTCACTCAAAAGGAGTTATTGTTTGTTTGTTTGTTTTTTACTATCAACTCCCTAGTACTTCTGTCCCAGAGACTTATTTTGTTTGGCTTTTCTATCTTCAGCTGAGCAGCTGTGTTCCTTTAGATTGTCTCTCTGGGCCTGCTCGGTAGTCCTCACAATACCTGCCTGACTCTGCGAGCTTTAGCTCAGAGGCCTTCAGTACATAAAGCCCTGTTGTCCAATGGCCTCTGAGCAGGGCTAGCCTAGCAGCTCCCTTTCCATCCAGAAATCAAGCAGATGCCCACCTGCCCTGGGGTCAGGGTGGGTTGTAGTATCAATCCAGTGGGATACCATATCCTTCACTGAGACAGAGAAAAGGAAAAAGAAGGAAAAGTATAGGAAATAAAACACAAACACCACACACACACACACAAAGAAAAGCCACTCACTAACACTCCTTAAGGCTCTTTTATTCAGTCATGCCAGAAGTGCAGGAAGTAGGTATAGAAGATTTCGTCTCAGTCCATAACTGTACTTCTGGTGGCAGCATCTCAGGGGTGAACTACCTCTGGATCAACCTGTTTCTAATTCTTTTATTTTAGGCTTTTGCTTACAACTTTATTTGGGGGACGAATAAGGGTATCTTTAGTTGAAAAATAAAAAATAAAATAATAAAAATAAAATAAGATAAGATAAAATAAAATATAATAGATAAACACTACCTTACATGAAAGAGTAAGAGACCCTAGACTTTGACCTGGACAATGAGTTCTTCATATTGACCTGCTCTCCAGGGCTACCTCAAAAAAGTAATTTGTAACTGAAGTACCATGTCACTTAGGGATAAATCAAAGCAGCTAGTTGACTATTGAACATTGACCATTCAACAAAATAACAAGCATTTATTTGGTGACAGAAGAAGTCTCCTTTGCTTGACTTTCAAGGCCCTCTGGAAGTTGCCTCATCCCGTACATCTTACCTTTCTTTCACACAGCTCTCCAAAATGACCACTGATATGATTTGTCAGCTTCCCCAGATTTAGATGCTGAGGCCAGGACCATGTGCAAGTGGCTTATGGTGTGCTCCAGTGTCAGCCTGAATGTGAATTATAACTCAAAGTCTTTCCAGACTCAAGGCAAGGCAGCTGAGTTTTGAGTACATCTCACCAGTAAGTCACTGATGCAGGGCTGCCCTGGCAGGACATGCAGTCCCTGGCACTTCCAATTTTCACACAGGAAGGCAAAGCAGCTCCAGGAACTCCCAAGAAGTCTTAAAAAGAGTCCAGAATTCAGCTCCTTAAGCACAAGGACAAAGAAGCCATGCTCGTCAGAGGCACAGAAAAGCGGTCAAAGACATCTAATGGTTTCTGGGTGGCTTACAGACAGCATTCTCCCCACATTAGCCTCAGTCCTGAATCCTCACCAATGCCATGTGCCCTCTCAAGGTACCCTGAGCATGCTCTGTTCTTTACCCTCTGTACCTGAGGCAGAAGTCTGTAGGTCTGATGGCTTCCATTACATCACATTTTTAAAATGTTTTTAAACTACTTTAGCCAAATTCTCATAACATTTCTACTCTTTGTTCTATATTAAAAGGAAACAATTCCTTACATATAGTTCTGTCTCCACCTTTGAATTCTTTCTTGAATATAGTTTACAGATGAGATGTCTGGCTGGAGTGGAGCTTGGACTCCTCAATCTTTCCAGTGAATACGAGGGAAGATGACCGATGACAAGAGATACTTTAATGGCTGATCTTCTGTATATCGGTGGTTCTTCTTCCTTTCCAGTGACACCATACATTAAGAACACTGCCTTATTTTTCTACACCAATATCCCCAATTATACTTTACACATAAAGGAAGACCATGTGCTACCATTACATATTGGTCTTTGCTATGTTTGGTAATTCTTGTAGTAGCAATCAGGGACATAGAACATGATTCACCCCTCCTAACTGATCCTATGGCAACTAACCATCTGACTGGTTCCTTCTGAGCCCCTTTGCACTGGCTTCCACAACCTCCAGGCTCAGAACCCATCAGTGTTGCTATCATTTCCTGTGGTTGCACTTGCTACACACTCCCCTATGCAACTCAGATGCCCACTTTACTCTTCAATCCTTTCCCTTCCCTTTTGTGATTTTTAGGTACTTTTCACAACTCATGTAACACTAAACTATCTTTTTGTTTTCAAAGGAAGTCACAGTATACATTTTACTATCTCTTCTATTATTTCTAGAGTTCGGTCCAGGAGAAAGGAATTTCTGAGACTTCTGAATTAAAACTGAACATCAACTTACTTCCATTTGCTTAAAAATGTTTTAAGTGCCTTTCTGGGGTTTCTCAGTAGATGCCCTAAATGTGTTCTTTATATATCCCTTGAGTCTTCTCTAATATTAATCATGAAGCTGAAAGGAAAAGATATATCTGCACAGAAATGTTATATATCAAGAAATAAGGCTCGTTGTGTTTTCAGTTAGCTATTTTCCTGGCAACTGTTTTCTAAGTTTTGCCAGTATTTCACTGTGAATCACAACTTTAGTCTTAGCAATTTCTTTTGTTTAATCACAGAATACTCAAGTAATATTTGGTTACTCTTTCTGATTTACTTCACTCTGTATGACAGACTCTACATCTATCCACATCTCTACAAGTGACCCAATTTTGTTCCTTTCTATGGCTGAGTAATATTCTATTGTATATAGGTACCACATCTTTATCCCTTCATCTGTCAATGGACATTTAGGTTAATGCCATCTCCTGGCTATGGTATATAGCACTGCAATGAACATTGGGGTGCCTGTGTGTTTTGAAGTATGGTTTTCTCAGGGCATATGCCCAGTAGTGGGACTGCGGGGTCATATGGTAGTTTATTTTAGTTTTTTAAGGAACCTCCGTACTGTTCTCCATAGTGGCTGTATCAATTTACATTCACACCAACAGTGCAAGAGTGTTCCTTTTCTCCACAACCTCTCCAGCATTTATTGTATATAGATTCTTTTGATGATGGCCATTCTGACCACTGTGAGGTGATACGTCACTGTAGTTTTGATTGGCATTTCTCTAAAAATTATTGAGCATCTTTTCATGTGCCTCTTGGCCATCTGTATGTCTTATTTGGAGAAATGTCTACTTAGGCCTTCTGCCCATTTTTGACTGGGTTGTTTCTTTTATAGATATTGAGGTACAAAGGTATTGAGCTTTGTATATTTTGGAGATTAATCCCATGTCAGTTGCTTCATTTGCAAATATTTTGTCCCATTCTGAGGGTTGTCTTTTTATCTCATTTATGGTTTTCTTTGCTGTGCAAAAACTTCTAAGTTTAATTAGGTCCCATTTGGGATTTTTGTGTTTTTTTTAACATCTTTATTGGAGTATAATTGCTTTACAGTGGTGTGTTAGTTTCTGCTTTATAACAAAGTGAATCAGTTATACATATACATATGTTCCGATATCTCTTCCCTCTTGCGTCTCCCTCCCTCCCACCCTCCCTATCCCACCCTTCTAGGTGGTCACAAATCACTGAGCTGATCTCCCTGTGCTATGTAGCTGCTTCCAACTAGCTATCTATTTTATGTTTGGTAGTGTATATATGTCCATGACACTCTCTCACTTTGTCACAGCTTACCCTTCCCCCTCCCTATATTTCAATTACTCTATGAGGTGGGTCAAAATTGATCTTGCTGTGATTTTTGTCATAGAGTGTTCTGCCTATGATTTCCTCTAAGAGTTTTATACTTTCTGACCTTATATATAGGTCTTTAATCCATTTTTAGTTTATTTCTGTGTATGGAGTTAGGGAGTGGTGACAAAGCGAAAGAGAGGCATGGACATATATACACTACCAAACGTAAGGTAGATAGATAGTGGGAAGCAGCCACAGAGCACAGGGAGATCAGCTCGGTGCTTTGTGACCGCCTGGAGGGGTGGGATGGGGAGGGAGGGAGGGAGGGAGATGCATGAGGGAAGGGATGTGGGAGCAGATGTATATGTATGACTGATTCACTTTGTTATAAAGCAGAAACTAATATAAAAAAACTAATTTAATTCTTCTACATGTAGCTCTCCAGTTTTCCCAGTACCACTTATTGAAGAGGCTGTCTTTTCTCCATTGTATATTCTTGCCTCCTTTGTCATACAGTAGGTGACCATAGGTGCCTGAGTTTATCTCTGGGCTTGCTATCCTGTTCTATTGCTTTATATTTCTGTTTGTGTGTCAGTACTATACTGTATTGATTACTGTAGCTTTGTACTATAGTCTGAAGTATACTCCAGGAACCTGATTCCTCTAACTCCATTTTTCTCTCTCAAGATTGCTTGGACTATTCAGAGTCTTTTTTGTTTCCATACAAATTGTAAAATAGTTTGTTCTAATTCTGTGGAAAATGCCATTGGTAATTTGATAGGGATTGCATTGAATCTGTAGACTGCTATGGGTATTATAGTCATTTTCACAATATTGATTCCTTCAATCCAAGAACATGGTATATCTCTCCATCTCTTTCTGTCTTCTTTAATTTCTTTCATCAGTATCTTATAGTTTTCTGAGTACAGGTTTTTGCCTCCTTAGGTAGGTTTATTCCTAGGTATTTTATTCTTTTGGTTGCAATGGTAGATGGAATTGTCTCTTTAATTTCTCTTTCTGATCTTTCATTGTTAGTGTATAAGTATGCAAGATAGTTCTGGGTATAAATTTTGTATCCTGCAACTTTACTAAATTCATTGATTAGCTCTAGAAGCTTTCTGGTGGCATCTTTAGGATTTTCTATGTATAGTAGAATGTCATCTGCAAACAGTGAGCATTTTACTTCTTTTCCAGTTTGTATTCCTTTTATTTCTTTTTCTTCTCTGATTGTCATGGCTAGGACTTCCAAAACTATGTTGAATAATAGTGGCAAGAGTGGACACCCTTGTCTTGTCGCTGATCTTAGAGTAAATGCTTTCAGTTTTTTGCCATTGAGAATAATGTTTGCTGTGGGTTTGTCATATATGGTCTTTATTATGTTGAGGTAGTTTCCCTGTATGCTCACTTTCTGGAGAGTTTTTATCATAAATGAGTGTTGAATTTTGTCAAAAGCTTTTTTAGCACCTATTGAAATGATCATATGTTTTTTATTCTTCAAGTTGTTAATATGGTGTGATTTGTGTATATTGAAGAATCCTTGCATACCTTGGGTAAATCCCACTTGATCATGGTGTATGATGCTTTTAATTTGTTGTTGCATTTTGTTTGCTAATATTGAGGATTTTTGTGTGTATATTCATCAGTGATATTGGTCTGTAGTTTTTTTGTGATATCTTTGTCTGGTATTGGTGTCAGGATGATGGTGTCCTCGTAGAATGAGTTTGGAAGTATTCCACCCTCTGCAATTGTTTTGGAAGAGTTTGAGAAGTCTGGGTGTTAACTCTTATCTAAGTCTTCGATAGAATTCTCCCGTGAAGCCTTCTGGTTCTGGACCTTTGTTTGTTGGAAGATTTTTAGTCACAGTTTCAATTTCTTTACGTGTGATTGGTCTGTTCATATTTTCTATTTCTTCTGGTTGAGTCTTGGAAGGTTGTACTTTTCTAAGAATTTGTCCATTTCTTCCAGGTTGTCCATTTTATTGGCATATAATTGCTTGTAGTAGTCTCTTAAATCCCTTGTATTTCTGTGGTGTCATTGTAACTTCTCATTTTTCATTCCTAATTTTGTTGATTTGAGTCTTCTCCCTTTTTTTCTTAGTCTGGCTAAAAGTTTATCACTTTTCTTTATCTTTTCAAAGAACCAGCTTTTAGTTTTATTGACAGTTGCTATAGTTTTCTTTGTGACATTAAGAAAGAATTAGGTTTTTAATTCCCACAAAACACCTTTCAGCACGCTTAACTTTCTAATAACACCTTCACCTGCACCAGTTTTGTTTTGGGTTTTTTGTTGTTGTTGTTTGTTTTAAGATCCACAGAACATGAAAATCCTTTTTTGAGACGGTTCAGAAAGCTGACACTATCTCTTTTTTCCTCCCTCTATATGAAGGATGTATTTAAATGAATGTTGGTCAGTAAGACATTTGTCAACTATGTGTATTGTGTGCTCAACAGTCTAATATTACCATTTGAATGTTGTATATGATTGTAAGGCTTATATCACTAAAGATTTTTATTCTGATTTTTCATGATCAAAATTCATGTGATATTGTATAGACATGCTTTGTAGTGAACTATATTAACAATAATTTCTGTACATGATCTAGGATTTATTCCAGCATTTCTTTTCCTTTTTTTTAAACAAAATATTTTTTTAATTAACAAATGATGGAAATAGAAAAGTCTACATAAAGATTTTAGAAGGAGAACTTACAGGACACAAATTTGTGATTCATTAGATGAGACACTTGGATGTGATTCCGAAAGGTTTTATTGAGCATTGCCAAGTTTGTAAGCTTCATAGGGATGGACATCATATTTATAAATGCCCTTCTGTAAGGGCTACCATACATGGGAAGTTCTTTACCTTAATATCATCTTTGAAAATATTAAGTTGAAAATTCTGTTAACTTATATTTTAAGAATAGGCATATTGTATTACTGCAAGAGATTTGATTTTCAGCAGAGTGCAAAGTTCTTTCAAATGCACATGTTTTTTTCTAATTTCATTTTGTTTTAAAGCACTTTTTAAGTGTAGCTTTCTCATTTAGTAAATGTTGTCTAATTGAACAAAAAAGAAAGACAATAGAAATACATAGCTTATCACCATTAACCTATGGTTGGGTTTCTTTGTACTATGTCACCGCAGGCCACGTCATCTTACAATAATAATGCACCACTGTTACAATTAGTGTCCATACTAGATTAGAACTCTGGTAACAGGGGACAAAAATTTTTTTCTACATGGGATTTTACAAAATACAGACTGTGGGGGGGGTGCTCACCTTACCAGAAAGTCAAGAGATAGCCTAATCCTCACCAGTGTCATGTGCCCTCTCAAGGTACACTGAACATGCTCTGTTCTTTACCCTCTGTACCTGAGGCAGAAGTCAATAGGTCTAATGGCTTTCACGTAACTCACACTTTCTAAATGTTTTAAAATTACTTCAGCCATAATTCTCATAACTTTTCTACTCTATCCTATAATAAAAGGAGTCAATTCTGCCTTTCTCTTCCTTAGTTTTTCATTTTGATTTACATCTTCACAGGCTGATGGAGAGGTAACACTATTAGAATATATACATATTTTTTTCAATTGTCCTTTTTGAGATTTATTTTTTCCTTCAGGAATACCAATTATCTTTATATTGGATTGTCTTTGACTGGTTTTATGTCTATTAACTTCTCTCTAACTCTATAATGGCTTTATCTCTTCATTAAAACCATTGAGTATTAAGTTTTTCTTCTACATAAGTCATTTGATATTATGTTATATATGTATTCCCTTATTGTTCATAATTACTTATATATTATCTTAATTAATTTCCTAAGTTATAAATAGTCCTTTTGATAACACTGTGTTATTTTATCACCTCATTTTTTGGCTTTTTGGTATGAGTCCATTTTAAATGTTCTATCTCTTCAAGTACCTGTGAAGAATATCTTTCCATTGTTCACTTTATGTTTCTTCTTGAGCTGGTTGTCTTTTTCCCCTATCTTTTGTGTATTATGTCCTTTTCTTCTGATCCCAGTCTCACAGTATATTTACATTCTGTTTTTTCACCATATTCATGCATGTACAGTTCTGTCTCCATCTTTTATTTGTTTTTTGAATGAAATGTGACTGGTGAGATGTCTGGCTGCAGTGGACCTTGGACTCTGCAATCTTTCCAGTGGAGATGAAGGAAGATGACTGAAGACAAGAGATATTTTGATGGCTGGTCTTCTGCATACAGATGGTTCTTCATCCTTTCTGGTGACACCATACATTAAGAACATTGCCTTATTTTTCTGCCCCAATATCCCCAATTATACCTTACACCTAAAGGAAGAGAGGTGCTACCATTACATACTTGTCTTTTCTGTGTTTGGTAAATCTTGTAGTAGCAATCTGGGGACTGAGACAGGGTTCACCCATCCTTGCTGATTGTATGACAAATATTCATCTGGTCTGTTGTGTCTGAGCCCCATGCTGGTGACTTCCACAATATCCAGGCTTAGAACCCACCAGTTTTGTTCCCATCTCCCATCATTGTACATTCAGCTCTCTTCTCTATGCAACCCAAATGGCCATTTTACTCCTTCTGTTTTGTGATTTTAAAATACTCTTCATATTCATGTCCCAATGAGAACTACTGTCCTTGTTTTCAAGGAAGAATATGATATATTTAAAACCATTTTTTCTTTTATTTCTACAGTGTGAATTAGGAAGAAGAACTATCCTAAGTCTTCTGAATTAAAACTGAGACTCAATCTACATTGAACTTCCTCATAAAGGTATGCTTTTCTGAGACATCTCATCGGGCTCCCTAAGTGTGTTCACTCTCCCTCCTTTTATTCTTTTCTTATATTTATGATCAAGGAAAACAAAATGGTATATCAGTGCACATCTAAATTACAAGTCAATATATAAACTTTGCAGTGTTTTCACCCAGTTTTATCCTGAAAACTACTTTCTAGTGCCTCCATATTTCACCTTCTATAATAACTTCAGTAGTACAAAATCTCTTATATTTAGTCATGGAATATGCAGGTATAATTTGGTTATAACATGTTGTTTGCATCCAGACCCTGGCTTTTTCTCAATGAACTTGAAGTTACTAAATTCTAAATTAACATAATAATTTTTTAAAATCTTTATTGGAGTATAATTGCTTTACATTGTTGTGTTAGTTTCTGCTGTATAACAAAGTGAATCAACTATATGTACACATATATCCTGATATCCCCTCTGGAAGGAACAAAGAAAAATCATTAAAATCAAAAGATAGCTTTAAAAAATATACATTAATTTCCAAATAAAAAGATGTTGGTTAACCCAGAAATGAAATGGCCAGGCAGGTCCAAATCATATTTCTTTTGTTCCACATCACCTGCCCTCTTTACTTACCCAGCACTGATTCTGGATACAGAAGCAGAAGAGGGTCTGTGATGGTCTGGCTAAGTACCAGTTGTTCTCTCGGTGTCTGAGTCATAGAGTTTTTGACTTGTGCTGATGCATGTAAAGATGAGAAGAAATGAAATAATCTTAAGAGATTTGGAGGAGATCACATTGCAGACATCAAGAATAGAAAAAGTTGAAACACTAGCAAAATGGGAAGAATAACTGATCAAAAAAGAGAATTAGGTGAATCTGAAAGAAATGACATTAAGAAGGACAACAGGAATACATAACTTATCACCATTAACCTAGGGGCAGGGCCTTTTGTAGCCTCTCACCTCAGGTCATGTCATCTTATCAATGGTAAGGCACCACTGTTGCAATCAGTGTCCACACTGGATTATGACTCTGATATCAGGGAACAGAAACACTTCCTACATGAGATTTTACAAAATAAGGACTTCTTTTTTTTTTCTGGTTCACCTTACCAGAAACATATAGCTTGAAACTTGATTGTTGTCTTTTCTCATCTTTCCTTTTCCTGCTTTTCATTCCTCAACTCAATAAATTCCTTGCTGATATTATTCTTCAGCAAGTTCTCCTAGTAGATTTGAGCAAATATCCTACCAGATTCTGGCCCTGCAGTAGAAGCATCTGCTTAGGTTTCAGCAAAAGTTCCTCAACAGAGTCTCATTGAGCTGACTTGGACCACATGCCATCCACGAGGAAAACACTGGTCCTAGAGCAAATGTGCTTTGAATTGTGTCTAATGGGGTCACATGTCTATTCATTCAGCTCAGTATGTACAGCTCACTCTCCATACAAACCAGACATAACAATTTGATGATGGTGCATTTTGCCCAAATTGCAGCCTTCCCCTACTGCCCTTCTCACAGTGATTTCTCATCTCAGAGTAAAAGACAAAAGGTCAGATCTCATCTCAGTCCATGCTTCCACTTACTACCTCTGCTCCCTTCATCCTGTCTTCCTTGAATGTTCTTTGGAGACCCTAGGCAGGTTCCAGTTTAGGGCATTTTTTTTCTTTTTTTTTAACCCTCTGGTCCTTCTTCCTAAATCATTCTCCCACATTTGTGGACATGGCTCATTCTCTCACATCCTTAAAGTCATAGTGAAGCTTCCTCTGCCCACCTTATTGGAATCTGAAGCTCTCCCTGTGCACATCTTATCTACCTTCTTTGCTTTATTTTCCCCAGAACACTTATCACTATCTAAGAAATTGAATGTTTTTTTAATTCATTTAATTCACTGTGTCATACCACACTGCACTAAAATGTAAGATTCTTTAAGATAAGCAACCACTAGGTCAGTATCATACACATAATAGATTTTCAGTAAACTAATTACTGAATAAATCAATAAATCAGTTTGTGAATGAATATGAATCTTTGAGTGGGGAAATTTGTGTAAGGTTCAGCTGAACAGAATATTGAGTTGGTCAAGTACCATGAATGAAAGTACTATATTATAATTCTCCTGTTTGTATCAGAAACTGTTTATAAACTCTATTTTAATTGATAGCAAATTGTACCTCTCCTTATTCATCACCAAGAAAACCACATGTAAGCTGTTTATGGTTTTACTCAACACTTCATCTGGATTTCCAACTTCTCATGCTCAAAACATGGAAGAAGTGATAATACTTTTCTTTCAGGGTTACTCACACCATTAACTGAACTTATGCATATGAAAGTCATTAATACACTAAAAGCACACACAAAAAAGGCTTATAATTACAGATATTTATAACCATTGTTTGTGTTTACATGTTTAAAATACATTTGTTATCATTAGGCTAATCAAAGAAATCCAAGTACAAAAGTAATATATTTGTTTTTGTTTTGTTTTCCTTGCCTTAAGGAATCATGAACATTGAAGCATATTTTGAAAGAATTGGTTATAAGCACTGTAAGAACAAATTGGACTTGGAAACATTAACTGACATTCTTCAGCACCAGATCCGAGCCATTCCCTTTGAGAACCTTAACATCCATTGTGGGGAAGCCATGGAATTGGGCTTAGAGGCCATTTTTGATCAAATTGTGAGGGGGAACCGAGGTGGGTGGTGTCTCCAAGTCAATCATCTTCTGTACTGGGCTCTGACCACAATTGGTTTTGAGACCACGATATTGGGAGGGTATGTATACAACACTTCAGCAAACAAATATAGCCATGCCATGATTCACCTCCTGCTGAAGGTGACCATTGATGACAAGAACTATATAGCTGATGCTGGATTTGGATGCTCTTACCAGATGTGGCAGCCTCTAGAGTTAATTTCTGGGAAGGATCAGCCCCAGGTGCCTTGCATCTTCCGCTTGACAGAAGAGAAAGGAATCTGGTACCTGGACCAAATCAGAAGAGAGCAGTATATCCCAAACCAAGAATTTCTTAATTCTGAGCTCCTGGAAAAGAATAAATATCGGAAAATCTACTGTTTTACTCTTGAACCTCGAACAATTGAAGACTTTGAGTCTGTGAATATATACCTTCAGGAATCTCCAGCATCTGTCTTTACAAGCAAGTCATTTTGTTCCTTGCAGACCGCAGAAGGTGTTCACTGTTTAGTGGGCTTCACCCTCACCTACAGGAAATTCAATTATAAGGACAATACAGATTTGGTAGAGTTTAACACACTGAATGAAGAAGAAGTAAAAGAAAATCTAAAAAATATATTTAATATTTCCTTGGAGAAAAAGCTTGTCCCCAAACATGGTGATAAATGTTTTACCATATAGAGTGAGCAGTAAAAAGGTCTCAGGATTACTTCTGGTGCTGTAACTTTTTATTATAAAAAAATTTAAACATCTATAAAAGTAGAGAGAATGAAATAATAAACCTCCATTTGTTTATCACTCACTTTATCAGTTATAAACTAGAGGCCTATCTATCATATTTTCTCAATGCTCCCACATTATATTGAAGAAAATGCTAGACATCAAATCATTTCACCTTTCAAAATGTCAGCGTATATAATTAGATAACATTTAAAAAAACATAACCATAATTTTCAAAAATAATACTAACAAAGATGTTTTAATGATGGCCTATGGTTTTCTTGAGGAAAAAGTTATTTATGCTAGAAAACTTTCCACATTGGTTGAATGTTGAATTCATAAAACATGTTTACCTATCATTCAGTAACTAGAACCTTGAGGGAAACTTTTTAATTAAATTCTACCAGTGTATATCCAATGTCATATTTGTGCAGAAATACCACATGTATAGTGGGATTATAATTCAAGGAAAAAGAAAGAGACATGACATTGCTTCCAAATAACCTAATATTTCTCAAGAAAAGGTGTAAACCAATACTTGTTAGCAAGTGATCAAGTACCAAGTGAGGGACACAACTAATAATTTCTTACATGGCTCTTTTTGCAACCACAGTTCTTCAAGTACCATTTTTCTTAATATGGGAACACTACTATTTATAATTTTTCAAATTTTGGACCTCAGTATTTTTGCTTAGAAGTGATAAATACTGGGCTTCCCTGATGGCACAGTGGTTGAGAGTCCGCATGCTGATACAGGGGACACGTGTTCGTGAAGGAGAGAAATTGAAGGAGAAAAATCATATGATCATCTCAATAGATGCAGAGAAAGCTTTCGACAAAATTCAAAACCCATTTTTGATAAAAACCCTGCAGAAAGTAGACATAGAAGGAACTTTTCTCAAAATAATAAAGGCCATATATGACAAACACACAGCCAACATCGTCCTCAATGGTGGAAAACTGAAACTATTTCCACTAATATCAGGAACAAGACAAGGCTGCCCACTCTCACCACTCTTATTCAACATACTTTTGGAAGTTGTAGCCACAGCAATCAGAGACGAAAAGGAAATAAAAGGAATCCAAATCGGAAAAGCAGAAGTAAATCTGTCACTGTTTGCAGATGACATGATACTATACATAGAGAATCGTAAAGATGCTACCAGAAAACTAGTAGAGCTAATCAATGAATTTGGTAAAGTAGCAGGATAAGAAATTGGTACACAGAGATCTCTGGCATTTCTACACACTAATGATGAAAAATCTGAAAGTGTAATCAAGAAAACACTCCCATTTACCACTGCAACAAAAAGAGTAAAATATCTAGGAAAAAACCTACCTAAGGACAAAAGACCTGTACACAGAAAATTATAAGACACTGATGAAAGAAATTAAAGATGAAACAAATAGATGGAGAGATATACAATGTTCTTGTATTGGAAGAATGAACATTGAGAAAATGACTCTAATACCCAAAGCAATCTACAGATTCAATGCAATCCCTATCAAACTAGCATGGGCATTTTTCACAGAACTAGAAAAAATTTCATAATATGTATGGATACACATAAGACCTGAATAGCCAAAGAAACTTTGAGAACGAATAACGGAGCTGGAGGAATCAGGCTTCCTGACTTCAGACTATACTACAAAGCTACAGTAATCAAGACAGTATGGTACTGTCACCAAAACAGAAAGATAGATCAATGGAACAGGATAGAAACCCCAGAGATAAACCCATACACATATGGTCACCTTATCTTTGATAGAGGAAGCTGGAATGTACAGTGGAGAATACACAGCCTCTTCAATAAGTGGTGCTGGGAAAACTTGTCAGGTACACGTAAACGTATGAGATTACATCACTCCCTAACACCATACACAAAAATAAGCTCAAAACGGATTATACCTAAATGTAAGGCCAGAACTATCAAACTCTTATAGTAAAACATAGGCAGAGTACTCTATGACATAAATCACAGCAAGATCCTTTGGACCCACCTCCTAGAGAAATGGAAATAAAAACAACAATAAACAAATGGGACCTAATGAAAGTTTAAAGCTTTTGCACAGTAAAAGAAACCATAAACAAGACCAAAAGACAACCCTCAGAATGGGAGAAAATATTTGAAAATGAAGCAACTGACAAAGGGTTAATCTCCAAAATTTATAAGCAGCTCATGCAGCTCAATAGCAAAAAAACAAACAACCCAATCCAAAAATGGGCAGAAGATCAAAATAGACATTTCTCCAAAGAAGATATACAGACTGCCAACACATGAAAGAATGCTCAACATCATTAATCATTAGAGAAATGCAAATGAAAACTACCATGAGATATCATCTCACACCAGTCAGAATGGCCATCATCAAGAAATCTAGAAACAATAAATGCTGGAGAGGGTGTGGAAAAAAGGGAACACTCTGGCACTGCTGGTGGGAATGTGAATTGGTACAGCCACTATGGAGAACAGTATGGAGGTTCCTTAAAAAACAGTAAATAGAACTACCATATGTCCCAGCAATCCCACTACTAGGCATATACCTTGAGAAAACCATAATTCAAAAGAGACATGTACCAAAATATTTATTGCAGCTCTATTCACAATAGCCTGGAGATGGAAACAACGTAAGTGTCCATCATCGGATGAATGGATAAAGAAGATGTGGCAAATATATACAATGGAATACTACTCAGCCATAAAAAGAAACGAAATTGAGTTATTTGTAATGAGGTGGATAGACCTAGAGTCTGTCATACAGAGTGAAGTAAGTCAGAAAGAGAAAGACAAATACCATATGCTAATACATATATATGGAATTAAAGAAAAAAAATGTCATGAAGAACCTAGGGGTAAGACAGGAATAAAGACACAGACCTACTTGAGAATGGACTTGAGGATATGGGGAGGGGGAAGGGTAAGCTGTGACAAAGCGAGAGAGAGGCATGGCCATATATACACTACCAAACATAAGGTAGATAGCTAGTGTGAAGCAACCACATAGCACAGGGAGACCAGCTTGGTGTTTTGTGACTGCCTGGAGGGGTGGGATAGGGTGGGTGGGAGGGAGGGAGATGCAAGAGAGAAGGGATATGGGAACAGATGTATATGTATAACTGATTCACTTTGTTATAAAGCAGAAACTAATTTTAAAAATACAATAAATTTTATGAAAGATAAAAAGAAAAAAAATGGGCAGAAGACCAAAATAGACATTTCTCCAAAGAAGATATACAGACTGCCAACAAACACATGAAAGAATGCTCAACATCATTGATCGCTGGAGAGAGGCAAATTAAAACTACAGTGAGATATCATCTCACACCAGTCAGAATGGCCATCATAAAAACATCTAGAAACAATAAATGCTGGAGAGGGTGTGGAGAAAAGGGAACATTCTTGCACTGCTGGTGGGAATGTGAACTGCTACAGCTACTATGGAGAACAGTATGGAGGTTCCTTAAAAAAGTAAAAATAGAACTACTGTATGACTCAGCAATCTCACACTGGGCATATACCCTGAGAAAACCATAATTCAAAAAGAGTCATGTACCAAAATGTTCATTGCAGCTCTATTTGGAATAGCCCGGAGATGGAAACAAACTAAGTGTCCATCATTGGATGAATGGTTAAAGAAGATGTGGCACAAATATACAATGGAATATTACTCAGTCATAAAAAGAAACGAAATTGGGTTATTTGTAATGAGGTGGATTGACCTACAGTCTGCCATACAGAGTGAATTAAGTCAGAAAGAGAAAGACAAATATTGTATGCTAACACATATGTATGGAATTTAAGAAAAAAATGTCATGAAGAACCTAGGTGTAAGACAGGAATAAAGACACAGACCTACTTGAGAATGGACTTGAGGATATGGGGAGGGGGAACGGTAAGCTGTGACAAAGCAAGAGAGTGTCATGGATATATATACACTACCAAACGTAAAATAGATAGCTAGTGGTAAGCAATTGCATAGAACTGGGAGATCAGCTCGGTGCTTTGTGACCACTTAGAACGGTGGGATAGGGAGGGTGGGAGGGAAGGAGATGCAAGAGGGAAGAGATATGGGAAGATATGTATATGTATAACTGATTCACTTTGTTATAAAGCAGAAACTAACACACCATTGTAAAGCAAATATACTCCAATAAAGATGTAAAAAATAGAAAGAAATGAAATTGAAGCAAAGAAAACAATAAAAAAGATCAATAAAACTAAAAGCTCTTTCTTTGAGAAGATAAACAGGATTGATAAACCTTTAGTCAGACTCATCAAGAAAAAGGGAGAAGACTTAAAACTCAATAGAATTAGAAATGAAAAAGGAGAAGTAACCACTGAAACTGCAGAAACACAATGGATCATGAGAGACCACTACAAGCAACTGTATTCCAATAAAATGGACAACCTGGAAGAAATGGACAAATTCTTAGAAAAGCACCATATTCTGAGACTGAAACAGGAAGAAATAGAAAATAGGAACAGACGAATCACAAGCACTGAAATTCAGACCGTGATTAAAACTCTTCCAACAAACAAAAGCCCAGAACCAGATGGCTTCACAGGTGAATTCTATCAAACATTTAGAGACGAGCTAACACTTACCATTCTCAAACTCTTCCAAAATATAGCAGAGGGAGGAACACTCCCAAACTCCTTCAACGAGGCCACCATCACCCTGATACCAAAAGCAGACCAAGATGTCACAAAGAAAGAAAACTACAGGCTAGTATCACTGATGAACATAGATGCAAAACTCCTCAACACAATGCTAGCAAACAGAATCCAACAGCACATTAAAAGGATCATACACCATGATCAAGTGGGGTTTATTCCAGCAATGCAAGGATTCTTCAATATACGCAAATCAATCAACGTGATACACCATATTAACAAATTGAAGGAGAAAAACAATATGATCATCTCAATACATGTAGAGAAAGCTTTCAACAAAATTCAACACCCATTTATGATAAAAACCCTGCAGAAAGCAGGCATAGAGGGAAATTTCCTCAACATAATAAAGGCCATATATGACAAACCCACAGCCAACATCATCCTCAATGGTGAAAAACTGAAACCATTTCCACTAAGATCAGGAACAAGACAAGGCTGCCCACTCTCACCACTCTTATTCAACATAGTTTTGGAAGTTGCAGCCACAGCAATCAGAGAAGAAAAGGAAATAAAAGGAATCCAAATCGGGAAAGAAGAAGTAAAGCTGTCACTGTTTGTAGATGAATCCTAAAGATGCTACCAGAAAACTACTAGAGCTAATCAATGAATTTGGTAAAGTAGCAGGATACAAAATTAATGCACATAAATCTCTTGCATTCCTCTACACTAATGATGAAAAATCTGAAAAAGAAATTAAGGAAGCACTTCCATTTACCATTGCAACCAAAAGAATAAAATACCTAGAAATAAATCTAACTAATGAGACAAAAGACCTGTATGCAGAAAACCATAAGACACTGATGAAAGAAATTAAAGATGATATAAACAGATGGAGAGATATACCATGGTTTTGGATTGGAAGAATCAACATTGTG
Source organism: Hyperoodon ampullatus (assembly GCF_949752795.1). Classification (NCBI taxonomy): domain Eukaryota; kingdom Metazoa; phylum Chordata; class Mammalia; order Artiodactyla; family Ziphiidae; genus Hyperoodon; species Hyperoodon ampullatus. Next base: position 2,011,203 of record NC_136933.1, read on the forward strand.
AAAATGACTATACTACTTAATACTTGCTTTTAACACTTTGCCCCAGTTTCTGATTTCTGGAGAAACCTAGATAGTGTTTGATTGGCATGTAGTGTCATGGTAATGAATGAGATCATCCAGGAGAAAATGTGTACATTGAGAAGAGAAAGTACCCCAAAACTAAGGCACCACAACCTTTCTTTAAAAGTGAAAGACAGAAAGCACTTTTGAGTGAGGAGACAAAGAAGAAATAGTTAACGAGTTAGGAGGGAAATCAGGAGATGATGGGCTATGGAAGACAAACAAAAAAGTGTGTTTCTAAAAGGAAATGATAGATAATGTTGATAGCTGCAGAGATATAAAGAACTATAAATAAAATAAGAGCTAATTTTTATCAAAGAGCTAGCTTTTGGTTTTGTTATTTTCTCTATTGCTTTTCTGTTTCGAATTTCATTGATTTCTTCCCTGATTTTTATTATACTTTTTCTTCTGCTTTCTGTAGGTTAATATTGCTATTCTTTTTCTAGTTTCCTAAGGTTAAAACTTAAGTTATTGTTTTTAGGTCTTTATTCTTTTCTACATTTAGTGTTATAAATTTCTCTCTAAGCACTGTGCATTCCACAAATTTTGATAGATTGTATTTCACTTTCCACTTTTCTCAAGATTTCTTGTTTAGCTCTCATGTTATTAAAAGTGTCATTTATGATACAAATAAACTTATTTACAAAACAGAAACAGACTCACGGACTTAGAGAATGAATTTATGGTTATGTGCGGGAGGAGTATAGGAGGGGAGAGATAGCGTGGGAGTTTGGGATTGACATATACACATTGCTATATTTAAAGTAGATAACCAACAAGGACCTACTGTATAGCACAGGAAATTCTGCTCAATAATCTGTAATAACCTCAATGGGAAAAGAACTTGAAAAAGAATAGATACATGTAGAATATCTACATGTATTCAGTATAACTGAATCACATTGCTGTACACCTGACACAAACACCACATTGTTAACCAACTATACCCCAATATGAAACAAATATTTTAAAAGATAAACTAAATGTGTTTCATTTAATCTCCAAAGGCTTTGAGATTTTCCAGCTGTCTTTCTGTTATTAATTTCTAGTTTAATTCATTATGGTTTGAGAACATATATAGATTCCCTTTTTTTTAAATTAATGAAAAGCACTTTATGGCCCAGAATATGGTCTTTCTTGGTGGATGTTCCATGTGAGCTTCAGAGCAATGCATATTGTGCTATTATTGTATATAGTCTATTAATGGCAATTAGATCCAATTGATTGATTCTGTGGCTCAGTTCAATTGATTTTTTATCTACTGGATCTGTCAATTATTGATAGAAAGGAGTTGATGTCTCCAACTATAAGTAGATTCTCTATTTCTTCTTGCAGTTTTTTCAGTTTTTTCCTTCATATATATTGATGATTTGTTGTTAGGCACATGCACAGCTTTACTTAAAGAATTGACCCCTGTATCATTATGTTCTTTTGTATTCCTGATAATTTTCCTTATTCTGAGCAGGCTTTGTCTAATACTAATATTACCACTTCAGCTTTCTTTTGATTTATATTAGCATGATTTATGTTAGTAAAGGGATATTTCTTCATCCCTTCACTTATTTTTTCTTGGTCTTAGCTATTCTAGGGCCCATCAATTTACATATAAATTTTAGAATAAGCTTGTCTGTATCTACATAAAATAAAAGTAAAATAAGAACAACAAAAAGTACTTCCTGAAATATTGATAGGAATTTCATTACACTTATATATCAATCTGGGAAGTATTGACAGTATGTTAAGTCTTCCAATCCACAAACAGAGTATGTCTCTGCAGGGAAGGTCTACTGGTGACAAATACTCTTAGTTTTTGTCTTTCTGGGCACGTCTTTATTCTCCTTCACTTTTCATGGATAAATTTGCTGGATACAGAATTCAAGATTTGTGGGTTTATTCTTTCAAACCATTAAATATTTTTCTTGCATGATTTCTGAAAAAAAGTCCACTATAATTCTTGTTTTTCTTTAGTGTGTAAGGTGGGTTTTTCCCCGTCTAGCTTCTTTCAAGATTTTCTCTTTGTCTCTGTTTCTTCTGCAGGTGTCCATTTTTGGATATTTATTATGTGTGTTATTCTCTGAGATTTCTGGATCTGAGTTTTAGTGTCTGCCATTAATTTTGGAAAATACATATTCAGCCATTATTACTTCAAATATTTCTCTGCTTCTCTCATTCTTTCTTCCTTCCTTCCTTCCTTCCTTTCTTTCTTCTTCTTCTGGTATTCCAATTACATTTATGTTGTATCTTTTACAATTGCCCTGCAGTTCATGAATATTCTCTATTACTTCTTGGTTTTCTTTTTGCATTTTGGGAAGTTTCTATTGACATATCTTCAAGCACACTGAATTTTTAATTGGCCATGTTCAGGCTACTGGTAAGCCCATCAGAGGTATTCTTCACTTCTGTTATAAATTTTTATTTCTAACATTTCCTTTTTTATAGATTTATTTATTTAATTTATTTATTTTTGGCTGTGTTGGGTCTTCATTTTTACATGTAAGCTTTCCTTAGTTGCAGTGAGCCAGGGCTACTCTTTGTTGTGGTGTGCACGTTTCTCATTGTGGTGGTTTCTCTTGTTATGGGGCATGGGTTCTAGACACATGGCCTTCAGTACTTGTGGCACGAGGGCTCAGTAGTTGCAGTGCATGGGCTTAGTTACTCTGTGGCATGTGGGATCTTCCCAGACCAGGGACTGAACCTGTGTTCCCTTCATTGGCAGGTGGATTCTTAACCACTGAACCTCCAGGGAAGTCCCTCTAGCATGTCCTTTGATTCTTCCTTAGAGTTTTAATTTCTATGCTTACAATGCCCATCTATTCTTGCATGTTGTGTGCTTTTCCATTAGAAACTTTAGCATATTAATCATAGTTATTTTAAATTCCTAGTCTGATAACTCCAAAATCCTTGCCATATCTGAATCTTACTCTGATGCTTGCCTTATTTCTTCATACTGTGTTTTTTCATATGATAGCATGCCTTGCAATTTTATGTTGGAAGCTAGACATGATGTATTGGGTAATAAGAACTGAGATATGCAGGCCTTTAGTATGAGGGTTTATGTTTATTTCACTAGGAATTATGCTGTGTTTATTGTTTTCTGTAGCTATAGATGTCCAAGTCTTCAATTTCCTTTACTATCCTAGTTTTGGTCTCTCTCTTGACTCAGGGTTGCCTGGAAATCCCTCATTAAATAGTGTCTGAAACTTGTAGCTTTTCATCTGTAATTCTCTGTTATATATGGTAGAATTATTGATGTTCTTATAAGGGATGGTGAGGAGATAAGTATATTTATAGTCCTATCATTAGTCTCAAGTTTTAAGTAAGCCTGGGTTTTGCACCAAAGTGTGACCTTCAAAAGTGCATCTCAACTTTTCCTCCCCTTAGGTGAGGCAGAAATGCTGGAGATGATTGGAGTTTGGTATTTTCCTTACCTTACTTTGACTAGGCTGTTATAAAGTAATTTCCCTGGAGGGAAGGGAGAAAACAGAATTCTGTGACCTTATTTCAAAATGATTACATTTTCCTCCTTCTCTCAGAAGCTCATAGAGATTATTCTGTGGTCTTCACAATGAGAACGTGGATGGCGTTCCTGGTGGTAAAATTCACAAAAGTGTGGAGGACCCCATGAGACTGAGACAGCCCAAAGTTTGTAACTTTCACGCTCATCTACACTGAGTCTCCAAGAGTTCATCGAAGTTTTAAAGTGTTCTTAATAATACTGGATTCAGGGCTTCCCTGTTGGTGCAGTGGTTGAGAGTCCGCCTGCCGATGCAGGGGACATGTGTTCGTGCCCTGGTCCGGGAAGATCGCACATGCTGCGGAGTGGCTAGGCCCATGAGCCATGGCCTCTGAGCCTTTGTGTCAGGAGCCTGTGCTCCACAACAGGAGAGGCCACAACAGTGAGAGGCCCGCGTACCAAAAACATAATAATAATAATAATAATAATAATACTGGCTTCAGCTAGGGCTTCTAATCTTGAACTTCTGTTCACAGTAATTTCCGATTCTATGTATGCACCTGTCTGTCTTTCCACTTTTTAGCAGTGTTATGAAATTTGGCCTCTGTACACTGATGCCAGATTAAATCTTAGAGACAGAGTTTTGGGTGAAGTTGAAAGAAATAGCTTTATTTCTCTGCCAAGCAAAAGTGGCCACAGTGGGTAATGCCCTCAAGACTGTGTGTCCTACTCTCAAGGAGGTAGCAAGGAGTCTTATAGTGTTCAAGGCACAGGGTGTGATCAGGTCATGGAATTTCTTCTGATTGGTTGGTGGTGAGGTAAGCGGGAATCAGCATCATCAGCCTTCTGGTTCCAACCAGTCTGGGGTCTACATGCTTGTGAGCAGCATACAGTTAACTTCTTCTGCTTGGTGGTGGTTTCAGTATCTGCAAAACAACTGAAATGACATGGCTGAGAATATTATCTATAGTCCTTGAGGAAGAACTAAAGATATTTGACATTGTTTAATGGCTAATGTATTATTTTGTCTTGCTTGACTGTTTTCCTTTCGTTCTGCATTTTCTCACTTCTCTGATTAAATTTATTTTTGACTAAAGTTTTTCTACAGACCAAAGGTAGGAAGAGAACTTGGGTGGGGGCCTATTCTGGGAAGGCCGCATAGAGTTTTGCTCAGTTAAAGCAGCATTTTTCCTCATGATGTTGATACACTAATGCATCTGTTTAATTTTTCAGGACTTACTGATTTTCAATAAGAATGAGAGGATTGAGGTTTCCCTGGTGGTCCAGTGGTTAAGAATCCACACTTCCAATGCAGGGGGTGTGGGTTCAATCACTGGTCAGGGAACTAAGACCCCACAGGAGGCACGGCCAGAAAAAAGAGAGAGAGAGAGAGAGAGAATTGATAACTTTTACCTGTTGGAGCAGAAACGAGAAGGCTTGGCAAGCAAATTTTAAAACAGATTTATTCAACATCAAACAATCTTAAATTAGAGGTCATTGTCTTCCATAGATTCCATCATCAAGAGGGGGAGTTTTAGTTCAAACTTCCTATCTTTGCAAAAATGTAGGTCTGTTTGTTTTTCTTTAGCAATGAAATAAGAAATTCTTTACATGCTTTAATATTTGAAAGAAAACACTTTAAAATAAGTTAGAATATTTACCATATACAAATTAATTCTACTGTATTAAGTATATTTATTTTTTAAAAAGCGGAATGCTTAAACTTTTCCAACTTGTACATACTGGAATAAAGAGGGAGTTTATTACTCCACCTAACTCACGTCCTTTATGGTGAGGAGAATGCTCATTGACAGTTCCAGTATTTCCTACTTCTGCTCTCCTTCCACATGGAAAGTCTAGGAGGTAGTCAGAATTTGGCTTGGCATTTCAGATGGCCACTCAGATCCCAGGCCTACATCCTCTGGTGTCCCTGCCCTCAGACCCCAGGATCCATGACTCTGGTCTTACTCTCCCTTAGCCACAAGCCTCCTGACTTCAGGTTTCTGTAACAATTCTTGCTGGAGATCCTCAAGGGCCTCTGTTACTTTGGTTAGAATGATGGAAGAAATCTCAGAATTACAAACTTGCCATCTGGATCTTAATTCCAGGTGTCACATTTCCCAGGATCAGGGGACAATAGCCCTACTCCATTGAATGAAGCCTTCCACACTTTCTGTCAAAATGACCCAGGACCAGACCTGCATTCTGAGATTATTTCCTTCTCCAGCAATATTTTTCTTGCAAGATGTCCTCTGCTACCCACCCTTGATTTATGCTGTGCCCTGGCCACTATGGCAGAAGAGTGCTTCCTCGACACCTTGCCTTTTAATTCACCACCAGTAAATGTGATGGGTCAATAGGAATATGAAGTGATGCTCAAACTCACTAGGAATCAGAGAAGTGCAGATGAGAATTACACTGAGCTATCACCTTAGACACATGAGTTTGACAGACATTTGAAGGTTGCTAACCGCAAGTATCAACCAGGATATGAGGAAACCAGGAAACTTTCTACACAAGAGGACAGAAATGCTCAGTGAAATTAAGTACACTGATGCCCTGTGCTCCAGCACATTCTATTCCTGATGTTTATCCAAGCAAAGTCCTCGTGTCCATCTACAGGACATATGTAGGAAAGTGCTGATTACAGTGGTATTTGTAGTAACAAGGAGTTGGCAGCAACTTAAGTGTCCTTCACCAGTGGTCCGGTAAGTTAAATGGTTTTAGGTTAGTTTCCTCCAAAAGCAGACCCTGAGAGCTTTTTGCATTCAAGTAGCTTACTTGGGAGGTGATTTAAGGAAGCACCACCATGGGAGTAGGAAAGTGAAGCAGCGGCTCTTTGAGACTCAAAGAAGGATACATGATCAGCAGGTTACCTCAGAGGACAATGGAAGCTTCCTCTCACTGGAGAACATAGGGAGGCAGTGCTGGCCATGACCCCAGAGTAACCCCACCTGAGTAGGTGGAACACAGGGGCATTTATGCTCCCACTCACATTTTCCAGGCTGAGTGGTGTTCCAGGGCCATCAATTGCAGGACCATCTGGATGGCCCAAGCACAGGCCAAGAGAAAGCAACCAGGTAGAGAGACCCATGTTCATGCAGCATAATACAGGAGGCATGGACTAGAACTGTTAGTGCCAAAGAGAGAGCACAAGGCAACACTTGTGTCATGAAGATGGTTTTAGAAATGGGGGTGGTCTTGTGGGATGAATTAGGAGATTGGAATTGACATACATACACTATTGATACTATGTGTAAAATAGGTAACTAATGAGAACCTACCGTATAGCACAGGGAACTCTACTCAGTGCTCTGTGGTGACCTAAATGAGAAGGAAATCCAAAAAACAGGGGATATATGTATATGTATATCTGATTCACTTTGCTGTACTGTATAAATGAAAACAATATTATAAAACAACTCTACTGCAGTAAAAAAATTTTTTATTTAAAAAAGAAATAAAGTGTAGAGGGAAGTACATTGGAAACAGCAAAAGTGATAGACCTATATCATTAACATAAATTAAAAATACATGCAGAAATATGGGCTTCCCTGGTGGTGCAGTGGTTGGGATTCGGCCTGCCGATGCAGGGGATGCGGGTTCGTGCCGCAATCTGGGGGGATCCCGCATATCGTGGGGTGGCTGGGCCCGTGAGCCATGGCCGCTGAGCCTGTGCTCTGCAGCAGGAGAGGCCATGACAGTGAGAGGCCCACGTACCACACACACAAAAAAAAAACATGCAGAAACAAAAGCACAGTGTATATATCACACCGGTAACTTATATGTGGACAAATTTAGGACACATTATACAGTGCCTCAGGGTGGAGTGGTGAATGGGACTGAAGATGGGGAAGAAAAATAGAAATTTAGGGTCCTCATGGAAATTCATGAGGAAGTGCTGTCATAACCTGGGGGAGTGATTTAAAATATTCATCTCCTTCTGCTCCTCTAGGTTAATAAACCTGCTTTTTCTGGATCCCCTTAAAACCCTAACCTCCCACGTTACACTTAGGATATCTGGATTCAGCCTCCCTAACAGTAGGAACTGTACGGATTACAAGGTCACTCCACTCTCAGCCTGGTGCCAGGTCTCACCAGAGTACATTTGAACAAGTGGTGCGCAAGGACAACCCAAGTTCCCACGACTACATTTCCCAGAGCTCCCTGGTGATTCTAACTAGGTTCAAGGGGTGGAGCAGTTTGCAAACCAGTGAGGTCTCTTCCTGGGCTTGTCCAGGAAGTGGGAGGATGGCAGTCAGCCCGGTTCCTGGTTGTGGGACCCAGGGGAGCTCGGTAAGTGACATGTTGTGCTTTGAAATCGGGGTTTAATCCTATTTCAAATGTGAGTCCAGGAGACTAGATACTACACAGACCCGAATGTCAGGTCCTAAGCCAGTTCAGAAAGTTTGGCTGACATATAACTTGAGTCCTTATGCTGTAATTACTGCACAGGATAGTGGAGGAGATAACACACCCCAATTCAAACTCTGGAGGTTGATGACGAAAGCTCAGATTCTCTGTTCTCCGGTGCCAAATCAGATCTTGGAGACAGAGTTTTCGGTGAAGTAGAAAAAGAGAGCTTTATTACTTTGTCAGGCAAAGGGGGACACAACAGCTCCTGCCTCGAAAAACTATGTGTCCCAACCCAGGAAGATTTGATAAGGAGTTTTATAACAATACTTCCCAAAGGTGGGGTATTGGACAAGATGAGGGTGTGTGTAGGGTCTCAGGTGGTAGGTCTCCTAATCTTGATGAGCTTCTCTGATCCCTTTAATCTTGCTTTGGGTGGTTTCTTGCCTGCTCCTCCCTTGATTAGCAACTGTTTGAATCTGCCCTCTGGAACTCAGGGAAGGTAATGGAGGCTGGATTCTTGCCGACAAAAAATCAGGGACAAAAATAAAAGGCCAAACATCCATACCTAGGTGCCTCAGAGGGCCCTGCTCAGTTTCAGGGTTAGAGTAACAGCCATGTGACATCCCAGGTGTGAGTACATGGGCCGGTCATTTAAGCATGTCTAAAAGTCAGTTTATCCCTCAGAAATTTGGAGCTAATGCGAGAGCTTAATTTAAAGTTTGTTGTGAGGATGAAAGTATATAAAATACAGCTAATGTGTACAACACGTGATTTAGGGGACAGGATTTCCCTCTTGGATAATTGAAACAGCAATGTCCACCTTCTCTGTCCCCACCTGGGTGTGTCCCAAAGGGCCCAGTTAGTCCTGCAGTCAGCAGATTCATGATCACTCCTGCTCCTCCTGCATTAGCTGATCAGAAATTCTCTAATGATCATCCCCAAACTCCAGGGAGTCTGTGTTGTGTTGTCTGCACAGTTTAAGGGAATTCTTGAGGACATTTTTTCTTGATGGAAGGAAGACCCTAAGGGGAAGGTCTTCAGGAGCCATAAATGACAAGAACCAGCTCTTTCACTGTCAGGCAGGCTGAGGACACCACTCCCTGAGCACAAATGTGCAGAATTCCACTGAAGAGAGGAACCTGTGGAGGCTGACAGCCCCAGAGCAAGGGGTCTGTGGGCTCTCCCCTCTGGATTTTGCTCCCTTACCCTGGCCCGATGCCCACAACAACAACACGCCTGTTGGCTCTTCTTTGATGAACTGACCTTTCCCTTCCCCCATGTCACAGTTTAGTTCCTCAACCACAAAATGGCTGACCACGCCCCCTCTCACTCAGAAGGAAGTTAACTGCCAACTATGAAACTTGGCAGGCTGCATCCTGCCCAGAGACTTATTTTGTTTGCCTTTTACAGGTTTAAATTGTTCAGAGCCAACTTTAAAAATAGGCAGATTTCACCCACAACTCTGAGTTTCTGCTCCTCAAGAGGGGGAAATGAAGAGAAACAAAGAAACATTCAGAACTTCCTGCTGCCTGGGTGTAACTTTTTTTTTTTGGCTGTTTTCCATGGGCCTTCTGTGCACTAAGCATTTTGAAGGAAGGTCTGTGGGCACGGCTTGTGTGGCGACGCCTCTTGTTTTCATCCAGAAGATCACTGGGCTGGCCACTTGCCCCTGTGGGTGGGTTGGGTTGTGGTGTCCTTGAAGTGAGCCTCGGCACCAAAAAAAGTTAAGTAAAGGCAAGAAATGGGAAGGGAAGGGAAAGGGAAGCAGAGGAAAAGAAAATCACAGCATAGAGAATGAAAAGCCACTTAGAAGCAACTCTTAAAATTCTACTATTCATTTGGACAGTTCTAATGCTAGGCATATACCCAATGAAGTGAAAACAGATACAGAAAAAAGTACTTGACCACAAAGGCTCTCAGTAGCACCGTTCACAGTAGCCGAAGGTGGAGCGGAACATAGAGACAGGAGGTAGACTGGTGGTTGCCAGAGGCTGGAGGAAATGGGGAGCAACTGCTTCATGAGTTTGGGGTTTTACTGGGGATGGTGAGATATTTTGGAACTAGATAGAAGTCGTGGGTGCACAAAGTTGTGAATGTACCAACTGACACGGAATTGTTCACTTTAAATGGTTTATTTAGGTCACGTGAATGTCACATCAATTTTTAAAAATCTGTTCAGTCATGACAGATATGCTGGCAGTAGGTACAGAAGGTTCCACCTCTTTCCAAACTTGTATTTAGGCTGCTTGTAGCCCTGAGTGTGACATCAGCATTTCACTCTCTTCCCCTGGCCCTCATTTTAGTTCCTGAAGCATAAAACAGAGGGCTCCATTCCTTCACTCAAAAGGAGTTATTGTTTGTTTGTTTGTTTTTTACTATCAACTCCCTAGTACTTCTGTCCCAGAGACTTATTTTGTTTGGCTTTTCTATCTTCAGCTGAGCAGCTGTGTTCCTTTAGATTGTCTCTCTGGGCCTGCTCGGTAGTCCTCACAATACCTGCCTGACTCTGCGAGCTTTAGCTCAGAGGCCTTCAGTACATAAAGCCCTGTTGTCCAATGGCCTCTGAGCAGGGCTAGCCTAGCAGCTCCCTTTCCATCCAGAAATCAAGCAGATGCCCACCTGCCCTGGGGTCAGGGTGGGTTGTAGTGTCAATCCAGTGGGATACCATATCCTTCACTGAGACAGAGAAAAGGAAAAAGAAGGAAAAGTATAGGAAATAAAACACAAACACCACACACACACACACAAAGAAAAGCCACTCACTAACACTCCTTAAGGCTCTTTTATTCAGTCATGCCAGAAGTGCAGGAAGTAGGTATAGAAGATTTCGTCTCAGTCCATAACTGTACTTCTGGTGGCAGCATCTCAGGGGTGAACTACCTCTGGATCAACCTGTTTCTAATTCTTTTATTTTAGGCTTTTGCTTACAACTTTATTTGGGGAACGAATAAGGGTATCTTTAGTTGAAAAATAAAAAATAAAATAATAAAAATAAAATAAGATAAGATAAAATAAAATATAATAGATAAACACTGCCTTACATGAAAGAGGTAGAGATCCTAGACTTTGACCTGGACAATGAGTTCTTCATATTGACCTGCTCTCCAGGGCTACATCAAAAAAGTAATTTGTAACTGAAGTACCATGTCACTTAGGGATAAATCAAAGCAGCCAGTTGACTATTGAACATTGACCATTCAACAAAATAACAAGCATTTATTTGGTGACAGAAGAAGTCTCCTTTGCCTGACTTTCAAGGCCCTCTGGAAGTTGCCTCATCCCGTACATCTTACCTTTCTTTCACACAGCTCTCCAAAATGACCACTGATATGATTTGTCAGCTTCCCCAGATTTAGATGCTGAGGCCAGGACCATGTGCAAGTGGCTTATGGTGTGCTCCAGTGTCAGCCTGAATGTGAATTATAACTCAAAGTCTTTCCAGACTCAAGGCAAGGCAGCTGAGTTTTGAGTACATCTCACCAGTAAGTCACTGATGCAGGGCTGCCCTGGCAGGACATGCAGTCCCTGGCACTTCCAATTTTCACACAGGAAGGCAAAGCAGCTCCAGGAACTCCCAAGAAGTCTTAAAAAGAGTCCAGAATTCAGCTCCTTAAGCACAAGGACAAAGAAGCCATGCTCGTCAGAGGCACAGAAAAGCGGTCAAAGACATCTAATGGTTTCTGGGTGGCTTACAGACAGCATTCTCCCCACATTAGCCTCAGTCCTGAATCCTCACCAATGCCATGTGCCCTCTCAAGGTACCCTGAGCATGCTCTGTTCTTTACCCTCTGTACCTGAGGCAGAAGTCTGTAGGTCTGATGGCTTCCATTACATCACATTTTTAAAATGTTTTTAAACTACTTTAGCCAAATTCTCATAACATTTCTACTCTTTGTTCTATATTAAAAGGAAACAATTCCTTACATATAGTTCTGTCTCCACCTTTGAATTCTTTCTTGAATATAGTTTACAGATGAGATGTCTGGCTGGAGTGGAGCTTGGACTCCTCAATCTTTCCAGTGAATACGAGGGAAGATGACCGATGACAAGAGATACTTTAATGGCTGATCTTCTGTATATCGGTGGTTCTTCTTCCTTTCCAGTGACACCATACATTAAGAACACTGCCTTATTTTTCTACACCAATATCCCCAATTATACTTTACACATAAAGGAAGACCATGTGCTACCATTACATATTGGTCTTTGCTATGTTTGGTAATTCTTGTAGTAGCAATCAGGGACATAGAACATGATTCACCCCTCCTAACTGATCTTATGGCAACTAATCATCTGACAGGGTCCTTTTGAGCCCCTTTGCACTGGCTTCCACAACCTCCAGACTCAGAACCCATCAGTGTTGCTATCATTTCCTGTGGTTGCACTTGCTACACACTCCCCTATGCAACTCAGATGCCCACTTTACTCTTCAATCCTTTCCCTTCCCTTTTGTGATTTTTAGGTACTTTTCACAACTCATGTAACACTAAACTATCTTTTTGTTTTCAAAGGAAGTCACAGTATACATTTTACTATCTCTTCTATTATTTCTAGAGTTCGGTCCAGGAGAAAGGAATTTCTGAGACTTCTGAATTAAAACTGAACATCAACTTACTTCCATTTGCTTAAAAATGTTTTAAGTGCCTTTCTGGGATTTCTCAGTAGATGCCCTAAATGTGTTCTTTATATATCCCTTGAGTCTTCTCTAATATTAATCATGAAGCTGAAAGGAAAGGATATATCTGCACAGAAATGTTATATATCAAGAAATAAGGCTCGTTGTGTTTTCAGTTAGCTATTTTCCTGGCAACTGTTTTCTAAGTTTTGCCAGTATTTCACTGTGAATCACAACTTTAGTCTTAGCAATTTCTTTTGTTTAATCACAGAATACTCAAGTAATATTTGGTTACTCTTTCTGATTTACTTCACTCTGTATGACAGACTCTACATCTATCCACATCTCTACAAGTGACCCAATTTTGTTCCTTTCTATGGCTGAGTAATATTCTATTGTATATAGGTACCACATCTTTATCCCTTCATCTGTCAATGGACATTTAGGTTAATGCCATCTCCTGGCTATGGTAAATAGCGCTGCAATGAACATTGGGGTGCCTGTGTGTTTTGAAGTATGGTTTTCTCAGGGCATATGCCCAGTAGTGGGACTGCGGGGTCATATGGTAGTTTATTTTAGTTTTTTAAGGAACCTCCATACTGTTCTCCATAGTGGCTGTATCAATTTACATTCACACCAACAGTGCAAGAGTGTTCCTTTTCTCCACACCCTCTCCAGCATTTATTGTTTATAGATTCTTTTGATGATGGCCATTCTGACCACTGTGAGGTGATACGTCACTGTAGTTTTGATTGGCATTTCTCTAAAAATTATTGAGCATCTTTTCATGTGCCTCTTGGCCATCTGTATGTCTTATTTGGAGAAATGTCTACTTAGGCCTTCTGCCCATTTTTGACTGGGTTGTTTCTTTTATAGATATTGAGGTACAAAGGTATTGAGCTTTGTATATTTTGGAGATTAATCCCATGTCAGTTGCTTCATTTGCAAATATTTTGTCCCATTCTGAGGGTTGTCTTTTTATCTCATTTATGGTTTTCTTTGCTGTGCAAAAACTTCTAAGTTTAATTAGGTCCCATTTGGGATTTTTGTGTTTTTTTTAACATCTTTATTGGAGTATAATTGCTTTACAGTGGTGTGTTAGTTTCTGCTTTATAACAAAGTGAATCAGTTATACATATACATATGTTCCGATATCTCTTCCCTCTTGCGTCTCCCTCCCTCCCACCCTCCCTATCCCACCCTTCTAGGTGGTCACAAATCACTGAGCTGATCTCCCTGTGCTATGTAGCTGCTTCCAACTAGCTATCTATTTTATGTTTGGTAGTGTATATATGTCCATGACACTCTCTCACTTTGTCACAGCTTACCCTTCCCCCTCCCTATATTTCAATTACTCTATGAGGTGGGTCAAAATTGATCTTGCTGTGATTTTTGTCATAGAGTGTTCTGCCTATGATTTCCTCTAAGAGTTTTATACTTTCTGACCTTATATATAGGTCTTTAATCCATTTTTAGTTTATTTCTGTGTATGGAGTTAGGGAGTGGTGACAAAGCGAAAGAGAGGCATGGACATATATACACTACCAAACGTAAGGTAGATAGATAGTGGGAAGCAGCCACAGAGCACAGGGAGATCAGCTCGGTGCTTTGTGACCGCCTGGAGGGGTGGGATGGGGAGGGAGGGAGGGAGGGAGATGCATGAGGGAAGGGATGTGGGAGCAGATGTATATGTATGACTGATTCACTTTGTTATAAAGCAGAAACTAATAAAAAAAAACTAATTTAATTCTTCTACATGTAGCTCTCCAGTTTTCCCAGTACCACTTATTGAAGAGGCTGTCTTTTCTCCATTGTATATTCTTGCCTCCTTTGTCATACAGTAGGTGACCATAGGTGCCTGAGTTTATCTCTGGGCTTGCTATCCTGTTCTATTGCTTTATATTTCTGTTTGTGTGTCAGTACTATACTGTATTGATTACTGTAGCTTTGTACTATAGTCTGAAGTATACTCCAGGAACCTGATTCCTCTAACTCCATTTTTCTCTCTCAAGATTGCTTGGACTATTCAGAGTCTTTTTTGTTTCCATACAAATTGTAAAATAGTTTGTTCTAATTCTGTGGAAAATGCCATTGGTAATTTGATAGGGATTGCATTGAATCTGTAGACTGCTATGGGTATTATAGTCATTTTCACAATATTGATTCCTTCAATCCAAGAACATGGTATATCTCTCCATCTCTTTCTGTCTTCTTTAATTTCTTTCATCAGTATCTTATAGTTTTCTGAGTACAGGTTTTTGCCTCCTTAGGTAGGTTTATTCCTAGGTATTTTATTCTTTTGGTTGCAATGGTAGATGGAATTGTCTCTTTAATTTCTCTTTCTGATCTTTCATTGTTAGTGTATAAGTATGCAAGATAGTTCTGGGTATAAATTTTGTATCCTGCAACTTTACTAAATTCATTGATTAGCTCTAGAAGCTTTCTGGTGGCATCTTTAGGATTTTCTATGTATAGTAGAATGTCATCTGCAAACAGTGAGCATTTTACTTCTTTTCCAGTTTGTATTCCTTTTATTTCTTTTTCTTCTCTGATTGTCATGGCTAGGACTTCCAAAACTATGTTGAATAATAGTGGCAAGAGTGGACACCCTTGTCTTGTCGCTGATCTTAGAGTAAATGCTTTCAGTTTTTTGCCATTGAGAATAATGTTTGCTGTGGGTTTGTCATATATGGTCTTTATTATGTTGAGGTAGTTTCCCTGTATGCTCACTTTCTGGAGAGTTTTTATCATAAATGAGTGTTGAATTTTGTCAAAAGCTTTTTTAGCACCTATTGAAATGATCATATGTTTTTTATTCTTCAAGTTGTTAATATGGTGTGATTTGTGTATATTGAAGAATCCTTGCATACCTTGGGTAAATCCCACTTGATCATGGTGTATGATGCTTTTAATTTGTTGTTGGATTTTGTTTGCTAATATTGAGGATTTTTGTGTGTATATTCATCAGTGATGTTGGTCTGTAGTTTTTTTGTGATATCTTTGTCTGGTATTGGTGTCAGGATGATGGTGGCCTCGTAGAATGAGTTTGGAAGTATTCCACCCTCTGCAATTTTTTTGGAAGAGTTTGAGAAGGCTGGGTGTTAACTCTTCTCTAAGTGTTCGATAGAATTCTCCCGTGAAGCCTTCTGGTTCTGGACCTTTGTTTGTTGGAAGATTTTTAGTCACAGTTTCAATTTCTTTACGTGTGATTGGTCTGTTCATATTTTCTATTTCTTCTGGTTCAGTCTTGGAAGGTTGTACTTTTCTAAGAATTTGTCCATTTCTCCCAGGTTGTCCATTTTATTGGCATATAATTGCTTGTAGTAGTCTCTTAAATCCCTTGTATTTCTGTGGTGTCAGTTGTAACTTCTCATTTTTCATTCCTAATTTTGTTGATTTGAGTCTTCTCCCTTTTTTTCTTGAGTCTGGCTAAAAGTTTATCACTTTTCTTTATCTTTTCAAAGAACCAGCTTTTAGTTTTATTGACAGTTGCTATAGTTTTCTTTGTGACATTAAGAAAGAATTAGGTTTTTAATTCCCACAAAACACCTTTCAGCACGCTTAACTTTCTGATAACACCCTCACCTGCACCAGTTTCGTTTTGGGGTTTTTTTTGTTGTTGTTTGTTTTTAGATCAACAGAACATGAAAATCCTTTTTTGACAGGGTTCAGAAAGCTGACATTATCTCTTTTTTCCTCCCTCTATATGAAGGATGTATTTAAATGAATGTTGGTCAGTAAGACATTTGTCAGCTATGGGTATTGTGTGCTCAACTGTCTAATATTACCATTTGAATGTTGTATATGATTGTAAGGCTTATGTCACTAAAGATTTTTATTCTGATTTTTCATGATCAAAATTCATGTGATATTGTATAGACATGCTTTGTAGTGAACTATATTAGCAATAATTTCTGTACATGATCTAGGATTTATTCCAGCATTTCTTTTCCTTTTTTTTAAACAAAATATTTTTTTTAATTAACAAATGATGGAAATACAAAAGTCTACATAAAGATTTTAGAAGGAGAACTTACAGGACACAAATTTGTGATTCATTAGATGAGACACTTGGATGTGATTCCAAAAGGTCTTATTGAGCATTGCCAAGTTTGTAAGCTTCATAGGGATGGACATCATATTTATAAATGCCCTTCTGTAAGGGCTACCATAGATGTGAAATTCTTTACCTTAATATCATCTTTGAAAATATTAAATTGAAAATTCTGTTAACTTATATTTTAAGAATAGGCATATTGTATTACTGCAAGAGATTTGATTTTCAGCAGAGTGCAAAATTCTT
This sequence comes from Hyperoodon ampullatus, assembly GCF_949752795.1. Classification (NCBI taxonomy): domain Eukaryota; kingdom Metazoa; phylum Chordata; class Mammalia; order Artiodactyla; family Ziphiidae; genus Hyperoodon; species Hyperoodon ampullatus. The sequence goes on from NC_136933.1 coordinate 2,027,991, forward strand.
CCAAATGCACATGTCTTTTTTCTAATTTCATTTTGTTTTAGAGCACTTTTTAAGTGTAGTTTTCTCATTTAGTAAATGTTGTCTAATTAAACAAAAAGAAAGACAATAGAAATACATAGCTTATCACCATTAACCTATGGGTGGGATTCTTTGTACCATGTCACCTCAGGCCTTGTCATCTTACCAATAATAATGCACCACTGTTACAATTAGTGTCCATACTAGATTAGAACTCTGGTAACAGGGGACAGAAAATTTATTCTACATGGGATTTTACAAAATACAGACTATGGGGGGGGTGCTCACCTTACCAGAAAGTCAAGAGATAGCCTACTCCTCACCAGTGTCATGTGCCCTCTCATGGTACACTGAACATGCTCTGTTCTTTACCTTCTGTACCTGACGCAGAGGTCAGTAGGTCTAATGGCTTTCACTTAAGTCACACATTTTAAATGTTTTAAAATTACTTCAGCCATAATTCTCATAACTTTTCTACTCTATCCTATAATAAATTGAGTCAATACTGCCTTTCTCTTCCTTAGTTTTTCATTTTGATTTACATCTTCACAGGCTGATGTAGAGGTAACACTATTAGAATATATACATATATATTTTTTTAATTATCCTTTTTGAGTTTTATTTTTTCCTTCAGAAATACCAATTATCTTTATATTGGATTGTCTTTGACTGGTTTTATGTCTATTAACTTCTCTCTAACTCTTTAAAGGCTTTATCTCTTCATTAAAACCGTTGAGTATTAAGTTTTTCTTCTACATAAATCTTTTGATATTATGCTATATATATATTCCCTTATTGTTCATAATTACTTATATATTATCTTTGTTGTTATTCTTAATTAGTTTCCTAAGTTATAAATAGTTCTTTTGATAATACTGTGTTATTTTATCACCTCATTTTTTGGCTTTTTGGTATGAGTCCATTTTAAATGTTCTATCTCTTCAAGTACCTGTGAAGAATATCTTTCCATTGTTCACTTTATGTTTCTTCTTGAGCTGGTTGTCTTTTTCCCCTATCTTTTGTGTATTATGTCCTTTTCTTCTGATCCCAGTCTCACAGTATATTTACATTCTGTTTTTTCACCATATTCATGCATGTACAGTTCTGTCTCCATCTTTTATTTGTTTTTTGAATGAAATGTGACTGGTGAGATGTCTGGGTGGAGTGGACCATGGACTCTGCAATCTTTCCAATGGAGATGAGTGAAGATGACTGAAGACAAGAGATATTTTGATGGCTGGTCTTCTGCATACAGATGGTTCTTCATCCTTTCTGGTGACACCATACATTAAGAACATTGCCTTATTTTTCTGCCCCAATATCCCCAATTATACTTTACACCTAAGGGAAGACAAGTGCTACCATTACATACTTGTCTTTTCTGTGTTTGGTAAATCTTGTAGTAGCAATCAGGGGACTGAGATAGGGTTCACCCATCCTTGCTGATTGTATGACAAATATTCATCTGGTCTGTTGTGTCTGAGCCCCATGCTGGTGACTTCCACAATATCCAGGCTTAGAACCCACCAGTTTTGTTCCCATCTCCCATCATTGTACATTCAGCTCTCTTCTCTATGCAACCCAAATGGCCATTTTACTCCTTCTGTTTTGTGATTTTAAAATACTCTTCATATTCATGTCCCAATGAGAACTACTGTCCTTGTTTTCAAGGAAGAATATGATATATTTAAAACCATTTTTTCTTTTATTTCTACAGTGTGAATTAGGAAGAAGAACTATCCTAAGTCTTCTGAATTAAAACTGAGACTCAATCTACATTGAACTTCCTCATAAAGGTATGCTTTTCTGAGACATCTCAGCGGGCTCCCTAAGTGTGTTCACTCTCCCTCCTTTTATTCTTTTCTTATATTTATGATCAAGGAAAACAAAATGGTATATCAGTGCACATCTAAATTACAAGTCAATATATAAACTTTGCAGTGTTTTCACCCAGTTTTATCCTGAAAACTACTTTCTAGTGCCTCCATATTTCACCTTCTATAATAACTTCAGTAGTACAAAATCTCTTATATTTAGTCATGGAATATGCAGGTATAATTTGGTTATAACATGTTGCTTGCATCCAGACCCTGGCTTCTTCTCAATGAACTTGAAGTTACTAAATTCTAAATTAACATAATAATTTTTTAAAATCTTTTTTGGAGTATATTTGCTTTACATTAGTGTTTTAGTTTCTGCTGTATAACAAAGTGAATCAACTATATGTACACATATATCCCCATATCTCCTCTGGAAGGAACAAAGAAAAATCTTTAAAATCAAAAGATAGCTTTAAAAAATATACATTAATTTCCAAATAAAAAGATGTTGGTTAACCCAGAAATGAAATGGCCAGGCAGGTCCAAATCATATTTCTTTTGTTCCACATCACCTGCCCTCCTTACTTACCCAGCACTGATTCTGGATACAGAAGCAGAAGAGGGTGTGTGGTGGTCTGGCTAAGTACCAGTTGTTCTCTCGGTGTCTGATTCGTAGAGTTTTTGACTTGTGCTGATGCATGTAAAGACGAGAAGAAATGAAATAATCTTAAGAGATTTGGAGGAGATCAGATTGCAGACATCAAGAATAGAAAAAGTTGAAACACTAGCAAAATGGGAAGAACAACTGATCAAAAAAGAGAATTAGGTGAATCTGAAAGAAATGACACTAAGAAGCACAACGGGAATACATAACTTATCACCATTAACCTAGGGGCAGGGCCTTTTGTAGCCTCTCACCTCAGGCCATGTCATCTTATCAATGGTAATGCACCACTGTTACAATCAGTGTCCACACTGGATTATGACTCTGGTATCAGGGAAAGAAACATTTCCTACATGAGATTTTGCAAAATAAGGACTTCTTTTTTTTTCCTGGTTCACCTTACCAGAAACATATAGCTTGAAACTTGATTGTTGTCTTTTCTCATCTTTCCTTTTCCTGCTTTTCATTCCTCAACTCAATAAATTCCTTGCTGATATTATTCTTCAGCAAGTTCTCCTAGTAGATTTGAGCAAATATCCTACCAGGTTCTGGCCCTGCAGTAGAAGCATCTGCTTAGGTTTCAGCAAAAGTTCCTCAACAGAGTCTCATTGAGCTGACTTGGACCACATGCCATCCACGAGGAAAACACTGGTCCTAGAGCAAATGTGCTTTGAATTGCACCTACCTGGGTCACATGTCTATTCATTCAGCTCAGTATGTACAGCTCACTCTCCATACAAGCCAGACATAACAATTTGATGATGGTGCATTTTGCCCAAAATGCAGCCTTCCCCTACTGCCCTTCTCACAGTGATTTCTCATCTCAGAATAAAAGACAATAGGTCAGGTCGCATCTCAATTCATGCTTCCCCTTACTACCTCTGCTCCCTTCATCCTGTCTTCCTTGAATGTTCTTTGGAGACCCTAGGCAGGTTCCAGTTTAGGGCTTTTTTTTTAAACCTCTGGTCCTTCTTCCTAAATCATCCTCCCACATTTGTGGACACGTCTCATTCTCTCATATCCTTAAAGTCATAGTGAAGCTTCCTCTGCCCACCTTATTGGAAACTGAAGCTCTCTCTGTGCACATCTTATCTACATTCTTTGCTTTATTTTCCCCAGAACACTTATCACTATCTAAGAAATTTTATTTTTTTAAATACATTTAATTCACTGCGTCATACCAGACCCCAGTAAAATGTAAGATTCTTTAAGATAAGCAACCACTAGGTCAGTAACATACACATAATAGATTTTCAGTAAACTATTTATTGAATAAATCAATAAATCAGTTTGTGAATGAATATGAATCTTTGAGTGGGGAAATTTGTGTAAGGTTCAGCTGAAGAGGATATTGAGTTGGTCAAGTACCATGAATGAAAGTACTATATTATAATTCCCCTGTTTGTATCAGAAACTGTTTGTAAACTATATTTTAATTGATAGCAACTTGTACCTCTCCTTATTCATCACCAGGAAAACCACATGTAAGCTGTTTATCGTTTTACTCATCACTTCATCTGGATTCCCAACTTCTCATGCTCAAAACATGGAAGAAGTGATAGTACTTTTCTTTCAGGGTTACTCGCACCATTAACTGAACTTATGCATATGAAAGTCATTAATACACTAAAAGCACACACAAAAAAGGCTTATAATTACAGATATTTATAACCATTGTTTGTGTTTACATGTTTAAAATACATTTGTTATCATTAGGCTAATCAAAGAAATCCAAGTACAAAAGTAATATATTTGTTTTTGTTTTGTTTTCCTTGCCTTAAGGAATCATGAACATTGAAGCATATTTTGAAAGAATTGGTTATAAGCACTGTAGGAACAAATTGGACTTGGAAACATTAACTGACATTCTTCAGCACCAGATCCGAGCCATTCCCTTTGAGAACCTTAACATCCATTGTGGGGAAGCCATGGAATTGGGCTTAGAGGCCATTTTTGATCAAATTGTGAGGAGGAACCGAGGTGGGTGGTGTCTCCAAGTCAATCATCTTCTGTACTGGGCTCTGACCACAATTGGTTTTGAGACCACAATATTGGGAGGGTATGTATACAACACTTCAGCAAACAAATATAGCCATGCCATGATTCACCTCCTGCTGATGGTGAGCATTGATGGCAGGAACTACATAGCTGATGCTGGATTTGGACGCTCTTACCAGATGTGGCAGCCTCTAGAGTTAATTTCTGGGAAGGATCAGCCCCAGGTGCCTTGCATCTTCCGCTTGACAGAAGAGAGAGGAATCTGGTACCTGGACCAAATCAGAAGAGAGCAGTATATCCCAAACCAAGAATTTCTTAATTCTGAGCTCCTGGAAAAGAATAAATATCGGAAAATCTACTGTTTTACTCTTGAACCTCGAACAATTGAAGACTTTGAGTCTGTGAATATATACCTTCAGGAATCTCCAGCATCTGTCTTTACAAGCAAGTCATTTTGTTCCTTGCAGACTGCAGAAGGTGTTCACTGTTTAGTGGGCTTCACCCTCACCTACAGGAGATTCAATTATAAGGACAATACAGATTTGGTAGAGTTTAACACACTGAATGAAGAAGAAATAAAAGAAAATCTAAAAAATATATTTAATATTTCCTTGGAGAAAAAGCTTGTCCCCAAACATGGTGATAAATTTTTTACCATATAGAGTAAGCAGTAAAAATGGTCTCAGTATTACTTCTGGTGCTGTAACTTTTTATTATAAAAAAAGTTAAACATCTATAAAAGTAGAGAGAATGAAATAATAAACCTCCATTTGTTTATCACTCACTTTATCAGTTATAAACTAGAGGCCTATCTATCATATTTTCTCAATGCTCCCACATTATACTGAAGAAAATGCTAGACATCAAATCATTTCACCTTTAAAAATGTCAGCATATATAATTAGATAACATTTAAAAAAACATAACCATAATTTTCAAAAATAATACTAACAAAGATGTTTTAATGATGGCCTATGCTTTTCTTGAGGAAAAAGTTATTTATGCTAGAAAGCTTTCTACATTGGTTGAATGTTGAATTTATAAAACATGTTTACCTATCATTCAGTAACTAGAACCTTGAGGGAAACTTTTTAATTAAATTCTACCAGTGTATATCCAATGTCATATTTGTGCAGAAATACCACATGTATAATGGGATTATAATTCAACCAAAAAGAAAGAGACATGACATTGCTTCCAAATAACCTAATATTTCTCAAGAAAAGGTGTAAACCAATATTTGTTAGCAAGTGATCAAGTACCAAGTGAGGGAGACAACTAATAATTTCTTACATGGCTCTTTTTGCAACCACAGTTCTTCAAGTACCATTTTTCTTAATATGGGAACACTACTATTTATAGTTTTTCAAATTTTGGAACTCAGTATTTTTGCTTAAAAGTAATAAGTTCTGGGCTTCTCTGGTGGTGCAGTGGTTGAGAGTCCACCTGCCGGTGCAGGGGACACGGGTTCATGACCTGGTCCGGGAAGGTCCCGCATGCCGTGTAGTGGCTGGGCCCATGAGCCATGGCCGCTGACCCTGCATGTCCGGAGCCTGTGCTCCACAACGGGAGAGGCCACAACAGCGAGAGTCCCATGTACCGCAAAAGAAAAAAAAGTTATAAGTACTGCAAATTTAAAAATACTTATTATCTAAAAACTTCATATTGGAAAAGTATGTTAAAACATGTTGGCCAGGGCTTCCTTGGTGGTGCAATGTTTAAAAGTCCGCCTGCCAATGCAGGGGACAGGGTTTCGAGCCCTCGGCCAGGAGGATCCCACATGCCGCGGACCAACTAAGCCTGTGCGCCGCAACTACTGAGCCTGTGCTCTAGAGCCCACGAGCCACAACTACTGACCCTGCATGCTACAACTACTGAAGCTCATGGGCCTAGAGCCCATGCTCCACAGTGGGAGAGGCCACTGCAGTGAGAGGCCTGCGCACCGCAGCAAGGAGTATCCCCTGCTCACTGCAACTAGAGAAGGCCTGCATGCAGTAACGAAGACCCAACACAGCAAAATTAAACAAATAAATAAATAAGATTAAAAAAACATGTTGGCTAATACAATATCAGTCTTAAAAATTTTTGTTTGGCAGAGTTAGGTTATTATGGGGTTTCTTCTTTTTCCTGCAGTAGAGTCTTCCTTGAATCCTCTTTCTTGTCTCCCAGTTCTATTCTTTTACTTCCTTTTACACTTTGGTGTAAGAGAAAGAGTATGTGCTTCAAAGTATACAGTTCTGAGTTCAAATCCTCTGGACACCAGGTGAATTAATTGATGAATCTGTGGCTCCCATTCCTCAGTTTTAAAATGGGAACAATACATATATGAATAAGTGCCAAACCTAGAGCACCATCTTCCTTCCCTCTCGTTGGCCTTGTTCAGCTCTGCTGCTATCTTGCAGCACGGTTAGGTCACGTATGGTACTGTTGGACAGAAAGGGTTTTCCCACATTCTGAAAAGACAATGCCAAGGGAGGAGATGTAGGCAAGAGATACTTTCCACATCAAAATGTGGCTCAATAGAGGACCTTCAAGATGATGGAGGACTCAGATATGGAGGTCACCTCCCCACAAATACATCAAAAATATATCTATATCTGGAACAACTCCTACAGAACACCTAATGAACACTGACATAAGATCTCAGACTTCCCAAAAAGCAAGGAAATCCCCACGTACCTGGCCGTGTGGCTAATAGGGACTTGGTGCTCCGGCAGGATGTCAGGCCTGAGCCTCTGAGGTGGGAGAACCAAGTTCAGGACATTGGACCAGCAAAGACATCCCGGCCATACATAATATCAATCACCGAGAGTTCCCCAAAGATCTCCGTCTCAACACTAAGAAACAGCTCCACTCAATGACCAGCAAGCTCCAGTACTGGACACCCCATGTCAAACAACCAGCAAGGAACAAAAACACACCCATTAGCAGAAGACGGCCTAAAATCATAAGTTCACAGACACCCCAAAACACACCAACAGACATAGTCCTGCTCACCAGACAGACAAGATCCAGCCTCATCCACCAAAACACAGGCACCAGTCCCCTCCAATGGGAAGCCTACACAACCCACTGAACCAACCTTACCCACTGGGGGCAGACAAAAAAACAACGGGACCTACAAACCTGCAGTCTGCACAAAGGAATACACAATAAGTTAAGCAAAACTGAAGACAGAGAAATATGCAGCAGATGAAAGAACAAGGTAAAAACCCACCAGACCAAATAAATGGAGAGGAAATAGGAAGTCTACGTGAAAAAGAATTCTGAGTAATGATAGTAAAGATGATCCAAAATCTTGGAAATAGCATGCAGAAAACACAAGAAACGTTTAACAAGGACCTAGAAGAACTAAAGAGCAAACAATGATGAACAACACAATAAATGAAATGAAAAATCCTCTAGAAGGAATCAATAGCAGGATAAATGAAACAGAAGAATGGATAAGTGACTTGGAAGATAAAATAGTGGAAATAACTACCACAGAGCAGAATAAAGTAAAACGAATGAAAAAAAATTGAGGACAGTCTGAGATGTCAGGGACAACATTAAACACCACAACATTCGGATTATAGGGGTCCCAGAAGAAGAAGAGAAAAAGAAAGGACAGAAAATATTTGAAGAGATTATAGTTGAAAACTTCCCTAATATGGGAAAGGAAATAGTTAATCAAGTCCAGAAAGCACAGAGAGTCCCATACAGGAAAAATCCAAGGAGAAACACGCCAAGACACATACAAATCAAAGAATCAAAAATTAAATACAAAGAAAAATATTAAAAGCAGCAAGGGAAAAGCAACAAATGACATACAAGGGAATCCCCATAAGGTTAACAGCTGATCTTTCAGCAGAAATTCTGCAAGCCAGAAGGGAGTGGCAGAACATATTTAAAGTGATGAAAGGGAAAAACCTACAACCAAGATTACTCTACCCAGCAAGGATCTCATTCAGATTCAACAGATAAATTAAAACCTTAACAGACAAGCAAAAGCTAAGAGAATTGAGCACCACAAAACCAGTTTTACAACAAATGCTAAAGGAAATTCTCTAGGCAGGAAACAGAAAAGAAGGAAAAAACTTACAATAATAAAATGAAAAAAATTAAGAAAATGTAATAGGAACATACATATTGATAACTACCTTAAATGTAAAAGGATTAAATGTTCCAATCAAAAGACATAGACTGGCTGAATGGATAGAAAAACAAGATCCTATATATGCTGTCTACAAGACACCCACTTCAGACCTAGGGACCCATACAGACTAAAAGTGAGGGGATGGAAAAAAGATATTCCATGCAAATGTAAATCAAAAGAAAGCTGGAATAATACTTCTCATATCAGACAAAATAGACTTTAAAATAAACACTATTACAAGAGACAAAGAAGAACAGTATGTAAAGATCAAGGGATCAATCCAAGAAAAAGATATAACAATTGTATATATTTATGCACCCAAAATAGGAGCACCTCAATGCATAAGGCAAATGCTAAGAGCCATAAAAGGGGAAATCAACAGTAGCACAAAAATAGTAGGAGACTTTAACACCCCACTTTCACCAATGGACAGATCAATGAAAATAAAATTAAATAAGGAAACACAAGCTTTAAATGACACATTAAATGAGATGGACTTAATTCGTCTTTATAGGGCATTCCATCAAGAAACAACGGAGTACAGTTTCTTCTGATGTGCTCATGGAACATTCTCCAGGGTATATCATAACTTGGGTCACAAATCAAGCCTTGGTAAATTTAAGAAAATTGAAATCGTATCAAGTATCTTTTATGACCACAATGCCATGAGACTAGATATCAATTACAGGAGAAAAAACTGTAAAAAATATAAACACATGGAGGTTAAACAATAAGCTACTAAATAACCAAGAGATTAGTGAAGAAATAAAATAGGAAATCAAAAAATACCTAGAAACAAATGGCACTGAAAACACGACAAGCCAAAATCAATGGGATGCAGCAAAAGCAGTTCTAAGAGGGAAGTTTATACCAATAAAATCCCACCTCCAAGAGCAAGAAAAATCTCAAATAAACAGCCTAAACTTACACCTAAAGCAACTAGAGAAAGAAGAAAAATAAAACCCGAAGTGAGCAGAAGGAAAGAAATCATAAAGATCAGATCAGAAATAAATGAAAAAGAAATGAAGGAAACAATAGCAAAGATCAGTAAAACTAAAAGTTGTTTCTTTGAGAAGATAAACAAGATTGATAGGCCATTAGCCAAACTCATCAAGAAAAAAGGGAGAAGACTGAAATCAACAGAATTAGAAATGAAAAAGGAGAAGTAACAACTGACACTGCAGAAATACAAAGGATCATGAGAGATTACTACAAGCAACTCTATACCAATAAAATGGACAACCTGGAAGAAATGGAAAAATGCTTAGGAAGGTATAAACTTCAGAGACTGAACCAGGAAGGAAGAGAAAATATAAGCAGATCAATCACAAGCACTGAAATTGAAACTGCAATTTAAAATCTTCCAGTAAACAAAAGCCCAGGTCCAGATGGATTCACAGGCAAATTCTATCAAACATTTAGGGAAGAGCTAACACCTATCCTTCTCAAACTCTTCCAAAATATAACAGAGGGAGGAACACTCCCAAATTCATTCTACGAGGCCACCATCACCCTGATACCAAAACCAAACAAAGATGTGACAAAGGAAGAAAACTACAGGCCAATATCACTGATGAAAATAAATGCAAAAATCCTCAACAAAATACTAGCAAACAGACTCCAGCTGCACATTAAAAAAGATCAAACACCATGATCAAGTGGGGTTTATCCCAGGAATGCATGGATTCTTCAATATACATAAATCCATCAATGTGATACACCATATTAACAAATTGAAGGAGAAAAACCATATGATCATCTCAATAGGTTCAGAAATATCTTTTGACAAAATTCAACACCAATTTATGATAAAAACCCTGCAGAAAGTAAGCATAGAGGGAATCTAACTCAACATAATAAAGTCCATATATGAAAAACCCACAGCCAACATCATTCTCAATGATGAGAAACTGAAACCATTTCCACTAAGATCAGGAAGAAGACAAGGTTGCCCACTCTCACCACTCTTATTCAACACATTTTTGAAGTTTTAGCCACAGCAATCAGAGAAGAAAAACAAATAAAAGGAATCCAAGTCAGAAAAGAAGTAAATCTGTCACTGTTTTCAGATGACCTGATACTATACATAGGAAATCCTAAAGATGCTACCAGAAAACTACTAGAGCTAATCAATGAATTTGGTAAAGTAGCAGATACAAAATTAATGTACAGAAATCTCTTGCATTCCTATACACTAATGGTGAAAAATCTGAAAGAGAAACTAAGGAAACACTCCATTTACCATTGCAACAAAAAGAATAAAATATCTAGGAATAAGAGTACCTAAAGAGACAAAAGACCTGTATGCAGAAAACTATAAGACACTGATGAAAGAAATTAAAGATGATACAAATAGATGAAGAGATATACCATGCTCTTGGATTGGAAGAATCAATATTGTGAAAATGACTATAATACCCAAAGTAATCTACAGATTCAATGCAATCCCGATCAAACTACCAATGGCATTTTTCATAGAACTAGAACAAAAAATTTTACACTTTGTATGGAAAAACAAAAGAAAGACCCTGAACAGCCAAAGCAATCTTGTGAAAGAAAAACGGAGCTGGATGAATCAGTCTCCCTGACTTCACACTATATTACTACAGTAATCAAGACAGTATGGTACTGGCACAAAAACAGAAATATAGATCCCTGGAACAGGAGACAAAGCCAGGAGATAAGCCCATGCACATATGGTCACCTCTTTGATAAAGGAGGCAAGAATATACAACGGAGAAAAGACAGCCTCTTCAAAAAGTGGTGCTGGGAATACTAGACAGCTACGTGTAAAAGAATGAAATTAGAACACCCCTTAACACCATACACAAAAATAAACTCAAAATGGATTAAAGACCTAAATGTAAGGCCAGGCACTATACAACTCTTAGAGGAAAACATAGGCAGAACACTCTATGACATAAATCACAGCAAGATCCTTTTGGACCCACCTCCTAGAGAAATGGAAATAAAAACCTAAATAAACAAATGGGACCTAATGAAACTTCAAAGCTTTTGCACAGCAAAGGAAACCATAAACAAGACCAAAGACAACCCTCAGAATGGGAGAAAATATTTACAAATGAAGAAACTGACAAAGGGTTAATCTCCAAAATTTACAAGCAGCTCAATATCAAAAAAACAAAAAACCCAATCCAAACTTCGGCAGAAGATCTAAACAGATATTTCTCCAAAGAAAATTTACAGATTGCCAACAAACACATGAAAGAATGCTCAACATCCTTAATGATTAGAGAAATGCAAATCAAAACTACAATGAGATATCATCTCACACCAGTCAGAATGGCCATTATCAAAAAAACTACAAACAACAAATGCTGAAGAGGGTGTGGACAAAAGGGAACCATCTTGCACTGTTGGTGGGAATGTAAATTGATACAGTCACTATGGAGAACAGTATGGAGGTTCCTTAAAAATCTAAAAATAGATCTACCATACAACCCAGCAATCCCACTCCTGGGCATATACCCTGAGAAAACCATAATTCAAAAAGAGTCATGTACCACAATGTTCATTGCAGCTCTATTTACAATAACCAGAACATGGAAGCACCCTAAGTGTCCATCGACAGACGAATGGATAAAGAACATGTGGTTCATATATACAATGGAATATTACTCAGACATAAAAATAAACGAAATTGAGTTATTTGTAGTGAGGTGCATGGACCTGGAGTCTGTCATACAGACTGAAGTTAGTCAGGAAGAGAAAAAGAAATACCATATGCTAACACATATATATGGAAACCAAAAAAAAAAAAAAAGCTCCTGAAGTACCTAGGGGCAGGATGGGAATAAAGACGCAGACCTAGTAGAGAATGGACTTCAGGACACAGGGAGGGAGAAGGGTAAGCTGGGACGAAGTGAGAGAGAGGCATGGACATATATACACTACCAAATGTAAAACTGAAAGCTAGTGGGAAGCAGCCGCATCACACAGGAAGATCAGCTAGGTGCTTTTTGACCACCTAGAGGGCTGGGATAGGGCGGGTTGGAGGGAGGGAGGTGCAAGAGGGAAGAGATATGAGCATATATGTATATGTATAGCTGATTCACTTTGTTATAAAGCAGAAACTAACACAGCATTGTAAAGCAATTATACTTCAATAATGATGTTTAAAAAAGTGATGTTAAAAAATTATTAATTAATTAAATAATTAAATAAATTCTGCTGTAGCTGCTCCCCAATTTAAAAAAATATATGGCTCAAGGAAAAAGATGAAGTTTGTTAAATGAGTCAAAGTCATATTGTATAATGAGTATCCTGAAACCCAATGCAGTTGTTTTTCCTTAATACAACTATGACATGGGGGAAGAGGAGTCAGGGAAAGGCCAAAATATGTTGAAAGAGAATGAGAGATATAAAATTTAGCTTCCAGATTGAACAGGTGTGCCTTTCTGTGCAATGTTAGCTTCTCTCCAGAAAATTAAATGAGTGGTCTCTATGGTTTAATTATTATTGACCCTGTTACTACTGCTGCTTAACAAATTGCCCTGAAACTCACTGGTTTAAAACAACCATTTTATATTGCTCACAAGGCCTCTGGGTCTGTGCTTTAAGAAGGTCACAGAGGAATGGTTCTTTTCTGCTGTCCAACGTCCAGTCTTAGCTGAGAGAACCCCAGTGGCTCACGGTTATTTGATGGCTATGTGCTAGAATCATCTAGAAGCGTATTCACTGGCATGTGTTGCTGAGCTGGGCCTGCAAAAGGAGAACATACGTGTGGCCTCTCCAAGTGGTTTGGGCTTCCTCACAGCATGGTGGCCTCAGGGCAGCCATAGTTCTAAATCGTGACTCAGAATGTTATGTTGAGGGTTCTAGCTTATAAGTTGGAAACTAAAGCACCTTTTAAAAAATTATTCTTTTCAGGTGAAGTGAAATTTGTGTACAGTCACAAAGTTGTGCAACCACCACCTCCATCTAATTTCACAATATTTTCATTACCCCCAAATAAACCCCAAACCCATTGAGCTGTTTAAATCACCTGTCATGACCTAACATCAAAGTCACATAGTATCATTTTTGCCATATTCTGTTGGTTATAAGTAACTCACAAGTCCTCTGGATTCAAGGGGCAAGAAATAGACTTCACTTCTTGATGTAGAAATGGAAAGGTATGGAAGATATTCTTATAGCCATCTTTGGAAAATATAATCTGACACAGTCAACCCTCTGGTTGCAAAAATTTACATTGAAGTCCCCTCCCATTTGGCATTAGGTTCAAACTTGAAATCCAGGATCTTGTCATCAGGTGCAGGTGCAGATAAGGCTCCTCAGGTACAATTTTGTGAGTATATCTCTTTGAGTATCATTCTTCTTGATCAGAGCACTTGTAAACCATTGTGACACATTACCTTTCCACACATACCCCACACAAAACAGTGAAACAAGTGAAAAATGATCACTGTGGACAGTTCCATTCAGAACAGGGTAAACAAGGAACACACAGCAGATCCCAGTCCATAATAGGTGTGAAATCCAAGGGGCCCATGTGGCCAGTTCCTTGATTAGGGCTCAGTCCTATTTCCTGGGAGTTTTTTCATGATTCTTGACCTTATTCTCTAGGCTTTTGGATTCACCACATGTCTCTGCCATAATTTTCATATTGGCTAAAATTGAAAAAAAACCTTATTTTCTTATAAGGAGATTACAGCCCCATGGGAGCTAATAAACCTTTATCTAAGGATTTTCCTCCAGGGTGAGGGCAGTTTTGTCCACAGCCCTCCCAAGAAACAACAAGACACCCTAGACTCAAGTGCCGTGTGATGATTTGAAGGATGAGTATGAGTTTATGCAACTAAATATGCAGGTATTCATTAATATGATGGGGCAACATTTCTGAAAAAGTGGCGTCCTCAGTTTGGGTACCCTGAAAACAAAGCTATCTTCAACTTGTGACCATAACAGTGAGGGCAACTTAGAAGGAGGGACTGGAATGAAAGAATGTGAGGTAAGAAAAGAAGAATACTCGGGAGCATTGGAGTTAGGTGTAGCAGTTTAAGACTCAGAGACTTGTTTATTTGGGAGGTGATACCAATAAACAGGAGAGGGAGCAGGGAAAGTTAGGACATGCATGAAAAGTCAGTAAGAGGGTTCATTAAGTTTGTTGCTGTGGGCAACATGAGCGCAGTGCCACTAGGACTTACAAAAGCGCATATACGAACGCCTTCCAGCATTTTCCACCAAAGAAAAAGTGGTAGGAGCATTTGTCCACTTGTTCCCATCTCCCATTGATTGAGAGTTCCCCCAAAGGAGTTACATGAGAGTGGGCTTCTGTTGGCATCCATGGAGAAATCCTGTGGCAAGAAGCAAGAACATCTGGTATACACATGAGTCAGGACACTGTCAGCAGTAAGCCGTCACATGCCCACATGACTGGACTAGTGACTTGGCCAAAACAGATGGTAGTGTAGGGTGGAGGGATAAAGACAGGCTGGGTATGGAGGCAAGGCCCCCCAAATCTCCATGAATTATCAGAGCAGTCAAGCTGGGATTAGTATTCAAGCTTGGGATAAATGTTTAACCATTTTTTTCATGATTTGTAAACACTAGACATAAATGTAAATAAGAAAGAAACAAACACACAGAGAACCTATGGAGCAGAAGAAAAGCTGTCATTCTTTTTTTTAACATCTTTATTGGAGTATAACTGCTTTACAATGGTGTGTTAGTTCCTGCTTTATAACAAAGTGAATCAGTTATACATATACATATATCCCCATACGTCTAAGCTGTCATTCTAATAGTAGAAAGGTGAACTGCTAAACAGATCCTAGAAAGAACTATTTTATCTTCCGGGGCTTTAAGAAACAGTGAGTCCATTTGATGTTTTGGTAATCTCTAACAATAGCCAGCAGCTTTCTCTGTCAATAATTGTGGGGATTTTTTTCTGGCTGTTTTTAAGAATAATTGTGATAGTTATAGTTTCATCATTAGCACTAAACTTTCACTCTATTAAGTCACTGAGATTTAGGGCTATTTGTTACAGCAGCACATTCTAGCCTATCCTGACAAGTGCATTAAAATAAATCAGCACTACGTGGAGCAGCAATAAAGGAGTATGCTTTTTTTGTCTCTTCTTCCTTGACAAATGGTCTAACTCTTTTAGGTTATTTTATTATTTTCCCAGATGTTAGTCATCTTCTATGACTAGCACCACATGTATAGCCCAATTACATGAAAAGAAAGATGCTGAACAGCTGCTTTAAGCACAAAATTTTGGGAAGAGGATAAAATGCCTAAAGATATTTTTTACACAAAAATATGTATGAGGAACTTGTGAGGTCAGAAT
This sequence comes from Hyperoodon ampullatus, assembly GCF_949752795.1. NCBI lineage: Eukaryota > Metazoa > Chordata > Mammalia > Artiodactyla > Ziphiidae > Hyperoodon > Hyperoodon ampullatus. Next base: position 2,043,938 of record NC_136933.1, read on the forward strand.
CATGTTGCACGATGAGCAAAGCCTCCTTTCCAGGAGGTTCAGTAAATACACACAGGTCCACATATGACTGGAGAACTGTGAGGAGAGATCTGGGGAGACTGTAAGTGTGAAGGAAGTTTCCCTCCTGATGGAAGCTTAAACTAGGTTTATGGTCATCACAGACTCGGCCATATTCAATTATCAAGTAGGTGTTAAGTAAATACTTGATGAATAAATGCATGAATAGCTTCAGCTTGTGTCTACCAAAATGCTTGACAAAGAGTGGTGCTCAAAAGTTGTTTGTTTACTGATGGCATGAGGTATAAACACATTTTTTGTTGTTGGAAAGGAGCTCACACACAGTTTCTTATACTGCTGGGGTCTACTTTTCCCCACTGCTACACCCACATTAAGCAGGATCCTGAAATTTTGGCCGTAGTTGCAGTAAGTGCTTCTCTGCTTCTGGACAAGGAGCTGGGCTGCCTGACTAAGTCCTACCTCACCCTGGCAAGATGGCAAGTAGTTTCCCCAAAAGGATAACTGAAATGACCAAAACTCAGGAGTCCCTTGCTTTCTCAACTCCTGGAAGTAAGAAGCAGAAGACTGTTGTATACACCTGGAACAGGTTTTGGTTTTTTGGTTTTGCTTCTTATTTTTTTCTTTCTTCCATGACAAGGAGAGAGAGGCAGCACTGAAAACCAAATAGCCCTCACTGAGGAATTAGGAAAAGTTGCATCTTGGCAGGATCTTGCCAGCAACATCATTTGGTTGGTGCCAACATGCTGAGGAAGGTGACAGGAGACAAAGCTGCCAGCATGGCTGCTTTGGTTGTTGCTGCTAAGGCCAGGACGGGATCCATCCTGGAGGCTTTAGCTGCAAAACAACTCAAGAGGCCACACAAATACCAGCAAGCAGGCATCAGCCTCACCCTGCCCCTCAGTGGGTCTCAGCACCAGAGGCTTGGGAGATACCAGGGTAACCTCTGCCACAGGGTAACCAAGAGGTCAGACCCATGACTATTGTTCTGGTGTCCTTACTGTACCTTCCTCCCCGAACCCAGCAGCCGGCAGGTAGGGGTTTCTCAACCACTTGTTTCATCTACACCACTAAACTAGGAGATCCTTTAGGAAAAAGAATATCTAAGATGGAACCAGTAAATACATAGTTTTGGCAGTTAGATGCATAAATAAAACTCTAATTGTGTGTTCATTCTTCCCTGTGGTTTAGTACATGAGACAACTCCCAGCTTCTGGAATCAGTCATTCTGGTTGGAGATTAATTTCAGTTGCTGCAAAGAAAGCTGGTAATCCAACACTTTATAAGAATAAAAGGGTACCATGAAGTCCAAATGGTTGCCAAAAGATAAAAATAAAAAAAAAAAATTATTTCACCTGCCAGTGCTGTCATATTCTACTACTCAAGTTCTATTTCCAAGTGAAGTTAACCATTAGCATTTCGTTTGCAACAGTATTTAAGACATAGTAACAAATATCTGCTTTTTAAAATTCACATTCTTATTTTTTTTCTCAGCTAGGCAGGATTTTAGAGATGAATAGATGTGGCTGCTTGGCTGTTGTTATTTTCTCTCTTACTGACTTTAGTTCTGACCTCCTTCAGTCTGCTGACATCAACGTCCTCCACCTGAAACCTCAGGCTCAGAAGCCATTTATACTCGGGGTATGTCACTACTGCTTTTCCACAACCAAGCGAAATCAGGGGGAGTTGTCCAAATCCCCGGTTGCTGATATTCCTGTAACTGTCACTCACCAACTGGGAAACTATTCACTCTGCTTCCATCAAAAATCAACATACACATTTCAAATTCAAGTTGATCGGAACAAAGGATCAATTAAACCAGTTAGAATCAAGATGTGGTAGGCATTGCATCTTTTGATACTCTTTGTCCTTAACAGTTCTTTCCTTCTGAGATACAGGTATTCTGCTTTCTCCTTAATCTTTCATGAATGTAATCTTTGACAGATTTTCAGCCAGACAAGTCTCTGAATAAGCCTGTCATCTCATTCACTTATACCCATCCCTCTTCTCTGCCTTGGGTTAGCATAGCCAGAAAAACAACCATCTGGGTCTCTAACAATGGGCTATGTACACTGTCACTAATTCTCCTACAACACTGCAAAACGATTTACTATCCCACTTTATAGATGAGAGTCCTGAGACTCATAAAGACAGATTAACATACCCAATTTTAAACAGCTACTAGATATCACAGTCATTTATGTCAATTAATGTTATGCATTAAGGTTAGGGTTAGGGTTAGGAATAGGGTTAGGGTCTGCACCAAGAGGCTAACCTGCACATAACACCACCAACTATTCACCTGCATGCTGCCAGGCTGACTCCCTTCACTGACCTCCACTGCCATGTGTGCACCTATTGAAAGACCCTGAAACCACAGAATACCTGCCAACAGCCAGGGCACTAGCAGCTGCCAGTGTACCCACAGTTGTCCCTGGCCCTTGCTACTGGCTCTGGACCCCACCACTACATGTGTGTCTGTAACCAGTCCCTGCCACAACACAGACATTTGTAGCTGAGTGTGGGCACACCACTGGCTCTGGCCACGATTTGGCCTGCCTTAGTCTGTACCTACTGGGTACCACGCTAAAGACTCCAACAGTCCTGGCAGCAACTACAGACCCCCTGTATCACACAGCAAAGACAATGCAGTCGTTGACACTCTGGGCCTTAGAAGCCTGAACCAACAAGACATCAGGACACCGCCAGAGGAGTTGCCACATGCCCTTGCACTTGGCACCCTGCATTACTAGACCTGGGATCACAACATATTTTAGCATCCCCCCTACCAGCAGATGATGGCCTTTCCTTACCAATGTCAGTCCATAAACTCTGGAAGAGGTGATTGCTTCTTCAAATGCACAGACACCTATGCAAGACTACATGGGTCACATAAAATCAGAGAAACAGGACACCACCAAAAGAATGCAGTAAACGTCCAGTAACTGAACACAAATAAATAGAGATACACGAATTTCTCAATAAAATTCCAAAACAATTTGTGTAAAGATGTTCAAAGAATTACAGAAGAATGCAAATAAGCAATTTAATGAAATCAGTAAAATAATACAAAAGCAAAATGAGAAGTTGAACTGAATTTTTTAAAAAACATAAAGAACAAAACAAAATTTTGGAGATGAAGAATGCAAAACTGAACTGGACAATTCAATAGAGAGCTTCAAAAACAGACTGGACCAACAGAAGGGTCAGTGAGCTCAAAATAAATCATTTGAAATTATCCATTCAGAGGAGAAAAAATAACAAAAAGAATGAGGAAAGCCTATGGGACTTATAGCATGTCATTAAAAGGAATGACCCACACATCAGTGGAGTCCCAGAAAGAAAAGAGAGAGAGAAAGGAGGGAAAAGTTTAATTAAATGAATAATGGTTGAGAAAGTGCCAATCCTGGGGAGAAATTTGGACATCCAAGTTTATAAAGCTAATAGGTCACCACATAATTTCAATCCAAAGACAGTTTTCTCCAAGGTGCATTATAATAAAACTGTCAAAAATAAAAAAAGAGAGAGAGAATTTTAAAAGGAGCAACGATTTAAAAATCTCTCATAAAAAGTGACACTATAAGGCAATCAATGGATTTCTCAGCAGAAATCTTGCAAGCCAGGAGTGAATGGGAAGATATATTCAAAGTGTTGAAGGAGAAAATAATGTCAACAAAGAAAAATTTAACCAGCAGCGTTGTCCTTCAGAAATAAAGGAGAGATAAACACTCCCCAAAACACAAAGCTGAGGGAGTTCATCACCACTATACTTGCCTTACATGGAATGTTGAATTCTTCAAGCTGAAAATGAAGGATGATGGTTAGTAACATGAAAACATGAAAATATTCAACACACTGATATGGGTAAGTATACAGTTAGATTCAAAATCCTTTAATACTGTAATATGGTGGTGTGTTAACCACTAATTCTAGTATAAATGTTAAAGGACAAAAGTATTTAAAATAGCTATAGCTACAATAATAGGTTAGCGGATACACAATATACAAAGATGTAAATTGTGACATCAAAAACATAAAATCTGTGTGTAGGGGGAAGGGATAGGGTTCTTATATGTAATCAAGTCAAGTTATTATCAGCTTAAAACAGACCGATACATCTTTTAAATGATCAAGTAAACCTCAAGGTAACCACAAAATAAAAACATATAGAAGACACACCCAAGATAAAAAGAAGGGAAATAAAGTATTCCACTATGGAAAATCATCAATTCACAAAGGAGATGGCAAGAGAGGAAGAAAGGAACTAAAAACAACCAGAAAACAATGAACAAAATGGCATAAATCCTTACTTATCAATCATTACTTAAATGTAATGGATTAAATTTTCCAACCAAAAGATAGAGTGACTGGACAGATGATAAAAACAAAACCCAACTATACACTGCCTACAAGAGACTCACTTCAAGTTCTAGGACACTTAACGTAAAGGGATGGAAAGGTATGGAAAAAAGATAACCCACACTAGTGGGGGAAAAAAAACGAGAGTAGGGATAGCTATACTTATATCAGACAAAATAGACTTTAAGCTAAAAATGATAACAAGTCAAAGAAGGTTATAATATATTGATTAAGGGTTCAATTCATCAAGAAGATATAACAGTAGTAAATATATATGTGCCCAGCATTATAACATGTAAATATATTAAACAAATACTAAATACAAAAAGAATGAGGAAAGCCAATGGGACATTGTACACCATTAAAAGGAACAATCCACACAACAGTGGAGTCCCAGAAAAAAAAGGGAGAGACAAAGGGAAAAAAAGTTTATTTAAATGAATAATGGTTGAGAACATCCCAAACCTGGGGAGAAATTTGGACATCCAAATTTATAAAGCTAATAGGTCACCCACATAATTTCAAAATTTTGTTTTTTTCTTTATGTTTTTCTTTAAAAATTCAGTTCAACTTCTCATTTTGTTCTTGTATTATTTTAGTGATTTCATTAAAGTATTTATTTGCATTCTTTTGTAATTCTGTGAACATCTTTACACAAATTATTTTGGAATTTTATTGAGAAATTCGTGTATCTCTATTTATGTTCAGTTATTGGAAGTATACTTTGTTCCTTTGGTGGTGTCCTGTTTCTCTGATTTTATGTGACCCATGTAGTCTTGCACAGGTGTCTGTGCATTTGAAGAAGCAGTCACCTCTTCCAGAGTTTATGCATCTGGAAGGGAGAAATAGGCACCATACAATAAATGGTAGGGGATTTCAGTATCCTATTTTCAACAATGGATAGATTGTCAAAAAGGAAATCATTAAAGAAACATTGGGAAAAATTGACCTAATAGACATATATAGAATATTCTATCCAACAGCATCAAAATACACATTATTCTCAAGTACACACAAAACATTGTCCAGGATAGAGTAGATCATATGTTGGGTCACAAAACTTATCTCAAAAAATTTAAAATGACTGAAAGCATATCAAGTACATTTTCCAAACACATCACATGAAACTAGAAAACAGTAATAGGAGAATAGCTGGGAAAATTCATAAATGTGTGAAAATTAAGCAACAGAGTACTGCAACCAATGGTCAAAGAATAAATTAAAGGTGAAATTAGAATATATATTGAAACAAACAAAACTGGAAGCAATATCCCAAAACTTAAAGCATACCAAAAAAACAGTTCTAAGAGGAAAGATTATGGTGATAAATGCCTACATTTAAAAGATAGAGAGAGGGGTTTCCCTGGTGGCACAGTGGTTGAGAGTCCACCTGCTGATGCAGGGGACATGGGTTCGTGCCCCGGTCTGGGAAGATCCCACATGCCATGGAGCAGCTAGGCCCGTGAGCCATGGCTGCTGACCCTGTGTGTCCAGAGCCTGTGCTCTGCAATGGGAGAGACCACAACAGTGAGAGACCCGTGTACTGCCAAAAAAGGGGGGGGGAGAGAGAGATTGCAAACAAACAACCTAACTTTACACCTCAAGGAACTGAAAAAGTAAGAACCAACTGAGCCCAAAATTAGCATGTGGAAGTAAATAATGAAGATCAAAGCAGACATAAGTAAAATAAAGAAGAGAAAAACAATAGAAAATATCAAGAAAACTAAGAGTTTTTTTAAAAAAGATAAGTAAAATTGACAAGTAGTCAGCTATACTTACAAAGAGAAAAAGAGAGAACTGAAGTATATGAAATTGTAAATGAAAGAAGAAACATTACAAATGATGCCACAGATTACAAAAGTACCTAAGAGACTAGTTTGGTCAATTAACAAATTCAACAACCTAGAAAAAAATAGATATTGCTAGAAACATACAAACTACAAATACGAAATCATGAAGAAATAGAAAGTCTGTACAGATCAAAAATGTGTAACGAGACTGAATCAGTAATCAAAAAACATCCCACAAAGAAAAGCCTAGGATCAGATAGCTCTCCCATGAATTCTACCAAATATTGATTTGAAGAGGAGAGAGCACTTCTCAACTTATTTTCCAAGGCCAGCATTAAGCTGATACTATAGCTATGTAGTGATACCACAAGAAGAGAAGACTACAGATCAATATATATGATGAATAAAGATGCAAAGTATCTCAACAAAATATTAGCAAATCAAAGTTAATACCACATTAAAAGGACTGTACACTATCTTCAAGTGAGATTCATCCCTGAAATGCAAGAATGGTTTAACATATGCAAATATATAAATGTAATACATCACATTAATCCAAAAAAGGACAAAATTCATATGGTCATCTCAATAGATGCAGAAAAAGCATTCATCAAAGTTCAACGAATTTTCGTGATAAAAGTGCTCAGCTGTTTGGGTATATAAGAAACATACATAAACATAATAAAAGTCATATATGGTAAAGCCACAGCTAACATACTCAGTGGTGAAAATATGAAAGCTTTGCCTCTAAAATCAGGAACAATACAAGTGTGCCCACTCTCACCACTCCTATTCAACGTAGTACTAGAAGTCTTAACCAAGCAGTGAAATAAGAAAAACAAATACAAGATATTCAAACTGAAACAAGTGAAAGTGTCTCTGTTTGCTGATGATATGATCTTGTATATAGAAAATCCTTGAAGACTCTACCAAAAAACTGTTAGAACTAATAAACAAGTAAATAAGAAATAATAAACAAGTAAAGTTACATGATACAAAATCAATATACATAAATCAGTTGTATTTCTAAACACTAACAACAGAATATCTGAAAAAAATGCAAACTAGCATTGAAAATAATAAAGTACTCAAGGATAAATTTAACCAAGGAAGTGAAAGATCTCCACAATGAAAACAATAACACACTAATTTTAAAAAAATTGAAGAAGACATAAATAAATGGGAAGCTAAACTGAGTTCATGGATCGGAGTAACTGATATCCTTAAAATGTCCATACTACTCAAGGTCATCAATAGGTTCAAAATTTCAATGACATTTTACACAGAAATAGAAAACAACCCACAAAAACAGTCCTGAGAAAGAAGAACATAGGCTGGAGGTATCACACTGCCTAATTTCAAACTACTATAAAGCTATAGCAATCACAATAGTATGGTACTTTCATCAAAATGAACACATAGACAAATGGAACAGAATCAAGAGCCCAGAAATAAACCCATACATATAAGGTCAACCTGTATTTGACAAGGGAGCCAGGAGTGCTTAATGGGAAAAGCCTCCTCAATACAAGGTTTGGGGATAACAGGATATTCACATACCAGTAAATGAAATCATCTCCCTATCTTACACCAGTCACAAAAATTAACTTAAAACAGATTAAGGAATTAAACTTAAGACCGGAAACTGTAAAACTACTAGATGAAAACTTAGAGGAAATCTCCTTGACATCTCTCTTGTACATGACACCAAAAGCACAGCAACAAAAGCAAAAATCAACAAGTGGGGCTACATCAAACTAAAAAGCTTCTAACAGCAAAAGAAACTATCAACAAAATGAAGTGGTAAACTACAGAATGGGAAAAAATATTTGCAAACTATATACCTGATAAAAGGTTAATATCCAAAATATATAAGGAGTTCATACAACTCAATAGCACAAAAACAAAAAAAAATCCAGTTAAGTAGGAGCAGAATACTTGAATAAATATTTCTCCAAAGAAATGGCCAACAAGTATATGAAAAGTGCTCAACATCACTAATCATCAGGAAAATGCATATCAAAATCACAGTGAGATATCACCTCACATCTCTTAGAATGCCAATAACGAGACAAGAGATAAGTGTTAACAAAGATGTGGAGAAAACAGAGTCCTTATACACTGTTGGTGGGAATGTAAATTGGTTCAGCCACTATGAGAAATAATATGGAGGTTTCTCAAAAAATTAAAAATAGATCTACCATAGGATGCAGCAATTCCACTTCTGGGAGAGAACATAGGAAATGAAAATATGATATTGAAGAGATATATGCACTCCCATGTTTATCGCAGCATTATTCACAATAGCCAAGATGTGGTAATAACCTAAGTGCCCATTCATGGATGAATGGATAAAGAAAATGTATATATATATATATATATATATATATATATATATATATATATATATATGTATATATATATATATATAGTAGTATTCAGCCATGAGAAAAAAGGACACCCTGCTATTTGTAACAACATATTTGTGACAACATGGATGAATCTTGAGGACATTATGCTGAGATAAGGCAGACAGAGAAAGACAAATACTGTATGATATTCAAATGTAGAATCTAAAAAAGCCAAACTCATAAAAACAGAGAGTAAAATGGTGGTTACCAGAAAATGGGAGTTGAGGTATAGGACAGATGTTGTTTAAGGGTACAAACTTGCAAGGAGCAATAATAAGTACTGGAGATCTAATGCACAGTGTAGTGAATATAAACAATATTGTATTATAATCATCAAACTCGCTAAAAGACTAGAACTTAACCACTAACCACTAAAGAAAAATGATAATTATGTGATGTGATAGAGTTGCTAACTATTCTACCATGGCAATCATATTACAATATATAAATCAAATTAACAAAATTTAATTAACTTAAATCTACACAATGTGGTATGTCAAAAATAGTTCAATTAAAATATTTAAATACATATATATGTATAGCTGATTCACTTTGTTATAAAGCAGAAACTAACACACCATTGTAAAGAAATTATACTCTAATAAAGATGTTTAAAAAACCCATTTAAATAAATAAATAAACAAACAGACTGACCTGTTACCCCCAGGTCATGCCACCCTGCAGGAAATGGCAGGCAAGCTCAGCCTCAGGAAGTATGGAAAATTACGGACTAAGGAAGAACTGTGGCTCCCTTGGTTTTCCCTGTTGACTAGCCTCCAGTGGCTCTTGTATGGTAAATAAAACACTCTCCTATCACTTCCCCAGACAATACCCCCAGTCTCTCTAGTCACACCAGCTCAGTCCCAAAATGGTGATTCTGATCCTCATTTATGCTTTTTACACCCCCAAGAAAGGCAGCTAAGGCTTAGAGATGTTTATTTATTTTTTTTTTGAATTAATTTTTTTGAATTTTATTTCATTATTTTATTTATTTTTTATTAGTTTCTGCTTTATAACAAAGTGAATCAGTCATACATATACATCTGTTCCCACATCCCTTCCCTCTTGTGTCTCCCTCCCTCCCACCCTCCCTATCCCACCCCTCCAGGCGGTCACAAAGCACAGAGCTGATCTCCCTGTGCTCTGCGGCTGCTTCCCACTATCTATCTACCTTACGTTTGATACTGTATATATGTCCATGCCTATCTTTCTCTTTGTCACAGCTTACCCTTCCCCCTCCCCATATCCTCAAGTCCATTCTCAAGTAGGTCTGTGTCTTTATTCCTGTTTAGAGAAGTATTTTTAAATTCCCATTTATTTTTACATCCTTGTTAAAATGCTCCTTTTCTGTGAAACCATTTTGTGGTCTCCCAGGCAAAAATAATAGCTCCCTCCTTTGTGTTTTTTCTTGGCGGGGGGCGGGTATAGTTTTTTACAATGCTATGTTAGTTTCTACTGTACAGTGAAGTGGAGTTCTCTGTGCTTCACAGCAGGTTCTCATTAGTTATCTATTTTATATATATTAGTGTATATATGTCAATACCAATCTCCCAAATCATCCCACCCCTCCTTTCCCCACTTGGTGTCCATACGTTTGCTCTCTATGTCTGTGTCTCTATTTCTGCCCTGATAACAGGTACATCTGTACCATTTAAGAGATTCCACATATATGCATTTATATAAGATATTTGTTTTTCTCTTTCTACTTACTTCAATCTATATGACAGTCTCTAGGTCCATTCATGTCTCTACAAATAATCCAATCTCGTTGCTTTTTACATCTTCTTTATCCATTCCTCTGTCAATGGGCATTTACACTGTTTCCATGACCTGCCTATTGTAAATAGTGCTGCAATGAACACTGGGGTGCATCTATCTTTTTGAATTATGGTTTTCTCTGTGTATATGCCCAGTAGTGGGATTGTTAGGTCATATGGTAATTCTATTTTTAGTTTTTTTTTTTTTTTTTTTTTTTTTGCGGTACGCGGGCCTCTCACTGTTGTGGCCTCTCCCGCTGCGGAGCACAGGCTCTGGACGCGCAGGCTCAGCGGCCGTGGCTCACGGGCCCAGCCGCTCCGCGGCATGTGGGATCTTCCCGGACCGGGGCACGAACCCGTGTCCCCTGCATCGGCAGGCGGACTCTCAACCACTGCGCCACCAGGGAAGCCCTATTTTTAGTTTTTTAAGGAACCTCCATATTGTTCTCCATAGTCACTGTATCAATTTACATTCCCACCAGCAGTGCAAGAGGATTCCCTTATTGCCACACGCTTTCCAACAGTTATTGTTTGTAGATTTTTTCATGATGATCATTCTGATGACTGTGAGGTGATACCTCATGGTAGTTTTGATTTGCATTTCTCTAATATTTAGTGACGTTGAGTATCTTTTCATGTGCCTCTTGGCCACATTTGGAGAACTGCCTATTTAGGTCTTCCTCCCATTTTTGGATTGGGTTTATTTTGTTTTGTTTTGTTTTATTGAGCAACATGAGCTGTTTGTATACTTTGGAGATCAGTCCTTTGTCTGTTGGCTCACTTGCAAATATTTTCTCCCATTCTGAGGGTTGTCTCTTCATCTTGTTTATGGTTTCCTTTGCTGTGCAAATGCTTTTAAGTTTAACTAGGTCCCATTTGTGTATTTTTGTTTTTATTTTCATTTCTCTAGGAAGTGTGTCAACAAAGATCTTGCTGTGATTTATGTCAGAGTGTTTTTCCTATGTTTTCTTCTAAGAGTTTTATGGTGTCTGGTCTTACATTTAGGTCTTTAATCCATTTTGAGTTTATTTTTGTGTATGGTGTTAGGAAGTGTTCTAATTTCATTCTTTTACACTTAATGTCTAGTTTTCCCAGCACCACTTATTGAAGAGACTTTTCTCCATGGTATATTCTTGCTTCATTTGTCATAGATAGGTTGACCATAGTTACATGGGTTTAACTCTGGGCTTTCTATACTTTACTATCCTTCCACCGATCTATATTTCTGTTTTTGTGCCAGTACCATAGTGTCTTGATTAGTGTAGCCTTGTAGTATAGTCTGAAGTCAGGGAGTCTGATTCCTCTAGCTCCATTTTTCTTTCTCAAGATTGCTTTGGCTATTCGGAGTCTTTTGTGTCTCCAAACAAATTTTAAGATTTTTTCTTCTAGTTCTGTGAAAAATGCAATAGGTAATTTGATAGGGGTTACATTGAATCTGTAGATTTCTTTGGGGAGTATAGTCATTTTCTCAATATTGCTTCTTCCAATCCAAGAGCATGGTATATCTCTCCATCTGTTTGTATCATCTTTAATTTCTTTCACCAGTGTCTTATAGTTTTCTGAGTACAGGTCTACCTCCTTAGGTAGATTCATTCCTAGGCACTTTATTCTGTTTGTTGCAATGGTGAATGTGATTGTTCCCTTAATTTCTCTTTCTGATCTTTCATTGTTAGTATATAGGAATGCAAGAGATTTCTGTGCATTAATTTTGTATCTGCAACTTTACCAAATTCATTGATGAGACCTAGTTGTTTTCTGGTGACATCTTTAGGATTTCTATATACAGCATCATGTCATCTGCAAACAGTGACAGTTTTATTTCTTCTTTTCCAATTTGGGTTTGTTTTATTTCTTTTTCTTCTCTGATTGCTATGACTAGGACTTCCAAAACTATGTTGAATAATAGTGGCAAGAGTGGGCATCCTTGTCTTGTTCCTGATCTTAGAGGAAATGCTTTCAGTTTTTCACCATTGAGAATAATGTTTGCTGTGGGTTTTGTCATATGTGGCCTTTATTATGTTGAGATAGGTTCCCTCTATGCCCACTTACTGGAGAGTTTTTATCGTAAATGGGTGTTGAATTTTGTCAAAAGACTTTTCTGCTTCTAAACATAGAGATGATCATATGGCTTTTATTCTTCAATTTGTTAATATGGTGTGTCACACTGATTGATTTTCATATATTGAAGAATCCTTGCATACCTGAGATAAATCCCACTTGATCATGGTGTATGATCCTTTTAATATGTTGTTTCATTCTGTTTGCTAGTATTTTTTTGAGGATTTGGGGGTCTATATTCATCAGTGTTATTGGTCTGTAATTCTCTTTTTTTGTGTGTGTGATATGGTTGGTTTTGATGTCAGGGTGACAGTGGCCTCATAGAATGAGTTTGGGAATGTTCCTTCCTCTGCAATTTTTTAAAAGAGTTTGAAGGATGGATGTTAGCTCCTCTCTAAATGTTTGATAGAATTCACCTGTGTAGCCATCTGGTCCAGGACTTTTGCTTGTGGGAAGATATTTAATCACAGTTTCAATTTCATTACTTGTGATTGGTCTGTTCATATTTTCTATTTCTTTCTGGTTCAGTCTTGGAAGTTTACACCTTTCTAAGAATTTGTCCACTTCTTCCAGGTTGTCCATTTTATTGGCATATAGTTGCTTGTAGTAGTCTCTTACAATTCTTTATGTTTCTGTGGTGTCCGCTGTAACTTCTCCTTTTTCATTTCTAATTTTATCAATTTGAGTCTACTCCCTCTTTTTCTTGATGAGTCTGGCTAATGGTTGATCAATTTTGTTTATCTTCTCAGAGAACCAGCTTTTAGTTTTATTGATCTTTGCTATTGCTTTTTGTTCTGTTTCATTTATTTCTGCTCTGATCTTTATGATTTCTTTCCTTCTACTAACTTTGGGTTTTATTTTGTTCTTCTCTCTCTAGCTCCTTTAGGTGTAAGGTTAGATTGTTTATTTGAAATTTTTCTTGTTTCTTGAGGTACGATTGTATTGCTATAAACTTCCCTCTTAGAACAGGTTTTGCTACATCCCGTAGGTTTGGGATCATCCTGTTTTCATTGTTATTTGTCTCCAGGTATTTTTTGATTTCCTCTTTGATTTCCTCAGAGATCTCTTGGTTATTTAGCAGCATATTGTTTAGCCACCCTGTGTGTGTGGGTTTTACTGGTTTTTTCCTGTAATTGATTTCTAATCTCATATTGTTTTGGTCAGAAAAAATGACTGATATGAGTTCAGTTTTCTTAAATTTAGTGAGGCTTCTTTTGTGACCCAAGATGTGATCTATACTGGAGAAATCTTCATGTGAACATGAGAGGAAAGTGTATTCTATAAATATCAATTAAATCTATCTGGTCTGTTGTGTCACTTAAAGCTTCTGTTTCCTTATTAATTTTCTGTCTGGATGATCTGTCCATTGGTGTAAGTGAGGTGTTAAGGTCCCCCACTATTACTGTGTTACTGTCAATTTCATCTTTTATAGCTGTTAACATTTGCCTTATGTATGGATGTGCTCTGATGTTGGGTGCATATATATTTATAATTGTTCTATCTTCTTGGATTGATCCCTTGATCATTATGTAGTGTCCTTCATTGTCTCTTGTAACATTCTTTATTTTAAAGTCTATTTTATCTGATATGAGTATTGCTACTCCAGCTTTCTTTTGATTTCCATTTACATGGAATATGTTCTTCCATCCCCTCACTTTTAGTCTGTATGTGTATCTAGGTCTGAAGTGGGTCTCTTGTAGACAGCATATATATGTGTCTTGTTTTTGTATCCATTCAGCCATTCTGTGTGTTTTGGTTGGAGTATTTAATCCATTCATATTTACAGTAATTATTGGTATATATGTTCCTATTACGATTTTCTTAATTGTTTTGGGTTGGTTTTTGTAGGTCTTTTCCTTCTGTTGTGTCTCCTGCCTCAAGAAGTTCCTATAACATTTGTTGTAAAGCTGGTTTGGTGGTGCTGAATTCTCTTAACTTTTTTGCTTGTCTGTAAAGCTTTTGATTTCCCCATAGAAACTGAATGAGATCCTTGCTGAGTAGAGTAATCTTGGTTGTAGGTTTTTCCTTTTCATCATTTAAAATATATCCTGCCACTCCCTTTTGGCCTGCAGAATTTCTGCTGAAAAATCAGCTGATAACCTTATAGGGATTCCCTTGTGTGTCATTTGTTGCTTTTCCCTTGCAGCTCTTAATATTTTTTCTTTGTATTTAATTTTTGATAGTTTGATTAATGTGTCTTGGTGTATATCTCCTTGGGTTTATCATGTATGGGACTCTCTGTTCCTCCTGGACTTGATTGATATTTCCTTTCCCATGTTAGGGAAGTTTTTGATTATAATCTCTTCAAATATTTTCTCAGACCCTTTCTCTTTTTCTTCCTCTTCTGGGACCCCTATAATTCGAATGTTGGTGTGTTTAATGTTGTCTCAGAAGTCTTTGAGACTGTCCTCAATTCTTTTCATTCTTTTTTCTTTATTCTCCTCTGTAGCAATTATTTCCAATATTCTATCTTCCAGCTCACTTATCTGTTTTTCTGCCTCAGTTATTCTGCTATTGATTCCTTCTAGAATATTTTTAATTTCAGTTACTGTGTTGTCCATCACTGTTTGTTTGTTCTTTAATTCTAACAGGTCCTTGTTAAAGGTTTCGTGTATTTTCTCCATTGTATTTCTGAGATTTTGGGTCATCTTTACTATCATTACTCTGAATTCTTTTTCAAGTAGACTGCCTATTTCCTCTTCATTTGTTTGGTCTTGTGGGTTTTTTACCTTGCTCCTTCATCTGCAGCATACTTCTGTCTTCTCTTTTGGTTCACTTACTGTGTTTGGGGTCTCCTTTCTGCAGGCTGCAGAGTCATAATTCCTGTTGCTACTGGTGTCTGCCCCCAGGGGGTGATGTTGGTCCAGTGGCTTGTGTAGACTTTCTGGTAGGGAGGGACTGGTGTTTGCATTCTGATGGGTTGTGCTGGATCTTGTCCCTCTGATGGGCAGGGCCATATCCGGTGGTGTGTTTTGGGGTATCTGTGAACTTAGTATGACTTCAGGCAGCCTGTCTGCTAATGGGTTCTGTTGTGTTTCTGTCTTGCTAGTTGTTTGTTGTGAGGCATCCAGCACTGGAAATTTTTGGCCATTGGGTGGAGCCAGGTCTTTGTGTTCTGAAGGACATCTCTAGGAGAGCTCTCTCGCTGATTAATATTCATTGGGTCTGTGAGTTCTCTGGTGGTCCAACATCGTGGACTTGGCTCTCCCACCTCAGAGACTCAAGCCTGACACCTGGCCAGAGTACCAAGAACCTCCAAAGTGCATAGTGCAGAAGAAAAGGGGGGAAAAAAAGAAAGAAAGAAAATGAACAGGCAACAAAACCCCAAACAAATTGTGAAAGCAAAACCAAACAGACAAAAACACATACACACACAAAAGAGAGAAAAAAAAAGAAATCTGGAGGAGCTTCAAGATGGCAGAAGAGGAAGACGTGGAGATCACCTTCCTCCCCCAAAATACATCAGAAATACATCTACATGTGGAACAACTCCTACAGAACACCTACTGAATGCTGGCAGAAGACCTCAGACTTCCCAAAAGGCAAGAAACTCCCCATGTACCTGGGTAAGGCAAAAGAAAAAACAGAGACAAAAGAATAGGGATGGGACCTGCACCAGTGTGAGCGAGCCGTGAAGGACGAAAGAGCCATGGAGGAGAGCGCAGCAACAGGGATGCAGAGGGCAAAGTGGAGAGATTCCTGCACAGTGGATTGATGCCGAGCAGCACTCACCAGTCCGAGAGGCTGTCTGCTCACCCGCCAGCAGGTGGGGGCTGGGAGCTGAGGCTCGGGCTTTGCAGGTCGGATCCCAGGGAGAGGACTGAGGTTGGCTGCATGAACACAGCCTGAAGGGGGCTAGTGCACCACAGCTAGCTGGGAGGGAGGCCAGGAAAAGTCTGGAGCTGCCAAAGAGGCAAGAGACTTTTTCTTGCCTCTTTGTTTCCTGGTGCACAAGGAGAGGGGATTAAGAGCACTGCTTAAAGGAACTCCAGAGATGGGCATGAGCCGTGGCTATCAGTGCAGACCCCAGAGACAGGCATGAGATGCTAAGACTTCTGCTGCAGCCACCAAAAAGCCTGTGTGCAAGCACAGGTCACTATCCACACCTCGCCTCCCAGGAACCAGTGCAGCCCGTCACTGCCAGGGTCCCATGATCCAGGGACAACTTAACCAGGAGAACACACGATGTGCCTCAGGTTGTTGTAATGTCACACCAACCTCTGCAGCTGCAGGCTTGCCCTGCACTCCATACCCCATCCTCCCCCTGGCCTGAGTGAGCCAGAGCTCCCAAATCAGCTCCTCCTTTAACCCCTTCCTCTCTGAGCAAATAACAGACACTTTCAGGTGACCTACACACAGAGGCGGGTCCAAATCCAAAGCTGAACACCGGGAGCTGTACAAACAAAGAGAAAGGGAAATCTCTCCCAGCAGCCTCAGGAGCAGTGTATTAAATCTCCACAATCAACTTGATGTTACCAGCATCTGTGGAATACCTGAATAGACAATGAATCATCCTAAATTGAGGAGGTGGACTTTGGGAGAAACGATATATATTTTTCCCCTTTTTCTCTTTTTGTGGGTGTCTATGGGTATGCTTCTCTGTGTGATTTTTTCTGTATAGCTTTGCTTTTACCATTTGCCCTAGGGTTCTCTCTGTCCGTTATTGCTTTTAGGGTTTTTTTTTTTTTTTTTGGATAGCTTTTAGCACTTGTTATTATTGGTGGATTTGGGTTTTTTTGGTTTGGTTACTCTCTTCTTTCCTTCTATCTTTTTCTTTTATTACTTTAAAAAACAATTTTTAATAATTATTTTATATTTTTTATTTTAATAACTATTTTATTTTATCTTCTTCTTTCTTTCCTTCCTTTTTTCCTCCCTTTTATTCTGAGCTGTGTGGATGACAGGTTCTTGGTGTTCCAACCAGGCATTGGGCTGTGCCTCTGACGTGGGACAGCCAAGTTCAGGACACTGGTCCACAAGAGACCTCCCAGTGAAACGTAATATCAAATGGCAAAAATCTTCCAGAGATCTCCATCTCAAAGTCAAGACCCAGATCCACTCAATGACCAGCAAACTACAGAGCTGGACACCCTATGCCAAACAGCTAGCAGGACAGGAAAATAAACCCATCCAATAACAGAGAGACTGCCTAAAATCATAATAAGGCCACAGACAACCCAAAACACATCATCACGTCTGGCCCTGCCCACCAGAAGAAAAGATTCAGCCTCATCCACCAGAACACAGGCACTAGTCCCCTCCACAAGGAAGCCTACACAACCCACTTAACCTACCTTAGACACTAGGGACAGACACCAAAAACAACGGGAACTACGAACCTGCAGCCTGCGATAAGGAGACCCCAAACATAGTGAGTTAAGCAAAATGAGAAGACAGAGAAACACACAGCAGATGAAGGAGCAAGGCAAAAACCTACCAGACCTAACAACTGAAGAGGAAATAGGCAGTCTACCGGAAAAGAATACAGAATAATGATATTAAAGATGATCCAAACTCTTGGAAATAGAATGGAGAAAATACAAGTAATGTCTAGCAAGGACATAGAAGAACTAAAGAGCAAGCAAACAGTGATGAACAACACAATAAATGAAATTAAAACTTCTCCAGAAGGGATCAATAGCAGAATAACTGAGGCAGAAGAACAGATACTTGACCTGGAAGATAAAATAGTAGAAATAACTACTGTAGAGCAGAATAAAGAAAAAATAATGAGAAGAATTGAGGACAGCCTCAGAGACCTCTGGGACAACATGAAACGCCCCAACATTCGAATTATAAGGGTCCCAGAAGAAGAGTAAAAGAAAGGGACTGAGAAAATATTTGAAGAGATTATAGTTGAAAACTTCCCTAATATGTGAAAGGAAACAGTTAATCAAGTCCAGGAAGCACAGAGACTCCCTTACAAGATAAATTCAAGGAGAAATATGCCAAGACACATATTAATCAAACTATCAAAAATTTAAAAAATATTAAAAGCAGCAAGGGAAAAACAACAAATAACACACAGAGAATCCCCATAAGGTTAACAGCTGATCTTTCAGCAGAAACTCTGAAAGCCAGAAGGGAGTGGCAGGATATATTTAAAGTGATGAAGGAGAAAGCCCTACAATCAAGATTACTCTAGCCAGCAAAGATCACATTCAGATTCGAGAGAGAAATTAAAACCTTTACAGACAATGAAAGCTAAGAGAATTCAGCACCACCAAACCAGCTTTAAAACAAATACTAAAGGAACTTCACTAGGCAGGAAACACAAGAAAAGGAAAAGACCTACAATAACAAACCCAAAACAATTTAAAACATGGTAATAGGAACATACATATTGATAATTACCTTAAATGTAAATGGAGTAAATGCTCCAACCAAAAGACATAGACTGGCTGAATGGATACAAAAACAAGACCTGTATATATGCTGCCTACAAGAGACCCACTTCAGACCTAGGGACACATACAGACTGAAAGTGAGGGGATAGAAAAAAGATATTCCATGCAAATGGAGATCAAAAGAAAGCTGGAGTAGCAATTCTCATATCAGACAAAATAGACTTTAAAACAAAGACTATAACAAGAGACAAAGAAGGACACTACATAATGATCAAGGGGGCAATCCAAGAAGAAGATATAACAATTGTAAATACTTATGGACCCAACATAGGAGCACATCAATACATAAGGCAAATACTAACAGCCATAAAAGGGGAAATTGACAGTAACACACTCATAGTAAGGGACTTTAACACCCCACTTTCACCAATGGACAGATCATCCAAAATGAAAATAAATAAGGAAACACAAGCTTTAAATGATACATTAAACAAGACGGACATAATTGATATTTATAGGACATTCCATGCAAAAACAACAGAATACACATTCTTCTCAAATGCTCATGGAACAATCTCCAGGATAGATCATACCTTGGGTCACAAATCAAACCTTGGTAAATTTAAGAAAATTGAAATCATATCAAGTATCCTTTCCGACCACAATGCTATGAGACTAGATATCAATTACAGGAAAAAATCTGTAAAAAACAAACAAACAAATAAAACACATGGAGACTAAACAATACACTACTAAATAACTAAGAGATCACTGAAGAAATCAAAGAGGAAACCAAAAATTACCTAGAAACAAATGACAATGAAAACACGACGACCCAAAACCTAAGGGATGCAGCAAAAGCAGTTGTAAGAGTGAAGTTTATAGCAATACAATACTAACTTAATTAACAAGGAACATCTCAAATAAACAACCTAACCTTACACCTAAAGCAGTTAGAGGAAGAAGAACCAAAAAAACCCGCCAAACTTAGCAGGAGGAAAGGAATCATAAAGGTCAGATCAGAAATATATGAAAAAGAAATGAAGGAAAGGATAGAAAAGTTCAATAAAATTAAAAGCTGGTTCTTTGAGAAGATAAAAAAAAATTGAAAAACCATTACCCAGACTCATCAAGAAAAAAAGGGAGAAGACTCAAATTAATAAAGATAGAAATGAAAAAGGAGAAGTAACAACTGACACTGCAGAAATACAAAGGATCATGAGAGATTACTACAAGCAACTCTATACCAATAAAATGGCCAGTGTGGAAGAAATGGACAAATCCTTAGAAAAACACAAGCTTCTGAGACTGAACCAGGAAGAAAAAGAAAATATGAATAGACCAATAAAAAGCACTGAAATTGAAAGTGTGATTAAAAATCTTCCAACAAACAAAAGCCCAGGACCAGATGGCTTCAAGGTGAATTCTATCAAACATTTAGAGAAGAGCTAACACTTATCCTTCTCAAACTCCTCGTAAATATAGTAGAGGGAGGAACACTCCCAAACTCATTCTACGAGGCCACCATTACCCTGATACCAAAACCAGACAAAGATGTCACAAAGAAAGGAAACTACAGGCCAATATCACTGATGAACTAGATGCAAAAATCCTCAACAAAATACCAGCAAACAGAATCCAACAGCACTTTAAAAAGATCATAAACCAGGATCAAGTGAGGTTCATCCCAGGAATGCAAGGATTCTTCAATATATACAAATCAATCAATGTGATTCACCATATTAACAAATTGAAGGAGAAAAACCATATGATCATCTCTGTAGATGAAGAGACAGCTTTCAACAAAATTCAACACCCATTTATTATAAAACCCCTCCAGAAGGTAGACATAGAGGGAACTTTCCTCCACATAATAAAAACCATATATGACACATGCACAGCCATAATTGTCCTCATTGGTGAAAAACTGAAACAATTTCCACTAAGATCAGGAAAAAAACAAGGCTGCCCACTCTCACCACTATTATTCAACATAGCTTTTGAAGTTTTAGCCACAGCAATCAGAGAAGAAAAAGAAATAAAAGGAATCCAAATCGGAAAAGAAGTAAAGCTGTCACTGTTTGCAGATGAAATGATACTATACATAGAGAATCCTAAAGATGTCACCAGAAATCTACTAGAGCTAATCAATGAACTTGGTGAAGTAACAGTATACAAAATTAATGCACACAAATCTCTGGCATTCCTATACACTAATGATAAAGTCTGTAAGTGAAATTAAGAAAATACTCCCATTTACTATTGCAACCAAAAGAATAATATACCTGGGATTAAACCTACCTAAGGATACAGAAGACCTGTATGCAGAAAACTATAAGACACTGATGAAAGAAATTAAAGATGATACAAACAGATGGAGAGATATACCGTGTTCTTGGATTGGAAGAATCAACATTGTGAAAATGACTATAATACCCAAAGCAATCTACAGATTCAATGCAATCCCTGTCAAACTACCACTGGCATTTTTCATAGAAGTAGAACAAAAACTTTCACAATTTGTATGGAAACAGAAAAGACTCCAAATAGACAAAGCAATCTTGAGAAAGAAAAACAGAGCTGATGGAATCAGGCTCCCTAACTTCAGACTGTACTACAAAGCTACAGTAATCAAGACAGTATGGTACTGGCACAAAAACAGAAATATAGATCAATGGAACAGGATAGAAAGCCTAGAGATAAACTCAGGCACATATGGTCACCTTATCTTTGATAAAGGAGGCAAGATATACAGTGGAGAATAGACAGCCTCTTCAATAAGTGGTGCTGGGAAAACTGGACACGTACATGTAAAAGTATGAGATTAGAACACTCCCTAACACCCTACACAGAAATAAACTCAAAACGGATTAAAGTCCTAAATGTAAGGCCAAACACTATCAAACTCTTACAGGAAAACATGGGCAGAACACTCCATGACATAAATCACAGCAAGATCCTTTTTGACCCACCTCCTAGAGTAATGGAAATAAAACAAAAATAAACACATGGGACCTAATGAAACTTAAAAGCTTTTGCACAGCAAAGGCAACCATAAACAAGACCAAAAGAAAACCCTCAGAATGGGAGAAAATATTTGCAAATGAAGCACCTGACAAAGGATTAATCTCCAAAATTTACAAGTAGTTCATGCAGCTCAATATCAAAAAAACAAACAACCCAATCCAAAAATGGACAGAAGACCTATATAGACATTTCTCCAAAGAAGATATACATATTGCCAATAAACACATGAAAGAATGCTCAACATCTTTAGTCATTAGAGAAATTCAAATCAAAACTACAATGGGATATCATCTCACACCGGTCAGAATGGCCATCATCAAAAAATCTACAAACAATAAATGCTGGAGAGGGTGTGGAGCAAAGCAAACCCTCCTGCACTGTTGGTGGGAATGTAAGTTGATATAGCCACTATGGAGAACAGTATGGAGTTTCCTTAGAAAACTAAAATAGAACTACCAAACGACCCAGCAATGCCACTACTGGGCATATACCCTGAGAAAACCATAATTCAAAAAGAGTCATATACAAAAATGTTCATTGCAGCTCTATTTACAATAGCCCAGACATGGAAGCAACCTAAGGTTCCATCAACACATGAATGGATAAAGAAGATGTGGCACATATATACAATGGAATATTACTTAGCCATAAAAAGAAACGAAATTGAGTTATTTGTATTGAGGTGGATGGACTTAGAGTCTCTCATACAGAGTGAAGTAAATCAGTAAGAGAAAAACTAATACCGTATCCTAACACTTATATATGGAATCTAAAAAAAGAAAAAAGAAAAAATTGTCCTGAAGAACCTAGGGGTAAGACGGTAATAAAGACACAGACCTACTATAGAATGGACTTGAAGACACGGGGAGGGGGAAGTGTAAGCTGGGACAAAGTGAGAGAGTGTCATGGACATATATACACTACCAAACATAAAATAGATAGCTAGTGGGAAGCCATCGCATAGCACAGGGAGATCAGCTCCATGCTTTGTGACCACCTAGAGGGTTGGGATAGGGAGGGTGGGAGGGAAGGAGATGCAAGAGGGAAGAGATATGGGAACATATGTATATGTATAACAGATTCACTTTGTTATAAAGCAGAAACTAACACACAATTGTAAAGCAATTATACTCCAAAAAGATGTTAAAAATAAATAAATAAAATAAAATATTTTTAAAATGAAGTAATCTGGGCTTCCCTTGTGGCGCAGTGGTTGAGAGTCCACCTGCCAATGCAGGGGATGCGGGTTCGTGCCCCGGTCCAGGAGGGTCCCGCATGTCACGGAGCAGCTGGGCCCATGGGCTGTGGCCGCTGGGCCCGCGCGTCCAGAGTCTTTGCTCCGTGGTGGGAGAGGCTGCGGCAGTGAGATGTCCACGTACTGCAAAAAAAAAAAAAAAAAAAGAATTAATCAACCAAAGAAATAAACCAACCCAAAAATGAAATAAACACGATAAAAACAAGAAGAAAACAAAAGGAAAAGACACAAAACAACAAAATTGAAGTCAAAAAATAGAAAATATAGTTTAAAAAAGATAAAAGCAAAGAAAAAAACAGAAATAAGGAAAAAAGACAATATAACAACAAATAAATTAGAAATGGAAAAAATACGTATTAAAAATAAAAGCATAAAAAGAGAAAAGAAAAAATAAATAAAAATTAAAAGAATAATTGAATAATTTATAAAAAGAACAACAGCAGACCAAAATGAAACAAAAAAAATCATAGCAATAATAACAATATTTTTCTGGGCCCTCAGCTGTCAGTGTCCTTGCTCCCACAGTGAGCCACCCCCAATCCCTGCCTACCCCGGAAGTCCTTCCATACCTCTAGGTAGGTCTCTAGACCTCCTGTGGGCACTGTGGGGCAGCTCACACTCTGACCTGGCCTTACTTCCACGTGTAATTGCCCCCAGAGTCCACAGTTGCCCCCCAAATCCACAGCCTCAATTGTACGAACACTCATTGTCTACTCAGATACTCCACAGATGCAGAGTTTACTAAGCCAATTGCGGGGATTTAATCCGCTGCTCCTGTGGCTGCACAGAAAGATTTCCCTTCCTCTTGCTTGGTTGCACCGCCCCTGGAGTCCAGCTTTGGCTTTGGCCATGCCTCTGCGTGTGGGCCACCCTCAGGCATCTTGTCCCCACTCAGACAAGAGTGGCTGAAAGCAGCGGCTGTTTAGGGTTCACTTGCTCCCTCAGGCCGGGAAGAGGGAGGGAAAAGGCTGTCACAATTGGGATGTGCGGGGAGTGCCTGCAGCAGCAGAGGCCAGCTGGAAGTTGCAACAGCCTGGGGTGTGCCATGCACACTGCTGGGGAAGTTGGCCCCAGATTGCGGAACCCTTGGGAGTGGCTGGCTGCACAGGCTCCTGCGAAGTTGTGGGCAGTGACCTGCACTTGCTCACAGGACCCTTGGTGGCAGCGGCAGGAGAGGTAAAGGAGCCACTTCTGGGGTCTGAGATAGCAGCCGTGGCTCATGCTCACCCCTGGATCTCATGTAGGTTGTACTCTGCTGTCTGTGAGCACATGGAGGAAGAAGCTCCTATGTGGGCCCGCCCCTTTCCTGCCACACCCCCAAAAATGGTTCCTTGCCTCTCTGACAGGCCGAGGCTTCTTCCCAGACTCCCTCAGCTTTGGCACACTAGCCCGCTCAGGCTGTCTTCACCCAGTCAACCCCAGTCCTCTACCTGGGGTCTGACCTCCAAAGCCTGAGCCTCAGCACCCAGCCCCCATCCAACCCAGTGGGCAGACTAGCGTCGCAGGCTGGGGAGTGCTAGTTGGCACCAATCCTCTTTGCAGGATTCTCTCTGTTTTTCCTTCCACATCCCTGTTGTTGCACTCTCCTCTGAGGTTCTGAAGCTCCCCCCACCCTTCTCTGCCAGTGAGGGGGCTCCCTAGTGTGCAGAAACTTTTCCTCCTTCACAGCTCCCTCTCAGAGGTGCAGGTTCCACCCCAATTCCTTTGTCTTTTTTTTCTTTTTTCTTTTGCCCTACCCAGTTACATGGAGATTTTCTTGCATTTTTGGAAGTCTGAGGTCTTCTGCCAGCGTTCAGTAGGTGTTCTGTAGGAGTTGTTCCACATGTAGATGTATTTTTGATGTATCTGTGGGGAGAAGGTGATCTCCACTTCTTACTCCTCTGCCATCTTGAAGGTTCCCCACCCCCCGCTTTGTGTTCTGATTATAACTAGTATGCATGGCTGTTTTGGAATCTATCATGATGAATTATTTATTTGCTTGCTTCAGTTAATCTCTGACTAGTTTGTGAATGCTTTTAGTTGATCCACATTTGTGTTTAGCCTTTGCTTGATAAAAGGATATAGAGATGGATACATTTTTGTAAAATTAGTGCACAATTGGACGTGCTTAAGCTATAAAAACAACACTGTACTCAGACATGCAGATAATAAGGAAGATAGGGTGCTTCAGAAAATGATTACTTTAGTGTGGCTAGTGCATAGCATCATGATGGGAGATGGAGTTGGAAAGAAAATCTGGAAAAGGGCTGTATATTACATTGAATTCCTGAGTTTGAACTTTTTAATCTGCTATAAATCTGGGTGGGTTTTTTTTGAAATCCTATTAAACATTTTCCAGCCCATCATGAAAATAATTAGTTAGAATTCAAAGTTCCCTAGTCAATAATAAACAAGATGCCAGAGAGAGCTTTGCAAGGGCTTGACATATCATTATCAAAATCTACCCAAGAGTGTTTTGTAACTAGCATGATAGATGTTAAAAATATGCAACGCTTCATCATGGGTAAAATGAGTGGTGCTCAGGTATGTTGTTAGGTAGAAATATCATACAGATACCATCACCATTGTTTTGTGGACAAGTTATGGGCAATTGGAGGCCCAGAAGCCTCACCCTCAGAGGAGGGCTGGAGGCCTGGAGCTCTGTATGGCCTGTGTCCCCTCTGACCACAGGACAGGGTCTGCTTTCTGATCTGAATAGAAAAGGCCTGGTCCTGACATAAGAATTTTGCTATATTCTCCTCAAAATGAACCTCTTATTCAAGGTACTTGTTAGAGATTCCTCAAACTCATAACAATAAGTTGTATGATGGTTTTTGTTCTTGATAACAAATATTACAATTTGACAGAATTTGGTCTAAGTCTTGCTTTCATTCTCATATACCACCAGTTAGGGGAGAAGACAGATATAGTTCAACTTCTTCTAATCCTTGGATTCTACCTATATTTACCAAAAGTCTACCACATCATACCTAATAGAATGGCTATAAATAAATGAATGAATGAATGAATGAATAAATAAGTGTTAGTGAGGCTGTGGAGAAACTGGAATCCTCATACATTATTTGTGGGAATGTAAAATGGTGCAGCTGATTTTGAAAATAAGTTGGCAGTTTCTTTAAAAGTTCAACATAAATTTACCATATGAACTAGCAACTTTACTCCTAGGCATCTTCCCAAAAGAAATGAAAACCTATGTCCACAAAAAACTTGTATATGGGGTCATAGCAGAGTTATTCATTACAGACAAAAACTCAAAAAAATTTAAACATATATCAATTAGTGAATGGATAAACAAAATGTGTCATATTCTCACAACAGTCTATTTGTCAATAAAAAGGAATGGAGAGTATCCTTGCTACCACATAGATGAACTTCAAAATATTATGCTAAGTGAAATAAACTAGACACAAAGCCACATATTATATGATTCCATTTATGTGAAATGTCTAAAAAAGCTAAATCTATAGAGACCTAAAATAGATTAGTGGTTTCATGTGGCTGGGAATGGGAATGGAAACTATCTCTTGGGGAGTTGGAAATGTACTAAAATTGGATTGTGAAAATGGTGGTACAACTCTGTAATTAATTTACTAAAAATCATTGAATTGTACACTTAAAATGAGTGATAAATTATATGCCATATAAGGTATTTTTAAATTTTAAATTATATGTCTATATAAGCTATTTTTAAATGTTCTGAAATATATATGTATGTATAAATAATAGATGCTATATAGATGATAGAGAGAGATAGATAGATAGATAGATAGGGATAGGTGATTGGCCAAATTAGTTTAGGTCAGTTTGCAACGTCTGACAATGGATGCACTTGTGAAGGGTTTACCTTGTCAACTAAAAAAAATGCACAACCTAAAAGTTGAGAATTATTTTACTTGGTGGACTCTCTGAGGACTTCAAGCCCGGGAGGCAGCCTCTCAGATAGCCCTGAGGAACTGCTCCAAATAGGTAGGGCAGGAGTCAGGGGTCTTTGCAACAATGACCAGGTAGTTGGAACATTAAAAGTTTACTGCTGAGCATCTTTTCATATGCTTTTTGACAATTTGTATGTCTTCTTTAGATAAATGTCTATTTAGATCTTCTTTCCATTTTTTTTTTACTTTAGTAGTAACAAAAAAACAAACAAACAAACCAAAAAAACAACTAATACTAAACTTTCTTTGGGTTATTTATATAGAAATATGTTAATATAAATGTTTCAGACATTACATGAAATTTCTAAAAATCTTATATGTTCTGGTATAATGTTATAAGTCATAATTCTTGTTATTACTTTAAAATGTATATCTCAGAAATAACTAAATTTCCTTGTCAATTGCATTATTATGAACTTTCATCAAATCGTTAACTGTGGTCATTTAAAAAAACAAAAAAGGTATTTAATCATTGAAATCATAGATTAGGTAAAGAACATATGACTTGATTTATACTTTGCTTGAAAATATTTTCTGTTTACTGGGGAGACGCAAATTTTGCACTACCAATATACCTAGTTAACATAATTTACATGTTCCAAATTTCTTCATTTCACTTTAAAATACATGTTCCACGTTAATCTTTTTTTTAATGGATGACCACAACAAAAGCAACAATGGTTGCAATTACCAAACACGAAACACACTCATACTATGTCATAATATTGACATTCAGTCCAGTAATCCTCCACTCTAACAGCTCCTTTACTTTGTAGTGAAAATTGATTTGTATATTTTTTGCCTCTGAGTCCTTGTGGGATTTTTTTTCTTATTCAAACAGAAAGCCACAAAAATTATAATCATCCTCATCAGTTCACTCAGTCCTATGTAATTAATTTATTTTCATCTTGATCTTTTTTCATCTTGATCTTAGCACTTTTATGAATTCATGTTTTCCATTAGAGTTCTGAAAATGCTTATTCATTCAGTTCAGCAGTATAGTCAGTTACCAGAAACCTGTACTTGTCAGAGTCTTTTCCATGAATTCCTTAAAGATGAAACCCTTTTATAGGAACATATTTGCAAAAGCATCAGAGTACACCCAGAACTGTCTATAAATGACAAAAGACTTAAAAACCATCACGGTTAAAGATTTGATGAAAGTTCATAATAATGCAATTGACAAGGAAAGTTAGTTATTTCTGAGATATACATTTTAAAGTAATAACAAGAATTATGACTTATAACATTATACCAGGACATATAAGATTTTTAGAAATTTCATGTAATATCTGAAACAATTATATTAAAATATTTCCATACAAATAACCCAAAGAGAGTTTAGTATTAGTTGTTTTTTGTTTGTTTGTTTGTTTATACTGCAGGTTCTTATTAGTCATCAATTTTATACACATCAGTGTATACATATCAATCCCAATGGCCCAATACAGCACACCACCATCCCTACCCCACTGCAGTTTTCCTCCCTTGGTGTCCATACGTTTGCTCTCTACATCTGTGTCTCAACTTCTGCCCTGCAAACCGGTTCATCTGTACCATTTTTCTAGGTTCCACATACATGCATTAATATATGATATTTGTTTTTCTCTTTCTGACTTACTTCACTCTGTATGACAGTGTCTACATCCATCCACATCTCAACAAATGACTCATTTTCATTCCTTTTTATGGCTGAGTAATAGTTCATTGTATATATGAACCACATCTTCTTTATCCATTCATCTGTCAATGGACATTTAGGTTGCTTCCATGACCTGGCTATTGTAAATAGTGCTTCAATGAACATTGGGGTGCATGTGTCTTTTTGAATTATGGTTTTCTCAGGATATATGCCTAGTAGTGGGATTGATGGATCATATGCTAATTCTATTTTTAGTTTTTTAAGGAACCTCCATACTGTTCTCCATAGTGGCTGTATCCATTTACATTCCCACCAACAGTGCAAGAGGGTTCCCTTTTCTCCACACCTTCTCCAGCATTTGTTGCTTGTAGATTTTCTGATGATGCCCATTCTAACTGATGTAAGGTGATACCTCATTGTAGTTTTGATTTGCATTTCTCTAATAATTTGTGATGTTGAGCAGCTTTTCATGTGCTTCTTGGCCATCTGTATGTCTTCTTTGGAGAAATGTCTATTTAGGTCTTCTGCCCATTTTTTGATTGGGTTGGTTTATTTTAATGTTGAGCTGCATGAGTTGTTTATATATTTTGGAGATTAATCCTTTGTCCATTGATTCATTTGCAAATATTTTCTCCCATTCTGAGGGCTGTCTTTTTGTCTTGTTTATGGTTTCTTGTGCTGTTCAAAAGCTTTGAAGTTTCATTAGGTCCCATTTTTTTTGTTTTTATTTTCATTACTCTAGGAGGTGGGTCCAAAGGATCTTGCTGTGATTTATGTCATAGAGTGTTCTGCCTATGTTTTCCTATAAGAGTTTTATAGTGTCTGCTCTTATATTTAGGTTTCTAATCCATTTTGAGTTTATTTTTGTGTATTAGGGTGTTAGGGAGTGTTCTAATTTCATTCTTTTACATGTAGCTGTCCAGTCTTCCAAGCACCACTTATTGAGGAGACTGTCTTTTCTCCATTGTATATCTTTGCCTCCTTTGTCATAGATTAGTTGACCATAGGTGTGTGGGTTTATCTCTGGGCTTTCTATATTGTTCCATTGATCTATATTTCTGTTTTTGGGCCAGTACCATATTGTCTTGATTACTGTAGCTTTGTAGTATAGTCTGAACGCAGGAAGTCTGATTCCTCCAGCTTCGTTTTTTTCCCTCAAGATTACTTTGGCTATTCGGGGTCTTTTGTGTCTGCATATAAATTTTAAGATGATTTGTCCTAGTTCCATAAAAAATGCCATTGGTAATTTTTTTTGTGTGTGTGTGTGATATGCGGGCCTCTCACCACTGTGACCTCTCCAGTTGCAGAGCACAGGCTCCGGACATGCAGGCTCAGCGGCCATGGCTCACGGGCTCAGCTGCTCTGTGGCATGTGGGATCCTCCCAGACTGGGGCACGCATCCATGTCCCCTGCATAAGCAGGCGGACTCTCATCCACTGCACCACCAGGGAAGCCCTGTCATGTCTTTGTAATCTCCTTAGTTCTAGAATACTTCCCTACATTTTTTTGTTTTTTTGTAACATTTATATTTTTGAAGAGTAAAGTCATTTTCTTGTAGAAGGTCACATTCAGGATTTGTCTGTTTTCTCATGATCAGATTCAAATTAAATGATTTTAGGCAACCACTTGGGTGACATTTTGTCCTTATCAATGCCTTCCAGAAGGCACTCATATTAGCTTGTTTTGTTACTGATTATGCTATTTGGGTACTTCATTGAAGTAATACTCACCAAGTCTCTCCATTATAAAGGTGTATTTTTCCTTTGTAATTATTGTAACTAATAATCTGTTGTCTGATACTTTGAAAAATGTGTGAATACACTATGGCCCATCAGTATTTTTACCCAGTGGTTCTAACATTTTTTGATGAGGATGCTGGAGCCACCTATTACATTAGTGGTGCAAAATTGTTATTTTCTAAATCTAATATTTATTTTACATTTATTAACTGGCATTCTTCTGTGAATAAGTACTTCTCTGCACACCAACCCTTTTCTTTTAGTATCACCATGAATTAATGGCTGCTTTTATTCAGTATTTTTAAATCCATTACTCTCATTATCATTTGTGAAGCTCAAATTGTCTCAAATTTATCCAATGTGAGCCCTTTTAAACTGGTTTCTGTTGTCCTTTTGAGATGTCCCCATTAGTTTCTGTGTGCTTTCTTACTTTTGGGCAGACACAGCAAAGTGTTCCAGACTTACTTTGTACTTTCTCTTCCCCAAATCTGGTATCACACATTTCTCCAAGGAGCTCTGGTTTTCTTGTTGCTGCTGTTTTTGTTGTTGTTTCCTGGGGCATGATCTCAGGATCTGGTCACTAGTGTACTCATTGCTACTGGGGTATGATTCCTTTTAGATCCTTACAATGGACAGCGCTAGGAAATACTGCAGTATATATTCTGTTTGCAGACATGATGGAGTATATTTGGCACTGGATTTACCTTCACACTTTTTTTTAAGGGACTTGACTGGCCCCTAGTATTTTCCTTTTTTGTTTTGTTTAAAATTTATTTATTTATTTTCTTGGCTGCATTGGGTCTTCATTGCTGAGAGTGGGCTTTCTCTACTTGCAGTGAGCAGGGACTACTCTTCTTTGCAGGGTGCGGGCTTCTCATTGCACAGGATTCTCTTGTTGTGGAGCATGGGCTGTAGACACACGGGCTTCAATAGTTGTGGCACATGGGCTCAATAGTTGTGGCTCACATGTTCTAGAGTACAGGCTCAGTAGTTGTGGCATATGGGCTTAGTTGCTCCATGGCATGTAGGATCTTCCCAGATGAGGGCTCAAACCCGTGTTCCCTGCATTGGCAGGTGGATTCTTAACCACTGCACCATCAGGGAAGTCCCTACCTTCACACTTTTAACAACTAGAAATCTGGTCTAAATATATAAAACCACTGTTGTCAGATACTGGAAAACAAGGAACACACAGACTGTGATCCCTTAGAGAAGAGAAACAAACAAGATAGCTTCCAACAATTTCCTTGTCTCTCTGTCTGGAAGCACACTGCAGACCACACTGCAGATCCCAAGCAGAGCATGCTGGTCTTGTCACATTGAGGAGACAGATGTCAGAGGAGTTCAGAGAGTCCGAGATGGCTGGTTACAGGGCAGATTTCTGAAGAAGAAGGGATGATACATGTAAATAGCTCCAGCTCCCAGAAGTCACACAGGGCTTGGAATGACTTGAGCTCCCACTGGTCACAGTGGAGAGTCCTTATGATCTCTCAGAGCATTCAGAATATACAGAGTGTCATGCCTTAAGAGTGAAGCTTAACTATAACTAGAGTAAAGGTTTCTGTAGACATGCTCTACTGAAGCACAAAAACAAGCCTCAAAGGCTCAAACTGGACTGCCAGAAACTCAACTGCCCAGCAGAATAGTGACTAACACTCTTTAAAGAAAGACAACTAAATCAGATGATTGAACATATGTTTCACAATGCACAATCAAAAATTACTAGACATACCAAGAAGCAGGAAAATGACCCCCAAATGATAGAAGTGATGGAACTACCAGACAAGGCTATTAAAATGGCCATTACATCTATGTTTAGTAGTTGAAAGAAAAAATGAACATTATAAGGAGAGGAAAAGGAAGTTATAAATGGAACTTCTAGAGGTGAAAGATATAATTCCTTGGTGATTTCATTTTATTTTCTGAATATGTTAAACATATTCAATATTCAATATTTTAAAATATTACATAGAAAGATATTTTCAGAAAAATCCATGCCCCCTGTGAGTAACCAATTTTCTAGTTTCTGGATTATGCTTTCTATACTTCTCTTTGTAAAATAAACAAATGTGTTCTTCTTTCCCCTCTTCGCTTACATAAAAGCTAGTATAATATAGAAGCCAATTTGGCATTTTTTTTAATTTAACAATATACCATGGAAATTACTCCATATCAGTTTACACAGATCAACTTCATAATTTTTACAGCTGCATATATTATTCCTCTGTGTGGATGCACCATAGTTTATTTGAGTCTCTATGGATGGACACAAGTTTTTTCCTCAATATTTTGCTACATAAGAAATACTGCAACTAATAACCTCGTGCATGTGTTTTTCACTTGTTGGTATTGTATCTTCAGGATAAACTTATAACAATGAGATTGCTAGGTCAAAGGGCAAGTGCATATATAATTTGTTAGATATCATCAACTTCCTCTGCACAGGGACTGCACAATTCTGCACTCCCAGCAGTGCTGTATAAGAGTGTCTGCTTTCCCTGTGTAAGCAGCTCCTTTGACCATTTTCTGTTTGTTCATCCCTGTTTTCCTTAGACTCTAATCATAAGGATGAGCTCATTAGGCAATTTTTAAATTAGCTCCTGATTTCTGCTCTTCTAAATACACACAACACCTTACTTAACCTGTTGATTCCTTTTCTAGATTAGAAGGAATAGAATGAAGAATTAAGTACTTAAAGAATGACTGACTCTCTTCCCCTAGCTTCCTCTTAGTAAATTTGCAAGTGGACCATGTGGCCAAGTCAGCATTCCAAGGAGGATTGTGAGAAGTCAGTAGGTCTACATGCAATGGAAAAATGACGAAGAATCTGACCTCCTGCCTTAATGACTAACTGAGATTTTTTCCCCTTTTTCCCTTTAAAAATTGTCATGGCTGAGCAGAATATCTGGAACTGGTCTCTGGACACAAGTCCATCTTCTTCCCAGATTGCTGGTTCTCTAGAATAAAGCATCTTTCTTCTCTGCCAAAGATTGTCCCTCAATTTATTGGTTGTTGAGAGGTGAGTGGCCAAACCTGAATTCAGTTATACCCACAGCCACACGAACAGGGTGTGGGCCAAGCTGTTAAATGTTTGTCAATCTGAATAAATGAGAAATTATATCTCAGTGTAGTCTTAACTTGAATTTAGTTCTTTTCTGAACACCAAGTGAAGAGACATCTGTCATCCTGGAGACATACATTGATCCTCCCTTACAGTCAGTGTCCTGGCTAAAGACTGATCCTCTCCTGAAGGATGATATTTCACTAAACCTGAGTGTTGTTGCTCTACAAACCATTTCAGGCGGTAGTAATATTCCACCATGAGCACTGGATTATAACTAGTTTTCAGTTTACATTCCCTCGCTCAGCCATTATTCTGCAAAACACAATCACTGTTAGAATAGGTGGATCCACAGGTGCTTTCAATGTCAGCCACGTGTGTACCCAAACTACTCTTCCTCCAGGGACCCAGGCCTTCAGTGTGTTTCTGGATCACCAGCCCGGACTCCCCTTTCTCCTCTTTGGGATCCTTGGTGTGCTTTTCTACCAGCAGTCTAGGATAAGACCATGCCATCTAAGAAGATAGCTTTCATTGACTTCAAGTTGCTGGGTTTGGGTTCTATGTGCTATTATCACAGAAGAGCCCCAGACATTAGGTGAATTGACCAACAGAACTCTCAGACTACCTGTGCCTACTAAAAGATTTTATTTGGAACAGTATTTATTAAGACAATTACATAACCATTACATCTTTTCCCAAGGCCTACTTGCCTGACATTTTCATTTCTAAGAAGGGAAATGCAAATGATTCTTCCCAGAACAAAGTCCCATTTAAGGATATTTTCTCTTCATTCCTAAATCAAAAGCAGCTTGAAGCTTCTCTTCTTAAAAAAAAATTCTCTGCCTTATCATATCTGTTCTTCCCACCAGATTACCCATGTTGAATATGAGCCCACGACCCCAAGAAAAGATTATTAGAACTCTGAAAACTACCCAGCATTATTAGCACCCAATATGGTATTTCTCATGTATTTGTTCATTAATTAATAAACAAAAAATTTTCCCAGTTTCTTGAAAGCTGCAACCACTTTCAATACACTCACTGTTGTTTCAAAATACTGCCCCAACTAAGTAATAAACCCCTTAAGGATAATAACTATCTCTTTTGATTTCTCTAATACAGGAGAATTTAATAAAGAACTAAAGACAAAAAAGGGTCTCAGGATTTTAAATATTTGTGACTTTTACCCCACCTATGGAACCGTAACTTGATTGGTGGCAAGAACTAGATCATATTTATGTTGGCATTCTTGTCTCACCCTTACACCATCACATTCTCTCTCTGAATTTTCCTCAGCAAATCTTCTTCTCTTAACTAGCCATAATTTTTTTTAATGATCAATCGACTCATTGCTTTAGTACACAAATATTTTGTTCCTATTTTTGTATCAAAGAAACGCATAGAAATTTTCTTCTTATAGAGAGAATGAGATGGGAATATAGAATGTAATGTCAATAACTGGGGAAATTTTACTCAGGAAAGTTATCCGGGGGAAAAGTGAACAAAGCAACACACATAATCATAGAGAGAGAATCTAAGGGAAGAAACTGAGAAGCAGAACTTAATTGCTTAAATGTGAAATCTTGAAAAGCCACAAAATGATCATAAAAGACATTTAGAGTTAGTTTCACTTTCACAAACCTGTGTCCATTGGACCTTTTCAGATAAAGAAAAGCTGATGGTCTTCTTTCAGTGGACTATGCTCTTTTACTAATTAAAGGACTCAGACAGAAGGAAATCATAGAAATAAACCAGGAAGAAACTGGGATGTCATACTTAGATCTGTTACTCACTATGCCTTGAACAATGCACTTAAACACTCTCTGCCTGCCTCAGTTTCCTACCTCTGTAAAAAGAATGATGAGAGAAGATACATCTATCTACAGGAATATTGTAAAGGTAAAATAAGATCATGTATCTGAAAGTGTTTTGTGAAGTATCAAGTATCTTTCTTTAAGACCCATTGTGCTCACACTTTGCAAACCCATTTATTCCTCAAAATTATCCTGGGAGGTATCATTACGCCTACTGTACAGTTGAGGAGACTGAGTTTCAGAAAACTCAGAACCTTAATCTTAAAATTATCTGGTGTGATATTGTGATTAATAATAAGGAATGTATATTTGGTCTTCATCCCTGTTTCTGATGCAGAGGTCCTAAAACTCCTGGAATTACCTAAGTGATGAGAGTAATAAAGGTGTCTCAATATTCATAACAAACCCCTTTCAACCACATCTGAGTTTACATTAATAAAGTGACTTTTGGAAAACACTAAATATGCGAGCTGTTTGCCAGGAGAACCAACCATGTGATTAGAGAGTTGGAACATTCAGTCCCACTCCCCTGACCTCCAGAGAGGATAGAGGAGCTGGAGGTTGAAACAATTGTCAGTGGCCAGTGATTTAGTCAATTGTGTCTATGTAATGAAGCCTCCATAAAAACCCCAAAAGACTGGATTTGGAAAGCTTCCAGGCTGGTGAACCAGAATGCTTCTACATGCTACTATGCCAGACTACAAGCTCCAAGAAAACAGAAGTTCCTTTATTCAGGACAACATCCCATGTATCTCTTTGATTCATATATTTCAATCCTTTCTAATAAATCAGTTATTTAGTGAGTAAATGGATTTCCTGAGTTCTGTGAGCCACTCCAGCAAAATAATCAAACCCTAAGAGTGGGGTCATGGGATCTTCTGATTTATAGTCAGTTGGTCAGAAGCACAAGTGACAACCTGGGCTTGCAATTGACATCTTAAGTGGATGGTGGTCATGTAGAACTGAGCCCTTAACCTACGGAGTCTGATGCTATTTCCAGGTAGGTAGTGTCAGAATTGCATTGAATTGTAGGGCATCCAGCTAGTGTCAGAGACTTGCTTGATGGTGTGGGAGAAACCACCATACACATGTTGGAATGGGGCACAGAGTTGGAATTAGTGAACAGAATCTGCATCTGATTAGTACAGCAAAAATTTGAACTGATTGCAAATGCCATCATCCATCTGCTATCCATGTCCCATCAGTGTAAAAAGCACATGCTTTTTCAAAATCACTAAAATATCTTCTCTGAGAAGTTACTTGCTCACTAACAGAAAAGAAATGAGCTTATACAAGTAATGCATTCTTTT
Organism: Hyperoodon ampullatus; assembly: GCF_949752795.1. NCBI lineage: Eukaryota > Metazoa > Chordata > Mammalia > Artiodactyla > Ziphiidae > Hyperoodon > Hyperoodon ampullatus. Next base: position 2,080,455 of record NC_136933.1, read on the forward strand.
TCTTTAAAGGATTAAAGGAGAGGTGAATGGCTGAATACAAGTGATCTGGGTTAAGACATAGTTGATAAGAATAGTTGATTTTGATAAGAATTTTAGGCAAGGCAATTGAGGAAAGAAAAATGTCATAGAACCCACAGGTAATTTGATGGCTCTCAGCTCCTTCTTAAGATCTGGCAGAACTCATAAATCTTTACCCAAAATGAATTTCTTGTTGTTTTCTTGTTTAGCCAATTTTTAATCCTGCTCGCCCATTTCTCTAACAAACCAAAAGCAATGGGGATGGAATTCTAGTTTTATATTTTCTTCTTTATAGTCCCCAAACGGTCTGAATAGAAAAGCATTTTAGTATTTCTCCCACAAAGCACCAGTGTTTGAAACACAGAATGTTCCAGGCATTGGCCTGTATTCATCTAAATTTAAATTTCAGGTAGAGTTAATATTATTAAAATGGAAATTGTGCAAGTCTGTATAGTAACTTGTTTTGTGAAATTAAATAGATTTCCAGAAACAGTCAAGTACTGGGGATATGCAGTTATTGTTTAAATCTGAGATAAAAAGACGCCCACTTTCAAAAAGGAAAGAACTATGAAAAAATCTTGTATCTTAAAAGATGAATATGAATCACAGGAATGAGACAATTTTACCCTTGAGGGGGAGGAAAGGGCTTTTCCTTTGGGGGCTGGAGATGAAACACTTAAAAGTGAGAATTTAAAGCTCCAATTCTCTTGAAGGGCTTTGTGACTTAGAATTGCATTTATTGGTCTGACAAATTGGTTTTTACAGATGCCTTGATTTGTAAACCAAATATACTGTTTGGCTGGTAACTTCAAAGAGGTCACACATCTCACTAAAATGCCTGAAAGGAACTTCAACTATGTTTATTTATACAGGTGGCAGAGAACACAGAAAGGGGCTACCTGCCAGGTAATGCAGTCAATCACAGAACATGATCCTTAACAATGGGGGTGGGATTGAATTGTCTCTGTTACCCTATACTGGGAACTTCCTTACTGAATTGGCACCTCCTGTTCTATCTGAACCAAAAGGAAGAAGGAAAAGAAACATGGCAGCAAGACATGATAGAGATTGTGTGATGGAGTTTAAACTGGGACTGGAAACCAGAACTCAAAGTCTGGATTTATTGGCCATATAATTCTGGAGGTATCACTTCTCTTATGTTTCCCTTTCTCATGAGACAGAAGAGAAAAGTAGGTAAGTGCCTGGGTTCTGAAGTCAGACACATCTGGACTTGAATCCTCTCTCTACCTCATGCTGTCTGTGTGTCCTCCCTGAACCTTAGTTTCCATATCTGTGAAATAAGAATAATAATATTACCTCATTGTATTAGTCAGAGTTCTCCAGAGAAACAGAATGAATAGGATGTGTGTGTGTGTCTTTGTGTGTGTGTGTGTGTGTGTGTGTGTGTGTGTGTAGGGAGAGAGAAATAGAGTGAGAGAGAGAAATTATAAGGAATTAACTCATATGATTATGGAGGCTGACAAGCCCAAAATCTGCAGGATGGGCTGGCAATCTGGAGATCCAGCAGAGCCAACGTGCTAGGTTGAGCCTGAAGGCTGTCTGCTGTAGAACTAGGAAAAGCTGATGTAGCAGATGAAATCTGAAGGCAGGCTGCTGGAGAATTCCTTTTTGCTTAGGGGAGGCAATTCTCTTTTTCTATTCAGGCCTTAAACTGACTGGATGAGGCCCACCCACACTTATGGAGAACAATCTGTTTCATGAAAAACCACAAATTTAAATGTTAATCTCACCAAAAACATCCTCACAGAAATATCCAGAATAAAGATTTGACCAAATATTTGGGCTTCCTATGACCAAGCCAAGTTTACACATAAAATTAACCATCACACTCATGTCATCCTCACAATATTCCTATGAAATAAATACTATTTGTGAAGCACATCTCCCAAACTCAAACAACAAATAGCCAAGTAATGTGTCAAATAGTGACAAAGCCAGGAGTCACTGTGGCTCCCTCTACTCTCAAGACATTTCCAAATTAAATGCTTCTCCTCAATGTCTCCTCTATATATATTCAGTAGCTTCTTGTTAAGAACTCTAAATATATTCAACTATGTAAATTTATAGTGTATGCTTATTTCCTTTTCTGACAGTTCCACTATGATATCACTACTGAGGTAAATGAAATTGAAAAGCAGTTACCTAATCCCCTGTTATCAAGAATCTTTCTACTTTAATGATTATATTCTCCCATTTATTCCCTCCTTAGAAAGACCCTACTATGGTTCCTAGAATGAGAAAAAGAGAGGAGAGGGTAAGTTTAGGTAGAAATAAGGGAGGAAAGAAGGAATCACTTGAAAACATAATAGATATTTATCTAAGATAACCACATCAATAAAACAGGCAGACAAGACCATCAGCTTTCCCTGGCTTAACCCTAAAACCCATAAACCAGGTGTCTGGGGCCCTGGATAACAATTGTAAAATTCTGTTTTGAATACCCAGGCAAATTAACTTGTCTGTAGTTGTAGAAAGAACAGAGATTTGTACATCAGAAGAAGACCTAGCAACAATTACACTCTCTGGTCACTGTGGAAACCATAGCAAGCCTTGTCCTTCACATCCACACAGTGCCCTGCAACTTTGGCTCTGAAGCCCTGCCAGCTTGCTCCAACCCATGAAGGGTGAGAGTAGTGATTGTCCACAGCCTTTCTGATGACTTTGGCACTGTTCTTCAGGATTATTAAGGCTGTCATTATGCAAGCCACACATATTACTTCTTCCCTAGCATGAAGCCATTTGAGATCAAACTGCCATCTGTAACTACACTTCCACATTCCTTCTCATCTGTGGAAGAATCTCTAGTCTTGGTGAAATATATTTATAATCCAGTTTCAGTACATGGCTTTCATTGACTCAATACTGGAAGAGACCTCAAGGTCTATGAGTCCAACTTTCTGCCTAGTGTATATATATATACATACACACAATGGAATATTACTCAGCCATAAAAACTATTGAAATTATGCCATTTTATCAAGTGTGGATGGACCTAGAGAATATTATGCTTAGTGAAATAAGTCAGAGAAAGATAAATACTGCATGATATCACTTATATGTGGAATCTAAAAAATGAAACAAATGAATGTGTGTAGCAAAACAGAAGCAGACTCCCATATATAGAGAACAAATTAGTGGTTACCAAAGGGGAGAGGGAAGGGGGAGAGGGAGATTAGGGGTATGGAATTAAGAGAGACAAACTACTATGTATAAAATAGATAAGCAACAAAGATACATTATATAGCACAGGGAATTATAGCCATTATCTTGTTATAACTTTTAATGGAGTATAATCTGTAAAAATATTGAATCCCTATGCTGTATACCTAAAAGTAATATAATATTATAAAACAACTATACTTCATTTTTTTAAAAAAATTACTACAATTTCCCAGTTAGGTTATCATTTAATCCATCTTTCCTATTGCAATCTGGCAAAACCAATTAGACCATGTCCATGTGACTGTAGTGACTGGATCTGCTGGTCACCTCAAAATGTAAAACTATAGTGAGAGACTCAAGGGTGTAATCAAAAGATTCCCTTCATGCAAACGATGTGATGGTCATTAAAAATTCTAGATTCCCTAGTATTGAAAAGATTAGTAAAAAAAAAACTTTTGAAACTAAAATCTTGACTTACTCTGAGTTAGGAAATCTGTTAATTATTTAAAAGAAATTAAGTTCTAAATCCATTAGATTTATCTGAATTTTGGAAACAATGAGAGTCTAAATACTTCTTCTTCATACTGGGCTGAGTAGGCATTAAGTAGTAGAGAGCTAAAAGACTGTTTCCTCTCATGTAAACTGGAGAACTTTGACTAAGTCACAATACATCAGAAAGAAACAACCACTAAGCCAGGATGTAGGAGATACACGGAAGAGGAAATCACAGGAAACACTCCATCACATCCTTCACAAAGATAATTCCAAGCCATTCTCTAACAAGCTTTGTTTTCTAAGGACCCAGAATGACAGGTGGGGCACATAATAAAAAAAATAAAACTTATTACACAACCAAATGAAAATAAAGATTGTCACAATCAAGTTCATTCAAAATAAAACCTTCACTATGTTTTGATCTCACGATTTAAAAAGTAAAAATCTTCCAGTTACAAATGTTGGGTTTTAATGCTTTTCCCATGATATTAGAAACTTTCAATTCAGATAATGTTTTATGGGCAATATTTTAGACTTGTTTTTATCCAATGTAAAAATCAGGTCCACAAACAATGAATGTTTTCAGCTACCAACTTTGCCAAAAGGCGAGTTTTAAAAAGAGATGATCAAGGAAAAATGCTGCTTTTGACTTAATTCTGACTGAAAAAAAAAGAAGAAGCATTGGGCTATATTGAGAAACTGAAGAGAAAGTGTTCACTCTTGTTTTTTAATCTCATGTTGAATTCATTGTACTTAGTTCATGATTTTCATCTTTGGTCTGGAGGTGGGATCAAGATGGCAGAATAGGAAGATGCTAAGCTCACCTCCCCTCATCAAAACTACAGCTACAGGGCTTCCCTGGTGGTGCAGTGGTTGAGAGCCCGCCTGCTGATGCAGGGGACACGGGTTCGTGCCCAGGTCTGGGAAGATTCCATATGCTGCGGAGTGGCTGGGCCCGTGAGCCATGGCCGCTGAGCCTGTGCATCCGGAGCCTGTGCTCCACAAGGGGAGAGGCCACAACAGTGAGAGGTCTGCGTACCACAAAAAACAAACAAACAAACAAACAAAAACTACAGCTACATATAGAATGACTTTCACTGAAATTCAGCTGAAGACTAGCAAAATGGCTCTTCTAAAATCACAACTGTAAAGAAAAATACACACAGAGTCTGATAGGAAGAGAGGAGAAGTGATCTGGTTGGGACCCACACACCTAGTGGGGGACCCAGAAGAAGAGGCTATATCACATGTGCAGGGATCCTCCCTGGGGATCAGAAGATCTGAACCACATATTAGGCAACCCAGCCTTGGGGTCAGACATCCAGTGGACAAGCCCATTGACCCGGTTTGAAAACCAGTGGGGTTTACTGGAGGGCTGTAAGAAACTGAGAATTGCTTGCTCCAAGTCACAGCATGGAGGCAGCAGATTGAAAACTGCCTGGTGCTCTGACCAGCTTTCCAGGACCACCCCAGCACAACCCCAGCCTGCACCGGGCTTCTGTTCCACACCCTCTTAGGCTGGTGCTGCTCCCCACTAAGGCAGAGTCTGCACTGCCAACAAGAGTGCACACACATAGAAGGAATGGAATCGCTTGGGCCCCAGCCCTGTCTCTGTCCAGGGTGGAGGTAGCCATTGCTAGTGCATGCTTCCATGTGCACACAAGGGATTGAGCAAAACCAGCTTAGTAGTGTGGCTCCAAAGCCTCCAGAGCCGACCAAGCCTCTAACCAAGGTGCTTACACCAGAAGAAAAAGTGAAACCAGCACAAAAATGCAGCCCCAAGCCCTTGGGCTGTAGCCACGCCCCCAACCAAAGTAGAGACTACCATCATGTCCCAGGAAAATCACAAATCCTTGAGTGCTCCAGGTCCTTGGGACTTGTCCCTGCCCCCAATAGGTCTGTGACTGTCACTGAACATAGGAGAAGTCCTTCCTCATACCTGGCTCTGGCTCTAACCCCTTCAACTCCAGCCTTACTTACACTACGGTGGCAGCTGCCAGAACATCCCAGAAGAAGATGTGGCTAATGCTCACTTCAGATCCAACTTTACCACCAAAGCCACTGCACAAACGCAGATAGCATGAGGACACTCCAACACAAGGACATGCCTTCAAGACTGGGATAGGTAACTGTTTTACTTACTACCCTAAAGATAGAGAAAGATAACCAAAGTGAGAAGACAGAGAAATATGTTTCAAAAAAAAAGAACAAGAAAGAAAACCCCTCTTTTTGAATTATGGTTTTCTCAGGGTATGTTCCCAGTAGTGGGATTGCTGGGTCATATGGTAATTCTATTTGTACATTTTAAGGAACCTCCACACTGTTCACCATAGTGGCTGTACCAATTCACATTCCCAGCAGCAGTGCAAGAGTGTTCCCTTTTCTCCACACCCTCGCCAGCATTTATTGTTTCTAGATTTTTTGATGATGGCCATTCTGACTGGGGTGAGATGATATCTCATTGTAGTTTTCATTTGCATTTCTCTAATAATTAATGATGTTGAGCATTCTTTCATGTGTTTGTTGGCAGTCTGTATATCTTCTTTGGAGAAATGTCTATTTAGGTCTTCTGCCCATTTTTGGATTGGGTTGTTTGTTTTTTTGTTATTGAGCTGCATGAGCTGCTTATAAATTTTGGAGATTAATCCTTTGTCAGTTGCTTCATTTGCAAATATTTTCTCCCATTCTGAGGGTTGTCTTTTGGTCTTGTTTATGGTTTCCTTTGCTGTGCAAAAGCTTTGAAGTTTCATTAGGTCCCATTTGTTTATTTTTGTTTTATTTCCATTTCTCTAGGAGGTGGGTCAAAATGAATCTTGCTGTGATTTATGTCATAGAGTGTTCTGCCTGTTCTCCTCTAAGAGTTTGATAGTTTCTGGCCTTACATTTAGGTCTTTAATCCATTTTGAGTTTATTTTTGTATCACACAATTTCTGTGGGTCAGGAGTCTGGGTCCTCTGTAAAGCTGCCACCAAAGAGCAGCTTTGGCTGTGGTCTCATCTGAGACTCAATAACGGAAGGCTCTGCTTCCAAGCTCTTGTGATTGTTGACAGAACTCAGCCCTTACGGCTGTAAGACTGAGGGCCCATGTTCTCATAAGCTGCTACCTAGAGGCTATCACAGGCTGTCTGATGGAGGCTGTCCTCATCTCCTAGAGGTCACTAATGGTTCTTTCTCAGTTGGGGTTTCCTAACATGTCCACTGGCTTCCTCCAAGCCAGCAACAGGGAGAGAGAGAGACAGACACCAGCAAGGTGGGCGCTTCCATATTATGAAACATAATCCCATAATCCATATATCCCATCATTTTTACTGTATTCTATTGATTAGGAGCAAGTCAGAAATCACATCCACATTCAAGCGAGGAGACATTGCAAGGGAATGAACACCCGAGGAGGGGATCATTGGGAGCGATTTTTAAAGCAGTCTATGACCCATGGCTTCTCTTTTGTTCTGATATAAACCCAGGTATTAATCTTAACGTTTGGAGATGTGTCCTCTAAGAAAACTCCAGTAATACATGACATGATAATTTTTTTTAAATCTTGTTTCATTATGAGAAGGGAGAATGGTTGTGGTTCATTCAAGATGATCATGCCTGGGAGAGAAGGGGGACAGTGGAACAGAGTCAGTATCTTTCAAAGGAGATTGGTTGGATACTAGAGAGGACATCTGTTGTTTTTGCCTGGCCTGTCTACATTTTCAGTTAACAGCGCCCTGATTTCTCTTTGGAAATGATCCTTCCCTATTCCCAATCCGTGTCATTCGAGTGTGGGAAGACCTCAATTCACAGCTCAAGAGTGCCCAACTAGAGCTACAGTGATGAGTTTATTAATGAGCATGTAGCCCAACACAGGATGATCAGAATCAGACCTGGAACTTTTCTAGGTATTACTGAGAAAGAGACTCTCAGTTCTCTGGGGTAGTTGAGCTGGTAGAATGAAATACTAGACCTGCTGGCAGTCGTCTCTCTCACCAGTTGGTGTGAGGGAGAAAAAAAGAGCTATGAGGTGGAGAGAAGAATAGTCCTGATAACATCATTTGAATACCTGGTTCCACCTGTTTCTGAAGTTAGTGTACACCTAGCCTTACAAATTTCATACACCAACAACTCCATTATGACTTTGCTTGAGCTAATTTAATTTGGGTTTCTATCATTTGCAACTGAGATAGGGAAGGACTATACTACAAAACTACAGTAATCAAGACAGTATGGTACTGGCACAAAAACTGAAATAAAGATCAATGGAACAGGATAGAAAGCCCAGAGAAAAACCTACACACATATGGTCACCTTATCTTTGATAAAGGAGGCAAGATATACAGTGGAGAATAGAGAACCTCTTCAGTAAGTGGTGCTGGGAATACAGGACAGGTACATGTAAAGATATGAGATTAGATTACTCCCTAACACCATACACAAAAATAAGCTCAAAATGGATTAAAGACCTAAATGTAAGGCCAGACACTATCAAACTCTTAGAGGAAAACATAGCCAGAGCACTCTTTGACATAAATCACAGCAAGATCTTTTTGACCCACCCCCTTGAGAAATGGAAATTAAAAAAATAAACAAATGGGAGCTAATGGAACTTCAAAGCTTTTGCACAGTAAAGGAAACCATAAACAAGACCAAAAGACAACCCTCAGAATGGGAGAAAATATTTGCAAATGAAGCACCTAACAAAGGATTAATCTCCAAAATTTACAAGCAGCTCATGCAGCTCAATAATAAAAAAACAAACAACCCAATCCAAAAATGGACAGAAGACCTAAATAGACATTTCTCCAAAGAAGATATGCAGACTGCCAACAAACACATGAAAGAATGCTCAACATCATTAATCATTAGAGAAATGCAAATGAAAACTACAATGAGATATCATCTCACCCCAGTCAGAATGGCCATCATCAAAAAATCTAGAAACAATAAATGCTGGAGAGGGTGTGGAGAAAAAGGAACACTCTTGCACTGCTACTGGGAATGTGAATTGGTACAGCCACTATGGAGAACAGTGTGGAGGTTCCTTTAAAAACTACAAATAGAACTACCATATGACCCAGCAATCCCACTACTGGGCATATACCCTGAGAAAACCATAATTCAAAAGAGTCATGTACCAAAATGTTCATTGCAGCTCTATTTACAATAGCCAGGAAATGGAAACAACCTAATTGTTCATCATCGGATGAATGGATAAAGGAGATGTGGCACATATATACAATGGAATATTACTCAGCCATAAAAAGAAATGAAATTGAGGTATTTGTAGTGAGGTGGATGGACCTAGAGTCTGTAATACAGAGTGAAGTAAGTCAGAAAGAGAAAGACAAATACTGTATGCTAACACATATATATGGAATAAAAGAATAAAAAATGTCATGAAGAACCTAGGGGTAAGACGGGAATAAAGACACAGACCTACTAGAGAATGGACTTGAGGATATGAGGAGGGGGAATGGTAAGCTGTGACAAAGTGAGAGAGTGGCATGGACATATATACACTACCAAATGTAAAATAGATAGCTAGTGGGAAGCCATCGCATAGCACAGGGAGATAAGCTCGGTGCTTTGTGACCAACTGGATGGGTGGGATAGGGAGGGTGGGAGGGAGGGAGAGGCAAGAGGGAGGAGATATGGGGATATAGGTGTATGTATAGCTGATTCACTTTGTTATAAAGCAGAAATTAACACACCATTGTAAAGCAATTATACTCCAATAAAGATGTTAAAAAAAACCCAATCTAGAAGTTAGAAACGATGGAAAACAAAGTCAGTGAGGCAGAAGAAGATGTAAACACCAGGAAGTCAAAGGAAAAGAGCTACTATACAGTGTAAAGTGCTTCAGATAGAATAAAGAAGAACTGTAACAAAATCACTTCATCAGTGATGATTAAGAGCGTGTTTGGCAACTTTGAGGGAGCATTTCCACTAGAGTGGCATGGAGTTTTTAGCATGAATCCAGGAGTCCATGAATGGTAGCAAGTGTGTACTCTATTGCTCTGGCAAAAAGGGAACACAGAGATGGAACTGTAGCTCAAAGAGAAGCCTGAGGAGGGAAAATGTTCTTGCCTGAGACAGGATGGGAGTGCCAGGAGATCAGATGCAACCCGTTCTCCATGGGGTGACGTCCAGGGAGAAAGTGGAAAGGCTCCCTTCAAACTAGTGTTCTCAAACCTGGCTGCCATAGAATCACCCAACAAAGCTGTAAAAAAATACCAGTGTACATTACAGCCAATGTAATTCGAGTTTCTGTGGGGTGTGACTAAGGCACTGGGATGTTTTCCTGTGCAGCCAGTGTTAAGAACCACTCCCTTAGACAGGTACATTGTTCCCTGGATCAATGGAATGGATGAAGTTTGGGACATTTAGAAACAGGGAGATTTCAAGACAGATGGCATTGATCCCTTCAATAAGGAAGAAGACAAGGTCATCTGTTAAGAACAAGTGGGGATAATGGCCGGTTTGGAGCCAAAAAGAAAGTGAAAAAGGTTTAGTACAGCCATTAGGTTAAAAACAAATGTCCAAGAAAACAAATGTCTTTGTAGTGCTTCTGCCTTTGTGTGATTAGATGATGCTAGAGCCCAAAATGAAATACAGCTACTGCAACTGGAAAACAGTTCAATAACTCATCATGTTTTCAAAATATAAAACTTAAAAGCAGAGAAAGTAAAATGGTTAAATCAACTGTGGAAAATAAATTACACAGAGGGTGACATTAGATGTGATGCTTAAACAGTAGGAACATGTAATGTCTGCTCAAGTGGTCATTTATATATGCTTTTTTCTTTTAAGGAGTTCTGTGAATGAAATTATGTTTCTGTGTTACATCCTGATGGGAGGGCTTTAATGATTTCTTTTTCCATTTGCAAAGAGTCTTGAGGGTGGGTAGACGGGTGCAGAAAATATTAGTTAATTTTGCCACACTTGAAAGAAAAACACAATTCTATAATTTAAATTCAAAAATTTTCAGGACTTAAAAAAAGAAGAAAGAAAAAGAAGACACAGCACTTAACCATAAAAAAACATTTAATCTAGCAGAGGGTTTAAAATATAACTGTGAAGTGGAGAGGGAGGTGAGGAGGGACAAGTTAGAAGTATGGGATTAATAGATACAGACTACTATACATAAAATAGATAATCAATAAGGGTTTACTGAGTAGCACAGGGAATTATATTCAATATCTTATAATAATATATAATGGAATATAATCAGAAAAAATAATAATATAATCAGAATAAATAATCACTATGCTGTACACCTGAAACTAATATTGTAAATCAACTATACTTCAGTTAAAAATAATAAAAAATAAAATATAACTGTAGAACATAATGAAAGCCATGAAACAGGTACAAAGTGCTATGAAATCATAGAAACAAACACCTTGAAAGACATTACTTGCACCTGCCCAGTTTATCAAAAGAAGTTTCATGTGCATGAAGAAAATTCATCTAGGACTTGCACCGTGGGTAAGCATGCACGAGAAGGTGTTAGCAGGTACGTGGAGTGTGAAGGGTGGATGGAGAGAGAGTGAGAATCCCGAGTGTGTCACTGTGGGGTCAGTGTGGGGAGCACCCAAACGGCCACATCTAGGACTCTGAGCAACGAGGGTCCCTGAAGACAGAGAAGCAGTGAAGCCTTGAGGGTGGAATTGTGTCTCTCAAAGAAGACATCTGCAGGAGTGCTAATGGGGAAGCTAGCGTGATGTGTGAGTAGAGATAAAGAAAAAAATGTATAACTTTTTCATGGATATTTGGTTTTTATCCTTTTACTTTTTTATTGAAGTATAGCTATAATCTGAAGTGTACAAATCCCAAGTGTATAACTCACTGAACACAACTTTGTACCTACCACTGAGTTTAAGAAATAAAATATTAACAGCATTTGGAGCGTCCTCCCAAACTTCCACAGAAGCACCTCCTCCTCAAAGGCAACCACTACCCTGACTTGAACTCTGGTCTTCACATTTTATATGAAAGGAATCACAGAATATCATTCCTATGTCTTTGGCCTCTCTCACCCCATATTATCGATATAATAACTTAGGAGTGAAATTGTCAGCCACAGAGTATTTGCATGTTCACCTTCATTAAATATGAACAGTTTACTGGATGGCAGCACCACTCCACACTCTCAGCAGGACATGAGAGCTCCATGATTCCACACGTTTCTCAGGTGGGTGACTTCTGTGAGAAGTCATCTTCAATTGTTGCTCTACTGGTAAGTCTGTAGTGGTATTCATAGTGCTTCTAATTTCCATTTCCCTTATTACTAATAAAGGAGAGCATTTCTTCATATATGTATTGGCCATTTGGTTATTTTCTTTTGGACTGTCCGGTTCACATTTCTTGCCCAGTTTTACATTAGGTGGTCTCCTACTTATTAATTTGAAATAAATTTCTATATAGTCTGGATATGTGCCTATTGTCAGTTATTTGTGTTGTAAAAATCTCTCCCCACTCTGTGACTTTTCATGGAGTTTTTCAATGAAAACAGGTTCTTGATTTTAAATGTTGTTCAATGTATTGATCTTTCTTTTCCTTTATGTTAAGCACTCTTTTTGTCTTAAGAAATTTTTGCCTATCCCAAGGTTAAATTAAATTGTTCTGGAAAACTCTGACCCTTTAAAAAAAATCAAATAATTAATCCTTCTGACTAGTGATTCCTCTGGAAAACATCCCAAGCTTGCAGGTTTAGTTTTAAGCAAATGCTGGAACAACTGTCCTAGTGATGTAGTTCAGTGTTTCATGTTTTAAATAGTAATCAAATATTAGGGAAAAATTCTAGCTGAATATAGTGGTCAAGAAATTTACTTGTATTAGGAAAACAGAGATGGCAAAAGAAAAACAAACAATCAAACAAAATCCTGAAAGAAGCACTGAAGGAGAACTCACCCTGACAACAGGATCTACTGAATTTGTATTTGAACTAAAGAAGAGAAGACCCTGAGTCTTTTATACGTGCCTTTCTGTTCTTGAGTTAATTCACTTAAGTGATATGTGTCTCCAAGTTTTTTTGGTTTTTGTTTATATAAATTTATTTTTATTTATTTATTTTTGGCTGAGTTGGGTCTTCGTTGCTGTGTGCGGGCTTTCTCTAGTTGTGGCGAGTGGGGGCTACTCTTCGTTGCAGTGTTCAGGCTTCTCATTGCAGTGGCTTTTCTTTGTGGAGCACAGGCTCTAGGCATGCAGGCTTCAGTAGTTGTGGCATGCAGGCTCAGTAGTTGTGGCTCACAGGCTCTAGAGTGCAGGCTCTGTCGTTGTGGTGCACGGGCTTAGCTGCTCTGCGACATGTGGAATCTTCCCAGACCAGGGCTCGAACCTGTGTCCCCTGCACTGGCAGATGTATTCTTAACCACTGTGCCACCAGGGAAGTCCCCAAGTTTTTTTGGTTTTTGTATATTTTCTTATACCTATCTTTTAATTGCCTTCACACATCACATGCCTAAGGAATAAATTCTTGGATAAATATCATTTTTTCTCAAACTATAAATTACTATAATTTTTTCAGGTGCTAAGTGTTGTAAAGATGTCCAAAATTAGTCTGATTTTGATCATATGTTGATAAACTATTTTTCCTGCCTGAGTGCTTATAGGATTTTCTATTTGACATTAAGTTTGAAAGATTTTGCCACAGTATGACCATATTTGGGACATTCTTTGTTGACTTTCACCTGGAACATAGTGGACACTTTTGTTCTGTAAACTGTCTATACTGAAAAGAAAAAAACACACACAATGAGAGCTGCGAGTTTCCATTTTATTGGGGGACTCACTGAGGGCTATGGCCCAGGAGACAGCCTCTCAGAGAGCTCTGAGGAACTGCTGCCATGGGATAAGGGGGAGGTCAGTATATATGTAGATGAATTGTAATTCCTGAGACTGAGGGGGGAAAGGGGGAAAAGAGCCTTTTTATTTAAACTCAAGCATGTAAACTTAACTTATTTAAACTCTTATTTATAAACTAGTGAGTTTTATATTGTAACACCTGATTCATGACTAAGTTTAAAAAATAAACTGTGAGATCTCTGTCTGTGTCTATATGGATGTATCTATGACTGGGTGTACCTTATAGATAAGATATGTCTCTACGTCCAGATGGTATTATCAAAATTAATTTGTAAATGAGCTATTTAATTTCCTTAAGGGAAAATAAGCACTCATATTTATTCTCAGAAATATAAAAGAAACTAACCCAAATGAATTTCAGGTCCATGTGAACTGAGAAAAACTCAGTATTAAATTAAGGTTTGATATTAGAGTTAGTTGAAGTTTGTTGGTTTAATTAATACAGACATGTGTTTAGAGTCATCAACACTAAGTAAAATATTTTTATGTACCTACGTTTACTAGAAGTTAAATAAAATCTTATTATACCTGATGCAAATTTGTCAGCAAGGAAAATAACTTGGTATGATACAATTTTTATATGTAAATCAAATGTAAATGAGTTAAGAGTTTTTAGGCAAACTCTTTAGGAATAATTATGTTTCAAGAATATCTACATAAAAATAGATTCTCCTGATTTGGGTAACTTGAAACTTTAGAGTTTTGCTAAATTAGGTTAAATAATGGAAGTTTATTAAATATCTAGGTCATTCCCAAATAAAATAAGATAATGAAACATTATTTACTGAACATTGGCTTCCTTTTACAGAGAAACTAAAGAAATTTAGGATGATTAATAAATATATTTGATGCTACATTGAGATGTTTTCTTTAAGAAAGCACATTTTTTAAAAGAAATTATGAATAGTATCTAAAGGTTTGCCAATCTGCAAGATGCTAATGTAAAAGACATTTCAAAATTGCTACTTGTTAGTTTTCACTAGAAATTACGGTTTTTAAGAGTTGAGGATTCCAACTAGTATATGTAACTAAAGCTAGTAAGTTAATAAGAAAAAAACGTGTTTGGGGCTTCCCTGGTGGTGCAGTGGTTGAGAGTTCTCCTGCTGATGCAGGGCACGCGGGTTCGTGCCCCGGTCCGGGAAGATTCCCACATGCTGCAGAGCGGCTGGGCCCGTGAGCCATGGCCGCTGAGCCTGCACGTCTGGAGCCTGTGCTCCAAAACGGGAGAGACCACAACAGTGAGAGGCCCGCATACCACAAAAAAACAAAACAAAACAAAACAAAAACCCAAAAAACAAAAACGTGTTTGTATGCAAAAAAACAAGGCATAAGGAATAGAAGTTAATTTTGCTAAGGGAAAAGAAAGTAATTTTGTCCTAAAGAGAGGTTAGAGAGAGAGAGAAAGCATAGGGCAAAATCTGAATGTAAAAAAAGGCAGTTATAGAAGTTTTGTGGAAAAGAAACCATGAGGGGGGAAAAACAGTTCTATGTGTGGTTAGAACTAAGATTACAATAAATTCAGTTGAGGGAATGAATTTTAATATTAAAAGTAAGTTGACGCAAAACTAGAATTTGATTCCTCTCTGTTAGGAGGACAAAGTTTTCTTGGAATATTGATCTGCTTTTAATATCAAATTGTAAACTTTCTTTACCTTTAGCTGGCAATCTGTTATTACTTTCTGTATTTGCCTTTGAACTCTTTTATTGTCACTTTGATTAAGTGAATAAGTATTATTTCACAGTGACCTATGATCTTATTTGACCAAGTGTTTTAAAACCTTTATGATATCTTTGACAAAATTCCCAAAGGTCAAATTCTAAATGAAGTTTGTGTGACCTCTTGCCAACTCTGAGGTTTTCCAAATGGGCCCCTGAAACACCACAAGAGATTTGTTTTCTCTCCTTATCAAAGAGATATTAAGTTAATTAGGCTTATTTGGTATGTTAAATCACATAGGAAACATTGTCAAGTGAGTGATAAACCTTCCTAGGTTATATTGTATGGGTAAATATTAATAGATATTCTAGAAATTATATGGAACTCCTAAAAATCTGGTATGTCCTGGTAAAATGTTATCAGTTACAATCTTAAATTATCTGTCACAACAGTAACCATGTTTCTTTGTCAATTGCATTGTAATCAGGTCTTTAATCATGCTTGAACTCTTTGGAACTGTCATTCATAGACAGTTATTATTTTACTTTGATATCTTTGCAAAAATGCTTCATCTTCAAGAAGGTTCATAGAAGGACTTTTTGACAAGTATAGGTTTCTGATAACTTTCTAATCATACCACTGAACTGGGTAAAAATTTAAAGAATTTTAATGGAAACACTGAGGGCTTCATAGAACAGTTACAAGAGATAAAGAATTAGTTACATAAGACTGGGTGAACTGGTGACTATGGTTATAATTTTTATGGTTTCTGTCTGAAATATTACTGCCTTTTAATCTGTGTTTTCCAGATATAAGGAAACTCTTCCCCTCAAGCTAATTTTGACTTACAGCATTTTGACAAATTATACCTTTGTAAGAAGAATTGAAACATTTATCTTTTCTCTCTACCTGATCCCTCCCAAGATTGGAAACTCTTAGGTTCCCAGCAGCCTTATCAGGTGAATCAAGAAGGCCACCTCCTGACAGGTGGAAGAATCTCAAGATACTTTGGGAATCTTGAGAAGAGAGAAATTCACCCAAATCTATAGATATTGCAGGCAGAATCTGACGGTAAACCCTTGGTATGGCTTTCCTGGCCTTGAGAGGGCTTTTAAAAATTCAATTTGAGATTCCTTATAAAAAACTCCAGGAGGGCTTCCCTGGTGGCACAGTGGTTGAGATTCTGCCTGCCGATGCAGGGTACACGGGTTCGTGCTCCCGTCCGGGAAGATCCCACATGCCGCGGGGCAGCTGGGCCCGTGAGCCATGGCCGCTGAGTCTGCGCGTCTGGACCCTGTGCTCCACAACGGGAGAGGCCACAACAGTGAGAGGCCCGCATACCACAAAAAAAAAAAAAAAAAAAGAAAACTCCAGGAAAGCCAAATTTAAAAGAGCCTGTATGCTCAATTACACTTATGTAAATAATCAGGCCAACTTTATTGAAGCCAGACTTACTTTCCAAACAAATGTCTTAATTTGGTTATATTTGGTAGAAATCAGGGTAATTTTAGAGAGAAAAAATTATGTTTCAGCAATATATCTTTGTGGATATTAAATTCTAGTGTTGTTTGTCTAAGACTCACTTCCTTGATGGCTATTGTGGCTAGGTTATGCCATTGTAAAATTTGATTGAATTATTAAAAGACACTCTAAGTTTGTTTCTTAAGCTTATTACAGTAATCTATCTGTGAATGAAGATCAGATGCCCCATGACCTGTAACCAGATTATGTATACTGAAAAAGACATCATCGAAAGACTGTCTCCAAACTACATGGAAGGATGCTTAACAGGTACTATTAACTAGCTTATGCACAGCGAAACTGAAGAGAATTGACTCTTGGATTCATATTTCCCACTTAGAAAGGGCTCCAGCACCAGACTGGTCTCTAGAGAGGACTACTGACCTCAAAATTACCTTAAAACAATGCTCAAGCAGAATAGAAACTACACCCACACCATGGCAAAGAGAAGACAACATCAAAGGTAGACAGCAATCCCAAGAAGCTGACCTGACCCGTATGATAATTTATAGCGTTTTCTTAATTTCTTGAACTTTTGCATATAAATCTAATATATTTTTCTATCATGAGCACAATCCTATGCAGAGTTTAAAAATTAATCCAGTTGTGGGTTTATGATCAATTACCTATGTCCAGTACTTCTGGGTTACCTTGGTGGATTTCTCCTCTCCAAGGTTCTAATTGGATAGCCCTTAGGAAATGTATTCTAGTAGAAAGAAGTTATAGTTCTGTTTGGGCCACTATTGATATTACTAGATAGGACTCCCTCACTTGGATAATTAATCACACTTGCTCTGACCATGACCATAAATATGAATTTTCTTTTAAAGTTACTCAATCAGAGTAGTGAGCCAAATTTCAACCAAATAATATAACCTCCCTGAGTCATGGGATGGATTTATATGGTTAACACTAGGCCATGGTCATTTAAATTGAAAGGCCTCCCCCTTATGTTGGGAAGAATTAAACCACAGTAAGGAAACAACACTAGGAAATTGGTCTGGGTGCTTCATGAACAATGCTTACATATCATTTCCCTTAAAGATAGGGATTGGTATGGAACAGACCAGGTCAGATGACCTGGGAATATACTGGGCCACACCTAGTGGAAGTTCTTGGCTTAAAATCTTACTAATTCTTACCTTACTAATGCTACTAGCTCTATAAATTGTATTCTGCCTATTTTTCAAGACTGTTGTTTCTTACATTACCAAATATGTGACAGATTATCTGATAAAATGATGACTAGGTGACTTGAAATGATTGAACAAATATATAGTTCTATATAAGACCAGTGATTGTAATAGTGTAACTCTAGATATGGGAAGAAACAACAAGATGGAATCATTTCCTGAACCATAATAGACTAGTAATACAGGTGACCCAGAGACTTTTGGCTACTGATTCATAGGACCTAGTTTAGTAATAGCACATTGAGTGGCCTATCAGTGAAAACCTCGCCTGACCTGGGAAAGAAAATTCCTAACACCATGGGACAAGTGGTCATGAAATGCCTCCCAAACCATGGTCGAGTTTATGACCATGTAAGAGCACTGCCAGCTAGAAAATGTCATTCACCATCTGGTTCTACAAGAATGAAGTCACTACCCACTGCAGTCACTAACTTTTTGCAGTACACAGGCCTCTTACCATTGTGGCCTCTCCCGTTGTGGAGCACAGGCTCTGGACACGCAGGCTCAGCGGCCATGGCTCACGGGCCCAGTCGCTCCATGGCATGTGGGATCCTCCCGGACTGGGGCAAGAATCCACATCCCCTGCATTGGCAGGTGGACTCTCAACCACTGCGCCACCAGGGAAGCCCGCAGTCACTAACTTTTAACACATCCTGAAAGGAGTTCATGGTGGAGATCAGGAATGAGGCACCCTGTGCTCTGGGAAAAGTGGCAGAATAGGCCTGCAGATAGTTAGGTATTTTCAGTAGAAAATTTTGTATGAACCCAAATTCTTGCATCTCCCCATACTTAGAAAAGCACTAAAACCATTAACTAAGATATCTGTTCCTCTTGACTAGCAGTAACCTTCTCCTGAGATGTGTGCTTGGTTGCACATACCCCCTTTGCCAAAATCACATATATACTGACATCTCCCCTTATCCCATGGCAGCAGTTCCTCAGAGCTCTCTGAGAGGCTGTCTCCTGGGCCATAGCCCTCAGTGAGTCCCCAAACAAAACTGAAACTCACAGGTCTCACGTTGTATGTTTTTATTTCAGTCAGCATTTGACAGAAACAGGAAGCAAGCAGGAAAATGAGGCAGTGATATTTCCTAATGGTCCTCACAGTCCCTCCAGAATCCTTACGCTTGCTGCCTGTCTCCATCCAGTGTTCTGTCTACATGCTCCTGAACCAGGCAGAACATGACCCATACTCTAAGCAGGTACCACCCAGTCCTGGCCAGTTCCTCCCTGGGCTTGCTCCCATGTCTCCTTTACCATCTCCCCAGCCATTTCCTTGCTTTCTGATTTGTGAAAAACTGTGAAAGTGATTTTAGAAAATAATAACCATTTACATTTGTATAGTGCTTCAGGGTTTACAGATTGCTCTCATACACATTATCTGGGGGCCTGTGTAAATTCCTTGGACATTAAAGAAAACTCACTAACTGAAAGTGGCATGCTTAGAAAGAATGTCATTATTTGTCAGTGGACAAATATTTCTGGAAACAAATAAAAAACACCTCCTTAACTCTGATCTTGTTGATCCCAAAGTTGTCTACCAGCCTTTACCTACCCTCCCAGAAAGTATACTTTGCCTTTAACAACAAACTGGGGGAATTTCCAGGCAGTCCAGGGATTAGGGCTCTGCACATCTACTTCAGGGGGCACAGATTTGATCCCTCGTCTGGGAACTAAGATACCGCAAGCTGTGTGGTGCAACCAAAAAAAAAAAAGAAAAGAAAAGAAAGAAAGAAAAAATTTTGGTGTTTGTCCATTTCTGGCACAAGGCTCCTAAAACCTTTGGAATCTCCTATGTCATAAGAGCAATAAAGGTGCTTTTTGAAAAAAAATTTTTTTAAACTGAGAGTAGTTGAAATGATGTTTATTTGAAATTACTTTTGACACAGTTTAATTTACACCTGAATTTAGTTTTTGTTTTTCTTGAGGCCCAATGTTTGTTGAGCAAATCTGTAATGTTTACCTCCCTTCTAATAAGATAAATTTTAGGCATGAAGTGCTTTATTAAATAGAAATATAAATCCAGATAATAATTAGATGTTCCTTTCCCTCAGAAACAAAAATCCAAAGGACCATAATGTCTAAAGTGATGTTTCTCTTCCCATTGGATACAAACTTTTTATTTCTAGGTTCATTCGCAACATTAAAATTATTATGGGTCCATTTCCATATACCACAAACAAATATACTGGAGTATTTAACACATGTCATCACTGGTACACACAGTAAAAATGTTCCAGTGATGCAAATTATGAATGTTCCAGGCTTATAAAAATATATGTTGCCAAACTCTATGTTACTGATTATTTTTCCTTAAATTCACATCCAACTGACTCCCAATCTCTCCTTCCACTGATAAGAACATTGAACTACTTGTAGCTTCCCAGGTGTTCACTAAAGTAGTATGTGAAAATAGGATCTTTGCTTCAGGTAATTTCAACCAACTGAATTTCAGCTGGTTGAAAGATATAAATGGTTAGGCTCTGATGGTATAGCAGAAATTCCATTTCCAGGTAACAGAGAGTCTGGCCATATTATTATTATTATTATTATTTTTGCGGTATGCGGGCCTCTCACTGTTGTGGCCTCCCCCGTTATGGAGCACAGGCTCCGGACGCGCAGGCTCAGTGGCCCTGGCTCACGGGCCCAGCCGCTCCACAGCATGTGGGATCTTCCCGGACCGGGGCACGAACCCATGTCACCTGCATCGGCAGGCGGACTCTCAACCACTGAGCCACCAGGGAAGCCCTGGCCACATTATTTTAATCACAATTCCAGTGGTGTGTGTGGGGCACTGGGGTCCAGCTGCAGTGCATAGTCATTCACAAGGGATGGCTGTGAAGGAGATTTAAGTATAGGCAAAGCATTTAAGCAGTCACTAGCTGGCATCTAAAATTGCTTTCAGAGATTATATGATTCCAAGGGCAGCAGGGTCTCCTGTGCCCCCAGTACATAGGGGATGCTGACTGTCTACACTAGCCCTGTGCTTTTTATCCTCATTTCTCTCAAGAGTTCCCTGAAGTGAAGTAGGGGATACAGATGCATAGTTGAACACCTTAGCGCTCTTCCTGGGCTTCTCGGTGGGCAGAGGCTAGAATGAAGTGAGATTTCTCCCTGTGTTTTTATAGGCAGGTCTCACTGCAGTACTGAGACACCAGGAGACGTTTTTCCCCCTTGGAAGAGGCTCCTGGAAGAAGGAAATTGAGGATGAGTGACAGGAGAAAATTGGGGGATTTTGAAATGGAAAAATGAAGCGCTGGGTCTTGTATAATGAGAAATTAAAATAAGGATGTGTGTCACGGCAAATGGAAATGCCCATGTATGTGGGATACTTTGCCAGGCGTTGCTCCTACTCAGGCTTGGAGCTATGCCAGAAAGGAGCATCCATCGCTGTCACCTGATGCCAACTCTGACATTCACTGAGCATCTGCTACAGGCCAGGACCTGTGCTAACCCTTCCCATCAGGATTTCTGCATTCCTCACTTGCCCAAGGTCACCTGGGAAGTGGTGGATTAGAAATTCAACACATGTGTATCTGATTCTTCTCTACCTGACTGCTGTGCTTGACCCTCCACTTGGGAGTGCCCTTCCTACAGGCCTGGGTGACCAGTGGACACTTCCTTGGAGCTCTGGAATACACACCTCTCTCACGGTGCATATTGTGCTTCCTAGAGTGGGGGCTGTCCACTCAGTCGCCTCTGTATCTGCAACGATGAGAAGAGTCCAGGAAATGTTCAATACACATGTGAGCTGAATTCAAGAGAGGAAAAATTAGCAAGAATCTGGGAGGCTGCCAGACCAGGCAGAGGGATGGAGAGACAAGTGTAGACTTCAGAAGAGGGAAGCAAGGCTGCTTCAAATATGAACAAGCAAATAAAAGCAATGATTTAAAACAGGATCTCACAGTTTAAAACAGACAAAAAGAAATCCCTTTACCAAAGAAGGGATACTATGGTCCCTCTGAACCCTGCATATCCTTTCTCAGCCCATGTGGAATATCACATTCACAGCTGCATTTGCTTATTTCATGCTAACCTCATTAGCAGCAAATTTTAAGATCTATTTCAAATTGATATTGGAACTGCATAATTCTCAAAGATTAATTAATAATAAGAGTAATTTTACATCTGCTCAGTTACTTGAGATTCTCTAATATCCTGGCAGGAGAAAACACACACAGTGATGGATGTGATAGCCACACATCCAGTATCGATTCTCTGTCAAAATGTGCACACAGGGCTATGGTCCTTCTGCTCTGATGGCTTTCCAACCCCTCTCTTAAAAATACTAGGTGTCCCTGGGTGAGTTATTTAATCATTTTAACCATCATTATCCATTCTTTATAATTGCAGAAAATAATAGTATTGCATGATGCAGTTGTTTGACAGGGGTTAAATGAAACAGTGTATATAAGAGCACCTAGAAAAATGTTTCATGGATAAATTTTTATTAAAGCTAATGTTGGAATTTTGTTTTGATATTGCCCTCTGTTTTTGCTTTGAATTTTATTTTTATACAGCAGGTCCTTATTAGTTATCTATTTTATACATATTAGTGTATACATGCCAATCTCAATCTCCCAACACATCCGACACCCCCCCCCCAGCTTACCCCCTTGGTGTCCATACGCTTGCTCTCTACATCTGTCTCTACTTCTGCCTTGGATTAATATATGATATTTGTTTTTCTCTTTCTGACTTATGTCACTCTTTATGATACTCTCTAGGTCCATCTATGTCTCTACAAATGAAGCAATTTCGTTCCTTTTTATGGCTGAGTAATATTCCATTGTATGTATGTACCACATCTTCTTTATCCATTTGTCTGTTGATGGGCATTTAGGTTGTTTCCATGTCCTGGCTATTGTAATAGTGCTGCAATGAATATTGAGGTGCATGGGTCTTTTTGAATTATGTTTTTCTCTAGGTATATGCTCAGCAGTGGAATTGCTGGGTCATGTGGTAGTTCTATTTTTAGTTTTTTAAGGAACCTCCATATTGTTCTCCATAGTGGCTGTATCAATTTACACTCCCACAAACAGTGCAAGAGGGTTTGCTTTTCTCCACCACCTCTCCAGCATTTGTTGTTAAAAGATTTTCTGAGGACAACTAGGAAGATGGCAGAAGAGTAAGACGTGGAGATAACCTTCCTCCCCACAGATACATCAGACATACATCTATATGTGGAACAACTCCTACAGAATACCCACTGAACGCTGGCAGAAGACCTCAGACCTACCAAAAGGCAAGAAACTCCCCATGTACCTGGGTAGGGGAAAAGAAAAAGAAAAAACAGAGACAAAAGAATAGGGATGGGACCTGTACCAGTGGGAGGGAGCTGTGAAGGAAGAAAGGATTCCACACACTAGGAAGCCCCTTCACAGGCGGAGACTGTGGGTGGCGGAGGGGGAAAACTTCTGAGTAGCGGAGGAGAGCACAGCCATAGGGGTGCGGAGGGCAAAGCGGAGAGATTCCCATGCAGAGGATCAGTGCCGACCAGCACTCATCAGCCCCAGAGGCTTGTCTGCTCGCCCGCTGGGGCGGGCGGGGCTGGGAGCTGAGGATCGGGCTTCGGTCGGAGCGCAGAGAGAGGACTGGGGTTGACGGCGTGAACACAGCCTGCAGGGGGTTAGTGCACCACGGCTGGCAGGGAAGGAGTCCGGGAAAAAGTCTGCAGCTGCTGAAGAGGCAAGAGACTTTTTCTTCCCTCTTTGTTTCCTGGTGCATGAGGAGAGGGGATTAAGAGCTCTGCTTAAAGGAGCTCCAGAGATGGGCGCGAGCTGCGGCTAAAAGCGTGGACCCCAGAGGCAGGCGTGGGATGCTGGGGCTGCTGCTGCTGCCACCAAGAGGCCTGTGTGTCAGCACAGGTCACCATCCACACCTCCCCTCCGGGGAGCCTGTGAAGCCCACCACTGCCAGGGTCCCGGGATCCAGGGACAACTTCCCCGGGAGAGCGCACAGCGTGCCTCAGGCTGCTGCAATTTCCCACAGGCCTATGCCACTGCAGGCTCACCCGGCATCCGCACCCCTCCCTTCCCCTGGCCTGAGTGAGCCAGAGGCCCTGAATCAGCTTCTCCTTTAACCCCGTCCAGTCTGAGCGAAGAACAGATGCCCTCAGACGACCTACACGCAGAGGCAGGGCCAAATTCAAAGCTGAGCCCCGGGAGCTGTGCGAACAAAGAAGAGGAAGGGAAATTTCTCCCAGCAGCCTCAGGAGCAGGGATTAAATCTCCACAATCAACTTGATGTACCCTGCATCGGTGGAATACCTGAATAGACAACGAATCATCCCAAATTGAGGAGGTGGACTTTGAGAACAAGATTTATGATATTTTCCCCTTTTCCTCTTTTTGTGAGTGTGTATGTGTATGCTTCTGTGTGAGATTTTGTCTGTATACCTTTAATTTCACCATTTGTCTTAGGGTTCGGTCCATCTGATTTTTGTTCTGTTTTGCTTTTTGGGGTATGTGGGCCTCTCACTGTTGTGGCCTCTCCCATTGTGGAGCACAGGCTCCGGACGCGCAGGCTCAGTGGCCATGGCTCACGGGCCTAGTCGCTCCATGGCATGTGGGATCTTCCCAGACTGGGGCACGAACCCATGTCCCCTGCATCGGCAGGCGGACTGTCAACAACTGCGCCACCAGGGAAGCCCTTGTTTTTTACTTTAAAAAATATTTTTTCTAAATAATTATTTTTTATTTTAATAACTTTATTTTATTTTATTTTATCCTCTTTTTTACTTTCCTTCTACTTTTTCTCCCTTTAATTCTGAGCCATGTGGATGAAAGGCTCTTTGTGTTGCAGCCAGGAGTGCGTGCTGTGCCTCTGAGGTGGGAGAGCAAACTTCAGGACACTGGTCCACAAGAGACCTACCAAATCCATGTAATATCAATTAGCAAAAATCTCCAAGAGAGCTCCATCTCAACAACAACACCC
This sequence comes from Hyperoodon ampullatus, assembly GCF_949752795.1. Taxonomy (NCBI): domain Eukaryota; kingdom Metazoa; phylum Chordata; class Mammalia; order Artiodactyla; family Ziphiidae; genus Hyperoodon; species Hyperoodon ampullatus. The sequence continues at coordinate 2,105,307 of NC_136933.1, forward strand.
AGCTTCACTCAACGACCAGCAAGCTACAGTGCTGGACACCCTATGTCAAACAACTAGCAAGAAAGGAACACAACCCCACCCATTACCAGAGAGGCTGCCTAAAATCATAAAAAGGCCACAGACACCCCAAAACACACCACCAGACGTGGACCTGACCACCAGAAAGACAAGATCCAGCCTAATCCACCAGACCACAGGCACTATTTCCTTCCACCAGGAAGCCTACACAACCCACTGATCTAACTTTAGCCACTAGGGACAGTCACCCAAAACAACAGGAACTATGAACCTGCAGCCTGCAAAAAGGAGACACCAAACACAGTAAGATAAGCAAAACGAGAAGACAGAAAAACACACAGCAGATGAAGGAGCAAGATAAAAACCCACCAGACCTAACAAATGAAGAAGAAATGGGCAGTCTACCTGAAAAAGAATTCAGAATAATGATAGTAAAGATGATCCAAAATCTTGGAAATAGAATAGAGAAAATGCAAAAAACACTTAACAAGGACCTAGAAGAGCTAAACAGGAAACAAACAATGATGAACCACACAATAAATGAAATTAAAAATACTCTAGAAGGGAAAACTGAGGCAGAAGAATGGATAAGTAACCTGGAAGATAAAATAGTGGAAATAACTACAGCAGAGCAGAATAAAGAAAAAAAGAATGAAAAGAACTGAGGACAGTCTCAGAGATATCTGGGACTACATTAAACACACCAAAATTCGAATTATAGGGGTCCCAGAAGAAGAAGAGAAAAAGAAAGGGACTGAGAAAATATTTGAAGAGATTATAGTTGAAAACTTCCCTAATATGGGGAAGGAAATAGTTAATCAAGTCCAGGAAGCACAGGGAGTCCCACAGAGTATAAATTCAAGGAGAAACATGCCAAGACACATATTAATCAAACTGTCAAAAATTAAATACAAAGAAAAATATTAAAAGCAGCAATGGAAAAACAACAAATAACATGCAAGAGAATCCCCATAAGATTAACAGCTGAACTTTCAGCAGAAACTCTGTAAGCCAGAAGAGACTGGCAGGACATATTAAAATTGATGAAGGAGAAAAATCTACAACCAAGATTACTCTACCCAGCAAGTATCTCATTCAGATTTGACAGAGAAAGCAAAACCTTTACAGACAAGCAAAAGCTAAGAGAATTCAGCACCTCCAAATCAGCTTTACAACAAAGGTTAAAGGAACTTCACTAGGCAAGAAACACAAGAGAAGGAAAAGACCTACAATAATGAACCCAAAACAATTAAGAAAATGGGAATAGGAACATACATATCGATAATTACCTTAAATGTAAATGGATTAAATGCTCGCACCAAAACACACAGACTGGCTGAATGGATACAAAAACAAGACCCATATATATGCTGTCTACAAGAGACCCACTTCAGACCTAGAGACACATACAGACTGAAAGTGAGGGGATGGAAAAAGATACTCCATGCAAATGGAAATCAAAAGAAACCTGAAGTAGCAATTCTCATATTAGACAAAATAGACTTTAAAAGAAAGACTATTACAAGAGACAGAGAATGAGACTACATAATGATTAAGGGATTGATCCAAGAAGAAGATATAACAATTTTAAATATTTATGCACCCAGCATAGGAGCACCTCAATACATAAGGCAAATACTAACAGCCATAAAACTGGAAATCGACAGTAACACATTCATAGTTGGGGACTTTAACACCTTACTTTCACCAATGGACAGATCATCCAAAATGAAAATAAATAAGGCACACAAGCTCTAAATGATACATTAAACAAGATGGACTTAATGGATATATAAAGGACATTCCATCCAAAAACAACAGAATACACATTTTTCTCAAGTGCTCATGGACCATTCTCCAGGATAGATCATATCTTGGGTCATAAATCAAGCCTTGGTGTATTTAGGAAAATTGAAATTGTATCAAGTATCTTTTTTGACCACAATGCTATGAGACTAGATGTCAATTACAGGGAAAGATCTGTAAAAACTACAAACACATTGAGGTTAAACAATACAATACTTAATAATGAAGTGATCACTGAAGAAATCAAAGAGGAAATCAAAAACTACCTAGAAACAAATGACAATGGAGACACGATGACCACAAACCTATGGGATGCAGTAAAAGCAGTTCTAATAGGAAAGCTTGTAGCAATAAAATCCTACCTTAAGAAACAGGAAACATATCGAGTAAACAACCTGACCTTGCACCTAAAGCAATTAGAGAAAGAAGAACGAAAAAGCCCCAAAGTTAGCAGAAGGAAAGAAATCATAAAAATCAGATCAGAAATAAATTTAACAGAAATGAAGGAAATGATAGCAACGAACAATAAAACTAAAAGCTGGTTATTGAGAAGATAAACAAAACTGATAAACCATTAGCTGGACTCATCAAGAAAAAAAGGGAGAAGACTCAAATCAATAGAATTAGAAATGAAAAAGGAGAAGTAACAACTGACACTGCAGAAATACAAAAGATCATGAGAGATTACTACAAGCAACTCTATGCCAATAAAATGGACAACCTGGAAGAAATGGACAAATTCTTCAAAATGCACAACCTCCCACACTCAATCAGGAAGAAATAGAATATATGAACAGACCAATTCCAAGACTGAGATTGAAACTGTGATTAAAAATCTTCCAACAAACAAAAGCCCAGGACGAGATGGCATCACAGGCGAATGCTATCATTTAGAGAAGAGTTAACGCTTATCCTTCTCAAACTCTACCAAAATATAGCAGAGGGAGGAACACTCCCAAACTCATTTTACAAGGCCACCATCACCCTGATACCAAAACCAGACAAGGATGTCACAAAGAAAGAAAACTACAGGCCAATATCACTGATGAACATAGATGCAAAAATCCTCAACAAAATACTAGCAAACAAAATCCAACAGCACATTAAAAGAATCATACACCATGATCAAGTGGGGTTTATTCCAGGAATGCAAGAATTCTTCAATATATGCAAATCAATGAACGTGATAAACGATATTAACAAATTGAAGGAGAAAAACCATATGATCATCTCAATAAATGCAGAGAAAGCTTTCTACAAAATTCAACACGCATTTATGATAACAACCCTGCAGAAAGTAGGCATAGATGGAAGTTTCCTCAACATAATAAAGGCCATATATGACAAACGCACAGCCAACATCGTCCTCAATGGTGAAAAACTGAAACCATTTCCACTAAGATCAGGAACAAGGCAAGGTTGCCCACTCTCACCACTCTTATTCAACATAGTTTTGGAAGTTTTAGCCACAGCAATCAGAGAAGAAAAGGAAATAAAAGGAATCCAAATCGGAAAAGAAGAAGTAAAGCTGTCACTGTTTGCAGATGACATGATACTATACATAGAGAATCCTAAAGATGCTACCAGAAAACTACTAGAGCTAATCAATGAATTTGGTAAAGTAGCAGGATACAAAATTAATGCACAGAAATCTCTGGCATTCCTATACACTAATGATGAAAAATCTCAAAGTGAAATTAAGAAAACACTCCCATTTACCCTAGCAAAAAAAAGAATAAAATATCTAGGAATAAATCTACCTAAGGAGAACAAACCTGTATGCAGAAAATTATGAGACACTGATGAAAGAGATTAAAGATGATACAAATAGATGGAGAGATATACCATGTTCTTGGATTGGAAGAATCAACATTGTGAAAATGACTATACTACCCAAAGCAATCTACAGATTCAATGCATTCCCTATCAAACTACCACTGGCATTTTCCACAGAAGTAGAACAAAAAATTCACAATTTGTATGGAAACACAAAAGACCTCGAATAGCCAAAGCAATCTTGAGAACGAAAAATGGAGCTGGAGGAATCAGGCTCCCTAACTTCAGACTATACTTCAAAGCTACTGTAATCAAGGCAGTATGGTACTGGCACAAAAACTGAAATATACATCAATGGAACAGGACAGAAAGCCCAGAGATAAACCCACGCACATATGGTCACCTTATCTTTGATAAAGTAGGCAGGAATGTACAGTGGAGAAAGGACAGCCTCTTCAATAAGTGGTGCTGGGAATACTGGACAGGTACATGTAAAAGTATGAGATTACATCACTCCCTAACTCCATACACAAAAATAAGCTCAAAATGGATTAAAGACCTAAATGTAAGGCCAGAATCTATAAAACTCTTAGAGGAAAACATAGGTAGAACACTCTGATATAAATCACAGCAAGATCCTTTTGGACCCACCTCCTAGAGAAATGGAAATAAAAACAAAAATAAACAAATGGGACCTAATGAAACTTCAAAGCTTTTGCACAGCAAAGGAAACCATAAACAAGACCAAAAGACAACCCTCAGAATGGGAGAAAATATTTGCTAATGAAGCACCTGACAAAGGATTAATCTCTAAAATTTACAAGCAGTTTATGCAGCTCAATAACAAAAAAACAACCCAATCCAAAACTGGGCAGAAGACCTAAATAGACATTTCTCCAAAGAAGATATACAGACTGCCAACAAACACATGAAAGAATGCTCAACATCATTAATCATTAGAGAAATGCAAATCAAAACTACAATGAGGGCTTCCCTGGTGGCGCAGTGGTTGAGAGTCCGCCTGCCGATGCAGGGGACACGGGTTCGTGCCCCGATCCCGGAGGATCCCACGTGCCGCGGAGCGGCTGGGCCCGCGAGCCATGGCCGCGGAGCCTGTGTGTCCGGAGCCTGTGTTCTGCAACGGGAGAGGCCACAGCAGTGAGAGGCCCGCGTACAGCAAAAAAAAAAAAAAAACTACAATGAGATATCATCTCACACCAGTCAGAATGGCCATCATCAAAAAATCTAGAAACAATAAATGCTGGAGAGGGTGTGGAGAAAAGGAAACACTCTTGCACTGCTGGTGGGAATGTGAATTGGTACAGCCACTATGGAGAACAGTATGGAGGTTCCTTTAAAAACTACAAATAGAACTACCATATGACCCAGCAATCCCACTACTGGGCATATACCCTGAGGAAACCATAATTCAAAAAGAGTCATGTACCAAAATGTTCATTGCAGCTCTATTTACAATAGCCCAGAGATGGAAACAACGTAAGTGTCCATTATCGGATGAATGGATAAAGAAGATGTGGCACATATATACAATGGAATATTACTCAGCCATAACAAGAAATGAAATTGAGCTATTTGTAATGAGGTGGATAGACCTAGAGTCTGTCATACAGAGTGAAGTAAGTCAGAAAGAGAAAGGCAAATACTGTATGCTAACACATATATATGGAATCTAAGAAAAAAACATGTCATGAAGAACCTAGGGGTAAGACAGGAATAAAGACACAGAACTACTACAGAATGGACTTGAGGATATGGGGAGGGGGAAGGGTAAGCTGTGACAAAGTGAGAGAGTGGCATGGACATATATATATATTACCAAACGTAAAATAGATATCTCTTGGGAAGCAGCCGCATAGCACAGGGAGATCAGCTCCGTGCTTTGTGACCACCTAGCGGGGTGGCATAGGGAGGGTGGCAATGAGGGAGGCGCAAGAGGGAAGAGATATGGGAACATATGTATATGTAAAACTGAGTCACTTTGTTGTAAAGCAGAAATTAACACACCATTGTAAAGCAATTATACTCCAATAAAGATGTAAAAAAAAAATAGAAATATTTTCTCACCCTGTCCATTCTAACTGGTGTGAGGTGATACCTCATTGTAGTTTTGATTTGCATTTCTCTAAAAATCAGTGATGCTGAGCAGCTTTTCATGTGCCTCTAGGCCATCTCTATGTCTTCTTTGTAGAAATGTTTATTTAGGTCTTCTGCCCATTTTTTGATTGGGTTGTTTTTTTTTTTTAATATTGAGCTGTATGTGCTGTTTATATATTTTGGAGATTAATCCTTTGTCAGTTGCTTCATTTACAAATATTTTCTTCCATTCTGGGGGTTGTCTTTTTATCTCGTTTATGGTTTCCTTTGCTGTGCAAAAGCTTTGAAGTTTCATTAGGTCCCATTTGTTTATTTTTGTTTTTATTTCCATTTCTCTAGGAGGTGGGTCCAAAAGGATCTTGCTGTGATTTATGTCATAGAGTGTTCTGCCTATGTTTTCCTCTAAGAATTTTATAGTGGCTGGCCTTACATTTAGGTCTTTAATCCATTTTGAGGGTTTTTTTGTGTATGATGTTAGGGAGTGTCCTAATTTCATTCTTTAACATGTAGCTGTCCAGTTTTCCCAGCACCACTTATTGAACAGGCAGTCTTTTGTCCATTGTATATTCTTGCCTCCTTTATCAACAATAAGGTGACCTTATGTGTGTGGGTTTATCTCTGGGCTTTCTATCCTGGTCCATTGATGTATATTTCTGTTTTTGTGCCAGTAGCATACTGTCTTGATTACTGTAGCTTTGTAGTATAGTCTGAAGTCAGGAAGCCTGATTCCTGCAGCTCCGATTTTCTTTCTCAAGTTTGCATTGGCTATTCAGGGTTTTTTTTGTTTCCATACAACTTGTGAAATTTCTTGTTCTAGTTCTGTGAAAAATGCCATTGTGTGTTTGATAGGGATTGCACTGAATTTTTAGATTGCTTTGGGTAGTAGAGTCATTTTCACAATGTGGAGTCTTCCAATCCAAGAACATGGTATATCTCTCCATCTATTTGTATCATCTTTAATTTCTTTCATCAGTGTCTTATAGTTTCCTGCATACAGTTCCTTTGTCTCCTTAGGTTGGTTAATCCTAGGTATTTTATTCTTTTTGTTGCAGTGGTAAATGGGATTGTTTCCTTAATTTCTCTTTCTGATCTTTCATTGTTAGTGTATAAGAATGCCAGAGATTTCTGTGCATTAATTTTGCATCCTGCTACTTTACCAAATTCATTGATTAACTCTAGGAGTTTTCTGGTAGCATCTTTAGGATTCTCTTGGTATAGTATGTCATCTGCAAACAGTGACAGGTTTATTTCTTCTTTTCCGATTTGGATTCCTTTTATTTCGTTTTCTTCTGTGACTACTGTGGCTAAGACTTCCAAAACTATGTTGAATAAGAGTGGTGAGAGTGTGCAACCTTGTTTTGTTCCCGATCTTAGTGGAAATGGTTTCAGTTTTTCACCATTGAGAACGGTGTTGGCTGTGGGTTTGTTATATATGGCCTTTATTATATTGAGGTAAGTTCCCTCTCTGCCAACTTTCTGTACAGTTTTTATCATAAATAAATGGGTGTTGAATTTTTTCAAAAGCTTTTTCTGCATCTATTGAGATGATCATATAGTTTTTATCCTTCAATTTGTTAATATGGTGTGTTAATAACATTGTTTGATAATGTTAATAACATTGCTTGATTTGCATATATTGAAGAATCCTTGCATTCCTAGGATAAACCCCACTTGATCATGGTGTATGAGCCTTTTAATGCACTGTTGAATTCTGTTTGCTAGTATTTTGTTAAGGATTTTTGCATGTATATTCATAAGTGACATTGGCTTGTAGTTTTCTTTGTGACATCTTTGTCTGGTTTTGGTTTCAGGGTGATGGTGGCCTCATAGAATGAGTTTGGGAGAGTTCCTCTCTCTGCTATATTTTGGAAGAGTTTGAGAAGGGTAGCTGTCAACTCTTCTCTAAATGTTTGATACAATTCGCCTGTGAAGCCATCTCGTCCTGGGCTTATGTTTGTTGGAAGATATTTAATCACAGTCTCAATTTCAGTGTTCGTGATTAGTCTGTTTATATTTTCTTTTTTTTTAATGTATTATTTATTTATTTAAATTTTATTTTTTTAACTTTATTGGAGTATAATTGCTTCACAATGGTGTGTTAGTTTCTGCTTTATAACAAATTGAATCAGTTATACATATACGTCTTTTCCCATATCCCTTCCCTCTTGCATCTCCCTCCCTCCCATCCTCCCTATTCCACGCCTTCAGGCCGTCACAAATCACCGAGCTGATCTCCCTGTGCTATGCAGCTTCTTCCCACTAGCTATCTACCTTACGTTTGGTAGTGTATATATGTCCATGCCTCTCTCTTGCTTTGTCACAGCTTTCCCTTCCCTCTCCCCATATCCTCAAGTCCATTCTCAAGTAGGACTGTGTCTTTATTCCTGTTCTAGGTTCTTCATGACATTTTTTTTCTTAAATTCCATATATATGTGTTAGCATACGGTATTTGTCTTTCTCTTTCTGACTTATTTCACTCTGTATGACAGACTCTTTGTCTATCCACCTCATTACATATATTTTCTATTTCTTCCATGTTCAGTCTTGGAAGGTTGTGCTTTTCTAAGAATTTGTCCATTTCTTCCAGGTTGTCCATTTTATTGGCATATAATTTCTTGTAGTAATCTTTCATGATCCTTTGTATTTCTGCAGTGTCAGTTGTTACTTCTCCTTTTTCATTTCTAATTCTATTGATTTGAGTCTTCTCCCTTTTTTTCTTGATGAGTCTATGTAATGGTTTATCAATTTTGTTTATCTTCTCAAAGAACCAGCTTTTAGTTTTATTGATCTTTGCTATTGTTTCCTTCATTTCTTTTTAATTTATTTCTGATCTGATCTTTATGATTTCTTCCTTCTGCTAAGTTTGACTTTTTTTGTTCTTTTTTCTCTAATTACTGTAGGTGTAAGGTTAGATTGTTTATTTGAGATGTTTCTTGTTTCTTGAGTTAGGTTTGTATTGCTATAAGCTTCCCTCTTAGAACTGCTTTGGCTGTATCTCATAGGTTTTGGATCATCGTGTTTTCCTTGTCATTTTTCTCTAGGTATTTTTTGATTTCCTCTTTGATTTCTTCAGTGATATCTTGGTTACTTGGTATCGTATTGTTTAGCCTACATGTGTTTGTGTTTTTTATGTTTTTTTCCCTGTAATTTTTTTGTAATCTCATAGCATTGTTCTCAGAAAAGATGCTTGATATGATTTCAATTTTCTTAAATTTTGAGGCTTGCTTTTTGGCTGAAGATGTGATCTATCCTGGAGAATGTTCCGTATGCACTTGAGAAAAAACTGTAATCTGCTGTTTTCAGATGAATGCCCTATAAATATCAATTTAATCTACCTGGTCTATTGTGTCATTTAAAGCTTGTGTTTCCTTATTAATTTTCTGTTTGGATGATCTGTCCATTGGTGTAAGTTAGGTGTTAAAATCTCCCACTATTATTGTGTTACTGTTGATTTCCTCTTTTATAGCTGTTAGCAGTTGCCTTATGTATTGAGGTGCTCCTATGTTTGGTGCATATATATTTATAATTGTTCTATCTTCTTTTTGGATTGATCCCTTGATCATTATGTAGTGTCCTTCCTTGTCTCTTGTAACATTCTTTCTTTTTAAGTCTACTTTATCTGATATGAGTATTGCTACTCCAGCTTTCTTTTGATTTCAATTTGCATGGACTATCTTTTTCCATCCCCTCACTTTCATTCTGTATGTGTTCCTAGGTCTGAAGTGGGTCTCTTGTAGACAGCATATAAATGGGTCTTGGTTTTGTATCCATTCAGTGAGCCTGTGTCTTTTGTTTGGAGCATTTAATCCATTCACATTTAAGGTAATTATCAATATGTATGTTCCTATTACCATTTTCTTAATTGTTTGGGGTTTTTTTTGTAGGTCATTTTCTTCTCTTATGTTTCCCACTTAGAGAAATTCCTTTAGCATTCGTTGTAGAGATGGCTTGGTGGTGCTGAATTCTCTTAGCTTTTGCTTGTCTGTAAAACTTTTGATTTCTCCATGAAATCTGAATGAGATCCTCATTGGATAGAATAATCTTGGTTGTAGGTTCTTCCCTTTCCTCACTTTAAGTATTTCATGCCACTGCCTTCTGGCTTGTGGAGTTTTCACTGATAAATCAGCTGTTAACCTTATGGGAGTTCTCTTTTATGTTGTCATTTTTCCCTTGTTTCTTTTAATAATTTTTCTTTGTCTTTAATTTTTGTCAGTTTGATTACTATGTGTCTCGGTGTGTTTCTCCTTGGATTTAACCTGTATGGGACTCTCTGTGCTTCCTGGACTTGTGTGGCTATTTCTTTTCCCATGTTAGGGAAGTTTTTGACTATAATCTCTTCAAATATTTTCTCTGGTCCTTTCTCTCTCTCTTCTCCTTCTGGGACCCTATAATGTGAATGTTGGTGCACTTAATGTTGTCCCAGAGGTCTCTTAGGCTGTATTCATTTCTTTTCATTATTTTTTCTTTATTCTGTTCCATGGCAGTGAATTCCACCACTCTTCTTCCAAGTCGCTTATCCATTCTTCTGCCTCAGTTATTCTGCTATTGATTCCTTCTAGTGCATTTTTCATTTTAGTTATTTTATTTTTCATCTATGTTTGTTTGTTCCTTAGTTCTTCTAGGTGTTTATTCCTTAATTCTTCTAGGTCTTTGTTAAATATTTCTTGCATCGTCTCAATCTTTGCCTCCATTCTTTTTCTGAGTTCCTGGATCATCTTTTCTATCATTATTCTGAATTATTTTTCTAGAAGGTTGCCTATCTCCACTTCATTTAATTGTTCTTTTGGCATTTTATCTTATTCTTTCATCTGGTACATAGTCCTCTATCTTTTCATTTTGTCTTTCTTTCCGTGTAGGTGGTTTTTGTTCCACAGGCCACCAGACTGTAGTTCTTCTTGCTTCCACTGTCTGCTCTGGTGTATGAGGCTATCTAAGTGGCTTGTGTAGGCTTCCTTTTGAGAGGGACTGGTGGTGGGTAAAGCTGGATGTTGCTCTGGTGGGCAGAGCTCAGTAAACTTTAATCTGCTTTTCTGCTGAATGGTGGGGCTGGGTTCCCTGCCTGTTGGTTATTTGGCCTGAGGTAACCCAGCACTGGAGGCTACAGGCTGTTTGGTGGAGCTAATGGCAGACCCCAAGAGGGCTCATGCCAAGGAGTATTTCCCAGAACTTCTGCTGCCAGTGTCCTTGTCCCTGCGGTGAGTCACAGCCACACCCCACCTCTGCAGGAGACCCTCCAACACTAGCAGATAGGTCTGGTTCTGTCTCCTACAGGGTCACTGCTCCTTCCTCCTAGGTCCTGATGAGCACACTATGTTGTTTGTGCCCTCCAAGAGTGGAGTCTCTGTTTCTGCCAGTCCAGACAAAGTCCTGCAATCAAATCTTGCTAGCCTTCAAAATCTGATTCTCTGGGAATTCTTCCTCCCATTGCCAGACCCCCAGGTTGTGAAGCCTGACGTGGCACTCAGAACCTTCACTCCAGTGGATGGACTTCTGTGGTATAACTGTTCTCCAGTTTGTGAGTTACCCACCCAGTGGTTATGGGATTTGTTTTATTGTGATTGCATCCCTGCTACTGTCTCATTGTAGCTTCTCCTTTTTCTTTGGATGTGGGGTATCTTTTTCGGTGAGTTCCAGCATCTTCCTGTCAATGATTGTTCAGCAGTTAGTTGTGAGTCTGGTGCTCTCACAAGAGGGAGTGAGCACACGTCCTTCTACTCTGCCATCTTGAACCAATCTCATTTCAATATTGTCCTTTGAATCTATTCTGTGTAATGGCCCTAGATAAAACTTCTCTATAACAACAGCTTTTGGAACGTAAAGAAATTTTAAAATATTTTCATCTAGTCAGGAAAGACTCACCTATTCATAGTTTTATTGACAGCAATATAATGACACTTCTAGTTTAAAATGATACCTGGCTGGCATTTAAATACCACTAACAAAAGTGAAAATGAGGCAAAAAGAAACATCACAACACAAAAAATAATATAATGTATTTCTAGATTCTTGGAAGGAATTCTATTAATTACAAATCAGCTAGATATTGACAAGTTTCCCACAGGACTTTCATCATAAAACAGAGGTTGGGGAGAGAGTACAGCTAGTAGAGTTGAAAGAAAACAGGGCTAACTGTCCCTCTACTAGTTGAGCACTGCTTTTGAGGCAGTCAAAATATGGCTTCCCACTCTCTCCCACATCTATCTACATCTCCAAGAGTGTGACTCCAAGAGTGGGAAGAAAGGGACTGGATAGCCACATACTGCATACTAGGAAGTTGGATGCCAAAGAACAAAGCCATGCAGATGGATGGAGAGACAGGAAGTGCTCAGAGGAGGTGCTTGTAGGAAACTTGTCCTTTGGGTCAGAGTATCAGAAAAGCATGCAAGAGAAGCAAAGAGATACCTTCCTTGGCACAGCAGAGACATACTGAATGAAGACACTAGAAAGGGGGGCAGGAGTAAATTTTAAAAGATCACTGATGTGAAACCATCTTTAAATGCCCATTCAATTGTATTCAAGAATGGCAAAATCCATCAAAATAGTGAAAAAGTCCAAAAACATTGCTGCATTGTCAAAGGTGGCAAAGACATTGAAATGGAGGTGTCTGGTTAGCAGGCAGTTAAGCTACATAATATCTTAAATATTTGATTTACTAAAGCTAAAATTCAGAGAATGAAATATGGTTTAAGGATGTAAAAGCATAAAGCACAAAACAATATGAATTGTTTTATGTTTTTGGGGTTTTTTTTTTGCAATATGCAGGCCTCTCACTGTTGTGGCCTCTCCCGTTGCGGAGCACAGGCTCCGGACGCGCAGGATCAGTGACCATGGCTCACGGGCTCAGCCACTCTGCGACATGTGGGATCTTCCCGGACCGGGGCATGAACCTGTGTTCCCTGCATCGGCAGGCGGACTCTCAACCACTGCGCCACCAGGGAAGCCCTGAATTGTTTTTAAAAAGGAGTATAGAAGATGACTTTTTGTACATTTCTTGAAAATGTTACTTGAAGACATACATCAATCGGTGAAGTGATAACATAAAGTGAATGAGAAAAGCGTACAATAAATCAGCTGGTAGTGAGGAGTGATAGCAGGTAAACATGGAATTGTTTAAATAATTACAAGAAATGTGGCTTCAAAACTGAAAAGATCCTTTGAAGGGGTGATGTAAATGTACAAAATGTATTGTTAATACCTGGGGTTTTAATTCCAAAGTCAAGAAATTTGTGGTAGGAGCAGCTGAGGTCCACATAAACAAGGGCAACTCAATTAAAACTGTTCTATTCTTTGTTAATTAAAAAAATATAAGTTTTAAATGAATTTTTAAAGTAAAAGTATCCATTAGAAAAGTTGTAACCAGGATACACACTTTCCAAACCTTGGAAAAGAGAAATCAAAAAGGACATTGTCCATTTGAAGCAGAGAGAGAAGGAGAGAAGATAGAGAGAGAGCGAGCGAGAGAGAGAGAGAGAGAGAGAGAGAGAGTGAGAGAGAGAGAGAGAGAGGGAGAGAGAGAGAAAGGGAGAGAAAACAAATCAGCAAGGAAGAATTAATCAAAACAAATAGATAAAAGGAGATGACTATATGGTCAGACCACTCAAGATGACTGTTCTCTTGCTCTCTGTACATCCCCTGCTTGACCAGTGCCTGCTTCACCTACACTCCACTCACATGACTGACCTTCCTACCTAATTGCCCCAGGTCCCAGCTAGTGATTGTTCTTATTAAAGGGACAGTGACGGCATGCCCCTCTGCTGGTTGGTAACTGATGAGCCAACCTGACAACAATTCCTCTTGTAACTGGAAATCTCCCCTTCCTACTCCCAACCCCCCCCCCCCCAGAGGGAAGACTGCCACCACGTCCTGCCCGCCATCTCCCCGCACATGGTGGGGTGTTGCTCCAGGACCTTGCTCCAGACGTGTAAGCTCCCCCATCCATTAGACCATTGATGTCCCTGTTGCTGACTCCAGGTTCTTTCTTTGATCTTAAGGCTGGGCAAGTGCTGGCCTTGTAGGCCTGTGGGGTGCAACCCAGCAATGACCTAAGAGCATCCATAACCATATTAGAAATGAATGAAATACTCTATTAAAAGCACAAAGACCTTCTGATTAGGTGAAAAACAAATTCCAAGAGCCATTATTAAAAAAAAAAAGATGTAAATTTAAAAAAAGCATGGATGGATACAGATTGAATGAGACTAAAAAGAAAGTAGAAGTGCAATATAAACTAATGTATTCATTTGTTCAAAAATATTTACTGTGAGCCTACTATGTGTCCAGTCCTACTCAACGTGCTGGTCATACAGACAGAATTCTAGTCCTTGACAGTGAGGATTTAAACATATTCATAATATAATTTCAAATAATATAACTTCAAATAGTGTGAAGAAAATATTATTTGTGGAAATAGGATTCAAGGCAAATATAATTAAATAGAAAAAGGTCATTTTATATTGATTTTTTAAAATATCATAAATGTAGAAGATATAATACTCATGGATATTATGCATCAAATTATATTACATTGAAATATATAAAGAAATACATGTTAGAAATATTTATATATATATATGGATCTCTCTCAGTCTTTGATGGAGTAAGTGAGCAAAAATAAACATGTAGAATATCTTAATGATAGAAATATTTTAAAAAATATGTACAGTCTGGTACAAGAGGGCAACTTGAGGGAGGGTCTCACCTCCTTCGTGGGCACACCAAATCTACAGCTATATATAGAAAAACTTTCTCTGAAAAGAAACTTAAAAACTAGCAGAGCAACCCTTTCACATTGGGGAAAGGAGAAGAAAACCACACTGAAGTGGGCAGGAAAGGTGAGACACTCTCACCATAAACCCCACCCTGCACAGTGTCTCACAATAGGGAGGGAACTCAAAACACAGAACTTCTCCCTGAGGAAAGAAGGGTTCCTACCCCACTTTGTGCACCCCAATTTTTAACACTGGAGCCTGAGAGAAGAGCCCCCAAACATCCACATTTGAAACTCAATGGGGCTTGTGTCCAGGAGACCCACGGGGCTGTGGTGAACTGAGAAATGGCCCTAAGGGCTCACACACAGACTCACACCCCGGAGTCCAATTCAGAAGCAGCCCTTTGAAAAGTGTCAGGACTTTATGTGAAAGAGACCCACTGCCTAAGTTTAAAGCATTGGTCTGAGGGGCAGGACCTGTGGGGATGCTCTCCAGGGCAGGGGCTGGTGGGTGCCATCTTCCTGTTTTCCCTCTGCCTTGCTACAGCCAGTAGGTGCCATCTCTTTTTTATTTCTTCCTTAAAATATTCTTTCTTTTTCTTTTTTTTTCTTCCCTTTCTGACAGGTGCAATTTTTGCACACTCCCCCTCTACCCTGCTCCAGCCAGTGGCCATCATCTTCATGCTCTCCTTCTGCCACACTCCAGAGCACCAGTGTTTCCCAGAGGGGAGCATCTACATTGCTGCACCAGTTTTTATGTTTGGTGCCCCAGTTTTTGCAGCTGCCACCCAAAGGATGCTCTTTGAGCACCTA
The DNA here is from genome assembly GCF_949752795.1 of Hyperoodon ampullatus. NCBI lineage: Eukaryota > Metazoa > Chordata > Mammalia > Artiodactyla > Ziphiidae > Hyperoodon > Hyperoodon ampullatus. The sequence goes on from NC_136933.1 coordinate 2,120,542, forward strand.
GTTCTGGAGGCCAGGGGGCTTGTAATCATGGGTCCCCTGGGACTCTAACTACCAGAGAGACATTTCTTGGCAGACTCCCAGCCCAGGGCACTGCACAGACAGCAGACTGACACATCCTTGGTCTTTCTGAGAAAGAGGCCTATTAGCTTGTCCAGGAGGTTGGTCTGAGGGAAAGCCTTCTTTGGCACACTCACAGGGGACCTACAGAGTTGCTCACAGGGAGTGAAGACCAATGGACTTAATCTGTGTGCTCACTTGCCTCACTCCAGCTCACCAGTATCTTCCAGAAAGGAGCATATTCCCTTGTCTGGTGCCCTGATTTTTGTGGCTGCTGCCAGTGGACACCTCTACACTGTCTGGCTCTAGTGGCCAGTGGGGTTTTTACTGGTGGATCCCACAAGATTGTAACCAACAGAGAAAGAGTTCTTAATCAGATCTAAGCCCCACCCCTCCTAGGCACAGCAAGAGGCAGCAGATCCAGAGCTCAGTCTTCTGTGAAAGGGGTCTATTAATTTATTGACACAGTCATAGCTGCAGCCTGAGAGGCAGGCTTCTAATTAAACTCACAACTGAAAGCTGACCATAAGCCTTTCCTGAGATGTCAGAGGGCAGGCGCTATCCTCCTGCTCTCCCTCTGCTATGTTCCAGAGCACCAGCATCTCTCAGAGGGGAGCTCTTGTACATATCTGGTGCTCCCATTTTTGTGGCTGTGGCCCAAGGGACACCCCTCGACAACCTGGCTTTGAAAGCCAGAGTGTCTTGCATTCCTGGGTCTCATGGGACTGTAACAATTGGAGAGACATTTGCCAGAAGACTACCACTCCCACAGCACTGACAGACAGAGGACTAAAACACACCTCTGGCCTTTCTGTGGAAGAAGCCTACTTGCTTGTGCTGAATCTTTGGTCTTAGAGGCAGGCTTCCTCAGGTTTGCACACATCCAGAAGGCTACAGATGTATGCTCAGGGAACGTGGGCTGGGGAATGCTATTTTTGTGCTCTCCCTCTGCCTCACTGCAGTTCAGTTATTTGTCCAGAAAGGAGTTTATACACTCATCTGGAACCACAATTTTTGTAACTGCCACCAGGGGACACCTCCAGATCACCTGGCTCTAGTGGCCAGCAGGTGTATGCTTGCAGTCCCACAGAACTGTATCTAAATATTTGCATTCTTTAAAATCTGCTGCCTGAGGGTCTGGCTTCCAATCAACCTGAATCTAGGTGCTGACTGAGATCCTTCCCTTTGGGCAACTGACTGGTTGTGGCACCCCCTCAACTACTTGGAGCTATTAAAAATAAAATAGGCTGCTAGGACAAATACAAATATTTGGAGGACAGCCAAGAGCTAGGGCAGGACTGAATGATAAGTTTCACCTGCTACACAAGTCCACTCCAAACTGGGAGAGGTGGCTGATTCATCTATTGCATAGACATCAACAGAGAGATTCAAACAAAATAAAGAAACAGGAGAATATGTTCCAAATGAAAGAACAAGATACAATGTCAGAAGAAAAAAAAAACCTAAATGAAACGGAGATAAAAATTTACCTGATAAAGAATTCAAAGTAATGGCCATTATAATGCTCACCAAACTTGGGAGAAGAATGGATGAACACAGTGAAAACTTCAACAAAGAGATAAAAATATTTAAAAGTACCAAACAGAAGTCACAGAGCAGAAGAATACAATAATTGAACTGAAAAATACACTACAGGGGTTGTACAGCACAGTAGATGAAGTAGAAAAGGATCAGTGAACTCAAAGACAGGTCGGAGGAACTCACCCAATTGGAGGAACAAAAAGAGAAAAAAGAATGAAAAAGGTAAGGATAGTTTATGAGATTTTTGGATCAACATCAAGCAGACTAACAATCACATTATGAGATTTTCAGAAGGAGAAAAGAGCAACAAAGGGGGAAAAAGCTTATTTGAAGAAATAATGGCTGAAAACTTCCCTAACCTCAGAAAGGAAACAGACATACAGATCCAGAAAGCCCAGAGTGTTCCAAATAGATGAACCCAAAGAGACTCACATAATTAAAATATAAAAAGTTAAAGACAAGGAGAGAATCTTAAAAGCAGAAAGCAAAAAACTACTGTTATATACAAGGGAATCCCCATAAGAGTATCATCTGATTTTTCAGCAGAAACTTTGAGGGCAGAGGGAGTGACACAATATATTCAAAGTGCTGAAAGAAAAACAAAAACAAAAACTTCCAAACAAGGATACTCTACCTAGCAAAGTTATCATTCAGAATTGAAGGAGAGAGAGAAGTTTTTCAGACAAGGAAAAGACTAAAGAAATTTATCACCACTAAGTTGGCCTTAAAATAAATGTTAAAGGGACTTCTTTAACTGAAAAGAAAGGGCACTAGTTAGTAACAAGAAAACACATGAAAGTATAAATCTCACTGGTAAAGGTAAATATATAGTAGAGTTAGTGGATTAATCACTTATAAACTTAGTGTGAAGGGTAAAAGACAATAGTAATAAAATAACTGTAGCTACAATAATTAGTTAAGGGGTACACAAGATAAATAGATTAGAATGTGACATCAAAACATAAAATATGGGGAAGAGAGCAAAAATGTACAGCTTCAGAATGCATTCAAACTCAAGTTGTTATCAACTTAAAATTGAGTGCTAGAAAGTTGTTATGTGTAAGCCGCATGGTAACAACAGAAAGTTGTTATGTATAAGCCTCATGGTAATCACAAAGCAAAAACCTATAGTAGATACTCAAAAAGTAATGAGAAAGGAATCTAAGCACACTACTAAAGAAAGTCATTAAGCCACAAAGGAAGAGAGCGAGAGAAGAAGAAAGGAACCACAAATCAGACAGAAAACAATTAATAAAATGGCAATAAGTACATACCTATCAATAGTTACTTTAAATGCAAATGGACTAAATTCTCCAATCAAAAGACATAGAATGGCTGAATGTATTTAAACCAAAAACAACAGCAACAACAACAAAACAAGATCCATCTCTGTTGCCTACAAGAGACTTACTTCAGACATGAAGACACACAGACTGAATGTGAAGGGATGGAAAAAGATAGTCCATGCAAATAGAAACCAAAAGAAAGCTGGGGTAGATATAATTACACGAGACACACTAGACTTTAAAACAAAGTCTGTAATAAGAGACAAAGAAATGTCATAATGGTAAAAAGGTCAATCCAACAAGAGGGTAACAATTTGTTATCAACATAGCATTGGAAGTCCTATCCGTGGCATTTGGCAAGAAAAAGAAATAAAAGACATCCAAACTGGAAAGGAAGAAGTAAAGTCATCACTATTTGCAGATGACATGATTCTATCTATAGAAAACCCTAAAGACTCCACCAAAAGACTGTTAGAAATAACAAATGAATTTCGTAAAGTTGCAGGATACAAAATCAATAGAAATCTGTAGCACTTCTATATACTGATAACAATCTATCAGAAAGAGAAATTGAAAAAGAATCCCATTTATAATTCATCAAAAAGAGTAAAAGCAAAAATAAACAAATGGGGGCTTCCTTGGTGGCGCAGTGGTTGAGAGTCCACCTGCTGATGCAGGGGACACGGGTTCGTGCCCTGGTCTGGGAAGATCCCACATGCTGCGGAGCGGCTAGGCCTGTGAGCCATGGCCCCTGAGCCTGCGCGTCTGGAGCCTGTGCTCTGCAATGGGAGAGGCCACAACAGTGAGAGGCCCGTGTACCTCCAAAAAAAAAAAAAAAAATGGGACTAAGCAACAAAAGGAAAAACAGTAAGTGGGTCTACATCAAACTAAAACTTCTGCACAGCAAAGAAAACCATCAACAAAAGAAAAGATAACCTGCTGAATGGGAGAAAATATTTGCAAATTAAGTATCGATAACATATATACTACTCATAAAATTTAATAGCAAAAAAAAATTTTTTTTAATGGACAGAGGATCTGAATAGAAATTTTTCCAAAGAAGACACACAGATGGTCAACAGGTACATGAAAAGTTGTTCAACACCACTAATCATCAGGGAAATGCAAATCAAAACCACAATAAGTTGCTTCATTTGCAAATATTTTCTCCCATTCTGAGGGTTGTCTTTTGGTCTTGTTTATGGTTTCCTTTGCTGTGCAAAAGCTTTGAAGTTTCATTAGGTCCCATTTGTTTATCTTTGTTTTTATTTCCATTTCTCTAGGAGGTGGGTCCAAAAGGATCTTGCTGTGATTTATGTCATAGAGTGTTCTACCTATGTTTTCCTCTAGGAGTTTGATAGTTTCTGGCCTTACATTTAGGTCTTTAATCCATTTTGAGCTTATTTTTGTGTATGGTGTTAGGGAATGATCTAATCTCATACTTTTACATGTCCCTGTCCAGTTTTCCCAGCACCACTTATTGAAGAGGCTGTCCTTTCTCCACTGTACATTCCTGCCTCCTTTATCAAAGATAAGTTGGCCATATGTGCGTGGGTTTATCTCTGGGCTTTCTATCCTGATCCACTGATCTATCTTTCTGTTTTTATGCCAGTACCACACTGTCTTAATTACTGTAGCTTTGTAGTATAGTCTGAAGTCAGGCAGCCTGATTCCTCCAGCTCCGTTTTTCGTTCTCAAGATTGCTTTGGCTATTTGGGGTCTTTTGTGTTTCCAAACAAATTTTGAAATTTTTTGTTCTACTTCTGTGAAAAATGCCAGTGGTAGTTTGATAGGGATTGCATTGAATCTGTAGATTGCTTTGGGTAGTAGAGTCATTTTCACAATATTGATTCTTCCAATCCAGGAGCATGGTATATCTCTCCATCTATTTATATCATCTTTAATTTCTTTCATCAGTGTCTTATAATTTTCTGCATACAGGTCTTTTGTCTCCTTAGGTAGGTTTATTCCTAGATATTTTATTCTTTTTGTTGCAATGGTAAATGGGAGTGTTTTCTTGATTTCATTTTCAGATTTTTCATCATTAGTGTAAAGGAATGCCAGAGATTTCTGTGCATTAATTTTGTATCCTGCTACTTTACCAAATTCATTGATTAGCTCTAGTAGTTTGCAAATGAAGCAACTGACAAAGGATTAATCTCCAAAATTTATAAACAGCTCATGCAGCTCAATAGCAAAAAAACAAACAACCCAATCCAAAAATGGGCAGAAGACTTAAATAGGCATTTCTCCAAAGAAGATATACAGACTGCCAACAAACACATGAAAGAATGCTCAACATCATTAATCATTAGAGAAATGCAAATCAAAACTACAATGAGATATCATCTCACACCAGTCAGAATGGCCATCATCAAGAAATCTAGAAACAATAAATGCTGGAGAGGGTGTGGAGAAAAGGGAACACTCTTGCACTGCTGGTGGGGATGTGAATTGGTACAGCCACTATGGAGAACAGTATGGAGGTTCCTTAAAAAACTACAAATAGAACTACCATATGACCCAGCAATCCCACTACTAGGCATATACCCTGAGAAAACCATAATTCAAAAAGAGACATGTACCAAAATGTTCATTGCAGCTCTATTCACAATAGCCCGGAGCTGGAAACAACCTAAGTGTCCATCATCGGATGAATGGATAAAGAAGATGTGGCACATATATACAATGGAATATTATTCAGCCATAAAAAGAAACGAAACTGAGCTATTTGTAATGAGGTGGATAGACCTAGAGTCTGTCATACAGAGTGAAGTAAGTCAGAAAGAGAAAGACAAATACCGTATGCTAACACATATATATGGAATTTAAAAAAAAAATGTCATGAAGAACCTAGGGGTAAAACGGGAATAAAGACACAGACCTACTTGAGAATGGACTTGAGGATATGGGGAAGGGGAAGGGTAAGCTGTGACAAAGGGAAAGAGAGGCATGGACATATATACACTACCAAACGTAAGGTAGATAGATAGTGGGAAGCAGCCGCAGAGCACAGGGAGATCAGCTCGGTGCTTTGTGACCGCCTGGAGGGGTGGGATGGGGAGGGTGGGAGGGAGGGAGATGCATGAGGGAAGGGATGTGGGAACAGATGTATATGTATGACTGATTCACTTTGTTATAAAGCAGAAACTAATTAAAAAAAAAAAAAAAAAAAAAAAAACCACAATAAGGTATCACCTCACAGCTCTCAGAATGGCTATCATCAAAAAGACAAGAAATAGTAAGGGTTGGAGAGGGTGTGGAGAAAAGGGAACTCTGGTGCACTGTTGGTGGGAATGTAAATTGGTGCCGCCACTCTGGCAAACAGTATGGAGTTTCCTCAAAAAATAAGAATAGAACTACCATATGATCCAGCAATTCCACTTCTGGGTATTTATCCACAGGAAAGGACAACACTAACTCAAAAAGATAGCTGCACCCCCATATTCATAGCAGAACCTCCCACGCCGGCAGGCAGTGCTTGGGAAAGAGGTAGAATTCAGGCTTCTGCAGGTCACACATTCTTCTCCCACTGCATTTCCCGCCTTCTTGCTACTGTGCCCACAGACCTTAGGTTGGCCTGAGAACTGGGCTTTCCAGTTCCAGAAGGTACATGACTGACACTTAGAAGGAACAGGGATTTGACCTTGCATAGAAAAGACCTCCTAAAACCCTCGATCCAGCTCTGCTTTCTGAACCTTCATTTGTTCAATCTACTGATTGTATAAATTACTGGGAAGGCTTATATGTCCCCTCAACCCTCACTTCAACAGGGATCTGTGTCCTACGAGGGAAGAAACCTTAAACTAAAGGGATAGACAAAGGCCAGTGGATGGCTGCATGTTTTTTAGCAGCAAGAAGGAAGAGCTGAGATCCTCCTGAGCCACGCCATTCAGTAGCAGCAGAGGTGGCAGTCGAACTCGTAAACCCCATGAATATCAGGGGCACTAACAATCAGACGGGGGCCATCCCTATGGCCCAGCACGGCCGGATCAGTACTGGCCTTCACTGGCTGCAAACATCCTCTGCACAGTAGCCTGAGCTGAGGAGGGGCAAGATGGAAACCTGCCCTCTGCCTACACTCACCCCAAACATTCTTCTCTGAGTAACAAATAATCCTAATAAAACTAATTATTAGCAGTGGATGCTAATAATGAAGCACCCCCCTTTAAAAATCACAAGCAAAAGACTCCAAACTCTACAAGTTATCAGCTCCTGCCAATCATAAAAATCAAGTTTCTTCACACCTTTCCACCCAAAGACAAAGGTGTTTTAGGAAGAAGCTCCCAGTGCTATTAGACGCAGATTGCTGTTCAGGCCTGACTTGTAGAAAAAAGACCACTAAGGATTGAGTTCAGTAGTTCTAAAAACTGGGGGTGTTATGGGGCAGACCACTTTGAAACTCAGAAAGAGGAGCTGAAAGGGGCCTCTCCCTCTAATCAGACACCTTCTCTGTCTCCTCCTTTTAAGACTGGTTGATCACGTGTACGACCCAAGAGGCTGGCTCAGCACCAGGCTTCCAGACTGGCTCTGGGTGTTCTCCAGAAAGGCTCGCATCACAGAAAGGGGGAGAAAGGAGAGGCAGGGCCAGTCCACGGCACCTCTACACCCACCAAGCAATTTCTAGTCCCTGTCAACACCCAAAGGAAGGCAAATGCAAGGTCAGGGTCCAGAAGTCACTATGAATTCCTGGGAGAAGATGAAAGTCTGAATGAGTGAAGCAGTTTAATTGACCTTCTTTTTTTATAAGCTCTGAGCAAGTGTACTGACATTCTGTCAGTTAAACTCCCTCTAATTACAAGGCACGGAAACAGTGACGATGCTCATAGAATGTTGCCCTCACGGCCATTTGAGATGTTCCCTCTAGGACTCAGATGAGCAGATTCTCCCCGGGCTGTCCAGACTCTGGGGAACAAGCGAGGTTAGAAGGGCTGATGTCCAAAGGGCGGAACTGTGGGCTGGTCATCAGACACAGCACGTGACTGGAACGTGAACGAGGAAGCCAGCGTGTGGGTAGGGCTGTGAACTAGATGGAGCACCAGAGCTGGAAGGAGTTCAGAGTTTAAAGACCAGCAGCGGGGGGGGGTGACTGAAACCCCTGCAGTGGGGCAGCAACCGCAGTGTGGGGCCCCACGTGCCTTTGAGGGGAGGGACATTGAGGGGAACGGGGTTGGGGGGGACCAGTAGGGAAGCTGCTGAGATGACCCCAGCTGAGGGCGGGGGGCAGAAAGGATGGCAAGGAACGAATCTGAGAGAGATTAGAAAGTAGAATTGCCAGGACCTGGGACGTGGTAGGGAATGAAAGAGAAAGAAAAATTTCATGCAACTCAACACCGCTGGCTTAGATGGCATATTATTTAGCAATAAAAAAGGAAGACACCAAAACCCACAATAACAGGGATGACTTGCAAATATGTTACCTTAAATGACAGATGCCACAGGGAGATCAGCTCAGTGCTTTGCGACCGCCTAGAGGGTTGGGATAGTGAGGGTGGAAGGGAGACGCAGGAGGGAGGGGATATGGGGATGTATGTATATGTATAACTGATTCACTTTGTTATACAGCAGAAACTAACACACCATTGTAAAGCAATTATACGCCAATAAAGATGTTAAAAAAAAATGACAGATGCCAGACTCAAAAGGCTACAGAGTATGTGATTCCATTTACATAATGTTCTGGAAAAGGCGAAATTATAGGGACCGAAAATAGACGAGTGGTTTCTAGGAGCTGGGCTTGGGACACAGTGTGACGACAAAGCTGTGAGGGCAGTTTTAGGGGTGGTGGAACTGCTCTGCAGCATGATTTTAGAAGTGGTTACACCACTGTGTGTTCTTACTAAAACCCATAGAGCAATGTGCTAAAAAGGTGAATTTTACGGTATGTACATCATAGCTCAATAAATTGGACCTAAAATTCATTTCTGTCTTGGGCACCTGGGTAGGAAATTATGCCATTTGCAATAGAACTCTGTGGAGTTGGCAGGCAGAAGAGGCTATCTGTTTGGAGAAGCTGAATTTGAGCTGAATGGAGTCCAGTAAGCAGCTGGACACCTGCGTGTGGAAGACGGCGGGGGAGTGGCCAGGAGCCAGGACCGGGGCGGGAGCAGCATCTGCTCACAGGGGGGCAGGGCGGTGGGTCAAGCTGCCAGGGTGGGAGGCTGGCTCTGGAAGAGGGAGAGGGGCTTGCATGGTTAGGGGGTCTCCTGCAGGATGTGATTTTAGGTGTCTTCCCTCCAAGTCCTTCCCTGAGATACCTCCACCCAGTGCCTGTATATCCTTAGAGGAATCTGACTTTAATTCGCCCCTTAACATCGTTAAAAGTGAGTGTTCCAGGAAGTGGTAACACAATGAGAAATAAAACAAGCCTGATGTAGTGATTACCTAATGTCAATGATTGCGGTCACATCCTCTACAGGAGCTGGATGAGAATTTAGGGGAGCGCCCTTAAAGACTTCCCATATTTCTCACATTTGTCTGTTTATCGTGATGTGTTACTTTCCCCAAACATTCGAAAATAGAACCCCTCGCTCCCCATAGAACAGCTATTAACCTCCTACGGAGGGTTCTTCCAAAGAGTAGTTTGGAAAATTTTGCCTTAGCCCAAAGGATGGCAGGCATTCCCAGCGCAAGTGCTGGAAAGGGTGAGAAGCAGTCCAGACCCGAGGTACCTTCTTGGTACCTGGAACTGTGCCTCTGACTGGAGCCCAGCTAAGCCGCAGGGGGCGGGGCGGGGGAGGCAGCTTCCATCTGGGGCCAGCCCGGGAGTCCCAGCACCAACCTCAAGGGATTACTGTAAGAATTCAAGTCCCAAATTGACAGTGGCTGCTCTTCTCTTCCTTTCCTAGTGGTTTTCTCCTGGGGGCCAGTAACGACATGGGACTGAGCTGGGGACGCTGGTGTGACGGAGTGGGGACAGGGCACTGATCTATTCGTGACCGTGAGGCACCCGCTTCATGGCCCTTTTTTGTTCTTCATTTTTCTCTCTTTTTTTTTTATTGGAGTATAATTGCTTTACAATGTTGTGTTAGTTTCTGCTGTACAATGAAGTGAATCAGCTCTATGTATCCTTGTACCGACTCACAAATGACACACTCCCGTTATTGTTAACTTTGCATGTTTTAATTGCAGCATAGTTGATTTACAATGTTGTCTTAGTTTCAGGTGTACAGCAAAGTGATTCAGATATATGTATATATATCTGAATATATTCAGATTCTTTCCCATGATATGTTATTACACGATATTGAGTACAGTTCCCTGTGCCGTGCAGTAGGCCCTGTCGTTTACCTATTTTGTATATAGTAGTGTTTATCTGTTAATCCCATACCCCTAATTTATCCCTCCCCGACCCCTTTTCCCCTTTGGTAACCATAAGTTTGTTTTTTCTATGTCCGTGAGTCTGTTTCTGTTTCATAAATAAGCTCATTTGTATCATTCTTTAGACCCCACAGATATGCGATATCACAGGATATTTGTCTTTCTCTGTCCTAGAGTCACCCATCCTGGTGGCTGTTCACGAGGCTGCACTTTGGCGGCAACAGAAACTGACCCAGGAGACTCCCTCCCCCAGGAACGAGTTTCCACTAAGACCCGGGATGGCCAGGGTTCTCGCTGGGGTCCCAGTGGCCATCATATGGACCACTGCAGAGCAGCAGCTCAGTTGTGAACAACCAGAAACAAGAAAGGCATGCGAGGACCCTGGACCTCGGGTGGTTTCCTCCCGAAGGAAAGAAAGTGCGCTCGGAGACTTCACCGCCCCGCTCGGGCCCCAGTCAGGGAGAAGAGAGCCACAGCGGGGAGCTGTGAGGGCCCGGGTTGCTGATGCCTTTGGAGCCTATAGGGGTTTTGAGCCCGGAACCAGTAAACCTCCCTGCTGCTCCTGTTTGGAGGTTTCATTCATTCGTTCACAGGTACTTGTTGAGTGCACGTGTCCACCACCCTTGCGCTGTAGCCGGACTGCAGGTGACAGGCAGCTCCCGCAACAGGAACTCCCAGTCCAGTGAGCCCGCCAGGAGCACAGTGGGGACCTGGGGGCTGCAGAGAAAGGCAGGGCCTCCCTGAGTCTGCACGTCTGAGGGCTGCTGTCCAGCGTGTACTGAACACAGGGAACAGAATGCCTTCTCATGGGGTTGCACCAATCCTGACGTCCACAGGGTATCTGCAGACCTTTTTCCAAAAGGCAAAGCTTCCACACAGTGAGTCAGAGGGGAGGACCGTCAGGACCCCTGCGGGTGGGGCAAGCTGACACTGACCACGAACCCGAGCCGTGACCACAACCCCTCAAAGTGCTCAGGGCGTGGAGAGGAGCAGAAGCAGCTTGTCGGAAAGGCTTCCTACGGAGTTGACATTGAACAAATACCTGGAGGAAGAGTGACAGGTGAAGAGAGAGGGGCTCAGGAGGGATGTTCAGAGGAGCCGGTGGTGAGGTGACAGCCCGGAGAACAGCCGGTTCCCAGCGAGAGTGCCCGAGGAGGACCCCAGGAGACCCGAGGTGGACAGCTGGCAGTGGGGCTCGTCTCTGTCCTCATGCAGCGGGAGGCCATAGAAGGGGAAGCATCCTAGGAGCTTGAACCATGAAATCAAAAAGTAGCCAACTTGGCAGCCTCCTATGAATCAGTATTTCCAAAGGAAATATTTCCACAGATGTCTTCAGTCTGACCGTTCCAAGTTTTACTACTTGTTATGGATCTTTTAATTCCAAGTTGATTTCCTCATTTCCTTTCATGGGCAAACCAACTTTGGTGCCGAGAGAGAGAGAGAGAGAGACAGAGACAGAGACAGAGACAGAGAGACAGAGACAGAGAGACAGAGACAGAGAGACAGAGAGAGGGAGAGAGAGAGAGACAGAGAGACAGAGAGAGAGACAGAGAGAGACAGAGAGAGAGACAGAGACAGAGAGACAGAGAGACAGAGACAGAGAGACAGAGAGAGAGAGAGAGACAGAGAGAGACAGAGAGACAGAGAGACAGAGACAGAGAGAGACAGAGAGACAGAGAGACAGAGAGACAGAGAGAGGGAGAGAGAGAGACAGAGACAGAGACAGAGAGGCAGAGACAGAGAGACAGAGACAGAGAGACAGAGAGACAGAGAGAGGGAGAGAGAGAGAGACAGAGAGACAGAGACAGAGAGACAGAGAGAGGGAGAGAGAGAGACAGAGAGAGAGAGAGACAGAGACAGAGACAGAGAGACAGAGACAGAGAGAGGGAGAGAGAGAGACAGAGAGACAGAGACAGAGAGACAGAGAGACAGAGAGAGGGAGAGAGAGAGACAGAGAGACAGAGACAGAGAGACAGAGAGACAGAGACAGAGAGACAGAGACAGAGAGAGACAGAGAGAGGGAGAGAGCGAGCGAGCTGTGGAGCAAGGCTCTCGGGCAGCAGCATCACTGCTCTCCTCCCCGCAGCCTGCAAGGCCCCCGGCAGAGCATGGATCACCAGGAAGGCGGCCCCCCCACACACACTCCCCTCATCCCAGGTGCCCGGGGACAGTCTTCCTGTCTGGAGTTGATGAGGCCACCAGGAAGAGCAAAAAGACCACGGATATCATTTCTTCAGATCCTCAAGAAACGCACTTCAGCAACACCCCAGCCTCTCACTGTCGAGTTTCAGGCACTCTGTGTGTGTGAGACTGGAATCCAGGTCACGACTCAACTGGACATCGCTGCCCCGGAACACTTCCCTTTTCATTTTGCCAGCACACATAGAACAATTACAAAGCAAGTGACAGGAAGGTCACATAAACCAAATCCAGCCATTCGGGCACAGCCAGAAATGTGTGATTCATGTTTGATGAGTGAACACCAGCACAGCAGGAGCACCCTTTACAGGGAGCCGTTTGGACACAGCAGATGGTGCCTGTCAGACCCCACGGTGCGCCCAGGCTGGAGAGACTCTGGGGACAGCAGGGTGCTCACGTCAGACTAACTCCTGCTGCAGACTCCTCTGTGCTTCCTGGTCAAGTGCTGGGGGGCAATTTAACCTAACTCTCCTCATGCTTGAAGTCACACCCAGCACTAAACCACTTACTTCCCAAAGCGCCCAACTCCACCAGGCGTTTACAGAGCCCCACCCTCAGTATCTGATCACACTCCATCCTGATTTCTGGCCAGATTTCTCCCCCGCCATCCTCCAGGTGATGTCTGGTCGCCCAGGCCTGCCTTCAGCAAAGATCGGGTTAGGTCAGTTAAAACAGAATTCCCCCTCACTCCTGGGGTTTCCTCTTAGGAATCCTCCATCCACTGACCCTCTCTGCTCCTTGGCTGTAACTTCCCACTTGACCACGCCAAATTCCTGGTGGAGCCCAGTCTCTCTCCCCACCATAAAATCCCATTACAGTGATCCCTATATCCATCGCGATGGCCCTGAGTAAAGTGTGTATTGCCATCTTTAACAAGCGACAGTTTGACTCTGTTTTTAACAACTTAACAATGGACGATTTTTCCTTTAACACCCACACAGTTTCTCAGGTCACCCCCAAAGTAATTCTAATCTTGCTCCAGCTGCTACATTGCACTCAAAAAGCAAAGGCCAGGCAATTAGCTTGCTCACCTTTCCTCTCCTTGGAAGCCACTTGGGGAGGAATAGAGAGAAATGAAGCGGGGTGTGTGAAGTCTGATTTAGCAAGTATTCATTCTACAGAACTGGCCTCTTCTTAGATGAGAACATTTAAAAATTTCCCCACTTACATTATTAATATCAGCACAAGGGGAATATAATCATGGAGATAAAGCTACCACGTCTGTGAAGAATAAAAATCACCACGTGCAAATAGAATCAAATAACCATCATGTGGGGATTATTCAAGGTCACAGAGACTTTGAGAACAGCCTCTTCAATGACAGAAGGAAATGGAGTTATTGGGAAAGCTTTGGTGTGTCATGAACTAAGACCCTGTGACTATTACATTTTAATATGTTCAAGGAAAATTGACATTTATAAAGAAGAGGAAAGCCAAAGGACCAGCAGAAAAGAAGTGACGTGGGCTCGGAGGTGGGTGGGCAGAGGTGAGGTCTGAGGCCCCAGACCCAGGGTTCTTCCCCTGAGACATGTGCTCGGGGGACAGAGCTGTCCTCAGCTGCCATGGGCCAGCTGGGTTTATGCCTTTGAAAAATGACAAAAATCACCAAAGGTAAGGGTAAGCTATAGAGCTAATGAAGTTAGCTTTCGATTCTCCAGGAGCTGACGGTTGGACTTGATGGCCTAGACCTTGCCTCTCATCCTAGCTCTTCCTGCATTTGGGGAAATATGTTGCTCTTTACCTGGTGGTGAACAACCATGCACAAAGCACATCAGCCAAATATTAGCCTCTCTGATTAAGGGTCTGGAGAGCTGGGGAAGAGTGTTTACATTGTCAATAGCACCAGCAATTTTGACAGTTTCGTGAATTGACTATAACGGTTATAAACCTGCTGTTCCTCGGAATCCACACAGCAGTTGAAGATCTGCTGAGCAGCTACTAAGGTCTGCTTTAGGGACTTGGAACCATCAGCATGGAAGATGTCCAGAAACATGTGGAAGGCAGAGCTGTGCAAGAGTTAAAGAGAAAACACAGATCACATCTAACTAGGGCAGAAACCTCCTTCCCAAACCCCCTTCCCAAGGATGTACCACCTTCCCTGAGACCCAAAGAAAAAGATTTTATGTAAGGAAAAAATTCAGCAGTGCACACACAAAAATGATCATACCAAAGGAACAGATATTAAAAGAGCTAAATGTTTTAACTCATATGATTGAGAACACAGCTGAAATAACCAGTAGGAAAGGGTGGAGCATCTAGTCTGTGACCCATATGGGTATATGGCTGCGTGAGATGCTCCAGCCCTCGGGAGCTTATAATCCCGTTGTTGGCTATAGAAAGAAAAACATGCAGGAAACAAAGGGTCATCTATTAAGGACAGAAGGCCATTGGGAGCTAAATTGTTCAATCCGAGCCCTTAAGGTTGTAGTTCAGGAAAATGCATGGTCGATGAGGGCTTTATGAGCAACTAAGGGCTCAGCTCTGACAGATGAGCAGGGCTGGAGCCAAGTCACAGGAGGACAAGGCAACTGCATGGGACTCCAGGTGAGGGATGTACCTCCTCCGCTTCCAGACAAGACGCTGCCTACAAAGGGGAAGCCTGATGCTTTTTCCAAGGACATATGGAAATTAAACATCCACAAGAGAGTCACTCTCCAGAGCAATCTTCTTGGAAACGGAGGTTGGCGGCGGGTAGGGAGGGGACGGTGGAAAAGGAAGAGGTTTTTTGGCTCTTTTTTTGCCTATCCGAGAAAAATAATCTCAGCACTTCAAGTTTCTCTTGCAAAGACGATTATCCAGTTTGTTCATCCATCTTCAAAGAAGGAGCATGACAGGGTTTTGAGCGTGACAGCCTTGTTGGAATCATAACAACTACTCTGATGGAGCTCTGTCTGCCAGGTACTTATGATAACAGCACCTACTTCATGGGGCTAGTGAGAGCTAAATGAAGTCATTCCTCTGAGCTTGGTCTCTTCCTCGGCAAAATGAGGAATATTGTCAGGAAATTTATGAGGCCACACAGCAGGGCAGCCTTATGGATGGAGGTCAGAGGTTAAACTAGTGTGTTTCCAGGGGCAGCAGAGGCTGCGTTGCTAATGTTTCAGTTAGCAGCTGGCTCCGTCTAACCTACTCGGCTCTCTCGGAGGGGGGGCACCTTGTGGGAGACACTGCCCTGTAGCCGCCAGTATCTCTCTGGAATGGCCTCTGGTCTTCCTGGCCTGATGCCCCTGCCACAGGGATGATGGCCCGCCGTGAAGGGTTTAGGATTCCAGAGCCTTCCGAAGTGCTCTGGGTCCTAGAGTTGGGATGGGTGTAGGTCTTTCCTCAGCCACAGCCCAAGCCTGGCTGACTGGTCCCCCTCCACTCCCACGAGGCTGCCCCCAGCACAGTGGTGAGCAGGCCAGCTCTGCAGCAGACCCCAGGGGGCTCTAGAGGACCCTATGGGCCTGGTGGTGTGGGCTCCAGAGCTCAGTTCCCCCAACTTCATCAGCTAACAGGGAAAGGAAAATTGCAACCACCGTGTCATACCACTCACACCCATTAGGATGGTTGCCATAAAAAGATAGAAAATACCCAGCATCAGTAGGATGTGGGTCAAACAGAACTCTCACATGCTGCCTTATGGGTATGACCACCCTGGAAAGCTGTTGGCAGAATCTAATAAAACTGCAGCCACACAGCCCAGATGACCCAGAAGCCCCACTCTGAGGCCTGCACCCACCAGAAATGCACACACATGCTCACCGAAACCATGCAGAAGGAGCTCCCAGCAGCACTATCCTTAATACTCCCCAACTGGAATGCCCATTAACAGAACAGAATGAGTCAATGTTGTGGTGTGTTTACACAAAGGCATATACTGAAGGGAAGGGAGGAACAGCCTACAACCATGCACGACCACTGAGCAGACCCAAAAGAGCACGGCCTGCACGATGTCCTGTTAAAGGGTAGAAAACAGACAGAACTCATCTATGGTACAGAAATCAGGAGAGTAGTTAGTTCTGGAGGTGAGGGGAGAGAGCCTGGAAGGAAACTGGAGGGGGCTTCGGGCTCCAGCGATAGCCTGCCTCTCAATCTGAGTGCTGCCCACAGTGGAGGGTCCACGTGCTCACCATGTCTACGCTTTCTGTTTGTAGATTTTACCTTAAGGGGCGCAAACACAAGCATGTGAGGAATGGGTAGGGACAATGGTTTCGCCGCAGGAGACGGAGTGAGACAGAGGGAAGGAAAGAGCTGAGAGGCCCCACATACACGACACGGGGAGGCGTCGGCCCAGCCCGTCCCAGGCCATCATGTCACCTGCGCCAACAGATCCTCCAGGGAGGCACTTCTCAGATTACCTGTCTCAGAGCTGCGAGGATAAGGCCGCACAAGCAGGCTAGGGATGAGTCCAGAGGGGCTGCAAAACCCAGCAGAGGCCTCTAGACTTAACCAAGGGGGGAGTGGGTGCTCTCCAGAAATCTGATCTGGGAACGTTAAGATGGAACCAGACACGTCAGCTGCTATCAGCTCAATGACCTCCAAGAATGGCCTGCCTGCTGGGAGGTTATTAAAAAGCCACCACACATATATTATGGTTTCTAGGTTTCTAAATAAGTTCCCAAATGCCCCAGCTCATGACTTCAAACCACAGGACAAAAATTTCTAAAGTTGATGGAGAAATTCTCCGTGTTTCAAAAGTATTATATTATTTGAAGGAAAAATACAGCTTTTTATAAACCAAGCTATAAAATAGGCTTTTGAAATAAGCTTTGAAAGGGATGGCAGGATTAGAAAAAAAGGCCAGATTCCCTATAGGTCAGGTCAGCAAAAATCTATGCCGAGGTTCAAAGTCCCAGAGGCGAGCTTGCTGCATTCGTGCTTACAGGAAGAGCTTCGGGTGGGAACTCTATAAATTATTTATATTTATAAAATGTATGGTCGCAGTGTGCACAAGCTGAGTGCCGCGACCATGGGTGTTGACCATGAGACTCTGATGACCATTTGGACGTCGGGGGTCCCAGGGGAGAAGAAGACACTCCTTGGTTACAGGGAGAAACGAGAAAACAAATTCTTTATGGGTGTTTACCTGGACACCAGGAATAGCATTCATGCTAACCTTGGCCTGGACTCAGATTTGAGGTCTGACCTCTGCAAACTTCTGTGGCACCCCTGCCCCTCGGTCAGCAAAGCAGCATCCTACCAGTGTGCGGAGCAAAAAAAGCCTTGGGCTGGAAGTCAGGAGGTAAGGGCCTTAACAGCCTAACACCTGGGACAGCCCTGGTTTATATCTGCTGTCTTCATGTAATTCCCAAAAGCATCTCCTTTTCTTCTCAAAGTGACCCAGTCTTTGAGATGTAAATTATATGAAGATGTACGTTGCAAAAACCCCAACTCCTCCCTGTCTTAGGATCCTTTCCAATGTGACTTTTCAGCTTCTCCATCAAAACATGGAATCTTTTTCCCCTTCTGGAACCCAGATTCATCTTACCACCTGGCTTTGGCCAATAAAACACAGAGGGAGTGATGAGTGATGTGTGCATTCCGTGCCGAGGCCTCAGCCTACCTCGTATGTTTTCACTGTTTCTCTTCGAGCCCCGCCCAGCTGCTGCCATGAGAACAAGCCTGAAGAAGCCCTCCGGAGGCTGAAAGACCCTGTGGTGCAGAGGTAAACCCTCCCGCCTGAGGCCCTGCCAGCACACCAAGACCCACAGGACCTGGCGCCTGCCGGGAGATGCGTGGTTCAGTCCAGTCAACACCAGAAACCGCTCGCAGCTGAGCCAGCTCACAGTTATGACCTGTAGGGTGGTTAGCTGAATAAATGTTTTAAATCACTAAGTTCCAGGTTATCTGTTATGCGTTCAAAAGCAACTGATAGAAACAGTCACTCCAGTTCTAATCAGCACTTTGTCTATAGCTGTCCCTGTGAACTTGGGCGAGTCCTTAACTGCTGGCATTGAATCTTAAGTGAAGAATAAATGCATTTTGTCAACGGGGAGCTAACACTGCCTGTATTCGTTTTTTATTGTTGTCGCAATGAATCAGCAAAAGTTCAGTGGCATGAAAGAACATTACAGGTCTGGAGGTCAGAGGTCCCAAGTCAGTCTCTCTGGGCTAAAGTTAAGGTATTGGTAGGGCCCGTTCTTTCTGGAAACCCTTGGGGAGAATCCATCTCCTTGCTTTTCTGGCTTCTGGAGGCCACATGTGTCCCTTGGCTTGTGATCCTTCCTCACATCACTGCAACCCTCTTGCTTCTGTCTGAACCCCCCACTTCCTGTCTGAGCTCCTGCCTCCCCCTGACACAGGTCCTTGTGATTGCAGATGGCCCAGGATAGTCTCTCCAGATTCTTAACTTATCACACCTGCAAAGTCCCCTTTGACATGTAAGGTAACATCCACAGGTTCCAGGACTAGGACTGGGCATCTCTGAGGCCATGACTCAGCTACCACATTGCCCAGGGACTCAGGGCATGTTCAGCACCCAACTGAGTCCTGGGGAAAGAGCACTGAAAAGAGCAGCTCCTGCTTTGAAGTCAGCAAGTTGGACTGGAATGATTTCCATGGATTCCTGAGCAATAACAATTGAGTATTCTTCACTTCTGTGCTGCCACAACTGCTCCGTACATAGTACATGTCATTGCCCAAAGGGCGTTACGAGAACCAACATTGTTCATTAAAGGCTTGAGGTCCAAGGGCAAGTGTTTCCCAGGGCCACACCTTAAGCCAGTCCTTTAGCCAGGATGTGTCACGTTCTACAGTCTGTACCTGAGGCAGGGATGGTTTCGCCAAGGCAGCTGGAAAGAGAAGTGGAAACTGAATGAGAGGGCTCATGTAAACTCCAGTCTGGGAGGAGGGATGTTCTAAATATAAGCTATTTGTTCAAGTGACACACTGTTGAGCAATCACCTATTTGTGGGGGAAGGTGCAAGAGAGGGCAGAGAACAGGAGAGAGAGCAAGAAAAGGATGAGGCATCGGAGAATGGGAGAGACAAGAACAAAGTGGAAGACAGGAGGAACAGCTCGGTTTAGAAAAGAGAATCTTATAAAATACCAAATGGCAGGGGGACCACGTGCAGGCAGCTCAGGCAGTGGGAGAGGTGGGGCCACCACCCTGGTCATCCTGCTGGGATCTACAGGCGTTTGTATCCATCACCACCCCATCTCCTTTTGTGGTTAATTACTTTTGAAGAAGCATTTATCCTCAGAAAAATATTGGAACATTAAAATATTTACATTTCTAGAAATGGTAGATGCTTGTCAAACTCGAATTGGGCAGGAAAACACGTGCTACTGAGAGAGAATCTAGAACTAAAAGTCAGATTCTCCTTCCCTGGGGATCCTTGATGCATGAGGATCCTGTGAAACATCCAATGTGCGGAAGACTCACAACGTGAATCAGAATAACAAGGACAATAACAAAAATAATAGCAACTAAAATTTGCTGAGTACGTAATATGCTATATACTAGGCTAGGAATTCTATCTGCATTACCTCATTTGATCCTGAAACAACACTGAGGGCTAAGTTCTGGACATCCTTCTTTTAAGATAAAGGACAAAGAATAAGATAAAGGATAAAGAACAGAGACTTCCTGGTTCTCATGGGATAACTGCAGCTGTCCAGATAAGAGTATATCCACACGTCCGACAAAAACATACAAATAACAAAGGAGTTCAAGTGAAACTACCCTTAAAAACATGATACAGCATGTCGTCCTCAAAAGGAGAAAAGTTCTGAAACTATAATTATCATGTAAGTAGGAAAAGAAGTATCAGAAACAAACTTGAGACAGCCCTAGAATCCATGCTGAAGTAGAGAATCAGAGAGAAACTACACAGGAAATAGAAGAGAATAGCAGGGGACTGTCTAGTTGTGGGAGAACATGGATAAAGTCACCCCCAGAGAGATGCATCCACCCTGGTTGGAGAAATTCTGAGAACAGCTCTGAGACCTGGTGGATCTGAGAACTGGCTAAAAGGGACAGGAAAGAAAGGACTTGAAAGTGTTTGGAATTTGAGATGGAAATTTGGGGAAAGCACATTCTAGAAGAGGGGGAAGAACTTGATTGTGAGGGGGAGAGAGGAAGCAAGAGGTAGAAATTAAGGATCCTATAGAAACAAAAAGAAATCACAGAATCAGGTAACATCCCCTCCTCCAGAAGGTAACATTTGTTGAAGAAATTGAACTTCACTATACTCAGAGAAGAGGTACACTGGAAATAGGAAACTTAGTAAGTCATGCAAATGCCTTACTCCTGACTTAAAAAAAATCATCTGTTATTGCTGGTCCAGGAAAATATAATGCATTTCAAATAACAGAAAATGGCAGTTCTTATACAAACATGTAAGAAGAAAACGGAACATGAGAATCTGATAAAAATTGTCCAGTCCTCTCCCAATTCCCCAAAAGAGCAGGGGAAAACTCAACCTCTCAACCTACATCAAGTATCATAGATATCCTTGAACAAAATTTTGAAGGTACTAAAAATATCTGAAGATGTGTCAAGAAATTTAGAAATCAAAAAGAACTTCCTCCAAGACAGAAAGAAATATGAGTTGATCAAACTCAGGAAAGAAACTGAAAATCATCTCAAAAATTAAGATTAAATTATAAGGGGCACAAGGGAAAATATTTTATTGAAAATATAATGAGAAGCGCTGAGGAGAGGAATAAATGTAGCCAAAACAATGAAAATGGAATTAAGAGAAGGTAAAAGGGATCAGAGAGAAAGTGAGATAGATGTAAAGGTAAGAAAAGAAGATCCAACAGACATATAATTGAAGTCCTAGAAAACAGAAAAACCTAAACAGCACTGATCTATAAAACTATAATCCAAGGATATTTTCTTGAAATAAAAGAACAAAATATATACCTTGAAAGGACCAACTGCATACCTTAAAATATTGAACCAGAATAGCCAACTATGAGACATTCTTCATTAAAACAATCATGCTTTAAAGATAAAGAGGAAAATCCTTCAGTTCTGAAGGTTAGAGGCCAAGCTGTTTATAAAGCAGAGGACATCACTTGGATTTAGACTTCTTGGCAGCAATACACAAAGCAAAACAAAAGTAAAGTATATCTTTAAAGTCTCAAGAAGATGTGAGCCAAGGAATTTTATATTAAGCCAAAGAGTCTCTCAAATATCAAAGGTATTGAAGAAGTTTTTAAAATGCAAGAATTCTAGAAACACAACATTCAGGAATCCTGCCTAAGGAGTCCACTTAAACATGAACTTCATCTAACCAAGAGATAACTAGGGAGATTTTGGCAAAAAATGCGTTGGTGAGCACTGAATTTATTTCTGTATAAAGACCAAGACATACATAAGGACAAGCATGGAGAAATAATATGAATCTTATATGCTATAACAAAGAAATGACAAAACCAAAAACCTAGGAGGAGGGAGAGAGAAAAGGAAATGTAAAATAAGTTTATTAATTGCCACATAGACAATGTAGTAAAAAATATCAAATCAAATACAATATACAAAAGTTAGCCAAGGGGAGAGGAGATATTTTTTATTCTTATAAAGAATACTACTAAAATAAAAATACTTAAATACCATAAATATAAAAATAAATATACATTATCCTGAGAGTGAAAAGATAAGCCACTGAATGTGAAAACATTTTTTCCAAATTATATATCTGATAAGGGTTTAATATCCACAATACATAAGAACTCCTACAACTCAAAAACAGACAAAAGACAAACAAAAAAAATGGGCAAAGGATTTAAATAGACATTTCTCCAAAGAAGATATAGCCAAATGGCCAACAGCACATGTAAAATGCTCAGTGTCATTAGGGAAATGCAAATCAAAACCACAGTGAGATGCCACTTCATACCTACCAGGATGACTATAAACAAAAATATGGAAAATGACACATTAGCAAAGATTTAGAGAAATTGGAACCCTCAATTTCTGCTAAGAAATCTTTAATTGCTTGTGGGAATATAAAACAATGCAGCCTCTGTGGAAACAGTCTGGAAGTTCCTCAAAAAGTTGAATATAGAATTATCATATGACCCAGCAACTCCACCCTTACATATATACCACAAATAACCTGAAAATGACTAAAACAGGTACTTGCATGCAAGTGTTCATGCAAGTGTTATTTACCATAGCCCCAAAGTGGAAAAAACCTATGTCCATCAAGAGATGAATGATAAACAAAATATGGTGTGTACATACAATGGAATATTATTCAGCCATAAAAAGGAACGGAGTTCTGACACAGACTACAACATGGGTGAACCTTGAAGTCATCGTGCTAAGTGAAATAAATGAGACGCAAAAGGATGTACACTGTATGACTCCACTCGAAGCATTCAGAATGGGCAAATTCATAGCGACAGAGAGTACAATAGAACAGAGGGTAATGGGAGCTGGGGGAGAGGAGAAAGGGGAGTTATTGCTTAAAGGGGATAGAGTTTTCATGTGGGATGTTGAAAAAGCTTTGGAAATACTGGCGATGGTTGCACAACACTGTTAATATAATTAATGCCACTAAATTGTACACCTAAAAGCGATTAACATGGCAACTTTTCTGTTAATATGCACTTTACTGCACACTCACAGAAGCAACTTAAAATCCAGACAGAAAGCAGACTGGAGGTTGCCAGGGACTGGAGGGAGAGCAAGATGGGGAACAAGCACTTGGTGAGCTTAGGGCTTCCTTTTAGGGGATGAAGCATCTGGGACTGGGCAGAGGTGGTGGTGGCACAACACTTGAGGTGCACTAAATGCCAACCAACTGTTCACTTTCCAATGGGTGACTTTATATTATGAGTGAGTTTTACCCCAATTTTATTTCTTTTAATTGGAGTATAGTTGATTTACAATGTTGGGTTAGTTTCTACTGTACAGCAAAGTGATTCAGTTACATATATATATATATATATACACACATATGTATATATATACACATACATATATATACACATACATATATATATATATATATATATATATATATATATATATATATATATGCTTTTTCTGGTTCTTTTCCATTATGAATTATTGCAGGATATTGAACATAGTTCCCTGTGCTATACAGTAGGTCAGTCCTTGTTTATCTAGTTTATACATAGTAGTTTGTATCTGTTAATCCTAAACTCCTAACTTATCTCTCCCCTCCTCACCCTTTGGTAACTGTAAGTTAGTTTTTCTATGTCTGTGAGTCTGTTTCTGTTTTGTAGATAACTTCCTTTGTACCACTTTTTTAGATTCCACATATAAGTGATATCATATGATATTTGTCTTTGTCTGACTTACTTCAGTTAGTATGATAATCTCTAGGTCCATCCATGTTACTGCAAATGGCATTATTTCATTCTTTTTTATGGCTGAGTAATATTCTGTTGTATATATGTACCACCTCTTCTTTATCCATTCATCTGTTGATGGACACTTAGGTTGCTTCCATGTCTTGGTTATTGTAAATAATGCTGCTATGAACATTGGGGTGCATCTTTTCAAATTAGAGTTTTCATCTTTTCCAAATATATGCCCAGGAGTGGGATCGCTGGATCATATGTTAAATCAATTTTTAGTTTTTTAAGGACCCTCCATACTGTTTTCCATAGTGGCTGCACCAATTTACATTCCCATCAACAGTATACGAGGGTTCCCTTTTCTCCACACTCTCTCCAGCATTTATTATATGTAGACTTTTTGATGATGGCCATTCTGACCGGTGTGAGGTGACACTTCATTGTAGTTTTGATTTGCATTTCTCTAGCAATTAGTGATGTTGAGCATCTTTTCATATGCCTATTGGCCATCTGTATGTCTTCTTTGGAGAAATGGGTGATTTTATATTATGTGAACTTTATCTCAATCTTTAAAAGCAACTAAAAATTAAATGTAAAAATGATCAAAGAAACAGATCACATTGAAACAGAGTACATATATAACACCATAACCACAATAAATATAACCTAAAATAATATGACAGATTTGAGACCAAAGATATTAGTCACATCAATCAATATAAATGGAATGGGCTCACCTATTAAAAGAAAAAGGTTTTTCAAGTGTGTCACAAAGCAAACCGAATGCTATGATGTGCACATCACGCTGAAAGCAAAGTGATTTAGAAAGGTTGAATATAAAGGTCCAGGAAAAGGTTATATCAGGCAATTGCAAACGGTAAGGAAAAAGGGTTATGATTCCTAGAGCAAACAGTAGAATTCAGGGGGAAATTATTAAACGTTTTTAAATGCTAATGTTCAACATCACAATGAAGATGTAATGGTTATGAATAACTATATACCAATAAAACAGCAACCACCTTCACAAAGCAGAAACTGCACTAATAGGAGATTTTAATATGTTACTCATAGTCCAAGACAGATCATGAGTGGGAAATATCTAAAAATTTAGAAGAACTAAAACAAGCAAGCCACAATGAATCAGGTAGAAGGCATAGCTATATATCAAAATTTACACCCTGATAAAAAACTAAAAATTGCTGTCCCTGTTAGGAGGGAAAGCAATGAGCAGAAGCAATCCTAGATGTGACACAGATGTAGGAATTATCAGACAAGAAATTTAAAATAGTGATAACTAACACGCTAAAGCCCCTGAGGAGAAGGGGGTTCGATATGTAAGATTAAATGAGATTTCAGTAAAGAGATGGAAATCCTAAGAATCAAATGGAAGCGCTAGAAATAAAAACTAAAGTTACAGAGATGAACAGTCTTCAGAGGTTTCATCAAACAGACCTGACATCCAAGAAAAGAATCAGTGAACTTGAAGTTGTCCATAGAAATACCCAAACTAAAACACAAAGGAAAAAGGAGTAAAAAGCCAAAACAAAACCAAAACTCAGAGCAGACAGTCAGAGAACTAGAGGGCAATATCAAGTATGTCATATGTATAAGCACAATCCCAGAAGGAGCGAGAGGAAAGGGCAGAATAAATACTTGAAAATATAATTGCTTTGACCTTTGATTGATCCTGGCTAGAAGAAAAAAAAAGCTATAAATGTATAAATATTTTTCTATAAAAATTATATAAAGCTATAAATATTTTGGGGACATCAGAGGAATGTTAATATGGACTAGACATCAGGTAATATAATTTTATCAGTGTTCTATTTCTTGAGTGTAATGGTACAGGGCTGTGTAGGAGCATGTGCTTGTCCTTGGGAGACGCATACTGATGTATTAAAGGGTGATGTTTCATGATGTCTGCAAATGGCTCGGGAAACAAAATGTCTTTCTAACTGTTCATCTAAAATAAAAAGTGTGAGTGTTGGGTGTGTGAATGAGTGAATGGTTATAGAGAGAAAGGTAGAAAGGCAGTTTGGCAAGACGTTAGCCTTTGGTGAATCTGGGAGGCATGGATGTGGACCACTGACACCTCCTCCAGGAAGGACCTGCGGGCTGCAGGGAGCCCCCCACCTTGGCCCCAGTGGTCCTGCTCTTCCTGGTGCTGCGAGGTTAGGGTTCAAAGCCCAGCCACTTGGCCCAGCGTGGGGCTTGCTCCACAGGGTGTACAGGGAGGCGTCAGGCTCCACCGCAGGCGGGCTCCTCTTCTGCCCGCCCTCCTCCCTCCTCCCTCCTCCACAGGTATTGATCCCCAATCAATACCTCGCAGACAAACTGTCTTGGCTTCTGCTTCCAGAGAAGCCAACACGTGGCAGGTGTTCATTGTGCTAATTTTTCAAATTTCCAAAGATTTAAAAGTTTTCAAAGCAAACAAATGCTGGGAGGAAGAAGAATCTGAAGCACATAGAAAAGTACTCTGCTCAGAGCCACAGAGCAGCAACAGTGAATAGTGAAGGCAGGATTCGGCCTGGGTCCCTCTGGCCTCTGAGCTCAAGCTCTTGGCCGTCATGCCATGCTGCTCCTCTCGGGGAGACGGCTTCCGACTCAGCAGGGAGCCAGCTATCCGTGCTCGTCTCCAGTCTGAATTCACCTTCGCCGCCTGCTCTGTGCAAACGGGTCTTGAAATGTCTTTCTTTGACAGGTGGCACAAAGCTTTGTCAGCGGAGGTGCCGGAGAAAGACTCCAGAGGGCGGGGCTTTCCTTTCGGGATCTGATGGGCTTGTTCCGCAGGCTCCTGCTCACGTGCTGCCCCAGCGCTCACCCCCTGGCGCCTCAATCTCCTCCAGCTCTCGGGTTCTGCGAGCCTGGCTCCTGCAGTGGATGCACCCCGCTCCTGCAGGATGGGTGGCCTGTCAGTGTCAGGCTCCTGCAGCGCACAGCGGTCACAGCACGTAGTGAGCTGCAGCTTCTTCCTAAATCCCCCTGGGCAGGTGGTTTGCCCCATGAGACGCTCTCC
This sequence comes from Hyperoodon ampullatus, assembly GCF_949752795.1. Lineage (NCBI taxonomy): Eukaryota > Metazoa > Chordata > Mammalia > Artiodactyla > Ziphiidae > Hyperoodon > Hyperoodon ampullatus. The sequence goes on from NC_136933.1 coordinate 2,147,224, forward strand.
CTGGCACTCCAGAGTACAGATGTCTAGCACGTTCTGGAGACATACGTCCAGCAGTGTCCACTGGCACAGAGGCACAGCACTGTATCTTCCTAAGGTCTGGATTTCAGCCCTGGGGGAGACAAGGACTCCCCCCTGGGTGCCCTTTCTCAGCACTAGGGGTAGTTGCTGCACCTTACATCTGCAACTCCTGTTTTCTTTTGCGCTTTCGTTACCTTTTACGTGTTATTTCAATCCTCTGTTAGTTAGTCATTTTTAAATGTTAAATTCTCCCTGATGAAATTACTGTGCGGTTTCTCTCCTGATTGGACCCTGTCTGATAGAAGTAGTTAGCCTTGTGGCTCTGATTTCAGATGCACCCAACCGTGAGCAGTAGCTTGCAGTGAACAGCGGCTGGAAGCGAGACCTTAGCTCCCTGACCGGGAATCGAACCCTCGTCGCCTGGGTGGAAACCAGGAATCTTAACCGCTAGATCAGGGGGGCCAGTGTCTAGAATCTAAATCCCCAGTCCCTGTCTACCTTGAAAGGAGGAATCTGACAAGGAACCAGAAGTTATAGAGGAAAGTAACATTAGAAAAGCAGAGTACGTGCAGAAAGACGCACGTGTGAACTCAGCGACAGAGTTGCGACAGTTGCGCCTTTGGGAAGTTTAAAGACTTTATAATGTGACAGGCTTCTGGGTCTTTGTCTTCTTTTTGGCCAATCGTATTGTTTTGTCCCCCCTGGCTAATCTGCCTCAGGACCCTCCCCTAGGTGCGCACGCACCCCTCAGTCAAGATGGGTTTCATCTCAAGCGTGTCTGGGAGGAAGAACAGCAAGACTTTTTATGGTCTGGCATCCCCTGCCTTTTTGACCCCGTGGAGCCTTCCTGTGTATGTGTAATGTCTCCCTTGCCCCAAGGATGGGAAGTGTGTGACCTCTTGATGTTTCAGCAGGGTTTAGCCCTTCTCTGTTCCTGCCATAGAAGTGTCCAACGTCCAGTTATTTACCCTATTCCTGTTGTTTCTTATATCAAAGTGCAGATCTGGAAATGCAGAGAGGAGACTGGTCATAAATATGTAGCCTGGAGCCCATTTGTCTCTTGCCTCAAGAAATGTAAACAGGAGGCTGGTAGTGAATGACTGGCCTGGAGCCCATCTTTTTCTCACCCTGGGGAGTGTGAACAGGAGGCCTCTTATAAATGTCTAGACTGGAGCCCATCTATCTCCTGCCTCAGCTCTGGGCATGGAACTTTGGGCTCACATCCTGGCTCCATCACTTACATGTGACCTGGGGCGAGTCATTTGTAAGGGTTAAATGAAATAATACATCCAAGTGCTTAGCACAGATTGTTTCCAATAAGTACTAGTTTTCACCATTGTTACCAGAACCATTATTTTTATCCAACAAGCTTACTGAGCCCCAAAAGTCAAGACTGAAGGTTCGTCTCAGGAAAATGGACTCCCAGGCAGGTACAACTGTCTAGCTTTAGAATTGAGCTGGGCTTTGAGGCGAATATGCTGCCTTGAAGGGGGGCTGAGGATGCTTTCAGGCAGAACCAAAATTCCCAGATCTGAGCTTTCATCTACCCCCGTCCATGGGCATGTCCCTCATTATGGGGGCAGAATCTGTTTGGGAATCGTGGGGTCACCTAAACAGGAAACACAGTGGCGAGCCACAGATCACACTGCCCAACAGCCAGCCTCTTCAGGTTGCAAACTCCACAACGGGGCTGCGAATTGTCTTCATTTCCAGCAGGGGGCAGCCCTGCTTCTAGGTCTCCCAGGGGACAAAAGGGAGGAAGGAGACCCAGGCTGTCATCCCATCACCTTGCTCTGGGGGAGCAAGGAGAGGAATCCAGATCCAGATTTCAAAGGTAGAAGCCAAAACAAAAATTCAGAACAGACTTGCTCATTGGGTCAAACCGTACACTCTTTTCCAGTAAGTTTCAGCAGTTTTTAACTTTCAATTAGATCCCTATTATACTTTATATCATTTTTACTGGAATTTTCCTCTGAAGCTATTTGGCAGTATTGTGTCTTATATGTACAGGTGCAAGTAATGCTTGGCTGTATTGTTTGTTGGTATTACTGGCAGAAGAAATACTTGTTGGATGAATGAATCATGTCTGGGTGGTTGGTGTGCCTGAGTCTTGATCCGTAAATGAGTTTTCATTGATATGATATCATGTGCTATGTGAATGTGTGGGAAATCTCAACTTAATATGTATCTAGAGCAGTGCTGTCCAATAGATGATGGCAATGTTGAGACATGTATGTCATGCAACTAAGAAACAGAATTTTTAATTGCATTTAACTTGAATTTAAATTGCCACATGTGATTAGTGGCTACCACATCAGTAGCCACTTTCCTAGAGGACTGAGACCATAACACAAGTAGACAGCATAAGTGCTAAATGATATGTGTTGACCTCTACATGCAGACTGGAGGTTGTCAAAGCAGCCTTCTCCAAAATTGTTCTAAGAGTTACATTACAAAATCAGCGCATAGTGGATGAGCTGAGATATATGCTAAAACGTAATTCTTCCTGGGTCAGAAGCAGGATGAACAAGCTGGCAATTATCATTAATGGAATTAATACTGTAGGTAAGGTAATATTAGTTAATATTATCTATTATTATTATTACAGGGCTTGCTAAAGGCCAAGTGATGTGCTAGGTATTTTATATGTATTGATCCATTTAAGCCTCATAAAAAGCCTATGAATTGGTTATTATATTATTCTTCACATTCTTAAATTGTGGAAACAGGAACAGAGAAGTTAGATAACTTTCTCAAGGTCACACAGCCAGTAAGTGGCAGAGTAGGGAGTTAAAGGCAGCTCCTCTGGACTCCAGAATCCCTGTTCTTAACCATTTAAGAACAGAGGTCTTGTGAGGCCATGTACATTGAGCACTGCCCAGGGTAGCATCCACCCCAGACCCTGTGGTTCCCTGTGGTTTTGCTGGCGAGATGGCCCCTCAGTGGGGCGAAGTGCTGCAAATGACCTCGGCCAGAGGGCTCGGCCGAGAACACCTAATGGCACCCTCTGCTTCTCTGAGTCCATCAGACGTGTATTTATTTATTAAATAGCTGCTCGGGCCGCCAGGTACATGGCCAGCACCTGGCACGCAGCTGAACAAGGTACAGCTTTCTGCCCTTGAGGGGCGAAGTGCAACACAAATTATAATCTGACTCCACTGCAGATCTGCCTGAGCGAGAAAGCGTCTGTCTCCACAACAGCAGCGTTCCAGGCCACGCTGGCACTTGGCTTTACACTTCCCATCCCTCGTGAGCTTGGTCAGTGTGAATGAGCTTCCACGGGTCTGATTAACTCAAAGATATTGGCAAGATCCTCTTTTGGGCCAAGAAAGGGTAAATTCCATGAGGAAATGCTACCCAGAGGGACCCCCCAGGTAGAGCTGTCGGATAAAATATAGGATGCGCAGTTCTATTTGAATTTCAGGTAAACAATGAATACTTTTTATAGCTTAAGTGTGTCCCAAATACTGCATGGGACATTCTTACACTCAGAAAGTATTGTTATTTATCTGCGATTCAAATATAATTGGGCATCCTGTATTCGATCCGGCAGTCGCAACCCTGGCGGGCTGCGGGGAAGATTCCCCCGGACGCACTCTTCCAGGCCACAGACGCCTCTCAGGGATGTTGGTGGCACGGCCGGAATGCCGTCATAGCTGAGGTCGAAGTAGCTCTAGTCGGGGCAGGAGGGGCAGGGTGTCCTGACAGCGAGGGTGGGAAAGTGGACTGACAGAGGGAGCGTGGGTCAGGCTGGGCCTGGGGGCCTCAGGGGAGCGAGGCCGCGGGCGCAGAGAACTGTGAGCGGGGCTCCGGGTTCACGTGCACGTACGAGGGGCCCCCTGGCCGCCGCCACCGCGGCGCCGCCAGCGCACATTTCCCTACGCGGGGGTGGTGGCCCGGCCTCCCTTCTCGGTGGGGACAGGGAGAGGTGCGGGCACAGGGCAGCACTGTACTGAGCCCAGCGACTCACGGACGGCTGCTCGTGGCCTCGCGAGTGACCAGAGCAGCGGTCCTCAGGTCCCAGCTCTGCGCACAGCGTCACCCGTGCGCTCAGCCTCCGGGACGGCCGCAGGGCTTCCCAGGCCGCAGCGCGCGCCAAGCCCCGGGCGTGGGGAAGACGCCCACGCCTCCGCCTCCCCGGGTCTGGAGGGTCCGAGGCTGGGCGCGTCCACGCGGGGCCAAGGACGCGCGGCCGGGCCGGCGGGCGGCGGTTCTCAAGAAGGCTGCGCGGCACAGTCGGGCGAGCGTGAGCCCGGGGCCTCAGCCGCGCCCCAGACCGGTTCGGTCAGACGTGCCCGGCGGGACTGGGCGTTTGGATCCAGCGCGGGCCGTTTGCTGCCAGTTCGTCCTGCAGGTGGAGATGGACGCTGCTGAGGCGTTAAAATGCCGCGGAGGAGCTGAAGACATGGGGCCTGATGCAGGCTTTCCTCCCCTGGAAGTGGGGGACGTCGGTGCTCGGGCACCCAGCCCCGTGGAGATGGAAGGAGGGCCGGGCGCGGAGGGGTCAGCCGGGTGCCGCGCACCTGAGCGCCGGGTATTCGGTGTAACGGCGTCCCTTACCGTGTTTCCTACAACCCAACCTCTACAGCAAGTTTCTCTGGGTCCTCGGTGTCCGCCCCCAGCCCCTGCCCCGGCGCCAGCCCACGTCCCAACTCGCCTGTGGGCGGAGGACCTGTCTGTCATGGCAGCTTTGAGTGGACAGCCCTCTCTTGGGTTCACTGTTGTGTTTCTCCTCGTAGGTTCCACTAACCAATCCTACTCACCTCTCAGGTTGCTGCAGCACGGCTCTCCTTTCCCTCCTACACGCGACTCGTTTGAACATCCCTGGTCTGTCATGGGCTGGCCGCCCCCAGCGCATGCGTGTCCTCGCACGTCACTGTTCATATTTCTGCCATCCTGGCTGCTGCTTTTACTCCCTCTGCTGTGTTCGCATAACCACGATTCAGGGCAAGTGCTGCAGGCGCCGTCTCCCTGATAGAGGGCAGCGTCTTAGGAACCGCACTGTGTCCCGGCACAGGCTGCCCGGGACCCTGGGCACTGGCGCCCAGCTCGCTGGCATGGAGGCCGCAGCCTTTCTTTTCCAGGTGTTTGCTACACTAGGCAACACCAGGGCCTACCTTGGCCTTGATCATTGTTTTTAATAACTGAAGTGTAAGATCTTCACTCTTACAGTTTACATTGTTAATCTGAACCATTTCCCTGCTTGATGAGATTTTTTTCGAATCCTGATTCTGTCATGCAGTATAATCATTCTCTCCCAGCTTTATGACATACACATTTTTAATAAACTCGCTTTTTGTAGCTTTAGTCAAGTTATTAATTAAAATGTTCAATAGATGGGGCCAAAAAGGCAAGCTCACAGCAGGATCGCCCAGGTGGACGTGTGCCTTTAATTAGCACCGTTCAAGTGGTGACACTCTCACCAGCTGTACTAATGTCCAGATCAGACTTCTCCATTTTGCCCAGACATAGTTCATTAAAGACCCTGTTAAATTCTTTGATGATAAGGCTCAGATAGTCTGCCTACTGCATTTTTCTAATCTACCTAATCTTACAAAATTCGAAATGAATGTGTCTGAAATGGTTTGTTCTTGGGGAACCACGTTGGCTTCCAGGAACCGCTGCTTCCTTATCACTCAAGCTAAAGCCACGACCAGAGTTAAAGTCAAGCTCACTGTGCATCCAGAATTCACACTCTTCTCTAACAGGAGAGAGGAATTTCCTGCTGCTGACAGCCTCTCAATAAAAGCTGACAGTGACTCAGCAGTCTCACCGGAAAATCCCACAGTGTATGCAAAGGACTTAGTCTAGAGACAAGAAGTTTTTAGACTTGCTTTTTTCATTACAGTATATTAATTTTCTCTGTGTTTTAGTTTCCTCTTATGCATGTTCATCTTTCAAAAATGATCTCTTTGGTTCCTTTCGTTCTAATATTATTAACTGTGCAACAAACAATATGACAAGATACAGAAGACTCCTGGCTCCAGAGGACAGACAACTGGGCAGTGAGGATTCATGGCTTGTTTTGTTGTTGAATTTCTAAAATCGAGGTATAACTGACATATGACATATTACTTCCATGTGTGTGACATGATTCAGTATTTGTATAAGGGGATTCACATTTGAGGGATTTTTAAAATCGAGGTATAACTGACATATGACATATTACTTCCACATGTGTGACATGATTCATTATTTGTATAAGGGGATTCACATTTGAGGGATTTTGGTGGCAGGCCACGCCCTCTCCTGCCCCCCAGCCATCCATCCCTGTGAGAGTCACTCCGCAGGGTTTTGGTCTCCAATAACTCCAATATGCAGAAGTTAAGTGATTGGGGTGGAATCTTATTTTTCTCATTTTCCAAGTTAACAGATGTTATTTTGGGCATCAAGTTAGGTTAAGAGAACGCACATGCACACACAAGGCTCCACAGAGCAGGGGTGAGCATTGCACATTAGGGCGACAATCACCCCTCGGCCCCTCTGCCTTGGTGGGAAGGCTGGAGTGGGACGCGTGTAGATTCCTGAAATTACTTCAAAAAGCTTCATCCTTCCCCCCTCGGAGCCCCTGATGAAGGCAGCAGCAGGCTTCGCACACACGCGTTCACAGAGCCCAGCGGAGGGAGGCAGGGTTGACACTGTGACTTTCTCACCTCCCCAGCCAACTCTCACTGTGGGGCTTGTGGTTGGCTTTTTATGCAAGGGGGTGTATGTACTGTGTTGTGTTAGTTGTTAATTAATTGGGGTTCAAACTAGCTGCTTAATAAATAAGCAAATAAGAACATTCCCCAAAATGACTGAAATTTGTTGGATTTATTTCTTTCTAAAGTTTGTACATTTACATATATCATATACATATTTTAAATCCTTCACTATTTTGCATGATTTCTATTACATAAAAACCATTTAAATGCAATAAATTTTGTTGTTGTAAAACAACAAATTATCCCCAACTTATAAAAACACAGGAACAGTTATATTCATGAGCATTTACACAGTAGAGAAATGTACTCTATACATCACAGCTTCTATACACATCAGGTGACTCACTGGTCTGCACGGTCAGCTTTCCTTCAACAACGGTGAGATAGGGTAATATTTATATACAACCATTTTAATAAAAAATAAAGCGATCGTAAAATGTAAACTTAATTTTCAAACTATTCTTTAAACACTTTAACAATATCCACATAAATTACTGTTCCATTCAAAAGATGACCACCATAAATACCGTGATTCTCTAGGAGACAGCGTTTCTCGAATCTGGTGGGCGACGGGGAACAGGTTTCCTAAGGAGTCGGTGCCGCGGGCTCACCCAAGTCTGCCAGTGCTGACAGTCTGGCCACTGAAGAAGAGTAGGCTGCTATTTTATCGCTAATTACTTTCACGATTTCAGGGACATATGGCACCAGGACGACAATGAAACTGAAGTGACTGGTGGAGAAAGCTCAGAAGGTGAGGGACTGACCCACTCTGCCAATTAGTGTGAACCCTAGTAAACATAACCCAGTTAATAGGTTGGAAAAGTTCAAAGCTTGTTTTATGTTAAAGGATACAGACCTCTGCCCTCTGCCTGCCCTACAGTAATCAAGGCTTCAGCTCTCCACTGCATCAACTTCTGCTCTAGAAACAGGCTCCGAAGCTGGTGGGGGTGGGGTGGGAGAAGGAATGCAGGGAGGCACTGAGGCCTCCGCCCAGCAGGGCTCATGGGGCCTGGGGAGAGCCGCGCGGCGGCGGGCTGCGTCCCTTGACCCTTCCGCAGAAGCGAAACCTTATCCATTTCCAGAAATCCAGGTGCAGAGGCAAAGAGATCATCCAGCCCCGGTTACAGTTCAACCTGCCATCTTGTTTCTTGCAAAGGCAAAATATACGGTCTTGTCTTCAGTCAGAGAATTGTTTAATGCCTTTGTCAAGCGTCACTGCAGTGACTCGGTCACCCTCAGCAGGGTCAGCCCATGAGGACAGCGGGATCCCTGCAGCCAGGGAAGGCGCACGTGGACCAACCCTGGGCTCCTAGGAGCCCAGGAGGAGGGAGGCTGGGAGGAGCCCCTCTTTGCAGAGAGGTGCATGCCGGCCTCTGAGGGGGCGTCCCAGCAGGAGCCCAGGCCCACAGTGGGTCCTGCACTGAGCTTGTGCCTGGGGCTCCCCGGGGGGGCGCTTGGGGAAACAGTAAGGGAAACTCCAAAATTCTCCCTAGTAACCAGCATTTTCAGGAATTGACAATAAGGTGCTTATCTTTATAGCACTATTCGTGAAAGCTGAGCCTCCACCCTGCGAAGGGAAACCCATCGTGGCCAGGCTCCTCCCCTTTCCAGCCCCACCACCAGCTCAGAGGGGAGCTTGGCGGGGGGCAGGCTGTGCCCCCCGCTCTCCGTACTCCCTTCTCAAAGGAACCAGCTAGAGAGCGAGCAGCAGCGCCACTGGGACGATGGCCATGCCAGCCACTGCGGGACGCCGGGGAGCGAAGGTCCACCAGACAGGAGATGAGCGTCCCCCAGCTGCCAGCCACCCGCCTCCCCACACAGCATCTCAAGGTCAGATGCGGGGCTCCAACTCCCGCCCGCCCGGGAGGGGCCTGCGGGCCGCTGTCACCTCGGTCCACACCTCTCGCCACACTCGGGCGCTCTGGGTCTCAAGTTTATGTCACTTAGGACACTCGCTGTGTACACGTGTGCGAGTGCATGTACACACTGCCGAGGCTCCACGTGCGCCAGATCTCTCAGAGTGGAGGACAGGCCACAGCACGTCTCCCTCAGCGGAAGGCAAGCGGCTCACACACTCCCCACATGCCCACTTTGACTCTTGTTCCTACAGCTTAAGAAAGGGTCCTAATGGCATTAAAAATCAATGAGCATGCATCCTCCCCGCAGAGGAGACGTTATTATCCATGCCCAATGGTTACCTGGCTTTGTATTAAAAGTCCAAACATTTCACATGATTAAGCCCCAAAGCGAAACTTTAAAATTTTCCTACTCCTGTTGTATGTGATTTCTGAGTCAAATGGACGCTTCTGCAAATCACTATAGTTCTTAGAAGGAAACACACTTTTGTGGAACAGAGACCCTGCTGCGCAGCCACAGAGCCAACTCACGGCGGGGTCAAAAACAGATTAGGAAATAGGATACATTGGCAAAAACGGTTTGAGACTGCAGAGTTAATTAAAAAAACGCAAGTGTAACCACGACCACTACTGCAGCCTGGAGCTGAAGCTGAGCCTCCCAGCCCACGACTCCCACCCTCTGAACTGGACACGAGGAATGACAGGCAGTGTGCGTAGACGAATACACTGCACTCGACCACTCACTCACACACACTCAGTTTTGCTTTAAATATTCCAACATGCTGGCTAATAAAGTTTTAATCTCTAGTTATCTAATACTTATATACTTTAAGATAGGCAGTAAGCTCAGACAACTAAGGCCAGTGGCTCTTCTTTGGGGAGAGGCCGGAAAAGAGACCTAAGTATAAAAATACTAAAGTTTTAAGCTGGTCCATAGCCTGTCCTAAAATGCTTTTACCTGTGTCTAGATGCTAATTTGTGCAACCGCAGGCCTGGAGGGCAGTCCCAGACCTCCGGAAGCCCTGATCTACTGCAGGGCTGGCGATAGTTCTTTCAGGTGAAGAGGATGAGGACGCGGTGCTAGGAGGGTGGTTGGAGCTGCTGTAAAACAGACACAGGAACGTAAAGGATACGCTGGGTACTCAGCTAATTCTTCTGAAAGCTCTATTTTTCTGGACTAATTACAACAATAAAGAACGTGTGCTTTAAAGCATCACATTTTGTAATAAGCCCCAAACTGTCAGTTTGACTTTATGTTTAAGTGCTCTTAATACTGAAGTTGCTAAGACTGCACAGGCTGCCTGTGTGTTTTTTTTTTTCCCCTTTCTTTCTGTATATTTCAAATTATAATGAGCTACAGCCCCACCCCGGGTATTGTACACAGTACACTGAAATAGTTTAACAAAGTTAGTTCAGAGCCATTTTTGCTCTGGTGACTCAAAGCTCACAGACGCAATTTTCTAGCATAAAATCTTATCATTAAAAAAATTAATCAAAATATCATTTGAATTTAAGTTTAATAAAACAGTACCACTGTATAGACTCTCAAAAACTGCATTATATATTCAATCCTATGAGGTTTTTACTTGCTTTTCATATCACACTGGTTAAGGACAAAAAATAAATTTGATGTACATATACCGTATACTGATGTACAATCTACACGTTGATACAATATAGATACATACAACTATAAATACCCACAACTACGACATTGGCAGGTGACAGAAGGCATAGTCTTTGATGCCTGACATAGTATCAATATTCTCCAAAAGCCTGCAACACTACAGATACACACGTAAATTATAAAGGATGAGCCAAAGAGACCTAAGGAAACCTACTGTATCTACAACTATTTAACTTGCGATATTTTCTTGCCATTGCAGGCAAGTCCACAGACGGTCATGCAGATTCACATCTTTATTGGCACTCTCTATCTGGAGACATTCTCTCTGCAGGCAATGGCACTCACTGTCCTAGGCAGAGGCTGCCCGCTCGGGCTTTGGGTACTCTGGGCACAAAAGGAAAACGGCAATGGCTTTGGACCTCGGTCCCCCTTTGGAGAGTGAGACACTGAAAAGACAGCAGAAGCGGTGACAAAGCACCTTTCATCACTGTTGGGTTATTCTGTGTGGGCTACTGGTCTCTGAAGTCCTCTGGGTAACTTGGTACTATAAGATGTCCAAGGCCAGTGGAGACACCTGCTGCCCGGGGCAGACTGCTGGCCTGGGAGAAGAGACAGCCAGAAAGCTTTGGAACCAGGAAGGCCCAGAGGCTCATCTCCTTACAAAAGCTGATCTTCTGTCAGAGTAACTCAGATGCTCCATGAGAAAAGCAGGCGCTAGTTAAGCCCACACTAGTCATTAACCAGGCTCTACTGTGAACAAGTCCTGGGTGCCACTTTGATTCCTGTTGAACAGCGCTAATCTTGTAATTGCAAAAATTCTGACAACTGAAAAGTGAAGGGATCAGGAGGTTGTCCATTGTTGCAGCTAAGGAAGGTGGCTCCCCACCTGCTGAACCCTTGGCCCAGGTCTGCAACAGCTGCACTACAGAGCTTTGGACCACGAGGCTGAGAACGCCCTGTGAACTTGGCCTTAAAAAAGCTTAACGGGTGACTACAAGGAAAAATGCCAAAGAATCAAATTCCAGTGACCACTAACTAAACCCAAGAAAGTGGTCAACGTAAGACAACGGAGAAACTTCTTTAAGGTCCATTTTCTTCCAATTGTCTATGATTAGGGATAAAGGCAGAGAAGAGGTGCAGCTCGAGGCCAAAGCAAGCCCTGCCCTACCTAAGAATGTCTTCCCTGGCTCTTTCTGTGCTGGAAGGACAACAGGCCACGGCTGGCAGGAGGCTCCTTCCCTGCTGGGTATGCAAACCCCTCTGCAGCCTCAGGGGTTCTGTGCTTTGGCCACAGGGTGAAACACGAACACAAGAGGCCAACCCTAGATTGGCCTTGGAGCGCCCGCCAAGTTTTCTCTCCCAGAATTAACCCCCTCACGTCACTTCTGACCAGGAAACACTCATCTTTGGAATGAGGATCACAGCCGGAGAAGCAAAGACGGTCCTGCACAGGCGCTCTCCTTCCTCTTTACACAAGAGCAACAGAAAAGGTTCACATGGTCCAGGACCGCAGTCCCCCAGATGACTCTCCACACGAGGTAACTAAAATGTGCAGAAGTGCTGCTTGGTTTAATCAGGCATTACTAAGAGTCAGCAAATGATATCTGTAAAAAGCATACTTCAAATAATGTCTATGGCTGGCAATAAGATAAGGACTCTTGGAGGCTAGTAGTTAGGTTTTGATTGCTAACAAGGAATTCCTGACCCCTCCCTGTAAATGTCAACATGTGAGGTGGGGGAACACACCCTGAGACACTTCGGTTCCGCACACGGCTGCTTCTATGGACAAATCGGCAACAAGACCGTCACCAAGGTATCTTGATGACTCTCAAGACTTTCTATACTAAAAATTAATATTAGGTGTATTTCTGCGAAGAGGAATAATAACTTATTAGATGGAGAGAGATCGCAAGGCTCCTGGTACTGAGGGATGGTGAGGGATGGGGGGCAGTACCTTCAGAAGGGGAGGGGGCTCCCCTGTACCGTGAACTGGGTGGCAGGCATGGAGGACCTGTGAAGCGGAAGGTCTTCAGTCATGTCTCCTGACTAGACACCACGGGAAAGAAATGATCACAGAGGAGACCCTGGTTGGCTATGGGCAAGGCTCTCAGGATCCTGTCACAGGAGGGGCCTTGTCTCCTACAGGATAAGCTCTTGGCCTGTGAGGGGCACTGGCACCAGACAGTCCAGAGGCCTCAGGGGGAGGTGTTCTCAGCCCATCCCCTAACAATGGCAGTCTGGGATCATGGCTCACAAGATAAGCTTTGCAGCTGTTTTTCAAGATAAACTATGGGAACACAGTATATACCACAGCTTCAAAAGTGCCCTTCTCATCTGTCTCTCTATTAGCATATCTAGAAGTTCTTGGAGATAACATTAGTGGGTCACACAGTGAGCACAACGCCATCGTGGTGCTGATGCTGACTGGGCATTTCAGAGCTGCTCGAGTGTCTAAACACGGCAGCAAGGTACCATTCCATGTCTGGTACAGACTCTAAGTGACACACACGGAGACATTCGACATACACAGATACACACATACTGGGAGCACACACATTCAAGCCAGTCAGGGATGTTGATTCTTCTTTAGTTATTGAAGCTCAGAGATGACATGGTCTAGGTACCTCTCTCCCCTCTGCTTAGGATAAAGATCTAGGCAGAAAGCACACACACTGATGATTCAGATTCTAGGAAGAAAGACTATTCCCTTGTAGAAACCTTGGATTCAGTCAGAAGCTACAAAGAAAGAATCAGGTACATGGGCCATGTTGGTAACTACCCTGTTTGTTTCTAGGTCTTGAAACAAATTTAGTCACTGCCTTTACCTAATAAACAAGATAGAGGGTTAGAGGGAGTTTTTCAAATGTGTGGTAAAAACACCACAAAGCAAGCAGCTACAACCTTAGGGAGGGTTTTCTCTTTTCTGGGCACCAGCAAATATGGGCATTTCTACAGCTGAAGGAAGTGCATGTTAATAAATAGTCCTGCAGAAATGCTGGTGCATCAGAACAAAATACCGCTAGAAAGTACCATGGTTCAGGAGCAGGTTTTCTCTAATTCCCCGGAGCCATGCTGCCCACGCAGAGTCCCTGAGCCTCTGGTCACACAGCACCTTAACTAGTAAACCGAGTAGAAAAGAGCAAATCTCTGTGGGAGAGAAAAGAACATTCGAAGTGATTCCATTCGCTCTGAACTTGTGGAGATTCTAGGTTTAAGGATCACAAAGTTTTCAGGTTCCAAAATCAGAAAGTTCTAACTCACAGTGGGCTCAATTTTCACTCCTTTCTCCTCCTCAGTAAGAGAATGTTCTGTTTATCACCCTGAATTTCAAAGGGACTGTCCCTGGAATAAGCTTATGACTGCTCTGAGCAGATATAAAGAAATGATTTAGAATCAAGGATTTATTTCAGGGGGCAGTTCAGTGCAGCAGGGTGAAGCGGCTTCACAGAGGCAGAGACAAGAACAGACTAAGGGACTCTGTGTTTGTCACCAGGAGATTCCTCAGTTTTCCAGCCATAATTCCTTCAGATTTTATTCCTTTCAGATTTATTGTAAAGAATCAACATTCTATTGCCAAACAACTATAGGGAAAAACAACTTTTTCCTTCCTTATTTTGCTTTATTAAGGAAAGAAGGAAAGGGGCTCCATTTTGATATTATTTTGTTAGGAAGACCCCAAATTCTTACAACCAGGAGACAACACCATGCCTATATATATAAAATAACCTAATTCCCGGATGGCAGGGTATCCACCACAGATGGCTCTGGATTCCTTGTCTAGACCCTGTGGGAGTGAGGTAACAACTTCCGGCAGATCAAACACACAGCTCGCTGCTGCAGCCCCCAAGAGTCCACTGTTGCCACTATCCTTTAGGAAACAAAATGAACTTGGGGCCACCTTGCCTCAGCTTTCAAAAGACGCCACTTCCTCCTTCCTTGCTTGGCTGAAATGGAATCTACACTTCAAGCGAGCTAACATGCTTCTTAAATTCCCCAGTCCTGAGGTGCTTGCCCCCATCTACCCCCACCAGCAGGGCCGGACTCAACACTAAGCACTCAGATGCGTGAGGCCTCACAGGCCTCACGGGAGTGGCACCTCCCGCGACTGTAACTCTTAACTGAACTTCTGCGAGCGCGAGGGCTGGATTCTACCTCTGTGACTGGGCAAGATTTCACGTGAAAAGGCTTATATTAACTCTGGCTAGAATTTTCTAAACTACAAAGTTTGTCCAGTTAAGTGTTTCACAATGGATTAAATCTTTAACCTTTAAAAAAAAAGTGTAACAGCTGATTTGAGAACACACAGAACAACTGAGCAGAGTGCAAATGAGGGAATCCTGAGGGAGAAGCGATGCATAATCCATTCTGAAATCATGATCCCCTCCCCTCACAAAAGGTGCATTAGTTATCAGGTAGCGGAAATCATCAAAGCAAAGAAATCAAGAGCAAAGAGACAATCTGTACAGAAACTAACAAAAATATACAATAGGAAAGGTTACTAATGCACCATTTAGTCACAGACTTTGTTTTAAATATATTCACGGATTCACCAGAAAGATCTTGAAAAACTCTATTTTGCTCCACGACCAGCACTTCCTGGCCGCAGATGGATTCTAAGTGACTTTTTGCTTAATGCTTGGAGTTTCAGGTCGGTGGTTTTTCCTCTCCGACACGTTTCTCTTGACCTTGGCGGTGACTGGAGATGCATCTGGGTTCAGCGAGGGGCTGGAGTGTGACTTCTTCAGGCCCGCGGCGCCCCCTCCACCGCTGCTACTCAGCAGCTCCAGGCCCCCCTCTTTCAGAAGGCGGACATACATCTCATAGCGGGTTTTCTGCAGGGAGTCAGAGAAGAGCGGTCAGTACACTGTCACAGGCACACGGCGCAAGGCGCCAGCGAGCTCACTTCCCGAGGGGCGGGGCTGGCAGCTCAGGAGGCTGACTGATGGTTTCATCGATTCGGTAAGACATAAAGATAGAATGTGAGTTCTCCTCTGTTCTGCATTCTGCAGGAATGGCTATGAGACGGAGGAAGCCTGCTTCCTGAACACTCAGCACAAGCAAGTGTGAGTTGGAAGAGCTGCGGTCTCTGGTTTTGGGGATCAGATGGCTCTCAGGCTCAGGCCTGCAGCCACTGGGGCCGCCCCACAAGGCCGTGGCCAAGGTCTCCCCTGAACCTGGCTGGGGTGAGGTTCTTTACTCCCAACTTGAGGAAGCAGTTGGTGGTGAACCTGTACTCCTGTCCCCTACGGGACCACTAACACTTCCTAGAAGCTGCTCTGGGTTTCCTGCTATGGCTTTTCTGCTAGGATTACCAACTTCTCAGAGTACTATGGTTTCTTGCAAAACTTTAAATTATTCCCTGATGCTGTTCTTTATTCTACACAATTTTTTTCATCAACTGTTCATTGAGTGTCTACTATGTTTTAGGCTCTTTGATTTTCTTGTCTCTGGGTATCTTTTTCTAAGAATAATTGAGAAGAACACTGCAGAGATTTTTTTCTCTAACCTTTACTGGTGCTGCTTTTCTTTTCTTATGTTTGTATCTGAGTCACTATATAGAGCTATTGTGTACACAGTGCAAATTACAGAAGGGTCTCAGATCCTCGATTTGATAGATTCTAGTCAAAATAAGTCTCTCATCATACTGCTTCAACACATGAAGGATCTGTAGAAGGCCTAAAGTACCTTCTTTCTAAGCAAAAGAACAGCTCAGTTATAAATTGTCCCAACAAAGGCAGCAAAGTCTTTTATAACTCTAAGTCTTTTAGGGATTTTTCTGGTCAAATTGAGATTTTATATATCTGTTTTAAGTTAATAATTATGAAGCTGAATCTACTTGAAACTACACTTCAAGTTGTTTTGTTCAAAAGTAGGGAAAAGCTGCTAGTCATTAAGCTTGCTCTGGGTTTGGTCAGTAGCCATGTTGAGGTGCCAAGCTTTGGTTGACGATGATTACATTATGGGGTGCCCACAGGCTAACTTGAGGGCATTAACACAAGAATCATATACAATTGGTACGTTATTATCCCTGTTTTACAGTAAAGGAAATAGAGGCAGAGATAAGTCCAAGACAGTAAAGAAGTGAAGCTGGGATTTGGACTCTGGAACCCATACTCTTAAGCTGCATTTCCTTCCTGGGTATGAAAATATATGTAGGAATGTGTATTTTAGGATGACAACTCAGAGAGACTCTGTAGGTTTGGCCAATCAAAAGCCATTTTCAACCCCCCTCTTCTCCTATGTCCCTCCCACTGTTGATAAAACCAAATACTTACTTTCCCAGACACTCCTGCAGCTAAGATGGGCTGTTTGATATTTTGGCCACTGAGATATAAGAAGAACTCTCCTGGGGGACTTCTGTGAAAGCGATTTTGCTTTCTGATGAAAGGGGCAGGCTTGAGAGGAGAAGCCACTGGTGCCAGCCCCTCACTCTTATTCCTTCCTTGACATGGATGTGATTCCTAAAGCTGTAACCCTGTGACATGAGGCAGCAGGTGTGAAGGCAAAAGGACAGCATGCTAGGCCTGAGGGGAAATGGAAAGACAGAAGAGCCCGGGTTCTTGGTGACACAATGAGCTGGATCCAACTCTCGAAGTCCTTACTACTTGTGACTGTCTTGCTAAGTATGAATAATAAATACCTTTTGGGGTTAAGCCACTGTTAATCAGGTAATGGTTTTTCCCGCCACATTTTTTCCTTCTAGTTTCTTTTGAGATATAATTGACACACAGCACCGTATAAGTTTAAGGTATACAGCATAGTGATTTGATTTATATACATCATGAAAGAATGATCACAAAAAGTTTAGTGAACATCCATCATTTCATATAGATACAAAACTAAAGAAATCGAAAAAAATTTTTTTCCTTGTGATGAGAACTCAGGATTTACTTTCTTAATGACTTTCATACATAACATACAGCAGTGCTAATTAGATTTATCATGTGTTTCATTACACCCCTAGTACTTATTTATCTTATAACTGGCCGTTTGTACCTTTTGACTGCCTTCATCCAATTTCCCCCTGCCAACTGGCAGCCAGAAATCTATTCTCTTTTTCTATGAGTCTGTTTATTCGTTTGTTTCTTTTTGATGTATAATTGACCTACAACACTATGTTAGTTCCTATTACACAACATAGTGATTCAACATTTCTATACATTTCAAAATGATCACCATGATAAGTCTAGTTACCATCTGTCACCACTCAAAGATACCACATAGTTACTGGCTATATTCCCCATACCCTTGACTCATTTATTTTGCAACTGGGAGTTTGTGTCTCTTAATCTCCCTCACCTATTTCTCTCCTCACCCTACACCTCTCCCCTCTGGCAACCACCTGTTTGTTCTCTGTATCTATGACTCTGTTTCTGTTGTTATGTTTGTTCATCTGTTTTGTTTTTAATAGATTACATGTATAAGTGAAATCATATGGTATTTGTCTTTCTCTGACTTATTTCACGAAGCATAACACCCTCTAGGTCCATTCATGTTGTCACAAATGGTAAGATTTCATTCTTTTTTATGACTGAGTGGTATTCAATTGTATATATACCACATCTTCTTTATCCACTCATCTGTTGGTGGACACTTATGCTGCTTCCATATCTTGGCAATTGTAAATAATACTGCTATGAATATTGGGTGCATTATCTTTTTGAATTAGTGTCTTCATTTTCTTTGGATATATACACAAAAGGCGAATTGCTGATCACATGGTAGTTCTGTTTTTAGTTTTTTGAGGGACTGCCATACTGTTTTCCACAGTGGCTGCACCAATTTTATTTTTAACTGAAGTAGAGTTGACTTACAATGTTGTGTTAGTTTCAGGTGTATAGCAAAGTGATTCAGTTTTATATAAATCTGAAAAAGAATATATATATTCTTTTATAGGTTATTGCAAGATATTGGATATAGTTCCCTGTGCTATTATACAGTAGGTCCTTGTTTATCTATTTTATATATAGTAGTGTGTTTCTGTTAAACCCAAACTCCTAATTTATCCCTCCCCGCTGGCTGTACCAATTTACAATCCCACCAACACTGTAGCGGGGTGCGGGGGGGATTCCCTTTTCTCCACAGTCTCGCCAACATTTGTTATTTTTGTTCTTTTTGATGATAGCCATTCTGACAGATGTGAGGTGATATCTCATTGTGGTTTCGATTTACATTTCCCTGATGATTAGCGATGCTGAGCACCTTTTCATGTGCCGCAGGTACTGTTAATTGCAGATGAAAGCATCACTAATTGATACACATTCCAATTTTAGTAAAGTAACAAAGAAATAAAATATTAATCTTTTCTCAGAAAGCTATCAATACATAAGGGTTTAATAAGGGCATATGCTAATAAAAAATATGTCATCAGTATTACACAGTAGTCTGTCCATCAGTGAAATCCAAAGTCATATTCACTCTAGGAATTTAGAGACTTAATCTGTCTCTAAACTGCCCTGGTGGCAAGAACAAAATGCAGGAAAGAACTGTATTTTAGATGAATACGGTTTAGTAAAATTATCTAAAGACAGTTTAAAAATACATTCAGAAAGTCAATGTGAGGCATACTATTTCACGAAACTAGGGCATTTATACAATAAAAGGGATATGAAGGACAATTTTTTTAGATGACTTGAAAGAGGACAAAAGAAGAAAAGGTGACTGGGCCATTTTCTACTAGCTTTTGAAGAAACTGACATTATTGGGAAAATTCACCAAAAAAATGCCTAAAGAAAAGCAATTTCATCCACTCATTTGACAGCTCCAGCTGCAAAGCTGTTGCCCCCATAAATTACATCAGTGTGTCAATCAACAAACAAAAGGCAGAGCACAGAGGAGTGGCAGTACATGAATCATCAGATGAGAAGACAAGACAAAGCAAAGCAAAGGGTGAAAGGGGGCCAGCAACCAGGACTGCTCAGATGTTGAGAGAAATAAGGAAAAAAACAATGTGGGTTTGTTTAGGAACTTCCAATGGCTGTGCTCTATTTCTGAGTTAAAAGGGCTTACAGGGACACAGGCTACTAAACCCAGTAATACAGCTTTGCTTTCCACCATTCTCTGTGGCCAAGCCAAATTCCTCTTTAAAATATTTTAGGAAAACTTATCTTTAATCTCAGGACTCTTCAGGACTACCGGAAGGACTGTGATCTACGTTCTTCTGGGATTACAGACTCACCAAATTTGTAAACGTCTATCCAGAGGCTTTGGGGCCAAAAAAAGCTTGCCTCTGAGCAAAGACAGGCAGCCCTGAATGCAGCCTGAGATGTGAAGGGTTAGAACTGCCCTCAAAACTCTTCTCCAAACCTCTCCTGGCTTCTCCCCTCTGGGGTGGGAAGTCAGACTTCTTCCGAACAATGCAACCATGTGGCATCTTTGGGACGGTTTATTTCCTTTTTTCCTTTCAGAGAAGACATGACTCTTTGTTCTAAGACCAATCCTGAAATCTTTTTTAGGTTAGAGCTGGTGTTCAGGGAAAAGCAGAGCAGCGGCAGGAAGTGTACTTCTCAATCACTTTTTAACCTGATGTGCCAGTTCAGAGACTGAAAACCTGAGGGTCATGTTCCAATGGTCAATCTCAACCAAAGAAGCTGGTAGAGGGCAGAGCAGCAAACACTGTTGGCTGCTTCCCTAGCAGCCTCCTCTTGCAGCTGACGGAGTTGTGCTTTTCACTGAGGGTGTCATGGTCTAGCCTAACCCCAGGACAGGAATCGTGGTCTAACACAGACGGGATAACCCTCATCCCCTTGCCAGTCAACGCTGCAGCCCTGTGACCTAGACCTGGCCAGTGACATGTAAGGAGAGCCGACTAGGGTACTTCCATGGAAGCAGTTTTTGGTGCTCTGATAAAAGTTGGGAGATGAAATGTTCGGAGCTATGGCAGGCACTTTGAAACCATGAAACGATAAGCATGAAAACAAAAAAGCCGATGTGCTAAGGATAGCAAATCAGAAATTTAGAAAGATCATACATCTTTGGTGGCAACTCTCAAGCAGCCAGTGGCCATCTACTTCGAGTTTTCTTAGGTGAGATAAAGAATGTTTATACTGTTTAAAAACTTAGTCAAGTTTTCTATTATTTGCAGACTAATAAAATGGTCAACACTCAGCTTGGACTCACTCACAAAAACAACATCCCAACTGACTGACAAGGGCTTAATTTCCAAAACAGACAAACAGGTCATAAAACTCAATAACAAAAAAAACAAACAACTCAATCAAACAATGGGCAGAAGACCTAAATAGACATTTCTCCAAAGAAGACAGACAGATGGCCAAGAGGCACGTGAAAAGATGCCCAACACCGCTAATTATTAGAGAAATGCAAATTAAAACTACAATGAGGTACCACCTCACACCGGTCAGAATAGCCATCACCAAAAAGTCTACAAATAATAAATGCTAGACAGGGTGTGGAGAAAAGGGAACCCTCCTACACTGTTGGTGAGAATGTAAATTGGTGCAACCACTATAGAAAACAGTATGACAGTTCCTTAAAAAACTAAAAATAGAATTACCATATGACCCAGCAATCCCACTACCGGGCAAATACCCAGAGAAAACCATAATTCAAAAAGAGACATGTACCACAATGTTCATTGCAGCACTATTTACAATAGCCAAAACATGGAAGCAACCTAAATGTCCATCAACAGAATGGATAAAGAAGATGTGGGGTACACACACACACACACACACACACACACACACACACACGCACACACACACTGCAGTATTACTCAGCCATACAAAAGAATGAAATAGTGCCATTATATGATATCATTTATATGTGGGATCTAACATATGATACAAATGAATTTATTTGCAAAACAGAAGCAGACTGACAAGACACAGAGAACAAACTTATGGTTACCAAAGGGGAACGGGGGAGGGGATACAGTAGGAGTTTGGGGTGAACAGATATTATATATAACATAGATAAACAACAAGGACCTACTGCATAGCACAGGGAACTATACTCAATATCCTACAGTAAACCAGAATGGAAAAGAATATGAAAGAGAATATATATTTATAACTGAATTACATTGCTGTACACCAGAAACTAATGCAACATCAACTGTACTTCAATAAAAAACAGTATCTCAGTTGAGCTGTACATGCACTTCCTATCATAATTTTATTTAGCAAAAGATATGCTTAATTAATAGGCTTTGGTGTAACGTAGTTTTGTTGGGTTTTCTCTGAATATTCAACAAATTATTGATGGATGTTATTCCACTCTAAGCCATACTGTGGTCACAGAATAAGTATTAAATCCATTGACTATTTTATTATTTCCATTAATAGTTTTATACCAGTTGTTTGCTCGCCATGGGTGCTAGAGTACAGTTCTCTTGGTCCTCCCCTATAAGCCTACAACACGTAGGTTATCAAGATTGTAAGAGTTAGCCAACAAGTTGTCCTACAGCAGTTTCTGGATCTGGGTAATGCTTAGTTAGTATACTAGTATTTACTAGGGAGCAGCGTGGAGATACTTCTAAAATCCTGAGGAAGGAAATTTGACACTAAAAACTTTGCTCCTTGATTCTTCTCTCTCCCATATCCCACATCCATCTGTCCCTCTATCTTCAGAATAAATTCAGAAGCACACCATTTCTCTCTGCTGCCACCACTTCCAGTCTGGACCAAGCACCATCACCTTGTGCCTGGAGAACTGCGATAGCTGCCTCTCCAGTCCCCCGGCTTCCTCTCTGCCCCCCATGCATACTCTTCTAGAAAGAGAGTCATGGGCTAAACTGTAAGAGTGTGTCATCTGCTCAAAATGCTCCAATGGTTTCTCATCCTTAAAAATCCTTCCAAATCCCAAATCCTTACACTGGCCTAGGAAACCCCCATCAGGGCCGCCCCCCGCCCCCCAGTCTGGTGTCTCACTGCTCCCCCCGGGCATGCTGTGTGCCAGTCACCCTGCCTCCTGGCTGTCCTTGAACATAGCCGACACACTCCTGGCTCCAGACGTCTAGTACCTGCTGCTCTCTCTGCCCAAGAAGCATATGGCCCCAGGAGCCCACAGGGCATATTCCCTGGCCTCCGTCACCCCTTTCAGTCTTCACTCAAATGTCTCCTTTATGCAGAGGCCTTCCCTGGTCGTCCAGACCTAAAACTGCCACACCTGCTCTAATGCTGGTCACTGCATTATTTTTCTCCTTAGCATTCTCACCATGAGCCTTAGAGTTTGCTTATGAAACAATCTTGTCTATCTTCCCCCCGCCAATCCTAGAATACAATCACATGGGGGCAAGGACTTGGCTTTTGCTTGTTAATATATCGCCAGCACAGAGAACACAGAGTACACACTAAGTAAACATTTGATGAGTGTATAAGTGGAAAGAAGGAACAAATGAGAAAATAAATTTCTCATATCTAATAGAAGACATATTTTGAACTCTCAGTGTGGCAAATTCTAGAAAAATAAAACCACGGATATAGATGCAGAGGTAGATGCCTGATGAGCCCCTCCGTCAGTAGCCTCTAGGGAATGCTCTTTCACCTCCAGTGTTCCCCATTCCCATGTTTTCTACAAAAATGCTAAGGTCTGACTCTAAGTGGCACCACTCAGCAAAGACGTGTCTATGCCCCCCACATCCAGAGCACGGCTGTTAAGACGCCACCCACGCAAACCCTGCAGTGCGCTGAGGCTGCGTACTTAAGACTGGGGCTCTCTCTCTACAGAGAAAGAAAAGTAGTTTATATCATACTTTTGAGGTTCCTAAAACAGAGACATATTTTCTGAGTGTCTCTTATGTAGTAGTACATGAAGGCCAAATTTTATTACCCACTTAGAGCTTTAAAACAAAAAGTGAAAAACTGGACTTGTGGAGTGTGGAGTGCGGTGGTTCTTCATTTGTTAGTGACTAGATCTCGTTCTGACATGCAGGGCAGCCTCTAAATTTACCTTCTAACAAAAGCATCCATTAAAAAGATAAGCGTCTGTCAACGGTCATTTATATGTGAATTCCTTTGCCCGATGACTCTTGCATGTGACTTACACGTAATGCACCAGGATCACATGTACCCTTGGGAAAATACTTCAACACTCACCTAAGATTCTAAGCTCTGTAGGTCACAGTAGCAGCCTCATCAATATTAACATGGGAGGGAACCTGCTGCTGACACTAAACAAGTAAATAATAACAATATGGAGGTTTTACACTTTTGCTCTGACAATAATGTTCATAACCAGATAGTAAAAAGGGAAGAAGAAACAACAAAAAACCATGAATGTCTTAATTAATATAATTCACGCCACAAAGTAACTACTGTGCAAGCATGAACATAGCTCCAGATCGGGCATGTTAAAGATGAGATGGGCTGCAGAACGCAAGTCTGTGGGAAGCAATGTGACAGTGAAAAGAGCAGTCTTGGGGGCAGGTGGCCACTAACTATGGCATTGATTCACTTTCCTAAATCCTTGCTAGTTTTCATTACGTGGCCCTTCCAGGGTGTACTTTCATTAGGAAGGACAGAGGGAGCCTGAGAATGCGATGTGCTTTGGGGACAGTTACTGCCTTTGGTCACGTTATTAAAGGTCTTTTTTTTTTTTAAATCATTTTCACAGTTGTTCCCTTTCTCAAAAATTTATTTATTTAATTAATTTATTTTTGGCTGTGTTGGGTCTTCGTTGCTGCGCGCAGGTTTTCTCTAGTTGCGCTAGGTGGGGG
The DNA here is from genome assembly GCF_949752795.1 of Hyperoodon ampullatus. NCBI lineage: Eukaryota > Metazoa > Chordata > Mammalia > Artiodactyla > Ziphiidae > Hyperoodon > Hyperoodon ampullatus. The sequence goes on from NC_136933.1 coordinate 2,171,110, forward strand.
CTACTCTTCGTTGCAGTGCGCGGGCTTCGCATTGCGGTGGCTCCTCTTATTGCAGAGCATGGGCTCTAGGCGCGTGGGCTTCAGTAGTTGTGGCACATAGGCTCAGTAGTTGTGGCTCGCAGGCTCTAGAGCACAGGCTCAGTAGCTGTAGTGCATGGGCTTAGTTGCTCCGTGGCATGTGGGATCTTCCCGGACCAGGGCTTGAACCTGTGTCCCTTGCATTGGCAGGCAGATTCTTAACCACTGTGCCACCAGGGAAGCCCCGTTATTAAAGGTTTTGTCTTAGTCTCTGTGGATTCATTCTCAGATCAATTCTTAAAAATTTCAGAGCTGTATGCTCAGCTTCCTTGCTCAGAGATTCTCCGACAGTATGAATAGATTCATAGCAGTATAACTGTGTGAGCTGATCCCACTATCAGAAAATTGAGATGGGATTTTACCAAATCCAAGCTCAGTGGCTACTCTCTGCAGAGAAGCATCTGAACACTGCTTTTGTGGTTTTGTCCATTCAGCAAGCTCTCTCCCTTAATTTCCTTCGTAAGATTTGCGCTTTCCATAAAACCTTCTTTGACCGCCGAGAGCCAAAGACAATTCAAATGCTTAATGGCTTCTTTTTCTCCTAAAATCAAGTTGCTTCTTCACTCTGTAACCTCCTTACTACATTTTTTGCAACGTTAATTTATTAAGTTGGTCTTTAATCACCTGTAAGAATACTTCTCAAACATGTAGGAAAAATATCCCTTTCACTAGCAGCAATGCTTACTAGGGAGGAACAAAACAATACAGTATCCAAGGCCAAGTAAGCTGTGGCTTAGGTTGAATGTTAAGTGCTAAAAAAAAAAAATCCTGAGTATTGTTATTATCTGAAAAGAAGTTTAATCACATCCACATCTGATGGAGCAGTTTCTTTTCTCTTGAGCTCTGCATACCATTTTTCATTTCATTTAATATAACACTATCTCCTTTTGACCTCTGATACATGAATACAATAGTAACAGCCTAAATGAAAAGAAAACTGCAACGGCAATTCTAACTTAGCGCTGCCATTTGCCTTCAGACCTCACTGCACCAGCAATCAAGTCCTGAATACATTTCCTCCTGACATTTCCCCTTCTCAGTCAGGAAGGGTAAAAGGCCAGCTTCAAATGAAAGAAGAACACCAATCATGTCATGTACATAGCAAAACACTTCTTGCTCCTAGATCTCTACACTGGAAAACAAAGAAACAAACCAAAACAATTAAAACAAGCCAACAAAACAAGGAGCTCTGGAAGAAACTGCTCATCTCCACTCTGCATTCTATAGGACGATGCAGAATTGACTTGCAGACTTTCTCCTTGCCCGGCTGGCTCACCCTCCATTACCTGCTAACTTAAGAAAGCAATACATTAAAAACAGAGCTTTCTATAAGTTCTTATCTGAAAGCTATGCTAGGACTTACATTTTTAAAAGAAAATTTTAACATTTTTTCCCTATGCCAGTCCCCTATCAGGCTTCTGCCTGTAATGGTAACCCACTGTCAAAATATAGCAAATACACACATTTTTAGGTTGCATAGTTTGTATTCGTGGCTTTCTGGGAAAACCTGAGGCAGTGTGAAGTCTATTGTTTCATTTCAGTCTACCTTTTGGCTTGACTGCTCTCTAAATGAACTTTGTGACTTCAATTAAAAACAAAACTAAAATAAAAAGCTTACTTCTAATAATAATGTAAGCAGAAGAGGTCAAAAAACTCTAATACGGACAAAAAGCACTGGGTCTGCAGAAAGCGTTTTGAGCGTGTCTTTGTCTCCATCCTGTCTGTGGTCCTGGTCTGATGCTCCTAAGGCGTCTGGTCTCTGCCCCCAGAGCTCCCACAGGCCCTTCAGAGAACAGCGAGGGCTCAATGGCCACCTCTGTCATGCTTGTCCCTCCCAGGGCCCCCCGCTACCAGGCCCGGGCAGGCAGATCCCCTGCAGTGCGTTTCCCTTTGCAACATCTTTGTGGAGAAGAATAGGCCTTCGGTGTCAAGGAGAGCTTTCCCATTTCTGAGAGCTGATTTTTAAAACGCTGCCGCCTTTCTCACTCGTCACACTTTGTTTCTCCAGCTCTTGAAACCCTTTCTATAAACCCAGTCAGTATTAGTACCCAGATTTTTTTTCTCTTCTTAGAAATTAAACTCGAAATTCTCGATTTAAAAGTCCACAAAGCTCACTTAGAAAATAGAACACAGTTTGTTTTCTAGGTGGAAAACTCAAGAATTGTCCAGTTCCCACCTAGCCATGGGTCAGTCCTGCAGACCTGCCATGCACCAGGCTCCTGGCTCTGGGGGCTCTGCCCAGCGTGGCCTTGCGTGAGGGTTTTGACAATAGCTGAGTGTAAAATTAACTGGAAAAAGAAAATTAACTCTGGATCAATGGGATTAAAAAGTTTAATGGAAAAAAAAATTGTCCTTTGAAACACAGAGATGTGAAGTCAAGTTTCTACATACCCAAGATAAGTAATCTGAGTTAGAGAAATACTACTTATCTGGATAAGAGGCTAAATTTAACTCCTATGGGATAAAAATCTGTCTCAAACTAAGTTTTTCCTTAGGGAACTCATATCTAAAACAAAATTTTAGTTTGTTATGACAACACTCTTATACAGGGCACACTCTTTTTTTTTTTTTTTTTTTTTTGCGGTACACGGGCCTCTCACTGTTGTGGTCTCTCCCATTGCGGAGCACAGGCTCTGGACGCGCAGGCTCAGCGGCCATGGCTCATGGGCCCAGCCGCTCCGTGGCATGTGGGATCTTCCCGGACCGGGGCACGAACCCGTGTCCCCTGCATCGGCAGGCGGACTCTCAACCACTGTGCCACCAGGGAAACCCCTACAGGCCACACTCTTAACCCTTGGTTTATATTTAGTTTGTGCTCTGGCTGTACTGGGATTCCCTAAAGTCGCACACGCTTTATCTCAGAAGCACGCTCCCGGGACTCTTGGTGGCAGCTGGCCTGTCACGTGCACAGGTCCCAAAACGCCAATGCCTGTCATAAGGGGACAGGTCAGTCTTTCTAGGAAATTTTTAAAGTAGGATTTGAGGAAACTTTGAAGGTAAACTACCTTCCCCACTGACTTCCCAGGACACTTCATCCCTAAGATAAATTGATTGCTTTTGAGCTCAAAGCAGTTTTGCACCTTCTGCAGGCCCAGTTGAAATATCTCTCTTCCATCTCACCAGTTCTGTTTCCAATTCTGAGCCTGTCTTGGTAAAGTATCTTCGACCCGTGGAGTCAGAACACTGAGCGACCAGGCCTCAGCAAGTCCCTCGCCCCCTCCAGTCTCAGCTCCACAAGTGGCAGAATGCGGGGCAGCTATAAGCTTCCCAGGACTCTAAGGAGGGAAGCCTGACACGTGGATGAAGACGCAGTGCTGGTCCGGGGAGGGGAAGGCACATGGGAAACCAGCTGTGGTTGACTCTGTCCACAAACTGGCCAAAGGCCGGAACTGGTCAGGCAGGAAACCTCTCGTGAGAGGCCCCGACGTGTCCCTCGTGCACATGAGCCACACCTCCAGGAGCTGTCCAGGCAGACAGGTGCTCCTGCAACAAGTCCATGACCGGGGGACCTGCTTCCAGCCTCCCAGTGAGGGCTGTACTGAGAAGGCTAGTACAAACATAGGATTTTTGCATATGATTTTTCCCTAATATTTCCAGAAGAACATTTCTGAAAACATTTTAAGTTTTCATTATAAGTCTATTGAGTAATTCTGAACTAGATACACCTAAAGAACCACAGTAGACTGCTCCAACAAGCCTCTGCATCTCAGAGCAGGGGCTCAAGCACACAAGTTTTTAAAACTCTTACATCAAAAGCATACAGATTCTTATGGAAAGTAGTAGGAAGAAACCTAAACTAGTTAGACAGAGATAAAGTATTCTGGGTAAAAATAAAAAAAACAGATTTAGCACAGGAAAGGGCGGACAGTACCAGCAGTCTGCAAACCAACGGATGGGAGGGTCACTTACCACAAGGTCCAAGGGAATTGCGAAGGAGGCCGCTCACATTATTTGCATGAGAATAGCTTTGTGGGGAGACTGAAGGGGCCCTTCCTTCTCACAAGTCACTGCGGTGACAGCGCTCACACCTGGTGGGCCTCTTCTTTACTGAATCCCCACCCAGAAGTAACAATCAAAACAGTAAACAACAGGCACAGCACAGGCAGCTAGACAGAAGGGACACCGTCCGCAAACTACTGTAGAGTCCTACGGTGCACAACAGCTGCACCTCTTCCATTATGCGTGAAACCTGCACCCCACCTGTGACCAGGCCTCCCAGTCCCAGCTGGCTTTTAGGGGGACTGAGCAGCACAGGAGCCACTGCCTCAGGCGGTTCCCAAGCACGTGCAATGTGGCCACCTTACACCGAGATGTGCCCTAAGTGCAAAGGTATACTAAAGTTTGAAGACTTAGGAAGAAAAAAGCATCAAATATCTTAATATTTTATAGTGATTACACGTGGAAATGATAATATTTTGGACATATTGTGTTAAGCTGAAAAATCTTATTACAATTAATTCTACCAGTTTCCTTTTATTTTTAAGCGTAGCTACTAGAAAATTTAAAATTGTATATGTGGTTTGCACTATATCTCTATTGGACAGAGCGGGTCCAGATCCCCTGACATCCCCAAATTGAACTATTCTTGTTTTATGTTTAACACCACTCTCAGGGATCATCGTGAGAGCGAGTTAATCTAATAAACTACTTGCTGTTAGTATGCATCTTGCATTAAAAATAGTTGGAGGTGACCTTATAGGTTAGTTCACCCAATCCCATCTCGTCTCCACAGCCAGAAACTGAGCTCCAGAGAGGAGAACTAGTACCAAACACACCAAGGATGAGACTAAAGTGGCCCCTGCCAGTCCATCCCTTTCCCTAATTTTACTATTTTATAATTGCAAGTATTTGCCCTTTTCTGGCAGACAGTACGTTCACCCAAAGCAGTGACCCTCCTCAGAGCAGACATTTCAGGTGTAAGGAGGGATTCAGGGACAGAGTCACTGCGGGTCCCGTGACTGGCTGTTTGTTCTGCTTCTCAATCATCTGTTTAAAATGCGATTCAAAGGATCCTGTTGCTAGGCTTCTCCTCCCTTCAGAAGCGTGCGTCATCTTTCACAGATGAAAATCCAGCGCCCTGCAGCCCTCGCTCATCGTGTCATACGAAATGCAACTCCAAACGGCAATGCAAGACTCCTGTCTCTGTAGTCAACTGGACTTGTATGCCTGGGCAGCTGCTGAACCTGGGTCTCTAGACTCTAACACTTAGCCTTCTACTAGAAAAAGAAAATTCCTAAACTTCCCCAAGAATTCTATTAACCTGCCACATCTTAGCTTCTCTGATCCAGACCGGGGATCACCTCTGTGATGTTTTCTATAAAGGAGACAGTGCTGGATTCCAGGCTAGACTCTGTTACTGAGACTGAGACGACTCTTCAAGTGAGACTGAGACTCTCCTTCAACTGAGACTCTCCCCTCACTAGGGAGAAAGATGGTGATCACAGCTATCTCTGTACTTTTACAAACAAGGCCACTCACAAATCAACAGCTAGATCGTCTTGTTTCAGAGGTGGATTAGCCTTGTGGCAGCTGGCAGTGCACTGAAATATGCCCTTGCACTGCTCCTGTGAGAGAAAAAGTGGACCGTCACGCGAAAATTATTCATCTGATGTTGACAAAGACTGAGCGATCTGAGCGAGCAGGGCTAAGATCACAAGCAGAGAATCTGTTCAAAAAGAAATACATCAAACCACCACCTACCCACCATGCAACAAATAGCCCAACGATAAAACGGAGGGCTTACACCCAGAAATTCATATGACGTGCGCTCCTTGATATGAGCTGCTTTGAATTTCCTGAATGGCGCTGTATGGAATGTGCTCTTATTTCAAATACATCAATTTCAGAAGGAATCGCACCATTTTACATGCCACCAAAAATCAGAAATTCAGAAAAAGATGCATCACGCCTCAAGGATGCCCTAGATTTTCTAGATTTAAAATATTCCGTCCCAAGAGATTTACATGTCTTACTAGAATGGACATTTGTTGTTTCTAAAATTGAGCTTCCAGCCATGTGGTTCGTGTGGGCCCTGCCTGCCTTAAGCCATAAGCATGTGCTACTCCAGGTCGAAATTCAGGAGTGGGCATGTGGCTGATTTCTAGCCCATTCAGCCAAGGGGACTTATTCTGCATCTGGGTAGAGCCATTGGGGACGTGGACTTCTTTTCCTGCTGGACTGGAACCTGCGAACACATGTACCTGGAAGTATCCATTTTCTAACCACGAAGAGACAGTTGATTCCAAAGCCCATGTTCAAAGATCTAAGACACAAAGCATATCCAACCGTCTGCAGCCTCTGTACAGGGATGGCAAACTTGAACCGCCCCCAGGGACCAGGCCAGCAACACAAATGTGGATGCCTGCTAGGCCTGATATACTAAGGGGTGGTAGGGAGGGCCCTGCAGGTCTTGCCTAAATGCATTCAAATCTCAGTGAAAACAAATCCAGCACTGCGATGGCCAAAGAAAACATTCTGACCTTAGGTCTGCTGGCCCATGAAATGCACTGGTCTGGTGCTGCCTGCCAGGTTTCCACTGGCTCTGCAGTGAACCCGGGAGCCTCTGTTAGCCTGCCCTCAGGAGTCCCTCCCTCCTCAGCAAACCTCTTACAGCCCAGTCACGCTTCTCATAGGTTAGGGTTGCTACGGTCTCCCTTTCCCTACTCAGGTCTAAGAATTAATAACTTATGCCACTGAAAACATCTTAAATGTCACATGAAAAACATCCTGGATCAAACAGTATCTTCACTTTAACTGCTAAAGAGACATAAAGACAAATTTCTGGGGCCAAGTACAGTGCTAGCAAGGGCTGTTTCTTAAAGGGCCCAGGAGTATCGGGCACAGCCCAGCCTACTGTCCTTCGAGTGGCTGGAGCTTTATAAGTTTTTATATGTGACACAAATCACCCACCTGTCCCACATCCTGATAAATTTCCAAATGTACTAGAAAGATGGAGATCAGTTAAACATTTTTAAGTGAAAAGGGAACTGAATAAAGTAGAAATAAGTTATAAGGAAGTGAGGCCATTTCTGGTATTTATTTTTTGAAACTGGGAAATGGCGAGTTTCTTACACAGACTGTGATGCCTAACAACCCTTTCAAAACTGAGATCAGACTCCACAGGAACTCTTCTAAACAAGTAACAGCCACAGCTTGGGGGAACCAATTCAATCAAAAACAAAGCAATGCCACCCCTCCCCATCCCCTATGAATATGCAATAAAGAGAGAGAGGCATGAACTTGGTCAACTAACAGCCATTCTGAGGGGAGTTTGCTGCTTACAGCAATAGTGAATATTCTTACAGGCTACGGCTGAGATTGATGGAATTCTCCTTGTTCTCTGTAGACTTTTTATAGACTTCAAAAACAAACAAACAAGAGAATGGACTTGAGGACACAGGAGGGGGAAGGGTAAGCTGGGACAAAGTGAGAGAGTGGCATGGACATATATACACTACCAAATGTAAAACAGATAGCTAGTGGGAAGCAGCCGCATAGCACAGAGAGATCAGCTTGGTGCTTTGTGTCCACCTGGAGGGGTGGGCTAGGGAGGGTGGGAGGGAGGGAGACGCAAGAGGGAAGAGATATGGGGATATATGTATATGTATAACTGATTCACTTTGTTATAAAGCAGAAACTAACACACCATTGTACAGCAATTAGACTCCAATAAAGATGTTAAAACAAACAAACAAAAAACAACCACTGAACCTTCTTATTTACCAGAGTTTCTAATCATTTACTGTCAGTCAGGGTTTGGAGAATTTCTAAGTCATAGAAAGAGCTGTGAATTTGGCCTACGAAGAACTGTTTGTATTCAAAGCAACTTGGGATATAAATAACTGAAACGCATTAAGTTAGAAACAACCCCAGTGTTATTACCAACAGCTTAATATTCTAACAAAATAAAGATGTTTTTCGTACCAAGATGTGAAAATTACAAGAACTGCTCTGAAACCACAGGGAGCCCCTTACTGCAGGAACAGGTGAGAGAAGAGGCTCCGGCCTGTGTTCTTCCCTGGTGACAAGGATGCAGATGGGATTCAAGCTTCCCTTCCTGTCACTGTCCATCTGAGGTCACAATGAACTGCAGACACTGCTGTCTGCTTATCACATTTGTTTTCAGGGGAGCTACTAAGCTTTCTCAGGGAACCACTTCCTCTGATGTTATCTTTTATACTCAACGACAAAATTCCATTTATTCTCTCAACAAATATGTATCAAGCACTCAGTCCATATTCCAGAAGCTGGGATAGAGCAATGAACAAAGTACATAGGACGGTCAGTAACACTCAGACCTCCTGTTCAGGAAACAGAGCAGCCTGCTAGGGAAGGTTGTAAAAGGCCAAGCACTGAATTCTCTGCAGAGCGTCTCTAAGGCACACACACAAGACAAATTCTGGTGGCTGAACTAACAGCAAAGTGGACTCGAAAAGATAAAGTACTTCAATTTTAAGTTAGTGAAAAATAATGATTCACTTTAAAAAAAAAAGATTACAAAAATTTTTTGAGATAACCTCCCTGAAGTGAGGTGCCCATCTGCCTTTCTGGTGACACAGGTCAACACAGTTCGACAGACAATCCAGCATGCCTGACATATTACCATATGAGAAGATTTTAATGAGCCAAAGTCCTGGAATGCAATCTTCAGGCTCCTTGATGTGACAATTTTTTTTTTTTTTTTTTTTTGCGGTACGTGGGCCTCTCACTGTTGGGGCCTCTCCCGTTGCGGAGCACAGGCTCCGGATGCACAGGCTCAGCGGCCATGGCTCACGGGCCCAGCCGCTCCGCGGCATGTGGGATCCTCCCGGACCGGGGCACGAACCCGCGTCCCCTGCATCGGCAGGCAGACTCTCAACTGCTGAGCCACCAGGGAAGAAACTGATGTGACAATTTGATGAAAGCAAGACTTAATCTCCACAAACGTTGGTCTAAGTTCATGTCAGGAAATGAAAATGCCGGCTTTTGCTGAGTTACATTTTCAGAAAAGGGGCACCACAGTGGATGCAAAAGCAGGGAGTGCTTCTAGCAGTGGCATCCCTTCTATGGTCCTGCCACCGCCCCTGCCTCCTGGGAAGAGACTTGTAGCCTTTGAGCCCAGGGCTCAGGGCAAGGTGTTGAGAGCTGGCAGCAGGGGCCTGAGGTGCTGGGAAATTTAATTAGCACGTGTGAAACTAAAAGGGCCTACAGCTGAAAGCCACTCCAGACGTGTGAAGAATTGTGATTGATTTTTGAGAACTCCCATCTCCCAAGAATGAACAAGCGTGGGGAGAGATGAGCTGCTTAGTTTTCTTGTTTTTTAAAAGGTATTTTTTTCAAGTCTTTTGCTGGTAAGGCTTCCAAAGTTTTAGCTAATAAGCTTTCTCCTTTAATAAAAGAAAGATCTTTCTTCATCTGCCCAGAGCAAGGACCTGCTTAACCATGAAGAAAACTAGTACATGGATCTGCAGGGGACCAAATGTCACATTTTGTAACAGAAATTTTATAACGCAGAAAACGACTTTTAAAAGCTTCCATGAAATCCTGTGCAGCCCAAAAGCAAGCACAGAGCAGAGATTAAAAATGGACCTGAGGCCCCTGCACTCCAAGGGCTCACAGCCTTGGCACGGAAGCCATAGATACAAAGACTCCCTGAAATCACCAGAACAGGAGTCACCGTGCAGGACGGTAACCAGCAGGTTTAGAGCAGGCTTTTCATAGGGCTGCATCTTGGAAGATGAACAGCATTTTCAGAAGTGAAATAAGGGGAAGAGCATTTGGGGCAGAATAAAGTAGATGAACAAAGGCGTACAAAGCGTGTTTGGAGAGAGCACAGCGGGCAGAAATGCGACGGATATCCATGGAGGTCGTGGTGGGAAGACCCGTGTTGTGGAAAGACAGAAGGAACCCAAATCCTCTCAGACTAAGGACTGGACTTTACCTGAAGGTAAATTGTGGGGAAAAGCAAGGGCAGCTGCTGAGCAGACGCATGCCTTAGAAAGCTAACTGACAGGAGCATGCAGGATGAACTGACGACAGGAAGCAGCCGCCAGGCTCAGGGGAGACAGGAAAACCCAGCACTTGGGCAGAGAGGCATGAAAGCGACACCGGTGGCAGGCGAGGGACAGGAGGGACACCGCAGAGGCGGAGCACCGGGATCTGGCTCCTGATCGGATCCTGGGGGCTGGCAGGGGCCAGGGCGAGGGTGCTCAGATGACGCTACATTCCAAGCCCAAGGAAGAAACACGACTGTAAGATGGGAAAGAAGGAGATGAATAAGTAGAATAGACCAGAGCTACAATGAAAAAGAATAAAGATGGATTCAACACACTCAACAGAAAAAGACTGTAAATAATTTAAAGAGAATTGTTCTTCATTTGGGACTACAGGCTATCAACTTAAAAAGAGATACTTTCAGTGTCTTTAAGTGGCAGCTGAAGGGGGAGGGTCAGAGGATCCTGCATAACCCTGACGCTAACTTGGGAGAAAATGTAGCCAAAGGTAACAGTTACTATTTATACTGCTTTCAACTTGCTTTTAAATTTTCTGTCTTCCCAGAGTTTACGGATCCTCCCCATCCCTTTTAATGACCACACTTGCTATAGTTTATGGATGTGCACAACTAGCCCCCTTGTGAAGGGAGTGACTGGTAAGAGGAAAAATGCATCTGTTGTCTGGCAGCAGGAAGAAGTATCATGTCGCCCTGTAGCTCATTTCCTCTGTGGTACTTTTTCTGACTAAGACTGTGCTGGAAGAGGTGCAGAAACAGAGAAAGCAGCTGTCCACCCTGGCATGTCCATCTACTTGTTTTTTTGTCTTGCAGCCAGCACCTGCTATTCCAACAGGCAGGCTATTTGCTTTTAAGTGCATAAACTGGCAATTATTCCTGGATGCTTGTTTGATGCTTAAACAGAACCATGAACATGAGGGGCCACCATGACCTAGACCCTGCACAGAGCTCCCCAGGGAGAGGCGGGGTCAAGGTACATTGCCCACCGTTACAGTAAGTATAAAAAAACCCTGCCTCATGGAAAAAAATCATAAAATAGCTCAGGTACAGGCAATTATTACATTTAGGTTCAACACACCTCAAACTCCAGATAGTGATCTTTGAGTTTGTACTCATCCACCTCCTTGGCTTTAACCTTCTTGTCAGGTGGGTAGGAGCGGTGCTCGGCTAGCTCTGTGGTGATCTGCCTCAGCTTGCTTTCGTGAGATTTCAGCTGTTCCTCCTGCAGGAAAGTATTAAGCCATTTAGCATCCAGAAAAATCAATAAACAACTGTAGCACACTTTAAAAAATCCCTTATGATGAATGACATTAAATCATCAAAACAGTCCAACATGCCTCTGCTGCCACATCTTACCAACTTTCTCAGGCCAGGGTCCACGTGTACCTTCGAAAAATGGCAACCAAGGCCAAGGCCAGCCTCCTTAACCAGGCCCCTGGTCACAAAACCAAATGCTTTCATAGACCTGTGTCAGGAGTAACTGCCACGGAGTTGAGACCAGGCCTCCTGAGAGATACTCAAGCAGGCAAGGCACCGGCTGCAGAGTCAAGCTCCCATCCTGAGGGCTGCACAATTTGGCTTCTCCATTTCACATCCTCAGCAGTGCTGTCCTGTCTGTCACTACAGATGAAGACCTACCTGCATATTTTTTTTCCTTTTTGAGACAAGCAATGCCATCAAGAAATAATCATTCTGAAAGAAGCTATTCTAAAAAATGTAGTGACCTATGCTTTTCCCTCCAAAATAGTAGAGGTTCTGACTTCCCTCAACCTCAAATTTTACTGAAGGATATTTAAGTTGTTTTTGGTTTCTCTGGGCTGCTATAAATGATGCTACATTCTTATGCATGTTGCCTAGTGAATATGAGCAAGAATTTCCCTATAGCATACAGGCACATCTCGTTTCATCACACTTAGCAGATAGTGTGTTTTTTTACAAACTGAAGGTCTGTGGAAACCCTGTGTCAAGCAAGTCTATCGATGCCATTTTTCTAACATTTGCTCACTTTGTGTCTTTGTGCCACATTTGGTAATTCTCATAATATTTCAAACTTGTTCATTATGATTATATTTGTTATGGTGGTCTGTGACCAGTGATCTTTGATGTTACTACTACAACTCACTGAAGGCTCAGATGATGGTTAGCATTTCTTAGCAATAAAGCATTTCATCACTAAGGTATCTAGTTTTTCTAGACAGAATGCTATTGCATACTTAGTAGACTGGGGTACAGTGTAACATAACTTTTATATGCACTGAGAAACCAAAAAAAATCTGTGTGACGTGCTTTATTGAGATATTTACTTCATTGCAGTGGTCTGAAACTGAACCCACAATGTCTCTGAAGTCTGCCTGTGATCAGCAAGAACTGAAATTTCTGGATTTTAGAAAATGTACATCTCTAAAATGACGCTAAACTGTTTTCCAAAGTGTTTCCACCAGTTTACATTTCCACAATAGGCTTGAAACTTCCCATTTATCTACATCCTTGTCAAAATTTGATATCACACTTGCAAATTTCTGCTAATTTTATGGGTATAAAATGATTTGAATTTACATCTTCCTGATTACAAGTGAGGATGAACATCTTTTCATATGTTTACTGGAATTCCTCTTTTGTAAACTGGCTGCTGAAACACTGGACCCATTTTTCTGTTGAGTCCAGATCTGTAAGTAAAATGACTCACAGTTTATAGTTTATAGTGTACAGTTTATTCACAGTCAAATAAATGTCTAAATTCAACGTGCAGTGCTTTACTCCAGCTTCATCATCTTCATGAAGCAAGAATCAAGGAGATAATCTCAAAATAGAAGCATTTTAAAATCATGCCTCTTAAATCTGTCTATTTTCACCACTGAAATAAAAATTCCAAGTGGTTCTTACGGGCATAAATGGATACAGACCATGCAAATTATTTCAATGCTAGAATCCCACCATACAGGAGACACACAGACTTTCCTAACAAAAGTGGATGTAAAAACGGAGAAGGAGGAAGGCAGGAGCCACAAGACACAATATGTTCTTAGGCTCATGCAATTAAATCTGTAATATCCACTGTGAAGAAAGACCAATCAGGAAGCTTGCTGTTCTCCTCCCTTTTGTCTTTGCCCTTAGAATCCATTAGGGAAGCATGCAGACCATTCTCATGGGACAACGCTAACAAAGGGGATTTCACAGAAGGCAGAGAAATACACCTGACAAAGTTCAAAGAAAAGAAACAGAGATAGAAAATGGCATGTACTCATTGAAACTGTTTTAAATTAGGAAGTCACAGCTTAAGTAGGGGCATTAAAGAAATAGATGCAAGAAAAACTACTGTTATATGTCAAGTGATGTACATTGGTAGTACCTGTGATAGCACATACAATGAAATTTTATCCAAAAGGCAAGTTTCAGATGATGTCACTTAATATTTAATTTTTTCCTACTTATATAGTATTTTGACTTTGAAGAAAATTTCATATTTTCCTTTAAAATACCAAACTCTAGAGGAGACCTTCAAGATGGAGGAGGAGTAAGACATGGAGATCACCTTCCTCCCCACAAATACATCAGAGATACATCTATATGTGGAACAACTCCTACAGAACACCTACTGAATGCTGGCAGAAGACCTTAGACTTCCCAAAAGCTGTGTGGTTGACAGGGTCTTGGTGCTCCAGCCAGGTGTCAGGCCTGTACCTCTCACGTGGGAGAGCCGAGTTCAGGACATTGGTCTACTAGAGACCTCCAGGCTCCACGTAATATCAAATGGTGAAAGCTCTCCCAGAGATCTCCATCTCAACGCTAAGACCTAGCTGCACTCAACGACCAGCAAGCTCCAGTGCTGGACACCCTATGCCAAACAACTACCAAGACAGGAACACAACCCCACCCACAAGCAGAGAGGCTGCCTAAAATCATAATAAGGTCACAGACACCCCAAAACACACCACCAGATGCAGTCCTGCCCACAGAAAGACAAGAAGCAGCCTCATTCACCAGAACACAGGCACCAGTCCCCTCCACCCACTGAACCAACCTTACCCACTGGGGGCAGACACCAAAAACAATGGGAACTACAAACCTGCAGACGGCGAAGAGGAGACCCCAAACACAGTAACTTAAAAAAAATGAGAAGACAGAAAACACAGAGCAGATGAAGGAGCAATGAAAAAACCCACCAGTCCAAACAACTGAAGAGGAAATAGGCAGTCTACCTCAAAAAGAATTCAGAGTAATGATAGTAAAGATGATCCAAAATCTTGGAAATAGAATGGAGAAAATACAAGAAATGTTTAACAAGGACCTAGAAGAACTAAAGAGCAAAAAAACAATGATGAACAACACAATAAATGAATTAAAAAATTCTCTAGAAGGAATCAACAGCAGAATAACTGAGGTAGAAGAATGGATAAGTGACCTGGAAGATAAAATAGTGGAAATAACTACCACAGAGAAGAATAAAGAAAAAAGAATGAAAAGAATTGAGGACAGTCTTAGAGACCTCTGGGACAACATCAAATGCACCAACATTCGAATTATAGCGGTCACAGGGGAAGAATAGAAAAAGAAAGGGACTGATAACATATTTGAAGAGATTATAGTTGAAAACTTCCCTAATATGGGAAAGGAAATAGTCAATCAAGTCCAGGAAGTGCAGAGAGTCCCATACAGGACAAATCCAACGAGAAACATGCCAAGAAACATACTAGTCAAACTATCAAAACTTAAATACAAAGAAAAAATATTAAAAGCAGCAAGGGAAAAACAACAAATAACATACAAGGGAATCCCCATAAGGTTAACAGTTGATCTTTCAGCAGAAACTCTGCAAGCCAGAAGGGAGTGGCAGGACATATTTAAAGTGATGAAAGGGAAAAACGTACTACCAAGATTACTCTATCCAGCAAGGATCTCATTCAGATTTGACAGAGAAATCAAAACCTTTACAGACAAGCAAAAGCTAAGAGAATTCAGCACCTCCCAACCAGCTTTACAACAAATGCCAAAGGAACTTTTCAAAGATCTACAATAACAAACCCAAAACAATTAAGAAAATGGTAATAGGAACATACATATCGATAACTACCTTAAATGTAAATGTATTAAATGCTCCAACCAAAAGACACAGACGGGCTGAATGGATACAAAAAAAGACCAGCATATATGCTGTCTACAAGAGACCCACTTCAGACCTAGGGTACATACAGACTGAAAGTGAGGGCATGGAAAAAGATATTCCATGCAAATGGAAATCAAAAGAAAGCTGGAGTAGCAATTCCCATATCAGACAAAATAGACTTTAAAATAAAGACTATTATAAGAGACAAAGAAGGACACTACATAATGATCAAGGGGTCAATCCAAGAAGATATAACAATTGTAAATACTTATGCACCCAACATAGGAGCACCTCAGTACATAAGGCAAATGCAAACAGCCATTAAAGGGGAAATTGACAGTAACACAACAATAGTAGGGGACTTTAATACCCCACTTTCACCAATGGACAGATCATCCAAAATGAAAATAAATAAAGAAACACAAGCTTTAAATGATACATTAAACAAGATGCACTTAACTGATATTTATAGGACATTCCATCCCAAAACAACAGAATACATTTTCTTCTCAGGTGCTCATGGCACATTTTCCAGGATAGATCATACCTTGGGTCACAAATCAAGCCTTGGTAAATTTAAGAAAATTGAAATTGTATCAAGTATCATTTACGACCACAATGCTATTAGACTAGATATCAATTACAGGAAAAGATCTGTAAAAAATACAAACGCATGGAGGTTAAAGAGTACATTACTAAATAACCAAGAGACCACTGAAGAAATCAAAGAGGAAATCAAAAAATACCTAGAAACAGATGACAATGAAAACATGATGACCCAAAACCTATGGGATGCAGCAAAGGCAGTTCTAAGAGGGAAGCGTATAGCAATACAATCCTACCTCAAGGAACAAGAAACATCTCAAATAAACAACCTAACCTTATACCTAAAGCAATCAGAGAAAGAAGAACAAAAAAACCCCAAAGTTAGCAGAAGGAAAGAAGTCATAAAGATCAGATCAGATATAAATGAAAAAGAAATGAAGGAAACAATAGCAAAGATCAATAAAACTAAAAGCTGGTTCTTTGAGAAAATAAACAAAATTGATAAACCATTAGCCAGACTCATCAAGAAAAAAAGGGAGAAGACTCAAATCAATAGGATTAGAAATGAAAAAGGAGAAGTAACAACTGACACTGCAGAAATACAAAGGTTCATGAGAGATTACTACAAGCAACTATATGCCAATAAAATGGACAACCTAGGAGAAATGGACAAATTCTTAGAAAAAAACAACCTTCCAGGACTGAACAAGGAAGAAATAGAAAATATAAGCAGACCAATCACAAGTACTGAAATTGAGACTGTGATTAAAAATTTTCCAACAAACAAAAGCCCAGGACCAGATGGCTTCACAGGCGAATTCTATCAAACATTTAGAGAAGAGCTAACACCTAACCTTCTCAAACTCTTCCAAAATATAGCAGAGAGAGGAACACTCCCAAACTCATTCTACGAGGCCACCATCACCCTGATACCAAAACCAGACAAAGATGTCACAAAGAAAGATAACTACAGGCCAATATCACTGATGAACATAGATGCAAAAATCCTTAACAAAATACTAGCAAACAGAATCCAACAGCACATTAAAAGGATCATACAACATGACCAAGTGGGGTTTATCCCAGGAATGCAAAGGTTCTTCAATATACGCAAATCAATCAATGTGATATACTATAGTAACAAACTGAAGGATAAAAACCATATGATCATCTCAATAGATGCAGAAAAAGCTTTCAACAAAGTTCAACACCCATTTATGATAAAAACCCTCCAAATAATAGGCATAGAGGGAACTTACCTCATTATAACAAAGGCCATATATGACAAACCCACAGCCAACACTGTTCTCAATGGTGAAAAACTGAAACCATTTTCATTAAGATCAGGAACAAGACAAGGTTGCCCACTCTCACCACTATTATTCAACATAGCTTTGGAAGTTTCAGGCACAGCAATCAGAGAAGAAAAAGAAATGAAAGGAATCCAAATCAGAAAAGAAGTAAAGCTATCACTGTTTGCAGATGACATGATACTATACATAGAGAATCCTAAAGATGCCACCAGAAAACTACTAGAGCTAATCAATGAATTTGGTAAAGTAGCACGATACAAAATTAATGCACAGAAATCTCTTGCATTTCTATACACTAGTGATGAAAAATCTGAAAGAGAAATTAAGGAAACACTCCCATTTACCACTGCAACAAAAAGAATAAAATACCTAGGAATAAACCTACCTAAGGAGACAAAAGACCTGTATGCAGAAAACTATAAGACACTGATGAAAGGAATTAAAGATGATACAAACAGATGGAGAGACATACCATGTTCTTGGAATGGAAGAATAAACATTGTGTAGATGACTATACTATCCAAAGCAATCTACAGTTTCCATGCAATCCCCATCAAACTATCACTGGCATATTTCACAGAACTAGAACAAAAAGTTTCACAATTTGTATGGAAACACAAAAGGCCCCGAATAGCCAGCACAATTTTGAGAAAGAAAAACAGAGTTGGAGGAATCAGGCTCCCTGACTTCAGACTGTACTACAAGGCTACAGTAATCAAGACAGTATGATACTGGCACAAAAACAGAAATACAGATCTATGGAACAGGATAGAAAGCCCAGAGATAAACCCACACACATATGGTCATCTTACTTTTGATAAAGGAGGCAAGAATATACAATGGAGAAAAGACTGCCTCTTCAATAAGTGGTGCTGGGAAAACTGGATAGCTCCATGTAAAAGAATGAAGTTAGAACACTCCCTAACATCATACACAAAAATAAACTCCAAATGGATTAAAGACCTAAATGTAATGCCAGGCACTCTACAAATCTTAGAGGAAAACATAGGCAGAACACTCTATGACATAAATCACAGCAAGATCCTTTTTGACCCACCTCCTAGAGAAATAGAAATAATAACAAAAATAAACAAATGGGACCTAATTAAAAGCATTTGCACAGCAAAGGAAACCATAAACAAGAAGAAAAGACAACCCTCAGAATGGGAGAAAATATTTGCAAATGAAGCAACTGACAAAGGATCAATCTCCGAAATTTACAAGCAGCACATGCAGCTCAATATCAAAAAAACAATCAATCCAATCCAAAAATGGGCAGAAGACCTAAATAGACATTTCTCCAAAGAAGATACACAGATTGCCAACAAACACATGAGAGGATGCTCAACATCACTAATCATTAGAGAAATGCAAATCAAAACTACAGTGAGGTATCACCTCACACCAGTCAGAATGGCCATCACCAAAAAAGCTACAAACAATAAATGCTGGAGAAGGTGTGAAGAAAAGGGAACCCTCTTGCACTGTTGGTGGGAATGTTAATTGATACAGCCACTATGGAGAACAGTATGGAGGTTCCTTAAAAAACTAAAAATACAACTACCATATGACACAGCAATCCCACTACTGGGCATATACCCTGAGAAAACCATAATTGAAAAAGAGTCATGTTCCACAACGTTCAATGCAGCTCTATTTACAATAGCCAGGACATGGAAGCAAGCTAAGTGTCCATCAACAGACGAATGGATAAAGAAGATGTGGCACATATATACAATGGAATATTACTCAGCCATAAAAAGAAACAAAATTGAGTTATTTGTAGTGAGGTGGCTGGACCTAGAGTCTGTCATACAAAGTGAAGTAAGTCAGAAAGAGAAAAACAAATACCGTATGCTAACACATATATATGAAATCTTAAAAAAAAAAAATGTTCTGAAGAACCTAGGGGCAGGACAAGAATAAAGACACAGAGGTAGAGAATGGACTTGAGGACATGGGGAGGGGGAAGGGTAAGCTGGGACTAAGTGAGAGAGTGGCATGGACATATATACACTACCAAACGTAAGGTAGATAGCTAGTGGGAAGCAGCCACATAGCACAGGGAGATCAGCTGAGTGTTCTGTGATCACCTAGAAGGGTGGGATAGGGAGGGTGGGAGGGAGATGCAAGAGGGAGGAGATATGGGGATATATGTATAGGTATAGCTGATTCACTTTGTTATAAAGCAGAAACTAACACACCATTGTAAAGTAATTATACTCCAGTAAAGATGTTAAAAAAAATACCAAACTCTAATTTCATGAAGAAAGTATTTCTTAGCTGCTGAGGCAATGGGGACAGGCAAGCCGGTGTTCAAGATTTCACAGTGAGTCCAGGGCTGAGACAGTGCAGGAGCCTTCCCTTCCGAAGCTCAGCCCAACGGTTCAGCCACCAGCCAGGCCCAGAAGTCAGCTCTCCATCCTTTTACACCAAGCCTAAGACTTAGGGAGGGGAGGGAGGAAGAAGACCAGAGGGAGGGGCAGAGGTCTGGGGGGGAGGACACAGCTGTCCGCCCGCACTCTAACTGGACACCTACGAGGTTGACAGGTGCTGTGCTGGGTGCTTTTTCCCACTGTGGAAATACAGAACCCCAGGAATTCTAAAGTGAAAGAGAACCTGGCCTTCGCCCCTCTAACCTCTTCCTCTTGGAGGCCATGGAGATCCAGAGAGGTCAAGTCCTTGCTTGAGGCCCCAGAGGTAAAGGCAGAGGGGTAGCAGCCCCATTCTCCCAACTCTGAGCCTCCAGACAACTGTATAAAATCCAAAGGGCTGCTGAAAACACGAGCTTCAAAACAGTCTGCTCCCTGCTGGATCAGGGCTGACCTGAGCGGTCAAGGCTCTTGGTAAACGCATTGGTCCTCAACTGCCTTCTCTCCCGTGGCTCTTAGACACCCGGTTTTAACAACCAGGTCCTTTCTGCAAACCCCACTCAAAGCCAGAGTTCCCCGGATTCACAGCCGATTCCTCTGCTGCCTGTACAGCACTTACAAGTCTACAGCACATGCTCAGTACAAAACATACCCTGACCCCTGTGGGAATTTCGTCTCCTCTACTGTTTATAAGCTCTCTGGAGGCAAAGCAAGTTCATTTTCCCTTCTCTCAGCTCAGCCAGTGTCTAGCATGGTGCTGGGCGGGGGAGAGAACGGGAGGCACTGTTCTGGCTTGTAGACATGACCTGCCTAACATCAACTGACCCCTTCAGCTTCCATTAGCTGAGAGCCAAAACCAAGTCTGAGCTGTTTTTGTGATGCCCACACACCTCACACAGTACCTGATATATGGGTCTCTCAGGAAACAGGAACTGACTTACTTTTTAAAAACGGAATAAGTTGACTTACTTTTTTTAAAAAAGGGAAGGTAAAGAGAGAGACCTCAGACTGTTTCCTTGTGCTGTTTTAAAGTAGATATGATTTAGAAGGTAATGGCATTTCTAGGAATCTGCTAGGCAATTAACAGGTCAAATTGCTAAATACTGCAGGTTCATCAAACCCAAGCCGCAGGAATTTAGACTAAAGAACACCTGCCTTCAAGTCAGCCCGACAGGGGCTATTGCTGAAAGCACCATCAGAAAGATTTTGTTTCATCATTTCACGTTTAAGATGGTTTTAAAGACCTTAAGCAGTGTTTAGTGAGCTTCAGCATAATAACCTAATTGTTTTATTGAGTACCTAGTATATGTTAACTATTTAATTCAACCCTCTAGTAAATGAATACGAAAGCTGTCTATTCTGAAAACGTGTAGCAAACAAAGTGTGGTCCAAGTTCATGCCAAGGAGTCTAGACTGCATCTTGTTGGCAATAGTGAGCCAGTTAAGGTTAAGTGACATCAAAGCAATCATGTTTTAGCCAGAACTGTGCAGGATGGATTGAAGAGAAGCAAGATGAGAGGAAGGGAGATCTCCCGTGGTTCTAGGAAGGGTCTGCCAGAGTTTTCCAAGGCAGGGCATGCGCCCCAGGCAAGGTGATCCACTGGGAGGAATTTTTAAAATCAGCACTGAGATATAATTCACACTTTACCACACAAATCACCCATTTGAAATGTACAATTCAGAGTTTTTAAAATATATTCACAGGGCTGTGCAACCATCACCACATTTAATTTTATGACATTTTAGATCCCCTAAAAGAGACCCTTTTGGAATAGAATCACACAACACGTTCCTTCTGTGACTGGCTTCTTTTACTTAGCAAGCTTTCCAAGGTTCATCTACACTGCAGGATGTATCAGTGCTTCACTGTTTTATGGCTGAATAAAGTCCCATTGTATGGATATATCACGTTTTATTCATCCATTTATCAGCTGATGGCCATTTCCACCTTTGGCTGTTTGAATAATGCTGCTGTGAACATTCATGTAAAAATTTTTATGTGAAGTATGTTTTCATTCTCTTGTTACCAAAGTGGAGTGAAATTACTGGGTCACATGCTAACTCTATGTTTAATCATTTGATAAACCACCAAAGTGTTTTCCAAAGAAGTTGCTTCATTTTATATTCCTATCAGCAATATATGAGAGTTCTAATTTCTCCATAACCTCACCAATATATTACTTTTCATAAAAATTTTTAAAAACCTCTGGCCATCCTAACGGTATCTCATGGTTTTGATTTGTATTCCCCTAATGACTAATGATGTTCAGCACTTTTTCATGTTATATTGATAGTAAGACACGTAAAAAATATTTTATTTAAAAAATACACATATTGGGGCCTCCCTGGTGGCGCAGTGGTTGAGAGTCCGCCTGCCGATGCAGGGGATACGGGTTCGTGCCCCGATCCGGGAGGATCCCATATGCCGCGGAGCGGCTGGGCCCGTGAGCCATGGCCGCTGAGCCTGCGCGTCCAGAGCCTGTGCTCCGCAACGGGAGAGGCCACAACAGTGAGAGGCCCGCGTACCGCAAAAAAAAAAAAAAAAAAAAAAAAAAAAAAAAAAAAAATACACATATTGAAGGATATCTGCTCAAGTATTTAGTGTTGATAAGGTAAATGACCAAAAAATTAGGACACCAGTGATCTGGGTACAAGATAACAAGAGTCTGAATTAAGAGATGTGGGTAGGATATGAAAGATGTGTAGGAAGTAGAAGTGACAGGACTGAAAGTATGGCATTGAGTGGGGTGGGAAGGGTGTGCTTCTGGCCAGTGAGGGACACACTCTGAGAACGCCTTCATCCTCTGAAAGCCCTCTGTTCCCAACGTCTGCCTGTGGAGAGGGGCGTTGAGAGGGCGCGTCAGCCGGTTGACCCTGGAGCCGGACCTGGGCACCCGGAGGCTCCTCACCCAGCCCCCGCCCTCGGAATGTGCGTTCTGCTTGCCTTCCCCTTGCTAGAAGCTGCCCAAGGATGCGGCCTTGAGACAGTAAGGTGGTGTTGGGACCATCTGGACGGCCTACCTGACTGGAACCCACTTAAGGCTGCTTATAAACTTTAAGATCCTGGAGGCGGGTGCAGAGATCCACTGTGTCTCAGATGCCCAAGACAAGCCTCGTAAGTTCCCTTGTGTATTAAACCTGCCACCTACCAGTCCGGAGTGGCTGCCTCTTTCTTCGGTCTCTCCTTGCCCTCCTCATACGGGGCCAGTTTGTGAACCAACATTGCCCCATTCACCTTGTCCTTAGCACTACTGCCATGTGGTCAAAGCACAGGATAGCATGAGGGTGAGAAGCAAACACAGAATCTCCTGTTTGTGACTGGGTTAATCACAAGGCTGGCCCTCAGTAGTTAGCATTTAGTGATCATCCATTGAGTCAAACTTCAACAGAACAGTGGTTGGAATTCAAAGCAGAAAACAGGACAAGATACCTGAGGAAATGACACCGTCATGAGGTACAGGTCTCCAGAGAAGTAGTGAAATGGAGGCAGGTTTTGTCACAGGGCAGGGTCTCTGGTCTGCACTGTGTATGGCAGGACACCGGTGTGTCTCAGAAACACACATATTACCCGGGACCCTGGCCCAGACCTGATCAATCGAGGCGGGGGGGCCGCGGGATGAGAAATGTGCGCTTTAAATAAGTCCCCAGGTAATTCTTATGCACATTAATGTCTGAAAATGACTATTTTGATGAGTAGAAAAGGAGGTCCAGTAGATCTTGAAGACAGCCAACCATGAAATCCTAAGTTTGGAGTGCTACACCAGAAGGAGAAACAAAACTTACATTTTCACACTGGTCTCTCTACCTGCGACAGAGGAAGAAAAATGTGCCCTGGCAACGTGGTCATGAAAAACAACTAGAAGAAGGCAACTCCTCCCACACAGCAGAGCTGCTCAGAAAGAACCACGCTGCTCTGACAATAATCAATTCCAATAACGACGGCTAATATGGTTTGGAGAGAAGACAAGAATAAATTAAAGAAAAGCCTGCAAATGACAGGGTGATGAACAGTGTGTCTTTAAAAGCACCAAACAATCTTCTAATTGAATGTTTAGTTTTTTCCTAACACTGTTTGACTTTTTTCCAGCAGGGCACTCACACTGTTATACATTATTTTGTAAATTGAAATTATCCAAGCGGTCTGGGATTTAGGGGAGTGGCAGCCAGGCTGTGGGCATGCGGAGAAAGGAAAGACGGCCAGGCTAGAGCAGTGGCTCCCAACAGCAGGGACTGGCCCCACAGGACATTTGGCCATGTCTGGAGACATTTTGGTTGTCACAACTGGGGGATGATACTGGTATCAAGTGCGAAGAGGCTGGGGATACTGCCCAACATCCTACAATCCACAACAAAGAACTACTCAGGCCAAAAGGTCAGCAGGGCCGAGACTGAGAATGCCTGGGCTAAAGGAGGAGGCCTCGCCTTCAAGGCACTGGAGGCCCTGTGGGCGCATCCGGACACATCTTCCAGGTTCACTGAAGGTGCACTGTGACTCCAGCCAAGACATGCCCCAAGAGTCTCCATCTGAAACGGAGGGCACCCCAAACCCCTGCACCAGGCTGTGTGCGAACCAACGCTCTCTCCCTCTTTCTAACCTGTTCTTTATCGTGGGCTTGGTTCTACATGTTCGTTTCTAATTGTCCCATTACTCTCAAAGGTAAGGCACATTTTTCATTTTTAGTAAACAAACACGACGACCTGGGCAGAAAATACAGAGTTAGTGATAGAAAGAATCTTAAAAACATTCTAGACAATTTCCTCATCTTCCAGATGGAAAACTGAGGCCCACAAAGGCTCGGTGACTTACTTGTCTGGGAGGAAGTCATCGTATTCTTTTACAAAGAGATTAAATTCCCGAAAGGGTTTGGTCATCTTATGTGACACAAGAGGATGCTTCTTTCTGTTTACTACTTGCGTATTTAAAATCTTGAACCCGTCATTTTGATCCCATTACAAATGCATTTTTTGCACCTCCATGTTCAAAATGAGGAAAAATATCAAAAAAGTTATGCATTCTATTTTTAATTCCAATGTAGGACATTTGTTTAAAATAAGAGATTCTGCCTTGATAAAGGTGGTATGATCCTGTGGTAAAAATATACAAATAGATAAACACATTCATTTTCACGTATAAGTGACTTAACTAATGTACAGCCCATACATAAATAGGATAGTAACACATTTCTCAAAGTAGAAAATAAACAGAAATGTAGGTTCTACAGTGAGGAAAGAACAAGGAAAAGCTCTCATGTTGCTCTATACTTATTAATCTTCCTCTTTAACTTCAGATCACCTTTTCCCCCGGATCTTTTATAGGAGTAGTTGTGAGAAAGACCAATCTATTGAAAGATAACAATTGGAAAATTCCTAGTGAAATTAATAGAGTAAAACTCAACTTTTGAAAGTATTTTTTGCCTCTAGTTATTCAATTGTTTTTCTCTCCTCTTACCTTATGTAATGTGGCTTACTATTTATGTCAAGTACCCAAAATTATAGTGGGGAAATGCATTTGCTTTAAGAGTTCGTATTTTAGTTGCGTAGATGGAGAAGTCTGCCCACATACTTTCTGGTCATCGATAAGAGGTAAAACCTTCCTTTTCTCTTAGAATATTTATTTTCCTTGAAAGTTAAATGCCATTCTGCCTTGTAAAGTGAGCTGGCTCGGTCCTTTCTATTCCTAACAGCTTTTTCGGTAGTTAGTCTATGAACTAGACAGGAATAGCAATGCTTATGTGGGGAGCATCCAAATCATGTTAATAATAATTATGAATTTACAGAAACAAAAGAATCTCTACTGAAACCATGCCTCCTCTGTTCTCAGCACCAGCTTGTCTTTACGAACTTGGGCAGGACTCGCACACGTCCCCTCCTCCACATCCTCAATGCCTTCCATCCCCCTTAAGGATGACCAACGCGGCCGCTCCACCATCACTTCCGAAACTGCTCTCACTGTAGGACCCAGTCACCTGCTGCCACTTCACAGGAGATCTTTTTGTCCTGTTTGTAGCCGATCTTTCCCCCCTTCTCTTGGCATGACATTCTCCCTGGGTCTTTTCTTGATTAACTTAAAAACTATTGTTTCTCAAGTGTCTGTTTTGGTCTGCTTCTGAGCACTCATCGCAACATTTGGAAGGAGAAAGAGGAAAAGGACATCGGAAAGGACCCTGGGAAGATGCACCAGGAGGGAAAGCAGGAGACGATGGGGTCCCAAAAGCCAGATCAGACACCACAGTCCTCAGTGTCCAAGCCCAGGTGACAGCCCTTACTCCTCACTTCAGGGAGCACTAAGGACCATCAACATGCCCCAAACCCTTCCACTTCTGCCCTCCTCCTCTTTAACTAACTTAGTTTTCCCCTGCATTACTGAAAGCGCCTTCCCGCTTTAGTAGTTTCCTCCTCTAGTACTTTCTTCCTATTGTAACACGAATAATTTTTAAAGCACAGATTTGATCACATTAATTTCCTGCTTATACTATTATCCTAAGGATGCTGGGAACCAGTGAAGCATCCAAAATCCTACACCTGACAAACAAGACTTTTCATCATTGGGCATTTGCTTACCTCCACAGAGGAACATTTCTTGCCTCTTCACAACACTCTGTACTCAAGTCACATATGATAACTTATGTGTACCTCCTGCATCCCAGTGCTTTCTCCTCTGGGCCTTTCGGACCCTCTGCTGGATCATTCTCTTTCCCACAGCACACCTACCTGCTGCTCATCCTGTGAGCTTCATGTTAGCTAGCACACCTCCTCCTTCCTCCAAGGCCAGGCCCTAACTTGCACCCCAACAGTACTCTGGACTTATCCTTCATGTACCTCTAATCAAACTGCGTTACAATTACTTGCTTGTTTATATTTGCCAATTCAATCCCAGAGACCGCCTGGGTTTCACTTGCCTTCCTATTTCCAGTGCCAAAAATAGTCTCTGAGGTACAACAGGCACATGATACATGTTAATTAATAAATGTTCCACTCATGATGTCAGATGTGTAGAGGAGCCAGTTAATATCAAGACTTGGTGGATTAAAGCCAGATGAAACTATTTCTATTATTGCACCAATAAGAAATTCACAAAGACATCAAAGTAGCTTCCAAAATCCTTAACTAATCAATGGCAATCGCAGCACTGCAGACAGGTTTAAAATTGGCAAACGTGGCTTGTATGCAATGTCTCAGGACAGAGTTTTAAGTAAGAGAGGAACACAATAAAATGTGGTCTTTAGAGAGATCCCTCCTACAAAAGGAGAGTAGCTCATGTGAATACATCTGAAGAGAGTTCTAGCATGCTTTGTCTGGATTAGCTGGGAAAACCGCCAGGGTTCACTTAGAGCCTCCCTGAGAGGAAGGGAAGGCTCTGCTCCACTGCACTGTGAACAGTGGATCCCTGGGAATACTTCTATATACTCAGCATCAGATACAGTCTGGGATATGGGAAAAGCGCAATAAAATAAGAAGTTAAATGAATGAATGAAAAAAAAAGCTTGTTTCCAAGCCATGATATCTAACATTAGCCAGTTATTTAAAAAATATGCACCATTAGTAAAAACAAAAATCAAAATCAAAAATCAAAAATGAGCCTGGAATGACTAAGTAGTAAACCAATATAAATTTTAGAAACTCAAATTCAAAGTATGTGTCCTACCAACCTTGACTCAATTGTGTCAGCTTCCCACATGAAGTGTAAAAGCCAGCACACTGCATTTTGCCCCACTTGTACAACACTGTCCTCCAGGGCAAGGTCTCACCCCTGCCCCCAAAATATGGAGTATTATTCAAATACAAATATTAAGAAGATTATTTTACAAAGTGCTTTCTTCCAAGGTCAAAGCACGATCAAAATGACTAACCTGAGACAATTTTGTAGTGGTGGCAGGCAGAAGTGGACGACTAAACTTCTTCTGAGATCCGATGGCTGCTGGAAATGGTGGTGCAGAAAATACAGCTGCAACACAATTAATTTTGTTTATCCACCCTTGCATTTCCTCTGGACTCCTATGAGAAACAGATATATTTACGTTAGGGTATTTCTGTATCTAAGTGCATCACATCTTGCCCATTTCTCATTACTGATCTAAAATGGCATATAAAATCATTTATTCTTCTTGGTACAAATAATCCCTGACAAAACTTCATTGGAGACTAACATTTTCAAAAGCAATCACCATGGCAATGAAAGGCCCTGGAACCTAGGCTCATCATAGTATAAGGCTATGATTATCCCCCAAGGATACAGAAGGAAATGAAGCAAAATCACTTCGCAATAAATATTTACTAACCCCCCTACTTTCTATTTGATACTAGGCTAGGTCAAAAATTAATTTAAAAATTAACTCATCACTTCCAATCACATAATTTGATTTTAAAATGCAACTGTGGGATAAACTGATAGAGGGAATGTAAAAGGGTATATATACCCCCTTTGGAAAGTAGTTTGGACAGTTTCTTAAAAACTATAAACTATAAATTTATTATACAACCCAGCAATTCTACTTCTAGGTATACACTCAAGGGAGAAAAAAACATATAGGCACTAAAAGATTTGTATGTGAATGTTCATAGCAGCACTATTTATAAGCATCAAAAAGGAGAAACACTCTAAATGTCCATCAACTAGTGAATGAATAAACAAAACATGGTCTAGGGCTTCCCTGGTGGCGCACTGATTAAGAATCTGCCTGCCAACGCAGGGGACACGGGTTCGAGCCCTGGTCCAGGAAGATCCCACATGCCACGGAGCAGCTAAGCCCGTGCACCACAACTACTGAGCCTGCGTGCCACAACTACTGAAGCCCGCGCCCCTACAGCTGTGCTCTGCAACAAGAGAAGCCACCGCAATGAGAAGCCTGCGCACCACAACGAAGAGTAGCCCCCGCTCGCCGCAACTAGAGAAAGTCCATGTGCAGCGACGAAGACCCAATGCAACCAAAAATAAAAATAAATAAAATTAAAAACAAAACAAAAAGCAAAACCACGGCCTATATCTGTACAGTGGAATACCACGCAGCAGCAAAGGTATGGAGTGCTGAGGCAGGTTACAGCACGGATGACCCCAAAACTTCATACTGAGTTAAAGAAAAGCCCATGTATTCTGTGACTGCATTTATATGGAAAATCCAGAAAAGGCAATACAAAGAGGAAACTAGTGGTGTCTGGGCTGTGGGTGAGAATGGCACAGGGGATTGGGGTGGGGTGATGAAAGTGTTCCAAAACTGGAGTGTGTTGCACAATTCTGCAAATTTGCTAAACATCATTGTACACTTAAAAGTATGTACAGTATACCTCAGTAGGACATAAAAAAAGCCACCTGAGAGGGTGTGGAAATCTCCTGATGTCAGTATCATACTTTTAACTTATATGTCATGTTTGCAGAGCCCAGCACTGACAGCACTTGTGAACTCATAAATCAATGGAAGAAATAGTCCTGAACTAGGTGAGATACCCACCAGGTATATAATCGATAAAAAGATGGACAAGAAGTCAGCACATCTAAAAATCATTTCCTGTACTGATTACTCTGAAAGCTACCACCCTAACCTGACATCACACCCAGGTGTCACCCTCATCATGCCCTGCATGCCTCTCTGACCCGTGTGCCTCTCCAACCTGTTATTTCAGTCGACTGATTTCTGCATCAATCCCACGTGGAGTAATTAGCTCTCCTTAGTTACCGTATCCAGCATTTCAGACATTTAAAAACAATAATGCTGGGGAACAGAATAACGTGGGGGACCTTTATGACTAATGGCTGTGATTACACATCCGGCTGTGGCTCCCTTGTGCTGCTAGCCATCTCCCACACCAAAAACTCCTGTGTGACTTGGGTTTCCTTACAACTTCCTCCTCACCTGATGTCAGCAATTTCATGCCTTTGCGAGCTCAGCATCCCCAAATCACCAGAGTACCTGGTTCTTGTTCTCATTTCCTCTGCTAGTCTTCCACTGTTTTGATCAGCAAGCCTGCAGATACCTGTGTTTACTCTATTGATGTCAAATTTAATGCCAGTGCCTAATGCAGCCAGTTGGTAGTGTTGTGTTGAGAGTGATTCTGAAGTCAAGCTCAGGCTGTAAAAGGCATGCCATGAAGAATTAACACTGCCTGCCATGGACACTGATGCTATGTGTGCTATTAAAATTCCTGTTCTAGAGGCTCAGTTCTAAAAATCCAAAGTTTCTTACTTCATAAATCCAGAATTCTCCACGTGGAGGGTTCCATTTTTAATCTAAAGGCTGTCACAGACCCCTTACTAAACTGGCACTCCATCCCATTTCCTTGCCCACAATATGATTTTGTCTTTTCCTTCTAGTTTAATCACAAACTATTAGGGCTCAGAAGGAGAGAGAAGAGAGAGAGAGCAAAATGAAAATCTATACTTCTTGAACAGCCTCTGTGTGCCAGGCACTGTGTGAGGCTCTTTACATGCTTCATCTCATTTGCTTCCACAAGAACCCTGAGAAATAAACATTATTAACATTATTATTATCATTATCTACACTAGCCACCAGCTGAGGTTCAAAGAGGTTAAATTTACAGGTTAGGACGAAGAGTTAGGAAACGGTAATCTGAATCCAGGTCTATTTTTTTTTTTTTTTTTTGCGGTACGTGGGCCTCTCACTGTTGTGGACTCTCCCGTTGTGGAGCACAGGCTCCGGACGTGCAGGCTCAGCGGCCATGGCTCATGGGCCCAGCCGCTCCGCAGCATGTGGGATCTTCCCAGACCGGGGCACGAACCCGTGTCCCCTGCATCGGCAGGTGGACTCTCAACCACTGCGCCACCAGGGAAGCCCTAAATCCAGGTCTATTTTACTCACTGTGTGATAGAACTTGCATACTAACACCCTTGTATTTTATTTACGAGGGTATTACAGTCTAGAGGTGGTAAGTGGTTGACAAAGGGCCACAGGGCTACTGTGCAGCAAACAAAAAGCTGGCCCTAGGGTTTCTATGTCGTATTCTAGTCTTCTTAGACAGTTGTCTCCCTACTGCAACCAGTTAATGACTTTGACTCCAGCTCAAACAGTTTCCCCTGCAGATCCCGATTCTATTTCTCGGTGTAAAGTGGTGCCCTGCAAACTAAAACACCAAACCAAACCAACCAGCGAAACCTACTGGGCTTGAAAAAGCAAGACCCTCCAGTCAGCAGTTTTTAGCTTGAGCACATTGGGTTTCTTCTCGTAGTCCGTGGCCCGGGACGCCAGTGCGTGGTGCACACTCACAGCGTTTTTCAGGTCCTCTTCCGACAGGGCCTTCTCTGGCTTATATTCGTCCTGTGGGCAGATACGAAGAAAGCAAAGACATGTTCAGACTTCATCTTCTCTTTTTAAAATCTAAGACCATAAGAAAAATTTTAGAGAATCCATGAAGGCGCATGAAAAAAGTGAAATGAATGGTGGTAGAAACAACTCCTTGCTACTTCATAAATGTCATAAAAAATCCTGTTCTTTGAAAAGTATGCTCAGAATGAGAAAATACACGTTTACTAAAGGGGCACTTTTGAAAAAGCTGGTATATAATAATTAAAGTAAAGAGCTAAGGAAGGTCAAAGACAAAATATCTATCACACATGTTTTATAGTGATTTAAATGAAGCTAGGTCTAATAGGGTGATTTGGTTTCAGGAGCTAAAGGACATATGCAAAAGCCCCCAGGACGCATCAGCAGAACTGTACTGATGGTGAAAACCCATGCCACTGTGTTTGCTCAAAAGATACTACGTTTCCCTGATACTTTCTTTTGAGGCAAATATTATTAAAAGAAAAATGAACAGTAAAATAAAACAATTTCTCCAGCTGTTCTCTGAAAGAAAAGAGGAAAATCGGTTTAAACTTAAATCAGGAGAAAGCTTAGCTCTGTTATCATAAATTTGAAAAATGGGTAAAATTACATAAAAAGGAGGGTGTCATGGATAGATGCAGTTTTATCTTTGGGCATGATACAGACACAATTCATAGAATTTATACAGGTTCTTTTGTATGGCTTCCTTCCACAACTTCCTTCCAAACATAACTAAAAAAAATCCCAACTAGTAGAAAAATAAGAATTTAAAACAAATGTGATATTATTATTATTATTATATCTAGTAGTTTCCTTGGGTCCATAAGAATAAAAAAGGCCTGAAAACTAATGTCAATATAGTAGACATTACAAAGTGTTGTAGGAGATGTTTTTTAGTTTTTAGATGTTTAAGTTCCTCTCCCCCCTTCCCATATTTTATCAGACTTGATGCTAAATAAACTTGCACTTCTTCTGTAAAGAACACACACACACACACACACACACACACACACACACACACAAAAGTCCTCACCTTCTAATTAGTACTAAAAGCCTAAAGGAAGACACTGTCTATTCTGTTATCACAGTCTGGTTTTACAAATTTTCAAAATGATAATTACACTCTCCCATACCTCCTCCTCCCTTCCCCGTGGCCCCAGCACAAATCGAGCTCTTCAGAGGTACTCTTGTCATAGATTCAAAGTGAGTCAGAAATAAACAGCAGCCGCTGATCCTTAGTGATCACTGTCAGTGACAGTGCTGAGACAAAGGTGGGAAAACCTGATACTCAGTAAATGCCAACAGCAATATAAAAATTACACAATTTATAATACTAAATGATAAAACTGCTACTTTAAGATTGCTACAGCTCAATTTTCTTAAGCCTCAGAGGTTAAGAACTGCTGTCGACAATAACCATTTTCCAGAGAAGTATGAGGAATAAAGGAGAATTATTTTAAAATCTTAAAATAAATACAATATATTTACATGTATCTGTTCTACAATTCCCACTAATGCATAAAACTATGATCTAGCTATGTTTTGGGGTCTTGCCTTTTCTACATGGGATTTTTCTTAGTGATTTAGCATTCCCAAACTTCACAGATCTCCTTCCAGGGGAATTGTTCTTAGAGCAGGAGTATCAGCTAGAGGCAGCATGACAACAAAGTCCCCCCGGCCTCAGAATTAGACTGCAATAGAGCCCTGCATGGCTGGCCATGAGCTCAGCTTACCCACTTAGCTCCAGATAGGAATCTGAGGTGGATGAATTATGGGGAGTGGGGATAAGTGATCAGGGACAAAACTGTCTTCAGAGAGTTTATATACACTAAGTCCATTTCCATACATACTGATCTCTAACACACCTGATATTTGAGTTTGCACAGAGATCAGCCTAGAAATTTGCATGCACTGTTTTTTGATATTCCAGGTCCATAATTTGGGTTTTTATCTTAATTCTTTCTCACTAGTTTCTTTTGGTTAATTTTTTGTTGTTTGAATTTAAAACGATTACTTACTTTTTTATTTTTCATATTTCTTCTTTAATTAAGAATTTAAGACTATAATTTTTCCTCTGAGTACAGGTTACACATAGCTTGGGAATGAAGAGTATTTTTTCATTGTTCTCTAGATGATTTGTAGTTTTATTTTTTTCTCTCTTCTTCAATCTTAGTCATGTCAAAAAATGTTTCTCAAATTTAAAGCACCTAAAGTTTTTAGTTACTTATCATTATATATTTCCAATTTTACTGGTTTGTGACCAGAGAATGTGGTCTGTAAAATCTATTTTATTTACTTAAAATTTGCTAAGGTTAATTTCTCAAGGTTTTCCAACAACTTGTTTAGTTTTTGTTATTGTTCCATGGACATAAAAAAAGTTATTCTCTGGGCTTCCCTGGTGGCACAGTGGTTGAGAGTCTGCCTGCCGATGCAGGGGACACGGGTTTGTGCCCCGGTCTGGGAAGATCCCACATGACGCGGAGCGGCTAGGCCCGTGAGCCATGGCCGCTGAGCCTGTGCGTCCGGAGCCTGTGCTCCGCAATGGGAGAGGCCACAACAGTGAGAGGCCCGTGTACTGCAAAAAAAAAAAAAGTTATTCTCTGAGGGATGAGTGTGTATTTATATTCAAGTTTATTGATTCAGTTCCTCTATGTTCTTACAGTATTTTTCTACCATGTTCTGTGTGCTATTTATTATTTTAAAATGTTCTTCTTTATCCACGTTAGTGCTTACTTACATAAGATGGAAACTTAAAAGGCTCTTTTCTCCCACCAAATGCTCTATTTCTCTGTATCAACAAGACTTTTAAAATAGTTTCACTTCTCTCCCTACCCTTCCCATTAATCCTAAATTTTGATAAAAGTTTAGTATGTTTTATTCTGTCGTCTTATTAAAATTATCTTGTATTATGTATTTTCTGTTTCAAGAAATCCTATTTTGCACTTATATTACATATTCCCTGAATCTCTCCTTATTCTTTTAGATTTAACTGTGTCCATGTTTCATTGCTCACCTACTTTCTATCTTTTCTCCATCTTGAGGTCTCTTTTCTCATCCCTTTGTTATTTTCTCTTCTTGCAAGTACTTTTCTCAGGTGGGTGATGTCCTGCAGTCCTTACTTTCAAGTGTCTCTTGCTTTCTTGCTCAGGTGGAGAACTGAGTATGGAGCTTTGGGCTGCAGTCTTTTTCCACTCAGTACTCTGCAGATGCTATTCTGTCTTCTAGCTTCCAGTTTTACTAAAGTCCAACACCAGTCTGATTCTCTTTTGCTTTTCTTGTATTTTCTGTCAGGAATCTCATAGGGTTTTATTTTTATCCTTAGAATTTAGGAAGTTTTGCTCGGCCATGCCCTAACATTCTCATCTATCTGGTCTGGAACTAAAAAAAATCCCACTCTAGTTCTCCCTTATATGATCACTCACTTGTACTGCTGACAGCTGCTAAAGACAACCAACCCAGCTATGCAGATGTGTGCCACCCAGATGTATGGTCTCCAGCTATGGCTGCACCCAGTGCCGACTGACAATGCTTTTACTCCTCCATGATAACCCCTCTGGTCCATTCTGCCAAACGTCCACAATTCTCTTCAACACTCCTATCCCACGACAAAGATGGTTAAGAGCACAGGTGCCTGGGGTTAGACCCATCTCTTCAAATGTCTAGCTCTGATATGGTACTTAACATTTCCATGACCATAGGCAGGTTATTTAAACTCATTAAACTTCATTTTCTTTGACTGAGGAATAGTGATAATACTTTACTCATAGAGCTGTAGGATGAAATTAAATGAGATACTATTTTTTAAAACTCAAAATAATGCTCACAGCAGACAGTAAGCACTTAGATGTTAGCGGATATAATCCCTAATAATAATTTTTAGTAGCATATAGCTTGAACTTGTATGTTATAAGGTCAAACTTGTAAATGTCAAACTTTCTGCTTACATGCCCTGTAAATGCAAATTTTGTGACCACCTTTATCCTCTTTCCTCCTTACACAGAGGAGTCCTGCTCAAGGCTAATCCTGTACTCCAGGATCAACCTCCACCAACCCTTCCTAGGATCTTATTGCGTTGGTTATTATCCTTCCACTATATTTTAAATCATTCGTTATCTACAGGCTTCTTCCCCACAGCCTATAAATACCCTCAAGGTCTCTCTATTATTTGTAAGATAATAGTCCCTCCTGAATATTGCTTTCTCCTAGCTGTCACCTCTGTCACCTCTCTCTTTTCCTTTATATAAAATGAGTTAGGAGTCCACATTAACTACTTTTATACATTAATTTCCAGTTTACCCTTTAACCCACTGGAACCTGGAGTCCATTTCTACACTTCATTGAAACTGCTCTGGCAAAGGTCAGCAATGACCTCCTAAATGCAAAATTTAATACATTCTTTTAAGTTTTCATCTTATAGCACTAAAGGAAGTCAACAATACTCTTGAAATTCTTCCATGGCTTCTTACAATTCTCTCCTGGTTTCTCCCCTATACTCTGACCATGACTCTGCTATCTCCTCTTTAGCCTGTTTGTCAGCTGTCAGTTCTGCCACTGGCCTTCATCCTTTCTCATCCCATAAATGCGCCTTGGGATGATTACGACTACAGCTGACGCTTGAACAACGCATGGGTTGGGGCAAGTGAAGATCCACATATAACTTATAGTCTGCCTTCCATTTATGAAGTTCCTCCCTAACCTCTGTTCCTCTGTATCCACAGTTCTCCGTGAGTGAATTCAACCTCCTATGAATCATGTAGTATGTAGTGCATTACTATTGAAGAATCTGCTGACAAGTGAACCTGTGCAGCTCAGACTTGTGTTGTTCAAGGGTCAACTCTACTCTTATCAGTTGAAGTCCCACCTATATCATGATGCCTAACAAACTGCTGCAGATGAATAAGAAACCCAAGACCAATCCTTAGCTATTAATATTGGAGGACTTAGAACTTTGGAGCACCTACACATATTCTTGGAGCATATTCTCTCTGCTGATATTTTCCTTTAAAACCAAGTTTAAAGGATGACATTCTTAGACCTCTCTAAAAGTGCGAAGAATTTTAAAATGCAACATTTATTATAGCTCTAAGTAAAAGTGAACAGTAATTATCAACTTGAAAGAATTGCACCATGGTTTCTGAAGAGGACTCTAAGACAGTTTCCTAAACTCTGAGGTACCTAACATTGGAAGGAAAATACTGCACAGGCCAAAAATGGACGATAAGATCTATTTAATTAGGATAAAATCAAAGTCTAGGAATTTTAAGTCTAACATGGGCTTCCACTCTTTTAGTTGATAGTAATATTATTTTACCATTAAAAAAAAGGCAAAATATAAACAAAACATGTTTGGAATTCTGAATTCCTACTAGAAAATGTAGCTCCAAGTCCATTCAAAAAATGAGCAAAACTCAGGGTAGATTGGAAAAATCAGAGTTGACGATTGAATAAAAAGAAAAGACTTTATCCTACAGAGTTCATTCTGACATCTTTATTTTTCACTACTTAAAGTTGAAGATGGTGTTTAAATGATGGTATTGGGAAGGAGGAAATAAGGGATAAATTATTGTAATCAAACCATTTCAAACCTAAGACTCTTGGCTGTGCAAACTAAATGAGAAAAGAGAGCAAGGTAAATTCAATCAAGAAATTCTGTAAGAAAAGAAAATGCTCTATGACACCTAATTACTATCTATTTTCTCAAACAAATGAAGGGTGAAAATGATGCCTAAAAACATGTTACTCTCCTCTGTGTTCACTGCAATCTGTCTTTTTATCTAGGATGATTCATCAGAGCACTCTACCACCCTAATAAGCACCAAGAATTTGATTTCACAATGCTATTTATCTTAAATTCATTTAAAGCATGAAACGAAAAGCTTTCTTCTTTTTCTTAAGAAGCTTAATTAAATGTCTTGTGAAGTTGGATCATAACACACAGATCATCTACATATGTACAAATAATTGGTTGGCATCAAGTCTGAAAATCTGTACCCTCAGGTGAATATAAAGTCCAATTTGGAAAGTGACCAAATCTAAACTGAAATTCATCAATGTCAATTAAAAATGCTCAGATTCCAGTTTTCAAAGTATAAGGCACAACTGCTATACCTAATTAAAACAATTTAAAACAAAGCTGAAATAGTCTTGATTTCCACTGAGCGAATATAGATGGGAAAACTGAGGACATCCTTGAGAGGCTATAAGGATTTAATAAAAATGTCAGTAATTAAAATAAACTGGATCCTAAACTGTCCATTAATTATTGATTTTAAAAAAGGCATTAAAAGCATTTTTCATAATTTGATGACTATCTTTTTAAAAAGTTCTGAGTATTTCTGGTTAGGTATCTTTCTAAAAATTATTCAGCTTCATTTTTCTTTTACCAGGGAGCTCAGAGTGCGCTGTATTCCCATAAATCTGGGAGCAAGGCATAATAGGAAATCCAACGAAGGCATGTTTTAGCCCATCACTCACATAATCAGATATTTGAAAATCACTTATTCACAGAATGTTAAAGCTGAAAGGAGCCTAAAGGATCATTTCAACTAATTTTCTCATGTTAGGTAAACAATTTTAAAGTCAAAAAAATATGTCCTATATTTCTGTAAGGAGAATTAAGAAAGAATAAGCCAGTTAAAGTCAAAGGATTATGTTTGTTTATATTAGTTTGTTCGGTTACAGTGGACATGGCGCCATCTCCATGTTGCGATGATGGGTCGGACTTTCCTTGTTAGCACGGGAACCTGTCAGGGTCCACATACAGAGGGAGCACTTAAGGACACAGTAGGACTTGAAGGACTTGAAATGCTTCCTCAGTCAGGCCTCAGACTTCAGTGAGACACAGGACATTTTCTAGGACAAATGTGGTGAGTGAACCAGGAAGCTAGGATCTATCTTTTTAATTACACAGCTGAACTGGAAGAGAATTAGGACAGACAGACAACCATGAGTAGCCCTTAGAAAAAGACTACAGGATTCTATGACTCAGTATCTGAAGAAACTTAAGAGCTCTTAACATTTTTAAGCAGGAAAAACATCTTATCACCCTTCCATACTTTTTCCATATGTCTAACTAACATAATGATCAGGGTTTTGATTGATAGGAGGCTACTCCTGCTCTCCTCTCAGTTCCAGGCTCACTAACGTTCTCTTAAAGCTGCACTCGGCACTGTCTGGACCACTTGAAGTGTCTGCCCATCACTCACCCACCACCACTCAGTTCAGAGCCCTGGAGACCAAGTTAGCCTCTAATTCATATGTTTTCTGCTACGACTTTCACATGATTGGTATTGGGTTTAATATTTACTGCCAGGAAGGGAGGGAGAGAGGGAGACAGGGAGGGAGAGAAGGGCACTGCGTAGGGACCCAAGTAGCAAACAGGAAAAGAGGTTTGAGTTCTGGACCTATCCTACACCCGAATAACTTGGAAGAAGCCACAAAACACTGCAGCGCCTCTTCATGTGGGAACAAAACAACTCACAGGAATAAACTAGTTTCTGTTTGCTAGACCCCTGAATGAGAATTGTGTTTTTTGGGGTTTTTTTTGCGGTACGCGGGCCTCTCACTGTTGTGGCCTCTCCCGTTGCGGAGCACAGGCTCCGGACGCGCAGACTCAGCAGCCATGGCTCACGGGCCCAGCCGCTCTGAGGCATGTGGGATCTTCCCGGACCGGGGCACGAACCCGTGTCCTCTGCATTGGCAGGCGGACTCTCAACCACTGTGCCACCAGGGAAGCCCGAGAATTGTGTTTTTAAACAGAAACCTTCAGAGCACAGCCTATGTGTCTTAAAATCCAGAGAGCAGGTGTTTCCAGTTGCAATGTTTTTTTTTATGAATTGATAGTCTTAAAAAATCATGATTATGTCCTAAATATACCTTGTATAATGGCTACATTGCTCTGCTGAACTGGGTCATTCATTTAACATATAACTAATGAAAACTTTGATATGATCATTAGTTTCCTAAGGCTTCAAAACCTAGTTAACTTTTGTTTTCTGCACTTTCCATTGTTTCAGAGAATGAGAGAGGGTCCACGTGGTCTCTTCAGTGTGTGACAGGGCACAGAGCCAGCAGTTTCACAAAAGGAAATACAAATGCCCTGAGCACACAGGGAAGCTTTCTGCTATCAGAGGCCCAGGCCAGGATCAGCCAGCTCCTGGCACTTGGTATTTGACACATCATCCCAGGCTGCCATCATCACAGTCTGGGAGGCCTGGTCTTCAGTACTTCCTTCTGCCTGGTCCAGGCTCACTCTATTGTTGCCACCTATACTTCAAACACTGCAACAAACAAACAAACAACTCCCCTTCCAATCCAAAAACCTTATAGGCAGGTGGAACAAATCTCAGTAATCGAAAGAAAGAATGGAAGATTTTGCATCGAGGACATTGAGTTCCCAGTATTCTATGACAGGAAATGAAATTTTTAGCTAACAAACATTTTTTAACATTTGAAAGACATGGTAAAGGCAAATATATTCAGGCCTGAATACCTATTTTCTAGACTCTAGAGATAAAAGACATTAGAATATTCTCCAGAGCCTGGTGTGGAGAATACGATCATCAAGTAATTCACGGCCACGCACTAACCAGCCACCCGCACCCATCTCTCTTAACCATTCCATCAGTCACCTGAC
This sequence comes from Hyperoodon ampullatus, assembly GCF_949752795.1. NCBI lineage: Eukaryota > Metazoa > Chordata > Mammalia > Artiodactyla > Ziphiidae > Hyperoodon > Hyperoodon ampullatus. Next base: position 2,210,419 of record NC_136933.1, read on the forward strand.
AATTTATTTTAAGCGTAACATAGTTAACTTTTGTTACAACCAGACCTGTAACAAAAATATCCTCATAAAGATTACCAAAAAATACTTTCAAGAAAAAGGCAGAGACTAGCAGTGTCAGACACAAAGCCTTTGACTGAAACCGACAGAGAACTTCTGAAGCTGTGTGACAGCAAAGGCTTATCTCAGCATTTGCCAGCAGATGACTCACTCTCGGTTAAAAAAAGGATATAAAGCTGATATCTGAATGTCGACAATGATGGATCTTCACCACCAAAAATGTAATCATTTTATCATCAATCCATAGCAATTTCAAAATTTCAAAGCATATATAAACTGTTATATTGAAATAATATTAGACTCCTCTGCCACAAAGGCTTTATATTCCAATAATAATAATAAACTCTCCATCAGGTAATATATTTCCCAATCCTGGGCTCAGGGGCACTTCCAAGTACCGAAACCAAACAAGGACAGGAGTGCCTTCCTGCCCCGCTGGAAAACAGAGCCACTCACTCCACCGCAGGTGCCTCGCGGTGCCCTGCCCAAGAGAGTTCTCAGAGACTGCAGCCCGCTACCCGCACAGCGGTATTCCCTTTTCACTGATGCTTTCCCAGCTCACCCATATCCTTGGTTTATCTCATGTCACTAGCCATTCACTTCCTAAGACTTGTCTCTCACCCACCACCGTAAGCCCAAGCTCTTTTTGGGGGTAGAGACCAAGTTTATTCCTCCCAAGATGACATTTTGTAAATGGTTCTGACATTACTATTGCAATTCTCTACGGATTTCCTTTCTGCTTGAAAGTTAGAGGCAAATGTGATTAAGTAACATTAAGCGAGGGGGCCAGAAAAGGAAATGAGGTGGTCATGAGGAAGGCTGTGTATTAACCTGGAGAAGCAAAACAAGAGCTCAGGATAATGTCAGAAACTGTCCAAGGGATGGAAAGAGAGAAAAGGACTTATTTTACCTGAGGGAGAAATCAATAACAGGAGAGAAAAGAGGTTCAGTAGAAATGAGCTAGACACGGGGGATCCATTCTTTGCAGAAGTCACAGGAAGGGGGCTATCAGGCAGGGGCTGGGGGGTGATCAGAGAGGAGCCTCCTGGAAGCAGCTGTCTGTACACCCTCTGCCTGTGTCTTCAACTCATTCCACTGGCTTCCATGCCCGCCACTCCACTGGAGCTGCTTTATCAATAATTTCCTTGTTGCTGAATTCAAGTGTGACTTTCCAATTCCTATCTTACTTTACCTCTTTACAACATGGAACGTTTCTGCCATCTCTTGAAGTCTGTAGCAGCTCCCCCCCGCCGGCCCCCGCTGTCCCCCTGGGTCTGGTCACACTGCATTCCTCGCAGGGCACATATGAAACGTCTGTGTCCCACTTGTCCTACCCTCCGTCTACTCCTCACTCCACAGCCTCTGAGTGACATCATCTACTCTCATGTTTTTTTGATGACTCTCCAGGCTCCCTCTTCAGCTCCGGATCTGAATATCTATAATTGTTTGTTGGACATGCCCATTTATTATTCCACAGGCACCTTGAATTCAACACCACAAACTGAACTGTCCAGTCAGACTGTGTTTCCCCCTTCCTGTGACCCCTACCATCATCAAGCTAGTCTGGTCTCTATGTCTCTGAGTGACACCACCCCCAATCCATACTCCATCCTATCACCAGACTGATCTTTCTAAAATATAAATCTGATTATGTCACACCCCATTAAAAATGCTTGACAGCCCCACGCTGCTCTCAGAGCTCAACTCCTAAGCCTGGTTTTCTGGGCTCTGCAGTCTGGTCTGGACACCCTTTATGCTCCACTGAGCCCACAGCTCCCTGGATGTGCTATGGTCTCTCACAGCTGGGTATCCATACATGTTCCTCCCTGTCTAAATCCTCCATGTGACTTCCATTTGTCTTTTAAGTGTAGGTGTAGACATCACTTCCTTCATGAATTCTTCCATGATCTTCTCTGCCCTTCCTGAGGCTCAGCTAACTGTCCTTCCAAAGTGTTTCCATAGCACACTTCCCTCTTTGTAGCACATACTAAATGGCATTGAAATGGCTTTTTATTTGTTGATCTCTTCAGACAGAGCATATGCTCCTTTAGGGACTCTATTTTGCTCTCAGTCAGATCTGCAGTGCACAGCATTCTGAAAAACTGCCAGAGTCCTAACCTAATAGATACATTCAGATAGATACTGATTTGCTTCCCATGATGGTCCTTTGTGTCAGGATGGTAGTTTGTTAACCTAAGTTCAGCTGATAATAGATGCTTGGGTTACTTTTAAGTGCCAATCTGGGAATCATGAAATGACTGAAATGTTGACATTTCCTTTACCACGTTTCCTGGGAACAATAAGGGAGAATATCTGAAAGTGGGTCTGGATTAGAAAATCTTAAAAGGTTAGTTACACTAATTATGGAAGGTGATTAGAGATAGTCTCATATTCCAACAGAGGAGAGGCTGCAGTCAGGAGACTGCTATCTGAGACAGGTTAACCCTCAGTCCTGACCAAAGCAGGAAGCTACCTGTAGGAAAGAAGTTATTGCATACTTGCTTCGTATTAGACAAAAGTTAATTGAATCTGGTTGAGGTGGGAAAAGAAACATTTCTCCAAAATCACTTGTTTTAAACTTCTAGTATTTAAGAAAGTCATAAAATAGAGCTTTAGTGTTTATACAAGGATGGTCTAATGGAAAAAATACTAGCATGGCTCCTACCACCCTTCACAATCCCGAGGAGGTTAACCAACCTCTGAGCCTCAGCTTCTTAATTAAAAAAATGGGAACTATATCCTCCTATGAAGTTGTGGAGCTCAAATATAAAAAGTATCCTAAAAACTGTATCACACTAACAAACCCATGTTATTTCTGGCTGAATGATCACTCAAGTAAGTTGGCTCAATAAGTCTGCCAGCCCCTTCCTAACTTTGTGAGGTGGGATGCTCTGATCTGGGATGATGATTCTCTTAGATATTAGATACAAAGCAATGCCCTGTAAGGATGTGTATGTGTGTGTGTGTGTGTGTGTTCAGCAGGCATGCAACAGAGAGGGCTGTAAGCACACAGGCAGGGTTATGAACTTTAGAGGCATGAGATCTTTATTAACTCTTCAGTTTCCTAGAGCAGTCACTGAAAAGCTTTGTGTTAAGCCTCTCTGTGCCTGGGACGAGAGGAGGGAGAAGTCTGGGTGAGTGGGGACTGAGAGGACTTGGAGCACCTGCCCGGTGTAGGTTCAGCTGTGCCTGGTTTTCTTTCTGGTGACTGTGTATTTTTTTGGAGGTGGCGGTGGTTTTTACTATAATTCTTCACTCTTCAATCTTAATGAGGAAATACTAATTGGGTAAAAATCATTTGGCTATTTCATAATTGAGAAATCTTGATGAAAAGTTTTAGTAACTGATGAGCAACTGATCATGGAATGAGACCCCAAACAGACTGTTACTCCAGTGGCAGAGGGGTTTTGAGGTGTGTGTGGCGTGTATGTGTTTACAGTGAGGGGAGGGTGAGCTCCCAGCCATCATGGTATCTTTAGAAGACGGACTGGAGTCCTTTAATCAGGGAAGCAGAGGTCCTGCTCCCTCCTGTCTCAGGGCAACACCGTCTCCCTCTTTTAGAAGCCAAGTTCCGGCAGCCACGGTGGGCGTGGAGCAGACATGCAGCACCTGCCCGCCTGAGGAGAACAAGGGATGCAGGAGGGAGGAGTTCCTGGCAGCCTCTGGACAGGAATCTTCGATGCTGAGAAACTGACATGGGGTGGAAGGGTGTCAAAATCAGGATGGTGGCAGAAAGCCTGTGTGCTAGCCGGACCCGTAAGAGCACGCTTGGTCCCATTATCTTTGCACCCCAGACCTGGCACAACCCCGATCCTGACCCCTGGCTGAGCGAGTCCCTGCCAGTCTGAATCAAACCCGTCTTGGGCTAGAGGAGAAGTGTGCCCTTTCTCCTTACCCTTCATCCAAACAACAAAGAGTGGCAGGAGGTAAGGAGAGGAAGGGGTGACTACTGTTTTCTCTGCTACAGCAGGTTGCACGGCATTCTCAGGGCACAGAGGAAAGAGCAACACGCCCCTCCCGGGAGCACCACCAGCCAGCAGGTCCTGTGAGAGTGGCTGCCCAGCGCTCGGGATGATGCTGTCTAAATCCTTTGGGGACCTGGGTGTCAGTGGGAGCAGCACCCAACTCACACTCAAAGGGTTTGAAATTCTTCTGGGGAAGAAAACTGCTTCTTTGGTAAAGTGGACAGTTTATGACATTGTGACACCATTTTTTTCATTTTCATGATACACTAGCACTTGAAACATAATTTTTCATCATGTTTCTACTGCTGGCTACCCTCTGTCCATCCTGTACTCCAAATAGAAAAAACTGTTTTGCCATTCTCTGAACACAGCAATTCTCTTAAATCTGTTATTTCCCCCTCTCTGGTTAAAATGCTTTTTATTACCTTGCCTGCCTGGCAAATGTCTGGTCACCCTTCAGGTATCAGTTCAAGGCATGTTAATTCCTTAGGCAGGCATTCTCTGACCTTTGCAAGTATGACTAGGGCCTACTCTGTAAGACTTTACATCTCTTCTTTAGTTTATACCACCGTCTGGTGAAGGTTCAATGTACCAGTTTCCCCTCTTGCTTTGTGGGCTCCATGTGGCACAGACTGTGTCTTAGTCATCATTGGAAGCCCAGCATTTAGCAGAGTACTTGACATGTGATAAGCTCTAAATGGCTATGTGAAGACATAACTCCCAAATTGTATAAACCCCAAATCACCCTGCAATCATATAACTTACTTTTGGTGTAGCATCTGCCATCATGTGCTGGGAAATCAGGACTCTGGCAAGGTTAAGGATTAGCCAGCAATGGGACGTTAGAAGCCCTTTGTAGGATACACACGGTATCAGTACTGAGCCTCTGATATACACTACAATCCGGAGGTAATTTAAAGGGGAAGATGTCTTAGAACCGATGCCTGCCGATTCTGGTAGGCAGCTCAGTATCCCAGAGGTCCCCTTACAGCAGTGGATATCAGACAGTGCCCTGTTAACCTTACAGTCCTTGGCATTTTCAGATGTAGAGGCCCATAGGGTCTTCATATTTTTATTGCCTCTCTGCCTTTTTGTTTTTTTAATTTTACAAATCAGGAAGAACCTAATTAAAACACCAGGGTAGACATAGCCACAGAAGAACCTGGCCTGGTATGACAAAGCTTCCGCTGATTGATGAGCTAGTCTCTAGGATCTGTGCAAAGTTCTGGGAATAGATATTGGCTGACTGCTATGTTGAGATTTTAATCACTTGTCACATTTTTTTCAGCCCCCCCTCCTTTTTCTTTTCTTTTAAAGAGCACTAACAACAATAACAAGGGAGGAGAGCCTGGATACAAAACCCGGCTGTCCTGCTCAGCCTTACTCTCCATCTAAGTATGAAACAGCAAACTGAGAGATAACCCACAGCTCTACCTGCACTATCCTAAACAAATGTATCATTTCCTTTGTGTCCCATTTTTCACTTTACAAAAGGAATCTCATCCAATTTTCCCTAAGTGCACATGGGCCACACTCAAGAGGTACCATAAATATGGAGGTGCAATCTAATTTTGTAGCTCTAATCCAAACTGATGTCCCTTGTCAACATTTAGCCCTTTCTCTTTTGTATCTGGATGAGTCAAACTCAATTCAATTCATTTATCTGAGGGAGAGGACAATGAGAAAGGAAAAGCTGTTGACTTGGAAACAGCATTTCTCTTTGCATCACCTCTGTCAAATGTTGAATGCAAGGGTGTTTTTCTCCCTTCCCAGGCTTACCCTGGGATGGAGTGGGTGGAAATCCTGTGACTAGGTATTCAATGAAATGATTTTGCCAAAGACAACCATGTCCCTCATAGAGATTTTAGGGAAAATGAAAAAGTAAGCCAAGAGAATAGGATTTATGCTGGGGAAACAGCTGTGATATGTGAAGTTTAATTTCAAAGGGCTGCTCCCTGCAGAGACAAATCTAGCTGAAAGGACCAATGTGGGCCCAGCATGAATACAACATGGTGCTTTGGTAGAGGCCAAAGCAGTTGACTTATAAATTAGAAGCTGTGCTGGCTCCATAAGGAAATAAAGATAATACAAGATATCTGGCCACCTAAGAACATGGATGATCTCCTAACATCAACAACAGTCTCCATTTCTCTAGTTGTTTGATCCTTCAAAGTAATATGTAAATTTTAGAAGGATGCCACAGATCATTTTCTTTATAATCTTTGGGTTTCAGCTATCTCCATACATCTCTCTGCAAAGGTAATTTAGCCACAAAAAGAGCTCTAGTCCAAGGTGAAGCATCCCATACTCTGACATTCCTTACCTAATCTATTCCAAAAGGAAGAAAACAAAAGGCTTTGTTAACATTAGATATAGTTCTCAATCTAGACATTGGAAAAAAGTGCCAATTAAGAAATAGAACAAAAGAGAATTATAATAGTGCTCCTTTTAAAGCTGCTCCGGCAGTATGTAAAATGTTGACATACGATAGTCAAGGTCCTTTTAAATATTGATCTGGGTGACTCCTAAGGAAGGGTGGTTTTAAAAAAGAATAATTCTTTCAATTTTATTACATAGGGCATTATTATAACATTTTGAAATGTTTAAAATAAAAATAAATCAAATATGTTCTTCCTCAATAATTATATTTCCATTCCAAAGCAGTTTATTATCTCAGTAGTGCAAGTGTGGATGCCATCACGCAGGGGCTGCCATCTGATTCAGTACTGTTGATGTTATTTCAAATGTACTTTCTTCCCCTGAGAAACACAAGTGTGGAAAGGCAGCTTTGGAATGTGTAAAGTGTGTAAGGGCATGTGTTTATGCACTGAAAACAAAAAGCCCAAAACGAATGAGACCTTGATTCTTTAAATATGCAAATATTAGTAATTAGTGCGGCGAGGAAAGGCTGTGGTGAGACAGGTATTGTTAGAAACTGCTGTAGTGTGTGAAAGTTGATTCAGCCTTCCCAGAAGTAATTTAGCAATAGGTCTCAATAATTTTAAACAGTTCCTACCCTGTCCCTGTGACCCATGATACTTCCAGAAATCTACCTTTAAGAAATAAACAGACATGTGCACAATATACCATTATTTATAGCTGTAAAAAACTGAAATGAGGGTATGTCTGAAAATGGGAAAAGATTAAATTATGATAAATCTATTTAATGGACAATATTGTAAGCAATTAAAAATGAATGTTTTTGTAAACCCTATTAAAAGGAAAAATTAAAACCATACGACTTATCATTTCACAGTCACCAGATACTAGACTGACCAAAAAATATACTTCTGAAGAATTTTTAATTTAAAAATGTTTATGAAAATAAGTAGAGTAAAAAAAAAAGGAAATCATTGTCCAAGCAAATTTCAGAATCTTTTCCTAGGCGTGACGTGAGCAAGATGGCAGAACAGGAAGTCTCAGTTCTTCTTCCTACACAGAAACACCCATTTAACAAGGCTACATGGATTAAAATACCTTTACAAGAATGCCAGAATGCAGTCAAGAGCTAGCAGGACTCCAACTGAACAGAAGGCAAGAACAGCTTCACTGAAATAGATAAGATGGGTATGAGAAGAGCAACTTCACTTTAACCATGTCAGCCCCTCCCTGAAACAGGTCAGTGCGGGGAATGTGAAGAGTGGAGCATGCTTCCAACGTCCTGGCTTTTTGCAAAGTTGCCTGAGGAATGGGTTTCTGTCTTGCTTCACTCAGACCTCTGAGTGAATCAACATAGACTGGATGCTTGGAGGTTGCTGAGACCAAAGGAAAAAGGTGGGTGGCTTGCTGCAGCTGGCAGGGCTTGTCAAGATTGGGAGAAAGGTACACAACTTAAGTCTTCTCTCTTGGAGGGACAAAGAGGAGTGAAGTATGCATCTCACATTCTGGCTCATCAGAGGGCTGCCCAAGGGAAATGCTATCAGTCTCGCCTGACCTGGGGCATTGATGGGGAGCTGGTATACTCTGGATGCCTAGTTGTCGCTCAGAATAAGGGAGAGCTGGGTGGCTTGCTGCTGTAGAACCAGAATACTTGCAGTGCCACAGACAGATATCAGAAAGAAAAAATATTACGAGCTCTTGAAAAAGAAACACGCAAGCCTCTCTAATTGAGAAGTTGCATGCACAGGCCCAGAGAAGTTGCACCCCTCAAAAAAAAGGTTACAGAGGCCCCCAGAATCTCTAGCCAAGTAGACTGATGATGGTCTTCCACTGTACAAAAGCAGTCTGTAAACACTGAGAGGTGGCTACCCCTTAAAATGTACAGATCCCAACACAAAGTTACCAGAATAAAGAAGAAACAAGTAGATATAGCCCAATCAAAGGAACAAAATAAATCTCCAGAAACTGACCCTAAAGAAAGAGAGGTATATAATGTATCTGACAAAGAATTAAAAATAACCATCATAAAGATTCTCAATTGGCTTAAGAAAATGATGCATGAACAAAAAGAGAATATCAACGAAGAAAAGATTTTAAAAACTAAAACAGAAAATTTGAAGCTAAAGAATACACTGACAAACTGAAAAATTCACTAGAATCATTCAACAGCAGACTTATAAGCAGAAGAAAGAATCAGCAATGGAAGACAGGAAATTGAAATTATGCGGTCAGGGGAACAAACAGGAAAAAAGAACCTAAAAGAGTAAAGAGAGCCTAAGGGACTTACAGGACACCATCAACTGGACAATATACCTATTACCAGAGTCCCAGAAGGAGAAGAGAAAACAAAGGGGCAGAAAGCTTATTGAAAGAAATAATTGCCAAATACTTTCCAAATCTAAGGAGGAAAATGGACATCCAGATCCAAGAAGTCCAATGGTCTCAAATTAGGATACCCCCCCAAATCTACACAAAGACACATTATAATCAAATTGTCAAGTAAAAAGTGAAGACAGAATTCTGAAATCAGCAAGAGTGATTTGTCATATTCAAGGGATTTCCTTATGATTATCATAGGACTTCTCAGCTGAAACCCTCCAGATTAGAAGAAGAGAGTGGGATGACGGATTCAGAATGCTGGAAAATGAAAGATAGATGAAGAATTTCCCAGATAAGCAAAAACTGAGGGAGTATGTCACCACTAAATCTGTCTTACAAAAAGTGTAATGAAAACAAATCAAGACTTTGAAATGAAAGGAAATGAAACAGCAACATTGGAAATATAAGAGAAAGAAGATGAAATACAAACCTCACTGGGAAGGTGAATATACAGATGATAGAGGATAATGGAATACTGTAGTAGCAGTTTGCAAATCACATCTAACTAGCACACAAGTTAAAATAGAAAAGTATCAAGAACAACTGTAAACACAAAACTTGCTATGAGATATACAATATAAAAAGAAATAAATTCTTACGTCAAAATAATAAGTTATGTGTGAGGAGGGAAAAGTAAAAGTGTAGAGCTTTTGTATGTGATTAAAGTTAAATTGTTATCAGCTTAAAATGGATGATCACAACTATAACATGTGCTATGTAAGCCTCATAGTAACCACAAAGAAAATACTGATGGATGACACACAAAAGAAGATGAGAAAGAAATCAAAATATGCTTTTACAAAATATCAACAAAACACAAAGGGAGAGAACAAAGGAAAAGTGTCAAAAAAACTACAAAGGAGAAAACAATTTACAAAATGCTAAGAGTAAGTACTTCTCCATCAGTAATTACTTTAAAAAATAATTACTTTAAATGTAAATGAATTAAACTCCCCAATCAATATATAGAGCGTCTGAATTGATTAAAAAAAAAAAAAAACAAGACCCAACTATATGCTGTCTACAAGACTCACTTTGTTTAAAGGCACATGTAGGCTGAAAGTGAAGAAAGGGAAAAAGATATTCATGCATAATGTAACCAAAAGAGCTATACTTATTAGAGACAAAACTGACTTTAAGTCAAAAACTGTAAAAAAAGACAAAGAAGGATATTACATAATGATAAAAGGATCAATTCACCAGGAAGATGTAACAATTATAAATACCTACACACCTAACATCAGAACCCTCAAATATATGAAGCAAATATAGACAGAATTGAAGGAAGAAATTGAGAGGAATACAATAATATTAGGGGATTTCACTACCATATTCTCAATAATAGCAGAAAATCCAAACAAGATGAACAAGGAAACAAAGAACGTGATAAACACTGTAGACAAAATGGACCTGAAAGACATATGCAGAACATTTCATCCAGCAGTAGCAGAATACACATTCTTCTCAAGTGCACATAGAACATTCTCCAGGACAGATGACACGTTAGGTTACAAAACAAGTCTTAACAAATTTAAGACACCTGAAATCATACCCAGTGTTTTCTAATCACAATGGGATGAAACAAGAAATTAACAGCTAGAACAAAACTGCAGAATTACTAATATGTGGAAATTAAACAATATATTCTTGAAGAATCAATGGGTCAAAAAAGAAATCATAAGAGAAATGAGAAAATATCTTGAGACAAAGGAAAATGAAAACACAACATAACAAAATATGAGATACAGTAGAAGCAAGTTTATAGATAAAAAACAAACAAACAGCCTAACTTTACACATCAAGAAATGAAAACAAAGAACAAACTAAGCCCAAATTAGTAGAAGGAAGGAAACATTAAGATTAGAGCAAAAAATCAGGCCACCCAGGTCCCACAGCCAGCCACCCTGGGACCCAGCCCCACCCACCAGCAGGCTGGCATTATCCCTAGGACCCCTCCAGGCCCTGCAGCCAGCTGCACTGGGACCTGGACACACCAACCAGCAGGCTGGTAGCCATACACAAGGCAGGGCTGGACAGCCAAGCAGGCCAGGGGCAGCCTTGCCTTCCAGTTCACCCACAGTACTCGACCCTGCCACAAAAGAAGGGCCCATGCAACCTGCATAGGGGGGTACTCCTAGAACATATAGCTCTGGTGACAAGAAAGGAGTGTGCTCCTGGGCCCCAAAGAACAACTCCTAAATAAGGCCACTTCTCCAAGATTAAGAAATGTAACCAACCTACCTAATGCATAGAAATAAACAAAGAATTGGGAAAAATAAGGAGACAGAGGAATATATTCCAAATGAAGGAATAAGACAAAACCCCAGAAGAAGAACTAAGCAAAGTGGAGATGACAATCTACCCAATAAAGAGTTCAAGGTAATGATCATACAGATAATCAATGAACTTGGCAGAAGAATGGATGAACACAGTAAGAAGTTTAACAAAAAGTTAGAAAATACAAAGAAGAGCCAAAGGAGCTGAAGAATTCAGTCACTGAAATAAAAAATACACTGGAAGGAATCAACAGGAAATTCAATGACACAGAGAAGTGGAGAAGTGAACTGGAAAACAGAGTAGTGGAAACCATTCAAGCTGAACAGAAAAAATAATTTTTAAAAATGAAGATAGTTGGGCTTCCCTGGTGGCGCAGCAGTTGAGAGTCCGCCTGCCAATGCAGGGGACACGGGTTCGTGCCCCGGTCTGGGAAGATCCCATATGCCGTGGAGTGGCTGGGCCCATGAGCCATGGCTGCTGAGCCTGCGCATCCGGAGCCTGTGCTCCGCAACGGGAGAGGCCACAACAGTGAGAGGCCCGTGTACCGCAAAAAAAAAAAAAAAAAAAAAAATGAAGATAGTTTCAGAGACCTCTGAGACAACATAATGCATACTAACATTCTCATTATAGGGCTCTGAGAGGAGAAGAGAGAGAGAAAGGGATAGAGAACTTATTTGAAGAAATGAGTGAAAACGTCCCTAAACTGGGAAGGGAAACAGACATTCAGATCCAGGAAGCACAGAAATTCACAAACAAGGTGAAACTAAAGAGGAACACACCAAGACACATTATAATTAAAATGGCAAAAAATAAAGATAAAGAGAGATTCTTAAAAGCAGAGAGATAAGCAACTAGTTATGTATCAGGGAACTCCTATAAGACTATCAGCTGATTTTACATCAGAAACTTTGCAGGCCAGAAGGGAGTGGCATGATATATTCAAAGTAATGAAAGGGGGAAGAAAAAACCCCCTACAACCGAGAATACTCTACCTGGCAAGGCTATTATTCAGATTTGAAGGAGAAATAAAGAGTTTTACAGGCAAGTAAAGTTAAACAGTTCAGCACTACTAAACTGGCTTTACAAGAAATGTTAAAGAGACTTTTCTAAGCAGAAAAGAAAATACCACAACTAGAAATATGAAATTTATGGAAGAAAAATTCAAACATTTATAAAGCTAGTAGGAAGGTTAAAAGAAAAGGTAGTAAAATCATCTATATCCACAATAAGTAGTTAAGGGATACACACATAAAAAGATGTAAAACAATGTCCAAAACATTAAATGTGGTGAGAGGGGAATAAAAGTGCAGAGTTGTTGGAATGTATTCAAACTTAAGTGATCATTAACTTAAAATAATCACACACACACACACACACACACACACACACACACACATTTGTTTTATATGACCCTCATGGTAACCACAAGGCAGAAATCTGTAACAGATACACACACCAAAAAGAGAAAGGAATCTAAACATAACACTAAAGATAGTCATCAAATCACAAGGGAAGAAAGCAAAAGAAGAAAGGAACAAGAAAGAACAACAAAAACAACCAGAAAACTAACAAAAGGGCAATAAGTATATACGTATCAATAATTATTTAAATGGAAATAGACTAAATACTCCAATCAAAAGACACAGAGTGGCTGAATGGATTAAAAGAGAGAGAGACCCATGTATATGCTTCCTACAAGACACTCACTTTAGATCTAAAGACACAAACAGAGTTAGGTGAGGGGATGAAAAAAGGTATTCCACTCAAATGGAAATAAAAAGAGGAATGCAGGGGTAGCAGAACTTATATCAGACAAAATAGAGGACTTTAAAACAAAGACTGCAACAAGAGACAAAGAAAGGCATTATATAATGATCAAGGGATCAATCCAAGAAGATATAACAATTATAAATATATAGGCACCAACACAGAAGCATCTAAATATATAAAGCATATGATAATAACATAAAGGGAGACATTGCCAGTGACACAATAAAAGTAGGAGTCTTTAACAACCCACTTACATCAATGGATAGATCATCTAGACAGAAAATAATAAGAAAACACTGGTCTTAAATGATGTATTAGACAAGATGGACTTAAAAGATATATATAAAACATTCCATTCAAAAGCAGCAAAATACCCATTGTTTTCAAGTGCACATGAAACATTCTCTAAGACAGATCAAACATTAGGCCACAAAACAAGTCACAATAAACTTAAGTAGACTCAGGCCATATAAAGTCATATCTTTTCACACCACAGTGGTATGCGACTAGAAATTAACTACAAGAAAATAACTGTGAAAATAAAAAACATTTGGAGGCTAAACAATATGCTAACCAATGGGTCACTAAAGAAATCAAAGAGGAAGTAAAAAAAATACCTGGGAGGCAAATGAAAATGGAAACACAACAATCCAAAACCTATGGGACACAGGAAAAGCAGTTCTAAGGGGAAGTTTACAGCAATACAAACCTACCTCAGGGAAAAAGAAAAATCTCAAATGAACAATCTAAGCTCATACCTAAATGAAATAGAAAAAGAAAAACAAAACCCAAAGTTAGTAGAAGGAAGTAATAAAGGTCAGAGCAGAAATAAATAATATGGAGACTAAAAAAACAATAGAAAAGATCAATGCAACTAAGAGCTGGTTCTTTCAAAAGAAACAAAACTGATAAACCTTTAGCTAAACTAATCAAGATAAAAAGATAAAGGGCCCAGATAAATAAAATCAGAAATGAAAAAGTACAGAAATACACAGGATCATACAGATATTACTATGAAAAATTATATGTCAACAAAATGGACAACCTAGAGTAAATGGATAAATTCCTAAAAATGCAGAATCTCTCAAGACTGAATCAGCAAGAAATAGAAAACAGGAACAGACCAATTACCAGAATTGAAACTGAATTAGTAAAAACAAACAAACAAAAAACAAAACAAAACAAAACAAAAAATCTCCCAACGAACAAAAGCCCAGGACCAGATGGCTTCACAGGTGAATGCTGCCAAAGATATAAAGAAGAGTTAACACCTATCTTTCTCAACCATTACAAACAACTGAAGATGAAGGAACACTTCTGAACTCATTCTATGAGGCCAGCCTCACCTGGATACCAAAACCAGACAGACACCACAAAAAAAGAAAACTGTAGGTTACTATCCCCACTGAACATAGATACAAAAATCCTCAACACAATATTGGCAAATTGAATTCAAAAAATACATTAAAAGATCATACACCACAATTAAGTGGAATTTATTCTAGGATGCAAGGATGGTTCAATATCCACAAAACAATCAATGATACACCACAGTAACAAACTGAAGAATAAAACTCATGACCATCTCAATAGATGCAGAAAAAGCTTCTGACAAAATTCAACATCCATTTGTAATAAAAACTTTCAACAAAGTGGGTATAGAGGGAACATACCTCAACCTAATAAAGGCCACATATGACAAACCTACAGCCAATATCATTATCAACTGTGAAAAGCTGAAAGCATTTCTTCTACAGTCAGGAACAAGACAACAATGGCCACTATTGCCACTTTTATTCAACATAGGACTGGAAGTGCTAGCCACAGCAATCAGGCAAGAAGAAGAAATACAAGGCATCCAAACTGGAAAGGAGGAAGTAAAAGTCACAGTTTGCAGATGATACTATATTTAGAAAATCCTAAAGATGACAACAAAAAACTATTAGAACTAATAAATTAATTCAGTAAAGTTACAGGATACAAAATCAATTTTGTGTTTCTTTACACTAACAACAAACTAATAGAAAGAGAAATTAAGAAAACAATCCCATTAACAATTGCAACAAAAAGGATAAATATCTCAGAATAAATCTAGGGAAAAGACGGGAAAAGAGCGCTTCTTCAATAAATGTTGCTGGGAAAACTGGACAGTTACATTCCAAAGAATTAAACTGGACTACTTTCTCACAACCTATAAAAAATAAACTCAAAATGGGTTAAAGACTTGAATGGAAGACATAAAATCATAAAATTCCTAGAAGAAAACACAGGCAGTATGCTCTTTGACATTGGTCTAAGCAATATTTTTTGGATACGTCTCCTCAGGCAAGGGAAGGAAATGCAAAAATAAACAAATGGCAGGACATCAAACAAAAAAGCTTTTGCACAATTAAGAAAACTATTAACAAAATGAAAAGGCAGTCTACTAAATCAGAGAAGATCTCTGAAACAATAATATCTGATAAGGGGTTAATATCCTAAATATACAAAGGTTCCATATAATTCAACATCAAAACAAAATAAAACAAGCTGATGAAATTATGGGCAGAGGACTTAAATAGACATTTTCCAAAGAAGACACAAATGGCCAACAGATGGATGAAAACATGCTCAACATCACTAATCATCAGGGAAATGCAAATCAAGACTACAATGAGATATTACATCATACCTGTCAGAATGGCTGTAATCCAAAAAAAAATAAACAATGTGTTGGCAAGGATGTGGAGATAGGAATCCTTGTGCACTGTTGGCAGGAATGTAAACTGGTGCAGCCACTATGGAAAACAGTTTGGATGTCCCTCAAAATTTAAAAAACAGAACTACCATAAGATCCAGCAATTCCATTTCTGGGTGTTTTTCTGAAGAAAACAAAAATGCTATTTTAAAAAGATTCATGCACCCGTATGTTCATTGCAGCATTATTTATAATAGCCAAGATATAGAAGCAACCTAAATGTCCACTGATAGATGAATGTGGCATATATACATTTATAACAGAATATTACTCAGCAATAGAAAAAGAATGAAATCTTGCCACTTGCAATAACATGGATGGACCTAGAGGTTATTATGCTAAGTGAAATAAGTCAGAGAAAGACAAACACCACATGATTTCACTTGTATGTACAATTTAAAAAACAAAACAAACATAACAAAACAGAAAGAGTCATAGATCCAGAATACAAACAAGTGGTTGCCAGAGAGAGGAGGGTGGAGGGGTGAATAAAATAGGTGAGGGAGATTAAGAGGTACACACTTTTGTCACCAAATAAATGAGTCACAAGGATTAAATGTACAGCATGGGGAATACAGTTAATAATAATATAATAACTTTATATGGTGACAGACAGTAACTAGACTTATTGTGGTGTTCATTTGGTAATATATAAAAAATATCGAATCACTATGTTGTGTAACAGAAACTAACATAGTGTTGTAGGTCAATTATACTTAAAAAAAAAAAAGAAGAAAAATAATAAATGGGAGAAGAACCGCAAAAAAACGGGAGAGCAAACAATATTTGTCAAAGTTGCTCAGAGACCCTTTTTTAAAATGTTGGTGTGCCACATGCTAGGACACAGATCCAATTATTAGGGAGTTTACATAGCTTCAGTGTAGCCCTTGTTAGCAAGTGGACTTTACATACATAAAGGATTCATATCAACATAACAATAAGAAAAATAATAAACATTTTGCATCAACAGTGTGAAATTCTGAACACATAAGCTGGGATACTGATCCTGATGCTAATTTTTGCTAAATATTTCAAGTTTGGCACAAAGTAGAACTATATCTTTGGGCTTCCCTGGTGGTGCAGTGATTGAGAGCCTGCCTGCTGATGCAGGGGACGTGGGTTTGAGCCCTGGTCTGGGAAGATCCCACATGCCGTGGAGCAGCTGGGCCCGTGTGCCACAGCTGCTGAGCCTGCGCTCTGGAGCCTGCGGGCCACAGCTGCTGAGCTCACGTGCCACAACTAAGGAAGCCCGCATGCCAAGAGCCCATGCTCCGCAATGGAAGAGGCCACTGCAATGAGAAGCCGGCACACCACAATGAAGAGTGGCCCCCGCTTGCTGCAGCAAGAGAGAGCCCACGAGCAGCAATGAAGACCCAGTGCAGCCAAAAATAAATAAATAAAATAAATAAATTTAAAAAAAGAACTAGATTTTTAAAACAAGCATTTGCGATAATTTGTCCTAAAAACAAAAACCTATCTTTATGTGCTAAAATAAAAAAATTTAAATAGCAGTAATTCTGACTGACTTACAAGTAATAATGTCTTAGATGTGAAAACACTAATTTTAGTATCATACCTCAAGGGTGATTATCTTTCCTTAGTTGTCTTAAAAACCTATTTGCAATAGAAGAAAAGAGTAAATCTTCAAAACGCCAGCAGCTCAGATAAAATTCAATTCCCTCAAAAAATAAAGATTAGTACAGAAATAAATGAAATAGAGATCAGAAAAACAGTAGGGGGAAAAATCAATGAAATTAAGAGTTGGCTTTTTGAAAATAATAAAATTGACAATCCTTTAACTAGACTACTAAGAAAAACAGAGAGAAGACTCAAATAAATAAAATCAGAAATGAAAGATGAGACATTACAACTAATGTCAGAGAAATAAAAATATTATAAGAAACAACTATGAACAATTATATTGTCCAACAAATTGGACAATCTAGAAGAAATGGATAAATCCCTAGAAACATACAATTTGCTAAAACTGAATTATGAATAAAAATCAGAATAGACCTATAACTAGCATGTAGATTAAATCAGTAATCAAAAACCTCCCAACAAAGAAAAGTCGAGGACCATTCAGCTTCACAAGTAAATTCTACCCGACTCTTAAAGAATTAATGCCAATCCTTCTCAAATTCTTATAAAATATTCAAGAGGAGGGAACACTTCTAAAATCATTTCAAGAGGCCAGCATTAGCCTGATACCAAAACCAGAAAAAGATACAAGAAAAGGAAACTACAGGCCATATCTCTGATGAATATAGACTCAAAAATCCTCAACAAAATACCAGCAAACCAAATCCAACATCATATTATGAAAGGTGCATACACCATGACCAACTGGGATTTACCCCTGGAATGCAAGAATGCTTCAACTTATGAAAATTAACTAGTATGATAAACCACATTAACATAACAAATGTTACAAATCACATGATCATCTCAATAGATGCAGAAAAAGCATTTAATAAAAATTCAACAACCTTTTACATGATAAAAACATTCTACAAATTAGGAATAAAAAGAAATTACTTCACTATAATAAAGATCATATATAAAAAGCCCACAGCTAACATCATACTCAATGGTGAAAAACTGAAGGCTTTTCCTTTAAGAAAAGAAACAAGACAAAAATGCCCGCTCTTGGCATTTCTATTCAACATAGTACCGAAGTCCTAGCCCAGCCATCAGAGAAGAAAAATAAATTAAAGACATCCAAATAGGAAAGGAAAAAGTAAAATTATCTTTGTTTAAAAATTCCATGACCTTAAATATAGAAAACTCTAAAGATTCCACCAAAGAACTGTTAGAACTAAGAAATAAATTCAGCAAAGTTGCAGGATACAAAAGTCAACGTGTAAAAATCAGTTGCATTTCTATACACTAATGATGAACAATCCAAAAAGGAAATTAAGAAAACAATTCCATTTACAACAGAATCACAATAAAATACTTTAGGAATAAACTTAATAAAGGGAGTGAAAAACTTATACAATAAAAAATACGAAACACTGCTGATAGAATTTAAAGACACAAATAAATGGAAAAATATCCCATGTTCATGGATTGGAAGACTTAATATTATCAAAATGCCCATACTATCCAAAGTCATCTACAGATTCAATGTAATCCTTATCAAAATCCCAATGGTAGTTTTTGCAGAAATTGAAAAATTCACCTTCACATTCATATGGAACTACAAAGGATCCTGAATACTCCAAACGATCTTGAGAAAGAATAACAAATTTAGAATCCTCAAACTTCTCCATTTCTAAACATATTTCAAAACCATAGTAATCAAAAAATTATGGTAGTGGTATAAAGACATACATGTAGTCCAATGTAACAGAATAGACAGCCCAGAAACAATCCCATCAACTGATCTTCCACAGGGTCCCAAAAGAACACGAAGGAGAAAAGATAATCTCCTCAACAAATAGTACTAGGAAAACTGGGTGTCCACGTGAAAAAGAATGCAAGTTCATCCTTAACATACACCATACATAAAAGTCAACTCATCACGGATTTAAATGTTTAAGCTTTGAAGCTATGAAACTCCTAGAAGAAACCACAGAGGAAAAGCTTCTTGGATATGACACCAAAACAACAGGTAACAAAAACAAAAATAGAGAAATGGGATTACGTAAAACTAAAAAGCTTCTGCACAACAAAGGAAACAATCAAGAGAGTGAAAAGGCCACCTACAGAATGGGAGAAAATACCTGAAAACCACATATATGATAAGGGATTAATATTCAAAATATATAAGGAATTCCTACAACTCAATAGCAAAAAACCCAAATAACCTGATTAAAAAATGGTCAAAGGATCTGAATAAACATTTCTCCACAGACAACACACATATGGTCAACAGGGATATGAAAAAATGCTCATCATCACTAATTGTCAGGAAAATGTAAATCAAAATCACAAGGAAGTATCATCTCATGCCTGTTAGTATGGCCATTATTAAAAAATAATTTTTTTAAAACAACCCAGAAAATAACACATGTTGACATGCATTTGGAGAAATTGGAACTCCTGTGCATTGTTGGTGTAAATTTAAAATGATTCAGCTACTGTGGAAAACAATATAGAGGTTCTTCAAAAAATTTAAAGTAGAACTATCCAGCAATTCCACTTCTGGGAACTGAAATCAGGATCTCAAAGACATATCTGCACACCATGTTCACTGCAGTATTGTTCACAATACCCAAGAGGTGGAAACAACATAAATGTCCATAGACGAATGAATGGAAAAAGAAAATGAAGTAAACAATGGAATATTGTTCAGTCATAAAAAAGAGGAAAATCCTGTCATATGCTATAACATGGATGAACCTTTTACGTTAAGTGAAATCAGCCAGTCACCGCAGGACAAACACTGCTTGATGCCACTTATGTGAAATATCTGAGAGAGTCAAACTTATAAAACCAGAGAGAAGAAAGGTAGTTGCTAGGGGCTGGGGAGAGAGGGAAATGGGAGAACTGCTGTTCATGGGGTATTGTTTGCCATGCAAGATGGAAAATTTCTACAGATCTACTGTACAACATGGTGCTTATAAAGTTTATAATACTGTACTATTCACTTAAAATTTTATTGAGGGAGATCTCACATTATGTTTTTTATCACATTAAAAAGAAAAAGTATTTCCAAGCTTCCCTTCAAGGCAGGAGCTAGAGTCCTGTTGGGCCCTGGGACGTGGTGTACTTATTCCAGTCAAGACACAACTTTCCCATCTCCACGTGCACAGAGCTAGGGAGGTGGAAGCTCCAGGGACTACCCTTCAAAGGTCAGAATATATAAACTTGATATCAAACTAATTTCCAGACTTGGGGATTAGAAGAAAGGACCCTGACAGGAAATGGTATGGTCAAACACTTACCCAGGTAACTGGAATACATTTGCAGTGTTAAATACCAGGACTTGAAAGAAAATGTGTTTCTAGATTTAGGTAGGCTCTAAATGAAGATAAATAACTGAATAAATGAGGAATAGAACTCATCTATAGTATAAATACCCATTGAAACAAGTGTTACCACAATCTGAACCTGAATAGACAATATGAAGCCTAACTTATCAACTTACATTCAACATTTCTAATTGAATATAATTAGAACACAGCTCACCCTCTCCCTCTGATCACATACACTCACATATACATGTATATCATCTTTTAGATTTATAAAATGTAATATATATACATATATATATATAAATAACCTCCAAAACAATTTTTGCACCAGAAACAAAAAAAAAAGTCTAAAAGAGAATTTAGATATCAATTAAAACAGTCTTTTGGGTGTTTGATGTGGCCTCTTTGTACAAAGTGAATATTTTCTAGGTAACCTGTCTAATTATCACGTCATAAAGTTTTACGGCCTTCATTTTTTATGTATCTACTTTTACCTTTTGCAAGTAAAGAACTGTTCCCTTTAGTACAGCATAAAAGGTCTTCCATCCTCGCTTTCCTCTGGGAGCTAGAAAGGGAAAAAAAATTGAAAAATTTTATTTGACGGAAATTTGAGTTTTTCGAAGGAGAACCTAAAAGGTCAACATGGTGATTATGCTTCAATGTTCCTGGTTTATTTGCTACCGAGACTAATAATAATGAGAACTAAAATTTTCTTGAGCCTTACTGTGTAACAGGCAGTATTATCTCATTTAATCCTCACAATAACACTGTGAGGTAGGTACTATTACTCTTGTCCTTTTATAAAACTGAAGCACAGAGAAGTACTCTGCTTATAGTCACATAACTAGGAAGAGGAGAAGCAGGACTCTGAGCCCAAGCAGCAAGGCTCTGCAGTCTGTGCTCGAGTAGAGGTGACTAAAAGACTGAAAAAGCAAGAGGCATATTGGAAATACACATTAATCTAAGGGCTCACGAACCAGAGCCTTCATGGCTTTGTCAAAATTTCCTGGAGTCATAAGAAAAAAGTCCCGGAATATAAAAGGACTCCTCTTGGCCTTCCTCCCAAACATCCACCAGCTCGATGGTAACTTTAATTATTATTACTCCTGTGGCAATTTGTGGTACCTCTGCTGCAGATCATGCTGCCCTGTAACATAATTTCTTTTGTCTAAATGTCTCTTTCAGTAGACTGTGAATAACCTGAGAACAGATATTCTTCATCTTCAGAATTCACAGAACCTAGCATAGTGCAAGGCAGACATTAGGCACCTTTATAAAAATTCTCCAAACTAAGTTTCTTCTGGAAATCCTTACATTTCCTTTATTTATATTTTCCTGGAGTATAAAGTAGAATTTCTCTATTGACTTATACAAAACTTTACAGATTGTCCTAAAGTAAAAGCACAGATTAGCAAAACAGTTTACTATTTATTCTTAATCTTGATAAAATTAAAATCTGTAACTGGAAAAGGTTATTACCCGAATACCATTTCTCTAAACATTTCTACTAAATATGCAGGAAGGGCCATTTATTCTTATTCTGTTATCAACTATTTGGCTGCCTTTAGGCTGTCTTTAACCTGGATGCCTGATTAAATTAGGAAGTGCATTATTCTTAAGCAAATCTTTTAAATCTCCTTTGGCTGAAGAATCCTTAGGCTTGGAAAGTAGGTGAATAGCCACCTACAGAACACGGGTGCTCCTGCCAACACCATACTGAGATATCCACCTGGCAAAAAAAGGACTCAAAACATCCACTCTGTAGGTTTCCAGGGGAAATTAAAAAATTTCATCCCATCTGTTTCCACCACGTAAGGTTTTAAAGTGTGTACTCAAAAATAAATGATCAAAAAATGTATACCATAATCTTCTTTTTTTTAAAAAAAGTATTTATTTTATTTATTTATTTTTGGCTGTGTTGGGTCTTCGTTGCTGCACGCAGGCTTTCTCTAGTTGCGGCGAGCAGGGGCTACTCTTTGTTGCGGCGCTGGGGCTTCTCATTGCGGTGGCTTCTCTTGTTGTGGAGCACAGGCTTTAGGCGTGTGGGCTTCAGTAGCTGTGGCTCGTGGGCTCAGTAGCTGTGGCTCGCGGCTCTAAAGCGCAGGCTCAGTAGTTGTGGCACATGGGCTTAGTTGCTCCGTGGCATGTGGGATCTTCCCGGACCAGGACTCAAACCTGTGTCCCCTGCATTGGCAGGTGGATTCTTAACCACTGCACCACCAGAGAAGCACCATAACCTTCTTTATAAAGAAAAACAAGTGGCTACTATAAAGAAAGCCATAGATCATCATATATATATATATATATATATATATATATATATATATATGAAATAAATGTTGACTGCCTTTTTCAATAGATGTCAAATTCTGATCTGGGCCGTGTGAGAGCAGGGCACACAGAAGTGGCCCCGGGCTGCAGGAGCTGCTGCCGAGCAGGACAGAGGCAGCTGGTGTGGTGGAGGTACCTGCTGGAAGGCAGACCAGCTGGTCTCTAGACCTTGTCTCAAACCTCTCCTCTCACCCACTAACCCTAATTCGGTAACTCCCGACCAGTCTCCCAACCTCTCAGGACTTCAGCTGCTTCATTTTAAAATGTGGATAATTCATATAACTTAAGGCAAAGCACTGGCTAATGCTGGAGAAGAACTTAGAGAAACCCTTCTGTTTTCTATAGGAGGAACACAGGTCCTGGATTTAAAAGGTTTTTCCCAAAGCCCTAAAACTAATTTAGTGGCATCTTGAGATTCCTTCAGTTTAAAGATTTACAAATCTAGTTTTCTGCTTTGCAAGTAGAAAGCTATTAATCTGTTACCAAGGTTGTTGCCCCAGAATCATAACCCTGCCCCTCCCTCAAATGCAAACCAATTGCTCTTATCTAAGTTTCAGGAGGCAGCTGCAAGGAGAAAAAGAAGAACTGGTTAGAACCAACTAAGCCCAAGATGGGGGAAGATTTGACTTCTAGTGACCTTGAGCCAGATTAGCTAATCGACACACCCACTGGCACCAGGATAGTTGACAACTGCCATGACAACAACTGGAAAAGCCCATACAAGGACTGAAAAGGAGTGTTGCATCAGGTCCGGATCCAAACCACACCTCTATTCATGAATATTCCTCCCTCTCTTTCCAGTTCCCTCCCTTTTACCTGGACCCTCCTATGTACATTGTGTCTCTGCCTGAACTGGGTTGAGAAGTTGATTTGGGGACCGAGTTCTGGCTTCTTTCCATTCTTTGGCCCTTGAATAAAGCCTGTGCTGTCCCAGGCTATTCATTGGTTTCATTAGTGGCTGTGTGGATCGGAGCAGAAAAGAACCTCCTTGACAGAGAGAAGGAGTCTCCACCCGGGTTAGGACCCCAGCATGGGTCTAGTCCAGCAATTCGGTAACAAATTCGTGTACATGTTCACAAAAACTTTAAAGAGATCTTCATCTTTACCATACTAAGCCTCCTAGAAATGGATCCCAAAGATCTCTCCAACCAAACTCTGATCGCAAGTCACCTGTGGGTGACCAATGCTGAGTCAGGGAGCATTAACCCTGTGCGCCATGCTCTATTTTTCCAGCTCCCACAGAAGTGTAAAACTTAATCTTGTTTTTGGTCAATTATAACTTAGTTGTTTAACGCACATCACGATGCTAAAAATAAGACACTAGTATTACCTCCATTTTACAGTGGAATTCAGGGAAGAAAGGGACCACTGTGCACTAAACAGGATGGGAAGGCTGTAGAGGCAGCCTCAGCGGCCCTGATTTTAAAGCCACACACACAGTGCGGCTATGGCTTTTGCACCCTTGGTGAGGCTTGCCACGTGAAACACAAGGGCTGGACCCCAGTGAATGAGGAGCATTGTCCCTCATAATGACAACTGTAGAGGGAGTTAAATCTGACATCATAGCACATACATTATTAAGTACAGAAGGCTGGGGAAAGAGCTATAACTGTAGTTACATAATGAACATGGTGGAAGGAATCAGTGAGGTTACTGATTGGAAACTGGATGTATCCTACTGCAAGGCTCTAACTACAAGGGTGGTAGCGGGTTGGTAGGTAGATGCATTTTAACAAATATCTGGTGCCTATTGTGAAAAGGTGTTTGCCAAACTTGATCAAAAGATACCGTTTTGTGCACTAGACTACGCTTCCATGGTTATTTTTAACATGCATACCCAGAGTCCAAAGACTGCTTTCCTTCTTCTTGAAAATCAAAGAATCTTGGCGTATTTTAACTCATCAACTGTCTCCAATCTTACATGATAACAGTGTCTATTATTTTTGTCTTGTTTAATACTACTGAAGTAGACATTTTGTATAAATTGCCACTGTCTGCTTAGATTTTCCCTCATGTTTACTATAATATTACCTTTGTTACTTCTGTAACTCAGGTTGTTTTTGGAGGCCATTTTCAACTACTTTTTGAAATCTATACTTAGAAGTTCTTTTAGTAAGGGTCTTTTGGTGGCAAATCTTTTTCTGTTTTTCTTCATATGAAAATGTCTTAATTTCATAAAAAATTCTAGGGACTTCCCTGGTGGCACAGTGGTTGAGAATCTGCCTGCCAATGCAGGGGACACGGGTTCGAGTCCTGGTCTGGGAAGATCCCACATGCCACGGAGCAACTGAGCCCGTGCACTACAACTACTGAGCCTGCGCTCTAGAGCCCGCGAGCCACAACTACTGAGCCCGTGTGCCACAACTACTGAGGCCTGCGTGCCTAGAGCCCATGCTCCACAACAAGAGAAGCCACCACAATGAGAAGCCCAAGCACCACAAAGAACAGTAGTCCTTGCTCGCCACAACTAGAGAAAGCCCGTGCGCAGCAACAAAGACCCAATGCAGCCAAAAATAAATAAATTAATTAATTAAAAAAAATTCTAGGTGGACAATTACTTTTTCTCATGAAGACATTACTTCATGTTGTTTACGTAGAGGTTTCTTCACATTTATCCGGCTCTGGGCTTCCCAGGTATCATTTCCAAACACTTGCAGTCATCATATGTTTGAATACTGTCTCTCCACTGTCTCCGCTATTGAAACTTCTGATACTCTAACTTCTCAGTCTACCCCACAGGCGTCTTCACTGCTCCTTCGTACTCTATCTTTTTGTCCTCTGTGCTAAATGCTGCTAGTTTTATCTCCAGTACTCCGTGGGCACCCAGATCCACAGATGCCCTGAGGGCTTAGCAGTCCCAGGACTAGCTCACTTCCTAGACTGGTACTCATTTCCCTTTCATTGTTACAGGTTCATCCACTCATTTAAAAGGTGTTTAAAAATATTCTGATCACTTTTAGATGTCTCATAATGTACAAGTTTTGGAATTTGTAGGCCATCGTATTGCCAAAAAAGACTTTCTAGTTCTTTCTTTTCTTATGAAGAATTCATTCACAAATTTTATAATCTAGAATTCATTTGAAGCAGGATTAGGAGATAGGAGCTGAGGCCAGGATGAGAGAAACTAGAACAAGGAAGGAGGCTGTTACAATCGCCCACATGAGAGAAAAAGCCCAAAATATGGATAGAGGTGCACAATAAAGACAAAGAACTGGAAAGAAAGGGGAAGGCAGCAGTGCTAACTGAGCACCTATAC
The DNA here is from genome assembly GCF_949752795.1 of Hyperoodon ampullatus. Lineage (NCBI taxonomy): Eukaryota > Metazoa > Chordata > Mammalia > Artiodactyla > Ziphiidae > Hyperoodon > Hyperoodon ampullatus. The sequence continues at coordinate 2,236,492 of NC_136933.1, forward strand.
TACAGTGCTCTGAGCACTGGGCAAGCATTATAAGTGTTCTGTTTGATCCAAACGATCCTTTCAGTTAGGCATCACTGTCTCTATTTCACATTGATGTCTCCATTATAACTACATCTGCAGCTCTGAGAGCTACTGAGGGGGCTACCTACATACGGATTTCAAAGCTACTGTCTAGTGCAACTCAGAGGAGGAAACATGTTCTGTGGATACATTAAGGGGAAACTCACCAGGTGACAATCCTTTGCAATAGTCAGGCATACTACTCCAGTGAGGTAAGCCCAGACGGCAGGGAAAGAGAAGATGGGACCGCAGGGGAATGCAAGTCAGATGTTTTCTCTGATCTCGCTGACGCCTTCAGAAGCACCCCTGCTCATGGCGATGCAGCTCAGAACTGAGCCACGATCCTGCGTCTGCCCCCTAGCTCACCTAGCATTTTGCAGCAGAGTAATAAGGCTAATAGCAGTAATAATTGTAGCAGTAGTGATAGCATCAGCTAACATTTATCAAGAACATACTGTTTTAAGCACTGTTCCAAAACTGGATGTGTGTTAACTAAAGCCCACAACTCTGTGAGGAGCCACTTCTATATTCTTCATTTTACAGATGTGGACTCTGAGACTTCACTAACCTGCAGCACTAAGTTCCCCATCGCACTGGCCACTTTTACTCTGGTTTGTATGCAGGGAAAGAGCAGTCAAACTAGACTCATCAACAATGAGATGGTTAACTCTGAGATATAGGGGTGATATTCAAAGTAAAACAAGAAACAAAAAAGTCAACAGGCCTCTGTGATTATTCTACACCACACACACACACACACACACACACACACACACACACACACACACACCACATTTCTGCAAAAGAGAAATTCGCAGTTGTTCCAAACCTGAGCAGTAGTGAAACTATCATTAAATCTTCAATATTATAAACCAGTTCTTATGAATATTCTGATCTTATCTTTATTATACATTTGAAGAAGTATTCTTGAAAATATGAAGTACAATGAACAATATTTTGGCTTCAGTTACCACCACTGATCTTTAAAAAATAGTTAAACGCACAACCGAGAATGGAAGCACAGTCTGTCACCCTTCTTTCATAAAGAGGAAGGTATCAAATATTCCTGAGCAATGAAATAGTCAGTAAAGAGTAGTGATGGATATATGCCAGAAAATAAAGATACTTATTTTTTTAATTCACCAAAAGGTATAAGCTTCATGCAAAGGTTTTTATTTGCATGCTATACTCTCCAACTTTAATTTCTTCTGAACTGAACTGGGAACAGATTGCGTTTAAGATCTTACTGTTCCAATTTTTCTATTTTCATCAAAATCTTGGCCTGTTTTTGACCACTCCTCACTGTGGGTTCCCTGATTATCTACTTTTTCCTTTTCTTCAAGTTTAATATCAGAAAGACTTAAGAAGCATAGAAAGACATAGTATGGACAGTGTCTATTTTTTCTTTTAATACACAAACCTTTCTTTCCTGTCTGTTGGCCTGAAAAACATTCTTCCATTGCCCCAGTAAAGTGATAAAAATATCATTTTTTTCCCCAAATGGTAGAGAAGGTCAGTAAGCCATATCCACAATAATTAGAAACAATTCTTAAGTTATGGCCTGAAAGCTAACAATGGAGGCCCTGCCAGCCTAGGAAACAAGGGAGATGTGAGGATGTAATAAGCTCCATGTAAAATACCTTCAATCTCTCTATGTTAATGGGAGAAAGACTTTTAAAATATAATGCCACACCATCGAGGGCATTCCAAAATAAATTTAACACCTTGCTGAACTTGGAAACAAAGATGTGCTCAGCAAAAGCCCTTCTACACTGTACAATTGGGACATGTCTGTACAAGATTTGTAAAAGGCACAAGACATTTCTAAAGTTTAATTCCCTAGTGACAGCATCTGAAAACTGGGCAAAATTCTTAAAGTATCTCTATTATAGGATGAAGAGATACGCTACCTTGGTAGGAAGCAAGCTCTTCAATTCTACGTCACTGAGGCAGCTTAAGGTGCACCCCAGGCAGGGGGAATTTGCTTTCTATGGCTGGTACGCAAAGGATTTAGATAAATTCATGGATGACAGCTCTCCCTACAAATCATTATGTGAAGTTAACAGTAATCCTTGTATATTTATCCCTAACTTCCTTTCATAAAATATTCTCAGGCACCACCATAAGAAGTACCATTAAATCTTAGTTGAGTAACTGAGACACTCAGATCACTGCTTGAAGCAATGGAATCCCAGCTGCGCACAACAGAAGTTACCTTTGGGAGAAAACTCACACAATATTAAGCAACTCATAGTGTTAATTATCTCCAGGTTTATAACAGAGTGGTAGAAATAAAACTGTACTATTACTATCTTATATTTCTAAATCATTTACCTTTGAAACATTTAAGGCAATTTACACATTTAAAAAAATCAGTTAATCTTTATAATCTTTCTAATCTTTCTCTTTATGACTGGGAGCTGTTACCTGCAGTCAACTCTATTTTATAAAAGGAAAAACTGGGGCAGCCTTACAGGAACTAGAAGTACAACCTATACCTATTATTTTTCCCTGAAAAATATTTCCTTCTTTTTATAATAGAAATAGGTAGAGAACAGAACATGAAACACAAGAGAGAATTGGAAGAATATGCTCCCCAGAATGTCCCTGGCAGGATGATGTTCACTCTGGATGTGATTCTATTCCTTTAAGAAGTCAAGACTCTTACCCTAAATCGATTTTTCTAGAATGGCAGAAAGTACTCTGGACCAAGAACCAGGAAACTTGGATTTTATTCATACTCTGCTGTCTACTATTTCTCTGACTTTCAACAAGTTGCCTAACATCTCTGGTTATAAATCTATAAAATGACACTACAACATACAATAATTACTTTACAGTGTTGTTTCATAAAGGTTATTAGGACACAAACCCTACCCCTAAACAGTTCACATTAACAGTGAAACTTAATACAACATGATAAGCTGTATAAACCAAATGGTAGCATGGCACTAACCGAAGGCAACCACAGTGGAGGTTTCAAGCAGGTAAAGAGAGGAGGAAGTCACTAATTCTACCCATGTGTAGGGTTTACAAGTCAGAGAAGGTTCTAAATGAGGATTTCGTTTTCAGCAGAAAGAAAAGGGGGGTTTTCTTTGGTCCTCCACCTTCTCTACAGTATATCTGGACTAAGACACTGAATCAAAACATGGATCTCAATTACAGAAGTCTCATAACACCGATCACCACCATCCTTGATCAGGATGGCCTCTGGACAAAAGCCAACACAGTATTTTCCACAGAGAGCACATGACGTGAAATTCTGGTTTCACCTGAGTGACCTTGGGCAAGTCGGCCTTCCCATGCATCACTTACTGTCTCTGTAAAACAATAATAAAATGCTACCTACACCTCATAGGGTTATTCTGAAAGTCAGATGGGTTAATATATGTGAATCTTTTAAAGTGTATTTTTTATTGTTAGGGATACCGTCTGCTAAAAGAAAATGCATCCAATTTCCATGCTAAAACACAAAGACTTACTTTTTAAACATCATTCATGTATTCAGAAATTTTTCTTTGTTAAAGTCAATATTTTGAGAAGAAACCACCCCCCCGCCCCCGGCCCCAGACATTCCTGATGCATTTTTAATAGAAAAGGGGTAACCTTTCACCCTTAATTTAATTGGGGGGAGGATGGAGTACAGCACATTCATTAACATATTTACTGTTTCTGTTTTGTCCCAGGTCCTGTCCTGTCTTGACATTGGAGACATCAAACATGAATGCAAACAGTAAAAGTGAACTGTGGGAGGAGGAACAAAAGCTGATGGAGAAATTTTTACCCAAGTAATAAGCCATAAAAATGTACAAACCCAACTTGTAAACAAATACCTTCCTCCACTCAGCTAGGAGATGGTTTCACAGCTAGCCATTGCTAGAAGCACAGGGAGAATGTAAAAGACTTGTGCTGAGGTTGGAGAAGAGGGCAGGACATAATAACATAGCATCGTGAGCTAAGGTTACGGGAAAAGTGCGCAGGCAGCGAGAAAGACAAAAATGACCCAGAATATATAGTTATTTTTTCAGGAAAAACAAATAGGAGAGTCATATGAACTTTTTTAGAATTTTGACAGATGAACGATCCCTCACATTTTCTTGGCTGCTCCTTCCCCAGATACCAGCATGACCTGCCCCTCCCTTCACTTCAATCAGGTCGCTGCTCAGATGTCGCCTCCCCCAGGGCTTCCTCTCCTCACCATGCCTTATTTTTCTCTGGATCACTTAACAGTCACCTGAAATACCACCTATTTATTATTGAGCTCCCCCTATACTAGAATGGAATCTCCAAGCAAGTACTATTTGTTACTGTGTCCAGAGAGCAGATTAAAAACTCGAAAAAGAAGAAAAGCATCAGATGTCCTAAATAGGCATGTAGATGAGGCAACTCAACAAACATTAAAGATAACTTTTTTAAAAAGTGTCTCCATCATTTAGGTGAAATACATTTGAAAACTCAGGTTGGTTAAAGAGCAAAGAAGAGGCAGGATAAAATTTTCATACAGATTATTTCAACAAGAGGATGTTGGATATGGAAATAAGATATCAGTAAAGACCCAGGCTCATAAGGAACAAACATAGCTTGACAAATTACTATGGGTTTTCAATAATTATTAAAGAATGGATATCTGTGGAAAGGGACTTTAAATTCTAGGAAACAAACACCATCCCATAATTCTTTTTTAAAAAAATTGACATATAACTGACATGTAACATTATGTTAGTTTCAGGTGTACAACATGATTCAATATTTGTCTATATTGCAAAATGGTGACCACTATAAGTGTACTTAACATCTATCACCATACATTGCTGCAGTTTTTTTCTTGTGATGAGGACTTTTAAGATCTATCCTCTTAGCAACTTTCAATTATGTAATACAGTGTTATTAACCATAGTCACCATGCTCATAATTCTTATAAACTGAAGCAAGATGGTGGAGAACTTGTTATATTAATAACCACCTTAAAAAGCTGGACAATAGCAAAATGTTACTGAAGTTCAATAACTTCATTATATGTGAAAGGTATGAACACTGAACTCCAAGAAAATCAAGCATACTATGTTTTTTCATAATTTTTTGAGCAATTTACAGGATTCATTATCAAGCTTACAGAGAGGAACACACTAAAATAAAATGTAAGGGTAAATTATTACAGTCTGTCTGAGGAATGCAGCTAACTGCTAAATCAGATAAGCCTGAATCTGGCTCATCAAGTGACACCAAATCAAGTTTCTTCAACTTCACAAGCACCTTATGACCAATAAACTTTAGAGTCAAAGATGCTGCTGAGCATGCATTTCTACAAATAGAATTCAAATAGGCTACCTTAATTGTAAAATAGCCCAAGCCCCATTGGCACCTTTAACACGCCCCTGGGCAAAAGCTACTACAGGTCAACAAAAAATAATTCCTAGTGGCAAGGAAGAGCAGCCTGCAGACAGAGTCTGTTCTCAGGGAAGATGACAGCAGTCTGACTGTTTTCCCCCAAACTTAGGAGCTTCAGGAGAGACTGCCAGCTCCCCTTTCTGAAACACGGTTCCCAACCCTTCCTACAAGACCTCTGACACAGATGCCAGAAAACAGCCCACTGCCATGGACTGCATCTGAAGTGATGCCACCATGTGTGTAACTCTTAGCTTTTCCATGTCAGGCCAACCTCTTCCATTTGTTTAGACTGCCAGTGCTTGGAAGAGCTTCACCCCTTCCCACCTTGGGACTTCCCACCTTGTAACCAGGACTGCATTCCTAAGAGGACTGCAACAAGCACCCTTGATACAAATTACTAAGTGCTGCTAAAACAACATGAAAACATTTGTCAACGATCCCCATCCCCAATTTATTTATGGTAAGAACAGTACCACAACAGCCATTAGTAGATTTTTAAAAGGGAAGTTTAATACCCACCACCTTATCATAAGTCATCTTAAAAAAGAGACAACAGGCCCCAAATGGAGTCACCTGTGCTCAGCCCACCTCACCAGACCGAGGCTTAATAACTAACCTAATTGCAGTAACTGCAGTACAACCTCCACCAGGAATGGTCTTAACCAACTAGTCTGGAAGTTTCTTGTCAGCAGCAATGAGGAAATCTTCTACACAGGCCCTTTCCATACCCCAGAAGATGAGGTGACCACTCTCCCCTTTTCCCTTCCCTCCTGCCTATAAAAGCCTTCCACTTTGTACGGCTCCTCCGAGCTCCTCTCTGCTTGCAAGGTGGGATGCTGCCCAATTGACCGATGGTTTAATAAAGCCAATTATATCTTTTAAATTTATTTTATTGAATTTTTGTTATTTAACAGTCATTAATTTTTATTGGTAATCATGCTAAGTGTTTGTTATACCTTTTTCCATTTCTTTATTTTGAAAACATTTTACTATATTTTAGACATCATTATATTTCATTAGGCCTTTAAATATTCTATTGCATTGATGTTATATTTTAAATAACAAATGTTTAACATAAAATACTGATTTTCCCTGATAATGTAAGTTATATTCGTCCAGTGTCAATGTCAAAAAAATTTCAAAGTAAGTAAAAAATATGGAAAATAACAGAAAAAACCACACATAGAAAAAATATGTAATATCACCTGTCTAACCACAAGAGAGCATTTCAGTATACAAGCTCCTAATCATTTTACTATGCACACATCTGCCACAAAACTGGGATATCATACTTGTTTCCTTTAAACATTTCTACTTATATATCATATGTCATTTTAAAAATGACTGCAAGAGTGACACTGTATTGCTCTTGCTGGTCATTCAGCTGTTTCCAAGATGATGATGGCAATAACGCTGCCATTGCTGCTAATATTCGGTACCTAAAATAACAATTAAGTTCTTAAATAACAATTAGATTCTTTCTATGTGCCAGACACTGTGCTAATAAGCACCTTAAGGTGGCATTCTCACCTTTGAGGCTTTTGCATTACCTATTTCCCTCACTGGAATACTCTTATATATGCCATTTGTATCCAAAGATGTTATGGACTTCCTTTTGCAATTCAGCTTTTAGCTGAATGACACCTGCTCAGGTATATCCCCTCCCTCTCCTTATTTCCCATCAAGAGTGAATGGACTGGCACACAGCTGGTGCTTGAAAGAATTTCTACTTTGCAGCCAATTAAGCCGACTGTGCTCTTTTCCCCATGGGGGCCTGGTGTGCAGTGGCTGCAAACAACAGGCTCCTTGGTAGTGTAGTGTATGAGCCTGTTGCTAGTATGGGTTGCCCTACGGGATGTTGGATTCAGCCCTTTCCAGTGGACATTCATGACTGGTATGCTGTCCCCAGTGGAGGCTCCAGACAGGTATGTGCGGTGCCTTTGGAAAGCCCCAGGGTGCAGTGGCCAGGGTCCACATTGGCCAAGTCATGATGTCCATCCGCACCAAGCTGCAGAACAAGGAGCATGTGACTGAGGCCCTCCTCAGGGCCAAGTTCAAGTTCCCTGGCTGCCAGAAGATCCACATCTCCAAGAAGGGGGGATTTACTAAGTTTAATGAGGATGAATTTGAAAGCATGGTGGCAGAAAAGCGGCCCATCCCGGATGGCTGTGAGGTCAAATACATCCCTAATCGTGGCCCCTGGACACACGGCGGGCCCTGCACTCGCGAGAGCCTTGGCACTGTCCCCTCCCTACTTGCCCACCAATAAATTCTACTTTCCTGTCCAAAAAAGAAAAAAAAATTTCTAAAATGAATCAATGATCTATCTAGTTTCAAAGCTCAAATTCTTAATTCTGTACTGTCCAGTGATAAAATTTTGGTACATAAATCTCCATCGCCATAATTATTTCCTTCAGGAAACCAGTATTGCATTTTTAATTTCAAATTTACATCAGGTTACTGAAGACTTTGATAAACTGTAATAAACAAACATAGAGACATCAAGATTATTTTCTTCTTTCTCCTAAATTGTAACTATACTGAAAATATAAATAGAATGAGTCAACAGTACAAACAATAATTTCTAAAAATCAGATGTAATGAAAACTGTGCATTCTTCTTTCAGAAAGAAATATTCAGATTCTGAACAGAGTTTTTTGGTGCTAAAAGATTATAGTTTCTATTCCACATTCCTTGTCAAAAGTATTGCTTCTGAGAATGGTGGGTGACCTGTTTTTAACCAACACTAATGAAGGAAAGGGTGGGTTTTAAATGAAAGACAAGAGCCATCAAAATGGAACCTAAAAACCTAAAACTTATTCTTTTAGTCTAAATGTAGAATTGTGAAGAGGCACTCATCGAACACAGATAAGGTGCCACCAAAACTAGACCGCCACCAAACTCCTACTTGAGGACTCAAATGGCCACCCTCATGGCACTGCCCTTTGGCCTTGTGTCAAAGGGCTTCATTATACAACCTGCTGCCACAGAACAGCAAAGTGGCAGGGAGGGGGAACTTGGCCTAGTTTTAAAATAATTGCTTTGCTTTGCCTCCACTTAAAGAGTCTTTCTCTAATAGGAGGAGACACTGTCTTCTGGGGAAAAAATATTCCACTTTTATTATCTCTTAATTACAGTGTCGCTGTTCCCAGTGTTATACGATAACAAAGAATTCTGCCTGCAGTGCCATTATAAACTCTATTTTCAGTAAGTGTGACTCAGAATAACATCTACTCTCTCAAATTTGACATGTGGGACTGGATTTTCAAAACTTTCACTGACAAGCAATGTATAAACCCTTCTAAAGTGAGTGAAATCCCCTAACCTTCTCAAGACACTACTCAACACTCCTTACATCCAAAGCGCTTAAAATGAGATCTAAAATGTGAAACCAATATGGCTCCCACACCCTTAAAAAGCAGTTAACATTTCAATATTTCAAATAGAAACAGATCTCAGGTGGGTAAAATCAATGAAGAATCTATACTGGAAATGTGATTAAAATATTTCAAAATTATTAAAGTGGTATGTCCACAAAATTAGCTTCTTTGATTCACTTCTTCCCAACTCCTCCAATACCATTTTCCAAAAGAAACCACTTTTTAACATTTACTGTTTCTCGGGGTAGTTAATTTGCATCATATCCCTAAACAATGTGCTGTGATAATAGATTGTAAAATTCTCTATTGATTTTCTGCTGTGACAGATGAGGACTAGCAAATGTGACTGCTCCATTCCACCTGCCCAGTACATTTGTACGGCTTTTTATCTGCATCTTATTTGTTGCCCCAGTAGTTTTAAGAGCATGCTAACAACATTATTTCCTGCTTCCTGGGTATTAGGTAGCCCCTTCCCACTTCTCTCTAAGAGCAGCATGATGGCTCTATCCCTGTTTCCCTTGGGCTCTCCCCTCTCCACTTTTACACCCCAAATTCTTTCATCTGTACTCTTACAGGGTCAAGGTGGACAATATTTACATTCCATTGTGTAACCATAATTAAATCTTTTACATTTCTAAATGTGAAAAACAAAAAAACCAAAATTTTATTATTGTGGTGAAGGTTTAAAATATTACGAGGTGAATACTAATTTTGGGGTTTTCGGTTTTATAATTATTATTTTTCTTGCACAGACTTCAAGAAAAATACCAACTGCTTCTAAATTTCCCATGCAATCAGGTGTTCTATCAAGTACTTAAAATTTTATAATGAAACATTAAGAGATCAGAAGTTTATCAAGAGCAAGAAACATATGTGTACCTAATTTTTTAAAATTGTCAATATAGGTGAATTGCTAGGTACTCCTCACTGACTGCATGTTCTTCCCCTTGCCAGAGGTAATCACTAAGCCATATTTAATGATTTCTATGTGGATGTGTTCCTATTAAAAATAGTGCTGTGTTGCATGCTTTAAGATGTTACCATATATGCACATTCTTCTGCAAGTTGCTTTTTTTCATTAAACATTACCTTTTGTGAGAGTCATTCATGTTAAAAATCGTAACTCTAGTTACTTGCTTTTCACTGTTACATAGTTTTCTACTATATGAATATATGAAACCTTTCCAATCTCTTATTAAGGGCCATTTAGGTTGTTTTATTTTTTATTTTTTATTTTTTTGCGGTACGTGGGCCTCTTACTGTTGTGGCCTCTCCCGTTGTGGAGCACAGGCTCCGGATGCGCAGGCTCAGCAGCCATGGCTCACGGGCCCAGCCGCTCCATGGCATGTGGGATCTTCCCAGACCGGGGCACAAACCCACGTCCCCTGCATTGGCAGGTGGACTCTCAACCACTGCGCCACCAGGGAAGCCCTAGGTTGTTTTATTTTGATCTAACATAATGTTGCTATGAACAATCCCCCCACCTTGTTAAATGGCAAGAGTTTCTGTAGATACGTACCTAGGACTGGGTTAACTGAGACACAGGTGTAGGCTCTTCCAACTTTATTGATTATTGCCAACTGTCTTCCAAAGTGGTGATACCACCAACACTCACATGCACAGAGTGGAAGAGTGCTCACTGCTCTAAAATCCTTGCCAGCATTTGGTATTATCACTCTTTCAAATTCTGGCCAATGAGACATATGTGAAATGATATCTCACTGTGTGTTTAATCTGAGTATCCTTGATGACTGGTGAGGCTAAGTATCTCTTCATATATATTTATGGATCACTGCAATTTATTTTTCTGTGAATGGTCTGTTCCAACTGTTGCCCATTTTTCTGTTATGTCATCTTTCTAATTAATTTAAGATTCCTTTACACACACACGATACTAATCCATTATTAGTAATATAATATGCTACAAAGTATCTTCTCCCAAACTGTGGATTATCTTCTAACTTTTTAAAAGAGGAGTCTTCACATTAATGTAATCATATATAGCAATATATCCTTTCACTGTTTTTGTTTTTCTAAATCTTAAGAAAGCCTTCTCTACCCAAAGGTCATTAAGATGTTTTTTCACATTTTGATCTAAACATTTTAGATTTTCTCTCTCAAATGTTTACCTTTAATCTACCTGAAACTGATTTTTCTGGTTGGGCTGAGGTGGGGAACATACACAGACACACACATATCGCCCACCACACCCTCATTCCGTAAGCACACACACTACACCCACCTCACCCCCTCCACAGACACCACATACCTCCCCCGACCACACATATCACCGCCCACACCCTCAGCACCATTTACTGAAATAGTTCTGTTGTCTTCAATTATCTGAATCACTTCCTCTGTTGTATAATCAAGTTACCATAAACACTGGACACTGCTGCTTCTGGGCCCTCTTATCTATTCCACTGTCCTTTGGATATCTTGTTATCTGCGAGAATGTCAGCCTGGTCCCAACTGTACTTCTCCCACTCAATTTTGAATGTTTTATATGGTACCTTAGCTAACAATATATGTATTTAGAAACTTGTGCTGTGGATTCTAGATGGTAATTACTCTGTGTACGGTACACCTAAATGTTAGCTCCTAAGAGGAGAGAGGCTATATTTAACACAGTCTTTGTACATGTATAGTCTTAGGTACTTGAGGAGTGTTTAATTCATGTAGGGAAAAAATTCATTTCTTGCATCTCAGCTTATACAGGCTGTGGCAGTAAAACTAGATAAGCACTTCATTTTTTGCCACGTTGATACCACTGAAGTACAAACTTAGCAGTAGGTATGGTCTTGCCCATCTGTCTGCCCCCATCTCCTTAAGGCTACCTCAGTCTAAATGGGAGGCAGTGGTGAGGGGAGGTGGGTCACAACCTCAAAAGACTCTGGGGCCAGAAAAGTAGCAATTATTGTGTGAGGAGGCCTGGTATAATGATATAGGGCCTTGTGGAAGCTATGGTCAACCAGAAAATGCCTAACTAAATTCACACAATTCAATTTACAAAAGAGTGCTAGGCTGGCCAAGTAAAAGAAATGTGCAGGCCCCACGGGCCCTAGACTGAGACCTCTAGTCATCTAAATACATGCTACATTGTAATAGATGGTACTGATTGCAAAAAACATGGAGAACTTAAATGTTTTCTAAACATATTTTCTCATGGGCACTGCTTTTAGTAATGTGCCACAATTAGTTTGGTATAATCAGATTTTAGTCCCACCAGATATCCTGATATTCTATATTACAGCTTTGGCTAATAAATTTAAGATGAATTTCCTCCTCAGTAAAATGGGGATAATAGTAATAATACCTGCTTCATAAGGTGAAGATTAAATGAAGCAATGCATGAAGTGCTTAGGAAAAAGCACTAATATTGAGTAATCACTTAATTATCTCGTTATTCATCATCATTTAGAACATTCATATTTTGAGTACCTTGTTTCCAATCACTTTCTTGATTTCCACAAATATCATGTATCAGGTTAATAAAGTTAAGAGCTTATACTGAACTTTATTTTTCATTCTACCTGACAAAATCCAGAAGATACATTTTGTTTTCTAAATTTGACCGTTCAAAGCTTTCGCTTAATGTCAGATTTAATGGGTTTGGTAAACACCTATACTCCTATGAGATAAAATATTTTCTTTTAATTATGATTTGTCTCCTGGACAAATTTTTGAGCTGACCATATCTTTAAAAGACTAAATAAATAAATAAGAGCAAAGAAAATCTCCAAGTTTTAAAAAATGTTTGTATGAGGAATTATGGAAATACTCTGACAAATTTAGTACTTAGAGTTAATTAAGAAAAATGAAATATACAAACCTTGAGTTGGACAAGTGGTCTTTTGGAGACAAGTTAATCAGGGTTTTAATCTTTCCATAGAGTTTTGACCCAAATCTTCACTTATGAAAAACTTTTAGCAATATCTATCGTCAGAGCACCTCCCCATGTTTACATATACATGCAAATGCAATACAGCGCTGGCTATAGTGAACACGATGAATCCGAATAAATTTCTACAGACTTTAGCAGGATAATATGCCCAAAAGATATCATTACACAAATTTCTCAAAAATTATTTGGATCTCCTATTCCAGAAAAGCTCCACTGTTGTTTTTTACTCTTTTAATGTATTAGAAATGAAAAGTGATATATTTTAAAGCACATTAGATATGAGTACTATAAGACATACTTCAAATTTGCTTATGGTGAGTACCTCTCAAAACAGACGGATGCATTCAGAAGCAGGTCAGGTGTTGGTGCATTTCCAAGAAGCAGTAGCCATCTAGCAGTGAGATAAACCAGTTCAACCAGATTTGACTGGAAGTCCAACAAAAGGGATTTGGTAAGCATAGAAAAGATTAGCTGGGAAGAAGACAAATCCTGTTCTGGGACTCCAAATACACACCTGGTCATACTCAAATACCTAGAATTCCTTATCACTTTCATAACTCAGTAAATATTAGGTCTTGAGGTCTGAGGCAACTAGAAAGAAATTTCTTAACAACAGGGATCAATAATCAGTTTAGTTCTAGTTATGCCCATTAAAGATTAATTGCTACAGAAACTGCCCTCTGATCATAACAACTAGAAAATAGGACAGTATATATAAAGCAAAAGTTTTCAAACATTGTAAAATAGGCAGATCTGAACTGTGATTTAGAAGAGAAAGGAACAAATAAGGTAAGCCCAGATTACTGCTTGGAGGCAGTGTCTAAGATCTAGCAGTAAAAGTAGGTGCCTGGAAGTAGTGCTGAGCTGAAGAGCTGAAGAGGGAGTGTGGTGAGGCTGAGGTGGCTAGAATTTATGGAGCAGGAGGATAAAAGAGAGAGAAAAGCTGCACAAAGCAACAGCTCTGGAAGTCTGCAGAGGAATCCCCAGGTCTTGGCTGGAGCACTGATCTGAACACACCTGAAAGGAAATGGTCCGATTCATCAGAAGTAAGTAGTGGAATGAGTAATTTTAAGAGCTCACAGAGGGCTAAGAACAGCTTGTGTTCTTATCAGACAGAGTGGAAAGACTTCATTAACACCAGGGCATTGAAGAGAGTCTAAAGAAGGGTAATAATGCTTTAGTGATGGAGCTAAATAAGTTCCCAAATAAAGGCTGCTCTGGATCCACCATGACAAAGGGTAAAGACAAGCCTCTAAAGGGTTCAGCTAATCTGCAAGTTACTCATTTGGACAATGGAATAAAATACAATATTCTTTAAAGGAATAAAACCAAATCCACCCCAAAAAATGTCACAAAGTCTGGCATGCAAACAAAAATTACCAGAAATGCAAAGAATGTAACAGTTCCAGAAAAACACAGAGAGAAAGGAATTTGAAAAAGGACCTTAAAACAGCTATTGTAAATATGAGAAATATGCTCAAGGATATTAAGAAAGATACAAACTTGATAAGGAGAGAAATGAAGGATATAAAAGTTTCACATTGCAGTTTCTAAGATAAAAATACTATATATGGAATAAAAATACTGTAGTAAACTTGAAGATATAGCAACAAAAATTATTAAAGTACTGAAAAAACAAAAAAAAAGAGTAGGAAGAAAATTGATCAGAGTCTCAATGAACCTTTTGTGTAATATAGTCTAACATACAGGAAACTAGAGTCCCAGGAAGAGGGGTGGGTGCTATAAAAATGATGGCTGAAAAATTTCCAGACCTGGTAAAAAATATAAACCAAAGAATCCAAGAACTTCAAAAAAAAAAAAAAAAAAAAAAAAACCAGACAAGGAAAACATAAAGTGAGCCACCTCATAATAATACTGCTTAAAATCAAATATAAACAGAAAAATCTTGAGAGCAGCCAGAGGGGGAGAAACCCACACTAGGTACAGAGGAACAAAAAATGATAGCAGACCCTTTGTCTGAAACCACACAGGGTAGAGAACCACAGAACAACATTTTAAAATTACTGAACAAAAAAGAAAACACTGCCAAGGTATTACACACAAGTGAACATAAATTCCTAAAATTAAGGTGCAGCCTTAATATTATTTTAAAAAACAATAAAACATGAGAACATTTCTCACCAGCAGTTTACTATAAGGCATATTGAAAGAAATTGTTCAGGCAGAAAAAAAAAATACTAAATAGAAATGTGAAACTGCAAAAAGGAACACAGTACACCAGGAATGGTCAATATGTGAGTAAAAGTAAATACCTTTCTGTTTAAAGCAAAAATATAACAATGGAGTATGAGTTTTATATACATAATTAAAATGTATGACAATAGCACAGTAACCTGTTATAAAGATTCCAAACTACACATGAAGTGGTAAAATTTGAAGGCAGACTGTGACAAGTTAAAGACTATACTGTAAACCCTTCAGCACTCATTAAAATGATTAAACAAAGAGGTACAGCTAATATGCCAACAGTGAAGAAAGACCGAACCCTCCGATGCCACAAAACACACACAAGCCCAAACAAATCAGGAAAAGAGGAAAAGATAAAAGATGGAGTAAGTAAATATCAAAGAGCAAGATGGCAGAATTAAAGACAACTATATCACTAATTACTATAAATGTAAATGGTATAAACACTCCAATCAAAAGACAGATTGTTGGTTGAAAAGACCCACAAGTATGCTGTAGAAAACAATTTTAAAGACAAGATCACAGAATAAGATTAAAAAGCTAGAAAAAAATTCTAGCAAAAACTGAAAGGAAAGCTAGAGTTACTATATTAATATTAGACAAAGTAGATTTCAAAATAAGGAATGTGACCAGGAATGAGGAAGGTCATTTCATGACAAAGGGGTCATTTTATCAAGAGGACATAACATGCACAGGTGGCAGAAATGCAAAACATTACAGACACTTTAGAAAACAGTTTGGAAGTTTTTTATAAAGTTAAATATCTACTTAGTACACATCCCAGCAAGCTCACTCTCTCACTCTTAGGTACCTTCTGAAAAGAGATGAAAACATATGTACATGCAAAGACTTGTCTGAGAATATCCAAAGCAGGTTTATTTATAATAGCCCCAAACTGAAAACAACACAAATGCCCAGCTGGTGTATGTGTAAACTGTAAGATATTCAAACAATGGAATGAATATACTACTCAGCAATAAAAGGAGACAAACTACAAACTAACGCAGCACACAATATGGATGAATCTGCAAAGAACACTTCCAAGTGAAAGAAGCCAAGCACAAAAAAATATGCATGATTCAATTTATTGAAATTATAGAAAAGAAAAAGCTCAGTGCCCAAGGACAGATAAGTGGTTGCCATGGGCTGGGAGTAAAGGTGGAAGGAATTAACAGCAAGACCTTTTTCAGGTAATGGAAATGTTATGTATCTTGATTGTGATGGTAGTCACACAACTGTATTCATTTTTTAGAACTCAAACTATGTAATTTAAATTGGTAAATTTTAGTGTATGTAAATTATCATTAGAAACTATGCACTTTCTACTGAAAAAGTTGAATTATCTGCCCATACTTACGTGACTTTAAAAACCATGAAAAACTGAAATGGGAATATCTAGGAAGAGCCTGAGGAATTAAAGGCTGAAACTTCAAGACTCCTCCCCAAAACCCTCTCTCAAAGGCAGAAGTGAAGAAGCCCTCCGTGATAAAGCAACCGGCTGGAGTGAAGTCTGGAGACTGGGCCCAATTAGCCCCGTCTTACCTGATCCATCTGTTTTCCCACCTATTTTGTGTTCTGAAGCAGGAGCAGAAACAGAGACTGAAGCAGAGGCAGGTAACAGGCAGAACTTCTAAAGCTGCTAAACAGAAAAAACGCCCCGTGACACTTAAAACTGCCCTCACCAGCCATAAGTTCTCAAAGGAGATAACTAAGGCTTTTAAAGGCCTTTTACTGTCAGGAAAACGTCTGGCCTGGTGCAAGGGGACTGCGATGGTTTGGGCCTGTGCTCCTGCTCATAGGGCTGCTAAGCGATCAGAGCTTCCAGCAGGGGGATTCTCTCCAAAAATCCTCAGAGGTGGCCCATGGACAAAGCAAATGTCAACAGGTTGAACCTGGGGATGCTCTGGAATAAGTTACCCAGGGAAGTGACTCAGTGAAAAGACGCTCAAGTGCATTAGCTTGGTCAGCCCATCCTGCTTGATGTAGCAACAGACACTGAATCAGCGACAGCTGTTCTGCGGCCTCTTTCGCCTTTTCTAGAACTGGCATTTTAAACTGAAGTTATTCTGTTTTTTGCCTCTAGTACTTTATATGAAGTATGTCAGATATTCTGTATTTTTCAGTTAGCCTGTAGAGTTAAGCTACATCCCTACCTGAGGAGAATGGACACCAACCAGCCTTGGAGCCGGAAGCCACAGCTAGACACACGGGATAGAGGTGAGGAGATCTGTGGTTAGAGATGGGAAACTGTGCCATGTTGGGCAAAAGCACTGTTTGAACTCAATGTATGGAGAAAGGGTGTGTGTGTGTGCTGGGGACAAAGAGATGAGCGTTGCCGGCTTTGTCTACCAAGAAGATCACCCTTTCTCCGAGAACTGTATCTCACCCCTGCTGGAGGGAACTCTCCTCTCGCCAGAGCAACCACGCGGGTGTCAGTCACAGTCCTGCCCCAGAACACACTACAGTGGAGGTCAGGAGACAGAACTGAACACATGTTCAGTTACTAGCTGTGCCGCTAGTAATCACACATCCAGCCACGTGAAAGCCTCCCCTTCCAAAGAATAAAGCTGAGCGGGGTTCCCACGAGGGTTCCCACGAGGGCAGAGCAGGAAGCCCCTGAGCTCACCTCCTCCTACAGACACACAAAATTACAACCACTTACAAAAAAGACCAGAACCTATCAAAAGAGATCTTCTACAACTAAAGACATAAGGAACGGACCACAGTGAGATGGGTTGGATGGCAGAGTCACAGTACAGCCAAGACCACACCCTGGGGTGGGCAACCCAAAAACAGGAGAATAGTTACAACTGCAGAGGTTCTCCCCATGGAGTGAGGGGTCCGTGCCCCACATCTGGCTCCCAAGCTCAGGGGTCCTGCGTCGGGAAGATGAGCCCCCAGAATATTTAGCTTTGAAGGCCAGTGGGGCTGACTTTCAGGAGATTGCCCAGAGGGCTGTGGGAAAGAGATCTCACTCTTAAAGGGCACACACAGAATCTCACACGCTCTGGGACCCAAGACAGAAGCAGACTTTGAAAGCGGCCAGGGTTAGACCCACCTGCTGATCTTAGAGAGCCCCTCAGAGAGGCAGGAGGCAACTGCAGCTCACCTTGGGGACACAGACACTGGCAGCAGCTATTTGGGGAGCTCGTGCTACCATGTGGACGCTGGTCTGGCGAGCACCTCTTGGAATCCTCCCTCTAACTTACTAGCCTCAGGACCCAGCCCCACCTCTACCCACCAACCTGAAGGAACCAGTACGGGGACACCTCAAGCCAAGCAATAACTAGGTGGGGACACAGTCCCACCGACCAGCAGATAGGCTGCCTTAAGACCCTCGAGCCCACAGCTGCCCCTGGACATGGCCTTGTCCACCAGAGGGTCCAGGACCTGGCCACACACATCAGTACATGGGCACTAGACCCAGGAACCCCAGGGCCCTGCAGCCAGAGACCCCATGACCCAGATCCGCACACCAGTGAACAGGCACCAGCCCCAGAATCTCCTGGACCTTGACCCCACCCACCAGTGAGCCTGCTCTAGCCTAGGGACCAGCATCACCCACCAGCAGGCAGAGACATACCCAAGGAAAACCTCAGCCCTGGAGCCTACAGACCCAGCCCACCCACCAGCTGGGCCCTGGCCCTACTTACCTTCAGGCCAACACCAGCTCTGAGACACACCAGGCCCCTCAGCCAGATGCCCCAGGGTCCAACCCCACTCACCAGCAGTCCGATACTAGCTCTGGTACCCTTGGGTCCTGCAGCTAGACCCCAGGACCTGGCTCTGACCACCAGTGGGCCAGCACAAGCTCTGGGGCTCACCAGGAGTGAGGCTGCCAGCCACCTTGTGACTCAGGCCTACCAACCAATGACCAGCAACCTCTACACAAGGAGGGCCTGGCCAGCAACCAGACCAGGGGCCAGCCATGCCTATGAGACTGCCCACACCAGTCAGCACACCACAACAGGGGGACCCACAGTCCGCAGAGGGGGCACCCCTAGAGCATCCGGCCCTGGTGACCAGAGGGTAGTGCGCTGCCAGGACACACAGGATGTCTCCTACAGAAGGCCACTTCTCCAAGGTCAGGAAATGTAACCAACTTAGATACACAGAAATGAAACCATCAAATAAGGCAAAATGAGGTGACAGAGGAACATGTTCCAAAGAAAGGAACAAGATAAAACCCCAGAAGGAGAACTAAGCAAAGTGGAGACAGGCAACCTACCTGAGAAAGTTCAGGGTAATGATCGTAAAGATGATCAAAGAACTTGGGAGAAGAATGGATGAACAGAGTGAGAAAGTAGAAGTTTTTAATAAAGAGTTAGAAACTATAAAGAACAACCAAACAGAGATAAAGAATACAATAAGTGAAATGAAAAAATACACTAGAAGGAATCAACAGTAGATTAAATGATACAGAGGAACGGATGAGCAAGCTGGAAGACAGAGCAGTGGGGATCGCTGCTGCTGAGCAAAAAAAAAAAGAAGAATAAAAAGAAATGAGGACAGTTCAAGAGACCTCTGGGACGACATCAAATGTACTAACATTCACCTTATAGGGGTACCAGAAGGAGAAGAGAGAAAGTGGAAGACAACATATTTGAATATATAATAGCTGAAAACTTCCCTAACCTGCGAAAGGAAATAGACTTCTTGGTTGAAAATCCACAGAGAGTCTGAAACCCAAAAAGGACCACACCAACACATTGTAATTAAAATGGCAAAAATTAAAAATAAAGACAGAATATTAAAAGCAACAAGGGAAAAGCAACAAGTTACTTACAAAGGAGCTCCCATAAGGCTATCAGCTAACTTTTCAGCCAAGATATGGAAGCAACCTAGATGTCCATCAACAGATAAATGGATAAAGAAGATGTGATATATATAAATGTAAACACACACAATGGAATATTACTCAGCCATAAAAAAGAATGAAATTCTGCCATTTGCAGCAACATGAATGGACCTGGTGGGTATTATGCTTAGTGAAATAAGTCAGACAGAGAAAGACAAATACTGTGTTTCATCACTTATATGTGGACTCTAAAAAATAAAACGAATGAATATTACAAAAAAGAAACAGACTCACAGATATAGAGAACAAACTAGTGTTTACTGTGGGGAAAGGGAAAGGAGGAGAGGCAAAATAGGGGTGGGGAATTAAGGGATACAAACTACTATGTAAAAAATAAACAAGCTACAAGGATATACTGTACAGCACAGGGAATTACAGCCAATATTTCATAATAACTATTGATATACATGGAGTGTAATCTATAAAATTTTTGAATCATTATGTTGTGCACCTGAGACTAATAAAATATTGTAAATCAATTATACCTCAATAAAAAAAGAATAAATATGATATGCAAAAACAATAAAGAGAAAGAAATGCAGAAAATGTCCTGGAGACAATTCATCTTGAGGCATCTCCTTGTCCTTTTCTCCTAAGCTGTTAGACTCACTGTCCCTTGCAGCCACTGGAGTGCTGACAGAGAAAATGACATAGCCTAGTGGGCTAGTGTACAGACTTCCCAGAAATGGTGGGGTGCTCCTACAGAACTGGGGACAGCAAGGCTTGCTCAGCATTGTAAGTCAGTGTAAAGCTACACTGCTACAACGTTTCTCTTGATTGTACCCTAATAGAATATGCTAATACATTAAGAAAAAAGGGCCCAGCACAGGTGGAAACAGCAGGACTGTCCATCCCAGCACTGCATGTCTGTGTCTGGAGATGGATAGAAATAATCTAGAGCTATAGCCTAATTCTGCATTAATTCTGCATTAAAGCTGTTAATTCATGCATTAACAGCTATCTTAGTCTATCCAACTATATACAATTGCTCTTTCATACTCTGCAAGGGCTATTCTAAACATAGAAACAGACTCCATTCCACTCAAACTTCCAACATCATGTGTCAGTAGATAATCCTGTCACATGGGCCTCCTTCCATTTCCTAGGACTAAGCACACCACACTCACCTACACTGCACCCGTCCATCTTCCACAGAGGTCAGCGCTCCACATGTGCTTGGATCTCAGTTCTAACCCTCCCTTCATTGTCTCAAGGACCTCACACTATTTATCATTCTATGTGTTATAAATCCAACCTTTCCTTCAACCACCAGAAAATGTAAACTCCATGAAGACAGGGCCCTTGTCCATTCTATATACTACTGTATTTTTGATGCCTAGCACATAGCAGGTACTAAAAATTATTTGTTGAAGGCAAGAATAAATAAATAAGAGGTTAGAAATGAATAGTCTGTAAGAAATCTTCCAGTTCTGAAGATCTATAATTCTACTTGCAGAAGATCAGGTGCATAATGGATTTTAGATTTAGGGTTAGAGGCTTTACTGAATTTCAATAATACTTTTCTAAATAAACATAATACAATTTTTCTTTATCCCTTCACTTTACTTCAGATAAATTCACTTTAAATTTTGAGCCTATCTTAAAGACGAAATAAATGAAATAGAAAATGTCAATAAATGATGCTTACTCTTCTTTCCATCCATATCTGCATGGATTTTCCGAGCCAAGAAACCACTTTTGTACACAGCAGCATTTGGGTCGTGGGGAATGTCCAAGAATGGGTTGGTAGTACTCCCAATACGGCTGATGGTCTTTGGATGTGTTCCATTAGCCTTCTCATCAGTACCTTCTGACGGAGACTTTTTTTTCTCTTCATCATCTCTAAAAGGATAAAACAAAGATTGAACACACAGGTTGAGTAACACAATATTAAATGTGAACATTGTGAGTAACACAATAGTCAATGAACAGAGTTATTTGGTGTAATAAACTATCATATTTTCTAATGGTCTATCAGTCTTAATAACAACGACCATGATAAGAATAACTGAGGTTCACTAAACATCTCCCGTGTGCCAGGTATTAATGACCATGACAGTCTTGTAAGACTGATATTAGTATCCTATACCACAGGTTAGGAAATAGACTCAAAGTTTAAATAAATATGCCAAAGCACAGACCTAGGAATTAAAGGAAGAAACAGTGAGGATATGACTGTAAAACTCTAAAGCCTCTGGTCTTCACACCTACTAAAGGGCCTTCATGTTTGTCTTCTTTCAAACAAGTACAAGTTCTTTGGCAGAGATCATGATTTTGATTTTGATTTCTGCATGACCTAGAATAGTACCAAGCATACAGAATACGACAAGTACAGATTAAGTCCAGTAAACAATATTGGACTATATCTGCCAAATAACCAGGTAACCTCTAATATCAAAACCTCAAGTAAAGCTACCAATGGGTTAGGATGGGGGTGCCATGCACAGTGCTTTGGCATCTTAGAGCTACTACTTTCCCAATCGCCATTAAAGATTGGAGCACCCTATCTATCACTGACCAAGAAAACCCCTAATTGCCCAGCCCCCCTTTTGAAGCCCTGTTCCTTCAAGCAGGGAAAGTTGAACGCTGAAGTTATAATGTACATTAAGTATGAAGGAGGTGGTCACATTCAGCTAATAAATAGAGGGGAAGATTAGAAGAAAGCTAATAAGCTCTGATATACTGCTGGAAAACACATAACCAGAATAAGAGCATTTGTCTTAGTTCTCCGGTTTTAGTGTCCTGAATCATCTCTGGTTTCATTGTTTATTAAGCTTTGAATATTGAATCTTTTTATAAAACTTCAACCAAAATAACCACCACCAAAATATATTTAAAATAAACCACAAGCTTAACAATCATCAAAAGTGTTTATCTGGGGGCTTCCCTGGTGGCGCAGTGGTTGAGAGTCCGTCTGCCGATGCAGGGGACACAGGTTCGTGCCCTGGTCCGGGAAGATCTCACATGCCATGGAGTGGCTGGGCCCGTGAGCCATGGCCGCTGAGCCTGTGCATCCGGAGCCTGTGCTCCGCAACGGGAGAGGCCACAACAGTTAGAGGCCCGCGTACCGCAAAAAAAAAAAAAAAAAAAAGTGTTTATTTGGTTATCAGAGTAAAACAGACATTTTTCCCCATTGGTATTTTATAAATAATTGTGAGATATATGAAAATAACACTGAACTCAGGCAACTATACCTTACTTTTAATTTTATTTTTAGATAATTTTGGATTTGCAAAGATAGTACAGAGTCTCCTTATGCTCATCATCCAGTTTCCCCAATGTAAACAACTTTTATTTTCTTTTGGCCACGTCACGTGGCATGTGGGATCTTAGTTCCGATCAAACCCGGGCCTCCTGCAGTGGAAGTGCAGAGTCCTAACCACTGGACCGCCAGGGAATTACCCCCAATGTTAACATCTTATAGAACCATAATAAAAGTGTCAAAATTCAGAAATTAACAATACAATACTAAGAAGTAAACTTTAGACTTTATTCAGATCTCACCCATTTTTTTTCACTAATGTTTTTTTCTTTTCCAGAATCCTATCCATGACCCCACAGTGCACTTGGCTGTCATGGCTCTTTAGTCGCCTCCAGACAGTGACAACTTTTAAGCCTTTACTTGTCCTTCATGAGCTAGAAGATACTAGGCAGTGATTCTGTAGGTTTGTTTGATGTCTTCTCATCATTAGATTGAGGTTATACATTCTCGGGAAGGATACCATGGGTGATACACCCTCTCAGTACACCAGATCAGGAGGTACGTGTTTCATTATTAGTGAGATGCACCTGGGTCACTTGGTTAAGGTGGTTTCTGGCAAGTTTCTATACTGTAAAGTTACTATTTTCCTTTGTAAATGATTTGGGGGAGATATTTTGTGACTATGAAAATATCCTGTTTCTCTTTAAACATCGGACCACTAATTTTAGCATTCATCTGTGCATTCTGACTAAGACAATTATACTGTAGTGATCTAATGGTAATTTTTTTTTAATTTCCCTAATTTCTTCTACATTATTCATTGGAATTCTTCTGTAAGTATGGACACATGGATATTTATTTTATTATTTGGATTGTAATCAAACACTACCATTATTTAATTTGTTGTTCAAATTTTTCCAGCTTTGGTCATTGGGAATTCTATCAAGTAGGCTTCTGTGTCCTTTCATCATGCCTCATCCTTTTTCCTTTTTGTTTTGTAATATTTCCTTTCTTTCAGGTACCACAAGATGCTACCTCCAAGCTCATCTTGTATTTTCCTTGTCTCAGCCCTGGAAGCAACTACTCTACAAGGAGTCCCAGTTCTATTTACTGGAGAATGGTATTTAGAGACCAAATCCAGGTGCTAGGTGTGCTTACTGCCTCTAGGCCCTCTGAACAGGCACACCTAGAGAAATACATAGATATTGCATATATGTATATATATATGATCCAGCTATCCCTCCCTCCCTCCCTTCCCATGAGTTCATACTGTTATCTCCAACCCAAGCCAGCAAGACAAAATTCATTCCAGCCTTTGCCTTTTGCTTATTTGTACTTCTTCAACAGTGAGAAACCTGGCTTTCTTACCTACAATATATTTATTTATTTATATGTTCAACCCGAGTAAACAACGGGTTGTTTGTTATATATAACAATGGTTATGCAATTCATTTGGAAAACAAATTAATTTCGTATAGTCTGAAATATATCTTGCGTTTCCCCATACCGTGGCTGATACTTAAGAAATGTACATACACAAAATGTACTCCTCGAGAAGTACAATTCTATGGGAATACATACTGCATCATGTATCTACCCCCACAACATCAAACAAAACAGTTCTGTCACCCCCAAATTCCCTCTGCTGCCTTCTTTTAGTCAATTCCTCTCCCTGACCAATTCCTGAAACTACTTGTCTCCCTTTCTTCCCAATAGTTTTGTCATTCTCAAAATGTCGCATAAATGGTTTATTTTACTTGGCAAAACATATTTAAGATTCATCCATATTGTTGTGAGAATCAATAGTTTGTTCACTTTCATTGCTGAGTACTATTTTATTTTATGGATATACTAGTTTATTTATGCATTTACTTTCCCCTACCTCACACCTCCAACTTTATTGAGGTAAAATCGATTTATTTACTGTAAGGTGTTTTAAGTGTACAACCCGATGATTTGATATACACATACATCATGAAAGGTTCCCCAACATCGAATTAACAAATCCAACACCTCACATATTTATTTATATATTTATTTTTGGTAAGAAATTTAAGCTTTTCTCTCTTAGTAAATTTCAGTTATACAATGCACTGATATCAACTGTAGTCACCATGTTTTACATTATTTCTTCAGACCTTATTAGTATTGCAGCTGCAAGTTTGTACCCTCCGAACAAACTCTCCATATTTCCCCCACACCATATGCCCTGGCAACCACTTTTCTACTCTGTTTCAGTAAGTTAGACTTTTTTTTAAAAATCCACATATAAGTGATTCCATATGGTATTTATCTTTATCTGATTTATTTCACTTAGCATAATGCCCTCCAGGTTCATCCATGTTGTCAAAAATGACAGGATTTCTTTCTTATTTTAGGGCTGCATAGTATACCAGTGTGTGTGTCTGTGTGTGTGTGTATCATATCTTCTTTATCCATTCATCCACAGACGGACTTTAGGCTGTTTCCATATTTGGCTATTGTAAATGATGCTGCTCTGAACATAGGAGTACAGATATCTCTGAAATAATTATTTCTTTTCCTTGGCTATATATTCAAAAGTAGGATCGCTGGAACATATGGTAGCTCTATTTTTAAGTTTTTGAGGAACATCCATAATGTTTTGCATAGCGGCTGTACCACTCTACATTTCCACCAACAGTGCACCAGGGTTCCCTTTTCTTCACATCCTCGCCAGCATTTGTAACATCCTGTCTCTTTGATAATAGACATCCTAACAGGTATGAGGTGATATTTCAGGTGGTTTTGATTTGCATTTCCATGATTTGTGATGTTGGCCACCTTTTCATATACCTGTTGACCTCTTTTATGTCTCTTTAGAAAAAAATGTCTACTTAGGTCCTTTCCAAATTTTTAAACTGAGTTATTTGATTTTATGCTAATGAACTGTGGGAATTCACTGTATATTTTGGATATTAACCCCTTGTCAGATATAGGATTTGCAAAAATTTCCTCTTACTCCATAGTTGCCTTTTCATTTTGTTGACGGTTTCCTTTGCTGTGCAGAGCTTTTTAGTTTAACTTAGATCCACTTGTTTATTTTTGCTTTTGTTGTCGAATCAAAAAAAATCACTGTCAAGACCAATGTCAAGAAGTTTCCTCCCTATGTTTTCTTCTAGTTTTATGGTTTCAGGTCTTATGTTCAAGGCTTTAATACAGTTTGAGTTGATTTTTGTGTTTGGTGTAAGAGGAGGTCCACTTTTGTTCTTTCGCATGTAGATTATCAATTTTCCTAACACCATTTATTGAAGGGACAATTCTTTCTCTTGTACATTCTTAGCTGCCTTGTGTGAGTTAATTACTGGGCTATTGGGTTCCACTGACTTATGTGTCTGTTTTTATGTCAATACCATACTGTTTTGATTATTTTATAGTCTGAAAGGAATTGTGATGCATCTAGCTTTGTTCTTCTTTCTCAAGACTGCTTTGGCTATTTGGGGTCTTTTGTGGCTCCATGCAAATTTTAGCATTGTTCTATTCCTGTGAAAAATGCCATTGGAATTTTGATAAGGATTGCACTGAAGCTTTAGATTGCTTTGAGTATTATGAACATTTAACAATACTAATTATTCAAATCCATTAGCACAGAATGTTTTTCATTTGTGTCCTCTTCAATTTCTTAATCAATGTCTTATAGATTTCAGTGTACAGACCTTTAAAATGTCTTATAGATTTCAGTGTATAGACCTTTGACCTCCTTGGTCAAACTTATTCCTAAGTATTTTGTTGTTTTTGGTGTTATTGTAAAAATGATTGTTTTCTTAATTTCTATTTCTGATAGTTCATTGTTGGTATACAGAAATGTAACTGATTTTTGTATATTGATTTTATATTGTGCACTTCATTTATTAATTCTAATAGTTTTTTGGTGGACTATTTAGGGTTTTCTATATATAGTATCATTTCACCTGCAAATAAAGACAATTTTACTTCTTCCTTTTCAATTTGGATGCCTTTTATTTTTCTTGCCTAATTGCCACGTCATCCTTATACTGTTCTTGATTTTAGAGGAAATGCTTTTCAAGGTTGAGTATATGATGTTTGCTGCGGGCTTGTCACATATGGCCTTTATTATGTTAAGGTACATTTCCTCTATACTCAATTTTTTGAGAGTCTTTATTACAAATGGATGTTGAATTTTGTCAAATGCTTTTTCTGCATCTGTTGAGATTATGATTTTTATCCTTCTTTTTCTTAATGTGGTGTACCACATTTACAGATTTACAGATGTTGAACCACTCCTGCATCCCTGGAATAAATCACACTTGATCTTCATTTATGATGCTTTTAATGTGCTGTTGGACTCTGTTTTCTAGTATGTTGTTGAGGATTGTTTGCATCTATGTTCATCAGTGTTACTGGCCTGTGATGTTCCTTCCTTGAAGCATCCTTGTCTAGCGTTGGCATTGGGGTGATGGTGGCCTCATAGAATGAGTTTGGCAGAATCACTCCTTTTCATTGTATGGATAGTTTAAGGATTGGCATTCATTCTTCTTTGAATGTTTGCTAGAATTCACCAATGAAGCCATCTGGTCTTGGACTTTTATTTTTTGTTTTGTTTATTTAATCAGTAATCAAATACCTGTCCAAGTAATTACTAGTAATTGGTCTCATCAGTTTTCCTGTTTTTTGTTTTCATGATTCACTCCTGGTAGGTTGTATGTTTCTAGGAATTTATCCTTTTCTTCTACTTTGTCCAATTTGTTGTCATATAACAGTCTCTTATGATCCTTTGTATTTCTGTGGAATCAATTAAATGTCTCCCATTTCATTTCTAATTTATCTAAGTCCTCTTTATTTGAGTCTCTATACTGGTTTAAAATGTTCTGCTGAGTTTTGGGGATGAAATTATGATTTTTCTCTATATAAACATCAGTCAAAAGGAGTACAGTGTCTAATATGGTAGCCACTGGCTACATATGGCTACTGAGAACTTAAAATGTGGGTAGTCCAAATTGAGATGTACAATAAATAAAAAAAATACACATCATATTTCAAAAGACTTGGTACAAAAAGGGAAAATATTCCAATAATTTTTCTACCAAATACATATTGAAATGATAATATTCTGGATACACTGGGATAAGTTAAAAATACTTTATAAAATTAATTTTACCTTTTTTAAACTTTGATGAAGTAGCTACTAAAAAATTTTAAATTACATATGTGGCATGCATCACATTTCTTTTAGAAAGGCTGTTGTTAGAGAGGCTTGTATATTCTAAGACATATTAAAACCAAAGACAAAGACAGAAGAACAATAATCGGAGAAATGTTCAACAAAGTACAGCTCAGTAAAACCCTGACAATAAGTGAGGGCTGAAAATATTCAATCCTGCGAAACAAGTATTCTTCAAATTACAAAGGTTAATGAAATGATCATGTCACCTTACACTTAAATTCACTTTATTTTTTATTGTGTCATTAAATAGAATAGTATAGGGCTACCCTGGTGGTGCAGTGGTTGGGAGTCCGCCTGCCGATGCAGGGGACACAGGTTCGTGCCCCGGTCCGAGAGGATCCCACATGCCGCGGAGTGGCTGAGCACGTGAGCCATGGCTGCTGGGCCTGTGCGTCCAGAGCCTGTGCTCCACAGTGGGAGAGGCCACAGCAGTGAGAGGCCCGTATACCGCAAAAAAAAAAAAAAAGAATAGTATATTCTACTGAGATTCCAGATGTCTTAACATCTTATCACCTACAAAATTCCCCAAAACATTCTTTAATCTGTCCACTGTGTAATCATGTATGAGTCACTGGGTGGTCAAAGTCCACAGCTTAATATGCAGTCCATTTGGAGAACAACAAAGGCTCTGGTGCTATCAAAAGATTATCTTTCTATTTCTCTGTTCTTTCTAAAGATCAACTGTAAATCACGAATTTCCCATATCCTATGTTACCTATGACAGGTGTGCTTTTATTTCTAAACAAAAAAGATAGATAAGGAACCATGCAAGTCCACTGGAGTCTTATATTTCACTGGAATTCCACAAAGAATGGAAAAAAACTGCTTTTTTTGAATTTTATTTTATTTTATACAGCAGGTTCTTATTACTTATCTATTTTATACATATTAGTGTATATATGTCAATCCCAATCTCCCAATTCATCCCCCCACCCAGTTTCCCCCCTTGGTGTCCATACGTTTGTTCTCTACATCTGCATCTCTATTTCCACCTTGCAAACCAGTCTGTACCATTTTTTCAGATTCCATGTATATATGTTAATATATGATATTTGTTTGTCTCTGACTTACTTCACCCTGTATGACAGGCTCTAGGTCCATCCACGTCTCTACAAATGACCCAATTTCATTCCTTTATATGGCTGAGTAATATTCCATTGTATATATGTACCACATCTTCTTTATCCATTCGTCTGTCAATAGGCATTTAGGTTGCTTCCATGACCTGGCTATTGTAAATAGTTCTGCAATGAACACTGTGGTACATGTCTCCTTTTGAATTATGGTTTTCTCAGGGTATATGCCTAGTAGTGGGATTGTTGGGTCATATGGTAGTACTATTTTTAGTTTTTTAAGAAATCTCCATACTGTTTTCCATAGTGGTTGTATCAATTTACATTCACACCAAAAGTGCAACAGGGTTCTCTTTTCTCCACAACCTCTCCAGCATTTGTTGTTTGTAGATTTTCTGATGATGCCCAGTCTAAACGGTGTGAGGTGATAACTCATTGTAGTTTTGAATTGCATTTCTTTAATAATTAGTGATGCTGAGCAGCTTTTCATGTGCCTCTGTATGTCTCCTTTAGAGAAATGTCTATTTAGGTCTTCTGCCCATCTTCTAATTGGGTTTCTTTTTTTTTAATGTTGAGCTGCATAAGCTATTTACATATTTTGGAGATTATCCGATGTCCATTGATTTGTTTGCAAATATTTTCTGAACATTGTCTTTTCATCTTGTTTAGAGTTTCCTTTGCTGTGCAAAAGCTTTGAGTTTCATTAGGTCCCATTTTTATTTTTGTTGTTATTTCCACTACTCTAGGAGGTGGGTCAAAAAAGGTCTTGCTGTGATATATGTCAAAGAGTGTTCTTCCCATGTTTTCCTCTAAGAGTTTTATAGTTCATAGCTTTACATTTAGGTCTTTAATCCATTTGGAGAATATTTTTGTGTATGGTGTTAGGGAATATTCTAATTTCATTCTTTTACATGTAGCTGTCCAGTTATCCCAGCACCAGTTATTGAAGAGGCTGTCTTTTCTTGACTATATATCCTTGCCCCCTTTGTCATAGATCAGTTGACCATAGGTGTGTGGGTTTATCTCTGGGCTTTCTATCCTGTTCCATTGATCTATATTTCTGTTTTTGTGCGAGTACCATATTGTCTTGATTACTATAGCTTGGTAGTATAGTCTGAAATCAGGGTGTTCTGCCACCTCTGTGTTTTCCCTCAAGATTGCTTTCACTATTTGGGGTCTTTTTTGTCTCCATTCAAATTTTAAGATTTCTTGTGCTAGTTCTGTACAAAATGCAATAGGTAATTTGATAGGGATTGCATTGAATCTGTAGACTGCTTTGGATAGTATAGTCATTTTCACAATATTGATTCTTCCATTCCAAGAACATGGTATATATCTCCACCTGTTTGTGTCATCTTTGATTTCTTTCATCAGTGCCTTATAGTTTTCTGAGTACAGGTCTTTTACCTCCTTAGATGGTTTTATTCCTAGGTATTTTATTCTTTTTGTTGCAATGGTAAATGGGAGTGTTTCCTTAATTTCTTTTTCTGATTTTTCACCATTAGTGCATAGGAATGCAAGAGATTTCTGTGCATTAATTTTGTATCCTGCAACTTTACCAAATTCATCGATTAGCTCTAGTAGTTTTCTGGTGGCAACATTAGGATTCTCTATATGTATAGTATCATGTCATCTGCACACAGTGACAGTTTTCCTTCTTCTTTTCCAATTTGTATTCCTTTTATTTCTTTTTCTTCTCTGATTGCTGTGGCTAGGACTTCCAAAACGATGTTGAATAATAGTGGTGAGGGTGGACATTCTTGTATTGCTCCTGATCTTAGAGGAAATGCTTTCAGTTTTTCACCATTGAGAATGATGTTTGCTGTGGGTTTGTCGTATATCGCCTTTATTATGTTGAGGTAGGTGCCCTCTATGTCCACTTTCTGGAGAGTTTTTATCATAAATCAGTGTTGAATTCTGTCAAAAGCTTTTTCGGCATCTATTGAGATGATCATATGCTTTTCACTGTTTAAATTGTTAATATGGTGTATCACATTGATTGATTTGCGTATATTGAAGAATCCTTGCATCCCTGGGATAAATCCCACTTAATCGCGGTGTATCATTCTTTTAATGTGCTGTTGGATTCTGTTTGCCAGTATTTTGTTGAGGATTTTTGCATCTATATTCATCAATGATATTGATCTGTTATTTTCTTTTTTTGTAGTCTGGTTTTGGTAACAGGGTGATGGTGGCCTCGTAGAATGAGTTTGCGAGTGTTCCTTCCACTGCAATTTTTTGGAACAGTTTGAGAAAGATGGGTGTCAGCTCTTCTCTAAATGTTTGATAGAATTCACCTGTGAACCTATCTGTTCCTAGACTTTTGTTTGTCGGAAGATTTTTAATCACAGTTTCAACGTCATTACTTCTGTTTGGCCTGTTCATATTTTCTATTTCTTCCTGGTTCAGTCTTGGAAGGTTATACCTTTCTAAAAATTTGTCCATTTCTTCCAGGTGTCCATTTTATTGGCATATAGTTGTTTGTAGAAGTCTCTTATGATCCTTTGTATTTCTGCAGTGTCAGTTGTAACTTCTTTTTCATTTCTAACTCTGTTGATTGGAGTCTTCTCCCTTTTTACCTTGATGAGTCTGGGTAAAGGTTTATCAATTTTGTTTATCTGCTAGAAGAACTGGCTTTTA
Organism: Hyperoodon ampullatus; assembly: GCF_949752795.1. Lineage (NCBI taxonomy): Eukaryota > Metazoa > Chordata > Mammalia > Artiodactyla > Ziphiidae > Hyperoodon > Hyperoodon ampullatus. The sequence goes on from NC_136933.1 coordinate 2,268,408, forward strand.
GTTTTTGTTTTTTTTTTGCTATTTTTTTTTCATTTCTACTTCATTTGTTTCATAACATCTTTATTGGAGTATAATTCCCTTACAATGGTGTGTTAGTTTCTGCTTTATAACAAAATGAATCAGCTATGCATATACATATATCCCCATATCTCCTCCCTCTTGCATCTCCCTCCCACTCTTCCTATCCCATCCATCCAGGTGGTCACAAAGCACACAGCTGATCTCCCTGTGCTATGTGGCTGCTTCCCACTAGCTATCTATTTCAACTTTGGTAGTGTACATATGTCCATGTCACTCTCTCACTTCTTCCCAGCTTACGCTTCCCGCTCCCCATGTCCTAAAGTCCATTCTCTACATTTGCATGTTTATCCCTGTCCTGCCTCTAGGTTCTTCAGAACAATTTTTTTAATATTCCATATATATGTGTTAGCATACAGTATCTGTTTTCCTCTTTCTGAGTTACTTCACTTTGTATGACAGACTTTAAGTCCAGCACCTCACTACAAATAATTAATATTGTTTCTTTTTATGGCTAAGTAATATTCCATTGTATATATGTGCCACATCCTATTCATCCATTCATCTGCCAACGGACACTTAGCCTGCTTCCATGTCCTGGCTATTGTAAATACAACTGCAATGAACATTGTGCTACATGACTCTTTTTGAATTATGGTTTTCTCAGGGTATATGCCCAGTAGTGGGATTGCTGGATCGTATCGTACTTGTATTTTTAGTTTTTTAAGGAACCTCCATACTGTTCTCCATAGTGGCTGTATCAATTTACATTCCAACCAACAGTGGAAGACAGTTCCGTTTTTTCCACATCCTCTCTAGCATTTATTGTTTGTAGATTTTTTGATGATGGCCATTCTAAATGGTGTAAGGTGATATCTCATTGTAGTTTTGATTTCCATTTCTCTAATGATTAGTGATGTTGAGCATCCTTTATGTGTTTCTGGCAATCTGTATATCTTCTTTGGATAAATGTCTATTTAGGTCTTCTGCCCATTTTTGAATTGGGTTGTTTTTTTGATATTGAGCTTCATGGGCTGCTTGTAAATTCTGGAGATTAATCCTTTGTCAGTTGCTTCATTTTCAAATAATTTCTCACATTCTGAGGGTTGTCTTTTTGTCTTGTTTATGTTTTCATTTGCTGTGCAGAAGCTTTTACGTTTCATTAGGTCCCTTTAGTTTATTTTTGATTTTATTTCCAGTTCTCTAGGAGGTGGTCAAAAAGGATCTCACTGTGATTTATGTCATAGAATGTTCTGCCTATGTTTTCCTCTAAGAGTTTTATAGTGTCTGGCATTACACTTAGGTCTTTAATCCATTTGGAGCTTATTTTTGTGTATGGAGTTAGGGAGTGTTCTAATTTCATTCTTTTACACGTAGCTGTCCAGTTTTCCCAGGACCACTTATTGAAGAGGCTGCCTTTCCTCCACTGTATATTCTTGCCTCCTTTATCAAAAATAAGCTGACCATAAGTGTGTGGGTTTATCACTGGGCTTTCTATCCTGTTCCATTGATCTATATTTCTGTTTTTGTGCCAGTAACACTCTGTCTTGTTTACTATAGCTTTGTAGTTTACTCTGAAATCCAGGAGCCTGATTCCTCCAGCTCCATTTTTCTTTCACAAGATTGCTTTGACTACTCAGGGTCTTTTGTGTTTCCATACAAATTGTGAAATTTTTTGTTCTAGTTCTGTGAAAAATGCCATTGGTGGTTTGATAGGGATTGCATTGAATCTGTAGATCGCTTTGGGTAGTAGAGTCATTTTCACAATGTTGACTCTTCCAGCCCAAGAACATGGTATATCTCTCCATCTGTTTTTGTCATCTTTAATTACTTTCATCAGTGTCTTATAGTTCTCTGGATACAGGTCTTTTGTCTTTTTATGTAGGTTGATTCCTAGGTATTTTATTCTTTATGTTGCAATGGTAAATGGGAGTGTTTCCTTAATCTCTCTTTCAAAATTTTCATCATTAGTGTATAAGAATGCAAGAGATTTCTGTGCATTAATTTTGTACCTAGATACTTTAACAACTTCATTGATTACCTATAGTAGTTTTCTGGGAGCATCTTTACGATTCTCTATGTATAGTATCATGTCATCTGCAAACAGTGACACCATTACTTCTTCTTTTCCAACTTGGATTCCTCTTATTTCTTTTCCCTGTCTGATTGCTGTGGCTAAAACTTCCAAAATGATGTTTAATAATAGTGGCAAGAGTGGACATTCTTGTCTTTTTTCTGAAAGATTTTTAAAGCTCTTTATAATGACACCATTCTGTTTTACGCAGTTGTATGGCATATGTTATTTTTATAACTCCATCATCAATTATCAAGTTTACATTTATATTCTTTTTTTAAAAAAATCTTTATTGGAGTATAACTGCTTTACAATGGTGTTAGTTTCTGCTTTATAACAGTGAATCAGTAATACATATACATATGTTCCCTTATCTCTTCCCTCTTGCATCTCCCTCCCTTCAACACTCCCTATCCCACCCCTCTAGGTGGTCACAAAGCACTGAGCTGATCTCCCTGTGCTATGCGGCTGCTTCCCACTAGCTATCTATTTTATGTTTGGTAGTGTATATATGTCCATGCCACTCTCTCACTTTGTTACAGCTTACCCTTCTCCCTCCTCATATCCTCAAGTCCATTCTCTAGTAGGTCTGTGTCTTTACTCACATCTTACCCCTAGGTTCTTCATGACCTTTTTTCTCTTAGATTCCATATGTATGTGTTAGCATACGGTATATGTTTTTCTCTTTCTGACTTACTTCACTCTGTATGACAGACTCTAGGTCCAACCACCTAACTACAAATATCTCAATTTAGTTTCTTTTTATGGCTGAATAATATTCCATTGTATATATGTGCCACATCTTTATCCGTTCATCCAATGACGAACACTTAGGTTGCTTCCATGTCCTGGCTATTGTAAACAGAGCTGCAATGAACATTTTGGTACATGTCTCTTTTTGAATTATGGTTTTCTCAGGGTATATGCCCAGTAGTGGGATTGCTGGGTTGTACGGTAGTTCTATTTTTTAATTTTCCATAGTGGCTGTATCAATTTACATTCCCACCAACAGTGCAAGAGTATTCCCTTTTCTCCACACCCTCTCCAGCATTTATTGTTTCTAGATTTTTTGATGATGGCCATTCTGACCGGTGTGAGATGATATCTCATTGTAGTTTTGATTTGAATTTCTCTAATGATTAATGATGTTGAGCATTCTTTCATGTGTTTGCTGGCAATCTGTATATCTTCTTTGGATAAGTGTCTATTTAGGTCTTCTGCCCATTTTTGGATTGGGTTGTTTGTTTTTTTGTTATTGAACTGCATGAGCTGCTTGTAAATCTTGGAGACTGATCCTTTGTCAGTTGCTTCATTTCCAAATATTTTCTCCCACTTCGAGGGTTGTCTTTTGGTCTTGTTTATGGCTTCCCTTGCTGTGCAAAAGTTTAAGTTTCATTAGGTCCCATTTGTTTATTTTTGTTTTTATTTCCATTTCTCTAGCAGGTGGGTCAAAAAGGATCTTGCTGTGATTTATGTCATAGAGTGTTCTGCCCATGTTTTCCTCTAAGAGTTTGATAGTGTCTGGCCTTATATTTAGGTCTTTAATCCATTTTGAGTTTATTTTTGTGTATGGTGTTAGGGAGTGTTGTAATTTCATACTTTTACATGTACCTGTCCAGTTTTCCAATCACCACCTATTGAAGAGGCTGTCTTTTCTCCACTGTATATTCTTGCCTCCTTTATCAAAGATAAGGCGACCACATGTGCGTGGGTTTATCTCTGGCCTTTCTATCCTGTTCCATTGATCTATATTTCTGTTTTTGTGCCAGAACCATACTCTCTTGATTACTGTAGCTTTGTAGTGTAGTCTGAATTCAGGGAGCCTGATTCCTCCAGCTCCATTTTTCGTTCTCAAAATTGCTTTGGCTATTTGGGGTCTTTTGTGTTTTCATATAAATTGTGAATTTTTTTGGTCTAGTTCTGTGAAATATGCCAGTGGTAGTTTGATAGGGTAGTTTGGTAGTTTGATTCAATCTACAATGAATCTTTAGATTGCTTTGGGTAGTAGAGTCATTTTCACAATGTTGATTGTTCCAATCCAAGAACATGGTATATCTCTCCATCTATTTGTATCATCTTTAATTTCTTTCATCAGTGTCTTATAATTTTCTGCATACAGGTCTTTTGTCTCCTTAGGTAGGTTTATTTTTAGATATTTTATTCTTTTTGTTGCAATGGTAAATGGGAGTGTTTTCTTATTTTCACTTTCACATTTTTCATCATTAGTGTACAGGAATGCCAGAAATTTCTGGGCATTAATTTTGTATCCTACTACTTTACCAAATTCATTGATTAGCTCTGGTAGTTTTCTGGTAGCATCGTTAGGATTCTCTATGTATAGTATCATGTCATCTGCAAACAGTGACAGCTTTACTTCTTCTTTTGCAATTTGGATTCCTTTTATTTCTTTTTCTTCTCTGATTGCTGTGGCTAAAACTTCCAAAACTATGTTGAATAATAGTGGTAAGATTGGGCAACCTTGTCTTGTTTTTGATCTCAGTGGAAATACTTTCAGTTTTCACTATTGAGAACTATGTTGCTGTGCGTTTGTCATATATGGCCTTTATTATGTTGAGATAAGTTCTCTGTATCCCTACTTTTTGGAGTGTTTTTTATCATAGGGGGGTGTTGAAATTTGTTGAAAGGTTTTTTTTGAATCTATTGAGATGATCATATGGTTTTCTCCTTCAATTTTTAATACGGTTTATCACATTGAATGATTTGCGTATATTGAGTAATCCTTACATTCCTGGGAAAAACCCCACTTGTTCATGGTGTATGATCCTTTTAATGGGCTGTTGGATTCTGTTTGCTAGTATTTTGTTGAGAAGTTTTTGCATCTATGTTTATCAGTGATATTGGCCTGTAGTTTTCTTTCGTTGTGACATCTTTGCCTGGTTTTGGTATCAGGGTGATGGTGGCCTCATATATTGAGTTTGGAAGTGTTCCTCCCTCTGCTATATTTTGGAAGATTTTGAGAAGGGTAGGTGTTAGCTCTTCTCTAAATGTTTGATAGAATTTGCCCGTGTAGCCATCTGATACTGGGCTTTTGTTTGTTGGAAGATCTTGAATCACAGTCTCAATTTCATTGCTTGTGATTGGTCTGTTATATTTTCTATTTCTTCCTGGTTCACTCTCGGAACGTTGTCCTTTTCTAAGAATTTGTCCATTTCTTCCAGGTTGTCCAGTTTATTGGCATAGAGCTGATTGTAGTAATCTCTCATGATCCTTTGTATTTGTGCAGAGTAAGTTGTTACTTCTCCCTTTTCATTTGTATTTCCATTGAGTCTTCTCCCTTTTTTTCCTGATGAGTCCGGCTAATGGTTTAAAAATTTTGTTTATCTTCTCAAAGAACCACCTTGTAGTTTTATTGATCTTTGCTATTGTTTCCTTCATTTCTTTTTATTTCTGATCTTTATGATTTCTTTCCTTCTGCTAACTGTGGGTTTTTTTTTTGTTGTTGTTCTTTCTCTAATTGCTTTAGGTATAAGGTTAGGTTGTTTATCTGAGATGTTTCTTGTTTCTTGAGGTATGTTTGTATTGCTATAAACTTACCTCTTAGAACTGGTTTTGCTACATCCCATAGGTTTTGGGGCGTCGTGTTTTCATTGTCATTTGTTTCTTGGTATTTTTTGATTTCGTGTTTGATTTCTTCAGTAATCTTTTGGTTATTTCTTAGTGTACTGTTTAGCCTCCATGTGTTTGTATTTTGTATAGATTTTTTCCAGTAATTGATATCTAGTCTCATAGCATTGTGGTTGAAAAGATATTTGATATGACTTCAATTTTCTTAAATTTACCAAGACTTGATTTGTGACCCAATATATGATCTATCCTGGAGAATGTTCCATGAGCACTTGAGAAGAAAGTGCATTCTGTTGTTTTTCGATGGAATGTCCTATAAACATAAATTAATTTATCTTGCTTAGGGTATCATTTAAGGCTTGTGTGTCCTTATTTATTTTCATTTTGGATGATCGTCCATTGGTGAAAGTGGGTTGTTAAAGTCCCCTACTATGTTTGTGTTACTGTCGATTTCCCGTTTTATGGCTGTTAGCATTGGCCTTATGTATTTAGCTGCTCCTTTGTTGGGTGCATAAATATTTACAATTGTTATATCTTCTTCTTGGATTGATCCCTTGATCATTATGTAGTGTCCTTCTCTGCCTCCTGTAATAGTCTTTATTTTAAAGTGTATTTTGTCTGATATGAGAATTGCTACTCCAGCTTTCATTTGATTTCCATTTGCATGGAATATCTTTTTCCGTCCCCTAACTTTCAGTCTGTATGTGTCCCCAGGTCTGAAGTGGGTCTCTTGTTGACAGCATATATATGGCTCTTGTTTTTGTATCCATTCAGCCAATCTATGTCTTTTGGTTGGAGCATTTAGTCCATTTACATTTAAGGTTGTTATCGATATGTATGTTCCTATTACCATTTTCTTAATTGCTTTGGGTTTGTTAATGTAGGTGTTTTCCTTTTCTTTTGATTCCTGCCTAAAGAAGTTCCTTTCACATTTGTTGTAAAGCTGGATTGGTGGGGATGAATTCTCTTAGCTTTTGCCTGTCTGTAAAGCTTTCAATTTTTCCATAGAATCTGAATGAGAACCTTGCTGGGTAGAGTAATCTTGGTGGTAGGATTTTCCCTTTCATCACTTTAAATATGTCCTGCCACTCCCTTCTGGCGTGCAGATTTTCTGTTGAAAGATCAGCTGTTAACCTTATGGGGATTCCCTTGTATGTTACTTTGGCTTTTCCCTTGCTGTTTTTTTTTTTTTTGTGTGGTACGCGGGCCTCTCACTGTTGTGGCCTCTCCCGTTGCGGAGCACAGGCTCCGGACGCGCAGGCTCAGCGGCCATGGCTCACGGGCCTAGCCACTCCGCGGCATGTGGGATCTTCCCGGACCGGGGCAGGAACCCGTGTCCCCTGCATCGGCAGGTGGACTCTCAACCACTGCGCCACCAGGGAAGCCCCTCCCTTGCTGTTTTTAATATTTTTTCTTTGTATTTAATTTTTGATTAGTAAATGCCTTGGCATGTTTCTCCTTAGATTTATCCTGTATGGGACTCTCTGCACTTCCTGGACTTGACTGAACATTTCCTTTCCCATATTAGGGAAGTTTTCAACTATAATCTCTTCAAATATTTTCTCAGTCCCTTTCTTTATCTGTTCTTCTTCTAGGAGCCCTATAATTTGAATGTTGGTGGGTTTAATGTTATCCCAGAGGTCTGTGAGACTGTCCTCAATTCTTTTCATTCTTTTTTCTGTATTCTGCTCTGTGGCAGTTATTTCCACTATTTTATCTTCCAGGTCACTTATCCATGCTTCTGCCTCAGTTATTCTGCTATTGATTCCTTCTAGAGAATTTTTAATTTCATTTATTGTGTTGTTCATCATTGTTCATTTGCTCTTTAGTTCTTCTAGGCCGTTGTTAAATGTTTCTTGTATTTTCTCCATTCTATTCCCAAAATTTTGGATCATCTTTACTATCATTACTCTGAATTCTTTTTTCAGGTGGACTGCCTATTTCCTCTTCATTTATTTGGTCTGGTGGGTTTTTTCCTTGCTCCTTTATCTGCTTTGTGTTTCTCTGTCTTCTCATTTTGCTTACCTTACTGTGTTTGGGGTCTCCTTTTCACAGGCTGCGGGTTTGTACTTCCCATTTTTTTGGTGTCTGGCCCCAGTAGCTAATGTTGGTTCAGTGGGTTGTGTAGGCTTCCTGGTGGAGGGGACTGGTGCCTGTGTTCTGGTGGATGAGGCTGCTTCTTGTCTTTCTGGTGGGCAGGACCACGTCTGGTGGTGTGTTTTGGGGTGTCTGTGACCTTATTATTATTTTAGGCAGCCTCTCTGCTAATGGATGGGGTTGTGTTCTTGTTTTGCTAGTTTGCCATTTAGTGTCCATCACTGTACCTTGCTGGTGGTAGAGTGAAGCTGGGTCTTAGCACTGAGATGGAGATCTCCAGGAGAGCTCCCGCTGTCTGATATTACGTGGAGCCAGGAGGTCTCTGGTGGACCAATGTTCTGAACTTGGCTCTCTTACCTAAGAGGTACAGGCCTGACACCCAGGCAGAGCACCAATATACTGTCAGCCACATGGCTATGGAGGAAAGAGTGGTGCTACCCAGCTGTTGCGGGGTCCAGGGGTTTAGAGAAGGGGCTCCTGAGGAAGGAGGCGCCTCCCAGTAGGCTGCTTCTGGAAGTGCTGAAAAAAGGTGGAAGCTGCAACCAGCTGCGGCCGACAGGGTGAGGTGCCGTCGTATCCACCTATTACGTTTATTTCTCTTCTGATCTTTATGATTTCTTTCCTTCTACTAACTTTGGGTTTTGTTTGTTCTTCTGTCTCTAGTTGTTTTAGGTGTAGGGTCAGATTGTTTGAGATTTTTCTTGTTTCTTGAGGTAGGATTGTATTGCTATAAACTTGCCTTAGAACTGCTTTTGCTGTATCCCATAAGTTTTGGATCATTGTGTTTTTGTTGTCATTTGTCTCTAGGTATATTTTGATTTCCTCTTTGATTTCTTCAGTGATCTCTTGGTTATTTAGTAATGTATTGTTTGGCCTCCATGTGTTTGCGTTTTTTACCTCTTTTTTCGTGTAATTTATTTCTAATCTCATAGTGTTGTGGTCAGAAAAGATGCTTGATATGATTTCAATTTTCTTAAATTTACTGAGGCTTGATTTATGACCCAAGATGTGATCTATCCTGGAGGATGTTCCACGTGCACTTGAGAAAAAAGTGTAATCTGCTGTTTTCGAATGGAATGTCCTATAAATATCAATTAAATCTGGTTTATGGTGTCGTGTAAAGCTTGTGTTTCCTTATTAATTTTCTGTCTGGATGTTCTGTCCATCAGTGTAAATGAGGTGTTAAAGTCCCCCACTATTACTGTGTTACTGGCGATTTCTTCTTTTATAGCTGCTAGCATTTGCCTTATTTATTGAGGTGCTCCTATGTTGGGTGCATATATATTTATAATTGTTTTATCTTCTTGGATTGATCCCTTGATCATTATGTAGCGTCCTTCTTTGTGTCTTGTAACATTCTTTATTTTAAAGTGTATTTTATCTGATATGAGTATTGCTACTCCAGCTTTCCTTTTGTTTGTTTGTTTGTTTGTTTGTTTTGTGATATGTGGGCCTCTCACTGTTGTGGCCTTTCCCATTGCAGAGCACAGGCTCCGGAAGCGCAGGCTCAGCAGCCATGGTTCATGGGCCTAGCCGCTCCATGGCATGTGGGATCTTCCCGGACCGGGGCACGAACCCGTGTCCCCCGCATTGGCAGGCAGACTCTCAACCACTGCGTCACCAGGGAAGCCCTGCAGCTTTCTTTTGATTTCCATTTGCATGGAATATCTTTTTCCATCCCCTCACTTTCAGTCTCTATGTGTCCCTAGGTCTGAAGTGGGTCTCTTGTTGACAGCATATATATGGGTCTTGTTTTTGTATCCATTCAGCAAGCCTGTGTCTTTTGGTTGGAGCATTTAATCCATTCACATTTAAGGTAGTTATCAATATGTATGTTCCTATTACCATTTTCTTAATTGCTTTCGGTTTGTTTTTTGTAGGTCCTTTCCTTCTCTTGTATTTCCCATTTAGAGAAGTTCCTTTTGCATTTGTTGTAAAGCTGGATTGGTGGGGATGAATTCTCTTAGCTTGTGCCTGTCTGTAAAGCTTTCAATTTTTCCATAGAATCTGAATGAGAACCTTGCTGGGTAGAGTAATCTTGGTGGTAGGATTTTCCCTTTCATCACTTTAAATATGTCCTGCCACTCCCTTCTTGCTTGCAGAGTTTCTGCTGAAAGATCAGCTGTTAACCTTATGGGGATTTCTTTGTATGTTGTCATTTTTCCCTTGTTGCTTTTAATAATTTTTCTTGGCTTTAATTTTTGTCAATTTGATTACTCTGTGTCTTGGCGTGTTTCTCCTTGGGTTTATCCAGCCTGGAATTCTCTGCACTTCTGGAACTTGGGTGGTTATTTCCTTTCCCCCATTAGGGAAGTTTTCGACTATAATCTCTTCAAATATTTTCTCAGGTCCTTTCTCTCTCTCCTCCTTCTGGGACCCGTATAATGAGAATGTTGGTGCGTTTAGTGTTGTCCCAGAGGTCTCTTAGGCTGTCTTCATTTCCTTTCATTCTTTTTTCTTTATTCTGTTCTGCAGCAGTGAGTTCCACTATTCTGTCCACTTATCTGTTCTTCTGCCTCAGTTATTCTGCTATTGATTCCTTCTACTGTATTTTTCACTTCAGTTATTGTACTGTTCATATCTGGTTGTTTGTTCTTTAATTCTTCTAGGTGTTTATTCTTCAATTCTTCTAGATCTTTGTTAAACATTTCTTGCATCTTCTCGATCTTTGCCTCCATTCTTTTTCTGACGTCTTGGATCATCTTCACTATCATTATTCTGAAGTCTTTTTCTGGAAGGTTGCCTATCTCCACTTCATTTAGTTGTTTTTCTGGGGTTTTGTCTTGCTCCTTCATCTGGTACATAGTCCTCTACCTTTTCTTTTTGTCTATCTTTCTGTGAATGTGGTTTTCCTTCCACAGGCTGCAGGATTGTAGTCCTTCTTGCTTCTGCTGTCTTCCCTCTGGTGGATTTGGCTATCTAAGAGGATTGTGTAGCCTTCCTGATGGGAGGGACTGTTGGTGGGTAGAGCTGGGTATTGCTCAGGTGGTGGGTAGAGGTGGGCATTGCTCTGCCCTCTGGTGGATGAGGCTACCTAAGAGGCTTGTGCAGGCTTCCTGATGCGAGGCACTGGTGGTGGGCAGAGCTCAGTAAAACTTTAATCCGCTTGACTGCTGATGGGTGGGGCTGAGTTCCCTCCCTGTTGGTTGTTTGGTCTGAGGTCACCCAGCACTGGAGCCTACCTGGCTCTTTGGTGGGGCTAATGGCAGACTCCAGGAGGGCTCATGCCAAGGAGTACTTCCCAGAACTTCTGCTGCCAGTGTCCTTGTCCCCGCAGTGAGCCACAGCCACCCCCCGCCTCTGCAGGAGACCCTCCAACAGTAGCAGGTAGGTCTGGTTCATTCTCCCCTGGGGTCACTGCTCCTTCCCCGGAGTCTTGATGCACACACTACTTTGTGTGTGCCCTCCAAGAGTGGAGTCTCTGTTTCCCCCATCCTGTCAAAGTCCTGCAATCAAATCCCATTAGGCTTGAAAGTATGATTCTCTGGGAATTCCTCCTCCCGTTGTCATACCCCCAGGTTGGGAAGCCTGATGTGGGGCTCAGAACATTCACTCCATTGGGTGGACTTCTGAGGTATAAGTGTTCTCCTGTTTGTGAGTCACCCACCCACCAGTTATGGGATTTGATTTTATTGTGATTGTGCCCCTCCCACCGTCTCATTGTGGCCTCTCCTTTGTTTTTGGATGTGGAGTATCTTTTTTGGTGAGTCCCACTGTCTTCCAGTTGATGACTGTTCAGCAGTTAGTTGTGATTCCAGTGCTCTCACAAGAGGGAGTGAGCGTACGTCCTCCTATCCCGCCATCTTGAACCAATCCAACAACTGCTTCTTAAGACTGACAAGAGCTGAATATTATTACATTGACCCAGCCACTGAACAGATTTTAAAATACCCCATTTTGGCAAGTCTCAGTATAGTGGTGTTTCAGGTGTACCAAAGTTGTTAAGCTAGCACCAAACTCAAGAATTATGTTATCTTGAAGGGACTCAATTATATGAAATCCAAATTCTGAATTTAAATATAAATTGGTGGGGCTTTTGTGAATGTGCGTGTGTGTGTGTGCATGTGTGTGTTTGGGGAAGGGAGGGAATAACAGTTGAAAAGAAAACAAAAACATTTTCCAGAGCAGAACTGGATTATTTACTTATGCTAAATTCAATGAGAAATAATCATGAAGAATGTGATAGTGCAGCAGTCCCCAACCTTTTTGGCAGCAGGGACTGGTTTCATGGAAGACAGTTTTTCCACAGACGAGGTGAGGAGGGATGGTTCAGTCGGTAATGTGAGTGAGCGATGCGGGGTATGGTTCAGGTGGTAATGTGAGTGATGGGGAGCGGCAGATGAAGTTTCGTTCACTTGCCTGCTGCTTACCTCCTGCTGTGCAGCCCAGTTCCACGGGTTGGGGACCCCTGTGATAGTGGAGTTGGACAATAACTGTAAGCTCCAGAAATTTTCAACATCCGAATTGAAATTCTAAACTTATTAAATAACAACTTCTCATTCCTTCCTTCCCCAAATACTGGCAGCCAGTATTCCAGTTTCTGTCTCCATGAATTGGATGACTCTCGGTTCACCACATATCAGTGGAAAGCATTTGTTTTTCTGTGACTGCCTTATTTCACTTAGAAGAATGTCCTCAAGGTCCACCTGTGTTATCACAAATGACAGGATTTCCTTATTTTTTGTGGCTGCATAACATCCCATTATATATATTCCACAACTTCTTTATCCATTTATCCATGATGGATACTTAGGTCGTTTCCATGTCTTAACTGTCATAAATAGTGCTGCTTTAAATATGGGAGTGCAGATAGTTTTTGAAGTTACTGTTTTCATTGCCTTTGGATATATTCCCAGCATTAAAACTGCTGGATCCTATGGTAGTTCTAGTGTTAATTTTTTGACAGTCCTCCATACTGTTTTCCATAGTGGCCGTACCAGTTTACAATCCCATCAACACTGCATAAGGGTTCCCTTTTCTCCACATTCTTGTCAGCATTTACTATCTCTTGCCTTTTTGATGACGGCCATCCCTAACAAGCATGAGGTGATATCTCATTGTGGTTTTTTATTTCCCTAATGACTAGTGATGTTGAGCATTTTTCATGTACCTGTTGGCCTTTTAAGATAACCTCTTTAGGGAAAATGTCTATGCAAGTCCTTTGTCCATTTGTTAATTGGAATGTTTGGTTTTTTGCTACCGGGTTACAGGAGTTCTTTATGTATTTTGGATATTAGTCCCTTATCAGAATATATCATATGCAATAGTTTTTCTCCTTTGCAGGCTGTTTTTTTTTTTTTTTTTGGTTTACTTTATTTTATTCTATTCAGAACAAGTGACTAAGTAAAATGGCTGAATCTCTGTTCTTCACTCTAGCATCTTTTATTTTTTAAGTTTATTTATTTTTAATTGAAGTCTAGTTGATTTACCTTATTATATTTGCTTTTTCACTTTATTTCTTTTGCTGTGAAGAAGCTTTTAAGTTTGATGTATTCCCACTTGTTTTTGATTTTGTTGCTTGTCCTTTAGGTGTCATATCCAAAAAATCATTGCCAAGACCCACATCAAGGAGATTTTTTCCTATGCTTTCTTTTAGGAATTTCATGGTTTCAGGTCTTACATTCAAGTCCTTAATCCACTTTGACTTAATTTTTGTGAGTTGTGTTAAGACAAGGGTCTAGTTTCATTCTTTTACATGTGAATATCCAATTTCCCCAGCAACACGTATTAAAGAGACTTTTCCCCATTGAGTATTCTTGGATCCTTTGTAAAACACTTGTTGACCATATATACTTGGGTTATGCTGGGATCTCAGTTCTGTTCCATTGATCTATTTGTCTGTCTTTATGCCATTACCATACTATTTTCATTACAATAGCTTTATAGTATAGCTTGAAATCAGGAAGTGTGATGCTGCCTGCTTTGTTCTTCTTTCTCAGGATTGCTTTGGCTGTTCAGGGTCTTTTGTGAATTCATATAAATTTTTTCTATTTCTGTAAAAATGCCATTTGCAATCTTGACAGGGATTGCAATGACTCTATAGATGGCTTTTGGTAGTATTGACATTTTAACAATATTAATTCTTTCAATCCACTGATACTAGTTTTGGCTTGTATGTCCTTTATTACATTGAAGTACTTTCCTTCTATACCTAAATCATTAAAAGAATTTTTAGCATAAACGAATATTGAATTTTGTCAAATGCTTTTTCTGCACCATCTGTAAGATGATCACATTACATTTTTTCATTCATTCAATGTGATGTAACACATTGAGTGACTTCTGTATGTTGAACCATCCTTGCATCCAAGGTATAAATTTCAATTGATCATGTTAAATAATCCTTTTAAGGTGCTGTTGAATTTAGTTTGCTAGTACTTTATTGAGAATTTTTGTATCTATATTCATCAGGGATATTAGTCTGTTTTCTTTCCTGGAATTGTCCTTTCCTGGCTTGGGTTCTGAGGAGATACTGGCCTTGTAAAATAAGTTTGGAAGTGCCCCCTTCTCTCTGAATTTTTGGAAGAGTTTGAGAAGAACTGGCATTAATTTTTCTTTAAATGCTTCACAAAATTTGCCAGTCAAACCATTTGGTTCTTGGATTTTCTCTGGAGATTTCTGATTACTGATTCAATCACCTTACTAGTAATTGATATATTCAGACTTTCTATTTCTTCCTGATTCAGTCATGGTAGTTTGTATGTTTCTAAGTTTTTTTTTTCCATTTTCTCTAGGTTGTGCAGTTGTTGGCATATAGTTGTTTTTCAATTCACTGTATTTCTGTGGAATCAGATGTAATGTCACCTTTCTCATTTATAATTTTGTTGATTTGGTCCTTTCTCTTTTTTCCTCGGTTAATTTTATCTTTTCAAAGAACCAATGCCAAGTTAGGGGAATCTTTTCTATTGTTTTCCTATTCTCTATTTCAATTATTTCTCCTCTAATCTTTACTATTTCCCTCCTCCTACTAACTTGGGGGTCAGTTTGCTGTCCTTTTACTAGTTCATTAGAGCACAGAGTTAGGTTTTTTACTTGGGATCTTCCTTACTTCTTAATGTGGGTATTTATTGCTATGAACTTCCTTCTTAGAACTCCTTTTGCTACATCCCACAAGTTTTTGTATGTTGTGTTTCCATTTTCACTTGTCTCAAGGAACGTTTTTATTTCCCCTCTAATTTCTTCTTTGATCCGTTCATTGTTCAGGAGAGTGTTGTTAATTTCCATATATTGGTGAATTTTCCAATTTCCCTTTCGTTATATGATCTCTCACTTCATATCACTGTGGTCAGAGAGGACACTTGATATGATTTTAATCTCTAAGACTTCTTTTGTGGCCTAACATATGGTCTGTCCTAGAAAATGTTCCATGTGCACTTGAGGAAAACACGTATTCTGCCACCGTAGGAAAGAATATTCTATGTATGTCTGTTCGGTCCATCTGATCTATAATGTTGTTCAAATCCACTGTTTCCTTATTAATTCTCTGTCTGGATGATCTAACCATTGTTGACAGGTTGAGTCATTAAAGTCCCCAATTATTATTGTGTTGCTGTTTACCTCTTTTAGCTCTCTTGTTATAGTTTTTGGTTTATGTATTTAGGTGTTCTGATGTTGGGTGCATAAATATTTACAATTGTTATATCTTCTTGAGGTATTATTACTTTATCATTACATAACATTCTTTATATACTTTTACAAGTTTTAGTTTCAACTCTATTTTTTCTGAAAGAAGTATAGACCTAGTCCTGCTTTTTTGGGGGGAGGGGGTTACCATTTGCTTGAAGTATCTTTTTCCATACCTTCACTCTCTGTCTATGTGTGTTTTTAAGGCTAAGATGAGTCTCTTTTAGGCAGCATATTGTTGGATCTTTTTTTTTGTGTGTGGATCTTATTTTTTAATACAGTCAGCCATTCCATGTCTTTTGATTGGAGAATTTAATCAATTTAGGTTTAAGTTACTATTGATAAGTAAGGATGTACTACTACTGGCATTTTGTACATTGCTTTCTGGTTTTACTGTAGATCCACTGTTGCTTGATTTTTATACTGCTGTCTTTTGTGTTTTGATGTGGTATCAGTATGCTTTACTTCTTTATCATGTTCTTTTGTGTAATTACTACAGGTTTTTCCCTTGTGCTTATGCAATTTACATAAAATATCTTAAAATTATAGGAGGAGGAGGATGTGCTCAACTACCCCAACAAACACATCAAAACTACAACTGCATACAGAATGACTCTAGATGAAATCAACCTGGGGACTAGTAGGATGGCACTTCTACAACCAAGGCTATAAAGAAAGATCCACATGGAGTCTGGTAAAAGGGAGGAGGAGTGATCTGGTCAGGACCTACACTCCTAGTGGGGGGCAGAGAAAAGGAGGGGATATCACAGGCTTGGGGATCTTACCTGGGGACCAAGGGGTTCAAGCCACATATCATCCACTGCAGCCCTGGGGTCTGACACCAGGAAGACGAGCCCCCTTTGCTGGTTTGAAAACAAGTGGAGCTTACGAGCTTATAGAAATTGAGACTCCACTCTTAAAGACCACATGTGTAGATTTGCTTACTCTCAGACACAGAATGAGGACAGCAGACTGAAAACTGCCTGGAGCTTTGGCTGGCTTTCCAGCACTGTCCCAGTGCACCCACCAACCCACATCGGGCTCTGGTTACAGCCCCTCTTGCTCTGGAGCTGCATCCCACAAAGGGGGAGTCCACTGCTGCCAATGACAGAGAACACTTGGAGGGAATGGAGCCAGCATGGTCCCTGTCACTGCCTCTGACCAGAGCAGAGGTAGCCATTGCCAGAGCATGCACTGGTGCACACACTCAGGAGGGAGCAACACTAGCTCTAGACTGAGACTGCCACCACCAGAGCATGTATCACTGTGCACACTTATAAGTAAGCAAGGTTAGCTCCAGGGCTAAGACTGCCATTGGCAGAGCACGCATCTCTGCACACACTTGGGAGGGAGGATTCAGTTCAGCAGTGTGGCATCAACCTCTCTGGCATTGACCAAGCCTCTAACCAAAGCAAGCACACCAAGAGGAAAAAGTGAAACAAGCCCAGAAGTACAGCCTGAAACCCTCGAGCCCTGGAAATGACCCCACCCAAGACAGAGACCGCCATCATACCCAGGAAAAATACAAATACCTCAGGGCTCCTGCTCCAGCACAGGCCCCGACCCAGGCTCCAATACAGATGTGACTGCCATGGAATAGAGGAAAAAAGCTGGCTCACAACTGGCTCTGTCTCCAGCCCCTCCAACTCCAGTACTACCTCCTACCAAGATGGCAGCTGCCGGAGGACCCCAGAAGAAGATGAGGTCTGAGCTCACCTCAGATCTAGCTCTGTCACCAAAGCCACTGGGTACACTCAGACTGCAGAGGGATGCTCCCACACAAGGACATGCCTTCAACACTGGGATAGGTAAATGTTTCACCTAATTTCACAGAGCAGAGAAAGTTAAACAACATAAGAATAGAGGAATATGTTACAAAAGAAAGAACAAAACAACAAAAGAGCCCTAAAAAAACCTAATGAAACAGAGATAAATAATTTACCTGATAAAGAGTTCAGAGAAGTAGCAATAAGAGTGCTAACTGAGCTTGGTAAAAGAACAGATGAACACAATGAGAACTTTAGAAAGGAAATAGAAAATATGAAAAAGAACCAATCAGAGCTGAAGATACAATATCTAAAATGAAAAATACACAAGTGGGAATTAACAGGAAATTAGGTGATACAGAAAAAACACATAAGCGATCTGGAAGACAGAATAATGGAAATCACCCAATCAGAACAGCAAAAAGAAACACAAATTTTTAAAATGAGAATAGTTTAACGGGCCTCTGGGACAACATCAAGCAAACTAACATTTGCATTTTAAAGATCACATGCTAGGCCATAACACAAGTCTCAACAAATTTAAGAGGTTCAGAAAGAAAAATGGAGAATACACAAATACATGGAGACTAAACAATATGCTACTGAAAATCCAATGGCTCAACAAAGAAATCAGAGAGGAAATCAGAAAATGCCTTGAGACAAATGAAAACAAAAGCACAACTTTCCAAAATATATAGGAAACAGCAAAAGCAATTCTAAGAGGGATGGTTACAATGATACAGGCCTACCTCAAGAAACCAGAAAAATCTCAAATAAACAACCCAATCTCCCATCTTGGGAAATAAGAAAAAGAGGAACAAACAAAGCCCAAAGTCAGCAGAAGGAAGGAAACAACAAAAATCAGAGTGGAAATAAATAAAACAAAGAAGAAAAACAATAGAAAAAAATAATTGAAAGCAAGAGCTAGTGTTTTTGAAAAGATACACAAAATTAATAAGCCTTTAGCTGGATTCATTAAGAAAAAAAGAGAGTGGACCCAAACAGACAAAACAAGAAGTGAAAGGAAGAAATTACAACCAATATTCAAGAAATACAAATAATCATAAGAGAATACTAAGAACAGTTATATGTAAACAAATTAGACAGATTTCTAGAAGAAATGGATAAATTCCTAGAAACATAAAATCTTCCAGTACCGAATCAGGAAGAAATAGATAATCTGAACAGACAGATTACTAGTATTGAACATGAATTAGTAATCAAAAAACTCACAACAAAGAAAAGTTCAGGACTGAATGCATCCACAGAGGATTTCTATCAAACATATAAAGAAGAGTCCTCCAACTATTCCCCAAAAATTAAAGAGGAAACACTCCTAAATTCCTTCTTAGAGGCCACCATTACCCTGATACCAAAACCAGACAAAGACACTACAAAAAAAAGAGAAAACTACAAGCCAATATCTTTGATGAACACAGAAGCAAACATCCTCAACAACGTATTAGGAAACCAAACTCAACAATATATTTAAAAGGACCATACACCATGATCAAGTGGAACTTATTCTAGGGATGCTAGGATGGTTCAGTATCCACAAAACAATCAATGTGGTACACCACATTAACAAAGCAAAGGATAAAAATCACATGATCATCTCAATAGCTGTAGAAAAAGCATTTGACAAAATTCAACACCCATTCATGACAAAGTTCTCAACAAAGTTGGTATAGAGACTCTCAGGGTTTCTGTATTTAGCATAATGTCATCTGCAAAGAGTGACAGTTTTACTTCTTCCCTTCCCATTTGGATGACTTTTACTTCTTTTTCTTGTCTTGTTGCTATGATTAGGACTTCTAATACCATGTTAAATAAAAATGACAACAGTAGGCATCCTTGTCTCATTCCTGATTTTAGAGAAGCTTTCAGCTTTTCACCATTGAGTGTGATGTTAGCTATGGTTCTGAAAAAATGGCCTCTACTATGTTGAGATAGGTTCCTTCTACACCAACTTTTTTGAGCACTTTTACCATGAATTCAATAGAATTCCTAAGCTTTACACTTTTACTTTTCCTCCCCCTCACATTTTACATTATTGATGTTACAGTTTACATATTTTTATACTGCATAACTAATAACAGATTACTGCAGTTATGATTTTTACTATCTTTGTATTTTAACTTTTAAAATAGAGTTGTAAGTGAATTATACACCACCATTACTGTATTACAGAATCCAAAGTTGACTAAATATTTACAATTACCAATGAGTTTTAATGATACTATCCATGAAATTCCATTCTAAGAACGCCCTTTAGCATTTGTTGTAAGTCAGATCTAGCCGTAACAAGTTCTCTCAGCTTCTGTTTGTTTCAGGAAGTCTTAATCCATCCTCAATTGTATGTACAATTTCTCCAGGTATAGTAATCTTGGTTGAGCATTTTTCTTTCAATACTTTAAGTACACCCATTCTCTTCTGGCCTGAAAAGTTTCTGTTGAGAAATCCGCCTAAGTATTTTGGGGGTTCTCTTGTATATAACTTCTCTCTTTTCTCTCACTGCTTTTAAAATTTTCATTGCCTTTAACTTTTGATAATTTAATTATAATGTGTCTAGGGGTAGCCCTATTTGGGTTTAACCTATTTGGGGTCCTTTGGGCCTCTCAGATCTGGATGTCTATTTGTCTTTACAGGTTTGGGAACTTTTCAGCTATTATTGATTTAAATATGCTTTCTGTCCCTTTCTCTTTCTCTTCACCTTCTGGAATTCCCATAATAAGAATATTGTTTCTTTTCATTGTGTCCCGTAAGTCCCAGAGGCTTTCTTGACTCTTTTTCATTTTTTTTTTCTTTTTGCTCCTCTGACTGCATAATTTCAATTTTCCTGTCTTCCAGGTCATTGATACTATCTTCTGCATTGCGAATTCTGCTTTTGAAGCTCTCTATTGAATTCTTTAGTTCAGTTATTGTGTTTTTCTGCTCTAGGATTTGTTTGGTTTTGATGGTTAATATTTCTTTTTTATTGAAGTATAATTGACATGCACATTATGTCAGTTTAAGGAGTAGACCTTAGTGATTTGATATCTATATACATTATACAATTTTCACAATAAGTCTAGTTGCCATCTGTCGATATACAAAATTAATGCAGTATTACTGACGTATTTCCCATGATGTACATTATATCCCATGACCTATTCCTATCATAAGTGAAAGTTTGTACCTCCTGATCCCCTCTTCCATTTCTCATACCTCCAATCACCCCTCAACTCTGGGAACCATTGATCTGTTCTCTGTATTTATGAGTCTTTGTCTATTTTACTTTTTTAAGATTGCACATATAAGTGAAATCACACAGTATTTAACATTTTTGGTCTGACTTATTTCACACAGCAGAATATCCTCAAGATCCATGTTAAGTCAGTACGAATGGCAAAATTTCATTTTTTATTATGGCTGAATAATAGTCTGTTGTGTGTGTGTGTGTATATATATATATATGTGTATATATATATATATATATATATATATATATATATATAGAGAGAGAGAGAGAGAGAGAGAGAGAGTTATATATACATACCACATCTTCTTTAACCATTCCTCTATCGATGGACACTCAGGTTGCTTCCATATCTTGGCTATTACAAATAATGCTGTAATGAATATGGTAGTACACATATCTTTTCGAGTTAGTGTTTTTGTTTTCCTCAGATAAATACCCCAAAGTGGAATTGCTGGATTGTATGGTGTTTTTAATTTTTTTGAGAAACCACCAGGCTGATTTCCATAGTGGCTGCACCAATTTACAGTCCTACAACAATGCACAAGGGTTCTCTTTTCTCCACATCCTCACTAACACTTACCATTTTTTGACTTTCTGATACTAGCCATTCTGACAGGTGTGAAGTGATATCTCACTGTAGTTTTGATTCGCATTTCTTAAAAATTAGTGACACTGAACATCTTTTCATGTGCTTGTTGACGATCTATATGTCTTCTTTGGAAAAAAATGTCTGTTCAGCTATTTCTGCCATTATTTGCTTGAATCTGTTTTCTGCTCCTTTCTTTCTCTCTTCTCCTTCTGGGATTCTACAATGCAGACTTTAGTGCACTTGATGTCATCCCACAGGTGTCTTAAAATGTCCTCATTTTTAAAAATTCTTTTTTCTGCTTTGTTTGGGTGATTTCCACTCCCCTGTCCTCCAGATCCATTCTTCTGTATCATCTTCTCTGCTGTTGATTCCGTCTAGTTTATTTTTCAAGAAAGCTATTATATTCTTCAGCTTTTAAAATTCTGTTTGAAACTTTTTAATATTCTCTTTCTGTTTGTTGAATTTCTTACTGTGTTCATCCATTCTTCTCCTAAGGTCACTGAGTATTTTTATGACCATTATGTTGAATTCTTCAACAGGTATACTACTTAACTCCATTTCACTGCAGGTTTTCCCCCCCAGGGTTTTATCTTGTTCCTTCACTTAGAACATATTGCTCTATTTCCTGATTTTGCTTGACTCTCTATTTCTGTTATTCAAAACAGCTATTTCTCCCTGTCATGAAAGACTGGCCCCACGTGGGAGGTGAACTTTATTATATAATCTTGCTCTAGTTCTTAGCTGTCTCTCAAACTATGTCTTTGCTTGTTTCAGATCCATGGGGTTCCACAAACACAGCCCCTTGTTGGGCTGAGCCTGTCGTTCAAGGTATACCTCCTGTGTGGGCTGGGGGTGCCCATTGGCTCTGGTGGGTGGTGTGAATGGTGTGGGGTGGTGAAGCTGTCTGTCCATTGGCTCTGGCTGGGTCACACCAGTGGCAGGAGGCTACTCACCCTCCACATTTGTCAGTGCCACATGCAGGCGGCGCAGGGTCAGGCTCAAAACTTTCTGCCCACTGGGACTGTTGGTGCCATGGAGGGAGCAGCTTGCCCACCACCTCTCTTGGTGCCGTGCACCTGTGGCTCAGGACTAAGGGGCAGGGTTTCCATTTCTTTGTTGAACTTATTTGTTCATGCATTGTTTTCCTAATTTCATTTAGTTGTCTGTGTTTTCTTGTAGTTCATTAAACTTCTTTAAGAGGACTGTTCTGAATTCTTTGCCTGAGAGTTCACAGATCTCCATTTCTTTAGACTCAGTTGTTAGAGCCTTATTAGTTTTTTTTTGGTGATGTCATATTTACCTGATTTTTCATGATCCTTGATTCCTCATGTTGGTATCTGCACATTTGAGTAAGTGGTCTCCTCTTTCAGACTTTGCAGGTTCACTTTGGCAGAGACAGTTCTTCATTAGTCAGCTCAGTTTGATTTCTGGACATGTCTGCTGGTTAACATCCTCAGGCAGATGGGGGCTGCAATTATGGCCTATTTGGAGGCGAGCCACCTGAGCTCTGAGACTGGGGATGGGGATGGGTGTCACTGGCTGAGAACAGCTGGATAAGATGGCTGGCTTGGTTCCCTGCCCAAGCAAGGCTATCAGATGGGCTTCACAGTTGCCTGGATTCTCTGGTTAGGCTCACTAGATGGTCAGGTCTGGTTACCATACTCCATAGTAGATGGGGCTATGAATTAGCTTCCCTGCCCTGGAGGGGCAGCAGGATGGGACCCAGGGTCTGCAAGCCTCATTGTTTGGGACCCTGAATCAGTCAAGAGTGTGCCCTGAAAATCTTAGTTAGATGAAGTTACTGGTTTTGCTTTGTGGGTGGAGGAAGCCTTGGGCTACGCTCCGTATTCAGTACCACTGTAGCAGGGCTGTGGATGGGCTGCACAGTTTCCTGGGTGCTCTGGTAAGGTTCCCTGGTTGGGTGGGCTGAAAGCTGTCTTCAGCAGAAACTGGGGCTATGAATTAGTTTCTCTGCCTCAACTCAGCAGGAAGAGCAGCTCCAAGGCCACTGATGCTCTTTCTGTGTAGCCTTGACTCAAGCTGACCTGCGCCCCAAGTTCCCTGGCCAAACAGGGTCAATGGATTTGCTCTAGGGGGCGATCAGTTCTGCTTACCCTCCTCCTCTCGGCCTGAGCATTGGTGGGTTATGCAGCTTCCAGGTGTCCTCAGCAGCCCTTCCTGTCAGATGGGGCTGGGGGCCACACTCTGCAGCAGGTGCAACTAGGACTCAGCTCTTCTGCCTGGGCTTGAGCAGACGAGGCTCCAGGGCCGCAGAATTCCTCTTCTGGGGACCTCGTTTAGGCAGACCTGCTGAATTGCCCTGGTCAGACTGAGCCACTGACTTTGTTCTGCAGATGATCAAAGCTGCTGGTTGGGATTAATAATTGGCCCTGCAGGTAGGAACTCAGTCTGCCAAGATCCTTGTGATGGTTATTGGAAGCCCCTGACCCTTTCCCATCTCAATTAGATGCCCAGTATTGAGACCCAAGACTCCCAGGTGATTCCCAGGTGCGAGATCAGAGCAGGCTCCTGAAAAGAAATGCACAGTGCTGGGGTGCAGTGGGTTCTGGTTGGCCACTGGTTCTCTTTTCTCACTGGGGAAACCACAGGCTCAGGGGAGACATTTCTGCATGGTGGGTGCTGCACTGGCTTGGGGGAAGGGCCATGCAGTCGGCCTGTAGCCTTTCCTCTTACCCTTCTAATACAGTCTGTCTCGTCTCTGAGGCACAGAGGTGCTTCAGACTCCCCTCTATGTTCCAGGAATCTCTCAGTGGTGTCTTTTTCGAAAAGCTGTTACTTGTTGTTCTTGTGAGGGGGAGTAAAGTCAGGAACAACTTATGCTGCCATCTGGGTGATGTCTTCTTTTTAAATTGAAGTATAGTTAATGCATAATATTATATAAGTTACAGGTATACAATATAGTGATTCACAATTTTTAAAGGTTATACTCCATTTATAGTTATTATAAAATATTGGTAATATTCCCTGTGCTGTACAATATATCCATGTAGCTTACTTATTTTATACATAGTAGTTTGTACCTTTTAACCCCCTACCCCTCTGTTGCCCCTCCCTTCTTTCTTCTCCCCACTGGTAAACACTAGGTTGTTCTCTTTGTGAGTCTGGTTTTTTTTGTTATTTTTATATTCACTAGTTTATTTTTTAGATTCCACATATAAGTGGTATCACAGAGTATTTTTCTTTCTCTGTATGACTTATTTTACTAAGCATAATACCCTCCAAGTCCATTCACATTGTTGCCAATGACAAAATTTCATTCTTTTTCATGGCTGAGTAGTATTTCAGTGTGTATGTCTGTGTACCACATCTTTATCCATTCATCTGTTGATGGACACTTAGGACGTTTCCATAACTTGGCTACTGTAAATAATGCTTCTATGAACACTGGGGTGCAGGTATCTTTCTGAATTAGTAATCTTTCAGAATACAGAATTTTAGGTTGGTGAGTTTTTTCTCTCAACACTTTAGCTGTGTCACGATACTCTCTTCCTGCTTACTAGTCTGCGAAGTCAGATGTTCTTGTGTTTCTTCTTCCACAGGTAAGGTGCTTTTCTCCTCTAGCTTCTTTCAAGAATTTTTCTTTATGTCTGATTTTCTGCGGTATGTAAATGATATGCCTGGGTGTAGTTTTTGTCACACCTCTAATTTTTATCCTGCTCGGTTTTCTCTGAGCTTCCTGGATCAATGGCTTGGTGTCTGACATTAACTTGGGGGAAATTCTCAGTCACTGTTGCTTCACGCATTTCCTTTGTCGCCCCCTGCCCCACTCCTTGTCTCTCTTCTCTTCTCTTTCTGGCACCCATTATGTATCTGTTTTTAATTGTTGGTAGTCGTCCGACAGTTCTTGGATATTTTGTTCCTTCTCCTCTTCCTAGTGAATTTTCTCTTTGCTTTTCCATTTTTGAAGTTTCTACTGACATATTCTTAAGCTTTCAGAGATTCTTTTCTCAGATGTGACTGGTCTACTAATGAGCCCATCGAAAGCATTCTTTACTTCTGTTATAGTGTTTTTGATCTCTAGCATTTCTTTTTGATCCTTCTTAGATTTCCATTTCTTTGCTCACATGGTCCATCTGTTCTGCATGCTG
The DNA here is from genome assembly GCF_949752795.1 of Hyperoodon ampullatus. Lineage (NCBI taxonomy): Eukaryota > Metazoa > Chordata > Mammalia > Artiodactyla > Ziphiidae > Hyperoodon > Hyperoodon ampullatus. The sequence goes on from NC_136933.1 coordinate 2,293,510, forward strand.
TGTACTGTACTTATTAGAGCCCTTGGCATATTAATCATTGTTGCTTTATGTTCCTGGTCTGATGATTCCAAATCCCTGCTATATCTGAGTCTGGTTCTGATGCTGGCTCTGTCTCTCCAAACCATGTTTATTACCTTTCAGTATGGCTTGTAGTTTTCTCTTGAAAGTCAGAATCAATGTAGTGAGTAAAAGGAAATGCTATAAATAGGGCTTTAGTAATGTAATGGTAAGGTGGGGAAGGAAAGCATTTTACAGTTCTCTGATTTGGTCTCAGTCTTTAGTCAGCCTGTGGCTCTGAACTGTGAACTTCACATGAGCGTCTCAGTACCCACCCCCAGCATCAAACGGAACACCCTCTACCCTCTGCCTAACTGTGTGGCAAACCCAGAGGGTCAGGCTTTCCTCTGCTCCTTTAGTTCTGGTTTCTCAGTCTGTATTCAAGTTAGGTGGGCTGCGCTCAGCAAGCCTGGCAGTCACTCAGGTTCCCACTGCATTTTCCAACCTAACTTTCTAGGGTGCCTTGCACTTTGGGTTATACAGTGGATAACTGACTTCATTTGACTCAGTATTTTGTGTACATACTTCTCTTGCCAGAACATTAAAGACAGGAGTGGGGTGTGAATCAGACCATCCACCTTGAGCATCCAATCAATACCATGAACATCATCCTAACTTAATTTCGTAACCTCACAACCACCCTAAAAAGATAGAGGTTATGAACTCACTGAAAAACCAAGCTTCAGACAGGTCAACCTCACATGGTAGGTAACAGGGGCCTCCCTGATTAAAAGGATTTGAAAGTCACTGCACTATCCACAGGGATGCCTGTTGAGCACAGTAGGCTGCAAGTGGCCAAGCCCTTTCTTGTCTACAGGAGGGAGTCATTGCCAGCTCAGAAATGATTACATGAAGCCTTTAGCTGCCAGGCAGTGCACTAGGCGGTGGGAAGATCAAAATGATTAAGACCCTTTGAGGGACTCATAGTCCAGTAGGGAAAAAAAATACAAATAATAATGGGTAATGTTTTTATAAAAAGGAGTATTATAATATGCACCTCAATAGAGTTGAGCACAAAACAGTGTAGGACCAGAGAAGAGGGAAGAGTTCATATCAAATATGCTGAATCACAAGCACAAGAAATCTGTATGGAGTCTAATGGGGTGATGGATTGTGACAGTAATTATACAGCTCTGTAAATTTACCAAAAAACATGAAATCAGACACTTAAATGGGTGACTTTTATAGTATATAAATTATACCTCAATAAATTTGTTTTTAAAAATGAATATAGTGGTTGAGTGCAGGCACAGAATACTAAGTTGAATATCAACCCAATATTGTGAACAGGTGATTGCTGGAAAATAAAGTGAAGAATAAACTTATAAAAAATGTGCTGACTTGTCATGTGGCTTCGATTTTACATCATATGGCACAAGGCAGGATGAGTTTAAAATTGATCTGTCTTTGTCACTTACCAAAAATAAAAAATGACAACCATGAAGTTAAATTTTAAAATTTTGATGAAAACAGGAAATACATTTTATTTTCTAAAATTACCTTATTCTGACACAGGCATCTTAACTGTAAAAAAGGGAATATGCTTTTATTAAAAATGTCAAGCTTCATCATTAGCCCTTTAACACTAACAAGAATGCTGCCAGCTGGGAGGAGGATGTAGGCTTTCTGGAATAAAGGATCTGACTGCATGTTTGACGACTGTAGCACCCCTTCCAAACTAAGAAAAACTTAACTGTAGATGTTAACATGGTTTTAACAAAAAGTTGTTGGAAATACACTGGGGTCAAGACAGATGTCAGATGTTTCAGAAGTTGTACTATGAAATTTTTAATGGGCAACTAAAAATAACTTCCTTATTACTGATCAGGCTAAATTTTTCAACTATGAAAATGTAGGTTTGTGTGTATATCACAATGCACACATGCAAAATGCTCAATGAAATCCAAACACCTATGATCTAAAATGTCCCAGGCACTGAGCCACTGTATGCATATTATGCTTCATGTAGAAATTATATTTATTGTATTTTCCTCTGTATCATCCTTTAACAAAAAGCAAAGGCTTAGCAATTGATATAGATGATATAAAATTCTAAATCATCAGCATATTAGGAAAAAAACACTTTCCTTATATCCCAGCCTTTATAACTTTTTGCACCTTAGGAATTTAAAATTGCTTTGGGATGAGTGGGCTACTAACATTACAGCTACATTCCATTTGCTCTCCAACCTGTCTGCTCAGCATATTCTGCAGTTAAAGATAATATTTGTAAATCACATCACTTTCATCATGATCTTTGTGGATATTAATGCTGTTACAACAATAAAATCCTTAAAAATTCTAAGTATCCATCTCAGTCTCATCATTGAGATGCCACTTACACAGAGGGTGGACTTTTTTTTTTAACTTGCCCTTTTAAAGCTAAACATTGGATGACAAATGTGTCCAGTTTCCTATCTACCTGAGTTCAACATATTCGAGATGACTGAAAAAAAAATACGTACTTACAGATTAAATGTTAAGTGTGAACTATGATTCAGATTCTTAACAAAATTTTACTTCACAGAGCTATGTAAGAGACTTCCCTAACTCTAAACCTTGAAATCTTCCTTCAAATACCAAAATCCAGGAGACTGATCCATGTTCAATATCATTTTTAGCCAACAAATTTTTAAGTGAAATCAATTCTTCAGCTCAAAATCTAATTCAAGTTAATGATCACCTTTTTATAACTAAGGCATTGCTTTTCTTTCCTTATCTTATATTCAAAATATTTTCAACGAATTTATATATAGAACGATCAAACCAATAACATCCTTTACACATCCCTTACACATTTACCCTTAGTTAATATTCATATAGGTTGTCTTCTAAATTTTTGAATTCCACCTAATATTAACATTAGAATTATTGTTACGCTAAGAGTCCAGCATGATTAGTATTCTCCAGTTAGGAATGTGAGGGTGATCTAACCAAACAATGATGGTGGACTTGTCAAATCTTATTCTTTTCTAGTATTTTCAATGAGTGCAATGTTTAATAGTATGAGCACCCCAAATGGATAATTGAGTTTTAACCCTTTTTTATAGTCAAATATCTCACACAGTTTCATTAATTTTTCCATGGTTAGTTCTCTCTCTACCAGTAATTTCTCATGCCAACCCTCCTACCTCTTTCCCCAGATATACACACTCCAATATTTCTTTATATACTTATTTTACTCGCTGTATGTACAACCACTGTCCAACTTATGGCAACTTTTCTGTCTTAGTTTTCTCACTAGTAATTACAATCAACCTACAGATGGCTATTTTGAAGTTTAAAACAAGAACTAATCTTGGACGTCTTAGATCAGAGTACCACATAAATGTCTTGATCCAAAGTAACTTGTCTGAGTAAGAAAGTTTTCCTTTATCTACATCTACTATTAAGAAACACTATCGTGATTAACAATTTCATACATCTAGATTCACTAGGACATTAGGATAATAGTTATCTAACAGAATAAGTAACTGCAAAAATGAATTACCATGATTTATCTCTTTTACAGAAATAAAACAATTTTACTTCAAGGTAAAAAAATTTTAAAATAAGACAAAGAAATGCCCTTTTCTTTAGCATACAAGTTCAAATCTAAAAGGTATACATAGGAAATTTCAATTTTTCTTCCTGGAGGACTCTAATGTTGGCAAATAAAAAATCAGGGAGAATTGTAACATGAGAAAATGATAAAACTTAAATGCAAGGTGATAAATTATATTCATCAGCTAAAGGTGCCTTATCTAAATCAGTCTAAGTTTGAAAGACTCTGTTGAGAGAAAATAAACTATCCTTTTGAGATGGCCATTTCCTAAAGAGCAAGAATTGAGACTACATTTTAACTGATATGTATTACTAACTAAAATAAAATTAGAATCAACACTGTGTTAAATAAAATACAAAAAGGGACCAGGTAATAAAAATAAAAGAGTTCTAGAAGAGTTCTTTTCTTAGAAAAGGGCTTTTATCAGAGACTACATAGCAAAGAGACTTTGGAAGCAGTTGTTAATGTTGGATTCAGACCTTTGGACTGGACAAAGAATTAAAGCACCACATAAAAGACAAAGCAGTCCCACTGCCTTTATCATTCTCTAACAACACACACAGACATAAACACAGGTACACACACCCACAGGTACTCACAGGCAGTGTCACCCAGGTAAAGAAGAGGGAGAAAATCTTTGCAGAGCTTTCTCTACTTCCTAAAATCAACCAATAAATGAGTAGCACTGGTTTCCTGAAAAGACTAGTCATAACTAAAGTTCATTTAAAAAATGATAAAGAGGCCAAACAACGAACTATTGGTATTTAAAACCACACTTCTGAAAGCTGAGGGCTTCCATAACATGATCTGAAAGACAGAAAGGCCCCAATGTGCCAGGATATCACCTATCAGGGCCAGGACAATTCGATATAAGAGGGCAAATAGAAAACAATTTAATTCAGAAGCAAAGACAAAGGTATTAAACTGCTCTAGTAAACTGAGTTATAGAGTAACATAAAATAGCGAAAATTACTCCATGATACAGCGTTGTAAAAATGCTTATTCAGAGCTAAAAGAACAACTATGCATAATGATAAGCAAGGTCAATAATGCTGCAACCTACACACTGAGGGAAGAAGCATGAGAGTGGAGGGGTCCAAAAGTATATTATTTAAATCTAATACTGTTGTGTCTTTTAAAAATGAAGCTGGATATGTGAATTCTTAATATTTCTTAAAACTAGGGTAAGGGAGATTTCCTACAATCCTAAATACAATAAAGCAGTACACATGAAAGTCCAAAGTAGAAGAAGACCATTAATTTTCCTAGTGAGTAATACTGCACTTTTATTTTCCTTTTCTGTTAATTGCTATATTCCCTGAAAATCCTCAGGTAGCTAAATTTTAAGCAATTCTAACATAAGTTATAAGTGCCTGTATCCACTTCAACTCACCTTACCATCCCATCCCAATCAGAAAGAGTAACCACTCCTCACTTAAAAATAAATAAACATGTCTATTAGGCTGTAAGATTTTTTAAGGCCAGGGAAAATGTCTTAATGCCTTTTCTTCTCTGCAAATTTCCATCATACTGCCTAGCACAAAGAAGCTTTATGAATAAAGAATAACTGAGCAAAGGAAGTGGGGAAGAAATGGTGATTCTCCTGCACAAGGGAGCCGAGACCTTCCACAGGCAGTCTGGCTACTTGCACTTCTCATTACAGCTTTTAAGTTTTAGTCTTTCTACAGTCTGCACCCTCCAACCGCCCCCATGTTGTGTTCTTCTTAGGCAGAGAACCTCTGTCTTTTTCATATTTGTATCTAGAGCTCAGCACTGGGCCAGGCACAGAAGCAGCTGCTTCAAAGGTTGTTTGTGGAATAGATGAATGATTAGTAATTCTAGGAGCATTTCACGAGACTAAAACTTTAATATAAATCTCTCTTAATACACATTCAGATATGACCCCTGCCCAGCAAAGACTTGATAGGAGTATGTGGCTACAAAAAAGTGAAGCAGCATGGCGCTGCCAAGGGGAGTGAGGTGGCTGGGAAAACTAATCCTCGCTTTGCTCCTACACTGATTGTGTGACTCCAGATCTGTTAATAAGTGCTTCTTGACTTCATTTGCCTAATACATGAAAGGAGAACATTGGACTGGAGTAGGTAGTACTTTTCAAAAAATTTTTCTTCAGTACAGATTACTTAGGAAAAGCAATAGTAAGTAGAACGCCAGATACATCTTTTAAAAAGGATAAAAATGGGGCTGCTTTGGTCATTTGAAATAGGTGTGACACTTGTGTGAGGTAGAACTGTGTCCCTGTCATCTTCCCCTTTTCCCTCACTCACATTACCTAGGGAGGCCCCCAGACATCTCCCTGAACACTAAGGCTCCATGGAACCCATTTAGACAGCCAATGAACTCTAAGTTCCCTCTAGCTAAAGCATCCCATATTTCTATGATTTGATTTCTTCTAAGGCTCTAAAATCAATGTCATATCCCATTTACCATCACATCAAAAAGAATAAGGAGGACTCCCTCTTGTGAGAGCACCAGGATCACAACTAGCTGCTGGATAATCATCGACAGGAGGACACTAGAATTCACCAAAAAAGATACCCCACGTCCAAGGACAAAGGAGAAGCCACAGTGAGATGGTAGGAGGGGCATAATCACAGTAAAATCAAGTCCCATAACTGCTGGGTGGGTGACTCACAGACTAGAGAACACTTATACCATAGAATTTCACCAACTGGAGTGAAGGTTCTGAGCCCAACGTCAGGCTTCCCAACCTGGGGGTCCGGAAATGGGAGGAGGAATTCCTAGAGAATCAGACTTTGAAGCCTACTGGGATTTGATTGCAGGACTTCAACAGAACTGGGGGAAACAGAGACTGCACTTTTGGAGGGCACACACAAAGTAGCGTGTGCATCGGGACCCAGGGGAAGGAGCAGGGGGACCCCAGGAGAGACAGAACTAGACCTACATGCTAGTGTCAGAGGGTCTCCTGCGGAGGCAGGGGCTGGCTGTGGCTCACTGTGGACACAAGGACACTGGCAGCAGAAGTTCTGGGAAGTACTCCTTGGCATGAGTCCTCGCAGAGTCTGCCATTAGCCCCACCAAAGACCCCAGGTAGGCTCCAGTGTTGGGTTGCCTCAGGCCAAACAACCAACAGGGAGGGAACTCAGCCCCACCCATCAGCAGTCAAGCAGATTAAAGTTTTACTGAGCTCCGCCCACCAGAGCAACAGTCAGCTCTACCCACCACCAGTCCCTCCCATCAGGAAACTTACATAAGCCTCTTAGATAGCCTCATCCACCAGAGGGCAGACAGCAGAAGCAAGTACAATCCTGCAGCCTGTGGAACAAAAACCACATTCACAGAAAGAGAGACAAGATGAAAAGGCAGAGGGCTACGTACCAGAAGAAGGAACAAGATAAAACCTCAGAAAAACAATTAAATGAAGTGGAGATAGGAAACCTTCCAGAAAAAGAATTCAGAATAATGATAGTGAAGATGATCCAGGACCTCGGAAAATGAATGGAGGCAAAGACTGAGAAGATTCAAGAAATGTTTAACAAAGACCTAGAAGAATTAAAGAACAAACAAACAGAGATGAACAACACAATAACTGAAATGAAAACTATACTAGAAGGAATCAATAGCAGAATAACTGAGGCAGAAGAACGGATAAGTGACCAGGAAGACAGAATGGTGGAATTCACTGCTGCAGAACAAAATAAAGCTAAAAGGATGAAAAGAAAAGAAGACAGCCTAAGAGGCCTCTGGGACAACATTAAACGCAACAACATATGCATTATAGAGGTCCCAGAAGGAGAAGAGAGAGAGAAAGGACCAGAGAAAATATTTGAAGAGATTATAGTCGAAAACTTCCTTAACATGGGAAAGGAAATAGCCACCCAAGTCCAGGAAGCGCAGAGAGTCCCATACAGGATAAACCCAAAGAGAAACATGCCAAGACAAATAGTAATTAAATTTTCAAAAATTAAAGCCAAAGAAAAATTATTAAAAGCAGCAAGGGAAAAATGACAAATAACATACAAGGGAACAACCATAAGGTTAACAGCTGATTTCTCAGCAGAAACTCTACAAGCCAGAAGGGAGTGGCATGATATACATAAAGTGATGAAAGGGAAGAACCTACAACCAAGATTACTCTACCCAGCAAGGATCACATTCAATTCGATGGAGAAATCAAAAGCTTTACAGACAAGCAAAAGCTAAGAGAATTCAGCACCACCAAACCAGCTCTACAACAAATGCTAAAGGAACTTCTCTAAATGGGAAATACAAGAAAAGGAAAGAACGTACAAAAACAAACCCAAAGCAATTAAGAAAATGGTAATAGGAACACACATATTGATAACTACCTTAAATGAGAATGGATTAAATGCTCCAGTGGAAAGACACAGACTTGCTGAATAGATACAAAAATAAGACCCATATATATGATGCCTACAAGAGACTCACTTCAGACCTAGGGACACATAGAGAGTGAAAGTGAGGGGATGGAAAAAGATATTGCATGCAAATGGAAATCAAAAGAAAGCTGGAGTAGCAATACTCATATCAGATAAAATACACTTTAAAATAAAGAATGTTATATGGACTTCCCTGGTGGCGCAGTGGTTGAGAGTCTGCCTGCCGATGCAGGGGACATGGGTTCGTGCCCTGGTCTGGGAGGATCCCACATGCCGTGGAGCGGCTGGGCCTGTGACCCATGGCCGCTGAGCCTGCATGCCCGGAGCCTGTGCTCCGCAGCGGGAGAGGCCACAGCGGTGAAAGGCCTGCGTACGGCAAAAAAATAAATAAGTAAGTAAAAAGAATGTTACCAGAGACAAGGAAGGACACTACGTATGATCAGGGGATCAATCCAAGAAGAAGTTACAACAATTATAAATATATATGCTTCCAACGTAGGAACACCTCAATACATAAGGCAACTGCTAACAGCTATAAAAGAGGAAATCGACAGTAACATAATAATAGTGGAGGACTTTAACACCTCACTTACACCAATGGACAGATCATCCAAAATGAAAATAAATAAGGAAACAGAAGCTTTAAATGACACAATACACCAGATAGATTTAATTGATATTTATAGGACATTCCATCCAAAAACAGCAGATTACACTTTCTTCTCAAGTGCGCACAGAACATTCTGCAGGATAGATCACATCTTGGGTCACAAGTCAAGCCTCAGTAAATTTAAGAAAATTGAAATCATATCAAGCATCTTTTCTGACCACAAAGCTATGAGATTACAAATCAATTACAGGGAAAAAAACGTAAAAAACACAAACACATGGCGGGTAAACAATACGTTACTAAATAACCAAGAGATCACTGAAGAAATCAAAGAGGAAATCAAAAAATACCTAGAGACAAAAGACAATGAAAACACGACAATCCAAAACCTATGGGCTGCAGCAAAAGCAGTTCTAAGAGGGAAGTTTATAGCTATACAAGCCTACCTCAAGAAACAAGAAAAATCGCAAATAAACAATCTAGCCTTACACCTAAAGGAACTAGAGAAAAGAACAAACAAAACACAAAGTTAGCAGAAGGAAAGAAATCATAAAGATCAGAGCAGAAATAAATGAAATAGAAACAAAGAAAAGAATAGCAAAGATCAATAAAACTAAAAGCTGGTTCTTTGAGAAGATAAACAAAATTGGCAAACCATTAGCCAGACTCATCAAGAAAAAGAGGGAGAGGACTGAAATCAATAAAGTTAGAAATGAAAAAGGAGAAGTTACAACAGACACCATACAAATACAACGCATCCTAAGAGACTACTACAAGCAACCCTATGCCAATAAAATGGACAACCTGGAAGAAATGGACAAATTCTTAGAAAGGTATAACCTTCCAAGACTGAACCAGGAAGAAACAGAAAATATGAACAGACCAATCACAAGTAATGAAATTGAAACTGTGATTAAAAATCATCCAACAAACAAAAGTCCAGGAATAGATGGCTTCACAGGTGAATTCTATCAAACATTTAGAGAAGAGCTAACACCCATCCTTCTCAAACCCTTCCAAAAAATTGCAGAGGAAGGAACACTCCCAAACTCATTCTATGAGGCCACTATCACTCTGATAACAAAACCAGACAAAGATACTACAAAAAAAGAAAATTACAGTCAATATCACTGATGAATATAAATGCAAAAATCCTCAACAAAATACTAGCAAACAGAATCCAACAACACATTAAAAGGATCATACACCATGACCAAGTGGGATTTATCCCAGGAATGCAAGGATTCTTCAATATATGCAAATCAATCAATGTGATGCACCATATTAGCAAACTGAAGAAGAAAAACCATATGATCATCTCAATAGATGCATAAAAAGCTTTTTACAAAATTCAACACCAATTTATGACAAAAACTCTCCAAAAAGTGGGCATAGAGGGAACCTACCTGAACATAATAAAGGCCATATACAACAAACCCAAAGCAAACATCATTCTCAATGGTGAAAAACTGAAAGCATTTCCTCTAAGATCAGGAACAAGGCAAGGATGTCCACTCTTACCACTATTATTCAACATAGTTTTGGAAGTCCTAGCCATACCAATCAGAGAAGAAAAAGAAATAAAAGGTATACACATTGGAAAAGAAGTGAAACTGTCACTGCTTGCAGATGACACGATACTATACATAGAGAATCCTAAAGATGCCACCAGAAAACTACTAGAGCTAATCAATGAATTTGGTAAAGTAGCACGATACAAAATTAATGCACAGAAATCTCTTGCTTTCCTATACACTAGTGATGAAAAGTCTGAAAGTGAAATTAAGGGAACACTCCCATTTACCATTGCAACAAAAAGAATAAAATACCTAGGAATAAGCCTACCTAGGGAGACAAAAGAGCTGTATGCAGAAAACTATAAGACACTGCTGAAAGAAATTAAAGATGACACCAACAGATGGAGAGATATACCATGTTCTTGGATTGGAAGAATCAATATTTTGAAAATGACTCTATTACCCAAAGCAATCTACAGATTCAATGCAATCCCTATCAAAATACCAATGGCATATTTTACAGAACTAGAACAAAAAATCTTAAAATTTGTATGGAAACACAAAAGACCCCGAATAGCCGAAGAAGTCTTGAGGGAAAAAAACAGAGCTGGAGGAATCAGACTCCCTGACTTCAGACTATACTATAAAGCTTCAGTAATCAAGACAATATGGTACTGGCAGAAAAACAGAAACATAGATCAATGGAGCAAGATAGAAAGCCCAGAGATAAACCCATGCACTTATGGTCAATTAATCTATGACAAAGGAGGCAAGGATATACAATGGAGAAAAGACAGTCTCTTCAATAAGTGGTGCTGGGAAAAATGGACAGCTACATGTAAAAGAATGAAATTAGAACACTCCCTAACACCATACACAAAAATAAACTCAAAATGGATTAGAGACCTAAATGTAGGACCGGACACTATAAAACTCCTAGAGGAAAACATAGGAAGAACACTCTTTGCCATAAATCACAGCAAGATCTTTTTTGACACACCTTCTAGAGTAATGGAAATATAAACAAAAATAAACAAATGGGACCCAATGAAACTTCAAAGCTTTTGCACAGCAAAGGAAACCATAAACAAGACGAAAAGACAACCCTCAGAATGGGAGAAAATATTTGCAAACAAATCAACGGGCAAAGGATTAATCTCCAAAATATACAAAGAGCTCATTCAGCTCAATATTAAAAAAACAAACAACCCAATCCAAAAATGGGCAGAAGTCCGAAATAGACATTTCTCCACAGAAGACATACAGATGGCCAAGAAGCACATGAAAAGCTGCTCAACATCACTAATTATCAGAGAAATGCAAATCAAAAGTACAATGAGGTATCACCTCGCACCAGTTAGAATGGGAATCATCAGAAAATCTACAAACAAGAAATCCTGGAGAGGGTGTGGAGAAAAGGGAACCCTCTTGCACTGTTAGTGGGAATGTAAATGGATACAGCCACTATGGAGAACAGTATGGAGGTTCCTTAAAAAACTAAAAATAGAATTACCATATGACCCAGCAAGCCCACTACTGGGCATATACCCAGAGAAAACCATAATTCAAAAAGAGTCATGTACCACAATGTTCATTGCAGCACTATTTACAATAGCCAGGTCATGGAAGCAACCTAAATGCCCATCGACAGACGAATGGATAAAGAAGATGGGGTACATATATACAATTGAATATTACTCAGCCATAAAAAGGAACGAATTTGGGTCATTTGTAGAGACGTGGTTGGATCTAGAGACTGTCATACAGAGTCAAGTAAGTCAGAAAGAGGAAAACAAATATTGTATATTAATGCATATATATGGAACCTAGAAAAATGGTACAGATAAACCAATTTGCAGAGCAGAAGTTGAGACACAGATGTAGAGAACAAACATATGGATACCAAGCGGGGAAAGAGGCGGGAGGAGGTGTTGGTGTGATGAAATGGGCGATTGGGATTGACATGTATACACTGATGTGTATAAAATGGATGACTAATAAGAAAGAAAGAAAGAAAAAAAAAGAATAAGGAACCTAGGAGGTAAAAGGCCTGTATTTGGAAAACCATACAACACAGATGAAAGGAACTGAAGATGACTCAAACAGAATGAAAGATATACCATGTTCTTAGATTGGAAGAATTAATATTGTTAAAATGACCATACAGGTTCAATGCAATCCCTGTCAAAATACTAATGGCATTTCTTTCACAGAAGTAGAAAAAATTTCAAAATTTATATGGAAACACAAAGGACACCGAATAGTCAAAACAATCTTGAGAAAGAAGAAGAGAATTGGGGAAGTCACACCGCCTGGCTTCAGACTATACTACAAAGCTACAGTAATCGAAACAGTATGGTACTGGCACAAAAACAGATGCACAGATCAATGGATAGAGAGCCCAGAAATAAAACCACACACTTATGGTCAATTAATCTATAAAAAAGGAGGCAAGACTATATACAGTGGAGAAAAGATAGTCCCTTTAATACATGGTGCTGGGAAAACTGGACAGCTACCTGTAAAAGAATGAAGTTAGAACATTCTCTAACACCACATACAAAAATATACTCAACATGGATTAAAGACCTCAATGTAAGACTGGATACTATAAAACTCCTAGAAGAAAACATAGGCAGAACACTCTTTGACATGAATTGTGGCAATATTTTTTTGGATCTGTCTCCTAAAGTAAAGGAAAGAAAACATCATAAACAAACGGGCCCTTTAACCTTAAAAGCTTTTGCATAGCAAAGGAAACCACTGAGAAAACGAAAAGACAATCTACTGAAAGGGAGAAAATATTTGCAAATGATATGACCAATAAGGGGTTAATACCCAACATATATAGACAGCTTATGCAACTAAACATCAAAAAAACACACAACTGGATTAAAAAATGGGCTGAAGACCTGAAGGACATTTTTACAAAGAGGACATGCAGATGGCCAACAGACACATGGAAAGATGCCCAGCATCACTAGTCATAAGGGAAATGCAAATCAAAACCATGATGAGATATCACCTCACACCTGTCAGAATGGCTATCATCAAAAAGAACACAAATAACCAATGGTGGTGAGGATGTGGAGAAAAGGGAACCCTCGTACACTGTGTATGGGAATGTAAATTGGTGCAGTAACTGTGGAAAACGGCATGGAGGTTTCTCACTAAACGAAAAATAGAACTCCCATATGATCCAGCAATTCCACTGCTGGGTAAGTATCTGAAAGAAACAAAAACACTAATTCTAAAAGATACATGCATCCCAATGTTCATAGCACCATTATTTACAATTGCCAAGATACGGAAGCAACCTAAGTGTCCATCAACAGATGAATGGATAAAAACAGGTATGGTGTATATATACAATGGAATACTACACAGCCATAAAAACGAATGAAATTTTTCCATTTGCAGAAACGTGGATGGACTTGGAGGGCATTATATTATGCTAAGTGAAATAAGTTAGAGAAAGAAAAATACTGTATGATATCAATTATATGTGGAATCTAAAAAATATAACAAACTAGTGAATACAGCAAGAAAGAAGCAGACTCATAGATGTAGAGAACAAACCAGTGGTTACCAGCGGGGAGGGGGAAGAGGGGAGGGGCAATATAGGGGGAGGGGATTAAGAGGTACAAATTATTAGGTATAAAATAAGCTACAAGGGTATGTTGTACAACATGGGGAATACAGCCAATATTTTATAATAATTATAAATGGAGTACACCCTTTAAAAACTGTGACTCACTATACTGCACACCTGCAATGTACATAACATTGTACATCAAGTATACTTCAATAAAAATAAAATAAATCAAGATCTCCCCCATGCAAGTATACACTACGAAATCCTACAAACTTTGAAGTAGCAACCGCTTTCCTGTAACTATTATCTAAACTTACACAATTGTAGAAAATCTCTCAGGAAATGCAGTTCCTCGCGCTGTTGCTATTATTCTTTCTATAGACTTTTTTATAGACTTCATTACATATAAGCACTACGCTCCTCAAAGGAGGATATAAAGGGACAAATCCAGACATGTATAATTTCCTTAAGCTTACAGTCTTAATGGAACATTCCTACTTTAACTTAGAAATGACTGTGTCATCAGATAAAGTAAAGTGGATGTTTAAGGGCTGAGATTATTTCTGGTTGGTAAGATCAGGAAAGAATTCATGGAGCATGTTATGAGCTGGGCTGTAAAGAATGGCAGGGATGTAGATTCTAAGCAGAGGTTACTTTATGAGCACTGTCCAGAAAGCCAGAAGCCATGGGGCAAGTGCAAGGAATGGCATCTAGTGGCAGCTTTGTTGACATACAGGGTGTGTGAAGACAAGTACGGGGAATAAAATAGATTACTGGCACAATGTGCAGAGCTTAGTGACATTTTAGAGCAGAGGAGGGCTCCCAAACAGGTTAGGGTAGAGGAAAGAGGCTGGAGGCGGAGATAGTCAGGAGGCAGAAGCAGGGATGTCTGAACTCGGAGTGCCGCAGCAGGAATGGTGTGGGGCCGCTGGTGGGGCCAGTTCCGCAGGAGCGAACGAGGGGCCAGAGAGGTTCAAGGATGATGGGAGCCCAGACTCTAGGAAATACTGGTGCCATTAATAGAAATGGAGAACATGTGACGAAGTCCAGAGACAGATGCTGAGTGCTGAGTGCAGAGGAAATGTCCTGCAGAAAAATGCAAATGTTGAACTGAAATCTGGGAAAGAGGGCAGAGCTGCACATAAGGTAAGAATTTTTAGATATGGCAGACGAACTCTTAAGACTGAATGAGACGGATGAGAATGGGACTTTAGTGAAAAGACAATTCTAAGTGCTAATCTTCGGGAGATACTAACATTAATGGCTAATAGGAAAATGAGTCAGAGAAGGTGTGACTGGAGAAATACAAGGAAAACTGGGGGAGCACAGTGTAATATACAGTTACACACATGCATATATACTTACTTATGAATGAAAAAGCTTAGCTCTTGATCTGAAGGATCACATAAGTTGATAAATGGACAGCAGGGTTTTCTAAAGTGTGTTCTAGGGCAGGGGTCCCCAACCCCTGGGGATACCGGTCCGCAGTCTATTAGGAACTGGGCCACAGAGCAGGAGGTGAGTGGCGGGAGAGTGAGGGAAGCTTCATCTGCCGCTCCCCATCACTCCCCACAGCTCCCCACCGCTCGCATTGCCACCTGAGCCATCCCTCCCCGCCCCCCTCTGCCCCCACCCATGGAAAAACTGTCTTCCACAAAACCGGTCCCTGGTGCCAAAAAGGTTGGGGACCACTGTTCTAGGGAACACTAGTTTTATTAGCTGGTGAAAGGTATTTCATGATCAAAACAGGACTCAGGGATCAAAAAGGTTAGGATATTGGCCCTTTATCTACTGAAGAAATTCAAAGAGTCCATCACACTGACCCATAAACCCTTTTTGTTTTATATCCTCTAGATACAGCAGTGTATCTAGACAAGGAGCCAGCTTGAGAAATACTAATACGTCGTAACATTTCAAAATTCACAGAATATTAAAACTGAAAAGGACAGCTGTGATAATTTCTTCCAATCGCTTCATTTTATACGTGAAGAAAGTTAATTATATGATAAATTGCCTTATCCTTGGTAGGTGATGAATAAATGTGGATAGGAAAGCATATGAACAAGAGAGAAATAAAGGAAAATGACAAATAAAATAGAAATCAGACCTTTAAAAGCTACAATATTAGTTACCATTTGAGAGGTAACTTGCTTTTATGCTTATCGTTTTAGAATATTTCACAGTGTCATCCTGAAGAGGAAACTGAGGCCTCAAGGATCACATGGCCAGTGGTCCAGCTGGTACACAGCAGAGCTCGAATTCAAACCCAAATCTGTCTTACTCTTGAAATCTGGGCTCTTGAACACAATGCCCTGTTGACCTGACAAGAGGGCCAAAGAAGAATCCAGTTCTTGGGTAAATATCCACCCTCACCCATGGATAGGGCCCAAGATAAAGCTTTCTTATACCGAATTGCCACTATACCTAAATGTAAATAAAACCTAATGTAGCAAATTCAATATATCAAAAACTAGATTTACAAAACAGATCCTCAGGAGTATATTTATTTGTTTTTAAAATAAATTTATAAAAGAATCATCAAAATATTCTCCCTCACAATGTGAATATATTTATAATTATTTCATTCTATCAATTTTTTCGAGAGTAGACATCCTGCATAGGTCAAGATACGCCTTTAATATTTCAGCAAGGGTCTAAGTATATCATTTATGAAATTTTTCTAGGAAACTCACTTTCACTCATGAGAAATAAGTCCAAAAATAATCGCTTTGGACCTCAGGCCATGAATTCATATTAATTTTAATGAGTTTTCCTTGAAATGATACACTATCTGTACTTGAGTCTGGTGATATACATACACAGAAACATAGGCTATCACATATACTTGCAAATAATACAGTCTCAAACTTTGAATCCCCAATTTAAAATAGTACCACATTCCCTTACAATTAGTGAAACAATTTAAGTGGTATTGATATTTTTTAATTCATTCTAGCATGTTATATGTAAGATCTAGTCAACTGGTAAACCATTTTTCCGCAGTGTGCATTATGAAAGAATAAGATTTATTCCCCCAAGTTATGATTTGTAAACCTAAGTTCACTGTAGATGGCTATGTTAGGTAACATGTCAGAAAAATATTTATGAAAGCTTAATATCAGTGAAAATCAAAAATAAAATTCACATGTAGTTCTAATTAAAAAACAAATTTTGCCCTAATTTCTTGATAACTTGATTAAAAATTTAGCAAAGATTCTGATCTAACAATTTCTAAAAAATTAAATTCTTAACTGCTATATTGATCAGTAGAAATTTAACAAGGGTGGTTTTCTTGGTCTACATAGAGTTAGTTATAATTTATCTGTAATACTATCTCCCCCAAAGTATGTACCTTGAAACCTTACATTTTACTGTCAAAATGGGTTCAGGAAACATTGCAAATTCTATTTCTCTCTTACAGATTGACAATAAACCTCAGCACTGTACAAGCTCCTGCAAGTTCTTCAGTTAAAAAAAAAATTAGCTTCATTTAATCCATCATTTCTCAAGCTCATCTATCAATATCCTGGTATAATTAGTGTCACAGGAAACAGGATTAGAAAACCTTGCTATAATGATAAGAAGGAGATAATCAGAATAAGTGTATGGTACCCAAATCATCTGTGTTAGATTCTGGAATTTATGTAATTTTATCGTATTTTCTTTTTGAATGCTATTTTTTATAAAAGGATAATTGATTGCATACAGGCATAGCAAACAGCTTAAAATAAGAATAGGAGCATGCTGGGTACCAAGAAAGAGACATGGGATACTCAGGGTTTATGTGTCTTATACAAAGTAGGTAAGACACTGGTGTAAAATGAGAACAGTCGGTGCAATTAACCCTTCTCCAGGGTCACCGCTAAGGCACAAAGAAAGGCAGTAAGAAAAGAGCAAGTAGTTCATTTACTAAATGGCTGACATGCAGCATACTTACACGGCCCATTCAAGCTTCTCATTCTTGATTGAGTTGTACAGAGCCTGTAAAGAGAGAAAACAAGGTGGAATTATTCTTTCCATCCTGTTTCACATTTTGCGTTCAGCAAATGACCAAAGCCAAAAGGCTTGAGTGAGTCAGCAAGCAACTCCCAGGGCCCTTGTGGGTCATGCTATTGGTACTGCAGAAATGAAGAAAACACAGGTGAGGCTAAGGAGCAAAGGGCAGGTAGACCTCTGCGAAAGAGAGAGACTTTTCATGAAGTAAAAAATGTCATTTGTAAGACACACAACACTGTACTACATTTTACCACATGATTAAAATGAGACCATGTACTCTATTTTTCTTATTCAAAATATGGTCTTATAGTTTCATTGCTTTGGAAATTTCAATATTCATACCTTTTCATTAATGGAATAAATATAACTGTTTTCATAACAACTTAATGAGTAAGATACATGGAAGGGAGACTAAAGCCCAATTATGGGAAACTATCTTAGAATAATTTCAGAGTTTCTATACCAATGACTTAAACAGCTTTTTGTTTTGTTTTGTTTTTTTTGTTTTTTTATTGGGGTAAAGTTGCTTTACAATGGTGTGTTAGTTTCTGCTGTACAGTCAAGTGAATCAGCTATATGTACACGTATATGCCCTCTTTGTTGGGTTTCCTTCCCATTTAGATCACCACAGAGCACTGAGTTCCCTGTGCTATACAGCAGATTCTCATTAGTTACCTATTTTGTACACAGTAGTGTATATATGTCAACCTCAATCTCCCAATTCATCCCACCCTCCCTTTCCCGCCCTTGGGGCCCATATGTTTGTTTTCTACATCTGTGTCTCTATTTCTGCTTTGCAAATAGGTTCATCTGTACCACTCTTTTAGATTCCACATATATGCGTTAATATACGATATTTGCTTTTCTCCTTCTGACTTCACTCTGTATGACAGTCTCTAGGTCCATCCACGTCTCTACAAGTGACCCAATTTCATTCTTTTTATGGCTGAGTGATATTCCATTGTATCAGAATGGCCATCATCAAAAAATCTACAAACATTAAATGCTGGAGAGGGTGTGGAGAAAAGGGAACACTCTTGCACTGTTGGTGGGAACGAAAATTGATACAGCCACTATGGAGAACACTATGGAGGTTCCTTAAAAAACTAAAAATAGAACTACCATATGACCCAGCAATCCCACTACTGGGCATATACCCTGAGAAAACCATAATTCAGAAAGAGTCATGTACCAAAATGTTTACTGCAGCACTAATTACAATAGCCAGGACATGGAAGCAACCTAAATGTCCACCGACAGATGAATGGATGAAGAAGATATGGCACATATACACAATGGAATATTACTCAGCCATAAAAAGAAACGAAATTGAGTTATTTGTAGTGAGGTGGATGGACCTAGAGTCTGTCATACAGAGTCAAGTAAGTCAGAAAGAGAAAAACAAATACTGTATGCTAACACATATATATGGAATCTAAAGAAAAAAAATGGTTCTGAAGACCCTAGGGGCAGGACAGGAATAAAGATGCAGACGTAGAGAATGGACTTGAGGACATGGGGAGGGGGAAGGGTAAGCTGGGATGAAGTGAGAGAGTGGCATGGACTTATATACACTACCAAACGTAGAATAGATAGCTAGTGGGAAGCAGCCGCATAGCACATGGAGATCAGCTCGGTGCTTTGTGACCACCTAGAGGGGTGGGATAGGGAGGGTGGGAGGGAGACGCAAGAGGGAGGGGATAGGGGGATATATGTATACATATAGCTGATTCACTTTGTTATACAGCAGAAACTAACACACCATTGTAAAGCAATTATACTACAATAGAGATGTTAAAAATAAATTTAAAAAAAAAGCCACATGCACCCCAGTGTTCACTGCAGCACTATTCACAATAGCCAGGTCCCAGAAGCAAGCTAGGTGTCCATGGACAGAGGAATGGATTAAGCAGCTTTTATGGGTCCCACCTCCTGACTCTGCTTTACAGTTGGTGAGTGTCGCACTGGCAGGTGAGGTGGTGCAGCAGACAGAAAGCTTCCTTGGAGCCTTCAAGGCTCCGTCCAGGCAGCAGAAGCCTGCCCCACACCTCCCAGCTCCGGCGTCACGTGTAAGCTCCTTGTAATCACGTTGTTCCACTACAGCTAATCCAAGAAAATGCTACCTACACCTCTAGTTTCTTACTTTTGAGTGAGATATTATAAAGAAAACACAAGTGCGTCTCTAAGATATAAAACCAAAGCAGCAAATTGCGTTGAAGAGAGGACTATGTGTCTAATAACATGATGCAGTTGGAACATTTTTCTTTAAAGAAGGATTTGGACTTATGAGACTCATCTCATTCACTCTGAGACGGGAAAAAGGGGACCAGATGCCATCCAGCCCCTCATCTTCCACATGAGGAAATCGTAAGTTCATAACGTTTCCCAGGCAGCACAGCACAGCACAGCAGAGGCAGAACTGCCTTGTAGATCTATCTTCTAAGTGTGAGAGGCAGTCTACATGTGTGTGATCAGAAAGACTGCACCCAGGTAGTGAACGCCCTTTCTAGCAAAGCACGTCCCAATTCAGGACAAAGATGCTTAGTTACAGATTTTATATTATTTAAGATGCGATACATGTGTCCTTAGCCAGTGTCTTGACAGACTCCATGGGAGTTCTTCAGTGTGGCTACAGTTGTCAGTTTACCTACTGTATAATTAGGGGAGCTAATAAAATTTAGGACACATTTCATCATTATCAGGGTATGGTAAAACGTGTCCTCAAATACAGAAATGGTAAAACATCAAAAGAAAATAAGGGGTAAATCAAGGCACAAAGACCATGCTATAAATTGGATGTTCTTTTCGAAGAACTCAAATTCACTCAAGAACCAGGACAACCTATTATATAGCTAATGTCTCTTGAGTCTGCATGTACAGAAGTGCAGGGTCAATGTCTAGCTCCAGCCTCAGGAGACTCTTGCTGATAAGTGTCTGTACATGAATTCTATTACTTGTAGGAGCCGTCCTGAACCCACAAGTAATAGTGGGCTTTTCAGAAGAGACAGACCCTTAAAGGTCCTTTATACACTATCACACTCAATACTAACCAGAGTAATTTAACAATATGGTAAAGATTAAAAAAAAACTAACTGTTCATAAAGGTAGAAAATGATATCTAAGCAACTAGAAATTTTCCAATAAATTCAATTCTGCCCTAGATCGATTTTTTTTTCAAATTTTTTGCCTGTGAGAATATTTTCTTGAAGAAAGAACTGAGTTTCAAATGATAAGATTCTTGCTACCCTGTCAGCTGCACATCACACAAGAAACTCTATTATAAAGGGTCTTGTAAAATTCAACAAACTTGCTATATTGTAGGTCAAGTCCTCTTTGTGTAAATGATAATGCAACAAATCTAAACAGGGGAGGCTATCCTTATCCTTTTCAATGAAAAAATTACAAAGGGATTTTCATGAATCTTTTTCGTGCTTTACGATAGTCCATTATTTCTCTTAAAAAAGGAAAATTTGCTTTGCAAATGCATCCAACACTCATATACCCTGATCACAACTGCCCACCCTTGTATCTACTTCACTTCGTTAGGAACTGAAGTCCCTTGATTCCCCCTCATCTCCAGCCAAGAGTCCTCACATCCTTTCCCAGGCAGCCCATCACCTCAACCAGTCTTGATGGTACTTTCCACTTCTTTGTCCCATGGCCTTTCTGTTGTACCTGAAAAGAAACACCGTAACTCTGGACCAATCCCATTCTGACTTCACATTATATTAGCTAAGATTTCTTTAGCTTCAAATTCAAAAATCTAAACTCTACCTTAAGGGTAAAAGGGGGACCTAACGTTTATGTAGCCAAACCATAAAAAAGATCCAGATGGAGCTGGCCACAGGGACACGGGAATTTAAAACGCTGCCCCCTTGTCAACCATTTCTCAATAAAATTGGGAAAAAAACATAAACTCTGCCCCCTCTCCTCTCAACTCTTCTCTTTCCATCCCAATCATCCCCACTCCCTGTTCCTTTGCCACACAAGAAACAATAAACATGTCCATAGCAACAGCACCCATCCACATCTTTGTATCTCTCAATAAGAGAAACCCACAGTTCTTTTCTCCCAGCTCCAGTTTGAAAAGATTCCAATTGGTATGATGTAGGCCACCTGTCCTCCCCACTGATCAATCCATGTGCCTGGGAGATGAGGAGTTATGATTCGGCCCTTCCCTGCAGTCAAGGGGGCTGGGGCATCTACTACAGAGGGGTGGCACTGACTGGCCCCAAGTGCAGTCCTCCTGAGCTCCTGGTAGGTGACTAATTCAACATTAATAGAGAACAGTACACACTAACATCTCACACTTCCGCAGAGCATTCATTCATGAGCCTCCTTTAACTTTTTTGCCATTTTCCCTAAAATGTATCCGCATTGGCATCTGTTCTTTCCTCCTTTCTGACAGGAAGGGAAGGAGTGTCCCATGCCTGCCAGGCTAAGCCTCTAACACAGGTCCTGACCTTCCCTTTCTGGGGTAACAGATCTTCCTTTACCTGATCCTCTCTACCAGCTTTCAAACCTGTGCAGGTCTCTCCAAACCCCATCTCTGCAATTTAGTTGCCACCCTTTGTTCCTCAGAACCTCTCCTGAGAGAAGTTTCAGCAATTCTTATCTCCGCTTGATCTATTCTCTTCAATCTAGTTTCCATCCCTGTTCCTCCATTAAAACTTATCACAAGGAATTCATCAGCTTTCCTCGTTCAAGGCCACTCTAGTGTTCTGTATCTCTTCACCTTCAGCAGCACTGAATACTCTCAAATATTGAATATATTCTTCCTTATTTTCTGTGACACAATACATAGTTTCCTGAATTTTCTCCTATCTCCTTTGACAATCCTTCTCCTTACTCATATCTTCCTCATCTTATCCCTTAAATGTGGCTGAACCTGAGGGTTTATCTTTGGCCCATGTGAACTCCTGTGAAGTTCAGATTCATGTGTCACAAAGCATCACAAACTCCGTAAAAAGGAACTAACTAGTACATGAAGGCCTAATAGTGAAAGTGTACTCTCAATCTTAGTAAACCCCGTTGATATAAAACATTTAATTTCTGGAGTACAGAAATACTACACATAAAGCCCAAGGATGGGTAGTTTATGGTGATATAAAACATTCCCAAGTCAGAATCCTAGGAATGCCAAAATTTTTCTATCAATTGTTCCATTCAAAATACTTTTACATATATTTCTACCACACAATCAAGGAAGCTCCAGGTTAAAATCATCTTTACTACCAATCTTGCACCTGCCTACTAATGGCACAAGAACAAGCCTTTTAGTAATAATGTTTTTAGGAGAAATTGTTAAAACTCAAGAAACAACAAAACGGAATTTCAGAGCTGAAAGGGGCCTTAGAGGTCATGAAATAAATTCTTCCTTTTGTAGATGGGGAAGATGAAGCCCCGTGTTTAAAAAATTCTCTCAAGGTGCTATAGCTAGTTTTCATAAAGTTTGACTCAGAAATTACATTTCTCTCAGAAATCAACTGACTACATTCAACTAACTACATTCTATCCTTTCAACTAACTAAATTCTTTCCTATCAGCTAACTATAGCTAACTACATTCTCTCTCCTAAAACCAAACTTGACAGCATCGTAAATGCCTGGCTTAGGTCAAGGCTCACGTGAAAGGGAAGAAGGCTTGTGCCTCTCTTGGAATTGAGTCACGTAATGCTTGTCACTGTGATATTCTCTTCTTAAAGATGAGCTTGAAACAAGAGCCACCGTTGCTGGGACACATGCTTGGGATGCCTCCGTCAGTGAGGATGAGGGTTTGCTGCACTGATCATATACTCCCACTCCACTTATGACCAAAGGTATTTGCCATACAAATGGCTGAAATTGGAGGTGTATTCGACAGCTTAGTAAAATAATTTATCTCTAGCTATGTGAGGGGTTATCTGATCTAGGTCCAAGAAAGCAAGATTTGTGGTAAACACTGTCACAGAAGGCTTCCATTTCCCTGTGGCCATGAATTGGTAGCTGGAGACAAGTGGGGAAAGGGACCAAATCAATCTCAATGGGCCAGAGCAGCCCATATAAATTATATGCAGTGAGGTGATAGCCAGCTGTCTCAGGCTAAATAATGGACCCCCAAAGGATACCCAGGTCCTAAACCCCAGAACCTGAAAATGTTTCTGCATTCCACAAAAAGTTTGCAAACACAATTAAGTTAATGATCTTGAATGGGAGAGAATATCTGGGCTGAGTGGTGTCTCTATAAGAAGGGAGCAGAGGGAGATTTAACGAAGACAGAAGAGAAGGTAACACGAAGAAGGACAGAGAAATTGAAGTGATACAGACACAAACCAAGGAATGCTGGCAACCACCAGAGGTTGGAAGAACCAAGGAAGAGATTCTCTCCTAGACCCTCTAGAGGAGGGCAGCACTGTCCACACCTTGATTTCAGACGTCTGGCCCCCAAAGTTGTGAGACAATAAATCCCTGTTGTTTTAGAACACCAAGTTTGCGGTAATTTGTTGCAGCAGCCCTAGGAAATTAACACACGAGGTATAAATGGAAGACAGATATCTGAATAAAGAATGATCATACCCACAGGTTGATTTCCAGAAAATTTTCCAGAGTCAGTCCCCAAGTAAAACACAGTTGTCTACCAGAGTGCTCTCAACTGAAAGTATGAGGGTATGTGCCAGAATCAGCCAACGAACTTTTTAAAATATTGATCACTGAGTCCCATCCCAGATCTACTGAATCAGATTCACAGATTAGGAACCTAAACATGAATATTTCCAAATGATCCACACATAACTCTGATACAAACCCTTGGTTAAAAATCACTGCTTTGTGAGGTTACCTGTCTTCTTCTAACTGAAATTCCTGCGACTTAACCCAGGAGCTAGACAATAATCAAATACCTCCACTGAGACTAAAGAGGGCAGAACGATTCCTCAGAGTTGAAGTTCATCATGTTTAAGAATGAGAAAGCAAAGTAACTTGCTTAAATTACAGAGGTCACGGTATCTTGGTCTAAATTTACTTTTAAGTCTTTGTTCTGCAACTTTTAATTGCTTCTCATCGAGATGATAAAATGCAATTTTATTCAAGGCTTAGCACCATCTTTGACAGCCCACACACGGTTCTCTGAACCTTTCCCTATTACCATGCATCGGGTAACCATGAGTCTCTTTCTCTCCAGAACCACATTTGGAATCTATGAAATTCGTGTATTTTTGTTCAATCATCTCTCAACTCCAATGATTTTTCTTTCTCTGTGCTCCTTGAATTACTATGAAAAGTATAGGGGATAACACAACTTCCAGTTTCCCTTCGTGAGACTGACAGTGACCACAGTGAAATTTGTACCCAAGAATTATGACACCATCAACACCATGGCTATCTTGTTCAAGTGCAATGCTGCTTCATGCAGATATTCAGATCAAGCAGACTTCTGAGTATAGAACTAAATCTGGAAAATGTTATCAGAGAAAGACTGTGTTTGAAAAAGACATTGGTTAAAAATTAATAAATCTAGTTACCATATGAATTTCAAATTGGTTAGAAAAACTCAAAATATCTTAAAGCAATGGCCCTCAACTTTTATTTTCTTCCCTATACCTTAAAATAATATTGAGAAACTGCATTACTCCCTCATTAAAGAGGGCTTCCCTAAAACTAATATTTAGGATTGACTCTTTGTTTGCCCCTCTATCCGTGGAAGTTGCTACACCCATGCAACACACCAAATAAAGTTATGGGTGAGAACTGTGCCGCCGCCTTCTTTTTTTCTTTTTCTTAAGTGGCAGAAGGCAATTGTCAAGCAGAAGTAAAAAAGGATAAACAGCCTGAAACTCTGACCACAAGAGTATTCATAGGTAGATCCATTTTAGGGAGAAGAACATATAAAGGATGAGTTTCTGGAAACTGATTCCCGTACCCAGTGGAAAGTTTTCATGCACCCAAGTTTAAAGAACATGACATTAAAGAACACATATTAACAAGCAACCTTGCAGGCATTCCTCTCTTTAGCTCTCATTCAGGGTGACAAAAGCATGCTCAATATAAATAACTTATTCTGAGTTTAGCTTTTTCTCACATCTATAGTCAGATCTATTTTTTGGATCCAGTCACCATGTAAACAGAGTCAAAATCTATGTCCTGGAGCGTTAACTTACCACATGTTGTGGCGCACTTACAAACCCAGCCAGCAATGGCAGAAACATCTAACCATTAAGTCTGACTCTACTGCAGAGATGAGCCAACGCCAAACCATAACAGATACCACGACAGTGACATAAAAGCACTCACCTTACTGAAAGGGAATCTGAAGTACAATTAATATGCATGATTCATCACATAACAAACACTTGTGAGTACATCTATAGGTCACAGTGGCATTATGCTAGGTGTAGAAGAACCCACTCTGCCTTCAGGGGCCTCTTATGTAAGGATAACAAAATGTACTGCTAATCCTGACTGAACTTGACCTAATGGAGAATTAGCTAGCAGAATCAACTTTTTACTTCCTGCCATCAATGTGCAAGACACTTTCACACATAGTATCTAATATGTGACATCATATTACAAGTAATTTTTAGAGAAATATTTAATAGAAGAGAGAACAGATCCAGTCTCAGGATCTAAGAATTTGAGGGGAGGAGGGGGTTCGACAATCACGAACTTGCCCTTTCAAGACAAATAATTTCATGTACCTGGTCTTCATTTTCTAACTATGTGCTATGAGAGGGTTGCATAAGGTTACCTTTTTTGACCCCCTTCCAGATCTACCACTCTATGATTCCACTTCAAAAGGATCTCAGAGATCACCTGGTCAAACTCTCAAACTAGTTCTTTCCCTAGTCCCTACTCCCTTTTCCTGTGTCCCTCACTTATTTTTCCCCATAGTTACTGATTAGTAGCATCACTATCTGCTCCCAAATCCCAGGTATGACTCTATAAATTAGGAAATAAAATTAATTTTTAAATTGCATATGAAAAAAATGAAAAAGGGAAAGATGGAGGAAGACTGACTCCCTAAGGGGGAGGAACAGCAAGTGGGGCTCGCCTGATTGCCTACTGTCAAATATATCTTTGTGAGCTAAAATAGGAACCACCCTTCCTTATCACCAAAGGGGGGAAGATGCAGCCAAAGATAATACTAAATGCACACACCTATGTAAAGATTTGGTGAGCAGCTCTGGAGGTGCACTCAACCAAACCTTAAAGGGAACAAAAATGTTCCCTTTATTACCATTTATGCTGACACAGTACTACAAACTATTACATATATATATATATATATATATATATATACACACACACACACACACACACACACACACACATTCTTTCATTTCATTCATTCTGAGGGTAGAATTGGTCAATAAGGTGTCAGGAGTATTTCTACAGAGCATATTCCTCCTAAAGTGCCTTTTCTACACCTTATGATTACCTTCCATTTGACTGGCTGCTGTGTCTTAAGGAAACTTTCTTAACTATGCTGGTTCAAATAACATTATTCAAAATGTAAATGTATTTAAATACAAAATAGCCACTAAGTTCCTTTTTCTAAATTGAGGCATAATTGACATATAACATTATATTAGGTTCAGGTGCACAACATAATGATTTGATATTTGTACTAAGCTCCTTTTTGAGCAAAAACTTAAGTAGAAAGAATTTTTTTCTCCTTGTTAATACTGTAAACATATCCCTCAACACAATAAAAGCCATATATGACAAGCCCACAGCTAACACCCAAAATGCCTGCATCAATTTACATTAAAAAACTGAAAGCTTTTGCTCTAAGGTCAGGAACAAGACAAGGATGCCCATTCTCACTGCTTTTATTCAACACAGTATTGGAAGTCCTGGCCAGAGCAATTAGGCAAGAGAGGGAAATAAAAGGCATTCAAATTGAAAAAGAAGAAGTAAAATTGTCACTATTTGGAGATGACATGATATTATGTATAGAAAAACTTAAAGACTCCACAAAAAAAACTTGTAAAACTAACTTAAAAATTCAATTAAGTTGCAGGATATGAAATCAATATACAGAAATCTGTTGATTTCTATACACTAATAATGAACTATCAGAAAGAGAAATGAAGAAAACAATTCCATTTATAATTTCATCAACAAGAATAAAATACCTAGGAATAAATTTAATAAAGGAAGTGAAAAACCTACACACTGAAAATTATAAGACACTGATGAAAAACATTGAAGATGACCAAATAAATGGAAAGATATTCTGTGTTCATGGATTGGAAGAATTAATATCATTAAAATGTCCTATATTACCCAAAGCAATCTACAGATTCAATGCACTCCCTATCAAAATTCCAGTGGCATTTTTTTCACAGAAATAGAAGAAAACAATCCTAAAATTTGTGTGGAGGCACAAAAGACCCCGGGTAGCAAAAGCAATTTTGAGAAAGGACAAAAAAAGCTAGAGGCATTACACTCCCTGATTTCAAAATACATTACAAAACTATAGTAATCAAAACAGTATGGTAGTGACATAAAAACAGACATGCAGATCAATGGAACAGAAGAGAGAGCCAGAAATAAGTCCACACATATATGGTCAATTGATTTATGACAAAGGAGCCCTGACTATACAACGGGGAAAGGACAGTCTCTTCAATAAATCGTGTTAGGAAAACTGATCAGCCACATGCAAAAGAATGGAACTGGACCACTATCTTACACCATATACAAAATTTAACTCAAAATGGATTAAAGAGTTGAATGTAAGACCTGAAACCATAAAACTCCTAGAAGAAAGCATAGGCAGTAAACTCCTTGACATTGGTCTTGGTGATGAGTTTTTGGATTTGACACAAAAAGCAAAGGCAACAAAAGCAAAAATAAATAAGTGAGACTGCTCAAACTAAAAAGCTTCTGCACAGAAAAGGAAATCATCAACAGAATGAAAAAGCAATAAACTGAATGAGAGAAAGTATTTGCAAACAATATGTCTGATAAGGGGTTAATATCCAAAATATACAAAGAACTCAACTTGATCACAAAAAACAAACAAACAACTCAATTAAAATATGGGCAAGGGATCTGAAGAGACATTTTTTTCAAAGATGGCCAACAGGCAAATGAAAATATACTCAACATCACTAATCATCAAGGAAATGCAAATCAAAACCACAATGAGACATCACCTCACACCTGTCAGAATGGCTGTTATCGAAAA
Organism: Hyperoodon ampullatus; assembly: GCF_949752795.1. NCBI lineage: Eukaryota > Metazoa > Chordata > Mammalia > Artiodactyla > Ziphiidae > Hyperoodon > Hyperoodon ampullatus. The sequence goes on from NC_136933.1 coordinate 2,322,377, forward strand.
GACAAGAAATACCAAGTGTTGGCCAGGATGTGGACAAAAGGGACCCCCTGTGCACTGTTGGTGGGAATGTAAATTGGTGCAGCCACTGTGGAGAACAGTATGGAGTTTCTCACAGAAATTAAAACTAGAACTGCCATATGATCCTGCAGTCCCACTTCTGGGTATTTACTGAAGGAAATAAAAACGCTAATTTTAACATATACTGAAAAGACATATGGACTCCTACGTGCACTGCAGCATTATTTTATTTATAATATCCAAGATATGGAAACAATGTACGTGTCCATGAATGGATAAACTGCTTCCTCTCTCTCTCTCTCTCTCTCTCTCCACACACATACACGCACACACACACATACACACACGCACACATATACACACATACACACACACACAAAGGAAAATTATTCACCCATAAAAAATGAAATCTCGCCATTTGCAATAAGATGGATGAAGCTTCTGAGTGTTAGGCGAAGTGAAATAGGTCAGAAGGAAAAGATAAATACCATGTGATCTCATATATGTGGAATCTAAAACAAAAAACACACAAAAACCCCAAGCTCATATAGAGAAAAGATTGGTGGGGTTGCCAGAGGGGTGGGGTAGGGATGGGGGAGTGGGAGAAATGAGCAAAGGGGGTTAAAAGGTACAACCTTCCAATCATAAGATAAATAAGTCATGGGGATGTAATGTGCAGCATGGTGACTATAGTTAACAATACTGTGCTGCATATTTGAAAGTTGTTAACAGAGATCTTAAAAGTCCACATCACAAGAAAAAAAGTTTTTGTAACTATGTAAGGTGATGGGTGTTAACTAGACTTATGGGGTGATCATTTCACAATGTATACAAAGATCAAATCATTATGTTGCATGCTGAAACTAACATAATGTTATATGTCAATTATACCTCAACTTAAAAAAAAACCTGTAAACATATCCTAATGAGTTGATTTGAATATCAAGTCTAAATGCTGGTTCAATATCAAAAAACTGACTAAGACTCATCAGCAAGCAGGTAACATAGCTGAGTACAGTAGCCAGGGAGATACTCTTGGGAATTAGAGAATGCCCGATCTAGAGGGGTGGGTGACACTCAGCTATAGCCTGATTTCAACCAGGTGGGAATGTGGATTCACTACAGCTAGCTCTTATTATTTTTCAGAAGTAGCTAGAAGTACAAATTACTCAAGGCTCACAAATTTTCAAGTGTGGCAACAAAAAGAGCAACAAAAACAAACAAAAAAACCCCCACTGTGAGCCAAACTAAACACATCTGTTATCCAACAGGACATCAGGGTTGAAATTCTGATTAGAATGAAGTTATCAGAAAACTGTTGGGAAAGAACAATGAGAATCCCAAATAGAGAACAGATACAGCAAAACTTCCTGGTTTATGATGTAGAGACTTAACACTTCTGAATATTGGATGTTTCACTTGATGAGATTTCTCTAACTCTGTGAGGATGCTCTAGCCATTTCTCAATGGCTGATATTCCACTGATGATAGATAATAATATAGCCATCTATGAGGCCACACTACGTGAGGCATCGTGCTAAGAGAGTTATTTCTATTTAACCTCACTGAGTCCTCACAGCAACTGTATGAATGAGGTATCATTATCCCTGCTTTAGAAATGACATACCTAATGCTCATAAAGGTTAAGTAATCTGCCAAAGGTCATAGCGCAGAGCTGGGGATCTAAAGACAGGTCTGTCTGAAGCCAAAGTCTGTGCTTGTAAAGTCTGCCCTAATCCTGATGCAATACTGACATATATAACATACTATAAAATAGTATATATACAGTATATATAAAATGTTTTAAGTTAACATAGATTGAGCAATAGATTTTACAACTTCAGTAAGTGCTTTGTTGTTAAAAACTTACTAGATGCTAGTTTACAAATTTAAAAACAAACAATGCTATTCAGATTCTTCCATTTCTTCGCCTTTTACTTTCTGTTATATCAGCTCAGGACTTTCTGTTATATCAGCTCAGGACTTGTTATTTAGTTTATTTAAAAGTAATGTTTTCACAAGGAAAGATATCCACGATCCTGAGTTCTTACCTGAGAAAACAGCATACCTGTGCTGACGGTCAGTCATTCCATTCTCCTTTAACCTGTCATGCATCTCTGTCACCTACCTGCATGCTCCAACTGCCTATGTGGCATGCCTGCTTGACTCACTGTATTGCTCTAGCATACAGTAACCACAACAAATATTTTATCCTAACATATGCTGAGAGGTCAGGGGAAAGTATTTTTTATAACTACTAAACAATGATAAGATTGCATTTTTTTCTATAATAGTATTGTATACAGTATAAGTATTTATACAGAATAGTATTTTTTTATAACTATTAGAAGACTAGTTCACGTTTGTGACATGAACAGTATAGTATAACATAACAGTTGTAACAACTGTAACAATATTGTATAAATAAATCTCTTAAAACTATTCACTCATTCATTCATACATTCAGTCAACTGAGTCTCTACTACCTGTCAGGTGGGCAGGTTGTCAGGTACTCATACAGGCATTGAAAGCCCAGTGGTGAACAACACAGGCATAGAACTTAGATTTAGTGGGGGTAGAAAGACCGTAAAAGAATAAGAAAACAAATAAAGATTATTCTGTCATTTTCTGGTAGGCTCCCAAATAATTATTATAAGGTAATTAAAATAAGGTAACAATAACTCAAAAAGTAGCTTTAGACTGGATGGTTGAAAAAGCCTCTCTGCAAGGAAATTTAGCGTGGAAGTGACAGTCATAGGAAGATAAAGGGAAAGAGCTCTTGGCATAACTGAGCCTGGTGGGTCTGAGAAACAAACAAGGCCAACATGGCTAGAGCACAGCGGCCTGAGACGTGGCTCCTGACAAGGACAAAGAGGTAAACACGTCACACAGGGTTTTTGACCAGAAAACAAGGGTTACTTCCGCGTGTGTTGGGCAACCACTGGAGGATTTAGCAGTAGAGTGACCTGCTCTAATTCATGTACTTAAAGGTCGCCCTGGCCACCAAGTAGAGAAAAGATTGGAAGAGAGCACGGGAAGCTGCAGTGAGACTGGCGGTGTCTGGTGAGGGGTGGTGTTACCGGGCTTGGGGGGTGGGCAGCAGTGCAGACTGGGGATGTATCAGACCATTTTCCTAAATTGTGGGAGAAGAATGGCCCATTTTCACACACCTCAAGCACAGATAAAAAATTAGGTAAGACAGTTTCAACAGTGGCACCAGAGACAGATTGCTCTCCATTAGTATTTAAAGTCATTTAAGCTAAAACTGGGGTAGCTATATTAGAATATGCGGTTAAAGGGGAAAAGTAAGGTGCAAAACAGTCTGTTTAGTATGTTCCCACCTTGTGGACAAAATGTATCTATGTTTGCTCTCACTACATCTCTGAAAGGATACAGAAGAAACCACTGCTGAGATTTCCTTTGTAGAAGGCAACTGGGGGAATGGAGTGGGAGAGGGAATTTTCCATGGATAACCTTCTGGACTATTTGAATGTTTACCGCACCATAAACGCTCTACTTCTTCAACTAAAACTCTAGATACTTTATTGTAAACTCCTCACACATGTGATCAAGACTCCGCCTCTCCTTAGTCCCCACCATACCTCATACATTGTCTTGACCACGGCATGTTTTAAAGAAACAGGTGTTGAGAAGACAAGGGCCTCGGTGATGATGACCCTGACACCATGACGCCATGACTCCCATCAGGGAGGCCAGAGCACAGAACAAAGAACAGTGGACTAGAAATCAGTTCACTTGTATCAAACCTGCCCCTTCCATCAGCTGTGTGACTTTAGGCCACTAACACTAGCCTTTGGTTCCTTCATCGGTAAAGATAAGATAACAACAATCTACCTCATAGAATCGTGAGGATGAAATCAAACTGTCAATATGAAAACATCTGTACTTTGTAAAGCAACACGTGAATGAAAGGTACTAATGTTACATACAGCCCATGCTTGTCCTACTCAAGACTTTACAGGACACTTGAAGTAAACATCCAGAATCCATCCATTCCATTCCCTATGCCAAGCATGCTGGGCCTGGGGAGAATCACTTATTTTGAATCAAATTGGCAGTTTGGCGTTATAGACAAATATGCCAACAACTAACATTTACTGAGTAGTTAACAAGTGCCCGGACCTGTACATGTATGACACTGTTCACTCTTCACCACCACTCATGGGTATTATTCCCATTTTACAGATGAGGAAAATGGGGGTGCAGAGAGGGTAAAGAGAGTGTTATTAGGTGGGAGATCTCAAAAAGGAATCACAGGCAGTTTGATTCCAAAGCCTTTTAAATTTTTTCCTTCACTTTTTTTCCTTGACTTTTTTTCCCTTGAAAAATCTAGGCTTTCACTTCCTGTCTTCACTTCAGGGCAGAGGAGCTTGAATCTGTTATATAATTCTCCCTCTAACACCTACAACAATAAGAGTACACGTCTCTGACCACTCAGACTAGTATACTATTCTCCCAAGAGAACTCCAACCTGGACGGCTAAAACTGTTTGCAGCTACAGTCCCACTTTAGGACATGCCAGGCTGGGTGATCCATACAGGTGACATTTATTGAGCTGCTACATGCTGAGCACTTATATCTACTATTTCATTTAACTCTCTACAACCTATGAAATAAGTATGACTTATTCCATCTCACTGATCTCAAAGCTATAGAGTAGGCAGATTGTTACTTGCTGCAGGTTGTAGGGTACCAGATCAAGTGCAGGAGGCCAGTTAAATGTGAACTTCAGATAAACAATGGCTAACTTTTTTCAAGCATAGGTATTACCCCCCAAACTTTGCATGAGGCATACTTATACTAAACATTATTTATTACTTACCTGAAATTCAAGTTTAACTGGGTGTTTTGTATTTTTATTTGCTAAATCTGGCAACTCTCCCCGGTGACAGAGTTCCAGTGGCAAAACTGGAACTCACGCATAGGACCATCTGCCTCCAGAGCCCAGGTTTTTATTCACTGCTTTACATCTCTTGTCCTTCCCAAGATGGACTTGCTGTGACTGAGTCAAAACCCTCCTGGGAAGAGGATATGTAGCTCAGGTAGAAGAGGAATTCACTGAAGTACCAATGGAAAGATTACAACATATATTCTGAAAAGATCTGCATCTTCAAACAAATGTGGGCATTAAAAACTAATGTCCAAAAACATTATGTAGATGTGATTTAATGTAGCAATCGTTAGAGCCTGATAACTTGGAAAAAGTTAATGTAATGATAGTCATAGTAAATCACCACCTTCTTCCATAAGAGTTAAGGTTAACTTCCAAAGTATTCTTCAGCGTATGTAACTATTCTCTGACCTGCATAAGCATCATGATTTTCAAATTCATTGCCTTCATAGCCATCTCCTGTTTTTGCTTTTAATTCTTATACACGAATCCTCTGATTTATCTATCAAAAACTTGTCTGGATTTGGATAGCTGGGCCATACTTTTGAAAAATATAACAATAACCAATATTTTCAAAGAAGATTCTGGATTGTACTTGCCATATCTGTTATTAGACCCTCTTGTTGTAAGCCTTGCTTGTTGGGAAGTGGCAGGCACATACCATAATAAAGGAAGCTTCATAATTTTAGTACATAAAGAAAACATAAATTCCAAATGACCTTGTAAATTACATGCAGTAAGTTTTTAAACACCTGAGAAAATGATCAATTATATTTAATGATTATGCACATGATGATAAAGTTAATGTACACAGTTTAAAAACTGCTTGCTGAGTAACATGCAGAGTTCTTTTTATAAATGGCTTATAAAAATGATTCCTGGGGGACTCTGACATTTACAGAGAACATCAGGCATGGCATTTGTTCTCTGTCATTTCCATGCATTAGACAAAGTAATGAAGACAAACCAAATGGAAACAGATTTCATCCAAAACAATCAATACAGCCAAATTAAATAATCTAATCCAGTGGTTACCAGGCTTTGCGATTTCACAAATAGGAAAATTTTGAAAAGAGGTTTGGGAACCCACCTAGAACTGCCAGATTTCCATTTTGTCAAGTGAGGAAATAAATTAAAACAAAACACTACCTTCTACTGCCATCATTCCATCAAAATAATTAACAAGGACAACCTCAGGACAAAGCACCGTTTCCCAAGAAAGGACCATACCTTCACTAACATTTTCACTATAGACTGAAAACTTTGACAGCAACCAGCAGCAGAACACGGTCTAGTCCTATAGCTGCTAGAATACGGTGTCTGAGAAAAGCTGAAATTTTTAAAACAGAAGTCCCTATTATTTGGTATTTGCTAAACACAAAGTTAAGATACACAAACCATTCTAGTCAATGGAAATTATTCCAGTCTCATGTGTACTTATATATGTTGTCCATTTTCCTTGTTGTTCATTTTTAAACTTTTATCAAAGGAATACATTTATCATTTTCATAATCAAAATTACTAAAAGGCATGTAGTGAATAACAATCCTTTGATTTATTTACTTCAGATTTTTGTTATCCAGAGCTAACCTCTTTCAACTCCTTTTTTTTTTTTCTATTTTCAGTATGAACTACTGACTTTCAACTGTGGAGCTCTGGAAAAGAGCACGTATCTCTCTCCCTCTCTCTCTCCCCTTCTCTCTCCCCCTCTCTCTCCATCTCTCTCTCTCTCCATCTCTCTCTCTCTCTCACACACACACACACACACAGTATGCTCTTACTCCCCCCTCCACTCCCGATCCTCCCACTAAAATTATATCACAATCACAATTTAGAGGTGCATCAATTTTCAGGGCCTACCTTGTTATGACTAGGCAGATGGAATTCACTGCTGAGCTATGTGTGCAGGAGGCCACAGTTGCTTCTTTGTGAACTTTTTGTTTTTCCCAGTGTTAACCATGACCTCATTTTGTTGTTGTTGACTTCATTTTCTAAGAGCCTATCTCTAATCCATCACCACACGGGGAATCTCCTCTCCATATGGTCCAACACTTGACGTATTCTCTCAGTGACACTGCTGGAAGCATCCTTGGAATCCTCTATTCTCCCACTCCAATCTGAACTGGTCAGTTTCTCCTGCACACCACAACTACTGACCTGTGCGCTCTGGAGCCCGCACGTTGCAACTAGAGAAGCCTGCGCGCTGTCAACAAAGAGCCCGCACGCCGCAACTAAGACCCAAAACAACCAAAATAATAAACAAACAAACTGGTCGGTTTCTATCTCCTGCAGAGCTGCTGTTCTGGGGCTTCCCCTTTACTATCATCCTGGGGTTCCCCTCTGACTCTCTGCTATTAGATTTCTGTGTACTGGACACCATGCCTTCTCTTCTTCCAGTAACTTCAAGTAAGATGGGAGAGGAGAGAAGGAAGAGACTGCCCATTGTGAAATGTGTGCACTTTTCACTTAACCCACCTATTTTCAATGTGGGAATCCCACTGCTGGCCTCAACTGAGCCTGATTTCCTAAGTCCAAAGTCTCTGAGAGGAGCTGCAGAAGATGGGGGATATGGTCACTAGGCTCTGCAAAGCAGGGCAAGGCGTCTAGAGGGTCCAGTTACCAATTTTAAAGGACTTAAGGGATTGTTCTGTTTTGACTCACTGCCCTCAGAGGTAGCCAGTGACTGATTCCTACGCCTTTCCTGTGTTCTATGGGCTTCCAGGTCTGCAGGAACCTGAGTTTCAGCTCTCTCTGCGGTTAACAAGTCTTTCCATCTTTTGAATTTTGTTGACATCTTGAGGGAATCTGTCTCGTTCTCTGTGTCCTTGAAGGTCTATGAGTTCTACTGTCATTTTAGTGGGGTTATGTAGGCATAGGGATAAAAGCACATTTGTTATCTTAAATTTTAATTTTAAGAGTTATGTTTTTGCAGCGTATAAATACCATTTAATCATGATCTCAGAGTTCACAGCAGGGGGTTGATGAGGCATACAAAAACCCCCTCAAAACACTGGCCAATCATAATAAAAGCATTCTGGAGAGCCTTTCTATTTTAACTGCTTTTCAAAAAGTGTTCTGAGGAAGAGAATTGTCATAAATCAGAACAAAGCTGGTACTTTATCAGTGCCTCTAAGTGACAGGAAAGACCTTCTATGCTCAAAGCGCTTTCCTTGTCTGTCTATTAGGTCTAGCTAGTTAACTAGACCTCAAACCTTCTGATTTACTTATGCTGCAAAGTCTCAGGAGACAGCTCTAATAAAAAGCTCAGTAGGAAGTGATGCCCTTGTCATGGCTACTGCGGGTGCAGGGTCTGGAGGGGCTCCCCTGCCTGCTGTCAGCCCCTCCAGACCCCCGTCAGCTTCTCAGCTGTGGACCTGAGGCTGACGCCACTAAACCGCACCTGGGTGCAAGGAGGAGACCAGCGATTGGGCCTGGGAGAGCTGCATACTCTCGCCTGATTTACTGGAGTCAAACAGAAACTTGGCCTGCCAGATCTGAATAGAGCGATTACAAGTATACTGAGGTCTCCAGCTTCCCTGGGTACCTCACGTCCCAACACTTCACTGCAGGCTGCAACCCCTGTCATGTCAGGGGATGAGCCAGGCTAGGAAGAGGGCCTCACCCAGTACTTTCCTAAAAATTCTGACATGAAGCATTCTGAGTAATCTACGTAGAAAAACAAATCCCACTGAAATCAGATGATCTGTGTGTAAACCAAAATGTTGTACCATCAGAACGTGGTAGACCAGATCTTTTCGAAGAGTGTACTGCTTGGAAGATAAGATAATGCTCAAAAATCTTAATTAAAAGCCAAAGATAGAAGAGAAACCCCATAATAAATTACTGAGGAGGAGCTACTTTGCCCGGCTGCTCATGGTTTCTGTATCACTATGCATGAGTAAATAAAAAACATTCTCCAGAATTTTCCCGTTAGTCCTTAAGTGGAATGCAACCCCTGAAATCTAAACCAGGCAACCAAGCATAATCTAACAACAGGTTTCAATAAAGGAAGGCGTCGTCCTGGGAAACGCAGGACATCTGGTCGCCATGCAGGTTCCCACACGAGGGCTCCTGATGGTTGACTTCAGGTTATCGCCATGCTACTAACCTCCTTGCATCTTCAACAAAGACTATCTTAAAAATGCAAGTTTTTTTTTCCTCCCGTAACTCCCATCTTAACACTATTTCACAGCTTTCTCTTCTTCCCTTCCCTTGATTCTGACAAGCCTAATATAATAGCTTGCCAGGAATGAAGACACAGACCAGCATCTTCTTTACAATGTTCAAATACTGCCTGGAAGCTCTGAAACACCTGCCTAGTACACCATCCCTGGAAGAACGTGTTCAAATAGAAAGGCACGAGTGCAGCAGAGTGGGATGCAGTGTGACACTGGGATTATTCTAACGACACTCAAACCAAGTACAAAACCACGGGCACCCTAAGCAAATGAAAATGGGTAAATAGGAGGATAGTGAAGGTCTGCTTTTAATTACATTCAAGGGTCAACAAGTGTCACCCCATCATGAGCATAGTTTGCTGAATAACCTAAATAATCATCCTTTAAAAAACGGTACTAATTTACATGCCAGTACTGGCAGGATCTGAACAATTCAGAAAGAACGTGCAGTGAGGGGAGGGGGAGTTGGGGGTTGGAGGCAAATCCAAAACCACAAACCTACCAACGAAACCCGCATCACCGTGCGCGCTGTAGAAGTTAAAACAAAGCTAACGGCGGTGAAAGCCTCTATTTGGGTCTGAAAAGGGTTAAACAACTTGATATTACGTAGGCTGCAGCATTACCTTCCAGAAGGGCCAGGTACCTTAAGGCCTCCTCTGGGTAAAGACCACATTAAAATATCAAAATGTAGTAGCTTGTCAGAATCACACCTGAGGGAAAAGCATAACTTCTTGGATCACAAGAAGGGATTCCAGCGTGAAGACAGTAGAGTCGATATAAGAAAAAGAGAGTCTGGAGATAAAACTGTTTTTATCTTTGCACAACCAGATTTACTTTGTGAAAGATACCTCCTCTCAGACCCTCTCATGTGCCAGGGTCATAACTAGTAATGGGAGATGTTCTTCATATTCTGGCTCTAACAGTTTAGATCTACTGTCCTTCTGAAAGGATCCAACTGAAGGATGAATCTACAAGGTTAAAAGATGTTCTACTTCAATTTAAGAATAAAAAAATACAAGAAGACATTTGCAGGAAATTTTCCAAATTATGACTAAGGATTTTCTTCATATTATATGAGAAATACATTTTTTGAATAGGCAGACATAAATGACCCACTGAACCAGAATCTCCTTCCCAGGCTCTAAGCCTTAGTTTAAAGAACAAAAAGAGATCTAGTGGGAAGCAGCCGCATAGCACAGGGAGATCAGCTCGGTGCTTTATGGCCGCCTGGAGGGGTGGGATAGGGAGGATGGGAGGGAGGGAGACACAAGAGGGAAGGGATATGGGAACAGATGTATATGTATAACTGGATTCACTTTGTTATAAAGCAGAAATTAACACACCATTGTAAAGCAATTATACTCCAATAAAGTTGTAAAAAAAAAAAAAAAAAGAGAAGAAATTAAAAAATAAAAAGAGATCTGGTCAAGAATGACAACAATCCACAAACCTCTCAAGAAAAACTTCAGGTCGCAAAGGGGCACGGTAATGATTTCTTCCGGGTTCCTTCATGTATAGATTTGGTTCCCAGAGAGAGAAATGATTAACATTTACCGAACAATACTACAGCAAAGCCTCCACAGAAGGGAGAGCACAGAGTTGACGGTGTCTTTCACACCACGGCAGCGAGTTTTGCAAAGCGATGAATTAGGCCCTTCCACTTGCCTTTCATGTGTTTATGGTTAACTCCAAGCACAGGAAGAGGTTTATTCAAAATATATGTAAACTCACCTTCCCTGAATCTAGCTCAGTCTTTAGGTTCCTCATACAGAGGAATAACCATCACCAATCCCCACGAGGTTTCTAAAATTAACTTTGCTCAGAACTAGGGTATCATTTCATCAACCCCTGCTCTTTATGGGTGAGTGTCAGGGAGGAGAAGTGACTTGTCTAGGTGCACACTGCTGACTAGTGAGCAAAACCCCGGCCCGCCACAGGGATGCTGCCACAGCACAGAGCAAAAGGCCCCCGTTTTCAGTCGGCATCACCCAAAGTGCCAGGGGTTCTGCTCTGCAATCTCACTGTTGGAGAAGTTGATTTCTTTGCTGTACTATTGAATAGCTTGAAACAGTTCGCTTGAATCCAGATGATAACCAACCAAAGAACTCTTGGTTTAATCTCTAGCCTCATACTATTTCTCAAAAAATGCCTCAGGAGTCAACCACGCGCGTCACACTGACCTACAACCACAATAGAAAAGCGTCCCGTTGAGACCCCCTCATCTATAATGCATAGTGTAGTTGGCAAGAGACAGGGAAGGAGAAAGCGGTATTGTCAACATGAGCTTTTACAGGTTTATGTTTTAAACCGATAGCTGGCTTACTCAAGTTGAAAGCTGCGCAGTATTGAAATAACTTATATTTCCAGGGGGATGTGGAAACGTGTGGCAGAACCCAGGCTTGATCGGCATCTTCTTCCATGGCGCACGCCTGACTCAGGAGTGCCTGTCTTTAGACACCGGCCCGAAATGCCCCCTGGGTCAGAAGCAGAGCGAGCAGCTGCGCCGCCCCCTCACGGCCAGGAGCTCACGGGCACCCTTCCACCAGCAGGCCCTTAGCGGATAAAGAGCCACATCAAAGTCAGACTTCACTAAGACATTTAAATAACACATGCATTCTCCAAAAACGCGTACATGTTCTTCTAAAGCTTACAAGGGATACAAAACATGTTACATAGCTCCAGCTCCTTGACAAGGGACCACAATGACTGCACCTATTCTAGAAAACGCCAGAGTTCCAGAGACACAAAAGTCACAAAATTAAGTCCCAGGAGCATACCCCAAGTTAATGGTACCTTACTGGCTTTTTTTTCAGGGAATGGTGATGGTATCTCTTCTAATCATTAGATTAGATAGCTTGCATTTTGGATGAAGAGTCAGATGATGAAAATGTGTTATTTACATGATTAGCAGGAAGAAGCACTGATTTGATTTTAAGTGCTAAAAAAGTAAGGTGAATGAAAATTCTGATTATTAACCCCCAGAGTAAAACATGTACACTGTGGACAGGAATTCATGTTGATATGTATTTATACACGTCTATAATATAGTTTGGTTCAGTACATTTAGGGTATAAGCCTATAGTGTTATTCAGTTTACCTCATTTAGGGAACAAAAATGGTTAGTGAAAGATTAAGTTTAATCTATCTAATTTCCCATTCTAATGATTTTCTGTTAGCTACTTCTGGTGCTCAATTTTAAAAGACTACATAATGCTATAAAAATATCTCTTGTGAGAGAGTGGGTGAATGCACCCTCCAGAACTTCCTATGCCTCAAAAAATATAATTTAAACAAATTTGACTATAATCTCCAAAGTACCATGTGATGGCCTACTGCCTACAATTCTACCAGGGGTCTTTTATGCTGTTCTCTCCTTGCTATGTTTGCAATACACCCCCTCCCTCCAAAAATGCTTGGCTTTCTCTTGCATAGAATCAAATCAAACAGAAGAACCTGTACTGTGTGACAAACAGAGAAGATAGTTAGAGCGTCCTTCCATTTCGCATGTATGCTAGATTCCTACATTACAGTACACAACCGTAATTCTGGGTAAATAGACTAATATTACAATGCTTAAATTATCATCGGGATTGTTGGTAGATGATGATGGTCTGATACTGTGGGCACAATCCATATTAAAACAAAACCTAAACATGCTTCTTAGCACTCTTAATAGAAGCTAATCAGAGCCATGTTAAGAATCACATACCTGCCCACATACACTTAGCTACTTAACAATATAATAAGCCATCCAGGTCTATCTCAGCAGGAAACAGTAGTCATCATACCACAGGAGGTCTCCTAACACTTCCAATAGAAACCAATACATCCCCAGGCAGGTCACATTAACAGGACAGTGAAAACACATGTTTCTTCCTAAAGCTACAGCTTTAAAAAAAAAAATACAAGGAGGAAAGAGTTACATCTGAAGACATTCTAGCTAGAAAATCTGCTAATGACTGATGGGGTTCGATCCCACTGTGTCACAGACTAAGGGAGTGGGTAAGAAGCCAACATGTTTCTTAAAGTCATATGAGGTATTCTGCACCTCCCTCTAGCCCCACCATATTTCGAGGGCACCCAGTTATTACCAAAGTCTTTCAATAGGTAAATGTCACAGACGGCGGCTGGGAGGGACCTGTGAGGAGACCGGGTGACACTGAGCTCTGCTCTTGAAGCTTCCCCTGCACACATCAAACCTCCGAGTCTCCAGCATAATCATCTACATCTACAGCCCCAGAGTTCTGTGATCCCATGATTCCATGATTCCATTTTTAAACCTGTGGAGTGGGAGTGTTTCTGAGTACCCTGCTCACACAGATGGTGGTGGGAAGAATCTCAAGAATATACTGCATGTAGTAAATGCCCATTTCACTACGTAATCACCCCTTCACATCTCATATGAGCAGAGATGATGTTATCTTACAGACAGTCACAAAAGACAAGTGAATAATGGCAGCACAGCATCAGCATACATACGTGTAAGGAACATGAAAGAAGAAATTCTTCCCAATTACATACACCTGAGGCTCTGCATGAGCTAAGGATGTAGTGTAATAGGACCCGGTCTGCCCTCCACATATTAGGGGGAGAGCAGGGGAGGGAAGGCAAGAGGACCTATCTGAACCATAAAATCACACACACTGTCTCTGTATTCCTGATGTTCTAAAAATACACTGCACTGACAAGTCATTTGTCAAGGCAACCTTTAGGAGACTAAAACGCGATCAATGTGCCAAGCAACACTTCTCCACTATCATTTCATTTTGAGCCCTGCTTCACCCTTGTCTTCCACAAACTGGCTCTTTAGCAAACTGACCCACGCCACAATCTTAATATCTGGAGTTCAGATACCACCCCTCTCACCTATTATCTTAGAGCCATTTTATGCACCGTACTTTCTCAGTTTGTCATTGCACATTAGACGCTGGCAAAGACTGTACCAAATTTCGTTAACCTAACATACAACTGTCAATACGCTTGAACGTGGTATCTCTTTACCTTGGTCTCCTTGGCAGAAAACTCTGAGGAGTTGGAAATTTTCATAGACTTTGACCGGTGTGACTGCCGCCGGATGGAATCCTCCCGGGAATATTTCACAGAGCCTGAGGTCCTCACCCGCACCTTGCTGGCACTCTGAACACTGTTCACGCCAATCATTTCGCAGGCTGACTGGGGAAGGGGCTTGGAGAAATACAAAGGCACTTTCCAGCCGCTGCAAGGCTCTAATGCTGGAGGAGCTCCGCCGGGCCGCGCCTGAGCAGCTCAGAGCTCCAAGATCGCCTTAGCCCAGGAAACACCAGGCTGCTTCCTCCAGCGTCAACTACCCTGCTCGCAGAGAGTCTGATTGTTCCAGGCACAGCTCACGTCACTGGCTGCGAACAGGAAAAAAAGCAACCCCAGCCCTGCTACTCGTCTCTCTGTTACACACACACACACACACACACACACACTCACCCCATATTCACACACTGGAACAAATGGCAATTGGCCAGGCAAGCAATTCATTAGCATTCCGAATAGCAACACTATTTCTCTTGTGATTGTGCAGCAAGCTCATTAATGTCAACAACAAAATAGAGAGACCACAGATAAAAGTCTCAAGTCATCTGTTAGGCATTACGTGGGGTGGGAACAGAGATAAATTTTCAAAAAGAAAAAAAAATACGATGGGCATCAAAAGGCTCAGTCAATTCCAAGCAAGGAAAAGGATGACAGCCACAAAGCCATCCCAGTGAGCATTTATTTTCCTCTCCCCTTCCTGTTCCAGGCCACATATCGTTTAACAGTAATTCAAACTGCACTGCCTTCTGAAGAACTAAATGTTTCTTACAGCCTCAGACTACTACAGCCAGACGATTAACCAGGAATGTGGTCAGCCCGTATGAGAAATCCAGAATAAAGATGGTATGTCACCTCCCTCTCATACTGAAAACTTAAAAAAAAAAAAAATCAATCGGTTAGCACATGTTAGCTTTAAATATGCCTTAGAGTGAGAGACATAAAGCCAAGTCTGACCAAGAAGGAGCAAGAAGCTTTTCCAAGAGCTAGCAATGCTCTGTCGGCACAAGAATGCATGCAGCCCCGAGTGAGAATTACAAATTGGAAGCTAACAGTAGACCAGAGAATTTTAGTTCCTGACATGTGAAGTTCTGAGTATAATACTCAGGATTGCAATACGTCACTTATCTGGAATCCCGGGGGTACAGAGGGTCAGTCACAGAAGCCTCCAGATAAAGGAGGGCTTAGTGTTAATATAAATACAATTTTAAAATAGTTTGTAAAATGCCAATCCGGAAGACAGTGCTGCCTCAACCGACCCCACTCCTCAAATCTGATCTTTTCTTTGATGACTCAGGATTACAAACTTCGTACAGTACAAGGCACAGCTCCTGAGCACTATTCAGGAACGTGGGCTGTCTCCTCTGCTGACAGTGAGCCTGGCAGGTGATGCTTGGACTTGGGCTGGGCTGCACCCCACGTCGGGGGCTACCTCCTACCTCCTCTGGCCTCTTCACTTCCCATCTCCTACCCTTGAAGCCCGTGATGCTTCAACTCTGCTATGAGCGAAACAAAGACATAAGAGAACTTTGGTAGAGTCTGGTCTAAAATGATAATAGATAATTGCTTCTGGACAATCCTGGAGATCTCCTCTGCTTTAAGAATGCAGAGTATAGAGTCTATGACATCATTTTTGGCTACTTTAAGGTAAACTTTCTTCTCTTCCCAGGTAATCTGAAGCTACTGAACCTTTTAAATTAAAAAAATTCTGCAGTGACTTTATATTTTACAAAGCATGCTCCAAAGACATAAAAAATGATGATAAAGTTGCTCGTTTAGAACATGCATAATTCTCACTTAAGCATATGGTGATTCTATAGGCCAATATCTCCATTTAACACAAATAAGCCTGAGGTAGAACCCATGAAGGAACTAGCAGCAGAGCCAAGATAAAAATTCAAGAAGTACTAGTGGAAGACACGAGACCCTGCTTCAACGTGTCAGAAACAGGGAACATGCTGTAAAAGCAGCACATCGTCTGGGTATTTGCCAGGCAGAATAATGGGTGAGAACACACCTCCTGATGAACTTAATTTCCTTTTCCCCACCAAAAAGCTTACATAAAAAGAATGAAAACCATGTGCTGCCATGTACAGAAATGGAATCTGATATACAGCCTGATTTCCGGGACGTTTAGCAGAAATATCCTATCTTTACCCAAATATGTTACCTTGATCCAAAGACTGCCCAGCTGGTATTATTCCTCCTGTAATGTCATTCCTAATAACAACTTTCACCTGTTTAACACCTTACACTTTACAGCAGCAGCACAGGTTATCTCATTTGGGTTCCCAACTCGACAACGCTGTGAGGGGGTCGGGGTGAGTGGGGACTGTAGAACCCCCTCTTCATAGGCGGCAGAAGTCAGCTCGGGAGGTGATGGCAGAGCCGCATTCAAATCCTCACTTGGAGCCACACCACACACCACGCAGTTTCCTCCTACTGTTCCCAGCGCTCTCGTATCGAGACGGAGTGAAGAGCACAGAGCCATGCCTCCACGGGGTCAGGATGAACAACACAGGGAGCACGTGAGGAAGCTGGCGGGGACCCCTAGCACTCAGGACCCCTGGGTGCTCTGACCCCACCCTACCAACCTGAACTCAGTCCCACTTCTTCCCAGCACCGCCGTCCCCTGCAGTCAGGCCTGTGTCTTCATTCCCTAGGACTGCAGCCCTCACTCAACCTGCACACGCAACACAGGCTTGCCTGCTTGCCGAGGCTCTCCTGAATGGCCCCCGCTGGTGTCCTCCCGCTGGGCACTCTCTTGCTGCACCCTGATCCTGGCTTTCACCATTCAGGGTTCAGCTCAAATGTTACCTTTTCCAAGGGACCTTCTCTGGCCACCCTCCTGAAACAGCCCCGCCCCCGACCCCAGTCACCCTCCATCACGACTGCCGTCTCCTGTCTGTAGGGCATCCCTGGCTGTCTGAAGTCCTCCGCGTCGCAGAGCCTATAACAGCATCTGCAGAGAGCAGGAGCTCAATGACTACTTGTCAAATAAACTCCTTAAATGTACAGGAAGTTTCCCTTCTTTATTGTATTTCATGTCATTCTCTTTTTAAGAAAATTCAGCATAAACTTTTTTCTGAAAAATGACTACAGTTCATGCAAAATGAACTTCTTTCCTAAAGGTAAAATAGAGCACGCAGTGAATTTTAAGTTTCCTTCCCACATTAGTTTCCCAGTCCCTTTGCCCAGAAAGAAGCAATATTGCCAGATTCCTAAGCATCCTTCCAGAGACAGTCCATCCATGGACACTGTGTGTATGTGTGAGTGTGTATATGTATCCTTTTTCTTCTTATGGCCTACAAATGAAAGCATGATATATATTCTTTCTGTTTCTTGTTTTTCCTTACCATCAAGATCATTCTACTTTAGCACACATAAATCTCCCTCACTCTGATTCATCGCTACACAGTATTCCAGCATACAGATATATCAGGGTCTTATTACTGGACATTTAGTTTGCAGTCCTTTGCTCCATAAATAAGGATGCAGTGAATATGCCTGTAATGTAGCACACCTTAAAGAACATTTAAACAATATGGTTTTCCAATTGTTTTCGGAATAAGTCTAATTTTCCTCCCCTTACATTTACATCACCCACAGTTGTGGTGTTAGGTACATATGGGGTTCACAACTAGATTCAATACTTAATGATGGCCCCGTCCTGCCCCATCCTGCTCTGAGAAGGCTTGACCGTTTTTAGACATCAGCCAGCCTGTGCAGAGGAGCCTGCTTGCTATAAAATAGAGGCAGGCCTCCTGGAGAGCAGCAGCTGTTTAAAGTACAAAATAACTTTTCATAAAAGCTTTAGCAGAAAATAAAGGTGACTTCCATATCAAATGGAAATTGTAGGATAAATTTAATTACGCAAATTAACTGGAAGGCTGGGAATCCATACTGCACCTTCTGATGTTTTCTCTTACTGAAGCCACTATTTGGTACACAAGCCCTAACAAGTTTCTAAAAAGTGTCCCAGTTAATGGTCAAAAGAAAAACTCTCTAAACCTCTCAAAAGGCAGAGTCCCAGAGAAATGAACCTCATCAAATACATTGCTCATGTGTGCCTACCAGGTGCCAGGTGCCAGGGACACGTACAGCACCAATACCGTAAGGCCCTAACATGCAGCTGGCACCCAGTTGGGGGTGGGAGGCGGGGTCAGCAGGAAATTCTGCCACAATTACAATGGTGAGTACCTTCTGGATACCCATGAACTAAAGACTTGCAAAACTCCAGTGAGATAGTTGGGAGGATGACAGTGGCTTCTAGGCAGGTGCGTCCTTCCTCTTTATAAAGCTGGGACAAAGTGAGAGAGTGACATGGACTTATATATACTACCAAATGTAAAACAGATAGCTAGTGGGAAGCAGCCGCATAGCACAGGGAGATCAGCTCAGTGCTTTGTGATGACCTAGAGGGGTGGGATAGGGAGGGTGGGAGGGAGACACAAGAGGGAGGAGATATGGGGATATATGTACATGTATAGCTGATTCACTTTGTTATACAGCAGAAACTAACACACCATTGTAAAGCAATTATACTCCAATAAAGATGTTTAAAAAAACCACAGAAAACCACTGTGGAACCATTAGCAGAAAAGGCTGAAGACTGAGTTAAGCACTCTGGAGAGAAGCCAAAGTGGTAATGAATTCTAAATATCAACTGTCCAGAGGTACAATTAACACAGTAGAGGAGGGAAGAGAGGCGTGAGATGCAAGAGGAAACCAGCTTCAGTTTATTTTCAGAACAGAATGATGGCTGTAAAAGGATCTCATGGCTCTCCCAGGTTCTTTAGGTCACACTGACTTGTATGGAACAGAGTAAAGTGAGCGAATAAGACCTGGGAGTCAGAGTCACATGGCCCAACATCTTCAAGAGGCTGTTGCTACTGTCACGAAGGCGCTAATAAATGATTTCTTTTCTAGACCGTTCATTTGCACTTAATCTCGTTGGGAGAGCTGGAAGGAATCTTAGAAATAATCACCTTCAGTCTCTTCATTTTATAGATGAAGATTCCTGAGGCCCAAGAAACATGAAGTGGCTTGTCCAGGGCCTCGTAACTAAGTGACAGAACTGAGACTTGTGTCCAGGTTTCCTAATTTCCAATAGAAGCTGTTTTTCTCCTGTGCTATTTGCTTCTTGAAGCTAAACATTCCACAACTACACATCTTTTCACACTGCATTAAGGCTTAAAATGGTTACCTTGAAATCCAATGAGGAGACTGACTCCAGAAGTGAATGGAGGCCAGCCACTCATGTAATAACTGCAGAGAGGAGGCTTGAAAAATCAACTCTTCCAACAGCTCAGGAACAGTCTGGGGGGCCAGAAAAATGTGTGGAAGCTTCCTGCCCCCTAACATGGCAGGAGTGAGGTAGGTATCGTTCCGTTCTCTGGGTACTATTCCTTTCCATGCAGCAACATGATCACAAAATCAGTCAACCTTCCAGAGAACAATATCTACTTTACCACAGTCATTGAGAGTACATACAAACAACAAATGGTTTTAAATAATAAAAAGAGATAAATTAGATAAAAACGAACTCCCTGCTTTTTTCCTGTCTTCTTCCAGGCTTTCCCAGCTGATCCTTTTCTAATCTGAGGACCCATTTTGAACCCCAGCAGAGGGTGGCAGCCATCTAGCGCTCCATATGGCAGGACTAGATCCTGATCCCCAGGTGGTCCAGCCACATGAGACCTCAAGCAGGCTCCCCTGCCTCTGTTCTGTGCTAAGAGTCTGAGCCAGAACCCTGTTGCCATGCGTCACCAATCTACCACCTTAATGGATTAGACACCTCACAGACTACTTTCCAAAACAGAACTCATACGGCTTCTCTCGGAATACATACTGGACCTGCTCTCTGGTCCCTTATCCTTCAATTCCAGCCTGAGGAGCTAGTTTCACAATCCATTCCCTTTGTCCACTAATACTTTTCATAAAGGTCTGATGATGCTTATCCTTACCCATCTCAGGTGGACACAAAAGTGAAAAGTTTTGTCTAGCCATGGGGCTAAAGGTTTCCTTCATTCATAAGTCATTATCTGAAATGTAAACTAAGCCCAATTTTAATGAACAATCACTGTCTTCGGTAATTGGCAGTTGAAGGTCGAAGTTGTCTTTGACTCGTTCAACCCACGAGGATGCGCTGCTTCCCTCCAGCGGCCCTCAGCCTCGCCTGTATGTTCGCAGGCTTTAGTTCCATCTGTTCCTTAAACACACAAAGGAACAGGATGGGAAAAAAATCTTTAAATAGAACCTTCTTCCATTTAAAATTAAATAACATTCTTGCTGGGGGGAGGGGGAGGCGGGGGGAGAAACCACCCTGTAAGCATGAAATAGTTCCAAACTTGAAAAAAACATCATTTATCCCTCAGAAACCAAACCCAGTCATGTAAGACATTTAGACAAGAGTCATCTATTAGACTTGCTATTCAGAAGCCCAGAAACACAGAAGGAAAACTGCATCTTTGTGTTCAGAAGACATAATTCTGTGTCACTGACACTGCCACAGTCAGCTCAGACCTTTTCAAACCATCTCATGGAAGAGCAACACAGAGCTCTGTCTTGAGGTCACGAGACCTTCTGGAGGGGCAGAAAGCCTCTCATGTACCAGTAAGACAGGAAAACCGTCTTCTGTGCCGGGAAGGTGCTCTTCATTCTATCCCAAAGCACGTACAAAACGCAGATACAGAAGTGGTGTCATTTCAGAGCTCCCAGAGCTGTTCTTCTAGCTCTTGGAGGAGGTCATCAAGAGGACACGTCCACCGGTTGACCCTGGAGCCGGACCTGGGAACCCAGAGGCTCCTCACCCAGCCCCCGCCCTCGGAATGTGCATTCTGCTTGCCTTCCCTGTGCTAGAAGCTGCCCAAGGACGCGGCCTTGAGACAGTAAGGTGGTGTTGGGACCATCTGGACGGCCTACCTGACTGGAACCCACTTAAGGATGCTTATAAACTTTAAGACCCTGGGGGCAAGTGCAGAGATCCGCTGTGTCTCAGATGCCCAAGACAAGCCTCGTAAGTTCCCTTGCGTATTAAACCTGCCACCTACCAGTCCAGAGTGACTGCCTCTTTCTTCGGTCTCTCCTTGCCCTCCCCATATGGGGCCAGGTTGTGAACCAACACCAGTGAGTAAACCAGTAATTACAGATGGGATGGTAAGTGCTGAGAAAATACTCTGTTCCAGAAGCCAATCCAATAAACCCGCCCATAATAATCTCATTTAGTGTCAATTCAACCAATATCCCCTAAGTGCCTACGTCATGCCAGGCACACTGTCCAGAAGGAAATAAAACGGTCAGATGTCGCTGCCCTCGTGGAGCTTCACGCCAAAGGCAAATTATTCTCTAAGCAAGAAACGATGCCAATTACAGTACAGGACTGTACTTGCATTTTTTCCAAAAAAAGATGATTTGTACAGAGAGAGCACCAGTTTTTGCTGCCTCATTTTCATTTATCAGAAAGTCCTCTAAACCCACAAATTTTCATTTTCCATTTATTTGATTAGTTCACTTGGTAGTCTGGGTCACTTATCAGTTTCTATCTGTACTTAATAATTTCAAATCATGTTTATAATTTCACCAAAAATGGTCACCACTTGGTGTTATGGAAGAGTAACTATAAGCTCTACAGTGCAGAAGACAGAACACCTGTTTAATTCTGTTCACCACCATGATTTCCCGCATTTGTTATGTCAGGCACTAAGAACAGAATATTAAACAAAACCAGACAGATTCCTGCTCCCACTGAGCTTGCACTGAGATAGACATCAACTAAAGAACCACTCACTGAAAATAATCAAATAATCACACAAGCAAATCAAAACAGTCATGCACCACTATGAGGTACTCTGTGTCTCCACGGGTTCTGACCTAGTCAAAAAAGAAAAAAACTAAAACAAAACCAACAGATTTCTACTTAATACTCCGCCTCATCCAAATTTCAATGTGGCCAAGACAGTAATGGTGGCTTCACCAAGGTTAATAGCACTTAAGGTGGCAGCAAAGTGCAATGGTTCTGAGCCAAGCAGACCTCTGTTTACATCTTGGCTTTGTCAATGACTGAATGTATGACTTTGGGTAAGTTACTTAAATTTTCTAAATCTCAATGAAAAATGGGGGAAACATGACTCAATGGACATTTGCTGATTTCACGCTACTCACCAAGAACTTCCTACTTTAGGGGAAACTCCCACTGTGTGCCAGAGTGGGGACAAATAGTCCCTGTCCCTGTAAGTTAGCAGCGAAGGTCATGTGACCTAAGCCAGCCACTTGATGCTGCCAAGGGAGTGACACAGACACAGGGTCAGAGCATCCCTGTTGCAGAAGTGGTGGCAGCTGTAGGGTCCTCACCACACCTTTCCCATGGAAGCCACTTGGCATTTCCTCTGTCAGCCTTCCTTGGTGGGAACCTATTTCCCTACTATGATTCTTAAATAGCCTCCCCCTCCAGTCTGTTTGACTTTCCAATAAATTCCTTTACCCTTCAGTTATCCAGGGTCAGTTTCCACTTATTTTGTAGCCAAGAATCCTGGCTATAAGAAATGACATTATTGGAGACAGTGGAGAGGAAACACAGATGAAGCACTTAGCACAGCATCTGATATGTAAGCAGCATATTTGTGATAATTGGGTAGTAAAGCTAGATCCCGATATGCTATAAGACTTGTGATTTTGAGATCTGAAAATACTCCTGTCCAAGTTTCATGAAACAAACAATAAAGTAGCTCAAGTTAGAGCTTCACTTCAGTAACAAAGATTAAGAAGATCCTGGTTCCTATTTAAGCCTCAGTGGCCAAATACAAATAATCATCAATAAAACGTTTGTGTTTCCTGTGCCTTAAACATCTATACCCACCACTCCTACCCCAACCCCATTCCACACAGCCATGTCTGCTCATCTGTCCCCACTACCATAGTGCTCCCCAAGTCTCTGGAGAAAACATGCAAATTAATTAGAAAGTGAGGTTCCTTCTCTAGATGAAATCTTTCCTTTCTTACTTAGATAATAAATTAAAATTATTCTCATAAATGAAATGGTTTTCAACTTAGCAGTGCTCATTCAAGGGATCCTCAGTGCTGGCCAAGTATGAGCTAGAAATTTATAGTAGCATTTTTATGGGGGATGCTAACTATTAGATGTTAAAAACAGTCCAATACACATTTTTATGTAAGAGGAACCAATAAATGGAAACACAGAATCTAAGGCAAATAGCATTCAAAAGGGATCAGAGCTAGGCTTTCAATTCTCAAATTTTCTAGGGACAAAACCATTCCTAAGGAGACTAAAAATCTCTAGCAGAAGGAAAAAACCTCCTTACAAAGAAGAGCAACAACCAAGGGCTGATGAGAGCTAGTATGACAGTGAGATTGAGATCCCAACTTGGGTTGACAATCTAAAGTAAATCTTAATGTCTCTTAGAGGAAGCTGCAGACATACAGTCATTGACACCTGACAGCCCCAAATAAGCCTGGTAGACAGGAAAGTGCAAGCGTGAGGTAAAAAAGTAAGAGGTCAACAGTGTCTTTCATGCCTCCTGCTCTAATATGTTAGAAACACAACTGGGTAAGACATCAAATACCTTAAAAACACACTAGTAGTCCCCTTCCACGTACTTTAGAAGACCCAGAGGGATTTCACAGAACTAATGGGCAACTTCTGTCTATTCTCTTGTAGGGGGTATTTTTACTAAGTAATCATTGATATGTACAAAATAACATATAAAATACATAAAACATTTTGTATACATACACACCACACAAAAACACATAAAAACATAAAAGTAATGTTCATGCAAGATATTAAACTAATAATAATACAAAGTAAACACCCTTCAAACCGCCACCCCCAATATGTGAAATAGAATAGAACAGGGCCATTAAAGCTTCCTGGGGTCCCATTCCACCTGTTTTGCTGTTCCTCCATCTAAACACTCTGTAAAACAATTTGGCATTATCTTGTAAAGTAGAATTTGTCACCTTATGACCTGGCAGCTCTTCTCCCAGTACTATACTCTAGAAAAACTCTTACATATATGCTCCAGGAGATGTGTTCAAAAACTGTCATTGTTTGTAACAGGAAAGCATGGGAAACCCTTCAAATGGTTAAATTAATTATGGTGACTTCGTACAACACAACAGCATATCTTCCTATTGTGAGGGAAAGGGTAAGGAACATTCCTGGTGGACACTGTGCTGGGATGCTCAGAGGGCCCCTCAGGAAGGAAGGACCCATCAGCCTCAGCTGTCAGCCCCTTTGAGAGCTGCCCAGAGCTGGGGAAAGCCTCCTGGCCCGAGTGAACTGCCCCAGGAGACAACCTGCGGGCGAGAATGGGTGGATGGCTGCCTGGTTCCCCTCACGCACTGCAGGACAGCTCTGAAGGGACACCTCTCTGCTTCAGACCTCTGCCAAGGCAGCGGAGGCCTCTGGGGAGACTGCATCACAGCCTAGCTTCTTTTCCTCTCTCCTCCAAAGTGCACCCCACCCATCCCGGGTACCATCTGGAGACCACTCCCCAACATACTCCCTATGAGTTAATATGTGACTCAGAGTTTGCTGCTCAGGGATCTTTACTCAGGCCCTCACTTACGTCACTTACCTTACTCTTGTAATCCTTAGGATAAGCCCTATTAGGTAGATACTGTTAATCTCACTTTAGAGATGGGTTTCAGAGAAGTTGGGTAAATTGCCTAAAGTCATTCAGCTGAAATCAGGACTTGAATCAATGTTGACTCTACTAGTTTCCTAAAAGCTATGCTCTTACTATTACTCTATGGGGCCTGAGCTTAGCTTGTCTTTGTATACATTCCTAGAAGCAAAGAGAACTGCATTTCTTTTAAGGTATTCTTTGATTCAAGTCCTAATTGTAACTTTCCCCCAGAATTATCAAGGTTTTACAATACATTACAGCATATATTTATTTTACTATATATTTATATATTTATTTAACTATATATTTACATTTTACTATATAGTTATATAAAATACTATATATCTACTATATATTACAGTATAAATATATTTTACTATATATTACAGTAATACAGCATCACAATCGCTCACCAAGTCATAATGAGTCTACTGGTTTACGAACATAAGGTTAAATAAGAAATATTTAATTTTTATTGAGCTACCTCTGAGAAATCTGGCTCCACCACCTTTAACCATTCTGACCAGGATAAGGGAGAGCTGCTCAGCCTCAAATCTCACCATTGTTAGTTATGGGGGAAAGTTTAGGGCAGTACTGTCCAAAAGAAATGTAATGAAAGGAGAATATATAATTTAAATTTTTCTAGTAACCTTATTAAAATGAGTAAAAAAGAAAACTGGTGAAATTAACTTTAATAGCATATTTTACTTAACCTGACATTATCTAAAACATTATCATTTCAACATGTATAAAGTTTGTAATAAATAAAAATCCTTTTTGTATACTAAGTCTTTGAAATCTGGTGTGTGTTTTACACTCACAAGCATCTCAGTTTCGACTCATCACGTTGAAGAGCTGGAAACAAAGGGCTAAGGATGAGATGTGAGAATTTCTAGTATTTCTACTCTCCACTCTTTTCCAGGCAACAATAAAAATACTTGACATTCAGTAAGACTTGTCATAAAAAAATTTCTCTCAAATATGAAGCCTGTCTCCTTGATGATCTAGTTAAACAAGAAAGAATTTTCATTTATTTGTATTACTGAGGTCTGAGGTCCATGATGGACCAAGACGTCATTTCTTTGTCATCAGCAGACTTGGGACCATTTTGTCATCTCAGAGTATTAGTATTATTAAAACAAACAAACAAACAAACAACAAAACCCTCTTAAATGGAGGGTTGCAAGAAAGAAACAAGGTACCTTCTCTCTTCCTTTACCTTAAAATCCCCAGAATGTCCCAAAGCTCTGCCTCTGATGGTCTGAATAGCCTCCAGCAAGTCTCAATTTTTTAGGGACCTGCATTCCTAATCTACGAAGTATGAGTGTTGAATGAGAAATCTCTATAGTTCCTTCCAGAACCAACATTTTCTGACTACATGGCACAGTGTGATGAACAAACTGTCTTCTGAAAAGCAACCCAAAATTCATTTCATTGTTGTATTGCCTTTTCCTGAGAAAAAGTTGCACATTATTTACCTACCAGTGTTAAACTAAATATTGGTTCCCAAAGTCTACATCCTAATCCCTGGATTACGAGATTTTTATGTTCCTCTGTAAATATGTTACCTTACGTGGCAAAAGAGACTTAGAAGGTGTGATTACGTTAAGGACCTTGAGGTGGGGAGACTACCCTGGGTTATCTTGGTGGGCACAGGGGAACCACAAGTGTTCTTAGAGAGATGTACGAGGTCAGAGTCAGAGGACATGTAACAACAGAAGCAGAGCTTACTACATTTGTGTTGTTTTAAGACACTAAATTTATGGTAATTTGTTACAGCAGCAACAGGAAGCTAATACACCTAATATATCATGCTAGTATCATCCCAGATGGCATGTCATGTGCTTTCTTTATTAGGAGTAGATGTACTGATTTCTAACTAATCTTCCTATTTCATTAGGGTTGAAAGGTTTTATGTTGGTTCTTATATGTGAGAACAATAACAGTATATAAGTTTCAACAAAAATAGCACTGCCTCTTTCTGGAAAATATGCAGAAATATTAAATTTTTAAATTACCATTAATGAAGATAGCAAGTCTATATTAAACCAAGGCATCTAAGAGCACCTGAAGATCCACACCCCCGCCCCCCAAAAAAATCTCAAACAGGCTCCTCAGGAAATGGATAAAAAGATTACCTGGTACAGCAAAGATATCCTGTTGTCAATCAAAATCCCTTTTTTTCTCCATGGTACAGGGTTGTTGCTGGGAAGATCCAAACACTGCTCCCAGCCCCATCTGCAGCTAGATGCCCACCAACAGAGTGTGAGTAATGGAACCTATGCCACCTGCAGTCCAGGTCCTTCAAGAACCACTGCCCCCTCCATGCTCCTTCTCCTTTTACAAGCCAGACACAGAACAATTAAGATGTCTCTGGGGATGATGAAGGCACAGAATGCAAAGAGGCTGCTATGTTTCTGTGAAGAACTTACTCACCAGGAATGTGCGCCTCGGACAACTGGATAGGCAAGAAATACATCTCTTCTGTGTCTGAGCCACGATGCAACTTGGGATCATTTAGTATAGCAATTTAGGCCACTCAGACTGATACATCTATTTACATTTAAGAAAGGAGACCCAACATTCGGTTGTTGAGTTTACTTCCATGGTGACAAATTCACGGTATGTGGTAAAAATTGTAGCTTTGTGTGTAGTGAACTGACTAATCTTCTACTCACTGGGTCAATTACTCTACATGAAGGATAGTTTCCTCAGAAAATGTTTGCTGAGATGTTTATAATTCCTGGTAAAGATTTAAGGTAGTGTCAGTACTACTGGGCAATATATGATGATAAGAGAAAAATAAAAGGAATTCAAACAGAGTGAAAGGTAAATTTATCATAAACTTTTGTATAGGCATACTGAGATATAGAATGGGTGTGTGGTAAGACAGGGAAAAAGTGATACGTGGTGTATTTTAATTATTTCCATTATTTAAATCAAAGTTCATTTCCATTATTTAAATCAAAGTTCCAGTACTACAGATTGCACAAATTGTAAGGAGACCTTAAAAAACAAAAATCAAGCTATAGATTTTTCTCTAGTTCCCTCCTTTCTTTACTAAGCCCATTGGCAAATGGTTAACTTTTCCTACTTATTTCTAAGAATAAAATTTTCCCCACAGGCAGTTAATCAACAACCAGATTCCTGGAAAACTGTGATAATGTGAGGCTTCCTCACTTTCAAGGGCATTTGATGGAATCTTGCTTGAGTCAAATGTGCTTCATTTTCCCAGGCCAAGAATTAGAGAAATGGGACCTGAAATCAACCACCATCTTTTTGGGCTCGCATATTAACATTAAACATAATATATCTGGGCTTCCCTGGGGCTGCAGTGGTTGAGAATCCACCTGCCAATGCAGGGGACACAAGTTTGCACCCTGGTCCAGGAAGATCCCACATGCCGCGGAGCAACTAAGCCCGTGCACCACAACTACTGAGCCTGTGCTCTAGGGCCTGCAAGCCACAACTACTGAGCGCATGTGCCACAACTCCCGAAGCCCACATGCCTAGAGCCTCTGCTTCTCAATAAGAAAAGCCACCACAATGAGAAGCCCGTGCATTGCAACGAAGAGTAACCCACGCTCGCTGCAACTAGAGAAATTCCACGTGCAGCAATGAAGACCCAGCGTAGCCAAACATAAATTAATTTTTTTAAAAAGAAAATTGTACATAATATATCTTCTAAACACAAAAAATGGGGGAACTTCGAGACGGCAGAGGAGTAAGACATAGAGATCACCTTCCTCCCCACAAACACATCAAAAATACATCTACATGGGGAACAACGCCTACAGAACACCTACTGAACGCTGGCAGAAGACCTCAGACTTCCCAAAAGGCAAGAAACTCCCCACGTACCTGGGTAGGGCAAAAGAGTAAAGAAAAAACAGAGACAAAAGAATACTGACGGGACCTGAACCTCTGGGAAGGAGCTGTGAAGGAGGAAAAGTTTCCACGCACTAGGGAGCCCCTTCACTGGTGGAAAAAAGGGGGTGGGTGGAGGGGGGAAGCTTCGGAGCCACGGAGGAGAGCACAGCAACAGGGGTGCGGAGGGCAAAGCGGAGAGATTCCCGCACAGAGGACCGGTGCCAACCAGGACTCACCAGCCCGAGAGGCTTGCCTGCTTACTCGCCAGGGTGGGAGGGGACTGGGGGCTGAGGCTCGGGCTTCGGAGGTCAGATCGCAGGGAGAGGACTGGGGTTGGCTGCGTGAACACAGCCTGAAGGGGGCTAGTGCACCACAGCTAAATGGGAGGGAGTCCGGGAGAAAATCTGGACCTGCAATATGAGGCAAGAGACCATTGTTTCTGGGAGCGGGAGGAGAGAGCATTCCTTCCCCGACTGCCCACAGAAGGGAAAGCACCATCTAAACCAGCTCCAGAGACGGGCACGAGCTGTGGCTATCAGGTAGGACCCCAGAGGCGGGCATGAACCACTAACACTGCTGCTGCAGCCACCAAGAAGCCTGTGTGCAAGCACACGTCACTATCCATAACCACCACAGGAGCCTGTACTGCCCGCCACTGCCAGGGTCCCATGATCCAGGGACAGCTTTCCCGGGAGAACACATGGCGTGCCTCAGGATGTTGCAACGCCACGCTGGCCACTTCCACCGCAGGCTCGCTTTGCATTCCAATTATAACTACCGTACCCCTCCCTCCCCCTGGCATGAGTGAGCCAGAGCCCCAATCAGCCGCTGCTTTAACCCCATCCTGTCTGGTTGGGAACAGAAACCTGAGGGCAACCTACACACAGAGGTCAGGGCAAAACCAAAGCTGAACCCCAAGAGGCATGCAAACAAAGAAGAGAAAAGGAAATTTCTCTGTGCAGACTCAGAAGCAGTGGATTAAATTCTCACAATCAACTTGATGTACCCTGCAGTTGTGGAATTCCTGAATAGTAAAAGAATCATCACAAATTGAGGTGATGGACTTTGGGACCAACCGTAGACTTGGGGTTTCCTGTCTGTGACTGACTTGTGTCTGATTTTTATGTTTATCTTAGTATACTTTTTAGTGCTTGTTATCACTGGTGGATTTGTTTCTTGGTTTTGTTGCTCTCTTCCTTTTTCTTCTTTTATTACTTTTTAATTTTTTAATTTAAATAACTTTTTAATTTTAATTATTTTATTTTATTTCATTTTTAATTGTTTTTTCTTTCTTTTCTTTTCTCCCTTTTCTTCTGAGCCGTGGGGCTGATAGGCTCTGGGTGCTCCGGCCTGATGTCAGGTCTGAGCCTCTAAGGTGGGAGAGCCGAGTTCAGAACACTGGACCACCAGAGACCCACCGGCCCCACCTAATATCAATCGGCAAGAGCTCACCCAGAGATCTCCGTCTCAACACTGAGACTGATCTCCAACCAACGGCCAGAAAGCTCCAGTGCTGGATGTCCCATGCCAAACAACTAGCAAGACAGGAACACAATCCCATCCATTAGCAGAGAGTCTGCCTAAAATCATACTAAGTTCACAGACACTCCAAAACACACCACGACATGTAGCCCTGCCAACCAGAAAGACAAGATCCAGGCCCACCCACCAGAACACAGGCACCAGTCCCCTCCACCAGGAAGCCTATACAACCCACTGAACGAACCTTACCCACTGGGGGCAGACACCAAAAAAAAAAAAAAAAAAAAAAAAAAAAAAAAAAACGGGAACTACAAACCTGCAGCCTTCAAAACGGAGACCCCAAACACAGTAAGTTAAGCAAAATGAGAAGACAGAGGAATATGCAGCAGATGAAGGAGCAAGATTAAAACGCACCAGACCAAACAAATGAAAAGGAAACAGGCAGTCTACCTGAAAAAGAATTCAGGGTAATGATAGTAAAGATGACCCAAAATCTTGGAAATAGAATGGAGAAAATACAAGACACTTTTAACAAGGACCTAGAAAAACTAAAGAGCAAACAAACAATGATGAACAACACAATAAAGGAAATTAAAAATTCTCTAGAAGGAATCAATAACAGAATAACTGAGGCAGCAGAATAGATAAGTGGCCTGGAAGATAAAACAGTGGAAATAATTACCACAGAGCATAATAAAAAAAAAAGAATGAAAATAATTGAAGAAAGACTCAGAGACTTCTGGGACAACATTAAACACACCAACAATCGAATTATAGGGGTCCCAGAAGAAGAAGAGAAAAAGAAAGGGACTGAGAAAATATTTGAAGAGATTATAGTTGAAAACTTCCCTAACATGGGAAAGGAACTAGTCAATCAAGTCCAGGAAGCACAGAGAATCCCATACAGAACAAATCCAAGGAGAAACACACCGAGACACATAGTAATCAAACTGACAAAAATTAAATACAAAGAAAAAGTATTAAAAGCAGCAAGGGAAAAGCAACAAACAACATACAAGGGAATACCCATAAGGTTAACAGCTGATCTTTCAACAGAAACTCGGCAAGCCAGAAGGCAGTGGCAGGACATATTTAAAGTGATGAAAGGGAAAAACCTGCAACCAAGATTACTCTACCCAGCAAGGATCTCATTCAGATTCGACAGAGAAATTAAAACCTTTACAGACAAGCAAAAGCTAAGAGAATTCAGCACCACCAAACCAGCTTTACAATAAATGCTAAAGGAACTTCTCTAGGCAGGAAACACAAGAGAAGGAAAAGACCTACAATAACAAACCCAAAACAATTAAGAAAATGGTAATAGGAACATACATATTGATAACAACCTTAAATGTAAATGGATTAAATGCTCCCACCAAAAGAAATAGACTAGCTGAATGGATACAAAAACAAGACCTCCCATATATATTCTGTCTGCAAGAGACCCACTTAAGACCTAGGGACACATACAGACTGAAAGTGAGGGGATGGAGAAAGACATTCCATGCAAATGGAAATCAAAAGAAAGCCGGAGTAGCAATTCTCATATTAGACAAAATAGACTTTAAAATAAAGACTATTACAAGAAACAAAGAAGGACACTACATAACGATCAAGGGATCAATCCAAGAAGAAGATATAATAATTGTAAATATTTATGCACCCAACATAGGAGCACCTCCATACACGCAGGCATATGCTAACAGCCATAAAAGGGGAAATTGACAGTAACACAGCAATAGTAGGGGCTTTAATGCTCTGCTTTCACCAAAGGACAGATCCAAAATGAAAATAAATAAGGAAACACAAGCTTTAAATGACACATTAAACAAGACGGACTTAACTGATATTTATAGGACATTCCATCCAAAAACAACAGAATACCCTTTCTTCTCAACTGCTCATGGAACATTCTCCAGGATAGATTATATCCTGTGTCACAAAACAAGCCTTGGTAAGTCAGAGAAAACTGAAATCATATCAAGTATCTTTTCCAACCACAATGCTATGAGACTAGATATGAATCACAGGAAAAAATCTGTAAAAAATACAAACACATGGAAGCTAAACAATACACTACTAAATAACCAAGAGATCACTGAAGAAATCAAAGAGGAAATCAACAAATACCTAGACACCAATGACAATGAAAACACGACAACCCAAAACCTATGGGATGCAGCAAAAGTAGTTCTAAGAGGGAAGTTTCTAGCAATACAATCCTACCTCAAGAAATAAGAAAAATCTCAGATAAACAACCTAAACTTATACCTAAAGCAATTAGAGAAAAAAGAGCAAAAAACCCCCAAAGTTAGCAGAAGGAAAGAAGTAATAAAGATCAGATCAGAAATAAATGAAGGGCTTCCCTGGTGGCGCAGTGGTTGAGAGTCCACCTGCCGATGCAGGGGACACGGGTTCGTGCCCCGGTCCGGGAGGATCCCACATGCCACGGAGCGGCTGGGCCCGTGAGCCATGGCTGCTGAGCCTGCGTGTCCGGAGCCTGTGCTCCACAATGGGAGAGGCCACAACAGTGAGAGGCCCGCGTACCACAAAAAAAAAAAAAAAAGAAAAAGAAAGAAATGAAAAAGAAATGAAGGAAACGATAGCAAAGATCAATAAAACTAAAAGCTGGTTCTTTGAGAAGATAAACAAAATTAATAAACCACTAGCTAGACACATCAAGAAACAAAGGGAGAATACTCAAATCAACAGAAGTAGAAATGAACAAGAAGAAGTAACAACTGACACTGCAGAAATACAAGAAATCATGAGAGATTACTACAAGCAACTCTATGCCAATAAAATGGACAACCTGGAAGAAATGGACAACTTCTTAGAAAAGCACAACCTTCTGAGACTGAACCAGGAAGAAATAGAAAATATGAACAGACCAATCACAAGCACTGAAATTGAGACTGTGATTAAAAATATTCCAACAAACAAAAGCCCAGGACCAGATGGCTTCACAGGCAAATTCTATCAAACATTGAGAAGAGCTAACACCTATCCTTCTCAAACTCTTCCAAAATATAGCAGAGGGAGGAACACCCCCAAACTCATTCTATGAGGCCACCATCACCCTGATACCAAAACCAGCCAAATATGTCACAAAAAAAGAAAACTACAGACCAATATCACGGGTGAACATAGACGCAAAAATCCTCAACAAAATACTACCAAACAGAATCCAAAAGCCCATTAAAAGGATCATACAACATGATCAAGTGAGGTTTATCCCAGGAATGCAAGGATTCTTCAATATATGCAAATCAATCAATGTCATACACCATATTAACAAATTGAAGGAGAAATACCATTTGATCATCTCAATAGATGCAGAAAAAGCTTTCAACAAAATTCAACACTAATTTATGATAAAAACTCTCCAGAAAGTAGGCATAGTGGGAACTTACCTCAACATAATAAAGGCCGAATATGGCAAACCCACGGCCAACATCATTCTCAACAGTGAAAAACTGAAACCATTTCCTCTAAAATCAGGAACAAGATAAGGATGCCCACTCTAGTTTTGGAAGTTTCAGCCATAGCACTCAGAAAAGAAAAAGAAATAAAAGGAATCCAAATCGGAAAAGAAGAAGTAAAGCTGTCACTGTTTGCAGAGGCATGATACTATACATAGAGAATCCGAAAGATGCTACCAGAAAACTACTAGAGCTAATCAATGAATTTCGTAAAGTAGCAGGATACAAAATTAATGCACAGGAATCTTTTGCACTCCTATACACTAATGGTGAAAAATCTGAAAGAGAAATTAAGGAAATGCTCCCATTTACCACTGCAACAAAAAGAATAAAATACCTAGGAATAAACCTACTTAAGGAGACAAAAGACCTGTATGCAGAAAACTATAAGACACTGATGAAAGAAATTAAAGATGATACAAACAGATGGAGAGATATACCATGTTCTTGGAATGGAAGAATAAACATTGTGTAAATGACTATACTAACCAAAGCAATCTACAGTTTCCAAGCAATCCCTATCAAACTACCACTGGCATATTTCACAGAACTAGAACAAAAACTTTCACAATCTGTATGGAAACACAGAAGACCCGGAATAGCGAGCGCAATTTTGAGAAAGAAAAACAGAGCTGGAGGAATCAGGCTCCCTGACTTCAGGCTACACTACAAAGCTACAGTAATCAGGACAGTATGGTACTGGCACAAAAACAGAAATACAGATCTATGGAACAGGATAGAAAGCCCAGAGATAAACCCATGCACATATGGTCACCTTATCTTTGATAAAGGAGGTAAGAATATACAATGGAGAAAAGACAGCCTCTTCAATAAGTGGTGCTGGGACAGCTACATGTAAAAGAATGAAATTAGAACTCTTCCTAACATCATACACAAAAATAAACTCCAAATGGATTAAAGACCTAAATGTAAGGCCAGACACTATCAAACTCTTAGAGGAAAACATAGGAAGAACACTCTTTGACATAAATCACAGCAAGATTTTTTTGATCCACCTCCTAGAGTAATGGAAATAAAAACAAAAATAAACAAATGGGACCTAATGAAACTTAAAAGCTTTTGCACAGCAAAGGAAACCATAAACAAGATGAAGAGACAACCCTCAGAATGGGAGAAAATATTTGCAAATGAATCAACGGGCAAAAGATTAATCTCCAAAATATATAAACAGCTCATGCAGCTCAATATCAAAAAAACAAACAACCCAATCCAAAAATGGGCTGAAGACCTAAATAGACATTTTTCCAAAGAAGATATACAGATTGCCAACAAACACATGAAAGGATGCTCAACACCACTAATCATTAGAGAAATGCAAATCAAAACTACAATGAGGTATCACCTCACACCAGTCAGAATGGCCATCATCAAAAAGAGAGGGTGTGGAGAAAAGGGAACCCCTTCTGGAGAGGGTGTGGAGAAAAGGGAACCCTCTTGCACTGTTGGTGGGAATGTAAACTGATAAAGCCACTGTGGAGAACAGTATAGAGGTTCCTTAAAAAACTAAAAATAGAACTACCATAAGACCCAGCAATCCCACTACTGGGCATATACCCTGAGAAAACCATAATTCAAAAAGAGTCATGTACCACAATATTCATTGCAGCACTATTTACCATAGTCAGGACATGGAAGCAACCTAAGTGTCTATTGACAGATGAATGGATAAAGAAGATGTGGCACATATATACAATGGAATATTACTCAGCCATAAAGAGAAACAAAATTGAGTTATTTTTAGTGAGGTGGATGGACCTAGAGTCTGTCATACAGAGTCAAGTAAGTCAGAAAGACAAAAACAAATACCGTATGCGAACACATATATATGGAATCTAAAAAAAAAAAAAAAGGGTTCTGATGAACCTAGGGGCAGGACAGGAATAAAGACACAGACGTAGAGAATGGACTTGAGGACACGGGGAGGGGGAAGGGTAAGCTGGGATTAAGTGAGAGAGTGGCATGGACTTATATACACTACCAAATGTAAAATAGATAGCTAGTGGGAAGCAGCCACATAGCACAGGGATATCAGCTCGGTGCTTTGTGACCACCTAGAGGGGTGGGATAGTGAGGGTGGGAGGGAGACGCAAGATGGAGGGGATATGGGGATATGTGTATACACATTGCTGATTCACTTTGTTGTACAGCAGAAATTAACAGAACATTGGAAAGTAATTATACTCCAATAAAGATACTTAAAAATAAAAAAATAAAAACAAAAAACAGATAACAATGCAGCAACTCTCCGTGTTTCCCTTTGGAAACAGATTTCTTAATTTAAGCACTTAATTAGATATAATATAAGAGGTACCTACAATCCAAGAATTCATTATAGGCTGTTAGCAGTATGAATATTTTATAGATTCTCATGGATGAGTCATCAAAAGAGTATATATTTATATTAATAATAGGGAACATGATGTAGTTTCTAGAGCATGGTTGTTTTCTTTTAGATCAAGCTCTTAAAGATATAAAACACCTCATAAACAGTATGAACATTGCTTAAAGGCTATATCCACACTTATCACCCTAAACCTTTCTGCTACACTTGGATAAATCAGCAGTTTGCTTTGGAAGCTAACCATTAGCAGAAGCACAGCTTGGTCATTTAGCCTTCCCCCTGCAGGCCTGAAAGATGGAATGACAGTTTCTAGGTCTGTAATTATATCAACAGACGTGGTTACCTGTTTATAAATTATCTGAACTCTGGAGCATAAAGACTTAAAGAAACTTCACTGTATAAAAAAGAAAGTTTTTTTTTTTAATTGGGGTGTAGTTGCTTCACAATGTTGTGTTAGTTCTGCTGTAGAGAAAAACGAATGAGCTATACGTATATATATATCAAAAAACATCAAAAACAAACAAAAAAACCTCAAAAACAGACTAGATACATAATACGATGCAGAAAAGGCAGTTTCATTTTTATTTAAGAGGAAAACAAGGCCACAAAGTTAAATAATTTTCCCGAGACACCAAAACAAGGGCATAAACAGGATCAAAAGCTGCTTGCCTTTCTTGTCTTTTCTGTCTTTCCCTCTGCCTATGTCTGAGGAAACAGTAGAACAAAAAGGGTGCTGGACTGAGACTCAGAACACCTGAGTGAAGCTGCAGCAATGCCACCATCCTGCTGCACAACCTTGCAGAGCCCCTTCACGTCCCCAGGCCTCAGTTTGCTCACCTGTACAGAAGTAGGAGCTCTAAGGTCCTTGCAGGTTTCAAGTTCTACAATTTCATAAAATTACATTTTATCTTAAATACTGTAACTAAGAAGATTTTTTGGTCACAGGAAATGATACATACCTTGAGTTGGCATAAGTAATTTCAATAACAAAGCAAGGTTCATTCAGCTTGCTATAAGTTTTATACATATACAGTAACCTATTTTAACAAGCCCCTATGTGAAGACCGTAACTTAAAACCTAGCATATAGCAAGGAACCTCCTACACAGGACAAAACAGAATCATAACGATTATCAGTAGAGTATAGTTGATCATTTATATTACAGTCCAGTTAAAGCAAATATATATGTGCTAATGTCATCACCATGTGAGTTAAGTCCTTTACTGTAGAAAGACCAAAAAAGTGGCTTCCAAATAGAGCACAACAAATAAATTCCAAGATGTTTAAAAGGATATGCACATCTATCTGTCAAGGTGAATTTTCTTCAAATGCACTGGGTTTATTTGGCAATGTTTAGTGTTTGTCTTTAAGTGGATATTTACTCTTAGAGTGGAATTATTCACCAATTGCAAGAACTTTTACAATAGCATAGCCAACAGCTTTCCCAAGGGTGTAAAAATCTTACAAAGTAGAAACTTATAAACAGTATTTCATCTCAATCTTTTTCCATCTAACCAAAAAAGAATCACGAACATGTCTTGAATGTGAAACACTATGTTCACAGGACCATTTATGGAACGTAGGATTTTTTGCCTACAAATTATACGAAAATTATGTGAAAGAACTGAAAATAAAAGCAAAAACAAACTCTTTCAGATCCCATTCGTTTTAACATTTTATTTCCCAGGACAGAATATTTCCCAGGAACCCTGAGGTTGATTTCCAGTACTCGGAATGGCACGCACTGCCGCCAGGCACTGTGCTACCTATCACTCATCCATCTGCAGAGGAAGCTGAGACAACCTACTTGTAACTAATGGTTCTTTCTACTGTTTAAGATCATCTGGAAAAAGATGCAACTACTTGTAAGTCTCTTTCTCTGATCCATATTCTCCCCAGTAACTTCAAAATATGACCTGGAGAGTTCAGTAAACTATCCTGAGCCCATAGAGAACAGCAGTGATGAAAGATGGAGGGGGAACTGTCTGGGGAACCTCCGGCTACTTATGCTCTCTAAGTTTCAGTTTTCAATTCTGTAAAATAGACACATTTTATGTGCCCCTGTATGTATATGTAAGTAAACTACTTACAGGTTCTTCTCAGAGTTACAAGATGGAAATCACTTAAAATGTTAAGGTATATACTCCTATACCTTAAGTGATACTCTTTACAAGAGGCACTCTATTGTTTCATGCACTGCTTGCCAGGGCAATTTTCACGTTCTCCTAAAATGTCTTTCTCTCTTTTCTGAGACTATCTTGATTTTCGTGCTTTTCTGAGGACAAGAACTGTGAGAAATCCTAGCTGGAAAACTCTTTTATTTGCCGCTGGTTAAGAGCTGGGTGAAATGTCCTTTAATTCTCTGCTGCTAGCACTGCACCAATCAGAAGGCAATGCTACCACAGGGCCTGAGCTCCCTCACTGTTCCTCTGGCTACAGGGTCTTTTCCCCTTGAAGAATGGACCAAGGCAGAGATTTTTCTGGTGCACATTCTGTGGCTTGTAAGACAGAGTGCAGCTCACTGACCAACACGTGAACGACTCTGCAGCTACACAGACCCACCCACTCAGGAAGGGCTTACCTAGAATTAGACTGTATTATTGGCCCCTCCAAGGCACCTGAAGATGCTCAATCAGATTTTCAAGAGGTTGAAATCAAAATTGCTTTCCTTCAATTCTTCATTATCACTAGAATGTTTGAACTCTGAGGGGATCAAATATTTACATTTCAAGGAAAAGTTTGAAACAAACTTCTAATAATACAAACAATTAATGTGCCTTTTTTGTTGGTGTAAATAATCACCCACAGAAGACAGACTCCCATGTAGAGAATTCCATTGGAAGTGGAATTCTTGGTTAAAATAAACAACATGAAACGACTGCCACAGAAGAACAGGTGACTATAGTACAATGGATGCTATTTCTAAAAGGCCAGTTGCTAATCTTCCGTTTTTTGTTTGTTTGTTTGTTTACAAAAAGTAAAAAAAACATGAGTGTGTTTCTATTAAGAATATATAACACTAAGCCTAAAAATTAGTAAGTAAACCTTGCATTTGAAAACTACATGAATAGAAATGAACGCAATTGAATCTCAAAGCAATCATTTTCAGATTTTGGCCTGAAGTATACTGACAATGAATTTCACATTAATCAAAGTGCTTTTAACCCTGAAAATATTGCAATATCACTAGCCTGTTCTTAAAATTGTGGTGATGATTTCAAAAAGCAGCTGATTCATTAAAAAGGAACTTCCTGGCAGATAAGATCTAAAACAAAGACGCCAAAAAGATGAAAAAGCAAAAAGCAAAGCAAAGCATAATGTACCAAAATGTTGCTTCCCAATTGAAAACAAATACATTTCTGTCTTCTCTTCAAACACTGACTTTACTGCCACTGAAATAAAGATCATTTGCTTTATTCCGAACATTTTTTTCTCTTACTAGACTATAAATGGAGAATTTCCCTTTAGGAGAGGGCCGGTTCTGGGAAGATGAACTTCAACAGTGGGAAACCTTAAATCCTAAGTGTAAAGGATAATAAGCGTATCTCAATGCTTCCTGCACTCTTTGCATTTCCATCTCAGTCCTGCCCAGTTACTGAGAGGCCTCCTATGCAGTCCTACTGCTTCCATTGCCTCTATTCCACCCCATTTTGCTTTTGTACAATACACCATCCATAGTATCTCTGTCCTGCTTAATATTTAAAAGCTGAAATTTTAAAAAATAACACACATAAAGTTAGAAGGAAAGCTAGAAAAAATATAAGCAGCATATATGACAGACAAGGGTAAAAGAAAAAATCCTTAAAATACAAATTTTTAGACATCAATTAGAAAAAAGATAAAAATCCCAACTTATAAGTTAAATAACTTATAGCATATATAATGAAGTACAGTGCAAGCATGAACATTCTATTGAAATATATATTGACATGTGAAGATTTACCATATGACCCAGCAATCCAACTGCTGGACATATACTTGGAGAAAACCATAATTCAGAAAGACATATGCACCCCAATGTTCACTGCAGCACATGGAAGCAACCTAAACGTCCATCAACAGAGGAATGGATAAAGATGATGTGGTACATATATACAATGGAATATTACTCAGCCATAAAAATGAATGAAATTGTGCCATTTGCAGAGACGTGGATGGACTTAGAGGCTGTCATACAGAGTGAAATAAGTTAGAAAGAGAAAAACAAATATTGTATAATATCGCTTATATGTGGAATCTAGGAAAATGGTACAGATGAACTTATTTGCAAAGCAGAAATAGAGACACAGATGTAGAGAACAAACGTATGGACACCAAGGGGAAAGGGGTGGGTGAGATGAACTGGGAGACTGGGATTGACATGTATACACTACTGATACCGTGTGTAAAACAGATAACTAACAAGAACCTGCTGTATACCACAGGGGACTCTACTTGGTGCTCTGTGGTGACCTAAATGGGAAGGAAGTCCAAAAAAGAGGGGATACATGTAGACGTATAGCTGATTCACTTTGCTGTACAGCAGAAACTAACACAACGTTGCAAAGCAACTATACTCCAATAAAAATTAATACACACACATTCACACACGCGCGCGCGCGCGAAAGGGAAAAGCAGACCACAACCACTGAATCCAGGTTCATTACAGCTGTTGTAAAGCCCTAAAGAAGGCGGCATGTGCTGTATCTCTCTGGGGCGGGGTGAGTGCACCCTGCCTGTAGGAGGAGGGAAACCCTCAGGAACAGGAGAGAGAAGAATGGTTGCTGTAGTACAGCACACGAGTATTGTATGTGGAGAAATGGAGTATCTGTGACCAAAACTATCACAGACTGTATTAGTTTTCACAAAATGCCTACCCTGCAACCTACTCCCACGGTTTCTGAGGAAACCGTCCTACCCCTGCATGGATGTGGCCGTCGCCGTGTAACGTGCGCTGGCGAGCAGAATGAGAGTAGATATGCACGTTGCATGGGGAGCGTTCAGTGCGTTGTGTGGTTGGCTCAGCCTCTGTTCTTCTTTCTAACACAGGAACGGGCTTGTCTGCAGAGGGACCGCTCCTCCAGGCTGGGCCTCTGATGAGAAGACACTGGAGCACTCGGCCATATCCACCCCAAAGGGACATGAACACCTAATTTAAGTCACCGAGATTCTGGAGGTGTTGGTTACATAGCAAAGCTATGTAAGGAACACAATATATAATATTATAGTATAATATCATAATGTTTTATATAGTAATGTATAATTACATAATATAATGGGATAATATTATATCCCAATATTATATTATATATTCCATAATATATAATAATATAAATACATGATGCAATGCTATTCCATAAAATGTTATTATGGGAGAATTTTTTTCTCTTATTTTACTTGTCATTTCCTAATTTTTCTACCATAACTCTGTATGACTTAATCACATGGTAGTTCAAAAAAAGAAACAGGATAGCTCAACAAGCTAGAAGGATTCACTTTAACTTGACTGAATATGTTACAATAGCTAAAGAAATACTCATTGTCAGCTATTTGTCAGCCAAGGACGAAGAGCAAAAAAGCCACATGCAGGAGCATTGGCAGTGTCCCTACACACACAGTCCAGGTGGGGAGAAGCCTTAGCTAGTGGGCTTGGATATATTTTGGCTCAGCTGGCAATCTCCTGGCAGCTCAGGAACTCTGAGGGTGGTGGTCCATTGGCAAACTCATCTCCATGGGAAATGGCTACACTGAGCTGCCTTAGATCAATGACATGAAACATTCATCTAAATAACTCCCTTTGTCCTGATGCCACCCCAGCTAAATAATGTTTTGAGTACTATATGGTTTCTTCGTAGTTTCACCGAGTGGGAAAAAACGTGCTGATAAAATAGGCTCAGATAAGATGTACGTTGAGTTAATAAATTGGCATAGATTTCTTTTTTAGGAGAGAGCGACGAGAGATCATTCAAAAAAAAATTCCTCATACTCCTCGTCCTCCCTTTCCCAGGAAACCCACTCTCCTTCCTAACCCACAGCAGCACCACCGGGCGCACTGCTCTGCTCATGGCTCAAGTTTAAGACCTCCCCACACAGAGGCACAGAAGCTCCAGGAAACCTTCTCCGGGATTCTCCACAGCAACAAGTGAGTAGCAGATCCTCAAAAAACAGCTGTGCAAGTGACTGCTGACCACAGTAATTTGGCAGTTTCAGGCCAGGGAGGTTTAGGGTTTTTAGGCAGCAGCCCCGCAGCAAACACATTTACTACTATTGCCAGGCAGAGTTATGAGCACTGTTTCATGAATTACCTCATTAAGACAAAATGTACAGGACTGTGAGATAGATAACCATCACCACTCCATAGTTCCAGATGAGACAGAAAGGCTCAGACGGCTGCAACATTCCCAAGGTCAGAAGTGGCACAGCTGGAATTCAGAGCCCACAGGTTTATTGGTCTTATGTGTATTGCCTTCTGCTAATTTTAGATCATTATAGTAATGTAAGACTCACTAGAAATGTCAAAAATGTCATAAGATAGAGAAGAATTATTACACTCCTCCCCAAAAGAATACAGTGTGAGACTGGAAAATCTGGAACAGGACGTAAGAGCCCCAAAGAGGCATACTTGAATAAACAAAGTCAGTTACCTGCGATGGCCTACAGAGGGCAGGAACTGTGGTTTTTGTCTGGTCGAGCACAACAGGAAAGTTTTGGGCTAGAGCTTAATTTCTAAGGACAGACGGGGCTTTGCCACCAACATCCTCTTCCTCTGCTCCTGGCCCAGGTAACAAACAACCTTGCTGCTGTAATGACAATTATTTAAAGAATATTTATTTACAATCTTGGCAAAGGTGCCCAGCCTCACCCTGGAGGTAGGGGAAGTGGGAAAGAGACCGAGGAATCACGTCTAATTCACAGTTTAATGGGCTCACTTTAATCCTCAGACTTACTCTCTTCCTCCTTTACACTTAAGGCAATGAGAAAATAATTATAATAGCATTCCTCAAAGTTGCAGGGAAAGGCCTGAAAAAAAGAGTGAGAAAATCTCCAGCGAAGCTCAGTATAGGCCTGAGTGTACTCATCTGTATAGAAGTAGGAGCTCTAAGGTCCTTGCAGGTTTCAAGTTCTACAATTTCATAAAATTACATTTTATCCTAAATACTGTAACTAAGAAGATTTTTTGGTCACAGGAAATGATACATACCTTGAGTTGGCATAAGTAATTTCAATAACAAAGCAAGGTTCATTCAGCTTGCTATAAATTTTAAACCCATATATAGTAACCTATTTTAACAAACCCCTATGTGAAGACCACAACTTAAAACCTAGCATATAGCAAGGAACCTCCTACACAGGACAAAACAGAATCATAACGATTATCAGTAGAGTATAGCTGATCATTTATATTACAGTCCAGTTAAAGCAAATACATGTGTGCTAATGTCATCACCATGTGAGTTAAGTCCTTTACTGTAGGAAGACACAAACAGAGCAGCTTCCAAATAGAGCACAACAAATAAATTCCAAGATGTTTAAAAGGATATACACATCAATCTGTCAAGGTAAATTTTCTCCAAATGCACTGGGTTTATTTGGTAATGTTTAGTGTTTGTCTTTAAGTGGGTATTTACTCTTAAAGTGGATTACAAGGGTGCCTACCACTCTCTCCTCACTTGCCACTGTGCAAGCACCGAACATGTCTTCAGGTGTTGGCTCCAGGCCCAGGGTTTTAAAAAACAGTAAGTTAGGTTTCTCCGTAGATAAACTTCTAACTTTCAACCTTAGCAGCACTTCTGGGTAGAACCATCATTAATGAGTTGAAGATCAACCAGTTGTGTCTCTATGTTTTTCAAGTTTTTACTCCAATCTTCAGTAAGAAATTACATTTTCATCCTGACCTGGTATATATAAGGTACACATATGTATCTGAAACAAAAGTTTCAGGAAGTAATACTTACCTGTCCTATGTGGACTACATTTTTTTTCTATTCCACTTTAATGAAAGAAATGCTAGCCACAAAGCACTAGATTAACTTAATGGATCATTAATAATGGATATTAACCTGCCATTTGAAAAGCACTGGTCTAGATTAATCAGTTCTAAAAACTCAATTTTAGGGCATTTATTTTATTAATGTATTCATGTATGTGTTTGTTTATTGTCCATCTACAAATTCAAACACTTTAAGGAAAGACAATAATCTGTTATTCTTTGAATCATCTGAATTCAGATTGTTCAAGAAAGGTAAGCACTCTACAAATTCTAAATTGCCTAGCTTGTAAGCTGACAATAATTTTAAAATACAGTTTATTTCTAGAGTCTTAGTCTTATATGCTAAATATAACAGAATTTTTTTAAAAGGAAAATCACTTGGAAGTGTTTCTGGACACAGGTATCAATCCATGCGCTGTCTCAGTGGTTGTAATCAGCCTGGCTGCCGTTCCACAGCCTGTGA
Source organism: Hyperoodon ampullatus (assembly GCF_949752795.1). Classification (NCBI taxonomy): domain Eukaryota; kingdom Metazoa; phylum Chordata; class Mammalia; order Artiodactyla; family Ziphiidae; genus Hyperoodon; species Hyperoodon ampullatus. The sequence goes on from NC_136933.1 coordinate 2,366,823, forward strand.
CAAGTACCACTTACTAATAACCCTGTTCTTCCACTGATCCCCATGCAGTCAGTCTTCAGTGTCTATCTCATTTCTCTAGGCAGGTACCCCCAAACTGGAGCTGGCACATAAGTTCATTCAACAAGTATGTACTGAGACCCTACTATGTGCAGGCGCTGTTCTAGGTCTGGCTGGGCATGGCTGTAAAAATATAAAGCACCTACCCTCAGGGAACATACATTTTAGTGAGGGAAGCAGCCAGTAAGAGAATGAGCAAGAACACGCATAATGCCGGGCTGCCAAAGTGCTCTGAAGAACTGCAGCGGGGGAGACGGGGCGGGGAGGGCAGGGGTAAGTGCTGGCTGGCCGGGGACGCACGGCGCCAACGCTGGTCAGAGCGTCAGTGGGGAGAACCGGACCTGCTTAGCTAGTCCAAGACTGTGATTTATCAGACATTAAATGGTTCACAGATTGCTGGAAAGGCCAAAGGAAAAGTCCAGGTTGCGTGTCCAGGAAATACCCCCAGAGCTCTAGTGCAGAAGTGGACCGCCACGGAGCCACCGGCCTTACCACGATCAGGTCGGAGCTGCCACCAGAACCACCTGGACTGCAACACAACCTGCACCCCACATCCTGCCTCAGGGATGCACAGAGACGTCTGCCACAGAAGCCACAGAAAAATGAACCGCCAGCAGAAATGGCAGAGTCACCGCAAGTGGACTTGGCCTCCTTGTGGCCCAGGTTCACCTGGCACATTTCACACGGCGTGTCTGATGGTTAAACCTAAATCACAGACTGAAACCACAGCAGAAGGGGTGAGGGAAGTCGTTTTCACCTTTCTAGGCACTGCAGTGGCACAGATGCAGTAGAATACGTGGGCAGGCCAACATATTCCTAAGGAGGAGGAGCTAATGAAGGGAGAATGTCCCAGGTGTGTGCAGCAATAAGGGGCCCAGGGCAGAAGGCGCTGCGGGTATTCACTCAGCAGCAAGAAGGCCAGGTGGCTCAGCCTGGGCAGTGAGGGAAAAACTGGCAAGAGATGAGGTGGAGCGGGGGACACTGCTGGAACCAGACCTTGCAAGCCCTGTAGGCTTTGATAAGGAGTTTAAATTTATTTTCTAGGTGTTGAGGGAAGTTATGGGATGAAGGGTTTTAAGCAGAGGAGTAGCATGATCAGAATACCCTTTGTGACAGACCAATCTAGTTATAGAGACTATTCTTCATCTGATTTGAATCAATGGCTTAAAAATACACAGTTTTAAAACAGCTAATTTGATCTTGTACAGAATGAGAGTTTTATAAATCACAACAAAGGCCCCCAAGGTAACATCTCTCCATCTCTGTGTTTAGCGCAGACAGTGTGTGAGCACAGCCATCTCTGCCTTCTCCAGGACCGAGCTGGGGGCACAGCGGCAGCAGGCCAAGCCCCAGGCACCCCTCTCCTGCCAGACTCCAAACAGACGAGGCCAATCAAGGATGCACCTTCCTCTAAGAACAAAATGCAGACCTCTGGGCTTAACCTGAGGTTCTTCAAATGTGAACAAAATATTGCTAGTCAGAAGAGAAAATGAAAGTTAGCCAACAGCACTGAAATCAGACATTTTTAAAGGAGTCCCAAGATCTAGGAAGTTTTGTTTGCTTCTCCAATATATAATTTAAAACCAGAACAGGATGAAATAAAAATAAACAGATTACCAAAGGAAACCATGTTCCTCCCTACTATTTTTCAGAGAGCAAGCATTTCACTCCGTGTTGTCCATCTACAACAGGCCTACTTTTTGTAAGGGGCCATTTAAAGGAAACATTTTAAAAACGCTCCAGAATGGGAGGCAGGGGGGCTGGCGGCGAGTGCACGGTGCGATTCTAGCAACTGCCATCGGCCAGGCTGGAGGTCACGCATCGTAACCGTGGCCTAAGCACTCTAACTGTGCTTTTCTTTTCACAATAATAATGTTTTGAGCTTTTGAGCCAAACATATTTTGCTGCAATTTAAAAAAAAAATATGAAGCGAAATTGCAGAAAAATACCACAATTTCAGTGTTAAATATACCTGATATATTATCTTTTTAAGTATTTGTATATTAGTTATTTACATAATTTCTTTTAGGTTTTTCTCCAAAGCTGCCACAATACTGGCTTTAATGAATTCCTACCATTATGACTGAGTTTAAAAGATTAAAAAAAACATGACTTCCTTTGTTTTCTTTCCATACAGATTGCCTTGGTGACTTTTTTACGTGTAAATTAAATCAGAACCAAACCTTCTCTTTCCATTTCACAAACTTTCACCTGCTCCAGCTCCCCTACGAGATCCAGTAAATAAAAGGCTGGACTAAAGGCCACAGACAGCTCAGAAGGGTGTGTGGCAGTCACCTTCCAAGAGGGCACCCAGGAGTCTGGCCTTGGGGACTCACAGCCTTGTACGTCACTTCCCACTTTTGTACCCGGCTTTAATAGACTTTGTTCAAGCGTATCTGGTAGAACGAAGATTTGTTTCATATCTGCTCCAGTGGCCCTGATGCACCTTCCCCTGTGAGCTGGCCTACAGATGCTCACCGCCCCCCATTTCCTAACAGAGCACCCTCACAAGGTTGCTGTGCAGCTAACAGCCTTTTACCCTCACACTCCTTATTTCATCTGTTCCTCCATTCACACATGTCCATTTCTCTAGAATCAGAGAGCAGCGTTTACTTATTTCCCATGTTATCCATTCCATGCTCACATTACTTTTCTCCCCCACAAGGAATTATAAAAGATCTTCAGCTTTAGCACACTCTCTATGTGTGTTTTCTTTTTTGTTTTTGTAGGAAGCAGGCAGGGGCAGGGATTACAAAGAGGTCAGATCATTTAGCATCACAGACAGATAAAAAGGACTAGAAGAAAATATTCAAAAATTTTAGTTTTCTCTGGGATGTAGGAAAACTGAAAGCATTTTTAATACTTTAAAGATTTTCTATATCAAGTGTTTAATAAATTTTATAATCAGAAAAAATATTAACAGAAAGACAGTATGGCTACGGCATGTATTCACGTCTCAGCCTTGTTCTTGGGCACAAGTACTTCCAGGACCTGAAATGTTATTCAATTGGAACTAAAATCCCTAAAAGCCCTGAGGAGATGAAATATGATGGTAAGAGGAAAACAGGAAATGATGGTAGAAGAAAGTAGCAAGTCAGAACATTTTTCTAATTCAGAGATATAATGAGCTTGAAAGTAAAGGGGTTTGATGCAAAAAAACCCAAAAAACTAAAATGGGAAAAGCAGGTTAAAAACAAAAAGGCAAGTGAGGAGAGCAGAGTTTAGCACAAATCCTTAGACAGTGTGCAAAAACAGATATCACAGAACTTCAGGATCCACCCAACTGCCACAGACATCTGTAAAACTGTCAGGCAGCTGACGTGGAGATCCTGTGAGCATGAAGGATAAAGGAATGTGAGCGGTAACAGAGTTATTCTAGGCCAGGAGAATGAGGCTACAGGGAAGAATGAAGACAGAGATTGAAATGTAGGTGGCTGTGACTTCCGACTGTCAGGCAGCCTGCTTCACACCACTCTGCTCTGTTCTCCCTGATCAACCAGTTTCTGGAAGGCACCTGGAAGAGGAGTAAGAGTGGGCTCCACGGAGACCGCCAAAGTAATAAGTTCGATTTGTAGCATATGTAAAGTTCCTCTGAACCAGACTGTATTAGGGTATTTGACAAAAGACAAAGTCCTTATGAAACATTTAAAAATCTGAAATCGAGTGTCTGGCCTGAAAAAATGACCAAACCCAGGCCTCTGCGTTACTCACTTTTAGAGGACTCCAAAGAAAAGCACTTTCTCAAGTCACATAAGCAACACTGGCAGAAGCAGCAGACATCTTCAAAGGCATCTCCTCCTTTATTATATGCTACTGGTCATCTTAATTTAAAACAACATTCATATCTGTGCTAAACCGTAACAAAATATATACCACAGAAGCTCATTTGAGCAAGACTTTAAAAATCATTTAGTCCAAATATTCTTTTAGCTGAACCCCTTGTTCAATATTCGGACTAACTGCCCAGTTACTGCTTGAACACCTTTAGGTTGAGGAAGCACTATTTAGTGAGGTGGTAGATCTCATCTATAGACACCTTCTAGAGAAAGACTGACTTGCTTGTTCCAGGATATTTTATGTCCATTCCTAAAATTGCCTGCATCTACTATTTTATGGTCAAGTGGTTTCATTTTAACCAAACAGCTTTTCAGGAATATAGCACACATGTGTACAGCAAAACTCAGTATTTTATATTTTGTTTTGCCAAACATTTTTGAGGTAATAGCTAAGAAAGCATTCTGTATACCATAAACACAGGATTAAAAAGTACTACTCATACTTCTTGTGTTCATAGTGATACAAGTAGTGTATTTCTCTCACTGAAACACAGAAAAGTGAAGATATGTAAGTTTTCTCATCCTCAATGCCCAGAAAGTGTAGAATAAAAACCTACATGCAATTATGACTGTCCATTGTGACACGTCCATTAAGGACTACTGCCATGCCCAGTAGAGCAGAATCCATTCATACAGAGAAAACCGACAGAGATAGTCCCTGCAAGGGGGGTCAAAGCTCTGGCTTTGGATACGAAAACATAACCTTGTGTTGTTGGACTGGGCATCAAACACCCAGGCACATTCCCATCACTCCTCCCTACCTAAGCCACCAGGTGTTTACTGGATCACACATTTGGGCACAACTGCACTCTATGAGCCTCTTAGGAAGACTCTTTGAATTTCCAGATGTACATCTGGAAAAGGGAAAACAGTTTTGTTGAGTAAAGGACAAGCGATGCAGGAAGCAAAACTTTAAAAAAAAAAAAAAGAAAAGAAAAAAACTGTATCCACATCCTCAAACTACCTGGAATTATATATGTTTACAGCTATTTACAATTGGCAAAAAGTAGCAAGAATTAGCAGCTCTTGATTGGGACAGAAATATAAAATATCATATGCAAACTGACTAAAAAAAGAGATGAATAGTGAAAGAATCTTAAAGAAGTACATATTAAATCTGCCAGGAAGACTGAAGGAGAAATCCAGCCTTTAGTACAGAACCCACCCCCGCCTGACCACCTCCATAGTGCTCCGCACATGGCTTACAACCCATCACAGGGGTGCAGACACACTCATGTAATGACACTCTGAACACACACATGGCTACCACAACCATCTTCCAGAAAAGAAGAGAAGGTTCAAAGCTCACTTTCAAATTTATTTAGTGATTTATTTAGTGATTTATTAGTAGTAGTGATGTTTTAAAACCTCTAAAGGTTTTGATTTTTCTTACTTTATATCACTCTTCTCCAGGATTTGGGGAAACCAAAAGGAGCCTTTATTTAAAAAGAAAGCATGGGGGCTTCCCTGGTGGCGCAGTGGTTGAGAGTCCACCTGCCGATGCAGGGGACACGGGTTCGTGCCCCGGTCCGGGAGGATCCCACATGCTGCGGAGCGGCTGGGTCCGTGAGCCATGGCCGCTGAGCCTTCGTGTCCAGAGGCTGTGCTCCGCAACGGGAGAGGCCACAACAGGGAGAGGCCCGCGTACCGCAAAAAAAAAAAAAAAAAAAAAAAGCATGAAGACAGAAATATTCATACTGAGGGGTAAGCCTCATCAGCCAATGTGAACAAAGAGATCAAATCATGAACACTGTACTGGTTTTCTTGGGGAAAGAAGCCTTTGCCCACTGTCCATGTCCCTCTGAGAACAAAGTCCTCCTGGCCCTGGGGCCCCAGTGAATCATATTATTGCCACTGGCCGGCAGGCGTTCTCTCAGAACATTCACTCTGGCCAAACAAGGTGTATGCAATTTCTGATATGTTTTTCAAGTAACCTTAATGTTTTCCTTTTCAGGATCAATTATTTCTGACTAAGATCTGCCAAAGTTCTATAGAGGCTCCAAAGGGGTTGGGGGAAGCAACAGTGCTATTTGATATAAGATTCATTTTGAGATATGCTTACAAAGGTCTACCTGGATGAATCAACTGTGCCCCAGGTAACTAGGAGACCAAGGACCACTGTATTTATCCTTTTATATTTCTCCACATTCTGTAGCATAGTTAGAATCATAAAAACCTTAGAAGTTAAAAAACTGACATTTAGTGAGATGGTAATGTAATGTTTCATTTTGCACACGAGGAAAGTGAAGCTGTGTGTGAACTGCCCAAGGCCGCAGAGCAGTGCACCAGCGTGGCCAACACAGGGCCTGGATTTCTTGACTCCTGCTCCAGGAATCATTCTGCATAGATAGAAGATCACTCTGGACAACGTGTCCTATCTTAACACAGAATGGGGAGGAGCTATTTAATTACTAGGGTAACTGTTTATGAAGTGGTTCCCTTGGACTAAGACTTATCACACGTCTTCACCCAATAAAGTCCAGCCCACAGGAAATTATAGTCAGTATGTATTTAGCCTCTCGGTTGCAATTAAAAGACAGCTTTGAAAAAGGCCTACAAGTCAACCGAGGGCTACACACTTACTGTTCCCACTGCAGGGACAACCATTTTAAGTAGGTCACAAATAGTAACGCCATGTAGATTAAAGCGTGAGGACTAACAACACCTTCTAAAACAGAAACCACTTTATTGTTATAATTTCTAAACCAGTACACAGAGACTGTGATTTTTGAGGCTTTTGTTTTTTTACAGCAGAAATTATATTTCAACCTCCCTTTCTCCCAGCTGCAGTACTGAACTTAAATGTCTACTAAATCAGTGGGTGGAAGATCAAAGAACATTTTTAAAATTTTAACTTTACTACCCACAAGGACGTGGGGGTTATATGCCAGGAGGACTGAGATATATGCGGCAGAGGCTCACAGATGCCCTGACTCGACAGGGAGCGGGCTGTTCCCTCTTTCAAAGAAGCACCACTTGCCCTTCCTTTGCCTGGTCTACTTTACAGAGCTGACAATTTCAAGTAAAAAGGTAACCCGAATTTTAAAATGCACATATTCTCTTTCCAGCACAGTAAAAACCCTAGTCACACCTGATAGCCTGAGATTTCTCTTACCGAGAAGTCCCTTAGAAAGTTTCCCCTCAGTTGGGTAATAAGTGAGATACCCTAAACATAAACTTAATCTTTAAGAAATGGACAAACATTAAATCTTTCCCTCCATTTCCCCCCTTCATCGTCCCTATCCTCACAGGGAGTACAGATGTGAATAAATGTATCTAAATATAATCAGTGGAGACAGAGTCAGTCTCATTCAAGGAGGAGGAAGCAGCAGCAGCTGTGCCCGGGTCAGGACAGCACATCGGCCTCCTCGCCCTGGGAGGCTCTCCCAGTGCCCCCACCAGCACCACGTCCCCTTGGTGGCCGCTGTCAACTCACACCCCGCCCCCTCCTACCTCCCCATCCTGCTCTTCTCTAACCTGAGAACACCCTTCCCTCCTCGCCACAGGTAGCCTTTCCATCTGTCTAAATCTCAGCTAACTGTAAGGCCCGGTCCAAATTCATGCCCCCCCATAGAGCTCCCCTGGAGTGCTATATACCCACCAGCCTCTCATTTTCTGAACTCTTAAACATTGCTATGCAAATTCCATAATTTGCACCAATTACAAAATGTCTTGTGTCCTTTGCTAGTTGCCGTATGTATGTTAGCAGTTTTGTTTTCCCACTTAAACTGTAAGATTAAGGGCACACACTAGAAGTCATACTTTTAAAATGTTTTCCATTGCACTAGCATGCAAGCAGACAAATAGGCACCTGGGAGGAACCCTGCTGCGGTGAATTAACACAGTCAATGTCCTGTCTCTCAGGACTAACCCACAACATCTCTTCCTTTGTGCATGAACTCGGGTGCGAGCGGAAGGTGTACAGCTATAAATTACACCTATGCTCCAGCTCCTTTGAAAAGACTAGACATAATCATCAACACTACTGTGGGTGTTATTCAGCTTCATCTTCAGGGCCTAACAGGAACACTTAGGCACGAGGTGTCACACACATTCCTCAAGTGCCTTTGTGCATATATGGATGTAATTTTTCTTTATTTTCTGTATTTCATCATCCAGTGCACTTTCTCATTTTACAGCAGGTTGTTAAGAGGATCCTTTAGTTAGCTATTTCAATGTAATGCAAGTTAGTTCTACAGGCATTTCTCTGCTGATGATCTATTAAATGCCCAGCACCAAGCAACATCCTGAAAGAAATACAAGACACACAACAGAGTTCCCTTTTTATTTTGTTAATTCTCAAATGTAAAAAGCAGGCAGACACACACATACACAGAGTTCTCAAGGAAAGGAACAAAGCTCGTTCCTTCGGCATGTCCAACACCACTTCCTCTGGTACTGCACATACAGTAATAGCTCACAGTGTGTCAGGGGCATGGCATTTTTTATGAAATAATGAAATTTGTAGGTATAAACATAGCTAAGCACAGCAGCCCTTTATAAATAAACAATCGTATGAAAGCCAAGTACATAAAAATAAATTAATATATTTTAAGAACACTTTTTTTCTTCTGACTTAATTTCTGGAGAAGAGTTGATTCTCCCACACACTGTCACTGAAAAACCATTTATTGATTTTAAATCTCCTCTCATGTTCCCTGAAACAGAAATTAATTTGAGAGGCAACTTCTGTATCTATACATACCAGAATACCTCTGGAAGCCTGCTGTTCGTACAGCAGTGATTTGCTATCACAGCCATATTAATACAAGTAAAGGACTGAAAGTTACATGGAAAATTATTCTTTTAAAAGTTAATGATAATAGACATAAAAAGAATGGATAGACTAAAAGAAGACAAAAAACGAGCCTAGGGTTTGGGTCATATACAAGTAGGTGAGGCTGGAAGCACACGTGGAGTGGAGATCCTGGCATCAGGACAAGTGGAGGGGCACATCTATTCTCAAGGACTGTTACAGGGTCTATTACCAGAAGAAGAAAAATGAGGCAACAATATGCTGAGAAGCCAAAACAAAGAGCAATAATGTTAAGGCTAGAAATCTCCTTATAATTCTTTCCAGGGTGGGTATAAAATTTAATGTGAGCATGTAATGGATAGTGTGAGAAAGGTATATACTGCTTAACAAACGACTCTAGAATGAATGAACTTATGAATGAATGGAGAGAGGAATAAATGAATGCATGGATAAAATAAGGAGTGAGGGGACAAATGGCTAGTAGTGTGAGCTCCTGGAAGAAGGAGGAGTAAATGGACAAGGACCAGCCCTGACCAGTGGACAGGAACACTGGTAAGACCTGGAGGGGCAGGGGGGCTCGGGCAAAGTTACCGGCTTGAGGTGGGGGGAACGTATGTTAAAAACTCGTAAGAGACACAGACAAAGTGAACTGAATTCTCCCATGTAGGAGGTCATCAAGCAAAACCCAATTTCCTAGTTCTTTTCTGCCGAGTAACCTTTCACTAAGCTCTCAGTATAGAAAACATGTTCTATTTATTGGCTCCCAATCACGTTATTTCTTTTGAAACCATGTCTGGCATAACCCTCTATGACACCCAAATCCTATCCATCCTTTAAGTTCTAACTCAACACAAGCCCCAAGAATTCTTTCTTCTTTAGGAAACTCAGAAAACAGTCAGCTTTGAAAAGAGACACTACAGACAAGGGACAGAAATAGATAAAGGAGGAGATGTAAGTAGGAACAGAGCTTGGAAGAAACTAATATTACAGATTTCCTTGGTTGCGACCTGAAGAAGGATGAAAACCAGGTCTTTCTATCACACGGTGTCCTAAAGGGGTAAAATCCTTTATACTTCCTTCAAGGAGGGTGGCTTTTGATTTCTGGAATCACTCGAGGCAATGGGGTTGGCACTCCTTTCTACCACCCTCCTACCTTATGTTCTATTTCCCCTCCTTTTGGTGACTGGGGCATCTAGTGCATATTCATTTAGGATATGTCCAAAAGTAAAAGACAACCAGAGAGAGAAAGCAGAAGTTCCAGCGAGAGGAACTTTATTTCTTTTATGAATTCCTCTAGTATTCAGCCTGTAAGACGGGACAGATAACAGCTCCGAGGTTATTGCTTGAGAACACTGCCACAACTCGAAAGAACACATCATGATGAGATTCTGGGATACTCCCAGAGAAACAAGGGTGAGGGGAAATAAACTTAGTGACACCAGTGGCAATGACGCAAAGAGAAAGAAAAAAGGAAGAAATGCCAAGCTGTAGCCAGGCAATGCGATGCAAACCATTGCTTCACGTCCCGCCCACTTCCACACCCACTGAAAGTGCTGTTCTTGGGGACAAAAAAAAAACAGCTTGAGATGGCAACAGAAGAGTCGGTGCGAAAGCATCCTTATCTCTGAGCCAAGACACTAACCTCGCAGTTCATGACCGTTACTGAGAGACAAGGATGATGGGGAAGCTATGATGCAGATCCCTCCTGATTCCAACACCACCTCCCCAAATCCAGAGATGTACTCACACACTAAATCTGTTTAAAAAGTCATCTGAATTGCTGGCCTCTACTTCTTTCATGCATTTGTTGGAGACCAGCCTAAATTGACATCGGTGAGTTAGTGAGATGTTGCCAAGTAATAAGCAGGCAGAAGCATTAAGTTACTGAACTTTAATAACATGACAGCTTAGAACTTAAAGACAAAGAAATATGTTTTTTCTTCCACATATGGAAAAGGAATATAGCTGGTTAAAAGAGCCACAGTAATTCCCTGATCTTCTCTTATCTCTTTCTTTATTGTGCTATGAATTGCTGTGTAACTGATGACAATTATTGCATTATTATACCAAACCCTAGATATAAAGATTTATACACTCAGGATTATCTGCTGCGTAGACCCAAACCCCCATCCATTCCCGTGACTTCGAGTCATGCTGTCACAGAAGATTTCCCAGCTCTGACCTGCAATTCCATCCTCTCCCCTGTGTGCCCATTACAATGGAAACTTCGTGACAGCAGAGGTCTCGTCTGTCTTGTGTCTTTGTGACCCCAGAGCCTGATAAAGAGTTCCTGGGAGCTTAATAAGCATCAACTGAATGAACCTACTCTGATGAAAGCTCAGATGCAACTTATGCAAAATATCTTAATTCCATCCAAAACTACTGCCCCATCTTTCTCAGTGTTCCTGCTGCTCATCTGGGCTCTAAATGTAGGGCGCTAAATAGTCCTAATTTATCTCTCCTTCGTCACCTCTATCCAGACAGTCCACCATCTAGGAAATTTTCTTTAGAAACTATATTGCTGAATTTAAAAGAAATCCAAACATACACACACAACATACACACACCCCACAGAAAAATGTCTCTTCTAGTCATCTTTACCTCTCTGCCACTGCCCTATTCCAAGCTGGGCATCATTTCCCCTATTTTGGCAATCTTGTGTAAACTGGCCTTTTTACTTTCAGTTTCTGCATACTAATTAGAGACTAAAAGTCTCCTTTGCTTGAAAGCTATATATACTTCTCCATTACCCACCTACTTTCCAAAGTAAAATTATGCTCTGAAGGGGAACCATTCAAAGTCTGACTTTGCAACATACCCTACCCACCAAGCTGGCCTCCTCAATGCCCTACCAGCCTATTTCTATACTCATATTTAACCCATTTTTATCCACTTAGTCCATTAAAATGTAAATTCCACAAGGCCAGGGACTTGTCACTGCTTTATCTTCTGCACGTAGAATAATACTGAAACATATTAGGCCCTCAAAAAATATTTGCTGGATAATTAGTTATTATAAGAAAAAGAGAAAAACAGAAGGGAAGGAGGAAGCTGGAGTATGTGTGTTGAAATGTCCCCATGACGGAGTTTATCATTCAGGTCAAGGACCCGCTTTCACTGATCATTTCTGTCTTCACTGGTTTCTCTGGTCACACAATTCAGCATGTAAAAGTACTCATTCCAAGTGTCCAGTGAATAGCTGAGGGCCTGCTGTGTGCCAAGCTCTCTGGGTCAGGCACTGGTGGTGTGGTGACCACAACAGACAGGGCCTTTGCCTTCTCCAATCCCGCAGTCTAGTGTAAGCATTAGGGTCAATTACAAATCAGATGCTACAGTACACACAAAAAGGACGCTTAATTTGATCTTCAACAACAGGGCAGGCTTCTCAGGAAGGGACATCTAAGGGAGGACGTGCAGGAGGAGTCAGAGTTGGCCGGTGAGCAGCAGAGCGGAGTCTTGGAAGCAGAGGGAGTAGCGTGGGTGAAGAGCGGGAAGGGAAAGCGGAAGTGCTGCAGAGCTAAGAAGCCCAGAGCACAGAGCTGCAGGGCCGGCAGGGACAAGAGTCTGAGGGCCTGAAATCACCTTTGGGTGACCCTTTCCTGTCCGAAGAAGAAAAAGAAGTATGAGCCATCAAAACGAATATGAGGCTCTGGCTAGGAAGATGGCGGAAGAGTAAGACGCGGAGATCACCTTCCTCCCCACAGATACATCAGAAATTCATCTACACGCGGAACAACTCCAACAGAACACCTACTGAACGCTGACAGAAGACCTCAGACCCCCCAAAAGGCAAGAAACTCCCCACATACCTGGGTAGGTCAAAAGAAAAAAAGAATAAACAGAGACAATAGGATATGGACGGGACCTGCACCAGTGGGAGGGAGCTGTGAAGGAGGGAAGGTTTCTACACACTACAAGCCCCTTCGAGGGCGGAGACTGCAGGTGGCGGAGGGGGAAAGCTTCGGAGTAGCGGAGGAGAGCACAGCAACAGGGGTGTGGAGGGCAAAGCAGAGAGATTTTGGCACAGAGGATCGGTGCCCTCAGGCATACACCAGCCCGAGAGACTTGTCTGCTCGGCCGCCAGGGCGGGCGGGGCTGGGAGCTGAGGCTCGGGTATCGGCTTTCAGTCGGAGCGCAGGGAGAGGTCTGGGGCTGGCGGCAGGAAGAGACCCTGAAGGGGTTAGTGCTAGCCCGGAGGGAGTCCGGGGAAAGGGTCTGGAGCTACCGGAGAGGCAAGAGACTTTTTTCCCTTTTGTTGCCTGATGCGCGAGGAGAGGGCATTCCCCTCCCTCCCCTCTGCCTGAGTGAGCCAGAGCCCCCGAATCAGCGGCTCCTTTAAACCCGTCCTGTCTGAGCGAAGAACGGACGCCCTCCGGCGACCTACGCGCAGAGGCGGGGCCAGGTCCAAGGCTGAGACCCGGGAGCTGTGAGAGCAGAGACAGGGAAATCTCTCTGTGCAGCCTCCGAGGCAGCGGATTAAAGCTCCACGGTCCATTTGATGTGCCCTGCGTCTGTGGAGTGTATGAATGGACAGCGAATCATCCCAAATTGAGGAAGTGGACCTTGAGGACAAGATTTAAGACTTCCCCCCCCCCCCTTTTTTTTCCTCTTTTTACAACGAATTATCTCAAATTAAGGAGGTGGACTTAGCAAGATTTCAGACTTTTCGCCCTTTTCCTCTTTTTACAACGAATTATCCCAAATCGAGGAGGTGGACTTGGAGAGCAAGATTTTTGATTTTTCCCCCTGCTCTCTTTTTGTGAATGTGTATGTGTAATCTTCTGTGTAAGATTCTCTCTGTATAGCTTTGCTTCCACCATATGTCCCAGGGTTCTTTCGGTCCGTGTTTTTTTTCAATAATTACTTTTTAATTTTAATAACGCTACTATATTTCATACTTTATTCTATTTTACTTTACCTGCTCTTTCTTTTTTTCCTCCCTTCCCTTCCTCCCTCCCTCCCTCCCTCCCTCCGCTCCTCCTTTCCTTCTTTCTTTTTCTTTCCTCCATCCCTCCCTCCCTCCCACCCTTCTTCTTTCCACTTTCTTTTTCTTTCCTTCCTCCCTCCCTCCTGTCTTTCTTTCTTTCTTTCCTTCCTCCCTCCCTCCCTCTCTTCTTCCATTCACTCTTCCTTTTGCTTTCATTCCTCCCTCCCTCCCTCCTTTCTTTCTTTTCTTTCCATCCTTCCTCCCTCCCTCCTTTCTTTCTTTCTTCATTCCTTCCTTCCTTACTTCCCTTCTTCCTTTCTTTCAATCTCTCTTTCTTTCTTCTACTAATTATTTCTTTCTACTTTTTCTCACTGTTATTCTGAGCCAGGTGGATGAAAGGCTCTTGGTGCTGCAGCCAGGAGTTAGTGCTGTGCCTCTGAAGTGGGAGAGCCAACTTCAGGACACGGGTCCACAAGAGACCTCCCAGCTCCACATAATATCAAGCAGCGAAAATCTCCCAGGGATCTCCATCTCAACACCAGCACCCAGCTTCAGTCAACGACCAGCAAGCTACAGTGCTGGTCACCCTATGCCAAGCAACTAGCAAGGCAGGAACACAACCCCACCCATTAGCAGAGAGGCTACCTAAAAACATAATAAGGCCACAGGCACCCCAAAACACACCACCAGACGTGGACCTGTCCACCAGAAAGACAAGATCGAGCTTCAACCACCAGAACACAGGCATTAGTCCCCCCCACCAGGAAGCCTACACAACCTACTGAAACAACCTTAGCCACGGGGGACAGACACCAAAAACAACGGGAACTACGAATCTGCAGCCTGCAAAAAGGAGACCCCAAACACAGTAACATAAGCAAAATGAGAAAGCAGAAAAACACACAGCAGGTGAAGGAGCAAGATAAAAACCTACCAGACCTAACAAATGAAGAGGTAATAGGCAGTCTACCTGAAAAAGAATTCAGAATAATGATAGTAAAGCTGATCCAAGATTCTATTTCCCAGATCCAAAATCTTGGAAATAGAATAGACAATATGCAAGAATCAGTTAACAAGGACCTAGAAGAACTAAAGATGAATCAAGCATCGATTAAAAACACAATAAATGAAATGAAAAATACTCTAGATGGGATCAATAGCAGAATAACTGAGGCAGAAGAACGGATAAGTGAGGTGGAAGATAAAATAGTGGAAATAACTGATGCAGAGAAAAATAAAGAAAAAAGAATGAAAAGAACAGAGGACAGTCTCAGAGACCTCTGGGACAACACTAAACGCACCAACATTCGAATTATAGGGGTTCCAGAAGAAGAAGAGAAAAAGAAAGGGACTGAGAAAATATTTGAAGAGATTATAGTTGAAAACTTCCCTAATATGGGAAAGGAAATAGTTAATCAAGTCCAGGAGGCACAGAGAGTCCCATACAGAATAAATCCAAGAAGAAATACTCCAAGACACATATTAATCAAACTGTCAAAAATTAAACACAAAGAAATCATATTAAAAGCAGCAAGGGAAAAACAACAAATAACACACAAGGGAATCCCCATCAGGTTAACAGCTGATCTCTCAGCAGAAACTCTACAAGCCAGATGGGAGTGGCAGGACATAATTAAAGTGATGAAGGAGAGAAACCTGCAACCAAGATTACTCTACCCAGCAAGGATCTCATTCAGATTTGATGGAGAAATTAAAACGTTTACAGACAAGCAAAAGCTGAGAGAGTTCAGCACCACCAAACCAGCTTTACAACAAATGCTAAAGGAACTTCTCTAGGCAAGAAACACAACAGAAGGACTATACCTACAATAACGAACCCAAAGCCATTAAGGAAATGGGAATAGGAACATACATATCAATAATTACCTTAAATGTAAATGGACTAAATGCTCCCACCAAAAGACACAGAGTGGCTGAATGGATACAAAAACAAGACCCATATATATGCTGTCTACAAGAGACCCACTTCAGACCTAGAGACACATACAGATTGAAAGTAAGGGGATGGAAAAAGATATTCCATGCAAATGGAAATCAAAAGAAAGCTGGAGTAGCAATTCTTATATCAGACAAAATAGACTTTAAAATAAAGACTATTAGAAGAGACAAAGAAGGACACTACATAACGATAAAGGGATCGATCCAAGAAGAAGATATAACAATTGTAAATATTTATGCACCCAACATAGGAGCACCTCAATACATAAGGCAAATACTAACAGCCATAAAAGGGGAAATCGACAGTAACACAATCATAGTAGGGGACTTTAACACCCCACTTTCACCAATGGACAGATCATCCAAAATGAAAATAAATAAGGAAACACAAGCTTTAAATGATACATTAAACAAGATGGACTTAATTGATATTTATAGGACATTCCACCCAAAAACAACAGAATACACATTTTTCTCAAGTGCTCATGGAACATTCTCCAGGATAGATCATATCTTGGGTCACAAATCAAGCCTTGGTAAATTTAAGAAAATTGAAATTGTATCAAGTATCTTTTCCGACCACAACGCTATGAGACTAGACATCAATTACAGGAAAAGATCTGTAAAAAATACAAACACATGGAGGCTAAACAATACACTACTCAATAATGAAGTGATCACTGAAGAAATCAAAGAGGAAATTAAGAAATACTTAGAAACAAATGACAATGGAGACACGACGACCCAAAACCTATGGGACGCAGCAAAAGCAGTTCTAAGGGGGAAGTTTATAGCAATACAATCCCACCTTAAGAAACAGGAAACATTTCGAGTAAACAACCTGACCCTGCACCTAAAGCAATTAGAGAAAGAAGAACAAAAAACCCCCAAAGTTAGCAGAAGGAAAGAAATCATAAAGATCAGATCAGAAATAAATGAAAAAGAAATGAAGGAAACGATAGCAAAGATCAACCAAACTAAAAGCTGGTTCTTTGAGAAGATAAACAAAATTGACAAACCATTAGCCAGACTCATCAAGAAAAGAAGGGAGAAGACTCAAATCAGTAGAATTAGAAATGAAAAAGGAGAAGTAACAACTGACACTGCAGAAATACAAAAGATCATGAGAGATTACTATAAGCAACTCTATGCCAATAAAATGGACAACCTGGAAGAAATGGACAAATTCTTAGAAATGCACAACCTACCAAGACTGACTCAGGAAGAAATAGAAAATATGAATAGACCAATCACAAGCACTGAAATTGAAACTGTGATTAAAAATCTTCCATCAAACAAAAGCCCAGGACCAGATGGCTTCACAGGCGAATTCTATCAAACATTTAGAGAAGAGCTAACACCCATCCTTCTCAAACTCTTCCAAACAATATCAGAGGAAGGAACACTCCCAAACTCATTCTACGAGGCCACCATCACCTTGATACCAAAACCAGGCAAGGATGTCACAAAGAAAGAAAACTACAGGCCAATATCACTGATGAACATAGATGCAAAAATCCTCAACAAAATACTAGCAAACAGAATCCAACAGCACATTAAAAGGATCATACACCATGATCAAGTGGGGTTTATTCCAGGAATGCAAGGATTCTTCAATATACGCAAATCAATCAATGTGATACACCATATTAACAAGTTGAAGGAGAAAAACCATATGATCATCTCAATAGATGCAGAGAAAGCTTTCGACAAAATTCAACACCCATTTATGATAAAAACCCTGCAGAAAGTAGGCATAGAGGGAACTTTCCTCAACATAATAAAGGCCATATATGACAAACCCACAGCCAACATTGTCCTCAATGGTGAAAAACTGAAACCATTTCCACTAAGATCAGGAACAAGACAAGGCTGCCCACTCTCACCACTCTTATTCAACATAGTTTTGGAAGTTTTAGCCACAGCAATCAGAGAAGAAAAGGAAATAAAAGGAATCCAAATTGGAAAAGAAGAAGTAAAGCTGTCACTGTTTGCAGATGACATGATACTATACATAGAGAATCCTAAAGATGCTACCGAAAAACTACTAGAGCTAATCAATGAATTTGGTAAAGTAGCAGGATACAAAATTAATGCACAGAAATCTCTGGCATTCCTGTACACTAATGATGAAAAATCTGAAAATGAAATCAAGAAAACACTCCCATTTACCATTGCAACAAAAAGAATAAAATATCTAGGAATAAACCTACCTAAGGAGACAAAAGACCTGTATGCAGAAAATTATAAGACACTGATGAAAGAAATTAAAGATGATATAAATAGATGGAGAGATATACCATGCTCCTGGATTGGAAGAATCAACATTGTGAAAATGACTCTACTACCCAAAGCAATCTACAGATTCAATGCAATCCCTATCAAACTACCACTGGCATTTTTCACAGAAGTAGAACAAAAAATTTCAAAATTTGTTTGGAAAAACAAAAGACCCCGAATAGCCAAAGCAATCTTGAGAACGAAAAACGGAGCTGGAGGAATCAGGCTCCCTGACTTCCGACTATACTACAAAGCTACAGTAATTAAGACAGTGTGGTACTGGCATAAAAATAGAAAGATAGATCAGTGGATCAGGATAGAAAGCCCAGAGATAAACCCACGCACATATGGCCAACTTATCTTTGATAAAGGAGGCAGGAATGTACAGTGGAGAAAGGACAGCCTCTTCAATAAGTGGTGCTGGGAAAACTGGACAGGGACATGTAAAAGTATGAGATTAGATCATTCCCTAACACCATACACAAAAATAAGCTCAAAATGGATTAAAGACCTAAATGTAAGGCCAGAAACTATCAAACTCTTAGAGGAAAACATAGGTAGAACACTCTATGACATAAATCACAGCAAGATCCTTTTGGACCCACCTCCTAGAGAAGTGGAATTAAAAAGAAAGATAAACAAATGGGACCTAATGAAACTTCAAAGCTTTTGCACAGCAAAGGAAACCATAAACAAGACCAAAAGACAACCCTCAGAATGGGAGAAAATATTTGCAAATGAAGCAACTGACAAAGGATTAATCTCCAAAATTTATAAACAGCTCATGCAGCTCAATAGCAAAAAAACAAACAACCCAATCCAAAAATGGGCAGAAGACTTAAATAGGCATTTCTCCAAAGAAGATATACAGACTGCCAACAAACACATGAAAGAATGCTCAACATCATTAATCATTAGAGAAATGCAAATCAAAACTACAATGAGATATCATCTCACACCAGTCAGAATGGCCATCATCAAGAAATCTAGAAACAATAAATGCTGGAGAGGGTGTGGAGAAAAGGGAACACTCTTGCACTGCTGGTGGGAATGTGAATTGGTACAGCCACTATGGAGAACAGTATGGAGGTTCCTTAAAAAACTACAAATAGAACTACCATATGACCCAGCAATCCCACTACTAGGCATATACCCTGAGAAAACCATAATTCAAAAAGAGTCATGTACCAAAATGTTCATTGCAGCTCTATTCACAATAGCCCGGAGCTGGAAACAACCTAAGTGTCCATCATCGGATGAATGGATAAAGAAGATGTGGCACATATATACAATGGAATATTACTCAGCCATAAAAAGAAACGAAACTGAGCTATTTGTAATGAGGTGGATAGACCTAGAGTCTGTCATACAGAGTGAAGTAAGTCAGAAAGAGAAAGACAAATACCGTATGCTAACACATATATATGGAATTTAAAAAAAAAAAAATGTCATGAAGAACCTAGGGGTAAAACGGGAATAAAGACACAGACCTACTTGAGAATGGACTTGAGGATATGGGGAAGGGGAAGGGGAAGCTGTGACAAAGGGAAAGAGAGGCATGGACATATATACACTACCAAACGTAAGGTAGATAGATAGTGGGAAGCAGCCGCAGAGCACAGGGAGATCAGCTCGGTGCTTTGTGACCGCCTGGAGGGGTGGGATGCGGAGGGTGGGAGGGAGGGAGATGCATGAGGGAGGGGATGTGGGAACAGATGTATATGTATGACTGATTCACTTTGTTATAAAGCAGAAACTAATAAAAAAATAAAAAATAAAAAAAAAATAAAAAAAAAAAACGAATATGAAAAGGAAGCTGGGAAGGGGCCCAGGAAAGGGCCTATGTGTCCGTTCTGTCTCTCAGTCTAGAGAATAAATTCCTTGTAAGAAAAGCAGAGGATAAATTCCTTGTGTCTCCCTGTTCAAACAATGCAGTGTTCAAAAAGTTGACTGAAAACTTTGATTCCTCCTGCCCCTTTTCCATCCCAAAGGAAAAAAACACAAACAAAAAGAGTAATTTTAAAATGTAGCCATTAAACAAAGAGGCTAATAAACAATTTTAAGTGCAGGAGATTTCATCAGCTATATGAACCTTAAGTTCTTAATTGGTTTTTCCCTTTGAGACTCTGAACTTCCTTTGCTAGACAGCCAAGATTTCTGAACTGGACTCCCCTCAGAAGCCACAATCCTTACGTTCTTACAATTACCAGGTAATTTGTAAAGCTTAAGGAATGAGCTAAAGAAAAAGCTCAAACTGGTTTTGATTTCCCTTCCGCTTTTACTTCAAGTTAATTAGTTTTCTAAGTATGGCTTAGAAAAGGTATGGATTTTCACCGGACAATCTGTAGTAATGGTGTATTAAGAAGAGCCACCCAGCATTTGTCTCATACGTTACCTTTAAACACTGTTCTTCCTCAAAACAGCTAGCACTCACTCTGGGCCGTGAACAAAATCAGGGCACTAAGAAAAACCATACATGCCGTTCTGGGGGGAAATCCTTCATATCCCTACCTCTAGCCCACCACACAGGAGAGGGAAATAAATCCCTGCTAAACCTTCCTTGTGAGGAAGTTGCTAACGCAATTTTTCTTAGTAATGTTGCTACCGTGCTTTAAAAGATGTTTCCCCCCAGTAAAAACAACTCTCATTATTTATCTCATTCATTATTCATGTCCTCTTTCATTAAAATAGCAAAACCTGAATTCCATGGAGACTAGAAAAGAAAGCATCATAAAGCAAAGCAATTTCCCCTTTCCTAAAATAGGGGCCTCATCTGGAATTCTAGTCCTTCACTTTCAAAAGTAAGCAATACAATAAGTATTGGTTTTTTTCTAATTACAAGTAGTACACTGTGTTTTTTTCCACGTGTACCACTTCTTTTGAGATGTTCTTAATATGGAATGTTACTTTGGAACAACTCTGCAAACCACATTCATTCCGCAACCACAGGACAACAAAATGAGGACCTGACGTTTTAGGGATAAAGGCACATGGCGTGATCATCAACCTCACCGTAATTCTCATCTGTCAATGCGTCTCTCTCTCAGGCTAAGCGGCAAGTATTCTCCAATATAAACACACACCCCATATCATAACTAAAAGCTTATCTAGCTTTGATCTCTGTCACTGTTAGGAAGAAATGCAAAACCCCTGTATATACGCATATGAACGAGACCACCATAGTTTATATCTGAACTATCAACTCGATCTTAACAAAGCCCACCCTCAGTACCTTTAAAGAAAGAGAAAGGAAAAAAGACACCCCACATCTACTGTCACATTCACTGGGCCTCTCCTCCGCGCACGCATAAGCACTTATTGATCACCTCCTGTGCGCCAGACACGACGCAGTACAGAAGGCTGAGCAGCGTGCTGCCCAAAGTGCCAACAACCAGAACGCCTCCAAGCAGTGCCCAGCGTCCAGTGGGAACCTCGGTCTCACAAGCTAAGAGTATGTAGCCACCATTTTTCAGAAATTCAAAACATAACTGAAAGAAAAGATACACATACTTGAAATATGCTGGAAAAAATACATAAATGGCTTATAATAGCATTTTTGGTTTGGAGAGGTGACAACCAAGTAGAAATTCCCATGTACCTAGTTAAGGTTGAAAATAATATTTATTTTTAAATGAAACTAAGGAAAAAGAACTTGCTCCTAAAAACCATTCCCCTCTGTCCTCTCTAGAAAATTCTCTCCTCCTCCCGACCCCTCAAAAAGCCTCTTCATTACACAGCAAAACATGTATGCTAACGACTGACTAATGACTTCAGGAATCAGTGTCACTAATAATGACACAAGCTTGGAAACAGTAAACAGAGCTTTAAGGTGGGCTTGATGTGATTCTCGTTAAGTTAAAAAAAAGCAACTAGATCCTCTAAACCCAGCATCTTCTATCTGTTTGATACTTAAACTTTACATCCCTGGATGAAATATAATCCCAGTGATTCCTTTATTCAACTGTTTGGAAGAGTTTGAGGAAAGTAACTGTTAGGCAGAAAGACAACAGGAAAAATGATAAACCTTTAATTAAAGTACAAAAACACTAACAACAAAATGAGAAAAATACTACCTTGAGCTTTCAAAGGAAATTGCTTACAGAAGCTGATACAAGGACCTCAGAACAAGCATTCATTCTACTCAGGAAATTAAAAGTCATATGTTTAAAAATGGTTTCAGATCCTTTCAGAAATTTAAAATAAAACGAAATAACTACCTTCTAGTGTTTCCTTGGAATACTTACAATTTGAACAGAAAATGTACATTGCAAACTCTCCCTGGATCTTGGCCTTTGCTTTAGTTTTTTTATTTCAGAGCCTTCTGTTTTGCTCTTTGTCCACCAGCTACATGTAGAGTCTGAGAAGTGAGAATGCTCTAGTCTGGTAGCAGGAAATTTACTCTTCAGAGGAAATCAGTCAATTGTTTTTTCATTGGTTTTCTTTTGCAAGAGAGGAATAATTTTTTGTGTCCTGAAAACAACTACAAGAAAGTGGTGTCACTGAATGCCCCAGAGAAATGACATCTAGGGGCATTTCAAAAGACACAGAATCTGCTGCTCCAAGTGAGGACAAATACAAAGCTGGTGAAAACAAAATGAGAAACAGCTGCTAAAGAATGTTTAACAAATTTTTACCCCAACAAAAAATACTGATCAGCTTAGAATGTCCCTCAGAAATACAGGGTCATTGGTGTACTTGGACAGACAGTCACTATGACAGTCACAGTCACAGACATAAGGAGAGGAGGAAGACTTGGAAGACATAAAAGTCTTGTACAAGCTGCCCCAAAGTCAGCGGCTTACACCATGTACTACTGAGTCTGCCCACGACTCTGTGGGTGTGCAGAGTGGGGCCACTCTCAGGAGACCACTCTGCCTGCCCTCATAGCACTGGCAGGGCTCCCATGGGGCTGGAAGCTCGAGGACCTTGCTCCCGCATCTGGGAACGGTGCCGGTTTCAGGCTGCAGAGCCTCAATGCTCCCACCACAGGCTTCCCTCTGCAGCAGGAGCGCCTGCACTTCATTCCTTACACGGGGGCTCAGAACCGCCCCTTCTTAAGATCTGTAACTGTTACAGTGTCACCTCTGTCACGTTCTGTAACACTACGCCAGCCCTGCCTTTAAGGGGGAGGGCGGTGGGGATAATTCCACCCTCTAGATGGGTAGGACAGCATGTACACACAGGGATGGAAGAACTACAGGTGACCATCTGTGCAGACAGTCTACCACAAACCCCAGTACTGGAAACCACAACAACACAGAGGAAGTCAAGAGAAAGAAAAGAAAAGATGATCAGAATTAAGTGCCTTTGCTTGCCAATACACTCCATCTTCTGCCCTTGACTCTTCAACCAATGAAAAACATAAAAGAAAGAACAGAATGGAAATGCAGTGAAGACTGTACCTTCGTAGAGAGCAACCTTGATCACAACATCTAATTAGGATATTTAAAAATATATAGAGAGAGAACAAAAGAATGAAGTAATAGAACCACCCCTGAATCTCTTAGTACCTTTAGCTAAATGTACACTTTACCCAAAAGGATAAAAGGATTTGGTACGATGTAAAGAATATATACACCGTTCGGAAAAAAAGAAAAGTTGTTGTTAAAAAATGGTAAGTTCTACTTCTTAAGTGTCACGATTTTTAAAGGTCAAAGTTTCTAACGTATCTTTCTAGAAGAAATAAACATTGGAATACCCACAGTTGAAAAATGAAATAAGAACAAAGCTGGAGGTATCACACTCCCTGATTTCAAACTATAATACAAAGCTGTCAGAATCAGGACAGTGTGGTACTGGCATAAAAAGAGACACACAGGTCAATGGAACAGAACTAGGAGCCTAGAAATAAACCCACACATATATGGACAATTAGTTTATGACAAAGGAGCAAAGAACACACACTGGAGAAATGATCATCTTTTCAGTGAATGGTGATGGGAAAAAAGGACAGCCACATGCAAAAAATGAAAACAGACCACTATCTTACACTATACACAACAATTAACTCAAAATGAATTTAAATACTTGAATGTAAGATCTGAAACCATAAAAATCCTAGCAGAAAATGTAGACAGTACACTCTTTCACATTGGTCTTAGAAATGTTTCTGTGGATCTGATTCCAAAGGCAAGAAAAACAAAAGCAAACAATAGCAAAAATAACAAATCGGACTACACCAAAACAAAAAGCTTCCACACAGAGAAGGAAAACATCATCAAAACAAAATGGCAACCTACTGAATGGAAGAAGATATTTGCAAATCATATGTCTGATAAGGGGTTAATATCCAAAATATATAAAGAACTCACATAGTTCAACAACAAAAACAACCCGGTTAAAACATGGGCAGAGGATCTGAAGAGACATTTTCCAAAGAAGACATAGAGATGGTCAACAGGCACATGAAAAGATGTGCAACATCACCAATTATCAGGGAAATGCAAATCAAAACCGCAATGAGATATTACCTCACACCTGTCACAATGGCTATTATCAAAAAGACAAGAGATAACAAATGTTGGAGAGATGTGGAGGAAGGGAACCCTCATACACTACTGGTGGGAATATAAATTGGTGAAGTCACTATGGAAAGCAGTATGAAGGGTTTTTAAAAAATTAAGAGTAGAACTACCATATGATCCAGCTGTCCCACTTCTGGGTATTTATCTGACAAACACAAAAACACTAATTTGAGAAGATATATGCACCCCTATATTCATTACAGCATTATTTACCATAGCCAAGATATGGTAGACACTACAATGGAATACTACTCAGCCACAGAGAAGAATGAAATCCAGCTATTTGTGACAACATGGATGGACCTTAAGTTATTATGCTAAGTGAAATATGTCAGATGGAGAAACACAAATACCATATGATTCCACTTAGATGTGGAATCTAAAACAACAAATGAATAAACAAAATAAAACAAAAACAAACTCAGAGATACAAAGAACAGACTAGTGGTTAGCAGAAGGGAAGGGGGTTGGAGGGTGGGCAAACTGGCTGAAGGGGGTCAACTGTATGGTGATGGATGGCAATCACAGGTTGAGTCATGACGCTGTACAACCCACACGTTATATATATATGAAGGAAAGAAGGGAGGGAGGGGAGAAAGAGAGAAAGAGAAAACTGAGAAGTGGAGGTAGCAACTTGGTATATCCTGCTGTGGACAGGCAGCTGCCTCTTTCCCGCACCGAAGTGCAGTGCTACAGAACACCATCCCCTCTTAAATCTCCACTCTTCATGTATAGGAAACAGTGGTATTACTCATGCATGACTTTTGCCAAAAAGTGGTTGGCAGAGGAGTTATATACCAAAGTGGCAATGTGATGGCACTATCCCGAGTCCCAAGAAACTAGTCCAATTGAGCCTGGACAAAAATGTCACTGGATAAGAGGAGGTTTATCGCTTTCACAGAAGGTGGACAAATGCATCCTGCTTACAGTGGTATCTACCCATTTCCTAGTTTGTCATCGTTCCTCTCTATTCCCCTTAATAGAAACAAAAAAAGGCAGTATCTTTCTTCCAGCTATAGATGTTAATCCTCAACTAAGTCTTAGTACATTCCATCTCAGGGGTATCCACTAAAAATTTAGCAGGAAAGCTTTGAAGCCTGCAAATCATTTAGGACCAAACTGAGAAATCCAAGTCCAATTATGGGAAAATGAGAAAAAGGTAAAGGAGCAGAAAAGCCCCTCAAATAAGACCACACAGGGGGCCAAGACCGATCACCGCAGATGAAAGAAAGTGGGAAGTAATGCTTCCTTTGCTGCCTTTTAAATACAGACCTCTAGCTAAGCCAGCACTTACTTACATTCTACAGGCATTAAAGTCTGCAGTACGGAAGGCACTGAGCTAAATAACTGCTACCGTGGGCCTGGGTAATTCTTCATATTGACAAACATCGATCCCCACATAAAAGGCAGAGGTAGAAAGATCACTAAACTTGGAAGCAGAAGAAAGAGACCTGAATCCTGGCTTTAACTCTGCGTAACCCCTGGTAAATTAATCTTTCAAGGCCCAAGTTTATTCATCTATAAAAAAATATGGGTTAAAAATACCTTCAATCATGAGTTACAGACTATGTGGGTTCAAAGAAATAAGTAGTTTATATGCCTGAAAAACAGTACCCAATAAATGTAAACTGTATATGATTCTCATCTTTTACAGATTAAAGCTCCCAAATAATTAAGATTCCCAAGTAAATTTTTTTTTTTTTTTTTTTTTACATCATGAAAAAGGCACAAAATCTGTAGTCAGCAGATAAAGTTACTGGGTCAGATTTTGCTCACTGACTGGACGGTCCTGGTTCAGCCTTTTCTCTCCCCACGTCCTAGGTTCTTCAGTGCTTGGTGAACCTGAATGTGTACCTGCTGCGGACACAGCAGCCACCAAGGTAAAGCAAGTCCCTGCTCTCATGGAGCTTTCCCTGTCCCGGGGAGACGTAAAGGAAACAAATGCACAGTACTGGGCAGTGTCATCTATAAAAGGAGGTGACTGGGTTAGGTATCTTCAAGCCCCCCCCACTCCTGATTTAAGTGTATGAATCTATGACTGTAACAAAGAAAGTCAACAAAAGGAAAGGAAGATCATAATTTCTCATTCTGAAGTTTTGTAAGGTGTTATATCATTCTTCTTAAAACTAAAAATCAAAGGCTTCCAAAGAAAAGCAGTGTCATTATGAAGTCCTTCTGTACTACAAAAGCAACAGTCCTCATTTGAGATGAAAAATTAAAATTCTGCTGTTAAAGGGAAGCCTTTTCTGTTAAAGGGAAAATCTGACCTTCACATCAAAGACTATGTTTTTCTTTATACCCCTAAAGCCAGTAATTTAGAGAGTAATACTGACCACCAAGCCTTAGCATACACAATCACAACCGATGGCTGAGCTGCTCACAACACTAGTTCAAGAAAAAACTATGCTGAGCTGGCGAATGGACCGCAGATGAGCCCGGGCAAATGCACTGCCCTCCAGGCTAAGACTCACAGAGGACAGGAATGCTTCATTTGCAGCCCGTATAATTTATATTCTGTTACAGTCATACAAACATGCCTGAAGCTAAAAGCAATCAGATGGAAAGTAGGGTTTACAAGGTCAAATTTTCTCTGAAATTGTTTCTATGCCCCTGCAGCACGGTTTTTACTGGCAAGCTCCCTTGTATAAGCCTTACACAGAAAGACTGACCTTTCAGAATGAATCAGCCAAGGACTAAAAAATAATATTCATAAAGAGAATCAGTACAGATTTTTCAGGCTGATGAAACTGTGAGAACACAAAGGATTACTGGATATCAACAAGGGTTCTTCAAATGATTTTTCAATGATGGAGTCAGAAACTTTCTGTCTGAGTCAATTTAAGGAACACCCATCTGAATAATAAAATTATGTTTCAGGAAATTTATTTGGCAAATTAAACAAAGATTGTCTAGCAGAATTCATTAAAAATCTACTTTGAAGAATAAATAAAAATAACAAAATTAGCATATAAATTGTTTTTATGGAAAGCAGCTTCTGAAATACTCCAGGTTTCTTAAAACAGCATGTAATTATAACGAATTTGAGCACATCTCCTATAATCTAGTTTACCTATTTAAGTATAAGCAGAAACCTTATCCCTCCACATAACTTCTTCAACCCCCGACTTCCACCCATATGAAGCAAGGGTAATTGACTTTATGAGTCACAAGGCTTAAACTCTAGAGTTCTAGAATTCTGTGAAATACATCAATGTTCAGACCAGACTCCCTCAGACTTTGAGGTGACAGATGAATGAACAGAACCTAAATTCCTTTATTTTATGTACAAATGCATGTATGTACCGCTATAAAATAAAAAGGCTATTTTCTTGTGAAAATTCAATAGTATTTGTGATTTAGAATAAAATAAATGAGAAACCCCTGGCTTTCTTATTACTTGAGAAATAAGTCTAAGGGGCTGAAGACTGTTTTATTTGGATATATTACATTAAAGTGATTGGTATAAATATACTCTTATCAGAATATTTATATAGAATGGAAAGAACTTGGCGGTGGCAAGGTACTTAGAAGTTAACATTCTTTTTTTTTTTAAACATCTTTATTGGAGTATAATTGCTTTACAATGGTGTATTAGTTTCTGCTTTATAACAAAGTGAATCAGTTATACATATACATATGTTCCCATATCCCTTCTCTCTTGCATCTCCCTCCCTCCCACCCTCCCTATCCCACCCCTCTAGGTGGTCACAAAGCACCGAGCTGATCTCCCTGTGCTATGCGGCTGCTTCCCACTAGCTATCTATTCTACGTTTGGTAGTGTTTATATGTCCATGCCACTCTCTCACTTTGTCACGGCTCACCCTTCCCCCTCTCCATATCCTCAAGTCCATTCTCTAGCAGGTCTGTGTCTTTATTCCCGTCTTACCCCTAGGTTCTTCATGACCTTTTTTTTTTCTTAGATTCCATATATATGTGTTAGCATATGGTATTTGTTTTTCTCTTTCTGACTTACAACTCTAGGTCCATTCACCTCACTACAAATAACTCAATTTCGTTTCTTTTTATGGCTGAGTAATATTCCATTGTATATATGTGCCACATCTTCTTTATCCATTCATCTGATGAAGGACACTTAGGTTGCTTCCATCTCCTGGCTATTGTAAATAGAGCTGCAATGAACATTTTGGTACATGACTTTTTTTGAATTATGGTTTTCTCAGGGTATATGCCCAGTAGTGGGATTGCTGGATCATATGGTAGTTCTATTTGTAGTTTTTTAAGGAACCTCCATACTGTTCTCCATAGTGGCTGTATCAATTTATATTCCCACCAGTAGTGTTCCCTTTTCTCCACACCCTCTCCAGCATTTATTGTTTCTAGATTTTTTGATGATGGCCATTCTAACTGGTGTGAGATGATATCTCACTGTAGTTTTGATTTGCATTTCTCTAATGATTCATGGTGTTGAGCATTCTTTTATGTGTTTGTTGGCAATCTGTATATCTTCTTTGGAGAAATGTCTATTTAGGTCTTCTGCCCATTTTTGGATTGGGTTGTTTGTTTTTTTGTTATTGAGCTGCATGAGTTGCTTATAAATTTTGGAGATTAATCCTTTGTCAGGTGCTTCATTTGCAAATATTTTCTCCCATTCTGAGGGTTGTCTTTTGGTCTTGTTTAAGGTTTCCTTTGCTGTGCAAAAGCTTTGAAGTTTCATTAGGTCCCATTTGTTTATTTTTGTTTTTATTTCCATTTCTCTAGGAGGTGGGTCAAAAAGGATCTTGTTCTGATTTATGTCATAGAGTGTTCTGCGTATGTTTTCCTCTAAGAGTTTGACAGATTCTGGCCTTACATTTAGATCTTTAATCCGTTTTGAGCTTATTTTTGTGTATGGTGTTAGGGAGTGTTCTAATCTCATACTTTTACATGTACCTGTCAAGTTTTCCCAGCACCACTTATTGAAGAGGCTGTTTTTTCTCCACTGTATAGTCTTGCCTCCTTTATCAAAGATAAAGTGACCGTATGTGCATGGGTTTATCTCTGGGTTTTCTATCCTGTTCCATTGATCTATATTTCTGTTTTTGTGCCAGTACCATACTGTCTTGATTACTGTAGCTTTGTAGTATAGTCTGAAGTCAGGGAGCTTGATTCCTCCGGCTCCATTTTTCATTCTCAAGACTGCTTTGGCTATTCGGGATCTTTTGTGTTTCCATACAAATTGTGAGATTTTTTTTCTAGCTCTGTGAAAAATGCCAGCGGTAGTCTGATAGGGACTGCATTGAATCTGTAGATTCCTTTGGGTAGTATCTATAGATCAGTGAGTATCGGTAAATAATTAGCTATTTATCCAAACTAGGGATTCAGTAAGAGCCTGACAGGAGGACAATCACCAAAGCCCTCTAGGCTTCTTATTCTGATCATCAAGGGACCATGTTCACTTCTGGGGAACACACTTCACAGAGATGATGGCAACCCAGTTTATCCCTAGAGCAGGATAAGCAGGATGCTGGGATATAGAAATAATGTCACATGAAGAGAGATGAAAAATTGGGGGTATTCTGCCCTAAGAGACAACTTGGCTGAATCATAAGAGTAATCTTCAAATATTAGAAAGGTCATCAAATATATAAGGAATTAGATTTATTATCTGTTTCCCCAAGGCAAATTTGGCTGCTTATCTGGAAAAACTTTTAAAGAATAATAAGATTCTGATGATAATGAGTATTCTTTCAACATGAATGTTGACACAAAAACTAGAGGCTGCTTTTCAAATACCCAGGGATGGTTATGCTGAGTGAGCTGTTGGACTAAATGACATTAAAACTTCTCAAAATTGCAGAATATGAGAACTTTAAAGGGACTTCAAAGTTATCTGGCCTAGTGGCTCAGTCCATTAGAATCACCCAGGGAGCTTTAAAAGCAATACCAGTCCCAACCCAGATCAATTAGAATCAGAGCTTTCTGGGGGTGGGGGCTTGTACTACCTCCTTAGTTTGCCTTGTGTTGCCTTTATAATTCCCCCAGACAATCCTAACATACATATAGTTGAGAAACACTGTATTAGTTCACAAATGAGAAAATTAGGGCTCACTGTTAGAAAATGATGGAACTCTTGTTTGAACTCAGGTATTTTCAATGCATTACTCAAAAAGTGTACGGCTTTATGAAGTGTGTAAGACTATAAATTAGTCTTGCAGATATCGGTTTGAGAGGGATAAAAAGTATGTATTGATATTTTAAATTTTTTTCCCAGGGTACAGGTCTATTTCGCCTTTTCTAATTTTATAGCCATGATATCACTGAACTTTGGTTAAAAAAAGACACACAGGGGCTTCCCTGGTGGCGCAGTGGTTGAGAGTCCGCCTGCCGATGCAGGGGACACGGGTTTGTGTCCCAGTCCAGGAAGATCCCACATGCTGCGGAGCGGCTGGGCCCGTGAGCCATGGCCGCTGAGCCTGCACGTCCAGAGCCTGTGCTCCGCAACGGGAGAGGCCACAACAGTGAGCGGCTGGCGTACCGCAAAAAAAAAAAAAAGACACACAAAACTAATCTCATACCATGGGGTTAACTTTTAACTTTGATTTTGATCTGCGTGAATCCGATTTCTTACTGTTCGATGTGTGTGGTCCCCTGCGCAGAGCCTTCTCACATGTTACTAGTACTGCTCCTTCTACTCAAATTGGTGACCAAGAGAAACTGCCTGTGATGTTTTTCTACCTACAGGTGAGAAATATTAAAAGCTATCTTTGCTTGATTTTAAAAGTCTTAAATCAATGTGATATTGGGAGGAGGGCAACGGAAAGGGAATCGGGAAATATGAATCCCTGACTTCGGGTCACTGGCAAAGCCCAGTAAACCAGGACCTGAGTGTTCATTCCCTGTCTCGGCATGTGCATCACAGACAATGATCCTGACTTTCTAGTAACCTATTTTGCATGATACGTCTAATTGGAGGTATCCTGGCATGTGGGAAAACCATGGCAGGGGGAAGGAAAATTAGCTTTACTCGTCTCGATTCTGGCTTCACATGTCCACACTAGCCAGAGTCTTGAACAGGTCACTA
This sequence comes from Hyperoodon ampullatus, assembly GCF_949752795.1. Lineage (NCBI taxonomy): Eukaryota > Metazoa > Chordata > Mammalia > Artiodactyla > Ziphiidae > Hyperoodon > Hyperoodon ampullatus. Next base: position 2,398,183 of record NC_136933.1, read on the forward strand.
TTGCTCCCGGAAACCTGTTTTCTCATTTGTCAAATGAGGGGGTTCCCCAGGAGCATCTCAAGGCTGGCGTCTAACTCTAATGGTCTATGATTAGACAACATGCACATTATCAAGATCAACAGGGCTGGTCTATCATGTTTTACTGGATACAGTTGCTTTTTCTGGGGACACAATCCAGCAGACGATACATTTGAATCCACACAGAAACCCAAATTATAAAGGGTGCCTACCAAACACACTACACATTAAACTTAGAAAACTCTAATCACTATTGGAAATGTAAATTTCATCACAGATTAAACAACAGCATGAATAGGTTTGAACGCCAAAAGGGCACCTTTCTCTCGGCTCCAAAATGAAAACTCACACTAGATACTAGAAGGATGACCCCATGAGAGATGTATGAACATCACATGGGTTAAAGGGTTGGTTAGCCTTTAATGAACTGATCATTTTCCAGAAATGGTTTTCTTGAATTGCTAAGAAGCAGACAAGATTAAGCTCTACTCAAAAATAGGAATTCTCTAACCACCCCCCCCAAGGGTTCTATAAGAAATGTTAGTTATTTTTTTTCTAAAATTGTGTCTTTTAATATATTTGTAAGATAAAAACTACCCTAAGGATGATTTTTTTTCCTTTTAAGAAGATCCTTAGGCACCTAGGTATCACAGATTATTCAGAACAGCTCAAACTAAATGCTGACTTTACCTGGTGATTTAAATAATAAATAAGTTCAATGTTCAAAAATCATTTTGGAAGGCACATAAGGAAAACTAGGAAAAATTCAAATGGATGAAAATTTAGTGATAAATATCTTTAAGAAAGAAAATATTAAACAACTGAAAAACTCAAGTTAGGTTGAAAACTATGCTCAGTTATAAACAGTAACAAGAAGGCACATGACTCTACAGCAGAAATAAAGGCTTTAGGCAATAAACAAATCTTTGTGGAAGAAAGAAGACTAGGATATATAAGGGGAAAAGATGGGTGTTCTTATGCTTAGTTATTAGTTATAGGCTCACTGTTGAAATACCATGAGTATTTAAAGAAACAGAGGGCTAGGCAAACCTGGAAAACATCAAACGTAAATACAGTGCATTTGTTTGAACTCTGTGGTGAACCATAAAATGTCCTAAAACACCTGTGTTTTATTACAGGGTTGGATATGAAGAAGAGGATGATATACTTTGAGATTTATTTTTTAAACTTCCATTTTTCATGTGTCTAATAGTCTACAGATAAGGGGTCCACTTTATAAATACCGCATCTTGCCCCATTAATAAACATAGTCATAGAACTCTAAGTTATTCCATTTTTTAGTAGCAAAAGTATAAGCCAAATATTTTTAAAGAATATAAGACATCAGATGAAGTTAACACTATCAGCTAATTTTAGAACACAGGTTCTTTCCAAAAGAAATTTTAAGACACCGCTCATAATGTAACATCAAATCTGGGATAACAGAGTGCTTGGTAACGTTCTTCTTCATGAAAAAGCTCAGAGGAACGAAAGTGCAAGGTGTGAGTTATCAGCCAAATGTGCGACAGCAGTGGAGGCCGGCCAGCCCGCAGGAGGGGTTCGACCTCAGGCCACTCCACAGCTGCTGTCCAGGCGATGTCTCTGGGCCGACTCCTCATCCACGCAGTGTGCCTCTGCTTACTGTCTTCTGTTCCTGACTCTGATCTCTGACTGGCCCTAAGCTGACGGCTCCTGCTGTGTTCACTCAGCCTGGATCCCCACACTGCTTCTACCAGCACCAGGTTTTGGCAACCCAGTCACTCTCTCCTCAGAATTCTGACCTCAGCTGTACCCTTTTTCCACTTCACTATTCCCCCTCAATTCTGACAGCTTGCAGTGACCTTCTCTTGCTACAAAGACAGAAATGTCTTGCTGTTTCATGAGTAAAATTCTCAAGTAGAACGCAGCACACCTTGAGTCCTATTTTTTAGGGCCTCTTTCAGCAATCAAATCACTGCACTCCTATTAAAGCAGGGAGAGTTGAACTGAGCGACCCTGAACAAGCCTCAGTTCTTCTTTGAGCCAACCTTACAAGTTCCTCGGTTTTCTCATCTAAAAATTCAGGGATATGACTAGACCACCTTTAACATTACCTCCAGCTCTAATAAAAGTGCTCCTGCATTCCTAATTTCAGAGAAACAGCACCACCAGACACCTAAATCCCAGGAGTCACCTGGAAATCTTCTCTCTCATGCATCCCCAGAGCCAGCGAGCACACTACTCCCTCCATCCCTTCTACTCTGTCTCCGATTCCTCCTGATTTTGCTTAGACATCACTTCCACCTCCCCTGTGAAGCTGGCCGTAATGCACCCACACCTTGTAGCCCCCGTGGGGTCCAGCTCTCTCTGCTTTGGGCCTCCCCCAGTGTCTCCTAAGTGTGAACCAGCTTGAGTCCCTCCTTAGGGCAGAGGGCTGATCTCATTCTCCAGAAAGATGTTCTTCACAGTGAACAATGAATAAAGCAATGAAAGGAAGAGTGAAAACTCATAAAAATGTTCAGACCCCAATACATTAAAGAATGTTTTCTGTTGTCTATTTGTTACATCTTAGAAAACGCTGAGCAAAAAGTAGACTAGAACAAGTTAGGTGGGGGGAAAGGCTTGTAGATACTAGTTATAAGCCAGAGGATGTGCTAAACATTTTGCCATATTGAACCTAATTTAATCCTTATAGCAACTGTTCAAAGGAAGGAACGTTATCTCCATCTTGTACTTGGAGAAAGGAGCCTCAGAAAGCTTCATTAATTGGCCCAATGTCACAAGCCAGTAAATGGCAGGGTCAGAACCTCACCCAAGATGGTGTGACTCCAAGAGTCCACTGCTCTTTCCCTGGAGCTTGTTACTGTCATGATCCACCTTCAGAGCAGTGTCCACTGCAGCTCGTCAATTTTATCTGATATTAAAATCATAGAATTTAAGAAACCAAAGTATTTGGGGAAACATGGAAAACTCCACAAACACTGAAACTGTGCTACTCAATGTATAGTCTCTACACTTACAAGTAGGCACTTGCTATATATAGCAGTACCTTTAAAATGGAATATCCTAAAACCCAAGTTTGTGCTAAAATGACCTAGCAGTATTCGTGGCACAGTACATTTTGGGATCCCCTCTCGCATTTACTTTAAGCTCTCCAGAGATTACAGTATAACAATATGGGCTTCAATGCACTGCATCTAACTTAATCATAAAAGGAAAATGCTCTGACATCCAGTTACCATAGATGAATCAGTGAAGACTGCAAACAGAAGGAAAAAGCAGGTGCCGCCCCAAAGGAAAATGTGGAACGTAAATGAAATCTAAATGATTTTTAAATAGCAGGTCAACCAGTATTGTATATTTAAACAAAAGTATTAAAGGAAAAAAGGATAAAAGATGTGTAAAAACATTACCAAGAGTCAAATGAGGAAAATATGCTTTCAACATTATCACTTTTTTCCTTGGAAAGCTTTGGTGATTCAACTTTGAGAGGCCTATTCATAGGGAAGATATGAAAGAGAATTACAAATGCAAGAGAACAGCAGCTCACTTTACCTCTTATTCTCAGTTCTTGGAATGGTCTTCCTATATCCCTAGCATACACTTACACTTGACACTTCATCCTAGTTCCAATCATGGTCCTTTCAGAAACCCTGTGCAGTTCAAAATCACAAAGACAGATGGGCCTTCAATCTGCTGCAGAGACCTCTACACACTTAAATCAGAATGGCCAGGCTTAGAGCTCCAGCACTACGAAGAACCACCGGCATTGAAGCAAGCATCGGGAAAATAAAACAAAAACAAAAACCTTTATAATCATAAAAAAACTGATGTCAAGGCCAAATTATGAACATAGGCCGTATCTCTAAAAATATGTAGTTACTTACATGTCCATTTCTATATATTCTGTCTATGCTATACATAAATATAGAAGGCTTCTGTTAAGATAGCAGTGAATTCTGGCCCCCACCATAACTCGGGTGGGCTACCACCACCCAGGGGTCAAAAAGCAATTGAAATCTATCCTATTTATAATTATAAGCCTGGAGAGTACATCATTTTGGTGCTGTACTCCAGGGTTTTAATCATTCCAATGAAAATTATCAGAATTACTTATTTCTGGCTCAACTCCACAATTTAGGCCTTTTGGTTTATTTCCCACAAAGACAAAGAGCTTGTTACACCCATTTTCACAATAACCTTTCACAGCCTAGAATTATAGGCTGGAGTCATTAAGCTCTTCGCTTTCCAAATTAAGAATCATGTTCCAGGCGATTATAGATACTGGCCAAGAGCAGAGTCAGGCCCTTGTACTTTCCACTATGAAGACGCCAAGTCATATGATCTTGGACCTTCATCTAGAATGACTACCCAATTCTGTTAGCCTGAGAGATACCATTTTCGTTTCTTAATAATTTCTGTTTAATAGCAGGCTTCTATTAAAAAGCTGCCATGTATACTTCTCTAACTGTATACTTTATGGAAAACTTTAAATATTTAACTCAGAAAATGGAATTTCCCTGATTTGCTGCCTGCCTCCAACACCACCACCATTAAACACATTAGTATCTAATCTCCAAGATTCATACGTACAAGATTTTTTTAACAGAAATGGCATCGTTTGATACTTAATGTTATATTGGGGGTTTTTCCCATTTACTCCTAGAAAATAATAAAGTATTAATATTTTATCAATACTATGTTAAGTATTATCCTGAGTGCTTTATAGGGGTTTTCACATTGAATCTTCACAGATAGTCCGTAACTTGATACTATTATTATTCCCAATTTATAGATGAGGAAACTGATGAACCGAAAAAAGAGGAATAATTTTCCCAGGGTCACAGAATCCACGCTAAGTGTTGGAGGTGGGATGAGAGTCCAGGCAAGCAACGCGGGGCGGGGGCATGCTGGCACACTCTGCACCCCTCTCCTCACTGTGACATCCATATCAGGTACACACCGTGCTACGTGGTTCTTTTTAATAACTCTTAACTACATGAATATAACATAATTTACCTAATCCCTGAGGATGGACATCTATGTTATTTCTAATTTCTTGCTATAGTCAACAATAATTAATGTCCTTGAACACACACCTTTGTACATTTAAGTATCCAGCATCCTTTTTATTTTGAAATAATTTTAGACTAACAAAAAAGTTGTACAAATAGTACAGAGTTCCTGTATACCCTTCATCCAGCCTTCCCTTGATGTTAACATCTTATATAACTGTACTATAATTATCTAAACCAGGAAATTAACATTGGTACTGTATTATTAACTAAACTACCGATCTTATTTGAATTTCACCAGGTTTTTCCATTAATGCCCTTTTCTATTCCAGGACCCTATCCAGGATCCTACGCTCTATTTAGTAGTTGTGTTTTCTTGGTCTCTCCCAATCTGTGACAGTTGCTCGGCCTTTCATGGTCGTGACACTCCGAGGAGGGCTGATCGGTTATAGTGTGGCATAGTCCTCCCTCAGTTTGAGTGTGCTTGGTGTTTTCTCGTGTTCACAGTGAGGTCAGGCATTTGAGGCAGGACAGTACAGAAGTGACGCTGTGTCCTTCTCAGCGTGTCATATCACAGGCTTTGTGACATCCACGTCTTACCACTGGCAGGGTAACCCTGATCACTTGGTTAAGGTGGTATGTGCTGGTGTCTACACGGTAAAATTCCTATTTTTCCCTTTGTAGTTAATATCTGGGAGAGACAATTTGAGACTATGCAAATATCCTGTTTCTCGTCAAACTTTCACCACAAATTTGAGCACCCATCACTGGACCTTGTGCGCAAGAATTACTGTGGTATTTGCCTAATGGTGATATTCTATTTCCCTCTTTGCTTTTATAGGTATTAACTGAAATTCTTCTGTAAGAAAAAGCTGTCCCGTCTGCACCATTTATATATATATATACATTCAGTGGACATTCCTTTTGCTCCAAGGAGCATAATCCAAGACTATCACTCTCTGCTCCAACTGCCCAGCCTTGGCCACTTGCAGCCCCTCCAGATGGCCAGAGTGCCCTTTCGGCAGGTCTCCCCTTTCCTGAGCACTTACGCAGCTTTCTGGCACCACAGATGTTCTGTGCCTCTTGTATTTTCCCTGCCCCAGACCTAGAGCCAAACACTTCTCCAAGGAGCCCTGGTCCTTTTATTGGCAAATGGTATTTAGAAACCCAGGTCTGGATGCTAGACTGGTCATGGCTACTGGGTGTCATTGTTTCTAGAAACTCTCAGCAGGCAGAGCTGGGAAACCTCTGTCTGTACACTGACTCATGCCTTTCACTCAGTACACCTCTGTATCCGTCTACACATTAGAAACTACGAATACACATTTATAACTCCAATTCCAATCTAACACCACAGGTTCATTTTAACCTTCCTCCTTTTCCTGATTTGTAATCTTTCTCCTATAGAGAGAAACCTGGCTCTCATCATGTACACTTTATTTGCTTATTTATTAATCCTAGTACATGCATAAAGTTATACAGTCTCAGAATTGCCAGCTCATAGCCTCCTTTGCTCACAGGAAATAATGTGAAGTTTACAAATCTACTAACTTTTTAAGGTTGAAAAGTTCTCCTCAAATGCAAATACTGCCAAATAATTCTCTACTTTTTAATAATAACATAAAAACAACAAAAATCTGAGTTTGACCTTTTCATGAAAATATATGTGGGTACCTATAAGAGTACTGACACCACTTACTGGAAGTTAACAGCACTGGAAGGAGCTTTACAGTAAGCTTTTAATTCATTGTTACAAACAAGGAAAATATAAGAACCTAAGAACCTGAAGAAACTGCCTGAGTTTCTAAAGGTTTGGTTTCACGTGTTTTCAATTCAATTTTTCCTAAAGGAAAACATGAAACTGATACGGTAGAGACGCAAAAAATATATATACATCCTCAAAGTCAACAGCATTGTGGAAATATGAAGAGGAAAAAATAAGTGAAACAACAGCAATCTCTTAGAGCTATCAGAAAATATACTTTAGCATATTAAGGTGGGAAAATGAATGGAAAAAGATGAAATCAGAAACAGTTCCCAGTATCTCTGAATATGAAAGTACAAAGCTTTAACTAGAACACCAGGCAGCAGGGATCATGGCAGGATGGCAGCAGGGATCATGGCAGGATGGCAGCAGAGATCATGGCAGGATGGCAGCATGGTGAAGAAAGCAGGGCTTCCTGTGCAGGTGCAGACAGCTCAATCAACTGCTGTCAAGTTGCCTGTTCACTACTTACTCAGAACGCACAAAGCAACTCCAAGAAAGGATGGGCTTACTTTAGCAGGCCTCTGATCATCATGACCAATTCTTCAGGTGTGGGGGAAAGAAAACAAACCCTGGCAAGGGATAGGAAGACAGGTTTGGAAAGACTTTCACAGGTTTGGTTGCTTAGTTGCTCCAGAAGTTTAAAGAGCAAACTGCAAGTCACCAAAGAAAAGCGTAATTTGTTGGTCCTCATGAAAAGACACCTCGGCTTTTTGCCACCAGGTCTTCCCTTTTGAACTCTATTTCTCATATCCAGCTTTAGCAAAAAAAAAAAAAAACCAACCAACTAGCTTGCTGATTTCAGTATTTTAGCCCTTATGTACACATCCTTTAGAAGGGTGAATAAAAATGACCACAGGCAGTTAAAACCTTTGTATTTTTAAAAGGTTGGCAGGAAGTATTGTTAAGACTTTTTGTAGAGATGCATGCCTGCCTTTCAAAATAAAAATGTATACACAATCCCTTCTAACAGTTTATAAATAAAATAAAAAAGAAGATAAGTGGTATAGAGTAGTTAATGCTTACAAAAAGCATTTTTCCTTTATGTGGATTATTATAAAAATAAGTTGATAAGGCTGCAGTTTTTAGATAGATGCCACAGGGCCACAGCATCTCTCCACAGAAGCTGCAATGGTACTGATGTCATCATCCACCCAAGCAGGGTACAAAGTCCACTAAAAATGGTCAGAGAGGTACATACTGTGGGGGCATATAAAGGAAGGCCACATTCTCTGGTTTTCATCAGTAGATTTGGAGTTTTAAAATGTTTGGAAATACTTAAATAACTTTTTGGACTTTCACATGTAATTCTACTGGGTTCTAACAGCCAAACAGGAGGTGATAGAAATATCACATTACGAAATTGCCCCAGTCCTTTTAAAAATATTTCTACCCATTAAGTGGGTAACTTTTTGACATTCCTCCTATTTTTCTACTTTGATCTAAAAATATCTGATGCTACTCTGACAGTGGCCTGAATGACTCAGTGTAAATAATAACTAACACACACAGAGTGCCTTTATGGAATAAAGGCTGCTCCGAGGGGATCACACTTCCTTTCTCCACACTGACACTCAAACTGTTAGCCCACCTCCAGTTCTTTCTCCTGTTCTGGCTCTGCAGCATCAATTAGAACTGCCTTGAGTGACGACTAAACGTCACCTCCTCGAAAGAGGCTCCCTGGAGGCTCTCCTGTTGAAAGTCTTTTCTCTTTATTCTGAAACCCCAGCATTTTCCATGTAACTCTCTACTGTAGGCAGAATGCTAAAGACGCCATCCTGCCAGCATTCTCGTTCCCTGGTTATTTAGCTAAACATCCATCTAGGTGCTGCTGCGACAGACCACTGCAGGTAGATTAAGGTTACTAATCAGCTGACCTTAACATAGGATAAGTATTCTGGATTTACCCAGGTGGGCTCATGTAATTAAACAAGCTCTTCAAAGCAAAGAAGAAGGCAGAAAGGTCACTCAGGAGATGTGCCAAAAGAAGAGAACAGAGGAACAATGCAGCGAAAGCTGTGGTCACAGAGATCATGAAGAGTGACTTGACCCATCATTGCTGGGTCTGAAGATGGAGGAGAGTCCAGAAGCCAAGGAATGTGGGTGGCCTCTAGAAACTGAGAATGACCCCCAGCCAGCAGCCAACACGGAAACAGGGACCTCAGTCCTACGACCACATGGAACTGGTTTCTGCCAACAACCTGAATGAACTTGTAAGTATATTCACCCTCAGAGTTCCCAGAAAGAAACACAGGCCTACCTGAACTTTGATTTTGTTCTTGTGAAACCCACAACAGAAGAATCCAGGCCAACCCAAACCTCTGACCTACAAAATGGTAAGATAATCAATCTGTGTTGTTTAAATTTGTGGTAATTTGTTAACAACAGCTTTCTTTTGTACTTTATCCTATTTAACAGTTCAAATCTCAGTGGACATCAGAATCATCTGAGGAGCTTTTAAAGTGCATATGGACCCCATTCCTAGATAAAATTTCTGAGGGAGGAGAGGGGAGAGCAGGAAGAAAACATCAAATTTTTATTTATAGCTCTGCAAGTGACACTTTTCCCAACATTTTTTAATATTAGCATCACCTCAGAAAGTTCCTGCAAGCCCATTTCCAGGTAATTCCCATCCTCACATCCCCAGGGTAAACCACAGTTCTGATTTTTATTTTCCACCGTACGTTAGTTTTGCCTATACTAGGATTCCATATAACAAAATCATGCATTGCATACACTGGTATACGGTTTCTTTCTCCATGATGTTCTGTATATTGGTACTCCATTCCTTTCTACTGAGTATCACACTGTAAGGCTATACCATAGTTTATCCATCCCCAGCTGATGGATGTTTGGGTTGTTTACAGTTTGGGGCTATTATGAATAAAGCTGCTACGAATATTCTTGTGACGTGCTTTCATTCCTCTTGAACTGCTGGATCATAGGGTAAATGTATGTTTAGTTAAAGACCTTTCTCCGAAGTGTCTATACCATTTTAAGAGTTCCTACCTGAGTGAGAATATGTCAGTCGCCTACTTTTTCTCCCCTCGTCTCAAATGATCTTAAGGTGTAGCCAGAGTTGAGAGCCACTAGACTAGATTAAGAATTCCTCCAAGGCTGGATGCACATCTTACTCATCCTTGCTTCCCCCAATATATTTAGCACAGTCTTTAGCAAAGCAGGAACTCATGAATCCTATCAGATTTCACCTTTGCGTGTGTGTGTGTGTTTTTTTTATGTTTAAACATTTATTTATCTATGGTATATCATATACCTCTTTCTGTAAGTTGCTTTTTATCTCAATATTATGTTAATGAACTCTAAATTAATATTACTAATAGTTTTAGTTCATTAGTTTCCATCTTTTAGCATTCTGTGTACGTCAATTTGTCCAATAATGTAACTTGTTCATCCATTCTCCTGCAAGCGGACATTTAAATTGTTTCACTAATATAAGCAATGCTGCTATGAACATTCTCGTGCGGGCTCACGATAGCTACATACATATATATTCCATAACATGCAGTTTAACAGGAAAGATAATACGCGTGCATGATCTATACAACGAAGGCAGCGATTAGTTTTTATGAAAGGTACAAAAGGTCACGGGTTGTTCTGAGCAATACGAGGCTACTTTCGCTAGAAAATATTTGGGGACGGCTCCAATGGCCAAGCGACATTCACTGCTAATTAACAGTACGAGACCACACCTTTTAACCTTTAATTACTCTTCAACTGATACCCAACAGTTTCACGTGTGTCCATTCAGTTCCGCAACTAGAGTGTGAGCGCCAGGAAGACCGAGCCGGGCACCAACACGTTGAGCCAACACGAGTGTGCCCGTGGAGAGTCCGCGGTGGAAGCTGCAGCTGCCGACCTCCTGGCTGTGCCAGGCCACCGGAAAGTGACAGCACGAGGGCAATGTCGGGGCAACCAGGGCCTAATCTCACTTTTCACTCCTAAAGTCAAGGAAGCTGAGGAAACAGGGACGCACTGGGAGCACAAACGCCCGCCTCAAAGCGTCTCTCCACTTACCCTCGCAAGGCCGACAGGTCAGCAGCTAGGAGCGGAGGCGTGGACGCGGCCCCTGCCCAGAGCGTAGGCCCCCATCTGGCCTCTTCCAGCAGCGCCTCTTTGCCTTACGCCAACTTCTTGAAGAGGCGCTGAGGGCAACCCGGAGGCTCCCTCAGCTCCAGAACCTGACGTGAAATTGCGCGGGGATGCACACCCGGCGGCCATCTTTGATTCGGGCAAAACCACACCCGCCCCGCCCCCCCCTGCCGGCCACTCCCTCTCCGCGTCCCCAGGCTTTTCACCCACAAATGTAAGGCGCTGACCTTAGAGGCAGTGCTCAAGGAACACGCACAGAGGCCTGACTGTCCATGACCCCCGAGGTGCCAAATGCCGCCAATTTCCACATGGCAGCTAAACCCGAGCAGCAAAGGAGCGCTGACGCCAACGAAGTCGTCTCAGATTTCACCTTGATCCAGCTTCTGACTTTCGCCATATATGGCAAATCTACTAAGTCTGCCCTCCGTAACTAAACACAATAAGTGTGTAATTTTGAGTAAAGCATTTCATGATCTGCGTAATCATGGGTTCAATATTTGTTTTCCCTGCCAATTCTAAGCTCCAAGAGGGCGTGGCCTGTGTCTGTCTTATTAAGGGCTGCACCCATGAATCCAGCACAGAGACTGGGCGCATATCAGGGCCTCAATGAATGAACAAAGTACAGAGGGGAAAGAAAAATCCTTTCTCCTAAATATTTTATTTTAATTGAAACAACAAGGTACAAGTCTCCACTCTGGGAGAGTCCTAGGTCTATAGCTATCAATATTTGGGGGGAACAAAGATCCTTCTGAAAATCTGATTAAAACTATGGATCCCTCCCCAAAAAGACAAAAAAGATGGTTGTATGTATACATTGACAGCTCTGCATACAACATCAAGTTGGTCACATGGTGTTCACATGGTCAGAAATCACACCACTGAGTTTTATATAAAACTGCAATCATTTCTTTCACAAATTATTTGTTGAATATCTGATTTGTCCTGGAATTATACTAGGTATAAGAGCAAGACATAGTCCCCGCCCTTAAGAATAGGGGCAGGGAGGAGGTCACACGCAAATGACAAGCAATACCGTCTAATCCAAAGTCAGGCATTTCAGAATCCATGACCCTTTCCAAAGATGACTTTTTTGCCCAAGTCTACAACATATGACTAACAACCTGAAATGCAAATAACCCTTCAATGTAATATTTTGGGTATAGAGATTTACCTTTGATTTGTGTTTCTGGAAGTGAAAGAAAACGAAGGAAAAAGAGGGGAAGAAGAGTAACAACTTATCTATGTTGCACTCTCAAGGAATAAATGCTTCCGGTTGCTTCCAGCATTAAGGGACCCTGTGGTGAAATGACTTGCCCCAGGAGTAGGTGTGGCGTCCGTGGTGGCCATCCTCATGTGGCAGCGTGTGGGGATAGGCACAGCAGCTCATTCATCTGAGGAAGAGCGGGAAGGGATGGGACCTCCCCACAGGTGGTCTCATTAGGTGCTGAGGGGACCCACAGGTGGTCTGGTGAGGTGCTGAGGGGACGCACACGTGGTCTGGTGAGGTGCTGATGACCCACAGGAGCAGGTGCCTCCATTGGTCAGGGGCACAGTGCACTGCACCGGTCAGGGGCACAGTGCACTGCACCATCCAGAGATACCTCCTTGCGAGGTCTGGGAACATGTTTCCTGGTGTTTCTGAAAAAGCAGCGTTATAGCACAAAAACTATGCTGCTATCTGGGGGAAGTGTGAGAGGAGGGTAAATGTTAAAACAACTAGAATAAACAAAAAGCTTTAAAGTAACAACAATAAAAATCCAACATTGACCGAGAATGGAGTTCAAGAATGTTTTTCGGTAGAGAAATGAATTATTCTATATTAGTGGATTTTCTGATTGAAGCTAATTTCTTTAAATGGAGAAACCTTTATAAAATAGTTGCTGGCAATCTTTCCAAATCATTTCACACTCCTGTCTCCTTAATCAAGCTGAGTAAACATGATGTAACGCTCCTGATGGCTCTCTGAGTCCATCCATTACTCCGCTGGGCTGTAACACACCCTGAGAAGCTGCTGCCTACTCAGCTCTGCCTGCCCTTCATCAAAACAGCTCCAGCTGCTCCATGTGGAGACCCAGGGCTTTCTAAGGTTTCTCTTTCTCTTCACCTCATCATCAAATCACTTCTTGCTAAGGTCCATCTATCCAACTGACAGCACTCCATGCAACATCATCCTTTTAATTCCTGGCTAAACTGGGAAAACGATTGTTTCTTCAAAATAAGTTCAATTAAAAAATTTAAATAACAACCTGAATACTGTGTTTTATTAAATTTGTTTCAGAAAAGGTGAGCTGACTCTGAGATGAGCAGTGGCAGGTCCAGCGTGCGGTCTTAGGCAGCTGTCTGTATAATGGCATCTACGTGGCCATTGGCTTAGGATACGCCAGGGAGGAAGATTAGGCCCAAATTCTGAAGAAGTAACAATTCTGGTTATTATTAAAAATAGACCATAAATGAGGGTCTGAGTAAAACTTGTAAGGTTTGTTACACAGACTTTGTATAACACCCATTTATTCTGGCTGTTCAGAGTTATTTTTATTTTAATTTTTTTGTGTTTTCAACTTCTGAGTCCTTTCCAGACAACTGACCTTTTACATAAGTGAAGCATTAATACAACCACAAAACAAACTGTTTTCCTTTGTGACATTCTGTACTGTACAGCTACACATGCCTTTAAATTAAAATCTGTGTCTCTGTGTCCTCAATGGACAGGTAAACCCTGTGTTTAGGATGGACTATTTGCTGTGATACTTCATTTGCCATTGAATTGCAGGCCTGTTAAAAGAAGCCCATCACTGCTGTCCCCATCTGGTATATCATAAGCAAAAGGAGGACAGTTTAAATTCACAATGTGACCCATTACATTCATATCAATACCACATGTTCATGCCTGAGTGACAGGAGCACCAACCTTGGTGGACTATATTATGAAACTTAAAAATGTTCCAAACGTACGACCACTGTAACTTCTATGGATGCATCTGAATATGAAATTCTGTAGCACTTCTTTATGATCAAATTAAAATGGAATCTATCTGGGAATCATTAATACTCGATTACAGGACCCTTAATGACTACCTCCCCTTTCCCCTACTCAAACTCTTTTCTTTTCTTCTTCTTTTTTTTTTTTTTGGTTAAAAATCTGTTTGTACTCTTTAAGCAGCATCTGTTCTGTCAAAATGTTCTAAGAGAATTCTTTTTAATAGATTTTTTTAAAGCATGAACACGAGATATAGACCTTCAGCAGCTTCCAAGTATTATCTTCCTCATCGTCACCGTCTTCCATTCAAGGTCTGAACCACACCAGAAGCAGCAGCGCTGTCTGTCCAGACCAGCATGCGACTGGAAGCAACAGCCTGCAACCAGAGCTCCACCGGGAAACCAGAGCAGAAACACACCACGATCCCTGTATCACACCTCAGCTTGATTCGTTTTCCTGAACAAAGCTACATTCCGTATTTTAAGCCAGACCCTCTAAAGCTTTTCTCTTAAAAAGCTGCTAACATAGCTTTTCTCCTAAAAGGCTCTCCTGCTTATACCAGAATAAGCATCAAGCCCGTTTCCTCCGTAGAGACTGTTGCTACCGGGTCTCCAGGACCTTCTCTTGGAGAGACCTCACCTACTCCAGGCAACGGTTGATGCTCTTGTTTTAGCTCCACTTAAATACCACCCCTCAGTTCCTAGTTTCAACTGCAAACTCCAAATATAACTCAGATCAAGTATTTCTGAGAATTCACTTCAGGCTTTTCATTTATAAAACATTCAGACTGTTTTCAGACTGTGGCCTGTTTCTTCCTCTCACATGATTCTTTAGGAGTAATCCTTGGAGAACGCTGACACAACGAAGGTAATTTTCTTGAATTTAAATCTGAACGTTCACTATTACATACATACTTGTCTAAACCAATAAATATAACATAAAAGTTAAAACTTGAGTGATGTGATTTGAGTTTACAAAGAAAAAAAATGACATTAAGAACACTCCTAATACTTAGATTGAAAGAATCCGTAAAGACCACATATAGAGTTTTTCCGGCTTACTCTTTGCCACAAAATATTTTGCTCAGAAGACACTGTACATGAGTAAGTTTGAGCACAACATAAAAACAGAGCAAGGAGTTCTGGTCCCAGTGGGGAGTGGGGACAGGGCAAGGTGACCCCAGATACTGTGGGCTAAAAGGAGCCTGAACTGAGAACCTGAAAATTATGGGCACGGCCCACATATCTCATTTGACAAACCAAGAAACCATGAATGAGGCGCCATCGCTCAGCAGCAGCAGCAAGAGGACAGGTGTGGAGCCCCGGAATCCCACAACCCTGTCACAGAGACGAGAGCCATGTGACAACACGGGGATGCACTTGCCAATCCTCACAATCACTCCTGGAGGAAGGCCTTACCACCCACGTTACACACGAGAAAACCGAAAAGCCTGCGTGGCCAGGCCGAGGTCTTCACAGAGGCACAAAGCGGCACAAAGACCCAGCATTAACTCAGAAGCAGCAGACAGGTTTTTCCTACTTTTTATTGCTCTTTATCTCATGCAGTTTAGAACAGAGGTGACATAGGACGGGACAGAGGGGCATTTGGAAAATAATTTAGTAACTTAAATGCTAATAACATCCCAAAACAATTTAAAATCCTTCCCCTATTACCGTCGCCACCCACGTCCTAGCCGCCATCCCTTCTCGCGTGGACAGCTGCAACCATTTCGTCACCATCTTCCCCATTTTCACTCCCCCTTCCTTTCAAACAATTCTCCACAGATCCCAGAATAATAATAATAATCTTTTTAAATGGACTCATTGTATATATGTGCCACATCTTCTTTATCCATTCATCCGATGATGGACACTTAGGTTACAATGGAATATTACTCAGCCATAAAAAGAAACGAAACTGAGCTATTTGTAATGAGGTGGATAGACCTAGAGTCTGTCATACAGAGTGAAGTAAGTCAGAAAGAGAAAGACAAATACCATATGCTAACACATATATATGGAATTTTAAAAAAAATGTCATGAAGAACCTAGGGGTAAAACAGGAATAAAGACACAGATCTACTAGAGAATGGACTTGAGGATATGGGGAGGGGGAAGGGTAAGCTGTGACAAAGCGAGAGAGAGGCATGGACATATATACACTACCAAACGTAAGGTAGATAGATAGTGGGAAGCAGCCACATAGCACAGGGAGATCAGCTCGGTGCTTTGTGACCGCCTGGAGGGGTGGGATGTGGAGGGTGGTAGGGAGGGACATGCATGAGGGAAGGGATATGGGAAAAGATGTATATGTATGACTGATTCACTTTGTTATAAAGCAGAAACTAATAAAAAATAAGTAAGTAAATAAATAAATAAATAAATAAATAAATAAGAAGGAGAAAATAAATAAAAAAATAAATGGACTCGTGAATTTCTGGCTTTCAACTCTTTAAAATAATTCCCCATCGCCTTTTTCTTAAAAGCACTGTTTTTAATGCTGCTACACCATTATAGCTTAAGCTTAAGCATTGTGACACTCACTGCTGGGAAAGAGTAATAAAAGAGCAGTAAAGTTTGAAAGAGGAGGAAAACTTCATGAAACTCATCCCTATATGATGCCTAAATCTCTGGCTGAACGGAGAGAAATGGAACTTCCTTCTCACTGAAAGTTTTATTGAAATAATTGTGGATTCACATGCAGTTATGAGATAATAGATTTCTTATACCTTTTACCGAGCTTCCCCCAATGGTAACATTTGCAAAACTACAGTACAATATCACAACCAGAGTACTGACATTGAAAACCCCGATCTTACTCAGATTTCCCCATTTATACTTGTCCTAATTTGATAACACTGGAAGCAAAGATGAAAGAGGAGAGAGCAAAATGGCGGAGAAATGCTGCTTAGGGTCAGCCTTTTGGTAGAAAGAAAAATAGGGCAATTGTCAGTGTTAAACTGTTAATCTTCTCCCTAGCTGAAAGGGTCAAATTAGATAGGTCAATGGAACTCCGAAAGCTGAGCTGGCTTTGCTCTCTCTTTTTGAGAAAAATCCTATAGCTCTTGCTGTCACGATGTGCAAACAGGTACTTTTCAGAGTTTGAGCTTTTAAAAAAATTGTTTGAATCTTTAATGGTTTAATCTTTTTTTTCCCTTACCCCTATATACAACTGTAATTGATTAAAAAGCCTAATGGTTATGAACCTGCATAGTATAATTTTTATATTTCCTAATTACGTTTCTTCCTTTTTCCAACAAGATACATTAACCTTTATTTAAAATATGTTTTTCTCTGTTGATGTTTTGGATCTGTTTGTTTAAATGCTACCCTACTGGCTAATTTCTCCATCATTTTCACAAGCTACTGTTCCCTAAGAATAGCAAATAAGAAAATTGTATTTAAAACAAAACATACAATGGTTTCAGCCAACTACATATGTTAAGTAATGGAGACATGCATTTTCAGAAACTTCTTTTAAATGAACCACATCTAAATTCTGGTTTTTGGGAAAGCAAAGGAAAACAAATGCATCTGAATAGTAACATTTTATTGGGATTCTAACTAATAGAATATGTAACAATTTTTTTAACTTTCTAAACAAATTTTTTATACAATTTTTAAGGTTCCTTTCCGTTGGCAGTTATTACCAAATATTGGCTCTATGGCCCGTACTGTATAACACATCCTTGGGCCTTTCTTACACCCAATAGTTTGTACCTCCCACTCCCCACCCCCATATTGCCATGCCCCCACCCATGACCAGTAACTACTCGTTTCTTGTCTGTACCTGTGAATCTGCTTCTTTTTTTGCTTTTCTCACTATTTTGTTGTATTTTTTAGATACAACATACAGTGTTTGGATTTGTCTTTCTCTGTCTGACTTTATTCACTTAACATAATGCTCTCCAAGTCTGTTCATGTTGCTGCAAATGGCAAAATTTCATTCTTTTTTATGGCTCAGTAGTATTCCATCGTATTCTTTATCCATTCATCTGCTGGTGGACACTTAAGGGGCTTCCATATCTTGGCCATTGTAAATAATGCTGCTGTGAGTGGTGAGGTGCGTGTATCTTTTCAAATTAGTGCTTTGTTTTTTTTTTTTTTTAATATATACTCAGGAGTGGATGTGCTGGGTCATATGGTAGTTCTAATTTTAGTTTTTTGAGAAACCTCCCTACTGTTTTCCACAGTGGCTGCACCAATTTACATTCCAACCAACAATGTACAAAGGGTTCCCTTTTCTCCACACACTTGCCAACATCTGTTTTTTGTGTTCTTTTTGATGACAGCCATTCTGACAGGTGTGAGGTGTTATCTCATTGTAGTTTGATTTGCATTTCTGATGATTAGTGACATTGAGCATCTTTTCATGTGCCTACTGGCCATCTGCATGTCCTCTTTGGAAAACTGTCTATTCAGGTCTTCCACCCTTTTTTAATCGGGTTGTTAGTTTTTTTGATGTTGAGTTGTATGAACTGTTTACATGTGTTGGGTATTAACCCCTTATTGATAATATCATTTGCAAATATTTTCTCCCATTCAGTACACTGCCTTTTTGTTTTCTCAATGGTTTCCCTTGCTATGAAAAAGCTTTTAAGTTTAAAGGTCCCATTTGTTTATTTCTGTTTTTATTTCCTTTACATTAGGAGACAGATCCAAAAACATATCGTTATGATTTATGTCAAAGAGTGTTCTGCCTAGGTTTTCCTCTAGGAGTTTTATAGTATCCAGTCTTATATTTAGGTCTTTAATCCATTTTATTTTTGTATATGGTATTAGAGAATGTTCTACTTTCATTCTTTTACATGTAGCTGTACAGTTTTCCCAGCACCACTTATTGAAGAGACTGTCTTTTCTCCATTGTATGTTCTTGCATCCTTTGTCATAGATTAATTGACCATAGGTGTGTGGGTTTATTTCTGGGCTCTCTAATCTGTTCCACTGATCTATGTATCTGTTTTTGCACCAGTACCATACTGTTTTGATTACTGTAGCTTTGTTGTATAGTCTGAAGTCAGGGAATGTGATTCCCCCAGTTCTCTTCTTCTTTCTCAAGATTGTTTTGGCTATTCGGGGTCTTTCGTGCTTCCATATAAATTTTAAAATTATTTCTTCTAGTTCAGAAAAAAATGCTGTTATTATTTTGACAGGGATTTCACTGAATCTGTAGATTGCCTCGGGTAGTATGGTGATTTTAACAATATTGATTAAAAAAAAATTACAGGCCAATATCACTGATGAACATAGGTGCAAAAATCCTCAACAAAATACTAGCAAACCAGATCCAATAATATATTAAAAGGATCACATACCATGATCAAGTGGAACTTATGCCAGGGATGCAAGGATTTTTCATTTATTCACAAATCAATCAATGTGATACACCACATTAACAAACTGAAGAATAAAAACCATATAATCATCACAATAGATGCAGAAAAAGCTTCTGATAAAATTCAACATCCATTTATGATAAAAACTCTCCAGAAAATGGGCATAGAGGGAACAAACCTCAACATAATACAGGCCATGCCATATATGACAAACCCACAGCTAACATCATACCCAACAGTGAAAAGCTGAAAGCATTTCCTCTAAGATCAGGAAAAAGACAAAGATGCCCACTCTTGCCACTTTTATTCAACACAGTCCTAGCCACAGCAATCAGACAAGAAAAAGAAATAAAAGGAATCTAAATTGTAAAGGAAGAAGTAAAACTGTCACTGTCTGCAGATGACATACTATACATAGAAAATCCTAAAGATGCCACCAGAAAACTACTAGAGCTCATCAATGAATTTGGTAAAGTAGCAGGATACAAAATCAATATACAGAAACCTGTTGCATTCCTATACACTAACAACAAAAGATCAGAAAGAGAAATTAACGAAACAATCCCATTTGCCATCGCATCAAAAAGAATAAAATACCTAGGAATAAACCTACCTAAGGAGGCAAAAGACCTGTATTCCGAAGACTCTAAGATACTAATGAAAGAAACTGAAGATGATACAAACAGATGGAAAAATATACCATGTTCTTGAATTGGAATATGTAACAATTTAATTCACTATTATCATTCCACTAGTGGAATGAAGCATGTGAATTCCACTAAGCCAGGCACACTGATTTACACTATTTCAATTTAATTACCACTCCCCCTTACCCCACACCCCCTAAGCCCCCAACACACACACTTCACCATTAACTACAAACCTAAGAGAGTGAAAAAACTTTTGGTTTCCCTTAAGAGACTGCAACTAATTTCAGAGTTAATAAATTTCCAAGTAAGAAAGATGGAAGCAAACAATTTCTAAAAAAAAATTAAATTTCTGAAAAATACTCTGAAGCCAAACATCTAATCATAAGCAATAGCCTGAAAGGGGGACATGTCATTGACTTACCCAAGCAAGATTATTTACCTTGCTTTATTCTTAAAGCTACCTGCGTATTTAAGCTGATTTAGGAGAAGGTATGTTTTAAAATACTCTGCAAAATGTATTCAGTTTTGTTTTTTAGTTATATTAAAATCATTTTGAAAGACTTGGGTGTTTTCTTGTTTGTCCTCTCTATAATTAAGATGATGTAAAAACTCCTAAATTCGATTTTTTGGCTTATTTTTCTTCTAATTCTTGTTGGCACCTACTGAATTCAACTGCTGCTCAAGGGAAAAAAAGTATAAACCTAACCATGACCAGGATAAAAATATTAAGGAGACCATTGTTTGAGTATCAAATGGTAGGGGGCAATAAGGAAACTCGGATAGAAAACATGGGTTTCGTGTTTCACTGCCAAAAATATTCAGTCTGGAGCTCTTCAAAATGATATTATTGTGCAGCCAATAACTGACTGACTTTTCACCCAGTGTGTTCCTATGCCACTTTTCACTGGCTCCTTTTCTCTTATTTCCTATTGTTTCTTCTCTTCTTTCATGTAAATATATTATGTAATGGCTACTTCCCCTCTAGACATGTAAATAACTGGTAGTCACACGCAAAGTCCCGAAGTCTCTTCCAACATGTAATGTACCATTTCTAACCAAAGTTAGAAATGAAAAGCAAACTGGACTAAAGATTCAAATGTAGCTTTCCTGTTAAAATCAAGAATAGAGGTTCATAGGAAACTCAGAAGAAAAAAACTTGGGAAACAGAAGGCAAAGAAGCAAGGTGCTACACGTGGAGCATGAGATAGAGGATGATACAAGAAATTTTTTAGAGATTATTCTACAAAGCACTTCAGAAACATGCATATGATTACATGCCAACACTCTCACTAGTTCTTAGAATCTGCCCCTGATGAGACTGGGTGGAAGAGATCCCCAGGATAACACAGTCAAGAATCTATAAAAACTGACGGGCAAGACTGCTAAACCGATGAGCCTTCTGACCCAGGGCTCTCTATTTGGAGAACGCACAGAGCAGGGAGACATACAGCAACACTTCTTCCCCAGGGATTTGAAGTCACTTCAAATAATTCACATCCCCATTAATATCCCAGGATTTTCTTGGGATCTTTAAGAGGACCAGAACTTATTTGCTTCCTCAAAGGTTCTTCAGATCTCAAGACCAGTTTAAGACCAAATTCTCCTTAGTCCCTCCGCTCTTGCAGCATCCAAGACCCAAACCAAACCTAAGATATAAAAATGTTCCAAGAGGGATAAGGTGCAAGAGAAAGGCACTGTTGCTAACAAGGTAAAAAGGCAGAAAACATAGGGTTAACCAAGGTTCATTGTCAGGTGCCTACACAATGTCAAGACAGACTTCACTGAACAATGCCTCCCGTGAAGGATTTCAATGGCCATTCTTTGGAACCAGTAAGTCTTTAGAAAGAAAGGAAGCCATAAATGATGAGGATTAAAAATCTTACCACAAAAGGAGGCAATGCTCAAGGTCAAGGTCACAAATGCTTCCTGTTAAAGACCAAGATGATGTGTGTGTTTAGGCTGAAAAGGGATAGGGGATAGAGGTCTTGTCTACTGACGCTAATTCCACTCAACCCTAGGACATGTAAAACACCTTGGGTCCAAATACTCACAGGAAGGGGTGGAGTCCTTGTCCAGTCCACTGTGAGATCGGTAAAGAATAAAGTAATATTAAAAATAAAAAGTTATAATATCTAACACATGCTAGGTCTCTAAAGAGTTTATATATTATTAACTCATTCAATTATTAAAACAACTAGATGAGGTGGGTGCTAATAAAACCACCCATTTCATAGATGAGGAAATCAAGAGACAAAGTTTAAGCGAATTTGCTCACAATCACTAGGCTAATCAGAGAGAGGAGCCGGGACTGGAAACCAGTCATACAGTTCCCAAGACCATAGTCATAATCCTCATGCTTTCATGTCTCTCAGGAAGTTCAGCCTCCAACCCAGAGCTGGCCCACATTTCACATTCTCATCCCCTTCTATTTATGTCCTGAAGATTTTTATTAGAGTTTCAGGGATGTCCTATTAAATCTATCAGAACTTTTTCCACCTCATCCCCAATGATGCCTGAAGGCAAACCACATCCAAGCATTGGGATGGGCAGGTCCTGTGGAGCCATAAAACATGCCAGATGGTTTGGCATAGTTTGGTCTTGATTTGGTGAGGAAATAGTCAGGGGTGCTTATGAGAAAGAAAGAAAGAACATTAATGTTTATGGAGAGGAAAGAGGGTGGGAGGTGAAGTGGAATATTAACCTAAATAAAAAGCAAAATAAGTCTCCTACTAAAACTGTACCTATTTTTCAAACGAAGACCCATCTCAAACATCACATCCTCCCAGCCAGTTTCAAGTTTAAAGAACCTAAATAATATTCTATCACTGGCTGTCTTTTGGTACCCAACTTCTTCCATTTTATACCATAGATATCTATAACTTATGCTCTAAGCAACTTGTCAGGGGAGAACTCTTATTTTCACAAAGCACTCATATACTCATGTATCTGTTTTAGGTCATTTGAGTGAAAAGAGAAACAGCAGTGGAATTGTAAATTGTGAAAAAGGGCTCAATATTCCATTATCTATCCTTTTCATGTACCTTAAGGCAAATTTACATCAAAATATTAACTCAAGTCTCTGAATTTGAAGGCTTGAAACAAGTTTCTCATTGTGCATACCTTTAAGTATGTTAAGGTCTATTTTTCTGTAACCATTTCCATTGACAACAGCAGAATTCAGTTTATATATATATATATATATATATATTTTTTTTTTTTTTTTTTTTTTTTTTTGCAGTACACGGGCCTCTCACCGTTGTGGCCTCTCCCACTGCAGAGCACAGGCTCCAAACGCGCAGGCTCAGTGGCCATGGCTCACGGGCCCAGCCGCTCTGTGGCATGTGGGATCTTCCCGAACCGGGGCACGAACCCATGTCCCTTGCATTGGCAGGCAGATTCTCAACCACTGCGCCACCAGGGAAGCCCTATATTTTTATTTTAATACGGAATAACTGTCCATGTTAAGGGAGAAAGGACCCTCCATCGTTTTTAGTAGTTTATGATCTCTGAGGACAGGGGCCCATTTGGTTCTGACATGCTCTCCAAGTCCAACCTGAACACACAGTGGACCTTCAATAAATATTCCTGACTACGCAACCACACTGAACAGATGTAAGTCGAAATGTTACTTCTGGTCCAAAGAAGTCTGAACAACAGACATAAATCCAGATGCTACTTTTGATCCAAAGAAATTTAAAAGTAATAAGGTCAATATGTAGCAATAACCATTTATTGGTTTGATCCATGTAACTTTAAACATCTTACGTCATAAATTAAACTGCATGTAGGACATGCCTGTAATTTTTTAAGTTGGGGAGGGGGTGGCAGAAGAGAGAAAGGGGTTACTCAGAACCTGTAAGATGATACCAAACGTGTTTGTGTTTATCTGTACACACGTATCTGTCTGTGTGGCATGTGTATAATATTGTCCCCCAAAATGCCAATTAATATTCCACCCAATAATTTATCTCAACAAGGAATCTTCAATAGATAGCTATTGAAAGAGAGAGAGAGAGAGTTTTGGTGGGAGGGGAGGAAAGAAAGAAAGATATGAAAGAGACAAAGAGAAAACAAAGGAGAAAGGAAAAGACAGAAATAAAGAGAAACAGAGAGGAAGAAAGAGGGAGGCAGAAAGGGAGGGAAAGGGAGAAGGAGCAGGGAAGAGGGCTGGCCACACAGAAGAGTGAAATGAAACCAACGGTTTGAAGAACCTGCAATAAAATCCAGATTCTACTGAAATGGAAAACTCTCCTCTTGGATGGGTGAGTGGCTGGGGTTTGTTATAAAAAGCAATCAATATTTTACTTGACAATTTCCATGCTAAATGCCACTGTCATTTTCAGTGTCATTTCACTGTCATCTTCCCACACAGTAAATAAAGAACAGTATAACACATATTTTTCCCTGAGATTTGTAAACGTGATCTCAAATTGTACAACCGCGACAAATCATCCAGCAAATTCCTGGCTGACTAAATCAAAGAACATGTTTACCCCAAGGTGAATGGTAGCCACTGCACTGTACATTAACTACATTTGGTTCAGAAAGCTCCATCAAACATGCTCTAAATCTGCCCACTGTATGTACCCACAGTCACAAACGTTACCATAAGCCTACCACTAAAGTCTAAGAGCTTCACTCTAAAAATTATACCTGTCAATGTTCATTTCTGACATAACTTGATAAAAGCCTCACAAATCCTCTCCTAGAAAGACTGTTATTTTCCATGCTAGTACCACCAGACTGAAAAAAGACCTGTTAATATGTGTCTACTGTATAACTTCCATGGATGCACAGAACATATTTATTAAGTCTCAATCCAACACCTTTTACTTCCCATTCCCATTTGGAATTGTAGCTTCAGAAACGGCAGCATTTATTCTATAAAGAAAAGGCTTTAAAAATACCTTCCTTATATAGTAAGCTGAAGATACATTTCTTCCTGCTTTTTTCATAATATAATTTTTTAATGAGCTGCAATTAAAGCCAGTAAGACTTGGAATCTCATAATACCATTTTTACACCTTCTTTCATTTTTCAAAGTATATATGTCTTTCCAAATCTGGCAGAACTTGATTCTACATATTATGTAGTTTAAAAGTCACAAAAAAACATAATAAAGGACTTATCCTTCAACTGGTACATTTCCATATTATACCATGATTCAAATGTGTTGCCCTTCTTAGCAAATTCAGTCAAAAGAACTGATTCCAAAAGAAATATACAAGTGTACAAAGTTTTTAAAAAGAAAGTTAGAATCAAACAGAAATCTGTAAAAATCACATTCTCAACATACACATCTTATCCTGAACTTCTAAAATATTCACATCCATTATCAATCACTTGATCAAATGCACATCTCATTTATACTGCTGCAGGATGCTATGAATTCCAAAGTTGATGTTCCTGTCTCCTAGAAAACAATCTGACTAGAGGGGAAAAATGCTAATTGTTACCAATAATAAAGGTGAGTGCAAATAATTCAGGAAATCTACAATTACTCAGATTTAATTTAATCTCTTTCCAGAGATGACCTGAGTGGATTTCTGACTAGGAACTGAAGAGTCAGAATTCCTTCCTTTAGTGTCTGCAAATGCTTTTTGTTTCCATAAGGAATATACCTTTGTGATCTTTCTCAAGTTCTGACAGTCAAGTACATCAAAAAATGCCCACTATTTGTACCAGCAATTATTCCAAATCTGCTTATTATCTCAGTATTATCAATTACAATGTGGACTTTTAGGAATTATTAATCAGAGGGTACTTTGCAGTCTGACACATCAAGGACAATGCCCAACAGAAACATCACCAATAAAACTAAAAGAAGAAAACAAAATACTTAAGTGATCTTAGCCTATTTTAGATTAAAAGGTAAGTATAAAATGTAAGCATATTTTAAAAACCAGTATTTAAGGGTAGGGGATTAAGAGGTACAAACTACTAAGCATAAAAAAAAATAAGTTATAAGAATATATGGTACAGCAAAGGAAATATAGTCAATATTTTATAATAACTTTAAATGAAGTATAATCTATAAAAATATTGAATCATTATGTTGTATACCCGAAACTAATATAATATTGTAAATCAACTATACTTCAATATATGAATAAATAAATAAATAAATACCAGTATTTCAATGCTTACTTTCAGTAGATCCTTGGAGAAATCACCACCCTCATCTACCCCTTGGAGGTTTGCAATGAACTCTTGGCAGGTCATCTTCTTTCCAATATTCTGGAATAGAGGCAAATAATACATCATAATGGCATATGTGGAACTAAGATTATTTCTTAGTTTCTTAGTGATAAAGCAAAGCAAGATTGATTTGGTTTTGCAAAACCAAACACACACTCCCCAATATATGCATATATATATACATATATACATACAAGTTTATATGCATATGAAAAAACAGATGGCTTATTATGCTTTTAAAACTGTCATTAAATATGAATAGCAAAATTATGTTAAAGCTTTATTTTAGCCTAAGATAAAATCTGAAAAAATCTATGCTACATTTATAAAAATAATATATAATGTAGTTTTTAAAGGAAAAACATGAATAAAATGACATTTCTGAACTGAACTCTGATAGCTATTTATGTGCTTCTTTATTTGTATTTCCTACCTATTGCCAAGAACGATGAAGGACCTGAGATTTTAGCCTACTACTTCAAGCTAACAAGTTAGTCTATCACAACCTGCTGAACGCAGTCAGAAGCAGGACCACAGGAATTTATCACAACAACAGAAGTGGACAGAATCCCAGTGCTTTCTTGCTCCAGTTCCCTGAGTCCCAATTTTCACAGAGCAACTTAAGTGGGGCCAGCTGACACCTGCACACACAGCAGAAGCCCTGAGATTTGGGAATGTGAATCCCTGCAGTGGGGCAGCAACCATACCTACCCCTTTGCTCTAAAGTGAGAAACCAGCTCTTATCTTCCAAGGTCATATGCAAATCTAACCATTGCTCTGGGAATCACTAAGTCTTCCAATACTCACTATAGGAATTACATTGAAAAGACAAACCAGATCAAAGGCAACCAAACTTCAGTTCACAAAAAATAAGAAAAGCAAGAGACCCATGGAGGACTGTCTACAAACACATTTCCAATCTGACTTAAGGTTAATAAGTTTAACCAAAGAAAACCTCATTAATAAACAAAAATTTAAAAATCTGAACTGTAAAAAGAGAAAAGATACAAGTGTGCTGACTGAGAAAACTAATAAAATTGCTATGACAGAGAATCACCTCCAATGCCAGCTCCAATCAACTAGTATAAGTTGCCAGTTGTAAAGTATTCTGAGGTTGAATATGGGCACCAACAGAAACCCATCATGCGTGCAGGAGAGGGATGTATTGATAGAAGACAAGTGCACAGGCAGGGAGTTTCTGGCAAACGTGGTCAAGTTCACTTGAACACAAAGTTCACCAACATAGTAACATCCCTGCACACAATACACGTATGAATAAAAGGCATGTTCTGAAAGGCTATTTTATTCATAAAAGAATAAGAATGGGGTAGAACAGTATTCTTCAAGTTGGTGGAGAATATTCCTGGAGACAAAGACTTTAAAAGGAATGCAAAACCATAGATAGTTCTAAGGGAGTGTTTATACAGAACTTAAAAAATACAAATCTGCCTGAGAACAGATTCACCTGCGTGTCTTAAAAGTAATCGCTTCCCAGAGAGACCTTCAAGATGGTGGAGGAGTTAAGATGTGGAAATCACCTTCCTCCCCACAAATACATCAGAAATACATCTACATGTGGAACAACTCCTACAGAACACCTACTGAATGCTGGCAGAAGACCTCAGACTTCCCAAAAGGCAAGAAAATCACCACGTACCTGGGTAAGGCAAAAGAAAAAACAGAGACAAAAGAATAGGGACGGGACCTGCCCCTCTGGGAGGGAGCTGTGAAGGAGGAAAAGTTTCCACGCACTAGGAGCCCCTTCACTGGCGGACACAGGGGTTGGGCGGGGGGGCGGAAGCTTCAGAGCCACGGAGGAGAGCGCAGCAACAGGGGTGCGGAGAGCAAAGTGGAGAGGCTCCCGCACAGAGCATCGGTTGCCCGCCAGCACTCACCAGCCCGAGAGGCTTCTCTGCTCACCCACAAGCCAGGACAGATGGGGGCTGGGAGCTGAGGCTCAGGTTTCAGAGGTCAGATCCCAGGGAGAGGACTGGGGCTGGCTGTGTGAACACAGCCTGAAGGGGGCTACTGCAACACAGAAAGCGGGGAGGGAGTCCAGGAAAAAGTCTGGACCTGCCTAAGAGGCAAGAGATCATTGTTTCGGGGTGCGCGAGGAAAGGGGATTCAGAGCACCCCCTAAATGAGCTCCAGAGACGGGCGCGAGCCACGGCTATCAGCGCAGACACCAGAGGCAGGCAAGAAATGCTAAGGCTGCTGCTGCAGCCACCAAGAAGCCTGTGTGCCAGCACAAGTCACTATCCACACCTCCCCTCCTGGGAGCCTGTGCAGCCCGCCACTGCCATGATTCCGTGATCCAGGGACAACTTCCCCGGGAGAACACACAGCGCCCCTGAGGCTGGTGCAACGTCACGCTGGCCTCTGCTGCCACAGGCTCGCCCAGCACTCCGTACCCCTCCCTCCCCCCGGCCAGAGTGAGCCAGAGCCCCCACATCAGCTGCTCCTTTAACCCCACCCTGTCTGAGCGAACAAGAAATGCCCTCAGGCGACCTACACGAAGAGGCGGGGCCAAATCCAAAGCTGAACCCCAGGAGCTGTGTGAGCAAAGAAGAGGAAGGGAAATCTCTCCCAGCAGCCTCAGGAGCAGAGAATTAAATCTCCACAGTCAACTTGATGTACTCTGCATCTGTGGAATACCTGAATAAACAACAAATCATCCCAAATTGAGGGGGGTGGACTTTGGGAGCAACTGTAGACTTGGGGTTTGCTTTCTACATCTAATTTGTTTCTGGTTTGTTTACCTTAGTTTAGTATTTAGACCATTATCATTGGTACATTTGTTTATTGACTTAGTTGCTCTCTTCCTTTTTTTTTTCCTTTTTCTCTTTTTCTGAGTGTGTATGTGTATGCTTCTTTGTGTGATTTTGTCTATATAACATTGCTTTTACCATTTGTCCTAGGGTTCTGTCGGTCGGTTTTATTTGTTTTGCTTTTTATTGTTTTTTTTTAGTATAGCTTTTAGTGCTTGTTATCATTGGTGGATTTGTTTTTTGGTTTGGTTGCTCTTTCTTTTTTATGATTTTTAATTTTTTAATAATTTTTTAATTTTAATAACTATTTTATTTTATTTTATTTTTTCTTTCTCTCTTTCTTTTTCTCTCTCTTTTCTTCTGAGCCATGCGGCTGACAGGGTATTGGCACTCCAGCCACATGTCAGGGCTGTGCCTCTGAGGCAGGAGAGCCGAGTTCAGGACATTGGTCCACCAGAGACCTCCCGACCACATGTAATATCAAACAGCAAAAGCTCTCCGAGCGACCTCCATCTCAACGCTAAGACCCAGCTGCACTCAACGATCAGCAAGCTACAGTGCTGGACACCCTATGCCAAAAAACTAACAAGACGGAACACAACTCCACCCATTAGCAGAGAGGCTGCCTAAAATCATAGTAAGGTTACAGACACCCCAAAACACACCACTGGATGTGGTCCTGACTACCAGAAGGACAAGATCCAACCTCATCCACCAGAAAACAGGCACCAGTGCCCTCCACCAGGAAGGCTACACAACCCACTGAACCAACCTTAGCCACTGGGAGCAGACACCATAAACAATGGGAACTATGAACCTGCAGCCTGCGAAAAGGAGACCCCAAATGCAGTAAGTTAAGCAAAATGAGAAGACAGAGAAACACACAGCAGATGATGGAGCAAGGTTAAAAACCCACTAGACCAAACAAATGAAGAGAAACTAGGCAGCCTACCTGAAACAGAATTCAGAATGATGATAGTAAAAATGATCTAAAATCTTGGAAATACAATGGAGAAAATACAAGAAACGTTTAACAAGGACCTAGAAGAACTAAACAGCAAACAAAGAATGATGAACAACACAATAAATGAAATTAAAAATTCTCTAGAAGAAATCAATAGCAGAATAACTGAGGTAGAAAAACGGAGAAGTGATCTGGAAGATAAAATAGTAGAAATAACTACCACAGAGCAGAATAAAGGAAAAAGAATGAAAAGAATTGAAGACAGTCTCAGAGACCTCTGGGACAATACTAAATGCACCAACATTCAAATTATAGGGGTCCCAGAAGAAGAAGAGAAAAAGAAAGTCACTGAGAAAATACTGAAAAAGATTATAGTTGAAAACTTCCCTAATGTGGAAAAGGAAATAGTCAATCAAGTCCAGGAAGTACAGAGAGTCCCATACAGGATAAATCTAAGGAGAAACAACCCAAGACAGATATTAATAAAACTATCAAAAATTAAATACAAAGAAAAAATATTAAAAGCAGCAAGGGAAAAACAACAAATAATATACAAGGGAATCCGCATAAGGTTAACAGCTAATCTTTTAGCAGAAACTCTGCAAGCCAGAAGGGAGTGGCAGGACATACTTAAAGCAATGAAAGGGGAAAACGTACAACCAAGATTACTCTACTCAGCAAGGTTCGCATTCAGATGCGACAGAGAAATTAAAACATTTACAGACAAGCAAAAGCTAAGAGAATTCAGCACAACCAAACCAACTTTACAACAAATGCTAAAGAAACTTCTCTAGGCAGGAAACACAGGAGAATGAAAAGACCTACAATAACAAACCCCACAAAATTAAGAAAATGGTAATAGGAACATACACATCGATAACACCCTTAAATGTAAATGGATTAAATTCTCCAACCAAAAGACATAGACTAGCGGAATGGATATAAAAACAAGACCCGTATTTATGCTGTCTACAAGAGACCCACTTCAGACCTAGGGAAACATACAGACTGAAAGTGAGGGGATGGAAAAAGATATTCCATGCAAATGGAAATGAAAAGAAAGCTGGAGTACCAATTCCCATATCAGACAAAATAGACTTTAAAATAAAGACTATTACAGGACACAAAAAAGGACACTACATAATGATCAAGGGATCAATCCAAGAAGATATAACAATTGTAAATATTTATGCACCCAACATAGGAGCACCTCAATACATAAGGGGAAATTGACAGTAACACAGTCATAGTAGGGGACTTTAACACTGAACTTTCACCAATGGACAGATCATCCAAAATGAAAATAAATAAGGAAACACAAGTTTTAAATGATACATTAAACAAGATGGAATTAATTGATATTTACAGGACATTCCATCCAAAAACAACAGAGTACACTTTCTTTTCAAGTGTTCATGGAACATTCTCAAGAATAGACCATATCTTGAGTCACAAATCAAGTCTTGGTAAATTTAAGAAAATTCAAATCTTATCAAGTGTCTTTTCCAACCACAGTGCTATGAGACTAGATATCAATTACAGGAAAAAATCTGTAAAAACTACAAACACATGGAGGCTAAAGAATACACTACTAAGTAACCAAGAGATCACTGAAGAAATCAAAGAGGAAATCAAAAAATATCTAGAAACAAATGACAATGAAAACATGACAAACCAAAAACTATGGGATACAGCAAAAGCAGTTCTAAGAGGGAAGTTTATAGCAATACAATCCTACCTCAGGAAACAACAAACATCTCAAATGAACAACCTAACCTTAACACCTAAAGCAATTAAAGAAAGAAAAACAAAAAAACCCCAACATTAGCAGAAGGAAAGAACTCATAAAAGTCAGATCAGAAATAAATGAAAAAGAAATGAAAGAAACAATAGCAAAGAACAATGAAATGAAAAGCTGGTTCTTTGAGAAGATAAACAAAATGGATAAACCATTAGCCAGACTCATCAAGAAAAAAAGGGAGAAGATTCAAATCAATAGAATTAGAAATAAAAAGGAGAAGTATCAACTAACACTGTAGAAATACAAAGGATCATGAGAGATTACAACCAACTATATGCCAATAAAATAGATAACCTGGAAGAAATGGACAAATTCTTAGAAGGGCACAACCTTCCGGAACTGAACCAGGAAGAAACAGAAAATGTGAGCAGACCAATCACAAGCACTGAAATTGAGGCTGTCATTAAAAATCTTCCAAAAAACAAAAGCCCAGGACCAGATGGCTTCACAGGCAAATTCTATCAAACACTTAGAGGAGAGCTAATACCTATCCTTCTCAAACTCTTCCAAAATATAGCAGAGGGAGGAAGACTCCCAAACTTATCCTACGAGGCCACCATCACCCTGATACCAAAACTAGACAAAGATGTCACAAAGAAAGAAAACTACAGGCCAGTATCACTGATGAACGTAGATGCAAAAATTCTCAACAAAATACTAGCGAACAGAATCCAACTGCACATTAAAAAGATCATACACCATGATCAAGTGGGGTTTATCCCGGGAATGCAAAGGTTCTTCCATATATGCAAATCAATCAATGTGATAAACCATATTAACAAACTGAAGAATAAAAACCATATGATCATCTCAATAGATGCAGAAAAAGCTTTCGACAAAATTCAACACCCATTTATGATAAAAACTCTCCAGAAAATAGGCACAGTGGCAAGTTACCTCAATATAATAAAGGCCATACACGACAAACCCACAGCCAACATCGTTCTCAATAGTGAAAAACTGAAATCATTTCCTCTAAGATCAGGAACAAGACAAGGACGTCCACTCTCACCACTATTATTCAACATAGTTTTGGAAGTTTTAGCCAAAGCAATCAGAGAAGAAAAATAAATAAAAGGAATCCAAATCTGAAAAGAGGAAACAGAGCTGTCATTGTTTGCAGATGACATAATACTATACATAGAGAATCCTAAAGATGCCATCAGAAAACTATTAGAGCTAATCAAAGAATTTGGTAAAGTAGCAGGACACAAAATTAATGCACAGAAATGCCTTGCATTCTAATACACTAAAGATGAAAAATCTGAATGAGAAATTAAGGAAACACTCTCATTTACCATTGCAACAAAGAGTATAAAATACCTAGGAATAAACCTACATAAAAAGCCAAAAGACCTGTATGCAGAAAACTATAAGACACTGATGAAAGAAATTAAAGATGATACAAACAGATGGAGAGATATACCACGTTCTTGGATTGGAAGAATCAACATTGTGAAAATGACTATACTACCCAAAGCAATCTACAGATTCAATGCAATCCCTATCAAACTACCAATGGCATTTTTCACAGAACCAGAACAAAAAATTTCACAGTTTGTATGAAAACACAAAAGACCCTGAATAGCCAAAGCAATCTTGAGAAAGAAAAACAGAGCTGGAGGAATCAGGCTCCCTGACTTCAGACCACACTACAAAGCTACAGTAATCAACACAGTATAGTACTGGCACAAAAACAGAAATATAGATCAATGAACAGGATAGAAAGCCCAGAGATAAACCCACGCACATATGGTCACCTTATTTTTGATAAAGGAGGCAAGAATATACAATGGAGAAAAGACAGCCTCTTCAATAAGTGGTACTGGGAAAATGGACAGTTACATGTAAAAGAATGAAATTGGAACACTCCCTAACACCTACACAAAAATAAACTCTAAATGGATTAAAGACCTAAATGTAAGGCCAGACGCTATCAAACTCTTAGAGGAAAACATAGGCAGAAGCCTCTATGACATAAATCACAGCAAGATCCTTTTTGACCCACCTCCTAGAGAAATGGAAATAAAAACAAAAATAAACAAATGGGACCTAATGAAACTTCAAAGCTTTTGCACAGCAAATGGAAACATAAATAAGACAAAAAGACAACCCTCAGAATGGGAGAAAATATTTGCAAATGAAGCAACTGACAAAGGATTCATCTCCAAAATATACAAGCAGCTCATGCAGCTCAATACCAAAAAAACAAACAACTCAATCCAAAAATGGGCAGAAGACCTAAATAGACATTTCTCCAAAGAAGACAAACAGATTGCCAACAAACACATGAAAGGATGCTCAACATCACTAATCATTAGAAAATGCAAATCAAAACTACGATGAGGTATCACCTTATACCAGTGAGAATGGCCATCATCAAAAAATCTAGAAACAATAAATGCTGGAGATGGTGTGGAGAAAAGGGAACCCGCTTGCACTGTTGGTGGGAATGTAAATTGATACAACCACTGTGGAGAACAGTATGGAGGTTCCTTTAAAAACTAAAAATACACCTACCATACGAACCAGGAATCCCACTCCTGGGCATATACTCTGAGAAAACCATAATTCAAAAAGAGTCATGTACCACAATGTTCATTGCAGCTCTATTTACAATAACCAGAACATGGAAGCACCCTAAGTGTCCATCGACAGACGAATGGATAAAGAACATGTGGCATATATATACAATGGAATACTACTCAGCCATAAAAAGAAACAAAGTTGAGTTATCTGTAGTGAGGTGGATGAACTTAGAGTCTGTCATACAGAGTCAAGGAAGTCAGAAAGAGAAAAACAAATCCCGTATGCTAACAAATATATATGGAATCTAAAAAAAAAAAAAAAAAAAAAAAAAGGTTCTGAAGAACCTAGGGGCAGGACAGGAATAAAAACGCAGATGTAGAGAATGGACCTGAGGACACGGGGAGGGGGAAGGGTAAGCTGGGACGAAGTGAGAGAGTGGCATGGACATATATACACTACCAAACGTAAAACAGATAGCTAGTGGGAAGCAGCCGCATGGCACAGGGTGATCAGCTTGGTGCTTTGCGAGCACCTAGAGGGGTGGGATAGGGAAGGTGGGAGGGAGATGCAAAAGGGAGGAGATATGGGGTATATGTATATGTATAGCTGATTCACTTTGTTATAAAGCAGAGACTAACACAACATTGTAAAGCAATTAAACTCTAAAAAAGATGTTTAAAAAAAAAGTAGTCGCTTCCCACTTCTCCTTTCACAACTGCCCTTCTGCCTTACAACATGGAACAATCTGTCCAACGTGTGCTAGCTGATTAATTATAGGGAAAGTGCTAAATAACTTTTGTTAAAAACTTTGCCTCTTCCATCAGCAAAGAGGGCATATAGTCACACTTACATGATAGACTGGATGAATGTATTAACAATGATAACTAGCTTTGCCAATTAATGTATTTGGTAGATATTTCCTATAATTTGAATAAATTGCACCTGCAGTCCTAAGTTTTGATGAAAATTTAAAGCACAGAAAGGAACTTTAATGGAAAATACACTATACTGAAATAGAGAAATAACATAATAGAAAATAACATTACATTGAAAAAGACAATGTCTCAATTTTCCCAATCCTTATCTAGTATATCAGATCAAACAACGTGCCCCACGGTAAAATGTAACAAGTATAATCAATAGTCATTTTGATATGACTTGCAAGGCTTTTTTGGGATATGTTTCAAGGATTTGAGAAAATGAATGAATAATGACTAGGTAAAAAATTATTTTCCACGTCAGGTGATTCCAATTCTTTGCTTTTAACAAAATTAAAAGAGGACATAATTTAATCATCAGTTAAGAACAAAAATGTTTTTTAATATATGATTTGGTGAATTCAAATACCTGCAACATTATCTGCTTTTAATCAATTTTCCATTGCTAAGAATGATAAAAATTTCTTCTAGAATTATTTATATTTAAACACCTGAAGTCTTTTAGTCATAAGAAATTGAAACTTCCATTTCAATTTACATAATTTTTGTTAAAATAAGTATCAAATAAAACTATCAATAAGAGACTCTGAAATACAAAAACATAAAAATAAAACTATGGAAAAGTGGGCAAGTAGCAAAAAAGAGGGTTTTTTTTAATATGATGGAGTATCAACTTACTATAACTTTTTAAAAACTACCAGCTTTATTAAAATATACTTCATATAACATTCACCCTTTTGAACTATATAATTTAATAATTCTTCATATACTGATAAAGTTGTATGACCATCACCACTACCTAAATTCAGAACATGTTCTTCACCCCAAAAAGCTGCCCATATCCATTAGTAGTCACTCCCCAAATCTCTCTTCCCATCCCCACTACCCATCTCCTGGCAACCACTAACAAACTTTTAATTTACTAAAGCCTATGGAGTTGCCTATGCAGAACATTTCACATAAATGGAATCATACAAAATGTGGTCTTTCATGACTGGCTTCTTTCATTTAGCATAACGTTTTCAAGGTTCACCCATACTGTAGCATTAATCAGTATTTAACTTTTTTTATTGCCAAATAACATTCCATTGTATAAATATACTAAATTTTGTTTATCCATTCAGAAGTTGGTAGATACTTGGACTGTTTCCAAATTTTGGTTATTATAATGTAGCTAAAAATATTTGTGTACAAGTTTTTGTGTGGACATGTTTTCATTCCTCCTATGTATATAACTCAGGAGTAGAATTGCTGGGTCATATGGTAACTCTATGCTTAATCATTTGAGAAACTGATGGCACCAGTTTACATTCCCACTAGAAGTGTATGAGAGTTTCAATTTCTCTACATCCTTACTAATACTTACCTGTCCTTTTTATCTTAGCCAACCTAGTGGGTGTGAACTGGTATCTTGTGGTTCTGATTTGCATTTCCCTAATGACTAATGATGTTCAGCATCCGTTCGTGCACTTATTGGCCATTTGTATATATTCTTCGGAGAAATGCGTATTCAAATCCTTTGCCCTTTTCTTATTATTTGTGTTTTATTGTTGAGTTGTAAGTGTCCTTTATATATTCTGGATACAAGCTCATTATCATATACACACTTCACAAATACTGTCTCTTATTATGTGAATTGTCTTTTCACTTGATGGTGTTCTTTGAAGCAGAGAAAGTTTTTAACCTAGATGATATTCAATTTATCTATTTTTTTCTTTTGTTGCTTGTGCTTTTGGTGTCAAATGCAACAAATTTCTGTCTAATCCAAAGTCACAAAGATTTACTCCTATGTTTTCTAAGAGATTTTATACTGTTAGCTCTTACATTTAGATATTTGATCCATTTTGCGTTAAATTTTTTTTTTTTTTTTTTTGCGGTACGCGGGTCTCTCACTGTTGTGGCCTCTCCCGTTGCGGAGCACAGGCTCCGGATGCACAGGCTCAGTGGCCATGGCTCATGGGCCCAGCTGCTCCGCAGAATGTGGGATCTTCCCGGACCGGGGCACAAACCCATGTCCCCTGCATCGGCAGGCGGACTCTCAACCACTGTACCACCAGGGAAGCCCTTGCGTTAATTTTTGTACAGGGTAGGGAAGACAAATCCAACTTCATTCTTTTGCATGTGCTATATGGTTGTCCCAGCACCATATGTATTCTTTCTCCACTGAATGGCCTTGGCATCCTTGTCAAAAATCAAAAGACTGTAAATGTAAGGGTTTACTTCTGAACCCATAATTCTATTGCACTGATCTAGATGTTTGGTTTGATGCCAGTATAATACTCTCTTGATTCTTTTACCTTTGTAGTAAGTTATTTACACCTCTGCATTCTTTTTGATATGGTTCAGAAAACCACATGAACAATTTAGCACCTTAATGATTTTTATGTGCAGAGCTCAGTAGGGTTATGTATATTCATACTGTTGTGAAACAGATTTCCAGAACTCCTTCATCTTGCAAACCTTAAACTCTATACTCATTTAAAAAACAACTCACCAGTCTTCCCTGGTGGCGCAGTGTTTGAGAGTCCGCCTGCCGATGCAGGGGACACAGGTTTGTGCCCTGGTCTGGGAAGATTCCACATGCCGCGGAGCGGCTGGGCCCGTGAGCCATGGCTGCTGAGCCTGTACGTCTGGAGCCTGTGCTCCGCAACGGGAGAGGCCACAACAGTGAGAGGCCTGCGTACCGCAAAAAAAAAAAATTCACCTTTTCCCTCTCCCCCAGGCTTCTGGTAACCATCATTCTACTTTCTGTTCGAATGAATCTGAATATTTAGGTAACTCATGGAAGTGAAATTATAGTGTTCTCAAAGTTTATCCATGTTGTAGCATATATCATAAGTTCTTCCTTTTTTAAGGCTGAGTATTTCACTGTATGTATACCACTTTTTTTTTTTTTTTTTTTTTTTTTTTTTTTGCCGTATGTGGGCCTCTCACTGTTGTGGCCTCTCCCGTTGCGGAGCACAGGCTTTGGACGTGCAGGCTCAGGGGCCATGGCTCACGGGCCTAGCCGCTCCATGGCATGTGGGATCCTCCCGGACCAGGGCACGAACCCGCGTCCGCTGCATCGGCAGGCGGACTCTCAACCACTGCGCCACCAGGGAAGCCCCATATACCACATTTTTGTTCAACAATTCATCCACTGGTAGACATTTGGGGTGTTCCACTTCTGCATTATTGTAAGTGCTGCTATGCACATGGGTGTGCAAACATCTCCTTGAGATCCTGCTTTCAGATCGTTTGGATATATAGCCAGGAATAGGATAGAGGCATCATGTGGTATTTCTAATTTTTTAAGGAACCGCCATACTATTTTCCATAGGGCTGCACCATGTTACAATCCCACCAACAGTGTACAAGGGTTCCAATTTCTCCACATATTTGCCACCTCGTTTTTTTTTTAATAGTAGCCATCCTAATGGGTGTGAGGTAGTTTTGCCTGGCATTTCTCTGATGATTAGTGAAAGCTGAGCATCTTTTCATATGCTTCTTGGTTATTTGTATAATATCTTCAGGTAAATGTCTAATTCAAAGCCTTTGCCCTCTTTTTAATTGGGTTATTTGATTTTTTGTTGTTGTTGTAGAGTTGTAGGAGTTCATTACATATTCTGGATATTAATTCCTCATCAGATACATGATTGGCAAATATTTTATCCCATTCTGTAGGCTGTCACTTCACTTTGTTGATTGTGTCCTTTGGTGTACAAAAGCTTGTAAGTTTGTCTATTTTAAATTTAAATTTTGCTACCTGTGCGCTGGGTGTCAGATCCAAGAAATCATTGCCAATTCCAATGTCATGAAGCTTTTTCTCTATGTTTTCTTCTAGGAGTTTTGTAGTTTTAGGTCTTGTATTTAGGTCTTTAATCTCTTTTGAGTTAATTTTTTATATGGTATAAGGGTGCAACTTCATTTTTTTGCTTGTGGATATCCTTTATTCCCAGCACCATTTGTTGAAGAGACTGTCCTTTCCCCATTGAGTAGTCTTGGCACCCTTGCTGAAGACTGTTAAAGCATGTATGCAAGAGTTTATCTGGGGGCTCTGTATCCTATTCCAGTTGTCTATTGCCTGTCTTTATGCCAATATCACACTCTTTAGATTACTGTAGACTTGTAATATGTTTTGAAATCAGGAAGTGTGAGTCCTCCAATTTTGTTTTCAAATCTGTTTAGGCTATTCACAGCCCCTTGAGATTCCATATGAATTTTAGGATGAATTTTTCTATTTCTGAAAAAAATGTCATTGGGATTTTGATAGGAATTGTAATTGAATTTCAGTATTAGCTTATCAAATTTCTGGGGGGGGAGAAAAGCCAGCTGGGATTTTGACAATGACTGTGTTCAACCTGAAGATCACTTTGGAGAGTATGGCACTTTAACATTAAGCTTTCCAATCCATGACCATGAAATTACTTTCCACTTATTTGGTTTCTTTCAACAATGTTATATAGTTTTCAATGTCAATGTACTGATCTCATATTGCTAAGTTTATTCTTAAGTATCTCAGTATTTCTGACTGATACTGTAAACGAAATGAATTTCATTTTCATATTGGTCATTGCTAGTATCAGCAATACAAATGATCTTTGTATATTCAACTTTTATTCTACAGCCTTGCTGAATGTGTTTTTTAGATTCTAATCATTTTTGGATTTTTTTTTCTTTTTTGTAGATTCCTTAGGATTTTCTGTATAAAAGATCAGGTCTTCTGCAAAGAGAGAAAATTTGACTTATTTCTTTCTTATCTTGATATGTTTTATTTTTTCCTTGACTAATTACCCTGGATAAGATCTTCAATACATTACAAAGAAGTGGCAAGTGCAGACATTCTTGCCTTGTTTCTGATCTGGAGACAGCTTTCTATCTTTCCCATAAAGTATGATGTTAGCTATGAGTTTTTCATGGAGCTCATTTTCAGGAATTAAAGAAATTCCTTTTTATTCCTGGCTTATTAGATGTTTTCTTTTTAGTTATGAAATGGTGTTGGATTTTGGCAATGCTTCTTATGTGTTTACTGAGATAATCATGTGGCTTTTCTCTTTTATTCCATTAATAAGGTGATTAGATTGATTTTCATATGTTGAACCAATCTTGTATGCCCGTAATAAATCTCAAATGGTTATAATGTATAGTCCTTTTTATATATTGCTAGATTAGGTTTCCTTTTTTTTTTTCTAAGGATTTTGTGTCTATGTTCACAAGTGCTATTCATAAGGGATATTAGTTTTCTTGTGATAGTTTTGACTGGTTTTGGTATCAGGGTAATACAGTCCTCATAGAACACTTTGAAAAATACTTTGATTTTCTATTTCTTCTTGATTCAGTTTCAACAATATTTATCACTCTAGAAATCTGTCCATTTCACCTGGGTAATCTAACTTGTTAACATACAATTGCTGACAGTATTCTGTTATAATCCTTTTATTTCTGTAAGGTAACAGTAATGTCCCCTCTTTCATTACTGATTTTAGTAATTTAAATCGTTTTTTTTTCCCCATGGTCAGGCTAGCTAGACATTTGTCAATGTTGTTGACCTTTCAAAGAAAAAACTTCTAGTTTCATTAAAATGTTTATTGTTTTACTATTCTCTATTTATTTCTTCTCTAAATTATTTCCTTCCTTCTGGTTTCTTTGGGTTTAGTTGCTTTATTTTTGTTTCTTATACTGGAAGTTTAGGTTATTGCTTTGAGATCATTCTTCTTTTTTAATATAAGCAATTACAGCAACAAATATGCCACTTAGCAATGCTTGAGCTGCATCTCATACGTTTTATGCTGCATTTAATTTTCATTTGTCTCAGAGTATTTTTTAATTTCCCTTGTGAATTTCATCTTTGGCCCATAGTTATTTAGGAATGTATTGTTCAATTTCCACAAATTTCACTGTTAATGACATAATTCCATTCCATTGTACTCAGTGAACATACTTTGTATATTTTTACTCCTTTTCAACTTACTGAGACTTACTTTTTGTTCTATCTTGGAAAATATTCCATGTGTACTTGAAAAGAATACATATTTTGCTGCTGCTGAGTGGAGTGTGCTACAGAGTGTGCTTTGTTGATTTCTGCCTAGTTATTCTAAAGATAATTGTAAGTGGGGTACTGAAGTCTCAAACTATTGTTAAATTGTCTATTTCTCCCTTTAATTCTTCCCCCCACCACCACCAGCTTTACTGAGATATAGCCGACATGTAACATTGTGTGAGTTTAAGGTGTCCAAAGTGATGTTTTTCTACACATGTATAGCAAATTGATCACAGTAAGGTTAGTTAACACATCTATCACCTCACATAGTTACCTTTGGTGTGTGTGTGTGATGAGAACTTTTAAAATCTACTCTCTTAGCAACTTACGAGTACACAATACAGTATCGTTAACTGTAGTCACCATGCTGCACCATCTCCAGAACACATTCATCTTATAACTGGAGGTTTATAAGCTTTGACCACCTTTACCTATTTCCTCCATCCTTCAGCCCCTGACAATCACCAATCTACTCTCTGTTTCTATGAGTGCGTTTTCTTTCTTTTCTCTCAGCTTTATTGATATAATTGATATATAACATTCTGTAAGTTTAAGGTGTCCAACATAATGATTTAACATATGTACATATAGCATATGTACATATAGCAAAATGTACATACAGCAAAATGATTGCCACAATAAGATTAACACATACAGCTCTCCATATATTTACATGTTTGTGTGTGTGGTGACAACTCTGAAGATCTTAACAACTTCCAAATACGGTGCTGTTAACTGTAATCATCATGCTGTGCATTATGAGATCCTGAGAACTAATCCATCTTGTAAATGAAAAGTTTGTACCCTTTGACAACCTT
The DNA here is from genome assembly GCF_949752795.1 of Hyperoodon ampullatus. NCBI lineage: Eukaryota > Metazoa > Chordata > Mammalia > Artiodactyla > Ziphiidae > Hyperoodon > Hyperoodon ampullatus. The sequence continues at coordinate 2,440,067 of NC_136933.1, forward strand.
CACCCATTTCCCCCACACATCCTGATCTTGGCAACCACCAATTTGCTCTGTTTCTATATGTGTGCATTTTCTTTTTAGATTCCACATATAAATGAGATCACACAATATTTGTCTTTCTCTTATTTCACTAGAATAACGCCCTCAAGGTTCATCCACGTTGTCACAAACAGTAGGATTTCCTTCTATTTTATGGCTGAGTAATATTTCATTGTGTGCATATCTATCTATCTACTTACCTACCTGCCTATCTATCTCACATTTTCTTTACCCATTCATCCGTAGATGGACACTTAAGTTGTTTTCATGCCTTGGTATTGTAAATAACGCTGCAGTGAACAGAGGAGAATGGGTATCTTTTAGAGATGGTGCTTTCATTTCCTTTGACTATATACCCAGAACTGGGACTGCTGGATTATACGGTAGTTCTATTTTAATTATGAGAAACCTCCATACTGTTTTCCATATATGGCTTGTATCAACTTACATTCCCACCAAAAGTATACAAGGGCTCCCTTTTGTCCATATCCTTGCCAGCACTTGTTAACTGTTGTCTTTCTGAGAACAGCCATTCTAACAGGTGTGAAGAGATAGCTCACTGTGAGGTGATAACTCACTGCAGTTTTGATTTGTACTTCCCTGATGATTAATAATGATGAGCATCTTTTCATGTACCTGTTGGCCATGTGTATATCGTCCTTGGAAAAATTCAGTTTCTTTGCCCATTTAATCAGATTATTATTATTGTTAGTGAGTTGTATGAGTTCCTTATGTATTTTGATTATTAACCACTTAGCAGACAAACAATTTACAAATACTTTCTTGCATTCCATAGGTTGCCTATTCTTTTTGTTGATGATTTCCTTTGCTGTGCAGAAGGTTTTAAGTTTGATGTTGTCCCATTTATTAATTTGTTTTTATTGCTTTTGCTTTTGGAGTCAGAGTCAAAAAACCACTGCCAAGACCAATGTCAAAGAGGTTACTGCCTATGTTTTCTTCTAAGAGTGTTATAGCTTCAGGTCTTACATTCAAGTCTTTAATCCATTTCAAGCTAATTTTTTGAGTGATATAAGGGTCCAGTTTCATTCTTTAGCATGTGGTTATCCAGTTTTCCCAACACCATTCACTGAAGAGACTATCTTTATACCACTGAGCATTCTTAGCTACCTTTTCAAATATTAATTGATTATATAGATGTGTGGATTCATTTCTGGGATCTTAATTCTGTACAATTGGTCTATGTGTCTGTTTTTATGCCCGTACCATACTGTTTTGAGTACAGCTTTGCAGTATAATTTGAAATCTGGGAGGTGTGATGCATATGGCTTTGTTGTTTTGGCTATTTGGGGTCTTTTGAGGTTCCATACAAATTTTAGGGTTGTTTGTTCATTTCTGTAAAAAAAAAAAAAAATGCCATTAAAATTTTGATGGAGATTGCACTGAATCTATAGATGGCTGTGCGTAGTATGGACATTTTAACAATATTAATTCTTCCAATCATGAACATGGGACATCTTTCCATTCGTGTCTTCAATTTCTTTCTTCAATGCTTTTAGTTTTCAGTGTACAGATCTTTCATCTCCTTGGTTAAATTTATTCATAAGTATTTTATTGTTTTTGATGCCATTGTGACTGGGATTGTTTTATTTCTTTTCCAGAGAATTCATCCTTAGTGTACAGAAACACACACTGATTTTTGTATATTGTGTTCTAACAGTTTTTTTTTTCTGTGTGTGAAGTCTTCTATCTTTAAGATTATATCATTTAAGAAAAGAGATAATTTTACTTCTTCCTTTCCAATTTGGATGCTTTTTATTTCTTTTCTTTGTTTGACTGCGCTGGCTAGAATTTCCATTACTGAGTTGAATAGGAGTGGTGAGAATGGAAACCCTTGCTTTGTTCCTGATCTTAGAGGAAAAGCTTTCAACATTTCACCACTGAGTATGATGTTAGCTGTGGGCTTGTCATGTATGGGCTTTATTATGTTGAGGTACATTTCTATACCCAATTTATTGAGAATTTTTGTCATGAAAGGATAATGAATCTTGTCAAATGCTTTTTCTGTATCTATTGAGATGACTGTATGATTTTTAACCTTTCAGTCTATTAATGATTATTGATTTGTGTATGCTGAAACACTTTTGCCTCATAGGGATGAGGCACTTGATCATGGTGCATGATCCTTATAATGTGCTGCTGAATTCAGTCTGCTAGTATTCTGTTGAGAATTTTTGCATTTATATTCATCAGTGGCTTGTGATTTTCTTGTAGTGTCTTTATCTGGTTTTGGTACCAAGGTAATGCTGGCCTTGTAAAATGAGTTTGGAAGGAGTCCCTCCTCCTCTTGAATTTTTTGGAAGTTTGAGAAGGACTGGCATTAATTATTCTTTAAATATTTGAATTCACCAGTGAAACCATCTGGTGCTAGGCTTCTCTGTATTGAGAGGTTTTTGATGTTGATTCAATCTCCTTACACATTATTGGTCTGTTCAGGTTTCCTATTTATTTTTGATTCAGTCTTGATAGGCTACATGTTTCTAAGAATTTATGTCTCTTCTAGGTTGCCCAACTTATTGGCATATAATTATTCACAGTGCTCTCTTATGATCCTTTGTATTTCTGTGTTATCTATTGTAATGTCTCCTCTTTCATTTATAATTTTACTGATTTGAGTCCTCTTTTTGTCTTGGTTAGTCTAGCTAAAGGTTTGTCAATTTTGTTTCAAAAAGCCAACTCTTAGTATTATTAATCTTTTCTATTGTTTTCCTATTTTCCACTTCATTTATTTCTGCTCTTATCTTAGCTCTACTCTTATTTCCTTCTGCTAACTCTGGCTTATTTTATTCTTCTAGTTCCTTGAGGTGTAATGTTAGATTGTTTGAGATATTCCTATTTTCTTATAGCTATAGTTTGTTCTTAGAACTGCTTTTGCTTCATCCCATACACTTTGGTATGTTGTGCTTCCATTTTTGTTTGTCTCAAGATACTTTTTCATTCCTTTTTAATTTCTTCTTTGATCCACTGGTTGCTCAGAAGTATGTTGTTTAATTTCCATGTGTTTGTGAATTTTCCAGCTTTCCTCCTATTAATGAATATCTAGTTTCATACTTTTGTGGTCTGAAAAGATACCTGATATAATTTTTATCATCTTCAATTTGCTGAGACTTGTTTTGTGCATAACATGATCCTAGAAAATGTTTCATGTGTGCTTAAAAATATATGTATCATGCTGCTGTTTAATGGAATATTCTATATATGTCTGTCAGATCAAATTGATCTATAGTGTTGTTCAAATCCACTATTTCCTTTTTGATTCTCTGTTGGATGATCTATCCATTGGTGAGAGTGGGGTCTCCAAGTAGTATTATACAGCTGACCCTTGAACAACATGAGTTTGATCTCCATGGGTTCACTTACACATGGATTTTTTTCAATAAATACACTGGAAAATTTTTTGGAGATTTGCAGCAATTTGTAAAAATCTCAGACAAACCACATAGCTCACAGCCTATCATCACAGAGAAGTGCTTTTTTTTTTTAATGTAGCAGTGTTTCTAATATTATATTATAAATGACTGTAATGTTGTATGCCATAAAAATTTTATAACAATTTATTCATTAGTGTACAGGCTAGGCTACCATGAAGCAATCTTATTGCTGCTTCTTTGTTATCAATGCATGAATCATTACACCTGTAAATAAATATGAATTTCTTTTTCACATTATCTTTTCATTTTGACGTCTGGCATTATTAATACATGTAACACCTATAGCATTTTGTACCACATAAGACAATACTGATGTAGGTACTGACAGAGAATTCATCTTATAAACAGGTGATAAGCTTAATGATAATTATAAGTTTAACATAAGGAGGAGAAAATACATTTGCTGTACTGTATTTACTGATACCATTAAGTTCATAAACTTACAGTACAGTAAATATATTTTCTCCTCCTTATGATTTTCTTAATAACATGTTCTTTTCTCTAGCTTACTTTATCGTAAGAATAAAGTATGTAATACATACAACAGACAAAATATGTGTTGTTTACATTATTGGTAAGGCTTCAGGTCAACAGTAGGCTATTAGTAGTTAACTTTCGGGGAAGTTAAACATTACGCGCAGACTTTCAACTGCACGGGGGGGTCGGCGCCCCAGCTCCCACGTTGTTTCAAGAGTCAGCTGAATCACTCTCTCACCTTTTAGCTCTGTTACTATTTGGTTTATATGTGTAGGTGCTCTGGTGTTGAGTACATAGTCTCCCTTCCATTTGTTAGCTTTTTATCCATGTATTTCAGGGCTGTGTTATGAAGTGCCTATACCTTAGAATTGTTATATCCTCTTGGTGGACTGACCCTTTTATCATTATAAAATGTCTGTCTTTGCCTCTAGCAATTCTGGTCTTAACATACATTTTGTTGATATTAATGGAGCCACTCCACCTGTCTTTCCATTACTGTTAGCCCAGTAGTACTTTTTCCATTCTTTTACTTTCAACTTACTTGTCTCTGAATCTAAAGTGTGTCTTTTGTAGACATAGTTAGATGCTTTTAATCCATTTTTCTAATCTTTCATGTCCAATACCTGGCTTCTCCTAGAGGCAGTTTCTATTGACTGCTATTCATACTATGTATGGGCCATACTTTCCTATTTCTTTGTCTCAAAATTATTTGTTGAAAACTAGAAATCTTAAATAACATAATACAGCCACTCTGTAAATCAGGTTCCTTCCCCTCCCCATCTTTTGATGTCACTGTTTACTTGCTTCTCCTGAACTAATTCTGTAAAGTCTATGTTCTTTGCTGTGTGTGGCCACTGAAGTCTCTGCTCAGTTAGCTCAGCAGTCAATCTATTACTGGACAGAGTTTCCCTAAACACGCTGAACCAGGAAGTAGTCAGCCTGTGCCGTGGGGTTCTGCATGTGCTGAGGCTCCAGGAAGTGGTTCACAAATCTGAGGCTTCACTTTCTGCTTGCGCAAAATCTCAAAGTCAGGCAGAAGTGAGAACTTAGGGTCTTCTCAAGTTTTTTCCTGGGCAGGTAGACACAGATTCCCAAATATATTCAGAGCTTACCAAAGCCCCCTTTATGTATCTTATTTCCCAGCTTTTCCTTTTGAGTTTTTTGGTCAGCCTCTTGTTTGTCAGCCTCTTGTTTACCACCATCCCAGGCAGCAGCAGTGTTGAACAACTGCCACATACTCTGGGGAAAAGACTGTTTTCAGTGAGTGAACGCAGAGTCAGATCAAAGAAAAACAAGCTATGCAAGTGATGATTTTCCAGGGAGCTGCCAGACATGTCACATACACGTAATGACAATTCCCTGGGAATGGGGCTTTGAGGAGAGCTCCAAATTGCCCATTCCAGTGGATGCTAGGCTTTTGGTTTTCAAAGCTACTGTGACTGTGAGGCTATTGGTTTTCAAGATTACTCTGGAGCTGGGGAGAGGGGACTGTTAAACAGGATAAGTGGAAAGAGCACAAAGCTTTCTGTTCTTATGGCAATTCAGCTGGGTTTTATTTTTTTTCCTCCAATAAAGTCTTTAGATTGTTACAAGCATTCTGGTTAATATCCAGAGTTCTGAAAATGTTTATTTTGGCCATTTTTTGCTAGTGTTCTCACTGTTTTTTGGAGGAATGGATTTTCAGAAGTACTGTCATTTAGAAATCTTTCTCCCTGACTGTGATCTTTAGACCCTAATGAAAGACTCTTTTTAATATCAGTAATTAACATCCACATCAAAAATTATCTTTTCTTAAGTTTTAATTACTTAACACAATAAAATATTTAGATGACAACTTTAAACTGGATGAGAAGCTACTAGTTTTTTCCAAGTTCTTTTGGAAGATTCATGAGCAGTATGTATAAAGATCACTCAGTCAAAAATGCTTCTTTAGGACACCAGGAATTTCTATTATAAGGTGTAAATAAAACTTTCATCATTTAATTAACAATTGTTATGTTTTACAACATTTAAAAATAATGATAAAGCCCCTGGTGTTATTTTAGTTTATAAAATCACACTCATTCTAAATTCAGTTTTATTTCATTTACTCGCTTGTTTGGTATTGCCTTTTGTATACTTTCACAGTAACTAAACATTGCCTATATTAGTATAAAGATATCAATTTGACTCACATGAACTTTGAAACAGCGATTAGGAAAATAGCAATTGGGGGGGGAAACAGGTATGTAAAGTCAGACCAACAAAAGATAATTCAAACACTTTGGGTCCTCCACAGTAAGGTAGTGTTCTGGGTGCAATCACCCGGAACACTCTGCCTTGATTTGTCTGACCAATGCAGGGAATAAAGATATGCCTTGATTTATCTGACCAATGCAGGGAATAAAGATAACCAAAATACATGGCTTTCTATAGGTCAAAGATGCCCAACAACTTCTGGAATACTTGGTTAGTTGAGGCTCTTTAAATCTGCCATTTATTGTCCTCCTCTGACTCACTGGTAATTCTTCTAGGTTTAGGAGCAAAAGCAAAGGGTCAGGTCAGTCCATTTTGCATGTTACTGACATCAGTGTTTAAACACTCCCCAAGTTTTTATTCCATTTTTATCAGGGAATAAGAGTAAAATGAAGTCTTTATCATCAAGAAACAGTCCTTATGAGACCTGGATTTTTTTTTTTCTCCTTGTTATACCAAATTGCATCAATTAATTTGAAAGACTATTATTCAAACAAATACTGTCCACTGAACAAAGTGAACTTTAATCACTGACTTTGTATCTCAACAATTCATAGGTATCAAAGACACAGTATCATGGTTCTATCCTCTTCTTCCTATTCTGTTTTCTTTTGAAATTGATTCATGACTTTGGAAAATAGTAGGCCTGCTCTGAAACAAATGCTGGCAGTTGCATGCCAAGGCAGCGTTTTCATAGAACCTTCTTATATTCTGAATTCCTTCCCATTAAATGAATAAAGCATAGAGATTTGAAAAGGCCTCCTTATGCACTGAGAGGCACAAAAATTATCCTTTGAAATCAATGTAACATTTCCAATCAAATCTGAGATGCTCAATAAGTATAAATCTGTAGATCATTATCTTTAAAATCAGGAGGCATTTTTAACCAAATCTAAAATGGAAAAGCCACAAAAAGAATTCTATTTGAAATCCCAAAATACCAGGTAGGCCCAAATCTTGACTACTTAGCCAATTAAGGTACCATTATTAATGAGACAAAATATTAATCAAAAAGTAAAAAAAAAAAACAAAACTGGGGGTTCACATTCCCAAACAAATTTAAGGCTATTCTCCCAACATCATTATACTGCCATTTACAAATATATTTTCTTACAAAAGAAGGAGTTGTTTTATCCATTTGTTTCCTTTTAGAGAGAAATTCTTTGATGAATTTATCATGTCTGAAAAACGCAACTCGGACACATTTCACATTTAGAACGTTAGGTAAAAAGATCATCCTCAACATAACTCTACTACGTTTGGGGGAGGGAGCAGAAGGTTTCATACACTAAGGGGCAAGAATCTGGAAGAGACAAGTTCTGTAAACTTCTGTAAAGGACCAGATAAGAACTATTTTAGGCTTCACAGGCCATAAGGTCCCTGTGACTACTGAACATCGTCATTTTAGTTTGCAAATGTGTGTGGCCGTGTTCCAATAAAAGTTGGGAAAATCAGCGCGACCATGCTTGTGGGTCACACTTTGCCGGCTCAGTCTATGAGAAAAGGAAAAGGAGCGGCACTGGTACTGAGGACAACCACGAGTGGGCATGCAAGCAGATTAGGCGGCCTGATGTATTCTGTGCCTTAATTTCAGGTTTTCCCTTTGTTACAGTTGTGGCATTTTTTCCCACCCCAGCAGATAATCAACTCCCAACTTCAGTGGTAACTGACAGCAAAGAAGGAAAGTTAAGAAGAAGAGTTTCATTCTTAACAATGTCACTTAGACACCATACAAACTATAATCTAAAGCTGAGCATAAGTGTGACCAAGCCTTTGCTTTGAGCATGCTTCCCTGACAACTAGGAGAATGGAACCTTCTACCAAGCTCCAGCCAAGACATGACCCACACTCAGCCCTAAGGGGAAGCTGCTGATAGGGTAGCTATCTCAATTGCACATTCACCAGGAAGCAGCCCACAGCATATACTCTGATGGAAAGGTTGAAGAATTAGCAAAATAATCCTAAAATGTTTCATTTTTAATAGCGTAAAGTCTGGAAACTTTATGGAAAACATGCTTTCAGAGAAACTAAAAGCTCTCATGATCCATTGGTAAAATCTGGCTTCATAAATCTTGAAATATTAAAACACAGCAGGCATACCCTCCCACATGACAACTCCACCTCCTGCAACATGTTACAGTAAGCGCTGAAAAAGCATACTACTGATCTGGTAATTACTTCACTTCTGGAGCTCTGCTAAAAGCTCCTATTTTGCTTTTGCTTTGTATGAATCGCTATCAAATAAGCTTAATTGTGTTCTGCTGCCCTCAGGTGTCCATTTTTTAAATTATACATGATTAGTTGGCAAAGCAGGATCCTTTGTAAATTTCCAAACCAAGAAACTATAGCTATAATATTTAAAGTATTCTTTCATAAACCCCAAACACAAGGCTAATGTAAGTGTTAAAAGTTCAACTTTTAGATATATTTGAAATATTACTGGGATTTTTCCTACCACTTGTGTAACACACTGCCATTGAAAAAGGAGCCAGAAATGGCATAAAGAAGAAAAAGATATATGGCAACTGAAAATAATGTTGCAAGACAGTGTTTCTCAAAGTGTGGTTCAGGGATCCTGTTCAGGGTGTCCAGGAGGTCAAACCTATTTTCATAATAATAATAAAAACGTTTTTCAGTCTCTCACAAGTTACAGTGGAGTTTTCTAGAAGCTACATGACTTGTGATGTACTGCAAAAGACAAAATGCAGAAGCAGAGAATCTAGCAGTCTACTATTAAACCAAATATGAAAGAGATTGGCAAAAAATTTTAAATGCTATTATTTTCACTAAATTTTGTTTAAGAATAATTATTGTTCATAAAAAAGCATGTTATTCATTTAATTGGTTTATTAATACTATTTTAAATGATTTAATAAAATGTTTAAATTATCCATTTTAGTTTCTAATATGGTAAATCAGATATAAGTAAAAGCTTTTTGGTGGTCCTCGAAATATTTTAAGAGTATAAAGGAATCCTGAGAACACTGAGAAGTATTTAGTAGCATCTTCTATCATTGCTTCATAGAAAGTAGTTTCTCTAAAATTTGAGAAAATAAAGAAAAAGACTGCCCTCATTATCAAATTACAAAGACTAACTAACCTCTACTTCTAACTTGATTGTCTAGACAGGCATTAAAGAAAATAATGGGATTAGAGGTCAGAGGTTTCAGTCACCTTCCTCATCCTCATTTCCCCCTCCCTCCCCAAACTATTTGCAGGAAGAAAGAGCAAAACCTGACTTAACAGAGTTTCATCTGCTTTCCTTTATCACCATCTACGAATGAGCAGTGCAAATGTGAAAAGCTCATAATGGTAAGAAAGAGAAGGGATGAAGTGGTTGAATAATGTATCAATGAGATAATCCGAGGCCCCTAAATGAGCCCCACTGACTCAACTGATAAAAGCTATCCTTTTATAGCTTGTATTTTATAAGTATGAACTGATTCTAAAAAAAGTAAAACTACAAAAAAAAAGTGAAAAAAGAAAGAGAAGGGGGTAAGGGCAGGGAGAAAGGAATGGAGGAAAGAAAAAAAAGTAAAGGAAGGCTTTCATTTTGAGGAGTCATGGAAGCCAAGAAAATCCACCAGTGCATGATTAATTCTGACATGCTTAAATAAGGATTCCTATTAAAATCTCGGCAGCTGCCAATTTGACAGTGATGAGAGTCTGGTGGAGTCACTGTGGCTGGGGAGCCCCCACGAGGTGAAAGAAAGACTCCGCACCAGGGAGGTGGAAAAGAGGACTCCAAGGGAAGGAGGCTTATGGAAATAAACACCACCCACGGCTGGAAATCAGATAGAAAAAGAATTCAGAGCCAGGGCTGGCTCTCCTGGAAGAGGACACTGAGGAAATGCAGTAGCATGGACACGAAGAGGGGTCCACAGAGAAGACAGCTCTGCAGGAGGGAGGGACGGCAGAGGCAAAACGCACTCACAGCGGATGCCAGTTACAATGAAGACGGCTGCAGAAACCCACAGAGAGTCCCTGAGTTATTAGATAACTACCTAGCAACCTCATGGAGATCTGTGCTGCTTTTAAGGGTGGAAATATAAGGTAGCACAATATGAAAAGTAAAAGCATTACAGGTCTTTAATCACAATTCTTACAACAGTCATTTTCCACTTCTGATAATAAACCAAATATTTTACCCACCATTCAAAATTCTAGCATCCTAGAGAGCCAATCTATGAATTAGAAACTCACAATTATCAATGTAGTTTACAGATTGAAAAATAATGAATTCCTATGACCTATCTCAAACTGAACTACACACTACACACACCTTCTTAACATTATTCTGTTACAAAACCTACACTTTATTCCTTGACTTCTTTCTTCCCCCTACCAGTATGGTATACTTGCCTTGGTTTTACCCCTTATCCAACCTATAACCCAACACCAAAAAGAGCCAGTAAGGTCCTGCCTCATACAACAAAGCCAGACTACTGAAGATGATGCACGCCAAGTATCCCAAGGATAGAGCATCTGCAGGATGCCCAGCCCGAGACAGGAAGCCACCACTCCAGAGAAACCACACCCTACTCGCTACACCCCATGCACAGGGTGGGCTGGCTCTGTCAATGCTAGAAAGCGGAGACACACCTCAGATATAACTGCTGCTAAAAATCCCAGGCCTCAGTGTTAAAGGGTAGATTCCGTCACAAAATCTTGACTTAAAATAATGCCCTGGCTACTGCCTCTGACCATGGCCTGACCTGGGCAGCACCATCCTGTGGATCTCTTCCAACTTTTAGCTGTGACACTGGCCAACTACTGTGCCCCTATCCACCCCAGTCTCTGCTGCAACTCAGTTCTATTTCTAAAATTTCCTCCCATCTCAGGATCCAGTCCTGCTAAGAAGCTCCTGACTACTGTCTTGTCCCTGCTACCTGTCTTCAGCCTCAGCCTCAGATTCAGGAGGCTGAAGCTCAACTATGACTGAAGTACAAGAGAGCTACTTTTAGTTAACAGAGCACATCTGAAGATAAGTCCAGAAAAGGAAAAGGTTTGAGTTTATTCTAAAATGATAAATCATTTTATTCATGCCATTTCCAATAAAATACAAGGCTTTAAAAAAAAGTTTCAACTCTTTCCTCGTTGATAGTTACAATATTCAATACACCTTAGTTCCAACATAGCAAGAGAAAAATAAGCCTTACAGTTTGTTTTGATAGATATTGATCTGTATGTGCAAAAGTCTAATTTACATATAGATTTCAGATATGAAGAGGCATTTTAAAAATAAGAGATTACTTAGCAAACGTGACCACAATTATAAAATACTTATTTAATCTAAGTGAGTAAACCACTTGCAGAAAAGTAAAAGCAAGTCCATACTATTGCTAAAATAATGATAAATCATTTATATTTTTAAAGGTAGGTTCAGAAGGGAATCACCATTCTTAGCTCCAGTGAAATGACCATAACATCTGAGCCCACTTAGTGAAGGGTGTGTAATTAAGAGACCCCCGGTGCTTTTCCACCACAGTACCTCAGTTACCTACCACCACGTCTGCAGTTAACCTAAGGGAGGTTAGCCTCACCAGCACTACCAGAGTGAGATATGGCCTATGATCCTTACCCAGATGGCAGGGAACTTGGAATGGAGTGTACATGCTACAAGTGTTTCTTTAATGACAGAATAAATTAGAAAAAAGGAAGCTAGAAAGACATTCCAACATATGACACTGTATTAGACTCACTGTATTAGTATACCTTCTACCATCCTATTACTAAGATTAGCAGGAAGAACAAAGGCCCATTCCAGTACATTTTCAACACATCATTCCTAAGCACAGGCAGATTCACAAAGAACAGCTGTAAGAAGTGAACCTCCCAGGTTATACCTCCCCCACTGAAAGCATGAGGATGGGATGAGCTTGTCTCAGCACTTCTTAGAAAGGTCATGCTGTTGTACTGTTATTATGACACAATGGTAGGGAAGAAAAGGGAAGTGGTTTATTGGTTCATTTCCCAAGAGGATTACTCCAGCTTTGGACTAAGTAATGAGAGGTGATGACCTAGGCAGTACAGCATAAGGAGAAGGTGAAAAGGGGAAGATGTTAGAAATAATTCACTGTATACTCTTCATGAATGATTCACTTTCAATAAGTCAGACACTGTAACATAATTCAGGCAATCATAATGCAAGAGAAGTTATATCCAGAATTATGAATTAAAAACTTACCACCTAGAAGGAAAATTTATTTTTAAAATGTATCCAGAGGAGGAAAAGAAGAGAAACACATTTTCACACAGTTAGTTTTTGTGATAGCTACTATATTTTCAACAGACTTGTAACAGCATGCATTGTATATAATAAAAAAAGTCTAATATACAAAACTTAAACGACAGACAATCCGAAGTATGTAGCACACATTTTTAAAAACAAACCTGAGAACTAATAATCACTAAAAACATGATTTTGAAGGCGATACAGAGAGATTTACTTGCATTCATAATTTTCTCCCTCATATGTAATTCTGCCACTATAGCCAGTTGTTATTACGTACGATTGGCATAAATCAAGATAATATTAAACTGTTCATTTATATAAACTGTCTCTTATATCCTAGTTGCCAAAAAGAAGTGCATCATTTAATCTCCTTTTAATTCCTCAAATGTGGAAGACAAAAGCAAATCCAAGATCTGTGGTTCTGAACCTGTGTACAAGAGGCCCTGGGGTGCCCATGGCTTGTTTGGACATCAAGCATGCGGAGTTATCTGAATAAATAACAAACCTCACACCTTTATTTACTGCTATGCTTCAAATTATTGTGATTAATAAGACACATGTTTATTTGAAAGTATTATTAAAGCAATATTAGCTTTTTAAAAAGCAATCCAGCTTTTAATAGAAATAAATCCCCACAAATCTAGCAACCTCCATAGAAGTTCTATGACATCCCCAACCTTTAAATAAGAATCGAACTGTTACTGGATTCTTTTTTTCATTATTACACATTTTCTCAGTCAAAAGAGAGTAAATGCACAACTATCATATGTGGATGGGACCTCAAGATATCCAATGTGAAGATGATTCCTTGTGCTGGGACGCACTGGCTTGGATTAATGTTTATATGTGGACAAGCATAATCAAAAGTGTTTCCTTCAGCTGATAGTTAGGTTAAGAAATTGAGTGGGAGGAAAAGAAGGGGACAGAGTTGCAGCTGTTATCACAAGATGAACAGAGAAGAAAGCAATGAAAATGTGCTTCACTGTTAACAGGAAAACAGAGGTTAGGACAGTACACTGATTGGTCATCCCCATATCAAGTTGAATGAACATTAGACTCTAACACTCATTTCAAGGCTCACACTGTGGGAATCCCAGTACCTTCATTTCCACAAGACGTATTATCCACAAATGTCCCCTGAGAACATCTACATTTTCAGCCTATATAATCTCAGGACACAAGTTACATATGCCTACAAGTCACTAACGTGCTCTAAATTCACCTCCTGCAAACTGAAGAAGGAATTTCCTAGTTGAGTATTGTGAGATTTGTGAAGACGATGTTGAAATTATGATTCTATCACTGTATCTTCTCCTTCACTTTCTTGACAGTAGAACCATTCTTCCCCCCTCAGTCCATCTTAATGACCCCATACAGCTCCATTTTGCCTCTCTTAAAGAGGAGCACCATGTTTAAAATAAGGTGGGACCTTTTGGAATAGTAGAACAAATTAGGACCAATATCTAAGTTTTAGTTCTTTTAATGTGGTTTCTTAATTGTAAGATAAATCATACAGCAAATCAAGGGATGATGTAGACTCTTTAATTATAAGAAACATGATTTTCTCTTCAAAATAAATGGACCTGGGACTATGAAATAATTTTTGTGCTAAGTACATGTTGATCTATATTTAACTAAAACATTCTTATTTTCTCTAATATGAACAGTTCAAGTAAATGCTAAAATTCCACTTCTATGAAAGGTGAAAGTTTACATACAATTCTAAATTCTGTAAGTTCATCCTATACTTTAAATAGAAGATGAGACGGTAGATTACCTTGATATTTCAACTAGCAAAAGACCAGGTAAGTTGAGGAGTGTAAAAAAGTCTGAGTTTTAAGACTTACTACTATATTTAGTGAAAACATAGTCGACACTTTCAGAGCTAACTTATATCCTCTTTCCACTATTCTATATCAACCCTAGTAGCTAACCAAAAAACAAAACAAAAACAAAAAACATAAATAAAAGCTCTGTCTCTGCCATCTAGTGGAGAAAGAAGATACAGAACACACATTACAGCTAGAACAACTCCAGACGTATAGGCGTACAGAATTCACTTAAAATTGTGTTCAGTGCTAGCATGTAGAATAAGTTATTTCTTTTTCCAAAGGTTTATGCTTACCTACCTGCCATGTAGAGAATGAGGTAAAGGGAGGCAGAGGATAAACACGTATGAACACAGAAGCAAAGATAAGCCCAAAATATTTTGGAGCTCTGTAAGACAGCTCTTCACACACCTACACTTACATGGCCATGGAGATCTGTGTTAAGAAGCATCATTGCACAGGTGAGGCAATGGACTCCATCTAACAAAAGAGACAAGGACAGAAAGCATTAATTCACTGTTGCCTGTTGGACTCCTCAGTATCATTAAAATAGCATACCTATGCTTAATTAAGAACCTATGAAAATGCAATACTGTGGCTAGACAAAATTAATCATATTCATTTGGGGAAACACAAAATAGATAAAGAAAAAGTTATTAAAAGGATCTCAATGCACAGATTTGGACTCTACTGGTGATAAAGTAAATTATTCCTACCTCTGGAGGACAATTTGATAGTATATATCTAAAGCTTTGAAACAGTGCCCTTTGACACAGCAAACCTACTTCTAGGGCTTTATACTAATGAAATAAGGAGCTACCCAAAACACAAGGATATCTAAAGAAAGACTGCTTACAATGGGGAATGAGTAAATACAACCCGCCTAAAACACAATTCTGTTATGTTGAAGTCACTAAAAATGTGGTCCAAGTATACATGTTGAAATGGAAAGATATTTTACAATAAAGTATTACATGAAAAACACATTATATGCAGTATGATTCTATTTAAATATAATACATCTAGAATGATATATAATGTAATATTAAAAGAGATTTTTATCTCTGGATAGTAAAATTATAATATTTATCTTTTTTATTTAAAGTTTCTCAATTTTCTATAAGATATAGAAATGAAAATAAATTATTTAATACTGTTACTTTTTTTATTTTCTGGGAAGAAAGTGAATTAGGAAAGAAGCAAAAGTTAAAGAAAACCAAGATTTGCATCTTCCAATGTTTACTCTTTGGGTATTAGTTCTCTGGCTAAAAATATATAGACAGAAATAGTTATCCTTTTTCTTGCCATTCTTTAAAGGCAACATTTAGGTTGACTGGTCCAGGATGCTATGGATCAGACAAAAGTGAAATACTGAAATAATCACTGAAGATTTAAAAATTAATATTTAGGGGAAAAAAGTTACCCAAACCAGCAAGGTCATTTCACACTTATATGGAAACATCACTTTCTCTTCTTACTTTAGAAAGGAAAAGAAAAAGCACTAAGAGTTAAGCTTCTCACTTCCAAACCTTAGGATTAGTTCTTATTCTCTCCCTGCAATTCTCAATCCAAGTAAAGTAGACAATAGCAGTTGCAGATGCACAAAAATCTTATTAATTTATACTAAATATACAAAAAAGCTTGTCCAACTACTGAATTCATGAATTAAAGATAGCTTATCTTCCAAACTATGCCTCTGAGTTCAGTAGGTGATTTCTCTTAAGTGGACTATCTCTAAGTAGATGCTACTAAATGCTTAAAAGTGTATGTATTCCAGTATTCTAAATATATATAAAACAAATTCTTGAATGTATTTATAAAACTGAGCAGCTAACTCTCAAATATCCTTATCAACAGCCAAATGAGTACACAAATCCGTAGTCCTTGTTTCACTTAGTAATGTCAACGTCTTCTTAGATTTGAAGAAGGTTCTAATAAAAACAATCCACTTCTATACCTTTCATTCTCTAGTCAAGGCCAACAGTGATACAGACAGTGAATAAATGGTCTACATATAGTCAAAGGAATAAAGACAGTTCCTATTTTACGGATAGGAATGTGACTTTAACAATCAGTTAATTTAGCTACAGCCCGCAGGGCAGAGGCAGCAGGAGCAATCACTTTAGTCAATATAAAGTACACTGACACAATGTTAACTGGCAATACAGAAGCTAAGAGATAATTATAATTTCTAGTGCAGCTAGTCTCAGTGATTTATTCCAGAACTTGTAAGTTTATGAAAGATACTCCAATTGTAAGTGAATATGCTTGACTTCAAACCTTGAAAACTTTGCTTTATTACAAGAATTGAACAGAGAAATGACCTCTCTTCATAGGGTATATCAAAAATTAAATAGTTTAAAGTTGCTTTTTAAAATAGTAAACACAAATATAGATCATTAAAATCATAAACCAGAGTCAGTGGTCAGTGCTGTAATAATGAATGTCCAAAAAAAGCACCAGAGACACATCACAAACTCCAGTGAGATTTGCAAATGTTTCCAGAACTAACCATAAAACTATACATGCACTTCATCAAGAAGCTTAGAGATCAGTGTATAGGAAGGAGAAAGAAGAAAACTAGCATTTCACTTATTACAATGCACACTGACATAAAATCTCAGTGACAAACCATGAGCAATTTAAAGAAAGTATACTGTCATACTATAGAACTGGAAAAATGGAGTAAAAGTAACTAAAACAAGAGTAAAGAATATCATGCAGCCATTAAACATCATGGCTTGTAAAGAATATTTGATAACATGAGAAAATGCTCACAATGAAAGGGAAAGACAGTAGGAAACAAAACTCTGTACTGATTCCAATTTGACATAAAATATTGTACAAATAGACTAGAAGAAAGTAAATCAAACTGTTAGTAACAGTTATCTCTAGGTAATTAGAGATAACTAGATGATTTTCATTTTCTTCTGTATAAGTTTCCATATTTTCCATAATAAAATGTAACCTTCACATTGAGGAAAATAGCCCTTGTTATAAGAAAGAAATTCAAGCATTTCCATCAGATTACCTTGTGAAGCAATGGTATCTGGGTTACAATAAAAATATCTATTGGAGAAGTGTACTAAAACTCTCTCTCGTTCTTGGGTTTCTCCCACAAGAGAAAATGCTTTAAAGAAATACCTAAAAAAGAATTAAGGGGGAAAAGGTGAATTTTTAGAAAATGTTACCATACTCTCTATGTTTGATGGTTAAAGTTAATTCATTTAAACATAAGAAATTAACAATACAAAGTAAGATATTCTATAGTTATTTTTTTAAATCACTTACTAGATGGCCATTCAATATAAATTTATATTGATGTTTATATTATAGGAATTGTCTATATAAAAGATGACAGAGCAATAACATGGTGGCCAATACATCAAAAAAGAGCCTCGGGAAGGTGGGTGATTTCCACATACGTTAAGTGTCAAGTAGCCATTTTAAAAGATCAGTCGGATAAAAACTAAAGAACACAAGAGTCTGGATGCATAACCATGTAGGCTATGTTTTAAACTTTTTTTTTTTTTTGGCCATGCCCTGCAGCATGTGGGATCTTAGTTCCCCAACCAGGGATCAAACCCACGCCCCCTGCACTGGCAGTGTGGAGTCTTAACCACTGGACCGCCAGGGAAGTCCCCTGTAGACTATGTTTTAAAACTTGACAAAGATCACAGGTTTTTGTCATTTTGTTACTTGACTGTAATCACCACTGACCCACTATTAAAATTACAATTATATCGTCTTATGCACAATAGACTTTTTTTTATTATTCAAACAGAAAGTCACAAAAATTATAATCATCCTCATCAGTTCACTCAGTCCCATGTAATTTTTTTTTCATCTTGAACTTTTGTTAGCACTTTTATGAATTCATCAGTTTTACATTAGCACAGATTTCTGTTAATTTTATTTTGCCTATTATCACCACCATATATTAACTTGCTACATGAGGAAGAAATTGGAAAATAAAACCCTAATTTATTTCTTAAATGAGGAATACCAATCTAGATCTATCTAGATCAGAGTCACTGAGAGTACTGTCTGTTATAGATGTATCCAGGACTCTCACTTGATAAAGTAGATGCATTTACCTAAACATGAGATGGGAAGGAAAAAATCAATTAAAATGCCTTAAGAAATCTTACTTTTGAAAGAAACATACAATAAAACATATTTCAATGATGAAAGTGTTGCTGTCTTCCTTATCTGTAGTTAATCTAAATTATGTTGATCTAACTTTAATTTTTCTTAACTTTTTTTATAAACCACATGAGAGAGCAAAGCAAAAATACAGCTCTCTCCCCCACCCTTACCTGTTTTCACTGACAAACCTATGAGTACCCTTGATTCACGCAAAGAGCCAGAGACTAACTCACTGCTGTGCATTCTAACGGAGCATCCTCCCTTCACCTCCCAGGCCTCAGTTTCCTGATTTGTAACACTAGAGCATTACACAAGATGATCTCAGAATTCCTCCAGGCTGTGACACGTTATAAAGTTTATAAGATTAAATGCTTACTGGGTTTTACCTTCAGCTGAGCTTAGAAATTTATACTATGGTATCCTGTGAGACGTGAGGGTCAGTGTGTTTCCAACACCTTCACTTGAACAGATGAGCAAAAAGCGCTACTGTCTGAAACAGTTTTACAGATACTTTCTGCTGATTATTATGTTGATATTCATCTTTATCCCATTCATTAGTTAATTCCAAAGTACTGTCTTAAAGGGCTATTTGGCTATTGTAAAAAATGATTAGGGAAAATCTAATTCTACAGTCTGTAAACTGCCTTTTTAAGGCATTCAAAAACCAAATTCCCACAGATTCCATTTCTCCAAGACTTACTTTGCCACCATTCTTTACTAGGTCGTCTATTTGGTGCAGGATATGAGTTCATGTGTGATTTCATAAAAACAATATATTTTTCCCACTTTCCACCATGTTTAATATCTGTAATACACAATCTGAGCTAAGATCACAAAGTAACTGTGGGTTTAAAAAAATAAAAATCAGATTTTAGCTTCAGCACATTATTTTCTCTCCTCAGAATTAATTATTTAGAAGCAAAGAAGAACAGAAGTGATATTTAATCATACCTGAGAGACTGATCCAGTGTCATTCCTGTAAAATCAAAAAACTTCAAATATTCTTCCGCAACTAGTTTGCTAAATTCATTGCTATAAGAAAACAGAATAGACTTGGTTATTAAAATTGAAGCCATCAGGGGCCTCCCTGGTGGCGCAGTGGTTGAGAGTCCGCCTGCCGATGCAGGGGATACGGGTTCGTGCCCCGGTCTGGGAGGATCCCATATGCCGCGGAGCGGCTGGGCCCGTGAGCCATGGCTGCTGAGCCTGCGCATCCGGAGCCTGTGCTCCGCAACGGGAGAGGCCACAACAGTGAGAGGCCCGCATACCACAAAAAAAAAAAAAAAAAAAAAAAAAAAAAAAAAAAAAAAAAAAAATTGAAGCCATCAGAACACGCACACACCCCTACAAGGATACACTCAGACACCATCCTTGGAATGGGACGTACTTCTTGCCTAGGTGCTTTGCCACATCCGATCTTTTGAATCTGTCTAGTTGATAAAGACGTTTGGCCAACCTTTTGGCTGCTTCTACGTTGCTGCTGGTACCATTACTGAGACTTCCTGAGGTTTCTTTTTCCAGAATTTCAGTACTCCCCATTTCAGAATGAGCATCTAGCAGTGTTGTTTTCACCCCAGCATTGCTGTGAGAATTGATAAAGAAGGAAACAAAAGAACAGAAAAGATTGTC
Source organism: Hyperoodon ampullatus (assembly GCF_949752795.1). NCBI lineage: Eukaryota > Metazoa > Chordata > Mammalia > Artiodactyla > Ziphiidae > Hyperoodon > Hyperoodon ampullatus. The sequence goes on from NC_136933.1 coordinate 2,460,106, forward strand.
CTTGTGTGGCAAAAAGGAAAGTAGCTAATGAAATTATCACAATGTTGTAGAACAAATGAAAAAACTATTTTAAATGATAGCATCTTATGCTTAATTATTCATAAAAATATTTTCAGTTGCTATATTTTAACATACTAGAGAAGTGATTACTTAAACCCTAGATGAGCAGTTCTCAAACCTTTTGGTCTCAGGACGTTTATATCCTTGAAAGTATAGAGGACTCCAAAGACCTCTATGTATGTAGGTTATATCTAGTGATATTCACTGTATGAGTAATTAAAACAGAAAAATTTAAATATTCATTTAAACATAATAAATCCATTTTATGAATATAAATAATACATTTTTATTAAAAATAACTATATTTTCCAAAACAATAACATAATATTTAATGAGACAAGCAACAGTGATTTACATCTTTTACAAATTTCTTTAATGCCTGGCACACTAGAAGACAGCTGGATTCTCACAGCCATTTCTACATTCACTCAGTAATAATACATCATTTTGGTTGATAATATTAAGAAAATCTGGCCTCACAGAAATATTTAGTTAGAAAAATAGGGAGTATTTTAATATCCTTAATTGTGGATATTCTTTTTTCATATGATGATGCCAAAATAGAACAAGTGGTAGTAGTCTCTTAAAAGTTAGCTGCAATATAGAATCTAAACTTGTATCAATGAACTTTTTGTACTCATATTAAAAATGTCTCACACGGGCTTCCCTGGTGGCGCAGAGGTTGAGAGTCTGCCTGCCAATGCAGGGGACACGGGTTTGAGCCCTGGTCTGGGAGGATCCCACATGCCGCGGAGCAACTGGGCCCATGAGCCTCAACTACTGAGCCCGTGCATCTGGAGCTTGTGCTCCGCAACAAGAGAGGCCGCAACAGTGAGAGTCCCGCGAACCGCGATGAGGAGTGGCCCCTGCTCGCCACAACTAAAGAAAGCCTGCATGCAGCAATGAAGACCCAACACAGCCAAAAATTAATTAATTAATTATTTATTTAAAAAAAGGTTTCACACTTTGAATGCATCTTACCCAGGCATGATTCTGCCACATGAACTGGTCACTTGCAAAATATCTGTTGACACATCTTATTATTTTAAAAAATAACATTTATTAATGTCACCACTAATATCCTCAGAAAAGTCTTTAAGTACTGGGAAGCTGCTAAACTTTTGGTGGTAGATACAAGTTTTCCAAAATTCTAATTTTTGATTGAAACTTGTTTTACCATTGGCAACAAAAACTGACGGTGTTTTCCTTAAAGTAATTAAGTAACTCTATTTTCAAGAAAATGTTAGCCAAAACCACAGTTTGTCAGACTTTGAAGGAAAACGGCATTTCCATGAAAAAAGCAACTAGTTTATAGCTCACAACTCAAACTACATGAGTGCTGTTCCTAGAGAGCACTTCATGCATATTTTCCATTTCATTGCATGTGAAATTAAAAAGGCAGGTACCCAAGTGTTGAAAAGCAATTAATTGGTATTGCTTTATCAAGGACATCTTTAGGTGAAACTGCCCTTTATTTATTTATTTATTTGTAATTATTATTATTTTTTTTTTGGCAGTATGCGGGCCTCTCACTGTTGTGGCCTCTCCCGCCGCGAAGCACAGGCTCCGGACGTGCAGGCCCAGCGGCCATGGCCCACGGGCCCAGCCGCTCCGCGGCATGTGGGATCCTACCAGACTGGGGCACAAACCCATGTCCCCTGCATCGGCAGGTGGACTCCCAACCACTGCGCCACCAGGGAAGCCCTGCCCTTTATTTTTATTTTGAATGCATGGCAATGAAGAATGTAACAACTAGAACAGTTTGGTGCTACTACCTTGATTTGTGCTAAGGCCCCCACCATTGCTTTTGTACCATCAGTGTGTATCAACACAGTGAAAAAGGAAAACAGTGCTGCACTGTTATTATAAAAATAATTTTGACCTCACAAACCCATTGAAAGGGTCTCAGGAAGCCACACAACCACATTGTGAGAACCTCTGCTCTAGCCAGGTGCTGCAGCATGCATCTGTAACACTAAAACCAAGAACACTGTGATTTCCAGACCTTCCTTTGGACTTCCAACAGAACAAAGCTATGTTCATGGTAAACTACTTGTGCTTAAGTAGTCTTCCAACACACTTACTGTAGACTGTAAAGCAGACATAGAATTTTTCTGCAATGAACCAGAGAGTAAATATCTCAGACTTGCAGGCCACATAAGGACCCTGTCACACATGCTTCTTTATTTCTGTTGTTTTTTCACAACCTTTAAAAATGTAAAAGTCATTCCAGGCTACACTGAATCCTAGTCTGCAGGCCCTTGCCCTATCCCATAGCTCTTTAACTTGGCCCGAATTGTAAGTAGAGAACAATTTATTGTCTAAACCAGGACACTCTGAAAAGGAAACAGGGATGATAAAATCATTAAATATGTAATTATAATTGTTACACGGTAAAAAAAAAATTAGTTGTAAACTTATAAAAATCATTACAGCAAAGTGAAGACATTTTTAAACAGAACTGCTTAATCTCTATTTTGTCACTTGTTCTACGTAACTTACAATTTCCCATTTCCCACTGATCCACCAACTAAGTGGTAGCCTGGCAGCTTCACTATCACTCAGTGCAGCTGGGCTACTGCACAACCAGCTGGTGCACCAAGGAGCGCCTGGGGGCTGCGGAGTCCCCGGAGTCCCCAACCACTGCCAGACTCTAGCAGCCCCTCTCCAAGCTCACTTATCGGCAAGCACTGCACACGCTATCTCTGAAAGGAGCTGTAAGGGGAGGGAAAAGGGAGAGAGAGTATCCCACATAGTCTTTTAGACTCAACTATGTGAAATTTCTGTTCAATGCACACGTCAACTCAAGCATTCCAGATGAGACTGTGGAGAAGCTGGAAGTACAAAGTGGAAGGTTACAAACCCATGCTGGCTTATTCTACTGCAACTATTAATGATAATACTTCATTTTTTTAAAGTCAAAGTCAAATGCTAAACCATAGTCAACACCAAGACAACAGACACAAATCGGAACTGACTCAGGCAAACCAAGATGTTTGGTAACCCTCCCTAAGCAATCAGCCACCTTAAACAATTTTCCAAAAGAAATACCCACCAATTAAAATAAGTTGCTTCATTATGATGAATTCTTCGTGTAAATACATTTAAATATTTTTTCATCCTAAACTTTCCTTTATAAAGTTCACATTACCAGCCAGTTTTGTGAAATTTACGCTATCAGAAAACTGGATATTAAATTTTTATATACAGCAAACCTGTAAGTAAATTCATAGAGGACATTTCTTTTAAAGGTCAGCTCACACTTTGTGTTTTCCTAAATAAGTGGTGAAAATGTAAAATATTTACTCTAAAAACTAGTTGAGTTACAATCGACTAGTTGAGTTACAATCAAGTAGTTTTTATAATTATGAAAAGAAAATCCCTGGAGTTGTGCTCCCGTGCATTCTCTTACTCTGCATATTAGCTATTGTGTAGAAAAAACAATGGCAAAGGAAGGATTTTCTTCTCAATGAAACTGCTACTTAGCATTGTTCACTTCTCAGGGCAAATTCACGGCATGTATTTAATCACTCCATAAAAAAAAGTAATTATACCACATACATAGTACTGCAAAGATGTTGTTCAAATACAACAGACTTATCCTAACGACATTGTATTTTTTAAATGCGGTATTGATTCCTATTCCTTATGTTTCTCATTCCTCATGTTTGCTGCCTCTTTCTCCTATCCTGCCCAGTCTATTTCACCTCATTTTCCTCACATTCACCAGAAGGAGGTAATTTAAAAATGTGTATGAACCAGACTTCTCTGGATCTTCTTGAGAAAACCTCCAGTAAAAAGGAAAATAAGGAATAAAATGAAGATAAATACTTCCATTCCTAGATGGCTTCATTCTGCCCCACTCACAATTTATGGAAGAACATGAACAAGAACAGAGATTGCCCCTTTTAAGTCAGAAAGCCTGGCAGTATGATGGCAATACCAACTCACCAGCAGTACGACAGACACCAAGAACCCATATCTTGGAGCCAAGGGTGCGCCTGGGCCATGCTTCCTCTCACTAGCCCCTTCCCAGGACTCTTCATCCCCCATCTCCACTGTCTGCTGGTCCACTAGGGCTTCCAAGGACCTGGCTCCCTGTGAGGTCATATGACTATGACCTCACACTCTTGCAAGTGTTTACTGTTGGGGTTTCTGTAATGTTTTTACAGTACTAATAAAAACAGAAGCCAGAACACAGGGTCCACTGTATACCAAGAGCATACACAACAATGGCAGCCCTGCCTTGTTCACACTTGATAAAGCAAACTGGATGACCCCTCTCAGCGGGAGGGACACCCCCGTTTTGTTTCCTGGAATACACAACACATTGTCCATCTAGTCTGCTGAGTGTTAGATGCTTTCAATAGTTTGAATTTTCCCTTCTTTTCTACAGTTCCGCTTTTCTTCTTGATCAAGTAACTTAAATCTCCTAAGGTGAAATCCTTACCAGTCACTTAAATATAGAAAAGAGTTCCCAAAAGGTTCTCCCTGTGATATATATAAATGCTTCACTAAGGCCTACACCTCACACCTCCAAACATATGTGGTTACACTCTATCATCAATATCATCAAAAGAAGGATCAGATCACTGAGTCTGACCACCAGGCCTTTTCATAACCTTTTTATCATACTGATTACTGCGTTAATAGGACACCCAGTTAAATCAGAATTTCAAATAAACAAAAAACAGTTTTTAGTGAAAGTATGTCTCAAAAATTGCATGGGGCATACTGACACTAAAAAAATTATTCATTATTTATCTAAAATTCAAATTTAACTGGGCATCCCGACTTTATCTGGTAACCCTATCTCCTGAATGCTTGTTCTCGATCAGACTCCTTCTGGGTTTGTTTCGACTTGCTTCTGTGATTTAATTTTTATTCCTACTATTTTTCTATTGTCTTATCAAGATCTTCTCTCAATTGACTATGATCTGCTGATTCTTCCCTAATGTCCTTCAAATACAAAAGGAAAACCCTCTTCTCTCTGCATTTTCACCCTTCCTTCCCAGCCTGCATACTGCCACCATGGATGTGATAAAACGTCTCCTTCACAAATATCCTACACAAGGTAAAAGCCCATGCTCTGCGGCATGTCGTTAAGGCCCTTCACAAGCCAACCCCAACAGCCCATTTAGACTAGTCACCTCCATCGTCTTCATGCTTGGGCCGCACAGAGATGTAAGCTGTGCTCTTACACCCCTTTCCCATGTCCTTCCCTTTGCCACTCCTGTCACCCCCACCCTAAAATCCTGGGGTTCCCAAAATTCTGCAAACTCAATGATCCTACAAGAACCCAAGTGAAATAACAGCTTTTCTAAGACTCGTACTCCAACCCCCCGGCTGCATTCTCAGAGCACCTGGATATTACAGCTCTGCTTTTTTAAAGTCCCACCTCTCTTACCTACCACTATCTTAAACTTCACTTTGTATCCACATCAGAAGAGTAGGCTGAGGTTATTCAACAGCCATCTGTTAAAAGAACGCAGAACTGAGCAAGCAGCTGTGTCCACTTCCTTTGAGGTCTTCTGCGTTCTGCCAGCAATGACATGGGGCACTAACTTTCTAGTTCAGTATAACCGATCCCGAAAAGTTCTAAGGAGACTGACATCAGCAGAGGGTACCAGATACACTGTCTTAGTTCATATTTTCTTTGAATCTAAATTTTTTAAATGTCTTTAATTTTTTATTTAATTGTGGTAATAAAACTTGGATAAAAAAATAAACTAGGCTAAGGTGCGCCCCCTGCATTTAGAAAACAACAACAGTCACCTAGTTCAGTTTCATACATAAGCTAGTCAGAGGCAAGTCAGAAGAATCCCAAAGAGGGCAAGGAAACAACTCCAGTCACAAGTGGAATAAAAGAACTGGAAGGGAGCACTATGACCCGGCTGCCATTCTGCAAGCTGAAGATGCAGTCACAGAGGCCTGAAACCAGCAGACTCAGGGAAGCCAGAATGAAGTCAGTCAAGAAGAGTTCTAAGTACAACACCGTAAGTGAAATACACTTAAAACCCAGAAGCATAAATTGCCTCTAAGAAAGGAAAGGAAATCTTCTTGGCCACCATTATCTATAGCCTTTATTTCTCAGGCAGAGCAGAGATAGCACCTAATCTAATCTTTTAAAAACATATTCCTTTTATCAAAACTTTTTTTTAATTATTTTATTTTATTTTTTATTGAAGCATAGTTGTATTAGTTTCAGGTGTATGACAAAGTGATTCAGTAATACATACATACATATATATATATATATATATATATATATATATATATATATATATACTTTTTCAGATTCTTTTCCCTTATAGGTTATTACAAAATATTGAGTATAGTTCCTTGTGCTATACAGTAGGTCCTTGTTGGTTATCTTTTTTATATATAGTAGTATGTATACGTTAACCCCAAACTGCTAATTTATCCCTCTCCACCTCTTCCCCTTTGGTAACCCTAAGTGTGCTTTCTATGGCTGTGAGTCTATTTCTGTTTTGTATATTAAGTTCATTTGTACCAATTTTTTTTATATCCCACATATAAGCGACATCATACAATACTTGTCTTTGTCTCGCTTACTTTACTTAGTATGATAATCTCTAGGTCCATCCATGTTGGTGCAAATGGCATTATTTCATTCTTTTCTATGACTGAGTAATATTCCATTGTTGATACACCACATCTTCTTTATCCACTGCTCTGTCGATGGGCATTTAGGTTGCTTCCATGTCTTGGCTATTGTAAACAGTGCTGCAATGAACACTGGGGTGCACGTGGCTTTTTGAATTGTGGTTTTCTCTGGATATATGTCCCTGAGTGGGACTGCAGGATTATATGGTAGCTCTATTTTGAGATTTTTAAGGAACCTCCATACTGTTCTCCATAGTGGCTGTACCTATTTACATTCCCACCAACAGTGTAAGAGGGTTCCTTTTTCTCCACACCCTCTCCAGCATTTATTATTTGTAGACTTTTTGATGATGGCCATTCTGATCAGTGTGAAGTGATACATCATTGCAGTTTTGATTTGCATTTCTCTAATAATTAGCAATGCTGAGCACCTTTATATGTGCCTCTGGGCCATGTGTATGTCTTCTTGGGAGAAGCGTCTATTTAGATCTTCTGCCCATTTTTTGATTGGGTTGTTGGTTTTTTGATATTGAGCTGCATGAGCTGCTTGTATATTCTGGAGATTAAGCCCTTGTTGGTCACATTGTTTGCAAATATTTTCTCCCATTCCATAGTTTGTTTTTTTGTTTTGCTTATGGTTTCCTTTGCTGTGCAAAAGCTTTGAAGTTTCATTAGGTCCCATTTGTTTACTTTTGTTTTTATTTCCATTACTCTAGGAGGTGGATCCAAAAAGATATCGCTGGGATTTACGTAAAAGAGTGTTCTGCGTACTTTTTCCACTAGGAGTTTTATAGCATCAAGTCTTACATTTAGGTCTTTAATCCATTTTGAGTTTATCATTGTGTATGGTGTTAGGAAGGGTTCTAATTTCCTTCTTTTACATGTAGCTGTCCAGTTTTCCCAGCACCACTTATTGAAGAGACTGTCTTTTCTCCGTTGTATATTCTTGCCTCCTTTGTCATAGATTAATTGACCATAGATGTGTGGGTTTATTTCTGAGCTCTCTAATCTGTTCCATTGATCTATGTTTCTGTTTTTGTGCCAGTACCGTACTGTCTTCATTACTTTGTAGTATAGTCTGATGTCAGAGACCCTGATTCTTCCAGCTCTTTTTTTCTTTCTCATGATTGCTTTGTGTTTCCATACAAATTTTTAAATTTTTTGCTCTAGTTCTGTGAAAAATGCCATTGGTAATTTGTAGGGATTGCACTGAATCTGTAGATTGCCTTGGGTAATATAGTCATTTTGACAAGATTGATTCTTCCAGTCCAAGAACACAGTATATCTTTCCATCTGTCTGTATCATCTTTGATTTCTTTCATCAGTGTCTTATAGTTTTCAGAGTACAGGTCTTTTGCCTCCTTAGGTAGGTTTATTCCTAGGTATTTTATTCTTTTTGATGTGAAGGTAAATGGGATTGTTTCCTTAATTTCTCTTTCTGATCTTTCATTGTTAGTGTATAGAAATGCAGCAGATTTCTGCGTATTAATTTTGTATCCTGCAACTTTACCGAATTCATTGATGAGCTCTAGCAGTTTTCTACACCTAATCTTGAGGGAAACGTAAATGAGGTTATTCAGAACAGCTACAGCACCTCCAGTGGTGCCATTTACCTAATACTATTGAATACTGGTTAAGCCTGGGAGTAGTGCTTTCTAGAGATTGTCTCAGGCAGAGTGTTGGCCTGACACAGGCCTCAGCACTCTTCTTACCTCAGGAAGAAGAAGGAATGTACACCAGGGGGAGGGGGAGGGGGAGGGAGAGGGGGAGGGGGTGAGAGGGATAAGAAGAGAGGAAGGGAGCTAGAGAAGGAGAGAGCAGAGAGTGTGCAAGCATATGGGGAAAAACAGGAGACAGAGGAGAAAAGACCATGAGTTTGATCCAAAGACTTGAAGACACGATAAGTATAAAGTGCCCACAGTATATCCAGGCAGAGCTACCTGTGGGAACTCAGTACAGGCACAGCAGTCGCCCACACACTGATGGGTGCCATCACGGGGTGAGAGTCTATATGACCAAGGAACTCTGAAATGTGCCACCCTAAAAATATGTCTAGCAGAGTATTCATCTGAATAAAACTCCATTACAGTGAAAGAATTAGGAGGTCCCCTTAATTTATTAATGAGATTCTCCAGGCAAGCACTCAGTTTGCCAGTAAGGAACAACTATAAATTTAGAAGATGCTAAAAGCGAGTATCTGTTGAAAAGCTCCAGTTAGACTGCCAAGTTCAAACATGGGTTCCAACAGCCACCAGTTGTGGGTAAGTTCATTATTCTCCGTGAGCCTCAGTTTGTTCATCTACAGAATGGAAAGAACGAGGTGCTATGAAGATTAAATGAGAAGATCTGTGTAAATGCTTAGGGCAGAGTCTGGCACTCAGTAAACAATAAATGTCAGCTGCCATCACCAGACCCATTTTCATCACTACAACCACCCCCTGCACCACTAAGATTACTACTTGGTTATTTGGATGATCAGGAGAGATCAGTATTTTGTTAAATGTAAACTGCCATGTGTAATCATATACAAATATTAGCTCTCAGTATCAATGAATACTTGATTTTCCTAAAGAAAATTGCCTCAAATGAACCCATTTTTGATGTTTATATAGAATACATTTCTCTAGATGGGACTGCATCTTACCTACAAATGATTTCAGGGCCCTTATAAGAGAACCATAAACAAAACCTAATAATCAAAACTCAGCACAGAGGCCAAAATTCAGTCTTTACCAATGATGAATTTTTATAAGCGTCACCTAGAAGGTCTGCCTCCTCAGGGAACCTTTCACCTCACTCATTTTTCTCAGTCCTGCCTTCAGTGTTCCAGAAGAGGGCACCCGTGTGCGAGGCAGTGTACAGAGACTGACCAAGCTCACCAACGGAATGAGACAGGCTGAACGTGCCTTAGTAGCACTAATTTCCAGGAAACAATTGGACTCGTCACCCTTCTACAGGTTCAGACTCCTCTGGGCATGATCCAGAAGATGGGGGTTTTCACTTTTTTGCTTTTGGGGGTTGTTTTGTTTTTCTATACTAGGCTGCAGCTTTTCTGGGCCAGCTCTCAAATAAGCATGTAATACCTGCAATACTATCAACTTTAATACAACCACATTATAAAAATTTGAAATGAATCATTTGCAAAGCAACTATTTCTAAATGTTGAGTGTGAAAGCTAAGGAGAAAAAAAATGATGCAAAAACATTTACATGTTCACTCTTTGCACAGAAGCTTCCAATTTGTGCAAAGTGGGATCAATGAATCCCAATTCCGGTGGGCAGGAAAGGAAGAGTGAATCATTTGCAGATAAACTAACTTGTTTTCCTGAGATACTCTTAAAACGTCATTGGAATTCTGAGTTTACAACTTTCATGAGAAACGCTTTTGGCTATGTTGCTTCACTGCCTTGATATGGCATTAAAAATTTCTGATAACACCATATCACTCTCTACCCTGACAAAAGAAAATAAAGGGGCAACTGCATTCCACTCCCTTGTAAACTAATAAGTAGATGGTCTGAAGCTGATCATCTCCTTTAATAATGTGATTAAAATACACTGCACAGGGAGGCACAGCCAAGATGGCAGTGTGGGAAGACACGGCGTTGGAGTCTCCCCACAACCAGGGCACCTGCCGGCCATTGGGGGGGACTGTGATGACCAAGGAGACGGGAGGAAGCCCCAAGTGAACCAGTAGGAGGTAGGGGGGACTGAGCGGGGAGGAGAAGTGGAGGCCAGACAGGATCGGCACCCCTGAGGCTGGGAAGATCAGGAGAGGCAGGGGGGAGGGACCCTCCGGGAGGAGTGGGAGAGGAGTGGAGGGTGATCTTCTGGCCCACTCGGGCCGGGGAGCCTGCTGAGCTCCCAGGCTAGTCCCCTGCCCTCCAAAGCCCCTTCAGGCCGCATGGGTCCCTGGGGGCACAGGAGGGAGGCTGGGGAGATCAGAAGAGGCAGGCGGGAGGGGCCCTCCAGGACGGGCGGAGCAGGAGAGGAGGGCGTTTGTCCCCCGACTCGAGCCCAGGAGGCCTGCTGGGCTCCCAGGCGGGGTCCCCTGCCCTCTGAGACCAGGGGTGGGGGGCACGCCTGGGCCCCTTCTGTTCCTTGAGCCTAAGCCCCACCCCCCACAGCCCCCAGGGCCTTTTCCAGCCCTGTGGGTCCTGAGCATAGGCCCTGCCCACCACCCAAACCTTGCCCTTGTTTAGGCACCGCCCTCCACAGCCAAGGCCTTTTCCCATTTTTTTTCTTTTCCCTCCCCCTCTTTTTTACTACTGTGGTACTGATGTACCTTCCAGTTGCTGATTCATCTATATTTTTAATTTTATATTCTTTTCAATATATCTGCTAGTTTCCTAGTCTAATTTTATCTTCTACTTTGTTATTGTTCTCTTTTTTGCCACCCCATGTAGCTTGCGGGATCTCGGTTCGTGAGCTGGGCCTGGGCCGAAGCTCCTGCGGTGGGAGCTCCAAGTCTGAACCACTGGACTAACAGAGAACCTCAGACCGCAGGGAATATTCATTGGAGTGAGGTCTCCAGGAGATCCTCATCTTAGCACCCAGACCAAGTTCTACCCAATAGCCTACAAACTCCAGCACTGGAAGCCTCAGGCCAAGCAACCAGTAAGACAGGAATGCAATATCATTCATTAAAAAAAAAAAAAAAGGAAAAAAAATGAGACGGCAAAAAAACGTGTAACAGATGAAGGAGCAAGGTAAAAACCTACAAGACCAAATAAATGAAGAGGAAATAGGCAATCTACCTGAAAAAGAATTCAGAGTGATGATAGTAAAAATGATCCAGAATCTCAGAAATAGAATGGAGGCACGGATTGAGAAAATACAAGAAATGTTTAACATTTAGAAGAACTAAACAACAAACAAACAGAGATGAACAACACAGTAACTGAAATGAAAACTACATTAGAAAGAATCAAAAACAGAATAACTGAGGCAGAAGAAGAAATAAGTGAGCTGGAAGCCAAAATGGTGGAAATAACTGACAAGGAGCAGAATACAGAAAAAAGTATTGAAGACAACCTCAGAGACCTCTGGGACAACACTAAACACACCAACATTTGAATTATAGGGGTCCCAGAAGAAGAAGAGAAAAGGAAAGGGTCTGAGAAAATATTTGTAGAGATTACAGTCAAAAACTTCTCTAACATGGGAAAGGAAATAGTCACCCAAGTCCAGGAAGCACAGAGAGTCCCATACAGGATAAACCCTAGGAAAAACACACCCAGACACATATTAATCAAACTGACAAAAATTAAATTCAAAGAAAACATATTAAAAGCAGCAAGGGAAAAACAAAAAATAACACACAAAGGAATCCCAGTAAGGTCATCAGCTGATTTTTCAGTGGAAACTCTGCAGGCCAGAAGGCAGGGGCAGGATATACTTAAAGTGATGAAAGAGAAAAACCCACAACCAAGATTACTCTACCCAGCAAAGATCTCATTCAGATTACATAGAGAAGTCAAAAGCTTTTCAGACAAGCAAAAGCTAAGAGAAATCAGCACCACCAAACCAGCTTTACAACAAATGCTAAAGAAACTTCTCTAGGCGGGAAACACGAGAGGAGAAAAAGACCTGCAAAAACAAACCAAAAACAATTAAGAAAATGGTACTAGGAACCTACATATCAATAACAACCTTGAACGTAAATGGATTAAATGCCCCAACCGAAAGACACAGACTGGTTGAATGGATACAAAAACAAGACCCATATATATGCTGTGTACAAGAGACACACTTCAGACCTGAAAGTGACACATACAGACTGAAAGTTAAGGGATGAAAAAAGATATTCCATGCAAATGGAAATCAAAAGAAAGCTGGAGCAGCAATACTTGTATCAGATAAAATAGATTTTAAGATAAAGACTGTTACAAGACGTAAGGAGGGACACTACATAATGATCAAATGATCAGTCCAATAAGAAGATATAACAATTATAAATGTTTATGCACCCAATATAGGAGCACCTCAACATATAAGGCAAATGCTGACAACCATGAAAGGAGAAATCGACAGTAACACACTAATAGTAGGGGACTTTATCACCCCACTTACACCAATGGACAAATTATCCAAACAGAAAATAAATAAGGAAACACAAGCTTTAAATGACACAACAGACCACATAGATTTAATTGATATTTATAGAACATTCCACCAAAAGTGGCAGAATACACCTTCTTCTCGAGTGCACATGGAACATTCTCCAGGATGGATCACATCTTGGGTCAAAAGTCAAGCCTCACTAAATTTAACAAAACTGAAATCATATCAAGCACCTTTTCTAACCACAACGCTATAAGACTGGAAACCACTTACAAGAATAAAACTGTAAAAAACACAAATACATGGAGGTTAAACAGTGCACTACTAAATAACCAAGAGGTCACTGAAGAAATCAAAGAAGAAATTAAAAAATACAAAGAAACAAATGTCAATGAAAAAACACGACAACCCAAAACCCATGGGATGCAGCAAAAGCAGTTCTAACAGGGCAGTTTATAGCAATTCAATCTCACCTCAAGAAACAAGAAAAATCTCAAATAAACAATCTAACCCTACACTTAAAACAAGAGAAAGAAGAGCAAAGAAAACCCAAAGTCAGTAGAAGGAAAGAATCATAAAGATCAGAGTAGAAATGAATGAAATAGAAATGAAGAAAATAACAGCAAAGATCAATAAAACTAAAAGCTGGTTCTTTGAGAAGATAAGCAAATTGATAAACCCTTAGCCAGACTGATCAAGAAAAAAAGGGAGGGGATGCAAATCAATAAAATTAGAAATGAAAAAGGAGAAATCACAACTGACACTGCAGAAATACAAAGGATTATAAGAGACTACTACAAACAACTATATGCCAAGAAAATGCACAACCATGAAGAAATGGACAAATTCTTGGAAAGGGGTAATTTTCCAAGACTGAACCTGGAAGAATTAGAAAATATAAACAGACCTATCATAAGTAATGAAATTGTAATGAAACTGTAATTAAAAGTCTTCCAACAAACAAAAGTCCAGGACCAGAGGGCTTCACAGGCGAATTCTATCAAACATTTAGAGAAGAGTTGACACCAATTCTTCTTAAACCCTTCCAAAAAACTGCAAAGGGAGAAACACTCCCAAATTCATTCTACAAAGCCACCATCACCCTGATACCAAAACCAGAAAAAGATATCACAAAAAAAGAAAATTATAGACCAATATCACTGATGAACATAGATGCAAAAATCCTCAACAAAACACTACAAACAGAATCCAACAGCACATTAAAGGGACCATACAGAATGATCAAGTGGGGTTTATCCCAGTGATGCAAGAATTCTTCAGTATAAGAAAATCAATCAATGTGATACACCACATCAACAAATTAAGGAGTAAAAACCATATGATCATCTCAATAGATGCAGAGAAAGCTTTTGACAAAATTCAACACTCATTTATGACAAAAACTCTCCAGAAAATGAGCATAGAGGGAACTTATCTCAACAAGATAAAGGCCATATATGACAAACCCACAGCAAGCGTCATACTCAATGGTGAAAAACTGAAAGCATTTCCACTGAGATCAGGAACAGGCCAAGGATGTCCACTCTTGCCACTCTTATTCAACATAGTTTTGGAAGTCCTAGCCACAGCAATCAAAGAAAAAGAAATAAAAGGAATACAAATTGGAAAAGACGTAAAACTGTCACTGTTTGCCGATGACATGATACTATACATAGAAAATCCTAAAGATGCCACCAGAAAACTACTAGAACTACTCAATGAATTCAGTAAGGTTGCAGGATACAAAATTAGTACACACAAGTTTCTGGCATTCCTATACACCAACAACGAAAAATCAGAAAGAGAAATTAAGGAAACACTGCATTTACCACTGCAACAAAAAGAATAAAATACCTAGAAATAAACCTGCCTAAGGAGGCGAAAGACTTGTACTCAGAAAACAATAAAACACTGATGAAAGAAATCAAAGATGACATAAACAGATGGAGAAATATACCATGTTCTTGGACAGGAAGAATCAATATTGTGAAAATGACTATACTACCCAAAGCGATCTACAGATTCAATGCAATCTCTCTCAAATTACCAATGGCATTCTTCACAGAATTAGAACAAAAAGTCTTGCAATTCGTTCAGAAACACAAAAGACCCCGAATAGCCAAAGCAATCTTGAGAAAGAAAAACGGAGTTGGAGGAATCAGGCTCCCCAACTTCAAACTATACCACAAAGCTACAGTAACCAAGACTGTATGGTACTGGCACAAAAAGAGAAATAGAGATCAATGGTACAGGATAGAATGCCCAGAGATAAACCCACGCACATATGGGCACCTAATTTACAACACAGGAGGCAAGAACACACAATGGAGAAAGACAGCCTCTTCAATAAGTGGTGCTTGGAAAATGGACAGTTACATGTAAAAGAATGAAATTAGAACACTCCCTAACACCATACACAAAAATAAACTCCAAATGGATTAAAGACCTAAATGTAAGACCGGACACTATAAAACTCTTAGAGGAAAACATAGGAAAAACACTCTTTGACACAAACCACAGCAAGATCTTTTTCACCCACCTCCTAGAAAAACAAAAATAAAAACAAAATAAACAAATGGGACCTAATTAAACTTAAAAGCTTTTGCACAGCAAAGGAAACCATAAGCAAGACGAAAAGACAACTCTCAGAATGGGAGAAAATATTTGCAAACAAATCAACGGACAAAGGATTAATCTCCCAACTATACAAAGAGTTCATGGAGCTCAATATCAAAAAAAAAAAAAAAAAAAAAACAGGGCTTCCCTGGTGGCACAGTGGTTGAGAGTCCGCCTGACAACACAGGGGACACAGGTTCGTGCCCCAGTCTGGCAAGATCCCACATGCCGCAGAGCGGCTGGGCCCGGGAGCCATGGCCGCTGAGCCTGCGCGTCCGGAGCCTGTGCTCTGCAATGGGAGAGACCACAGCAGTGAGAGGCCCGCATACCGAAAAAAAATAATAATAATAAAAATAATTTTAAAAAAACCAAACAACCCAATTAAAAAATGGGCAGAAGACCTAAATAGACATTTTACCAAAGAAGACATACAGATGGCCAAGAGGTACATGAAAAGTTGCTCAACTTCACTAATTATCAGAGAAATGCAAATCAAAACTACAATGAGGTATCACCTCACACCAGTCAGAATGGCATTATCAAAAAAATCTAGAAACAATAAATGCTGGAAAGGGTGTGGAGAAAAGGGAACCCTCTTGCACTGTTGGTGGGAATGTAAATTGATACAGCCACTATGGAGAACAGTATGGAGGTTCCTTAAAAAACTAAAAATAGAACTACCATACAACCCAGCAATCCCACTACTGGGCATATACCCTGAGAAAACCATAATTCAAAAAGAGACATGTACCGCAGTGTTCACTGCAGCACTATTTACAATAGCCAGGACATGGAAGCAACCTAAGTGTCCATCGACAGATAAATGGATAAAGAAGATGTGGCACATATATACAATGGAATATTTCTCAGTCATGAAAGGAAACTAAATTGAGTTATTTGTAGTGAGGTGGATGCACCTAGAGTCTGTCATACAGAGTGAAGTCAGTCAGAAAGAGACAAACAAATACCGTATGCTAGCACATATATATGGAATCTAAAAAAAAAAAAAAAAAGAAAATGGTACTGATGATCTTAGCTGCAGGGCAGGAATAAAGAGGAGGACATAGAGAATGGACCTGAGGACATGGGGTGGGCGGGGGAAGCTGGGGCGGAGTAGCATCAACATATATACACTACCGAATGTTAGCTGGTGGGCAGCAGCAGCACAGCACAGGGAGATCGGCTCGGTGCTTTGCGATGACCTAGAGGGGTGGGATAGGGAAGGTGGGAGGGAGGCTCAAGAGGGAGGGGATATGGGGACATGTGTATGCATATGGCTGATTTGCTTTGTTGTGCAACAGAAACTAACACAGTATTGTGAAGCAATTATACTCCAATAAAGATCTATTTTAAAAAAATACACTGCACACTCACACTCTTCAGGAAACAAAACAGTCTGAATTTAGACAACACACCCGTATTTCTACACAGAAAAACACTTGCTTATACAGACCAAGATATCACATCCCTTCCTGTCTCTCCAAATTCAAGTTATCTAATTTTAAAATATTTTATTTAAAGGAAGGTATAATTTATTATTCATAAGTAAATAAATAAACCAATCAGTCAATCAATCAATCATAAACTCGTCAAAAACCTCCCTCCTCTGAATGAGGAGGAAGAAAGGAGGTGCTACTTGGCCTCACAA
The DNA here is from genome assembly GCF_949752795.1 of Hyperoodon ampullatus. Lineage (NCBI taxonomy): Eukaryota > Metazoa > Chordata > Mammalia > Artiodactyla > Ziphiidae > Hyperoodon > Hyperoodon ampullatus. The sequence continues at coordinate 2,477,119 of NC_136933.1, forward strand.
CACATGAAGAAGGACATTGTGTAAAAGGCTCTAACTGCCAGAGCCCAGCAATCTCCCTGCTGGGGTTCAGAAAGGACACTCGTATTGCCTAATTCAATACAACTATTATCAGGAAAGTTTAATACCCTTAGGCAGAATACTCACTATAACGCAGAATGAGATCAAGTCCACCTTCCAAAGAAAATTTATAGAAAGAAACATCAGATATTTTAAAATTTATTTTATTGAAGTATAGTTGATTTACAATGCTGTGTTAATTCCTACTGTACAGCAAAGTGATTCAGTTACATATATATACATTCTGTTTCACATTATTTTCCATTATGGTTTATCACAGGTTTTTTTTGTTTGTTTGTTTGTTTGGTTTTTGGTTTTTTTTTATGTGGTACGTGGGCCTCTCACTGTTGTGGCCTCTCCCGTTGCGGAGCACAGGCTCTGGATGCGCAGGCTCAGCAGCCATGGCTCACGGGCCCAGCCGCTCTGCGGCATGTGGGATCTTCCCAGACCGGGGCACGAACCCGTGTCCCCTGCATTGGAAGGCGGACTCTCAAACACTGCGCCACCAGGGAAGCCCCCATCACAGGTTTTTAAAGTTAAAAAATTGCCTGGGCTAGCTCCTCTTTGCTTTTTCTCTCTGAAATTCCTACCAAATAAAAAGAGAGGAACAGACAGATAAATAATAGTCACATACAATTCCTATACAAGAAAACTAATGACAATGTCTGTTTTGGTGTAATGCTTATAACAACATTATTCCTTAGAGATTCACATTTTAATCTATCATTTAAAAAGTCATTCAAAAAGAATAAATTCCCAAACAGCCATGTGAAGACTCAATACACACCTTATTATTACTGGTTAAATCCTAATTATCTAGTTTTTTTCTGGTTTCTTACAGTTTTGTTTTTTTTTTGCATGTGTGATTATCTGATACTTGAAAATAATCAGTTTTCTATCACTAGGGTTATATTATTGAGGAAAAGTTATGGCTAAAAAATAATGGTTTTAAAGTACCATATTCTGGCCCTTCCTACCCCTAAGGGGAAAAAATGCTTAATTTCAACTTTAAAAATATGAAGCACCGAATTACCTTTAATCAGATCTCAAACCATCTTCCAATTATTTATATTAAGTAAATATAATAAATATAATATATAATAAATATAAATAAATATAATAAATGGATGTTCCATACATTTTAGAATGCAATGAATAATTTTTATGCAAAAATTTCTCTTCTGTCCACATTTGTGCTGAGTTGAATTAGTAATAGTATATATTCACTGGGCATCAGAAGCTGGGCAACAGAAGGTGGCCCAGGACTGGCCAGCGAGGGAATGTTTGAACTCTGACCAACATAATTGTCAACAGATACTCTACAAAGTAGATAATCCTTCCATAGATAATGACTTCTAAGTTAATATTGTAAGCAGTTTGCTACATAGTGTCATATCAAGAGTTGGTGTACCTACTCCATTCCTGTGAATCCCTGTTTCCTCCAGAACACAGGTCAAGATGCACCCACGCTGGTCTGGGATAGCTGGCCTCTTCTACCTCACAAGCAGTAGCCGAAGAGTTAGACGACAGATCCTAATTCAAGTTGAGTGTGTGTGTGTGTGTTGTTGTTGTTGTTTTAATCTATCCCTGCTAGAGGTCTCAACTTAGAACTTACTTCTTTTTAATTTAATTTGCTTGAGAATAGCAATCATTAGGGATAAACAAGTAAAAATTAACTCATTAAACTTAAGTATTCTACCCCTAAACTAAACATTACAAGTGCTCAAAAGTATACTTGTAAACATGAAGTTAGTTTGGCCACATACCTCTGCCCCTCGCATGTCAAGGTTCCAAATAACGTTATCCAGCCGGAGAACCATATGGGTTCCACTCTCCTCTGTTCTCTCTTCTAACTGTTCCATCTTGTGAAGAACAAGAGGCTTTATGGATACTTTCTGTGGTTAGATATCATCCAGTTTTTACCATCTCTATCAGTGCTTTCTGCCCTCTCTTCAAATTCTTACAAATACCTGTTTCCACTGTCCCATCCGTGCTCAGCTTGGCTGCACCTCTCTGGTACACTCAGAACTGCACATCAGCCCCCAGGCCCCTGTCCTGCTGGCACATCCGCCTCGTGGCTTATAGTAAAATAATGATGGCACGAAATTCTTTGTTTTTTATTCCCTCTGTTTTAGACAAGACTAGAGTTTTTTTGAAGTACTGGTTTTTACAGTTAATTCTAGAAGTTTATGGCCAACTCCTGAAACATCACCATTCAAAAGGTCACAGACACTCTCTAACCAATGCCTCTTACAATAATATTTTTAAGTTTATCTAATATTTTTTAAAGCTTTGCTATATCCCACTGCACCAAGAAAACATTTAAGATAATTAGTATTAAAACTTTCCTTCTCCAATTTCAAGAAAACACAAACATACCAAGTTCCGAAATGCTAAACTTTAAAATTATGGGTAAATATTCCTTGTGAGAAAAATTACAAAGTAAAGGGAGGTTACATGAATTTAAGACCAGTATTTATAATCAATACCTAACAAAATCAAATGAAAACTCTTGATTTTTCTCTAACAAAATTGAATGTTAATCTGGAGGGCTGCGTGTAAATTAATGAAGTTAGAACACTCCTTCACACCATACACAAAAATAAACTCAAAATGGCTTAAAGACTTAAATAAAAGACATGACAACATGTCTTCTTGTCCTAGAAGAGAACATAGGCAAAACATTCTCTGACACAAATCATACCAATGTTTTCTTAGGTCAGTCTCCCAACACAAAAACAAAAATAAACAAATAGGACCTAATCAGATTTATAAGCTTTTAAACAGCAAAGGAAAGCATCAACAAAATGAAAAGACAACATATGGTGTGGGAGAAAATATTTGCAAACAATGCAACCAACAAGGCTTAATTTCCAAAATATACAAACAGCACGTACAGCTCAATATCAAAAAAAAAAGCTCCAATTCAATCAAAACGTGAGCAGAACGTCTAAATAGATACTCTCCAAAGACGACATACAGATGGCCAACAGGAGCATGAAAAGATGCTCAACATCGCTAATTATTAGAGAAATGCAAATCAAAACTACAATGAGGTATGCACCTCACACCAAACAGAATGGTCATCATCAAAAAGACTACAAATAATAAATGCTGGAGAGGTTGTGGAGAAAAAGGAACCCTCCTACACTGTTGGTGGGAATGTAAATTGGTGCAGCCACTGTGGAGAACAATATGGAGGTTCCTTAAAAAACTAAAAATAGAATTACTATATGACCCAGCAATCCCACTACTGGGCATATACCCAGAGGAAACCATAGTTCAAAAAGACACATGCACCCCAATGTTCATAGCAGCACTATTTACAATAGTCAAGACATGGAAGCAACCTAAGTGTCCATCGACAGATAACTGGATGAAGAAGATGGGGTATATATATACAATGGAATATTACCGAGCCATAAAAAAGAATGAAGTCATGCCATCTGCAGCAACATGGATGGACCTAGAGATGATCATACTAAGTGAAGTCAGTCAGACAGAGACAAATACCACGATATCACTTACCTGTGGAATCTAAATGGACCTATTTACAAAACAGAAAGAGACTCACAGACACAGGAAAGAAATGGGTACCACAGGGGAAAGGGGAGGAGGGATAAGTGAGGCGTTTGCAATTAACAAGTTCACACGACTATGTATGAAACAGAGAAACAGGAAGGTCCTGCTGTACAGCGCAGGGAACGATGTTCAGTATCTTGTAATACCCCAGAACGGAAGATAATCCGAAAAAACATATGTAACTGAGATATGTATGACTGAATCACTCTGCTGTACACCAGAAACGAATACAACATTGTAAACCAACTTCACTCCAATTAAAAAGAAAAAAACTGAATATTAATAATTTCTCTCACTCGTTGACCAGTTTCTGTGGAAATGAAGAATATTTCCCCCGGTAATTCAAACACTGCTCCATATTGCTTTAATACCAAACTTTGGGACTTTTACACACACATACACAAATAACCCGCCTACACACACACACACACACACGCAGAGCTTACTCCATATGGCTTATGAACTTCTATGCCCATGGCTTCAAATAATTTTTTGAACCATAATCTATTCCATCACTTCAAACTTCATTTTGAGGAAGGGATAGGAGGAAAAGAAAATTTTCCTCGACGACAAATACACTCCATACTATAAAAAATAGGAATGGCCAATAAGCTGAGTATTCTTTAACTTCTAAACCCACCCCTTGCAGATTCACAATGCAGGTGAGTACTCTTCGTACTAAAGACTTAGAAGTTCTTCACAGAAGACTTTTACTTTGTTTAACCTTGATAAAATCACTTTTGTGGTTTTGTTTTGTTTACTACCCTTGTAATTCCTATCCTACATGGAACACACACTCTGTGAAACATGCATTCAAACGTTCACTAAGCTATTCAATTTACAAAATAAGATGCTTTTTTACCAGACAAACTTAGGTTTGGGAGGAGCCATGAGAGGGTCTTCAGTGGCCTGAAACTACTAGATGGCCCAGGCTGAGTGAGCATCAGACTTCAAAGAAGCAAAGCAAAGAGAGGGAGAAGATTTGGTCATATATACGCCTTCTTAAAAAGGAATCACCACGCAGAGCCCCAGACAGCACCTGTCCATCCAGCCCAGTTCCTCGGAGGGTGTCACTTGGGCATCACTTGAGAGGAGGGGGGCAAACCTGTGTCCCTTCTTCAGTGCTACAGTCCATCCCCCAGAGTGTGTTCCTAATACCCTTTCACCCTACCACACTCTTAAGAGCAATACCCCATGACACGGTGCAAGAAAAAAAGCAGAAACATCCTCAAACTCAACTTTTAAAATGGCAAGAGGGAATGACCTAGCTGTGATGTCCTGGGCCAATATCCCCCTAGTGACAGTCCCTCTGCTTCCTTACCTAAATACCATAAGGTGCGGATGTGATGCACTTAGCAATTCCCAACTATCTGCTGCAAGAAGCTGCATATCAGAGATGAACCCAGAAGGCAGCATGCACTTAGATTTTGTGACTTTCAGAGAACACAGCCATTTCAGAATGAAATTCACCATAGAAATATAAAATATACTGTCCTCACTAGTACATTAACTTCATATAGATCTTGTCTTTTTTATAAAATAAAAAATACATATCAGGGACTTCCCAGGTGATCCACTGGTGAAGAATCCGCCTTACAATGCAGGGGACGCAGGTTCGATCCCTGGTCAGGGAACTAAGATCCCACATGCCACCACAACTACTGAGCTCACGCACCTCAACTAGAGCCCACGTGCCACAACTACAGAGCCCACGTGCCCTGGAGCCTACGCACCACAACTAGAGAGAGAAAAGCCACACGCCACGACTGGAGAGAAGCCCATGCGCTGCAACAAAAGATCCCACATGCTGCAACGAAAATCCCACGTGCCGCAACTAAGATCCGACGCAGCCAAAAGTAAATAAAATAAATAAATAATAAGTAAACCTAAAAAAACAATACATGTCAGATGACCCAGTTCAGATATTTTAAAGTTTAGAGAACAACAGCATGTGCTTGCCCACCCTCCTCCTGAGTCCTGGCACCTCTGAGCTCCTATCTCAGCACATACACTCACTCAGAGATGATCATTCAACCCAGTCATTCAGCTCTATGAAGTTTTTATTTATGCTTTATTTCTGACGTATATGATAAGTAATATCACTCTGGTCTTATGTGGCAGTAAGAAAAAGAGGGAGAGCGGGAAGGAGGACAAAGACATGAAAACACTAAAGCCAAGAGCCAGAAAAGCTCCCAAGAAGCCAAAAATCAAAAATCCTACCAGTCTGGAACTTCCATTTGGAGGACACACTCCTTCCTCTGGGGTCTGAAGAAAACAGAATGCCCTTTGGCACCACTCTTAAAATTCATTTTTAAATTTCTCCTTCAACTACACAGTCAAATCACCTAGACAGTTTTACTTTCACATTCCGAATTCCTATCCTTGGAACGAGGGCTGATAAAAGAAAACCTAAATACACTTTAAGTCAATCTCGCCAGTCCTCTCAAAAGATCTTTACCCCAACCACTTAAAGTAAGAAAATACCAGTCAAGTAACAAAAATAGCAAAGGTGTGATTTCTCCCCTCCCCTTTACGCACCAGAGGTGTTAAAGGTCCTGCCCTACTGGAGATCAGCCTGGCTTTTTGGTCCTGCCACGGGAGATCCTAAATTCTGCAATTTGCTGCAATGCCACCAGCCCCAAGTCACCGAAGAGCTGACGTTTCTGCACCTTGTCACAGTGTTGTCACATGCTACTCACTTCAGAGCAACCAAAAGACTTTCAGAAGTAATTCCCATTGATACCACTTAAAACTTGCCAAAGTTTGGGGAAAGCTCATTATTAAAAATGTGGATACCACTACCTGCTCTCTCCCCTTACAGTTACAGATGGTGCTTTACACTACACACACCCATGTTCATAAATGTTTACTAATATCTGGGGATAAGGCCTGGAAAGCACTACGTATCAATTTAATGGAGGGAAAAAAAGTGAGGCTCAGAAAGACTAAATGACTTTCCCAAAGACACAAAGCTGCTTAGATACAAAATTGGAATTGAACCCACATCTGTCTTCAATCCTACAGTATTTTCCACAGTAAACAATCCACTGCACTAATATAAACCTTGAATAAAACTGAAAGGCAAAGCCACTAAGGAAAAAAATTACGGGTCTGGAGACTCAAACAGACCTAGTCTCAGGTCTCAGTCCCAGCAAGTTGTGTCACCTCTCTCAGCCTCAGTTTCCTCGTCTGCAAATAATGAGGATCATAATACCTGCCTTAAAAATCAGTCACTCAAAAATAGTATTAAAAATTTTTAAAGATTTCAGTGGTTTCTCTTTCCCAGAATTCTTAACTTTACAAAATAGAAATAGAAAAAAAGTTCCCCACAACTCACCAAAATAAATCTAAGAGCTATGTACCAATGCCTAAAGCACATACTTCATTATCCATGATAAACGTTGGCAAAGAAATCTGCAGTGGTTGGAGGGAGCAGTTCATAAAAGAAGAACGAGATAGGTGCTTTGTTCAACACATACCTGACTGTGATACGGACACTGGGAAGCAGCAAACCAGCCCCAAGTCAGAGCACCAGGAACATACAGTGCACCCAGGCTTACACCAATCCAGCGCCACCTCTTTAACCAAGACTTTCAACAAACAAGGGCCAAGAGTCACCCTCTTTCCATGTGTCCCCCAAAACAGTATTCCATAAAACCCTAGTGCTTCAGGCTATGGAAATTAGAGCTGTACAAAAAACAAAAACACTTTTTACCTTTCCAGCATTTCTCAAAGTTATCTGACATGAATCCTTTTGTGCCAAGAACATCTATTAATACCTAGAGAAATACAATTCGGAAAACCCTGACTTACTGCTATGCTGTCATATACTAGCACAGTTTCTCAAATATATGTGTGCATTAGAATCACCCAGGAAAATGTTATAAAGGCAACTTCTCCAGCCCTACCCCAGACCTAAAGTTTGAGAACCAAAGGGTTACTTATATTTCAAATAAGCATCACAGGCTATAACAAATTTAAAACTGCTGTACCAGTAGTTTGAGCATTATCAGTTATCTCTCATTGTAAAGACCACCAGTAGCTCCCAAAATTCAATACCTGTTAGAGTCACCTGGGAAGCTCATTTAAAAACACATATCACTGGGCATCACCCCTAAAAATTCAGATTGACAGGCTCTGGGCTGCAGTCCAGTTTGAGAATCACACCTATAGAAAGTTTAACTGAAAGTTCAATGTCTGCTGGCTATAAGCATCCTCACCCTAACCTTTATATTCTGTGAGGGTAAGTAACAATTAGGGATATGAGTGCTGAGGGGAATGGAGCCCTGCTCATGGGGAAGAAGTATCAATAACTCAAAGAGTTTCAATATTATTTTGAATGAAGATGATTTCAGTATTTGCTTTAGGATAAGAAATGATGATTCATACTTTGAACATTACACTTTAACTGATCAGTATTTTTGATGCACTGAGAATGACCTATGGAAATCTGATCTCTTTCCTAGCCTCCATGGGGAGCTCATTGCTGCATTTAAAACTACTGGCAGAATCAGAATATCAGACAGGATCTGTGTAGTTGATATACAGCCACTTTGTCTGGTCAGATGCCTAGGTTCTTCCGTATTTTCTCCCATTAGAGCAAAAGGTACTGTGTGATTGTTTAATTTTATGTATCTTGACTGTGCCCCAGGATGCCCATGTACATGGTTGAACATTATTTCTAGGAGTGTCTGTGAGGGTGTTTCTGGAAGGGATGAACACTTGAATTAGTGAAATGAGTAAAGCAGACGTCCCTCCTCAATGTGGGGCAGAGGAGATCATCCAGTCCACTGAGGGCCTCAATAAAACCAAAAGGGGGAAGAAGGCAGAGTTTCACCCACCCCTGCCTGACTGCTGAACTGGGACACCAATATTCTCCTGCCCTCATCACTCCTGGCCTTCAAACTCAGATTAGAACGTACAGCATCAGCACTCCAGCTCCAAGGTCTTTAAACTACACCACCATCATGCCCGGGTCTCCAGAGGGCAGATTGTGGAACTTCTCAGCAAGCCAATTCGTTATAATAAATCTCATTCTTTACATGAGATTCTATTGATTCTATTTCTCTGAAGAACCCTGATTAGTAAAGGTACACTACACTCAACATGAATTGGTACAATTGTTGGATCCAAACAGAATAATATCAGCAGCAATTTTCCTTCTAACTTAAGTCCGACTTCTTGTAGGACTCACCAAATGGTATGTCTTATTATTTTATATTCCTTGTGATGTAAATGAGTTCCTTCTGTACCTTTCTCTTACAGAAATAAAAATGTTGTTACTGTTAAGGAGGAATAGAGTTATATTACACACAACTGATTCCAGAAACACGTGCTGTGTTATCACTGAAGTTTGAGAATGAATGTCAGCCTGGGCAAAGGCCCTCTGGAAAATTTTTGAAGGTTTTGTTTTGTTTTGTTTTGTTTTTTGCGGTACACAGGCCTCTCACTGTTGTGGCCTCTCCCGTTGCGGAGAGCACAGGCTCCAGACACACAGGCTCAGCGGCCACGGCTCACGGGCCTAGCCACTCCGTGGCATGTGGGATCTTCCCGGACCGAGGCACGAACCCGTGTCCCCTGCATCGGCAGGCAGACTCTCAACCACTGCACCACCAGGGAAGCCCTGGTTTGTATTTTTTAAAAATCCTATTCTGGCTATACATACCCAAGGGTCAAGTTCCATTTTATACTCACAACTCTGATATGAATATTTCTATTCAGAGAGAGTATGTCTTCTATCTTTCAGATGTACTGTAAGTTCTGAGCTATAAGCACTGTAAGACAATTAACATCAGCTCACACTAAAGTGACAGAAAGAGTATGATGGCTGTGACACTGTTTTATACAATGTTAACATCACGGTTAAGAGCAGAGGCTTAAGGCCTTGCAGAGATCAAGACGGTGGAATAAAAGGACATGGAGCTCACCCCCTCCCACAAATGCATCAGAAATACATCTACCTGTGGAGCAGTTCTCACAGAACACCTAATGACACAGGCAGAAGACCTCACAAAACCAAAGCTGCAAGAAAGAAAACCACCTAACTAGGCAGGAAGAAATGAACAGGGACGGGACCTATGACTCCGGGAGGGAGCTGTGAGAGAAGAAAGGTTCCCTCACCCTCTGAACCCCCTTCGCAGCTGGGAGATCAGCTGGGACAGACAGAGCCTCAGAGGCTCGGAGGAGAGTGCAGCAGCTGGCCTTCAGCAGGCAGTACAAAGAGAGACCAGCACAGACAGTCCTGGCCACCTTGCTGCACTCCCCAGCCCGAGACACATGACTGAAACTCCAGCTTCAGCGAACAGACCCAGGGACAGGACTGGGGTTGGCTGTGCAGAGACAACCCAAAGGGCCCGGAGTGTGGTCCAGGCTGCAGGTGGGGGTGTGTGCTGGACAGAGCCTAGGTGCACCACAGGAGCTCCACTGTCAACTCACACAGGAAGGGGTGGAACGCGATCCAGTCACAGCAGCCTCATTCTCAGTGTGCTCATGGGCAGGCACGGCTCCGCCTCTACAAGCTCTGGGAGCACACAAGCACAGGTGGGTTGCCCACACGCAAAGACAGGGCTGAAATCTGAGCCAATTCCTGCAGCTGCGCAACTTCAGAGGATTTATGCCACCAGGAGGTTTGTGAGCGCAGCGCTGGCAGGACATTCAAGCAGATGACAGGCACCCCCCTGGGTGGAACAGGACCAGTGTTGGCAGTGGTGGGCTTTATGGGCAGGCACACGCAAAGGCGGGGCTGGGGTTTGGGCTGATTCCCTGCACTACCACAGCAGGTCCAGGGGCGCCACTGCAGTGTGTCCAGATGCCGGACTTCGGCAGATCTGCATCTGCAGCTTTCTGAGAGCAGCACCTGAGGGACATTTGGGCCGACTGCCAGAATTCTCACGACTAAGGCGGGCCGGCAATGACAAGAACAGTGTACTTTGTGAGCGCACACAAGAGGTAACAGGTGACATCAGAGTACACTTCCCAAAGGACAACTCCTGCAGAGGAACACTCAGTGGCTCCTCTCGCAGCGGGAGTGCTCCAGTCCTGCCTACCTCACACAGCAGCTCAGAACCGGATCTAGGGACGTCTGCTCCAGCAACTGGGAAGCAGACCCTGCTGCTGACAGTGCTGTGACAACCACAGAGGAAAGAGGAGGACCCACCCAAAATCCAGGGCAGGCTCTGGTCACCACAACACTAATCACACCCACTCTCAAGGGGATAAGAGCCAGCACACCCTGAGGAAAGATGTGGCAGGCATCCATACTAGAAACGGCCCTCACACCAAAAATAATAGACTCATGCAGGCTACCCAGGGAAGCTCCCACATAAAAACAGTAGATAACTGTTTCTTCTAAATTTATACAGTGCGAGAAAAATGAGTAAAATGAAGAAGCAGACGAACCAACCCAAATAAAAGACCAAGAGAAGGTCCCCGAAATAACAGTGAAAGTGACCACTCCAGTCCACTAGACCCGAAGTCCAAAAAGGAGGTAATAAAAGTGCTGAAAGAACGAAGAAAGGCTGTAGATAGAAATGCAGACCACTGTAATGAGGAACCAGAAACTATAAGGAGGAGCTGATCAAAAATACACAGCTCGGGCTTCCCTGGTGGCGCAGTGGTTGAGAGTCCGCCTGCCGATGCAGGGGACATGGGTTCGTGCCCCGGTCTGGGAAGATCCCACATGCCGCGGAGCACCTGGGCCCGTGAGCCATGGCCGCTGAGCCTGCGCGTCCAGAGCCTGTGCTCTGCAACGGGAGAGGCCACAGCAGTGAGAGGCCCACGTAACACACACACACACACAAAAACAGACAGCTCAACTGCCGAGACGAAAATAAAGATAAAGGCAATAAATAGCAAGCTAAGTAATGGAGAACAACGAATAAGCAATCGGAAGACAAAATAATGGAAACCACTCCATCAGAACAGCAGACAGAAAGACAAATGGAGTCGGGGGAGGGATTGGTTCAAGATGGTGGAGTAGAAGGATGTGCTCTCACTCCCTCTTGCGAGAACACCGGAATCACAACTAACTGCTGAAAATTCATCAACAGGAAGACACTAGAACTCACCAAAAAAGATACCTCACATCCAAGGACAAAGGAGAAGCCACAGTGAGATGGTAGGAGGGGCACAATCACAGTAAAATCAAGTCCCATAACTGCTGGGTGGGTGACTCACAGACTGGAGAACACTTATACCACATAAGTCCACCCACTGGAGTGAAGGTTCTGAGCCCCACATCAGGCTTCCCAACCTGGGGGTCTGGCAACGGGAGGAGGAATTCCTAGAGAATCAGACTTTGAAGGCTAGCGGGATTTGACTAGAGGACTTTGACAGGACTCGGGGAAACAGAGACTCCACTCTTGGAGGGCACACACAAAGTACTGTGTGCATCGGGACCCAGGAGAAGGAGCAGTGACCCTGTAGGAGACTGAACCAGACCTACCTGCTACTGTTGGGGGGTCTCCTGCAGAGGCAGGTGGTGGCTGTGTCTCACCGTGAGGACAAGGACACTGGCAGCAGAAGCTGTGGGAAGTACTCCTTGGCGTGAGCGCTTCCAGAGTCCGCCATTAGCCCCAACAAAGAGCATGGGTAGGCTCCAGTGTTGGGTCGCCTCAGACCAAACAACCAACAGGGAGGAAACTCACCCCACCCAGCAGCAGACAAGCGGATTAAAGTTTTACTGAGCTCTGCCCACCAGAGCAACAGCCAGCTCTACCCACCACCAGTCCCTCCCATCAGGAAACTTGCACAGCCCTCTTAGATAGCCTTATCCACCAGAGGGCAGACAGCAGAAGCAAGAAGAACTACAATCCTGCAGCCTGTGGAACAAAAACCACACTCACAGAAAAAAAGACAAGATGAAAAGGCAGAGGGCTATGTACCAGATGAAGGAACAAGATAAAACCCCAGAAAAACAACAAAATGAAGTGGAGATAGGAAACCTTCCAGAAAAGAAATTCAGAATATTGATAGTGAAGCTGGTCCAGGACCTGGAAAAAGAATGAAGGCAAAGATTGAGAAGATGCAAGAAATGTTTAACAAAGACCTAGAAGAATTAAAGAACAAACAAACAGAGATGAACAATACAGTAACTGAAATGAAAAATACACTAGAAGGAATCAATAGCAGAATAACTGAGGCAGAAGAACGGATAAGTGACCTGGAAGACAGAATGGTGGAATTCACTGCTGTGGAACAGAATAAAGAAAAAAGAATGAAAATAAATGAAGACAGACTAAGAGACCTCTGGGACAACATTAAATGCAACAACATTCGCATTATAAGGATCCCAGAAGGAGAAGAGAGAGAGAAAGGAGCAGAGAAAATATTTGAAGAGATTATAGTAGAAAATTTCCCTAACACGGGAAAGTAAGTAGCCACCCAAGTCCAGGAAGCACAGCGAGTCCCATACAGGATAAACCCAAGGAGAAGCACACTGAGACACACAGTAATCAAATTGGCAAAAATTAAAGAAAAAGAAAAATTATTGAAAGCAGCAATGGAAAAATGACAAATAACATACAAGGGAACTCCCATAAGGTTAACAGCCGATTTCTCAGCAGAAACTCTACAAGCCAGAAGGGAGTGGCACGATATACTTAAAGCGATGAAAGGGAAGAATCTACAACCAAGATTACTCTACCCAGCAAGGATCTCATTCAGATTCAATGGAGAAATCAAAAGCTTTACAGACAAGCAAAAGCTAAGGCAATTCAGCATCACCAAACAAGCTCTACAAAAAATGCTAAAGGAACTTCTCTAAGTGATAAAAACAAGAGAAGAAAAGGACCTACAAAAACAAACCCAAAACAATTAAGAAAAGGGTAACAGGAACATACATATCGATAATTACCTTAAACATGAATGGATTAAATGCTCCAACCAAAAGACACAGGCTCGCTGAATGGATACAAAAACAAGACCCAATATATATGCTATCTACACTTCAGACCCACTTCACACCTAGGGACACATTCAGACTGAAAGTGAGGGGATGGAAAAAGATATTCCATGCAAATGGAAATCAAAAGAAAGCTGGAGTAGCTATACTCATAGCAGGTAAAATAGACTTTAAAATAAAGAATGTTACAAGAGACAAGGAAGGACACTACATAATGATCAAGGGATCAAACCAAGAAGAAGATAGAACAATTATAAATATATATGCACCCAACATAGAAGCATCTCAATACATAAGGCAACTGCTAACAGCGATAAAAGAGGGAATCGACAGTAACACAATAATAGTGCGGGACTTTAACACCTCACTCACAAAACTGGACAGATCATCCAAAAAGAAAATTAATGAGGAAACACAACCTTTAAATGACACAACAGACCAGATAGATTTAATTGATATTTAAAGGACATTCCATCCAAAAACAGCATATTACACTTTCTTCTCAAGTGCACACTGAACATTCTCCAGGATAGATCACATCTTGGATCACAAATCAAGCCTTAGTAAATTTAAGAAAATTGAAATCATATCAAGCATCTTTTCTGACCAAAATGCTACGAGATTAGAAATCAATTACAGGGAAAAAAAACGTAAAAATAACAAACACACGGAGGCTAAACAATACATACTAAATAACCAAGAGATCGTTGAAGAAATCAAAGAGGAAATCAAAAAATACCTAGAGACAAATGACAATGAAAACACAACAATCCAAAACCTATGGGATGTGGCAAAAGCAGTTCTAAGAGGGAAGTTTATAGCAACACAATCCTATCTCAAGAAACAACAAACATCTCAAATAAACAACCTAACCTTACACCTAAAGGAACTAGAGAAAGAAGAATGAACAAAACCCAAAGTTAGCAGAAGGAAAGAAATCATAAAGATCAGAGCAGAAATAAATAGAATAGAAACAAAGAAGACAAGAGCAGAGATCAACAAAACTAAAAGCTGGTTCTTTGAGAAGATAAACAAAATTGATAAACCAATAGCCAGACTCATCAAGAAAAAGAGGGAGAGGACACAAATCAATAAAATTAGAAATGAAAAAGGAGAAGTTAGAACAGACACCACAGAAATACAAAGCATCATAAGAGACTACTACAAGCAACTCTATGGCAATAAAACGGACAACCTGGAAGAAATGGACAGATTCTTAGAAAGGTATAACCTTCCAAGACTGAACCAGGAAGAAATAGAAAATATGAGCAGGCCAATCACAAGTAATGAAATTGAAACTGAGATTAAAATTTTTCCAACAAACTGAAGTCCAGGACCAGATGGCTTCACAGGTGAATTCTATCACACATTTAGAGAAGAGCCAACATCCATCCTTCTCAAGCTCTTCCAAAAACTTGCAGAGGAAGGAACATTCCCAAACTCATTCTATGAGGCCACCATCACCCTGATACCAAAACCAGACAAAGACACTACAAAAAAAGAAAATTACAGACCAATATCACTGATGAATATAGATGCAAAAATCCTCAAGAAGGGGCTTCCCTGGTGGCGCAGTGGTTAAGAATCTCCCTGCCAATGCAGGGGACACGGGTTCGGGCCCTGGTCTGGGAAGATCCCACATGCCGCGGAGCAACTAAGCCCGTGCGCCACAACTACTGAGCCTGCGCGTCTGGAGCCTGTGCTCCGCAACGGGAGGGGCCGCGACAGTGAGAGGCCCGCGCACCGCGATGAAGAGTGGCCCCCGCTCGCCGCAACTAGAGAAAGCCCTCGCACAGAAACGAAGACCCAACACAGCCATAAATAAATAAATAAATAAATAGGGGTATTTTTCATGCAATTTAAAAAAAAAAAAAAAAAAAAAAAAAAAAAAAAATCCTCAAGAAAATGCTAGCAAACACAATCCAACAACACATTAAAAGGATCATACACCATGATCAAGTGGGATTTATCCCAGGAATGCAAGGTTTCTTCAATATACGCAAATCAATCAATGTGATACACCATATTAACAAACTGAAGAAGAAAAACCATATGATCACCTCAATAGATTCAGAAAAACCTTTTGACAAAATTAAACACCCATTTATGATAAAAAACTCTCCAGAAAGTGGGCATAGAGGGCACCTACCTCAACATAATAAACACCATATATGACAAACCCACAGCAAACATCAGTCTCAATGGTGAAAAACTGAAAGCATTTCCTCTAAGATCAGGAACAAGAAAAGGCTGTCCACTCTCACCATTAGTATTCAACATAGTTTTGGATGTCTTAGCCACGGCAATCAGAGAAGAAAAAGAAATAAAAGGAATACAAACTGTAAAAGTAGAAATAAAACTGTCACTGTTTGCAGATGACATGATACTATACATAGAGAATCCTAAAGATGCCACCAGGAAACTAGTAAAGCTAATCAATGAATTTGGCAAAGTTGCAGGATACAAAATTAATGCACAGAAATCTCCTGCATTCCTATACACTAATGATGAAAAATCTGAAAGAGAAATTAAAGAAACACTCTCATTTACCACTGCAACAAAAAGAATAAAATACCTAGGAGTAAACCTACCTAGGGAGACAAAAGACCTGTATGCAGAAAACTGTAAGACATTGCTGAAAGAAATTAAAGATGATACCAACAGATGGAGAGATATACCATGTTCTTGGATTGGGAGAATCAATATTATGAAAATGACTATACTACCCAAAGCAATCTACAGATTCAGTGCAGTCCCTATCAAATTATCAATGGCATTTTTTACAGAACTAGAACAAAAAATCTTAAAATCTGTATGGAGACACAAAAGACCCTGAATAGCCAAAGTGGTCTTGAGGGAAAAAAAACAGAGCTGGAGGAATCAGACTCCCTGACTTCAGACTATACCACAAAGCTACAGTAATCAAGACAATATGGTACTGGCACAAAATCAGAAATATAGATCAATGGAACAGAACAGAAAGCCCAGAGATAAACGCACGCACCTATGGTCAACTAATCTATGACAAAGGAGGCAAGGATATTCAATGGAGAAAAGACAGTCTCTTCAATAAGTGGTGCTGGGAAAACTGGACAGCTACATGTAGTAAAAGAATGATATTAGAACACTCCCTAACACCATGCACAAAAATAAACTAAAAATGGATTAGAGACCTAAATGTAATGTCAGATGGGACACTATAAAACTCTTAAAGGAAAACATAGGAAGAACACTCTTTGACATAAATCACAGCAAGATCTTTTTTGATCCACCTCCTAGAGTAATGGAAATAAAAACAAAAATAAACAAATGGGACCTAATGAAACTTAAAAGCTTTTGCAAGACAAAGGAAAGTACAAACAAGACAAAAAGACAACCCTCAGAATGGGAGAAAATATTTGCAAACGAATCAACCGCCAAAGGATTAATCTCCAAAATATATAAACAGCTCATGCAGCTCAATATTAAAAAAAAAGACAACCCAATCAAAAAATGGCCAGAAGACCTAAATAGACATTTCTCCAAAGAAGACATACAGATGGCCAAGAAGCACATGAAAAGCTGCTCAACATCACTAATCATTAGAGAAATGCAAATCAAAACTACAATGAGGTATCACCTCACACCAATTAGAATGGGCATCATCAGAAAATCTACAAGCAACAAGTGCTAGAGAAGGTGTGGAGAAAAGAGAACCCTCTTGCAGTGTTGGTGAGAATGTAAATGGATACAGCCACTATGGAGAACAGTATGGAGGTTCCTTAAAAAACTAAAAATAGAATTACCATATGACCCAGCAAGCCCACTACTGGGCATATACACAGAGAAAACCATAATTCAAAAAGACACATGCACCCCAATGTTCATTGCAGCACTATTCACAATAGCCAGGACATGGAAGCAACCTAAATGCCCATTGACAGACGAATGGATAAAGAAGATGTGGTATATATATACAAAGGAATATTACCCAGCCATAAAAAGGAACGAAATTGGGTCATTTGTAGAGACATGGATGGATCTAGAGACTGTCATACAAAGTGAAGTAAGTCAGAAAGAGAAAACAAATATCGTATATTAACACATATATGTGGAACCTAGAAAAATGGTACAGATGAACCGGTTTGCAGGGCAGAAATTGAGACGCAGATGTAGAGAACAAATGTATGGACATCAAGGATGGAAAAGTGGGGGGGTGGTGTGATGAATTGGGAGATTGGGATTGGCAGGTGTATACTAATATGTGTAAAATGGATAACTAATAAGAACCCGCTGTATAAAAAAAGACATAGAAAAAAAATAAAAGCAATATACGAGAACTATGGATATTATAAAGCATGCCAATCTATACATAATAGGGATCTCAGAGGTAGAAAAAAGAGAAAAAAAGAATCAAAAATGTATTTGAAGAAATTATGACTGAAAACTTCCCAAACCTAAAGGAGGAAACAGATATCCAGGTACAGGAAGTACAGAGGGTCTCAAACAAGATGAACCCAAGCAGACCTACTCTAAGACATATTACGATTAAAATGGCAACAGTTCAAGATAAAAAGAGGTTCTAAAGACACAAGAGAAAAACGAAGAGTTAGTTAGAAGGGAACCCCCATCAGGCTATCAGCTGATTTCTCTACAGAAATGCTGCAGGCCAGAAGGGAGTAGAAAGATATATTCAAAGTCCTAAAACGGAAAAACCTGCAACCCAGGATACTTTACCCAGCAAGATTATCATTTAGGATAAAGAATTTCTTAGACAAGCAAAAACAAAAAGAATACAGCAATACTAAACCTATCCTAGAAGAAATATTGACAGTTCTTCTCTAAATAGAAAAGAAGCGAGATTCTATAGGAAAAAGAAAATTACAACAGGAAAAGCAAATATGTAAAAGTACTGTAGATCACTTAAATAAACCAGCGTATAGATTTAAAAAAAGCAATCAAAACAATTTTTGTGAAAGCAATTATAACTACAATGACCAGCAAAATGATAAACATGAAGATGTAAAATAGGACATTAAAATCATAAAAACGGGGGTGTGGGGAGTAAGAAAATGTAGATTGTTTTTCAGAATGTGTTTGAGCTTATATGAGCAAGTAGATATAGTGGTGGACTGACATACTTGAAAACCATGGTAACCACAAATCAGAAGCTCATAACAGATTCATAAAAACCAAAAAGAAGAGAACTCAAGCATAAAACAAAAGAAAACCATCAATCCACAAAAGGAAAAAGAAAGGAACAAAAAAGAAGTAAAAAATCAACTGGAAAACAAAGTTAAAAATGGCAATAAATACATACCTATCAATAATTACCTTAAATGTGAACGGACTAAATGCTCCAATCAAAAGACAAAGAATGGCAGACTGTATAATAAAACAAGAACCTACAATATGCTGCATACAAGAGACCCACACAGACTGAAAGTGAGGGGATGGAAAAGATATTTCATCCAAACGGAAATGACAAGAAAGCAGGATTCATATCAGACAAAACAGACTTTAAAACAATATTCATATCAGACAAAATAGACTTTAAACAAAGGTCATAAAGAAAGATAAAGAAGGACACTATATAATGATAAAAGGATCAATATAAGAAGAGTATATTACACTCGATAACATATATGCACCCAATATGGAAGCACCTAAATACGTAAAACAAATACTAACATACATAAAGGGAGAAGTTGATGGGAACATAATAATAGGAGACTTTAACACCCACTGACATCAATGCACAGATCTTCCAGACAGAAAATCAATAATGCAACAGAGACCCTAAATGACACAAAAAAGAATCGTTAGACTTAACTGATATCTACAGGGCACTACATCAAAAAACAAACAAACAACAACAACAAAAAACCAGAATACATATTCTTATCAAACGCTCATGGAACATTCTCTAAAACAGACAACATATTAGGACATAAAACATGCCTCAACAAATTTAAGAGAATAGAAATTATTTAAAGCATTTATTTCTGACCACATCAGCATGAAACTAGAAATCAACCACAGAAAGAGAAATGAGAAAAAAAAAAAAGAAAAAGACTACATGAAGACTTAACAACATGCTACTAAAAAACCAACAGGTCAATGATGAAATCAAAGAGGAAATCCAAAAATACCTTGAGACAAATGACAATGAAAACACAACCATACAAAATCTATGGGATACAGCAAAAGTAGTCCTAAGAGGGATGCTCACAGCAATACAGGCCTTCCTCAAAAAACAAGAAAAATTTCAAACAACCTAAACTACTACCTAAAAGAATTAGAAAAACAAGAAAAAACAAAACCTAAAGTGAGCAGAAAGAAATAATAAAGATCAGAGAGGAAATGAATAAAATAGAGAGATTTAAAAAATAGAAAAAATAAAACCAAGAGCTGGTTTTTTGAAAGGATAAACAAAACTGACAAACCTCTAGCCAGACTCACCAAGAACAGAGAGAGGACCCCAATAAATAAAATAAAAAGTGAAAGAGGAGAAATAACCACTGACACTGCAGAAATACAAAAAAAATATAATACTGTGAACAATTATATGCCAACAAACTGGACAACCTAGAAGAAATGAAGAAGTTTCTAGAAACATACAGCCCACCAAAACTGAATCATGAAGAAACAGATAATTTGAGCAGACTGATCACCAGAGGTGAAATAGAATCTATAATGAAAAAAACAAAAAACAAACAAACAAAAACACCTCCCTGCAAACAACAGCCCAGGACCAGCTGGCTTCACTGAGGAATTCTACCAAACATACAAAGAACTTATACCTATCCTTCTCAAACTCTTCCAAAAGATTGAAGAGGAGGGAACACTCTCAAATTCATTCTATGAAGCCACCATCACCCTGATACTAAAATATGACAAAGATACCACCAAAAAAGAAAATTATAGGTCAATATCTTTGATGAATACACATGCAAAAATCCTCAACAAAATATCAAACTGAATCTGGCAATACATTACAAAACAAAATACATACATACACCATGGTCAATTTGGATTCATTCCAGGGTCACAAGGGTGGTTCAACACACACAAATCACTCAATGTGATACACCACATTAACAAAAGAAAAGATAAATATCACATGATTATCTCAACAGATACAGAAAAAGCACTTGATAAAATTCAACATCCATTCATGATAAAAACTCTTGCCAAAGTGGGTATATATCTTAGCATTATAAAAAGCTATTTATGACAAACCCACAACCAACATAATACTCAATGGTGAAAAGCTGAAAGGCTTCCCACTAAAATCTGAAAGAAGACAAGGATGCCCACTCTCACCACTTCCTTTCAACATACTATTGGAAGTCCTAGCCACAGCAATCAGACAAGAAAACGAAATAAAAGGCACTCAAATTGGAAGGGAAGAGGTAAAACTGTCATTATATGCAGGTGACATGATACTACATATAGAAAACTCTGAAGACTCCACATAAAAACTACTAGAACTGATAAACAAATTCAGCAAGGTAGCAGGATACAAGATTAACATACAGAAATCTGTTGCATTTCTTTACACCAACAATGAAATATCAGAAAGAGAAAGTAAAAACCAAATCCCTTTTAAAATTGCATCAAAAAATAAAATACTTAGGAATAAACCTGACCAAGGAGGTGAAAGACTTACATGCTGAGAACTATAAAACATTGATAAAGGAAATTAATGATGATTCAAAGAAACAGAAAGATAACCCATGCTCTTGGGTTGGAAGAATATTGTTAACATGGTCATACTACCCAAAGCAATCTACAGATTTAATGTGATCCCTATAAATTACCCATGATATTTTTCACAGAACTAGAACAAATAATCCTAAAATTTACATGGAGCCATAAAAGTCCCAGAATTGCCAAAGCAATCCTGAGGAAAAAGAACAAAGCTGGAGGCTTTGATCTCCAAGATTTCAGACAATACTACAAAGCTACAGTAATCAAAACACTGTGTTTCTGGCAGAGAAACAGACATATGGATCAATGGAACAGAATAGATAGCACAGAAATAAATCCACACACCCATGGTCAATTAATCTTCAACAAATGAGGCAAGAATATTCAATGGAGAAAAGACAGTCTCTTCAGCAAGTGGTGTTGGGAAAGCTGGACACCACATGTAAATCAATGAAGTTAGAACACTCCCTCACACCGTACACAAAATAAAGTCAAAAATACAAGACATGACACCATAAAACTCCCAGAAGAGAACACAGGCAAAACATTCTGACATAAATCGTACCAATGTTTTCTTAGGCCAGTCTCCCAACACAAAAGAAATAAAAGGAAAAATAAACAAATGGCACTTAATCATACTTATAAGCTTCTGCACAGCAAAGGAAACCATCAAAAAAATGAAAAGACAATCTACAGGATGGGAGAAAATATTTACAAATGATGTGACCAACACGCGATAAATCTCCAAAATATACAAACAGCTCATACAGCTCAATACTGAAAAACTAAACAACCCAATCAAAAAATGGGCAGAAGACCTAAGTAGACAATTCTCCAAAGAAGACACACAGATGGCCAACAGGCACATGATAAAATGCTCAACATCACTAATTATTAGAGAAATGCAAATCAAAACTACAATGAAGTATCACCTCACACCAGTCAGAATGGCCAT
The DNA here is from genome assembly GCF_949752795.1 of Hyperoodon ampullatus. NCBI lineage: Eukaryota > Metazoa > Chordata > Mammalia > Artiodactyla > Ziphiidae > Hyperoodon > Hyperoodon ampullatus. The sequence continues at coordinate 2,499,306 of NC_136933.1, forward strand.
CAACAAAAAGACCACAAATGATAAATGCTGCAGAGGGTGAGGAGAAATGGCAACCCTCCTGCACTGCTGGTGGGAATGTAAATTGGTGCAGTCACTATGGAGAACAGTAAAGAGATTCCTTAAAAAAAAAAAAAAACTAAAAATTGAGTTACCATATGATTCAGCAATCCCCCTTTTGGGCAAATATTTGGAGAAAACTATAATTTGAAAAGATACATGCAGCCCAATGTTCATAGTAGCACTATTCACAATAGCCAAGACATGGAAGCAACCTAAATGTCCATCGACAGATGAATGGATAGAGAAGACGTGGTACATATACACAATAGAATACTACTCAGCCATAAAAAAGAATGAAATAATGCCATTTGCAGCAATACGGATGGACCTAGAGATGATCATACTAATCAGTCAGAGAAAGACAAATGTCATATGATATCACTTATATGTGGAATCTAAAAATTGATACAAATGAACTTATTTACAGAACAGAAACAGATTCACAGACATAGAAAACAAACTTATGGTTACCAAAGGGAAAGAGGGGAGGGATGAATTAGGAGTTTGGGGTTAACAGATACACACGACTGTATATAAAGTAGATAAACAACAAGGGCCTACTGTACAGCACAGGGAACTATATTCAATATCTTGTAATAACCTACAATGGAAAGTAACCTGAAAAAGGATATATATCTATATATGTAAACACATATATGTAAAACAGAAGCACTTTGCCGTACACCAGAAACTAACCCAACACTGTAAACCAACTATATGTCAATTAAATAAATAAATAAAGAGCAGAGGCTTAAGAGGAGGCCAGAGATGCCTAACCACCTACAAAGTTCCCTCACTGACAGCAATTACTGAGCACCCAGACTTCACAGTAGGTACAGTGTGTACAAAGATGAATAAAGAGCAAAGCACAGCTCCCAACATCATGGATTTTAAAGTCTAGGTAGTGCAGACAAAGTTTGTAGAAATAACTACAAACAAGACAGAAATCACGGAGCAATCAGTGTTCCAACTGTTAAAAGATTACATCCTGCACAATCCTGAACCAAAAGGAGGCGTATGCCAGGTGGACAGTGATAAAGGAAAGGCTCTCCCAGCACAGGCAATGCACAGCAAGTCTCAGGGGTGTAAGACCCCAGGGCTTGTTCAAAGCGTGAGGCCAGTGGCATCGTACAGCGTACAGGAAAAAGGGCAGTAGTGTGAGTACTTAGGCAAGGGAGCCAGAGGAAGACTTCAAGTGGATATGAAAAATGGCCAGATTACTCTAAACTTAAATGCAGTATCACTACAACCCAATCTACCAAAATTAGCACCTCAACTTGCTTAATTTTATTACTCATATAGTAATCTCATGAAAAGCAGCTCAATTGACATGGATTTGTTTTCAATACTCCAAGTATTAATACTCAAAGTTCAACCCTCAGTTCAACATTATGTCAAAGAGCAGTTTTCCTCAGGAATACATAGTTTGAATACATGAGATAAAGAAAATAATAGTAATAAATGTATTTGGTCTCCTATTTACATTTGGCTCTGAGTTCACTGTTTATAATTTATAATAGAATGATAATATACAAAACAGAAGTATAGGAATACAAGTTTACTCTAACTTGAGAAACAGTGAAACTGTATGGTAATTCTTTCTCCACTGATGGAAATATTTTTATGAACTGGTGCCATCCAGGCTCACAAAAGCAAACTTTCCTTGCTTTTGCCAACGAAAAAGCACCAAGTCCTGCTTTTTTTGTACAGACTCCTGTTTTTTCCTCCTACTGCCTTTTTGCACTCTAGCTTTTTAAATATGGTCTTCAGTGTAGGTGGGGTCCTAAACTTTATGAGCCAGTCTGCCAGTTTAGATATTGTAAAATCCTAGTGGCTGTACTACTGCAACCCTGAAAAGCAAAGAAATTAAAGGGTAAAAGCATGAAGTATAGGGTTGTATTCTCCTCCGTGTCCAAGGGTACACTGAGTTCACCTGTATATGAAACTGCATTTCAAATCTCTCAAAACTCTGCTCAAATTCAGTAACAGAAGGCAGGCCTTCCCTTCAGCTCTACACAGGTTCAGAAACTAAGTGCTTCTGGCACAGGCGTACACCATACCTTCCCTTCCAACACCTCCAACTCCCTCTTGCTATCACTTTCACTAATCAAGGCAGCTCCCTGCAGTCTCTCACCCATGCTCACTGTCCTCCATTCCCCTGTTCATCATTAATTTTGGAAGCATTTATTGAGTGACTACTTAGGTGTAAGACACAATGATCAGTAAGGGAGACACGCTCTCTGGCACTGCACTTTGAGGTTATAGTTAAATAGCTCTAACATTTTTAAAAGAGATTATTTTTCAAAGCAATTATAATAATGTAATTTTAAGGAAAATACAGGGTACATTCAGAGTACATGGTAGGACCATAACCTACTCTAAGGAAATCAGTCTCTTAGAGAAGAGTGACACTGAAGTTGACCCTGAGGACGAGGATGCTAAGAGTGGGAGGTAAGAACAGGAAAGCTCAAGACAAGAGAATAAAACACATTTAAGAAAGCAAAAGAAGTTCACTGTGGTTGAGTTTGTGGGGTGGACGTGGGAGGTACACAGAACACAAAGCAGAGAAAAGATGAAGCTGAAGTAAGCAGCTGCTAACTACAAGGGCTCATGCTGCCATCACCACCTAAACACTTTCTATCCTATCTGTTTAAGGTCCATTTCTCATTTTCCATAATAGTAGACCAGTATCAATTATCAGAAAATCAGTGAACCACATCAGTGACACGCTATATTAGCAAGTCTGTGTTAATGGGAGGATCACATGGGCATTTTAACAGGGACTTTCTGAAGGCAATGATTTGGTCAGAAAGAGAGTAACAAGTGAAACATTCAGGCTCCAAGACAAGCCAGTGTAGATAATCTTTTGGGTCAAGACCAGTTTTCCACTAGTTTCATTTACCTCTACATTCCCAAATATTCTGACTATCTAAAGGTTGTTAAACAACTACTGCTTTTTTTTTTTAATTAATTTAGTTATTTGGTTGCACCAGGTCTTAGTTGAGACAGGCAGGCTCCTTAGTTTTGGCTTCTGGGCTCCTTATTTGTGGCACGTGGGCTCCTTAGTTGCAGCAGATGGGCTCCTTAGTTGTGGCTCCAGGGCTCCTTAGTTGTGGCATGTGAACTCTTAGTTGCAGCATCCCATGTGCGATCTAGTTCCCTGACCAGGGATCAAACCCAGGCCCCCCTGCATTGGAAGTGCAGAGTCTTATTCAGTGCGCGCCACCAGGGAAGTCCCTATTCTGACTATCTAATCAGAACAATTATTCCTAACAAAACACAACAGTATAAGACATTGTTTTACATTCCATTACAATCACCATAATCCTCATTCTAAAAGATCTACTACAGTAAAATGAGAAAAAAAATGAAAAGATAGAAAAAGGAAGAAATAAAATAACTATTTGCATATGTTGTAACTGTCTACATACAAAGCCCAAAAGTATTAGGTAAAAAAGTTATTAGAGGGCTTCCCTGGTGGCGCAGTGGTTGAGAGTCCGCCTGCCCATGCAGGGGACATGGGTTCGTGCCCCGGTCCGGGAAGATCCAACATACCGCAGAGCGGCTGGACCTGTGAGCCATGGCCGCTGAGCCTGCGTGTCCAGAGCCTGTGCTCCGCAACGGGAGAGGCCACATCAGTGAGAGGCCCGCGTACCGCAACAACAACAACAACAACAACAACAAAAGTTATTAGAACTAGTAAAGTGGTCAGTTATAAAATAAAAATATGAAAACAATAGCTTCAATAAACCACAAAGGACCAGTTAGAAAACATAATTGAGAAAAATTCTACTCATAATAAGAATAAAATTTATAAAGTAGCTAGGACTAAACTTAAGAAAGGTACAGAACTAGAATAAAGAAAGCTATAAAATTTTGCTGAAAGAAATTAATACTAAATAAACACTATGCTCCTAGAATGAATTAGGCAAAGTTACTATTTCTCTCCCAAATTCCCCTAAAATTTAATGTAATTCAAGGGGCACATAAAAAATAAAACCGTAAAGAACTAGAAGAGTGAAAGAGAGGCATGGACATATATACAGTACCAAACGTAAGGTAGATAGATAGTGGGAAGCAGCCGCAGAGCACAGGGAGATCGGCTCGGTGCTTTGTGACCGCCTGGAGGGGTGGGATGGGGAGGGTGGGAGGGAGGGAGACACAGGAGGGAAGGGATGGGGGAACAGACGTATATGTATGACTGATTCACTTTGTTATAAAGCAGAAACTAATAAAAAAAAGAACTAGAAGAAGGTATAGCTGAATATATAATTTCCTCATAAAGAAGGTATTTCTAAACTTTACAGTAGCAAAAATCATGATTTAATTGACTGGTTTAATTAAATGGCGAAAACACCAAGCAAAATTAAAATGGTAATCAGAGAGAAAAACACCCATGAGACAAAAGACAAAACTAGTCTTCATATGCAATGGGCTTCTGTGTACCCATAAGAGAAAGATGAACACATCATACGAAAAAATGGGCAAAAGACATGGTACTGAACATTCCAGTCGCTGCATCCTTCCTAGAGAAGCTATTTCACCCACAGCCCCTGGACAAAACAGGCACCAAGTGCCTCAACCACCCCCGCCCAACCCTAATCTCAGCTAGCTAGACCAGAAGCAACCACCTAATGAAATGGAGCCAACTGACTGCTCACTCCTGGAAATCTGAGACACAGATGCCCACGGCACCTGGATGATGATGGGTATCTGAACTGAAAGGTCCTACTAAGAGTCAGGGCTGAACTGAGTGACATGGCAAACCAAAGCTAGGTGGTATAAACAGTTACAGAAAAGCAGAGGCCCTGCGGAGAGGGAGAAAAGGGAAACCCAGTAGGGAAAGAAAAGCTGGAATGGACATGATAGGAAGCAGGAACCCTCCCGTTCCTGTCTCTGAGAGGTCTGCCTGTCCTTCGTATTCTTTCCTTGTACATAAACCAGAGTGCCTATGACATCCATCCAATAAAACCAGCTCGTGGAGGTTTTGAGTCCCCTGCAATCAGAGCCCAGCCCAAACAGACAAGAGCAAGCAAGTCACAAAAAAAAGATAAAAAGATCAGAATTAAACAGGTGGGGAAATGCTCATACATATAAGTTATCGATGAAGCACAAGCTCAGGCACTCAGCTTTTTCAGCTATCAAACTGGCAAAGATAAAAAGGCACTGAGATAGTGCACCGCAAGGTTTAGGAAGAAATATAAGTGCTCATAGATTGGAGAGGGGTATGAACTGATAAGCTGTCTAGCTTCAGTAAGTCTTAAAAATATGTATATCCTAAGAATCAGCAAAGAGACTTTTAAGCGTTTATTTTAAAGAAATAATCATAAATATATACAAGAAAATTACTAAAGGGTATTTACTGCAGTGCTATTTATAATAACACAAAAGAAAAAGACTCAAAGATTATTTAAATCAGTGTTTCTCAAACATTATTCATTCATCACTTTCATGACTTTTGCATATCCCTGTACTAGAGGTACTGATTTATTTAATATTGTTCATTAAGTCAGCCCATGACTTTTATTTAAGCTACTCTTTCAACAAGTTTTTACTAAATGCCTACTATATGCCAGGAACTATACTAGGTGCTGTAGATTCAGTAATGACTAAAATAGACAAAAATCCCTGACCTGGTAGAGCTTACATTTAAGTGGGGAAACATAATAAAATAAGATAACCATATTAGTGACATGGTTAGGGAGAAAAAATAAAACAAGCAAGAGGAACATGAGGCTCGAGGGGGAAGGAGTTAGAATTTTAAAGAAGGTAGCCAGGTAAATGCTTGCTAGAAAGGAACCTTTGAAGACCTGAAGTTGGGGGGCTGGCCATGGGAGTACCTGGGGGATAAGCATTCCAGGAAGATGTAATAGCAAGAGCAAAGGACCCAAGGTGGAAGCATGCTTGGTATGTTCAAAGATGTGACAGAAGCAGGTGAGCAAGAAGAATAGGAGGAGATGAGGTCACAGAGGTAGGGGACGGGGACGAGGCAGACCATGCAGGGACTTGTGGGTTGGTGGTAAGGACTCGGGCTTTTACTCTGAGATGGGAAGCCAGCAGAGATTGACAAAAGACTGAAGTAGGACACTAGTTAAAAGGATATTGTCATATCCCTGGTCAGGGAACTAAATCCCATATGCATGCCACAACTAAGAGTTTGCATGCCACAACTAAGGAGCCAGTGAGCCGCAACTAAGGAGCCCGCCTGCCAAAAGTAAGACCCAGCGCAACCAAATAAATAAATATTTTTTTTAAAAAAAGGATACTGTCATAAACCATAGTGACCTGGATCATTTGAATCCTGGTGGCATCAGGAGTGGTGAAGAGTTGAATTAGGAACACATTTTGATGGCAGAGCTGACCAGATCACTGATGTGCTGGATATTGAAGACCTAGTGAAATCACCTAAAGAGCGAGGTGCTGAAGAGGGGCTGAGGACTCCCAACATCTAAAGGTCATCCAGAGTAACTGTAACCATGAAGTCATAGGTTTGATGTGTTGTTATAATTTTATAATATATATTAGAATATATAACCATTAACAAAACATGCTCATTCATATATTTCCTAAATTATTTCATGTGCCACCAATAGTGTCTGCACCAGACTTTTGGAAGCACTCATTTAAATAAACCTGAAGTGCACACACGCGCACACACACACACACACACACACACGTTGAAAATGCATATAGCAAAATGGCAACAGTAACTGATTTCTCAGTGGTGGTTCCTAGATTATTTACTTCTTTGTGCTTTTCAAATTGTCTTTAATGAACATATACTTTAATTCTATAATGAGACTCCTTTTTAAGTGGATGGGATTTTTTAATACACGGTTGACCCATGACAGCATATTTTAATAAACTGCTCAAATTCTGCTACATAAACGTCATCTAAAACATTACCCAGGTGAAATAAAACATAAGTATGCATACACAGACCTCAAGAGGTGTAGAGCCAGTTCAATAAAAATCAGAGTGGGCTCTAAAAGAAACTGACTGTGCCTCTCCTCTCTGTCCTCATGGTATATTGGCACAGGTAACTAGGATTCAGTGGAGGTTTTTAGGTCAACCCACTTAGCTGGGTTATCAAAGTGTCATTGTCCCTTACTCTCTATTATTAACTAGCAAAAGACCATAAATGTACACAGTAAATGAGACGAGACTAAACTTTAAGTGCTCTGGTAAAGCTCTGAGGTTTTCAAGTAATCCCCCACCTTGCTTAAGAGCTAGGATGACTCTCCTCTAACCTAATCAGATCCACAACTCTGTCTGCAAGACATTGTGCTGTACATCAGGCAAACAACTAATGGGGATGGGAGAGTCACTCTGGGAAAGACACAATAGAGGACTGTTCTAAATGCCTGTCGTGTTTAGACACGGCTCTCCCATCTCTCTAATAAAGAGCATAATTACGAATGGGTTTAAGTTGGCTCATGTATTGAATGAATCATATGGCTCAGCTAGTTAATCCTGTAATGCCATCTGACAAAGCTCACACATGGAATCACCTCACAGCCCTGAACAGGGCTTTTATTTCTAAAACAATATTTTGCTAATAACACTAGAGATTTAGTTTTGATTTCATGTAAAGCTATAGCTTCATGGTATGATCGAGAAACATTAAGTATAAAAAATTAACTAAAGGTCTGCATTGTTTTACCACTCTGGGCAAGAGAGAGAACGTGGGTTTCCAGGAAAGGAAATGGTCTGACCCTCCCTTCCTCAGTTCTTCTGCTTTCCATAAGCACTTCTGTATATTGGTTAAGTCTAATTATTCGATAAATGTGTCCCGGCCTCTTTTAAAAAAAAAAAAACTGAATGGACTTGGGGAAACTTTAAGAAAGTGCAAACCAAAGTTCAATTTTTTTTAATAATAATGTTCAGTAAAACAAATGTAAGCCTTCAGTGGCTGACAACCTATTTCAGTTAACCGCATTTCAAAAATGTTTTGACCCTAGGCCCTATTTGTTTCTCAGTAATTTCAATCTGTGTCTGAATATTCTACAAATGACCCAGAGGAAATGGGCTTATCATAGAAATGGAAAACTCAAAACCCACTTTAAAACAAACAGAAGGGAGAGGTCCTTGAAAAGGGAACTAAATCTCAAAACACCACTTCCTGCGCCCAGCTCTCTCAACGATATTCTAACCAGAAGAAACACAAATTCCGGAGGTTAGTCCATCAGTTTCTGGCATTGTTATTTCATCAGAGCATAGGCAGAAAAGACACCCCTAGTCCAAATACATTTTCTCCACTGAACTTTTATACACAAATCTAACTGTACTTTTAAGGGAAAATATTTTCTTAAGCACTTAAGAGAAAAAAGACCAAAAACAGTAGAGCAAAAGCTTTCCTCTTAAAAGATCCTTTGTCAAAAAGCAAGTTTCCCTGGCTTCTCCATCAACCCTCCAGCCCCCAGCATTAGCTCTCCACCCCAGGACCCTGAGCTTGGCTTTCCTCATACAGCTCCTGGCCCTTATAGCTGGAGCCTCTGTTTCGTACAGAAAAGCAAAGAGAGTGACAGGCTATGGCCAGCCCCAGAGGGGGCCTGCTGCAGGGAGTCACTTCCGCAAAGGGTGTGGGAACCAGAATTACTCACCTGGAGAAAAACAGTTTCCTAAGAAGGTTCTGCGGTTCCAGTGGTTCTGGAACACATCACTTTCCACAGCCATCACCTGCTGTAAATCAACTCAACACTGAGCCCAGAGTAGCGACGGGCTGTCTCCAAGTGTCTTACTCAAAGCAAGGCTTGAGCCTGGCTGTGGCCTCCGTGACGTGGTGATGGCCCAGCCAACGCACGCGGTGCCTCCCCAGCTCCCACAGTGCCTATGGCAGTGGACTGGCAGGCGCAGCAGCTACTTCCAACGCCCGGCGGCCGCCTCGCCCCACATCACTCACAGACAGCGCCGTGCCATCCTTTCGTAAAAACTTGTCTCTCTCTCCACCCACACACTGTTAAACTCCACATGACAATTTACATTATTACACTGAGGAACAAGACACTGGCTTGAGGTCAGCAGAAAATAATCATCCCATGGACCTTTAGGAATCCTACTGCTGATCCCTTTGTCCTCTAGATCTTGAACAAAATGAGCCTGCATTATTTCAAAGGAATGTGACTACCAAGTGAATAAACCAGAAGAACTTAATGAGAACTACCTTTTGCCTGAAAATGTCCCGCGATATCATGCTAACAGCTAAGTCACATGCCCCCAGTCACTCCCCCTGGGAGGGGTTGCTGGAGGAGAAGCTAAGCCAAAATGTCTTGGAACACTTGTGATAAACACAGTGGCCTCCCAGAGACGACCTGGGCGGTTGGTGTATATTTTGCTACTAAATGAACCCCAGTTGGTCTGCCAGGCTGAGGTAAACACTTCAGTGTTCAGGCCATAATGGTCTCTACTTAATTCCTCTCCATTGCCATTCAAAGCATTCAGGCAAAAACGACAGTTAATATGTATTAAGCACTTTCAATGTCCCAGGCATGGTTCTGAGAAGTTTACAGGCATTAATCAGCGCATTTAATCTTCATATCAACCCTATGAAGTAGGTAGTATGAACAAGTCCTCTTGACAGATGGTGAAACTGAGGTACGCGTGAGCAGGATGGCAGAGCTGGGACGTGCGTCCAGGCAGTGTGGTTCCATACACCACACTGTGCGCCACTGCTGTCTTGCCTCCCTGGGAGAGGTCCGTGGCGCCAGTGCAGTACTGCAGACTCACCAACAGTGGTTAGACGGGAGGCACATGGCAAAGACGCTCCGGCAGAGCACAACATATACGGAAGCCAAGAGGGGCGAATTCCTGTTTCAGTGTCATCGTTAACCATAAGACTCGGAGCAAGTACCTCACTTCCTTGGCCTCAGTATAGTCATTCACCTGCACAGCTCTGGGGGGTGCAGGGCTGGATGAATATCCCTTCTACCTCTAAAATTCCACAACAGTCTACTACACCTGATATGGTTATTATATTACTGTATGACATTTTAAAAGTAATAAACAAGAACCTAAGGAGGGAAGAGAAAGCAAAACAAGTCTCATGATTTCTGTTGGATAAAAATCAAGTTTACAACCTAAACTGCCTGGTGAACCCCTGGCCATGCCCAAGGCAGTCAGGTAGGACTCACACTAACTGGATGTCCTACTTGTTGGTACCTGTCTTCGTGCATGCTCATGGCACAGCACGGAAATGGCGTGTTCTTAGTGAGGATAACCCACTAAAGCAGCCCCTTGGAGGTGCCCAGGGTAGAGCTCAGTATCGCCCCCAGTCAAGCTTCGGACAAAGCAGGTCCACTTCCAACCATGTGATAAAACTGGGAGTTCTTTGTAATCCCTTAGTGAAAAAACAAAGTCTACTTACACACACACAAGCACACGAGTTTTAACACCCACTAGCATGGAGTAAGTGCCCTTACTCGCTATAAAGAGAAAGGGCTCCCTGGATGCCACATGTCAGCAAGAGAGGAAGTTCGGGCGTTGTCTGAACTGGGTAGGAGGAACGATGCTGGTGAGTGGGTGGGCTTTTCTGGGTTGCACCCAGACAGCTGATATCAACCAGTCATGCCCGGATGACTCAATTATGATGAAGGCCAAAATTCTTTGAGTTTTTCGAGAAACTCTCATCTGCTGCTACCCTCAGGAAGTCTAAGAGCAGGGCAGGCGGTCTGCCGCACCACCGGGAGAGAAGCCTTGCCTAACTCAGTGCAGGAGGGTAACAGAATGAATTTAAAAGCATAAACCAACAAAGGGTACCTGTCCCTTCCTTTGTTTAATCAGAACCTGTTCTATCTGTAAGCAGAGGACTTGAGACCAATGCAGGGGTAGAAAAGACAGAGCTGATAAAGAAACCTACCTACAAGTCACAGGAGCAGAAGGGTAACTGAGGGACCCCTCCTCTGCTGTTTCCAACAATACAATGGACTTCCCCATTCTTCTCCCATTTTAGCCAGTACTTGAAATTCTTAAGGCTCTCAGTAAGGGAGAAGTACCTAGAGTCCACTGCTGGATACTCAAGGAGACTTGAGCCGGCTGACTGAGGATCACCCCAGCTAGCGTTTAGCCCACAGCCAGGGTTCCTTTACCTAAACCACAGCTACTCTCTGCAGCATTACTGTGTGAATCCCCATAAACCCACAGCAGCTCGAGGCCACACAACGCCAAAGTTACATGCCTTTTTGTAATCCCTCTGTGTTGCAGAGACTGCTTAGAGGCCATCTATCAAAGGTAGTTTATTTATTTATTTTTTTTTTTGGCGGTACGCGGGCCTCTCACTGTTGTAGCCTCTCCCGTTGAGGAGCACGGGCTCCGGGACGTGCAGGCTCAGCGGCCATGGCTCACGGGCCCAGCCGCTCCGCGGCATGTGGGATCTTCCCGGACCGGGGCACGAACCCGTGTCACCTGCATCGGCAGGCGGACTCTCAACCACTGCACCACCAGAGAAGCCCTTATTTATTTTTTTTTAACATCTTTATTGGAGTATAATTGCTTTACAATGGTGTGTTAGTTTCTGCTTTATAACAAAGTGAATCAGTTATACATATACATATGTTCCCATATCTCTTCCCTCTTGCGTCTCCCTCCCTCCCACCCTCCCTATCCCACCCATCTAGGTGGTCACAAAGCACCTAGCTGATCTATTTTTGACATAAAAATGCTCCCACCAGGGGCTTAAGTGGAAAAAACTTTTTTGGTTCTTCACAGCAAGCGGATGTTTTGTTTAGTCTTCTCTTAAGATGAGTTAGACCTCACAAAAATTGTGTGGTGTTACTTACACAAAGACTTTGTTAATATTCAGTCAATGAGAGCTCTTCAGCAAAGGTTTTAGATATAACATATATCAGAGAAGGAGGACATTCACTAAAGAAAGTCTGGTACAATGTGAAGGCACAGAAGCCTTCCTCTGATGTTCCTTTTTGCCAGAGCATGTGGAACCAGGCACGGATTTCACTCGAGCAGAGAACCATAAATTTTCCTATTATTCTAACTTTTACCAGGAGATATTCAGTTTCCGTGTTGGTTTTTCCACTGTCAATGCACCTCTCTAGAAGACTATGTCTCTGCTACAGTTGTTAATAAAAAAATAAAATCAACAGAAGGATTATAGTGACCCATTACTGAAAGTTAATCTTCTACACAGCCAACTTCCAGCATGAGGAATCAGAATCACCGTACCTAAAACTCTGAGCAAGAGAGTCAGACATTATTTGAATTTCTTTTCTTTTTTTCCCTTTGTACAATAAAGAGGCATCAGGAAGTTTCTTCTGCCTGGAGGGACACCTGCAGACATTCTGTATCTGGATCTGTAGCTCTTTCCCCTCTTCTAATAATAGCTTTGAGATATAACCTCAGTCCTCACCTAGCATCCCTGACAGCAGGGCACCAAAAAAGGCAGCAGGTAGAGAGGAGAAGTAGAAAAGGGATGAGCATGGGACACTGTCCCTTGTTGCTAACTGAGCTTTGAGCTTGGTGGGGTTAACATAAAAGGCGTGATAAAAGCAGAGGTACATGCGCCTCTGTGGAAGGACCTGGCAGTGGCGGTGACAGCGAAGACACTGATGACAGCCAACATCTCCGGCACACTTACTAGCTCCAGGCACTGTGTCAAGCACTTCATAAGCATTATATCTCAACTGATCCTGGTAATGCCTCTAGAAAGTAAGTATTACTGCGACCTCTTCAAAAAGGACAGAAAGGAGGGTTTTTTGCCCAAGGTAACACTATCAGGAAATGGCCAAGTTAGGCTGTGAAGACAAATCCGCTGGTAAAGAACCAGGTTCTTAGCCCTACACACAATTCTATCCATTGCACAGATAAAGTTCTGGCCCTAAAAGAGGTCCAGCAGTTAGCTTGATGGGATTACAGATGTTAACATAATCATAGGAAGGCTTGCATTAATACCCTTTGAATCATAGAAACTACCCATAATTATCTAAGATCTAAATCTACACAGGGAAAAACTACAAGAGTAATTATTCTTAAAATATGAAGATATCATAGAAAGAAAGTAAAGGAATGGCCCTACTTCAGGCCCCTGAGAATTCTAGAGGATGAAATTTTCTACAGGTTGATCTCTCCCCTATTCTTTTTCAAGCACATACAAAAAATCCGAGGTGGATACACTTCTGTCTTCCCTCAGAAACTTGAAAACTCTAGGAATGACTCCCTGGGGCTCGAGCACTTTTCCTCTCTCTAATTCAAGGCCTTACATGTAAACAACTTAAAGTATGCTTTATCTTGGCTAAATATAATAACAATTAAGACTGAATCACTTCCACTGAAAAGGCACTCTGAAGTCAGAAAATCAAAACAGAACACTGGATGCGTCTGCAATTTCAGCCACAACCCCTACTCCCCCTCAAACAGGATGGGCTGCTTTCTCACAGAAAAATAAGATTTATTACCAGAAAAGTTAGAGGCACAAAAACAATAACGTATAAGGACCTGTGCACTAGCATGGTTCCTCTGCAAGAGAAGAGTTTAATCAGGAGAAAAACAGGGAAGTCAAATTCCAGAATCATCTAGTCTGCACAGCATTTACTTTGGGTATAAAGAAAATGACATCATTACAGGGTTGGGATCTGAAACAACTGTTCCATACAAAACCAGCTACAATGCCCAGTTCATTCCAAATCGGTGGGGAAAGGTCTGCACTCAAATCTAAGAATGTACAGCCATGGAAGGCTCAAAGCACACCATATGAGTTCACAAACTAACCTAGATTTTCTAAAACCTTGTTGCTTAAATAAAGTTTTAACTTGAGGGTAAGTTTGTTCTAAAGGTAAAAAAAAGCATGAGGTAAGAATATGATATTTAGTAAACTAGAACATTTCCTCAAAAGTAAATAGCATATTGCACTAATACCATTCTGATTTGAGACTATACTAGTTGTAGGTCCTTGGCACATGGAGGCAGACACCACCTTGGCGGGGAGAGGCCGTCACAGCAGGAGCGAGCCAGGCTCACACAGTCTCCTGGAGCGGACACCTGGGGCCTTCGGCAGCTGCACCATCCCACCGACACAGTCCTGCTTGCGGTACCAAAGTTAGTGACATAAGCGGAGTGGCAACTCTCTCCTCATTCATCACTTCCAGGGGCACAGAACAGGGTTTCAGGGGACAAGTACTCCAAGCTGAGAGGGCTCTGGAATCACCACATCAGCACCCTGTCAGTTGTGCCCGTGGGATGGCTGGGGGCTCCGTGAGCCCTCTCTCTCCTCTCCCTCCCTGTTGCCCACAGGTGAAAGTTGCGAGGTCTCATTACTACATCAATTAGAAAATGTCAGAGGAGAGAAACTCAGATGAATCAAACTATCTCCCTGTCTAAAAATCTGACAGGAGAGAATACTAAAACTATTGTTTTGAATAAAATAAACATATATAAATGAAATCCTTTATAACTCCGTTGACCAACAGCACAGATAACTAAATGCCGTTGTAATGACCTCCACTCGTACTGATCTCCTTCATCTAAGTCAGTGGGATGAGCCTCAATAAAAGAATTCTCCAGGACTGGGAAGAGTGAGATCCTTCACCGAGTTGGGATGTATTTTAAACAAGGTAATTTGCCAACTCTAAAGTTGCCCTGTAGTACTGAAAGAATAAGGATAGGAAAAGGAGATGTTCAGATCCGATCGTGACCAGAAAACATGCTAGGTAAGCCATTCAGTGCATGTGCTGGGCCTTACGGATGGAATACAAGCGTTCTGACTGGCACTACCATTAAAACAAGAAGGCAAAGGCAGACAGTTCCCTGGAGAAGCACGGCTGTCCCTGCTAAACCTCCCCTCGAGGTTCAAAGGCACACGGGCTGGGGGACGAGTGCCCTTGAGGCTTATGTTGAAGGTAAACAAAAAAACAGAAAGAGGGAGATGGACAGAAACGTTTCTGCCACCCCTGGAGGGAGACACTCCTCGTGAAGGACAGACAGTTCAGAAGTTCCCTGGCCACAAAGGAACAACTCAGACTGGGCGGCCTCTCCTGTTCCTGGGCGGCTGTACTCCTAACTGGGCGCCTCAGGCTGTGACACCTTGATAAATAAACACCAAAATCCGCACACTGACCAAAGGCACCATCAACTGTAAGACGCTCTGTGGTAACTGGGAGTTAGTGCTGCACAAAAATTATGAGACAGCCTCTGCCCAAGGAGGTTGCAGGCTGGATACAAGGCGTCTGCACAAGCTGGCTGCTCCTTGCCTTTTCCCGCACGGCCACTCCCCTCCCACATCCTGCAAATGAAGAGGAGGATCTCAAGCTCCTGGCACATTGGCTCTGGAAAAAACCCTAAATACTGCCTGCCTAGCCCAACTCCCCCATTTTAAACATGAGACCAGCTCAGAAAAGAGTAAGGGGGCTTCCCTGGTGGCGCAGTGGTTAAGAGTCCGCCTGCCGATGCAGGGGACACGGGTTCGTGCCCTGGTCCGGGAAGATCCCACATGCCACGGAGCGGCTGGGCCCGTGAGCCATGGCCGCTGAGTCTGAGCGTCTGGAGCCTGTGCTCCACAACGGGAGAGGCCACAACAGTGAGAGGCCCGCAAACCGCAAAAAAAAAAAAAAGAGTAAGGGACATGCCCGGAGTCACAGAGCTAATGTGAGGCACGAGAAAGCCCAGGCTCCAGATGGTCACATCCACGCTTCTTCAGTTCCAAAGGGAGAGAATATGTCCCCTAAGTGTAGGCCTGCAACATACACACACTGGACACTGAGACTCCAGAGAGGTTTACGTGGACATTTACCTCCTCCATCCTGGTTTCATTTCAGCCGCTGGGGCCCACACTTCTGCCTTCATGTGAGAAACAAGGACCCTCTGATAAGGGGCGGAAAAGACGCAACCTTTAGTGCCTTACTTCAGCCAAGAGAAGAAGAATTAGAGTCTCCTACCATCTCTGCACTCGCCTTCCTAGAAGAGGAGCATTTGGGTTTCAGAATAAGTATTTCTTCCCAAGCAGTTCAGACTGAGGAAGGGTAACGAGTGGTTGTTGCTTTCATGGAAGAACATGCAGCAAGTCAGGCTGTGCAAAGCCGCCCAAGAAAGTCAGGGAAGCGTGGACCCTGCTCCCTCGTGCGCCTGCTTTCCGGCCTCCCAGCCGGCCCGCGACACACGCGGTGCTCAGCCCTGGAGTTCTTCTACCCGCTCCACTTTTCAACCTGTTCTTGTATAGAACATCCTAACGGGTCACAAAGAGCTAATCTCGGGAGCCAGAATTGGTACGATTTCATAGAGCCAAATAATGAACTTTTTGAGTTGAGAATATGCTTCGTGAATTGCTGAATCTAATCTCATTTCCCAGATGAGTAAAGGAAGGCCTCAGAGGGAGGTTAAGAATCTGGATATGAACAGAACTATGGCCAGAGCCCGCGCCTCCCAACTCCCAGCACGACGCTCTTCCTACGGCCCCCCAGCATCACCAGCAGACACGGGACAACCTCAGAGGCCCACCCTGCACAGACGGGTCGGGAGGCAACCCCTGGGCTCATCAGAGTCAGACTGGCCTCACGTGTGCAATGGCCACGGCAACACGGCAGCTTTAAAGGCCTTGTCCATCTGTGCCTGTGGAGGCTCAGCAAGATGGAACGGCCCTGAAGACAGAGGGAAAGGAAGCAGGAAAAGAAAATACGCCATCAAGAAAACAGGTGAAAAGAATGGCATCCAAGCACAGAAAGGACAACCACTGGTCACATAATACATACAGTACTGTGAGAAAAAAATATCCCTAAATCCTGTCACTTCCTTTATAATGACACTTTTAACCAACTTGGTGTACAGTTACAGCAGACTGCCATCCTCAGCTGTTTTCATAACTGAGTGCAACGCAAGATAAATATTACTTGTACACCGGCCAACCCTGGGTGGATCGGGATCCTTACCACACCCTGGGCGGGGCAGGCCCACCCTGGGCACCCGGCCCAGCTCCTGCAGATGGACTTCGCAGCCTCCCAAGAAGACCCAGCACCACAGGAAGGGCTCGGCTGACTCAGGAGGGGCAGCTCCCCAGGAGGAGAAGCAGGGCAAGATGACACTTCACACGCTGCACCGAAGCTGCCTGAGCTGTGTGTGTGTGTGTGTGTCTGTGTGTGTGTCTGTGTGTGTGTGTGTGGTGGTGGGTATCTGCTGTTTTGTTCAACCTAAATTTCCCAGTAAAATATTTTGTTAGTAAAAATGTTTTTCTCCTTTAAAAAGAAGAGGTTACTTTCCAAGGAATGGGTTGTGAAATCCACACTGCTTACCAACTGAGGAGCCCAGGATGACAGAATCCCACAGCGAAGGTGGGGCCGTGGACTCGGCAGTCTGTCGTTAGGTTAAATGCGACAAGCGACATTCTTCGGCTGTGTTTCAGGTGGAGACTTTTGAGTTCCCTCGTTTTTAAACTTCAGAAAATGCTCAGCTATGCAATTTCCATGGTGAATTCAAAGTCACAGCCAAGGATGGGACACACCAGCTTCTCGAGGTCAAGATGCCAGAAAATTCAAGGCAAAATCCACCTTATACCAACTTCTTCCTTAGGTTCACTCTCCATTACCTTTTTTTTTTCTGGATTTTTGAATTTTATTTTATTTTATTTTTTATACAGCAGGTTCTTATTAATCATCCATTTTATAGATATTAGTGTATACATGTCAATCCCAATCTCCCAACTCATCCCACCACCACCACCCCATGGCTTCCCCCGCTTGGTGTCCATACGTTTGTTCTCTGCATCTGTGTCTCTATTTCTGCCATGCAAACCGATTCACCTGTACCATTTTTCTAGGTTCCATATATATGCATTAATATATGATATTTGTTTTTCTCTTTCTGACTTACTTCACTCTGTATGATAGTCTCCACATCCATCCACGTCTCTATAAATGACCCAATTTCATTCCTTTTCATAGCTGAGTAATATTCCATTGTATATATGTACCACATCGTCTTTATCCATTTGTCTGTCGATGGGCATTTAGGTTGCTTCCGTGACCTGGCTATTGTAAATAGTGCTGCAATGAACATTGGGGTGCATGTGTCTTTTCTTTTTTTCATGGCTGCCACGGGACTAGATTCTAGATTCTGTACCTGTAAAAGTTACCATTGGCCACATATGTTTGTTGGGTTTTTTTGAATTTTATTTTATTTATTTTTTTATACAGCAGGCTCTTATTAGTTATCAATTCTATACACATCAGTGCATACATGTCAATCCCAATCGCCCAACTCATCCCCACCTCCCTGCGGCTTTCCCCGCTTGGTGTCCATATGTTTGTTCCCTACATCTGTGTCTCAACTTCTGCCCTGCAAACCAGTTCATCTGTACCATTTTTCTACGTTCCACATACATGCGGTAATATATGATATTTGTTTTCTCTTTCTGACTTACTTCACTCTGTATGATAGTCTCCACATCCATCCACATCTCAACAAATGACCCAATTTCGTTCCTTTTTATGGCTGAGTAATATTCCATTGTATATGTACCACAACTTCTTTATCCATTCGTCTGTCGATGGGCATTTAGGTTGCTTCCGTGACCTGGCTATTGTAAATAGTGCTGCAATGAACATTGGGGTGCATGTGTCTTTTTGAATTATGGTTTTCTCTGGATATATGCCAAGTAGTGGGATTGCTGGATCATATGCTAATTCTATTTTTAGTTTTTTAAGGAACCTCCATACTGTTCTCCATAGTGGCTGTATCCATTTACATTCCCACCAACAGTGCAGGAGGGTTCCCTTTTCTCCACACCCTCCACCCTCTCCAGCATTTGTTGTTTGTAGATTTTCTGATGATGCCCATTCTAACTGGTGTGAGGTGATACCTCACTGTACTTTTGATTTGCATTTCTCTAATAATTAGTGATGTTGAGCAGCTTTTCATGTGCTTCTTGGCCATCTGTATGTCTTCTTTGGAGAAATGTCTATTTAGGTCTTCTGCCCATTTTTGGATTGGGTTGTCTGTTTTTTTAATACTGAGCTGCATAAGCTGTTTATATATTTTGGAGATTAATCCTTTGTCTGTTGATTCGTTTGTAAATATTTTCTCCCATTCTGAGGGTTGTCTTTTTGTCTTGTTTGTACTTTCCTTTGCCTTGCAAAAGCTTTTAAGTTTCATTAGGTCCCATTTTTTTGTTTTTGTTTTTATTTCCATTACTTTTGATACTCTCCATTACCTTCTAAACCTGTTGGGCATGTCCCCACCTCCAATCCTGACCTGGCACTTAAATAGATATTGATCTGCTTGTTACAAAGTTTATGGTAGGCCAGTATGTGAGACCCCAGCCTTCAGAATTTAGCAAGAAGTGTCAAGTCTTGAGCAACAGAATCTTCACTCACATTGCAACTGGAAAGGTCTAGAGCAGAGATAATTCTTGTAACACACAGTCACACACTCTGATCATTCAGCCAGTCACAGACAAATCTGCGTTCCTCCTACCAACCACTGCCTTAAAAGCCAGGAGTGCTGGAATTCTCTAGGTGACCTATTTCAACCAGAAGGACAACTCATGAGTCTCTAACAGCTGCCTCATCTGATGGGTCCCCCAAGGGACTCACTAGAGATACAAGTTCCAGCGGTCAGTGACTGTCTCCCCCTACCTGGGCCAGTCCTGAGCCTTCTGATTTGTAAGCTGCAGAGATAGTTTTTAACTGTCTTTTTGTTTATCTTTTAGCAGGAAAACACTGAAGAAATACAAATGTTTCCCTGTCATTCTGTCACCCAGAAATGCAGTCTTGTCCTGGGAAAGCCAGACTAAAATTTCCACACCTGCTAGATGTGCTCCTCTATTCAACAAGATGTAGACAAAGAACTTAGGAAACCAGGATGGATGAACAGCACTGAGAACCAAACCACAGCAACGCAAACATCTCGCACACACAGCCTGGCCAAAGGCCCTCCCTGCCCCAAAGGGATCACTGTCTCCAGCTCCAAGAAATTCATTCTCCATTTCTTCTCCTGGTGGCATCTCCATTTCAGCTGCCAGGGCATCCTTCTTCTCTTCCCCTTCAGGTTCTCACAGCTCCCATAACAACAGGTCTGAGACAGAGAAGCCCTAATCAAAGGTGACCAGTTCTGGATGAATACAAAACAAACCAATGTCAAGGTCAGTGGCTTATGGGCAGGACAATTTGCTACTTACCCTGAACACCCCATCACCCTTTCCACATTTAGGGCTCAAAAGTTAACACAGCATTCCTCAACTTGCTGTTCACAGCCTCATTACTCACTTGTCTTATCTTTTTGAAGATAACTGTCCCAAGTTGTTTAAAAGCGGAAGCAGAAATTGTTCAGTAAGATGATGGATACAGCAAGGTTGAGGAAAGACAGAAAAAGGAAGAGAATCACCATTTCCACGTCAAATACAAATGTCTTAAAGATGAGGACATGGAGGGATCAAGAGAGGAAGTGACTGGGTCTCAGGATCAGTAGCAGAGCTGGGCCAACGGAGGTGCTCTGGGCCTCAGTCCCCAGTGTCTCCCTGGCTGAAAAGCAGGGCCTCCACAGAGGACCAGCTGAATCAACAAAAGGGAGTGGCTTGTTGAAGAACATTCTGAGCGCAGAAACTCTGTTGCCTGCCCTGCTTCTGAAGACAGGCTGAAGGCATGCCGGGACCACTCGGGAGCAGACGGGACACACGATACTCACAAGGAGGTTGGGTAAGGTCACGGACACCAAACACTGAAGGGACTTAAAGACTCCACAGAGCACTTCGCAGTCTACCTGGCACTGTCACGTGCACTATTGTACTTCACACCTCACAGTGGTCCCATTTTCCAAGTAAAGAAACTGAGGACCAAAGAAGCTCCGCCCCGGCTCACAGCTGGTAAGCAGCCGGGCTGGCAGCTGAGCCCGTATCTTCCAAGCCCACACTCAGCACACCTCTCTGACGCTCCCTCAACCCAACGTTACTCATGACAAAAAGCCAAACACAACCGTACGCCAGTGGGGTGACTGAACCACACCCTCAGGCCAGCTACACAATCACTAATATCCCTGCTGGAACCCAACACAGGCTGTGCCTCCCTAGAGTGTTAGGACTGGGCATCTTCAGAGCAGGGTCAGCCCTGGCGTCTGCTGAGAGAGGCCCATGGCTCACTCTCCTGCAGGAACTCTGGCCTGATGGCAGGAACCACGGTGTGGCTGCAGCTGGCCCTGTCGAATGCACTCAGCTCTGGTGACACAGCCCAGCTGTGCAGGCGGGCGCCCTCCAAGGGGCTGCTGAACACTCCAGCGCTGTGCGGTATAGCTGTAGGGAGGAACCACGCTTCAGGGGGCCGGCAACTCCGAAAGAACTTCCCATCGTTTGTGCTTTCACACTGTAAGGCAGTTTAAAATTGGTCCCCAAAGAGCCGCACAGACCATGCCTTGCAAGGACACCCTAGGAACCATCAGGAGGTCCCTTCGGCAAAGTGGGACCACAGGGACTTCAGTTTGAATTGTTACCATTGGCACATATTCCTTTTGTATTTTTGAAAACTAGTTCAAAATTAAATTTAAAAGCTATAAGGATTAGCTGCACTGGAAAGTCATGCAGGCAAACAGAAACTGACTATTTAAACTATCTTAAATTAAACAAAAGCTTTAGAAACACTAATCTAGACATGAAACCTTTATAAAAGCAAAACAGGGGAAAAGAGACTCATTTACAAATTGTATGATTTTTCCCCTCATAGTAATGGGAAAAAAATAGAGCAATTCTTAAAGGAGCAAACAAATTGTTAGGCATTTTCACATATTTTATCTCATTTAATGTCCTCAATAACCACGGAAAAAAGACATCACCCACAAGCTATAGTCCAGGAAACAGGAGCTAAGGAGCTTCGCCCAGCCACTAACTCCTGGAGCATGAAGACAAAACGGGCCAACCTGTGAACATAGAAAAACCCAGTAAGAGCGGCCACCACTGCAGGCAGAGCACGACCTGCACCTACAGGAAGAACCAGAAGGAGCGGCCAGGTCCCGACAACGTTTCCACTGCACTCCCAGTGTGGGCTACGTGGCCCCTGTGCGGCACGTGAGCGCACAGCGCTGTTCTCCCCGTTCAAAGACGATGAAACCAACCTTCACTGAAAGGACTTGAGCATAAAGACGTTTTCACAGTGTTGATGGTTGTGTACCAATCCACCCATCTTCCTCCCTCCCTCTGTGGAGCCTTCCACAAAGGCTCCATCTGAGAGACGACCGGGGGAGGCGGGCAGGACGGGGCAAAGGGGCCACAGGCGCTGAGGAGGCACCGCCTGGAACCCCGGCACGAAGAAGCCCTGACGCGTTGACTGTGTGCGCGCGCCCACAAGTCCATGTTTGTGACCGCCAGTCTACAGGCCCAGGCCCTCTCACGCCTGATGTAAGGGAGAACGACGTAAACACAGTAATAGCCGTGCTTTCTTCACACTTGCTGAGCTCTGACTAAGGCAGGAGAAAGGCTGCTGAACTCGCCCACGCACTGCACCTCTGTTAACCCTCACAACCGCCACCCCGTGTTCGCTCCGGTCACCGTTCCTACTTCACGTGTGAAGAGACTGCGGGTCGGGGTAGTGAAGTAACTCACTAGAGGTCAAACGGTAAGGAACGGAGGTAAAACTTAAAGCGCTGAGACTATGACTCCTCAGCCCAGGCTCATACATACTCACCAACACACCAATTACACTCAGCTGACTACCCCAGACATCCAGGCCCTGGGGTTCTCACCGGCCTTGGGGTGTCCATGAACCTTTTAACTCCAAGCATCTCAAGAATGGAAGTAATATCAACGCACTGGCTCTGGTCCTTCTCCACCACCTGACCCTAGAGCTGCCCAGCATATGCCCTGGCCTGAACGTGAAGAGAGACCTTCCCAGAGAGAACTGTGGAGCTCGTTCCCTCAGCTCCAGATAAAAACTCCCTTTACCTTTTTTCTTTAGATAACTGACTAGTCTTTGAAGTTTCAAAACCAACGCCAGATTCTAAGACAGATCATGTCTCTACACTAACAGCACAGCCAACTTCCCTTTAGAGCAGTGATACACCAAAATAAGAGTGGGAGCCTTGCGCAGCAGTCAGAACGGACTCCACTGAAATGACAAAGCTCAGGCTGGTGACCTCCCGATGCCCGAAGTTTAGCAGAAGGCGGCCGGCACCACCCTGGGTGCAGGAGCGCTGAGCAACACCTGCTGGCCTCAAAGGGTAGCACAGCTCCATCAAGGGAGCATCTCACTGCCCAAACATCACAGCCCCGTACAAATACACCCTCCGCACTTCGGACACCCTTGTTTAGAAAACAATATACAGGAATTATCATTTTCCTGTTTCTTCTAAGACTTTCTTACAATGTTTTTCACTTGAAATAAAAGTTTAAAGTCCAAGGAATTTTCTGTAAGTACAATCACACATAATCCAGCACTGTCTGGGACCAGACAAAGAACATAAAGTCAATTCCAGTTACCTTTGTCAGCAAACAGCCTGCCCGTAATTTTGTCACGAATACAAAGAACATCCTCTGGTCCCATCTGTTTAGCAGAACTTCATCATCGGCGAGGGCTCTTTCAATGCATTTCTACAGCTGCTTCCTTCGGGAGCGCAGGCTGCTGCGCCCTGACTCGGCAGCGACATTCTCCCAGAACGCCACTGTCCCCTCAGGGCTGCGGGGCGAGAACTTGGAGGAGCTGAAGGAGTCCTTCCCCTTGTCCCGCCTCCCCTCTCCGCAGGCGGCCCCCCTCCAAGAGAGCTTCAGAAGTTCAGATCCTGGGAAGCCACGCATGACCTCATAAACCTCCAGCTTAACTCTTTAGAAGCCAGGAGGCCAGCTGACTACAGGGAGAAAGGACCACTGTGCTAGCTTATCTGGAGTGGTTGCTGCTTTTGTGAGAAAGAGAGTTTGTCCAACATCATTTGAAAAAGAAGAAAAAAAGTGCTAATCTCAGCATTGTTTTTCTTAAGTAGCACTACAGTTTTTGAGGTCCTACTTTTAAAGACCATCATTTCCTACAGCACACACATTCTGGCTATAAGGGAATGGCTGAAATAGGCAATAAATAGATCTGATTCATTTATATTATATAAAATTCACCTGTGTTAAATTCACACCTAATTTTATGTGATTTGTGTTTTCCTATTTTCTAGTTTTGTTTCTGTTTCTCTGCTATCCTTAAAGGAAAAGACTCATTTGGCCTTTTGTTCACACCCTGCTTTAGACGGCCAGAAGTGGACAGGCAACACTCACAGCTGTCAGACACAGGCAACAACTGCCACCAAGGCATCTGAGAAACTGGGACCTACAGGACTTGGGGTGGGGGGGCGGCGGGGGGGCGGGGCGGACGGAATGGACGCGCACCAGGCCTAACTAATGGATAACAGAGTCCACATCAGAGCTCCTGAAGGGAAAGGAGACTGGTTTCGCTTCATTTTTTTCCCATGCTTTCTCTTTAAGCTCCTGCTATTTTTGTTGGGATTTAGGACTTATAAGGATCAGGAGGTAAAATAACTAAAAATTACTTTATAAACAGAAGTAGATAAAATTCCATACTCTCAAAGAAAATGTAATATGCCCTTTCAAGAATGCCTTGGTTCACCCAGAAAATGATTATAACTTACTGTCCAGCAATTTTATACCTAAATATATATTTAGCCTAGAGAAACTCTCCACATGTGCACAAGAAGCCACTAATTAGAATGTTCACTGCCATGCCATTTAAAATAACAAAAATACAAGACAGCCAAAATGTTCATAACTAGGCAAATGGGAAAATTAGTTACAGTGTATATTCACGCAATGAATATTATTCAGCAAATAATTAATACACTAGGGCTTTATGAATCAGTAAGAATGAATTCGAAATGTTAAGCAAATAAGTGAGTTACAAAAGGAAACAAGATAGCACTTATATAAAGTTCAGAAACATGTGAAAGAATACCATATATTGTTTATGGGTTCACACCTATATAGGCACAATACACGCCCACAGGTCATGGTGACCTTTAGGAAGAGAACAAGAGAGATGGGACCACAGAGGCACTGGCTGCAACATTTTATTTCTCAAATTGGCTGGCGGGATGGAAGGTGTTTATTAACTTTTACACTTCTGGGTGTGTCTAGGACGTGCAGAAGTCGTAAAAGTCAACTGCATGATGACTGCCTTTCAGGTGGATTCAGTGGCCTCAATCTAGAAAATTAACACAACAGGAGGCAAAGAGATCAATAAACCCTCAACTCCCCACTCTCAAGCCCCCAATCCAAGCAGCTGTTCCTAACTCTGCCTCCACCTGGAAAGTCTCCCCCGGCCCATAACCGTGTCCACACGCCCACCAGGTCCTCCAAAGCCCACGCTGGCGTAGTCCTGGCCTCGGAACCTTAGTGCCCCACCCACTAGGCCCTGTTCCAGAGTGATCTGTGAAGTTAGCTGCCCCCTCTTTGGGAGACATCTAGTACCTAGTATAGAGCAGCTGCTAACTGAGTTCCTCATTCAACAAAAACTGGGCACCCAGCATGTGCTGGACTCTGTAACAGAGGTTCTCTGAGTCTTAAATCTAAACACTTGTGAAGTTCACTGCCCAATAGGACGGACAGGCTCAGACCTAAGTATAATATCATACGATGAACCCTAAAATAGTTGCTAAGTGAATGGAGTGTGAATAATGCACGTTTATAATTTTGTTTCACAATAATAATTATTCAATACCTCTTAATTTCTCTGTACTAAAGATTTCATATTACTACTCCTGACTAGAAAATGTTACCTTTGTGTCGAGGTGCAGCTGCTATGTAATTATGAAGAAAATAAACTATCATTAAAACTCCTCACCTTCAAGTAATCTAAGGCTCTTAGAATTATTATTACAGATAAACAACATCCTAAGTTGATCTGACCATGGTACACTCACAGCAGGTGACTTTGAGGAAGTTTTAAAGAGAACAGTTCAAGCAGTGTTATTACTGATAATAAGAGCCAACATTTTTTGAGTAATCACCAAGTGACGGTAAATAACTATCCCTTTTCCCAGATAAGTAAGCTGAGGTTTAGTAGAGATAATTCACAAAATATGAGCCAAAGCAGTCTGACTTAACCCACACTCTTCACTAAGAAACCATAGTTTCCTAGCAGGAAAATGGGTCAACCTCTATATTTCTAGAGCAGTGATGGGCACCCTGTGGTCACTACACCAAAGGTGACACAAGAAATCATTTCAAAGTTCACAGCCAGGGCCACTCACTTTTATGAACCTCTGTTAAGAAATTTCTCCCTGCCAGTAGCACAGTGACATATAACAGGCCTGGCCGCCAGCCCCCCACCCCCTGAGAACAGGGACTGTCTTACTCAGCTTTGTATTCTGCCTTTAACAGTTTCCGGTGCTTCTCAAACTTTAAAGTGCTCATGAATCACCTGGGAATGTGTTAAAATACACATTTTGACTGAGCAGGTCAGGGATGAGGCCTGCATTACACATTTCTAACAAGCTCAAAAATGAGAGGCTGACAACTTAGGCTGACCATGAGCATCTTTCCACGAAAAGCTTCTGAAGCTGTCACTGCCTGGGTACCACCCTCGACCAGCAGAGTCGTAATCTGTGCAAAGCGTGGAGAGTGCCTCCTAATTCCAGCTTCAGAGAAAAGTGCCTGGGGACAGAGGCCCAAGCACAAGGGCATGAGATGCTGTCAAGGCATTTCTCTAACATTTAGACGCTAGATGGTTTAGATGGAGTTTACATTAATCCTCATTAGCATGCATGAGAAAGATTATGTTCAGCTCGCCTGGCACCATGGCCCTACAGTACTGAATAGCAGGGCTCTGCTAGGAGCTTGTGCCAATTTAATACAGTTTACAGGAAGCGTCTAAGACGCAGGGGAGAAAAAGAGAAACAAGATTAAAGCACTGGAAACATACCCATTTGGGGCTCTGATAAATTGGTACTTCTATGTAAAAGACTTTCAGAGAACTTTATTTGGAGAAGGTCTCTGTCTTTTTTCTTCCCCAGCGGATCAATGGATAACGTTTCCCATCCAATGTTGCAAGTCTTGTGTTAAGTGACCTCTGCTGAGAGAAAACGTTATTGCTTCCTTTAAAAGTTAAATATGGCACTGATATATGAATAGAAAGATTGCTGCATCACCCTGACCAGTTAAAATAACCGCCAATCCAGTTTTTATTTAGAGCTATGATTCTCCTTGTAATGACATGTAACTCCAACGTCCTCTATCATTTGAGGGCTTGCCATATAGTCGTGGATGAAAGATCACTCACTTAGCCAGCACCCCACAGCACTCTTCACACCAACATCCTGGGCACTACTTTGTATGTCTTAAGGTTTAAAGTACATAATTAGAATGCTTCTGGGAAACCCTGTTTCAAATCCAGGACCACTTCCTGAAGTCATCACCGACTTATACAAGAGACCCCAGCAAAGAGGGAGAGGCCAAACCCCCAGAACCAGAGCCAGGCCTGCCTGAGAGGACAGCCACACTGGCTCCCTGACGATCAGACACTGCTGGGGACTGAAGGCGAGCACCGAAGAGCCGCCCGGGAACTCCCGTCAGAGGCCTACGCCCTACCCAGGTGGCATCAGAAAGCCGCACGGGCAGCACCCAAGGGCTCCCGTGTGCACCTCTCTCCAGCCCGGCCTCACCCGCTCCTCACCCTCCCAGAACTCACCGCGAGCCTCCCCTCCAAATGGTGACTCGAGTCTCTGCATATGAAGGGTCCTCCCTCTCCTCAAATCCAATCTGGGTAAACAGAACCCCCTGGGAGGTGCCCGCCTACAAACCCTGCTGCTGCCCCCAACTCCCGCTGATTGTTTCCTGACTTGGTAAGTCATCCACACTGGAAATCTCACAATCACTTTGATGCAGCCCCCATGTCCTAGATTCAAACACTAACCAAATCCTTGCGTCTTTCCTGCTTTATCGGGCTTTTTCTTATTTATTTTCTTATATTCCTTAGACTATTACTCAGACTACTGCAAAACTCATGATAAAAATACATATCCACAAACTAGAACTTAGCAAATTCTTACAACAGAACTGTACACTGGGTGATAAGGTTATTTCCATTTTACCAGTAAGGAATGGGAGCTTCCTAGAAGTGAAATAACCTACCAGGAGCAAGCAGCCAGTAGAGAGGATGATCTGGCCTCCTGTCTTCTGATCCCAAATGCCCATATTTATGCCACCCCACCACCGTACATTGAATTTGATTCAGGACGTCCAGTACCAGGTGTTTCAGACAGCTCAGAGGCTGACCCAGGGCCTGAGCAGGCGGTGGACTGGCATACAACTCTTCTCCAGGTTACCACTGTTGTTCGTATTATCATTATTTTACAGTTATCTCCTACTACATGCTAGGCATTGTGAAACCACTTGATTTTCTATTCTTGATTTTTTTTCACTTAATCTCATTTGCTTTTGAATAGGTGTTATTCATTCCATTTTACACTTGGAAAGGTTCCCAGATTTTCTGTAACTTACTCAAGATCACACCCCCAGTAAGTACCGGAGGCAGGATCTGAACCCAGATATGACCGGCTCTGAAGCTAGGAGAGCCCCTGCCCTCAGCAATGAGCAGGGGCTCCTTTGCACTTAAGAAAAAAAAAATCATCATCACAACTGCTTCAGGAAGCTAGAAAGAGAAAAATGAGAACCTATCTTCTACAGAACAAGTTTTAAAACATGAGAGAAAAGGCCTGAAGAAATCACCAGAGCAGCAGGAATGAACCTGAGAGGCAGGAGCTCCCCACCTGGAGGACACAGGAGGTCAGTCAGATCCCCCAAAACAAGTTCACAAGATCAAGGTCTTTTCCTGTCACCAGCTTAACTAATGTCACATGATTTTAATATTTTACATTATACTAAAATACCTGCAGGGAATTCCCTGGCGGTCCAGTGGTTAGGACTCGGCACTCTCACTGCCGGGGCCCAGATTCAATCCCTGGTTGGGGAACACAGACACCACAAATTGCATGGTACGGCCAAAAATAATAATTAGTTAATTACTTAATTAAATACCTGCAGGTTTTAAGTTGGGATGTCAAAATATATTTGAAATCGCACTTCAACAAATTTCTCTAGGTACTAATCTTGCTTCATGTGACTTTTCCTAGACAGAAAGACACTAAAGAAAAAGAAAAACAGGAAGAAAAAAGATACTTCCAATGTCTGCACTTAATTTGCGAAAGGGGAGAAGGCAGAAAACCCGCGACTACCAGCTGGAGTGGACCCAACTGCGCGGAGCACTCCCCAGGCCAGGCGTCAGAGCTGCACACAGACGTGATCCACCCGCTCTGCGGGGCTCCTCGGGATCCTGAGCGCTCTCCGAAAGAAAAACTGGGAAGCCGAGTCGTGGAGTATACGTATCTGCTACACCAAAAATGTCATCTTAAAAGGCAGTTGTGTGTATTTCAGAGAATCAAAAGAGAAACTCCTGCCACATGGCTGTATTCGCTGTCCCTTTTCCCATCTGTCCAAACCCAAGCTCCATAGAAATAAACAATATTCAGCCCTGCTAATGGTCACAGTGACCACATTTGTGCCCTGCAGGCTTCAGGTCAGGACTTACTGACTGGAGCTGCAGTCTTCTGCTGATGGGCCGGAGAGGGAGAAGCACCCAGACACAAAGGAACCCATTGGCCCTGGGTGTCTGTAAGTCTCTACTGATCCTTTCTAATTTTGGAGCCACGTGACTGGATTCCACACAGCACCGCTGAACCCGCTAGCTAGCCTCAGTACTCTGCAGCTGGACCACCAAGGGAGGGGATGCTACTCTGTGCTCCTTCATTAAACTATTGTGGTACATTCACAGGGTGAGCTACTTCCGGATTGGCATGCGGCTCTCTGGTCAACATCAGTGTTCAGAGCACCTGGGAGAATTTAACTATTCCTGCCAAATTGATTCCAGGATCTTAAGAGGTGTTTTCAGCTTATAATAGCGATCTATTTGATACTGCAAAGGTACATAACCCTTTAAAAGACAGAGTCAGGGCTTCCCTGGTGGCGCAGTGGTTGAGAGTCCGCCTGCCGATGCAGGGGACACGGGTTCGTGCCCCGGTCTGGGAAGATCCCGCATGCTGCGGAGCGGCTGGGCCCGTGAGCCATGGCTGCTGGGCCTGCGCGTCCAGAGCCTGTGCTCCGCAGCGGGAGAGGCCACAGCAGTGAGAAGCCCACGTAATGCAAAAAAAAAAAAAAAAAAAAAAAAAAGAAAAAGACAGAGTCGGCACACATACTCTCTACAAACGTCCTTTCCAACCCTATTCTAGAATATTACAGATTTGAAGTATTTTCTTCTTTGACTTAAGTGGAGCTCGGTCCCGCTCTGGCCACAAAGCCTGGCTAAATCCAGGCCTGGGAGGTGCTCCTGAGAGGGAACTAAGGTGTGCTGAAGTGCCACAGGTCCTCCTCACCCTCCCCAACCACTCCACCTTTCTTACAGGAAGCAACACAATTGAGAACAGTGTCATCCTGTGTTCAAAAGAAATCACTGTCAGATACCGCCACTAAAATAATCTTTAAGGATGTAAAAGCATATACGGATATAGAAAAGTATTTAAAAATAAACCTAGGCAATGTCAAGCAAAAATATTTTTTGTTTTGAGATCAAAAATAAATAGTCTCTGGAACCTGACTGCCTGGGTTCAAATCCTGGGTGGGCCACTTACCATTTGTGTGACTTTGAGCAAGTAACTCAACTGCTCTGGGCCTCAGTTTCCTTATCTGGAAAATCAGAACATTAATGTTCCTTTCTCTTAGCTTATTATGCGAATTAAGCA
Organism: Hyperoodon ampullatus; assembly: GCF_949752795.1. Taxonomy (NCBI): domain Eukaryota; kingdom Metazoa; phylum Chordata; class Mammalia; order Artiodactyla; family Ziphiidae; genus Hyperoodon; species Hyperoodon ampullatus. The sequence continues at coordinate 2,530,062 of NC_136933.1, forward strand.
CCATGTCTTTACTAAAGAAAGAAAACCTATGGAATACATATGATGCATAGGACATAAGATGGTGTTTAGAGACAACCTAAAGTAATCTTATAATACTGTCTAACACTTTATACATCAAAAGCAGTACCTCAATAGGAATGGGCTTAATTTTCCTGGTTCAAGTCCAGCTAGAATCAAAGCAGCATTATCAGCACAGATTAGTCTTATCATTCCCTTCCCTTTGTGCTTTCCTCAGAGTTCACTTTATCCAACACACTCAGACCCCCCAGTCCACTGCCAAGGAAACACGAGAGACCAGTGAGTAGAGGTGGAATGCTAAGCACGTGCACTTGTTTTATTTATCACTTCTGCTGTGTTGTTTTATCACAACATTTATTAATAAATGAATTTTTTCTCCTTGAAGCCTAACACTTTGGCCTTGAATGCCTAACAGATGGGAGTCAATCGGGGTGACAGTTGTGCAGTCAGCGTCCTAGTCCGGACTTCCTTAACAGACTCAGTACCTCTATCTACTCCTTACCTCTGCAGAGGGATGTTTTAATGCAGAAGAAATTTTTAAAAGCCTGATCATTGATTACATTAAAAAAATTATGGAGACAGGTTTATTAACAATTTGGGAATTTTTTCCCTTTTTTTTTTAACATCTATCTTTACTGGAGTATAATTGGTTTACAATGGTGTGTTAGTTGCTGCTTTATAACAAAGTGAATCAGTTATACATATATATCTGTTCCCATATCCCTTCCCTCTTGCGTCTCCCTCCCTCCCACCCTCCCTATCCCACCCCTCCAGGCGGTCACAAAGCACCGAGCTGATCTCCCTGTGCTATGCGGCTGCTTCCCACTAGCTATCTGTTTTACGTTTGGTAGTGTATGTAAGTCCATGCCACTCTCTCACTTCGTCCCAGCTTACCCTTCCCCCTCCCCGTGCCCTCAAGTCCATTCTCTACGTCTGCGTCTTTATTTCTCTCCTGCCCCTAGGTTCTTCAGAACCAATTTTTTTTTTGTTTTAGATAACAATTTGGAAATTTTTTTCTAACACCAAACACATACACCAACAACAACAACAACCACCAGCTCTACAACTACCAACTCATGGCCTATGGCTCCATAAATATATGGCATGAGAGAAATTAGATCAAAAGAAAGAATACAGATATGAAACCAGGCAGCCTAGAACAGTCAATGTACCTGGTCTAGGAGTCACGCAATTTGAATTCTGGTGCAAGATCTGTCACCAGGTAATTCTATCCCACCCAACTGGGACTCAGATTCTTTACTGTAAAATCGGGTTGTCTAAGTCCCCCTTTAAGCTGGAAAATATCATTATTCTTCATCCCACGATTCCTCTGGTGCTACAACTTCTCCAAAGCACCAAGAAGGCAGAGAAGGTAGAGAAAAATATGAAAATTATTCCAGATTCCCTAAAGTTTCTTAGAATGATTGAGCCCATCCTAATTTTTAACCATGAATCACCAAACAAAAAACCTCCTCCACCTGTAACTGCTTATTATCTTATGCCAAGTCCAAGAACACAAATGGCGTGCCCTTGCCAAGCTGGTCTGTCCACATCACTAGCAGTGCTCAAAGAAGGGTGAATGACCACCGGTCAGGAATCATGTGGACAGTGCCAGAGCCCATCTCTAACATGCTTCTCATTCAGTACTGGAATTCGGTCTCATGGCTGGGCAAGATCTCATGGTTTGACAATGCAGGTAACACAGATGAAACCTTATCTCAAGTTGGCCTGAAGTATACCACTGTCCACATCTGAGATGCTAAAATACTATAACCTACCCCAACACTCTCTCTTAACTACCCAGCTCTGCCCTACTAATGACTGGCACTCACGCTGGCCCCAATGATGGCTGCTTCCTATTCTGAGTCTGCAAACCACACCTTTGATAAACCTTTCACCTTCCTGTTCTGACTTGCTGATGTTTATCTCTTGTCTTTACTTACTTATCTTTCCTGTGGCTTCCGCAGCAAAGCCTCTCAGCCAAAAACAACCTCAGGTCCCCAACAACTTCAACTCACTCCAGAAAGTTGGATTGAAATTTCAATGAAATTGTCTGCATTTTACCACAACTTACAGTTACCCGAGATGATGGTGAAACTAAACAACTAAAGTAGCACCATCCACCCAGGGACACCCCCCTCTCAAGGATGTCCCCTCAGAGACACCCCTCTCTCTGGCCCCTTCTAGAAACACCCCCTTCTCAGGGATGCCCCCCTTCCCTCAGGGACACCACCTCTTAAGAGATCGGGTATAAATGTGGGTTTATCAGCCAGTTCTGATTCACACATTTGCTCCAGCTTCTACTTGGTACCAGGTACTGTGCTAGGTGCTTTAATCTATATTAACTCTTTAAATCTCATGGCCACACAGCATACTAAGTATCATTAACCCCACTATGCAAATAAACAAAGGGGGTTTCAGAAAGAATAAGTGGCTTGTCCAAGAAATTCAGACCAAGGTCTTCTGCTTCTGAGAGTTGTGTGATCCAAGAAGACAACCAACATCCATGGTCTATTTCACATGGAAATGCATAGCTGCAACGTTACCATGTGCCAGTCTTGAATGTGCTCATCCAATGAACTATAAACCTATAAACTGCTTATAGGAAACACTTAACATAGAACAGACTGATCATAAAAAAAGACTTATTAGAAATTTGTAATATGGGAACTTCCCTGGTGGTGCAGTGGTTAAGAATCCGCCTGCCAATGCAGGGGACATGGGTTCGAGCCCTGGTCTGGGAAGATCCCACATGCCGCAGAGCAACTAAGCCCGTGTGCCACGACTACTGAGCTCGCGGCTCTAGAGCCTGCGAGCCACAACTACTGAGCCCACGTGCCACAACTCCTGAGCCCACGCGCCTAGAGCCCGTGCTCCGCAACAGGAGAGGCCACCACAATGAGAAGAACGTGCACCACAACAAAGAGTAGCCCCCGCTCGCCGCAACTAGAGAAAACCCACACTCAGCAACGAAGACCCAACGCAGCCAAAAATAAATAAATAAATTTATATATTAAAAAAAAAAGAAATCTGTAATATGTATACTGACTTTTAAAAGAAAACAACCACTGACATTTCTTCATACAACTTTAAAATAGTTTATCCCCATTTAACCGCCCCTGCACCTCCCCAAACATGTGAATTGACACATTTTAATTCAGGAAAAACATATTAATACTAAATTCATAAAATGATTAAGAAGTTTAGCATGCTCTGCCCACTTATGGAGATGCTGAAGGACAGGTAAATGACCCTAGAACGATGAATAACAAGAGATGAAATGCTGGATAATCCACAAAGAGACAGGGAATCACTAAATGACAGGTACAGCACATAAAACCTACATAATTTGTGATTTTGTGTTCTAGGGAGACTTAAATCCGAAAGGAGAGAGAGAAAATAAGTATTTATGGCGTTAACCAAGGGATCAGCTCTACCAAGCACCCATATAATTAGATCCTCCCCCACCATCTCAGGAACACGAAGACTTCCCAGCAGAATGGGACCTCACAGAGCAAACGGCCAAAAGAGATTAGAGTGACCATCAAATCCAACACCCTCAACTTACAATCAAGGAATCTCTGGCCTAATCAAACAACCTGCCCCAAGTAATCAACCAATGCCAGTGGCAGAATGAAGGCCAAGATCTCCCAGTGTCCTTTTCCCAGCACCAGGCCACTGCTACCAAAGCTGCATCATGGGAACTAATACATACTCATCACCCACAAATATTTGTTCAGGATCCAATTTACATACGGTAATATAAGAAATACTGCCAAATAGAATGTCCACAGGTTGCCAATTTGGCAAACCACTAAATTGTACTCTACCTGCCCCCAAAACCCAAATTACTTTTCACTCACATCATTCACTTATATCCACAGAAACCAGCCAAATGCTTTTCAAATATGTTCCACAGTCAGATTTCCCAAAGAAAAACTGCTACAAAAACCACCAGCACAAAATTAAGAGAATGGGACCAGTACCTTCCCCAGAAAGCAATCTCTGGGGTGCCTTTCGCGTAGGTGGAGTTACTGGAGCCACTCAGCCCACTGGTGATCCCATCAGAATAGCCCATCACTATTCCACCATCTGCGGAGATGCTCAGGACGTCCTGCTGTCCTCCCACTGATGTCCTCTCCAGGAACTGACCGCCTTCTTTAATGCGCTGTTGTATCATTGGAGTGAGGGGCACTTCAAAGCTGAAATAGCTATCAGGCTCTGAATATAAAGTCTCCAAGGACTCAGCACTGTAGTATAAAGACGTGTTGTCCAAAATGGTTTCAAACTGGGAGCTGTACACATCAGTGGAATCCTCTGCACAACCGGACCCAAGGACATCATCATCTCTGGCCTGAAAGGGCTCCTCTTGCTCAAGAATCCTGGAAAGCACACAAAACGGACGAATCTCAATATTAGGTTATTTTTTCCCCCTCCAACCATAGAAAAAAGGGAACATTCTATAGAGCTAACACTTGTATTCAGTGGGCTTATGTCAATACATTTGGGAAGGAAGATATCGTAGAAACATATTCAGGCTGAAAAAACTCTTTAGCATACGTATGCTATGCTACCCTCTACATAATTTAATAGAGTTTTGAACTAGTTCCTAATATGTGAATCAGGTCCAACGAGTATTTGAATAAAATGTTAAAATATTAAATTTTCATCTAGCCAACTAAACTCCACAAATCCAAATTAACAGCTACTATCATCCTTAATTTTAACAGAAAGAGATCATTAACAGGTAAATGACCTGTTAGAAGATAAATATATTGTGTAAACTTAATGGACTAAAAATACACTAAACTTTCATCAGTCTATTAATATTTTCTGATTTAAATAAGACCAAATGCCCTCAAGAAGATAAATATTCTATAATCCAAGGGCTGTCCCCTGGTGATGACAATAAGACAGCACTGCAGAGAGAGTTCAGGTCCAGAAACAGCCAGCCAGTAAACGACCTTTAAAAAAAAAGAGCCAACAAACGTGTTTACTACAAGGCTAACCAAAACAGTGACAACCTAGAAAAAACGTACAAGTTAATATACGTGGGGCGTTCATTAATTAATATGCAGCATGTTCTTCAAATATTAAAAATGAACATTAGAATAACTAAATAAAATTTTAAAACTCAGTAAGAGAAGGAAGACAAGAGACAGAAAAACATGGAGCTGAATCTGGATGTGCCAATTACTAGCTGAGCCTCAGGAACAAAACAGAAATAGGAATAAAGCTACCTGGTAGGTAACCCTCATTTCTAGGTATTACCAGGATTCACATTCAACAGTGCAGTTGTCTCTGCTGTTTTTAAATTACTGAAGGCCTACCCCACACCAAGTACTATTCTGGGTTCTACCTCTAAATGGCTCCTCAGGGCACTCGCAGTCAAACAGGAAGCTCAGGAGGAGGCCCCTCCTGACCTCTGCTCACCTAGTTCCCACCTTCCCCCGGGCCCCAGGCTCCAGCCACACGGGGAGGAGGGCGGGCCGAGGGTCACATCTTAAAAGGCACCTGGAGGCTCCTGCTTCGCAGCGTACAGGACGCACGCTCCATTAGCGACAGCTGTCCTCCTTTGCCCAGGTGGTTCCCTCTGCCTGGAATATCCTCCTCCCCATTCTCTGCTGGGCAAACCCGTATTCATCCCTGAAGTCTCAGCATAACTATCACTTCCACAGAAAGGCCTTCCCCAAGCCATCAACCGAATCAGCCTCTCTCCTGCATTCAGACTATTCTTTCTAGGGACCTCCCTGGCGGTCCAGTGGTTAGGACTTCACCTTCCAATGCAGGGGTGAGGGTCTGAACCCTGGCTGGGCAGCTGGGATCCCACGTGCCTCGCCTCGGGGCCAAGGGGCCAAAAGGTGAAGCAGAAGCAATACTGTAACAAACTCAATAAAGACATTAAAAATGGTCCACATCAAAAAAAACTTAAAAAAAAAACAAAACTATTCTTTCTAGTATGTCTCCCTTCTCCTTTACGGAACCCAGCACAATTAGAGGTCCCATCATTATTACTGTGTTGATCTTCAGAAGTAAACTCCATGAGGTAGTGACCTCAGGCCATGTCTATTTTCCACTGTTTTTTTTTTTTTTTGCCCTCGCCGCACAGCTTGCATGATCTTAGTTTCCCAACCAAGAATGGAACCCATGCCCCCTGCAGTGGAAGCACAGAGTCCTAACCACTGGACCGCCAGGGAATTCCCAGGGCCATGTCTATTTTGAACATTCCTTTATGCCCAGCATCTCTAGCCATATCAAGGACAGAGCAGACAACTGAAAACCATTTGTGGAAGGACAGGAAGGGAAGGAGGGCGGGAGGAAAGGAGGAATGAATGAATAATCTGCACAACCACAGAAGTGCACAGCCCAGTGGGAATATAATTACCGAGCCACGTGCCACATATCAGGGCTCCTTTTGAGGGGAGTCTGGAGATTTTCTGTGTAGGGGGGGATGGGGACAGGAGGGAGAGGAGTCCTGACAGCCGTCCTAAAGGAGCATCTCTCCGTGGATCTGTTAGTTAACTGTGGAGAGAACGCATCTCCTTACACCAAATAAACAAACAAAACCCTTCAGGCTTGACACAGATGTTTTCCCATGTGAACTACCACAGGTGAAGGACTGACGAGACGGCACACATTTGAAATGACTTTGCCAAGAGGAACACTCTACAGTCAGACTACAAGCAAAGGAAGTGAAGACAGATGGGTATGGCTTCCATTTTTCCAGTCTCTCAGCTGGTATGGATGCCAGAAATGTAGGGAAAGACCAGGAAATACCATATGATGCCAAGTTTACTCATCAGGGCTGTAATCAAAACATGCTGCTTGTGAGAAGGGAGACCAATGTGAGTGCCATGGAAGAACTGAATTCTGACCTCCTGATCTCCTCTTTCAACCTAGAAAATTGAGCCAGCCCAAACCAGAGCCTCTGTGTTCCTACATGTATAAGGCTGTATGCAGGCAACGGTGCTGCACCCAGAAGAAATGCCTGAGTTAGGATGTAATGACTACAGGATGCATCAAAAAGAGTTCAAACCTTTCCACATTGTTAAAGATAATCGTGGGGTATTTAGTTACCTTGATGTTGGAGAAGTTGCAACCTGTCAAATACAATAAAATATCAGAAATGGATTCACCTAGAGTTCACAGTCTCCCCATATGGACAACTTGATAACAAGACCACTTTAACATCTCAGAACCTTAGAAGCAACATAGCTTACAGTCACTTCTCTTCCATTCTGTGGTAAACAAGGACCCAGGATATTGTGAATCGAGTTTTCACTGGCATCACAGACAGCAGGATACTATGTGAGCTCACCTTTCCCTGTCTCTCTCCAATTCAGGTTTCGTCCCAAGATGTTCCTTGTTTTCCCTTAGGAAGACTTCATCCTCTCCACTCTCAAGAAGAGGCTCAGGCAGAAATGGCCCTGAGCCAGTGGCCAGCCTCTCTGAAGGAGCTCTCCGGGTGTCATCCCAAACACTCTCAGTTAAACCAGCTGAATCGCACAAACCAGCAGATGAGACGAGATGGCTTGGCACTTTAGAAAACTCTTTGCTTTCAGGAGGGGTTGTCCTTTCCAATGATGTCTGAAAATCCACAGGTTGCCATGTCTCTCTTTTCTCCCCTCTTGTCCACAATATTTCCACCCCTTGAAATTCCACATGTTTGACCTGGCCTGGGCGTCCGGAGGAGCTGCCTCGACCACACTGCTCTGGGTGCTCTCTCCCCTGATCAGGTCTCCTCTCTTTTAATAAACCAGCACTGCCCACTGAGCTGTGGGTCACGGGGCTCCCCACGGAGGATGCTGGACAAGCTGGCCCCTGCACATGGACAGCCCCCTTTCTCCCATTATTGGCTCTTAGGGAAAGCTCTGCTTGAGTTTCTCCAGTTAATAGTGCAGTCAGGTCCTCCTGGATGCTCAGATAAAAACTTTCCTCAGTTGTAACTTCAGCTGAAAGAGGTATATCGCGTGACTTTTCTCGGCCAGCAGGGAACAGTGTGTTGGCTCTCTGTGTTTTATGACTGGCAGTGTCTGGCTCTTGTTCCACCTGCTGAACTAAAAAAGTAGAAACCGCATCTCCATCCAGTACCTTTGTAGCCTGCAGTGTTCCTGAAACTATTCTGGCTTCTGTGGCCTTCAGGGCTGAAATCAAAGAGTCAATGGGTTGTAAACTCTGTTCCTTGAGATGACTCTGAGAGGGGACCTCTCTGACATCCTTTGGTCCTCCGGTAACACTGAGAAGCCCAGAGGGATGGCCAGCAAGAGACTGGACCCTCTGCTGCGCCTGAGGGCAGCACGGCAGAGACTCGGCATCAAACTCGAGAGAGGCTCTTAGGCCTTCTCCACTTTCTTCCATGGTCCCATATTCTGGAAATTCATTTGTGACATTTGGGGGGAGTAAAGTGCTTCCTCCATGATCACCTAGAAAGAGAACAGAATGGACACATGACTTGTTCTGAACAACAGATTCCAATGTGTGTTAATAAATCTCCACACGCATTAAGCACTCAGTCATCCTTATGTGATCCTTTCACCGTCTCCTGCCCCCACCTCTGCAACACTTGCTTCTCATAACCCTTCCACTCAGCTTGCACGAGAGTACCCACAAAGGTGTCGGCACAGACAGAGACAATCTAATGACACACGCCCTATTCAACCCTGCTTCTGATGAAGTCCCACACAGGCAACTCGGTTGCTGTATATGCAAGAACTGATGAAAATAAGGATATGTATCATTTTCCAAATACCACTCATGAAATAGCAACTAAAGTATTTATACTGGGCACAACAACAAATAGTCTTACAATCCAGCCAACGATATCTGTGCAGTGCAATCTCAGATGGAAGCCTCAGAAAAAAAGATACGATCTCTTTAAAGTGAGTAACTATTCTTTTGGCTGGAAGCTTCCCCTTCACTGTTGGATTTCAGTGTGGGGGGGGGAATGCTTTCAGAACATCCCTGGGGAATGAGACTGAAGTCAAAATGGAATAGGAAACTTAATACGTTAAGAAAGATCTCTGGATCCCAACTGCATAAAATTTAAATGGTATCGTATGCAGAACCCCAATATATGAAGCAGTAAAAACAATTAGCATATATTTACTATGTAGGATCAAATTTACATCCTTTTCTTATTAAAATGGCAGTCAATGAGAAAAATGAAGACATTCTGATAAACAGAATTTTAAATTGAGGATTTATGGATAACAGTTACAGTCCTATCACCCCAGGATCCAATTTCCTTCAGAACCTGGTTTTGGTTACTTTGTATTGAGAATATCCTCATCTATCCTGGAAATGTAGGGTCCTCACTTGGACAACTTTATGACAGAGGACACCTGTTGTTTTTGTTATTGCTTTTAAAGCATTGCCAGCTACCACCTTCCTATTCGGTGAAATGTGTGATGACTGAATACATACAATGAAATGACATGAAAGACTTGATTCCAAGGCATGTACAAAATGAGGTAACTTGGAAACATAAGTTAATGTATAGTATCCCACAGTGTGGAAAATCTGATAAATAATAATACATCTAAGAGTATATTCAGTTTCATATTTCATTTTTGAAATAATTTGAAATATATTTTTAAAATTAAATTTGAATCAGTATTGATGGAATCCAAGAAGCACTTCTCTGTGATTGTAGTATTGATAATACCTTCACAAGACAGAAGAGGATGTGGCTTGCTTGAAATCTGAGGAGGAAGCAACTTTCAAACCCTGATTTTGAAAAAGAAGACAGTTAAAAGCAATAAAGATTCCTCTTCCTGTGGCACACTGACATTTTAAATTTTTCAATAAAGACTGTGATAGGACTTTTAAGATTCAGTTGTCTTTAATATATTCACAAAATTGTGTGACCATCACCGCAACCTAATTCAAGAACATTTTCATCACCTCCTACCACCACCAGAAAACCTATATCCAATCCATTAGCCACCATTCCTCAGCCCCTGGTAACTACCAACCTACCTTCTGTCTCTATGGATTCACGTGTTCTATTTCATATCAATAGAATCACACAATATGTGGCATTTTTGGTCTCTTTTTCCACCTAGCACAATGCTTTCAAGGCTTATCCACACTGTACCATGTATCAGAACTTCCTTTTATTGACAAATAATATTCCATTGTATGGATATACCACAGTTTCTTTTCATTCATCTGCTGATGGACATTTGTGTTACTTCCACATTTTAGCTATTATAAATAATGAACATTTGTGTACAAGTTTGTGTGTCTACATTTATTTTCAGTTCTCTTGGGTATATATCTATGAGTGGATTCTGGGTCACATGGTAACTGTCTCTGTTTATTGTTTGGAGAAACTGCCAGTTTTCCAAAGCAACTACACCATTTTACATTCCTACCAGCAAAGTCTGAGGGTTCTAGTACTGCCCATATATTTTATTATAGCTGTCTTAGTAGATGTGAAATGCTATCTCACTGTGGTTCTGATTTTGCTCAATATCATTAATCACTGTGGTAGTGATTAATGATATTGAGCATCTTGTCACATGCTTGTTGGCCATTTGTATATCTTCTTCAGAGATATATCCATTCAAATTCTTTGCCCATTTTATAATTGGGTTACTTGTCTTTTTATTATTGAGTTGTAAGAGTCCTTTGTATATCCTGAACAGAAGTTCCTTATCATATATATACTTTGCAAACATTTTCTCCCATTCTGTGGGTTGTCTCTTCCCTTAGTTGATGGTGTTTTTTTGAAGCACAATTTTTTTAAATTTTGATAAAATCCAACTTATCTATTTTTTTATTTTGTTGCTTGTGTCTTTGGTGTCATATGCAACAAATTATTGTCTAATCCAAGGTCACAAAGATTTATTCCTTTTTTTTAAAGAGTTTTACAGTGTTAGCTATTACATGTAGACCTTTGATCCATTTTGAGTTAACTCTTGTATATGGGGTAAAGTGGAGCTCCAACATCATTCTGTTGCATGTGGATATCCACCGTCCCAGCACTACTGTTGAAAAAAACTATTACTTCCCCCACTGAACTGCATTAATACCTTCGTAGAAAATCAACTGACCATAAACGTAAAGGCTTATGCCTGTACTCTGAATTCTATTCCTTTGAGCTAGCAGCAAGTATAACACCATCTTGATTACTGTAGCTTTGCAGAAGTAAAATCAGGAAGTGTGAGTCCTCCTACTTTGTCCTTCCTTTTCCAGGTTGTTTTGGCTACTCTGGGACCCTGGCATTTTCCGTATGAATTTTAGGATCAGCTTGCCAGACAGCTGAAATGTTCATAGAGGCTGGGATGAATCTGTAGAGCGCTGCATCTTAACAATATTCCTATTAAGTCTTTTGATCCATGACTATAGGATGTCTTTCCATTTATTTAACTTTCTTTAATTTCTTTTAACATGTTTTTGTTTTAAATGTACAAGTTTTACATTACTTTTGTTAACCTTATTCCCCTAAGTATTTTCTTTTTGATACTATAATATGCAGAAATTTTTTCATTTTCAGATTATTCACTGCTAGCAGATATAGAAATACAACTGGTTGCTGAACTTACTATTTAGTTCTAATAGCTTTTTTGTGGATTCCTTAGGATTTCCTATATACAAGATCATGTTGTCTGCGAACAGAGATAGTTTTACTTTTTTTCTTTCTAATCTGGATGCCTTTTATTTCTTTTTCTTGCCTAACTTGCCTAACTGGCCAGACCCTCTAGTACAATGTTGACTGGAAGTGGTAAGGGCTAGACATCCTTGTCTTGTTCTGGATCTTAAGAGAAAGCTTTCAGTCTTTTACCATTAAGTATGATGTTAGCTGTGGGTTTTTCACAAACACCCTATATATCAGGATAAGGAAGATCCCTTCTACTCCCAGTTTGTCAAGTGTTTCTATCATGAAAGGGTGCCAAATTTTGTCAAATGTTTTTTCTCTGTCAATTGAGATTTCCATGTGGGTTTTGTCTTTTAATCTAGTAACAGTGCATTACATTAACTGACTTTTATATACTGAACCAACCTTGCATTCCTGGAATAAATGCCACTTGGTCATGGTACATAATCCTTTTTTATAAGTTGCTAGATTCAGCTTTCTAGTATTTTTGCACCTATATTCATAAACAATATCGGTCTGTAATTGTCTTGTGCTATCTCTGGTTTGGGTAGTAATGTGGGCTTAACAAAATGAATTGGGAAATATTCTATATTGGCATTTGTTTACACCTTTTTACACTTTTTTAAAAAACATTTTTCATATTTTACACTTTTTAGGCTTTTAACAGTTTTCTCTTCCTTAATAATTCAGGGGACTTTAATTTCCTCCATAGTTTAAAAGCTATAAATTTATTGTTAAAATGCAATGAAAGAAAAAAAGTATAAAATCCAAAAGCATGGGCTTTTTTCTTTAACTTAGTAAAACAGCTTAAAATTGTTAGAGAAGAACTTAGGTCACAGTGGGAAATATTTCCTATAGATTTCATAATGCTTTTATCTAAGTTAGAGTATGCCTTTACAAAAACATGAGGATCACAGAATATAAAACTGCAAAAGTCGAAGGAATCAAAGAATTAATTTGGCTACCTAACATAATTAGCAAGAAAACAGGCTCAAAGGAATGATGTACTTGCCAAAATGATACAACAAACGAAAACCAGAGCTTATCTATTCTACCTCTACTAAGCTTTACATCCCTCCCCTGCCCTCCATCTTTATTGGTAGTGAGATACCCTAGTATGTGTCTTCAATCTTTTCCCTGAAATTTAAAAAATCCTCCGAAATGGTTAGCCAATGTCCAGCCTCATTTCCTACCTCATTGTATATACAGTAATCTTCCTAAAACAAAAACTTCTGTTGCTCTCAGCAGTTCTGCAGTGCCCACAGAATAAAGTCTAAAGTTCAAACCCCTTCATCCAGGAGTTAGGAGCCATGATCCGGTCCCAATCTATCTTTCCCATCCACTCTCTCCTTCTGTCACTCAACTCCCTTTTCAAATGTGTTATACCATTGCTTCTCTAACTGACGGATGGAGCAGCACAGGAATACTCTAAAAAGGTTCTCTCTAATATATACCAGAAATTAAGTTAACACTCTGAGCTTTTTACTCCTTTGCCTATGCTCCATCTCTTTTCTGCATATGACATACTTTTTCTTCTCACCTCTACATAATCAGATTACTTTCATCTTTCAAGCTCTAACTCAAATCTCCTTTCCTTAATTAAGCCTTCCCGTAATCACCAGCCCATGCAAGAAGACACCTCCTTACTCATGTCAAGAGAATTTTATCTCTGTATTACATCTAGCACACACACATGAAATAAATTAACATGATTTTAGCTCATATTTTAAAGCCTCAAAAGGCTACAGTTTTTAACCTATCATGAAGTGCTCTAAGAAAACTGTCCAAAGTAACCACTGAAGCCAAATGTATATTTAACATCACAACATACTACCATGAAACCCATTCAACAAAAGGAAGAAAAGTTAAACTTTATCATTTAAGAACCCACTTTGTTCTAACAGTTTAAATTGCCATCTATAAAACAACCACTAAAATAAACACTGGCACACTGGCCCAAAGAAAAGTGAACACAAAGAAATCAAGAAAAGGGACATCAAAGAAATCAAGTAATTTCTCCACCCCATGTCTAATACTTTTCATTAAGATGTACCGGCATTAACTGTGGGCAAATGCCTGTGATGTCTTGATACAACAACTTGGCATCTGGTCAAAGACAGAGAGATAACGGGAGAGGGCAGAGAGCAACCCCATGTGGCAGGTAGCTTTACTATTCCAACCAGTTCTCCGGCTCTGAGTTTACCGTTCCAATAAGTACTAGTCTAATCAGTTTTATTTACTGTTTAACTAAATAAGGAGTGGCATCAACCAGGGGAAGTAAATGTTCTGAGAGGTAAATGAAATGATGTTCAGTAAGGTATTTTAGAAGAATTAAAAGTCAGAACTAGATTCCTGGTCTTTCTGTTTCTCAGGAGTAAATTCCTAAGGAAAACTAAGAGGCATCTGAATTGTCAAACTGTCATTTCTAATAGCATAATAAAGAACAAAAAAAAATCTTCTAGTTGTAGGTTCTCGGTAGAAATAGCCTTAAATGTCATGTGGCTCTTGATCAGAGCAGTTGTCACAGAACTCAGCATAACATCAAATCTTTCCTTTCAAATAAGGCACCCCTTTGTTAAATACATTGTGGTTTATTTTTGCTGTTTGCATTTCTTGTCACCACGTGAACTGTCTTTAACAACAAATAAAACTTCATAAAATATTAATCTTGACCTTATCTGGAATTTCTGATTTCTTCCTTATGTTGAAAAATTAGAGCTATTTAGGGTAGGGTGATTTAAAGAGAGACCAAATTCCTCTTTTACGTTAAGACTTTTTTCTGCTCCCTTTTAAAACAAGGCCATTGATACTTCCCATTGAATGACCATCATGTCCAAAATGCATTCAGCAAACATTTATTAATTACCTGCTACGTACTTAACCTATGGGATTCAAAACTAAACATTGCTAGAGCATGAAAAGTCTAGTTAGCATGTGAGAAAGCTCACACTGGCCACGTGTGAAGGATGTACAGGGAGAAAGTACGAGCACAAACAGAACCCACCACAGGCGACAGCGCAGGCGCAGGTGAGGTGAGGGCTTGAGCCAGGACAAAGGCAAATGGACAGAACCAAGGGGCCAAAGCCTACTCCCTCTCAGACCCCACACCCATTACCACCTCCTGCCTCGTCCCACCCGCCCTCTCTCTTTTTTTTGTCTGTTTTTATTTTTTATTTTTTTCACATCTTTATTGGAGTCTAATTGCTTTACAATGCTGTGTTAGTTTCTGCTTTACAACAAAGTGAATCAGTTATACATATACATATGTTCCCACATCTCTCCATGCTGCCCCAAGGGCCTTGCTCAGCCTGTGCCGGCTGCTGTGGGCTCTTAGGGCTCATTTGTTAAGGCTTTTCCTTTGCCTTCTGTCAGTCTACATCTATTACTAATGTAAGAATCCAGCTGAAAACTGAAACAGCTATTTCTCCTGTAGAAAGTCTTACTGAACTAGGGGACTTCCCTGGTGGCACCGTGGTTAAGAATCCGCCTGCCAATGCAGGGGACACGGGTTCGCTCCCTGGTCCGGGAAGATCCCACATGCCGCGGAGCAACTAAGCCCGCGTGCTGCAACTACTGAAGCCCACGAGCCTAGAGCCCATGCTCCGCAACAAGAGAAGCCACCACAATGAGAAGCCCACGCACCGCAAAGAAGAGTAGCCCCTGCTCACCGCAACTAGAGAGAGCCCCCACGCAGCAACGAAGACCCAACGCAGCCAAAGGAAAAAAAAAAAGTCTTACTGAATTAGTCCTGCCCAAATCTGGTCTCATCTCTGTGACAATGGGATTTGCTAAGTATTAAAAAAATAACTTTAGCACTTACCTAAATATAAACCACACACTAGTAGAATCTGAATTAATAAGAGTTTTTATAGCTTTTCTGCATTTATTTTTCCCCCTTAAAGAAATTAAAATGTAGTGTAGAGTGTATAGGAGGGAAAGGACGGGGAGAGAGAAGAAGAGCTTTTTCACACTCATGTGAAATATATATACTTTGGGGGTGGGGTATCTATTTACATTCCCTTTTCTACCAGGAGTCATATCTGCTGCTTTGTGTATTTGGTCAGATTCCTAACAAATTATTTCCTCTTGTTTAGTAAAGATGTTTTTCCTGTGATGCACAAAACCCACTGATTATTTTTTAAAGACTTTTTCCTTTTGATTTAATATATTGAGAAAGAAATGGGATACTTTTGAAAGTTAACAAGACCAATTTCAGGAGTGCCTTGGGTTGTGTATTAAATAGCCATCCATTTCTGGAACACAGATACAGGACTGTAATAAAATGAAATGCAACAGAAAAAATTTCTTCTACATCAAACTAAAAAGCTACTGCACAGGAAAGGAAATCATCAAGAAAATGAAAAGGTAACCTACTGAATGGGAATAAATATTTGCAAATCACAAATCTCATAAGGAGTTCATATCCAAAATATATAAAGAACTCACATAACTTAGTAACCAAATAAAAAATCTGATTTAAAAATGAGCAGGAAAAAAAATAAAATAAAAAATAAATAAAAATGAGCAGGAGATCGGAATGGACATTTTTCCAAAGAAGACATACAATGGCCAACAGCTACATGCAAAGATGCTCAACATCACTAATCCTCAGGGAAATGCACACAATAATCATGATTTGAACCAACTCCAGATAGCCTTGTGGTCCCAGTCTCCCCATGTTTTCCTGTCACAAATGATTCTTATTTGCCCTGGCTTAATCAAAACCTCTGCTTTTTATTATTCCTGATATAAATGAATAAAGATCACCTCAAAAAGCCAAAAAAATAAAACCACAATAAGATATCACCTCATACCTGTTAGGATGGCTATTATCAAAATGATAAGAAATAGGGCTTCCCTGGTGGCACAGTGGTTGAGAGTCCGCCTGCCGATGCAGGGGACACGGGTTCGTGCCCCGGTCTGGGAAGATCCCACATGCCGCGGAGCGGCTGGGCCCGTGAGCCATGGCCACTGAGCCTGCGCGTCCGGAGCCTGTGCTCCGCAACGGGAGAGGCCACAACAGTGAGAGGCCGGCGCACCGCAAAAAAAAAAAAAAAGATAAGAAATAAAAAGTGTTGGTAAGGATGTGAAGAAAAGAGAACCCTAGTACACTGTTGACGGAACGTAAATTACTGCAACCTCCAGCGTGTGGAGGTTCCTCAAAAAATTAAAAATAGAACTACCATATGATATAGCAATTCCACTTATGGGTATTTACCTGAAGAAAACAAAAACACTAATTAGAAAAGATATCTGCTCCCCTATGTTCACTGCAGCATTATTTACAATAGCCAAGATATGGAAGCAACCTAAGTGCCCATCAATGGATAAACAGATAAAGAAACTGTGGTATATATATACTATATATAGTATATATAATGGGATATTATTCAGCTGTAAAAAAGAATGAAATCTTGCCATTTGCAACAATATGATTGGACCTTGAGGACATTATGCTAAATGAAATAAGTCAGAGGAAGACACATACTGAATGGTCTCACTTACATGTGGAATCTTAACAAAAACAAAAACAAAAACAAGCTCACATATACAGAGGAGAGACTGGAAGTTGTCAGAAGGATGGGGGGGGAGGTGAAACGGGTAAAGTGGTTCAAAAGGTACACACTTCCAGCTATAAAATAATCATGGGGATGTAATATACAGCACGGGGACCATAGTTAATAATATTGTCTTGCATATTTGAAAGTTGATAAGAGAGTAGATCTTAAAAGTCCTCATCACAAGAAAAAAAATTTTTGTAACTACGTATGGTGATGGACTTACTGTGGTGATCATTTCACAACATATACAATAATGAATCATTATATTGTACACCTGAAACTAATACAATATTGTATGTCAATTATACCTCAAAAAAGAATTCTCAAAATCATGGAGAAACAAGCCTGCTCCAAAAGATGAGATTCAGAAAAACCGTGGCCCTTCTAAGACTGATCCCGTTTGAGGCCCGGTAAATGAAATGGATTTCTTTCTACTCTGAGTAGCAAACTCCTTAAAAGAAAATGGCTGAAGAAAAAAAAAAAAAAAGAAGAAGAAGAAGACGAGGAAGAAGAAAAAGAACTATTTGGCAAGTCTTCTGCAGACTTGGTCACAGCTTCACAGTAGAAATGTGAAGTAAAGAAGTTTATCATGAGGGATTCTGAGCAACTGGATATAGGCTTCCCAAAAGACTATGGGGGCCACGTCCATGAAACCACAATTACGAATCATACACACATTCCCTAGGAACTAGGCCCAGTCATTTTTAGGAAAAGATTCTTTGTTTGTTTAGTCTTATTTTGTGTTGTTGCCACTAGAATATAAATTCCAAAAGAAAATCACTTTGTCTGATTTCGTTACCATTATATCCCCAGAGCCTGGAATAACAGTACTGAGCAAAATGGATATATTTGTTGAATCAATGAATGAATGAAGAATGTCCTATAACCAACAGGATACCATTTAATAGAACCTCAAAAGAGAAACAAGAAAGAAGCCTCCCAAAACCCAAGCAAAATACTACACGTCAATGCCACCTAAGTTCTGTCCCCTACTCCCAAGTACAGGCTGAATAGAATGCTGGAAACACAGTGGCGGGGGTGGGGGTCGTCCTTCCTAACAAGGAGCTTGCAATCCAGCAACTCTATCGGCATATATTTTCTCTTGCAGACAAAGTTTAAGCAGTGGTAAAGTTAAGTGGGGACAATCTTGGCCATAGTTCTAGAATTCACCATGATCCTACATGGGCTGTTACCATTAAACATAAATTTCTCAATTGTTTATCTTACTCTCTAAATGCTATGTTGCCCTGTATGGTAGCCACAGCCACATATAACTACTTAAAAATTAATTAAAATTAAATAAAACTGAAAATCCAGTGCTCAATACCATATGTTGCTAGTGGCTATCATATTGCACCACAGAGATACAGAACATTTTTCAATGCTCACAGAGAAGTCTACTTGAAAGCACTGCCCTAGAACCTTCCTACTCAAACTGTGGCCAGGGGACAGCAGCATAGGTATCACCCAGGAGTCTGTTCAAAATGCAGACTCAAGTACCATCTCAGACCTTCCTAATCAGAATCTGTATTTCTAAAAAGAACCCCAGGTAATCTGTATACACTTTAAAATATGGAAGTACTTCTCCAGAGAACTACAACAATATCTAGAAGTTGTTCTGACTACATTTAAATGGTTAATTTTTATTCTGAAAGATAATCTTAAGAGTTCCTACCTCCTAACTGAAAGGTCCAAGTGTTCAATCAAGTAAACAACAAGTAAAGAAAACATGCAGCCTCTCCTTCCAATCGAGAGAAAGCCTTGTGCATTCTGGTCTGGGACTGCCATCCAGCTGATCCAGGATCCTTTCAGCAGAGGAAGAGAACCACCTCGACTGTGATGGGACCTGTCTTTAGTTTATAGCTCACAGTGAATTTCTCTCACGGAGAATGGTCAATGACTCTACCTTTATGCAAAAGACCATGAAGTCCTAAAAAAAAAAAAAAAAAAAAAAACTACAAATGTAAAACTGAGCATTAGTAAATGCCTGTACATTAACATCTGTACATAGCCTTAAAGAAATTACATTGTAGCTTAAAAGAAAGAAGCTGATGGAAAGGTAAGGTTTTTCTGTTTTTATAAACTGGGAGATTTTCCCAGACTTTCAAGGTTCATGTCATTGGATATATCACTTGTAAAATAAAAATGCACAGGCAAATTCACTCTCGTGTGGCACTCTCAAGACAGCACTATTTTTATAAGTACAGTGGAGCACATTTTCAAGCCTTTATAAATCATGGCTAAGCCAGCCACCAGAAGTCGGTTTCTCTCCTTCCCTTGTCGGTTGTTCATAAATGCAGCAATGTCCTTCGTGCTCTGTTCCATAATGAATATCAGGTACCAAACATATTAAAACTTATATAATCAGTTAGTGTGATAAAAGAACTATAAATACTTAAGTTATTTCAACACTGGAAAACTTACAGAAACAACCTTAAAGACACACTGCCCCTGACCTGTCAGGAAGGAATTCAATCCCATGGACAGAAGGGCGCCTGATTGTCCCCTTTAGTCTGAAATTTCATAAATCAATAAAAAACATTGGACAGATACACCAGAAATACACCTACACGTGGAACAACTCCTACAGAACACCTACTGAACGCTGGGAGAAGACCTCAGACCTCCCAAAAGGCAAGAAAGTCCCCACGTACCTGGGTAGGGCAAAGCGGAGAGATTCCCGCACAGAGGATCGGTGCCGACCGGCACTCACCAGCCCGAGAGGCTTGTCTGCTCGCCCGCCGGGACGGGCGGCGCTGGGAGCTGAGGCTCGGGCTTCAGTCGGAGCGCAGGGAGAGGACTGGGGTTGGCGGCGTGAACGCAGCCTGAAGGGACTAATGCGCCACAGCTAGCCGGGAGGGAGTCCGTGAAAAAGTTTGGACCTGCCGAAGAGGCAAGAGACTTTTTCTTCCCTCTTGGTTTCCTGGTGCGCGAGGAGAGGGGATTCAGAGCGCTGCTTAAAGGGGCTCCACAGACGGGCGCGAGTCACGGAAGAAAGCGGGAGCCCAGTGACGTGTGTGGGACGCTGGGGCTGCTGCCGCCGCCACCAAGAAGCCTGTGTGCGAGCGCAAGTCACTGTCCACGCCGCCCTTCCGGGAGCCTGTGCAGCCCGCCACTGCCGGGGTCCCGCGATCCAGGGACGGCTTCCCTGGGAGAACGCACGGCGCGCCTCGGGCTGGTGCAACGTCACGCCGGCCTCTGCCGCTGCAGGCTCCACCCGCACTCCGTGCCTCTCCCTGCCCCCCGGCCTGAGTGAGCCAGAGTCCCCAAATCAGCTGCTCCTTTAACCCTGTCCTGTCTGAGCGAAGAACAGACGCCCTCCGGCGACCTACACGGAGAGGTGGGGCCAAATCCAAAGCTGAGACCCGGGAGCTGTGAGAACAAAGAAGAGAAAGGGAAATCTCTCCCAGCAGCCTCAGAAGCAGCGGATCAAAGCTCCACAATCAACTTGATGTACCCTGCATCTGTGGAATACATGAATAGACAACGAATCATCCCAAATTGAGGAGCCAGGAGTCAGTGCTGTGCCTCTGAGGTGGGAGAGCCAACTTCAGGACACTGGTCCACAAGAGACCTCCCAGCTCCACATAATATCAAACGGCGAAAATCTTCCAGAGATCTCCATCTCAACACCAGCACCCAGCTTCAGTCAACGACCAGCAAGCTACAGTGCTGGACACCCTATGCCAAACAACTAGCAAGACAGGAACACAACGCTACCCATTAGCAGAGAGGCTGCCTAAAATCATAAAAAGTCCACAGACACCCCAAAATATACCACCAGACGTGGACCTGTCCACCAGAAAGACAAGATCCAGCCTCATGCACCAGAACACAGGTACTAGTCCCCTCCACCAGGAAGCCTACACAACCCACTGAACCAACCTTAGCCACTGAGGACAGACACCAAAAACAACGGGAACTACGAACATGCAGCCTGCAAAAAGGAGACCCCAAACACAGTAAGATAAGCAAAATGAGAAGACAGAAAAACACACAGCAGGAGAAGGAGCAAGATAAAAACCCACCAGACCTAACAAATGAAGAAGAAATAGGCAGTCTACCTGAAAAAGAATTCAGAATAATGATAGTAAAGATGATGCAAGATTCTATTTCCAAGATCCAAAATCTTGGAAATAGAACAGACAAAATGCAAGAAACAGTTAACAAGGACCTAGAAGAACTAAAGATGAATCAAGCATCGATTAAAAACACAATAAATGAAATGAAAAATACTCTAGATGGGATCAATAGCAGAATAACTGAGGCAGAAGAATGGATAAGTGAGGTGGAAGATAAAATAGTGGAAATAACTGATGCAGAGCAAAATAAAGAAAAAAGAATGAAAAGAACAGAGGACAGTCTCAGAGACCTCTGGGACAACATTAAATGCACCAACATTTGAATTATAGGGGTTCCAGAAGAAGAAGAGAAAAAGAAAGGGACTGAGAAAATATTTGAAGAGATTATAGTTGAAAACTTCCCTAATATAGGAAAGGAAATAGTTAATCAAGTCCAGGAGGCACAGAGAGTCCCATACAGAATAAATCCAAGGAGAAATACGCAAAGACATATATTAATCAAACTGTCAAAAATTAAACACAAAGAAATCATATTAAAAGCAGCAAGGGAAAAACAACAAATAACACACAAGGGAATCCCCAGGTTAACAGCTGATCTCTCAGCAGAAACTCTACAAGCCAGAAGGGAGTGGCAGGACATAATTAAAGTGATGAAGGAGAAAAACCTGCAACCAAGACTACTCTACCCAGCAAGGATCTCATTCAGATTTGATGGAGAAATTAAAACCTATACAGACAAGCAAATGCTGAGAGAGTTCAGCACCACCAAACCAGCTTTACAACAAATACTAAAGGAACTTCTCTAGGCAAGAAACACAACAGAAGGAAAATACCTACAATAACGATCCCAAAACAATTAAGGAAATGGGAATACAAACATACATATCAATAATTACCTTAAATGTAAATGGACTAAATGCTCCCACCAAAAGACACAGATTGGCTGAATGGATACAAGAACAAGACCCACATATATGCTGTCTACAAGAGACCCACTTCAGACCTAGAGACACATACAGATTGAAAGTAAGGGGATGGAAAAAGATATTCCATGCAAATGGAAACCAAAAGAAAGCTGGAGTAGCAATTCTTATATCAGACAAAATAGACTTTAAAATAAAGACTATTAGAAGAGACAAAGAAGGACACTACATAATGATCAAGGGATCGATCCAAGAAGAAGATATAACAATTGTAAATATTTATGCACCCAACATAGGAGCACCTCAATACATAAGGCAAATACTAACAGCCATAAAAGGGGAAATCGACAGTAACACACTCATAGTAAGGGACTTTAACACCCTACTTTCACCAATGGACAGATCATCCAAAATGAAAATAAATACGGAAACACAAGCTATAAATGATACATTAAACAAGATGGACTTAATTGATATTTATAGGACATTCCATCCAAAAATAACAGAATACACATTTTTCTCAAGTGCTCATGGAACATTCTCCAGGATAGATCATATCTTGGGTCACAAATCAAGCCTTGGTAAATTTAAGAAAATTGAAATTGTATCAAGTATCTTTTCCGACCACAATGCTATGAGACTAGACATCAATGACAGGAAAAGATCTGTAAAAACTACAAACACATGGAGGCTAAACAATACACTACTCAATAACGAAGTGATCACTGAAGAAATCAAAGAGGAAATTTAAAAATACCTAGAAACAAATGACAATGGAGACACGACGACCCAAAACCTATGGCATGCAGCAAAAGCAAAACCTATGGGATGCAGAGAAAGCTTTCTAAGGGGGAACTTTATAGCAATACAATCCCACCTTAAGAAACAGGAAACATCTCGAGTAAACAACCTGACCCTGCACCTAAAGCAAATAGAGAAAGAAGAACAAAAAACCCCCAAAGTTAGCAGAAGGAAAGAAATCATAAAGATCAGATCAGAAATAAATGAAAAAGAAATGAAGGAAATGATAGCAAAGATCAATAAAACTAAAAGCTGGTTCTTTGAGAAGATAAACAAAATTGACAAACCATTAGCCAGGCTCACCAAGAAAAGAAGGGAGAAGACTCAAATCAATAGAATTAGAAATGAAAAAGGAGAAGTAACAACTGACACTGCAGAAATACAAAGGATCGTGAGAGATTATTACAAGCAACTCTATGCCAATAAAATGGACAACCTGGAAGAAATGGACAAATTCTTAGAAATGCACAACCTGCCAAGACTGAATCAGGAAGAAATAGAAAATATGAACAGACCCATCACAAGCACTGAAATTGAAACTGTGATAAAAAATCTTCCAACAAACTAAAGCCCAGGACCAGATGGCTTCACAGGCGAATTCTATCAAGCATTTAGAGAACAGCTAACACCTATCCTTCTCAAACTCTTCCAAAATATAGCAGAGGGAGGAACACTCCCAAACTCATTCTACGAGGCCACCATCACCTTGATACCATAACCAGACAAGGATGTCACAAAGAAAGAAAACTACAGGCCAGTATCACTGATGAACATAGATGCAAAAATCCTCAACAAAATACTAGCAAACAAAATCCAACAGCACATTAAAAGGATCATACACCATGATCAAGTGGGGTTTATTCCAGGAATGCAAGGATTCTTCAATATACGCAAATCAATCAATGTGATAAACCACATTAACAAAATGAAGGAGAAAAACGATATGATCATCTCAATAGATGCAGAGAAAGCTTTCGACAAAATTCAACACCCATTTATGATAAAAACCCTGCAGAAAGTAGGCATAGAGGGAACTTTCCTCAACATAATAAAGGCCATATATGACAAACCCACAGCCAACATCGTCCTCAATGGTGAAAAACTGAAACCATTTCCACTAAGATCAGGAACAAGACAAGGCTGCCCACTCTCACCACTCTTATTCAACTTAGTTTTGGAAGTTTTAGCCACAGCAATCAGAGAAGGAAAGGAAATAAAAGGAATCCAAATTGGAAAAGATGAAGTAAAGCTGTCACTGTTTGCAGATGACATGATACTATACATAGAGAATCCTAAAGATGCTACCAGAAAACTACTAGAGCTAATCAATGAATTTGGTAAAGTAGCAGGATACAAAATTAATGCACAGAAATCTCTGGCATTCCTGTACACTAACGATGAAAAATCTGAAAGTGAAATCAAGAAAACACTCCCATTTACCATTGCAACAAAAAGAATAAAATATCTAGGAATAAACCTACCTAAGGAGACAAAAGACCTGTATGCAGAAAATTATAAGACACTGATGAAAGAAATTAAAGATGATACAAATAGATGGAGAGATATACCATGCTCCTGGATTGGAAGAATCAATATTGTGAAAATGACTCTACTACCCAAAGCAATCTACAGATTCAATGCAATCCCTATCAAACTACCACTGGCATTTTTCACAGAACTAGAACAAAAAATTTCAAAATTTGTTTGGAAACACAAAAGACCCCAAATAGCCAAAGCAATCTTGAGAACGAAAAATGGAGCTGGAGGAATCAGGCTCCCTGACTTCAGATTATACTACAAAGCTACAGTAATCAAGACAGTGTGGTACTGGCACAAAAACAGAAAGATAGATCAATGGAACAGGATAGAAAGCCCAGAGATAAACCCACGCACATATGGTCAACTTATCTTTGATAAAGGAGGCAGGAATGTACAGTGGAGAAAGGACAGCCGCTTCAATAAATGGTGCTGGGAAAACTGGACAGGGACATGTAAAAGTATGAGATTAGATCATTCCCTAACACCATACACAAAAATAAGCTCAAAATGGATTAAAGACCTAAATGTAAGGCCAGAATCTATCAAACTCTTAGAGGAAAACATAGGCAGAACACTCTATGACATAAATCACAGCAAGATCCTTTTGGACCCACCTCCTAGAGAAATGGAAATAAAAACAAAGATAAACAAATGGGACCTAATGAAACTTCAAAGCTTTTGCACAGCAAAGGAAACCATAAACAAGACCAAAAGACAACCCTCAGAATGGGAGAAAATATTTGCAAATGAAGCAACTGACAAAGGATTAATCTCCAAAATTTATAAGCAGCTCATGCAGCTCAATAGCAAAAAAACAAACAACCCAATCCAAAAATGGGCAGAAGACTTAAATAGGCATTTCTCCAAAGAAGATATACAGACTGTCAACAAACACATGAAAGAATGCTCAACATCATTAATCATTAGAGAAATGCAAATCAAAACTACAATGAGATATCATCTCACACCAGTCAGAATGGCCATCATCAAGAAATCTAGAAACAATAAATGCTGGAGAGGGAGTGGAGCAAAGGGAACACTCTTGCACTGCTGGTGGGAATGTGAATTGGTACAGCCACTATGGAGAACAGTGTGGAGGTTCCTCAAAAAACTAAAAATAGAACTACCATATGACCCAGCAATCCCACTACTAGGCATATACCCTGAGAAAACCATAATTCAAAAAGAGACATGTACCAAAATGTTCATTGCAGCTCTATTCACAATAGCCCGGAGATGGAAACAACCTAAGTGTCCATCATCGGATGAATGGATAAAGAAGATGTGGCACATATATACAATGGAATATTACTCAGCCATAAAAAGAAACGAAACTGAGCTATTTGTAATGAGGTGGATAGACCTAGAGTCTGTCATACAGAGTGAAGTAACTCAGAAAGAGAAAGACAAATACCATATGCTAACACATATATATGGAATTTAAGAAAAAAAAATGTCACGAAGAACCTAGGGGTAAGACAGGAATAAAGACACAGACCTACTTGAGAATGGACTTGAGGATACGGGGAGGGGGAAGGGTAAGCTGTGACAAAGCAAAAGAGAGGCATGGACATATATACACTACCAAACGTAAGGTAGATAGATAGTGGGAAGCAGCCGCATAGCACAGGGAGATCAGCTCAGTGCTTTGTGACTGCCTGGAGGGGTGGGATGGGGAGGGTGGGAGGGAGGGAGATGCAAGAGGGAAGGGATGTGGTAACAGATGTATATGTATGACTGATTCACTTTGTTATAAAGCAGAAACTAATATAAATAAATAAATAAATAAATAAAAATAAAAAACATTGAAGACAAAGGTCCAATTTACAAAGCAACATAAAAAGTAAGCCTTGCAGAGTAAAAAATCTCAAATGCATTTTATCTATAAGTAATCATAACCCTTAACTGTGAATAACAATGATCAATGTTTCTAAGTCTAACAATCAATAAACCCCTCCAGTATCACAGTGATGCATGCATGGTTTCGATTTGCAGTTCAGTAGAAAAAGTTTTATTTAAAAAAAGAAACAAACAGGAGAATAATCCATTTTTACTAAGCAATAGAAAATATATTTAGTATGATAAAGGTAATACAAAATGAGTATGAGTAATGATAATTTGCTAAATGAGTAATCTAAGTACATTATATTTTGGTACACACTCTTCACTCTAATAAAAGTCCCACTTTGGAGACGGCTACAGTATATAGTTGAGGATGCTGGCTACTACCTGGTCACTAATAACTCTCTAAAAGCACAGATATTTAAGGTATTTATATGCTACAAAACCCAGGAAAAGGTCTGCCAACCACTACACAAGCTATTAGCATGTGCACGCGAGTAGAGACAGTTCTATTAATTGGACACTCTTTCCCCAAGTGATTGATAGTTACAGCTGTGCTCATCACAAACTAAATTTCACATACTAATGATTCAGAACCCAATTTTTCTCCTTCAATTCTAGTCCCTGGGGAAATGAGACTAGCTTTCCATTCCAGTCAACTGCAGAGGAGCTCTGTGGGCTGGGAGCAGCAGCACACAACACACAGAAGGTAAGACAAGTGCGCCAAGGAGCAGCCCAGCGACCTTAACCCAGGTCTCTGCCGGCGTGCAGAGACCTGGCACTCGTCACGGAGTAGAAATTCTAAGCTGCAAGAGCTGAATTTAGAGCTATCTTTAAAATCATTGTTTTTAAAAGCTGGTTTCCTTTTCTCAATCAGTAGGATTCTCCACTTTGACCTATCATCCACTCTCATTTGCTTCTTCTTATATCCACACTTTATGCTTCTCCTTCCGGTCTCAGCGCTTCTGATCATCATCGCTCCTCTGATTTCATCCATTCTATCCTTTTCCTACTTCTTCCTGTTAGGAATCCACACTTTTAAAAACCCAATTCTATGTTTTAATTTTTTCCAGCTTTAGTTTGAGATGTAATCGATATATAACACTGTGTAGGTTCAGGGTATACAACGTGTTGATTGGATAAACTTACAGATTGAAAAATGATCACCACTATAGCTTTAGCTAACACCTCCGCCACATCACACAATTACTTCTTTTTTGTGGTGAAAACGTTTAAGATCCACTCTCTTCGCAGCTTCAAAGTACATCATACAATATTATTAACTATAATCACGATGCTTCACATCGGAGCCCCAGAGCTTATTCATCTTGTAACTGTAAGTTTGTACCCTTGACCAGCATCTCCCCCTATTTCCCCCCCGACAGCCCCTGGTCACCGCCACTTTACTCTCTGAAAACCCAATTTTTAAATTTCTCTGATCTTCACTGATTTTTTTGTTTTCACTTTATTTTTAAAAGCAAAAGTTTAAGCTTTTAAAGAACTCCACAGTCTTGTTTATAGCAGGCTCTCTTCTGCTAAAGTTAACACGGATGTGGTGGTATTAATATAAATTCTTATTTAAGATATTTTATTAAATATTTTAATATTTTTAAATTGAAATATTAAAGAAATTTAATACTCAAGTTGAAATTCAAAATACTATATCATTCTTTTTTTAAAAAATCACAAATGCCAAGAGCCTGGAGTGCTTAGCAGTGATGATCCACTACAGCTGTGGACTTCCCTAAACCACTGTGCCAAGACAGATGTCAAGTACAGTGGAAACCAGCTCCACTCAGCCTCCAGCCTGTCACAAGCCTCAGCTGATCCATATTCGCATTCAGTAGTTTTCATGCTCAATAAGAGACCCACAGTTTTGCTAAGGATTCAGGCTGCAAATTGACACGAGCAATAATTTCAAGCATCTCTGAAAATGCAAATTTCACCGAAGTCAAGTTCCCTGGTGAGAGAGAAATAAATCTGGAACTACTCTAAAAGCGACACTTTCAACAGGTAAGAAAAACACACCCCCATGTGTAAACTGAGGAAAAATAAACCTCCAGCAGAGACCACCTCAGCCTCAAGGACAGTGCTCACAGAGCGGCTGTGGTGCTGCCTGGGGCTAGCCACGCTCTCCTCCAGAGACTCCGGCAGAGCAGGGGGAAAGCAGTCTGAGCTCTTTAAGAGAAACTCCTCCCCATTCCCATCCAGTGCCACAATATGATGGCTTTCTAAAACAACAGGGGTAGCTGGTTTCCTCTTTCTTTCTATATAATACATCAGAAACAGGGAGAAACAGGATGATAGAATTCTGTGTTCCCAGGAAAGCCGTTTGAACAACAACAAAAAACAATGAAAGGAAATAAAATTACAGGTAAGAATAATATTCTGTTTTCTATTTAAAAATAAAAATTTTGAAGAATCCAATGTCAGATGCTAAAATAAACATTCCACGTTAAAGCCAGGGGAGGTTCTGGGCAACAGCACTCGGAGGGCAGGTGGTGTCTTTCTGGTGGCTGGGGAATTAAAGAACGGCTGGTGTGGACACCCCGGATAAATGCAGTATGTGCTTCTCTAGTCAGGATTCAGCAAAACCTCATCCAGCCCCAACAGTCTTCTACTGGGATGGTCAAAAGACAAGACTAGTAAGCAAAAGCAGTCAATAATACAGACGGATCATTTTACAGCAGCATTTTACAAAAGATAGATATATAAAAATATATTTGCCTGCATAGACCTACAAATAGAGGTTACTCACAGAGATTACTGTAGCTCCAGCAGTTACCCATTGATCATAGAAAATGCCCAGTTCATCAGCTTAACGCTTCAGAAAAGTTAGCTAGAAAAGAAGCTGGCTAATTCAAAATCTGCCGTTCTAGTAACTGGAAGCAAATGAGTTTCAGATTTCCTGGCAGCCCCTGTGGCCCTGCAATGCACAGGGTGATGTCCACGGAAGCGCTCTGAGCTCCAGGAGCCCGGCTGAGCGAGCTGCCGCCTCTCCCTGTGTCACAAAGGCACAGCAGCCTGCCCTCACGCTCCCGTCTGCCTCTGCGCTCTCCACCTTGGTAGCTTACCGAAAACAACCACCGTAGGGCCTTTCTATATTTGTGAAAACTACTTCCAAGGAGATAATGGAGATGACGGGAGTGAGCTTTAATGTAACCATTTTCCCAGTGCAGCAGCAGGAACCCCAGCAAAGCCTCGGAGAGGACTGTACCACCCCGGGTGACATCAGAGGTGGGGCTGTCATCTCAGAATTATGCAGCATTTTCTCTGATGCAAGAAGGACACATGTGAAAGGAGATGGATGGGCTCCCTTTTAAAGGATTTAATTCTTGTGTTATTTAAACAGAAAAAGCAAATGCAAATGTAATGTTGAACAACTGCTTTGGGAGGATCTCAATCCTGCTTTCCCGGTCCTCATCTCACGGCTAAATGACGCTGCCAACTAAAGTCATTTTACTGACGACTGCATTACCATTCCTGCAATTAAACTCTTATTTAATGGGTAATTGATATTACTTGGAAAATGTGACATGAAAAAATTCGAAGACATTAACATTTAGTTTTAAATATGATGACATAAACTTTTACATCACTAATGGTACCTCAGATGTATGCAATACCTTTCTACACAATCTCAATAAAAATACTAAATGTAAAAACTAATAGTTTTGTAGATGACAAATGTGAAGTGAAAAATAGCACGAGATGAAGAGCATAATGTAATACTGGTCCTTAGTCTTAGTAATGGAGGTTAATACAAACATTGAAAATATCTCATCTTCTATAACCTTAATCTTCCAACCAGTATAAAAAGCAAAGGCCAATACAAAGCAATTGATGATTATTTTTATTCATTCCATATGCATTTACTGAGTACCTAATAGGTGTGAGATAATGTGCTGAGTTTAATTTGGAGTATACATTTCTCATAAATAATACAGCCAGAATAGAAAATATTTATAAAATGCTTACTATGTGCCAGGCACCACACTAGGCAGCTTTATTGTATTAACTTATCTATTCCTACCAGCAGCCCTGTGGGATAGCTACCATAATTAACCCATTTTACAGATAAAACTACTGAAGCACAAGAAGCATCTGACTTGTATGAGTTCACATGGCTAAAACTGGCACAGGTAGGATTCAAATACAGGCACTAAGGCTGCAAAGTCCACCCTCTCAGTCCATAAAGTTACACTGACTCCTGGGGGCTTCCTTGTCAAGTAAAACAATTCCAAAGGAAGAATATAATTTTCAGAATTTGGAACCACAGCAAGTCAAAAATAGAAAGAAGATTCGCCCAAATATAAGAGGATAAAGGCAGAGTACACCTAGAGAAAGCATACGAAGATAGTGAAAATGACACCCAGGAGAGGAATTTCAGTGCTGACTGCTCCAGTGACCTTGGGCCAATGGCTTTAAATCTTTCGGCTTTAGTTTCCTTACTTCTGAGCTACAGATTTTTATGTTATAAAAGCACAGTTAAAGCACACCATCTAGACTTGCAGTCTGGGTTCCATCACTTTCCAATTATGTCCCTCAAGCAAGATTTAATCTCTGAGGGGCTCAATTTTCTCATCCAAAAAAAATGAGGAAAACAATGAGGTTGTTCTGAGAATTAAATTAACTATTCATATAAATATATAAAGCACTCAAACTAGCAACTAGTATACAATAAAAGCTCAAGGTTATTATTATTGTTACTATAATCATCATTACTTTTAGCATTATTACTGCATTTTTAAACTACAACTGCCAGCTTCCTCCCTTTTCAAAAACTTCTCCAAGAAGAGCTGCGATTTTTCCAGAGTTGGTAGGAAAAGCAGAAAGGACAACCTTTGCTGGTGTCATACAAACATTAACCAACCCATGAATCACCAACTCCCTGTGAGACATAAGCTGAAGTTGCTGGGTGAGCTTTCCAAGAAAGCTCCTTACAAGGGGAAGAAACTCAAATACATGAATGAGGGTGCTGCATAAAGCTACTGCGATTATAAAAAGGCTACATAACTAAGATGATCCCCTTAAATGTGTCTACCAGTGACTGTGAGGAAATGAAACTGTCTCAACCACACAACCGTCTCATTTCCAAATGTCTAGCATTTCACATTAGGCTTTAATTAACAGTATCTTTGACTGACATCCTAAAACTCACCATTTTAAAAAGTAAAGCTTGAAAATAAATTTGTTACATATTCTCTAGTCTCTCATGTACACTATCTCTAAAAAATATACATACGGAAACAGCACCTGAGTCTACGACTGGGTTGGCAGTGACATCCTGAAGTCTTTGACTGTCTGGTTTTGTTTTGTTTCTGAAATGTAATCTAATAAAGCTGCCATTATCCTTGAAAGACAGATAATATCAATAATATTCAGATGAGAGAACCATTAAAAAATTTACCAACCAATATTCTGTTTATATCTCTTCTGTAAAAGATAATTTGTTTTCCTAGAAATATCACTAACAGGTTGCACCAATCAAAAAAGCTAGATTTATAAAATGTACTTTTTCATTAA
This sequence comes from Hyperoodon ampullatus, assembly GCF_949752795.1. Taxonomy (NCBI): domain Eukaryota; kingdom Metazoa; phylum Chordata; class Mammalia; order Artiodactyla; family Ziphiidae; genus Hyperoodon; species Hyperoodon ampullatus. The sequence goes on from NC_136933.1 coordinate 2,561,956, forward strand.
AATTTAAGATCTTATAAACAAAAGTATACAACAGCCAACTGCAACCAATGCTTTTAATGAAGAAAGTATGAAATTTAAATTATGAAGTATTTTGAGTGTTAACATAAAGTTTGTATTGACTGTGTCTTCTTATTTTCTGTGTTGATGCTCTGGCATTTGGGGCCTTGATCTTGGAGAGGCAGCCCCTCCCAGGCTAGCTATTTCCTGAAGAGAGCAAAGAACTCCCCTGGGAGTACACTTCTGATGCACCAATCAACCAATCCAGAGCCACACCCCACGCATCTCCTTCCTCAACCTCTCCCACCTAAGCCAATATTCCCCAGCTCTAAATCACCCAAGGGCCTGGCATGGGACAACTAGGAACTACCCCTAAACTTTAACCCTTGAAATTATTCAAACTATCCAATCCTAAGCTTACGCAGGTATCTACCCTGCCTTACCCATTCCTTCCAGCAAAAACCCCATTAAAGGCTGGGCTGTGCTCTTCCCCACCCCCTTCCATCCCCATGTGGCCCTGCAGGTGTTTCTAGAGATCTGTGAGCACAAACTTCTTTCTTCATGACAATTATTCCCGTGTCTGTGTGACTTACCATACCTGATTAAAACAAATCCTAAAAACAAATCTTGTAAGAAAGTTTTAAGAGAAATGAATAATTAATTATTCTTGAATAACAAAATTTCAAATCAGTAATGTATTTCTAGACTTTACTGTCACTAGCACTGACAAGCTGTAGGTAATAAATTGCTATTTGATATAATGTGTTACTTCTCAAAAATTTCCAACAAAGTAATACAAACAGGCAAGCAAACTACTGTTATCCAATTTAGTATAAGATTTTAGAATTAAAAATATTTTACAAATAAACACTGTATAATGCCAATTTTATCACAACCTATGATATTTTATTATTTGCCTTTACTAAATCCATGAGGAGACAAGATTATCAGAAGAACTGGTAACAACAGTTCCTTATTTGAAATAACTTTGTTTTATTGAGCAAATTTCAACAAATAAGAAGCCAGTTTTCCTATCTCAAGTTATTTATTTTTTAATTCTGGTTCTTAGATGTTAAAAAGCATACTCAGTGCCAATTTCAGGATTATAAAAATTTAGTTTTTACATATTAGTCTACTGTCTCTATTATAAGGTACATCTGAATGTTTAAGATTAACATAGAAAACAGAATCCAGGAAGACATAACATGAAAATAAATCCAAGTGAGCAGGGAGGACAGGTGTGCACACCAAGACTAGAAATAATGACAGTTATGCCAGAGCTTTATACTCTGAACATCGTTTTAAAAAATTCACTTGTAACTTATAAGAAATACATACACAGCCCTCCCAGTAAGCTTGTAGGGAAACACACCTTATAAAAAGTGTGTATGTCTGAAACCTCCTGTTCAGTAAAGATATAATTAAAAATCACCTACAAACTCTCCAACTCTCCCAGGACTGCTTGGCAGGACGACCACAGTCGGTGGACCTGAGAGTCTGCATTGCTGAGGAGAGGGTGAGCCCTCTCAGAGTGCACATCACTGCACCTCCTCTGCGCTGCAAACTGTGTGGGAGGGGGCGGTGGAGACCTGGAGGAGGAGAGACTGGGCAAGATGCTATTTACCTACCAGGCCTCCCCGTCACCCTCCAAGTCACTCCCCGCTGTGTTCCTGCTCCCCCACCAGCTGTGCTGACAAGGAAAGAGCAGGAAACAGACCTGCAGCAGGTCTTGCTGTCAGTCCCTATTTACCCAGTGCTTGCTTACTACACAGCAGACACCCAATTAACTGGTTCATTTAACCCTTAAAATCTCCTAAGAAGTAAAGACCAGGTATACCTAAATATAAGGCAACCCAATGGACAAAAAGTCATTGGCTACACTTTAAGGATGTAGATTAAATAATCAAATAGCCTCTCATAATATTTTATGTTAATTGTGTACATAGATAAAATCACATACTACATAAAACAATAAAAATACTTGCTCTTATTGACTTACATTTCTGGGAATTATCTGAGTCAAGCTTTTCACATGCAATTGTTGTTAGAATCTTTGCTACCACTACAGTCTCATTTTCAGTTATATTACATCTTGGGTTCTGCTTTAAGTTGAGATACAGCAATTTTTAAATCTGTGTGATGCTGTAGCTGGAAATTCTATCCTAATGCACAGAATCCATCCAGTGCTACACTCACTGTCTGACCTTTAAAAGTCACCTTTAAAAGCCAGTTTACAGTGACATCCAACACCTACAACTCCAGGATCATTTCTTCAGGTATAATGACTAAATGTGTGTTAAATTTGTTTTCTCCTCTTTTCTTAAACCTGTTTTAGTGATCTCTGTAAGCATCCCAACTAGAATTATCTGTAGTTATTCCAAGCTAATACGTATTCTCCAAAAGTTCTTTGTTATTCAAAAACAATCAAAGCATCCCTAATTCAGAAATGGTAAGAACTTGAATATAAAGCCACTCCTCCTTTTCTGGTAATTTGGGGGTATGGAGGATTTTTTTTTTAATTTTTTTAAATTTTACTGAAGTAGAGTTGATTTACAATGCTGTGTTTAATTTCTGCTGTACAGCAAAGTGACTCAGTTATATGTATATGTATTTTTTTCACATTCTTTTCCTTTATGGTTTAACACAGGCCACTGAATATAGTTCCCTGTGCTATACAGTAGGACCTTGCTGTTTATCCATCCTATTAGCAGTTTGCATCTGCTAATCCCAAACTCCCAGTCCTTCCTTCCCCCACTCCCCTCCCCCTTGGCAACCACAAGTCTGTTCTCTACACCTGTCTGTTTTTGTTTCGTAGATACGTTCATCATTTGTGTCGTTTTTTAGATTTTGCATATAAGTAATATATGGTATTTGTCTTTCTCTTTCTGACTTACTTCGCTTAATATGATCATCTCTAGGTCCATCCATGCTGCTGCAAATGGCATTATTTCATTCTTTCTTATGGCTGAGTAATATTCCATTCCATATGTACCACATCTTCTTTATCCACTCATCTGTCGATGGACATTTAGGTTGTTTCCATGTCTTAGCTATTGTAAATAGTGCTACTATGAACATAGGAGTGCATGTATCTTTACAAATTATAGTTTTGTCTGGGTATATGCCCAGAAGTGGGATTGCTGGATCTACGGTAGCTCTGCTTTTAGTTTTCTGAGGAACCTCCATACTATTTTCCACAGTGGCTGCACCAATTTACATTCCCACCAAACAGTGTAAGAGGGTTCTCGGGGTATGGAGAATATTAACTCCTTTTTTACAGATAAGAGCATAGAGAGAGTTTAAGCCACCTGGCCAACGCACAATTAGAAGATAAGAAGGGCAAGAAACATCCCTCAGATCAAATTTTTAAAAAAGTAGAAGGAAAGGAATTTAGTTGGTGGCCCGAATGTGAGTCTGAGAAGAGCAGAAGGAAACAAAGCTTCTACTTCACGCTGGGCTGGACTTCATTCCTGTCTTTTATGCTACCACAGTTTGGGAATTTAAACATTTTTCCCTTGTTGCACATATTAACTTATTTACAATAATACTTATGTTATTTTTTATTCTATAAACCATGTAAACATCATTTATAATGAACATACAACATGCCATTTAGTAATATAATTCAGTTACTGTTGACTACTCTCGTTATTCCCAATATTATCTTAGGTAGATTCTTATATTGACAACTGGCTAATTAATATTATTCAGAATGTAATCAAACTATAAGCCCCACTGACCCAAAGGAAACCTCCACGAAGTAAATGATTTGTATCTGTTTTGTTCACTGCTGTACCCCCATATCACTGAGATACCCAGGAAGCACAAATGTCAACTGCAAAGTCAGCTTAAGATGGCCTAAAACTCAGGTTGCACGTAACAGGCAAGGAGGATTTCTGTGGTCAGTCAGGAAACTGCCATCCTCATGTATGGGGCCTGGGATGGAATCAGAACCCAAGGGTGCAAGGACAGCACTGGAGGAGAAAGAATGCTCCAGAGTCTTGGGCTAAAGCGGACACCATACGCAAAGGTAAAACTTGAAAGCAAATTCTAGGAGGAACTGAATCTTCCCCAAAGTAGAAAAGTCAATAATTATCCAAACGACATTTAAGTGGGCAACTGAAGTAGCCAGAGGGCCCTAGGATCTGTACTCATCAAGCCGATTTCTGGCTAGCCTTTAGTTAAATTAGGATTATAATTCTCTCTCCTATAAACTCCTTCATTTATTTGCTGTTTCTTTTTATTTTCTTTCTTTCAGTAAGAGATTCTGTTCATAAACTCTCACCTTGTATCAGCTATGTTACAGTAAACTGTAACGTCCCACCCCTTGGCGGGGAAGCAGGACCACATGGACTCTAGATCCAGCCTTAAGAGCAGAGTGCAGTCCAGTCAGTCACGGGATGGAAGGGTAGGAATTTCTTCTACAATCCCTCTCATCCACACGCTCGTGTGACAATACGCCACCCTAGTCCTTGTGCTATCACTTCTGCCATTCTGCTGTTTCCCCGGCTTCTTGCATTTCTTCTGTCCTTAAGTTATAGGTTGTCCCAAAAATTGATTAGTTCTCAGCTCACTGCTCTCCTCACTTTGTATTCTTCACCTTCTAAAATGCAAGACCTTGGAAGAAACATCTATCAGCCAACAGACAAACTGGTGTTGTGGCAAAAGTATTCTAAATGAGTTAATACACATAAAATACTTAAAGCAGTGCCCAGCACTTAGGGAACGTCAGTGAGATCCAGCTGACGTCACGACTACTACTGGGAATCGGCCTCTGTTCCGTTACTTACCATGTGATTGGGACAAGGAATTCTGCCTTCCTGAGCCTCAGCTTTCACCTATTACTTTAAAAAATCTCACTAAAAGTCAACTTTTCCAGCCTTTTGTACTCACTAAAATAAAAATTTGCAATTAATTTTCAATATAATTTGGACAATTAATTACTGTAGGCAAACGAGATGTTTACCTCACAGGGCTGTTGTAAGGCTACACTGAGAAGGTTGCCTGAAAAGTTAACTGAAAACTACAAAATTGTATTTGAAAGGAAGGCTCTGCCCTGATCACTCCAGGTGCCCGTGCCCAGATCTGACATGTGCCCTGAGCTTCAGTCCACCTCACACTTCCATTGACTGGAAGCGCTCATCAGACGGAGACTACTATACAGGAAAAGGGAAAGATGTCAAGAGTTTAGTTAATTCAGAAGAAAATGTAATTGGCCAGACCAGACCTCTGAGGCAAGGGTCTAGAGTTGGACTGGGATGACAGAACAAGGAGAAAAAACAAAGTAACTCAAGACCAGTTTGTATCCTTTAATTACAAGCCTGAAGAAAGCCAAACAGAAAATAAATCTTACCAAGTTAAAGGTGTCAAGGCTACATTCCCATCTGTGTTGGCAAAAGAACCACCCAACTTATGATAATGACAACATAACAAGAAAAAAATACAAAGTAAACAACAGCCAGAAGCAGTTCACATACAGTCTAATGAGCTCACCTCTGGTGGAGGTCTCAGGAGTCTAGAAGGGATGTGTGTCTCAGGCTAAGAGTGGAAGGGAAGATTCTGAGTTTTGTCTGAAGAACTAACTTGAGCCAACATGCTCAAGAGAGCCTCTGGAAACTGCCCCGTGCTTCTCCCACAGACAGTGATCTAGTCGCTGGCATTTACAAGCCATGTGCTACACATCCACATTATTTCACCATGCAACCCACCACCATCACTCTTGGAAGGCACTACCAGGAAGAAGAAAAACTGGACTAAGGAAACAGATTCTCTCTTTCCTGGGACCCTGTAGGGGGGGCTCTGAGCAATTAAGGGCAGCCTACTTTCTGAACTGTGTCTACCATTCCCAGAAGGTTGGGTCTGGCCAGAGAAGCAGAAAAAAGCAAAGAGTCAATAACTTCTAACTACCTGACAGATGTACCATGTTACACACTCAACATGCCAAAACCATAGTGATGAATTTCCCTATAAAACTAGCTCCTATTTCAGATGCACCACTAACCCCTCCGGTCACTTCAGTGACATACTTTAGATCCTCATATATTCCCTCGTATCTCCCCTTATCGTCTCCAAGACTATTATTAGTTTCTTAGAGTCTCACGCATCTATCCCTCCATTTACATTCTTCTTACTACTATCTCTTCCTACAGTGGATACCATCTCTTCTCTAGCGTGCTTCGGGAATTAACTACTGGTCCTAACAGCCTACCCACCTCAACACGAATTCACACCCTCCAACACACTCTAGGCAACTTCACTAGGTTCATCTTCCTAACACACTTCTCCGGTGGCATTGTTGTTACTACTGTCTACTATATACCTTTCCTTCCCCCAAACAAAACAAAACAGAAATTTTAAATGGATCCCCAATGCAACTAAATTAAAGCTGTAATTCTTTAACTCAGGAGTCAGCAGGCTTTTTCTGTAAAGGACCAAAGAGTAAATATTTTAAGCTTCATGGGCCATAAAGTCGTGATGCAAACACTCAGCTCTGCCACTGTAGAAAAAGCCGCCAGAGACGATGATAAATTAACCCATGGCTGTGTCCCAATAAAACGTCATCTACAAAGACAAGAGATGAGCACAGGGGCCCTAGTTTGCCAACTCCTGCTTAACCCCGTCACTCAAGACCCCTAGCAATCTGGCCACTAACTACTCTCACCTTATTCCCATACTGCCATCTTGATGGCTCTGTATATTAGGTTTTTCTTTTCAAATATAACATATACCAATTAAATTAAGAATGTTATAAGAAAAGTACTAGTTTTACAAATTAAAATACTGAGAACAGAGTGGTTAAGCAGCTTCCAGCCAGGACTAGAAGCCAGGGAAAGAGCCACTACCCACTGCTGTCTCTCCATTGGTCAACTCAGTGTCCCCTTAAGGGGCAAAATCGCCTGTGGACCTTGCTTCAACCAGTTATTCCCTCCTCCCCAAACTCTGTCTTACCCATCTTTCATGTCCCCACTCAAATCCCCCTTCTCATTGAAGTCCTGCATGCTTGACCCAACTCACAGTGACCGTTCCCTCCTTTCTCCTCTTAAAACATGTATTGCCTGTACTTTTCTTTGGGTCCTTATATATTCATGATTTCATACTGGCTTCCCAAACTACTTCTTATGTTACATTTTCTATAGACTAGACAAGTACCATAGTGATCATAAGTTAAAAGATATTCATTAATTCTTTACTAGGATGATGATGTTAACTTACAGGGTAATCCATGGATATATGAACCTAAAATAATTTTCATCACACCCCACATTTATAAAGATTATATCAAGTGGTCTCTGTACAGTAAATATGTGAATTTAATGGGGAAAGAAACTAAAAGTTATGTAAATTAATCCCTTTGACCTTTCTGGTATGGGGTACATCTTGCAAAAACAATTATGACATATCAATAGATTCACTAATTCAAGTACTTAAAAGAGCTTATTTTATGGTAAACACCTCATTAATGTAGTTGATTTAGGGTAATAGTTGAATCTGTAGGACTAGGAAAATATAATCCTCAGAGAAGTGGTTCTTAACTTTTTTGGCATCATGGACCTCTTTGAGAAAGCTATGGATCCTCTCCCAATAAAAACATCCAGGTAGGGGCTTCCCTGATGGCACAGTGGTTTAGAATCTGCCTGCCAATGCAGGGGACACGGGTTAGATCACTGGCCCGGGAGGATCCCACATGCCGCGCAGCAACTAAGCCCGTGTGCCACAAGTACTGAAGACTGCATGCCTAGAGCCCGTGCTCCACATCAAGAGAAGCCACAGGAATGAGAAGCCTGCGCATCGCAACGAAGAGTAGCCCCCACTCGCCACAACTAGAGAAAGCCCGCACGCAGCACTAAGGACCCAACACAGCCAAAAAAAAAAAAAAAATCCAGATAAATATTTATACAAACTTCACATTAAATGTCTGGGGGCTCACAGATGCTCTGAAGTTAAGAAACCCTCTCAGAGGGTCTCATGTTAAGCACTCACAGCCCTCACTCACCTAAGAAATTTTCCTTTTAATTCAAGATATTCACATAAATTTCAATGCACCAAAAGGATCTGGCAGCAATTTTTTTATTTTTACATTTTTATAGAGCAAACTCACACCCAAATTAGAAGATGTCAAAGATCATAAACAGCGGAAATGGGGAAATTTATGGTTAAGAGCAAATGGGTGGGAGGGGAGAGGGGAAATATCAGCAATGACAGAGATTTCAATTTCACTTCACTGTCTGCAAGGAAAACTTGGTGGCCTGGACACACGTCCACACTGGAGGAGCATCAGCCTGGGCTCCTAGGGCAGCACACGTCACCATAAGACCTCGCACAGCAGAAGTGGCAATTTCACATCCTAAAACACTCACGCTAAGAAAATCAGCATGAGCAACTAATTATAAAATGTCCTTTAAAACTCAAATTCGGGGGACTTCCCTGGTGTCACAGTGGTTAAGAATCTGCCGGCCAATGCAGGGGACACGGGTTCGATCCCTGATCCGGGAAGATCCCACATGCCACGGAACAACTAAGCCCGTGTGCCACAGGTACTGAGCCTGCTCTCTAGGGCCCACGAGCCACAACTACTGAGCCTACTCACCACAACTGCTGAGGCCCACACGCCTAGAGCCTGTGCTCAGCAACAGGAGAAGCCACTGCAATGAGAAGCCTGTGCACCGCAACAAAGAGTAGCCCCCGCTCGCCGCAACTCAAGAAAGCCCACGCACAGCAACAAAGACCCAACACAGCCATAAATAAATAAATTTTTTAAAATAAATAAAAGTCAAATTCGGAAATAAAAATGAGTTCCTAAAATAAATACCAGTGGAGTAACACACACACACACACTGTGAATGCAACAGCACATAAGTGACAAACACAATAATATTAATGATACATACATAGCTGCTGAATTCTAATTCCCTTTCATTTAATCTTTTTATTTAGAACAAATCTGTTAAATGTATTGCTAAATAGGATTTAATTTTTATGTCTTTTGTGCTCAGCACATGACAATGAAAGCAAGATGTCACAAAAATCTAAATTTTAAGATTGAAAATAAAATGGTTAAAATCAAACTACCTGTAGAAGTAACCCACTCTGATAGGTAAATTTATGAATATGGAATTTCAAAAACAGCCAAATTCTAATCAAGGTAACCAGGTATAGTCTCAGTCACATTTAGTGAAAGAAAAACCTGTAAATAAATTTGAGCCTTTCAGAATGACTGGTTCAATAACAGAGGCAGACTCCAAGGTACAGTGGGGACCCCCCAAAGAAAGGGGTCATCAATCAAACTGATAGGGATTTAAAAAAGCTTCTCAGGACATACACTTCCAATGGCAACTTGCTGAAAAGGCCTTCCACGATCACAACTTAACCCATTTCTCTACCTAAGCCAGTTTTCTGCCGTCCTCCACAACATCACTCTCATCTCCTCCTAGAACAGAACATCCTCCCTATTCTTTCCATATATTCCAATACTAGCTACCCTGCCAGGCACAGAACAAACGAGCATCCCTCCTAGAAGCCTCTGAGTGTGCCTTCATACCCTGCTGTGCTCTCCCTCTACTGTACCTAATATGATGACCACACACCCCTGACCTCCCAGGCTGCTCCTGATCTCAACAGCCTGTCTCCTGATAAGAACATATGTCTATCTCCATGCAGGATCATTAGCATGGAATTAGTCATCTGTTCATGAGACTTATACCAATTATCTGGCAATCACACATCATCATCTATTTAATGGCTCCTAGTATGAATGTTATCTCGCCTATAAGTTCATTAGTTTCTCATAAGCAGTGATTAGCAGAATCGGGTACATAGCAAATACCCAGTAACTCTCTGTAGAAACTAAGTAAATGTATTAAACAAGGAACACTTACTGCCTGCCCTTCCTCGTCTCCCCCACTACACCTAGATGTAAGAACCAAACCTATACAGATCTCAGTTCCCAAAAAATTCTGGGGAACCTCCCACCACACACACACACACACACACACACACACACACACACACACACACACACACACACACACACACACACACACACACACACACACACACACACACACACACACACACACACACACACACACACACACACACACACACACACACACACACACACACACACACACACACCTCTAATCATTTTTCCTTTAACCAGAAAGTTAAAACAGGTTCTTAATCTTCTTTCTTTCATTCTATTCATTTTGACTAGGACTAACTCAGAGTTCCCCATGCAATTGTTCCAAGGACAGCTAAGGGGCCCAATTTAAGATATTTAACAATCTGTCATTGGAAGGGCGAGCTCTCTGAATTGCTTTTCCTGGTACAGCTGGATAGTGCACTAAGTGGTCCCTACTCATTTGCTAGACCCCCTTTTAACCAACAGAAACATGTTTTTAAAAAGTTTGCAATGTTCCTGGTGTACTAAAGTAAAAGTTAAGATTTGACCCTGTCCTCAATGATACCACTGTTTTTATCAGTGAAGTAAGGCTGACTGCATACTTCAATATATGAACAGCATAAGTACAACAAGGAACAGAAATTTTCAGGGAAGGCAGAGACATCGTAGCTATGGATGAAAGAGTGCTGGGTCTTGCTCACTGTTATTTTGCATCTTGCCAAGAAATCTTCTCTAATTCTACGATGTTGAATGCAAATAGAAATTTTAATTTATGTTTCAGGGTTTTATGTATTTTTTATTTCTGTCATCTTCCTCGCATTATAATTTCCCTCTGCTCGGATGTGGAAAGTGGGTTGTTGAAAGTTTCACTTCAAAGTAAAGGGGCAGCTGGGTGCTCTGATTACAGTGGGTAAAGAATTTAAATGCTTCAGTATTCTGAGACTCGGAGGACTGCCCATCTAGAGCCTGCTTTCCTCCTAATTTAATGGCCCTGTCATCAGCACCCTAATGCTGTCAAGTGAAAGGAGCAGGTACTAAATAATCCGGTGCCTCAGGCCACACCTGCTTTCCCTGCCAGAGGAAAAGTAACAAAGAGCTGTTGTGCTGATCAACATCCCTCAAGAAAGAATGAGCTGGATAAGACCTGGGAAATGATATTGACCAACAGTTTAATTTTTTTTTTAAGCAGAGAAACTGTGCCTTCAAATGATGTCTGACATAGAAGCCCAATATGTAAAACAGATAAAAGAGGGGGAGCCTTTAGTTGACTGGAGTGGGGCATGGATTCATACCACCATCTCCTCATTCCCCAACCCTCAGGGAGACACAAAGACCTTGGTTTAAAGATTTTTTTAAAAAGTGGAGCTAGGAAAGTCAATTACTCAATATCATACTACCAATTAATGACAAAGTCAGAATTACAGCCCACTTTCATCTGAAGTTAGTAGGCTGGCAATTGGGGTACAGTGGCATCTCACTCTGATTCTCTGTGATGCTATAGGATGTGGTGGGAAGACTTGGGCTCCAAAGTCACACTCGAGTGGACATGCCAGTTCCACGACTTACTTGCTGTGTAACCTGACGTTAAATTATTTAAACCTTACTGGGGACCTAGCATCAGAGGACTCCTCTGAGGTCTAAAGAACAGCTAACATAAAAATTTCCTAGCAGAGTATCTGTTACATAGTAAGTGTGTGTGTATACACATATAAAACAAACAGATAACTCAGGATTGAACCAAAAAATTAATAAAAATATCCCACTCACTTTGTCAGCCATAATTTAACACAGGACAAACAAATGCAACAACTAAAAAACTATCAGTTAAGAAACAGCCAATTTAGGACCTTCCACATTAGTCTTTCAATTATTACAATAGTAGTGACTTCTTCAGAAGTTTCTGCAAAATTTATGTATGAGAAAAAAAGAACACTCCAGACTAGCTTTCATATATATATATATATATATATATATATATATATATATATATATATATATATATTTTTTTTTTTTTTTTTTTTTTTTTTGCAGTACGTGGGCCTCTCACTGCTGTGGCCTCTCCCGTTGCGGAGCACAGGCTCCGGACGCGCAGGCTCAGCGGCCATGGCTCATATATTATTTGAATGCATCTTATATTCAAGCATTATAATTATCAGAGGCATACCAAAATGTCCATCTGAGAGTACGGGTGCTTAACATTTCTATTTCAACCACATGAATGTTTTTGCCATTAAAATTCCAAATCTTTAATTTCATAACATCATAATGAGATTAAAGTATCACAGATTTAAGGCATATTTGTACACCACTGGAATTTTTATAAACCTTCAGATTAGATTAAGCAGAAAGAATAAAAGTATATTAATTGACCTCCAAAACAAACATAAAAGAAATCTGTAGCAGGAAAAGGAAACAGCTCTTGACAATTTGAGAACCGCTACTAAAAAAGTATCGCAAACTCCGTCCACCAGAGGGAAGTGTTGTCTAACTATCAGCAGAACCTAAACATAGAATTTTGTACAAAAAAAATTCCATTTGGCCAACCCAATAATTGCTTTCCAAGCTTTCAGGAAAAAACATATATATACTTATTGAAGGAAAACGCAGAAATCTGCCATTAGGTATCTGTAAATCAGGTTAAAATGATATCATAAAATACAGTACACCTTTCAAAATCACTTGTGCCTGTGAACTTGTCATATCTTTAGATGTAGGACTGTCCTAAAAGGAACAAAGAATCATCATGTTGGGACTTCCCTGGTGGCGCAGTAGTTAGGAATCCGCCTGCCAATGCAGGGGACACGGGTTCGAGTCCTGGTCCGGGAAGATCCCACTTGCCACTGAGCAACTAAGCCTGTGCGCCACTACTACTGAGGCTTCGCTCTAGAGCCCGCGAGCCACAACTACTGAAGCCCGCGCGCCTAGAGCCCACGCTCCACAACAAGAGAAGCCCGCGCGCCGCAACAAAGAGTAGCCCCCGCTCGCCGCAACTAGAGAAAGCCCACACGCAGCAACAAAGACCCAACACAGCCAAAAATAAATTAAAAAAATAATAAATCATCATATCCAGCTCCACCTGACCAAGGCCGCTGCAATCCTAAGCAGTCCCCCATCCTCACTCACAGCCTGATGCTAAAGCTCAAAGAAGGGGGTGAACAGTGGCAGCTGGGACCCTAATTTCATCACATTTTTTAAATCATTTCATGTTTCTCAAGGCACACTAGTCCTTGTATTCAATATCTACCCCTCTCTGCCCATAAAAACATGCTCACTTAGCAATAAATATATACAGAATTTTAGCTTGAGAGACCTAGTTACTGCCCTATCACAGTGAAAAAAACCCAAAGTGGGCTGCCAAGGGGGAAGGCGGGGCACAGGATATGCAGACTCCACTCCTAGAGATCAGCTCAGCAGCCATCTACCCTGAGTGATTCTGACACTCCTTATGATCATTTTGGATCATGCTGTTGATCTAAACAACTTTACACATATACACACACCCGTATCTGATACATACAGACAGAGATACCGAAACACACAAACATCTATTTCTCTATTTTACTGCATCCATCACCTCTTAATTGCTAGACACTTCAGCCTTTCTCTACTGGGCCCAATTAGTCCCTTCTTATTACAATCTCTTCCCTCTTACTTCCCAATATCTTCCTGTTCTGCTTTTCCTTCTATCTCCCTGGCTCATCATCCTGAATTCCACTTTTTTTTTTTTTTTTTTTTTTTTTTTTTTGCGGTACGCGGGCCTCTCACTGCTGTGGCCTCTCCCGTTGCGGAGCACAGGCTCCAGACGCGCAGGCTCAGCGGCCATGGCTCACGGGCCCAGCCGCTCCACGGCATGTGGGATCTTCCCGGACCGGGGCACGAACCCGTGTCCCCTGCATCGACAGGCGGACTCTCAACCACTGCGCCACCAGGGAAGCCCCTGAATTCCTTTTAAACACCCTTTAAATATTTACCTTCTTCAAGGTACCACTTGCAGTCTTCCCGTGGTGCACATGTTCCCTGGGCAATACATCCACTTCCAAAGTCTCTTCTCCCTGGAGGAACCCCACACACCCCCTGCCCACCGGACATCCCCACGTGAAAGTGCCAGGGTCCCAAACCCAGCATAGTAGGCTGTCACCGTTCTCCTTACCACCCCGAACCTGCTCCTCCTTCCAGCCTGTACCTTGTTGGAAGGCACCACCGTCCACCCGGCTGCCCAAAGCAGAACCGCCCTCAGCGCCTCCCTCTTTCCTCCTTTCCACACCCAATCAGGTGCCCAGAGCAGCGCCTCCCTCTCTGCACTCTGCCTTCTTCCCTGTTGCCACTGCCTCAGCCCCGTCATCATCATGAGCCCCTTGCATCCCTGTACTACTCTGTGGCAATCACACAGGTGGTCTGAGCCCACTGCCCACCTTCCCTGCCTTACAAACAGAACTCCCAGTTTTTAGCTGGGCACATGGCTAAAGATTACATTTTCTGCATTTTCCATGGCACCACACTATAAGCAATGAGCTGTAACTGAAAATGTTCTGTGGTAAGGATATTCTCCAAAATATCCTTAAAGTACAGATGGCACATGCCCCTTTGCCCTTCTGATTGCCCTCTTCCTCCTCTGTGCTCTCAGGAATTGGCTGGAACTCAACCAACCACATTAGAAGATGAGAAATGTTTAAAGGATGGCAGACCAAACAGCCCAAAGGAGTGTGGCTCATTTGATACTGCAGAACCACCGCCCGAGTTCTCTATCATCTGGATTCCTTTCACAGAAGAGAAGACTAAACTTGTATTTTCTTTAAGCCACAGGGGTGTATGTGCGCACGCATGTGAGCGTGTGTGTGCTGCGTGTGCATGTGCTGTGCGTGCGTGTGCATGTGTGTGCTGTATGTGCGTGTGTGTGTACGTGCGTGGGTGCGCGCAAACACCTTCCTAACAAGGCACACTGCTTCCAATCTCACCTCTCCATATCTGCAATCCAGTCTCCACACTGCTTTCAGACTGATTCCCTAAATCCCAAATATAAAGAATCAATCCATCATTTTAAAAAATCCAATGAAACACATACTCCTTAGCAGGGCACATAACACTGTGCACAGCCTGGCCCTTGCCTGGCCCGCTCCTTCTCCCTCACACCCACCCTCTATCCCCACTGACACCAGCTGCTCTGAACAATCCATGGTTTTCACAGCACCACAGCTTTACATACACTTCTTCCACTGTCTGAAACATCTGTCTTGCCAGCACCCATGCCACCTGCGCCTCAAAAACTCTGCTCAGGGCTTCCCTGGTGGCGCAGTGGTTGAGAGTCCACCTGCCGATGCAGGGGACACGGGTTCGTGCCCTGGTCCGGGAAGATCCCACATGCCGTGGAGCCGCTGGGCCCATGAGCCATGGCTGCTGAGCCTGTGCGTCCAGAGCCTGTGTTCCGCAACGGGAGAGGCCACAACAGTAGGAGGCCCGCGTACCGCAAAAAAATAAATAAATAAAATTAAAAATAAATAAATAACTTTCTCTATTTATATTACTCATTTTCTGTAAGTTATTTTCTGTTCATATATGCATGTTCTCTACCTCATACTTTCCTCCTTTATCATAATGGTTCCCTCTTTTATCTTTTAAACAAACCTATTATAGTTTCAGAATGTTCTACTATCTCTGGCTCTGTGGGTCTTGATTTCCCTGCTTGCTGTGTATGCTGACCTTCCCTCCCATGGAAGCTCCTTCCTTTTTGCCGTTTATACCACTTTATTGTGAGCTTGTCCATTTTAAGGTCACTGATCTATTCATTAATATGAGGGTCTTCTATGTCCTGGGCTGTGAAAGGGCCCCTCTGGGCGGTTTTGCATGTACTTCAGCAGTAACTTGTGGGGTTTCACCAGCCCAGCACGTTTGTGTCAATTTCCAGATGTCACGAGACGATACACTTGGACACCTACCCCATCTGGGCTGCAGGCTGGGGCTTCAATTCCACACGAGTGACTCTGCCCATCAGAGCTCTGGAAAACCAGTTCACCAACCGCCAACCCCCCACCTCTTCCCTGGCCTCCACCTGACTTGAAAGCATCTAAACTACATGCCCTTGGACAATTTCTTCAATACTGTTGAAGCTTATTTCCTACCTACTTATCTCAAACTTTAAAAATCAGTAGAGAAGGTAGGAGTGAGAGTCTGTAAGCTTCCGAGAGCTAATACGAGAAGTCAGTTCCCTTTCTCAGGATACCACGGGCCCTTCGCTCCCTCACTCGCTTCCACAAGTCACGTGTCCTCCCCACAAGCCAAGGAACAGTCTCACTCTTCTTCAAAGCCTTTCTCAAGCATTTCTTCCCTCTGGATTTTCCCCCAAAAGACATACCAACCTCAGCCATCTGATACTGCCTTAGGAACACTTCAGAGAGTGTGCTTTCCCAAAATGAAGCCTCCTCCTGTCAGAGCGGACTCCATCTGACGAGCTGAGAGAAGTCAGCAGCCTCAGCGCAACAGCCAGGAGAGAACACGAGGGGCAAGGGGTGAGTCTGGGAGGCGTCGCTTCACAGGTGGCCCCAGGTGGGCTCCTGTGGCACCTCTTTTTTACCTCTTTGTAGTTCAATGCAGCTCCACAAATATTCCAACAGCTGATCAGAATGGAAGAGGGGAACCTCTGGTGACTCGCCTCCCCGCTCCTCATTAAGTCACAGCACAGCTGATGCCACACTAGCTCAAAGCTTCTCAGCAATTACCAACTACGGACTTGCCCTTGAAGACCTCCTGAAAGCTGCAACAGCTCCCAGAAAGCAGCAGGGAATAGAGAGAAGCAAGGTCACCTCTTTCACTACACTGATGAACAGATCACAGAATCCAGACCTTAATTCCCAGTCAAGGGACTCTTTCCTCTGTTCTCATGTTCTCCCATACCCCATCCAACACCCCCAAACTCTGTCACAGATTCAAAACCCCCGCAATAAGCAACACTTTGCAAACTATCTTGAATTGTCTTCCCCAGAAACTCCCACCCACAGCCCATGTTAGGTCCCCACTGAGTGGCAAAGCCTAAGCCTCCTGTCCCTAGAGCAGCGAAACTTTCCTTGGGCCTAAACGGGCTCATGAGTCAACTGACCTCCACTGATTTGGCTGCATTACTAAGAGGCTACCACCTGAATATTACTGGGGATGCATTCAAAACGCAATGTCAGTTTCTCCAGCAGGCTATTTCTGGAGCACTTAGTCAGTTTCAGTCACTTATTTAATCCACTTGGAAAAACAAAAAACAAGTGGGAAGAGGTATGCCTATCAATCAAATTCAAATAAAAACACTGTCCTATTCTCTCTACTACCTTCCTTTGGTCTTCTGAGTTTGGGCAGTGTTTTGATGATAGATGAATGGTCAATATAATGAAACTTCAAGAGTATTTTTGAAATGATAAAAATGTGCCATCATTTCTTTGTGAAGATTAGAAAAAAAAAGTACTTTCCCAAAGTCAATATACACTTGCATCCTACACCCCTCCTACGATAAGCAACAACTTCTGCTCCCCCTTCCAATTTCCAGATCAACCCATCTTGATTTATCTCTCTAAAATGGTACCTGGAGAAATACGGTTACCCCAGGCTCGAGTGTTAGAAAAACAAGAACGGTGGAGTCCAGATGGCGGAGTAGGAACACACAGAGTTCGCATCTCCTCACAAAAAGGGCACCAGCTAGGCACTGGTGGGGGACCTTGGACCCCTAAAAGGATGGGAGAAATCCCCACTCGACCAGGTAGGACATGGGAAGGAAGGGGGGGGGGAGAAAAGTGGAGGTGGGACGGGACTGGCACCCCTGGGGGGAGGGGTTGGGGGAGGGGAGAGGTGCCCACACTCGGAGGCACCCACGCACAGCAAGAGGATCAGCAGGGAAGGAGAGGGACCTTCACGGAATCAGGGGACTGGAGGGTAATGCGGCCAGCATCTCCCCCAGCCCCTTGGGCCCCCATGAGCCTGCTGGGGTCCCGGGCCTGAACTCCTGCCCCCACCAAGGCCTCTCCCGGTGGCACAGGTCCTGGGCCTGAATTCCTCCTCCCCACCAAGGCCTCTTCCAGCTGCACGAGTCCTGGGCCTGAGCCCCCAACACAAGGCCTCTTCTGGCTGCATGAGTTCCAGACCTGAGTGGCCCCGGCCAAAGGCTCTTCCGAATGCACAGGTCCCAGGTCTGAGGCCCGCCCCTAACAAAGCCTCCTCTGGCCGCGTGGGTCCAGGTGGGCCAAACGCCACCCCCTCCAAGGCCTCCTCCAGCCCCTGTGGGTGTGCCTGTGAACACCTGTGCCCCAGCTGGCCTGCATGGTCATGTGTGCTCCGGGCCAGCTCCAGGAACAGACGCTGGTGAGAGGAACACACGCAGATGTAGGGCTGACATAGTGAGTCCACAGACCTACCTGAAGATCTTGGAGGGCCCACTGGGGAGGTGGGGGTTGGCTGTTGCTCACAATCGGGAGAAGGACACTGATAGAGGAGGCACCGTGGAATATTTATTTTTTTACTTTTTTTTAATCTCTTTTTTTTTCTTTATTTTCTGCTTTTTTTTGCTTTTGCTGTTGTGGTTCTGTTTTGTTGTTTCATTTTTATTATTTTTTCTAATGTATTTTTAATTTTTATAATTCTATTTTTTATTCTTTGTTATTGTTCTGCTCTTTTCTGTTTGTTGCTTTTTTTTTTTTTTTTTTTTTTTTTTTTTGCTGCACTGTATAGCTTACAGGGTCTTGTTTCTCAGGCCAGGGGTCTGGCCTGAGCTCCTGTGGTGGGAGCACCAAGTCTAAGCCAGTGGACTAACAGAACTTCAGGTCCCAGGGAATATTAATCAGTGTGAGGTCTCCCAGAGATCCTCATCTCGGCACCAAGACCCAGCTCCACACAACTGCCGGCAAACTCCAGTACTGGACACCTCAAGCCAAACAACCAGCAAGACAGGAAAACAGCCCCACCAATCAAAAGAAAAATAAGATGACAAAAAAATATGTTACAGCCAAAGAAGGAAGGTAAAAACCTACAAGACCAAATAAATGAAGAGGAAATAGGCAACCTACCTGAAAAAGATTTCATAGTAATGATAGTAAAGATGATCCAAAATCTCAGAAATAGAATGGAGGCACAGATCAAGAAGATACGAGAAATGTTTAACAAGGACCTAGAAGAACTAAAGAACAAACAGTGATGAACAACACAATAACTACAATGAAAAATATACTGGATGGAATCAATAGCAGAATAACTGAGGGAGAACGAATAAGTGAGCTGGAAGATAGAATGGTGGAAATAACTGCTGAGGAGCAGAATAAAGAAAAAAGAATGAAAAGAAATGAGGACATTCTCACAGACATCTGGCACCACATTAAACACACCAACATTCGAATTATAGGCGTCCCAGAAGAAGAAGAGAAAGAGAAAGGGTCTGAAAACATATTTGATGAGATTATAGTCAAAAACTTCCCTAACATGGGAAACAGTCACCCAAGTCGAGGACGTGCAGAGAGTCCCATACATGATACGCCCTAGGGGAAACACGGCAAGACACATATTAATCAAACTAACAAAAATTAAATTCAAAGAAAAAATATTAAAAGCTTCAAGGGAAAAACAAAAAATAACATATAAAGGAATCCCCATAAGGTTATCAGCTGATTTTTCAGTAGAAACTCTGCAGGCTAGAAGGCATTGGCAGGATATACCTAAAGTGATGAAAGAGAAGAACCTACAGCCAAGATTACTCTACCGAGCAAGGATCTCATTCAGATTTGACAGAGAAATCCAAAGCTTTACACACAAGGAAAAGCTTAGAGAATTCAGCACCACCAAACCAGCTTTACAACAAATGCTAAAGGAACTTCTCTAGGCAGGAAACACAAGAAAAGACAAAGACCTACAAAAACAAACCCAAAACAATAAAGAAAATGGTAATAGTAACACAGATATCGATAATTACATTAAATGTAAATGGATTAAATGCTCCAATCAAAAGATACAGATTGGCTGAATTAATACAAAAACAAGACCTGTATATATGCTGTCTACAAGAGACCCACTTCAGACCTAGAGACACATACACAGACTGAAACTGAGAAGACACAGAAAGATATTCCATGCAAATGGAAATCAAGAGAAAGCTGGAGTACCAATACTCATATCAGATAAAATATACTTTAAAATAAAGACTGTTACAAGAGACAAGGAAGAACACTGCATAATGATCAAGGGATCAATCCAAGAAGACATAATAATTATAAATATTTATGTACCCAACAGAGGACTGCCTCAATACATAAGGCTTAAAAGGGAAAATTGACAGTAACACAATAATAGTGGGGGACTTTTAACCCCCCACTTACATCAATGAATAGATCATCCAGACAGAAACTCAACAAGGAAACACAAGCTTTAAATGACACAACAGACCAGAAAGACTTAATTGATATTTACAGGACATTCCATCCAAAAGCAGCAGAGTACACTTTCTTCTCAAGTGCATACAGAATATTCTCCAGGATAGATCACATCTTGGGTCACAAATCAAGCCTTGGTAAATTTAAGAAAACTAAAATCATATCAAGCATCTTTTCCGACCACAAAGCTATGAGATTAGAAATCAATTACAGGGACTTCCCTGGTGACACAGTGGCTAAGAATCCACCTGCCAATGCAGGGGTCATGGGTTTGATCCCTGATCCAGGAAGATCCCACTTGCCACGGAGTAATTAAGCCTGTGTGCCACAGCTACTGAGCCTACGCTCTAGAGCCGGCGAGCCACAGCTACTGAGCCCACGTGACACAACTACTGAAGCCCACGTGCCTAGACCTCTGCTCCACAATAAGGGAAGGCACTGCAATGAGACACCCGTGCAGACTAGCTCGCAACAAAGAGTAGCCCCCACTCGCTTTATCAAGAGAAAGCCCACAGGCAGCAATGAAGACCCAGCACAACAATCAATCAATCAATCAATCAATCAATCAATGAATAAATAACTTTTTTAAAAAGAAATTAATTACAGGGAAAAACTGTAAAAAGTACAAACACATGGAGTCTAAACAAATGCTACTAACGAGGAGATCACTGAAGAAATCAAAGAGAAATAAAACAACACACAGAAACAAATGACAACGACAACATGATGACCCAAAAACTATGGGATGCAGCAAAAGCAGTTCTAAGAGGGAAGTTTATAGCAATTCAATCTCACCTCAAGAAACAAGAAGAGGGCTTCCCTGGTGGCGCAGTGGTTGAGAGTCCGCCTGCCAATGCAGGGGACACGGGTTCGTGCCCCGGTCCGGGAGGATCCCACATGCCGTGGAGCGGCTGGGCCAGTGAGCCATGGCTGCTGAGCCTGTGCGTCCGGAGCCCGTGCTCCGCAACAGGAGAGGCCACAACGGTGCGAGGCCCGCGTACCACAAAAAAAAAAAAAAAAAAGAAACAAGAAGAATCTCAAATAAACAATCTAACCTAACACCCAAAGCAACTAGGGAAAGAAGTACAAAGGAAACCCAAAATTAGTAGAAGGAAAGAAATCATAAAGATCAGAGCAGAAATAAATGAAATAGAAAGGAAGAAAACAATACCAAAGATCAAAAAAACTAAACTGGTTCTTTGAGAAGATACACAAAACTGATAAACCTTTATCCAGACTCATCAAGTAAAAAAGGAGGACTCAAATCCATAAAATTAGAAATGAAAAATGACAAACTACAAATGACACCACAGAAATACAAAGGATCATAAGAGACTACTACAAACAACTATATGCTAATAAAATGGACAATCTGGAAGAAATGAACAAATTCTTTAACAGGTACAACTTCTAAGACTGAACCAGGAAGAAATAGAAAATATAAACAGACCAATCACAAGTAATGAAATTGAAACTGTAACTTAAAATCTTCCAAGAAACAAAAGTCCAGGACCAGGTGGCTTCACAGGTGAATTCTATCAAACATTTAGAGAAGCGCTAACACTGATCCTTCTCAAATTCTTCCCAAAATGTGCAGAGGGAGGAACACTCCTAAACTTGTTCTACGAGACCACCATCACCCTGCTACCAAAACCAGACAAAGATATCACAAAAAACGAAAATTACAAACCAGTATCACTGATAAACATAGACGCCAAAATCCTCAAAAAATTACTAGCAAACAGAATCCAACAACACATTAAAGGATCATACACCATGGTCAAGTGGGATTTATCCTAGGAATGCAAGGATTGCAAGGATTCTTCAGTATAAGCAAATCAATCAATGTGATACATCATATTAACAAATTAAAGGAAAAAAACCACATGATCATCTCAACAGATGCAGAAAAAAGCTTTTAGACAAAATTCAACACCCATTTAAAATAAAAACTCTCCAGGAAGTGGGCACAGAGGGAACCTACTTCAACATAATAAAGGCCATATACGACAAACCTATAGCAAACATCATTCTCAATGGTGAAAAACTGAAAGCATTTCCTCTAAGATCAGGAACAAGACAAGGATGTCCACTCTTGCCACTATTATTTAACATAGTTTTGGAAGTCCTAGCCACAGCAATCAGAGAAGAAAAAGAAATAAGAGGAATACAATTTGGAAAAGAAAAAGTAAAACTCTCAGTTTGCAGATGACATGATACTATACAGAGAAAATCCTAAAGATGCCACCAGAAAACTACTAGAGCTAATCAATTTGGTAAAGTTGAAGGATACAAAATTAATGCACAAAAATCTCTTGCAGTCCTATACACTAACAACAAAAACTCAGTAAGGAAACAATCCCATTTACCATGGCAACAAAAAGAATAAAATACCTAGGAATAAACCTACCTAGGGAGACAAAAGACCTGTATGCAGAAAACTATAAGACACTGATGAAAGAAATTAAAGGTGATACAAACAGATGGAGAGATATACCATGCTCTTGGATTGGAAGAATCAATATTGTGAAAATGACTATACTACCCAAAGCAATCTATAGATTCAATGCAATCCCTATCAAATTACCAATGGCATTTTTCATAGAATTAGAACAAAAAATTTTACAATTTGTGTAGAAACATAAACGACTCCAAATAGCTAAGCAATCTTGAGAAAGAAAAACAGAGTTAGAGGAATCAGGCTCCCGGACTTCAGACTATACTACAAAGCTACAGTAAGCAAGACAGTACTGGCACAAAAAAACAGAAATATAGATCAATGGTACAGGATAGAAAGCCCAGAGATAAACCCATGCACATATGGTTAACTAATCTATGCCAAAGGAGGCAAGAATATACAATGGAGAAAAGACAGCCTCTTCAATAAGTGGTGCTGGGAAAGCTGGACAGCTACATGTAAAAGAATGAAATTAGAACACTTCCTAACACCATACACAAAAATAAACTCAAAATGGATTAAAGACCTAAATGTAAGACCAGATACTATAAAACTCTTCAAGAAAAACATAGGCACAACACTCTTTGACATAAATCACAGCAGGATCTTTTTTGACCCACCTCCTACAGTAATGAAAATAAAAACAAAAATAAACAAATGGGACCTAATTAAACTTAAAAGCTTTTGTACAGCAAAGAAAACCATAAACTAGATGAAAACACAGCCCTCAGAATGGGAGAAAATATTTGCAAACAAAGCAACTGACAAGGGATTAATCTCCAAAATATACCAACAGCTCATGCAGCTCAATATCAAAAAAACAAACAACCCAATAAAAAAATGGGCAGAAGACCTAAAGAGACATTTCTCAAAGAATACATACAGATGGCCAAGAGTCACATGAAAAGATGCTCAACATTGCTAATTATTAGCAATTATTATTAGCAATTTTTAGAGAAATGCAGATCAAAACTACAATGAGGTATCACCTCACACTGGTCAGAACGACCATCATCAAAAAATCTACAAAGAGGGGCTTCCCTGGTGGAGCAGTGGTTGAGAGTCCGCCTGCCAATGCAGGGGACACAGGTTTGTGCCCCAATCTGGGAAGATCCCACATGCCACGGAGTGGCTG
The DNA here is from genome assembly GCF_949752795.1 of Hyperoodon ampullatus. NCBI lineage: Eukaryota > Metazoa > Chordata > Mammalia > Artiodactyla > Ziphiidae > Hyperoodon > Hyperoodon ampullatus. Next base: position 2,585,832 of record NC_136933.1, read on the forward strand.
GGCCCGTGAGCCATGGCCGCTGAGCCTGCGCGTCCAGAGCCTGTGCTCCGCAACGGGAGAGGCCACAACAGTGAGAGGCCCACGTACCACAAAAAAAAAAAAAAAAAAAAATCTACAAAGAATAAATGCTGGAGGGGGTGTGCAGAAAGGGAAACCTCTTGCACTGTTGGTGGGAATGTAAATTGATACAGCCACTGTGGAGAACAGTATGGAGGTTCCTTAAAAAACTACAAATAGAATTACCATATGACCAAGCAATCCCACTATTGGGCATATACCCTAAGAAAACCATAATTCAAAAAGACACATGCACCCCAATGTTCATTGCAGCACTATTTACAATAGCCAGGACATGGAAGCAACCTAAATGTCCATCAACAGAGGAATGTATAAAGAAGATGTGGTACATATATACAATGGAATATTACTCAGTCATAAAAAGGAATGAAACTGAGTCATTTGCAGAGACGTGGATGGACCCAGAGACTGTCATACACAGTGAAGTTAAGTCATAAAGAGAAAAACAATTATTGTATATTAACACATATATGTGGAATCTAGAAAAATGGTACAGATGAACCTGTCTGCAGAGCAGGAATAGAGACACAGATGTAGCAAACAAATGTGTGGACACAGGCCGGGGGGTGCCGGCAGGCGGGGCGGGAAGTGGAGGTGGGATGAATTGGGAGATTAGGATTGACATGTATACACTAGCATGTGTAAAACAGATAGCTAGTGGGAACCTGCTGTATAGCGCAGGGAGCTCCACTTAGTGCTCTGTGCTGACCTAAATGGGTGGGATTGGGGGGTGTTGAGGGAGGTCCAAGAGGGAGGGGATATATATACACATATGGCTGATTCACTTCGTTTTACAGCAGAAACTAACACAACATTGTAAAGCAACTATACCCCAATAAAAAAATAAAAAGTAGATTAAAAAAAAAAAAAACAGTACCTGGTACTTCATCTCCACGTACCTAAATTAAAATGCACACTCTTCACCCTCCATGATTCTGCTCCTTTCTAAATGGTTATCTTTCTAAACCTATCTCTCACAGATATGCTTTGCAAACCAACCTGGGCAGTTTCCTCCATGTTATCCAAAAAATTTGTATTTTCTGCCATCACACCCTTGCTCATACCCTTCCCTCAGTCTGAAATGCCCTCCCCAAAACTCAATTAATCAGAATACTAGTCATTCTTTAAGAACAGTGCAACTTTCACCTCCTCCATGAAGCCATCACCAGCACAGCTGAAAGTGATCATTCCCTCTCTCTGACCAAAGAATTAGCCCCCAGGTGGCAAGGACTGTCTTCTACTTCTTTGCACCATGACAGTGCCCAGCACAGGTGACTAGCACACAACAAGTGTTCATTAAATAGATTTAATAAATGCATGCACACTTACACCAGCACAGGTGACTAGCACACAAGTGTTCATTAAATAGATTTAATAAATGCATGCACACTTACACACCTGCGGAATAACATCACACTAGAAATAAATAACACCAACCATTTTTACCAAGGCAAATAAGGAACAGGAGGTTTAAAATGTCATTCTGATTCTCCTCAGGTACACTTGGAAAACTACAAAACCTATGAGTAAGGTAGACCCAAACTCACCCACCAATAAGTCAAAGGACTATGTAGATATTTGATAGTATCTCTATATAGTGAAGTAAAAATCATGTTTTATCAAAGTTAAAAACAGCTTAATTAGCACAAAATCACAAAGTTAAGGCTATGCCAAGGAGGAGTTTTACACAGTCTTGGGGTGATGACAGTCAGTACTCCCTGAGACAAAGTGAATAAATGATTAAGTGCCCCAAACCTCAAGCCTAGAATGTTAGGTATTTATGCTACATAATAAAACCAGAATGATTTTTTTAAAATAATTTAGCTGTTTTATACTTCATTAAGAGTCCCCAACTACTGAAATATCTAATAAGTATTCATTATTAAGGTAAAAGGAATTATTGATATACACTGCATTCTTGCTAGCCCCAGGTATTAGGGAGCCCATGATATAATCCCATCTAACACATAAATCAAAATGAATAGTTAGCATTTGACTTCTTCAACTGAACAACAGCTACCAATACATTAGGTCAGATTCCTTATCTACCCAAAACAGAAATCAGTGTCAGACAGTGATGGAGTTGAGGAGAGTCAGGATTGTATTTTTTCTAAATGTCAGCTTCAAAGGTCAGGAATATGATGATGATAGTGATCAAACACTTCCATAGCATTTATTACATGCCAAGTATGGTTTTGAGATCCTTACATACGTCAATCTACCTAATCCTCAAAAGATTTCTGAGACATATATCACTATAATCCCATTTTACAGATGAGAAAACTGAGGCAAAAATAGCTTAGACAACTTACTCAAGGTCACGCATCTCATAAGTTACAAGGCCAGAAATGACGCTCAAGAAGCCTAGCTAAAGAGCCAAGGCTCTTAACCACATTCAGTACCCTTCTCTGCCTGACTCCCAAGACTCCTATGGCCTTTATCTCCTTCTGACTGAGTACCTTTTCTCCATCTGCACCGCTGCCTTCCTACCTCTGTGAAACCTGTTTGCTTTAATTATTCACTAATAATTCTATATCTTCCTAAGGTGTAGAACTCAGAAATACAGGATGTGATTCTAGTAGCCTGTTTTAGGTAATTTCAAGTCACTTCTTGATTTGAAGAATTCTCAGCTTCTGAGATTTGAAATTTCAATAGGACTTCCTATCTGTTACCTGAAAGAGGAAGGTAGGGAAACACTTACTAGTATCTGGAGTTTTCTCTTCAGATCTGCCAAATAAAAATTCATATTTGGCCTTGGCAACACTCTGGGAATGTGCTGATGCACTGTTAACCCAAACAAATGTCTCTGCCTGCAAAATTAGAGCAAAACAAAGACGTCATTAAAAGTATATCATAAAAAATACATCATAAAGCAAATCAACCAACAAGAGAATGGTTATGACATGTCTACTTGATAGAATGTTATACAGCCATTAAAAATGAAACATAAAAATCATAACATAACATAAATCAGAATACAAGATGATCACAGCAAGATTACAACTATATAGAAAGATAAACATATAAACATCTATAGGGGAACAAGAAAAATATGAAAAGTTTGGCTTGATTGGAGGGCAGAATTATGGTAGAATTTCTAAAAATTAAGCATATGTTACTTTTTTGCAATAAGAAAACTGTATTTTATTTTTAGACACATCATTTTCCAAATGATTATCATTACCCACAGCCCATACCAGGAATACTTCTGTGCATGAGTTCTGCTAAAGTATGTCAAAAAAAAAGTAGCCTTTCCCCAAAAGAGACCACATTTTTATTTAATCAGGAACACCATTTAGCCAAACAGGAGTACCAGGTGTTTATACTTATTATCCTAAATTCAAGCATCTGTCCCAGTGTCCTTTGGGACACTTATTTGAAAGAAAAACTACAAAGGTCACTGAAGTGGTTCACAACATGATTCTCAATTCGTATCACCCTTTTCCTGGCTGCTTTAGGCAACTGCCAAAAATCAGGAGTGCCTCCTTTCTCTGGCCTAGGATTAATTAAAAATAAGTAACAAGGCAGAAATGTCAAAACACAGAGAAATTTGACCGAGTCCAATCAGGGAGTCATTATTCTGCCTCTTCACTCCAAACTCAAAAATTAGAACCAGGATCCAGATATTACCATACTGGTTTCTACCGTCTAATCATGAGACATCTTTCTCATGTCTGAGCAGCAACTGACCATTCACTTTAGGAGAGAGGAGCATGAAGGGTTCTATCAGCAACCAGGCAGCTACTTCAAGGAGGGAAATTTTATGACGTCTGCTTTACCCTTTGGAGCAGAAATGACTGACAGCAGTGAGGAGGCGCACGGCTGGGTTATGAGTACCTCCATCACCCTCTGCAGACAGGTTCAGTGGGCAGGCCTCTCTTTGTTCTTGAATAACAATATCAAAGACCTTCTTGAACAATTTCAAGAGAGCAATTTCTTAAAATAGCTCTACAATCACTTAATGTTCACAATGTGTAAAATTATTCTTTCTGTTAAAGGTGCACACTCCTCTCGGAGTTGCATGTTTCATAATCACAGGCTGTTAATTATCCTTTTCCCTGATGGAGAGGCAATATTCACTTTGTTGATGTGTTTAGGGAGCCTCAGGCTGATAAAGGAGGAACCTGGTGCCCTCATTTAGGTAGGGGTGGTTAGGAAAGGCTCTCTAAGGAACCAATACCTGCAGAGATGAGAAGGACGGGAGCTGAGGAAGGGCAGGAACATGCAGCTGAGCAGAGGGAGGGTCACACACAATGGCCGCAAAGTATGAAAGGACCAGGCTACCCAAATAACGGAGGGACGGCCAACGTGGCCACAGAATAGTGGGTACACAGGCAAGTTCAGAGGCGGACCAGAGAAACAGCACAGCACGAACAAACACTGGAAAGGAGGCAGGGGCCAAAGACACAGGCTGCAGGTCAGGGAAAGGCTTGATGGGAAGCCACTGGACGGTTCTAAACGTACGGTGGTCACTAACGTTTTTAGAGGATCATTCACTTACACTTTAAAAAAAATCAGACGGTTGTTATAGGGGAAACTGACTGGAGTAAGTCAAGAGGAAGGAGAGACACCAGTCAGAAGTGCCAATGAGAATGCATGAAAGTTTCGAATAGGATGACGGTAACGGAAACAGACAGAAGTAGATAAATGTGAAATATACCTGTAGGGAGACTCTATACAAATTTTCTGACAAACTGAGTTTAAGGAATAAGGGAAAGGAAGAACTCAAGCATAACTGTAATGGATAACACTTACTAACCACTTAACTCCAGGCCAGGCTGTTCCAGTGCAATACCTGGGATGTCTCATGTAATACTCAGAACAGTCCTATGAGGTGGGCACTGCTGCCATCCCAGTCTCACAGGCAGAGAAAGGGAGGCTTGTCACTTGTCCAAGGTGACACAGCTAGTAAACCATGGACCCCAGATTCAGACCCTGAATCCAGAACCCCTGGCCCAGAGAATGATCCAAGGAATCTGGTTTGAGCAGCTGCGTGGTGTGTTGAGATGGGGGAGACTAGAGAAGAAACACTGTCAACAGATTGCATTTGGACCTGAGGTGACCTCAGAAAAACAATAGAGAAGATTTTAAAGGAAAACTCCATTACTTGGGAAAAGAATCTGAAAAAGAATGGATATATGGGGAATTCCCCGGCGGTCGTTAGGACTCTGCACTCTCACTGCTGAGGGCTGGGGTTCAATCCCCGGTCGGGGAACTAAGATCCTACAAGCTGCACAGCGTGGCCAAAAACAAAAAAAGAAGAAGAATGGATACAGGTATATGTATAACTGAATCACTTCGCTGTACATCTGAAACTAACAACATTATAAATCAACTATACTCCAAAATAAAATAAAAATTAAATTAAATTTTAAAATGCTGATTTCTGCATCAGGTAAATGCAAATCAAAACCACAATGAGGTATCACCTCACCCCTGTCAGAATGGCTAACATCAAAAAGAACACAAAAAATAAATGGTGGTGAGGATGTGGAGAAAAGGGAAACCTCCTACCGTGTTGGTGAGGAAAAAAACAAAACAGAACTCCATTACCATGGTGCTAGAAAATAAGAAGAAATGCCATCGATGAAGCAGCAGTTTTAAGAAATTCCAGGAAGGTAATTTTTTGACACACAGTCTTAAAGCCTGGGAACTATTCTCCAGAGAAAGGTTCCTCTTGAGCAAGAGTGCTTAACCTCAGAATTTTGGAAGTCTGAAGTTAGACGGGGAAAAAAATTACATCTTTATTCTCACTTACCTTAAACCGAAATGTAGCTTTTTTTCCCAAATATGCATGTACTCAACAAACCACAGTATTATTATTAGTAACCGTAACTTTGTCACCAATTGAAATCACAGCCATTTTCACTTCATATAACAATTATTGCAAATAACTTGAACTATGATTTATACCCATCCCTACTTTGAAATGACAGTAGTTACAAGACCCACCACTAAATCTCACTATGAATAAGAAAACACAATATATCACCATATCACACATTTGTTTAATATTCTGGTACCCTATATAATTGGTTTCTTTTACAGCTCCATGTATATTACTGTATACACTTAAAAAGCATTATTCTGACAAGAGATCCAGAGCCTTACCAGACTGTCAAAAGGGGCCACAGCACAGAAGAAGGTTAAGAGACCCTGTTCAAGAGCATCAGTCCTTAAACTGCAGTGCATGGTCTATTAGTGGCTTTGTAATCAGCTGTGTGGGTCATAGCCAGATTTTCTTTATAAATAAGTTTATACACACACATATATATTTAACAGGATAAAACGGAAAATATCAAAGTAGATATAGCACTTGGTAAGATAACCATTGTTTTATGAAACTTCTAGAGTGTGTGTGTGTGTGTGTGTGTGTGTGTGTGTGTGTGTGTGTGTGTGTGTGTGTGTGTGTGTGTGTGTGTGTTGGGTCATGATGTAAAATATATTTTTCACCGTGAGTCCAGATCAAAACTGTGGAAACACAGTGCTCCAGAGTGGTTCTCAAACTTAAGCATGAATTAGCATTACCTACAAGGCTTGTTAAAGCACATATTGGGGTTTCACCCAGAGTTTCTGGTTCAGGGGGTCTGGGATTTGGGGCCTGAGAATGTGCATTTCCTAACAACTTTGCTGGTGCTGTTGATTCTGCTGGTCCAGGGACCACATTTTGTGAACCACTGCTCTAGACCAGCGTTTCCCATGCTTTACTGTATATATGAACTGCATGGGAGTCTTGTTAAAACACAGATCAAGCAGGTCTGGGGTGGGGCCTGAGACTCTGCATTCCTAAGAAGTTCCCAGAGGATGCTGATGCTGGTCCACAGAGCACACTCGTGCTAAGGTTTGGAAGTGAAGCGCTGTTCAAAGCACACTCAGACTCTCACAGAAGAGAAACACCTGTTAAAAGGATGCTCTAACCAAGAGTAAAAGATACTACAGGGCTCCACTCTAATAAAGCACCCCATACTCTGAAAATTGTGGGGAACCCCAAAACCCAACATTCAGGCCCAGTCAAAGCACCACCATTCCCCTGACTTGCCCAGTGAAATAAAATTCACTCAGCTTATATTTGTTATTCTTAAAGCTAGGTGCCCCACTGCCCTACCCATGCCAAGGGTTACAAATCTTCACCCACCTAGCTCCACAACAATTTTTGCAGGTCAAAAAGTTTTTACTTGAAATACTCAGCACTACTTTTTCTTCTGTATTACTAACTGAAAAATATATATTCTTTTTTATCACAGCCACTGTGATAAAGTATGGGATATGAAGTAACATTAGCAAATGGACTGTCGGCTGATCCAGACTGGAATCCCAGGTGAGACTCCCACTCAATCACACTAATGTTCAGTCTTAGGCTTCAGCTTCTTTTTATTGGTAAAAAGAGTTATTCAAATTCATCTCTAAGGTCCCTTCTCATTCTGAAGCACAAAGATTCTTCACACTTCTGAGCCACCTTCACAGATATTTCATTAAGGAGGAATAACACAAGTCTTTTCCTTGTGATGAAGTTACAATGACATGGTCACCATAATATGTAAGTCGGCAGTCCATCTTTAAATGGACAGGACAAGTAAAATCCCAACCTTACATTTTACATGGCTTTTCAAATTTACAAAGAGTTTTCACCTACTATTATCCAAGTCTCAAGATGTTGCTGATTGTAATTACCAATTTCAGATACAAGAGAAACACTACTGACGTAAAATAATTCTTCTATTGCCTAGCTATAAAAAATCAAGAGGAGAACGCAGAAAGCTGCAAGCAAATTTTAGAAGGAATTTCCGTTGATTTGGGAGGGGAAGTGTGGGGTCAGGGGTGGGAGGGGTGGAGCAAGGCTGGAGGGTAGTCTGAGGAGGGTGGCGTGCTCCTTCACATCCTCATCATTCCAATTTCAGGATCATGTTCAGAGGATACGAGACCTCTAAAGTCAGTCAGGGCTGGATAGTATAAAGTGCTTTAGGCCAGAGAATATTAAAAGCTAAACTAACGACTATAAGAATAATGTTTCACAACTCACTCAAAACTAATACGATTCCAACATTCACACGCCACGCCTGATCCCACTCAATGCCATCTGATTCCATCACCCAGAAGTCAGGCCCACAGAAGCCGGGCACCGAGTGCGGCAACTCAAGTGCAGGCAGCACTAGAAGCTTAGTGCCGATGCTGCCAAAGACCATGGTTGTGTGTTATGGGCGGAACTGTGTCCCAAAATTCATATGTTGAGCCCTAGCTCCAGCACCTTACACGTGACTGCATTTGGAAACAGGGTCTATAAGGTCATTAGGGTAGGCCCTAATCCAATATGACTGGTGCCCTTATAAGAGATTAGGACACAGACACACATGGAAGTCCATACAAAGACACAGGGAGAAGGCAGCCAGCCATCTGCAGGCCAAGGAAAGAGGCCTCTGAAGAAACCAACCCTACTGACACCTTGAGCCTGGACTTCTTAGATTACAGACCTGTGAGAGCATAATTTTCCCTCTGGCTAAGCTACCCAGTCTGTGGTACCTTATTACAGCAGCCTCTCATCAGGGAAGGCTGAAAGAGTTAAGAGCAAATGGGAAGCTGTTTAAGATGACAGGTAACTTAGGTCTGTTAAAAGGGAACAGAGGGCTTCCCTGGCGGCGCAGTGGTTGAGAGTCTGCTTGCCGATGCAGAGGACACGGGTTCGTGCCCCGGTCCAGGAAGATCCCACATGCCGTGGAGCGGCTGGGCCCGTGAGCCATGGCCGCTGAGCCTGCGCGTCCGGAGCCTGTGCTCCGCAACGGGAGAGGCCACAACAGTGAGAGGCCGGCGTACCGCAAAAAAAAAAAAAAAAAGGGAACAGAACCAACCAAGCCACACCAAAGAATACTCAAAGGCAAAGAAAAGGGGGAAGGGGGAAGGTGGAAGAAGGAGGGGTCAACATAAGCAGGACTGGTGAAAAGGAAAGGTTATCAAGCAGTTAGATCCCCAGATCTGCTTCACTGGAGAATTTGCCACCCCCCACTTCATTCAGGCAAAAGACTGGAATTTTATTCATGAGTGAGATTTTTCACAGAACATCTCTGGCCTGGGGGACACCAAGCACAACTGATACAAGGACACCAGAGTAGAAAGGGGACTTGCTTGCTGGATGCTAAGATGCTTAGACTTCTCCAGCTCTGTTCCCTGAGCTGGTCTACAAGCAGGTACCCCCAGTAGCAATGAGCACACCCAGCCACTCAACATCCAGTTCTTTTATTTCACCCAGCCTATGGAGTGCTGCACCCTGGACTTTACCCTGCAGGCAAGAGATCTGAAGAGCTTTCTCTGCAGAAAGCAACCACCACACGAAGAAAGACCTAAATAGTTATGTCAGGGGTCCACTACTGAATGGCCTAACCAGCTCCTCCCCACAGTGAAGCTCAGAACTTCCAACTGGCTATTTAGACCCACTGTTACATGACATTAGATTCCTTAACTTCCATGACTACCAGTTATTTGAAAATTACAGGCCCATTATTTTGCAGAGTGTTCTTCAACGTGGGTTTATCTTTACATTTCCTCATGATTACAGTCATATACTTTTTTTAATTTTTATTTTATATTGAGTATAGTCGATTTACAATGTTTTGTTAGTTTCACGTGTACAGCAAAGTGGTTCAATTATACATATATCCATTCTTTTTCAGATTCTTTTCCCATATAGGTTATTACAGAATATTGACTAGAGTTCCCTGTGCTATACAGTAGGTCCTTGTTGACTATTTTATACAGGGTAGTATATATGTTAATCCCAAACTCCTAATTTATCCCTCCCCGACACCTTTCCCCTCTGGTAACCATAAATTTGTTTTCCATGTCTGTGAGTCTGTTTCTGTTTTGTAAATAAGTTCATTTGTATCATTTTTTTAGATTCCACATATAAGTGATATCATATGATATTTGTCTTTGTCTGACTTACTTCACTATGATCATCTCTAGGTTGATCCATGCTGCTGCAAATGGCATTATTTCATTCTTTTTTACGGCTGAGTAATATTCTATTGTATATAGGTACCATATCTTCTTTATCCATTCATCTGTCAATGGGCATTTAGGTTGCTTCCATGTCTTGGCTATTGTAAACAGTGCTGCAATGAACACTGGGGTGCATGTATCTTTTCGAAGTATGGTTTTCTCTGGATACATGTCCAGGCGTGGGATTGCTGGATCACATGGTAGTTCTATTTTTAATTTTTTTAGGAACCTCCATACTGTCCTTCATAGTGGCTGTTATCAATTTACACTCCCACCAACAGTGTAGGAGGGTTCCCTTTTCTCCACACCCTCTCCAGCATTTACTGTTTGTAGACTTTTTTTTAAACTTTTTATTTTATATTGAAGTATAGCCAAGTAACAGTGTTGTGATTGTTTCAGGTGCACAGCAAAGGGACTCAGCCATACATATACGACTCAGCCATACATATACATGTATCCATTCTCCCCCAAACTCCCCTCCCATCCAGGCTGCCACATAACACTGAGCAGAGTTCCCTGTGCTACACAGTAGGTCCTTGCTAGTTACCTTTTTTTTTTTTTTTTTTTTTTTTTGCGGTACGCAGGCCTCCCACTGCCGCGGCCTCTCCCGCTGCGGAGCACAGGCTCCGGACGCGCAGGCTCAGCGGCCATGGCTCACGGGCCCAGCCACTCCGCGGCATGTGGGATCTTCCCAGACCGGGGCACGAACCCGTGTCCCCTGCATCGGCAGGCGAACTCGCAACCACTGCACCACCAGGGAAGCCCTGGTTACCTATTTTAAATAAAGCAGTGTGTACATGTCGATCCCAAACTCCCTGACTATCCCTTTCCCCCATCCTTCCCTGCTGGTAACCGTAAGTTCATTCTCCACAGTGGCTGCATCAATTTACATTCCCACCAACAGTGCAAGAGGGTTCCCTTTTCTCCACACCCTCTCCAGCACTTGTTGTTTCTAGACTTTTTGATGATGGCCATTCTGACTGGTGTGAGACGATACCTCATTGTAGTTTTGATTTGCATTTCTCTAATACTTTGCAATACTGAGCATCTGTTCATGTGCTTTTTGGCCATCTGTATGTCTTCTTTGGATAAATGTCTATTTAGATCTTCTGCCCATTTTTTTAATATTTTACTATACTTACTTTATTATTTATCCTTTCATCTACGTATAGTTCAATCCTTCCTTTTATATCAGTATATTTCAAAAACTATTTGTAGATATCAAGTACACTTCCTTCTAAAAACTTTAATATGCATATAATCACCTAAAGGTCAATATTTATTTTTTAACATCTTTATTGGAGTATAATTGCTTTACACTGTTGTGTTAGTTTCTGCTGATAACAAAGTGAATCAGCTCTATGTATACATATATCCCCATATCCCCTCCCTCTTGCGTCTCCCTCACACCCTCCCTATCCCACCCCTCTAGGTGGTCACGAAGTATGAGCAGATCTCCCTGTGCTTTGCGGCTGCTTCCCACTAGCTAGCTATTTTACGTTTGGTAGTGTATATATGTCCATGCCACTCTCTTACTTCGTCTCAGCTTACCCTTCCCCCTCCCCGTGTCCTCAAGTCCATTCTCTACGTCTGCATCTTTATTCCTGTCCTGCCCCTAGGTTCTTCAGAAGCTTTTTTTTTCTTTAGATCCCATATATATGTGTTAGCATACAGTATTTGTTTTTCTCTTTCTGACTTACTTCACTCTGTATGACAGACTCTAGGTCCATCCACCTCACTACAAATAACTCAATTTCGTTTCTTTTCATGGCTGAGGAATATTCCGCTGTATATATGTGCCACGTCTTCTTTATCCATTCATCTGTCGATGGACACTTAGGTTGCTTCCATGTCCTGGCTATTGTGAATAGTGCTGCAATGAACATTGTGGTACATGACTCTTTTTGAATTATGGTTTTCTCAGGGTATATGCCCAGTAGTGGGATTGCTAAGTCATATGGTAGTTCTATTTTTAGTTTTTTAAGGAATCTCCATACTGTCCTCCATAGTGGCTGTATCCCTTTACATTCCCACTAACAGTGCAAGAGGGTTCCCTTTTCTCCACACCCTCTCCAGCATTTAATGTTTGTAGATTTTTTGTTTTACATCTTTATTGGAGTATAATTGCTTTACAATCGTGTGTTAGTTTCTGCTTTATAACAAAGTGAATCAATTATACATATACATATGTTCCCATATCTCTTCCCTCTTGCATCTCCCTCCCTCCCACCCTCCCTATCCCACCCCTCTAGGTGGTCACAAAGCACGAAGCTGATCTCCCCGTGCTATGCGGCTGCTTCCCACTAGCTACCTATTTTACCTTTGGTAGTGTAGGGGGAAAGGTAAACTGTGACAAAGAGAGAGAGAGGCATGGACGTATATACACTACCAAACGTAATGCTTGTAGATTTTTTGATGATGGCCATTCTGACCAGTGTGAGGTGATACCCCACTGTAGTTTGATTTGCATTTCTCTAATGATTAGTGCTGTTGAGCATCCTTTCATGTGTTTGCTGGCAATCGGTATATCTTTGGAGAAATGTCTATTTAGGTCTTCTGCCCATTCTGCGCATTTTTTGATTGGGTTGTTTGGGTTTTTTTGTTTGATATTGAGCTGCATGAGCTGTTTGTATATTTTGGATATTAATCCCTTATCGGTCGCATCATTTGCAAATATTTTCTCCCATTTTGTAGGTTGTCTTTTCATTCTGTTGATGGTTTCCTTTGCTGTGCAAAAGCTTTTAAGTTCACTTAGGTCCCATGTGTTTATTTTTGTTTTTATTTTCATTACTCTAGGAGGTGGGTTCAAAAAGATATTGCTGCGATTTATGTCAAAAAGTATACTATGTTTTCTTCTAAGAGTTTTATAGTATCCAGCCTTACATTTAGGTCTTTAGTCCATTTTGAGTTTACTTTTGTGTGTGGTGTTACAGAATGTTCTAATTTCATTCTTTTAGATTCTTTCCCGGCACCACTTATTGAAGAGACTCTCTTTTCTCCACTGTATATTCTTGCCTCCTTTGTCATAGATTAACTGACCATAGGTGCATGGGTTTATCTCTGGGCTTTCTATCCTGTTCCATTGATCTATAAGTCTGTCTTTGTGCCAGTACCATACTGTTTTGATTACTGTAGCTTTGTAGTATAGTCTGAAGTCAGGAAGCCTGATTCCTCCAGCTCTGTTTTTCTTTCTCAAGACTGCTTTGGCTATTTGAGATCTTTTGGGTTTCCATACAAATTTTAGCGTATCTTTGGTGCATTTTCTCATGATTACATTCAGATTATGCATCTTTGACAGGAATGTCACAGAAGTGATGCTATCCACTCTGCATCGTATTTAGAGGCACAGGATTTCAATTTGTCCCATTCCTGATCATATTCACTTTGATCTGCCAGGCCTCTCTACTGTCAACTGAGAACTTTCTCTCTGTAATTAATCAGTATTCTGTGGAAAGACTTAGAAACTATGTACAGTAAGTCCCCTACATATGAACGAGTTCCGTTCTGAGAGCACATTTGTAAGTCCAATGTGTTTATAAGTCCAACAAAGTTAGCCAAGGTACCCAACTAACACAATCGACTATATAGTACTGTACTGTAATAGGTTTATAATACTTTTCACACAAATAATACATAAAAAACAAACAAACAAAACAAAAAGAAAACATTTTTAATCTTACAGTACAGTACCTTAAAAGTACAGTAGTCCAGTACAACTGCTGGCATACAGGGGCTGGCATCAAGTGAACAGGCAAGAAGAGCTACTGACTGGAGGAGGGAGAGGAGGTGGGAGATGGTAGAGGTGAAGGATCGTCAGCAATAGGAGACGGAGGGCAAGCTGCCATTTCACTTAGGCCTGCCGTTGATGGAACGCACGTTCGCATCTCTGAAAGTCCGCATGTAGGGGACTTACTATAAATATTCTGTTCCTCATCAAACCTGCAAATTATAAATTTATTTTTATCAATAAGGACTGAATTTACTATTTTATCCAATGAGCTGTGTGATCCACTACTTTCGTTATTTATTTCAGTGTTCAAGCTGCCTGATTTTGGCCAGTGGAAGCTCTTTCCAGCCGGCTTCTGTTCTCTTTGACACATCCCCAGTATTCTCTGAGCACCTCTTCACTTTCTGGTACAACAGGACGTTCCAGGCCTCTCCCTGGAATCAGCCATTTCTCTACGAACAAAAACCAACCCAAAAACCTGGTCCCTTTCAATGAAGAATATTGTTTAGTATGATACATAAGAACTGGACATTGAGCAGCTGGGTGTGCCCACTGCTACTGGGAGTACCTGCTTGTCGACCAGCTCAGGGGACAGACCTAAGAAATTTTAAATAGAACCCCACACATGCATGTGCACGCGCGCGCGCGCGCGCACACACACACACACACACACACACACACTGCAGTGGGCTAAATAAGGGTCCCCCAAGATGCCCACATCCTAATCCTCAGAACCTGTGAGTGCTGCACCATGTGGCAAAGACTTTCAAAATGTGATTAAGTTCTTTCATACCTGGATTACCCAGGTGGGCCAAGATTTGTGGCAGGAGAGAAGTCAGAGGAAAGCAGAGTAAGAGAAAGGACACCATTCTATTGGATGGAGGAAGGAGCTAAGAGCCCAGGAATGCAAGGAATGGAACTCCAGGCTGGAAATGCCAGGAAAGGAACTCTCCCTACAGTCTCCAGAAAAACCACTGCCCTCCTAGCACCTTGATTTTAGCTCATTCAATTCATTTCAAGCTTCTGGCCTCCAGAACTATGAGAGAATAAATTTCTGTTGTTTTAATCCACCAAGTTAGTGGTACTTTGCTTTAACAGCCATAGGAAATTAATGCAGACACACAGAAAATATGTATATACAAATACATACTTTTGTATGTTTATTTCTGTATCTAATAAAAAAACCGTGAGTTCACACTGGCACATATACTGTAAGTATATTTCTAATGCTTTCAAGTACAAATGAGTTATTAATGAAATAATCAAAGACTTAATGAGTAATTGTTATTCCACCTACATTGTTCCCTGTTATTGAAGTTCATCCAAATATACTTTGCTCTTCCACTATAATTAAGAAATTTGTATAGCTGAAAGACAAACAAGCAAAATCATCCACCTTCAGCTTGCCTGGCTATAAAGAGAGAGATTCAAATCCTGTCACGTGCAGCACTTTTCCCTTTAAAAATATATTTGACATACGCTTGCACATAAACAAGTGGAAAAAACACCAGTGTCTGAGAATAAGGGGGTGGCCCACGTAATTTGCAATTCCCTGAAACCAGCTCCTACTCCCTTGAAAGGCTAATTGGATAGATAGTCCAAAAGCCAGGAACAGTAACCAAGTAAAACTGGGACTGAGAGCCTCTCAAGAGCAGAAAGAGTCCAAAAACAGCCAGGAGACAAATGGGATAACAGAACATCCAAATCCTGACTTCTAAAGGTTAGAAACTGCATCCAAGCAAAGGGCAAAGCAGGAATGGACTACCAGGCTAAGGAGAAGACTGTGGGGGAAAAGGCAGGACTCATCTCATCACTAGCCAGACCTGCTGCCAGTCTGTTTTAACTGTGTGAGCGCAGAGACAAAGGCTGAATTCACGGCCTTTTTAAAAGCCCCTGGAGGTCCATTCTCATCTTCCCACCAGCTGCCATCCATCTACTCAGCCCATTTCCTGAAAGCACACTCCCCTGGGAAGGGCAAGTGGGGGCTCTGCTGCTCCTCCAGACACAGAAGCCAGTCTGGTGGGGGTGGGGGTGCAGGAGGCACCAGAGCAGAGACACAGAGTCCCCACCCCGCCTGTCACTGACATGCGTGTAAAGACGGAGAGAGGGGTATGACAGCAAGCCTTTGGCCAAGGCTAAGGCTCCTTCTTTGATAGTCTGCATATTGGACCCATTTTATAGTTGTCTTCCGACCAAATGGAAAGGTTATATGCCCTTCTAGGAACTGTGCCTTCCCTGGCTTATTCACAATATACTATGGCTTATTACAAATGGTGATAGTGCCTTTTTTTTTTTTTTTTTTTTTGGAGTGTGATGTACAAAGTTAGGGGCTAAGAAACTAGGATGATAAACATTCATTGGTAACAAAGCCTCCCATAAAACTAATGTAAGACACAGGGATCAAGTTTTCCTGACGGCTCCTTCACTAAGGCACCAAGTGACTAAAGTGTTGGAGAGCTTCAAAGAAAGAATTTAAAAGAAAACTAGCAATCAAATATTATGCACTCACAGTACACCCTCTGCCTTTCCCACCATTTCACAATCCAGAATGACAGAGGGTGAGACCCTTGATGGCAAGTGTGCAGACCCAGTGACCTAAGTCTTCCTTCTGCCTTTCTCATTTCCCTGCCTACTACTACCTACCTTTCTACCTTCCTCAGGCTCTGGATCTGTGTGCTTCTGATAATGTTTAAAACTAATAAACAAACCAGACAATATAAAGGTCCAGGTTTTAAAAAGAAAAACACACATTTGCAAGCCTCAGAACACACGTCCTTACTTGCTACAGCTCTCACCCAGGAGGCTGGAGCCTTCCACATGCTGACAGCAAGTCAGGATTTAAGTTGGGTAACAAGAGGGAATGATGGAAAGCCACGGAGAACTTTACAAGTCAGCCCAGCATAACCAGGATCCCTGGGAGGAAATCAACCAGACTTTGAATAACAACATTCACAAATGTTCCTCTGTGTACTCAAAAAACAACGGAGGAAGGCTAGGTACTGAGAACAATCAGAACAAGTGGTAGCAAAGCTGACACAGACTACAGGCTCACAGTGAGTGTTCACAAATACTTTTGCTGAGTCCTTATAAACTCAGCAACCTAAAAAAGCCTTGAAACTTTGGCAGAAATACAACAAAATTACATAAATGAAAACTAAGTATCAGCCTATTCACCAAAATCTAAGCTTCACAAATACGGAAGTATCTTCAGTTTTTTCAAATTTTCTACTAACTTCTGAAACAAAATTAAATCCACTCTAATTTTTTTAAAAACATGTCATTTGGTACTTTGCCAAGAAGGAAAAATACATGCTAACTGTGAATTCAGGGTGGGAATCATGAAAAGTAAGTGTCTTCTCACCTGGTTTGCGACATCTTTATTTCCCTTAACTTGAAAGTCATCCCTGGATGGCAGCTCTGTCTTTTAGCGGAACATGTAATACCTAGAACTGGATCTTGCAATAAGACATGCTAAAGACTATTCTTGATTAAGGTAAGAAAACCAGCCATAATTTTCTTCTCAAAGAAGGTATGTGAGTGATCAAATAAATTAGTTTCTACATGCAAAATATAAGTTATTTACCCAATATATATATTTATGTTTGAATGTATATAGAAAATTACTGCATGTATGGAGAAAAAAGTGTCTCGGGACAAACACAAACATTCTGAAAGTCATAAAATCCAGGCTGTAATTTAAGCTAAACCAGCACATGAAATATTAGAAATAATATAATCATTGGATTAATTTCTACAAGAAAATATACAATCCACCGAAATTTTACCAAAGTAAACTCTCCAAGTACGGGCCCCTCTTGAAAAACAGCAAATGACCACGAGTTTGATATCACAAAGAAAATCAGAAGAGTCAGGTCATCCCCCTGGAAAGCATCTGGTTCTGCCTGCAGGACATAAACCCTGACCAGATGATACAAGCATCTCATCCTGGTGTTAACAGATGCCTATTATGAAGAAATGTGCATGCACTAAGGTAAAAGGGTCTATAAAACACATATCTGTCACGTCAAGGTAAAGAAGGACACCAAAGAGAACATAGCATAAGGTCCTAAAAATAAAAATTTAACAAAAATTCCAAGTCAATTTTCAGATAAATAATACTAGTTATCTTTAGTCTTGATGAAATTTTTAATTTTTTTAATATTTATTTATTTATTATTTCACTGCATCAGGTCTTAGTTGCAGCACACGGGATCTTTGCTGCGGCATGCGGGCTCTCTACTTGTGAGCGTGCAGGCTTAGTTTCCCCACGGCATGTGGGATCTTAGTTCCCCGACCAGGGATAGAACCCGTATCCCCTGCATTGGAAGGTGGATTCTTAACCACTGAACCACCAGGGAAGACCCAACATTTTTAATTTTAATTTAAAATGATACAGAAAGTGAAATATATTATGTGGGTGCCTAATAGCCCTGTTAATTACCAGTAAAGCCATTTCTTCAAAGTGACCTAACAAGGCATTTGCCCAATTTCCCAATGATGATTTCTCAGCATCCCAGCTTCAGGCAAGTCCGATGGGCAGTCAATAGGTAAAAGGCACGAACTGACAAGGTGACCTGGATTTTGATTTCAGAAGATCTCCATTCTTTAAACTTAAACATTGTCAGGATACCCACACTACCTGCAATACTAAAATGTGCCCATTTTACATATTTAGCTTTAATAAAGACACAAACTGGGACTTCCGTGGTGGCGCAGTGGTTAAGGATCCGCCTGCCAATGCAGGGGACACGGGTTCGAGTCCTGGTCCTGGAAGATCCCACATGCCGCGGAGCAACTAAGTCCATGTGCCACAACTACTGAGACTGTGCTCTAGAGCCCATGAGCCACAACTACTGAGCCCGGGCGCCGCAACTACTGAAGTCCGCGCACCTAGAGCCCGTGCTCTGCAACAGGAGAAGCCACCACAATGAGAAGCCTGTGCACTACAACAAAGAGTAGCGGCCGCTCACCGCACCTAGAGAAAGCCAGTGCACAGCAATGAAGAACTAACACAGCCAAAAATAAATAAATAAATAAATACATTTATTTTTTTTTTTAAAAGGCACAAACTATTCATCATAAGCCAAAATAAGTAAATTTCTTGGAAACAAACTGCTTACGTAAACATGATAAAAGTAAATAATTCTTCCAGGACGTTAGGATTTTAGGTCCCATTTGGTCAATTACCTCTTTGGAGACATCAAGCTATGTATGCTTGGTGCCCTGACAGAGTTCATCAGCCTCATTCACAGAAGCAAGGGATCTGAGAATTGTCTTGTTCTGACTCATACTTGAGAGAGAGAACAGAGGAGGAATGAAACACTCTAGAACATTATTTCTGCTGGCCCAGGGATGGCTGGCAACATAGTCCTCAGGGTGCTTGTGGATAAACCACAGGCTGCTGAACTCGTCAGGCCCACTGAATCAGACTCCTGAAGAGGTCGCAGGAGAAGCTGACTTTGTACCTAACTCCTCTAGCTGATTCTCAGGTATGCTAAAGTTTGAGCGCTACTATTCTGGAGCTCTATGAGGTATACAAGTGAGCCCTCAAAAAGACTAAGGAACAGCAGGACAGCTGAAAGCACGGAATGAAGAAGCCCATTCCTCTCAGGTCACCTCCACCATCCCTACAACACAAACCACAACCACAAAATACCTGGGAAAATGTACTAGCAGGCTTCCTGGCTTACTGTGGGCATTTTACAACTGATGTTAAAGCTGTTTAGCAATGGCTTCAAACTTGTGCAGTGAGTGAGAACAATGCTATCAGTCATAAAGTTGCTTTCGGACCCAAGCAATGCAAGGAATACAGCACGGGGAAATGCTCCTGCTACACTAACCAGGCCAAGTCATCCTCACAAACGCTGGATTTTCAACAGACAGTGCATGAGCTAAAGAATAATGAGTAAATGCAAATTACCTTTGTTCTTGTTCCTAAATGCAGAACACTGGAGAATAAATGATTCACCAAAGGTTTCTGCACTTTATAGTTTTAAAGGCATTCACCCTACTCCCCACACACCCACCCACACATCCCACAGTCTGATCACCAGAGCGTCTGAAGATGAGAGGTTTGTGCTATTTTTACATCTATAATTGGAATATAAAATTAATGTGATACACTATATTTTTCATGTTAAGTTCAAATAACACAGTGCTTTATTAAATATTATTAAGAGTTAATTTTAAGAATGCTCGTTTGGGCTTGCTGGAAACCTAGAAACTGACTTGTTTCTGTGCAAAAATAAAAGTAGAGTTCCAATTAATTAAACTATAAATTTTTGAAATTCACATATGAAAGTTAGAGATTACCTACACATTTTATTTACCTATACATTTAACTGAGGCTGACAGCTCACATCAATTGATGAACAAAGACTACTGATGTGACTCTGATTACAGATCCCTAATTTTGCTTGGGGGAGCTGAGAACAGTCATCTTCTGTACAAGAGCAAATTCATTAAAAAACATAAGGAATGGTAGTATTATTAACACTTCCTTTATTTGGAACACCATAAACCAGCAAACATATATTCAGAACATAGAAAGTAGATTTGTTAGAATGGTCAAAGTACATATCTTAAAAATCCATGCAATTAAATATATATATATAATTCAGGAGAGCCCCAAGGTTCTCCCCTTGGGGGGTCCTTAAAAATGGACAATTTGGGGAAATTTCATTATTTTCTAACTCTGAAAAGACTCCAAACAGTTTATTAGGGAGAAGGACTAACAGCAAGCAGACGCTATCAAAAATGAAAAATGACAACCACAAGTCTGACAGGAAAGACAAATAATAAAAGACAACATAAACAAAGATAAAAGACAAGCATGGACTGGGGAGTAAATATTTGCAACATATATTTAAATATCCAAAATATAACAAATTCCAACATATCAATAAGAAAAAGACAAACACAACAGAAAACCAGACAGAAGATAAAAAGACTATTTGAGAAATGTAAACACAAATGACCAATATACATTAAAAGATGTTGAACCTTGCTAATAATCAGTGAAATACAAATTAAAACAAAACTTACCAAACTTCACCCATCATATTGGCAAAGATTAAAATATATGAAAATAACATAATTTCCTCATATGGAATTAATAGTAGTCTGACTTTATAAGGTTTTTGAAAGGATAAAGGAAGATAATATGTGAAGCACTTAGAAGTGTCTGGAACATTTCAAGTGCCCAAGAGATGTTAGTTGCTACTGTTATCATTATCATTATTACTACATTTGTATTTCTGTATTATTTGGTTTATACATCTCTCTTACTTATTCAACCATAAGCCCTTGGACCACAGGAATTAAGTGTGTATTTTTTAATAACATAATTATTACTCAAGAACATTGTTGATATATTCTCATTTCAGTAATATATATCTTACTTTCTTGAATATGTAAGTCTACCATACGACTAACAGAATTTATTAATTTATCTATTTCTTACTATTATAAATAATATTGTAGTGATTAACTTTCTACACATTTCTTTACATTCTTTTCTGCTGATTAGTTCAGGAAACTCTCCTAGAAGTGGAATTTTGGGGTCAAAGGAGCTGTCCTCCAGGGAGCCTGTGCAAGCAGTGGGGGGAACTGTGTGTCCAGCCACATCTGAAACCCGATCCAAATCACAGTTCTTGGCACATTTAGACACCTAGTAAATCCGATGAATGGAAGGAAAGACAGGAAGTTGATAGAAAGGGACATTTCTGGGAAAATGATATCATTTGAAGAAAGGCAGGCCACTGGAGAAGTGCAGAACGTGTTCAGAAAATGACAGCTAGTCCAGGCAAGCTGACTGCAGGACTAAAACGGAGGCTGAGAAGAATGAGGCAGGTCAGTGCTCCTCACCCTGCAGTGGGCTTCCACACACTTGGGGATCTGCTAAAATTCTAGTTCTGATTCCACAGATCCAAGCAGGGGCTGAGAATCTGCATTTCTAACAAGCTCCCAGGTGATGCTGATGCTGCTAGTCCATGGACTGTACTTCAAATAGGAAAGAAGCAGTGAAGAGGCAGATAGCACTAAAGGGTTTCAAACGTCAGGTTAAACAGTTTGGACTTTGGTATTCAATTACCTGGTCGTCAGTTTAAGGGAGGAGTTATAGTAGAAGCTTCCGAGCAAGAGAGATCTAATCACCAGACAAAAATCAAGTAAGAAAAATCATTATACCAAATTACCTACCAAGTCTTTCTCAGGAGATGGCTTGTTTTGTTTTGTTTGTCACTTTAATATTTTCTCAGTTTTGCTTAATATGGTACACAAACGTGAGGCTATTTTGGCAAAGTATCAGTGCTTTACATATATCCCTCTCTAGATTATTTTTTTTTAATAATGGAAGAGACAATCAACAAATAAAAGCAAAAGGATGAAGGGTTTGCTCTTTCTTACCTACCCACCCCTATCTTCTCTGGCCCATTCAGCACAGGCCATACCCCAAAGCTCCTGGTCACTGCTTTATGACTGTTTCTGGTGGCAACCAGGGGTCCTGTTTATAAAAATGACACAGGGGTAAACCAACAGTCAAGTCTCCCCTACCACGTGCCCACCCCCCAACCATGACTACAACTACAACTACTTCAAATTCAGTAAGAGATGAGTGCCAATTCTTGGAGCACATATCAATCACCTCAACATGCCTAAGCCTCAGAGTGAGTAATAACTCAGGAAAGAAGGGAGACTGACTGCACACAACGGAAGAAATTAATCTAACTCAGGGAAACACAAAGATAAGAACGGCCTCAACAGAGTCCAAATCCCCAAGAGCTCATTCCACGCCACCCCATCCTCCTCCGTCCCCTCCACCCATCACTAGCGCTGGAGAGACAACAGGGACAGAAGCCAGCACTTGCTGAATTCCTCTCCACTACTCCATTACGGCCTGGAAAGGGGGGGTAGGGGGATGTAAAGGAGAGACAGGGCTAGGTAGGTAGGCTGAACGCAACACCTGATCTCAGCAGTTTGCTGGACTTCCTCTCATCTTCACAGTAATACTTCGGAACACACAGCAGTTTCCAAGGCTCTCGTGAGGCTCTCTAGCAGGAAATCCCTGCCTGCCAAAGCTCATGAGATCACAAAGTTAATAATGAATGCGCTGGCACGTGGCAGAAGTGTAGGTGCAGCCAGCATGTCCAAGAAACCGAGTGACCTGTGCAGTGGTAAAGGAGTCTTATGAGGCCACGACACTTCAGACGTTTGCCATGGCAAGCTCGTACAGTGTTGGAGTGTAAAGAGATGTAACCCATTTGTAAGATAATTTGGCTATTTCTATCAAAATTTGAAAAGTGCATATCCTTTTAGCAACTCTACTTGTAGGAATTTATTCCACAGAAAAATCTACATGCCAAATAAGATGGTGAAATGATGTTCATTTCAGCAAAATGAGAAATGACTTAAATGTCTATCAAAAGGGCCTAATTAACTCTACTGGGATATAATGAAACACAATAGAGATATTAAGAAAAGAATGAGGAAGACTTCATGTACTGTACAAGAACTATCTCCAAGATATATTAGTAAGTTGCTGTACACCTGAAACACAATATTGTAAATCAACTATACTTCAATTTTTTAAAAATTTTAATTAAAAAATGAAACATATAAAAGATATATTAGTAAGTAAAAAGAGTAAAGTGGAAAACAGTATCTAGAATATGCAACATATAAGGGAGAGGAGGTGTGTACATACACACATACACACACGTGTGCATGCGCGCACACACACACACACACACACAAAATCTCTGGTAACAGAGTGCCAGGGGAACTGGGTGTCTGGGGTTAGAGAAAGACTTTCAGTTTATAGCTCCTACCTTTTTGTATTTATTGATTATTTACTTACTTACTTATTTATCATGCACCATGTATTATTATTTCCAATTTTGAAGGGTTTTGGTTTGTTTGGTTTTTTCCCCAAAGCATGGATTCCTTCTGAGCATTCAGGAGTTACAGAAAACATTTACACGTTTTCATGTGAAGAAAAACTGCAGGTCAATCTCACAAAACTAAATGTAAAAATCCTAAACAAGAAATTAGCAAAGTGAATTCAACGATATATTAAAAAAAATAATCCATTACCACCAAGTTACCTTCATCCCAAGAATGCAAAGCTGTTTTACTTTTAAAGCTCAATTAATATAATTCACCACATTGACAAATCAAAGGAGAAAAACCTGCATGATTATCAGAATATGCAGAAAACTATCTGATGCAATGCAACATCAATTCATTATTTTTAAAAGAAGCTTTACCAAACTAGGTA
The DNA here is from genome assembly GCF_949752795.1 of Hyperoodon ampullatus. Taxonomy (NCBI): domain Eukaryota; kingdom Metazoa; phylum Chordata; class Mammalia; order Artiodactyla; family Ziphiidae; genus Hyperoodon; species Hyperoodon ampullatus. Next base: position 2,609,903 of record NC_136933.1, read on the forward strand.
TTAAAAGGAACTTCTAGGGCTTCCCTGGTGGCACAGTGGTTGAGAGTCCGTCTGCCGATGCAGGGGACGCAGGTTCGTGCCCCGGTCCGGGAGGATACCGCGTGCCGCGGAGCGGCTGGGCCCGTGAGCCATGGCCGCTGAGCCTGCGCGTCTGGAGCCTGTGCTCTGCAATGGGAGAGGCCACAGCGGTGAGAGGCCCGCGCACCGCAAAAAAAAAAGGAACTTCTATAATCTGATAAAGGCCCTACAACACAATCCAGAATAAACATCATACTTACTGGTGAAGTTCCCTTTCTAGATGTCCTATAAGTAAACAATACAAATTGTTTACTGGTAGCTCTTAACCAGTTTTTGGCAGATAAACCTTTAAAAGACCCTACATGTGATTTCATGGCATCTTACTTCAGAACTTACAAAGCCAGAAGTTTCATGTATCCCAACTGAAGAAGCTTTAATGTAAAGGTTTTAAAAAAAGGTTTTTTTAAGTGTAAAAAGAGGAACCCATTCCACGGCACTATCAGATTCGTGTTACTAAAACAAAACTATACACTTAAAGTGTTCAAAAAACTGGAATGGGTCCTCAGCCTACAAAATAAAGGACACATTCTGCAGCCCTTCACAATCTGGCTCCAATCTCCATTCCAACCTGTAGTGAGAGCTACAGCACTGCCCCTACACTAACAGTGTTCACCCATTCAAGGGTTTACTGTGTGTAACTCCACCAAACCTGTCCTTCCAACCCTCTCCAAGCTCTCATCCAACCAAAAGCGAAATGGGAGTCAAGACACCATCCTTATCACTGATGAAGCAGACAAGAGAAAACAGCTACAGACCTGTGGCAAGAATGCACCTGACTTCCCCAGACAGTCACTGGCACAGCTAGACAACCCCAGGCCACCCCAGCAGGGCCAAGTCTGTTAATGCAGAAAAAGCCAAGTGCCGGCTGACTCTGAACAGAGAGGGCCGGCAGGCAATGAGCTGCAGAGCTTCACTTTTTCCCCCAATTCCCCAATCAGACAAGCAATTCCACTTCCATGGAGATCCTTCTGTCTGGAAACACCAGGCCAGGCAAACAAAGGCTGCCTCACTAATTATTCAACTGCTTTTTTTTTTTTTTTTAAGTACATAGCTTTTTTTTTCCTTTTTCTATTTCATTTTTTTTACAACTTTATTGGTGTATAATTGCTTTACAATGTTGTGTTAGTTTCTGCTGTATAACGAAGTGCATCAGCTATACGCAAACATATATCCCCAAATCCCTTCCCTATCCCACCCCTCTAGGCGGTCACAAAGCACAGAGCTGATCTCCCCGTGCTAGGCAGCTGCTTCCCACTAGCTATCTGTTTTACATTTAGTTGTGTATATATCTCAATGCTACTTGCTTACTTCATCCCAGCCTACCCTCCCCCCTCCCCAGGTCCTCAAGTCCATTCTCTACGTCTGTGTCTTTATTCTTGTCCTGCCCCTTGGTTCATCAGAACCATTTTTTCTTTTTAGATCCCATATATATGTGTTCGCATACGGTATTTGTTTTTCTGTTTCTGACTTAACTTCACTCTATATGATAGACTCTGGGGTCCATCCACCTCACTACAAATAACTCAATTTCATTTCTCTTTATGGCTGAGTAATATTCCATTGTATATATGTGCAACATCTTTATCCATTCATCTGTCAATGGACATTTAGGTTGCTTCCATGTCCTGGCTATTGTAAACAGTGCTGCAATGAACACTGTGGTACATGACTTTTTTTTTTTTTTTTTTTTTTTGGCTGTGTTGGGTCTTCATTGCTGAGCACGGGCTTTCTCTGGTTGCAGCAAGTGGGGGCTACTCTTCATTGCGGTATGCAGGCTTCTCATTGTGGTGGCTTCTCCAGTTGCGCAGCACGGGCTCTAGGTGCGAGGGCTTCAGTAGTTGTGGCTCGTGGGCTCAGCAGTTGTGACTTGGGCTCTACAGCGCAGGCTCAGTAGTTGTGGTGCAGGGGCTTAGTTGCTCCACGGTATGTGGGATCTTCCCGGACCAGGGATCAAACCCATGTCCCCTGCATTGGCAGGTGGATTCTTAACCACTGCGCCACCAGGGAAGTCCCATGCGTGACTCTTTTTGAATTTTGGTTTTCTCAGGGTATATGCCCAGTAGTGGGATCGCTGGGTTATATGGTAGTTCTATTTTTAGTTTTTTAAGGAACCTCCATACTGTTCTCCATAGTGGCTGTATCAATTTACATTCCCACCAACAGTGCAAGAAGGTTCCCTTTTCTGCACACCCTCTCTAGCATTAACTGTTTATAGATTTTTTGATGATGGCCATTCTGACTGGTATGAGGTGATACCTCATTGTGGTTTTCATTTGTATTTCTCTAATGGTTAGTGATGCTGAGCATCCTTTCATGTGCTTCTTGGCCATCTGTACGTCTTCTTTGGAGAAATGTCTATTTAGGTTTTCTGCCCATTTTTGGATTGGGTTGTTTGTTTTTTTAATATTGAGCTGCATGAGCTGTTTATATATTTTGGAGATTAATCCTTTGTCCATTTATTCATTTGCAAATATTTTCTCCCATTCTGAGGGCTGTCTTTCATCTTGTTTATGGTTTCCTCTGCTGTGCAAAAGCTTTTAAGTTTCATTAGGTCCCATTTGTTTATTTTTGTTTTTATTTCTATTACTCTAGGAAGTGGGTCAAAAAGGATCCTGATGTGATTTATGCCAGAGTGTTCTGCTTATGTTTTTCTCTAAGAGTTTTATAGTGTCTGGCCTTACATTTAGGTCTTTAATCCATTTTCAGTTTATTTTTGTGTATGGTGCTAGGAAGTGTTCTAATTTCATTCTTTTCCATGTAGCTGTCCAGTTTTCCCAGCACCACTTATTGAAGAGGTTGTCTTTTCTCCATTGTATATTCTTGCCCCCTTTGTCAAAGATAAGGTGACCATATGTGCGTGGGTTTATCCCTGGGCTTTCTATCCTGTTCCATTGATCTATATTTCTGTTTTTGTGCCAGTACCATACCGTCTTGATTACTATAGCTTTGTTGTATAGTCTGAAGTCGGGGAGCCTGATTCCTCCAGCTCTGTTTTTCCTTCTCAAAGTTGCTTTGGCTATTCGGGGTCTTTTGTGTTTCCATACAAATTGTGAAATCTTGTATTCTATTTCTGTGAAAAATGTCATTGGTAATTTGATAGGGATTGCATTGAATCTGTAGATTGCTTTGGGTAGTACAGTCATTTTCACAATGTTGATTCTTCTAATCCACGAACATGGTATATCTCTCCATCTGTTTTTATAACCTTTAATTTCTTTCATCAGTGTCTTATAGTTTTCTGCATACAGGTCTTTTGTCTCCCTAGGTAGGTTTATTCCTAGGTATTTTATTCTTTTTGTTGCAATGGTAAATGAGAGTATTTCCTTAATTTCTCTTTCAGATTTTTCGTTGTTAGTGTATAGGAGTACAAGGGATTTCTGTTTATTAACTTTGTATCCTGCAACTTTACCAAATTCACTGATTAGCTCTAGTATCAACTGCTTTTTTTTCAAGGCACAGTACACATCCCACCCTGACCTGAAAACCATCCCATCCCACACAACACTTACCGAGTTATCCTTTCCTTAGATTTCCTATAGCACTTAATGCCTGTGCTACTCTTTTGTTTCTACATTTACAATAACATCTCTTGTACTGATGAGAAGTCTATTAAGATAAAATAGACAGTAAGTCCCCTGATCCTGAGACTCTATTTTATCTCTCTTTGAATTCTCATCTCCACTGAACAAAGACGACACTCAGCTATCCACTGATTTTGAAAAATTACTAATGTCAGAATGTGGATTGCAGTCTTTGATAGGTAAGAAGGGATCCCAGTTAAGGGGGAAACATAATCAAGAAGTGTTTTCTAAAGATTAATATTCAGTGGCAGATCTGGCTAGAATACAAGACACAAAGAAGCAGCAAGAGGGAAACTACAGCTATTTACCTGTGATCTGGAAAAGGTTCTTCAGATATCAGAGTACTAAATTAAAGCAGAAATCATAAAATAATGGAAAGCTGTCCAATAAAGAACAACTGAATAAAGGCAAATCATGAAAACAGATTAGGACATACATATATACACTAAGGATTGCCATGGGTCACTAGCTGACAATAAAATGCTGCTTCCGTGATGTTGCTAACATAACAGGGCTGTTAAAAATGGAGGGTGGTAAGTCATTGTTATACCCTTTCTAAGTATATATCTAACAGATCCCAATTAGATCCTTATTAGAGTTCCAAGACTAATTGAAAAGAATAATGAAGATGATTTAAGGCAGGGGTCCCTAACCCCTGGGCCGCAGACCAGTACCTGTCCCTGGCCTGTTAGGAACCGGGCCGCAGAGCAGGTGGTGAGCGGTGGACAAGCGAGTGAAGCTTCATCTGCCGCTCCCCATCGCTCCCTATCACTCGCATTACCACCTGAACCATCCCCCCTCACATCCTGTAATGGGAAGGTAAGTGTGACGTGTTTGGGTATCAGTTTGAAATACAAAAGAATTCTGCATCTCTCAAGGCTCATCATTGAAGAGTTGTGGAGAGGCCTCCAGACTCGCCCGACAGGGTGCTTCGTGCACACGAGCTCGTGCTCATCAGTCAGCACCGAGATGGCCTACATCCGTGTTGCCTTCCTGTTCTGTTCACACGTGTTCCCATCTTGATTTCAGGGCTTTCTAGAACTCCACAGCAACCATCTAATGATATCAATAGTGAATTTCATTCAAGTTGTTCAGGGTTTGTTGCGAATACTACAACTTAGAATAGTGAGGATGTTTAGGATTTGTGTATTTTCTTTAAAAGGCAAAAAGTTTACCAGACTCTTCATCAGTACGCTAAATCTAGAAAAGTGTCCCTTTTTAGTGACTGCTGATTTAAGAAGAGTCAGGTTTTACTGAAGCCAGATTCAACTTATCCCTGAAGAGTGAGTGTGACTTGACTGTGTGTCCCACTTTGTCACCATCCCGAGTACTTGGCAGACAAGAGCATGGGTGGTCCCTGCCCCCAGTGTGTGTAAGGTGTGTGTTTGCTCTGCAGGCCTTGAGCCCTCCCTCTCAGGGACCCCAAGATGACGGGCCAGGCCATGGTGTCAGCTGTCCCATCCTTTCAGTGTTAGGAATTCAGACAGATGCCCATCTTGCTCACCTCTGTAAGAAACGACCACTGCCTCATCCTGGCACAGGGGGAGGTCCTTATGTAGAGGGCGAAGGACTGCAACTTCACCTCCCCTGGGGGCTGTACCTAGTGCACACATGCCGAGGAGGTGCTGGCAGGTCCGTGAATCCACAGCCACCACTCTACAGGCCTCTCCTGGTGTTCCCCTGAGGCCGGCCCAGAGCTTAGTGAAGGCCACTCTCAGGCCGGCTTATGCCAGTCTGGGATCGGCACTTGGTGAGGCCAGCGCTCCAGTTCTGCTCTTCTCTTGCAATGTTGGGCCTGGACCTGAGGCGGAGTCCCGGGCCCGTGTCAGCCCAGGGCTGCTGGACGCAGGGACCTGAGCCTCCTGGCCGGTGTGCTCCGCCCCCCGCCGTAGGGCTTGAGGACAACACTGCCCTCCCAGGAGATGTTTGGTGAACACTCCAGGAGCAAACCCTGAACCTCTGTAAAGCAGTCCTGCAAATGGAGATACTGGATTTGTATTAAATAAACCTTGGCATGTTCAAATTAAATGCTTGTTTAATGCACTCACATCCCCCCCAGCGCTCACATTACCGCCTGAACCATCCCCCCTCTTCCACCCCTCCCCCCACCCCACCTGTGGAAAAACTGTCTTCCACAAAACCAGTTCCTGGTGTCAAAAAGGTTGGGGACCGCTGATTTAAAGAGCTGAAAATGAGACTTCTGGAGGGAGCAAAAAGGTTTAGCAAATATAAAAAAATTTCTGAGAGGTAATCATACTACTGAAGACTAGCAGTTAGAACATAGTAATTAGACATTTTACAACGGCACTGAAAAATGGAGAAATTCAGCAACAGAGAAATTTTAGCTAAATATGAAGAAGGAACTAAGTGTAAGCACTGTTAATGAAGCAGTGATAGAAACAACACTATCTTTTTTAATTAGTCAACTCAGTACTGGAGTCTACACAGTGGTCAACATGATGGAACAGCAACATAAGATAGAGAAGGTTACAATTTAAGCTATCTAAAGACAAAAGACAAAAACACAACAATAGAAAAGTCATAAAAATTAAATATATACAGAAGGTATCTGTAGATATAAATAGTCCTCTAGAGATCTCGGTCTTCAAAATTGCCGTAAAGGTATTTTATTTGTCCTGAGTCAAATAGCATGATAAATCAGATATCTGCCTAACAAAACTATTTCTAAGTCCTAGTCAATGGGTATGTGCTTCCTCCACTGCCTGGAGCTCACGCCTTCAAGCCCCAAACAACGCCTGCTTTTCTGATGAAATCGTGTAACATCTAGGACACTGAGTTTCATTTTGCAAAAATTTTATGTTAGTTTCAAAACGAAGATAGGTCAACTTCCATCATCACCATCATACCTATCAGGAATTCCCTTTTAAAACTCTCCAAGGGACTTCCCTGGTGGTCCAGTGGTTAACACTCCGTGCTTCCAATGCAGGGGGCACGGGTTTGATCCCTGGATGGGGAAGTTCCGCATGCTGGGTGAGGCGGCCGCAAAAAAGAACCTCTCCAAGATTAAAAAACTTAGAAATCTTTGGTTTGCTTTCAAATTGGGAATCTATGACAATACAGACATACAGCAAAAGGGATTTTTTTTCCAGGTGGTGGTGAGGGGGAAATAATGTTGTTGTAGAAAAAAATGGCAAATCATATTGCTAATGTATCCCCAGTGAGATGTCTCTCTTTTTTTTTAACAGGGTGATGTAGTTATTCCGGTCTATCAAGCTGGTGCTTGAATCCTTCCACAGCACCCCAAAGTTCAAATATCTCCAAATGCTGAAGAACTGACTAGCCTAGACAGCTTTTATTAGTTAAAAAATACGTTTTAATTTAAAAAATTTATGTATGATTGCAGGTTATGAGCCAGGCACTGTCTAATAACTTTACATGTCTTATCTTCTTAACCCTCACAAACCCTTGAGTTCTACTGTCACACCTGTCTCGAAGACAAGGAGACATAGAAAGGTTAAAGGCCACAGCAGGCCCAGTGGAGCCAAGATCTGCCATGATCTTTGGAAAAGTTATGCTTAGATACCATATGTATTCTCATACATTACAAACCACAGAGAACTTGACCCCCCTAATTTCTGCTTCTGAAACTAAAAATTTCCTTCAAAACTTTTCTTAGGCACATACCACATTCTCTATGGGTTCCCAGTTTATGAACCTTAGTTGTTTTTTCTTCTTATTTTATACATACCTGACTAGCAACAAACAAAATGCAAAGCATCAAGAAGACAAGTTCAATTCTTTTTTCAAAATTATTCAGGGGCTTCCCTGGTGGCGCAGTGGTTGGGAGTCCGCCTGCTGATGCGGGGGGCGTGGGTTCATGCCCTGGTCTGGGAGGGTCCCACATGCCGCAGAGCGGCTGGGCCCGTGGGCCATGGCCGCTAAGCCTGCGGGTCCGGAGCCTGTGCTCCGCAGCGGGAGAGGCCACAACAGTGAGAGGCCCGAGTAGCGCAAAAAAACAAACAAACAAAATTATTCGGAAAGGTAGAGACCATCAAAACATTTAAAAATCAGAATCCATGATTAGTTCCTTACATTCATCTTGCCCAGGAATTTCTGCTACATAACATAGCTTGGAACAAATAAGAAATATGGGGTGGGGGAAATGAATAGGCAGTAGTCATGTTTCAGGTATAAATAACTTATTAATAGCACTCCAAACTTAATGAAATAGCAGTATTTTTAAGGCTTTGCTATGGGTAAAATATAAAGGCCACATTATTGCAATATGAAGTACATATGTCACTGGAAAGAGTAGAGGGTATCAAGCTTGTAGGGTACCTTCCAGGACTAAAATACTATGAAGAGTTCAGATAAAGATTTAATGCTTATCATACTAAACAGAGAAGAAAGGTATGAATCACACGAATTCAAATAATAAAGAATTAATAGCCTATTTCCTCAATCTATTTTCATAGAGAATGATCTAATGGAAGCTACTGACTAAAACAAATGAAATACAGTACTCCTCTGTCAATTAGGCTCCTCCTTTATTTATGTTTATAGATTCATTTACCTATCTAACTCAGGCATGTGAAGACCAAGCAGAATTGATTTTCCCCAATAATACTAAAGTAAAATATTGTTATAATATTTAGAGCAAGTAACAGGAGAGAAGGGGGGAATCTATATAAGAAACTGTCATGTGCAGGCAGAACAGACATTTTCTGATACTCCAGAGAACAAAGGTGTGATCAAAGAATAGAAGCTACAGAGTCAGATTTTGACTCAACATTCATAATTCCTCCAAATACGCGAAGGAACCCAACAATGGAATGAATAAGTTCCACAGCAAAGAAGCAAGCTCCCAACCACTGGAAGCATAGGAGCAGATTAGGCAGCTACTGCTAGAAACACAGTGCAATGTGTTTGTGTCCTCCCAAAATTCACAGGTTGAAAGCCTAATCCCAGTGGGATGGTATTAGGAGGTGGGGCCTTTGGGAGGTAATTAGGTCATGAGGGTAGAGCCCTCAAGAATGGAATTAGTGCCCTTATAAGAAGACGCCACAAAGCTTGGTAGCTCCCTTTCCACCATGTGAAGACACAGCAAGAGACGGCCCCTGTAAACCAGTTACAGGGCCCTCAATAGAACCTGACCATGCCAGCACCTTGCTCTGGGACTTCCAACCTCCAGGGTGGTGAGAAATAAACGTTTATTGTTTAAGCCACCCAGTAGATGGTAATTTGTTATCGCAGCCCAAACTGCCTGAAACAGCATGAAAACTGCCAGCACTAAGTGAGTGGGCTGGTTGGTCCAGACTTCTAAAGTTCTATCCAACTCGGGTTCTAAACAACTGATTCCTATAGTCTGGGGGCAGCGGTGGGGAGGTGGCTGGAGAGTTGGAGTGAACAAGATAAAATTCTGAATTTGTACTAAAATATCAGACCAAGTACAGGATGGGGTAGGCATGAGTGTTAAAGGCTTGTTCAGGTGACTACCTAACCCAATCTTAGATTTCATTAGAAGGGTAGAGTGCAGTACCCAAACTGCCGAGGCCACGTGGGAGTCCTGAGTTCATCTTGGAGTTCCCCGGTTTAAAAAGGACATGCGCACACATGAAAGTATCTAGACAGTAGTGACCAGGATGGTAAGATGTAAAAACTGTCGCAGGAGGAGAACTAAGAGAAGATAGGGATGATGATGCAAGAAAAGAAAAAGGATCTGCATAAGTCTGCTCAGGCTGCTATGACAAGATACCACAGACTGGGTATCTTAAGAACCAGCCTTCAGAACTTTCTCATAGGTCTGGAGGCTGGAAGTCCAAGATCAAGGTACCATCAGGGTTGGTTTCTGGTGAAGCCTCTATCCCTGGCTTGTCGCCTTCTGGCCATGTCCTCATAAGGCCCTTGCAGAAAGAAATCTCTGGTGTCTGGCCCTCTTCTTGAAGAACACCAGTCTTGGGGCTTCCCTGGTGGTGCAGTGGTTGAGAGTCCGCCTGCCGATGCAGGGGACGTGGGTTCGTGCCCCGGTCCGGGAAGATCCCACATGCCACGGAGCGGCTGGGCCCGTGAGCCATGGCCATTGAGCCTGCGCGTCCGGAGCCTGTGCTCCGCAATGGGAGAGGCCACAACAGTGAGAGGTCCGCATACAGGAAAAAAAAAAAAAAAAAAAAAAAAAAGAACACCAGTCTTATAGGACCTAGGGCCCCACCCTCATGACCTCATTCGACCTTAATCACCTCCCTAAAGGCTCTGTCTCCAAACAGAGTCATGTAAGGAGTTAGGGCTTCAACATGAATCTGGGGGGACAAAATTCAGTCCATAGCAGCATCCAATCTTAAGTATATGAAAGACTGACTGAAAATGATACTGATTTATTCTTTATTATTCTATAAGGAAAAATTAGAAACAGGGTTAGAGTACTAGACGTGGACAAAATGAAATCTAAGCTTCTTTCAACTCTAACAACTATTACAGCAACTGTCATTTATAGGCTATAAGTTACTGGGTGCTCCCTATGGGCCAAACTTTGTGTTAAGTACTATCTCACTGAATCTTTCCACCCACTCAGAAGTAAATACTACTATTATGGCCATTTGTTGTTGTTTATAAATTAGGCTCACTCTTGCCCAGTGTCACAGTGCTGGCAAGTGGCAGAAGGAGCACCAGATCCTAGGCAGTCAAATGCCAAAGTCACCCACCCACCTGTGAACGTTAAACTGAACAGTCTCCCTAAATTAGTAAAGGACAGTAAATACAACTGACTAAATAACTCCAATTATCAATAGAAAATCACACAGGAGAAAACTATAACATTAACAACCACATCACCACCAATGCTTATTTTTCTTCCTAGATACCAGTTGTTTCCATACATTGTCAGAGCTCATCTCACTGCACACCAAGGAGGCAGGTATTATGCCCATTTCACAGATGAGGAAACAGACTCAGAAAGCCTTCCTCAAACTCATACACTGACTAAAAACATCTGCGGTCAGAACTCAAACCAAAGTCTGGGCTATTCCACATGCAAATTATTTATGTCAACTATAATCCTCCACTCCTAGTGGGTTCTCACTTAGCTCAGGCTCTGGGAGCTGACGGGGTGGACCAAATGTCACAGGGAGAGCCAAATATATTCCAAACCTGCCTTCAAGGGCAAGAGAGCCAAGGAGAGCAAACCCTAGGGCACAAAATCAGGCTTTTCTCCACCAAGTCCTGTGGCCCATTTGACAAATACTAACAGAACCCCTGCTATGTGCTAGTCCCAGGGAACATGCAGAGAGCAGTGAGCAGATTGAATCCCACTCACCCAGACCCTCATTCTAGTGGGGGGAGACTAAACTTCTAATATAGAACACGACAAGTTTACAACAAAAAGACAGAGAGCGAAGGGGCATGGGAGCAGGGTCAGAGGATGCAGCAGGTGCTGTTTTACAAGCAGTTGTTGGAGGGGGGAAGGGGGTTAAACAGCTGCACAGAAGTGCAGCAGGCCTGCTAGCTATTACATCCATCAGGCCCTGGAGCCTTGACTACAGTTCAGTAGTTCCTTGCTTTTCACTGGAGGAAAGGGTAGACCACAGTGCTAATTGCAAACACCGGGTCACAGAGAAAGAAACGGGTGAAGCCTTTTTTCCTTAAAGGCAAGGAAAGTAGTTATCTGTGTACGGTTGCCATGGCACTGAGGAAACAGAGAGAGAAGCATTCCACCACCAGAGCATGAAGAGAAATGCAGCAGTGAGGAGAGGACAAAAGGCACAGAGGTTTCACTCCCAGGGTGGGCGGCAGGCAGGCAGGAAGGAAAGCTTTCAAACGTGGCAGGAGCTGGAAGCATGGGGAAGGGGAAGCGGTCAGAGCCACTAAGGACAGGGTTTCTGCCTAATCCCTCCTCACTTTCTACACCCCTAGGAGACCAGGGTTCTTATGGAACAGTCAGCAGAAACATAAAAATAAAAACACATCAAGGTTCTGAAGTACTCTATATTAGAATAGTTCTAAACAGATATTTTCTGAAAATTCAGTCTTTTTGGTCAAAATGTACCTTAGGTTTCAACCAGCTAATTTACCATCTAAAGTAAGTATGTCTTCTTATAAACAAGGTATAGCCCAGGAGTGGAAGAAACCTGTACTATGAGGTCAGGCAGAACAGAGCTTAAGTCCTCTTTCTGCCACTTACAACTTGGGGACCCTGGATAAGTTACTTGGCCTATCTAAACTTCTTATTCTTTATCTGTATGATTAAAACAGAAAGATTAAAGAGATAAGAGGCCTAAAGGCTGACTTTTAATTGTAAGTTAATAAATATTCATTCCCCAGCCTTAAACAGTTCTAATATCTTTAACATCAGCTTTAACACCATCAATGATAGGAAGAGAAGGCAATTTGCTCCACTAGTAGATAGCTGGAATTATAGAACTGAAAAAATTGTACATGATCAAAATCTTCCTTGAGGCATGAAGAGGCAATTCACAAAAGAAGAAATACCAACTCCTAATAATCATATAGAAATATCTCAACTTTAACTCATAATCAAAGGAGTACACTTTAGCCAAGTTTTTTCTTTAATAACACCAAGTACTATCATCAGCTATTGGGACACAGACACTCTATCATATACTGCCAGTCAATGTGCACACGATCTTTCTAGAGAGAAACAGAACAATATGAATCAAAGCCTTAAAAATGTGGATTCCGTTCCATTTACCATTTACAATTCTAAGAAATTTCCTAAGAAACTATTAAGTAAATGTTCTTGACAGCACTGTGATGAAAAACTGGAAGCAAAAGGCCCACCTTCAAATAAATCACAGTATTTCCATGTAATGGAAAATATACAGCCATCAAAAATGCTTATGTTAGGGCTTCCCTGGTGGCGCAGTGGTTGAGAGTCCGCCTGCCGATGCAGGGGATACGGGTTCGTGCCCCGGTCTGGGAAGATCCCACATGCCGCGGAGCGGCTGGGCCCGTGAGCCATGGCCGCTGGGCCTGCGCGTCCGGAGCCTGTGCTCTGCAGCGGGAGTGGCCACAACAGTGAGAGGCCCGCGTACTGCAAAAAAAAAAAAAAAAAAAAAAAAAAAATGCTTATGTTGGAAAAATATTTGCAAAGCATAGGAAAGTTGAAGGGCTAATTTCCTTATTTTATAGACAGCTCATAAAAATCATTTTTAAAAAAAAACTATCCATGAAATTGGATCCTTATCTTACACCATACACAAAAATCAACTCAAAATGGATTAAAGACTGTACCATAAAACTACTAGAAAAATACATAAAGGGTAAGCTCCCTGACATAATCTTGGTGATGATTTTTTGGACTTGACACCAAAAGCAAAGACAACAAAAACAAAAATAAACAAGTGGGACTACATCAAATTAAAAAGCTTCCACACAGGAAAGGAAACCATCAATGAAAAGACAACCTATGGAATGGGAGAAACTATTTGCAAATCATATATCTATTAAGGGATTAGTATCAAAAAGATATAAAGAACTCATAAAATTCAATAGCAAAAAAACCCCAAACAATCCAATTTAAAAATGCAAAGGAACCAAACAGACATTTTTCTGAAAAAGACATACAAATAATGGCCAACAGATATGTGAAAAGATGCTCAGCATCACTAGTATTGAGGGAAATGCAAACCAAAACCATTGAGATATCACCTCACACCTGTCAGAATGGCTATCATCAAAAAGACAAGAGTGGGACAGGGAGGGTGGGAGAGAGGCTCAAGAGGGAAGGGATATGGGGATATATGTAGGCATATGGCTGATTCACTTTGTTGTACAACAGAAACTAACATAGTATTGTGAAGCAATTACACTCCAATAAAGAGCTATTAAAAGAAAGAAAAAACTATCCTTTCCCCATTAAATTGCCTCAATACCTTTTACAAAAATCAATTAACCCAGTATGTATGGGTCTATATCTGGAATTTCTACTGTGTTCCATTGATGTGTACGTCTATTCTTATTTTAAACACATTCTTGACAAATGTAGCTGTATAATAAAATCTGACATTATGGGGGAAAAAAAGACAAGAAAAACAAGTGTTGGAGAGGGTGTGGAGAAAAGGGAACCCTCCTGCACTGCTAGCGGGAATGTAAATTGGTGGAGCCACTACGGAGAACAGTATGGAGGTTCCTCAAAAAATTTAAAATAGAACTACCATATGCTCCAGCAATTCCACTTCTGTGTATTTATGCAAAGAAAATGAAAACACTAACTCAAAGATAAACTCATCCCTGTTCACTGCAGCATTACTTACAATAGCCAAGATATGGAAGCAGCCTAAGTGCCCATCGATAGATGAAGATGTGGTACGTATTAATATATGTGTGTGTGTGTGTGTGTGTAACACACACACACACACACATATATATATAATGGAATATTACTCAGCCATAAAAAATAATGAAATCTTGCTATTTGCAACAACATGGATGGACCTAGAGGGTATTATGCTAAGTGACATAAGTCAGAGAGAAAGACAAAGACCGTATGATTTCACTTATCTGTGGAATCTAAAAAAAACAAAACCAATGAACAAACATAACAAAACAGAAATAGAGTCATAGATACAGAGAACAAACAGATGATTGCCAGAGGGGAGGAGGGGAGGAGGATGGGTGAAACAGGTGAGGAGATTAAGAGGTACTAAATTCAGTTACAAAATAAATGAGTTGGGGATAAAATGTACAGCATGGGGAATACAGCAAATAATTGTTATATCTTTGTATGGAGACAGATGGTAACTGGACTTACCATGGTGATCATTCTGTAAAGTTCAGAAATATCAAATCACTTGTACACTTGGAACTAATAGTGTTGTAGTGTTGTAGGGTGATTACACTTAAAAAAAAAAAAAAGACAAGAGATAACAGGTGTTACTAAGAGTGTGGAGAAATGGGCTCTGGAGCAAGAATGCCTGGGTCCTAATCCAAGCTAATTTCTTACCAGCTCTACAGCTTTGGGAAGGTATTTAAACACTTAGCCTCAGTATCCTCATCAGTAAATCAGGATTAAAAATAGTATCTACGGGCTTCCCTGGTGGCACAGTGGTTGAGAGTCCGCCTGCCGATACAGGGGACACGGGCTCGTGCCCCGGTCTGGGAAGATCCCACATGCCGCGGAGCGGCTGGGCCCGTGAGCCATGGCCGCTGAGCCTGCACGTCCGGAGCCTGTGCTCCGCAACGGGAGAGGCCACAACAGTGGGAGGCCCGTGTACCGCAAAAAAAAAAAAAAAAATAGTATCTACTTCATAGCTTTTGTGAGGGTTAAAGGAGCTAACTGATAAAACAGTCCCTGGCATACAGTAAACAACCACTTAATGTTAGTTGTCTTATTACTAACCATTTGAACATGTCAACAAAAGTTGTGAGATTATGTGACTTTTTTGGGTTTTTTGTACTTATCTGTATCTTAAAAGGTAGAGACAAAGAGATTCATCTTTTGAAAATTCAAAATTATACTTACTGATATGAGAAATGTAGAGAACATGTCAAATGAGAAATCCCAGCACAAAACAGTATGTACAGCTCAAACTCATTTTTATTAAAATATATTTAATATTATGCAAATAAATGTACATAGAAAAGCATTTTGATGTGCACTAAAATGTTACCAAGCAGTGGTTTCTCTAAGAGGTAGATTATAGATTATTTATATTTTCTTCTTTTTGCTTTCCCTATTTTCTAATTTTCCTGAAATGAACATACATTACTTGTATAATAATAAAATTTTAACTGTCAATTTATTTCCAACTATAGAACCTACAAAGAAAGAGACGGAACTGAGAGACTTCTAATGGTGTGACCAAAGACGGGCTTTAGAGTAAAAACAAATGAAAAGAACATGTCTTCCTGAGGACCGTAAGTCAGATATCACATTAATACCAAGGAACACAATTGATAATCAGCAGCTAGGACTGCGGACCTCGATCAGGCCAAGCTCCCACCTGACTTCAGAGAGGTGTGCTGGGATTTAAGAACCTGAATCCGGCCCCAGGGAAATGCACAAGCTTGGTGAAAGTCCAAGGGGCGCTGTGGGCCACATGCCCACACACTGGTGTTTCAACACTTGTTTTACACCAGCAAATCCATAACAGACCCTGAGTGAACTGGGAAAGGATAACTGAAACATTCCAAATACCTTTTGAAAATCAGTTTGCATTCTGACTTATCTTAAAAAGTCAAACCCCAACTAACTAAGCAAGAAGTGTCATAGGATTTTGCTCAGACTTGAAAGCAGAAAGGAAAATGTGAGATTATACCCCCTTGCTAAGAAAAACCTGAAAACTGACAAATTATCAGCCACACAAATTTCGATTTGCCTCTTCTCTCCCCAACATCTCTTTGTAACCTGAGAGGCTGGCTCTACTGGCTGGACTGAGATACACCAACAAGCCTACAGACACAGACGCTCAGAATGGCGTTTATACTGCAGGTATAGGACATTCCGAGGTCCCACCTGAACCAGTCTCCCCTCGCTTCATGTATGCAGCAGACCCTGCTTCAGAGCGTTGCTTTTACTGGTACCACTGCTGAGAAAGGAGCAAAGCAGGCACACTTCTTTCTCTATGGTCTTCCGTCTCTCCTTCCCTCAATTCCAGTCTCCCGTCTCCCTCACTGATGCTGACTCTCTCCCTTCCTTCCCCCACCTCCCACCCCTCTTATCACTACACTAAGGCCGGCAACCACAGCAGAACTGCTGGGCAGCAACACACAGATGCAGTCTCAAAGCAAGCAAGCCAGATAGAGTCCGAGTGCCTAGTTCCTTCCAGAATTAGCCGTATGACCCCCGTCTCGTCCCTTCACCACTGTGGGCCTATTTTGCTCATCTGGAGGATGAGAGGGGGAGAAGAGATTTCTGAGGTCCTTTTCCTGCTTCAAAATTCTGTGATTCCACCACAGCTACCTAAGGTCACTAAACAGGAGAACCACCAGGATGCTGGGGGGAAGCAGCATACAGCATCTTTATTTCTCAGTTTCCAAAATATCTATTGCAAAGAAATATATCCAGCTAGACCCTAGCTCCATGTTTTACTTTTTATACATTGTAAGTAAAAATGGAATCCTGTCATTCTTTCCATTCATAATGAGAAGCTCTTACATGAGATCAGCTGAGTCTTTTCTTCAGCAGCACATTCTTCCTCAACAAGAGAACTTCAGGCATTTGTACTAATAGAATCAAGAGTATCTTTCACTCCAAAAAAGAGGAACTGCTGTTTTGGTATGCTCTGCCCAATTTTTCCTCCAAATAATAGAAAAATATTTGTATTATTTTACTACTAATATTTTATTACAGCTTTTATATGAGTAAAGCATTTCTTTGATATTAAATAAATCACGCTTTTCAAAGTACAAAAGAATTCTCTTCTACTTGTAAAATGTATTTATGAAAAAGTAGGTCATTTGGTCCTTAATTGTATAAAAACATGGTTTTTTTTTTCCTCTGTTGTGAAAACAAATCTCCAAAGCACTGAGAGGTAGAATAGTATCCTTATGCAGAAGTCAGATTTAACCTTGACTGAACTCATTAAACAAGAAATATTTATTATTTACTCACATATGTTTTAGCAGGTATTATGGAAAAGTCAGAAGTATAACAGGTTCCCTGTCTGCAAAGAGTTTACAATCTCACGTGGAAATCAATGTATATACAAAATAAAGTCAAGGTCTATTTATACTTATGTTTGCCGAACACTACATAGTTCACTAGGGATGTGAATAAGACTCCCCCTCCGCCATAAAGCTCTCACAAGCTGGTGGGAGCCAGTACTGCGTAACTCAGGCACAGCTAACCTGCCAGCTCCCAGTGTGACCTCCACTGCACTTGCAGGGGGACGTCCAATGCCCTTCCCAGGAAGGTAGTGGCTTCAGGATAAAGGGAGAGGTGAGGAGATGGGGGTATATTATCTCATGGTCACTTCTGGTCATTTCCTGTATTGTGGTATTCTCTGTCAAGTATATCTGTTTATTTGTTTGGTTAGCTTTTCTTTTGTTTTTTTTTTGCGGTACGCGGGCCTCTCACTGCTGTGGCCTCTCCTGCCGCGGAGCACAGGCTCCAGACACGCAGGCTCAGCGGCCATGGCTCACGGGCCCAGCCGCTCCGCGGCATGTGGGATCCTCCCAGACCAGGGCACGAACCCGTGTCCCCTGCATCGGCAGGTGGACTCTCAACCACTGCGCCACCAGGGAAGCCCCTGTTTGGTTGGTTTTTATCAGTCTGAAAATCCTTGTCTTTTTTTGGTGCATTTAGTCCATATACACTTAAAGTAATTACAAACACATTTGGGTTTATATCTATCATCTTATTTTGTGCTATCTGTCCCATCTATTTTATTTTAATCTCCTTTCTTGCTTCCTTTTGAAGTGATTTATTATCCCATGCCCCCACAAGTTTGGAAGCTATACACTTGGGTTCTATGCTTTTACTGTCAGGAATTACAATCGAGAATAAAGTTAATCAATCCTTTCAGTTTTCTGTCTGAGCTTAGAACACTTTTAACACTATCTACACCCTTCTTCACTCCATTTCCAATTCAAAACACTGGACTTCAGCCATAATGGATTTGTCTGAAGTTCTCTAAACTACTGACACAGCCTCTGGCCTTTGCACATGGCTGCTCCCTTTACCTAGCATGTCCCCCTCTTCTCCTCACACCTGCTTTCCAGTCTGGCTTAATCCTGCTCACCTCTCAGGTCCTTGTCTCTCAGTAACACAGTAAGCTTCACTCTGCTCCATCCGCCCTCCCTCCTAGACATTAAGCTGCAACATCAGGCCTGCGGGTCACCAGAGTCCCACAGATCAGGGCCCACCTGGATCACTGCTGCACCACAGGATGGGTGCTCGGTAAATATTTGCTGAATGAACAAATGAGTGAACGAAAGTTTCAAAACATACAAAAATCAGGATGAAAGCAAAACAGGCCAGAGACGAAAAACAGTCCACTCCTTGTAGAACGAAAAGACTACCATGGTGATAAAGAGGCAGTCTCTGGTGCCAGACGGAAAGAATTCAAATCCTGACTTGTCCACTTACTAGTAGGTGACCTTGCACAAGTACTTAACTTCCCTGTGACTCTGGAAAATGGAGATAACAAGAAAACAACCTCATGAGGTTGTTGTAAGGAATATATAAGCTAATACGTGAAAAGTACTTAAAATACCTTTTGTTAAGATTCTGTCTGCATGTCTGCTGAATGTCTAGTTGTTAAAGAGCATAATGTAACTAAAACGGTTATTAGGGTCTTATTTAAAACCTGGTTATTCATACATTATAATAATTTACCATAACGCCTTGACATGATTAGCTACAGACCTATAAGCCCATGAGGAGAACATCATTGTAATTCAATACCGGAAATCAACATGGATCACTAAAAAAAGTTAAACAGCATTAAGCACATGCATTAAAAATACAGAAAAGGGAGTAATAATATACCTTTTAAAGAATTCTATCAAAATATGATCTAAAAGAACCATCTGAGCATTTGAAGGAACAAGTTTCCATTTTTTTATTGAGGTAATAATGTTTGTGAATTTTGCAGTCTTACTGAATTTTATTATAATTCCTTAATTGTAGCTATAAAAAGTGTTGAGTGTATTAAATTTCCACATTATCCAAAAATATATCCAAATAGTGAAATCAATTATTCATTATTATCCCATAAGACAGATGACAAATTTTATATTTTCTAAACTTCTAACATTACTTTTTTTTAATTTTAGAATTTTATTTTTTTATACAGCAGGTTCTTATTAGTTATCCATTTTATACATATTAGTGTATATACATCAATCGCAATCTCCCAATTCATCACACCACCACCCTCCCCCCGCCACTTTCCGCCCCTGGTGTCCATATGTTTGCTCTCTGTATCTGTGTCTCTATTTCTGCCCTGCAAACTGCTTCATCTGTACCATTTTTCTAGGTTCCACATATATGCGTTAATATACGATATTTGTTTTTCTCTTTCTGACTTACTTCACTCTGTATAACAGTCTCCACATCCATCCACATCTCTACAAATGACTCAATTTTGTTCCTTTTTATGGCTGAGTAATATTCCATTGTATATATGTACCACAACTTCTTTATCCATTCGTCTGTCGATGGACATTTAGGTTGGTTCCATGACGTCCTTGCTATTGTAAATAGTGCTGCAGTGAACACTGTGATACATGTCTCTTTTTGAATTATGGTTTTCTCAGGGTATATGCCCAGTAGTGGGATCGCTGGGTCTTATGGTAATTCTATTTTTAGTTTTTTAAGGAACCTCCATACTGTTTTCCATAGTGGTTGTATCAATTTACATTCCCACCAACAGTGCAAGAGGGTTCCCTTTTCTGCACACCCTCTCCAGCATTTATTGTTTTTGGATTTTTTGATGATGGCCATTCTGACTGGTGTGAGGTGATACCTCATTGTGGTTTTGATTTGCATTTCTCTAATGGTTAGTGATGTTGAGCATCCTTTCATGTGCTTCTTGGCAATCTGTATGTCTTCTTTGGAGAAATGTCTATTTAGGTCTTCTGCCCGTTTTTGGATTGGGTTGTTTGTTTTTTTAATATTGAGCTGCATGAGCTGTTTATATATTTTGGAGATTAATCCTTTGTCCATTGATTCATTTGCAAATATTTTCTCCCATTCTGAGGGTTGTCTTTTCATCTCGTTTGTAGTTTCCTTTGCTTTGCAAAAGCTTTTAAGTTTCATTAGGTCCCATTTGTTTATTTTTGTCTTTATTTCCATTACTCTAGGAGGTAGATCAAAAAAGATCTTGCTGTGATTTATGTCAGAGTGTTCTTCCTATGTTTTCCTTTAAGAGTTTTATAGTGTCCGGTCTTACATGTAGGTCTCTAATCCATTTTGAGTTTATTTTTGTGTATGGTGTTAGGTAGTCTTCTAATTTCATTCTTTTACATGTAGCTGTCCAGTTTTCCCAGCACCACTTATTGAAGAAACTGTCTTTTCTCCATTGTATATCCTTGCCTCCTTTGTCATAGATTAGTTGACCAAAGGTGCGTGGGTTTATCTCTGGGCTTTCTATCCTGTTCCATTGATCTATATTTCTGTTTTTGTGCCAGTACCATACTGTCTTGATTACTGTAGCTTTGTAGTACAGTCTGAAGTCAGGAAGTCTGATTACTCCAGCTCTGTTTTTTTTCCCCTCAAGACTGCTTTGGCTATTTGGAGTCTTTTGTGTCTCCAGACAAATTTTAAGATTTTTTGTTCTAGTTCTGTAAAAACTGCCATTGGTAATTTGATAGGGATTGCATTGAATCTGTAGGTTGCTTTGGGTAGTATAGTCATTTTCACAATATTGATCCTTCCAACCCAAGAACATGGTTAACTTCTTTCATCAATGTCTTATAGTTTTTGGCATACAGGTCTTTTGTCTCCCTAGGTAGGTTTATTCCTTTTGTTGCAGTGGTAAACGCGAGAGTTTCCTTAATTTCTCTTTCAGATTTTTCATCATTAGTGTATAGAAATGCAAGAGATTTCTGTGCATTAATTTTGTATCCTGCAACTTTACCAAATTCATTGATTAGCTCTAGTAGTTTTCTAGTGGCATTTTTAGAATTCTCTATGTATAGTATCATGTCACAGATGACAAATTTTAAACAATTGTTCTGGAGTTCTTTTCTCTCTAAAATAATAAAATATTAGAATGATGTATTTTAGTAGCATGAAAAGGTCTCAGAATCAATTCTATTTCTCTGTTCCTGATTTTGTGTGGCAATTCGCTCTATAACATTTTCAATTTTTTCCTAGAAGCCAATTAAATATTTCCTAATTAGTTTGATTTAATGAATATCTTGTAACTCTAAATTAATAATCACATTTATCAAGCTTTGTTCTGATAATCTACCGCATTTTATTACCCAATGTTCTATTTTAAAGACTAAGAAATTCCAGTTCTGTCTTAAACCTCTAACCCATGATATGTAGTGTAGGTGCCGCAATAGATCTTTAAAATACTCAACTGGCAAGGATGCAATAAAGGCTAATTAACTGTGAAAGGTCACACACACTTGGGAGTTTTTATTTTAAAAAGAAAATTATTTTGATCCTTCACATACATGGAATAATTGAAATTAGGTTAACAGTAGAGGTCCTTGGAGAAACTACATTAATAAATAGATAAGTTATTGTAATTAAAGTTTTAACTATAAAGTATACAAAGGCACATGAAAATAGTTTTATTTTACCCTTTGGTATTTAGGTTTTTTTCCTTGTTTTTATCTTATTTTGTTTTTGCTATCAAATATTGAGTGCTTCATATGGTAGTGCTATGCTTACATGGATTTCCTCATATAATACTCAGAACACTTTTGCAAGGTTGGTATTATTACCCCATTATACATTACAAAATATACTCAGGGATCAAAGGGTTCAAAAAGGTCTGTCTGGCTCATTTCCTCATTACAAGCCCATCAGCTCTTATCTGAGGTAAAGAGAATGGTCAAATCATCACAAAATGTTCAATGTTGTAAAAAGTCTCACAAGCATCTTTAAATATTCTGTTTATCTGATTAGCGTGTGTGTGTATATACACTATACCCAATATACATATATACATATAGTATATATATAACTAACGCTGTTTTTGAAGAGCCAGACACTACTTATTGCTGAATGCCCGCCCTTAAAGGGTTCGTTAACCCCAGTGGGGCTGGTCCAGCCGTCTGGGAGCTGGTACACAAGAGGCTGTCCCTTGAAGGGAAGAGTAACATGGGCCAGGAGTGAGAAGAGGAGGGGCTGTACTGTCTCTGTCATGTTCTGGCTGCAGACACTTGAGGAAGCCAGCTAACTCTTCTAACCCACACAACACGCCCACCACACAAGTGCTGTGGCAGGGATGGTAATGCTCGCCCTGCCTACCTCAGAGATGACGGCAAGATCAAACAACACAACATGTGCAAAAAGTATTGCACCATATTAAAATCTGGCAAAACATTTTTCACTTCATATTTTTATGTTTAAGGGTCTACAGTATTCCTGCTCTTATTTATTATTTTTAGAAGCAAATTCCTTGAAGAGATTTAGCTTAAATTTTAAAACTACAGGGCAATGAGATTAAGTGCACAGAAATTTGTTTTCTTTTTTTAAAAAAAATCTGTTTTGCAAAATGAGCTACAACTGCATGAGCTAAATCTGAGCATACACACAAAACAAGGGCCAACCCTTTAACCCCCTCATTCTTTCAAAAATTATTTACGTAGTACCTATCATGCACCAAGCAGCTGGGGAAGTAACATTGAATAAAACAAACTCTTTTAACTGCTAGTTATCCTGTACCTTTTGCATGGAACAGTGCCTGACACACAGTAGGCAACAAGGAACGTTAGATAAATACACTTGACTAAAGGTGCTCGGTTAAATCTGCTCCACTAGAAGAGTGTGAGAAGGAAAGGAAAACAAAAAGCATAGAAGCCCTGTCCCAAAACTCCCAAGATACGCCTGCCTCTCTGTTACCAGATAAACACAATTGAAACAGATGAAAACCAGGCAAAAAGATCTCTAATTTTAAAAACAAGAAAATTCCCAAGTGTAAAACCTGCTTTCCATCAATCAAATAAATCAGGAAAGGCAGCATTTCTAGGCCATTACCCCTGGGTTGACAGGGCACTTACAAAATGGCTTAACTAATTAGTCTGATCACCACTTCTGTTCCACATGGTTGTAGCCGCCTAATTACCCAAGTTAAAAATGTTCCCCCAACCCCCATATGCCAAGCCCCTCCACACCTCTATTTCCTTAAACAATGCTTCCACAGGAACATTTAATGACACGACCACATGTAAAAAGCAAGGACTGATCTGGAGGTGTAAAAGTGACCCCAACGTTTGGGGACTTTTTTCCTTAGAAACTTAAGGAACAGAACTAAAAGTTCTAACGGTCCTTCAGAAGTATGCAAATAAGAGTATGGAAAATAACTTCGGTTTCTGAGACTCTCCTAATCATCGTTTTTAAAATCTGTAGTAAATGGGGGCCTCCCTGGTGGCGCAGTGGTTGAGAGTCCACCTGCCGATGCAGGGGATACGGGTTCGTGCCCCGGTCTGGGAGGATCCCACATGCCGCGGAGCGGCTGGACCCGTGAGCCATGGCCGCTGAGCCTGCGCGTCCGGAGCCTGTGCTCCGCAACGGGAGAGGCCACAACAGTGAGAGGCCCGCGTACCACAAAATAAATAAATAAATAAATAAATAAATAAAATCTGTAGTAAATGGAGAAATGACAGAACAAGAAGCACACGGCTGCCCCAGGTGGTTGGTACCTGCTGGGCTGCAGCCCACCATCTGGCCTGCCGAACCACCTGCCAGTCTGGGCCAAGCAAACCACAGCAGTGGCTAAGTTTGAGAAACCAGCATCACTGAGCATCTCCTGAGCCTAGAGAAGCACTGGGCTTCCAGGCCAGGAGCACATTCTGTGAAGAGGTGTTGTTTGCCCTATAACCTCCGGGAGCTGGGCCACTGGACTGATTTCTTCCAGTCTTGACCTCTTTCCACAGGTACTTCAGAATGAGCTTTTTTAGTAAAGGAGAAAAAAAAGAGACCAAGGAACTGAGAGAATCAAAGCAGCATCAAAGGGGCAGAGACCACCCAGAGATGACATGGCTAGTTATTTGATGTTTTGTTTTACTTTTCACTATGTGGAATAACACCAAAGAAAAAAGAAACACTAATTTTAGGCAGAAAAAAATTACCTGGAAGCACAAAAGTAGGGCAGACAATTTAAGGAGAATACCAGGGATTAGAAAATGTTAAAGCACTATCAAAAGATTATCTAGGGCAGATTTCTTTATTTTCTAAGAAATGCAGTTCATGCACCTCTTCCCACATAATTTATACCATTTTAAACAAGTTTAAGAACCATCAACAAAAAATATCCTAATAAATGGGATTTGTTCTCATTCCCTTAAGCCTCCGCTCAAGGTCCACCCTGAGAGTGGGGTTTAGGATCAGCTCCCCTGATCTATGATCAACCAAGTGCCTATTATACACCTCAGCACTGTGCTAGAATCAACGAAGAAAAACAAGACATGTCTAACCCTTGTTCTCAAGAAGTTTACAGTCTGGGTGGGAAGAACCGAGTAACACAACAGTATCCAGTGAGATACGGCCTTCTCCCCTCTGTGTCTGTGTGTCTCTTTCTCTTTTCTTATAAGGACACCAACCACTGGATTAGGGCTCTCTTCTTATAAGGACACCAGTCACTGGATTAGGGCTCGCTACTCCACTGTGACCTCATCTTAACTAATCACACTCACAAAGGTCCTTTTTCCAAATAAAGTCACATTCAGGGGTTCCCGGTGGACATGAATTTGGGGGGACACTATTCAACCCAGGACGTACACTCTATGACCTGATACATATACCTACTGAAATGCACATATATGTGCACCATATACGTAAGTGTGGCAGCACCACTAGCCGCGCTAGCTAAAGTGGGAAACCACTCAAATGGCCCTCAACAGAAGGGCTCAATGACTGGCAGAATATCTATCCAGGGTAATAGCTGTGGTGTCGCTATTATGCAATGACTCACATTAACCTCCAATTTTGAGCACAGAATCTAGACACAAAATGTAACACTGAATAATTCCATTTATATAAAAGAGCTGAATGTCAACAATGGCAGCTCCATCCACTGTGCTGATCAAGCTGGAAATCTGTCATTCCTCCTCTCCTTACAACCCATCACTCAACAGGTTCTGTTGATCTACACAAACTGTGGCTCACTTACCTTTCCACTTGTTTGTATTCCCATCCAAGAAATCTTCATCTCTCTCCTACAAAGCCTCCTGACGCTCTCCCTCCTCCTTCCTGCCTAGGAGAAAGGAATGGAGCGTGATCTTTTGTAAAAGCTAAACTGCTTAAACCCCTTCAACGACTTGAATTCCCATTTTCATAGGACAAAATCCAAGCACCCTACTTCACTGCCCAATCTGTCTTCAGCTTACCTTTCCAATTCCCTTCCCTCCCTCCCCATCTCCCCCTCCCAGCACCTCCTCACTTGGCCAGGCTCCAGGCCTTCTTCAGTTCCTCCTGTGCTAAGCTGTTGCCTGCCCCTGCCTTCCGCACTGTTATCCCTCTATGAGGCATACGCTTCCTCTGGCCAGCCCCATTTCATCAGCCACGGACAGCTGTTGTTTCTGCCTGCCCAGCACTCTTTCTTCTTATAACAGAATACCTCTTTTCTTCTTTAAATAATCTCTCCTCTAGTCTCACTCCATGTGTTAGGCTTAAATTGGCATCTTCCCCTCATCTTCACCCAGGGCCATGCATCTGGGCATGTGACTCAGGCCGAGCCAAGACACTGGCCACAGGAACAGACACATAAGTCAAGCCAGGCTTATCAAACTTAAGCCGAGATTCTGGGGGAGATATAGGGAAGAGGCATGTCCTGGGCCAGATGATGGGTAATGAATGGTTCTATACACCTAGCAGAGGCTATGTCATGGCAAAAAAATGTTTGGTGACAGGCTCTATTCCCCTCTAATTCAGTCCTGGGGGACAACTATCTCTGGTGCATCAGGATCTAGATGAAAAAGAAAAGATGCAGGACAAGGAGTCAAAGTCTCTAATCCTGGCTCAGCCAATTACCAACCACATGAACTTGGGTAAATCAATTAAATAACTGTTGTAGTTCTCAGTTTCCTCATCTGTAGAATATCAAAGTAGGACTAATCTGTACCAGATGTAGATCTAAAGATTTCAGCTCTGTGGTTCCACAACCTCCTTTTAAAGGTGTGAACTTTGATAATGGCTACGACAAAGCCAGCCCTAACGTGTATCACTCAAAAATCACAAAAGTTTCTTTCTGACTCTATAGTATGGTGAGTAAAATATAAATGTAAATGGTGCCACCTTTCCAGAAAGAAATACAGATGTGGAGGACTTAAAAAGTTCACACCTATAACTCTCAAACTCCTCTTACAGGAAAATATTCTATGGCAATAATCAGAGATACAGACAAAAGTTTATATATAAAGTATGTGTGTGTATATTCAATGTAGAAATAAAATCACAATGAGATCCTGGAAACATCCTAGGTATCCAACAATAGAGAACTGGTTTAATAAGTTATAGAAGGGCCCTAACACTAAATAGTAGGTGGCCATTTGAAAAAGCATATTTGCAAATAGTTTTAATAACATGGGGAAATGTCCGTAATACAATATTAAGCAAAGCAAAACATGTAAAACCATATATACTGTATGAACACAAACACACACGTTCAGAATAAGAAATAAAAATGCCTCAAAAAAGGTTAACAGTGTTTTATCTCTAAGTAGAGGAATTATAGTTGATTTTTGTTTTCTTCTTTAAATATTTCTGTATATCCCAACCTGTTTACAATTACCAGGCCTTCTTTCATAATCAGAAAAACATTTCAAATTTCAAATTTTATATTTTAAAATGGAATTTTAACAGTTAATTACACAATCCAAGAAAAAAAGCTGCACATGCCCACATCTTCACCAGAGGCCTGCCATGTACCCACCTTTTCCACGATCTAGAATTCTCGTAATGATCACACTCACTCATGGGCCAACTGAAAATAATGCTGAAATGCTACATTAAGACAGTGGCCTTATTTTTGCCAAAGTACTGTCAAATAATTAAGAGGAGAGGGAGACAAAACATTGCCTCCCAAGACAGTTAGAATGTCCACATGGTCCTCTATCCCTCTCCCAATAACCCAGATGTGTTTCTCAAGTCAGCTAGGTGACACCTAAAGACCCAGGAAAATGAGATGCACAAATGAGCAGGCCATCACCCAAAAAAAGTAGGGCAACATAAAGACAAGTTTTACAGAGGTCCAATCCAAATACACATAGGACTCCCTCCTAATATCACTTGCAGACTGGCAAATCAAATTTGTAATGCTTTTAACCAGACACTGCTATTAGATACAACACTGAAGTAAAAGTCAGACTGAATGTCCAGGTGTAAAACATATGTAAACAAAAAACATCAGAGGTAAACTTGTCCATAGAATTATAAGGTGCTGTGTTTACACTCTGGGAGGACAAAGATCCTGCGTAACAGAGGGTACACACACACACACACACACACACACACGCGCACACACACAACGCACACACACACATGCACACACGCGCACCCTTAAAACCCAGGGAGACTTCACAGTGAACCACTTCCCTGAGTGTCCTTTGGCTAGAGGTCAACTGTGACCCACAGGCAGGACCTTCTCTGCCTGCTTTAATCAACAGCCAAATTTCCAGAATTGTCCAAAACTGATAATGCCTGTGGAATGGGAAGAGAGTTCTAGAATGTGCCAAATTGTAACACCACAAAAACAGCTAGTGACATTTCAAAGAATTAATTCATACACATGTAAAAGAAATAGTGCTAAGACAGAGGTATTATTTTAAGTACTGTTTCAATGTTAGGACTTTTAGACAAAGGTATTTAATACATTTAGTCTAAACTAAACATAAAGGCAGAGTTAGCACCCTAAATCTATCTTTAAAATAACTTTTACCCATTCTTAAAATTCCCTTTTCTAAATTATCATAGTAATTGCTGTGCTTTTACTGAATGTTTACAACATTCCAGGCACTGAGCTGAGCACTTCATAAGCATGTTCTCCTTTTAATCATTTAATCATCAAAAAAGCCCCATGAAACGGCTTTAACCCCATTTCACCAATGACAAAACTGAAGCTCACAATTAATACATTTGCTCAGAATCAGATCACCATTGAAAGGTGGGATTCAAACGCAGGTCTGTCAGATTCCATCATGAAGTTATAATGTTTTTCAAATCAGTAAATGGTAGAATAACTTGCTTATGTAACTAATAAGGATCAAAGCTCTAACTGCAGTAATTCCATGTGCCAACTGGACAAAAGGTGTTTTACTAAATCAAAGCAGACTACAGCTGGCTGAAACTCCCAGAGAATCCTTTTAGATTGTTAGTGATACTTTTAAAAAAAAAAAAGCACATCCCCTCATCCTCTGTTCTAGACTATCTAATGGCTTCCCAACTCAGAGTAAAACCCCACAACTGTGTTTGGAAAAGCATGTGGCACACAGGAAGCCCTCAATAAATATTTGTTGAAAGAACGATAAATTATCAGAGCCACTGTATGCTTTCTTTCTGCCTTCAATGTGAAGATGCGTATGTTTTCAGTGAAATAAAACACTGTGGCATTAAATAAGTTGAAGAAACAGAAAGCTTCTTTAGGAAAATCACTGAGCTTCAAGTTCAGATGAGGTAACAAAAAAAGGACTCAAGTGTGCCCCAATTAGAGCAAAATGAACTTAAGGCTGCTTCATTCTGTTAGCTCTAGAGAAGATTAAAAAGGACCTTTAAAAATGTGCTATAGGCGATTTCCTCTGTTCCACCTATACAATAATAATTGTAGTGAGAAAAAAAAGCAGTGCAGCTGAAGTCAATACGAGCTGAATACTTGTCCAACTGGGTCTTTTTTTTCCTCTTTCTCAGTTTCCTCATTTGCAAAATGAGGTTAGACCACAAGATTTCTAAGGTCCTTCTTTGCTCTGACATTCTATTATTAAATCACAATCTCCAACTTAATTTCCAATCTCCAACCTAATTTCCAAAACTGAGGTAGTAATTATTTGCATTACAAAAAAATCTGATTTTAGAACACAATTTATAATAAAATCACAAACCACCAAGACTGGAAAGAACTTAAAAGGTCTTTAATTTGACCAACTGGACAACTCACCCAATAGCCAATTCCTATAATCCGAATCTTCCAAATGCAAGCATTTAATCTAAATATCCAGGTAGGGACCTATTCTCTGTCCAAACACATGTAAACAGAAAGTGGTTTAGTTTTTCAAACAGCTCTGTGAAAAAGTTCTTTATTATTTCGAAGTAAAAATCTGCTTTTCTGTAAACTTCTCTCATAATTCTTTGGAGAAAGACGGAGTAAGTGTACATATTCCTTTTCTGTAGTCAGGTTTCTCTTTAGACCACAGTCCTTGTTCCAAATACTTAAAAACAACTATTCTGCCACTAAGTCTTCCTTCCTTAAGCTAAAGATTACAGTTTCTACAACCTCTCCTAATATCACATGATTTTCTGACCACTCACCCACCACTCACATACCTAGCTGTCCTTTCATTGCTAATGTCTCTCTTGAAAGGTGACACCCAGAATTGAATACATGGAGTCTGTTTCAGATACAATGCACTGTTTTTGGCACTTATGTATTGGAAGATAAAACCAACCCTACAGCATCATTTTAATGATTAAAAAAGATAATGAGTAGAAAGTCTTAGCACAATGCTTGGCACATAGTAATCACTCAATAAATGACTGCTGCTGTGACTGCACTTAACACTAAGTTATAAGAATCTTTTACTAGTATTAGAGCCGCATCCTCCCAATCAAGCTGTAAGCTCTAGTCCTCTACTACAAGGAAGGTTTCCCTTATAAGCCTTGTAATTTCCCCAAGTCAGGGTTGGGCAGAGAAATTAAGTGCTGAGGCCCAACTTAAATTGAAGATCAGTCAGAAGTCAAGAAAAAGCAATCCTGAAATTAAGACAAATTAATGGCAAAAGATTTATTTAAAGAGTTAATTTATACTCAAGTTTTCACAACACAGCGATTTCATAAATCAAGCAATCCCCACTCTTTACCCCTGAATCACACAATTTAACAAGGCATCACTGGGACATGCTGAGGAGGCCATCTGGCACAGGCTCGAAAAAAGTAAGCTCTGGGATCAGAATGTCTAGAGTTCAAATCCTAGATCCACAGTCTACCCACTTGGTGACCTGGGGCAAATTACTACACCTTTCTGGTCTCAGGTTCTCCATTTGCAAAATGCAAGTCATCACAGTACCTACCTACCTTATAGGACTTTGTGGGAATCAAATGAAAATGGACATGAAGTGTGTTCAGAATGGTGCTTCTCACCTTTCAAAACTCTTACTGATGTTGCTGTTGTAACTACCTCTCAGAAATCATCTGAAGAAGCAAATTATCCTAAATAATTTTGCTAAAACTTATTATCTGAAAGTCTCGGCCATTTTTAATTTATACAGACCCTCACCTCTGTTAGCCATTGCTGAAGTCAGTTGGCAGCTTAGCATTTTTTTGCATATTTACAATTTTCTATTTTCCATACATTCATCTATTCATTTTAGGGTAGATTTTTTAATGAATATAAAAAATTCCATCCCAATTTTAATATTTAGCTAGCCATAAATGCTATCACTGTAGCAAATAGTATGTTGAGATTCACAGAGAATGATGAAATAAAGGTACAAACAAAACTGTATTTATTACACCTGCAACTGCTCTGCATATAGATCAGCACTGTCCAATACGGCACCACATGGAGCCATTTGGTACCTGAAATATGGCAGAAGTGCTGTGAATAAAAAATATATGTCAGATCGCTAGCACTTAGGGTGAGAAGAAGAAGAAAAGAGATTATCTCATTAATAATTTTTATACCTATTACATACTGAAATGATAGCATTTCAGATACAATGGGTTAAATATATTACTTAAATTAATTTCACCAGTTTCTTTTTACTTTTTTAAGATGACTACTAGAAAATTTTAAATTATATATATAACACATCATATTTCTATTGGACAGCACTGACATAGATGATCCTAAAGAATATGCCTCATGAAAATTAAATTCAGGACAAGATATATGATCTAAATCACAGCAGAAACAAAACATAGAACTTAAATAAATTTTCAGTTTACATATAATTAATTTCAAACTCTTCCCCACTCCCCCCAAAATAGACCTTTGATGAGTGACTCTTCAATTCTAGAGCCGTCTGAGAAGCTTTTTATCAGCATGTGCTGAATTTAAGAGATTTCCTCTACTTTCCACAAGCTAACAGAATTTACTTCTGTAACACAGCTCAGCAACTAACCTCCATCAGGAGAGCTAGACTTAGCACAGAAGTGTCCAGTGCATCAGACAGCTGACCACGCTTGAACACACACCTGAACTGGCAATTTGGCCCCAGTGCTGGACCCTGCCTCTGGGTCTTCAAAGCACATAAGCATATGTTCAGATGCCCAGGAGAAAAAGGGCCTGGGGATTTACATGAGCCTGAGAGTCTGGCCTTCCACAGATAATACAAAGGACACTTGCCTCATTACTACCTACTTACTAAACAAACACCCAGAAGCCAGTAGCCTTTTTGCAGAGATCAATAAAAATGCAAAGTTAGAAGGCAGAAAATACTGAAATGCTGTATGTTCTCAGAATTCCCACTAGAGAGGACCCAGTATGGAAGTAAGAGAAAGTAGGAAGAGAACAAAAGCAAAACCTTAAGGAAAAAACTTATGCTCAGAAGTAGTACCTCTGATATCTTTCTACTCAAAATGAGGTGCCCCAGCATCACTGGCATCACCTGGGAGTTTATTAGAAATGCAGGATCCCAGGCCCCACCCCAAACCTAAAGTGTCAAAATCTGCATTTTGACAGTGTCCCAAGATGATCTGTACAGCATGCACAGAAGCCACTACTAATCCACACAAGAGCCAGAGACATCTGTATCTTTAAATTCTTCCTGTTTTTTATCAGCCATCCGTTGCCCTGTGGCTGTTATCTGTAAACACAGGACCATTTATGTACAATGCATGCAATGACTGTTTTGTTGACTAAATATATTCTTGTTAAACCCAGAGGATTCCATACCTGCTTAAAGGATTGTGGTAAATCTGTGCCAGAGATAAGATCAATAAAACAGTGAGATACCACTACACAGTCATCTGGATGGTCAAAATCCTGAACACTGACAACACCAAATGCTGATGAGGCTATGGAGCAACAAAAACTCTCATTCATTGCAGATGGAAATGCAAAACGGTACAGCCACTTTGGAAGACAGTTTGGCAGTTTCTTACAAATCTAAACATTCTCTAACCATACAATCCAGCAATCCATACAATACTCCTTGGTTATTTGCCCAAGCAGTTAGGTCCACACAAAAACCTACACATGGATGTTTATAGTAGCTTTGTTCATGAATGTCAAAACCTGGAAGCAACCATACTGTCCTGGGTGAATGGATAAATATATTCTGGTACATAAGATAATGGCGTATTATTCAGCACTAAAAAGAAAAGAGCGATCAAACCATAAAAAGACATGGAGGAAGGAGCCTTAAGTGTATATTACTAAGTGAAAGAAACCAATCTGAAACAGGCTATACGCTGCATGATTCCAACTGCATGACATTCTGGAAAAGACAAAACCATGGTGATGGTAAACAGATCAGTGGTTGCCAGAGGCTGGGGAGGAGGGGAGGGATGAACAGGCAGAGCAGAGGGCTTTTTAGGGCCGTGAACATATTCTACTATTACGAAGGATACACGTCAGGATACATTGTCCAAACCCAAGAATGCGCAACACCAAGAGTGAACCCTAATGGAAACTGTGGACTCTGGGTGATCATGATGTGTCAATGTGGGTTCATCAATTGCAACAAGTGTACCATATGATGGGGATGTTGGTAATGGGGAGGCTATGCACGTGTGGGGGCTGGAAGCACATGGGAAATCTCTGTACCTTCCTCTCAGTTTTGCTGCGAACCTAAAACTGCTCTTTAAAAAAAATGAAGTCTGAAAAAAAAAAAAAGTCAGCAGTTACTGAAGCGTATGGACAGAGTATACTTCAGGCCCGTGCATACTGGTGCAGAACCAGGGACTCCCTTAGGTTGAAAAAGGTGAACAGAAACGATCCATCCAAAAAAAACACATTTATTTAAAGGCTCAGAGAAAAGAGAAAGTTCGATTTTTTTTTATTGGAGTATAATGGCTTTACAATGTTGTGTTAGTTTCTGCTGCACAATGAAGTGAATCAGCTATATGTATACATAGATCCTCTCCAGCTTGGACCTCCCTCGATAGAGATGGGAAGATAAGAATTTTGTACGTTGAAAATATAGGCTACATTAACAAAAATCGGTGTTCACAATAGTAAGCTACATGACTTTAGCTGTTTTAAACTAAACCAAAGTTCTTCTGAAAGGGAATTACGCTGCTACGTGAAGGATCATTCCATTTTTCCTCTTCACTGTCTTTGCTATCAGCAAACATGCTGCTACTTTCCACATTTCAAAACCTTTCTTGACCTCATTTTTCCCTTCAGCCGTATTTATTCACCTTCCCTTTACAACAAGAATCCTTGAAATATTTGTCCACGTTTGATGTTCGCACTTCCTACTCCTGTTGTCTCTTGTCCTCACCATCAGTTGTAGGTCCCCACTACTCCACCACAATTGCTGCTGTCAAGCTCACCAATGACCTCCCCATTGCTAAATCCCTAAGTCAACTCGCGACCTTGACCATCACTGTACTTCCCCTCTTCAGTATCTGACTCATCCTCCTTGAAACAGTGTCTTCACTTACTTGGCTCCCAAGGCATGGCACTCTCCTGGTTTTCCTACCTCATCAGCAGCTTCTTCTCATTCTCCTTTACTGGTTCCATCTCATCTCCCCAATCTCAGTGCAGAAGTAGCCCAGGTTCTTGGCCCTGAACCTCTTTTCTATCTACACTCACTCCCTTGTGGATTTCTCCAGTCTCTACATTCTGACAGCTCCCAAATGTTTATCTCTAGCCCAGACCTCTCCTCTGAAATCCAGACTAGCATATCCACTGCCCACTGGGAATCTCCAAAACTGAGCTCCTGATCCTTCCCTCCAAATCAGCTTCTCCCGACCCCCTTCAAGCTGCAGAGGTCAAAACCTTGCAATTCACCACTGACTTCTCTCATTCACATCTCACATCCAGTCAATCATGAAATCTTTTGCACTGTCTTCAAAACAGACCCCCCTGGTCCCAGCCGTCACAATCGCTCACCTAGATTACTACAATAGCCTCCTAACTGCTTTCCCTGACTCTGCCCTTCTCCAGTTAGGTCTAGTCTCATGAGACACAGCAGCAATGCGTCCTCTTAAAACATAAGCCAGATCACGTCAAATCTTTATGTGGAACTCTCCACCAGCTTCTCTGCGCACTCGAGGACAAGCCAAAGGCCTTGCAACAGCCTGTGGGACCAGTGGCCTCACAGGAGTTGGTGTCTGCTCTCCTCCCTGCCTGCTCTACGCCAGCCACACCAGTCTTGCAGGTCCCAGAAGGCGGGAAGCGTGCCTCGGCCTCAAGCCTGGCATTTGCTGGCCCCTCTTCCCCCAAGACAGTCACGTGACTCCCTTCACCTTCAGGCCTTTCATTACAAGTCACCACAGTGGGGGACCATCCTTGACCATCCTAGTTAAAATTTCAACTCCCTCCCAATTCCTAACCTCCCTCCTTTGCTTTATTTTTCTCCAAAGTACTATACACACATATACAGGAGCGCGCGTGCACGCACACGCACGCGCGCGCACACACACACACACACACACACACACAGTCTCACCTTGCAAGAGTAAGAATTTTGGGGTCTATTTTGTTGACCACAGTATCCCCAGTACCTAAAATAATGCCTGGTACTTAGGAGGCACTCAATAAATATTTGTTTAATGAATATATGAATGAATGAAAGATGACAGTAATACAGAGCTGCATGTGACCTATGATAGTATATCTTGCAGCCTTATAAAAGGGTTGTATCTTAATATGGCACTTTGTATGCATATACATATACAGATACTGTAGAAAAAACAAAGGTGCTCCAACTTGATAATTAAATTAATCTCATACAAAACCCAAATAACTGTAAAGAAATAATTCTCTAAACTGAGAGATACTCTAAAACACTCCAAGGGTGGTAGGATTTCTCAAAACCCTAGATCTTACTTCACCAGAGCACAATGAAAAGATGGGTCTCAATAGGTACACCCTTCCTGAAGCAGGTGAAAGTCTCCAGGCCAATATAATGGACTTTAATTTCTTCAAATGTTAGAGAAATTATGACACAAAGAACAAAGCACTTAATGTTTTAATGCTGTATAAAATCTGGGTGTAACCAGTGAACGGTATGAGACAGAAAAAAAGTTATTTTGTTATTAGCAGTGCATTCAGTTAACAGAAAGAAATGGGTGGGTCATATTTTTATAAACCACAGTTTAAAAGAACTTATAAGTATCTTCCAGGTAAAAGGAAAGCCAACTAATTTCAAAAACATTTAGATGCAGAAATAAATTATTTAGGAGTTTAGTAACTGTGTACACAAATGGAAGTGATATGAGGCATATAAAAGCTAAAAGTGATTCTACAACAAAATGGAAAGTGTCCCAATTTCTCTACCTTATCAATACTCACATAGTCTATCAGGTCTGCTCTTGTTTCTAAAGTTACATACACAGCAGAAGTTCTCACCAGCCGGCAGTTAGCCAGCTCCAGGATGATCAGGCACCCTGTGAAACATCCGAGTTGAAGCCCATTATAACCTGGTGCTCACAGCTAGTAATCAAGGCTCTGAAATTCTGCTCCTATCACTGAGCTGATGGTTACCAGAATCAATTGTGTTTGCTCCCAAACTGATTTATGCCAATATTATGGTAATTTAATTAAATATTATGTAGAGCGATTATATATGTGTATAACAAGAAAGAGTTGTTTCCATGAAAGCTAAATGGAGTGCTTTAGAAATAAGCCGTTAAATGACCATAACAGAATTCTACCAACAGTGGTTTATTTTTAAATTGTTTTTACTAAATGGAGGCAAAAGAAAATTTATAAAATATTTGTCATATATGAAGATTCATAATGCAATTATCCCTACATACACCAAGAAATTACCATTATCCTTTTAACTCCCCTGTGAACTTTTTGGTATATAATGATATTATAAATTAAAACATTTTCTTGGGCTTCCCTGGTGGTGCAGTGGTTGAGAGTCCGCCTGCCGATGCAGGGGACACGGGTTCGTGCCCCGGTCCGGGAAGATCCCACATGCCGCGGAGCGGCTGGGCCCGTGAGCCATGGCCGCTGAGCCTGCGCGTCCGGAGCCTGTGCTCCGCAACGGGAGAGGCCACAACAGTGAGAGGCCCACGTGCCGCAAAAGAAAAAAAAAAAAATTTTTTTCTCATTAAATAATCAGATATATTTATTTTAGTGGTGCTTCGAAAATATTGACCTTAATTACTCTGAAGCTATCAAGTTCTTTTAAATATATAAATATCTTTATATACAAATAAAATAAAATTTAAAGTATATAAGTATTTTTAAGTAAATATATCTTTACTTAAAGCTCCACCTTTAGAATATTACACTATATTTAATTAGATTTTTTCCCCAGATAAAACCTATCAATACAAGAGACAATCGACTGACATATAAGCCACACAAGGAAAGTAGGAAGAAATGAATCAAGAATTTTTTAAAAGTGATAAAATCAAAAGAATGAATGAATCAGGTCTCTGAGACCGTTATATCACACCATGCAAACACAGCCCACACCTTTAATCTACTTCTATTAAATGCCTCTGCCAGAAGGGAAAGACGTATGTGAGGAAGTTCACAGTTAACACATGACTCTTACCTTTATGCCCTAGGTTGTCATTTGCAAGAAGGCTGTAATGAAAGTCACACACCTGGAGCACTAAATGCAGCCCACGAACGTCTGCAAAATAGGGAAAATTCCACTTCCCCAAAACAGGAGGTGCAAGAAGACCACACACCAAAGCAACCGCAAAAAATGATCAGGCCAGAAACGCTGCTGACTCTGGAAATTCTACTCCACCACAAGACCAGGGTCAGCATCAGAGCACCTATTCTGTCCACACATGCTCGGAAGGGTTCCTGGGCTTAGCGATTCAATAGCCTGTGGTGTTTAACTCATTGAGTGACCACTATGTGCCAAAGCACCATTCAAAGTGCCAGAATTTTCCTCTCGGCTGCCACACTGAGTATCTACAGGCAATCACAATACAGGGAACAAGAAAAACCAGTTTTACTAGTTAACATTTGTGTGATTTTAAGAATGGAAATAGTCCCACCTCCTACCCAGATAAGTATAACCGACCATCCAGGTCACATTTACTGTCCACTTACTGGTCTACTGCAGGCACTAAGCCCCCCTCAAGCATTATTAAGGCCACATTCTAGCCATATACTGCACTGCCTTGGTGACCCAGGCACAGGAGTCTCCCCATCCCCCGTTAAATGAAGCTGGCCCAACCTCACATTTATCAAATCCTTTAGGAGGCCCTGACTACCCACCCAAAACAAGCAAAGTGTAAGCAAGGATTATGTAAAATTCAACCTGTTTTCCTTTCCATGACCTCTTCTCACCACTGGGTCTCACAGAGATCTGTGTGGCTATGGAAGGCCGCCAGGGATTCAGCAACGGTAAGAAAACAGGGACACATCTTAAAGGGGAAGAAAGGGGAGGGAGGAATACTTTCAAGAGGGTAGTGGCAACCTTATGACTTGAAACGTTTGTGAACCTGGTTTAAATTTTTATAGTGGAACCACCTCTACTATGTGAGGGGAGGGGAAGAGAATGTGGGTTGCGTTGGATCACGATCCGTAGCTCCCTAAGCAAAGTAGCCAGACTGGCTGGATCAGCTCTCTGTAATCACCCTCAGGGAGGGATGTTTGCCACCCGGAGACCACACCCACTAAAAGAGTCTAATTAAGTTCTAGGGGCAACCACTAAAAGGTCATGATTATCACCAGTTTAGATCAGAGTTTCTCAAGTGTTCCTGATCTTAATCATGTGGGGTGATTATGAAAAGTGCCGCCTCAGAACTACTGAACCAGACCTTCAGGCAGCCCTAGAAATCTAAAACCAGGTGATTCTTGTGATAAATGAGTTTGGGAACTTCTATTCAGATCATAAAATTACAGGACCTACAAGAAGCGTCTTCTAGGCAGGGTGTCCTTTTCCTTTCAAGCAGTTCTCTAATCCAAGAGGAAAGCAGCGTTTTCTGTACATAAAAGACACCAAATAAACGACGTGGAAAATTTCTTTCAAAACACATAAAGGTCTCAGAGCTTTGCTTTTATCTTAAGTAACTTAGGCAAAAGTTAAATCCATCCTTTTTTCCAACCAGAAACCCCAAAAGAATGATATTCATTATACAAATTATTTTACAAATTATTGTGGTGACTGACTTCAGCAAATATGTGAGGACCTATAAGTGTGCTATGCCCACCCAAGCTTTGTTTAAGAAAAAGAACCTCGGGGCTTCCCTAGTGGTGCATTGTTTGAGAGTCCGCCTGCCGATGCAGGGGACACAGGTTCGTGCCCCGGTCCGGGAAGATCCCACATGCCGCGGAGCAACTAAGCCCGTGCACCACAACTACTGAGACTGCGCTCTAGAGCCCTCGGGCCACAACTACTGAGCCTGCACGCCACAACTACTGAAGCCCGTGCGCCTAGAGCCCTTGCTGTGCAACAAGAAAAGCCACCGCAGTGAGAAGCCCGCACACCACAATGAAGAGTAGCCCCCACTCACCGCAACTAGAGAAAGCTCACGGCACACCAACGAAGACCCAACACAGCCAAAAATAAATAAGTAAATTAAATAAATTTATTTTAAAAAGAGTATGTAAATTCACATACACACATACACACACACACACACATACACACACTGCTTCACATAGTGCCTGGCACACAGTAAATACAGAATACATGTTATTCTTTCTCCTCCTCCTATCCCCACATTTTTGCAGTGTTATGCCTTGATATCATTGTGTTTTCACCACAAGTTAGAAAACTCAAAATAGTCATGTATTCCAACAGAAGCCTAACCATGAGAATTCTCTCATGATTTCACACATGCTGTTACACTCAAGGCTATTCCTACACGCCTGACCCTGGAGAAATCCTGGCGTCCGCAAATGTGGCTGTCTACCTCTCAGACTGAAAAGTATTTGGGGATAAAGAGAGATTTTCTCCTCCATTCTGTGGTCTGAAGCACCTCTACTAACATGTAGTTTTAAAACTAGGCATGCTCCTTGCCAAAATTCATGCAATACAGAAATCTTCCCTACTCAGCTTCATCTACTTTGAAAATCTATTGGGCCTCCAAGGCAGCTTTGAGGGGTCCCAGGAAAGACCTTAGCCACTTGAATATCCAGGACTACCCACCCGGACTGTGATGCTATGCAGATTCAAAGGGGGTTGGGAGCTACTGAACTATCCACAGCTTGCAACAAAAAAAAAAGTCAACGGCAGTGCTCCCACCATCTCTGTAAGTTCTCAAACAACTCACAGCCAGCTCTTGAATTAATATAATAGTGGATCTCAGCCAGACACTCATTTTTCTATTTTATCAAAAGCTTTTCCTCCATCTTGCTGAGTACTGTCAACTGCACACTACCTGTTACACAATTTGTTCTTTTTTTTTTTTTGAGTATAGTTCTTACTCTTGAATACATTTTTCTTCTTCTCATCACTTTCAATGATTCTATCTCCACTTTCATTTCCATTAAAATCCCATGCCCCCATATACTCTCACTGCTTTTGTACTTATCAGACATGATGAGGTAAACACATACAAAACTAAAAACTTAGCAAAGCCCAGTCAGTAAACATACCATAAGCAACCAGACGGTCAAGTGGGAACTGACTGCCCAGGACAATGCCCAATGCCATCTAGTAGAGCATTTCTGGTCTTGAGCTGTGCTGTCCCGATATATTAGCCATTAGCCATATGAGGCTACTTAAGTTCACTGAAATTAAATAAAATTTAAAATTCAGTTCCTAAATCTCACTAGCCATACTTCAAATGCTCTCAGTGGCTACATGCAGCTACTGACTGCCATATTAGACAGCACAGATATAAACTATTTCCATCACAGCAGAAAGTTCTATTGAACAACACTGATTTGGAGGTAACTCATTGAGTCTATGAAAGTATTCCATGAAAGGGTTCTTAAATACAGTAGTTTCAGTATTTACAGGCTGTGAGGCTTGACACTCAGAAATATGACCTTAGTGCCTCTAAATGTTTTTTTTAAATAAATGTATTTGTTTGTTTGTTTTTTGGCTGGGCTGGGTCTTCGTTGCTGCGTGCGGGCTTTCTCTAGTTGCGGCGAGCGGGGGCTACTCTTCGTTGCAGTGCGCGGGCTTCTCATTGCGGTGGCTTCTCTTGTTGTGGAGCACGGGCTCTAGATGCGCAGGCTTCAGTAGTTGTGGCACGCAGGCTCAGTAGTTGTGGCGCACGGGCTTAGTTGCTCCACAGCACGTGGGATCTTCCCGGGCCAGGGATCAAACCCGTGTCCCCTGCATTGGCAGGCGGACTCTCAACCACTGCACCACCAGGGAAGCCCCAACACAATGCTAACTTTGAGTACATAGAAGCAGAATGGTGGTTAAGACCACTGGACCGCCAAGTTTAAATCTCAGCTCTGACCCTTATTAGCTGTGTTACTTAACCTCTCCAGACTTCAGACTGGAGATAACGGCAGTACTGACCACATGGGGCTGTCATGGGGACTAGAGGTAACCTGTGTGAAAACACACAATAAGATCTCAATAAGTATTAGCTGTGACTGTAACAATGCATCATGCTTGAAAATATCACATGAAATAAGCACTTTCCAAAAGTTAGGCCATAATTCAAAACTTAAAGGAAAATGCTGCTTCTCACACAACCCACACAGAGCTACTAGGTAAGAAAAGAGCCTCAGGCTCAGGTCAAAATGTTCATTTTCCCTCTTACCCTAACCCCAAGGATAAACTTCCAAAAATGTCCATCGACATGTACAAGTTATTCTGATTCATCTCACTGGCCTGTGACCAACGAAAAGGGAATTTCAAACTAGATGGGTGTTCACAGTTAAACAGGCCCGGAGAAATGAGTGGTCAGCTGTGGCCAGGGCCTGGCGCTTACACGGAGGATGGGGAGAGAAGCTGGTGACTCCCTCACACCACAGGTGTGCCCGAAAGAGAAAACGCCTCGCCACCTCTGTGCCCTGGAGTGTCAACAAAATCATGCCCGCTCAGCACCAACAGGGCCCCAGTCTGTTGACCTTCTGGGCACAGCAGTGTAAAGGTGTAAAGCAACTATACTCCAATTTTGAAAAAAAAAGAAAAAAGAAACACAGGAAAGGTACAAAGGGACACCCTCTCAAAAAATAATGCCACTGCTAAAATTCTTTCCAGCAAATCTCTGAAACTGCAAATAATACCACAAACGAAAGCTGTCCAGACATGGACACTATGAACAAATGCTCTGGGGAATTTCACCTGGATGGTGCGCTACCCTAAACTAAGGTTCAGCTGATTTAACTGTGAAAGAACTTAGGAAGAGCTGAGAGGCCGTACCCTAGGTGGAAATGTCTCCACTCTTAGCAAAGGGAAGCCAAGGACCTCTGCACCTGGCCACCACTGCATGGGGAGAGTCCTAAATGTTGAGAACTATCAAAGCAGCAGTGACTGGAGGTGAGCCTGGACCCCAAGGTGTCTGTAAGCCTGAGTCACATGCTCAGGTAAGGGGGCTTTGGTCACCTACTGATCACCAGATTATTTCTCACAGGCTGCCCAAACCTCAATCGTGTCTGAATTCGTTTCTAAAAATTGAGAAGGATCATCATCCATTACTTACTTCTTAATCCAACCCAAACTCAAAGAAATGCTCTTTCCATAATTGGCAAATGACAACGTTACCTCAGGTAAACCTCAAACAAACCAGTCCGGAGGCCAAAGTACGTACACATTTTAACATTCACACGTTTTTTGCCTCAGCACTTCTTAACCAAGACTGGGCCTAATCCATTACCACACTGGTGTCTTAGTTTATGAATGATGACAGATGACTCCAGCATTTCTAAAGAAGAAAAATCACCTCTAAAAGGAGTAATGCCTTGGACATGTTTTTTTAGAAAAATGCCAGGCTAAATCCCACTCATATTTTCCACCAGGGTCAGCAAACAAATACCAAGGTTTTAGAAAGTGAACAGAATCACGGATGGAAAGTATCGCTGAATTTCTCTTTTTCAGGGAACTATTTGCCGTCTTATATTATTTTTATTTCCAAATTCCCAAGATTTACTAGCCTAAAAGGATTTCCGAGATATCTCACTTTTTTAAGTGCCAGTAGTTAATTAAGAGCAAAACTGAAGCTCTTAACACAACGTACATAGTAAAGCACCTATTATCTTTGGTC
This sequence comes from Hyperoodon ampullatus, assembly GCF_949752795.1. Classification (NCBI taxonomy): domain Eukaryota; kingdom Metazoa; phylum Chordata; class Mammalia; order Artiodactyla; family Ziphiidae; genus Hyperoodon; species Hyperoodon ampullatus. The sequence goes on from NC_136933.1 coordinate 2,652,575, forward strand.
ACAAATGAAATGAACAGTGTCAACAAAACCTTTTTTAAAGCCAACACTCATTCAGATTGGCAAATCAAGCTTCTTACACTTGCATTTTAAAAAATAAAATTCAACTGTGGAATTTCACCTTAAAATAAGGTTATTTTAGCTTTGCCGCTTCCATCACTCTCCCCCACTCAATGGCCAGGATGTGTTGATCCGTTCACAGAACATATAAACTGAGAGCGATTCAGAAGGTGAAGCTGAGAGTACATCACTGAATAAGGAATGCATGTACACGTTTAGGCATGAAACCATAAAATGCTGGGATTGGAAGCCTCCAACGGAGCACCTATCCACCCAACCCCCTTATCCTACAGAGGAGGAAATTTCAGCTCCAGGGGCTAAAGGATGTGACCAAGACAGTGGCAAAACCTCACCCAGTCAGTGATATAACCTACAAGCCAGGTGTCTAAGCACTTTCCATGGTACCCAGTCTGCTCCTGTTAGCACAAGAAGTGTGTATTAATGAAATATCAGACAAGACAAACCCACAGAGCTGCCATACGACTTGTGAGAGGATATAAAGTTGTAGAAGGACATGCATCGAGCCACTAAAAAATTGTTTGGGAGGGTGTTCTTTTATTTTGCTTTGTTTTGCTGGTTTTGTTTAGCATGCCGCACTTATTTTTAAGCGGTGAAGAGGAATTTAACGACTTTTTAAAAGAATATCCCTTGATCTGCAAATACTCTAAGGAAGGACGGTAAAGCCTGTCTTGGAAGAAACTAGAAAGTGCATTCGCTCTCCTCCAGCGGGGAGCATCCTTTCCCCCCGACGCGACGGCCGCCCCAACCCTCCCCTTCAAGGTCCACCCCAACCTGCCCGCAGAGGCCGTCCAGGCCCTCGCTCGCCAGAACCCCGCCCTCCTCTGGGTTCCTCCTTCACAGCTCTGCCCAAGCCGCCCCTCCTAGAAGGCAAGCTCCTTGACAGCAGCAAGCCTGTCGCACTCACCTGGCTACGGGGCTCCGCAAAATCCTCTGCAGATACTCAACTATGGCTCATGAATTGCAAGCATTTGCTCCCAGAATCCCAGTGAGCGGAATTTTCCAGACCTCGTCTTCCCTACACCAGCACCTGGACCCACTTAAGAGCTATTCCGGGGTGGAAACCCGGGACCCCAGTGTCTGTGCACAATGACGTCGTCGCATGCGTCGCGTCCTCTGAGGGGAGCGGTAACACTACACATTTGTCATCCAGGCAACCGACAGCATTTTAAACCCACGTCCTCCAAGTGGTGCCTGCTTTTTTTTTTTTTAACATCGCCTGCCAGAACTCACAGCAGAAACCCGCGGACAAAGTTAAATGCAAGTACCACCGAAGGGCTGCAACGTCTTTCAAGGTGCGGAATCCCCGCCGCCGGCCGCGCGCCCGCTCGCTGCGCGGGGCTTCCCTGTTCTCCCGACAGAAACCAGAGCGCCGCGCACTCGGCCGCCGGGCCCCCTCCCGCCTCCCCCGCCGTCCCGGCCTCGCGGCTGGAAAGCGGGAGTCGGGGTGAACCCCCAGAACCGCCACCCCACAGAGCGAGCCTTCCACCTCCTCACCCGCACAAAGAGAGGGCAGAAAGGAAGCAGTTCCCGAACCCGACGTCCAACGGTCCGGGACCCCGGGACCGAGCAGCCACAAAGCACCGCCGCCCCGACGGCCGCCCGCGCTCCCGCCCCCGCCCGCCCGCCCGCCGGGTCGAGCCTCACCGCAGCGTCGCTTCCTTCCATCTCCCATCGCCCGCCGAGTTGCTGGAGCCTCAGGCGCGCTCTTTGTCGGGCTCCCGGGACACCGGCGGGCGGCGGGCGCGCTCCCTGGCGGAGGCTGCGGCCGGGCCGCGGCCCAGGGACGACGGGGGCGGGCGCGGGGCCCGAGGGGCGAGTGGAGGGAGGAGAAAGAGAGGGGGAGGGCGGCGGGGCAGAGGGTGGGAGGGGCGCGGGAGATGGGGGCGGGCCCCGCGGGGGAGCGGGAAGGGGGCGGGGCAGCCGGGGAGGTAGGGGGCGGGCAGGAGCGGGGAGGTGGGCGGTGCCCCAGAGGAAGGGAGGGGAGAGACGAGGGGGAGGGGGAAGAAAGGGGGAGGGGCGGACCCCGCGCCGAGCTCGCGGTCGCCGGTCTCCAGCGGAAGCCTGCCTGTTGCTTCGTTCGTCTCCCTGAGGAAAGTGAGCCGCGCTTCCGACGGAGTTTCCTGTCAGGAAGCGCCGCGAGGGGAGCGGCGTCTCGCGTGCTCCCGGGACTAGCGCCCGACACGCCCACGCGTCCCATTGGGTCGCGGCATCCGGGCGGGGGGCCTCTGGCGTCCGTGTAGGGGTTTGCTCGCCGGCGACCTGCCGACCCTTTCCAAGTCCAGTCCCTCGAGGCAGATCCCGCGCTCGCGGCCACCGCGGTCCCGGCTCCGAATGCGCGTGCCGGGGGATCCCGGCGTAAACTGCATTTTTCCAACCGAAGTGCCTTTTTCCTCTTCGCCTCGAGCTTGTGCGGCAGAGACCGGGGCTGGGAAGGCGCCCTCCTCTGGCCGAGGGAGGGGGAGACCTAAGACCCCCCGCCCCCAGAGGTCCTTTACCCGCGGAGAGCGCGCTCAGCACCTGGAGCAGAGACCCGCGTGGCCGGCTGCACGGTGCTATGGTATGAGGGTGTTGCAGCCTTAGAGTCTGGCTTCTGTGACCGGTGGAAGATGCCCAAATAAAGGGAAATGGCTAACAATGGCCAAGCGTTGAGTCGGGGATGGAGGGTCAGGCTCCTTGGTGGCCCGAGGAGCCAGCCCACCAGGTCAGGGTGCAGGAGGCCCCTGAGTCTCCTGCTTTGCCCACCAGAGGAACCAGAATGAGGGGGTGGATGCACTTATGCAGATCCAGTCCAGCTTCTGTAAATGGTCGTAGTCCATGCTCCCCGGCCAGAGCAGAAGTTTGGTCAGATGTGTGGGTTCTAAAGCACCCCAGTTACTTGGGCATATTTCTCTTTTATGGATCGTCCCTTAACAGAATGACGCAAAGAAGACAGTCCCTGTGTGCCTATTCTCAATAAACTCCTACCTTCCTTGAACCGGGAGATCTGATGACTTTGTTGGCAAAGAATCAGGAGTAAAACCAAGTAGGAAATGCTGTTGCTACCTAGGGCTTGACCGCTGGCCTGGTGGCCTTTACCTAGAAAATCAACCAACAGCTCATACATGGAAGAAGGTCAGGATTTTGAGCTGAATCTAAACCCATACCAACGATGCCCAGACATAACTCTTCATAGAACAGGCAGAGTAGACGGAGATTTGCATGAGCTTACTAGTTACGGGACGTGGTAATGGACATCTATAATCTGAGGCTCTGTTTCCTCAATTACTGAAAGAGGATAATGAGAGCTTGAAGAACTGTTATTAGCATGACAAGTTATGTAAGGTTCCTGGCCCATAGTAAATGTTCAATAAAGAGGCATTTCAAAAGTTAGGCAACAGAAACATTTTCATCACAAAGCAAAGTTTTTATTTTTTTCTCCTGAATTCAACAACATGTTTTAAGATTTTACTTACAAAGCTGGTCACACCTATTAAATAATCATTCATTCTTCCCTCCTTAAATAATCAAAGGCATAATTGTTGGAGACTCTGGTCGGCATAAATTAGCCAGTGTTGCCACTTCTGATTTGATAAAGCCCAAAGCAAATCAAATAAAGGTTGACATCGCATGTTGCCAGCATGTATTTTGTGGATAAATATTTTGTTAGGTTTCTTGAAATACTGGAAATAGAGTATGAATTCGCATTTCTGCTACTCTAGCCTGCAGAGATCCCAGGCACCCAGCTCAAAAGATCACAGTTGTGCTCGAGTTCGGTGTCAGAATACACAGACATCCACCTTGTAAAAGTAGGAAGGAGGCACACCGGCCAGGGAGGAGCAACCACTCCGAAAGAGGTATGGGCTGGTCTGTGTTTATCCAATGCCATATCCCTCCCCGAACTCTGCCCGTGAGCCCCGTGTTGTGTTGTGGAAAGAGAAAACTTGGGCAAGACATTAGGTACCAGCAGTCAAAAGAAGAAATGAAAAGGAAATGGAAATTCTCTCATGCATGATTCATGCATACAGTTAATCCCCACTATTTCTGAAGGCCAGCTTGAAGAACCAGATTGTGGAATTTTTTTTGTTGTTTTTTTTTTTGTTTGTGCAAGAGTGAATATTTATTTAGAATGGAAAAAAACTTTAATACGAATTTCTAAAAGTTGACAAGTTACGTGCACACTGCCGAATCCAGAAAAATCACATATTTTTATTAATTAACTTCCTAAAATACCTTTACAGTACTTTTCCCCCATGTGTTTCGGCTGCATACTTTTGATCATCTCTTTGGAATGACTTTTTTTAACAGCTTTATTGAGATATAACTCATACACCGCACAACTCACCCATCTAAACTGTACAATTCAATGGGTTTTAGTATATTCAGGGAGTTGTGCATTTTATAAAAATGTTATCACGCCAAAAAGAAACACTATATTCTTAGCAGTCACTGCTCTTTTCTCTCTAACCCCCTCAGCCCCAAACAACCACTAATCTACTTTCTGTCTCTACGGACTTGCCTATTCTGGACTTTCCATATAAATTATATCATGCACTATGTGGTCTTTTTGTGACTGATTTCTTTCACTTAGCCTAATGTTTTCAGTGCTCATCCGGGACCAGCATATATCAGAACTTCATTCCTTTTGTTGCCACATAATATTCTACTACCCATTCATCAGCTGATGAACATTTGTGTTGTTTCTACTTTTTGGCTTTTATGAATACTCCTGCTATAAACACTCCTGTGCACATTTTTGTGTGGATGTTATATTCTCATTTCTCTTGGGTAGACTTCGTGGGTCATATGTAACTCCGTTTAATTTTATTGCCAAACTGTGCCTCGCAGTGGCTGCACCATCTCGTATTCCCATCAGCAATATATGAGGGTTCCAATTTCTCCACATCCTAACCAACACTGGTTATTGTCTGTATTTTGATTTTATAGCCGTTCTAATGAATGTGAAGTGGTAGAATAATTCTGTAACATCATTTCTGATGGGTAGAATAAAAAGTCTTTTCTCCAACATAGTTGATCAAAAGTTGTTTGGTTTTTTTTAATTGACATTTTAGAGAAGTTCCTGTCTCACATTCATTATTGAAAATAACGTACAATTTTACTGTGTTGTCAAATTTAGGAAGACGTCTCAAGTTTCTTTCATATGTGAGCCGTAGGATATGGGGACATTTCAAGTTATTTAGGCAATGATTAACATTAAGTGCTCTTAAATTCATCGTTATTAATATTGTTGTGAATTTTATCATTTCATAGATGTCAGTTATTTCATGTCAAAAGAGAAAAAGAAAATATCTCATTGCGTTCTATGGTTCACTCCTCGTTTTTACCTGAATTCTCAAACATTCCAAGAGTCTTAAAACATGCATTTTTTAAGTTTTTATTTGAAATACACAAACTCTAACCTCTGCAATATCGTCAATTAGAAGACCTCTTAACACATTAATCATATCAGTATCAGTTGTATACAAATAACTGGTATATTAGAGTGGAGAACGTTAGCTTATTTATTGTCAAATTCCTAGCTTCTAGCACTGTTCTTGGTCCATAGTAAAGACTCAGTGAATAATTGTTGAGTTGAAATTTACCCTTATCCAAGGTAGAATTATTCAACTTACATACACAACAAATATTCAACTCAAATATACAACAATCTAAAATCATGTTGTCCTTGAATTTCAGTAGCCCAAGGTGAAACAGAAAGGACAGATCTAAGACAACATTCACCAGGCATCTGACTCTACTGAATACTGAATGGATGCTGGATGGATAAGAGGATTGGGAGACAAGAAGCAAAGAGTAAAAATCCGGTCACTGTGCTGAGGTGATTTCAAAGAGCAGAGAATCAGGGGAAGATCAAGGAGGAAGTGACATTGGCTCCCTGTGCTGCATACACAGAGACGTAAGATCACAGGCTGGACCCAGTTCACCTTTTCCCCAGGATCCAAATAAGTTAGGCTATGTCTGGGAAGAAGAAGAAGAGAAAGGAGAAGGAGAAGAAGAAACACAAATAACAAAGGTTTCAGCTTATTTTTTATTATCTTTCTCATGGATAGCTATTCTTTCATTCATTCATATGACCAATATTTCTTGAACATTTGCATGTATTGTACTAGGTATAGTTCACTGACTTTAGCAGTAAATGAAACATCCCTGTCCTCACGAAGCTTAAAGTCTAATGACCTTGGGAAGACAGAAAATATACAAGATCAGTTAATATTTATAAGACCTGATATGGTGATAAGCATTTTAGAGAAAAATAAAACAAGGAAGAGGGACAAGGAGTAAGGAGTGTGGGTGTGGGGGGTGGATGGTTGCAAAGGGTGTTTGGAGAAGGCTGCGCCTGAGAAGGGGAAATCTGAGTGAGAACCTGAAGGAGGTGAGGCGCCAGCCTCACAGACAGACAGTTGAGGAACTGTGAGTGCAGAGGCCCCGAGGGCTCGCCTGGCGTGTTCGGGTCACAGCAAAGATGTCAGTGTGCCAAGAGCCGAGTGAGGACGGGTGACGGCAGGAAGTGTGGTGTGTGGGGTCTTACAGGCCACTGAGAGGATCTGGGCTTTTAAGTGACTTTGGAAGCTTTTGAGCAAAGGAGTAGCGGGATCTGATTTCTCTTTTACCAGGATCACCTTGTGTGGGGTGTCAGAAACAGGGAAGTGAATGAGGAGGCTAATGCAACAATCCAAGCAGATGAGGGTGGCATAGGCCAGGGTGGAAGCAAAGGAGGTAGTGAGAAGTGTTCAGATTCTGTCGTATTTTGAAGGTTGAGCTGACAGGATTTGCTGATCAATGGAGGGTGGAAGAGAAAGAGAGTCAAAGATGACTCCAAGTGGTTGGGGGAGAACGGCTTGAAACATGGAGTTGGGAAACTGAGCTGGGAAGAATCTGCAGGGGAGCAGGACTAGGCGGGGGACGTCAGCGCTCAGCTGTGGACATGGTCAGTTACAGGCATCTTTCAGACACCCAACGGTAGTGCTGCATAAGCAGTTGGAGATCAGAATTCAGGGAAGAGGTTGGTGCTGGAGCTGTAAATTTGGAAGTTAGAGTAGAAGTGGTATTTATACCCATGAAATGGGATGAGATCACCAAAGAGGCAGATAAAGAGAAAGTCCAAGGCAATGCTAAGAAGTTAGGGGGATGAGTAAGAACCAGCAGAGGAGGTTGAAAAAGTAGGAGGAGAGCAGGTAGATGCTCTGAATGGAATATTGTCAGGTTTTTTTTTTTTTTTTTTTTTTTTTTTTGCGGTACGCGGGCCTCTCACTGCTGTGGCCTCTCCCGTTGCAGAGCACAGGCTCCGGACGCGCAGGCTCAGCGGCCATGGCTCACGGGCCCAGCCTCTCCACGGCATGTGGGATCCTCCCAGACCTGGGCACGAGCCCGTGTCCCCTGCATCGGCAGGCGGACTCTCAACCACTGCGCCACCAGGGAAGCCCTGTCAGGTTATTTTTACATGAAACTTTTTCCTCTCAAGTTTTCAGTTAGCATTTTCTCTATTCTGCTGTCTCCCTACACCCTGCAATCATCACTTCTTTTTATCAACACGTTCATTCTATCATTTTCAAGAAGAATGGAAGAGGGTGTTTATACCTATAGTTCTAGCAATTTCTCACTTTGTCTCAAGCTAATTTGTTATGCCTGACCTAGTTACTAATATTTGTTTACTATTTTTTGCAAAAATAATTACTTCTAGAATTCACTAAAAAAGATATAATATATAGGTTTCCAAGCTAATAGAAATTGTTTATTAATTAATTTGTATTTAATTTCTGTATTTTTTTTTACAAAAGAAAAGAAGTGCCAACCACAGCTTCTTGGAATTATAACAAGAAAAATCGAATGGAATGACTATACACATTAGAACCAGGATGTTGAATAAGTTCCATTCCTGGTATAACCAAAACTGTCCTCCACAGTCGTCTCATTCGGTGGGGGAAACTCTTCCCTGTCATTAAATGAAAACTTGGCAGGCCCAGAAATTGTTCAGCTCACTCTAGACACAGGGCCAGTTCAGTAATTAAACTACCCAGTCCTGGAAAGCCCAAACTTGACCTGACATCAGATCTTCTTCCCTGCTTAGCTGGAAGTGTGCTATGGGAAGGAGAGTGTAGGTGACAACCTCTGCTCCTGTTCCACAGCCCTAAGTACCCACTGGGACACCTCCTCTTCTTACTGATACTCTCCAGCCCACCCCAATGGATAGACCACAGGAAGGTAGACCCCAGGCCAACTCTCTTGCACGTGGCCCACGTCTGGTCCACAAGAACACTCATGGCCCTTGCTCAGCAACTCTGGAAGTACAAGCTAATCCCAACCACACAGCAGGGGATCTCGGGCCCTGCCCCTAAAGCACTCAACTCTCTCACGCTGAGTTTCCTGGAAAGTAACAGTCTCCATTAGCTTTCTGGGGCATGAGTGAGGCCACTACCCTCAGTGTTTTCCAGCTACAGGGAACAACTTCAAATTTCTCCAAAGAGTCTCTTTGAAGTCCCTTTATGAGTCTTGGGGTCATAGAGTAGAACCTCCCACCTTCCCCTAATGGGGAGTAGAACCAGGCGACAGCTCTAGTCACCATGTCCTCCCAGTCTCCTCACACTCCCTTCTTTTTACAGCTTTGATCTAACTGTGGGATCCAAGATTGTGGAGCAGGATCTCAGGCCCATTTCCTTAAAAATCTGTACATGGGGTGGAGGTCTGTTTCACATTCACTTTGTACACTTTCATATCTAATGCATTGACACCTCAGTAGAACCTGAGACAGAAAGAGCCCCATTCTACCTACCATCCTCTTCTCTTTCTTGACTTGAAAGAGTCAAAGCATTTTTTTCTTGCTATAAATACATGTGTACATATATTTACATGGACATTTAAGTATATACATTACATATTGTACCTCTGGATATAGCCTTAATCACCTCCATTGTAGATTTATATGTTTGAAGGTGATGACTGAAAGACTGGTGCCCTTGTGGACAGAAATCACTGAAAAAGTCCTCCATCTACACCTAGCCCAGTTCACCACGACCACATTGTGAATATCGGGACACTTCATATTACCTATTCCTCATACCCATCCTGTCCAACTTGGTAACTACTAGCCATATGTAGCCATTTAAATGTAAAAGAATTAAATTAAATTAAAACCCAGTTTCTGAGCCTGACTACTATATTTAGGCAGTGCGGTCATAGAACCTTTCCATCATCGCAGAGTTCTGCTGGACAGCACGGCCTCATACGGGCTTTGGCACATAGGAGGCACTGAATGGCAAGTGAAAGTTTGGTCCAAAGCTACTGTTACCAGAAGGGGGACCCAGAAGTGGGCTCTTGTCTAACACCCAGAAATGAATTGTCCGAGGAGACACACTTACTGACAAAGCAAGGACTTTGTTGGGAAGGGACACCCAGGTGGAGAGCAGCAGGGTAGGGGAATCCAGTAGAACTGCTCTGCCATGCGCTTGCAGTCTCAGGTTTTATGGTGATGGGGTTAGCTTTGGGGGTTTTCTCTGGCCAGTCATCTTGCTTGTGCCCACATTTGGTCTGACTCAGTGTCCTTCCTGATGGTACATGCATCTCTTAGCCAAGACGGTTTCCAGCACGAGGGTTTCTGGGAGGTCAGCAGGACATATTACAGGCTGGCATCTCCTCCCTCCTTTTGGCCCCTCCCGAATTCTCCAGGTTGATTTTAGGTGGCAGCACCATGTTCCTTTATCGGGACCTCCTATTGTGAGACAACTCATGCAGGTGGTTATTATCTTGCCTGGCCAAGGTGAGTGGTTTCGGCCAACAGTTCCCTAACAATACCATATGATTGCCCTGGTTTATTTTTCTGAGAATATAAAGCTTTTTAGTACAGTACTAGGTACTGACTCAGCCATCAAGAACAAAAACCAAGGTACATACGTACAGCTGCTTTTCTATTTCACACTTGAAAACCTATCTGCATCCTCCTACTCCGCTAGAAAATGCTTTACCATCCAAATAATTACTGAAAATATTTGGGGGAAAGTCCCTATTTCCCTCAAAAAACAAATTACTTTTTCAGAATTATTCCAGTGAAAAGGAATTGTTTCAAAAGCAGTGTTTGTATGAAAGGGGGATTCCATATAAAAACTACTTTGCTGAAATAAGCATTTCACGTATAATATTTTTCCAGAGTAGAAATGACCTATGAAAATTACCAATGCCTGAGTGCGTTCACATTGTAAAAGTACCCTGGTGTTCAAAAGCAGTCTTTATTGTCACAATCCTCACAATCTTTCTGGCAAGGCTTTAGTGATAATGGCAAATCCCAGAAGCTGAATCTGTAAATGTTCTGAATTGTGACCCCAAGAAACTCAGACCAGACTAGCCTTCAGACGTAGAGATGACCACACCTTCTTTATTAACTTCCTTTCTATCTCCTGCCCAAGGCACATTGCCCAGCACAGAGGAGTTGCCCATCAATGTTCCCTGAATGCACAGATGAATGAATTCTCACTTCTTTTTTTGGGAGGGACTAGCATGTGGTTTAGGGATTCCTTTGATTTCAGTGGTTCTACAGAGAGAAATGTTGGTGAACACTGTCAACAAAGCAGGTAAGAGAACTTCCAATAGAACTCTCATCTCAAAATATCTGCTTTAGGAAATCTTACATTTGAAAATTTCTGTAACTCTGTTCATGAAAGGAGAGAAATCTCTCCGTTCTCTCTCCATTTCCCATTAAAGACCCTCATTCTGGACACATCTGCTGAATTACCTGCAAGAGTTGACAAGTTACTGGGGCTGAATTCTGACTGAGTGGCTCTTTTCGAGTCACCTCACTTCTGAACTCTGTGAGCCCAGCTATTTTGGCCCTATTGATTCATATAAATCCACAGTTAGGAACCCTGGAGAAAAGGGTTTCTTAAAAATCAGCTTTACTGATGGATAGTTTACATACTGTAAAACTCACCAGTGTCAGTGCTGTGGTACTGTGATTTATAATAAGAAATATACTTGGTCTTCCTTCTGCTCCTGACACAGAGCTCCTGAAGATCTTGAAATTCCCAAGTGGTGAGAGCAAAAGCGTCTTTTCTTATGCTGATGGCGTGACTTTAGAACCTCACCTGAGGGTGGGGGCTGGTTGCAAGGGGAACCAACCCTGTGATTAAAGGGCTAGAACCGGGGCTTCCCTGGTGGCGCAGTGGTTGAGAGTCCGCCTGCCGATGCAGGGGATACGGGTTCGTGCCCCAGTCCTGGAAGATCCCACATGCCGCGGAGCGGCTAGGCCCGTGAGCTATGGCCGCTGAGCCTGCGCGTCCGGAGCCTGTGCTCTGCAACGGGAGAGGCCACAACAGAGAGAGGCCCGCGTACCGCAAAAAGAAAAAAAAGGGCTAGAACTTTCAGTCCCACACCCTTGACCTCTGGGAAGGGGAGAGGGGCTGGAGGTTGAATTGATGCCAATTGCCAGTGATTTAATCAACTGTGCCTATGTAATGAAGCCTCCTTAAAAAAACCAAAAGGATGGGTTGGAGAACACAAGGAACACAATCTTGCCTTTCCTTCCTTAAGGATGAGCCCTTAACCTGTCGGCTCTGATGCTATCTCCAGGTAGATAGTGTCACAATTGACTTGAATTGTAGGACACCCAGCTGGCACTGGGGAACTGCTTAGTGGTGTGGGGAAAAACCCACACACGTTGGAACTGGTGATAAGAATTGTTAAGTCCAGAGTTCAGTGAGCTTTGGCAAATGTATCGAGTTCTGTAAATCACCACTACAATCAAGATATTTCACACCAGGGCTTCCCTGGTGGCACAGTGGTTAAGAATCCATCTGCCAATGCAGGGGACACAGGTTCGATCCCTGGTCCGGGAAGATTCCCACATGCGGCGGAGCAACTAAGCCCGTGTGCCGCAACTACTGAGCCTGCGCTCTAGATCCCGCGAGCCACAACTACTGAGCCCACGTGCCACAACTACTGAAGCCGCTGCGCCTAGAGCCTGTGCTCTGCAACAAGAGAAGCCACCGCAATGAGAAGCCTGCACACCGCAACGAAGAGTAGCCCCCGCTCGCCGCAATTAGAGAAAGCCCGTGTGCAGCAACGAAGACCCAACACAGCCAAAAATAAAACAAATTTAAAAAAAAAGATATTTCACACCTTCTCCCCCCCAAATTTCCATGCCCCTTTGCAGTCAACCCCTCCCTCCAGACCCTGGATCCTAACAACTACTAACTCGCCTTTCTCTCCGCTGTAGTTTTCCCTTTTCTAGAATCCCACATAAATATAATCATGCAGTATGAAATCTTTTGTTGTCTGCCTGCTTTCACATAGATTAATGCATGTTTTTATATGGATCTGTAGTTTTCCCTCTTTGTTGTTTAGTAGTGTTCCATTATATGGATATATCAATATAATTTGTTTATTCACCAAGTGATGGACATTTGGGTTGTGTCCAGTTTTTGGCTATTACAAAGAAAATGTTATGAACATCGATATTCAAGTTTTTGTGTATAGTGCATATGTTTTTTTCTTGGATAAATATCCAGAAGCGATATTTCTGGGTCATATGGTTAATGTGCATTTATTTTTTTTTAATGCAAAACAGTTTTCCAAAGTGGCCATATTATTTTGCTTTCCCATTGCAATGTTTGAGAGTTCCAGTATTCTACATTGTTGCCAACACTTGATATTATCAGTTTTTTTTAATTTTTGGCCTTTTGTGTATGTAGAGTGGTATCTCATTGTAGTTTGACTAGCATTTCTTAATGATAAATAATAATTGAGCATCCTGTCTTGTGCTTATTTTCAATTTGTGTCTTCTTTTGTAAAGTGTCTATTTAAATCTTTTGCCCATTTTCTAAAATGGAATATTTTTGTCTTCTTTTTATTAAGTTGTAAGAATTCTTTATATATCCTGAATCCAAGTTCTATATCAGATAGTTATTTTGTAAATACATATTTATAAATGTATTTGTATTTGTAAATACATACAATTTTCTACCTGTTTTTGGCTTGTCTTTTCAATTTCTTAAGTGTCTTTGAAGAGCAAGAGTTTTTAATTTAAAAGTCCAATCTGCCATTTTTTCTGTTATGGTTTGTGTTTTTTTTGTTTCCTAAGAAATCTTTGCCTAATATAATGTCACAAAGATTTTCTCCTATGCTTGCTTCTAGAAGTTTTATAATTTTAACTCTTATGTTTACATTACAACTGAATTTTTTTTATGTGGTATGAGTTAAAGGTCAATGTTCCTTTCTTCCTACATGGATAGCCAATTGTTCTAAAAACATTCTTGAAAAGATTACCCTTTCCTCATGTAATTATCTTGTTGAAAATCAATTGAGCATATATGTGTGGGTCTATTTTTGAACTCTCTTCTATTGCATTGATCTTACCTATTTTAAAAAAATTTTGGCCTTTTGTGTATGCTAACTAAATAAGAGTGGAAGATAAAACCACGAGTAAAAGTCTCAGCGTCATAGAGGGGACGAGGAGGAACACTAGAGATGATGTAACCCGACCTCTTTGCCTTACAGGTGGGGAAACCCTTTACAGACTCTTGGCACAGCTTGAAAGACACTTGTTTGAGTACCGTAGTCATAATATTTTACTTTATAAATGTCCTAGGTGGACACATTCCATGATCTGCTCTATTTTGGAGCAATGATCACCTTCTGGGGGGGCCTTCCTGCCGCTCAGCGTGACTTGGGGATGGATGCTCAGGCCACTGGACCCCTGAAGGGGGGACCACTGGAGGAGGCCAACCTGGGGGCAGTGGGTCCTATCTGGGCCCTTCACTCCAGCCACTGTCTTCACTTGTCAAATGAGTTACAAATAAAATGCTTTTAAGATTTGTAGGGGCTTCCCTGGTGGTGCAGTGGTTGAGAATCTGCCTGCTAATGCAGGGGACACGAGTTCGAGCCCTGGTCTGGGAGGATCCCACATGCCGCGGAGCAACTAGGCCCGTGAGCCACAACTACTGAGCCTGCGCGTCTGGAGCCTGTGCTCCGAAACAAGAGAGGCCGCGATGGTGAGAGGCCCGCACACCACGATGGAGAGTGGCCCCCGCTTGCCACAACTAGAGAAAGCCCTTGCACAGAAACGAAGACCCAACACAGCAAAAATATATAAATAAATTAATAAACTCCTACCCCCAACATCTTAAAAAAAAAAAAAAGATTTGTAGAACAATTTAATATTTTTTAAAAATCAACATTGCATCCTCTTACACTAACCCCAAACACACACCCACACACTTCAGAAATGAGACGTGGTTTTATCTATCCCTTATGTTTATTTGTTAAATATAATGTTTAGAAACAAAATTGAAAGCCAAGTTGATTTCTTTCATAATTTAAGCTATATTAACCTGCTACTCATTTTTTTCAGATGAAAAATATTTCCAAAAAAGGATTAGTAATTTGTAGTTGATGGATATTCAAAATTAATGTCAGACTGTAGAACTTGCCTCTTATTTCATTGTGAATATAAGTTGAATATGTACATATTACAGTTAAAGAACTTCTGAAACTTTTAACAATAAGAAGGAGGGCTACTTTTTTTTTTTTTTTTTGCGGTACGTGGGCCCCTCACTGTTGTGGCCTCTCCCGTTGCGGAGCACAGGCTCCGGACGCGCAGGCTCAGTGGCCATGGTTCACGGGCCCAGCCGCTCCACGGCATGTGGAATCTTCCCGGACCGGGGCACGAACCCGTGTCCCCTCCATCGGCAGGCGGACTCTCAACCACTGCGCCACCCGGGAAGCCCAGGAGGGCTACTTTAATGCTCTAAATTTTGTCATTTGTTTAAAATGTCAAGTAGTTGTCACACACACACAAAACAACAGGACATCTTCAAATCCATTTTGTTCAGAAAAAAGACTTTGTATGTGATTTCTGAAAGTTATTTAATAGCTAGAGAGACACAATCATCATATTTTTGGATATGAGATTGTTTTCTCCTTTAATTTTTTTCTCCTTTGTGGTTTCCTATAGAAATTGCCTATACTAGTTTATATTGCTGATGCTGTTGTGGTGCTTTTATAGTAAATGATTGACTCTAGAATGGTTATCCATAAAAGGACACTTTTCTTTTCTCTTTTAGAATATATTTTGTTTTTCAAACCTTAATTTTTATTTCTTCTAAGGAGTAGGGTTTCTATTGCATCTAAGGGATCCATGTAGATGTAGGGCTTAAAAGTGAGGATCAGGGGCCTCCCTGGTGGCGCAGTGGTTAAGAGTCCGCCTGCTGATGCAGAGGACACGGGTTCGTGCCCCAGTCCGCGAGGATCCCACATGCCGCGGAGCGGCTGGGCCCGTGAGCCATGGCCACTGAGCCTGCGCGTCCGGAGCCTGTGCTCCGCAACGGGAGAGGCCACAACAGTGAGAGGCCCGCGTACCCCCCCCCCAAAAAAAAAAAAAGTGAGAATCGGGACAGATTTTCAACCTCTGCTTTCTTGCTCTCCTCTCCTTCTGTCTCCTTTCTACCCTGCACTGCTTACACCCAGCCCTGCACCCTTGCCTTGGGGACCTCCCTAGGATTTATTTTCTCTTTCCTTTTCCCTGGGCTCCTCTCAGCCTCGCTGTAAAGTTCTCAGTCTATCCCTGGTCTTCTCAGTCTGTTGTCATAGTGACAACCACACTCCCAGGAGTAGCAGTCTCATGAGTGGCTGGGATGGACCTGACACCAGGTCCCACAAACAAGCCTGTAACCGTGTGGACTTCAGCGGCTCTGGGCAGACGTTTAGCTGCTGGGCCAGAGCTGTCACCATACGGTGTTGTTAAAGAGAAAGAAAGGAAAACGAGGAAGAAGCCCACACTGTTAAAAACCTAGGCTGGGGGGAGCGGCTAGCGGGCGGCCGAGTGGCAGAATGAAGACCAACGACCTGGCAGCAGCCCCCGGGGATGCTCTGGGCATGGCCTCGGGAACCCCACAGCGGAACAGCCAGAAGGCAGAGGAGAACCCCAGCCTCCTGGACGCACTCCTCCGCGACTTCCCAGCCCCGCTGGGCTCGGAGAGCCCTTTGCCATGGAAGGTCCGAGGGACGATGCTAATCCAGGAGGAGGTGGAAGACGAGCTAGCTGAGCTGGCCATGGGCTTCCTGAGCAGCAGGCGCGCTCGGCCGCCACTTGCTGCCTGCCTGGCTGCTGCGGACGGACCTTTCTGAGTTCCGGAAGTTGCCGGAACAGGTGGAGGAGGACGGCGATGATGAGGAGGAGGAGGAGGCCCCTGTGAGCCTGCTGGACGCTGCGGGCCTGGTGTGGAGCCCCTTTGACAGGCTCTGGGAAGTGTGCAGCCAGTGGCAGAAGCAGGTGCCCGTGGCTGCCTGGGTCCCGCAGCGGCAGTGGTTGGTCTCCGTGCACGCCATCCGTAACGCCCACCGCAGGAGGGAGGACCAGCACGTGTGCCTCCCAGCCTTCAGCCTGCTCTTTGGCCTATCGGTCTCTGTGGACCGCGCCTACTTTGCCGTGTTCGATGGGCACGGAGGTGTGGACGCCGCGGGGTACGCGTCTGTGCACATGCACGCTGTTGCTGCCCACCAGCCGGAGCTGCCCACTGACCCCGCGGGGGCCCTGCGAGCAGCCTTCCGCTGCACCGATGATATGTTCCTCTGGAAAGCCCGGCGAGAGTGCAGATAAAAGCTCGTTTACACTGTACCCTCATCTACAAGCGTGCAGCAGAATTACGTCTAAAACAACACACGTACGGTAAAAAACACCTTATTGCTAAAAAAATGCTAGCCGTCATCTGAGCCTTCCAGTTGTGATCTTTTTGCAGTAGGAACATCAAAGATGACTGCTCACAGATCACCATGACAGAGAATAATAATAATGAAAAACTTTGACATATCGCAGGAGTTACCAAAATGCGGCACAGAGACAGGAAGTGAGCAAATGCTGTTGGAAAAATGGTGCCAATAAACTTGCTCGGCGCAGGGTTGCCACAAACCTTCAGTTTGTGAAAAACGCACCATCTGCAAAGGGCAATAACGCAAAGCAGCAACACGAGGTCCACCTGACCCTCCCCACCCTCCAAACACCTCCCCCGGGCAGGTCTCTCTAGGCTGCTGGTGTCGGCAGTTAGCGCGATGAGGCGCGTCTGTTTCTGAAAGAAGACGCATTGGTCCCTCTGTGACCGTACCGCCCACTGAACCTCACCTCGGAACCTCGGGGGTCCTCCTAGCAGGGTGGATACTAAGATCGTGTCCATTTCTGAGATCGGGAAACAGGCCCAGAGAGCTGAGGCCTGGCCCAGTCGACACGGCAGGAGGAGACGGGGGAAGCGGGGGGCGGGGACGGAGGCACCGTCATCGTCATCGGATGCTCTGAGCACAGACCTCACCAGAATTCACAAGGCTGCGTTTGAATCTGAACAGAAAACCTTCCAGGTCTAAGACTGTGAGCTGGGAGCCCCGCCACCGGGCAGCTCAGGGCTGCCGCTCTAGTCAAGAAAGAATTCTCTGAAGCACAGCTGTTTAGCTTAGGCTGTGTTTATTAAAAACACCTTTGCCGAGACGTTAAAAAAAAAAAAAAACCTAGGCTGGTTCATTGCCTGCTCACTGATGAGGAGTTAAAGGATAAGGTAAAGATAGGTACAAGTATTTAGAGAAATATGACTATAGACAGATGCCATTCCGGATAATAAGGGAAATAACGTAATTTTAGAACACAGTGAGCCACAGACCTGAGGAAACTAGTTGGAAAAACATCTCCATTTGAAAAGGACCTGAAGGGTCTTGGAGGAAAACTTGGCAGAGACTAAACAGTCAAATTAGTGAGTGTCTTTCTCAGAATTAAGGCTAGATCAGGACGAAAATCTGAAAGAGAACAGTTTGCTCCATATAATACCATTTTACCAATAACACTACGTCACAAACCTAGTTCACCCAAGTATTACATTATAGTAAGAATCCAGTGAAGCAAAGGGTGAAGGATGAAAACAGAAGTCCTTCCTCCTTCCCCTCCTTCCCAAATTCATGGAATCGTGGACCTGGAAATCATCTATTTCAACCTTACCCTCAAGGCAGGAAGCCCTTATACAGCAGTTTTAACAGGTGGCCATCCAGGTTCTGCTTCATTACTTCCAGTTGACAGAGAAGTGAGTCATGGCTTCACAAAGCAGCCCATTCTATTTTTAACAAACTTCAGGTAAAAATCCTCCACTAATAAAGAGCTAACACTCATGCTCTATTTACTCTGTTCTAGGCAGAGGCCTCCATGCATTAGCTGGGAATCTCCACACGACCCCATGCAGCAGGCCGGTGGCTCAGAGCAACTAACCCCACCACAGCAAGGACGGGGTCTGGATTTAGGTCCAGCCTGACTCCAGAGCATCCTATGTAAACCCTGTGCCATGGGGCCGCAGGTCACACATGCCTCCCTGTAGCTTCCGCTATTCACGCTGGTCTGGACACCAGCGGTCAAGCCACCACTCCCATTCCCCTTCCACTCCAATAGCCTTCAGACACTTGAAGATGGCAACTGTCATCTCCCCCCATGCCCTGCAACTCCCCTCCTCACTGTTTATTCAGCGGCAAATTTTTGGAAGCCTCTTTCATCTGGATGACCATCTTCTCAGGATGGGTACTGAAGAGCAAACACAGTAGATAAGGTATAAACAGAGTAATAATTACAGATGAAATTGTCATGTTTTGGCTACCAGATTCAGTGGAGGAAAAGATTTTATAGGTAATAAGCATAAAAATTATCTTTATAAATATTTGCTACTGCATGTATTTATGTGTACTCGCAAATCTTTTCATTACTAACATAGTAATTATCGTTCTAAACACATTATAATGCTGCATAATGATAACTTATTGTCCAAACTGAATTATATTTCAGGAGCTAACAATGAATTTGATAGATGCAACCATTTCTGTGCATCTCTGCTACCATGGCAACCAGTTAAAATAGGTTTGTTTAATTAGTTAGTTGTTGGTAAAGCACTATGAAGATGAAAACTGCTATTAATAGATGCACAGTGTTTGGTATTAACGCTAGTGTGATTAACATAAACGTAAAGTGTTTATGGCCGGAGTAGACCAATTCATTTTCCATTAACAGCCATATTTCATCATTGAATTAAGAAAAGGATTTTTTAAAACTTTTATCACCTTTTTATTTTTAACAAATTTTCTAGTCTCTCTTTTATGCTCCTCTTGGCCAAATCTTAGCCAACTCACATCATACACTCAGGCAGAAGAGAAAATGAGTGATAACCAAAGTCTCCTGATGAAAAAGGAATATCTTCTGATGGTGGTGACAATACTCAAATGCCACTGCTGAGCCTTTCCGTTTCTTAAAGCTGAATGCAGGGTATGGAGATTGCCCCGAGTGAGAGCTGGAGGAATGGCCACATCACCCGCCAGGACCTATTTCCCAAAATGGCACAAGGGCTGTTTGCAGGGAGCTTGTCAACCTCCCTTAACTCCCACCAATGCTTATGCAATCGAAGTAAAAACCGCCGTTTGCCATGCAGATGCAACTACGTGACAAGCTCCCCAGATTGTCAAACCTCCAAACAGATGGGCCCCAGGTCTGCCATAGGTTGAAATTCTGGAGCTGCCATTGCTCCTTTCCTACCTGCCTCCTTGCTATGATCTCTTGAGTCTCTGGGGAGATCTTGTAGCTGAGCTACTATCGTGGAATTTAGAAGTGGGAAGACCCACCCAAGGCCCTCTACTCTAGCTCCCTGCATTCTAATAGGTGAGGTATTTCACAGATGAGGAAAAACAAAGTTCAGAGTTAGCTGAACTCAGAGAGTGCTGGGCTGGGCTGGGCTGAGCTGGGCTCCATTTGGATTGTGGTAGGGTTACGTGGCTGGTTGGTAGTCTTATCCTCAGGTAGACTGAGAATACCTTCCGCTATCCTAGCTTAAACCAGATCCATGAACCTCTGGCTGGGTCCATTTAAATGGATTCAATGGACTACCTCATTGCCAGTAATTGAAATGCCCTCATTTGCATGAGGGCAAGGCTCAGGCCTGGACTCCTCTTTAGATGGTGGCACACCCCAGTGCCCACCTGGGGCCAAAATAAGACAAAGGATGAACATGACCTCAATATTTCCCTTCCTCTGAATACCCTGTGCTTGCATGTTGGCTTTTGTAGCAGTGTCTTACGCTCTTTCACATCCTTTGGTGTTACGCATCCTCAGATGTTAACATCTGCAGCCCTCCCACCGCACGTTAGATTTACCCCTCCTTGGAGTCATCCTTTGTGACTGACAAGGACTCTTACAGAAAAGGCATCACCAGCATCTCCATTCCCAGGTTATGTATTTGTGGTTTAAAGGAATCCTTCAGTCTGTTAAGCCTAAGGAGTGATTGAAAATGGCCATTTCAAGTCTATGGCAGATCAGTGGGAGAATTCCTGTGCTGAAGAATCTAACCTGAGAAAGAAAGGTCTGGCTTGCAAGATACCAAATGGGATGCTGTTCAAATGCAGCTTATATGTAACTGCCTGCTGGAGATGCTGTGGAGGGAATTCAGGTGACCTTGGGCCAGATGGCCTTTCAGATGCCTCCAGCCCTGAGATTCTTAATGATTGTGTTGCATGAATGGCGGCTCGATTCATTGTTGGAGAGGCTTTCTTACACCTCTACAGAGCTCTGTCCTTAGCCCTGGCAGTGCTTATCAAACTATCAGTTCAGAAAGTTGGAATTATCAGCCCCATGTGGCGTAGTGAGAAAGAGGCACTCACGAGGTCTCAACAAGTGGGGGCCATGGGCTGATCTAACAAGGTGGCACTGGAAGACCTTCTCTTTATCAGAATACCCATCTCTCTTCTCATCCTTATCATCCGTTTTGTGCTCCTATCTCAACATCTATCTTCTCTTCCCTAACACTAAGCCCTGTGTCTAAATATATGATCCTTTTTCCTTTCTTTACAGGATTTTGTTTACTCAAGAGGTCTTCCCTGAACTCTGTTAATCTCCCCAATTTATATCTTATCTTTCTCCTTCCTTTATATTCCAAACTCTTACCAAAAGAAATAATATCTGGGACTTCCCTGGTGGCGCAGTGGTTAAGAATCTGCCTGCCAATGCAGGGGAGACGGGTTCTATCCCTAGTCTGGGAAGATCCCACATGCCACGGAGCAACTAAGCCCATGCACCACAACTAGTGAGCCTGCGCTCTAGAGCCCGCGACCCACAACTTCTGAGCCCATGCTCCGCAACAAGAGAAGCCACCGCGATGAGAAGCCCGCGCACCGCAACGAAGAGTAGCCCCTGCTCGCTACAACTAGAGAAAGCCCACGTGCAGCAACGAAGACCCAACGCAGCCAAAAAAAAAGAGAGAGAGAAATGATATCTAAAGTTATTGAGCAGTTGCTATGTATCAGGAACTAGGCTTAACAATTTAAGTGGATTATTTCATTTATTTCTCATAATATGTAAATATGATAGATACTTTTATCCCTATTTAGTATATGAGGCATAGAGAGATTAAAAATCTTGCCTGAGGCCCTACAGTTAATGCTGAAGTCTGGGTCCAAATCCAGGCAGTTTAACTCCAGTGATCTTAACCAATAAGGCCTCATCCTCAGGACCTGGGTCCCTGGCAATCTGACCTTTGACCCTGCACTGCTGAAACTGCCCCTCCTTCTGCCTTGTCCTTGTCCTACTTGACCTGCCCTCCATTGACCTTCTTTCTTCCTTGACTTCATGAGACCATGTGGATCCTTTTTTTCTCTGCAAACTTCTTCCATATGCAAATGTTCTGGCCTTTGCTTTTTTTTTTTTTTATTTCCATCTTCTTCTCTCCCTTTTCTTATTTTTTGCTCTTTATCTACCTTGGCAATCTCATCCTTTCCCACATTTCAATTACAAAATCAATGCAGGTATCTGAGCTCATTTCTGAGTTTCAGTTTTTATATCTAACCGGTGAATGTCCCAGGGACACCTCAAACTCAGCATGTCCAAAGCCAAATTCATCATCTCTCCTTTATTTGTACACCAACCTCACTTCCTGCTGATGAAATGGTGTCATGTCCTGGAAAGAACACAAGGCAGGGGAATGAGAGGACGTGGATTCCAGTCCCTGACATGCTGGCTCTATGAACCCTATCTCCCGAGTAAGGGGTTGTTCAAGGGGTGGCATTAGATGCCATCCACTCTGTACTCCTACAACTCCTCATGTCCCACATCCATCACTCTTTCAGGTACCCAGGGATGGAATCTTAGAGTCATCTTTCACCCCTGCATATATTCAATCTTGAAATGGAAAGGAAATTTTTCTAATAATTAATTATTTTTAATGTAATTTATTTATAGAATACCTACAAGATGACACCACTGGGAAACACAGTGGAGAATGAACGAGACAAAGTCCCTACCTCACGGAGTGAGTGGAGGCTGACAGTAGACATCTGCATGAATAAACGTTTTAAATAATATAAAGGAGCAAAAAGAGCCATGACGAGAAAGAAAGCAGGTCAAGGGTTTGCAAGCGGCTTGGTGGGAAATGTTTTAGTTAGGGTGGTCTGAGGAGATGATGTTGGAGCATTGACCTGACAATGAGGGCACGTACCACAAAGACAGGAGGGGAGCCTGGGGAGAGGGCAAAGGTCGTGAAATGGGAGCAGTGAGAGGATCCTGGTTGGTGCAGGGCACCAAGGACCAGGGCTCAGAATGAAGGCGGGAGTCGAGGTCTTTGGGCCTGAAGGCCATGCTCAGAATTTGGATTTAGATTTTAACTGGTGGGGATACCTTAGAGGATTTTAAGCCTGAGAATAACTTGGCCTGATTACATTTTAAAAGATCACCTACTGCTATGTGGAGAATAGATCATGGAGTTTGCAGCAGGACAAGAGTGATGACAGGAAGACCTATAAGATTCAGTTGTCAGGTAAGAGAGTCTTGGGGCTTGGACCAGAATATCCATGCAGGTGACGAGCTTGCTGAAGAAGCTACATGTGAGGGGCTGTGTCCCTTATTACTGGAAGTATCCTGGAAAGGGGGGAAGTCAGGGATGTTGCCCATGAGTCAGGTTTGGACAACATGGTATGGAAGGTTTCGCTACCGCCAACATTCTACGCTCTATGAGACTTGATCCCATTTTATGTAGAACCTGCCTTATCTACTTTTTATATGGCCCCATAACCCTGTAAGTCAGAAGACAAAAGGGACAGGCATTAGCGCAGAGGTCAGATCTAACTGGAGCTGGTCTAGCTAGTTATCCTACCTTTAGGAGCTGACCGGTCCCCAGTGTAGTAGGGTGATTTGCCATAACGAACGAGCCCCATTGCATGACACCCATTTTACTTATCTACGTGGAGTCAGAATCCCCTGAGCCTCAAATTCATAGTAAAAGGGATATCAATTTGTGAAGATTAAATGAGGGAATGGATAAAGTTTATAGAAATCTAAGTTACTAAAAAGTATAAATTTTTATAGAAATCTAAGTTACTATTCTTACTTAAATGAAATTCAGTGCAAAAGCTACAATAACATGTTTTATAATGTGCTTTGTCCCTTTGCAAAGCTGTAACTGCTGGAAATGCTACAATTCTTGAACTTGCTGGGCCAGACCCAAAGACAGCTACGTGTCTTTGTATACAAAGTTAATATGTGTCAGACAAACACACTGGACTATACGCCCAGGCAAATTTTCAGTAATGAGACAAGGGTAAGAGTAAGAAGTAAGTGTTTCCCAACATGCTCTGAACAACCAGTATTCCTCTGTTTTGATGTCATCAGCACACTTTTTCTGCCATTTTATCTTTCCTCACGAAAAAGAAACCAAAAACTGTGATTTCTAATATTATTTCAAAAGTGTGCTTTTCCTATGTGGTTTTAAAAAAAAATCCACTTTTTAAAAATTAATTAGCTTATTTATTTATTTATTTTTGGCTGCGTTGGGTCTTCGTTGCTGCACGCAGGCTTTCTCTAGTTGCGGCGAGCGGGGGCTACCCATCGTTGAGGCGTGCGGGGGCTACTCTTCGTTGCGGTGCGCAGGCTTCTCATCACGGTGGCTTCTCTTGTTGTGGAGCATGGGCTCTAGGCGTGCGGGCTTCAGTAGTTGTGGCATGTGGGCTCAGTAGTTGTGACTCATGGGCTCTAGAGCACAGGCTCAGTAGTTGTGATGCACAGGCTTAGTTGCTCCGCGGCATGTGGGATTTTCCCAGACCAGGGCTCGAACCTGTGTCCCCTGCATTGGCAGGCGGATCCTTAACCACTGCACCACCAGGGAAGCCCTCCCATGTGGTTTTATAGAGAGCAATGGAATGAAGAAACATATTTGAAAAAGGGAGACAAGAGATAATCAAAACTGAATTTTGTTCTAATTCTCTTCTGAATTCTTTAACTTGTACATTGTCATAATTCAGAGCTTTACATGAATTTCATCATCAAAGAAACTTTAAGGGGAAAAGAGAATTTCTCTTTTCATTAAAATTGTTTTATTTTATGTGTATGTGTTTATATGGAAACAAAACAAATCTGATGAGAAACAGCTGGATGAACATGTGGTTTCAAAACCATTACATAATAAAAGAGGAAAAGATTCAGATTCCCACATTGCACCTAACATATGGTATTTCATCCCTACAGCACCCCCTCCCCACTTTTTAAAGGATATCAAATTCTAAAGTGATTTCACAGGTGACCCACCTTCTAGGATTACATTCTGCAAACTTATTTCCCTCCACATGCTTAGTGAAATGCGGGGTGAGGCTCCCAGATGAGTGAGCCCCCAACATGTTCTTCTCCAAACAAGCCTAAGTGTATGTTTAAAACCAAAACGTCAGGCATGATAAATCTAGGTCTATAATATATAAAGTGAAGAAAATCATATGTCACAGCAGAATATCAATGATTGACATATCAAAAACCTTCAATTCTATGGCAGCAAAGTAGGTTGTCTATAAGTTGACCAGGTCCAGACACCAACAGAATTTCTTCAGTTTTCTTAAAAAAAAAGTCTGGGACATAAACAAAAGCACCTCATGAAAGTCCTTTTTTCATGGGTCACTGAAACTCAAAATCACTGAACTTATGAAGAGTTCAAAGGAATATCATAAATCCACATAATAGGCTTGAGCACTGGCTTGGGTGTTTTAATTTCATTCGTAACACTTGAGGTTGCTGCCAAAAGTTCAATTTTC
Source organism: Hyperoodon ampullatus (assembly GCF_949752795.1). Lineage (NCBI taxonomy): Eukaryota > Metazoa > Chordata > Mammalia > Artiodactyla > Ziphiidae > Hyperoodon > Hyperoodon ampullatus. Next base: position 2,677,700 of record NC_136933.1, read on the forward strand.
TCTCTCTTTCTTTTTAATTGAATGAAATACCGATAAAGGAATCATACCTCCTAAAAAGAAAGCACAACTTTACAAGAGAAGAATGATGACTCTCATCTCCAGTTAAATACAACTTCCATCTTGGTAAAATTGAATAAAGGAATATGCTACCAGCGAGTTGGCCAGTAATGCAGGTAGGAGGAAGGGAGTTACAAGAAGACCGGGTCCTTACTTATCCTACCGCCTCTCCCCAGGAATCTGGTACATGTCCATAAACTACTTTGACCTTATAGAAAATGGGTGGAACAGAAAAGAGTAGAATAAAAAGAGAGTAAAGACCCAAGACTTGAAGCATGTTAACCAGGAGGCCAGTTCTATGTTCAGCATCAGACCACACATTTTGCCAAATATCATAGACTGGCAAACAGCATATCTGGCCAAAATGATTGTGGTAAGAATTCACAGGTATGGAATCATGCTACATAAACAGGATCTCGAAGCAGTCTTAGTGGTAGCTCAGGGTCAAAAACCTTTCCATTTACTGTGATATTCAGCCAAACAGAGCTCCCACACAATCCTCTCATCTGGTCATGCTTTTGTGGGGCTGTGGACTCTACAATCCCTCCCACCTGGGAGGAAAATGGGATCCAACCTATTACTTTTGCAGGCCACCTTTAGGTTCATAGCTGGGGGGAACTACCATGACCACATATTGTGTCAGGGCTCAGATACTCACAGAGGCATTAACCACATTATGATTTTTCTGCAGGACCTGAGTCTTTTTCGTCTCTTTCTCCCCACGCTGCAGGCCAGTCTCCCAGCTCAGGGCCTGGAGCAGCTGCATCTGGGGATCTGCGCTCAGGACTGTGCCCTGCCCCTACTGCAGTCCCCCCACCCCACCCCTCGAACAACTGCATTCAGGACCAAGTAAGATGCTGTGCTGCACCCAGCTCCTCCCTGTCAGGGCCTATCACATGTATTGATCGCTCTCCGCTTATTACTCTTGCCCAGGCACTCATCACCTCACAACTGACTAATTCCTGCAATCTCCTGGCTGCCTTGCCTCCTCAAACCCATGCTGCAAACAAGTGCCAGCCTATAGCTTCAATGGTAGCCTCTCTTCTCTGAGCCAGACTGGGGTAATGCAAACAGCCTGGACTTTGGAGCAACAGATGGGATTCAAATCTAGGCTCCATAATTAATTAAGTTACTAACGAAGTCACTCTACCCTTAAACCCATTTACTAACCTGTAAGTGTGTTAATCCCCACGTGGTTATCAAATAGATTAAATAAGATTATATCAGTTGTATCCTTGAAAGCATCTAGTACCCGGTTTATAGCAGATATTAAATGAATGTAAATTATTATCTGTTCTTTTTCACTATATTTACTGTTCTTTGTCAACTCATTCCATGGTCTTTAATCTAGTCACCAAGACCAGGTCTTTTTCTCTAGGAGTTTGCAGTCTGGTGCAAACAGTAAAACATTGGTGTATCCCCCCCTTTTTCGGACCAAATTCAAAACAACATTTATTCACCAAACACAGAGTTAGTGTCAACTAGATACTAGATACTGTACAAGCCTACTATATCAACATGAAATACAATAAAACATGAAAAATACTGTGAAAGCAAAAGAACTATGAAAGTTCTATGAGAACCTTGCTCTGTGGTGTACCACAAAGCTTCACAGAAGAGATTCTCCAAGGATGAATAGGAGTTTGGTGGAGAGATGGGGAAGGCTATATAGAAAAATGTGAAGGCTTAGGTATGACCCGGGGAGACAGGCAGGTGAGACTTTTGAAGAAGTTAAGGCCCAAATTGTGAAAATCCTTGAATGCCATTATAGAGGTTTAGGACTTTGTTACAGGCAATTGAGAGAACATTTTAAGGAGAGAATGAAATGAAACCCAGAGATTCACAGTTCCATTGAAAAAGTTCACCAAAGGGCCTGGGTATTTCTCTTATATGTCTTTTATTTTGAATATATCAGAAGTGTTAAGGGAGTTGAGACTGACAGTGGCCAAACTCCCTTGAACACAGCCAAGTGTCTTTCCTGGAAAAATAAGAAGCATTTCTAAGCAACAGCATAAAGCTCTTGAAAATAGCCATTCCCAGTAGCTGTTTTCTAGGACTGATTCTACAGAAGTTTACCCAAGTGATTAGAAAACTCTTTGCTCTTGCAAAGATGAGGTCTCTTTACATAACAAAAGAAAGGTAATAATCCCTTACCTCCGTAACATTTCTCCATTAAGAGGGGAAGGAAATTCTAGAAATGGAAGAAAGTAAAAGAAACCAGCCCTCTGATTCAGCCCCAAATCAACTGAGGTTGGCTGTGTTGAGAGGAGGCTACTAACAATTGTTGGGCACTTTCTAGGTGTCAGCACTATGCTAGATGCTTTATACACATGATCTCACTTAATCCTCACAGTAACCTACCAAGTAGGCATTTTTACTCCCAGTTGAATTCAGGGCTTTCATCAGTCTAATTACTAGTTTCTCAAATATTTTCCTTTAAATCTTCTTTTTGTCCATAAGCGTCATCCCTTACATCTTGTTCAAGTTTAGTTTGGGTACAAATTTTACTGGAATTATCCAATAGGAAACAAGAAAATATGTGGAGAACAAAGATGAAATAACTAGGTCTTACACTACTTTCGGACCTGACAGGGACTCTGATTTTAGCACTGATCCGTTTCCTTTCTTGGGCAATCACTTATTCATTCAGCAAATATGAGCTAAGTTCCTGGCACCATGCATCTGGCTGAGGTCAGACTTAGCAAAGGGCCGTGCCTACTCTTTCTCACTCAGTCCTGGCACTGTACCCCTTATCATTCCCGTCTGCCTCTTAAAACACCCAAGTGTAACTTTGCCTGGAATACCCAAGGCAAGTTAAACCTCTTTTTTCTTCCAAGTTTGATGCAATATTGGATTACCCAAGTAAACCACCAGGATGCTAATCCTTTTAGCAAGCTCTGATGAGGTTTTGTTAAAGCTGATAATGGAAGTTTCAAAGAAATAATGTTGACACTGCTAAACAGTATTTAATACTGAAGCTTACTATCATTCAAGTCTTGGCAAGTGAAATGGTTGGTTGGTCTTGCAATAGAAGAAAAGGCATTAAACTGGATAGGAACAGGGACAAAGTTCTCAGGTGTGGGCCTCAGGTGAGCACCTGTTTTTGATCAAGAGTGATCTCTATCCACAGGTGAGCACTTGTTTTTGATCAAGAGTGATCTCTATCTATCCTCAGCTCACATAGCACCTGGAGAGTTAGGGGTTAAATCTTAGGGTTGGCAGCCCTGGGACCAACAGCTGCCAGCAATTACATTTGTCAGCATATCCTCTGCAAACCCCACTACCTCCCTGAGGCTCACTGCCAGCAGGCTCTTATTCCTGTGTATGTGGGGACATGAATCTGTTTGCAGGAAGCAGGAACTAAGCTAGGTGCTTGAGTAGATGAAGTACTTAAGAGCCTCAGGTGAGCAATGCAGTGCTACTCAGCTGTTTATTTGCTAATGACAAAATGCATTGCTGATTTGCAAGCATGGAGGTCTCTAACTGCGCAGTCCTTGGCACTCTGGGGTAGCTCTCATGTGCCTCCAGGATATAGCAGCAAGATGCATTGTGCAGATTTCATTATAAGCAAGGGATTCAGGATCCTGTAATTGGAGAGGCCACAAAATGGTCATTTATCGTAAAATATCTCCTAGCCGGATGATATAATCCTGCCATTAGGGACTCAGGCCCTGAGATAAGCATCATTCTTCCTGCAGCGTCTTCCTCCGATGCAAGCCTCTGGGAAGTGGAGCGTGCAGGGGACAGATGAATGGAAGAAAGGACAAAGAAGAGGGAGACACAGAGTGTGGTGAGGGAAGGAAACAGCCTATGCTGCATGCACAAGCACACTGCTGAGCCCAGGGGGCAGGGAGCACATCTGTCTATCAGCCATTCCCCCATGTCTTGCATAATACAAGGTGGGTATTCAATAGGGACGTGCTGAATGATGCGACTTAAAAGGCAGAGGACCAGCTCTCTCCTGCCTAAGAACGGGAACCCATCAGAACAAGGATCCCAAGGTGCCTGTGCTCCTGGCAGAATCTTCCCCAGGGCCAATGCTGTGGCCAGGTGGGCCTCCTGCTCTGAAGTTTCTGCTGTCAGGTAACACCCACACACAGCCTAGTGTCACTGAGTGTCTTGTGGTTGGATTTTTTTAGTGAAGTCTCATGCACATTCGCCTTCTATCCTTGCTTATGCAGCCTCCCACTGAACGGCCTGGCAGCACCCTTGGCTTGCCCAAACCTGGAGACAAGTAGCGTTTGCACATCCAGAGTTCCCAAAGAACAGGGCAGACGCCTCTAACTCATTCTCCTGAAGCCTTGCGAGAAGTGGCAGCCAGGGTGAGGCCAGGCTTGATTACCGCCCCCAGGACTAAAAGTAACCCAAATGCCAGTGGGCCTGGTGGGACGATGGAGCCAACCTCCTGGCCCTTCACTGAGAAGCGGCCCTGCCCTCTCCTACAGGGCACAGAGTCCTGGCAGACCTAACACCTTGGAGAAAAGAGCAGTTAGAGATGTTTTTTTATGGCATCTTTTATGAGGGCAGAGTGTACTTTCTCCCCATCTAAAGCCCACACCTTTGAAAGTCAGGTTCCTGAAGAAATGGTATATAGCTCTGTGCATGTGAAAACCACTTAGCTCACAAAGATATATGGATAAAATAGTGAAAGGTGCTCAGCTGCTGAATTAATACATTATGTACTCTGAGCAACTTAGCTGCCAGAATGCTATATATCCTCATATATCCTTGTGGAGAAAGGAGGGAAGAAAGACAGTAAGAGACCCCACATCAACAGCGTGGTGGGTAAACGTGAGACCTGTAAGATACTGGGTTGAAAGGTGCTTGTGAATCCATAAGCAGCTGCGTTCACAAAATAGAGAAAACTGCTAGGGTCCGATGTAGTCTATAGGAGCAGAGAAGCAAAGAACAATCAGGTTTTCTCACTTTACGCAATTTGGTGGAGCTGCCTTAGGCTCTGTATCAGTTTGCTAGGGCTGCCACAACAAAGTACCACAGCCTGGGTGGCTTACATAACAGCAATGTATTGTCTCACAGTCCTGGAGGCTGGAAGTCCAAGATCAAGGTGTCAGCAGTGTTTGTTCCTTCCGAGGACTTTCTCCTTGTCTTGTAGGCGTCACCTTTCCCTGTGTCCTCTCAGGGTTGCCCTCGTCTCTGTGTTGTCTGTGTCCTGATCTCCTCTTATAAGGACACCTATTAGATTAGGGTCCACCCTTATGACCTCATTTCACCTTAATTACCATTTTAAAGGCCCTGTGTCCAAATACAGTCTCATTTTCAGGCACTGGGAGTTAGGACTTCACATGCAAATTTGGGTCGGTGGGTGGAGAAACAGTTCAGGCCCTAAAAGGAGGGGACATTCTCCAAGGAGGGGGGAGGAGAACCTCCCCCATCACTGTACCAGGAATCCCTTACACCTAAATCACACGTGTGATGAGCTTCCGATGCTTCTAAGACTTTCCTGTGCCTCTAAGATCTGTGACAGAGGATGGTGACAAAGATGGCTTTAATTCCTCATCTAATTAAAAGGTGGAAACCTAGATATTTTCTCTCCTCAGCTCCTGAGCCTGCTTTGAATAGTGGGATGGCAGGGTGTCCTGGAAAAACCCATGGTGTGAAGCCAGACTCCCTGCATTTGAATCCTATGCCTGCCACGTATTAGCTTAACCCATTAGTGAAAAACAATCATGACAAGGGAAGGGATGGAACAATTAAAATCCTCAATTCCAGCCAGCACCTAGCAGAGAGTTAAAACTCTTAAAGAAGCTCAGATTTTGGAAACATAATGCTTTTTTTTTTTTTTTTTTTTTTTTTTTGCAGTACGCGGGCCTCTCACGTTGCGGAGCACAGGCTCCAGACCCGCAGGCTCAAAGGCCATGGCTCACGGGCCCAGCCGCTCTGCAGCACGTGGGATCTTCCCGGACCGGGGCACGAACCCGTGTCCCCTGCATTGGCAGGCGGATTCTCAACCACTGCGCCACCAGGGAAGCCCCAGAAACATAATACTTTTAAAAAACGTATTTATTTATTTGGCTGCACCGGGTCTTAGTTGTGGCCTTTGGAATCTAATTCCGCAACCAGGACTAGAACTCAGGTCCCCTGCATTGGGAGTGTGGAGTATTAACCGCTGGACCACCAGGGAACTCCCAAAACATAACACTTTTGTTCGAACAAGCCAGCCAATTTGTGATGGAAATTGCAACAATTCTTAGATCAAGAGTTCAGTACTTAGGATGCAGGTTAAGGAGGCCACGTCAGCTCTTCCTAGTTAGTCTTTGAGGTCTGCAATTTGCAAATGAGAAAAAAGAAAGTGATCTAATTTAAGTGACCCCATCACCCCAAGGCCTGCGAGGTGAGCCTGAGTGTGCTCTTTGAACTAGACACAGAAATGCACTGGGTCTACACCCTTCACCTATATCCCCTCCTGGCAGACAAATAATGGCTATGAGGCTTAGTAAGCACTGAAAAAGGTATAGGATTAAACAAATGGGCTGAAGGCCTCCTGTGAGCCAGGACTTAGTCACACACATCCTCTCCCAACTGCCTCAGTGTCCAGAAGAGGAAACCGAGCCTCAGGAAGAGAAGAGTTTGCCCAAGTTCATTGGCTCATAAGACTTGACTACAACCTGTGATGTCTGATTCTGAATCCAGTGCTCTTCCAGTTTCACGAGAGTTGACCCCAAGCCCCCCATCCTGCTACCCACCCTGCAGCTGGAGTGTTCATTTAAGCCCATGTCTGATCAAGTCTCCTCTTTGCTTCAAGGCCTTCAACAGCTCCATGGCTCTTAGAATAAACACACAGCTTCTTATCCTGACCTGTGAGACCCTCCTCCCTGGTGTCTTTCACCTTCCATGCCTGCACCCCTCCACTTGCTGTCCTCCTTCCAGGCCTGAGTCCTGGTCAAGCCCCCTCCCTTCACAAGAGCTCTGTGCAGGCTGGCCCTCCTCGGGCCTCCATCTTTACCTTGATGACCAGCACTCATCCTTCAGTTCTTAGTTCCATTGTCCCAGGTCCAGCGAAGACTTCTCTGCTTTCTGGGATTAGACCACACCCTCTATTATGCACTTGCATATGACCCAGCACTGCTCCTTTCCAGCACTTTCCACAGCTCATACCTATTTGTGTGATTAAGGCTAGTCTTCGATTATCTACAAACTCCATGAGTGCAGGGACCTTGCTTGTTTTCACTCATTAGGGGGCCTCCAGCACCCCGGTAGTGCTGACACATAGTAGGCACTGAATAAATATTTTTTGAATGGATTAATGAGTGTATTTGCATGCTTTTTCTCCTTTTCTATTTATTTTGCTGCTGGAATAGGGAGATTGGCTCTGGGGCAGTAGAAGGGCTTGAAGAAATTAAAATCCCCCATCACAATAATTGCTCCTCCCTGGGAATGCCTATAGAACTATTTGTCATCGTGTCGTGCTGACTTACAATCAGGTGAATAGCACATTACCATCTACCCCTGTTCAACTGAGGGCAGGGGCCATATTTTATCCTTTATTAGATGCACTGCACCTAGCACAGTGCAGGCACTCATACACTTGTTGAAGGAGGAAAAACACAAAGAGCTAACTGAAAATGACAGCTACATAAGATGCTGGAAAGAGATGGCATGATACAGGAATAAGATCTCTCAGCTCAGCTGTCAAGAAATTTAGAACACATGTAGCTGGATTAGCTCCAGGAAGGAATAGGAAAGTCTCTTCCCTTGATACCACAACAAAGGAAGAGGGAACAATTGTAGAAATAAAAATCAAGACGATGGGGATGGGGGTATTTGCTCCAGGTGCCTATGTTGCCTCCTTCCGGTCTTTCCTTGGTGAGATCCTCAAGTGGGAGTGAGAGTGGATGGGAAAAAAGACAGACTTGAAGAGAGCAGAGACGGTCTGGGAAAGCTACTGTGTAAGAAAGCCAGAAGGTTCATTAAAAATATAGAGAGTTAGTTATGAAAGCAAGTGTCAAAGGCTGAGAATTGGCTTGCTATAAATATGTGTACCATTTCTTGGGATTTCTTCAGCTGTGCTTCAATACCTAAATCCAGAGCTTGACGAATGGGGTGGAGGTTCGGGGTTAATACAGCTCATCAAGGGGTCCCAGCTGGGGAAGGAGACCAGTGACTCCAGCAGGGAAGAGATGGTCCATGGGAAGTGGGAGGAGCCCACCCATGCACATGCATACACACACACACACACACACACACACACAGTCCTCTCTTCCTGACAGAGAGAACAGGAGAACATAAGGTCCTCATGGCAGAGAATCCCAGGTCCCGGGACAGAGTTATTTAAAGAAAGGCAAGTTTCTTATAAGATTAAGAGATGAAGTAAGGATATAAAGAGATGTGCAGTAAAATGGAAAACACCCAAAGCACAATCAAGAGAGAACATACCCCATGATGAAACCATTTTACTAAGAAGCAGCTTGGACCAAGATCATCTTGGCTGATCCTAGTCTAGGGCTACATGTCTGGAGCTGGAGCTGGTAAACTGGTGTCTGCCCACAAAGTTACCTCGGATCACCTGGCTTGTGCTTGTGTTGTCCTAGGCTCAAGGAGAACAAGGTCACTCTGGTGGCGAGCACGGTTATGTAATAGAGATCAGGGAGCCAGACTCGCTTTGCTGATACAAGAGTTAACCTGCAGTCAAGGTGACTGCGGTGGTTTGGCAACTGCCCAGAGAAAAGATAGATATTCCAAGGAGAACAGCCTGGTGACGGGAACCCTTAAAGTCACAATTTGTTGAATCCTTTGAAAATAATAAAATTAGTGGGGCCCCTCCCATTAGAAGAGTTATAGAAGCACCCAGGGTGCTGGATTCTGGATGACCTTTTCGCAGCCAGACAGGGGAGGTAAGCTGCCTGACCCTGTTCCCACCTACCCCCTTCTCCCCACTTGGAAGCCAAATGCCCTCTCTCCTTCCCTGTCCTCCCTCCTTCCCACTAGTGACCTCCCTGCACTGCCTCAGATGCATCACCTAAGGGCAAGAAGGGAAAATGTCTCCCCTGGTCAGGACCAGTAGTTGAGACGCTAATCAGGGGATACGTAGGATGTTTGGGGAGGGGGCAATTTGGGAAGAGGCTAGGAGGAAATGAGTCTAGTTAAAAGGGTACCAAAAACAGTTCCGATGTAAAAACGAGCTACAAACTAGAGAATGACATGCTGAACACACACATGGTTACCTCCGGCTTTATCCAACCGAAACATTATGTCATATTTGCTTCAGATTTTTCTAAGCGAGTTCATACACCTAAGGCCCTCTGTGTATCTCTTCCTCATCCATTTCCCTCTGTTGCTTCCTCCTCGGAGTAACAGCCAATCTCCTGAATTCTGTGTTCATCCTGCTCATGTGTGTTTTTAACTTTTAATATAAATTCACATCCATAAAGAGCATGTGGTATTGTTTTTCAGGGTTTTAAAACTTTTTAAAACGTAACCTGGGTCTATTACTAATCAACTGCAATTTGCTTTTTTTCACACAGTATTTTGTTTTTGAAAAATTTTTGAGATCGTTTTTCAGACTTGATTTTGAAATTTTTTGAAATTGTTTTTGAGATGTTGATAGTTGTAGCTCAAATTTTTTCAGTTTATCTGCTTTGTAGTATTATTCTGTTAAATAAACACATTATAATTTATCCTTTTTTCCCCATCAATAGACATTTGTTTCTTTTTTTTTTTGCTTTTACAAACAATAATGTAATAAACATTTTGTACATGGTTCCTTGCTTACATATACAAGATTTTCTTAAGAGTATAAGACCTAAAAGTAGAATTTGAGCTTAGGAACAGCAGAAAGATTTTTGTCTGTTTTGTTCACTGTAGTAGCCCCTGTACCTAGAGCATTGCCTGGAAAAGAAAGGGAAAGGAAGGAAGGAAGGAAGGAAGGAAGGAAAGAAAGAAAGAAAGAAAGAAAGAGAGAAAGAGAGAGAGGGAGGGAGGAAAGGAAAGGAAAGGAAGGGAAGAAAGAAAGAAAGAAAGAAAGAAAGAAGGAAAGAGAAAGAAAGAAAGAAGAAAGAAGGAACGAAAGAAGGAAAGAAAGGAAGGAAGGAAGGAAGAAAGGGAGAAAGAAAGGAGGAAGGAAGGAAGGAAGAAGAAAGGAAGGAAGGAGGAAGGAAGGGAGGGAGGGAAAGAAAAAAGAAAAGAAAAAAGAAAAGAAGGCAAATGAGTTTTTGTTGTACTAATGAATAAAATTTTTATTTTTGTTTCCCTAAGCTAAAAGTAGACTCCTTCAGGTTGTGTCTCTCTGGTCCATTAAGTCTCTTCAGCTCTGACCCTCCCACCTGCACTGGGACATGGAGTGGTGTACAGCCCCGCTGGTCCATGCCTGTAGAAATCTCCCACCTGAAAACATCCACACTCTTCCTCCTTCTGCTGGCTTGTTGCAGTCACACATCTTGGAAGCTTCATGTACTATTTGTGGAGCCATGTGAATCATATGACTGATAACAGCCTCCCCCTGCCCTGCACATACATTTTGGATTGTACATGAATTAAAAGTAAACATTATTGTGTTGAGCCACTAGGATTTGGGGATTTATCTGTTAAGCACCCAGTGTTACCCTAACTCATCCAGGGACAGTGACTACTCATTGATGATTGTCTCCTTGGTGCCTGGCAGAGTTTGTGGCATGTGACAGAGACTGAATAATATTTGTCGAAGGAAGGGAGGGAGAAAGGGATGAAGGGAGGAAGGAAAGGAGCGAAGAGGTCGTGTTTCCAGAGCTCTGTAATCGTCTTGCGTGGAGCCAACTCCTTTGCCCCATGTGCCTCCATTTGCTTCCTCCCATCTCCTCAACTTCTCTTTACACTGAAAAATGCAGTGAGGAATCTTCACCTGGGCATTTGCCAGATGTAGTCTGGGGAATTCATATTTTTGGTAAATTTAGTTTTAATAATACCTGTGAGCTGATTAAATGAATCTAAACCTATTTTATAGAACTAGGATCTTAAAAAGGCCTATTCTCAAACAGGAATCATGATCATAAATTTTCCCCTTAATAACATCTAATAATGCAAACAATTTTTAATCCTGATATATCTGCAGTTCTAAGCTTGAGGGACTTTTGAACTAAATAATTTAGAAAGCAAGAATATTACATACATTATACATTGTAGGTGTATGTAATATTATACACATTGTACACTGTAGGTGCATGTGATATTATATACGTTATATATTACAGATGTATGTGATATTATACAGTACATTGTAGATGTATGTGATATTATGTACATTGCACATTGTAGATGTATATATATCATACATTGTAGATGTATGTGATATTATATACATTGTACATGATAGATGTATGTGATATTACATACATTGCCAGCAAAAGGAACATTTGTGTTGAAAGCTTCTCTACCCTGTTTTCTCCTCCTTCCTGGGCATGTGGAAGATGCCACATTCAGCTCCTTGGCAGGTAGGAGGTACCATGTGATTAGCCTCAGCTTGTGTGAGTGGAAGAGATGCGTGTCACTTCTGGGTTTGCGACAGTGAAAATCCTCTGCTTGACCTCTTGATCTCTCTTCTCTTTGCCTATTTAATTTTGCACAAGCAAGAAGTAAACCTTGGTTGTGTTGATCCACTGAGATTCAGGGGTTGCTGTGTTGCCAAGGAATGGTTTAGTCTAGCCTGACTAATACAACAGCTGAAAGGGGAGTTCATACAAAACCCACGACACGTGTACGTCCTAGACGACTTGTAGCCTTTTTCACTGATCTACATCCCTAGTCCTGGACTGAAAGAACTAAGCTATGTATTTCAGTCTCGAGACAGCAAGGAAAGGCAAAGGTTCAGAAACGGTAAGTGTAGATGGTGCTCAGGGTAAAGGGTGTTGACAAAGCAAAATTACACAGTTAGGACCAGTATGTTGAAATTTTAGACCCAACAGAATCCACACCCTATTCTGTGACCTGTGGCCACAGAGATTTAATCTTCTCAATGGTCCCTGTTCCTGTGTTCAGATTACACTAAACATGACTGGAAAGCCATTCCACCAAACAAAGGCAGACACAGAATTCAACACAATTCAGCTTTAGTCTCCATGCCAATGATGTGGCAGGAAAACACACTGATTCCCAAGATCATCTGCTCGCATACTAAAAAGGCTGCCACATGAATTATTAAAGATACAGTCTATGAAATGTAATTCTATTATCTTGAAAATCTATGTTTCTTGGTCTGATTTTTTTTCTTCCTTGATGTTAAATACTGCCTCTTGTGGCTGTTCTTTGTTTGAGTTTCAATCTCATTTAAATGTGATCATTTACAGCAACTTTCTCATGGGAGAACTTCCTTCCCTTTCACCTTTTTCAAATACAGGCCAACAAAAGATGTTATTTCAGAGCAAAATCTAAAACTCAGGAGTCACAGAGGAAACCAGTTCCGGTCTCTGGGTAGTTTGCTCTGTTGCAGCTTTGCAAATAAGGAAATCTGACCCTCCTCTATCATAATTAATCAGACCAGGCAGAATCTGCATGTTTGTATTATTTGGGACATTTGTATTAAAACTAAAATGTGTCTTGGAACTGTTCCTCTCAGCAGAAGAGAAGTAAGCCAGAATTTTGACTCGTTGTACAATTACAAGGTAAAGAGAAGGCTCCTGATGGAAACATTGGACAGATTCCTCATTTGCAATCTGACGAGCACAGAGAAATGCTCAGGCAGACCAAGCTATGGCTAAGTGGAGTCCAAGTTAGCAAGGCACTTGGTATCATTTTAAAATTTCAACAGGCAGCAAGCATTCCATTCAGACTCCAAAATACACACTGTGTCTGTGCATTTTTCCCATTACCAGTCATTTTTTCCACCAAGACTGTACATACTATAGGCACAATTTGGAGACTTTATGGGTTAGCGAATCGGTGTCCTGTCCCTGACCTGAGACCAATGCCCAGGAACGCGTGAGAGCAGCAGACAGAGAGACAGGAGACAGAACTGTCACTGTGACCATGCCTAGGTGCAAAGTGGGCATCAGCAGAGGGGAGAGCGACACCCACAGGATGGACGGACGGAACATCTTTAGGGAAATGCAACTGAACATATATAACTGTTGTAGATTTGAAAAGTAAGTCTGTTAGTGCTTTCCCAAATCAGGGGAGAGGCTATAAGGAATCCTAATATTTTCAGCATTTAGAATTGAGTGACTTTTGGATTCTTGCTAAATTGTTCTTCAGAGAAACAGTAAGTTATATATTCATCTAATAAGAAAACTCACATATGCAGTAAGCTTCAAGGAAAATCATGGTTTGTTTTTATAAATCGGCAACTATAGTAAAGGAAAAACTCCAAGTTTTCATTTGTGTTTCAGTTGTTTAACTTTCACATATAGATTTTACATGCTTAACCTTCACACATAAGTACAAAATTGATATTTTGTTTGTCATACATTTTTCCTACAATCTATATAATTGCTTAAAATTTGTCTTTTTACCTCTCATTGCATATATATTTGAAATATCAAAAATAGATCTCATCTTACAAAAATGATTAATATCTTTTTGATTAATGCTGTATGGTGATGATACCAAGTGCCTGTATGATACTATGTTTAAGGCACAGTTCTAAGAGATACACATACATTACCTCATCTAAACCTTAAAACAACTCTGTAAAGTGAGAATTATTATTATCCCCACTTTACAAGAGAAAGCTGAGGCTTGGAGAGATTATAGATCTAGTAATTTTTTTCTTCCAGTTGGATCTAGTGATTTATTATTCTGATTCAATAATGATGCCTTATTGACCGTTCTTCTTCGAAACAAAATTGGTTGGGTTAAAAAAAAATTATGTCATGCAAAAAAAATAGCCAGAAGTTCTGGTTCCAGGTGTGATGGAGTAAGTGCATGCCATGCTTTCTCTCACTGAATGCAACTATAAAACCTAGACAATGTGCCTGCCTCAGATGTTTGAAGACCTTACAAATGAAGTATATACTAGCAGGCAGATCGGGCAAAAATGCTAGAATTCAAAGTAGTGCTGGACTTGGTGGTGAGTTTACAGTTTCATTTCCCCTCAGTATTCCCCAACCTGAACTTGAGGTAGCTGGAACTGTGGAAGTGAGCACTGTGGTGCAAACAGGGAGTGATCAAGAGAAGCACTCTAGGTCTGGCTTGAGAAGAACTTCAAGGCTTACAAGGAGAGGCAACTTTCTGCTCAGTGGGGTTGCAGCTCTAAGAGGTGGAACCAAATCCATTGCTCCCCTGACCCCCACCCCCACTCCTCCTACCACATGACCCCAGACATGATGCAGTTGTGGAAGTGGAGAGTTTCTGGCTAAGGGACCAGAAGGGGAGACTAGTGAACTGGAAAACATCAGAGAGACAGTTAAGAGGGAACATATTGTTTATGAACTCTTAGGCTCAATCCTGACATGCTTATGTATGGGTTTGGTCCTAATTAGCATATCAAAGACCTTGAGAACTAAGTTAAAGCATAGACTCTGCCCAGGTCCCACACTGATATGAATGGTGCACGAATAGGACAGATTCAATCAGTGCTCACTGCAAAAGCTTTGAAAACTGAACTGATGTTTCAGTCACAGACCACAAAAAGAGGGCTGGAATTTGCAGCCTGAACTTAACTAGGTTGGTTATCTGTTAAAACAAAATTAATGTTCTTCATATTATTTAAACAAATCTGAGTCTCATAAAGTAATATGCAAAATATCCAGGATACAAACAACCCAAATTACTTGGCCTACAAAGAACCAAGTAAATCTCAACTCATAATCAACAAATGACAACAATAAGATGACATAGATCCTGGAATTATTTGACAAAAGACTTTAAAGCAGCTGTTATAAAAGTGCTCAAATAAGTAATTGCAAACATTCTTGAAAGAAATATTAAACAGAACATATCAGAAAATATAAAGTAGAACCAAGTGGGAATTTAAAAAATGAAAAGTAAAACAATCTAAATTTTAAAACTCAATGGATGGAAAGGAATCAATAAAACAATCTTTCTTTTTAGACTGCATGATTGTCTATGTAGAAAATCCCAAGAAATCTGTAATAAAACTCATAGAACTAATAAGTGAATTTTGGAAGGTCACAAGATACAAAGTATACACACACATGTCCTATTTCTATATAGTAGTAATATACAGTTGGAAACTGAACTATAAAAAACAATACCGTTTACTTTTGGGGTAATAAAAATTCTGGAAAGAGAGAGTGCTGATGGTTGTATAACACTGTGAATGTACTTGATGCCACTGAACTATACACTTTAAAATGGTTAAAATGAAACAATGGGTCAATGGTGAAATCAAAGAGGAAATTTAAAAATTTCTTGAGACAAATGACAATGAAAACACAAACATACAAAATCTATGGAACACAGCAAAAGCAGTCCTAAGAGGGACATTCATAGTGATACAGGCCTTCCTCAGAAAACAAGAAAAATCTCAAATAAACAACCTAACCTACCACCTAAAAGAATTAGAAAAAGAAGAACAAACAAAACCTAAAATCAGCAGAAGAAAGGAAATAATAAAGATCAGAGAGGAAATAAATATAATAGAGTTTTGGGAAATGATAGAAACAAATCAATAAAACCAAAAGCTGGTTTTTTGAAAGATAAACAAAATTGACAAACATCTGGTGAGGCTCACTGAGAAGAAAAAAGAGAGGACCCAAATAAACAAAATAAGAAATGAAAGAGGAGAAATAACAAATGATACTGCAGAAATACAAAAAAAATAAGAGAATACTATGAACAACTACACACCAACAAATTGGACAACCTAGAAGGCGTGGACAAGTTTCTAGAAACACACAGCCCACCAAAAGTGAATCAAGAAGAAATAGATAATTTGAACAGACCAATCACTAGAAATGAAATAGAATCTGTAATTTAAAAAACTCCCTGCAGACCAAAGTCCAGGACTGGATGGTTTTACTGGGGAATTCTACCAAACATACAAAGAAGAACTTATACCAATCCTTCTCAAACTCTTCCAAAAGATTGAAGAAGACTGAACCCCCCCCCCCAAAGTAATTCTAGGAAGTCACCATCAACCTGATACCAAAACCAGACAAAAACACTACAAAAAAGAAATTTATACGCCAATAGCTTTGATGAATATAGATGCAAAGGTCCTCAACAAAATATTAGCAAACCGAATCCAATAATACATAAAAAGGGTCATACACCATGATCAGATTAGATTCATGCCAGGTTCACAAGGATGTGTCAACATAAGCAAATCAATCAATGCGATACACCACATCAACAAAAAAGAAGACAAAAACCTGCATGTATGGAGATGATCATCTCCATATATGCAGAAAAAGCATCTGATAAATTCAACATCTATTCACAATAAAAACTCTCACTAGGGCTTCCCTGGTGGCGCAGTGGTTGAGAGTCCGCCTGCTGATGCAGGGACACGGGTTCGTGCCCCGGTCCAGGAAGATCCCACATGCCGCGGAGCAGCTAGGCCCGTGAGCCATGGCCGCTGAGCCTGCGTGTCCGGAGCCTGTGCTCCACAACGGGAGAGACCACAACAGTGAGAGGCCCGCATACCGCAAAAAAAATAAATAAATAAATAAATAAATAAATAAATAAATAAATAAAAAACCTCTCACTAAAGTAGGTATAGAGAATACATATCTCAACATATTACAAGCTATTTAGGACAACCCCACAACCAACATAAAACTCAATGGTGAAAAGCTGAAAGCCTTCCTGCTAAAATCTGGAACAAGACAAAAATGCCCACTCTCACCACTTCCATTCAACATAGTATTGGAAGTCTTAGCCACAGCAATCAGACAAGAAAAAGAAATAAAATGTATCCAAATTGGGGCTTCCCTGGTGGCGCAGTGGTTGAGGGTCCGCCTGCCGATGCAGGGGTCATGGGTTCGTGCCCCGGTCTGGGAGGATCCCACGTGCCGCGGATGCGGCTGGGCCCGTGAAGCCGTGGCCGCTGAGCCTGCGCGTGTGGAGCCCGTGCTCCGCAACGGGAGAGGCCACAACAGTGAGAGGCCCGCGTGCCGCAAAAAAAAAAAAAAAAAAGGAGTAACATTGTCATCTACATTAAACAGATGAGGAAAGTTAGGCATGGAGAGTTTAAGCAGCTAGTTTAAGTGGTGGAGGCAGGATGTGTACTCAGTCAATCCTGGAATCCTTCCTTTAAAAAAAAAAAAAAAAAAAAAGTGTCCAAATTGGAAGGGAAGAGGTAAAATTGTCATTATAGGCAGATGACATGATACTACATATAGAAAACCCTAAAGACTCCACACAAAAACTATTAGAACTGATAAACGAATTCAACAAGGTAGAAGGATACAAGATTAACATACAGAAACTTGTTGCATTTCTTTACACTAACAATGAAATATAAGAAAGAGAAAGTAAAAAAAAAAATCCTTTAAAAAATAGTATCCCAAAAAAAAAAAAGTTAGAAATAAACCTGACCAAAAAGGTGAAAGACTTATAAGCTGAGAACTATAAAACATTGATAAAAGAAATTAAAGACAACTGAAAGAAATGGAAAGATATTCCATGCTCTTAGATTGGAAGAATTAACATTGTTAAAATGGCCCTACTACTCAAAGCAATCTACAGAATTAATGAGATCCCTATCAAATTACCCATGACATTTTTCACAGAACTAGAACAAAGAATCCCAAAATTTATATGGAAACATAAAAGAATCAGAATTGCCAAAGCAATCCTGAGGAAAAAGAACAAAGCTGGAGGCATAACCCTCCCAGACTTCAGACAATACTACAAAGCTATGGTAATCAAAATGGTGTGGTATTGGCATGAAAACAAACATATGGTTCATTGGAACAGAATAGAGAGCTCAGAAATAAACCCACATACCTATAGTCAATTAATCTTCAACAAAGGGAGCAAGACTATACAATGAAGAAAAGACAGTCTCTACAGCAAGTGGAGTTGAGAAAGCTGGACAGCTACATGTAAATCAATGAAATTATAACACTTCTCACACCATACACAAAAATAAACTCAAAATGGCTTAAAGACTTAAATAAAAGACCTGACACCATAAAACTCCTAGAAGAGAACATAGGCAAAACATTCTCTGATATAAATTAAAGCAATGTTTTCTTAGGTCAGTCTCCCAAGGCAAAAGAAATAAAAGCAAACATAAACAAATGGGACCTAATCAAACTCACAAGTTTTTGCACAGGAAAGGAAACGATTAACAAAATGAAAAGACAACCTACGGGCTAGGAGAAAATATCTGCAAATGCTGCAACAAACAAGGGCTTAATTTCCAAAATATACAAACAGTTCATACAACTCAATATCAAAAAAAAAAAAAAATCAATGCAATCAAAAAAATGGGCAGAAGACCTAAATACACATGAAAAGACCTAAATGGGCACATGAAAAGATGCTCAACATTGCTAATTATTAGAGAAATGCAAATCTAAACTACGATGAAGTAACACCTCAGACTGGTCAGAATGGTCATCATCAAGAAGGCTACAAATAATGAATGCTATAGGGGATGTGGAGAAATGGCAACCCTCCTGCACTGTTGGTGGGAATGTAAGTTGGTGCAGCCACTGTGGAGGCTAGTATGGCAGTTCCTTAAAAAACTAAAAATAGAGTTACCACATGATCCAGGAGTCGAACTCCTGGGCATATTATCTGGAAAAGACAAAAGTTCTAATTTGAAAAGATACATGCACCCCAATGTTCATTGCAGCACTGTTCACAATAGTCAAGACATGGAAGCAAACTATGTGTCCACTGACAGATAAAGAGGATGTGGTGTGTGTGTGTGTGTGTGTGTGTATGTATACACACACACACACACACACACACACAA
Organism: Hyperoodon ampullatus; assembly: GCF_949752795.1. Taxonomy (NCBI): domain Eukaryota; kingdom Metazoa; phylum Chordata; class Mammalia; order Artiodactyla; family Ziphiidae; genus Hyperoodon; species Hyperoodon ampullatus. The sequence goes on from NC_136933.1 coordinate 2,696,574, forward strand.
TGGAATATTACTCAGCCATAAAAAAGAATGAAATAATGCCACTTGCAGCAACATGGATGGACCTAGAGATTATCATACTAAGCAAAGTAAATGCATCTTTCAGACAAATACAAATATCGTATGATACCACTTATATGTGCAATGTAAAAAAATGATACAAATTAACTTATTTACAAAACAGAAACAGACTCACAGGCATAGAAAACAAACTTATGGTTACCAAAGGGGAAAGGTGGGGAGGGATAAATTAGGAGTTTGGGATTAGCATATACACACTACTATGTATAAAATAGATAATCAATAAGGACCTATTGTGTAGCACAGGGAACTCTACTCAATATTCTGTCATAACCTATGTGGGAAAAGAATCTGAAAAAGAATGGATATATGTATATGCATAACTGAATCACTTTGCTGTACACCTGAAACTAATACAACACTGTAAATCAACTATACTTCAATGAGAATTTTTAAAAAAAGAATAAAGAGTTGTACAATTAAAGAGTAAGTGAAAGAGTTTTAGACAGTATAGGAAAACAATTAGTTTATTATTATTATTTCATTTAGAACTCCAATAAAAATTAGCTAGTTGAATCAGCAACCCCTCTATCCCTACCATGTACAAACATAAATCCATTAAATATTAAAAAAGCAAAACAAAACCACAACAAACAAAAACTAAACATAAATTTTTAAAAGGCAGAATCTATGAATAAGTTTGACTCAACTCTCCTAATATATATTTGTGTATATTTATTCAAGATATAAATAAAAAATAAATAAATTTTAAAAATGATTAAAATAGTAAAATTTATGCTTCATGTATTTTATGACAATTTTTTATGACAATTTTAGAAAGGAAAAAACCGGCACTAAAACAAAACATATACTGTTTAAAATAATTTCAATATTTAGGTAAAAGTCTAAAAAAAATGTTTAGGGGCTTCCCTGGTGGTGCAGTGGTTGAGAGTCCGCCTGCCGATGCAGGAGACACGGGTTTGTGCCCCGGTCCGGGAGGATCCCACATGCCGCGTAGCAGCTGGGCCCGTGAGCCATGGCCGCTGAGCCTGCGCATCTGCAGCCTGTGCTCCGCAACGGGAGAGGCCACAAGAGTGAGAGGCCTGCGTACCACAAAAAAAAAAAAAAAAAAAAAAAAAAATGTTTAGAAGCTAGATGCTGAAACCAACAAAATGTCCATAAAAGAAATCAAAGACCAAAAAAAAATGGAGACATACTGTGTTCATTAATTGGAGGACAGAGTAAAGATGCCAATTCTCCCCAAATTGATCTATAGACTTAATGTAATACCAGTCCAAATCCAAGCAGAATTTTTTGGAGATTTAGACAAGCTGATTCTAAAATTTATATGGATGGTGGAGGAATTAAAAGCTAAAACACTTTTGAAGAAGAATAAAGTTAGAGGAATCACAGTATCCAGTTTTAAGACTTTAAGCTACAGTAATAAGAAGAAAGCAGAATTGTTGAAGAGCTACACTTAGGTCAAAGAAACAGAATAGAACCCAGGAATAGACCCATACAAGTATGTCTATTTTCTTTTTGACAAAGATGCAGAAGCAGTTCGGTGGAGAAAGTGTAGCTCTTTCAGCAAATGATATTGGAAAAGTAGGTCATCTTTATAAAAAAAAAAAAGTACCTCAATTTAAATCTCACACTTAGACAAAAATTAACTAAAAATGGACTTAAATGTAAAACCTACAACTAGAAAACTTTTAGAAGAAATCAAGTAAAAATGTCATGACCTAGGATTAGGTAAAGAGTTTTTAGACATGATATTCCATAAGCATGATCTGTAAAATTTAAGAGGTGACAAATTGCGGTTCATCAAAAAAATAAAAACTTTCATGCTTGAAAGACAATGTTAAGAAAATGAAAAGACAAGTGGCAGACTGATAAAATAGTCACAAGCCATATATCAGACAAAGGTCTTGTATCCAGAATATATAAAGAACACTCAAAGTTCAACAAAAAGAAAAGAAAACCTCAATAAATGGACAAAGGAAAAAATGGGCGAAGGACTTGAACAATTATTTCACTAAAGAGGTTATAAGCATAGCCATTAGGGAAGGGCAAACTAAACCATGATGAGATACCATCATGAATGGCAACAATAAAAAACAGTGAAAATACCAAATGCTGGCAAAGATGAGGAGAAACTGGATCTCTCATAGATTGCTGATGGGAGTACAAAATGGTAGAGTCATTCTGGAAAGACAGCTTGGCAGTTATTTTTATAAAGTTAAACATACACTTACCATATGACCCAGCAATCTCCCTCCTGATTATTTTCCCCGAGAAATGAAAACATGTTCACACAAAACCTGTGTGTGAATGTTTACAGCAGCTCTATTCACACCACCAAAGCTTGGAAATAACCCACATGGCTTTTAAAGGGTAAAAGGATAAACAAACTGGGGAACACTCATGTAATGGAATGCTTAGCAGTAAGAAGGAACAAACTCTTGAACAAGCAATAACTAATCCCTCGGCTGAATCTCAAAATATTGAGATTTGCTGGGTGAAAGAAGCAAGTCTCAAAAAGTTACATACTTTGTGATTCCATTTTTATGACATTCTTGAAGAGACAAAACTACTGTACTGAAGAACAGATGAATGGTTTCCAGGGACTAGGGGTGGGGGAAGGAGTAAGTATAAAGGGATAGCATGTGTTTTTTTGGTGTGTTTGCATAATTATGTGTGTATGTGTGTGTATTATATATGTATATATGTGTGTGTGTGTTAAAATTCATAGAACTACACACACACATGCACACATGCTAATTTTACTTTATGATAATTTTTTTTAAGTGTTGCCTACTCTACCAGAGAGGCCCAACTATAATACTACCAGGATCCTTTCCCTTTCCCTGAACTGAAGTGTTAAGTACATTGTTATAAAAGTCCTCTGAAGTTTGGAGATGTTTCTGGAAATTAGGGAATGGTGCTGACTCCTTACCTAGATATTTTTGATGGTGAGTGGCTGATCGGTACCTAGGCCAGGAGAGTGACAGGGGTCCACAGTGTGGAGCACGCTTAGGAAAGGGAAAGAGAGGACGTGGCCATCCCAGTTCTCCAGGGCTTTGGGGATCAAGGCAAAAACCCAGCTGGTTTCTGTGACCCAAGTGAGGTTAACTGAGGGATAGGAGCCCAGAGCTTGCCCTTGTGATCACTCTGCAAAGCAGAGCTGCGGGGCCTGAAAGGATACAGCGCGTACTGAGGGCAGAAGCCATAGGGAAGTTTGACTACCCTCCAATGGTCTTCTGGTTTAGCTGTATTGGAGCTGAATGCTGACCATGAACACTCTGTATGCCACCTACACTGAAATCTCCATGTTAGCAGAGACCATTAAAAACAGAATAATCGAGGTCTAAGTCCTGAGCGCGTCCTCCACCCAGGTGGCATCCAGCTGTGGCCGAGTCTGCGTCATTGTGCCGGGAGCTAGACCAGGGAATGGCACCAGAGCAGGGGCCAAGAAAGGAGTGGCCATACCCAGGGTGCTAGATTCTGTAGACCACCATCAGCCTCGTAAGATGGTCCCCTGCCCTCCAGCTCTATTGCTGCTTCTGTAGACAGTGCAGCTCAAAGGAAAAACAGGACCAGGTAAGCAGGGCATGCCAAGCTCGGCAACCGTCTATTTCCAACACAGAGCAGCAGCTGCTCCAGAACAGAAAACTAGCCTGAGCAGGATGGCGAGAGACTGAAGCTCTTAGAAAAGTCTAGGGTTTAAACCAGTATCAGATGGGACTGAGGTATTTTATTCAATGAGATGAAACGGACCCTTCCCCACCTGCCCCAGTACCTAGGGAGATTATGAGAGCAAGCTGATGATCAGGTATTCAAAACCATTAAAAATGTGCTGTGTTTGTGTAGTGCTGAGTTGAGACTTTCAATCACTCCCACGACAGAAAGCAGAAAGGTTCGGGAAGAGATTCTGGAGAAAACAAAAAGCGAGAGATGGGAAAGAAATGACAAGTCATGGAAAGTGCCAGGCTTTCCTTTCTATTGGATCATCTTCCTCTTCTCCAGCCTGCCCAAGTCCCCTGCAGCTCTCTGTGACCGGCCTCCCGTCCAGGGTACCCGCCCAGTCGACTTCTGTCTCCTATAACCATGGAAATTTCTGACCTTGCTCTGTGCCCAGCCCCGCATCCCAAGCCACTGCCTTGAGAACCGATGGAAGAGCAAGTCTACGTGGGCTGCTGTCGCACCTGTGCTTGATGTGAGTGCTTTTGACCAGAGGAGCCCTAAATGTAGCTGACTTTTAGGTGAGAGCCTCTATATTGTAGATGATGCTTGGAGGGCCCTGACTCCCTGCAACGTCAGGTTTTGTGGAGGTGGGGTTTGTCTTCCTCCTTATTTGCGAATAATGGCAGGTGAAGGAAGTGCGCGCATTTTGAAGTTTGGGGATTTAAGGAATATGTGTTTCAGGTGACTAGAGGAAAAGTTTTAAAAAACACTGTAAAATTTGAATTTCCAAGAAGTGTAGGAATATCTATATAGAGATTTTGCTGTCACTACCTCTCATTTATCAATATATGGAAAACTGCAGCTTCACGTGTAGGATTACTAATTCCTTGTGGCTGTCATCATGAGACCTGGATCTTCATATGCAACTCAACATCAGCCTATTAGTACAACCAGCAGAGCTTACCAGTGTCACATACGTGTCCATACTGAAGCCCCACTGACCATCGTCTCATCTCACTGCTATTTTTCACTGCTAAGATGGAATTCTGCTTTATGATATCCTCAACTATAAAGTCAACTAAAGGAGGAAAGAGGGACATGACATGTGATACACGGAAGCAACAGGCCTGCAAGGGCCTGAGGCTGAGGAATGGCAGGTGGCTCAGAGGTGCCCACCCTGGTGTCTAGATGGCTCTTTGGCAAGGTGACAACTGCCCTTAGCTGAAGGCTCCTGGCTTCTACCTTCTCTGACTGGCCCTTTCTTTGGCCCCTTTCAATCATCCACAAAGCATAGTAGGGCACATTCATCAGCCTGGGTTTCCTCCATAGCCTTGGCAGGCTTCCCAGACATCAGCCAGGTGCATGCCTCCCACCAGTGGCATCTGCTCATGCCCCATTTGTCCTCAGCGCTTCCCAGTTTCCCATCACAACAGAGAACTTCCTAAATGAAATAAGTGAAATCATAGTTGGCAGTCTTTATAAATAAACACACATGACCACACCACACTTACAAAACAAACAAGCCAAAGAGATGATAGAGTAATCTAATTGGTCAAGAGCCTTACAGCTAGAGAATATTTTAGAAAATAAAAAAAAAAGAACATGGCCAATAACTTAATCATTGGCAGCAAGACGAAATTAACAAAATGTCTCAACCAACAAGTATGTTAGATAGTAAATACTGGGCTTCAATCAGGAGGAGAAAGGTATTACTATTGTGTTTGTCTGCTGGTGAATTTGTTAAATATGCATTAAAAACATCACTTTGCAGATTTTACACACATGGCTAACCCAGCTTAGAATGTTCTCCTTCTTCTTATCCCTTATTTTAAACACCTCTTCCTTCAAACTCATGTCCCATCTCCTCCCCAAACTTGCCAATAACTGATAACTCCTTCCCCCATCCTGGATAAGATTCACCACATCCAGTGATATTTGCAGACCTACACGCCTAACTTGCCCTCTAAGTGCCTTTTGTACATCCAAGGCACAAATAAACTCAATCAATTGTTAAATATTCAAGCTTGTGGCTACACGATGTATCTCTCTCAGTAGACAACTGGAAAGAAAATGAAAGTGCTGATTCCTCTAGATGTAGAGGGGCCCTCGAATGGCAGAAGTGGAGGGGACAGTTAATGTACTGAATCTTCCAGTGCTGCCTTGAGCTGCGCTGAGGTGGTCCTCGCACTGCGCTGGTGGTTGGGGGAGGAGGATGAGTAAACCGTGGCCTGTTTCCTCAGATGCAGCAAGAGACCACTGTTTCCCCAGCTTCACCCCTTATGCACCATCTGCCCAATTTTTGTTGCATAGGAATAATATCTGTTCAATTCCTAATGTTTTTTAACTTAGTTTTTTTTTAAGATTTATTTACTACTTATTTATTTATTTTTGGCTGTTTTGGGTCTTAGTTGCAGCATGCGGAATTTTCGTTGCAGCGCACAGGCTTCTCTCTAGTTGTGGCGTAGGGTTTTTCTCTCTCTAGTTGAGGCGTGCGAGCTCAGTAGTTGTGGTGCGCAGGCTTAGTTGCTCCGCAGCATGTGGGATCTTAGTTCCCGACCAGGAATCGAACCCACGTCCCCTGCATTGGAAGGCGGATTCTTTATCACTGGACCACCAGGGCAGTCCCTAACTTAAATAGTTTTAAAAGGAATCTTTAGAATTATTATCAATAAATGGCAAACCAGTATCATTTTCTGTAAGTAGAAGGTATATACAAATATTCTTTAAAAAACATAACTTCTAAAAATAAAAATAGTAAAATTGTGTTACTACCTAAGGTCCACACTTTTGGGAAACATTATATTACATCAAAATCCATATTGACCAGTAAGATAGATTAGCCTATATTTCACATAGATATTACTGTATACATATGTTAGGACCCACCTTTGAAAAATCAACCTTTTCAAGAAGTCATGTTTATTTGATTTGATCTGTTTTGCCCCAAATGCAGGAGAAAAGAAAATTTGCTACCATTCAAAATTAGTCAAGAAAAAAGTCTATTAGCCCTACAAAAGTAAACATGCTAATAGGTATTCAGCAAAAAACAAAACTAAGACATCAAGTAGAAAACATGTGTGAGACAGTTAGACTTGAAGGATTCCAAATTAGCTTTAAAAGGCAGAGAAAAACAGCACTAATTCCTGGCTGGCACTTTATTTAAACTTTGTTAAAATCAGAGCTGACAGTTCTATTAACTCTGAGAGATACTGCTATTTCTCTATAGATAAAACATTGTAGTTTCTGACACAGGAAAAATCAAGTGTTTATTAATCTGAATATTTTTAAATTGGGCATTCTAGTTAGCTGACTTTAATTATAGCTTACCAAGGGTAAACCAGAAAATATTTTAATTTTAAAAATATTAAAATTCATTATTAAATGAATTTTAATATGCCTTCATATTTTCAAAAGTCATTATCAAAAATAACTTTTGAAAATATGAAGGCATAATTTCTGTCAGAGTTAGCACAGAATAGCAAATGTAAGTAACGTTTCTTTGATGATTTGTGATGTTGTGGTGCCCCAGGCTAAATCATTTTCAATGATTTCTGTTTCCTGAGCACCTGTTCTGAGTGGCCCTCTGCTTTACCCATGTGATCCCATTCTGCTCTTCCCACATTACAGAGAGACAGGTGCGATGACCCCCTTTGTGCAGATGAATGAATTGAACCATCGAAAAATGAAATAACTCATCTGGAGACAAAACAGTGAGCATAACGAGGACTCTCAGACACACCCATCTGATTTCCAAGTTCACAATACCAAGTGTAGCAGAACAGGTGCGCCCGGAATCCTGGCCTAAGGTGCACCATCAACGTGAGAGTCATTCGTCTTAAAATGTTTGAGTTGGGTTTTATTTTTCTTTTAACCCGTTATAACCTGGCAATTTCCCATAAGCCTTAGATACAATACAAAAAGTAATTCAAGTTAATTGAGAACTCCAGGTAGCGGAACTCTAGTTAATTAAGTTTTGTTGTTTTTTTTGTTTTTTTGGTTTTTTTGCGGTACGCGGGCCTCTCACCGCTATGGCCTCTCCCGCTGCGGAGCACAGGCTCCGGACGCGCAGGCCCAGCGGCCACAGCTCATGGGCCCAGCCGCTCCGCGGCATGTGGGATCTTCCCCGACTGGGGCACGAACCCGTGTCCCCTGCATCGGCAGGCGGACTCTCAACCACTGCGCCACCAGGGAAGCCCAAGTTTTAATAGCATATAATTCCTAATAATTAAAGATGCTTTTATGTGCACCCAGATAAAGTAATATTGGACATGGTCATGCTTATATTGCTTCTCTTGAAGTTAAGGTGGAAACGCTTTAATAACACTGGAGGAATCTAAACGCAGCCCAGCAGACCCTTCTCCTGAATGTTTTGAAGTCATCCTGAGCCAAGACATGTCCAGGTTAACCCTGTAGAACCGCTCACAGTGTCAGGACGAAAAGTCCTCCTCCCACCGTTATAATATTTCCTCATTATTTCTACATTTCCCCTAAGCATGTGATTCCAAGAATGGAGGAATATAACCTGCTAGAATCAATGCCTTTGTGACTGTGGCTAGAATCATTCTATCATTAAAACAGTGAACATCTACTATTATTGCCACCTGATTGAACACCAGGTGGAACTGCATTAAAATCATTATAGAGTTTTCTCACTTAAGGCTTATCAGAAAATTAGATTATGCAAGCCCTCCCACTTCTGAGGAAATTTTACTTTAAGGAGATTTTACTTCTCACAAACTCTAGTAACCTCTGACTGTGTATGAAGCATTCCGTCTGCCTCTTTCCTGAATTAGAAAAAAGCTGTTCCTTCAGAAGCATGTTACTATCTGAAGGACAAACGGACAACGTGGCTATTGGAGCTTCCTTGCAGCGTCAGCTCACAAAGCCCACGAGGTGGCACGGGACCTGCCCCAGCCTTTGCCCCCGGCTCATCCAGCTTCCTTCCTACCAGTCGGCCGAGACTGGGGTACAGCTTCCTGCACCCACATGCAGGGCTATCTCCAACTAGCTGTGAGGGCATGGTTGTCACCGCTTGTGCCTTGATTTCTTTTGTCTGGGAGTAGAAACAATAATAGACCCTACTTGATGGGGTTCTTATGAAGACTGAATGGAATACTGAACATAACATGATGACATATAAAACGGGCTCGGGCTTCCCTGGTGGCGCAGTGGTTGAGAGTCCGCCTGCCGATGCAGGGGACGCAGGTTCGTGCCCCGGTCCGGGAAGATCCCACATGCCGCAGAGCAGCTGGGCCCGTGAGCCATGGCCGCTGAGCCTGCGCGTCCGGAGCCTGTGCTCCGCAACGGGAGAGGCCACAACAGTGAGAGGCCTGCATACCACAAAAAATAATAATAAATAAATAAAACGGGCTCAATATATGTTAGCTCTTATTATTAACCTGGAGAGTTCCTCCTGGCAGGCAGCTTTTCCTACCCACTCAAACCAGGTAGGGTGCTCCTACTACACATTGCTACAGCATCCTGACCTTCCTTGTAACATTTGTTATACTTTTAATCCCCTATTCAATGCCTGTCTTCTCAGTTAGATGCTAGATTATACACACCACAAGGGCAGGTCTGTCTTTTTTTTTTTTTTTTTTTAATTCCCTGGTGTCTAGCACAGAGCCTGAAACTGAATATTTGTTAAATGAGTGAAAGTTGATTGCTGAAGCTGTAAAACTAATGGGTTCTTTGGACAGACATTCAACTATCAGTTTTTAAAATTGGTCAATCTGTAGGAACTAGGAATTGAGAGAAATTGGTATTGTGCCACACCTCAGTTTGAGACATAATTCAGAAGGAAAATAATAATAACAGTAGTGGTACCCAAGGTTCCTGTCCCCTCTTTGTTTTATAGTGTATTCATACCTATTACCCCATCTCAGAGGCTCAAAGAATACGAAAGTTGGAAGAAACTCCAGAGCCATCTCATTCAAAGCTTCATGTGAGAGATAAGGAAACAGAAGGCCGTCATTTACCCAGAGTCACAGCATCCTCCAAAACGCCTCCTACAGAAAGAGCACCAGGAAAGCCCTTGGACTCTGACCATGTGTTCTATGAGCTCAAAAGCTTGAATCATAACTTGTGAGGGGATAAAAAATTGCACAAAAATGGGCAGATGGAACTAGAAGATGGAAATACAATCGGATGGTGCAGACAAGGGGTGATGCTCAAGGCCCAGGGTGGGAGCTTTGTCTTATGCTGAAGTGGACCACAGCCCCCAGGGCCATGCAGGCAAGAGCTGCTCCAGAGGGACCCACAGCAGATGCGGATGGGTGACTGATCTCCCCCATATGAGCCAATAGGTGACAGTTGGGCTTATCGGCTCGGCGCACTGTGCACCGTCTAGCTGGCTTGGAGCAGCATGCCTGGCATTCTGTCTCTCTGTCCACTGCAGATACCTTCCTTTAGCTTCCCAAGGTGGAACACCCAGGGGTCCGAAGGAAAATCCCTCCATCATTTGGCACGTGGGAAATGCTTTCTGATAATGATGTGGAAGAGAATGGTCTTCCACATGCCTGAAAGTTCAGTCCAGTTCATCTGCCCACACACTGGGAATACAGGACTGCCCAGTCCCCTGATTTTGACTCCTGTGCAGCCTGCATATGGGGGATACCTACCTAGCAGAGGCCCCAGGACACCTGAGCAGAGTGGGTAGCCCAGGGGGATGCTTAGTAATAGCAGAGTTGAAATGGCGGGGAGCTAAGGTCAGGGACTTTTTAAAAATAAAGTCAGACTCAGAGAGTCTTTAATTCTCACTTTAATCTTCCTTCTTGACAGCAAGTGGAAGGCGGGCGAAGTGTCTCAGTGCAACAACACACAGACCGCTGGGAACTGGCGTGCTGTGACTGTGAGGACTATGCTGGCACTCTCTCCTGGGCACCGTTGCTTCCTCTCAGGGGATGGTCTGGGTGGGTGAGCATTCCAGGAAGTCTTTCCCACCGTCCCTATCGCTGTCCTGGGTTCCCTCCCCCAAACCCTTGTTACGCTTCATAATTGTATAGAAATGTCTAAGTTTCCATCATATCCACCCCACAGCTCTGAGGGGGACATTTCACACACCCTGAATTAATATCAAGCTAACGTTGGGCAAGTTGTTCTAAACGGTCTAAACTCAGCAAAAGAATAGCCACCTGGCATCCATAATCATTTACTTTCAGCAGCTTGAATGCAAATGTCATTAAATGTTTACAGTGGTTGCAGTGAATGCCATGCATTTTCATCTGTAGTTTCAAAGATTTACACAGGGGAGTTTTTCAATTTGATGTGAACGATAAATCTTATACATCCTCTGGGACCTACTGGCCTATAAAAACTGATTGAAGCAGTTTCCACAAGGGCTTAGCCTGCTTGAAATAACTTGAGAACAAAGCTTCATTCTTCCTACGGGGAAGGAAAAGGGAATAGGAGAATAGGATGAGGGGGCCAGCCAAGAGCCAGTCAACCAGGCTCAGCGGAAGTGCTTGAGCAGAAGCTGTACTTGTGCAAAATTCAACCAAGTGTGCACACGTTAAGTGCAAGTCTGTGCAAATGTGGATCCCACCTTCAAGCAAAGGAGGTAAGGTTTATAGTAAATACTTGGATCTGAGTTGCAACTAACAGGGCCATCTATCATGATAATACCTATAATTTAGGCCTTTATCTCCTTTGTGCAGGAACCATGCTAAGTGCTGATATCTACTATAAAAAGGATGCTGACAGCAACGGAGGGCACAAAGAAAGTGAGGCTCGGAAAAGCTAAGTCATTTGCCCAAGCAAGGCCTCTTAGCTAATGGGCCTTCAACACCAGACCCAACTCCAAACAAGTGTTGCTGTATAAAATACAGGACACCGCTTAAGACTGAATTTCGGATAAACAACAAATAATTGTACTAAAAAGTATGTCCCAAATATTGCTATTTTTATTTGCTAAATTTGGCAACCCTTCTCCAAATCTCATCCTTTGAAGCTATTTGTATGGAATTCTGGTTAGGAGTGAAATGATCTATTGCCTATATGTGATATTGTGATTTATAGTAAGAAATATGTCTTTGGTCTTGTCCTGTTTCTGGCCCAGGGCTCCTAAAACCCTTGGAATTTCCTAAGATAAGATCCAAGGAGGTGTCTTTTGTTATGTTATTGAGGTGACTTGGGGGAGGCTCCTAAAGAAGGGGGCTGGTGCCAGAGGAACCTCTTCTCTCTCCATCAGAGTTGAAACTTTCAGTCCCTCCCCGCCACCCCATCTAGGGAGGGAGAGGGGCTGGCGATGGAGTTCAATCAATGATTAATCAATTATACCCGTGTAATGAAGCCACCATAAACCCCCAAAAGGACTGGGTTCAGAGAGCTTCCATGTTGGTGAACACCCGGAGATTCCGGGGAGTGGTGCCCAGAGAGATCATGGAAGCCCCATGCCCTTTCTCCAGACTGTCCTCTCTGCATCTCTTCCACCTGGATGTCCCTGAGTTATCTCCTTTATAATAAACTGACGATCTAGTAAGTAGAATGCTTCTCTAAGTTCTCTGACCCACTTGAGCAAGTTAACTGAACCTGAGGAGGGGCCCTCTGGAACCTCCCATCTGTAGCCGGTGGGTCAGAAGCACCAGTGACAGTCTAGCCCTGTGACTGATGTTTGAAAAGGGGGAAGGGACAGTCTTATAGGACCGAGCCCTTAACCTCTGGGATCTGACGCCATCTCCTCGTCGGTAGTGTCAGAATTGAATTGAACTGTAGGACACCCAGCTGGTGTCTGAGAATTGCTTGGTGGTGCGGGAAAAACCTCTGCAGGGTGGAATTTGGAGCGGAAGTAGGCCATAGTAAAATAGGTGCTCCAGCCCTATTTTGGATGAATCGTGGTAGCTGCAAGAGGCATAAGACTTAGACAAAATTGTCATGTAGATGATATTTGTTTTGAATATTTGTTCTGTTAAACACAAGGCAACAGGCCCCAAATGGAATTACTTCTGCTGAGCTTCACATCACCAAACCCAGGCTTAACTCTACTACAGTTTCAGCCTCTCCCAGGAATGGAGTCTTAAACCCGTCCATCAGGATCACCTGCTCAGCACTAGTGAGGTCGTCTGCCTGATAGACCCCTGCAGCCCCTACGGGAAAGTGGCCTGACACAAGCACCCCGCTGTTGGCTGGTATAACTTCCTTGTTCCCACTCCCTTGGGCCTATAAAAGTCTTTCATTTTGTACAGCACCTTGGAGCCCCGTTCTGTCTGCTTAGATGGCATGCTGCCTGATTCACGAATCATTGAAGAAAACCACTAAGATCTTTAAAATTTACTAAGTTGAATTTTGTTTTTTAACAGCTCTGAGTGTGGTAAGCCTCACAGTGTTTAAACCATTCCCCTCAACACCATCAGCAAAATCATTTCAGCATCTGTCCCCCAAATACACATATTTATTTATGATTGATACGTTAATACTCTCATATTAATATATCTTGTACATTTTAAAGCACAAAAGAAAAATGTTAAAGATGAGATATAAAAATATAAGAAGTACCACCTCTTTCTTTCTATACCCAATAGACTGTCCTGAGCACCCACTTTGGACACTGCTGGACACTCTGGCCCCATCCTTGTCCTGGGCAAGACTCATAAGAACTAAGATTTAGTGAACACCTATGTGTGGTTTTCTCACTTGGTCCTCGTACCAGTTCACGAGCCCCTATTTGCCTTTGGTGAACACTGGGGTGAGGGGCTACTTCAGAGGCTCAGTGACTCACCGAGTCCCACCCTGACCAGCAGAGCTGAGACCTGCAGAGCTGTGTGTGCTCTCTCAGCCGGGCTGCCTGTGAGGGAATTGAGGTGGGAGGCGAGGCAGCTGTACCAGATGCTGGAAGCTGGGGTGATGCTCCCCCCATTTTACCGAAGAAACTGTGGGTAACATTTGCCTGTTTTAACACAGTTTATATGCTTGTTTTGGAATTTGAGACTTGATCCCAGAATCTGTGCTTTTTCCTGCTTTGCTATATATTCTAAGATACCCCGGAACCTGAACCCAAGTATGAATAAAGGTTGGTATTCCCTCCTTAAAAAAACAATAAATACATAAAAAGGACACTGGAACTAACCAAGCAAACTTAAACCCAGAGACCCACTAGAGCTTTATCCAATACATTTTTGTAAAATCCAAGTTTTCTTTAACTCTTTTTTTAACTCTAGGTACACCTGGCTGAAGTGTTTTACTTTTAGAATGTGGTCTAACAATGAAAACCTCTTCAAAACATTCCTGAGTGGCAGAATACTTTATTAACACGCACTTTGCCCAGGGAGGTTTCTGTGTCAGGAGCACAGGTCTCCTCAGGACCCCTCCCTTCGGTTAGACACACTGAAGAGTGGTAACAAGTGTCTGGGGAGAGGAGGAGAGGATGCTTGTGCCTGGAAAGGGGCAGAAAGAGAATCCTGTGACTCCTGGGGGCGCGGGTGAGGGTGAGGGCTGGGGAGTATATTTTTTGTTTTGTTTTGTTTTGCGGTACACGGGCTTCTCACTGTTGTGGCCTCTCCCGTTGCGGAGCACAGGTTACGGATGCACAGGCTCAGTGGCCATGGCTCACGGGCCCAACTGCTCCGTGGCATGTGGGATCTTCCTGGACCGGGGCACGAACCCGCGTCCTCTGCATCAGCAGGCGGACTCTCAACCACTGCGCCACCAGGGAAGCTCAGGGCTGGGGAGTTTTAAGCAGGGGAAAAGGGGCGGGAATTAAGGGGAAGCCGTTGTGGTTATGAAGTGGCGCAGTGAAGCTGTTGGCCAGGGTTTCTCAGGCTTTGCTGTCTTACCTCCCACTTGCTAACCCGTATTCAGGCACATGGCTTTACTCTTCCAACGACAGAGAGCTCTTTTGCTGTCCTACATTTCTAAGCTTCAACAATTTCCTGTTTCTCAAGGTCCCATCAGTTCTGGATAGTGGGTGATGAAATCATAGTGAATTCAGATATTAAGTGTATATATAACAGAATTTATGATTAAACAAAGAAAATATAGCCCTCATCTTTATGGGTGGAGATGGAGGAGGGTATTCAGGCATTCAGAGGGAAGACCCCACCCCCTATTTCTGTGCTGTCATTCTTCCAGAAGTGCAGAGTCCAGCCCCCAGCCTGGGGCACAGAAGCAGCACAGGGCCTGGGGTGGGACGCAGTTTGGGGAAAGCTCCAGCAGACAGAGAGCTAATCCAAGCAGGGGTCCCCCAGCATCTGCAAACTCCATGCCAGCCATGGCTCCAAGTACTTTCAATGTTAGTACACACTGAATCCTTACTTTCTATCAGGCAGGTCCTCATTTAACCTCTGGTTTACAGATGAAGAAACGGAGGCACAGAGAGATTCACTCACCAAGGCCGCCCTGGAGGAAGGGTCAGGCAGAGACGGCCTCTCACCAGAGTCGGGGCCCTGGGGCAGCTCTTCAGGGCTGCGCTCATGCTGACCACGTGCTGAAGGACAGATGTGAGGGCAAGGCTTCATTAACTTCTCCTGTCATGACCTTTCTGGATCCTTGGCCCAAAGTTAGCAGACAGGGAGCCCTGAGCATAGCTGAGCCCCAGTAGGATGGGGGTTTGCAGCTAGCTTTTAATGCGATTTTAACAAAAGAATGCTCTCTGAGCATGTTCATGGATTCTGATGCCTGCTACAGTCAGGAATAACTGATTTTGTCTTTTTCCTGCCCTTAACAGAAGGCAAAGACTGCTCCACCAGCAGCATAGACAGGCCCAGTGAGGTTGTGAAGGGAGGGAAATGAGTGCTTCAAGTTCTGGGGCTGGTCTTCGTGATGAAGAGGCCTAAGAGGTCTTAATAATCATAACGATTCCGTCTGGGCGGGAAAGAGGCAGGAAAGCCAATCTACACGTTACTGTTGTGAACCGACATGTTGTTAGTGTCACAGATTTCTAAACGTCATTTTTGTTCAGGAGTCACGGGGGCCTGCTCCCAGCCTGGATCACCTGCTTCGATTTGCTGTCCAAACAGCAGGATCCTTCGTGTCTGCAGCAAGATACAGTCCCTGCACATTTGCTCATTCACAGAATCGTCCCAGAGTCAATCCGCCTCCCCTGCAAGAAATAGCTTCTGATTCACCGACTGGTCCGGCATGCAGGGCCCTTTCCTGCATCTCTGCGTCTCTTAGCAACGCGTCCCAAAGCGGCCCTGTTCAGTTGCCATCATCGCTTGCCACCTGGGAAAGGAAACCGGCCAGTTCCAGTGCGGAGCCACCACTCTCTAATGCACAGACATGGCACTCTGTGTCCAGATTTTCTGGTCTTGGTTTCAAATTCTCCAGTGTTGCATTAAATTATGCTTATTTTAAAATCCTGGAATGTGTGCTTCTCTCATGATATTTTATTCTTTTCAGTAAATGTAGCTGACTAATTTAAATTTATTTTTTATACTTTCGAATAAAAGATATAAACTAACAAGCCGGAAACCTTAATTTTTTTCAGTTTATAAAGCATTCACTCTCTAAATATGTGACCACACAGTTGTTACGTTCCTTCATAATGAATCAGGAAATTCACACGTGAACTCAGGAGAAACCACAAACTCAAACCCTCTCTACATTCTATGAATCCAAGCTTTCCTCCCTTCACCCAGATGGCCCATCTCCATTAAGAATCTTCTCCTGACTAAATCACCCCACTGCGGGCCTACACTGATTATTACATAAAGTAGTAGACCTTTATCTTTATTTTGCTGATGTTTCTTGTATATATATGTCTAAAAATGCCTCTTTGCATATATGTTTGTCTACGACAAACGTTAAGCTTATAGAAAGCAGAAAAAGAATCTTCTGCCTCTGTTTTGTGCTTTATAAAGGACCTACAGAAACATTTAATAATGCTTAAAGTAACTTACAGGTAGTTAACAGTGTAATTCCTGCCATTACTTCTAACGGGGTTTATGTGATGCTTTTTTGTCAAAGGGCTCCAGAAGCTGCGAACAGCAAGACGACACAATAAACAAAGGCAGCCGGTCCTCAGTGGCTCACAAAACAGCATAAAGGTGGTAGGACAGCAGTTTGCAGAGAACTACAAGGAAAAGCTCATTTAGTAAAACAGATCGAGGGTGACAAGGGAAAGAATTTTGCCATGAGCTTTCTAAAATGGCATGAAAAGTAGACTGATTTATTTAAATAGAAAAAAATTATTTTAGAGGTTGTTTAAAGCATGGAGTAAAGCTGCTTCATTAGGAGAATAGTTACCGCTATTGGGGGTCATTATTCATAAAGATTATTCACAAAGCAGATCCAGAAAACTAGGTCACCAAGCTCAGTCAGAAATACTACTGTTAATTCTTTGGCTACGGGGCCACCCAGGAGCTCCTTAAATATTGGTCTAAGCCACAAGAGAAATACATTTCCATAGAAACACCACTAGGCTAAATTTATGACCCCAAAGATAGTTCAAAATTTTATTCTACTTTGGGTGGACTCCAAGAGTGCCAACCACCCCTTGCTTGCCAAGTTCCTGGTGTGGATGGCCTCACAGTTCACTGCCTACAGATGTGAACCGGAGGGATGAAAGCACCTGAGGGAAGAACAGAAGGAATTGGTAAAAGAGAAGGTCACTTAGTGTGGTTTTGCCATAATCTAAAGTTGAGAAAAATTTATGGAGCACCTATTATGTGCAATGCATTTTGTAATGCTCAAAAAGCAGCGGGGGGGTTCTATTTAAATCATAAATCCTATGCACTGCAATAAGTTTAACTTTTTGAGGTTACAAATATGGAAAAGATCTACTCTATTGTCTATCGTCAGACCACAGCTTCATTGGGGGAAATCTCAAATCCTTGAGTAACTGGAGTTTTCTCCCCCTTCACCTGTGTCCGCAGGACCTCCTCAAACCTCTACATTTCAGAACTAAAGGACTCTGAAGAAAATCAGAGCCCCCAGTGTTCAGAGGCAGTTGAGCTGTGTGCCTCAAGGCTTCTTTGACAAGATCAGGAAATGGGAGGCAGATGCAAACCTGTAATCTGCAGAGTAACTGTGGGGGGGTCACTTCATGAACACACCCACCCTTCCCTTAATTTCTGTGTTTCTCTCCTGCTTAAAATTCTCCAAAGGCTCCCCAATAATAAATTTAAAAAATTATTATTTTACTTAGAATAAATTTCAAAATCCTTACCGAAAACTGAGAGGCCCTGTGTGATCTGGCCCTGCCTAGAGCTCTGAGTAAGCTTCACAGTAACTTATGCTCCCAAGTGACCCTGCAGGTACAGGGGACTCTTCTGCTAACCCTGCCTAGAACCTTCCCTCCCTGATCTTCTCGTGGCTGCCTCCTGTCTGTCACTCAAGGCTTAATTCTGAGGTCACCTTCTGTCATCACACAAACTAAACCATTCATTCGAGCACCCTCCCCTCATCACCCCTTGTTTTATTTTCTTCCAAGCTCTTGTGGCCATCTGAAGTCCTATGCCCATGTGTTGTTTGCTTGTTCATCATTCCCTGTAGGACCAAGGACTTTGTCAACTCACTGCTGTATCACCCGTGCCTGGAACATTGCTCGTCACATAGCTGGTGGTCAAGAAATACTTATTGAATGAATGAATCCAGAAGTTATTTGTTCAGCAACTTTATTCATCCCTAGCATGGCCATAGTCACAGAAAGCAACAGTATCATCTCTGAACACACAACATCAGAAGAGGGACTTCCCTGGTGGCGAAGTGGTTAAGAATCTGCCTGCCAATGCAGGGAACATGGGTTCGAGACCTGATCTGGGAAGATTCCACATGCCGCGGAGCAACTAAGCCTGTGCGCCACAACTACTGAGCCTGAGCTCTAGAGCCCACGAGCCACAACTACTCAGCCCGCGTGCCACCACTACTAAAGCCCACGCGCCTAGAGCCTGTGCTCCGCAACAAGAGAAGCCACCGCAATGAGAAGCCCGCGCACCGCAGCGAAGAGTAGCCCCCGCTCGCCGCAACTAGAGAAAGCCTGTGAGCAGCAACGAAGATCCAATGCAGTCAAAAATAAATTAATTAATTAATTTTTTAAAAATCAGAGGAAAAAAAAATCCTTTCTACAACTTGTGAGATCTTCTGCTAGATGAGCCACTCAACTTTTACTTTACGCAATTAACAAACTTGGCTTACAATTTAAACAAATCTGCTGTCTAGTTTCCTGGCCTGTGGTAGATTAAAAGAAGTATATTAGAGGTAGACACACTAATAGCAGCAAGAAGGGATAGGCCAGCATGGAGAAAACTAAAAAGTTACTAAAAAGCAAAAAGAACTGAGAAAATAGAGTACTGGGGGCATTAAGTGTAGAAGCAAACAGTCTCACAGATCTAAAGTTGCCAGCAAGCAACACTGCAGTTACAGTAATTGCTTAAGTTATCAAGAAAATTAAGTTATGTTGTATATATGTATATGTATCTAAGGAAACAGGGAAATAGTATATGTTAAGTCCTCCTTTGAAAAGTTTTTATCCAAAATGCTATTTTTACTGTTATTTTAAAGGGCAAGCAAAATTCGGTTTTCTAAGAGAATTGACTTCTGTGGAACATGTTAGAGGATCTCTTCCTCCCTCCCTCCCTCCCTCCGTCCGTCCCTTCTCACAGTTAGAACTGTGTAGCTAACCATGTCTCTTTTACCTTGAGCAGCTAGAAAGCACACAGCCAAATGTGACTTCAAACATCCCGACTCTGCTGGCCTTTATGGCATGTTCTTTTGGGTTCTTTTCCTGATCTTGACCTGATCTTTTCTTCTTCTTGACACTTATTTATATTTTCCTAGAACTGATTCTTTATTACTATTTACCTTCACCATTATTTTTATTATTTGTGCTATAGTTGTAGGGCACTTTAAATCCTTTATGGAAAAAGATTGAGATCTCTCTGCTTGTGGCATGAGATGGATGGAGTGACATTTTAACTGTTACTTCATCGTACAATCAGACTGAGA
Organism: Hyperoodon ampullatus; assembly: GCF_949752795.1. Lineage (NCBI taxonomy): Eukaryota > Metazoa > Chordata > Mammalia > Artiodactyla > Ziphiidae > Hyperoodon > Hyperoodon ampullatus. Next base: position 2,716,155 of record NC_136933.1, read on the forward strand.
ACTCAGTCAAGAGTAACCAAGCTGGGGCTTCCCTGGTGGCACAGTGGTTGAGAGTCTGCCTGCCGATGCAGGGGACACGGGTTTGTGCCCCGGTCCAGGAAGATCCCACATGCCGTGGAGCGACTGGGCCCGTGAGCCATGGCCGCTGAGCCTGCGCGTCCGGAGCCTGTGCTCCGCAACGGGAGAGGCCACAAAAGTGAGAGGCCCGCGTAACGCAAAAAAAAAAAAAAAAAAAAAGTAACCAAGCTTCTTGCAGATACAATGGAATTTTCAAAGACAGAACATTGTAAGTGCTTGAATAGGGTCCTGGAGCTTTTTAGCTCACGATCTGCTGGACTTGGTAATTGAAAGGTTAATACAAGATCACACATCCTGAAAATTGAAAGTTAAATTCCAAAAAGTTAAAATTGACTAAATATAATCACAGGATATGTGCACAGCACAAAAGGGCAGCCAAAAAAGAGCCACAGCTGCTGATTCCTTTAGAGCGAAGGAGAGCGAACTTCCTCACAAAGCAGGCTGCGGCGGCCCAGCAGTGGTGACACGGTGGAGCCAGGGCTCTTTCCTTTGCCCACCTCGTGTTTTCACTGATACGGTTCAGTTCAAGAAACCTAGAGTCTGTCACACAGAGTGAAGTAAGTCAGAAAGAGAAAGACAAATACTGTATGCTAACACATATATATGGAATCTAAGAAAAAAAAAATGTCATGAAGAACCTAGGGGTAAGACAGGAATAAAGACACAGACCTACTTGAGAACGGACTTGAGGATACGGGGAGGGGGAAGGGTAAGCTGTGACAAAGCGAGAGAGAGGCATGGACATATATACACTACCAAACGTAAGGTAGATAGATAGTGGGAAGCAGCCGCAGAGCACAGGGAGATCAGCTAGGTGCTTTGTGACCCCCTGGAGGGGTGGGATAGGGAGGGTGGGAGGGAGGGAGACGCAAGAGGGAAGGGATATGGGAACAGATGTATATGTATGACTGATTCACTTTGTTATAAAGCAGAAACTAATTAAAAAAAAAAAAAGAAAGAAACATGGCTTCTCCTTACTGTCCTGACTTCTCGGATACTGTGAGTAGCCCAGGGAGTGGCTGTAATGTTGAACAGATCACACATAGAACCCAAAGGGCTAAAGAACCCTGCTTTCACCGAAGGACTTATATTTATGTAAATCATGTAGCATTTTACAGTCTTTAAAAATCTACAAAGAAAAAAGTCTTTGAAAGAGAAAACTTAACATATTATGCCCAGTAGCAGATTCTGGAAGCAAATCTATTTATAAGTCATATCAGGAAATAATTTGATTCTAATACATTGCTTGTTCAGGGATGCTTTTTAAAAACATCTCCTTAAGAGCTATAAAAACTGGCTTCCCTAAAATCAGAGAGGGCTCAGATAGGACATTTATACAAAGCAGTGACTTTATAAATTTTGTTTGTTTGTTTGTTTTGTGCGGTACGCGGGCCTCTCACTGTTGTGGCCTCTCCCATTGCGGAGCACAGGCTCCAGACGTGCAGGCTTAGCGGCCATGGCTCATGGGCCCAGCCGCTCTGCGGCATGTGGGATCTTCCCAGACTGGGGCACGAACCCGCGTCCCCTGCATTGGCAGGCGGACTCTCAACCACTGCACCACCAGGGAAGCCCCAACTTTATAAATGTTAAGTGAAACTCCCTGAAAGTGTCTTTGTCATCTATTGGGTTGGCCGTCCACACCTGCCGCCTTCTCTCCATGTCCCATCAACTTCTAGGACCTGTCCCTCACACAGGTTTACATGGTTATAACCACCTTTGGGCTCTCAGTAGACCTGATAGCACCATATGAGCTGTCCCCACCACAGTAGGTTGGGTGGGCACCAACCCTCAACCTGCACTGGACCAAGAAGCCTCTTTGCAGGGGGATTGGGAAGCAGGTCTGAGGAATCCCAGTCTTTAAGGAGAGGAGATATAAATCTGGGAATTGTGGGTGACCATATTCCTCCCCCTGAGTAGGGGAAGCAGATGTGCAAAAAGAGAAAGAATAATTCAGAGAAGAGTGCTGGGAAGGGCAGAGCGCAACAGGTGAGTTGAAAAGAGAGACCTGGGGCTTCTCTGGTGGCGCAGTGGTTAAGAATCTGCCTGCCAATGCAGGGGACACGGGTTCAAGCCCGGGTCCGGGAAGATCCCACGTGCCGCGGAGCAGCTAAGCCTGTGCGCCACAACTACTGAGCCTGCACGCCTATAGAGCCCGTGCTCCACAACAAGAGAAGCCACCGCAATGAGAAGCCCGCACACCCCAACGAAGAATAGCCCCCGCTCGCCGCAACTAGAGAAAGTCCACGCACAGCATCAAAGACCCAACGCAGCCAAAAATTTAAAAAAAAGAAACAAAAAAGAGAACTGGATGCCCTGGATCCCTCATGCCAGGTGATCCTGATGCAGCTGCACCCCCGCCCTTGGTTCTACACACCCAACACTTACAGGCAAGGGTTCTCATAATGAATCCCCCTCATTGGGGTTAAGTAGCCTTGAGGGTTTCTATCATACACAACCAAGAATCCTAACTAATCTACAAGTGATAGAACACTTTTGTTCAAGGGCACAAACTTGAAAGTTAAACTGAGGGAATTGTTGGAACTGATTCCAACTGGCTGAGTGCGGACAAGCCTCTTCTTCATTCCGGGCCTTAATTCTGGAATCGATTTCCAATATTCCCTTTGCCAAGTAATTAATTCGCAGGACTAAAAACACAAAACAATCCCTTTCAGCAAATGTATTTCCTTTTGATATGGGAGAATAACAAAACACAGCTCCTTTTTGTATAGTTATCAAAAACTCAATTCAGTATTTTGTCCAAATCTCTCAGGGCAAACCTAATACTTAACTCATGCTACCAATGTTGTGTAGAGAAATTTAACACTTGAGATTAGAAAATTGGGTATATATTGGCGTAGATTGTTTAAAAAATGTATTTTGGTTCCTTTTTAACCTCTGGATACTGGAGAGGTATCTAATTTTACCAATAAAGGAGTTTCCCAACAATAGTGACTTCTAAATATGATGGATTTTTAGAGATTTGTCATCAAAAGCTGTAGCTTTGGTAGAGTGTTCACAAACACAGGTGCAAATGGATTGGCAAGAATCTAGAATCTTGAGCTGGTGGGAAGGAAACCACAGTCTGATCTTTTCACATTTCAGATGAGAAGTTTAGACCCAGCATGAGGAGGTCGCCCTTACTTAGCTAACTTGAACTAAAGAGGGGGCCAGACCTGGGTCCCAGCTCCCACCCCGAATTGTTTCTACAAGTCTCAGAGGCAATGTGTGAAGTGGTCTGTGTGCTTTCCGCCCTCTTCTCCCATCAAGATGTGGAGGTGACATGGGGCCATGAGGGCGGCTCCTGCACAATGACCACAGGACGTCTGTGTGAACGTCAAAGGAAGGCGTAAGGAGAGAAAAAGAGTGAGAGAACATTGTCATGGGAACGCCGAGGCAAACCACAAGATGAAAAAGAGTTGAAACCCATTCTGCTACCTCAGGTTTTATTTACTCAAATAATAAATCAAGACATCTGTGTCAAAACCAATGCAGTGTAAAACAGACTAAAGATGAGCTTTTGAATCTGATCAACACTGTCTTCTAAATACCAAAATCCTTTAAAAGGGATACCACTGCATGTTTATCTACATCACTGTTCAAATTATTATATGGCATTTGTGCAAGCTCTCTCTTTGTTCTAGCTTCTTTTAAAAATTCTAAATTGCTCACCAAGAATGATTAATATAATGACAGAATTATCTAGAATTTTATCTTTCTATGAGCAGAACAGTTTCTAAACTCACAACAGGCCAGAAAAGTCAAATAGGCTTGAGAAATTAAGCATTTACTCCAGATGAGATCAACGACCTCCTCCTGGGGGTTAGGTGTACCTGGGGGTCAGTATTGAACTTCAGAAGAGAACTTCATTCAACTCGAATCTGGTCAGAGAAAGAAATATCAGCCTTTAGGGAATAGACAGCAAACAACTGTGGCCCTAAAATTGTGTGGTGGGGATTTGTGTTACTGCCCAAAGATGTCACTGACTCATATCACTGGATGTTAACCCCCTTCCAAGGTTCATTCATTCAACTGATTGTTCAGTGCTGGTCCTGTAGAGAACATCTCAGCTCCCGCTGAAATCCCATATCCCCTGAGAGATGCAAGCCCGCTGAGGGTAGCTTCCCTGCCCTGGAGCCGTTTGACAAAATAATTAATTTTTAGAGACAAGCGGAGGTAGATGAAATTAAATTATTTTCATACTTTTATTTCATTAAACAGTTTCATTCCCTTTCTGGATTCGAAGATTCATACTTATCCTAGAAGGTCGGAGCTGGAAAGACCTCAGATGTCAGACGGGGTAACCTCACTTTGCTCAGCAGAACCAGGCTCCATTTCATCTCCTGAATCCCAGCGCCAGTGACCTTTTCTCTAAATAAAATCTCTCTATCAAACATTGATACACTTCACAGACATATTCCAGACCCTGGTTTTATTTTAAGGCAAAACAATCCAAGACACAGAGGGTTAAAGCTATTCTCTCTGATCTGCTGTGTACAAATGGACCCCCCTTCCCCTCAGCACCTCAGGGAATAACTGCCCCCCACCCCCCCACCCCCCGTCCCTGTGCCCCCGACCCTGCCTCCAGCCTCCAGGGAGGCCCTTTCTGTCCTGCTTATTCTCACGCCGCCTTCTAAACCCTGAACACTCCTAGCAGCTGGTGATGAAAACTCAAAAAGCTAATTGTTTTTGAGATGAGAGAGGAAGAGAAGAGGAAGACCAAAATAAAGAGGTAAAATCCTTGGGAAATTTAAAGCTACAGGTGGGGTTTGTAAAAAAGGCATTTGGGGGGAATTTTTAATATTACTTACTGCTAATTTTCTTTCCTTTTTTTTTTTTTTTTTAAGTTGCTTTCTTGGGAAGGGAAGCTGTGAATTGGCTCTTTTTTTTTTTTTTCTGGCTGCTTCGGGTCTTAGCTGTAGCACGTGGGATCTTCGTTGAGGCATGCGGGATCTTTGGTTGCAGCGCACGGGCTTCTCTAGTTGTGGCGTGTGGGTTTTCTCTTCTCTAGCTGTGGCGTGCACGTGGGCTCCAGGGCGCATGGGCTCTGTAGTTTGCAGCACGTGGGCTCTCTCGTTGAGGCACGCGAGCTCAGTAGTTGTGGCGCACGGGCTTAGTTGCCCCGCAGCATGTGGGATCCAACCCACGTCCCCTGCACTGGAAGGCGGATTCTTTACAACTAGACCACCAGGGAAGTCTTTCTAATGTTATTTACACACCCAAAGTCATTGTAATTTCAAAACATAAAATATGTAAGATAGGAAGACTTAGTTAAAAAAATAGAAAATTCCCAAAATGATTGTAGAGAAAGCTTTTTTCCCCTCTCGTTTGACTTGTGTCTCTTTTCTGTGCCTTTGTATCTTTAGCCCCAAACTCAAGTCACATATCAGCAAGGCTAGATCACTAGACCTGATCGTCCTGAAGCCCCTTCTCCCATGTCCCAGGAGTGCTTATAGGACCCCAGTCCCGGGGCTGGTGGGCTGCCTTCCGAGGAAGCCTCGCCCTCTCAGGAGGCAGTGAAAGCAGAGCTCCAGCCTCTGCATGGACCACAGGAGCTCTGTCCAAGCTGCTGCATCCTGGCCTCAGGACGCAGCAAGTCACTGACCATCCTCAAGCATCTGTGTCCTCATCCACAAAGTGGGCACAATGATAATGTATAACCTCACAGAGTTGTGAGGTTCTGATAAGAAGGAATCATGCTTTGGAAGCTCTCTGTAGGGCACAGAGAGCTGTAGTTTTCACTAAAGCCTAGTCATGGTTTGGATGAAGAACTAAGTGATTGCTGTACCCGCTCCTTGTGATACTTGGATACATCAGCAATGTTCACTCTGGACCCCATTTGTTTCAACAATAAGGGAGTAAATTTAGTCATTTGGAGAAGAAAGTCTACACTTAGGATCCAGACTTTTTTGCTTGGGAAGTTGATACAAGGACCTCCATCCTATGCTACACATGTAGGAATAGATTTTGCTTCCACGTAAGCAATATTTTCACTTTAATAAATGTAGTAAATAATCACATTTGTACGAGTGTATTAAGTGAAAGGCCTCTTCTCTGATAGCTCACAGAAGGCATTTTTAACCAGTCTGCTGTCACCCTGCAGTGACTCACACAGCTAAGTTCCAACTCATGCGAGGACAGGGCGGTGCTTGTGCACCCATCTACCAGACCCAGGGAAACCGTCATGTGCCCAGGGCTGGGCGGATGGAAACCTCTCTTTGTTGATTTCTTCCTTTCTCTAATGCCCAAGGCCAGGCAGGGGTCACCTGGCTAGTAACAGCCATGAGGCACCTGAGGGGCTTGTAGTTCTGAAGGTGCTGATTTTCCAACTCCCTCTTCGCCGTGACAGAGAGCGTCACACAGTCTGACCAGCATGGTCAAGGTTGAGTTTAGCCCTGCTTTCTCCCCTGACCCCAGAGCCCCCAAACTGACCCCTCTAACTCCATGCTTCCCGGTCCTACCTGCTGTCCCACTGACTTTGCTTCTCTTCTCTCCCCTAAGATAGGGCTACTGAGGGACCCTCACTGGCCCCGTGGCGACTGCCAGGCAGGTGGCGTCCTCAGGGCTTTCTGATGGGAAAACTGAGAGCTCTGGTGGTTTGCTCAAGGTTAGGCGTTGAACCTGGGGTTTCCAGGTTTTTAGCCAGGAAGCTGGCCATCCTTGCTTTAGATGGGGCAGGTGTCTGGGGATCCATTAGCAAAAGTGGCTAAATGGGGCAGACAGGCAGAAATCTACCCACTTGGAGCAAGTCCCACAGTGCCCCTCCCTAGAGGACTGGCAACAGCTCTGAGGTTTTCTTATACCTGGAAGGCGGAGGAGAAAGGCAGGGAGATGGAGTTTTCAAGTCATCAGAGCAGCATTAAAGGACACAAACAACTACCGTGTGACCCCACATTCAGAGACTGGGCTCTGACGCACGGATATGTCATTCCTCTCAAATCCCTGTAGGAAACGCAAGATACAAGGACTAGGATGGAATGTAAACCATTTCTTAAGGAAGCCTGCTAGCATTTCTCTTCCTCCAAGAGTTTCCCTCCAAAGAGAACTCGAGCTCATCTTTTCTCCCTGATTCTCGACTGTGGCTGTAAGGGCTGCCTGTTACGGGGAAAGGAGCAGGAAGGAGGGTGGGGAGGCTCACGGGAGGGAGGCACAGGCTCCAGATGAAGCAGCATCACGTCCACACCTCTGGGAGGCCCCTCTCCCGACGCTGTGAATGTCATCCATTTCTCTGGTGACTTCCCCAAGCGTCCCTCCATGTGGACCCTCCACACAGTCCAGCAAGAGGCCCCTCCTCCAGCTCATCCCACCAACCCCTCCCTCACCCTCATTGCCTGTATATGGACAAAGTACAGCAAGATGTCCGTGCTATCGGGAAAGAGAAAACAAAAGCCTAATTTTTAGTTTTGTCCACCCGTTTTGGGATCAGTACACCTGAGCTGGGTGGAGAGGGGAGGCTGGGCTCAAGCACCAGCCCAGACAGGAGGCTGAGTGGAGATGCAGAGAATAAAATGCGAAGAGCAAGGAGTAGGCTTGGCCATGACTGGAGCTGGGAGAGACGCTGGAAACCACCCAGTGCTACCCTCTCCCTTCTGGTGGGAAAGGAAGCAGGGCCTGGAGGCTGACGCCCGGGAAGCAGAACATCGACCTGCCGGCAGGGGTGGAAGGTGGTCCACGGGGTACAGATGGGGCTGAGTTCCGAGACTGCGCTCCAGTTCTGGAAGCTTCCACAAAACCCACCGCAGCCTCCCCAAGCCCCCCTCGGCCGTTCCGGAGAGCAGGATTTGCTTCTGCTCTTTCCTTTCTGGGAGGAAGAGGAGGATTTTTGCCTCATCACTTCCCAATGCCTTCATCTGAAGTTGGGGACAGCAGCCTTTGCTTTTCGGGTGGCTACGCAGATTAACACCCAGCCTAAGGGCCGGCACAGCGCAGGGCTCAACAAGTGTCCGTGTACCGCCTCCAGCCTCCCTCTCCGCTTTCCCATAAAGGGCGCTAGTCTTTGGCAGAAATCTTGGGAAGCAGCGACTCATTCTCTCCTTCCGCACGGCGAGCCGCTCGCGCAGGGAAGGTGGCGGAGCGCAGAGGAAGGAGCCAGGCCCACAGCGGACAGGAGACCCCAGCGTGAGGAAGTGGGGGCCCTGCGGGCACGTCGGCCCCCTCTCTCCACTCTCTCGCTTCTCTGGGAAGAGCTCGGGTCTCAGGGATCCAGCCACGCGCACGTTCTTACCTTGAGAGGCAGGGCGGCAGGCGGGGCCGGGCAGCTCCTGCTGGTCTGGAGGAGCGCACGATGCCTGCCGAGCCTGGCGCTCCTGGGCCGCGTGGACGTGCCCGAGCCCTCAGCGCTCCGCGGGCGCCCCGGGCAGGGGGCCGGCGCCTCGCCACCTCCCCCGGACCCGGGGCTTTCAGCCGCGGCGGCGGCAGCCTGGGCCTGGGGAAGGGAGCCTCCCAGGGCGTCCTGAGCCAGCGGGTCCGTGCCCCACACGTGCCGCGGGTTAGGACCGCCCGACCAGGGCTTCCAGCCCGCGGAGGAGCTGCGGCCACCGTCGCCCATACCGCGAGCCGGGCTAGGGGGTCTGCATGGCCGGGGCTGCCGCCGTCCACGGGTCCCGGAGGCGGGGGATCTGCGAGCGCGCCCCCTCCTTGCATCCACGTCCCGGGTTTTCTCCTCTCCCTCTTTCCGCACGTCCGGAGCAGAGCAACTGGGAGCAGCTGGTGCCTCTGTCCCACGGCCCTGCCTCTGCGGGGGAGGGGCAGCCGGGCCCAGCGGGAGCCCGAGGGCCCGGCCTCCCGAGAAGCCGGTCCCGGGACCCGGGAGAGAGCGTCCCTCCTCCGGGCCCCCTGCGGCCTCAGTCCGGGCGGGAGCCAGGGCGGGGCGGGCGCGCGCCGGGGTGGGCCGCAGCTGCACGGAGAGGAAGGAAGTTTTCATCTGCTGCTGCTCAGCCATGTCCTCCAGGGGCTCGGCTGGTCCAGCCGGGTCGATTTTCAGACCTCGGTGCCCAGGGATGCGAAGGCCGGCAGCTGTGGGCAGGCGTGACCTGGCCCCATGGCTCCACGACGGCCTGAGGAAGCAAATGATACACCTTCAGCCCAGGGGGAGTCTTCCCCCTGGAGTGGGGAAGCAGTGGGGATGGAGGTGACCCAGCCGCGGGTCTGGACTGTGCATGAATAGACAGGCTGGGGGAGGGAGGCTGGCAGCGGACAGTCGGGACTCGGCTGCCCTCTCCCTAGTGTGTCTGATGGATTTCCTTCTGTTATCCGGCCCCCTCCCCATGTTTGAATTGAAGACACTAAAGTTACTAGTTTCCATGCTTATCCCAAACTCCATATTACCGACACCTGTTGTTTGGTGTCTGACCCTGAGGCGGATGCATGTAAAGATGAGCCCCCGGGACCCTTCAGAGCTCACTTTCAATCTACCTTTCTTGCATCAGTGACACACAGTTGTGAACAACTTTAATGTTTTAATGAATTTCCACTTGAAATCATGTGGTTATTCAGGAATTCCCCAGGGGGTAGTCCCATAGTCCCACAGCAAAATACTGGGCATCTCTCTCTCTCTCTCTCTCTCTCTCTCTCTCTCTCTCTCTCTCTCTCTCACACACACACACACACACACACACACACAAATAGATAAGTAAAAATAAAGAGATGAAGATGAAAAAGAGAAAATAAGAAAGAGAGAAAGATGAAATAAGAAAATCTATCCAGGTGACAAATCAAGCAGGAGGTTTTTTGTTAAATTATTTTAAGAAATACTTCAGTTTTCTTAAACTGTGAGAACAATAGGAAATCACCTGAAAATTCATCCAGTAATTCACATTTAGAGGGTTACTACAGGCTCAATATCCCTCACAATGGAAAAGAGCCCTTTGAGTCCTGCTGACCTTGATCCTGGGGAGAGCACAGCAGTGGGTGGAAAAGGTCTTTTCTTTATCAATTTGGGCTTGACTGGGAGGGAACCAGGAAATGATCCTCTGAGACAAACTGGCACATGGCCTGGAGAGCTGGCAGCGAACTAGCCTGAGCCACAGCCTCCCAACTCCTGGCCGTGACCTCCCACGGGCAGCGTACCTTCAGTGGCCGAGGGCACCGGCCCTGGCTGACCACCGCTGGCTGGGGCGGCTCCTTGGGAATTCTCAGCCTGGGTGGATGGGGCCCTGTGTTTGTTTTCCTTCTTAAACATCTTCACACAGCTTTTCCACCCAAGTTTATGGAGGCTTCTCCTCGTTTCCAGACAGCTGACAAATGACTCAGTCTACATGTGTCCAGAGCTGTCTGGGCCAGGCTCTGGACGCTGTAGCCCCTTTATAACAAACACCGTGACAGAGAAAATTGCAGCAAAACATATGACCAAGTCTCAGACTTATCCATTGAAATGATGACATATTGACCTGATTATATTTATTTTCAACCAAAATCCCATGTGAGTGAGGTCTAGGCCTCTTTATGTAACTCACTCTCCTATAAAAGAACTTACTTGGACATGGTAACCACTCAACAAGTATTGTACTAGTTGGTTAAGCGATTAACCGTGAATAAGGCCAGGTGGGGGGAGCTCTGTCTTCCTGCAGAACAGGAATCTGGGGAGAAGTAAAGTACCATTGTCTTGTCTTAGCTTCCAGGGGCTCGAGCATCACACTAGGTCCTCTGCATGTCTGTTATTCACAATTCAACCCCATCTTCAGAGGCAGGGGGCAGTGTTTCCACTGCACAGGTGAGGAGGTGGAGCTCGGGGAGGGGAAATGACTGCCTTTTTACGACAACTGCCCCAGATGCGCAGGGGCTTAAGGAACCATCAGATGAGAAGTTTCACTTCAACTCCAACCTGCAAATAAAACAATGTACCACAAAGTCTGTGGTAGTGGTGAGTTCAGGACAATTCTCTCTTCCGACTTGTTATCAGCAAGGCTGCCGCAGAAGTGATGACTGCCAGATGTTTCATGTCTAGGTTGTTTGGGCTGGCCTGGGAGGAGAGTAAACAAATGGCGGGGATGCCACTGGGGGGTTGACAGGAGGGCGGAGGGACTTACCTGGAGGACACGTGTAGGACACCTCCTTAGTATTGGGGGGACTTTTAGGGAGCTGGGGTTCTCTGTGAGAAGCAGGGGCAGATGCCAGAAAAACATGGGTTTCTGCTGTGATGTAAATAGCACAGGGCCTGAGAGCACGAGCTTTGGTGCTACACAGACATTTTTCTGAGCCCACTGTGTGGCTTTGTGACCTTGAGCAAGTTACTTAACCTCTCTGATAATCAGTTTTCCCTTCTCTGAGTTAACAATACCCACTTCATAGGGTCGTTGAGAGGATGAAGTGGAAGTGTCTGTCAACGCCTTATTTAGCATAGTATCGGGCGCAAAAAGGTTTCTCGATAAATGTTAGCATTTCTTAGAATGCATATGCACACACTTTTCAGGCCTACAAAGATTGGTTGACCCAATGGAACAATTTGAGCTGCTGCATGAAATCTTTTTTTTTTTTTTTTAACCTGCAATGGCAATCATATGCAAGTTTGTACGCTTCCTATCTGATGGGTAAGCATCCGAGAACTGAAGAAGTCACTGCGATGAGGGAAGGGTTAAGGTTAGGGTCAGCAGTGAGTTTGGGGTCTGGAGGTCTGACATGATCATTTATTAGCTGTGACTCACAGCAACTTTCTGACCCTCAGTGGACTTACCTGAGCAAAATATATTTCTGCCCTTTCTGTCTTACAGAATTGTTTTGAAGGTCAAGGGGTTAATCTGTGTAAGAGTACTCTGTAAACACAAAATTAATATTTATTAAGTCTTTACATCAGGATGGGTGTTGTTATAATAATATCATTAATAATAACTCTAAACTTAACCATCGTCTGATTTCTCTGAAAACTCAAGATCTCTTTGTCTGAAAGGATTCTAAATTGATTTCATATTTCTCCACCACCACTGACCTTCAAGATTCATAAGGTGTGAAGGCAAACAACAGATAATTTAAACTGGACTCTATTTCTGCTAATGACCTCTTCTCATCACTTCTAGAGAGAAAAAGAAGATTCTAGAAACTTAACACGGGTGGAGCGGAGAGTGGGCACTGAGGAGAGATGTCAGGGCTTCTCTCTCTCCAACCTTGGGACAACCTCATGCAGTCGGCAGCTGAGCCCCCTTCCAGAGACGCAGAAAGAGACTGAGAGCACTGGGGTCCGGGGCTCGGGCGCAGCAGTGGAGATTTCATCGAGTCTGGCTCCCCCCTCCCCTCTCTAGACCGGTGGACGGTGCACACAGACGGTCCAGGCCATCTGCTCCTCTCTCCAAACCTGGGCTCCCTGGAAAGGCCCACCCGCCCACATGAGCTGCCTTGCTGCCCAGGGAGCTACTCGCTAAAGTTGTTTCCCTAGCGTTCTTAAGAGCTTAAATGATTTAAGATTGTACAAAATGGTACCTTATCAAGATCTGTTGTCTGAATTGAAGAAAAGTAATTCTCCCAAGAGTAGTGATTCCAGAGAAAGAGTGTTAGAGGCCCATGTCCCAGGGGTCCCAAGGGCTCCTGGAAATACTCCATTCAGGAGTGACAGCCTCTCCACACTCACTCGTTCTCTCAGGGGAGTTCATGCCACCCGTCCCTGGCGACTAAATTGGGAGCCTTCTGGAGTCCCTGTGCCCAGTTTGGTCGTGACCTTCCAGCATTAGCGCCTGATAAGAAGAGAAGAAGGTGGTAACTATAGGCCTCTCCTGCCAAAGGATATGTTTTGGAAAATGCACTTTTTAAAAATAATTTTCCAAGAATTTTCTTCCTTCTTTTTTTAATTTTTCTTTTTTATTTTTGGCTGCATTGGGTCTTCATTGCTGTGCGTGCGTGGGCTTTCTCTAGTTGCAGCGTGTGGGCTTCTCATTGCGGTGGCTTCTCTTGTGTAGCACGGGCTCTAGGCGTGCGGGCTTCAGTAGTTGTGGCTCGCGGGCTTAGACCTCAGACTCAGTAGTTGTGGTGCTCGGGCTTAGTTGCTCCACGACATGTGAGATCTTCCTGGACCAGGGCTCAAACCCGTGTCCCCTGCACTGGCAGTCGGATTCTTAACCACTGCGCCACCAGGGAATTCCCGGAAAATGCATTCTTGATTCAAGAAAGAACGAGAGACAAGGCGGAGGTGGGGGTGGGCCTGAGGGAGAGCTTGGCAGAAATGAAGCCTGAATGGTTAGAGGGGCAGAGAGAGTGGAACCGAGCAGAACTCTGTGGGGCCCCCAATTACAAAGGCCCCTCCATGTCCCCTGCCTCTTGTTTGTAGGAAAGCTGAAGTCTCCCAGGCCTCCCTGAGTCCAAAAGAGTGAGCCCAAGCAGCTAATGGTCAGGACAATAGAGTCCCAGACTCAATGTCTGATGCACACTCCTGAGCTGTTTTACAGCTACTATAACTGCCACCAGAGGGAAAAAGCTCACTACATGATGACCAGACTGCAGTCATGACATAACTGCCCCACCCTGAGCAGTACTGAGTCTATGGCTAGCACAATTCCGAGAACTGGCCTCAAGAGAATGGGATTAGCACTGTTGCTCATGATCATCTATTCCTTTGTGGGCATCAAAGTAATAGCTTGCTCTGCCCATATACATAAGCAGGCAACCAAAACTGTCAGCAAAGAGATACTACAGATGCATGTCAACATCTTCCACTCTAAGACGTCAACGCCCTTTCTCAGCATGAAGAAGTTACAGAAGAAGTACCTTCGTTCCTAATCCCATAAAAAAGAAATGATATCTGATGGGGGCGGGGTGGGATGGGGTGGGGTGGGGAGTGGGGTGGGGGTGGGGGATTTGTAAGCAGCTCTTTGCAGGAAACTGCCCTCAGCAGGAAACCCCCTTTCTTGTTACTTTAGCAAAGCATCTTATGGAAAAACCTGAACAAACTTTTTAGCTAACCCAATACATTGTAACTAACCTTAAACCAGGCACCCCCATGCTCTGTTCATCTCCAGCCCAAGCACACTTTTCAAATCTTCTGATCACACAATACCTTGCCTAACTTGTTGGTTCTTTCCTTAGATCGGAGAAGTAGAAATGAAGAATAAGTAATTAACAGATGATCAGATCTCTTCCCTAGCTTCCCCTTCAGTAATCTTGTGAACAGACTGTGTGAACAAGACAGCATCTAAAGAACATCACAAGAAGTGAGAAGCCTGCACGCAGTGGGGAAGGGTGATGACTCTGACCCTTATCTCAGTGATTAGCTGAGATTATGCCCCTTTTTTTCCCTTTAAAAACTGTCATGGCTGAGTAGAATCTTCAGAATTGGTCTTGGGACATGAGTCCACCTTCTCCCCAGATTGCAGGCCTTTCTGATTAAAGCATTTTTCCTTTCTACCAACCACTGCCTCTCAGGTATTGATTTTTTGGTTTGTTTGTTTGTGTTTGTTGAATTTTTGAATTTTATTTTATTTATTTTTTATACAGCAGGTTCTTGTTAGTTACCTACTTTATACATATTAGTGTATACATGTCAATCACAATCTCGCAATTCATCACACCACCACCACCACCCCCCTGCTACTTTCCCCCCTTGGTGTCCGTATGTTTGTTTTCTACATCTGTGTCTCTATTTCTGCTCTGCAAACCAGTTCATCGGTACCATTTTTCTAGGTTCCACATATATGCGTTAATATATGATATTTGTTTTTCTGACTTACTTCACTCTGTGTGACAGTCTCTAGATCCATCCACGTCTCTACAAATGACCCAATTTCATTCCTTTTTATGGCTGCGTACTATTCCATTGTATATACGTACCACATCTTCTTTATCCACTCATCTTTCGATGGGCATTTAGGTTGCTTCCATGACCTGGCTATTGTAAATAGTGCTTCAATGAACATTGGAGTGCATGTGTCTTTTTGAATTATGGTTTTCTCTGGGTATATTCCCAGTAGTGGGATGGCTGGGTCATATGGTAATTATATTTTTAGTTTTTTAAGGATCCTCCATACTCGGGTATTGATTATTGGGTGGTGAGCAGCCAGACCTGAGATCAGTAACAAGAGCGACGGCAGGAACCCTGCTCAGGCCTCAGGACTTTCCAGGATATTCTGTCTACTGGTTAGAAATGCACCTTCACAGCTGTAGCTTGGTTTCCTTCATTATCATAAGGAGATTTGCCTAATAGTGAGCTTGATGGTGGCGACAGTGAGATCTGCCATTTATGGAAAATCTCTTTTATGCCTGCCACGGCCAAGGGCACTTTATATATATGACTTCTCACCCCCAGAACAAGGTAAATATTGGACTCTGTCTCAAAGACAGGGACACAAAATCTGCAGAAGTTAAACTGCTTTCCCAAAGCGACATAGCAATGAGGTGGACCCAGGTCTTTCAGGATCCAAAGTCCATGCCCTTTCCACAATGCCACATTGCCTCCCAGTGAATATATTTAGAGGACAACGTTATCTTCCATTTTACAGACAAAGACTTGAGATTTGGAGAGGTTAAAAAAAGAAAACTTTTCTCACATCCTCCCCAGGTTCCAGGGGCACGTGGTCCCCTCAACTCCTCCACTCTTTACTTTCTCCAAATCCAGTCCCCTGTGACTATTATTTCCTCTCCTCCAAAAGCAACCCAGGCTCATTTCTTCAGGAGATGACACTGTGTCAGATAGTCCCCTTGTGATGACTATTTATGGAGGAACCAGATGGGAACGCTTGGGAAATGCTCTGATTAGAAAGAGGCTTTCATTTCCATCCTGCTTCTATTTCCTTTACTGCCTGTCACCCAACTCCATACACACATGGGTGTGTTCTGAGCAATTCTTTGTATGTTGTTGCTATGTGTCTACCCTGGTATCTGATCACACAGGCTGATGCTTTTGAAGTAAATGGAAAAAGTTCTTGAACAGATCAGAGCACTGGCCTGAGGAACTTGAACGCTCCATCCTGTGTTGAGCTCAGGTGGCCATCCTCTTGTTCACGGTTCTGAGACCCTTTCTACTATGAGACACTGGGCAGTTAGAGGTGGGGTCCTTGCCGGGAGCAGGACAACTCCACCGAGGGGCTGGGGTGGGGGGGAGGAGAAGGGCGGCTTGAAGGGAAGGAGTGTGTTTGGGGTCTGTGTTCACTGAGGCCCAGGCCAGAGCCAGAGGCTGTACCTCTTCACTTGGTCTGTAATTGTCCCTTGGGGAAGCCATCCTCACAGGGCTGTGAGTTTACTGGAAGGAGCCTTCATGGAAGCTTGATTAGTTGAGTAACAATGATTTCAAGTGCACATTTTGTAAGTTCCAGGTGAACTTGGTGACGGCGCAGTTTGACCCCATGTGCCCAGCACCTCCCATCTGCTCTCCTGTTTAGTCCTCGGGATGCAGAGCCTGAGGCCCAGGGAGGTGGGTCAACTTGTCCACTGCCGCTGACCAGAGGCAAAGCCAGCCCTCAGCCCTTCTGTCATAACTGCACATAGAGCCCCAATGGCACCAGGTGCCTCCCAGACCCACCCAGGCCACACTCCCTGCCACCCCGTTGCATCCTGGCGGTGCCCACCCCATCCTGGCCAACCAACTATACTAATGCTCTGAACCTGTCTTCCAAGCCCCAGGTCTGCACGCCTATGACCCTAGGTCCCCAGTGTCTCCAGCGTTGTCAACTCCATAAACAGTGGTTTGCCTGCACCATCCCTGCTTTCCCAGACTCTCCTCCCACTCTTCCTCTGTGGGGTCCCCTCAGACAGGACAGGTTCCCCAGGGCCACCGTGCAAAGCCTCCACCCGGACTCTGGCTGAGCTCTCCCCTTCCCTGTCCTCCCCATCCTTGCTAGACACTCTGGCCATCAGTAATACTTCCCTTTCTAGCACTTACTGCCAAAAACATTCATTCTGATGCCAATGGTAGAAGTAAGAAAGAAAAGACAGGAAAGAAAGAAGTTTTCAAAAGGCTTTAGAAATTTCCTTTTTTCTAACTCCTGACACAGTCTCAAAACCCATTTGAAATATTTTAATATTGCAACTTTTCTCCTATAAGTAAAATATTAGGCTCAATTGTAAACTCAGATCAGAACTACATATTGGTAAAAGTTTATTGAGACTACAAAGTTTATTGAGACTCTATGGAACTATGACTAATTCAGCAGTGAGCTTGAAAAGCTATGTGTCTGATATACTTGCATAGTGAGGCACCGTTTACATAGAAGTGAAGGAGGTTTTATCTGGTCTTAACAGGAACAGTTGCACCCGTATGATGAGCACCCTCTTTTCACCCTCTGGTAACGGCCCTGCATGAAGGCTCTGAAGGGAAAACACAGGGATCCTTAGCCCTTGCTGGGGAGTTTGATCTTTTACTCTTCTCCCTAATTCCTGAAAGGGTAGAATGATCCAGAAGTCAAGTACCAGTCACCTGGGTCAGTGTTAAACAGAATCTCTGTCCCAAAAAAGGTACAATGTGATCACTTAAGCAATAAGGAGGGAGAAGTCTAGAATTAATAAGGCTGGATAATATTGGGGATCCTTACTTGTCCAATGGATTCCCAGCTTCAGTTTTAGGATTTCCCAGCTTCTGCTGTACTTTTTTTTTTTTTTTTTAGTTTTTTAAAATAAATTTATTTATTTTATTTATTTATTTTTGGCTGCGTTGGGTCCTCATTGCATGCGCGGGCTTTCTCTAGTTGCAGCGAGCAGTGGCTACTCTTTGTTGCGGTGCACAGGCTTCTCATTGCAGTGGCTTCTTTTGTTGCAGAGCATGGGCTCTAGGCGCTCAGTCTTCAGTAGTTGTGGCTCATAGGCTCAGTAGTTGTGGCTCGCGGGCTCTAGAGCACAGGCTCAGTAGTTGTGGCACACGGGTTTAGTTGCTCCGCGGCATGTGGGATCTTCCCAGACCAGGGCTCGAACCCAAGTCCCCTGCACTGGCAGGCGGATTCTTAACCACTGCGCCACCAGGGAAGCCCTCTGCTGTACTTCTTGACAGGAGCTTCAGGCTGCAGGAATGCCCCCCACCAGAGACAAACCTAGGCTTTGGTCTGGAGAGAGTGATGGAGAGGAAGGAGCCGTGGACCAGACTGCAGTACTAGCCTCACACCTTACCAGATGCACAGATGTGAGGGTTCAACTTCTGCACGTAAAATTTTTTTTAATTTTTATACTTTAACTTCAGAATGTTACTGAATATATTTTACTTCATAGTGTTACTGAATAATTACCATGTTAGGACCATAGAAGGGAATTTGAATCCTGATGCTTTCTTTTAAGATAAGACAAATAGATTGAACAACTGATGTCATTGCCAGGCAGTGACACAAGCTCACTATTTTAACATATGCTACCGAGCATCTCCTGTGTGCCAGGTGCTGTGAGTCCTGTGTGACAGGGCTACAGAGGTGAGACTGCACTGTCAGTGCCCAAAGCAGCTTAGACCCTGTGGTGTGCAAACTGCACAAGCAAGTAAATGTCCTTAGAGGCTGTGAAACCAAAGTGCCACAGGCCTCAGAAGACGGGACATCATAGCAGAGTGGGGAGAGTCAATGGAAGACGGACTTTGTGGGCTGAATGTTTGTGTCCCTCCAAGATTCACATCGAAACCTAGTGCCAGAAGAATTGTGTTTGGAGGTGGGGACTTTGGGAGATAATCAGGCCGTGAGGGTGGAGCCCCTTTGGTGGAATTAGTGTCCTTATAAGAAGAAGCCAGAGGGCAGTTCCTGCTCTTTCTGCCACGTGAGGACACACCAAGGGTCAGCAGTGGGCAACCAGGAATGGGGATCTCGCCAGACACCAAGTTGGCCGGCTCCTTGATCTTGTATTTCCCAGCCTCCAGAGCTGTGAGAAATACGTTTCTATTGTTGATAAGCCACTCGGTTTATGGTATTTTGTGATAGCAGCCCGAGCTGAGACGGAAATGGGGTGCTGCTATAATAAATACCTAAACATGTGGAAGCAGCTTTGAAACTGGGCAATAAAGGAACTTTTAAAGGCAGTGCTGGTGCAAGCTCAGAAAAGAAAGGAGAGCTGTAGAGAAAGCTTCCATCTCCTTAGAGATCACATAAATAATCATGTACAGAATGTTGGCAGATATACGGATGGAAAAGGCCATTCTGATGGGGCCTCAGATGGAAACAAGGAACGTGTTCCTGGACAATGGAGAAAAGGCAATCCTTGTTATAAATTGGCAAAGAACTTAGCTGAATTGTGTTTGTTTCCTAGTGTTTTGTGGAAGGCAGGACATGTGAGTGATAAAATTGGATATTCAGCTGAGGAGGGTTTTTTTTGGCCGTGTGGCTTGCAGGGTCTTAGTTTCCCAACCAGGGATCAAACCCGTGCCCCCTGCAGTGGAAGCTCGGAGCCTTAACCACTGGACCACCAGGGAATTCCTAGCTGAGGAGGCTTCTAAGTGAAGTGTTGAAGGAAAGGCTTGGCTCCTTCTGATTTCTTATAGTAAATTGTGAGAAGAGAGAAATGGCTTGAAGATGGTATTATTAAGCAAAAAGGAACTAGAACTTGAAGACTTGAAAAATTATCATATTACAAAGAAAATGAGAAAGCATGTTTGGAAGAGAACACTTAGGGTGTGGCCAGGCGACTGTTTGATAAGTAGATTAGTATGAGTGTGAATTGCGTCAGAGAAGACTTGAATAGATGTCTCTCCAAAGGAGACATACAGATGGCCAACAGGCACATGAAAAGATGCTCCACATCATTAATCATCAGAGAAATGCAAACCAAAACTACAATGATAGATCATCTCACGTCTGTCAGAATAGTTATCATCAAGAAGTCTGCAAATAACAAATGTTGGTGACGGTGTGGAGGAAAGGGAGCCCGTGCACAGTTGGTGGGAATATAAATTGGTGCAGCCAGTATGGAGAACAGTATGGAGATTCCTCAAAAATTAAAAATAGAACTACTATATGATCCAGCAATTCCACTCCTGGGTATATATACAAGGAAAACGAAAACGCTAATTTGAAAAGACACATGCACCCCAATGTTCATAACAGCATTATTTACAATGACCAAGATATGGCAGCAACCTAAGTGTCCATCAACAGATGAATGGATAAAGAAGATGTGGTATATGTACACAATGGAATATTAGCCATAAAAAAGAATGAAATTTTGTCATTTGCAACAATGTGGATGGACTTAGAGGGTATTATGCTTAGTGAAATAAGTCAGAGAAAGACAATTACTGTATGTTATCACTTATATATGGAATCTTAAAAAATAGAACAAACGAATGTATGTAACAAAACAGAAACAGACTCACAGATATAGAGAACAAACTAGTGGTTACCAGTGGGGGGAGGGGCACGATGGGGGTATGGGATTAAGAGACACAAACTACTGTGTATAAAATAGGTGAGATAAGAGCCAGCGTGGAGCACCAAGGTGTGCTGGGCACGTAGTCATGCCAAGCAGGCAGGTGCAGATGACGCAGGTGTGCAGGTCTGGTTCACCTTCGCCTGGCGGACCAGGCAGAATCAGCAACCTCAACCAGGCATGCGTGGATTTGCTTCTCACCCATGCTCTCTGCATTTCAGAAGGAAATCCTGCAATAGCAGAAAAAAAGGCCTTATTTATCCTGAAAGGCCACGTCAAGTACAAGAGGAGTGAGGGGTGGAGGGCAGCAATAAACACTTAAAAGTGCAACTGTTTGGAAACAGAATGCTTTTCATTAGGTCTGTGCAGCTGCTTAAATAATGGAAAATGACTGTTTATTCCATTTCACACACATAGGCCTTAAAACCCCTTTTTAAACTTCTCTTCACTTATCTCCACCTGGTAGTCAGGGGAGAGGAAAAGGTCCTTGCTTGTGAAGCAACTTGGAAGAAGCCAGGAAGGCCTACTTGGCCTAAATTTATGCTAATCAGAGTGACATAGACCCAGAAGATCTACCCCACGGATTCATTTCTCTGGGTTAATCATTGCCTTGGGGGTGAGGGTGGATTCTCCTTTAAAACACTAATTACTCTGGGAGGAGCAAACCGACCACACCCTAGTGGTTTTCTTAGGCTGCATCCTTAGGAGGGCCCAGGGGTGCAGACTGGGGGAACAAGCCTCACCCACCGCCCCAGGGAGCTCCCCGCAAGCCGAGGACCTGGGGCAGCTGAGGAAGATAAAGGGTTAATGAGCTCAGTGTTTCCAACTGTAGTTGCAGCCTTTTCCTTTAGTCACTTTCTACTTCTAAAGTAGCGTAAGTGACGTGAAAAATTTTAAAGATAATTTTCGTCCTTTCCAGCTCTTTGTTATTACAAATATTTGCTTCTGAAAGAAACATGTTCGCACGTGTACACTTATGTGACTGTGCTTTTTTGGTTTGTTTTGCATTTAGCGAGAGGAAAAAAACAGTTAACACTAAAAAAAAGTCCAGCCAAGCAGAAAATTGGGAACAGCAGCAGCTGTGAGAAGAGATGTGCGCACGGGGTACAAATGAGTTTCCCTTCCCCCACCACCTCGTTTTCTCATCTGTAAAATGACAATGGTAATGATGTCTCCCTTGCGGAATAGAAGCAAGGACTAAATGAGATACTATACAAGGAAGCAGTTTGTACGATGGATACTGCTGTGCACGGATGCATAGATGGCTCCACTCAAGGTTACAATATATCCCTGACAGACGTGTCCTCCTGCACGTGGCTCACACTAGTCTTAAAAAAGTATAGGAATTAGCCAGTGAAAAAGGAGGGACAGCATTTGTGTTCGCAATGGAAAAAACACAGGCAAAGAAACCCGAGGCCTGCAATGTGCAGGGCTGGCCGGGGCTTGCGGAACTGCGAGGCGGGGCAGCGATGAGTCTCAAGCCGGTTGGGCTCGGTGCCCCGTCAGGTTTGAGGCAGACAGCAGCAGCGGGAGCTGACCCCGCAGGGCATCACGTGCCATGTTAGGGAGCTTGGATTTTTATTCCCTAGAACACTGTTTATCTATTGTGTTCAGTGAAATGTTAACAGACATGTTTGTTCAAGTTTCTATAGTCCAGCAAGTTCAGAATTAAATAGTAAATCCCGTTTCTTTGCTGCAGGACTTGTCAGAGCCTTTACTATGCTAAGGTGCTCCACGAACCTTCAATAAGGGCAGGCACTCTGCCGTATTTCTTCACGCTTGACAGGAGAACCTTTTTCTGACCCTGCCCTCTCTGGAACGCCCACTGCACCAGGGTTTCCATCTTCTAGCTCCACAGTTGGGAAATGCTGCCACTTCAGGGAGCCAGCGTCAGGGTCACTGCATGTCTGTGCTTGTAAACGTTACTGGGCTTTTCCAACCTTTCCTGGCCCTCTGTCTGATCGCCAAGACCCCGTCCCCACCTTCTCTTCTCAAGGGCCCTGCTTCTTCCCCAGTGGATGAGTGTACAGGAAGGATGACGTCAAGCTGGGCCGGCCCTTGGCCACATCCTAACGCATCCACGTCTGCATACTCTGTCCTAATTCGTTCCAGAGATGGCGTCCGTCTTTCCTAGGGTGCACGCCAACATGTCAGTCTAAGAAGAGGGAAGCACTGTCAGCGAAGGGAGGCTACCTGCTCCTGGTCACAGAGCTGAAACAGACGGAGGCCTGGCTAGAACCCGTCTCAGCTGCGGCGGCAGGACCTTCCGCAGGTCCCACTGCCATCCAGACGCCCGGGAGGTAGTCCTGGTCCGAGAACGTGGCAAAGGCACGTCATCAGTACAGCGTTTATACCAGCACAAGATTACTTAGTCAGATCTTGAATATCTGTGGTAGAAATCTCTCAAGTTTCTTTTACTAGAACTATTTTGTTCCCTTTCTTTTCACTACAGTTTCTTCATCTAAACCACTCTCAGTCCCAGAACTACCAGGGATCCATATAATGCTTTCTGCCCTAACAATTAAAACAAAAACTAATTTATTGAGCTGCCTTTCACAGGCGCTCCGTCATTTTTGCTCTTTTCCCAGCACTTTCTCTGGTTCCCACCGTGCTGGGGATGCCCAGGAGGTGGGCGCGAGACGGGTACCCTAACCCTGCAGCAGCTTCAGCAAGCTCTGCCCTCAGCATCACCACGTAGAAACAAACACTCCGGGTGTGTTGGCTTCACTTAACATTTTTGGATTTAGAGACAACACATGAACAAAATAGCCATTTAAAGCGCTTTGCCAGGGGTGGCCTCTTGGCATTGAGTCAATGAAACCCCTTTCTTTCTCCGCTGCTCATTTCTCTTGGCACTTAGAGTAAAGCTGTTTCCTGGCCTCTTTCTTTTTCCAGGTACTTCGGGTAGAATTAGTTTCTGTTTATTTGTTTTTAAATACATCTTTAAAATCTGTATGACTGTTTTCGAAGTTTTCAGAACTCATAGCTACTTTAATCACTTTTTCCGGGCACTGTTTCAATCCAGATACTTTGAAGAAACTGGGCCTTAGAGCTGGCACACACATGTCCTGAATAAGGGCCCTTGTTCTCCAAGTTTAAAGCAATCTGAGTTGAAAGGAGTGAGACGTTGCTTGTGTTTAAAAATAGCCAGCTGAATATGGGAGGCTTTTTCCAATTACTGTGGAAAGATACTTTCAGGCCCGATTAGCCCCCAGACCACAACTATAAGTGTTTTACAGCTTGTGGGCATAAATATATTTGAGATAATTTGGGACAGTCATTCAAAAATTGATCATTTGAACATGACAAATCCAAGGCTGAACTATTTGATCAAGTCAAATATTGCTAATTCTTCATGAAGAATATAATTAATTACTATATGTAACTTAGTTCAACCATACATTCACACAGCATATTTACCTTTTTAAAGAATATATGTGTATATATATATTCAAAGAGTATATGTGTATATAAATATACATATACTTATCTGCTGAATCATTTTTTCTTCCCAGCAGCTTTGCCTCCAATTTCTTTCTGATTTAATCCATCCCTTATGCTGTTGCTTGGGACACCTGCCCATAGCACATGCATGAAGCCATGACAGATAAAGGAATTATGGCATCTGTAAACGATGACTAGAATGGTGGAGTATGGGATCGAATCTAAGCAAGAGGGGAGCCATTCATGAGGCTACTGATGGACAGGGAAGAAGTGGGAGACTCAGTGAAGTGTGAGTCATGATGAGATTGGAAGCCCTCTAGGAGAGATACTTGAATAACTAAACTAGAAGGACATGGATGGCCTGGGAGCTGGAGGTTGGCCTTCAGGCTTTCAGAGGTGGTGCAGTGTCCAGGGGCAGTGTCCGGGGGCAGCTGTCGGAGTGGGCAGCTGCTGGAGAGGGAAGAAAACACCATTTGAGACACGACATGAAAAAACTGAGATGCTGGGGAACCTAGATGGCCTCCCCTGGGAATGTCTAAGTCACAAAGAGGATGGAAGTTGAGTGGTAGGAAGCCCAGGAACCAGTGAGTGAAGAGGGTGGCTGAGAGATGACAGAAACCAGGGAGAAGCCCAGGGAGGTGGGGGGAGCATGTCCGAGTCACGTGAACGTCAGAGGCAAAGGTCTGACAGGACAATGGATGCAACTGTGTGCAGGTAGCAGAGGTGGGCACGGAGGCACCCACCCCCCTTCCTGGGGGCCCCGGTTACATGGCGTATGGGAGGGAAAACAGCCTTGAGTGTCCGTGGGAGAGCCGTCTCAGAGAACCGCCCCATTTCAGAGGAGAGGCCGTGAACAGAAGGCAGACTCAGGCACATCAGGGCCTGTACAGTGGTGTACGGTGATTGCTCAGGTGAAGGGGGATGGGGACTCGGGGCCCATGGACGCGTGCACAGCGATGAACCTGCTGGCCTCTTAGAGGGTGGGCTTCAGCCTGGCCGTCTCGGGCCACAGCCCTTGTCGTCCAGGGCGGCTGCCCTTCCAGTGTGCCGTGTGTGCTTCCGGGTCCTCACGGTCCCCAGACACACTCTGGATCCTCCCACCTCTGCCCTCGGCCCCCAGTGCCCCACGGGAGATGCCCTATTTCAGTCCCATCTGTCTTCAACGCCTGACACAAAAGCCACCCTTTCTGCAAAATCCTGCAAGTCACTTCCAATCAGAAACAACCACTCTGGCTTCTGGATTTATGTCAGTGGAATGAGATGGAATTCGAAATGGAATGTTTCAAAACAATTTTTCCCCTGCTCAGCAGAAAACCTTTTTTCTGTGCATTTTGGAGGGAGGTGATGTATCTTAAAGGGGGGCCCCTGTGTTTCTAAGGCCCCCATGCTTCCCTTCCGGGGAGAGGAACGGGTTTTGTGTTGCCCGGGATGGGGGTTCCAGGCCAAGGGAGCACTGGGCCCCGCCTGAGGCTTTGGTGAAGGAGAGCTGAGGTGGGTGGGGGGTGGAGCTGGGGAGGGACCGCGGAGGGAGCCCGGGGAAAGGGACAAGGGCCGCTCAGAGAGCTCACATGCCTGCGTCCATCCTGCGGCCCGGGAGCTGCTCTCAGGGAGCACGAGGGTGAGGACGGGCAGGGACTGACTGCAGCCCCTCCGGAGGGGGCATCGCCCATCTGGACCGGAGCCGGCGCCTGTCTGATGCCCAGTGGATGCAGGTGCTGGCACTGCCGTGTCCGCAGTCCCCAGCGAGGGGCCTGGCGCGTGTGCGGTTGGGACTCGGTGTAGCTGTACTGAGTGAAGCAAACATCCTGTGAGGTGGGTGGGATAGGTCTCATCCTCCGCACTTTACTCCTGGAGATTCTGAGGCATAAGAAGGTTAAGCTGACATCCATATGTTTATTTAAACAGTAACTGACAGGAACAAAACCCAGGCTCCCCAGGGACTGGCGTCATAGCCATTTGTTTTCCCCAGCTACACAGCTTCCCTGAACAGAGATTGAGGCTATGTCAGAAAAGAAAGGCAGAATTTTTTGATCCTGTATTAAAATTATCCCTTTGGTAGAGAGATCATTTTCTGTGAAGCAACCCTTTTGTTTGCATAAACAAAAGGCCACTTAAAGACAATCTCCTCATGTGAACCTATGGTAACCACAGGGTAAGACTTGGAGTGAGTGTGGACAGGACCGGGAGGTGATCTGCAAATTAAAGCGGTTGTAGAGTTAGGCTGGGGTTATGATAAACCTCCTGACTTTTCTTTGATACCTAACTTATTATTTTTATGCTACATTCTCAATAGATGCCTAAGAAAATCTCAACTTTAGAATAAGGCAACAACTAATAGCACTTGTTGAATTGCTGTTAAAAAGAATCACAGGTAAACAATATTTTCTTGTCTCTGCTCCTGGAAGACAGGAAGACAGTTGTTGAGACGGGAGCAGCGTCAGGGAACCCCCAGCCCCTCTCTGGAGGCATTCCACTTGGGATGCAAAAGCCCTGGTGTCAACTGGGGACTCTATGGGTTGAACGCCACTG
The DNA here is from genome assembly GCF_949752795.1 of Hyperoodon ampullatus. Classification (NCBI taxonomy): domain Eukaryota; kingdom Metazoa; phylum Chordata; class Mammalia; order Artiodactyla; family Ziphiidae; genus Hyperoodon; species Hyperoodon ampullatus. Next base: position 2,742,444 of record NC_136933.1, read on the forward strand.
TTGCAGGTGCCTTTTGTGACTCTGTTCGGGGACGTGCAATTGTGTGGGAGGGTAGAGAAGTGGCTGAAGAGCAGGCCTGGGGGTGGGAGGGGACCACGCTGCCTATGACATTAGCTCCACGTCTTCCTCATCAGGCCCAATTCGTCCCCAGTCCCTCCCTGCCCAGCTCTCACCAGCTGTCACCCTGACACTTCCGGCTGGCAGTTCCTGAGCGAGTTCTGATGAAGGCAGATGACAGGGCATCCAGATCCATCAGAGCAGGGCCTTGAATTAGACTCGCTGCCACAGGCCTGGGGGCCAAGGCATCCTCAGGCCCCCAAGTCAGAGCCATCCCCTGAGTCCTGCATGTAGGAAGCCTGACCAAACTAATGTCTGCTCTTAGAAGGTGGGACAGTGTTTCCCTTTAGGTTGTGTGAGTAGCTCCCGTGAGGGGGCAAGCAGGGACTTCTGGGGGCCAGTCAGGCTCTCCTTCCTGATCTGGGTGTCACCTGGGTGTGTCCAGTTTGTGAGAATCCCCTGAGTCAGGCAACACTTACGATGCGTCCACTTTTCTGTGTGTAGGTTATAATTCAGTAGATCAAAAGTAAAGAAGAGGGCTTCCCTGGTGGCGCAGTGGTTGAGAGTCCGCCTGCCGATGCAGGGGAAACGGGTTCGTGCCCCGGTCTGGGAAGATCCCACATGCCGCGGAGCGGCTGGGCCCGTGAGCCATGGCCGCTGGGCCTGTGCGTCCGGAGCCTGTGCTCCGCAACGGGAGAGGCCACAACAGTGAGAGGCCCACATACCACCAAAAAAAAAAAAAAAAAAAAAAAGTAAAGAAGAGAGGGAGGGAGGAAAGGAAAAAGGGAGGGAAGAAGGAAGGGAGAAAGGGAGAGTGACGTAAAGCCAGATCGAGGCACTTGGACCTGATTCAACAGGTAAACGTGTGAACTCCAGTCGTCCCGTTGGGACAGGACAGGACAGCATTATTGTAGGAAGATTGATTGTGGAGAGCATTTGAAATGGGATGAGGCTGAACCAAGAAAACAAAGGAAGGTTTACAGTGGCCTTAGTCTGGGGATGAGGCTTAGATTAGATACGTGGGGATGTTAAAAGGCTAGGGGGCCAGTTTCAAGGTTACCTTTCCATTCATGAGCCCTCATGCAGCACATGCTGCCGGCTGCTTTCATAAGCTAGCATTTCATATCGTGCTGCACAACATTAAAATTCACTTCCTTTACACAGTAATCATGATGTTATCGGCTGGGCAGGGCCCAGGACAACCCACTTAGACGTGCTCGTCCACAGCTGAGCTCCAGAGCTCCAGCCTGGTGAGCCTCTGCTTCCAGATGTGTGCCCTTTGTCAGGAGGCCCCAAGGTACTCTAGCAGAGACCAACCGTGTGATTGGCAACATGAACCTTGTTTTTTTTGTTTTGCTTTGATTTGGTTTGGTTTTTAATACATCGTGATAACGTTGGTGTCAAACGATTAGCCTGCCAGATAAAACTACTAAGACCAGTTCACAAGATTGATTTAATGGCAGAATACTGGAGATTGAAGAGAATATTGCTTTCCAAAGTATATAATGAAGATTTTAAAGATTGGATTGAACAGATCAAGCTTGTTCTTTGGAAAAATAATATGAAGCACAGGGTATTAGCACAGGGTCCTTAGTAGAATTTAGATTTATGCAAATGTTCAGTGTTCCATAAGCCAAAATTAACAAACTTAGAATGACACAAATCTGTTGAAATATGATGCAAACTAAACATTTTAATGTATCTTTCTAGAATTCAACAGAATGTTGACATCTAAATTTACATTATGCACCTCATTTAACTTCTGCATGATGAACCAACAGGCAGAAATAGATGAATTGCTGACACATTGACTTTTTTCCAATTCCTAGAAGGAAAACAAAGGTTTGTAGTCAGAGATGAGGGAGGAGTTCAACTGGTCCGATAGTGTGTGTAAATCCATAATTATGCACACAAGTAATTTCTATGTGCTGCACTAAATATGTTAGTATTATTCAGCTTTGCTGCAATGCCTGTCGTTGAAACATAAGCTAATTTTATTAAGTTCCTCAAAGCCTGGGAGAGTCTTAGTTACACGCCGGTTCTCTACTCATTAGCATTGACCTCTATGGGTTGTTTGTTAGGATTTTTCTTTTTGGCCTTCCGCCCCCAAGTTAACACCCCTTTGTTTCATAATCCATACAGTCATCATGCCCTCTGGACCCAGAAGAGAGGCAGATGAATGGAAGCATTGATGCCAATTTTACAGCTTCTACAAACAGGCAAGAGGCCCGAATGCCTAGTCACTTGGCTCTGATTTCTTTGGAAACGGAGTAGAAAGAGGACTTGAGCAGGTATTCAAGGCCTTCATGGACTCACGCTAAGCAATGCTGTCTGTAGGATGATTAAACAGTGCACAGCGCATAGGAAGTCCTGCACAGGTAACACTCATTATTCTTGTTGTCCCTGGTGTTGGTATTTTGAGGGCCTCTGCTTCAGTCTTGTACTGTCTTGAGACTTGGTCCAAAGGCCCTGTATCCCCACTCTAACTCCCAACCAGCTGAGCAGCCCTCTACCCTCTTTGAAAAGAACAGGAAGAGTCAGTTAAGATGATCAGCAGGACAGGTGGTGCTACGTGAGGATGTGCAAAAGAGGGCAAGGCTTCAGCCTGCAAGAGGGACCACAAAACCCACAAAATCAGAGTGGCCTGTGTAAGAGAAACATGGGTACCCCCCAAATCTAGACATATTCACATGACACATGGATTCTGAAGTTTAATGATTAAGCAACAAATAAAATGAATTTTTACTTCATTGAGTTGGTAGTAAACTTATAAAATGCACTACTAGAAAGGTCAGGCAGGAAACATAATTGAATTATAAAAAGGTCAAAATAGCTATTATGAAATTATACAAACTATATAAAAGCTTGGGAAATTATGATGTTATAATTTTAAAAAAGAAAAAACAGAATTAAAATTAAATGGATATCACAAATAGAGTAATATAAAAATATGGAAGCTTGGGACAAAAGATAGAGGGATTTATAAAAATGAAAATAATTGTGGTTAAGATTTGGGGCAGTGTTTTGCTTTCTTTATTCAAAAAGGTATTGAATATAATATTGCTTTAAATAAGTGTTTATCTGTTATATTGTTTTCTATTCTTTTACTTCAACTTGTTGGTGTTTTTGTTTTTTTTTTTTTTGTGGTACGCGGGCCTCTCACTTCTGTGGCCTCTCCCGCCGCGGAGCACAGGCTCCGGACGCGCAGGCTCAGCAGCCATGGCCCACGGGCCCAGCCGCTCCGCGGCATATGGGATCCTCCCAGACCGGGGCATGAACCCGTATCCCCTGCATCGGCAGGCGGACTCTCAACCACTGCGCCACCAGGGAGGCCCCCAACTTGTTGGTGTTTTAATGTTTTAGGTATGTCTCATAAATAGTATATAGTTGGAATTTTTTCCCTCCCCCTCTCTTTGGTTTACTTTGTTTTTAACTTGTAAGATGATAACACTTATATTCATTGTGATAACTGATATATTTAGATTTGTTTATACCATCCTACGTTATTATTTTGGTCTTACTTTTTCTATGCCACTTTTCCCCCCTTCCTTGCCTTTTAAAAAAATTAACAGAACTTTTATTCACTTTTTTTATCCCCTTTTTTTCTTCTTCTGGTTTGGAAGCTAAATATTCTATTACTATTTTTGCCAATGATATTTCTGGAGTAAAAAAAACCTAACTGTAGTCAATATCTTAATCTTTTTCCCAAAATGCAAGAACCTTGTGTTGGTTCTAATTCCACAATTAGACATCGTTTTTATTATAAACTGCATGTTTTCTACTTTATTTTCCTGCGATTCCTTCTTGTGTCTCAGACCTTCCTTCTGGGATCACTTTCCTTGATCTTGAAGTAGGTTCTTTAGAAGTTTCTTTCATAAAGTTCTTCTCCTAGGAACACTGGGCCTTTATCTCAAAAGGTTGTTATTTCACTCTTATTCTTAAAATAGTTTTTCTATGTGTTATTCAGCTATTGATGATACCATTCCACCATTTCTGGCTCCTTTCTGTGTGTTGAGAAGGCTGCTGTAAGTTTAGTTGTCGTTCCTCTGTGGGAGACCTGCATTTTCTCTTTCTCTGCTTATCAGGCCTTCTCTTTGCTTAGATATTCTGTAGTTCATTATGGCGTATCCAAATAATTTCATTTATCCTGTTGGTAAGTTTTCTCTCATCAGAAGTCCTCTTTTCTCTTCAAGTATCACCTCAATCTATTCTCTCCCTCTGGGACTCCGCTTATATGTTTGGTGGACTTCTCCTTCTATCCTCCACATCCCTTTATCTCTTTCCCATAGTTTATACATTTAGAATCATATGGTCTCTCTTCAGCTACTATTAATACACTAATATATCCATTGAGTTTTCAATTTCAACAATTATACATTTCACTTTAAAAAGTTCTATTACAAATCAAAACTATAATGGGGTATCATCTCACGCTGGTCAGAATGGTCATCATCAAATAGGCTACAAATAATAAATGCTGGAGAGGGTGTGGAGAAAAGGGAACCCTCCTACAGTGTTGGTGGGAATGTAAATTGGTGCAACCACTGCGGAGAACAGTATGGAGATTCCTTTAAAAACTAAAAATAGAGTTACCATATGATCCAGCAATCCCACTCCTGGACATCTATCTGGAAAAGACAAAAACTCTAATTCAAAAAGATACATGCACCCCAATGTTCAAAGCAGCACTATTCACAATAGCCAAGACATGGAAGCAACCTAAGTGTCCATCAACAGATCAAGGGATAAAGAAGATGTGGTACATGTATACAATGGAATATTACTCAGCCATAAGTAAGAATGAAATAATTCCATTTGCAGCAACATGGATGGACCTAGAAATTATCATACTAAATGAAGTCAGACAGAGAAAGACAAGTATCACATGATATCACTTACATGTGGAATCTAAAAAAAAGGATGCAAAAGAACTTATTTACAAAGCAGAAACAGACTCACATACATAGAAAACAAATTTATGGTTACCAAAGCGGAAGGGGAGGGAGGGATAAATTAGGGGTTTGGGATTAGCAGATACACACTACTATACGTAAAACAGAAAAACAACAGGGGCCTACTCTATAGCACAGGGAACTATGTTAAATATCTTGTAATAACCTATAATGGAAAAGAATCTGAAGAAGTATATATATACACTTTATATATGTATATATATACTTATATATATACTTTACATAGATGCTTATATATACATTATATATGTGTGTGTATATATATATATATAAACGGAATCACTTTGTTCTACACCTGAAACTAACACAACATTGTAAATCAACTAAAAAGAAAAAAAATGTTCTATTAGGTTGTTTTGTAAATCAACCCATCATTTTGTTTCTTGATCAAATTTATGATCCCATTCTTTATTTCCACAAATACTTCGTATTTAAGAATTATGTATTCTTTATCTGAGAATTTAAAAATATGAAATCCTTTGGGGTCCAAGTCTGTTTATCTCCTTTTTCTATGACATGATGTCTTGTTTATCTGTGTGTTTGGTGAACTTTTTGAACTCATATTTGCTTGAGTGCATGGAAGTCATGCAAACTTCATCAGAGAGAACTTGTGCCTCCTTCTGCTACTACTGAAGCTGGCACTGTCTACTTCAGTCCTCTCTGAAAACCCCCGGCTGATGTCAGAACACAGGCTTCCCTCTCCCACCTGGCACCGGCCCAAGGCTGGAGCTCCCGGCTGCTGTACAGCTCTCAGCCTTTGCCCTCAGGGAAACACTGCACGTCTCATTTGCTGACTGCTCCCAGCTCCTGACTCTGCTTTCAGGTCACTCTGTGGTTAAGGGCTGGGGTCGGGGCTAAAGCCTGCAGGGCTGTGGCGTCCTGAAGAGTCCCTTTCCTTCTCATCAGTCCAGCAAACTATCTACAATCTATGAGGTATCTCAAAAGAGATGTCTTCTTCAATGCAAAGTCCTTCAGCACCCAGCACAGTGTTTGGCACTGTATTTATTTAAGGAATGGATAAGTAATAAAAATGTTACAAAAATAACAACACAACCACATTCAGTGTGTCAGCCTCTATGTCACTTTTAGAAAGTGGTATCCTATTCCCTATAACCTTACAAGGTCAATATATTTATTATTATTTGTATATTTTACAAATAGTAAATGGCAGATATACCCCTAACACAAGTATATTTTGCTCCACAGTCTATGTACATAATTGCTATGTGTGTTGTTTCAGCATAAATGAATGAATAAATATAAAAATCATTCATTTATTCAATTAATAAATATTTATTGAGAATTTACTAAGATCCAAACATTGTTCTTAGGTACTGGCAATATAGTAGTGAACAAAACAGAAAATAAGTCTTGCCTGTGTGGAGCTTATATTATTAAGGATGGAGAGAGACAGCACAAACATGTAAGTAAATTTATCATGAGGAATTTATATGTATAAATTTATAATTAAGGAAGATTGAGATTGCCAAGGGCTGGGAGGTTGTTACTACTTTACCTTAAGTGATCAGGGAAAGTCTCACTGAGAGTTGATATTTGAGCAGAATAAATGAATGAATGAGTTTAAATTTTAGCTGTCTGAATACAACTTGAGACAAACTACATATAATTTAAACATAAACGGAATAGGATTTCCTTTAACAAATGTCATTTTCATTAATAAAGGGTTGTTTCTGAATATTAATATATTGCATTTATACTATAATTTCTATTTAAGATAATGAGGTTTCATCTTATTTTCACCTTGTAGATCTAGTAGTCTAGAGAATAACGATTAATAACATGGGTTTGAATTCTAATTCATTTCTCCTTAGCTCTGTGACCTTGCGAGGAAGTTACTTCACCTTTTTGGTCTCAGTTTCTTCATCTTTCAAGTGGAAATCAAACATAGTGTCTTTCTTATACAATTATTGTGAGGATTAAACAAATCAGTGCATGTAATACACTGAGAACAATGCCTGTAACAAACACTGTATATTATTCTCATTTTATAGTGGTGAAAATCTAGATGCAGCTGGTTACTCTAAAACAAGATTGCAAAATCTAAATTCCCTGGCTCCAGAGGGCAGGAAGCCTAACTGCATAAACATGCTTGAATTTTACTTTTGAACCATTGCAACATTTATTTACCATGTTCACGTTTGCTTTCCTCAGAGCGGTTTACATTGCTACCAGGGTTAAAGTCAACAGAGATACCTGGGTTTGCAAAAAAATTGATGGGCAAAACTTTTCCATTGCACTGTTTCCTCCAATTTTGGATTCAAATTGTGGCTTCTGCTTAGCCAAGGAATGACATGCGATTCTCTTCCTGAATCCTGTGTGCTTCGTTAGTTTAAGTAGGAGCCATTCTTTCCCCAGAAGAATCACAAATTGCTGAGGGTTTGGGTGCTGGCTCTGTTTTCTAAACTTTCACGTTCCCCGCACAGTAGCTGATGGTCATACATGGCGACTGAACACTTGAAATGTGGTTGGTACAATTTGAGATGGTCTTTAAGTAAAAAACACACACAAGACTTTAAAGACTTGGTGTGAAAAAAAGAATGTAAGTTATTTCATTATTTTTTATATTAAGTTAATGTTCCTGATATATTAGCTTAAATAAAACATATTATTAAAATTAATTTCACTTGCTTCCTTTAACATTTTTAAATGCAGCTACTAGAACATTTTAAGTGGCAAGTGTAGCTCACATTATATTTCTTTCCTTCATTATTTTCCTCCATTGAGTAGGTCTGAAGACCAAGAAAATGGCATTTTCAGTTCTTAAACTGACCACTTGGCCATTTCAAACTTAAAAATTGGTTCACAGCCAAAAAGATGACTTTACGTCACACTGGCTACATCTGTTATGCTTGAAAACAAAGTGCTAGTTATCTCAATACCCCAAATAAGGTTTTTCAAAATTTGCTCATACTTTTAATTCCATTTAACTTGGATTGGAGGCAGAGGGCTCAGTGGGGAGAGAAAGGGAGCGGATAGCAGGAGAACAGACTGGGATCCTTATCCATCTAAGTTCATCAGGAAACTAAGATGTGTTTTAATCAACTGTTGAGACAAACGATACACTTAATTTAGGTAAAAGTGAGCAATAGAGTGAAAGATTCCCCAGGATTATTTGGATACTCACGTACTCACCATGCTGCACCAGATCCAGCAAATACAAAATCCTTCTCTTGGGGTGTAACTAACAAGGATCTCCACATTTGACTAAAAGTCAAATGCACCTCTTTCAAGACTCATTGATGGTCCAGCCAGGGTCGCATAGGGATCGGGGCGCTGCTGTCTCTTGTTCAAGCTCTGCTGTGGAGCTCCAGGGGGAAAGAGTGAAGGAGCCACTGGAGAGGACTTTCCACCCAGAGCCCAGAGAGGATTCCCCTCCGTGCAGAGGAAGAGGGCACAGACTCTTACATTTAATCACAGGTTCACCATCTTTTGCCCACAATTCCAAAGAAATTCCTGAAAGCCAAAAGATGTTCAGAAGTCATTTGAAGGCGAAACCTGGTCTGAACTGACTGGAGGCTATTCTTAGCCTCCCTTTATCCCAGTTAGCGTGATGTTCATACAGAAACTGCAGACGTGCTGCTGTGTTGGGTTGTGAGCTGCTGCCCCAGCCTCCCTGGGGTGTCACACCATCTGTCACAGTATATCTGAAATAGATTACCTTCATGAAGCCCCAACCATTCAGAACTTGGAAACACATCTGACCCCACGAATCTCAGAGAAGGGACTGTGAGCCTACCTGCGGGTACCACAGCCCAGAAGACAGGGAGTACCAGAGCTCTCCACCTACCAGGGTTTTCTCCTGACTCAGGCTCTTATCCCAGGCTTACTTTTCCCTTCTGTGCTTTAGTTCCTCGTTCACACAATCCTGCCCCAACTCAAAGGGCACTTCGTGGATAACCACAGTTGCCAGATATGTTTCAGACACTCCGTGGTTCTCTTTATGATGTGGGCCAGTCTTTGTTTGCAAGCCTACATGAAATTATAGTAATGAAATTTACCTTCTCTAAACTTACTGAAACAGAAAAAGGATATAGAGGATCTTTTTCATATAACTGCAAAGGGAAAAAGCATCCCATGAGTTAGGAGAAGAAAATAATGTGTGACGTATTGTACTCTTAAGATTATACATTATTTTCAGAAATTTACAACATTCTAATCTATTGAGAGAGCTTGATTGTTCTCAAATTTCCTATTAAGAATTATGATTTTAATTCATTTTCATGAAAGATTTTAAGGATTTGGAGGAGAACTGGCAACTAAAATGTAATCAAATCTGTTTTATCTTAACCAGGGATTTTTTTTTTTTTAATCCTACACTGTTTTTTTAACAACACTTCTAATTATTTGGCTTTGGTGAAAGCATTTATGGTTTCTTTCTTGGAAACGTTTCCTTAGTGACTATTCATATACCACTCCAGATGGATGTTGCATATTTGTTACTGTTTACAGCCTTTGGCCCTAAATTTCATTTTACATGAAGACAGAACATGAGAAAACTAATCAAAAGGCTGCATACTTTTCTTTCTTTCTCTTTTTTTAAAGAAATCTTTCCACTTCTCTCTCCCTGGGAGTGTAAATACATAAATGTATATATAACTTATGCTATGCAGTGGTTGCAGTCATATATCTGTCCAGTTACTATTTGTTTGCATTTGAATATCATTGCTTCAGTGTAAACTCAGAACTCTGGGATCATCAGCTTACGTAACACACGAGACATGACATACCTTTCAAACCCTGTGCCTCTTGCAGAAGTCCTGCATGCCAGCCTACTGGGGCTTCCTCCCTCCCACCTGCGTGGGGTCATCTTAGTCGTGCCTTGAAAATTCAGACCAGGGTACCTACTGATGTGGCACCTCTGCAACCCCAGGAAGTCGACACCTGAATGCAGCCCCACTGACACCAGGCCGGTCCCTTACCTGGGATGTCGAGACCCGCCCTTGTGGTCCTTTTCTGGAAGTCCCTCTACCTTAGGACCTGTTGGACTCCTTTTCGCCGTGGAGCTACCACCTGGAGCCTGAGTCTCACTCTGCTTCTCCCGTCTCCCAGCTCTTAGCCCACCTGTAGATCCGGGCATGGCTTCAGGAGAAAGTTCACCTGTCCATTCGCTCCTGGACTTACCCCATCTCACACCATCCAATGTGTTTCTGTCATATGTAAAAATGTGTCTTTTGCCGTTAAACTCCATTCTCCTGCCTTTGTGTTCTTCTTTGGGGAATGAATTCAAATGAGGGCTGCTTTGATTGGATCACCCTTCCCAAACTCCACAGGTGACCAGAGAAAAGTCACTCCATGAGGAAGCAGATGATTTTTCCATGATGTATGGGACCCATGTGCTGTCATGGTTACGCTGGTGTTTTGGGTTTTCTTCTTGTTTCCTTCTTTCTAATAGTTTCTGAAGTTTCATCTCTGCCTGAGTTTCACAAGAACGCATGTAAGTTCTGCCCTAACCGAGGCTTAGGGCGTGGCAGGCAGCCCTTCAACTGGCTTGTCTATACTCTCTTGTGGGTTGGCATCTGGCCCACCAGCACTGTATTCACTCAGCTTAAACAACGGCATTTAAAATTTTTTATTTATTTATTTATATTTTGGCTGTGCCGTGCAGCATGTGGCACAGCCAGGGATTGAACCCACGCACCTTGCAGTGGAAGCCTACCTGGAATCTTAACCACTGGACCACCAGGGAAGTCCGAGACAACTGCATTTTCAAACTCTGAGCTCGACATCAGTTGCCCTGGGAGCGAAGTGACCCAGGAACTAAGCCCAGTGCTGCACTCAATCTGGCAACAAGGGTTCTCCACAAACTCCTCCTCAGCAGAAATCTACACTACAGTCTCCTCCACCCATTTGTTTAGTTTCTGGATCACAAAGTTTGTTTCAAGTTGTCTCTAAAGCTCCAAATAATAATTTCTGGAGGGCAACACTTTTTCCACAATATTTGTTTGGGATATAATTCATAGAACACAAAACTCATCATTTTAAAGTGGTTTTTAGTATATACTAAAGTATATACGAATAAAGTAGTTTTCATATAGTAAAGTGGTTTTCAGTTTATCCACAACGTTATGCAACTGTATAATGCCAGAACATTTTTATTATTTCAAAAAAACCTCCATACCTGTTACCAGTCACTCACCATTCTCTCCTCTCCCCATCTCCTAGCAACCACTAATCTACTTTCTCTCTGTATGGATTTGTCTATTCTGGACATTTCATAAATGTCATCGTACAATATGTAGCCTTTTGTGTCTGGCTTTTTCACCTAGCATAATGTTTTTAAGGTTCATCCATGTTGTAGCATGAATCAGGATTTATTCATGGCTGAATTATATTCCATTGTATGGATATACCAAATTTGTTTAATCATTTATCAGTTGATGGATATTTGAGTTGTTTCCACTTTGGGCTATTTTGAAATATTGCTGCTATGAACATTTGTGTACAAGTTTTTGTGTGAACATATATTTTAAATTCTCTTGGATATATACCTAGGAGTGAGATTGCTGGGTCATATGGTAACTCTATGTTCAACTTTTTGAACAAATGCAAAACTGTTTTCCACAGCAGCTGCACCATTGTACAATCCCAGCAAGAATGTGGGAGGGTTCCAGTTTCTCCACAGCCTCATCAACGCTTATCATTACCTCTCGTTTTGATTATAGCCATCCTAGTAGGTGTGAAGTGGTATCTCACTGTGGGTTTGATTTGCACTTCCATAGTGACTAATGATGTTGAGCATCTTTTTATCTGCTTCTTGGCCATTTGTATATATATTTTAGAAGAAATATCTATTCAAATCTTTTGTCCATTTAAAAAATTGGATTACTTGTCTTTTTATTATTGAGTTGACAACTTCCTTACATATTCTGGACACTAGACTCTTGTCATATATGTGACTCGCAAATATTTTCTCCTGTTCTGTCCACTTCTTGATTGTGACTTTTTTTTTTTGGCTGCGTTGGGTCTTCATTCCTGTGTGCGGGCTTTCTCTAGTTGTGGAGAGCAGGGCTACTCTTCGCTGTGGTGCATGGGCTTCTCATTGCGGTGGCTTCTCTTGTTGTGGAGCACGGGCTCTAGGCACATGGGCTTCAGCAGTTGTGGCACGCAGGGTCAGTAGTTGTAGCTCAAGGACTCAGTAGTTGTAGCTCACAGGCTTAGTTGCTCCGTGGCATGTGGGATCTTCCCAGATCAGGGATCGAACCCACGTCCCCTGTATTGGCAGGCGGATTCTTAACCACTGCGCCACCAGGGAAGTCCCTGATTGTGTTTTTTGATTCACAAAAGGTTTTAATTTTGCGGAGGTTCAGTTTATCTTGTTTGTTTGTTTGTTTGCTTGGAATACCCTCTTTTTAAAAAATTAAATCTATGTGGAACGCCACTATATAAAAAGCACTCTGGTGAAGCAGAAATGGGGATCTCATATCTGATCACGCAGGAAGCCTTCCAGCACATCAGGCTCTATGGCATCTGATGAGGTCCTGGAAGCTTTTAGAGCTGATCTCTAAATATCAGCTTTGCACTCCTCACCTTTCTCAGTGCTCTATATAACACACGGGTTATTCTACTGTCTCGCAGCAGTGAGAAAGAAAATAAGTGAATGTGGGAAAGTGTTTTGTGAACTTAAAGGGGCAGCAGAAAATGGAAGTCAGAGATCATAGAAATCGGAGTAAAAAGACTATTAAAGATTATCTAGTCTAATGTCATCTTACGTAGAAATAAAAACTGAGGTCTTGAAGAGTCATTTTCAAAGTGCTGTCTCTTGATCACTGCTGGAGAGTTTAAAGGCTCTTTCATGGAGTGTGTGAGGTGAAAGCTATTTCCGTAATAATAATAACTATTTTCATAATAATTCTAAGACATTATTTGCCCTTTTCACCCTTATCCTCTCACAAGTATACAGAAAAGTTTCCCATGGTGTCATTATTCCAAAATCTAATGGAATGTGTGCTTTTGTACTCTTGTGTTTTGTAACTTTTTCAGATTTAATTTATAATATATATCTAATATACATCTATCTATCTATCATCTATCTTCCTACTTACCTACCTACCTATCTCTCAAGTAACACAAGCAAAGAGCTCTTAAGGGTCTCAATAATTTTTAGCAGTGTAAAGTGGTCCAGAGATCCAAAAGTTTGTGAATGTTGGTCTAAAGAGATTAACTAACATAACTAACTATATTTTCTGTGACATGTTTTATTTTCACTATTCTGGAAAGAAAACAAAAGGTTAAAAACAGTATGGACTACATAGTTGTATACAAGCTTAAAAATCATTCATCGTACATATAAGAACTGGGCGATTTAGACACTTTACTATATTCATGTTACGCCTCGATTGAAAAGTTATTTTAAAATTTGGACATAAAAAAGAGTTCTGGTAGAGAGAAGAATTAGAAAATAAGTAGCTGCACAAACCCCAGGTAATTGTCCAGGTCAATAAAAGCGAGAGTGATTTGACAAAAGCAGATTTCACCTCCCTACTAACTATTATCTCATTCCTAGAGAATCCTCACCTTAGATTCCCACTCTAAAGAAACTAAAGGAGAAAATATCTCAAGAATGATGGGAGGGTTCTGTCAGTGCACTGATAAACAAAACAGTTGGCTGTTTAAGATGGTGGAAGGAGACGCATGTGCAGACCGGAGAAGGGCCCCACAACAAGGAACAGATAGCTGGTGAAATTGTACTTGGGATTTTTTTGTGTGTGTGTGTGGTACGCGGGCCTCTCGCTGTTGTGGCCTCTCCAGTTGGGGAGCACAGGCTCTGGACGCACAGGCTCAGCGGCCATGGCTCACGGGCCCAGCCGCTCCGCGGCATGTGGGATTTTCCCGGACCGGGGCACGAACCCGTGTCCCCTGCATCGGCAGGCGGACTCTCAACCACTGCGCCACCAGGGAAGCCCCTGTACTTGGGATTTAACCAGCTTGTTGTGTTCTTCTACCCCAGCCTTATTCGGACTATGTGATGGAGACCAACACTTGCCTTGGGAAGAGTGTTGTCAGAAATGAGGCAAATTTTAAGTGGAAGCACTAATAACCTGGGGGTGAGGTGATGGTGACTCTGGAACAGGTCCCTTTTCATCCCCTCGACTCATTAAAGAGCTCAAGGATTCAGGGAGAGGGAGAGAGGGAGAGACGGGACAAGAGGAAGAATACAATGAGAAGTGGTGTAAAGGCCAAGCTCTGTGCCTCCATCTCCACCCCCCAGAACAAGTTGGTGGGGACCCAGTGGAAACTAGTTTGGGGGTCCAAAGGAGAAAAGACCTGGGTTGTAGCCTATGGGGAGCAGTCGCCAGCCTTGGAGAGACTGCTTACCCTACTCTGTGCCATCCTGGGTTATAAAGCAAAGATTAGGACATGTGAGCCTCAACAGGCAACCTCATTCAACACCATGACTCCAGTTGTATCTTATGTACCAGCAATTTCCAAATGGTATCTCCAGGCCAAACTTCCTCTTCTCAACTTTAGACTAAGACATGTGGCTGCCTACTCAACACATGCATTCAGATCTCTCACAGTGTCACAAATTTAACAGGTCAAAAATCCAGTTTATGACCTTTCCCATGTAAACTGCTCCTTTGTCATTGTTTCCGGTATAAGTTAATGACATCATTCCCTAGCTCAGTAAAATTGACACCTCCACTTGGATATTTAATAGACATCTCAAAGGACAAAAAACTCTTGACTTTTTACACCTAGTCTTTACCACCTCCGTAAAAAGGTCTGTCTCCTCTCTTCCACTCATTCTCCGTCCCCAATCCCAGCCCAAAACTCTGTTGTTTCTGTCCCCACTTTAGAGATCTGACCACTGTTCTCCACCTCCTCTGCCAACAGCCAAGGCGCCCTCACTTCCTGCCTGGACAAATGCAAGCTCCTTGGAAAGGACTCCCGCTTCCACGGCAGGAATCATCCATTATCCACATGGCAGCCAGAGAGAATTTTTTAAATACTGATCTTTCCAGGGGATCGCGTTTCACTTGGAATGAAATCACAGCTCCTTCTGGTTTACAAACTCTCTGTACTCTGGCCCTTCTCTACTTCTTTAAGTTTATCCCATTCCACTCTCCATTCACCCACTAAGTCCAACCACAGGGGTTTCTCTGTGTTCCTAGGGTTGCCAGGTAACATACAGGAGGCCCAGTTAAATTCTTTTTTAAATTAATATACTTTGATTTTTAGGGCAATTGAGCAGAAAGTAGAGTTTCCATATACCCCCTCCACCCTCCCACACAGTTTTCCCTATTGATATCTTGTGATACGTTTGTTACAACTAGTGAATCAATATTAACACATTATTATTAAATAAAGTCCATAGTTCACTCTTTATATTGTACACTTCTATAGGTTTGGGCAAATGTATAATGACATGTACTTAGTGGCACACATTAATCTTTTTTGGAGTTACATTATCACACGGAATAGTTTCACTGACCTAATGATCCCGGGTGCCCCAGCTACTCAACTCCCCTCTGATTCCCCTCCAACCCCTGGTTTATTGCTTCCAAGGTTTGGCAATTATGAATAAAGCTGCTATAAACACTCATGTGCAGGTTTTTTGTAGATAAAAGTTTTCAGCTCATTTGAGTAAATATCAGGGAGCATGATTGCTGGATTGTATGGTTAGAGTATGTTTAGCATTGTAAGAAACTGCCGAAGTGTCTTCTGAAGTGGCTGTACCATTTTGCATTCCCATCAGTAATGCATGAGAGTTCCCATTGCTCCACAGTCTCACCAGCATTTGGTGGTGTCAGTGTTTCAGATTCTAATCATTCTAATAGCTGTATAGTTTGTTAGGAAATTTGCAATTTCCTGATGACATAAGATGTTGAGCATTTTTTCAGAAGCTTATTTGCCACCTGTGTATCTTCTTTGATGAGTGTCTATTCAGATCTTTTACCTTCTTTATAACTGGATCATTTGTTTTCTTATTGTTGAGTTTTAAGAGTTCTTTGGCCTATTTTGAATACAAGTTCTTTACTTGTATGTTTTGCAAATATTTTCTCAGTTTTTGGCTTCTTCTTTCATTCTCTTAACAATATCTTTCAACAGAAGTTCTTAATTTTTTTTTTTTTTTTTTTTTTTCTTTATCTATTTATTTATTTTTGGCTGTGTTGGGTCTTCGTTTCTGTGCGAGGGCTTTCTCTAGTTGTGGAGAGCGGGGGCCACTCTTCATCGCGGTGCGCGGGCCTCTCACTATCGCGGCCTCTCTTGTTGCGGAGCACAGGCTCCAGACGCGCAGGCTCAGTAATTTTGGCTCACGGGCCCAGTTGCTCCGCGGCATGTGGGATCTTCCCAGACCGGGGCACGAACCCGTGTCCCCTGCATCGGCAGGCAGACTCTCAACCACTGCGCCACCAGGGAAGCCCAGAAGTTCTTAATTTTAATGAAATTCTACTTAACGAATTTTTCTCTCATGGATTGTGCTGTTAGGTGTTGTATCTAAATAGTCGTCATCAAATACACCACTTAGATATTCTCATATCTTATCTTCCAGAATTTTTATAGTTTTAAATTTTATATTTAGGTCTATGTTCCATTTTAAGCTAATTTTGGGAAAGGGTGTAAGGTCTATGTCTAGATTAATTTTTTGCATGTGGATGTCCAGTTGTTCTAGCACCATTTGTTGGAAAGACTATCCTTTCTCTGTTGAATTGCCTTTGCATCTCTGTCAAAGAGCTGTTGCCTATACTTATGCAGGTCTATTCCTGAACTCTATTCTGTTCTACTGGCCATTTGCTTATTGTTTCACCAGTACTACACTGTCTTGATTACTGTAGCTTTACAGTCTTGATGTTGAGTAATGTCAGTCCTCCAACTTTGTTCTTCTTCAATATTATGTTGGATATTGTGGGTATTTTGCCTATCCATACAAACTTTAGAATCAGTCTCTTGATAACCACAAAATAACTTCCTGGTATTTTCATTGGTACTGCACTGACTCTATAGGTAAGGATGAGAAGCACCGACATCTTGACAATATTGTCTCCGCCTATCCTTGAACTTATTTAGATCTTCTTTGATTTCTTTCATCAAAGCTCTTTTTAGTTTTCTTCATATAGATCTTGTACATATTTTGTTAGATTTATATATTCCTAAGTCTAAGTATTTCTTTCTTTATTCTTATTCTTTCTCTCTCTCTTTTTTCTTTCTTTCTTTCCTTTTTTTTTTTTTTTTTTTAGTGGTAATGCAAATGGTATTGTGTTTTTAATTTAAAATTCCAATTTCTGGGAATTCCCTGGTGGACCTGGGGTTCGATCCCTGATCAGGGAGCTAAGATCCCACAAGACGTGTGGTATAGCCAAAAAATAAAAAATTAAAAAATAAATAATAAATAGAATAAAATAAAATAAAATTCCAATTTTTCATTGCTGATATATAGGAAAGCAGTTGACTTTTGTATATTAAACTTGTGTCCACAAATCTTCATGTAATTGCTATTAGTTCTAAGAACTTGTGGTTGATTCTTTAGGAGTTTTCTACATGCACCCAGTTAAATTTGACTTTCAGATAAACAACAAAGTTTTTTTTTTCCTTGGTATAAGTATGTTCCAAATATTGTATGGGACATATTAATACTAAAATAAAAATAGCTGGTTATCTAAAATTCAAATTTAACTGAATATCTTGTATTTTTATTTCGATATCTGGCAACCCTACCTAAGCTCATTTTTGCCTTGGAGAATTTCAGCAAATAGTCCCTCTTCTTGTGATGCTGTATCTCCTACTTTGCACGGTTGTCTTGTTCTTGTTCTTCAGCTCTTAGCTTCAATGTCATCTCCTCAGGCAGGTCCCCCCACCGCCCAGTCCAATCCAAAGTCTCCTCCTCTATCACATCAGCCTAGTTTAATGCTTTGCTTAGCAGCCATCACTTAACGATTTATTGACTAATTGATCCATTGATTGTCTGTCTCCCCCCCACGTCTCACTAAGGTGCCTTTTCTTGCTCAGCACTGCACCCTCAATACCTGGAATGCTGCCTGTCATTTGTAGGTGCTCAGTAAATATTCATTAAATTGATAATTGAATGAAAGTACTTTACGCCACAAAGCTGAGTATTTCATCCTTCCTCTTTTTCCTTCGTGTTTATATCCACTCACCAAATCATGTCCAAAAGTCCCACCAAAGGTATCTCCAACCCATCCTTTCTCCTTAGGACTGCAGTGCCAGTCCTCTGACTCAGTCCTCAGCTGGGGAGGAAACTCTCAGTATCTTAGCCTCCCAAATTGAATGGTGCCCTGCATCTCCTGCACACTAACTTTTCTGTTAGTGTCTGTCTTCTCTTAGACTAAAGCTCCACGAAGGAGGAACTGTGTCTGGGGGCTGCTGTGTCCTCCGTGCCTGGCATGGAGACTGACACATAGTAAATATTCAGTAAGTGTTATCCATTATTATTTTAGAGTAGCGACGATAATCATTTATTAAAACCCATTTCACTTCAGTGAAAGATGCCTACTAACTAGAATTTGAATTAAATATAACCTTACCAGTGACATTCATGTCATGACTCATTCATCAGTTATAACTCCGGGCTGGCTACGGATTCGGAATTTAGCAAAAATCAACAGAAAGCTTTCTGTGAGAATCAGTTGGCTAGATGGAATTGATAATAAAGAGCACTGCATATTTTATTATTTCTAAATTGTGTTACATATCCTTTATATCAGTTATAGACATATATTGACACACACGTACCTACAAATACCTTTTTTTTGGAGCCGGTTGTTAAACATCTACTGATACACTACTGCTTGTGGTGGTTTTATCAGACGTGAATTTTTCCAACTAAAAAGTCTGGTGGGCATAAACTTGATGGGCAGAAAATGCTATATCCTTGTCGTTTTTCTCTGTGTTTACATGATTCTGTACTAGTTTCCTGTGGCTGCTATAACAAAGTACCACAAAGAGTGTGTCTTAAAACAGCAGAACTTCATTCTCTCACAGTTCTGAAGGCTAGAAGTCTGAGACCAAGGAGTCAGCAGGGCCATGCCCCCTCTGAGGCTCTGGGTAGAACCCTTCACTGCCTCGTCCTAGCTCCTGGGGGCGGCTGGTGATCCTTGGTCCTCCTTGGCTTGGAGCGGCCCCTCTCCAACTCTGCCTCTGCGGTCACATGGCTTCTCCCCCGGGCCTTCACACTGTCTTGTCTTGAGGGCGCCAGCCATGTTGGAGTTAGGGCCCCTTCACCCCAGGATGGCCTCCTCTTAACTAACTGCATCTGCAGTGACCCTGTTTCCAGTAAGGTCACACACTGGGGGTTAGAACTTCAACATAGCTTCTGGGGGGACACAATTCAACTGAACAATTACTAACGAAGAATAGATTTAGGTAAGATTCCTTATAAGATCGAACTTAATGAAGTCTGTTTATCTCTGATTTCAATTAGAACAAAGCACAGGAAACACTGCCCACACTCCCTTTCTCTCCTACCCTTCCTGCTTTCCCAATGCAATGCGATTCTTAGAATATCGAGGTGATCCCTGCATAATAACTGCTTGGATTCACAATTCTATCTGACGGCAAAAGTGCTTCCAGTGTGGATACTAGAATAGAGGGGGTGTGCAGGCTTTGTGACCAGACAGACCTGAGTACAAATGCCAGACAGATCTTATCAGTTCTGCGACCTTGGGAACAGTACTTCAGCCTCTTTAGACGTCAGTGTTCTCATCTGTAAAACGGAGATACTAGTATCTATTCAGTAGCACGGCTGTGAGGATTTTATGGGATAACAGACTATGCCTGACACGTAGTAAGAGCTCATTTAAAGTAGCTGTTATTACTACTGCTTTTTGTTGCTGTTGTTGTTACTTGATAAATCCCAGTCAGTCATCTTGTTTTAAGTAATTGTTCCTCGCCTGTTAGAGTGTCTGCTGCAGGTCGGTTACCCTGGAAGCCAGCACTTAGGCGGTGACTCACTTGCAGGACGTTTGCTGGAACGACTGTCAGAATCACATGGGGAAATCAGTGCGGCAGGACCAGACAGAGGGGGCCCGGGAGGACTAGTTCTACAGCCCCGGGGGTGGGGGTGGGGCTCTGGAGCTAGAGTGGCCCCAGCTGGAGCGAGGGGGCTGCACCTTTAGACGCCCACAGCAGCCAGCCACTGGACGTGGGCTCCCCAGCGCGGGGAGCGTGACCGCGGACGAGGCTGCCCCTGCAGAGGCCGGGGGTCCGAGTCGGGGAGCGAGCTGCGAGCTGCCGCCGCCCACGCTTTCCGCAGCGGGGAGGAGCTCTGCAGTCCCTGGCGGGCGGGGTCTGCGTCGTGCATCACAGCGCCCCCTACAGCGTCCAGTAGATGTAGGATTTTCTCCCCTGCCCCCAAAGAAGCAGGCTTCTTAAGTAAATAATTTCACGATCACATCTGCGAAGCTTTCTTCACAAACCCCAAATTCTCAAGTCCTTTCTCTACACTTGTTTACTTCAGGGGAAACAGGCTTCAGCGGAAGGAAGACTGACCTTGTCACAGAGGCAGGCAGGCTTATCTCACGGGTCACCAGCATGCCAGACCCTCACCAAGCTCGCGGAGCGCAGAGTCTCCTCCACGTGGAAGCTGTAATAGCGCACGTGGTGTGGTGTGCCTGGGTGTGGGAAGCGACAAGAACCGCGTCCATTTAGCAATCCCACTCCTCTCCACCTGTAATTCCACTGCTCCTTTATCCAGAAAGTTCTGGCTTGCTAGGTCACCATGATCACTTTAGTTTATACCCTACACTCTAAACGATTAAAAGCAATATAAAAGACCAGAGAGGAGACCGTCCTTGTCCTGATCCAGCATCTGAATCACGCTGGCCATCTGACTGTTGGCATCACGGGTCAGCTCTCCACCTGGTGTCCATGTGGCCACTTTTCTTTCTTGATGTCCGACGCATGGTTGCCTCCCTCTTTGCATGACCCCTTCTTTCTTGACCTCCGGCCGGCTCATGGCTGGCAGCTGCACAGGACCGTCAGCCTTAGCTGAGATCCTTGGCTTTCAGTGTTTATCTTGTTTTGGCTGTTGTTAACCCAGTGTTTTTCGTTGCTGCCTTGTTCTTCCGGATCTTACTTATATCTCTTCTGAGCTGTGGCCAGTGGGAAGCCCTCTTGGACTGTCCTGACCCCACGGCTTCTCAGGTTTTAGGGCAGTGCCCCTGTGTCCAAGTTTGGTCCGAGACATCACAGCTCTCCTAGCTGAGTAAGAGCCTGTCAGGTTGGAGCAAGGGAGGCAGGATGGGGTGGGGGAAAGAGGGACGGACCAGGAATCAGGGACCTGGGGACCGGTCGCGGAACCCTGTGATGTCAGCGCTCGAAGGAGCTTAGAGATTGTATTGTTAAAGTCTGTTATTTAATTTAAAAGGGGACTAAAGCCCAGAGAAAAGTGTCTTGCCTCAGTTACAGAGCTATTTAGTGGCAGAGCTTGTATGAAAATCTGAGCCCGGAACCTAGTCTCTGGTTTCTGCTCACAAACAGTATGAACTCAGCAAACACATGTCTCTGAGCCTCACCTTCCTCATCTCCCTCCAGAGGACAGCAATAGCCTCAAATAGGATCAATGTGATTAAATACGATCATGTATGCAGGAAGGATGTCTAAAGTCTTAATGCAACGTAATATGAAGTCTCTCATTTGTCTTCTTGACAGGCTCTAGATAGTTAAGTACCTTATTTTTCTTGTGCTTATTTTTTGAGACATAAGTCTACATGTTACAGGAGGAGACAAACACACATCGCTCCCCTAAGGTTAGACTTAACTTACCTACCTGGGGCTAGTGACAAGAGTAGCAAGCCCTTAACTAATCAAGTTATCTAAGATTTTGAAGGATAGGTAAACTTTGCTGCATTTTTCATGATTCATCTATTTTTTTCTCATAATCTATAAGGTGAGTTCAATGAAATTACACATACACAACTTATATTTTAAAGGTTATATTCCATTTATAGTTATCCAATATTGGCTCTATTCCCTATGCTGTACAATGTATCCTTGTAGCTTATTTATTTTATACCCAGTGGTTTGTACCTCTTAATTCCCTCCCCCTATCTTGTCCCACCCCTCTTCCCTCTCCCCACTGTTAACCACTAGCTTGTTCTCTATAGTATCTGTGAGTCTATTTCTTTTTTGTTATTTCACTAGTTTGTTGTATTTTTTAGATTCCACATATAAGTGATATCATACAGTATTTGTCTTTCTCAGTCTGACTTATTTCACTTAGCATAATGCCCTCCAAGTCTATCCATGTTGTTGCAAATGGCAAAATTTCATTTTTTTATGGCTGAGTAGTATTCCGTTGTATATATGTAGCACATCTTCTTTGTTCATTCATCTGTTGATGGACACAGGTTTTGCTTCCATATCTTGGTTATTGTAAATAATGCTACTATGAACATTGGGGTGCATGTGTCTTTTCAAATTAGTGTTGTTGGTTTTTTTATGATACATGCCCAGGAGTGGGATTGCTGGGTCATATGGTTTCAGTTTTTTGAGAA
The DNA here is from genome assembly GCF_949752795.1 of Hyperoodon ampullatus. Taxonomy (NCBI): domain Eukaryota; kingdom Metazoa; phylum Chordata; class Mammalia; order Artiodactyla; family Ziphiidae; genus Hyperoodon; species Hyperoodon ampullatus. The sequence goes on from NC_136933.1 coordinate 2,764,948, forward strand.
ACCTCCATATTGTTTTCCATAGTGTCTGTATCAATTTACATTCCCAATATACAATTTATTTTGGTCTCAAATAATTTGTAGAACTAGGAAAAGAAAAGGAAGGCAACCAGAATGTAAAGTTTGTCTCAAACTTTTTTGACATTTAAAACAACAACATGGAGTAGAGGAAAGAGCACGAGGTTTGGGCTGGGAGGCTCAGACGTGAGAAGGGTGGATTTACGTAATCGGGGTGAGCTGTTCTCCCTCAGGTTACCACCGTATCAGAAAAGGACAACAATAAGATTCCTGCCTCACCAGGTCGTTGTGAAGTCAAGCAAGAGAGCGTACCTGAAGGAGTTTTGTAAACTCTAAAGCAGATTCAAACTTCTGCTCAAGTCTGTTTAGTTTCCGTGTACCCTGTTGGCCTACACCATGCATTACCATTTTTTACCTGCTTGCTAACCTCTTTAGAAAGGAGCTTTCATATGGAACTTGGATTTCTGCCTCTACTTGGCAGCCCTGGACTGACATTCCAGGGAGCAGGAGCATCAGGACAGCCCACCTATCACAGAGGCCAGGTGAGAGCTGCTGCTCATCATCGGGCCACCGCTCATCATTGGGCCACCGCTCATCATCGAGCCACCTCTTGTTTTTATTACATTGAAATTTTTCTTGTAATGGAGTGAAGAAATAGTGAAGCATTTCTTAGATTCAAGCCTTCATCAAAAGTTAGAAAATGAAAGGGCTTCCCTGGTGGCGCAGTGGTTGAGAGTCCGCCTACCAATGCAGGGGACACAGGTTTGTGCCCCGGTCCGGGAAGATCCCACATGCCGCAGAGCGGCTGGGCCCGTGAGCCATGGCCGCTGAGCCTGCGCGTCCGGAGCCTGTGCTCCGCAACGGGAGAGGCCACAGCAGTGAGAGGCCCGCGTACCACAAAAAAAAAAAAAAAAAAAGTTAGAAAATGAAAGATAGACTGAGAGGGTTGCAAGGCTCAGAAAAAATGAGAGGAAGTGTGTTTCTTTGCAGAAGCTAAGTAGTGTTTATGTGTTTACTATGCAAACAAGTCTATCTGTATTCAAAGCACGTCCTAAGATGCCTTTATGAAACAAGCCCAGCCCGAATATTGTGACACGACTCAACATGTCAGGCAGTGTTAGCAATATTATGTCAGCATCTCCTTATCTATTATTTCTCCTCCTCTCTCTACTTAGCAGGATAGGAATTGCTTTTACAGTCATTACATCCCTCTGGGACCCTGAAGCCCTCTATCATAACATTTTTGTAGTATTATCCAGTAAGTATCAAGTGTCTCCAGTTTAAGTGTGAATTGCTTATTTTTAACCTCCCCACATTTCCAGCCTTAAATTCCAGTTCATATAAGGGAATATGAATTTAAGGACCAGAAGGACAGACAGTTGTCCACCATCTGCCACAGGAAGTCACTTGTGTAAGATGTAAAAATTGACTCAGAGTGTGAGATCGATTATAAAGTCCAGAGGCCTGTCAGCCTGAATTTCCTCCTGATTGGCCTTGAGTACATTCCTTGCAGGTCATATGTTCTACCTTTACTTAATGGCATTTAAACACATTCCCAAACACCCATGAAACTGTGCACCTCAGATTGGGACTTGAACCCATGTGCCAGGACTCAAACCCAGCCTAAAGCCAGTCTGGAACTTGAACCCATGCAGCCAGGACTCGAACCCAGTCAAAACCCATACTGGGACTCAAACCCAGACAAAACCCCAATTGGAACTTGAACCCGGCCAAAACCCACAGTCTTCCAACTGAGATCACACACCTGGTTTCAGGACTTAATGAAGCTCTGGTTCTTGACGTCTCATCGCAGAAAGAATTCACTGAGAGACAAAGTGATAGGTAAGGAGTAGATTTATTTAGAGAAAAACACATTCCACAGACAGAGCGTGGGCCATCTCAGAAGGCTAGAAAAGGCACCTCGGTATGGGGTTGTCAGTTTTGATAGTGGTGGGTAATTTTATAGGCTAATGAATGGGAGGAGTATTCCAGCTATTTCTGGAAGGGCAGGGATTTCCAGGCATTGGGCCACTGCCCATTTTTTTGATTATGGTTGGCCTTGGAACTGTCATGGCTCCTGTGGGTGTGTCATTTAGCTTGCTGATGTGTTACAATGAGCATATACTGAGGCTCAAGGTCTAGTGGAAGTCGACTTGTCCACCATCTTGGACCCATTTGGTTCTAATCCTTTAACGTCCTGTCCTCGGGCTCTGTCATTCTTTCAAAAATTGTGCCCCGCCCCCTCCCCTCCTGTCTCACCAGGCTAGAAACTCAGTTACCTCTTTCTGCTTCACCTTCCACATTAATTTAGCTACTACATGTCATGAATTCTACTCTGAAATGTCTCTGGAATCTGTCACAATTTCCATCCTCACTGTCAAATATCATTGCAATAATTGTTTAGCTTTTCTTTTCCCTGCCTTTTTCCCGGTTCCAGGTATTTTTGTGGTAAGAATCTTTGCTGCAAGGAGTTTTGCTGCATAACTAATTGGCCGTAAGACAATTTTATTGTAAAAGATAAGAAGGACATAATAAAAAAAGATTAAAAGGACATAATGAAACATGAAAAATTAATAACAAAAAATTTTTAAGATTTTATTGTAAAAAATGAAAACACAAAAAAAGATTTGACTACCTTTAAAATGTGTAGATTCAGGGTTATAGTTGTATTGGGGTATATCTTAGAGAAAGTGACGATACTTTCTTTCTCAATGTTGATCATTAAGGATTCAGGATCTAATGTCAGATGTAAATTCTTTATGATATAAAAAAATTTGCTGCGAGTCTCTCCAGATTTTCCTGGAAGTAAAACAGACAGGGACACTGCTATTTTTCATCAGTATATGGAACATATGTAACCGCTAGAACATATCTGGGCTATATTGAAATGTTCCATCACTTGCCTAGTCCTTATATTCCACCAAATCAAGGAAGCCACATTCTGTGCCAAATACCAAAATTCCATCTACATCATGTTCTCCATTATCAAATGGCAAAAATTTTCACATTTTCAAGAAACTTACACTCATCGGGAATCATATAACTATTTCTTTTGAGTGGGTAGGAGGACCTTGATTCTTCTTTTGCCTCCAACTTCTAATACTGTTAATATTGATAAATTTTGTTAAAAGTGCAGGAGAGAACAAGCGGTGTATCTAAATCAGCCAAAGAATGGATCATTAATGCACTTGAAGACTGTTGTGAGTTACTAGGTGCATCTTTTATATTGTCTTTAATGGCACTGAAACCAAACTGTCAACCAGTTGGTTTATCTTTTAAAGCAAAACTGTCCTACAGCCAGATAGTTGTGCAATGAAACTGCTTGCAGCAAAGATGTTTATGGCAAAAATACCAGACGTGCTTTCCCACACCCCACTGCATTCTTTATGTTGTGTATATATTTACATGCAAACAAATGGTATAACCATCTCTCTTGTTCCTGTGATTTTCTATTGTCTGATGAGGTTCAAAGCTCTTACAGTGGCACCTTCCAGAGCTGGACCCTTGTTTCTCCCTTCAACCTCAGTTTTGATAATATCAAACCCCATTCAGACCCCACTCATTCATTCATGAATTTCACAATTTTTTATTGAACACCTGTAATATTCTGAGTGTTATTCTAGGTTCTGAGGACACATCAGTGAACAAAACAGACAAAAATGTCTACCTTTCTGGAGCTTATATTCTGGGGGTGGGTTGTAGGTGGCAAATAATAAACTAAATAGGTAGAATATAGAGTGTTGGATAGTTATATGTGATATGAGAAAATAAAAAATAAGAGGATAGGTGTAAGAGGAGGGGTGGCAGTTTTCTGTAAGAGGATTAGGAAGGTCTACGGAGAAAGGTCATTGAATAAAAACTGGAGGGGGAGAGAAGTGTGGCTCGGGGAGGCTGGGGGGAGCGCTAGGCTCCCAGGGGTGGTGGGGAGTGGGCGGTCGGGGAGCAGAAGGAGGTAGGAGGGATGGGGGGCTCAGATCATTCAGGGCCTTGGTCGGCCACAGTGAGGACTTCAGCTTTTACTCAGTGAAATGGGAGTCATGGGGGTCTTTGAGCTGGAGAATTACATGATCTGTCTTACCATATACGCGGATCGATCGCCCTGTCCGCTCTGCTGAGAATGGATTGAAGTGGGGCAGCCCTGCGAGAGATGATGGTGGCTTGGATGAAGGTGGAAGCAACAGAGCTGGTAAGACGTGATTGGGTTCTGGATCCTTTCAGTGGAGCCAAAAGGATTTGTTGACACTTTGGAGAGAGGATTACAGAGAGGGTTCAATCGTGACTCCTAGGCATGTGGCTTGAGCAACTGAAGGATGCGGCTGCCATGACTAAGAAGAGGCAGACCATGGGAGGGGCCAATGGAGGAGGTGGAGAGGGTAAGAAGTTCAACTTCGGGGGTATTAGGTTTGAGATGCTTGTTGAAGAGGCAGCTTGAGATGCGCCCTCTTCACACCCAGGAATAGCAGTGTTCTCACCTTTCCCTCCTTACCTCATTCTTTCGTGTTCATGTGGGTTTTGCACTTGCTTAAATGCACTTTCCTTTTGGCCTCCACTTTACCTCTTATTGCATTGCATTGTAATTATTGCTTTATCTTTTCTCTTCCTTTCATCATACTGTCCTGCTACTCATCCTCAGCATAATGCCTGATACAAAATAATCAAGAAAAGTCTGTCAAATAATTCAAACCTATTGGGGCCATAACCTCCTATGTTCAGTTGTTAGATTTCTTGATATATGTTGCTATTTTTTTCTGTCCCACAAAAACAGCTGTTTGGCACACATTGTTTTAATCAATGTGAATTAAATTCTATTTTTGTTGGTGTGCTTTTTTTCATATTCCCTTGGGCATGAGATTTATCAAGCATGAGTAGTATCTGGCACACAGTCTCTAATAGCTTCCTTTTATTATTAGATCAATGACTGAATTCTTGAGAAAGGAACTATCTGGAAAGAGAATGCCCCAATTCCTTGAAAATGGTGCTAAAGAGAAGACATGGCAGTACAAACAATGAACAGTGAAGTTGCTTTGGGGGCACTTGAAGCCTTATTTATGGAAACTTGGAACCATTTTAAAGTATTTTTTCAGCAGCCAGTGAGTTAGTTATGATAGTTTGGCCTCTGAATATTGGATGCATTTATCGTGTCTTTCTTTAGTGTTTGGCATATTTTAAAAGAAACATGAAGTAAATAATTTTAACAAACAAATTCTCACCCACACCCCTCCACCTTCACCAGACCGCCAGTCCCTCTCTGCACTCAGTTAACAGCTATTTTCCTCATTTTTTTTCAGAACTAAGCCTTCATAATTTATATTTATGTCTATCCTTTTTTTTTTACATAAATGGGCCCCTACTGCGTTATCTTTTCTGTCACATAGTTTTCTTTCACTTAACATATCTTAAGCATGCTTAAAAAGTTATAGCATATAAAATAGCTAATACATATCAGTATACTTTTTTCTCGTTAATACCTCCATAACATCCCACTGTATAGATGGGCTATAACCTAATTTAAAACATCCTACTGTTGAGTATTCACGGTTAGACATTTGCTGTTGCAATAATAAATGCTACAGTGAACAACTTTGTGTATGTACACACATATATATATCTATATATACAGATACATTAGCATTAAGTACAATAGGTATTTGTATGTATACATATTAATATATATATTTGTATGTATATGTATATATGTGTATACATACACAAAGCTGTTCGTATACAGGCTTCATGCTAATTATCTGTAGGATACTTTTCAAAAGGGCAATTGCTGTTATAATTTTTGACATATAATTGACAAGTCTGAGAAACCCAGCAGGATACACTGGTGTCCACAAACACAGGCTGCACAAAATTTAATCAGGACCCAGTCTTCCATTATCAAAGCCTCATTAACCAAGCCATCCACACTCATTTCGAGATTGCTGGCTGGCCAAAAAGCAAGTAGCAGATGTTGACCTTGCAGAGGTTCACTTAATAGAGTTGAACTTGATTCAAATTCAGTCACTGCTTCCGCAGCTGTCGGGTGGGCCAGTAGTACTGCAGAGGTGAGGTCGTGGTGTGCACTGCCAGCTTGACGTGCAGGCGTGACTCACACCTTTCCCTTGAAAGGCTCCACTGTGTGTTTGATCCTGGGTGTAGTGGGGATGTGACTCACCCACTGACTCAGCCCCCCAGCGCCTCCCAGACCTGCTGATGGAACTTCCATGTGGGGCGTTAACTCCGTCCCACCCTGCTCTCCAGCAAGTTGGTAAAGACAGTTGCAGCCTAGGATGGCCTTTTGCTGGGCAGAATGCAGCTTGTCCTTGGGGTTCGCCATCCCCACCTCCTGCCCTCCACCCAACTACCCAGCTCCCTAAAGCCACTTTAAACGCAAAGGGGTCTTTTAAGTATAAACCAACAAGTGTGGATGGGTAATATTGTGACTACACATTTCAGTTCAGTCTATGTGCTTAATTACAGGGATATAATTTATCTGTAAATAAATCCGCCAGCGTAAGTGCAGTTTGAGCCTCATCCCTCCTAAGCAGGGAGATGGTAGCTTCACAGCCTGGGGGAGCGGAGCTCATGTTTTGGGTGGGTTCTTTGTCCTCTCCTAAATCCCCATGCTTCCCCTACCCCTTCCAGAGTCACTTCTGCACATGCTCTGGTTGACAGGGTTATGAATGGTACAAGATAAATTCCGTGCTACCAATTGTTGGTCTTTTGGTTTATTCTTTTGCTTTCTCCTACCTTTCAGGAGATGCCGCTGCTTCTCCCCCAATTTTCTGTTTTTCCTCATGCTCCTTGTGGTGTCAGCATCTGCATTAAGTCTATGTCTGATTTATGTTTGTTCAGATTTTTCTGCTCACAAGAGATTTTTCTGGGACTGGTTTTTTTCATAGTGGGAGAGGCTATTTCTCGACCATTCAGGAAACCTCATTAGTGGGTCAGGAAAGACCAGCTTTTAGGCACAATCATCAGAGAGAGTGCACCCTACACACACACACACACACACACACACACACACACACACACCATAAAACAAGCCTCTCTATGGTAAATACCATTTCTGCAATTTAAAGACCACTTGAGACTGGCAGAAAGGTCCCCTCAACACTTCCCTGAATCCTGCACTGCATCCTCAGGCCGTCCTGCCCTGTGGTTTGGGGTGTTAGCAGATGGGAGGGATGGAGCAGACGTGCTTGAGTAGAAGTGAAGCCGGAGGAAGCATGTTTGTTTCATCATCTGGGTAGAATGTTGTCACAGGTGGGGCTGGAAGAAGATGGCTGTGATCCTGTCCCTTGGGTGATGCTTATTCTGAGCCATGGCTTTAATTTTAGCTGCCTTTCCTAAATTCTTCCAAAATGACCAGTTAAAAGCACAATATACCATTTGCAGGAAGCATTTTTTATTTCAGCCTCACCTCTTCAATCCATGCTCTGAAAGTGTCACTTGTCAAGGAGAACCAAGGGCACAGATGTGCTACATCTCAACTCACTGCCACATGGAAGCTCAGTTTAGGGGAAGGAGATCTGAGCAGGAGACAGGATCTTAGAAGGAGACCCAGACTGTGGCCTTGAGGAGGTGAGTTAACCTCTCCTGTCCGCCACCCACCCTGCCCCAGGCTCAGTCATCTGAAGGCAGGAGGCCAGCTCAGGCCTCTCACAGCCCCTTCTATCTCTACGATCCAAGCACTTTGTTAATTTGTTATTGCGCTATTCCTCGCAAGAAAAAGAAAGAAGTACAAATAAGTGATTACCCAAGTCCCATGAGGTGAAGAAGATTACATTAATGGAAAATCTGCTGTAAGTCAAATGATGTAAGTCAGGCCAGATGACTGTCCAAGCCCTGGGATTCCTTGAGTACACTACTTTTACTCAGAAACAATGGCACAAGAGAATATGAGGTCATGTAAAATGTGCTCAGCACAGGGCCAAGAACACAGTCAGGCACCAAGAAGTGAGTGCTGCTATTAAAAATAATAATAGTTGTTAACTTTTTAAAAATTAATTAATTAATTAATATTTGACTGCATTGGGTCTTCATTGCTGGGACTTCGTTGCTGCACATGGGCTTTCTCTAGTTGCAGTGAGTGGGGGCTACCCTTCGTTGTGGTGCACGGGCTTCTCATTGCAGTGGCCTCCCTTGTGGAGCACGGGCTCTAGGCGCGCAGGCTTCAGTAGTTGTGGCACGCAGGCTCAGTAGTTGTGGCTCATGGGCTCTAGAACGCAGGCTCAGTAGTTGTGTGGCTTAGTTGCTCTGTGGCATGTGGGATCTTCCCGGACCAGGGCTCGAACCCGTGTCCCCTGCATTTGCAGGCAGATTTTCAACCGCTGTGCCACCAGGGAAGTCCCCGTTGTTAACTTTTTATAGAAAGTTCCTAATGTGATGTCATAGTCACGTATATTATCTGTCTATATAGTTTCCACTGAGCAAACAAGAATATACTTTTAATTTAATATTGTATAGTATCTCTCCATGGAACATGCCTCATTTGAACTCCTAAATCATGGACTAATTTTACTACAAAAAATAAAAAGTTTAGGAACACATTTACTCAGGAGAACAGGACAGTCTAATAAGAAGAGTATGAGCTTTGGGGCTGTCTGGAGTTCTTCTTGGCTGCAAAAATTAAGGACCTTGTATTTAGACATGGTGCTGCCTTTGAAATAGACACGTTCTGGAATCCTGGGGTGTTATTCGGCACGCAAAGCCTCAGCTTGCTCCTGACCTAATGCAGGGCATCTGCCTGTGAGACGCATGACCAAATCCACCCGTGCACCCTTCACCAGGTGAGATGCATAATCAAATCTGAAAATGAACAACCACCCTCACCAGGTGGTTGATCTACAACGTCAAAGGATGTGAAGGTCTTGGCTTGGTTTGTGCCTCAACCCAGAGGTGTAGGACACTGACTTTGATCCCGACTCTTCAGAAGCGAGATGCTTTCCATCTTGCTGGTCTCTCCCAGTCTGCCCAGCACCGTATAGCTACCACCTCCCTGCCAAAGTGACCTGCCAGCGTCAGGCTTGGCCCAGGTGAGGATGCTTGCAGTCCACTTGGAGCTCTGTACTCAAGCAGGCGGGCTCTGGAGCTGGTTCCCTGCCCCGGGCCTGTGGTGCAGGCTACAGGGGGCAGAGCTGATGCTTCTGTGATGCTCGTGGAGGCGAGAGCCACGGGGCCCTCCTCAGTCCTCACCCAGGGGGAGTCTGTCTGTCCTGCCTTGTCCTGGGCGTTCACTTTGGCCACATGAGACCATCACCAGCTCACCCAGTACCTGCTAGTCCCTTCCTCCAGGGCAGGTACCATTGCTGTAAGAGCTCCTATCTTCCCAGTGTCTGTCCTTGACCCCCAAAGGCTGGTCCTTGAGCCAACTCTCTGATTCTGAGAACCACGGCTCCCTCATGGCCCCAGGAGCCCCCCAAGGTGGATCCCCTTCTGAACTAAACTTCTGGACTTGTGATTCAGGCCCTCCCCGACAGCTCTGCATGGTCTGGCCCCAGCGCCCTCTGTACACACTCCTCCTTACCCTCTGCCCTCACTCCAGGCCCACTGGTCTTCCTCCTCATCCCACGGGGACCTGTTAAACTTGATCCTCATTTTGATCCTTTGCAGTAGCTGAGCCTCTGTCCTATGTGCTCTCCCACCTAATGTTACATGAGTTGCTCCTTCTTATCGTGCAGATCTCAGCTCATATGTCACTTTTTCAAAAAGACCTTCCCTGATGACCCCAGTCTCTTTCTCATCATCCTTTTAAAAATCTTTCCAGAGCGTTTACCAGTAACTGACACTTTCATATTTTCATTATCGTGTGTGTCTTTGTCTGTCTCTGGCCTTACAATGTAAGCTCCATGAGAGCAGGACGTCACCTGCTCAGCCTGTGCTACATCCCAGCACCTGGGACATGTCTTGGCATGTGCAGCTGCTCAGCAAACGCTTAGGAAATGAATGAGTGTTAACCCCACCCCGGGTGGAGGGAGGCCAGAGACCCCCCACCCTGCTCATCCCTTCTTTGGCTGCCGCATGGCCACCTCAGCTCACAGCCCCTACCCCACCGGGCCTGCCTAACACCTGCAGGTTTAGGCTGCACAGTGTAAAAAGATGTCCTGCATTTTGTCACAAAAGCACCACTGTTCTCCTTTTTAAAACAAAATTCAAACACAGCAATGAAAGATCGAGACTTATACTATATATTCATTTCTTCAACACATGGTTAAAATTTTCCTTTCTAACTTTTAAAAGTTGGTTTAGGGCTTCCCTGGTGGTGCAGTGGTTGAGAGTCCGCCTGCCAATGCAGGGGACGCGGGTTCGTGCCCCGGTCCAGGAGGATCCCGCATGCCGCGGAGCGGCTGGGCACGTGAGCCATGGACGCTGAGCCTGCGCGTCCGGAGCCTGTGCTCCGCAACGGGAGAGGCCACAACAGTGAGAGGCCCGCGTACCGCAAAAAAAAAAAAAAAATTTGGTTTACCACGAATAAAGCGAAATCACATTCCAGGGCATCCTCCATACTCTCCCTCTCTGCCCGCCCCCACTCCCTTGGCAGAGCCTGAGGGCCCCCATGTAGCGTGGAGCTGGAGCAGAGACACAGGGAGAATAGCTGGGGGGTCAGGCGGAGGCACTGCTCACCCAGCGGGATGGGCTCCGAGCGAGTGTGCCAGGCTAGGTGCAAATGCTGGGAAACTGAGAACCGTTCCCCATGACGGAGGTAATGGATGACAAGCTGGGTTGGCCTGAACCAGTGAGAGAAACTGCACGGCCCCACTTGAATGAGAGGCTTAGCTGAGAACTGCTTGAAAACAGGCTGGAAGGCCAGGCTGCCAGGCTGCCCTCAGGGGCGTCGAATCTCACATGGATGCTCCAACCATACAGCTCACAAACCCAGGACCACCCTGGCCTGGAGTAGGGAGTAAGGTGTAGACAGTGCATAGAGAGTGTTAAGGGGAACCAGAAACTAGATTCAGGAACCTTCAGATGAAATCCAACGCATCTACTGAAGTCCTATCTGTAATTCTAATTCCTAACAATGGTATAAACTTTGCACCCTATGGGGCATTTTCTCTACATTACCTTGTTGATCCTTATAACAATCTCATATAGAAGGCAGAACAAATAATACCATCCTTACAGTCGAGAAAATGGAAACTCTGAGTGGTTAAGAAATTGACCACAATGTCATAGGTGTTGTCAGATTCTCTTGTGGGTTCAGTAGGTTCAACTGAGTCTAAGAAACCACTTTCCCTAAGATTTAACTTTGAATAACTTATATTAGCCTAAAGACCTTGCCATTAAAATGGTAATTATTCATTTTATAAAAAGAATCTTAATGTATCAAAAGAATATATGACTTGTTTAAATAACAAACTCCTTTAAATGTATGCTAAAATATTTTAAAATATCTTTACTGATGTATGTGCACTGGTGCATTTAAATGATCAGATTTATTGCATAAATTAAATAGGCAAACTAGAATATGTAAGGAGTTCCTATAAGTCAATAAGACAAAGCAAACAAAATAAAAATGGACAAAAACTTTTACCAGGTGAGTCATGGAAAAGGAGGCCCAGAAGCCACACAAATACCTGCTTGAGAGAGAAAGCTAGTCCTCCTCCCCCCTTCCTCCTGGACACATAGCTGCCCAGCCAGGGACCATGACTCCCAGCACCGCCTAAGGATGAGCCTAACTTTTGCCAATGGAACGTGAGTTGAAGGAGTGTGTGCAGCTTCTGCCTCATTTGCCTATAAGACAATTGCTTTCTCAGAAACTATCTAATTTTTTTCCAAAAGTTAGTGTGTGGCAACTACCCAACTTCAACCATGGGGACGAGGAGGATGACCTAAGGGATGGCAGTGTGACAAAGGGAAGGATCCCTGAATACCAGCCTGACTGCCCAACGTAAGGTGGTTATGCAAGAGAGAACTACTATACCTGGGGCCTCTTTGTTACATCAGCTTAGCTTTACCCTAACTAATACAATGTTCAACCTAACTAGTAATTGGGAAATTCAGGTTAAAATGAGATGTCATCTCATGCCCTAAGGATGACAACATTTTAAAAGTCTGATGATACTAAAAATCAGCAAGACTATGGGAAATGAGAAACCTGCATATAGTTCTGCCAGGAGTGTAAATTGGTATAACCACTTGGAGAACAATTTGTCAATATTACTGAAGTAGAAATGAGCTCCGTACAATCTGTTCACTTCACTTCTAGGGACAGTAAACTTGCATACGGAGACTGTCTGTAGGGTGATTCCAACATCACTTTTATTAGCAAAATTGAAAGCAACCTGAAAGTCCATTAATAAGGGGATAGATAAATAAGTTGTGCTATTTTCACATAATTGAGCACAATCAGCACTTAAAATGGATGCACTGCCTCTACATGCATCAATATGAATAAATTTCAAAAACATAATATTGAAGAGAAAAGAAAGTTGAAGAATATGTACAATATGACAGCACTAGGTAAAATTCAGAGTAGGCAAAGCATAACGATGTATTGCTTTGACTACATATATGTGTGGTAAAAGTATAAACGTGTAATCTGGAAGAATACATACCAGATTCTTGAGACGGTTGTCTCTGGGGAAGGAAGGTAAGATGGATCTGTGGAGAGAAACAAGGAGGGTTTCAACATTATTCACAATGTTTTATTTCTTTTGTGAAAAAGATATCATGCGAAAATTGTTAACATTTTTTAATTATGGCTGTTGGGTCCGCTCAGTGGTGAGCTACAGCTGGATCACCCCGGGAAGGGTAGATTGTGTGCAGATCCTCCCAGCTCCCCATTCAGTGGTATCACCGTGATAGCCAGAAGTATTCACACCAATTCACAGAAATCAGCAAGTCCTGCAAATCACAGCTTTGTTTTCCTCTTGAGAGTTAGTTGTTAACATTGACCACTGGGTACCTACTAAATTAATCTTGGAACTTTAAAATATTTTTTAAACTTTTCAAAATATAAAAATTAAAATTCTACATCTAATTTTTCAGGATTATGCGTTTTGCACAAAGCACCCTGAAGGTGTGTCTTGCTGGTGGTGAAAAAATAAAGCATCTCTCAGAAAGAGCCAACCAAAGGTCAGGCTTTTGAGAAAACCTGGTTCATTTGGGTTGGGAGAAAACTTTGGACCTTCTACTTATTACACATTTTCAACGGCTAATGTCTTCAAGTCATTTATGACATTCCCTATGTGATAAGAAGCTTCCTCCCTCTTTTCTAAGAAGAAAACATCTTTCACAGCTGCTAGAATGCCAACATTTACCTCTAAACTCCAGGCATCGACACAAGTTTGAATCCTACTTCTGTAAAAATAAATCTGGTTTAAAGGGTTTACAATGTGGCCTTGAGACTCAAGCTGGTTTGAGCCAGCCTCTGCGTCCATCACCTCGGGAAATGGGAATCACATCCTCTGAACCCCACATCGGGACAAGTGGCCACATAAGGAGGGAGGACTGCGGGAAGGGTGTTTGACTTCAGTTCTGTCATTAAGATTTTTTAAAATAATTTTCCATTTTTGTTATTAAAAGGTAAAACATTAAATGTAGAAAATAAAATCATCCATTCATAATTTCATGACCTAGAGATAACAACCGTTAATAGTTCAAAAATAACTTTTCAGATTATTTTGTCTATTTACTTTTTTTTCTAAAATAATATTAAACTATATACACTGCTTTAACTGGCCTTTTTTAAAAACTAATTTGTTTATTTTTGGCTGTGTTGTTTCTGTGCAAGGGCTTTCACTAGTTGCGGAAAGCTGGGGCCACTCTTCATCACGGTGCACGGACCTCTCACTGTCGCAGCCTCTCTTGTTGCGGAGCACAGGCTCCAGATGCACAGGCTCAGTAGTTGTGGCTCACTGGCCTAGCTGCTCCGCGGCATGTGGGATCCTCGAACCCGTGTCCCCTGCATTGGCAGGCAGATTCTCAACCACTGCGCCACCAGGGAAGCCCTAACTAGCCTTTTTCACTTAAGACTCTATCATTAACTTATTTCCATGTCATTAAATTTTTTTCAGATTTTTTTATAGCTATATAGCATTATATAACTGTAATCAAATTTATTTCACCCATTCTCCCATTGTTAAATATTTGGATCATTTGTTATTCTTCCATATAAATAAGCATAGTTTTAAAAAAATGAGTGAAAAAGAAAAATTAACAAAATTCATCTTCACTTCCATAGCTGATGACTTGGGGCAAGGTAATTAACTTTTCCTGAATCAGTTCATTTTTCTCTAAAATAACGGTGTTAATTCCCAAGTCGTAGAGTCATGGCTGCTGCATTTCCTGACTCTACAGAGGTTTTCCTGCTGTGTGTCCAACCTTGTCAGCTACTGAACTATTCTGACTGAGGTTGGTTGGCTGACTCATCAGCTAGGGGGGCCCAGAAGGGGAGGAGAAGGCTCAGGGTTTGGTGAGCTGGGTGCTCAGGGAGACTTGACTCCATCTTCACCCTATTACCCTCACCTCTGGGCCTCCGTGAAGGAAGGACTTCTTGTCACTGCTGAGTACTCTCAGCAGATGGCCTTCAGCTGCCAGCCGTCCACGGATTACTCGGTTGCAAAGAGCTACCTCATTCAAGGTCAAGCCTTTCCCAGGGCAGCCCATACCCAGTGACTGACAGGTGGGTGCATGAACAGCCAACCATCTGGCCCAACCCAGGACAGCTCGGACAGGTGATGTTCGCTCCAAAGCTCCCTGGGCGGGGGGCAGGGGGTGGGGGGTAGAGGCTGTTGAGGCTTGGTTGCCCTCCTTCTGCAGGCACTGAGCACATTCCCCAGTGAACACCCAGTCTGCTTCCTGGAGAACCCACCCCATGAAACTGGTACCAGGACGGGGGTGACAAAAATAATGTGGGGTTTGGAACTGGTTCACTTGCTACCTGACTTACCTCTCACTGGTGCTGAGTCAAGCACGAATAGCCCCTGCCACAAAGTGGCTCTTGGTAGTAGGTTGACGAGTGTCCCCAGAGATTCACGTCCACCCAGAACCTCAGAATAGGACCTTACTTGGAAATAGGGTCTTTGCAGATGTAATTAGCTAAGGACCTCAAAATAAGATTTAGGATTGGCCTTAAAGCCAATGATGGCATCCTTGCCAAGGGGAAGCGGGGAAACCTACAGACAGAGAGACATAGGGAAGAAGGCGTGTGAAGATGGAGGCAGAGACTGGAGCTATGTAGCCACAGCCAAGGAGCGCCAGGAGCACCAGAAACGGGAAGAGGCAAGGAGAGTTCTCCCCTCGGGGCTTCAGAGGGAGCCCACTCTGCTGACTCCTTGATTTCAGACTTCTGGTCCCCAGTACCAGGAGACAACATATGACTGTTGTTTAAGCCACCCAGTTTGTCAGGGCTGCCCAGGGAAACTAATGCCCAGTCTAGTCGTTAAAACTTTTGCCAGTGACCAGTTGAGAGGGTGGAAGGAAATGCTCGTGTAAAGTGCCAGATGTGTGAAAAGTTTGGAGGAAACAGCGACTCTAATGACAATGGAATTCAACTGGTATTACTATGGCAAAGTCGACACTCGTCATGAAAACCTGCGAGTGATTTACGGTGATGGAGAGTCAATGTGGAAGCCAGAGACCCTCCTTAAAGAGCAACGAGGGTCTCACCTCCCAGAGGGAGAAGGCAGAGAAGGCAGAGACCACCAGGCTCAGGACCTGTCAGAACAGCAGAACCAAAGAAGGAAAAGTGTCCAGCCAAGGACCTCTGGGTTGGTTTCAGCTCCCCCTTCCGTCTTGAAACTCCTAATTCCCCAAACCCTCGGGGCCTGCAGAAGCAAGCCACCCTCCCTATAAAGAGCGGCCCTCCTGCCCGCTCACCGCCGCCCTGCAGGCAGTGCAAAGACCTCCACCCACAAGACACATGTCCCATAAGGACCTGCTCCCACCCATCTCTTGACCCTAGTCCTATAACTGGGGTTAAGCTTCAGCATAACTCAGACCTGAGGATACAGCATGAGCCTGCGTGCCTCACTCTTCTGAGGTTTCACTGGACCACAGCTCTCGGGAGTGGCCCCGGAGAGACTCCCTACAAACCTCCCTTTCGGCACTGTCTCTGACTCAGGACATGATCTGGGAAACTCTACCTAAGATAGTAAGCACTGCCGTCGTCCATGGAGTCTGGCTACTCGCATACAACTTCATGTTTTTAAATAAGTTTCTATGTATTAAAAAAGGAAATTGGGAAGAAAGGGTGGTGAAACTGACACCCATGAATCCGCCAGCAGATGGACAGCTCCAAGAGCCCCGTAACTGGCGCCTCCATACTCTGTGCTACAGGTCAGTTTATCAGACAATTGAAGAACACCTGACCTATAAAAGCTCTGTGTGCACTTACAGTTGCTGATTGAAAGCCTGCTTGACACTAAAAGCAGGCTTTGCACACCAAAGCCTTCTTGCATGTGGGAAACAAAGGGGTCTCAGTAGAGTTCAGGTTTACAAAGGCACATTCGTGCTTGGAGATTTATAGGTTTAGTTTTTTCAATTAGGTCATCTCATCTCTAGGTTGTAGACCAGGAGCACTGAGAACACGCAGGTAAGGTCCTGGAACATTTATTGAGATTGATGACAATTTCTCGGGTACCTGGGAACCACTCCAAGGGAGGAACTGGATTTAAAGTCCAGGCGACAAATAAACAAACAAACAAACAAAAACCTCTGATTTGGGGACTTCCCTGGCGGTCCAGTGGTTAAGACTCTGCACTTCCAAGGCAGGGGACACAAGTTCAGTCCCTGGTCAGGGAACTAAGATCCCACATGCCGCACAGCATGGCCAAAAAATAAAAAATAAATAAATAAATTGGACCTCATCAAAATTTAAATAAATAAAGTCCAGGCGACATGCACTGTGCTGTCCCCAGTAAGACTATCTGGGACTGGATGGAGAGAGTTAAATAATTTCTTAACACATCAGAAAGCAAATTCTGATGGTGATATGACCCTGAGGAGAGCTAGCAGTGATGCTTCTACTTTAAGCTGAAAGGCTCTGGCGGCCTTGAAGTCCAGTTAAGGACGCACAGAGGTACTGGCACAAAAGAAGCTTAAGAGTTCAGGCAGGGGCTTCCCTGGTGGCGCAGTGGTCGGGAGTCTGCCTGCTGATGCAGGGGACGGGGGTTCGTGCCCCGGTCCGGGAAGATCCCACATGCCGCGGATCGGCTGGGCCCGTGAGCCAATGGCCGCTGAGCCTGCGCGTCCGGAGCCTGTGCTCCGCAACGGGAGAGGCCACAACAGTGAGAGGCCCGCGTACCGCAAAAAAAAAAAAAAAAAAAAAAAAAAAAGAGTTCAGGCAAAAGGGCTTTGTTCTGTGAAACCACCAAGAAGGTTAAATAAACGACCCAGAGAATGGGAGAAAATAATTGCAAATGCCTTATCTGATGTGGGATAGGTGTTAAGAATATACAAAGAACTTTTGGAACTCAATAATGAAGAAATAAACAACCTAATTAAAAATGAAGAGGGGCTTCCCTGGTGGCGCAGTGGTTGAGAGTCCGCCTGCCGATGCAGGGGACGGGGGTTCGTGCCCCGGTCTGGGAGGATCCCACATGCCGCGGAGTGGCTGGACCCGTGAGCCATGGCCGCTGAGCCTGCGCATCCGGAGCCTGTGCTCCGCGGCAGGAGAGGCCACGACAGTGGGAGGCCCGCGTACCGCAAAACAAACAAACAAACAAATCTGTGTGTATGTACATAATTGTAAATAAGCACTTTAAATGGTTTTTTTTTTAAGTGAGGAGTCTTTGAATAGATATTTCTCCAAAGGAGATATACAAATGGCCAATAAAGATGTTCTACATCATTAGCCATTAAGAAAATGCAAATCAAAACCATTAAGGATGCTAGGATCAAGAAAGATAATTACAAATGTCAGTGAGGATGGGAGAAATTGGGAGTCCTGTACATTGCTGACGAAAACGTAAAATGGTGCAGCTGTTCAGGAAAACAGTTTGCAGTTCGTCAAAAGGTTAAACATAGGGTTACCACACGACCCAGCAATCCCCTCCTTGGTATATAATCAAGAGACATGAGGGACTTCCCTGGTGGTCCAGTGGCTGGGACTTCATCTTCCAATGCAGGGGGTGCGGATTCGATCCCTGGTCGGTGAGCTAGGATCCCATATGCCTCTCCGCCAAAAAACCAAAACATAAAACAGTAGCAATATTGTAACAAATTCAATAAAGACTTTAAAAATGGTTTAAAAAAAAAAGAGAAATGAAAGTGTATGTCTACACAAAAACGTATACACAATGTTCATAGTAGTCCCAAAGTGAAAACAACCTAAATATCCATCATCCAATGAATGGATAAGCAACATGTGGTCCATCCATACAAAGGAATATTATTCAGCCACAAAAAAATTATGAAGTACTGATACATGCTACAGCACCCGTGAGCCTTGAAAACATATGCTAGGTGAAAGAAGGCAGTCGCAAAAGACAACATATCATACGATTCCATTTCTAGGAAATTTCCAGAATGGGCAAATCTAATGAGACAGAAAGTGGATTAGTGGTTGCCTCGGGCTGGGGGATGGTTCATAGGGAGAGACTGTTAATGGGTACAGGGGTTCTTTCTGAGGTGACAGAAATGTCCTAAATTTAGACAGTAATGATGCTTGCACAATTCTTTCAATATGTTAAAGTCATTGAATTGAATTGTACACTTTAAATGGGTGGATTTTATGGCATATGAATTATATCTCAATAAAGATATTGAAAAAATTTAATGGACTTCATTCCATTAAGACTGCCCTATCCATTTCTTCTGTGAGGAGAAAAGGAGCTATTGAATCTTAGTCTCCCGGGAAAGTCTGCATGTCATTCTACAGCTGAAGTTTTACTTCCTCAGTGTATATTTTCCATGCAGGCTAGAACTATATATGTATGACAACTGCCCAATCAGAAAATTTACAAGGATGGGAAATTAATGTGAAAAATCCTTTTCAGGGCTGTTGCTTGGCTCAGTGGTACCTTTGCTGCAGCAGGAATATCCCCTATGGATCTGCTTCTTTTTTTTTTTTTTTTTTTTTTTTTTTTTTTTTTTTTTTTTGCGGTACGCGGGCCTCTCACTGTTGTGGCCTCTCCCGTTGCGGAGCACAGGCTCCGGATGCGCAGGCTCAGCGGCCATGGCTCACGGGCCCAGCCGCTCCGCGGCATATGGGATCCTCCCAGACCGGGGCACGAACCCGTATCCCCTGCATCGGCAGGCGGACTCTCAACCACTGCGCCACCAGGGAGGCCCAGGATCTGCTTCTTTTCCATTCTATATTCCTCATGTCTTTGTGGTGGGTTACATTATGTTTCAGTAGATATTCCCTCTCACCTCCAGGTCTGTCCTACCTCACCCCTCCCCCACGCCAGGAGATGTGCATTTCCCAGGGAAGTTGGGTTTGGCTGGGTGGGTCGCTTTGGCTAATTAAGTGAGGGGAGCAGTGGCTCCTGCTTATCCCAAGTGGATGCTGGAAAACGCCTTGAGAGAATTCCCACCAGCCCTCTGATAACTACCACCGTGGGAAGTGAGCATACAAGATAGTGTCTCCCTCAGTATGAGTCCCAGATGGAGGATATGGGCCAGAATAGAAGCTACCCGACTGCCCATGACCGCAAGGGAGAAATAAGTGCTGCAAGCTGCTGACATTTTCTTTACGCAGCGTTATCATAGTGAAAGCTGACGGATACAACCATCACTTTATTCATTCAGAAAACATATTTGGAGCACTGCCATGCATTCGATTTCATGGTTATTCTTTAAGGAATAAGACAATCTCTTCTATTCTCAGGTACCTTTCCGTCTAGAAGGTAAAATAGGAAAAGACACAAATAAAATACAAAATATGTGGTGAGTGACACAAGAAATATAAAATGTAAGAGCTGTAGAGCAGAAAGAGATTATTTCTGACTCAGAGGAATCACAGAACTTCTTTAAAGAGGTGACATTTCCATAATCAGTTATTTTAGGAAATGAAAACCCAATAGTATATAGATTGTTCTCACCCGGTGCCACTGTAGACAGAGGACAGCTGGAGAGCTCCTACTTTCCCCACAGGCGCCTTCTGCCCTGGCTACAACGTAGACAAGCCTCTGGGGCTGATGTCGCCCTTCAGAGCAGGAGGAAGGGGTCAGGGAAATCATAAAGTGACTGGGAAAGCCCTGCGGTGATAGTTTTAGTTGAAACTGACTAGATTTTCTAGATTCAGGAAGGATGCGGGCTTAGGTAGACTTGAGCTTTAATTATAGGAAAATACAGGCAGTTAGGTTTCTGTGCCCCTGAATGTCACACACTGCACACAGGAAGGGAGCAGCTCTTCCAAATGAGGCCATAATCTCAGAGAGCCAGATGCTTGGGTTCTTGCCCAGATGTCTTGTTCCTTTAGGTCACTGATCCATTTTATTCCATTTGCTAAAATAAAGTCTGATGAATTTTCCATATATTGTGCTGTGACCAAGAGCCAAGAAGAAACATCAAACCCTAAAGAAAAATCAACACGCTTGCTTTTCTCTATACTGAAGGCATGCTTTGGAAATGAGGAAGTCCCTCCCAAATGTTTCTATTAAAACAGCCCTACCCCCACACTCCACTTTTTTTTTTTAAGTACATTTGTAATAAAGAAAACCTGAATGTACCTTTAACACAATGTACTAAAACAGACCACACACACGCTGAAAGACTCAAAACCATGGTGGAAATGACACAGGCATTTTTGACAGTCTGGATTTTAACTTTTACTTCGGTACATTGTTATGAAGTCACAATAATAGGAAAATATGTTCTCCAGTTTCTTTCAGTCAATTTTAGGATAATCTCTAGGTCTCCAGAAGGGTCAGTACAATCTCCTGCAACTGATTTTGGCATCTCCAACAGCACCAGTGGGGAGCCCTGGGGTGGCCCTGGGTCTACTCCTGGCTCTACCGGGAATTCCCCTGAGGCTCGGGCAAGTCCCTTCCGGCCTCTGGAGCTCATTTCCTCGTCCTTGAAATGCACGGGCCTCTAGATAATCTTTAGGCCCTTTCCAGCTGCCACTCTTTGATTTCACTTTTTTTTTTTATGAAACTTTTAGATTCGTAGCTTGACGACCGAATCCTTTAGAATTAAAAATATTTTTCTCCTAATAACATATGTTTTGTTCAAAGTCCATTGGAGCTAATTTTATTCATCTTCCTACGAGTTGATTCAGAATTTATCTTTGTAGTTACACACACACAAAGGGGGTGTTAATGCTGGAAGGACCACATCATCTTCTGCAGACTTGCCTCTTAGATCAGTTAACTCTGCCCCGTAGATTACAAGTGACTGTGGGTCACTCAGAGAAGAGAGAGTTAGCAGGCTTTTCCGTCAGGAAGAGAAGCAATAATATTTCAGCAGAGACTGCTCAGTACAAACCACTGCCTAGTCCTTTTATTCCCATGGAGCTTTATTGGCAGATTCAAAGGTAGAGCTGAGTTTGGGGCAGGTAACAGTATTGGTAGTTTGCATTCAAGCACAATTTTTGTGAGTACTTATTATGTGCCAGACACTGTCCTGAAAACTTCCCATGAGTCAATTAACCCTCAAAATAACCTCACAAGGTAATATTCTTACAGATGAAAATACAGACACAGACAGGATAGGTAACTTGTGTAAGGTCTCAGGGTAAGCGGCAGGGTCAGGATTTGAATCTAGACAGAGCCCAGCCCAATGGACTGGACAAAGTCTGTCCCTGGAGCTCAAGGGCAAACTTGGAGACCAACTCAAACCTCGGGGCGAATGTTTGGAATTGGGGGGGTGGGGATGGAGTTTACTGTATTTAACCTACTTTCTTTCTCTGCCTTGAGGGGATTTAAATTGCTGCCACATGAATGTCAAAGGGAAAAGAAAATATTAGCATTTAAATTCTGACATTCAAAGTAGGATTTTTTGGTTACAAGACAGGCTTGATATGACATGAAGGGAATGAAGCTGTATTAGTGCCTGGCTGGCTGTCCGGCCCAGAGTCCACATGGGGGTGGGAGACAGCCCACCAGGAAGAATCGAGGACAGCCCCCTTTCTCCTCCCAAGGGTAGTCGTGGTGGGGGGATGACACGGCCCACAGAGGCAGCTGTGTGCTTGATAGAACTTGGAAACCTGAATCGGGGGCAGGAGGGGTTCGGTGTCTCCGTCCCAGCATTGATCAAAGGGCAGAGAGAGTGTCTAGTTTGGGAAGCTAAGCTTCCCGCCCGTCTCCTGTGGGGGGATGGTGAGTTGAGAGCAAGCTCACAGCAGAAGAGCTGGGGGTAGACCCTGGAACAGGGGACAGGATGGAAGACGGAACAGAGGTTTGGAAAGTCCACAGCTGGTGGGGTTAAGTCACGGGAAGAGGCACTAGGTCTTCCTGAGCTGAGAGACAGTGAGGCTAGTGGGAGCAGCCCCCCAGGGCACGAGGGAGAGCCCCTATCAGCTGGGATAACAGAGAGCATGGCCTGGATCGGAGGCCCCTGAGCTCCCCCATCAGAGGCAGGACGTTCCCCTCTCTCGCAGAGGAGCTGGATGGGGTTTGGAGAACTTCAGGTCAGAGCCTAAGCAACTGCCCCCCAAACAGCATTATCAATGGGCTGTTTAAATTACTGGATCACACTCGGTCTACAAAGCGAGGGGTACAGGTGGCCAGCTCATGAGGAAGTCCAGGAAAATCTATAAACAAATGAAAGAAACTGCACTTCATCTGCCTTACTGAGGTATGGCAGTCTTTGTTTTTGAACCGTGCACTGCACGTAAACAGGTAACCACGAGGAAGCGTGGGAAGCTTTGGGGGAGAGTGACAAGCCGTGCTCGCTGCCATGTCAGACCCTGCCCCAGCGCTGAGCAGCCGGTAACTCCTTTAAGGCTTAGACATTCCCATGAGGTGGTGCTATTTTTACCCTCATTTTGCAGGTGAGGAAACTGAGACACAAAGGTGAAGCAACAGGGTCAAGATCACACAGCCGATCAGTGGCGGGGCTGGGACTGAGCGCAGACAGTCCGGCTCCCAAGTCCAGGCTGTCACCCTCTGGTTACGCTGTGCGGATACAAAGTGTGACAAGCACACGGAGAAGACACGCCCCACTCTGCCCGCTGCAGAGCAGGATTCTTAGAGGACGTGCCGTGGGGTTGGCCTTGAGGTGGAGAAGGGAAGCAAGGCGGGTGGAAACAGGAAAAGAGGAGGCACAGAATCCTGAAGGAACCTGCATTCAGGGAACGGCAGTGCAACAGACCCCTTAACGTGCCAAAGGGATAAGTCCAGACGCCTCTAGCATATCTGCTTGTGAATATTGTATTAGTTGCTGCACAATGGTAGGCTTTATACTCAAGGTTTCTTCTTCTTCTGACCAAGAACCAAAACTTCCTGAAACCTGCACACTTTGACTTCACTTTCATTACCATGCTGCTTTCTTTCTTTCTTGATCCCTTTGCATAAAGAAACAGTTTTTACTGCTTTGTGAGAACGCTTAACAATGAGTATGAAGCAGTGAAGCATGGCTACCTGGGATGTTAGCATCAGGCAGGCTCGCTCACCAGCTGAATGACTATGATCCAGATTCAATCCTCAGCAGAGCAGCCAGCCCCGAGCAGTCAACACCGGGAAACTGAAACACAGAACCGCAGGAGCCCACTGTGTCCTGCTGAAAGGCCTCACATCCCCAGCTCGCCACAAGCCAGGAACCTGGGGACAAACGGGACCCGAGAAGGACTCTCGGAACGTGGACATTCTCTCAACCTAGGAACTATTCTGGAGAGTCTTTCTGTCTTAGAGTATTTTTCTGTTTATTGCCCAGTTGTATTTCTTATTTTGTGAATTTTCAGTGTACATATTTTGTCTTTTTTAAAATTGAATATTCATCTTTTAAAACACTTTTTAATATTCTTAGAATATTAACCAATATACGTTTTGCTCAGTTTGTTATTAACCTCTTACATTTCAAAAAAGTATGTTTTATATTTAAAAGTTTTTGAAATTCATGTTGTTAAATCACCTTATGTTTTCTTCATTTGTTTATATAACTAAAAAGTTCTTTCTATCCTAGTTCAGAAAAGCAGCCTTATATTTTTTTATATCTGCTTCCTGGCTCCGTTACAGCTTAGAGGTTAAGAGCCCAGGTTCTGAGTCCAGTGAAGGTGAAGTTGAATCCTGGTTCTACCCTTCACTGGCTGTGAGAATTTCCCTTCCTTCTGTTTCCTCACTTATAAGCCAGGCACTCAACGATGCAGTGAGAGAAGTACACTCCCAATATGCAGATGGGAAAACTGATAGTTAGAGAGGGGAAATAGCTTGTGCAGAGCTACTTGGTAAATGGAGCTGGAATTGGACACCAGTTCTCCTGTACTCTTACCAATTACACTTATGCTGTACCGATTTACATGGAACATAATTGTTTTACTTTTATTATATTATAGAAGAAGTTTTGCTAGCATTCTATTTGAGATGTTTGCATCTATCGTCAAAGGTGAGGCTGTGGTGCAGTTTTCCTAATGGACATGTTTCCTAACCGTGGTGTTTGAGCTACATTTAGGTTCTGCCTCTGTCTTCTGAGGCCTCAGGTATCATATTTGATTGGCCTGCTTCAAACAGGCTTGTACACAGTGCCTCTAGCGGGACCTACAAAGGACAGGGGGCTTCACAACGACTAGAACAGATCTTCGGTTTAGTTAAAGGCTCTTAGTATGTTTTTCTCTGCATCAGGAATGAAATAAATGTGTGTAACCAGGTGATAAGAAGATACCACTCCCCCAGGGCTCCTTGAAGCAAGACCTGTCTGGAGATGGTGTGGGTTCATTCAGAGCCTGTTTCCAAGTTTTCATTTAATTTGATTAGAAACAGCTGGAAGATCAGAATGACTGCGTAACCTCTCCAGTGATGCAGAGGGAAAGAATGTTCAAGTGACAGAACCGCAAGTCACCACCCTGGCTTGACTCACACGTGGAAAAATTGCATTAACTAAGTTACAAGCCCCAAGCTTCTCATCCTTTCAGTGTTCATTTTTACGTCTGTTCAAATTAATATTACCCCATGCTGCCAATTCCTGTCACAGTGCTGATTATTACATAACTAACATCCTTTTTATCTTTACAAAGGGTTTTTTAAAAAATATGCATATCAATATAAAATTGTTAACAATCAAAACCAATTATTTCCATTATTCAGTCATGAGCAGAGGGGAGAGGAGTTTCTCCAGATAATACAGGGCTTGGTGTTGACCCAGCCCTGAGAAATGTGCTCGCGGTGCGGCAGAGTCTGGTTCTGCTGCTGAAGGTTCAGCCTCCTTCGTCTGTACCGCAGTCAGTGGCTTGTGAACCCTGCACCGAGGCCAGGCTCCATCCCCTCCCTGGAGACACCCCTCCCAGGCAGTGGTCCAAACTGTCCTCAGATCCTTAATCAAACCTACTACTGGACTAGCAGAGAAGTTGAGAGAATTCTTTGCTAATCTTTTCTAATCTTCACTTGCATAGTGTAAATAATTAAATCAAAATGCTGAGAGTGTCAACCTCACAAGCCATTCTCAGAATAAACAGTAAAACTTCTACATAGTGTTTTAAATAAATCAAGTTACCTTTAAATGATGAACACATTTAAAGTTGCCTAAAATGTGAAATACAGAAAAGGAAGGTGGTAACAGAGATAGAAAAGGTGATTCATAATCTCGCCACCTCCAGACAACCACTATTAACATGTTATTTTCCCCAATATAAGTATGTTGCTCTTTCTCCCTCTTTCTCCTCTGTTTTTGTCCCCTTCTTTCACTCTCTCATCCAGAGGTTGCCCCGTTCATCTTCCCTCACAGATGAGACAGAAAGGCAGAGGGAAACGGGTACAATGGGATCCACACACCTGGCCTTGGATCTCCACACACCATGTGCTCCCGGCCCCGATAACCTAGAATCCCGATCAGTTTATTTCTTAATTTCCCACAACTATCTCTGTAGAGGTTAGCAGACACCCATCTGTGAGCAGGGATGGATAAAGAGCAGAGACCTGTGGATGGGATACAGAAGGACTGACTTTTCCATGGCTGGCTGGCCCCGGCAGAGCTCCACAAGTTCTAGGTGTTATAGCCAACCTCACCACTGCCCTTCCAGTGGTCCTTATGGTGCCCTACTTGGGTAGTTTTAAAATTCTTTTTCTCCTGGTGGGGCAGAGACAGTTAGGGCTCACCAAGTATTCTGTTTGCTCATCGACAATCCCAGTTCTCCAGCAGTTAAGCAAGGCTGTGAGACTAATTCCCTCTTTCCTTGCAGACATGGATGCCTTGTGTTCCATCCAGATGGTGCAGCTACAAGATAGAATATTGAGGGGTTATATGTTGCAAGACCCTTGTTGACTCATGTGAGACATGTCTTGTGAGAGAGAGAAATAAACATTTTTTAAGCCTTTAAAGTTTGGGGTTTGTTTATTATTGCAGCACAAACCAGCATATTCTGACCAATACAATTGGAGGGGTTCTCTCAGTTGGCCCTATATGCTGATCTTTTTATATCCTTAAAATAACAATTTGATCATAGCATTTCCTTGTTTAAAAATTATCAGGAGCGGGCTTCCCTGGTGGCGCAGTGGTTGAGAGTCCGCCTGCCGATGCAGGGGACACGGGTTCGTGCCCCGGTCCGGGAGGATCCCACATGCCGCGGAGCGGCTGGGCCTGTGAGCCATGGCCACTGGGCCTGCGCATCCGGAGCCTGTGCTCCGCAACGGGAGAGGCCGCAATGGTGAGAGGCCCTTGTACCGCAAAAAAAAAAAAAAAAAAAAAAATTATCAGGAGCTAGCCATTGCCTAAAGGGTGAGGTCCAAATGCCTTACCCCAGCAGACCATCTGGTCCAACTTATCCTTGTGGGCTAATCTCCTGGTGTTCTGCCCCCAATCTATAGCCTAAATTACAGCCACACTG
Organism: Hyperoodon ampullatus; assembly: GCF_949752795.1. Lineage (NCBI taxonomy): Eukaryota > Metazoa > Chordata > Mammalia > Artiodactyla > Ziphiidae > Hyperoodon > Hyperoodon ampullatus. Next base: position 2,791,817 of record NC_136933.1, read on the forward strand.
ACTCCTGGGCCATTCCCCAAGTTTCCATCTCCTGAATTTCCCAGTCCTTTAAATGCTGTAAGGCCTTTGTTCATGCTGCTTTCTTTGCTTAGCTGGCACTGCATTTCTCCACTGAGCATATTGTTACACATTCTACAAGACCAAACTCAAATATGACATCTGTGATGTTGAAGCCAACACCACAAAACATTGTCAGCTCCCTCTGCCAAGTTGCCACAATGATTGGTAAGTTCTTTTCCTCAGAAAGTCTCCTACCATATGATTTATTTGCATGTACACTTTAGGCTCCTAAAGGTGATGTTATACCATATTCTTTTCTAGCACAATGGCAGTTACATAGGCATGCGTATGCATTCTCTATAGAACCTACTGCTGTGGCCACAGTGGTGGTTTAGGAGCAGCACCGATGGTTTCTGTCAGTCTACCCTCCCTAGTCATTGGTGTGTAAAACTGATGTTTCTCAAGCAGAATGTTATGTAAAGCAGCTTAAGACAAGTCCTCTGGGAGGGGCCCAAGATGGTGGCATAGGGAGACCCTGAGCTCACCTCCTCCCTCGGACACACTGAATCTACACTACACCTACATATAGACCTCAGATCTAAAGACACACACAGACTGAAAGTGAGGGGATGGAAAAAGATATTCCATGCAAAGGGAAAAGAAAAGAAAGCAATACTCCTATCAGATAAAATAGACTTAAACAAAAAAAAAAGACTGGGGCTTCCTTGGCGGTGCAGTGGTTGAGAGTCCGCCTGCCGATGCAGGGGACACAGGTTCGTGCCCCGGTCCGGGAAGATCACACATGTTGTGGAGCGGCTGGGCCCGTGAGCCATGGCCGCTGAGCCTGTGCATCCGGAGCCTGTGCTCCGCAACAGGAGAGGCCACAACAGTGAGAGGCCCGCATACTGCAAAAAAAAAAAAAAAAGACTGCAATAAAAGACAAAGAAAGGTGTTACATAATGATAAAGAGGTCTATCTAACAAAGACTATAACATTTATAAACATTTATGCACCCAACACAGGAGCACCTAAATATGTTAAGCAAATATTAACAGCATAAAGGGAGAAATAGATGGAATACAATAGTAAGGAACTTTAATACCCCACTTACATTAATGGATAGATCATCCAGACAGGAAGTCAATAAGGAAACACTGGCCCTAAATGACACGTTGGACGAGATGAACTTAATGGTTATAGAGAGAACATTCAATACAAAAGCAGCAGAATATACATTCAAGTGCACATGGAACATTCTCCAGGATAGATCATATGTTAGTCCACAAAGAAAGTTTCAATAAACTTAAGAAATCTGAAATCACATCAAGCATCTTTTCCGGCCTCAATGGTATGAGGCTAGAAATCAAGTACAAGAAGAAAACTGGAAAAAAACAAAAACACATGGAGACTAAACAATATGCTACTAAACAGTGAATGGGTCAATGAAGAAATCAAAGAGGAAATTTTAAAATACCTTGAGACAAATAAAAATGGAAGCACAACTTTCAAAAATCTATGGGATGCAGCAAAAGCTGTTCTAAGAGGGAAGACCTAAATATAAGACCAGACACTATAAAACTCTTAGAGGAAAACATAGGAAAAACACTCTTTGACATAAATCACAGCAAGATCTTTTTTGACCCACCTCCTAGAGTAATGAAAATAAAAACAAAAATAAACAAATGGGACCTAATTAAACTTAAAAGCTTTTGCACAACAAAGGAAACCATAAACAAGACCAAAAGACAACCCACAGAATGGGAGAAAATATTTACAAACAAAGCAATGGACAAAGGATTAATCTCCAAAATATACAAACAGCTCATGGAGCTCAATATCAAAAAAACAAACAACCCAATTAAAAAATGGGCAGAAGACCTAAACAGACATTTCTCCAAAGAAGACATACAGATGGCCAAGCAGCACATGAGAAGATGCTCAACATCACAAATTATTAGAGAAACGCAAATCAAAACTACAATGAGGTATCACCTCACACTGGTCAGAATGGCCACCATCAAAAAATCTACAAACAATAAACATTGGAGAGGGTGTACAGAAAAGGGAACCTTCTTGCACTGTTGGTGGGAATGTAAAGTGATACAGCCACTGTGGAGAACAGTATGGAGGTTCCTTAAAAAACTAAAAATAGAACTACCATACAACCCAGCAATCCCACTACTGGGCATATACCCAGAGAAAACCACAATTCAAAAGGACACATGTACCCCAGTGTTCATTGCAGCACTATTTACAATAGCCAGGACATGGAAACAACCTAAATGTCCAATGACAGATGAATGGATAAAGAAGAAGTGGTACATATATACAATGGAATATTACTCAGCCATAAAAAGGAACAAAATTGGGTCATTTGTAGAGATGTGGATGGACCTAGAGTCTATCATGCAGAGTGAAGTAAGCCAGAAAGAGAAAAATGAATATCATATATTAACTCATATATGTGGAATCTAGAAAAATGGTACAGATGAACCTATTTGCAGGGCAGGAATAGAGAGGTAGACGTAGAGAACAGACATGTGGACACGGGGGGGAAGGGGAGGGTGAGACGAATCGGGAGATTAGAATTGACATGCATACACGACCATGCATATACACTATATACTACGAGACTACTATGTAGAGCGTATATATACTACTTACATATATACCACTAAAATAGATAGCTAGTGGGCACATGCTATAAAGCTCAGGAAGCTCAGCTCGGTGCTCTGTGATGATCTAGATGGGTGGAATGGGGGGGTGGGGGTGGGAGGGAGATCCAAGTGGGAGGGGATATAGGTATACATGTAGCTGATTCACTTCATTGTACAGCATTGTAAAGCAATTATACTCCAGTAAAAAGAAATTTTTTTAAAGGAACAAGAAAAATCTCAAACAATCTAACTTTACACCTAAAGGAACTAGAAAAAGAATAACAAGCAAAGCCCAAAGTCAGTAGAAGGAAGGAAATAATGAAAATCAGAGTGGAAATAAATGAAATAGAAACTAAAAAAAAAAGAAAAAAAAGAAAATGTAAATGAAACTAAGACTTGGTTCTTTGAAAAGATAAACAAATCAACAAACCCTTAGCAAGACTTATCAAGAACAAAGGAGAGAGAGTCCAAACAAATAAAATCAGAAATGAAAAAGGAGAAATAGCTAACACCATAGAAATACAAAGAATCACAAGAGAATAATACGAAAAATTATATGGCAAAAATTAGACAACTTTGAAGAAATGGATAAATTTCTAGAAACATACATCTTCCAAGACTGAATCATGAAGAAATAGAAAATCTAAATAGAGCAATTACTAGTAAAAAAAAAAAAAAACAGGAAATAATAATCAAAAAAATCCCCCAAGGTACTTCCCTGGTGGTCCAGTGGTTAAGACTCTGCCTTCCAATGCAGGGGACATGGGTTCGATCCCTGGTCAGGGAACAAAGATCCTACATGCCACAGGGCAACTAAGCCTGCGAGCTCTAGAGCCTGTGTGCCACAAGAGAGAAGCCCACGCGCTGCAACGAAGATCCCACGTGCCGCAACTAAGACCCAATGCAGCCAAGTAAATGAATAAATAAATAAATGAATTAAAAAAAAAAAAAGTCCAGGTCTAGATGACTTCATAGGCGAATTCTACCGAACATTTAAAGAAGAGTTAATGCTTTTCCTTCTCAAATTATTCCAAAAATTTGAAGAAGAAGGAACACTTCCAAACTCCTTTTATGAGGCTGGCATTATTTACCCAATACCAAAACCAGAAAGAGACACCAGAAATAAAGAAAATTACAGGCAAATATCCCTGATGAACATTGATGCAAAAATCTTCAACAAAATGTTAGCAAACCAAATTCAACAATACATTAAGAGTATCATACACCATGATCAAGTGGGATTCATTCCAGGGGTACAGGATGATGTAAAGTAAATCAATCAATGTGATATACCACATTAAAAAAAAGAACTATAAAAATTATATGATCATCTCAATAGATTCAGAAAACCATCTGACAAAATTCAACATCAATTTATGATGAAAAAAACTCCCAGCAGAGTGGGTATAGAGGGAACATGCCTCAACATAATAAAGGCCACATATGACAAACACACAGGTAACATCAATGGTGAAAGGCTGAAAGCATTTCCTCTAAGATCAAAAACAAGACAAAGATGCCCACTCTCACCATTTTTATTCAACATAGTTAGAAGTCCTAGCCACAGCAATTAGCCAATAAAAAGAAATGAAAGTCATCCCAATTGGAAAGGAAGAAGTAAAACTATCTGCAGATGACGTGATACTACATATAGAAAACCCCAACAACTCCACCAAAAAAACTATTGGAACTAGTAAATGAATTCAGTAAAATTGCAGGATACAAAATTAATATACAGGGTATTCCCTGGTCATCCAGTGGTTAGGACTCCATGCTTCCACTGCAGGGGGCCCGGGTTCAATCCCTGGTTGGAGAATTAAGATCCTGCATGCCTCATGGTGCAAAATTGTATATAAAAAATTTTCTATGGAACCACAAAAGACCCCAAATAGCAAAAGCAATCTTGAGAAAAAAGAACAAAGCTGGAGGTATCACACACTCCCAGACTTGAAACTATCTACAAAGCTATAGTAATCCAAATAGTAATATGCTGGCACAAAAACAGACATGTACATAAATGCAACAGAACAGAGAGCCCAGAAATAAACCCACACTCACATGGGCAATTAATCTATGACAAAGGAGGCAAGGATATACAATGGAGAAAAGACAGTCTCTTCAATAAATGGTGCTGGGAAAAACTGGACAGCTATATGCAAAAGAATGATACTGGACTACTTTCTTAAACCACATACAAAAATAAACTCAAAATGGATTAAAGATTTAAATGTAACACTGGAAACCATAAAACTCCTAGAAGAAAACATAGTCAATAACCTCTTTGACATTGGTGTCAGCAATATTTTTTCAGATATGTCTCCTCAGGCAAGGGTATCAAGAGCAAAAATAAGCAAATGGGACCACATCAGACTAAAAAGCTTTTGCATGGTGAAGGAAACTTAACAGAGCCACTATGGAAAACAGTATGGAGGTTCCTCAAAAAAGTAAAAATAGAGCTACCATACGATCCAGCATTCCACTTCTGGGTATTTATCTGAAGAAAATGAAAATACTAACTCAAAAATTTATATGCATCCCCATGTTCATTTCAGCATTGCTTGCAATGGCCAAGATATGGATGCAACCTATGTGTTTACCGACAGAGGAATGGATAAAGAAGATGCGGTATATATACAATAGAATACTACTCAGCCATAAAAAAAGAATGAAATCTTGCTGTTTATGGCAACATGGATAGACCTGGAGAGTATTATGCCAAGGTAAAAAAAGTCAGAGGAAAAACAAATACCGTAAGATTTCACTTATATGTGGAATCTAAAAACATAACAAACAGGGACTTCCCTGGTGGTCCAGTGATTAAGAATCCACCTTCCAATGCAGGGGACGTGGGTTCAATCCCTGGTCAGGACCTAAGATCCCACATGCCACGGGGCAACTAAGCCTGCATGCCGCAACTACTGAGCCCGTGTGCTCTGGAGCCCACAAGCCACAACTAGAGAGCCCATGCACCACAACTAGAGAGTTGCCCGCATGCCACAACTAAGGCCCAACCCAGACAAATAAATAAATTAATTAATTTTTTAAAAAAATAACAAACAAAACAAAACAGAAACAGACTCATAGATACAAAGAACAAGCTGGTGGTTGCCAGAGGGGAGTGGGGATGTGGGACAGATGAAACAGGTGAAGGAGATTAAGAGGTACAAACTTCCAGCCACAAAATAAATAAGTCATGGGGATGTAATGTACACATAGGGAATATAGTCAAGAATACAGTAACAACTTCGTACGGTGACAGATGGTAACTGGACTTATTGCAGTGATCATTTCATAATGTATATAAATATCCAATCACTATGTTGTACCCTGAAACTAATATAATATTGTATGTTATAACTCAATAATAAAAGGACAGGGCTTCCCTGGTGGCGCAGTGGTTGAGAGTCCGCCTGCCGATGCAGGGGACACGGGTTCGTGCCCCGGTCCGGGAGGATCCCACATGCCGCGGAGTGGCTGGGCCCGTGAGCCATGGCCGCTGAGCCTGCGCGTCCGGAGCCTGTGCTCCGCCGCAATGGGAGAGGCCACAACAGTGAGAGGCCCGCGTACTGAAAAAAAATAAATAAATAAAATAAAAGGACAAATCTGTGTACTCTTCTCCCACAACCAGAACTCTGCCCTTGAATCTCTCCTATATCAAAATGTTAGATCCGGGAATTCCCTGGCGGTCCAGTGGTTAGGACCCCATGCTTTCACTGCCGTGGGCCTGGGTTCCATCCCGGGTCGGGGAACTAAGATCCCACAAACCGCGTGGCAAAAAAAAAAAAAAAAAAAAAAGAATGTTATAGCCAACACTGAGGGCGACTGACAACGCCTGTCCCTAAGAGGTGCTCAACAGAAGTGTGTGCAGCCTACAAGGAAAATAAACTATATCTTGTCAGAGAGGAAAGCTATGTGGGAAACGGATTGAGTATTTTTAATAATAAATTGGTATAATTATTCTTTAAATGGTTTTAAACGATGAGGGGAAAAGCCCCAAATGTTCATTTGTTCATTCATTCGAGGTTTCTTTCCCATGAGCCGGGAACAGCTGGAGGCCCTTCACGTGCTGCGTCATTTAATCTCGGTCAATGCGCCCGATAATCCCAGAATGGGCGATTTTTTCTCATTTACAGCGGAGTGAAGGATAGGCGGTCACCCACCTGACACGCGTCCCAGCCAACGGCAGCACTGGTGCCTGCAGTTTTTACCTGATTCCATTAGCAGGGAAGCAGCACGGGGCCCATGTTGATGTCATGCCTCTCCCTGGAGACATAGTCCGGGAAGGCTCAAATCAACAGTTATCCAGGTGACCCTCCAAGCCACTTTTGTCTTTTTATTCACACCTAAACCTTAAAGTCCTCAGGCAAAAACCAGAAACTAAAGGGCCCAGGAGGAGACAATCGGCTTTTAATTACTTGGAAGCTGTTCGCTCAGACGAAGATTCATTTCATGTGCTTTTACCATCTCTTCCTTTGGAAGCATTTTCCTGCTTAAAAAGTTTATCTACAAGCAAGAGGGAAAAGTGAGAAGGATTCAATTCAATTCAATTCAGTGGTACTCCATGGATTCAATTTTCTCAGAAGAGCTCTGGAAAACACAGGTCTGAGGGAAATAAAAGCTGACCTAGTTCAAATGGAATTTAGCAATGCTGCAACGCGGAGGTGGTCCCTGCTCCCAGGACACAGGGTCTCTAGGAAGCCCCTAAGCGGCGTCGGTTGGTACCTGGCGGTGCCTAATCCTTGCTTCCCAGGCCGCTCCTGGTCAAAGGCACAGTGTAGCCGTAAGAAAACCCTTGATTTTCAGGAAACGCCGGACGAGGGACGGGGAGTCAAGCTGGGATTGTATGGCTTGTGTTTCGGCTCTGCGACCTCTGCACGTCTCGGGACCCACGCCCCCTCCCATCTATTCCCCCCCCAACCGAGCGTTCAAACCCCGATTCCGCTCCTCCTGGGGGACGTCAGAGGCCCCCCCCACGGGTGTCGGCTGTCAATCCAGGATGATAGCGCCTAACTGCGGACTGTCCCGAGGGTCAGGAGCACCCATACAGGATCCAGGGCCCCGGGGCCCCTCGCTGGCGTCTGTTGGTCCCCGTGAGCCCGGCGTCTCCTCCCGGCCTTGTTACTTTGTCAGCGCCCAGGGCGCCCCTCTGGGAGCCTGGGGCTCGGCTGCGGGGGTCTCCAGCTCTCCCTGGGGCCCCCTGCTGCTGCTCCCGCCCCCCCCCCCCCCCCCCCCCCGCAACGCCGCCGCTCTCCTCTGAGAGCCCCACCGAGCTGCGTGTGCTTTTCCATTTTCATCCCCCGGGGAGGTCCAGCCCCTGGAGTCAGCCACATGCTCTGCCGGCAGTGAATTCAGCTTGCTGGTACCTTGCACCCCAGTTGCAAGTTTGTGATGAGCAAACGGTTTCACTGCATTTTAAACCCTTTAAAGAAAAATCCGAGATGTCATCTGTGCTTGAAACACACCACCTGCTATACCTGCACTGTTCCACAGGGCAGGTGCTAACCTCACGAGGCTGTGAGCACCTGAAACGGGGCTGGTCGGAATTGAGGGCTGTGACGTAAAATACACCCCAGATTTCAAAAACCTAATACAAAAAAATTAGAATGTAAAATGTTCAAATATATTTCTGTCGATTACATGTTAAGATCCATAGGGTTAAATAAAACGTATCATGAAAAAACCTCAACTGTTCGTTTTTACTTGTTTTAATGTGGCACTAGAAACATTTACTATGGCTCACATTGTATTTCCAGTGGCTCGCACTGTGCCAGACAAACCTGGAAAGCACAAATACTAATTATTACAGGAATACCGCAGTCATCAACAACGTCATACTGTTGGGGCAGCTTTTTTTCTGAAGAGATTAGGAAGCCAGCTGCGTATGTCATGTGAGCTACATAATCATTAATATTTTGAAACAGTGCTTGCAGCTGTTGTAGTCTCCTTCTATGTGTTGTCTGACCGTTTCTTACTTTATTGAATAAGGTCACAGATAAATGGTTTTCAGTTGGCAAAAAAGTTAAAAATCATGCATAGTGTTTTCTATTATAAGAGTAATATACCAGCAGATAAAGCATCTGTCATCTCCTATGGACAATGATTCTCCTATGGAGAATTTATAATAATTTATAATAATGGAGTCCATCTGTTTTCTGGTTTATTTATTTGATTGTCTTAACTCTTTTTTATACATTTCAAGCTATTTTTGTTAATATTATGTAAGCTATTTTGGATAAGCAAGTCACTTTTCAAATTTTTTAACTGCCAATTGCTCATGCAAAAGTGAATCAAATTCAGTAATTACCTCAACAATTCCCATGGAAGTTGCATTATTTGAGGACAGCCGCTTTTCATTGCAACATCAGAAGGACAAACTTTTCATTAAAAAATAATAAATACAACTCTGTCAAGCAATCAAGGTAATACTGTATTTCTTTGTTCTTTGAGACATAGAACTTTTTTTTTTTTTTTTTTCGGTATGCGGGCCTCTCACTGTTGTGGCTTCTCCCGTTGCGGAGCACAGGCTCCGGACACGCAGGCTCCAGACGCGCAGGCTCAGAGGCCATGGCTCACGGGCCCAGCTGCTTCGCGGCATGTGGGATCTTCCCGGACCGGGGCACGAATCCGTGTCGCCTGCATCGGCAGGCGGACTCTCAACCACTGCACCACCAGGGAAGCCCAGAACATTTTTATTTGATACGTGATCCAAGTACAGCCTTCTAGTGCTTTATAGAATCTTTATGACTTTTGAAGGTTCTTTCTTCACATACACATCCAGTCTAAAAACTGGTCTCCTATAAGGAATATCTGTCCCCTTCAAAGCAGTTTAGAAATAAAATGACACATGCAGTCTTGGAATAGGCCAGCCAGAGTCTCATGATAGTTTTGATCATTTAAAATTTTTTTCCAGAATGTCTATTTTCAAAACATCTTTGTGTGTGTGTATGTGTGTGTGCTTGTGTGTGCTGTTTGATTTTCTGTAAATATTAATGGGATAATAATTTGGGGGAAAAAAGAAAACCAACATTTTCATTAAATGGTGTCAAAAATTATTACTCATTGTAACAAGCTGAGACCACAGAATTTATCAAAATCAGCGAATCCATCAAAATTAAGCCGCTGTTGGCCTTTATGTACTGTTTGTACAAATTGTTTTACTTTGTTCTTATTTTAATCCTCCTTCTTCTTTTTTTCTTTCCTACTTAAGTGTCCTGACCTTCTTTATCTTTAAAAATTCTTCTGTGTCATTTTCATTACCTGTATTTTCTTGCCTTTATTAACTCATCTTATCCTTATCTTCATGAGTTTTAATTATTAAAGTTTTGGGAGGTTTTTAGTTTCCAATGTGCTATATCAGAGAGGTTTTGACATTTTAAACTCTGTCAGTTTTTCTTTCTTACAATGTGGGATTCCACTGGGCTACTTCTTTCTTATTGTATTTGAATTTTAGTATGAACAATAAATCTGAAGAAATATACCTAATAATTTTGAAATCAAGGCCTACAGTAGAGCAATTCAAAGGTAATTTTATTTTTTAATATAAATTTATTTATTTATTTATATTTTATTTTTGGCTGTGTTGGGTCTTCATTGCAGTGCACGGGCTTCTCATTGCAGCGGCTTCTCTTGTTGCGGAGCAAGGGCTCTAGGTGCGCGGGCTTCAGTAGTTGCAGTTCATGGGCTCAGTAGTTGTGGCTCACGGGCTTAGTTGCTCCGTGGCATGTGGGATCTTCCTGGACCAGGGCTCAAACCCGTGTGTCCTGCATTGGCAGGTGGATTCTTAACCACTGCGCCACCAGGGAAGTCCCAAAGGCAATTTTAAATGGTTATGATGCTGCTTTGTTACACTGAACTGTGTAGCTGTTTAATCAAATCACTCTTTTGCTACATACATTGATTGATGGTTGAGCTCAGGAGTTTTGTTACTGGATCACTTGTGTCAGTGACTGTTTGGCACATCGTTTCCTCTGGAACCACCAGACTCTGCTAGGACAAGACCTACGAGGATGCTGCCCACAGGGTGTGGCTTGTCGAGATGCATGAGCACGTGGCTTCACACACACACGTTTCCCCGTGGGTAGGTGTGTGTCCTCACGCACAAGAAGTCTGATCAATTCCTCTCACTGGCTTCCGCCAACAAAGAAAAATACTGCATAGGGATTTTATCATTTTATACACTGGGTTATTGCGTCTGTTCCTGAGAGAAGAACATTTCCCTTTTGACCAGGTGCTACTGAAACTGGAATCCTCTACCTACCATCTTACACGTCTGATAATTGGGAGAACTTTCCAAGGACCAGTTTCTGTCTCCAAGTGTTTAAATCCTATTTTCTTCTCTGCTATCTGGCTGTACCAGTGCAGGCACCCCAGGACACACACTTATCACAACCCGACCCTGGCCATGCACCATGACATCGCAGCAGGCAAGCCGGGGTGGAAGCAGGGAGCCCCAGGGAACAGCTCCCGGTCAGTTAACCCTGCACAAACGTGACAGTGAGCCCCATAAATATACGCCACGACCCAGCTGCACACATCCCCGATTCAACTGCCCCTTAGATGGAGCATCGACTCCATGCATGCTCTTCACACCCTGGACACGAGAGAAAGCACAGAGGCACAGCGGGAGGGGACAGAGACAGAGGCTGGACCAACGGTGCTTAAAATACCTTATTTTTCCTCTTGGTGGTATATTTTACAAGAACATGTGACCATGTGAGCACACTGCTAGGGCCCCTCCCAGAGTCTCGGAAGAGGCGCACACAGTGAGGGTCCCTGATGCATAAGCTTTACTAGCTTCACAGTGAGTCCGCCCCTACTCTGAGGTCAGCTTGAGCCGGGTTCCAGGACTGGCCCAGACGTCTCAATTCTCCCTTGTGTCAGGGCATCCCTAGCCCAGCCCCTGTGCCCTTTACCCAGATGAGGGCACCTTTTGTCTTCCTTGTATGCAGGAGCATTCATCAACGTAGAGGGGCCCTATCTTCAAGCCCCCTCCCACCTCGGCATGGCATTGCCAATGTCTCCCAGGTGGGAACAGCTTAATGCAAGCATGTCCCTTCCTGGCCTGTTCTGATAACCAGAGCTCCCTTGGTCCTTGCTCTGAGTTATGGAAGAAACTATCATTAGGCGAAGACTATGAAAAGTTAAACTTTTTCAGGCAGAATTCTAGGAAGCTACACAAACTTTGCATGTTGACGACAAGAGAAGAAAGTTCCCAAGTATCTAATGTGATTTATCATAACGTAGATAAGTTGTAAGTGATTCTGGGAAGACCATCAAACGTCAGCGTAGATGATGTAATGCAAAACCCAAAGAATTTTTAACCCAGTTGTGACATTTGAGACGGGATGTGATAGCTGCCTTCAGTAATTGCTGTGTCTACTTAGAAGGAAAAGGATGAATAACTTAGCTTGGCGCAAAGCAATCTAAATTCAATCAGTGAATTAAATTAAGTAAAAAATAATTAGGGCCAAATGTTGTGAAACTCCATTAGGTTATGGAAATCTCCCAAAGGAGATGCAAATAACACCATTACTCAGAATTGAAAAAACAATATTATCGCTGCATGTGTTTTGAGTAACTGTGCTGTGCTTCTTCCAGGGCACTAGTGGGATGTCCAGATACATGTTTATTCCTTCTTTTTCCACAAGCTATGATTCTGTGGGAACCACATCTTTGTTTACCCAGGGCTAAATTATGAGAACAAATTTCTTCATTAATGTAATACTTAAACGTAAAGACTGTTGACTAAGGAGTTTAATTACTTAAAGCCCTAATTAAAATGCAATCATCTCATACAGTAGCTGAAGTTTCCACGCAAGCCAATTAATTTGATGTTATCCAATGAAGAATGTCAAGCTGGAAGAAAAAGATGAGAGCAGGGATGACAAGTAAGCTCCATCTAGCAAGCCTACCCTAACTTAGTCGTAGTGTTTGCTTGGAGCTCTCGGCTGAGGAAGATAATACCATGATCCACCAGTGACGTCTGCCAAGGCTTAGGACCAGCCAGCGACAGCCTGTCTGCCATTTGCAAAGCTGCTGGACCACAGCTACTGGTCAGGATCCAACACACCCCAGGCAGTGTGGACATCCAGGGCCAGGGTTCTGGGCTGAGACTCTCTGCTCCTCCCCTAAAGGGAGCAAGAAACCAGGAACCCATGTTGTAGGCACCCCCCTCCTTAGGCTCTGGAATGCAATAGAGCCGTATCCACTAGAGGGAGGCCTTAGGGGTCTTTTTACACAACGATATCATTTCGATTATGAGGAAGCTGAGGCCAGAGAAGCTATTTCACCCACTGTGGCCATAAGACAACTTAGAGGCAGCGTTGGGACCAGACCCCAAGCTCCCTGGCACCCAGACCTGCGCCCCCGTCCCCCCACCTGCACACTGGTCCCAGGTCCTACACAGCCGCAACAGATTAGCCCTGAAGCAGTGGACACACTCAACCTCTGGGCTGATGGCCATCTATGCTCACTGCTTCTGTTCCTGTTTCATTTTGGTGTCAAAGGCCTGACATCCTCTTGTCCTTCAGGGTCCAGTGGCTCACAGGTGCACTGAAATTCAGGAACAGCAACAAAGGTGGCTCTGAAGTGACCAGTCAGGGCTCAGGCTGGAAAGTAGTGTCCTTTGTCATGTGAGCTCTGAATCGGGATGTTCTTGACCTGCATCTGGAGAACCCTGAACAAGCCCACATTTCTTTCCAGTCTGTGAGCAGTGAGAGCCCGTGAGGGCACATATGAGTCAGACCTGGTTTCAGGCTGACCTTGGGCTGACCTTCAGAGCAATCTGCCTATGAGAGGCCTAGAAACAAAGGAGCAGCACCCCTGCCTCGCCACAGGATCATCACCCAGCACAGGACCCCCTGGTCCGTTTCACTCGGCTCCCTTTCCCTTGCACTTCCTCTCTTCCCATTGGGCACCTGACAGCATGACGACACCACTTCATTCTTCTGGCAGGACGCGAACAGAACAGGTAGAATAGAATTCATATCAGCAGAAAGCTGGGCCCTCCCGTCTCCTTCCCAGGACAATACATGTTTCGTTAGTGCCCTTCTGAGCTTTCTTCTTTGTGTTACTTCCTAGGTTTGGCCTCAGGCCACAGCCAGGGGTGTGATGAACAGGACACCCAGTGGGGGAAGATGAACCATCCCTGGCGCTGGTGTGGGTATTTGTTTTCCTTATACATGCAGTGCCTTTGGCTAGACCACCAGGCAGTGCTGCTCTGGCATAACCCAGATTGCAGCCAATAAACACGGAACCCAGCACAGTGTCCCCAGTCCTCAGAGGCCCTGCTTCCTGGGAGCCTGGGCAGACAGCAACTACCCTGCCAACTGCCCCCCGAATCTTCACATGTCCACCCAGGGCTCTGTGAAGGGAGCCATGTCTCTGCATCATCACCTAATGTTTAAAAATGAAATATCCAACTGCTAATGCAAAGCATCTAACACAGTGCCTGGCACATGGTAAGTGGTAGGTACCATTAACTATTAATATAAGTATTATGATTCTTATTGTGTAAGTAGTACTACCCTACAGTGTGTAATACTATGTACCCAAATCTTCCTAAGAGCTGGCATATTACAGAACTTTGCAGCTATTAAATAATTTTCAGTCATAATCCCATTTGATCCTCAGAAAAATACCTTAAAATCCACCTCTACATAAAGTTTTCTCCATTGGTTCCAATCTCTTTCTTCTCTGAACCATCAAAGAATTTTATTTGTCTCTATTTGTCCCCCAACCCCTGCCATCCCCTCAACACACACACACACACAAAACCCGGGAATCATGCACATCCTCTATGGCACTGCTCTGAGCCCCAGCAGGTGACATCACCTGGGTCCCCTGATGGCTGGACTTGGTCAGTGGAAAGTACCAGCAGGAGATCAGAGAATGTGTAGTCAGGTATTAGGGCTCTCCTGGTAAACAGAACCAACTGTGTGTGTGTGTGTGTGTGTGTGTGTGTGTGTGTGTGTTTGTGTTTGTAATATATGTATTAAGAGGTGTTCTATAAGGAATTGGCTCATGTGATGATGGAGGCTAAGCCCCGAGATCTACAGGGTCAGTCAGCAAGCTGGGGACTCAGGAAAAAGGATACTTTGCATATTCTTCAAGAAGATGTCCATGGGGCTTCCCTGGTGGCACAGTGGTTAAGAATCCGCCTGCCAATGCAGGGGACATGGGTTTGAGCCCTGGTCCGGGAAGATCCTACATGCTGCGGAGCAACTAAGCCCGTGCGCCACAACTATGGAGCCTGTGCTCTAGAGCCCGCGAGCCACAACTACTGAGCCCGTGTGCCACAACTACTGAAGCCCGCGTGCCTAGAGCCCATGCTCTGCAACAAGAGAAGCCACCGCAATGAGAAGCCCGCACACCGCAACGAAGAGTGGCCCCTGCTCGCCACAACTAGAGAAAGCCCACATGCAGCAATGAAGACCCAACACAGCCAAAAATAAATAAAGAAAAAGAAAAAGAAGATGTTCATGCTGGGTCTGTCTGTGAATCTATACCCATATCCAGGTATCTATGTATCTATAGTATATTAAGTGACAGAGTCCTGGTTCTGGCAACATGGGCATTTGAACTACAATAAGCTCCATCTCATCTACAAACATAAAATATAACAAAGATTGTAAACACATAGCCAACATTGAAAAAACAAATGGACTTTCTTCAATTATCAGCAATAGCAGAAAGGTCTTGGGCAGGGTGAGAGGCTTACAAGCTGCCTCGGGTGGCCCCCGAGACATCAACCTGAATACAGGTCCAAAAGAGTGAGGTTTTAATGCTCCAAGAAGGGCATTTGGATGTGGTCTTATGCTCTGCAAAGGAGGGAGCTGAAACTGGGAAATACCTTATACAGCTAAGTCCCTAGAAAGAAGTTCTAGAAAAACTCTACTAGTAGCTTATTCCTTGAAAGGATTTTGGAATAAAAATCAAATAAATGAACAACAACAAAAATTATTCCGTGAGAATGAAAATCCAATCCTGAAACCCCGCAAAGTATAGAGTCCTCATTTATGGGCTCATAACCCGTATAATTAACACAAAAGTGGTTTCCAGATCATTGAAACCCATGGAGCACTTGGCAAAAGAAAATGCAAAACAAGTCTGTAGGGACATTTTCCTACCAAGCTCATGGGACACCCACAGAAACAAACAACTTCAGTTGAAGATGAACTTGTGGTGAAAAGTTACAAACCACAAAAGAAAATGAATCCTCCTAAGGAAACTATGTGCTCCCCACCAAATTGAAATATTAGAAAGAGACTATATAATACTATGTTTAAATCATTAAAATGTTAAAAAGAGGGAATAGAAGCTGTATGAAAGATCAGGCACTAAAGAAAGGATTATCAAAACAGAACTAAAAATGAAATGTAGTTATTGAAGTTAAAAATTCAAAATATGGGTTAAATAACAAATCAGATACAATGGAAGAGAAGAATGAC
Source organism: Hyperoodon ampullatus (assembly GCF_949752795.1). Taxonomy (NCBI): domain Eukaryota; kingdom Metazoa; phylum Chordata; class Mammalia; order Artiodactyla; family Ziphiidae; genus Hyperoodon; species Hyperoodon ampullatus. Next base: position 2,807,922 of record NC_136933.1, read on the forward strand.
CTGAGGAAATACCCCAGAATTCAGAGAGAAAATGATTCTAAGAGGTAAATGACAGTGAGTTTAACAGCATATTCAAATTTACACCTAGATACACAGCACTTACTTTGGTAGGTGCTATGCTGTGTTTTCTACAAATACCATCTCACTTAATCCCCGTAACAATCCTATGACCTAGCTTCACTTATTTTCACTTCAGTTATTATCAACTCATGGCTGTTCCCAGTCCATCTTTCACTAACCCCACATGCCCCAGTGGCCGAGTGCTTTAGTCCCAGCAGGTCTACAAACACTCTTCCATTCTGAGCCTCGCAGCAATCCTCAAGGGCAGGAATCACCCTCTGTTTTAGGCAGATGGGGCCGTGGAGACACAGAGTTCAGGAAACTTGCCTCCATCCACGCAGTCATTTAGTGACTTCAGGACTCGCTCGGCCTTCTGCCTCGGTGTGTTGCTCGTGTCACCTTGTAACATTATCCTAAAATGGTGATGGTGGAAACCCCAGCATGATGGGGTCTCCAGGAGTTTCCTCTTTCTTCCTGGTCTGTACCACTTTCTTCACGCAAATAGCACAAGATCTCTGAGGTCTTGAGGTTTATAAAAATGCAAGGAAATTCCATGACCTCTGAAGCCCCAACAGCCCAAATGCCACCTTCTGGGTGAAGACTGCTCTCCCCCTACCTCCCCGTCTCTTCCTTTCCAGGGAAGACCCGTCAACCTTCCCTCCGGGCTCTGACATCCCTTTGCACAGGACTTTACTAAAAGTTTTCACTTCATGTTACAGTTAGCTGTTATAGGTCTGTCTCTCCAGCTACAATGAGTTCCTTAATGGTGGGTCTATATCTTCTTCTATTAGGACCCTGGCCCCTCAAATTAATAATTTGGAGCAAGTTTAAGAAAGGGACTGTTTACAAAGATGGGACCAGGATTTAAGAAAAAGAAAGAAATCACACAGTATCTTTCCTTCCCCCCCCCACCCCACCCATGTATTTACACACACACACACCCCAGACCTGACCCATTACTGGAACCCTTCTGGAACAGAGAAAGCTATATGGGCACAGCTGCCGACAGGAGCCGACCCTAACCAGAAGCCAGAAGACAAGGGTCAGCCTCCCAGGACAGAGAGGAGGACAAATGGAGGACGTGCCCAAATCTGTGCATTCCCAGCATGTAGCAGGGTGCTCAGCACACAGCCGGTGGACAGAAATACTTCTGACTGAATTACTGAATCTTAGGTATTCCTCACTGATATACCCTAGAATGGTAGAAAACATTTTTAGCATTGCTACAGCGTAGTGATCACGGTTTAAACCAGAGAAGTACCAAACATATGATCAAAGTTTAAAGTGTTATGTTGTCATAAAGAACTCAGGTTTCTAAACCAAAACCTAAAACTCATTGTTCTATTTAAGAATATTATAGCCAAGGTATATAGTGCTGTATGAGTATGAGGTTATAATCCTTCCATACTAAATGGATTCCAATAAGGATCCTGTATACTCCTTAATATTAGAAAAATACATTTTTTGTTCTACTTTTCTTGCCCAAATGCTGAAACTCCTCAGGCTGTTGGGTAACTAAATCACTGTGAGACTTAGAATGACAAACGCCACCACTTATGACAAACACGCCCAAATGCCTCAGCTTCACCACCTCTGAAGAAAGCAGAGAGTGGGTCCAGAACTCCCCAAACAGGCACTGTGGGTCCTCTGGTTTCCAAAGCTCTTTTCACCAGCAGTCAGATTCTCTGCTTTTATAAGTATGTCCGTGTGGTGATTTTTGCAGCATGAAATCCTTACTTTAAAGGCCACTCGGTATGCATTTCTCTAATTGACTATTTAACAAAAATGCCCTGAAGGGTTTGCATCACACAGCCAAACGCCTGGCACATCTGAAGTTGATAAACCGAGATTGTGGCTCCAACTGCAAACTCACCAGCGACCACCAATTTGCTGAAAATGAATAGCTTAAGCCATTAATCACCCAGAGCAGTTGGTCCAGGACTTGTGGTCACTGGTAGTCCCCGCTCCCTTTCTCAGAAGTGTTCTGACTGGTCCATAAGTTATGTGGTCACCCTACTTAAGACCCACTATCAGTCTGATCTTCAGGACTCTTGGTATGTAGATGACAATGCTCAGCAGCACCTTCGCTGACATTAAAATCTCGATGTCTGGGGCTTCCCTGGTGGCGCAGTGGTTGAGAATCCGCCTGCCGATGCAGGGGACACCGGTTTGTGCCCCAGTCCGGGAGGATCCCACATGCCGCGGAGCGGCTGGGCCCGTGAGCCATGGCCGCTGAGCCTGCGCGTCCGGAGCCTGTGCTCCGCAACGGGAGAGGCCACAACAGTGAGAGGCCCGCGTACCGCAAAAAAAAAAAAAAAAAAAATCTCGATGTCTGTGCTGTCATCCGTCAGTTCATCGCCATGTTGTATTAACTTCCTGCAGCTGCTGTAACAAAGCATCACAGACTTAACACAGCAGACATTTGCCGGCTCACCGTTCTGGTGCCTAGGAGTCCAAAATCAGGGTGCGGGCTGGTGTGCACCCCTTCTAAAGCTCTGAGGGGAGCCCATCCTTCCCTCCTCCAGCTCCGCCTGGCAGCAGGAGTCCTCGTGTTCCCGGCTGTCGCCACCTCACTCCCGTCTCTGCCTCGTCCCCTCGCGGTTTCCTCCTTCCGTCTACGTTAAGCTCCCGGTCTCATCCTTATAAGGACGCCTGCCATTGGAGTTGTGTCCTACCAGGATAATCCAGGATGAGCTCTTCATCTCGAAATCCTTAACTATATCTGCAAAGACTTTGTTCTGTTGTTTTTTTCAGGTAATGTCACATCCACAGGTCCCAGGGGTCAGGACTTGGTCAGATCTTTTTGGGGGCCACCATTTAACCCATTACACATATTAAGTGAAGCTTACATTTTCTAATTATATTTTTGAAAGTGTGGGATTTCTGTGCTACATTTTTAAAGATCCTGTTGAGTCACTTACAGATATAATTATATCCCAGATGTCCCCGTTACAAATTAAAAACCAATTGAGGACAGCCTCACTGGCCCCTGCCCTGAGAAGTCTGCTTTCTATAACACTCTCCACGGCAGACGAGTCCAGTTCATTCAGAGGGTCCATCACTGGGAATAGGGTGACGGGACTGAGGCACTTGCCTAGGGCAAAAAATTTAAGCGAGTACCCAAAATCTCAGTGATCAAGATAAGTAATCTACTAGATATGAGGTGCTGTGTGTCTAATATATTAGATAGACATTACTTATCTTGATCATTGAGGTCTCTGGCATCCCCTGTAAGCGTGTAAGGTGAGAGCCTCATTGGCCTCAGCCTAGGCTCTACATCTTGTGCTATTCTCCTTTGTAAGAGCAGGCACAGCTCCTGTGTTTGCAGTGTTCTCTAATAATGAATGTACAAAATCTGCTCTTTCCTTTCCACTCTCAGTATTTCTCAGCATCATAATCTGCATCTCCCATAAATAAACACAGAATGTAAATGTTTCGGAGGGTTAAGTTTCCTCAGTCCCTTCCCTGTCCCTCACCACCAGCCTGCCCCACAGTCTCTTCCGATCCTAGAGCCCAGAGAAAAAACAACAGACTTTCTAATTTTCCCTTTTTGGCCATCAAACCAGTGGACACCAGGTTTTTTTCTTGATGGAAAAGGTAACTTTAAATCAACTCGGGACCTCATGCTCATCTCATGAGATGTTTCTTTCTATTGGAAACATGTAGTGTGTTACCACCACTGTATCTCATTCCGACAAGTCACTCTCAAATTTCTGAAGATCACAAGCCACCATCCTGAAAGGCTGGCCCTAACGGCAGTATCTTCCAAGTTAAGCCAGCAGGATCTGAGAAACCTAGCCCCAATGACCTCAGCTCCTGGTCCTCACCCGGAGCCCTTCTCCAAAACATCACTTCTGGAGAATTCCAGCCTGTTCTGACATTGCCCTCCTTCACCTCGGAGAGTTCTCAGTGCTTATGGGATCTCTCCCCAAAGAGTCTTGGTCTGCATCTCTGAGCCTAACTCAGAGCCCCTCTTTCACGAGAGTGCAAGAGCTGTCCTTCTCAAGCAGGTGGTGTGCCACGTGCATCTAAGCAGCCTGGGGAGGGCCCACGGCCCCCAGCGAGTCTCAGGAGAGACCTTCCACTGCTCAGGGTTTGCTCAGCTTCACTGTCAGGACAGAATAGAACTTCATGGTTGGTCTCCTTCCTGAGCAATCACTCCTTCAAAGTCACTGTTTGGGTGTGAAGTCAAGTCAGAACAAGGCAGCAAATTGTGTGGAGACAACTGAAATTTTTTATGGGTTGTTTATGTGGTTCCAAATAGGAATGCTTAAGAAAGAAAGAGAATTTCCTGACTTGACTTTTTACTTCAAGCCCAAATATGTGAGTCTAGTGGCTATTAGCTATTCATTAATAGCTCATTAATAGACTGAATCCATGTTATTTCTGTTTTCAACTTTATTTGCTTATTGGTCTTTAGTCTTGGCACTCTCAAAGGATATTGTTTTTAAATAACTGAAAAACTATAGCCTTTGGAGCTTGTAAAGAAAAATAATTTATCCTTTCATCATGCCCAAGAATTTTGTTATGTATATAAACAGCTCATACAACTCAACATCAAAAAAACAAACAACCCAATTAAAAAATAGGCAGAAGACCTGAATAGACATTTTTCCAAAGAAGATATGCAAATGGCCAACAGGCACATGAAAAGATGTTCTACATCACTAATCATCAGAGAAATGCAAACCAAAACCACAGTGAGATATCAGCTCACAACTGTCAGAATGGCTATCATCAAAAAGAACACAAATAACAAATGCTGACAAGGATGTGAGTATAGGGAACCCCCATACACTATAGGTGGGAATGTAAATTGGTGCAGCCACTGTGGAAAACAGTATGTAGATTTCTCAAAATACTAAAAATAGAACTACCATCTGACCCAGCAATTCTACTCCTGGGTATATATCTGAAAAAAAATGAAAACACTAATTAGAAAAGATACATGCACCCCAATGTTTACAGCAGCATTATTTATAATTGCCAAGATATGGAAGCAACCTAAGTGCCCATCAACCCATCAACAGATGAATACACACACACACACACACACACACACACACAATGGAATAAAGTCGGCCATAAAAAACAACAAAATTTTGCCTTTTGCAACAACATGGATAGACTTGGAGGGCATTATGCTAAGTGAAATAAGTCAGACAGAGAAAGAAAAATACTGTATGATCTCACTTATATGTGGAATCAAAAAATAAAACAAACTAGTAAATATAATAAAAAAAGAAACGGACTCACAGACATAGAGAACAAACTAGTGGTTGCCAGTGGGGAGAGAGAAAGGGGGATATAGAAGTAGAGGATTAAGAGGTACAAACTATTATATGTAAAATAAATAAGCTACAGGGATATATTGTACAACACAGGAAATATTTTATAATAACGATAAATGGAGTATAATCTTTAAAAATTGTGAATCACTACGTTGTACACTTGTAACTTATTTAATATTATACGTCAACTGTACTTCAATTTTTAAAATTTGTTTTTAACTAAAAAAAAAAAAGAGGGCCTCCCTGGTGGCGCAGTGGTTGAGAGTCCGCCTGCCGATGCAGGGGATACGGGTTCGTGCCCCGGTCTGGGAGGATCCTATATGCCGCAGAGCGGCTGGGCCCATGAGCCATGGCTGCTGAGCCTGCGCATCCGGAGCCTGTGCTCCGCAACGGGAGAGGCCACAACAGTGAGAGGCCCGCGTACCACAAAAAAACAAACAAACAGGGGCTTCCCTGGTGGCGCAGTGGTTGAGAGTCCGCCTGCCGATGCAGGGGACACGGGTTCGTCCCCCGGTCCGGGAAGATCCCACATGCCGCAGAGCGGCTGGGCCCGTGAGCCATGGCCGTTGAGCCTGCGCGTCCGGAGCCTGTGCTCCGCAACGGGAGAGGCCACAACAGTGAGAGGCCCGCGTACTGCAAAAAAAAAAAAAAAACAAACAAACAAACAAACAAACAAACAAAAAAACAAAAAAAGAAATCTGTTTTGTGTAGAGAAGAGTCAACTAATTATTCTTCTCAAATGTTAATTGTGGTACCAGTACTTGATCACTTGGGATCTTTGTATAATAATCATAGGCTTTGATGTAGGCTACAGTATTTATGTACTGTAACATAAATATAAATTACATTTGTATTAGAGAATTTCCTGCACAGCTACTCTGAAGTTAATGAATCTGTGCAATACATTAAAAAAAAAAAGAAAGAAATTTTGTTACCATGTGGTTTACTAAATAAACCATTGGGTTGAGAACAATTATAAAATACACTCATATTCTTTCAGTTTCTGCATCATTAAACTAGTAAGACAGAGGGCCAATCAACCAATCAATAATTTAATGCCTACTAAAACTATGAGGCAATATCTATTATCAATTATCATAGAGAACAGTCACTCATAAGCTAAAATCACAGATAATATTAAAAGTCATATATTTATTGGCTTTGCATATAATGCTTGCAGATCATTTATTTTTAAAGTTGTATTTTGGAGAGGCTAGTATTGAATTACATTATTTGAGCACATAAAGTTAGGCAATAAAGAAAGTGACCTGAGAGTTTGTTGGGAACCAGAGGAGACTTCAGTTTGAGACTGAGAAAAAAGAAAAAATGAAAAAAACAAAAATAAAAACCATGAGACTGAATAACCTGGAAAACATAATTGAGAATAGGTCTATTCTAGTCATGGCTATAAGATAAAGGGACAGTTTCTCATGTGCAGTTGGGATAACCAGCATAAGACTTGGTAGTCATTTTCTCTGTCAGAAGAGGAAGAATTAGGAGAGAGAACAAGAGACCACAGTGAAGGGAAGGGAAGAGGCTCTGGCTGGGAGGGCTTCCTTGGCTCTCTTCGCCTCTTCCTGGTGGCAATCAATACCTTTCCACTCAGTTCCCACTGCAAAGGGAAGGGAGGCAGGTCGAGAAAGAACACACCTGAGAGTTGGAACCAGATGTAATATTGCTGGTTTGTTTCCCAGAGACGACTTTGTTAACATAGACCCAGGCCCACCTGTAGGGCTGCACGTTCTCTTAGACTCAGGCTACAGGCCACAGGACACCAAGTGTTCCGAAAGAAAAATATTTAGGCACATCCACTGCTGTGTGCATTTAACACTCAGACAAATGCCACGGCTGCTCAACAGCCCCTGTGGAGCTAATGTGCCCTGGGAGCCAGGCCCCCAGGCCCTCATCCTCCTGCTCTGCTGCAGGTGCCCTCAGCCACCCGGGGCTCAGTTGTGGGGTCATGCATCACTTCCTTTATGGTGTCTGAGCTGGGCTTGGACAGCTCCACCATCAATGACCTCTTTTGGCACTTGGTTTTAGCAAAGTTGAAACATCGTGTGGAGGTTATTAAAAGAGAAAACTGATGCTCTGAGGATTCTACAAAAGCCATACATATCTAAAACTTAAAAAAGAAAAAGTGAGGCCAAACCAAGAAGAGTACATTCTGGGGTACTCTTGTACCATTTCCTTGAACAGTGATGCAAGGAATCTGAGTTGGGTTTGAATTCCAAAGGCGAAATTTCCAGAGCATTACACGTAGTGCCCTGTCCCTCGGCCACAAGAGGTGGTAGTGATTCAAGCTTGTTAGGTGTGGAGGGCAGTGTATGAAATATTGTCATGTCAAAAGGCCAGTGGGACTGCTGATTAGACAGGCTTCCTATGTAAATGGATCCAGCCTCAACAGTAACTCTTTGACACAAAATCTATGGTCTGTTTGCAAAGGAAAAAACACAGAGAGATGACCCATAGCAGCAAATCACTGAGAAAAAGGTGATTTGGCTTCTTTGTCTCAGGTGTTTTGTATGTGCTGTGTTACACTTTTGAGGTCACAGGAGATAGTAGGTTTTTAAAAATATAACTTTTCTCAATATGTATTCCTCCTCAAAAATTTCAGTCCCCAGGTAGAAGGACGTGCACTCACTCCCTCTTGTGAGAGCACCGGAATCACAGCTAACTGCTGAACAATCATTGACACGAAGACACTGGAACTCGCCAAAAAAAGATACCCCCAAAGGCAAAGGAGAAGCCACAATGAGACAGTAGGAGGGGCACAATCACAATAAAATCAAATCCCATAACTGCTGGGTGGGTGACTCACAAACTGGAGAACACTTCAGCCACAGAAGTCTACCCACTGGAGTGAAGGTTCTGAGCCCCACGTCAGGTTTCCCAACCAGGGGGTCCGGCAACGGGAGGAGGAATTCCTAGAGAATCAGACTTTGAAGCCTAGCAGGATTTGATTGTAGGACTTTAACAGGACTGGGGGAAACAGAGACTCCACTCTTGGAGGGCACACACAAAGTAGTGTGCAATCAGGACCCAGGGGAAGGAGCAGTGACCCCATAGGAGACTGAACCAGACCTATCTGCTACTGTTGGAGGGTTTCCTGCAGAGGCAGGGGGTGGCTGTGGCTCACTGTGAGGACAAGGACACTGGCAGCAGAAGTTCTGGGAAGTGCTCCTTGGCATGAGCCCTCCCAGAGTCCAGCATTAGCTCCCCCAAAGAGGCTGTAGCCTTCAGTGCTGGGTTGCCTCAGGCCAAACAACCAACAGGGAGGGAATCCAGCCCCAGCCATCAGCAGACAAGCAGATAAAAGTTTTACTGAGCTCTGCCCACCAGAACAACACCCAGCTCTACCCACCACCAGTCCCTCCCCTCAGGAAGCTTGCACAAGCCTCTTAGACAGCCTCATCCACCAGAGGGCAGACAGCAGAAGAAAGAAAAATTACAATCCTGCAGCCTGTGGAACAAAAACCACATTTACAGAAAGATAGACAAGATGAAAAGGCAGAGGATTATGTACCAGATGAAGGAACAAGATAAAACGCCAGAAAAACAACTAAATGAAGTGGAGATAAGAAACATTCCAGAAAAAGAATTCAGAATAATGAGAGTGAAGATGATCCAGGAACTCGGAAAAAGAATGGAGGCAAAGATCGAGAAGACGCAAGAAATATTTTACAAAAACCTAGAAGAATTAAAGAACAAAGACCCAGAAGAATTAAAGAACAAACAAATAGAGATGAACAATACAATAACTGAAATGAAAAATACACTAGAAGGAATTAATAGCAGAATAACTGAGGCAGAAGAACGGATAAATGACCTGGAACACAAAATGGTGGAATTCACTGCCACGGAACAGAATAAAGAAAAAAGAATGCACAGAAATGAAGACAGCCTAAGAGACCTCTGGGACAACATTAAATGCAACAACATTTGCATTATAGGGGTCCCAGACCGAGAAGAGAGAGAGAAAGGACCTGAGAAAATATTTGAACAGATTATAGTCAAAAAATTCCCTAACATGGGAAAGGAAATAGCCACCCAAGTCCAGGAAGCACAGAGGGTCCCAGGCAGAATAAACCCAAGGAGAAAAACACCAAGACACACAGTAATCAAACTGACAAAAATTAAAGACAAAGAAAAGTTATTGAAAGCAACAAGGGAAGAATAACAAATAACATACAAGGGAACACCCATAAGGTTAACAGCTTATTTCTCAGCAGAAACTCTACAAGCCAGAAGGGAGTGGCACGATATATTTAAAGTGATGAAAGGGAAGAACCTACAACCAAGATTACTCTACCCGGCAAGGATCACATTAAGATTCGACAGAGAAATCAAAAGCTTTACAGACAAGCAAAAGCTAAGAGAATTCAGCACCACCAAACCAGCTCTACAACAAATGCTAAAGGAACTTCTCTAAGTGGGAAACATAAGAGAAGAAAAGGACCTACAAAAACAAACCCATAACAATTAAGAAAATGGTAATAGGAACATACATATCGATAATTACCTTAAACGTGAATGGATTAAATGCTCCAACCAAAAGAGACAGGCTCAGGGCTTCCCTGGTGGTGCAGTGGACAGGACTCCACGCTCCCAATGCAGGGGGCCAGGGTTTGAGCACTGGTCGGGGAACTGGATCCCACATGCCGCAACTAAGAGTTCACATGCCACAGCTGATGAGCCCACCTGCTGCAACTGAGACCTGGTGCAACCAAATAAATAAATAAATATTAAAAACAATAAAGACACAGGTTCGCTGAATGGATACAAAAACAAGACCCATTATATATGCTGTCTATAAGAGACCCACTTCAGACCTAGGGACACATACAGACTGAAAGTGAGGGGATGGAAAAAGATATTCCATGCAAATGGAAATCAAAAGAAAGCTAGAGTAGCAATACTCATATCAGATAAAATAGACTTTAAAAGAAAGAATGTTGGGCTTCCCTGGTGGGGCAGTGGTTGAGAGTCTGCCTGCTGATGCAGGGGACACAGGTTCATGCCCCGGTCTGCGAAGATCCCAAATGCCATGGAGTGGCTGTGCCCGTGAGCCATGGCCGCTGAGTCTGCACGTCCAGAGCCTGTGCTCCGCAACGAGAGAGGCCATAACAGTGAGAGGTCCGCGTAACACACACACACACACACAAAAAAAGAAAGAAAGAAAGAAAGAATGTTACAAGAGACAAGGACGGACACTACATAATGATCAAGGGATCAATCCAAGAAGAAGATAGAACAATTATAAATATATATGCACCCAACATAGGAGCACCTCAACACACAAGGCAACTGCTAACATCTATAAAAGAGGAAATCGATAGTAACACAATAATAGTGGGGGACTTTAACACCTTACTTACACCAATGGACAGATGATCCAAACTTAAAATTAATAAGGAAACACAAGCTTTAAATGACACAACAGACCAGATAGATTTAATTGATATTTATAGGACATTCCATCCAAAAACAACAGAATACACTTTCTTCTCAAGTGCACATGGAACATTCTCCAGGATAGATCACATCTTGGGTCACTAATCAAGCCTCAGTAAATTTAAGAAAATTGAAATCATATCAAGCATCTTTTCTGACCACAACACTGTGAGATTAGAAATCAATTACAGGGAAAAAAATGTAAAAAACACAAACACAGGGAGGCTAAACAATACATTACTAAATAAGCAAGAGATCACTGAAGAAATCAAAGAGGAAATCAAAAAATACCTAGAGACAAATTACAACAAAAACACGATAATCCAAAACCTGTGGGATGCAGCAAAAGCAGTTCTAAGAGGGAAGTTTACAGAAATACAAGCCTACCTCAAGAAAAAAGAAAAATCTCAAATAAACAATCTAACCTTACACCAAAAGGAACTAGAGGAAGAAGAACAAACAAAACCCAAAGTTAGTAGAAGGAAAGAAATCATCAAGATCAGAGCAGAAATAAATGAAATAGAAACAAAGAAAACAATAGCAAAGATCAATAAAACTAAAAGCTGGTTCTTTGAGAAGATAAACAAAATTGATAAACCATTAGTCAGACTCATCAAGAAAAAAAGGGAGAAGACGCAAATCAATAAAATTATAAATGAAAAAGGAGAAGTTACAACAGACATCGCAGAAATACAAAGCATCCTAAGAGACTACTACAAGCAACTCTATACCAATAAAATGGACAACCTGGAAGAAATGGACAGATTCTTAGAAAAGTATAACCTTCCAAGACTGAACCAGGAAGAAATACAAAATAAGAACAGAACAATCATAAGTAATGAAATTGAAACTGTGATTAAAAATCTTCCAACAGGGGCTTCCCTGGTGGCGCAGTGGTTGAGAGTCCGCCTGCGGATGCAGGGGACACGGGTTCGTGCCCCGGTCTGGGAAGATCCCACATGCCGCGGAGCGGCTGGCCCCGTGAGCCATGGCCGCTGAGCCTGCGCGTCCGGAGCCTGTGCTCCGCAACGGGAGAGGCCACAACAGCGAGAGGCCCGCATACCGCAAAAAAAAAAAAAAAAAAAAATCTTCCAACAAACAAAAGTCCAGGACCAGATGGCTTCACAGATGAATTCAATCAAACATTTAGAGAAGAGCTAACACCCATCCTTCTCAAACTCTTCCAAACAATTGCAGAGGAAGGAACACTCTCAAACTCATTCTATGAGGCCACCATCACCCTGATACCAAAACCAGACAAAGATATTACAAAAAAAGAAAATTACAGACCAATGTCACTGATGAACATAGATGCAAAAATCCTCAACAAAATACTAGCAAACAGAATCCAACAACACATTAAAAGGATCATATGCCATGATCAAGTGGGATTTATCCCAGGGATCCAAGCATTCTTCAATATATGTAAATCAATCAATGTGATACACCATATTAACTAATTAAAGAATAAAAACCATATGATCATCTCAATAGATGCAGAAAAAGCTTTTGACAAAATTCAACACCCATTTATGACAAAAACTCTCCAGAGGGACTTCCCTGGTGGTGCAGTGGTTAAGAATCCCCCTGCCAATGCAGGGGACACAGATTCGAGGCCTGGCCTGGGAAGATCCCACATGCCGCGGAGCAACTAAGTCCATGCACCACAACTACTGGGCCTGTGCTCAAGAGCCTGTGAGCCACAACTACTGAGTTCGTGTGTTGCATCTACTGAACCCCTCATGCCTAGAGCCCATGCTCCACAGTAAGAGAAGCCACCACAATGAGAAGCTCGTGCACCACAATGAAGAGTAGCCCCACTCGCCGCAACTAGAGAAAGCCTGCACGCAGCAATGAAGACCCAACACAGTGAAAAATAAATAAATAAATAAATAAATAAATTTATAAAAAATAAAAAAAGAACTCTCCAGAAAGTGGGCATAGAGGGAACCTACCTCAACATAATAAAGGCCATATATGACAAACCCACAGCAAACATCATTCTCAATGGTGAAAAACTGAAAGCATCCCTCTATGATCAGGAACAAGACAAGGTTGTCCACTCTCGCTACTACTATTCAACATAGTTTTGGAAGTCCTAGCCACGGCAATCAGAGAAGAGAAATAAATAAAAGGAATCCAAATTGGAAAAGAAGAAGGAAAACTGTCACTGTTTGCAGATGACATGATACTATACGTAGAGAATCCTAAAGATGCCACCAGAAAACTACTAGAGCTAATCAATGAATTTGGTAAAGTTGCAGGATACAAAATTAATGCACAGAAATCTCTTGCATTCCTATACCCTAATGATGAAAAATCTGAAAGAGAAATTATGGAAACACTCCCATTTACCATTGCAACAAAAAGAATAAAATACCTAGGAATAAACCTACCTAGGGAGACAAAAGACCTGTATGCAGAAAACTGTAAGACACTGCTGAAAGAAATTAAAGGTGATACAAACAGATGGAGAGATAACCCTGTTCTTGGATTGGAAGAATCAATATTATAAAAATGACTATACTACCCAAAGCAATCTACAGATTCAATGCAATCCTTATCAAATTATCAATGGCATTTTTTACAGAACTAGAACAAAACATCTTAAAATTTGTATGGAGACACAAAAGACCCTGAATAGCCAAAGCAGTCTTGAGGGAAAAAAACAGAGCTGGAGGAATCAGCTTGATTCAAGACAGTATGGTAACCAAGACAGTATGGTACTGGCACAAAAACAGAAATATAGATCAATGGAACAGGATAGAAAGCCCAGAGATAAACCCATGCCCCTATGGTCAACTAATCTATGACAAAGGAGGCAAAGATATACAATGGAGAAAAGACAGTCTCTTCAATAAGTGGTGCTAGGAAAACTGGACAGCTACATGTAAAAGAATGAAATTAGAACACTCCCTAACACCATACACCAAAAGAAACTCAAAATGGATTAAAGACCTAAATGCAAGACCGGACACTATAAAACTCTTAGAGGAAAATATAGGAAGAACACCCTTTGACCTAAGTCACAGCAAGATCTTTTTTGATCCACCTCCTAGAGTAATGGAAATAAAAACAAAACTAAACAAATGGGACCTAGTAAAACTTAAAAGCTTTTGCTTTTAAGCAAAAGTAATGGAAATAAAAACAAAAATAAACAAACCAATAGAGTAATGGAAATAAAAACAAAAATAAACAAATGGGACTTAATAAAACTTAAAAGCTTTTTCACAGCAAAGGAAACTACAAACAAGACAAAAATACAACCCTCAGAATGGGAGAAAATATTTGCAAACAAATCAATGGACAAAAGATTAATCTCCAAAATATATAAACAGCTCATGCAGCTCAATATTAAAAAAGAAACAACCCAATCAAAAAATGGGCAGAAGACCTAAATAGACATTTCTCTAAAGAAGACATACAGATGGCCAAGAAGCACATGAAAAGCTGCTCAACATCACTAATTATCAGAGAAATGCAAATCAAAACTACAATGAGGTATCACCTCACACCAGTTAGAATGGGCATCATCAGAAAATCTACAAACAACCAATGCTGGAGAGGGTGTGGCGAAAAGGGAAACCTCTTGCACTGTTGGTGGGAATGTAAATTGATACAGCCACTATGGAGAACGGTATGGAGGTTCCTTAAGAAACTAAAAATAGAATTAACGTATGACCCAGCAATCCCACTACTGGTCATATACCCAGAGAAAACCATAATTCAAAAAGACACATGCACCCGAATGTTCATTGCAGCACTATTTACAATAGCCAGATCATGGAAGCAACCTAAATGCCCATCGACAGACGAAAGATGTGGTACATATATACAATGGAATAGTACTCAGCCATAAAAAGGAATGAAATTGGGTCATTTGTAGAGATGTGGATGCATCTAGAGACTGTCATACAGAGTGAAGTAAGTCAGAAAGAGAAAAACAAATAGTGTATATTAACTCATATATGTGGGACCTAGAAAATGGTACAGATGAACTGGTTTTCAGGGCAGAAATAGAGACACAGATGTAGAGAACAAACGTATGGACACCAAGGGGGGAAAGTAGCAGGGGGATGGTGGTGGTGGTGTGATGAATTGGGAGATTGGGACTGACATATATACACTAATATGTATAAAATAGATAACTAATAAGATCCTGCTGTATAAAAAAATAAATTAAATTTAAAAAAATTCAGTCCCCATAGTAATATTTCTTGCATATGCAGAGAGTGAAATAAAACAGATTTCCATGCCCATGTGTAATGATCATATTGGCACTTGGTAATCTGAGCAGTGGTTTTCAAAGCGTGGTCTCACTACAAGCAGCATTAGCACCACCTGGGAACCGGTTAGGAATGCAGATTCTTGGGCGTCACCAGAACCCCTGACTCAGAAGCCCTGTAGGTGGAGCCCAGCCATCTACACGAGCAAGCCCTCCAGGCGATCCTGACACAAGGCAAAGTTTGAGGAAAACCTTGTCATTGTTTATTACTGATTACCCTGACATCATTATAAACTAAGCAAAAGGAAACCACGGAGTTGCACATTTTGGGGTCTGTTCTCACATCTGCTATTCAGCAAGATAGATAATTTTGGAATTGCTGTGTCCACATGTATCTCAAACATAAATCCTGGACTCACTCCACTGAAAATGGAATTCTGAACAATGGATTTCCTGCTGTTTGCCTTTCGGCTTCTGCAGAGACATTAGATCCAAAAAAAAACCTTTGCAGCTGAGTTGCCAACATTGGGGATTATTCTAAAGGATGGATGTTACACGGTTTCAGATGCTGGATGGCACTTCATTGTCCTGGGCAGTAACTGGCCAGGGCTCTGGCTCCAAAAAGAAATGTGACGCAAAACTCAACACAGGAACAAATCGCAGCTTTTGTTTGTTTGTTTGTTTTGGCCGCGTTACACGGCTTGTGGGATCTTAGTTCCCCAACCAGGGATAGAACCCGAACCCTGGCAGTGAAAGCACCGAGTCATAACCACTGGACCACCAGGGAATTCTGCAGCTTTTTGTTTGCATATAAATGGATGGGAATATCTGGAATACTGAAAGGAAGCACAGCGCCCGTACAGTATCATTAGTGGGACCAACCTCTTCCCCCCAGGTCGCTTCCATTTTAAATTAAAGCCGCATTTTATTCCAGGTAAACACTTGAAATTGTCTGGAAGATGCAAAAGTGGAAAATAAGGTAAAGAAAAGGAGGAGTCTTCTGATAAACGTTTCCAACCTCACAGTGTACCTGTGGATAAGTGCTCCTTGGACAATTATCAAGTGTTCACATCCCTCTGAAAATTAAGTTTAAAAAAAAAAGAAAACCAGAGGACTGTTTGGAGCCTGATAAAATCAGTATCTTCACTTCCTCCAAAAACCAGTACATTGGAGTTTTAACGAGTGCTGGAAATAAGCTTTACTAAGACATGGGGTCAGTGTGGCCTTGAGTTTGGAGACTCTGAAACTCTCAGCCACCTCCCTGGGTGGGGTGGGGCAGGTGTGTGTCCGCTTTCCCGATACCCCGAGGGCAGGAAGCGCCTTGGCATCCCAGCGCCACCCTGACAGCTTCTCTGTTTCCCGTCTCCCTCAGGGCACAAAGCTCACATCTTACTTCAGGCTCCTTTGCTACTTTCAGTTCAGTATTTGCACGGTTTCTGTCATCTGTGTCCTCTGATCTTCAGAAGAAAGATGAAACTGCAATTTTTAGGGGTTATTCATGGTTTCCAGTAAAATAGCCCATGAGCAGGAAGGAAAAAACGTGGAAGAGGAAGGAAGGTGTTGCTGGAAGGAGCAGTGACAAGTAACTACAGTCCCCGCCCAGAATCCGTAGCATGAATGGTCCAACTTTGGAGACTTTGCCTTTCAGGGATACCCCAAGCCCACAGAAAGGTTTCCCTGGACAGTTCTCAGCACCGTGGTGAAGGGGTGCTGTGTGCCTTGGAATAAGGACCACCGTTTCCTAAATAAAAGATATGCACTTGTGCCTCAAAACTATTTCACGCAGTGACTCTCCGCGGTGAGGGAGTGTGGGCCTCGCCTGCGGGAGCCCGGGATGCACTGAGGTGAGTGGATGGGGCAACAGAAACCTAAAGGGCCAGAGCAAGAGCTGCTCTGAGTTTTAACGTGTCCTCATAAAACCCTCTTCTGTTCCGACTCATGTCAATAGCCCGTACGGGACAGAGAATGACCAAGGCCTTTGCCACTAAAAGTGACCTCCTTCCTCTATTAGGGCAAGGCAAGCAGGGCAACAAAAATGGCAACTTCTGAATCTGTGTCCGATGTTTCGAAGCCTTCTCATGTCTCTAATACCCAGGGAAGAAGAGAAATGGAACCAAGAGACAACGCATGCCTGGAAGCGTCACTGGAGAGAACATGACAGGAGCCCGTGACCAGGCCCCTCTCCCCAGCCCCAGTGAGAATCGACCTCAGCAAAGAACCATGGTGGCACCTGAGGTTGGGACCAGAGAGGGAGGGGAACAGCGCTCCATGATCCCCAGGGAGGAGGTGTCAGGAGGGAGGGCTGTCAAGAGGTCCACCCGAAGGACACTGTAAGGTGACCACTCAGAAGGACATTGGAGTTGAGGTCACAGATGACCTTTGCTGTGACAATTCAGTCGAGCGGTGAGGACGGAAACCAGGTTCAAGGGACCAGGAAATACAGGAGAGGAGAGGGAACAGAGACGGTAGAAAACCCTTTAGTGGAACAAAGGAGAGGATGATGGGAGTAACTGGATGGATGGAGGGGGTGACCTGGGGGTGCTGTACACAGTCATAGGCTGGGGGAGAGGCAGAAATAGACGAGAGACACGGAGTAGGAAATTGGTGAGATAAATCCCCAGGGAAGGTGGGAAAAGAGAAAGACCATTAGCAAAGGTGAAAACAGTTGGCTTTGGAGGGACATGAAGGATTTCTTTTCCTCTAAGGTAGGAGGGAGAGTAAGATGGGTAAGGAAGTGGACAAGACGAAAACTGAGGCACGAAGCTGCCCAATAGCTTCTGCTAAAAGAAATGTTCACATGTCGAGAGATAGGGAAGTCATTCTGGCTTATACACGAGCTAACTTGAATGTTATGCTAACTAAATAGCCTGTTTGTGGCCTATCAAACATACGTTGTACATCTGCTTTAATTATTAGAGAAAAGGGAACATTGACCAGAAGTAAAGACTGTCCAGGGCTTCCGGGTGGCACAGTGGTTAAGAATCCGCCTGCCAATGCAGGGGACACGGGTTCGAGCCCTGGCCCGGGAAGATCCCACAGGCCGCGGAGCGACTAAGCCTCTGCACCACAACTACTGAGCCCGCGTGCCACAACTACTGAAGCCCGCACACCTAGAGCCCGTGCTCCACAACAAGAGAAGCCACCTCAATGAGAATCTCGCGTACCGCAACGAAGACCCAATGCGGCCAAAAAAAAAAAAAGAATGTCCATATTAAAAATAAAGATTAAACACATCTCTTCCTGGGACACCAGTGCTGGTCCTCCCTGATGATAAGACCCCCTTCCCAGGTGCCAAGGCCATGCTGACTTGCTATGTATGTGCTGGCCTGTGTGACCTTTTTTTGTTTGTTTGTTTGCTTGTATTTTGTTTAGTTTTGACCTTGAAGAAATATATCCCTGACTTGTTTAATGTTCTTTGTTCTGACAAGATATAAGACTGTGGTGGAAACCCCGCTTCTCTGGAGCCACTCCTCAGACTACTGTGGGAAATGTGCTTCCAGGCTAGTCCTCAGTTTGACTCAAATAAAACTCTTTTCTATTGCTATTATTGTTTATTGATTTTTTTTTTTGACACTTCTTTTCCGAGTAGCCCAGGGAGCAGGTTCTCTGCAGACGTGCTCATGCGGATGGGAACAAGAGGAAACTGAGTTCATGTAACACGCTCCAGAGATGCTATGGAAACTGGTTTTTAGGGACCAAATCTTAGGAAAAGGAAAAAAACCTTGCTATTTATTTAAAGCTTCTTCCTTCAATCATGACATTTCTTGGTAAAACGGCACTTAAAACAAGGAGAAAAGTGATGTTCAGGCCAGAGCAGAGTGACGTTCACAGGCACCACTTTTTCTGAAAGAGACACCACAGCTCATTGTGGCCTTAGGTCTGAACGTGGGACGTGGTTGCCTCAATTGCTCTCATAGGGACAAAGGGACATCCGCCAGGTGAGGTGATTATCACCTTCATTCTTGGACTCTTTCGGCAAGAACTACTGAGGAAGCTTGTCACTGCCTCACCTCAGGTGTCCCTGGCCTGCTTGCTTGGCTTGAAAGGGGCAACTGAGGAGCTACATTTCCATCTCCTTCCAGGCTCTGGTTTTTGGATTCTGCCGGGGCAAGAGGAAAACTATGCGAACCTCAGTCGAGAGCCCAGGGAAACAAACAAGTCTCGGCAGAGCGCCAGGTAACAGACACTGCTTTCTGGTGCTTCCAGCCACACTCAGAAAACAGTAAGCTCCAAGAAGCTATTAAAAATAGGAAAATAGGGCTTCCCTGGTGGCGCAGTGGTTGAGAGTCTGCCTGCCGATGCAGGGGACACGGGTTCGTGCCCCGGTCCGGGAGGATCCCACATGCCGTGGAGCGGCTGGGCCTGTGAGCCATGGCCGCTGAGCCTGCGCGTCCGGAGCCTGTGCTCCGCAACGGGAGAGGCCACAACAGTGAGAGGACCGCGTTCCGCAAAAAAAAAAAAAAAAGGAAAATATTCAGCTTCCTATATAGATACTGACACAACATGTGCGACCACCCCTTATAAAATATTAAGCCTAAAATGTGCACTATCACAAAAGGGTTGAGTATACAAACACTTGCCTAGAACACTGATTATGTTCCCAGTGGAAAAGCTGCCACGAGGTAAAGAGTGATGCTTTAAGTTTGGGTACACAGGTGAGCTGGGTATACTGTTCAGCTAAGAAGTAATACACTTAGTCACAATTCATCCAATTATTATTTTCCAAAAATATAGTAAGAGGGGAAAAATGTTTACTAACTCATGTATAACCAACATAAGCTGACACAGAGCAAGATTTAAAGAAACTCAAACACCCAGATATATTTTGGTACTACATGAACTAGAATTCAAGTTTAACACTTCTGACTTTAAGCTAAGACTCACTGAGCCTTTTCTTAAAATCAGAAATTACCTAAGACATTATACACATAGAACAATCTCACTTGGCAAGAAAGCTTATTGTTTTAGCTGTCAGGCCTTTAATTACTTCCTTATTCTAATTACTAGGACTTTATCTGTATCTATTTCCTAATTATCCCAGGAATCTAAATTCCCTGAATCTTCTTTTCTAGGAGAAAGTTACTTTTCTTCCTGTGTGTTCACTTCCTTATGGCTAGCAGGAAAAAAGGGGAAAAAAAAGAAAGAGAGAAAGAAAAAAAAACCATGGCATACACTAACTTCCTTTGAATGTCTTATTTCCAAATTGCATGTTACATCGAATAATTTCCTTGCTTAACCTTACAACGTTTAGTGCTGAGACTTCTTTTTAACTTTTGCAGTTTTATTGAGATGTAATTGACATACCGTATACATTTAAGGTGTACAGCGTAATGATTTCATTTCACTTCATTTCATATATTGTGAAGTGATTAAGAGACTTCCCAAACGGGTCAAACCTTTTCTCTTTTTCTGAACATTTTAAGATAAAACCACATCCAAGAAGTATTTTAAGCCAAGTTATTCAGTAGTTTTAAAAAATACTTATTTAGAAAAAATAATTTAAGCCATTTCGTTATACCTTCCGTTATTTCCCACCATCAAATTTGTTGACTATACCTATGTTACACATGCGTACATTCAGGCGAATTTACTTCCCTCTAAATTTATTCATCTACTGAGGCAAATTTATTTTTATCTCCAATCATTATTTAAAGTCCCTGCCTCATAAGATAGCTGTGAAAATTATATGATTAATGGAAATTAATTACATATCATTATATGTAAACCTGCAGAGGGCAGGTAAGTTCTCTCTAGCTTGCAAGACTTCAGATTGAGAGGATTACACAATGAGCTGTATGTGAAGAAATGCACTTGAGAAGCCTCAGCTGTACATAAGCTTGATTTAAATAACTTGGTCCTGAACCTCAAGTGTTTTACATTATAAAACACTTAGGAAATTGCTTACAAGTGAGCAGGGCTATAACAATGTTAGCTGCTATTACCATCATTTCAGGAGTGACTAAGAAAATAGTGATCACCTGTTCTGATAGCTGGCCTGTATTTTCTATCTAAGAAATCTATGAGCTTCTTTCAGAGAAGCTATTTCAAAGCCAGATTTTTAAAGATATTAAATTAGTTGTTTAAAGGTGAGCAGGATTGTGGTTACCCAAACATTTCCCGTTAAAACTTCGGACAAACGTATGTGGAATAGAACAGACCGCAAGGCTGTGAGCTACAGAGGGACTTTATGTGTGCCACTATCTCCTAAACAGATTTCTCAGTATCTGAATTCTCAGCTTCTGCTGATGTTTCAGCCAAAAGAACATGGTGAGGTCACGTTACTCGGGAGCTCACCTCAAGTACACACGGCGCCAGTAAAACTGTGTGAGTCATGGTTTGTTCTTTCATAACTGCTACAAAATATGAAGTTTTGTAAAGAATATAAAGTATTGCAGCATTTCCCCTTACTGTGCTAAATTACACAGCCTTTAGAATGCAGGGAGTGGGCAGTGAAGCCTGTCATGAGGGGCATCTTGGGGTTTAGTGTAAAAGTACATGTTTCAGTCAGACCACAGGCTCCCCGGGAGCACACCTAGGAAGAAACCAAACCACTAATAGAGGCCCAAAGATGTGGTCTCTCACCGCAGTGGTGGGATTTTATTTCCTATGGAGGTGTACTGATGATACTCAGGTGTTTAAAAAGAAACCAACTAGGGAAGTCTCTGGCGGTCCAGTGGTTAGGACTCCGCAATCCCAGTGCAGGGGGTCCGGGTTCCATCCTTGGTCAGGGAACTAGATCCTGCATGCTGCACCTAAGACCCAGAGCAGCCAAATAAATAAATACTAAAAAAAAAAAAAAAGAAGACTGTGCTTACACTGCAGGGGACTTAGGTTCAATACCCAGTCAGGGAACTGAGATCCCACGTGCCACACAGCCAAAAAGAAGAAACCAATTAAACACGTGCCACACAGCCAAAAAGAAGAAACCAATGAAAGAATTCACATAAATTCAAGGCAATTTCAATTTTTGAGAGAAATATCTAAAATAACATAATCACTTTGCAAACTAAAACCAAATGATGCAGGACCTTATTAAAGACAAAAAAACCCCCAAAAATCTAAAATATATTTAGAAAGGCAGAGAGCAGGAAGGAAAAGACAAAGGAGGCAGAAGAGGGTGAAGAAAAGAGAAGGAAAAAGGAGATAAGAGGAAGGAAAGGAAGAGAAAACTTTAGGAAAGTTATAACAGACAAGCGATACAAGAGAATGATTAAAAGAGTTCCTTCTGCATCAAAGAAAAATAAGAAAATGATTTTCTATATCTATTTCAAATTCATTTTCTGACTAAATTCTGTAGTTTTTTATTGCATCGGGTCACAGTTGTATGTAAAATCATAAAATGTGGATCACAGATAAGAGCATTTAGGGTGAATTTTTTACGTGTTTCATTTTTATTGGCTTTTACTTTGGCAGAAGTATAAATATGATTCTTATACTAATAAAGAAAAATCAGTGTGATCCAATTAAAGGAATCAAGGCAATACAGGAGGTTCCATTTGAGTTGGACCTCAACCTCCTGAATTGAAAAATATATATAAACGTATTAGTAAGGAAATTCTCAAGCATACACAAAGGTGGAGAGAATAGGAAAATACCTTCATGGACTCATGGCCCAACTTCAATAAAGATCAACACATTGTCAATGTCACTGCAGCCTTCCCCCACTAACACACACACACACACACACACACACACACACACGGGGGCAGAGAGGACAAGCTGATGTGTTTGCGTGTGCAGATACATAGTTTCTCAAAACTATCTAAAACCCAGCAAAGCCAGCATATTTAGGCACTTTTTGGAAATGCAAATTCTTAGTTGCACTGCAGACCCACTGGATCAGAATCTCTGGGGGAAGACTCAGTATTCTATGTTTGCCCAGGTTCTCCGGGTAATCCTGATGCACACACATTCTGAGAAGCAACGTATGCAAGCAAATCCCACACGTGAGGTCACGTGACCTGTAAACACTTCAATATGCATCTATAAGTGATATTATTGCATCAAACAGAAATCAGTAATTCCTTAATAACATCCAACCTGGGGTAGTCACCCATCCCGATTGGCCCAGGTCAGTCCGGTTTATACCCGTTGTCTGGGAATAATTATTAAAACTACCCCCTTTCACTCTCAAAAGTGTCCCAACTAGGATGACACACTTTATGGTCACTATACTCACTCTCAGTCTAACCTTCATGCACTTGATATACAATTACTAGGTTCATGTGCTTCCTTTTGTATTGTTTTAAAGGTGCTTTTCAATTTCTTAAAATTATGTAAAACATTTTCATGTTTCTGAAGTAAAGGTTCATCTTGGTTCCCTCCACCCTAATTCCCCCCTCCCCAAAGGTAAACATTTTTTATTAGTTTTATTTATTCTTCACTTGTTTCTTTTTGAAGCTATGGGTGAACTCATGCTGTTTCACTCTATCCCTCTTTAACACTGTTCCATAGCTCAGGGTTTTAGGTACCACATGGGGAGCTCCCTCCAGGGTGGGTGTACAGACCATTCGCATTCCTTTTACAGCTGCAGAGCGACCCTTTGTGTGAAAGTAACAGCAACCAACGCCTACTGACAGACATTTGGGTTTTATTATTATTTTTTTTTGCGGTACGCGGGCCTCTCACCGCTGTGGCCCCTCCCACTGTGGAGCACAGGCTCCGGATGCGCAGGCTCAGCGGCCATGGCTCACGGGCCCCGCCGCTCCGCGGCATGTGGGATCTTCCCAGACCGGGGCATGAACCCGCGTCCCCTGCATCAGTACGCGGACTCTCAACCACTGTGCCACCAGGGAAGCCCGACAGACATTTGGGTTTTTGACAATCTCTTGCCATTATAAATAGCGCAGCAATAAGCAGCCATGTGCTTGTTGTCATGTCACAACTTTGCCTGCATGTCTCTGACACAGACTCCTAGAGATGGCGCTGCCAAGTCAAAGGATGAGCGCACACATAACTTTGCTAGATATTGCGAAATGCCCCCCACGGGTGCCAGCAGCTGGCACACCCACCAGCACTGGATGAGTGGGCCGGTTTCCCACCACCTTCTCTACAGGATGTGTTGTCTAACTTTGGGATGTTTGCCTGCCTAGTAAGTGAGATGTGGTATCTCAGGGCAGTTTGCTTGTTAACTTATTTACGTACAATGTACATACAGAAAGTGTACCTATCAGAAGTGCAGAGATGGTAAATTTTCACAGACTGAGCACATCCTTGTAATCAGCACACCAGTGAAGAAACAGAAAAATTACTAGCACTGCAGAAGCCCCATCGTGCTGACTTAGTGAGTTGCAATTTGCATTTCTCTTACTTTGAGCAAGGGTAAGCTTCCTTTCATATATTTAAAGGCCATTTGTATGTTTTTCTGTGGAATTTTCTGTTTCAATATTTTGCCATTTTCCTACCGAATAGACTTCAGTATGATTTATAGGAAACCCACAAAGCTTTTAGGAGAATTGTGGTAGCAGAAAATAACATCAACTGGGACAGAAAAGCATAGAAATGTTATAAAATAAAGAGACCCCTTTGGACCCACAAACTTCTGTGCACAAAAAGCAGGATGGGAAAACCACTCAGCTGCAAACATGGGCTACAGTTTACTCCCAGGGAGGAATGAAGAGCGTGGAAGGCAGAGTCAAGAGCTGTCAGGAATTGTTCCTAGAGTCATAGGCCTGACCCCTAACCAAGAACCTGGCAGCACGTGCGGGACTGGATTTTATAATTTCTGTGTTTCTCCTATTACTGCCTTTTGAGTGGGAGCATCTATAGCAGTTATCCTATGCTGTCTCACTATTGTAGGCTGCACATGCAGAGGGCAGGTAAGTTCTCTCTAGCTTGCAAGACTTCAGATTGAGAGGAATATTTCACAACGAGCTGAATGTGAAGAAATGCACTTGAGAAGCCTCAGCTGTACATAAACTTGATTTAAATAACTCGATCCTGAACCTCAGCCTGAGCCTGGTACCTTAATGTGCAAGATCTGGGGGTCTTCTGAGAGGGGATGAATGCACTTTGCATATGGAAGGGATGCAGATGACAGTAGCCAGAGGACAAACTGTAGCATATTGTATTTTCCAAAAATGACCATGACAACACTCCTGACCCCCACATGGTCTTGCAGAGCTTTTCAGCTCTCCCATCAAGAGATGGAGTCTAGGCTTCCCTGGTGGCGCAGTGGTTGAGAGTCTGCCTGCCAATGCAGGGGACACGGATTCGTGCCCCGGTCCGGGAAGATCCCACATGCCGTGGAGCGGCTAGGCCCTGAGCCATGGCCACTGAGCCTGCGCGTCCAGAGTCTGTGCTCCGCAACGGGAGAGGCCACAACAGTGAGAGACCCGCACACCGCAAAAAAAAAAAAAAAGAGAGAGATGGAGTCTATGTCTCCTCCACTTGATCTTGGGTGGGACTTGATGACTGTCTCAATGAATAGACTATGGAGGAAGTGACATAGGATGACTTCCAAGGCAAAGTCATTATAGGCAATATAATTTCCTCCTGTCTCTCTCTCTCAGGACACTAGCTTTTGGAGCCCTGCACCGCATGTAAGAAGTCTGAGGCTGCCATGCTATGAGGAAGCACAAACTTCTTTAGTCAAAAGCAGAGACCGTGTGAAGAGAGAAACACCTGGCCAGTCCCCAGATGTTCCACACACTGCTAATCCCACTGCTGCCACCCTCAGACTGACCACACCAGACACTATCAACCAGAGCTACTCAACTGAGCCAACCCAAATTCCTGATCCACAAAATCCATGAGAAACACTACACAAGAGTCCTTGTCTTCAGACACGAAGTTTTGGGCACTGGGTAGCTGGAACGGATTTTGATCCCTGCTCGCAGAGTAAGAAAAAATCTAATTCTCTACTAAACTTAAACTAAACTAAAACAAAACAAAACACCCTCAGGAATGGTGGCTGAAATACAGCTCAAATTTTAGAAATTCATTCTGGAGCACAAGAGATGTTGGTTAATTTAAAATTACACATCATCTGTAATTTAAAGTTATCTGACTGCCTTACGCTCCAATTTACAACGATGGGACTTAATGCCTGAATTTTCTAGTCAACATTTATTTACTTGATATGAGATTTCAATTGTTCCCATAAAATTAAGCTAGGTTTTAAAAAAAATCTAGTCAGTATAAATTAGGGTAACCAATAATAAGAACAACATTATCGAAAGCGAACATACTCTAGGAACAAAATTGGAACTACTGTTCTCAGAGATTCATCAGTTATTATAAGCTTTGCTCTGAATGGAAATATTAGTCAGTGGATAGAAATTATACTGTGAATCAAAAAATATCCATTTTAAGCATAACTAACCAAATTTATCTTTAAAAAGTTGGGACTTGACAGAAGCTTTGAAAGCCCTAATCTCTATCATTTGATTTGCCAAGAGCCAAAACACAGTCACTGGGTATATTTTCCAATACTTTTATTCTATCATATTTAAAATAGCACCAACTCTTACCCTGACCGAAGTAGTAAGCAACAGTAAAAATGTTGGGTTATATGCTTTTGATACAGAGGAGATATATATCTGAGCTGTCTTGTGAGCATAGAAATGGCATTAAATTACTGAGGCATTAGATGTCACTGCTGCTGTAATTCAATTACTCAAAAAAAAGTGTTTAATCTTCTAGATGGTTAATGTGTTTTTCTTCTGAAAGCTTTTGGAGTCTCAGCACATTTCGTCATATTTAATGGGTGTTGTTTTTATTTTTAACAGAAAATTAGGATGTGACTTGACTTGCTTTAGTTAAGACTGAGAAATCATAGGTTTTAGGGACTGCCAAATTTCACACCTAGACAAGATGCATAAGAGCTGAAGACCGCTTTTATAAAGCTTCGCCCGCCCCCAAGGCGAGCTGTAATGAGACTGAACGTGAAGAAGATCAGATGGAGGTGTGTGTGTGGGGCTTCCCCTCCACTGCCCTCACCTGCCGTGGGGAAGGGGAGAGGATGCCTCAGCCCGACCACAAGCCAAGTGGGAGAGAGGCTCCAGCAGAACCACGTGGAGAGCTTGGCGCCAGCGCAAAGGTGCCGAGATGGTGTCGCTGGGTCGGCCTGAGCAGGAGAAGAGATGCCTGCAGCGCTGCGCTTCCCCCCGCCTGTGGGCACAGGTGCGCCTTCCTCCCGCGGGTCAGGATGCCCGGAGATGGCAGTGGACGGTGTCATGGACAAAAGGGGTGTTTGCCCAAAGCCTTCGTCCAGGGGCAGGCTTATGACGCCTCAGCAGAACCAAACTGGAGGAGGACCTCCATCAAGAGGCCAAGGGTTAAAAGAGGTTGAAAACGACCAGCCAGGCGAGTCAAGATCCTCTTCACCAGAATTCAGTGGGAAGTACCCAGAGTGGATTCTTTTAAAAAGCATGGACGCTCCCTCATCCCCAACAAAAGGCCTCAGTTGTAGGAACCCACACACTCAGAGAGCAACCACACACATGAGCTTGGAGCTGGACCACGAGAGCTTATATGCGCCTCACCCCCCTTTCCTGGGTGGGTCACACCAGTTTCTCTGGGTGTCAGGTGGGGCCCCAGCAGGAGAGCAAGATGGGATCAGGGATCGGAAGTGCACTAGTCTGCCTTTATATTTGCTGCAAAAATATATTTCAGAACATTCTGGACGAAAGACATCTTGAGAAACATTTACTTGTAGTGACTTTTTAAAGCATGGACTCACACTAATAGTGAATGTATTAACCTTAGCTGTATGAAGAAATGTCTTCCCCCCTTCTCCAGTTGCTGTGTAAGTGATACGTAATTGGAAATTTCTCGAAAACTGCCTGAAGTAGAGTCTTGAACATATATTGGAAGTTTTGCGGCATCCTTTGACCTGTAATTCCTCTTCTAGCAATTGATCTTAAATAATTAAAAAGATGTACAAAATATTAGCTGTGAGGATGCTCACTGCAGCATTGTTTATAGTGCGAAAAATTGGAAAGTTGTCAATAACAGATTGAAAAATATTTCAGTTCAATAAACATGGCACATTCATACAAAGGAATACTATTCCATTATGTAAAATGATGTTGTAGATCATTGTTTCTTTTTCCAATATTGTCCCTGTAAGGAGCCTTTTTAGACTTTTTTATCCTAATATCTTAATAGTTTCTCACCCACCTCCTTCCCCCATGAAATTTTTTCTTTTCTTTTTTTTTGGCGGGGGGGGGGGGTGGGGGGCATGCCATGCAGCTTGTGGAGATCTTAGTTCCCTGACCAGGGATCGAACCCCTGACCCCTGCAGTGGAAGCTTGGAGTTCTAACCACTGGATAACCAGGGAAGTCCCAGCCCCCATGAAATTTTAATACCATGATGTACCTCTGTTTATGTACTGTGGTTCTTTGAAGGGTCACAAAACATTGTAATATCTAAGATTTTTTTCACCCCTAAGAGCCAGTATTTTCCAACTTGAGGGCTCATTTTCAAACTCATTGAGAAAGCATGTTGTTGATGGATATGTATTGACATGGGAAAATGTTTATGATATTTGGGAAAGTTAAAAAAATGGTTGTATGATACAAGCCACATTTATTTACTTGTAAATAGGTATAGAGAAATATCTAGAAGTTTCTATATAAAGGTATTAATTTTGGTTGTCTCTGGGTGAAAACCAGACCAAATATTTATTAATGTCCTATTATGTGAGGCACTTGTCATGTCATTTACCCCTGATAACTCTGTGAGGGGCTGGGGGCCCACAGTGAGACCAGGGGAGGGTAGCAAGCACGGAACTTTGTACAACTTGGCATTCAGTAAGGGGTAGCTATTTTATTATGATCTTTATTATTTTAATTATTATCTTATTTTAGAGGTTCTGTTGTGGTTTTTTTTTGGCGGTACGCGGGCCTCTCACTGTTGTGGCCTCTCCCGTTGCGGGGCACAGGCTCCAGACGCGCAGGCTCAGTGGTCATGGCTCACGGGCCCAGCCGCTCTGCGGCACATGGGATCCTTCCGGACCAGGGCACGAAGCTGTGTCCCCTGCATCGGCAGGCGGACTCTCAACCACTGCGTCACCAGGGAAGCCTTTGTTGTTGTTTTTTAAATTAAGACAGCAGAGGTGAAATGGCACAGGGACCCATGGAGTCAGGCAGCCCAGGTCTGAATCTTTGCCATTGGCTGGGTAGCCTTGCACCAGTCACTTAATCTCTGATGTCCAGCCCCTCACTCACCAAATGATCATGATGACAATAATTATAGCCACCACATAGGCTGGTTGTGAGGATTAAATAAAGTAATCCACGCACTATGCTTAGAATAGTGTCTGGTATATAGGGAGCCCTCAATAATGTTGCCTTTTATTCTTACTTAATCTTCACAACGAACCCATGGTGGGGGGATGTAATTATTTCAGTTTTACAGGTGAAAGGACTGAGGCTCGGAGAGTTTAGATGATGGAATACGACTGCATTCCATCCCAGGGTGAGGACATCTGGAACCACAAGACAGTGCATGGTGGTCCAGGGGCCAGGTGGAAGTTGGTGATTAAAAGAAGGTAAGTTCTCTCTAGTTTCCTATTCATGTCTGTGGTGAAGATTGCCCGCCTATGTGCACAGTGTGTGTTTTACACACATACATATGACTGCCTTGTGCTTCCGGGCATCCTTTCTGGGGACCACATGGAGAGACAGGACCAGGGAAGGTGCGTGGCCTGAGGCTGAATCCTGGCTCCACCAGCACTAGTTAAGTGGCGCTAAAGTGCACACCCGTCCACGGATCCAGTGTTTCCTTACATGTCAAAAAGGGGCCATAGAGCTTCCCTGGTGGCGCAGTGGTTGAGAGTCCGCCTGCCGATGCAGGGGACACGGGTTTGTGCCCCGGTCAGGGAGGATCCCACATGCCGCGGAGCGGCTGGGCCCGTGAGCCATGGCCGCTGAGCCTGCGTGTCCGGAGCCTGTGCTCCGCAACGGGAGAGGCCACAGCAGTGAGAGGCCCGCGTACCGCGAAAAAAAAAAAAGGGGGGCGGTGCATAACATCCACCTCATGAAGTTAGTAAACTTAAATGAAATACAAATAGCTACCGTTTAGCACATGCCAGGAATGCATGAGTTACATTGCGTTACACAAATCCCACAGGGGCTCTCAAAGGGCCACCTCCTCTCCCCCGCCTTCCCTTTCCCTATTCTTTCCTGATGCTGATCCAGGAGATGTCTCGTTCATTCTCTGTCCACCCAACAGGCCCTCAGCAAGCTGCTTCCTGGTCCCGGCACCTGCCAGCTCTGGGAGGTGAGAGGAAAAACATCACCCCAGCTCTGGAGTGGCACTCGGACTGGTTAGAGGACAGTCCCATAAAGGTGTCACCGGAGTATAGTGTGACGCAGCGCCCCAAGGGACAGGCATATGACATTTAAAAAGGCTCAATAACATTTCATTTCAAGCTGCAAACCCTCCGCGATTAAACCTTTCCTTGTTCTGCGTCCGCTGCCAGAGAACACCGTCTTGGAGATTCATAACTGGCACCAAGGTACCTACCTCACTTTCTAGGAACTTTCTCTCACATCAGATAGTGGTTTCTCTTCCTTCAGACCTCTCTGTTGCAGAGTCAGCGAACTGCGTCAAGTTCCCAAGCAAGTGACCTCTTTTCCCAACTTTGAAACCTCTCTCAAGGGCTTAGGTTAAAGGAACCCAGAACTCAGCCCTTAGCAGAAGGCTGAGGAGTGTGTCCCACTACATCTCTGTACGTCTCTAATACTTAATCACATGCTCCCAGGGTGAGTTAAAGGGATGACAACTCTCATAGTTAAGATCTAGTTAGGTAAAAAGAAAAGATGTCTATAATCGAAGCCCTAAAACAATGGGGAGGGTTCTCTTTCCCGCAGAAATTCCTTGGAATGATGTAGAAAGAATACCTCCTAAAAATGGAGAAATGCACAAGGTAACTTCCTCAAGATCCATCTCCTCCCATTAGGGGGAAGCAAACACTAAGAACATTCAGCTCATACAACAAACATCGACGAAGCCCCTGGGGTACATCAGTAAACAAAACAGTCAAAACCCCTGCCCTGCGTCGGTTACATTCTATTTAGTGGAGGCAGACAATCATGGTAATAATGCACAGAGCCTGTCTTAGAATGCAATCATTGCTCCTAAAAAACAGAGCTACTTAGCAAACAGAGCTCGCCAGGGGTGACCAGGACAGGAGACTGCAATTGAAAACAGGCTGGTCGGGGTGGGCATCGCAGGGGCGTGAAGAGTTGAAGGAGGGGAGGGAGCATCAGGTCCCGGGCAGGCGAGGCCGAGGTCAGTGTGAAAGCCACTGGCCGGAGCGTGCCTGGCGCGCTGGGAGAGCCGGAAGGAGCCCGGGAGCCAGTGCGGCAGGAGCCACGCCGGCCTGAAGGACAGACGATGTAGGGACTTGGAGGCGGCTCGTTGGCAGGACTTTGGTTTTCACTCCAAGTGAGACAGGGAGCCCTTGGAGGGTTTGTGTGGCAGCACAGTGTGATCTGACTTTTGCTTCAAAGGGGCCACCCAGCCGGCCAGGGGGAAAGTATACGGGGAGGGGGCTTGTGAGGGAGCAGAGAGCAGTCCCTGCGATGGTCCAGGAGGGAAATTATGGCCCTTGGACCCAGTAGTCAGATTCTGGGTTTTTTGAAGACACAGCTGACTGGACTTCCTGGAAAATGGAATATGGAGGGGGGGTGAGAAAAAAAAGAAGAATCAAGAATGACTCAGATTCTCGAGAGGATGGAGAAAGATGGTAGATGGGGAAGGTTTAAGGGGAGAGTTTGGAACATGTCGTGTGAGAATCCATTAGACACGATGAGGACCTTGAGCTGCATCAGCTGAGCTAAGACAGAGCCCGTTCCCTCCCGTGGCTCCTGGTCGGGCCGCAGGCAAATCTGCGCTGAGTTTGGAAGGTGCACATGAGGCAGCGTCTAAGGTCAGGCCAGGACCTGCCTGCACGGTGGCCGAAGCGCTGCCCACCGCGCTGCCAGGGCGGGGAGCAGATCCTGCAGCCTCCCTAGCCCCACCCCTCCCCAGCTCTGCTGACCCCGGGGCCGGGGTGCAGGCCGGCGTGTGGTCCAGGTCAGAGGCAGTGAGTGATAGGCAGATGTGGCCCCAGTCGTCCGGCTCCCTCCCACTTCAGGTCCAGCTCTTCCTCCCAACTGCTGACCTACGGCACCTGCAGGCCCCCAGGGGCAGAATCAACAGCTCTTCACAGACCCTTCGGCAGCTCCACAACTGCAGAAACTCTAATCCCTGCAATGAATCCCGCCCCCCCCAATTTCCTATCACTCATAGTGGTCCTGCCCTTCTGATTAGACTCTGCTACAGCTTCCAAGTGAGATGCTGAGTAGGTGTTGGCCATGAGCCTCAAGGTCAAGGTCCCAGCTGGATGTGTAAATCTGGGAGTTGTCGTCATATGACTGGTATTTGAAGCCCTGAGACTGGATTGGATCATCCAAAGAGAGAGCATTGCAGTAGGAGACAAGTCCAAGGCCCAGGAAGGACCCTGGGAGCTCCACAGTAAAAACGTTGGAGGGGAAACAGCCAAAGAGACTGAGAGCTACCAGTGAGATAATAGGAAAACCAGAAGAGCACACGCAGTTCACGGTGAAGGAAGAAAGAATGTCAGGAGGAGACCGAGATCGACCGTGTCAGGTAAGACGGGACTGAGAGGTGACCGCTGTGCTTGAAGCTATTATTATTGACATTTTCTAGAGGGATTTGCTGAAGTGGAGTAAAATCTGATTAGAGCAGGTTCAAGAGGAAATGGGGTGCGAAAAATTGGAGAACACTCTCGAGACATTTCTTTTTGAAGGAGAGCAGAGAAATAATGAGGAAAAAATGACGTCAATAAAAAGTTGCTGTTTCTTTAAAGTTGGGAGAAACAAAACCTATTTGCTTTCTGGTGAGAATGACCCAGTAGAGAAGGGGCCCGATTGCTGGAGGAGTGTCCTTGAGAAGTGATGCTGGTAGGGTCTAGTCCACGGGGAGGGCCCCTGGCCGCAGGAGCCTGGACGCCCTGTGAAGGGGCGGGAACACGGGGTCACATGCTTCCTGATTGGACGTGTGTCAGGAGTTTGGAAGCTCTCTTCCAATGACCTCAGTTTTCTCAGTGAGTGGAAAACAAAGCCATCCGCTCAGACAGAGCACAGGGAAAAGGTGTTGGGGTTTTAGGAGAGGAAAAGGCGTGAAATATTTCTCTGGGCGAGCAGCAGAGCACACGGACCAGGGAAATATAGGATGTTCTCAAGGCAGCATCAGGGCCCACCTGGGGACGGTGGTCGTGAATGTCACGTGTAGTGTGAGTGTGCGTGAGGCACTCTCAGCTGCGTAGACACAATACAGAGAGAGCGAGAGCAGGGTCAGGCAGGTTTGTTGAACGGGAAGGATGAAAAAGACAAAAACAAGGGGGGGCTTCCCTGGTGGCGCAGTGGTTGGGAGTCTGCCTGCCGATGCAGGGGACGCGGGTTCGTGCCCCGGTCCGGGAGGATCCCACGTGCCACAGAAAGGCTGGGCCCGTGAGCCGTGGCCGCTGAGCCTGCGCGTCCGGAGCCTGTGCTCCACAACGGGAGAGGCCACAACAGTGAGAGGCCCGCGTACCGCAAAAAAAAAAAAAACACAAGGGGGGATGAGGGTGTGCACAAGAGAGTGATTGTAACAATTGGCCATTTAACTGGGCCAAGAGGGAAGAAAGGGGGTGAGGGACAGGGAATAGGTGACAGCGTTGATGGAATGAAGGTCCCATTGGGGTCAAAGGATTGTTGGGCTCGAGGTGCTGTATGAGTCACTGAACATCCAGGGGATGGAGGCGGGAAGTGGGAGGCGTGAGATGAAGGTCATGGGAGGCAAGGACCTGGAAGTGAGTGGCTGACGGAGGGTGGAGGACAAGGTTATAGGGAACAAGAACGAAAGGACCTGAAGGCCAGGGCACTGCAAGGATCACAGATGTGCACATTGGAATCAACAAGAGTTAATATGAGAAAAGTGTTGAAAAGAGTGAGAGTGATTCGGGAACTAAAATGATCCAGAAATGAGGGGACTTGACCGCTGTGATCCCTTCCACCCACTCATGCGTGAGGGAGGGGTCCCTGTCTGAAGAGCATGGGACACAGGATGCTCAACACGGGACAGAGGAGAGGGCAGTGGTTCACGAGCCACACACAGTCACAGCTGGGGGAGGAGGGCACCGTGTGCCATGCAGGGTCTCCTGGGGGCTGCTCTCCAGATTACAGTGAACCAGCGAAGCCTGGGGGCAGGCTTTGTAGTCACAAGAGGGCGTGGTGCCCCTGCGCCCCGTGGGAGGGGCTGATTGGCTCATTTGGGTAATTTTTCAGGGAAGTGAACTTGTTAGCTTGAGGACCACGTGGGGCGCAGCTGACCCAACGGACAGGAAGCCTTTCCCACTGGGGTGGGAGGCATATCTGACAAAAGCAGGGCAACTCAGGATCAGGCCTTTGGGGCCTGTGAGGCTCCAAGGCGTCAAGGCGGCTTTACAGTACACTTGACCCCAGCTGATGACTCTGACAATGACAGGGAGTGGGTGGCAGAGTCTGAGGGGATGGGGTTTAAGGCTGGGAGATGTCAGGACAGGGGGAAAGGGTGTGGAAGGAGCATTGGTGGGGGGCGGAGGGGACATCGACCCCCTGCTACCTGAGGAGCTGCAGGGTCCTCCAGGGAGACTTGGGTCCGGTTAGGCTGTGAGGGGACCTTCCAGAAAGGAAAGCTGAGGGATACGGAGAAATAAGCTGATGGCTTGCAGCGAGTTGCAGAGGCGCTGTGGAAGGTTCCAGGAGTCGGGGAGGACTGTGAGACAGGGGAAGAGGGGCTCTGCAGAGCCACACGGTAAACAGAGCCCAGGAGGGGACTAGGGCCCTGTGGGCTGGGCTCCTGGGGGTGACAGACATAAACAAGGGAAAAGGAACAATGAGATGAGTCGTGACAGCCTCAAGGCACAGCTGACCACTCAATGGGCAGGTTCTGGCCAGGCTCTGCCATGATTAGTTATGGAATCGTGGATTCATCTCTGGGCTTCACTTTCCACGTGAGTGAAATGAGGGACATGGAATAGAAGATTTCTTAGGGTAACTTTTGGTCCATAATATGAGATTTTATCCAGTTTGCCCAAGTGCTGCAGCGCCTTTAGGCCACCGTGGCCCTGCCCTGCTCACCCAGCCTCAGTGCACAGGCTCTGTGAGCAGAACCGGTTCAGAGTCATTTCCCACGACTCCCTCCTTCCCAGCAGCCCCATTCTGCTCTGAGCTCGTCACCAGCTTTACTTCCGCCCTCGCCCTGATCCTCGGAGCCACGCACCTCTCATCCTTACTGTGCTCTTAACACTCAGTGTTCTGGGTCTCCACGTGAGTCTCCCGCTCACCCCTCCTGGATGGAGGTCAGAGACGCCTCAGTAAGCCTTGGCTCCTTCCATGGTCAGGACGCTCTCTACCAGCGCTTGGGCAAGACTAACCCAGTTACAGGGTTCTCAGATGTCTCTGGATGACCCGTACTTGTTCACACAGGGCAAGAAACATTTTCTACTCTCTCTCCTACACAGACACTGCACACAAAGCACAAGGGTCTTGGACTGGACCTGCTCTTCTCCTAAATATCCTGAGATGCCGGAGCAGCAGAAGTCCAGCTTCCAAGGCAGCGTAGTTCAAAGACACGTCTCTCTTCCACCTGTGCGAGTCCTTCCCCTCGAACACACTACTCATGCAAAGGAGTGGTTCTTCAACCAGCAATTCTGCACAAGTTGCAGGGGGTCACAGGCCTTCTTAGGTCCACTTCCTAGAATCCCATAGATCCCCTTAGGGTTTCTTAACTTGGCCAGGATCCCTTCCTGGGAATTTTATTTCCTCCTTTTCAAAGACAGAGAGAGAGAGAGAGAGCATCCAGAAAGGAGATGGAAGGCTCCATCTGCCCTCATTTCAGGGAAGAGAAATTCCCGGGACAGAAAGTGGAAAAATCCCATCTCCTGACAAAGACTCCTTCCTGGGAAACTTGTCTTTTCAGTTCATATCCACAAAGGGGCCTCGACCACTCCCTGGACAGCCTCCCCTCCCCCAACACTTGTCCTTGAAATCTCAATCCTCTGCTCATATCCTGCCCGTGTATCTAATTGAGATTCTAGAATTAGGCAGAAATGTAGTCTACATTCTCATTTTCTAACACAATCATATTTAATCATTGTTATTAATGACACATTCTAATATTTATTCTTCTGAGGAACATATAGGTTAACACGAGTGGCACACCTTCTAATCTTTTTTTTCTAATTATTTATAAACTATGCATTTTGTGTAGTCATCGGCTGTCTTTCTCTAAAGGGAGCGCTGACATTTCCCATGGTTGGCAACTGCTCTGCACAGCAGCTGGTTATCTGATATGTCTGGTTAACAAGTTCCTCTTTGACATTTAATAAACTGCAGTGATTTCGCATTTAGGTGTTTCCCCACTCGCTTAATGAGGGCAAAAGCACCATATAAAGGCCATCTTAGTAGGTGTGATTGCAAAAATAGCAGCAATTTTTATGGATAAGCAGAACTAAAAAGTTACCTTTTCTACCTCTGTTTTTTTGAAGTTTAAATCTTCAGCTTTTCTTTGGAAATACACGATCTTATTCTAACATTTTTACTGTTTACAGGTTTTCTTCATAACGTATTTGCCATCAACTGCTTTGGTTATGGTTTTGTCTCTTTAACACTAAAGATATTATTAAATAAAGGACAAAAAGCAAAGTTTTTTTGTTTTTTTTTTATGGAACTATAGCTCTTTAAATCAGAATAGACTTGAGTTTTCCAATAAAATCTTCCATCAGTGAATGTTCAGCGAGAAATCTACACATCCAACCAGTTGACATTTCAGGATATATTGAAGAAAAGCACAATTCAAGGTCATCAGCCTGCCTAGATCCTCAAACACCAAGTCTCTGGCAATTTGACTTTATGCTAGAATAGCTTTAGATGGTAAAACCAAGAATATTTTTTTGACTCTTCTTCCTCCAAAGGAAAACATATCCCAAAGCAGCCCAGCAAAATACCCCAAATCACATCTCCCACCATGTCAGAATTCTTATTTCAACACAGTCACAGTTATAGAAAGTATAAAACTTTTCAAAGACCCAAACATTTCTTCCTAAAGTATATTCTTGCTGGTGTTTTGCTTCACACGAAAGTTTCAATCTTAAGCAGCAACCTACCAGGCTTGCATCTGGCCAGGTCCTTGGAGAGGTTCCTCTTTGTTTTGAGGTTGTGTCTGACACAAAATATAAAATTCGGTCACTTCCGCTGCCTGGTATTAGTGACTTGGTTTATCCCAATGGACTGACTCCACGACAGGGTGAAATCCTATCCCTTTTCTGCAAATCTTCAAATTATTTTCTTCCTCATTCTCCTCTTCTACACCGTAGGCCACGATGAAAACCGCACAATCTTGGTTTACTTGTCAAGGAAAAGGTGTCAAATGTACATGTGTCAAGCCAAGTAGGAATCATCGATCACAAAAGGATGTAGAAGTTTCTTCAAATAGATTAGTCACCCCATTAGCTCTCTGTTTTGTATATATTTGTCAAAGGAGTAAGTTTTTTCAAAGCGGGAATAATATCCAAGTGCCGACAGAGAACGGGACAGGGACTCTAAATCAGCAGGAGGGAAATCAAACCCTGTGGCTCTGACAGTTAATCCAGCAACAGGAAGTGCACTGGTTTAGCTAACGCTGGAGAAACAGTGGCCTCTTATGGAGCCAGATGTCACACTGATTATACACGGTGTGGTGACTGGTAGCTTATTGTGACAGTCATTCAAAGGGGAATACAGGATGAGAGGGCTACAACTGAAAAGCCATCTCAGGCCTAATTATTTCATTTTTATGAATAAAGTCCAAAAGTTCCATAATGTTCTTATCCTCATCCTTCCTTCCCAGGGTGTTACCTTCCTCCTCAGAGACATTTTAAAGATGCAAACATACTCTAATGAGGTTTAGCTTTTAAACAATTAGTATCGACATGTGAATTTTTGTTTTCCTAATGTTTCTGGCATTCTCTACCGTAGGAATATCATAAGCAAAAGATATTACAGTATTTACTTTGACAACCTATATTGAAAAATATCTTACAACCGGGAAAAATCTTCCATCTCTACACGGAGCAGTTTTGCCCACTTGCCACATAAAATATAGGCAGGCAGCACAAACACTGGGGAATGGTGAGAGGTAGTGAGAAACTCAGGTTCTTCCAGTCCTTGCTATGTTCATTTCTTTTCTTTTATGCCATTTTTACAAATGTGAGCATAGCCAAGAAAATTAGCACATGCGGGTCTACCCAAAACCTAGTAACAAGCTGATCCTAAAGAAAACCAGAGAGGCTGCCCCCTGACCCTTTTCAGATCTAGTATTTACTGGGGCTTGGGGACCTTGCTATTCAGAGAGCTCTGACCCTCTACCAGGCAGACCCTCGTGTGCTCTCCTGTGATAAGGTAGAGTGAGATCCAGAGCAGGGAGGGGACACGTGGGCCAATGTGAATTGTAGGGAGAAGAAAAAATATTTGAGGAGAGTTCTCTGAACTTTGAGTAGCATGTCTTTGGTGGAAAACAACAATACACAGGTAACTGTAAAATACAGTCAAAGATAAGCCAAAAGGGGGCTTCCCTGGTGGTCCAGTGGTTAAGACTCGACACTTCCACTTCAGGGGGTGTGGGTTTGATCCCTGGTCCAGGAACTAAGATCCCGCAGGCTGCGAGGCCAAAATATAAAATAAAAAATAAATAAATTAAAACGATAAAAAAGATAAGCCAAAAGGAAGGCTCCATTTGTCAGAAACTTATCTGTTAAAGGTAATTCCCGGGGTTTTCTATTTAAGTAATAATACAAGGTCATGTGAGATCATACATTTAGCAGAAAACTTGGCATCAAAGACTGTTTTCCCCCTCATATTGCCTCCAGCCAGTAGCCCTGTCATGTCATATTATCTGTTTATTAAGCACAAAGCCAGGAATCTTCATGGATCCAAGACTTTAAGATAATTATTCTATTGGTTTTCAATTATTATTTTCCTCGGGGTACATTTATGGTCTTATTTCCTAGAAGTATTTTATTTAGTTACATGTAAATTCATTAAAAAATTCTCAACACATAAATGTTTCATGATGTCACTGGATGGTCAGTTTTCATTTATGCCTGAATGCAGGTTCACTGAAAACATTTTGCGGTCCTGGTGGAAAACCAAGAGGAATCCTGGCAGAGGTTTCCTGGAGGTTAGCAAACCTAATGAAATACTGTACAATGAAGCATTGTTTGCAATTGTGACTTAACTGCATTCTTATCTACTTCCAAAGTTGCTTTTGTATTTATCTGAGTTGTAAACAGCTTCCAAAGGTCAGACTACTTTACAGGGAAGAACTCTGATTTCCTTCCTGTGAAGGCATGTATCTCTGCTCTATCTTTGCAGTATTTTATTTTCTTCAGCCCTATTCCCTTTTTCCTATGAAGGTCACCTCTCCCTCTCTGCCATGTCTCAGGATCTATTCCACTCCACTGATATTTTCTAACTCAGATAGAGAAGGAGGCCACCTCTCTACCTATTATATGCTATTTTCTTTTGAAACAGTTATAAGGGAGACAACATATCTAAAGATTTTAAACAGCAGTGAAACAAGAGGGAAGGGGGCAGGGTACAACCTTTAAAAGAATGACACAGCCATAGGGCATGACAAAAACTGGTTAGAACCAACTAGGTCCAAGATGGTGGAAGATTTGACTTCCAGTGGACCTTGAGCCTCATACATTAGCATCACTGTAATACATTAGCACAAGCTAAGTGACACACCCACCAGTGCCATGACACTTCCAAGGCCAACCATGAAAGATCAAAAAGTGGGCAGTGGCCCAATTCCTGGAAATCTCCACTTCTTCCCCAAAATAGTTGGAATAATTCTCCCACTCATTAGCTTATGAAATTACCCAGTCCATAAATACTAACCACCCCATATTTTGGGGCCTCTCACCTTCTGAGATGGCCCACACTCTGTCCGTGGAGTGTGTTTCTCTCTAAATAATTCCACTTCTTACCTATCACTTTGTCTCTCACTGAATTCTTTCTACGATGAGACATCAAGGACCTGAGCTTCATTAAGTCCTGAGACCAGGTGTGTGATCTTAATTAAAAGACCATGGGTTGAAGTCCCAATCTGAGTTGCACGGTTTCAGTAGTAGTTGAACTCATTTCTTGTTCTTTTTCCCGAACTATTTTTTCTCATTATAAAAGTAATAAGGCTTATTGCACAAAATTTGGAAATTGCAGAAAAATCCAAAGTACAAAACTTGATAATACAAATCAGCCACATTACCATCAACCAGAGACAATCACTCTCCCAGTCCTTTTTTTCTACATGTATTTATTCTCCATAATATTCAGATAGTATTATGTCCTCTTTTCTCTACCTACTTTTTTTTTTTTTTTTTTTTTTTTTGCGGTACGCGGGCCTCTCACTGCTGTGGCCTCTCCCGTTGCGGAGCACAGGCTCCGGACGTGCAGGCTCAGCGGCCATGGCTCACGGGCCCAGCCGCTCCGCGGCATGTGGGATCTTCCCGGACCGGGGCACGAACCCGTGTCCTCTCCATCGGCAGGCGGACTCTCAACCACTGTGCCACCAGGGAAGCCCTCCACCTACTTTTATATTTTGAATATTTATGTCCCCATGTTATTTAAATGTGGTTTTAATTTCTATACAATATTCATAATGTATTTACTCCCCCGCCATGGGAGGCACTTAGACATTTCCCAATTTTTCCTTATTTTAAATAATGTTGTTGAGAATGTCTCTCTAGACATTTTAAAGTTGCCCCTTGGGACTTCCCTGGTAGCACAGTGGTTAAGAATTCACCTGCCAATGCAGGGGACATGGGTTCGAGCCCTTGTCTGGGAAGATCCCACATGTCACGGAACAATTAAGCCCGTGTGCCACAACTACTGAGCCTGCACTCTAGAGCCTGCGAGCCACAACTACTGAGCCCGCATGCCACAACTACTGAGCCCGCACTCCTAGAGCCCGTGCTCCGCAACAAGAGAAGCCACTGCAATGAGAAGCCCACGCACCACAATGAAGAGTAGCCCCGGCTCGCCGCAATTAGAGGAAGCCCACGTGCAGCAACGAAGACCCAATGCAGCCAAAAATAAATAAATAAAAGCAATCTTTTTTAAAAAATAAATAAATAAAATTGCCCCTCTTCATCAAAACAACCAATTAATCCAGTCCTTCTATGTACATACAAGCCTCAGTCCCCTGTGAGGTGAGGGGTTGCCCTTGCATTTCCTTCAGTTGAGGGGCCCAGAGAGATTCTATCACTTCCCTGAAGCCACGTGACTGGTTATTTGAAATTCAGAATCTTTGATTTTTTTCACTTTCTCCATCTTTCATGCTCAATCAAACACTAAGTCTGTCCTTTTGAATTGCCTTTTTTAAACCCATTTATTTTTATTTTATACCAGCTCTTGCCACCCGGTTCCAGGCCCATCCTTGTAGCCACACCCCAAAGCCACCTAAATGGGTTTCCTGCCTCTGGACCCCCCTTGTTCTAAACCTCCCCACACACCAGTATCGGATGGGTCTTCCTTTAAGCCACTAAGCCAGTTCAAAGCTTCACTGACTCCTTAGTGAAACCCTACATGAAACATGAGCCCCTGCCTGGCTCTCAAAGCCCCATTTTCCCTTCCAGTCTTACCTCATCCACTGGCCCCGCCCCTCATCTGCTCACCCTCCCATTCCTGGCTCCCTGCCTTCTCCTTATACTCTTTACCCCAAGCAGAATACTCTCGTCTCCCCTCATCTCTTCAAGTTTTACTCAGGCCTCTAAGGCCCAGCTCAAGTCTCATTTACTCCATGAAACAGAGTGAGCTTCCCATTGGATTGGAAGTTGGCTGACCTGAGGTCAAATCTCTGCTTTGCTGCTTTGGCTGGGGGATCTGGGGAGAAACAGTTAACTTTTCTGAGTCATTTCTGCATATGCAAATGATTAGACTAATACTTGCCTTTTGTCAACCTCCCAGAACCCTAGGAAGGACGGAATGTGCATCACAAAGGTCTGGTAGCAGCAAAGTGCTAGGCAAATGTGAGGCAATACCGTCCATGAGTTGGGCCAGTTCAGCACCCAGGTCTGCATCACGCACTGTAGCACTGAATTACGTCCTGTCCCATCAGACTCTCTCGTTATTTCATGTACGGTAATCATTTTACCTCAACTTGGCTGTGAAGTCACTGAATGCAAGGCAGTACCTTACCTCACTTCCATAACCCTCAGAGCCTAACACAGCACGTTGTCTTAAAGACTGCTGGTCTAATCCACATGAGTTCTAGGTGGATTCAGATCACAGTGGAATTTAGATACAAAGGGAAGAGCCCAGCCTTCTGTAGTCTTCTGGAGTAGGAAAGTCTTACACTTTGGGGAGTCCTAGAAGACTGGGATCAAGGTTAGCATACGCCTTTGCGAGTCTATGGAAATGTACTCTCAATTTGGATCTTGCCTCTCAGAGACTTTCACTGAATTTTCACAATGACCCTTATTAAGTACATTTAGTGACATCAGAGAACAGAGGCAAGGATGTCCTGTAGACATCCAGGAACAATACCCACACCTTGGATATCTTTATCAGAAAGATCAGGCTACCTGACCATGAAATGCTGTTGAAGATGGTCCACTGATGATCTGCTCGTAAATTACTCACTTCATCTGAAATTCATTTCTCAGTCTTGATTACCTGTTTTCTAGAGACCTAAAGAACATTTTACCCTAATAGGTCTACCCCTAAAAAAGCCAGTTCTAGGGATAAGGTTAGGGTTAGTGACAAGAAATGGGGTTCACGTTAGAGTTAAGGGTTTGTGTTGCATTTAGGGTTAGAGTTCAGGTTACCGTCAGAGTTAAGGCTCAGCTTTGGATGAGGCGTCAGTTTAGATGTGTAGCTGCAGATCCAGATTCATGCCAGAGTTGGCGTTAGCGTTGTCAGCTACAAGTGGCACTCGCCATTGGCACTTGCCATCTACCTCTACAAGGATTAAACTATGTGCTGTTGCAGCTGCTGATTTTCAACACCCCCTGAAAGGAGTTCAGGGTGGAGAGCTGAAATGAGGTGCTCTGTGCTCTGGGAGAAACTGGCAGAACAGGGCTTCAGATAGTTAGATATTTTCAGGAGCTGACTTTATGAGCCCAGTTCTTGTATCTCCTCATATCTAGAAAAACACTAAAATCCTTCATGGTGACGTCAGCTCCTCGTGACTCGCAGTAAGCTTCACGAGACTAGCAGAAACCTTCTACAGAAAACCTGTGCTTGGGCTTCCCTGGTGGCGCAGTGGTTGAGAGTCCGCCTGCCGATACAGGGGACACGGGTTCGTGCCCCGGTCCGGGAGGATCCCACATGCCGCGGAGCGGGTGTGCCTGTGAGCCATGGCCGCTGAGCCTGCGCGTCCGGAGCCTGTGCTCCGCAACGGGAAAGGCCGCAACAGTGAGAGACCCGCGTACCGCAAAACAAACAAACAAAAAATCTGTGCTTGACTGCATGTATTCCCCCTTCACCAAAATCACATATATACTGACATTCCCCCCTACCTCTTTGGGGCAGTTTCTCAGAGCTATCTGAAATGCTGTCTCTCGGGCTGCAGTCCTCATTTTGCCCCAATTAGCCTGCGAGCTAGTTCCTTGGCGCTATTGCAGGGCCCTGGGGGAATCTGATTCCAGCCCACGGGGGGCGGTGGGGACAGGGTGTGGGCACGTGAGGCTTATGGACTCACAGGCTAACGTCCCGCTCTGGAGGGCTCCAGACTGGAGAAACATGGGAAGAACTGAGTCAGAACAAGAACGAGGAGGCGGGGTCAGCGCCTCCTCCCCCCACCTCCCGGGGGTTCTCGGGTGCTCAGGCGGCCGCCCCCGCCCTGTGGCCCGGCTCCCCCGCGTCCCCGGGCTCTCGGGACAGGGCCACCCCCGGGAGCACAAGCGGCGGTCCCTCAGGGCGCAGGGCCTCGGGGCACGACTCCCCGCGGGGCGCCCCTGCAGCTGCGACCCGCTTCCCACGGCCACCAGCACCGGCGCCCCACTCGCCCGGCGCCCGCACCGCGGCCCCGCGGCCCCGCGGGGCGCGTTTCCTCACCTCCTTTCCCCAGCATCCCCCAGGCCTCTACCTGCACCCCAGCCGCTCCTCCCAACTCCAAAGGGCCCCCTTCCAGTTCCGGACGCCACCACCCCGCCCGCGGCGCCCAGTCCTCCTTCCATCACAGAAGGCGGGGCTCAGGACGCTCCAGAGACGCGCAGAGAGAAAACCCTCGGAGACCCCTCCCCACCGTGAGAACGCCGGGAGTGGCCGCCACCACTGGCGGCGGAGAGACTGCGAGGCAGGCAGCGGTCGGAAGGCTTCCTAGTGGACAGGAGGCCCTGCCCCCAGGCTGTTGACCTGG
The DNA here is from genome assembly GCF_949752795.1 of Hyperoodon ampullatus. Taxonomy (NCBI): domain Eukaryota; kingdom Metazoa; phylum Chordata; class Mammalia; order Artiodactyla; family Ziphiidae; genus Hyperoodon; species Hyperoodon ampullatus. Next base: position 2,852,329 of record NC_136933.1, read on the forward strand.
GCAACAAGCCAAGCATTCTGCGTGATTGATTTGGGAAGAATATTTGGGATTCCCCGGTTGTTCCAGAGTTGGAAGCACTGGATGGGGGGGTGGGGGGTGGAGTCGGGGGCGGGACGTTAAGGAAGCTTGCGTATCTTGATCAAATCCTCACCGTTTTGGCCTGGTTGCTGCAGGGATTGCGGGTCAGAGTTGCCTATTTATATACGGTCTCCCGCCACTCATCCGCTTGTGCTTCGTCTGATCACCTAGGCCTTCCCAAGTGGAAGCTGTCGGTGGGAGTTCTCACTAAGCTCCAACCTGCTAAATAGGGGATTAGCATTTTCCTAGGAGAAGCTTCAAGCGGTAAGCATGTGCCCAGCGCTGTGTCTTCTGGGCTTTCCGCTGTGTAATGCAGATGGTGGCTGAGCTTTCTGACTTTATTATTGTGAAACCAGCACCTCCTCCGCTTTAGTTCTATTGTAGGGCAGACACCCAGAGGTTACAGAAACGTTTACTGTCTATATAGAGTCATCACCTCCTCATGAATGGCACCTAAAAACCACATGCCAGGCTCCCTGCTACACAAGTGGATGAGGAGGGTGTGCTGGATGTTCTGTGGCCACCAATTTGGTATTAATCAGGTTCTGGATTCACAAAGCCTCCCAATTTCATTTTTGCTATGGTCTGCTTCCGTGTCTGGATTTTCCCCACCGTGAGATGTGCGAAAGTCCTGCTACCCAGAGCTTTCGAGCACCTTGCAAAGCCTGCTAGTAATGAAGAGTGAGGTCTGTCCCCTTCTTTGCTTGCTTCCTGCGTCCAGTTAGCAGCAATAGAATGGTCAGCTGGTGAGTCACTGGACGCTATTTAGTCTGTTCTGTCAGCTGTTTATTAATCTGTATCTTCCTGTTAAGATGCAGGGTGTGCTTTTTAAAGAAGCCTTACACAGCATAAGTTTTATTTTGGGACTGGACGTACTAATATATAAAGAGGATCTCTGAGAGTTATTTAGCCCTGTAAGCTGTTTTATTTCAGCAAAATTTTGTGGGTGCTCACTAGGTGCCAGGCACTGTTCAGGGCACTGGTGGTGCAGCAATGAATGAGATGGTCTCAGCTTCCAGAAGCTTATCATCCACTCCAGGGAGATGAACATAAGAAAGTGCTGCATAGCACAGGGAGATCAGCTGGATGCTTTGTGACGACCTAGAGGGGTGGGATGGGGAGGGTGTGAGGGAGACGCAAGAGGGAGGGGATATGGGGATATATGTATACGTATAGCTGATTCACTTTGTTGTACAGCAGAAACTAACACAGCTTTGTAAAGCAATTATACTCCAATAAAGATAAAAAAAAAAGTGTGGTGAGTGCAGTAAAGCATGGTAGACAGAAAGAGGGGGTGCAGTGGAGATCTGAGAGTTTCTACAACAGGAGGGGATGGTGGGAGGTGAGGAAAAGAGTCGAGAGAAGGTTTTTGTTTTGGACCCTTGGTTAATGGTGCTGCTGTTGAGAAGAATGGAAAAGCAGCAGCAGGTGTGTTAGGTGATGGCTGTGGAGACACGGGCTCATTTTTGGACCTGTTGCAATAGTTTGAGAAAGAGGACTGGGCCGGAAATGCAGACGTGAGCTACATGTAACCATTTGGAAGTGTGTTTCTACTAAAAACAGATTGTACTTTATGTTTATGGCACCTGACAAATGACTAGCACTTCAAAAGTATATGGTGTTTATTTTAAAATGTAGTTTTCAGATAAAATGTAAGTGGATTCCAGATCATGGCTTTTTTCTTTAATGGTGTCATCTTTTATGTCGGGGATTCAGTGTATCAGGAGGGGAAGAGGGCAGTACAAACTGAACACAACCTACAAAGTGAACTTCAGGGTGTTAACAATGACATTAAAAGTGTTACTTGCCCTTTCAGGATTAGAGATTTAAAAAACACTCGGATGGGGCTTCCCTGGTGGCGCAGTGGTTGAGAGTCTGCCTGCTGATGCAGGGGACACGGGTTTGTGCCCCGGTCCGGGAAGATCCCACATGCCGTGGAGCAGCTGGGCCCGTGAGCCATGGCCGCTGAGCCTGCGCATCCGGAGCCTGTGCTCTGCAACGGGAGAGGCCACGACAGTGAGAGGCCCGTGTACCGCAAAAAAAAAAAAACCAAAAAAAACCCCACTCTGATGAACTATGGAAAACTGTATATTGAATTTGATCTTGAAATGCTGTAGAATGAAGGTTATTTCCAACAGTGCCGCACTAGTTCCCGGGAAGTCGGTAAAAATGTGTCCTTTATCATACAAAGAATTTTCAAGAACACCTTTATGTAAAATCGTCCTTGTATCCAGGAATCTAGCCTAAACCTAACCTTAACTCTAACCCTAACCTGTCCCCTTAACCCTAACTCTAATCCCAACCCCCAACCTGTGTGTCGCACTGTCGACTTAAAAAAAGGCACAACCTGACAGTTGCGAGTTAAGTTTTGCGAGCTAGGCTCTAGAGCGCAGGCTCAGTAGTTGCAGTGCACGGGCTTAGTTGCTCCGCGGCATGTAGGATCTTCCCGGGCCAGGGATTGAACCCGTGTCCCCTGCATTGGCAGGCAGATTCTTAACCATTGTGCCACCAGGGAATCCCCGAAACGCAGGTTTTTGTGACACAACTTCCTATTGAAGAATTCCAGTTGGATGTTCCACCAGCATCCTAAGCAAAGCATTTTAAAAACTGGAGTAGGGACTTCCCTGGTGGTGCAGTGGTTAAGAATCTGCCTGCCAATGCAGGGAACACGGGTTAGAGCCCTGGTCCAGGAAGATCCCACATGCTGCGGAGCAACTAAACCCGTGAGCCACAACTACTGAGCCTGCGCTCTAGAGCCCGCGAGCCGCAACTACCGAAGCCCAAACGCCTAGAGCCCCTGCTCCGCAACAGGAGAAGACACCAAAAGCCTGCACACCGCAACGAAGAGCAACCCCCGCTTTCCACAACTAGAGAAAGCCCGCGCGCAGCAATGAAGACCCAACGCAGACAAAAATAAATTAGTTATTTATTTAAAAAATTAAAAACTGAATTAATTATTCCCCACAGCCCACACAAAAAATTGAGTTCTCCTAATTGCATGTCCTTTTCCAGTGAATAGCTCCTTCTTGCACTTACCTGCTGAATTGGGAATTGGGAATTCATTTATGTTTCTTCTCCCTCACACCCAACAGCCAGATTCACATTTAGTAAAATTTCCCTCCTAAATATCAAAACCACCCCTTTCAAATGCCACTGCACTAATTCAGCCCATCATCTCTCACCTGAACTATTGCCAAAGCTCCACAATGGATTCTCCTACCTCTTCTGCAATCCATCCTCCATGACTTTACTAAAGGTTTTTTTTTCCCTGAAAAGCAAACCTGATGTGTCGCTCTTCAGGGACTCCTTGTGGCTTTCTGGGCTGCTCTGGTTCTATTTCTGGGTGGGATAGGAGGCCAGGATTCTGGCTGACTGAAATCCAGGGACAGCTTACTTGCCTCTAGAACAAAGACCATTCTGTCTTCAACGTCTTCATGTTTGCCATTGCCCAAGAACCTCCCATGAGCTTGACATGAACAGGCTCAAGGGAACTCACATTCATGAGCAGACAGGGTAAGGTGCAGCTTTTTAAGGAGGGTCTTCATAGCTTGAGGGAGGACTGACCTTCACCTCCTGGTGTTCACATCCTTGTGTAATCCCCTCCTGCGAGGAAGGGCTGGCCTTACTGACTGACTTCCAAGGAATAGGATGTAAAAAAGAAATGAGATATAATTTCCAAATTGGTTTAGAAGCATGCTGTGGCTCTGTCTTGGGTGTTCCTTCTCATATGCCCTTGGATTAGTCCTGGGGGAACTAGCTGCCCTGCCTGAGGCAGCCTGTGGAGAGGCCACGTGAGGGAGCCTGGAAGCAGACCCTTTCTCAGCTGTGCATGAGAGGACAGCAGCCCTGACCAGCACCTTGGCTGCAGCCTTGTGAGAGCCCTGGAACCAGAACGACCCAGCTCACCAACTCCTGGACAACCCACAGCAACTGTGAGCTGTGTTTAAAGCATTTCTGCTCATTTCTGTGAGCTATTCTGTGAGTTGTGTTTAGAATTCTAACCACGACATTTTGGAGTAATCTGTTATGCAGTAATAGATAATTAATAGCAAGTCCTAGAGAAGGAGGATCTCACTGAGGCAAAAAAGACAAAAGAAAATTTAATAGAAATTTGATAGAAAAGTTAATAGATTCTTTAACAAGAATCTCAAATAGATGCAATTATACAATTTTAAAAAAGATTTGCTGGGCTTCCCTGGTTGCGCAGTGGTTGAGAGTAAGCCTGCCAATGCTGGGGACACGAGTTCATGCCCTGGTCCGGGAAGATCCCACATGCCGCGGAGCGGCTGGGCCCGTGAGCCATGGCCGCTGAGCCTGCGCGTCCGGAACCTGTGCTCCGCAACGGGAGAGGCCACAACAGTGAGAGGCCCGCGTACTGCAAAAAAAAAGAAAAATAAATAAAAAAATAAAAAAGATTTGCTGTAAGTACAAAACATGACTTTGGATTTAAAAATTCAAGAAACACTAAAAATTATTATGGTTGCTGTGAAAATTCAATTCATGGAGCAGATAACTAAAAGGGACAAATAATTCACAGCTCACAGCACAGAGGAAAAAAGGAAAGAATTGCAAATCATAAGGAAAACAATAAGACATTTGGAAAGCAAACCTAAGAAATCTATTATACAAATAATAGGATTTTTATGAGAAAAGAGAACAAATAGAGAAGTGATGATTAAGGGTAAAATAGAATATAAAGCTATTCTAAAGTTTTTTTCAATGTTCGAATCATTTTACTGAAAGGGAGTTCCAAACAGGATTGGGCAAAAAAGACACACGCCTAAACATAGTCTGGCAATGTTTCTGAACTTCAATGATAAGGAAAAAAAATATGTCTAAGCTTCTAGCCAGAAATCACAGGATACCTATAAAGAAAAGAAGATTCAACTTCTCTGCAGGATTGGAAGCTAGAAGATAGTGGACAATCATTGTAGGCTACTGAGTGAACAGGTATAAGTCCCAAGATCATATACCCAGTGAAGACATTGTCCTTTACATTTGCACACCACCCACATATTCTATCCAAGGAAAACACTTCAGGAAGTAACCTAACCAAAGGAAAAAGAAATCTGAACAAAGGGCTTAGATAAGGAAACTAAAGAGTACAAGAAACAGTGGTGAGCAATGAGTTTTGTAAGACATGGTTAAACCTAAAGGGATGACTATTACATCGTTTGACGTTACATACATGCACTGAGAGTAAGAAGAGCCTTCCCGGGCTTCCCTGGTGGCGCAGTGGTTGAGAGTCCGCCTGCCGATGCAGGAGACACGGGTTCGTGCCCCGGTCCGGGAAGATCCCACATGCCGCAGAGCAGCTGGGCCCATGAGCCATGGCCGCTGAGCCTGCGCATCCGGAGCCTGTGCTCTGCAACGGGAAAGGCCACAACAGTGAGAGGCCCGCGTACAGCAAAAAAAAAAAGAAGAGCCTTCCCATTTCTGGTTAGGCATGTAAGGAGCTTGGAAATTGTCACTGTGTTCTGAGAGGTAAACAGCTAACCAAACTGAATCAGCAACTGTTCTTAGTCCATCAGAGAAGTGAGGTCACAAAGTAAACTGCTGCTCCCCAAATCAGAGAGACAGACACGTGGATACTGAGAATCACAGCTTACTAGAGCAGAAGCCCCCTCAGGAACCAATACCAAGGTAGGGGAAACTGAATTTAAATTGACAAATTGTTGGAGGCTCAGTGTGAGTAATTCTGAGTTAAAAACTCCAGAGGGACACAGTCAAGGAGGGCCTCCCTTTACCTCTAAGAGTACTACCCTCTTGAAGTGAAGACTGGAGAAAGACCTCCTCGTGCTTCTGGTGGGGGGTGGGGGGAGGCTAGCCATTTTGAACCATGTCTGAGTACTCTGTCCTGCCCCCCAGAGTACTCAAGGGCTGCCCTCAGGAGAAATCATTTTTCCCAACTGAGCTGTAGGAAAGGGATACTCCAGCTCCCTCTATTCTTCCACATGGGGGACAGAAAATACAAGATTTCATCCCACTCTAGCTATTCTGTCACATGCAAGGGCAGGAAGAGCAGAAACGGAGAAGCACTTCTGAAGTCTGCCGTTCAGGGGCACAGGCTCATTAAAAGAGTAAGATTTAATCATAAGATTAAAGAACATTTCTTCTCCACACACACTTGACTACCATATTGCTAAAGAACTATTTACTCCAGTTCCTTTTACACAGTACCTCATATCTGGCCACCAAGAAAACTCACAAAGCACACTAAAATGAGAAAAAACACGGTTTGAAGAAACTGAAAAAATAGTAGAAGCAGAGTCAGGTATGGCAAGAATGTTGGAATTATAAACCAGGAATTTTTTAAAACTATGTTTAATATGTTAAGTGATATAATGGACAAAGTAGACAACATGCAAAAACAGATGGATAATGTAAGAGAGATGGAAATTTTAATAAAGCATCAAGAAAATACGAGAGTAAAAAACACTAACAGAACTGAAGAGTTCATCAGATGTGCTCATTAATAGACTTGGCATGGTTGAGGAAAGAAAGGCTGAGCTTGAGTCTATTCCAATGGAAACTTCCAAAACTAAAAAGAAAAAAGAAAAGACTTTTAAAAAGACAGAACAATATATCCAAGAACTGTGGGACTACAACAAAACGAGTAAATGTGTGAATGGGAATGCCAGAAGGAGAAGAAAGAGAAAGGAACAGAAGCAATATTTGAAACAATAGTGCCTGAGAATTTCCAGCAAATAACATCAGACACCAAATCACAGGTTCAGGAAGCTGTGCTTAGAGAAACACAAGCAGGATAAATGCCAAAAAAGAAAAGAAAAAAAAAAAACCCTACACCTAGGCATATCATATTTAAAATGCAGAAAATCAAAGATAAAGAAATAAATCTTGAAAGAAGCCAGAGGGAAAATCAGTTTACCTAGAGAGAAGTAAAGATAAGAACTACATCTGACTTCTCTTCAGAAACCATGCAAGCAAGAAGACAGTGGAGTGAAATGTTTAAAATATTGAAAGAAAAAAACCCACCAAGGTAGAATTCTGTACCCTGTGAGATTATCCTTCAAAAGTAAAGGAGAAATAAGACTTTGCCAGACGAACAAATTTTAAGGGAATTTGTGACCAGTCAACCTGCCCGGTGGGATATGTTCAAAGAAGTTTTTCTCAGAAAAGGAAAATTGCATAGATCAGAAACTCAGATCTACATAAAGAAAGGAAGAGTGTTGGAGAAGGAATAAGTGAAAATGTTTATTTTTCTTTTTCTTAATTGATCTAACAAATAAGAGTTTGTTCAAAATAACAGTAGAAACAATATATTAGGCTATATATGCTTATGTACAAGTGAAATAAATGACAACAACGATACAGGGATGAGAGGGAGGAATGGAATATTTTTTATTATAAGATTCTTGCACTACCTGTGAAGCAGTAAAGTGTTATTTGAAAGTGGACTTCAATTAATTGTAAACATATATTGCAAACTCTAGGACAACCACTAAATAAAAGTATAATGGATACGCTAAGTAAGGAGAGAAAATGGAATCATATAAACTGCTCAGTTAAAACCACAAAAGGAAGAAAAAGAGTGGAGGAACAAAGAACAAAGGGCAACAATCATAGAAAACAATAACAAATATGGTAGATATTAATTCAGCTATATCAATAATCACTTTCACTGTCAGTGATCTAAATGCATCAATTGAAAGACAGAGATCATCAGAGTGGATCAAAAAACACTACCCAACTATATGCTGTCTACAAGAAACTCACTTTATTTAAAAAAATTTTTTAATTCCAGTATAGTTGATTTACAATATTGTGTTAGTTTCAGGTGTACAGCACAGTGATTCAGTTATATATATTCTTTTTCAGCTTCTTTTCCCTTATAGGTTATTACAAAATATTGAGTATAGTACCCTGTGCTATACAGTAGGTCCTTGTTGGTGATCTATTTTGTATATAGTAGTGTGTGTATGTTAATCCCAACATATGGGGGGAGAAGTGGGAGGTGGGTGGGGGGAGGGATAAATTAAGAAACCTACTTTAGGGACTTCCCTGGTGGTGCAGTGGTTAAGAATCTGCCTGCCAATGCAGGGGACACGGGTTCGAGCCCTGGTCCGGGACGATCCCACATGCTGCAGAGCAACAAAGCCCGTGCGCCACAACTACTGAGCCTGCACTCTAGAGCCCACGAGCCACAACTACTGAGCCCACAAGCCTAGAGCCCATGCTCCGCAACAAGAGAAACCACTGCAGTGAGAAGCCCATGCACCGCAACGAAGAGTAGCCCCCGCTGGCTGCAACTAGAGAAAGCCTGCATGCAGCATGGAAGACCCAACACAGCCAAAAACAAAAATAAATAAATTTATAAGAAAAAATATATAGAAACCCACTTTAAATATAAAGCTAAATATAGATTAAAAGTAAGTGGGTGGAGAATATATATACCATGCTAACACTACTCAAAAGAAAGCAGGAGTAGCTATATTAATGTCAGATAGAGCAGTCTTTGAAGCAAGGAAAATTACCAAGGATAAAGAAGGGCATTGCATAATGATAAAGGGGTCAGTTCTCCAAGAAGGCATAACAATGCTTAACGTGTATGTGCCTAACAACAGAACATCAAAGTACGTGAGGCAAAAACTGATAGAACTGCAAAGAGAAATTGGCAAATCCACCATCATAGTTGAATATTTCAGCACGCCTCATCAGAAATCCAGCAGGCAGAAAATCAGTAAGGACACAGTTGAACTCAACACCACCACCAATCAACTGGATATAACTGACATCTACAGACTATTTCATCCAACAACAGCCAAATACACATTCTTTTCAAGCTCACATGGAACATTCAGAAGATAAATCATATTCTGGGCTATAAAATATACATTAACACATTTAAAAGCATAGAAATCATACAATATATGCTTTCAGGTGACAATAGAATTAAAGTAGAAATTCATACTAGAAAGATGGTCAGATAATCCCCAAATACTTATAGATTAAACAACACACTTCTAAATATCACATGAGTCAAAGAAGAAATTGTAAGAGAAATTTTAAAATACTTTGAAATAATAAAAACGAAAATACAACTTATCAAAATGTGTGGGATGAAGCAAAAGCAGTGTTTAGAGGGATATTTATAGGATTTAATGCATATATTAGAAAAGAAGAAAGATCTAAAATAAATCATCTAAGCTTTCACCTTAGAGAACTAGAAAAAGAATAAAAAATTATATTCAAAGTAAGTAAGAAAAAAATTATAAAAGTTAAAGCAGAAGTCAATGAAATTGAAGGCAGGAAATCAACAGAGAAAATCAACAAAACAAAAAGCTGGTTCTTTGGAAGATATTAATAAAACTGATAAGCCTCTAACCAGGCTAACTAAGAAAAAGAGAGAAGATACAAATTACTTTAATAGAAATGAAAGAGGACTTCACTACAGATCTTTGAGCTACATTTGTTCTTTTTTTCTAGTTCCTTGAAGTGTAAAGTTAGGTTGCTTGAGATTTTTGTTTCCTGAGGTAGGAATTTATTGCTGTGAACTTCTCTCCTAGAACTGCTTTTGCTGCATCCTGTAAGTTTTGGTATGTTGTATTTCCCTTTTTGTTTGTCTCCAAAAATGTAGGGGACTTTTAACACCCCTACCTACTAATATTGTATTGCTATCTATTTCTCCCTTAAGGTCTGTTAGTATTTGCTTTATATATTTTAGTGCTCTTATGTTAGGTGCCTGTGTATGAATAACTGTTATGTTTTCTTGATGAATTGTTCCATTTGTCATTATATACTGTCCACCTTTGTCTCTTGTTACCTTTTTTGGTTGAAATCTATTTTGTCTGATATGAGTATGGCTACACATGCTTTATTTTGGCTGCTGCTTGCTCAGAGTATCATCTTCCATCCCTTCTCTTTGAGCCTATATTTGTCTTTAGAGCTGAGATCAGTCTTCCAGAGGCAGCATATAGTTGGAATTTGTGTTTCAATCTATCCTACCACTCTGTGTCTTTTGACTAGTGAATTCAATCCATTTATATTTAGGGTGATTATTGATAAGCAAGGGCTTAGTACTTCCATTTAATCTTTTGTTTTCTGGTTGCTCCATATCTCCATTGTTTCTTTTTCTTTTTCTTTTCTTTTCTATTTATTTTGGCTGCACCGGGTCTTCATTGAAGCATGCAAGATCCTTAGTTGCAGCATGTAGGCTCATAGTTGTAGCATGCAGACTTCTTAGTTGTGGTATGCATGTGGGATCTAGTTCCCTGACTAGGGACTGAACCCAGGCCCCATGCATTGGGAGTGCGGAGTCTCACCCACTGAACAACCAGGGAAGTCCCTCCATTGTTTCTTTTTCTTGTGTTTCTGCCTGCCATTTTGTTTTGGTGGATTTCTATAGTATTTTTCTCAGTTTCCTCTTTTGTATATTTTGTGTCTCTGCTCTAGATTTATGTTTTGTGGTTAACATGAGGTTTGTATAAAATATCTCATAGATAGGGGCTTCCCTGGTGGCGCAGTGGTTGAGAGTCCACCTGCCGATGCAGGGGACACGGGTTCGTGCCCCGGTCCGGGAAGATCCCACATGCCGCGGAGCAGCTGGGTCCATGAGCCATGGCCACTGAGCCTGCGTGTCTGGAGCCTGTGCTCCACAATGGGAGAGGCCACAACAGTGAGAGGCCCGTGTACTGCAAAAAAGAAGAAAAAAAAATCTCATAGATAAAATTGACCTTTTTTTTGCTAACAGCATCTTATCTTCATTTGCCTATACAGATTCCATCCTTTTCCTCTTCCCCTTTTGCGTTTTTGTTTCCCCAAATTATCCCTTTTTATGTTGTGAGTTTATTACCAAATTGAAATAGGTATAGTTTTTTTTCCCCTGCCTTTTCCCCCTTTAATTTTTATGCTGTAATAAAGTGTTTTAAAACCTATTCTAATAAAGAGTTGCAATTTTCTGTTTCTATTTATCACCTTGCTCAGAGGTTTGTATATTTTGGCCATTTTGTTTCTGGTAGAAGAGCTCCTTTCAACATTTTGTAAGGCAGGTTAGTGTCGATGAATTCCCTCAGCTTTTTTCTGGGGAAGTCTTTATATCAGGATGATAACTTTGCTGGATAGAGTATTCTTGTGTGACAATTTTTATCTTTTAGTATTTTGGGAATGTCATTCCACTCCCTCCTGGCCTATAGGGTTTCTGATGAGAAATCTGCTCATAGACTAATGAGGGTTCCTTTGTAAGTTACCATCCTATTTTCCCTTGCTGCCTTTAAAATCCTTTCTTTGTCATTGACTTTTGACAGTTTTAATATGATGTGTCTTGAAACAGGTCTGTTTGCATTGAGATCATTGGTTTTTCTCTTAGCTTTGTGGGCTTGTATATCAGTTCCTTCCTCAGATTTGGGAAGTTTTCAGCTGTAATTTCTTTATGTAAACTCTCTGTTCCCTTCTCGCTCTCTTCTCATTCTGGGATACCCATTATTATAATGTTGCACTTCCTAAAAGTGTCAGATAATTGTCGTGAAATTTCCGAATTTTTTTAGAACTTAATTCTCTTTCCTCTTCTATCTGTATTATTTCTAGCTTTCTATCTTCAAGCTTGCTAATTCTCTCTTCCATATGGTCTGCTGTATTTTCAAGGCTTTCTAATGCATTTTTCATCGTGTTTATTGAGTCCTTCATTTCCACTATTTGTTTGGTTCTTTTTTAGAGTTTCAATCTCCTTTGTAAAGTTTTTCTTCTATTAATTAGTTTTATTTCTGAGGTTATTGAACTGACTTTCTGAGTTTCCTTGTAGCTCATTGAGTATCTTGATGATGACTATTTTTAATTCTCTATCAGTTACATTGCAATATCCCATGACTTTAAGTTTAGTTTCTGGAAAATTGTCATTTTCTTTTTGTAATACAGTATTACTCTGGTTCTTCATGGTGCTTGATGAATTGTTCCTCTGCTTTTCTTCTTTAGGTAAAGTTTTTGTTTTTCTTTGATTCTGAAACAACAGGTTAGAAGCAAGAAGGCTTGCTTTTGTTTCCAGTAGGTGGCGCTATAGCACAACTTTTTGGCTCCTCTTACCTGAGCTGCCTGAGTTGGGTTCCTGGGTACTGCGGCTGCAAGTGGGGGGTGGGGGCCAGAGTCTTGGTGTCCCCATGGCTGGAGGGATGGGGCCACAGGTCCTGCTGCTGCTGCTGCTGCTGCTGCTGCCCAGTTATGTGTGGCCATGAGCGCCATGGCAGCTGGTAGGCCAGTATGCCACCTCCCCTGCTGCTACCTGGGGTTGTGGGCTCAGCTGCCACTTCTGGGGGTGGGGGGCAGGATTCCAGGCACTGCTCCACTGTTCCCCTCATTCCACCTCCTCTATATGTTCCAATCCACTCACCTTTAGACGTACGGATGTGTGGAATTCTCCTGCATCCTGGTCTGTTGGGCAGAGACACATGTGTTGAATTGTGGATCTTCTACTGGTTGTAGTTTGAAGGGGAGAAACAAAGGAAGCATCTCACTCTGTCATGATTTCAACATCACTCCCCAAAGGGGAGGATCTTAATCAGCACCTAGATTCAGGCTGATTGAAAGCCAGACCTTCAGGTAGCAACTTAAAAAAAAAAAAAAAGCAAATATATACAGTCCCATGGGACCATAAGCCCTAGTGGCCCCAGAGCTGGGTGCTCTTGAGGTGTTCCCTGGGCAGCAGTCACAAAAACTGGGGCTCCAGATGGGCTTACAAGCTCCTTTCTGGGAGATACTGATGAGCTATAGTGAGGCAGAGGGAGAGCACAAAGTTGACACTCTTGGCCTATGTTCCCTGAGAGCACCTCTGTATCTTCTACACGTGTGCAAACCTGAAGCCTGCCCCCAAGCAAGACTAGCAAGTAGACCTCTTCCACAGAAAGGCTGGGATGTGTCAGTCCTCGGTGCAGTGCCCTGGGGGTGGTAGCCTGCCAAGAACTGTCTCTCCAATTGTTACAGTCCTGTGGTACCCAGGAACACAACCCACCCACCCCCCCGCCTCCAGAACTAGACATGGTAGTCATAAAACCCAGGGCACCAGATGTGTGTTGACACTCCCCTCTGACAGATACTGGCACTCTGGAGCATGGCAGAGGGAGAGTGAAAACATAGTATTGACTGATAAAAGGGAAAAAACAAAAAGGAAAAGAAAAAGAGAAAAAAGGGAACTATAAAGAAAAAAAGGAAAAAAAGATGGCACCTGCTGGCTGTAGCAAGGCAGAGGGAGAACAGGAAGATGGCACCCACCAGCCCCTGCCCTGGAGAGCATCCCCGCAGTCCCCACCCCACAGACCCATGCTTTAAACTTAGGAAATGGGTCTCTTTCACATAAAGTCCTGGTGCTTTTCAAAGAGCTGCTTTTGTGTTGGGACCCTGTGTGTGAGCCCTCAGTTCACCACAGCCCTGTGGGTCTCCTGGACACAAGCCCCATTGGACTTGAACAGCTGAATGTTTTGGGAGCTCTTCTCTCAGGCACCAGTCTTAAAAGTTGGAGTTCTTGAGGTGGGGAGTCCTTCCCTCCTCAGGGAGGAGCTCTGGGTTTTGAGTTCCCTCCCAATTCTGGGACACTGTGTGGGGTGGGATTTAGAGAGTGTCTCTGCCTCCCCTGCCACTCAGCGTGGTTTCCCTCTTGTTTGCCCAGTGTGAAGGTTTGCTCTGCCAGTTTTTAGGGCTTTATTCAAAGGAAGTTTTCCATACATAGCTGTAGATTCAGTGTGCCCATGGGAGGAGGTGAGTTCACAATTATCACCATCCTGAACCAGAATCCTCATCAATACTGTGTAGTTTTCAGTATACAGATCTTTCACCTCCGTGGGCAGATTTGTTCCTAAGTATTCTATTGGTTTTGATGCTATTGTAAGTGGGATTGCTTTCTTAATTTCTCTTTCAGATAGTTTATTGTTAGTGTACAGAAACTTGATTGATTTTTGCATGTTGATTTTGTATTGTGCAACATTACTGAATTCATTTACTAGTTCTAACAGTTTTTCAGTGAAGTATTTGGGATTTTCTGTACATAGAATCGTCATTTGCAAATAGAGACAATTTTACTTCTTTCTTTCTGATTTGGATGCTGTTTATTTCTTTTTCTTTTTTAAATGCTGTGGCTAGGACTTTCAATACTATGTTGAATAGAAGTGGTGAGAGTAGATACACTTGCCTTGTTCCTGATATTAGAGGGAAAACTTTCAACCTTTCACTATTGAGTATATTAGCTGGGTTTTGTTTCTTCTATACCCAATTTATGGAGAGTTTTCATCATGAAAAGAAGTTGAATTTTGTCAAATGCTTTTTCTGCATTTATTGAAAGGATCATATGATTTTTATCTTTCACTCTTAATGTGGTGTATCACAATTATTGATTTGGTATGTTGAATTATTATTGCATCCCAGGGAAAAAGTCACCTACTACTGAGTACGATACCCAGTCCCAATCATCTAGTGAGCCTGACCAGAGAATCCAGGAAACCACAGAGACCATCCTATAGCCTCACTTGGACAGAGAACCAAGCCAGCCGTCCTATCCAGTCATTCTCAGCCAGTGACACCCACCCCTACCCCCAATCTCAGAGCTTGAATATTTGCCTTGTCCCAAAATAGACCATAATAGCAGGCCCCACCTGCTCAAGGACATTACCAGCAGACATATCCAGAAACCCAAATTGAGCTGACTGGTACAGAACTGTCTCTGCCAAAGAGAACCCTCAATGTCTGGAAGAGAAGAACAATTATTCAAATGTGCAGATACCAATGTAAGGAATCAAGGAGCATTAAAATATGACACCACCAAAGGAAGCTAATAAAGTGCTAATAACTGATCCTAAAGAAATGGAGATCTATGAGCTGTTGGACAAAGAATTCAGAACAGTCCTCTTAAGGAAGTTTAGTGAACTACAAGAAAACACAGCCAGACAACTAAACAAAATTAGGAAGACAGTGCATGAACAAAACAAGAAGTTCAATGAAGAAATAGAAACCATAAAAAAAAAAAAACCCAGAAATCCTAGAGCTGAAAAATACAATAACTGAACTGAAGAATTCAATAGGGAGCTTCAAAAGCAGACTTAATGGTGCAGAGGAAAGAATCAGTGACCTGGAAAATAGGACATTTGAAGTTATCCAGTCAGAGAAGCAAAAAGAAAAAAGAATGAAAAATAGCGAAGAAAGCCTATGGGACTCATGGGGCACAATGAAAAGAAACAATATTCACAGTATGAGAATTCCAGAAGGAGATGAGAAAGAGGAAAAGGGACAGAAAATATATTTAAAGAAATAAAGTCTGAAAACTTCTCAAACCTAGAGAGAGAAACACACATCCAGATTCAAGAGGCCCAAATGATCCAAAATAGGGTGAATTTGATAGGGCTACAGTAAGACTCATTATAATTAAATTGTCAAAAGTCAAATATAAAGAAATAATTCTAAAATCAGCAAGAGAAAAGAGAAGTTACATACAAGGGTACCCACATAAGACCCTAGGCAGATTTCTCAACAGAAACTTTTCAGGCCAGAAGAGAATGGAATGACATATTCAAAATACTGGGGGGAAAAAAAGACAAAAAAACTGTCAACCAAGAATACTATACCCAATGAAGCAGTCCTTCAGAAATGAAGGATAGATAAAAACTTTCTCAAATAAACAATAGCTGAGGGAATTCATCACCACTAGTTCTGCCTGACAAGAAATGCTGAAGGGAGTTGAGTAGAAATAAAAGAACACTAGTCAATATCATAAACATAAGAGGACAGTGTGAAACTCACTGGTAATGGTAAATATATAGTCAAAGTTAGATTCTATAATATAGTAATAGTGGTGCGTAGACCACTCACAGCTCTAGCTTGAAAGTTAAAAAGCAAACATAGTAAAAAATAACCATAACTACAATAATCTGTTATCGGTTACACAATATAAAAGATATAAATTGTAACATCAACAGCCTAAAATGAGAGAGTGAGAAATAAAAGTGTAAAGCATAGGAATTCTATTGAAGTTAATGTATTAGTATAAAAAAGGGTGTTATAATTTTAAGGTATTTTATATAAGCCTCATAACCACAAGGGAAAACGTGCAGCAGTTACACAAAAGAAAATGACAGAGAGGTCAAAACATACTAATATCAGAAGACTTCAGAACATCACTTCAAAAAAAAAAAAAAGAACAGAACAAAAGACAAGGAACAATAGATCTACAAAGCAACCAGAAAACAATATTTAAAATGGCAATAGTAATTCCTTACTTATCAGTAACTGTTTTAAGTGTAACCAGATGAAAATCTTCAATCAAAAGACATTAAATGGCTGAATGGATTCAAAAAAACAAGACCCAGTGATATACTTATTGCCTACAAGAAACTCACTTTAGCCTTAAACACACACATAGATGGAGAGTGAAGGGATGAAAATACATTTCAAGCAAATGGTAATCCAAAAAATGCAGGAGTGGGGACTTGCCTGGTGGTCCAGTGGTTAAGAATTCATCTTGCAATGCAGGGAACACCGGTTCTATTCCTGGTCAGGGATCCCAGTTCCCCAACCAGAGGCAACTAAGCACACTTGCCACAACTAGAGAGCTCACATGCTCTGGAGCCTTGCGCCACAACTAGAGAGAAGCCTATGAGCCACAACTAGAGAGAAGCCCATGCACTGCAATGAAATATCCCGCATGCTACAACTAAGACCCAACATAGCCAATAAATAAATAAATAAATATTAAAAGAAAAAGAAGTAGAGAAGCAAGACCTAAAAAAAAAATTTTTTTTAAATGCAGCAGTGGCTATACTTAGTCAAAATAGACTTTAAAGTAGTCAAAAGAGACAAAGAAGGTAATTATATAACATTAAAGGGATCAATACATTGAGAAGATATAACAATTATAAATATTCCTGTGCCCAACATTGGAACACCTACATACATAAACCAAAAATTAACAAACAGCTAAAAGGAGAAATAAATAGCAATACATTAACAGTTGAGGACTTTAATTCTCCACTCTCAGCAATAGTAGACCATCCAAACAGAGAATCAATAAGGAAACAGCAGATTTGAACTACACAATAGACCAAATGAACCTAATAAAAATATACAGAACATTCTATCTGACAGCAGCAGAACACACATTCTTCTCAAGTGCACATGGAACATATTTTAATTCAAGGAGATTGAAATCATACCAAGTATTTTCTCTGACCACATTAATGTGAAACTAGAAATCAGTAACAAGAAGAAAACTGGAAAACACAAATACACAGAAATTAAACAACACTTTCTTGAATAATCAATTAATTACAGAAAAAAATTAAAGGTGAAATTAAAACAAGTCTCTTGTGACAACCAAAAATGGAAACACAACATACCAAAACTTATGGGATGCAGCAAAAGCAGTTCTAAGAGGGAAGTGCATAGTGATAAATGTCTACATTAAGAAATAAAAAAGGTCTTAAATGAACAACCTAAGTCTACACTTCAAGAAACTAGAGAAAGAAGAAAAAAACTGAGCCCAAATTTAGCAAAAAAAGGAAATAATAAAGATTAGAGTGGAAATAAATGAAATAGAGAGCAGGAAAACAATAGAAAAGATTAACCAAACTAAGAGTTAGCTCTTTGAAAAGATAATATTAACAAATTTTTATTTAGACTAACCAAGGAAAAAGAGACAACCCGAATCAACAAAATTATAAATGAAAAAGAAGTCATTACAACTGATATCACAGAAATGCATAAGAGGCTACTGTGAACAACTATACGTCTTCAAACTAGACAACCTGGAAGAAATGGAAAAATTCTTAGAAATATACAAACTAGCACGACTCAATCAGGAAGAAATAGAAAGTCTGAATAGACAAATTACTGGTAAGGAGATTGAATCAGTAATCAAATATCTCCCAACAAAGTAAAGCCCAGGACCATATGGCTTCACTGGTGGACTTTTCCAAATATTTAACAATCCTTCTCAAACTCTTTTTGAAAAGGAAAGAACACTCACAAACTCATTTTATGAGACCAGCAATCATCCTGATACAAAGCCAGAATAGGACACTACCAGAGAAGAAACTTACAGACCAATATCTCTGATGAATATAGATGCAAAAATTCTCAATAAAATATTAGCAAACTGAATTTAGCAGCACATTAAAAGGATCATTCACCATGATCAAATGGGATTTGTACCTGAGATGCAAGAATGGCTCAACATACACGAATTAGTCAATGTGATAATTCACATTAATAGAACAATGGAAAAAATCATATGATCATCTCAAGAGATGCAGGAAAAGCATTTGACAAAATTCCATATCTGTGCCTGATTAAAACTCTTTACAATTTAGAAGGAACATACCTCAACATAATAAAGGCCATATTTGATAAGTTCACAGCTAACATCATGCTCAATTGTGAGAGGCTGAAAGCTTTTCCTCTAAGATCAGGAACAAGACAAGGGAGCCACTCTCAATACTCCTATTCAACATCATACTGGAAGTTCTTGCCAGAGTAACCAGGCAAGAAAAGGAAATAAAAGGCATCAGAATTGGAATGGAAGAAGTAAAGCTATCTCTACTTTCAGATGACATGATTTTATATACAGAAAATAATAAAGACTCAACAACAACAACAACAAACTTTTAGATCTAATCAACAAGTTCAGTAAAGTCACAGGATACAAAATTAACATACAAAAATCAGTATCATTTTTATACACTAACAACTAATTATGTGAATAATAAAGAAATTGATACTATTTACAATAGCATCAAAAACAATAAAATACTTAGGAATAAACTTAACTAAAGAGGTGAAACATGTCTACTCTGAAAATTACAAGACATTGATGGAAGAAATCGAAGAAGACACAAAATGGAAAGGTAGCCCATGTTCATGGATTGGAATAATTAATGTTGTTAAATTATCCATACCTATCAAAAGCCATCTATAGATTCAATGAAATCCTTATCAAGATTCCAATGGCATTTTTTTACTTAAGTAGTAAAAACAATCCTAAAATTTATATGAAACCACAAAAGATCCCAAATAACCAAAGCAATCCTGAGAAAGAACAAAGTAGGAGACATCACACTTCCTGATTTCAAGCTATACTGTAAACCTATAGTAACCAAAACAGACAGATAAATAGCTCAAGGGAATAGAACTGAGATGCTAGCAATAGACCCAAGCATATAAGGTAAACTAATATTTGACAAGGAAGCCAAGAATACTCAATGGAGAAAAGACAATCTCTTCAATAAATGGTGCTGGGAAAATTGGATATTCACATATTAAAAAATGAAACTAGACCCCTATCTTACACCATTCATAAAAAGTAACTCAAAATACTTAAATGCAAGACCTGAAGCCATGAAACTTCTAGAAGAAAACATAGGAGAAAAGCTCCTTGACATAGGTCTTGGCAATGATTTTTTTAGATATAACACTTAAAGCACAAGAAAGAAAATAAAAAATAAGTGGGACTCCATCAAATTAAAAGCTTCTTCACTGCAAAAGAAACCATCACAACATTAGCATTAGTTACTGTGTTTTTATAAATATATAAAGTATAGTGTGTAGACCCCCTTTAATTTTCTGTAGGTGGCATATCTATTTAAAATATATTGGGAAATTTATTAATACAGTTGAATAGTTCTGAATTGAATATATCAAATATTAATACATTTAATAAACAGGTTTATTGCCTTAAGTATAAAGATATTGTATGCAAGGCTTTTTTCATTTTGGAAAAGGTGTTTACTTAATAAAGAAATATGTGTTCATAAAAATAAAAAGAAATCATCAGCAAAGTGAAGAGGCAATTTACAGAATAGGAAAAATATTTGCAAACCATATACCTGATAAGGGATTAATATCCAAGATATATAAAGAACTCATATAACTCAATAGCAAAATAAGCAAATAATCCAATTAAAATGGGCAAAAGACATGAATAGGCATTTTTCAAAGGCAATTTATGAATGGCCAACAGGTACATGAAAAGGTGCCCAACATCACTAGTCATTAGGGAAATGCAAATTAAAATCTCAAAGAGATACCACCTCATGCCTGTTAGAATGGTCATTATCAAAGAGACAGGACATAACAAATGTTGGTGAGGATGTAGAGAAAAGGGAACACTTGTGCACTGTTAGTAGGGTTGTAAATTGGTATAGCCACTATGGAAAACAGCATGATGGATCCTTTAAAAAATTAAAAATAGAACTACCACATGATCCAGCAATTCTACTTCTGGGAATATATACAAAGGAAATGAAAACACAAACTCAAAAAGGTAGCTGCACCCGCATGTTCATAGCAGCTTTATTTACAATAGCCAAGACATAGAAACAACCTAAGTGCCCACTGATGGATAAATGGATAAGGAAGTTGTGTTATATGTACAATGGAATATTATTCAGACATTTTAAAATGATGAAATCTTGCCATTTGCAGCAACCTGGTGCTAAGTGAAATAAGTCAGACAGAAAGACAAATACTTTATGATGTCGCTTCGATTCCACATGAATCTAAAAACCCAAACTCAGAGAAACAGATCAGATTTGTGGTTACCAGAGGTGGGCAATGAGGGTAAGAGGAATACCTGAAAGGTGGTCAAAAGGTACAGACTTCCAGCTATAGGATAAATAATTATACTAGGGATGCAATATACAGCATGATGACTATGGTCAACACTGAACAATATATATAAAAGTGTTGAGAGTAAACCCTAAGGGTTTTCATCACAAGAATAAAAACTTCTTAGAACTGTATATATTGGTAACATGATTCTTGTTTCCAGGTTTAAAGTCCAGTGGAAATTAAAGTCCAGATTCCCCTCAACATTTGACACTTGAAGTCACCCCAAAGCCTGGGTGAGTTTTCCATCCATTTGGGTTGGCCTAGCTTATTTATGGCAGCTGTATTCACTTCTCCTGGCCTGGAAGCCTCATCCTTGAGGTGCTGTAGACACGCCCACTTTAATGCCAAATAGGCAAAAGTCACCATTAAAACTGCTGTCCTACAAGACATTACAATGAATTATAAATTTTAAAAATACTGATTGCTCACAAATCAACAGACAACAGAAGACAATACATATTGAAAACATCTTTAGAATATATTTTATTCACAACTTAATCTCTCTTTTCCTTCCCATCCAAACTTTTTAAAAGACTTCATTGTCTGTTTCCACTTCTTCATCTCATACCCTCTCCTTAGACCACTGAAATCTGGTTACCACCTTGGGCACCACTACATTCCACAAGGATTTTGCTGCTTCCTTTGTGTCTATACCAGGGTCTGGCACATGGTGTCCTTCAAATATTGCGCTGGCCAAAACGTTCGTTCGGTTTTTTCTGTAAGATGGCTCTAGTAGCACTTAGTTGTCTTTAACTTCATTTGAAACAATTTTGTTAGGTTGTATGTGACAGCTGTCATATCAGCGTGCATTTTAAAAGACATCAAAATTGGTGAATTTTTGTGTAGCCATTTTAATGTTGAAGATGGAAGAAAAGAAGCAACATTTTCGGCCTATTATGTTTTATTATTCCAAGAAAGGTAAAAACGCAACTGAAACGCAAAAAAAGATTTGTGTGGTGTATGGAGAAGGTGCTGTGACTGATCAAACATGTCAAAAGTGGCTTGCAAAGTTTTGTGCTGGAGATTTCTCGCTGGACGATGCTCCACGGTCAGGTAGACCAGTTGAAGTTGATAGCGATCAAATTGAGACATTAATTGAGAACAATCAACGTTAAACCATGCAGGAGATAGCTGACATACTCAAAATATCCAAATCAAGCGTTGAAAATCATTTGCACCAGCTTGGTTATGTTCATGGCTTTGATGTTTGTGTTCCACATATGTTAAGCAAAAAAACCTTGACCGTATTTCACCATGCAATTCTCTTCTTAAGTGTAATGAAAACATTCCATTTTAAAAACAAATTGTGATGGGCAATGAATGAAAAGTAGATACTGTACAATAATGTGGACTGGAAGAGATCGTGGGGCAAGCAAAATGAACCACCGCCAACCACACCAAAGGCAGGTCTTCATCCAAAGAAGGTGATGTTGTGTCTATGGTGGGATTGGAAGGGAGTCCTCTATTATGAGCTCCTTCCAGAAAACCAAATGATTAATTCCAACAAGTACTGCTCCCAACAGACCAACTGAAAGCAGCACTCAACGAAAAGTGTCCAGAATTAGTCAACAGAAAACGCATAATCTTCCATCAGGATAATGCAAGACCTCGTGTTTCTTTGATGACCAGGCAAAAACTGTTACAGCTTGGCAGGGAAGTTCTGATTTCATCTGTTGTATTCACCAGACATTGCACCTTCGGATTTCCATTTATTTCAGTCTTTACACAATTCTCTTAATGGAAAAAATTTCAATTCCCTGGAAGACTGTAAAAGGCACCTGGAACAGTTCTTTCCTCAAAAAGATAAAAAGTTTTGGGATGATGGAATTATGAAGTTGCCTGAAAAATGGCAGAAGGTAGTGGAACAAAACACTGAATACATTGTTCAATAAAGTTGTTGGTGAAAATGAAAAATATGTCTTTTATTTTTACTTAAACACCAAAGGTACTGTTTGGCTAACCCAATAAAATACTTGCTGAAGAAAGGGATTATTTTTGCCACAGTCATCAATGACCTTGTTGAATCAAACAGATATTTTTTTATTCCTTATGTTAACTGACCCTCTGTCACATCGGACACTGTCACTCACTCTCTATTTCCTGAGATCTCTGCTCCCTTCCATGTGAGATAACAGATGCTCTGGTTCTCCCCCAGATGACTCATTTCCTCTGTGGGCTTTCACTCTCCAGCAGCCCCTTCATGGACAGAGATTCTTGGGTTCTGTGCTCAGCCAACGATTTTTTTACTCTTCATATTCTCTTTCTTGCAACTATGATATAAATGATAAATCGCCCAAATCAAAACCTGTGCTTTCAGTCCTCCTCAAACTCACGTACCCAATTCTCTCATCAAAGAGGTATCCCTGGGGCCCCTCAAATCCATATATCCAAAACTGAACTCATTGTTTTCTCCTAATCAGTCCTTATTTTCCTTTATTTCATTAATTTATTCAAAATATTTTTTGAGAAATGACGAAATGTCAAATGTTGGGTTAGGGTGATAGAATACAATGGCAAAAAGACAGCAATAGTTCCTAGTCTCATTTAATCATCAGTCTAGTGGACTGATAGACAAATAAGAGATTATAATGCAGTATGATTAATGAAAATGAAAACTACAAGGTCTAAGCAAGTGCATTGCAAGATTACTTACATAGTCCAGTGGAGGTGTCTGACAAAGCCTCTTGGATGAGGTGGTATTTAACGTCAAAAATCAGCTTATATGGGGATTGCTTATTGTAAGAAACAGAAATCCATCTAAATAATGGCAAGAAAAAAGGGAAATGATTGGAAGCCCAGAGGAGAATCTCAAGGATTGTATCTTAGTTGGGTTATTCCATAGGTAGATCCTGAGACAAAGATGTAAATGCAAATAACTAATCTGGGAGGTGATCACAGGACATAACAGGATGGGGGAAGTGAGACGGGGAAAGAAAGGAGTTTAATGGAAAATGTGATATTGAGCAGGTCCCTGCTGTGGGAAACTGGGACTCATTCCTGCCAGCCCATCTCCGTTAACCTAACAAAGGCGCAAGGACTCTTTATACTCATGCATCCACTGACGTGCATCAGTCATTGGTTCAGGGCTGGTCCCAGGAATCATTAATTCTTCCAACATTTAGACTTAACCTCAGGCAGATCAGTTGTGCTCCAGCAGCCAGAAAAAGCCCTCGACAAAGCATCATAGATGTTTGTTGTCGGAAGCACTTGAGTCATGGAGGATCGGGATGGTGAATGCTCAGGAGTCCCCATAGCATCTATCACAGGGTATCCCTTGCAGCACTCAGATGAATTTGTGCCCTCACATTATGTTCACTCTGTTCTGCCTTGATTCTTCAATGTGGTGGCCAGTCAAAATATCTATATATATTTAAATATATAGTTAAATAGATTTTCTTCAAAGTGCAATGAGAGAGTTAGTGGGATGTGCTACAGACCCTGCTGTTCAGTTGGTCCTAAAGCCATAATTTATATTTTACTATTTCCTCTAGCACCCACTCTAGATTTCTCTCATCCTTGGCCAGCAGTTCCTCTATTCTAGTTTGCTTGCCCAATAGGATAACCCAGACCTTCATCCCTAAGGAGTCTGAGCCCCTGGTTACCATGCCTTTGTCATGGTATGGCCACTGCAGTCACTCATTTCTTTATTTAGAGCATCACACATACAGGGATCAAGATGCATTCTGAATGAAACTGAATGCTTGACTTTCAGATCTACTTCTTCCTGCCCTATCACATAGCAGCCATTCGTTTTCCTCGTGATGATCACAGTAAGTTACACCAACCTCTGCAGCAATTTCTTTCTTCACCAGATGGTCTACTGGCCTGAGGAATCTGAACTGACTGGGTTTAGGATATAGCTTAGGTTTAGAGAACTTTTACAACGTCCCATGTTAGAAGTATCCTACTACCTTTCATCTTCTTTCGGGCAACAAGGATCTCTAGCCCAGTAAAGGCAAAAGTTTTAGGGACAGGATGCACAAACTTCCCAAACTGATCACCAAAAGTGATGGTGAGAGGATGGTCAAAGCTTACTTCCTACTTCCTCCTCTTGGTTCCCAGATCCATACATTCTAGCTCACTGTGAAGTAATAGCACCTTATAATGGCCTTTGGCTCAAAATACATACCTCATCTAGGAGGACAGTTTCCCAACCCCAAGCTGATGCCTTAGCTGTGGGTTTAAGAGACATTCTAATACTCTTTCAGGCAAGCAGCTTCCAAGTGCTGTGATATATGTCAGGTCCAGTGGATTCCATAGTCACATATAAATTGTCACAACTCATTTGCCATAAAGTGGGTCCCTTGGTCCTTGAGGCAATGTCACATGGGGTCTATTACCTTAAATTACATTAAATCAGACCCTCTGTGAGACCTCAAATAGTGGCCTGGCCAAGACACTGATCTGTTTCAGTTTTGCTCTTACTTCTAAGGGTTAACTTCTTTTCTTAGAATGTATTCCTTATTCCAGAAAAGGGAAACTTATAAATGGAAAGCATATCAATGATACTAAGAGTGAATTAAAGAAGAAAAATAGCCCAATGTAATTACTTGCCATCAAAAGTCACCCTGATTGGTCACCCTGAGGGAAGAAGCTATACTGTGGGCACTGCAGGATCCCCATAGTGAATATGTAAGTGGCATGGCAGACTTTTATAGCAGTAGGAGTTAGATCAGCCTTGGTAAGAGGCAGCCATGCTGTTGGCCTCATGCATAGCCTTCATCTCTGCGGATTCCTTTTATGGGTCTAATGTACAAGCACTGGGACTGCCATAGACAGAGAGGGGCTGAGAGCCACCAAATGAGTCACCCAAAGCCCTGGTGGTTCAGTGTTTCCTCTGTGATGGATGCTCTCTGCTGGGCAGTGACATGAAGAGCAGAGGCTGGCCTGGGCTCAATGCTCAGGAATATCAGAAACAGAAAGACAGGGGTCAGATTTAGAGCTAAATATAGAGGAATTCAGTTAAATTCTGCATACTGACTGGCAGGAACATCATCTTCTTTCCCAAGATCTGCCTCAAGGACCCTAGAAGCCAGGCATTGCAGGGCAGGAGATGCTAAGAAGGCTCTTCCCTGGGAAACTAAATAGCCCAGAGAAAAGGACCCCAGATACTGAGATGTAGGGGAGAGTACCCCAGAGAAATAGCTGGCTCAGGTGCAATTACTCTACAGTGAAGCCCACCAGGCAACAAGCTTCATCTCTGCAAGTAGGATTTCCAGCCAGAGTTCAGTGCTTATTCTTAAGTATTAATGGAAGCAAGATATTTGAGGAAATTCTCCAACATGGATGAAAAAGATGAAACAAATAAACCAAAGAAAAGACTCTGGAGGAAAAGACCCAATGCAGAGAATAGAAGAACATTTAAAAATAAAATCAAAATGAATGTACCCAAGAATAGAGAAAATGTTACATTGATTAAATAAGAACTAGATGCTATGGGAGAAGGAGGGATGAGGAGCAATCACAGGTGACTCTAGTCTTCATGGCAGGGGAATAGGATATAGGGGGGTGCTATTTGCTGAGATGAGGCCCACAGAAGGTGGATCCGGTTGTGTAGGGAGGGTTGGGCTACAATGAAATCAGTCAAGGACATATTGAGTCTGAGATGTTGCTGAAACATCCAACTAGACGATGAATGTGTGGGGGCTGGAGCTTAAAAGAAAAGTCTGGGGGGTGGAGTCAAGATGGCATACTAGGAGGACGTGGAATTCACGTCTCTTCACAACTAGGGCACCTACCAGACACCAGTGGGGGACCACAGACACCTAAGGGGACAGGAGGAACCCCCAGGGACTGGTTGTTTCAATTATAGTTTTATTTTTCCTAACACATTTTTTATCTTTCTAAGTTTATTTTGTTTTTTATTCTTTGATATTGGACTGCTCCTTTGTTTCTTTCTTCCTTTTTTTTCTTTTTGTTTTTACTGCACCATGAAGCTTGTGGGATCCTGGTTCCCAGGCCGGAAGTCAGGCCCAAGCTCCTGTGGTGGGAGCTTCAAGTCCAAACCATTGGACTAACAGAGAAACTCAGACTTCAGGGAATATCAGTCGTAGTGTGGCCTCCCGGAGGTCCTCATCTCAGCCCCAAGACCCAACTCTATCCAACTGCCTGCAAACTCCAGTGCTACACATCTCAGGCCAAACAACCAGTAAGACAGGAATACAGTACCACCCATCAAAAAAAAAAAAAAAAAAAGAAATGACAAAAATTTGTTACAGACAAAGGAGCAAGGTAAAAACCTACAAGACCAAGTAAATGAAGATGAAATAGGCAACCTACCTGAAAAAGAATTCAGAGTAATGATAGTAAAGATGATACAAAATCTCAAAAACAGAATGGAGAAAATACAAGAAACATTTAACAAGGATCTAGAAGAACTAAAGAACAAACAAACGGTGATGAACAACACAGTTACTGAAATTAAAAATACTTTAGAAGGAATCAGTAACAGAATAACTGAGGCAGAAGAACGGAGAAGTGAACTGGAAAATAAAATGGTGGAAATAATTGCCAGGGAGCAGAATAAAGAAAAAAGAATGAAAAGAATTGAGGACACTTTCAGAGACCTCTGGGACAACATTAAATGCACCAACATTGAAACTATAGGGGTCCCAGAAGAAGAACAGACAGAGAAAAGGTCTGAGAAAATATATGAAGACAGTATAGTCGAAAACTTCCTTAACATGGGAAAGGAAATAGTCAATCAAGGACAGTCAATCAAGTCCAGATAGTACCATACAGGATAAACCCAAAGAGAAACACACCAAGAGACATAGTAATCAAACTATCAAAAATTAAATACAAAGAAAAAGTATTGAAAGCAGCAAGGGAAAAGCAACAAATAACATACAAGGGAATCCCCATAAGATTAACAGCTGATTTTCAGCAGAAACTCTGCAAGCCAGAAGGGAGTGGCAGGACATATTTAAAGTGATGAAAGGGAAAAACCTACAACCAAGATTACTCTACGGGCTTCCCTGGTGGCGCAGTGGTTGAGAGTCCGCCTGCCGATGCAGGGGACACGGGTTCGTGCCCCGGTCCGGGAAGATCCCGCATGCCGCGGAGCGACTGGGCCCGTGAGCCATGGCCGCTGGGCCTGCGCGTCCGGAGTCTGTGCTCCGCAGTGGGAGAGGCCACGGCAGTGAGAGGCCCGCGTACCGCCAAAAAAAAAAAAAAAAAAAAAAAAAAGATTACTCTACCCAGCAAGGACCTCATTCAGATTCGACAGAGAAATTAAAACCTTTACAGATAAGCAAAAGTTAAGAGAATTCAGCACCACCAAACCAGCTTTACAACAAATGCTAAAGGAACTTCTCTAGTCAGGAAACACAAGAGAAGGAAAAGACCTACCATAACAAACCCAAAACAATTAAGAAATTGGTAGTAGGAACATACATATCAATAATTACCTTAAATGTAAATGGATTAAATGCTCCAACCATAAGACAGACTGGCTGAATGGATACAAAAACAAGACCCATATATATGCTGTCTACAAGAGACCCACTTCAGACCTAGGGACACAAACAGATTGAAAGTGAGGGGTTGGAAAAAGATATTCCATGAAAGTGGAAATCAAAAGAAACCTGGAGTAGCAATTCTCATATCAGACATTATAGACTTTAAAATAAAGACTATTACAAGAGACAAAGAAGGACACTACATAATGATCAAGGGATCAATCCAAGAAGAAGATATAACAATTGTAAATATTTATGCACCCAACATAGGAGCACCTCAATGCATAAGGCAAATACTAACAGCCATAAAAGGGGAAATCAAAAGTAACACAATCATAGTAGGGGACTTCAACACCCCACTTTCACCAATGGACAGATCATACAAAATGAAAATAAATAAGGAAACACAGCTTTAAATGACACATTAAACAAGATGGACTTACTTGATATTTAGAGGACACTCCACCCAAAAACAGCAGATTACACTTCCTTCTCAAGTGCTCATGGAACATTCTCCAGGATAGATCATATCTTGGGTCACAAATCAAGCCTTGGTAAATTTAAGAAAATTGAAATCATATCAAGTATCTCTTCCGACCACACTATGAGACTAGACATTAATTACAGGAAAAAATCTGTAAAAAATACAAACTCATGGAGGCTAATCAATACACTACTAAATAACCAAGAGATCACTGAAGAAATCAAACAGGAAAACAAAAAATACCTAGACAAATGACAATGAAAACATGACGACCCAAAACCTATGGGATGCAGCAAAAGTAGTTCTAAGAGGGAAGTGTATAGCAATACAATCCTACCTCAAGAAACAAGAAACATCTCAAATAAACAACCTAACCTTACACCTAAAGCAATTAGAGAAACAAAAAAAAAAACCAAAATTAGTAGAAGGAAAGAAATCATAAAGATCAGATCAGAAATAAGTGAAAAAGAAATGAAGGAAACAATAGCAAAAATCAATAACACTAAAAGCAGGTTCTTTGAGAAGATAAACAAAATTGATAAACCATTAGCCAGACTCATCAAGAAAAAAAGGGAGAAGATGCAAATCAACAGAATTAGACATGAAAAAGGAGAAGTAACAACTGACACTGCAGAAATACAAAGGATCATGAGAGATTACTACAAGCAACTCTATGCCAATAAAATGGACAACCTGTAAGAAATGTACAAATTCTTAGAAAAGCACAACGTTCTGAGCCTGAACTAGGAAGAAATAGAAAATATAAACAGACCAATCACAAACACTGAAATTGAAACTGTGATTAAAAATCTTCCAACAAACAAAAACCCCAGACCAAACGGCTTCACAGGCGAATTCTATCAAACATTTAGAGAAGAGCTAACACCTATCCTTCTCAAACTCTTCCAAAATATAGCAGAGAGAGGAACACCCCCAAACTCATTCTATGAGTCTCCTCACAACCATCACCCTGATACCAAAACCAGACAAAGATATCATAAAAAAAAGAAAACTACAGACCAATATCACTGATGAACATAGATGCAAAAATCCTCAACAAAATGCTAGCAAACAGAATCCAACAACACATTAAAAGGATCATACACCATGATCAAGTGGGGTTTATTCCAGGAATGCAAGGATTCTTCAATATACACAAATCAATCCATGTTATACACCAAATTAACAAATTGAAGGATAAAAACCATAAGATAATCTCAATAGATGCAGAAAAAACTTTTGACATAATTCAACACCATTTATGATAAAAACTCTCCAGAAAGTAGGCATAGAGGGAAACTACCTCAACATAATAAAGGCCATATACGACAAACCCACAGCCAACATCGTTCTCAATGGTGAAAAACTGAAACCATTTCCACTAAGATCAGGAAAAAGACAAGGTTTCCCACTCTCACCACTATTATTCAACATAGTTTTGGAAGTTTCAGTCACAGCAATCAGAGAAGAAAAAGAAATAAAAGGAATACAAATCGGAAAAGAAGAAGTAAAACTGTCACTGTTTGCAGATGACATGATGCTATATATACAGAATCCTAAAACTTCTACCTGAAAACTACTACAGCTAATCAATGAATTTGGTAAAGTAGCAGGATACAAAATTAATGCACAGAAATCTCTTGTATTCCTATACACTAATGATGAAAAATCTGACAGAGAAATTAAGGAAACACTCCCATTTACCATTTCAACAAAAAGAATAAAACACTTAGGAATAAACCTACCTAAGGAGACAAAAGGCTTGTATGCAGAGAACTATGACACTGAAGAAAGAAATTAAATATGGTACAAATAGATGGAGAGGTATACTATGTTCTTGGATTGTAAGAATCAACTATACTACCCAAAGCAATCAACAGATTCAATGCAATCCCTATCAAACTACCAATGGCACTTTTCACAGAACTAGAACAAAAATTTCACAATTTGTATGGAAACACAAAAGACCCCAAATAGCCAAAACAATCTTGAGAAAGAAAAAAGGAGCTGGAGGAATAGGCTCCTGGACTTCAGACTATACTACAAAGCTACAGTAATCAAGACAGTATGATACTGGCACAAAAACAGAAATATAGATCAATGGAACAGGATAGAAAGCCCAGAGATAAATCTATGCACATATGGTCACCTTATCTTTGATAAAGGAGGCAAGGGTATACAGTGGAGGAAAGACAGCCTCTTCAATAACTGGTGCTGGGAAAACTGGACTGCTACATGTAAAAGAATGAAATTAGAACACTCCCTAACACCATACACAAAAATAAACTCCAAATGGATTAATGATCTAAATTTAAGGCCAGACACTATAAAACTCTTAGAGGAAAACATAGGCAGAACACTCTATGACATAAATCACAGCACAATCCTTTCTGACCCACCTCCTAGAGAAATGGAAATCAAAACAAAAATAAACAAACAGGACCTAATGAAACTTAAAATCTTTTACACAGCAAAGGAAACCATAAACAAGACGAAAAGACAACCCTCAGAATGGGAGAAAATATTTGCAAATGAAGCAACTGACAAAGGATTAATCTCCAAAATTTACAAGCAGCTCATGCAGCTCAATATCAAAAAAACAAAAAACCCAATCCAAAAATGGGCAGAAGACCTAAATAGACATTTCTCCAAAGAAGATATACAGATTGCCAACTAACACATGAAAAGATGCTCAACATCACTAATCATTAGGGAAATGCAAATCAAAACTACAATGAGGTATCACCTCACACCGTTCAGAATGGCCATCATCAAAAAATCTACAAACAATAAATGCTGGAGAGGGTGTGGAGAAAAGGGGACCCTCCTACACTGTTGGTGGGAATGTAAATTGATACAGCCACTATGGAGAACAGTATAGATATTCCTTAAAAAGCTAAAAATAGAGCTACCATACGACCCAGCAATTCCACTACTGGGCATATACCCTGAGAAAACCACAATTCAAAAAGAATCATGTACCACAATGTTCATTGCAGCTCTATTTACAATAGCCAGCACATGGAAGCAACCTAAGTGTCCATCCACAGGTGAATGGATAAAGAAGATGTGGCACATATATACAATGGAATATTACTCAGCCATAAAAAGAAATGAAATTGAGTTATTTGTAGTGAGGTGAATGGACCTGGAGTCTGTCATACAGAGTCAAGTAAGTCAGAAAGAGAAAAACAAATACCCTATGCTAACACATATGTATATGGAATCTAAAAAAAAAATGTTCTAATGAACCTAGGGGCAGGACAGGAATAAAGATGCAGACTTAGAGAATGGACTTGAGGACACGGGTAGGGGGAAGGGTAAGCTGGGATGAAGTGAGAGAGTGGCATGGACATATATACACTACCAAATGTAAAATAGATAGCTAGTGGGAAGCAGCTGCATAGCACAGGGAGATCAGCTCGGTGCTTTGTGTCCACCTAGAGGGTGGGGTAGGGAGGGTGAGAGGGAGATGCAAGAGGGAGGCTATATGGGGATATATGTATAAGTATAGCTGATTCACTTTGTTATACAGCAGAAACTAACACAACACTGTAAATCAATTTTACTCCAATAAAGATGTTAAAAAAAAAAAAACAAAGAGGGACTTCCTTGGTGGCACAGTGGTTAGGAATCCTCCTGCCAATGCAGGGACACAGATTTGATCCCTGGTCTGGGAAGATCCCACATGCTGCAGAGCAACTAAGCCTGTGCGCCACAGCTACTGAGCCTGCGCTCTGGAGCCCACGAGCCACAACTACTGAGCCCACATGCCACAATTACTGAAGCCCGTGCATGTAGAGCCCATGCTCCGCCAAAAGAGAAGCCACAGCAATGAACAGTAGCCCCCACTCACCACAACTAGGGAAAGCCCACGCGCAGCAACAAAGACCCAATGCAACCAAAAATAAATAAATTAATTAATTTATTTTTAAAAAAAGAAAGAAAGGTCTGGGATGGGGTAAAACTTTGATGCCACTACTATGTAAATATGATGGAAACCACAGAATGGATGAGGTTCCTCAGGGAAAGGATTCAGGGAGAGAAGAAAAGATGATAAGTCAAGGACTCATCCTTAGGGACATCAGCATTTAAAAACAGTCAGGGGATCCTGAGAAGGAATAGACAAGCAGACAGGACATAAAGCAGGTTAGGGTTGTGGTATAGATGAAGGTATTTCAAGAAGGAAGAGGTGCTCAAGAGAGTTAAACACTGCTGCGAGCTCAGATGAGATAAAAACTGAAAAAATAATGCCATTGGACTTAGCAATGTCTGTTATTGATGACTTTGGGAAGAGCAGGTTCAGAGGTCAGAGCATAGTCAGATGAAGACAGAGCAGGGGGACAGAAAGTAATAACTCAAGAAATCTGGCTGTGTAGACCACACCACTATTGGGTGACATAGAGTCATAAATAGGTGTCTGTTTTTTAAGATGGGAGAGACAGGGCTATGTTATAAATCTTTCCACTTAACAGTTACTGTGCTTTTGTGTCTTTCTCCAGTTGTAGACTGCAAGCACCATGAGGACAGTCTAGACTCATATTTTTGTGTCTGGTGCAGAGTAGTCTCTTTATTTTTATTTTCCTTGTCTGTGCAGCTTGTGGGATCTTAGTTCCCCTGCCAGGGATGGAACCCAGGCCCTTGGCATCAAAAGTGCAAAGTCCTAACCATTGGACCACCAGGGAATTCCCCAGACTTGTCTCTTTAGAAGGGTTTGTTGAACTAAAACTGAGCCTTAGTCCAAACTACAACAAAATCTCCTATCACTGTCATTCCCTATTTAGTTAGGATAAGCTAGGTTATGCTCTGACAACAAATAACCCTAGAATCATAGTGGCTTAAAAACACAATTTCGTTTCTTGCTCATGCTATATACTTCTCTTCAGTCAGGGACTCAGGGTAACAGAGCTTCCACTGTCTGGAATGCCTCCAGTCACTATGGTGGAGGAATGGCTGTGGAAGATCACATACTTCCACTAACTGGACAGAGTCACGTGGCCGCACCCGTCATGAGAGGGGTCAGGGAGGAGGAGATGCAGAATACTGGTGACAGCCCTAATGACCTTCCATACTCCTATAAGTCTTCAAGGTGGTCAGAAGAGTCTTCCTGCAGTCTTCCAAGGTGTCCGGGCAAGCACAATTGCCAACACCTAGCAGAAGCTCTCCCCTTTTCTGTCCCCGTTCCACAGCTCTCCTCAGTCAGCAGACATGCCTGTGAAGCCACTTAGAAGCTGTCTTTGAGCTTCTGGATGGATCTTCCATTTTTCGCCACAATCCAAATACGCTCCACAGAGCAGCAAGAGGGATGTTTATTAAACAGAAACCAGATCATGCCACACCCCTTCTTGAAACTATTTACTTCTAAGCACTAGAAGATCCCAAATTCCTTACCCTGCTCACAAGCATCCCTGGATCTCCCGGCCTTTCCTCACTCTCACCACTAGGCTCCCACACCTGTCTCCTCTGCATTTCTCACACACCAGTGCTTTCCTGCCTGTTCTTTCCTCTTTCTAGAGAGCTTTTCCTTCCAGGTTGTCTCACATCTGGCTCTTTCTCATCATTTTCTCAAAGCAAAGCAAGTATCATCTTCCTGGAGAGAACTCTCCTGAATATTCTAACTAAGGTCATCCCATCCCTGTCCAGTCACTCTTTATACCATTACCTAGTTTTAGACATATTTAGCATTCATCAGTATCTGAAATTATTTTACTTATATATTTTTAATGCATTTATTGTCTATCTGCCCTCACTGGAATATAAGATCCATAAGTTTATGAATTTTTGTCTGTATTGTTCACTATTGTATCCCCAGAATGGTTCTTAACAGATATTCATTGGATTAATTAATCAATCAATCAATACGTTTTGGACATAGATAAGGCTAGAAGGAAACTAGTTGCCAGACTGAGGCCAGGTTTGAGCACCAGCCTTTGCTAAAGATCAAACTGTCAAAGGAGCTCAGGAAGATGAGGGGGGAGGGGAGTCAGGAAAGGGCAGTGAGGAAGAGGAGGTCCCGCCACACAGGTGGGTGGAAGCCACACCTGGGAACACTCACCCCTCAACGGCCACACCCTTAGCTGGTAAACTAGACAACAAAGTACACAATAACAGGAATTACAACAATCTGTCGTGCAGAGTGAGAGGGTAAGAATATTTGCCTGGGTAAGTCTGGACTCTGAGGGGAAAGAGAAAACAAGAAACAGAAAACAATTCTCCTCTCAGAATCCCTAACCACAGCAGCCCACTGTGGATCTGGGGTCAGAAGCCACATTACTCATAGAGGAGAAAAGTAAAAATTTAGTCTAAGGAAGTCTCAGGATGACAGGTGTCTATCAAAAACAAGGAAAGCATTTTCAAATCCTGTTTTTTTTGAATTTTCACAAATAAATTTCCAAGGGACATGAACTCACAATCAAAAATCACAAAACACACAAGGAAATAAGCCACCTTGAACTATATCAGCAACAAAATGCAAAATTAGAACTTCAAAAACTGTAGGCCTAGGAGTAGTGGTGGCCTCCTGATATTACAAGCTCTAAAATGTTTTACCAAACCTGGGGGTTTCCCTACACTCTGTTCCCACCTTGATAAATAATCATTTTATTAATCTGTCCTCAATTGTCAAATTTGAGTGTATCATCTGTTTTCTACTGGGAACTTGTATGAATAAATTGGTTAGTTCCTGGACACTTTACCCATCTTTGTTACTATGTAAATGACACTTCATTTCTATTATATTTTTCTAGTTTTATATCAGTGGTGTGAAGAATGTAGTTCTTGTCACACTGATGTTTTCTTGGCATTTTTGCTGAACTCTCTTATTGGTTCTATTAATTTGTATATTGATTCTGTTAGTTTTCATTGGGTAAATAGATAATCATATGATCTTCAAATAGTAAACATTTATCTATTTTTCTTTCACAGTTTATACTTCCTTTTTTCCCCTTGTAGTATTGGCCAGATCTATACTGGGGATTGTGGACTTTATCTTAAAGGGAATTCTTTCAAAGTTTTTCCATTAAGTGTAATTCTTCCTATAGGTTTTGGATAAAACCTGCACCAAGGTAAAGAAGTTCTGTTGTATTCATAAGTTACTGTTACAAAAAAGACTTATAAATAGGTATTGACCTTTATGAAATAAATTGAACTTATAAAAATTTTTAAATTAACTCTCCATTAAGAAAATGAAAAGGAAAATCACAGACTGAGGGAAAATATACACATAGAAAGGACTTGGATACAGCTATCCAGGATATGTGATGAGCTTTAAGTCAACAATAAAAGGAAAACAACTCAAATTTAAAACATGGGGAGAGGACTTGAAATTAACTTCACAAAGAAGGATCTATGTATGGTAAATAAACACACGAAAAGATGCTAAATATTATTAGTCACCAAGGAAATGCAGAGTATAACCACAATGAGCTACTACTTCATGCCCACAATAGTGGCTAAAATTTAAAAGACTGGCAGCATCAAATGTTGGTGAATTTGTAGAAAAACAAATCTCTCCTACTTTACTGGCTGAAGTAAAATGGTTTCGCCACTTTAGAAAACTGATAGTTTTGGCAATTTCTTATAAAGTTAAATAGACACCTGCCGTATAAACCAGTAATTCAACTCCTAGGAATTTATCCAGGAGAAATGAAAACACATATTTACAAAAAGACTTGTATAAGAATGTTTATTGCAGCTTTATTCATCATAACCAAAATATGAAACAATGCAAATGTGTATCAAGAGGCAATTGCATAAACAAATTGTTTGGAATATATCAATAAAAAACAATGAACTGGGCTTCCCTGGTGGCACAGTGGTTAAGAATCCACCTGCCAATGCAGGGGACATAGGTTTGAGCCCTGGTCTGGGAAGATCCCACATGCCACGGAGCAACTTAGCCCGTGCACCATGGCCGCTGAGCCTGCGCTACAGCCCACAAGCCACAACTACTAAAGCCCACTCGCTCTAGGGCTGGCGTGCCGCAACTACTGAGGCAGCGTGCTGCAACTACTGAAGCCCATGCACCTAGAGCCCATGCTCCGCAACAAGAGAAGCCATCGCAATGAGAATCCTGTGCACCGCAATGAAGAGTAGCCCCCGCACGCTGCAACTAGAGAAAGCCTGCGCACAGCAACGAAGACCCAATGCAGCCAAAAATAAATAAAAATAAAATAAAATAAATAAAACCTTAAAAAACTTATGAATTAAAAACAAAAAGAAAACAATGAACTACTTATACATGCAACAACATGGCTTAATCTTTTCTTTTTTGGAGTCTTATTTATTATGGTTGAGTCAATATTTGAAAAATTCTTTATAGATAGTTAATACGCATTTTACATTTCTAAGTTTTACTATTATACTGGGTTTTAACTTCAGATATAAATCAAAATCTTGAAAATTCAAACAATACAGAAACACCAGTTGGAGATATCGAAAGCTCTCCAAGTTCTCTGCCCTCCCTGCCTGCACCCTCACCCCATCAATGGTTTAGCACATCCTCTCAATTCTTTTTCATATTTTGGGGGGAGGGAGGAGGGAAGAATAATAACAACAGTACCATTAAAAGAAAAATAAAAGCTGTTATTGGTCAAGCTTTGGCCAAGTTTCAGGCAATTTCCACATATTAGCATTGATTCTTACAAAAGAACCCATAAAGGCCATTATTGTTATCCTTTTCTTGTCTGTGAGGAAACAGACTAAGAGTGAGTGAGTAACTTATCTAAAGTCACAGCAGAAGAGCAGAGGCAGGATCTGAATTTAGCTCTGCCTGATTCCAAACCTATACTCTTTCCACTGTGTTGAGAGTGACAGTCACCATTTAATGAACCCCTATTATTTGCTCAGCACTTTAAAAAGTTATTTCCATTTTTCACAAGAACTCAGTGAGATAACAGTGATCATTTCTGCTTTGAAGAGGGGGTGTAGTTGGCCAAAGCCACCTGGAAAATCAAGTGCAGAGGCAGGGTTCATATCCAGGGCTCTTAGATGCCACTGTCCCTGTTTTTCCCTCGACACACTTACACTGTAACATTTCAATGAAGTAGCACCTGTATCTCAACATATTCCTGTGCACAGTGTGTTCCCATAGGTTTCTCATAGGTCTGGGAATAGTTGTCCCATAAGTTTCCACCCCTGTGCCAACTCCATAGATGAATGGTGGCTGCCTGGAGCACTTGTCTGGGAAGGGTTCTCAGGCAGCTCTGTGAAAGCGAAGTGCTGTGTTGGGCTAGTGACGTCTGTCTAGTGCTGTGGTGGGCTAGTGACATCTGTCTAGTGCTGTGGTGGGCTAGTGACGTCTGTCTAGTGCTGTGGTGGGCTAGTGACGTCTGTCTAGTGCTGTGATGGGCTAGTGACGTCCATCATGTGCATGGAAGGGGAGGTGCTGTGGCCTCAGTTCCCAGAATCCTCCATCTCCAACATGATTATTGTAAGATAACACAAGATTACTAACTCTTAATTACTTACATTTCTACAATGATCAGTGGTCCTCTCACCTCCCTCAATGATCTATTAAAAAAATAAAACTCTAGTTATAAAAAAAGAAAAAACAATCTACAAGGAGGTATACACATCCATATACTAATTCTCAGATAAAATTCTATATATAGATAAGCTACTTTTAGTATATGCCAAAAACAAAATTATTCAGTACAATTTGACTATCAGTCTTATTCACACAACCTGCCTTGTTTCATCATAGTGTTGTGCTCTACACAAAGGTAGAAAATTCTAACCTTCTGCTCTAAGAATTTCCTGCCCCTATACCTGACTTTAAGCTACCAGACAATTTTAACTCTTTGTACATCTCCAACTTAGTCATTAGTCTGTAGTTAAAAGACCAGCTTAAATGTTTTTCAATTGGACTGAATGTTTGATCTCGTTTTAATTTGGAACTTTGGCTTTGTGAGCAGAGACGGGTCTGGAAAACAGAAGGAAGTTGGCATTAATATAGGAGAGGGTAATATGGGGCTTATTCTTAAAAACAGTGTTGAGGAAGATAAACCAGGCACAAAAGAGTACATATCTATGCGATTCCTCCAAAGAACAGCCAAAAATAACCTATGGTGATAGAAATCAGGGTAGGGTTGCCTATGAGAAGGGAGATTGGTTGGAAGGAGGCACAGGGGAACTTCCTGGGTTAGTGGAAATACTCTGTCTTGATTGGTGCATCGATACACAGGAGTATGTGTTCATCATCACCCACCTGATTGCACACTGAAGGTCTGTGCACGTCTGCCTTAAATTTTATCATCATTGTCGTCATCATCATGATGAAATGATGATATTAACATCACAAATGAACTGCGTAGTTTCATTCTCTATTTTTTGGAACAACTTTTATAAGACAGGAGACAAGTGCTCATTGAACGTTGGTGGAATTCACCAGTAAAATCAATCAGGTGTGTTGTCTGTGTATGTATCAGTTATCTCTCGTCATGTGACAAACTACCCTAGAACTTAGTGACTTCACACAACACTCATTTGTTACTTCACAGTTTTGTGGGCCTAGTTGCTTCTCACTCAGGGTCTCTCACAAAGTAGCCGTCGATGTGTGGGTCAGCTCTCTCCTGAGGGAGAATCTGCTTTTCATCTCACTCACATGGTTCTTGGCAGGACTCAGAAATCCACTTCCCAGCCCAGTCGCACGGCTGCTCAGAAGCCACAGGTCCTCACTGACTGTTGGCAGGAGCCTCAGTCCTTGGCTCCGGGCCTTTCCTTCGGGGAACCCCCAGCGAGGCGCCCTGCTTCCCCAGAGCAGGGCTGAGAGGGAGAGGAGGAGAGCAGGAGCAGGATGGGCCTTAGCTTCCCTGTGGCCAAACACCTAGTGACATCCGATCACTTTGCCATTCTCGATTCATTAGGAGAGTCCCTAGGTCCAGCCCACATTCAAGGGCACCAATCCCAGGAGACAGGTCACAAGGGCCACTTCAGAGGCCACCCACCACCGTATGTCCCAGGATGGCGGAAACAAAAGAGGGGCTGTGACACAGTCTCAACGCTGACTCCGAGGGGCTTGATTAGCCCCACCTGTCCTGTGTGTGTGTGCGTGTGTGCATGTGTGTGTGTGTGCACATGGGCACTTGTGCCTTGAGAGGGACAGTTCATTAATTCCATTTGAAAACCTTGTGTACTCAGTGGTTGGTTTAATTTTAAAATTTCTCTTTGTGCCAATTTTTACACATTTACATTTCTAGGAATGTATCTGATTCAGGTAGTTTTTCAAATTCATTTGTATATATTCATTTACAATCACCTTTAAAATTTTTCAAGTGTCCCCCCTTTTCATTACACATTTTGCATATTTGCATTTTCTCCCTTTTTCCCTCCAGATACCTTTCTTATTAATCTTTATCATGAACCTGCTGCTGTTTTTGTTCATCTCTGTTATTTTTCCTCTTCCAGCTCATTGATTTCTGTCCTTATTTTTGTTTTCTTTCATGATGTTTCTTTGTATTTATTCCAGTACTCCTTTTCCAAACTCTTGAGTTGAACAGTTAGCTTGTAATTTTTAACCTTTTAAACTTTTCTATTAAACATATTTAAGGTTATAATTTCACCTAAAAGTACTTCTTTAGCTATTCCACACATTTTAACATGTCGTGTTTTCATTATCCTTTAATTATGAGCATCTATTCGTTCACTTTATTTCCTCTTAAAACCAAGGCTTACTTAGTAATGGTTTACTAAATTTCCAAACATAGAGGATTTTTTTAAAACTTGTACCTTTGTTATTAACTTCTAATTTTCCTGAATAAACTACAATTTCTACTTGAATAAATCATGGGTTGCAAGTTCTCAGGGAGAACTTTCCTCTTCCTGTGGGTTCAGCCCTCCCAGGCCCGCCCGTGTGGGGTTCTCACCCAGACATCTGCTTGCTGCAGGGCCAGAAGCATCACCTCCCGGCTCAGGCCGACACCCCCAGGGCAGCAAGGCACCGGGCAAAGCCGCCTGGTTTTCAGCGCTGAAGCATCCCTTTACTTTTCTGCACACTCAGCTCTGTGTTGACAGGGCTGTTTGCGACAGGCGATACCGCCCAGTGAAGTGTTTGAAGTGTAGGATTTCAGGTAACCTAGCCTTCTGCATAACTGGACCAGGGTCAAACAAGACAGAATGAAAGGCCGTGTGGGTGATCTCGGCCTCCAGAGATGACCGCTGCGGCCTCGTGGTCTCCTTCCCACAGGCCTTTTCTCTGAGCTCACACAGCCCCACGGGGTTGGGGGAGTGGAGCCTGGGGGCCTGGCTTCCCAGGCCCAGCTCTGTCACAAGCTTCTTGTGTGACTTTGAGAAAAATCATTAACTTCTGTAGATCCGGTTTTCTCCTTTGGGAAATGAAAGGGCCAAGGAGACACTAAGATACAGTATTCATAAGCTTATTTTTTTCTCTGACTTCTTGTTTAGTTTGCCTTTTTTGGTCTTTTTTCATGGAAGTAGACTGTGTTTAGTAATGCATAACTTTTCTGGATAAAGAAGATGTGGTGCATATATACAATGGAATATTACTCAGCCATAAAAAAGAATGAAATATTACCATTTGCAGCAACATGGATGGACCTAGAGATGATCATACTAAGTGAAGTAAGTCAGACACAGGAAGACAAATACCATATCATATCACTCACATGTGGAATCTAATTTTTTTGAAATTATACAAATGAACTTATTTACAAAGCAGAAATAGACTTACAGATTTTGAAAACACACTTATGGTTACCAAAGGGGAAACATGGTGGGGGGGAGGATAAATTAGGACTTTGGAATTAACATATGCACACTACTATATATAAAATAGATAATCAACAAGGACACTGTATAGCACAGAGAACTCTACTCAATATTCTGTAATAACCTGTATGGGAAAAGAATCTGAAAAAGAAAGAATATATGTATATGTATAACTGAATCACTTTGCTGTACACCTGAAACTAATACAACACTGTAAATAGCTATACTCCAATAAAATTTACAAAAAAACTTTTTTGTAATTAAAAGGAAAAAAAAAAAGAGGATCCATGTTATGTCTAAGGTCCTTTTAAGCAGTTAAAAGAACCCTATGGTCATCTATACAAACAGTCCTGATAACTTGGGCAG
Source organism: Hyperoodon ampullatus (assembly GCF_949752795.1). Classification (NCBI taxonomy): domain Eukaryota; kingdom Metazoa; phylum Chordata; class Mammalia; order Artiodactyla; family Ziphiidae; genus Hyperoodon; species Hyperoodon ampullatus. Next base: position 2,894,035 of record NC_136933.1, read on the forward strand.
ATAGTTCCCACACCTGCTGTGCATCAGAATCACCTGGGAGCACTTGTTAAAAATGCCGATTTGAGTTAAAAATACAGTCCCTGGGTTTTGAAAAAAAAGAGCCCTGGAGGATTCTTAATGAGCAGCCGGCGGGGACGCCCAGCAAAGCTCTGGCATCAGGAACGTGGCCACCTGGTGGCACCAGGCCGGCACAAGGGCACTGCAGACGCCACTGCCATAAGCGTCCTGCCTGGGGGTTCTGAATCCCCACGCCGACCCTGGGCAACGTCCCTCCCCTCCCTGGGCCTCAGCTGCTGGTTCTACGAAATGAAGGTTCTGATTCTCTTTCCACCTGGAATCCGACTCATTCACAACCCCACTGCCGGCCCTCCCGACCCCCCACAGGATCAGAGCTGGGCCTTCCTAGCAGGACATCCCTTTGCCCAGAGCTGGTCCCCTGCAGAATCCCAGGTGACACTTGTCTTTCAAATCCTGGCTCCCAGGCATGATTCAAGGAGTCATCCTAAACCCTTTCTCCCGCCTGAGATTTGGGCATCACACTTATTCCAAGGGGGTAGTCCATCCTTCCTGGGGATGTTTCTATTCTCAAAGCGGTCCTCAGGCACGGGCAATGTTTAACCCGAAGAAATAAATTATTGGCAAAATTAAATACCTGCTCGGCTGCTATACGGGATACTGGGAGGTGGGGTGTTGTAAGTTCTCTTTATTTCAGGCATAGCCCTGATGTGACCAGCCACATTCCCTGCAGGTAAGGAAAACTCTCCCTGTCTGTTAATCCTGCATCATTCATTCATTCATTCTACTTCGAATGAGTCAGAGCCTGTGCGCTCAGGGAGCTCTAAGTCTAAGGGAGAGACCCCTTTACAACATAACCGGCCAGGAGGGGTGGGCCCAGGCTGGGGGGAGGTGCGGAGGCGGAAGGCCCCCCGGGATGCTGAGCTCTGACTCCCAGGTGAGGCGTGTGGAGGCCAGTGTCGGGTAGGGGGAGCGGAGGAAAGGCGGAGGGTGGTTTCACAAGGGGACTGGGCTTAGCCCGGGGCTGGCGGCTGTCAGCTGTCAGCTGGAGGTGTCCCCGCTCCTGTGTCCTCAGGAAGTCTTCCTTCTCGTCTCTTCTCTTGAAAAGAGTAAACAAAATCATAAATGTCCTCTCCTTTCCTCTTTTCCTCCTACCGTGAACAGATGTAATTATTCTTTCGAGGAGTCTCTGAGTCCCAAATCATCAAACAATGGGTGACCTGAACGAGCACTGTTGTAAGACTCATTTGCTACGTCTTAGACTATAAAATGAAAGAGGCTCCGTTTCCTAATACTTCCCAGCCTCAGGGAATGGACCAAGCTCATCCTGCTGACATCACTATATTATAGTCGGTTACTGAGGAAGGCAGCGACCTCAACAGCGATGTTTCTCCACTCAGCATCGTGCCGAGCTTTGCTTCAAGGGGCCGGGGCACACCAAGAGTTCTGACCCCTGATCATAGCTCAAGTCTGATCTCTGGGTTTGAGGAACTAGCCCATCTCGGCCACTTGGTCCATTTTACAGATGAGGCAACAGCTGTGACGTGTTCTTCCCGTTGTATCACACTAACCGAGGGACACGGATGACACGACGGCGGGTAGCTTTGCGCAGGTGCCGGGAGCCCACGCGGGAATCACCGTGGAGACTGAGAACACAGACGCCCAGCCCGCCCGGACCCACCAGAGCTCAACAGCGGGACCCAGGGATGCTTAATTTGCTCTCAGAGTGATTCTGAAGCGAACCTCTGATTAAGAACCACTGCATCACCGGAGGCTCCGTTTGCACTGAAGTTGTTTGGTTTCGTCGGCTCGCCTGTTAGCGCAGTTTCTGTCCACACAGCACCTCTGGAGCCTCACGGGATTATCCTCAGGGCACCTGGGCTGACGCGCCCTTCCCTCTCCAGGACTGCAGTCCTAGGGAGGCTGCGGGCACCCGTCCCCACGTGGCCGCTACTGAGTGTCTTGTCTGTAGAAGGATCACACGACAGTGCTGCTGGATCCCAGGATGACATCCTGGGCACGCGACCCTGTCCTGGAACGAACCCGGAAAGCCAGTTCGTTCCTGACTGTAGGACGCGCACCTGGTCCCGGAGCCTCCGGCGGCCTACAGCGCCGCCTGCTGGAACAGCTGGTTATTTCCCGCTGCATCTGGGCCTGGGCGCTGCAGGAGCTGAAACTTGGTGCTTACTTCCTCATGCTTACCTACTACAGTTACTCGTTCTGTTTATCCGTTTCAGTTGCATAGATTTCCTAAGGACAGTAACAGTAACTGAATGACTACGAAAGGCTGGGCTGAGAATGCCATTGAGAATAGAGTGGGTTGGGGAGCGAAAATGTTAGAATTTTTCAAAACAAAGGATCTTTGGCTCTCAAATTGCGCATTAGGAAAATCTAAGGCCCTTCAATGGTTATTTAGAGTTTCCATAGAGGCTGAAATTCCTGTGAAGTCCCTATTTTCTCAAGAGCTTCCCCAGCCTCTCAGACTGTGCCACTTCATTTGTTTAGAAGGATCTGGAACCTCCATCTGGTTCTGTGGTGTTACTTAATAAGATGTGTCCTAGATAAATGGATAAAGAAGATGTGGATTGTGAAATAGTACTCAGCCATAAAAAAAAGAAATAATGCCATTTGCAGCAACATGGATGGACCTAGAGGTGATCAGATTAAGTGAAGTTATGTCAGAGAAAGACAAATATCATATGATATCACTTATATCTGGAATCTTAAAAAATGATACAAATGAACTTATTAACAAAACAGAAACAGACTCACGCTCATAGAAAACAAACTTATGGTTACTAAAGGGGATAGCGGGGCGGGATGAGGGGAGGGAGAGGAGGAGAGATAAATTAGGAATTTAGGATTAACAGATACACATTACTATATATAAAATAGATAAACAAGGGCCTACTGTATAGCACAGAGAACTATATTCAATATCTCGTAAAAACCTAAATGGAAAAGAATCTGAACAAGAATAGATCTATACATATATGTGTAACTGAATCACATTGCTGCACACCTGAAACTAACACAACATTGTAAACTAACTCCACTCCAATTTAAAAAATGGTAAAGAAAAAAAAAACTTAGGATGTGTCCTATTGCTGGTGGCTGGGCAACTCCAGCCTTGAAAGAAAAGGCAAGGGCAGACCACTGAAAATAACTTTAAAGGTTGAATCCATGTATAATCGTACTCCTTTTCTTCCTCTGCTACTCTCAGCTTGAACGGGTCTAAATGTCAGTGTAGGGTAACATAAAGGATGTGAGCTTTGAAGTCAGGGAGACTTGGGTTCAAATCCCAGCTCTGACATTTACCAGCTGGGTAACTCAGGCAAAAGTAGTTAATCTTTCAGACCATGATCATTCCTCATATGCAAAATGGGGATAATACGGTGCCTCCCTCATGAGTTCTTCCTGGGGAAATCAATGAGAAAGCATGTGATACGCAGAGCCTGGTGCCAGGCTTGCAGAAGGAGGGTGGTAATGGTCCTGAGGATACGGGGTTAGTGCAGGACAGCAGGAGGAAATTGGTGGTGGTCTTCTCCTGATTCGCTGGGCAAAATGGCCAAGGAAGCAAGAGAGGTCAAGAGACACGCTGGGGCCAGTGGACCTACACAAGCCGGAGCGCCAGCCCTCTGGGAGCTGCTCGCAGAGTGAGGCCAAGCAGGAGGTCCCCCGGCACATGCGCCACCCCCCGAATCCTGCCCTGAGCCTCTTCCAGGTACCTTCCTGGAGACAGCAGCTCCCACCTGGTCTCTCCCTGCGTGGGCTTGCTAGGCCAGCAGCTGAGCAGGTGGAGGAAAAGACTGAGGTTCAAAAAGTAGGAGGTCTGAAGGGCCCCGGATGAGGATAAAGGAAGGGGCCTCGGCGGTCAGCCCTGGATCCCAGGCTTCCTCGCGGTCCTTTCAGGCACGTCACAGGACATGTGGGACTTGGTAAATGGAGTCGCTGGTCCAGGGCACAAGGGCGAGCAGAGAGAGCCAGGCCCTGGGCGGCTCTGATGCTTCCTCTTCATCTGACCACTCAGGACAATGACTCAGAGTGGCAATAGTCCAGCCGCTGACCAGCCCTGGGTCCCTGGGCAGATCACTTACCCCTCTGAGACTCGGGGCGCTCATCTGTGAAGTGGAAATAACGGTTTCACAGAGCTGTTGGCAGGATTAAGTTCAGTAATATATATTTAATGCAGCACAGTATACAGTAAAAGTGAAATAAACGCCAGCATTTTGGCTGTCATCTTCATTATCATAATGTTATTACTGTTATTATTATTCTGGCTTCAGGCTGCTTATGTTGTTCTCCCAGTGGCTTCCCCAGTCTCAGGGCACCCCCAAGCATAATAACCAGTTTTCCTGGGGGTAGGAACATTTCGAACCACTGCTCAAAGCTGTTCCATTCGGAGTCCCCGTGCGAAGCGAGGGAAGGAGAATCGTGTGGTCAGAGAGCTCCCTCTTCAGGTCCAGGTAGTGACCCTCCTCTCCAACGCTGCGTTCATAGGCAGGTCACCTCTTCCTGTTCTTCCAGCTGTGGTACATCCTTCTGTACCTTGAGCACGTGGTCTTCAAAAATGGGCTACTCTTAGATAAATCACACAGCTATTAAAATAGCAGCCCCTTAGAGAAGAGCTAACACCCATCCTTCTCAAACTCTTCCAAACAATATCAGAGGAAGGAACACTCCCAAACTCATTCTATGAGGCCACCATCACCTTGATACCAAAACCAGGCAAGGATGTAACAAAGAAAGAAAACTACAGGCCAATATCACTGATGAACATAGATGCAAAAATCCTCAACAAAATACTAGCAAACAGAATCCAACAGCACATTAAAAGGATCATACACCATGATCAAGTGGGGTTTATTCCAGGAATGCAAGGATTCTTCAATATACACAAATCAATCAATGTGATACACCATATTAACAAGTTGAAGGAGAAAAACCATATGATCATCTCAATAGATGCAGAGAAAGCTTTCGACAAAATTCAACACCCATTTATGATAAAAACCCTGCAGAAAGTAGGCATAGAGGGAACTTTCCTCAACATAATAAAGGCCATATATGACAAACCCACAGCCAACATTGTCCTCAATGGTGAAAAACTGAAACCATTTCCACTAAGATCAGGAACAAGACAAGGCTGCCCACTCTCATCACTCTTATTCAACATAGTTTTGGAAGTTTTAGCCACAGCAATCAGAGAAGAAAAGGAAATAAAAGGAATCCAAATTGGAAAAGAAGAAGTAAAGCTGTCACTGTTTGCAGATGACATGATACTATACATAGAGAATCCTAAAGATGCTACCGAAAAACTACTAGAGCTAATCAATGAATTTGGTAAAGTAGCAGGATACAAAATTAATGCACAGAAATCTCTGGCATTCCTGTACACTAATGATGAAAAATCTGAAAATGAAATCAAGAAAACACTCCCATTTACCATTGCAACAAAAAGAATAAAATATCTAGGAATAAACCTACCTAAGGAGACAAAAGACCTGTATGCAGAAAATTATAAGACACTGATGAAAGAAATTAAAGATGATTTAAATAGATGGAGAGATATACCATGCTCCTGGATTGGAAGAATCAATATTGTGAAAATGACTCTACTACCCAAAGCAATCTACAGATTCAATGCAATCCCTATCAAACTACCACTGGCATTTTTCACAGAACTAGAACAAAAAATTTCAAAATTTGTTTGGAAAAACAAAAGACCCCGAATAGCCAAAGCAATCTTGAGAACGAAAAACGGAGCTGGAGGAATCAGGCTGCCTGACTTCAGACTATACTACAAAGCTACAGTAATTAAGACAGTGTGGTACTGGCATAAAAACAGAAAGATAGATCAGTGGATCAGGATAGAAAGCCCAGAGATAAACCCACGCACATATGGCCAACTTATCTTTGATAAAGGAGGCAGGAATGTACAGTGGAGAAAGGACAGCCTCTTCAATAAGTGGTGCTGGGAAAACTGGACAGGGACATGTAAAAGTATGAGATTAGATCATTCCCTAACACCATACACAAAAATAAGCTCAAAATGGATTAAAGACCTAAATGTAAGGCCAGAAACTATCAAACTCTTAGAGGAAAACATAGGTAGAACACTCTATGACATAAATCACAGCAAGATCCTTTTGGACCCACCTCCTAGAGAAATGGAACTAAAAAGAAAGATAAACAAATGGGACCTAATGAAACTTCAAAGCTTTTGCACAGCAAAGGAAACCATAAACAAGACCAAAAGACAACCCTCAGAATGGGAGAAAATATTTGCAAATGAAGCAACTGACAAAGGATTAATCTCCAAAATTTATAAACAGCTCATGCAGCTCAATAGCAAAAAAACAAACAACCCAATCCAAAAATGGGCAGAAGACTTAAATAGGCATTTCTCCAAAGAAGATATACAGACTGCCAACAAACACATGAAAGAATGCTCAACATCATTAATCATTAGAGAAATGCAAATCAAAACTACAATGAGATATCATCTCACACCAGTCAGAATGGCCATCATCAAGAAATCTAGAAACAATAAATGCTGGAGAGGGTGTGGAGAAAAGGGAACACTCTTGCACTGCTGGTGGGAATGTGAATTGGTACAGCCACTATGGAGAACAGTATGGAGGTTCCTTAAAAAACTAAAAATAGAACTACCATATGACCCAGCAATCCCACTACTAGGCATATACCCTGAGAAAACCATAATTCAAAAAGAGACATTGTACCAAAATGTTCATTGCAGCTCTATTCACAATAGCCCGGAGCTGGAAACAACCTAAGTGTCCATCATCGGATGAATGGATAAAGAAGATGTGGCACATATATACAATGGAATATTACTCAGCCATAAAAAGAAACGAAACTGAGCTATTTGTAATGAGGTGGATAGACCTAGAGTCTGTCATACAGAGTGAAGTAAGTCAGAAAGAGAAAGACAAATACCGTATGCTAACACATATATATGGAATTAAAAAAAAAAAATGTCATGAAGAACCTAGGGGTAAAACGGGAATAAAGACACAGACCTACTTGAGAATGGACTTGAGGATATGGGGAAGGGGAAGGGTAAGCTGTGACAAAGGGAAAGAGAGGCATGGACATATATACACTACCAAACGTAAGGTAGATAGATAGTGGGAAGCAGCCGCAGAGCACAGGGAGATCAGCTCGGTGCTTTGTGACCGCCTGGAGGGGTGGGATGGGGAGGGTGGGAGGGAGGGAGATGCATGAGGGAGGGGATGTGGGAACAGATGTATATGTATGACTGATTCACTTTGTTATAAAGCAGAAACTAATAAAAAAATAAATAAAAAAAAAAATAAAAAAAAATAAAAAAATAAAATAAAATAAAATAAAATAGCAGCCCCGTAAAGAGAGCGGTCAGTATTATTCACATTCTCATTTTATGCCCTGCTCAGTGTTGGGCCCTTTGCCTGCATTATCTCATCTAATTCTAACAAGTTTTTTTTTTTTTTTTTGCGGTACGCAGGTCTCTCACTGTCGTGGCCTCTCCCGTGTGCGGAGCACAGGCCCCGGACGCGCAGGCTCAGCGGCCATGGCTCACGGGCCCAGCCGCCCCACGGCATGTGGGATCTTCCCGGACCGGGGCACGAACCCATGTCCCCTGCATCGGCAGGCGGACTCTCAACCACTGCGCCACCAGGGAAGCCCTCTAACAACTTTTTTTTTTTTTTTTTTTTTGCTGTACGCGGGCCTCTCACTGCTGCGGCCTCTCCCGCTGCGGAGCACAGGCTCCGGACGCGCAGGCCCAGCGGCCATGGCTCACGGGCCCAGCCGCTCCGCGGCATGTGGGATCCTCCCGGATCGGGGCACGAACCTGCGTCCCCTGCATCGTCAGGCGGACTCCCAACCACTGCGCCACCAGGGAAGCCCGCCCTCTAACAACTATTGAGGTGGGTATTGGTAGCTTCATTTTGTACATAAGGAAACTGTGCTTTAGGTAGATTAAGAAACTTGACAAAGCCCCACAATGAACAGATGGTGGAACTGGGCACAGCTGTGTATGTGGCTCACCTAACACTCCCCAGGGGGTCATTTTTAATACCCCTCTTCTATGTGGCAAAATTACGTTTAGTAATAATTATGATACGAAACAAAAAATTTTTAAACCAGAAAAGAAATAGGCAATGAAAATTGTCTCTTATCGAACCCTATACTTATTGATGCCATTAAAAAGTTTTTAAATAAGTAAAAAATGAAATAGTACAGTACAAAAAAAGGAAAAAAATAGATTCATACTAATTATATTAATGGGTTTTTTAAGGGAATGAACATGTGGTAAATAATAACGTTGAAGTTCAAAAACAGCAAATTAGGGTAAAGGACAATTTTTAAAGAGACAGGAACACATTTAACTTTAAAGACGTCGTTCCGATTCTGTGTACTAGCTTCCTAGGGTCTCCATAACAAAGTACTAGAAACTAGGTGGATTAAAACAGCAGAAATGTATTCTCTCACAGTTCTGGAGGCTGGAAGTCCAAAGTCAAGGTGTGGGCAGGGCCGTGCTCCCCGTGAGACCGCAGGGGAGAGCCCTTCTTTGCCTCTCCCAGCTCCTGGCGGGTCCCCAGGCCTCCGTGTTCCTTGCCATGCAGTGTCATCGTTCTCATCGTCACCTGCATCACCTGCATTGTCACGTGGCGTCCTTGTGGGTATCTGTGTCTTCACATGGCTTTCCTCTCCCCACGCGTGTCTCTCTCCTCTTACAGGGACCCCTGTCATATTGGATTAAGGGCCCACCTTCACTCCGGTACCACCTCATCTTAACTGATTACATCTGCAGCAATACTCTTTCCAATTAAAGTCACATTCTAAGGTACTGGGGGTTAAAACTTTAATATATCTTTTGGAAGGACACAATTCAACTCATAGCATTTAGTAAAATATCTGAAGTGTTGGGACTTCCCTGACGGTCCAGTGGGTAAGACTCCACGTTCCCAACACAGGGGGCCTGGGTTTATCCCTGGTGAAGGAACTAGATCCCGCCTGCAGGCCGCAACTGAGGAGGCCGTGTGCCGCAACAAAGATCCCTTGTGCCACAACGGAGACCCGGCACGGCCTAGATAAATAAATCAATTAATTTAAAACAATCTTACATGTCATGTGAACTAAAATTTGCACTTACCAAACAAAAATACTACACCTCACAGTTCACACTCTATTTTACTTTTTTTTTTTTTTTTTTTTTTTGTGGTACGCGGGCCTCTCACTCTTGTGGTCTCTCCCGTTGCGGAGCACAGGCTCCGGATGCGCAGGCTTAGCGGCCATGGCTCACGGGCCCAGCCACTCCGCGGCACGTGGGATCCTCCCAGAACTGGTGCACGAACCCGTGTCCCCTGCATCGGCAGGTGGACTCTCAACCACTGCGCCACCAGGGAAGCCCCTACTCTTAAATTTTAAAAGCCGTATAAAAACTCCAAGTGGTCATGTAGAATAACAGAGTTGAAGGACTCATGTTCTGTTTCTTTGTTTTTACCACTCCTGTTCTATTGTTATTTAAAATCTACCCTTTAAATAAAGTATGTGTATAGGTACCAGGGTTGGAGTTACAAACTGTGCTCCAAGTAAGTTCAAATCATTCTAAACCATTATGAATTCATTCTCTGAACCTAAGCGGGTAGCTGCATCCTCACGTATAACTAGTAGGGTTGCCAGACAAAATACAGGATGCCTGGTTAAATTTGAATTTCAGGTAAACAATAAATTTGTTTTAGTATAAGTATGTCCCAAGTAAGCATGAGACGTAGCTATACTAAAGAATTAATCATTGTTATTTGAAATTAAAATTTAAGTAGTGCCCTCTGTTTTTCTTTAATCAATCTGTCAACCCTAACTGGGAGATCTCTGACTAACTTTCATGGAGAAAACAAGGTTTATTAAAGGATAAGAAACAAAAATGTGGTAAGTTGAAGCATTCATATATGTTATTAAAATTCAATAGTAACCATAGGAATTGCTTGGAATTCAGACCTATGAAAGACTTTTTCAGGAAAGAGTATTTGATCACTGACATTATTTAGAATTGCCACACACAGTGATAACAAAAAGCAAGCTCACTTTTAGTTGGTTTTATAACTGTTTTTAAATTCTTTACAGACAATGCACCTTCCTGATGGCTGACCTTGGCACACCGCTGACCGGGCATAGTAAAAACCTTTCATTGGTGAGATGCTTTACAGTTTCTAAAGCCCTCTGTCACATCCATTATTTAATCTGGTCCAGAACAGTTATGGAAATTAGCAAGTCTATGTAACTGACTTACCCTAAGCCATGTGCTTCCTACAAGGCAGGGCTCAGACCCAGTCCATCTTTTGACCCTTTATCTCAGGCCCTTTCTTCCCAGACACCTTGGTTCTAGTGCTGATTTTGCCACAGACTCATCTGAGTCAAGCCACGCTACTTCTCTTGGATTCAGTTTCCTCATCTATTCAAAAGGAAAGGATTGGACTAGGTGATTTTTGAGAAACATTTCAGCCCTGAGATTCTGCAACTCAGACCTTGGGACGCTGCCCTGTGCAGGCATTCTCTACCTGGGCTGGAGCAAGAGAGGAGAGTCAGGGGCCAGCCAAGGGGAAGCGAGGCAGGTATGGGGGCATCACAAAGGTGACCTCCTTCATCGTTTGGCCCAGAGCAGCGAAGTGCCATCCTGCCAACAGAACACAGTTTGCCCCTGAGACTAGAGCATGGCGCTGAGGAAGCACACTCACCTTCATCAGTTCACACTCACAGGCAGCCTGTGTACACGCTCACACTAGGGGGACCAAGATTCTTTTCAGGTACAATGGGACACCTCCCTGAGGACACGCCAGTTTCCAATGCCAGCCAATGTGCTGTGAATCTGACCTCCCCCCCATCTAATTCCAGGTGGGCATGACCTACTCAAGACACGTGTGTCCCTGATACTCAGCCTCTAGCAGAGCTTTACCAGGCCGGATGCGATCATTATCTCTGCCACTGGGTTATTGTGGGGTTTTTTGGGTGTTTTTTTTGGGGGGGGGTGGTTATTGTGTTTTAATTATTGCTATGGAGAGGTTGGCGGGTGAAGACAGGAGGATAGGGAGCACATAGAAGGCAAGGAGACGAGAGGGGTGTTTGGCCCCAGGGACCTTGTTGTGCCCACATCCGATCATATGTAAGTCCGGGTGGGAGAGCCAGGCTGCGGGGCAGGGGCTTCGCAGCAACCTCCATGAGCGCACACCGGGAACTCAGGGCGCCATCCCCCTGAGAGTTGCCCCTGAGTCTGGGACGGGTAAGGACAGGCCAGATGGCAGGCAGGGGCTTCTGGAGGGCACATCACACTGCCAAGGTCCAGCCTGCTCTGAACAGAGATGCCAATTCGCCTGAATGCATATCTCACGATATCGGGGAGCCATGCAGTGCCAGCAGGACCACAGGTGGCGCGTGAGGTCCTGGGGAGGCCAGAGCCCTAGAATGGCCCACGGCAGGGTCAGGGGAGGTCACCCCTGGAGGACCTTTCCATGTTCTGCATCAGGAGGTCAGTGCTGGGACGCTGGCACCAGGAACACGCCTGCTGGGCGGGAGCAGCCCTTGTCCACACAGGCCCGCCGTCCAGGATGCCCGAGGGCAGGGGCGCTGGAGTGAACTGCGCAGGTGCAGGCATCTGTGACTCAGCATCCAGGCACCGTGGGATCCTCTCCGGATCCAGGACTTATAGGGATAGGCCAGGCCACCGGTCGGGACTTCTGGGGACTCTCAGCAACGCCAAGGTCCACCACAGCCTCCAGAACAGGGTTGCCGGTTCCACTGATGCCAGATCTCATGGGACCTCTAGGGAGTAATCCCAGGGAGCCCTTCAGTGAGAGTTACCTGGGAGACCTGCCTCCCATGGAGGCCTTGTGTATCCTCTGGGCTCTGACCCCACGACCTCCCCACTCTGCACCTAGTTCCGGGGTGTCACCTGCCAGGCTGGCTGTGCTCCTGTTCACACAGCCTAGAGGTACTAGATTCCTGAGGGTGGGAGGCGCAGGGAGAGAACTGCACATGTGCCCTTCCCCTCGGGCTGGGTGGCCAGGCTCCCTGGGATCAGTCCCAGGCCAGGGCCACAGGTAGGGACTTGAGGGGGACATTCTGGGCAGCTGGGGTCCATCCTGCTCCAAAACAGAGTCAGGGATTTCCCTGATGCCAGTTGTATGTAGATACATATATACCACATATGCATAGATATAGCCAACTAAAAAATGCACAATAACTAATACAGCAATAGATAGACTTCTTAATTGCAAGACTGAATTTAGTAACATTTTCCCCCATAGTTAATTTACAGATTTAATACAATTCCAGAGTTGGCAGGCAGCTATGAAGTCGGCTACCTCCTGTACAATGGTGGCTTTGTAAAGCTGTACAATCCTTTGGAAGGTTATCTGGCAATATCTGTAAAGGATCATAAAAATATTAAAGCCCTCTGGCCCATAATCTCACCTCTGGGAATCTATCTTAAGGAAATAATCCAAACTATAAGAAAAACGATATGCTCGTAGTTGCTCACTGCAGTATTTATAATGATGAAAAATTGGAAGCAATTTAAATGCCAGCTAATGAAGAATGATCACGGTACATCATAGAAAGAATGTTATGCAGATATTAAAATTACTGAACAGAAAATAACATCAAGGAACAAAGCACAATACAAGGCTCTATTGTTACAACTAGTAAACATCTTAGAAGCAAAGGTTTAAAAAAATTACACTTTATGAGTTAGGGCAACAGGTGACTTTCTCCGTACTAAATGTGGTACACTTTTCCTGGTATAATAAGAGAAAGTAAAATCAGGGCAAAGTTGAATTAGAAAAGCATGCTTTGTTCTTTTTAATTGGAGTAACTACATCAAAAATGAAAGGCAAGAAGTTTTGGCCTGCCGGATATCACTATTCACTTGTTAGTTTTTTTCCTTAATTGCAGGCACAGTGCCAAAGAAGAAAAAAACATTTCTTGAACGTGTTTGGAATGTCTTGGAAACCAGACAGATTAAATGAAAGCAAACATTCTGTCTCAAAGCGGCCACTGCATAGAGCAGGCCGGCCTGCACACCCACTCGGCTTCAGTCAAGCCTGTGCTGCTTCCCCACGAGGGGTAGATTCTGGGGCGGGCAGCGCTCAGGAGGAGACCTGCCTCAGGGGATCCGAGGTTTTGCTGTATCACAGGAGGACGCTGTGTGGGAAAGACCCAAAGAAGAATCACATGTGGGATAAAGACCAGTGTTTCCAATCTCCACTACAACATCCTGATCAAAACTAACCTACGGAACTCTGTGTATTTTTATAAGTCATCTCAAATTCCCACTGGAGCAAGATGATTATCTACATAAATAAAACATCTAGATTTAAAACACAACAAGAATTTTCTGTATGCCCAGCACTATCAAAGGCATTCCGGTGGGGTGGAGTGGCAGACACTTGAACAAGGCACCTGCCCTCACAGTGTCTAACGTCTGGTAGGGGAGATGGGGTGGATGGGAGGGGCTACGAGAGTGGGGCTATGAAGGTAAAGCAAGAAAAGAACGAACGAGGGCTTCCCCGGTGGCGCAGCGGTTGAGAATCTGCCTGCTAATGCAGGGGACATGGGTTCGAGCCCTGGTCCGGGAAGATCCCCCATGCCGCAGAGCAACTGGGCCCGTGAGCCACAACTACTGAGCCTGAGCGTCTGGAGCGTGTGCTCCGCAACAAGAGAGGCCGCGACAGTGAGAGGCCCGCGCACCGCGATGAAGAGTGGTCCCCGCTTGCCACAACTGCAGAAAGCCCTCGCACAGAAACGAAGACCCAACACAGCCAAAAATAAAAATAAATAAGAATTAAAAGAAGGCTCAGCATAAAAAAAAAAAAAAAAAAAAGAAGGAACGAGACCAGCGTTCTAGTAGATAAAGGAGGAGAAGGAAATGAGAAGGAACAGGGGCCTGTAGGGCTGGGAGACATAAGAAAGACATCCTGGGAAGATAGGGAGCCTGTGGACCCCAGAACCCGGAGACATAAGAGCATCACGTAAACTAAATGGAGTCTCGTTTGGCTTCATGGTCCTGCTTCCCATTTGGGGAACTAGGAAACCTCATTTTGATTCAAGTGCAAACATACCTTGTTCATCTTGATTTACCGGAGAAATTTCAATCAAGCCCTTAGCATCGCACAGCACTCAGGTTGTCATTTCTTTGAAAGGCACAGGTGATATATGAGCGCAGCCGCCTTCCGCAAGCCGTGTGCTCGCTGCCCACCAGCCCCGAGCCCATCAATCTCGGCCTCGGCTGGCACGTCCAGCCTCTGTTGTCAGGCTGCAGAAGATGCCTTTGGTCCTGGTCAAATATTACTTGAAAGCTTCAATAGACACTAAAATGATTCTGTTTTTTTATTACTTGAATGATAACCTAAGATATTCCTGAAGGATATGGCCCGGGTTTTTATTACTATGCAGATAAGCAAAGCTTACTTTAATCTGCTATCAAATTAAAAGGCTGTGCTATCTTTTCCAAGAGTTCATATGACACTGGGACAGGGACATCACAGATTTTTTTTTTTAAGCAAATTGAAGAACACATGGGAATTTCTGTATGAATCAGTCAGCATCCATAGGGCACCAACTTGATGTCACATACTATGCTGGACAAAGCAGTTTAATGCACACAGTGCACACATACATATACATACAACACTCACACACACACAATACACATACACATACACACGTGCACACACACATACATATACACACAACACTTACATACATACACGCGTGCACACACATACACACGACACTTACATACATACACACGCGTGCACACACATACATACACACAACACTTACATACATACACACGTGCACACACACATACATATACACACACTTACATACATACACACACATACACTTTCACATACACACATCACACACACACACACACACACAACAGGAGCCTAGCTTCCAGAGTACTCTGAGTGAGCCTCTTAGATCAGAAGGAACATTAAGTAAGGACAGGAGAATCAGTCCCGTATGTGAGGACAGGGTGGGGGTGTACGGCTGACACGTGGCAGTCACAAGCACCCATCCCCTGCAGGGCCACGTGATCTTCCACCCAACCCCCACCGTGGCTCCGACCTGGTCTTCCCTGCCCCTCCCCTGCTCCGATCATTCTGACCAGCCCCCTGTTCCCGAGCATGTCAGGGCCCTCCCGCCAGGGCCCTGTACAAGCTACCCCCACTGTCTGGCACCCTCTTCCAGAGGTCTCCCTGGCTTGTTCCTTCACGTTCTTTTGGCTTTTCCCCAGTTCCGTGCTCTGAGGAAGGCCTTCCCCGGCCACGCTCTCTCTCTGTATAAAAGGCCGCCCCTTCTCAAATCCCTGTGCCCTGCGTTATTTTTGCTCTCAGCACGTACTACTGTCCAACCTAATATATGGAGGACTTGTCTACATTGTTTACCATCCTTTCCCGCTACTGAAATGCCAGCTCCACGAGGGCAGGACACTTTGCCTGTTTAGTCACTGCTCCATCCCCAGCACATGGCAGGCATTCATCAACGCTTATCAGACATTAACAGGTGAATGAACAAATGCCCTTTTGTGTCCCTTGGTCTGTGCCAGGTGCTTCACTTAAGTCATGTGTTGGAACCCTCTCAGCAATTCCGTGGGGCAGATGTTATTTTAGGAATTTAAATGTTTGTCCTTAAGCCCATGTGATATTTTGCAGTCCTTCTCAGGGCAAGGCCAGCTGGATGTTTCCCAAAAGCCCATCATTTTGGTAAATATACTCTGGCCCGAAGCCTGCGGCCTTGCAGCCTTGTAGACGCTTGGCCAGGTGTTTCAAACTGCCAGCATATTCGTTCACAGCAAGAGAGAAAACTGCCCCACCAACAAGCATGAGCACCACAGGCCGTGGATATTCTCTCCTGTGTAGCCAGACTCACGTGGAAACTAAACCATCGCAGCATCGTACAACCTTCCGGCTTCCATCTCCACGTTAGGAACCCCGCCTGAGCTTTGGACCACTCTCGGCCAGGTCAAACCCCCTGGCCCCGGGGCAGCGCTTGGAGGGAGGGCTGGTCCCTCTCCTTGCCCCCTCCATTTCTATTCTCCTTCTTCTCTGCCCCCCTCTGGCCCGGGGGCAGCCTTCATCCCCAGGCTCTCGTGCCCTCAGGCCTCCGGTCAGAGGCCAGCAGGAGGTGCCAGCAAGACAGATGAAAGGCAGGAAAAGCAGGGTATTCCCTCAAAATGCCCACGGCAGGGCCATCAATTTGACAGCGGCTACTGGGCCCAGTGACGTCATACCCCCTCGGGCCTCTCATCGGCAGCGTGGTGCGAGCTCCCCGCTGTGCAAAGGCCCCAGATGCGTCACCAGCTCTGTGGGTTTGATTTTAGATCAGCGTAGCCCTGTCTTTGTCAATAATCCGTTTACTACACCCTCCTCAGTTAACCCTTCAAGCGCCATCGGACTTCTCCCAGGACCCAGGCGGATGCAACCTCACTACCAGTGTTTAACTGGAGATTCTCCATTGTCTGCAAGGTTAATCAGCTGGCCAACTCTTCTACAGATCACGGGAGCTTTTCTACATCAGCGCTGACCCACAGAGCTTTCTGTGACAATGGAAATGCCCTTGATCTGCACTGTCCAACGTAATAGCCACTGGCCACGTGAGCACTTGAAATGTGACTAGTCAAACTGGGGAATGGTTTAATTTTATTCCATTTTAATTAATTTTAATTTAAATCACTACATGTGGCCACCATATTGGACAGCCCACGGCTAGCTGCTCACTCAGTCAACTACTGCTGGCCTGGCAGTTATTTATTTGTCCTTCAGGTGACATATCTGTGTCTCATCTCTTATGGAAGCAGTTTTCCTAATTTCCAAGTTTTTGATGGGAAACTCACCATAGCCCCCAGAACTTATAACAACATTACCCGAAAGTTTAAACAATGCGGTGAAGCGGGCTGTGCTCTAGTAGTTGTGAGACCCTGGCCCTCCTGCAGGCGGGGATGTGGAGCAGTGTGACACAGGACCTGCTTCCTGGCGTCCCCATTTCTGCCTTGTTTCCACTGGGGAAGTGCAACAAAATTCCCCCTTTATCCAAATAGGAAGGAATTTAGCAAATGGATAATAACATAGCAATAGGGAGTAAGTTCAGGGGGAGGAGGGACTTCCTGACGGGGGACGGGGGAGGGGCACCGGGCACGCCCAGGCCAGGCTCTGTCCCCTGTCCCGGAGCCTGCTGCCCGCAGGAAGCATGCAATCTGCCCTCTCCTCCGCCAGGAGACCTTTCAGGGCAGGCAGGCAGATGGAGCAGGGGAGGGGGTGTCTGGTTCTGGAGCTCAGTGTCAGAAAGCCTGCTTCAAGCAGACGTAGACTAAGCCTGGCACTTATCCGTGATCAGGGATTAAGACTGGTTCTCCCGTCTGCTTTACTCTTGTCTTATTTCTGAAATGGCTCGGAACGTGGAAAGGAAAGAGAGGTGTTATTTCAGGACTCCTCAAACACTTCAATTTAAGAGTCGGGTCAATATTTTGCGATGATGGCTGTGCCATCTGACGCGGCAGGGAGAGCTAGCAAAGGAATGATGCAGCCCCAGGAAGGGGCTCCATGAAAGGAAGTGTGTGCAGGAAATACAGGCGCAGGACAATAAGGCGAGACTTACCATCCTGGGTCTGAATCAAACTTTGTTTTGGTGGTTACTTTATCAGTTGGGTACACAGCTCCAGGACGGAAGGCACTATGTTTTGTTCACTGTCGAATCTTCAGCACTTAGAGGTGCCTGCACATAGTAGTTGCTCAATAAACATTTTTTTGATGAATACATGAAACACGATTGCCAGTGGTAGTAGCAACATAGACTCCTTTTACAGGTGAATACCTGAGGCCAAGGGAACTCGATGACTCAAGGAGAAACTGCCAATTCGTGGCGGACCCCAGGCTCCCAGGCTCCCACGCCACTGCTCTTTCTCCTCCTCCAGGCTGCCTCCCAACTCCAGGCTCTGGACGAATGATCTCACCTTTAAGCCAATTTATCTCAATGCTTTAGTCTCTAATTTTTCTGACTAAACAAAGCGGTTCCTCTCCCCAAACATGACTTGTTTACGCTTGTAAGGTCTGTTCACGCTGAGCGTCTGTGCACTCTTCCCACCACTGAACCAAGCAGGGCCCTTTAAATCCCCATTCAGACCTGTTCCCCTCTGAGAACTCCTTCCTGATCTACTCACTGGCTCTAGTTGCACCGTGAAAGCTATTACAGAAATATCCCTGTGAGCTGCAGTAGTGTCGCTAGAACCTTAGGTGGAAATGAAAGATATGGGTGTGGCCACCCAGCTCTCAGTCTATTTATCTGCCTCTGTCTACCTCCGTTCCCTCCCAAGACACAGGGTGGGACCCAACAGCTCTGGCTGTGCTCCCGAGACCCTAGCTCCCGGTCAGAAGTGACCAATCCAGGCGTGGATGGCTGACCCAACCTAAGCTTGTCGGATGTCTCTCCCAGAAACTAGAAACTTCGAGTTGAGAGACACGGAGCTCTGGGGGCGGGCGGTGGTCGGGGGAGGGCAGTGAGGCGAGGGTCCTGGCTGCTCACTTTCGTCCACAGCAATGTTCTAAAGAGAAATGCCACAGACGCAGCGGCCCAGCTTCCTGCAGCCTCCTGGTCCCTGTTGTTTCCGAGGCCTGGGTTTTCGCCCCTTCTTTGGATTCTCCACACCCCAGCATCCTTCCAGGATTTTCTCGCTTTTGCATTAGCCAGCGAGAGTGAGTTCCTATGAACTGCTATCAAGCTAAGACATAAGCCAGTCTCCTCGTTTTGAAGGTTGGAAAACTCGAGGCCTGGAGGCAGCTGCTTTCCCTTCTTGGGCAGGTCTGTCCTCTCTTCTTGCACTAGTTGGCACCTGTCTCTTTGCCGTCTCCCTCCTTGCCTACATCCCACCACCCGCCCTGGCGCGAGCTCGCGCACAGGCCACCGTGCACTCCTCCCGGCTAAGCCTGGGCTGCCCTTGGGCACATATGCTGCACCTCACTCCGCTCCCCCACTGCCGGGCCTGTTTCTCGAGGGAGGCAGCTTATACAACACGTTGCCTTTATGGCTGTTGCCCTTGCTGTCCCCACAACCATCCATCACCGGTCATCCTTCAAGGCCATTTGCTCACTAGCTTCCGAGCTGAGATCCAGGAACGTGAAAAGCACTATTTAAGAACAAGACTCCATCACTGATCTGCATGAGTTTTGCCAGCCCCAAGAATTAACAGCCAAGTTCTGGGTTCCATAACAACAGACAGTAGTTGACACTTCCAGCTGGAAGATTTAGGTTTTTATTTGCAGCTCTGCTTTTTTGTAGGACTGTGGCTGAAGGACGGCATTATGTCGAGACCGCCCTCCTTTCAAGGCCACCTTCAAAGCCTCCAACTCTACCAAGGCTGGGGAGTGGGGCTCCAACACAGAAGGGAATGAAACTTCCCTCTCTGTAAAAATAATAAAATAGAATAGATTAAAATATAAACTCTGACTACCTATTTATTTTACATTCTTCTGTGAGAAAGGTAGGATATCTGTTCATCGGATTTAATGTCTTTCAGAAACTCACTCTGAGTTTTTTTTAAGAACCCTTTTTACAATAACTACTCCATTATATTCACAAAGATGGGTCATTTAATTTGAACTTTAAAACAGAAATAGAAAAGGAGACTTGTGGTCCCTTGGGGAGTGAAGGAGAATATTTGTTTTCAAAATTAATTCTGAAGTTTTATCATTCAAGTCTTGATTTTTAGTACCTAATGATAAGTTAGTACCTGTATATTTCCTGTGCAGTTCTGCAACAATATTTATTAGGTATTGCACTTACGGTGTCCCCAGCTATCTTGAGGTATCCTTAAGGAGTTTAAAATCTAGGCATAGAGACAAGACATTCACCTAAAACAATCAGATAACAACCTAAGGTAGATAGATTCGCATCCCATGGAGGTCAAGAAGCAGGAGATTTTTATATAAACCTGCTTATGATTTTCAGAGACCGGTTCCCTCTCAAAAGCATGATACTGATGGAATATTCCACAATCCAAATTATGAAGCACACTTTATGAAGGCAACACATTATGCAATGACTCTAAAAACTGACATGCTTCATTAATGACGTTTTTATTTAAATCAAAGAAGAATAATTCTCAAGCCATGTTTCATAACCACATAAATAACACCATTATTCAAGGAAGTTAGAAAAGTACAGAGATGCCTTAAAAATTATTTCCCTGTGTGATGTCAGTGGAAAAGCCAGTTAGACGGCTTCACTCCCAGACTCACTGGCCCGGAAAGCACAAGCTCAGCCAGATGCTCACGCTGTGACCCACTCAGGGTCATGTTTGCTGCCTCGTGGCAGGGAGGCTGGCGCTGCAGATTGATTAGTTCCCATGGATGCCAGGTGTACTTCAGATGGCAACACGGTTGACACAAATTTAAGACGAATGTGGAATGTGACAAAGAAGACTCCCAATCTATGTTCATTCCAGGATGGAAGAACCTGTAATGGTTAAGGACACAAACTTAGGAGTCCAATGGCCTGAGTTGGTTTCCCAAGTCTACCACTTTGAGCTGTGTGATCTTGGGCAAGTAACTTCTCTGCCTCAGTTTCCTCATTTGTAACGTGCAGATAACAGAAGGTTTAACTATGAGACATGTGGTACCTGGCACACAGTAAACACGCAATCGATGTAAGCTGTTTTTTCACTGAAGGCTATTTGAATTGTTTCGTAAAGAATACACTGGTCCACATGGGGCAGTGGTCTCTGGACCTTTCATCCCTTTTCTTCAGGACTACATCCAGTTGTATAAATCAGCTGGAGAAAAGGAAAGGTGAGGAATGACAGAGTCCGTGTGAGTATTCCCTGCATCCCCTTTACACATGACTTTTGTCCACTGGTGTTTACATTCTGTTGTCTACCCACACTACATGATCCAGGACCACACCACCCGCAAGGTAGATAACCTCCAGGATGGAGCTAATAGACCGCAGTCATTGAGTCAATGTTTTCCATCTCAAAGTATGTGTATACAGAGGACAAAAGTAGAGCCAGGCAAGGAGAGAAGAGGGGGCAAGGGAGCCTGAGCAAGGTGAGGAAGGATGCCACCTCCCCAGTGCTTTGAGTGCTTAAATCAATCCTGTGACATCTCTCTGGCCAATGGGCCTTTTAGGAGAGTAGGTGGTGATCAGGACATTTACAGCCTGAGTGATATTTTTACCCAATTAATCCTGGTCTTCTGCTACGGGAGCCTCGTAGAAATCTACCTGGAATCTTTATCACGTCAACCTGGAGAACGGCATCCTTCCCCACTGTTCTGAAAACCCAAGGGCAGAAGCCTTGTCCTCTTGCTTTTTCACATCTTCCCCAACCTGGCACCGTGCTTCAGACGTGCTAGCACTCGGCACATAGTTTTTGACTGTTGGATCCTGAAAACCTGTAACAGAATCATCCAAATAGTTCAGCTCCACATAGGAGCCCATGCATTTGCGCCCCTTCCCTTGGAAGGGCTGGGGGACATGCTGGGGAACAAGCAGTGCACTTGGGAAGGCTCTCCAAGTGTTGGAAACCCATCAGGGGATCTGGTCTCCAAAGCCTCATACGTCACCAGCCTCTTGCTAACCACCGCCATGCGATGGGGCCTGGATCTGATGTCATTTGACTTTGGCAGATGGCAGAGTAGTTTTGAAATTCATCCAGGTGCCTCCTCAAAAGAAACGCCAGAAGGACCTTTAATTCCTCCCAGACCCCTGTTTTTAGTGAGGCTCCAGCAAACTGCCATCGCTGATAAGTATAATTGGCCAGCCTGTGGATTTCAGATTGATTTAAGAATGAAAAAAAAAAAAAAGTTAAGTGATTATAAAAACACAGGTCTAGTCTGACTGACACAACTGAAATTTCTAGTCTTGAAATGTTCCACACTTGAACCTCAAACCATTAGGTGTCTGATTTATGAAAAGAACAAGAAATAGATTGACAACTGGATAAACCCTGTCATGGGCCAGAAAAACCAGACTATTGGCATCTTCAAAAATTTCCCCATCTATTCTTTATTATAAATCTGTATAGAATATTTGTTGGAACTTGCAATTCATTGCATATGCCCCTAATTACATTTAACTCAGATTCTCAGGCTAATTAGTTGTGGGCTTCTCAAGTTTCATGGACCTGTAGAATTTTGGACTTTTAGGCCCCTTCCCGTATAAGCCTTTCGTCATGTAGTGAGGACGGGAGGGAGGAGCTGCCGGGCCCTGGGCCCCCTCTGCTCTGTGAGAGCCGAGATGAGTCTCCACGTGGTCCTATTCCTCTCTCCACTCTTCAGCTGCTCTTGGTTCTGCTCCCAGCTGCTGTCCCTCTTTCAGTCACGGGCCACTTCTACAAGAGAACAGCATTCAGCTTGTCAGGACTGATTCCCAGAAGCAGAGGTGTTTTAGTTCATGACTAACTCACCACTTCCAAAAGGGGGGCTGCAGAAAGCTGCTTCTGTCGTCCGATGAAGTCCATTCCCTCCCAGAGACACAGCCACACTGGGTGCTTTGGTCACACGGGGACCCACCTGGGGGAGAAGGGGGTGCTCCTAGCCATGATGAATACTGTTCCCACCATGCTGGGCAGAGGGTAGTGCATGGTGGCAGTGCAGGGAAGTGGGGACGGTGGTCTCAGGCCAAGAGCTGGCATGTCCCCAGGGAGCAGAAGGAGTGGCTCCATTGGGGGTTCCAATGAGCTTAACAAAACAGCAAGAACCAGAGCGGACGTCATTCCACAGGCTGCGAGAAAAGGCTCCTGCAATCGTGGCCAAGAGCAGCCAGTTCACCCTGAGCTATGCAGCCCGTAGATTAAAATAACCCACCAACCCTTTCAAGCTACCTTAGTGAAAGCCAGTCATACGTTTCCAATTCAAACATAAAATGTGTGCCTAAAATACTTTATATTACTCCACCGTAACACATTGTTTTATCTTCATTTTACTATAATATTTACAGGCTGGAATATTTAAAAACTGATCTTTGAAACTCTCACCTGCTCTAATTTCAGCCCAAAGATTGCAGCGCAGCACATCAGCTATTTTCCTCTCCCTTGGCATAGTCTTTCTTTTTATTTTACCTTCCAACCTTGGACATGCTCTGATGACCCACTGAGCCCATGGATCAGTGTTAGCGTTGCTTCATGATTTTAGACAAAGGGTGGTCTTCATTCTGCCACGCTTCTGATACTGATGGGGCAACTGTATAAACTTAGCTTTTAAAGTACCTTCAGAAGTGTGTGTAGGCAGCATTGCAAGTCTTAACCATTGTCAAACGGTAGAACCATTTTTCATATGCTGTCGGGGAGGTGACAGGGGACAATGAGAGGGTTAGCATCTTGGCACCAAAACCCGACTCTAGGGTTTGTAAAGGAGATCCATTATGTCATTTGTTTCTCAAACGTTAATGAAGTATCTACCAGCTGTCAGGCACTTCACCAGGTTCTGAGGTTACAGCAAGGAATGAGACCACTATTTCCCTTAAGAAAGTTACACTCTCACAGGGAAAAAGACCTATTATAACTTGATCGTATAAAATATCCAGGGAGTGCTTTGAGGAGCATGTAACCAGCATTATGAGACCAGGCAGAGGGGCCTCTAACTCTGCAGTGGATGAAAAAGGAGGCCCAAAAAGCTTTGTGGAGGAGCTGATGCCTGAGCTGAGCGGGCAAGGATGAGGAAGAGTTAAATGGTGGTTTTGGGGGGTGGGGTGAGGTGTCAGTATAGAGAGGAGAAAGGAAAGAACATTCCAGGCAAGAGAGAGGGCATGCACAATGACAGAGAAGCCAAAAATAGCATGAAAATGCAAGAAACTAGATAAATCATCAGTGCTGTTGAGGTTGAAACTATGGGACACATAGTGTGAGGTATGAAGCTGGAGAGGCAGGACACCCCCTGGGCGTCAGTGATGGGCTTTGAGATGTCACAGCACAGTTGGTTAATATATCCTGTTTTGTGGCTATGTGGAGTATGGATTTAGAGATGATGAGATGGGAAGAAAGGAGGCCATTTAGAAACTCAGAAAGAGATGGTGAGACCCTCAACCAATGACAGCAAAGCTGGAAAGGCTGTGATGAATTCGAGAAATGTTTAGGCATTAGGATCAACATGGCCAGATTAGAATTAACATGGGATGGGGGATAGTAAAGAAAAAGGAAATGGTAAGGGACTGGTTGAAATCACCAACTAAAAGAGATTAGAATAAAGGAGAAATGTTCATCCTGTGTGTGCGATGAGAGCTGACATCAGGTGTGATGTTCAGGTGACAGTGTGCATTGGGCATTTTACTATCCAAGTCTAGGTTTCAGGGAACAGGTACGGACTAGAGGTACAGTTTAGGAGACATCCACATACCTGTGGTTCAAACAATGCAAGTAGAGCCCAGGCAGAGTCCACTGGAGTTGTTAGAGTCAAAGTCGTGGACTTAGGAGCCCCAACATTTAAACAGAAAGCGGAAGATGAACAGCCCATGAAGAAGCAGAGAAGGACTGACTAGAAAGGTAAGGAAGACTAAGACAGCAGGGCATTCACAGGAGCTAAAGGAGCAGGGAGTTTCAGGAAGGAGGAGGCACCTCCAGGGTCGAAAGCAGCAGCTCCGCCCTTGTGAATCGGGGACTAATCTGTGTCCTTTGGGTTTGACAAATTGGTGCACGTTTGTTTGCCATAATAAGAGCAGCTTCAGAGGAGGCAAGGCTGGGAGCACTGAGGAGTGGGCCAGAGCCTGACAGCAACAGGTTGAGGGGAGTAGTTGATGAAGAAATGGACATGATTGACTTAATTGACTATTTCAAGAAGTTAGCTTGAGACGCAGGGGAGTGCAGGTTGAGGGTGTCTAGGGAGGGATTTGGGGATGGAAGAAGCTTGAATATACTCATTGATTGAGGATAGTTGTTAAGATAGAGAAAGATTCAGAATACAGAAAGGAGAGGGTATGATAGATAGAGGACACGGAAGAAGCAGAAAGGGGCAGAGTTAAGTGCAGAAATAAAGAGGGTGACCTTCAAAACTAGAGGCTCTGTGACTGGAAGAAGGAAGATATGAATGGGTCTGGAGGTGGATAAATTTTCAGGTAGGGGGAGGAAAGGTGAAAAGATCACAGGGGATGTTTATCATGTCTGTAGCTGCCAAATGGCTTTTGGTCACCCCTCTTGTATTGGAGGATTTCCCATATGATGAATCCTGCCTCCACAAGGTAGAAACCAGAACTCACTCTCCTGGCATCCCTTGCTGCTGAGAGGCAGGCATGTGAATCCAGCTCCCACGGGTCAGATGCTTCTGCACGAGGTGTTGACTTGGAAGGGAGCAGCGTAAGGAGGTAGGTACATGCAGACTCCGTATTTCGGCAAATGAAGTGGATAAGCGCTTATCTCTTCAAGCACAGTAGGAACAGAATTTCCGGTTTTCGGCTGTGATCATCATCAGTGCACGGTGTGAGCTAAGGTTTGGATTCCGACAGTGGTGTTTACTCTAACAGCCCCCATGGCTTGGTTGGGGCCGAATGGCTTCCAAGGGCTCTCAGGTCCTTCCGGAGATTCTCTGAGCTGCAAAGTAACTTCTAACAAACATGCCATTCAACCTGTGGATTGGATTCCGTTGTCTGTAACAAAGAACCCAGACTGATGCAGCCAACATGTCTAAAAGCATCAGTTTTCTCAAGACAGGAGGCAGGTCATCTGCTGAAATTGAGAGACAGGGGCCTGAAGAGTATGATTATGATAGTATTATTAGAGTAGTTCGTGGGAACAGCGGGAGAGGAAGCTAACCCAAGACGAGCGGCAGACTTAAGGTCCAGCTGAAGTTAGAGCCATGAGTCTAGGTAGCCCTTATCCTCATCACTGTGGGATTTTCCTTCTCCAGCAAAATGAGGGAGGAGTAAGGGAATGGAAAGTGGTGGTGAGAAATCAGCGAAGGAGGACTATGCTGGGGAGAGAAGAAGGAAGGGGCTGCGGGTAGCTGATAAGCCGATAAAATGAAAGGAATCAGGGAATAAAGGTTCCTTTGAGCTAAAAGAGCAGTGCGGTGTGAGTTCATGAGAAAACTGGGAGAACAGCAGGCTGTGGCCAGAAATTGCTATGTTCAAATACCAAATTTAAGAGGTACAGAAGATCCAGGCTGGGGAAAGAGCCAAAGGAGGAGAGGATGTCCTCGGAAGTAAAGAGACCCAGGAAAGGCTGAGCTATGCGGTGGGATGGGTCCTCTATCTAGGTAGACGGTGAGATTTTCCAGGTCGCTGGCAGGAATGGGCGTGGAGGGGAAGACTTCGTAACAGGTCTCAAAGTCTGTGAGTGAGGGGCAACGCCTGGGAGGTGAGTAGGTGACAGTGGTGAAAGGGATGAGGTGGGACAGCTTCATGGAAGAGTCTGACACCGTGGCACGAGCTTTAATGCAAGAAACATAATAGATTTGAAACAGCAGTTGTGGGTGAACATATTTTGAAAGGATACACAGCCAGAACTGACACTTGTGAAACCCAGTGTGGCCATAAATAAGGAAATGGACCAGGCCAGAGTGAAGGTGGTGGTAAGTTTCCATTGTCCTTCATTTGCTAAATGACGATTACCAGAAGAGATGAGATGTCGTGAGCAATAACTGACCTCAAATTTCAAAGGTCCTCATTTGCCCAAGGTATCTCTAGTACGTGAGACTCCTTCAGCTATTTGAGGAGGTTCCCACATACCCCCAAGCTTTCTTGGGTTCAGGCTAATCACCCCCCAATTCCTTTAACTGTACTTAACGTATCCATTCTTCCCCGGAAACACTACACGTGTCCATGGTTGATGTCACCTTTAACGGTGGCACTCAAATTCAAATGAAATTTCCCAAAGGCAACCTGACCGAAGGAGGATAGGATGAGATTGTCAACCTTTCCTTCCAACAGCCTGAAACTGAGCCAAAAGGAAAACCCTGACATCATTTCCTGTGACACGCCCTCTTCTTCTCTCCATGCCCTTCACATGCACTTGAGCCTGAACAAAAATGTGCTGCTTGATGACAAGTGAGGAGAACAATATGAATAATGATAAGGGGGGTGATGACGAGGCTCAAGGCAGCCCATGGATGACAGCACTACATAGACCCAGCACCAGGCCTCCTGAGGAAGGGAACCCACAGGTTTGGATTTGTTTGTTTATTTAACCTGAACCTTACACACAGAGCAAAGACTATGTGCCTTGCTCAGGGACCTGCCATCCTAATGTCAATTTACTTCCTGGCTTGAGTCAGAGGTGCAAGCAAGCTGAGAGCATTACTGTGGCTCCCAGAGATGCCCTCCTATCCCTGCATAGTGGTTGACAGACTGGGGAACTGGGACTCAGAGAAAAGACACAACAGAAAGAAGTACTCAACATCCTGTTCAGCACTCTGCTGTTTGTTAAATTAAACCCTTAGGCTTAATGAAAAATAAAGCCTATAAGAAATGTGCTCTGAATTCACTTACAGTTACACGCTGAGCTTTGTTTGATATGGAATTATCACCTCTTTTCTGAAAAACAACTGACATTATCAAGTGTCAGACATAGTCTCATGGTCAGAATACCAGCTAAAGCAAAGTAAATCAAAGTTAATAATAAACAGGAGGAAACACAGTTTGGGGAATGTAAGGTTCAGGGCTGCAGGATCTGGTTTGGGGTCATTCCTCTGTAGTGTCTCTACTAGTTAATGTTAAACATGGTAAAAACGAAATTAATGAGAGATTGTGAAGTAATAAGGGGTATTCATAGCATTGAAAAGTAGAGGAAACAGCAAATAAATGAATTATAAATATTGAAAAGCACATAAAATATTAGACAAGAAGTCCTCAAATGTTACAAAGTAAATGAAACTGGAGACAAGATATCCACAGGGGCTGGAGAGGGAGGGAGGTGGCGTATGCAGAGATCATTAGACTGAGATCCGAATTCTAGTCTTCAACATTCCCTAAGTCAGCACGGGCAAGTGAGAGGAAGGAAGAGAGGGAGGGAGGGGAGGGGGGAGGGAGAAAGAGAGAAACAAAGAAAGAAAAAGGAAGGAAGGAAGGAAGGAAGAGAGAGAAAGAGAGAGAAGGAGAGACGGAAGGAAGGAAGGGAGGAAGAATGAGAGAAAGAGAGAAAGAAAAGGAAGAAAAGGTTCTTGTAGGTCGTGTCTCCAGTGGTGTATCCCAGTCCAGGGGTTGTCCAGACACTCCACATGAGACATCTACAGAAACAAGCTAATGCAGGAAACAGCGGAATAAATTCCTATACAACTCTGAGCTTTCCTGGGCAAGCTGTCCATGTTCTAGAGAGTTCTGTGCTGGACTGTGTGGTACACTGTAACAGCAATGGTCCCAGTGAGTCACACTTCCTACAATCTGTGCAGTGTAGCCCCTCTTATATTGACTCTGGAGGTGGCCTTGGGTTTGCCTCAGCCAGCGGGACACGAGCACATGTGCTGTGACACACCGGGCCGTGTGCTCTTGGAATGCTGCTGCTGCCAGTGGAGAAATCCGCCTGGACCCCGTGAGAGTCAAAGGCCACATGCCTGCCCCAGGGTCCAGCTGCCCCGCAAGAACAAGCCCAGGCAAGACCAGCAGGATAACCCTCCTGGCAACCCACGGACCCATGAGCAATGTTAAAGGTTATTGTTTAAAGTCACTAAGTTTTTGGTGTTTGTTATGCAGCAAGAGATAACTGATACAAGCTGGAAAGATCAGACCAGAGGACTAAAACTTTCTAATTAAGAAAACCTTCATAAAATCCTATTATGTGTTCAGCCTCACTGACAACCCCGAGTGCCTCTGTGACTGCCCCACGAATTCCCACCATCCCCTATGACTAAGCTACCGGAAGGAAGAAGGAATGTACGATGAGTTCTCTGATAACCATCAGAGTTTCCAGAGTCCCCCAGGTTGATGTAATCTGTCTTCTCATGAATGCTCACACACCTTTATCTCTGTGGCCTTTGTAGTATTTATATTTTCAACCTCGTTATTAAAATTATTTTAATTGTTTTTATTCATGACATCTCCCCCTCTTAGGTATTTGCTCATGGCCATCAGGGACTGTTTCTTTTCATTACCCCCCCGCCCCCAAAGACACAGGTTTACTAAATGTTTGACAAGCCAGCAGATGCAATCATTCATTTCCTTTTCATTTTAGCAATGGAAATTCCCATCTGTAGGTTTTCACATGCTATTTGAGAAGAGAGGGAAAAGCAGGAAGAGAAGGTGAGGTCACATGTGGCTTCTCTTCTTAACGCAAATATCCTAGAAGCAGCTCCCTCAGTTCCGTCTACTTTTTTTGCCCTACCAACAGAAAGTTTCATTATACAAATATATAACTCTTAGGAAATACTATGAGGAGTTTAATAAAACAGAATTCCATCCCAACTACAATATTAAGTTGGATCAAGATGAAAACTAAAAAAAAAAACATTCTCTAGCGAACATTGCCAGACTACACTAAGAGCTCCATCAAGGGAATCTACATTCTTTGCCTTGATCTGTGTACTCAGAAATCCATGTTTTGTGTTGGTCCTTCATTAGGCATGAGGGAGATAAAATACATAAAATGCACAAGTCTATCTGAAGGAATTTATAATCTAGTTGGAGAACCAACAGCAATGAAACAGTTGAATAAACTCAAGATGGTGCATTCCTAAAATTGCAAGACTGACCATGTAAATAATCATCCTTCTGGGTCAGAAAATGCTATGTATTTCAAAACAATAGTTGCTCACATGTGTGCCATTCACATCATAGGGATAAAAGATTTACATCATTGCACATAATGAATAATAATTTGAAAAATAATAAAGCATTAAGGGAAAATTAAAAAAAGACATCTGATTCTGAGGCAGGATAATAATATAATCCCCGTGAGATTATCCCCTCCTTTCATACAGACTAGCGTCTCAGGTCAGAACATTCAAGTTACATGAACCATTCCTGGGGTTAAGATAATTCCTCAAAACACATTGATAAGTTCTTAGGCTGCAAAGCTACTTAACCTTAATTTCCAAAAATAAGCTTACCCAGACTCTTCAGGGAGGCACTGATTCTCTCTGGGCAAGCCCAAATTTAGATTGCTTCAGCTCGTCAACAAACATGTGTTCAGTATCTACTCTATATCACAGCCTGGGCTAGGCTTGGGGGCTGCAAAAATAATGAGACAAAGCTCCAGCCATCCTATACACGCAGGGAGAATGACAGGGTGACAGAGGCAGTAGGGTGTGGGGAAAAGGGCCTTGGACTAGGTGTGGGAAGACCCAAGTCCCAGCCCTGGTCCACTACTACCCAAGCTAATGTATAAACCAGGCAAATCATGGAATTGCCCTGAACCCAAGTGTCCCCATTTGTCACTTAAGATCAAAAGGCCTATCTCACCAAACATGTTGGGAGGACTGAAGGAAATCATAGCTTGAAAGTGCTTTGAAATGTTGATCTGTACAGATTTACGGTGTCATGATGATATAGCGCACACTCGGAGGACTAGAAACCATTTCTATCTGACATTAAGTGTCATCTCTTTAGTGACATATGTTACTTCCTTGGGGTCTAACTAGGAAATGCTATTTAAAGGAAAAAACAGTAGGATTTGAGTCTTTTGTTTCCCAGGCATTTGATTAGACTTTTTTTTTCAGCCAGTTTGGGAGAGCTGCTCACCACACAGCAAAACTAGCAATAAAATTCATGCTTTCAAGCCCAGTATTGACCAGAAATTCCTCCTCTTCCATTAAAGACTCAAAGTAACTTCTGGATGCTGGATGCATTCTTCCCCCTCTCATGTGTGAACCCCTCCCCTGCTAGGAAGGAGTACAGATTTGAGGCTCCACAGGAAGCACCAATGGGAAGCAAAGCTCACTTAGGAAATCAGCTGAGTCATGTAGACATTAAAAAAAATCACCTCCACTCTCCTTATTCTTCTGGCGTTGATTCCTCTGTTCTTCTTCTTACGTCTCTTCCTCTGGGCAGAATTTGACCCAAGGTAACACTCAGAATTGATTGGTGGTTCCATCAGTACCTGCTTATTGCACTGAAGAAAGAGGGAGGGTCACAGCCTCAGGTCCGCCTTCTCCAGAGGGGCTGAAAAGCTCGATGTGGCACCTGCAAGTCTCCTTCTGCAAGTGCTGTGAGCACGGCCAGCAGAGCCCAGAGGGGAGACCTGTGCCCCATAGCTAGCCTCGAGCTGGTGCAGCCCCGAAGAGGCTCCTGTCTGCCACTTCATCACCAGACAGAGGTGCTTATGTGGGAAGAGAAACACAGGGGATTTTTCCCTTCCTCTTACTCCTGAACTCAGTAAGGTAAATGATCTGGTTCATTTATTATAGTATAATAACTCTGTAAAGACTGTATGTCAGAAACTCTTTGTTTTAATTCTGCTTTCACCACTAAAGCTCTGTTAGGGTTAACCTTGCTTTCCCCCCATTTTTTTCAGCTGCGAAATGAGGTCCAGATAACGTCCAAATTCCTTCCAGCCCTAAACGTTGTATATGATGTACTATCCTTTAGTGAGAACAGAGCTGCAGCATGCACTCCCATTGACGGTTCCCAGTGTGGCTACATAAACTCTATGAATAGACTCCTTTCTCCAAAGGGAGTCTGTCCTCTTTCATATTCCCTATCTATAAAGCATGATCTGTCATCTGTTGGCCATAACCTTCCATTATACTGGATGCTATACAAATGTCCTTGTTAAAATGCTGACCTGCCAATAACATCAACTCTCCGTTTCAAACTTAAACAATGGCATTCACCACTGAGGCCATAAACTGGCTCTTCTTTAAACATACACTTAGGGGAAGAGGCATAGTATCTTACTTTACCCCAGGGTAAGGCTCTCCTTGCTGTTAAAGAAGAGTCTTTAGGCAAACAGGGTATAATGGGGGAGATGGCCCTAGACGGCAGAACTAAAGAGCTATCCCCAGCAAAGGCAAGGACGCCCGGAGCCAGGAGCCTAGGTGGGAGCCTTTGGGCCAGAGTGCGAAGCCCTGTCCTCAACTAAAAGGCCAGAGGGAACATCTGGGTTTCACAACCAGGAAGCAGTGAATGGAAGGAAAGAAGCAAAACTCAGGCCTACTGAGCGGCAGCGACGAGCCAGACACTGCATTTATGAAATGAGAGGCTGTCCATCCCCAGACAAGGTTGTGGGACTAACTTCAAGACCAGAACCAAGAAGGTGAACATCTAGTTTTATGCTTATTTTAGTAAAGTCTAGGGGCTGCTGTTACTATTCCTTCAATATCCCCCTTAACCAATTAACTTTGTTCCCACATATTTTAGTGGTTCTCACCCTTGGCCACACCTTAGGACCTCCTAGGATGCGCTGGAAAAATGTTGATGTCTGTGCTCCATCCCATCCCCATCAGAAGAACCCCTTGGGGGAGGGGACAAAGGGGCAAACTTTAAACCTCCCTTAGGTTATTTTAATATGTGCTTGAGAACTACTTCTGGGATCCCCGGCAGTAAAGCTTTATAAAACTAAAATGAATCTGTGTAATTTTTGAAAAGATGGCATGTAAGAAAGAGGTTAGGAAATCAAAACCTGATTCTGAATCTGGTCCAAGATTAAGAGATGAGACTTTGGTTTTATTTGCATTAGGAGACCTACTCCAAGCTGCCTGGGAAGATCCAAGGATGCCAGGATGCTAGCAACGGCTTTTACAGAAACACAAGAAATGAGGAACATCTTGTCACCAGCCCATAGCGTGGGTCTGGAGGAAACAATTCCATAAAGGTCATTCAGCAGAAACATCAAAAATTAGAGTAATCTAATTAATTTAAAAATGATGTAAAGACCAATAATTTATCTTGATATTCATGAAGATGAAAAAATAAAAGCCACACAGAGTCATAAAGGAATGAAAATCGTTCAAAATCAAATCTAACTGCTGGCAAAAAACTGAAGACAAAGTAGCCCTTCAATACGTTAAAAAAAAAATTGACGACTAAGATTTATTTTGAGATTTGGTCAATTTTTAGTAAAATTAAAATTTCTTAGTCTTTTTCTCTCACATTTACTTCACAGTCACTGAGGGACAAATGTATAGCTTACTTCTTGGAGAATTAAAAGCATGGCTGGACTTTCTGTTACTGATGATAAAGTATGACAGGAAAAACATTATTGGTGTTTATGCTATTTTCTAAAGAAAACATCTGAAGGTAATTTTCATTTTCTATAAAACACACTTATGAAAAGTGGTCTTCTTGGTCTTCCTGGCAGCACTGGGGCTGCTGTGTCTCACAGCTGGGGGGTGACCTATGCTTTGTCGCCTGTGCTCGGCGCCCCTCCAGCTGCACAGAGCCGGCCGCGTGGCTGTACATGGCAGCCTACAAGCAGGGATCTTAAGTAAAATTCTAAAAGGAATGCCACGAAACGTGTTCATCAAAACGTAGGCCATCTGCTTCATGGTATCCATTACTACGAATAAATGACTAATTTTAAATATTAGTATAAAGTAAATAGATATTTAGATATTTAGCTCTTCTCTTGGAACACTGCCCTGGATGGGCATCGGGAACTCCTGAACACTCCCTTCATAGGGGTCTGTGACTCGCCTGTGGCCAGCAAGCAGGAGAGGCTCAGCCCCCCGCCCCTGCCAAGGCCCGGTGGCCCAGACCTCACACTCGACAGGGGCACTGCCGGCATGTGAAGGCGGCAACCCTTCCACAACTCATCTTGGATCACGGGGTGGGGACATGCTTTCTTCTGAGGGCATGGGCCCAAAGGGAGGGAAAATAATTGAGGGCCTCATAATTAAGTAACAGAGCCAGTGTTGTTTTTAGAGCAACAGACAACATTTTAACTGTCTGCTTTTGAAATTAACGACAAAATATATTTTCTGTATCAGATTATGCCAATGGAAAGGGGAAATAATGGGTGATGGGAGAGAAAGAGCAGAAAGGGAAGGTGGTAGCGGAGAGCGGAACAAGGAGGAGAAGAGATATCTTACCAATAAAGGAGCGAGGTCCAGGGCAAGGAAGATGTGGAGGAGGCGGCAGAGAAAAGGAAAGACACAGCGGGCTCCTAACGGAGAGAAGGAGGCAGTGTACAGCCTGTGCTCAGGTGGGCTGTTAACATCCATTCAACCAACGTGTACTGCGTGCCTGTCGTGTGCCTGGGTGTCAGGTAGGATTCAAACTTGCCTGGGATCAGTCCTGGCATCACGTTTATGATTTCAAAGAGGCATAAAACGTACACACAGCTACTGTACAAGGCAGTGCTACCCCGAGGACGGCAGCAGGGCCCGGCTGTCTGTTCCCTGTGGGTCCCAGTGTCACCACGGGCCCGGCACCCATCAGGTATTCATTAAATGCTTCTCGGATGTGTCAAATGCTAACTTCGTAGTTCTTCAACGGCTCCACCATACAGTGGTAGGGTTCACTCTGAGTTGGCCACAGCAGTTAGCCCCGGGGGCAAATGACACTCCGGCCAGAAACACCCTACAGGCCATTCATTTAATAAGCAATGGGAACCAAAACCAACCAGAAATTCTTCCCTGATAGGATCCCTAGAATAGTTCTTAAATAGCTCCTCAGGAGTCCTGACCTCTGCCCCCAAGTTCCACCTTTGAGTATCTTCCGAGGTCTGGAGAGGCTAGAAATGGGTTTCATTTCTGAAGGAGCAAGTCAGGTGGGCTGCGTAGACGAGCTCCACACTCGCTGTTTACAGCCTCTCTCCCGGACACCTGCGACCTGGGCGTCCCCAAAGCAGGCTGTTTGCTTCACACATTCTGAACGTTCCTCTAGACGTAAAATGCCCTCCAGCGTTTCCGCTCTGTGTCTGCTGAACTGTCCTCCCAGATTTCCTTCTCGGTCCGCACCAGCCCCGCCCCCGTGCAACACCCCGACCTGGCCTGGCCGCAGTCCACGGCCTTCCTTTACCCTCTTTCTTTCTCGCCGCGTTTCTTTCATCTTCTCCCCCCTCTCCGCTGTCTTCACCTTTTCCAGCCTTTCTCCTCCTTGGTCCTGGCTTCCTACGAAGCCACACCCGTACGGACAAGCGCCGGAGAGTTTGATAATTTACTTCAGGTCAACAAAAGGGAAAGAAAAAAAAAAAGTGAGCTCCAGCGACGCCGGAGCAGAAGCTCAGCCCGTGCAGCTGAGAAGGTCCCGCCCGCCTGCCTGGGCCCCACCTGCCAGGACGCCCGGCGCCTGGCCGGGACCCGCCGCGGCCCGCGGGACACGCGTGGAGGGATGAGCCCCGGCGGCCGCAGGTGCGGGCGGCCCGGGCGGGCCTGGACCACGGGCGGGGCGGGGCGGGCGGGGACGTGCTCGGCCCACACCTTCCCCTCCCACGCGCCCGACGGCCCCGGGCGGCCCAGCCCCGCATAGGCTGGAGGCGGCAGGGAAGGGCCGGGAGGAGCCAGCGAGCGCGGGGATTCCCGCGGGTCAGGGTCCCGCCGGCCGGCCCCACGCTCCTCCGCCCGGCGGGCTCAGGTGCGGGCGGAGCGGTGTCCGGTGTCGGGTGTCCGGTGTCGCAGCAACGGCGGGAGAGCCGCGGCGCTGAGGGCCGGGCCGGTGGTCGTGGTGAGGGGCGCGCGGGGTCGCGGGGCGCGCGGGCAGCTCCGGCTCCGGGCCGGGTCCCCGAGGGGCGCGCGCGGGGCTGCCCGGGAGGGAGCGCGCGAGCGGCGGGGTGGGGTCGCGTGGGGGTCGCGGGCGGGGGAGGACGGCCTGCCGGGCGCGCGCGGGCCGGGCGGCGGAGGCGCTTTCCTCCTTCGAGGGCGCCGGGGGCGCGGGGGGAAGGCGCGGGGCCCTGGGTGGGCGCGCCGTCCCCGGAAGACGGGGACGCACCGCAGGCGGCCCGGCGGTGACCTTCCCCCGCCCTCGGGCTCGCCGGGCGCCCCCGGGGTGTCGTGAGGGGTGGCGGCGAGTCACTGTGCAGGTTCGCTCAGAGTCGTCTTTCCCCCGCAGGAGTCACAGGAAGGAGGCAGACGAGCTCCCCTCTTTCTAAACTTAGTCCCTGCTCGCCTCCTAAAGGGCTTTGTTTGACTTCCTGCTTAATAGAAACAACGACTTGGATACAGTTTTTTGTTTTTGTTTTTGTTTTTTTTTTTGAGTGAAGAAGTAAGTGGAAGGCGCATGCGGGCGTAGATCTGGCATGAGTGGAGTCGCTGGGTAAATCCGGGTACAGTGATTTCAAATTTCTGAAGAGCGGTGGATATTTACAAAATTTACCAAATTTCTGTTACTCTTGGCAATTGATTTTATCCTCAAAGATAGCCCTTGTGCAGATAGATTAATAACATAAAGTTGAGTAAGATAACTGAAAGTCTGAAAACAGAGCTGGCTGTTTTAAAAGAATTAGGATTCAAACTATATTCTTACCATTGAAGTGATACCGTTTTTTATTGATTTTTATTATCACACTATTTTTATTATTGATTTGGCTGTATCTCTGGCATTTTGGGTAAGGTCTCAGAGTCGTTAAAAATACAATTAAAAAAAATAGGACAGTGGCTCTGGAAACTGTGAGAGCTAGGCCACATCTCTGGGCATCCTGAAAGACAACTGTGACTCCTTAGAAATTTATTTTTGGAAAAAGTAGCAGATGTGGACTTGTTGCTTGTCATCTCTGTCTTTTAAGAAAAGTGTTGTACGAGAAGAAAACCGAGTGAGCCGAGCTTTCCTGGATCTTGCGTAAGTGGAAGGCTGCTGCCCTCAGTGTGTTAGACACGGAAAGTCATGCCTGTTTGAATCAATAGCAGCACTGATTGTCCGGGGTAAAGTGGGGAAACCCTGGTCAGTTAATTTCCTCGTTTCTGCTTCCTCTACCCCGGCTCCACTTGTCTCCGTAACTCCCCGCTAGATTATAGGGCCTAGACCTCAGATGACAAAGAGTCACAATTCAGGCTCATTTCGCGGTGAGGAAACTCACTACAGGGAAGTGAAGTGACAGCCCAGAGACACACAGCCCGCAAGGCAGAGCTGGCCGTCCCGTAAGCGGCCTGAGCTGTATTTGAGGAAGGCGTTCGTTCACACCACTGGGAGTCCACAGCCTCAGCGTGGCAGGCAGTGCATATTATTCAGCAGCCTCGCCCCACAAGAGTGTTGTCAGCTGGGTCCCCAAGTTTTCTCTGAGGACAGAGGGAAGCCAGTGTCTTTCCCTTAAGGTCCACTAGTTATCTTTAATGCCAAAAAAACCCATGTTTGCTACAAAAGGCGAAACAGCACAAAATGGAAGCTGTGAGAGCTTGAACGTGTCATCCCCGAGGTGCAGAACAGCCCTGCACCCCTCGGTCCACCCGTGCTGCTGCCAGGGACAGTGGAGGGGGAACCAAGGAGACTGAGTGCCCGGTGAATGCCGTGGGCAGCATCATCCACGCCTGGGCCGGCATGGCGGTCATTTCCCGCTGTCCTTCCTGGCGTGGGGGCTTTTCAATACCTGGCCTCCCCTGAGCTCACCTGCAGTTGCGGGGGTGAGGCTTCTGTCCCCGAGAGGGACCCTGCCTCATGCGCTTTCGGTTCAGCGTTTCCGCTCTCGCGAGAACTTGCTGGTTTTCATTCTAAAACTTCTCCAGTTGTACCGCATCCCGATGATGCTCTGATTCTGGGCTCACAGACTCTGCTGCATTGACTTGGAGCCAGACCACCCGGCGTACCCCTTTCCATCTTCTATAAAATGGGGATAGTGAGGGACTGAACTCCAAGATTATGGCGAAGATTCATTAGTTACTGCATGTCAAGCGCTCAAGGTAGTGGCTGCGCGGCAGGTGTCAGCACTTGTGACCAGGAGCGCTCTGGGTGGGGAAGTGGTGGGGGGAATTTGGCCCTTTCAGGGTTTTAGTTTTTAGGCTCAACCCACACTGTCCCTGTTGCTGGGAGTCACCCGATTCAAACTGGGAAACAGAGTGGAAGCCTCCAGCTTCACTGGGCTGTTCCCCTCCCCATGTTTAATTTCTGTGAAAGTCAACCCCTGCTCAAGGAATGTGCCAGCATAAGGACATTTACCGGAATGTCAAGGACTCATTCACTTTGGTTTCTTACCACTTGGTCTCGGAGCACCGGAGTCCAGTGAGCTGAGGACCTGCATTCTTCCTGCGGTTCTGACACATACAGATAAGAGCTCAGCCTCAGGAAACCTCCCTTTAGTGTGGATTTAGTTGGCCCACCCCTGGAGAAGCTGTGAGACCCAAGAGTCAAGAAAGCATCGCAGAACTTCAGTACTGTGGCCGTTACAGCCTTTGAAGATCACCTCAAAGCAAAATACAAAGCTAGCCAGGGAGCCTGGGGCGGGCATGGCTGACTGAGTTAAAGTCAGACGGTGCCTTTAATTTAAATTTTCTCTTAACGTTGTGTTCCATTTGAGTTTTGGTAGTTGAATGCCGCAGATTGTAGGATGCAGTTAGCGGGAGTCGTGGTAGCCTCAATAAAGGTCCCTGCTACACAATGACTCGTTAGTGAATCGAACTATGTGTTGTGTATGCAAACCACTCTGGGTACCCTGGCTCTTGGGCTGTTGCTCATGCTTGTCTCGGAAGACTGGTGTAAATGGAGAAACAGATGCATGAGGAGGAGTATGAAAAGGTGAAGCTGCAGGGGCCTCCCAGGGGTGAGAGGAGCATCACAGTCTGGCTGGAGAAGGACCAGGTGATGGAACTGGGAGAGCCGTGGTGTGGCTAAGTGACTAGTCTGAGGTTTAAGAGCATTTGAACTTAGTTTGGAGAAAAAGATATTTGAGAGGGCGTGGCTAGGTGGTGGGATCATTGAGGCATTGTGAGCACAAAAGGATTCATCAGTTTCTTAGACCATAGGTGATCCTGGAAAGTCAAAATAAGTAAGCTTTTCTTGTGTATCCTATTACACTGGAACCAAATAAACGTCTTTTTTTTTTTTCAGAATGGAAATCTATACATTATTTCCTTCTGATTACAAAAATATGAAGGTTTGGTATATTTTTTTAAATAGACCAAATAGAAACGTGTGAAGTAGAATGAAACCGCAGTGGGGTAGGCACCCCCATGAAACAACCTGTGTGCTTAGGTCCAAGGTTCCTTCCTCTGAGAAACTCTTACAGAGCCAGGACCCTTTGTGATGAGCCTGGTCACCTCCACTCCCCCAGTTTATCTGGTCTGTAAATTTAGATCCTATTAAATTAGGTTATCTGGAAGAGGTACACCTAAAACCTGGTGACCTTCCAAAATGTACATGAATGTTCTCTTCTGAACCCGCACATGAAGATGAAAGTACATAATTGTGTTTATTTAGTGCTACTTTTAAGGAGAAATGGGAAAATGGCACTGTGGTCTAATTTTTATTTCTTCTTTTTCCTTCCTTGAGCATGGCTTAGGTTTGGTTTGGGTTTGGGTGGGTAATTCTGAGAAATCTCAAAAACGGTATTTCCTTTTGAAATAACTTCTTTTAATTTTTCCCTGTGCCTTTGTCTCTTTAACTCTGTTCTTAGCCATGGACGTAGTGGTTTGTTGGGCTCTGAGGTAATAGTATGTTTGCTTAGTTGGGAGAAGGCCAAACCTCTGTTAATTTTTTTGTTTCCCTGAGATTGACCTGTATAAAGTTAGGGTTTGTTTTGTTTTGTTTTGTTTTTTGATAAAGTATCTTTGGAAATTACAGGATACAGGTTACACAAACTCTTAACAAAGCTTGCTTCAGCTTTCTTGTGAAATGAAAAGCGATACTGTATTTCCTCCAAGCTTTATTCCTAAGCCTGTCCTGGCCCCATGTCTGCACATTTTAACACTTTTTAACACGCCCTGCATTTTGGCTGTTGCTCTTTGCAGGTTCACGAGTGGCGTTTTGGACAGGATGCTTGGTGCCGGGAACCCAGAGCCAGTTTGTTGAATTACTGTCCCAGCCCCTCGAGTCTTGGGGAAGGTCTGCGGGTGCCTCCCAGGGCCAGCCCAGGTGAAGGCAGCCCTGGAAGCCATTTTCAAGAACTTTTGCCACAGGTGTAAAAGACTCCAGCCTTGCAAAGATGCTGAAACAGATACTGTCAGAGATGTACATAGATCCTGATCTGCTGGCAGAGCTCAGCGAAGAACAGAAACAGATCCTGTTCTTCAAGATGAGGGAGGAGCAGGTCCGCCGATGGAAAGAAAGAGAAGCAGCAATGGAAAAACAGGAGTCCTTGCCAGTGAAACCCAGACCAAAGAAAGGTAAGCGGAGCCCGCCTTGCCTGGGAGCCTGCACATGGGATGCCTCCCCGCTCGTTCCCACGTTTCACACCAGTCAGAAGCAAGCCAGGTGCGAGGTCCAATTTGGCAGTTGGACCCTCAGTGTTACTGAGATTTTAATGGTGCAGTTTATTGACTTGAAGTCTCCATGCTCGTGCATGTACACACACACACACACACACACACACACACACATGCACACACATGGCAATTACCCTGGAGTTGTGAGGCCAAAAGCAGATCTCTTACTCGAAACCAGACTGATCTTAAGCTGCAGTAAAAAGTCACCCGTGGAGCTGGACTTGAGGGGAATTGAGGAAGAGTTCTATCCCCTTATTGTCACAGACAGCTAATATTCTGCTACCAGCATACAAAGTCTTTGTGTCAAAATCTTTGTAGCAATGCTGTTTGCATTTCCTAGATTCTAAGAGAGATTTCTTTGAGTTTTCTTTTTTAGGGAAATTCACGCTTAAAATGCAAATACTACTAACAGGAAAAAAGTCATAATACTAATTTTTTAGTGTGAGATTATTTTTCAGACGTACTACGTCTTCCTGACTCAAGGAATCCCTGGTAACTTGAGAAGGCCTTTTGGGACCATGGGTGAGGAGGAATTCCTTGTACATCAGGCTTAAAGCATATACACACACAGATGTGGAAAAGCACACATTAACACCCCCCACACACACACACATTCTGTTATGGATGAATACCTATTTTGTTTTAAAAAAAGCACAGTTTTCGGCTTTAAATTGTCACAGTGTGATGGGGAGCCTTTATTGAGTAGTAGTCAATAGAAAGTTAATTGGTCTTAGTGATTTATTCCGTGCCACCTCTTGCTATCATTTTGAAATTGTTAAACTGGGCATAGTTCAGAAAGCAAACCTGATGTCTTTACAGGAGATGGAGCCACATTTGTGCTCTGGGTGGGATCACCTCTGTAGGAGAGCATTACATTTTCTCTTAAAGGCAAAATGCTTGTAGGTTTTGCCTCTTTACTTTGTATTTACTTTTTTTGTTGTTTTTTTTTTGCGGTACGCGGGCCTCTCACTGCTGTGGCCTCTCCTGTTGTGGAGCACAGGCTCTGGACGCGCAGGCCTAGCGGCCATGGCTCACGGGCCCAGCCGCTCCGCGGCATGTGGGACCTTCCCAGACCGGGACACGAACCCGTGTCCTCTGCATCGGCAGGCGGACTCTCAACCGCTGCGCCACCAGGGAAGCCCTGTATTTACTTTTAAAGTTGTACTTGTTCACTTATCAGTGTTTATGAAATCCTATATTTGGGATGCTTTTTCTGTAATAAAATGTTATCATTTGGAAAAACAACACAGTTTTCAAGGTCACTTACAGAGAGGTATTCAAGATCAATCTCTCTTCATTTTTCATTAAGCCAGGAAAAATTAAATTTGATAAAACCATTCAGGGTTTCAAAGATTGAGAACATGAATCTAACTTGTATACACAGACTCAAAAAGGAAATCAGTTTAGTGACCTTTACCTTGTACTGCCTTTCATTAAAACCTTTTTCCAATTAAGCCTTTATTTTTCTTTTAAATATTTATTTATTTGGCTGCGCCGGGTCTTAGTTGCTGCATGCAGGATCTTCGTTGCTGCGTGTGGAATCTTCGTTGTGACACGCGGGATCTTTAGTTGCAGCACGCGGCATCCTTTAGACTTAAGCCTTTATATTGATACGGAAGTAAATATGAGTATCTCATTTATTATTGCTATCATCAATGGCAGCTATTTATTAAACACCTGTTTTGTCAGACACCACGCAAAGCACTTTTACATACATTATATGTCATCTTCACAATATTTCTGCAAAATAGGTATCAATTGTCCTATTTTACAGATGGAGAAACTTAGAATCAGAGAAGTTCAGTAATAAATGCAAGGTCACACCACCAGTTAGTGCCCAGATCTGCTGGGTTTCACAGTACCCTACACTCTCCAAATAGATACGTGTTTTTCCTTCTAGAGGTAACGCGTCCAAACTGAAGCATGAGCTTTGATCTTTCTGAACTGGCTCCTTCATCTCCTTGCATCCTTCAGTCAGAGTTTA
Source organism: Hyperoodon ampullatus (assembly GCF_949752795.1). Taxonomy (NCBI): domain Eukaryota; kingdom Metazoa; phylum Chordata; class Mammalia; order Artiodactyla; family Ziphiidae; genus Hyperoodon; species Hyperoodon ampullatus. The sequence continues at coordinate 2,936,236 of NC_136933.1, forward strand.
CCAGGTATAACCAGGCCGCTGGGCACCATGCTGGTTGTGAACATAACACATCAGATTATGGTGGTGGGTGACTCTGAAGCCTGGTGACAGCAGAAGGGGTCTTGCCCCTGGAATCGTCGGCCCGGGCTCTTTGAAACACTTTGGGCTTCTCATGTTTGCTGAATTGTTCTCCTCGTGCTGACTTCAGACAATAATTTCCGTTTCTTCGCTTAAGTTCTTCCTTTGCAGGGTTTGAATCTCCTTCTTCAAAAACCTATGTTACTTTATAAGTTAAGTGATCATGGAAAAGGTATGTTGATTTACACGGTGGAATAGGTGTGTATCAACATACTTTTTTAATGATCACTTAACTCATCTAAACAATACAACCAACTAGTGAATGTAACAGAAGAAGCAGATTCACAGACGTAGAGAACGAACTAGTGGTTACCGGTGGGGGGAGAGGCAACGTAGGGGAGGGGGAGTGGGAGGTACAAACTACTGGGGGTAAGACAGGCTACAAGGGTGTAGTGTTCAACACGGGGAATAGAGCCAATATTCTGTAATAACTGTAGATGGAGTGTAACCTTTACAATTGTATAAAAATTTTAAAAAGTAAATTAAAATCAGAAAAGAATCAAAAGAAAATGGTGAAATTAATTTTAATATATTTTATTTTACCCAAGATACCCCAAATATGATCATATCAATATATAATGAATATAAAAATATTAATGTGGTATTTTGCATTAATTTTCCTCCCGCCAAGTCTCTGGTCATTTACCTGTCTAGCACACCTAAGCCCAGAGCAGCCTCATTTCGTGTGCTCAGTAGTGATCTTGGCCAGCGGCTACCAGACTGGACCCTGCAGCTTCCGCCCTCTCGTTACGCCCCAGCAGGCAGACGAGGTCCAGCATTCCGTCCCTCTCTAACAATCATATGTTCACGCTACATTTCGAAATGATTTGCTGATCTATTACTGAGTTAAATCCATACTTCTGATTGTTTTTTAGCCTCTCCTACTTTAGCCTGAGGATTACTGTAAGGTGGACAGGTTCCTGCGATACACAATATGCTAGTATCACTAAAAGTCTAGTGATGCTTTTTGAAAACTCACCACAGTAGGCAATATAGAGAAAAAAATGACTGGATGACAGTGAAAGAACTGCTAAGTGGTGAGCTAGAATGGTAAAGGAATGGTGTGGACATAGATATATTTATGAGCCAAGAAAAGGACAAGCTCAAAGCCACAGCCCAGCTATGAACCACTAAGGAAAAGTAGCACTTAAGTCAGCCAGACCGTCGAGGAGGAACACATGCTGAGGGCTCGACAAGCAGCAGCTGGGGCCTTGTTCAGCCTGGGGAGCCCCAGCCATGACAACACGGCCGTGACTCTCTGTGGCTTGATCACCAAAGACCGAGCAAGATGAGACACAGAGGAGACCTGTCTTTATAGGGGAAGTGGAGAAAGACTCTCAGACCTTTTCCTTTTCTGTAGTCAAAGAGGAACCACTGTGGTACAAAACGTATTGTTCCAAGTGTTAAATTTAAGGGAGTAATGAACTTCTGTTGTGAAAAAATGATAGAACTAGTCTCTTAGCATTGTGGTTGGAAAAGATGCTTGATATGTTTTCGGTTTTCTTAAATTTACCGAGTCTTGTTTTGTGGCTTAGCACAAGATCTGTCCTTTATCCTGCAAACCATTCCATTAGCACTTGCAAAGAATGTGTATTCTGCTGCTTTTGGATGGAAAGCCCTCTATATGTTCATTAAGCCTATTTGATCTAATGTGTCATTTAAGGCCCGTGTTTCCTTATTGATTTTCTGTCTGGCTGATCTGTCCATTGCTGTAAGTGGTGTGTTAGAGTCCTGTACTATTATTGCATTACTGTCAATTTCTCCTTTGTCTGTTAATATTTGCCTTATATTTTGAGATGCTCATACATTGGGTGCATATACAACTGTAACAATGTTAGAATTGTTATATTTTCTTCCTGGATTGATCCCTTGCTCATTATGTAGTGTCCTTCTTTGTCTCTTATAACAGTCTTTTTTATTTTATTTTATTTTATTTATTTATTTATTATTTTTTTTTGCGGTACGCGGGCCTCTCACTGTTGTGGCCTCTCCCGTTGCGGAGCACAGGCTCCGGACGCGCAGGCCCAGCGGCCATGGCTCACGGGCCCAGCCGCTCTGCGGTATGTGGGATCTTCCCGGACCGGGGCACGAACCCATGTCCCCTGCATCAGCAGGAGGACTCTCAACCACTGCGCCACCAGGGAAGCCCAACAGTCTTTATTTTAAAGTCTATTTTATCTGATATAAATATTGCTACTCTGGCTTTTGTTTTGTTTCCCATTGGCATGGAATACCTTTTTCCATCCCCTCACTTTCAGTCTGTATGTGTCTCTAGGTCTGAAGTGAGTCTCTTGTAGGCAGCATATATACGGGTCTTGTTTCTCCATCCATTCAGCCAGCCTACGTCTTTTGGTTGGAGCATTTAGTCCATCACTTACAGTTAAGGTAATTATCAATATGTGTGTTCTTCCTGCCATTTTGTTAATGTTTTGGATTCTTTTTTTTAGGTCTTCCCCCACACCCTTTCCTCTTTTGTTCTCTTCTCATGATTTGATGACTGTCTTTGTGTTATGTTTGGATTCTTTTTTCTTTTTTGTGTGTATATCTATTATAGGTTTTCGGTTTGCTGTTACCAGGAGGCTTTTGTATAGCAGCCTATATATATATAGGTGATTGTTTTAAGTTGCTGATCTCCTAATTTCAAATGCATTTAAAAAACCCTGCTTGTGTACTTTCCTCCCTCACAATTACTATTTTTGATATCATATTTTACATCTAATTGTTTTGTGTACCGCTTAACTGGTTATTGTGGATATAGATGATTTTACTACTTTTGTCTTTTAACCTCCTTGCTAGCTTTGTGTGTGGATGATCTCCTACCTTTACTGTATGTTTGCCTTTTTCATTTTGTAATTTTCTTGTTTCTAGTTATGGCCTTTTTCACCTAGAGGAGTCCCTTTAACATTTGTTGTAAAACTGCTTTTGTGGTGCTGAATTCTTTTAGCTCTTGCTTGTCTGTAAAGCTTTTGATATCTCCATTGAATCTGAATGAGACCTTTTCTGGGTAGAGTATTCTTGGTTGTAGGTTTTTCCCTTTCATCACTTTAAATATATCGTGCCACTCCCTTCTGACCTGCAGAAAAATCAGCTGATAGCCTTATGGGACTTCCCTTGTATGTTATTTGTTGCTTTTCCCTTGCTGCTTTTAATATTCTCTATCTTTAATTTTTGTCATTTTAATTACAGTGTGTCTTGGTATGTTCCTCTTTGGGTTCATCCTGTATGGGACTCTCTGTGCTTCCTGGACTTGGGTGACTATTTCCTTTCCCAGGTTAGGGAAGTTTTCACTTATTATGTCTTCAAATATTTTCCCAGGCTCTTTCCCTCTGTCTTCTCCTTCTGGACCCCTATAATGAGAATATTAGTGCATTTGATGTTGTCCTAGAGGTCTCTTAAACTATCCTAATTTCTTTTCATTCTTTTTTCTTTTTTCTGGTTCAGCAGCAGTGATTTCTGCTACTCTGTCTTCCAGCTCACTGATCCATTCTTCTGTATCATTTAGTCTACTATTGATTCCTTGTAGTGTATTTTTCATTTCAGTTATTGTATTCTTCTCTGTTTGGTTGTTCTTTATATTTTCTAACTCTTTTATTAAAAAATTCGAACTTCTTGCTCTGTGCATCCAGTCTCCTCCAGAGATCTTTGTCTTTACAAGCACTACCCTGAACTCTTTCTTAGGTAGATTGCCGATCTCCATTTCACTTAGTTCTTCTTCTGAGGTTTTATCTTGTTCCTTCATCTGGAACGTGTTCCTCTGCTGCCTCATTTTGTCTAAGTTGTTATTTGTATTTTTATGTATGTGGTAGGTTAGTTATGTTTCTTGGCCTTGGAAAAGTGGCCTTCTGTAGGAGATGTCCTATGTGTCCCAACAGTGCACTCCCACCTTGTCACTCAAGGTATAGGCTCTAGGGGTGCCCCCTAAGAGGACTGTGTCGGCCCTTCTCTCATAAGGGCTGAGTATGTGGGCCATCTGGGAGGCTTGGTTGGTCCCCAGCCTGGTTGGTTCTCAGGCCCTGCCTTGTGTGGATGCTGCTGGCTGCTGTGTAGATGGATCAGGTCATGAGGTGACTGGACTGGTTGAGGAATCCTAGGGGGCCCTGGGGCTAGTGCTGGCTCACTGGTGCGTGGAATCAGGGTACCGAAGACTCCAGGGATGTTGCAGGGTACCGAAGACTCCAGGGATGTTGCGCACCCACTGACAGGTGAACGTAGGTCCTGGCGCTAGTGCTGGATTGCTGGCAGGCAGAGCCAGCTCCTGGAGTCTGGCTTCAGGGCCCAGGGATCCCAGAATTCATTTCAAATCACTGGTGGTGGGGGAGCCAGTTGCTGGCACAGTTGGGTCTGGGGTCCGGGGTGTCCTGAAGCTTGTGCTGGCCTGCTAGTGGGCAGGGCCAGGTCCCAGCTGGTCCCACAGTAGGGTCTGGCGAGCTGTGGGTGGGCTGGATCTGCAGGCTGTGGGATCATAGTTTTGTTGCTTCTGGTGTCTGCCTCCTGGCCAGTGAGTCTGGTCTAGAGACTAGTGCCTGCTTCCTGGAGCAAAGGGTCAGTGCCTGCCCACTGGTGTGTGGAGTTAGGTCTTGGCCCGCTGGTGGGCAGGGCCAAGTCTAGAGGTGTGTCTAGAGTCGGCTGTGGGCTCAGGAAGTCTTTAGGCAGCCTGCTTATGGGTGCGGCTATGCCCCCATCCAGTTGGTTGTTTGGCCTGAGGCATCCCAGCAGTGCTGCCTACAGGCTGTTGGGTGGGACCAGATCTTGGTGCTCATGAGCCAAGATGGCAGCCGCCAACAGCAATGTTCTCGCAATAGAGTGTTCCCAAATAGGTCTGCCACCAGTATTTACGGGCCCGGGGTGATCCGTAGCCACCCCCACCTCTCTGGGAGACTCTCCAAGACCAACACGTAGGTCTGCCCCAGGCTCTTATCAAATTACTGCTTTTTGCCCTGGGTCCTGGTACATGTGAGATTTCGTGTGTGCCCTTTAAGAGTGAAGTCTCTCTTTCCCCCACTCCTGTGGGGCTCCCGAAATTAAGCCCTGCTGGCCTTTAAAAGTCAAATGCTCTGGGGGTCATCTTCCTTGTGTAGGAACTCTGGGCTGGGGAGGCTGACGGGGGCTCAGCACGCTCACTCCTGTGGGAGAACCTCTGCAGTACAATTATTCTCCAGCCTGTGGGTCACCCACCTGGAGTACATGTCTCGTTGTGGCTCCTTCTTTATGTCGTTAGTTGTAGGATATCTTTTCTTGAAGGTTCTGGTCTTTTTCATTGATGGTTGTTCTGCAGATAGTTGTGATGTTGGGGTGCTCGTGAGAGGGGGTGAGCCCAGGGTCTTTCTACTCCATCATCTTGGGCAAACTCCTCTTTTGATTTTTTAATTGGGCTACTAGAAAATGTATAATTACAGACAGAGTGCCCATTGGACAGCACTGCTCTAGACGGTAAACATGGCACCAGCCAGCACTGACTGAGCTGACTGAGCTGAGCATGTGAGACCCTGAACTCTGTGATTAAATATATCATCTCATAAATAATCACAGCCAAGCCTGGAGCTGAGTTACCGTTCACCTTTTACAGGTGAGGAAAGTGAGGCTGAGGGACCTTCATAACTTGCCCAGGGCAGCAGCTAGTAAGTGACCCTGAGTCTGACTCTCCCAGAGCCAATGCTGTTGACAAACATACCACCCGTTCAGCTTACCTGGAGCTTTGTCTTCAGGTGCCCTGCTCGCGTCTGAACACGTGCTTGCATCGGCATCCTGCCGTGGAGCATTTATTCTGTAAGATTCTCTCTGGTAACACACACAAAGGAGGCTGCCTAGCAATGGACCTCTCTCCAGCTGGCAGAAGCCTCACGCAGGAGGCTGGGCTCTGGGCACCGTGTGTGGTGCCCGAGAGGCTCCACGTGTGCCCCTGAAACAGACTCAGGCTTGTGAAATTTCATTTGTGGATTCTCAGGCAAGTTCCTTTATGCAAAACCTTCCCTTTTTCATGAAATGATAAAGCCTTGCTTTGTGCCACCTGCCGTGTCTGCTTCCTCCTCTCCCTTCATTCCTGACCCAGCATGTGACCTCTGCTGCTAGAGTCACTTCTTACCTCAGTCCATTCCTCAGCTGCGTCTGACCCTGTGCGTTGCCTCTCAGAGTCTCTTGTTGGTGTCACAGTCACTTGCTGTCTCCATGACTGCTTCTTTTTCATCTCTGCCTGACCCTGAATACCCGTGTTCCCCAGGGGAGTCTCACTCTACCCCGGTGGTTGGTAACCTTGAGGTGGGATTGGGGGGCCCATAGACTCCGCGGAAAACTTATGAAAAGCTCGGACCAGGAAAATGCACACGGAGGACGCTTCGTGTAGAGTTTCCCAATGTTCACAGACTCCCTGAGGCTCATTCACAGACTCAGAGACTAGGTTAAGGTTAGGGTCTCTATTCTCTCCCTGGGGCATCTCTTCTGCTTTTATGCCAGACTCGCTCACCCGTATTTCGAAGCCAGACCTTTCACCTGAGCTTTGGTTTCCATGTCAGTTACCCAATGAGGATCTCCGCTCGGAAGACCCTTAGGCCCTGAACACTTGATGCAAAACCGAGTTCATCAGCATCACCACGGTTCTGCGCACCCCCAGGCCTGGTCCTGCCTCTCAATCTCCACCATGATCTGTGGCCCTGAGTCACCAAAGCCAGAAACCCGGGAGTCCCCTGGTTACTCCTGACCTCACTGCACCCCATCTGCCCCATCCCAGGGAGGTTTTCCCCACCAGCCTGCTTGTCTATTCGTGTGTGCCAGCCAGAAGCCTTGTATTTATGTTGTTTCATGTAATCCTTGCAAGAATCCAGGGAGGTGAACGTTGCCCCCCTTATTCTTACAAATAAGGAAACAAACTTGGAGAAGGTAACTTGTGTGGGTCACCGGTGGAGTCAGGGTTTGAACTCAGGTCCAGATCTACTCCAGGTCTGTTCTGAGCCACTGGTCCCAGCCCTGTCTGTGCCCCTCACTCTGGGCCGGATAGTGTAACGGACTTGATGCCTTATGCGTTGAGCACCGGATGCAGATGCTCACTGGCTGCCCTTCCCTTTCACCTCCACGAGCTGTGGACTCAGCGGGCCTCCCTCCTGGCTCACCTTCTCACTTGTCTGTGCCACCACCTGCTTCCCTGGACCGTGGTGCCACGCACATTCTCCAACTTCCTTCCTGTCCTTTTGTCTCTATAGTAAGCATACATATTTTTGAAGTTTTAAAAGACGGGCCTGTGTTAGTAACTGCAGGGTTATTACCCAGGTGAACTTCAGGAAGTGCCTGTAGGACTGGGCCTTGTTCTTCACTAAGTGCACATGAGGCTGCAGCCGTCCAGCTCTGCGGGGCCGCGAGGGCACATGACAGTGACCCCACACCCCGCTTGCTCAGCAGAGCCTTGCGCGTCCTTCATTTCCCGCCATTCCTGTTGCTGGGTTTCCTTTTTTTCTCTCAAAAGTATTTCCGTTTGGACAATGCGTCAGAGGTGGCTCTAAACACAGGTTTTACCATCTCACAGCCGAGTTTTGAATTCTGGTTCCAGTTTCACCACCTCTGTGATCTTGGGCAAGTTACCCTCCCCAAGCCTCAACTTCCTTGTGGTCAAGTAGGGTTCGTAACAGCCTCGGTGGTGCTCTAAGTATTTCAAGGCAGACCTGGCACGGGCATCAGTCAGAAGGGACATGGCCATAGCACCCGAGTCCCGGAGGCCCCGCCGGCCAGGCATTCATTCACCCTTTGGTTTCTGGGTTGGAGGTGGGTGACCTAGAGGAGCGGCCAGAGTGGTGGGAGAGTCCTGGGATGTTGTGAGCTCAGGGGCATATGGACACGGCAGCCTGGGGTTGGTAGGAGCCCTGCTTCCATCAGCCCTGGTGTAGTTCATGCGTGATGCGTTAGGGGCCCTGGTTCTGTTGCTCTTCTGACTTCTGTTCTCCAAGTCCGTGGTCTTCTCTCAGTGGGGGTAGAGCATGCGATTCTCCCTCTCTCCATCCCTCTCCTTCTCATGCGCATCTGCTACTGTGCTCGTCCCTCCAAGTGGATCAGTCGGAGTGGAGACCAGGTGCTGCCTCTGAGGCACAGTCATAGCCCCAGGGGTCGCGTTGACCTCAGTGGAGGAGACGACCCCGCTGACACCTCCGGGCGCTGCCTCCTGCCCCCTGCGGGCCCAACACGCACTGCATGAGCGGCGTCACCCTCCCCCGTCAGAGTGGAATGGACCTGGCCATGGCCTTGCCAAGGACATGCGTGACCCATCACTGTTTTTGTGTGACATTCTACAGCACTGCCTCTTGAGGCCCTAAGAGCAAACTTGAGAGCACTGCAGCATAGAAACATGAGTCGAAGACTGGGAAACATGCTCATAATTCAATGGAGGCGCTGTAACAGGTCCCTCTCTCACTGTCCTCTGAGTTGAAGTCAACAGGAGGCCCAGGACACCTGGAGAGCATTAAGTCAGGGCAAGTTGCAGTGCCTGCCCTGTTAACACCCCGTATGCTTGTACCTTTACCTTAAGGAGGCACACTGGGACCTGAACGTGGTTCCATGCAGCCAGGTTTCAACTCTAAGCAGCCGAGCTTTTCTCTCTCCTCAGAAGCACCCTCTTTCCCTGCTCTCTCCTGTCCCTGTGTTCCCATCCCCAGCCTCGTTCCGGGCGTCCGTACTCCTTCCCCTCCCACAACCCAGTGGAAGCGTCCACGTTCCCCTGAGCTCCTGGGCTGCTCTGTCCTGCCCGCGGGCGCAGCGGGTTGTGGCAGGAGCTCAGTGACGCCTGCTGAGCCCCGCCGAACCCTCTTTGCTCCTCCCCTGGTAACTTGTGCCCAGTCCTTTGTGTCCCCGTGCAGCCTGCCCCGTCTGTCTGAAGTGACCGTCTCTGAGGTCGGAACCTCTCCTGTCCTGGAGGCAAGGCATCCTCCCTACTCTCCTTCCAGTTATTTAGGAGTCAGAATTCCCTCTCCCTCTTTTTCCTTTTGAATCAGGACTCTCCTTCCCCTGTCTTTCTTTTCTTCTGTGTCCTGACAAAGCACATGCTTTTCCGAGGGTATCTCCTGGGTTTCATTCACCGGGCCAGCGACGTCCACGATGGCATCTGTAAAGTAATCCCCACATTCACACTGTGCATCCCGACCTCACTCTAAACTACAATTCCATGTTTCAGGTATGTGCTCAACCTTGCCATCTGGGTTTCTAGTAAACTTGAAAATAGTTTATCCTTCGTTTCCCAAAACGTTCACTACCTAACTCCTCAAACACACGTATTTTTTTCTTTTCTTTTTTTTTTTTTTTTTTTTTTTTGCGGTACGCGGGCCTCTCACTGTTGTGGCCTCTCCCGCTGCGGAGCACAGGCTCCGGACGCGCAGGCTCAGCGGCCATGGCTCACGGGCCCAGCCGCTCCGCGGCATGTGGGATCTTCCCGGACCGGGGCACGAACCCGCGTCCCCTGCATTGGCAGGCGGACTTTCAACCACTGCGCCACCAAGGAAGCCCCCACATGTATTGCCTTGACGTCACTGTTTATCATCCCACGTCCTCAAACCTTCGGCCTCATCTTTGAGTCCTTCCTTGCCTCGGCCACCCAGACGCCATCGCCCCGTTGGAGGCCGTCTTCCCCTCGCGCAGGCCTGGCCGGCCTCACCCCTCTTCTCTCCACCCTTTGTCTCCTGCAGCATCATTGTACACCCGCTGCACACCGCCTGGTCCAGGTCCTTCCTGCGTGCAGACGCGCTGCAGGGCTTCCTGGTCCTGGCACCACCTGCACAGAGACTGTCCTGGACTCTTTATAATTGAAGTCGAGGTGATATACAATACTGCGTTAGTTTTAGGTGTACAACACAGGGTTTGGTTTTGGGGTTTTTTGGCAGATTAGATTTGGTTATAGATTATTATAAGATATTGAATATAATTATACAGTAGGTATAATTATACAGTACAATAATTATACAGTGCTATATGGTAGGTCCTTGTTTGTTTATTTTATGTATCTGTTACGTAGTTTGTATCTGTTAATCCCATACTCCTAATTTATCCCTCTCCCCTTTAACCATAAGTTTGTTTTCTATGTCTGTGAGTCTGTTTCTGATATGGATTCATTTTATGGATTCATTTTAGATTCCACATATAAGCGATATTATATAGTATTTGTCTTTCTTTGTGTGACTTACTTCATTTAGTATAATATTCTCTAGGTCCATCCATGTTGCTGCAAATGGCAATATTTCATTCCTTTTTATGGCTGAGTAATATTCCAGCGTGTGTGTGTGTGCGTGTGTGTGTGTGTGTATCACATCTTCTTAAGCCATTCATCTGTTGATGGACACTTGGGTTGTTTCCATGTCTTGGCTATTTTAAATCATGCTGCTATGAACATTGGGGTGCATGTAGCTTTTTGAATTAGAGTTTTCTCCAGATATATGCCCAGGTGTGGGATTGCTGGATCATATGGTAGCTCTATTTTTAGTTTTTTAAGGAACCTCCATACGGTTCTCCATAGTAGATGCACCAATTTACATTCCCACCAACAGTGTAAGAGGGTTCCCTTTTTCTCCACACCCTCTTTAGCACTTATTATTTGTGGACTTTTTGATGACGGCCATTCTGACTGGTGTGAGTTGGTAGCTCATTGTGGTTGATTTGCATTTCTCTAATAGTTAGCAAAGTTGAGCATCTCTTCATGTGCCTCTTGACCATCTGTATGCTTTCTTTAGAAAAAACATCTGTTTAGGTTTTCTGCTCCTTTTTTGATTGTTGGGTTGTTTATTTTTTTGATATTGAGTTCTATGAGCTGTCTGTATATTTTGAATATTAACCCCTTGTTGTTTGTATCATTTGCAAATATTTTCTCCCATTCCATAGGTTGTTTTTTCATTTTGTTGATAGTTTCCTTTACTGTGCAAAAGCTTATACATTTGGTTAGGTCCCATTTATTTATTTTTTGCTTTTATTTCTTTTGCCTTGGGAGGCTGACCTAAGAAAACATTGGTACAATTTATGTCAGAGGAGGTTTTGCCTATGTTCTCTTCTAGGAGTTTTATGGTGTCGTGTCTTACAGGTGTGGACTCTTGCTTGGTCACTCAGACCGAGAACATGGAGCTAATGCTTTTTGAGCACTCGTCATGTGACAGGCCTGTGAGTTCAGACTCATTACCTCTGTTTTATCAAAGAGGGAGCTCTGGCTCGGAGAAATATTGTGATGTATACATGGTCACGTAAAGAGTTGGTAGAAGCACTGGGATTTTAGTACCACTTTCTGGCTTTATGCAACACAGGGCCTACATTTAAACCCTTCAGCCTGGTGTCTGGGACCTGTGCCAGGCGGCCAGCTGCTCCCCCTGCATGATCCTCAGCCCACGGCCAGGTGGCTTCTAAAGCCTGTCGGCTCTGGCGGAGACCCTTGTTCCCCATGGCCCCGTGTTGATTCCCTTCTCTGATCTTGGTCATGCTGTTCCTTGTGTCCAGCACCAAACCCACCCCTGTTCTCTGTCCAGATTCCATATCCGTCCCCCCACACTGAACACAAAGGACTTCTTATTTCTTCCCTGTCCTTCTGAAGCATCCTCCGTCCTCCGAATCCTCGATGGATTAAATCTCTCGTGGTTACAGTGTATGTCCCCGGCCCTCCACACGTCCCGCAGCACTTCAACACCCCTCCCCAGTTACTGCGACTTTTCTAGGTAACTAGTTCAGCACCTGCCTCCCCCAGCTAGAAGGAGGGACTGGTCTGTCTTGTTTCTAAGTGTTCACGCGTGTCTACCTGGCACATAGCAGATACGTAGTGAAGTCCATTAAGTCAGTGACCTCCCACCCTACTCTTTCTCTCCCAGGCTCTGGGTGACCTGCAGGAGGAGGTTTCACCCCACATCTCCGCAGCACCCAACTCTGCATCCTGCCAGCGTTAGGAACGCAGTAGGGTTTTGTGGGAGGAGCTACACAGAGGCCCTGCTAGCCCCCCTGTCTTGGTACGAAGCAGAGGGCACCAGGCCGACCCTCACCTTACTGGAATGGTTCCCCCTCCCTGGGTTCAGGGAGCTGTGTGGGCCCCCTGGAGGACCCCAGTGTCTTCGGAGCAGAGAGCCCTGTCAGGGCCGCTACATCTGACACGTCCTATCTGATCCCTTCTCCTCCTGCCCCAAAGCCTCTGCCTCTACCGTCACCTCCCCTCCTTCAGAGGCGTCAGCGCTCGGTCCCCTCCTTTGCTGCCCGTCCCTTTCCTTTCTGAGGCCCTCCTGTGTTCACAGGGTCTCTGGGATTTCGGTCCCCCCAGAGCAGGGCCCTCCCCGCCGAGAGTCATGCCCCCGCCCGTCCCCCGCCCATGCCCACTGTGCTCTCGGGGGGACACGGCTCGGGGGGCAGCGTGGGTCGCTCTCCTGAGCAGGGCTGTGGGGACCCCTGGTCCCCTCCTGCGTCCCCTGGCTCTTGGCCTCTCTCCTCTGCGGGCACCTTCCTCCTGCTGCCCAAACTGGCGGTTAGACGGTTCCTTAGGTGAAGGTTGAGAGGTGGGCCTAGTGAAAATATTCTTAGCTGCCCTAGAGAGGTAATAAAGGGGTTCTGTGAGGTCTGCCAGCTTTCCACGGTTAATGAATCCGCGGGCATTTCCTCAAAAGAGCCAGAGCTGGCTGGGCCTCCCCCGGCCCCCAACCCCCAGGGCTCACCTGGGACTGACCCTCCCTCACACCTGCTCCACCTGTGAGCACAGAGTGTTTGGCTCCTGTTGTGAAGACTGTGACCCTGCCCCCCCCGCATATATCCTCTTTAGAGCACTATCCCCAGAACATCTCTGTGGCCCTGAGGAAGGTGGAAGGTGCCCAAAGAAAGAGCAAGCCTGGCCTTGAGCAGCTGCTTTTTTAATATGTCCTAAGGCAACAGCAGGACGTGAGTCCACAGCGCGTTGGACAGAGTTGCTTTCACTGGAAACCGTCCTCTACTTCCTGTGACATGGCCACGGCCCGGCCTGCATGCCAGCAGCTGCCCATGTCACACACTCAACACCACTGGCTAGTGTGGGTCCTCGGGCCCAGGCATCTTGACCAGCCGTGGACCATGATAGCCCTGGTGAGTCCCCTCTGGGGCCTTCAGGTTTAGGACTGTCCACCCCGTCTCCTGGGAATGGTCCACCGTCCCAGGTTTCAGGGAACATGACCTGTGTGGCCGCATCTGAGGAGCAGGAACTAGAGAGAATGTAACACAACCCCTGCTGGGAGCAGGCGTGAGCTCGGTTATTCAAGTAGCTTCCCTGCGTCTCACACTTCGGGCGTGTCATCTCTCAGGGGCTGGCCCGAGTCTCTGAGCTGGCACATCCGTCTGTCAACAGCGCAGAGGGACGGTGGCGCCAGCCTCTCCTGTGAGCCCGTCACGTGTGTCCGACACCTGGGGACCTGCCTGCGCGGCTGTCGCCGCCTCCCCACAGCCATCCTCCTGAGTAGATGTTAGCATTCCCATTTTGCAGATAAGAAAATTGAGGCTTAGGGAGATTAAATAATTTGTCCAAGTCACACAGCTAAGTGGCAGGGCTAGGATTTAGACTAAAGCCGGTCTGACTCTCAAGTGTTTGCCTTGTGCTCAGCAATGAAACCTAGAAATGTAGTGGACACCCCAAGCCCTGGAGCAGCCGGGTTGCAGGGAGGTTCTTAGGCTGTAGATGTTCTGGTGCCTGATGCTGCTTTGTTACCCTAAAGATAATTCAGACAACGCCTGCTTTCTTCCCATCTTGCGCCTTCACTTAGAAAAGGGGCACCACATTCATCATATTTTCAAACAAACGTGCTGCAGCCACTGCCGCCGCCCTGGGAATGCTGCTCATTCTGAGTAGGTTGGACGGGCTTTGCCTCATCTGACTTGCAAATACTTTAATGATGGAAAACATCCTAACCCGTGGCTAAAGATACTTGTTCATCCAAATTCTGTTTTGCCTGCAGACAACGGCAAATCGGTTCATTGGAAACTGGGAGCCGACGAGGAAGTCTGGGTGTGGGTGATGGGTGAGCACCACCTCGATAAACCCTACGACGCGCTCTGTGATGAGATCCTTGCCCAGAGGGCACGGCTGAAGGCGGGGCAGGACGTGCGGGAGCTCAGGTACGAACCCGCAGGCCCGTGAGGGACTGGCCAGGCGCCACACAACAGGGCTGCGAGGCCTCTCGCTCTCAGACCCGGTGGGGGGCCAGGTGGGACTTGAGGACGCACAGTGACTCCCAGTTTCTGGAACGTTCCTTCAGACTTCCCTTCATTTTCACAGCGCCACCGTGTCGGCCGTTTCGCTTTCCCGCTTGGGCGTGGAGGTGGTTCCCCCGTGACCCCGGGCTTCCCTAGCCTCGCGCTGGAACAGTGCAGCTGTGGGAGGGGGTGAGGCGCGGGGACCCTTCGGGTTTCAGGCTCCGGGGGCCCTGGAGGAAGCGGGCCCGAGGCTGCTTGTCTGTGCTGGGTGCTGGGAGCTCGGGGATGGGCCAGGAGCTTGCAGTCCAGGAGGAGAAACAGGCAGACACACAGGCTGTGGTGTGCGCTGGGACTAAGGCCGGGCAGAGGGTTCCCCGGGCCCATCGTCCTGATCCACGGCGGTGAACCTTGAAAGGTAAGTCGTTTTCCAGCTACAGAAGGTCAGGCAGGACAATGCAGGCAGAGGGTTCATCAGGACCGCTCGATGGCGCATGTATGGCGCTTTGGGTGATGGTGAGTCCTTTTGCCTGTTTGGGGTGCACAGCGGTGACGGGGGCCGTGCTCTGAAGCGCCTGGAAGGCCAGGTTTAGGAGTTGGGACCTTATTCTGTGACAGTGAGGAGGTGGTGAACGAGGAGGCGACATAATCAACTGCAGAGACAGGAAGGTAGCTTGGGTGGGAGCAGTGAGGCAGGGGATGGGTCCCCTGTGCTGGGCGCCAGGGTGGCCTCTGCGAAGTGTTGGCAGCCCCGTGCGAGCGGGGAAATAGGAACAGACACGTGGGCCTCTCTTCCGTGCCGCAGTCCTGTGACTTGACAGCCGTAAGTGGGCACACGGAGAGAAAGGGACTCTTTGCTGCTGAAGACGCAAAAGCCGTGTACTCTGGCTGTTTAGCCTCTGAACCAGGAGCCGGGCAGACCTGGGTTTCAGTCCTGGCTGCTGCAAGGCCTCGGATGAGTGATACCATTATTTTGAGCCTCTTACAGCAAAGCAAGGATAACAGCGCCTTCCTCGCTGGGTTCTTATGAGGATTAAGTTAATGTCTTTAAATACCTAGCAAAGGGCTCAGCCTACCATCAGCGCTCAGTAAATGGTACCCGTTAGTGGTTTCCACGTAATTTGAATGCAGACCTCTACTTTGGGAAAGCTGTCTTTGTTGAAGACTGTTTTTGATAATTCCACATTTGTTTCTCTTCAGAAAAACTCAGTCCAGAGAATTCACCAGCACCTTGAAACCAAAGTCACACTCCTCCGATGTGCGGGCACCAGGCGACCGGGAGCCTCGGAGCGTGTGTGAGAAGGCGGCGGAAGAGGGGGGACACGGGCGCGGCCGTGGGCCAGCTTCACCCCGAGAAGAGGAGAAAACGCCCGTGAGTCTTTCCTGTCTGTAACTGTGCGGAATTTCGTGGCGGGGGAGATGAAGGTATTGGGGCCACTGAGCGTCAGGATCCTAAACTGGCTTTTCTGGGACAAATCCCTCCCAGCCTGAAGGCCCTGCTGTTGTCCCTTGTTGGGAGATTCGGGGGGTTGGCCCACCTGCTTTTTCGCAAACAGTATAAGGCACCCTTTTCCACGGGAGAAGGTGTGAGGAATGAACTCTAGATATAAAACTGTGCATTTTAAGACATTCCCGGGGTGATTTTTCCGTGTTGTGTGCCTTCTCTAATGGCTCGGCAGACTCTTTCTTGAAGGGCCAGGTGGTGGACCATGGAGCTTCTGGGCCCTGCGGCCTCTGTCGCAGGTGTGCACAGGCTGTGGCCACTTTACTCACCAGGACGGTGGGGGCCGGGTCTGGTGCTCGGGCTGCCGTTTGCTGGGCCTGCCTGTAACACGGGCACCTCTGGGACCTAGATATGTCCCAGTGGGTCTCCCCTTTTGTTGAGGACAAAGCATCAGTGTCTCTTGGCTTCGTAGGTTCTGCCTGGGATTGTGGAACAGCTGTTGCCTCAACGCAACAGCATTCTAAACTCAGAACTAGGATGACTTCTCTTAGGTCAGGTGGTTTAAAAAGCTCCAGCGTCATGTGCGGCTTGGATTAGGGTTTGGACGAATAGTGAAACTATATGGTGAAGTGTTTCTTCTGCCGACAATTTAATTACCCTGAGAACTAACAGGGGCTTTGCAGCTGTGTGGCTTCCGTTAGGTCTCTGGCTCTATGACGCCGTGTGTGGTCTTTACCTCTTGGAGGCTGTTAAGTAGGAGGTACGTTGAGGAGAAGATCCCAAGATTGATTGATTTACTCACACCATGAACAAGTCCCCGTTATGTGCTAGGCTTGAGATGACAACGCAGGCGTGAAAATAGAATCACTGCTGTCATGAATTTCGTAGTTGAGGAAGCAGGGGAAGACTTCACATAAAATGTCATTTCAAACGATGGCAGTGCTCCAGGACTGGGGTATGTTTCTGTGCCTCTCTCACCCCAGGACGTGAGCATTACCGGGGTGTGCATAATGGCTTTGCAGGGGACTCAGAGCTGGAGGTGACCACAGAGGCTGCCTGGGGCTGGAGGTTCCAGCAAAGGGACAGTTGGGCAGGGCTGTGTGGCTGGAATGCAGAGGGAATGACAGAGTGAGGGGCTGGGCAAAGCCAGACAGGACAGGGTCTTGGGGGCGACTTACGTGTTCTGACCCTTTGTGCGAGAACAGCTGGAAATTGTCAGTGAGTTTTGAGCAAGGGGCTGACCTAAGCAGATTCATATTTTGAAAGGAACTGATCGGGCATCCCAGTGGGCAGGGGAGTGAGGTTTCTAGCACAGCCCAGGTTTCCAAGGTTGGATGCCTGGGGGTGTGGGCGTGTCATCAGCATAAACAGGAACGAACTGCTGGAGCAGTTGCTGGTTTTAAAGAAGATGAATCTGGTTTAGAAACATCAAGGAGTTCTCATGCTCCTCCAGGTGGAGATGTAAGTTGATTTTATACAAAAGAATAAAACACACACAATTTGACTTAGCGTTCACAAAGCTTTTCCTCATGGATTCAGTTCATTTTACAGCACAATGCAAGTATGATTTCTTTTGTACAGATGAACAAACTAATGCCCAAAGAGAGATTGATTTGCCCCCCATATCTCAGAAAGTCCTCATTTTTGTATATCTACTTGAACTTCCACTCCCATCATAACTTTGATGTACTTAAAACAGATTCATTGTCTTCTCCAGATCTGCTCCTTGGACAAGAACTCTAGTGAGAAACCAAGGCAGGAGCTTTGGAAGTCACCCAGTACATGTTTCCAAATGCAATCCAGGCTTGTGCTGTAAAGATTTCTGTGTTTCGGCCATAATTTAACCATAGTATCTAGAAGGATATTGTCATGTCTTTAAAATTGCATTGTCTACACAAGGCCTAAAGTTTATTATAAAAGGAAAAGTCATCAAGCCATTTTTATTGATGTTAGTGATCATAATGCTTATCTGAATAACCATGGGAGGATTTAAAGAGCCATCAATTTTCCAGAATTATAAAAAGTATTCAAGGAAAATCAGCTATAGATTTACTAAAATAAAATGGTCTTGTTGGACTTGTAATGAATTTCCACATGACAGATCATCACCAGAAAATGTGCCCCATATGCTCAGAAAGTTCTCCAGACCTGAATCTGAAAGCACTCCTTGCTGGTCTGATCTAAAATCTCTGAAGGGCTATGAAGAAGAGATAAAAGTTAAATTCAACCCAAATGTTGATGTGCCTTCAGCACCATGGAAGGTCTTGTGTAAGAGTCAGTCACTCATAGGAAGTGGTGCTTCTTAGTTAATGCTTTAACTGGGGTATAAGTGTGGACTGGGTTTCTGCATTTGTATCAGCCAGTGTGTCTTCAGCTCTGCTCTGATTATCTTGTGAATGGAGGAGAACATGTAGTCAGGGACCCCTTTGGGCCTGTGTAGGACTTGGGGGCCAATCCCACAGTTATTCCTTCATTATCCTTCCTCTTTACCCACTCATATTTTGAATAAGATGAAATCAGCTTAAAAGAATGCCAAGGCCAGCTTCAAGAGGAGAAAACAGCACATCCTAAGAGCATAGCCAGGAGCCTGGGATAGTCTTTGGTGAAAAGGCAGATGTGCTTTCGTGCGGGTAACCGGGGTGATCGCTGTGAGGGGGAGGAATCTGACACTTCACGCGCACGCATCCCTGGACAGTTGCCAAATGACTTAGATGCGCCGTCTCACTCCATCCTCACAGCAGCCGTCGGAGGCGTGAAACAGGGTCTGTTCTCCGAGGGGAGGAAGCAAGAGCAGTGGCTTGTGCAGAGCCTGTGTTAGAGGAAGAGCTGGGCCATCTCGTCTGCCCCAGGGATGCTATCATGGCTGCATTGTCACCATCACACTGCTGGCAAGAGAGGTTTTGTTTTTGTGCCCCCAAAGCAGGAGTGCTTTAGACCCAGATGTTGTTGGCTTTCAAATTAAACAGTAGACTTTTTTTCTGTAAGAAAACATGGAAAAAGAGAAAGAGGAGAGCGGAGAAACAGACGCAATGAGATCTAACTGCCTGGACACCTGCCAGGGCGGATCTACGGCAGCGTCCCCAGAGCTCGCGATGTGGCCCTGCCGCTGCCTCGGCCAGATTCTCAGAGTTGCGTTTGCCCTGCGCGTGGCAGCACTGAGTCTGTGAGGCAGGGTTTCTCACGTGGGCTAGTGGACAAACCTCAGAACTTTTAGAGCCTCTGTCTTCTCACCTGTAAAAACTGGGAATTAAAAATGCCTGCCTTGTTTTATCTCGTGGTTTATTTTGTAAAAATTACATGAGATAATATATTTGGAAATGCTTGGAAAACTGCAAATCCCACTACAACTCCAAGGGGTTATCTTAGCCAGAAACACGCGAAGCCTTGCCTGGTCTGCGTGACAGTGGCCTACACCCGGCCTGCCCTGCGAGCACCCTGCACGGTGAGGCCGACTGAGGTGAATCGGTCCTTCCGTGAGCTAAGGCTTGTCGGGGGCTCCATACGTGTAGTGATAGGTGTTACGGGGCCATAAGGGAGGCACCCGACTGGGTCTTGGTGTCTCAGGACTTGGGAGAAAGAAGGGACACCCCCTGGAAAGCACTGCACCCAGTGAGGCAGGACAGAGTCAAGTTCCTGGTGGGGAGGGCGGGGCTGGCCGGGCGAAGGAGGGGCTGGCCTGGGGAGGGCGGGGCTTCCCAGGGAGGGCGGGGCTGGCCGGGGGAGGGCGGGGCTGGCCGGGGGAGGGTGGGGCTTTCCCGGGGGTGGGGCTTACCAGGGAGGGCGGGGCTGGCCTGGGGAGGGTGGGGCTGGCCAGGGAGGGCGGGACTGGCCGAGGGAGGCCTGGGGGCCAGCAGGGTGTCAGTGGAAAGTGAGTGAAAGCACCTTGAGCCGGTCCAGGGAGGGAGCGGCCTGACCCAGGCAGGGCTTGGCTGGGACGCGGGGAAGGCGCTTTGGGAGGGTGTCTAGAGGCTGTATCATAGGGGAGGAATCAGGCTTGTCCTGTTTAGTTTTGTGTTGCTGCCGTAGCAAATTACTATGAACTTAATACCCACTTGTTATCTCATAGCCCCCAGGTCAGAAATCTGACATGGCTTGGCTGGGTCTTCCATTCTCACGAGGCAGAAATCGAGGTGTTGGCTGAGAAGGGATCTTATCTGGAAGCTTCGGGAAAGAATTGTTTCCATGCTTATTCAGGTCATTGGCGAATGAGCCACCTTGAGCCTTATCAGCCTGGGGACAGTCCTGGGGCTGCCTGCCTGCCTTCTCGTGCCGCCAGTGTGGCCCCTCCCGCAGAGGCAGGTGGAGTCTCTCTCTCCTGCTTAGAATTTAGAGAGATGCTAAGATTCTAGACTTGACCTTCTGCTGCATCTCTCGGACTCCTGCTGGAGAAAGTTCTCTGCTTTTAAGGGCTTATGTGATTAGTTGAGGCCAATAGAACAATCCAGGAAAGTCTCCCTATTTTAAGGTCTGTAGCTTATAATGAATACCTGCAAACTTCCTGTGTAACATAACACAGACACAGGTTCTGGGGGATGAGGGTGTAGACATTTGGAGGCTACTCTACCTGCCACACCCTGTAGGCGGTGGACTCAGCACCACTGGCCTGCCCTCCCTTATCCAAACCCCTGGGCCAGATGTATTTCAGATTTCAGATTTTTTCAGGTTTTATAAAAGAAATGCTGTGTATATACTGTATAATATACAGCATCCCCAGCAGGGTTTGGTTACACTTTGCAATCAGTTACTGTAAATATTGTAAATGATCTCATGTTAGTCCAAGTCAGATTTTCCCCTCAATATGAGTTATGTACATTCAGAGCTTGTTGGATTTCAGAATTGTTAATAAGGGATTGTGGACTTATGGTAGGTTTTTGCTCTGTGGTAACATAATGAGAGCAAGCATGGTAAGCGTAGTCAGAAGAACTGGGCTTTCATTCTCACTCTGTGTCTGCAGGATTTCCTTTTTTCTTATCTATAAAATGAGAGGCTTTTAAAAGGTATGTAGACACAAAGCATAAGACCTCTTACACACCTACACCTGGGTAGACATCACTAATGGATCGCAGCTCTCCTTCCCCCGACCCAGGGCACGGTGCGCCCTCGCGTATGTCTCCGTGCTCAGTCCCGGGAGCAAGCGCTAGAGATGGAATCTATTTGCTGAGATGACTCCTCCTAGCCTTCCAGCTGTAAATGAAGGTGATCCTAAACAACACCCATGCCTGTGTGGCCTGAAGGCGAATATTTTCTCATGTCTTTATGGCTGTTAAGGAGGGTTTCCATGCAGCTTCACTGGAAAAATCACATCACCAGGGCTGGACTTTCACATCCAAGCAGGAATTAGGCAGGGGTGTGAGGTCCAGGCCCAGCAGTACAGGGCCGAGGTTAACCAGCCCCATTTCCGGAAATAAAGTGCATATCATGTCCTCCTTAGTCAATTGGCTATAGCCTGTCCTCAGCTTTTCACCACAGCCCTCCACCCCCAGATTGGAAACTATACCTCTTGACCCACCTGGGTCTACTTAATCTTCTCACATATAAAAAATTGTAGAGACCTGTACCCTTCCCTCCATGGAACCAGAACAGTAAACAGCCCAATCTTTTTATTTATTTATTTATTTATGTATTTTTGCAATACACGGGCCTCTCACCGTTGTGGCCTCTCCCGTTGCGGAGCACGGGCTCTGGACGCGCAGGCTCAGCGGCCATGGCTCACGGGCCTAGCCGCGCCGCGGTATGTGGGATCTTCCCAGACCGGGGCATGAACCCGTGTCCCCTGCATCGGCAGGCAGACTCTCAACCACTGCGTCACCAGGGAAGCCCCAGCCCTATCTTTAGGTTTGCATTTGGATTATTTTATACCAATGTAACAATGATTTATATCTTCATTGGCAGATGGCTTCATCCAAGGAGATCTTTTCTAGTGAAAGATTTGTCCCAATTCTAAGGGTAGAGAATTTCTGCTTAACCCTTAGATCCACAAGAAGCAAACCTGGGGGATTTGAGAAGAGTTATTTGATGCCTGCCTCAGGGTTTGGAAAACTTGGGGTCCAGTCTCAGCATCTTTTTACACACTGAGGATAATCTTTACAAAATATTTCTTATATATTTATGTTCACTTAAAATTTTCATTTTAACAAATGGATAACCAAAAGTAAGACTGCCCCGTTAAGCACCAGATACCTTGAAACAGTGCAGCTGACATAGAATACCTCTAGTCTGGGAATGGAGGTTTCCATCCTTAGAAGCAGCTCTGTGACCGGCGGCCCCATCCTACCGGAATCAGTTCCCTCTATACAATAGGGATTAATTTAGCAATATTGTTTCTTTACAAAGGAAGCTGAAAAAAATTTATGAGGTTGCTTGCCTAGTATCATCTGATGGAAACAGCAGGCATTGCCCCTGAAGTCCTTCAGTTATGAGGTGCTATTCTTACCACGAGCCCGGGCTGGGTCCTTTTCATTTTTCAGAGGAGGAGGTGGAGGCAGGGGGAGGCTGGTGCAATCTGAGGAGACAGAAATGATCCCTAGATTAGAGCTGCCTGCATGGCTTCTTTTCTGGAAGCTGTTGCCCTCTACAGAATACCTGCCCTTTCCTTGTTTTGGGCAGCTGTGGTAGCACTTGGGAGGCTCAGAAATGATGTTCTGCTTCATATCTAGTGAGAGTGTTCTGGTTCTCAGTGGATCACAGCAAACAGGGTTGCCTGGGAGCCTGTCCCTGAATGGGAGGTGATGGTAAATGTGAGAATTTAGCTGTCACCCAGCCATGTTCTGAGACATGCAGGTTGGGAAGCAGAGGCCATTCCCAGGCAGAGACAAGTCTGATGAGAGTTAATAAGAGCCAGAGAAGAGGACAGACGAGGCACTGTGTGAGCAGGCGCCCCTCCCTGGGGGAGTCTGGGTAAGAACTAGGAGTCCCCCTCTGCTGAGCAGAGATCCTTAGGGACCCTTGGCGTGGACAGCGCTCCAAAAGCAGTCAGTGTTTAACCCCTTCCCGCAGGAGAATTTGGGAGGGAAAAGAACAGGTTTGAGGGTGCTGGGTGGGATGCTAATTAAAAGATAAGCCCTTGGGCTTCCCTGGTGGCGCAGTGGTTGAGAGTCCACCTGCCGATGCAGGGGACGCAGGTTCGTGCCCCGGTCCGGGAAGATCCCACATGCCGCGGAGCGGCTGGGCCCGTGAGCCATGGCCGCTGAGCCTGCGCGTCCGGAGCCTGTGCTCCGCAACGGGAGAGGCCACAACAGTGAGAGGCCCGCATATCGCAAAAAAAAAAAAGAAAAAAGATAAGCCCTTGTGTGTCTCTGTGTCAGGTGATTTGTAGGCTGGGGACTCATTCTTCAGTAGACTGACTGTCCTTGCCCCAAAGGGGACCTTGGATAAAACTATCTGCTCACTTTTAGATTTTTATTTCCAGAGAATTACTTGTTTTTAACAGAAATGGCCTTCAAAGTGGACCACATTGCAAACCAGGAGATTAAAAAAAAACTAGAACACAAACATTTGGAATTCAGAGCATTCAAAAAAACCCAAAAAAGACCTTGAAGCTAGCAGATTAAAAACCCTTGAGCAAGAGTCTTCTCCGTCATACATAGTATCTTCTTTAACCAAATGGAGCTAGAGATGAGACCTCTCACCTCTCCACCTCTACCGTGCACACACACACACACACACACACACACACACACACACACACACACACCTCCCACACTGCCCCGAGGCTCTGGCACCTGCTTTTACATCTGTCATTTCACTATAACAACTGAGAACAAAAAACATGCCACTGAAATGTGCACTTTAATCGTAAAGTTGACACTGAAACTGTGGTAGTGTTCAGTTGTGTTTTTAGGTGTTACTCTAACTCGTAGCGTTATGTTCCCTTCGGTAGAGAGCAGTGAAGGAGCACCTGGATAATGATTTTCAGACACAGTGGAAGGCTTCCACTTAGGTTTTCCTTCCTCCTCACCTCCTTCATCCCTTCCAGACTGAAGCTGTTAAGCTTGCCGTCTACTCAGAAGCCAGCAGTTCTCTAAAACTGGATTTTGATGGTTTGCCTTCATAAAGGAGAGATTCAAAAGCAAGATACTGAGATCAGACCACTTGAAGAGAATGAAAAAGAATATGCTTGATTGCTGCTTTTGGACCCTTATTCATCTCGAGGTGCTTCTACATAGCAACCAAAGTTTGGGGTTCTGTGTGGCACAGGCTTTCTATTGAGAGTGAAAAGCAATATTAGAGCACAGCTCCTTAGGTGACTTAACCTAGGGGAGGAGGCGGGTGGAGAACCCTGCCCCCCACCGAGGGGTAGACGCCCTGTGCCAGGGCCTGGTGGAGCCATCGCGGGACGGCTGGCTCTTGTCTGCAGACAGACATGTCGCCAGTCCCTCAGAGGGAGTACGGGTCACACTAATAAAGAGGAAACCACTGCAAAGAGAAGGGGAAATGTATTCTTGAAATGCAAGTGGAATTTTGAGGGTTGAGTTGAATGTGAAGAAAGAAAGAGAGATAATCCCAAACCAGTAACCGTTTGTCTCTTGATGTATATTCCCTCCTAGTATACATGAAGGAAGCATTTCAGTATTATTTTTGTGAGAGATGAAAGTATTGCGTATACCAGGTAAAAACAGACGAGGAATTAACCGTTCCCATTTTATTAATTCAAGAGAAGAGCCACAATCAGAGCATTACGCAATTACCCCAGTAGTTTTTGTGTAACTGTAATAGAATTTCATGGTAGTTTGTAGAATAAAATTTTATATAAGATAGAATCACAGAATCGTAAGCCCTTAAAAGCCTTTTAAGCTGTTGGAGTTTTAAAAGTAGTATGTTATATTAAAAGCTTCATATAAAGTGAATTACAAAAGAGAAAAACAGATCTGGTGTTGAGAGTTGTACATTACAAAGTTGGTAACACGACTTCATTTTGTGTGATGCACGTGATGTTGGCGATGATTCATTTATCTGACTCACTGGAGTAGCATGCTGGGAAGAAAAATATGGAACCCTGTGGGGCCTTGCTGACCTTTCTGGGGCTCAGTTTCCTGGTCTGAAAAATGGAGGTTACAGTAGCTACAAATCACTGGGTTTGATGTGAGTAAAATATTATATATGTAAATACTATTTTCTATTATTATTTATTGTTAGGCTCCTATTTTATGTTACGTCAAGACTTCCCAAATCAACCATGTTTTTAAGACTCTTTGACTACTCTCCTAACAATCCTCTGTTACTATCCTTATACTTTATATTTATGTATATTACAGCTATATAAATATATAAATATTTATATATTTATAATATCCTTAAACTTTACATTTAACAATTACTTTATTTCTCTCGCTGTCTTCCTTTTCTCCTTCATGGATCATATTCTCCCTGGTGAAATTGTAAGAGCGGCCTCTGAAACTCTTTCATATCTGAAACACTTTGCCCTAACAACCCTTATTAGTTCTGATTATTGCCTTTCCTGAGGATGTTACTGCCCAGTTCTGCTGTTTGCACATCGCTTGGAGGAGTCGTGGGTGAGGTGCGATGCTGGCAGACAGACCTTCATGCAGCATGACAGTTCCATGCTCTGCCCTGCTCAGAATAAGCTCAGGCACTAAAGACTAATGCGTTATTTAAAGAGGTGCCATAAAGCTACACATCATACTAGAGTCCACTGTATTTTCAGGTCGGACTCTCCAGTAGTCTTTGTGCATAGATTTCGCTAGGAACAACGTTAGAGAAATGGGGACAAGATTCCCCAAGTTCTCCGTTGTCCTAGTTCATGTTTCAGTAAAATCTCTCCACAGGGACCATACAACATATTTTCAGCAGTAAAACTGAATGTCCCGTTTTCATCCGGTTAGTCTAGTTGGCCTTAGGAAAGTATCTCCACTTTCTCTATATTATTATTCTTTGTCACTTTATCAAAGCACAGATTCATTATTCTGCCTCTCTCACTATTTTAGAAAGAAAAAATAAACAATGCTAAACCCCAGTATGCTCAAAAGCTTACTATTATAGTCATCACTGGGAACTTCCCTTTTCACTTAAAGTGGCTGAGAATAGAAATAGGAATCTGATTATTCCAGCGACCTGGTTAGCAAAGTGTGGGGACAGGCCATCGATTTTTGGAGAATTTGAATTAAGTCTCTCTTATTAGTATTAAAACTCGACTGAATATCTTTTTTTTTTTTTTTTTTTTGCGGTACGCGGGCCTCTCACTGCTGTGGCCTCTCCCGTTGCAGAGCACAGGCTCCGGACACGCAGGCTCAGCGGCCATGGCTCATGGGCTCAGCTGCTCCGCGGCATGTGGGATCCTCCCGGACCGGGGCATGAACCCGTGTCCCCTGCATCAGCAGGCGGACTCTCAACCGCTGCACCGCCAGGGAAGCCCTAGACTGAATATCTTTTAATGATTAAGAACGTGTTCATGAATATATAGTGTGTTCATTCATTCACCAAATACTTATTGAGGCCCTACTAAGTGCCCTGTCACTGTTCTCTTTGCTGAGGCTCCAAGCATCGTGAATTAATTAAGCTGACGTGATCTTTGCCCTCACAGAGGTTACTATTCTGACTATCAGTCTGTTAAGGAATACCATGGATTTAAGAGGTGTAAGATCAGGATGAGCCAATACTTAACCTAGCAGTTTGCTTTCAAATGTAAACTCTTGATTTTAGCCCCTTAATTCAGCTGTCCCCAGCCTTTTTGGCACCAGGGACTGGTTTCATGCAAGACAATTTTCCACGGATGGGGGGTGGATGGGGGATTATTCAGGCGGGAATGCGGGTGATGGGGAGTGATGGGAAACGTCAGATGCAGCTTCGCTCGCTCGCCCGCTGCTTACCTCCTGCTGTGCGGCCCGATTCCTGACGGGCCAGGGACTGTTAGCGGTCTGCAGCCTGTGGTTTGGGGACCCCTGCCTTAATCCATCATTTTCTTCTTCACCATTAAAATATAAGCACTAAAAATGTTCTGTTCACTGGAGCTTCTTGTTTATTCCAAAGGCTCTTGACGTTTGTTTGATCATATAGTCCTACTTTTAAACAGAGTGAATATTAGGTTAGAAGCCAGAATGAACCATTTTTCAAACCAGTTTAAAAAGTGAATATAATTAGAATAATTCTCACATGACACATAGTCTCTGGAGGAAATACAATTTGTAACCATATAATATTGATGTTGCTGGCAGCGTCTTTTGTTTACCCATTGCTTATATAGATGTGAATGGCCATACTTGTAAGTTTAATGGTAATTTATATATACTTATAAAATCCTTTGGTCATTGTGGAGGGGCTCCACTCCCAGGTCTCCTTGGTCCACATTGATTGGAGAGGGCCATTCTGACTTGGTGTCTGCAGGAAGGCCACTAGCTTGTGATGTCATTGGCTTCCAAGTTTTCTCTCTCTTTTTCTGGAGCTTTTGCATAAATATTCCATGGCAGTTTTCATTTTTAAATAAAACAAATATGAAGAAGATACGATAGCTTTAACTCTGCCCACAGGGCTTCAGCAGCTGCAGAAGTCTCTGTAATGCAGCAGGTGGGAGGGGACTGCCGTGGCTTCTGTGCATGAGAGCAGACAGATGTTCTCTCCGGGACACCCCACAGAAGGAGCAGGGAGAGGGTTTCAGACCCTGCTTTCCTACCTATGAACAGGTCGCCTTACCTGTTTGGTAAAGGGATAATACCTGCTTTGATACCCTTATGGTGTTGATATGAAGGTCAAATGATGCACGGACTTGAAAGTTCTTTGTAAGAAAAAATTATGCAGGGAGGTGGGTAGTTTTCCAACCTTCCTTGTGTTGCAAATTGGAATAGCTCAAGAGTCTATTCCCTGGAACCCAGCATCGTATGGAAGCTTCAGAGAGGGCCCGGCACCCTCTTCAGGACGCCTCTTCATCCTTGAGCTGGGGATGCTCAGAGTGCTATTCCTGAGGCTGTCTCCTTCTGGTGTTGACATTGTGAATCATCACTTTTGAGCCATGGATCTGGCTGTTTTTTAGTAAAGGAGATCTGGCTCACACTGCTTTCAGTCTATTCCATTGTACATGGTGTGCTTTGTGGATTTGTAACCAGGTAGGTGTATCTGAATGAACTGCTCTACGCAAGTCTTGATTAACTTCTTATTATATTAACATTTTGGAATAAGAGCGAATCTGCACTCACCCTTATAAAAAATGAGAGTTTTTAATAAATGTGGTTCTTAGTACATGTGAATAGTTTTAGAGTTGACAATATGTTTTGGACACATGGAAGGATTTGAATAGAAGTACTGATCTCTGGGGTGGTTGTTAAATTAATCAGCTGTTTATGCTAAATCTTATCTACTCAAGAACCGACTTGTGAGCTTTGATGTGCTAAAAACAAAACCTAAACCTTCAGACAAGGAAAGGCTGTCAACCCTGAGCGGCACCAGTAGGCGGTGCTGACGGCCACAGAGGTCCCTTCAGTCCCCAACACCAAGTCCTGAAAATTGTCTTGTTCCTGCATCTGTGCTTAGATTTGAGCTCTTTTAAAAATATCGATGACCCTGTAATATCTGACAAGTGAAGAAGCAGTGAGCATGTTGAAAGTGCTAGTGAGAAAGGGCACATGATGATGATGGAAAAAAATCCAGATTGTAATTTCTTAAAAAGCAAGTGGTGAGAAAACCCTTCTGTGTGTATACATGAGATCGATAGTTCCATTGAAGGAATACTTCTAAGGGACAAAGAATAACTTGTACAGTGTGTTGAAGGTGTTACGTCCAAGCAGAGGACAGTAATTGGCAAGTGATGGGGGAAAATGCTTGACAAAATAGACCACACTTTGAGATATATGACTTAGAAGAGCAATGTCCGAAATCTATTAGCCTGACGCTAATTCAGGAAACAACTAAGGGTTTGATCAGGAGCTGATCGTGGTGGAGGTGCTGCTGATGAAACCTTGGTCCAAAGCTCTGCTAGTGGCAAAAGGCCAGGTCCCTCTGAAACACATAAGTGGAGAAGCGGGGGCTGCAGCATTGTCTACAGCACTTGAGGAGGTATCTGTGGAGTGTAGTCACCTGGCTCCTAATTTTCAGCATAGAAGAAACATGCTTTTTGCAAAATGATGCCCCACAGATCTTATATCATTGAGGGAAGGGAGAGTGAGCCTGTTTTGTTTTGGTTTGGTTTGTTTTTTTTTGCGGTACGCGGGCCTCTCACTGCCGTGGCCTCTCCCATTGCGGAGCACAGGCTCCGGATGCGCAGGCTCAGCGGCCATGGCTCACGGGCCCAGCTGCTCCACGGCATGTGGGATCCTCCCGGACCGGGGCACGAACCCGTGTCCCCTGCATCGGCAGGCGGACTCTCAACCACTGCGCCACCAGGGAAGCCCCAGAGAGTGAGCCTGTTTTTAAAGTTCACAGTTCTTATAGTGGAAATGTATTCAGAGACCACAAGCCTGAGCCCTTCAAAGCCATCTCGGACTTTTGAACAGACAGACTTATACAAAACCTGTTGGAAGAGTTCTAATCTGTTCATCAGTAGAGGACCTGGTTATTGTCCTATTCTGCTTTAGATGCAGGGCAGCTACATATCCTTTTATAATATCAGAATAAGGAAAAAATGAGACAGAATATGGCAAGTAGCAATTGGGAAACCTATAGGATTCATTACTTTGCCAAGTAATAGGTATAAGAAATCTTTTGACCTGCAACTCATTTCCCTATCCTGACAATATTGATATAGTGGAAAAAGCATGAACTCTGGAACAGGCTGGCTGTGTGACCCCAGAAAGCTGCACAACTCCTCTGAGATTCAGTTCCTTCGCCTGAGAGTGGGCGTTGTGTTGCCCCTCCATCAGCGATGTTGTGGGCAGTGAAGATGATACTTACTAAGGCCCTGATGCAGAGCCTGGGCAGGACAGGCTCCAGTGACCCTCAGCTATCAGGGAAATCAGCATCGACTGTACTCCCTTGATCAGTAAATGACCTCAGCAGAGAGCTGGAGTCCAGGGCCGCCAGTGATTGCTGTGGCCAGCTTTATCAGCTAAGATAGAATAGAACAAACAGGCAATGGTCAAAACATCATGGAAGTTCATCTTACTCCCTTGTAACGTCCAGGATGGGTGTTCTGGTCCAGGAAGGCTCAGGTCTACACAGCCGTTCAAGGACTCAGGCTTTGGAGGCTCTGCTGTTTTTCTAGTAGCATGACTGCTGTCACCATTCCAGCCCAAAGAAGGGGGAAATGGCCTGGAGACACATGTGAAGGAGGTTTTAAAGGCCCAGATAGAAGTGGCCAATACCAGTTATCACCTGTATTATTTTGGAGATAATTATTCACATGGGCACCTAACTGCAGGGGCAGGATTGAGGTAGCCAAGCTGGTTCGTTTCCTGGCATAGAAGTGACCCTAAAGTATCCCCTGTGCTCCACGCTGAATCTTGGTACCGACCTTTGGCTGAAACTTTGCAGGCAATTTCTCATCTGTGCCAGGATCCAGGAAGGAGTCCTCAGGCACAAGGCTCATGAGTCGTTGTACAGTGGGTTGAGGGTGGCTAATATCGGCCACACAGGTCACATGGCTGCCATGCTGACCTTGGCCCAGCCTGCACTCAGGCCAGGGACCAGGTGACGGGGGCCGGTGTAACTGACCTGGTCTTACGAGGCGCCCCGTGTGCTGTGCCAGCTCAGTCACTGAGCCAGAGGGGTTGGCAGGTGGCCCACAAGGATTGTCCCAGGGAATCCAGGCAGCAGAACTGGGAACCCCATTGGCAGGAGCTGGCTCCTAGGAAATCCGTCTAGAGCAGCAGAAGCCTAGATCCGGAACTAGGAAGTGGAGGAAGGTGGGGGACGGGGGGATGTGAGCGGGCAGGGAGGGTGGGCAGGGCTCCCAGGCACTGGGTGTTCCAGGTATGTCTCCAGCCCTAGAAGGGGAGAGAGGTGAATGCAGTTAAGTGGCCGAAACTAAGGCGTTTCTCTGGTCCGACCTAAAACGCGGGATGTGGTAGAGCAGGGATTAAGAGAGAAAGAAGGGAATTGAGATTAAGGAGGAGTGTTGATGTCTTAAAGTCATCCCAGAGACCTTGGGGCCAGCTGGGAGCAAGACATGAGCAAACCACCAGCTCCTGGCTGCTGGGCGGTGATTCATCTCTAACCCTACTGAGTTCAGAGGCTGGGGCTTCATATACCTTCCCCCTCAGTCAGGATGGGCTCAGGAGCTCACTTGCTGGTGGGAAAGGGGTGGATCCAGTTGGCGGGGGGCAGCATTTGGGAACATCGACATGAGGGAAGCATTAACAGATTATCTTCTGGAATTGCACTGCAGCTCTAAATGGCATAACAATGTGTTTCATTTAATTTTTAGTTGCCCTCCAGTTCCTCAAGAAACGTTCACCAAATGTTGGCAGATTCTATCAGTCGTATGAAGGAATATGGATTTCACCAGGTAAAAGACTTACCTTCCATCTCAGGGGCTAAGTGCAGAGCCAGTTCCACTAATGTTTCACAAATTGTTTTATTAGCCTCATGCAGAAATGAAATTAAGCAGCAGACTGTGAACTCTATCTTTGAAAAGCTTGTGAGCACAGCTGTTCGTCTTGACCTGTTTATCTGGAGTTGGAGAGTCTTGAGTATCAGGGAAAGGATGTGCCAGGATGTATCTGCTCGTCAGGACATGTCGGACTCCTCCCTGAAGATCTGACGTGAGATAGCGTCCCGGACAGAGGCAAACGCTGGGGAGACTGATCTCAGAGAGAGATAAACGAAGCATGAAACTTGGCGGAAATCGTGAATTCACATTAGGTTCCCTAGGTGTTCACTGTTTCTCTAGCCTGTCCCTTTGCGCTGAGCAGCTGCTTGGGTCACTGCGCCCACGGTGCCCGCAGGGCCTCCAGGCGCTCAGGTCTCTGGGTCCATGCAGACAGGGACCTCTCTCCTCCCTCCGTCCTACTGCTGTGTTACCACACATGCGGCTCAGGATAACTGAGGCAGAGACTGGAAACCCTGTAGGGTTTGGCCCACAGATGGTCTGAAAAGTGGAGCGAGAGATGAGGCTGTAAAATGAAGGTTCTGGGGGCCACAGGCTGGGATGGAGGCTGTCAGGAGGCGGCTGGGGCCGGTTCCCTTGGGTGGTGACCCAGGCCCGGACTCCTCTGCTGGGCCACGTGTGAGCTGGAGAGCTCGCACGTTTGAGGCGTCAGTCATGGGGAGGTCTGGAGCTGTGGGCCTGGTGTGCAGACACTGATGTAATACATGCCTCTTTATAAAACAGCAGCAATAGTCCCTAAAGGAACTCCCCAGTGACACTGCCCTGATTACGTTATGTCATTTTAAGTGAGGGCAGGTAAGGAAGAAAGGACCGAAGATCTGCGTGTTCGTTCAGACGACCTATGTTGAGTTCCTCCTGCGTGCCAGGCTCTGCTGTGGGCACTAGAGACACAGTGAACGAAACAGATAAAGTCCCTGCCCTCGGAAAGCTTCTGCTCCTGATGGGGAGACAGATGATACATCTGTGTGTGAAGTCAGGTCCTAAGAGCTCTGCAGGAAAATCACGTAGGATAAGGGAGCCGAGGAAAGCAGGGAAGGTGGGAGTTGGATTTTATAGAGGTGGCCAGAGAAGTTGACATTGGAGCAGACACCTGAAGAATGAGGGCGGGGTGATGGGGATGCCTGGGGAAGTGTGTTCCAGGCAGAGGGAACAGCACGCAGGAGGGCACAGAGGCAAGAGCTCTTGGACACGGTGGAGGAACGACACAGAAGCCAGTAATGAGACGGAGTGCGGGGCTGATGAGGGAGCTGGTGGGAGTATTTGCATCAGCAGCCCAGGACGAGCGGCTTTGTGTCGGGGACCTTTGACAGCTCCGTCTGCGCATCTCTGGCTCCACATCCCGGCCCCTGGGCATCTGGACCAGTGTCCAGGCTCAGCCCTGCTGCCTCTCCACTCCCTGGCCTTCATCCTGGACCTGTGTGCTTCAGCAGAACACTTCTAAAGAAGAAATGATGGTTTTCGAAACAGAGAAAGTAAAGATCAACTTGTAGAGACTTTTCTAAAAGTAAATTTTCTGGAGGAATCCTTAGAGAAACTCGGGACAAGTTCTTTTTTTTTCTTTTAAATTTCCATTGTTACTTTTTTTTTTAACATCTTTATTGGAGTATATTTGCTTTACAATGGTGTGTTAGTTTCTGCTTTATAACAAAGTGAATCAGTTATACATATACATCTGTTCCCATATCTCTTCCCTCTTGCGTCTCCCTCCCTCCCACCCTCCCTATCCCACCCCTCCAGGCGGTCACAAAGCACCGGGCTGATCTCCCTGTGCTATGTGGCTGCTGAATAAAAACAGCGGCCAGGGTCAGCTCTCATCTGCTATTACTCTGTGAAACATTAATTTTGTCTCCTTTCTCACTGTGCCCATACAAAATGACACTGTGGATGAAAAAGGAGTGAGACTTACTAAACACAGCTCTCTCAGACACTGGAGTATCAACTTAGCAACCAAGTACCGCCCGAATTATTATTTACTTAATATATTTCTTTAAGTAGACTCACTTTGTAAACTTCTTGCTTTTCCTAAACAACAGTGTCCTTAGCATAACAGTATGCTATGATAGCATAGTTTAATATTGTAGCTATATTTTTCTAATTATTTAAAATCATTTAAAAATATGTGTGTGGAAGACAAGCAAAGCTCCCTTTGAATTTTTTCTGTTTGAGCTTAGAAATTTCTACCAGCACTTTTGATGTGTTTCAGGCTTGCCAACAGCTTCAATAAGGCAATGGCAAATTTTAAGTCATTTCAAACAGCAAAAGCTCTTCTTTGGTTTTTATAATATTGACTAAAGAAGGGGGGCTTAGCTCTAGGCAGGATAAGAATGTAAGAAAAAAAGTGAAAACAGTCAAACCACAAAAGTTCCGTTGCATCTGAGGTGAAGTGCATAATATGAATTATCACCATCTTCTGTGTTAGCTGTGATTTAATGGTGATTGAAACCAGTTTCACAGCATCGAGGTACGTATTTTTCTTGTGGTGAAATAATTTAACCACAAGAAAGTCTTCATCTTTCTATAGGAAAACACAAAAGAGAAAAACCATGATTTCTGTGGTGCAAAGCAAAGCACGGCCAGACTTTCCCGCCCCTCAGCCTGTTTCATGACTCAGCTGACGAGGCTTTTTCTTGCCGCACCAAGTTGTAAATTCATTTTTCTCGTGAACACTCAGAAGGTTGTCCTCAAAGAAACAAAGGAATTTTTAAGTGCTTTGGTGTGTTAGTTTTCTCTTTGGTTAAAAACAAATTTCCTTGAGTGTACTTAAGGCTACAGAACTGTACATGTCAAAATGGTTAAGATGGTAAATTTAGTGTTGTGTATATTTTACCACAATTTTTAAAAACGTTAAAATGGTCATTTTATGTTACATGTATTTTACCACAGTAAATAATATTGTAAGACCACTGTACTTCAATAAGATATTCCCTTTTTAAGGAAGACTCATGTTTCTTATTCTATATTTTTCCTTCTCAAAAAGGATGCTTTTAAAAGATATTTTTGTATATTTTATTTTTTCTTTTCTTTATTGAAGTACAGTTGATTTACAATATTGTGTTAGATTCAGCTGTACAACAAAGTGATTAAATTATGTTTTTCAGATTACATTCCATTATACACTATTGTAAGATATTGAGTTTAATTTTCTGTGCTATACAGTAAACCCTTGTTGTTTGTCTATTTTATGTATAGCAGTTTATATCTGTTAATCCTATACTCCTAATGTGTTCCTCCCTCCCTCCCTCCCTCTCCTGTTTGGTAACCATAAATATGTTTTCTATGTCTGTGAGCCTGTTTCTATTTTGTATATAGATTTATTTGTATTACTTTTTAGATTCCACATATGTGTGATATATAATATTTGTCTGTCTCTGTCAGACTTACTTCACTAATTATGATAATCTCTAGGTCTACCCATGTTGCTGCAAACGGCAATATTTCATTCCTTTTTATGGCTGAGTAATATTCCACTGTGTATAAATATCACATCTTCTTAAGCCAATCATCTGTTGGTGGGCACTGGTGTTGTTTCCATGTCTTGGCTATTTGAAATCATGCTGCTATGAATATTGGGGTGCACGTATCTTTTTGAATTAGAATTTTCTCCAGATATATGCCCAGGAGTGGGATTGCTGGATCATATGGTAGCTCTATTTTTAGTTTTTTAAGGAACCTCCATACTGTTCTCCATAGTAGATGCACCAATTTACATTCCCACCAACAGTGTAAGGGGGTTCCCTTTTTCTCCACACCCTCTTTAGCATTTATTATTTGTGGACTTTTTGATGACGGCCATTCTGACTGGTGTGAGTTGGTAGCTTATTGTGGTTGATTTGCATTTCTCTAATAGTTAGCGAAGTTGAGCATCTCTTCATGTGCCTCTTGACCATCTGTATGCTTTCTTTAGAAAAACATCTGTTTAGGTTTTCTGCTCCTTTTTTGATTGGGTTGTTTATTTTTTTGATATTGAGTTCTATGAACTGTCTGTATATTTTGAATAGTAACCCTTTGTTGTTTGCATCGTTTGCAAATATTTTCTCCCATTCCATAGGTTGTTTTTTTCATTTTGTTGATGGTTTCCTTTACTGTGCAAAAGCTTATATGTTTGGTTAGGTCCCATTTGTTTATTTTTTGCTTTATTTCTTTTGCCTTGCGAGACTGACCTAAGAAAACATTGGTATGGTTTATGTCAGAGAATGTTTTGCCTATGTTCTCTTCTAGGAGTTTTATTGTGTCACGTCTTATATGTAGGTCTTTAAGCCATTCTGAGTTTATTTTTCTGTATGCTTTGAGGGAGTATTCTAATTTCATTGATTTACATGTAGCTGTCCAGCTTTCCCCAACACCACTTGTTGAAGAAGGTGTCTTTTCTCCATTGTACAGTCTTGCCTCCTTTGTCATAGATTAATTGACCATAGGTGTGAGTGTTTATTTCTGGGCTCTCTATTCTGTTCCATTGATCTATGTGTCTGTTTTTGTGCCATTACCATGCAGTTTTGATTACTGTAGCTTTGTAGTATAGTCCGAAGTCTGGGAAGATTTTTGCCTCCAGCTTTTTTCTTTTTCCTCAGGATTGCTCTGGCAATTCTGGGTCTTTTGTAGTTCCATATAAATTTTAGCATTATTTCTTCTAGTTCTGTGAAAAATGTCCTGGGTGTTTTGATAGGGATCACATTAAATCTGTAGATTACTTTGGGTAGTATGGCCATTTTAACAATATTTATTCTTCCAATCCAAGAACATAGGATATTTTTCCATTTCTGTCAATCATTTTCAGTTTCCTTTATAAATGTTTTATAGTTCTCGGTGTATAAGTCTTTTACCTCCTTGGTTAAGTTTATTCCTAGGTTTTTGTTTTTGTTTTGATGTGATTTTAAAATCATGTTTAAATTTCATTGTTAGTGTAAAGAAGTGCAATGGGTTTCTGTGTATTAATCTTGTATCCTGCTATCTTGCTGAATTCATTTGTTCTAGTAGTTTTTGTGTTATGACATCAGGGTTCTCTATATTGAGTATCATGTCATCTGCAAATAGTGGCAGTTTTACCTCTTCCCTTCCAGCTTGGGTACATTTTATTTATTTTTCTTGTCTGGTGGCTGTGGCTAGGACTTCCAATACTATGTTGAATAGAAGTGGTAAGAGTGGGCATTCTTGTCTCGTTCCTTTGGGAAGTCTTTCAGCTTTTCACCATTGACTATGATGTTGACTGTGGGTTTGTTGTAAATAGCCTTCATTATGTTGAGATGTGTTCCCTTTATACCCATATTGATGAGAGTTTCTATCATGAAAGGATGTTGAATTTTGTCTTGTGCTTTTTCGGCATCTATTGAGATAATCATGTGATTTTTGTCTTTTCTTTTGTTGATGTGGTGTATCACATTGATTGATTTGCATATGTTGGGCCATCCTTGTGACCCTGGAATGAATCCAACTTGATCATGGTATAGGATCCTTTTTATGTGTTGTTGGATTCAGTGTGCAAATATTTTGTTGAGGAGTTTTGCAGCTACATTCATCAAAGGTATTGGCCTGTAAATTTCTTTTTTTGTAGTGTCTTTGGATTTGGCAGCAGGGTGATGGTGGCTTCATAGAATTAATTTGGGAGTGTTCCCTCTTCCTCAGTCTTTTGGAAGAGTTTGAGAAGGATCAGTATAAGTTCTTCTTTGTATGTTTGGTAGAATTCCCCAGCGAAACCATTTGGTCCTGGACTTTTGTTTGCAGTGAGTTCTTTTTTTAGCTACAGATTCTATTTCACTTCTAGTGATCGGTCTGTCCAAATTAGCTGTTTCTTCCTGACTCAGCTTTGGTGGGCTGCATGTTTCTAGAAACGTGTCCATTTCTTCTAGGTTGTCCAACTTGTTGGCATATAATTATTCATAGTATTCTCTTATGATTTTTTTATATTTCTGTGGTATCAGTTGTTATTTCTCTTCTTTCACTTCTTATTTGGTTTATTTGTGTACTCTCTCTTTTCTTCTTGGTGGACCTGGCTAGAGGTTTGTTAATTTTGTTTATCTTTTCAAAAAAACCAGCTCTTGGTTTTGTTGATCTTTTCTATTTTTTTTTTTGAGCTCTATTTTATTTATCTGCTCTCTGATCTTTGTTATTTCCTTCTTTCTGTTGACTTTGGATTTTGTTTGTCCTTCTTTTTCTAATTCTTTTAGGTGGTAGGTTAGGTTATTTATTTGAGATTTTTCTTGTTTCTTGAGGAAGGCCTGTAGTGCTATGAACTTCCCTCTTAGAACTGCTTTTGCTGCATTCCATAGATTTTGTAAGTTGGGTTTTCATTTTCGAGCTTTCTATTCTCTTCCATTCATCTCTATGCCCATTTTTGTGCCCATACCATGCCTAGTGCCTGCCTCACTGCAGGAAACTACCAGAGTCCCTCACCAGTGTTTGTTTTTGGTTTTTTAAACAGAAGAAAGAATCTGCGAAGAAAACACAAGATGAAGAAGTAAAACAAATAGATGAAGAGAGAACCAAGCAGATTTATAAGAGCTGGAAAGAAGATTCGGAGTGGCAGGCCTCTTGTGAGTACCCAGAGGCCTCCATAACAGTGACACTAAGCTAGTTTGTTCACCAAATAAGATGATCCATCTAGGAAGCACTTAGAGTGGTTGTTGAGAGATGTTTTAACACTAAACTATTACTCAAAGGCTACAGAGCCATCTAAACACTGAATAGCAGAAAGGTTCTCAATTCATCTTTGTACCATCAAAATTATGATATATGTATATGATGAAATGGTATTTAGCTATGAAAAATGTTTTGGAAGAGTGTTTAAAGTCCTTGGAATGTGTCTATATCTTTCTAGCTTGGAAAAGAAAAATCATTATAAAATAGTATGAAAAATATCCCTACTTAAAGTCTAAGTATATGAGGGAAAAGAAGTGGCAGGTTAACATATTAACATTAGTTTTCTTGGAGAGGCAGGATTCAAGGTTACTTATTGGAATTCTTCTTGTTTTTCTGTATTTTTCTCAGTTTTCAACAGTGAACACATCTTAACTTTGTAATCAGAAGAACACAGGTGTGACAGGCTGGATGTGTCAGCATCCCTTCCACACCTGTGGCTCAACCCTGCCCCCTTCTGAGTTAGCACTGCCCAGAGATCGCCTCCTAGGGAGAGGCCAGTGCAGATGAAGGCAGAGCAGAGCATATGTGAGGATGCTGGGAGGATTCGGGTTTGAAACAGGATTAGAGCTTCCATCTGACTTGGACAAAGACACCCTAACTGCCCGGTCATCCCTTGAAGCAACAGGAGGAGAACAGGGGCAGCCGTGTTTGCAGAATTTTGGGAATTCCATCACAATGAATACCATTAAAGTGACAATTTTTGTGAAGTGAAAATGTTTACGAGATCCAATCACTTCTATGCAGTGAAATCTTAGTGTAATGGAACGCTGTAGGCATTTCTGTGAAATCAAATATAACAGATTCTGACCAATAATGTCTGAAGTGCAGATGCACTCAGTAAAGCTTATTCTTACATCCTGCAGTAGGGTCTTTAATACTAGGCATTGCTGGTGCCTGTTCATTGTTACCAGAGCCCACTCTGTTCACCGTCTGTGGTGCTGATTCTTCTAAACATTTCCATGGCTCATGAGGGCCTTTCTCAAACCCCACTGTTTTTCTAGTGCGAAAATCCAAGGCAGCTGATGAGAGGAGGCGCTCCCTGGCCAAACAGGCACGGGAGGACTACAAGAGGCTGTCCCAGAGGGGGAGAGGCGGCGAGGGGCCACAGAGCCCCCCCGGTGGCCCCCAGAAGCCCCGGAGGCCCCCCCTTCCACCCAAGCCTCAGTTCCTGAGCCCTTCAGGACACCCCTGCAAACCTCTCAGGTAAGAAGCCATGAAGGTGGCTTTAAGCATAAGCGGTGAAATGGCCGATTAAAATAGATGAATTGCGTGGCCGCTGCGGGGAGAGAGCCTACTGGTGCCATTCAATCCAGCTCCACCTCTGAGTCTGTGATGCTGAGACACCTGGGCAGCCCTTCATCTCCCCTTATCTGTAAAATCCCCAATGTGGGTACCATTAACATAGCCAGGAATTTCATGAAGATGCACAGCGAGGTCCTGTGCGCCCAGCCCAGCTCACCCTCACCTGGTGACAGCCAGTGAGGGGAGGGGGGACAACTGGGGGCTCATCACAGTAGGAACCCAGGCTTGCTGGGCTTCACATCATGAGCAGAGCTACATTTCCTCTTCTCAGGATTAAAGATTTGATGATACTTCTCATTCTGGGATATACAGTCAAGCTCATAGATTGAGAATTTGGAAATGTTTCTTTTCTTTTTTTTTTAAAAAATATCTTTATTAGAGTACAATTGCTTTACATTGTTGTGTTAGTTTCTGCTGTACAACAAAGTGAATCAGCTATATGTATACATACATCCCTATATACCCTCCCTCTGGAGCCTCCCTCCCACCCTCCCTATCCCACCCCTCTAGGTCATCACAAAGCATTGAGCTGATCTCCCTGTGCTATGCAGCAGCTGGAAATGTTTCTTTTTAAATGAAGACTATATTTGGCCATGGTGGTCCCTTTGCTTCCTAGGCTGTGGGGGGAATTAGGCAGAACAATTTGTTTTGGAAAATCCCTGAATAAAAATACAGTGCAAACCCACAGCCAACATCATTCTCAATGGTGAAAAACTGAAACCATTTCCACTAAGATCAGGAACAAGACAAAGTTGCCAACTCTCACCGCTATTATTCAACATAGTTTTGGAAGTTTTAGCCACAGCAATCAGAGAAGAAAAAGAAATAAAAGGAACCCAAATTGGAAAAGAAAAAATAAAACTGTCACTGTTTGCAGATGACATGATATTATACATAGAGAATCCTAAAGATGCTACCAGAAAACTACTAGAGCTAATCAATGAATTTGGTAAAGTAGCAGGATACAAAATTAATGCACAGAACTCTCTTGCATTCCTATACAGTAACTATGAAATATCTGAAAGAGAAATTAAGGAAACACTCCCATTTACCGTTGCAACAAAAAGCATAAAATGCCTAGGAATAAACCTACCTAAGGAGACAAAAGACCTGTATGCAGAAAACTATAAGACACTGATGAAGGAAATTAAAGATGATACAAACAGATGGAGAGATATACCATGTTCTTGATTTGGAAGAATCAACATTGTGAAAATGACTATACTACTCAAAGAAATCTACAGATTCAATGCAATCCCTATCAAACTACAAATGGCATTTTTCACAGAACTAGAACAAAAAATTTCACAATTTATATGGAAACACAAAAGACCCCAAATAGCTAAAGCAATCTTGAGAAAGGAAAATGGAGCTGGAGAAATCAGGCTTCCTGACTTCAGACTATACTACAAAGCTACAGTAATCAAGACAGTATGGTACTGGCACAAAAACAGAAATATAGATAAATGGAACAGGATAGAAAGCCCAGAGATAAACCCATGCACATATGGTCACCTTATCTTTGATAAAGGAAGCAAGAATATACAATGGAGAAAAGATAGCCTTTTCAATAAGTGG
Source organism: Hyperoodon ampullatus (assembly GCF_949752795.1). Lineage (NCBI taxonomy): Eukaryota > Metazoa > Chordata > Mammalia > Artiodactyla > Ziphiidae > Hyperoodon > Hyperoodon ampullatus. Next base: position 2,976,936 of record NC_136933.1, read on the forward strand.
TGCTGGGAAAACTGGACAGCTACAGTTGAAATTAGAATGAAATTAGAACACTCCCTAACACCATACACAAAAATAAACTCCAAATGGATTAAAGACCTAAATGTAAGGCCAGACACTATAAAACTCTCAGAGGAAAACATAGGCAGAACACCCTATGACATAAATCACAGCAAGATCCTTTTTGACCCACCTCCTAGAGTAATGGAAATAAAAACAAAAATAAACAAATGGGACCTAATGAAACTTAAAAGCTTTTGCACAGCAAAGGAAACCATAAACAAGACGAAAAGACAACCCTCAGAATGGGAGAAAATATTTGCAAATGAAGCAACTGACAGAGGATTAATCTCTAAAATATACAAGCAGCTCATGCAACTCCATATCAAAAAAGCAAACAACCCAATCCAAAAATGGGCAGAAGACCTAAATAGACATTTCTCCAAAGAAGGTATATGGATTGCCAACAAACACATGAAAGGATGCTCAACATTAGTAATCATTAGAGAAATGCAAATTAAAACTGCAAAGAGGTATCACTCACACTGGTCAGAATGGCCATCATCAAAAAATCTACAAACAATAAATGCTAGAGAGAGTGTGGAGAAAAGGGAACCCTCTTTCACTGTTGGTGGGAATGTGAATTGATACAGCCATTATGGAAAACCATATGGAGGTTCTTTAAAAAACTAAAAATAAAACTACCATATGACCCAGCAATCCCACTACTGGACATATACCCTGAGAAAACCATCATTCATAAAGAGTCATGTACCACAATGTTCATTGCAGTTCTATTTACAACAGCCAGGACATGGAAGCAACCTAAGTGTCCATCGACAGACGAATGGCTAAAGAAGATGTGGCACACATATACAATGGAATATTACTCAGCCATAGAAAGAAACAAAATTGAGTTATTTGTAGTGAGGTGGATGGACCTAGAATCTGTCATACAGAGTGAAGTAAGTAAGAAAGTGAAAAACAAATACTGTATGCTAACACACATATATAGAATCTAAAAAAAAAAAGGTTCTGATGAACCTATGGGCAGGACAGGAATAAAGATGCAGATGTAGAGAATGGACTTGAGGACATGGGGAGGGGGAAGGGTTAAGCTGGGATGAAGTGAGAGAGTGGCATGGACTTATATACACTACCAAACGTAAAACAGATAGCTAGTGGGAAGCAGCCGCATAGCACAGGGAGATCAGCTGAGTGTTCTGTGATCACCTAGAAGGGTGGGATAGGGAGGGTAGGAGGGAGACACAAGAGGGACGGGATATGGGATATATGTATACATATAGCTGATATACTTTGTTATACGGCAGAAACTCAAACAACATTGTAAAGCAATTATACTCCAATAAAGATGTTAAAAGAAAAAAGAAAAATGCAGTGATATCACAGCAGAAACCCCCATCCCTTATATTCACTAATTATAAAATCATTTTCTCCTGGTTATTGCTATTATATGATTTTTACATATTCTGGTGTGGAGGAAGATGATATTTAAAATAACCAAGAGAAATCAAATATTGATTTAATGAAACACAACTGTCTAAAGCCTTTTCCTCCGAAATAAAAACTAAAAATCCTTTTCTGTTAGGAGAATGGAAAAATAAAAAACAAAGATCTCCTTTTGTGTGGGGTGAGTAGTTATCTTCGGGGCTTTTTCCTAATGAGGATTCTGTCCTCAGAGGAAGCAGGAGGTGGACCATTTCCTCTTCTATGATTATTTATACTTACTCAGTTGAAAGGTTCCATCTGGGGACTTGGGGACCAGCACTAACTGACCATGTTCTACACAGTGACAGTTTGGGGAACGATTTTTTCCTTATGACAACAAGAGAGGCCCCTCAACGTTGTGACTGGGACACGGAGTGTGAGCTCCTGTGCAGGTGCCTCCCATACCCGAGCCTGTCACTGTGTCGGACCGCAGGTCCCCACAGGCTATGTGCCTCTCCAGGCTCCTCCAAGGGTGGAATATGGCTTGTCATACACCCGCGCCCACAGTATTTTTAGAGCACAGCTTATGTGACTGACAGCAATGAAGGTGCCTTTTAATGAGGGTTTTAAGATGATGTTTTAAGCTCTAGTAGCTCATTTTTTCCAACTTAAGCCACTTGCATGAAGTGCTTTTTGTGAGGTGGCCAGACCGGATGGTTTCAGGGCTGGGACTTCAAACAGTGATGACCGAGGTCAGCTAGGAGCCAGCCCAGGGAAAGACAGACACAGGCTGTCCTTGGAGTTTCTGCTTGACCTCCAAAGACTTCCCGAAGAAAAGAACCTAATCTGAAGGCCAGGAGGAGAACTTAGCATGTAATCTCATGTGTGTGCAGTGTCTGCTCCCTTGGAAAGTCAAGTATTATAAGCTGTTTTCTCCAAAATGCTATGTACGTATGTACATGCATATACATCACGTGTATATATATGTACCTCTGACATGTATATCACATGTAACTCCTGGTAGCATGTGTTACCATAAAAAGCATAAAGAACGTAATTTACGTAGCAGGATATTCTGGTAGCTCATTCAAACTCGTTGTTGTTTTTACATTGAATTCTGCTCAGAATTTGTGGGCCTGGAACTTGGGAATACATTTGTTACACTGCAGTATTAGTTTTTGTAGTGGAAATTGACTTAAGTTCTGCTACTGAATTTATTTCAAAACCATTCTGCTGCCTGTATCTTTCTCTTAACCTATCTTCAAACACTCCTCTTTCTTTTACTTTTTATTTCTGAGACTGCCTTTTAGCAGAACTCTTCAAAGTATGGGAGAGAAGGAAGCAAGTCAGAGAGGTTAGTGGAAACAGAAAGATGAGGAAATTGAATGATGAAAGTGTTAGGGAGAAAGTTTATTCTGTTGCATCTGGTTTCCTCCTTTTGCAAGTACATGCTCTCCAGGAAAATATGGCTGGGGCTGTATTTCACTTTTTAATGCTCATTTTGTCCAATTTTAATTAATGGAGCTTCCCATTCATATTAAAAATGAATTAAAATCTGTGTGTCGGCACAGCAGCAGCTCATGGCTACCCTGCAGGACTGGAAGGGCAGGTAACAGATCTGCTCCCTCCTATTCCCTGCCCTCGAGGAACCGTGTGACAGCCGTGCGCAGGGTCACACCCCATGAGCTCAGCTGCGAGGCCAGATCTTCAGACGTGTTATACTCTCTGCGTGCGTGTGTGATTTTTGAAAGCATTATTTTCCAACCAGTTGAATCTAACTTGAAACCTTTCATGAATGTCAGAAACCAAGCAGCGGCGAGGCCAGCGTCCCGCTCGGCCCAGGGGGACATCGTGCGCTGGTTCCGGGAGGAGCAGCTCCCGCTGCGGGCTGGCTACCTGGGCACCTCGGACAGCATTGCCCCATGGTTCCACGGTGAGTGCACGGCCCCGCCCCTGGTGGTGGGTGAGCCGGCTCGGCCTCCAGGCGCGCAGGGTCAGGGCTGCCTTTCACCTGAGCGTCCCCCGAAGAGTCTCTGACCTTGTTCTCGCAGAGCAGCTTTTCTCAGCTTTCTCAGGGAGCTGCAGTCTCACGACCAGAGGCCCACGCCATGGTGACTCCCAGCACGGGGTGGTTCATCACCCCGGATGGACACCACCACATTGTAAAGCAATTATACTCCAATAAAGATGTTAAAAGAAAAAAGAAAAATGCAGTGATATCACAGCAGAAACCCCCATCCCTTATGTTCACTCATTATAAAATTATTTTCTCCTGGTTATTGCTATTATATGATTTTTTCATATTCTGGTGTGGAGGAAGATGATATTTAAAATAACCAAGAGAAATCAAATACTGATTTAATGAAACACAACTGTCTAAAGCCTTTTCCTCTGAAATAAAAACTAAAAATCCTTCTCTGTTAGGAGTATGGAAAAATAAAAAACAAAGATCTCCTTTTGTGTGGGGTCAGTAGTCATCTTCAGGGCGGAGGGAAGGCAGGCCCCTTGGGACCCCCCCAGATGTCAGCGCTGTCATCCGCCCCCCACCCAGGGAGGGGCCGGTGTGGCCTCTGTGCGCGGTCGGAAGGTCACGGGCTGAGTGACCTTGAGCAGATCATTGTTCTCCGCAGCGACTCCGTTTATCTGAGCCTCACTTTCCTCATCTGTTAAGTGAAGGGGTGGGACTTTGTGATCTTGAACTTAAAAGTTGACCCGTGCGGTTAAGGCTGTGAAGTGGGTCTGTTGGGGGCTGAGCAGAGGTCAGCTCTTAAAGCATGTCTTCATTCGACCCTCGAAGCTAGGCTCATCCAAGCCGTCTGTTTACCCAGCGCCCGCCTCACCGACCTCTCCGTTTCTTGAACTTCAAGAGAAGGAGGTGGCTTCCTGCCTCGATTGGCTTCCACGAGGTCTGTGGTTGGGTTGGACTCACTGGTCCCGTGGACAACAAAACCTTTTTTTTTTTTTTGGCCGCACGGTGCGGCACGCCGGATCTTAGTTCCCCGACCAGGGATTGAACCCCTTGCCCCTGCAGTGGAAGCGCGGAGGGTTAACCACTGGACCGCCAGGGAAGTCCCAACAACAGCTTTAAGACAGAGATCACGTCCTCTCATGGAGCACACTTGTCCTAACGGGTATCTCGGTTTGAGTTATGTTTAAGGCTACTCTCTTTTCTGTAGGATCGTCTCACACATAAATAAAGCCACAAAAACAAGCTCCCAAACACACAGCATGGCAAACTCCTCTAAAAAGAACCATGTTATCTGCGATAGGCTCATTGCCAAAGGGCTGCCTTTCCAGGTACAGCACAGCAGCCTAGTTTTCCTGGAAAGTGCATGTTCTTTGGCGATTTAGGTTTTGTAATTGTCCATCCCCAGAGGAGCCCCCCAGCCCAGCCCTCCCAGGACCAGGTCCTTCCTTTTCATTCTGCTCTGAAGACACTGGGGGAAAAAGTGACAACAGTGTCAAAAGATGAATAGAAAGAACATGGTCAGTGACCCGTCTGTCATGGTCAACTCCGCTGCCCCACATTGCCTGTTTTTTTTTCCTTTTTAAGATAAGCGGAAATCAGCCACTTTGTAGCTTCTATGTCACTGGACAGAAGATGCTGTCATCCCTGATTGAAAGGGTGGTAGCTTTTTTAACAGCAGGGAGTGAGAAATTCAAAGTGTTGGTGTTATTAAAAATCCTGATACTTCAATGGGCAGATCTGTCTGAAACAGTTGCTACGAGCTAGGAAGACACAGTCGGACTAAAAATCTAGTTGAAGCTTTGGTTAAAAAATAAGACTCTTGAGTTTTACGTATAATTTATTAATTGTTATTGAGTTATTTTCATTTATACAAACATTTATCATAGTTATAAGCAAAGCAAATAATATGATACAATATAATAAGGTAATAATAAATAAATACACAGCCAGGTAGTCAATGTAAATCATTATCTTCAGTTTTAAGAAGACAAAATTTCCCATTTCTATCACAAAGAGAAGATGGATCACATCTTATCTTTTTGAAATATAATTGTTTATTTATCAGGAAGCCTGTTTTGAAACAGCGGCATGGAAGCTCTTCTTTATTGGTTTGCCATATTCCATTCATTGTCATGCACTCCATTAATCACCCTTCCTAAATTACTGTTTTGGCCACCTAATCTTCCACCCCACAGAAGTTTCTGTTTCACCCCTTTCTCTTAATTAGCTTTGGGTAAGGCTGGGGCTGGGTAGGAGGACACCAGGGAACTGAGGGCTGCTGGGCCTCTGGCTTGTGGGGTGGGTGGAAGCTGCACACTGTTGGTGAGACAGGAACCCAGGAGGATGCGGGGACTTAGGGGAGGGGGACAGTGCACTCGTTTGGGATATGATGAGTTTGAATGTTCTTTGGGGCTGTTGTGTGAAAGTATCCATTTGGCAATCAGATTAATGGGTCAACCCTCGAGATAATAGATTGGATCGTTAGTCCATAATTAAAAGCATGGAGGGGATGAGACTTTCCAGGGGTGAGTTGGGAAGATGGTAAGAGAGGAAGACCAGGCACAGAACCTGAGGGAGTGCCAGCCACCACTCAGCGCGGTGGCAGAGAGGAGCAGAGACACCCCCATCTCTGTCCCAGGCTTGGTGGGTCCAAAACCTGCTGGGCAGGCCAGCCAGAGGGAGAATGGCCAGATTGTCGGCTCAGATCCAGAGGCTGTCCGCCCCCTGGCAGATTCTTTCTTGCTCAGGGAAGGTCAGTCTTTGTCCTGTGAAAGCTTTTAACTGATTAGATGAGGCCCACCCACATTATGGAGGATTTTCTCTCCTCATTTAAACATGATTTTTCTTTTCTTTTTCTTTCTTTCTTTCTTTTTTTCTTTTTTTGGCTGTACTGGGTCTTCATTGCTGCACATGAGTTTTCTCTAGTTGCGGGGGCTACTCTGTTGCGGTGCATGGGCTTCTAATTGCAGCAGCTTGTCTTGTTGTGGAACACGGGCTCTAGGCACGTGGGCTTCAGTAGTTGTGGCTCACGGGCTCAGTAGTTGCTGCTCACAGCTCTAGAGTTCAGACTCCGTAGTTGTGGTACATGGGCTTAGTTGCCCCGTGGCATGTGGGATCTTCCCGGACCGGGGATCAAACCCATGTCCCCTGCATTGGCAGGCGGATTCTTAACCACTGGACCACCAGGGAAGTCCCTAAACATGATTTTTCTAATTATGAAATATTTTAAACAAGAACAGTACAGAGGGAAATATATCTTGTGCCAGTGATGAAACATGTTATAGCTACTCTCCAGATAACAGTGAATGTTAAAAACCATATTTACTTCACATCTGTTTTTATTAAGAAATAAATCCTGACAGAGAGAATTAAGGCTCCTTTTTTATTCCCTTTTTGATTCTTTCCTTCTCTCCTTCCCAATGGGTGAACCACTCTTCTGAAGCTGTCCTTTCCATCCATATTTTTATACTCTTATTATATATATGCATACCTGTGTATTTCTATAAAATATATTTAAAAAATATAAAACATAGGTATATGTATGTTTCTATAAAACAGAATATTGTGTTTAGCATTTACATGGGTATCATGTTATAGACATTCTTCTGCAACGTGTGTTTTCTCTCAACTTTATGTTATCTGGGTTTTTCTTTGTTTATAAATGTAGACTGGCTCATTCATTTTACCTGTAGTGCAGTATTATATGATATATGTTATTTAAATATTTACAATACACACACTATAAAACACAAAATGTTTTATTTGTGTTTAACGATGATATATGTTTTATTACGCACACATATCATTATTCATTCATCCCTTCTCCTACATTTGGTACATTTTTTTTGCTATTGCAGAAGATGATGTGGTATACACCCTAAACATGTCTCATTGTAGACGTTCACGATAATTTCTTCAGGGTATACATCTAGAAGTGGAAATGCTGGGAGGCAGGGTATGTGCATCTTTAATTATATTAAATATTGCCAAATGCCTTCCAAAGTGATTATACAAAGTTATACTCCCACCAGCTCTACTTGAGAGTTTTTCTTCCTATATACTTGACATACGTGATATTGCCAGACTTCTTTGTTAATCTAACAGCTTGCGGTGGAACCACCTTATTTTAATTAGCATTGATTTGTTGTCCAGTTAGCCTTTTTTTATTAGTTTATAAAGAACTTATTTTTCCAATTCTTACATTAATTTCCATGAAAAGCCATATATTGACTTCTTTATTGGTTAAAAACATCAAATATTATTCACCATGATTTTTTAATGTATTTTTTAGCATCTTTATTGGTGTATAATTGCTTTATGTTGTTGTTAGTTGCTGCTGTATAACAAAGTGAATCAGCTATACATATACATATATCCCCATATCCCCTCCCTCTTGCATCTCCCACCCAGTCTCCCTATCCCACCCCTCTAGGTGGTCACAAAGCACGAGCTGATCTCCCTGTGCTATGCTGCTGCTTCCCACTAGCTATCTATTTTACATTTGGTAGTGTATATATGTCCATGCCACTCTGTCACTTTGTCACAGCTTACCCTTCTCCCTCCCTATGTCCTCAAGCCATTCTCTACGTCTGAGTCTTTATTCCTGTCCTGCCCCTAGGTTCTTCATGACCTTCTTTTTTTTTCTTAGATTCCATATATATGTGTTAGCATACGGTATTTGTTTTTCTCTTTCTGACTTACTTCACTCTGTAGGACAGACTCTAGGTCCATCCACCTCACTACAAATAACTCAATTTCATTTCTTTTTATGGCTGAGTACTATTCCATTGTATATATGTGCCACATCTTCTTTATCCATTCATCTGTTGATGGACATTTAGGTTGCTTCCATGTTCTCGCTATTGTAAATAGTGCTACAATGAACATTGTGGTACATGCCTCTTTTTGAATGATGGTTTTCTCAGGGTATATGTCCAGTAGTGGGATTGCTGGGTCATATGGTAGTTCTATTTTTACTTTTTTAAGGAACCTCCATACTGTTCTCCATAGTGGCTGTATCAATTCACATTCCCACCAACAGTGCAAGAGGGTTCGCTTTTCTCCACACCCTCTCTAGCATTTATTGTTTGTAGATTTTTTAACTTCTTTTTTTTTTTTTTTGCGGTACGCGGGCCTCTCACTGTTGTGACCCCTCATGTTGCGGAGCACAGGCTCCGGACGTGCAGGCTCAGCGGCCATGGCTCACAGGCCCAGCCACTCCGCGGCATGTGGGATCTTCCCGGACCGGGGCACGAACCCGTGTCCCCTGAATCAGCAGGCAGACTCTCAACCACTGCGCCACCAGGGAAGCCCCCTCCTTGAGTTTTTCAAATGATGCAATTGGGTCCTCACCTGACGCTGCTGGCCACCGGGGTCAGGGCCTGCCTGCGCTCGGAGCCTCACACTTCCTGTCACTGACGCCCACGGCTCCGGGCTTGCGGTTTCCACTGTGGTCTTGGAGGGACCTCGGAGGCAAGAGAGAGGGCAGTGGGTGGGTCCCACCAAGGGGAGTGGCTCTGCTTGGGGGTTTACTTGGGATGCGTTTCTGGAAAGGGGCATTCTACTCTTTAGAGAAGTAGTTTTAAGTCCACGCTTTTGTTCTGAGACTTTCTTTGTCGTCACGTGCCTTGTGTCCTGGACTTCTGCCGCCACAGCCAGAGCAGGCTAGACGCTGCTAGACGCTACGTCTTGAGCCGGTGCGGGTAGGCGAGCATGCGCACTGGCGACAAGCGCATCTCTGGCCGCCTGCGCTCAGCTCCCGGCCCCCCACCAACCGGCTGTGTGGCCTCAGCAAGTCGAACGACTACTGCACTTGACTCTTATCAGTCTGATGCAGATAACGACACGACCTGCCTCCCAGGGCTGGTCTGAACAAGGTAAAATACATGAAGTACTCAGAACTGTGTGTGACGCATACTCAGGCCTGGTTAGGAAGTGTTAGCCATTAAGGTGATGAAGTGAGAACAAACGATGTATTTTAACCTTTGAATTATTAAGGAAACGTTATGAATAATATTTGAAGAGCTCTGACCGTTTACCCTCATCCCTAAGGTGCCTGAGACGTCCAGGGTGACTGTCAGCATCACGGTGCGTCTCCTACACAGAGGGCCAGGGCAGGACCCAGAGCCTCTCTGAACGCGCTTCCTTTACATACTGCAGGGTCAGAGAGTGTAAAGCAGGAAGGAGCTCTCTCCCAAGTTTAAGACTCCCCGGGCATAATGTGTACACTCGCAGTCTGCAGGGCTCTGCCTGGAAGAACCGACGTGCCCGCCGGGGACAGGTGTTCCGGATGGGTGTGTGTGATCCTGGCCTCGCGTCAGGCACCTGGTCCAGCCAGCACTGCGGGCCCACCCGAGAGACCTTACGCGTGTCAGGAACTCTGCAACACGGGCCTTCCCCTTTGTCCTTGAAAGGCAGTGGCAGTGCCTCTTCCTCAGGCCACTGTGAGGATTAAATGAGGGAATGCACCCCTGGAGGAGTGCCAGGCAGACATAAAGAACCCTCAGTGCTGTTGTTATTGGGTTATCTTTCGTCTGGTTATCACACACAGCTTTTCCAGACACTGGAAGCAGGTCACACAGATGTACATGTATCAGCAGAGTTAGACCTGGTGGTGCCTTGGAGAAACATGAGTGCACCCCTTGTCCCCGTGGTAACAGTTCTCAGACCAGAGGCGGTGGTTGCTAGAAGTGTCCTAGAGAAAGAAGTAAGACAAAGTTATTCGTTAGACCTTTTCTGGGCATCCTGAGTAGCAGGTGCTGAGGCTGTGAAGATAACTAAGGAGTGGTAGCTGCCCTCTCACTGCTCACGAGGTGGAACAGGGAGACACAGCAGAATGTGCCGTGGTCCCCTCAAAGCTGTGGACGGCGCTTGCCCAGGTGGAGGTTGGGCCAGGTGAGCCCTTGGAGAGGCTGAGAGAGTGCTCAGCGGGCCTGGAGGACCCTGAGCCTCAAACTGCTCAGGGAGAGATGAGAACGCTTTGTGCTGTTGGGCTGAATCTTGGAGAATACGGAGGAAGGACCGGCAAAGGGCATCCCTCCTTCTGTAGGGGAGTCGCTGTCACTTGGCTTTCCAGTGAGGGTCCTGCGGGGGGTTCTGAGTTGTTTCAGGTCTCCTGGGGTCCATTTACCGTCTCCTGTGCAAAAACAATTTTCCTGGGCCTGGCCTGGAGCGCTAAACCTACACTCACAGGGGTTTAGGGCTGTGCTCCCCGATATGGAGCCACTAGCCATGCCTGGCTCTTTACATCAAAATTAATTAAAATTAAAAATTGAGTCCCTCAGTCGCATGTCAGGTGCTCAGTAGCCACACACGACCGGCACAGACAACATTTCCATTGTCACAGAAAATTCTGTTGAATAGGACTGTTCTTGGGGGCGCCGGGCGTCACGCAGACGACCGGGACAAGAGGGACCTTTTCTCTCCGCTCCCCTCCAAGCTGGGGGTCCAGGCTCTCGGGAGCTTAGCCCCTTCCCCCTGGCGCAATGGCCTCTGCTGTCCCCCGGGCCACCGCCATTCTGACCCACCCAGCCTGGATTCAGCTCCAAAATAGACCGCTGGGTGAAGAGCTGGTTCATTTCAAAAAACCGGTGATGCAGAAGGAAGCTTTTATGTATCTGTTTCCACTAGTGCGGAGATCCTTTTATGCTCTCAGACAGGTTTGGTTCTTGTGTGAGGGAGGTGGCCTGGAGGTGTCACAGCCTCAGGGACTGAGGAAGGCCACTCACTGCTCTAGAATTAATTTCTTAGAGTCGTGCACGGGGCACGAGTCCGTGGTGATTAATATCTGATGCTGGACTTGGCATTGCATTCAAGAGCTCCCTTTACGGGCAGACCAAGCTCCCCGCTTGGCAGTGACCTCAGTCAGGCCTCCCTGAAGGCACCCGCTGCCCTTGATGGAATCGTGAGAAATTGTCCATCGACCTGTATCACAGGTGCACCAAGAGAGCATGCCCTTCAGGCACGGTGACCCTGTTGTAAAGCAAAAAGAACAAAGCCTGGTCCCCGTGGCATCCGCCTTCTGCACCTGCCGTGGGTACCACCGAGAGGAAGGAGGCCCCATTAGGACCGAGTTCTGGTGTCTCTGGAGATGAGACAGCACCAGGACTTGTGTGTAATGAGGAATAGTTACAGACTGGGAGGCTCTCGGGTGGTTTGATTTACAGCTACTATATGACCTGATTTTAGGAGGAATTTGCCTTATTCTGATTATAATTTTCCAGAATAGCTTTCATTTTAGGAATCCAAATCCATCTTGAGGAAATCCAGACATTATACATCTGTTGAAGTAATCTGGAATCTCAGAGTCAGCCTGTCAGTAAGCCGGGGAGGGGAGAGAAATCTTTTCAGAATGAGCCCCTCAGCTCGATTCTGAAGTCAGTGGAAAATACCCCTGGTTTCAGAGACAGACCTAGAGTCTTCAAACCTTGGTCTCCTGCAGGCCCCGGGCAGGCTGGTCACCTGTGGCCTTGGTTCAGCCTCCGGTTGCCCTCTGTGGGACCGGGTGTGTGCAGAAGGTAAAACAGGCAGACAGAAGCGGTCGTAGCTGGGGGAGCTCACCTGGGCGGCACTTGGGCACCTGACGCGGACACCCAGCAGCTGACCCAGGGGGCTCCTCGGGGTCACGGTGCCTGCCGTGTCCAGTGGCTCAGTCTTGCTGGGGAAGGGCAGGAAGGTGACTGGACAGGACGGAGAAGGTGCCCCGTGGGGCAGGGACACAGCAGAGCTCGGGCCAGAGGAGAGGCGGCAGGCTCATTTCCTGTCCAGCGCCCGGACTCCCACCCCCATCCTGCTGTCGCCCTGGGGCTGAGCCTCACGCACCGGGACGTGCAGGTGCGGGCCCTGCAGGGGGACGGGGCAGGAGGCGGGCCGGTCGGCTGGTCTCGGCGGGGGGAGAACAGCGGCTTTCCAATCCTCCCTTTATTAAAGGTCTGCTTACAAAAGAGAACATAGAAGCAGTGTTATTTTAGGCTTCACCCTGGATAATTAGGTTTCATTCTCAATTAACTTTACCACCTTTAGTCTTGTTAGACTAAAGGGCTGTGATAATCCATTGCCTTTTCACCAGGAGGTTTTCTGGGGTTTCCTGATAACGGTACTGAGGACCAGCACGGGAGAAGGCAGGGGGTCCCATCTGCTGACGTGGGAAAGGGCGCAGAGAACGCTGCTCCCCAGGTCAGAGGTCAGCGTCGCTCACCACCCTCACCACCCTGCCAAGGCGTGTCTGTGCACTTTCTGGCTGTCTCTGAAGAATTACACTAGGCATGAGAAGGGAAACCGGGAATACGAGTCAAACGTCCTGAGTGTGGACTCACTGGGGAAAAGGCCGGTCTGAATCAGTGTGAATTCACGAGGCATCCAAACTATACACAGGAATACATAGGTGTATAAAACTCATGTGTATATATATGCAGGGTTTCATTCTTTTGAATGTATGTGAAAGCATAACTATTAATAGATAAGCATATATATACACATGTACATGCCTATACCTATGTATCTACCTTCATTCCTGTAAATGAAGCATCATTTAGGAGTAGCCACAGCCGAGGGCACTGGGTAGGCCTGGGCCCCTCCTGGTTCTGTCACTAACTTGTTGACACCCGACCGGGGTGTCCATCTTTGGCACCGACGTCATTTGGGGCTGGATCACTCTTTGTAGTGAGGCGGTTCTGTTCGCGGTGGGAGGCTTAGCATCATCCCTGCCTCAACGCACTGGAGGAAAGTAGCCCCCCATCCAGGACAACCAAAAATGTCTCAAGACATTTCCAGACGTTGCCCTGGGTGAGAACTGCTGTTCCAGATCAAGCAGGATCATTCCCAGGCCATAGAGTCCCCATCAGTCAACTGGGGAGAGATCACCCTCCCAGGACGACCGTCAAGGGTCCGACCACACTCAGAAGCCACCTGACGCCTGTGCTGTTGTCAGTGGGTGTGCGAGTGGAAATGTGTTCTGAGGGGTAAACGTCTCAGCTCTCGTTTATACTATCCATTTGCTTATGTAACCTACCCCGGCCCAGTTACCAAATACCAGATGACGAATGATACTATACCGTATTCCTAAGAAGTCCAAACTGGACTTAAACTTGCTCAGGTTTTTACTAGCTTTATCCACACGGCTGCATTTAACAGAGGGGAGTTTTGGAAATGATTTGGCTGAAACACCTCTTCTTTCCCACAGGAATTCTCACCGTACAGAGAGCGAATGAGCTTCTGAGCACGTGCGTGCCAGGCAGCTTCCTGATCCGGGTCAGCGAGAGAATCAAGGGCTACGTCCTGTCCTATCTGTCCAAGGACGGCTGCAAACACTTCGTCATAGATGCCTCCACGGACTCGTACAGCTTCCTGGGTGCGGACCAGCTGCAGCATGCCAGCCTGGCTGAGCTGGTGGAGTACCACAAGGTGAAGCAATGCGCAGACTTCGCTGGCTCTGTGACAGGGGTCCTGCAGCAGCTCTGACAGTGAAAGGCAATTCCAGGAAAAATGACTGACACAAGCAATGGGGGAATTAGCCTTTGATGACCCCTGCTGATAATCAGGATTGTCAATGGCATTTCCTTTATCCCTGAACCTTGTTCCTCCTCAAATGCTCAGGGAGAACCCGCTAGGGCAGAGCATGCAGGACGTGCTACAAAATCTGTGCACCCTGACCACATCCGAGAACACTCCTTTTTTTTTTGAAGTATAGTTGATTTACAATGTGGTGTTAATTACTGCTGTACTGCAAAGATTCATATACAGTTATACATATATATATACATTCTTTTTTTTTTTTTTCGGTACACGGGCCTCCCACTGTTGTGGCCTCTCTCGTTGCGGAGCACAGGCTCCGGATGCGCAGGCTCAGCGGCCATGGCTCACGGGCCCAGCCGCTCCGCGGCATGTAGGATCTTCCCAGACCAGGGCACGAACCCGTGTCCCCTGCATCGGCAGGCGGACTCTCAACCACTGCGCCACCAGGGAAGCCCTCTTTTTTTAAAAAAATATATTCGTATCCATCATGAGAACACTCTTAAGTTAGAGCACAAGCCCAGGAAGGAGGGAGACCACATGGCAGTTTGCGGGCAAGAAAAATCTCTTTCAAGGCTGCCTAAGCCAAGAAAGCTTTGTGAACACCCAAGGGGAGACCAGAAGTTATGTGCTCTGGCGAGGTAGGGAGGGCATGGCTTCTTATTCAACTGTCTTATAAATAAGACTCAGGAGCCACCTAATACCTGTGCTGCTGTCACTGGGCACAGCCTGACCTGTACCGTCTGCTTCACAGGAGGAACCCATCACCTCCCTGGGGAAGGAGCTCCTTCTGTACCCCTGCGGTCAGCAGGAACAGCCGCCCGACTACCAGGACCTGTTTGAGTGACAGCCTCATTGTGTCAACCTGCAGCCGCCAGCTGGGCCGTCCTCTGGACAGACAGACACCTATGAAGCCACGTCGCCCTGCAGCAAGCCGATCCCGATCAAGCGAATGGACCCTTGGGGGTCCCGTGGCGACCTCTCTTCTGCACAAATGCTGGAGTTTAATTAACGCTGAGGGAATCGCTTCTGCATTGTACGCACCCCAGCAGTAAAGGGAGAAGAACCCCCATTTCTGCAGCTCCCAACGTGAAGGCTACAACCCTAGCGATGTATGGAATAAACGAAGAAGAAATTGGAACCTTTTGGGAATTAAGGGGCACCTCAAAACCAGAAGTCCTCCATGGCCTCGGCACTCCCTCTGTGCCTCACCTCGGAAGGTCTCGGGGTCCTGTTCCTATGAAGTTCCTTGGTGGCGTCAGGGACTGGCGAAAGAGCCTGCGCTGGTGGCTGAGCCCACTGCCCTGCACACGTCACTTGCGGTGCATGTGTGGGCCAGGGTGTAAGACACACAGGGAACACAAGTTGCGGGTGTTGTGAACTGAATGAGGAGTCTGAAGGTGTAAGACGAGAGCCTTCACATGTACAGAAACACTCCGGACGACGGCGGGGGCTGAGGGGCCCTGTGTGGGGGGTTCCCTGGCTCCGGGGAGCCGGGCGGGGCTCCACCCAGGACCTCGCCGAGGAGGGTGAAGCCACATGCGTGCCTTGGATACACAAGGGCAGAAGAGTGAGCTTTTTGGACACTAGGTGTTGTGGGTCGAGTCCCCCAAAGAGACATTGAAGTCCTAACCCCCTGCACCTGTGAACGTGGCCTTCTTTGGAAACAGGGTCTTTGCGGATGTGATCAAATTAAGACGAGGTCAGACCAGATTAGGGCGGGCCCCAAAGCCAACGACCGGCGTCCTCATAAGGAGAGACGGGTTGGGAAGTTGAGGTGCGCACAGAGGGAATGGCAGCCAGGGGACAACAGAGGCAGGGCCCCGAGTGACAAGCCGCAAGCCGGGGGGCGCCGCGGGCCTGGGGGGCAGCGTGGAGCAGACTCGCCAGAGCCCTGGAGGGGAGCGTGGCCCTGCGGACACCTCGAGTCCAGACTCCTAGCCTCCAGAACTATGACAGCATAAATGTCTTTTGTCTTAAGCCACCGAGTTTATGGTAATTTGTTACGGCAGCCCTAGGAAACTAATATAGAAGTTTATGTAATTGCAGACCCTGATGTGCATTGTGTACCTTTGGTTGCTGTACAGCCCGCCAGCCTCCTGAGGGAGGGAAGGCGGGAGATAACTCCCTCCGGCTCTTCGGCTCTGGACGCAGATTTGCTCAGTCAGGCAGGCATCTCATGCAGTAGCTCCCGGGCCAGCCCAGCAGGGCGACGGCCTCTGGGCAGCCACCAGGATCACGCGGGAGGATGGGGTTTGCTGGTACCCCAGGCTTGGCTCCTGCGGCGGCATTCATTTAAAGGACGCATAGGGGGCTTCCCTAGTGGCGCAGTGGTTGAGAGTCCGCCTGCCGATGCAGGGGACACAGGTTCGTGCCCCGGTCCAGGAAGATCCCACATGCCGTGGAGCGGCTGGGCCTGTGAGCCATGGCCGCTGAGCCTGCGCGTCCTGAGCCTGTGCTCCGCAACGGGAGAGGCCGCAACAGTGAGAGGCCTGCGTAACGCAAAAAAAAAAAAAAAAAAAGGACGCATAGGGTTGTAGCAGTCTGTTCATGAATTTGTTGGCTGTGCCAGACACACCTGGGCAGTGTAAAATGTAGAGAAGAGGGTGGGGTGCATGTATATGTGTGAGTGTGCATGGGTGTATGTGTGCTTTAATGAGAAAGTTTTTAAACTGATCATTGTTAGGTGTTTCTTGAAATGTTCCGTGTGGTTTCTGTTGTCTGAGAGACAATGGTCAGTTGTCTAAGACAACCTTTAGCTTTCATTTCTAACAGTAGTTCGGCAGTCATGACATTATAAAATTGCAGACAAACACAGGGCTGGAAGTCAGAAACTTTTGTTACCAGGCTTCCCTGGTGGCGCGATGGTTAAGAATCCACCTGCCAATGCAGGGGACACGGGTTCAAGCCCTGGTCCGGGAAGATCCCACATGCCGCGGAGCAACTAAGCCTGTGCGCCACAACTACTGAGCCTGCGCTCCAGAGCCCGCGAGCCACAACTACTGAAGCCCGTGGGCCTTGAGCCCATGCTCCGCAACAAGAGAAGCCACCGCAATGAGAAGCCCGCGCACCGCAACAAAGAGTAGCCCCCGCTCGCCGCAACTAGAGAAAGCCCACGCGCAGCAACAAAGACCCAACGCAGCCAAAAATAAATAAAAATTTTAAAAAGAAAACTTTCATTCCCATCTCTTCCCACCATTAGCTGTGTGACCTTGGACAGGTCCCTCTACCTCTCTGAGCTTCAGTTTTTCACTTCTAGCAAAACAAGTTGGGATAACCAGGTAATTATTATTTTCACCCAGCTCTGAAATCTTAAGGTTCTGGAATAAATAGAAAAATACCCTATAGCCACTAGTAATTATGAAGACATATAAGATTCTAGCATCACCCTCTGCCTACAGTTATTTTGGAGGAAATAAGTACAGTCATATCCGGATATAACTACAGAGTGACACCCTACTGGAGGAAGACTTAGAAAACAGGTGAGGTGGATAGACCTAGAGTCTGTCATACAGAGTGAAGTAAGTCAGAGAAAGACAAATACTGTATGCTAACACATATATATGGAATTTAAGAAAAAAAATGTCATGAAGAACCTAGGGGTAAAACAGGAATAAAGACACAGACCTACTTGAGAATGGACTTGAGGATATGGGGAGGGGGAAGGGTAAGCTGTGACAAAGCGAGAGAGAGGCATGGACATATATACAGTACCAAACGTAAGGTAGATAGCTAGTGGGAAGCAGCTGCAGAGCACAGGGAGATCAGCTCGGTGCTTTGTGACCGCCTGGAGGGGTGGGATAGGGAGGGTGGGAGGGAGGGAGATGCAAGAGGGAAGGGATATGGGAACAGATGTATATGTATAACTGATTCACTTTGTTATAAAGCAGAAACTAAAAAAAAAAAAAGGTGACCAGACTGAATTTGAAATTATATATCACCAGGAGGGGCAGACTTGAGTTCTCCGCTGTGTTACCTCGTTGGCTATTGATATTCAGAGGAAGAAACTGTCCAGTGTTTGCTGATATGATGGCCAAGAGTAGCCCTTGATATTCCGAGGGAGAGTGGTTTACATAACTCAGAAACTGTTTACCACAAAATGGGGTTGGGGAGGCCTGAATTCTCATCCCAGCTCTGCAATTAGACTCAGTGTCCCAGGGTCTGAGCCTGCTTAAAGCTGAAGGAGAGGACATCCAGCCTCTGGCCTGGTCTCGCCCTCCTGTGGCCTCGATAAGGCCAGCGCCCAGACCTGCCTGCCGAGCTTTCCTGGTCTGGGATGCTCTCCAGCCCCAGGCGCTGCAACCCGCCCACCTCGTGGCACTGGGCTGAATACCGGGCCCTGACTGTGGTGACTCTTCTCTCCCCCGGGGAGATTGCGGGTCTCCTACAGTCGCCCCGGACCCTCCGCTGCCCCTCCCCACCACCAGAGCCTCACAGTCCCACCAAACCCCCATCAAGGCACAGGAGGGTGCACCAGAGAGTCACTCTGTACTCTGGCATCACCAGCAGGCTAAGTGACAAGCAGAAGTGTCAGTTGGCTCAAACCTCACACCAAGAAGAGGAAGACACAGGGACAGCCAGAGAAAAAGTGAACCCGGGGCACGGGCAGGTCACTGGAGATATCTCAGGGGCATTTGCACCAGAAATTGCCTCTCTGAGCTAATGCTTTGGAATTGACCATCCTTTTAGCGTAAGGCCATGGCTGGTGTGGCATGAGGTCTGTTTTTAGGTTAAAAAAATTAAGGTCAGGGCTTCCCTGGTGGCGCAGTGGTTAAAGAATCCACCTGCCAATGCAGGGGACACACGTTCAAGTCCTGGTCTGGGAAGATCCCACATGCGGTGGAGCAACTAAGCCCGTGTGCCACAACTAGTAAGCCTGTGCTCTAGAGCCCACGAGCCACAACTACTGAAGCCTGCGCGCGTAGAGCCCGTGCTCCACAACAAGAGAAGCCACTGCAATGAGAAGGCCATGCGCTGCAATGAAGAGTACCCACCGCTCGCCGCAACTAGACCAGCACAGCCAATAATAAATAAATAAATTAATTTTTAAAAATTATGGTCTATGTTTTTGCAATTGTCACCTCTGCAGGGGCGGCTTTCTTCACGCACACGCATCCAAACATTGGTTATGTCCTCACATATATATACCCTGGGACTCCTGCATTTGGTGCACAGAGGAGACACAGAAGTGATTTGTAGGGGATGCTCGGATGTGTTTTCATGGGGCCTCTTTGCTTTCCTTTTGTCAAGAACATGTTCCAGACTGCATTGCACAGGTTTCTGTTTTAGAGCATACGTTTTCTACATTTATATCTTTAAGTAATATTTCAATTTGAATTATGTGTTCCCGTCCTCCGGAGTAACTATTTTTGACTTAAAAGAATACACAATGTGAGAGCTGTGAGTTAAGTTTTATTTGGGGCAAAATAAGGACTGCAGCCCAGGCCATGGCTTTTCAGATAACTCTGAGAAACTGCTCCAAGGAGGCAACGGGGGCAGCCAGGATATAAGGAGTTTTGCAACGAAGGGAAGGTAGTCGGGAACGTCAAAGGATTCATGTTCATTAAAGAAAAGCAGACCTCTCCAGTTAAAGAATTTAGCGCTTTTCTGTGTATGGGAAGATGCAAGAATCTGGGCTTGCTGAGATCATTCCTTTGATGTGCACTTGAACTATCTGGGGCCAGCATCCTTTGTTTTCACATCCTGAGTTTCCTCGGGGCTCACCGCAGGGAGTGGCTGCAGTCTGTTGGCTGCTAGACGGCAGGTGTTCTTTTCAGCCCTGAGTTTCCTCCGGGCTCCCCAGCTCTTGTTGCAGGGCTGCAATCATCGGTGACTGTCACATTCTTTGTTTACTGATACGGCAGGAAATATTCTGTTCATAAATATTCCATGTCACTATACATCCTACTGAGATTTCCCTCCTTTGCCTTCCATTGTTGTCATCTCCTGCTTATTGTTTTCCTCTCTCCATCCTCTTCCTTGTATTTTAGGAGAGCTGCTCACTCTTTCTTTTCCACCCACGGGTTACAGTCTCTGCAGTGTTAATTCTGCTCGTACAGCCCGCAGGGTGGACATTGATACTTTTGTTTCCAGAAGTACTAGGTCTGCCTCTTTACCTTGCTGTTCAGGGATCTTTAGATGTCCTACTACTGCCCCAGAATGGAAGCCACCAGGAGGCATAAAAGGTCTTTTTATTGTGTGGTAAAAATGCATTGTTTGGTAGTGAGCTAGCTTCGTAGAGTAGAGGGAAAGCCCAGCAGGTTTGGGTTTGGGTCCTGGCTACTTCATTAACCAGCTGTGTGGAATCTTAAAAGAAAAAAAAAAAAGCTAAGCTGTACGAGCTTCAGCTACATCTCTGAAACAGGAGTTCTAAAGTCACCCTTTGGGTTCTGAGGTTTAGAAAAGAAATATGGAAAGTGCCTGGAACATACAAAGTTCTCCACAAATAGCAGTTACTCCTGTGAGTCCTGAGCCCAGGATCCATGTCCCCCTTTATCAGCTCAGCTCATATAACCAATGGGCTGTGTATCCTAATGGCCCCTTTGCTAGAGTTTCTGGGATGAATTTAGGGGGAAAGGGAAACTTTTATAGAGTAAGGGACCTAAGGATGAATCACACAATATATCAGCCAGTCGACTTGCAGAGAAATGGCTCACTTAGTTTGGATTTGAAATGGTATGCAAAGGGCATTCTCTAACGTCTGATTCTGACATCACCCAAGTTAGCAGTCACCAGTCTTCACCCCAAAGCTGGCCACTGACAACAGATTCAGCTGCCTTGGCATTCCTGGTCACAAACCCGCAAGTATTTGCCTCTCTTTTTGAGAAGAAGACTTATTACAAACCCAGATCGCTTGGGAGTTAACTCTGCCTTGTCTGCGAAGAGGTCAGGCAGCGCTGGTGCTAAGCCAGGTGGCCAGGGAGGGGGCAAGGCCCAACACCCTTGTCAGTCTAAATCAGCTTTTACTTTTCTTCCACTGAAAGGATGTTCCTTCATGAGTCTTCCCACCACCTGAGTCCAGACATGGTAACCATCCATCGCACTGGGCCTCAACACCCCACAACACAGCGAGCGCCTCACCTTTGGAAGGTGCTCTGGATGGTGTGGCCGAGCTCTGGAGAAGGCTTCTTAACCAGGCCACTCCCTACATTCCTGGCAGCCCACACACTGTGGGTGTGAGCTTTTTTCTCTTTTATCTATTCTGTTTGTCCTGACTGGGGGAAAGTATAGGCATATGCAGGCTCTAACGTTTCCTTTTGTTTAATTTTTTTATACCCACCCCACCAAAAAACTAAAACAGTTCATCCATTTATCCTCCCCTCCACCCCCAGCCACATGCAACCACCAATCTTTTCTTCATATCTATGAGCTTGGGGTGTTGTTTGGTTTTTTTTTTTTCAGATTCCACATATAAGTGAGATCATATGGTATTTGTCTTTCTCTGACTTATTTCACTTAGCATAATGCCCTCAAGGTCCATTCATGTTGCAAATGGCAAGATTTCATTCTTTTTCATGGCTGAATAATGTTCCACTGTGTATATTTACCACATCTTCTTTATCCATCAGTGGACATTTAGGTTGTTTCCTTATCTTGGCTATTGTAAATAATGCTGTGATGAATGTGTGGGTACATATATCTTTTCAATTTTGTGTTTTCATTTTCTTCAGATAACTACCCAGAAGTAGAACTACTGGATCTTATAGTTCTATTTTTTATTTTTTGAGGAACCTCCGTACTGTTTTCCACCAATTTACATTCCCACCAACAGTGCACAAGGATTCCCTTTTCTCCACATCCTTGCCAACACTTACTATTTCTATACTTTTTTTAGAATAGCCATTCTAACAGGTGGTATCTCATTGTGGCTTTGATTTGCATTTCCCTGGTAATTAATGATGTTAAGCATTTTTTCATATGCCTGTTGGCCATTTGTAAACCTTCTTTGGAAAAATACCTATTCGGATCTACCACCTATTTAAAAATCAGATTGTTTTTGTTATTGAGTTGTAGGAATTCTTTACATATTTTGGTATTAGCCCCTTATCAGAATATATGACTTGTTGGGCTTCCCTGGTGGTGCAGTGGTTGAGAGTCCGACTGCCGATGCAGGGGACACGGGTTTGTGCCCCGGTCCGGGAGGATCCCACATGCCACGGAGCGGCTGGGCCCGTGAGCCATGGCCGCTGGGCCTGTGTGTCCGGAGCCTGTGCTCCACAACGGGAGAGGCCACAACAGTGACAGGCCCATGTACCGCAAAAAAAAAAAAAAAAAAAAGAATATATGACTTGCAATTATTTCCTCCCATTCAGTAGGTTGCTTTTTCATTTTGTTTATGGTTTTCTTTGTTGTGAAAAAGCTTTTTAGTTGGATGTACTTCCACTTATTCCTTTTTGTTTTTGTTGCTTTTGCTTTTGCTGTCAGAATTAAAAAGTCATTGCCAAGACCAATGTCAAGAAACTTACAACCTGTGTTTTCTTGTAGGATTTTTATGGTTTCAAGCCTTAAGTTCAAGTCTTTTACCCATTTTGAGTTAATTTTTGTGTACAGTGCTGGAAAGTAATCCAGTTTAATTCTTTTGCATGTGGCTGTCCAATTTTCACAACTTCATTTATTAAAGAGTCTATTCTTTCCTCATTGTATATTCATGATTCTGTTGTTGTAAATCAATTGACCATACATGCATAGGTTTATTTCTGGGCTTTCTATTCTGTTCCATTGATCTACGTTTCTGTTTTTATGCCAATACCATACTATTTTAGCTTTGTAATACAGTTTGAAATCAGGGAGCATGATGCCTCCAGCTTTGTTCCTCTTTTCCCAGATTGCTTTGGCTATTTGGGGTCTTTTATGGGTCTATAAAAATGTTTGGATTGTTTGTTCTATTTCTTTGAAAAATACCACTGGGATTTTGATAGCGATTGAATGGAATCTGTAGATTGCTTTGGGTAGTATGGACATTTTAACAACAGTACTTCTTCAATCCATGAGCACAGAATATATTTCCATTTATTTATGTCTTCAATTTCTTTCATCAATATCTTATAGTTTTCAATAAACAGGTGTTTCACCTCTGTGGTTAAATTTATTCCTAAGTGTTATACTCTTTTGGATGCAATTGTAAATGGGATTGTTTTCTTAAATTCTCTGATAGTTTGTTATTAGTGTATAAAATACAACTGATTTCTCTATGTTAATTTTGTATCCTGCAACTTTACGAAATTCATTCATTAGTTCTAACAGTTTTTTTGGTGGAATATCCAGGGTTTATATATAGTACCATGTCATCTGAAAATAATGACAGTTTTTCTTCTTCCTTTCCAATTTGGGTGCCTTTTGTTTCTTTTCCTTGCCTTACTGCTTTAAGAATTCCAATATTATGCTGTATAAAAGTGGCAAATGTGGGCATCCTTGTCTTTTTCCTAATCTTAGTGGAAATGCTTTCAGCTTTTCATCATTGAGTATGATATTAACTGTGGGCTTGTCATATATAGCCTTTATTATGTTGAGGTACATTCCCTCTATATCCACTTTGCTGATAGTTTTTTATCATAAACGGATGTTGAATTTTGTCAAATGTTTTTTCTGCATCTATTGAAATGATTATATGATTTTTATCCTTCATTTTGTTAATATGGTGTATCACTTTGAAAGATTTTCAGGTACTGAACCATCCCTGAGTCCCTGGAATAAATTCCATTTGGTCACAGTTGTATGGTCCTTT
Organism: Hyperoodon ampullatus; assembly: GCF_949752795.1. NCBI lineage: Eukaryota > Metazoa > Chordata > Mammalia > Artiodactyla > Ziphiidae > Hyperoodon > Hyperoodon ampullatus. Next base: position 3,000,584 of record NC_136933.1, read on the forward strand.
TAATGTACCGCTGATTTCGATTTACTAATATTTTGTTGAGGATTTTTTGCATCTATGTTCATCAGGCATATTGGCCTGTAATTTTCTTTTCTTTCTTTTTTTTATTTTTTTTTTTGTGGCATCTTTGTCCCGTTTTGGTATCAGGGTAATGCTGGCCTTGTAAAATGTGCTTGGAAGAGCTCCCCTCTTTTCTATATTTTGAACGAGTTTGAGAAGGATTGGTATTCATTCTTCTTTGAATGGTTGGTAGAATTCACCAGTGAATCCATCTGGTCCTGGGCTTTTGTTTGTTGGGACGTTTTTGATTACTGATTCAATCTCTTTGTTAATCATTCTGTTCAAAGTTCTATTTCATCATGAATCAGTTTTGGTAGGTTATATGTTTTAGGAATTTATCCATTTCTTCTAGGTTGTGCAGTTTGTTGGCACATAATTGTTCACAGTAGTCTCTTGTGATCCTTTGTATTTTTGATGTATTAGTTGTAATTTCTCTTTCATTTCTGATTTTATCTGAGTCCTCTCTTTTTCCTGGTGAGGCTAGCTACTGGTTGGTCTATTTTGTTTATCTTTTCCATGAACCAGTTCTTAATGTGATTGATTTTTCTATTATCTTTTTTTGTCTCAATTTCATTTGTTTCCATTCTGATCTTTGTCATTTCCTTCCTTCTGCTAACCTTAAACTTCATTCTTTTTCTAGTCCCTTGAGATGTAAAGTTAGGTTTTTTATTTGAGGCTTTTCTTGTTTCTTGAGGTGGGCATTTATCGCTTTGAACTTCCTTCTTTGAACTGCCTTTGCTGCATCCCATAGATTTTAGTATATTACGACTCCGTTTTTGTCTCAAGGTATTTTTAAAATTTCTCCTTTGGCCCATTGGTTATTCAGTAGTGTGTTGCTTAATCTCCACATATTTGTGATTTTCCAGTTTTCTTCATGTAATTAATTTCTAGTTTCATACTCTTGTGGCCAGAAAAGATCTTCGATATGATCTCAGTCCTCTTAAATTTATCAAGACATGTTTTGTGGGGTCTGTCTTTAATTTTCATTTATTTTTCTTACCCTTTTCAAATGAGGTTTGACATCCCAGCCAAAGAGGTGATGTTAATTGTTGTAGATTTGTAAACACTGGAGTTGGAGGTGGTTTTGGTGGGGGGGTAACAAGCTGGGGGATTGATGACTGAGGTAGGGAGTTGCCAGTGGTGCCGTACTCACCTTGATTCAAGCTAACATGTCTGACCCTCAAGTAGATGAAGAATAAGTACAGTTCACCCAGCGTCCCCACTTGCCACCCTGGGTACTGCCGGTGTGTAGAAGGCAGGCCATCTGCACAGCCAGCCACCAGGTGAGTCTTGGGCAGAGGCCATGAATGTGGCCTGGCCCTCTCTGAACCTCTGCATGATGATGGAGGCCAAGACAGCCTGAGGCAGCACAGTGTCACTTCGTCTCCCCACCCCTGCCCCTTGGAAGAGTGGACAAGGCAGACACAGCCGAGGAGCACTGGGCTGGCTACTCCAGAGGGTGTGTCAGAGGAGCAGTGATGCAGAGATGTTTGAAGGGCACCTCTGCTGACTGAAGAGAACATTTTCTCTCTATGTTGAAAAAAACCACCACCCAAATCCTCCAACCAACTGGCACAAGCCCCATAGTTTTTGGCAGCATCAACAGCAAAGCCCTGAGTCCTGCCAAGAGAAACAGCTTTGAATTCAGATATAAAGCTCATCAGAATAGGGACCACACAAAGCTGCCAGCTATTTGATGGGTGTTGGGAGTAAAACACAGCCACCCTTCCAAGGGCCCACCCAAGGGCATTCTCTCTGATCAGCAATCCTCAGAAACAATGTCGGATCCTTTCCAAAAAGCAAGAATTCCCACCTGCCCTCCCCTCCAACCCAAGGTAGACTTTACATCTAACACCTTGGGATCCTGCTTGGAGAGCTGGCTTCTGAGGCCTCCAACCTGCCGGTGATGACCCAGAGCTGGAGGGGCAGTGGGAACCCGAGGCACAAGAGGACAGGTGCTGGACTCCACCCGGGCCAAAGCTCCTGCCCTTGCCCTGAGACCATCAAGCCCCCTGGAGCTGGTCCTGGGAGGGAAAATGATGCCAATTTCTGGCCAGGCCTCTGGGCAAGTTCCTGACCTTTTCTGAGCCTTGGTTTTCTGCATCTGGGAAATGGAAGTAATGACATTAGCTGCCTTAGAAGGTTGGCGTTCTGTATATAAGGTGCCTGGCTATGCTTTTTACTTCAGAAACCTCTAATGTCTCTCAACTGCCTAGGGGCTCACCAACTCCAAATCACTGAGCACAGAATTTAAGGGAGGAACTATTCATTATATTTTACACTCCTACTAACACTTCTGTGGATAGGCTGAAATTGTTTTCAGAATGACAGAAATAAATGACAGTGGTGCACGCATGATGGGTGCATGATCTCTACTGTGTGACCCATTGTCTGATTATACCCAAGAGGTGCGGGGCATGCTGGGAAGTACAGCAGACACAGTCGTGAATGCAAAATTGATATCAGATAATAACAAATGGATGTGAATACCTGCTACGTGCATGGTGTCCTAATTTAATGGTCAGTAGTATGACATAAATGTGATTGCATTCATGAACCTGAATGAGAAAACGGGTGGAGATGAGTGTCAGGTTTAAGATCATATGGGCTGGAAGTGAAAGAACTGCATTTGAACCTAGGCATGTGGCTGGGGAAACCCTGATACTGATTCCCACGCTGAACTGAAACTGCAAATATGACGCATCCTACATAAGAGACTTGCACAAAAGCAGCCCCCGTGGATGCCAGTGGAGGACTGTCCCCCCCGCCGGGGCTGACTGCAAGCTGCCAACGTGTCTTTAGGTTACAAGCGAGGAGCGGGAGGGAGTGCCAGCAACTGGCTCTCACGAGGCTGGTTGGTGCACGGCTGCTGGACGGGACCCCAAGTTCTACTAGGGACCCTGCTCCAGCGGCGTGACTGGGGCCAGTTCCTGGGCGATTTACATACAGTCACAACAGTGGAGGATGCAGAGCTGGAAGGGACCTCAGACAAGCCCCAGCCTCAGTGCTTCCCTGGTAGCATCCTTCCTCCTTTAGAAGATGTCATTCATCACTGCCGTCCTTTGCTAAGGTTAAATGTCAAGTCCCTGATTATAATGCTCCAGTGGTGCATCACCAACCCTTCCGTTATAAGTAAGTATCTCGGGCAGGGAACGGGACAGGTCCTGCTAGGGAATGAATGTTTGTGCCCCCATAAGATTCTTACGTTGAAGCCCTAATGAGATGGTCTTTGGAGGTGGGGCCTTTGAGAGGTCCTAGGTCATGAGGGTGGAGCCCCCATGGTGGGATTAGTGTCCTTTTAAGGATACGAAGGAAAGCTAGCCCTCTGTCTGCTCTCAGCCATGTGAGGACAACAGCAAGAGGGGGTCCTCACCAGACACCTGATCTGCGGTGCTTTGACCTTGGACTTTGCAGCCTCCAGAACCTGGGAAAATCAGCATCGGTTGATGAAGATGCCCTGTCTGTGGTATGTGTTACAGACCAAGCTGAGACAGACCCCTCCTGCATGGGCTCTGTGAGGGCTCCTGCCTCTTGATAAAACTGTTTACCTACCCAAGCTTTGAAAAGAGGGATAGTTTGACACTATGCTGTTGTCTCTTCAGCCACCCTCAGCATCCTTGAAAATCCCATTTTTAACCCCTGCCTCAGGCACCCATGATATGCAATTTAAACCCGCACAAATGGCTGGTCCCCCCACAGTGCGGCCTGGAGCTCCCATCCCAGGACCCCGAGTCTTCATTCCACAGTCAGACATTCGCTCCTGCTGCTGGCCTTGCTGGGACAGCAACCTCCCGACCCAGAGGAAGATGGCAGGAGTGGGCAACGTCGGCCCCACCAAGCCCAAGACCCAGTGGAGAGACAGACAGGTGCCCAGAGCCTCCTCCCCCAGCCCCGGAAGTACGAAACACACGTACAGCCAAAAGGTCTCCTGGAAACCATTCCTCAACATCTCCTAAACAAAAAGGACGAGCGGACTGTATTAACTGCCAGGTTCTTCACTACGGTTCTCTCCTCCCTCTAGACCAGTTCCCCCCAGGGGACACCTGGCGGTGACAGGAGCCAGTTTAGGTGTCCCCCTCGGTGAGAGGTGCTCCTGGCTTCAAGGGGGGAGAGACCAGGGATGCTGGGGGCACAGGACAGCCCCCAGCAGGGAGTGATCTAGCCTGAAACGCTGTAGGGCCACAGCCAGGGAACCTTGGCTACACACACAGAAAACCGTTCTCCAAAAACTAAAGATGTGGTGTTCTTAATCCAAGGAGAAATCGTACCCACAAATCACATTTTATTAGTTGTCCAATGCCACCTTCCATTCATGTCCTGGGTTTTAATTAAATTTTATGAACTACCAGTACAAATCAATACAAAGCATTTTTTTTTTTTTTTAACACACCAACAGCTTGAATGTTCCTGAAGCTTTTAAACAATGAGTTGACTGTGGGCAAACAGAAGGCAAGGACCCAGAGAGATAATTAGCTCATGCATCTGGTGCTGGCTAATAAATAATTTCCACATGAATGTAGAAACCACTCAATGTTAACTGCATTTATTATTATTTTTAAATAGTTGGAAACGATAATAAAAGGCGATTTTCAGAAGCATCTTGGTTGACTGGGTAGAACAGCTTAAGTTAAAAAATAATTAGTTACCCCTTGGCTGGGGTGGGTGAACACACAGCACAATCCTCCGTCCCGCTGGATGCCGGCAGATGGAGTGACCTTTCACAAAAGACATTTTCCTGCATTTCTTCTTGTGGAAGCCAGAAGCCAGGAACAGCACCCTGCTTGGAAAAGAGAATGTTTGGTTCACACAGTCTGCTTTGGTTTATTTAAACAGGTAAGAAAGTGGTCCCCAGTTTCCCTGAGGAGAAAATGTGTTTTCTGACTTCTATCACCAGTCTGAATGTTTCCTTTTCTGTTAAGGTAAAAAGTACATGTTCCTTTCTCTCCAGTGTTCAGTTGCTCCTTTCCGGAAATACTCTTCAGATAAAGTATCCGTGTGTCTCTTTTGGCCAGCAGCCCCAGGCCACGCCTTCCCCACGATGACCGTCTGCCGTCCAGTGCCCGCAGGGCACTGCCACGCCCTTGGATGTGGGTAACAATCCGAAGCTCTGAACTGAAAGTTCGCATAATGCAGCGAAAAGTATCTTCTCAAAAAAATGTAAAAATGTAGCTATTTATGCTCTTTTAGTAAGGCTTGCGAACTGGTAATTAAATAAGCAGAATATAACTCATAAGCCAAAAAAGTGCATTTTAAATAAAATTAACAGAGATTGTTAAAACTACAACCAAAAAGATGGATGAGCAGGTTATTTTTGGTTAATCTGGGGCGGAGATGATACAATAGCTATGGGATTATTTTCATTTTTAGTCCATTTGGTTTTGCTTGATATATTCACAAAGATCACGAAGAGTGTATCTTTGAATTTCACACGGTCTCTCCTCACCGGCCTCCTGACATTTCGGCATCCCAGACACTAGAGCCCCGCTGATAATCACTCAGATGGGGAGGGACGTGCTGGCCTTCCATTCTAATGAACTTTTTACAAAACTGGTCTTCGTTCATGAATATTTCAGTAAGCACAGAAAATAAACAGCTCTTGCTTTGCTGTAAACACACCATTAGGCTCACAATCTCACGATCAGGCCGCCTTTGTCAGACACCGGACGGGTGCGTTTGGGCTGTTTTCACAGGCCAGGTTGAGGGGTTTCGGTTCCTGTTGCAGAAGCTCAACAGGCAGAGGGAAACAGGAGGCTCTCCCCTCGCCTGCTTTACTAATCAAATTCTTTTCATCCGTCAAATTCTTTTCTTGCCCTTCAGGGCAATCTTTTCCTTGTTGCAGCCATTCACTTGGTAATTGCAAAAGGAAAAAAATCAACCGTCTCCCCACATGGTTCCCTGGGAGCTCATGTTTTCTGGCTCCTTGTCTCCTGTTTCTGTTTGCGGAGGTGGGCCTCTATCTCGTGCCTGAAGACCAGCATCCCCAGCTGCCCGTGGGACGCCTCGTTCATGGCCTTGGACTGCATGCACATCTTGTACTGCTCGGGCGTCAGCTCGTCTACGCAGCGCTTCTCGTGCCAGAGGTGGAAGAGGCCCCGCACGGGTGTCCGCACCACGATGAGGTTGCTGTGCAGGTACTTGCGGTAAAGGTGCACATCCTCGCCACCCCAGCCTTTGATGTCCAGGTCGAACCCACCTGTGGGAGAGAACACACTGCTGAACACGCTGCCGGGGGCCCCCTGATCCGCACCAGCACAGGACGCTGCGTGGAGAGCAGGAGCCTCTCGGGGAGGTCTCCCCACCCCGCCAAGTGACGAGCGTCCGTGGGGGTCAGAGAGCTCAGACACCCCAGACACAGAGGGCCTCGCTGGCAGTGGCTCCAGCTCCGAGACAGCGTGACTACACACAGCATCCCAGCCTCACTTGCTCCCAGGAGGCCCCAGCAGCGTGGTGGGCTGCAATTATAACAGCTCTGGGGTCAGTGATACCCCAGCCTTAGACCAAGGGCTGCCGCAGCGTCCCAACCAAAACCCCTGAACGAACCCTCGTGGGATCCTTTGAATGTGGCCTCCTCCTGCCACTGCAGAGGACCAGGGCCCTGCGGTGTGAAAAATTCACGTCCCACTAAAGCACTGTTCCTCCTATCGACTTAAGGGGGTCCCCGAAGCTGTGTGTCCTCCACAGGCTGGTGAAAGGAGTCATTTTAAAGGGACTGGCCTCACAGTTCTGAAGTTTGACTCAGAGAATCTCGTTTCACGTTCTAGTGACTCCTTCACACGGTGAGGAAGGGTCACCTTTGAAAACTGAGGCGGCCTCACATCTTCTCTTCACTTCAAGCCACGGCGTCCCAGACAGAACCAAGAAGCACTGGCCTCTCTGTTGTCACCATTCCTTTCTCACTGAGGAGATTTCTTGGACCTTTTGTGGAGAAGTGACTCAGTGTCTTTGTCGCACAGCCCGATTCCCTGCAGTCTCCAGGCCACGCTGCTCCGATGGAGACCCCCACTGGAGGGGGAAGTGGGGAACCCAGCCTGCACCCCTTGCGGTGAGCACGGGTGCCGTGCGGCCCCCGGACGCGGGACAGGAAGACATTGAGTCACGGCCTGAATTCGTCTTGGTTATCATACTGGCAGCCACTTTCCCTCTCTTAAGTTTAGTTTCTTTACCCTGAAATGCAGCAGGTGCCATAACCAGATGAGACAGTAGGGTAAGGGGCAGTGCTTGGTTGGCTGTGATGGATTTCTCATCACCGGTGTCATGACTACTTATTAAATAGACGGCGTACAAGTGAGACACCCACCTGCAAATGTGCACAGGATGGCAAAGAGCGACGGGGGTCCAGATGTGACCGAGAGGCTCCGAGCACGAGCCCCCTTCCCGCCTGCCACCCCCATGGTTGTCAGTGACAGCGATGCTCTATCGTTAGGAAAATCCAGTGTGTTATAACTCCAAAACTGCTAAACGTACATCATCTCAAAATCACCTTTGCTTGTACACAGAGCAAGGAAACAAGAGTTTCTCAAAATGGAAATTTCCTTCAGAACATTTTAAGAATATGTCACTTTTGGAAATTACATTTGCACATAATCATTTAGGACGACTTCTTAAAGAAATCAAGGAGCACCGTGGTGAGTTGCTGGGAACCTGAGCAAACCCACCACTCAGAGACCCATGTCCCCCACATTCTGCTGCTTCTAGCAGGACTTGACTTCAAGATGTTTGGGTTTTTTTATCTTTCTAACTCGGTGATCTCTTCGAGGGTCCTGTAGTCCCTGTTGTCCACCGCACTTCTGAGCAAAAGAAACTGGCCTCCTCAGACCTTACAGAGAGAAGCCCTAAGCCTTGGGCAGGAGGGGATGGGCCAGAAGAGAGCAAGACAGGGGGCTGAGGGGCCCCAGGGGGACGCAGGGCGGGGAATCTCCACGTGAGGGTGGGCCTCTAGCTCCACCCCGCTCAGGGTCCACCCGAGCCTCTGGGCCCAAGGTCAAGGCTTGGGCCTGTTCACTCATCCCCAGTCCTGTACAATCCACAGATCTATTCCCTCCAGAGGCACCTGAATAGGTCCTGCTGTGTGTGTGTGTGTGTGTGTGTGTGTGTGTGTGTGTGTGTGTGTGTGTGTGTGCTATTTCCCAGGGGACAGGAGACCCTCGGTGCTGATCCTGACTAGGCCCCCCGATGGCTGTGAGGTCCATCTGCGTCTGAGAGACTCGGTCCCCTCATCTGCAACCAGAAGGCCCTTCCTCTCTGTGTTCAGGGAGCGGTGTGTGTGTGTGTGCGTGCGTGCGTGCGTGCACTTGTGCATGTATGTGTGTGTGCGTGTGCACGCGTGCATGCATCTGTGTACACGCCTGTGTGCCTGTGTGCCTGTTGACAGTGACTGTGCACTCCGGACGTGCAGTGACATCTGGAATGTTCACAGGTTCAGCAGAGAGGAACCGGGATCCCCCCGATGTGTGACTTTCCCCAGTCCTCCGTGTTGTCCTTCTTTCTGGTGGTTCCCCTCTCTGTGGAGGACGTTCTGTGCGGACACAGGAGCCCGGCCCGGCTGGACGGAGGCCCCGGGCAACTTGCTTCGAAGCCGCCTTCGTGCAACAGCCTGACTTTGCCCTCATTTCTGTCCTCCCCCGGGGACACTGAGAGGTGCTGAAGGAGAAAACAGGGTCCCCACTGCCCCGAGCGCCCTCAGCCCAGCGCCCACATCCGTGGCCGGAGAGCAGCCTCCTTAGGCACCAGGGCCCCGGGCTCACCTATGTTGATGAAGTCGGACCGGTACTGGCACGTCATCCCGAACCCGAAGTCTCTCCAGAACCCAGTTTCCTTCTTTATGACCTGCAGGGAGGGCACCGTCACTTGAGGTAGGACAGAGTGGACGCGGATGGGGGTGTCACACATGGGGGGCATCGCTGACACACAGCCAGCCCCTGGGTGGAGGACAGTGAAGACACAGCAAGCCACCCGTCCCCAAGGGGCTCTGTGATTTTGGGCACCTGTGGCCGGAATGTTTCCAGGGCAGAGGCTTGAACACACACATACACGCACACACACACACACACACACTCTCTCTCTCTCTCTCTCTCTCTCAAGCGCAGCGGGGTCTGGGGTGGGGAGCCAGTTTGGGGCGGCGCCATGGAAAAGCCACCTACACATCTGGCCTGACACCTGCACGGGCGAGAAGCAGGTCTGGGGCCCACAGGCCAGGCGGGCGGCCAGCAAAGGGCTCAGGAAGTTGAGAGAAGGAAAGAGAACCACCTAGAATTCAGGCGCCGTGGCCCGGGGCACGAACCGGACTCCCTCAGGGATTGAAAAGCAAACCCGAGGCTGCGCTGCTGGCCCTGGACAAGGGCACCGAGAGGCCAGGTCCTGAGGACACGCTCAGTCCATTCATCCGCGGTTTTAACATCAGCTGCTCCCCGCGCACGTGCGGGGCCTCCAGGCAGGGACCGGCTATGAAAAGCCGGGCCTGGCCCTGCCCCGTGTCTCACTCTTCAAGTACATTTCTAACGTATTTGCTGGAGCAACAAGACTAATTTTAAAATGGTTTTTGTTGTTTACGTAGTTCTGGCTGCACTAATCCTGGGAGTGGGTTTGCGACCCTAATGGCTGTTTTTCCGGATTTGTCCCGGTCGCTCGCGTAGGTGTTAGGAGGAAAGGAAGCCCCGCAGCAGGGCCCCCGCGCCCGGCCCGTTGCCCTCTAACTGGAGAGAGCTTGCCCCGCCCCAGCGAGACCTCTGGCCGGCCCCGCAGTCCCTCTGTTTCTGTTCCTTTAATGAGGAGATGGAGCCTAGTCGCCCCAAGGGCTCTCCCAGCCTGACACCCAAATACTCACCCCATCGCTGCCTTCCACCTTCCCGAGGGCTCCCTCCACCTGTACCACAGGCTACACTACACTTGACAAATGGCCTGCAGAAGCGGCGATGGACTTAACATTTCCTGTACTCTGCGACCTATGAAACCGTCTTATTTCACTACAACCTACACGTGGATGTCACTTACACTATGGTTGGCACAAATCAAGACCAAGGAGAAGGGCCGGGAGAGGCCTGTCTGTCCCCCTCGGCTCCAGAACCAAGGCCTGCTGTACGGCAGCTCCCCAGCCACACGTGTCATTAGTATCAAGTGGAAAGATTTCACAGGGCAGGAAAGTCGGGAAAAATTTCCACTGAGTCATTTTTTTAAAATGCTTTCTGTTCCATCCCAGTCATGGCAGGTACACTGTCTCTGCCACAGCTAATGGCTCACTGTCCTTTCTGGTGGCCGGGACACAGACATGGCCTGGGTAAAAATGCAGTCAAAGAGGGCTTTCCTGGTGGTGCAGTGGTTAAGAGTCCACCTGCTAATGCAGGGGACACAGGTTCAAGCCCTGGTCCAGGAAGATCCCACATGCCGTGGAGCAACTAAGCCCGTGCGCCACAGCTACTGAGCCTGTGCTCTAGAGCCTGCGAGCCACAACTACTGAGCCCACATGCCACAACTACTGAAGCCTTCGCGCCTAGAGCCCGTGCTCCGCAACAAGAGAAGCCACCACGATGAGAAGCCCGCGCGCCACAACAGAGTAGCCCCCGCTCGCTGCAACTAGAGAAAGCCCGTGCGCAGCGACAAAGACCCAACACAGCCCAAAATAAATTAATTAAATAAATAAATTTATATAAAAAATATGCAGTCAAAGAGCCGTGGAGCATTCGAACTTCAAATATTTGGCAGCGGTCTACCTGGCATTTAAGACAGAAAGCTCCACACAGGGAAAACAATGGGCCAGCGCTTGGGAAGAAACACTAGGGGGACTGCAGAGGTAGCCTCACAGGACCCACTGAGTAGACACAGTGCCCAGCAAGGTATGACCCTCACCTGGGGACAGTGTGACAGAGGCAAACTGACTTGTGAGCGGGGAATGACCTACACAAACACTCATTAACGGGGGCTTTAAAGCTGGCAGGCCATGAAAAGCCAGTATCTGAACAGCGCGTCGAAATTCAGCCCTTGGTGGGAAGAGATCCGGTGGTGCCCTCGGCATGTACTGTGCGGGCGAGACGGATGCACATGCCAAGTTCACGCCCCTCAGGTGGGCTGGGCGCTAACTGAAGCAGTGCCCTCGACAGCCCATGAGGCCTCGAGCGTGCGGCAGGCCGCAGCACAGCCCCATTCCGAGCTCTCGGTGGTTTAACTGCACCCTCCCCCAGGCAATCAGAATAAAATCCACAGGAACATCCAGCCTGCAGAGGCCCCACGTGACCTGCCCCTGCCTGCCCTGTCCATCCCGTCCCCTCGAATGTGCCAGCTCACAGGTCGCCAAGGCTGGACACCCGCAGTCTGCCCGGCTGGGGTCGCCCTTTCCTGCTCACCACTGGGCTCCGCTCAGAGCGGTCACCCTGACCCCCCGCCAGTGTCACGTCACATCAGCTGGTTTATTTTCCCTGTAACGTGAGGTTTCTCTGAAACTCTCCTGTCGAGGGGCTGTTTCCGCCTGCTGTCCTCACCTACCACCACTGGTGAACGTAAGCTCAGGGCCTTGGTCCCGCTCAGGCTGGATGTGCAGGTCCGATCACTGTCCAGCACCCAGCAGGCACTCAGTCACTCCTTCTCCAAGGAACGAGTGAGGAACAACCAGCCAGTGGAAACGGAGACGGCTGGGGTAGGGAATTCTCAGCAGCGAGGGGCTCAGCCCAGGCCTCGGAGTCCACCGAGGAAGCTCTCAGAACCTTGGGCTCTGGACCCACAGGCAGAAACGCTTTCCCCTTCCTGGGCTCTAAGCAGACGGCTCGACTTCTTAGAACCTCGGCCCCAAGCTTCTACACGGAGCTACACACGCGGGTGACATCTACTACCGTGGAGGAGATGGAGATGATACTCTAAGAGGACCATCCCCCTGCCCTGGATCTCACCCCTCTGCTTCCAGGGCTGTGTCCTCATGACCATGCTCCCTCCCGACCCCCAGCACCCTCTGCACCCGGATCCCAGCAGGCTCTGCCCGGCACGACACACCACAACCGGACAACTGGACAGTGGTCAGACCCGCCCTCCCTCGGGGAGCCCCCAGACACGCGCTCTGCGGGAGGTCACGTGACGGGAGTGATAACTTCCTATCAGGACCAAAACACAAAGCACAAATCAGCGCCTCTCCCCACAGATGTGGGAAGGCTCCTCCCTGAGGCCCCACAGGTTCAGCCGCGCCTGTGGGGCTCCACGTGGCTGACTTGGCAAATGCCGGGGAAGCAATCTGGGCCGGAAAATAAAATCAGTCACAAATTCTCAGGCAGAGTATTTCCTCCGAACCGGAGAGAGTCTCCCAGGAACCGAGGCTGCATTTGGCCTGCCTCACGTCACCAGAAACCCCACGGGCCCCGGGTTTACAGGCCCCGTGCCTGGTGTGAGGCTCTGCTGTTGTTGCCTTGAAGTCTTAGTACATCCTGAGTACTGAGGGCCTGTGATTTCACCGTGCACCGGGCCGTGCTGTCACGCGGTGAGTGGCAGACAACCTGGCTGCAGGGGTCCCGAGGCTGGGCTGCCGCCCCCCGTACACCCCACGTGGGCTGGGCCCTGAGGCTCAGGGGTCAAATGCACAGGATCCCAGGGGCTGCGTGTGGTGTGCATGGGCCTCGGGCTGGGAGGCAGCATTACCTGCCCACGATCACTCAGCCAGTCGAGGCCGAGCCCAGACCAGCACCAGGCTGGCCGTGACAGTGTCCATTTCTTGACAAAAAAGGTGTTTCTCAAGCCACAGCTTTCAAAGAATTGGTCTAAGAACGGACTCAATTGTCACCTCCTCCAGGATTTGTACTAACCCACACTTTTCTACAAGTCTCCTTTCATCGGCATCTGCATGAAAAAGTGAAGTGTTGGGACTTCCCTGGTGGCACAGTGGTTCAGGATCCGCCTGCCAATGCAGGGGACACGGGTTCGAGCCCTGGTCTGGGAAGATCCCACATGCTGCAGAGCAACTGAGCCCATGTGCCACAACTACTGAGCCTGCGCTCTAGAGCCCACAAGCCACAACTACTGAGCCCGTGCGCCAAAACTACTGAGCCTGCTCTCTAGAGCCCACGTGCCACAACTACTGAGCCCATGAGCCACAACTACTGAGCCCACAAGCCAAAACTACTGAAGCTCGTGCACCTAGAGCCTATGCCCTGCAACAAGAGAAGCCATGGCAATGAGAAGACTGCGCACGGCAACAAAGCGCAGCCCCTGCTCACCGCAGCTAGAGAAAGCCCACACGCAACAACAAAGACCCAACACAGCCAAAAATAAATTAAAAAAAAAAAATGAAGTGTCTTCTGAAGGGCATCGTGCTGGACCAGGACTCTGCCCAGGGAGCCTGCAACCCAGAGTCAGACCCTCTGCCCCTGGAAGCACGCGGATGTGGAGAACGTGCCCCCGCCCCCAGCTGCCACAGTCTGGTCCCATCACTTGAGTTCCCGACCTGCCACCCAGCGCTGAAGGCTTCTGAGCAAGTGACACATGCCTCTGAGCTTCAACGTTCTCACCCGTGACATGAGTGCAGCACTCCTTTTCACCTTACTGACTGTTACACGACAACGTGGGCAGAGTGCCAGCTGCCCAAAGGCCACGGACATGGCATCTGTGAATGTGACTTCTGTTCTCAGCGAATGTCTGCTTCCTGAACAAACAGAAACAGACTAAAAGGATGGACCAGGCCCAGTCCGCACTTTTTAGAAGTTTAAACTGAAATGCAGGTCAGTGGTGAAGTGCTCTTTGGACTAAAGGAGAGAGAAGGGTGTAACGAGAGAGAGGTGAGGACAGGGCCCGCGGACCAGGCGTACGCTGACCAGTCGTCAGACAGTGCCGGGCAGGACCACATGACAGAGGGAGCAGCCAGGCACTGTGGGCATCAGCGCCGGAGAGGAGATGGCCCTCGGGGGAGAGCAGCTCAGGAGACACGGGGCAGGGGTGTTCCAGCTGGCGTCAAGCCCAGGTGCTGGGGTCGGGTTTGCAGACATTTCCTCGGTGATGAGTACGAGAGTCAGATTGTGGAGGGCAGTTCATCCCCCAAAGAATCAGGATTCAGGGCTGTGCTGGCACGGCCGGGACCAGCCCACCGCCTGGGCAAGGAAGTCTCTTCCCAGCTCTGTCCAGAGATGTCCAGGGGGGAGCCTGAACCAGGCCGCGCTGGAGGACTGACGCCCCAGAGATAGGCAGACAACGCTGGGAGCCAGCTCCTTCCCCCTTCGGAGAGTGGGCTTTAAACACTTCTGAGCGCACCACCTGCTTTATGCCTTCAAAGGTTTTTTTTAGTGCAGTTAATCTGTGTTTTGGAAATGCATCTCTGGCCGAGGGTGAAGGAGAGACTGGAGTGTGAGGGAGAGATGGATCTAGATGGCTCCTGCAGTGGCCTCAGCAGGAACTGATAAGGCTCAAACCAAGAGAGGGGATGTCTAAAGTTAGCAGTTACGTAAATGAAGGGTTATTCCTTTCTCGGAAGGCTGTTTCTACATTAAAGCATCAGCAAGTTTCACCTCAGGTTTAAAACTCTACAAATTAAATATTAGTATGAAATCCCACGATTTCACTTACTACTGATTACTAACGGTCTGTACTCAAATGTAAAGAAAGAAGTAACCTGAACACACAAAAAATCCCCATAAATTTGGTTTCTCGCCTCTATCTGCAGGCAAATGTTATCAAGTGTCAGTGGCAACAGCCAGAAGTAATAAGTGGTTCACTGACGACCAAGGTCGTATTTGCAGGGCCGCTGGCCGAGTCTCCCGTTTGCACATGGCAGTCATCTGTCACAGCCGCATTCCGGACCTGGGCTTTCCCTTCACCTTGATACTGATGCACTCCAGTGAAGGCTCTCAAGAACTTATTAATATATATGTGTCGTACCTTTCAAGACTGAGCCAGAAGGAACCCCTGGCAGGAAGTCTCTCCTAATTTACCCACCTCCAATCACTACCTGTTATTTTATACCTTCTCTGCACCCACATGTTCTCTCTCCACCATATTAACTTCTGGAGTTCGAGGCTCTCCTCTGGTCATTTCCCTTCTATTTCCGCTCTCACCGAGATCTTAAGCAAATCTGTCTCTGCCACACTAGATAAGGGAATCCTGGTCTTGGCCTGAGCTCTAGCTGGCTGTGTGACCCTGGGCGAGTCTAGGAGAAAGAAGTGAGTGAGTGAACTGACCCGGGGCATCACTGCCCAGCACAGGACACTGCTCCAGTCCCTGACTGCTCCATGCACACCTCAACTACCTCTCTATGGGCAGCAAGTGCTCCAGAAACGGCTCATCCAGTAAGAACATAATGGATGCTTTTCTTTTTTGACGGAGGCCCCTTTGTCTCAGAGACAATTGCTCTTTCTGGGATAAAGAGCCATAAATACTGACTCCTAAAATACCAGACCTGTGTGCTCTATGGAAGGTCTCAGCTGTATTCGGAGGTGACTGGTAAAGGTTGCAGGATAACTCAGAGGCCTTAGAGCTGTGGACACAGCAATCTGAGTTCTGTTTCTGACTTGACCACTAGTTCTGAGGACCTGAGAAGCTGGCTGGACCATGCCAGATCTTGAGCTTCCCTGCAGGAATGGCAATAAAAGGATAAAACTTTTTTTTTTTTTTTTTGCAGTACGTGGGCCTCTCACCGCTGCGGCCTCTCCCGCTGCGGAGCACAGGCTCCGGACGCGCAGGCTCAGCGGCCATGGCTCACGGGCCCAGCCGCTCCACGGCATGTGGGATCTTCCCGAACCGGGGCACAAACCCGTGTCCCCTGCATCGGCAGGTGGACTCCCAACCGCTGTGCCACCAGGGAAGCCCAGGATAAAACTTTTAAATTGTGAAATGAAATGAATTCCTTGAAAGCAAATAAGGTCTTGATTTGAAGTTGAAACATTAATCCTATTCAATGTCAAATGTAAAACAGTACTTTATTTAAAATCAAAGGAACTTTTATTCTGATTGGTTGAAAGAAAATAAATCCTGCATCCCATTCCCCCCCTCAAGCCCTATTAGAAGCTTAGAACTCTATGGAAAGGAAACATGAAGTTTTTCTGTCTCAACAGGAGTGATATCACCTCTAAGTAGGAGTGAAAAACTCTTACTGTGTTTATGTATAAAGCACATGCATACACACAGTACGTACAGATACACAACGAACGTGCGGTATTACAATTTCGTTGGGGGAAGAGAGAACGGTGTTACTATTGTGCTGTGCGCCTCACGCTGCAAGTGAAACCACGCTAAGACATGGTGAGAAATGAACCTGGTGCAGCCTAGAGGAACCCAGGCTGGAAAAGATCATTACATCAGCTGCCAGAGGTTAGCTGGAAGGGGACCCAGGATGGGGTGGGAGAGAACAGGTTTTCCTACTTCTGGGAGCTTCAACACAGAATCAGCCTTCCCAAAGAATTCCACAGAGCACATTTTCAATGAAAATCAGTTTACTTTCCCACTGCAGGGAAACAGGGGAGACCGAGTCCCATCACCTCCTCATGGTCAGACAGTGGCTTCCTTTCTCCACCCTGAGAGGTAAAGAAAAACGGCTTCGCCACCTCAACAGGAGACAGCCACTTGAGGCAATCCCTACCACCACCCGCCCCCCCAGGCTCAGCCTGAGCTGGCAACAGCTTCAGATAAGCCCCGCTGGCGTCTCTACAGAAGATCACAGCCCAGCTTGGCGATGACAACAGTGGGACATTTTGCCTCGGAGGGGCACACCGTCCAGCGGCACAGGGACCTTCTACTGGCTTCACCCCGTCCTCCTATTGCCTGCACTGTCTGCTGAATGGACCAGCGAAGACATCTCAGCTTACAGAGAGCCTGGGTGCTGTGTGGGTACCCCACCCATCACCTGTGCGGCTGGGATCTTAGCACAGAAGTCCCTCCCATATTCCTGTGAAAGCCACCTTGCTGGTGACACTTCTGATGCTAATGTGGGAATGGTGACGGAGAGCAGGGATCTGGCCCCTGCCCCACTGTGTGCCTGGTGGTGGGGGGTGGTCGGCCACCTCTTCCTGACTTCCGTTTTCCACCTGTCAGATGGGAACCTACATCTCACCTTTCTTACCTTATAGGATTGTAATAATAAAGGGGAAATGCACTGCAACCATAATGCAATAATACTGGTTTCCAAAACCGTAGAAGAAAACTATGAAATTACATTTCTGTAAGGTACTGTTCCTATTTATTTTCCACTTTGAAATACTGCAAGCACTTTTAATCAACGGGGCTCTGGGAACAAAGGCCAGAACGCCTGTCACACTTACAAATTACTCTGGGAAGCAATCCACAGGTTTCCACTCACCTCCACTCACGGTCAGGTGCCCCTGGTGACGAAAGACATGAAACAGAGCCCCACCAAGGCCCCTCGGGGGGAGCACTCACCAGCTGCTTTTCTAAGGGAGGGACCGAGTCATGATGGCCGTATATTACGCCAGGATTGTACTGACTGAAAAGGACCGGATAAAATACCTTCTTCCCTGCAAAGCAGAAAACAAACATATGCGCTAAGCGACGGATAAAGCTGTTAGGTTTGTTCATGTATATGCGACCGTCAGAAACAGCCTAGGGATCTGCGTCCACTGTCCCTTTTCCCTCCACTGGACTCTGACACAGACCTTAGCAGTACTGCGGCAGGTAGACCAGATGGACACACACGGATTCCCGACTTCCCAGCACAGGGGTAACGTTCCAAGCTCGGACGGCCCGTGGACCTGGCACTGGGAACAGACTAGTGGGCGTGGGTGTGAAAGAGGGCCCCAGTGCCCCCGTCCTGCCAGACCTTAACCCTTTAACTGCTGGCTCGTGGGGCAGTCAGCCAGGGTGACCTCAGGCAGCAGGAAAAGACTGTGAGAGCCCCGGGTAGCTGCTCTTTACCAATCTTCACAGAAGGATTTCAGTATCTGAACAACGGACACGGCCATTCCAGCGGCTGTCAGCTGAGTATCGGCCTTGCCGCTGAGCTAAAGCTATGAGAACAGTGTTCATACTGTGGGTTCTTTCTGTCTGGAGCCCCTCCTGCCCCGGTAAGCGCCCATAGCCACGCCTTCCCTTCGGTTTCAGCAGTGTCTCCCAGGCCCAATCCTCCCCACCACACCTGCTCCCGGGTCATCCCCTAAAGCTGACCTCCTAGGGGAGGATGGAAAAGGGGCTGTACACACGAACTTGGGACCAAGAGTCCCAGAGCTATGGTGGCTGACGGGCCCACAGCACGACACCAAAGGAGGAATCAAACCAGACGGCGTCCTTGTCTTTGTCAGCGGGGTAAATAAGGCAGATCCAGGAGCGGGTCGTCGGGGCGAGCTGAGAGGACGCTCGGGAGGGGAGCCCCACCTGGCTGCGTGTTCAGCCTGCAGGTGTTGAGGAGCTCGGAGGTGAAGTAGATGTCCACGTCGCAGAAGAAGAGCAGCACGTTGCGCCCCGTCCAGGAGCGGGCGCCCACGTCCAGCCCCTTTCCCCGAGAGAACTCCCCGTTCAGCTGGATGAAGGTGAAGTTCCTGAAGTTGGCGGCTCTGAAAGGTGAGACCACACACAGTCACTCGGGTGCCCGGGCTTGCTGCCGGTGGAATCCCCTGGAAAACACACAACCGAGAGGCCCACGACATCTCACCACGTGTCTTCTGGGACCCGAGGGCACCGGGATTAAGGGCACCAAGGACACTTCGAGAAGTTTTAGCACCAATTCATTTTTTCTTTTTCTAGCAGTTTCCCCATATTGAAAACTACTGTCACGGCAAACGTGTGGTCCTCGTGAGGGGGAGAACGTGAGCCATTGGAGACCAGGGGACAGAACCCGGGACAATCCCAGTGCCTCTGGAGCCAATGAAACCACTGGCCAAGGAAATAAAGCCACACTGCGATGGCCCCACTGAGCAGCTTCTCATCAGGATTCCTTCCAGGAACCCGGCAGCGTGGTCCGGGTGTACGTCTATCCCCAGACACGCTTACACCTGGATCTCTTCCGCACCCGAAGGTAAAACAGCCGAGCACAGTAAGGGAATGACACTTGGATTCAGAAGAGGAGGACATTTGGGACCTGGCTCCCCTGTGGATTAACGCTGTGATCTAGGCAAGCCCATTAATCTCCCGGAGCCTCGGCTGCCTCATCTGCAAAACAGAAATAACGACACCTTCCTTAACTGCTCTCAGAGTGCTAGGCGTGGTAAGTGACGCTAAGAGTATAACGCACACCAGGTAAGCATCAGCCAGTCTGTTAGCAGCACAGGCCTGAGGTCATGGAGTCCAGGTGCGTTTCTTCACTTGGCTGCTCTCTCCCAGAACCTTCTGAGATGCAGCACGTCTTGAGCAAAAGTTCCAGGAATTCATCTAGTACCTAGTGGGACAGGGACTGTCTTCTCCCAGAGACCCACTCTGGGTCCTACTGGACTCCCAATTCCACTTGGACAGGCCTGGCATCTGGCCAGCCCCTCTCCCGTGACACACCCTTCCTGTCCTGATGGCTTCCTCGCCCCCAGCTCAGAGCCCTCCCCCAACCCAGCCTATCCCATCCCCCGATTCTCTCTAATCCTGATGCCTCAAAAGAGGTTCAAAACCCATCGCCACTGTTTAAAGTCTGTAACTATCTCGGGTAAAGGTCACCACAAATACAGTCATAATTCAAATGGTAGTTTAATCAGTGGAACTAGTTCTGCTACTCCTTCCTTGACTTGTCACCTCCTTTCAGACCTGGCAATGAGCCTGGGTTTTTTATCCTGGGAATCTGGGCCCAAGCTTGTCTGAGTCCGAGGCCAAACATGCTTTTCAGATTAAGGCAGGAGGCCTGGTGCCTGGAGGAGCACTGGAGCGTAAGCCAGGAGCCCAGGCCCAGGGCCTGGAGCTGCCCAGCCCTACCAGGTACCCAATGGATGCTGGTGACTGAACGTGTCCATAGACGAATGACTGCAATCCAGCACAGCCTCTCATTATTTTGGGCACTGACTTCACTTCTCTGGTCTCAGTTTCCTTGCTGCAAAGCCTCATGGTCCAGACCTCAGGCCCTTTACAGGCTAAGGTTCTACTGTTGGAGGATTCAGCTCAGCCCTGCTCTACCCGATTCGACTCTTCCAGAACTCCGTTTTGACTCTTCTCTCTGGGTAGGCGGGCCCCAGTTCCTATTTTCTGTGAGTTGCCTGGGGGTTATGCCCCAGCCTTCCCTGGTAGGGACAGCGCTGCCCCCTTGTCTGCAAAGAAGACATCCAGGTGGAGTGAGACCCTTGCAGCACCTCTGCATCCCCTGGAGGTTTCTACAGCCCACTTCCCCCGGCCCTACTTGATCAGTTCTCAGGGAAGTTCTACCCTTGGGAGATACCTGGGTTTTCACCTGGTCATCAAAGCTAGCCTCACAGAACTTGTCCACCACCCGGTGGCCCGGCTTTCTCTCACAGCTGTAGCAGGTCTCTTTTCTCAAGTGTCTCACAGTTCATACTCTGGGAGACCACAGGGACTAATTTCCAGGGCGGGGAGGGCTTACATGCTCAAGCACCAAATCCTTGTTCACGTGTATCTGACTCATGACTCAGGTGGCTCCTCCCAGAGGTTTCCCAGGGTCTATCGTTAGAGATTGCAAATAGAAAAATGCTTCACATTTGAACAATGGCAAGAAACTTTCGCCAAGAGCAGGGGAAGGCAGGTCCTTCCTTCACTGTGTTAAAGACAAGCAGGATTTTTGTCCCAAACAGCTTACAGCCCATTTGTGTTGACAGCTCAAATATTTACACACAAATAGTATATTTGCTATTTACTGTGTAGAATATCAAACATTTACACAAAGTGGAGTCATGTTTAATACTTAACTAAATAAGAATACAGGCAGCATTAGAAGCTGAACTAACAGCATCGAAGGCATGACCAGCCAGGGGGCTGAGTGAGTGGTAGGGAGGCAGCAGAGGGCTACAGGTCCAGGGAGGGTGGTGACTGGGGGACACACGAACCCCACACAGAGCTTAGTCTCGTTTGTTCTGTCCCCCAGTTCCCCAAGCCCTGGTCTGAACTCTGCTGATGGACTGCTCTTCTCTGCCCTGCTGCAGTGGGTGGAGGTGGGAGAAAGGGAGGGGAGGGGGGAGGGGAGGGGGGAGGGGGAGGGGAGGGGAGAGGGAGGAGAGGGGGAGGGGTGGGGGGAGGGGAGGGGAGGGGGAGGGGGGGAGAGGGGGAGGGGAGAGGGGGAGGGGGGAGGGGAGAGGGGGAGGGGGAGGGGAGGGGAGGGGGAGAGGGGGAGGGGGAGGGGAGGGGAGAGGGGGAGGGGGAGGGGAGGGGGGAGGGGAGGGGGAGGGGGAGGGGGAGAGGGGAGGGGGAGGGGAGGGGAGGGGAGGGGGAGGGGGAGGGGGGAGGGGGAGGGGAGGGGGAGGGGGAGGGGAGGGGGGAGGGGAGAGGGGGAGGGGGAGGGGGAGGGGGAGGGGAGAGGGGGAGGGGGAGGGGAGGGGGAGAGGGGGAGGGGGAGGGGAGGGGAGGGGGAGGGGGAAAGGGGCGGGGGAGGTGTGGGGGAGGGGAGGGCGCTTGCCTGTTGGTCACTGTCCCTGGGAAAGGGGGCTGGGACAGCTCACTGTCCTAGTGCTTGAGATGACCTTGATGTAGAAGAATTTATTTTAAAGTCTTAGAACATCGGCCTCCATGCTTCAGTGTGTGGTCTGTAGCGGAAGAGATCTCGGGGCATGGGTGCCAGGCCCACGGCCGGATGCACGTGCAATCTGCCTCCTCTCTCTTCGTCCAACCTCCCAACAAGGATGAGACAAGCCGTGTTACACCCACGGCACCACCCAACCTGAATGTGCACTTTAAACCCACTCTCCAGCGCGTCCACAGGCCGGACGCAAAGCCCCAGGACACAGTTCCTGCCACTTGCTGTCCACACAGCGGCCCCTCTGCCCCACGGGCCCCGGCCGTCTCTGCTTCCCACGCCCCACGGAACCCTGGCTTCCCATCCACCCTGACCAACGCCGGCCGACAGGGGACATGAGGGACCTGGACAAGACTGCACACCGAGGCAGGGTGGGGACGGAGTCCCCCGGGAAGCCCCATCAGCCGGTCCTGGGCACTGGAGAGGCGCAGGGTAACTCTGTCACCAGCCGTGGTTCCCAGTGGGGCGGCCAGGTCACCGTGCTCAGTTACACGTCTGTCTGCAGGTGGATATCGGCGCTGCCCTCTTCCTGATCACTCAGCCCAGCACCCCCTATAATTAACCAGGACCCCTCCTTCTCCTCTCTTGCCATCAGGAAGGACCTCTGATAATTGACACGTGGTCTCTGCTGAGAAAGAGGGCTGAGCTGGAGACACCAGAAACCAAATCAGAACAACTTCCCTCCTCTCTTCTCCAGAATGGCGAGATGAACACACCGCGAAGCATCTGGGCTGGGAGTGGGACGCCCCCTCCCGTCTCAGACTCATCAGCACCAGCTCCGGAGCACAGGGCACACGGGATGCAGGGACACCAGCTTCTGCAGGATAACTGGGCCCCGGACATTCCCACGGGGGGGACTTGCTCACTGGGCCCGAGCGTCCTGCCCAGCAGCACGTGGACAGCATACTGAGAGGCTGTGCAGAAGCAAGGACACATTTCAACACACAACACTGACTGGCCCGTGTGGTCGTGGATTTGGGAATGTGCATGACACGACCACAGGGCCACAACCCCACATGCAGGCCGCAGAGCTACACGGGCAGGGGCCCTGTTTAGTTCTCTGTTCATCCCCATCCCCTCTGCAGCGACCAGCCGGAAGACGGGCCCCAAGAGCGTGGACGCACTGGGGCCTCCTGTGTCAACTCAGGGGTCCCTCCCCGGAATCCACCTCCTGCCCTGACTCCTGTGAAGATCCCACGCAATCCTCACGGCCCACATCGAGTGTCACTGCCTTTCACCCTCCTGTGAACCAAGGTGCCCTCTCTGGGCCCCCAGGAGTTTGGGCAAGTCCCGCCTCTGTTCTCCTGGGCCCAGTGCATTCTCGTGCACTGTGCACTGGACCACCTGGTCTGTCCTCTAAACCCTGGAGGACAGGGACTGCCTTATTTTCTTATCTCTATCTTCAGAGATTATCAGTGCTGTGCAGTAAGTGGTGCCCACAGGGACACAGTGCAGCTCAATAAACACTGGGTGGATCAAGAGACGAGTCAATGGAAAACACAGAGTGTGTCTCAGACCTGTCACTGTGGGAGATGCTGCCCCAAGATGCCACCTCATCCCCTCAGGTGGGCACCGGAGAGGCCCTCACACATCTTAAGCCCGCCTCCCCCATCAGAAAGAGGCTCCAACCAATACGTTCCCAAGGACAGGCACAAACCAAGCTTTTAAGAAGATGACAAATATGTAAGTAACAGAAAAAAAGAGAGCTGAAGAAAATAAAATGCAATGTGGTTTGAAATATTTAATTTGGCCATACAAAGAAATGTAATATTTAGCGGCATGTCTAGAGTAATGGCCTCGTGAGGAATGGGCTTTTTCACGGTAGAATGTGGGCATTACACTCTCTATTATGTAATTTCCTGTTATGAGTCAGAGTCTGCAGTTCCAAACGGCCCCAGGATTACTTATAATTATTTCTTCTCTTTTCTTCTTGAATTGTATTATCAACTGATGAAACTCTTGAGTCTCTCATTCAATTCCTTTCCTTTATATCATAAGTCTGATGCATGGGGTCTCCTCCAGGTTATATGTAGTCATGCTGACAGAGGTTAAAATGACCTGAGGCAGCCACTGTTTCAGCCGGAGATTTAACTTCTCTAATTGACATGCATTTCCCAGAACTGCTGGCTTAAAAATGATAAAAGATCTTGCTGTCTAACGTAATACAAATTTCTTCCCACCCCTGCAAGGAAATTCTCTTAATGTGACACTTCCCACAAGAACCCTTCATAAAAAAGAAGAAAAAACCTTTAAAAATTTACACAGAAATATTATATTTGATGTATAACTTAAAATTTTAAATCTAACAGCCCTGAATACTGACATTTCTTCTGAGTTCTATTTACTAAAGGGATCTGAATGTGGTAAATAATTTAAGGCTAAACATATTCTCAGCCAGTTGTTCATAGTAGGCATTTTAAACAGTTTAGAGTTTTCTAGTTTCTGAGCTTATATACAAGCCTGCTTATACAATTGTTTTAGCAAGTTTCTTTTGAAAAGATAAATAAAATTGACAAACCTTTAGCTCATTATCTAGAAAAATAAGAGAGATGACTCAAATTAATAAAGTTATAAACAAAAAAGGAGACATTACAACTGACACCACAGAAATCCCAAATATTGTAAGAGACAACTATGAACAATTACATGCTGACAAATTAGATAACTTAGTAAAAATGGATAAATTCCTAGAAACACACAACACTCAAGACTGAATCATGAAGTAATAGAAAATCTGAACAGACAAATAATGAACAAGGAGATGAAAACCTCCCAACAAATAAAAGCCCAGGGTTAGATGGCTTTACAGATGAATTCTACCAAACATTTAAAGAAGTAATTCCAATCCTTCTCAAATTCTCCCAAAATATTGAAGAGGAAGGAACACTTCCAAACTCATTTTATGAGGCCAGCATTACCCTGATGCCAAAGTCAAACAAAAACACAACAAGAAAAGAAAATTACAGGCCAATATCCCTGAACTTAATGCAAAATCTTCAACAAAATACTAGCAAACTGAATTCAAGAGTGCATTAAAATGATCATAAGCCGTGATCAAGCGAGATCCATCCCTGGGATGCAAGGATGGTTCAACATCTGCAAATTTTAAAATGTTATATATCACATTAATAGAATGAAGAATAAAACTCATATTATTATTTCAATAGATGCAGAAAAAATTCAAACAAAATTCAAACATCCTCTTATTATAGAAACTCTCAACAAATTAGGAATAGAAGGAATGTACCTAAACATAATAAAGGCCATATATTATAAGTCCACAGCTAACATCATACTCAACAGTAAAAATTTAAAAGCTTTTCCTCTAAGATCAGGAACAAGACAAGGATGTCCACTCTCGCCACTTTTATACAGTACAGTATTAGAAGCCCTAGCCAGATCAATTAAGCAACAAAAGGAAATAAAATGCATCCAAATTGGAAAGGAAGAAGTAAAACTGTCACTATTTGCAGATGGCATGATACTATCTAGAGAAAACCCTAATGACTTCACCGAAAAACCATTTTAACTAATAAATGAATTCAGTAAAGTTGCAGGAAACAAAATAACATATAAAAAAATCAGTTGTGTGTCTATCAATACAGATTTATAGTTACTGCTTTATGCAGTTATCTTTTTACTTTTACATCAGATAGGAAAAGAGCATAAGCAAAAAATACATTTATACTGTGTCTCATATTTCCCTATGTAGTAACTTTTACTGGCCCTCTGTATTTCCTCACATGGATTTGAGTTTGTGTCTAGTGTCCTTTCATGTCAGCCTCAAGGACTCCTTTCATTATTTCTTGTGGGGCAGGTTTACTAGTGATAAAGTCTTTCAGTTCTTAACTGGGGATGTCTTAATTTCTCTTTCAATTTTGATGGATGGTTTTGCTGAATATTGAATTCTTGGTTGACAGTACTTTACTTTCAGCACTTTGAATATGCCACCCCACTTTCCATCTTATTAAGGATCCCATGGACCTGATGAGTTGCTTCACTCTTGCTGCTTATGTAACAGGGAAGAACAAATCTGACTCCATATTGGATCTGTTTCTTTTACTTTAACCTTTGTAGTCTACTGCTTTCGCTAGAAGTTAAATATGTTGCCTATAGCCTGAAATATACAGGGTAGCCCATTCTCAAGGCTCTGACCTTTAAAGGTATAACTCTTTTCCATTCATATAGAGATAAAAAGTTGCAGAACAGAGAACAACATTTGTCTTGTTGGAGGTTTACAGGAACGTCATTACCTGACCTACCTGACCTAGTGGACAGCTGCAAGAACAAAGGATTCCAGCACAAAGAAGTTTGCAACAACTAACCACACCCCCTCCCCTTTTAGTACAAAAGGAACCTGAATTCTAATTCAGGAAAGATGGTTCTTTAGGACTCTAGCCCACCATCTTCTAGGTCTGCTGGCTTTCCAAATAAAGTCATTATTCCTTCCTTGCCCCAACAATTTGTCTCTCGATTTATTGGCCTGTTGTGCAGTGAGCAGTACGAGCTTGGACTCAGTAACACAGATTCTTTCTCTTTGTTTTTCAACCATTTGACTGTGATATGTCTAATGTGCATTTCTTTGAGTTTTCCTGTTTGGAGTTTTTGAGCTTCTTAGATGTGTAGATCAATGTTTTCATCAAATACAGGGAGTCTGGGGCCATTATTTCTTCAGATATTTTTTCCTGCCTCTTTCTCTCTCTCCTATCCTGGGACTCCCATTGTGTCTATGTTGGCATGCTTGATGGTATCCTGCAGGTCTCTGAGGTTTTCTATTACTTCATTCTTTTTTATTTTTGTTTCTCAAACTATATCATATATCAATTGACCTATTTTAAAGTTCACTGATTCTTTCTTCTGCCTGTCCAAACCTGATGTTCAGGCCCCACAGTGAATTTTTTTTATGTTAAATATTGTACTTTTCAACTCCGGACTTTCTATTTGGTTCTTTTTATAACTGATCTCTCTGTATTTGGTGAGACATGGTTCTCATACTTTTCTTTAGTTTTTTAAACATGGTCTCTTTTAATTCTTTGAACATATTTAATACAGTTGACTTAATGTCTTTGTCTAGTACAACACCTGTGCTTCCTCAGGAACAATTTCTAATGATTGATTTTGTTCTCTGTGCATGAGCCATATTTTCTTGTTTCTTTGCATGCCTCGTAATTTTTTGTTTAAAGCTAAACATTTTAAATAATGTAATGTGGCAGCCCTGGAAATCAGAATCTCCACCCCCTCAGGGTTTTGCTATTGTTGCTGTTTGTTGTTTGTTTGTTTAGTGACTTTCCTGAACTAATTCTGTAAAGTGTACTCTTGTGTGTGAACACTTAGTGGTAAGCTAATGATTAAGCAGGGATTTCCTTAAATGTCTGGAACCAATCAGTCTCCCAGACTTTGCCAGGGAACTCTGTGTGCATGGTGGGGACTCTGTGAGCATGGTGGGGCATGTCATCAACACACAACCAAGCAGGTAACAACTTATCTGAGCCTTTACTTCCTTCTTGCACAGAGCCTCAAGATCAGTCAGAGGTAAAAAGTAAGGGCCTGCTCAGGTCTTTCCTAAGTATGAGCACAGCCTCTGGATCCCCAGGAATGTGCTGGAGCTTTCAAAACCCCTTTGGAGATTTCACTCCTCAGATTCACCTTCTGAGCTTTTTGGTTAGTCTACTGTTTGCCCCAATTCTTATCTACACCTCAGGCAGCCACAAAGTTAAAGACTTCCTATAATTGTTTTTTGTCAAATACCCCTGGATAAAAAGTTCCACTGGGAGGCCTCTGAGTCAGGTCAAATGAAGACAACCTTGTGAGCAGGGTCTGACCGACTGTGATTCTTATGGGCTGCTGAAGAGCTGGGGGCGGGGGTGAAATGGGGCAAGTTAAAGTTCACAAAGCTCCCTGTTCACACCAAAATTCAGTCATTTGGCTAAACACTTCCCAGACTATTACAAACTTTAATTTCCATAGTTCTTAAAAAAGTTGATTCTGAGAATTTTTAGTAATTTTCTCACTGCTTTTATGGAGGAGAATTTTGCAAGCTCTTTATTCCACCATTTTCACTGAGATCACCTTTTTTTAACTGTTGCATTATATTCCATTGTATGAACTTAATATCATTTAATTTTTTCCATAATATATTTTCCCCCAATGTTTTACTTGGAAAACATTTAAACCTTTAGAAGTGTTGTAAGCATAGTAAAGTACCCATATACCATCACCCAGATTCACCAAGTGTTAAAGTTTTGCCATATTTCCCCCCTCCCTCCCTCCCTCCCTTCCTTCCTTCCTTCCTTCCTTCTTCTGAACCATTTGAGATTACAGACATCATGGCAACTTCACTTTCAAAGACAAGTACTCCCCAGGAACCAGAACACTCTCCTTTATAACATTATAACAATGTAATAATGACACTCAAGAAATTTAACACCGTCACAATACTATAATCTATACGCCATGTTTGAATCCCTCAAAGAACAACTTGGAATACCTAAAAATACAGGCACATCTCCACAAAGAGCTGGTCACCAAGCAGAGTCATGCTTAGCCCCTTCTCTGGCAGATGCCCAGTGAGATGGCCACATGCCTAGGTGCTGCCTTCACCTGTGAAGTGCTTCCCAGGGTCTAAGTCTCTTTATCTTCTAGGAAGGAATTCACTGTGTAGCTTTTTTCCATTTTAGCAGATGAGATTCTTATCTAAAACATCCTTGTTTATGAAAAAATATTAAAGCAACAATTCTCCAATTTCAGACAACTTTCCCCCCAATTTTCTTTTGGGATGTCCTGATAAAATGTTCCTGAGGGTACCCGTCAAGCAAATCCCTTCAAAGAGGCATGAAATGTGGACAACACCATGGCATCAGGGCATTTTCCTGACAACACACACACACAAAACCCTCTCTCAGGCACATACTCGCAGGACAGGGCAGTATCTCAGTTCTAGTGCTTCAATGTCAGAGGTGATTCTACTGAAAGATGCCTTTGTGTCCTCACGAATGGACAAAGATGAAGATACCACACAGTAAATTATAACTCATGCAAATCCACCCACCAGTATGAATTTTTTAAAATTTCCTAATACATAGCTCCAAGCAAGTGTCTACCTAGGTCAGAATTCCTCAAAAACCCACATCAGCATCACAGGTTGAGCTCATTCTCAGTGTTGGTTCCCAGGCTTCATCTCAGGCCTAATAACTCAGAATTTCTGGGGCTGGATCTCAGGAATCTGTATTTTAAAAAGCACCCCAGGTTATTCAAAGTACATTTATATTTGAGAACCACTGAGCTAGGGTGTAATCTGAGATTAACTGAAGCTTAGTATGAAAAACTCTGTGGAATAAAAATCAGATATTGAGAACTGACTTGTACTGTTATCTACGTCAGTGGCTTCTAAATATTTTGACCACAACCCTTACCCTTTCAAAAGAATATATTATAAATCATGACACAGCGCATGCACACACGTGCACACACACACACACTCTGAAATTAAAGTTTCATGAAACAATATTTATCTTTAATACTTGTGATGTATTCTGATAATCTTCTATTCTATTTTGATTTTTTAAAAACACTGCACGTAACCCACTAAATCAATTTCACAACCCTCTAATGAATCACAAACTGTCGTTTGCAAAACACTGCTCTACAGCAATCAACTGAGACGTAAAGCTCGACAGAGTAAGCGTAAACCGAGAGACACAGACACTGCATGCTAGTCACTAAACTGGGGTTTTTCAAGATATTCTTAAAATACATACATTAGCTAGATTTAGAACAGTTTGATCACAATGCTGAGAGCCAAATGAAATAAATTTCATTTAAACTGGTTTCAGATCATATTATTCTCAATGAACAATGATCGGTTTTTGGAGTGAGAATTTGGCGCGACGTTAAGACTGGGAGTCCAGGAGTTACAGACGAGGTTCAGATCTGGCTGTCCCCCTGGATAGGGGTGGCAGCCTGAGTAACAACCTCTCTAAGCCTCTGTTTCTTCATCTAAGAAGTGGGGTTAATAACAGCTTCTATCTCATAAGGTTGCTGTGAATATTAAATGACATAACTCATGTTAATCACAATGGCTATTATATTATTCAAAGATAAGATGCATTTGAATAAAAGCTTTAGCATCTTAAAAGAATGATAAAAATGGTATTTAAATAAACCTTCGTATATGCGTTTTATATAGATTACAATGTGTACAAATCTACTACACACCTGGCATTGTCCTTCTCCTGATGAACGAACAG
The DNA here is from genome assembly GCF_949752795.1 of Hyperoodon ampullatus. NCBI lineage: Eukaryota > Metazoa > Chordata > Mammalia > Artiodactyla > Ziphiidae > Hyperoodon > Hyperoodon ampullatus. The sequence goes on from NC_136933.1 coordinate 3,030,446, forward strand.
TGACTATTTTATTTATTTGTTTGTTTATTTATTTTTTAACATCTTTATTGGAGTATAATTGCTTTACAATGGTGTGTTAGTTTCTGCTTTGTAACAAAGTGAATCAGCTCTACATATACATATGTTCCCATATCTCTTCCCTCTTGCGTCTCCCTCCCTCCCACCCTCCCTATCCCACCCCTCTAGGTGGTCACAAAGCACCGAGCTGATCTCCCTGTGCTATGCGGCTGCTTCCCGCTAGCTATCTATTTTACATTTGGTAAACACTGAACATTTTAAACCTGAGTGAGGCCCAGTGCCAAGAGCTGGAGTTTCAGAAGCATGCGACACAGTACTACTAAGAAGCTTATAATCTAGTGAGGACAGCAGAAAGAAACATAAACAGGCAAATCATATGCCAAGTGCCACAGATGAGAGATGCTGAAGGGGTGTATGGTTCCAATTCAGAGAGGAAAGGACAGGTCAGCATGAGCTCCGGAGTGGGGACCTGGGCGGGGATGCACAGGTAGGGGGTCTGAGGAAACAGGAAGGAGGATGGAGGGAAGGCCAAACCTGAGAGAATAATGGGCGTGAAGACAAAGGGTAAACTGCGCCCCCATCTGGCTGCGGGGCAGTAACTCATCAACACAAAGTGAGAAGTAAGAGCGCGCTTGGGTACCAGGCTGGGACGGTGGGTGATGAGGAACTTCATCTGGACGGCGGGGCTGCAGGCAGCCGCAGGAAATCAGCTCAGGCTGGTGGCAGAGGGCAGGGCATTCCTAGAGCAACGCCCTGGAAAGGGCAGGACACACCCCACGGCATCAGTGACTGCAGCACTGCTTTAAAGACTGACTCAGGCTCCAGAACGACGTCCCCATCACGGGTAGCTTCATCTCTGGAAATTTTCCAAGCCATCCCTACCCCTCAAATGATTTTACTTTTCTCGTTCAGATTCATTCTTTGCTCACCACACAACCTTCTGACTGCGAATTCAGCTTGCCAGGTCATGTGATACGGCGGAGAATGCCTTGATAGAATCCTGGGCACTCCGGTCACTAGAAAGGGTATTTTCCGTAACATTGTCTCAACTGGCCTTCCACTCGTCCATCAGACTCCTGTAAAGTCGGTTACACCTATCTATCAGACATCTGATCACCTTCTGATGTCCTCGGAAGGTGCCGGAGCCGACAGGACTGATGTTTCAGTCCTGGCTGGGCTTTCGAATCACCTGGATCTCTACTTCAAAATACCTCGAAAGGAGGCAGCTGGCTGCAACCAAGGCCTTCCTCGGGCAGCCCCTGGGGCGGCCGCCACTTTCCCAAACAATCGTTCTCAATCCTGGCTGCATGTCAGAGTCATCTGGGAAATTTGAAAAAGGTCCACACCCAGGGGGTGGCTACTTGCAGAGATGTTAAAACCTATCCACTGGGCAGAGGACATGAATTCTAATAACTCACTCTCCTCAATCCTAAGCAGAGATGAAAAGGATATTGCAATGCACTGGAGTCGAGAGATTTCTATTTCACTTACATTTAGGATATTGAATTATTTCATTCCCTTTGATCTCCCTTCAACAGGTGCCATAGCTTTAAGCTGGTACTAGTTTTTTTGTTTTTTTTTTTTGAGGTACGCGGGCCTCTCACTGTTGTGGTCTCTCCCGTTGTGGAGCACAGGCTCCGGACGCGCAGGCTCAGCGGCCATGGCTCACGGGCCCAGCCGCTCCACGGCATGTGGGATCTTCCCGGACCGGGGCACGAACCCGTGTCCCCTGCATCGGCAGGCGGACTCTCAACCACTGCACCACCAGGGAAGCCCCTAAGCCGGTACTAGTTTTAAACTCTTTTAACTCCTTATTGCTTTAGGACAGAGGTCAGCAAACTTTTTCTGTAAAGGACCAGATAGTAAAGAGTTCAGCTTTGCGAGTCAGACTGTATCTGTCACAACTATTCAGCCTTGCAGCTGTAGCCCAAAAGCAGCCATAACTAATGCAGAAACAGATGAGCATGCCTGCTAGCCAATAAAACTTTATTTACAAAAGTAAGTGTGGACAAAATATGACCAGTGCACTGCTTCAGATGTTTGAATAATAATTAGCATTCTGATCTTGTGCTCGTGACACAAAATGGGTAACAAAGCCTGCAAATAAATACAAAAAGTGCACTCAGTCTCGGCATCTTATCCTTTGACTATCATCCTATTACCATTTACCGAAGACTCAAAACAGAGGGACTTGTTTATATTCAGACCATACGGACCTACTCAGACGACTTCTGCCCCCAGTACCTCTGACCACCCTCCAAGCTGCACCTATGGAGAAACCACCCACCTCGTCGTTCACCTGCAGCTTGCGAACCAGAGGGAGTGGGCAGTGCCGCCAGCTTTCTCACCAGTAGAAAATGCCACAGATATGTACTCATTAAATACATGCTTGTTCATTTCTTCTGGTAAGAAAAGCCCCTCTCTTCTGCTTTTGAATACATTTAATCCTCCACGTAACTGATGAACGAGGTAAAAATCCAGAGCTCTCGGTCCAAAAGTGTTGGTTAAACAGCTTCTGTTAATCTAGGGTCCCTCCCCAGCATCACTGGCCCCTGATCTCTCAAAATGCAGAAGGAGTGACAGTCAGAAGGCTGAGGCCATTTGCTCAGTGGCTGAGAGCGAACCTGGACGAGCGGGGACTGAGAAGGAGCTCCCTGCATGGCTGTGCTCCCCAAGTCCACCCTTGCCACGTGCGGTCCCCAAACCTGCTGTGTCAGACGGGGGCCGGAGGAGCCCTGCCCCCCACCCTGGGTGCTCCAGGCAGTTGTCTCCACTGTCCGAGCTGACACCCCTCACAATGAGGGCGGGTGTGAGGCAGGTGGTCCCCAGGAAGGAGGGCACAGAACTCCCACCCCCGACACCACCACACGCAAAAGGCCAGCCCGTCCCTCTCCCGGGTTGGGTCGCGCACAGTGAAAAGGACATAAAACGGTTTGCATGAGCTCAGGTATCTCCTCCCGCGTTCAGGTTCCAGACTCCCCACCATGGCTCCACATCAGACTTACTTGGAAGTGTTTTCAAGTATTCCTTTGACCTCATTCATTTCTTCTTTTCCAAAGTAAACGACGGTGAGATGAACTCTCCCATCCTGCTGGATGCACATCTCCCTAGAAGACAAAACATGGATGTCTGGTCCTGTGTTCACAGCAACAGGCAAAGCCGAAACAAATACCTATTCTGTAAAGTGCAAAAGGGTCCTGGGAGGGAACTGGGCTGCCAGGAGAGCAGAGAGGGGACAGGACGTGCTGGCTGGCTCCTGCCACCACCTGTATTCCTATTTCTCTTACCAGGAAAACATGAAATTTAAACATGCAGATCTGGTCCATGAAAACTCAGATGCAAGAGGCCACAGGCTCGGGCGTCCCTGGTGGCGCAGTGGTTGAGAATCTGCCTGCTAATGCAGGGGACACGGGCTCGAGCCCTGGTCTGGGAGGATCCCACATGCCGCGGAGCAGCTAGGCCCGTGAGCCGCAACTATTGAGCCTGCACCTCTGGAGCCTGTGCTGCGCAACAAGAGAGGCTGCGATAGTGAGAGGCCCGTGCACCGCGATGAAGGGTGGCCCCCGCTTGCCACAACTAGAGAAAGCCCTCGCACAGAAACGAAGACCCAACACAGCCAAAATAAATAAATTAATTCATAAATTCCTACCCCCAACATCTTCAAAAAAAAAAAAAAAAAAAGAGGCCACAGGCTCAACCTGCCTCACGTCCAGCCCATTAGGGCCTGGATCCAGTGTCTAGAACGGCCCTGGGTCCGTACCCTTCTCTGTCACAAGAAATTTACAAAGTACAGAAGACACAAAGCCCAATGTACAGATGAGAACACTGAAGTCCAGTGAGGGTGAGACTGGAGGCCTCGTCCTTGCCTTTTCTTGTGTGTGCAACACAAATAGTCTTAGAGGCTGAACGAGCAAAGGTAAAAAGACATTTATTTGTTTAGGACCCTAGAAACCCTGGGGACACCCAGTGTCATGACTGTGTGGAGGGGCGAGAGTCCAAAAGCATAGCTGCTGTACCTCACCCTCCCCAGGCAGATTCCTTCACTGCTCCTCCCTGTGGTTGACGGTCCCAGGCACCCGGCACACACATGACAGGCTCCCAGCAGCCCTTCTGGGTGGGGCCAGGCCTACACCTGCCTTCCCCACCAAAGCATATCTGTTATTTGCCCGGGCCCCGTCCTCTGCTGAGGGTTTACTTCATATACATGTGTGTATCACGTGCGTAATGTGTGTTGATGTGTGTATATGGATGTATATGTAAATATGTGTGTATAAAAATATGTTGATGTGTAAAACATGTGTGTACAGATATGTACGTGTGTGTGTCATTTTAGCAGATTTCTGAAAGCAAATGAATGGATTCTACTGGCAGGATGGTATCTGTGATACGCTGATACTTTGCCTGCCCTCCCGTTTCATTCCTTTTATCGCTGTGTTGCAACTTCCCTGAAGCCCTGACAGCAATCCACGTCAGAGTCTTTCAGAGTCTCCGAGCTCTAACTGCAGAGGCCAATTTATGCAGTGATTTTTATTGTGACATCAAGAAGGAGGGACTGCCTACCTGGGGTTGCTGGGAAGATCAGAGAAGATACGGTTCCTGCACTCCAAAACCTTACTTGAGAAATAAATGAGCTCAAATGAAATCATCAGACACATCGTGGCACTGATAAAAGTTCACAGAATTCAGAAAGCGTGGCCAAGCCTGTGGGCTGGATGGCTGGAACCCTGAAGGATGGGCCGGGTTTAGGACGGCGGAGAGGAGGAGGAGAGAATCCAGGGGGAAGAAGTCCTGGGGAAGATTCTACTGACCCTGGGCAGAGGCACCAGGGCTCCCCTGGTCAGAGGCTGGGCTCGGAGAATTCTCTCTCTTTCCAGAGGAAGGAGGGGAAGAGCTGATTCTAAAAGCAGATGGAGGGCAGGGCTCCGAGCAGCAGACAAGGGACCAGGAATGGGGCCAGGTGCCATTCCTGCTTCAGAACCGAGTGCTCCCCCAGCCTCAGCCCTGCAGACAGAGCTACCACCCACCGAGCACAAAATTCCCTGTACAGAAAAGATCCCTTCTGCAAACCTGCCAGAGGATGCTGTAACTTCCTTTGCCAGGGAAGAATAAAAGCCCACACACAGCACCAAGTGCCCGAAAAACTATGCTTTAAAACTGTGGGCAGTTGGACAAATCCATCCCAGAGTCAGCAGAGGGTCACCCGCTGAGCCTGAATAAAAAGCATTCTTGGTTTTTCTAGTAACATTTTTGTGGGCATTTTAAAATCCATCAAAGGGCTTCCTGTTTTCAAGGAATAAAACAGAGACACACTGGACCTTTACTTTTCATTCACCAGCTCAGGCTTCCCGAAAAGGCAAAGCAGAGTTTGTTCTGAGGGCACTTCCAGGGCCCTTTCCATTTATTCCTTCCTTCCTTCCTTCACCAAACAATAAATCTTAAAAAAGGCGTAGGCCGTTTCTACCCTTGAGTAGTTCTCCATCTGATTGGAGATTGCATGATTAAAGCTATCTACACTGCAGCCAACACACACTGCCGGAGAGAAACACCATCACCAAATGTCTGATGATCTTGCAACTTTCATATTTTTCAAAACAGTTCTCACTGGACTCCATCCCCAGAAAGATGTGTAAGAAAGAGTTGTGCGTGTGGGCACAGAGGTACGTGTTCTGGTGTAATTATCTGTACCTGGGCCCATACTGCCTAGGTCCTTGGAGCCAACTCAGGCGCCCTGCTAGCTCGTCTCTGTAACAGCAGGGTGGCGGTGTTTGGGACGAACCTCAGGGAACCCAAATTCCTAAGAACCCTCTGGGAAGCTCTTCGGTTCACCCGGCTCCACTGCTTTAACTCCGCGCTGGACTTTCTTCCACCTTAAGCTGGAAGCCTAAAAATTCTGTTTCTATGTCACCAAGACCTTATCTTTTTAGGATTTTAGAGGGGAAACAACAGTTCCTTCTCACCCAGGATATTGTAACACAGAGTATAGAGACTAAATAAGATATCTTTTCAGCCAGAAAACATGGATCACAGCCACTTAAACACCTGTATTTTTATTTCCCAAAAGGCAGAGAGCACGTCACGGTCTCTGAGTTCTGCTACTAATCTGCACAACCACACCGTGGAAAGAGACCCTTGACTGTCATTCACACCCTACCTGTACAGGTAAGAAAAGGGGTTCCAATGTCCTGCACACCTAGGCATGCAGCCCAGTTTCCCTCAGGACCAGCCCTGTATTGGTACCTCAGGTTTCCTTGGCGAGGGTGAGGGATGCACCCAGGATGCCTCACGGCTCTGGTCCTACCACTCAGGACCCCAGCACAAAGCTGGGTAGTGGGTATGGCCAAGTGGAGGACAGATGCTGCTGGCAGTCAGCATGGCAGCACCAAAGCCCTTCGGCATCCGTGAGGACCAACAATGCTGCTCTTGTGAGAAGCACTGAGTTTGCACCACGCAGCTGACCTGGCAGTTAGCGGAGGCTGAAGTGTATCTGACCTTGTGTGAGACCTTCCTGGGAAGTCGGACAAAGACCAGAGGGCACAGGAGGCTGAACATCTCGCCACAGAAGGTGAGAGAGAGCAGGAAAACCATGTTTCTCATAGTTAGGGGACCTGTGCTTATACCCTAGGCTGAGTAGCCTGTGGAAACACGGTTTCAATGACAAACATTACTGAGTCCCTTTGTTGTGTGATGCGTAATTCTCACTGGAATAAGATTTTAAAAGAATCATCGTGTATGGCCCTGTAGGGGGACCATCCAGGTTTGCCTGGGATTCTCCAGGGTTTAGCACTGGAAGTCCACATCCCAGGAAACACCTCAAAGCAAACTGGGACAACTGGTCACCCTTCCTGCATCAGGGACTTGACAGGAAGGAATGGGCACCTGAAGAGCACAGGACAAGGCGGGACATAATAACGGCAGTAACAGGTCTAATGAGTCAGGGGAGTGCGGCGGAGACGTGACTCATGTCTGATGGGTGATGGGGACGGGTACCACGGTCAAGGCAGCATCCAGGCCGAGCCTGGACAGGTGAGTAGACGCCACGCAGGTGGAGAGGACCAGGGCAAGGGCTCTCCCGGCTGAGAAGGCGCGGATACAAGGACATCACGTCCCGATCCTTCTCTCAGTCAATCTGCTACTCAGGTATATCAGGTATGAGAAGAAACCCTGTTTAGGCTTTTTTTGTGTGTTTGTTTGTTTTTTGTGGTACGCGGGCCTCTCACTGCTGTGGCCTCTCCCGTTGCGGAGCACAGGCTCCGGACGCGCAGGCTCAGCGTCCATGGCCCACGGGCCCAGCCACTCCGCGGCATGTGGGATCCTCCCGGACTGGGGCACGAACCCGTGTCCCCTGCATCGGCAGGCGGACTCTCAACCACTGCGCCACCAGGGACGCCCCTGTTTAGGCTTTAATTATGTCCCATGCAAATGAAATAACACATAACAGCCTGTCAGGCTACCATCTCTCCCTTTGGTCGTCGAGGACACCAGGAAGAAATGTGTTCAGGCACAAAGGGACGGAGGAAGGAACAGAGAGTCAGGGGGGCCTGTCATCATCAGGCTTTAGAAAATGACGTTCTTCTTTTGCTTTGGTGGGTTCTCCCCGCTCCTGCACCCCACGCTGAAGCGACACACAACTCCTGGACACCGTTATCTGACAAGCTGAGATGTGAGAGTGAACAGTGACCCTCAACCAAGCCATCGGGACCTGCTCTCCTGGCTGCACGTTTCAGGACAACAAATGGGACCATTGCCAACTGACCATTTTCTTCTCTTGAATGGAGGTTTCTACATAATCGGTGGCTCAAATGAAGTGCAAAACAACTTTTATTAGGTTCCACAGAGAAACTTCTATGGAAATAAGGTGAATGATGTAGATTCGCGTTTCTCAAACATGTGAACCGTAAAACATTCCTGGGGGCAACACTGAGGTCTGAGCAGAGAAGGGGCTGCCTGACGACAGCTAGTGGAGCGAGGCAGGGGTGGAGGACGGTACAGGGAAAGGTACGCTCATTCTTTCTGGGAAACACAACGAAGACCGAGCACCTCCTGGATCGCAGCCTGCGGGGGAGGCCCAGCCCACCGCACGGCAGGGCTCAGCTGGTCCACAGCACACATGCCGGCTGAGCCCATGCTGCAGCCCCACTTCAGTCTCAGAGAGTCCACAGTCACTGTTTTTTAAAGATCCAGAAGCATCCACAAAACATCTTAATGGCGCTAAGCAGGAAAAGGATTTTAAAAATTGCTGAAGAAAATTCAAGTAAAAGATGTCCCTGAGGGCTTCCCTGGTGGCGCAGTGGTTGGGAGTCTGCCTGCCGATGCAGGGGACGCGGGTTCGTGCCCTGGTCTGGGAGGATGGCTGGGCCCGTAAGCCATGGCCGCTGAGCCATGGCCGCTGAGCCTGCGCGTCTGGAGCTTGTGCTCCACGACGGAAAAGGCCACAACAGTGAGAAGCCTGCTTACAGCAAAAAAAAAAAAAAAAAGATGTCCCTGATACTACCTTTAAATGTCATAAATGCCGAGGGAGGGACCAAGAGAAGTGTCAGAGGAAGGAGAAAGGGACAGATTAAAACAGAAATAACCAGCAAAGTCTGAGAAGACCCACAGCAACATGGAAAAGGGTTCTCAGTCCCGCTGGAAGGAGTCAGAATAAAAATCAAGCAAACTTGGAATGAACTGAGAAAGATCTTTGCAAATCACAAAAAATCATTTCCATAAAAATCCTTTTTTTCTAGGAGAGGCTCAGAGACAGACACTAAGACCGTCTATAGTTTTGTTACCGTGAGGTTCCTCCTGCTACTGCGAACAAAGTACACAATAAAACAATAGATGAGCTTAAAACCGATAAGCCAGATGCCAAGGGAAACTGAGCAGCCAAAAAGCAAACGTGAGAATAGTTTCAAGAAAGGCAGATGAGGGGATTAAAAAAGAGAGGAGGACGGGGGGGAGGTGGGTTTAAGGCAACACGCCACTGGGCAAAGGGGACGGAATCTGAAGCAAGTTCTCCTGGGGGCACCCCCTCTACGGCCACGCGGCCACGCGTAAAGCCGTCCTGGGAGGGGAAGTGGCATGAGGAGCCTGCGAGGCTCATCCAGGGATCAGGACCACCAGAGAGCAAGGAAGGAAGAGGCCGCTGGAGCAAAGAGACATCTTATCTCCATAGCAACAGTGGAGCGAGCCCGGACCACGAAGGCCCCAAAGCAGCCCCACAGCAACTGACCAGAGGGTCCGTACATCTCTTCAGGGCACATCCAGGTGTCACTGCCACTCAGGGAGGGGACAAGTTATGAGGAGCTTTAGCCTCCTAACTTTTTTTTTTTTTTAACATTTTATTGGAGTATAATTGCTTTACAATGTTGTGTTAGTTGCTGCTTTATAACAAAGTGAATCAGCTATGCATACACATACATCCCCATATCCCCTCCCTCTTACGTCTCCCTCCCACCCTCCCTATCCCCCCCTCTAGGTGGTCACAGAGCACCGAGCTGATCTCCCTGTGCTTCGCCTCCTAACTTCTTGTAAATCCCAGAACATCACCCATTCTTGTTCATGGACTCTTAAATAAAGGCCCTTAGGGTCTAGGGCTAGGAAAATCTTCTCTCACCCAACAAAGAGCAGCTTCCTTTTCATTAACCCCTGAGGCTGAAGGAAACTAGGCTTCCTTTTTCTCTCTCCCCCTGGCCTGCCAGGGGGTTCAGAGCTGGTGTTTCTGACAAGTTGCACTGCTTCCCTCAGTCCCAGCGCCCAGGTGTACTTCACCCCTGTTCCACACTGTTACTGAGTCCTTGTCCACTGACCTTTATAAAAATGGTTTCATGGAATTTGTAATTTTTTTTTTTTTTTGCGGTACACGGGCCTCTCACTGTTGTGGCCTCTCCCGTTGCGGAGCACAGGCTCCAGACGCGCAGGCCCAGCGGGCATGCCTCATGGGCCTAGCCGCTCCGCAGCATGTGGGACCTTCTCATACTGGGGCACGAACCTGTGTCCCCTGCATTGGCAGGCGGACTCTCAACCACTGCACCACCAGGGAAGCCCGGGAATTTGTAATTTTTATAAACACAAATAATTCTTAGGATTTGTTGAGATGATTCTAATAATCATGAGAATAGAAGAGCAATCATAATAAATACCCTAGGCCATGAACTCCATAAACTCAGGAATCAATTTTGTCATGGGGTCCACCCCACCCCAGACACAGTTCTGGACCAGGAAAGCTTGGTCCTTGGTCCTTGCAGATGGCACCCCGTGCCCAGTCATCACCCCAAGTGAGCGATTTCTCAGATCCAGCCTTCCCAGGGCTCTTTGTGTCTGTGACCAGGCCTGCTCTCTCTGGGGGATTCCAGGCTCTACGTCGATTTCTTCTGCCCAAGAAGACATATTTGTTATAATTCTTAGCCATTTGGGTCTTTTCTAGCTGAATACTTAGCACACTGATACTGAAGTGGGAAATAAAAAACCCAACAACCAGCATCAGAGGTGAAAGGGACTCATGTGGACCAGTACTCTGATGTTATAGAAGATGCTAAAGCCCAGATGTATGAAGTGACTTGTAAAAGTCCTCAGCCAAATGGTGTCAGAGCAAAGGTTGTTTACATTTTAAAGGAGATGCACTGGGAGAATAATGCTTTAAATAACCTCAAGTGGTGATCACTGCAACCATGTACCCAAAATAGTGGAAAATGGCAAAAATCTTGCCACCAACAAATGGCCAAAAAAAGAGATACAATCTGCCATAAACGTCACAAAGAGGAGGCCAAGGAAAGAAATGGAAGAGTCCACAGTAGCCTCGTGGTTCCAGCTCCACAAGTGCTGCAGAAGAGGAGCTGGAGGTGTGCAGCAGATGAGAAGGCTGGGGGACAGGGGCCCCGGCTCTGCGGCGAGGACTCCATGCAGCGAAGGCCGCAGCGGGGTATCTGGCCCCTCCACATGTCATGGGAAGTGGCGAAGGAAGCAGGGCCAACCTAATGATGCTCAGTGAACTAACCCCCGCAAAGAGGCAGGTGTGGCAGGACCAGAGGGGAAAAGGCATCGCATTAAGTCAAGATCCTTCGTAAGAGCAGGAAGAGGAGCCGGGGCGAGAGGCACTGACGGCCAGACCCCTCCCCGCCCCCCCAGCAAACACAGGGCCAAAACCTCATCTTTTGTCCCCATGTTTACCTGTGGGAGTGGAAAGAGCTGAAAACAACCGGTGGGTAAGATGAGAGAGGAAAACAAATGGGGGCCGATTCCCTCTGAGGTTTTAGCCTCAGCCCTTAACAGAGGCCCCTGCTGGGAGCCAAAGGATCTTCCCTCCGCCGTTTAGGACAGAGGTCCACCCACAACCAGGTAGAGTGCGGCTGGTACCACCACACGCCCGCCCCAAGGCCTGGAGGGGCTGCAGGAACCTGGAGCCTCTAAGAAAGGTGCACAAAGGTCAACGGAGCTGTCTCCTCCTTCACCTGCTCTTCCAGACCATGAAGAATGTGAGGAGAACACAAAATACAGCTGGGAGTGTGACACAGCCCTCAGTCAGGGTGGGGGACAGCCGAGGACAACCCACCACTACAACGTCAGAGCGGCAGAAAGCACGCCGCATGCAAGAGGGACGAAGACAAACAGCAGAGAGCCACATCTGAAGGACAACAGAAAAGTTAAAGGAAGAAAGGGAGGGCATTCAGAAAGCAACAGTGTTCAAAATGCGAACGAAAAACCTAGTCTGAGAGAAACTATAACTCTAATTGAAGAAAACGTCTTACAAATGTTTCACACTTTCTTAATAAAAATGTGAATGCAATAAAAAAAGTTCAAAGAGGAAATGATAGAAATAACAGATTATGATTAAGAAGCACATTCTGTGCTCAGAAAAATTAACGTGATAACCAAAAGAAACGGAAGAAGTAAATTAGAAACAGCAAGGTTCAGAATAGAGGTATCTGAAAATCAAATTACTCATATAAAGGAAAGGCTTACATGAAAGCAGATAAAAGACGAATGCATTAAAAACTAGAGAGAAGCTAGTAAGTGGAGAAAACCTATGGAATGCACAAACCCAAAGCAGGAAAAGTACTCAGAATTAGAACACCAGAAAAAGTTCCCTGAAATGAAAGAATCCACAAAACAAACAAGGAAACTGAATTACAGGAGAGAGAACAACAGGCACTGAGCTGAGAGACATATCCTGATTAAGTGATCACGGTTCACAACAAAGGAAGGTGTTCTTCCATCATTTTCAGGAGAGACAAAATAAAGCTGTCCTAACACTTCTCCACAGTATCATCAGATGCAGAAGAACCTCTACAAGGTCCTAAGGAAAGAAAGTGTATCCAAGAGTTTTAAGCCCAGTCACGTCATCCTTAAACTGTGCAGATAACAAGCAGACATTCTATTCTCAAGCACTCATGACCCTTCTTGAAGAAATGTCTTGACCATGAAATCCAGACAACCCAAACCTCAGGAATGAAGAAGCCACTGTTGGAGGACAGCTGATGAATGCACTAAATCCACTTAACACACAGGAGCTGTGGTTACAATGCAAAGTGTAAGGGCTGCAAACCCTGATGAGGTAAAAATGATAGAGCAGTGATTTATGTCATAGAGTGTTCTGCCTATGTTTTCCTCTAAGAGTTTGATAGTGTCTGGCCTTATGTTTAGGTCTTTAATCCATTTTGAGTTTATTTTCGTGTATGGTGTTAGGGAGTGTTCTAATCTCATTCTAATTTCAAGTGTAGCTGTCCAGTTTTCCCAGCACCACTTATTGAAGAGGCTGTCTTTTCTCCACTGTATATTCTTGCCTCCTTTATCAAAGATAAAATGACCATATGTGCGTGGGTTTATCTCTGGGCTTTCTATCCTGTTCCATTGATCTATATTTCTGTTTTTGTGCCAGTACCATACTGTCTTGATCACTGTAGCTTTGTAGTATAGTCTGAAGTCAGGGAGCCTGATTCCTCCAGCTCCATTTTTTGTTCTCAAGATTGCTTTGGCTATTCGGGGGCTTTTGTGTTTCCATACAAATTGTGAAAGTTTTTGTTCTAGTTCTGTGAAAAATGCCAGTGGTAGTTTGATAGGGATAGCATTAAATCTGTAGATTGCTTTGGGTAGTAGAGTCATTTTCACAATGTTGAAACTAAACATAGAACTACCATACGACCCAGCAATCCCACTACTGGGCATATACCCTGAGAAAACCATAATTCAAAAAGAGTCATGTAAGAAAATGTTCACTGCAGCTCTATTTACAATAGCCAGGACATGGAAGCAACCTAAGTGTCCATCAACAGCTGAATGGATAAAGAAGATGTGGCACATATATACAATGGAATATTACTCAGCCATAAAAGAAACAAAATCGAGTTATTTGTAGTGAGGTAGATGGACCTAGAGTCTGTCATACAGAGTGAAGTAAGTCAGAAAGAGAAAAACAAATACCGTATGCTAACACATATATATGGAATCTAAGAAAAAAAAAAAAGGTCATGAAGAACCTAGGGGCAAGACGGGAATAAAGACACAGAACTACTAGAGAATGGACTTGAGGATATGGGGAGGGGGAAGGGTAAGCTGTGACAAAGTGAGAGAGAGGCATGGACATATATACACTACCAAACGTAAAATAGATAGCTAGTGGGAAGCAGCCGCATAGCACAGGGAGATCAGCTCGGTGCTTTGTGACCACCTAGAGGGGTGGGATAGGGAGGGTGGGAGGGAGGGAGACGCAAGAGGGAAGAGATATGGGAACATATGTATATGTATAACTGATTCACTTTGTTATAAAGCAGGAACTAACACACCATTGTAAAGCAATTATACTCCAATAAAGATGTTAAAAAAATGTACTTTAAAGGAAAAAAAAAATGATAGAGCAAATGGGGAGATGGGACCAGGAGAGCGAGAAAATATAACTGTGCTGCTCTCCTCTTCTTATTATAATTTTTCAACCAATGTAGTCTAAAACTAAAATATGAGGTAAAAATACATAATGATTCCAATATGTTCTGGTTTGTAAAGTCACTTTTTTAATTTTAGAGGGATCTTTTATAGCACAGAAACATTTTCTCAAAGATCAGCAATTTCTTCTGTTATACTTCAGATTCTCTTCTATAAATTTAAGTAAAGTAAAATTTAATTCTTTAATTAAAAATAGAACATATAGCATGTCTCATGCTTAATTACATTTCAAGCATGTCATTTTTCTATCTGTGTATATGCAAAGAAAGGTGCCCAGAATGTTCAATTAATGTTAAAAATGGCTAATTTAGGGAAGCAGGGCCAGAAGTGAATTTTTAAATAATTTACTCCTGGTTGTGTTCTACTGTTTAAACATCTCATAATAGCCACGTGTCACTTTTATAAACTTAAAGTCAGGTTTAAATTATAAAGGCAAAAAATATATATTTTGTTGAATTTTTAAAGAAAACATAAAAAAATGCTAACTATATAAAAATTTACAAAATACAAAAATTTATAAAACGGAGAGAATCCAAAAGAAGGAAATAAAGATCACTCATAGTTCCATATTCAGTGCCAACCACAGTTAACAGTTTCCACTCCTGGGATGGAAAGGACTTCATAAAGACAACATCAAATATTGAATAATTAGCCCCTTATATTTTCTCCCAATACTCATATGGTCAATTTAACGGCATTTAAATATTTAATTGACCAGAGTTTACTTTGGGTTTTGGTGTGAAGTCAGAATTAAATCTTTTCTGCTGTTTGGTTAGTTGTCCTAAAGCCACGCTCTGAACAATCCATTCTCTGCTGGCCAACTTGAAATGCCATCTTTACCAAGTTCTGACCCGGAATTAAATACCCCAGGCTTGAGTACCCTCTATCATCCCAGTTTTTCAGAGACCTCAACGTGCTCGGAAGCCCCTGGTCCACAGAGCAGACTTCCCTGTCAGCCTCTGCTCAAGCGCCTTCCATCTGGGAAGCCTTTCTTGGCCCACTGTCCTGGTCTCTATTTCTATCTCTGTGGGACTAAGATTCTTCTCTCCATGAAGCCAGGTTCCTCGTATCCCTCCATCTGGTCCAGTGTCCGGTGCACACACAGGCCCTCCTTGTCCCCAAGGAACCAGTCTCCCTGACCACCCTCTCCTGCCCACGTGCTACAATGGGCATCTGAACAGTGACAGGCAAGAGAAAGGACCCCTGGATTTTTGTTTTTAAAACATTAACTAGAATGTCATTCATTTCACCACTTCCACTTTGGAGACTTGTAAAGTTTTTACTTTTTTCAACGATATTTCCCTTCCAATTTTATTCCTACTGTTAATTACTTGCCATCCTTGTGACACTAAGGCAATAATCAGTCATAATAATTAGTCCTATGCACCCAAGAGAATCCTTCTTCCAGGCTCCGGAGTCCTGCAAGGAGGACTTGGCTGTCCCCTGAGCAGACAGCCCTCCGGTGGGGGCACCATCTCGCCAAGCTCAGCTCTCTAGCGACCGGCCTGTGTGCTAAAGGGCCCTGCCCCAGGCTCCAGGCAGCTTCCTGGCCGAGGGAACTTTCTATACACTTGTCCTGGGAACAGGCACACCGGCCGCTGGGAGTCAGGGTTTGCCTCCAGGCCTGGTACCCAGCCCTGGGTCCGTCCTCCCAGGATGGATGCTTCATCGGCCAGTGCACTCGGCCGGTCCGAAGAGAAGGCAGAGAGGGACACAGATGCACCCAGGGGGGCTTAAGGGAGCCACAACCACACAGACACTTCAGTGCCGGAGCCAGAGGGGCGCTGCCGACAGTCGTGGGATCGTGCGCCGGGGTGTTCTCCAAACTGGTGGGGTGTGGGTGTGGGAAGATCAGCCCAGCCAGCTCCGCAGGACGTCAAGCTGAAGGCCCAGCTCCCAAGCCCGGAGAAGACAAAGGCAGCCATTGCTTCACAGGCCACAACTAGACCCACTGGGTAGAAATTACAGGGAGGCAGACTTCAGGTGCGAGTAACAGCGAGCTTTCTACCCGGAGCTGCAGCCCGCCCTGGCACGCACGTGCACACACCACACACACACACCACACACACACAGCCACATCAGGAGTGCCCCAAGGGATTCTGAACTCACGGAAGACCAGGCCAGAGGGCCCCCCAAAGACTCTTGGGTTCTGACCTTAAAATGTAGCTAGAAAAGGGTTACTCTTTTTAGTTGGAGAAGATGTATTAAGGACCTATTTACAAAGCTTAATGATAGGGTGTAAGGAGGACAGGGGGACGAGAGCAATAGCCCCTCCTAGTGACCGCAGAGCTGTTATCATCTCCAGGCCTGAATATGCTAGTGGAGAAGGTTCTGGAAGCTGGAATGAGACCATCTTGAGGGAAGGGCCATCTTGAGAGGAGCTGTCACCTTTGCTTGAAGGACACATTCAGACTGAGGTTACAAGACAGAAAGGGACACAGATACCTAAGTGCTGGGCTTCATTTACTCCCATCTCTGAAGCCTGGCCAGAAACGGGTTACTCTTCAAATGTGTTCATTATCCAGAATTTTGAGAAGCATCAACTACACACTTATACTGAGCCTTACCGGCTTTTAATAAAGTGAATTTAATGATAAAAGATTAAAAATAAGTTTGATCTTCCAATATTTATCATTAGGCACACATGACGTTCTATCTTTAAAATAAGCTGGCTAAGTCAGCTAGCAAATTGACCTCAAGCAGCGTGTGAGTGTCGTCCACAAGAGTGTAAGATCCGACACCACATCGTCAGGAGCTTGAAGACACGTGTAAAAACTACACACCACATCGGAACATAAAACCTGCTTAAATCTTCTTGAGTAGCTACAAAAATGAGTGCTGGGAGACTTCTCGGCATAATTTTACATGTAATCTCCAAGGAGACACAAGTTAAAATAAAAAAGCCTCTGACTGAATGCATTCCAGCCGCTGCCAGGGCAGGACACCAAAGGAAGCCAGGCTGCAGCCAAGCACACAGGTCCACGGCCATGCGGGTGCCGGCCTTTTGGAGGCTGGGAGGGGCCCAGTCCAGTGAGGGGACAGCATGGCCTCGTGGTCCCCCAACTGCAGTCAGAATGGAACACAGCAGGCGTGACCCTACAGATCCTGATGAAAACCCAATCCTCCTAAACTTCACTTCTGAAGGTACATCCGCTTATCTGGCAGCTTTCTAATTGCTTTAGGGAAAGGCAGATACAACAATAAACTTTACAGGAAGAAAACAGAGTCGAATAGGGAGAGACAGGGGCCTTCGCGCTGGGCAGGAACCAGGGAGGGATGGGACGCGCCATCAGCGTTTCACACACACGTGCCGACAGGCCCACCTGAAATTCTGCATGAACTGCCGGAACTTGTCCACCCTCCTGGCCAGTGGGACGATGACATTGACCAGCGTGCCGGCCATGTTCAAATCCTCCTTCTTCACCTTCATGATGGGGCCAAACGGTCGGAACAAGACAAGGCGTCTGAACTCGTGCTTGTGGTCCCCTCGGAACGTGAGCTCGTACAAAGTGCCTTTATCCTTTTCTGTGCGGTAGATCCCTGTTAACAGACACAAGGAGAGACAGTTGTAAAAATTCACCATGGCTGCTGAGTGTTTTTAATAGCCAGGAGCTAGCACAAAATGCCTTATGTTAAAAAATTAAGATTAAATCTCCACACCTAATACTTATTAGAAAACTCAAAATGCTCCCACTTAAATCACAAAAGAAATGAAAATACCATCAATTTAAAAATCGTTTATGAAGACCTCAAAAAAACACACGGCAAAAAGTTTGTAACGTTGTAATTCAAAAAGAGTCATGTACCACAATGTTCATTGCAGCTCTATTTACAATGGCCAGGTCATGGAAACAGTGTAAGTGCCCATTGACAGAGGAATGGATAAAGAAGATGTGGTACATATATACAATGGAATATTACTCAGCCATAAAAAGAAACGAAATTGAGCTATTTGTAGTGAGGTGGATAGACCTAGAGTCTGTCACACAGGGTGAAGTAAGTCAGAAAGAGAAAAACAAATACCATATGCTAACACATATATATGGAATCTAAGAAAGAAAAAAAAAGGTCATGAAGAAACTAGGGATAAGACGGGAAGAAAGACACAGACCTAGTAGAGAATGGACTTGAGGATATGGGGAGGGGGAAGGGTAAGCTGTGACAAAGTGAGAGAGTGGCATGGACATATATACAGTACCAAACGTAAGGTAGATAGCTAGTGGGAAGCAGCCGCATAGCACAGGGAGATCAGCTCGGTGCTTTGTGACCACCTAGAGGGGTGGGATAGGGAGGGTGGGAGGGAGGGAGATGCAAGAGGGAAGAGATGTGGGAACATATGTATATGTATAGCTGATTCACTTTGTTATACAGCAGAAACTAACACACCATTGTAAAGCAATTATACTCCAATAAAGATGTTAAAAAAAAAAGTTTGTAACGTTGGATACAAAGCTGCATTTATACTATTCAGAGGCATTTAAAAAGGACTGTAAGGAAATATGTCAAAATAAGACTGGCTGTGCTGTGGAGCAGGGTTATGTGTTTTTTCTTTTCTGCTATTTATCTACATTTCTGCAATATAAGATACATACTTTAATATTATATTTAATTTAAGAAGTGTGTTAAAACGATCTCTGAGAAACGACAGTCATTTCAGATGACCACAGTGGTCCATTCGGGGCACTGGGAGCCACTCGGGCCGCTCCCATGGGTCATGTGGCCCCATGGAAGCTTCCGGAAGCACTAAAGCAGATGGCATGTACAGTACAAGCACAGCGACAGGTGCACGTCTTACGTAACTTCCCCTCTGGGAAGCAGCACAGCCAGTGCCGCAGAGCCAGCCTACTTGGGGCGACGATGGGCCCCCCAAGTGTCACCGTCACTGGAACTCCACTGTCTTATTGCTGGGCGGACCGTGTGACCCAGCATTTCGCTCAACCATGGGATGAGGCTCCGCAGGCCTGACCAGACGGAACTTCCCCACCTTGCGAGCCAACCATCCCCTGGGGCCTAAGTTCCACACCTCCCTGTGTCACTGGGCTTGTGGGTGTTTTCCTACCGGCAGAAAAACCCATCCAGTTCGACAAGTCACCAGAGAAGTGTCCTTGTCTCTCTTCTCCTGACTGGCCAGGATTTTTCTTCCTCCTCCTCCCTTCCTCTGAGCCCCTACTTTGGCTGGGACGCACCCTGGGCTCTGAGTAGCTACAAAGGCGACTCCACAGAAGGCATCCTCCTGGGCTCGCCGGTTTCCAGGCCTCTCCGAGCCCTTCTCTTTTCGTCCTCACCCCACCTCTCCCCTCTTCTGTGGGGACCACAGGTCTGCTGCACAAATGGCTCTGTTCTTCGCCTTGCAGGAGCTGTTCACCCCACACCCCCGGCTCTGCGGCCTCTCTGATCTCCCTCCAGGGCCGCAGAGAGGAGCCCGGGCTGCGAAGCTTCCAGGGGGTCTCACCTCCCACCGCCCAGAGGTTCACACGCACAGCCCGACGCCGGCGGCTCGGGGACTCGAGGACCTGGGCGCAGCGCTACGAGGATGGGGCGGAGCTCCCCCCTGAAGCCCCCTGGGCTCCCCAGTGCGGGTCGGGGAAGCTGAGAGAAGGTCTGCCGAGCTCCTGCTGGGATGGGGTCCCAGCATCCCCACCGGGACCACCCATGGGAGACGGGATGGGCACTTCTCACGAGGCTCGGAGGATGTGTCTGAAAAAGTGAAGTGGTTCCATTAGAAGCCTGTTCACCCTTTCAGGCAACTGGTCCTCGCAGAGGACACGGGCTCTTCCCACCTCTGCTGCCCAGAGCAGCTGCCCAGAGCAGCTGGGCAGCCACCAGCTCCCAGGGGCCCAGATGAGGTGGGGCTGAGTCAGGAAGCAGTCGGCTCAGTTAACGGCATCTCTGCTGGATGGAAACACAGCTGTGAGCCGGGGCCGGCAAGTCCCCCTGCTCTCCACGGCAACCCCCGCGCGAGGCTGCTACAGCTGAACCTGCAGATGACAAGTATGCGGGCCGGGATGGCGTCTCAGAATTGGAGTCATTTTCTTTCTCAGCACCAGGGTCAGGATCATTAACTTTTAAAAATCTAAATCCACAGATTTGAAGATGCAGGTATGCACCTGTCTCAAGAGATGGGCGTCCATTTATAAAGAACCAGAGAACGTAGCAGTTCTTATTAATAGTGATTCCTACAACCATGCCTATGGGGAGCGGCACCAGCATCCCGGGGGACAGGAGCGGCCTGCGTTCCTGGTTCCCGGACACACCCTCCCCCCACCCCTCCGGGGCCACCAGGAGCCAGTGGACCAGGCTGATCTCACCCACAGCTCCAGCTGCTTTGTCGGCATCACCTGCAACCTGTGCCTTGAAACAGCTATTACATCAACAACTTTTTAGCCTATTTCCCCCTACTCTGCCTAATTCAATTCATTATGTCTTACAAACCTGATTTTAGATCCCTTAATCCCATCTATTTTAAATAAGTTACTTAAAGCTCTCTTGCAGCCTGTGTCCACCAAAACCCAGCCCCAGCCCTCGTCCACCACACCCACAGGTACGTCCCCCCACCCCAGTCTCCTTGTGACATAAGGACAGAGCCCGCGCCTCCTGGAAACCTTCAGGGGTGGAAACTCGGACAGTCTCCCTCTGGGAGCAGGAGCACCGCGGCAGGATGGGGTTTTCAGCCAACGAGCTGCACGCACAATGGCAAAGGCAGAGCAAGCTGGCCACGCGAATACCTCCCTGGTAATATTTTATAGGGCAGTATCATTCTTATCCACTATGCAAATTAAAGACCAAAATAAGGACTGGGCTTCCCTGGTGGCGCAGTGGTTGAGAGTCCGCCTGCCGATGCAGGGGACACGGGTTCGTGCCCCGGTCTGGGAAGATCCCACATGCCGTGGAGCGGCTGGGCCCGTGAGCCATGGCCGCTGAGCCTGCGCGTCCGGAGCCTGTGCTCCGCAATGGGAGAGGCCACAACAGTGAGAGGCCCGCGTACCGCAAAAAAGAAAAAAAAAAAAAGTTAAACACAGAATTATAATCTGACCCAGCCATTCCACTTCTGGGTGTGTACCCAAAAGAGCTGAAAACAGAGACTTGAACAGACACTTGTACACACATGTTCACAGCAGCATCATTCACAGCAGCCAAACGTGGCAACAACTCAAACCTCCACGAACAGGTGACTGGATGGACAAAGCGTGGTCTATACATGCAACGGAATATTACTCAGCCTTAAAAAGGAATGACATTCAGACACATGCTACAGCATGGATGGACCCGAAAACATGAGCTAACTGGAGTCAGCTAGACAGAAAAGGACAGAGACTGTATGACCCCCCTCGTACGAGGAGTCTGAAGCAGTCAAATTCACAGAGACAGGCAGCAGACTGGGGCTCACCAGCGGCTGGGGCAGGGGGACGGGACTTAGTGTTTAATGGGCACGGAGTTTCAGTCCGACATAATGAAAACGTTCTAGAAATGTGTGGGGATGACAGTTACACACAATGTGAGTGTGCTTAATGCCAATGAACTGTACACCTAAAAATGGTTAAAATAGGGAATTCCCTGGTGGTCCAGTGGTTAGGACTCCGTGCTGTCACCGCGGAGGGCGCGGGTTCAATCCTTGGTTGAGGAATTAAGATCCCATAAGCTGCGCACTGTGGCCAAAAAAACAAAAAAAAGCTTAAAGTGGTGAATTTTACGTTATGTGTATTTTACCACAATAACTGCTGTCCTGTGAAAAGGCCTGGCACTTTCTCAAGACACAGGTCCCCACCGGTCCCCCCGCACCCCTTCTAAACAGGACTCCCCTCCCGTGGGAAGATTCCCAGACTTTCTCAATCCCAAGTGATTGCTCGCTCCTCCAGACACGCAGATCTGTGAGCTTAAACACCTGTGTGGAGCTGCTCTCCTGGCCCATGACTCACATGCCCCCGGACATGGCCTAGTCCAGCCTCTCATTTTACGGACGAGCTGCACAGCGAGACCCGGGGAAGCTGTTCCTCCCTCGAGGTCGCCTTCCGTACCCAACACGAACCCCTCAGAGCCCAGGAAGAAGCAGCAGCGTCTGAGAAGTCAGACAAACAACATAAGGTCTGTGGTAAAAACCACGGTTCATAGCTCCTTTACCCTCGGATACCCTTACAGGCCCCCTTGGAGCTTTTCTCTTTCTTTTACACATAGCTCTAACAGCTGCCAAATAACAATTATCTGAGTTCAGAGTCTACGACACATTAAAAGTAGTAAATTTTGAAAAGGGGGGGGGATTTTCATGAAAAAAAATATTTCCAGAAAAAGGAGAGTATAGGCGGAAAGAAAAGGTGTAACAGGCAGAAATGCTGACAGTACTAAGTAGTGACAGGTCACCTCCTAACAGCAAGGGGGAGACAGAATGTTATTCTTTTTTTTTAATTTAACAGAAATGTCTGGGATCATCTAATAAAAAGAAAAAAAAATACTCCACCCATGTAAACTGCCTTTGAAGACATCACTGTAGGAGCCTAATCTCCTTAGTCTGTTCAGAAGGAGAAACTGGGACATACCTGAGAAAGATTTTATTTCACAACGGTAATTTTCTACCTTTGCAGTGCTTCAGTTATCTAGAGAATTCCACTTAGATGAAACGTCTCACTCTCAGGCCACGTGGGATAACAAGACATCATCACAGTGCCATCTGTTGGCAGCTCTATTTTCTTAGGGAAAGTAGCAGACATTTGACATTTGTGAAAGACTGCCGTGAATCCCCAAATGCTCAGAGACTACAATGTAAATAATTCTCCCCATGAAGACAGTAAAAAGTAACCACTTTATAGCTTTCCTCCTCTGCCAGGTTACGGGACGCCTGCACACACCTTGTTTCTCCTGCATCACAGGGCATCAGCTCACAGCCGCTTCTGTACTCGTCCTGACTCAGGTTCATCACCATTAACTTTCACTAAACATTTCTTTTGATAAGAAACGGCTGCACCGACTGATGTCCTTGCTGAAACAATTCATGAATCCCCTTTTTAATTCCTATTTATTGCATTTATTCATGCTGTAGATCCATGCAGAAAACTCAACACTTGGTTCTTTTTCTTTAATTATTTTTATTTGTTTATTTTTGGCTACGTTGGGTCTTCGTTGCTGCGCGCGGGCTTTCTCTAAGTTGTGGCGAGCTGGGGCTACTCTTCTTTGTGGCGCGCGGTCTTCTCATTGCGGTGGCTTCTCTAGTTGTGGAGCACGGGCTCCAACACTTCGTTCTTAATCCATCAAGAATTTCTAAGAACCTCACTTACTGAGGGCTCCTCCTTATTTCATCAGTGATATGGGCAGTCGACTTTCTTTTCAGAGCCATCTTTTCCCCACAAAGCTACAGATCAACTCCATGAAGACAATCATGTACCTGATACTAAGTGGGAAGCGAAGACGCGTTATGATCCCAGCGCAGCAGTGGGCTGGGCTCCTCGCCAGGTGTACCACCAGCCACGCACAATTCATAGTCACATGACATGGTTATTTTTACTCTTATTGATTTTCCTTATGGGTATCATTCACCATGGACTGTGTTCTCCATTAGAGATATAAAGAGGGTTGTGATAAAAAAAAAAAAAAAAAAAAACTGTGGGTACTTCCCTGGTGGCACAGTGGTTAAGAATCCGCCTGCCAATGCAGGGGACACGAGTTCGAGCCCTGGTCCGGGAAGATCCCACATGCCATGGAGCAACTAAGCCCGTGCGCCACAACTACCGAGCCCGCATGCCGCAACTACTGAAGCCCACGTACCTACAGCCCGTGTTCCACAACAAGAGAAGCCACCGCAATGAGAAGCCCGTGTGCCACAACGAAGAGTAGCCCCCGCTCGCTGCAACTAGAGAAAGCCCACATGCAGCAGTGAAGACCCAATGCAGCCAAAAATAAATTAAAGATTAAAAAAGAAAATCACTGTGCTCTCAGAATTCACGTTCTAGAGAGAAGGCAGAAAGGTAAACCGAAGAGGCAGGGAGCAGAAAGGAGGGCGTCTCCACCTGCTGAGGGTGTGGACAGGCTGACAGACGATATTTCACCAGAACTGGAGACTGGGCGTTTGCCAAGACTACAAAATCAGAGAGAACATTCCACAGAAAGATAACAAAGATACTGAACAAACAAAACCAACTTGTTATGTTTGGCAAACTTGCAGCAGTTCAGCCAGGCTGGGGCATAAGAAGCAGGTGCAGGAGGTGAAGCTGGACAGTGAGGTAGGGCACAGCACGCTGGCCACCAGGGTCTCCTAGGGGGCA
This sequence comes from Hyperoodon ampullatus, assembly GCF_949752795.1. Lineage (NCBI taxonomy): Eukaryota > Metazoa > Chordata > Mammalia > Artiodactyla > Ziphiidae > Hyperoodon > Hyperoodon ampullatus. The sequence goes on from NC_136933.1 coordinate 3,054,631, forward strand.
AACCCTCCCCGAGCTCAGGGGAGAGGCGAAGTGGCATCAGTGCCATCGCCTGACAGCGGTGTGCATGGAGGACAGGGGGTGAGATCAGAGCACTGAGGAAAGAAACCCTGTGACTCAGCAGGAAGCTGAGACAGCGTCAGCGAGAGGAGGGCAAGTGGCAAAGGCTGGAGAGAACCGGTTTGAGGTGAGAGGGCAGGCGAGGGCTATGAGTTCAAGTCTGAAATGCTGACTTGACGAGCTTGTGTCTGATGCTCAGCAGACGGGCCCTTTGCAGAGTGAGATGCCCCAGTGTCTGGGGGGCTGCGGAAGTGTGGAGTGTGAGAAGAGGGGCCCCGGAGGCAGGTGCTGCGTAGCCAGCAGGGAGGCTGCCAGGTCAGGCGCAGGACGGGGCGGCAGGGAGCTCACGGTGGGCCAGGGCGGCTCAGCGCCCGCTGCTGCGTCAAGGTCAAGTAAGATGAGGACGGGGCAAGCCCACCGGATGGCAAGCGGCCCAACGGTGGCCCCGGCCATGACGTTCCCGGAAGCGACAGGGTCTGGAGCAAATCTGAAAGAGGGTGAGAGGTCGAGTGGCGGGAGTGAGCTAGGTGAGGAAGGCATCTGTCAAGCTCCTTTCTGCGCCAGGACCTTTGCCCTTTCCTCCGCCTCTGCCTGGGATGCCTCCCCAGGCTGGGCACCGCCGGATCCTTCCCCCCTTGTAGGTCTCGACCCAGATGCACCTCTTCCACGGGGCCGTCTCCCGTCCCCTCGGTCCCCTCTTCCACGTGCCCTGTTCTAGCGCCGTCGCCGCCCGTTACCTGAGGGTGTTCACCCTCCTCGCCCCTGTGCCCCCCCACCCACAGCTGAGCTCCACGGGAGCCAGAGCTCTGTTTCTGCGGCACAGAAGGCGGGTGGGGTGGGGAGGTGCTGGGTAAGGAGGGGCGGACCCAGCACAGTGGCAGCCGGAGGAACTCAGAGGCCTGGGAAGTCCTTCAAGTCCTGCATGAGGACTTGAAAAGCAGGAGAAAGAACAAGTGCGTCACGCGCTGAGAGGAAGGAGCCAACAGAAACAGGTCACGAGGACACACGGACGGAAGGAGGGGTGGGGCCCCACCCAGGGAAGGACCAGGTCTGGGACCGAGAGGGGGCAACCTGCCCCCCAGCACAGGGCAGGAGGCCAGCGGGGTGCGGGCCACGCAGGGCTGGGACGAGGAGCTCAAGGAAGCACGAGGACGAACGTCCGGTTTCTCCTGCAGCAGGAGGAAGGCCCGGCTGAGAACGGGGGTTATAGGGGCGGCACGGGCTGCAGGGTGAGAGGGGTCCACAGCCGGGCACGAGGGCGCAGGGGGCCCCCGTGAGCCCCGACGGAGCACGTGCACGAGGGGACTGTCCCCGGCAGCCAGGACGGGGAGACAGGACTTGCGGATCCAGGCCGGCTCTGCAGGACACACGTGCAGGGCCAGGGAGGGGGTCGGCACCGCGAAGAAAGTGGCCGAGGGGACTCGCCGGGGTCCGGCCGAGGGTGCGGGGCAGAGCCGAAGGCAATGCGGGATCGGAGCGGGGGGACGTCGGGCCAAGTGAGCATGCGCAGCTCGGGGGCCGAGGTCAGAAGTGACAGCGGAGTCACGGGAAAAGGCTCCTGAGGACGTTTAGGTTTCGTGGAAAAATGGGCTCCCGGGGAGGCCAGGCTTCCACGCTGGCAGGACGGACCGCAACCTCACCGTCTCCTCTCCACCCGAGCTCTCACTCTGTGGGGACGGGGTCTCAGGGGATGCACCCCTCTCCTCCCTCTAGGGAACCAACGTGGAAGCCACACAGAGCGACGCTGCCCGACTGAGCAGAGTCTGAGGGGCCTGGAGCGGGGACCAGGCAGGGGGTCTCAAGGCTCCAGAGCAAACCCGGGGACAGGAAGTCGGAAGCCGTTATCACGCTTCCCACCAGCTGCGGACGGCACGTCCAGGATGTGGGAGAAGCAGCAACTCAAGATACAGCAGCAGCAATGCGCAGGGGTTAAGGGTCAGAGAGAAGGGCACGTGTGACCTCGTCGTTCTTCTGGGGACCGTGAGCTATGTGTACACGACTACTCGTCCAGCTCACCCCGAAGCAGAGGCCACGCAGCCCAAACAGCTGTGCCTGCTCGTGGCTGCTCAGACCATGTTCACAAATATGACCTCGATGCGAAGGAGGCTTCCAGAGGGTCCGCCCTTTACCACGTCCTTTTACGGACGGGAGAATGGAGGCCTTTCCAGAAGGCAAGTGAGTAACCTGTTCCACGTTACGAATGACACGCTGCTCACAGGGTGACAGGCAGGACGGCTGTGAATCCAAGAGCCTGTCATGCTCAAGCTCTTAAAGGTCAATCAACCTCACCATCAAAAGGATGTTTACAAGTCTTCTTTCTTTTCTGTTCTTCCTTTCTTTTTGAGATTGACTTTTGAGAAGAGAAAAACATCAATAAAGATACTTCAGAAAGATAATAACTGTCCAAAGTATATCAGAAAAGTCAGTCTCAAGACTCACTTTTGAAGATTGAGATAACGTATTATGGATTGATTCCCTGATACCACTTTCCTCATCTTTAAGAAACGGGATCAATAAAAATACAGCCCTGGGCTTCCCTGGTGGTGCAGTGGTTGAGAGTCCGCCTGCCGATGCATGGGACATGGGTTCGTGCCCCCATCCGGGCAGAACCCACATGCCGCGGAGCGGCTAGGCCCGTGAGCCATGGCCGCTGAGCCTGCGCGTCCGGAGCCTGTGCCCCGCAACGGGAGAGGCCACAACAGTGAGAGGACCACTTGCCGCAAAAAAAAAAAAAAAAAAAAAATCCCTATTTCTTTATACGGATGTTGTGGAGATTAAATAAATTAACACATGTAAACATGCCTGGTACCCAGGAAACACTTAGTGATGTCAGCAGTGGTAATAACGATAATGAAGTCATTACTATTATTATCAATACTATGACATCCTGCCCCTTTGCCCCATTCGTTGTCGACTGCATCACTGCTCTCAGTCGGATGGGTCTGGGCTTGGGCCAGCCCTCCTCTTGCTGTGCTATGTATCAACACAATGGCATCAAATATGCTTGGAAGCTGGATCCAATAACTCATTCTTTTAAGTCACTGTGGACCCAGAGACCAGGATTCTTTATTTTTTTTAATTTTATTTTTTTATTGGAACATAGTTGATTTACAGTGTTGTGATAGTTTTGGGTGTACAGCTAAGTGATTCAGTTATACATATATATATATATATATATACACATACATATATTCTTTTTCAGAATTTTTTCCTTTATAGGTTATTATAAAATATCACGTATAGTTCCCTGTGCTATACAGTAGGTCCTTGCTGGTCATCTATTTTACACATAGTCGTGTGTATATGTTAATCCCAACTTCCTAATTTATCCCTCCCCTCCTTTCCAACCTTTGGTAACTGTAAGTTTGTTTTCTATGTCTGTGGGTCTATTTCTGTTTGGTAAATAAGTTCATTTGTATCATTTTTTAGATTCCACATATAAATGATATCATATGATATTTGTCTTTTTCTCTGACTTACTTAGCATGATAATCTCTAGGTCCATCCATGTTGCTGCAAATGGCATTATTTCATTCTTTTTTATGGCTGAGTAATATTCCATTGTATATATGTACCACAACTTCCTTATCCATTCATCCGTCGATGGACACTTAGGTTGCTTCCACGTCCTGGCTATTGTAAATAGAGCTGCAATGAACACTGTGGTACATGACTCTTTTTGAATTATGGCTTCCTCAGGGTATATGCCCAGTAGTGGGATTGCTGGGTCGTATGGTAGTTCTATTTTTAGTTTTTTAAGGAACCTTCATACTGTTTTTCCATAGTGGCTGCACCAATTTACATTTCCACCAACAGTGTAGGAGGGTTCCCTTTTCTCCACACCTTCTCCAGCATTTATTATTTGTAGACTTTTTGATGATGGCCATTCTGACTGGTGTGAGGTGATACCTCATTGTAGATTTGATTTGCATTTCTCTAATCATTAGGATGTTGAGCTCTTTTCATGTGCCTTTTGGCCGTCTGTATGAGACCAGGATTCTTGATATTCTGGTAAAAGGCCTGGTGATATACAAACTAGCATATATAAACTCTGAGTCAAGGTAGATTCTTAGCAATATCGCAACAGAATATTTTTACCCGTTGCTTGAGAAACCCATTTCTAATGTATAATATCAACTGGAATTTTCAAATCACTGACCTGTAGTTATCAGATACCACAACCCTTAACCTGACTACACCCCTACACAGAGGTGGTTAGCACCACCCGGCACCGTAGCACGCCTACACCCCTTCCATCATCAACACAATTAGAGCAGCCTCCTTCCCGCTGCGGACACGTCCAGGCCCTGAGCTGTCCTGACAGTCGCTGTGCTTGGCAGCTCCTAAGCCAGAGACCCCGGTCTAACCCTGGCTTCACACTCACTTCACAACACTTTAAACAAGATATTTCACGACACCAAGCTCTTACTTCCTGGTCTTAAAAATCAAATCACAGGGTAAGGTCAAAGCATCCATGTCAGCTGCTTTGTGCTTCAAGGAATATCCTAAGTTGGACCTCCTGTAAGCATTTATTTTATTTGGCTAACTTATCCAGTTAGTCAGTGGTAAGAATTCATTTTAGCTTTACAGATAGGCTGTAACACTGAACCACTGGATATCTGGGGGAAAGCATGTATGTTTCTGTGGAACTGCCACAAGACAGATCAACCACAGCAAGCTGAAGAGTAAAAGAATCAGAAGGCCTGGCATACAGGTCACCATTTTCTACCACAAAAGACACTGGTCCACCTGCATTTGTCTTTGCTGGTAGGAGCTGGTCAGCCTTAGAAAAGGCAGATTCTTGGGCCCCCCCACCAGACCTATTAAATTGGGGAACCACTGGTTTACCCCCAAACTGGTACCAACATTAGACAGTAAACACCAGAAGTAGCCATTGCAATAAATAATAATATTCTGAATCGATGGAGCTTTGTTGGGAGGGGGCCGTGATCAGAGGCCCACGGAGCACAGCTTGGCCTGTGACCCCTGCTGCTTCCAGGGTCACAGAAAGGGAGAGGAACTGAGGCCACAACAGCCTGGAAAACTAACATGGAAAGAAAGCACTTTTCAGACCCCGATCCTCTTTTTTTTCTATTTGAACATCTCCTTCCTAACATGAGAAAGTTTGGAGCTATGGCCCAAACGTTAGCAGTATTTTAAATGAAATGTGAATAATGAATCACTTCTTGCAAACACTCTGGGGCCACAGAGGCAGAAGGAAAGGCGAGAGGCTGGTGAGTGACGGGTCACGCTTCTGTGAACCGTCAACCCAGTCGCTCCTTCGCTCCACGGTCCCGTGATACGCACCTTCCATCACGGTAACGGACTAGAGCCATGAAGATGAGTAAGACCCGGGCCTGCCTGGAGAGCACTGTTGTCGGGGGGTGGGGGCCGGTGAGAAGCCCCCGGCTCTGTCCAGGAGACCTGGGGACTGAGTAACGGAGAGGAGGTGGACGTGTCCACGCAGCAAGCTTTGGACAGTCCTAAGGCTGGGAGGGGGCCAGGTGGGTCCCCAGTCTCCTACACGTGTGAGTCACACCAAGGTCGGACCAGTCATGACCACACAGGTTATTGGTTTTGCTTGGATCCTGGTTTGTGGATTTTCTTTTACTTTTTGACAATCATTCTAGCTAAAATATAACAATCTCGATCCTAAACTGTAAAAAAAGTATGTCCTAATCACCATAACGGGTTGTGAAGAAAACCCCGTTGAGATTCGCTTTCTTTTGGAAGGATGAATCCTATGCCACACTTTCTTCCCCATCCTTAGAAACAGACATGGACACACACTTCAGCTTGATCACCAGGGAAATGCACACTGTGAGGAAGTGAACATGCTTCTCCTCTGGGGTGAAGACCACATTAAGAAACAATGGAACACCGACCACTGGGAGCTGTGAAGTCTGTCACCCAACAGGAACATCCCGTTTAGTAAAACAATCTGCTCAGAACGCCGAGCTATGTGTCCGTCACCCCGTGAGGTGGCACGTCATAAAGGGACACCTTAGATGAAAGAGCCAGGGACGTTCTTACACAGACACTGCCCCAGGAGAAATAGACACTGAATTTAATTCCAGTCAACAATTAACTTGCTCTATGACTTTGGACAAAGTCAATTCTCAAAGCTTCAGGTTCTCCAACTGCACAGGACACACAACAAACAGCACATGACTCACTGCGTCCGTGAAATCACAATAAACCCAGTGAAACACATCTTAGGGTTATGAACCTCTAGAGAATTCCTACAGCAACCTTACTCACATAGCCTGAAACTGACCTACTAGTCAAGCATAAAGTAATTCCATAGCATATCAAAACAAGGTGGTCTGTTAGGCTATGCAGTTTTCAAATGATAGTTAATATAAATTTTTTTTTTAACTTAGAGAATGTAAAAGAACAGATACCACTTAACCTATCCAGGTGGCAGTACTCCATAAATATTTTTTCTCAAGTATGTCATGATCCCCAAATTATCTTACAAGGTTCCCATCAAGGGAGGGCCCATCCCCTCGAATCTGAGTGGGCTTGTGGCTACTTTGTCCAGGAGAGGACCATGGAGTGATGTAGCTGCTACTTTGTTTGCTGGAACTTTTTCTCCTGGAGCCCAGACCACCACGTAAGAGGTCAACTACCCCAGGGTCGCCTAGCTCCAGGGACCGTCCTGGTGCTCACGTCACCACAGCGCAGCTGCCAGATTTGCAAGGGAAGGTACGTTTGGGTGATTGTCTCCCAAGGGTTGAGTCACTCCAACCTTCCCACCTTCCCAGACGTGGCCCCAGACGAGCTGGAACAGGGACAGTCATCCCCACTGGCTCCTTCCTGAACCCTGGACCCAGAGAATCTGTCAGTATGTGAAAATGGGGATCAAAAGCCACTAAATTCTAGGATAGTTTGCAATGCAACAGTAATAATGGAGTAAGAGCAACTGATAAGGGCGTGCAGACACGAAAATACACCATGCTGGTCACCACGAGCAGATGCAAACACTGCCAGCCACCGTGACTGCAGTATTACTGACATCCTCCTGTGACACATAGGGCACATACCAGAGCAGACGGCCACTTGACCTCAGCAAGGAGCTGCACACAGGGAGTCCCCAGATGGGACCAAATATTCCTCAGAAGAAAGTTCTGGGTCCACCAAACACATGAACAAATGGGCATTAGCTGAGTTTAGCTGAGATGCTAAAACCCCATGCAATTAAGTGTGATCTCAATAAATTTAGGTTAGAAAACTTTTCAAGAGGATAACATCAAACTTTTACTTTGGCCATAAAATCATGCAAATAAACAAAGATCCCTTGGTCAAGTACCCACTGACAACTGTTGTTAATTTCATCTCTTGGTAAGATCCGTAAAAGAAAATGCACCCTGGTTATGTAAACTGTTAACTTGGGAGACAAACTTTAACACATCATAATTACCTCAAGTCTAAATGGCCTAAATATACCAATTTTAAAAAGGAGATTGGCAGAGTGGATTAATAAAAATGTAACACAACTCCAGCTGTTCACAAGAAACTCACTTCAAATTTGACAAATGACATGGATAAACTGAAAGAAAAAGGGTGGAGAAAGATGTACCATGTAAACATTAATCAAACAGGAGTGGCCATATAAGATAAAGTAGACTTTAGAGCAAAGAAAATTCCTAGAGACAAAGAGGGACATTATAAAATGATAAAGGGATCAATCCACCAGGAAGACATATTGATCCTAAATACATACACACAAAACAACAGAGCCTCAAAATACATAGAGCAAAAACCAATAAAGCTGAAAGGAGAAACAGACAATTCCACAATTATAGTTGGAGACTTCAATCCCCTTGTCAGCAACTAATAGAACTACTAGACATAAAATCATAAAGGATACAGAAGAAAAAAAAAAGGGGGTACAGAAGATGTGAACAATACAGTCAAGCAACAGGATCTAACTGACGTATATAGAATACTCCACCAAACAATAGCATGATACACATATTTTCCAAGCACCCATGGAACATTCAATAAGATAGACTATATCTTAGGCCATAAACAAACCAACAATCTTAAAAGAAGTGAAATTATACAGAGTGTGTTCTCTGATCATGATGAATTCAAAGTAGAAACCACTAACAGAAAAACAAGGAAATCGCCAAACACTTGGAAATTAAACAACACACTTCTAAATAATCCATGGGTCAAAGAGGGCATCTCAAAGAAAGTAAAACAAAGGACATTCAATTAGATAGTTAACTTGCTGTTTAAGGTTGTTAGATATAGAAGAGCTGGTGTTATAGGACATCAACCAAGAGTACTTATTTTGAAATTGATTTTAAGTCATTTTCTTCTGACAGCATTACACAGGTCTGTTATCTGTTAAGCCACCCCTAGTTCACGACAATGAAAGTATGAGTAAGGGCCTGGCACACTGTAGGGGCTCTGTTAATGCCTACTGAATGAATCAGTGCTTGGCTTTCTCTCCGTGGACTGAGAGGCAGGAGGCAGGAGCGCAGACCCCAGAGCCAGGGCACCTGGGCTCAAGTGCCAGCTGTGTAATCCTGGGCAGGCGACTGAAGCCTTCTTTGCCTCTGTGTCCTCACTTGTAAATACGCAGGACTGTAATAGAAGACCCGTCTCATGGGTCCTCGTGAGGACTGAAGTACACATAGAGCACTTAATACACAAAATGCTTGAAGCACTCAGTTAAGTGTTAGCTAGTGTTTTATTTGGGGAGAAGGAACGGACCAAATGAAGGTCATGTGCTAGTTACAGAGAGAAGGTCAAATATATTTCATAATCTTGCACAAAGAGCATCACAACTTCCAGAGACCAGCATCCAAACGGGCACGGGCTTGAGGACTATTACCTGGGAGGGTGTTCCAGCTCTAGGGCTGGTGATTCCTTCAAGGCAGTGGTTCACAACAGCGGCTGCACACTGGTGTCACTCGGGGAGCTTTGAAAACAGCGATGCCCACACCCCGCCCCTAGAGATCCCGATTTAGCTAGTCTGTAGCGTGCCCTGGATTCCCCCAAGAGATTGCAACGTGCAGACAGGATTGGAAAGCACTGCTTTAGGGACTATGATGTCAACGCTTCCACAAGCCAGTGATTTCCGAATGGAGCAAGGCCATCGCAGGAGCCGGGGGCTGCACTGCAGAGCAGTTCTAGGAGGTGCGTTAAGGACAGGAACGATGCCCCCTCCTCTACCTTAAACCACTCTGACACTTCACTCTAAACGGCACCAGGAAAGGAGCATCCTGGCTGCAGGGGCCTGATGTGGCAGAGGTTTCATCCCTTGGAGGCCTGGCGTTCACGTGAACTGGTGTGAACAACCCCGAAACCAAGAAGAGCTTCCCGCCCTCACTGCTTGTCATCCTCCTTAAAATGGCTGTTCAGTACGCTGTGTATCTTCACTGAGTGTGTAACAATAAGGGGCTTGAGAAACCCCGGGTTTCCCCGTTTTATAAAATCCACTTTAAGTTGCTACTGTGTGAATGGTGGACATTTCGTGAGAAGAAATGGAGGGGGAACCCTGGGGGCACAAGGACACCATGAATGCCTGGAGACGGATTGTCTGATGGTGTTTAGACATGGAATTCAGCACGAAAGCCCCGCAGGGTAAAAGTCTTATGCATGATGGCTACTATGGGATGTGGGTTGTCATGGTGAGGAGATGCAGTTGGGAAGAGATAGAAAAAAATATCATCCTTCAGGACAGGGACCCATCTGTAAAGCTTGTGCAAAAGTTGTCTTCTGGGCCCAGGGTCCCATCCGTTCCAATAAGAATGGAGGTCATCACAGCTGTCACTGACACAGAATAAGACACCTCAAGGGTCACAGCTATAAAGAAGCTCTTAAAGAAGCAGGTGTGAACTTCCCTGGTGGTGCAGTGGTTAAGAATCTGCCTGCCGATTCAGGGGACACGGGTTTGAGCCCTGGTCCCGGAAGATCCCACGTGCCACGGAGCAACTAAGCCCATGCGCCACAACTACTGAGCCTGTGCTCTAGAGCCCGCGAGCCACGACTACTGAAGCCTGCGCACGCCTAAAGCCCGTGTGCCGCAACAAGAGAAGCCACCGGAATGAGAAGTCCGCGCACCACAAGAGTAGCCCCCACGAGCCACAACTAGAGAAAGCCCACACACAGCAATGAAGACCCAATGCAGCCAAAAATAAAAATAAAATAAATAAATAAATTTATATATATATAAAAAAGCAGGTGTGATGTAAACAAAGGCACGACAGATACCTGATACAGGGCCTTAAAGAGTAATTCTCAGGACTGCAGGCGTATTTTCTCAAATTCGAGTTATAAATACCTACAGCAGTGCGTATTTCAGTTGCCTCCTTCTCTAATTCCGATCAAGAAACAAGTATATTTTATACAAACCTAGCAAAGAGCAGCGATGCGGAAACTTCGTGGTCTGGAGGGTCCAGTGCTGAGAAATAAATGGGTAGGCACTTAGCAGGAGCTCAGGAAACATGTGCGGACAGGGGTGACCTTAGGGGTTGCCATGTAGTCAGGGATGTAACATCATAGGTCTCTAGACCGCCGAACTACGGCATAGGGCAACACCCAAGCGGACCTGGGAACCACCCTGGGGAAAGAGAGTGCAAAACTGGGGACACACATGCATTCCTATGGTCAAAATTCATTTCCACGTCCTCAACGCCCAGCTCAGGAGCTGGAGCACAGAACGCACTCAGCACACGATGCCATGTGATCAGGCCATGCAGTACGTCACCCAGCACCGATGCCCCAGGAGGAGGTCAGAGTTTAAGTCAACAGACAGGTATCCACGGCGCTTTACGTGCAAAGCTAAAAATTAGCAAGGTACAGGATAAAACCATGTTTTCTCTTCCCAAGGGAACTTTTAAACACACCTAGAAGTATTCAAAATAATTTTCTCAGGGTATCACAATGCTGGCAGGAGCAGAGGGAATCTTTTTTCTATTCACTACAGCTGCCTGATAGGGCAGAGGCGGACATATATTTCACACATGAGCTCTTTTCCACCCAGCTCTAAGGATCTTATGTCTCTCTCATCTCTCACACACACACACACACACACAGCTCAGAACAGCCACTGCTCCATTTCTTTCCTCTCCTTCACTGCTCAGCATCTAGACCATGACTGTTAAACAGAATTTTCTGCGATGATAAAAATGCTATGAATCTGTGCTGTCAGATGGCTGCTGGAGACTTGAAATGTGGCTAGTGAAAGTGAGAAACTGAAATTTTAATCTGGTATCATCTTAACTTTCATTTGAAGTAGCCACCTATGCGAGTGGCCATTGTGCTGGCAGGGCAGTTCCAGATCACGTCTGTGTCCCAGGACTCCATCTCTTCCCCTCCCTTTCCTCCACCCACTGCGATCTTATTCCTGTCCGACCACACCACCGAAAACGTTCTTGTTAGCCCAGGGCATCGGTGACCTCCTGGGGCAAATCCAGGGATCCTGTGAGTTCCTATCTTGCCCTGCCTCTGACCAGCATCCCACAAGAATGCCCACTCTCTCCATCAAAAACTGCCTCCTTTCCTTGGCTTTCAAGGTACCAAATTCTCCTGGTTTTCTGCCAACTTCCTTGGCTGTTCCTTTCTAGCCTCCTGCGCAGGTGCCCTCCCTCTGCTGGTCACTCAGTGTGGGTCTTGGGTGCCCAGACTTCTGGTCTCAGGTATTTCACCAGAGCATCTCACTCTACTCCACAGATCGGATAGACCTCTGTAGCTCCAGACCTGATTTTTGTCTTGAGCTCCAAACCCATATTCCAACAGTCCTGACCATCTCCCCTCACGGGTCCCAGAGACACCTCAAAGTCACCACCAAAGCTGGGCTGACCATCTCCCCTTGCTCTTCCTCTTCTGAGGAGCAGTGAATGGCACCAGCATTAAAGGAGCTGCCCAAACCCGAGGTTCAACCTTAACCCCCACCCCCTACGCCCTGCCTGGCACACAGTGAGCTTCAGCTAAATGTCGGGTATTACTATCATGGAATCAATCACCATCTCTGGAACCGTCCACATCTCGTATCACCAATTCTGCTAGCACAGATCAGCTGGCATCATCCCAGCCCCAAATCACTATGACAGATCTCTGTCCCACTGGGCTGAGTCCCTCTGATTCCTCCTCCACAGAGCAGCCAAGTGATAATTCTAAATTCTGACAGTATCACCCTTCTGTTTGGCCCCGTCCACTGGCTTTCCGGTGTCATCAAGGTCAAGCTCCCGGGCATGTAGAGCTAAGGCACTTGGTCATCTGGTTCTCAGTGACGCTTCTAGCCTGATCTCAACACACCTGACCCCAACCCAAAGCTCCAGTCAAAATGGGTCCAGCCCATGAATTCACCCAGCTCTGCCTGTCCCCAGGGCTCTGAATATCTCCACGCTGGCCCTGGTCCCCCACCTCCAGTCTGCCTTCCCCCAGTCCCCACCCAGTTGCCATTCATCCCTCAAGACTCAGCACAGAGTATCTCTTGCAGGAGCCAGTCCTCCCCACGCCCTACAGGTGTGGGCTTGGTGGCCTTCCTTCTATGGAATCTCGCCACTGTCAGTGATCACCTGTGGACTTGGCTGCCCATCTGGACAAGGGGCACTAGCTCATTCATCTCTGTTTCGATGCCTAACTCGTCAGACGTACTTAATACGTGCTGAGTGAGTGAGATGAAATATGCAGCAAAGAGTATTTATTTCAATGTTCTGTCCTTTAACATAACGAATATTATTGACATTCTCATTCCAGGGGTCATTTCTCCCGGCTGCAAGACAGTCTAACCACACGCCTTCAGATTTCCAGATACCAAAGATGACCAACGTTATAGGCTGAAATTTGTCCTCCAAAAATTCATATCTACCCACCTCCGGGTGTCTCAGGATGTGACTGTGTTTGGAGACAGGACCTCTAAGGAAGTGATTATGTTACAGAGTGGCTGGTGCCCTTACAGAAGACATTAGGACACACAGAGACAACACAGATGTGTGTGCACAGGAGAGACTGTGTGAGGACAGGGCGGGTAGGTGGCAGCCTGCAGGTCAAGGACAAAGGCTTCAGAAGAAACCAACCCTGCCTACACCTTGATCTTGGACTTCCAGCCTCCAGACCTGTGAGAAAATGAACGTCTGTTGTTTAAGCCCCTCCCCCATCTATGGTACTTGTCGTGCAGCCCTGGGACCAACGATGACCACCATCAGTTACATGGGGGTCTACCGTCCCTGAACATATCGGGCTTCGTGTGTGCGCACGCGTGTGTGTACTTGTTTAGGAAATCTATGATCAGAGTACGTTTCTTATCATTTTCTCAAAAACAAGCTTCATGTAGTTTAGACACGAGAAAGACATCTGCAAGTTGCAAAACAGACCCCCCTTCTCCCCCTAACATACACACACATGCACACGAGCGCACACGTGCGCACACACACACACACACACATGCACGCTCTGCCCAGAGTCGGCCCATCTCCGTCAACAGCAGTGTGCCCTCTGGATGCTCAGGCTGAAGTCCCCGCATCATCCCTGACTCCCCTATTTTGCTCGTCAATCCTCCGGCCAATGAGCCGCTTCCATGCTCAAAATACGCCCAGCATCCGACCACTGTCAACCACCTCCCCTGTCACCACCCTGCTCCAACCACTCCACCTGTGCACGGTCCCCGCGACAGCCCCCGACGGGTCTTCGGCTTCTACCCACCCCACGGTCTACTCCCAATCCAGCATCCAAAATAACCCTTCCAAAGCTCAAGTCAGACCATGCTACAGGTGAAAGCCAGCCAGGCTCTCCCCATTTCACCGAGGCACGTAAAACCAAGCCCCCACGATGGTCCGTGAGATGCGGCGCACACGCCCTCCCCGCCGGCTCCATCTCCCCTCTCTTCCCCCGCAGCTCTGCCTGGCTCGCCGGCTGCCCACACCTCCCTCCCGGGCGCCGGGCAGCGCCAGCGCCCCCGCCTGTCCTCTCTGGACCCCTCTCCCTCCAGGTACCTGAAGGACCAGCTCCCTCGCCTTCTGCACGCTTCTGTCCACCTGTCACCGGCCCAGCAAGGCGTCGTCTGACCGCCTTATTTCAGACTGCAGTACGCTCCCGGGCAGCCCCCCACTCCTCTTACACTCCTTTACTTTTCCCCGCTAGAGGGGCCTGTCTTTACTTTTGCCGCATAATTTGCTCCTTTAGGTTTACGCTGACTCTCTTCACCAGCTAGAACGTAAACTCCACGAGCCAGGCTCCGTGTCTGGGTTTCCACTTCTGGGCCCCCAGTGCCTGGGATGGCGCCTGGCACACAGCCGGCGCCTAGTGATGCCGCGGGATGAGCGGGAACGGAAAGGCTGTCTGCTGTTTCACGCCTGTGCGAACGTCTCGGGATTTACCACACTGTGCCAGGAAGCCAGGGTAAAGAGAAATCCTTTCACCATTATTTCTGGGGAAGAAAGTTAACCTATATTCAGGTGCCAACTCACACTTCTATATGATGCTTCCTTTCTGAAGTTATTACCTCATTTTTTTCCCCTCAAGCTGACAACTCTGAAGAGCTTAAATTTTATTTCCAAAAACTTGTGCTTTAACATTTACCTATCATCTGCCCCAGAGACTTATCTATCAGGTTAATATTTGAAAAGCACTACGAAATAAACTCTATCTTAAAACACAGTATTGCTTTAGAAAGACAAACGATTTTATTCTGACACCCTCAAGTTAGGACCATTCCACCTCCCCACGGTAGCTGTGGGGCACTGAAATAAAAGAATGAATTTACTTTATTTCCGCTCTTGCTTGGTCCCACTGGTCCCACATCCCAAGAGCACTGGCCGCCCAGTCTCGTGACACAGAGGTCTGGACACAGCCCCCCAGTGGAGGAGGGGACACTACAGCAGAGCGTGCACCGAGTTCAACGGGCGGAACACAGGAGTCTGGGGCCAGAGGAAGGAGCATCTAATCGCAATTAACACGGTGAAGGGAAAGTCAGGAAGACTAATGGGTGAAATTCCAGACAAGAAACATGGTCAGGCTTTGAAAGACGCAGCTACTCATAAACTCCAACAGGCAAGAAGCCACAGCACTAACAAATCTGCCTGCAGCTTCAGCTACAGGGCGTGGTCCACGCCTGCTGCTGACGGTAGTTCTCAGCACAGAAGCGCCTTTTCACATGCCAACTGCGAGACCCCTCCTCTGCCACCATCTCCTAAGAGGATTCTAATCCGGAAGACACGGCAGGGGTCGCGAAATCACTGGGCTCTCCAGCATCAGCAGGCTTGGGGTTGAGAATGGAACACAGCAGCCCGAAGAGAGAAATGGGAAAGAACGAAAACTCACATTCCAGGATGTGCTGACATCAGTGTATTGATAATCATCCCAGATCCAAAATTCTCCACATTATACCTGTCCCAAGAGACACCCTCTTACTTCAATAGATTCTGATGCACAAAACTATGATTAGGATACTACTGACATTTAAATATGACCACTGATAACCAAAATATTAACACTGGGGGGCTTCCCTGGTGGCGGTGGCGCAGTGGTTGAGAGTCCGCCTGCCGATGCAGGGGACACGGGTTCGTGCCCCAGTCTGGGAAGATCCCACATGCCACGGAGCGGCTGGGTCTGTGAGCCATGGCTGCTGAGTCTGCGGTCTGGAGCCTGTGCTCCGCAACGGGAGAGGCCACAGCAGTGGGAGGCCCGCGTACCACAAAAAAAAAAAAAAAAAAAATTAACACTGGGTTAGATCAGAACTCTAACTTTGTGAAGAGAACTTTTCAAAACTTCTTCACTGGAAAACTTTTAATTTTGCTTGCATTAAATGATATTTTGGAGATGAGTCAAGAAAGGGAAATGAACTCACCACTATCTCAATGGTGTCTTAGAGAAAATCAACTATAATTCAGGAGGGTATGAGGAACCAGGAAAGAAGTCTAAGAAATTTCTGGGGCTATAAAAATGCTTCCCCCAGGCCTACCAACAAATAGCAAAAGCAGTAATAATAATTAACATTTACTGTGCCAGGGGCAACTGTAAAAGCATTATGTGTATTAACCCATATATTCCTTGCAACAATCTCATGAGGTATTAGTAATGCCCACTGTGCAGATAAGAGAAACGGGAGTGGTTTCTGTCTGTACATCTACAGGTACAATTGGTTAGATGGCTCAGCTGAGATTTTAAACAGTTTTTTTAAAATTAATTAATTTATTTATTTATGGCTGCGTTGGGTCTTCGTTGCTGCATGCGGGCTTTTCTCTAGTTGTAGTGAGCGGGGGCTACTCTTCGTTGCTGCACGCGGGCTTCTCATTGCGGTGGCTTCTCTTGTTGTGGAGCACGGGTTCTAGGCGCGTGGGCTTCAGTACTTATGGCACGTGGGCTCAGTAGTTGTGGCTCGTGGGCTCTAGAGCGCAGGCTCAGTAGTTGTGGCACACGGGCTTAGTTGCTCCGCAGCATGTGGGATCTTCCTGGACCAGGGCTCGAACCCACGTCACCTGCACTGGCAGGTGGATTCTTAACCACTGCGCCACCAGGGAAGTCCCTCAGCTGAGCTTTAAATCCAGGCAGCTTGACTCCAAAGCCAAACTTATGAAAGAAGACAGCAGAGGGAGGGGACAGTCTAATATCAATACATGTTTCCCACCGTGAGGTCATGGAAAATACACATTGGTCTCTGACCTGGTTCCCGGCACAGAGTTCCTCAAACCCTATATTGGTCTCTGACCTGGTTCCTGGCACAGAGCTCCTCAAACCCTTGGAATTTCCTGGGTGACATGAGTGTCTTTTGTTTTGATAAGGTGACTCTGGGTGGGCTTCCGGGTGGGGCCTGGTCACCGGAAGGACAGAGTCATGATTAGAAGCATGGAATTTTCAGCTCCACCTCCACATCCTCTTGAGAAGTGAGGAAGGCTGGAAATGGAGTTAATAATCGATCCTGCCTGTGTGATGAAGCCTCCATAAAAATCCCAAACGGGGCTTCCCTGGTGGCGCAGTGGTTGAGAGTCCGCCTGCCGATGCAGGGGACACGGGTTCGTGCCCCGGTCCGGGAAGATCCCACATGCCACGGAGCGGCTGGGCCCGTGAGCCATGGCCGCTGGGCCTGCGCGTCGGAGCCTGTGCTCTGCAACGGGAGAGGCCACGGCGGTGAGAGGCCCGCGTACCGCAAAAAATAATAATAAATAAAAAATAAAAAAAATAAAAAATTCATGTAGCTAAAAAAAAAAAAAAAAAAATCCCAAACGTATGGGGGTTCAGACAGCATCCAGGCTGGCGAACAGGTAGAGACGCTAGGGGGCACCCAGAGAGGCCATGGAAACTGTGCCCCTTCCCACATATCCTGCCCCACCTCTCTCTCCAAACTCTAGGTTCATCTGTATCCTTTATCATATCCTTTTATCCTAAACCAGTCATCTAGTAAGTAAAATGTTTCTCTGAGTTCTGTGAGCTACTCTAGGAAATTTTTTTTTTTTTGCGGTACGCGGGCCTCCCACTGTTGTGGCCTCTCCCGTTGCGGAGCACAGGCTCCGGATGCACAGTCTCAGCGGCCATGGCTCACAGGCCCAGCCGCTCCGTGGCATGTGGGATCTTCCCAGACCGGGACACGAACCCGTGTCCCCTGCATCGGCAGGCGGACTCTCAACCACTGCGCCACCAGGGAAGCCCTACTCTAGGAAATTAATTGAACCCAGTGGGGGCATTAGAACCTCCAATCTATAGCTGGCCGGTCAGAAGCACAGGTGGTAACCTGGGTTTCGACTGGCTTCTGACGTTGAGGAAGGGGGCAGGCTTGTGGGACTGAGCCCCCAACCTGTGGGATCCGATGCGCTCTCCAGGTAGAAAGTATCAGAACTGAGTTGAATTCTATGATGCCCAGCTGGTGTCGGAGAATTCCTTGCTGGATGTATGGGGGAAAAAACCCCACACACATTGGAATTGGGCACAGAGCCCTTTTACCTGCCCATGAGTCACAGTAGAATGAGAAGGTTTGCATTTTACATAGACCAAGATTGTAAAAACTTAGTTATATGCAGTTACGACAGTGGCCCACACTGGCCCCCCTTTGAAAGGCAGAAGATGCATCTCCTACTGGTGCAGTATGGAGGTGAACAAGAGAATGCCAGGTCACCTAAGACAGGTTAACAGCAAAGAGACTGCTGTGAATCGCAGCGGGGTGAGGCATCCTTGGAAGAGAAGGAAGATGGACCAAGGGCAAGAACCAGGTTGGTTACTAAAATAGAAACGCCAAACACACATTAAATTAGCTTGCTACTTTAAACACCCAAATACATAGAGATATGGAAGAATAAAAGTGCATATGAAATCATCACTGTCAAACATTTATTGAATCGTAAGTACAGTGGTTATTTTTATGTGTTTAGACCTTAAACTGCTAGTCTCTCTCTCACAGGAAAAAAATCAAATGAGCAAAAGTTTACTCATCACACTGCAGGGCCACCCTCTCCTCCGGTTCAAAGGAAGCGTCCTCCTTCTCCCTGGGCAGGCTAATCCCTCTACCTGCGCCCCTGTGAATTAATTTATTCATTCAACAAACACCTGCCAGCGTCTATGTACCAGGCACTCCACTTAGTGTTAGGGCTAGAAAGTGGTATGAGAAATGGTCCCTCATCTCAGGCTAGTGGGAGAACTTAGCAATCACAGGACACAAATGCTATGAAAGAGAAGTGCATGGGGTCAGCACCAAATGCCCCAGCTTGGGTTTCCGCTGACTCCCTTGACAAAGACATCTTTCTCTACCCCAATTAAAGAGTTGAGTATCTCTACTTTCAAATTTAAAACAAACAAAACCCCTCTCCTTCCATCTTTTTGCTAGGAACCTTTCATTTGGGAAGCCAAGAAGAGCTGTTACCTCTCAGCTGTGATGATTCATTTACACACATTTTCTACCCAAAGCCTCTGTCCACAACTTGAACGGCACAGATGCGAAATTCTGCGCCAGGCTCAGAAAATGACCAATTGCCTCCACGGACTAGTTACCGCCTGGGCCAGCTGCCTTCACAGGCCAACTGCTCTCTTGATGTCCCGAACTATCTCTAACTTCTGGATTCGCAGATAAGAGCCAACAGGATTCAGCAGCCACTCCCATCAATAGCCCTGCTCTCCCATCTGACTTTCCAGCTTCTCTTGAAACAGCACAAGGAACAGTCCCAATTTAGGCAGCTAAATATATGTCACATCATACAGACCAAGCTACAGATGGAAAGCCACATATGCGAGGCTGCCACAGCGCACGCTGTCTTTCACAAACCGACTGACTGCAAGACATATTTTTGGAAAATAAGGGAAAGGGGAGAGACAGGCTTAAAAAAAGAGGCACCACTGACAGTAGGGTCTTTTTCCAAGAGGAGGAAGAAGCGGTGTTTTGTTCTCCTTCTTGACATTTGAAACTCCTGTTCCTCTCACAGGAGTCCTGGGAGGGCTTTGAAGAAAGTCAGAATTTGAAAAAGAATGGATACTGTACATGTATATGTATAATTGAATCACTTTGTTGCACGTGTGAAACTAACACAACATTGTTAATCAACTACACTACAATATAAAATTAAAGGTTTTTTTTTTAAAAAAAAACAGCTATGTATACAGAATAACAACAACAACAAAAAATAAAGTCTATTTTGTCTGATACCGAAAAAAAAAGAAAGTTAGATAACAGAGTAAGACGTCATGGGGACAGGGACGCGGATGGAGAGCACCAGAGCCACGGGGATGTCGGGAACACAGGCTCCGCCAAACGGCTGTCCAGGGGCCACAGGACCCAGGGCCACCGTCCTGCAGAGCTGGTGACGAGGGTGAACATACGGCTCTCTGCCGAATCCTTCCCTCCAGCCTGGACACCTGCAATCCATCATAATGAGGATGGACATGGAACTCAGGGCACGAAGAAGCTGTGCTCAAGCCTCTTCCAAGAGGCTGGCCATTGCCTTTCTAAGAACGACCCTCACTTCTGCAGGCTGGCTGCCTTCTCCAGGCTTGGTATTTAGGGTAAAGATTGGTCAAGACTGAGAAGCGACCTACAATGTGTTTTTCTCTTCTTGAGTCTCCAGAAGCAGGAGAGAAATGCACTAACACCACCACCTTGGATTCTGTCTGTTTCAACCACCAGATTTTGTCACTTTGAGGAGATCAAACGCTACTTTCTTTTTTAATCATGTCAACATTGTTCAAGCACTGCTATATCCTTTTGCAAAATATAAGAGCAACAGATTGTCAAAGTAGAATATCTGGAAATAAAGCATCACCTATAATTCCACCACTTGTGAATAAATCCATAAATGCTTTGATACAGCATTTTCATCCTCTTAATCTTTTTTCTTTACATAGTTAGGTGTAAACTTTATCATTACTTTCACAGCTAAAATTACAGTTTTGCTCATGACATAGGCTTTGCCCCATTTTACTTAATAGTTACTGAATAAATGATTTTTAGTTGCTGTACAACATCCCACTTTAAAGATACATGATTTTACCAGTCTCCTACCGTCAGACATCTGAGTTGTTTCTATTTTTTCACTATTATAACCATTTCTATGGCGAACATTCTTGATATAAATATTCACGGGCATTTCCGAGAATAAGTTTTCAGAAATGAAAATACTGGGGAAAGGTCTGAACATTTTAGAGGCTCTTGATACAAACAACCTTACAGAATGGTTGTACCCATTTATATTCACATTACTAGGTATAAATGTTCATTTCACCTCACCCTCACCAATGCCATGTATTGCCATTTTAAAAATTATGGCAATTTAATATTCAACTTTTGTTTTCATTTTTAACTGTTATTCACTTTTTTTTTTTTTTTTTTTTTTTTTTGCGGTACGCGGGCCTCTCACTGTTGTGGCCTCTCCCATTGCGGAGCACAGGCTCCGGACGCGCAGTCTCAGCGGCCATGGCTCACGGGCCCAGCCGCTCCGCGGCATGTGGGATCTTCCCGGACCGGGGCAGGAACCCGTGCCCTCTGCGTCGGCAGGTGGACTCTCAACCACTGCACCACCAGCGAAGCCCTGATTTTCACTTTTAATGTGTACTTCAGGCACCCGTGTCTCTTCTTCTGTCTGTTCATATCTTTAGCCCATTTATCTTTCATAATATTTGTCTGGACTTAAGTTTAAGCAAGAACTTATATCAGGCTCATTGTACCTTTAGCCAAATAAAGTAGGGTCTGTTTAGATTTCACTCTTAGCATTTGATGTGTGCCTCTCTGTTATCCAATAATCTGCAAAGAACATGACTGATTCTGAATAAATCTGGTACACAACTGAAGGGTACTAAGACATAATTTTATATCCACACACTTTACGTGAGGCCACACAGTCTGCTATTATTCACGAATTCCAGTGCAATTTAGTTTGTGGCTAGAGGTTACTGAGATTAATGATTTCATTAAACACGTAGAGAAGGCCAAAGTATACTCCGTGCTATTAATAAACTCTATTTATTGACCATCAACATATTTATAATTTGAGGTTCAGCCATGAACTTGAAAATAATAACATGTTTAAACTACAGCTTTTTAGGAACATTGGTAACTAGTGAGCATCCCTAAGAAAATGTCCAGAAAGTTAGAGGATTTTAGTAACATAATATTATCTACGTGAGAACTGGGAAGGCTGCTTTCAGAGAAGCACACAGCCCTCACCCTGAGATCAGCCAACATACCCCTGGGCTCTGCCTGACACGCAGTAGACATTCCATAAGTGTTTGTTGAATAAATAACTGTCCCAGGGTGCCGAGCTCACTGCTCCTGACCTGACTCAGATCGCGTCTCCTGCCTGTTCCCTGTGTCCAGCTGAACCGCAGGCCTTTAGCCCCGTTGAGCCCCTTGAACTCGGCACCTCCTGCCCTGCTTGGGCCTCCTTGCCCACTGGTGCTAAACCTTGCCTGCGTCGGGCCTGACGCCGCAGGTGGACCAGGTTTTGCCCTAAAGGCTTCTGTCCCCTTCAACACCAGCTGGAGGCCCAGCTGTGGTTTGGTCTCACAGCTGGTCCACCCTGCAGCCCAGCTCCCAGGCCTCCGCTGATGGCCACTGACCAGCGACGGCACACACGCTTTTGGTTCTTGTGCTTGAATGTTTGGCCTCAGACTAATGACAGAATGTTTGGACGATGATTCCCGAACTGGAAATTCGTTTTTTTGTTTTTGTTTTTTTTGAGATTTTTTTTTCTCATCTTATTAATTCATTTATTTTTCTTTTTTCTTTTTATTAGTTTCTGCTTTATATCAAAGTGAATCAGTTATACATATACATCTGTTCCCATATCCCTTCCCTCTTGGGTCTCCCTCCCTCCCACCCTCCCTATCCCACCCCTCCAGTCGGTCACAAAGCACCGAGCTGATCTCCCCGTGCTCTGCGGCTGCTTCCCACTATCTATCTACCTTACGTTTGGTAGTGTATATATGTCCATGCCTCTCTCTCGCTTTGTCACAGCTTACCCTTCCCCCTCCCCATATCCTCAAGTCCATTCTCAAGTAGGTCTGTGTCTTTATTCCTGTCTTACCCCTAGGTTCTTCATGTCATTTTTTTTTCTTAAATTCCATAAATATGTGTTAGCATACGGTATTTGTCTTTCTCTTTCTGACTTACTTCACTCTGTATGACAGACTCTAGGTCTATCCACCTCATTACAAATAGCTCAATTTCGTTTCTTTTTATGGCTGAGTAATAGTCCATTGTATATATGTGCCACATCTTCTTTATCCATTCATCCGATGATGGACACTTAGGTTGTTTCCATCTCTGGGATATTGTAAATAGAGCTGCAATGAACATTTTGGTACATGACTCTTTTTGAATTATGGTTTTCTCGGTTTTAAGGCAGTCAGTTGACTATGGTCAGAAACACGTAAACAAAGATTTTTCGTATTTCTGTCTGTTGAATTAACCTTATAGTAAAAATAAGATGTGGGTCTTCCTTTTTTCAGCCTCTGTTCTACTTCCCCGCCCAGCGTCTGCCCATAATAGTGTCTCATATAAGAAGGACATGATTTAGCACTTACATAAGGGGGAAAGAGGTTTGACATCAATAAATACCACTGCTGCCTTAAATTCCCTTTTGAAAAAGCCATGATGTAAGTAAATATGCTCCTGGTAGCTTGTTCATTACACACTCTGGAGAAATGCCTATGGAAGAGACCCGGATTCTATGGTTGGACCCAAGGAGTCACCACCTCCCGACATGCTCAGCTCCACACACACCCCCTCCCTGGCCCTGCCTTCCTGTCCCACAGCTGCAGCCTCGGTGCAGGAGCCTTCACCACCTCAACTATGTATAAAGCCTTGTGATTAGTCTCCCAGCCTTCACTTTCTTTTAAGGACAGAGATTATGTCATATTTATTTTTATTTATTTATAAGTAGCTTTATTGAGATATAATTCACATACCAAACAATTCACCACTTCAACCGCACAAGTCACCGTTTTTACTATAGTCACAGAGTTGTATGACCACTACCACAATCTAATTTTAGAGCATTTCATCCCCCTTAAAGGAAACCCGTACCTATTAGTGGCCACTGCTCATCCCCACCTACCCACCCACCCACCTACCTGGAGTCCTAGGCCACCAAAAATCTACTTCCTGTCTCTACCGATTAGGTGGTTCTGGACATTTCATGTAAGTTGATTATACAATATGTGGTCTTTTGTATTTGGATTCTTTCACTCAGCATCATGTTTTCAAGGGACATCTGTGCTGTAGCATATATCAGTACTTCATTTCTTTCTACGGCAAATACTTTTGTATGGATAAGTCACATTTTGTTTATCGGTCCATCCACAGGTGGACATCTGGGTTGTTTCCACCATCTGGCTATCCTGAACACATTTTTGTGTGAATGTACATTCTCCTCTCTCTTGGGTTCATACTTAGGAGTAGAACTGCTGGG
The DNA here is from genome assembly GCF_949752795.1 of Hyperoodon ampullatus. NCBI lineage: Eukaryota > Metazoa > Chordata > Mammalia > Artiodactyla > Ziphiidae > Hyperoodon > Hyperoodon ampullatus. Next base: position 3,078,534 of record NC_136933.1, read on the forward strand.
TCATGCAGTAACTCTACATCTCCCATGTTGAGGAACTGCCAAATTATTTCCCAAACCTGCCTTGACTCCCAGCCCACTCCAATATCCTCCCTACCCTGCTATCATAGTGACCCAGCTGGAAAGCCAATTGAACCACTACTAAAAATGGTCAACAGTGCCTAAGGCCTGCAGGATAGACTAGAAACTCTAAAATGCACATAAACCCTTGATGATGTTGGTCCTAATCCTTCAGGGTCGTCATCTGGCCACACCTCCTCCCACCCAGACCAACATCCTCCTACTTAATACTCCAGCGTCCTCTGACTGCCTGCAGGTCCGTGACTGCCCCAAGCTTTCACATGTCACTGCACATGTCACTCCCCCTGCCTGGAGCACTCCCCCGCCCCAGAGCACACGCCCTTGACCTGAGACAACTCGAATCGTCTTTCAAAAGCCTTCCCCGTGATGCCCTTTCTGACCCGTCACCTACGGCCCATCTCTCCCCCCTGTACCACTTGTTTAAGGTGTGACTCCGCCGTCATCGCCTGTGAGGGGCAGGGACCACACGTGTGACTGTGTCCACCCCTAGCACGGAGGATGCTGGCACAGAGGGCGCGGCCAATGGATGAACAGACTGAACACACAAGTCTTTCAAAACCTCAAAGCGTAACTCTCCCATTACCCATCTATTCCTACATTTAAGAAGGCGTGTAACCCAATCCCTTCATCCTGGAGCTTCGTTTCCTCTCAGCTCTGTCCTTGACCGTCAGCATCCTCCCAACAAGAACCTGCACGTGACGAAACCTCACCAAATCGTGTTTTCCAGACCAACTGATAAACCAATGGAACCTCCAAGGATAGAAAAGTCTATTCCTTCCCTTCATCTACGTCCACAGCAAAGACAGGGGGCTGAGGGCAGGAGAGCCGGGCAGGATACAGACCAGCGCTTCCAAGACGGAGCCGCGCCCCTTGGTGTTTACTCTTCCTCCACCTCAGCTCCTATGGGTCCTACAATGAGAATGAAGTCATCGGGGCAGAGACTCAGAGGCCCTTCCAACCCATCTCCCTGCGGATGCCGACTTCTGATCAGCAGCCTCAGTGGAAACAGATGGAGAGAGAGGAGAGACGTTTCACAGACCCTGGTGACCGCTTACAACTCTAAGCAAAATATAAAAGATAATCTCATCACTGTCACCCATATGCTCCCTTTCCCTGGGTGAGTCGGTTGGGGTCTGACTTGTAGTGCAGGAAGCGCTGGCTGCTGCTGACAGAAACACTTACAATGCAAAGGAAATGGGGGTGGATCCCCTATCTACAAGTGGGCTGCATTCAAGAGTGCACATGTAAATCGCTCCGAAGGCACAGGAACGCTACGATCTGTGGTGGTGACGTCCTCGGGCCAGCCACAGAGCCCTGATCCACCACACGCCTGCAGAGACGCACCCAGTGCTCTGAACCAGCCCAAGCCCACGGCCGTGAAGTCCAGTCACAGTTACGGCTCCACAAGTCAGCACGACAGACATCGGATGGGACAGGGGACCATTCCTCCCTCCCCCACAAGACTGGGGACAAGGGGCACTGGCTGTAGGGAAGGAAGGAAGGAGCCAGGTGACAGCCAGGGACAGAGCCCCAGAGGAAGCAGCGGGACACGACACAGAGGGGAGAGCACAGCCTCCCAGCGCTTCCAAGTCTTGGCTTTATTTCCTAAACAACGGTCTGTGTAGCGTGACAAAGAGGTGGGGCGGCAGGTGACAGCTTCAGCCACCAAAGTGTCCCCAGGCCTGCGGGGACGTGTGGGAGGGGGTGGAATGCAGGAAGAAGGCGGATGTTTGATGTGGGCACAGGACAGTATCTTTCCCCCTTTTCCCCTTAACTCCCCCTACCCAGCTAACACAGGACCCGCAACAACACCAGCAGGAGGGTGACGGGGATCCCAGACAGACCAAGGTGAAAGGCAGAAAGGGATGGAAAATAGTAACCCCAAGTTCTGACAATGCAGAAGGCAGGGATGGCTCCACACGCCTGTTTGGGGAAGTGTGCTTGGAAATGATCGATTGTCACAACACTGTTACTTTTTATGATCGTGTGACATTTGATAGAAGAAATCCAAGTGGCCAACACTGAAGCATTAAAACTCAAAGAACAGACATATGGTACCAGATAGGCTTAAGCGACCCTGCCATTTCTCTGATTCATGGCCACAGAGGAGAGACCACGGCATTCAAGGTTTCCGCTCAGAGGACCCAGGTGTGGGATGTCCCAACCTTCCTGCTCATGAGCGAAATCAATGCAGTTCAGTGCTTTTAAACTGTTGGCTTGAGCATGATGGGTGAAACCATCAATAGATTGTGAGAAGAGATTATTGATTCATAGAGAAATGGAAGTAGATGAAGTAATCAATAGATTTTAAATTATTATTTTAAAAAGTGGTTTCACACTTCTGCTTCCACTCCAGGGTATGATGAGTTTAAAGACACATGGCTCACAATGAAAAAGAGCCAGACTCCCTTCAAATGCAGGACTTTTCTGAGCTTTGGGGAGAGCTAAGGCCACAGAACAAACGGCTGGTCCCAAATCTCAGGAGAGACAGGAGCCTGCAGGGAGGGACGAGCGGGGAGCGCTGGCCCAGAGGGGCGGAGGACACGGGGCGCAAGAAAGAAGGCCGAGCACAGGCTGGCGGCACAGGGACGCCCTGGGGCGCCAGAGAATGGAGAGGTCCGTACCCCCCGCGGCTCTTCCTCCAGAAGCCTCCTCGGGTACTCACAGAAAATCAGAGCCTTAGAAGTGTCCACGAGGTGCAGGCCCGGGGGCGGGGGTCAGCAGCCATGTCGGGGAGCCCTTTCCTCCTGTCTCCCTCTCTGGAACCAAAACCTATTGCTGGGGAAAGTGTAACCAACATTCTCACCCTCAGGAACTGGTGAAAGCTCCCTGCAGCTGGGGAGGGAGGAATAAAAAGCCTTATTCCTGGGGCGGGACAGGAGACACCCCAAGAACCAAAGACCTGGTAGGACTGAGATTTAATCAGAACATCAGAGACCGCTCCACTCCCCACTGCCCTGCACTAAGCTAACAAGCTTGAATAGCAAGTGACAGAAGAAATGCTGGGAGGGGACAGGACAGGAGCACAAGGAGACCTTCCCCGAGGGGTCACAGCGCTGGACGGACAGCCCTCAGGCAGAACCACCTCCACCCTAACACAAGGTAGGACCGAGGAATTTGGAGCCTGGGATGCACTGAGGGTAACCATAGCAACCACAAACCTCAAGCCCCGCCCACTCCAGCACCCCTGCATGCATACACATGGCACAGGAAAGGGAAAAGTGTGCCATTTCCAGGCACAAACACTATTTATCTCAGTCTCTACTAGCTACACCAGATTCGACAAAAGTTATGAGGTTTGGAAAAGACAAGAAAAACATCCAAGACACAAAGCAATCATCAGAACCGGACTCAGAGATGACACAGATGCTGGAGTCATCTGACAGGGGATTTAAAATAACTTTGATTAATATGTTAAAGGTGGAAAAAGTGGACAACACGTGGGATCAGATGGGCAACTTCAGCAGAGAGATGGAAATGATCAGACATAAATGGAAATGTTAGAAATGAAAAGCGCAGTAATAGGTATAAAGAATGCCTTGATGGGTCGTCTTTCTGCTGAGGAAGCATCAGTTAACTTGAGGTGGGTCAATGGAAGTTACCAAACACAAAGAGAAAAAACAGTGAAAACAGAAAAGAAACAGAACATCCACTAGCTGTGAGACATTCACACAGGTGGAGTCCAGAATGAGACAGAAATCATAGGGCAAAGAAGGACTGGCTGAAATACTGGCTCAGAATTTCCCCAAATGAATGACAGACACCAAACCACGGAGCTAAGCAGTCCCGAGAACACCAGGCAGGAGAAACACAAAAACGAAGCAAAGCTGAGGCACAACTGAGGAGACAGTGCCGTACCAGTGCTGCTTCCCAGGGCTGATGCCTGCACACATGTAGAATGCTGACAGTGGGGAAGCTGGGGAGAGGCAGGCGGGAACCCGGCGCTGTTCCTGCAACTCTTCTGTAATTCCAAAATGACTGCAAAATACAGCGTTTTTCTAAAGTGGTTTTGGTGTTAGGTACTCTGTTGAGAACGTACTAGTAACACCCAGGGCAGAAAATGAAGATAACTTTCTGAAGACCTCCTCTCCACTCATCCCCAACCTCTGGCATTTATGTCCTTGAGTTTAGAGTTTAAATCTGATTTGTGATGGGTCCCAGGAACCCAAGTACTCTTTACGGTATTGTTTCCATGGAAAATATCCTCCCATCAAACAGCTAATTTACAATGGAAATTGAAGAGCCGAGGTGAGAACTGTGTACCTGGGGTTTTCTGTAAACCTTCTTCCACAAGGTTCGAGCCATCTCTCCTATACACACGGACCGGGCAGGGTGTACTCAGAGACAGGAGCTGAATGGGCCGCGGGTCTGGTGCCCCAGGCCCACGCTGCTCACCCAGCACGGGGAGCGGGAGGCCGAGCGCCCCAGGGCCAGTGGGGTCGGGGGGGACCTCGGGAGAGTCAGACTCTGGCCAGGCGAGGCTCCCAAATGGGAAACACCACCATGAGGGCTGTGCAGCCACTGAACGGGGAAAGCACTGTGCACCCATCACTGCTGCTGGACATGGTGAGGAAGACGGGCTGAGTCTGATAAACCGAGAGTGACAGAGGGAAAAGGGTCCGCGAGCTCATCACACGGCCTCGGGAAGATGACAGGGAACTTCTGGCTGGAAGAACCTGAAGACTGCGGAGGGGAAAGGCTTACAGAGGGCAGGGCCTTGGGTGCAGAGGATGGCGCACGGGCAGGAGGAGGGTTAGGGCAGGCAGGAGAGCTGGGCACTGGGCGGGACCAGAGCTGGCAGGCAAGCTGGGATCAGAAGGCGGGCGGGGTCCCCCAGGACTGCCCGCACCGTGGGCTTTCATCCAATCCAGAACTCACATAAAGTGCGGATGTTGGAGAAGAAAACAGGACCGTAAACCCCGTCTCTTCCCTTAAGCACCGGACACGCCCACCACCCGGCTCCCTGACAGCCCCCGACTGCATCTTCTGCACTCGGTCTTCTCTCCTGACTCGTCAGCTCCCACCCCTCTTCCACACTGCTGTAGGAGTCTCAGAAGAAACGCACCCCGATCAGTTCAAGTAAAGCGTTTCACGCTGAAGGCGCCCAGCCCCGCATGACCCCCTGCCCTTAATTGAATGATGCGGCCGCTCCCGTGCCTCTGTCTGCCCGTCTCCCCCAGGAGCTCATGAATTTCCTTCTCTTCCTTTAAAAACTTCTTCCAAGAACACTGACACAGCTCACCCGGGTAGGACCTCTCCCAACCGTCTGCACCCCTTGGACGTGCTTTTAGGTTTCCCCCATACCATCCGGGACCAGAGAAGCGTGTGGACAGGTCAGAGATCCTCAGAGGTCCGAGGTGGCACGGCCAGGAGCTACGATCTAAAGGTCTGGCATCTGGGCCCATCACTTGCCAGCTGAGTGGCCTGGAGGCTGTTACTTAACCTCCAAGTTCCAGACTCACACTGACAAAATGGAGATAAAATGAATCCATGGTGCTTGTGGAAGAGGGGATGAGATGAACCAGTGCTGGTGAGATGTCAGGACAGGGCGTGGTGCACAGACACAAGACCAGCTACGATAAACCACGGGGTCCCCATCTCCGACCACGGGACCTCCAAGATGCCACGGCTGCTTGAGCACCTGAGAACCCCAGCAAGTGGGAGGTATAGAGGGTGGGCTGAGCAGGACCCAGGAGCTGAGCTCACTACCCACCGCCCCCCAAACGAGGGACCGTCTGACTACAGACCCAGGCGACCCTGTGAGCTAAACCCCTTGGCCCAGGCCTCAGGATCCTCGCGTCCAACATTCCCAGTGACTCTCGGGTCCCGCCTGCTGGCTGGGCTGGCCTCCCCCTAACCCCACCCCGGTCCTATTCCCCAGTCAGTGGGCTTTCCGGCCCCCGCCCTCTGCTGCCATCTATCCCCCTCTCGCTCGCCCCTCCCCGTAACCCCGTCTCCCCTTCGAGGCTGGCTCAGGTCCCACCTGCTCTGAGGTCTCTCCCGAGCCCCAGGGGCCTTCAGGGTCCGACACCCTCGGACCAGCGGCCACTTCCCGCCACTGAACCTCAAGTCACTGAGAGCTTTGTCTCCCCGTGTGGGGAACCAGGTCCTTCAGGCCAGAGACCTGGCTTCATCCCCCTTCCCCCACCCCGCAGGCCACTGGGGACGATCTGCCCACAGAGCAGGCGTCCCGTCCACGCACGTCGATTAAGCCTGGGCACCGGGCCTCATCCACGACCCCGCACAGGACAAACTCAGGGTCTGGCTAAAACACTGTGGCTCCTTTCCGCAAACACCAGCTCTTCCCCAACGTGGCTGACAGACTGGGCCCGCTGGGCCGCACCCCTTGCCTGCTGTCTCCCCGCCCTGCACCTCCCACGGAGCCCGAGGTCCGGGTCCAGGCCTCTGCCCATCGCGCCTCTGCTCAGCACTCCCGCTAACGCAGCCACATTCCTCCGTCCTGGACGTGCCCACAGCATCCCCAGCTCCCTCTCACAGCACATCCTAGCAGGAAACGTGAGGCAGGAAGAACAGTGACACCTCAGTTTAAGAAAAATCCCCTGGGGGCTTCCCTGGTGGCGCAGTGGTTGAGAGTCCGCCTGCCGATGCAGGGGACACGGGTTCGTGCCGTGGTCCGGGAAGATCCCACGTGCCGCGGAGCGGCTGGACCCGTGAGCCATGGCCGCTGAGCCTGCACGTCCGGAGCCTGTGCTCCGCAACGGGAGAGGCCACAACAGTGAGAGGCCCGTGTAACGCAAAAAAAAAAAAAAAAGAAAGAAAAATCCCCTGGGAACGAAAGTGCTTCGAGTGAGTCCAATACTAACAACAAGGTTATCGTAAAACAAAGTTAAGACTTGCCGGTTTCTGCAGTCTTGCTAGAAACTACTCCACACGCACAGGATGGGCGTCAAACCGAGGTCGCGCCTGTCCCGGTCCGCCGCGGGTCCACAGAGCTGGCCTCAGTGATGGTGCTGGGCTGCACAGTGGCCTAGTTCCGTCTCCCCGCCTCACCCTCCCTCCTGGCCGCTCTATTCAGCGGTAGGACTGGCTGCCCAGCTTGCAGGGACCAGAGCAAAATGAAAAGGTAGGGCCCCTTGTTCACAGCTTACGAAGAATTTCAAAATATTCTGAGACAGCAGAGCCCCGACCCTGGCAGGAGGCTCGTCCACTCCCCAGAAGGGGGGCTAGGGTCCCGCCCCTCCTCCTCGCCATCCCCCCGGGAAGAATCCCTCTATAGTGTAGCCTCAAAACATTTACTGGCATTTAAGCCTCTTGTCTCTGAGTTCAGAATAAAAAGCATTTCTCCCTCTTTAGGAATGTAAAGCATCAGCAAACACATGAGGAGACCTCAGGGAGGAAGCAGACAGAGGGAACGGGCTGAGGTGACAGAGGAAACTAACACCACGCAGGCCCGGTGGGAACTGGACAGTCAACACGCGTGGTCCTTCCGTGCACGTGACGTGAGGGCGGGTGGGAAGGGCTGTCCTGGGTTCTACGGGCTTCACCTCCCTGGAGATGCCGGCTGAGAACTGGGGGCCCACTCAGGACCTGAAGCCCTATGTCCTGCCCACAGCAACCTCCCTGCACCACCTGCTCTCTTCCCTCCACACCCCGTCCACTGCGTGGAATCCTTGCTCTCCCTTATTTCTGCACCGAGATCCCCAGGCACCCCCAAATGCCCGGCAATGCACCTGAACGCCTTACCTTTCCTCCCCAAGTCACAAAGGAGCATCTCCCTGAAATGCTCGCCGAGCATCACGGTCCCGAGCACCCAGGTCTCCAAGCACCTGGCCCTGGGACTGAACTCAGCTTGTCTAGAAAAGCTTAGCAACATGGTCACAGGGCATCCTTGGAGGTTATGCAGAGGCACCATCAATGGACATAAAAGTCTCCGGGCCTCACTCGGTGCCTCGGCCGCCCAGGAAGCACGTGGGCTTGGCTGTGGAGCACGGGAGGTGGGAGCTCACTGGGCAGGCAGTGGTCACTAAGGTTTTAGAGCTATTCCCGTATCCCCTTGTTTTAAAACGCATCTCAGGGTGCCATCAAAACCTTCAGTTTCTTGTGGCTCGTGGCTTGACTCCGTCTCACCGTAAAATCAAGCCTTTTGGCGTCTGAGCCACTCTTGCGACCTCTAACCTTGCGAAAGTTGGAGGAGCGGAGGTGCCCAGGCCAGTACAGAACCTCCCCATGGAGACAGCAGACACGGCACCTCACACAGGACTCACGGTGTTCGGTGTTTGGATTGTAAAAGGGGAATGATTAGGGAGGCTAAATTTTTTATGGAATGATGTCGAATGTAGGCCCCGGAGCTCTATTTAAATATGCCATCAAAGCCAAAAATTGTGCCACTCAGATTTAAACAGGAGTCTGTGTATCCCACACAGGAGTCATGAACCACAAACACAAAGAGAGGTTTTCTGTTTACTGGAGGAGATAAACAGTTAGGTTTCCGAAAGCACAGGATCTGATCATGCTTTTCTACTTTATCTTCTTTTCCCAGACGGTTGTACAAAAAATTCATGTTATTATGTGAGAAGCCAATGCAAGAATCAGCACCAGTGAAACATCTGGTGCAGGGAAACTGGGGCAAATGTTGTTCCCTCTATGTTTCAGAGATAGATAATAATTCAATCAACATGGATAATAAATTAGATAGTCATCAATAGGCTTTCGCCCTCCGCAGGCAGAACTGTAGGAAGTGGCCGTGGTCAGAGCAGACCTTACAGATCATCTGTCTGAATCCCTCCTTCCACAGAGCAGAATCCCAAGGGGTGGGACATATCCTGTCACCCAGCAGAGGGGGGCAGGGTACCCCTCAGGGACGGTTCCTCGGCAAAGCCAAGAAGAAGAAAGCCAAAGCAGTGCTTTGTATTTTGCAGAAGGCTGGGCGGGGTGGGCCTTGGGGGACATGAAAGTCCACCTCTTTTTGAAGGATGAGGAGACCCCAGCCGCCAGGAGGTGAGGGATCTGGGTCAGAGTCACACAGCCTCTGCTGTGTCATCACGCCTCCTGCCCCACGGTTGGCTTTAAGTCTACTCAACTGTTATCATCCAGAAGCATTCCACAGGGTTTTATTAACATTTGTTTAAGCACAAAGAACCCCCATCCTTATCACACTAGCTCAGGGTTCAGTGAATCCATGGCCCTCGTGTAGAGCTCTCTGAGGGTGTGGAACCCAGGTATGCCCATGGATTTTCACTCAACTGCCCCAACGTTTAGACTACTGACACCCAAACACAAAATAGTCTCTCCAAGGTTATGTTTAAAAACCCAAATACGTTATGTTAAAGATACACTTCATCCGTACAGGGTCCCATTGCTTGTTCTCACGCATTATAAAACACAGATTTCAAATCAGACCCTTCCCGTTCCCTTCCTTCTCCTCAACTAGGTGTAGGTCAAAGAACCGTGAGCCAGGACTGCAAAGGTCTTCAAATGTAATTCAGTCCAACCACCTCTCTGATGCTAGAGTCATGAATTGTCACCTCCTGGCCATCCAGCTGAGGACAGAATCCTTGCAGGGACGGGAATCCCATGTTTTCCAAAACATCACGGTTTGACAGTTACTCCTTTTGCTGAATTTAACTCTGCCTTCCTGCAGCTCCCTGACTAGTGAAGTCTTCCATGATGCCCCAATTCCTGGGCATATAAAAGATCCCCTCCATCATCTTTTGTGATAAGAATGAAAAAGTGAGATCAACTGTGTGTGACAGTCAAATACATAGAAACATATTTAAAGTGTTGGCGTCTATTTACTCATCATATGAAAATAGCTGACAAGACTCTCCCCAAATTTGGAAGGTGTGTGTGGACTGATCTGCCTTCACACACAGGCTGTGTTAAGCCCCACGGGGCAGCATGACAAGACGGTTTCTGACAGAAAGTCAGACGTACCACAGGGCACCTCAGCTCAGGGACAAGAGGCCCAAGTCACAGAGAACCACAGGCCTTGCACTTTAGATCCTGTACACAGAAAAGCAGACGGGGATTTCAAACATGAATGCAGATTAAAAATCACTGATTTGTAATCAAGTTCTTTTGAAAGTGCTTTGTGAGACGGTAGCTCTGGCAACGTACTCCACAACCAGGGTTTCCTTTTTAAGGATGTTTAATGATTTTCCCTGGCGGTCAGCCAGGCAAGTAATAGTTGTGGAAATGTTTCATAAACTCTAAAGCACTATAAAATGGGACGCTGCACCCTCACGATACTTTAAACGCTTCCTGAGTGCTTACCTTGTGTTTAGACTTGCTAGCTTCCCAGCGCACTAGGCACTTTTAATACCTCATATAAAAGAGTAAAATCCTGACATCGGTGGACGAAAAACTGTCCCTTGCCATCCGCCTCTACAAGGATGAAGTCACTAGCCACGGCAGCCGTTGACCTTCAACTCACCCTGAAAGGAGCTCAGGGTGAAGATCAGGAACGAGGCTCCCCGTGCTCTGGGAGAAACTGGCAGAGCAGGCCTTCGGATAGAGATTTTCAGGAGGTTTTATGAGCCCAGTGTCTTGCATCTCCTCATATCTAGAAAAGCACTAACATCATGAATGGTGACATCTGCTCCTCGTGACTGGCAGCCACCTTCTGCCAGGACGTGTGCTTCACTGCACGGACCCCCTTCACCAAAGTCACACATATGTTGACCTCCACCCCACCTCTCCGGATCAGTTCCTCAGAGCTGTCTGAGATGCTGTCCCGGGCTATCGTCCTCATTTTGTCCCCAAATAAAATTTAACTCACTACTCTCACATTGTGCTTTTTTTTTTTTTCAGTCGACAGACCAAAAGCTTGATCTTGCAAAAGATTTCTTGACCTAGCTCTAGGTATATGAAAAATGATAATATACCAAAATTGCATTAATTTACAGTTCCCATGTAAAGGGGAAAAAACCATAAGACAGGAAAGCGTCCAGAGAGAACAGGCGTAAGTAGCAGAGGGAGAGTTTCTGGTATGACTAAAGAGGGTTTGTCTTGCCTACAGGTTCATGAGACGGTCGTTACAGAACCCAAGTAGGGAGTGGGGTAAGGCGGACAAGCCATGTGTCTGGGAAGTATCTCCTTTCCGGAAACAGAAGGAAGAGCTGGATGCCCTCGAAGGCAGTTCCTCTTCCAAATTATTAGTTGATTTTTGAATCAGTAACAACGGAAAAATTGGTAAGAAGAGTCTTCCAAGAAACTCCAAGACGAGGCTGCTTTCTTCTAAAATTGACACAAACACAATTACTACTAGGTTGTTCTGTGCCCATGAAGAAAGGTGAGGCATTCACCCTCCTAGTTTCCAGGTGCTCTGACCACCTCTACAATATGACCTAGTGGTTAAGGACGTGGACGCTGGAATCAGACTTCTGGGTTCAAATCCCAGCTCCGTCACTTGCTAACAGAGCCCCCTTAGGTGATTTACTTAATTAATCTGAGCCTCCATTCTCTCACCCCGCAAAAGGGGTCACTGCAAGTGTAAAGCTCCCAGAACGGAGCTGGGCGGACCTAAGAGCTACACGTACACGTTCGCCACTACTGTCCTGTCCGGGGCCTGATGACAGGGTCTCTAGACGTGCCTGGGAGAAGGCATAAAACGAAAACTGCCTATCACACTCTTTATGGGTTTCAATATTTCATGTTTGTATTTTGTTTTCTTTCTTTTTTATTGAGAGCAAGAAGTTCCACCTTTTTCTGCCAAGAAACAATGAACCTGTCCACTCAGTGACTGTGGCTTCCACGAGGAAGTGAGTGGAAGCAGATATTTCTGAAAAATACAAAAAGCCAAGCCTTGCTTCCAGTCGCTCATACAGAGCTGCCTACGCGCCATCCCCAAAGCCACCGCCAGCCTCTGCAGCCGGGCTCCGCCTGGGCCCAGACCCGGGTGCCCCTCCGACCACCTTCCACCCCCTTTGCAAGCGGGCCAACCTTCGATGAAGTCTGAGGCCGTGTGAGGACGCTGGTCGGGGCTGCTCTCGGCTGGGCTGTTCAGGGCCTCCACGGCCAGCTGGATGACCTCCACCAGCTCATCCCGCTTGTCCTTGCGCACGGGCTTCTCCTCGGGGTGGCGGGTCAGGCCCGTCTCCAGCTGGTACACTTTGTGCAGGGTGAAGCTGTCAAAGGGCACAGCGGCATACTCGGTGGCCTGCTTGACGCCAGTGTGCACCTCCGCCCTGTCCACCTGGGAGCGCAGGAAGGCCAGCAGGTCAGCCTGGGCCCTCCCGGAGGGGCCCGCGGGGTCCCCCGCCAGATGCTGCGCGGTCCTGAGCTGCTCGCTCCTCTCCCGCAGCTCCTCCTGGAGCTGTGCGATCTGCCTCTGGAGGCTGCTGATGTAGTCGCGGTGATGTTCTTCCCACTCCTGCATCGCCGCCTGGTACCCGTCCTTCCCCGTGGGGCCGTTGGCCCTAGGCAGCCCCAGCTGCTCGTCGTCGCCCCTGGGCGTGCAGGCCAGCATGTAGAGGACAGAGACGACACAGCAGAGGAGCACAAGCAAGACCACCACCCGGGAGACCCAGGCGAGCAGCCCCCGGCGCACCATCCTCGCTCAGGGATCAGCCACGCGTCCAGCAGCCGCGGCGTTCATCCCAGACCACCCGGCCCGCGAGGGGCGTCCCTGGACTAGACCACAGGGAGCACACGTCCGGGGGTCCCCGAGCTGCTCTCATCCATTTCTGTCTACAGCGCGTCTTGTTCCTGGGAGTCCACCACCAAGGGCAGCAGGTTCCTGACTTCTAAAGGATGCACTTCCAGGCAGAGGCAACGAGTCAGGGGAACCGTCCAAGTTGTCACGCTCATTCCCATCATAGCCTTCCAGAGGGAACCTGGGGAGACCAATGACAATAACACTTACTCAGGACAATAACCCCCTTGTGTTCACCACGGCGATCAATAATCGATATTCGATGGAGTTTGTGGAAAATGCTTACAACAGGTGATTAAATATTGTTCAGTGTTTCTAAATCAGAATGCAAATATGCATCTGCAGAGTAGTGTAGACAAAGAACAAAGGATGCAGAGAAAAGATGGGAAGAAAACACGGCAAAATGCGAATTCTCTCTGGGTGGAAGGATTAATGGTGATTTTGCTGCTTCTCTGTAATTTTCTCTATCTTGCAAATTGTCCACAATGGCACATATTATTTTCATGGTTAAAAGGAAAAAGCAAAACTTGAATGACAATGAAATTGCAGAACAGGGCCTTCCCAGCACCGGTGGATGCAAACAGTGAGCATCCTGGGCTCCTGAGGGCACCCAACCAGGGTAGTAGGCCTGCAAGCGGGCGCAGGGTGGTCCTCGTACTTTCTGATGAGGAGGTGAGGAAGCACCTGGAGGCCCAAATATGCAAATGCTAAGTGCGGATGATAACATTCAGAATGCATCGGGACAGTTCTTCCAGGACAGGGGATGATGAGTTTACCACAGAAAGGGATGGAGCTGGGAGAGGAAGACCAGAAATACTGCTTTGTCAGGACTCAAACCCAGGATGCCTCTGCTCAACCTCTGGGAGCAATTCCGTGTCCTGGCGGCTCATCAGGAACACCCAGCCAGACCACAGGGCCTTTCATCCAACTCCACCCACCCACCCCCAAACAAATGAGGAGCCACCTGGCTCTCACCCGCTGCCCCCTTCCCCCGGGAAGCCCCTCCCTCCTCCACCCAGCACTCCTTCCTCGGTGCCCTCCCTTCCTTAATCCCCTGTCCTCAGCTCCCCTGCCCATCTGAGCCGAAAAAAAGAATGATAAATGGATCAAATAAGATTTCTTGTTGTAGGGAGATTTTAATAAAATTTTCCTAGATGCATCTTTTTATATCACTTCTCTGAAACAACCTCCCTGAGGGTACTGTGTCCTGGCCATTTTATAAAAATTCAACATTAAAAAAATCCCCGGGCTTCCCTGGTGGCGCAGTGGTTGAGAGTCCGCCTGCTGACGCAGGGGACACGGGTTCGTGCCCCGGTCCGGGAAGATCCCACATGCCGCGGAGCGGCTGGGCCCGTGAGCCATGGCCGCTGAGCCTGTGCATCCGGAGCCCGTGCTCCGCAACGGGAGATGCCACAACAGTGAGAGGCCCGCGTACCGCAAAAACAAACAAACACAAACAAAAAAATACCCCCCCCAAAAAATCCCCATGAAAACTAAATTACCTTTTTTTTTTAAAGGTTTTTTGTTTGTTTTTTGGGTTTTTTTGGCTGCACCTTGTAGCTTGTGGGATCTTAGTTCCCCGACCAGGGATTGAACCCAGGCCTCGGAAGTGAGAGCACAGAGTCCTAACCACTGGACCACCAGGGAATTCCCTAAATTACCTTTTACAGTCTTCACCCGACCTAGAAATCCAGATTCTCACCTCATTTACTGGTGGGCTGTCCCCTTTACTGACTGGAAGGACTCCAGTCAATTAGCAACTTCAGGACCCCTGGGAGTAGGGAGAGATGATCCTTCTGGCATCCTCCCTACGCTGAAAATACCGTAAACAGTAAGGCTCACTGACGGCCTGAGTAGTCACCTGCCATGTCCTGTGGACACACTCTCGAGTTCCTCTCCTATTTCCCTGGTGATGTGCCTCTTACATATATCACTATGCTATCAAAATAGTTTATTCCCCAATTTTCCTTTAAAATTCAACACATAACATTCTCTCCAATATTTCCCTTGGCCTGAGGATTTTCTCTCTCCTATAATTTAGCACAATACACGGTTATCAGTGCTGAGTTTAAAGTGTACGTTTAGCCATGGAAGCCTTTTCTGTCTGATGAAAATCTCAGGCTTTGTATAATTACTATAATTCTGTGATTTAAAACATCTCAGCTTTGGTATTCAGGCACCTTGCTGTTTTTAAGGAAATCTCTCCGATGAACTCATTATATCCAAGTATTAAATTACCAGTGAAGACATGTTATCACGTTATGCGGCTACTTTAAAGACTTTTACTTTAAATGGACTGTCATTAAAGACGAAATAAGCAAATCAAATAACAAAAATGGAAGGTTCAACACTATTTGTTGTACTGTGGAAACAAAGTATGCAATCTTTCTAACATATTTTTAACGGAATAATGGTTATGTTTGCATAATAAATTGAAATCACATTGGTTAACCAAAGCAATGTATTAAAGCAATGGCCAAAGAAATTTAAAACTGTACAACAATTATTAGTTCTGTTCCATAAGTCTCTTGAAAGTCTAGTCTGGCTTTTGAAATTCACTAGTATAAATTTTAAAGTTATTTGGTATTCCACTCTTCTGGATGTAAAAGGAGAAAAAAAACAGATCTAGGAAGAAATGACTTTTTAAAAGCAATAAAAGCCGTAAAAATTACTGGCAAAGGAGCAGTGATGGATTTCTCCTTTTAAATGTCAAGAGCAGATAATGTATGTCAGAAACAAAATTCTGCATCTTTTAACACACAGTGGTTTTTAGCAATCTAACCTGTAATCATAATAGTAACACCTGGCCACACATTTGTCTGCTAGAGTCAGGAGGCTCATCCTTCGCACGCGTGCTTCCGTGGAGACATCGGGTTTTTCATCTGCAGCAAAGATCTGACCTTCCCAGCTCTACCACATACAGGAAAGAACAGCCTCAATGAGATGTAACCCTGACCAAACGTACAGCCAAACCGCAAGGTACAACCTCTCCCGCTCTCTGCATAGATGCTGGGAGAATTAAAGAGTTAACTTTTATAATGTGTTTACAGCTGCAGATGGAGAACACCATGTAATTACCAAGCACTATTACAAGTTAGAGACGACAGTGAAAATACAGCTGTACCATCCCAGCAGCATTGTGCTACTATCTTAAAAACTTAGAAAAGGCACCCAGATTTCAGAGGAGCTCTATCTTTGGGGTGGCTAGAGCGCGAGATAAAGTCCTGTCAGTGACCAACGTTAGGAAGTGTGGGTGAAGGGACGTGTGTGCTCCTTTTTTTTTTTTTTTTTTTTTTTGTGGTACGCGGGTCTCTCACTGTTGTGGCCTCTCCCGTTGCGGAGCACAGGCTCCGGACGCGCAGGCTCAGTGGCCATGGCTCACGGGCCCAGCCGCTCCGCGGCATGTGGGATCCTCCCTGACTGGGGCACGAACCCGTGTCCCCTGCATCGGCAGGCGGACTCCCAACCACTGCACCACCAGGGAAGCCCCTGTGCCCCTACTTTTTAACCACAGAAAATCCCTCGTGCTCGTCAGGTGTCTTGCCACCTACACTTTAAACGTCCATCCTTCTCAAGCGCTTCCCCCAGTGCTTTCCTGCCTCTTGCCAAATCCCCGAGGATGTTCTGTGATGCACCTTGTCCAAAACACTGAACTTATTGATTAGACTGAAGAGACATCCAAGCCCAGCGGTTTTGCTGCTATTCTTACAACCTCTCTGGGCAACAAAATGGCGGGCGGAGACTCCTCCACGGCCCTCTGTGAAGGGAGAATACGCTGCAGAGCAATGCTCGCCAGATGCCCCGGGGTGAGCCAACCTAACGCAGCGTTACTCCCCAAACTCTCAGGCTGGACAAGGGACCTAAGGACAGACTGAATAACCCTAAGGGCTCTGCCCTGGGGTATACAGGTAGGGGGCTGCGTAAGGAATTTCTTTCTGAACATTTAAGGCAGAGAGTCTGAAAGAAGCAGGGGAACCTAGGCCAAGGGGTCCAGCAACGGGTGGGTTTCTCAGACTCCAAGTGCAAAAGCTGTCCGGCAGCCCTGACATCCTGGCCAGACCAGCAAGCATCCTGGGCAGCCCCGCATCTCCAAATAACATAGCGATGGCCCAACCATAGGACAGAGTCACAGTCCATGCCACCCAGGATACTGTCATTATTCATCCTTGCTGTTACTGAGCATCTATTGTTATTATACACTGATAAGCTGTTACAGGAGATGAAAAGTGAACTGAGCACAAATTCCATCAGCAAGTTCATGTGCTTGTAGAGGCGTTAAGCCCCTTGCAAATAACTATAACATGAGCCCCCAGCAAAGCGTTAATGCCATACTCCCACCTACCAAATGTATGGGTGTGTGTGTGTGTGTGTTGTGTGTGTGTGTATGCGGGGATTGAGAAGAAAAGTATAAATAAATAAATTTCCAAATGAGCAAAGCTTAAAATAAATGTTAGGAATCAACAACGTTCGTTAAAATAAGATAGGCAAGTGGCCAAAGGTACTGCTTATCATTTCATCTAAAGAGTGGAAACTCTGAGAGTGAGACTAAGACAGCTCTAAGTTTGGTCCAGAGTCTGACACTCAACCAAAATGGGGACAGTGGAAATTAGAACTTCCACAGCTAGGACAGAGGCACCATTAGGACGGGTGTACTCATTTTACTCTGTAGACCCCAGGGGACGTTTTGGTCATGAGGGCTGTGTACTGTGACAGAACGTCCACGAGAGGCTCATAAATCACGAGGCCCGCAGGACATGCCCGGCTGTGAGATGCTGTCGGGGCAGCAGCAGGCGGAAAGGACTGTGGCTTTGTGGCGAGACCAGGTCGGGCGGCACTACACACCACAATGACAGGCCTTGTGAGCGATAAAGGAGACCATTCAGGGAGTGGCAATAAATTCCACGGGCCAGCTCCACCCTGTGCACACACACAGCCAAAAGGGATGGTGGGGAAGAAACCCAGCAGTGTGTCCTGAGCCAGGAAGTGGCGGGCCAGGGCCCCAAGGCCGCTGTGTGCATCAGCTCCTCCTGGGCACAGACAATCAGCTCTTTGACGGCAGGGGCACAGCTAACCTTCAGCACCAGGATTAGCTGTACTAACAGAACATAAATCGAGGTCCTACGTCCCGGGTAAACACACCATCCTGACTGTGTGTGGAGAAGGCAACCTGCAAAGATTCTTATTCAGAGATGTTCTCGGAAACGTATATAAAGTAACTCTGTACACTTCACCCGGCCTCAGCGCTGCATTTAGAATCCCCTCCGCCTCCGTTTGGCCCCCAGGACTGCCTCCACGTCCCTGCCTTCCCACCATGGTGTCTACCTCCCCCCATCAGCCCGGGGCCACACGGCCGGAGTGGGGGGATTCTGCAGAATCCAGCAGAACACGGACCAAAGCCACTGCAGGAGCCTAAGACCCCCCAGCCCCGAGCCCCTGCTCGCTGCCTCCTGTTCAGATTCCTCCTAACTGTTCTCCATCTGGTCTCTTAAGAGAGACGAGCGTCTACACACCACCCCTGCAGCGGCGGTGCAGGGTCCACAGCAACCTGGCTCTTGTGCCCACCTCTACTTCAGGGCGAGACGCTGCAGAGAAGTTAAAGCAGCCTGAGATGAGCATAATCTCCCCAAACCGCACCCCCGGGGGCTTCGGAGCAAGGCTCCTCAGGCGTGGCAGACCTTTCCGGAACGCAGGTGTCTCTGGTCCACTGGGGCTTCAGTCAACATCCATCACGGGCCAAGTGCTTTATCCTCGGGGTGCTTCTGACAGCAGCTGGGGAGCGGAGGGAAGCCCTGTGTCACTGTCCACACAGGACCAGGTATGGGCCAGCGGGGGCTGCACAGGCCTCCACACGCCATCACAGCATCAACGTGGCCAAGAAGCGTCCTCGCGGACCGCATCCACCCTGACACCAGGCTGCCCGGCCCGAGGCTCTGCCCGGACACAGAACCGGGCTCTGAGGGTTGCGCTCCGCCTTCGCCCTTGGCCCTCGGATCAGGGGTCTCCAAACTGACCAACATAAATAGCACGTTCCAGGCAGGAAATAACTAGTGGACGAATACCACATGTTAACGTGCTTACTGATAAGTCAGAGCACTGCTGTAGTATGTATTTGCAAAACAATACCCCTAAAATAATGAAAACATTGTTTTTAATGTCTTCTCACCCTAAGGAACTGTCCCAGGTTCCCCAGGGACCCGCTTCCAGCTCCCAAGTAACTGCCCTCCGCCCCGAGTTTCACCCCAGTGTCCCCGGGACGGAGTTGCAGCCCCGCCCACCCCAGGGCCCCGTCGCAGGTTCCCACTCCTCAGCGTGACCTTCCTGCCTCTGGACCTCCGGCTCCATCCTGGGGTCCCCAGTACCTGCTGCCCAGACACTGCCTGGGCCCTGCCAGGTACATACTTCCCCCCCTTCCAACCCAGAGGACCTGGATGTGGCCTTCAAGACACCCTAGTGGGTCCATTCTGAGGTCCTCCCTGGAACCAGATCCGGGAGCTGGTTCCCCATGGCCCAGAGGGACCGAAATCCCCTCGTTGGGAGGTGTCCCTCCATCCCCCCATCTCTACACTGCTCTGCAAGAATCATTGATTCCTTTTTCCCTATTTGGAAGCAGAAAAAGGGAAATGTGGAAAAAGAAACTGGGGTCTGCTAATCAGAAAATGAACACACGGAGATTAATCACAGCTCTGAAAGCCAAAAAGCCAGGAAACAGGCCCAAGCCCTTTCGGCTAGTCTCTTTTGATTTGGGTTTCTAATTCACTGGTGAACCTCTGTAGAGGAGAATTGAAAGAGAGGGTCTTCCTGAATACACGTAGATTTTTCTATTCCCCGCCCCTTGCCACCTCCAACCTTGTTTCAGGAAGCTTCTAAGGAGGTCAGCCGGCACAGGTGGTGGACATGGGGCCTGGGGAGTGACGAGAGAGAAGGGCACCGGTGCGAGAGGGCAGGACTCGTGCTACTTAGGATAAGCTGAATCAAGAACCTTTTCCCGGCAGGAAGATGCCCCAAGCAGACATGCAGGCCTGAGTCAGCTGCCAAAACCCCGCTGAGAGATCTGCCTGGTCTCGGTCTGCCTCGTCCTGCAGGCTCTCTGAGGCTGGTGGGGTCACCCTGCCCGCAAAGCGAGAGCCCCGGAAACCAGGCTCCCAGCACCTCCCGATGCTCACGATTACATCGCTTAGAGAGTGCCTGCTCCGGGCCAGACACCAGACTAAGCACTTTATAAACATCATCTCATTTAATCCTCCAAACAATCCTATGAGCTACGTTTTATTATCCCATTAAAGATAAGGAAACTGAGGCTTAGAGGCTTAGAGCAGTAACTAGCCCAATGTGCACAGCTGGCAAGCGGCCAAGCCTGGTTTCAAATCCAGCTCAATCTGATGCTAAACCTTGCTCTCACCCACTAGGCTGTACCGTTCACCACCCTCACTGATCCCGAACTGCTTGCTGAGACCCGTTCCCCATCTTGCACCCAACCTGTCCAAGTTTTCTTGCTTCTGAATGCCTAGTGGATCTTGCCTGGCCCCTCAGATGTAGCATAAAGCAATCTTTTCTTCTCTATATAATGTTTTGCCTCCCCACTTAGCTGTGGTTTGCATGTCCACATCCCTAACCAGCTCTGCAAACTCACACCACCCCTGGAAACAATGCCGATCCCGGCTGTGCCTGGTTTGAGCCTTGCTCTGGCCCCTCGGTGGGCTCGGGACAGAACGCCCCCTGCGACATCCAAGGGCTTTTGAGCAGATGCCAGAAGCTGACACCCACATATCACCCACTAAAAAGCCTCCTGGCAAGTGGAATTTCTTCTTTGAAAGGAGAGAGACAGGACATCTCTCAGTCGGCTAACCAAGCTGCTGGCTGGCCTCACCATGAGTTCTCTCCTGCCCGACACCGGCTTCTCCCTTCCGTCCTCCAGAGCCTGGCAAAAGGAGCTGCCCATGCAGTGCCACGCACCGCGAGTCCCCTACCGTGCTCCCATGCAGGCAGAAGTCACCCCGACCGCTAACACCGCTGGAGACTCAGGGAAGTGTGCCGCTGGGGAGACCAGGCCCCAGCTTCCGGGGAAAGGCGTGCCACTGATTCACAGGAGAGGGTAATTAAAAGTGAGTGGTGCTCCTGCGCCCCTCCAGCTGAGCAGCAAGCACAGGGCCCCAAGCAGATGCTGGGTGGAGCTGCTGGGCAGCAAAGGCCAGCTCCGAGGGTGGGTCGGAGCTGTGAATCACCCTCCCTGTGCCGTGACGGCTGAGGTGGGCTCAACTTCAGTTACAGCGAGGGCAGCACAGAGAGGGAAAGCAGGGCTCTCTGCTTCCTGGTAAGATGATCCATGTACCTTGTTAGCAGATCAGAGAAGGAAAGAGGAGGATGAGAAATAAGGTTCACCAAATGCCCCCACCGTGTCCCAGCCAATGCCTTTAAAACAGTTCTAGACACAGAGCTCCCAGAGCAGGTGAAAGTCCAAGGCAGGGACCTGGTAGCCCTTCAGGCAACCCCAGGGGCTCCACTGAGGACCTTCCGAGAATCACTGGACCTCGAGCATCACCTGCTGTCTCACCTGAACCTCATGTGAGCGGCTGATCCCAGTCTTGAGACTAGGATCTGGGACGTGGGGAGGCCCGAGACTTACCCACACAGCCAGCGGCTTCCACATCCCCAAACGCCCCCAAAGTCATCGACACCCATCAGCCTGACGCTCCAGAGTGCAGACAGAGCTGCCACACGTACAGAACTAAACCTCACCAGCAAAGGGGAGGCAATGCCCACAAGCAGGGACACAGGGAGCAATGAAGCAAGGAAAGCCCCACAAAGAGGATAAAACACGGGCCCTAAAGAGAAGCGGAACCAGACACCAGCCTCTGAAAGTGCAAGATGGCGGCCCTTGGGCCTGGAGGTGAGAGCTGGGGAGATGCATGAAGCTCTCCCGGCTCCCCATCCTGGGCTCCCTGGGTGAGACTCGGCTTCACTGCAAACAGTGGCGACCCACGGCTTTCCTCTGGCCCTTGTGGTCACCCTGTGGCTGGTGTGTGCTGTCCCTCCCAGGGGTGTCACTCCAACCCCGGGCATCAGCCAACTTGATGTATGAGTGTGGTCACCCCAGGTCTCGTGAAAGAAGCGGGTGAGCACAGCATCTCCTCACCCTGCAGCACGGCCAGGAAAGGACAGCCCCTGGACACATCCTAAATCGAACGTGCTGGGACCAACGCTCTCGAGCCCATTGACGAGTTTTGCTGGCATGATTTTTTTTTTTTTTTTTTTTTTTTGTGGTACACGGGCCTCTCACTGTTGTGGTCTCTCCCATTGCGGAGCACAGGCTCCAGATGCACAGGCTCAGCGGCCATGGCTCATGGGCCCAGCCGCTCCGCGGCATGTGGGATCCTCCCGGACCAGGGCACGAACCCACGTCCCCTGCATCAGCAGGTGGACTCTCAACCACTGCGCCACCAGGGAAGCCCTTGCTGGCATGTTTGAAGCGAGAGGGTTAAGGAGGAAACCGCCACTTTGAGTCAAGACAAAATAACCAGACTGATTCTGCCTGGTTCTCCTCTTTCTTCCCCACCGACAAGGAGGCATCAGCACACAAAACAAGGGTCTGGCTTCTAGAAACTGGCTATTACAGAACAGGACTGGAGAAAGTGCGGATGGTACAGAATTACTTTAGAAACCCCATGGGGCTAGATCAGCAGAGTCGTCTATCTGAGCAGAGAAGTAGAACCAATAATGCAGAAAAATATTAGTCCAATATTATATAAATGCAAGATGTCGCATTATTTTCGCAAAAATAAAACCTAGAGCTGATCGCAGACCGTATTTTGTGGTCCAGCTGCGGCCCGCCACGCCACGGGCCCCTCCTCTGGTGGCCCAGCCTTTCCTCGGCTTGCACCCCACACCAGTGCCAAGACTCTTCTACTGCCCACTTTACTCACTGCGGGGGTCAACTGATCACTAAGGGATTAGCTAAAGCATTTCAAGATGTTACTTCCAGGGACTTCCCTGGTGGCGCAGTGGTTAGGAATCTGCCTGACAATAAAAGGCACACGGGTTTGAGCCCTGGTCCGGGAAGATCCCACATGCCACGGTGCGACTGGGCCCGTGCGCCACAACTACTGAGCCCGCGCGCCTAGAGCCCATGCACCACAACAAAAGAAGCCACTGTGATGAGAAACCAGCAAACTGCAGCGAAGAGTAGCCCCTGCTCGCCGCAACTAGAGAAAAGCCCACGCGCAGCAAGGAAGATCCAACGCAGCCAAACGTAAAATAAATATATAAATTTATTTTAAAAAAAAGAAAAAGATATTACTCCCAGAAAGAAATTTACCTGCAATAAAAATTGTCCTATTTCTACACAAGGTAGACAGCACAGAGTGCTTACTTCATCCAAGTTTGTTTTTCAGTTTAATACTACTTAATATTATGCTAATATTCCTCTGCATCACTCTTGAAATATTCCCTGCCCTACCTGGAAACATTCACCTTCCTCTCTAGGACCCCACCCTCTCTGCATCTTCTTCCTGCTTTTCTGAGGCCTCCGATGGGGCAGCTTCTATTAACATCATACCCATTTCATAGGAAAGGTCATGGAGGCAGAGGTTAGGCACTGGCTCAAGTCACCCAGCAACAAAACAGCAGAACTGGGTGTTCAGCTCAGGCAGTGTGGCTCTGCTGTCCGTCTCTCCATCACTGGGCCCTACGCTTCTCTACAATTTTCTACGTGGTTTAACAGAGGCATGGGCATCGTAGAGGGGTGCACAAAGCCTGGCCAAGGAGCAGTGCCGGAGCATAAAGGGCCTGAAAAGAAGGAACCAACCAGCCAGGCTGGTTGACCTCAGACCTCCAGCTTCCAGAACTGTGAGAAATAAACGTGTGCTGTTTAAGCCACCTGGTCTGTGGTGTCAGAACAGTGGTCTGGCCTAAGACAGGCCTCCTGTCACGACGGGGACTTTGTACGGTAGCCTATAGGCATGGGTTAGCCAGCCGGCTACCTTTTTAAATAGGAGAACCACATGATGTGAACTGAATTTCAGCAAACGGGCAGTGCTGAGAGGGACTGGAGAGGGGAGACCGGCCTCGGGGAGACGGGCACGTGGCCAGCGCACCTCTGCGGTGTCCGAATGAGGGATGTGGGGATAGCAGCCGTAAACGTGGGCTGTGGCTCTAGAGCGCCGTGTCGGGTACATCTGCAGGGCCTGCAGACCGGCCTGACACGGGATAGAGAGTGTCCAGGGAGCACGAGGGTGGAGGACGGAGCCACTGCAGGGAGAGAACAGGCACAGGGGAAGATCCGGGGCAAAGACGGGCTGGTGCTGCACACGCCCCGCGGGTGCTGCTGCTGAAATGATGGGGGCGGGGTGGTCGCCCCGTTGACCCCCGAGCATCACACCTGCACAGCCAGCAGTCAACCGAACGCGGGCGGAAACTGATCACAGAGCCGAGCCGGCACTGGCATTGTTTCACTCACCAGGAAGCTTAGCCTGGGAGAAACAGCTGGTGTTTAGACAGTGAGAAGGCTCGGGTGAAGCACCGTCAGAACCAGAGCCCACGGCTCTGGACGCCGGTCCCTGACTCTGCCCCGCACTCCAGAAATGTTACATCAAAGGAGCTTTCTCACATCCTTCCCATCCCCCAAAGCCCAGTTTATTTTTAAAAAGAAAAAAGATGAAAACCGTAGTGTATCTTAAAAGCTCTCCCCACACGGCATTTAAACAGAGAGGCGGGAACCCCAGGCAGGCTGCCGGGGGGGTTTAAAAGGCCACTGCATGTGAAGGCTCAGCTCGGTGCCCAGGCACGGGGACGGGCATGGGGCGTGGTGGGAGGGGGTCATCACGTTTCCTAGACATCACTCAGGTCTCAGGACAAAACACCTCCTGGCTGTAAGCAGCAAGCAGACTGTCCGACCAGCGGACTGCCCACTTGGACCACGCGCACAACTCAGTCAAGGTCGGACCCACCAGGTCCTTGGTGAAAGGTCAGCAGGTACCATTTGGGAGAAATCTCAGATCCTCCTAAGATATTTCTGAAATGCAATTTTCCAGTAGCTCAAAATGACATGACTTGATATGGCACTGTTATAATTTTAGCTGCCAGTACTAGAGATATTCCTGGGGTTCAAAAAAATTTTTTAAACAACAATAAAACCTGCTTCTCTAAATGAGGCTTCAAGATGCCCTCTTCTGACTGCACATCAGCATCCTGATACATAACAGTTCTCAGTTCCAAGCTGCTCAGGATGGGCATAAAATGCCTCTTCCTGAAAGATAAACTGGAATACTATCCTTTTGATCACACACTGAGTCTGCAACACTTGCTAAAATGACTACAACTGCACGACCCCATCTCAGAGGAGCCAAACACACACAGAGTTTCACCCCAGCTGCAGCGACCTGCGGGCAGCAGGGACAGGTGGAAGATGAGCGGGGGCTCTGAGACCACCCCCACTCTCCGCATGCCCACCAGTTCCCACCGGAGGGTGGCACGTGGAACCCTCGTGACAAGCATGTTCTCCATAGTAACAGGAGCATAGAAAATAACTCCTGAAATTCAGCAACGATGTTATAATTAACATGAATTTTATCCACCCAGTCACTGAATACGTATTGAAGGAGACCGTTTGGACTATGACAGCGACAGAGGAGGGGTTCGTGGAGGCCCCCGTCCTCACAAGGTGCCGGGAAGGCGGAGAGAGGGACAGGTAAGAAGTACCTGGCTGCCAGGGGGATGTGATCAATCACCATTAATACAAACAAGATGTCGCTGTGGCTCAGAGGAGAGACTCTTCTGGCTGGATCAGAGGAACCTTCCAGGCGGCAGAGCTGCAGACCCTCCGAGAATCCCTCCATGACCACGGTTATAAAACATGCAGACCTAGTTACGGTTTTCCACTCCTGCTCCAATTCCACTACTTAGGATGCCTACTGTCTTAATTTTTAAAAGGGGAAAAAGAAAAAAAAAAACTATAAAAATTCAGCATTTTTTTTTTTAAAAAAGAAAAAAATATTTCAGCATTTTATTCACAGACTCTAGTTTTTCCTAGATTTTTTTTCAGATTCTTTTCCATTATAGGTTATTACAGAATACTGAGTAGAGCTTCCTGTGCTATACAGTAGGTCCTTGTTGTTTATCCATTTTATATACAGCAGTGTGTATATGTTCACCCCAAACTCCTAATTTATCCCTCCCCCATCCCAGACTGTGTCTCTCTGAGTGTGTCTCTCTGTGTTCAAATCTCTTTCATGTGTCCCAAGCCAGGTGAAAACTCCATGGCCTCGTCACAGCCCTTATTTATTTATTTTTTTAACATCAGCTCCTTCTACATAGAAAGAAGACTTGAAATTTTTTTCTTGAAACCAAGCTAATGGGTCTCAAGATTGACACAAAGGCCATTATCCGGTGGAGAAGTGGGTCTGAGGAGGGCTCCACTTTAAATGAACGTTGCTTTATCTCTATTAAAAGCCTCTACTGAGATGAGATTTTTAAGGAGCTTCCTTAGCTACAGAGGCTGACCCTGTCACTTGCCTACGTTTGGCAGATGTTTATTTCCGAGTTTCTGGCTCCCGGACAGGGCTGACATAAGCAAAAACATAACGAAATGAAGGTACTACCTCTGTCAAACATGGCACAACCTCAGCCTCAGAGTCAGACGAAAGATGCTAAAAAGAACAAAAGGAGGCCATCCCATCCCCACTGCGGGTCTGCTCACCAGCACGGCGGCTGTGGTCACTCACCAGCACGCTGGCTCTGAGAAGCCTCCAGGGAATCTACAAACAGGGCAAAGCACACACTGACCACACCTTCAGGCCTCAGCACTGCATATAATTCACCGTTTCATTATGTCTTTATCTGTAGCAATTCAGAAAAGCAAGCAAGCCCCCTCAGCAAGTTCATGTTCTTTATCCCATTTATTTGCCAGGTCAAGGTCTCCCTCCAGGGCACACAATCCCAGCTGCAAAGCTGATGAAAAAGTAATGTCAATTTTCTTTAAACAAATGTGAAAATGCAGAGTACAAACTAAAACCCTCATGACGGGTGGGATCATTACTGCTTTCATCTTCACTATGACACGGCACTAAGAACTTGCAGAAATTTCAAAGGAACAGCGCTGGAGAAAACCAGATTAGGAGGTGATCATCAGGAAAACAAAAATTCTTGTTTACACAGGAAGTTCAAGGCCAAGTCTGTTCTCAGATCACTGGCCTCCGCCTCTCCCTCCCAGCTCCTCTCTCCTCCTGCCGCCACCCCGTCTCAGACCTACACTCACCTGGCCCATCCTTCACCTGGCACCAGGTGTGTTCTGAGAGGCCTCCCCTCCCCCAGAGACCGGCAGCGGGAGAGACTGCTTGGTATGTGGTCTGGCTCAAAAGGATGAGGTGACCGCCTGGAGGGGTGGGATAGGGAAGGTGGGAGGGAGGGAGACGCAAGAGGGAAGGGATATGGGAACAGATGTATATGTATGACTGATTCACTTTGTTATAAAGCAGAAACTAACACACCATTGTGAAGCAATTATACTCCAATAAAGTTGTAAAAAAAAAAAAGATAAGTTATATATCTACATCTGTTATTTTCTAAAAGGGAGCAGCGGGGGACGTCTGGGGTACAAGTGCTATGGTAATATTGTGTTTCATGATCTGGGTGCAAGTTATGTATTTTTAGTTTGTGAAAATTAATGAGATATACCCTTACATATATAACTTCAATAAAGAGTTTGAAAATTTAAATGCCAAAAAAAAAGATGAGCTGAGACTACCAGAGGCCGCGCTCAGAAAGTTGGAGTCAAGGACCCAGGGGGAAGCTGCCCACTGGGAGTGGCAGCTGGGGCACGTGGCTGAGTCACAGGATGTCCAGAGCTGCAGGCCCACAACCTGAGCGCCTTGTCAGACCCGGGTGAGGCCAGAGGCAGTTCCTCCCTGTGCCTGCGGAGGGACTGCCGTCAGGTCCTGTAAAGCTGCTGCCTGTCCAATCCCACACCCTGCCCCCGCCCCTGAAATCCAATGGGGTCTAAGGAACACAGGATAAGGAGGCTGGAGCCGCGGTTCCACCCAGAGGCTTGCACTCCCTCAACTAGGAGGGGACGATAGCCATTATTTAAGGACCCTTAACTTTGAGCTTATAGATATATTTAAGATTTATAGATAAAAATTATAGATAAAATGAAAAATGCTTATTTAACTGATAAAGATATTACCTAAACTCTCAGGAGTCATAACCCAATGGCAGTCCATCAGAAACGGAAATAAAGCAGTCCTGAAAATATCCTGTAATTTAATGAGGGAAAACTGTGTACTTTACAAACTTCAATCCAGATACTACTTTTCTGAATTATATCCTGAGTAAAGTAAAAGACACCCAGATAAAAAATATTTGGCTTACTCTTTTCAATACTAAAGTCACCAAAGCTCTGGTCATTCCAGGACTGGACAAAATGCTAACAGAGTCTTTGGACAACAAGCCGTTTAACAAGCATGCACTGAATATACTGAATTAAGTGACAAGTCTAGTTCACGGTATCAGCTGCCTATATCATACAGACCCGTAGCTACATGTCTGCATTTAGATACAAGTGTAAGTGCAGATATCTAAGTACAGACAAAGTATAGATGTACAGATACATCTCAAGACATAAAGATGCACAAGCTAGAGGCCCTGCAGGAGGCAAGCAAATGAACTCCAGCTCACTGCTGGAGAAGCAAAAGTAAGAAAGGATTGACACAGACAGGGGCATCCAAGCCAGCACTGAGGGTAGAGAAAAGGCTTTCTGCAGGCGGTGACACCTGAGCTAGGTCTTGAAGGAGGGACTTAGCAGGGAGAGAAAGGATGAAAGAGCATTCCTGGCAGAAATAACCCCGTGGCAGGGCTTGGGGGCAGGAAGCAACATGGTGCACATGGGCCATGCAGGCCCCTCGGGGTGGCTGGAACGGGGGCTGGAGCTATGGGATCAGGTTGTACAGAAAATCGAGTTTAGGGCGGAGATTATAAATTTGGCTTTGGCCTTGGGCATGTTAAATGCCTCGGAAACGTCCAGGTGGAGATGGGGCATAAGGGGAAGTCTAGCATACAGACGGTACAGCATCTAGGCCATCGCTGTAGAGACGGTACTGAAACCCTGAGGCCGAAGGGGCTAACGTGGGGAGAGCATAGAGCAGCAAGCAAAGCTGGTACCCACACCAGTGTAGGAACTCCAGCACCAGATGGCCAGGAAAAGGAGAGGGGCTGCAAAGGAGCCGAGAAGGGACTTCCCAGGAGCTCCGAGTTCACGGCACTGTTTCGATCTAGAGACAAAGACCCTGGGCCACTGGGCCTACGCATCTCCCGCGCCATCCACGAATGGGTGGGAGTCTGCCTGTTCTAGGTTCAGTATCAGGTAGCCCACTTTTGCCACATAGTCAAACCATGTCCTGCAAACTAACCTTCTAACAAAGCTGATCTCGTGGTCTCCGTCTGCCTGAATACAGTTTCTCCACTTGTTCATAACTGAGAAAAAAGAAAAAAGAAAGCAACTCCGGACATTCAGAAGCTGCCCTGACCCTCCCAGCAAGGCCATGTACCCTCGTACTAGACATAAACCATCTGGAGAACACCAGCCTCCCACAAGGTCACTCTGAGACCAGGATAAGAACCAACCAACACAAACAAAATAAGGCCACTTCATAATTCTGTCTAATCACAGACAAAAACAAAGAAAGTGTCACCCACGAAACACCAAATGGCCCCTTTCTTGGGCAAAGTGACTGAGAGCTCCTTCTTTCCTAGCTCCCCATTTGAGCCACTGCCGCAATGGATAAGATCTATTGAGATGCCAAATCAGAGAATTAACCCTGACAGCATCCAATCTGGAGCAAATCTCCCCTTCCTCAGACCCACCTGCAGGTCCTCCAACTGAAACCCCAATCCATATACTAGGTTCTAACGGCCTCCTCCTGACACCCCCTGCATTCTCCACACTGTGTCTTTATTGTAATGAGCAACAGACCCAGAAAGACCAAGTACCGCCTTCCTGTCTGTGGCTGGAGACAACTGACAGAACTCAGGTGAGGAAGACGGATACACTGAGCCCTCGGGCCCCAGGACAGGACACTCAGGACAGCAGCTGCCTCTCAGGAGGGCGCAGGTGCATGTAAGC
Source organism: Hyperoodon ampullatus (assembly GCF_949752795.1). Taxonomy (NCBI): domain Eukaryota; kingdom Metazoa; phylum Chordata; class Mammalia; order Artiodactyla; family Ziphiidae; genus Hyperoodon; species Hyperoodon ampullatus. The sequence continues at coordinate 3,108,335 of NC_136933.1, forward strand.
AGGGAGGACGGAGAGCCTGGGAAGCCCTAGAAGGAAACAGGTGTTGATATGGTTAAGATTCTTTTTCTTACAGTGGGTGGTATGTGGAGCTGTCATATGCTTAATAACATGTTTGTAAGTCTGAAATCGTTAACACTATACTTTTAAGAAGGAGGATGCAAAATAACAATGTCAGGTGCTGCTGAGCTGTCAAGCTAAGAGCTGAGAAAAGGAGGTCACGGGAACTCAGCGAAAGCTCTCTTGCTGGCTTGATGGGTGTGAACGGCAGGTTAGGGTGGATTACAGACAGAGGGGGAAGGAGATGGAGACAATGAATACGGAAAACGTTTTCTAGTTTAGCTGCAAGGGCGAAAGCAGAGAGAGCCGGAAAGGTGCGTGATGTCACGTGACAGGTGAGACCTGTGGACCTCCACTCAGGACAGGCAGCAAGGAAGGGGTGCCACACGGAGAAGAGAAGACCCTGCCTCCTGCGGCCGCCTCTGCCCCTATGCTCCGGCCTCTGATCAACGTTTAACTGATCATCACCACAAATCCCCCTTCCCCATTACTGACGAATGAGTATCAGATAGGAGTGAATGAAAAGGTTGTATCTATGAAATTTCATAATATCTGCAACTCTTTCTTTCATTAACATAGATCAGTAATAGACTTTGTATTTAGTTTAGTCTCTACATTTATAAATTATAACCATGTTATATAAGCTTCACTGTAATTCAGACGCTAAAAATCTCGTTTCCATAAAATTGTGGAACCAAGAGCAAAGCAGAAAAAGGCGACGGTCCACAAAGCTCGCGGACTTTACGTCTCACCTCACAGACGCTCGAATGAGAATGGGGCTGGTGACAACAGGAGGCCCCTGGAAGCAGCCACGGAGTTGTGTTCAGCACAGCGTTTCCCTGCACTCGGGGCTCCAGGAGCTGCTGTCCCACCACACACACAGCAGGACCAAGGCTGCAGCCATGCCCCGGCCTCTCCGGAAGCAGCTGCTTCAAGACAGAGGTCAGGGGCTTCCCTGGTGGCACAGTGGTTGAGAGTCCGCCTGCCGATGCAGTGGACACGGGTTCGTGCCCCGGTCCGGGAAGATCCCATGTGCCGCGGAGCGGCTGGGCCCGTGAGCCATGGCTGCTGGGCCTGCACGTCCGGAGCCTGTGGTCCGCAACGGGAGAGGCCACAACAGTGAGAGGCCCCCGTACCACACACACACACAAAAAAGACAGAGGTCAGCAGGGCTCAAGGTCAAACCTAGAACCTGGGCTGTGCTCTGAGCTCGAAGAACCCCAGTCAGTGGTTACTTGGTAAAGCTGCCATTCCCATCAAATGAAAACATGACGATGATAAATTAAAAACCTTTGACTAATTCCAGGGAGCTCGAAACTCATCACGGACAAGATTATTTCCCTAATCCTCATGACATGCTACTAAGGGATCAGATATCTATTATCCTTATTTGAGAGAAGGAAAAATGTAAATCCCCAAAGCACAAGCTTTCTAGATGAATGTAAAATAACTAATGAATCAGCCTGCCAGAATATTCATTCCCATCTACACATAATGAAGAAAAAATATATTTAGAATCCTCCTTGCTATGGGAGGATAGAAGAAATTTTTAAAGATCCTTTTCTTCAAGGAACATGTAATCCGAGGGAAAAACATTAAATATGTGGAAAGCAACGCTTAAACAGAACTTCTTACAAATGCCAAAATGATAAGATGTTCAAAACCAGGAGGGGAGGAAAGAGAATCTTAAGTATCATCCAAAATACAGCCTCCCTGAGTGTTCTGGCTACAGGCCTGAACGTCTCACCTCTGCAGCGTGTAGCCAAGGTGAAACTGTGTATCAACAATGACTTCTTTGGATGAAAAGAATTTTATCTTCTGCAACTGAATTCAATCTGCTCTCAGGGCCTCCATCTGCATGGAGCAGACCTCAGATTCCCATCTGTTCTGGTGCGCCGTGGCCCGATCCAGCTCAAGCACCGCTGCACACCTGAATGTGCCCTGGGCATCACTGTGCAGCCCAGAGCTGCACCTCCTCCAGCAGGCAGTGCCCCGAGGTTTCCCCACCGCTCCTGCTCTTCTCCTGCAGGCAAGGATCCTGGGGGCAATAGAAGGGCCAGCCCCTCGGAACCTCTCCGCTTCCCGCTGCGCTTCCCCATTCCCTACTCTTAATTTTTTCCTTTCCAAATCTGCCTCCTTCTTCAAGACTCATCTTAAATACCTAACTGTTCACGAAGCTTTTCTTTACTGCTATAGATTCTCTCCTGCTTAGCCTTCAAGTCCCTTGATTGCATCTTTCTCGTGGCGCAGACATTCTGTCTCCAGTCACATATTTCTAGGCACTTCGTGTCCTCTTAAGGGACTATAAGCCCCTTGAGGGCAGGACTGGACCTGCCCAATCTGTATATCGACAGCACAGAGGGCACAGAATAGCATTCAATCTGTTGAGCATCTACAATATATTTGGAAGCCTCCCTGCTGGGGAGTATAGAAGAGAATTTTAAAGATCCTTCTCTTTTCTTCAAGGAATATGCAATATAATTGAAGAGAAAAAAATTAGATATATGACAAAGCTTAGACAGAACTTCTTAAGATGGCTAAAATGATAAGATACTCAAAAGCATGAAAGGAGGAAAAAAAGAATCTTTTGTCTTAGATCAAAATACAGCCTCGCAAAACGTTCTGGCCGGTCTCCCCAGCACCTCCACCCCCGACCAAATCGACTGTCGTAAAAAACTCAGATCCAGTGTTTTGTCTTCTTTCCTAAAGGCCTAAATTAAAGTAAGTATAATAAGAAAATATATCCTATTCAGTGATGTGTGAAAATCAGAATAAAGTTTGGAAAAAAAAACCCAAAACACACTTGTTATTATCAAGCTCATATGGGGTGAGATATTCAGCTGCAGGAGATCAGTTACATAACAAAGAAGCAAACCGCAGGGAAATCCAACGCCAGCCTATTGAGTTGCTGCAGATGGTGGTATGTGAGCAGGAAAACACCCATCACAACCCTGCAGAGGCCGCTAAACCAGGGGCCGGGGCAGTTAAATGAAATCCACCAAGAATTATTTCTTGTCAGAACTCAAGGCAGAAGGAACAGATAACTGAATCAGAAATGGAAAAGCCCCAAGTGACCTAAACTCTCTCACAGGTACCTAAAATGCACAGGGAATGACCGCTTAAAGAGGCATAAGAAATGCCTGGAAGAAATCGAATAGTAATAATAATAGGCAGTTGATCAGGACTAATCCTGCAAGTGGCAGTATTTTTTCCTCCTCTGGTTAAGTGGGGAGTTTGCAATCCAAACAGTTTTGGTGATTATAACAATATATTATATTTTGTGTCTCTCCATTGCATTTCCCAATATTTCCTCCCAGGAGAAGCTTCTGATCAGGCAGCTGCCAAAACATGCGCGGGGCGGACGGCGCCAAAGATGTTGCTGGTTAAAGAAGGTGAGGGCACTGAGTCTGCAGAGAAGAGTTTACGAAGGAGAACAGCAAAGGCTCGAAACCATCTTTGGTGAGAAAAAGAAAGAGGTCTCTAGTACTTTAAAAAAATGTTAAACCGACTTCCAAATTATAAGCCCTGTGCCTGTTATCCGTGAGTAGACTAGACCATACAATACGTAAGAAGAGAAACATTCTCTCCCACGTTTAATTTTATAGAATAATTAGTGAAGTCTTCCAGTTCTCTAAAGGCCTGCAAAAAAATTTCAGGGTGCTCTCCCAGCACCTCAGAGAAGGATTCATAATCCAAGCTGCCCCTTAAACTATGTCCAAAATCATGTCTAAGATAACTTAATAATTTACAACTTCTGTTCCAATGACAACAGTAAAAAATGGGATAAAAGTTGATTACTACTTAAAGTAGACCTTCTTGTAATGGGTGATTCATCAACTGAACTCTCCTGATTAGAAGGTTTTGAAAAAATATACACTCGAGCTCAAAATCACTGGTTCAACTAAATGTCCATTAATAACAACGTTAACATTTTAAACATTTGCAATCATTTAAACAACGATTAATAGCCCCAGATTAACAACTGAAAAGTGAGGTTTCGTTTCTTATAACTGAGGGAAACATAATGCTCCAATTCAGTGTCTGGAAATTTAGAAACTAAACAGGATTCTAGTTGCAAGATAGCAGATTGAACCCATACATTTAAGCTAACGTAATACACCATATTAACATGCTATAGAACAAAATCACATGATCTGATGAATTGATGCAAAAAAAGCATCTGACAAAATTCAACATCCATTCATGATAAAAAAAAAAACTCTCAGAAAACTAAGAATAAAGGGAACTTCAACTTGACAAAGAGTATCTACAAAAACCTACGACTAACATTACATTAATGGTGAAATACTGAACTGGGAACAAAGCATGGATGTCTACCTTTATAACTTTTGTTAGGTCTAGTACTGGAAATTCTAGCTAGTGCAACAGTCAAGAAAAGGCAGACACACTAGAAGTAAAGAAATAAAACTGCCCATATTTGTAGATGACATGATTGTCTCTAGAAAATACAAAAATCAATCATATTTCTACGTACTATCAGTGAACATGTGGAAACAAATTTAAAATACAACAGCATTTACAATCACTCAAAGAATTGAAATACTTAGGTGTAAATCTAACAAAACATATGTATGACTTATGTGCTGAAAACTACAAAATGCTAACAAAAGTATTGAAAGATCTAAATAAACTGATTCATGGACTGGAAAACATATTCATGGATTCAAAGGCTCAACATAGTACAGATACAGATTCTCCCCAAACTGATATACAGATTTACTGCAACTCATAAAAATCTCAGCAAAATTGTTTTATACATACAGACAAGATTATTCTAACAATTATATAAGGCAGCAAAGGAACTAGAATAGCTAAAACAATTTGCAAAAGAATAAAATGAGAAGAATCAGTCTACCCATTTCAAGAATTATTACACAACTACAGTAATCAAGACTGTGTGATACTGGCAGAGAGACAGACACACAGACCAATGAAACGGGATAGAGAACCTGAAATAGACCCAATGGATATGCCCACCTGGGTTTTCACGAAGGTGCAAAAGTAATTCAGTGGAGGACAAACAGCCTTTTCAACAAGGGTGCTACAGCAACTGACTATCCAGTCCCTCCTCCCCACAATGTCGACCAAAAATTAACTCAAAAGGGATCACAAATTTCAATGTAAGATGTTAAACTATAGAGATTTTAGAAAAAAACACAGGCGAAAATCTTTGGGATCTCAGACTAGACAAAGAGTTCTTTCACTGGCACCAAAAGTATAATGAATAAGAGGAAAAATTAATAAATTGGATGTCATCAAAATTTAAAACTTTTGCTCTGCAAAAGACTTTGTCAAGAGGATGAAAAGATAAGCTACGGATTGGGGGAAGTATCTGCAAAGCACATATCCAACAAAGGCCTAGCATCTAGAATATACAAAGAACTCTCAAAACTCAACAGTGAAAAACACGAATAATCCAATTAGGAAATGGGCAGACATTTTGCAAGGCGGGAAATCAGCCAGGAGGCCAAGGCAGGGATCCAAGCGCGAGAGAACAGTGGTCCAGATGAGGATGAGGGAGCGGGTGAGGCAGAAGGGAAGGAACCTGGGCTCTCTGCTGGACCTAAGACTGAAGGACTGGGCGACCGCGTGGCAACGTGGGAGGAGGGAGGTGTTATGGATTCTGGGAGCCACTGGATGGTTTCATTTCCTGAGCTGATGGAGACGGGCTTGGAGAACACAACATCGAGGCGTGCTTCAGGCAGGGCAAGCTGCAGGTGACTGTGAGATGAGTGGAAACGGGCAGGGCTTTACGGTGCTCTTCGTGCCCTGGGGTCAAGGTTATAAAGCAGGTCTCCCGCCCTTGCCCCCTCGCTCCCCAGTACCCCACACTGACGGGCTGTGTCATCTCCGAGCCCCCCAGGCTCACTCCTGCCCCCAGCCTTGTACACATCTCTGCCTGGAACGTGCCTCTCGAGACCTCAACTCTCAGCCCTCACTTCGTGGATTGGATGCTTCAGCCCTACTGACTTACGTTGGAGGTTTCTCGATCTTCACGCCTTCTCCTTGCCTGGAGAGCTCTGTTCGTCCTGTTCCCTTTGCCTGGGAAGGCTGTCTTCTCCCTCCAGTACCTTTGCCTGAATATTCTCGTGCATCCTTCAGCATCCGTTCGGCCAGGAATGCTTGTGTGACCTCTGGTTAAACACCCCCGTGTGGTCACCTGACACGCCCCCCCCCACATTGTCCTGTGGCCACCTGTTCACCCCACCCCATCCCCAGACTGCCCGGCACTGAAAGAAAGAGCTCCGTCCTATTCACTGCTGCCTCCACGCTGTCAGGCCTCTATCAGCACATACGGGACAATCACACGTGTCAATGTTTTCTCTGGGTAGTAGGACAATCAAAGAATTTTCTCTGTTGTTAGTTTGACTCTTACGGGTTTTCCATATTTAGCTTCATAAAAATGTATTTTGTAGTGGAGAGTAAATGTAACTCCTGAACGCTTCCACTTCCTCTCTCCCTCCAACGAGTGTCTGCAGTGGAGCACGAGGCTCTAGATGAGGGTCCTCCGCGCTCCGGTCTAACACTGCTGCTGGCGGTTCTCGCTGGAACCCTACAACATCTGACAGAAAAGGTCTTCAGTAAGCAACAAACGCTGGAGTGGAGACAAGACACCTTTATACAAAAGAAGGGTAACTCTGGCACAGGTAGATTTTACTACAGGAAATATTTCCAATCCTAGAAGATTATCTAGTTTTGGGTGGAGGAAGGAAAAGGAGTATTTAAATGACAAAGAACCATTTTCTGAATGCTCTCTTCTGTGGGCCACTTGGTTTGTTTTGTTTTTTTAAAAATAAATTTAATTTATTTATTTATTTTGGGCTGTGTTAGGTCTTCATTGCTGCGTGAGGGCTTTCTCTAGTCGTGGCGAGTGGGGGCTACTCTTCGTTGTGGTGCACGGGCTTCTCATTGCGGAGCACAGGTTCTAGGCGCACGGGGTTCAGTAGTTGTGGCACGCGGGCTCTAGAGCACAGACTCAGTAGTTGTGGCGCACGGGCTTAGTTGCTCCGCGGCATGTGGGATCTTCCCGGACCAGGGCTCAAACCCGTGTCCCCTGCATTGGCAGGTGGATTCTTAACCACTGCGCCACAAGGGAAGTCCGGCCACATGGTTCTGACAAGGATTTCATTCCAAGTATCCAAGAAAGAAGAGGGAAGGCACAAGGACACACACACACACACACACACACACACACACACACACACAGTGTAACTGAAGCCTCTTAGATTAACCCAGAGGAAGGCCATTTAGGTTCCTCATAAAGAAAACAGTCAGCCAAACCAGGGCTGTGTCACTTCAGCCACAGCAAGAAGGGAAGACTGTCCCTTTCACAGAAGATTGAAACCACGTTAGTGGCAGAGGGATGGTTGACTCTACAACCCCAGGCTGGCTGGTGGCTCCTGAGGATGCCCTCCCAGGCCCCCCGTCTCACCTGCTTCTTCCTTTCCTCACAAGTGCTTGCCGTCCTCCCTCCTTTCGAGTCAGGTCCTGAGTGACACCTCGTGAAACTACACTAAAGGAGTAACGGAGCCCAGAGATGATTCCTTTGTACGGGGGAGCAAAACACACTTCCATGTCTTTTCATAGGAAGACAGACAGGCAGTCCCCTTCTGCTCGCCATTTCTTCATTCCGTCATTTTTATTTTCTTACCTACCTAAAACCTCGTCATTCCCTTGAGTTTTTATTTATTTTATTTTATTTTATTTTATTTTTTTTGAGGTATGTGGGCCTCTCACTGTTGTGGCCTCTCCCGTTGCGGAGCACAGGCTCCGGACGCGCAGGCTCAACGGCCATGGCTCACGGGCCCAGCCGCTCCGCGGCATGTGGGATCTTCCCAGACAGGGGCACGAACCCGTGTCCCCTGCATCGGCAGGCGGACTCTCAACCACTGCGCCACCAGGGAAGCCCCCCTTGAGTTTTTAGAACAGTTGTTATTCAAAACAGAACCAGAAAAGAAGAAAACATGATTTCTAAGTTGTTTTAATTGCCTAAATGGCTCTAAAGCTATTGGGTTAATTTATAAAAGTAACATTGTAAGCACTTTATGAAGCCCTTCCTTACATTCCAGTCCTGTGTCCTGATAAACCCAATTTAGTTCTGCAAGCTTCAATAATGAAATATCAGAGAGGTAGCAGCTACTCCTAGAATATTCACCCACAGGTGTAATCCTTCAGGAACACGAAGATAAACTACTGGCAATAAAACCAATTTAAACTGTATGATGCCCAAGCTCGAGCATTTCAGAAGCAAGCGCTTGCGTCTGCAAAATGTAACCCTGACGATGACTGAATTATAACTTAAAAATATTAGGCTCATGAGACTTCTAAAAATAGAAGTATATTACACAGAGAACCCTCACAATTTTTCATCTTTGGCTCCAGGTACCTTTATAAAATGCAAAGTCTGATCCTGATGACAGTTCAGAGGAACACTCATAGCGCTTTCCCCATCACTGTCACTTAGAGTTCAGTGTACTGTTGCAAACAGTTTACAAAAATGAAATGCAGGGCTTCCCTGGTGGCACAGTGGTTGAGAGGCCACCTGCCGATGCAGAGGACACGGGTTCGTGCCCCGGTCCGGGAGGATTCCACATGCCGCGGAGCAGCTGGGCCCGTGAGCCATGGCCGCTGGGCCTGCGTGTCCGGAGCCTGTGCTCCGCAACGGGAGAGGCCACAACAGTGAGAGGCCCGCGTACCGCAAAAAAAAAAAAAAAATGAAATGCAGGCCTGTGTGGGAAAGCATTCACACAGCAGGCCCGAGGCTGCTGTCCTTAGAAAGGCCTGCTTACAATGTTGGCCCTTGGCTGGTGTCCGGGAACTTGGCTTGTACTAAACTCCCTAAACCAATGTGAAGTATCTCCTAACTTATAACGTGGTTTTGCTGTGTCCAGGCTGTCTGCATAAACAATGTGATTTATGGTGAACATCTGCTTTCTTTCTGGGAGGCGGGAATTTTAGTGGGCGTGCTAGGCAGACAGTGCCTACCTGACCATCCCCACAATAAAACCCTAAACTCAGACCCAAATGGGCTTCTCTGGGCAGAAAGCTCTGCAGACAGTCAGCTGTAGTTTTCGCCGTTCGGGAGGGTGTAGCTCGGATATCTTTCACACGGACGGCACAGGAAAACTGCACAACCCTGGCTGTGTCACTGTAAACACCCCAGATGTAAGTGTGGCCACATGCTGATCCTGTGAGCCCTTCTAGTAAATCACCAAACTGCCCCTCCAAAAGACTTAAAACAAAATATTAGCTCTTACTGGATGAATATTTTGTGTTTGTTAAATTTTCTAAAGGGAAAAATAGACTTCCATCATTAAATCCAGCTGACATAATAACCTGATGCTGCTAACGTAACGGGTTTTTCATTATGGAGACACAACTGTAACTTTTTTGTTTTTTGCCATTTAGTTGTTTGTTGCAACTTAGTTTATGGAAAAAGAAGAGTTTGGTAACCACAAGGACATGGCTGTCAAACTATAGATTTAGACAGAACCCAAATAATAAATCTGCTCTCTGCCAGAGGCAACAAAATAAAGAAAAGCAGACAGCTGGAATATGGGCCTCCACCAAGGAGACTAAGACTTTATTTCTCTAATTCAATCTTAAGAAAAATATAACTTAATAAGACTCATCTCCACTACTTTAAAAATATATACTTTACATTTCTCCACAGAAGATATACAGACTGCCAACAAACACATGAAAGAATGCTCAACATCATTAATCATTAGAGAAATGCAAATCAAAACTACAATGAGATATCATCTCACACCAGTCAGAATGGCCATCATCAAGAAATCTAGAAACAATAAATGCTGGAGAGGGTGTGGAGAAAAGGGAACACTCCTGCACTGCTGGTAGGAATGTGAATTGGTACAGTCACTATGGAGGACAGTGTGGAGGTTCCTTAAAAAACTAAAAATAGAACTACCATATGACCCAGCAATCCCACTACTAGGCATATACCCTGAGAAATCCATAATTCAAAAAGAGACATGTACCAAAATGTTCATTGCAGCTCTATTCACAATAGCCCGGAGATGGAAACAACCTAAGTGTCCATCATCGGATGAATGGATAAAGAAGATGTGGCACATATATACAATGGAATATTACTCAGCCATAAAAAGAAACGAAACTGAGCTATTTGTAATGAGGTGGATAGACCTAGAGTCTGTCATACAGAGTGAATTAACTCAGAAAGAGAAAGACAAATACCGTATGCTAACACATATATATGGAATTTAAGAAAAAAAAAATGTCATGAAGAACCTAGGGGTAAAACAGGAATAAAGACACAGATCTACTTGAGAATGGACTTGAGGATATGGGGAGGGGGAAGGGTAAGCTGTGACAAAGCGAAAGAGAGGCATGGACATATATACAGTACCAAACGTAAGGTAGATAGATAGTGGGAAGCAGCCGCAGAGCACAGGGAGATCAGCTCGGTGCTTTGTGACCGCCTGGAGGGGTGGGATAGGGAGGGTGGGAGGGAGGGAGACGCAAGAGGGAAGGGATGTGGGAACAGATGTATATGTATAACTGATTCACTTTGTTATAAAGCAGAAACTAATTTAAAAAAATTAGAAAAAAATTAAAAAATTAAAAAAAATAAAATATATAGTTTAGGGCTTCCCTGGTGGCGCAATGGTTGAGAGTCCGCCTCCTGATGCAGGGGACGGGGGTTCGTGCCCCGGTCCAGGAAGATCCCACATGCCGCAGAGCGGCTGGGCCCGTGAGCCATGGCCACCGAGCCCGCGCGTCTGGAGCCTGTGCTCCACAACGGGAGAGGCCACAACAGTGAGAGGTCCGCATACCGCAAAAAAAAAAAAAAAAAAAAAAAAAAAATATATATATATATATATATATATATATATATATATACTTTAAAAGATATTGGGAACAAATTATCACTAATTTTTATTACCGAAACACTGGACATAATAAACATGAAAATTCAGGTGTTCAAAATAAGGACATAAGATTTTAATTTTCTTCTCCAATAGTGAAAAGAAAAAAAACTATAGACCTGTACAAAAGAGATAAGCAACAAGGATACATTGTACAGCACAGAGAAATACAGCCATTATTTTGTAATAACTTTAAATGGAGTATAATCCATAAAAATATTGAATCACTATGCTGTACATCTGAAACTAATATAATACTGTAAATCAAGTACACTTCAATTTAAAAAAAAACACAGAGCTGCCTGATAACTCTGAAAGAAGAAAACTCTGTTTTCACCACTTTAGAAATACACAGAACTGGGACTTCCCTGGTGGCGTAGTGGTTAAGAATCCGCCTGCCAACGCAGGGGACATGGGTTCGAGCCCTGGTCCGGGAAGATCTCACATGCCGCGGAGCAACTAAGCCTGTGTGCCACAACTACCGAGCCTACGCTCTAAAGCCCACGAGCCACGACTACTGAAGCCCACGTGCCACAACTACTGAAGCCCGCCTGCCTAGAGCCCATGCTCCACAGCAAGAGAAGCCACTGCAATGAGAAGCCCGTGCACCACAAAGGAGAGTAGCTCCCGCTTGCCACAACTAGAGAAAGCCCGCGCGCAGCAATGAAAACCCAACGCAGCCAAATATAAATAAATAAAATAAAAAAATTTATTAAAAAAATTTTTTATTAAAAAAGAATACACAGAACTGAACCAAAGCTGATCCCAAATAAACATGCACCAGCTTGGAAGACCTTCCTTTTTTAACCACTCTGATGTTACAAACTGTAGAGAGGGCCTGCAACTGGCTTATCCAAATATTTCATTATATTTCTAGAGAAATATGGAAAATGGCCCCAGAGCCATGCTGGGAGATTACACAGAATATGTATGTAGATTACACAGTAGGTCTGATCTTCATCCATCCCACTCGGTAACTATGGACATCCAACTTCATCCTCCAAATGGAGGCTGTGAATCTAAGAAACAAAAAAAGCCCCCTGGGAAGAGAGCAAAGAAATAGACTATGCTTTATGGAAGGGACTTTGAGCCTCTTTCCTTTCAAAAAGAGCAGCTTTCAAGAGCAGGGACCATGGGAGAAACCAGCCATTCTTTCAGACACTTTCTACTTTCAACAGCATTTCTCCCAGGACAAGGGTGACACCACAACTGCACAGGGATTCCTGGGGGTGGGACTGCAGCACAGCAAGGCCACTCCCAGGTCATCCCTGAGGCTACAAATGATGCATTTGTCTCCAGTGAAACCGTTCAAATCCTATTTCTGGACTTGACCGACCAAGGCCGAGTCTGGCCTGTCAGGGAGGCCTGTTCACAGTGGTTAAGTGCCCACCTTGGGTGTCTGCTGTAGGAGGATGTGGCCATCCTCCCAGTTGAGCTGAGATGAAATGTAGGAAATATCAAGAAAAGACTTTCTATAGAACAGTCACCATTTAATTGAAGATGTAAATTCACAGACTAGCCTCTCATGGAAAATGAGATTCTGAGAATTTTCTCACAGACGTATCCCAGAAAGGCAGACCCTGGCCTACGACTCTTTTTTTCTTTGATGATAATGGATGCTGAGAAAGTATAAAATGCCATCGTGCACGGCCTCTTGCTGACAGCAAGGACTTTGCCTTTTGCTATTTCTTCCTTCCCAGCGCCTAGCACAGGGCTTCAAACATAAAAGGCGCTCAATAAATGCTTCTGGATGAATGAAATGGGTACGTTAAAGAGATGAGGTAGTACAACAAGTCAAATGATCAGACTAAACCACAACGCACTTTTCCTCCCACAGTCTCCAGACGGACAAGGATGGAAGATGCTGAGAGCAGCTGGCGTGGAACCAACGCGACAACCCCATTTTTAAAAAACAGCAAAAGAAAACACAAAAAAGCAAACAAGCGAGGCACGTAGTGTGTAATTTGCAAGTACAGTTACGGAGTGTGATAGAGTTTGAAGTTCAGGATGTGCAGTTGCCGTAGTGTTGGATAAAATCACTAGAGTACTTTCCCCTTCATTTAACGCAAGGAAAAAAGGTTTTACAAGGAAACAAGAAAACATTCAATTTGCTTTACATGTTTAATTCAATTATACAAATAAAGGTATGCAGAAAAATTTAGTGAAGTAGAATATTTACTTTCAATATTTTTACCCAATTTCTATACTCACTGATATTTGTATATCAAATATACCAATATAATAAAATATTTCTTTAAGCATATGTGTATATATATATATATATATATATTTTTTTTTCTCTTTGCGGTACACGGGCCTCTCACTCTTGTGGCCTCTCCCGTTGCGGAGGACAGGCTCCGGACGCGCAGGCTCAGCAGCCATGGCTCACGGGCCCAGCCGCTCTGCGGCATGTGGGATCTTCCCAGACCGGGGCACGAACCTGTGTCCCCTGCATCGGCAGGCGGACTCCCAACCACCGCGCCACCAGGGAAGCCCCTTAAGCATATTTTGATAAATGAGTTAAATATGGCTTTAATGTATGCTTAAGGGGCTGTGTTTCAATATTAAGGTTTACATTTTTTCCTTCCCAAAAATAACAAAATGCCCACATGTCCATCTTATTCCTGCTACAACAATCAATTTTTGTGCAAGTTACTGACCACACACAAGTTATTAGACACTATTCTTTCTAATAAGAGCTCTGCTTTTACTTCTGTTGAAGAAATCTGTGAACCTCAACAGAAGTGTTGGAACAACTGTGCCTCATCACTCTCCACTGAGACAGGAACGCATCATTAAGAATTAGAAGGAGGTCGTAAAGCCTACTAGAGTTTCCTTAACTAAACGTGCCATCAAATCATTTAGAAAATAAATACTTGGAATATCCTCTGACAATGCACAACAGAAATTCTTTAAGAATATAAGTTAAATCCTTTTTCAGTCTACTGAGGTGTAGGGACCTATAGATCAGAAATTGGCCCTTCAGGACATGAACAGATATCTGTACACCAATGTTAATAGCAGGATTATTCACATTAGCCAAAAGAGTGAAATCAGATGTCCACTGACAGATGAATGGATAAGCAAAATGTGGTCGTATTATACATACAACGGGCTATTATTCAGTCTTATAAAGGACGGAAATTCTGACACCTGCTGCAACATGGACGAACCTTGAAGACATTATGCTCGGTGAAATGAGCCAGACATAAAAAGACAGACACTGCATGCTTCCACTTACCTGTTTCATCATGCAATTATTTAAATATCCTGCTAAACTGCTAATAAAATGATATCTTAAAAGCCGTCCTGATCTCTACCCAAACTCAGATGAAAACTAAAAACAAACCCAACTGTTCCTTGCAAAGAACTTTAAGTCAACCAAGCTGAGGTCTTGCCACTGTAACCGAGGTCCCTGAATCAGTGCCACATTAAGGGCCAGGGTGCAGGGCGCTCCTATGGCTTCACAAAGTCCATTAACTGCCAAGATGCTCTTCCCAGTGGGAGCTGACAGCAGCTGAATCATCAGAAGCCTCTTCCCTAGAAATACCTGACAGTGATTTTCCAAAAACATCTTCTGAGAGCTCACCAGTACCTCAAAGGAGAATCTCCTGGTACTTTTACACCCAAAATATAACAGATGCAAAAAGACACTCAGAGTCTTACTCGCTAAAAAAAATATATGTTAGCCAACAGATGAAGGTTCTAGATGATGCAACAATAAAAGCACTGTTTTGCCAAGAGTCTGTTCATCACTTGTTGGGTTTTTTGAGGCTTTATATAACATGTTTTAAGGTACATGTTTACATAACGTGTTTTGGTTATATAACATGTTGAGGGAGAGAAGAAAAATCTTTTAATTATGGTCCAGGCCTGGTCATTTGGGTTCAGAAGGCACTTACATATTTAGAAGAAACAACAGTGTATTCTAGGCACTTTCAACTCACATTAAGAATAATAATTTAGGGGCTTCCCTGGTGGCGCAGTGGTTGGGAGTCTGCCTGCTGATGCAGGGGACACGGGTTCATGCTCCAGTCCGGGAAGATCCCACATGCCGCGGAGCGGCTGGGTGCATGAGCCATGGCCGCTGAGCCTGCGCGTCCGGAGCCTGTGCTCCGCAACGGGAGAGGCCACAACAGTGAGAGGCCTGCGTACCGCCAAAAAAAAAAAAAGAATAATAATTTAAAATTCCTTGGAAAAAGAGATCACTGATATGGAAAATAAATTTTGACCTGTAAATATTCTCAGAAGTGAAGGAAAGAGCAAAACTTACATAAAAGGCAAACAGGACAAGACGGCCACCACCGGGCCCCGAGAGACTGGGGTGTGTTTGGGGGGCACCGTGGTGATGGAGGAGGGACGGGGAGAGCAGCTAAGGTTCTTGGCTCAGTTTCCACCCTGTCCCAAGCACCTTATTACAAAATCCTATGTATGATGTAACACATCGTTCACCCGGACTCTGTGAGGTTGAAAGCCTTTAGATTCCAGAGCTGGAAGGAGACCACTATAGGCTTGTTAAATGTTTAAAATAAATAGTGCATCTGGAGTATATTTCAGCCAAACCACAATCAACACTAATCATTAAACTCAGAAGAGGCAACTTGCCCATTTCACTATAACTGGAATTTTCCTCAAGGAAGGCAAATTTGAATTCCAATGATTCTGGCACCTTTTTCTAATGCTTAATAAATATTAAAGAGTAAATTGAACACCCCGTGTGTGAATAATAAAGCTATGTTCTCACAAATTCCAATGTCAAATATCAAACCAACCATGACTCTGAACCCAGGATTCAAAACAAACTAGAAACTGTGACCTTTTCAATATATCCCCAAAACTTGTTGCTGTTAGTTTTTCTTAAATAAATATTAATAAAGTATTTTGTGAAATACATGAAAGTTTACATGTGTAAACATACTTTTATGTAAATGGTTTACTTTACTTTTATCAACATAATGCACGCACATAATTTCCAAACTGAACGGCAACACAGGCTCACAATTAAAATGGCAGACCTCTGCCCTCCCTGCCCTCCCAATTCTTGAGTCCCAGGAACCAAAGCCAATCACTTTCAACCCTTTTAGCTGTTTTATGGGGTTTTTGTAGTATTTACATTCATATTTTAACAAATATTCTTCAACTGCACCTTCTGACCCATTTTTACTGTCTCTGGGCTTCCTACTGTAGAAAGTGAGGATTTAGCTCTCTTGCCTTCTACACACACTTCCCAGCAACCCCACCAAATCCTCTCAATTTAACTACATCAGTTTTTGGTTGCAATAACACTCAGCATTTGCATTACACTATTATGTCTGTTTAAGTACTGTTCAAAGCTGAGCCCCATCATAACAGACTACTGCAAGCAACTGTATGCCAATAAAATGGATAACCTGGAAGAAATGGACAAATTCTTGGAAAGGTACAACTTTCCAAGATTGAACCAGGAAGAATTAGAAAATATAAACAGACCAATCACAGGTAATGAAATTGAAACTGTAATTAGAAATCTTCCAACAAACAGAAGTCCAGGACTAGATGGCTTCCCAGGTGAACTGTATCAAACATTTAGAGAAGAGCTAACACCCAACCTTTTCAAACTCTTCCAAAAAACTGCAGAGGGAGGAACATTCCCAAACTTGTTCTACAAGGCCACCATCACCCGATACCAAAACCAGACACAGATATCACACAAAAAAATTACAGACTAATATCACTGATGAACACAGATGCAAAAATCCTCAACCAAATACTAGGAAACAGAACCCAACAACACATTAAAAAGATCATACACCATGATCAAGTGGGATTTATCCCCGGGATGCAAGGATTCTTCAATATATGCAAAACAATCAATGTGACACACCATATTAACAAATTGAAGAATAAAAACCATATGATCATCTCAATAGATGCAGAAAAAGCTTTTGACAAAATTCAACACCCATTTATGATAAAAATTCTCCAGAAAGTAGGCATAGAAGGAACTTACCTCAACATAATAAAAGCCATATATGACAAACCCACAACAAATATCATTCTCAATGGTGAAAAACTGAAAGCACTTCCTCTAAGATCAGGAACAAGACAAGGATGTTCACTCTTGCCACTATTATTCAACATAGTATTGGAAGTTCTAGACACAGCAATCAGAGAAGAAAAAGAAATAAAAGGAATACAAATTGGAAAAGAAGAAGTAAAACTGTCACTGTTTGCTGATGACATGATATTATACATAGAAAATCTAAAGATGCCACCAGAAAAGTACTAGAACTAATCAATGAATTTGGTAAGGTTGCAGGATAAAAATTAATGCACAGAAATCTCTTGCATTCCTATACACTAAAAATGAAAGATCGGAAAGAGAAATTAAGGAAACAATCCCATTTACCATTGCAACAAAAAGAATAAAACACCTAGGAATAAACCTACCTAAGGAGGCAAAAGACCTGTACTCAGAAACTATAAAACACTGATGAAAGAAATCAAAGATGACACAAACAGATGGTGAGATATACCATGTTCCTAGTTGGAAAAATCAATATTGTGAAAATGACTATACTACCCAAAGCAATCTACAGATTCAACGCAATCCCTATCAAATTACCAATGGCATTTTTCACAGAACTAGAACAAGAAATTTTACAATTTGTATGGAAGCACAAAAGTCCCCAAATAGCCAAAGCAATCTTAAGAAAAACAAAGCTGGAGGAATCAGGCTCCCTGACTTCAGACTATACTACAAAGCTACAGTAATCAAGACAGACAGTATGGTACTAGCGCAGAAACAGAAATATAGATCAGGGGAACTGGATAGAAAGCCCAGAGATAAACCCATGCACATATGGTCACCTTATCTTTGACAAAGGAGGCAAGAATATACAATGGAAAAAGAACAGTCTCTTCAATAAGTGGTGCTGGGAAAACTACACAGCTACATGTAAAAGAATGAAATTAGAACATTACCTAACACCATACACAAAAATAAGCCCAAAATGGATTAAAGACCTAAATGTAAGGCCAGACACTATAAAACCTTTAGAGGAAAACATAGGCAGAACACTCTATGACATAAATCACAGCCAAGATCCTTTTTGACCCACCTGCTAGAGTAATGGAAATAAAAACAAAAATAAGCAAATGGGACCTAACGAAATTACAAGCTTTTGCACAGGAAAGGAAACCATAATCAAGACTAAAAGACAACCCTCAGAATGGGAGAAAATATTTTTAAATGAAGCAACTCACAAAGGATTAATCTCCAAAATATACAAGCAGCTCATGCAGCTCAATATCAAAATAACAACCCAATCCAAAAGTGGGCAGAAGACCTAAATAGACATTTCTCCAAAGAAAACATACAGATGGCCAAAAAACACATGAAAAGATGCTCAGCATCACTAATCATTAGAGAAATGCAAACCAAAACCACAGTGAGGTATCACCTCACACCGGTCAGAATGGCCATCAAAAAATCTACAAACAATAAATCCTGGGAAAGGTGTGGAGAAAAGGGAATCCTCCTGCACTGTTGGGGGGAATGTAAATTGAGACAGCCACTGTGGAGAACAGTATGGAAGTTCCTTAATAAACTAAAAGTAGAACTACCATACAACCCAGCAATCCCACTCCTGGGCATATACCCTGAGAAAACCATAATTCAAAAAGAGTACCACAAACATTGTACCACAATGTTCATTGCAGCACTATTTACAATAGCCAGGATATGGAAGCAACCTAAATGTCCATCAACAGATGAATGGATAAAGAAGATGTGGCACATATATACAGTGGAATATTACTCAGCCATAAAAAGGAACGAAACTGAGTTATTTGTAGTGAGGTCGATGGACCTAGAGTCTGTCATACAGAGTGAAGTAAGTCAGAAAGAGAAAAACAAATACCGTATGCTAACACATATATATGGAATCTAAAAAAGCGGTACTGATGAAACTAGTGGCAGGGCAGGAATAAAGATGCAGATGTAGAGAACAGACTTGAAGACACAGTGGGGGAAAGGGAAGCTGGGACGAACTGAGAGAGTAGCACTGACATATATACACTACTCAATGTAAAATGGATAGCTAGTGGGAAGCTGCCGCATAGCACAGGGAGATCAGCTCGGTGCTTTGTGACCACCTAGAGGGGTGGGATAGGGAGCGTTGGAGGGAGACGCAAGAGGGAGGGGATATGGAGTATATGTATACGTATAGTTGATTCAATTTGTTACACAGCAGAAACTAACACAATATTGTAAAGCAATTATACTCCAATAAAGATGTGGGGAAAAAAGCTGAGCCCCATGATGTACTATAATTATATTTCTTTTCTTGTGCAACCTTTTGTTTTTCCTGTTAATAATTACCTCAATTTTCCATTTGATTGATTTTTTTCAGGTCTCTAACACTCATTCCCCCCATACTCCAGTACAGAACCAGAAGTCTCATCTCATCAAAGGTAAACACACTAGGTGATCTCTCTGATTTGCTGCTGTTTCTTTCTCTCCTGCCTCTCCATCCCCGTCTGATCTGGAAAGGCTGTTCTCCAGGCCTCACGCAGGTGCTATGTAGGTGTCACCTGGAACATGCCTTCTCCTCCCACCACGGAACTTCCTTCCCTTTCCCCTGCTCCCCGCACAGTGTTTGGCGTGTTCCTATTCACTTCCTCCAGGGACTAACCAAGAAAGAGTCATGGGAGGCCAATTTTTGAGACCTTTCATGTCTGTCTGAAAATAGCCTTATTCTACTCTTGTATTTGGCTGACAATCCAGCCAGTTCCAGGATTCCAGACTGGAGGCTATTTTCCCTCAAATTTGGGGGTAGAGCTCTATTTCCTCTACATTGCACTACTGCAGTTGAGAAGTCAGATTCCTGAACCTTTGTATGTGACCTACTTTTTCTCTCTGTTAAAACTTGTAGCAAAAATGTCTGTTATTCACAGACTTTATATGTTTTGGAACTGGTCCTTTGTTATATATTGCACTTAATGTACCCCTTCTCTGTGGAAATTTATGTCCTTCAATTTTGAAAGAGTATTCCATATCATTCTCCTTTAGTTTTGTTTTCTGCATTTTTGTTTTCTTTCTAAACCTCTTACTAATCAGATTTTGGGCTTCCTAAAAGGAGCCTCTCATTTCCTCCTCTTTTCTCTCGTGTTTTCTGTCATCAGCATTCCAACTCTTCACTGAATTTTTAATTTCTGCTATCAATTTCCAAGCCCTCTCTCACAGATGCAATATCTTATCTAACCTCTCAAAGAATACCAATTATAGTTTGTTGACCTTTTTCTCCTCTCTGCATTTCTCTCTGTTTCCCCTGACTGTGTATTTGTTTTGGTCCCATTCGTTCGTATTAGAGATGACCCTCAATGCGTGGTGACCCTTGGCTGTGCCTGTGGGACCCAAAAAAAGGTGAACTTATGTCTTATCTCCTCAACTGGTCAGTTTCCCAGAGAAGAACCTTCTAGTCCTCTAATCCAGGGATGGAGGGATACAAGCCTGGTTGTCAGAGCTCTGGGTGCCCAGAAGGGAGGTGGCGGCGACTTTCTGCGTGTAGACGTTTACATAACACTCCTATTTTCTCCAAAGCGTCTCACCTGCACTCTCACCTGTATTTGCTGTTTCCAAGTCCAGCACGTCTCTGCTCTAATTTCTCCAGACAATATACCTACCAGGGGTGTCTGTCCAGCAGCCTGATGAGAGAGGGAGTCCGACTACTCCTTACCTGGGCTCCCACTGACCCCAGAGCCGACCTCTCCCTCACCTGCCCTCTGTACAGCTTGGAGTGCCAATTGCAGAGCCTCTGGGCCCCAACCACAGTCACTCTCCCCAGGCTGCTTCCCTCCCTGTGGGCACCTGGCTCTCAGCCTCCTCCCCTCTGCCAATTCGACTCCCACCCATCCAAACTTCCCTGTCAAGCCTCCGAACTTTTGCCGACACTCCTCATCCACCAAGCCTCATTTCGCAAGTTCCTTGTCCGAGTGGATTTATGCCTTTCTTATTTGCTGCCTAATCTGGGTAATCTTAGGTAGCAGAGATAAACAAGCGTGTTCAAACTGCCATGTAGAGCCTTCAGTCCAAAAATCTTTTTATCATGAAAAAAAACCTCAGGTTAGAAGGCTTGGTTAGAGAACTCTCTAGAGTGACACCCTCATTGGTTAGTGAGGGTATGACCAAACGGTCATACATTGGCAAAAGTATTAGGTTCGATTTTTGAGTCTATAAATCATAATTTATAGAGGATATGGAGAGAATTTACATGGGAAAAAAACAGTAATTAGAGAAGTTGGAAGCTGGCTTAAGAGAAAGAGCTAAACAAACAGATTATACCACAAAGAGAAGGATGGTGTGGGATTTAGCAATGGCCATCAGGCAGGTGGAGGATTATTATAGACACAAGATGCTTGGCCCCATTTCTCTGTTTCCATTTGAAACAGAGTAAGAAAATGCACTTAAGACATAGCATAAGGAAAATTCACTGACAGTGAAGTATATTAAACATTACCAGGGGAGGGTGTGGAATTTTATTTTCTGGAATTATATTAAAAGCGAGAATAGTCCACTTCTTAGAGGTAAAATCCTGCAGTAGATGACCTCTTAAATTTCTTCCAGCTGCATGTTTCTTTTCTTTCCAATAGACCTGCATGCAGAAAATAATCACTGCTATTTCAAGCTTTTTTTTTTTTTTGCTAATAGAAACATTCTTCTGGGAATAAGAAAGATTATTTTTAAAGCAAGTTCAGTTCAATTTCAAGATTCATACTTGCAAGTTCCAATAACTTTTTAGCGAAATTAGACTGACTTTCTACACATTAAAAGCATGACTACAGGCTTCCCTGCTGGCACAGTGGTTGAGAATCTGCCTGCCGATGCAGGGGACACGGGTTCGTGCCCCGGTCCGGGAAGATCCCACATGGCACGGAGCGGCTAGGCCTGTGAGCCATGGCCGCTGAGCCTGCGCGTCCGGAGCCTGTGCTCCAGAACGGGAGAGGCCACAACAGTGAGAGGCCCACGTACCACAAAAAAAAAAAAAAAAAAAAAGCATGACTACATTCAAAATGTGGGTGATCACTTCAATACTGAGACAAAAATCATCATTGCTAAAGTTTTAGACTCTGCTTTGCAATAAGATGCACATTTACAAAGTATTACTTTCCATGTGTAAAAAGACTCATGAAGACAGAGTCGAACTACAGCTAAGCAGAATGCTTATTATAAGACTTTTCCTTTCCCATTCACCTTCGATAACACACTGACCAAGGGCAGGACGGTGGCTCCTAAGGGGCTACCGGGAGGGACAGAGGCAGAGGGGGACGCAGGTACGATGGACGGAAACCACATCGCAAGGTCAGGTTAAGGCTCAACCACATGGCCCTGCCTCCATCACGTGCTTGATTTTCATGTTGTTGCTAAAGAAACATAGGTGTGTGTCTATTTGTTTTTAGTACAGAAATTTGAGCCTGACCTCATACCACGCACAAGAGTCAATTCCAGGCAGAAGAACTAAATGTGAGACACAAAGGTTTAGAAAAAAAAATACAACCACACCTTCTTGACCTCTGATTAGGAAAAGATTTATTATATAAAACAGAAAAAGCACTATCCACAAATATTGATTAGACCACAATAAAGATAATTGTTTATTAAAAGATACCCCAAAGGAAGTAAAAAGGCAAGTCACAGAGTGGCAAAAGCTGTTTGTAACACATAGAACTGACAGATAATGTGAACCCAAAACACATTTTTAAAAAACCCTACAAATCAAAAAGAAAAAGATAACCCAACAGTGAAGAAGAAATCCAAATGGCCACACATGAAAAAATGAGTTCAACTCAGCCATCAGCAAAATATAAAGAAAAACTACAAAGAGATGCCACTCTATACCTATCAGAATAACAGATTTTAGAATCTGACAATATGCTGCATTAATGGGCAAAACCCCTTCAGAACTGTTGGCAGCATCTCGTAAAGCTGAAGACAGGCATACTCCATGACCAGCAATTCCACGCCCCAGTATCCACCTGGGAGAACCCCGTGGACACATGTATCAGGATACCCGTACGAGAATGCTCCCAGCAGCATCACAACAGTGTAAAACTGGAGACTAGTCAAATGTCCACGAAGAGCAGCCTGGCTAAAGAAACTGTCATATATTCACATAATGGAATATTTTGCAGCAGTGAGGATGAATGCACTACAGCTCCAGGTAACCATGGGAATAAACCCCACACAAAGGAAGGCAAGCAAAGGAAGCCCAAAGGATGACTCCATTTAAACGTGATCCTAAATCATGATTCATCTTAAATCAGTTCCCAGAAAGTCACTAGGAATCCATACTTAGGTAAACCTATAAAGAAATCCAAGGAAGTCATAACCTTACAAATCTGGCCAGTGGTTACTTTAGGGTGACAGAGGCACTGTGACTGGAGAAGGACACGGCAGAGCTTCTGCGGGGCTGGGCTGCCCTGCGTCTTGATCTGGGCAGTGGTTCACAGGTATTCACTTTAAGTAACTCTTTGAGCTGTACGTGTACGATTTACTTCTCTTTATTAGTTTTTATTTAAAAATCTAAGTAGTTAAAGAAAACAAATACAGCAGTACATAAAGTAGATACTGAGTCCTTACCCCACACTGACAAAGTAACTACTGTTAACAATTTGGTGTGTTTCTTTCCAGATGTGCCTGCATGCTTTTTCTATAACTTAAAAAAAAAAACAACAAACTAAGAAGGGATCCAAAATGGAATCATACAACACCAACTCACTGCAGAAAGGCTACAAGGAGATGTCACTGTAAACTCCTTCTCATCTGAGTGAATCCAAATGCCAGTGAGGCTGCTGAGACTCATAAGCAGTTACAGCAAGGTCCCAGGATACAAGGTTAACATACAAACGTCAGTCACTTTTCTGTATACAAGCAATGTACAGATGGAAACTAAAAACAGTATCCTTTACACTAGTGCCCCCGAATGTGAAACAAACACTGTGGTATAAATATAACAAAAATGTAAAAGATCTATGTGAGGCAAACTGCAAAACTGTGATTAAGGAAATCAAAAAAGAACTAAATTAATGGAGAGATTTTCCATGTTCAAGGATAGGAAGACTCAATCTTGTCAAGATGTCAGTTCTTGCCATCCTGATCTATGAAGTCAATGTAATCCCAGTCAAAATCCCAGCAAGTTATTTTTCAGATATTGAGAAACTGATTCTAAAGTTTATATGGAGAGACAGAAGACCCAGAATAGCCAATGCAAAATTGAAGGAGAAAAACAAAGTTGAAAGACTGATACTACACAACTTCAAGACTTACTATAAAGCTACAGTAATCAAGACTGTGGTATTGATGAAAGAATAGACAGACAAATCAATGAAACAAAACAGATAGCACAGAAATGGACCCACATAAACACAGTCAACTGATCTTAGACAAAGGAGCAAAGGCAATACAGTGGAGCAAAGACAGTCTTTTGACAAATAATGCTGGAACAACTGGACATCCACGTGCAAAAAAATGAATCTAGACACACCTTTCACAAAAATTAAATCAAAATGGATCACAGACCTAAGTGTAAAATGCAAAACTATAAAGCTCCTAGAAGATGACATAGGGGAAAACACAGATGACCTTGGATGTAGCAATGAGTTTTTTAGCTACAAAACCAAAGGCACAATCCATAAAAGAAAAAGTTGATGAGCTGGGCTACATTAAAATTAAAAACTTCGGCTCTGCTAAAGACAATGTCAAAAGAATGAGAAGATAAGCCACAGGCTGGGGAAAAATTTGCAAATACACATCTGATAATAGACTGTCACCCAAAATATACGAAGAACCCTTAAAACTCAACAAGAAGAAAACAAAAAACCTGATTAAAAAACAGGCCAACAATCTTAACAGATGCCTCAACAAAGAAGATATACAGATGGCAGATAAGCACATGAAAAGATACTCAACATCATATGTCATCAGGGAAGTGTAAATTAAAACAACAATGATACCACTATACACCCATTAGAACAGCCAAAATCCCAAATGCTGACAACACCAAATGCTGGCAAGGATGTGGAGCAACAGGAACTCTCATTCACTGCTGGTGGGAATGCAAGATGGTGCAGCCCCACTTTGGAAGACAGTTTGGCTGTTTCTTATAAAACTAAACATACTCTTAGTATAGAATCCAGCTGTCATACTCCTTGGCATTTACCCAAAGGAGTTGAAAATGTATGTCTACATAAAAACCTGCACATGGATTTTATAGATACTTTATTCATAACTGTAAAACTTGGAAGCAAGCAAGATGTCCTTCAGTAGGTGAATAAATAAACTGTGGTACATCTGGACAATGGAATATTATTCACTGTTAAAAACAAACGAGCTCTGAAGCCATGAAAGACAGGAGAAAACTTGAGTGCATGTTACTAAGTGAAAGAAGCCAATCTGAAAAGGTTACACACACTGTAGTATAAGTCCAACTACATGAAATCCTGCAAAAAAAAAAAAAAGAAAAACCGAAAAACTATGGAGACAATTAAATATCAGTGGTTGCAAGGGATGGGGGCGGGGAACAGATGCTGAGATGGAGCACAGAGGATTTTTAGGGCAGTGAAAATACACTGTATGATAATATAAAGATGGAAATGGGTCATTATATCAATACATTTGTTCAAATCCACAGAATATACAACACCAAGGGTGCTTATGATGTGTCAATGTAGGTTCATCAACTATACCATGTGTACCACTCTGGTGGGGATGTTGACAATGGGCGAGGCTATGCATACATGGGAACAGAGGGTATATGAGAAATTTCTGCACCTTTAAAAGAAGTTTTAAAAATGTAATTATTTTATTCTCAGAGAGCTGATAAAATACTGCATCCATAAGATAAGTACAGGATGTTATGAAAAAATCAATCACAGAACAAAAAAGGAAGACACACACAAAAATCTTTTTAATCAATAAAAGATTGGAAGATAAAGCAGAGAAAACCATCCAGAATATAGAAAAAGAAAATACAGGCATCTAAAAGATGATTTCCAGCTTGTCTAACTGTCCATCATCTAACAGAAGTTCTAGAAAGAGTGAACAGAGAAAGTTAGTAGGAGAAATTGGAAAATTAATGAAATAAAACACACAGACACACACACACACCGACACTCACACAGAGACACACACTCCTGAACACAATATGGAGAAATTTCAGGACCCCAAAGTAAAGAAAATATTCTAAAGGTCTCCAAAGAGAAAGCACAGGTCACCTGCAAAGCAAAGACAACTAGATCATTATCAGGCTTATCAGCAGCACCGGACACCAAAGTGGAGCAGCATCTCAAAGCTCTGAGGGAAAAGCAATGTATCAACTTATCAAATAAACCGTAGCAATATGGGCAACTGGAAGGTCCATGGACATGACAGAAGGGGACAGGGAGAAGGGAGAGAGGTGCCGGGACCTCAGCCTACAAGTCAGGGACCAGGTGACTCCACCTGGAGAGATGAAACAAGATACACAATAAAACTATGTTACTTAAATTACTGAAATAGGGGAACTAAAGATTGTGATACAACTACACTGGGTAAAGGGGGAAGGAGAGATGGGAAAGTATGGCAGGAAACCAGCAGACACTGTCCAAGCTGGTGGATGGAGAAATAACAGCGTGAGTGCAGGGCTCAGATATATGGCAAGAGCCACCAGAAGAAGCAGTTACAGGTGTTAAAAGGGTTTCCTTTTGGCAGGACGGGAAGGGGTCTAAGCCATGCTGCACTATTTGACGTTTTAACCATGGGCGTGAGTTACTTCGATAACAATTTTAAAAGAAGCTATATCATCAAACACATTTATAAGTCAGTTATTGATGTGCTGTTGCAGCGGAGGTTGGGAGTGCTTCAGGGGACGGGTAGCAGGGCCCCCAGCCAAGACAGCTCTCAGAGAGCAAACCAGGCTGAGGGCAACGTGAAGAACCTGGTGGAGAGAATTCCCTGGCGGTCCAGTGGGTACGACTCCGCGCTCCCAATGCAGGGGGCCCGGGTTCCATCCCTGGTCAGGGAACTGGATCCCGCACGCATGCCGCAATGAAAAGATCCCGCACACGGCAGCAAAGATCTTGCGTGCCACAACTAAAAAGACCCCGTGTGCTGCAACGAAGACCCGGCGCAGCCAAATAAATAGATAAGACCACACTAAAAAAAGAAGAATCTGGTGTAGAAGCTGTAGAGGACGGGGTGACTGACAGCCAGGAGGACAGGACTAAGGGGATTTGGAGACGCAGGTCAAAGCTGCAGGGAGGGGCGTGGGCTGGAGCCGACAGCTCACAGGCATCTGTCCACAGGCTGTTAAAAAGGCGGGAGGGGCTTCCCTGGTGGCGCAGTGGTTGAGAGTCCGCCTGCCGATGCAGGGGACACGGGTTCGTGCCCAGGTCCGGGAGGATCCCACATGCCGCGGAGCGGCTGAGCCTGCGCGTCCGGAGCCTGTGCTCCGCAACGGGAGAGGCCACAACAGTGAGAGGCCCGCGTACCACAAAAAAAAAAAAAAAAAAAAGGCGGGAGGGAGGCTATCTGGGAAGAATATGCAGTGGGGTCAAAGGAGTGGCCAAGGGTAAACCCTGGAGACGATCCAGGTGGTGTGGAGGGAGACCCAGGAAGGTGTGCTGTCACGGGAGCTGGAGGGGTGGAGTCTGAAGAAGGAAACTGACAAGCGTATCAGATGCAACAGAGAGGTCCCTTTAAAGGGCCATAACTCCCACACTTTTCAAGGTCTCCTATGCTACCTGCAAGCACTCTGATCTAAGGATCTGAAGTCTATGCATAGACTGAAGCATAATTCCCACACAGCTAATCAGGGGCTAAAACGGGACCTTGACGTCAGCTTAACTGGAAACATCTCTGAGCATTCAAACCGCCCTCGTGGTTAAGGTGCTGTTTCATGTTCCAAACCCTACACATCTAGGCTGCACCTGCACCTAACAGGTGGCTGGGCTCCAGGACAACTACTAGATCCACTTCCACTCATATTTGCTTTCAGGATGAAATGTACTGTCACCTTGACAGACTCCGCCTAAAAAGATGGGATGCCTGCTTTGTGAGGAACCCTCAACCTGGTGTATAAACTACTGAAAATGCCACTTTTGGAAACACACCAACTCCATGCATTCCTCCCCTTGGTAACTCAGCAGTGGGGTTGGATCAGAAATTGGAGAAGTAAAACGCTCATCTTCATTCTCGAGTCCCATTCAAACACCAGCCATCGGGAATGTCTATGCTGCGGTGTGTTTTCCCCTCAAAAATAAGAACAACAATAACACTGAAAGTTACAATGAAAAGCAATAACAACATCTGGCGTTAACAGACTACATGAAAAGGAATATTTCATTAGTGAAGAAATCCTGATTGAGTATGTGTTCCTTGTATTTTATTAGAAGAAGGAAAAAAACAGCCGGCAATCAGCATTCACGAAACCTAACGGATCTGCCTTTGGCATCAATTCAGAGTCAAGACTCAGTGTCACTGAACCAGAGTGAGGGACGCTGCCTTCCAAGAGCACTGTCCTCTGGCCCGTTTAATGAGCTGGCACCACTGGAACACTGCACTGTTGGGACTGTTCTGTATGCAAACTCCTCTCTGCTATGAGCGGGCACAAACTAATAGAGTCTCTCCTTCTTCCAGGATAATTTCTTTAGGGCCAACACGCCAAGCTACAACAGCCATATTAATGCCCCATCTATCTTGAAGCAAATCTAACCTCAGAAAGACTTAGCAATTTTCAGGTCAATGCAGAGATTAAAGGAAAACATTACGAAGTTTTCAGGTGTAAACTGAACCAGGTGCAGGCATTTGAAGTCAATCCCATGCCAAGTTAGTGACACCTGTGGGCAGGTGGGCTGTAAACAAACCTTCCATCACCACAGATGAGAAGGATGTCTGCCCAGCAAACAGCCTGAAGCCTTGACTCAAAAACATCCCTGAGAAAGAAGGGTAAAAGCACATTCCGGCAAACCCTTCTAAGAAGGGATAGTCGGGTGGAAGGGAACAGGCAGCATGGTGCGGGGCCTGGATCCCCCCTGTATCCCACACCCAAGTCTTCTGCCAGTCTCGTTGCTGAACCTTTAAAATATATCAAGGAGTCATCACACTGTCTCTCTTGCTCGTTACTCCTGGTTTCGCGCCATCCAACCACAGCCACCTCCCCTCCCCACCAAGCCCTCTTCCATCCTGGTCTCTCTTCAGACGTTTCTACAGCAGCCGGAGGGCACCCTTCAAACCTGCAGTCAGACTGCGTTATTTCCCTGCTCAAAACTCTGCAATGCCTTCCGACACTTAGAGTAAATCCTGAGGTTCTCAGCAGGCCTCTGGCCCTGGTGACATGTCCCAGGCCTCACCCCACCTCCTGGCCCACCTCCCCTGCCCACCTGCCTCCACCCCCTGACCTGGCTGCCCAGAACACAGAGCATCTGTGCTTCCTATTCCCTTTTCCTAGAACATTCTTCTCCAAGACCATGGGCTCACTCCCTCATGTCAAAGGTCACCTCCTCAGTGAGACTTTTCTTGACCACCCTACTCAACAGCATCCCTGCCACCTTCACTCCCTCCCCCCACTTCATTTCTCTTCTTCCCACTTCTCCACACCTGTCACTTTATCACATAGCTCTTTGCTACTGCCAGTCTCCTACTCTGGACTATAAATCCTGGGAGGAAGGGAGGGACTTTGTTCACCCCCGTATCCCCAGTATATAGAACAATTTCTCACACATAATAGGTTCTCAGTAAATGTGTGTTGAATAAAGGAATGAAGAAACAAACAAACAAACAAATTTAGTCCCAACTCTAATAAACAGGCACATCGCTGGTCTCATCTCTGGGATGAGGAAGTAATACTGCATGGTTGCTGATGTCTCCTCTTATTCTAAAATGCTAATATTTCCTTCATCAGCTCATTGCCACCATGAAACAGCGGGAAGCTACCATCCGATTAGTATGTATCATGTTTGCAGGTGTTCACGAAAACTACCTCTTAGCACACTTTCCTTTTTTATGGATTCAGGGTTCCTTAACATCTGATTTGTTTCAATTGTCAGTAATATCCATTTATACATATATACTCACCTGCACAGCCACTCCAGGGAGATAGGAACCCTTTTCTCATGCTGGCTACCTAGCTCTTTGTCCTTTCCAATACTATCTCAGAAATTTGGGGGGTTTTATAATTAGGGATGCAAAGGTCCCTGTAGCTGAGCAAGTCATATCATCAGGGTTTCCAGGAGGTTTCTGAACACTCTCGCAAAGAATGTGTTGACATAGAGAAAGATATATATGATCTAGAAAGTTAATTAACATCAATCAAAATTATAACATATATTTTACTTCATGTGGCTTTTATTTAGATTTTACTTTTTTTTTTTAACTGATAACACTTGTCTTTTGCTTCTAAAAACTATTTTTAGAAAATACACCACTCAGGGCTTCCCTGGTGGTGCAGTGGTTGAGAGTCCGCCTGCCGATGCAGGGGACACGGGTTCGTGCCCCGGTCCGGGAAGATCCCACATGCCGCGGAGCAGCTGGGCCCGTGAGCCGTGGCCACTCAGCCTGCACGTCCAGAACCTGTGCTCCTCAATGGGAGAGGCCACAACAGTGAGAGGCCCATGTACGGCAAAAAAAAAAAAAAAGAAAATACGCCACTCATTTACTGACGCAATACTCAAATTGTTAGTGTCACTGGTCATCCAGAACAAGAAAAACTCTTACCACACTGACATTTAGTTTAGAGACTGAAATGGAATCATGGGCAAGTTTTAAATCTAATTATCTTTTAAAAATTGGTTCCTCAAAGGATGAGGCCATTACATACGTGTCAACAACATTCTTGTAACGATTTTGAAAAGAACTCTTTTCCTCCATGAAAAATTTGTATAAAGGAATTTTCTCATTATTAGCCAAGCAAAACAATTCTGAACATGATTTGAAATTTTTCAAGGGAAATCAATTCCAAATACTTGATATTCCTTGCACTACATGCATGGATAAATAGTTCTATTTCATTGCAACGGTACCTTTCATATTAAAAAGCTTAATTTTTATTCCTCAGGGAACTTCAGAATGAAATTCAGTATTTCAAGGCCTTAGTTTAACAACATAGATGGTATGAAAAAGGAAAAAATCACAAACTAACCTCTTTAACGAACACAGATACAAAAACCCTCACTCAAAATGTCAGCAAACTGAATTCACAAACATATAAAATATCAAGTTGATTTTATCCCAGATACTAAGTTGGTTTAACACAATTAAATCAGGAATCTAGTTTCTCACATTAGCAGTCTAAAGCAGAAATATCATATAATCTTCTCAACAAATGCAGAAAATATATTTAGTAAAATTCAATATTCATGATTCAAAATCCTTAGAAAAGTAGGAATAGAATATCACATCTTTCCTCTTTATTAAATTACCTACGGCCTCCCCCAAAATGCTATAGCAAACATCATACTGAATACAGAAAATTTGCCTTTGAAATTAAAAGGACAAAGATGTCCACCTTCCTAGTCAATAGTAAATGGACCCCAGCCAGCATAATGGGAGTAAGTAATTAAATGGTATAAGGCTTGGAAAGAAAGCCTTATATAATTGGATTCTTCACAGATGATATGATTATGTTTGTTGAATATCCAAAGGTATTTACACATAAGCTGTTAGGAGAGTTTCACAATGCAGAAAAATCAATTAGCAATGCAGAAAAACCAATTAAATTTCTATATACACAGCAAACAGAAAATTAAATCCTAAAAACAATAACATTTGCAAGAGTATAAAAAAAATCTATGAAGTGCCTAGCAATAAATCTAACAAAAGATACATAAGGTTTCTAAGGAAAAAACTACAGAACTTTATTAAAAGGCATTTTAAAAGACTTAAAGAAAGATTCAGTATTATAAAATATCAATTTTCCTCAAATTAATTCATAGATTGAGTGCAATCCCACTCGAAATCCCAAAACTTTATCTGGGGGGTGTTGAACTTCACTAAGTCGATTCTAAAATTTTAAATGGAAATGTAAATGGCCAGGACACGTCAAGACTCTCTTGAAGAAGCATGCCCTCTCACATATCAACATTAAAAAAATAATAATAAACCAGTGTGGGCATTTCCCTGGTTGTCCAGTGGGTAAGACTCCACGCTCCCAATGCACGGGGCCCGGGTTCAATCCCTGGTCAGGGAACTATATCCCACATGCCGCAACAAAGATCTCAGGTGCCGCAATGAAGACCTGGCACAGGTAAAATAAATAAATAAATAGATATTTAAAAAAATAATAAACCAATGTGGTATAGGCATAGAATAGACCAACAGAACAGACTCACATTCTTACTGATATGTGATACATCACAGAAGTAGAAAAGGTAGTCTTTTCAACCGAACTGGGACTATTACATATCCATATCCATAGAGAAGAAATCAATCTGGATTTTTAACCTCACATCACACATCAAAATTAATTTCAGGTGAACTTCAGAAATATGTGAAAGGCTACATAAAGAAAATAACTTAATATAGAAAATTCATTAAATCACAACAACTGCTGAAAATTCATCGACAGGAAGACACTGGAACTCACCAAAAAAGATACCCCACATCCAAAGACAAAGGAGAAGCCACAATGAGACAGCAGGACGGGCGCAATCACAATAAAATCAAATCCCATAACTGCTGGGTGGGTGACTCACAAACTGGAGAACACTTATACCACAGGAGCCCACCCACTGGAGTGAAGGTTCTGAGCCCCACATCAGGCTTCCCAACCTGGGGTAACAGGAGGAGGAATTGCTAGAGAATCAGACTTTGAAGGCCAGCAGGATTTGACTGCAGGACTTCGACAGGACTGGGGGAAACAGAGACTCGACTCGTGGAGAGCACACACAAAGTAGTGTGCACATCGGGACCCAGGGGAAGGAGCAGTGACCCCATAGGAGACTGAACCAGACCTACCTGCTACTGTTGGAGGGTTTCCTGCAGAGGCAGGGGGTGGCTGTGGCTCACTGTGAGGACAAGGACACTGGCAGCAGAAGTTCTGGGAAGTGCTCCTTGGCATAAGCCCTCCCAGAGTCCACCATTACCCCACCAAAGAGCTGGGTAGGCTCCAATGTTGGGTGACCTCAGGCCAAACAACCAACAGGGAGGGAACCCAGCCCCAGCCATCAGCAGACAAGCAGATTAAAGTGTTACTGACCTCTGCCCACCAGAGCAACACCCAGCTCTACCCACCACCAGTCCCTCCCATCAGGAAATGTGCACAAGCCTCTTAGATAGCCTCATCCACCAGAGGGCAGGCAGCAGAAGCAAGAAGAACTACAATTCTGCAGCCTGTGGAACGAAAACCACATTCACAGAAAGATAGACAAGATGAAAACGCAGATGGCTATGTACCAGATGAAGGACCAAGATAAAACCCCAGAAAAACAACTAAATGAAGTGGAGATAGGAAACCTTCCAGAAAAAGAATTCAGAATAATGAGATTGAAGATGATCCAGGACCTCCGAAAAAGAATGGAGGCAAAGACTGAGAAGATGCAAGAAATGTTTAACAAAGACCTAGAAGAATTAAAGAAAAACACCTAGAAGAATTAAAGAACAAACAAACAGAAATGAACAATACAATAACTGAAATGAAAAATACACTAGAAGGAATCAATAGCAGAATAACTGAGGCAGAAGAACAGATAAGTGGACAGAATAGTGGAATTCACTGCTGCAAAACAGAATAAAGAAAAAAGAATGAAAGGAAATGAAGACAGCCTAAGAGACTTCTGGGACAACATTAAATGCAAGAACATTCACATTATAGGGGTCCCAGAAGGAGAAGAGAGAGGAAAGGACCAGAGAAAATATTTGAAGAGATTACAGTCGAAAACTTCCCTAACATGTGAAAGGAAATAGCCACCCAAGTCCAGGAAGCGCAGAGAGTCCCAGGCAGGATAAAACCAAGAAGAAGCACGCCGAGACACATGGTAATCAAACTGACAAAAATTAAAGACAAAGAAAAATTACTGAAAGCAAAAAGGAAAAAACGACAAATAACCTACAAGGGAACTCCCATAAGGTTAACAGCTGATTTCTCAGCAGAAACTCTACAAGTCAGAAGGGAGTGGCATGATATATTTAAAGTGATGAAAGGGAAGAACCCACAACCAAGATTACTCTACCTGGCAAGGATCTCATTCAGATTTGACAGAGAAATCAAAAGCTTTACAGACAAGCAAAAGCTAAGAGAATTCAGCGCCACACCAAACCAGCTCTACAACAAATGCTAAAGGAACTTCTCTAAGTGGGAAACACAAGAGAAGACAAAGACCTACAAAAACAAACCCATAACAATTAAGAATATGGTAGGGTTTCCCTGGTGGCGCAGTGGTTGAGAGTCCGCCTGCCGATGCAGGGGACACGGGTTTGTGTCCCAGTCTGGGAAGATCCCACATGCCGCGGAGCAGCTGGGCCCATGAGCCATGGCCACTGAGCCTGCGCATCCAGAGCTGGTGCTCCGCAATGGGAGAGGCCACAGCAGTGAGAGGCCTGCATACCACAAAAAAAAAAAAAAAAAGAATATGGTAATAGGAACATACATATCGATAATTACCTTAAACGTGAATGGATTAAATGCCACAAACAAAAGACACAGGCTCGCTGAATGGATATAAAAACAAAACCCATATATATGCTGTCTACAAGAGACCCACTTCACACCTAGGGACACATACAGACTGAAAGTGAGGGGATGGAAAAAGATATTCCATGCAAATGGAAATCAAAAAAAAAACTAGAGTGGGCTTCCCTGGTGGCGCAGTGGTTGAGAGTCCACCTGCCGATGCAGGAGACATGGGTTTGTGCCCCGGTCCGGGAACATCCCGCATGCCATGGAGCGACTGGGCCTGTGAGCCATGGCCGCTGAGCCTGCGCGTCCGGAGCCTGTGCTCCGCAACGGGAGAGGCCACAACAGTGAGAGGCCTGCATACCAAAAAAAAAAAAAAAACCAAAAAAACAAAACTGGAGTAGCAATACTCATATCAGATAAAGTAGACTTTAAAATAAAGAATGTTACAAGAGACAAAGAAGGACACTACATAATGATCAAGGGATCCAAGAAGATATAACAATTATAAATATATACGCACCCAACATAGGAGCACCTCAATACATAAGGCAACTGCTAACAGCTATAAAAGAGGAAATCAACAGTAACACAATAATAGTGGGGCACTTTAACACCTCACTTACACCAATGAACAGATCATCCAAACTGAAAATTAATAAGGAAACACAAGCTTTAAAGGACACAATAGACCAGATAGATTTAATTGATATTTATAGGACATTCCATCCAAAACAGCAGATTA
This sequence comes from Hyperoodon ampullatus, assembly GCF_949752795.1. NCBI lineage: Eukaryota > Metazoa > Chordata > Mammalia > Artiodactyla > Ziphiidae > Hyperoodon > Hyperoodon ampullatus. The sequence goes on from NC_136933.1 coordinate 3,143,692, forward strand.
CATTTTCTTCTCAAGTGCACATGGAACATTCTCCAGGACAGATCATATCTTGTGTCACAAATCAAGCCTCAGTAAATTTTAAAAAATTGAAATCATATCAAGCAACGTTTCTGACCACAACACTATGAGATTAGAAATCAATTAAATGGAAAAAACCGTAAGAACCAGAAACACATGGAGGCTAAACAATACGTTACTAAATAACGAAGAGATCACTGAAGAAATCAAAGAGGAAATCAAAAAAATACCTAGAGAAAAATTACAACAAAAACAACAATCCAAAACCTATGGGATGCAGCAAAAACAGTTCTAAGAGAGAAGTTTATAGCAATACAAGCCTACCTCAAGAAACAAGAAAAATCGCAAATAAACAATCTACCCTTACACCTAAAGGAACTAGAGAAAGAAGAACAAACAAAATCCAAAGTTAGCAGAAGGAAAGAAATCATAAAGATCAGAGCAGAAATAAATGAAATAGAAACAAAGAAAACAATAGCAAATATCAATAAAACTAAAACCTGGTTCTTTGAGAAGATAAACAAAATTGATAGCCAGACTCATCAAGAAAAAGAGGGAGAGGATTCAAATCAATAAAATTAGAAATGAAAAAGGAGAAGTTACAACAGACACCACAGAAATACAAAGCATCCTAAGAGACTACTACAAGCAACTCTATGCCAATAAAATGGACAACCTGGAAGAAATGGCGATGCTTAGAAAGGTATAACCTTCCAGGATTGAACCAGGAAGAAACAGAAAATATGAACAGACGGATCACAAGTAATGAAATTGAAACTGTGATGTAAAATCTTCCAACAAACAAAAGTCCAGGACCAGATGGCTTCACAGGTGAATTCTATCAACCATTTAGAGAAGAGCTAACACCCATCCTTCTCAAACTCTTCCAAAAAATTGCAGCAGAAGGAACACTCCCAAACTCATTCTTTGAGGCTACCATCACCCTGATACCAAAACCAGACAAAGATACTACAAAAAGAGAAAATTACAGGCCAATATCACTGATGAATATAGGTGCAAAAATCCTCAACAAAATACTAGCAAACAGAATCCAACAACACATTAAAAGGATCATACACCATGAACAAGTGGGGTTTATTCCAGGAATGCAAGGATTCTTCAATATATGCAAATCAATCAATGTGATACACCATATTAACAAATTGAAGAAGGAAAACCATATGATCATCTCAATAGATGCAGGAAAAGCTTTTGACAAAATTCAATGCAAGTTTATGAGAAAAGACTCTCCAGAAAGTGGGCATAGAGGAAACCTACCTCAACATAATAAAGGCCATATATGACAAACCCACAGCAAACATCATTCTCAATGGTGAAAAACTGAAAGCATTTCCTGTAAGATCAGGAACAAGAAAAGGATGTCCACTGTCGCCACTATTATTCAACATAGTTTTCGAAGTTCTAGCCACGGCAATCAGAGAAGAAAAAGAAATAAAAGGAATACAAATTGGAAAAGAAGAAGTAAAACTGTCACTGTTTGCAGATGACATGACACTATACATAGAGAATCCTAAAGATGCCACCAGAAAACTAATAGAGCTAATCAATGAATTTGGTAAAGTTGCAGGATCCAAAATTAATGCACAGAAATCTCTTGCATTCTTATACACTAATGATGAAAAATTTGCAAGAGAAATTAAGGAAACACTTCCATTTACCATGCAACAAAAAGAATAAAATACCTAGGAATAAACCTACGTAGGGAGACAAAAGACTTGTATGCAGAAAACTACTAAGACACCGATGAAAGAAGTTAAAGATGATACCAACAGATGGAGAGATATACCATGTTCTTGGATTGGAAGAATCAATATTGTGAAAATGACTATACTACCAAAAGCAATCTACAGATTCAATGCCATCCCTATCAAACTACCAATGGCATTTTTCACAGAACTAGAACAAAAAATTGCACAATTTGTATGGAAACACAAAAGACCCCGAATAGCCATAAAAATCTTGAGAAAGAAAATCAGAGCTGGAAGAATCAGGCTCCCAGACTTCAGACTATACTACAAATCTACAGTAATCAAGACAGTACTGTACTGGCACAAAAACAGAAATATAGATCAATGGAACAGGATAGAAAGCCCAGAGATAAACCCATGCACATATGGACACCTTATCTTTGATAAAGGAGGCAAGAATACACAATGGAGAAAAGACAGCCTCTTCAATAAGTAGTGCTGGGAAAACTGAACAGCTACATGTAAAAGAATGAAATTAGAACACTCCCTAACACCATACACAAAAATAAACTCAAAATGGATTAGAGACCTAAATGTAAGACTGGACATTATAAAGCTCTTAGAGGAAAACATAGGAAGAACACTCTTCGACATAAATCACAGCAAGATCTTTTTTGATCCATCTCCTAGGGAAATAGAAATAAAAACAAAAATAAACTAATGCAACTTAAAAGCTTTTGCAAAGCAAAGGAAACTACAAACAAGATGAAAAGACAACCCTCAGACTGGGAGAAAATATTTGCAAATGAATCAAGGGACAAAGGATTAATCTCCAAAATATATAAACAGCTCATGCAGCTCAATGTTAAAAAACACAAACAACCCAACCAAAAAATGGGCAGAAGACCTAAATAGACATTTCTCCAAAGAAGACATACAGATGACCAAGAAGCACTGAAAAGCTGTTCAACATCACTAATTATTACAGAAATGCAAATCAAAACTGCAGTGAGGTATCACCTCACACCAGTTAGAATGGGCATCATCAGAAAATCTACAAACAGCAAATGCTGGAGAGGGTGGGGAGGAAAGGGAACCCTCTTGCACTGTTGGTGGGAATGTAAATTGATACAGCCACTATGGAGAACAGTATGGAGGCTCCTTAAAAAACTAAAAATAGAATTACTATATGACCCAGCAATCCCACTACTGGGCATATACCCAGAGAAAACCATAGTTCAAAAAGACACATACACCCCAATGTTCACTGCAGCACTGTTTACAATAGCCACATCATGGAAGCAACCTAAATGCCCATCGACAGACGAATGGATAGAGAAGGTGTGGTATATATATACAATGGTATATTACTCAGCCATAAAAAGGAACAAAACTGGGTCACTTGTAGAGACGTGGATGGATCTAGAGACTGTCATACAGAGTGAAGTAAGTCAGAAAGAGAAAAACAAATATCGTATATTAACGCATGTATGTGGAACCTAGAAAAATGGTACAGATGAACCAGTTTGCAGGGCAGAAATAGAGACACAGATGTAGAGAACAAACATATGGACACCAAGGGGGGGGAAGTGGCAGGGGCAGGTGGTGGTGGTGGGATGAATTGGGAGATTGGGACTGACATATACACACTAGTATGTATAAAATGGATAACTAATAAGAACGTGCTGTATAAAAAAATAAAATAAAATTCAAAAAAAAGAATACATTAAATATACTGGTTTCTAATAGAAAATACATTAAATATAGAATTTAATATAGAAAATACTTCCTTACCTTGGGGTAGGAAAGGATGTCTTAAACAAGGTCCAAAAAGCACAACCCATAAAGGAAATAATTTATGAACTGGACTACATCAAAATTAAAATTTTGTTTACCAAGAAACACCATAGGAATGTCATCAGGGAGCAGGAGAAGAGATAAGGTGTATGTAGAACCCAGAGAAGACCAGGATCCAGAATGTATAAAGAATTCTGGAACAATACAAACGAGACAGACGACACAACAGGAAAATGACCTGCTTCACAAAAGAAGAAATCCATATGGCCATAAACATATGAAAAAGCGATCAACCTCATAGTAAACAGAGAAAAGCAAAGAAAAACCCCAAGGGATATGAATACACACTCTCTTTTAGCAAAAAACAAGGTTTGCCAACACTAAGTGTTGGCAAAGTCAGATGACCTTCTGGAACACAGCAGAGATGAAGACAGCCAGAAATTCCCCTTCTCAGCTGACAGAGAACGTCAAGCTGTGCACGGGACACAGGCACAGAATAGTCACAGCTGCTTCATCCGTGTTCCCCAGACTGTTAGCAAAAGCAAGAGGTAGAGAAGCACATGTCATGTTTTCAGTCAATGAAACACGATATGGCAGCAGAATTTAACAAACTATAGCTACACACAAAAAGACAAATGCATCTTACAAACCTAATGCAGAACAAAGAAGACACAAAAGAAGCACAGTCTGACTCCACTTACCTATGATTCCAAAACAAGAAAAACCAAATATATTATTTAAAGAGTGGTGAGATTATTTTTTGAAGCAAGACAATTATTATCATAAAGATGAGAACGGTCACCTGAGTGAGGAGGACGGGGTACGATCAGGAAAAGACCGGCCAGGCCGTCCATGCTCTGCATTACACAGGTGCTTACTTTCTAATGATTCATTAACCTATATATTTATGGTCTATGGGGTTTTCATACATCTCTTATATTTTATAATGAAAATTACTGAAAAATATGTAAATTCTAGAGTTTGATTTGGAGCTATTAAAGTTTCATTGTCATAAGCAAGTACAAGAAGATAGGAGAATGATAAGAAATAGGTTACAAATAACAGTGGAAGCTGTTCCCTACTTACTTGTCCCTCTTTTTTTTTTTTTTTTTTGCGGTACGCAGGCCTCTCACTGTTGTGGCCTCTTCCGTTGCAGAGCACAGGCTCAGCGGCCATGGCTCACGGGCCCAGCCGCTCCGCGGCACGTGGGATCTTCCCAGACCGGGGCATGAACCCGTGTCCCCTGCATTGGCAGGCGGACTCTCAACCACTGCGCCACCAGGGCAGCCCTGTCCCTCTTCTTAGCCCCCTTGGCTTCTCACTTGTGTTCCCTCCACTGAACCACAGAAAAAAATCACATACATCCAAGTGCGGCATCCATCTCTGCTACAGCTGACCTCAGCCTGTTGTGCTGTGGTCCCTGGGTCAGGACATACGTGTCCGCCTGGTCTTCCTTCACATGGGCAAACAGAGAAGTGGGGGGATGGGCAGGGGGCACAAAAGAGAAGACACCATGACCCCATCTGCCTGGACGCCGGAAACTATCACAAGGCCAAGAGCAGGAAGAACACGTGCTGAAACTGGTTCTAGCTGCAAGGAACCAACAGGGTGAGGACGGCCAGGGGAAGCCACAGGGGCCGCCGGCCGAGGAGTTAGGGGGACCTGAGCCACCACGGGGCCACACAGGCAGGGGACAGGTCGCTACTGCAGCTCAAGGCCAGCTGCTCCACTCCTCACTCCTGGTCCCCCACCTCCACCTACAGCAAAGGACCTCAGGCTTTAAGACACTTCCCTCAGCTTTCAACTCTGAAAAGGCCACCTGTGGTCATTTACAGCAGAGGTCCCCAACCCCCGGGCCACGGCCGTTAGGAAGCGGGCCCCACAGAGGGAGGTGAGCTGCAAGTGAGCAAGCGAAGCTTCGTCTGCCGCTCCCCGTCGCTCCAACCACCACCTGAACCATCCCCCATCCGTGGAAAAATTGTCTTCCAAGAAACCGGTCCCTGGTGCCAAACAAGTTGCGGACCACTGATTTATTTCATTTATTTTCTATTTTTGGGGGGCCTCTCACTGTCGTGCCCTCTCTTGTTGCGGAGCACAGGCTCCGGACGCGCAGGCTCAGCGGCCATGGCTCCCGGGCCCAGCCGCTCCGCGGCATGTGGGATCTTCCCGGACCGGGGCACGAACCCACGTCCCCCGCATCGGCAGGCGGACTCTCAACCACCGCGCCACCAGGGAACCCCCGGACCGCTGATTTAAAGCATATTTTCCAATTAAGATGACTTGCTCATTTAGTACAAATTCTTTAGGCTCACACCAAAAGATCAGTTTTTTTTTTTTTTTTTTTTTTTTTGCGGTACACGGGCCTCTCCCTGCTGTGGCCTCTCCCGTTGCGGAGCACAGACTCCGGACGCGCAGGCTCAGCGGCCATGGCTCACAGGCCCAGCCGCTCCGCGGCATGTGGGATCCTCCCGGACCGGGGCACGAACCCGCGTCCCCTGCATCGGCAGGCGGACTCTCAACCACTGCGCCACCAGGGAAGCCCCAAAAGATCAGTTTGAAGTTCACTTGCACATAGTAAGAACTTAGAAAGAAAAGTCATTTTCAGCCACAGCAGCAACTGGCGAGTCCCTGAGGACCCGGACTCACCTCTGCTGGCCCCCACTGCGTGACAGCCCACCTCCACCGTCCACGCCACCGCACCGCCCTCACGCTCACCTGCTCCCCGCATGCAGGGCTCACCCCAGCTCCACCGCCGCTCCCGCAGCAGCCCCGGGCCCCGCAGCCTCACTCTCGCTCCAGGCTCACCCCCCAGGCCTCCCACCCCGAGCCTGCTCAGACCGTCGCGGCCTCAGCTCCGTGCGAGGGCTCCCAGCAGCCTCCGTGCGTACCGCTCAGGGGCCTCGGCCTGCCCCCCGCCTCTTCCCCCACGTTGCCCACCTCTCCCCGCCCCACGCTGCCCCTCCACCCCACACTGCCTTGCACCCCATGACGCCCCCGCTCATCTTGCCCCCACCCCATCGTGTGTCCTGCCCTGCGATCCCCCCACGCTGCCCCCTCGTCCTGCCCCGCGATGCCCCCACGCTGCCCCCTCGTCCTGCCCCGCGATGCCCCCATGCTGCCCCCTCGTCCTGCCCCATGTTGCCCCCACGCTGCCCCCTCGTCCTGCCCCATGTTGCCCCCACGCTGCCCCCTCGTCCTGCCCCGCAATGCCCCCACGCTGCCCCCTCGTCCTGCCCCGCGATGCCCCCACGCTGCCCCCTCGTCCTGCCCCGCGATGCCCCCACGCTGCCCCCTCGTCCTGCCCCGCGATGCCCCCACGCTGCCCCCTCGTCCTGCCCCATGTTGCCCCCACGCTGCCCCCTCGTCCTGCCCCGTGATGCCCCCACGCTGCCCCCTCGTCCTGCCCCGTGATGCCCCCACGCTGCCCCCCCATCCTGCCCCATGTTGCCCCCACGCTGCCCCCTCGTCCTGCCCCGTGATGCCCCCACGCTGCCCCCTCGTCCTGCCCCGTGATGCCCCCACGCTGCCCCCTCGTCCTGCCCCGCAATGCCCCCACGCTGCCCCCTCGTCCTGCCCCGCAATGCCCCCACGCTGCCCCCTCGTCCTGCCCCGCGATGCCCCCCACTGCCCCTCACCCCACACTGCTCCGGCACCCCATGCGGCCCCACTCCCGATGGCCCCACACCGGCTCTCTCTGAAGCCTGGAAGGTGTGTCTTCACGGCCCTACTCACCAAACACCTCCTCCTTCAAATCTCGTGCCTTCCGCTGGGAACTTCCCCAGCCTGCTTTGACCCCTCTGTGTTCTGTGCACCCACAAGACTTTGCTTAAGCTTCAGCTGAGGTATTTGTTTCACTTAACACGTCTACAGCCAAACTCCTAACTTCCCTCAACAAACCTGCTCCTCCTTTGGGCTTCCCGTTCAGTGCCCAGAGCTATAATCCACCTGGTCACTCAGACTGGAATGGCATCTGGGTTCTCTCCCCGCCACATGCGATCCATCAGCGGCCCCACTGGCACTGCCTGCGGTCCCCCATGTCTGCCACAGCCTCCCTGTGGCCCCCGTCCCTTCTGCGACCTACAATCCCTTCTCCACAAAGGACACAGAGAGACCTTCTAAAAACATAAAGCCCATGATGTCATTCCCGCTGTTAAAGGACTCCATGACCTTCCACTGATTTTAAAATAAAATTCCTTACCTTTTCAGGATCCCGAATTACCATGCTGGCTTTAGATTAGAAGAAGATTTTTTTTTTTGCAATTATAAATCAGCATTTATTAAAAATAAACCAAAACTTGTAAAGGAAATAAATCAAGAGAAACTAAACTGTTGATCTTGCATTAATCACATTTAGCTTAGAACTTAGCTGTACTTTCTTAGAAACAGAAACAAAATAATCATGGGAATGTGTGAAACCCATAAGCACCACTGGAGAGTCGCCACACCCACAGGGACTCCCCCCAGAGAGCAGTGCGGCCTCGTGGGCTATTCCCCAATGTTAGCCAATGAGAGAGCAGGTAATAAATCAAAGATCCTTTGCTTTGGGCTGGAATTACAGTAATTCAAATTGGTACTAAGGAACATTTCATTTATGGCAGATGTTCTAATTGGCTATTGATCATAAAGTAATTTCTGAGGGCCGTCTTAGAACAAAGGATCCCAGACAGTAAAAAAGTGGGGGAATTACTGTTAAATTCACCGATAACACCTTGGGAACAAAAACAAAACAAAACAAAACAAAAAAAACAGCCACAAAAATGGATGCCGGTTCCACCCTCATAGATTCACATTTAGTTTCTCTAGGGTGAGGTCCAGGTAAGGTTTCAGGCCCCTGCAGACGTTTCTGTGGGCTGAGAACCGCAGAACCAGGTGACCAGCTCTAAGCCCTTCTCCAGCCTCGCTCACTCTGCTCATTTTTTGGTTCCTCCAAGACATCAAGTTCATTCTTGCCCTTGGGACCTTTGCAAGAGCTGTTGCCACTGCCCTGTATGTTTCGGCACCCTCTCTAGCCCACCCACAGGCTCACTCCTTCCTGTGCCATCATAGATATCACCTCCTGAGAGAGGCCTTCTTGGCTGGATCCCCAGTCAAGAAGCCACTGGTCACTCTGTAGCACTTCATACTTCAGTTATCTGCACAGCACTTATCCTTCTCTAAATTTCTCTTGGCTGTTTTCTGTCTATTCTCCACCAAAGTGAAATCCTTATCTGTGCTGTTCATCACAGCTTCCCAAGCTTCTAGGACAGTGCCTGGCACATAGCAGCAATTCAGTAAATATCTGTTGAATAAATGAGTGATAAGCAAAAAAACAAAACAATAATAATCTAGGTCACCTCTAACTACCATGCCTCATGAAAATCAACACAGTGTTACAAACGTAGCCAAACTTTAAACATTACAGTCAGCCTTCCTGAAAAATATCCTTTTCCCATATCTATAGAATGAAATATTGAAGACTAAAATCCATCATTCAGAAAAACTGTAAAATTGATACGCATCATGTAAAACAATTACCAGTCTGTGTGACTCCCAGAGTGAATACATTTAAAATAAAGCATCTCTTCAATTTCCTTTGGCATAAACTGTCACCTCCCTAGGCAGTGCAGCATAACTGTTTATTTACATTCTTCGACATCGTGTAAATTTTTTGAATTAAATCTTTTACTCTGTATTTTTGACATTCATTCATATAATTGGGTTGTTAGAGAATCTTTCAAACTCAAGTCCCCCTAATAATCAATTTTAGTGGAAATAAACAGGAAGTCCAAAGGAAAAACGAGAGATATATTCATATATTATTTCCTCTAGCTCCCCTTTTTGGGTACTAAAAGTAGAGGCACCTCTATTCATACATTAAAGAAATTCAAGGCTGATCTAGTCTTTAAGTGTCCATTTCTAGTTACACCAAGAAAATCACCACCAAAAAAATAGCTTTACTTTTAGGGGACTGAATGGTGGTCTCCAAAAAGATATATCCACACCCTAGAACCTGTGAATATTATCTCACATGGCAAAAGAGTGAATATCACCTTAGATGGTAAAAGATGTGATTATGTTAACGATCTTGAGAGGAGGTGCTTTCCTGAATTATCTGGTTGGACCCTAAATGCAAACCCATGTACCCTTAGATGAGAGATGCTGACAGAAGCCGGGGAGGCAATGTGGTCATGGAAGCAGGGGCTGGAACGAGGTGGCCTCAACCAGCAGATGCTACAAGAGGCAAAGACCAGACCCCTCCGGAGCCTTCAGAGGGAGCACAGCCCTGCCAGCACCTTTCTTTTAGACTTCCAGCCTCCAGAACTGTGAGACAATACATTTCTATTGTTTTAAGCTTTCAGTTTGTGGTCATTTCACAACATTGGTTACAATGGTCACTTAATTGACCATTAAGATGTGCTAGACACTATGAAAAGCATGGCACAAGAAGTTTGATAGCTATCCAAAAAATGGTTTTGTCTTAAAGTAAATAAAGTTGGACATTTACATCTTAAATAAGTATAATTTAAATATATTCAAGTTCCATTTTCAGGACAGATCAAGAATATGGCACTCTGTTCTGCGCATGGTTTGAAGCCAATTGCTTGATCTCTGTAAGGCAGTTTTCCACCCGAAAATACAAGACTAAAATTCTTGACCCCCTCACGGTTGTAAGGATATTGAGAAAAAAGACGATGACAGACAACCCCTCAAAGATTCACAGAGTCTTAGAGCTACAGTAGCCCTAGAGGAGAATTTAGCGCCAACCTCAATCCAGGGAGGGGAACACAACAACTCACGGGGTGAGACCCTCGCCCTGCGAGAGCCAGGGGACCCCAGGTACCTTGACTCTGCCAAGAGCCCTTTGCACAGGGATGTGCTGCCTATAGAAGGATAAGGACGATATTCCCAATTCACCCGTGCATGGGACTGCGACACAGATTGTTTCCACTGAAAAGCCTCTAGCCTAGTCCTGATGGGGGGAAAAGCAACAAAACAAAAACCCAAAATGTATTCTGAGGATAATGAGCCAGGCCCTACACAGAACCTGCACAAAAAGGAGGTGTCGGGTGATTGTAAACATCAATTCTTCCAGCATCAGTTAGCCAAGAAAGAGATCGAAAGGATCTGCCTGGAACGCATCCCAGGTAATAAACAATCCAAAAGGTCACATCTTAATGAGTGTCAGTCAGCACTGCCATCTTCCCATTAAAGAGACAGTGTGATAGAGACAAAGTGTGTGATAAAACTCACACCCAAACAGGTTAAAAATTCTTAACAACTGAGAATAGGAGGCAGCTTCTTTAATTTGAGAAGGGTATTTACAAAAACTCTCCAAGAGGCATCAGACCTATCAGTGAAATGATAAAAATTTTCCCTTCAGGATCAGGAATAAGATAAGGATGCCCACCACCACTACTTCCGTTCAACACTGTACTCAAGATCTCAGCCTATGCAGTAAGGCAAGAAAAAGAAATAAAAATGATAAGGGATGGAAACGAAGAAATAAAAGTGTCATTATTTACTGATGTATGATTATGTATGTCAAAAATCCAAAAGAAAGCACAGATGAAATATCAGAATTAATAAGCGTGTTTAACAATGTTGCTAGATACGAAATTCAGTATGTAAAAATAAATTGTATTTCAATATATCAGCACAAAGAGTCAGAAAACGAAATATTTAAAAGACACCACTGACTACATAATCAGAAATATAAAGTATCTAGAAAGGGGTTTAACAAAAGATGTGCAAAACCTATACAAGGAAAATTATCAAGTTTACTGAGTTTTCTAAAAGTAACTCAGGTGTGTGCATAGGTTTTAGTCATAACAAATGAAAGAAAAATAAATTGGATATGATTATCACCATATCTTCTCATTCAAAATTGGTTTTTGAAATCTAGAGGTATCTTGATGCATTAAATAAGAATTCTGATCAGACACATACAATGTAGGATAAGAAAGACTTCTTATCATTATCCCATGTTTTAAGTAAACATTGAAGAAACATTTGAATTACCATAGTTTTCCACACTAAGTACTATATTAACTGTGAAAAACAAAAGGGCTTTAAGTCCTTTAATTTTACAATGAATATACAGAAAAGTCTATTGGAATATAAGATCTAAAGTGACTTTAACACATATCTAAAGATATGTATAAAATTTTAATACATCTGAGATTCTACTCCATCTACTCTATTCCAATCCATTTAGAATAAGTGGTCCAAACCAATGGATACATAATGGGGCCAATTCATCCTTTAATGGGAATTATTTGAAATTTCTGCCTTAATTTTTAGTTATTCCCCTGTTAGAGCTACCTTTAAATGTAGGTGGAATGGATAGCTTCCCTTAATGTGATATTTATAAAGCAGACTTCTCAAAATTCTCCATTAGCCTGAAAACATCAAAAATCCAAGCATCAATGGTAATTCCTTTGAGCTAAGACACTATGCCTCCTGGGATCCATTTTTAAAAGAAAATACCTCTTGGAGGAGGTAATATATATGAGTCATTATCCAATTTTAATACAAAACTTAATATACCTGACTCATAAGCAAGATTTTGGGGAATCAAATCTGACAGTGCGCAGGAGAAAGGCACAGTACTTTTAGGGAGTACACAGTGCTACCATTAGCCAGATGGGCTGGCACAGTGAGGTATGCTGGGAAGTACAAAGTTGACAACATCACAGTGCTAAAGGAAAAGTGAAAAGACGCCAGAGATGAGCATAATGCACTTGACAATGTAGCTGAGGACACAGTCCTGCTGTCAAGATGTGTTTGAGTGACTTGAATATGGCACTTATTCACATCCTGACTTGCAGTGCTGATGGTCTGCTCTCTACAGCACCCCAGTGGAATATGGTAAACCCATGAAAGCAGGGGTTATGTTTTATTCTCTTACAGACCCTAAGGCACAATAAAGCCCTCAATAATACTCAATAATAGCATTTGGTGAATTGAAAATTCATTTAAAAGCCAGTAACTTAGCTCTGGGGATATAAAAATTATATGTTTAAATTAGAGATAGCATTTTTTTCAATGTTAAAAGTTGGCTGCTGACAAAACCAAGTGTTGACAAAGATGTAGAGCAACTGGAACTCACAAACAATGCTGGTGGGAGTCTACACCGACACCACCAATTTGGAAAACTGTTTATTAGTGAATTCTAAAGATACACATAGGCTCTGTGATCAAGTAATTCAAGAATAGATGTGTCCACCAGAGCTTTATTTGTAATAGTCATTGTATGATGGACACAAATTGTCCATCAACAGTAAAATGATAAATAAATTGCTGTATATTCCTACAATCGAATACTACACAGCAACAAACAAGAACAAACCGTTGTATCAGTCTCACGCAGTGAAAGAAGCCAGATGCAAAGGAACACAGACCTTATGATGCCACTTACCTGAAGCTCAAAAACAGGCAAAACTAATCCAAGATGTTGGATTAGATCAGAGGTCAGAATAGCAGTTATCTTTGAGGGCAGGGGTATTAAGTGTGAGAGAGGGGTGGACAGGGAGCCTCTCTGGTGCTAGACATGTCCTAAATCTTGATCTGTGTGGTGATCTGTGTGGGTATATTTGTATGTAAAACTTCATTGAGCTGCACACTTTAGATTTGTGTACTTTATATAAATTATACCTCATCAAAATGGTAAATAAGAAAAAATGGTGGCTGTTTATCAATGTTTAATATTTGTTTTAATCACTTTAATTATGAGAAACCAATTTTCTTTAAACATATATTTGCTGTTGGCAATAATTTGAACATCTCAACACTTGGAAGGAACTTTTAGCCAATAAAATAAAGAACAGGACTCTCTCCCAACTCAGATATTTAAGCGGTTCTGTCTCAATAGTTTGGTCCTCATTAACATCTCAAAGAAGCCCTAATCAAAATCCAGACATCAACGGAGAGCGGAGGTAATGTGGACAGGCACCGAAATGAGAATCATCTCCAGCTTTGCGACTGGGGGGCCCCAGGGGCTCAGGGCACGGCTCTTGCTATCCCTGAGGACTCTCCTAATGTAATAAGACGTGTACAGAGATGCTTCTGATTCCTGAAACTCTACATCTGAGATGCATAAGACACTCACTGGCCAGGCCCTCTGTCTTATATGAGACAGTCGCCAGCTAAAGACCTGTTAGTCGGGAAGTTACAGAAACTAGAGCAAGAGAATTACTGCTGACGTGAGCCTGGTGTGTCTATGGTGGAAAGACAAAGGCAGCGGAAAGCAGACAGAAATCGGAACCAGGGAAAGGGTCGCTGTTAGCTGCCACCTCTTTCTCACTGACTGATGTGGCTACGATGGCATTTGCATGAAAAAGGTGCTAAACATATTTTAAGTTAATGATTAAACATAAAGGAGTTGTTATTGTTGTTTAAGAAACTCCAGATGAAAATAGCTAACATTTGGGGAAAAAATAATATTGAAAAGCCACAGAGAAAGGCATTAACTTCAGCTTCCACAGCCAAAGCCCATGGAAAATGGCCTCGGCTATTTCAGCCACTGACTTTCAGAGCTTTCGAGCAAACCTACAGTCCAGCAGCAAAATGGAAAGGAGACCTCTGCCCTTTTTGCTACCAGAACTGGCTACCTGAAAAGCTAAGGTATGATACCTCTGAATTCTATGAAGATGCTGTTAAGTTTTCAGTGGGGTCTAGATAGATAAGTTGGATTCATTTCAAAATATTTAGATTAAAACTGCCGGCCTCATTTTCATCAACGAAAAAGTCATTACATCATTTTTTCCCTTTAGCCGACTTCCCACTTGAATGGGAAACACACTCATCATGTATCACCTCATAATTGCGTATTTTAAATGGTTACAGAAAATCATCCACCATCAAGTGTTTTCTTCACACTGAAAACAGGAAAATCTGCCAATCAACTGGAAAAACGTCAGCAACAACAACAAAAATGTAAATACTTCCCCTTAAAATATTATCGAGTCACTTCCCCAAAAGACCTAATGTTTATCCATCTATAAAATTTCATCTCCCCTGATGAAAGGGATGAAAACTTTAAAATTCACACCATTAATTTTCTCCTTTTCTTGTCATTCTTCATGGCTATGAGGCAGTGAGAGAAGAGTAGTATTTTAGGCTTAACACTGACTCTAAGAAAAAAAATCACAGTAATTTTCAGAACAGGTTAACACAGGAGGTCAAGAAAGCAAAAAGCAACAAGATTCAAGAGTCCCTTCTGGGAAACTAGCCTTAAGAATGGTTCAGGCTCAAATATCAAATGTTTCTTTGACCAGCAAAAGAATCACTTTCTGTGTGCACACTACTCACAAAGTAAAAGTTTAAATTCAGCAAAAATAATAAATTATTTCAGCAGTTCAAATTAATTCTATTTACCCAACTACAAATAAATAAATTTACCCTTTGGGTGGATAATTTGCAAGGCACACTTCTTATGCAAAAGGGAGGAAACCGGATAGCAAATGGTAAAAATGGCATTTCATAAGGACTATTAAATGTTTACACACTTCATGTTTTATTAATCGGGCCACTTGTGACAATTCAAGCTTTTCATGGATGTCCATGAAAGACTTTTCATTTTGTTCCAGTTAAGATAAATAACCTGGAATGAAATATAATTGCACACTTTCTCTAGAAAACTGCCATGGCCCTGAAAATCATATTTAGAAAAGACAGTACAAGGGAATCCATGTCAAAACTGTACGCGTTTCAACTCATGGAAATGACATCAAATGAGAACTACACAGAGGACTGAGGATGAAATTAACAGACAGCGGGTGGGCGCTCCCACCAGCAGATCATTTAAAAGGATACACGCCCTTGGCTGCTCTTCAGAGGTTTTACTTTAATTCAAGACTTGAAAAAGATGAAGTCAGCTTGGTTCATACTCTTCTCACCCAGCCCAACCCAGCAAATTAGTTCCCACCCACTCCATCCAAATACGCACTGTCTGAGCAACCAGCATGCTGAACGAGCACCACCAGAGAACATGATCAAGACACAACGGACTTAGAGAACAGACTGGTGGTTGCCAAGGGGGAGGGGGCTGGGGGAGGGACGGAGTGGGAGGCTGGGATGAGCAGATGTAAGCTTTTATATAGAGAATGGATAAACAACAAGGTCCTACTGCACAGCACAGGGAACTATATTCAATACCCTACGGTAAACCATAATGGAAAAGAATATTAAAAAAAAGAATGTATATATGCGTATAACTGAATCACCTTCCTGTACAGCAGCAGAAATTAACTTTAATAGACTCAACTGATTAACAGCCAATGGTTTTATTTTTTCCAGTAACTGCGAGCTGCACACTGTGCCCCCTTCCCGTTGGGAAGTGAGTGACTTTTATTCTCAGTCCATTCCCAAACGTTTAGTCTCCTCTGCTTATTAAAATATTAATAACATTAATATTAATAATAATATTTAATATTGATATATTAAAATAACCACCTATGAAGTATCTTGTCTAAAAATAACTGAACCTGAATCTAGTCAAGTTTCTAAATCTACCTACCAGCTTACAGGTAATACCAGGGATAGAGAAACAAGTGAATTGTCACCAAGAGGAATCAGTCAAGAGGGTGAAATGTTCTACAGGACAAATGAACCTGCTTCTGCATCAGTCAATGTCAGGAAGAAAAAAGAGAGAGTTCACTAGGGGAACAACAACGTAACAAAAGAGACATAAAACACAGTAACCGGGCTTCCGTGGTGGCACAGTGGTTGGGAGTCCACCTGCCAATGCAGGGAATACGGGTTCATGCCCCGGTCCGGGAAGATCCCACATGCCGCGGAGCGGGCCCGTGAGCCATGGCCGCTGGGCCTGCGCGTCTGGAGCCTGTGCTCCTCAACGGGAGAGGCCACAGCAATGAGAGGCCCACATACCGCAAATAAATAAATAAATAAATAAATAAATAAATAAAAATAATAAAAAAAATAAAACACAGTAACCAAATGCAAAATGTGGGCCTTGTTTATATACAAATTTGAAAAGCAACTGTGAAATGATCCCTTTGAAGTAACTGGGGAAATCTGAATGTGAGTTGGGTGTTATATAATATTAAGTAAGGAATTAATATTAATTTTGTTATAAACAATAATGGTTTTGCAAAAACAAGTCCTCATATGTTAGAAATATACACAAGAGCATTGACGCGTGAAATGACATAATGGCTAGGATTTGCTTTAAAATATTCTCACAAAAATTTTTTTAATAAAGTAAAAGTTGGGGAAGGAGAGAAGAAACAAGACGGGCAAAACGCTGATACCTGTTGAGACTGGGCGATGGGCTCATGAAAGTTCATTATATTCTACTTTTGTGTATATTTAAATATGTTCACAATAAAAGGGTTTTTTTTAAGTCCATGCAACATTTCAATCTCACGTTCAATTCTAAGACTTCCCTCCTCTCTGTAAAGCAGGCCAAGCCGCTGGTCCTAATGGCTGCGGAGGGAAGAGGTGGGCGGGGAGAGGCAGAGGGAGGGGCAGCCTGCTCCCCGCGCCCCGCCCTCTTCTCTGCACCCGCTCCTCTGGCCGCGGAGCAGAGAGGCTGGGGGAGCTTTTCCCTTCGCCGTTAGTTGCTTCTGTGTTGGTGTCCTATTCTTTTACACAATGGACACAGAAGGATGGGTGGAGGCCCCAGCAAGGCTTGCCGGCAGGAGGCTCAAGCCCGAGCAGTAACTGGGCATCGATGGTGTTAGATGCGATTGCACCTTCCCGTTGAACCCCCGCCAGCAGCATCATGCCACCCTGCGCCGATACGAGCGCCTTCTCTCCATGCCTGGGACAGCCCAAGCTAGTCTTCCCTCTGTGGGCCAGGACGTGGGCCTGCTCACGGTGGGAGCCTGCCTGCATATGTCTCAGGGACCCTGAACTCGAGGGGGCTGTCTTGTGTCCTCTGCATGTTACCCCACCACACCCTCTGTCATCAACGCTCTGCTCTGTGCTCCACCAGCCCTGGGGCAGGTCAGCAGGTCCGGTAGCTCAGCAGACATCCAGTAAGATAGCACACACGCGGCCTTCGCTTCTTGAAGACCCCAGGAATTTGATGAGCAGTCCTCTTGCCCCTCCTCTGCCTCAGCTCAGAAGCATGGTACCCTCCCAGCCCCCTTAGCCTCTCTGCTCTCCTTTGGGAGATTCACAAACGTTGTCCCCAGAAGTCCCTCTTCTTATCTGTCACTGGTAGAAATTTGACAAACTAGTGGTCCGTTTTTTTAAAATTTATTTTATTATTTATTTATTTTATTTTTGGCTTCATTGGGTCTTCGTTGCTACACGTGGGATTTCTCTAGTTGTGGCAAGTGGGAGCTTCTCTTCGTTGAGGTGTGCAGGCTTCTCATTGCGGTGACTTCTATTGTTGCGGAGCATGGGCTCTAGGCTCACAGGCTTCAGCAGCTGTGGCTCGCGGGCTCAGTAGTTGTGGCTTGCAGGCTCTAGAGCACAGGCTCAGTAGTTGTGGCTCGCGGGCTCTAGAGCACAGGCTCAGAAGCTGTGGCCCATGGGCTCTAGAGAGCAGGCTCAGTAGCTATGGCCCGCAGGCTCTAGAGCACAGGCTCAGTAGCTGTGGCCCACGGGCTCTAGAGCACAGGCTCAGTAGTTGTG
Organism: Hyperoodon ampullatus; assembly: GCF_949752795.1. Lineage (NCBI taxonomy): Eukaryota > Metazoa > Chordata > Mammalia > Artiodactyla > Ziphiidae > Hyperoodon > Hyperoodon ampullatus. The sequence continues at coordinate 3,161,799 of NC_136933.1, forward strand.
GCTCACAGGCTCTAGAGTGCAGGCTCAGTAGCTGTGGCCCGCGGGCTCTAGAGCGCAGGCTCAGTAGTTGTGGCGCACGGGCTTAGCTGCTCCACGGCATGTGGGATCTTCCCAGACCAGGGCTTGAAACCATGTCCCCTGCACTGGCAGGCAGATTCTTAACCACTGCACCACCAGGGAAGTCCCTAGTGTCCCTTCTTGCACATGGAAATCAACTGGGGGTGTACTGGGCCTTGGAGAACTTAGAACTTGTTCTCCACAGGACACTAGCTCTACTGTTGGGGCTGGGGGGTGCGGCACAAAAGATCTCAGCCAGCACCTCCCACTGCCCTGCTGCATCTATTAGGCATCAGGCAACGAGAATATGAAGGCAAATGAGACCCACCGCACTGGCTTTGACATCACAGGGAGTGAATGTGGGCACAGGACCTGACACTTCCTGGGGCTCTGCCTTGAGTAAGACTCTGGAGCCTTGTGAAGACTTTGCCCCTGTCACCAGGAAAGGAGAGGTGGCTGAGATGACTCCCTGACCCGGAGCCCTGGAGGCCGGTGAATGAAACTCCTGGCATCCTGTGAGCCCAGCCCTCTGCCAAAGCTGATTCTAAAGTGAAGAGCCCACTGGCGTGGGCCCTGTAGGTGTAGTTCCCTGAATGGAGTGGTGGAAAACACTGTGCCACAGCTGACAGGTCGGTGCAGGGTCCAGATCAGGTGGTGTGCACAGCCCATGCCCAAGTCACAAGGTAGCAGGCGGGCTGTAGACACTGCCCGGAGATTCTACTCCCTCTAGCTGTTCACCCTGCCACTGGCATTCAGGATGACAATGCATCACAATTTCTAATATTATCTCTTGTAAAAGCCCAGTCCTATTATGAGAGCTAGTCCAGCCCCTGGCCACCAAGAGACCTAGGATAAGCCAATGCAGTGGACACCTGCCATGCCCTGGGCTTTGTGTACACCCCTGCTATACTTAGGAATCAACCCTATGATCCTGCTGCCTCAAAGAAGACGTTTATTTTTCCAGGATCTCTTTCATTTAGGGTGAACCATCACCCTGGATTTTAAGTTAAAAACTTAACTATTACTTAAGTCACTGTATTTGGAGGTAGTTTAGCCCAGTCTCTAATACTCACACGAAGTGAAAACAGTCTGTTCTACAGGACTGCAGACCCTACCACCTCTGTGCCGTCCATGAATTTACATTTGAGTGTGTGTGTGAATACTGATGCACAGCCAGGTTTCTCAGAACAGCATCGGCCCTGGTGTCTCTGTCTTCTCACCTCTCAGACCCTCAGTCTGGCTGCCACGTCCACCACTCCACTCACACTGACCCTCCTGAGGTCACCTCTGAGCTCCTTTACAAAGCCCTGATTGCCAAATGCCTTAGGAGTCAGGTCAACAGAAACACACCCACCTGAACTCCATCCGAATCATCGTGATCACTACTGTACCTAGATGAATAGATTTACTCCATGGCCCAGCAGAAAGAAATTAAGTCTTCTCTGGAGGAAGGTAACAGCATCCAGAGACCTTACGATTTTCATATACAATGTCAGGTCCTTAATGAAAAATTACAAAGCACAACAAGAGACAAGAACAAATGACCAAAAACTAAAGAGAAAGGATGAATAATATATACACTCTAGGTGTACTATCTAGGGGATATACTACCATTATCAAAAAGGAATTTTGATATAATTATAATTGCTCTGTGCTAGAAAACATAGATTAAAGATGATGAATTTTATCAGATACCTGGAATCTATGTAAAAGAATTAGATAGAAATATAATAATTGAAATTAAAAATGCAATAGATGGGGCTTCCCTGGTGGCGCAGTGGTTGAGAGTCCGCCTGCCGAGGCAGGGGACACGGGTTCGTGCCCCAGTCCAGGAAGATCCCGCATGCTGCGGAGCAGCTGGGCCCGTGAGCCATGGCCGCTGAGCCTGCGCGTCCGGAGCCCATGCTCCGCAACGGGAGAGGCCACAACAGTGAGAGGCCCGCGTACCGCAAAAAAAAAAAAAAAAAAAAATGCAATAGATGGGTTCAAGAGCAGAGTAGACAAAGCAAAAGAGGGATTTCCTAAAGTAAAAGAGATGTAAGGAGAAAATATCCACATAAAAAGCACAGAGAGAACAAAAGAATGAAAATACAGAAAAGAGCTGAAGTGGCACCTGCGACATGGATCAAAGAACTAACATGCCTGTAACTTGAATCCCAAAAGGAGAAAAGAGGAGAAAGAAGCAATAGTTGCAGAAATGCTCACCCAGAGTTTTCCAAAACCAATTAAGGATATTGAGCTGCAAATCCAAGATGCTCCGTGAACCACAACTAGGGGAAATATATTTCGGGGGGGCTAGTAATGGCAGATATAAATCGCATATTTAGGCCTGGCTCATAATTTTATCTCAATTATGCAATTTTGATACTCTCTCTCTCTCCCACTTTGCTATTAAGGATAAAAGGTCAGATAACACCCCTTTTAAAGTCCTAAGGTTAAAAGTTTTTATTAATTTTGGGCAGAATTCTGCAAGATATCAACTGTGACATACAAATTCTTTCCTTTTTTTCTTTCTTTTTTACCTTTAAAACCTGTCACTTGTTCTATAAAGAGAAAAGATTTTTATTGAAGTCTGATGCTTCTTTAACTCCTAAAATGAATATAAAAATACAGCAGCTAGTGGGTATCAACAGTATACTTATACTTATGATTTCACTTTCTAGGAACCCAAGGCCCACAAAGGAGAGAATAAAATTGAGTTATTATTCTGGTGTGCTGAAACTGATCTCTTAACATGAAGACAGAAAGCTGCTATTGTAGATTTTTTTTTTTTTTTTTTTTTTTTGCGGTACATGGGCCTCTCACTGTTGTGGCCTCTTCCATTGCGGAGCATAGGCTCCGGACGCGCAGGTTCAGCAGCCATGGCTCACGGGCCCAGCCGCTCCGCGGCATGTGGGATCTTCCCGGACCGGGGCACGAACCCGTGTCCCCTGCATCGGCAGGCGGACTCTCAACCACTGCGCCACCAGGGATGCCCTATTGTAGATATTTAAGAGTGCTGAGTACACCTGTAATTTATATAATATTGTACATCAAGTATACTTCAATAATTTTTTTTTTAAATAAAGAGTTCAAAAGGGATTTACACTTTAAAAACAGAGTGGTGAGCTCATCATAATTTCAAAGGCTTCAGAAATTTATTCTGATTTTTCCAACAACCTAGAAAGCTATTCATCTTAGTTAACAGGAAAAGAAAGCAGATGCAAAAGCTTAAAGATAATTTTGTGAGGGAAGGGGGTTTGAAGGTGGGTGAAGGGGTCACCTGTATGGTGATGTATGGTACCTAGACTTAAGGTGGTGACCACCTGTAGTGTATACAGATGCTGAACTATCGTGCTGTATACCTGAAACTTATACAATGAGAAAAAACTTTTTAAGACAATTTTGTGATAATAACTTACCCGCCCAGGCTCTGTTTGAGTACCTGTCTCACCCAAATGAGTCCTGGACACAAAAACAAGTCTTGAAAGCACAAAGCTCCCGTCTCTCTGCCCTCCCGCAAGAAGGCCAAGGCTGTTACTGGGCACTACAGCTGACTGTAGGTCCTCATTTACTGGGATTTTAGATATTGGCCTGGTAAGTAATAGCATAATAGAAGAATATGATTAAAGTCTTCACAGATAACTCAGAGAAACCAACACAAGAACCTTATGGGGGAAAAATCAACACTGACTGCTTAGACCATGGGCGACACTGCGGCGTCCAGGTCGTGGAAAAAGACCCTGATGCCCATATGCCCTCAAAGTCCCAACAGCTTAATTTGATGAGCCTGAGCTACTAAACCATCATTTTCTCCAGCTCCTGTGTGAAGGAAATCACCGGCTTCAGAAGTAATACACATGACCAAGACCTCATCAATGAGTAATTCAACCTCGAGACACGAGGATTGGTTTAGATAGACATGTGCCCCCGTCAAGGACAGCGAGAGTCCATCCTGGGATCTGCTGGGACGACCAAGAAAGAAGCACCTCCCTCTTCAGCTGGAATTAAATCTACAGATTGGAATTAACTCTTTCCCCCTACCTGAATGAAGCCAACATGAAGAGCAGAGACGAGAGATCTGAGTCCCTGGACCAAGGAACCCGAGAAGCCAGCTGCCCTTGTGTATTTATATAAGCCAATATGTTTCCTTTTTTGCTTGAGCTGCTATGAGCTGGGGTTTCTAGCCCTTGTGGTAGTTAGCAGTCTCAACTAGTATACACGCTCTGCAGAAACGCAGCCATTCTAACAGGTACTGCTGTGTGATGCCTCAAAGGATTTCTCAGCTGGGAGTCCTGGGGACTGGATTAGACCGTGGAGGGCAGACACTGACATGGACACACACTTTGGAAAAAAAAAATCCTAAGCTGCACTGAACCCAATGCAAAACCATGGAGTAAATAAGGTATCTGACCAGCCTCTAAAGTTAAAACAAAGGTGAGGTCGTTTGATTCCATGCTAAGCGACCTTTTCCCAGAATGTATCAGGCTACCAAGCACCTCAGTCCTTTCTGATGATGGTAAGCAAGTATAATTCAGAACAGCATAACAGAGAGAAATACACTTAATTTTCACTAAAATTACCAATCACTATAAATCCAATTACTTTGACTGTAGGCCTTGTTTGGAATGATGCTCACTTGCAGGTACAGGTTCAGCTTATTTCAACTCCCCCGTCACCTTCCCTGCCACCCTGCACCAGGCTTCCAGATTCTGTGGGCCACCTGCTCTTCCTCTGGGTCTGAGAGCGCTGACACTGACATCTGTCACTGCACGCAGCCCGCAGCTCTGGGGAATGTATGCGTTACTCGGTTAGCATTAAACAACATGTAAGAAGCACACACTGGGCCAAGCCTAACAGTTGGCTACTCAGGCTTGGCTCAAGTGTTTCTCAAAAATACTGCAGCTAAAGGCAACACTACCTATGGTGACAAAATAAGAAGCAGTGTCTGCCACCCACCAACCTTGCAACTTTCAAAAGACCCTTCACCTCTGCACTTTTTTCATCTGTAGAAGGCTTATGTTCTTATGACTTAAGTTAACTCAAACTAAATGATCACCCTCCAGAGCTAACGTTTGAGAAATCTGTGTTCCCTAAGCCTGAAAGCTTTCAGCCATGTGCCTCCCGGGCAGTGGTATTTGGCTTCTGGAATTAAGTTATGGAGACAGTTAACATTACTCACACTGAGCTTTTGCAAGTCTATGGTGATTTTCACGTTACAATTTCAAACTGAGCCGAAATAAAGGTTTTTTCTCTTTTTTTTTGTTTTAACACAGTAAGGTTTAGCTTGGATTCTGAATTAAGAGAAAGTTTAGGCTAACAGTTAACCTTGGATTAATATTTATTTTACTAATGCTGGCTTTTTTCTTTTTCTTTCTTTTTTTTTTTTTTTTTTTTTTTGAGGTACGCGGGCCTCTCACTGCTGTGGCCTCTCGCGTTGCGGAGCACAGGCTCCGGACGCGCAGGCTCAGCGGCCATGGCTCACGGGCCCAGCCGCTCCACGGCATGTGGGATCCTCCCAGACCGGGGCATGAACCCATGTCCCCTGCACCGGCAGGCGGACTCTCAACCACTGCGCCACCAGGGAAGCCCACTAATGCTGGCTTTATATCACATGGTGATATTCTATTTCCTCCAGGAAATTTTGTATGCCATTGTAAAATCCTAGCTAATGCCACAAATTCTAGATGTAGGGCTCACTGTCAGAGAGCACTATCGACTGCTTCTTCGAAAACCAATCATCTATTTATAAAATCAAAAGAAGCATAATCCAAATATACTCAGAGGAGAAGAAGGCTGGATCCTGGGCCACCATGTTCTTTTCTTTCAGGGTCTGTCCCAGAATGACTGGTGACAAACAGGGCTCTGTCCCATGGCTGCAGTAGTATCTGATAAGCAATAAAGCACTACAAGGCATCTCTTTATGTTTTTAAGAGCTTGTTATCCAGCTCAACCACAAGAAAGATATTCAGAAGCAAGAGTGATGGGAACCTTGACATGCGGACCAGCAACCGACAGCAGGACAGGCTGGGGAGCATCCAGGTGGACGTCGGAATCAAATAGATTTAAGTCTGAATTCTAGGCCCGTCACTCTCAAGCCATCCGTGTACCCTTGGACAAGATATTTTACCTCTGAGCTTCCGTGTCTCTCATCTTTACTTAGAGAATTAATAAGAAGTACTGTCCATAGCTGTGGCGGGGAATAAATGGGGAGATTATACAGTATATGTGAAGTAGATTATACAGTGCTTGGACCCCCATGCAGAAGGTGGTCCCCTTTTCTCGCCTCCTGGCCCACCCCTGGGCGGGTCACTTCCCAGCACCACAGACCAGTGAGGGCCCTTTCCTCCATCCATAAATTCACAGGACGGGGATTGCTTTCTGTCTGAGTTTACACTCTCTGGTGACAACTGGCATCATTTCTGTAGTGAGGCCAGTGACCCCACGCTGACCACGTGAAGACAAGCTTGATTCGCCTGCCTCTGATCCAAGATTTAGCTGCAGGGGCCTGTCCCACACCCCGTGCAGTGTGGGTCGATTTGGTGGACACTGAGTTGGATTTAAACCCGAGCAGGGCCCTCTGTGGCCTTCCCAGGACAGACCCCTACCCACCATGTCCTATTCCTGCCTTTTGTCTTGTAGAAAACCTTTAGCCAAAGAATAAACTTAATCAGAGAAGTCAGAAAATGCAAAAGCAAAGAAAAGCAGTCAAACAGGATAAAATAATAATTTAGTCATTAAACAAAGTCAAGGACCTTTAGTTCCTCCTCAAGGGCTATGGATAATATTCTGAGCCATGTCCTGTGAGCAGTCTTGTAGATACTGAAACTCCCACCAGATGGAAGAAGTTAACTACATGATGACAAGGCTGTAGCCATGACATAAGCTGCCACAATTCGGAGAACTGGCCTCAAGGAAATGGGAACTAACCGACCCTGGAACTGAAGATTAACTGTACTTAAAACAATCAAGCTGACGCTGATCAGACCACCGCATGACCAATTTTGAGCTGACTGTGCTGTTTCTACACGTAGCCCCTTCCCTCCGCCTGTACATCCCTGAAGCTCCCCCTTCAAAGCTCTTGCCCCCTGGTCAGCAGGGGGAGTCAGCCTTTGGACATGAGTCTGTCTTCTCCCCTGGTTTCCAGCCTCCAAAATAAAGCAACCTTTCCTTTCTACCAACACTTGTCTCTCCAGTATTGGCCTATAAGCAGTGAGCAGCTGGACCTGAGTTTAGTGACAGCTTCTGTGTCCTATGTTCTCACCTGCGCCCTTTCCTGGAAAAGTCCCCGGGGGACACAGCCTGTGGCGGCAGGACCCACCTTACTCTCCCTGTGTTAATTCCCTGAGGAGCTACTGCAAAACCCCACCCACCTCACTGAGCCATCTCCCACCTGGCTTCTCATGGTATGAGGCAGAGGAACAGAGATTCGAGAGGATGTCAGGTCCTGAGGGGAAAGAGCAGAAGAACCTAACGGGACATTCCTCCAAGAGGACCTGAGACCCACCTCCATGTCACCAAGTCACCAGCTGACTGATGGGCAGAGATCCAGGTCTAAGCAGCACCTGAGGGCTCAGAAGCAGGACCCTCCTCTTCACCACTTCCCTCCACCCTCCAGCAACCTCAGGACCACACCTGCAAGAGACCGGGGCCAAACCCCCGGCACACAACAGCGGGAGGCCCAGGGGCTGAGGACCTCTGAGCCACACATCATATCAGATTTTTTTCAACATGAAACCAGTTCCCTCGAGGAAACATCCCAGCATCAAAGAGCGTGAAGTGGAGACAACTACGACAGCCTTAGAGAAAAAAAAAACAGAATTAGAAACTTCTTCCAAGCAGAGTGACTCTCAGCCTCTAGCACATCTGAGACCACCTGCAGAGCATCTTTAAAATGTACGTCACTGGCACCAGCCCAGACACTCAGGATCAGAAACTCTGGGATGAGCTTGGGCATCGGTATTTTTTCAAAGCTCCAAGACAAAGGCTGAGAAACCCTGGCTGAATCTGTGACTATCAGTGAGGGGCCAAGCTTAAGTCTTCCCTTTAGAATTTCCAGAACCTTTCACAGGCCCAGGCTCGTCGCACACTACAAGAGAGGAATGTGCTATATGGTATTTTCCAATCTTATCTGATCAGAAAACTCTCCCTTCGAAAAACGTCTGGTAGCTCTAGTCATCTCTGGGAAACATTTTGGGTTGGACAAACTGTCCTCCGTTAATTGTCTCTACGGGTTTCCTGAAAGAACAGTACAGTGAAAAGGCTGGAACGCAAGGAGGGGTAATGATGATGCCACTCGGAGATTAGTCGAGAATCCGGTGATGAGGACCTCTTTTCCCATGTCTCCCCGCCTGGGATACTGCTCTACACAGCCCAACACTCTTCTAACTTGGTCCCAATAGAAACACACATAGGTAATAATGACTCCCAAGCAGTGAATGAAAGTGAGCCTCTGCACATAGCACCGAATTTCTTGGAATAAAGTTGCCAGGTATATCCACGTTCTCAATGATACTGCAAACTTGTATGGACCTCCTCCCAAAAAGATGATGCTGTACAAGCCCTGTGAGCTGTTATTCTAGGAGCTAGTGCCAAGGGCACAAACACCCCTGCATCACAAGAGGGATCCTTAAAAGGGAGGTACCGTCCAACCTCAGGTCACACAGGGGCACAGCTTTCCTCTGTTTCCCCTCTTGGGAGGTCAGAATTTTTTTTTTTAATTTTATTTATTTATTTATTTATGGCTGTGTTGGGTCTTCGTTTCTGTGTGAGGGCTTTCTCTAGTTGCGGCGAGCGGGGGCCACTCTTCATTGCGGTGCGCAGGCCTCTCACTATTGCGGCCTCTCTTGTTGCGGAGCACAGGCTCCAGACACGCAGGCTCAGTAATTGTGGCTCATGGGCCTAGTTGCTCCACAGCATGTGGGATCCTCCCAGACCAGGGCTCGAACCCGTGTCCCCTGCATTGGCAGGCAGACTCTCAACCACTGCGCCACCAGGGAAGCCCGGGGGTCAGAATTTTAAACTCAACATAAGCAACAGACGCCGGCTATGATCGGATCACACTTGCACTTCCTTTGTGGCCAGCACTGCAAATACGCAACAAAATAAAGTAATAGGCAGGGTATTCAGTTGGTGATGACAAAAATACTAATGTCATAATACTACCTTCAATATCACATTCTAGCCAGTGAGAACTCAGCACAGACATTATTATTTCTGCAGATTATTATTTGATTGTGAGTAACATGAAATAAAGTTCATCTAAGCAAACTTAAAAGAAGCCAGTAACTTATATCCTACCAGAGTACTGACTACCTAAGTATAGTATTACCCACAAACTTTACCTATAAGTTAGAGCGTGCCCTTGCTCCCAATCCACACATCTCCGGAGTGTCTCCTCTTTGCCAGGCAGTATCCTAGGAGGTGGAAATGCAGCAGTGAACGAGACAAAAATCCCCACCCTCCTGAAGCTTTTATTCTAGATCCAGGAATCTAAATATTTAGCAAGTTAACTGGTTTTTTGTCATTTCCATTTTCTTCTAAGGTTTCTTCACTATTAAACTCCTATCTCATGTGCACCCCAATGTTCACACCAGCACTAAGACATGGAAGCAAACTAAATGTCCACTGACTGATGAATGGATAAAGAAGATGTGGTACATATCTACAATGGAATACTACTCAGTCATAAAAAAGAACGAAATAATGCCATTTACAGCAACATGGAGGGACCTAGAGATGATCCTACTAAGTGAAGTAAGTCAGACAGAGAAAGACAAATACCATATGATATCACTTATATGTGGAATCTAAAAAACAATACAAGTGAACTTATTTACAAAACAGAAACAGACTCACAGACATAGAAAACTAACTTACGGTTATCAAAGGGGAAAGGAGACGGGGACAAATTAGGAGGTTGGGATTAACATATACACACTACTATGTATAAAATAATCAACAAGGACTTACTGTATAGCACAGGGTACTATATTCACTATCTTGTCATAACCTATAATGAAATATAATCTGAAAAAAAAACCAAAATCACTTTGCTGTTCATCTGAAACTAGCACAACACTGTAGATAAAAACCATAGTTCAATAAAAGAAAAAAGACCTCCCATCTCTCTTTGATCACAAAAATCTTGGATTATCGGAGCTGAAGGAAATGACCGGGGCCACTCTGTCCCTGGCATGGACTCCAGGCAGGCGGGCAGGGGACCAGATCCTGGCTGTACACCTCAGATGACCCCTTTCCTGCTCTGAGCCTCAGTTTCCTCATCTGTTAAACAAGGACTGGGTTCGAGTTTGACCCAAGCACGGTAGTAGTGGAGGGTGTCTGGAAATGTTGGAGGGGGCAGATTCTGGCTGACACAACAGCTGAGTGGGCCCAGGAACGCCGAACACCCTGCAGGTCCCCGGACAAGCCTCGCCCGGGCCACGGAGCTTGTGAGCACAGAGCTGGCACAGGGCCGAGATCGCTACACGTAGCTGGGGGCTCCTTCTGGACACCGGGCCGTTCCTCTCTTTAAGGACAGTCTCGGCCTTTGATGGGGAGGCCGCCTGCCACGCCCCTCTACTCTGAAGTCCTCACACTGGGTAGAGCAGGTGCCCCTCGTCACTGTTCTAAAGCTACCCTGATTTTCAAAATATCCGCCTTCCTCTCACAAAAGCCTTTTCACAGTTGAAGCTCAAATATATAAAATTGCAATTATTATGTCAACTAGATCGAATTTCTACTAGGAGCAAGTTCATCTGCATCTTGTTACCAAAGATATAAACCTTATGACAACTTTGGTCTTGAGATGATTTTCAGCATTCTTCCAAAGCCTGAAGACAAGCTAATCATTAATCCATAGAAAATAAGCAGCTTGTGGGGAGAATAACATGTGAACCAAACCAAAAAGGTTAAGTAAGAAAATATCATCAAATAAACAATGTAGTTAAACAGCTATCTACTTATCCATGGTAAGCAGGGTATAAAGCAGTACTGACCAAAAGGCAGAGATCAGGCCTCCTTCCTGAGCCATACCATAAAAAAAAGAAGGAATTTTCACCTTTTGCCAATTAGGTTGAAATGTCATCTCTGTCTCCTGGCTGTGTGCTGTGAAGTTACAATCTTGCTGCTTACAGTTATTCAACCCCTAAAGTGTCCTGGAGGCACATATTTGGGCGGCTAAAGGCTACAGAAGGATTATAAAGCATCCCCAGAAAGATTCTTACACCTAACTTGATGGTCCGCAACTGTGTCCCGAGGCATCCTGGGGCACCAAAGGGAGCTCAGAGCTGTGCTTCAGAATATTTTAAACTTTCAAGCAAAGCACTGGATACTAGACATCTGTTGGACATTATGCAAACTGCTGGCTCCAGGTAATTCACACTTTCAACGTTAGACTCAGCTACATTCCTTTTGAAGATATCACATCTTTGTGAAACTACATTTTGAGCAGTTCCTGTGATGAAAAGCAACAGCTACATAAGATGAAGCGTCAAATCTGACCCCAAGGTTTGGGGAGCTGTGCAACACCCTAGAGAGAGACACATCCCCTTATTAAGTAACTGCGGTTAAGAATGAGATAAAGCAAGTATTTTTCTTTCAATTTATTGTATTATTTTTCAAACAGCTACTAAGTTGTTAGGACATAAACACTCACAAGCTAATGAACGTTACTACTTAGTGGGGGAAAAAAAAAGTTAGCCATTTTCTTAGCCAAGGGGTGTTGGGAAAATGAATGGGGCACTAACGACACTGTTAAACCTCTGACCTAAACATCTCAGTCAATCTCCAAAACAGGGCAGGGAACAGGAAAGTTTCTTTTGCAAAGGGCAGACCTTTGGAAAAAGAGGTCCACTCCTGGGCGGCCTCCTCAAGCGTCACGGTGACGGCATTGCTGTTGTGGCCCCCGTGGGACGGCCAGGACCGCCAGGACCACCAGCTGCCCACGTTGTATGGCCACTGCCACCTTTGTTTCTGGGGTTCAAACACAGAAGGCTAGAATGACTGAATATGTACAGTAAACACAGCCTATGAGCTAAAGACGATTTCCACATTGTCACTGCAATTTTTTATCATGAATTTAGGAGTGTGAGCTCTTGGAAATAATTCACCATAAGAGCATCTGTAAAAAATCAGTGACGGTTACTTCAGTTCCTTTTCAGGCCTCCTATTCATCAATCTCCAATCCATCCAACTACTGCCATAAAATTAAGATCAGGCGGGAGATGCTCGGCATAAGCCAAGCATCTGAATTGTACAAAGTAGGCTTTAAGACTGCTAACTTCATTACGGACAAAGAGTTGACGCATAGGTATCAAAACAAAAGGGATAAAAGTAAGGTATTTCGGGCTTCCCTGGTGGCGCACTGGTTGAGAGTCCGCCTGCCGATGCAGGGGACGCGGGTTAGTGCCGCAGTCCGGGAAGATCCCACATGCCGCGGAGCGGCTGGACCCATGAGCCATGGCCGCTGAGCCTGCACGTCCGGAGCCTGTGCTCCGCAACGGGAGAGGCCACAACAGTGAGAGGCCCGCGTACCGCAAAAAAAAAATAAATAAATAAAATAAATAAAATAAAATAAAAGTAAGGTATTTCTCATTAGTTACAAGGAGAAAAACAGCCACCATACAGTGAAGAAATGAATCATCACCTTGCTTGGGTCATCAAAATTAGCATCACCAGTGAGGGGCAGATGGGGACCTGATGAGAACACATCCCTAAGCAGAATTGCTGCTAGGAATGCACAGTGTGAATCCAACCACGAGATCACTCATCTAACCCCAAATGAATATTCTTTAAAAGAAAAATGATTGTCTTCTTCAAAAACATCATTTCACAAAAGAAAGACTATGAAAACATTTCAGGTTTAAGGAAGATACAGACATAACAGCTAAATGGAATGCCTGGTCCTAGTACTAGAGGGAAATGCTATAAAGGACATTATAAGTGAACTTACAGAGTCAGAGTACAGTCCGTTATCTAAGAAGATAAACTGAAATAAATGTTAAACTGACTGAATGATGCCTGCACCATTGTTATATTAGAAAACTTGCTTATTCTTGGGAAATACACACTGACCTATTTAGGAATAAGGGCTATGATGTATGAACTTAAATGGTTCAGAAAAAAACCTAATGTACAATAATCTTCATGTGTATATATACTCTATAGATAGAGAGAAGGAGAAAGAGGGGAAGAGAACACACAAATGAAAAACAGTGCAAAATATTAACAATAGGTGGATCTGGGTAAAGGCCTTATGTATTTTTGGTTCTGTTTTTTTTTTTTAACATCTTTATTGGGGTATAATTGCTTTACAGTGGTGTGTTAGTTTCTGCTTTATAACAAAGTGAATCAGCTATACATATACACATACCCCCATATCCCCTCCCTCTTTCATCTCCCTCCCTCCCACCCTCCCTATCCCACCCCTCTAGGTGGTCACAAAGCACCGAGCTGATCTCCCTGTGCTACGCAGCTGCTTCCCACTAGCTATCTGTTTTACGTTTGGTAGTGTATATATGTCCATGCCACTCTCTCACTTCGTCCCAGCTTACCCTTCCCCCTCCCCATGTCCTCAAGTCCATTCTCTACCTCTGCATCTTTAGATTCCATATATATGTGTTAGCATATGGTATTTGTTTTTCTCTTTCTGACTTAATTCATTCTGTATGACAGACTCTAGGTCCATCCACCTCACTACAAATAACTCAACTTCATTTCTTTTTATGGCTGAGTAATATTCCATTATATACATGTGCCACATATTCTTTATCCATTCATCTGTCAACAGACACTACATGAAAGGATGCTCAATATCACTAATCATTAGAGAAATCAAAACTACAATGAGGTATCACTTCACACCAGTCAGAATGACCATCGTCAAAAAATCTACAAACAATAAATGCTGGAGAGGGTGTGCAGAAAAGGTAACCCTCTTGCACTGTTGGTGGGAATGTAAATTGATACAGCCACTATGGAGAACAGTATGGAGGTTCCTTAAAAAACTACAAATAGAACTACCATATGACCCAGCAATCCCACTACTGGGCATATTCCCTGAGAAAACCATAATTCAAAAAGAGTCATGTACCACAATGTTCATGGTTCTATTCTTATGTTTACAACTTTTCGATAATATGAAATTATTTCCAAATAACGTATTTTCAAACAGTAAAATGCTGAACCACATTTGAACACAAGAAAACAACTGCTTAAGTAACTAAACATGACACATGCACCACAGCTAAAGAATGTGCATATCAGAAGTGTGTGGTCTTGGTGGCAGGACGTTCACCATAACCCAAGTGTGATGACAGCAGAGCTCGTCGAAAGAGGCTCTCCAGTCATCAGCCTGTTGGAGGCTCTGGAGTGAGGCGCAGGGACACTGAACAAACTGGAGACAGCCAGCCTGGAGCAAAGGCCACGCCTCCTTCGGGGGCCCTGGTTGAGAGGTTCTCCACGAGGCGGTGAAGTCAGCGTTATTCTGAGGCTCCTGCGGGCAGAGCCAGAACACCCGAGCTCCCCAAAGATTCCGATTCCAAGTGAAGCCTGGGACTCTAGGTGGGTCCCAGCATCCCAGATGACTCAGTGCAGTGGCTCAAGGACCCCACCATGGGCTCCTGGAGGGCAAGGACCATCCATCCCACCAAATCTCCAGTGTCTAGCAGGGGAGGACTCATGGCTGACACCCAAGCCAACGTTTGCTTAATTAATTAATTAACCAACAAACAAGTGAATTCTTTCAATTATGGAAGCTGGGAAAGGAAAAGGGAGGAAGCAGGGACCAGAGACATTTTTTTTTCCATTTTAGAATAATGTAAACATTTACATCCTGTTAGTGAATACTGATAATTTCTTGCACCCCTACTATGTGCCAGGAACTTCTCAATCCTCACAACAACTCCAAAAGGTACCATTCGTTTCATTTTCCAGAAGAGGAGAAAGGCAGAGGGGTTCCGTAACCTGTCCAGCTCACGGGATTAATAAGGGTTGGAGCTGAGGCTCCAATCCCAGTTCTAGGGTCTTTGTGAAGCCAACTGCCTTGCCTCGAGAAACAGGGAAATGTAGACCTCAATGCCAATCGGCCGAACAACCAGAAGGGTCAGGGTGAGAGCCACCTGTGCCCTGAGTTGAAGAAGAAGAAATTCAGAAGAAAGGGGATGCCTAGATACACCTTTAGTCTGCTTCTAACGGGAAGAAACACACGTTAGGACAAAGACATCTTAGGGAGACATGCAGCCTGCAAGTCGCCAGGCTGGTGGCCAGGTACTTATGTTCCCCAAACCAAAGTAAAACACCTGGAAACAGGAGTGAGAGGGCAGTGGGTAGGGTAAACAAGAAGTCATTTTTCTGATGCACTTTTGACCCTTTAAGTGAATTATCTTCTTTCATTCATATCGTCCTTTGTCTTAAGTTTCTCCCATGATTTTACTCAGGAAGAACGAGAGCCTTTCCTAGAGGGTAAGGCACAGAGCAGGAGAAGAGGGGAGAAGAAAGACGCTGGTTTGAATCCCTCGACAGCTCGGGTCCTCTGCATCCACGCATCCACGCATCCACCGGCCTTGTCGGAAGAGCAGGCGGGCCCGCTCCCGGCCGGTTCACACTCACCCCCTAACCCAACCGCTCGTGCCGCCGAGCATGTGCTCTATGCCAGGCACCAGAGGTGTCCAGTGGTCCCGATGGGGCTCAGGACCCTCCAGACATCTCAGGTTAGTTAACAGGAAAGAAAGGCAAGAAAATCAGATGGAATAACACCATTTAGTAAGTGCCAAACATCGGGAGGTTAACCCGCACGTCAGCCCAGGGGGAGAGGCCTGAGCCGAGTCATGGAGGACGAGTAGGAAGCGGCCCGGCCAATGGGCCCGGAAGGGCGTCCCGGGGAGAGGACCCAGCAAAGGCCCCAGGTCAAGCCAGAGAGCCCTCAGGGTTGGTGCACCAGAGCGCAGGCCACCTGGAGGTGCTGGGAGGCCACTGGGGGATTCTGGACAGTAGCAACGTGAGCCAAGATGACATACCTCAGAAGGGCTGCTGTGGCCACGGGGACGGGTGGGGGTGAAGGTGAGGTAAGGACAGCCTGGGGAGTCCAAGTGCAGACTGACACACGAGGAAGAGGGGTAGGTGGGATGCAGGCACTCGGCGACGGACCACGTGAGCACCCTGAGCGACAGTAAGGGAGTCAGGAGGCCTTGGGGGGCTCTGGCTGGTGACGGAGGGGGAGCCCGAGGGCACGTAACGAGTGCAGGGTGCTGGCGGGACACGTGGCAGAGATGGCCGAGAGCCCGCGGTGCCAGACGGCAGTGTGACCTGGGGAAACAAACGTGAAGTCGGCAGAAGTTCACCATTTAGCGCAGAGGAAACTGCATGGATAATACAGAATGAGAGGGCAGAGAGGATAGAACGCCGGGAACAAGAGACGGGAAAGGGAGCCCCGGGGATCAGCCACAGAAAGAGGGAGAAAACCAGGGAGAGTTCATTGTCACCGTACGTAAGCCAAGGGAGCGAGAGTTTCGAGGGCAGGGGTCAGAGTGCTGGAGGCTGGAGAGACGCGTGTCGGGTCACACGCATCTCCATAATCTGACTTCCTAGGTCCTAAACTAAGCGTTAAGATGCCTTATCGAACCCCAGTGAGAGGAGCAACAACGCTGAGACCGAAACTCACAACCGGAAATTCACCCCAACATTTGTTTGTGACTATGAACAAACACGCTAGAGGCCGCGAATGTAGAGACGGTGCTCCCTCTGAGGACAGTGGCAGCCCAAGGACAGACATCTAGCAGGTAAACCACTGCAGGCAATGGAGAAATAAGGTGGGAGGTGGCAGCGGGGCACAGAGGCCCAGCCCCGGGCCAGGCAAAGGCTCAGGAAAAGGCTTTCCAGGGCTGAGTCCTGAGTCCAGAGAAGGAACGCAGTCCGGACGGCAGAGGACAGAGGAGGCAGGGAGGGGCGGGGCCGCCAGGACAAGACACAGGCGTCAAGAGGCTGAAGCAAGAAACCAACGGGATACAAGAGGCGTCTCAACGAGCAGAGCCCGGAACAGGGCAGAAAAGACAAAAGCCAGGCCTGAGGAAGTGTCGATCAACAGGGAGATATGGCGGCCACTGGCAGGCGTGCACCAGTGGACACCCAGGCTGGTGCCAGCGTGACCCTCCTGGGATGGCCCAGAGAAGCCTCATCTGCGGAGAGCAAACTGTGCTCAGGAGGCTAAATGAAAATTGCAGCGGCAAACGCTGACACTCATGAAAAGCCTACAGACTTTACGTCTCATTCCATTAAATAGAAAGATTCTGAGAGTCTAAAACAGGTGCCAAAGAAGGCTACTTTATAAAACACACACTGCTCTACTGAATTCTCTAGTTTTGCAAAAATGCGCAACGTGCCAAGTGTCTCCATTATAACTTTATATTAGTATTTACTTATCATACCCGCTTCGTTCCAACATAAAACGGAATCAGCCACCCTTTTACGTGAGCTGGGAGACGCATGTCACGGGCTTGTGGAGCTGCAGAGAACGACGGGGTTATCCGTCCACAGACAGAGTCTGTATCCCTCAGACACCAGGTGAGGAACTAAGCGGATCACAGAGGTGAGAAGAGACGGGTCTGCGGCCTGCTGCGGGGGGTGGGGGCGGGGCGCCCAGGAGGCCGTCGTGGAACAGGGATGACGGAGCAGTGACGGGCGCCAGTCCGGGAGGGTGTGAGGGCCAGGGGCCGGTGGCTCCTGCAGGGCCGGGACCCCGCTTATTCCCTTTCCCACGCACCCGCTCACCCATTCATTGCTTCCTTCGGTGCCTCCAGGTGCCAGGCCCTGCTTCTGAGTGCCGGAAGCCCCACAGGCGGGTTGCTGCTGAAGGACCAGTAAACGTCCCCTGGGGGGTGGCGAGGAAGGAAGAGCCGCTGGTGGGAAGGAGAGCGTGGAGACACGGGGCACGGAGTGGGGCACAAACACGGAGGGCAGCGCTTCACTGAGAAGGACTGGCGACAGCACAGGCTCCGGGGAGGACGCGGGGACACCAGGAGATGCCCCGGCAAAGCCTTTCAAGGCCTCGTGCTGGTGAGCATCTGAATCAGTCACCTGTCCTGGCTAGGACTCCATGAGCACCGTGCACGGGGGTGGCATACCTGCCGACCAACACCCCAGACACCTTTTCCCCAGTTGACACCGCTGTTCCCCGCGGGTCTGGTGAAGCTCCGCTACCGAGGGATGTTCAAGTCCCTGCGTCTATAAAGGACTCAGTCTGTAAGAAGCAGTTCCTGGAAAACCGAAGGCTTTCCCAAGCTCGTACTGCCCCGCTGGAGCCTGACTCCCTCGCAATATCCAGTCTCTGCAGCGGTATGCACAGCCCCCGGGCCGCCGCCAAAACCCAGCTCCACCGCCCTCATCGCTGCGTCCTGAAGGATAAACATCTTAATCGGCTTCTGATTACTTCTCTATTTTGTACAGTTGACTTTGGCTCTTTTCTACTATTGCCTCAAGGCTTTAATATCATGGAATTCTAATGAACGGCTCTCTTCTACATCATCCAAGTAGTTCTCAAAAACATTAAACCTCGCAAGACCTCAGATTAGAAAAATTCCATTATGACCCTTAAGCCGGCCTTGAGTCACTTAGGCCTCTTAGCCTCTCGACTTTCTACTCAGAAAAGAACTTGTGAAGAATTATTCTTTAGTTATTTTTGTTTGATTATTAACTTTGGCCAAGGTTGGTTTTATTTTTCGTTTCTGGTGACTCAGATACAGTGCCTTTAACTCCTCATTCTCTACTGTTTGAGTACAAAGTGGTTCATGCACCCAAAATCACATCCTGTGTTTTGACATTCACTCTTTTATCTTAATCAGTGTAACAAAAGTAAAAACAAAAAACACAAAATCGTGAACAAAACCTCTACAGAAGTTTGTTAAATGGAGAAGGGTGAAGGGGTTTTCTTGAAGATATGCAAAGGCTGAGCACAGCTTACCTATTTTCATTTTTATGGCTCCAGAATCATGTCCAGAGAAACCGAAAAAAGGGTTTTTGCTCTGCTGAAGGTAAGAACCCCATATACGACTTCCCATCTCATGCTGTTCCATTTCAACTAATGATGTCCCTGAGGTGCTTGTTTTTTTCAAAGTTTAGTATTGCCAGATGTAATAAAATAACTTATTGCCGAGAAATTCAAAATGACTGGTTACGACAGCTGAACTAAAACAACGTTCCTGAGATTTACATGCGTCCCCAGTCTGAAACCAACCGTACAATCCATCAGGGTACTATTATTCTCCAAGAATTCTAGAAAGTATTCCCCTAAGATGTTATAAGTTAGAAAGGCAGATCATCCTTCAATTTCCTAAACATCTTATTTAAATAATTATTTTGTAGCATGGTGAAAATTACGATGCCCTTTTGATTATGAGTTAAATATTTGAGAAAGCTTAACATTTTGTCACAACTTCCAAAAGGAGAACAAATGTTCCTATTTAAGTGAATTTTTTTTAAAAAGAATTATGCAGTTCTTCTAACTGTTTACATTACTGGTTTCAGGCATTTGCCACTCTGAGAAGAGACAAATTCTGAGGAAGCTGGCAAAGTTAAATGTCGATTACAGGCTTTATAAGTGAAGAAAAGGCTTTTCCAAAGCAGCCAAGTAATTGTATTACGTTGAAAAAGTACTCATATCTTAAAATAGTAATTTGTTATTAATGGAAAGTAAAATGAACTTTAGCACATTTCAAACACAGCCACAATATTGAATAAACTCAGATCATACAGAGATTCATTTCTTAAGTAATGCATGATTAACAGACTCACCTACCTGGAAGTATAGGAAAAGAAGGTTATGATGAAACTACATCATTTTTTCACTGGGTAATAATATCTTGGCTTCTCTCCTTGAAATGGAAAGGAATCTAAAATACAAAAAATAAAATAAAATAAAAATAGGAGTCGCCCTTGTGAATTTCCATGTTTTATATTACGAAATTTTAAATCATTTAGGAGACAAAATACAGTTCATCCAAAGTCCTGCCCCAAAAAGCAGAACGGTATTTTCCCCTTTCTATCTTAATGGGTAAAATGCAAAATATTTGTTAAAACACACACACACACAGATAATCAAGGTTTAAAACAAATGCTGAGAGCCATGCAGAAGTGTGTGTAAAAGCAAAGCAGAGTCACATGCTCAGAAAAGACCCCAAAAAGCAAACCTCGCAGCGAAGCAGGGTGCCCGCTGCCCGCTGGGGCCTGGGAGCTGCGTCCGCACGGAAGCCGCAGCTCAGGTGGGGTCAGGGGACCGCGCACGGCGCCGGCACTTTTTTTTTTTTTTTAATCGTCGTAGGGACTGAAATGTTACGAAACAGCAAATCCCCGGGAAGTTGGAGAGCCCAGCTCCCTGGGACGCGCGCCCCCGCGGACGCCCCCGCGCCCCGACCCGGGGGCGCGCACGGCCCGCGGGACCTGCCCCCCGGCCCCGCGCCCCGCGCCCCCGCGCCCGGCCTTGCAGGAACCCACCGAGCCGCCCCTGGGTCCACGGAGATCAACGCAGATGGGGAAGAGGTACGAGCAAAACACCCGGGAAGCGAAGGCAAGGGAAATACTCTGGAGAGGACTGAGCCTCCCTGTTAAGTAGATGTTAATAATGCTACCTTCAACTCATTCACGCAGAGTCGTCTTTCCCGAGTTTGTGATTTCATCTCATTTGTCTTTATAATTCAAGTCATAGCAAAAAAATAAAAAATACTATATGGTTCCCTTTTCACACGCAGGAATTAAAAAAGGCCCAGGGTGTTTATACGACGACAAAGAAAAGACTGAGAAGCTGCTGAGGTCTGCGACCACTAACTGGTGCTAGAGCGCGGCTGTCACGTGTTTGTTCCCCCCTCCCGTTAAGTTTGAAGGTTTTCTCTGCGGCACTGACACTAAGTCAGTACAAGTGTGAGGTGCGTCCCTGGAGAACTTGGGAGGCCATCCGTGTCCACACACTCTCACCGCTTTCCTGCAAGTGGGCCAGCTGGGGCCCCGCGGCAATGCCTCTCCTCAAAGCCACCTCCGTCCCTGCCTGGCGAATTAATCTGTGTCGAAATGGAATTGCAGTTGGCAGAACGGCAGCAATGCCAAGATCGAATAATCACTTGGACCCGAATCTGAGTTGTTTCCAACCTTGACAACAAATAATGTTACCCTCCGGAGCCTGCGGGCCAGGAGTTTGAAACGAGTTTGTAATTTGGCTTCCAGGCTCTCTTCTCATTCTCAACCACTTAAATGTCCTTTTCTGCCTTTTAGCATGCAGGGGGCAGCTTTGGAGGCTGAATCACCGACCTGGTTTTTATTGATATCCGTCGTGAATATTCTTTGCCAAATAAATAAAAAGACGAAAAGCCCACATCCTTCAAAACCACAATTGTTTTAACAGTGAAACTAAATAGACTGTCGGCTCATACTACCCCATGATCATTAATAATCTAATTTTTTCTTCTCTCTCCAGCAACTTGAAGAGAAATGCTCAGTGTTTTCATCTACACACAGAGGCCCCATTCATCCGGCCCCTCAGTGCCTGGTCCTGGCGATGCCAAACTGCAGGTTAAGAGCCACAGGACAACCCAGCGCCTCCTCTTTTCCTAGTAAAGAACTCATTGGGCTTCCCTGGTGGCGCAGTGGTTGAGAGTCTGCCTGCCGATGCAGAGGACACAGGTTCGTGCCCTGGTCTGGGAGGATCCCGCATGCCGCGGAGCAGCTGGGCCCGTGAGCCATGGCCGCTGAGCCTGCGCGTCCGGAGCCTGTGCTCCGCAACGGGAGAGGCCGCAACAGTGAGAGGCCCACGTACCGCAAAAAAAAAAAAAAAGAACTCATTAACACTCGGCTCCTTGGCTCTGGGAAGTACATTGTCTCCTTAGCAGTTCCAAACATCATGTGCCCTGAGTAGGTAGTCATCTCCAGCTGGTGATGGAAAAGGAAAGAGACAGGAAGGCAGAACCACTGGCAAGACTCCCTAGAGATCAGGGTGGGACGGGAATTAGCATCATGGAAAATTACTGGAGGTGAGCCACAAGTATGCAAAGGACAGGTGGGTGTGTCCAGCTAACATACCCTGTTAGGAGGAAGGGAAGTGTCATCACCCACATGCCCACCACACGCCTCCCGCTGAGCGAGCGGCTCTGCGTGTGAGCTCCTCCCATCCCCACAGCGATGCCATGGATGTCTGCATTAACATCCCCATTTTACAGATGGGGAAAATGAGGCTCAAAGGTGTTAAGAAACCTCTCCAACTGGTACATGGTAAAGCCAGGATTTTTCTGACTTCAAAACCAAAGCTCAAAAAAGAGAAAGAAACGCAAGCCTTTACTTCTTCTAGGATGCAACGTGGCCTTGTCTGCAAGCGCTAGTCCTCACGGGTGCTTCTCCAACAGGTGGGTGGCTGCCGCCAGTGGTAACCTGACAGGTATGCTGCCAGCATCCAAAGGCTGCCAGTGAGGTATTGGGAACAAAAAGACCCTCCCCAGACTCCTGAATTCCTCATCCTTCATAAGAAATCACAGTGACAAAGCCACTCTTGGACAAGCCTTCCTGAGTATCAAGGAAATAGACAATAACAATGTGCTAAAAATAAAAGCTAAATCCAAGGAAGCAACTGCAGGTACAGAGCAGAGAGAGTACCTTGCTTTGTCCAATTCAGAAAATAGTTCTCGTCGACATCCCTCAGGCTAAATCCAGGTCTGAGGGCTCCTCTCCTGTCATCTGATGCCCTGCTGTTCTCGATAGTTTGGCCTAGAGAGTGAGGACTACAGAGGGGCTTCTGTGGCTTCCCGAGTTCTAGTTATGGTAAAGAGTGAGCAGGAGAAGGCAGGATGTGCCTGAGAGTGGCTGGGAGAGCGTCCATGGGAAAATCACACACTCGGTTTTGGAAATCTCCCCGCTGGGATTCTAAAGGTTGGGAAGCCTGCCTCACCCCACCGCCACAGTAATAGAGTTTGACATCCGTCAATTAGCAGCACTCCATAAATAAGTCAGCTTTTAATCATGCCAAAGAAGCCCGCCAAAAATCAACTATGGAAAAGAGCAGTTGAAAATGAGCACACTGAGATCAATACTATTTTAACAATCTAGGAAGCCGTGCTATTCAACATACAATGAATAAGCCAAAGTCACCAGCACTCGCAAAGAACTTCAAAGGCACAATTGGTCCAATGGTGTGACTACAGCCATCTGTGTAGGTTAAGTTCCAAGGCTTCCTCATATTCATAAATGTAAATCTAAATCTTTAATCCATCTAGACCACGTCTGTGTCAGACACATTGATTCCTGAAATGTGAAACGTAAGACGGGAAGACGAAAAAGCCCTTTCATCATCAGCGTGCCTAAAATAACAAACACAATCACCGAAAGACTAGAAAAGTGTCAGCCAACTCAGGCTGCCTGGTGGGATTTTCTTTGTGCAAATGTGGATAGTAATATACATGTTTTAAAATCTTGATGGTAGTGTTTTCATTTGTATAAATCAATGGAGTCCCCTGGGTAGCAGCACTGGGAGACATAGCAGGGTTAGGGTCAGGAACTGCGCAGCCAACTTCTAAAATTATCTTTCTCAAGACTATGTTTCAGAAAAGAAAGTGCCCTTGCATGCTACATGTTACAAGTGGCATGTGATTATAGGCTTGACAAGATTCCTTCCACATTAAATAATTTTACTGAAAACAATATGCTTTAGGACTCAACTGACTTTAAAAGTCATGAGTTCTTCCCCCCAGATGTTGTCTTCTATTCTTCTGTGAAATGAAAAACAGGGTCTCTGTGTTCTGGTCTTGTGTGTACAGACGCGGACTGAATGAGAAGATGCCCCTTTCTTATTCCTAATCCTGCCCGTGAAGTCGGCCACCCTCACTTTCTTCAATTTCTCACTCTGATAAGTGAGGATAAGCACAGATACTATGACCAGAGCTACGAAGATGATGAACAGAATTATGATGCTAAATTATTTGAAGTCTCTTTTAAAATGCATTGGTCTAATATTACCTTAAAGGTATCAAGTAGATTCCCTTATGCCCCAAGGATTTACAAAGTGCCTCCTACCCTAGGCCGTGGGGTCCCCGTGAGGCCCCTGTGTGAGCCGTCTCCACACAATCAACACGTAAACCATCAATACGAGAGAGAATGAAATGACTCACATGCTAAATAGAGACGCAAATAATATGCCATTAAAGCATCAGAAAAGATGGGCTAGGACTGGAGAGAATCGGAGTTACATCTAATCTCTCGGAAAGAAACTAAACACTCTGTTTGCCTTTGATCGTAAGACCAATAACACAATCTTTCTCCTAAATCAGCTGGGATACAGACAGTTGATGCTCCTTCATAAAAGAGAGCTCTTTCGCAGCACAGTCTGCAGTTACACTCAACGCCCTCTCCCAGGAAACTCCTCCAAGGCCAGCCCTGCCCCTATGAGATGCTGCAGCTGCCGGCACGTGCTAGACAACATCACAGATGCTAATGAGGGAGACCTGCTGCACTTAAACCCTGAGCAGAGCAAGAGATTCAGGTTTTCATCTGTTATGGACTGAATATTTCTGCCCCCCCAAAATTCATATTTGAAATTTTAATCCCAGTATGTTGGTATTTGGATGTAGGATCTTTGGGAGGTAATTAGGTCATGAGGGTGCAGCCCTCTTGAGTGGGATTAGTGCCCTCATGAGACGCCACGAGAGAGCTAGCTCGCTCTTTTTTTTGCCATGTGAGGACACAGTGAGAAGTCAGCTGTTTGCAGCCTGGAAGAGGGTCCTCATCAAAACCAGACCATGCTGACACCATGATCTTGGACTTCCAGCCTCCAGAACCATGAGGAACAAGTGGCTGTTGCTGATAAGGCTCCCAGCCTGTGGTGTTTTGTTACAATGGCCTGAGCTAAACCATCATCCTAAATCTGTTGCTGTGAGATTGCATACAAGTTCATAACTTCTTAGCCTGTGTTTCCAGATCTGTAAGTAAGGGCTTGGACCAGGCCATGGTTCTCAGTGAAGTAGGATGGTTTTTATCGGCTGCCTCCCCTCCCCACTAGGATTACATCTGTGGAAAAGATACATTGCAGAGAGGAACAAGCAACACAGACAGAGGAAGATGAGTCAGGACAGCATCTAGACTTCGATGTGAAGGGGAGGGAAGGGAACTTTAAAAAGCACAAGCTCTTGCAAGACTTAAAGTTATGGCCTTCCTGAGTATAAAGATTCTACCAGACTAGTTGATAAGGGGTAACTTGACGATCAAAATCATGCATTTGTCCATTAACCAAATATCACATCTCACATAACTGATAGACCCGGAAGCACAACCCCCCATTCACCAAAGTACACCCACCCCCCAAAGACAGGATGCTCAGGAAGAAGAGACCGTCAGGTTGAGGTGCCCCAGGGAACAGGGACCCCTACACGGAGCAGCTCAGAGAGAACAGATCACACATTCCTACCCCATACACACCAACAAACCAGCCCCAACACAGCAGAAGCAGCAACACAGAGAGGGCATGAGTGTGTGGTTCAGAAATCCCAGATCTAGTCCCAGTTCTGCCATTAAGTTATTGTGTGACCTTGGGCTGGTCAGCAGCAAAATAAAAGTCTGGACCAGATCATCTCCAAGTTAACCTTCCAGCACAGAAAGTAACTGACTTACTTTTTACCGTGTTACATAAAAATTTATCTGATCCTAGAATCCTTTCAGCATCTTTAAGGCCAGTATATACAACTCCATTTATGGGCTCAGTTTTTAAATTAGTGCATTCCCAGGCTTCCTAGGACAACCACCCAGAACACAAGTCTGAGGTGCAGAATGGGTGAAGTTTCTTTTCTCTGGCTTTCTTTATGATTCCCTATGGCTAAACTCTGCCCTCGCCGCTGCCAAGTCTCTGCACTCCTGGCACTGACGTTTAATCTGTAGTGTTCATAGGGCTCGTAACACTGTGACAGATGAAGAGATTAAACCTTTCGCCAAATGTGAACAGGCGTTTTGAATGGTAATTTTTATCTTCTCCCTTCCCAGATGCAGAAATGTCAACAGTTGAGAGATACTATGATGTTGGTAAAAAGTCATTACAAAAATGGACTTGCTGCCCAAATGATCTCTTATTATCTTGCAAATGTATTACTTTTGCTGTATCAATTTTTTTTAGTTTATTTCATGTTATGCTCCAGCTGCAAGGGAATTGAGAACATATTGTCCACATTTTCATTAAAAAAACTATAACATTAACAGAAGAAATATTTCACCATAAAAATGAAAACTATGTGTAAATATTCATATAATTGAATTTATTCAATCAAGTTATTGAGTCAAGCCAATGGAAGGATGCTTTTTTTTGTAGTGAGAGCCAACAAGACAGGAGAAAATTTTCATCTCAGTGTTCAAATAAATAAATAGTAATATTGCTCATGGATATCAATTTTTAAAAATATGCATACAGAATAGAATGGGTGTTGCTCTCAGGGAATGTACAGTTCCTATGTACTGTTTACTAAGTATACTGGATAACAACAAAATGAAAACTAAGAACGAGAAACACATATTTAATCAAGGAATATTTAAAAATCATTAAAATATGTTTTCATTCCATACCATGGCCAGTTAAGCAAGACAGGGGTAAAGAGTAAACAAAGAAAATATTATTGGAGTAATCAGCAGTAACAAGGAATGAACTATTGGTACACATATCAACAGGATGATAATTATGCTGAGTAAAAGAAGCCAAACAAATTGTACACATACTGCATGACTGCATAATGTAACATTCTAGCAGATCAGCATTTGCCTGGGGATGGGTGTGGCCGGTTGGGAGGGGCCAGGAGGAAGCAGGAGGGGTAGGATGGTGGGATTACCAAGAGGCAGAGGAAAACTGTCCTGATGATGTACATATGTTCATTATCTTGATTTGGGGGGTGGTTTCATGTGTGTATCAAAACTAATCAAATTGTATACTTTAAATATGTGAGTTTATTATATATCAATTATACCTCAATAAAGCTACAAAAATTATTGAGTAGACAGACAAAAATAGGGAAAAAATTTTAAAGATTAGGAGTAGTTATATTTTGAGGCGATTAAGATACCTGTTGGATGAAAAGCTACAGAAAAAAATAGGCTACACTAGACCCATAAAAGACTACCAAAGAAAGATTTCTGATTGTTGCTATATTATATAGAGAGAACTTTTTTATTTCTTTAGGATTTTTCACAGAAATAGTTCTAACTACCCTCAGAGTCTCAATAACAATGGCTAACCTTGAGCCATCTTATCCTCACCTAAGGAACCTAAGAGTTGGGTACTACCTACTATGATGAGAAGCTCACGTCCTTCACCAGCCCAGTGGTGGAGCTGGGATATGAACCCAGGTTGAGCTCCTGAAATTAAACTTCTCTCCCTCTGCTAGACAAACAGGATCCTGGACCAGTGCTGTGGGTCACAATTTGCTGATTCACACCTCTGATGGCTTAAAGAAACAGTGCATTAAACAGCTACATTTCTAAGTCTGAAGTCTAATCGTGGTAGCACAGAAAAGGTCAGTCATGAAGCGGTGGTGGAAGGCAGGGGAACTGCAGCAGGGGGAGCAGGAAAAATAATACCCGGAAATCAACAGATTTGGTTTGGGCCATGTCCTCAGTGATGAGTATAAGCTTGGGCAAGCCACTTCTCTTCCTGGAGTCTGTCTCCTCTTTAGTAAAATCAAGGGTTTGGACTAACCAATTTCTAAGACTCCTTCCAGCTTGGTGATTTTGCCAGTCCTCTTTGGGGTAATACACCTTGCATTTTGTAACGTGGGTCAAAACTTTTCCATGACACCAAACACATTTCCGGTACAAAGCTTCCTCCATCTCTTTAAGCACCCGCACCTAGCAAATCCCTTCACTATTTCCCAGAGGCATTCTGTTCCCAAAGGACAGCGCTAAGGGAAGGCCCAAGGAAAAGGAGGACGGTCCCTCAATCAGAGCCCACCATGTTCCCCTGTACACACTAACAATCTTTTTCACTTCAAAAACACTAAAACATTGACTTGGGAGGTGTGGCCAAGATGGTGGCGTAGGAAGGCCCTGAGCTCACCTCCTCCCATGGACACACCAAAATTACAACTATTTACAGAGCAACTATTGATGAGAACAACCTAAAAACCAACAGAAAAGATTTTCCACTGCTAAAGATATAAAGAAGGAACCACGAGATGGGTGGGGGACGGAGACGTGTTATAGTCAAGACCCATACCCCCAGGTGGGCCACCCACAAACTGGACGATAACTACAATCTCCCCAAGGAGTGAGGGGTCCGAGCCCCACGTTGAGCTCCTCAGCCCAGGGGTCCTGCACTAGCAAGACGAGCTCCCAGAATGTCTGGCTTTGAAGGCCAGCAGGGCTTGTATATGGGAGAATGAGAGGACTGTGGGAAATAGAGTTCCACTCTTAAAAGGCACACAGGATCTCACATGCTCTGGGAACCAGGGCAGAAGCAGTCATTTGAAAGAAGCCTGAGTGAGACCCTCTTGGTGATCTTGGAAAGCCTCGGAGAAAGGCAGGAGGCAACTGGGACCCCTCCCCCTCCCCACCGGGGACATAGACACTGGCAGCAGCCATTTTGAGGGCTCTTTCTGCCACCTGGGCACTGGTGCTGGTGAGCACCATTTTGGAGCCCTCCCTCTAGCCTATTACTGCCAGGGGCTTGCCTGCCCACCAGTGGGCTGGCACCACTTCCAGCCCCACCAGCCAGGCCATGCAGCCAAGGAGACCTGGCCCCACACACCAGCGAGCAACCAGCCACTGCACGAGGCAGGGCCTGGCAGCCAACCAGGCCAGAGGCAGCCTTGCTCACCAGCCACACCCAGAGAAGTTGGCCTCACCACAACAGAAGGGCCCACACAGCGAACACAGGGGCACCCCAGAGCACATAGCTCTGGTGAGGGCACTGTGCTGCTGGGCCCCACAGAACATCTCCTACATAAGGCCACATCTCCAATGGGGAAATGTGACCAACCTAAATAATACATAGAAATACATACAGAGAATTAGGGAAAATAAGGAAACAGAGGAATATGTTCCAAACAAAGGAACAAGACAAAACCTCAGAAAAAGAACTAAATGAAGTGGAGATAAACAATCCACCCAATAAAGAGGTCAAAGTAATGACCATAAAGATGCTCAATGAACTTGGGAAAAGAATGGATGAACACAGTGAGAAACTTAACACAGTTGAAGAATATAAAGAAGAACCAAACAGAGATGATGAATAAAGTAACTGAAATTTAAAATACATTAGAAGGACTCAACAGTAGATTAGGTGATACAAAGAAACAGATAAGTGATCTGGAAGACAAAGTAGTGGGAATCATCTAGCTGAACAGAAAAAATGAATTTATAAAAATAAGGACAGTTTGGAATAAATTAGGAGTTTGGGATTAAAATATACACACTACTATATGTAAAATAGATAACCAACAAGGACCTACTGTATAGAACAGGGAACTATACTCAATATCTTGTAATAACCTATAATGGAAGAGGATGTAAAAAAAGAATATATATATTTACATATATATGGATAACTGAATCACTTTGCTGTACACCTGAAACTAACACAACATTGTAAATCAACAATATTTCAATAAAATAACTTTTAAAAAGAATCCAAATAAGTAAGTCAATAAATAAATATGAGGACAGTTTAAGAGACCTCTGAGACAACTCAAGGATACTAACATTCACATTATACAGATCCCAGAAGAAGACAGAGCAAGGGATGGAGAATTTATTTGAAGAAATAATAGCTGAAAAATTCACTAACTGGGAAAGGAAACAGACATCCAGGTCCAGGAAGCACAGAGAGTCCCAAACAAGATGAACCCAAAGAGGTCCACACCAAGACATATTGTAATTAAAACAGCAAAAATTAAAGATAAAGAGAGAATCCTAAAAGCAGCAAAAGAAAAGCAACTCATTATATAGAAGGGAACTCCCCTAAGACTATCTGACTTTTTAGCAGAAACTTTGCAGGCCACAAGGGAGAGGCACAATATATTCAAAATGATGACAAGAAAAAACAAACAACAACAAAAAACAAAAAAAACAAGAATAGTCTACCTGGCAAGGCTATCATTCAGTTTTGAGGGAGAGATAGAGAGTTTTATGTAAAAACAAAAGCTTAAAATGTCCAGCACCATTAAACTGGCTTTACAGGAAATGCTAAACTTCTCCAAGCAGAAAAGAAAAGACCACAATTAGAAATTAGAAGAATGAAAAGATCACAGTTAGACAAATGAAAATAGAAAACACACTGATCCAAAATCAGTGGGATGCAGCAGTTCTGAAAGGGAATATGAACCTACCTCAGGGAACAAAAAAAAAGATCTCCAATAGACAACTCTACCTTACACCTAGAGGAACTAGAAAAAGAAGAAAAAACAAAACCCAAAGTTAGTAGAAGGAAAGAAATCATAAAGATCAGAGCAGAAATAAATGAAATAGAGACTAAAAAAAAAACCACAATAAAAAAGATCAATGAAATTAAGAGCTGGGTCCTTGAAAAGATAAACAAAATTGATAAGCCTTTAGCCAGATTCATCAAGAAAAATAGGGAGAGAGCCCAAATCAATAAAAACAAATGAAAAAGGAGAAATTACAACTGACACCACAGCAATACAAAGGATCATAAGAGACTACTACAACAACTATGCAGCAATAAAATAGACAACCTAGAAGAAATGGACAAATTCTTAGAAAGTTACACTCTCCCAAGACTGAATCAAAAAGAAATAGAAAACATGAACAGACCAATTACCAGTAAGGAAATTAAATTAGTAATTTAAAAGACTCCCAATAAGCAAAAGTTTGGGACCAGATGGGTTCACAGATGAATTCTACCTTCTCAAACTATTCCAAAAAAACTGAATAGAAAGAATGCCTCCAAACTCATTCTATCAGGCCTGTATCACCCTGATATCAAAACCAGACAACAAAAGAGAAAATTACAGGCCAATATCACTGATGAACACAGATGCAAAAATTCTCAACAAAGTATTAGTAACTCAAATTCACAATACATTAAAAGAATCATACACCATGATCAAGTAGAATTTATCTGAGGATACGAGGATGGTTGAATATCTGCAAATCAATCAATGTGATACACTACATTAACAAGTTGAAGAATCAAAATCATATGATCATCTCAATAGATAAAGAAAAAACTTTTGACAAAATTCAAATCCTTTTATGATAAAAATGCTCAACAAAGTGGGTATAGAGGGAACATAACTCAACATAATAAAGGCCATATATAAGCCCACAGCTAGCATCATATGCAATGGTGAAAAGCTGAAAGCACTTCCTCTAAGATCAGGAACAAGGATGCCAATTTTATTCAACACAGTGTTAGAAGTCCTAGTTATAGCAATCAGACAAGAAAAAGAAATAAAATGCATCCAAATTGGAAAGGAATGAGGAAAACTGTCGCTGTTTGCAGATGGCATGATACTATATATAGAAAATCCTAGAGATGTCACCAAAAAACTGTTAAAACTAATAAATGAGTTCAGTAAAGTTGCAGAATATAAAATTAATATACAGAAACCTGTTGTGTTTCTACACACTAACAACAAACTACCTGAAAGAGAAATTAAGAAAACAATCCCATTTACAATTGCATCAAAAAGAATAAAATACCTAGGAATAAGTCTAACCATGGAGGTGAAAGACACAGAAAATTATAAGATACTGATGAAAGAAATTGAAGATGACAGAAACAGATGGAAAGATGTACCATGCTCGTGGATTGGGAGAATTGTTAAAATGACCATACTACTCAAAGCAATCTACAGATTCAATGCAATTCCTATCAAAATCCCAATGTCATTTTTAGCAAACTAGAATATTTTTCACAGAAATGACTTCAGACTATACTGCAAAGCTACAGCAATCAAAACAGTACGGTAGGGCTTCCCTGGTGGCGCAGTGGTTGAGAGTCCGCCTGCCGATGCAGGGGACACGGGTTCGTGCCCCGGTCCGGGAAGATCCCACATGCCGCGGAGCGGCTGGGCCCGTGAGCCATGGCTGCTGGGCCTGCGCGTCCGGAGTCTGTGCTCTGCAACGGGAGAGGCCACAACAATGAGAGGCCCACGTACCACCAAAAAAAAAAAAAAAAAAAAAAAAACAGTACGGTATGACACAGAAACAGACATATACATCAATGGAACAGAATAGACAGCCTACACATAAACCCATACTTATATGCTCGATTAACCTAAGACAAGGGAGGGAAGACTATACAATGGGGAAAAGACAGCCTCTTCATTGAATGGTAGTGGGAAAACTGGACAGCTACATGAAAAAGAATCAAACTGGACTATTTTCTCACACAATGCACAAAAATAAATTCAAAGTGAATTAAAGACTTAAATGGAGGACCTGAAACAATAAAACTCCTAGAAGAAAACATAAGCAGTATACTCTTTGACATCAGTCTTAGCAATATTTTTGATATGTCTTCTCAGGCAAGGGAAACAAAAGCAAAAATAAATGTGACTACAGCAAACTAAAAAGCTTCTGCACAGCCAAGAAAACAATCAACAAAATGAAAAAGCAGCCTTCTTAATGGGAGAAGATATTTGCCAATGATATATCTGATAAGGGGTTAATATCCAAAATATACAAAGTACATACAACTCAACATCAAAACAAACAAACACCCGATTGAAATATGAGCAGAAGACCTGAATGGCCATTTTTCCAAGAAGATGTACAGATGGCCAACAGACACATGAAAAGATGCTCAACATCACTAATGATCAGGGAAATGCAAATCAAAGCTGCAATGAGATACCACCTCATGCCTGTCAGAACAGCTATCATCAAAAAAGACCAGAAATAACAAGAAGATGTGGAGAAAAGGGAACCCTCCTACACAGTTGGAGGGAATGTAAATTGGTGCAGCCACTGTGGAAATCAGTATGGAGGTTCCTTGAAAAAGTAAAAACAGAACTGCCATACAATCCAGCAATTTCACTTGTAGGTTTTTACACAAAGAAAATAAAAACAGTAATTCAAAAAGATGTATGCACCTTTATGTTCATTGCAGCACTATTTACAATAGCCAAGGCATGGAAGCAACATAAGTGCCCATCAGGAGATGAATGGATAAAGAAGATGTGGTTTTATATATATATATATATATATATGTGTGTGTGTGTGTGTGTGTGTGTGTATATATGTGTGTATATATATATGTGTGTGTGTGTGTATATATATATATATATATATACACACACACACATATATATATATAAAACACAGAATACTACTCGACCACTAAAAAATGAAATCTTGCCATGTGCGACAACATGGATGGATATAGAGGGTATTATGCTGAAAGAAATAAGTCAGAGAAAGACAAATACTACACGATTTCACTTATATGTGGAACCTAAAAAACAAAATAAATGAACAAAACAAAATGAAAACAGACTCTTAGATACACAGAACAAATGAGTGGTTGCCAGAGAGGAGAAGAGTGGGGGCTGGGTGAAATAAGTGAAGGGGATTAAGTGGTACAAACTTCCAGGTTTATCAGTTATATAATAAATAAGTCAGGGCATGTCATACACAGCATAAGGAAGACCATTTCATAATGTATGCAAATGTCGAATCATTATGTGGTACACCTCACCTGAAACCAACATCATGTTGTATGTCAACTATATTTCAATTAAAAAAATTAAAAATACATTTTTTTTAAAGTTGGTTTGGGCTTTCAGGTAGTTAAAAAGGAGGCACCCCATTGCCCACGGCTCATTTCATTTTCCCTGTAAAGCTTCCAACATCTGAGATGATCCAAAGTACTCAGCATGTTGTGGCCATGGGGCCAGGCTCCATTTATCTCCATTCCTGTTGGTTCTCTAAAGTGGCTATTCTCTCTTTACACTAAAAACTGATCATTTTCTTTTTTTAAATGATGAATTTTTGATATCTTTGGAGAGACATAAAAAATAAGGGCAACTAAATAAGGCAATTGTAAACCATTTCAGCATCTATGAAACTGCCTCCTTTGTCACAAAAGAAAAGAAGGAAAAACCGTTGGGAAAAAAATGCAACTGACAGGGAACCAGATACCCTAAAAACAACTTCTCTATGAGTTTTCTTCTCCAAATTTGAGGGTTTTAGCTGCCTTGAAAATTATTTCTGGGAAAAGTGTGTGTGGTATCGGTTATCAAGTGTGACAACTACTTTCATGATGCACTGGTGAGGCAAATGCTTAAAAATTAAGGGAAGCATAATGTCTATTTTTCTATACTTCGACCTGTATTTCTGCCCTACATTGTTATTCTGTAGTTCATACACTCTCTTTTCATAGATACTCTGTTCTATCTCAGAACATATAATTTATATTTTTATTTTTATTGACTGACTTAGCAATCATTATGCTATCAATATAATGAACCAAAAATCAAAATATAGACTACCTCTTTCCCACATAAAACTGGAGATTCACAAAGTTTGCTTCCAACCTTTATCATTGCACAGGCATGGGTTTTACATGGCTGTGTTCAGATGTGCACACTATTTTCTAACTTTTTTGCTTGAATTCTCCATGCATCTACTTGGTCCTCATATCTGTCATTTTAAATGGAGAAATATTCCACGGTTTAATTAAGCCATCTTTCATCTAATTGTTTCCACCCGTTATAATTCAGTCAAGCATTTTTAAATAAATAAATATTCTTTTTCCTTTTTGAGCTGTTTCCTCAGGCTGTAATCTGAAAAGTGGGATTACCAGCTTACAGACCATAATCAGCTGGGTGACTTTTATTATAAGTTGCCAGGAGCTCTCCACAAGAAGCATTACCAATCTGCAATGTCACCAGAAAAATATGAGTCTAGCTTTTTCTTCATAGTCTCTTTAACACTGGGCTTTCTGGGTTTTATTTATTTTGGGGTGATTTCAAAAGATTAATGTAAAGCATTTTAGTTCTTTGAATCTGTCATATGTTTGTTTAATACTCTTACTGCCTTTTCTTAAAAATAGGTATTGATCATCTACTACATGCCAGGTGCTTTATGTGCCTTGTAACTCACTTAATACCCCTGACTGCCTCATAAAGTAGACACTGTAAATTTCATTTTCACTTAAGAAAATGAGTCTCAAAAAGTTAAATAATGTGATTTGAAGGCTTATAGTTGATGTTGTCAGGATTCAAACTCACTATCTCCTTCCTGTGAATTCTCCATACTGCCTTATAACCACAACCTTTAAACATCTTGCCAGCTTTTTTTCTCTCTCTTTTTCTTTTTTTGGTTTATTTATCCTGTTTATTGAGGTATAAAACACACAAGTAAAGTGATTAAGTTGCCTTCATCTTAAAGGTACAGCCAATGCGTTTTTACATACATATACACAATACCGCACAGATCAAGACACAGAGTCTTTTATCAACTTAGGATCTTTTCTCTACTTTTTAAACACAGACAGGTTTTGTGCTTCTCATTCTCCATAGGGCCTGGTACTGAAGCTATGCAAATAAGTATTTAATAAACTCTCTTTAATCATAGAAGGTTGAAACCTAGAAGTGACCTCAGAGATTATGTGTCCCAACCTCCTAAACTTCCAGTGTGGAAACTGAAGACCAGAAGGAAAGGACCTAATATTCAGAGCTATTTCTGCCTCACCATGCTGCCCACGCAGGCCTGGATGGCTGCTTGCCACTTCTTACACAGGAGACACAGTGAGGCTGACAGAAAAGGCAGGGTGAACAGCAGAGAGAGGGCCTAGACAAAGATTTTGTTTTGCTATCTTTATTTTAAATGAGTCTTTAAGTAACCAAAGGGTCAAATTACAGTAAGCTGACCTTACTGTAAAACACTATTTTTTTTTACATAAAAGTATCAACACTTGAAATCAAATTTGTTTGCCTGTCAGAGCAGCCTCCTTCGTTGGGTAGACACTTACTCCAATAATGCTCCATTGCTCATGACTTCTTTCGAACGCCCTCTTTTATAAGAACTTTCAGAGCTAATGTGTCAATTTTACTTTTAAAGCTATAAAATTGGCAACAACAGAATAAAAACTGGATGTTGCCTTTCAAATCACTAGAAAGAGAACAAAAATATAATCCATATAACAAAAGCACAGAGAACAAGAAGCATATAAAGTAAAAGAAAATTTTTTAATGACAAAAGATCAAATTTATCAAATATGACAATAAATGTGAATGGGTTAAACAGACCCCAACAAAGACAAGGATTCCCAGCATCCAATTATATGCTGTTTATAAGACAGACCTAAAACCAAATGACTCAGAAATCTAACATAAAAAGAAGGGCAAGATATTTCTAGAAAACACAAATGGAAGGAAGGTTTAGATAGCAATATTTATACTAAACAAGGCAGAGTTTGATGCAAAAGAACATTTAACAAAACAGACTACGTGAAAAATTTCAACTGTACTACTAATAAAAATTTTGCTTTTAAGAAGTAGTTTAGTTTATCAAATTGGTAAATATATTTTAATTATAATAGCTTTATCATTGAGTGTACAGGCAAAGAGACACATCTAGGAGCTACTATTAATAAGACAATAGGAAAATGGTCAATACAGTATGGATACATATGATGGAATAAAACATAACCACTAAAAATCACCTTTTAAAAATTTAATGAATGGCAATGTACTCATCATAAAATACTAAATAAAAGAGACAAGATACAGGCAGTAGGATCTCTATTTGTCTTAAATAAAATATACATGAAAAAAATAATAATAAAATAAAATATACATGAGATATTTGTTAAATTAGAAAAAGTATACCAAAATAATACTCTGGTTAACTTAGGGTAGATCTTTAGTTACTTTTTACACTATTTTTCCCTATTAAAAAAAAAAAAGAGGGCCTGAAGTCCAAGATAAATGAAAAGATAGCATGAGGGGACTTTGCTTCCTTAAATGAATTCAGGTGTTCAGACTTCCTGACACAGACAAACCCCGTCCCAGGGCACTGACAAGTGACTTAAGAAAAGACTTTTTGTATAGGATGAGAATTCTGAACCTCACAGCACCTTCAAGATCTAAAACCATGATGTTTAGTTTTTCTTCCAAGGACTGACTAATTTTTAACTGGAATATAAACTATATTAATTTTCTTTTCTATTCTAGGTTCTCCAAATGAACACAGAACAAGTAAACTAATAAATAAGTAAACAAAGCAGTAACACAGTTCGGTCACCCACTTTGTTCACAAATCTATCCTGCAAAGACAGATTTGCCTGCATTAGAAACAAGAATGTGCAAGTTCTCAAGGATGATTCTGAACAGAAGTTCCAAACGTATTTTAAGCAAAGGCAGTCTCCTGGGAACAGCATCCTGGATATCTTCACTGAATTACTTTGCATTCATTTTGATGTACATATTTTACATGTTAGGGTATCTTAAAATAAAATTGTACTGATTTATGTTACCATGTCATTTATTTAGCAGTTTCAAGGAAGAATAGATAAGCTTTTACAAGACGGACTCAATAAAATTAATTATATTCCTATATGCTTAAAATGAGATTTGTACTCAGTATCATGATTAGGAAATAATCAGATTCCAGGTCTTTTGAGAAGTTCTGTATCTTTGCACAATATACCGCCCCCCAAATTATAATACATCGGCTATCAGGTGTGGCAGTAAGGGCCACAGACCTGAAAGAATCCCGGCAATCACGGCGCCCAGTGTCCCCTTCTCCTGGAAACCACAGCCCAGGGAGGGGGATGACTCGGTCAAGTTCTTAGCTGGAGCTCTTTCCTAGTGTAGCCACATCTGTCATGACTTCAGAATTTTTCCTCCCTGCTGGATCTACATAATGGAATTATCACCACCACCCATTTTCGTCCACATTGAACTCTTTACCTCAAAAGGAGAAGAGAAATGTTTAATGGGGTGGAGAGCAGGTGCTTGAACAGGTAAACCTCCCATTTCTCACTCATGCAACAGAAATGTCCCGAGGGCCCTCAAGGGTCCAGTTCTATGGTGGGGCTACAGCCCCTGCACTCAGGGAGCTCACAGACCGTCTGCTCCACCACCACCCAAAATTCAGAAGGCTGTGGGGTCTGGAGGCGCATTGCAGGTGCCGGGGGAACATCTAATCAGAGTAGGGGGCTCAGGCTCACACCTGAACCGCGACAGGCAGGTGGGAGGGAAGAGGAGAGAGGAAAACAGCATTAAACGTGGTCGGACGTGCAGATGCCTGGGGGCCCTGGAAGCAGGCAAGGGGGCAGAGAAGGCTGGGAGCCTCCCTACAGGAAGGAACTGTGTCCAAAAGGCCATGCAGCCCCTAACAGAACTTAACTGAGAGATGGAAATGGTCAAACTTGTGTTTTAAAATGCTCACTGTAGGGCCGTGACACAGCTGGGCTGGGGAGGTGAGGACCCCAGGTGTGGAACATTCCAGAAGGCTCCAGCATCACCCAGCCGAAAGGACTGGGGGCTAGATGAGGGGGGGCAGGTGCCATGGGGCAGGTCGAGGAGACATCCAGGCAGGCACTCGGGACAGATGATGGTTCTCCCGTCGGGTGAGGGAACGGAGGAAGCTATTCAAACTTAACTTTCTTCTTTTTCAAAACACATGTTGGAATCATTTACACATTCATGTGTAACCACAACAAAATGGCCCTGTCCTCAGACTCTAAATTTCAAGGAATCCTGACTAAATTCTGGCAATAAAAAGGGAAGCAGAGGCCAGTGAGGTTACTTGAGAGACAAAGGAGGAACAGCACAGGCCACTGACCAGTCACAGGACAACACAGTGGTTACAGTGGCAGGTGAACTTGAGTTCAAATCCCAGGCTGGCCACTTGAAACTTCGGGCAAGTTTTCCTTATTAAATTTCAGTTTTCTCATTTTTAAAATGAGGGTAAGGATGGGGCCTACCTGAGGAGGTTAGCCAGCAGGTTGATATAAGGAGAAAGTGCAAAATGCAGGATCTGAGCCCCGTGAGCGCTCCTCAAGTGATTGCTGTCATTATATAGTACAGAGGATTTCCTAGGGCTGGAAAAGAATCACTTTTTAATTTATAATATTAGCTTTTACTGTTAAGATATCCTGAGTTCTGGGCATTGGGCAAGAAAGAGAGCATCAACACCCAGCAGGTAGCAATGACTTAACAGCCACGGTCAGGTGCTCCTTCTCGGTTTCAGGCAGGGGCATCAGAGGGAGCAAAGGTCCTCACGGGGGACGGTGAGGTGTTCCCATCCAAAATCTGCCAGCAGGACTCAGGGAAGTACACCTTTAGAAGGTGCTGACAGAGTAACAGAAAAATCTTTTAAGCAAAAGGAGAGGGATTATCTACTTTGTACTCTGAATAGATAAGCAAAGAAACCCACTACTATAAAACATATTGTAAATATTGTGAAAACCTTGAGTGAGGCCTGGGTAGTTTTTTTGGTTTTTGTTTGTTTGTTTGTTTTTTATTGGAGTATAAGTGCTTTACAATGGTGTGTTAGTTTCTGCTTTATAACAAAGTGAATCAGTTATACATATACATATGTTCCCATATCTCTTCCCTCTTGCGTCTCCCTCCCTCCCACCCTCCCCATCCCAACCCTCTAGGTGGTCACAAAGCACCGAGTTGATCTCCCTGTGCTATGCGGCTGCTTCCCACTAGCTAGCTATTTTACATTTCGTAGTGTATATATGTCCATGCCACGCTCTCACTTTGTCACAGCTTACCCTTCCCCCTCCCCATATCCTCAAGTCCATTCTCTAGTAGGTCTGTGTCTTTATTCCTGTCTTACCCCTAGGTTCTTCAGCAATCCCACTACTGGGCATATACCCTGAGAAAACCATAATTCAAATAGAGTCATGTACCACAATGTTCATTGCAGCTCTATTTACAATAGCCGGGAGATGGAAGCTACCTAAGTGTCCTTCATCAGATGAATGGATAAAGAAGATGTGGCACATATACACAATGGAATATTACTCAGCCATAAAAAGAAATGAAATTGAGTTATTTGTAGTGAGGTGGATGGACCCAGAGTCTGTCATACAGAGTGAAGTAAGTCAGAAAGAGAAAGACAAATACTGTATGCTAACACATATATATGGAATCTAAGAAAAAAAAATGTCATGAAGGCCTGGGTAGTTTTGACAGAGGTGATAAGAGGACAACTTGTCCACGTTCGGGGGAAATGCTAGTAAAGAAATGTACAAAGAAGCAATTGCCGTATTTAAGTCAGCAACTTCTGTCACCTTTCATCGAGGATTCCTAAGTCAGCAGATACAATAACAATGCTTTTAACTAGTTTTAGAGGAATGATTCAGTGGTGTGCTGGCGAACGTTAAGAACCAGCTCTCTGGAAAAAGAGGAATTGCCTGTATATCTATACCTATGTACATCTGTAAATTATGAATTTTACTGATGTAGAGTATTAGTACACAATTTACAAATAACAGTAAAATATACAATGTTCTTTATTATAAATTCCATATAGCCAATTCATTCATTAATTTTTGCTAAATTCTTGTATCTGGTGAAAACCTATGATGGCTGCAGCTGACAAATGAGTGTATTAGTCCCAAGACGAATGCCTGTCCATACTTTATCTTACGTCAAGAGCAAGACAACACATCACTCGCTTATCAATGGCAAGAATGGCTTTTTGCTGAGTCAGATAACTGTGTTTTAATATTAGAAGAATATTTCCACAATTTTTTGTGTTTTTCATGATGTAACGCTACAGACAGGAGACATTATTAAAGTTAATCTGCAATTTTCTTAAGTCTAGGAAACAAAACAACAAATCATGCTCTGATGTAGAGCCAATACTCTCAAGAAGTAAATATTCCACTGAGGCCAGTTTCAATCCACAGCACGCCCACCACTCAACAGGGCTTGGAAGGAAGGCAGCAGCACACGGTTACATGGTGTTTCCACCATGCAGGTACCTCGTTGTGGCACGTTTACAAGCTCCTTCTCAATCCTTCATCCAGGTCATCAGTAAAAATGTGCCCCACTTGTTGAACCTGACAAAACATGGTGTTTGTTTCATTGTTTAGGGATCATCTATACCCATGTTTAGATGCTGAGATGTTTGGAATTCCAAGGATTACTTTTATTAAACTTGGCTATCAGTCTAAGAAATGACCTCACTAGGGACTTCCCTGGCGGTCCAGCGGTTGAGACTTTGCCTTCCAGTGCAGGGGGTGCAGGTTCAATCCTGGGTCGGGGAACTGGGGTCCTGCATGCCTCTCAGCCAACAGGCCAAAGCATGGAACAGAAGCAATATTGTAACAAATTCAATAAAGACTCTAGGGATGGTCCACAACAACAACAAAAAAATCTTAAAAAAAAAAAAAGAAATGACCTCGCTCAGTGGAGCTGGCTCAAAAAAGATAATTATTCAATTTTCAAGGATTTTGCAAGCTGGTTGTTAAAAACAACCTTAGTAAAAAATAAATTATATAGACATATAATTACATAAGTTATATTTTAAATTTTTAAACAAAGATATTAAATAATCAAGAACCGTTACTTCTTATCAATTTTACCACACTGCACCATTATCATTGCTCATGGAGTTATTCAAAATACATGAATATAGTAGCATATAAGAAGAGGTGGGACAAATAGAAATCAAATAGTAAGATGGTAGCTTGAAATCAAAATAGATATGTAACTTCAAAGACAAACAGACTAGTCCAATTAAAAGACAAAGACTGACAAACTAGATGCACAATAAAATTTAATTATGCTGCTTGTAAGAGACATACTTTGAACATAAGGATGCAAATGTTTGACAGTAATAGGATTTTTTTAAAAAGATAGAGCATGCCAGCACTAACCAAAAGAAAGCTGGAAG
This sequence comes from Hyperoodon ampullatus, assembly GCF_949752795.1. Lineage (NCBI taxonomy): Eukaryota > Metazoa > Chordata > Mammalia > Artiodactyla > Ziphiidae > Hyperoodon > Hyperoodon ampullatus. The sequence continues at coordinate 3,203,655 of NC_136933.1, forward strand.
AGCTATGTTAATCACAGTAGACTTTAAGGGAAAAATCATTGTCATCAGACTAGTAAAACAATTCTATATTTTGTATCAAGGTAGTAACAGGCCTTGAACCATATAAAGCAAAAAGTAAAAGAAATGAGGCAGAGATAATCATAGGCACTAATCCATAATCATAGTGAGATATTTCAACATACCTCTCTCAGGAGCTAATAGAATAAACCTGAAAAATTCAATTTTTCTACCCTTTTACTTTTAACTTCTCTATGTCCTTAATTCAAGGAGTATCTCTTATAAGCAGTATAAAGTTGGTCTGACACATTTTTTAAATTAAACAATGCTATTAACACTCTTGAACACTCAACAACTGTAGAATATGCATGCTTTTCAGGAATAAATAGAATGTTTACAACAACTGACCGCATGCTGGGCCAGAAAGCATGTCTCAGCAAATCTCTAAAGATGGAAATTACACTGAGTGCATTCACTGATCACAGTAAAATTAAGCCAGAAATCAAGAACAGAACTGAAAAATCCCCAGGTGTCTGGATATTAACCAATAAACTTTTAAATAATTCATCATCAAAAACTACTTAGCACTGAATGATAATGAGAATATAAATCCTTCCAGACGGAAAAACCTCTAAGTCAAGAGGGCATCTTTTGATCTATCCACTGGAAGTGGTGAAGAGGTCTGCTCCCCTCAAGACGGGCTGTCCTGAGATCTGGGTCATTTTTTTTTTTTTGCGGTACACGGGCCTCTCACTGTTGTGGCCTCTCCCGTTGCGGAGCACAGGCTCCGGACGCGCAGGCCCAGAGGCCGTGGCTCACGGGCCCAGCCGCTCTGTGGCATGTGGGATCTTCCCGGACCGGGGCACGAACCCGTGTCCCCTGCATCGACAGGTGGACTCTCAACCACTGCGCCACCAGGGAAGCCCATCAGTCATTTTTATTAACGAAGTACACACTGAGCCTCTGCCTGAGAAGAGGCCTCCCTCCTGCTTGCGTCTGGGAGGTCACTGGAAGCAGATGGTTAAACACCTTGGATATAGACCCTGGGCAGCCACCCCAAAGGAACACACTGTTTTACAGTGAGAAAGGGTACAGTCTTTCCTTCTGGTGCCCAGCATTACTCTCCCAGGAGAAGCATGCCCACCCCCATCAGACCATCCAGACGACCTCCTCAGCAAAGGAGGCCCTCTGAGACTCTGGTTCCTTCTGTCAGTCTGGTTCCTGATGGCCCTTACCCTTAAGGGACTACTGCCTTGACTTTCACCTGGATAAAGGACCTGCCTTCTGATGCTTGAAAATCACATAAAACACACATAAAACTACAAACACATAAAACTCTCAAAAATATTTTAGTTTGAAATTTTATATTCATCACAAATGAAGATCTTGTGTTACAGCCTCCTACTAAGTTTGCCTGCAGCCTTCCTAATGTATTTCCTGCAGCTCATTAAAATCATGAAGCATTTAGAGTATTATAACAAATATAATATTCAAAAGATAATTTTGGTTTTTTTTAAACATTCATCAGTACGTTAATTGGAGTAATTACCACTAAGTGCTGTAACCCATCCCCCCAGATCTCAGTGGTTTAAAACAACAAAGGTTTAGTTCTCTTTCAAACCACTACAGTGACTTGGGGACTCAGGCCACCGCCACCTTGCTGCTGCAGTGTCATCCAGGTATCGTGCAGCAGAAGCAGAGGCATACAAGGGACTTCAGACCAGACAGGGTCAGACTTAGCCTCTCGGCCCTGGAGTGATACACACTGGCCATGCTCACATTCCATTGGCCAGAACTAGTCACATGACCCTACCCCGATGTCTAGGGGCAGGCAGGTGTGGTCTCCCATGATCAGGAGGAAATGAAGTGGTCTGTTAAACCTGTAACACTGTCCCGGCCTCAAGTGGACATCAAACCTCCCAGGCCTTTAAGGAGGAAGGAGGAAGGAAGTGGCCTTTACTGATGTAAGTACCAACTTCACACACATTGTGTTTAAACAGAAAGAAGATTTGTGAGCCAGATGCCGTTATCCCCGTTTTATAGATGAAGAAACCAAAGCACAGAGTTAGTAAACAGGCAAGTGAGGAGTTGATCCAGTTCGATGACTCCAAGGCCATGTGCTTTCTCGATCATCTCAGGTTGGGCCCACCTGCATCAGAGTCCTTGAGGTGCCTCTTCAAATTGTGGGTTCCTGAGCCCCGCACCACACTTACTGAATAAGAACCACTGGATACACGAACCTGTACTCTTAACAAGTTTCCAATGGACTCCATCTTGTTACCCCTGGAATTCAACAGCAGAGTCTAAATAATCCCTTCCAAGAAAGTAGAACAATGCATGGGCAGAAGAAAAGATTCAGTAGGTTTAAGAGGGGAGGCCTTGTGGAAAATTGAAAATCCTGCAGACGAAAGAGTCAGAAGCCGTGGACACTGCTCCTTGACCAATTAACCTCCTGAGTGACCTTAGGAGCCATTCACCCACACTGAATCTGTTCCAAAGAAAGATGACATTTTCTCCACCAGAAAACATTGTAATCAGGCTAAATGATCTTTTTAAAAAAAATTATTTATTTATGTATGTATTTGTTTATTTCTTTTTGGTTGTGTTGGGTCTTCGCTGCTATGCACAGGCTTTCTCTAGTTGCGGTGAGCGGGAGCTACTCTTCGTTGCGGTGCGCAGGCTTCTCACTGCGGTGGCTTCTCTTGTTGCTGAGCACAGGCTCTAGGCGCTCAGGCTTCAGCAGTTGTGGCTCACGGGCTTAGTTGCTCCGCGGCATGTGGGATCTTCCTGGGCTCCCCTGCATTGGCAGGCGGATTCTTAACCACTGCGCCACCAGGGAAGTCCCAGGCTAACTGATCTTTAAAGCCCACTTTGGTTCTATGATAATGTGAGAACTGTAAAGTGAGGCAATAAAACAAATACAGAACAAAAAAAGTAATAGTAACATTTAAAATAACAGCTTATGGGCTTCCCTGGTGGCACAGTGGTTGAGAGTCTGCCTGCCGATGCAGGGGACACGGGTTCGTGCCCCGGTCTGGGAAGATCCCACATGCCGCGGAGCGGTTGGGCCCGTGAGCCATGGCCGTTGAGCCTGCACGTCCGGAGCCTGTGCTCCGCAACGGGAGAGGCCACAACAGTGAGAGGCCCACGTACAGCAAAAAAAATAAATAAATAAAAAATAAATAAAATAAAATAAAATAACAGCTTACCCCAGCAAGGCTTTTTTTTTTTTAAACAAAGATGAGCTGCTTCTAAAATTTACAGGGGAAGGCAAAAGAACTAAAATAACTAAAAACAACTTTGGAAAAGAAGAATACAGAGAGAGGAATCACAATACCCAATTTTGAGACTGACTCTGTAACTGCAGTAATCAAGACAGTGTGGGATTTACTGGCAGAGGAACAAACAGGTAGATCAATACAACAGATTTTGGAACCCAGAAATAGCTCTGCGTCAGTATGGCTGATGAATCTGTTTACAAAGACACGAAAGCAACTGAATGGAGGGAGTATAGTGCTTTTAACAAACTGCGTTGGAATAATTGTTTATCCATATGCAAAAAGAAGGAAAGAATTTCAATCTAAACCTCATACCTTAAACAAAAATTAAATCAAAATAGATCCTAGATCTCAATGTAAAATGTAAAAATATAAAGCTTTTCGGAAAAAACATAGGAGAAAACCTTTATAATTTAGGGTTAGGCAAATAAATCTCAGACAAGCAAAGGCATGATCAATAAAAGAAAAAAACCAATAAATTAAAAACTTTCACTCTGCAAAACATCCTGTGAACAGGATGTCACAAAAAGGGAGAAAATATCTTCAAATCACGTATCTGACAAAGGACTTGTATGCTGAATATATGAACTTTCTAAACTCAATAGTAAGAACATAAAGAATCCAATTTCTTAAATAAGCAAAAGACTTGAAAACAGAACATCCCCAAAGAGAATATATGGATGACAAATAAGTACATGAAGAGATGTCCAGAGTCCCTAGCCTTTAGGGAAATGCAAATTAAAGCCACAGTGAGATACCAGTTCACAGCTATTAGAATGGCAAATATAAGAAACAGCAATGCAGAGAAGCTGGATGTCTCCATTGCTGGTGGAAATGTAAAATGGTACAGCCACTAGAGAAAATAGCTTGACTTTTTTTTTTTAAGTTAAACATACACTTCACATATGACTCAGCCATCACAATTTTAGGTATTTATCCTTTGAGAAATGAAAACACGCTCACACAAAATGGACATGAATTTTAATAGCAGCTTTGTTTGTAATAGCCAAAGAATTGCCAACAACCTGGATGTCGTTCCAGCAGTCAATGGATGAACAAACTTGGGGCATCCATACAATGGGCTGCTACTCAGCAGTGAAAAGTCAGGCACTGCCACCTCTCGAACAACCTGGATGGCCCTCAAGGTCGTTATGTTGAGTGAAAAGGACCCATCTCAAAAGGTATGATCTCTCCTTGTACGACGCTCGCCAAGGGAGATGGAGAACAGACGCTTGGTTGCCGGGGGGTGGTCAGGGGGAGGGTGTGACGGCGCCGGGACAGCCACTGTGGAAACGGATCAATTCTGCATCCTGACCAGGGTGGTGGTTACACAAAGGCGTGTCATGAACTTTCATAGAACTGTACACACATACACATGAACACACAAAAGAAAGCATGGAAAACAGGTGAAATCCGAGTAAGATCTGTAGTGTTATAGCAATGTCAGTTTCCTCGGTTTGATAAAGCATTATCATTATGGAAGATATTATCATTAGATGAAGCTGGGGTGGATTCAGAACTTTCTATAATATTTCTTTAACTTCTTGTGAGTCTCAATGATTTCAAAACCAAATGTAAAAAAAAAAAAAGCTAATATTTGTTGCGTACTCTCTGTGTAGCCGTACTGTTCTGAGAACTTTATATTTATCCACACGTTAACTAGTCGAATCTTTACAGTAGACACTGTGCTCATCACATTTTACAGATGAGTTTCAGAAAAGTTAAGTACTTTGGGCAAGGATGCAGTTGGTAGGTAAGTAAAAGAGGTGGGGCTCAGACCCAGGAAGCCCAGCCCCAGAGCCTTAGCTAATAAGCAGTATTTTAAAAAAAAAAAAAAAAAAAAAAAAGCAAGTCAAAGAAAAGGTCGGCACAGGAGTCAATAATATGGAAGGAAAGAAAAAGGACACAAAGAGAGTACAATGGACACAGCAGGAAAGGCCCCAGAGTGGTCATTCCTCGCTGCTCTGTGTGTGCCCAGGAGGACACATGGTCCCTTTTGACCCATGTGTCTCTAAGGACTAAGGAGGAGCTGGAGAGAGGGAAGGGACACTTTCATAGGGGCATCGATCAGTTAGAGGAATTGAGGTGATTTCATCTAGAGGAAGTCAGGAAGGTGGTTTAATTACCACCTTGATGAAGGCTCTTGAGAGAGTGTCCAGAGGATATGGGACAAAGGAAAGGAGACTTACACTGAAGAAAGACAGTTTAGTTTGACATTAAAAAACATCTTCCCGACCACGTGAGGAGGGAGAAAACTAGGACAGATTAGAGCGAGATGACTCTTCTGAGACCTTCTAGAAGGAAAACATGAAACTGGCAGTTCATCCTGCTCACTATTAAACCTGCGTGGACAGTCCCCCACCCCCACGCTGGGCAGGCCCCGTGGAGGGCACGTAATACATGCTATCTGATTGAATCAGCTGGTTATAAAGTAGGTGTGGCTGGTCCATTTTACAGATGAGGAAACTGAGCTTCAGAGAGGCTGAGTTCCAGCCTAAGCCCCTCAGCTGCCAGGATGAGCATGTGGGGTTCAAGCCCATGTTTTTCTGCCTTCAAGCCCAGACTTTTCCACTACATGACACACTCTGCTAGGTTCAAAGAAGTAGGACTTGAAGAGTCCTCTGCCTGCTGGCATTAGAAAAAATAAATCAGTTATGGTCCTTTCCAGCTGCAAAAATATCTGTCCCTCAAAGTGTGGCAACCTGGTTTTACCTCGGCTCCATTTCCCCTGATACCTACCAGGCTGATCTTTCAGGAGCTCGATTCATCCAGAAAGTTAACCCATGTTTCTGATTATCATTCTCTTTACAACATCCCTGTGGGTGTCAAGTCGAATGAGAAGAAACTCGAGAGAAAAAGGAAGAACAATGACTCCCGCCTTCTAGATGAGAAGCTGGGCTGCCCCCTCGGGTGGGCGTGGGAAGCGACTCGGGGGCTGCAGAGAGAACCACGGGAAGATTTCTAAACAGAACTAGTGCAGCCCAGGGGAGGCCACCTCAGAACAAACGCCCCTGGGAGGACTCCTCCCATCCAGCCTGTGCAGACGGTGATGCAGACGGTCTTCTTCAGCCTGATTATGCGTGTGTGCTCCAATAAACTTTCACTTATAGACACCGAAATTTGAATTTCATTTCACTTTTTGCTGATTTTTTAAATTAATAGACGGTGATGCAGCCACGGTTACCATGTCACAAGAGACATCCACCGAAGTGCCGCAGGTGTGTATTTATGTGTGTGTGCTCCAATTAAATTTCATTTATGGACACCGAAATTTGCATTTCAGTTCCCTTTTTGCTGATTTAGGTTTACAGAAAAATTGAGCAGAGAGTACAGAGTTTCCATATATTCCCAACCACCCCACGGAGTTTCCCCTATTACTCACATCTTGCATTCCTGTGAAACATTCGTGACAACTGCTGAACCAATACGGATACATTATTATTAATACACTTTGCATTAAGGCTCACGCTTGCTTACAGAGTCTATGGGCTCCGCCAACTGCATTATGACACACATCCACCATCACAAAACCACACAGAGTAGCTTCACTGCCCTAAAAATCCTGTGTGCTCTGCCTGTTCACCCTTCCCCACCCCAAGCCCTGGCAACCGCTGATCTTTTTACTGCCTCCAGAGTTTTGCTTTTTCCAGAATGTCACAGAGTTGGAATCACACAGTCTGCAACCCTTTCAGCCTGGCTTCTTCCACTTAGCTATGTGCATTTAAGGTTCCTCCATGTCTTTTCAGGACCTGAGAGATGTTTTTAATGGACTTTTTTTTTACGAGCAGTGTTAGGATTACCGAAACATGGATCAGAAAGTACAGAGAGTTCCCACAACCCCCCTCTCCCCACACACTCACAGTTTACAACCTGTATTAGTGCGGTGTGGCTGCTGTAATTGACGAACCAATACTGATACATTATATTAACTGAAGTCCACACTTCGACATTAGGGTTCACCAGGTTATGACAGATGTATATGGACGTGTGTCCATCATTGACTCGTTTCTTTTTATCACTGAGTAATTAACACCCCATGGTATGTATGTACCATAGTTTATCCATTCACTGATGAAGGACTTTTTGGTTTGTTCCAATTTGGGGCAATTATGAATAAAAGTGCTAGAAATGTGTGTGTGCGTGTTTTTGTGTGGACCTAGTTTTCAATTCATTAGGAAAACACTTAGGAGCATGACTGCTGGATCATGTGGTGAAAATATGTTTCGCTTTGTAGAAATTGCAAACTGTCTCCAAAGCAGCTGTACCATTTTGCATCCCCACCAGCAACAAATGAGAGTTCCTGTTGGTCTACATCCTCGCCAGCACTTGGTGTTGTCCGTGTTTTAGATTCATCCATTCTAATGGTCTGGAGTGGTATCTCAGTGTTGTTTTAACCCAAGTATATATTTTTTAAAAGCACAATGTTCAACTCCCTAAAGTAAAAAAGCGAGTTCTAATAAACTGCATAATAAACTGCCAGGATTTAGCCCATAATGGTCATTCTCAGAAATTCCAATCACACAAAAAGGCTACCTTGAGAGAGAGAAAAAAAATTTTTTAAACAATTAATTCCTATTGCTGAAGGCAAGGTTGGTATGACTTGGAACTTGAAATACTCTGAGCTTGAAAAAGCCAAAGCAAAATTTGTCTGTTCATCACTAATAAACTAAGATGAACTTTCAAAGGCAGGAGGACACCTGAAGTTTAAAGATAAAAAAAAAATGTCTTCTAGTAACCACTTGCCACATACGGGCATTTCCTCTGACATTCCTGGATTTGCTTTAACACAGTTCTCAGATTTAAACTCTGTGCAGTCCTAAATTGCTTTGTACTACTTCTGAGACACTATAACTTGTGGAGAGGGAAGGGGAGGGAGGGCTGGGTTTTTCCTTCTTCTATAGCTTGTCCAGATGTTCTCTTAACACTTTCTATGGAAACTAGAGCACCAGAATAATGGGAAGAAAGATTTTACTGTATATTATTACACCTGCTATGGCTTGAATTTTCACAGTTAAAGATATTCTCTTACTATATTTACGTCAAAGCAGCATTTCACACCTGCATGTTGATATAATGGTTTTGATGTTCATTAACTCAACAAAGATTCAGGCAATAAAGTGCAAATAAATTCTTGAAGAAAGAAGTCATTCAATTTCATATTTTTTTGCATCCACGTGAACTTGCCATATGAAACTTAACATAGTCAAAAGTCACATAACACATCTACCTTGAAAAATTATTGGCATCTTAAATTTTTAAACAGCCCATTTTATGTTCCCGTTCTTAACAGGCAAGATATAACCCATATAAAACAAGTGCTTTATCCTCAACTCTGGATCTGCTGTTTATGGCAGCTCCTCAAAAGCCTTGGAGATAGTCCATGATGAGGTGGCAAAGATGCCTGAAAACTTTTCCAAACCAAATGGCAAAACATTTAAGAGAAGCATCAAAAAAGAATTTGCCAGGAATAAACCTAACATGTGGAATACCTTTTCTTTGTATTTTGAGGATGCATTTTTGGAGGATACGTTCAAATACTTCTGTTTTTAACCACTGGCTACCTACAAGAACTGATGCTAGGCGTCCCCATATTTTATATGGCAACACCTCTGGTGTAAGAACCTTCAAGTAAAAGCTGAAACACCCACACTTCGGTAATGCTAAGAAAATTCTCCCCATTATTTTGCTGTCAACCTAAGCAGAGTGACTATGCATTCTGCTGAAAGCTTTTTTAAGGGGAGTTTTGGGGCTAGTAAAAGTAAAATATAGTCTAACTTATTTAAAATTTCCAGAGAGGGAATTCTGACCCAGAGCATACTTGATTATCATGCTGAATTGAGGTGTCTTTGCCAGGTCAACCACATACCCTCACTAATCATGCTGTGAAGTCTCCAGGACAGGAGAGGTACAGATGTTTAATGTAATACAAGTAACTGGAAGATTTTTGTAATTCACTCCTTTCCTTTTAGACCCACAGCTTAATAAACATACTACTCCCATCCACACCAAAGATGGAAAATTTTCTAGCATATAGTTATGGGTTGAACTGTGTCCCTCCTCCCCAACAAAAACAAAAAAAGATATATTGAAGTCCTAATACCCAGTACCTCAGAATGTGACTTATTTGGAACCAGGGTCTTTTCAGATGCAATAAGGTCACCTCACTGGAATCAACTGGTCAATGGAATAGGACGGGTCCCTAATCCAGTACAGCTGGAGTCCTCATAAGAGGATGACGTGCAGACACAGGGACAACAGAGACAGATATTGGAGAGATTGAAAGATGCAGCTGAAAGCCAAGAAAGGCCAAGAATCAACACCACTACAAGAAGCTAGGAAAAGGGAAGGAAGAACTGTCCCCTACAGGCTTCAAAGGCAGCATGGCCCTGCCCACAGCTTTCAGACTTACAGATTTCAGACGTCTGACCTCCGGATTTGTGAGACAATACATTTCTGTTGTTTTAAGCCACTCAGCTTGTGGTAATTTGTGTGGCATCCTTACAAAACTAATGCACAGCATGATCAAGTGGGATTTCAGCATACACAAGACAGCCAATGTGATACACCACATTAACAGAATCAAAGATAAAAATTATGTATTCGTCTCAATAGATGCAGAAAAAGCATTTGACAAAAACACAACAGGCTTTCATGGTAAAACTCCTAACAAACTGAGTACAGAAAGAACGTACCTCAACACAATAAAGGTCATATATGACAAACTCACAGCCAACATTATACTCAATGGTGAAAGACTGAAAGCTTTTCCTGTAACAACAGAAGCAAGAAAAGGGTGTCCACCGCCACCACTCCTATTCAACCTAGTACTGGAAGTCCTAGACAGAGCAATCAGGTAAGAAAAAGAAATAAAAGGTATCCAAGTAGAAAAGGAAGAAGTAAAAGTGTCTTTGTTTGCAGATAACATGATCTTACATTTTAAAAATCTAAGACTCCACCAAAAAAAAGTGCTAGAAGTAATCAGCTAATTCAGTAAAGTTGCAGGTTACAAAATCAACACATAGAAAACAGTTGCGAGGGACTTCCCTGGTGGCGCAGTGGTTAAGAATCAGCCTGCCAATGCAAGGGACACAGGTTTGAGCCCTGGTCTGGGGAGATCCCACATGCCACAGATCAGAGCAAGCCCAGGCACCACAACTATTGAGCCTGCACTCTAGAGCCCACGAGCCACAACTACTGAGCCCACGTGCCACAACTACTGAAGCCCATGCACCTAGAGCCCATGCTCTGCAACAAGAGAAGTTACCACAATAAGAAGCACCGCAACGAAGAGTAGCTCCCACTCGCCACAACTAGAGAAAGCCCATGCGCAGCAATGAAGACCCAATGCAGCCAAAAATAAACAAATATATAAATTTATTAAAAACAAACAGTTACGATTCTACATACTACTAACAAAACACCTAAAAAAGAAAGAAAACAATCCCATTCACAGTAGTATTAAAAACAATAAAATACTTAGTAATAAATTTAACCAAGGAGGTGAAAGATCTGTATACTGAAAACTACAAGATTTTGATAAAAGAAATTGAAAAAGACACAAATGGAAAGATATTCCATGTTCATGGTTTAGAATTAATATTGTTAAAATGTTCCTATTACCCAAAGCCATCTACAGATTCAAAGCAATTCCTCTCAAAGTTCCAATGATATTTTTCATGCAAATATAAAAACTATCCTAAAATCTGAATGGAGCCACAAAAGACCCCCAAGTGGCCAAAACAATTCTGGTAGAGCAGAACAAAGCTAGAGGCATCACGCGTTCTGATTTCAAACTGTACTACAAAGCTGTAGTAATCAAAACAGCATGGTACTGGCATAAAAGTAGACAGACCAATGGAACAGAATTGAAAGCCCAGAAATAAACTCATGCATATACAGTCAACTAATACTTGACAAGACCCCAAGTATACAAAATGTGGAAAGGACAGTCTCGTCAATAAATGGCATTGGGAAAACTGGATAACCACATGCAGAAGAATGTGCACCACTCACAAAAATGAACTTGAAATGGATTAAAGACTTAAATTTAAGATATAAAACCACAAAACTTCTAGAAGAAAACGAAGAGGAAAAAGCTCCTTGTCATTGGTCTTGGCAGCAATTTCCTGGACATGACACCAAAAGCACAAGCAACAAAAGCAAAAATAAATAAGTGGGACTATATCAAACTAAAAAGCTTTTGCATATCAACAAAATGAAAAAGCAACCTACCGAATGCAAGAAAATATTTGCAAATCATAGATCTGATAAGGGCTTAATACCCAAAATATACAAAGAACTCATATTAATCAATAGCAAAAAACCAAACAACTCAATTAAAAAATCAGGGCCTCCCTGGTGGCGCAGTGGTTGAGAGTCCGCCTGCCGATGCAGGGGATACGGGTTCGTGCCCCGGTCTGGGAGGATCCCATATGCCGCGGAGCGGCTGGGCCCGTGAGCCATGGCTGCTGAGCCTGCGCATCCGGAGCCTGTGCTCCGCAACGGGAGAGGCCACAACAGTGAGAGGCCCGCGTACCACAAAAAAAAAAAAAAAAAAAAAAAAAAAAAAATCAGTGGAGGGCTTCCCTGGTGGTGCAGTGGTTAAGAATCCGCCTGCCAATGCAGGGGGGACCCTGGTTCAAGCCCTGGTCCAGGAAGATCCCACGTGCTGTGGAGCAACTAAACCCGTGTGCCACAACTACTGAGCCTGCGCTCTAGAGTCCACAAGCCACAACTACCGAGCCCGCATGCCACAACTACTGAAGCCCATGCGCCTAGAGCCCGTGCTCCACAACAAGAGAAGCCAACGCAATGAGGAGCCCGTGCACCGCAATGAAGAGTAGCCCCCGCTCGCCACAACTAGAGAAAGTCCACGTGCAGCAGCAAAGACCCAACACAGCCAAAAATAAACAAATAAATTAATTAATTTTTAAAAAAATCAGTGGACTAACTGATTTTCCAGAGAAGACATCCAAATGGCCAATAGTTATACAAAAAGGTGCTTGACATCACTAATCATTAGGGTAATGCAAAACCACAATGAGGTATTACCTCACACCAGTTAGAATAAAAAAGAACACAAATTACAAATGTTGGCGATGATGTGGAGAAAAGGGAACCCTAGTGCACTGTTGGTGGGAATGCAAGTTGGTACAGCCATTATGGAAACCAGTATGGTGGTTCCTCAAAAAAGTAAAAATAGAACTACCATATGATCCAGCAATCCTACTTCTGGGTATTTATCCAAAGGAGTTAAAAATCAGGATCTTATAGTGCTATATGCAATCCCATGTGCATTGCAGCTTTACTCACAACAGTCAAGATATGAAAAGAACCTAAGTATCCATTAACAGATGAATGGATAAAGAAGATGTGGTATATATAAGACTAGCAAGTTATAAATTATAAGATGAACAAGTTCTGGGAATCTAATGCACAGCCTGATGATTACAGCTAACAATACTGTATCATATATTTGAATGTTGTGAAGAGAATAGATATTAAATATTCTCATCACAAAAAAGAGATAGTAATTATGTAACAAGATGGAGTTACTAGTTAATGCCATGGTAGTAATCACTTTGCCATATATAAATACATCAAATCAACATGTTGTACACCTTAAACTTTCACAATGTTGTATGTCAATTACATCTGAATAAATCTGGGGGGAATTAAAAATAAAATTAACCATCAAAAAAAAAAAAGAAAGCTAGTACACATACCTTGTGAAAAATGGGTTCTGGAGTCAGATAATGGTTCAAACCCTGCTGCCTAGACAAACTTTCATGGCCTTCAAAGCTCCTCTGGGATAGCCTTGCTGTAGTTTACTCCTCCCCAAGGGCCAGAATCCTGTCCAGACCCAGAGTCGGTGTCTTGCTTCTTGTCCCCACACTTCCCTTAGCAGGGAAATAGCCTCCAGGGACACCACCTAAATGAAGGTCTATGGTCAGAATTCATGGAGGGCCTCCAGGGACGTGTGAGTTTGTTTTTTGTTTCTTTGATATTTAATAAACCCAAAATAAACTGGGAAACTCATTTTACCTTAAAATTAAAATATACCTAGGATATTTTATGTCATATTCATTAATCCTAAAAATATATTTTATTACTTTTACACATATAAAATAGCTTTGGCTTAAAAGTTGTTGGTATAGATTGACTTGTGTTCACCCAAAATTCATATGTTGAAGCCCTAATCCCAATATAATGGTATTTGGAGATAGGGCCTTTGGAAGGTAATTAGGGTTAGGAGGTCATGAGGGTGGAGCCCTCATGATGGGATTAGTGCCCTTATAAGAAGAGACACTGGAGTATGTGTGTGTGTTGTGTGTGTGTCTGTCTGTCTCTCCCCCTACCCGACCCTGCCATGTGAAGACACAGCAAGAAGGCAGATGTACAAGCCAGGAAGAGAGTCCTCACCAGAAACCCACACACTGGCACTTGGATGCCCAGCCTCCAGAACTGTGAGAAAATAAATTTTTATTGGTTAAGCCTCCCAGTCTATGGCATTTTGTTATGGTAGCTTGAGTTAAGACAGCTGTCATACACAAATGAGAACACAATTTAATGAAATGGTGAAAACACCTCAAATTCTGTAGTGGTCATCAGATGTCAACTGGGTCAGAACTCCCTCCTTGGAAGTCTTAGGTGCTTTAAGTACAACAAACGTCTAAATGATTGTGTTTCAGTGAAGCTGCTGTGCTCCTTTGCTTTCAGTAACAAATAAGATCTGTTTATTTCGTGTTCCAGGGCACAGCCCTGTGCCCTGGGGTTAGCTCTCAGGGCAAAGTGGGACAGGAGGAGGGGAGGGAGAAGACGGCTCTCCTGTCTTCTCTCCAGTACACCCTGGCCTGAGCCTGGGCCCCTGCCTGAACCTCACGGCCAGTGACGCTCGCACAAAGCCACAGCATGTTAGCGTCAAGAGCTTGGGATGCATCGAGGCTGCTTCTCTGCCCAGCTTCCCTGGTGCCAGCGCCCTGTCTAGAGCACCAGATGAATAGCTCCTCCCCTCACCGCCCCCATCACCTCTGAGATCAGCTCCACTGCCTCGGCTTATTGGGGTCACTTCATTAAGGGATGAGCAGAAGGGAACGGACGTGAGGCATCCAGAGAAGGGCAGGAGGAAGTCTCTCCGCTTTCCTCTCCATCTTTTCACTCCCCTGTTCTTTCAAGCTGTTTAGAAGACCTCTCACACAATTTCTCAAATTTCATGATAATATTCCCAGAAAGGATGTATAAGACATGCCAGAACCCCAGAGAAAATACCTCTGAAATCAGCACCCCTTTTGCATAGTGTTGGGGCCGCTTCATAGAGAAGGGCTGACTTTTTTATATTCTATGTTTTTTTGAATCTGAAATGTATTGACAGGTCCATAAAAGCACATTGGTTTGTTATTTTTAATACAGCTGAACAACACAACATGTCTGGCCAAAATCGGTGTTCACAGCAACTGAGGTTCACTGGTGCCATATGTGCACAGCCAACAGCACCTCCCTAACTTTAGGCAGATCTTTGTAACATCCTTCTAGAATTCTCTGTTCAACAAGCATAGCAGGAGAGTCCTTCTTCTTGGAGGTTTTATGAAGTTTTTTACCTTTATTACTTAATGCATCATTTTATACCACTTGGATATGGATGCTTTCATATAATAATCAGAATCCATGAGACAATGGTTTCAGATGTATCATTCATTAAAGAAAGCAATGACTTACATTGCACCATCTGTTCTCATTAAAACGTCTTAAGGAGGGCTTCCCTGGTGGCACAGTGGTTGAGAATCTGCCTGCCAATGCAGGGGACACGGGTTCGAGCCCTGGTCTGGGAAGATCCCACATGCCGCGGAGCAACTGGGCCCGTGAGCCACAACTACTGAGCCTGCGCATCTGGAGCCTGTGCTCTGCAACAAGAGAGGCCACGACAGTGAGAGGCCCGCGCACCGCAATGAAGAGCGGCCCCCGCTCGCCGCAACTAGAGAAAGCCCTCACACAGAAACGAAGACCCAACACAGCAAAAATTAATTAATTAATTAATAAAAAACGTCTTAAGGAAATTGTTCTGCCTTAAAGGCTCTCTTTCTTGTTCATAGGCAACCAAATCACCCCTTCTTTTCCATGAGAAACGTTTTATTTTTCCAAGTTAAAGTTGGTGATTTTAATATTTAGTAATAGCCACAATCATTCTTTTTTATTTACCATATGCAGTTGGTAAGAGTTTTATTTTACCATTTTTCTTTACATTTTATGATAATGTTCTCTTTTTTGTTTGATAATGTCATAAGCCTAATTTTCCCTTCTGCTAGGTCTTGGTTATTCCCCCCAAAGGCTGATAATTTAAATGAAAGCATTTAAAACTGAATGTTAGTAGAATGGCTATGTGGTCACATGCATATATGGGGAAATAAGCCTACAGATAGTGTTAATATTATTTCTTGCAAATTAAGTCTAATGCAGCACATGCAGTAAGCAGCTTCCCTTCAGGGCTGAGCTGATTGTAAAACTGAGGCTAAAGTTTTAAAAAGGTAACAAGAGGGAAAGCAAATAACTAGGAATCAGTTTGTCAACTGCTGCTGCAGGGTTGACTTCTGAGCCTCATCTGCATCTGACAAAGATAATGACAACTTAAGAATTATGCCCATAGGGCTTCCCTGGTGGCGCAGCGGTTGAGAGTCCGCCTGCCGATGCAGGGGACACGGGTTCGTGCCCCGGTCCGGGAAGATCCCACATGCCGCAGAGCAGCTGGGCCCGTGAGCCATGGCCGCTGAGCCTGCGCGTCCAGAGCCTGTGCTCCGCAACGGGAGAGGCCCCAACAGTGAGATGCCCGCGTACCGCAAAAAAAAAAAAAAAAAAAAAAAAAGACTTATGCCCATGGTATGAGAGTCTAGTCTAAATTAACCTGACCAGTTTTTTTGTTGCTATTTGTTAACAAACGTACCAGACTGGTGTCTCTTGCAGACATGAGCTGATGTTGGCCCAAGGAATCCATTAAACAGGTCCTTCGAGGTTATCTGGAGCCCAAGTGCAAGTTGAAAAGAGACAGCTAGTTTAACTGAAGCCAGAGGATGGGGGTTACTGGGAGGATCAGTTTCAGAAAGGCAGGAAGTGGCAGTGAATCAAGCTTACTGGCTTGAGGAACAGCCTAAACTGTCAGTTCCTTGAGAGCAGTCACTGAGTAAGATTTCCCTCGTTTCCCACTTAATCACACGTGCTAAAACCTTCTCTGTGCCTGAAATTCCCGCCCCCGTCTCTCAGCATCGCCAGGTGCACCCACCCTTCAGGCCTCAGCTCCAGGGTCAGCTCCTGAGAGAGGCCAACCCCAGCCAGGCCCTGCCCCAATGTCTACCGAGATGGCACGGCAGAGATGAGAGACTGACAAGGACAGCCTGCAGGGGAGAAATGGACACGCCACGCCCACGCCCCAACGAGGCCTACTTGACTTTGGGCTCAACCTGACCCCAGACCTACCCTTCTCTCTGCCGTGTACGATTCCTCCTCTCACATGGCTCAGTGTTCTAATTACTTACGGTTCTCAGAAGCATCAAAACTGTTATTCCAAGGTGAAGTAAAAGAAACTGGAGGAATTGGAAAGGGAATAATAGAGAAAAGAATAATAAAAGGGGACTTGGAAGGTATTATAATTGAATGAAATCTAAATGCACAAAAGACGGACCCACCTGGAATTCAAACGGTTTTAGGAGATCTTTGCAAGAAGTGATTATGTAAGTGGACAGAAAAGAGCAGGAATAGAGAAGAGGGGCCGCAGAGTGTTACTCCCCCCGCTGAGAGATGCAGTGAAAGAGCTGAGCTGGGCCTCTGCGAAGGTATTTTGTAAAGTCAATGCATTATCATCACTTTTATAGACCACATTCGGATATAAAAGCACATAGAAAGCCTTATGTAACTCCAAGGTCAGCTAAAACCACCACATACATAATTGGACAAGGGCTTTTTTAAACTATAAATGCCTACTTTTGTGTTCTTTTTCTGAACTTTTATGGCTCACCAATAAAGAGATGTGTCATCATGATGTATTCTCTAATGAATCTGCCCCGTCTATTCAGGACTCTGCAAAGGGAAAATCGGGAGTAAGGGTAAATGTTTTCCTAGCCCTTATAAAAGTACAAAATTAAAAAGGCCTGCTCTCCTGTAATGGAAATATTCTACTTAATTGAAATCTCATTTTCAAATGACTCAACTGCAGAACAATCAACAATCACAGGCTTTATGTCCAAACGGGAGAGGAGAAGGGCACAGCTAACTTGCCCGTGGGTTAGAAGGGCTATATTTAAACAGTGAGGGCCAAACATATCTATACAATGGGCTCTGAGAAAAATATGCTGGGTATTTTCTTAATTAAGGGGAATTTTGCTCCCAAATTTCCACAGAAAGCTTTTTCTTTTCTAATCTGATTATTCACTGCAGTTTTAGCCACTGCCAGGAAGAAGTCAGAGGATTGTAAAAATCTATGACATCACATCTGAAGCAATGTGACATACTATCGGGGTCCCGGAGCCGCATGTCCCAGCACGAGCTGGGTAGGGGTGCAGGGGTCAGGAAGACAGATGCACATAAAACACCAAGCTTGGGAGGTCCCCAAAGCGGGAGCAAGCATTGAGAACCACAATCACACCAAGTGTGGGCGACCAGAAGCCGGGTCAGTGATTTAACACTTCTGACAAAAAAAGTTTCCCACCCCTCCCAGACCCACAAAGGCTGCTTTTCTTAATTAGGCCACAGACAACACGCAACTGCTTTGACCCCCTCCCCTTGCCGTGAACAGATGGCAAAATATTACAGTGTCCTGGATTTACAGGGATATATCCATTTGCATTATCTAGAAGTGATCTTTGGAACACTCAATTTTAAAAGAATAGCTCTTGAAACAACAAGGTCCTACTGTAGAGCACAGGGAACTATATTCAATAGCCTGTGATAAACCACAGTGGAAAAGAATATGAAAAAGAATGTATATATGTGTATAACTGATTCACTGTGCTGTACAGCAGAAATGAACACAACATTGCAAATCAACTATACTTCTATAAAATTAGTTTTAAAAAAAGAACAGTTTTTGAAAACTGATATAACAAAACAATGGGATGCAGGGGGATTAAAAGGAGAGAGTTTATAAAGTTAGTTGCAACTTAGCATTTCAGTCTAATGAAATGCCTGAAAGCTTTAAGCTTTATTTTGTAATCTATAGGATATTCTCATACAATGAAAACAACTAAATGTACCAAGATTATTTTAAAAGTCTACTTGTTTCCTTGTAAGAATCTTGAAGCTACTACATGTGAAAAACCCACGCACGACCAGCTGACTGCAGTGCCAGCAGTAACAGCATCACATCTTTATGCCTCTCCGGGTGCATCATAGGCAGTACTTTAGATCACCGTCATGGTAATTATCATTCCCATCGGAGGAAGTCACCCAGACAAGTGGCAAAGACAGCCAGTGAGGGAATCCGTCCCATAAACCGAGCACCCAACCCCGAACCCAGTACTTTTATTATTTACCACCTCACTAAGGTCAAGTTTTCTGAGGAAGAAAATTAATCCCCTTAAGAAAGGCAGTATTGCATGGTGGTTAAACATATGGGCTTTGGAGGCAACAAACGTAAGTCCTAGGCCATGCTCTGCCATATTCCAGCTGTGTGACTTTGGACCAGTATCCCATCCTCTCTGGGCTCGGTTTCACCATCTGTACAATGGACCTATGAGAGCCATTGTCATTATACACCAGTTTCTGGTCCCCACCCTCCACCCACCCAACCTTCCCAGTGCACAGAAGGCTCGCCTCCTGGCCACCTGCAGCTGGATGGCGCCACATGACCAGTTCTGACCAATGAAATGTGAGCAGATATAGGCTCGTGCGGTCCAGGTGTGGACAGTGAAAAGCCCATGCACCCACGATGCCAAAGCCCCTCTGGTACCCAACCCTGGGCTGAGATGGCAGAGGCGTGCTGAGACCACGGAGTCATCTCACGTGGGGTTGTGACTGCAGCACGACCCAAGAGATCCTGGCTCAAGCACTCCTCAGGCCTCTTCTTGTGATGATCTAACAAAATGACAGAGGAAGTTTTTAACACAATGCCTTGTACAGTCACCAACCAATAAAAGCTGGCCCCCATCAGTGTGACTGTACAGGGGCGAAATGTGAGAACTAGGATTCAATCTCAAGACACCTAATTTATAGTCCACTTATTCCCTCTACAAATGTTTACTGAGTCTCTACCATGTGCCAGGCACTCTGCTGGGAGCTGAATATACCCCCCAAGAAATAAGCACATCTTTTTTTTTTTTTTGCAGTACGCGGGCCTCTCACTGTTGTGGCCTCTCCCATTGCAGGGCACAGGCTCCGGATGCGCAGGCTCAGCGGCCATGACTCACGGGCCCAGCTGCTCCGCGGCATGTGGGATCTTCCCGGACCGGGGCACGAACCCGTGTCCCCTGCATCGGCAGGCGGACTCTCAACCACTGCACCACTAGGGAAGCCCCAATAAGTACATCTTTAAAAATCATCTAGAAACCCCTTTCTGAGGAAGTTTAGGTGCAACTTTTCATGAATATGTACAGATATGTCCTAGTGACTTGGCAAAGAATGAAGCCCTGCCCTGGCAAAGCTCTGAGGCATTAGACCCAACAGGTCTCTTCCTAGAGAGACCACCTAGGAAGCTTCCAAGGCCTCGACTACCCCCAACGCCGCTGCCCCGCACAGAACTCACTGAGCCATGCTGCCTGCTGAAGAGGACCTGATGGAAACGACTGAGGGTCCACAAGGATACAGCTCTGATTTCCTTCAAGGATATTCTAGGGAACAAACAGCTTGTTACATTAGCATCTCACAGTGTATCCTAACTGCACTTGCCAGGTATCAGCTCATTTTATGAAATATGTGAGCTGGATAGATAGATCCAGATAAATCTCCCAATATTTTAATCTTGTTTTCTCCTTGATTCTCAAAACTATACTCTACTTGAGTGGGAAATTCTCCAAAGACTCCCTGGAGTTCAGCTGCTAGAATATTCCCCACTAAATATCCAACTGCTGCTGGACACATTCTCAAAGTAAGAGCTTTGAGCTCCTGATATAGCCATGTTTTCATTTACTTAGAGAAAATGATTATATCTGATACACTTGCACTCAAAACTCAAAATTGGTCCTCCATGGCATCAACAAACAGCACTATTAATTGCAGGCAGACTCCTGTAGAATTTAACAGTGAGGCACTACTGCATTTCTCAGTAGTGATCAGTAACACTCAAATCTAATTTAAATTTCCAACAACTTTGCTTTAGAAGTTTTTCCATGAAATTTGGTCTTTGCCTGACTTGCCTGCTGTAAGTTCTATTAACCAAACTCAGCAGGGCCTTCCACTACTCTTGAATAATGCTACATTTGGAGGAAAAAAAAGATTATGAAACATCTAGCAAACACCTTCAATATTTCAGAAAGTAAACTTAGGAGCTTAAGACTTAAAGGTTGGTTGTTTTTCCTTTCAGATTATCCAAAAGGCTGGTTTCTATGCCTGAACAATCATATTTTCCAAGACACAGGAGACAAACCCTAAATTTGGTCCCAGCCGTGAGACTCAGGCTGCTCAAACCATGAAACCAGGTCTCACTGGCCCTCTGTCCCTTTCTTCAGCAACAATGGAAACTTCTGGAACAGAGGCAGAACTGATGTTATTATTCTGACTCATCTGTCTTAAGTTTTTCTTTCCTTGGGGTTTCCAGGTCTCTCAGGACATGGAATTTGCTCATGTTACCAGTAACAGCGACCTGTTGACCCCGTCTGTCTCCTGCCAACCATCTCACATCCTCAAGTCTCCTCCCAAGACCTTGCAAAAGTCTTCAAGCTCCTTCAGGACACCCGCAGCCTCCACAGCGCTATTTCCTTGCCTGAGCTGCTAGACCCACACTCCTGTCCCGTCCCCGGGGGCGTCTGAGCATTCTCCAGTGATGTCATCCTTCAGTATCTGCAAGGGATTGGTTCTGGGACCCTCGTGGATACCAAAATCCAGGGATGCTCAAGTCCCTTATGTAAAATGATGTAGTATTTGCATATAACCTATACGCATCCTCTCCTATACTTTAAATCATGTCCAGGTTACTTCTAGTACCTAATACAACGTAAACGCTATGTAAGTAGTTGTAAATACAATGTAAATGCTATATAAATAGTTGCTGGCACACAGCAAATTCAAGTTTTGCTTTTTGGAACTTTCTGGGACTTTTTTTCTCAAATAGTTTTGATCTGCAGTTGGTTGAACCCTCAGATGCAGAACCCATGGATATGGAAGGTCGACTGTAGATGGAAGTTAATCGGATAATAAGCCAGATCACATCAGGTTAACAAAATGAGTTACTCTAGTTAAGAAGAAGTATATGAAATAGCACTGCTGGTAGGGTTTGGAGCATGGGGCGGACCTTGGGAGTCTGCTTGGAGCCCTGCAGACATGTCTGTGTGGACAGCTGCTGACCCCACCAGCCCTGCTTCAGGACACAGGTCATAAAAAAAAGATGTTCCTACAAGCAGACATGAGCCTTCAAAAAGAAGTACTTTAAAAAAAAATTCACAACACTCAAGGCACTTTTTGTATAAAAACATTTTGAAATGTAGGGAGAAACAAAGGAAGAAAGAAACAAAACCTGTAGTCATTCACTCATATACTCAACTAAGATTACCTTAAAGGCATTAAACAAACAAACAAGCAAAAGCCTTCCGCATGCCTGTCTGTGTGCCGGTGGTTTGCTACAGATGCCCTCGGCAAACTTTATCTGTAAAGAGCCAGACAGTAAATATTTTTAGCTTTGTGAGCCACAAAAGGTCTCTGACGAATATTCTTCTTTGATTTTACAAGCTTTTTTTTTTTTTTGGCCGTGCCACGCGGCATGCAGGATCTTAGTTCCCCAACCAGGGATCGAACCCATGCCCCCTGCAGTGGAAGTGCAGAGTCTTAACCACTGGACCACCAGGGAAGTCCCTGATTTTACAAGCTTTTAAAAGTGTAAAAACCATGCCAGCTTGAGAGCCATGGGTGGGCAGCCTTTGGCCACCTTTGGCCATTTTCAGGCTGTAGTCACACAGTTCTGCCTTATACCATCTTTGATGCTCAAACAGCGATGCATGATAACCACCTCTGAGATGATAAAGTTGTAGATTAAGCAAAATACAGAAAAATGAGAAGCTTATGTTTAAAAGGAAAGTGCCTTTCTAGATAGGCACTAAAAGAGCTCAGTTCTGCCTAAATCATTTTATTGGTTCTACATAATTCCAATTATAAATCCCAGAGCTGTTTGTGTTTCCTTTTGCTTTTCATTTTGTCTGTTTTTGCTCTAGGGTGGAAGTGGGGAGGTCAAGGGAGATAGAGGATAAAGAATTTGGCAAAATTATTCTTTGACTTATATTTTTTTTAATTAAAAGGTTAAAATAAGTAAATTCTGGAAAATAATTGTAAGAAGGAGGAATACAACCTCTCAAATAATAAAACATATTATAAATCTACAGTAATTAAAAGTATAATTTTAGACTAAAAATAGAGTTGCCGTATGATCCTACAATTCCACTCCTGGGCACATATCCGAACAAAACTATAATTCAAAAAAATACATGCACCCCTATGTTCACAGCAACACTATTCACAATAGCCAAGACATGGAAGCAACCTAAATGTCCATCGACAGAGGAATGGATAAAGATGTGGTACATATATATAATGGAATACTACTCAGCCATAAAAAAAGAATGAAATAATGCCATTTGCAGCAACGTGGATGCAACTAGAGATTATCATACTAAGGGAAATAAGTCAGAAAGAGAAAGACAAATATCATATGATATCACTTACATGTAGAATCTAAAGTATGACACAAATGAACTTATCTACGAAACAGAAACAGACTCACTGACAAAGAGAACAGACTTGTGGTTGCCAAGGGGGAGGGGGGTGGGAGAGGGATGGAGTGGGAATTTGGGATTAGCAGATGCAAACTATTATATAGAGACTGGATAAACAACAAGGTCCTGCTGTATAGCACAGGGAACTATATTGAGTATCCTGTGATAAACCATAATGGAAAAGAATATGAAAAAGAATGTACATATATGTATAACTGAATCACTATGTTATACAGCAGAAATTAATACAACTTTGTTAATCAACTATACTTCAATAAAATAAATTTTTAAGTATAATTTTTACTGTAAATAAGAAACAGATCAATAAAACAAAATGTCATAGAAACAGACTCTAAGAGATACAAAACATGAATACATGATGAAGTGATGACAAAATCTGTGGTGACACAATGGCTTATTCAACAAAATAATTGCTGGGTCATCTGATTACCTATTGGAGGAAATCAAGTTAGAAATATATACTCTAAAATAAATTCCAAGTAAATCACAAAGTTTAAAAATTCCATTAGAAGAGCTGTGAAAAAACAGCTAAATGTATTATCTCCTTTCTGTATGGGGAAAGACTTTCTAAAACTATGACAGAAATCACATGCACATAAAATATAAAATTGACTACTTAAAATTAGTAAATTAGGGACTTCCCTGGTGGCGCAGTGGTTAAGAATCTGCCTGCCAATGCAGGGGACACGGTTTCGAGCCCCGGTCCGGGAAGATCCCACATGCGGCGGAGCAACTAAACCCGTGCACCACAAATACTGAGCCTGTGAGCCACAACTACTGAAACCTGCGAGTCGCAACAAGAGAAGCCACCACAGCAGAAGCCCGTGAACAGCAACAAAGAGTAGCCCCCGCTCGAAGCAACTAGAGAAAGCCCACGCACAGCAACGAAGACCCAATGCAGCCAAAAATAAATAAATAAATAAAATTAGTAAATTAAATTAATAAATTTATTTTTACATAGTAAATTATATGTTCTACAATATATTATAAATTATATAGCAAGTTAACATTATAAATAATAAATTAAATGCATCTAAAACATCAAAAAACTAAAAGCGAACAACTAATTAGGAAACTATTTTCAACAAATATAATGGAGAAAGGGTCCATAGCCTTAATATATAAAGATCCCTTATAAACTGTTAGGAATACTCTAGACTTCAACAGTTTAAAAAGAATTTTTTTTAAAGAGTAGAAAAGTTTATATTCAGATAAAAAATGTTTAACTTTGCTGATAATCAAAGAAATGCAAATTGAAACACCATTAGCTTTTGCTTCTCAAATTAGCCAGGTCAGCACACAATGTCTGATGGGGGTAATGAGTCCAGGCTCCCACCCACTGCTGGCTGGATGGAAATTCACACTGGGAAATAATTTTGGGGGGGTTTTCTTTTGTTTTGTTTTGTTTTTTTGAGGTACGCGGGCTTCTCACTGTTGTGGCCTCTCCCGTTGCGGAGCACAGGCTCCGGACGCGCAGGCTCAGCGGCCATGGCTCACGGGCCCAGCCGCTCCGCGGCATGTGGGATCTTCCCAGACCGGGGCATGAACCCGTGTCCCCTGCATCGGCAGGTGGACTCTCAACCACTGCGCCACCAGGGAAGCCCTAAAGTGATCATACTTTTTGGTCTATTAATTTCACTTCGAAAAAACTCAATCTAAACAGAGCAATCATAAATCTGGACAAAGCAGATGCACTAAAGTGTACATGGGAGCATTATTCATAAAATTAGGAACAATTTAAATGCCTACCACTGGGGAATGGTTAATAAGTGATGACATATACGTACTATGAAATATTATCTTGCCATTAAAATAGTGCTCATGAAGAGTTTTTAATGATGGAGAATTTATTATGATCTACTTTAAATGAGAAAGGAGAATAAAAAATTGTGCATGTGTTGTGATCTAAGGTCTGATAAAACACACACAAACACACACACATACACACACACACACAAGGACTGGAACAAAATCCTAAAGTGGCCAAACGAAAGTGAGAAAGTGAGATTATAGGTGGTTAATATTTTATTCTTTATATATCACTGCATTTTCTACATTTTCCCCAATCAATATATGTTAACTTCCTACTCACAAAATATGCACTTTAAAGACTTTCCTCAACCCCTCAAGAAAAGATAGTAAGAAAGGCAATATTGATACTCATCAAGCCAAAACGTATTGGAAACCAGAATTACAAAACTAAAAAGTACCTCGGGTAGCTAATCTAAAACTTTCACTGTAGGTTAAAACTCATTATAAGAATCTTATGGAACTGAGACATACCCTAAATTTATCAAGGTCTTATCCTAGCCTGCACTCAGCCCAATATTAATAATATTCCCATGCAAACATCAGCAGAATGCTCTGTTTAGGCAAGACACGGGTCTAAGAGTTAAAAAGCCAGCACCAATAAAATGAAAGAATCCATGTAAAAATCCTTTAAGCATCAAAGTTTAATTCATTAAAAGGAAAAGAGTCAGTAACCTTGATTTTTTTTTTTTTTTTTTTTTTTTTTTTTTTTTTTTGTAGTACGCAGGCCTCTCACTGTTGTGGCCTCTCCCGTTGCAGAGCACAGGCTCCGGACGCACAGGCTCAGCGGCCATGGCCCAAGGGCCCAGTTGCTCCGCGGCACGTGGGATCCTCCTGGACCGGGACGCGAACCCGTGTCCCCTGCATCGGCAGGCGGACTCTCAACCACTGCGCCACCAGGGAAGCCCAGTAACCTTGATTTTGATAGTACTAATATTAGATGGTCAGGGCAACACGTGGTATTACGTTAGGCCTGCCCTCACAGTGCAGGAGGCTGGGAAACCGGATTCACCAGGTACCTGATTCTAACACAGTGAACAAGGGAAACGATGTACCGAGATTATTAATGAATCAAATAGGGAGCATGATGCAATAGTATTAAGATACAAACTAAGACATCCTCTAATTAGGACACCAAGGCGCTAATCCAAAGGAAGATAACAAAAAGTGTAGACAGCACTCAAGTACCAAGTTCATTTGGACAGAAAGGACATACCGCGGTGGAAACAATGCAGCTTTTGGAGTCACACAGACGGGGCTGGAATCTCAGAGCATCTGCTGACAAGCTGTGTGCTCCTTGGCAAGATTCTTAACCTCTCAGAGCCTCAGCTTCCTTGACCGTCAAGCACAGAGAGTAATGAACCTTGCAGGGTGGGTGTGAGGTTTGAGGTAATAGGTACCAGACACCTGAATTGAAGCCCAGGTGCCCAGCCATGAATGGAACCCACTCCCCACTCCGTTAGGAAAGACCAGGGGCCACAGAGGCCACCTGCACCCGATGCTGGGGGCACTGCTTTCTGTTTCCTGGCCGACTTGTGGGCCCCAGGGAAAAGCCTTGCTTGGCGCTGGCAGGGGGGCAGGGGCGGGTAGGAAAGGAATGAGGGGCCCACCCTGAGTGATTCCACCGAGTCCAGGCGCTGACGGGCCCCGCTCCACCACAGCCCAACCCAGACTCCAGAGAGCCTGGGACCGAACTGGGGCAAAAGGGACGGGAAAACAGCCAAAATAATCCCCGGGAAAGGAGCAAACTATAGTAAGCCTTATAATTAAAAGAAAAATAATAAGAAATAAATCAAGAATGAAAAATCGACAAATCTCAATAAGCCTACTGAACACTTTAAAAGAGATGTTGATCACAAAGGAAGAAGAAAATTTCGCAGTGATGGGAAGAATGAATGAAGCCCAAAATCAATATCACTCAGTAGGAAGACAGAGAAAAATCCTGGAAATACAATGATGTGTAAAATAAGAATGCTGCCTGGTGTGCTTGAGGATCCTAAGGGAATTAGACATTGACCTTGCTAGGGGGCAGGGATGGGGAGGGAGAAGGGGAGAGAGAGAGAGAGCGAGACAGAGAGAGAGCTCCATTCATCACCACAAGCTGATGAAAGACCCTGAGTGGTACTGCTGATCACTGAAAAGTTAAAGGGCAATTCTGACAACCTGTCAATGAATTAAGGCCTCAGTTTTCAGAGAAGTAATAAAGATAATTAGAGGAGATACTGAAAACCATTAGCAACATTAAAATGACGGGTTGTCGGCCTTCCCTGGTGGCGCAGTGGTTGAGAGTCCACCTGCCGATGCAGGGGACACGGGTTCGAGCCCCGGGCCGGGAAGATCCCACATGCCGCAGAGCGGCTGGGCCCATAAGCCATGGCCGCTGACCCTGCACATCCGGAGCCTGTGCTCCGCAATGGGAGAGGCCACAGCGGTGAGAGGCCCGCGTACCGCTAAAAAAAAAAAAAAAAAAATTACGGGTTGTTGAAGTAGGAGTAATAATGAGCCCTTATTTAGAAAACACTATTGTTTCAGACAAATGTGACAGCCCCTGACCTCAGTGCAGGCACTTCTCTTTTTAGCTGGCAGGAGAGCACAGTGGATAAGGAAGCACCACCTTCAGTGTGACAAGGACCTGAGCATGAACCTCGGTTCTGTCCCCTTCTTAGTTTACACGTCAGTTCATCTCTCCAAGCTTCAATATGTCATCTGTCTCACTGGTGTTGGTGACAATTAACAATTAATTGACAAAAAGACTAGCACGTAGGAAGAGCCACATAAATGGTACCTACTGTGAAGTTTAACAGCATCTCTTGTGTTGAGCTAGATTCTCAAGGGCGGGGGAAAGACACGTTCCTCAAGTCAAGATCTTGTCGAGTCACTAAGAAGGGATGACAGCCATGCCAATGATGCTGATGATAACGTGTCTGGTGGCCAACTCCTCAGGGAACACATGCATTGTCCCCTTGGCCCCCCACAACAGGCAAGCATGGAGGGCTGTGATTCAGCCCACCACAAAGTACCCGGGGACCCCACTTGTCCATGAGCCAGTAAATCAGAGCAAACTTTCTGTGGCCCCTTGCGTCCCCCATAGGGGGCCTGACAAACTACAGCAACCACGCGTGGGCATCACAGGCCGCCCTGAAGGTCATTTCCTGGATCTGCAACAGCAAGCGCATCCCTACCAGGTGGGGAGCGGTCAGCCGAAAGCCCACTGGGTACCACCTTGACCAGCTACACCATTCAACACTCCTCCCACCCAGCAGGTATTTCCTGAGCCACACCAGGGACTAGAAGTGGCCACGCGTTTACAAGCCTCTTGGGACATAACGTTATCTTTGTTTCTCCTCAGCTCACCTGAATATTCGAAAAGAACCTAGCGATCTGATCGTCTGCTAAATGGATTAAAAATGTGTATTTCAGTGCTGATCATAATGCTCACCACAGACTAGTGTTATGTCCCAAATTCAACAGCCGAATTATTTACAAAATGTAAAATAGGTAAGAGGATTGCACATATTTTGGATTGCTCAAAAATTACTAAGCGAAGGTCACACGTTTTGCCTACATCCTAAATAAAAGCTGTACAGTCAGAACGGTTGGCAGCAAGGGTTTGTATAACGAGATGTGTGGGGGACAGGAAGAGGCTCTCCACGTGCCAACCTCAGAAATGAAGGCACCTGGCAGGGCTGGGAAGCCGGGCGCTCCAAGGAGCCTTCAGAGGCCAGCACCACGCAAACTAGAACATGACGTACACTGTTGTTCCAGGTTCTTCCAAACTGTTTTGTTTCAGTATCTCGAGAATAATTCAGGAGTCAGTGAATATAATGAGTTTGTTTCATGCTGTACGTCCCTCACCATACCACTATATCACTCCTTCAACACCTCAGAACAATTATCTTCCCAAAAACCTGTTCCAAAAAATCCAGCAAACTTAATGAAATTTCCAAATACACATGGGTATTTTTATTACATATTCATGAACAAAACTGTATTTTTTTAACTTTTTTAATTGAAGTATAGTTGATTTACAATGTTTGTTAGTTTCAGGTGTACAGCAAAATGATTCAGTTATACATATATATATTCTTTTCAGATTCTTTTCCCATATAGGTTATTACAGAATATTGAGTAGAGTTCCCTGTACTATACAGTAGGTCCTTGTTGTTTGTCTATTTTATATATAGTAGTGTGCAGTTAATCCCAGCCTCCTAATCTACACCTCCCCACCTTTTCCCCTTTGGTAACCATAAGTTTATTTTCTATGTCTGAGAGTTTGTTTCTGTTTTGCAAATAAGTTTGTGTCATTTTTTAAAGATTCTACATGTAAGTGATATCATATGATATTTGTCTTTCTCTCTGTCTGACTTAATATGATCATCTCTAGTTCCATCCATGTTGCTGAAAACAGCATTATTTCATTCTACTTTATGGCTGAGTAGTATTCCATTGTGTATATATATATATATATATATATATATATATATACATATATATACCCCATCTTCTTTATCCATTCATCTGTCAATGGGCACTTAGGTTGCTTCCATGTCTTGACTACTGTAAATAGTG
Source organism: Hyperoodon ampullatus (assembly GCF_949752795.1). Classification (NCBI taxonomy): domain Eukaryota; kingdom Metazoa; phylum Chordata; class Mammalia; order Artiodactyla; family Ziphiidae; genus Hyperoodon; species Hyperoodon ampullatus. The sequence continues at coordinate 3,233,227 of NC_136933.1, forward strand.
CTGCTATGAACAGTGGGGTTCATGTATCTTTTCAAATTAGAGTCTTTGTCTTTTCCAGATATATGCCCAGAAATGGAATTGCTGGATCATATGGTAACTGTATTTTTAGTTTTTTAAAAGACCTCCATACTGTTCACCGCAGTGGCTGTATCAATTTACATTCTCACCAACAGTGTAGGAGGGTTCCCTTTTCTCCACACCCTCTCCAGCATTTATTGTCTGTAGCCTTTTTGATGATGGCCATTCTGACTGGTGTGAGGTGCTACCTCATTGTAGTTTTGATTTGCATTTCTGTAATTCAAAATTGTGTTTTTAAAAATTAAACTCTGATTGTCAAAACAAGTATATGAGAATATTTTGCTGATAAGAGTACATCATTCTACAGAGGACAATTCGTCAGTATCCAGTAAAACAAAAACCTATACTTTGACCATTTCTAGATTCCACTTCTAGAAATTTACCTACAGACACACTAGCACATGTACACATGCAATTTCACCAAGGCTTTTTATAATATCATAGGAATGGAAATAACCCAAATATCCACCCATAGGGGACTGGATACATAAATAACATCCATAAAACAGAATCCTACAGACCCACTAAAAAGAATGAGGCAGATCTATACATAATAAAATGAACCAATCTCCACATTGTTAGGTTAAAAAAAAGCAAGCTGTGGTAGTATATACAGTATGCTACTATTTAGTACAGAAATGATAAGGACATAAAGAAATGCTCTCGCTCTGCAGGCCAAGAATTGTTCTTAGCACTTTACATGAATTATCTCATTAGTTCTTCTCAGCAACTCTGAGATCCCATTCATACATCCATTGTGCAGATGAGAAAACTGAGTTACAGTGAGGTTAAGTAACTTGCTCATAGTCACAAAGCTAGCAGCCAAGGTTCAAACTCTGTCTGGCCTCAGAGCCCACCCTCTTGGGCATGACCATACTGAACTTTCTAGTACATACACTACCTCTGAGAGTGTCCCTAAGAAACTCTTACGAAGAGCTGCCCCCATGGAGGGAGCTGCCTGGCTAGGAGGTGGGGATGAGAAGGAGATGATCTGAATTCTATATATATGCATGACCTGCCCCAAAATAAATAAATTCAATAATTTTTTACTCTGCCTGCTTGGATTAATCGTCAAGAAGGACAATATCAATTAGTGTTACGAATGAATTATGTATTTTTAACAAAATGTAGTTTTATTCATCTATTGACTTGTTCCTATATTTAATTAGTTCCTCAATTTTTTCAAGGACTTGAAAAAACGGGAAATAAAACTTCATCTGGTACAGAACTCACAGTTATGCATAAAATCAATTTCCAAGATAATCAAGGAGGAACGATAAAATATAGCATTAAGCCACACACTCGATCTGTCTCTTAAGTATGATCTATCTCCAACAATAATCGAGAAAAACAGCAACATTTTCTGATAGTGAAAACATTCATCATAAAATATAAAACCACATTATCACAACATATAAAAGATATAAAACCTCCGTGAGGTAGGGCTCTATTCTTTGTGTGCTTGTCTGCAACACAAGGTCCATAGGCCAGAGCAGTGCTTCTCAAACTTTAATGTGTGTACACATCCTATGGGGACCTTGTTAAAATGCATATTCTGATTTGGTAAGTCTGGGTGGGACCCAAGACTCTGCACCTCTAACGCGCTCCCAAGGGACGCCTGGACTGCGGTGGGCTGACCACACTTTGAGTAGCAAGAAGCTAGACAATATGGGTAAGTAGGCACAACTACAACCTGATAAATTAAGTTGTAGAACTGAATTGCAACTATTGAAATCTTAGTCCTTTTTTACTGACCAGGGTTCTTGGCCTCCTTAATCAATAGGAATTGATCAGAGGTCAGACAAGAAATCCAGGCAAGGCTTTACTGGGGTCCCTGCTGCAGCAGTGGGTGAGCGAGAACAAGTATCCGGTTCCCTCGCTCGCTCGCTCCCCGAGGTGGGGCGAGCTATTTCCTTACATGGGGTGAGGGTAGGGTCGGGTCCAGGGGTTGGGCAGGAGGCGGGGCTTAGGTGGTCTGCCCACCCCTTAGGTGGTGTTGAGAGCAGGGGGCACACGCAGGACCCTGCTTTGGTCATGCCTCCTCAGAAGTGGCAGCTGGGTTTGGGGTCTTTTTGTATCTTGTTGTCCATAATTTGCCCCAGCTGCATGTACACAGTTATTTTTAGTCCCTTATAGTTCCTTTGCATTTTGTGGCTCAAGGACACGTTTGTCCAGGTGCAAGCCCTGCAGCAAAGGTCCCTGGTCCCAGGTCCCAGCCTGTCTCACCTTCAGAAGCACCTGAAAATCCAGCAAAGACATAGATTTGAATGGATGTGTATTTTCTCTTGAAAACTGAGCAGTGTGGCATAAAGAGGGAAAAATTTACCTGTAAACAAACACATTGCTTTCAATCTGGTCAGTAATTCAAAGTGGATTCAAAAGAGTCAGGAGAGGATCTGGTTTCAGGAGCGGCTGAGGAGGGCCAGTACTTAGCACCACTTCATGAAGAAGTGAGCAATTCTACAGCACTTAACATTTTTCAGCTTCGTCAAAATGCATGTGCTGAGCGTCAGTACCCATTGTGCAACTGTGGGACACAGGGTCAGTGAGGTCCCCGTCCTCCAGGTTAGAGTGGACCATGCAGCAGCCCCATCACAGCAGGGCCTCTCACAGGCCACAGAGGATACTTGAAATGCACGTGCAGGATGGAAACAACACACTTAAAGTGCTGGAGAAGTTCAAGGCAAAGAAACAAAGCCACCGGGGTGAGAAATACGTGAGGGTTTTGGTAATGATTTCAGAGAGAAAGCAGGTCTTGGCTTCTTAGAAAAGGTGGAGAAAAGTAATCCAAGGGAAGCAGAATAAAGCAGCACATCCCAGTCAGGGAGAGAGCAGGGCTAGCAGAGTCCTGCCTGCGGACTCCTGCCTTTAGCACACACAGGTCCACTTAACAAGCACCCAGACAGGGCTTCCCTGCTGGCGCAGTGGTTGAGAGTCCGCCTGCCGATGCAGGGGACACGGGTTCGTGCCCCGGTCCGGGAAGATCCCCCATGCCGCGGAGCGGCTGGGCCCGTGAGCCATGGCTGCTGAGCCTGTGCTCCGCAACGGGAGAGGCCACAACAGTGAGAGGCCCGCGTACCACACACACACAAAAAAGAAGCACCCAGACAGGTGTATCTCTAGGGTGTGGCCGGGATAGGTGTAAATGCGATCTAATCTAAAATTGTAACAGTTGAAGTTCTGAGACGGAGTTAGCAGGTAACTCTCAGAGCAGGTGACATCTGGAGAACGCCAGGGAACACAGAAGGAAGTGCTCCCAGAGATGGGGGGAGGAGGCTCCTCTGAAGCAACATCCCCTCTGCGCCTCAGTTTTGCCACCTGTACAGAGGTCAGTAAACTTCCGAAAAGGGCCAGTCACTGACTATTTTAGGCTTTGCCGTTGCCATGCAAAAGCAGTCTGAGATGACGTGTAAATGAATGAAGTGGAACATGGCCGTGTGTCAATAAAACTTTATTTTACAGAACAGGCGGCAGGCAGGCTGGATTTGCCAATGCCCCTGCACTGTAAGGTGGGGGGAGATGATAACTTTCCTAATGTTAGGTATTTGGGGGTAAAGATCAAGGAGGGAGAGTTGATGCAACGTACAAGTGACATGCATGCAATTCAATAGTCGTTGACTACAGCCATCTGTGCCCATCTAGAAACATCTGCATGCCTCTCGTCTTTACCTCCGTCCCTCCTGATCGTGGGGCGAGGTGTCTCTCCCCACCCACCTCCTTCCTCCTCTGGGACCTCACTCCTTAAACCTCCTTTCTCCCCTCCAGATCTTCAATTACCCCCATCCATCCTGATCGTGGGGCGAGGTGTCTCTCCCCACCCACCTCCTTCCTCCTCTGGGACCTCACTCCTTAAACCTCCTTTCTCCCCTCCAGATCTTCAATTACCCCCGTCCCTCCTGATCGTGGGGCGAGGTGTCTCTTCCCACCCATCTCCTTCCTCCTCTGGGACCTCACTCCTTAAACCTCCTTTCTCCCCTCCAGTTCTTCAATTACCTCCATCCCTCCTGACCGTGGGGTGAGGTGTCTCTTCCCACCCACCTCCTTCCTCCTCTGGGACCTCACTCCTTAAACCTCCTTTCTCCCCTCCAGATCTTCAATTACCTCCGTCCCTCTTGACCGTGGGCCGTGGGGCGAGGTGTCTCTTCCCACCCATCTCCTTCCTCCTCTGGGACCTCACTCCTTAAACCTCCTTTCTCCCCTCCAGATCTTCAATCACCTCCGTCCCTCCTGATCGTGGGGCGAGGTGTCTCTTCCCACCCACCTCCTTCCTCCTCTGGGACCTCACTCCTTAAACCTCCTTTCTCCCCTCCAGATCTTCAATCACCTCCGTCCCTCCTGATCGTGGGGCGAGGTGTCTCTTCCCACCCACCTCCTTCCTCCTCTGGGACCTCACTCCTTAAACCTCCTTTCTCCCCTCCAGATCTTCAATCACCTCCGTCCCTCCTGATCGTGGGGCGAGGTGTCTCTTCCCACCCACCTCCTTCCTCCTCTGGGACCTCACTCCTTAAACCTCCTTTCTCCCCTCCAGATCTTCAATCACCTCCGTCCCTCCTGACCGTGGGGTGAGGTGTCTCTTCCCACCCATCTCCTTCCTCCTCTGAGACCTCACTCCTTAAACCTTTCTCCCCTCCAAATCTTCAATTACCTCCATCCCTCCTGATCGTGGGGCGAGGTGTCTCTTCCCACCCATCTCCTTCCTCCTCTGGAACCTCACTCCTTAAACCTCCTTTCTCCCCTCCAGATCTTCAATTACCTCCGTCCCTCCTGATCGTGGGGTGAGGTGTCTCTTCCCACCCACCTCCTTCCTCCTCTGGGACCTCACTCCTTAAACCTCCTTTCTCCCCTCCAGATCTTCAATCACCTCCGTCCCTCCTGATCGTGGGACGAGGTGTCTCTTCCCACCCACTTCCTTCCTCCTCTGAGACCTCACTCCTTAAACCTCCTTTCTCCCCTCCAGATCTTCAATTACCTCCGTCCCTCTTGACCGTGGGGCGAGGTGTCTCTTCCCACCCACCTCCTTCCTCCTCTGGGACCTCACTCCTTAAACCTCCTTTCTCCCCTCCAGATCTTCAACTGCCCTCACTCTACTGCCTCTTTCCATTAGCTTACAAAAGCACAAGCCTATCCTGCCCCCCTAAAATAATCCCCGCCTCTTGACCACATCCCTCTCTATCTACCACTCAGTCAACTTCAGGAAACAGGGACCTGCACCAGCTCTGCCCACTTCTCAGCACTTCCACTTAGCATTCCTGTGCTAATTGGACTCGGACCCCACTAGCTTCTGTAATAGTCTATGCCAACATCACTTCTGGGTCATTCATGTCCCTGACCATCTCGAGCAATGGAAACTGCCGACAGCCATCCCCTCCTTGAAACCTCTCCCCGCCTGGCTGGCGAGCCAGCCCCAGCTTCTCCTGCCCGTGGCCTCTTCAAGCGCTCCTCCTCTTCGTCCTCAGATGCTGCCATTCATCAGGTTTCTGCTTTGAAACTCCTGTCTGCATACGTAATAATTTATGCAACCCGAGTTTGAGAGTCATAAACTTATCCTTTTAATTAAAGCCATGGAAGGGATTGATGAACTGATAAAAAATGAATCCATCCCTTTCTCTTCAGAGCTGCTCCCTGCTCCCAGTTCCGCTGTCCCCCTCGGTGGAACCAGCATCCACCTCGCCACCCAAAACACAATGCTGTCCTCCCCCACTGCCCCTCAAGCCCCATTTTCAACTGATGGTCATCTCCTGTCAGTTTTAATTCTCTCAGAGTCTTCATATCTTGCCAGATGGATCCAATGAGCACTTTTCAATTTCACTGTGACCTGATCTCTCGCAGGGTTGGCACTGCCGGGGACGCCCTCAGACGGCAACCCTCCCCTCTGATGTTACAGGTCCCGCACTCCCGCCCCCGCAGGCACCTGCTCCCACTGCCACCTGGAGGCTCCCTTTTTATGGCCCATTGTGTGCTTCAAGGTCCTGCCCTTGGTCCTGATCCAACCCCACAGCTTTAAGTCCCATCTATGTGTCTTAAGTATCAAGTCGGAATCTTTACCTGTGCATTCCTCCAGGGCGTCAGACCCCTACATCCAACCATCCACCCACCTCTCCATTTAGGTATCACCAAGTGCACGACAGTGGCTGTAGTGTCTGGCTGTCTGCGTGCCTCCTCCTTGTAAGGAAGCCATTCTGGGTGGTTCATGCCAGACCCCGTGTCCCCCCCACTCCCACCAGCCAGAGCCCTGCAGCCCCCTCGCCGTGCCCACGGCGCCAACAGTGTCCTGTCCAACAACTACAGAAAATGCCTAGGACTACCCTTGAGTGCGTTTGTCACGGTCAGTGGTAGTCACTGGACAGATAATATTTTCCTACTGTTTCTCCAAATACAAAGTAAACAACAGGAACTAGGAATGCTCAGTCATTTTCCGGTGAGGTCATATCCTGTGAATATCACAATAAGCTTTGAATTTCAAATGGGAAGGGAAGGCGTTTAAACATGTTTAATGTCTAACATTTAAAATCTGACCAAATCATAGTATAAAGCTGAACCTGTGAATGTGTGGAGTCTGGAAAAGAAAGCAGAGCTATAAGGTCAGGTGAAGCAAATCATAACGGTCCTATCCTTAATTGGTGAGTGACTAAGACAAGTTATTTTGCTTCAGTGTCCCAATATTTAAAATGAGGATCCTGTAGGATATTCAAAGTTTAGATCAGGTAGTTTATAAAAACTTCCCAGTTCAAAGTAAATTTTCCAGAAGCCCCAGATAAAACAAACTCAAGACTTTAAAGAAAACGTTTCTCCAGTTCTACTGGGAAAAAACTTCTAAAATCACCTAATATTGGAAGAGAATTGGAAAGGAAGAAAAATTGCAACCTGTGTTCATTCACTTAACAAATGGAATGCAATATATTGAGTAATGATCAAATAAAGTTTAGAGCAGTAAGTTTTATAGAACAGTCTGGCCTAATCTCTCTTTGAAAAAGCAATAGAAATCATTTTCCTAGAACGATACAAAGATTTTCCTCCATAACAGACATCTCTGACTCTATGATGAACAGACAGTTTGGCCAAACCACTCTGAACTCCAGACACTGAGACAGTGCAAAAAAATCCAAGCTCTCTGTGACGGGGGATGTCATCACCCAGATAAGGTCTCCACCCACTTCAAACTGTGCACGAGCTGATCCCGTACCTCGCAGCCCCTCCCTCACACTGCCTTTAAAACCCCTTTCTTGAAAGCCATTGGGGAGTTTGGGTCTTCTGAGCATGAGCTGCCCATTCTCCTTGCTTGCTGCCCTGAAATAAACACTGTACTTTCCTTCACCACAACCCAGTGTCAGTAGATTGGCTTTAGTGTGTGCCGGCAAGTGGACCCAAGTTTGGTTTGGTAACCTTATGAAATTTTTCTGACGGAAACAATAAAGTATCTTGAATAAAGTATCTTGAAAAATGACATGAATTTTCACAGCATCAACCACATAACAAGCAGTATGGCTGCCTCCCAGGGACTGCAAGCAAATCTGACTTCTCAAACCTCGTGACTACGTGGAGGAAACAACCTCCCCTAAAAATCTGTCGTCAAGATCTAGCTCTCACATAGAACCTGCAGTGCAAATTCACAGTGCCTGGTAGCCTGGCAAACCTCAAGACAAAAATGTATTTTAAGGTGCTCCCAGGTTGGTGGGATCACCAAGAAATCTGATAGCAGCAAACTAATTCTCTGGAGGAACCCACCTTCAATCTAGACCTCAAAGAAGCCCCACATATAAATTTTCAAAAAAACTGAATTCACACTTAAAAGTCACAGATATACAGGAGGAAGAACCAGCAGAAACCACACATACAAAAAGATCAGCAAAGATTTCAAATATTAGAATTATCAAACACAAAACATAACACAATTATGTTTAAAGAAATAAAAGTAGCAATTGATAAGATGAATATAAAGAAATAAAAGTAGCAACTGATAAGATGAATATGAAACAAGAAACTGTTAAAAAAATAAGCAAGTTTTTTAAAATAAATAGAGCTTTTGGAAATAAAAGCATGTAAGATAAGTGACATTTAAAATGCAACAGATATATTTATTAGCAGACTAGACACCAATGAAGATACATCTTGAAGACAGAACTAAAGAAATTATTGAGAATGAAGCAGAGAAAGACACAGATGGAAAACTGAAGGAGATATTAAAAGACATGAGGATGTTGAAGACGTCTAAAGAATCTAATCAGATTCCCATGAGAAAAGAGACTGGATCAGAGGCAGCAAATGAAGAGAATGTATGGGCATTTCCTAGAATTGATGAAAGACACCAATCCAAAGATTCAGAAGATCTAACAAATCCCAAACAGATTCATCGAAAGACCTCCTGACATATCAGAGACACTAGAGAACACCAGAGACAAAAGGTCTTAAAAGCAGCCAGAATGAAAAGACAGATTACAGTTGTCCCTCAGTATCCAAGGAGGACTGGTTCCAGAACCACCCTGCAAATACCAAAATCCACGGATGCTCAAGTCCCTTAAAACGGTGTCGTATTTGCATATAACCTAGGCACATACTCCCGTATACTTTAAATCATTCCTAGATTACTTATAATACCTAATACAATGTAAAGGCTATATAAGTAGCTGTAAATACGATGTAGATGCTATATAAATAGTTGCTGGCTTGTGGCAAATTCAAGTTTTGCTTTTCAGAACTTTCTGGCTTGTTTTCCAAATATTTTCAATCCAAAGTTGGTTGAATCCTCAGATGTGGAATCCATAGATACGAAGGGCCAACTGGACCTTCCAAGGAACAACAATTAGCTGATTTCTCAAGAGCTACAATGCAAGTCACAAATGAGTAGAATAATAATTTTAGTGTAATGACAGAAAATCAACGTCAGTCTAGCACCAGTACAGGTTGAGGAAGCAACTGAAGAACTAAGGCAAAAGAAATGTATCATGGAAAGAGTATTCGAGACCGAGGGGACAGAAAGTACAAAGTACAAAGGTCTGGAGATGGGCACACGGTTGGACTGTTTGGAAAAAAGGCCAGTGGGATGGGGGCAGAGTAACTGAACAGGGCTGCCAGGAGATGAGGACAAAGGGGACCCTGGGGGCACATTATAGGGACCTATAAAGCTAACTTGAAGGACCTGAGCTTCTCCACTGGGAAAGTCAGTGGAGGGTCCAATGGACCACACTGGCTGAGCCCCACATTGTTGAGTATCCAGACATCGATCAGACAGCTTGATGCACAGAAGACTCAGACATCCGACTTGTGGTCCAAACAGAGGATTTTTAAGGCTCCTCTCAACCCTGAAATCTTATTCAGGCAGAACAAAGATAGAGGAATTATGGTTTATTATTCAACCAATCATACTTTATTAAGATATATTTCAAGATAGGAACCACCAAGAAAAGTCAAGAGGAATTCCAAAATCCAAGCAAATTCTCCGTGCAACCAGATTTTCAGCAGCTGTGGTATTTAGCAAGCTTCAGCTCCTTCAAGGGAATTTTGAGGCTAAAAAGTAACACATAGCGTTCACCTTCCAATCTGTAAATCTTCTGTGGAACAGGTCGGTGGTATGTAATAGTCAAAATCCAGTACCTGAGGGCGAGTTACATTTGTTGAAGTTGTGAATAACTAGCTTCATCTAAGTGATGGAATCACTGATTCAGTTCTCACTGAGAAGGTAAAGGTTTTTCCAACTTGCATGTCTTTGTTGTCTACATTTTCTGCAGGATGGTTTTGGCATTTTAATGCCCAGTGTACTTTTGGGGGACATATATATTCTGGGCAAGTTTATCAAGGCATCTCCCAGAAGAAGAGGGTGCAATGGTGTTTCTTAAATTCATACTAAAAAGCAGAACTCTGTAAGCCAAGCCCACTGTGTCCGTGTCTTCCATGATTTCCCATCTGTAACTCTCTAAGCATCTCTTTCTTTGACCCAACTATGTCATCATCCTTCAGCATGATGTCCTCCATAGTCTCTGCATCAACCCAAAATGTGAATTCTCATCACCAATCCAAACCCTCCCACAAAGCCGACCACAAGTAATTGCGTGTTTCCAACAAAATTGAAGCCTCCCTGGGAGCAATTAGTCATATGAATCCCCCAGAACTTGTGTCTCTGTACTGCTTCCAAAAGTGTTTAAATTGAATCTGCCCAGAACCTATACATTACCATGAAAGTGTTTTTCATCAGAATCAGATATCATCTTAAATTTTCATTTTTTTTGCATAATAAGAGTATAGGACACATACCCTGTTAATTTCTACCTAGATTGTTACCTAAAGACTGGCTGATCATCCAGTTTTGCTTAATATGTTACCTAGAACATTGTCTGCCGAGACCCCCAGCATCAAGGCACCTGCACGGGGACAAAGCTGCATGTCCCACCAGCCACAAAGTACCCACCTCTTCTCCTGCCTGCAGAGACAGCAGCAAATTATGACAAAATAATAATGGCTGACATGTAGTGAATGCTCATCATATGCTAGACTCTGTCCTAAGTGCTTTCTAGGGAGTAACTCATTTACTATTTTAACAACATAAAGTAGGTACCACTATTGTCCCTGGCTTACAGATGGAGAAACTGAGGCAAAGATATGTTAAGTAACTTGCCCAGGCTCACAGCTAGGATGTGGCCAGGGCTTGATGTAAACCTGGTAAGTCTGTTGGGCTCTGCAGGTCACATTTGTAACCACAATTTCATGTACACATGTATAAAGGGCACACTGCACTATTCCCTACATCCTGCCACAGATCAGAGGAAGGAGGGAAGGAAAGAAGGGAGGGAGGCGAAAAGAGGGGGGGGGAGGAAGGGAGAAAGGGAGGGAGGGAGAAAGAAAGGAAAGAAAGATACAGAGAGAGAAAGAGGGAGGGAGGGAGGGAGGGAAAAGACGAGAGGGCACAGCAGACTTCAGAGTGCAGTCTGGGGGCCAGACCGGCCTGAGTTACAGTTCCGACTCCTTTAATTAACTGTGTGATCTCAGGCCAATTACTCGACCTCCCTAAGCCTTAATTTCCTCATCTGTAAACTGGGGATAATTATACCTTCTATCACTGCTGATGAGTGGCTGAAGCAGTATTCAGCCCCATAATCTTTCCATAACACTATGTTGCCACATCCTCCAGAAGATTATAATGTTTCAAAACTATGGGGAAGGGCTTCCCGGGTGGCGCAGTGGTTGAGGGTCCGCCTGCCGATGCAGGGGACACGGGTTCGTGCCCTGGTCCGGGAAGATCCCACATGCCACGGAGCGGCTGGGCCCGTGAGCCATGGCCGCTGAGCCTGTGCGTCCGGGGCCTGTGCTCCGCAACGGAAGAGGCCACAACAGTGAGAGGCCCGCGTACCGGAAAAAAAAAAAAAACTATGGGGAAGAGCAAAGCTTTCTGCTGCCAGCTGGCTGGGAGGCAACTGTACCGCCAACCAGAATCCCCTGGTCCCATTACATCCAAAAAGCCTGGGTTCTGAGTGAACCAGTAAGCCATCACACAGACACACTTCCCATCCAAGAAAGGCCATCCTCTTCCTCGTGAACAGCTCCATTAGCTAAGGGAGTGTCCCCAGAGCCCATTTGCACGTCACCCCCTATGTCAAAGGTGATGGCATCGTAGCTGAGAATCACCAGCACCTGCCCAGAACCACCCACTCCCTCCTACACACAGCAAAACACAAGGTTCTGAAATAGACCATGCATCCCCAAAGGCTCCTAGACAGACCCCCTGCTAGGGGGGCGGGGCCTTTCAACCCTCCCACCCTGGATCTGCAAGAGCTCGCCCAGCGAAGTCCCTGGAAACTGGCATGGCTCCGCTCAGACCACGTGAAGATGACTCACCACCTGGGAGAACCTTGAGCTATCGTCACCCGGCACAGGTCCTCGGCAGGATGCTGCAGAGACCTTTTACGGATTCACTATGCAGCAGCCGGCAAAGATGTTTATTAAATGAAGGTTAAAAATCAAAATGAAAAGCTACCTAGAATCTGAAGTATGCACCAAACCAATAGTGTCTGTGTGAAGGTTCTGGTTTCATGGCTTATACTTCTTTTTGAGACTTTTCAAACGTTCTGTAATACAGTATTATTATTGCTATAGAGATTTTTTTTTAAGTAACACAGATAATATGTAGCCTGGATTGGAAGAGAGATAAGGATCTTCATCCCTGATCTAGTTCATGACCGTCTGTGTTACGCTCCCTGTAAAAATAATGGGACAGACACTTAGAATATTCTGTTATGATGGGAGGGTCCGCTCTTCCCTTTTCATGAGCACTAAAGGGCAGGTATATCTTGACTTCTAACAGAAGTGCTGATGGATCTACCACCGACACACACAGTTATGGGTATCCCGCCTTTCCACAGCCTCAATAAATTTCATGTGTGAACAGCATCTTTTCTTATGAGACTTACTTTGACCCAAGAGTGTCCTTTCATCCTAGTATGTCAAGATTTGGGGAACAAGCCCATATCCACCTCAGCCATTCCCCTTCTTAATGTTCACTCTTCTGGATTCAGAGGTTAGATATCTTTAGTCTCCCATCCAGCACTGACTCCGTTCCCACCCATCATTTAAAGCTGTCCCTCTGCATCGTCACCAGCTCCTGCTCTTTATAGAAACATAAATTTATGTTCCCAATACCCTCACTGATTTAAAAAATCAAAGTTAAAATGCTAAGGTGATGTTTCAGTTAAAAAAAGGTCTGCGTCGTCCAACCTAGGGGCAGGACAGGAATAAAGACACAGATGTAGAGAATGGACTTAAGGACACGGGGAGGGGGGAAGGTAAGCTGGGACGAAGTGAGAGAGTGGCATGGACATATATACACTACCAAATGTAAAACAGATAGCTAGTGGGAAGCAGCCGCATAGCACAGGGAGATCAGCTCGGTGCTTTGTGACCACCTAGAGGGGTGGGATAGGGACGGTGGGAGGGAGATTCAAGAGGGAGGGGATATGGGGAATATATGTATACATATAGCTGATTCACTTTGTTATACAGCAGCAACTAACACACCATTGTAAAGCAATTATACTCCAATAAAGATGTTAAAATAAAAAAGAGAGAAAGAAGTTAAATTTAAATAAAGAGGAAACCAGAGAAAGGATTATGGGAGAAATGCAGCTATGTTAATGATTACTTTTGACATGGGTAAACTTGTTTGTTTGTTTTTGATTACTTATTTAAATGTTACATATAGAGAAGGGCATAAATTACAAACATATAACTTGGTATAATTTCACAAAGTGAACACACCCCTGTAACCATCATGGAGACTAGAAAACAAACATTACCTGCATCCCTGTAACTCTATCTTATGCCTTTTTCTAGTCCCCAAGGGCAGCAATTATCTTGCTCTGACACTATAGTTTAGTTTGCCTATTTTAAAACTTTAAATGAAGTAATACAGTGTATGCTTTTTTAAAATTTCTGGATGCTTTGTTTAATGTTATGATTGTGAGACTTATACACTGTTGCTTGTAGCTGTAGTTCTAGTTTGTTCTTTTTTTTTTCCTTTGCTGTAAATATACGACACATTTATTATCAAAAAAAAAAAAAAAAAGGTTTGCATCACCCAATAAGTGTATGCCATCTAAAGAGTTAACAGCCATATTACCAGTAAACAGATTTCCTCCTCACAAGAAAGCCTCCTATTATTCTATTTCCTCTTTCCTAATAGGAAAGCTTTAAGTCCTGAAGTGGAACACAGCAGCTGGCCGCAAGCACGGAAAAGCAGTCTGCTAGGAGGATGCTGAGGCTGCGGCGATAAACACATCAGAACGAGACAGTTGTTGGTTTCACTCCTTTGGTGACAGGGGCCAAGCTGGTAACACCCTCATCTGGCTCTGGCCCCACCGACCGCTGTGAGCCATGAGGAGACACAGCCCATCTGCTGTGGCCTCAGCAGAGCTGTCCTGGTCCCCCAACGCAGGGGGCCGCACTGTGCATCCGGCCACTCTGAGCCTCCAGCTGCCCCCAGAGAGGAAACACCTGTGCCTCAGCTCTCCCCCAAAGACCCCCCACACCCAAGGCAGAAACCCGGGCATCATCCACTCACACAGTCAAGCACATCTTTAAGGGCAAAAGGGAAAGAAAAAAGCTTCTAGTGCTACACACGCCTGGAACAGCATGCAAAGCACAGCGTCCATGCCCCGTCCGTGTATCTACCATGTTTCTCATCAATGACGATCACTCTGCTTCTGCGATGCCTTGAATCCCCACCCCGGCCCCCGTACAGTTGGAAAAACACTTCCCGTCAACATATTTCAAGACACACAGTCCTGACGATGGATTTTTCCATCTTCCGTGACTTAGGGTCAGGTCTGCACTTACTGTATGTTTTTCATCTCCTACCATGGGTGAAGGCTAACCTACTATGAAAACACTATGTGTTCTTTGGGTGATTATCTTCCTTGTAAACCACTCCCCCAGCCCCAGAAAATCGAAAAGCCAAACATATTGAAAATTACTCACTGTAATGAAAGATTCCCAGAGCCAATCTTACATCTAAAACGACCAACAACCGAGCACCTCCAATCCGCCTTTCCTCCCAGGAAGAGGGGTCCCCTCCAATGGGCTCCCTTCCAGACGGCGTGCATTCATGCTTTCACGAGCTGGGAATAGACAGTCCTGGAGGCTGCAAAGAAGGCCTTATTCACATGCCAGGCATGCGTGGCCGGGATGGCAGTGCTTCCTTAAACCTCCATGGCTCAGAGCTTGGAGGAAGGTATAAATGATTACTGACTGGGGGTGAGTGGGGGACCATGTACACACGTGTGAGACTGAAAGAGACGAGTGTATTACCTGAAACAACTTGGAGGAAATGTAATGCTACATTTCTCTGGTGCAAAAAGTGCCAATTCATCAAGAAGGAATATTAGGTATGAAGGCTGGTAAGAGCCAGGGAGATAATCCAGGCCCCCCACCCTGCTTCCTCCAATTCTCTGCTGCTAATGTTTGATGTGACCCTGAACCCACCTTTAGATCTGGGTGTGAGCAGACGCTGGCAACGTTAAGGCAACAGACAATGTCACTTTCTATACAAGACTAAAGAAGACAGTCTCCTTGTAACAGAGACTTTTCCAATTCCCAGCAGAGGGACCCGACCCCCCCGGAGAGGGCAGTCCACGGCCGGACGCCCCCATCCCCAGGCCCTCGGGGGGCCCGTGCGGAGGCTCAGGCGAGGCCCTCGGAAACAGCAATTCTGCTCTCATTACCTCTTGGTATTGCTATACTCTCCCCAAATGTTCCTCAGCCTCACATTTTACGCTGAAAACATTTTTCAAAGCTGTACATCGAGGAGTGGAATGAAAACGTTGCTGGTTTTACAGGGTTGCTGAATAAAGAAATGGCATTTCTACTCAGCTTCAAACTATCCTGATAGATAAATCTGGGACTTATAAAAATAAAAGAGAAACTTGTTTGCAAGAGGATTCCAGACTGAATTCTGTTATTGCATAGACCAAAAAAGTTCGTTTGGGTTTTTCCATAAGGTACTTGGCCAACACGATAAATAGTGTGGTCCTTTCAGGCTTTTAACACAGTGTGTAAAATAGTTACCAAGTGTCTATTAATAGCCAGCTTGCCTCCTAAGATAATACACAGGAGCCAGAACTCAGAAGGAAGGATCAAGAAAAGGCAACTGTCTCCAAGGTCCTGAGGCTCCAAGTGGACTTTGGTAGAATAAATGCTCGTATTCACAGCCTGTGCTGAAATGTCTCCGCACAGCGATGACTCACCAAGCCTCCTCCCGACGTGCAGCCCGGGGTGCCATGGGCCTCACCCCCATCTCGCTGACGTGCAGCCTGGAGCAGAGACACAGTCCACCGAGGAGACTCCAATTCTGCCATCAGGACCGAGGTGGACGGTCGCCTCGGAAGACGTGATCCTCTGCCAATAACCTCCCAAAGGACGTGAATTTTCCCCAGAGTCAACACATTGTGTAAGGGTGTGCGTTAGTTACACTGGGGATAACAGATAACTAAAAACATATTTTCCCGTCAAAGAGCACAGCTTCTATTCATTTCACCTTTAACATGTCAACGTCCAAGAGGCAACCCCTCCATCTCACCTCCTGGGATGAGGTCAAGGGCCCTTGTTCATCTAACCCCATCCCTGACGATGTGCCAGACGTCTTACCTCCATCTTTCTGGTCCAAGTTTCCTTTCTCTTTACATTTCCCTCAGGACAGCTTTCACGTAGTGGTCCACGTTTAGGTTATTTTAATTCCTTTTGGGGTCACTTCCTATTGTTTGTTTGGTTAAAATTCTGGCAACCTTAGAGATCGTTCCCTACAGTGGTGTGAAACAGGAAGTAAAAGGAGGCTGTTCCATGTCCCGCTAAGCCTCATGGAATGAGGTAGACGTGCTGGAAGCAGAGACCAGGACAACCCATCAGCGCCCCTCCCAGAGCCCCAGAGCCCACGTTACCAGCCTTCCCCAGTCAGACCACACAGTGTTAGTGCTGCAGGGGAATAGGAAGCACCCAACCCACTGGCCCCACTTTACAACTAAGGGACGGAGGCCCAGAGAAATGCAGTCACTTGCCCCAAGTCCCACGAAGAAAACACCACCTCTTTTACTTCCTTCTGTTCTAGTGTTAGCTACTTCACCCAAGGCATTTACTAACGTCTTCTCCTCCAAAGAAAATTTCTATTCTACCTTAGTACTTAAAACGTGAAGTGATCTCTTATATGTGGAATCTAAAAAACAATACAAATGAACTTATTTACAAGACAGAAACAGACTCACAGACATAGAAAACAAACTTACTGTTACCAAAGGGGAAACAGTGGAGAGGGATAAAATAGAAGTTGGGGATTAACATATACATGCCACAATATATTAAACAGATAAACAACAAGGACCTACTGTATAGCACAGGGAACTATATTCAATATTATAATAACCTATCATGGAAAAGAATCAGAAAAAATATATAAATATGTTTAACTGAATCATTTTGCTGTACACCTGAAACTAGCACAATACTGTAAATTAACTATACTTCAATTTTTTAAAAATGTGATCTAAGTATTCCTTCACACAACAATGAGAGGAATAGGTCAGGACTCCCTATGAACAAGCAGGACTGAAGTTTGGACAGGTCGAGACCCTAAATCCAACATGACCACAAAACGACAGTCAGGAAACAGTGTCTGCAACTCAAAACCGAATGTCTCTCCCCCCAATGAGGAGAACTTAGAGAAAGCAGAGATCGTTTGCTGCTTCGTGAGAGAGAATGTGAAATCATAGGCTGTAAATCACTCTAAGTTATACCAAAGAGAATGGAATGTAAGATTATACCAGGCACATATTTTCATTATGAGTATTAAATATTGGTAAGAAATTCAAAAACTTGAAAAAGCATCTGAAAAAAGTATTAAACTCTATGAAGATCATGAAATTGCCTTCAACTAAATATTTTAAAAGGAAACATAATTAAAGTGCAGATTACCAACTCCTCTGAAAATAAGGATAGGATAGTTGAACAGAAGGAACTGTAAAAATTCAAATATGAGAAGAAGCTGGATTAAGAAAATAAAATCCTGGGCAGCATACACCGTATCCTGTAACTTTTCCAACGGGAAAGCAAAAAACTGGCTCCAAAATGTAAAACACAGTCATCTCCACAAGGAAAAACAGTTTTGACAAGTATTTTTTTTCTATATTTTATTCAAAAATGCAAAAAAGGAAAAGTAAAAATCATACATAATCTCATCATTCTTTTAAAAGTATATAAAGTAAGAAGTGACTGTCTCCTCCCCCCACTCCTCCATCCCCACCCTTGTCCCTGGAGCCACTTCAGGGATGCAGCTTGGGGCCGGATGCTCCTCAGCTTGTTTCTCTACACACAGAACCCTAGCTTCACACACACACACACACACACACACACAGAGCCCCAGCTCAGACACATACACACACACAGCCCCAGCTCAGACACACACACACACACACACGTGTACACACAGTCCCAGCTCAGATGCACACACACACACGTGTGTACACACAGCCCCAGCTCAGACGCACACACGCACAAACTTTACAAAACTAGGCAAACATTCCACATGAGTCTTCAATTCACTCTCTTTCTGAACATACTTCAGAGTTTCAAAACTAAAAAAAAGTAACAAGTTGAATCTTTTTTTAAGTAAGACCAAAAAGAGGTAACTCATCACCTACTTGGTGAGTAAACTCAAATCCAAAGATTCCTAGCTATGTACTTCTAAACTGCAAATCTATTTTTTTTCCTTTTTCCAAGTTTATTGAGATATAATTGACATATAACTGTGTAAGTTTAAGTTGTACAACGTGATAATTTGATATATGTATATATATATATTGCAAAAGAATTACCACAATAATGTTACCACATCCATCACCTCACAGCTCCTTTTCTTTGTGGTAAGAACTTTATTTTTTTAACATCTTTATTCGAGTATAATTGCTTTACAATGGTGTGTCAGATTCTGCTTTATAACAAAGTGAATCAGTTATACATAGACATATGTCCCCATATCTCTTCCCTCTTGCATCTCCCTCCCTCCCACCCTCCCTATCCCACCCCTCTAGGTGGTCACAAAGCACTGAGCTGATCTCCCTGTGCTATGCGGCTGCTTCCCACTAGCTATCTACCTTACGTTTGGTAGTGTATATATGTCCATGCCACTCTCTCACTTTATCCCAGCTTACCCTTCCCCCTCCCCATGTCCTCAAGTCCATTCTCTACAACTGCACCTTTATTCCCGTGTTGCCCCTAGGTTCTTCTGACCATTTTCTTTTTTTTTTTTTTTTTTTTTAGATTCCATATATATGTGTTAGCATACGGTATTTGTTTTTCTCTTTCTGACTTACTTCACTCTGTATGACAGACTCTAGGTCCACCCACCTCACTACAAATAACTCAGTTTCGTTCCTTTGTATGGCTGAGTAATATTCCATTGTATATATGTGCCACATCTTCTTTATCCATTCATCTGTTGATGGACACTTAGGTTGCTTCCATGTCCTGGCTATTGTAAATAGAGCTGGCAGAAGACCTAAATAGACATTTCTCCAAAGAAGATATACAGATGGCCAACAAACACATGAAAGAATGCTCAACGTCATTACTCATTAGAGAAGTGCAAATGAAGTGCTTTCTAAATGATTATAAGGACCTTCCAAGATGCTGCATTCCTAGAGTATGTCTTCTCTTCCATCCCTCTATTCCACCTATTGCCCACATGATAAAGAAAAGTGAAAGAAGATACCACAAAATGAAGAGAAAGGCAGAGAAGGCTAAAAATGAATGTAGAAAAAAACTTATGAGTAGAAAATAATAGGCTAAAGGAGGCCAAGAACCGGTTAGAGTAACATAGGAAAAGAACGACAGAAACAGGAAATTAAGCATGCCGTTTACACACAGGGTCATAGCATCCCAAGGAAGCCTTACTTATGTGTTCTGGCTTCTGCTCGACTGGGTTGTATAAATACAAATTACTTTCTATAAGTAGTATGGAAAGATATAATAGTATGGATAGATAGATAGTCTCAGCCCATGACTTAGCACATGAATCTTACATTTAAACAGGTTTGGAAGAACTGAGCTGAGAAGAGGAACAGTTGTTGAGAGCAGTTTAGATAATCACAAGCTTGTTTAAGGTGGACCCATAAGACTTTTACTGAGATAAATGTCCTTCCAGAACCAGAGACCCTATCCCACTGCACTGCCTCCTGAGCCCACTTCTCACTGTTCTTTGTTCCCTGCCACTAAACCTCGGAACTGGAAAGATTGCTGGAAGGATGACGATCGAAAATGTGTGCCAAGAATAGTGGTTCTCAGGGAGATCAGCTCGGTGCTTTGTGACCACCTGGGGGGGGGATAGGGAGGGTGGGAGGGAGACGCAAGAGGGAAGAGATATGGGAACAGATGTATATGTATAACTGCTTCACTTTGTTATAAAGCAGAAACTGACACACCATTGTAAAGCAATTATACTCCAATAAAGATGTTAAAAAAAAAAAAAAAGAACAGTGGTTCTTAAATACTGTTCATTAGAATCCACTGGAGAGCTGTTAAAAAAAAAAAAACCCACAATGAGATATCATCTCACACCGGTCAGAATGGCCATCGTCAAAAAATCTACAAACAATAAATGCTGCAGAGGGTGTGGAGAAAAGGGAACCCTCTTGCACTGTTGGTGGGAATGTAAATTGATACAGCCACTATGGAGAACAGTATGGGGGTTCCTTAAAAAGCTAAAAATAGAACTACATATGACCCAGCAATCCCACTACTGGGCATATACCCTGAGAAAACCATAATTCAAAGAGTCATGTAGCAAATCTATTGTTAAATGAGAAAATTATATAAATCATGTAAGGTTAGGAATATACACTTTCAAAACCTTTTGAAATACTATGAAAAATAGTTTATGAATTTCCAGTGATCATGATTTGAATTCCTCCCCAAAATGTTTTTAAAAATTGTTACAGATGATCATTTATTGACTCTGAAACTAATTCTGCATAAAGCAATAGACAGAAATAGCGTTAATATCAGAACACTCACTGCACATAGTGGTGTCAATCATATTGATAATTGTCACACGGTTTCTGATAAAGCACGCTTCTTAGAGACTAGACACATGGAATCCATTCAAAAGTATTTTAATAATTTGGTATACAGCTTGGAGAAAATAATTTTTTTGGCTGTACCACACAGCTTGTGGGATCTTAGTTCCCCGACCAGGAATTGAACCCACGCCCTCAGCAGTAAAAGTGCAGAGTCCTGACCACTGGACCGCCAGGGAATTCCCTTGAGATAATAATTTAATCACTTAAAATTTACCTCCATTTTCACAACAGTAGTTGAGTAAATTTGCAAATTCAAGTGCTAGTCCAATCCAGTAGCTGTGCAACCACAGAGGGAAAAACACATGTTTCTGGAAGCAAACAACTTTCTCTTTGATTTTATGTCTGTTCACTTAATAAATTCCATTATGAGATGAAAGGCACTACCATAAATACGACAAACAGCAAAAGCACATGGTTCCTCTTCTACTTATCAAACCAAATGAAAACCGGAAACCTTTTCTTTCAAACCCCGTTTCTAATGTGGTCCCTTGGGAGGCTCAAAACAGAGCCTCCTGCTCCAGCAGGGTCTCCCTGTGGTCCCCGAATCCACCTGCCAGCTTCCTCTGCCAGCCCTCACCTGCACACCCCTGCCCAGGAACCTACCATTCACCCAGGTCCTCCTCTCATCCCCTCTCAACTGTGTTACCTCCACCTGGAATCCTTTATTTCCCCATGTCTACGATCTCCCCCCTAACAAAAGTCATAATTCTGGGGCCCCATAATAATGCCCCTACCCCGTGCAGGCACACCTGTCCCCAGATCTCACACAATCTCTCCCCGCTTTAAGTGCCAACAGTATGTCTTTTCCCTTCGGCATCATTTATGCACTTAGCATCGCACCTCACAGCCTATTTTTCAGCTGACCTATACAATCTCCTTCATTGCTTACTGAATTACCTTATAAACAGTAGAATCTCAATAAACATTTACTGAATTGAATCATCAGTTATAGGATAAACTGCTTCCTAAAAATCAATCTGTAGTCCCTGAATAAAAACCACACCATTTTAACAGCGTAAGGTTAGTGCAACCAAGTTATAGGGACTTTTCACTTTAGCTTATTAGCTTTTTAAATTATTCATAACAAACTGTCATTAACTATATATGTGCATACATATATTACGATGCCTTCTAAGGCACATGAGTCACCGCCCCATTCTATTCTCATGCCATGTCTGAAGGGTCAGAAAAGACACTTATTTTATATATGGGAAACCAAGGATCAACCAACAGTATGTGGTATCAACGTGGAGACCAGAACTGTCTATGCATTAGTGAAGGCAAGAGAAGTGGAAAATAGAAAACTTTTTCTCCAGCAGCTTGTCATTTGCTTGCAGAGAAAAGACAGCACAGAGACAAGCGTCCCTTATGTGCTTAGGGTATTTCTACGCTTGCTTCTTAAAGAGATTCCACGTGGCTCCCGACAATGGTAGCTCTAGCCTCTTTGGTTAATGTCGGTTGCAAACGAGGGTCTCCCAAAGGTCAGTGTGAGAGCCCTGAACTAAGAATGGAGTTGAAATGGTGACCAAGAAAAATAGAACCTGTGAAGGAGAAAGCAGGGGGAGACGCAGAGGCAGCCCTGAGCACGGGGTGTGATGGGAAAAGAAGACATGGAACAGGAGAGGCTTAAAACCCGACCACGGTGGTGCCCAGAAGCCAGGCCAGAGCCCAGGGTTTCCTGAGATCCACACAGACGATGCTCGCTGCTCACAGCTAGAAGACTCTGGTTCTGACCCTTCAGTCGTCCATTCAGCCATCCCCAGATAAACTAGGTAGGTCACACGAGGAATTCATTTGCAATAATATCTCTTTTAAGTTTTTTTCCCTCTACGTATAGAAGTAATCCAGGTTTATTACAGAAAATATGGAAAGTTCCGAAAAGTAAAAGGAAGTAATAACAATCATCTTATTATAACCCCGTTTCCTTCAACATGTATTCAACAATCACAATATTTATTAAGATCCGCCATGTGCCAGACCCGTCAGAGAGCAAGATAGGAAAAAAATCCCTGCCCTCCTACAACTTAAATCCTATCAGGAGAGAAAGACGATAAGCAGAAACGTGAAGAAGTCGGTTGTACAGGACGTTGGCAGGTGGTAAGCACGGAAAGGTCAAGAGCTAGGCAAGGAGGGCCCAGAGTACGCCAGGCGGCCCGCCCAGGGTGAAAACGACGCGCTACCACGTTGAGAGCATCCTGCTTTACAGGCTTCCTTGACCACTTATTAGATGGTGGGTGTTTCGGCGCGCCATTACACATTCTTTTGCAAAATAATTTTTAATGACTGCAGATTGCAAAATAATTTTTAATGACTGCAGAGAACTGCATCTCGCGAACGTACCGTAATTAATTTCACCATTCTGCTCTATGCAGCAAAGGGATTTTCTTTCTTTAATTATCATAAATAATGCTGCTATTTCCTCGAGAGAAATGTAAAGAAGAGGAATTCCACAGGACAGAGGGCACTGCTGAGGCTCGTGGTACCCTGTCACTGCTCAGGGCACAGCATCTTCAAGCCACGTACTCAGACTCCTCGTCCTCTCTTTCCTTCAGGGTTCCTGCCACCCACACCTGACAACCTTTCCATCAATTCCCAGAAGAGCTCTGGCTTCTGCACTGCCCCACCAACAGCTGCTGTTTATAAAGGAGAGGAACTCTCCTCTAGACGCCCACCTAGCGCCATGTCTGGTATGGAGCGGAGCATTCAATAAATACCTACTGGATTAATAAATGCATAGAAAAATGAATGAGTACTCAAAAATCACTCTGGCTTTCAGACAGCCAGAAAGCTGCTTAGAAATTTCCCTCCCACTGAGGAGTGAGTCATATCTCAGACACATTCAGCACCTTCCTAACAGGGCTGTAAAGTATTTCCCATAATGCCTTTCAGATATTGGAAATTGCCATACGACCTGGACAGCCAGAGAATACTCTTAACCATCTAAATTAAACACTAAATAGCACACAGAGACTATGCAGAAAACATTGCCAATACCTCCCCTCTTTCTAGTTACTGAAAAATTACAATTACATACTACCTTACTCTTGAAACATAAATGAGAAGTATATCTTTTCATAGTTCATGAGCCACTATTCATCCTAAATGCCAACCACAGCATTATAAACTTCTACTCTCATCAAAAATAAACAACAAAAAACGTATACTATCACATAAAGAAAGAGGAAAAGCCTTAAAATGATGTGTAGAAAAACTTGACAACCAATTCGAGACTCACAGACACAGAGAACAGACTTGTGGTTGCCACAGGGGAGGGGGGGCTTGGGAGAGATGGACTAGAAGCTGGGGATTAGCAGATGCAAACTATTATATAGAGAATGAATAAAGAACAAGGTCCTACTGTAGAGCACAGGGAACTATATTTAATATCCTGTAATAAATCATAATGGAAAAGAATATAAAAAAGAATGTATATATGTGTATAACTGAATCACTCTGCTGTACAGCAGAAATTAACACAACACTGTTCATCAACTATAGTCAAATAAAATTGTAAAAAATATAACTTGGCAAACAAGAAAATACAGAACTCAAAAAAGCAAACAGGGCCTCCCTGGTGGTGCAGTGGTTGAGAGTCCGCCTGCCGATGTAGGGGACACGGGTTCGTGCCCCGGTCCGGGAGGATCCCATATGCCACGGAGCGGCTGGGCCCGTGAGCCATGGCCGCTGAGCCTGCGCGTCCGGAGCCTGTGCTCCGCAACGGGAGAGGCCACAGCAGTGAGAGGCCCGCGTACCACAAAAAAAAAAAAAAAAAAGCAAACAAAGAACAAGAGCAGACATCAGTTCTTCTTCCCCTCAGCTGGTTCATTATGGGGCCACGTGACCGAGCAGTAACAGTTTCAATGCTGAGGGAACAGAAGACTGTGAGTTGTAAGTGCGATATTTCACTCTGAGAAAAACATCCCTGAAATCCTCCTTCAAGTCCACTTTCAGAAGTTAGAAGTAAATCCAGGAAGCCATCTCAAAAGAGCTCCTAATTTATAATGTAGCCTTAGGAAACATGAGAGGCAAATGGCCCCTTTTACTCACCAGCAGTGAGAACACACACCCTGGGGTGACAACTTTCCGTGAATCACCCCCGTGGCCCTTCATCCACTTCACTGAAAATGGACTCGGATGCAAAGAACAGAGGTGATGTGGATTTCAGAGTCTTCACTGGGTTTCTGGGAGTACGCGTTTGAGCTCCATAACTACGGCATCTTCACAACCCCCCCAGGCTGTGTCTCAGAGGTGCTGAAATCAGTACAGGAGGGGAGGATTCTGGCCGCAGCAGCAAGTGACTGTTTAAAGTTGCAGATAGGGGCTGCCTATCTGCATACGAGCTCTCAGCCTGTCATCACGTTCTTGGGTCCTGGCCACAGCAGAACAAGATGCAGGATAATGAGGCCAAACTGGCACTGCTGTGTCCACCCCATCGGTCTTCAGATGCACTATGTATTCGCATCTCTGATCCCAGTGGCTATCCTTAAAAAAATGGCCCACTGGGAACCAAGTACCCAGTCCAAGTGTGTAAGAGTCAAAATTCATTCATCTGCTTCCAC
Source organism: Hyperoodon ampullatus (assembly GCF_949752795.1). NCBI lineage: Eukaryota > Metazoa > Chordata > Mammalia > Artiodactyla > Ziphiidae > Hyperoodon > Hyperoodon ampullatus. The sequence continues at coordinate 3,258,467 of NC_136933.1, forward strand.
CAGGGCACTGATGCTCTGCAGTCCAAGGGTGGCCTTGTGATGCCAGCATCTTAGCACACATCACCATAACAACGTCTGCATCCTTCTCTTAATACAGTGTTTTTGGAAAAGATTGGAAAGTAACTCTACCAAATTCCTTTCTGTGAAGAAATACTCTGGCTACATTGTTTGTCTTTTGGTTTGTTCATTCAATACATATTTCTCGACTATCAGTTATGCAAGATGAAAAGAGCTATGGAGACCAACGGTGGTGAGGACTGACCAACATTACGAATGTATTCAGTACCACTGAACTGTACACTTCAAAATGGATAAGATGGGGCTTCCCTGGTGGCGCAGTGGTTGAGAGTCCGCCTGCCGATGCAGGGGACACGGGTTCGTACCCCGGTCCGGGAAGATCCCACATGCTGCGGAGCGGCTGGGCCCGTGAGCCATGGCCGCTGAGCCTGCGCTCCGCAACGGGAGAGGCCACAGCAGTGAGAGGCCCGCATACCGCAAAAAAAAAAAAATGGATAAGATGGTAAATTTTATGTTATATGTATTTCACCACAGTAAAGAAAAAGGAAAAAATGGGGGGAAGAAAGCAAGCAGACTGTGGAAGGGAGTCAAAGTTGGAAAAAGGACCTGCAAAGGGTTAAGCCCCCCATTTCTCTCCCTCCCCTCCACCTTCCTTTGTCCCCAAGCGTGGGCCCATGTCACAGAGGTCCACGGTCCAATAAATCACACAGAGGAAACCGTCCATCTGGCTCTAGCGTGAGTGGGACCAAAGAGCAGAGACAGCTAGACAAGGGGGGTCCCCCGAATTCCACGTGTGAACCCATCCAAGCAACATACGTGCAGGACAGACTCAAAACAGAAAACAGAGGCTTTGGAAAACTAAACTACATTGGAACCACCACTCAGAGAGGGTGAGACAGAAGTTGTGTCCTAACCTAACCATGTCAACTACCTGCTAAAACAAAGAAACAGACAAAAACACCCTCCTGGATTACAACAGGACCCAGAGTTTACACACACAGCATTCACAGTGTTCAGGACCACGTAAAATTACTCAGTGTACAAAGAACCAGGGAAATGAGACCTGTTCCCAAGGGAAAAGATGATCAGCAGATGGCGACCCAATTTGACCCAGATGTTAGCATTACCAAGCAAAAACTTTAAAGCAGCTATTAGAGCTGTGTTCCGTGAGGTAACCGCTCTTGAAATCAACGGAAAGTCATGTGTTCCCAGCACAGAAACAGAAACGATAGAAAAGAATCAAACGGAAATTACAGAACTGAAAGCTAGAAGACCTATAATCAAAAACTCATAGGGTCATCGCAATAGCAGAAGGGAGATGAGAGAAGAAAAGTCTGTAAACTTGAAGATCAACAGAAATTACCCAGTCTGAAGAACAGAGAACAAATATCGAACAATAATAAACATACAGCCTCCTGAACCTGCGGGGCAGTGTCAGAAGATCTGACACATGCTGTCGTCAAAGAAGAGCAGATAGTGGAAGTAAGACCAAAAGCAAATATCTGAAGAAATGAAGTCAAGGAACTAGGGCTTCCCTGGTGGTGCAGTGGTTGAGAGTCCGCCTGCCGATGCAGGGGACACGGGTTCGTGCCCTGGCCCGGGAAGATCCCACGTGCCGCGGAGCGGCTGGGTCCGTGAGCCATGGCCGCTGAGCCTGCGCGTCCGGAGCCTGTGCTCCGCAACGGGAGAGGCCACGACGGTGAGAGGCCCGCGTACCACAAAAAAAAAAAAAGTCAAGGAACTAGATGAGAACCTCTGTAAAGTAAGAGAAGAGGGGACCCCAAAACCGAGCCCAGTGCTCAGACTCAAGAGGAAGAGAGACCATCAACACGAGGTAAAGGGGGAAAAAGGCAGGACGGAACTGGGAGGCTGGGCCCTGGGACCCAGGGAAGAAAACCAGAAAGGGAGGAGTGGAAGGCTGTGTCAATGCTGTTGGTGGACCAAGTGTGACCAGGATTGGGAACCAACCACTGGACTAGACAGTCAGAGATATCAGTGACCTCGGTAAGACCTGTTTGGTAAGGTGATGGGGACAAAAGCCAAAATAATGAGGATGCAGCGCAGGAAGGAAGGAAAGGGAGCGCAGATGACTCTTCTGAAAAGTCTCGCAGGAAGGGTTCTGCCTAGAGGGTTCTGCAGACAGAGTGGGTTCAAGAGTGTGTGTGCGTGTGTTTTTAATAAATTTATTTATTTTTGGCTGCGTTGGGTCTTCGTTTCTGTGCACAGGCTTTCTCTAGTTGCGGTGAGCAGGGGCTACTCTTCATCGTGGTGCGCGGGCTTCTCACCGCTGTGGCCTCTCCCGTTGTGGAGCACAGACTCTGGACGCGCAGGCTCAGCGGCCATGGCTCACGGGCCCAGTTGCTCTGCGGCCTGTGGGATCCTCCCAGACCAGGGCTCGAACCCGCGTCCCCTGCATTGGCAGGCAGATTCCCAACCACTGCGCCACCAGGGAAGCCCCAAGAGTGTGTTTTTTAAGATGGAAGATATTTCTGAATGCTGATGGGGCTGATCCAGCAAAGAGGGAAAAGTAATGACACAGAAGAGAAGGATCAACCTTAGAAGGATGTCCCTGAGTGAATGAGAGGGGATGGACCCCAGCACAAGGGGGACAGGCCTTAGAGAGGCACACGGGTAAGAGTGTGGGTGTTGCATCAAGAAGGCGTCAGAGTCTAAAAGCGCAGACGTGGGGGGGCTGGTAGTTTTAGCTGAAAGGATAGGTTCACTGTCTCAAAGTGTTTCATCAGTGAAATAAGAAGCAAGATCTCCAGCTGATGTTAAGGAAGGGTGGGAGATGCTGGAGGTTTGAGCAGACAAAAAGGTGTGAATAGAGTCATTTTGGAGAGAGCGAGCATATCTGGTCCAGGGAAAATCACAGGACAGAATTCAGCAGGGATGTAAGGAGGGTTCCTCGGTAGGGAAGGTTGAAAGTCACAGATGCCTGGAATTTTCAAACTGTCTGAAAAACAACCCCACTAAATGCTTCCTCAGCCACATTATAAACCCTTTCCTAAGTCATTTCCTGGGGGACTAATCCCAGATGTTAGGCAATCACTTCAGCCTTAACACCCAGCGCTCCGGGGCTCAGGCATGGCCAGCGGGTAGAAAGAGGTGTCTGCATATTTGCTTTGTGGCCTCAAGGAGACTGGCCGTTGGGAATGAATGTGAAACACTAACACATCACAACCACTCCAGACGGGGAACTCTTCAAATAACCAACAACAAAGCCATAACTATCCCAGGAGGAGCTGCACAAAGGGTAGCTCAATTTAGAAAGTTCTGTCGCCTTTTGTCCTCATAGCTGAGCAGAAACTGCTAAGGTCTGACATAATTGCAAAGCAGGCACCCAACAGGAAAGGTAAACAGGCTTGAAGAATACCCCTCCACCCACAGATTATTAAGAAAAGAAGGTCCAAGACTAATGGTGAACAGGAAAAGGTCAAGAAAAATAAAAGCTGGAAGGACTCTGAGACAGCAGACAGGAATCAAAACCAGTTCCTGGAATGGAACAAATCAAAATCCTAACAACATAAAAAAGAAGAAATGCTGTACCTCTTGACCCATGAAGGAGAGCTCTCAGAATATGAAACAGATTCCTCTGGAGTGACAGAAAAGACCTTCAAATTCAGGAGGAGGCACCAGAAAGCACAGGAAACCCACTAAGGAGCAGAAGGAAGAGGCTCCCAGCAGTGACAGCATCCTTGGCTGCAGTGACCACAGGACAAGAAGAGAAAGCACACAGTCGGGGTCCTATTACTACAGGCAGGTGGTGCCAGGTCATCCCAACGTGTCATGATCCCTGGTTTATAGACGAGGAACAGCCTCACCATGTTACGCGATTGATAGAAGAGAAAACAAATTTCACAAAGTTCGGAAAAACAGTAGTTATTATTCTACCGACTAGAACTCTTAAAGGTAAGGAAATTCCAGATTGCCGGAAAGCCAGGAAAAAATCCCTGCAATTTAACTCCACGTGCAGATCAATGTCATTTTAAAGTAGGGACAAGGACACCAAGAATGTGGAGTGGATGAACCCCGCGGCCACCTTTCAACTCTAAGAAGCTCTGACTCTTTTTTTTGTGGTACGCGGGCCTCTCACTGTTGTGGCCTCTCCCGCTGCGGAGCACAGGCTCCAGAAGCGCAGGCTCAGCAGTCATGGCTCACGGGCACAGCCGCTCCGCGGCACGTGGGATCTTCCCGGACCGGGACACGAACCCACGTCCCCTGCATCGGCAGGCGGACTCTCAACCACTGCGCCACCAGGGAAACCCGAAGCTATGACTCTTGCTGCTGCTCTTCAAAGGTCCTCTCATTCCAACGTGGTCACGAGTATGAAATCTAACGGGCACACGTGGAGCTGAGGGTCCTGGGCGCAAAGGGGGGTTCCCCTACACCTCCTCCCCACCCTGAGCTCCCTACCCCTGAACAGGTGCTATTACCCAAATCCCCCAGGAATCAAAACAGCACTCCTCCGTCCTGACAGGGGTGGAAGAGGGCAGCAAGGTGGGCTCCCAGGCCTGGCTACAGAGAAGGCTTTGCTGAGCTTTGTAGAAATCACTTCACACTCTGATCAAGGTTTCCTCGCCCGTAAGAACCAAGCAGATGGGCTCAAATCACAGCCCTTCAGAGCTGAAAGGGGCCCCCCCATCAGGTGAGATTGGACTGGGTGCACTTACTGATGTGCAAAGAGCGTCTTTTACATCCAAAATTCTAAAAATAACAGCAGGGCTTCCCTGGTGGCACAGTGGTTGAGAGTCCGCCTGCCGATGCAGGGGACACGGGTTCGTGCCCCGGTCCGGGAGGATCCCACATGCCGCGGAGCGGCTGGGCCCGTGAGCCATGGCCGCTGAGCCTGCGTGTCTGGAGCCTGTGCTCCGCAACGGGAGAGGCCACAGCAGTGAGAGGCCCGCGGAAAGAAAGAAAGAAAGAAAGGGACGGAGGGACGGAGGGACGGAGGGACGGAGGGACGGAGGGACGGAGGGAGGGAGGGACGGAGGGAGGGAGGGAGGGACGGAGGGAGGGAGGGAGGGACGGAGGGAGGGAGGGAGGGAGGGACGGAGGGAGGGAGGGAGGGAGGGACGGAGGGAGGGACGGAGGGAGAAATAAAATAAAATAAAAATAACAGCAGACCTAAAAAAACCAGTTGGTCATAACAATGACCAACACGTTTTCTTCTGGAAGTTCATTTCTAAATCAGTTATTTGAAACCGGGAATGTACTTCTCCATAGAAATAATGTTATTAGAATAGTTAGGTTTCCATGTCAACTGACCCAAGCCTAGTAACTTGCAGAATACCTGCATGCAGTGCCACCATGATAATGTCACCGCTCACTGGGGTGCATGGGAAACTCTCCCACCTCCCCGCCAACCACCGCCACCACTGTCACCGTCACCAAGCGTCAGGGAGAAGGAAATTCTCAGGCATAAAAGGAACAGAAAACGAGAACGGAAACAAAGTGGAAAGATGAGTACTGGGTGGGTGCCGGGGGCGGAGGCAAAGAGTGAGGACCAGACAGCAGATCTGTAAGAGCAGAGGCAGGAGGAACCATGTGTCTTGCTCCTCCCCAGCCCCGCTACCGGCCCCTTTCATCCCAGCAGACCCCCTTCCACCAACACCGAAGCCACATTACAAGGGAGAACTGGGGACAGGGGCTGGGAAGGAGAGGGTCCGAGATGGCACCATGTCCACTGGGTCTGCATCAGAGGAGTCATGAGTCTGTATGCGTATCGCCCACACCCAGAAGTCACAAAAGGGCATTTCTAACGTCACAGTTTGGCACGTCCCAGGGCTCGCAGGCTTGGGGCGCCTGGTCTCGTCCCCGCAGCACCTCGTCCGCTCCATCCACTCCCGCCATCTCCATCCCCCGCCCCCGCTGTGCACGGTAAGCTGGGCACCAAGCCCAGAGGACCCCGCTCACACCCCTCCAGCCGTGCCATGTCCACGAGGCAAGGGGCTCACAGGGCCCCCATCTTCCAGACCACACGAAGGTCCTGGGGCTGTCTCCCAAGGTCCGTTCTCCCCAGGGGGGACCACTCCACCGTGTGCACAAGGAGCCTGTCTGCTGGAGAGCACACGGACAAGAGGGGCATGAGGATTCAAACTTGAACCCGGCTGCCCAGGTCGTTATGAAGGTGTATTATTTATCGAGAGAGGAGGACAGGACCTGATTTACAGGGAGGTGACTGATGCCTCTGAGATCTGTGTTCAGACACACAGTACCTGAGCCTCCAGCTGTGCTCCTGGCCCCGCCCCAGCCAATGGCGGGGGCGGGGCTGCCCCTCCCGCCGCACCCAGGCCACCCGGCAGTGTGCCCACGAGGTCACATCAGGTTTGTAGTGAGCTGATCTCCTTTCTCAGGGCTCTTCTTAATTAGAAATAAAATGATTCCCAGCGCTCCCCCAACAGAAGGTTCCCCAAATTTCACTCCCACTGAGGACACTTCCCCCGCCCCTCCCGCACACACACAATCACAAAGATGACCTCTGTGGGCATCACAACCCGGGGCTTGTTCCCCTGCAGTAGGACACTCGCCCACTCACTCACACGGGAGGTGCAAAGCCCACAGACTGTGTTGCTTCAACGTGAAACAACGTTCAAGGGTGACCCGTCTACCCCACAGGTAAGGCATGGATGCGGGTCTCAGGTTACTCACTTCCGTGCCACTCAGCTGGGCCCCAGCACAGCCTGAGCACGGCCGCGGACCCCGGCTGCCCACCTCACATCCCGCTGCACAGGGAAGCGGTAACACCTGCTGCAGGGCTCCCACCCAACAGTAGGTGGCCCCCAGGTACACACGGTGTGGGGACTCCCCGCTACCTGCACTCACCCAGGGCTCGTCCAGCAGGCACTGTCCTGCACGGCCAAGAGCAGGCAGAACCAGGAGGCACCGACGTGCGTCATCAGACAGGACAGTCGGGGCAAGTGAGAAGCAGCCGTGTAGTATCAGGACCACGACCAAGTTCAGTGTCAGCTCAGGATACGTGACCTGATCTGTGCTACAGCGAGATCTGTGTTGTGTGGGTCACACTTTGCCAGCTCTCAGTGATTTCAAACAATTCCACAAGTTTTGTGCATCCTAACCTTTGCCCTACTTTGCTCCATCACAATTGTTATGAGCAGGAATCCTGTCCGATCAGGTCACCAGGATGAGGCCACCAGGCCCTGACCTCCCCTCACAGCACAGGGGCCAGTCATTATAGTGTTTCTGATGAATTTTTATTCATCAGAAACCACTCCAAAACTGGGTTTGATGACATGTCGAATTCTTTTGTAAAAAGCCTTTCTACATACCAACAACCGCCAGCTACAAAAGATTATGGGAGAGGGACATAAGATCCCTTTCAGAACAAAAATAAAAAATACTACCTAGAGGGCTTCCTTGGTGGTGCAGTGGTTGAGAGTCCGCCTGCCGATGCGGGGGACGCGGGTTCGTGCCCCGGTCCGGGAAGATCCCACATGCCGTGGAGCGGCTGGGCCTGTGAGCCATGGCCGCTGAGCCTGCGCGTCCGGAGCCTGTGCTCCGCAACGGGAGAGGCCACAACAGTGAGAGGCCCGCGTACCGCAAAAAAAAAAAAAAAAACAACAACTACTACCTAGAACCGAATATTAAAATTTTGCCCAAAAGACCAAAAAAACCCCATACCAATCACAGAAAAAAGAAAATGGAATAAAGATAAATACCACATTTCTGGAGAACATAATTTAGTGTCTTTAGAAAATAATCTAAAATTAATCCAATCAAATCCCAACAGAACTTTTTTCTGGAGTTTGGCGAAAATGATTCTAAACATCACTTGGAATAATAAAATATGTGAGAAGAGTCAAGAAACTTTGTTAAAAGAAAAGCTATTGCAGGGACAGGGCAAGACCCCACCCCCCGAATATAAAAACATATACTAAAGTTCAACAACTGAGGGAGCAATGGCCCAGAAATAAACAGGTGTATCAATGAACAGAACAGAAAACCCAGAAACAGATCCAAGTATAAATAATAATTTAATATATGGTAAAAGTGGCATTTCAAATCACTAGGGCAGGGTGGATTAGTTAACAAATGGACTGAAGCACCTGGTGAAAACTTGGAAAAAATAATCAATTAGATCCTTACCCCTGAAACATTCACCAGATTAAACTAGATGTGACAAAGACAAAACATGAAACCATAAAATTCTGAGAAGAAACTGCCAGCAAATGCCTGTATCATCTTGGGGCGGGACAGGAACTGTTCCATCCCTGCTGGCTGACTCCCGGGGGCCCCAGGCTCGCAGCTCGGAAGAGAAGCCCCCTCCCCTGGCCACAGACCTGGACCCAGGCTCTTCCGCTGCCCCGCTTCCCTCCCCTGGGCGGCCAATGAAACGTAAGCAGCGGGATCCTCCCTCACAGTGGCCCCAGGGAGGGCCGAAGAGCCACATTCCAATCTGATCAGGAAGCCTTTTTAGTATAAGCTTTTCTGGCCAACTGCCCAAAGAGCCTAGAAGAAAAAAAGGGAGCTGAATTTCCAGAGCCCCGGTGATGTGTTGCGACTCCTCTTCTCGTAAAGTAAACATTCGCTTTCGTATCTAACTCTGTATTCAAATTTTTATATTCTTTTTCTTAAAGAAAAACCGCATTGCACAAGCTTCAGGCCCTGAAAAGCTGGACCCAGGGTGCCTCACACTTCCCTGCAGCAGCGTGATCACAAGCACCTCGCTGCAGCAGGAACACGGTTGGGAGGAGGTCCTTGATAAGAATTCATGAAGTAACTGCACGTTTATACCATGCAGTGTACGGTTATGGTTACAGCCCAGCCTTTGGAATCAGGCAGACTCCTCAGACGTTCAGTTCCTTTTTCTGTAAAATGGGGATTATAATAACTTGCCAGCTGGGAAGGTTGATGAGATCAGGTATGTAAAAACGCTAAGAACAGTGCCTACTCCATGGTGGTGAAATTTGACAGAAAGAAGGGCCAGAAAAACACATGTTAAGGTGGTTTGGCTTCTGAACACACGCGTTTCCAGAGCTGAAACGCTACTGTCCTATTATCTACTCCAGTCCGTGATTTTTACCCTTAGAAAGAAAAAGACTACCTAGAGGGAATACTCATTACTGTGTCCATTGCAACTGTAGATCACGAAGCAAAAAATCATTGCAATTTTTCAACTGCTCACACTTCCAGGCAATTTAGTCAAAAAAATGGAAAAGTGATTGAAGCAGATAGTATATGACCTTCAGAGAAAAAAATCAGGTTTCTCATAAAATGTAAATACCCACAGTGGCCTACAGGACTACAAATAATCGGTTCCTTATATCTGTATAGCACTCTGCAGTTCACAATTTTTACCGTTTAGAGAGCATTTTTACAAGAGTGATCAATCTCACAACATCCCCTGAAGTAGGTGTTCATACCCATTTTACAGATGAGCAGTTGACGCTCCGAGAAAAACAGCTCTCTGGCCAGATCAGCGTTTGGTCCTGGGGCCCTCTGTGAGGGCTTCTAGAAGCCCTCCAAGCCCCAGGTCTTCCTACGGGTTCTTCTGCTTCAGGGGGTGATCTGGGAAGAGGTGGAGTTTGCTGGTGAGTTCTCAGAGGTGAGACTGAGGAGAAGAAGTTGTCACAAATTCCAGTGGAGGTCACTGGTGGGCCACGGCTTCCAGCAACGTGGGTTATTGATTTGTATTTAAAATCTCTTTGGTCTATTGCAAAACAAAATGGCAGGCAAAGGGCCACGTCCTGACGGGGAAGGAAAGAGGCCACCACCGCTGGTGAGCCGCCCCATAAACAAGGCTTTTCTGCAGGCAGAATCCCTTTGTTCTGCAGCAAAGACTTAGGGAGTGTCTATGGTGTGAGGCATGGTGCAGGATCCTGCACTGAAAGAGGAAGTCAGTCGTGTAGGTGGACGGGATGCCACCTGACACTTGGCATCAGCTCCTTCCCTTCACCCTACAAACTCTCCGAGCCATGAAAAACGGAATAGAAAAAAGAAAAAGACAAGGAAAGCTGTCCTGGCCCACCATCACCATCTGCTTCAAACCTGGGCTAAGCACTGTGAGCGCACCGCCACACTTGCTGTCTTTGCATCCCCATTGTCATCCCATGGCTCCCGGTGGCCTCGCAGCCTGACTTCCATCCCTTCCACCCCAACAGGACAGCCTCGGCCAGCTCACCTGGGCCCACGGCACTGCACACCTGAAGAACACTGCTCGGCAGCACCTGCGAGGCCCAGGCTGAGTCCAGTCTGGCTGTGTGATCAGAGGAGGCCAGGCAGCCTCTCCCGATCAACAAGCCATCAAAAGTCTTCCACTCGGTATTCACAAGAGCCAAGACATGGAAGCAACCTCAACGTCCATCAACAGAGGAATGGATAAAGAAGATGTGGTACATGTTTACAATGGAATAGTACTCAGCCATAAAAAAGAATGAAATAATGCCATTTGCAGCAACATGGATGGACCTAGAGATTAGCATACTAAGTGAACTAAGAAAGAGAAAGACAAATATATGGTATCATTTATACGTGGAATCTAAAATATGACGCAAAAGAACTTATCTACGAAAGAGAAACAGACCAGACTTGTGGTTGCCAAGGGGGAGGAGGCAGGTGGGGGAAGGAAGGATTGGGACTTTGGGGTGAGCAGATGCAAACTATTACACAGGGTGGATAAACGATAAGGTCCTACTGGAGAGCACAGAGAGCTGTACTCAATATCCTGTGATAAACAATAATAGAAAAGAATATGAAAAAGAATATACATAGGTACGACTGAACCACTTTGCTGTACGTGAGAAATTAACACAACATTGTAAATCAACTATACTTCAATACAAAAAAATTTTTAAGTCTTCCATTTAGAAGCCACAGCTAAATGTTCACCAGAGGCTCCTGATAGGGGGTGGCCTTCCTCTTGTCAACAGGTACAGTCTGTGGTCCCCAACCTACAACGGAACACAGAAGTCACGCCCTGAGACTCCCAAGGTTGGCAGGAAGAGGACATCACAGCTCACCGCCTGGTTCCCACCAGGATGACGGCTCCCAGAACCCAGCTCCCGTGGTACAAGAGAGCTCAGGCGCCCGCGGAGGGTCTCACAGGGAGAGGGACAAGTACAAGCTTGGAAGAGGATTCTCCACCCCGCCCCTCCCCCTCCCATCCCCATCTCCCTCCTCCATCCCCTCCCCTCCCCCCTCCTTGAATGCATGACCCACATGCCTTGCGTGGTGTGCAAGCCTCCCAGGGCAAGCTCTGCCCAAATCATCCGTTTGTGCATAAATAATAAATGACTGTTGTTGTTTTGAGCTGCTATGTTTGAGGAAGGTTTGCTATGCGGCAATAAATAACATACACGGGACTGCAGAAAATTCTGCTTCTACTTAGAAATTCTAAATGAGAGATGGTGAGAATTTTCTATGTATTAAACACATTACATAAAGTACAATACTGTATTTTAGAGATAACTGGAAAACTGCAGGTACAAACTTGTGAGAGTCTGAAGAAAACTGTGTTTTGAATAAAAGGTCACAAGCAGTTATTTTCTAATAGATTGCTTAATATTGATTAGCAATTAATACACGAATACTTTCGGAAATGATATCTAAAGTAAGAGAAAATATAATTTTCCATCTTTTCTTTCCAGAAGGCCACCATTAACTGCATTAATAGCCAAGTAAAGCTGTTTTAAACCTTTATCATCCAAATTAATTATCTACATTGTTATAAATTCATCCATTTTTCTAATCTAATCCAGGTCCTAGAACACTGATTTCTCTACTTTGGGTCTTAACTCGCTATTTCTGCACAGGAAACATGATGGAAGCTTCTGTGAATGTGATATACAGAACTATTACAAACAGCTCACATTTCTCCTAACTCAGAATTTGGTTACTGTTCCCCAAAATGAAAAAAGAGAAACCATATATAAAACAGCTTTTTCCTTTATAAGCAAAGCCCACTTGTAATAAACTACATGAGATATTCAAATCTGCTTGAATAGAGCTGTTTAAAAATACATGGCTGGAATTCACCATGCAGTTTGCAGGTGGAACAATAAAGATACTTGGAATTAATAATTCATACGTGATTTAAATCCGGCAGGGAAGGAGGTGGTGTGTCACGCACACTCTCACCCTCTTTATCCCTCATGCCCTGTCTTCCCGTGGGCGGTTTTGCTCAGTGCCTGATTCGGGAAGTTAGGCAGAGTTTGTGGGTTTTGTATCCGAGATCAGGGATGAGAATTCACGACTCTGTGACTCTGTAAGGGTTACTGGGAATGGCCACAGCATCCATCCACGTGGGAGGCCAATTTTATTAAAAATATCCTCTGTTATTATGAAACAAAATGCCAGGCAACAGGCCACACCCCGAGTTAGAAGGAAAGAGGTCTGAGCGCGGTGGCGAATGTCCACACTGCAGGCGCTGGGCCCGGGGCTGGGGGTTCCCAGTCCAGAGGTCAGCTGGTCATGCAGAGGGGCCCCTCCGAGGGCCGTGGAGTGGGGCTCCCAGGCCTCACAGCCTCAGACAGCACAGCCAGCCTCAGTCAGCAGGGGCGTTTGTACCAAAAGTGAAAGTCCACTAACCAATCCAAACAGGACCCAATGTTTTTAAAAACGTAACCCACGGGCTCCCCTGGTGGCGCAGTGGTTGAGAGTCCGCCTGCCGATGCAGGGGACACGGGTTCATGCCCCGGTCCGGGAAGATCCCACATGCCGCGGAGCGGCTGGGCCCGTGAGCCATGGCCGCTGAGCCTGCGCGTCCAGAGCCTGTGCTCCGCAACGGGAGAGGCCACAACAGTGAGAGGCCCGCGTACCGCAAAAAAAAAAACAACAAAAAAAAACGTAACCCACATAACCAACAAGGACCTACTATACAGCACAGGGAACTATACTCAATATTTTGTAATAACCTATAAGGGAAGAGAATCTGATGGAGAATAGATATTTATAATATATGTATAACGGAATCACTGTGCTGTACACCTGAAACTAACACGATATTGAAAGTCAACTATACTTCAATTTTTTAAAAAAAATGTAACCCATCAATTCACTTTCACCACAGAATAAAATTTAATTAAAAAACTCACTAGGGCTGTAAGACCAAACTACGAATGCCACAGGTGGTCACCGAGGGTGGCACCGTCCAGTCCCGCGGCACCGAAGCCCTAACGATAGTCCAGGCCTGACCGTGGTCAAACCTGAGGGACACCAGCAGCTGACACACACAAGGACCTCCCGCTAGCGCCTCTCAGCCACATGGCCCTGAACTAGTGACGTGATCGCTCCCAGCCTCAGCTCTTCCGCCGTAGGATGGACATAACAACACTGCCCGTACTTTGTGCGGAAGCGAGGCACCTGTGCTGTGGTTCTCAAAGGGCATTGGGACCAGCAGCATCAGCATCATCTGGAAACTAGTGAGAAACACACACTCTGAGGCCCCATCCAGACCCGCTGAGTCAGAAACAGAGTGGGAGCCTGTAAGGTAGAGAAGCTGCCTGTATTTTAACAAGCCCTGTAAGTGATTCTGATTCACACTAAGGTCTGAGAACCATGGCCCAGATGTTCTTTTTTTTTTTTTTTTATTGAAGTACAGTTAATTTACAATGTGTTAGTTTTACGTTAGTTTTACAGCAAAGGGATTCAGTTATACATATTTAAATACATTTTTTCAGATTCTTTTCCATTATAGGTTATTACAAGATATTGAGTAGAATTCCCTGTGCTATACAGCAGGTCCTCGTTGTTTACTTATTTTATATGTAGTAGTGTGTACGTGTTCATCCCAAACTCCTAATTTCTGGCCCAGCTGTTCTTAAAGCACTTTGCACAGTGCCTGGTGTGTGTTAATAGTTCAATAAGTGACAATTATCATGGTTACAAAGAGCTGAACTCAGCTCACCTCATCCCTTCCCCGGAATGCAGGTGACACAAGGTTCTACTGACACGTGTTCAATTTCTGTGACGAGGACAATGGGGATGCTGACAATGGTGACGGGATGATTAAAATGGCAACTGTTCTACCTAGAGCAGCTGGAAGGGGTACAGAGACTAGAAGACACCCTAGTTCACGGCTGGGAATTTATGTGACTAACTCAGAAGAGTGTTGGCTCTGCAGCCATCCAGGACAGAAAGGCATGAAAGGAGCCTTCTTTACAGCACTTTATTTTAGTTCTCACTGTCACGGAATTCTCCATCACTGATCCAGGGAGGTTTGGGGAGCCCTGGTTGAAGGCCAGCTACTGCGCCTTCATGCAGCGGTTGGAATCCTAAGAAGGCGTCACTGCCCGCACAGCTGGCTGAGCTCCCAGCAGGCTGGAGAAGAAGCGCCGTCTCCCACTGTGAGGGGCCAGATGCTCAGGCTCGGTCACCCTCGTGGAAGGCTTGTTCTGCTGCTCCTGCAGATGCACTGGGCAAGCTTGAAACTTGCCAGGAGCATGTCTCCCTCCAGCCCTGCCCCAGCCTCAGGCCTACTGCTGGTCACGGACCTTCCCCTGGAAACCACCTTTTCCAGACTCACCTGCCGACTGGCTCCAGCTAGGGTGAGGTGCAAGGCTGGAGGACGGACGGGAGGAAGAGGCCGGAGTATCTCTTCTCTTTCCTCTCTCTGCTTTGGAGGGTACCTCTAGCAGTGGCACCAGACAGGCCTTCCCTCCATGGCCCCAGCTGCCTCTGTGAGCCTCCGTGGAGACCCAGCTCTTGGCCTCTGTTCCACCAGCCTCAGAGTGGCACTGGTTTCCTGCTATTGCCCATCTCTGTGTGACCACATCGCCCCCTATTTGGCTTTCGGATCTTCCAAAGACCTTTGTAACTAAGTCCTTGCATTAAAGGGCTCCTATTTGACTGCATGGGCCACGACTAATGCAGCCTCCTCTCACATCTTCAGCCTTGATCGAGCCTTACCTGACACCTGTACCACTGACTCAGCTCCCTAGCCCAGCCTTTCCTCGGGACTATATTCTCCTGTGGGGAGCCCCTGTTCACAGCTGGCTCTTCAGTTCTTATCTGTCTGTGATCATCCCGATTTGATACCAGCCTATGCAGCTGTGCCCTGACCAGAGCCCCAGCCCTGATCACTGAGACTGGATACCCACCTAACTCCAGTACCCTCGAGGACCAGCATGGGCCACCTGTCCCTCTTTGAACTCAGTAACTAAGTTAACACGCACACTGAGTTTCCCAATAAATATTTTACATTTTAAACTCTTTCCAGGAGCAACCATACACCATGAACTGATAGGTCAGTCAGGCAAAAGTAAATTTGTGACTTGAAATAACCGTCTAACTGGCCCCAAACTCACCTGATACTTTCACAACGTTCCACTTTCTTTTGGCTAGAAAGATACAGCAGATGCACAGACTAGAGTCAGAACACAGTGTTCCAGAAAATGAGGATGCTTTTGGCAACTACCCACATAAGTGCAGTAAGTACAGTATTAGTGACTATCCTTGCTTGATGCTTCTTGTTTTGTAGAGACATCTGTCCCATTTCAAGTCTTGCATTCCAAGAGAAATCACCGAATTATCCTTAATGGCCAAACTCTAAAAGCTCAACTCTCTTAATTAATTTCTCAAAAAGCTCAAAAGTGAAAAAAGCTAACCAAACAACTGCATGTAAGGAAAAACATGGTGGTGTTGGTCTGGGATTGGAGCCAGATCTGGCAGACATAGTGACTTTCCTGGGCAGACAAGCACTATATTTATTCAAGCTGCACACTGCACTGCAGCTTTTGGAAACATTCAGTTCATGTCTGTGAGAGTTTCTAGAATGGGAAAGGGTATGGGTTTCCTTAAACGTTAAGTAAACTACGAGAAGTGATCAACTACCTTAATATGTGCTTCTGAGCCCTCTGTCCTGACTCAGCTATTCCCAGTTTGCCCGGAAGCTAATGCAGGCAGCTGTCTTAAGAAAAAGCACATTAATAAAAAGAAGAAAAAGGACAGGCACAGATGTACAGGTTATGTTCTAAATTGATCCACTGCACAAATGCACAAGGTCCCCAAGAGTTTATGCCATGCTGCCTGTGCAAAGACACGGGGGCACTGTGTCTGCAAAACAGCCATGGCCCCTCCCATTCGACAAGCCCTGGAGACCCCACCTGAGAGCCCTTGGGCCAACACAAGGCCCCCATCTCGCTGTATTTGGATGCCAAGAGCCTAGTACTTTAACATCACCTAACACTGTGAATGAGGATGTCAAATCCCAAGAAAATGTGTCTGTAGAAACATCAGTGTGAAATTCAGTGCTTCTTCAAAGTGCATTGTTACTGTTTTCCTAAAACCACTGCCTTAATTTCAGGTTTCTACAGATTTGGAAATCATTTAAATCATAATAGCTTAAGTTTACAAATAAGAACTTGGACTTTTATTATTTTTTCCCACCCAAGTTTCTGGATGATATCATCCCTGAAAACTTACAAAAGGGAAAATTTTCAACTAGGAAATATGAGTGTGTGGGTCTTATCCTGTCTTCATTCCACCACTGTCTAGTCATATGACCATGAGTATATTTCATAATCTCTCTCCTCATCTTTCTTTCTTGTAAACAAGGTGGTTGGCCCCTTCTAGGCCTAAATGTTCTGATTAAAATGTACAATCGGCTCCAGAATAATATCCTAAAAAATGCAGGTTTTCATTCAAGATAAATTTGAAGCATGATGAAATAAAAACACTGGCTCTTAGATTTCTAAAACTATTTTAGAGGCTACACTGCAGCTTGGGGCTGAGATTACAAATATAAGAGAAACAACAATAAAAAGATAAAGGAACGTGTGTGATTTAGAATAGCTTCCAAAAGTTACTAAGGTTTCACATGATGTAATGCACATTTTTTTAAATTTGCACTCAAAAGCTTTTCCCTTCAGTACAGAAGAGTTTGTAATATTTCTAACTGACAGCATGTGAGGAAGAGAAAAATCAAATATTACACTACACGAGCTTTCATCCTGTCACACAGCCATTAGAGCTAATGGAAAACGGTGGCATTGTTAAGTTTTATTTATAGTTTCTTCTTAACAAAATGAAAAATGAACAGAAAAACACTCTGAATAGAAATTTTTAAAGACATTAAAGATCGAAGACCAATAGCAAAAACATATATGTTGACAAAGGCCTATAAATAGTCTTTTTTATGTACAGATACTAGGCTTGTGTATGGGTCCTGCGGAGTTGTCCTTTTCCCCACTGGCATCATGAGTAATTAGATATCCTGCAGTCCCAGGTCACTGCCATCAGGAATTTGGGGACCTCATAACGTGAAAAAGATCGTGTCTTCAACTCAAACTGTATACAATCCGTCCAAAACACTGCTGACTGAGCCCCAGTATAACCAAGTGAAGCGTGATACCGCACACCGAATTGTCACCTACCGTCAAAGCAACAAACCAGGCACTACCCTAAATCAGGTCTAGGAGCAGAAGAGAGAAAGATCACATTTGTTTAGCACTTACTGCCCAATGCTTCACAAACTGTATCCCATTTAATCAGACAAATGTGTCCTAAACGTTTCACATTTTTAAATCTCCGCTCCCATCATAATACATGACAACGATAACATGACAATTATTTTAAAAGAACTTTGAGCAGGGGTCAGCAGTAAAAGGCCAGAGATTATATATTTTAGGTTTTGCAGGCCAAGAGTCAAAATTGAGGATATTATGTAGGTACTTACATAATAAGGGAACACACAAATATCCTCAACTTTGATACTGACCAAATTCAGCAGTCGCGCCAACTGAATGTAACAGATCTACCAATAAGGAAGAACAGAAATCTTGGGAGGAATAACATTTCATCTAGTTGGCTTTTAGCGTTCATGTTCCCTATTAGCAGCTCTACTGCAAATATTCATCTGTAAATTCTTAGCTTGTAGGTAATGCAGAAACAGGCTGCAGGCCACATCTGCCGGTAGTTGGCTGACACCTGCTTTACACCTTACCCCAAATATTTTCATTAATCATTCATTCAACTAATTTTTAATATATTCCTTCAGGTATTCTTTCAAAAAATATTAGATGAGTATGTACCATGTGCCTCACTGGACCATGGGGATACAGAAGTTTTCGTCTTTTCTGGATACATACCCAGGAGTGGGATTGCTGGGTGGTATGGTAATTCTATTTTTAGTTTTTTAAGGAACCTCCATATGGTTCTCCATAGTGGCTGCACCAATTTACATTCCCACCAACAGTGTAGGAGGGTTCCCTTTTCTCCACACCCTCTCCAGCATTTATTATTTGTAGACTTTTTGAAGATGGCCATTCTGACCCATGGGAGGTGGTACCGCATTGTAGTTTTGATTTTTATTTCTCTAATAATTAGTGATGTTGAGCAGCTTTTCATGTGCCTGTTGGCCATCTGTGTATCTTCTTTAGAGAAATGTCTATTTAGGTCTTCTGCCCGTTTTCTTGATATTGAGCTGTATAAGCTGTTTGTATATTTTGGAAATTAAGCCCTTGCAGTCGCATCATTTGCAAATACTTTCTCCCATTCCGTAGGCTGTCTTTTCGTTTTCTTTGCTCATGGTTTCCTTTGCTGTGCAAAAGCTTTTAAGTTTAATTAGGTCCCATTTGTTTATTTTTGTTTTTATTTCTGTTACTCTAGGAAACGGATCCAAAAAATCACTGCCGTGATTTACGTCAAAGAGTGTTCTATGTTTTCCTCGAGGAGTTTTATAGTATCTGGTCTTAACATTTAGGTCTTCAATCCATTTTGAGTTTATTTTTGTACATGGTGTTAGAGAATGTTCTAATTTCCTTCTTTTTACATGTAGCTGTCCAGTTTTCCCAGCACCACTTATTAAAGAGACTGTCTTTTTTCTCCACTGCATTATATTCTTGCCTCCTTTGTCATAGATTAATAAGTGCATGGGTTTATTTCTGGGTTTTCTATCTTGTTCCATTGATCTATGTGTTTGTTTTTGTGCCAGTACCATACTGTTTTGATGACTGCAGCTTAATAGTAGAGGCCGAAGTCAGGGAGCCTGATTCCTCCAGCTCCATTCTTCTTTCTCAAGATTGTTTGACTATTCGGGGTCTTTTGAGTTTCCACACAAATTTTAGTTGTTTTTGCTCCAGTTCTGTGAAAAACGCCATTGATAATTTGATTGGAATTGCATTGAATCTGTAGACTGCCTTGGGTGGTATAGTCATTTTCACAATATTGATTTTTCCAATCCAGGAACATGGTATATCCCTATCCCTCCATCTGTGTGTGTCATCTTTGATTTCTTTCATCAGCGTCTTATAGTTTTCAGTAGGTTTATTCTTAGGTATCTTATTCTTTATGATGGGATGGTAAATGGGATTGTTTCCTTAATTTCTCTCTGATATTTCATTGTTAGTGTATGGAAATGCCACAGATTTCTGTATATCAATTTTGTATAGGATTTTCTATGTAAGGTACCATGTCATCTGCAAACAGTGACAGTTTTACTTCTTCCTTTCCAATTTGGATTCCTTTTATTTCTTTTTCTTCTCTGATGGCTGTGGCTAGGGTCCCTGCACCCAGGACATAAGCACAACTAGGGGCTCCCTGTGTACGTGGAGGAGAGTGTACCAAATGCCATAATAGAGCTGTGTGTGAGTCAGGTACAGGCAGGGCATCCCAGGAGGAAGTGGCCACCTCTGTCTGATGCAGCCAGCATTGCTCCAGTGGTTCAGAGCCCGATTTCTACAGCAAGACTGCCTGTCCTCAGATCCCTGCTAGCCACTAGCTAGCAGCGTAACCCTGAGCAAGACATTTAACCTCTCTGTGCCTCCGTTTCCCAACTGTGAAAGGAGAGTGATAATAATGGTGCTTACCCTACAGGTTGTTTTGAGGACTTAGCAAATTAATTCATGTAGAGCATTTAAAGCAGTGACCGGCACACAGGAAGCACATGCAAGTGTTGGCTGCTCTCCTTATGACAGAGACAACTGGGATGGAGCTGACCCTTAAATGATGACTGGGAATTTCTACCTCCCCTCAAGGTAGAGAGAGTCTTCCTGGCAGAAAACAACGCATGCAAACACACAACAGCATGAAAAGCAACCCCAAGTGCTTTGCTGTAGCTCAGCAGTGAAGGGGTTTGAGAGGCAGGAGGTGAGGACAGCAAGCGCAGAGGCAGAGGCCTGTGTGTGCCCTTCAGAGGGAAAAGACCTTGATCTTCAAGGGGGCGCGTGCTCTAGACAGCTGAGAGCGGCAGCGTCGGAGGGTCTAGCGGCGGAGTGGAGGACGCCAGGGAGAAGGCAAGGATGGGGACCAAGCGACAGGACGAGGACTAAGGCAACAGTGACAAGGAGAGACGACCACAGCCTGAAAAAGGAAAGCAGCATTGAGGACACAGAGGAGGGGAGGACGCGGGAGCCGTGCAGAAGCTCAGGGACCCTCAGCTGCAGGTCACGAGGGAAAGGGACAAGGGGGAGTCCCAAGTGACAGCCACATCTCTGGCCTTGGTAAAAGGTGGATGGTGGGACTGATGGCCTGACGGGAACTCAGGAGGAGTTAGAGGAACAGGCAGGGAGGGGTCCAGACACAACGGTGAACCAGGGTAAGCTCGGGGAAGGCCCGGCCATACCCTGCAAGGCAACTAGGCTCGAAATCCCAGGGCTGCGCAGAAGCAGAACAGGAAGAGCAAGCTGAACGGTCAGGAGGATCGAGAGGCTGGACCGAGGGCACTGGGGTGGGAGCGGGGTGGCAGAGGATGAGCGGTCCCAGCGCTCCCGGAAAAGGCCCGAGGAGCGGGGGCTAAGGAGGAACCCGCCGCTCAGGAAGTGCGGTCTAACCTGGGCGGGGGATGGGGAGGGAGGGAGGGAGACGCAAGAGGAAGGGGATATGGGGATATATGTATACGTGGAGCTGATTCACTGTGTTATCCAGCAGAAGCTAACACACCATTGTAAAGCAATTGTACTCCAATAAAGATGTAAAATAAATAGATAAATAATAAAACAGATATTCCCTGGTCAAAAAAAAAAAGAAAGAAAGAAAATGAGGCCTCGAAATACACATTCGAGGCTCATTGGAACATGTGCAGTGGGGGGTGCCCCGTCCCGAGAGAGTGAGGAGAAGTAGAAGGGGAGAAACAGGATGCTGAGAGAGAACTCTCCAGAAGACACAGGAAATCACAGGGAAGCACTGTCCCAGGAGCCGAGGGGGAAGGTCACAAAGGGGGCAATAACACGCTCAGATGCTGCAGAAGAGTCAGGGAGGAGGCCCTGCGCTCTCCTGACTTGGCGATTGGAAGAGTCACCGTGAGAGCTGAGGACAGCGGAGCCGTTTGCAGGGAAGCTGGAACTTCAGGCGTGAAGAAAGCATGGAAAATCACAGGGTGGCAGCAAGAGGGAGGCTGCTGGGATCCCACTTCTGGGTGTTTACCCGAAGGAAATGAAAACAGGATCTTGAAGACACATCTGCATCCTCAGGTTCCCAGCAGCGTTATTCACAGCAGCCAAGACGGGGATACAACCTGAGGGTCCGTCAGCGGATGAGCGGATAAGAATCTCAAGATCCATGATGTGTGTGGAGACGATGGGACATCATTCAGCCGTGAGACAGAAGGAAATCCTGCCACTTGACCCAACATGGATGGACCGTGAAGGTGTTATGCTCAGAGAAAGAAGCCAAAGGCATTAGATACCTTATGTTCTCACTTACGTGAAGAATTTTTAAAAGTCAAACTCAGAGAAACAGAGTGTAGAACGGTGGTCGCCAGGGCCTGGGGCACGGGGCAGGGGGATGAGGAGATGTTGCTCAAAGGGTACAAACTCCCGGCTAGAAGATGAATAAATTCTGGGGATCTATGTACAGCACAGTGCTCAAAGGGTACAAACTCCCGGCTAGAAGATGAATTAAATTCTGGGGATCTAATGTACAGCACAGTGACTGAAACGGACAGTATTCTTTACTTCAAAGTTGTTAAGAGAGTACATCCTAAATGTTATAACCACACACAAGAAAAGTGGTAATTTTTTTAATATAAATTTATTTATTTATTCATTTTTGGCTGCGTTGGGTCTTTGTTGCTGTGTGCAGTCTTTCTCTAGTTGCGGCGAGCGGGGGCTACTCTTCATTGTGGTGTGCGGGCTTCTCATTGCAGTGGCTTCTCTTGTTGTGGAGCACGGGCTCTAGGCATGCAGGCTTCAGTAGTTGTGGCACGTGGGCTCAGTAGTTGTGGCTCGTGGGCTCTAGAGCACAGGCTCAGTAGTTGTGGCACAAGGGCTCAGTAGTTGTGGCTTGCAGGCTCTAGAGAGCAGGTTCCGTAGTTGTGGCGCACGGGCTTAGTTGCTCCACGGCATGTGGGATCTTCCCGGACCAGGGAACGAACCCATGTCCCCTGCATTGGCAGGCAGATTCCTAACCACCGCACCACCAGGGAGGCCCCAAAATGGTAATTTTTGAGAGGATGGAGGTGTCAGCTAGTCTTATCATGGTAATCATCTTGCAATACGCAGGTGTATCAAGTCATCACACTTGTATGCCTTAACCTTGCATGTGTTGCATGTCAATAACATCCCAATAAAGCTGGGAAAAAACTTTAGGCTGTGGTGGGGAGTTAGGGAGAGGTTAAGTATCAAAGTCTAGGCCCCTGAGGTGCCCACGGTTAAGCCTTTTTTTTTAAAGATAAAGAAAATAAGACCCGGGTATTTGTCTAAGGCCCCTTGACTAGCACGTGGGAAAGCTGGAATGCTGTTCCGTGCCTTCTAGCTCCAAGACCAATGCCTTTTCCACAATAACGCTTTGGAAACATCGTGTTTTGGGTTAAGATGTGGGAGGAGATCTATAGCTAGGAACAAGAGGAATATTAACAAGAGTGTACTTTGTTAATGCTTTTAGCTTTTCCAGGGCAGTAAAATTAATACTTGAATGAGCATATAGCTTAGGGCTTTAGCTCATCAACGTCCATACAACCCCTCCATACGGGCATTTATATTGAGTGGAAACTGAAATTGAGGCTCTCGGGCTAAGTTACTCGCCCGAGTAGAAGATACAAGAATTAAGCAGGGGAGCAGTGACTCGAAAGGAAGTTAATCTGGAGGCCCTGCTGATACTGCTTGAAAACTTCGGTAGGTACCTCACTCCTATTAGGATGGCCACTGTCAAAGCCACAGAAAACAAGTGCTGGTGAGGCTGTGGAGAACCTGGAACCCTTGTGCACCGCCGGGAGGAATGCAAAATGCTGCAGCCGCTCTGGGAAACAGTATGGCTGTTCCTCCAAAACTTAAAAATAGAATTACCACATGATCCAGCAATTCTCCTTCAGGGTATATACCCAAAAGAATTGAAAGCAGAGTCTCAAAGAAATATTTGTGCACTCATGCTCACAGCACCATTATTTGTAATAGCCTAAAGGTGGAAGCAACCCAAGTGTCCATCGACAAACAAATAGACAAACAAAATGTGGTGTATGCAGACAATGGAATATTATTCAGCCTCAGTAAAGGAAGGAAAGTTTCACGCATGCTGCACCACGGATGAACCTTGAAGACAGTATTCCTAGTGCAGGAAGCCACTCACAAATGGACATTTACTAGATGATTCCAGTCATTCTGAGGGAAGTGGAACAGTCAAAATCATAGAGACAGAGTAGAATGCTGGTTGTCAGGGGTTGCGGGGAGGGAATGAGGAGGTATTGTTTCACAGAGGTTCAGCTGGGGAAGATGAAGCTCTGCAGATGGATGGTGGTGACGGGTACACCATGTGAATGTGCCCAGTGCCACTGAACTGTACACTTAGAAATGGTGAAGGTGGTAAATTTTATGGTATGTGTATTTCAGCACAACTGAAACAAAAAACTTGGGTACAAAGAGGGTAAGTTGTTTTTTTTTTTTGCGGTACACGGGCCTCTCACTGTTGTGGCCTCTCCCGTTGCAGAGAACAGGCTCCGGACGCGCAGGCTCAGTGGCCACGGCTCACGGGCCCAGCCGCTCCGTGGCATGTGGGATCTTCCTGGACCGGGGCACGAACCCGTGTCCCCTGCATCGGCAGGCGGACTCTCAACCACTGCACCACCAGGGAAGCCCAGTAAGTTATTTTTTCAGTTATGTACATCAGTTACTGCAGCTCTAAGCCTAGAGCTGAAACCTCCTGCTTCCGGGCGTTGATCTTACTAGATAGCGCGCATGGGCTTTCTTTCAGCTCTGACTCGGACCTGAGGTTATGCAGGTCCTTACAGCTCGTTGCCATGGTCCTTCTTTATGGGTAACTCTTGCCTGATGTCTTTCTTATCTACAGAATCAGGCTGATTACCTTCCTTCTTTGCATCTCATATATATGTATCATGTTTTTATATTACTGTCAGCCTGACTATACATATAGAAACATGACAGACAGGATATGGACCAGATGACAAAGCCTTCCTCACCATTGGTCAGACAGCACCTGTTATGTGACCCACGGAGTGGATCTTAGGTATAAACTACGACTCCTCCCTACACCTATACTGACAATTAATTGAGCTGAAAACATCCTATGTTACCATCTCTTTCTGTAACTGTCTTTTCCTTCTTGAACAAACTTCTTAAAGGCAAAAACTTACAATATGCTAAAAACGTAATTGATTAGACTACCAGAAGCTCTGGATCTGGGAGAAGGCAATCAATTGCTACTGTAGAAATAGACAAAATTCTTTGAAGCCCTTGAGGTAGTTTTCCTGCAGTGAGGTCCCACTGTGGCAGAGACCTCTAGCTGCCCACAGAACATCCATCCTTCTCTTTTTTCGTAGTAACAGCAGAACATCTGTATTCTTGAGGGGAGCGAAGTGCCCGGAGGAAATTAGCTTTTCCAACATCCCCTGAAGATAGAGATGGCCAATAAGATATTAGTGGAAGCCCTTAGGTAGGGTTTCTAGGAAGGAATTTTAAAGAGAGCTTATTCAACCGGCAGGTACCCTTTTGACCTTCCACCCTTCATTCTTCTTCCTTCAGTGAGACAGACATGACGGCTGGGGTGGCAGCAGCCATCTTGAGCCCATGAAGGAGGGAGACCAAAAGAATCTCAGTTACCCTGACATCCTAGAAACATCAAAGCAGTGCCAGCAACTGTCTACCTGCAGTCTTCATGTTTAGAAAGTAAACCCTTAGGAGTTCAAGATCGTGGCAGGGAGAGTGTCTGTTAACTCTCGGCCAAATGCAGTTCTTAAGGGGGAATCCTTAGGATGCTGAAAAGATCCTATATCTCTGTGAAGTAAGACATTTAATTTGTTACAAATAAATGTTACAAATGATGATGATGACGACGACGACAACAACGATGAAGTTAACATTTGTGAAGGTGGCAGGCACTGAGGCACGGCAAGGCTAAGTGGTTCACCTAAGGTCTCACAGTTAATAAGTGGGAGGCTGCGCTTTGAATCCAGAGTCCATGCTTTGAACTACAAGACAGTAATATCACACGCGACAAACTAATATACACGGCACAAATAAACCTCCACAGATACACTGATCTTAAAGGAGCTTTGCTGAGTCATCAAGGAAAATTCTTATTACGTGTCATCCCTAAATTGCTCCTCTATTTGAAAACTGTTTCCTGCAGGAACTGAGATAAGTCTCACAAGCCATTTGGCTGGTTTCACAGCTGTCTCACGTGTTACCTTAAACACCGCTTGGACCGTGACCACAGGAAGTCCCTCCTCACCCGCTTCCACCACTGCAAGATTAACCTCCCGAAAGTGAGCTCTGACCACATCACAGCCCTCCACACAAGCCTTCGGTGGATCCCCGCTGCCTGCACCTGCTCCCGGCCCCTCCCCTTCGCACTCCACACCCTCCCGTGTGCCCTGCATTCACCTGGGATTTTCCACCTTGGACCCTGGCTCACGCTGCCCCGTCCACCTGGATGCACGTCCTCTCCCATCCCCCACCCCCCAGCTCCACGTGTCCGCACCAGACCTCACCCTCGAGACCGAAGTCAGATGGCTCACGTGCCATGTTGTGGCTGCTCCTGGACAAGGGCTGAGCTGCCGTGGAAGTGGTTTGGGAGGAAGAGCGCTGGGTTTCAGAGTCTCCCCTAAAGAGAGCAAGGGTACCCCAGCCAGCAGCAGCCCCATCCAGACCAGGGCCAGGTCTGGACCCCTTCCTCCACCACCCTTCCCTGCCGTGCTTTCACCTCCCTCCTCCTGGTGGATCAAAATCAACACCATGGACAGCCTTCAAGCTAAAAATACTTCACAAAAGGGACCCTCGTAACCCTCGGGATGTGTGAGAAAGGGGAAGGAGGCCCTGGGGAAGCTCCCCCGGGGCCAAGGGGCCCAGCCGACAGGAAGCTGCTGCCTCTCTGACCTACGGACCAAAATCATCCAAGTCAGGGAAATCCAGAAGGGAGCTCACCCAAGGCTGGTGCATCCTAAGAGGGGGCTCACTTCTTCTGAGACCCCCAGGTAACTGGAGGGTTGATTACTACTGACTGCACAGCACCTTGCACAGGAAAACCAAGTGCAACCAAATACAAAGCCTCCCCTTGGGGCTGCAGGTCTCACTGACTGATCCAAAGTTATCAGATTCAGCCACTCAAAACCACATATTCTAAACCAAGTCATGCACCATGGCCGAGCCTAGAGCTACTCGGTGTGACTTGATGGCAGTTCTCCCGCCGGTGAGCACTGCTACGGCTAGGGTCCTCCAGTCACGGGACGATGCGAGCTTCTCCTCCCCATCTCAGAAGCCCCGTGTACACATACATCATGTGCGGGCATCTGGCTGTCGCATCCTCCCCAGCAGCCGGCAGCTCCTGAAGGCCGGGGAGGGCGGCATCCAAGTCTGCTGTGCTTTTTCTTGCCCCAGTTAGACTAACACCCCACACTGCACTCGGGAGAGCTTTTTTTTTTTTTTTTTAAACATCTTTATTGGAGTATAATTGCTTTACAATGGTGTGTTAGTTTCTGCTTTATAACAAAGTGAATCAGTTATACATATACATCTGTTCCCATATCACTTCCCTCTTGCGTCTCCCTCCCTCCCACCCTCCCTATCCCACCCCTCTAGGTGGTCACAAAGCACCGATCTGATCTCCCTGTGCTGTGCAGCTGCTTCCCACTATCTATCTACCTTACGTTTGGTAGTGTATATGTGTCCATGCCTCTCTCTCGCTTTGTCACAGCTTACCCTTCCCCCTCCCCATGTCCTCAAGTCCATTCTCAAGTAGGTCTGTGTCTTTATTCCCGTCTTACCCCTAGGCTCTTCATGACATTTTTTTTTTTTAGATTCCATATATATGTGTTAGCGTACGGTATTTGTCTTTCTCTTTCTGACTTACTTCACTCTGTATGACAGACTCTAGGTCCATCCACCTCATTACAAATAGCTCAATTTAAGGTTTTGAATGAAGAATGAGAATGCTCCGAATTAGCTGCACTTTGTGGTGAGTTAAGCAATTCAGTTGGTCACTCTCACACCCTTCTCTCCTCCTCCCCTCCCATCCCAACACCCCCCAGAAAACAAGACACCAAGTGAACCTGGGGCCAAAGAGGAGAGAAAGAAAGTGCACCTGAGCCCCACACGCTTCTGGAGCCCCCGTTATGATAGGTTTAGGTGGATTTTTCCAAAGCACCACGAATGCTGGTTTTTAACTTAAAAATAGATATCTAATCCCTCTCCATCCCCAATCACGCACGGCCTGTACACAGTAAACCACAGCAGGGAGAAAGCTGTTTATACCCCTCTTTCTTTGTCTGCCAGTACACCCCCCAACCCCTCCCCAATTTAATCTTTAACTCACCCAAATTAGGAAGAATTCTGTTTCCGGCCTTAACAGATTTCACAAAAGGGCCAAGAATCTGTGAACCAAAGCCCAGCTCAGCCATGTGTGCGTCGTGGGGAGGGATCAGCGTTTCCTCAACATCCTCAAAGGAAACGTTACTTCCTAAAAGGAAAACCGTGGAGGGGCTGGTGGTCCCCTCGGGGCCGTCAGTCTGTTGCTACTCAGGCTGCCTGGAACGTGAACCCGGGCTCCAGAGGCACCGCACAGGGCTTAGGGGGTGTCTGTTCCTCGCCCGAAGCCCACCAGGCCCGCAGGAGAATCCTTCTTAGGCTCCAACCACGAGGGAAGGAGAGGGATCGCCGTCACGGGGATAATAAATGTTTGTGGGCCGCACACCAGACAGGGCATCTGGAGGCTAAGGTCCCCCCAGGATGTGGTCCCCTGGGGGGAACGCCAAGCACAGGCCTCTGGCTTATCTTCACACGTTCCTCCACACCTTATCTGAGCAAAATCAACACCACAGTCCTCAAGCTAAAATACATCACAAAAGGAAAACAGGAAAACTCGTGACTCTCGGGTATGTGAGAAAGGGGTCCGCAGGGGGACCCTGGGGAAGCTCTCCCAGCGCTGAGGGGTCCGGCCAACAGGAGGCTGCTGCCTCTCTGATCTACTGACCAAAGCCATCCAAGGCTGGGAAATCTGGAAGGCAGCTCGGGGGAAAAGCAGCATGAGTTTCAACAGGATCTGAGAACACCAGCAGTGCCAGTGGAAATACTGGTGCTGAGGGCCGGAAATTCTTGTTTGGTTGACAGATCGAGCAGTTCTGTGTCCAAAAGGCACTGCACAGTTACGCACCACCAACGACAACCTTTAAATGCCAATGAATAATGCTGGGAACTAAGGGACCCAGTAACACCGCAGCTGCCAACCTACTTACTGATCATTTCCTATAAAGCTGCCCGATTTCAGATGAGGACGTACCTGTGGGTAGGTCAGCAGCGGGAACCACGCCCTTACCAGCGCTACGATGAGTGACACAGCGTCACAGGTGGGGGTCCGTTTATTTAAAGAGTCATTGATCAAAAGCGGGATGTATGGAGAAGGTCATTCTGGAGAAGCTGGCCTCTGTAATTAGCATCCAAACAGGCACACGTCTGATAACTGTGCAGGGATAGCAGACACCACCCAGGGCTGTCCTGGGTGGGCCAGCATGTAAAGTCACCCTCCTCAGGGGTCACATTCAAATTAACTCGATAGCAGGGACGAAGGTTTAACTGACATGCTCTTTAAAATCCACCCCAAATCACTCTTAAAACTATATTAGAGGGGCTTCCCTGGTGGCGCAGTGGTTGAGAGTCCGCCTGCCGATGGAGGGGACACGGGTTCGTGCCCCGGTCCGGGAAGATCCCACATGCCGCAGAGCGGCTGGGCCCGTGAGCCATGGCCGCGGAGCCTGTGCTCCGCAACGGGAGAGGCCACAGCGGTGAGAGGCCCGCGTACCGCAAAAAAAAAAAAAAAAAAAAAAAACTATATTAGACATAAACAACAAAACCACTCGGCAGCTCCATTCTGAGCGAGGACGAGGAACCAGGCAGAGACAGAGACAAAGATGGGGACGGGGGAGGGAGGGAAGGGAATGGAACCAGAGAAGAGCGCTTTCATTTAGTTCTGAGGTCAAGGTAACCAATCACATTACCCTGTCTTATTTCTTATGGTTTAATGGTCGAACGATGCAATATTTCTACAGGCAAAGGAAATATGCAGCACACGCACCTAAGTTATGAAGCAAACCAGTAAATTCAGCACCCATGACGCACCACCCACAGAGCAGCACCCACCCCGTCGCATCACGTGGAGGCCCCCTGCATTGGGAGGGCTGACTTTTTTTTTTTAATATTGATTGATTTGGCTGCATCGGGTCTTAGTGGCAGAACGCAGGATCTTTAGTCAAGGCGTGTGGGATCTAGTTCCTTGACCAGGTACTGAACTCAGGCCCCCTGCATTGGGAGCGCAGAGTCTTAGCCACTGGACAACCAGGGAAGTCCCCGGGTGACGTATTTAATCTCTGTTAGTCAGGCACTTAGAAGCTGATGCACTGATTACAGATGACTCCAGGCTTCAGGATCTTTTTTTTTTTTTTGCCGTACGCGGGCCTCTCACTGCTGTGGCCTCTCCCGCTGCGGAGCACAGGCTCCGGACGCGCAGGCTCAGCGGCCATGGCTCACGGGCCCAGCCGCCCCACGGCATGTGGGATCTTCCCGGACCGGGGCACGAACCCGCGTCCCCTGCATCGGCAGGCGGACTCTCAACCACTGCGCCACCAGGGAAGCCCCCAGGGAAGCCCCCAGGGAAGCCCCCAGGCTTCAGGATCTTTTCTTGGAACTCACGGTCAGCCATGATTAGGGTTCCCAGCAGCTCACTGAGGAGGGGGGCTTCCCTCAAAGCCAACCAGTTGGAACAGAGCCAAGCCACTCCAGGTCCTCACCTGCACCCAGAGAGGAGCCACAGGAAACTGTGAGCACAGAGTGGAGGGGTGGCCAGTGCCCGCCGGTGCTGGAGGGGTCCGATGCCCTCTCTCACCCCCTCATGGTTCCCAAAATGGGCCCCCATTCCAATCCTCTCATTTACCACGATGTGGACTTGGCCACATTATTAATTAATTATTATTTTGGTCCCAATTAATTTTATTTGATATCTAAAATTTTTTTCATTTTTATTTTATATTGGAGTCTAGTTGATTTACAATGTTGTGTTAGTTTAGGTGTACAGCAAAGTGATTGAGTTATACATATATGTATCTATTCTTTTTCAGATTCTTTTCCCATTGAGGTTATCACAGAGTATTGAGTAGGGTTCCCTGTGCTATACAGTAGGTCCTTGCGGATTATCTATTTGATATGTAGTAGTGTGTATATGTTAATCCCACACTCCCGATTTACTGGCCACGTTATTTACCTGCTCTGAGCCTGTTTCATCACCTGTCCGTGATCTTCCCACCCCCAAGGAAAGGATCAGGTCAGAGTATATGAATGCTCCTTAGAGCTGATGATTATTGTATACATGCTTGTGTCTATATTTTCATTTTTATTATTATTATTTGTCAGAAGATACTGAGGGAAGACCAGGATACAGGCCCAGGACTGGGTTTCAGGGTACATTGCCCTATATTCTGATTAAATATTCACAAAGAGACTGGTACATCTTTTCAGGAAAGAAGTTACCCTTCTTTAGGTCTTAGAAAAAGGACAAACTTATGTTCAGTGGCCCTTCAAGGCCTCCTGATATTAAAATTCATTCTCATTTAACAAATATTTCACACGTATATGTATTATGCCAGGCACCGTGCCGGGCACAGGAACAGGGTGTAAACAAGAAAGCAGGGTCCTACCCTCAAGGGGTCCATTTTCTAATGGGGGCGGGGGAGACAATAAGCAAGTGAACAAATTCACAGAGCATTTCAGATGGCTCCCATGTGAGGAAGGGAACAGAGAGGTGCCATGCTTTGGCCCAGCTGGTGAGGGGGGGTGGGGCGTTTAGAGAGGCTGGTCTAGGAAGGCCCATCGGAAGACGTACAGCAGGTGCTTCTGGGCCGAGGAGGCGCTTGGTGAGTCCAAGAGCCTGGGGATGCGACTGTCTGGGTGTGGCCTGGAGACTCCAGGCTCCCCAGGTGTTTCTGATGCACGGCCTGAGTTAAGCACCACCCAGGTAAGCCTGTAAGTAGGCTCAGGACAGAGCCCTGGGGCACCGGGGGATGGCAGCCTTCCACTTCAGAACCTTTGCTCCAGCAGCATGGCCAGGTGAGGGGGCATGTCCACAGCAGGTGTACAGGAGTAATTACTTCTTTCACTTCACAGCCTGGAGGGAGGCAAGACAGTGTGTGTGCAATATTTACTTCCTGGAGCCTTGACTTTTCCTCCTGAAAGAATACTTCTAGGAAACACATTACAACTAAATCAGCATACTCCATATCCCTGGAAACTGTCCACTGCTTCTCATTTCAAGTGTTAAAAAAAATACCAAAAAAGAAGGCATAAATTCATTATGATTGCCTCTGGCATTCCATAAAATGAATAATTAGAAATTAACACAGCATGACTCTGTATGGGGAGTGAACAGGGTTTATAATCCACATGTCAAGAAATAATAACCAGCTGAGCATCTGTGGCTGCAGGCACCCAGCTGACTTTATGGCCCATCGTAAAGCAGAAAAGTCATCCATACAAAGGATGGTTCCTATAAAAGAAGCTGATCATGACTTCAACCATTATATGCCCCGGGACAGGAAGCTCACCAAACTCACCACAGTGGCTTCCTCTGGGGAGGAGGAGAAGGACAAAGAGTTCTTTCATCAGAAATATCTTACTTCTTTCATTTAAAAGAATTTGAAGCAAACATGGCACAATAGTTATGAATTCTAGGAAGTGGTCCATGAGTGCTTGTTGTATTTACTCTATACTTTATGAAAAAGAGAAGGAGAGGGCTTCCCTGGTGGCGCAGTGGTTGAGAGTCGGCCTGCCGATGCAGGGGACACGGGTTCGTGCCCCGGTCTGGGAAGATCCCACATACCGCAGAGCGGCTGGGCCCGTGAGCCATGGCCGCTGAGCCTGCGCATCCGGAGGCTGTGCTCTGCAATGGGAGAGGCCACAACAGCGAGAGGCCCGCGTACCGCAAAAGAAAAAAAAAAAAGAGAGAGAGAGAGAGAAAGAGAGAGAGAACATTTGAAGGGTAAAAAAATTATCCGTTTAACATTTCTTGCATAATGTGTTAAATTGGCTGGAACCGTATAATTATTTCTTACCATGACTGTTTGCCAGTTTCTGAGGCAATGATCCAGAATTCATCATTACCATTTGTGCTCCTGTTATATTTATACACGAGGGCTAAGGAAAATCTGTTCAATGCTGTGTAGATTGTCTATTTCACACTCTCCTCTCTTATTCGATTGCATAGAAGAGGACCTTAAGTGCCTCTCTGCCATTCTTCCTAAAAGTACTGCAGACAGTCTCCATAATTTCCCAGAAAGACTGATCCTGACTCACCTCTTCCAGAGCCCTACCACTGACTTAGACATTTGGGTCAATCTTTACATATTCTTTTTTTCCCCTTAATTTATGCTTTCAATATAAAGCT
Source organism: Hyperoodon ampullatus (assembly GCF_949752795.1). Classification (NCBI taxonomy): domain Eukaryota; kingdom Metazoa; phylum Chordata; class Mammalia; order Artiodactyla; family Ziphiidae; genus Hyperoodon; species Hyperoodon ampullatus. Next base: position 3,291,251 of record NC_136933.1, read on the forward strand.
GTTTCAGAGGGCAACACAACTTTAGGTTCTCCTATGCCTTTACAGGATAATTCATGGTCTTGTGCTAAGTCAGGCCCAATAAAAAGCAAGAAATCATCAAAATGATAGTTGAGTAGTGCTGGGGAAGGCGCAGGAAATACAGAAACTGCAAGTTTTAGAACAGATATTTTCATCCGGAAATGTTTCTGAATCAACTGTACAGCAGTAGAAAACATTACCTTCCTGCAGGAAGGTGCGGTGGGGAGGAAGTAGAAAAAGAGACAAAGGAAGAGAATCTAACAAGTTTAACAATAAATTTTAACAAGATTCACATTGGTCGATCAAACCCTGTGAGCTGACCGGCAAGAAGTAATACATCCCAACACTGTGGTGTCAATTTAAAGGAATATCACAAATACAACTTAAGCTTAAGGGAAGCTTTTACAGTATAAACTCCTAAGTCAATATTATCATTACATCTAAAAATTAATATTTTTCACAAACTTACGGTTACCAAGGGGGATAGCAGGAGTAAGGGGAGAGATAAATTAGGAGTTTGGGATTGACATCTACAAACAAGTAGTATATAGTAATATATAAAATAGGTAAACAGGGGACTTCCCTGGTGGCGCAGTGATTAACAATCCACCTACCAATGCAGGGGACACGGGTTCAAGCCCTGGTCCGGGAAGATCCCACATGCCGCGGAACAACTAAGACCGTGCACCACAACTACTGAGCCTGCGCTCTAGAGACCACGAGGCACAACTACTGAGCCCACGAAGCAAAACTACTGAAGCCTGTGCGCCTAGAGCCCGTGCTCCGCAACAAGAGAAGCCCGCGCACTGCAAAGAAGAGGAGTAGCCCCCACTCGCCACAACTAGAGAAAGCCCACGCGCAGCAAGGAAGACCTAATGCAGCCAAAAATAAATAATTTTTTTTAAAAAAGGCAACCTGTGGAATGGGAGAAAATATTTGCAAATCACATATCTGATAAGGGGTTAATATCCAAAATATATAAGGAACTCTTACAACTCAATAGCAAAAAAAAAAAAAAAAAACACCTCATTTAAAAATGGGCAAAGGACCTAAATAGACATGTTTCCAAAGAAACCACGCAAATGGCCCACAGATATATGAAAAGATGTTCAACATCACTAATTATCAGGGAAATTTAAATCAAACCACAATATCACGTCACACCTGTTATTATCACACCTAAGAGACAACAAATGTTGGCAAGGATGTGGAGAAAGAGAACGCTGTTGGTAGTTATACAAATTGGAGTGGCAAATGTAGGAAAAAATGTGAAGATTCCTCAAAAAATTTAAAATGGAACTACCATATAATCCAGCAATCCTACATCTGGGTATGTATCCAAAGGAAATGAAATTGCTGTCTCAAAAAGATATCTGCACCCCCATGTTCACTGTAGCATTATTCTCATGAGGCAAGATATGGAAACAACCTAAGTACCTAAGTGTCCATCAATGGATGAGTGGATGAAGAAAATGTGAAACACACACATGCACACACGCACATACAATGGAATATTATTCATCCATCCGAAAGAAGGAAGTAGAGTTGACCCTTGAAAAACATGGGTTTGAACTGCGTAGGTCCACTCAGATTGTTTTCAACAGGAAATACTATGGTACTACAGGATCCAAGGCTGGTTGAGTCTGCGGATGCAAAACTGTATCCTGAGGACCCGCGTATACGAGGAATGGAGCTGACCATGAATTATAAGCAGATACTCAACTGCGTGGAGGGTCAGTGACCCTAAGCCCCAGGCTGTTCAAGGGTGAACTGTACTGCCTTTTGCAACAACATGGATGAACCCAGAGGACATTATGCGAATTGAGATAAGTCAGAGAGAAATAAATACTGTACAGTATCACATGTGAACTCTAAGAAAACCAACAAGACCCTTAAACTCATAGAAACAGTAGAATGTTTATTTCTAGGTGAGGGGGATTTTGGTCAAAAGGTACCGTCTTCCCGTTATGAGATGAATGAAGCTCTGAGGATACAGCATGGGAACTATAGGTAATAATAGTATGTGATATACTTGAAATCTACTAAGAGAGTAGATCAGAAGTAGTCTCACCACAAAAAAAAACAAAAAAAGGTAACTCTGAAGTGGTAGATGTGTGAATTAACTTGACTGTGGTGATCATTTCACCAATTATATCAAATCTTCACACTGCACACTTTAAATTATATTACAATTTTATTTGTCAATCATTACCTCATCAAAGCTGGAGAAAGAAAAAAGGAAAACTGCAGGAAGACAGTGAATTCCAAGAGTTAAACCCTCCAAACAGTCTTCCGGCACTGGCGGGAGCAGCTGCCCCAAATATCCCGTGTGCTTCAGGGTCTAGACCTTCACCCTCCCTCTTACCACAGAGCTTCCTGTCCGCTATTAAAACCACTCACTTGGCAAGTGTTTGTTTGAGTCTTTTCTACGTGGCAGCATGTCTCTCAATGCTAGCTGCCTACCTTCTCCTTTATTCTTTACCATTAGAACCCCAATTTTGCTCCAGGCAGCAACATACCCTCCATAAATAACAAAGCAGCTTCATTTCCCTGGCTCTGTTGCAGCTAAGGATGGCCTACTTCTGGCCAGGGAGGTGTGGGCAGAAGAAAGCTGTCCTTTTCCTAAGAACAAGAGAAGCGAGGCTTTGTCTGGACTTCCCTGGTGGTGCAGTGGTTAAGAATCCACCTGCCAGAAGCCACCGCAATGAGAAACCCGTGCACCGCAACGAAGGGTAGCCCCCGCTCGCCGCAACTAGAGAAAAGCCGGCGCGTGGCAACGAAGACCCAACGCAGCCAAAAATTAATTAATTTATTTATTTTAAAGAAAAAAAAAGAATCCACCTGCCAATGCAGGGGACATGGGTTCGAGCCCTGGTCCTGGAAGATCCCACATGCCGTGGAGCAACTAAGCCCGTGCGCCACAACTACTGAGCCTGCGCTCTAGAGCCCGCCAGCCACAATTACTGAGTCTGCGTGCCTAGAGCCTGTGCTCTGCAACAAGAGAAGCCACCGCAATGAGATGCCCGTGCACCGCAACGAAGAGTAGCCCCCACTCGCCACAACTAGAGAAAGCCAGCGCGCAGCAATGAAGACCCAACGTTGCCAAATAAATAAATAAAAATAAAGTCCTTTTGAAAAAAAGAGAAGCACACTCCGCTGGCCCATACCTTTTGACGTCGCCATTCACCCTTCTTACTACTGGGAAGGCCACGTAAGGACCATTTCTAGAGGTACAAGAGCCATTTCTAGACTAAGAATGAGAGAAAAGCAGAGCAGAAAGCTGAGGACAGGGATGCTGCACCATCGGGGGACTGGGCACCAGCCTAGACCACTACATCCTCTGCACGTCTTGCCGCACAAGAAAAATAAACAACCACATTTCAATCTAGAGGTTCAGATTTTCTATTACATGCAGCCAAATTCAGTCTCAAAGCGCTGGGGAAGAGGTGTCCTTGACAGTTAAGGGAGATGAGAAAGGCCTGGTCCCAGCAGCCCTCGGACGGCGATCATCTATCAGGGGAGATGGAAACGCGGAGGAATACTACCACCGGACGGAACGTGCCCAGCACGTGGGCCACAGCTGGGGTGCTAAGGGGAGCTCAGAGAGGGGAGAAGGGCTTCTAGCTAAAAGCATTTAAACTGGGCCACTTCACTCTCAAATAGCACCTTTATCCCAACTGGAGCAACACTGTGCAATCCAAGAGAGTACATCTCTACCGGTGGACGGCACGGGTTGGAGCCTCTTGGAGGGGTTAAGGCGGCTCCCCTTCCACGGACAGACGGACGGACGGACGGACGCGGCTGAGGAGCGTGGCAGGGAACACGTCTAGGATTCCCTGTCTCCACGCTCCCTTCCACCCGCCCACTTAAAGAGCCCCAGATACGTGTTCTCGGGGCCCCAAGGGGACCACCCTTCCTCCCTCCTCTCCAGATGATTCTGGGGCTGCTGGCTGGTGCCCAGGAACACCCCGGCGGAGCGGCTCCCTCGAGGAGGTTTTAGTCCCATGGTTCAAACCATCACAGCAAAAGCCCTGATGAGGAATCTGAGCCTCAGCCTGCAGGGAAGGCGGCCCTGCGGTGCTGTGACAACAGCCCTGTGCAGAGACCCTGAGGCTGTCCGAGCTCAGCCGCAGGGCCAGGGCGCCCAAGAAAACACGCCCAGGGGTTTACAGCACTGTCTTCCCAGACGGCACGGGGCCTGGGCAATACGTAGGGGGTTGCCAGAAGCAGGATCCCAGCTGTGCGGCCGGCCCTCTCCCTCTGCTGGAACTCGGCCACCCGCAAGTGTCCCCACTGGCTCCTCCATTCAAGGCTGGTGCCCACGACCTACACAAGGCTCTCTCCGTGTCTTCCTCCCAGGCACCCCCAGGGTCCTCGGCCACCGCAATCTCCACAACCCACTGCTGCCACCTGAGCACGGCTGGTCACCCACACACACACGCTCCCTGCCCTGACTCACCGAGTCCCAAATGGGGGCACCACCCTCCGTGCCCCCCGCGGCACCCACACGGGGCACACGCAGCACCGCCCAGTGCTTTCAGCGTCTCCCACCACCCCACCCCCAGACGCTGTTCAGTGTTCACACCCTCTGTGATTTGGGGGCGGGGGTCTATTTTTTGATATTGAAGTAGGGTTGATTTACAGTGCTGCGTTAGTTTCTAGTGTAGAGCAAAGTGACTCCGTTTTGTATATACACACACACACACACATATAGATACTTTTTCAGATTATTTTCCACTATAGGTTATTACAGGATATTGAATATAGTTCCCTGTGCTATACAGTAGGTCCTTGTTGTTGATTTTCTTTATTTTATATATAGTAGTGTGTATCTGCTAATCCCATACTGCTAATTTACCCCTCCCCGCCTTTCCCCTTTGGTAACCATAAACTGGTTTTCTATGTCTGTGAGTCTGTTTCTGTTTTGTAAATGAGTTCATTTGTATCATTTCTTAGATCCTACATATAAGTGATATCATATGGTATTGGTCTTTCTCTGTCTGACTAACTTCTCTTAGTATGATCATCTCTAGGTCCATTCACGTGGCTGCAAATGGTAATATTTCATTCTTCTTTATGGCTGAGTAATATTCCATTGTATACATGTGCCACATCTTCTTTTTTTTTTCTTTTTTTTTTTCGCGGTACGCGGGCCTCTCACTGCTGTGGCCTCTCCTGTTGCGGAGCACAGGCTCCGGACGCGTAGGCTCAGCGGCCATGGCTCATGGGCCCAGCCGCTCCGCGGCATGTGGGATCCTCGCAGACCGGGGCACGAACCCACGTCCCCCGCATCGGCAGGTGGACTCTCAACCACTGCGCCACCAGGGAAGCCCACCACATCTTCTTTATCCATTCATCTGTTGATGGACACTTAGGTTGCTTCTACGTCTTGGCTATTGTAAATAGTGTTGCTATGAATATATGGGTGCATGTATCTTTTCAAATTATAGTTTTGTCCCAATATACGCCCAGTAGTGGGATTGTTGGATCATATGGTAGCTCTATTTTTAGTTTTTTGAGGAGCCTCCATACTGTTCTCCATAGTGGCTGCACCAATTTACATTCCCACCAACAGTGCAGGAGGTCACACCCTCACCATCTGCTTTAAGAAGTCCCACTGCCAGCTGGGACTCGGGCCAAGTTCACCAGACCAGGCCAAACAGAGGGCAGCGCATGGACGTAAATCCCACCTCACCCTCCGAAGCTGACACCTATTGCTAACCCTCAGGGCCATCTTGCCCAGTCTACACCCTTTCTCGTGAGGCCCCCGGTCCTCCTTGTAAACACCACCCTGGAGACCATGTAACTGGTCCTCCATGGAGACCCAACTACACACCCCAGAGCCCCAGCCAAGACCTCAAGTTCCCTGTCTCCACCCACCTCACCTCACACACAAAGAAGGATTCTGATTGAAGAAGCATGGAGAGCACTGTTTTCACTGTGAAATCAATAACTACACAAATATTCTACCTAAAACACATAGACTGTAACAGTCAACACAAATCTATTTGCCACCTCAAAGGTTAAATTTGAAATGACAGCCATTTCTTCTCACCATATCACATAGTCAAAAAATACCATGCATCACATTGAAAACACATCTACAGCTAATAAGCCGGACTACATAGGCAAATTCATACATGCTAATTAGCTTTGGCTGTTTCTTTTACATAAAGTCAACATTTTTATGGATGATTAAATGTCTCCCTTAGCATATTAATTTCAAAAGAAACATTAATAACTATAAAAACAAATTCCCTGTTGCAATCAACGTAAAGATAGAAAACAGCTAACATGTTGTTACAGCCGAGTGTCTTAACATGCTGGTACCAACACTGAGTAAGTCCTCATCTCAAGCAAAAAATAAATTTTGTACTGAAGTCTTTCTTTCTGTGATTTAAAGCTGACTGACCAATTCTGGTTTAAGTTCAATATAAGCTATTTTGCTTACATTTCAAATGATTTAAAGTAATTATTTAATCATTTTCTTTTCTCTTTTTTCTCATTAGATGAGAAAAAGAACATAAAGACCAACAAGGCAGCAAGAGGCATCAGGTCGCGAGGCTACACTGCCTGCCCTGGGACGGCTCTTTCCCAGGATTCCACACTGCAGACTATGGCACAGAGGAGCCCAATGGACATTCTCATAGAACAAACTACTGTATACAAAAAAGATCACCAACAAAGACCTGTATAGCACAGGAGCCTGTATTCAATATCTTGTAATAACCTATAATAGAAAAGAATCTGAAAAGAATATATATGTATGTATGTATATATACAACTGAATCACTTTGCTGAAACTTACACAACGTTGTAAATCAACTACACTTCAATCAATCAATAAATAAAATGAAAAATAAGATGAAATGTTCTCCTATAAATGAAGGAAGAAATGAGCTGTTTACAGCATCTCATGATGCCTTTAGCTAATTAAAGGAATACCAACAGCTAAAATTTCTTGTAAGCTCACTATGTTCCAGGTACGCTTAAAACATAGGTAGTGTCTCCAATTTACAGAGAAGAAAACTGAGGCTCGGGAAGGTTATGTGCCCAAGGTCAAGTAGCTATTAAGTGACAGCCAAGATTCAAAGGCAGGTGTGGCCACAAACTCCCAACACCATCTGCGCCTCATTTTCCTGTCCCAGTGCCCACGAGCGGGGAAGTCTGCGGATGCGAGCGTGTGGCCACCAGACACGGTCTGGCCAGTCGCCCCTCAGGGGGCCTCACAGCCCAGAGTCCCAGTGGAGCACTGGCCTTGCACACCCAGAAACCTCATTTAACTGGCAGGGGCCAAGTCATCACTCAGAGAGACTCAGACTAACCTAGTCCCTGTGCTGGGCGTGATCAGAGCACCGGTTCGTCTTCTGCGATGGGAAATAACATCACGGGGACCAGTGTATTCTCCTGAGTAGCGGGATCTGCTGCTACACAGGAAGCCAAGTAATCATCAGAACGTTGCTGGGAAACCAGAACAAGGGAGGGTGCAGACATTTCATAAGTCTTTTCAGAGCAACTATTTGGATTTCACTGGCTACCACTGCCGGCCACCCACCTCAGTTCTGGGGACAAAGCGTAGAGAGGCAATTCCAATGTCTGGCTCAAGACTGTCCTTTTCAGTGTCTCCACCTGAGAGCCAGCCTCCTCCAGGTACACAGGCTAATATTCACTTAGTGAGGCTACCGTCAAACTGAAATTCTGGGAACCCTTCACCTCTTGAAAGAGATGCAGCAGTTGGGGCTCTGACCCAAAGACCCAATGGATTGATATCAAAATTTAAGGTCAAAGGTTATTTCCCTTATTTTCAAGTTCTTATATTTGGGAGGACTTCTGGTACAAGTCTAAAGAACTGAAAACAATATCATACGTGTGCTAAACATTTTGAACGTGCTGATAAAAGACAAGTGTGCCAAGAACAACAAAAAAAATCTGGCCATCAGTACTATATTTAGCATTAAACATTATATATTGGCATTAAACACTATACATTCACATTCAACATTAGCACTAGGTATTAGCATCACATCAGTGGAAACGTCACATCACTTCCATTCTCTCCAGATACGAGGGGCTATTCGGAAAAAGAATAAATGTTCATCTCAGACCTCAAGGGTGGCTGACTGGGTCGGTTCTCAGGTTAGCAAGAGTAAAAAAAGGAAAAGGAATCTATAAAACTAACCACTAACGAGGCAATGCTACAGGGATAAAAAGAGAAGATGAAGGCGGGAAAGGAAGGTAAGTCGACAGCTTCATTTTCTGCCTCAGGGCACAGAGGTCATGGTTAGCCCCTCCCACACTATGTGACCTTCACTTTGGAAAAAGTGGCTCCTTTGTGAAGCTCATGGTTAAACATAATGATACCCCGTCACCATTTAATGGTACTGTACGTGAGAACATTCTATAAATGCCCTGGAAAACTCAGGTTGGTATATTATAATCTGTAAACGATCCTGGTCCCAAATTCAAATGAAAATCAAAACAGTCCGTTTGAAATAGAACTCTGACCAAAGAGTCTATCTTTCAAGGGTAGGAGACTTTCTTCTATCTGTAGAAGTAGTTTATTCTATTTTTATCACCAATTTTATCACCTTTTTTTAGGAGGCGGGCTTCAAATATCCCATTTCTAAAACCCTAGGATTTTCTGGCTCTTGGGTATATTGGCGCCTGAAAGTGGGATTTCTGCATGAACCCTCTGCGCTGGCTTCTCTGTTTCTGATCCCCTGGGCCAGGGTGACCCCGGGAAGCAGGGCCAGCCCGGCAGCACGCTTGCGCCCACTTCCTGTAGCTGCTGTGACAAATTACCACCAACTTGGTGGCTCAAAACGTCTCAAATGTATTCTGTTACACTCCTGGAGGTCGTAGGTCCACAAAGGGGTCTCCCGGGGCAGCATCCTTCTGGAACACAGGGAGCCTCTTGGGGGAGAAGCATCTCTTCACCTCCCCAGTCTCCAGAAGCCGCCTTCACCCTGGCCCACGATTCCGGCCTCCACTCCCAAGGCCAGCGATGGCTGCTTGCGTTTTTCTCACATCACGTCAATGTGGTTCTCTGTTCTCTTCCTCACATCTCCTTTCTGACTCTTTGAAGACTTGTGATCACACTGGGCCCCCCAGATAGTCCAGAATAATCTCCCTGTCTCCAGGCCCCTAATCCCGATCACATCTGCAAAGCCCCTTCTGCCACGTGAGATACCACGGGTTCCAGGGATGAGGATGCAGGCATCTTCGGAGGCGACTATCCTGCCCACAACACCCTCGGCTCATGAACGAGGAGAGACGGGGGCGATGAAGCTGCAGGGAGTCCAAAGCAAGGCACCAACGTAAGCACACTCTGCCCAGACGTCCCGGGATCCACAGCCTTGAGGGCTGCTGGTGAGACACCGCACGTGCTCCACGTGTCATGACCTTTCGGGGTTAGAGGACGGCAGTGGGTCAGGTGGGAGGCCCCACACGCACCTGGTGCCCCGACACACCCTGCTTCCTCGAGGCGTCTGACCCGTGACCTCCACCCTTGTGTCAGCCTTGGCCGGTGCCTCCACCTACCCCTGACACCGGCCGGCTGTTTAACCTGACCCTGAACCCATCCTTACCCAGGAAGCTACGTCAGGCCAAGAATAAGCACAGGCTTCCTCGGGCAGTGTGGGTGACAGCTCATCCTCAGATGGGCACAGAATTCGAAGGCACTCGAGCCTCTCCAGTGCAGCCTACCCTCCAGAACAGTCAGAGCCGGGGGGTTCTGGACACACAGCTACCAGAATCATTGCCCGCTGGCTGCCCAAGACCCTGGGGAGCGTCCAACATGGCTCTGAAAGCCAACTTGATACATAAGAGCCTGTGACAATGCACCAATAGACCTGAATGTCTGCAAAGACCAGAAATTAATAATGTTGGCCAATAATCATGGCCAGTAATCATGGCCATATTACCCAGGGAAAGTCATGGGGCCTCGGATTTAGTAATAAGACACTGGCAATCCTGCCTGAATCGCCTAGATGTTAGAAAGCGTATACTTGGATATGCATATTTGGATTTAAAAAGGTATTGCAAGTAGTTACAAGTTTTAAAATAAGTGAAAATTCAATTTTAATGCAAGTATATTCAGGACCTTTAATAAATGAAATAGCCTTGTGTTCCTAAAATGAGGCCTAATAAAGAAAAACATTTATTTAAGACACAAAAAATGTTAATTACCTTAATAAATATGAAACATCCACGCTATCTTGGTGAAATAGGAAAAACACTTATTTTTAGAATGGGTATAAAATTGTACGAATAATATAAATATTGAGTATGTAAAAATATATTAAGAGACAATGGAAGGAAAATACATTGAACGTTGGCAGAAATTTCCTCTAAATAGCAAGTTTATCAGTTAGAGATCTTTAGCTGCGAACAACAGGGACCAGTTCTGACTAACTCAAACCAAACGAGTTTTACGACGAGGATACTGGGCGCTCAGGGGATTGTGAGCTGGGAAGCCAAGCTAGTAAATAAGTGAGAAGTAAGGCGACTTCAAGAAAGTCCTCACCCAGGAATGCCGCTCAGGTGCCACCATCAGGAATAAATGAGCCCCGGCATTTTTAATCTTTGTCACTCTCCTCAGTCCTTGGGAAGGAACCCCATTTACCCAGCTAGGGTCACACACACCCCGCCCCCCAGGGCAAGAGGAGGGAGAGGCCCCCGCTTTACAATCCCTCCAGACTCTACCCTGCAGGGAGAGCTGTAATCCCCCCCGAGGAGATCAGAGAGCTTAATGGAAGGGGTGGGTGATACTTTAAAATAAAAAGTCTGCTTCAGTGGAACCAGGAGTGGTTTTTTTTCTTTTTTTGCTTTTTTTTTTCCCCTCCCTTTGCCGTATGCGGGCCTCTCACTGTTGCGGCCTCTCCCGTTGCGGAGCACAGGCTCCGGACGCGCAGGCTCAGCGGCCATGGCTCACGGGCCCAGCCGCTCCGCGGCATGTGGCATCTTCCCAGACCAGGGCACGAACCCGTGTCCCCTGCATCGGCAGGCGGACTCTCAACCACTGAGCCACCAGGGAAGCCCCCTTTTTTAAATACTTTCTTTACTTGCTGGATTTCTTATAATGATGATATGCTATTTTTATCAAGAAAATTATGTTCTTTTTTACGCACATGGTGGACACTGCCATTTGCCCACCAAAATCTGCTCTCCCCTTGTTCCCAAAACCATGGCTGGATTGCATGTCCCTTCCTTCCTTGCAGACAGGCGTGGCACCGTGCCCATGGCAGGTGAGACTAAGTTCTGTTCCATGGAAGATGTACAGGGTAACACACGCCACGCCTGGGCAGACAAGGCCTCAGAGCTGAAGCAGACAGAGGGTAGGTGGCCTCCACTTCCTTCCCATCCCCAGGGGCTGAATCTGAGCACGGCCACCACCCAGCCCCTATCACACAGGTGCCAACAGCGCCCTAAAGGTGACAAGAGCACTGACTTGGAAGGAATAGGAACCTGAGGCCACGAAGGACTCCCGGCAGCAAAACTGCCCTGCTCGCCTAGATGTCCCCTCAGACCTCGTGAGAGGGAAATAAAACCTTCTTTTCCTGAAGCCGCTAAAATTATTGTTGAGTCTCTTTATGGTAACCTCTCGGGGTTATCCTAACTGATACAACAGACGCAGGATGTCACTACAAGGGGGACAGTAGTTCTAGGAGCTACGCTCTGAGAGGCCATATCAAGGAGTGACTGAGCCACACTCAGGACAAACTGCCACCAGGACAAACTGCCACCAGGACAAACTGCCAGGACCTCGGGCAGGGCTCCCCCTCAGCAGAGGCAAGCGGGGTGAGATGGTGAGACTTCAGAGCTTCAGTTCCCTTGTCTATACAATGGAGCTAACGGGTGCACCCACCTGTTTAGGCTGTTGCAAGGATTAAGGGAATTAGTCTGTGTAAAACATCACAGTGACTGCACAAAGGAATCGCTGTTATATGTCTACATTATTTCAAAAGAAGTAATCTCAATTTTACAGTCATATTTCAGCTATTTGATTTGGAAAAATATTAACACACCTATTAGTCAGCCCTAAAAATAAGAAGTGAGCAGGATGAAGGCTAGAACTGTAATAGGGAAGAACAAATCTGACTCCATATTAGATCTGTTCCTTTTTCTTTAACCTCTGTGCCCTGCGGCCTGTGCTTAGTCATGCTGGCTCTGCATCTTTTGTAACACAATGTTGCCTGTAGCCTGAAATATACAGGAGAGCCCATTCTGAGGCTCTGACCTTTAAGAGTCCATTCATATAGAGATCAAGTTGCAGAACAGAGAATAACATTTGTTGGAGGTTTACGGGAACATCTTAACCTGAACTACACTGACGGCTTCAAGAACAAAGGGTTCCAACACCAAGAAGTTTGCAACAACTAACCATGCCCCTCCCTCACCTGGCCTTTAAAAGTGCTTTGCTGCAACCCTTGGATGAGTTCGGGGCGGGGGTTGGGGGGTACAAGCCACCCATCTCCTTGCATGGCCCTGCAATAGACTTTTCTGCTCCAAACTCCAAAGTTTCAGTTTGTTTGGCCTCACTGTGGGCCGGGCACACAAACTTGCATTCAGTAACAGAATATGGAGCATTCTCCATGTGGGTAGCAGGAATTATTAGAACTATAGTAAGAATGAAGTTTAAGAAAGGCTTAAACTCAGTGGTGTGAGCTGAAGACAGAGTTTTATTCTAAATTCTTTCAAGGTTCTGTGAGTTTAGGTCAGACTTTTCGTCTTATTTGCGTGGATCTGTTCTAATCTGAGCACGCACGCACACACAGGCACACACACTCACACATGCACACACAGGCACCCTCCTTGATGCAGAGGTGGCTCCACATTTCTGCCCACGATTTACGCAGCTGAGGATAAAGTGCTATTCATTCAGTGAAGAGGCGTGTTGCTGCCGCATAAAAAGGTGGCTTGTTAATTCATTTCTCAAGTTTTAATACTTTCTTACAAGTTCTACCCAAAACTCTGGAATGGTTTTAGGTGTGTATTACTGCACTGCGGAAAAAAACTTAACTCTTTCCTGGACCCTAGGAGACTTAATTCCCCTCTAGCCTGGGCCTTTCAAGAAGGTGAAAGAGGGCCTCCCTGGTGGCACAGTGGTTGAGAGTCCGCCTGCCGATGCAGGGGACACGGGTTCATGCCCTGGTCTGGGAAGATCCCACGTGCCGCGGAGCGGCTGGGCCCGTGAGCCATGGCCGCTGAGCCTGCGCGTCCGGAGCCTGTGCTCCGCAACGGGAGATGCCACAACAGTGAGAGGTCCGCGTACCACAAAAAAAAAAAAAAAAAAAAAAAGGTGAAAGAAAAGGGGACTAAATAAAATTATCCTTCAGGCGAGAAGCTGTGAGTTTACAGATGTCATGTTACTGATGAGTTTACCAAGGGAAAATTTTAACTGTTCCCTTTCTTTTTTAAGCTGAATATATTTACCCAAGGCAATTAACACAAATTTCCTCTCTGTCCTCTGACAAAATATCCCACAGATATTTCCATAACAGCATAAACCAGTTAAATTGGGCCTACCAGATTCAGCCCAGTGTGGCTGAGATGTACTCCTGTTGCCAGGAAGGAAAGTCGTATCTTTTGAAAACTAACGCGTGCACCCGGAAGCTCTGGGCATGTTAAGCCAAGGGAGAAAAATCACACAAAATAACACATGGAGTCAAGAAGCAGGCTCAGCTCACTCTGATACTTACGCATTCATGTGTGTGCTTGCCTGCTTGCTTGTTACATGATTGGGTGCATGTTTCCAGACAGGATTCACATGCAAACCGTACCCATCTTATCCAATTGCACTTCGTGTCTCTAAGGGGCAGAATTTAAGACCACTGGGTAGCAGCTGTAGAAAACATAAGGAAAGCTTTCAAATTGGGCCACCCAGATTCAGAATGGACCGCATCGTAAAGTGGTGAGTTTGCTGTCCCCAGAAGTATTCAAACACGGACTGGACAGCCCGGGTTGCTGTAGAGAAGCTTCAGTATCAGAGCGCTAGCTAGACTCCATAGAGATCTAGACTCGATCGAGATCTAGGTCAACTGAGAGAGCCCAGGACCTCACCGAGGCAAACCAGGAGGCTATTGTTCCTTTCACTTCAATCTAAGGATGTTTTTCTCCTGAACTGCCCAGGCGCGGAGGATCCAGCTCCAGGACATACGGGGCACATACCCAGAATGTGACAAGACTTCCGTTCCTGGTCCTTGACCCCCCAGGGAAGGGTAATCCCCATCACCCGGCCCCTGGGGAGGGGGGACTCCAGGTCCCTCCTGGGGACACTCGGCAGCAGTGAGAAAGAAGGGTCGCAGTGTGTTCCACGGAGCTGATCCCAGGCTCCTCCCTCAGGGAGGGACACACGCCCGACCACCCCAGCTCCCTGGAGGGAGCGCCGCGGAGCTCTCCCAGGAGAAACACGGATGTGAGCAGGACCAGGCCATCCCTGTGGCAGAGGGGGGACCACAGGGAAGGGTGGTGCAGGGGCGGCCCACCAGACTAGAGACCTCCTAGGTAAATCCTTCCAATCTTTCTGAAGGTGCCCACGAAGCAGATAGAGACCCCCACTCTGCAACCCCGACTCTCAGCTCCTCAGTGACAGAAAAGCAGAAAGCTCGTTCCTTGAGAAACGCAAAGCCAAAAATCACATTACAAGTCACCACGCTCCCTTCTTTAGACTCTCCGTATCATCATCCCCAGATCCTAACCAACCAAAGGATTACGAAGGCAGAGACAGGCCGACTCCTGGGAACAAGGCCAGGCTCCCGGCTCGGCCCTGGTTCCGGAGAGGGCCGAAGTGCAGCCCCAAGAGAATTTGCACACTGGAGGCCCAAGCGAGTTGTTAATGCAGAAACTGCTTACGCTAGATGACTAAAAACGTTCTGCATTGGTAAATGTGGATTACGTCCATGCTGAGAAGGACAATGTTTAAGTGACTGCTATTCTGAATGGACTTTATCCAAAAAAGGGGGGCGGGGAATGAGCCAAAAAAAAAGTAACGTGATAAGGTGGCCTGTGTGGAGACACAGACACAGGTGTGGTCACCCGGCAGCTGTACCTCCAGGCCCAGCAAGTAACCACCAAGTGGGAGCAGCAGCCCCTCTCTGGCCATCCTCTGACTGTACTCCTAGGGCAGCGTGTCCTTCAAGTTGCTGGTGCTTGCCAGGAACAAATAATTCTCGTGTTTTCCATCTTCTGATCGTCTTGCAAACCAGACTCCAACTGCCACTGGCCAGAACTTCCTCACTAACCCCGAAAGGCTGCTCCCAGGCAGCTCTCATGCACCACGCCTGGGATGACCGTGACCTGGCCTCCTGCATCCTTCAGCCAGCAGGACGCAGTCTAAAGCTTGTGGGGACTTCGAGCAGATACCCCTGGGAAGAGGAGTCGGAGAACTTGAGGAAGCGTCAGGGAATTGTAATAGGGAAGAACAAATCTGACTCCTTATTGGATCTGTTTCTTTAACTCTGTATTTTGTTGCTTTTGCTACAAGAATGTTGCCTATTGCCTGAAATATACAGGAAGTCCGTTCTCAAGGCTCTGACCTTTAAAGGTATAACACTTTTCCACTCACATAAGGATAAAAAGTTGCAAAACAGAGAATAACCTTTGCCTTGTTGGAGATTTAAGGGAACGTCCTGACCTGACCTACATGCACAGCTGCAAGAACAAAGGATTCCAGCTCCAAGAAGTTTACAACAACCATGCTGCTCCCCTTTCAGTATAAAAGAAGCCTGAATTCCAACTTGGGGAACATGGTTCTTCCGGACACTAGTCCACCATCTCCTCTGTTTGCTGGCTTTCCAAATAAAGTTACTATTCCCTGTCCCAACACCTCTTCTCTCGATTTACTGGCTGTCGTGCAGTGAGCAGTACAAGCTTGGACTCCGTAGCAGAACTAACCTTGGCTGGGATCCCCACTGGGATTAGGGAGTATGGGGAAATAGAAGGGCTCCCTTTAAGAAAGGGCCTCATGAGTCCTCTAAAGATGGGTGTTTTGTGACACACCACCTTAAAACTTAAAGACCTGAGAACTTGCGATGCCACCTGTCCATAATGAAATTCCACCAGGCTAGCTAGAACATGGCACTTCAAAATAACAGTAATAACAATTAGCTCCTAAAAGAGTTCCAGAGATGAATGGTGGTGATGGCTGCACAACAATGTGAATATACTTAATGTCACTTAACTGTACACTTGTAAGTAACCATTTTTAAATGGTTAAGATGGTAAGTTTTATGTTATGTGTATTTTACCACAATAAAAAAAAGAAAAAGAAAAGCTCTTGCTTAGGCAGATATTTATTTGTCAGCATCCTCTATAGTTTTACATTAAGAACTTCTTTTAAACGGTTGTCATGGTTAATCATTTAGAAAATAAATTAAAATGTTGAATCAAATAACAACCTAGTTGTCAGGCCACGCGGCAACTCTGTATTTGCCATTTCATCAGAGTGAAATCTGATGAAATTTATCAGAGTTTTTATCTCCATAATGCATTGATAGCATGCAGAAAACAAGAACATTTCCAAAAAAGTGTCATTCGCCAAACCCTTTCTTACAATCAATTCTAAATCTTCCAAGTTAAGAGAATTAAGTAATGTAAGCCAAATGCTGCAATCTGGATCAATCTAGCTTTAATCAGATCTTCCTTGTTTTCTAGAAACTAGTGTGTTAAAAATGGCACGTTTTTAAATAAACTAACAAGGGCTAACTGTATTCCTCCTACTGTGTTTGACAGATATTAACATGTAAAATTTGCACTCAAAAACACTATTTTAAATTTCCTAAAATACACAAGTAAGAGTTTTTACCAGTGTTTCTACAACAAAATATACCAATTTAAGATCCATAAGTATCCACTGTGGTTAACTCTATTTATCAGCTGCCGTAGAACAGGTATCAAATTAGTTGCTGTGGGGCTTCCCTGGTGGCGCAGTGGTTGAGAGTCCGCCTGCCGATGCAGGGGGCGCGGGTTCTTGCCCCGGTCTGGGAGGATCCCACGTGCTGTGGAGCGGCTGGGCCCGTGAGCCATGGCCGCTGAGCCTGCGCGTCCGGAGCATATGCTCCGCAACGGGAGAGGCCACAACAGTGAGAGGCCCGCGTACCGCAAAAAAAAAAAAAAAAAAAATTAGTTGCTGTGCTCCAGGCCCATCTCTTGAAAACCAGAACATGAACACAAACTGACTCTCCAGTAGCTGACCTTTCACTTAGATACTGCATTTCCCCAACCCTGAAATTAGAATAAAAACCAGCTGTGTCTTCATGTGACTTTTCCCTGGCACCAGCTCAATGCAGGGCATATAGCAGGGGTTCCATGAACATGTGTTAAATGAATAAATAATAATATCAAGGTTCAAGAGTTTACAATATACACCAAAAGTAAGAAGTATTCACAGACACCTTACTTTTGGCAAGAAGTCAAGTTGCGAAAAAGTTATATATGTGAATCTTTAAAAGTTATGTCATTTCCAAATACACTACCTCGCTATATGAACTGCTATCTGTATTACCTTGTATCACTGCATGGATGAAGGAAAGTTTGGTGTTTTTTTTTTTTTTTAAGAATGTAAGTAATTTCTAATTTATCTATTTTGTAACTTTGATGATACTGGGTTTATTGTTGTTCTTTATTTATTCTTTTTTAAAAGTAGAACATGTGGATATCTCAAATTCATTTGTAAGAATGAAAAGGATAAAATATAAATACCTAAAAACTGGAGAACCTGTACTTCTAAATGATGATACTCCTTAACCAGCCGTTTAGACTGACGTGTTGGGGAATGGTATAGCACTGAAAGAGGATTTCTGAAGATTAATAACATATATTGATAAAGAGTAAAACATGTGGAAAGAAGCGGGGAGAAGAGGCAATAGTGACCTAAGAAAACCCATCGTTTTCTATGTCTTTTGTCTGACACAGCAGTGTTTCATGTGGAAGGTATCCAGTAAATTTGGGTTAAATAAAAATACAATCACATCCATATATTCTAAATATACAATCTTATAAAGCACCCTAGTCAATTTGGAATAAGCTCCTTGTGGTATGTTACCATTACAATATCACATCCAAGGCCCAGACTCGATCAATGGTCAATGTGAAATTCTATTTAAGCATCAAATAGATTCCTTTATTTCCCACTTTGAAGACCTTTACTTTCCGTTAGTAAGAATAAATCAGTTCTCTGTTCAGGATAAGCCCCAAGTCAAACTCCACTGTCTCAAGCTTTCTGATTTAGAAGTCAGCAGCTGTGCGACACATGAATGCGGATTATCGCTAACCTCCTCCAAATTCCTAAAACAGGGTTACGGAGGCAATGCGCCAGGCACTCTGTGTGCTGAGAGGTCTAGGTCTTTCTGCCGATAGGGGAACATCGAGGGCTAAGATACACCTGAAACACACCTCACACACGCTGACCTTTTGGAAATGAGATGCAAACAAAGAAAAAGATACTCCTTGAGATAATCGAGGAAACCTTTTTTTCACTCATCAATATAGTTTAATCATATTTGCACATCATTAATCATTCTTTCTAATGGTTAATAATAATTCCTCTGTATGGAGGCACAATAATATCTTAACCCATTTCCCACTGAGTGATATTTAGGATCTTTTCTCTATAAATAAGGTTTTGATGAACATGCTTTTACACACCTTTGGATACTAGTCTGATGATCGCCATAGGATGAATAATTATAAGCAGACTTACTAGGTTAGAGTATGTATTTTTTTAATTGAGGTATAACTAACATAATTAGTGTCAGATGTACAATGTAATGATACAATATTTGTACAAACTGCAAAACGATCGCCACAGCAAGTCCAGTTAACATCCATCACCACAGGTAATTACAAAATGAGGAAAACTTAAATATGGCCTGGGTATTAGGTGATTTTTAAAGGATGATTATTAATATTTTAGGTGTGAAAACGGCATGTTGGTTTTACATAACAGAGACATTAAGTTGAAATAAATATAATATTCAAGCAGTATGTTTTCCCCCTGCTACCCAAGGGAAACTCTGGTAGGTCCCATAATTCTCTGGTCACTTGTAGGTAACAGAAAGTCCTAAAGTTACTTTAAGTCACAAAACACAACTGTGACTCCGAAAATAAAATGTCAGGTCAGTGTATTATCGACCCTTTAAGTAAGGCCAAAAAGAGTAAGAGGCACTGGCTTCTGCATTTCCTCCCCTCCCCCTCCCCCCTTGCTGGCTGCAGTTACCCTCCCCTCCAGTGCTGGAACGTGGAGAAAGGCCACCTGACTGCCAGTGCACAGGCTGCTGGCTGCCTCCCAATATCCACTAGTCCCTTCCTCTTGACAAAAAGAAACCCAACTTTAAGCTGGTCCCATGGCTACCCAGCAACAGGTTTATATTTCCAAGGCTTTCCTGGAGCTGGGCCTGACCCCGTGACTGGACTCTGGCTTATGGCATATAAGCAGAAATGTTGGGTGATGTATCTTGAAAGTATCCTTAAAAGGGAGGGAGCAGATTCTGCCTCTGTCTGCCTGAACCGTAACATGATGGTTGGAGCTGCAGCAGCCCCTCTGAGCAGGAACACGAGGACCACAGTCATGGGCCTGGGCCGTGGGGCAGTGAACCAGGAGGCGTGATCTTGACATCTGTGTGGCGCCCCCATCCCTGAACTGCCTACTTCCCAACTGATTCTACGTAAGAGAGAAATCAACTTCTACTGTGTGTTACCACTGTTGTCTCTCTTACATGCAGGCAAGCTTCCTCCTCACCAGCACAGACGGCTTTGCACTCTCCAGACCAGCCGATACTCAGGCCTGACTCTGAGTCTCGTGGGCACTTTGGTGGATTCTCCAGGGGCTCCCCTCCGACCCCTGTGGTGCGAGCGATGCACCCAGGCCCTGAAACTCACTCCACAAGCTCTCCACTGGCTGTGTCCTTGGGCAGGGGTCAAGTTCCAGGCTGGCTCTCCCTCCCTGCAGGGGCCACACCTGGTCCAGGGGGAGCCCCCCTACAATGGCCCCAACAAACACGGCAGTGGTGGGGAGGCCTGTCCCAGCTACTCTTCACTCTCCTCACCCCCAAACGTCTCACCAGAGTCAGAGCCAGCCCACCACGCACCCAGCTGAGGGGACACAGGGCTCGGGGTGCGTGGGCAGGACCTCCACCCCCATTTCCTCCGGGGGGGAGGCGCTGGTGCAGATTCACTGCAGAAGGTTCTCCAGATAGATGGGTGCTTCTTATACCCTCACAGTAAGGAGGGTTTTCAAGAGCTGTGAGCCTCGTGTTCCGATACTGCCTCTGAAAATGCCCATCTTGGTCGTGCTCACACCTCGTTTTTGTAACTGCTACCTAGTGCATCTGGAGGCTTCAGTCAAGTTTCCCAATTCAACAGCCTGTCACAAAAACCATAAATTATGTGGGGAAGCACACTGGTGGTAAAACTCTAATAAAGCAAGGAGACGATTAACACGATATCTGGAGGAGCAATTACCCCTCGGGTGGGGCGGGAGGAAGGAAGGAAATAAGACCCGGAAGTACAGGGGAGGGGCTTCAGAGGGAATGTTCTAGATGCTTACTGGGTCGTTACTCGCTTTATTATTTTAAGTCAAAAAGCACACACACGTTCCATATACATATACTTATCATGACTTATGAATTGAAAAGGAAACAAAGAGCAGACACAGCATAATCTCTAAACTCCATAGCAAAACCATCTGGAAAGAAGCCTGCACCTGACGACGAGGCTGTGAACTCAACACAAAGTGGAGGATGCTGGTCGGCGGTGGCGGACTTCCTCGAAGGTGTGAGTGTCACCCTTGACCCCTGCGGCGGAGGTCAGTGACAGCGCCCTGGGTGGATCTGATCCACCAGATCACAGATGAGGGGAAATAGTTCAGAGCTGCTGTCTGGAACCCCAGAGCCACCTGCAGCGGAGAAAGTCACCAGGTCCTGCCAGCTGGAAAGGAATCTCGGCCATCGGCTCAGCCCCGCGGCACCCCCGGCCCTGGTCGGCTCTCCTATGGCTGTGCCCACACTGTCCACACAGAGGGACGTTTGGTTAAGCCTTCCGAATTCTCTCTGCGTGACTTCTGTAATTGCCAAAGCGATGTTCTGACTATGACCTGGTTTCTAGGAGCTGGGTGACGGGTAAAAAAGGCGCTGATCACGTAGATTTTCCTGTTGCTGTTATAGAGGCACTGTCAGGTTTGTTACAATCGGCGAGGAAAGCTGATACTGCTTGAGTGCTTATCTCACTTGATCCTCCCAATCATCTTAATCCCGCTGAGAGGAAGCAGAGGAGAGAGATAAACAGTGACAGGCTGCCAAGATTCACACCCTGGCTCCAACCCTTAACAGCTGTGTAACCTGGAGCAATTCACTGAACCTCTTTGGGCCTCAGTGTCCTCATCTGTAAAGTGGGCATGATGGTAGTACCTACCTCATAGGGTTGCTGTGAAGAGTACATGAGTCAGTGGTCCTGAAGCACTGAGACAGCAGCTGTCACACAGTGAGTACAATATAAATGTTTGCTACTATTCCCATTTTACAGACAAAACGCCTGAGGTTCAAGTAGTAAGGTAACTTGCCTAAATTCCATACACGGCAGCTAGTGCAACCCAAATACGTTAGGCTTGCCCCCACGTGCTTAACCACCACGCTTCTTACCAACCACCAAGCCAGTTATTTGTCAAAGTGAACTAACCCCTAACCCCTGTGCCCTGGGGTGTGTTGGTTGGATGACTTACTCGGGGCCTGACGATGCCACCACAGGCTGGTAAAGGCCAGACTCTGGGCCTTCACAGCTGAGGTCGGCCGAGCGGCAGGCGCCCCTCCCTTGGATCATCATCCCAGGACAGCAGATAGCGCCCTCCCTACTGACCCCCTACTGAACTCAGAGATGCTCAGAGGCACACACTGGCTTCCAGTTCTCCATTTCTAGGAATATGCCAATGAGCAGATACAAAATGTTCTCCAACCCCGGACAGGTTCAGACTACACCCATTCTGCCTTGAGTTGGCTGTAAGGTAGCAAGCTTTCCTTTAAAACCTTTCTACTTGGATTGATCCCTTGATCATTACATAGTGTCCTTCTCTGTCTCTTAGTCTTTATTTTAAAGTCTATTTTATCTGACATGAGTATTGCTACTCCAGGTTTCTTTTGATTTCCATTTGCATGGAATACCTTCTTCCAACCTCTCACTTTGTCTGTATGTGTCCCTGGATCTGATGTGGGTCTGTTGTAGGCAGCATATACATGGGTCTTATTTTTTGTATCCATTCAGCCAGTCTATGTCTTTTGGTTGGAGCATTTAATCCATTTACATTTAAGGTAATTATTGATATGTATGTTCTTACTGCCATTTTGTTAGCTGTTTTGGATTTGTTTTTGCAGGTCTTTTTTCTTCCCTTCCTCTTGTGATTCGATGACTATCTTGTGTTTGGATTGCTTTTTCTTTTTTGTGTGTGTATCTACTGTAGATTTTTGGTTTGTGGTTCCCATGAGGTTTTGATATAGCAGTCTATATTTACAAAAGATTTGTTGATTTTGATCAACAAGATTTTAACTTGTTGATCTCTAAGTTTCAAATGCATTTCCAATATCCTGCATTTGTGCTCTCCTCACAATGTCTGGTTTTGATATCATATTTGTGTGTGGATGATTTCCTATCTTTACTGTAGGTTTGCCTTTACTGGTGAGCTTTCCCATTCATAATTTTCTTATTTCTAGTCGTGGCCTTTTCTTTTCCATCTAGAGAAGTTCCTTTAGCATTTGTTGTAAAGCGGGTTTGGTGGTGCTGAATTCTCTTAGCTTTTGCTTCTTTACAAAACAGAAACAGACTCACACACTTCGAAAACAAACTTATGGTTACCAAAGGGGAAAGGCGGGGGGAGGGATAAATTAGGAGTTCGGGATTAACATATACACACTACTATATATAAAACAGATTAACAACAAGGACCTACTGTGTCGCACAGGAAACTCTGCTCAATACCCTGTAATAACCTATGTGAGAAAAGTATCTGGAAAAGAGTGGATATATGTACATATATATCTGAATCACTTTGCTGTACACCTGAAACTAACACAACATTGTAAATCAACTAGACTCCAGTATAAAATAAAAATTAAATTAAAAAAAACTTTCAGGGCTTCCCTGGTGGCGCAGTGGTTGAGAGTCCGCCTGCCGATGCAGGGGACACGGGTTCGTGCCCCGGTCCGGGAAGATCCCACATGCCACGGAGCGGCTGGGCCCGTGAGCCATGGCCGCTGAGCCTGCGCGTCCGGAGCCTGTGCTCCGCAACAGGAGAGGCCACAACAGTGAGAGGCCCGCGTACCGCAAAAAAAAAAAAAAACTTTCAAACTGATCCAGGCCCAGGTACACTGTACCTGTGAAGGGCCGGAAGGTGGGACCTGGCCCGAGGGTCACCATCAGGCCTGCAGACAAGTGCAGTAGAGCAGGACCCCTGCTAACACCTTGAGGAGCCACGTGCCTCCCTGCCTCAGCTTCCCCACTCGAGAAGCAGAAGCATTGAACCAGATGACCTGTGAGTTCCCTTCCATTCTCTGATCTTTATATCCATATTTTATCTCAGAGCTAAATCTCATTGTGATTTGACTACATTCAAAAACAACCCAAAATAATAATAATAATCTACTCTTTTTTTTTTTTTTTTTTTTTTTTTGGTTGTACGCGGGCCTCTCACTGTTGTGGCCTCTCCAGTTGTGGAGCACAGGCTCAGCGGCCATGGCTCACGGGCCCAGCCGCTCCACGGCATGTGGGATCTTCCTGGATCGGGGCACGAACCCATGTCCCCTGCATCGGCAGGCGGACTCTCAACCACTGCGCCACCAGGGAAGCCCTAATCTACTCATTTTAAGGAGATACAGGCTGCTTTCTTTCCATAGTGCATCAAGGGCCAGTGATGCTACTGCTATTTGCAGTTGTGAAGGGATGAAGACGCTTTCAAAACCCTAACATGAGCTGCTGGGACCATGAGAGGGAAAAACCGATTCGCCCTGAGAGCCGCCCATTACATGAAACACGGCTTAAAAGCTTTTCTCCCTGAGAATAATAAGCAATAAACTGGGCCTAATCCTTATCTGGTTCATGCCCAACAGCCCCAGATTACACGTGTGCACATGCATGTTCCTGTGTGTGTGTACATGCTCACAGCACACTGCAGATTTTTTTAGGAATGTAAATAATGAGGAAGTACCACGAACACTTCCAAAGAAGACATTGTGTTCATTACAATATTGTCTCAAAATGATGTAGACAACTTGTCAAAGATACTAGCCTGATTCATAACCTTACTTTTGGCCTTATACTAATAAAATGCTTGCTAGGAAATCCATGATGCAAATTAATTTTTGCATTAGACTGCACAGAAGAAATAAGTTGAAAAAGTAAGTAAAGGACCACCCCATGGACTTTCAGGTGATACTGGTTCGACATCTAAAATTATTCTTTTCATCAGCAGCATGTAAAAAATGCAACTACTCACTGATGGGTTTTCTCTTCTTCCAAACAACATTGTAACTTGTATTTTTAGCCTTTAAAGCTATTTTAAGATTCTTTAATTTAGTCAAATTAGTTTCATCAGAAATATCTGTTCAGAGGACTGATTCATGAAAAATGGCAACTATAGATAATACACCGCTCCACTCATTTTTAAAAGGTTTCATAATCTTTGTAGCAGGCCCCTTCTTAATGGCCCGACCGTGCTGAACCCTTCACCAAAGTGGCATGGACATATATACACTACCAAACGTAAAATAGATAGCTAGTGGGAAGCAGCCGCATAGCACAGGGAGATCAGCTTGGTGCTTTGTGACCGCCTGGAGGGGTGGGATAGGGAGGGTGGGAGGGAGGGAGACGCAAGAGAGAAGAGATATGGGAACATATGTATATGTATAACTGATTCACTTTGTTATAAAGCAGAAACTAACACACCATTGTAAAGCAATTATACGCCTATAAAGATGTTAAAAAAAAAAAAAAAACCTTCCTGCCCTATATTAGGTACACGGGCACTTTGATAGGAGGAAAAAAAAAAAAAAACACAAATGATCCAGGAAGCTGAGGTATGTCACAGGTAACGAGCAGACTATTACTCTGATAATCCAGGCTTGCGCTGAGCGCTTTGCCTAATTAGACTTCACACAAGGGGGAATAAACGCTTTAATATTTAACAAGTATAATGGTGTAATCAATGTACACAAATCACCTGATAAGGAACATTGCTTATTAAAGAGAGAGACAGATGGCTACGGGAGAGGTATCATCACTAAATGTAAAATCTCACAGGCCCCCACTGTGAGCACCAGCGACACATCACCACTCCAACCCCAGTGACTCAATGCATTATTTAGTCCATCCTCTTGCTCAGGAGCCTACAGGTTCGCCCATGTCACAGATTTAAGAAAGTCACTTGGTGGAAATAGATCACCTCTGCTGTTTCTCAAAGCATCTTAACCACTCTGGCTGCTGTCAAAATCCCAGTGAGTCAAGATCTCCAGCATCGGGGCTTCCCTGGTGGCACAGTGGTTGAGAATCTGCCTGCCAATGCAGGGGACACGGGTTCGAGCTCTGGGCCGGGAAGATCCCACATGCTGCAGAGCAACTAAGCCCGTGTGCCACAACTACTGAGCCTGCACTCCAGAGCCCACGAGCCACAACTACTGAGCCTGCACACCACAACTGAAGCCCGCGCACCTACAGCCTGTGCTCCGCAACAAGAGAAGCGACCGCAATGAGAAGCCCGCGCACCGCAACGAAGAGTAGACCCTGCTCACCGCAACTAGAGAAAGCCCGCGCACAGCAACAAAGACCCAATGCAGCCAAAAGTAAATAAACAAAATAATTTTTTTTTAAATTGTGTAAGATATGAGATGGGGCCAAGCCTCCTTGTTTAAAAAAAAAAAGAGAGACCTCCAGCATCTGTCTTATA
Source organism: Hyperoodon ampullatus (assembly GCF_949752795.1). Taxonomy (NCBI): domain Eukaryota; kingdom Metazoa; phylum Chordata; class Mammalia; order Artiodactyla; family Ziphiidae; genus Hyperoodon; species Hyperoodon ampullatus. The sequence goes on from NC_136933.1 coordinate 3,317,190, forward strand.
ATCACGTCAGTATGATAATTAGTCCTCCTTTTTATAACCTTCAAGAACACTTAATGTGTTGGAAGCCTTCCTGACTCTGTTAGATCCAGCCAGCCTACCATAAGACTATGAATGCATAATTTGTTTACAGGTAGCTTGGAAGAAAACACCAAGTAAGAAAACAGTATGTGGGGAAGAGAGTTGAAAACAGGCATGCTTATGTACAGCAAATGATACTAAAAGAGACTTTTCTTTTGGGGTGGGTAGTTTGTTTGGTTTCTCCAAGGTCAGCTTTACACTCAACTGCAGGGACCCTGGAAGGTAACGTGCCCTGTTCGTGAACACAGTTTCTCACCAACCTGTTGACTATTCAGTTGCTGCCTCTGTTCATTTCATGCGTATTTACAAAGAACCTACCGTGTCTATACACTGCACCTCGCTGCTTGCAGCGCATCCAACAATGGTGTGAGCTGTGGACCCCATGCTCCAGGTCTGCAGTCCTGTTCAAGAACGACACAAAAGCAACTGCAAGGCCGCTGCCACGTCACGCTTGGTACCCGTGGAGGCGCCACGCTTGGGCACAGGAGCTGCAGCGGCAGACAGACTTTGCGCGAACGCTGGGTCTCCCTGCCACGCCATCTGCCCCTGCCAAGGCATTCCGTCTACCTGAATCTCAGTCCTTCCAGTATTTTTATATGGGTGTAAAAACAATTCCACAAATAAAGTGCTTTGGGTACTGCTTAGTACCTAATAGATTTCTTCCTAAGCTTCTGCCACTTCTGCACTCCCAGGGAAAAAGATGGGCCTCAATTTAATTAAAAAGCCAATAATTCAACCCCTGACTTAGCTGCAGTGATACCCATATCGACATCTTACTTCTCTTTGACATAAGCAATTTAATTTTTGACTTGTGCCCATAAACAAACTCCTCCAGAACTATTCTTAGCAAGTGTTTCCAGAAAGATCATGGATTTGAAGTGCAGAGAAAAAAAGTTTCATATTTTAATCCAGGTGAGACGGGGATCATTTGGAGTCAATTTGATTCATGAAGTTTATGGCCATCATTTCCATTTCTGATGCTGTAAAATCAACAGGAAATTAAAACTAATCCCATTGACCTTGAAGTAGGCACGGAGACCTTACATCTCCAAAGAAGATGCTCCACATGTCACTAAGCCATGGCTTAAGAATATAGTCCCTTCTTTGTATTTCACTCTACTGAGAGCTCCTTGAGGTCAGAAACCCCTGTCTTTTCACCTGTGTATCTCTAGCACCGAGAACAGTGCTGGGCACACAGTAGGAGCTCCATAACCAGATTCTGAAAAACCTGAGAGCAGGCAGTTGTGTAGGTGGCATCACTGTCGGGGCACCTAAAACTACCTGCCAGCTGGCAGTGGTACCCAAGGATGCTGCATGGCCCATCAAGAGCAGTGGGACGGAAACAAGGGACCTGGGCTCCATTCCTGACAATGTTGTTCCCCTCAGTAGCTGGGTCATCTTAGATAAGGCACTTGACTTCTCTGGGCCTCTTTCTGTTCATCTGAAAAATACAGAGGTAGTCCAAATGGTGCTATTATTTCTGCAAAATACTTATGTTGGTCCAACTGATCTCAGAAATAACATTATTCCTGTTGATGTATTCTTGCTAAGCAGTGGTCCTCCCGTGACTTCTAACTCCAACAAGTCACTGACAAGACCATTGAATGAAGTCTACAAATCCTCCAGAATCCAAGTGTCCCCTTCAGACGCACGATTTTGCCATTTCAAAGATTTTTAGTTCATAGAGATAAAATAGATGAACATGGCTAGCTTTCATCAAAGCTTCTCCATTCATTCTCTGACTCTCATTCCTAAGTGACTAAGAGCTGCAGTAATGCCTGTCCGCTTCACACGGGCATGACATGTGCCCCCAAGATAATGAAACAGTCACTTACGAGACCAGGGAAGAGAGTTTTAGAAAGCTGGTGCCTCCCACGTGCCTTGACCCCAGGAAGAGCCGTCCCCACAAGCCAAACAGTCACCTCCCCGTGCTTTCAGGCGACCAGACGGGTCTAGTTCCTGCATCTCCTCCTGTCTCCGGCCTCGTTTCCATCAGAACATGAGACACCCGCTCTGCGTAAAGGGCGTGTTCTCATGGCCTCTGCACTGCACACTAATAACAGCCCAGGCACTGGTCCAGACTCACTCTTGGAGGAAGAGAAAAAGGTAATTCCAGTGAAGCTGGATAAATTCTCCTGTATGCCCAAGGATATCCATGGAAAACACTCTGAGGATTTTTAATTACTTAAGCGAAAAATATCCTGTCTACAAAGAAAATCCGTTTTTGAGACAACCCAAGACCCAAGATGTTGAAACAGCTCACTTGATCCAACAGAGTAACTAGCTTTATGCTCAGATTTTGGCTTCAGCCACTGTTTGGACTGATGAAGCCATTCACAGTCCATAAATTTCATTGCTTTGCATTCAAATGGCCCCTGAGTCTCAATGATTAAATTCCTACTTTAGGGATTAAGAACTTGCCCATGGCCACAGAGTGAGTCAGCTCGGGAATCCTTTCTCCACCAACCTAGTCTCCTTCTGCAGCAACATGTGTACACCTCCATCTGGAGGAGAGATACAAAACAAACAAACAAACAAAACCCTCTTTACACCCAGCTCTCTCATTACTGTGGCCCAGAAACCTATGGGCCATGAGTTCAGTGAAAAGACAAAAGGACCCTCCCCACCAAAGAACGTGCTTTAGATACAAGAGCTTGCAAGTCAGAGCCACATCCAAAGAAATAGCCCCCAAAACACAAGACTCCTCCGCTGGGTTCCCATTATGTAGCCACAAACGTACTTAAATAAATCTTATTTTTACACAAATAAGACATCCAAAGGTACCCTGGGTATTCTGAGTTATTTATGTCGAGGCCCAAGAAGTACTTATTTTCTATCCATCTGTATGTAGAGTAGATGGGAAATAAGCCAAGGACGGCAAGTATCCTTTGGGCAGCTCACTGAAATAGCCGAGGGACACTAAGAATTCCTTCTTTTTTTTTTTTTTTTTTTTTTTTTTTTTTTTTGCGGTAGGCGGGCCTCTCACTGTTGTGGCCTCTCCCCTTGCGGAGCACAGGCTCCGGAGCACAGGCTCAGTGGCCATGGCTCACGGGCCCAGCCGCTCCGCGGCATGTGGGATCTTCCCAGACCGGGGCACGAACCCGTGTCCCCTGCATCGGCAGGCGGACTCTCAACCACTGCGCCACCAGGGAAGCCCTAAGAATTCCTTCTTTAACGGCAAGACCCCGTCACCGTCTTGCCCCTCTCAGCCTAAGACCACGAGCTACGTGAGGATACCGAGGGCAGTTTTCTGGGATCAGAGTCTATACCCAGACACCTTATCATAGGGACATATACACAGCAGGTGTTCAAGACGTATCTGATTATAATCATCTAGAACTTAAGACATTAAAAATTATGCAAGAGGGCTTCCCTGGTGGCGCAGTGGTTGAGAATCTGCCTGCCAATGCAGGGGACACGGGTTCGAGCCCTGGTCTGGGAAGATCCCACATGCCGCGGAGCAACTGGGCCCGTGAGCCACAATTACTGAGCCTCCGTGTCTGGAGCCTGTGCTCCGCAACAAGAGAGGCCACAATAGTGAGAGGCCCGCACACCGCAATGAAGAGTGGCCCCCACTTGCCACAACTAGAGAAACCCCTCGCACAGAAACGAAGACCCAACACAGCCATAAATAAATAAACAAACAAACAAACAAACAAACTATGCAAGAGTAGAATGAGAAGCGTCCGGGCCCAGGGCGAATGCAGATGCTCCTGATCCTCACCTTCCCTTCCACCTTCCTTCCCGTGCGCCTATGTAATCACAACAGCTGATGCTACCAAGTATCCAAGCTAAGCCGTTCACATACATTCTCATGCTAAGCCATTCACATACATTCTCTAAATCAATCGGCACACTGCCCAATACGATGGGCACTATTATCCCCACTTTACAGATGAGAAAACTGAGACCTAAAGAATTCAGTAACTTGTCCAGGATCACAGTTAAGAAAGGGTGGACCTGGGTGAACTGGATCCACTGCCCAGGCCTGTCCCGGAGGTGACCAGACTGTCTCACTTATTAGAGCAATCAGCAAACATTCATTCCGCTCAGCTCCCCAGGAACCAAAGGAACCAACCTGGAATCCATTTCAAGGATTACTCTCCTTCCCACAAAGCTATCCTTCTATCACTTTTTTAAAGTCTGCTTGTTCATTTCATTTTAATACACTCTATTAATTCTATAAAATAGGCTTTTGAAAATTACAGTAGCTTACTTTAAACGAACTGTTCCCCGATTCAATACGTTTTTTAAATTTCTCACATTTTTTTTTAAACCCTGAATCAAGCTTCTCTTGCACCTGGGCAGGTTCTGTTTGCTTATTCACAGAAGGGCTGGTTTATGCCCATGAGCCAGAGCAGAATAAATGAGTCACGGCCTCCTCCTCCCTGGCTGAGGTAGCCAGTCCCAGACCGTAATGATTTTGTGAAGCCCGCGCTCCATCCCTACCACACACGGCATCTACCCCGGACACCAAACAAGGTGGCCCATTATCGTAAAACCACTAGGAACATCTCCCAGAAAACACCTCTGATCTCACAACACAGCCCACGCTCCAGAAAGGCCAGCAGGGCCCTAAACAGGGCCCTGTGGACCGGGCTCCCGGCCTCACCAGGAACAGATCTGGGTGTGTTTAACCGAACCTCCAACTGGAGTAAGTAGTCTTATTTTCCCATGATACCAGCTACCCCTTGAAGATCTAGAGTGAAAACTGGCAACAACTAGTAATTGTGACTTAGCTGTTTGCTGGGAGAGGCTGCAGTGCTTCTGGAAAAACCCTGCAGTGGGAGGCCAGGGAGCTGGAAGTCCGGAACAAGCCCTGCAGCAATGAGGTAGGCAGTGCAGGAGGGCTGCAGGCCTCTCCCCACGCCTCAGCACCGCCCGCCAGCGGCACATCTGAGCCGCCTGACCCCCTCGGGTCCCCAAGGACAAGCTGCTCACGTTCTTGCCTCGCCCTCCACCCACGTCCCAAACCCTTTCCACTCAGCCCGCCTCTAACTTCTTTTCTGGCCTGTTCCAATTTCCATGGGACCCGAGCTCCTGGCTACTCCCCCAGAAGACTCTCTTCCCCATCCCTGGGACCCACGGGCACCTATCCTGGGCTCCAAGCTGCCCTTGCTTCCTGGAATCCATCCTCCTCTGGGCCTCCTGGGTAACAAGCCCGTGTGACAGGAACGCTACACTGGCACCAGCTCACGTATCACCCAACCCCGCTGCCGGGTGTGCCCCAGCCCCGCGAGGGAGAACCAGAAAGGAACATTTGGAAGAATTCTATCTTGGAGTTTCAGTATCTTTCTCTCTCCCAGCCCCTGTAATTGGTGGAAGTGGGAGAAGAGACAAGTAAGATGGGAGAAGAGGGAGGGCACCGCTGGGGGTCAGTACCCGCCCCCTCCAGCGGCCTGATGGCTTCCCCATGCATCTCATTGAATTCGTGCAACAGCCTACCAAGTATTATTATTCCCCATTGTGCACACGAGAAACTAAGCCTCAGAGATGTCCACTGACGGGGCCGGGACCCCCGGTCAGTGAGCGACGGAGCTGAGATTCAAACCCCAGCAACGCCCACCCCGAAGGCCCAGAGCCTTCCTCTGCGCTGCAGGCTTCCACATCTTCGCCATCTCTGTGGTGTCTGGCAGGGTGACTCCAGAGAAGAGGTGAGTAAGAAATAGTCGTTGAGTGAATGCATGAACGCCTGACGCCAGCCCTCACACCTTCATATTCTGCAACCCCACGCTGGGTTTTATTCATATATTCTGCTTAGAACATGCCCGAGAAGCGCCTTGACAAGACGTTAACCGCTGTACAGAAATAAGTTGTACCATGCTGTATTGTGTTTCGAGCTACTAGGAAAAGCCACATATAAAAATCTATAAATAAAAAGTGCTGATGCAGAGCCACTGATAACAGTTCATTTGTCACCCTGCTCCGTCGTGTCTAGGAAAGGATACAAATACAAGAATCTAAGGGAAATCAATGTCTTCACATTTTGTTAACCCTCAGAACTCGAAGACGCTTTCCGGGCTACCAGCTCAAAGAGTATGGATGTTGGCAAAGACAGCACAGAGGTTCTGCAGCCGGGCAGACACGGACTCGAGGCTCAGGCCTGCCACCCACGAGCTGACCTCGGGCAGGTAACTGGCCTCTCTACACCCTGGTTTTCTCATCTGCAAAAGTGCAGAGAATAATAGCGCGTATTTCCTAAGGTTGCTGTGCTGATTGAATGAACAAGTCACCGCCCACATTTCGCAAAGTGGTTGCCACATGCTTAAGGGCTCTGGGTGAGCCGTTTCCGTCACACGAAGAGAAGAACTCTAATGGAAATGTAGCAAGACATCTGAAATGAATGAATCACTTGCTTTTTTTGCAAACATTATTCCAAGCACTAAGTTCACCTGAATCCCCTGGTCCAGATGACTGTGCCTACCAGCGTGGTCTACCCTGAAAGCAATGCTATCAGTAATGATATAATCACCACCACCACCAGCAGCAGCAGCAATGATACGTCTCTCATCGATCATGTGCCCGGCACTGTTCTAACCACCTGTACAGGTGTGAGCCTCACAGACAGCTGGGCGGACAACTGTCCCACAAGAGTGCCCGACGGGACGCGAGCAGGCTGAGGCCCACACTCTGCTTCCCACCCTGTGCACCCAGGCGTGGATGCTCCACCTCGAAGGGGCCCCTGCCGGGCTGGCAGCCCTGTACACAGAGGTTAGCTGCCACAGGAACTGAGCAAGTTCTAAAGACAGGAGACAGAAGTAGAAGGTCCCTTTTGAGAGTACCCAGGACCTAAGTCGAAGACCATCATCTTAGTAGTTTCGTTAACAGAGTAGTTGAGGATAGCCCCAAAACACCAGTGAACAGCTCCTATCATCAAGCTGCGGGGCATGTGCTCACGTCCCTTGGGAAGGGAAAATAAGGGGACCGGGGGTCCAGCATAAACAGACAACTCCCATCTACCTCCTCCCTGCCTCCTGCTTCCCTCTTCCTCCATCAACTCAAATACCCCTTTGTGTGAAAAGGAAACAAAGTAGCAGATGTGACCCCAGGATAACAAAATGTATGTTTTTGCACCGTCCAAAAGCAACAGCTAAAACGATCTGTGCATCAAAGTACTGTTTCACTAAGTCACAGGATCCAAACCTCTCTGCAGACTCTAGTGCTGCTGCTTTTGTGCATGCAGGGCCCAAGTGCAAGTTCCTAAAAAAAGACTCCCATGTATAAACATGCAATTTCTCCCACCTGGGGCATCCATCATCTTGGTCAGCTCCAGGCTGCTGTCTAAACTCACACGCCTCGCCTTGCACACAGCTCTACACCCATCACTGTGGCTGAGTCTCGGCCTCCTTCTGGGGGAAGTCGGGGAGGCAGGGAGATGCAGGGCCTTCGCTGGCGGGATGTTTGAGGGCAGCGGCAGCGCTCTCCCAGTTTAAAGAAGCGTTCTTGTGCAAACAGGATCTGTGTAACTCTCTGACATGCTCAGAATCCTAAACATAACCTCCAAAAGTTAGCTAACTCATTGGGAAGTGATAAGAAGAACTATCTACGATCTTCACACAGAAGTTCTCCTCTTCCCCAGTTCTTAGTAATGATCTAGACCTTGAAAGAAAGGCAGCAAAGATCAGACGGCCTTGTTTTACCCCACCACGTGATGTATATCCAGACAAAACTATAATTCAAAAAGATACATGCACCCCTATGTTCATAGCAGCACTATTCACAATAGCCAAGACATGGAAGCAACCTATCTGTCCATTGACAGATAAATGGATAAAGAAGATGTGGTGCATATATACAATGGAATACTACTCAGCCATAAAAAAGAATGAAATAATGCCATTTGCAGCAACACGGATGGACCTAGACATTATCATACTAAGTGAAGTAAGTCAGAAAGAGAAAGATAAATACCATAAGATATCACTTATATGTGGAATCTAAAATATGACACAAATGAACCTATCTATGAAACAGAAACAGAATCACGGACATAGACAACAGACTGGCGGTTGCCAAGGGGGTGCGGGCTGGGGGAGGGATGGAGTGGGAGGTTGCGGTTAGTAGATGTAAGCTTTTATATAGAGAATGGATAAACAGCAAGGTCCTACTATATAGCAGAGAACTATATTCAACATCCTATGATAAACCATAATGGAAAAGAATATTAAATATATATATATATATATATATATATATACTGACTCACTTTGTTATACAACAGAAATTAACACAACATTGTAAATCAACAATACTTCAATAAAAAACACACTGAAAAGAAAAGTCCTGCCATGTGAAAATCGGAATCAGAAGTCTGATAACGTACTGAATTCAGAAGAAATCCCTCGGTAAGATTTGGGGCCTGCAATGCACTGAATCTTCTGTAACGGTAGTTAGTTTTGCTTTACCGATTACTGGTATTTAGTTTGTCACTGTAATTAAATTTCACTGAAAACCTGAAAATACAATATTCTCTTATTCACTCACAAACCATATGGCAATATTTTCAGTCATCGTGTTTGCTTACATACCTTGTCGGTACTTTTTTCTACCAAATAGCAAATTCCATCTGACAAATAAAAACACCAACACACCTTCAAGTTGTTCAATAGTCTCAAGCCTGACTAACTTCATTCAAGCTATAATTTAGAAATAAGAGGGCTTTTCAAAAACTCCCAGAAGAAAAATGCCTTTCAATGATACATCTTGGAATGTAATAAAATATATATTTTTATGCGTGGAATTTCACATGGCCCCTTTTTTTAAAAAGACAAGACACCAGCAGCTCCTACTGGCCAGATAAACTCCTTGAGAAACAAGTTATTAGCGCTCCAAAGACCAAATTAGGAAATAAAGCAATTTTAAACACACTAAAAGATAAAAATAAGCTCTACCAAAAACATACTCCCCAAATCCCCTGAAAAATACTAGAGCAAAATCATATATTTGATTTTTTAGACAGTTTTTTTTAAGTCATATATTGGAATACGAGGATATGCAAAGCAAAAAGCCCGATTATTACATCTCCTTTAAACCTTTAAAGTTATTCTCAGATGGTACCGAATCTGTCATTTAAGACCACTTGCGCATATTTTTAGGCCTTTGGTAATGCTTTTCACACAAGGTTGCCCTTTTCTAATAAAGTATTCCGTGTGGCGAACCCAGGAAGTTAAGTTCCTTGGCTACCTTACAGGACATAATAATGGCAAAGAATGACAGCCTGGGTGATACGCTATGCAGAAGAGGCCCCTAGCGGTGGAGCCGCTGCTCCGTTGGCTGCGTAAGCTTTCAAAAGACTGTTTCATCACCAGGGCAAAATCGATAGGTAATCCAGTCTACCTGAGCTACCTTCTTTAATAATCTCTATTAGCCCTAATATACAGTAGGGCTATCACTTAGAATCCCAAGGTCCTTTCACGAGGAATAAAAAAAAAACGTGAGGGGCTTCCCTGGCGGCGCAGTGGTTGAGAGTCCGCCTGCCGATGCAGGGGACACGGGTTCGTGCCCCCGTCCGGGAAGATCCCACATGCCGTGGAGCGGCTGGGCCCGTGAGCCATGGCCGCTGAGCCTGCGCGTCCGGAGCCTGTGCTCCGCAACGGGAGAGGCCACGACAGTGAGAGGCCCGCGTACCGCAAAAAAAAAAAAAAAAAAAAAAAAAAAACCGTGACCTGAAGAATAACTTCATTACATCCTGTCTTTCAAATCCCGCGCACCCTGCCCGGCCTGAGCTGGCCTGGAGAGACAGGGTAAAAGCGAGAGCAAGCACTGTGCAGAGCTTCCTGTGCTTTCTTTCCAGTGTGACAACATTACACCGGGGACAGCGCTAGAGCAACATGAAGACTGGGAAGTACACTGCGTCACCGTGCGACCTCGTGATGGATTCTTCCCAACAGGAAAACCCTGAAGTATTGCCCACCTCCACCTCCAGAGCGTCAGCCCCTCACTTCCAAACACCCAGACGGGGCAGCATCTGAGCTTCTTCAATAAAGGGTGCTTGAAGGGATGGATGGGAAGGAAGGCTGCACACAAGGAATTTTAAATTAAAAACAGCAACAGCGCTGAAACATGCCAGACCTGGGGGTTTCTAAAAGTCAAGGAAGACAAGAGACAACTTTTCCAGAGCACTTAGTGTGCTCTGGGCGCTGGGATAAGCCCCTCATTGTTACTTCCTTTTTCCCAACGTCTTCATAAGGTGAGGAATATTACTGGCATTTTACAAAGTCGAAACCAAGGCTGTGAAAGGGTGACTTGCCCAAGGTCATACAGTTAATAAATGGGAGGCTGCCTGGATCCCAGGAGTCTGGGACGGCAAAGCAAAAGTTCCCTTCGCTTTCGTGTAATCTGGTGAATCCAAAAGCTTGAGATTTTGCTTTGAACCCCATTATGACAGTTTGCAATCTGGAGCACAAAGATGAACAGAATTAAAGCATTTCAATGCTGTATACTTTAGAGTACACATAGCGTGGAAAGAACCATCACATATTTAAACCGTTACGGCCCATCTCTCGCTTTCCAGGAACTGACCCTCTCCGGGAGCACAACACGCCGTCCCATGTCCTATTATGCACTATTACAAGTGTCTGAGTCACTTTTTATGACTAAGGCTTTATGTTTTTTGCTTTATGCTTCTATATCTAAGCTTGGCTTTTCTGCTTCTAATTAGCAACATGACAGCACCGCGCAGGGCTGGTTAATGTTCACTGTTGCAAGTAACGCTACGACAATTACGAGTTCCATGTATGAAAATGTTAAAATCCAACAAACCCGGTAGAACTGAATTTCCATTTCTAGTAAAAGGACGTGAAAGAACAGTTATTATCTTTATTATCTAGACCTCTCTAACGACATTTAAGTAAAAACCACTCCGAGGCTTTGAAATCAGAATAAAAGCGGAGTTGCGGCGAAATAGCCACTCTATTATGTACGAGGGCTTCCCAAGGCTCGCTGTTTCGGCGTGCACGGCGCTGTTAGACCTTCTCCTCTCCCATCCCTTGGCTCATCGGTGAAAAGATAAATTCAAAGTCACCGACCGGTGTACAGGTGCAGGAAGCGCCGCGGAAACACCAACTTCGCGGCGTCTCCGTACAGCTCTCCTCCGCCGCCGCCCTCCACCCCGACCCCCAGACCGTGCCCTCGAGGGGGCCCCTCCGCCGACCGCGCACAGCACTTCCTCCCGGCATCCCGGATCGCAGCGACCCTCGGGCACGGTCGCCCCGGCCCGGGTTCCAGGCAGAGGGCATGCTGCCCACCTCCACCTGGGCGCGCGCCCCGCGCCCTCTCCATCCCAGCAAAGACGACTCTGTGCAGCCGCAGCTAAAGCAGTCACGCGGGCACGTGCAAAGGCTACTTTTTGGTCGGTGTTCAAGAAAGTCTTCAAACAGCTGAAGGCCACCAGAGTCTGGTGAAGCCACAGCGACCCCGGCCAGCAGCGCCCGGGGCCCTCCCGGGAAGCCTCCCCCGCGACCCCGCGCGCCCACCTGCGGGCGCCGCGCCACCCCCTCCCCTCTCCTCCCCCTTGCCCCACCCTGCGGCGCGACCCCCTCCCCGCGGCACCGCCCCCCACGGCCGCGCGAGCCACCCGTGTTGGAGCCGCGGGGCTCCAGGATGCCGCCCCGACGCCCCCGCGGCGCCCACGCCCGGCCGGCCCGGGCCCGACTCACCGCGAGGCGCTGCCGGCCGGCTGCCACCGCTCCCGCCGCCGCCGGCTCCTCCTGCGCGGCGCCGCGGGCTCGGCTCCACCTCCCGCTCGGGCGGCCGCGGAGCCTCCGGGGACCCGGGGGCGGGGAGCGCGGGACCGCGGCCGAGCCCCGCGCCGGGTGGGGGCCGCGAGCCGCGGGGCGCGGGGCGGGGGGGTCCCTCGGTCCCGAGCGGGCGCCCTGGCCTGAGCCGCTCCCCCTGCGGCGGGCGCGTCCGAGACCACCCCGCAGGTGGCGGCTCGGCGCGCGCCTGAGACCCGGCGAAGTTGAGGGAGGGGCGAGGACGCGGTGGCGGTGGGGCCCCAGCAGGGGGCGTTGGTGTCCACTCGGCAAGTGTGGCCCTTCCTCTTTCTGGACTGAGACCCCCCGCCCGACCCCCGACCCCCAGCCGCCCTGTCCCCTTGCCTGCTCTCGGCTGCCCTCCCCTCCCTGGGCCGACTGACTTACCCAAACTTTGCACATGGCACTTCGGAGAATTAATCCCGCAGCCGCTGTGTTTGCGGCCCGAGTGGGTTATAACCCTTCACTAGAGAGCTGTTACTCACAGGGAAGGTCAGAAAGCCCGTGAGCTCCGCGACCCCACCGCCGTGGGGAAGTGATGTCTGCAGGGAGCCCTGACGGCCACTGGGAGGCCGAGGAGGGAGGTCGGAGCGGGGTGGCGGGGGGGAGGATGAAAAGCAGGCAGGCGGGGTGTTGAGTAATAAAGCGCTTCCCCGCTCACACACACACACAGAGGCCCTCGGGCCACAAGTGCCCTTGACCTGCAAGTGCTCCAGCGCTCCTCTGCGGGAGGGGGAGGTATTTTGAACCCCAATTCTCAGTATAATGAAGGAGACGGGAGGCAACAGTGTCCGCCTGGAGGAGGCCATCTCTCCACGCAGCTTGCAGAGGCGCCCACGGCTGAGGCAAGGCAGGACCAGAGCTGAGACCAGTCCTCCGGCGCCTGGTACTCCTTCTACTGCCCGGCCAGCAGAATGCCCAGGGTGCCCATCCCAGAGATTTGGGGGCACAGACTGTATGTGGGCACAGGCTGGTAAGTCCTGGAGGCAAGCACCTACTGACCCGCAAGAAGCACTCCAGAAGCCAGCACCCTAGCAGCAAGCCTGCTCCTACGGCAACTCCCCAGACCACCCCAGGCCATCCTTCTTCCAAGGGTGCCCGGGACCTCACTGCCCCGGGAGCCACTCTGTCCGCATCCCGACTCCGCTGAGTGAGTTACCCACCTTGTGAGGAGGTCCCCACAGCAGCTCAACTGTGATTTGGGAAAGAGGGGAGAAGCAGGTGTTCACCAAATGGATGAAAAATACAGGGTCAATGTACTGCCCCCAGAATGTTGCAAAGTAATGGAGGTGGTACCTAAATGGCTAACGCGGCATCCACATACATGTGGTGCGAGTGACTGGTCAAGCCTCCTCCGTACATGATCATAGGACAGTCTCCACTGTGCAGGTGCAGGGGCCACAGAGAGGCTGGGTTAGTGATGAGTCGTGTAAAGATTAGAGCCAGCACAATCAGGCACTCTGGGTAACCAAGTAACCTCTTCAGAGCCTTCCAACTGTCCCCAAGACGTTCCCCACCCCCATGCAGTAATAGGTGGGTTGCTAAAGCATTGATTTTCTTGCCTCTGCCGAGGTATCTCCCATCTCTCTGTTCAGTGATGACTCCAGAATCTCTGTATAATAGGGTTTAAGCGACGAATCTGGTTTGGAGGATGGGCCAAGGACTTGAGTAGGTGTTGATGTGCTGCCACACCGGGCGACCTAGAGGTCACGTGCACTGGCTTGGGAAAGGCGGGGGAGGCACCCACCCCTGTGGCTGCGATTGTCTCTTTTCCCATCATCTAGAAGGAAAAGAGAGATCACGTCAGGATTAATCACATTAGCTCCAGGGCTTGTAACACACCTGTCAAGGTACGTGAAGAAAATTTCCAACCTTTCTCAGTTAGGATACGAATAGATCAGCACTGCAGCGTAGGTATCCATACGTTTCACAGCGGTTCACATCCATATGTATCCAGTCATGAGGCCAGTGCTAGCTAAGGGCTTGGTGCCTCCAGGTACATCTTCACAATAATTGGTACAGTAATGAGAAAATAAGAGAGTTGAAAAATGATAAAACTACAAAACTGATAGCATAATGTGAGAAAACGTACCTTTTGTGGGTGTGCTACCCAGAAAGAAAGTAGATATTCTTTCAATTATTATTTAGTAGATACTATTTTGATGACATGGATTGTCTTTGGGGAGGGCCACTTTTGGGGGTGGAGGCACTATTACGAGGCAGTGTCAGTCATCCTTGGCGTCCACCATTAACAGAAACAGAACAGGGGAAAGACCAACCAGCTCCCCTCTGCAGCTCCCGCTCTGTGATGGACGATGCCAAACAGAATTGGGACAGTGAAACCAGTAGAAGGATGGGATCCCTTAGACTTTCTTAGTTTTCTACATGGGTTTTAGCTTTTAGCTGTTGTGCTCTTATGTAAACGTTTTTCATAAACGTAGTGATTTAGGAATCAGAATATGTGATTTGAATTTCCAAGCACATTATAAAGGTGCTGCCACCTTCACATGGTCCTGGTAATGTGGTAACAGTACAGAAATATACACAAAGTTTTGGAAATAAGTAAGATCATGATGCCAGAATGATTTTATCCTCTGGCGGGGGGAGGAACTAGTCCATATAAAAATATACTGTAAAACAAACAAACAAAAAAAGTAAGGTGTCAAACTTTTACACTTATAAAATACAAAATATGTGTAGTATAATATGTAATTTGTTTAATAACCTGTTTCAGATATACACTGCATAGATATTAAACTTTAAGCACAAAAATATTTCACACAGTTCAACGTCAGACTTCTCAACCTCACCTGGATCCTTGAGAACCTTGACCCAGAGCCGTCCAGGAACCCAGGGAGCATTTATGAAGCTCATTCATTAAAACTCAGTTACTGCTTTACTTTCTAAGGGATGCAGCCAGGCAGTCACTCAAGTGTGTTGACTCTTTCTTTAAAGAGCTCTAATAATCAGGGTTATCTGATTTCTTAGATCACAGCAACTGTGCTGTGGAGTCAGAGGGAGTCGTGCGGTGAGCGAGGTCTGCCGTGCTCAGGCGTGAGGACTCGTGGGCTGGAGCTGCTGGGAGAGGTGTCCTTGAGATCGGGTCTAATCATAGTCCAGAGCATCTACTTCAGAAATCTCGCAAATATGCAATGTATTTCCAAATAGGTTTCCATTTAAACTGACGAAAATAAACAATGTGTGACCTAAAAAGGCAAGCTTTGTTTTTCTAGACCAAAATCCACCCCCGTTGAAAACCTCATTCCATAAGCCCTGTAACTCAGACATAGTGGGGCTCACTTAAAATGTGTTGACTGGGGCTGCCCTGGTGGCGCAGTGGTTGAGAGTCCGCCTGCCGATGCAGGGGACACGGGTTCGTGCCCCAGTCCGGGAAGATCCCACATGCCGCGGAGCGGCTGGGCCGCCGAGCCTGAGCGTCTGGAGCCTGTGCTCCGCAACGGGAGAGGCCACAACAGTGAGAGGCCCGCGTACCGGGGGAAAAAAAAAAAATGTGTTGACTGAATAAGGGATGCTATTAACTTCGTCTAGATGTTTTGCATTAACATCTTTAAATATACACATCAAAATCAATGAGTTGGTTGGTATTATTTTCAATCCTACACTCTCCGTTCTTTGCGCTGTTTCTCCCGAGTCATTCCAGGAACAGGACAAGAAGACATACTCCCATCTTTGTGCCCCTACCAAGCGCTCTTTTCCAAGCGACAGGCATCAGGAACAGTTCCACGGGCACGTGCCATCAAGAGGATCACTGAGACCTCACACAGAAGCATCTAGCATACCAAGCGCCTCGCAGGGCAATGTTGCCATTCTGCTTCTGTGCACCCAGCATACCCACGAGAAAAGAGGAGTGTTACGGAGGGAACCACAGGGGACAAAAAAACAAACAGCACGACAGCACCGTAGACTAATCCACATCTGGTCTGCATCTGCCTGACATAAAATCCCGAGATCTAAACACAGATCAGCTCAAGACGGTGCCTTTTATTTCGACAGTAGATGCACTAGCTCACCCAGACCTGTCTTCTTGGAAACCAGGAATACTGGTTTGTAAACATTTCCCTTGGGCACCTTAAGTCTCTAAGGTGTACAGAAAAGGGGTATGTAACTTTCACCCCAGCTTTAATTTTTTAACTCTGATGGATAGATTATTTTAAATTATTATTATCTCTTACCAAGCATTATTAGTATCTTTTTTTTTAATTGATCATTTATCATTTAAGTCAATATCGGCAAAGTCCTGTCTGACTTCCAGGCCTCGCTCTGGGCCCTGTCACTGCTATAAATACATGTTATGGTGCGATCTCCATTAATAAAAAATATGTTTCGATAACACACGTTACTGTAAAAATCTTTATTACTGACAGTAGAAATAGGATGTATAAGATGTACTCAAGGATGTTAGAACAGGAAAGCTACTGTATAAAATATTAAGACTCAACAGGGAAAGTGGCTTGAAGACCAGAAAGGCAAGGATAGTAATAATCAATAGGTCCAAGGATAATTAATCCTAAAGGAGAAGCAACAAGTAAAATGCCCACTGACAAATTAAAAAGACACAGAAAGGCAAAGGTGATGCAGGAAACAAGCATTGCCAATTTTAGAAACAAGTGTATTTCCTTTCCTTTTTTCATCCATGTCTAAAACCTGGGCACACAAGGGATTCATTGTGTATAACCACACACATGCATTTGCTGGGGGGGCTTTTCAAACTCAAAGATGCCAGCATTGCCTCTCTTGCTACATGAGACATGTTTGGCTTCTTTGTAAACACAACCAGAATGTTTTAGGCAAATCATTATTTATCCAATACCAGTAAGTTAGGCAGTTCATGTGTGCCAGGCACTGTGGAAACTACAAAAATGACTACGCACAGCCCTTAACCTCAAGGAACCTAAAATCTAGTAGGAAAGACCGAACACAGTATTATAGAATCCAAAGGAGAAAAGAGAGAGACACCTGAGGTGTCCATGGACTGCTCCGTGTTAGAAGTGGCTTTCCAGCTACATCTTGAGAGATTAGTAGGCTTTTGATGGGCAGAGAAAATAGGAGGGTGGCCCCAAGAAGCAATGCCTGACCAGTGAGGCAGGGATGGGAAGGGCTGCACACATCCTGAAAAGGTGCCAGAACACAGGGAACATTTAGAGAGAGAGGTAAGAGTCCAGAAGTGCCCTGAGTCTAGACTATGGGGACTTTGAATGGCAGATAAGGAAGTTATGATATGGATTTTCGTGAGTATGAATTGTATGTGTGCACCATCAGTGATAGTTGTCGAATCACAGCCTTCCTTGCTGGAGGAACTCTTAGCTGTTCAGAGCGCATCCCCCAGTGACCCCCCCACCATGAGGCCCTAAGAGGGAGGTCAACATGCCCCCAGGTCTTGGGAGGGAGGGATGAATTGTGGTTGGTTTTAGCCAAGAGGAAAATCAGTGTGAAAATGGCTGAGCTTACGGTATCTGTGGGACCCGAGGACAGATCTGGTTTTCCATTAGAACTAGAGAGCTGGGGACTTCCCTGGCGGTCCAATGGTTAAGACTCTGCACTTCCACTGCAGGGGGTGCGCGTGGGTTCGATCCCTGGTGGGGGACTAAGATCCCCCATGCTGCGCGGCACCACCAAAAAAAGAAAAAAAGAACTAGAGAGCTGGAGCTCAGGGTAGGCCGGAGCCAGGGATATGGACAGACTGGAGAGTCCTCCACGTATGAAATATGACCATTTAAATGAGGATGAAAGTACATAAAATGAAAGAAGGTGGCTGAGAGCACAGTCCCAGGGGACATTAGAATTAATGGCACAAGAAAAGAGGCTCTATGAAGGCAACTAGAAGGTGTGAGAAAGACAGGAACCAGGTGTCTTAGGAGCCAGAGAGCTTCACGGGGTGAGGGACGGGTATACAGGCGTGAAGTTCTATAGCATCTACTGGGTTTGTCCAGAAGCCACTTTAGTTGTAGATGAGCCATTATCATCACTTCAAAAACCCAACAGAAAAGGTATGTATATCTACAATGGGACAGCATCAGCTTACTAAGCACAAAACTTTCCCTGTTGTTTTTTTTACTAGAATCATCTGCAATCACCGCGGTTACACTGACATTTCACAATGGACCCAAGCTGATTTACTGCTGATGGCATTCCAGGACTTTCTGGGATGTGGATGGTGACCCTGTCACTGTGCACAGAGGGTCCAGCAAGCCGTCAATCTTGGCCTAGAAACTTAAGTGCCTGTATGTTTACTCAGCCTGATTGTTTTTTAGCATCACAACCATATCAGTAATTCAAGCCACAAGGCAAATGTATTCTATCCCTGTGATAATGGTGATTCTTTGGTTAAAATATGGATGAATCAGAGATGAAATAGAAAAATAATGTGACTCCAAATGGAAAAAGTCATTTTTGTTACAGGCTCTCAAGACCTTGAACCTAAAGACCCAGCTGTGTCTGAGCCCTGAGTTCGTCCTAAACTATTCGGATCCGCAGCCCCGCTGTGGAGCAGGGGCTGTCTCTGGTCTCGCTGCCCTCAGTCTGTATCCACCGTGAGCATCACCGCGGGCAGCATCCTCTCCCCTTTCCGGAGGTCTGAGTTCTCTGAAAACAACCTCTGCTTTCAAGCCTGGCAGTCTGACCCAGGCCCTGATCCCTTCTCGGTTGTTTTGTTTATTCATTTGTTTTTTCCAATTTCACTTCCTCCACCTGCAATACGACTCCCTAATCAAAAGCTGCTCCAACCTTGATAACCCAAGCAAACTCAGCTTTGACCTCTGCCCTGGAAAAACAGGACCACCTCTGCACCCAAACTCCTGCAGAACAATCCACACTCCCTTAAAGGTACAGCAGCATCACTCAGACCAAAGTCTGCTGTGTCCCTCTGGGCACGCTGGGTGGGGCTGCTAGCCGGCTCTCAGGAGGGCTAGCCCTTCTATCTGGTTAGTTCAAACAATAACAATCATGATATCACTTATTATTATTATCATTGTTAAGATTTTGGTTTTTACCATGTTGCAGGCACTGCTCCAAGCCATAAATACATTTATACACTTGCCACACCTGATGAGCAAACAGGCTTAAAGAGGGTATATAGCTTTCCCAAGATCATATAGCCGGTAAGCCGTGGGACCAGGATTCACACCCAGACCAGCTTCCTTTCCCCATGGACACACCTCTGGGGGCTGGCGTCTTAGCCTGATACTGTAACCGTTTAGATAACTAATAAAATCTTTCAAAACAGCATGTCTGCAGGGCAAAAATTATAAAATAGTTTCTTTGCAGTGGAAAAGTTGGGGACCAGCCATCTCTCCAGTGCCCCCCTTTGAGAACAAGGTGAATCCAGAACTGGGATCTAGCCCACCTGACTTGCATTCCAACACGTTCTTCTCATAGTCTAAGTGTACATGGTCAGAGCTTTTAGGAAGTGTGGCCAAGTATTACAATGGAAAGTTAAACAAGATTTTAACTAATGGAGCTGGTTTTTCCATCATTTCCTTTATTCTTTAGTCACATGATGCCACGTTTTGTACTGAGGTGACAATCAACCTCATTTATGTATTTTCAATTTATTAAGCCAACAACTAGAGTCATACTAACAGTGTTTACCTAATGAAATAGAGAAGGCTTTTTGGTTTTTTTCTTTCTCACAGAACAGATACTTCTCAGTCCTAATTTTTTTTTTTGCCAGCATCTTGGAAGACGACCAGTCTCAGGATCTATAAACAGTGCCTCCCTCCAGATAGAGCTTTTATGTTGATTAGACAGAGAAGACAGCCTGCTCTCTCACTGAGAAACAGCTTTTTGAAGACTTTTACATAACTTCCGCAGTGTATTAGAGAATAATGCCCAGGAAAAGGGGGAACATATTACTTATTGCTATACATACAGTTCTATTTTTTTTCTAGAGTAATATGGTGTTACAAATAAAATGGGAAAAGAAATAACAATACCACATTGCAGCTGAATTTCATCAGAAGGGAACTGGGCACTCGTCCATTGACTTTCAGCAGTTTGCACATGTGGCCTGTTTCCTGGGGCATCTCTGTAAAGCTCAGGCAGGCTCATCCGCTCTTCCAGTCCTGCCTCTGAGCAACCTATTCTGAGAAAAACTAGGGAAAAAAGCCGCATTTTGAAGTGCTTAAGAAGCCGTCCCACTTACACGAGCAAGTGTTCCCTAGTCAGGGTTCCCTGTGGCCATCTCCTTGCAGCAGCCCTGATGCTGTCCTGAATTTCTAGGTACAATTAACTGGAGGTGAGCTGTGACTGTGCTATTTTATATGGGGTTTTGCAAAATCTATTTATTTCATAACTGCATACCTAGTCTTAGCTTTCAGGTTGTCTTTCTTCAAGGGGGCCCTTCAGAGCCAGATAAACTGAGAGGCCAGCCAGGCAGCTTCTTGGAGTAACAATCTATAAAAGGAGACTAACATATCACTGAAATGAATCAGAGCTACAGCCCCTGTTAGCCTGAGTAAAACAGAATCGGTCTCACTGCTCTGGAAATAGATGACATTCTGGACTGGGAAAATAAACACACCACACACACATACAGGTGCACACACACACCTATCTCTGTTGAGTATGTTGTCAATGTATATGTGCTAAATAGTAATTAGTTGCCTTCAGCTAAAATTCTGAAATCAAATAATGTATAGCATAATGTTTACTGAAGTGAGTTACGATCCAAAATTTTAAACCTTTTAATATACCGCCTAAGATGCTGTCTGGTTCAGAAAAATCACAGAAGGAAAGGGAAGGGCAAATAAGAACTACAGAGAAATGGAAAATAAATTCAAACAAATGTATCATCAGTCACTGAAGTGAATTAAATGAGCAACTCTAACCCCATGCAATGTTCATTACTATAAACTAGTTTTTCCCACTCCCACTAACTCAAGGCTACATAATTATTTAAAGCATATGCATTCCTGTGTAATTGCATTCCTGGCTTGCTTAGGGTGCTCACATGAAAATCTTGAGCCAATGTCAGAAACCACCCATGCTTTTTTCACTACAAAAAAAGGGAAACAAATGGCCTGTGTCACTTTGAAAAGCAGTGTGGCAGTTTCCTAAAAGGTGGCACACATATCAACCATGTGATCCAGCCATTTCATTCCTAGATATTTACCCCAAAGAAAAATAAATGTATGTCGAAAGATTTATGCACAGATGTTCATAGCAATGTTATTTGTAATAGGCAAAAACGGAAACAGCCCAAACGTCCGTCAACGTTGAATGAATACAGAAATTGTGTTGAATCCATACAATGGAATACTACTCACAATAAAAAGGCACAAACTATTTAGACACCAACATGGATGAAACTCAGAACAGTTACGCTGAGTGAACGAAGCCAGACCAAAAAGAGCACATTCTGTACGAAAATGCAAAAGGACCTATAGTGACATAAAGCAGGTCAGTGGTGCCTGGGTGTGCGGTGGGCAGGAGGGATAGAAGGGAAGGACCATAAAGGGCATGAGAGAACTCGTGGGTGATTGATACGTTCACAGTCTTGATTAATGGTCTGACTTTTTGTTCTACGGCTAAAACAGTGATTCTCCAAATTCAGGAGGCATAAGAATACCTGAGATGCTCGTTTGAAATGCAGACTCCTGAGTTTCACACAGAGGTGTGCTAGAAACTGTTGATCAACTAGCCCTCCCGAAAAACAAAAAAAGAAAACAATGGGGCTTCCCTGGTGGCACAGTGGTTGAGAGTCCGCCTGCCGATGCAGGGGACACGGGTTCGTGCCCCGGTCCGGGAAGATCCCACATGCCGCTGAGCGGCTGGGCCCGTGACCCATGGCCGCTGAGCCTGCGAGTCCGGAGCCTGTGCTCCGCAACGGGAGAGGCCACAGCAGTGAGAGGCCCGTGTACCGCAAAAAAAAAAAAAAAAAAGAAAAGAAAACAATGTAGCATTCTATACATACCTAAATGTATTATATATCTTGCTGATAAAAAGGATGTGTAGTACATAATTGACAATTAATGATACAACAATGTTTTTTATTGTAAATTTCATCCAGCTAATTGATTCCCACAGAAATGCTTTTTTTTTTTTTTGCTGAACTCTTTTATCTATAGCCAACCTGTGGTCGCGATTGATGACTAAGTGTAGTTCTGACATGAATGTGGGTTGATATTTTCGTTTATATTAATGAGTAAAACAAAAGTGAAACATCAATTATTAGTGAGTGATGTAAGAGACTTCTTTGCTGAACTGTAATTGTTTTTTGAATACTGGAAGAATATTTTCTCATACTTTGTACTATTCAAAATGTAATGGCCATAGACGTGACACACTTTTAAGTTTAATCTGCATTATTAACATCTTCTCCATTACTCTCTTAAGTCTGGATAATCAACAAAACCATAAACTAAGCCTGGTTTGTATTTGCCAAGCCCCACGTGGCCGATTTCACGCCACCACTGAGCGTGAAGCTGGGAATTGACACCCAACAGCACACTGTGACACAGTATTTCCGCCAGCCACACACAACCGGCCTCGAGAGCATAGATCATAGTACAGTGTAGTAAAGCCCAAGAAGTGATGAGTTTTGAATATTTGTTACCTTTGTTTTTAATATACTGTATTTAACTGTAAGCATGTATAATTTGATTTTTAATGATTTTTAGTAATTGACTCATAAGATTCCTTAAAATTTAATAGTTGGCTCTCAAGAACCAGTATAAGTTGGCTCCAGCAAACCTCAAGGAATTAGGTTCTCTGGGGTCGGGGGTCAGGAATTTACATTTTTAATATCTCCCAAAATGATTCCAATGTAAGATACTGGTAGAGAATCTAATTGCAGGCTTTTTTTAATCTCTGTAACTGGAAAGTAGGTAACCTTCAGAGGCAACAAGTTTTATGGGAAAAGAATATAAGCTTAAGTATTAAGAACACTAAGGTTCTAACTCCGGTTCCGCCACTAATTACATGGTTTTGGACAAATCACTAACCCTCTTCGTTTCCTAGTCTAATAAGGAGGGAGTGGGACTAACAAAGAATTAATAGATGTAATTTTTAAAGGATTTACTTGCATACTGAAGTATTTATGGATTTAATGAAGTGGCATCTATGGTTTGCTTTAAAATGCTTCGGGAAACAAAGAAAAACGTTGGCCTGGGCGGTAGGTAAAGTAAGATTGGCACACTGTTTTGTCAATGAGAATATGGGAAGTTATTACAATATCCTCTCTACTTTTGAGTATGTTTGAAATTTTTCGTCATAAAAATTCCTTGGAAAGCCACCAATAACCTCCCAGGATCCCTTCTATCTTTAAAAATAATGTTTCACATCATCTTTGAGTTTCTAAACTCTTTAACGAGACAGGGATTAGGAATTAGCATCTACTATATATTTGATGCTTAGGAATTGAATCTCTTCTAAGTCTCAGAGCAAGTCAGTGGCTGGTCCACCTTCCAGGCTTCGAAGCCCCTATGGCTGTCTCAGTTACACCAAGAGCCGGGGTGCTGCCGTCCCATCGTCACATCTAACGGGAACATGGCGATGGTGGAATGGGTTTGCTGACTCAAATCTTCCAGGTCACGTTTCAATATGTTATTCAAAATATATCCCACTTCTAATTACATGCAAAATCGGGGGCAAATATTACTACAGGCAATCAAAAAGCCAGTCACAAAGAATCCTCTAAGCAGGTTCCGGGCTGTTGAGAAACTACCTGTACCACTTGCATTCCCACTGATCCTTCCAGAACGAACGGGTGGACTAACACAAGTCAACAAAGTATTTTCTTTGTTTCGGCCAGGATGGCATCTGATAAAGAATTTAGCAAATAGTAAACATTCAATAAATGTATTTGGTGGAATCTAGGTAACCTTAAATGTTTTTAGCTATTTCTGCTAAATGGTAGTAGGCAACATTTCGAACTTTTATATTTTAGATTAATTTAGTAACTTTTGATTCATCCAATTATTAATAAATTGTTATATCAATGATGCTACTGAAATTTTTCAGTTTGGGAATCTTTAAGCCCTTCTTGTATAAATTTCATACAATACAATTAACTCTAAAAGCATCAGTAAAAGACACATCATTAGATTAGAATAATACTTTAAAAAGCAAGACTCAATTATATTCTGTGTACAAGAACCGACTTTACTTTTTTCTTAATTAATGTTTATTGGAATATAGTTCCTTTACAATGTTGTTTTAGCTTCTACTGCACAGCAAAATGAATCAGTCATACATATACATGTATCCCTTCCCTTTTGGATTTCCCTTCCACTTAGGACACCGCAGTGCATTAAGTAGAGTTCCCTGTGCCATGCAGTATGTTCCTACCAGTTGTCTATTTTATACATAGTGTCAGTAGTGTATGTGTGTCAATCCCAATCTCCCAGTTCCTCCCACCCCATCCCTTTCCCCCTTGGTTTACATACATTTGAAGAACCAACTTTAAATATAAAGACAAAAGATAGGTTTAAAGTAAAAGGGTGGGAAAAAAATATACCATGTAAACTCTAACCAAAAGAAAGTTGGAGCAGCTATGTAGATATCAGACAAAGTAGGCTTCAGAACAAGGAATATTACCATGAATGTAGAGGATATTATACAGCGATAAAGGGGTCAACTCAGCAAGAAGACAACAATACTAAATGCGTGTGCGCTTAGCAACAGAGATCCAAAGTACATGAAGCAAAACTTGTAGAGCTGAAGGTGATATAGAAAAATCCACACTACTTGAGCTCACCACGAGGTCTGAGAGCTAAACCTCAGAGTCTCACATTTCTCTGGGTCTTCTGAGGGGACCATCAGGCGCACACCAGAGGATAAAACAAATTCTTCCTAAAGAAAGCATCCTGGATTTAGGCCCTCAGAATTCCAACTGATTAAAATCAAGCAAACCTGAACTCACAATGCAAGCTCACCAAACATGTCAGGAAGTAAGCCACCATGACCAAAAGTCGAGAAACAAGGAACAATAAACTTAGAACTCTAAGAACTTGAATACTGAAGTTACCAGTTACAGAATACAAAATAAGCATGAATGAAGAGGGGGGGAAATGCGTAAAAGAGTGATAAGGAAGCAACAAAACATAACATGAGCCAACAATTTTTTAAAAGAACCAAATCTTTAAAATATATTAATTGACACTCTCAATGTATGGGTTAAAAGGCAGATTAAGTGTAGTTGAGAGATAATTGGCAAACTTGGGGAGAGATTAGAATAACAGCACAGATTGCTGCAAAGAGAGACAGGAAAGTAAATAATGTGCCCTGCACGTGGTGGGGGGCGGGGGATGAATGACAGTGAATCTAATTCTAGACGTGGTTTGTCAAACTGAAGACCATGCAAGAGAAAAAGAAGATCTTGGAACTCTATGGTTGCCATACTGTTTATTGTCCAAACGGGGACACTTTTTTGGCATCAAAGAGGGCATTCTTCATCACTGTCCTAAGGCAGCAGTCTTAAACTGGGCTGTCTGGGCAAATGCAGAGGCAAGGTCATCCTGT
The DNA here is from genome assembly GCF_949752795.1 of Hyperoodon ampullatus. Taxonomy (NCBI): domain Eukaryota; kingdom Metazoa; phylum Chordata; class Mammalia; order Artiodactyla; family Ziphiidae; genus Hyperoodon; species Hyperoodon ampullatus. Next base: position 3,342,500 of record NC_136933.1, read on the forward strand.
TAAAGCAGCCAGTGAGACAAGATGACCTCCTCAGAATGACAATTAGACTGACAGCTGACTTCTCACCAGTAGCAACGGAAGCCAGGGAACTGCCAAGAAACACTTGAAAAATGCCGAGAGCAAGCTACTGTGGATCTCGAATTATGAACTCAGAAAGACTATGTTTCAAGAATCCAGTTGAAATAAAGACATTTTCAGATGGAAAATAAATTTTCAGTTTTTGTTTCCAGTGCATCTCCACTAAAAAAAACTCATAAAAGAACCTCAGAGGGGAAGAAAAACAAAAACAAAACCTGCTTCAGGAACAAAGTGTGAGATGTAAGGAGGAATGAATGAACAAAAAAATAATGAAACTGATAAGTGTGTGTGTGTGCACGCATATGTGTGTGCCTAAAGCAGATATTATCTGCATAAAATAATAATATCTAAATGGGTTTTTTAAAAAGATGAAATGCTGGACAATAACAGCATATAAATTGGGAAAGAGTGATCACCAGCATATGTTCTAAACCTCTTTCATGACCCTGGGAGAGAAAAAATGCTGATTAACATTAAATTAAATATGTATGTTAAAATACTAAGGGTAACCACTAAGATAAAAGAAATAAAGTATATGACTTCCAAACCAGTGGAAGAGGTAAAATGGGATAAGAAGAAAATTCAATTAAAAAACAGAAAGAACAATAACTAACAGGTCTGAGATTACCGAGTGTTGGCAAAGCTGTGGAATCATGAGAATGTTGACATGCTTTGGAAGAGTATTGGGCATCATCCTCAAGTGAGATATGTTTCCTCTACAAGCCAGCAGTTTTGCTCCAGTAAAAAAACTCACATACATGTGTATAGGAGCAAGGGAGTTTTTAACAACACTGCTCATAATGTTAAAGACTAGAAACAGGGGCTTCCCTGGTGGCGCCGTGGTTGAGAGTCCGCCTGCCAATGCAGGGGACGAGGGTTCGTGTCCCGGTCCGGGAGGATCCCACATGCCGCGGAGCGGCTGGGCCCGTGGGCCACGGCCGCTGAGCCTGCGCATCCGGAGCCTGTGCTCCACGATGGGAGGGGTCGCAGCAGTGAGGGGCCCGTGTACTGCAAAAAAAAAAAAAAACTAGAAACAACCATATATATATATATATATATATATATAGTACACATACATTATGTATATATTACATATATATGTACTTGCTAGGACTGTCATAAAAAGATATCAATGGGTGGCTTAAACAACAAAATTTATTGTCTTACAGTTTTGGAGGCTAGAAGTCAGAGATCATGTTTGGTTTCTCCCGAGGCCTCTTTCTTCTTGGCTCGTGGATGGCTACCTTCTTGCTGTGTCCTTACGTGGTCTCTCCTCGGTTCATGTATATCCCTAGCGTCTTTTTTTTTTTAATATTTATTTATTTTGGCTGCTCTGCCTTAGTTGTGGCATGTGGGATCTTCATTGCAGCATGTGGGGTCTTTAATTGCAGCACGCGGACTTCTTAGTTGTGGCACGCATGCGGGATCTAGTTCCCCAACCAGGGATCGAATCCAGGCCCCTGCACTGGGAGCATGGAGTCTTACCCACTGGACTTCCAGGGAATTCCCCCTAGTGTCTTTTTGTGTGTCTAAATTTCTTCTTCTTATAAGGATACCAGTCAAATTGGATTAGGGCCCATCCTAAGGGCCTCATTTTAATTAATCACCACTTTAAAGACCTGATCACCAAATCCAGTCACATTCTGAAGTACTGGGGATTAGGTCTTGAGCATATGAGTTTGGGGGAACACAATTCAGCCCATAGCAAACCCAAATGTATATCACTAGGAGAATAGGTAAATTTTGGAATAATTACTCAAGTATTATACAGCAGTACCATGGATGAATTACAAGGACATGTGAGAAAATGGATAATGTTGACTGTCAACAGCAACCCACAAAGGACGACCTCCATTACGATACCATCTTTACACAGGAAAAGGACAGCAAGATTAAAAAGTGTATAATTTAGGGATGCATGTCACTATTTTTAAAAGGCAAAGGAGTGATAAAAATTCAAGATGGTGAATTCTTGAACTCTTCTTGGGAACTTAGAAGGAGCCTACAGTATGGATGATGTTCTAACTCATAAGTTGGGTGGTGGGCTTGTGGGTAATCATTCAATGCATCATTACTTGTATCATCCTGTATATAATATTCATGTATAATGTAGCAAGCCAGTGCCGTGTATTGAGCAGCATCTCCAGCCTTTACCACTAGATGTCAGTAGCGCACCCCAACCGCCACCCCCAGTCAGGGCAATAAAATGGCTCCAGACACCAAAGGTCCCTTGGGCCAAAATCCCCCCTGGTTCAGAACCACTGTTCTAGAGCATTCCTGATGCAAAGGACAGATACACCACACTGGAAATAACTTTTTCATCCCATACTCCACTGTCCTATCTTGCCAAATAAATCCATTTTGTTCCTTAATATAAGATCTTACTTAACCACCAAAACAATGTTGACCCCAGTATCACATTGAAATACTAGGGATAACTGAATTTGATTTTTTTTTTTAATGTTTCACCTCACAAAAGAGCTGTGGATGTAAAGTGAAGAGAAGGCACCTGAATTTCTCTGTGTTGCCGTGGTAGCAAACTTTAAACTTTAGTTTTCTATAGCTGTGGACAAATCCATGCTCTGACTTAAACTTTCCCAATCATGTCACAGGACTGTACAATACTATGCAGAAACTTTTCTTTCTAGTTTTTCATAAAGCTCTTTACATATTTAAAATAAATCCATTTCTCAGATCATTTCTCAGAAATTAAATTATTTGCTCAAGGTTGTGAAAAGCTTTAGAGCTCTTGAATATATTTAGTAAATCACCTTAACAAAGGGTTGTACCAATTTGTACCATCACCTCTGGTTTGAAATAATACCATTGACTAGAGAATGCTACTAGAACAGTGAGACTTTTTCCATCCCCCTGGAGGCTTTTGGCTTTCTCAGATCTTTTGAATGGTTTCCAATTTCCAGAAACTTAATTCTAGAAACCTAATTTCTAGAAGGAAATTTCTTCAATGTGGTGAAGACAATACACAAAACCCCCAGATAACATCACACTCAATAATGAAAGACTGAAAGCTTGTCCCCCAATAAGGAATAAGACAAGTATGCCCACTTTTGCCACATCTGTTTAACATGGTGCTAGAAGGCCTCACCAGAGCAATTAGACAAGAAAAAGAAATAAAAGGCATCTAAATTGGAAGGAAGAAGTAAGATTATCTGTTGGCAAGTGACATGATCTTCTATGTAGAAAACTCTAAAGATTACACACACACACACACACACACACACACACACACACAAACCTGTTAGAACAAATAAGGGTATTCAACAAAGTTGTAGAATACAAAATCAACACACAAAAATCAGTTCACTTTCTATACACCAGCAATGAACAATCTGAAAAGGAAATTTTAAAAAGTTTCATTTACAATGCATCAAAAAGAATAAACACTTAGGAATATAAAACTAAGGAGGAAAAGATTTGTATACTGAAACTATAAAACATTCCTGAAAGAAATTAAAGAAACATAAATAAATAGAAAGACAGCCTGTGTCACTGGAATGGAAAGTTTACTATTTTTAAGACGACGATACTATCCAGTGATCTACAGATTCAGTGTAATCCCTACCAAACTCCCAATAATGTTTTTTGCAAAAATAGAAAAATCCAACTTAAAATCTGAATGGAATCTCAACAGACTCCAAATAGCCAAAACAATCTTTAAGAAGAGAACGAAGTTGGAAGTTCTCACACTTTCTGATTTTGAAACTTAACTATAAAACATCGGTAATCAAAACAGTGGGGTACTGGCATAAGGACAGACATATAAACCAACAGAATAGAACATAGAGTCCCCCCAGAAAAACTCTCACATGTACAGTCAATTGATTTTTGACAAGGGTGTGAAGACCATGCAATGAGGAAAGAATGGCTTTTTTCTTTTTATAAATTTATTTATTTTTTTATTTATTTTTGGCTGCGTTGGGTCTTTGTTGCTGCGTGCGGGCTTTCTCTAGTTGTGGCGAGCAGGGGCTACTCTTCGTTGCAGGGTGTGGGTTTCTCACTGCGGTGGCTTCTCTTGTTGTGGAGCATGGGCTCTAGGTGTGCGGGCTTCAGTAGTTGTGTCACACGGGCTCAGTAGTTGTGGCTCGCAGGCTCTAGAGAGCAGGCTCAGTAGTTGTGGTGCACGGGCTTAGTCGCTCCATGGCATGTGGGATCTTCCCGGACCAGGTCTCAAACCCATGTCCCCTGCATTGGCAGGATGATTCTTAACCACTGTGCCACCAGGGAAGTCCAAGAATGGCTTTTTAAACAAATGGTGCTGGGAAAATGGGATATCCTCATACCACACACAAAAGTTAAAACAAAAGTTAACCAAAAATTCAATCAAAAGACTAAACTTAAGAGATAAAACTATAAAACTTTTAGAAGAAAACATCAGAGAAAATCTTCCTGACTTTAAATCTGATGATAATTTTTTGCATATGACATCAAAAGCACAGGCAACAAAAGAAAAAATAAACTGGATTTCATCAAAATTTAAGAGTTTGTACATCGAAGGACACAACTGAGAGTAAAAAGACAACCCATATATTAGGAGAAAATATTTGCAAATCATATATCTGATAAGAGATTAATATCAAGAATATGTAAAGAACCTCTACAACTCAACAACAACAAACAAACAACTCAATTCACAAATGGGCAAAGGACTTGAATAGACATTTCTCCAAGGAAGATCTACAGTGGCCAATAAACACATGAAAAAGTGCTCAACATCATTAGTCATTAGGGAAATGCAAACCACAATGTCTTATCACTTCACACCTGATAGGAAGACTATTATTTTTTTAAAAAAGGAAAATAGCAAGTATTGGCCAGGATATGGAAAAATTGGAACCCTTGTGCACCGTGGTGGGAATTTCAAATGGTGAAGATGCAATGGAAAACATTTTAGCAGTTCCTCAAAAAGTTAAACATGGAATTATCATATGGTCTAGCAAATCCACTTCTAGGCATTTCCTAAAAGAATTGAAAGCAGAGACTCAAAGAGATACAGATACCTGTACACCCAGTGTTCATTGCAGCATTATTCATAATAGCCAAAGGCAGAAACATCTTTTGTGTAGATCAACAGATAAATGGATAAATGAAATTGTGGCCTACACATACAATGGTATGTTATTCAGCCAGAAAAGAATGAAATTATGATATATGTTACTGCATGGATGAACCTTGAAAACATTATGCTAAGTGAAATAAGTCAGACACCAAGGGGCAGATATTTTATGATTCCACTTATATGAGATTCATAGAATAAGAAAATTCAGAGACAGAAAATAAAACAGAAGTTACCAAGGACTAGTTGAAGGGGGAGGGAGGTACCCATTACTGGTTTTTTTTTTTTTTTTTTTTTTGCGGTATGCGGGCCTCTCACTGCTGTGGCCTCTCCCGTCGCAGAGCACAGGCTCCGGACGCGCAGGCTCAGCGGCCATGGCTCACGGGCCCAGCCGCTCCGTGGCATGTGGGATCTTCCCGGACCGGGGCATGAACCCGTGTCCCCTGCATCGGCAGGTGGACTCTCAACCGCTTCGCCACCAGGGAAACCCCCCATTACTGTTTAATGTTTGGGATGATGAATGAAAAAGTTCCACAAATGGATATGTTAATGGTTGCAGAACATCGTGAATATACTTAATGTCACTGAATTGAACATTTACAATGATTAAAATGGTAAATTGTATATTGTGTATATTTCCACAATAAAAAAAATAGAATGAACAGATAGTTTGAGATGTCAGCTGCCCAGTTAGGCAAAGTCGAAATAAAGGTGAAACATTAAAATCAAGTTTTTAATTGATAAACTAAAATTTGAAAATCTACTCACCAATAGTTCAGCTGACTATTGTTAGACCCTGGTCTTACATGATTTTGCTAGATATTCCATCACACCACATTCTTTGAAAAACTTTAGGTGGCAAAATTTAGACATGTACCAATTTTTTTTTTTTTTTTTGCGGTACGCGGGCCTCTCACCGTTGTGGCCTCTCTCGTTGCGGAGCACAGGCTCCGGACCCGGACGCGCAGGCTCAGCGGCCATGGCCCACGGGCCCAGGTGCTCCACGACATGTGGGATCTTCCCGAACCGGAGCACGAACCCGCATCCCCTGCATCGGCAGGCAGACTCTCAACCACTGCGCCACCAGGGAAGCCCGACATGTACCAATTTTTAAAAGAAAAAGATGTGGCTCTTAATTAGGCAACAAGAGGACCTAACTCTCATACTTAAAAAGAGGCATTTACGGGCTTCCCTGGTGGCGCAGTGGTTGAGAGTCCGCCTGCCGATGCAGGGGACACGGGTTCTTGCCCCGGTCCGGGAAGATCCCACATGCCGCGGAGCAGCTGGGCCCGTGAGCCATGGCCGCTGGGCCTGTGCGTCCGGAGCCTGTGCTCCACAATGGGAGAGGCCACAACAGTGAGAGGCCCGTGTACCGAAAAAAAAAAAAAAAAAGAGGCATTTACAAAAATAAGAGGAAAAAGAACATACACCTTTCTTTAATCATAGCACTTAAGTCAGGCGTATGAACAGACTCCAAGCCAGTCCTTAGTTTCTTCATCTGTAAAATGGGGTTAGCATTGCCTGCTCTGCACCACTGTCCCCCACCCTGTCCCCCACCCCATCACCAAAAGGTAATCACCTGGGCAGAACTCAGGCTCTAAAGTGAAACCAAGAAAATGGATAATCTTAAACATCAATCCGTGTTTAATATTCTTCTTCGAAGATATCGAGTACTTTTATTTTAAGGAGGCAAATTCCAGAGGGGGGGGATGTTCCCCACAGATGCACACATAAATTTTTCTGTCTCTTGTGTGAAAAGAAATCTAGTCTTATTGAAGAATAACACATATTTTTGTAACTCTTTTTAAAAATAACCTTGGGCTTCCCTGGTGGCGCAGTGGTTGAGAGTCCACCTGCCGATGCAGGGGACACGGGTTCATGCCCCGGTCCGGGAGGATCCCACATGCCGCGGAGCGGCTGGGCCCGTGAGCCATGGCCGCTGAGCCTGCGCGTCCGGAGCCTGTGCTCCGCAACGGGAGAGGCCACAACAGTGAGAGGCCTACGTACCACAAAAAAGTAATAATAATAATAAAATAAATAAAAATAACCTTAAATGACACACAAGTCAATAGAAGGAAACACCAGGAAGAGGTCCTCTTATACTTCAAAATTTAAAACATGGCAATGGAGGCTAAATCACTGGGGAAGACCAGGGTTATGTAGACCATGGTTTGGGGACACCTGGCACACAATTTGGGGTGATAATTGCATTTAGATCATCATCTCATAATATATACACCAAAATTAATTTCTTGAAAAACCAAATGACATTTCGAACATTGCCTTAGAATATATACCAAAATAAAAACCATAGCAAAAGCTAGTAGAAAAAAGAACTTAGTGTTTATTGAGCCTTTAAATGTAAAGGCCTTTTTATGCTGAAAAGAATTTTTTTTTTTAAAGCACAAAAGGAAAGACTCAGCAAATTTGACTGCAACAACAAGGTCTAAGTTAAAGGCTAACAAACAAAATGTATATGTAAACATATATTTCTAGCAAGTACAAATGACAAAGGGAAATATCTTTGCTTCATAAATTATGATTATCAAACTCTTTTCCCTCCCACCCACCACCTCAAAAGAAAAAAGCTTAATGCCAAAACCTTAGCGGAAGTTCTGAGAGGTACCTGCCAGCCAGTCCTAGAGGAGTGAAATGAAGCAGATGCGGTGAAGTGGAGGAGTATCTGGTTTTAGGTGCATTCTATATTGCTTTAAATTTACAATAAGTTTATATTATTCCTGCGATTTAAAAAGACATACAGTTTTGAGGATAAAATGCAACATCACAACAGATAATTCATAAAAAAGGAAATAATACTGTTAAACATGGGTAAATGATTAAATTCAGTCATAATCAAAGAGAAACTAATTAAATACAGTCTATCATTTTGCTTCTATCAAACTAGAAAAGAATAGGAAACATCCGGTATTGTCATATAATGATGATGGCCATATGAATAAGTACAACCTTTTGGTAAAGCAATTTGAAAACATATTCAACAGTTCTAAAACGAGTCCTTATCTTGAGCCAATAATTTCATTTCTGATAGATCCATTCTAAGAAATAATCTATTCTAAGAAATAACACATAAGGAACATTTTATGAAAAAATAGAAATAATAAGTGTTCAACAATATGGAAATGGTAAAATGAATTGTATATATGCATTCAATAAAATATTAGACAACCAGTAAAAGGACACTTTTAAAAGACTCTCTGATAGCATACTATAAAAGTGACATCAAAGAACATAGAGCACCACAGAAGAAATTTTTATGAAAAAACAGAATTCAAAACTGTTTATACTGTACAATTATAGCGACATACTTTTTGTGTGTGTGTGTGTGTTACGCGGGCCTCTCACTGTTGTGGCCTCTCCCGTTGCGGAGCACAGGCTCCGGACGTGCAGGCTCAGTGGCCATGGCTCATGGGCCCAGCCGTTCTGCGGCATGTGGGATCTTCCCAGACCGGGGCACGAACCTGTGTCCCCTGCATCGACAGGCGGACTCTCAACCACTGCGCCACCAGGGAAGCCCGCGACATACTTTTTAAAATGGCTATACACAGAAGGAAAGAAAGGATCAGAAATTAAAATTCCAAATGCTAGTCAAAAAGTGGTTGTGTTTTCCTGCATGTAAGCTGTGACCACAGGCTGGTGTGCAAGGAACATTCAATAAAGAGCAACTGGGGGTGAAAGTGGTGAGGCGGGAGGTGGTGGTGTGATGAACTGGGAGATTGGGATTGACATATACACACTAATATATATAAAATAAATAACTAATAAGAAAAAATAAAACATTCTGCACACACAAAAATATAATAAAGAGCAGCTGTTCTTATTGTTATTGTTCTTATCATTGTTAGTGGGACTAAGTGTTTTTTCTTAATTAATGAACATGTATTACTTTAAAATAAAAACTAAGCCTTTTGAAAAGCATTAAAAACTAATGTTATTGGTGGTGACTTCTGAGTAGTGGAATTGTAGGTAATTTATTCTTTTTTGCTTGTCTGTTTTGAATTTCAAAGTAGAAGCACATATTGTTTATACAGATTTTAAAGGGTTTTAAAGTTTTTTATTTTTAACACTTAACATGTGGTTTTTACTAATCTGAATATATTCCTGTCCTAAAATTCACCCTGAGCCAACTTACTGCATCATATTCACTTTGATATGTTGATATCAGTCAAGATAAGTATCCTAGAGGGACTTCCCTGGTGGTCCAGTGGTTGAGACTTGGTCTTCCAATGCAGGGGGTGTGGGTTCAATCCCTGGTTGGGGAATTAAGATCCCACATGCCTCTGGGCCAAAAAACCAAAACATAAAACAGAAGCAATATTGTAACAAATTCAATAAAGACGTTAAAAGTGGTCCATATTAAAAAAAAACAAAAAAACTTTAAAAAAAGAAAACACACACACACACACAAAAGATAAGTATCCTGGATATTGAGACTTACACTTTTTATCCTGTATACTTCCATAAAGTTTTACATTCTTAAACTGAACATGTGTAAATGTATTACCTGTGTAATTTCTAAAATAATTTAAAAGAAAACTTAATGATAAAACAAAAACTGGTTTGTTCTCAGACTATAATTAGGGCACATAAGACTCTTGTTAAGAAATTAATTCAGTAACTACTCAAGTAGTAATCTCAAACAGATACATAGCTTTTCAGATGGAGTTTACTTTATTTGGAAGGTAGTGCAGAGAAAGAGAGAAAAGCCAGTTACTTCTTTGGTTTGTTGTCTTGGTAACTAAGGCAGCTGTATGAACTGTTTTCTATTATTTTCCAATCCTGTCACAGAAAGAAAATTTTCAAATGGGAAAACAGATGTGTCAAGGGTATAATTAATCTCCCTGAAAATGGTCCATTAAAATAACATCAGTGGACATAAGGATAAAAATGAATCCAAACAAAAGAACTAGAAAAATATAAGCTTAAAGCCAGAGAGTGCTATACATTTGGTTCCCTTTACACAGCAATATGAAAGATTTTGTGACAGGCCAAAAATCTCTACAGCTGGAACCTAAGAAGGCCCAGGCAAGCTTGCTCAGAAACCAGTCAGAGTGGGAAAAAGTTTCCTGGGGCCAAAATCACTCATACAAAGGAATAAAACTCCCACTGGCGAAAGCGCCAAAGGAAAGAGCGTGACTTCATGGGACAAATCCTTCTAAATGGAGTCTGTTTTCAACAACTGTGTGTAAAATGAGAAACTAATTCTACTAGAAGTAACTCAGTTAAGAAAACAAACCTTTGGACAACTGTATGCAGCTAACATTCCAGGGCTGTATTGGTATAAGGACGCCTTGCAAAGCATGTACCTGTACATAACGCACTAAAACAGATCAATTACAATCAGCCACGTAGATTCCACCAGTGTCTGTGAAGTGGAAATTTACACAGAGATAGATTGGTCTTAGTTGGGTTTGATTTTTGGCTACTTTCAAGTCAGCTGAACTTGATGCAATTGGAAATGTTAACAACATTTTACTAGACTTTGAAAGTATAAAAATAAAAGATCAGGGATCTTATTTTCTACTTTTTTTTTCGTGCTCCACATTGCCCAGCACAGATGGATGATTTCTCTTTCAGTGAATCAATAAACCAGCTGAGAAAATGTCAGCAATCTCAGTTAGCAATGGAAAGGGAGAAATCCTCAGATTCAAGCGAACAGCAGATAAAATACATTGCACTATTATCTGGGTAGGCTAGCTTCAAAAAAAATTTTAAGTTAAAAAAAAAAAAACTCAGGTCATCCTAAGAACCATACGTTTTGAGTTACTCTCTACCCAGGAAGAAAAAACTTTGAGTTTAATCATAGGCTTCTGAAAGAATATTTAAAAATAAAGTCTCCGGAGGATTGCACTAGACTTATTGTGGTGACCATTTTGCAATATATACAAATATCAAATCATTATTATGTTGTACACCTGAAACTAATATAGTGTTGTAAGTCAATTATATCTCAACAAAAAATAATAAATTGATTTTAAAAATAAAGTTCCAGTTATTCTTCTTACTCCAAAAATAAAGTATGTCCATTGGCTTCCCCTCCTAAAGAAGAAAAGGAGGGAGAGGAGAACAAAAGAAAACTGATACAAGCAGAAGCAAAAAGAGAAAAGAAAACAAACATGGGTGGGGTCTCCCAGCAACAGCCACTGTGGACCCTCTTGACCTGGGCACGCCCAGATCCTTTTCTTCGTGTGTACAAATTTTCCCTGAAAACGTATTAATTCATAACTTTTTTCACTTAAAAATGTATTTTGTGTTTCCTCTTCTTTTCCTTTTTCCTGTTTGAACGCTTTGGGCCGTGAGTCGTTAGATCATCACGTGGGGCTGAGCAAGACGCACGGCTGTGGTTGGGTGCGAGGGCTCAGCGGGGTGTGGAGGTCTGATCCGGTGCGGAAGGCACGGGCCCGGGGAGTGACACTGGCAGCCCCGGAGGGGAGGTGTCAGAAGCCACGTGGCTGAGGGGGGCGTAGCGGGAGGGACGGCCTGATGCACAGAGGCCCCGGCAGGATGGAAAGGGCATCTGCGGGGGTGGGCAGCCGTGAGCGGAGAGCGTCTGCACACACGAGGGGGCTTCCGGCGATAAACCGGTGTACCGAGGACAAGGGGAACCAGGTTTCTCACTGTCAGGGAGGAGAGGTCCCGCCGTGGAAAGGAGAGAGGGCTGAAAGTGCGGATATCAGCGTGAAGTCCTGGTTTTTAAAATATATGTTTATTTAGGAATGTGTGCGTGAATGTATGGACTACCATGTGGTAGGCCCCACCTGTCTCCATTCCTGTATTTTTTGTCTTCCCCAGGCCAAGATCCAAGGGACCCTTTCTCCTCCTCTTCCCATCTTTACCGTTTCTATGTTCCTTCTTTCTTCTCGGTGCCTTAGCCGGGGTGAGGAGATACGGATGCTCTTCTTGCCTTTTATTACCTGCACGTTCCTACCTCTCCAAGGACCACCCTTTCCTCAACCGGGGACTTCTACCTTCCCTGCTGCCCCAATGACTGGTCGAGAGACCTACCGGCTTCCCTGCCTATGAGGCCCTGTGAGAGGGGCTTTGGGAGGGCCGTGATAAGGTGGTGGGGCTGCTTCTGCTCAGGGTTTCCATCCTTCCTCCTCTCCCTCTGTGACTATGGATGTGCTTATAAGATGGTTGCACCTGGGAACCCTGACAACTGCCTACGCAAGTTTGAAAAGCAAAGGTTTTGGTCTCCAGGGCCTTAACTTGTGGTTTCTCTGATCAGATGTGCCCAAACTCAGTAGGGAACCGAGGGACCCTCATTATCTCAGGAGCTTGGACCTGATACAGAGGGGCTAGAGGCTGACTCTTGGTAGAAACGGGAAGAGGCAATGGTGGACTTATTCCTCCTTTGGGATTTGGGGAGAGCCACGTTCTGGTAGGAGGAGGTAAGGGAGATGATTCACCTCTCTTATTTTCTAAGCAGACTCTGTAAGAAGCCTAGAGGAGGGAGAAGCCTGTTCTCACCAATGACTTGTGATTTCATGATTAAAAAAATTTCTTTTATTCTGCAAATCATATATTCTCTCCCAGTCCAATCCAGCATTGCATTTATTTTAAATTAAATATTAAAATTATATATCTATACTGAAAAAAAGTAAAAACAAAATTAAATTAAATTAAAGGCTTCTGCAAGTCAGAAAACACTATGATAGAGTCTGGGAGGTTCAAGGTGGCAGAGATGATATAATCTGGGGGACTTCCTGAATCCCAATGTAATAATAGAGAGAGAAACTAGATAGCAAAGTCCAAGTCATGGCCAACACTTACAACACATCTGGGTGAGAGGGTATTCCCACAAACCCCTGCCAACTAAAAATTGCCACACGCCATCTGCCTCTACAAGGACGAAGTCACTAGGCCCTGCAGTCGCTGACCTTCAACTCACCTTGAAACGAGTTCAGGGTGGAGATCAGGAATGAGGTACTCTGTGCTCTGGGAAAAACTGGCAGAACAGGCCTTCAGATAGAGATTTTCAGGAGACGATTTTATGAGCCCAATTTCTTGCATCTTCTCATATCTAGAAAAGCACTAAAATCATGAATGGTGACATCTCCTCGTGACCGGCAGCAACCCCCTGCCAAAATGTGTGCTTGATTGCATGGACCCTCTTCACCAAAATCACATATATACTGACCTCCCCCCACGTCTTTGGACAGTTCCTCAGAGCTGTCTGAGAGGCTGTCTCCCAGGCTATCGTCCTCACTGTCCCAAATAAAACTTAACTCACAACTCTCACATTGTACATATTTTTCAGCCGACAGTGCAGATACAGCAGAGAGGGACAAACCACCGACAGCCATAACACCTGCATGGTGTTGGCCTCTTTGCAGGAGGAAGAAGAGGGAAGCCGTGAGGCATCTAACAGATCTGAGAACAGCAACACCATCAAATAGCCAATAGATATTCACTGTAAACAACAGCACATCACCTTGAGAACAAAAGCTGAAACTGAAGGGATTTCCTGCAAGCCAATGCAGATGAGGGCAAGAATCCATATTTAGGTCTGAAAAGGCTGGAACCTTCCAGACCCTTTGCACTCTCAAAACTGACCAGCCAGTACTCCCTTCCAGAACTGGACTCCACGCTGAAAAGAAATGATTGGAAATGCAATCAAAATTGAGTAGTGGGCTTCCCTGGTGGCGCAGTGGTTGAGAGTCCGCCTGCCGATGCAGGGGACACGGGTTCGTGCCCCGGTCCGGGAGGATCCCACGTGCCGCGGAGCGGCTGGGCCCGTGAGCCATGGCGGCTGGGTCTGCGCGTCCGGAGCCTGTGCTCCGCGAGGGGAGAGACCACAGCAGTGAGAGGCCCGCATACCACAAAAAAAAAAAAAAAATTGAGTAGTGTTAGGACAACAGAGGCAAAGAAAAAACAAGGCACAAATAAAACTGTGGGGGAGAACTAAGCCAGGACATTTCAGAAGGCACATTGCCATATTTTTTCAAAACTACACAAAAACAACAGAAGAGGGAGCCCTGTGAAGGTAGAAAAGCTTGACTAAACCACCCCTCCACCAAAAAGTTGAGGAAAACTAATTTCACATGAAATGAGCAGCTGACAATGATCAAGGTTAAATCCCGTAAAAAATCCCAAATGAAAATAAGGAACAGGATAACATCAATGAAAGCACTCCAGAAAGACATGCCCACAAAACACACCAAGACTCTTACCTGGTATTTCATAATAAGCTAAAAATGTAAAAACTCTTTGGAAATCTAGGCAACTGAGCAGCTGACTAATGAGGGTAAAGAAATTAGATTATCATCACACTCTTTGAAAGCAACACTTTATGCTAGAAATAAATTTAAGATCCTCAATGAAAGAAAATGTAAACCAAGGATTTTAAACCCAGTAAACTTTTAAGTACAAAAAGTTAGAAAGACTATTATCAAAACATACAGAACTCAGGGAATAGTTTTCTCATGAGCATTTCCAGAAATATCTATTAGAAAAGAAGCTTCAAACAAATACTAGAGGGACATTGGCATAAGAATTGGTCATGAGCATTAAGTATATGGTTACTTTAAAACTAAGTCTAAATGAGGGTAAAAGACGAAGGTTTAGTGTTTAATAGTTTTATTCTCTAACAAGGTAAATAATATACAACCATTAAAAATACGGAAAGGGGGCAGAGGGAGTGGCTGGGCCCGTGAGCCATGGCCGCTGAGCCTGCATGTCCGGAGCCTGTGCTTCGCAACGGGAGAGGCCACAACAGTGAGAGGCCCGCGTACAGCAAAAAAAAAAAAAAAAAAAAAAAAAAAATCACAAGGCATACAGAGAAACAGGGAAGTATGGCACATCCAAAGGAAAAAATAAATAAAAACTATCCCTGAAGAAGACATGATATAAGAAGAGGGATTTATTTCAAAGTGAAAAAGAATTTTTTTTTTAATGATAAAATGGTCATAGTAATTTTCTAAAGTAACTCCTGGTTCTGGCCTTGATGGATTAGTTCCAATTGCATTTATATTCCCACTATAAACAACTAAAAAACTAAAAAGCAACTGTCTTCAAGCACTGGCAGTATACAGCACAGGGCTGTGATCTTGGAAGAAAGGAAGCCCACCATAGGTGAGCTCCAAAGCCACCCAGACTTCTTCTCTGGAGGCATTTTCCAAAAATAGTGCAGGAAAATGGAGGCCAAGAAGAGAACTGTCTCACTGGGCAAAAAGTAAACAAACAAACAAAAAAAAAAACAGAGATTGGAATTCAGAGCAGCTAAGGCAGGTGAAACTTGGGGAGCAGGTTATCAGAAAGGAAGGAGCTACAGAGAAAGAATCCTAAAGTCTACCTAAGGGTTTCCCTGGCGTCCTTTTACAAATCTAAAGCTGTCTGTGAAGATGAGGCTCTGAAAAGCCTAGCAGAGAAAAACTGCTGAGAGACCAAAAGCTAAGAGGAATTAGGGATTTCACAGTGCTGGGGAGACACTGACCCATCCAGAAAGGAGAGACACTGGTCAATGTCCTTGCCATTCAGTTGAGACACCAGAACGCCCATCTTGCAGAAGTAAAGATCACACCCTAGAACTGAGGGCAAAATACACCAACCTTTAAAAAGCCTAGAGCTAAGCCTTAATAAAAATCAAAGTGGTCCACATTAATTTAGGTATCTGCCAAAATAAAATTCAAAGTTCTTTTGAAGAAAATAAAACAATCCAGAGCCTCTAAAACAAATCATCAAGGGTCCAGTATGCAGTCAAAAATTACTAGAAATGCAAAGAAAAAAATGTAATCTAGAGTAAAAAGTAGAATCTGTCAATAGAAACAGACACACTAAGAGGGTGTGGAGAAAAGGGAACCCTTCTACATTGTTGGTGGGAATGTAAATTTGTACAAGCACTATGGAGAACAGTATGGAGACTCCTTAAAAAACTAAAAATAGAGCTAACATATGATCCAGCAATCCCACTCCTGGGGATATATCCAGAGAAAACCATAATTCAAAAGTATACATGCACCCCAGTGTTCACTGCAGCACTGTTTATAACAGCCAGGACATGGAAACCTAAATGTCCATCAACACAGGAATGGATAAAGAAGACATGGTACATATATATAATGGAATATTACTCAGCCATAAAAAGGAATGAAATTGTGCCATTTGCAGCAACATGGATGGACTTAGAAACTGTCATACTGAGTGAAGTAAGTCAGACAGAGAAGGACAAATATTGTATGATATAGCTTATATGTGGAATCTAAAAAATTGGTAAAAATGAACTTATTTACAAAATAGAAATAGAGTTACAGTTGTAGAAAACAATCTTATGGTTATCAGGAGGGAAAGGCAGGGAGGGATAATTTGGGAGATTGGGATTGACATATACACATTATTATATATAAAATAGATAACTAATAAAAACCTACTGTATAGCACAGGGAACTCTACTCAATACTCTGTAATGACCTGTACGGGAAAAGAGTCTAAAAGAGTGGATATACGTATATGTATAACTGAGTCACTGTGCTGTATAGCAGGAAGGAACACAACAGGGCTTCCCTGGTGGCGCAGTGGTTAAGAATCCGCCTGCCAAAGCAGGGTACTTGGGTTCGAGCCCTGGTCCAGGAAGATCCCACATGCTGCGGAGCAACTAATCCTGTGCGCCACAACAACTGAGCCTGTGCTCTAGAGCCCGTGAGCCACAAGTCCTTGAGCCCACATGCCACAACTACTGAAGCCCATGTGCCTAGAGCCTGTGCTCCACAATAGAAGCCACCGCAATGAGAAGCCTGCGCACCGCAACAAAGAGTAGCCCCCACTCGCCACAACTACAGAAAGCCCATGCACAGCAACGAAGACTCAATGCAGCCAAAAGTAAAATAAATTAAATAAATAAATAAATTTATATAAAAAAGAAAGGAACACAACCTTGTAAATCAACTATACTCCAATAAAAATAATAATAATTTAAAAAAAAGAAAAGAGACATAAAACACTATGCCTCAAACACACAAATAATAACATGTAAAAGAATCTAGAAAAAAGGATGGATATAATGGGGAAAGAGATAAGAAATTTTAGGAGAGTTATAAAAATTTACATATATAGTTTCCAAGTGGAAACTCTAACACTGAAAAAAAAGCATAAGAACTGGAATCAAATATTCACTGCATGGGATTAACTGGAGATTGAACACAATAGAAGAAAGGATTAGTAAATTTGAAGATAGCTCAAAATACATCATTAGGGGCTTCCCTGGTGGCGCAGTGGTTGAGAGTCCGCCTGCCGATGCAGGGGACACGGGTTCATGCCCCGGTCTAGGAAGATCCCACATGCCGCGGAGCGGCTGGGCCCGTGAGCCATGGCCGCTGAGCCTGCGCGTCCGGAGCCTGTGCTCCGCAACGGGAGAGGCCACAACAGTGAGAGGCCCGCGTACCGCAAAAAAAAAAAAAAAAAAAAAAAATCATTAAACTGAAACACAAAGAGTAAAATATTAGGAGAGAAACAAAAACAAAGCCTCAATGACCTGTGGGTCCAACACATGTGTGGTTAGGATCCCAGAAGGAGGGAAGCAGAAAATGAAGTAGGAATAAACTTTGAAGAAATTTTAATCAAAATCCCAAATCTGATCAAAAAAGAAACCCACAAGGGCTTCCCTGGTGGCGCAGTGGTTGGGAGTCTGCGTGCCAATGCAGGGGACACGGGTTCGAGCCCTGGTCCGGGAAGATCCCACATGCCGCGGAGCAACTAGCCCCGTGAGCCACAATTGCTGAGCCTGCGCGTCTGGAGCCTGTGCTCTGCAACGAGAGGCCGTGATGGTGAGAGGCCCGCGCACCGCGATGAGGAGTGGCCCCCACTTGCCGCAACTGGAGAAAGCCCTCACATAGAAACGAAGAGCCAACGCAGCCATAAATAAATAAATAAAATTTTAAAAAAAGAAACCCACAGACAGAAAAATCAGTGAACCCCAACCAAAAAAGAAAATCACACCTACACAGATCATAGTCAAAGATACAGATAAAATCTCAAAGGCAAGCAGATGCAGGGTCTTGAAGAGGTACAGGTTCATAGCAGCATTGCATCCATCAAAGGGTGAATTAATAAACAAAACTGGCACATATACACAATGCAATATTATTTAGCCTTAAAAAGCAAGGGAAATTATGACACATGATACAACATGGATAAAGCTTGAGGACATTAATCTAAGTGATATAAGCCAATCACAAAAAGATCAATACAGTATGATTCCACTTATGGGAGGTACCTAGATGCTCTAGGTACCTCGTAAAACTCATAAAAACAGAAAGCAGAAGTTTGGTTGCAGGGGCTGCAGGCATGGGATACAGAGAATTGTTTAATGGACACAGAATTTCAGTTTTGCAAGATGAGAAAGTTTTGGAGATTGGCTATATCATGTGAATATGCTTAACACGAATGAACTCCACACTTAAAAACTGTTAAAATGGCAAATCCTACATTATGCATATTTTACCACAATTTTAAATTGTTTGAAATTTTTTTAAAAGGAGCAAACATAAGATAAAAGATACAGTATGTGCAAACAGCAATAATAAAAATAAGGCTAAGTTCTCATTAGAACTAATGGAGGCCAGAAGACAAGAGTATCTTTTTTTTAATTTATTTTTTAAATTTAATTTATTTTATTGAAGTAGAGTTGATTTACAATGTTGTGTTAATTTCTGCTGTACAGCAAAGTGATTCGGTTATACATATATATACATTCTTTTTCATATTCTTTTCCATTATGGTCCATCACAGAACATTGACTATAGTTCCCTGTACTATACAATAGGACCTACGGGTATCTTAAAAGTGCCAAAACCAAATAAAGACTATCAACTATCAACCTAAAATTCTACACTGAGTGAAAACATCTTGCCAAAATGAAGGCAAAATAGAGAGATGTTTAGATTAATGGACGTTTAAATAACCAGTTGCCTGCAAACTCGCTCTGTAAGAAATGCTACAGAAAATTCTTCAGGCTGAAGGAAAATGGTACCATATAGAAATCAGACTCACAAGAAGGAACAAAGAGCACTGGAAATGCTGAAGATATTGGTAAAAATAAAAGGGTAATTTTTTGGTTTCTTGAATTCTTAAGAAGTTAAACATTTATAGAAAAAATAATAACAATGTATTGTGGCAGAGGTAATATATGTGACAATAACAGCACAAAGGGCAGGAGAAAGGGGAAATGGAGTTTTGCTGTTTTGCCTTCACATTCTTCGAGAAGCGGTGTAATAAACAAAGAAAACACGCCAGGGAACATTAGCAGCGTTACAAGTGGATTTGCACACAGCAGGAGCACAGGGGACCACAGCCAGGTCCTCGCAGTGACAGTGAGGGCCTGGTGCTGCTTGTTTCCCGTTCTGCGCCCTGGCCCCCTCTCTGCTCCAGAAGGTGACCCCTGGGGGCTGCATTAGCCCGGGGTTAGCATCACCCAACGGGAGGGAAGTACCGCAGGCGCTCAGAGGGCAGGAGAGGGCAGCGGGGCACTTCTTGTCCACTCTCTCTTCCTGTATCGGTGCAAGAGCTTGGCTGAGGCTGGCATTCTACAACAGCAGCCTCTTCCAGGATGCCCCTCAGCTCTCAGCCTCCAGGGCGAGGGGTAGTCCTGCTGTCGCTGGTTCCCGGTCCCTCCACATCCCCTATGGGTCTCTTAACCCTGTCCACACTGCTGTAAATTTGTTAAATCCTTCAGAAATCCACTTGAGTGTATCTTGTTTTTTCCTCTTGGGACCCTGACTAAGAGAGCAAATGGTATGAAGAGTAACCTCTCAGGCTCTCAAGATGGAAATCTGGGGTTCCCATACATGGCTCGGAGCCACTGGAAACCCATAGCACACCTTGGAACCAGGATTACTCAAAATAAGGTCTGCCATGGCATGGAATGGAGTAGAGAGGCGAAAAGACTTGGAAAATCATTTGGTTACTGTGGCAATAAGATGTAGATTGGAAAAAGATAAGCTGGGTGTCTTGAACTTTCAACTCAGGGTGTTGGTTGAAATCAGAAAACGTCTCTGATGGCCTCCAAGGAATCTGTTATCTCTTTGCTTCCAGGCTGTAACAGCTGCGGATGGAGTGCCTGTTCTGCATTATATCCAGGCATATAACGAGAGGAATATTCCAGAATGGCAGCGTATTTGCACGGCCTTAAAGTGTCTCCCTCAGTTTGCTTATTGTTGCAAAGAAAAGAAAATACTTACAGTTCAGACAACACCTTGAATGAGCAAAATGAGCATCACCAGTGAGGGGCAGGTGGACACTGTATGCCTCCAGGTGTGATGCCCGGACAAGGGTAGATCACACATGTAGTGGTCCACCTGGGAATGCACAGCTGAATCTAATCAGGAGGAGGAACCGATGAGCCCAGAATGAGGAACTTTCTATGTAAAAGAAAATGGAGAGGAGCTAGATTCTTCGAAAATGTCAACGTCATAAAAGGCAAAGAGAGGCTGTGGAAATATTCTAGGTTCAGGGAACACGAAGTGGAAAGTGAATGCAATACCTGATCCAATACTGGCTCCTTTACTACAAGGGGGGTTCTGTGAAAGACATTATTGGGTCAATTTGAAAACTGGAATGTAGATGGCAGAGTGGATGAAACTACTTTATTAAGGTTAAAGGTATTGAAGTCGATCACTGTCCTTGGCTATGTAAGAGAATATCCTTCTTCTTAGAAAACACACACTGAAATATTTAGGAATAAAGGGCCATGACAAATACAATTTACTCTCAAATTGTTCAGTAAAATATATATTATGCATGTATTTATTGAGAGAGAGAGAGAATCCTCTCTCTCATGCAAATGATAGAGCAAAGGAAATAAAATGTTAACAATAAGTAAACCTGAGTAAAGAGTATGCGTTAGCTTGCTGAGGTGGTCAAACAAAGTACTACAAACTGGGTGGCTTAAACCTCAGAAATTTACTGGCTCACAGTTCTGGAAGCTGGAAGTCCAAGATCAAGGTGTCAGCAGGGTTGGTTCCTTCTGAGGCTGTGACGGGGAAGTGTTCCAGGCCTCTCTCCTGGCTGCTGGTGGTTTGCTGCAAACCTTTCGTGTTCCTTGGCTTCTAGACACATCACCCTCATCTCTGCCTTCATGTTCACATGGCATTGTCCCTGTGTGTGTGTGTCTCTGTGTCCACATTTCCCCTTTGCATAAGGACACCAGTCATATTGGATTAAGGCCTAAGCTAATGACCTTAAGTTTAATCACCCCTGTAAAGACCCTATTTCCAAATCAGGTTACATTCTGTGGTATCAGGACTAAGACTTCAACTTATTTGTTTTGCGGGGGGGGTGGGGACACAATTCAACCCCTAACAAGTATATGGATAATTTTTATACTATTTTTATTCTTGTAACTTTTCTGTAAGTTTGAAATTATTTCCAAGTAAAACATTTTTTTTTTAAGGAAAAGAAATTCCTATATGGTCTACAGAGTGACTTACAAAACCAGGAAGAGAAAAAGTATATCCCAAAGGACCTGCAGGATTCTACCAACTCACACCCACAAGATGCTTGGAATTGAGCAAATAGGATAAATTATACAATGAGATAGGACCAAATTTATCAATACGGGTGCACTTACCAAGAATTCTAGGTTCAACATGTCCAGTAACAGTCTAGGAACTGCTTGTCAAATGGGCATGTTTTGCTCCATTAGGCCTTGTCAGGGGCTGCATACAGCATCCCTATCCATCACAGCCATTTTGAATTCTGTTGGATCCGTTATAATAATTGCAGATCCCTCTTTTGGGATCTGCAGCTATTATGGATAGTTGAACAGCTGTTAGGTGCCAAATGGCTCTAAGAGTATGCTTGTGAAGACTGGTTCATAGATGGCCTAGATTGAGATGCTGGAATTTGCCCAGCATACGTTAGAGGAAGGACTATAATGGCTCACTGAGATGGGAATGTTGGAGTTAATTCATTATGTGCAGCCTGCTCAGCCGACCCCTATCATACAACCCAGGAGGCCCAGAAATGCTTTAGTGAAGGGAGCACCAGAATCCATAAAAGTCGCAGTGCTAACTGTCCTCTGTACACCAGAGATGCTGGTGGGAGATAACTGCAGTAGAATTGGGTGCCCTAATTTCAATGGGAATAATGGGATCCCTGTGTGGTAGCAGTGTGGTGGCAGCACTTGACCATCAAGGACAAAGTAGGCACAATTAGCATAATAAAACACGGGGACAGAGTGGCCATCAGAGCATTTTGGCTCTCAAGGTCTGTGGCAGTGGCTAATTCATAAAGTTCCCAGGAATAAAATAGATGGACAGCCTCCACCAAAGTACGGCTTGATCTGTAAAATCAGAGAAAATCTAAGCCAGGTAAGCAGGAATCTGAGTTGAATGACTATACAGAAAGTACCCAATTCCCATCAGTTCATAGATCCAGAGTCCTAACTGAAAGAGTGCGAGGTGGAGTCGTTGAGAGCCCAGACTGATACTAAGACCAGGAATCTCTTACAGCATCAATCTGCACATGCATGTGCTATTCTCCAGCAGGACTCAGCCTCCTCAATGTTCATTGACTATACAGTTATTGCCCCTATTTCAAGCCAGTCACAACATCCAGAAAGATGCACCACAGGGTGCATCCAGGGCTGTTCATCTGAAGAGTGGATACAGGTGGGATAAGAAGCAAAGACGCTGAGCATGCTGAGTGTCCAAGCAAGTCTATAGCATGAGGAAGCAGATAAACTAGGAGGAAAAGGTAGGTCTGTCAAGCCAACATCAGGGAGGAAGAAAGGAGGAAATTGCTGAAAAGAACCAAGGAGAGAGTTGAGGGCAGGAAAGTTAAGAGATTGTGTTTATGAGTTTTGAGACTTTGAAGTGGAAGGTAAAAAGCAATATAGAGTTTAATACGAATCACTGAACTGAGGTCCAGGAGCTTGAGGCTGGATGCTGGATGCTGGGCATCGTATGTGACTTAGAAGTTGTCAGGGAGAACGGGAGCCAGGTGCCCAGACGCTCAGTGAGGCTTCGAGATCAGGACAAGGAGGCCCAAAAGACGTAAACCCACACGGTGTGGTACCTCTCTTCTGTACTTTGAGATGCCAGCATGATACCCCAGGACAAATATTTATCTGGAGAACTTTCAAAATTAAGAGGTTGGCTAGAAAAAACAGCCACAAGTCTTATCTTGTATTCTGGCAAAAACTCAATTGATTGGCATCTAAATTATAACCACAGCTCCCTTATTTAGCCCTAGCTTTAAAATTTTAATTTTCGGTTGTTACCTAATACAGCACTAGAGAACTAAAGACTCAGGAACAGGTACACAGTTTTGTCTTGGTTTCTGTTTTGTAATCCCATAACCAAAACAGAAAGTTTAAAGATTAAAGTCTAATCAGTCATTTTTGCCAATTTACACGTTATACAATTTATACATTAAAATCAATGAAATAATGAAAAAAATATTTAAGCTAGCAATGTGTTTATCTACACTTTGTAAAATAAAAATTATCCTGATTTTTATATGTATATATATATATATATATATATATATATATATATATATATATATATATCCTTTTTCTTTTTTCTTTTTTTTTTTTGGCCGCACTTGCAGGATCTTAGTTCTCCGACCAGGGATTTAACCCAGGGCCGTGGCAGTGAAAGCGCCGAGTCCTAACTACTGGACCACAGGGAAGTCCCCTGATCTGTTTAAATTCAATTTTCTACCTTCCTTTCTACAAAGCCGAAAGAATTCTATCACTGAGCAATCCATCCCAGCCTACAAAGTGATCGCATAATCACGCTGTTCCTGTGCATAATCAGAGGACATTAACTAGCGTTAGGAACCATAATGCTTCCCAAAGCGCTAATACAATTAATGTATCAGAGTGACTGAGGGTAAAGCAATGACTCTTACCTAAAGATATCATTGAGGATACTAATGAAACAAAATCGAGTTTATTAAATCAAGGTTTTAAAATAAGGGGGGAGATACTAAAGTTATCATTTTTAGACTGGTATTATGAGCGAAATAGCAAAAGAGCCTGGACACTGATGGATTTGGTAGCGTTGGCCCTTCACATGGTGTTCCTTAAAGCCTGATCTTCTTGGTACTTTCCTCTAAAACTAACATACTAATTCACCACTAACTTTACGATTGTTTTTATTTTATTATTTTTTCAGCCTCACCACACCACATGCAGGATCTTACTTCCCCGACCAGGGAGCGAACCCGTACCCCCTGCAGTGGGGTCACAGTCTTCACCACTGGACCCCCAGGGAAGTTCCACGGTTGTTTATTTTTAAATTATTATAATTACAAAGTACATATTATACTTTACGTATAACCACAGTGTTGACTGAAGAAAAATGCACAACCTAAAAGTTGCTACTTATGTTTTATTTGGGGATCTTACTGAGGACCATCGCCTGGGAGACAGCCTCTCAGATAGCTCTGCAGGACTGTTCCAAAGAGGTAAGGGGGAGTGAGGATATATAGGAGTTTCTGCTGATAAACACACATGAGAAGATGCAAGAGTCTGGGCTCATTAAAGTTACTCCTTAGGTATGCATCTTTATGTAGGGCCACTATCCTGTTTTTCTCCATTCTGAATTCCGCTCATGGGGCACTAATGGGGGGCGGGGGGTGGAGGGGGACCAGGCTACAGTGGCTGATAGATTGCGCTTGCGGGCAGGCAACAGTCATTATTTACTGGGATGGCAGGCAACATTCTTTGCCCTCGATAGTAAGTATATATTCATATTTATTGACCATATTTATAATGTTTTCATGTATGAAGTATATAGTTATTTTTTTCCCCAAAAAATCAGTTTTGTATCCCTAACCTCGGTTTTAAGTCCAAGATACCAGTGGTACTAGAACTTGCTAAAAGTTTTGTATATAGACCTTGGACTGGAGACTCCAACGAACTGTTGGGAACACACATTTTGGCACATGCCTCCTATTAGGCAAATCAATGCTGCTTCCTCCGGTTCCTAAGTGTGGCCTCCCTTCACGAGATCAGGTAGACTGTTTTGTTTTCATTTGGTGAAAATGACACTGATTCTGGTTGAAAGAAAATTAAAACAGCTATTTTCTGTAGGTCACAGGTCCCTAACACTGTAAACTCGGGTTGGAACAGGATAAACGGCTCGGTAGCTCCCGGCATGCAGCCAAGCACCTGCAAAGTACTAAGACTGCAACTGGCTCAATAAATGCTTTTCGGAGAAACCAGGGAATAAAGGCGCAACGACCATGAGACGTGACCGTGCTGAGGACCCAAAGCACCGGTCCAAACGCTGGCTTTACCGCCTGACCCAAACCAGCACGAGCCTTTCTGTACATCCGACCCGGAGGGTCCCGAGGGGCTCTTCCCGCCGCCTCCGCGCCGCCCCTCGGCGCTCCCCCGTCCAGCGTCTTCCCCGCCTGGCCCCCGGCCGCCCAGCCAAGACTGACCACCCGGCTCCCCGGCGCCGCCAGGACCGGGCTCCGCGCATGCTCCCTGGCTGCACTGGGGTCGCGCCCGAGCAGGGTGAGAATCCGCTCCTCCGCGTCTTGGAGGCGACCTAGAAGAGCCGGGATGAACGCACTAGGTCCCCAGAGGAGGAAACCACCGGGCAGAGGCGCAGAGTGGCCGGGACGAAGCTGCTCGCAAACCCCGGAAGCCCTCCCGGATCCACCCTGCGGCGGCCGCGCGACCCCGGACCTGCGCAGTAGCGTCCGCGGCGGCGGCGGCGGCGGCGGCGGCGGCGGCGGCGGCGGCGGCGGCGGCGGCGGCGGCGGCGGCGGCGGCGGCGGCGGCGGCGGCGGCGGCGGCGGCGGCGGCGGCGGCGGCGGCGGCGGCGGCGGCGGCGGCGGCGGCAGCACGGTCCGCAGCGGCAAGGTCCGCGGCGTTCCCTAGCTGGAAGGTCCGCGGCGTTCCCTAGCTGGAAGGTCCGGCAGCCTCAGGCCGCGCGAGGCCTCCCGCGTCATGTCGGCCCAGGGCGACTGCGAGTTCCTCGTGCAGCGAGCCCGCGAGCTGGTGCAGCAGGACCTGTGGGCCGCCAAGGCTTGGCTGATTACGGCCCGCAGCCTCTACCCCGCCGACTTCAACATCCAGGTGAGGCCGGGCGGGGGCGCAGGTGGAGCGCTCCTCCCCGCTTCCCTGAGCCCCCGCTCCGGGTCGGGGCAACGGGAGCGTTTCCCTCTTGGCGGCCGGGACAGCGCCTGGCGCCGCCTGGGAAGGCCGCCCGCCAGCTTGTGGGTCCGGACGGCCGCCGCGCGGGCGCGGGTAGTGTCGGGGGCAGGGGCGGGGTGGGGGTGTTCTAGGTCCCCGCGGGAGGGAGCTGGGGTGCAGTGTAGTGAACACAGGCGCCAGCTCCGGGCTGCGGCTCTGTGAGGGGACCAATACCGCGCATCTGCGGGCCCCGCGGTAGATAAAGGCATCCGAGTGACGCGAACGGCAGAGACCTGCACCGCGTTGTCGTCGGGGGTAGTCAGGAACCCTGCTGGCCGCCGGAGACGTGCCTGCGCTAAGTCGGGGCCCTGGGGCCGTGCGGCGCGAGCCCTGAGGCTCCGTCAGCACGTGATGCCCGACCCTGGGACCTCCGGGGCGGTGGGGTGAGCCGGGCCGGCCGGGCGGAGGGCCTGACGCGGCCCCGGCCCGTGTTGCAGTATGAGATGTACACCATCGAGCGGAACGCGGAGCGGACGGCCACCGCCGGGAGGCTGCTCTACGACATGTGAGTGGGGACGCCGCCCCGCACCTCTCGGGAGGTTTCCGTTCTGTCTGTGGCAGAGGGAGTTGGGGGAAGGTCCTCAAGTTCATCTGCGTGTCCGGCACCTAAAGCTTAACTTGGTCGTGGGTCTAGGCCTTCCGATAACTGCGGGGAAGTCTTCTTAGTTTTTATTCTTGTTACAGCTCTTCCATTCAATCATTTATTTTACTTTGGGAATAACGTAACACAGGCTCCTCGCAGAAGTTGCGACGGTACGGAAGTGTAGAGAATAATCAGTGGAAGTCCCTCCCAACCTCCGCCCGAATTCAGGGGTGTGTGTGTCTGTGTGCATGTACGCCCAGGACACCTCACTAGGTTCTGGGGGAGGAGATGCAGCGCTGAGCGCCTACTGCTCACCCACTGTGATGGGGCTCTTTCCAGGCCAGCATGTAGGGATCTACTTGGTTCTTTCTCCTGCCTGCATAGCGTTTCAGCCCTCTTTTCTCGGCGGACATTTAGGTAGTTTCCAGTTGTTTGAAATTATATTCAGAGTGTCAGAAAGCAGATTTGTACTCACATTTGGGTGTTTTTCTGTAGAGTAGATTCTTAGATGTAGGTTTTCCTAGTCGAAGGGTATGCGCATTTTAAATCGCGATGCACTGTCAGATTACTCTCCAAAAAGTACTGTTCAGTTTACATCTCCACTGACCCTGTGTGAGTGCCTCTTTTCCACACCTTCGCCAGCATTGGATATTATCAGTCTTTCTCTCAGCTGTCAATTTTTGCCGGTGCTGTAGGAGAAGGCAGTGTCTTGCTATTTTTAAAGATTTGTGTTTGTTGTATTACTAATAAGACTGAGTATCTTTTCAAATATTTGCCTGTTTGTATTTTTTCTGTGATTTACCTTTGCCCATTTTTTTGTTTGGGGAGGTTTTTTTTTTTTTTTTTCTTGTTTGCCGCTTAGTAGTGTTTTGCATATTATGGTCACTTGTCTTTTCACTTATTAAAAAAACTAAAGACTTTTGTGAGTACCCTCATTTTTCTTAGTTTATGTTTTTATATCTTTATTTCAGTTTGGTTTGGTACATCTCTGTATTCACTTGGAATATAGTAAAATGTGTTTTTCTTTGATGCTAGCGTTTTACTTTCTTTTCTGGATACTATTTAGAATCTGACATTTTAATTTAATGCATTCATTTTAAAAATAGGTTTGTGAATTTCCCAGATCAGCCCGTGGTGTGGAGAGAAATCAGCATTATTACATCAGCATTAAGAAACGATTCACAGGATAAACAAACCCAATTTTTAAGAAGTAAGAATGAAGTGATAACTTAATGGTGTATAAGTTACTACTTCTGTAAGTCAGAAAGAGAAATACAAATACCGTATGCTAACGCATGTATATGCAATCTAAAAAAATCGTTCTGATGAACCTAGTGGCAGGACAGGAATAAAGACACAGGCGTAGAGAACAGACTTGAGGACACAGGGGAAAAGGGGAAGATGAACAAAGTGAGAGAGTAGCACTGACATATATGCACTACCAAATGTAAAATAGCTAGTGGGAAGCTGCTACACAGCACAGGGAGATCAGCTTTGTGACCACCTAGAGGGGTGGGATAGGGAGGGTGGGAGGGAGAAGCAAGAGGGAGGGGATATGGGGATATATGTATACATACAGCTGATTCACTTTGTCGTACAGCAGAAACTAACACAACATTGTAAAGCAGTTATACTCCAATAAAGATGTAAAAAATACAATTACCAACATCGATAAATAGCTAAGGTATTAAAGCTATCATTAAGAAATCAGAGATAAGATATAATAATGTGTTTTATGCTACATACTCTAGCAATATACATAATTTATAAAATTAGAAGCAAAAACGTAAAAGAAGATAATTCATCTAATTTTTATAAAATGTATGAGATTAAAAGTAATTGTATTTTGGAAGTTTTGCCTACTTGGGTAAAAATACTAGCAATTATTTCACCATAGTAAAAGTGACTCACAACTGTGAACCCAATAAGATGCAGTTTTATTGAGCTGTTAATTTTAAAAATAATAATTTTCTGAAAAACAGAAATATCTAGAAAGTGATCATTCTTTTTACTGTTATTAGAACACAGTGATGATGCTATCTCATATAATACAGTTGTAGATATACCAAAATATTTCCAAGTAGAATTATATTATAATAAAAAACATATAATTCTTTTTAAAAAATTACTACTTCTGGAATACCAAGTTCTGTGTAGTAATTTCACAAAAGTCACATCTGTGGTGTTGGTACCCATATGCATGTTTTGTTCTTGGCAACTGAAGCCTGTACAAATGATGTCACTTGATCCCTTGAGCATGTGCTTAGAACCCTTTAAACTTCCTTATAGGATGTGGATTTATCAGTTAGCCTGGGAAACTGAATATATTTTAACAAGTTGTACAGTAATCATAAAATATCTTTAGATTAGACAGATCTCCACAGAACAGGAGAGAAACTTTTAGTAATTTATGACCTTTCTCATTAACCTTCACTCTGTGTTGGTTGCTATAGCCAATTTCAGATTTTGGATAAAAAAGAAAGTAGATTGTTTAGGTCATTTCAACTTAAGTGAGTAGTTTTTATCTCAGTCAGCAGCAAGCACTGCTGTGACCCTTCCCAGACATCATTCTTCTCTTCTAGATCCAGTAAGGCCTCCAAAGGTTTTATCATCATTCAGCAAATATCTTATGCCCAATAATATCTGACCCCAAAGCCTTCCAGGTTGTAGGTGAACTCCAACAATAGTGATTCTTCACTTAGTATATACCATTCTGTACATGCTGATGCCTTATTTCCACTTTTGCTTCCATATTTTCTTTCTGAAAGAAACTTTAAAAAGTGAAATGTGTTATATACAGGTTTATTTGAAACTCTTCCTGGTCGGGTCCAGTGTGAAATGTTACTAAAGGTTACGGAGCAATGCTTCAACACTTTGGAACGATCAGAAATGTTGCTTCTACTTTTGAGACGATTCCCTGAAACGGTGGTACAGCATGGGGTAAGATTTGATCCTTTCCTTTTTCATAAAAGAGAATAAAATTGATCAGTGGACTCACGAGTATGTTTAAGAGCTACAGTGTGTATTATTCTAAAGTAGATTATTCTAATTCTGAGGAGTACCAGATAAGATTGAACTCAAATCAAGGAATCTTTGTCAGTAAAGCTAAAAGGATGTCACTGTTACCAAACTCTATGAATATCCAGTAGAAGTTGTGTTACCAGTGTGAGGAAACAGTCACCAAGCCTTGACAGTGCTACTTATCTTCAATTGGTAAAGTACAGTAAAGTTTTAAAAAATAATCTGTTTCATTGTGTTGAACAATATGTTTGAATTTAAAGGAGAGCCATAGTTTGTATTCTTACCGTTTTTCACATGCTTTTGCCATGTGGTCACTGTTTTCCCTCTACTCTGCCCTTTCCTCATATCTCTAATTATTATTGAGTGCTACTGGTAGGCATTGGTCGGTGTTCAGTAGATCCTTCTATACTCCTTAGATCCGTTGAGGTAGATAGCATCCTACTTTACATATATGTTAGTCACTTTCCGTAGCCAGTAACGGAGAGGTGGGATTCAGATCTTTAACTTTCTTAATTCAACCTCTTTGGCTTATTCTTTCTGGCTCCACTTTTCTGGCTGCTGGCCTCAGTTAACCTTCTCTGTATGTCAGTATGTTAGTGTCAAGGACCGACGTAACAAAATACCAGAAACTCGGTGCCTTAAAACAACAGAAGTTTATTCTCTCACAATTCTGGAAGCTCGAAGCCCAAAAGCAAGGTATGGGCAGGGCCGTGCTTCCCGTGAAGGCTCTGGGGAGGACTCCTGCTCACCTCATCCTGGCTTCTGGGGCACCAGTGATCCTTGTCATTCTTTGGCTTGCAGCTTCATCACTCAGTTTCTGCCTTTGTTGTCACATGGCCTTCTTTGTGGTCTGTGTCCCTGTGTCTTTACATGACCTTCTTATAAAGATACCAGTCATTGGATTTAGGACCCACCCTGATCCAGTAAGACTTCTACGAAGACCTTTTTTTTTTTTTGGCTGCATTGGGTCTTTGTTGCTGCATGTGGGCTTTCTCTTGTTGCGGTGAGTGGGGGCTACTCTTCGTTGCAGCGCGCGGGCTTCTCACTGCGGTGGCTTCTGTTGTCGCGGAGCACAGGCTCTAGGCATGCGGGCTTCAGTAGTTGTAGCACGTGGGCTCTGTAGTTGTGGCTCGCGGGCTCTAGAGCGCAGGCTCAGTAGTTGTGGCACACGGGCTTAGTTGCTTGGCGGCATGTGGGATCTTCCCAGCCCAGGGCTCGCACCCGTGTCCCCTGAATTGGCAGGCGGATTCTTAACCACTGCACCACCAGGGAAGTCCCACGAAGACCTTTTTTATAAGATAAAAAATATATGAGGTCCCATTCTGAGGTTCTGAGTGGACGTGAATTTTGGGGGGATGCTGTTCAGCCTGGGGTCCTCCCTGGTCATTACTCTGACTTGTAACTTTCTGTCTCATGTAATTGTTTACATGGTTCCCCTCTTCCCCCACCCCATGCATCCCCAAGTGGTTGCAAGGAAGATGATGCAGGTGTTGGTGGATTTGGAGAAGCCAGCTTTCTACTAGGCTAGGGCATCAGTAATGGGAAGGTGGCCTTCTCAAACAGTTGTGTCCGACCTAGTCCAGGCTGTATGAGTGACTACTCCCGGCAACTCTTGAAAATGTTAAGTTTTGTCTACATAATACGTCTTGACGCCTTGATGTAGAGAATAGAGTTAGTTTCTACATTTCTTAGGAAAATCTCCACGTCTCTATTATCAGACTAGCTCCAGTGCTTCCGTTAAGTTTCTTAGACATTTTAGTTTTACTAGTTCAGGGGAGAATAACCAAGACAGAGTGGTCTGTGGTCAGGTGAATGTGGGGTTCCCTTCTGGGTGGTGTTGCTGATGCATTCTTTTGTTTTCTAGTCTTTAAAATGATAATATTTGTTTCTTGGGTAAGTTTGAATATACAAACTATGTGGTAAATCAAATATGGTGTTTATTCATGTAATTCTGACATCTGAAACTTAACACAAATGATTAATTCTATTTTGAAACAGGTTGGCCTTGGGGAGGCACTGTTGGAGGCTGAAACTATTGAAGAGCAAGAATCTCCTGTTAACTGCTTTAGAAAATTATTTGGTGAGAAAAATTACATTTTGTATTCATTCCTTATGCTAAGTAGAATATGCTGGGGGTAAGTGTCATTTCAGAAATAAGGTCATTTGTGGAAAGCAGAGGAACTCTTCGTATCATGGGATTTAAATCCGTGTTTGTTTTTTCAGTTCGGAAAGCATTTTAAACAACTCCTAAATTTTTATTATGTAATAGTTGATACCTCTGAAAGAATATGTGTAACCATGTATTTGAGTATGAAGCATACTAATAAACAAACACCTGAATTTCCACCCAAACATCACTCATAATGTGGAATCTGCCTGTGTGTTTCCTTGCTGACTCCATCCACAGGTGTCCCTCTGCACTGCAGTTTTTAAATAAATGTGCCATAAGGGGTTTCTTTTTTGCCTATCTATTTTAGGCACTACATTAAGTGAACTCTGAAATAAATTTTTTTTTTGCCAGAACCCTAGAGTAGACAAACAGCTTAATTGGTTTTTCCTCATTTTCCCTCTTCAACAGTGTGTGATGTCCTTCCTCTAATAATTAACAACCATGATGTTCGGTTGCCTGCCAATTTGTTGTATAAGTACTTGAACAAAGCAGCTGAATTTTATATCAATTATGTCACTAGGTCTACTCAAATAGAGAGTCAGCATCAAGGTAAGTGGGAATAACCTGCCGTTTATTTTATTGTATTTTTTATTTTGTAAAATTTCAAGCTCAGAAATCCCTCAACATTCTGATTATTCTCCTCTGGATACATACCAGTTTGATAGTCTTGCTAAAAGATGGTTCCTAGAAGAAAACACTACAGTTAAGAGATGAGACTTCTCTGGACCCAGTTGTACCCCTCGATTGAAGCAGTGAACCTACTGAACTGTAAGGTTAGCTTCACACGTTAACCACAGCTCAAAGGTCCCTTCCTACTCTACCAGGGACCAGTGGTGGGTCTTTGAATAAAACACACAACATGTTGAGGTTCTGTGTTCTTGCCTCTGGCATGGGGAGTTAGACGTCTTTTCTCTATAAAGTACCGCATAAATAGTAAGTAGTGATGGTAATTGTAAACTACTTTTTTTTCACATCTCAGGTGCCCAAGAAACGTCTGATTTAATGTCACCGAGCAAACGTAGCTCTCAGAAGTACATAATAGAGGGGCTGACTGAAAAATCATCCCAGATCGTGGACCCTTGGGAGAGGTTGTTTAAGATTTTGAATGTTGTTGGAATGAGATGTGACTGGCAGATGGATAAAGGAAGAAGGTACGAAACTGTTCATTTCTAAGATTGCGTAACAAATCTTTTGATCGCATACTCTCTATAAAACAAAATACTTTTTTCTAAAAGCATATAATGTATAGGTACACCTCTGTCTGGGCAAATTCTGTAACACTCAGTATTTATGCAAAAGAGTGTGGTTTTTCACTTTATTAAAAGATTCCCAACGGAAGTATGAACTCTTAAGATGATGTTGAGCTTGAAGCACTCCTTGGTGTTTAGAGGAAAGAGAAGCTACTTGGCATGTTTGTGTCATGAACTCTTGGCCTGTTGCTGCTCTAATTCAGAAGAGGAATTTGCATCCATATGCAGACAATGAAGAATAATTATACATGCCGAGAGCCACATTTGGTAGTTGTAATGGTTCTATATTGGGGCTTTTCTCTGGTAGACCTTTTGATGACAAGCCCAGAGTAATTAAATAATTTTTATTGTCCTTCACCTTTCAGAAGCTATGGTGATATTTTGCATAGAATGAAGGATCTCTGCAGATACATGAACAACTTTGATAACGAAGCTCATGCAAAATATAAAAACCAAGTGGTTTATTCCACTATGTTGGTCTTCTTTAAGAATGCATTTCAGTATGTCAACAGCATACAGCCGTCTCTATTCCAAGGTTGGTTTAAGAATTTTAGAGTGTCTCAAAATACTGGCCTCATTGTGGGTGGTGAGGAAGATGAAAATGTTTACCTTAACATTGTTCTTGGATCCGAATAATTGCGGGGTGATGCCAGAGCTTTCATTAGTTGTTGATTTTTATGTAAGTAAGTTTTCATTAAAAACATATATCAAAGGATGTAGTGGTACTGTGAAACTACAGATATTGAATGCCTCTGTTTTAAAAAAGCAACAGATGTAGCTAAGTACTGAAGTAGATTTCACAATGACTTCTCAATAGACAAAGATTTTTAAAATAATATGTATGCATATAAATTCTAGAGAATGTGAAAAACAGGAAAACTACAGGGTGAGATCACCCACAATACTTCTAGTATAACGCAGCTCTCATTTTTGTGTATTGACTATAGTGTTTCATATATTTAGATTTGTTTGGAATTTATAACAATAATGTATGTGTGACTTGGTAGTTTTTCTTTTTTTGGTAATTTTATGCTTCGTGATCATTGTAAATAATTGATAGATAACATAAGAACAAATACAAAGAGGGAACTTTCCCTTGTCCACCACTGAGAAAGAACCTTTATTAACAATTTGGTTTATATCTGTACAGTTTTTCATTTCTGTATATGTATACTTATTTGTTTACCTAATTGGGATGATACTGAATGTATTTTCACACGATGGTTGAGTAAATTTCCACCTGATATTAAGTACTCTTTTCCTTGCTGCATTTTTAAGTGTTGGTGTTTTCCCTCCATCCACAGGTCCTAATGCCCCTAGCCAAGTTCCACTGGTTCTTCTGGAGGACATATCAAATGTATACGGTGATGTAGAAATTGATCGCAGTAAACACATACATAAAAAGAGGAAACTAGCTGAGGGAAGAGAAAAAACCATGGTAATTCTTTCAGATATAATTGTTAACAGATTATATGTTTATGGTTTGCTAGAAGTGAATCTTTGTAAAACATGGCTCTGGAGCTAAATTGATAAAGCTTAGGTCTTTTAATTATAAAATATAATGACTATATAAAATCAGTGGTTCTCAACTAGAGGTGATTTTGCCCCCTGGGTTATTTGACAGTGTCCAAGGACATGTTTGATGGTCATGGCTCAGTGGGGAGGGGTTACTGTTAGTATCTAGTGAACGGAGGCCAGGGTTGCTGTTAAACATGCTCCTGTGCACAAGGAGAGCCCCACAGCAGAGAGTTATCCAGCCCCAAAGGCCGCTAGTGCTGAGGCTGAGGAACCCTGGTGTAAGTCGTTTATACCTGTTTGACTTAGTGCCATTGATTAAATTTAAAAGGAAAAACCAAATAAACTACCTTGGACATGTAGAGGCGGGTGCCGAGGGGCACAGGCCGCCGAACGGGGAGTTCTTAGGCCATCGGGGTAGGAAGTCATAACCCGAGGGGAGATGTCAGAAAGGTCCCATGAAGGAGGTTGGCATTTGACGCCAGCCTTGTAGGGTTCTGTTGTTTGGAATTGGGAAGTAGATTTTGTTAAGAGGGGGCAGCTTGCACAAAGATGCAGGAAACCAGAGAGAGCGAACCATCAGTCTTCTGGTCTGGCCTGCTGGCAAGCCAGGGCCCAGCGCTGATTTTCAAACTCTTTTTAAGCAGAGGAATCCTTTCTTTCAGGGAACACTTTTGTGGAGCCCCGTCATGTGATGTGACAATGGGGATGCTCTCGGTCAGGTCTCAGCAAACTTTGTCCTGTAACATGCCGGGTGGCGAATGTTTCAGGCTTTGCAGGCCATGCATCTCCATTGCAGCTACTCAGCTCTGCTGCTAAAGTGCAGAAACAGCCACAGACAGTGGGAGACGGTGGGGTTTGTCCTGCAGGGCGTAGTGTGCCAGCGCCTCCCCTGGTGGCAGTGTGGGGGCAGTCGGGAGTCTCACCCACCTCTGTGCCCTCTTCTCTCCGCCTTGCGCTCTCTTACCTGCTCTTCTTTTTTTTTCTTTGTGGTACGTGGGCCTCTCACTGTTGTGGCCTCTCCCGTTGCGGAGCACAGGCTCCGGACGCGGAGGCCCAGCGGCCATGGCTCACGGGCCCAGCCGCTCCGCGGCATGTGGGATCTTCCCGGACCGGGGCACGAACCTGTGTCCCCTGCATCGGCAGGCGGACTCTCAACCACTGCGCCACCAGGGAAGCCCTTACCTGCTCTTCTTCAGCCCTTGGGTAACCTTTAACGAGACCCTGGCTTGATGAGGGACGGGTCTGAAAATCAGTTTAATCTGATGTCTCCCAGGTTCTGGAGTATAAAATGGTTTGGAGCGGGAAGACGCGGCCTATTCTGAATGTGCGTGTAAGGGTATTAACCCTTCTGAGAAACTAGTTTGTTTCCTTCCACAGAAAAACGCTCAACCTGCACAGTTTTGCTTTGAAGCCCAGCCCTGAACCCCAGGCTGAGGTCTCCGTGCTCACCAGGCTTTCCCAGATGCCCTCTGTCTGCTCTTTGGTTCTTTCCTGACGTCCCCAGGCGGGGTAGCTCTCGTCAGCTCTCCCTTGTGCTTTCTGAGGGCGTGTGGTTTCACAGTAAGACCACAGACACCTCTCGCACCCATGCAGGTGGTAGGTTGTGTGTTCTCGTCTCAGTGAAAAGCAGTGGCCTGTCATTCAGTGTACGTAGCGCAGCCACGCCCTGCGTTTCTCTCCATCCCTCCCACCGCCTCCCTGTCCAGGCACCGCGGCCTCTGCCCCGGCTCACCCGAGTCGTCATCCTCGCTCCCAGCTCGCACCCTTGCCTCCCACAATCTCTCCTCTCCCCGGCAGCCTTAGTGACCTTTTTACAGTATGAGTCAGACGTGGCTTCTGCCTCTCACAGCTCCCCAGCGCTCTAAGAATAAAATCCAGACCTTTCCTTTGGCATCAGAGCACGCACTGAGCCGCCCTCGGTGCTGTAGACACGCTGGCTGCCGCTGCTCCTGCCCGGGCTCCGGCGCAGCTCGTAGCCACGCTCTGGGGCGCAGTGCCTCTCTGTGCCTGGCTGGACCCCGGCGGGCAGTGCTCAGCCCAGAGCCGAGCTCCCTCCCGGAGGCTGCCTCCAAATGGCCACCAGCTTTCTCTTTTTATTACTGTACCTTAATTCTGCATAGCCCTTATTGCTATTTATTTTTCATTCTTTCTTGGTTGGTTGGTTTTTTGCTGTCCATGTCCCTTCACCAGAGTACAAGCTCCACAGGGCCAGTGACAGTGTCTGGGCATCCATTCGAACGGTGCCTGTGCCCCAGCAGGCCTTCGGTGAGCTCTGGTGCGCGAGTGGATTCACACGTGCCCTCCCGGGTGTGGGTCCGGGCAGTGGTACAGCTGTTTAGCCTCTGGCCCGTCCGTTCCTCCTTCCATCCTTCACTCGTCGTGGGCCGTCTAGCAGGCTCTGCTCTCATGCTCTGGCCCTCCAGGCAGTCTGGGGTCTCCGTCCCACTGCCAGCCCCACCCAGTGCATATCCAGCCAGGTCTGTTTGTCCCATTGTGGCAGGGGACATACCTGGTGGCCCATGAGCTCAGCTCACAGACCTGTCTTGTTTTACTCATAGTGTTTTGTTTTGTTTTGTTTTTACTAACCTAGCACCTAAAACTTGGAAGCTTTCTCTCACTATCCAGATGTCTGACTTCCCTTTAATAATTGGTGTCTCTGATAATGCTGGCCCCTTGTGGAGGCCCACCCCTGCAGTGGGGTGGACATTCTCCCCACAGCCTAAGTGCCTGCTCACGTGACCGGCCAGGCAGCTGGAGCCGGGGGCAGTCTCCCCTGTGGGCAGGGTGTCCTCACCACATACACTCGTGTACCTTCCCTGAGGTCAGGACTCTGGCTTCGGACCATCCCCGCAGAGCCTCAGAGTGCATTTCTGTATTTCGAAATCAATTTCTCTAAATTGTACAGACTGTTTGGAACTCCACACTATCCCCACCACATCTGAGGCCCTTCCGGAAACTCCTGATCTCATTTTGAGGCAGGAATGTGTTCCATGAGTTGCCATGGCGATGAACACACCATTCCTATTACTGTATCTCACTAGATGGCCCACGTGTGGCCCACATGTGGCACCGATGAGCTAGGATGCCTGACAGATGGGTTTTGGTTTTGAAAGGAGTTGGGGTGTGTGTCATTATTAGGGGGATAAGAATATGAAGCTAACTAGGGTGGGACGGGGAGGGTCCCCAGCTGTCAAGGAATGGGGAGAGAGGTGGGTAGTGGGAGGGAGGTGCCAAGTTTTTCTGAGTTTAGCTTGAGGATTGGAGCTTTTTTTGTTTGTTTTAACTATAGTTGTTTTACAATGTTGTGTTAGGTTCAGGTGTACAACTTCAGATTCTTTTCTATTCTACGTTATTACAAGATATTGAATATAGTTCCCTGTGCTGTGCAGTAGGTCCTTGTTGGTTCTCTATTTTATATATAGTAGTTCTTATCTATTAACCCCAAACTCCTAATTTATCTCCCCCCACCCACCCCGTCCCTTGGTCACCATAAGTTTGTTTTTTATATCTGTGACTTTGTTTCTGTTTTGTAAATAAGTTTGTATCTTTTTTAGATTCTACATCCAAGTCATATCATATAATATTTGTCTTTCTCTGACTTCACTTAGTATAATAAGTCCATCCATTGTTGCTGCAAATGGCATTATTTCATTCTTTTTTGTGGCTGAGTAGTGTTCCATTGTACATATACACCACATCTTCTTTATCCATTCATCTGTTGATGGACACTTGGGTTGCTTCCATGTCTTGACTATTGTGAATAGTGCTGCTATGAAGATTGGGGTGCATGTATCTTTTCCAATTAGACTTTTTGTCTTTTCCACATATATACCCAGGAGTGGGATTGATGGATCATATGGTAGCTCTACTTTTAGTTTTTTAAGGAACCTCCATACTGTTCTCCATAGTGGCTGCACCAATTTACATTCCCACCAACAGTGCAGGAGGGTTCCCTTTGCTACACACCCTCTCCAACATTTATTATTTGTAGACTTTTTAATGATGGCCATCTTGACCAGTGTGAGGTGATATCTCATTGTAGTTTTGATTTGCATTTCTCTAATGGTTAATGATGTTGAGCATTCTTTCATGTGTTTGTTGGCAGTCTGTATATCTTCTTTGGAGAAAAGTCTATTTAGGTCTTCTGCCCATTTTTGGATTGGGTTTTTTGTTTTTTTTATATTAAGCTGCATGAGCTGCTTGTAAATTTTGGAGATTAATCCTTTGTCAGTTGCTTTGTTTACAAATATTTTCTCCCATTATGAGGGTTGTCTTTTCCTCTTGTTTATGGTTTTCTTTGCTGTGCAAAAGCTTTTAAGTTTCATTAGGTCCCATTTGTTTATTTTAGTTTTTATTTCCATTTCTCTAGGAGGTGGGTCAAAAAGGATCTTGCTGTGATTTATGTCATAGAGTGTTCTGCCTATGTTTTCCTCTAAGAGTTTTATAGTGTCTCACCTTACATTTAGGTCTTTAATCCATTTTGAGTTTGTTTTTGTATACGGTGTTAGGGAGTTTTCTAATTTCATTCTTTTACATGTAGCTGTCCAGTTTTCCCAGCACCACTTTTGAAGAGGCTGTCTTTTTTCCATTGTATATTCTTGCCGCCTTTATCAAAGATAAGGTGACCATATGTGTATGGGTTTATCTCTGGGCTTTCTATCCTGTTCCATTGATCTATATTTCTGTTTCTATGCCAGTACCATACTGTCTTGTTTACTGTAACTTTGTAGTATAGTCTGAAGTCAGCGAGTCTGATTATTCCAGCTCCATTTTTCTTTCTCAAGATTGCTTTGGCTATTCGGGGTCTTTTGTGTTTCCGTACAAATTGTGAAATTTTTTGTTCTACTTCTGTGAAAAATGCCATTGGTACTTTGATAGGGATTGCATTGAATCTGTAGATCGCTTTGGGTAGTATAGTCATTTTCATAACATTGATTCTTCCTATCCAGGAACATGGTATATCTCTCCATCTGTTTGTATTGTCTTTAGTTTCTTTCATCCGTGTCTTATAGTTTTCTGCATACAGGTCTTTTGTCTCCTTAGGTAGGTTTATTCCTAGGTATTTTATTCTTTTTGTTGCAGTGGTAAATGGGAGTGTTTCATTAATTTCTCTTTCAGATTTTTCATCATTGATGTATAGAAATACAAGAAATTTCTGTGCATTAATTTTGTATCCTGCTATGCAAATCAAACAATGTGATACACCATATTAAGAAACTGAAGGATAAAAACCATATGATAATCTAAATAGACGCAGAAAAAGCTTTTGACAAAATTCAACACCCATTTGTGATAAAAACCCTCCAGAAAGTAGGCATAGAGGGAACCTACCTCAACATAATAAAGGCCATATATGACAAACCCACAGCCAACATGGTTCTCAGTGGTGAAAAACTGAAACCATTTCCTCTAAGATCAGGCACAAGACAAGGTTGCCCACTCTCACCACTGTTATTCAACATAGTTTTCGAAGTTTTAGCCACAGCAGTCAGAGAAGGAAAAGAAATAAAAGGAATCCAAATCGGAAAAGAAGTAAAACTGTCACTGTTTGTAGATGACATGACACTATACATAGAGAATCATGAAGATGCTACCAGAGGGCTTCCCTGGTGGCGCAGTGGTTACGAATCCACCTGCCAATACAGGGGACACGGGTTCGAGCCCTGGTCTGGGAAGAACCCACATGCCACGGAGCAACTAAGCCCATGCGCCACAACTACTGAGCCTGCACTCTAGAGCCCGCCAGCCACAACTACTGAAGCCCGCACACCTAGAGCCTGTGCTCTGCAACAAGAGAAACCACCGCAGTGAGGAGCCCCCACACCACAATGAAGAGTAGACCCCACTTGCCTCAACTAGAGAAAGCCCGCGTGCAGCAACGAAGACCCAACGCCACCAAAAACAAAACAAAACAAAAAGAAAAGCTGCTACCAGAAAACTATTAGAGCTAATCAATGAATTTGGTAAAGTAGCAGGATACAAAATTAATGCACAGAAATCTCTGGCATTCCTATGAGTTTCTTTGCTGAGCAAAAGCTTATAAGTTTGATTAGGTGCCATTTGTTTGTTTTTGTTTTTATTTCTTTTGCTTTGGGAGACTGATCTAAGAAAATATTACTATGATTAATGTCTGAGAATGTTTTGCTTATGTTCTCTTATAGGTGTTTTATGGTGTCATGCTTTATATATAAGTCTTTAGGCCATTTTGAGTTTATTTTTGTTTATGGTTTGAGGGAGTGTTCTAATTTCATTGATTTGCATGTGGCTGTCCAGCTTTCCCAGAACCACTTGCTGAAGAGACTGTCTTTTCTCCATTGTATATTCTTGCCTCCTCTGTTGAAGATTAATTGACCAGAGGTGTGTGGGTTTATTTCTGGTCTCTATTCTGTTCCATTGATCTATATGTCTGTTTTTGTGCCAATACCATGCTATTTTGATTACTATAGCTTTGTAGTATTGTCTGAAGTTTGGGAGGGTTATGCCTCCAGCTTTGTTCTTTTTCCTGAGAATTGCTTTGGCAATTCTAGGTCTTTTGTGGTTCCATATAAATTTTAGAATTATTTGTTTTAGCTGTGTGAAAAATGTCATAGGTAATTTGATAAAGGATCACATTAATCTGTAGATTGCTTTTGGTAGTATGGCCATTTTAACAATATCAATTCTTCCATTTCAAGAGCATGGGATACCTTTCCATTTCTTTGAGTCATCTTCAGTTTCCTTTATCAGTGTTTTAGAGTTCTCAGCATATAGGTCTTTCACCTCCTTGATTAGGTTTATTCCTAGGTTTATTTATTTTTTGACCTGATTTTAAATAGGATTTTTTTTTTACTTTCTCTTTCTGATATTTCATTGTTACTGTGAAGAAATGTAACAGATTTTTGTATATTTATCTTGTATACTGCTACCTTGCTGAATTCATTTATTAGTTCTAATAGTTTTTGTGTGGAGTCTTTAGGATTTTCTATATAGAGTATCATTTCTTCTGCATACAATGACAGTTTTACCTCTTCCTTTCCAATTTGGATACCTTTTATTTCTTTTTCTTGTCTAATTGCTGGGTTAGGACTTCTAATACTGTGTTGAATAGAAGTGGTAAGAGTGGGCATCCTTGTCTTGTTCCAGATTTTAGTGGGAAGGCTTTCAGCTTTTCACCATTGAGTATTATGTTGGCTGTGGGTTTGTCGTAAGTGGTTTTATTATGTTGAGATATGTTCATTCCCACTTTGGTGAGAACTTTCATCATGAATGGATGTTGAGTTTTGTTTTGTTTTGTTTTCTTCTTATTTATTTTTTGGCTGCATTGGGTCTTCATTGCTGCACAAGGGCTTTCTCTAATTGCAGTGAGCAGGGGCTACTCTTCGTTGCGGTGCACAGGCTTCTCATTGCGGTGGCTTCTCTTGTTGCGGAGCATGGGCTATAGGTGTGGGGGCTTCAGTAGTTGCAGCATGCAGGCTCAGTAGTTGTGGCACGTGGACCCTAGAGTGCACGGGCTCCAGTAGTTGCAGCGCATGGGCTCAGCATTTGTGGCACGCAGGCTCTAGGGTGCGCGGGCTTCAGTAGTTGTGGCGCACAGGTTTAGTTGCTCCACAGCATGTGGGATCTTCCCGGACCAGGGATCGAATCTGTGTCCCGTGCATTGGCACGCGGATTCTTAACCACTGCACCATCAGGGAAGTCCAGATGTTGAGTTTTATCAAATGCTTTTTCTACATCTGTTGAGATAATCATGTGGTTTTTGTCTTTTCTTTTGTTAATATGGTGTATCACATTGATTGATTAGTATTATGTTGAACCATCCTTGTGACCCTGGAATGAATCTAAATTGATCATGGGTGTATGATCATTTTTGCATATTGCTGGATTCAGTTTGCTAATATTTTGTTGAAGATTTTTGCATCTATATTTATCAAAGATATTGACCTGTAATTTTCTTTTTTTGTAGTGTCTTTGTCTGGTTTGGTATCAGGGTGACGGTGGCTTCATAGAATGACTTTGGGAGTGTTCCCTCCTCTTCAGTCTTTTGGAAGAGTTTGAGAAGGATTGGTATGAGTTCTTCTTTGTGTGTTTGGTAGAATTCCCCAGTGAAGCCAGCTCATCCTGGACTTTTGTTTACAGGGAGTTTTTTTAATTACAGATTCTGTTTTAGCGATTGGTCTGTTCAGAGTATCTGTTTCTTCTTGATTAAGTTTTGACAGGCTGTATGTTTCTAGAAACTTGTCCATTTCTTCTAGGTTGTCCATTTCATTGGCATATAACTGTTCATAGTATTCTCTTATGATTTTTTTTGTTTCTCCAGTATTGGTTGTTATTTCTCCTCTTTCATTTCTTGTTTTATTTAGTTCCTCTCTTTTCTTCTTGCTGAGCCTGGCTAGAGGTTTGTTGGTTTTGTTTATGAGGATTGGAGCTTTTAGCTGAAATATTTTTACATAGTTTTAAAAATTTTTTATTGAAGCTAAAAAATTCAGTTGATTCAGTTGATTTACAGTGTTGTATTAATTTCTTCTGTACAGCA
The DNA here is from genome assembly GCF_949752795.1 of Hyperoodon ampullatus. NCBI lineage: Eukaryota > Metazoa > Chordata > Mammalia > Artiodactyla > Ziphiidae > Hyperoodon > Hyperoodon ampullatus. The sequence goes on from NC_136933.1 coordinate 3,385,872, forward strand.
AATTGATTCAGTTATACGTATATATTCTTTTTCATATTCTTTTCCATTATGGTTTATTACAGGCTATTGAATATAGTTCCCTGTGCTATACAGTAGAATCTTGTTTTTTATCCATTCTATATATAATAGTTTGCATCTGTTAATCACAAACTCCCAGTTCTTCCCTCCCCCATTCCCACCCTTGGCAACCACAAGTCTCTTCTCTATGTCTGTGAGTCTGTTTCTGTTTCATAGATGTGTTTATTTGCACATATTTTTAGATGGTCTTAGTGGGGTAAAAATCTGCAGGGAAAATTTAATTTGGGTTAATGAATTAATAAAAATGACATAGGTGGAATAAAAGATTCAAGAAATTTTCAGGAAAATAAAGTGAAATGGAGCTTTTTTGACTTTACTTGTTTTTGGCAAAAAGTCTGACCATACTCAGTGGCATTTACAATAGTTGCCTTTCTCTGAGGCCCTCTCTTTTCTTTGGCTTTATTTGAGATGAAGAGCAAGAAGTGTAGGAAAGTTTATTATAAAGTAAAATGGGTAAGTCCAGACAAATGTAATTCCTGGCCAGACACCTTGCTTTGGGTGGCCATTGGAGAAGTTATATGCAGTGAACAAAAGATAAGTAACAGTTTCTCTTAATTATTTCTCAGAGGACTCGGGCTTTAATTTTATTGCACTACAGAACAAACTGTTTCTTGGAAGCAAATTAAATGTCACATATTGGAAAAAAGTAAACTGTAAAACAGGCGCTACTTAATTAAGCTGTATCCCTAAATGTAAAAATGTAAGTTTTGGCTTTTATAACATGGATATATTTTTTAAGTTATTGGAAGTTTTAACTCTATGGCTTTACTCTGAAGCCAACATAAGCTTAGAATTTATCATCAGAAAAACCTTAATTTTAAAAGTAACTATCATGTGTGAAAGGATGAAAATTTTATGTTACTTTTTTTTTTTTTTTTTTTGCGGTATGTGGGCCTCTCACTGCTGTGGCCTTTCCCGTTGCGGAGCACAGGCTCTGGACGTGCAGGCTCAGTGGCCATGGCTCATGGGCCCAGCCACTCCGCGGCATGTGGGATCTTTCCGGACCAGGGCACGAACCCGCGTCCCCTGCATCGGCAGGTGGACTCTCAACCACTGTGCCACCAGGGAAGCCCTTATGTTACTTTTTAAAGCTAAATTGTTAAATTCAAAAAAATTGTATTATACTCACGATAGTATCCTTTGATGTGAAATTCATATAATAATCAGAATTGACAGCAATAAACGTAATAATGTTTAAGTAGTGACTATCTTTATAACTTTAATCATGTCCTTCACATTCTCTAAGCAGAGTTCGGACGATGAAGACTGTTCAGCAAAAGGAAGGAATCGTCACATTGTTGTCAATAAGGCAGAACTTGCTAACTCGATCGAGGTGTTGGAAAGCTTTAAGCTGGCCAGAGAGAGCTGGGAGCTGCTCTATTCCCTGGAATTCCTTGACAAGGGTAAGGCATGCTTATCCTGTTGTGATATTTCATTTTTTATGTGAAATCTTCATGCCGAAAAGGTTCATTATTCTACTCGAAATGTCAAGTCACTAATGGCTAATTAAATTGATTACAATAGTTCACACTATTCATAGGATTTTTTTTGAGCAGGAAATCTAATCAGTTATAAATATTCAAATAACCATTTACCTCTTAGCTCCTGCACTGGGGGTGTATTATAATCAGGGTTGGGGTGGACTTGCGGGGGGGGTTGGTCTTCCTGTTAACATTTATATTGCTGGCCTTGTTTCTTGCTGGGTTTGTCTGGTGCTTTTAGTTGCTCTGCCCACTGCTTTGTGCCCCCTCCAGCCACATGTGACTAAGGCTGCAGGAGGCGGTGCTGTGATGCCTGACTTGACTCCGTTGCTTGAAAACCCAAATTCCAAACACTGCAGAAAGCCCGCTTTGAGCATAGACAGAAATGAGAGGGAGTTTCCTCTGTATAATAGTTACACTATTACAGTATTTACATCATTACACTATTGAGTATTTCAACACTACTCAGAATCACTGGCACTCTGCTAACCAGCATATTTTCCTGTACTTTGGGATCAAGGCCGTTACTTTCCTCCTGGCCAGTGGACATTTGTCCCTGGCCTGCTCCTGTCACGTGCCTCTACAGGCCCCTTGTCTGATGTGTCATGTCATAGTTTCTAAGTAAACATTGCATCATCCGGTTCCTCCTTGTCACATCTAGAATGGTGAACAGGTATGTGACTTTTGGAGGGGATGTTTTTCTTTAGGTATAAATCGACTTAAAAAAATGAGTGAAACTCCTAGCGTCATATATTTATTACTTTAACTGGGTGAAAGCAAAGCAGTTTAAAAGATCAAGTAATGTGTGAAAAGCATTTTGAGCAGCTGCTAGCACACGATGTGTGCTTAGTAAGTGTTGGTGCCTAATAAGATTATTGCTTGTGTATTACTGGTAAGTATTCCGCCCTAACTTTACTCTCTTGACAGTCCAGACCATTGTTTTAGAAATCAAAGTCTAAAGTTACATCCATTTTTTGGTAATTTGTTTCTCTCTGACTATCGTTCTGTTGGTGGGTATGTCAGTTTTATTCTCTGCTCTGTGTTACCTATTTCTGGTAAATCAGCTTTTGAATTCTCGCTCAGAATTTACAAGAATTTGTTTGGCGTGGAAGACGGATACTTGGCTCTGGTTGAGAATCTTCCTCAATGATGTGATCATCTATCAGGTAATGTGTGTTTAAGTACCTGTGTCTTGATAGGACCGCGGTGGCTGCGAGCATCTTCAGCGTGAAGGTGTGTGCATTTCCTCCCGCTCTGAAGGCAGATGTTCTGCCTTCACTGATGAGGGGATTGTGGTCCACTTTCAGCTGAGAACAGCTCCGGACGGCAGGCCCACATCTGGGTTACTTTTGGGGGGTCCAATCACACCCCTCTGTAAAAGCAAGAGTTTTATTTCTCAGTGAAAGACAAACACTGCTCACCGCTCGTCTCTGCTCTGGGGGAGCCCTGCTGCCTTGCTCTGCTGTCCTCGAGCTGCTTATGGCCAGAAAGGAGAGGGTATTCAGTAACGAGAGGGAGGCTTCCAACCCCCGTTGTTGACATGGGCGGGTTGCAGCTTCCAGCCTTCATGAAGGGGAAATGGTATCAGTAGAAAAATATTCATAAAGCAGTGGTGTATCCAAAATGTACCCGACCAGAGAGCTTGTGTCATTTTATTTAGTCTCAAGAATTAAGACTAGAAAGAAAAACCTTTGTATTTATGAAGTCCACCCTACAGATCCTCCACGTAGCTTTAGCTAAGTTGGTTTGATTCTGTAGCTAAGTCTCCATTCCCTCCTCAAATGATTAAGCACAGGTGCCTGATTTGTGGTTGCTTGCTAGGGGCGTAATTAGCTCTGGAGATTCTTTAATGGCACTGTGTTTCCCTCCTTGCTGTGTGACTTTCTAAGGGTCAATATAAAAAGGCCATAGCCAGCCTGCACCACTTGGCAGCTCTCCAGGGACCACTTCCCCAGCCACAGATCTCGGGACAGGGGACCTTGGAGCATCAGAGGGCGCTCATCCAGCTGGCGACCTGCCACTTTGCCTTGGGGGAGTACAGAGTGAGTACTGGGTGCCTGGCACGGGGACACGCAGGCGCACTCGGCGACCCTGGGGCTTTCTTTTTTTTTTTCCCAGAGTGGCCTTTTAATTCAGTGCATGCTTACTTGAAGCTTGTTCTTTCTGCCTAGATTTTATTATCTAATCTGCTGGTGAAAAGCTTAGTGATGCTATTTAATTTCCTCCTTTCTATAGCTTCCCGCAAGTTAGGCTTCCATACTTTTCACATTTCCGCTCATTATTCCATTTGTTGGAGGATGATTTTTACTTTCTTGCCTGGAATCCCTTTAGAGTGGAGTCAGTCCTCTTGTACTTGGACAGAAGAGGCCTTCACCAAGTGGGAGATGGAGATTCACAATAGCTTATCTGAACCTCAGGTTCTCTCTTTATGTGGTGGTGACATCTCCTAGGGGTGTTGCAGGAGCAGCTGCGTGAACAGACGTGTCTTCTCCACGCTGTGAGCTCCTCCTCGCATGGTGGCCGCACAACTTCGGTCCGCAGTAAACACCTGCATGCGGTGAGCGTGATCAGCACAGCTTTATACGCACAGTTACTGGATAGATTCAAGTCACACCTTAACACACAAACTCTGATTTCTTCTTGTCTCTCTATATGTTAAGTTGATTACTTTGTGATTAAAAACCCTAAATTAATTTTTTTTTTTAGATGTTGGGGGTAGGAGTTTATTAATTAATTTATTTATTTTTGCTGTGTTGGTTCTTCGTTTCTGTGCGAGGGCTCTCTCTAGTTGTGGCATGCAGGGGCCACTCTTCATCGCGGTGCATGGGCCTCTCACTATCGCGGCCTCTCTTGTTGCGGAGCACAGGCTCCAGACGCGCAGGCTCAGTAGTTGTGGCTCATGGGCCCAGTTGCTCTGCGGCATGTGGGATCCTCCCAGACCAGGGCTCAAACCCGTGTCCCCTGCATTGGCAGGCAGATTCTCAACCACTGTGCCACCAGGGAAGCCCCCTAAATTAAATTTTTTAACTTGAACTTTGAAATATGATTTATAATTTGCCGTGATGAATTTTAGAAAGAAAAAGTTAATAAGTATGTGAAGTATGTGCATTTAAAATTGAAATGCTTTTCTACCATCACTTACATTGTCAGGTGCCTAATTCTAAGTTTCAATTGATTCCTTTTGAGAACTTAAGAGAGCACGTAGTTATGCACACAGATACACATGTGTCATGTAGATTTAGACAGCCGTGCACGGTACTGCTGTTCTGCATTGTACAAGGGAACGTACAATAAACTGGTAGATTTGATTAAGCTATGCAGACTCATTCTCTTTGAGGGCTCCTGTTACCACCTCTGTGCGGGTCGCTCTTAGGCTTTCATCTTTGGTTTCTACCTTACCCGATTCCTGAGTCTCTGACTGCCTGTCTTTGGCTGGGACTCAGCATGTCCAGATGTGCATTTCCTTAGTTCTCTGGACCTTAGACACCACCTGTCAAGTCACAGAGACTCTTACTCAAGCTGGTCCTTTTGTCTCTTCCAGGATGGGGCACCAGTGCTTTTGGCATAGTGCCTTTTATTTCCACTGCCACCACCCTAACCCCCGGCTTTTAACTGAGTTTGTTGCCTGTAACCATTTTTCCAACCCTATAAGTTATGGTCAACTCTCTACAACATTCCTGTCATCATTCCATTTCATTGAGGTGTTGACTTCCTGGGTGCCCCAGGGTGGGATCCCTGTGTTCAAAGACATCTAATTTGAGTTGGAGAGAGAAGTGCAGGTGTTTATGTAAGACAGTTAAAAATCCAGTGCTAGTGGTTTGCCTCAGACCTGTGCACAGCAGTCATTCAGAAAAGGGTGGTTTCACCCGGGCCTGCACCCTCAGGGAAAGATTTACGGGACAGCCTGGCTGAAGGTGGGTATTGAAGGAGGGCGGCATATGATTCTGAGTTAACTCCTAGTCCCACTACTCACTAGCGCTGTGACCTAACTCCAGGGTTCAAGTTCTTAACTACCCAGCTGCCGACTTCTCAAAGCTGGAGCTTCACGACCCTGTGGCCATGGGTGATTCTGGATGTGCCAGGATACTGACCCCTCAGCCCCAGGCAGTTAGCTGTGGCTTGGGCAGCTAAGCCCCGGGTCATTTGCTGCCAGCTCCGAGCAGCCTTACAAATACTATTTTCTGGACGTGCCAAGACATGAAAAAGGTTGGGAAGCATGGATTTAAGATTCCACTTCGTCATCTGTAAAATGGGGGTAGTAGGGGGTTGTGCCTGACACACAGGAAGTGCTCCCTCAGCCGATTCTGACTGTTACTGCTGGAATGTGATGGGTGGACAGAGGTGATGCCCTGCTCTCTGTGGCTCGAGACCACCTGCTCCGCGGGGCACCTGGGGCCGCCTCTCATCCAGCAGCATGTCATTGGTCCAGTTTCATGTCTGTTTCCTAAACCATGCCCTCCTTCCCCTCAGGGGAATCGCCAGAACCAGTAGAAAGCCTTCCCCAAGTCTTTCTCTCCTCCTTTGAAAACCCATTTTGCTCTTTTCCATATTTCAGATCCTGCCCCCCTTTAAGGCTTAGATCACCTCCCTGCCTGAAATTTTTCCTGCTAGTTTACCCTGTGGGTGTTTCTACTTAGTTTTAAATTATGCTCTAAACATAACATTTTAGTCCGCCACCATGTGTCCCATTTTGTTAATTTTTCTATTCAGTGAGTTAGTAAATGTCCTTAAGATGGGGACCATTGGATTCTTTTGGATTCCACTGTGCTGTGAAACACTTTGGTAGTTTAGTTAATACTTGATTAATTTTTAGGTTTTGTTCTTTTTTTTTTTTTTGCAGTACATGGGCCTCTCACTGTTGTGGCCTCTCCCGTTGCGGAGCACAGGCTCCGGACGCGCAGGCTCAGCGGCCATGGCTCACGGGCCTAGCCGCTCCGCGGCATGTGGGATCTTCCCGGACCGGGGCACGAACCCGTGTCCCCTGCATCGGCAGGCGGACTCTCAACCACTGCGCCACCAGGGAAGCCCCATGTTCTTTTGTTTTTTAACAGTGAAGAATGAGTTAGTGTTCCCTGAATGGTCTAGTACATGGATTTAATCTCAGTTATTTTTCTACGCTTGCTGTCAAGCAGACAGTACTGGTCATGTGGCGTCCTGGGGCTGTGCTCCCGAGCTCTGTGCACAGGTGGCCCCACTTATGCTGCAGAGGTTTTAGTTACGTAGATTTGGTTTCAGTCAGAAACTTTCAGTTAGTTCCTTCTGATCTTCTCTAGATGACGTGTGAGAAAGTCCTTGATTTGATGTGCTACATGGTCCTCCCCATCCAGGACGGAGGCAAGTCACAGGAAGAACCCTCAAAAATAAAGCCCAAGTTTAGAAGAGGTACAGTGACAAATTTTATTTTTATTTTATAGAAATAGCTTTAGGACCTGAGGCTGGGAATTTTTTGTAACTCCTGACAACATAATACCGTGTGACCTGCAGAGCCTGACAAATTGTATAAGAAGCGAAGTGCTCACCAAGCTTCTCATGGCTCTGATTTCAGAAGCAGCCGTACCTCTGTCCTTCTTCCACAGTTCTCGTCAATTCCTGAGTTTGTTGGCTCTTTGGAGAATATCAGTGAGCTCCTTTTCCTATCTTTACCAATTCTAGGAAATCTTGTAATAATTAGTTGAGAGGGATCTCTTAGCATGTCTCTCTTGGGCTGTTTTGAGCTTTACCTCAAGTTGCTCATTGTTGAAAAACTGTGTAAATTGAGCTGTGATGCTTCATAGGAGACGAAGAGAGCCCCACTGTCATGATCTAAGTTCCATCTTAGAAGTTGGAAAAAGATAATCTGTCAAACCCAAGCCAAGTAGAAAACGGGGAATAATAAAGACAAGAGCAGAAACTAATGAAATAGAAAAAAATAGAGGAAATTAATAAAGCAAAAAGTCGGTTTTCTGAAAAAAATTAATGAAATTGATGAACTCCTAACAAGATTGACCAGGAAGGTAGTAAATACAAATAACAAATATCAGGAATGGAAGAGGGAATGTCACTCCAGATCGTGCTGAAACCAGAAGGACGGTAAGAGAATAGGTTGTGAATAACTTTATGCCAATAAATTTAACAATTTAGGTGAAATGGAAAGAATTCCTTGAAAAACACAACTTACCAAAACAGACACAAAATGAAATAGAAAATCTGAATGTTTTATATCTATCAAAGAAATTAAATTTGTTGTCGAAAACTTTCCCACAAAGAAAACTCCAGGTCCAATTGGCTTCACTGTGAATCTTGTCAAGCATTTAGTAAGAAATAAGTCCAATCCTGTACACACTTTTGGAGAAAATAGAGAAAGAGGGAACACTTACCACTTCAGTTTTTAAGACCAACATAACCCTGATAACAAAACCAAACAAGAGAAGAACATTAAAGGCCAATGTCTATCATGATCATAGATGCCAAAATTCTTAACAAAATATAAGCAAATACAGCAATATATAAGAAAGATAATACATAACGGCCAAGTATACCAGGAATGCAAAGGTGGTTTAACACAGGAAAACCAATCACTGCAGTTCACCACATTAGCAGATTAAAGGAGAAAAATCATAAGATTGTCTTAATAGATGCAGATAGAATTCAATTATGTCTGCATTTATCATTTATGATTTTTTTTAAATCTTAGTAAACTGGAGATAGGAGGAAGCTTCCTCAGCATCATTCTTAACTATGAAATATTGAATACTTTCCCGAAGACCAGCAGCAGTACAGGGGTGTCTGCTGTCAGCACCTCAATTCAACATCCTGGAGATTCTAGCAAACACAATAAGCAAGAAAAAGAAAGGTTGAAAAAGAACCGTTTTTATTCACAGCTACATATTTGGCTACGCAGAAAAGTCAAGGAATCTCCAAATAGAATAACATCAAAACCCATAAAATACTTAGGGATAAATTTAATGAAAGATGTGCAAAATCATGTTTGTAGGTTAGAAGACTCAATATTGTTAGGATACCAGTTCTCCCCAAATGTCTCTATAGATACAATGCAATCCCAATCAAAATCCCAGCAGACTTTTTTTTCTTAACAGAAGTTGACAAACTGATTCTAAAATTTATATGGAAATACTACAACAGTTTTGAAAAAGACTAACAAAATGACAAGTGACCCTACCTGATAGCAGGGTTTAATATAAAGCTACAGTTATCCAGACAGTATTGGCATAAGATAGGAGAATCCAGAAATGGACCCACATAAGTATGGTCAAATGATTTTCCATGAAGACGCCAAAGTAATTCCATGGAGAAAGGAAAGCCTTTTCGACAAATGGTGCTGGAACAAAGGGATCTTCATGTAAAAGAAAAAAAGATCCTCACCTCCTACCTCACATTTTTCCCAAAAATTAATTTGAGCTGGAGCAGAGAGACTTAATGGAAAAGCTAAATGATAACATTTTTTAAGAAGAAAATTTCCTTGAGACTGGTAGTAGGTTTCTTAGGACACTAAAAGCTTTCTAGAACACAAAAGCATGACAGTTTTGATACTTACTGGGAGTTCATTATACTATTCTGTTTACTTTTTATATGTTTGGGATTTTCCACAACAAAAGGTTGAAAAAAATAGATATAGTCCAGAACCCTTCAAAAATTAATATCTCTGTGGAACAGAAACATATCAGGTGGGTAAGACTTGACCTAGAAGACATGAAGACTAATTTTAAAGTGTAGCATTGGCATAGAGAATGTGACCCCAGGAACAGAATGGAGAACCAAGAAACGTAGCATTACAGTTCAGGGGAGAAAGAATGAATTTATCCTGTAAGTGGTACTGTTACAGTTGATGATCCAAATATAAAAATAACAGAAAAGAGATTCCTCCTTCATACTACACAAGAACCCTTTAAATTTTAAGATTTAAATATTAAAACTAAAACTTTTAAACTTTTAGAAGAAAATACAGACAACGATCTTTGTTGCTTTCTAGTTAGAGAAGGATTTAGGCTACAAAGAGCACACGACATAAAAGATTAGTGAATTTGATCACGTTAAAATCAAAATACCAAGAAAAGATATTATGATCAAAGTGAAAAGCTATAGACTACAAGAAAATTGTGCAGCACAATTTATATATCTATATACTTATATATTCAACAAAAAATTAGTTTCCAGAATTTTGAAAGAGCTCCTGTAAGAAACAAATAACCAACCCCCCATAGAAAAATAGGCAAAAAATATGAACAACAGATTCACAGAAGCCAAATGGCCAAAAACTACTTGGAAAGATTCTCCACCTATTATTAAAACAGGAAATTCAGATTAAAACAATAAGCTATCATTTTACATCAGGACGCAGAGAGTAAAGGGTGGCCGTATTGACCATCAGGGTGTGAAGATACGCATCGCCCACGTGCTTCTGGAAGGCGCATAGATTCATATGGTCACTTCGGAGAGCAGTTTAGCAGGACCAGGTTGCACATCTCACTACCTGGTTATGTGCCCCTTCCAGGTATAGACTTCAGATCAGTGATCTCCAAACTTGGGCCCTCACCTACTGGGTCATGAATTTCCAATAGAAATTTTCTTTCTTAATGAGATAGACTGTAACAGTATTATTAAAATGAATGTATCTCCACTGAAAAGGGTAAATTTTATCTCACAAACCTTTTGTTTTAGACACACGGTTGACCCTCGAACAATGCAGGAGTTAACCCAGGGGCTCAGACCCACCCCCTCCCCGCAACGGTCGAAAATCTGGGTACTGCTCTCTGCCTCAAAAACAGGAATTGACCAGTGACTCAGCCTAGGGCAGGAAGCTGGAACAGTTTGGATAAAATCAGGGCTCAGACCGCAATTCTTTTGATTCCACATGTTGTGATCTCTAATCCAATACAAACTTTTCCCCACACTTAGTTCATTTAGAGATCTGTAAGATGAAAATGCAGACACTGTATTTACTGAAAAATCCATGTGTAAGTGGACCCGTGCAGTTCAGACCTGTGTTGCTCAGGAGCCAGCTGTGTGAACACGTCTAAGTGTGTGTGCACAGGGTCGCCACGTGAACAGCGTATTTATTTCTTGCTACTTCTTGCCTCTGGGGTAGAGAGGATTTAGGATAGAAAGAGCGCACAGCATAAAGGAAAGGACTACGGTCTTGGTCTGAAAAACAACCATTGCTTAAAGTTTTTTCCACAAGTGCACAAGAAAATATATATAAGAATGTTTATTTCAGCACTGTTGGTAATAGTGAAAAATTGGAATACTCAGTGTTTACCATAAAAGAATGGATAAATCAGGTGTGGTCAATGTAACCAACAGAACACTACGTAACACAGAAAACCAATGAGCTAGAGCCACAGATATTAGTCCCAAAAATAATCTGCAGAAAGATACGTACGCTACGACACCATTTATATAGTAGACTGAAAACACACGAGACGTTTCTCTGCAGTGCGTGAATATAGATTCCTGTGTTAAAGCAGGCCGTGTGCACAGGAATGACGAACCCCCGTTCAGAAGAGCAGTCTTCTCTCAGGAGGGAGGCAGGGGTGGCATCAGAAGAGGAGAAGTGAGCTTGCCATGCTTTTATATTAAAATCTAAAACTAAAGCAGATGTCAGCATTTTATACAGCTGAGTGGGGAGCATTCTGGTGTTTGTAATAATCTCTGTCATTTTCTGTGTATTTCAAATGTTTCATAATAATAAGTATTTAAGCAACTTTAGAAATTTAGATTGAGAAATGAAATCCAGAGACGATCGAAAAACCAGTTTCACCTTCACTAAATCTAACCGTGGTTTAACTGTGTTGAGACCATGTGATTGTTGCTTAGCCTTTTCCTTTTAAGAAAAGCACTTTAAACATTTGCTTCTCAAAGCTCTTTTCTTTGCTACTAACATATATATTGTGGACTTTTCTTAGGTTCAGATCTGAAGCTTCTGCCTTGTACCAGCAAGGCTATCATGCCCTACTGCCTGCACTTAATGTTAGCGTGTTTTAAGGTAAGCTTCACATTGATTAGTGTAAAGGAAATTAATTTTCAAGATTGTTCTGATGATCTGGAATGACTTGAATTGAGAGCCTTAGGCACAAATGTTAGTTTGGTCCTTTGGAAACAGGTTGGTGTAGTGAGGAAAGCACATGGGCAAGGAATCAACAACTATTTATTAAATATCGGCTGCACTAAGCAAAGATGAGTAGGAAATAATCTCCATCCTCAAGAGGTTTACGGGTAACAGTGGGACGGATAATTTACAGGTAATAGTGGGGTGGATACACAAATAACCTTGCCTGTGGTAGTGTCCAGTAAATATTTTACGATTTAGCCTACGAGTCAGGATATATTAGCTACAGAAGCAGGGAGCACAAGTGCTTTTGGGCTCATGGAGGGATGTGAGTTCATTATCACAGGGATAGGTCATGAGGCTGAGCACATGCAGAGGCCCAGCAGAGCCAGGAAAGTCTAAGGACCGGGCTGTGGGGAGCGGAGGCCTGGGGCGGACAGGCTGAATTGTCTACGAAGGCTCGTGAGCAGCGGGCAGCAGTATCAGGTCTCGCCTTCAGGGCGGTAGTTCCCAAACCTGACTCTTGATCTGAAGCATTGAGGCGGCAGAAACAATTTGAAGTGGCTTCAGGCACAGCTGCCGGTTTAGAACCGGAAGCCCTTTGACGGCTTCTCACTTCACACCCCTGCGTCCTCCTCCCTGTGGCTCCCGCCGGCCTTTCTCCCCAGGCCCACGGTCTCCTCAGACCCCTCTGTCTAAGGGGGCCTCTCGCCCGCCCTCCATCCCCCCCCGGCCCCTTAAAGAAGTCCCCAAATTCTCTGTTGCCCAGACCATTCACCTTCCTCACGCCCCCATCCCTGTGTTCAGAGCCTCGGGTCCACCCTGCATGTCCCGCTCCCGCCAGGACGCTCCCAAGGGTGCCGGGGAGCCGGGTTCTGTGGCGGGGCCCCTCGTCGCCGGCAGCGGTGACATTGGCCAGGCAGGCTTGACTTCTGCTGTCCCTTCTGACTGGTGACCGTAGTCACGCACTTCCCTGCAACAGCGTTTTGGGGGAAGTGGCATCGGGCGTGTGTGAGATCACCCCGTGACTCACCCCCTCTGTCCTGCAGCTGAGAGCCTTCACAGACAGCAGAGACGACATGGCGCTGGGGCACGTGATCGTGCTGCTTCAGCAGGAGTGGCCGCGGGGAGAGACCCTTTTCTTGAAAGCCGTCAATAAGATTTGCCAGCAAGGAAACTTCCAATATGAGAACTTTTTCAATTATGTTACAAGTATCCTTTTTCTTGTTTGAGCAGAAGAAATGCTTGGTACAAAAATGAACGAACCATTTGGGGTAGAAATAATGGTTTTGGTGATTTGGGGGAAAAGGAGAAGGAATGGTGACTTAAAATGGGATTGTGGCAGCTGGTTTTGTGAAAGTCATGAACGGCTTCAGAGAGGAATCAGGAACGTGGACAGCCCTGTTGCATTTTCCACTTCAAGTGGCTTCTTAGGAAGGTACCCAGGGTGCCTGAAGTAAGAGCCTGCAGGCTCCCTGCAGGCCCACAGTGACTGCTGGGGCCGTAGACGGCGACTCTCCGTTGGCCTTCCTCTGGGAACAGGGCCCCTGGAGTCTGGGGTTACAACAGCAGCTGGTGGCCCACGGGGCACCAGCCAGAGAATCTCCTCCACCCAGCACTGGCTTTCGTGATGGGGAGCGTTGTATTTCATACTGTTGGTTAGGGAAAGGTCTGGTGTTCATACTTCATTGCTTCTCTTAATACATTATTTTTGAGTTGCAAGGCGTCTGACATCCCTGTCCAGGTGCCTAGAGCAGCATTTCTTAACCTTTGGGCCGGGGGGAGGGGGGTGGTGTGTATAGCACCTCTACCGCCTCTTTCTTATTAAGAAAACAAAAGATGCTGCTCTTGGGACCCTATAGGCTCTGCTCAGTCAGCTACCTGAGAAACATGTTTCTCTTTGTGAGGGCGTTGGGCTGGCATAGGAACCACTGGGTCTGGACTCAGGCAGCACTGGGTTGTTGGTGCGGTCGCCATGGGCAGGTCACTCGGTGGCTGCGAGCCTGTCTCCTCCAGGAGTGCAGGGCTCCATGCTTTCTCACGTGGTTCCCTGAATCTGGCCTCAGATATCGACATGCTGGAGGAGTTCGCCTACCTGAGAACTCAGGAAGGTGGGAAGATCCATCTGGAACTACTGCCCAATCAAGGAATGCTGATCAAGTAAGGGCACCGTCTCCTGCTGTCCGTGCTGAGTGCCCGCCTTCGTGTGCTTGTAGGAAACATTTGTCCATGTCTGTGGCTTTCAAACAGTCATTAGAAAGGAATCCAGACCTGGGCTCTGTTTTGGAGAGTAGATTTGATTCCGGGAATCCTTTTGAAAGGCTTGGCATTTCCTTAACTACATTTCTGATAAAACACTGTTTAAATGGGGGTAGTTCCGTCACTTTTGATACTTACTTCACTAGACGGAAGTCTTATTCATGGTATCTTTTCCGTTCCAGAACTTACAGACTGATCCTATCATTTCTGATTAGAAGTAGGGTGCTTTTACTTAAGAAAAGCCATGCGTAACTGAAGTCGAGCTGGACTGGGAAAAACTGCAGGCCTAACTCCCACACTGTACTTGGGCCTCAGTTGAGCACCTGCCCGCTCAGCAGTGTGGGGCCTGGTCTTGGCACCCCCACTCCCGGAGGAAGTCAGTGACCATTTATGATTTTTAAATGCCCTTGCTTCTGCCCTGCAGTCCTCCCTGCACTTTGGACAGCACATCCTCCGTGCTGCAGACGCCTCGCGTAGTGTGATGTCCATACCTCCTCCTCTGCGTCCTGCACGTTCAGCGTGTGTGGGTCAGGATCAGAGTCACTGCAGGAGACCGAACCCCGAGTGAGAAGAAAGTGTTGCTGAGGCTGCCACATGCTCCTTTTTCCCTCACTTGTGAAAGGGACGAGTTTTCAGTGCAAAGCCAAAAGCCGCATCTCGTGCTGTCTTTGGGGAGTGTTGTCGAGAGGGAAGTAAGAGGTGTCCCTCTGGACTCCCGTAGCCTCGGGGCTGGGGCATCCGGGCAGCACGGTGTCCTGTCAGGAGTGGGAAGGTGGGGTGCTCGTCCTTCACCTTGCAAACGTTACTAAAGAGTCTGAGCATTTGGCGTGAAAGCGCGAGACCTTTATACGTTAGCTGGCTCAGGCGAGGGGACCAGACACACTCATCTTCCCACTCTGGTAGCTCCCCTAGAACGTGGGGAAAGTAATTGCGTGGTTCAAAATACTCTTCACCACGCTTCAGAGTAAAGATGGCTTTTGACACGGAAGCCTAGGTAACCCCTTTTACGTTGTAATTTCCAGGTTTTGAGGCTGGACACACAAACATACCTTTAATAGCTTTTTCTTTAATTCCCATTAATGCTCACCATACAGATTGTCATAATATGGAGACAACCTCAGTAGAATCAACTCCGTTTACTTAGATTAAACCTGAGTTTAATAATCTTCACACTAGGGAATGCTTAGCTGTGAATGTGAGAGAAGAGGCTGTCAGAAAATCAGCGGTTGAGCCTCAGACTTTATTCTACTGAACCTGTCTTCTCCAGCCAGTTTTATTGAGCTGCACAGTGACACGGGAACATGCAGACAAGCCCTCGGACGAGGAGTGAAGGCGAGGGCTGTTGGACACGCAGACGGTGTCCTTAGTTAAAGAGACCCTTAATTTCTTCTGAGTCCCTGTAGAAGACCATGAGGTCTCTTAGGAAACCTGCTGCTCCATCAGTTTGGAAGCAGGACTAGGGGCTGTGGCTTAGTGAGCTGACAGTGTGAGTCTCAGGGTTCACTTGAAACCTGCCTTCCAAATTTCTGATGAGAAGCTACTGCGGAGAAGCGGGCCGCCTGAGGCAGTTGAGGTATGGTCCGGATCTCGAGTAAAACTGTCACATTCCTTTTCCCTTTGGGTCGCAAACAAATTGTCTGCAGCCATTGTGGACCTTTTGGAGGGCCCTCCAGCCGAGCACAGAGATGCAGGGAACAGAGTCCGGCCTTCCCTCGGGTGAGGCTGTGAGTCCATCCTGGTTGTGGCGTCTGGGCTGCAGCAGGTACGGTACCAGCGCCGAGGGCCTGACCGGCAGGAGGGACGAGCTCTGATTCTTACCTACACGTGCTGCTCTCATGTATTTTGAAGTAGAGAAATGCTTCTGTGCTGATGCTTGCAGTACCCTGGGTGACACAGAACCCATGTCCTGTGTGTGCCCTGAACTGGGTGCGTGATGACGTTCTCAGAGGTGATCACCCGGCTAATGTACTCATTTCTGTATTTACGGAATCCCACAAAGCCATGGCCCAGACTCTTTGTTTTCCCCCATCTGTTCCTTTTCTCGATACTTTTTGAAATTTAAACTCAACCTTTCTTTATCCAAAACGTTGCCAGCCTCTCCAGTCCTCTCGAAAGGGCCTCTTCGGTCTGGGGCTTCAGTCCCAGCAAAGATGGTTCTAAAAAGTCACGGGTGTCTTTCTGGGATCGGCATGGCCGTGGCAAGCGTGGAGAGCAAAGGCGCTGGATTTGAGACTCTCTCCACGGCCGTTCCATGGCATCTCCCCGTCCTCTCCCCTGGCGCTTGCTTTTCATGCCAGATCTCAGCAGGCTGAGCCGGGGACCGGCAGCCGAGAGGCCTGTGGACCCACGTGGGCCACAGCCGTGCAGCGGGGGGGCTGGTAGCCTCCCGAAACAGCTGCTCGAGGCCCGAGGCTGGCGGTTCTGCACAGCCTGCCCCCCGTCTCATGCATTTTCTCTGGAGTGTTGTTTTTAAGTGCAGGCTGAGTCGGTGTGGGTGTTTGAATGCCGCTGTTTGCTGTTTTTTAAAGGCCTTCTAGCCCTCCCATGGGGTTACTGCAGCAGGAATTCTTACCTGTGCTTCAGCCCAGCATACAGACTGCTGACAGGTACCAAGTGGACACACCTGCTCATAGTGTACTGTTTGTCAACATGTTTTACTGCCCATGGTTTTCAGCTCTTTGTTCCTCAGTGCTCTTTTTCATGCTTTCTTTAATTTTATAATTTGTTCTGCATTCCTTGGCAAACCATCTGGTTGTAATATTGTAACATTTCTTATTTTTTTCCATAAGTTGCCAGTGTTTTTGTGTTCAATTTAAAAATCATTATGGATCTGGAAATAAGTGAACGTTATATAAAACTGTGTAAGACTAAGTGCACATTAGATTAGGCACTAAATTATGATTCTATTTTGGTAAAACATAAGGCATTCGGTCCTAAATATTTAAGGATGCCGAAACTTATTCTAAGTAAATTTTTATTCTCAAATTTTCGTATTAGTGACCAGTGTTGAGGTCTTGGTCTAAATGGGCATAAGCACAGTATCTTCCTGCCACTGGTACTGTTTTTTCTGACCTTACCTTTCCGGATTGAAAATATTCGGTAGGCTAGAATGCTCCATTTACTAGTTGACTTATCCTGGTCTTAAACCACAGAAGCTAATTTGTCCTCTTCTTCATCCAAACTTGCCAGAGGAATAAAGACTCTGATAGAAATACAGTTGAGTTGTACCACTCTTCATATATGGAAACAACACCTTTGGCCCGTGACCAGCAGGACACAGCATTTTATTACGTTTTGACTAGTATTAAGGGGAGCGTGTGCTTGGAGCCATCCATGCCCTTTAGCTCAGTGTCTGCAAATATGTGTCTTTCAGTGGGTCAGAGGGAGGGCTCCCATTTGGGGTTGCAGTCTGGGTCCCCCAAGAGCAGTGTCTCAGGGCAGCATAAAGGGGCTGCATGAGCTCCCAGTGGAGCTCACTGACACTGTGTACTTACTGCTGAGAGTCACCAGCCGGACCTGATTAGAGATGTCCACGGAGACCTGGCTGTGCTGTCTCACCGTGTGGTTCTGTAAACCGTCCACGGGCGTTGTAGGGCGTCCTGTAATATCTTGCCCTTCTAACAAAGCCTGTTTGGGTTTTCTTTTTCCTTCTGTTACATTGCAACTTTCTGACTTCCGTGTACTTACTTTATATAATTCAAGTTTTTTTTTTGTTTTTTTTTTTTTTTTTTTTTGCGGTACGCGGGCCTCTCACTGCTGTGGCCTCTCCCATTGCGGAGCACAGGCTCCGGACGCGCAGGCTCAGCGGCCATGGCTCACGGGCCCAGCCGCTCCGCGGCACGCGGGATCCTCCCAGACCGGGGCACGAACCCGTGTCCCCTGCATTGGCAGGCGGACTCTCCACCACTGCGCCACCAGGGAAGCCCTATAATTCAAGTTTTAAAAACAGAAACATTTTAGAGTGCTTTCAACAGTTTAATCCTGGCCAGTATCTAAAAATCTGATTTCAAATCCCCGTGACTGTGTCTTAGGGAAGTTGGGCGGTAGGGAGTGGAGGGTGGAGGCGGCTTCTGTTTGTCGAAATCTACCAGATTACTAACTGGTAGTTAAAACGCCTTTCCTTTTGATTGAACCCATTGAAGTTTGCTAGGTTTTTCTTTTGCTTCCTTCGTTTTGGTGTTTGGAGTTTCCTGGGGTTTCCTCTGTAATTTCCTTCTCTGAAGCCCACTCTCCAGGGCGTGGTGAAGGACCCACCTGTGCTCCTGCCGGCCCGGCCCAGCATGCAGGGCCCCCCGGGCCCCAGCAGGCCCTCAGGAAGCTTTGCATCAGCGACTCTGCTGCTCTCTCCCCGCCGGTGCCGGACTCTTGTCTTGGGGCCCCAGCTCCTCCTGCTTCTTTGCAAACAGACCTGGAGGAGCTGTCCCCGTCCTGGCATCACAGGGAGAGAGACACGCCCATGGCCCGGTGCTGTGCAGCAGCTGAGCCTTCCTGAGCCTGTCACGGGGCCCCAGACGGGGGCCACGGCCACGGCCACGCTCGCTCAGGCATCCTCCTCCCCGCTGCTGCCTCTGCGCTCAGCTGGCCTGGCTGGACCCGAACTGTGTGGCCAGGGTGGTCTGGAGTCCGTCAGCCCCAAGTAACTGAACTGTGCACGAGTCACAGAGGGAAGCACAGCGTCAGGGCTGCAGAAGTTAGAAGCCAAGCAGGCAGCATCTCGCCAAACATGCGATGTTTAGAGTAGCCTTTTCCTGAGTGGGGACGACGACTCTCCGGCTTTAAGTCTTTCCGAAGAGGAACGGGCAGTGGAGGCTGTTTGGTTGGGGCTTTTTTCTTTTTTAAACTTTTCGCTAGATTTGAGGCAGCCTGTTCTCCTGCCCCAGAGTCACTGACCCCTGCTGCCGTGCTAACTGTGGCGTCTGTTTGTTTCCCTGTCACCGCCCCAGGCACCACACGGTCACCCGGGGCATCACCAAGGGCGTGAAGGAGGACTTCCGCCTGGCCATGGAGCGCCAGGTGTCCCGCTGCGGGGAGAACTTGATGCTGGTGCTGCACAGGTTCTGCGTCAACGAGAAGATCTTGCTGCTCCAGACTCTGGCCTGACCGGCCCTCCCGCCAGAGGCAGCCCACAGCCGCGGGGCTCTGGGGGAGACGGAAAGCGCGGAGGAGCGTCGCCGTCATCGCTCTTCAGAAGAAGACCTTCGGTGTTTTAACTCATTGGTCGCTTAGAAGTAGTTCCCCACAGTCCAAGAAGCTATTTCTATTTTTGTCATATTTTGTAATTTTTGTAAAACAAAAGAACCTGTTTTGTAAATAAAATCATCCTAAATTTGTGGGGGTTTTTTAAATTTTATTTTTAATTCTTAGAGTTTCGGAACAAGAGTGTACTGTACTTAAAAAGGCATTTCCTTCCATGTTCTCGAGATTTTCTTTTCCACGGTCAGGTTTTGGTGAATATCACGTATCAACATAACGCTAGACCTTTTCCTTCGGGAAGTTTTAACACCAAACTCCTTTGTGCCAGGATGAACTTGAGTGAACTTCCACTGAAGGCGCCATGGGGGGCCAGGGGTGGGGGTCCTGCCCAGTGGCCCGTGGAGGGCGCCTCCCCTCCCCGTCGGCTGCTGTCACCTGGGTGCCCTGAGCCAGACAGCCGAGCCTCCAGCCTGGTTCTGCCCGGCCCTTTACTTGCCACGTACCAGGGACAGATGTCCCTCAAGCTTGTCATGGGAAATACAGGCACTGGCCCTTCCCTCCCAGCTGGCTGCAAAGACAGTGACGTGACACACTTGGGATGGGGCCTCGCACTTCTAAGTACAACACTGGGGTCAGGGGTCAGGTTCATTTCTTTTGCTGTTCCTGAAATATATCAGGTAAGCATCACATTTACAGTTGTTTCTGGGGGGATGTAAGAATGAAAGAGCTAAGAAGTTGTTCAGTTACTGTTACTGAACCAGGCCCATTGGCCCAATGTGCAGCAAGCCAAGTGCTGAGAGGCCAAGGTTTGCAGCTGAGAAAGACTTTACTCCTAAGGCAGCCAAGCGAAGAGACAGGAGAACGAGTCTCAGGTCCGCCTGCCCGAAGGCAAGGGGCTCGGGGTACGTACGTGTGTTGTGAGCAGGTGGTCTCGGGAGTGGGGACAGATGAGGTGACGGGTGTTCTGTGTGGGGGCATCTGGGCTCGTGTGTCTGCACGTTCACAGTGGAGGCACCGAGCGCCATCTGACGGTGGAGACTTGTGGCGGCAGAGGCCGTTCATGGGAGCCCCCAAGGCCCAGTTTCAGGAGCAGTGGTCCCAACCGGTCCTAGCCAGCTCGCATTGGGCAGGAGCTGATTACAAGTTCCTGAGCTACGGGAGGCTGGGAGGTGTGCATTTAAAGAGGAAGAAAAGAAAAATAACCAAAGTGAGCTTGCTCAGTGAAAGCAGGCCACAGGGGTTTTTAAGCTGTTCCCTTTGTTGCTGTTCTGTGAGAGAACCCCGGGAACTTCCGTTAGTCACCAGTCTCTGTCAACCCTGTGGGGCATGGTTTCATTACTGTGCACAAAAATTTTAGAAATCTTTTCTATATAAGACCCTTTTATAGATTTATTAAAATCAATGGGAAACTGCAACAAGAGAAGCCACCACAATGAGAAGCACGTGCACCACAATGAAGAGTAGCCCCTGCTAGCCACAACCGGAGAAAGCCGCACACAGCAACGGAGACCCAATGCAGCAAAAAAAAATTATTTTAAAAAAATCAATAGGAAAGAAAAGAATATGGTGAGGGAGAAGGACTTTGAGCTCACCTCCTCTCATGAGCACACTGAAATCACAACTGCTGAACAACCATCCAAATAAAAGACTGGAACCTTCCAAAAACAGATGTTCTACATCCAAAGACATGACGAAAGCACAATGAGACAGTAGGAGGGGTGCCCTTGCAATATAATCAAATCCCATACCACCCAGGTGGGTGAACCACAAACTGGACAATAATTATATTGCAGAAGTTCTCCCACAGGGGACTTCCCTGATGGCACAGTGGTTAGGACACCTTGCTCCCAATGCAGGGGGCCCAGGTTTGATCCCTGGTCAGGGAACCAGATCCCACATGCATGCCGCAACTAAGGGTTCATGTGCCGCAACTAAGGGTTCATGTGCCGCAACTAAGGAGCCCGCAAGCCACAGCTAAGACCCAATGCAACCAAATAAGTAAATATTAAAAAAAAAAGTTCTCCCACAGGAGTGAGAGCTCTGAGTCCCACATCAAGCTCCCCAGCCTGGGGGTCCAGCATTGGGAGGGGGAGCCCCCAGAGCATTTGGCTTCGAAGACCAGTTGGGCTTGACTGTAGGAGCTCCACGGGACTGGGGGAAACAAAGACTCCACTCTTGGCACACACAAGGTCCTGCGTGCACCAGAACTCGGGGCAAAAGCAGTGACTTCACAGGAGCCTGGGCCAGACCCACCTGCTGGTCCTGGAGGTTCTCCTGGGGAGGTGGGAGGGGGTGCCTGTGGCTCTCTCTGGGGTCGTGAAAACTGGTGGCGAATATATCAGGGAGTGTTTACCTGTGTGAACTCACTGGAGGCAGATATTTTGCTTGGCTCATTAGCACCAAGACGTGGCCCTACCCAACAGCCTATGGCTCCAGTGCTGAGATGCCTCAGGCCAAACCAACGGGGTGGGGGGGTAAACGGCCCCACCCATCAACAGGCTGCCTAAAGATTTCCTGAGCCCACAGCTACCTCTAGACATGGCCCTGCCCATTAGAGGGCCAAGACCAAGCTCCACCCACCAGTGGGCAGGCACCAGCCCTTTCCGCCAGGAAGGCTGCACGAGCTGCTAGACCAGCCTCATCCGCCAGGGGGCAGATACCAGAAGCAAGAAAACTATGATCCCGGAGTCTGCAGAACTGAGTCCACAAACGCAGATCAGAACCTACTCTGGGACCACCTGGTCCCTGGCCCTTGGGTGATGAGAGGGGAGTGCACTGCTGGGACACATAGGACATCTCCTACAGAGGGCCACCTCTCCAAGGTCAAGAAACGTAACTAACCTACCACATAAATAAAAATGCAAACAGAAATGTAAACAAAATGAGACAGCAAAGGAATACATTCCAGATGAAGGAACAACATAAAACACCAGAAGAACAACTAAGTAATGTGGAGATAGGCAATCTACCTGAGAAAGGGTTCAGGGTAAGGGTCCTAAAGATGATCCAATAACACAGGAAAAGAATGGATGCAGAGAGTGAGAAGTTACAAGAAGTCTTTAACAAAGAGAAGATATAAAGAACAGGCAAACAGTTGAAGAATACAATAACTGAAATGAAAAATACACTAGAAGGAATCAATAGAATAAATGAGGCAGAAGAACGGATCAGTGAGCTGGAAAACAGAGTAGTGGAAATCACTGCTGCAGAACAAAATAAAGAGAAAAGAATGAAAAGAAACAAGGATAGTTTAAGAGGCTTCTGGGGCAACATCAAATGCACCAACATTCGCGTTATACAGGAAGGAGAAAAGAGAGGGGAAGGGCATGAAAAATATTTTAAGAGATAATAGCTGAAATCTTCCCTAACATGGAAAAGGAAACAGTCACCCAAGGCCAGGAAGCACAGAGCGTCTCATACAAGATTAACCCCAGGAGGAACATGCCAAGACACATAGTAATCAAATTGACAAAAGTTAAAGACAAAGAGAAAATATTAATATTAAAAGCAGCAAGGGAAAAACAACAGGTAACATAAAGGGGAATCCCATAAGACTATCAGCTGATTTTTCAGCAGAAACTGCAGGCCAGAAGGGAGTAGCACACTATACTTAAAGTGATGAAAGGGAAAAACCTACAACCAAGAACACTCTACCCAGCAAGGCTGTCATTCAGATTCGACAGAGAAATCAAAAGCTTTACAGACAAGCAAAAGCTAAAAGAATTCAGCACCATGAAAGCAGCTTTACAACAAATGCTAAAGGAATTTCTTTAAGCAGGAAAGAAAAGGTCATAACTAGAAACGAGAAAAGTATGAAATGGGAATGCTCACCAAAACATACAGTAAAGGTAGGAAGTCATCCACACACAAATATGATATCAAAACCAGCCACCGTGAGAAGAGAGTACAAATGCAGGAAATGGGAATTGCATTTGAGATTAAGAGACAAGCAACTTAAAACAATCTTGTATATATATATAGACTGCTGTATCAAAACCTCATGGGAGGGCTTCCCTGGTGGCGCAGTGGTTGAGAGTCCGCCTGCCGAGGCAGGGGACACGGGTTCGTGCCCTGGTCCGGGAAGATCCCACATGCCGTGGAGCGGCTGGGCCCGTGAGCCATGGCCACTGAGCCTGCACGTCCGGAGCCTGTGCTCCGCAACGGAGAGGACACGACAGTGAAAGGCCCGCGTACATCAAAAAAAAAAAAAACCAAAACCTCATGGGAAATGCAAACCAAAAACTACAATAGACACACAAACAAACAAACAAAAGCAACCCAAACACAACACTAAAGATGGTCATCAGATCACAAAAGAAGAGAACAAAAGAGGAAGGGAAGAAAAAAGACCTACAAAACAATTAAGAAAATGGCAATAGGAACATACATATCAATAATTACCTTAAGTGTAAATGGATTAAATGCTCCACCCAAAAGACATAGACTGGCTGAATCGATATAAAAACAAGAGATGAATATGCTGTCTACAAGAGACCCACTTCAGATCTAGAGACATATACAGACTGAAAGTGAGGGGATAGAAAAAGGTATTTCATGCAGATGGAAATCAAAAGAAAGCAGGAGTAGCAATACTTATATCAGATAAAATAGACTTTCAAGATTGTTACAAGAGACAAGGACACTACATAATGATCAAGGGATAATCCAAGAAGAAGATATAACAATTGTAAATATATATGCACCCGAAACAGGAGCATCTCAATATATAAGGCAAATGCTACACTAACACAATAATAGTCGGGGACTTTAACACACCACTTACATCAATGGACAGATTATCCAGACAGAAAATCAATAAGGAAACACAGGCATTAAATGACACATTAGACCAGATGGACTTAATTGACTTAATTGACATTTTTAGAGCATTTCATGTGAAAGCAGCAGAATACGCATTCTTTTCAAGTGCACATGGAACATTCGCCAGGATAGATCATATGCTGAGCCACAAAGCAATTTTTGGTAAATTGAAGAAAACTGAAATCATATCAAGCTTCTTTTCTGACCACAACACTCTAAGATTAGAAATCAACTACCAGAAAAAAAAAAACTGCAAAAAACACAAACACATGGAGGCTAAACAATACACTACTAAACAATCAATGGACCAATGAAGAAATGAAGAAATCAAAGAGGAAATTAAAAACTACCTAGAGATAAAATGAAAACATGATGATCCAAAACCTGTGGGACACAGCAAAAGCAGTTCTAAGATGGAAGTTTATAGCAATACAATCTTACCTCAGGAAACAAAAACCTCAAATAAACAACCTAACTTTACACCTAAAGCAACTAAAGGAGAACAAACAAAACCCAAAGTTAGTAGAAGGAAGGAAATCATAAAGATCAGAGCAGAAGTTAATAAAATAGAGATGAAGAAAACAATAGAAAAGATCAATGAAACTAAAAGCTAGTTCTTTGAGAAGATAAACAAAATTGATAAACCCCTAGCCAGGCTCATCAAGAAAGAAACGGAGAGGGCCCAAATCAATAAAATTAGAAATGAAAAAGGAGAAGTTACAACCAATACCACAGAAATACAAAGGATCATAAGAGACTTCTACGAGCAACTATATGCCAATCAAAAGGACAACCTAGAAGAAATGGACAAACTCTTAGAAAGGTACAATCTCCCGAGACTGAACCAGGAAGAAACAGAATATATGAACAGACCAATTACAAGTACTGAAATTGAATCTGTGATTTTAAAACTCCCAACAAACAAAAGTCCAGGACCAGATGGCTTCACAGGCAAATTCTATCAAAAATTTAGAGAAGAGTTAACACCCATCCTTCTGAAACTATTCCCAAAAATTGCAGAGGAAAGAACACTTCTGAACTCATTCTATGAGGCCACCATCACCTTGATACCAAACCAGACAAAGATACCACCAAAAATGAAAATTACAGGCCAATATAACTGATGAACATAGATGCAAAAATCCTCAACACAATACTAGCAAACCAAATCCAAGAATGTACTAAAAGGATCATAAACCACGATCAAGTGGGATTTAAGCCAAGAATCAAGGATTTTTTTCAATATCTGCAAATCAATCAGTATGATACACCACATTAACAAAATTGAAGAATAAAAACCATATGATCATCTCAATAGATGCAGAAAAAGCTTTTGACAAAATTCAACATTCACTTATGATTAAAACTCTCCAGAAGGAAGGCACAGAGGGGAAATACCTCAGCATAATAAAGGCCATGTATGACCAACCCACAGCTAACGTCATTCTCAATGATGAAAAACTGAAAGCATTTCCTCTAAGATCAGGAACAAGACAAGGATGGTCCCTCTCACCACTTTATTTTTTTTGAATGTTATTTTATTTTTTTATACAGCAGGTTCTTATTAGTCATCCATTTTATACACATCAGTGTATACATGTCAATCCCAATCTCCCAATTCGTCACGTCACCACACCCACCCCCCGCCACTTTCCCCCCACCTTTGTGTCCATACGTTTGTTCTCTACATCTGGGTCTCAATTTCTGCCCTGAAAACCAGTTCATCTGTACCATTTTTCTAGGTCCCACATATATGCGTTAATATACGATATTTGTTTTTCTCCTTCTTACTTCACTCTGTATGACAGTCTCTAGATCCATCCACATCTCTACAAATGACCCAATTTCATTCCCTTTTATGGCTGAGTACTATTCCATTGTATATATATAGGTTGCCTCCATGACATGGCTATTGTAAATAGTGCTGCAATGAACATTGGGGTGCATGTGTCTTTTTGAATTATGATTTTCTCTGGGTATATGCCCAGTAGTGGGATTGCTGGGTCATATGGTAGTTCTATTTTTAGTTTTTTGAGGAACATCCATACTGTTCTCCATAGTGGCTGAATCAATTTACATTCCCACCAACAGGGCAGGAGGGTTCCCTTTTCTCCACACCCTCTCAGCATTTGTTCTTTGTAGATTATCTGATGATGCCCATTATAACTGGTGTGAGGTGATACCTCATTGTAGTTTTGATTTGCATTTCTCTAATAATTAGTGATGTTGAGCAGCTTTTCATGTGCTTCCTGGCCATTTGTATGTCTTCTTTGGAGAAATATCTATTTAAGTCTTCTGCCCACTTTTGGATGGGGTTGTTTTTTTAATATTGAGCTGCATGAGCTGTTTATATATTTTGGAGATTAATCCTTTGTCCCTTGATTCATTTGAAAATATTTTTTCCCATTCTGAGGGTTGTCTTTTCATCTTCTTTGTAGTTTCCTTTGCTTTGCAAAAGGTTTTAAGTTTCATTTAGGTCCCATTTGTTTATTTCTGTTTTCATTTCCATTACTGTAGGAGGTGGATCAAAAAAGATCTTGCTGTGATTTATATCAAAGAGTGTTCTTCCTATGTTTTCCTCAAAGAGTTTTATAGTGTCTGGTCTTACATTTAGGTCTCTAATCCATTTTGAGTTTATTTTTGTGTATGGTGTTAGGGAGTGTTCTAATTTCATTCTTTTACATGTAGCTGTCCAGTTTTCCCAGCACCACTTATTGAAGAGACTGTCTTTTCTCCACTGTATATCCTTGCCTCCTTTGTCATAGATTAGTTGACCATAGGTGCGTGGGTTTACCTCTGGGCTTTCTATCCTGTTCCATTGATCTATATTTCTGTTTTTGTGCCAGTACCATATTGTCTTGATTACTGTAGCTCTGTAGTATAGTCTGAAGTCAGGGAGTCTGATTCCTCCAGCTCCGTGTTTTTCCCTCAAGACTGCTTTGACTATTCAGGGTCATTTGTGTCTCCATATAAATTTTAAGACTTTTTGTTCTACTTCTGTAAAAAATGCCATTGGTAATTTGATAGGGATTGCATTGAACCTATAGATTGCTTTGGGTAGTACAGTCATTTTCACAATATTGATTCTTCCAATCCAAGATAATGGTATATCTCTCCATCTGTTGGTATCATCTTTAATTTCTTTCATCAGTGTCTTATAATTTTCTGCATACAGGTCTTTTGTCTCCTTAGGTAGGTTTATTCCTAGGTATTTTATTCTTTTTGTTGCAATGGTAAATGGGAGTGTTTCCTTAATTTCTCTTTCAGATTTTTCATCACTAGTGTATAGGAATGCAAGAGATTTCTGTGCATTAATTTTGTATCCTGCAACTTTACCAAATTCATTGATTAGCTCTAGTAGTTTTCTGGTGGCATCTTTAGGATTCTCTATGTATAGTATTATGTCATCTACAAAAAGTGACAGTTTTACTTCTTCTTTTCCAATTTGGATTCCTTTCATTTCTTTCTCTTCTCTGATTGTCGTGGCTAGGACTTCCAAAACTATGTTGAGTAAGAGTGGCAAGAGTGGACATCCTTGTCTTGTTCCTGATCTTAGAGGAAATGCTTTCAGTTTTTCACAATTGAGAATGATGTTTGCTGTGGGTTTGTCGTATATGGGCTTTTATTATGTTGAGGTAGTTTCCCTTTATGCCCACTTTCTGGAGAGATTTTATCATAAATCGTTGTTGAATTTTGTCAAAAGCTTTTTCTGCATCTATTGAGATGATCATATGGTTTTTCTTCTTCAATTTATTAATATGGTGTATCACATTGGTTGATTTGCGTATATTGAAGAATCCTTGCATCCCTGGGATAAATCCCATTTGATGGTATATGATCCTTTTAATGTGCTGTTGGATTCTTTTTGCTAGTATTTTGTTGAGGATTTTTGCCTCTATATTCATCAGTGATATTGGTCTGTAATTTTCTTTTTTTCTAGTATCTTTCTCTGGTTTTGGTATCAGGGTGATGGTGGCCTCATAGAATGAGTTTGGGAGTGTTCCTTCCTCTGCAATTTTTTGGAAGAGTTTGAGAAGGATGGGTGTTAGCTCTTCTCTAAATGTTTGATAGAATTCACCTGTGAAGCCATCTGGTCCTGGATGTTTGTTTGTTGGAAGATTTTAAATCACAGTTTCAATTTCATTACTTGTGATCCATCTGTTCATATTTTCTATTTCTTCCTGGTTCAGTCTTGGAAGGTTATACCTTTCTAAGAATCTGTCCATTTCTTCCAGGTTGTCCATTTTATTGGCATAGAGTTGCTTGTAGTAGTCTCTTAGGATGTGTTGTATTTCTGCGGTGTCTGTTGTAACTTCTCCTTTTTCATTTCTAATTTTATTGATTTGAGTCCTCTCCCTCTTTTTCTTGATGAGTCTGGCTAATGGTTTATCAATTTTGTTTATCTTCTCAAAGAACCAGCTATTAGTTTTATTGACCTCTGCTATTCTTTTCTTTGTTTCTATTTCATTTATTTCTGCTCTGATCTTTATGATTTCTTTCCTGCTGCTAACTTTGGGTTTTGTTTGTTCTTCTTTCTCTAGTTCCTCTAGGTGTAAGGTTAGATACTTTGAGATTTTTCTTGTTTCTTGAGGTAGGTTTTTATAGCTATAAACTTCCCTCTTAGAACTGCTTTTGCTGCATCCCAAAGGTTTTGGATCGTCGTGTTTTCATTGTCATTTTTCTCTAGGTATTTTTTGATTTCCTCTTTGATTTCTTCAGTGATCTCTTGATATTTAGTAATGTATTGTGATTTCTAATCTCATAGTGTTGTGGTCAGAAAAGGTGCTTGATAGGATTTCAATTTTCTTAAATTTACAGAAGCTTGATTTGTGACCCAAGATGTGATCTATCCTGGAGAACGTTCCATGTGCACTTGAGAAGAAAGTGTAATCTGCTGTATTTGGGTGGAATGTCCTATAAATATCAATTAAATCTGTCTGGTCAATTGTGTCATTTAAAGCTTGTGTTTCCTTATTAATTTTCTGTTGAGATGATCTGTCCACTGGTGTAAGTGAGGTGTTAAAGTCCCCCGATATTATTGTGTTACTGTCGATTTCCTCTTTTATAGCTGTTAGCAGTTGCCTTAAGTATTGAGGTGCTCCTATGCTGGGTACATATGTATTCATAATTGTTCTATCTTCTTCTTGGCTTGATCCCTTGATCAGTATGTAGTGTCCTTCCTTGTCTCTTGTAACAGTCTTTATTTTAAAGTCTATTTTATCTGATATGAGTATTGCTACTCCAGCTTTCTTTTGATTTCCATTTGCATGGAGTATCTTTTTTCCATCCCCTCACATTCAGTCTGAATGTGTCCCTAGGTCTGAAGTGGGTCTCTTGTAGACAGCATATATATGGGTCTTGTTTTTGTATCCATTCAGCAAGCCTGTGTCTTTTGGTTGGAGCATTTAATCCATTCACGTTTAAGGTAATTATCAATATGTATGTTCCTATGACCATTTTCTTAATTGCTTTGGGTTTGTTTTTGTAGGTCCTTTTCTTCTCTTGTGTTTCCCACTTAGAGAAGTTTCTTTAGCATTTGTTGTAGAGCTGGTTTGGTGGTGATGAATTCTCTCAGCTTCTGCTTGTCTGTAAAGCTTTTGATTTATCCGTCGAATCTGAATGAGATCCTTGCCGGGTAGAGTAATCTTGGTTGTAGGTTCTTCCCTTTCATCACTTTAAGTATATCATGCCACTCCCTTCTGGCTTGCAGTTTCTGCTGAGAAATCAGCTGTTAACCTATGGAAGTTCACTTATATGTCATTTGTTGTTCTTCCCTTGTTGCTTTCAATAATTTTTCTTTGTCTTTAATTTTTGCCAATTTGATTACTATGTGTCTCAGCGTGTTTCTCCTTGGGTTTATCCTGCCTGGGACTCTCGGCACTTCTTGGCCTTGGATGGCTATTTCCTTTCCCATGTTAGGGAAGTTTTCCACTATAATCTCTTCAAATATTTTCTCGGGTCCTTTCTCTCTCGCTCCCCCAGTCTTTTTCCGAGGTCCTGGATCATCTTTACTATAATTATTCTGAATTCTTTTTCTGGAAGGTTTCCTCTCTCCACTTCATTTACTTGTTTTTCTCGGAATTTATCTTGTTCCTTCATCTGGTACATAGCCCTCTGCCTGCTCATCTTGTCTATCTTTCTGTGAATGTGGTTTTTGTTCCACAGGCTGCAGGACTATAGTTCTTCTTGCTTCTGCTGTCTGCTCTCTGGTGGATGAGGCTATCTAAGAGGCTTGTGCAAGTGTCCTGATGGGAGGGACTGCCCATGCTTCTCAGTCTTGGCTCTATGCTCAGGGAGTTGCTCTGTGTCCTCAAGGCCTTGGGGGCCTCTTGGATCCACCCACCAGGACTCTGGGCTTCTTCCTCACAGAGCAGAAGGTCTTCCTCGATCCACGTCTTGATCCAGGTCTGAAGGCACGACACAGCCCACCTTCTCTGTTCACTGAGTTCTGAAGGCTGGGAAGTCCAAGATCAAGATGCCGGCTGATTGGTCTCTAGTGAAAGCACCCTTCCTAGCTTGCAGACAGCTGCCTCCTTGCTGTGTTCTTCCCACCTTTTTTTTTTGGCCATGCCACACTGCTTGCAGGATCTTAGTTTCCTGACCAGGGACTGAACCCAGGGCCACAGCAGTGAAAATGCCAAGTCCTAACCACTGGACTGCCAGGGAATTCCTCACTGCTTTTATCCAACATAATTTTGGAAGTCCTAACCACAGCCATCAGAGAAGAAAAACAAATTAAAGGAATTCAAATTGGAAAGGAAGAAGTAAAACTCACTGTTTGCAGATGACATGATACTATACATAGAAAATCCTAAGGATGCCACCAGAAAACTACTAGAGCTCATCAATGAATTCAGTAAAGTTGTAGGATACAAAATTAATACACCAAAATCCACTGCATTTCTATACACTAACAGTGAAAGATCAGAAAGAGAAATTAAGGAAACAATCCCATTTACCATCACATGAAAAAGAATAAAATACCTAGGAATAAATCTGCCTAAGGAGGCAAAAGACCTTTACTTTGAAAACTATAAGACGCTGATAAAAGAAACTGAAGATGAAAAAACAGATGGTTAGATATACCATGTTCTTGGATTGAAAGAATTAACATTGTTAAAATGACCATACTGCCCAAGGCAATCTACAGATTCAATGCAATCCCTACCATATTACCAATGGCATTTTTCACAGAACTAGAACAACAACAAAAATTAATTTGTATGGAAACACAAAAGACCGTGAATAAGCCAAAGCAATCATGAGAAAGAAAAACATAGCTGGAGGAATCAGGCTTCCTGACTTCACACTACTACAAAGCTACTGTCATGAAAACAGTATGGTACTGGCACAAAAATAGACACATAGTTCAGTGAAACAGGATAGGAAGCCGAGAAATAAGTCCATGCACCTATGGTCAATTAATCACGACAAAGGAGGTAAGAACATGCAGTGGAGAAAAGAGAGTCTCTTCAATAAGTGGTGCTGGGAAAACTGGACAGCTACATGTAAAAGAAAGAAATTAGAACATTCTCTAACATCATATACAAAAATAAATTCAAATGGATTAAAGACCTAAATGTAAGACTGGGTAGTATAAAACTGCTAGAGGAAAATGTAGGCAGAACACTATTTGACATAAATCTCAGCAATATCTTTTTGGATCCATCTCCTAGAGTAATGGAAATAAAAACAAAAATAAATGAATGAGACCTAATTAAACTTAAAAGCTTTTGCACAGCAAAGGAAACCAGAGACAAGATGAAAGACAACCCAAAAAATGGGAGAAAATATTTGCAAACAATACAACTGACAAGGGATTAATGTCCAAAAGATACAGACAGCTCATACAACTGAATATCAAAAAACCAAATGACCCAGTCCAAAAAATGCGCAGAAGACCGAAACAGACATTTCTCCAAAGAAGACATACCGATGGACAAAAGGCACATGAAAAAATGCTCAATATCACTAATTATTAGAGAATGCAAATCAAAACTACATGGAGGTATCACCTCACACCAGTCAGAATGGCCATCATCGAAAAGTCTACAAATAATAAATGCTGGAGAGGGTGTGGAGAAAAGGGAACCCTCTTGCACTGTTGGTGGGAATGTAAATTGGTGCAGCTACCGTGGAGTACGGAGGTTCCTTAAAAAACTAAAAATAGAACAACCATATGATCCAGCAATCCCATTACTGGGCATATATCCGGAGAAAACCGTAATTTGAAAAGTTACATGCACCCCAAATTTCATAGCAGCACTATTCACGATAGTCAAGACCTAGAAGCAACCTAAGCGTCCATCGACAGAGGAACGGATAAAGAAGATGTGGTACATATATAAAATGTACCAGCCATAAAAAAGAATGAAATAATGCCATTTTCAGCAACAGGACCTAGAGATTATCATACTAAGTGAAATAAGTCAGACAGAGAAAGAGAAATATCATATGATATCACTTATACGTGGAGTCTAAAAAATAAAAGATACAAATGAATTTATCTACAAAACAGACCCATAGACAGGAAAAACACTTATGGCTACCAAAGGGAAAAGGAAGCGGGAGGGATAAATTAGGAGTTTGGGATTAACATATATACATCCTATTTGTAAAACAGATAGTCAACAAGGGCCTACTGTATAGCACAGGGAACTATACTCAATATTTTGTAATAACCTAAGGGAAAAGAATCTGAAAAAGAATTATATAACTGGATCACTGTGCTGTACACCTGAAACTAACATGACATTGTAAATCAACTATACTTCAATAAAATTTTAAAAAATAAAATTAGATCAATAAAGTGGTTTAAGAAATAGACATCCGGTTTCTGAAAATATTTCAACTAGCTCATTTTAAAGTGCTTATCACTGTGATGAGTGGATTACAAATATTAAACCATCCTGTTGTTTTTACAAACATGGCGTGCGTTGCCCATAGCAACTTCCAAAGTAAACACTCCGGCACCTTTTGGTTTCATAACTCCTTCCTCAGATCGGCGTCTGGTGGGGCGGCACATAGCAAAACAAGGCTGTCTCACACCCACACGTGTAGGGACCAGATAAAAAGGAACCAATCATCTTTTTTTTTTTTTTAATTCGGTGGTGTGTTGCTGTGCAGAGTTGCAGGAAAAGGGCCACAGGATAGAATGGAAACTCAGACCAAGTGTGCAGATGAGGAAGGGCTTGCACCACTGGCACAGGAGGGTCCGTCCAAGCCCTGCATTGAGAGACTCAACCAAAGGGCAACCGCCTTCCAGCAGCTGAAGGAGTGTCCCGGGATGACCCCAGCGCCCTTAAAACGTCTGCCTGAGAAAGCTGCCACCGCCAGAATTTACTCTTTGCTTCTTTAGGAAGCTTGCAGTGCTCAACCCTCCCTCTGTTCTCTGAGACGTGAGACTGCGCCCCAGAACTGTTTCCTCCAGGAGCTCTCTCTGAAATGTAAACACCCGGGGAGGATGGGGACTAGTTCCGTGGGTACCTTGCTTCATGTGGCACCACCGCCTCCTGCCATAAGGATAGAAGTTTGTTTCTCCTCCGTAAAAGCGCCAGTGAACAAACCCAGGTGGCCCAGTCACGTGGACCAATCCCGTCCCAGCTCCCAGTGCCTTCCCAAAGCCAGTCAGCCTTTCAAACTCCAGCCTTTTGTTTCAGGAAGCTAGTTCCGATCACGCTGGACCCTTTTTCCATTGCCCTCACCGCTTTAGCAGCCTCTGGCTTTGTTCATCTTTGACAAGGGCCGGCTTTGCCTGTGATGTGTTAAACTGATGTGAGCTGTCTCCTGGGCAGAGCTGTAACAGGCAGGATTTGGATGGAGGTACCACTTTACAAGCCAAATGACATACGGAGTTTAATCAAATAGAAGAAAACCTCTTTATTTATCGAAGTGGAAGGGTGTGACCTCTAATAAGATAAAATGCAAGAACGAACAGCCATGAAAGGTGGGAAAAGCAGAAAAAGAACCGACCTCTGTAGAGAAAATCCAGCAGTCAGGACAGAATCCCACCAGACCCCAGATGGTAATGGACACCGTGGGAAGCCGTGGGCTCGGCCCTGCAGTGAGGCCAGCTGTCCTTACAGCTGCGTTTGGGATGGATTCTGCAAAGAAAAGCTAGCGGGATGCTGGCATCTTGTATCTGGCGCAGTGTTTGCACATACATAATTAGATAAGGGGGTTACAGGGTCTGGAGCATCTTATGACATGACGCAAACATCTAGCATTTCTATCAACTTTGAAATTGGAAAGGCATGTAGCCTGAAGAAAAACAATGTTTTGGAACTAATGCCCAACAAAAACTGATGACCGGGAGAAAAATGGTGGCTTGCTACACCAGTGAAAACAGATTACACAGATATGCAGCTGAAGACAACCACTGGCGACGCGTTTTCCCGCCTAATTTCAAAGTTTAAACAAAAGGTGTGTTTAAAACCTCAGAAGCTGCATTGTTCATAGGGCCATGGCTGCTACAGCGTACTGCTTAGGATTTTTAAAGATCTACCCCTAGTGTTTTACAACTGATGGAAATCTCTTTCTGAAAGGCAGTTTGATTTGTTGAGAAAATTTCTCAAAGTCCATTTGTTGCCCCCAGTTATCTGGGAAACAGGACTACATTAAAGGAAAAATAAAAACTAGTATGTTGACTTTCATTTAAGCTGATACCATCTGATACAAACCAGATTATTGTGCATTTATCAAAGAGGCCCTTTATGGGCCAGAATGAAGTGAGGTAAAGTGTAAGAGCAGCAGTTTATTCACCTAATTATAAAGCGGAATTAGGAATATAAGTGCAAAAAATGAATAAACAATGTCAAATTATTACATCCCCACTCGAGGACAGTACTTTCTGCTGTTACACAAGGACTCCACCCAACTTCCCCACAGGACGCACTGTCACATGGGTTTTCTGCAGCCACCGCTGCACAGGGTTGTCCCCACCGCCATGGCCCACTCCACCACTCACCCCGCACACTCCCTGCCCTCCCCAGGGAGGTGCCAGCTGTCCCCACTCAGCCCCGGGCCAGGCCAGCCGAAGCTCCCTTGTCACGGCTGGTTTTGCACAGTTTGGGGAGCGTTTTCCGGCCAATAACGTTATGAGGCAGAGGGGATACCCGCTCCCTCCCTCGTGGTGCTGGCCAAGCATGTGTGTGTCGTGATGGCAACGGGGTGGGCATCTCGGCTGTGAGGCGACCTGGCTGAGCAGGAGCCCACCTGCTGTGGGACCACTTATGTGCAATGCTCTCCTTATAACCCAGCTGGATGGGGAGTTCCTGCTCCGTCCGGCTCAAGACATCCTAACCGATGGACACCCCGACTGGAAAACTGCTTCTGGAGAGGCCCAGCTCAGCCTTACCTGCTGAGATTCGGGATGACACAGCCATGACCACCCACAAAGGCGCGCCGCAAGAGAGGGGTTTCCTCAAAGATGACAGCTCTCCCCACGCGCACGCGCGCGCACACACACACATTAGCTCCAGATACACGCGAAATTTTACCTATGAAAAGCAAACCCACCACCCCATTTTGCTTTCATGCTTATTTAGCGCCTGCTCTGCACGGGCCACTGTGCCGCGCATGAAGAATGTGCCTTATCCTCCACAAGCTCACAGGCCAGCGTGGGAAACTGGTCATGTACCCAAATCACTGTCATACAAGGCAGAGAGCAACAAGTGCCACGAGATTGAGCCCCATCAGATATTACGAGAACCCAGAGAAAGAAAATATTACTTCGGGACAAGACTAAGAGATTACAGAAGGTGCCTTAGAAGCAGGGAGCGAATGTGATAGGTCAAGGGTCGATGGGAGAAAATTAAGGGGACTAGACAAACTTGGGGGCAGAGGGCAGCTGACGGGGCTGCAAGTAGCAGGCTGGGTCCAGGGGGCTGGTAGGGAGCCGAGAAGGTGTGCTGGGCTCAGCGGAGGTCGGCTCTACCTGCCAGCAAAGCTGTTCCAACTTCAGTGCACGTGCTTATAAGGAGGTGATGTGAGTCAAGCTCTGTTTAGGAAGTGTAACCTGGGGCAGTGGACAGTGACTTTACAGAAGGAGGGACCGAGGGAAGGAGGCCGGTTGAAAAATGATTCCTCTTGGCATCTGGGCAAGAGTAACAGGCAGTGACCGTGAGACCTGAGACGACTTGGCAATGGCTGAACGTGGGAAAGGGGGAGAGAGGAGGCGAAGCGGGCGAAAGAGTTTAATCTGAGAGACAGAGGGTCACCTGTCCGCAGAGCCGGGACCGTCCAGGCCGGAAAGGCTCGTGTTTGAGAAGAGAGCGGGGAGGGGGGAGCCTGGATGCTGGCGGACACCCAGGTGGACAGGTACAAGTTGGGATGAGAGTTCGGGTAGAGACGGGGTAGCTGGAAACTCACTATCCATGCAGGGTGATAGCTGACATCAGGGGACAGGTCGAAGTGACCCCGTCGCACCACGCAAGGATGCTCCAAAGTACAACCTATTGCCACATCTTCCTTCCACGTGGAATTCTCGCAGAAAATCCCCAAGTAGGACGCTGCAGGACGGGAGTGCCGGTCCTCTGTGGTCTCCTCCTTCACTCCTGAGAAACAATTCTTCAGTTTGGTGATTCCAAGCAGGAAAGCTGCCTCCACTGTGGAGGGTCATTCTGAAAAGAGTTACTCTGATGAGAGTTTTTTAAACTTCTCATTTATTTTGAAGAGTTTTCTGTAACAAAGTTATTTTTCTAAGGATTTCAGAAATGCCACCGATGTCTCCCACCCCATTGGGTCTCAGAGCTGGAGGGGAGCTGAGCGGGCAGCACCGTGTCCCTCGTTGTGAAGGGACCTGCCTCACGTCTGACCCGGCAAGGGCGCCACAGCAGGAGCCCGGCCGAGACCTTGAGCTTCTCTCTCTTCCTAGAGACAGAGGATGGCCTGGGGGACCAGCTACCACCCAGACACACAGACAGAAAGACAGACAGGCAGGAGGTGGGTGCGTAGAGAGACAGGTACATGCAAGGGTGGCTGGGAATAACACATCTACTGTTTCACTTGTTTTTCAAGTGAGGAAAAGGAGAAAATGGCTTCTGATAGAAAGGCATTTTTTTGGACCCACCAGTTCCTTACAGATCTGAAAGGAGATTACTTGGAATTTCTTGAAATACTAAACTGTACGTAACTGAAATATATTAGACTATGTTCACAGTCAGACACAACAGAAATGGTGGTATCTTGGTCGGCGTGGACCAGCACAGAAAGACAGTCTGCAGGAAAGAGGATCAGTAAGGTCAGACTTTAGGTGGTCACAGAAGCAAAATGGCCTGGTTAACTCCCTTGTGAAAAATTAAAAGAGAAATCCTTAGAATGAAGCTGCAAAGGCATCCATTTCTATAGAAGATGGAGAGAAAAGACAATTATGTTTCAGATGTCTGAGGCTCACGTACACAGAGTCAGATGAGCCACGTCTGATAATCAACCAGACTGAGCACGTCCGTATCTCCCCCAATAACCTGGAAATACGCAGTTTTATAACAAATGGCTCCTTTTCATGATGCCCCAGGCCCTGTCATCTGCCAGCAACACGTCTCAGCTGGGGCCTCAGATCTTCCAAAACACCTTCTTCTTATAGAGAACATAAGCGATGAGCACCCAGAGCGCAGTGGCAACTATGTTCTGAACGAGATGTTCCTTGTGTGACTGGTTGTCCCCCAGCCTCCACTGGAAGGGGAAGTAGTTGGCGAAGACCTCGTGGCCCACGTACACCAAGATCGAGTTCATTCCTGGGGAAACATAGCTGGTTATCGACTTAACTCTTGAAATTTGCCTTTAGTTCAGTGAAAAAAGAAAAAGTGCCTACTTGTTATTGGCTACGCCAAAAAATAAGTGATGCAAATCTTAGAGATTTGAGTGTAAACCTTATCCAAAAATTATTAGAAAACATTCCTTTGGTAAGTGTAATTCTGGAATACCAAATTTGAAAGGAAAGCCAGAATTATTAATTAATTAATTAATTTATTTATTTATTATTTTTTTTTTTTTTGCAGTACGCGGGCCTCTCACTCTTGTGGCCTCTCCCGTTGCGGAGCACAGGCTCCGGATGCACAGGCTCAGCGGCCATGGCTCACGGGCCCAGCCGCTCCGCGGCATGTGGGATCTTCCCGGACCGGGGCACGAACCTGTGTCCCCTGCATCGGCAGGCGGACTCTCAACCACTGCGCCACCAGGGAAGCCCAGGATTATTAATTTATATTCTCTACACAGAAAACTTGAGGACCAACGAGCGTTAACTGTTACTGGACTCGGGGCTGAAACGAGTCACTGAAGTCACCTGCTGTCTCTCGTCTCGGGCAGAACCCGTGCATCTCCGCGTGGTGTCTCTTAGGCACCGCCTGCAGGGCAGGGGGTTTACATGAGAAAGCACGGCCCTGTTTGTGGAGCTCGAGGGACTCGATGACGTGCCTGAAGCGGCCAGAGGGGTGCATTGATGACCCCACAACCTAAATGGTAAAACGGGGTGGCACTGCTCGGGGACAGGCCCAGCGACGCCCTGCATGGACCCCCTCGGACCCCCTCGGCCGGCACCTTGGACACACCCGGCGCCCGAGGCCTCTGGCCCGTCCGCTGGGTCCCCTCCTCCACGAGGCCTGGGGCCGGTTGGTGGGGGGACTCACCAGGGTAGAAGAACGGGGTTCCTGTCCACAGCCCCTTCACGTCCACAACGGGGTACAGGACCAGCAGGATGAAGAAGGCAAAGGAGCTCAGCGTGGTGACATAGGAGATGGACCTGGGGGACAGCAGGCGTCTCAGGGCTCCCGAGAGCACATCCAACGCCAGCCCGACCGGATGTGAAAATGACAGGCTTTCTGTACCTACCAGAGGTTTTTGTTTACTGGAATAAAGCCTTCATTTTCGGAAGCCTTTGTCAAAGCAACAGAAACAAACCCCTAGAAGCGGGGAGAAAGATGTTAAAGTTTTTTGCATCATCTCAAGAAACAATTGTGGTTCAAAACTGAAAAACAGGAGTGACTTAATTGCTTAGGGAAGGCTGAAAACTGCGCCCTCCGTTTTATTCTTTTAACTGGAAAAACATTTTTAAGATGTGTAACTAAAAATGTTCTCCAAAAACCTCTTTTCAGCATTACTCTGAGTTGAAGGTAAACGAACTGATCAACTGGACTGAATCCGTGGAGGAAACAGGACTGCCAGGTCAGGGGTGAAAGCAACAGCCAAGCTTATCTTTTGCCCCCCAGTGAACCTGTTATCATTGGCCTGGTCCTTCTGGCAAAGGTCCCCACCAGAACCCACACCTCCGCTCCATTTTCTCATATCTTCACTGACTTATTTATAAAGACATTTTCCTAAGAAAATCAACCTGAGAACTTAGGTGTCGAGACTTTTCCTCTCTGATATTCAAGTGAAGAATGTTACTGATGCGAAGTGACAGCTACTGTCTATCCCACGGCCGGTCACTAAACATTTGATGTCTTTGAAATGTGTATGTGTGAAGAGAAGGAATTTCAGTGAGGACCATCCGCTACTTACAAGAAAACAGCCCCAGGCAGCGAATCTGATCAGGATGCCTTTGGTTTGATCCTTGTAATACAGGAGTATTTTCCCTGCCTGGGGAAGAAAACGCACAGTATGACCAAGAGAATCGCCTACGATGTGTTCTTATTTTGTACTCATCCACTGCCTTAACCTCTCGACAGGCAGACTCACCTGCAGGCACTGAGGTTACAAGGGGATGCACGGTACCCCTGCCCTTGGCTAGTGGAGGCCTAGAGGCACAGGGACCACTGGGGAGGGAGGGAGGGAGGGAAGGGGATGTGCAGAGGAGGTACCGCCAGGCTGAGGATATGAGCTCAAAGCTGGAACAGTGTCTGGGCAGGAAGGAACAGCATGCACAGGAGTGTGTCACACGGGTGAAAATGCACAGCCTCCCCGAGGTGCTGCAGGTAATTCAGAAAGGCCGGGGGTGGGCAGAGGTGGGAAGGTGGGAGCAGGTAGGCACGAGCTTTCTCCCACAGGTGATGGGAGCCAAGGAAAGTCACTTTTCCCCCCCAAAGTGACAAGGGACCAGCTCAGGCTGGCCTGCCATGGCCCAGCCTGGCAGGGGTACAGAAGAGGGACAAAACAGCGTGGACCCAGAGGCAGGGAAACACTTTAAACACAGAAAAATCTGGACTTTGCATAGCCCCGCCCCCCTGAAAATTAGGAATTAATTTCTGAAAACGTCAGAGAAAGTGTTAATAATAACTCATAATAGCTAAAATTTATGAATGTCCCGGCCTTAGAACCTTATGTGAATTAACTGGTTCAGGTGCGACTACTTATTTAGGTGCCACTGAGTCACAGAGGGTGCAGTAACCCTCCCGGGATGACCCAGCTAGTAAGCGGGGTCAAGTCCAGGCACCGGCGCCGGTCTGTACTCCTCACCACCCACCCTCGGCTGCTCCTGCAGGCGCAGATTTACCTGGAGAGCATATGGCGGATTAAATGCATTTATGAATAAAAGCACCCAGTGTAAACTCTAAAGTGCCGCAGAGAGAAAGGCAGTATCTCTAAATAGGAAATTATTTAATCGCCAAAATGTATATGCTGTAGGCCTGCACTGTCCCACGTGGGAGCCACTGGCCACCTGTGACAATTTCAGTTTAAATTTAAATGACGTAAAATTAAAATCCAGTTCCTCCGTCAGACCAGCCACGTCTGAGGACTCAGTGGCCACATGGACAGCACACGCGGAGCATTTTTACCGTTGCAGAGGCCCCCCCAGGAGGCTGGACCCGGTCTTTCTCCTCCCCGTCATCTCCCCTCAAATAACAGTTTCAAACACCAGTAAGGAGAACTTCAGCAAGGAAAATCTAGACTGCTCAGAATCCTAACAAAACTGCATGTGAGAGAAACCAAGAACAACCTGTACTGACTCTGGCATAAAATAGGCATAACCTGAAACTGTGTCAACTGTACACATAAGGTGACAGGTGACCTTCCAAAGACTGCCAGCCCAGCAGGGACCCCTCTCAGCCAGGGGCTGCTGTGCACCCACTACCGAGATGAGCCATATGAATAACTTCTTTGGAGAATATAGGAATTATACCTAATTATTCGAAAGTGCTAAATTTTAGCAACCTCTGGTTTTGACAACCTGTCAAATACAAACAGAATTTATTAGGTCTGAAACACAGAAGATGTGCTTCCAGTTACTTATTTTAATCAAATGGTTTTTGGATTAGTAATGAATCAATAATCACGAACTGTCAGGAACACGCATTCTCATGAAATGAACAAATACCTGAACTCCTAAAAACGCCATCACGATGGAGTTGATGGTCCCCAGGATGCCTTCTGGGTCGTAGGCCACCTCGGTGTGATAAAGCACCTGACAGGGCAGGACAAGAAGGCGGGACTCACCCAAGGATCACAAAAAGCACACAACAACTCATAGACAAAATGCAAACTTGGATACACCCCAGTATTCAACATTTTTGGTTTTGCTGCAGAAATTCACTGCTAACTTATGGGGATGACGGGCAGAATACTTCTGGCCAAGAAAGTGTGTGGCATGTGACACTCTGGCATGTGACACTCTCCCCACACAGGAGACCGTGCTGGGCCCTGTGGCTGTGACACTACACGTCCCTAACCAGCTTCAAACACCACACATGACGCCTTCTAATTTTCAGGTTTACTCTTTGTGGCCAACCCTACTGTAACATCGACAGCTTCCTTTCTTCTTTTAAGGCAAATAATGATAAGAAAAATACCTTTGTATTATTTCATTATAAAAGAAA
This sequence comes from Hyperoodon ampullatus, assembly GCF_949752795.1. Lineage (NCBI taxonomy): Eukaryota > Metazoa > Chordata > Mammalia > Artiodactyla > Ziphiidae > Hyperoodon > Hyperoodon ampullatus. The sequence continues at coordinate 3,427,496 of NC_136933.1, forward strand.
TCATTATTGTAGAAACAGCAGAAATTTGGAACCAGTCATTGCAGTGGGTGCTGGAAGGCACCGCCCAGCTATCTGGCCCCCGCCTGCCCATCCCACCCCTTTTGCAACTAAAGCATCCACTCCCCCGGCTGCTAGACGTATTCATGGCCCAAAGCTCTCAGCAGCTTCTGGATTTGTCCCTGAAGAGAGTCGCCCCCTGGCCAGGCCGTCACATCCCACCAGGGATGTCTAGGGCCTGGTCCCTCACCCCACTGAGAACAACCCTGAGGGGCCGCCCCAGCCCCCAGGAGACCAGCGGGGGCCTGCGTGTGGCTGTCCCCACTGCCCCGTCCTGCTTCCTCCAGCCCCACACGTGCTGATCCCAAAAGCACTGCCTGACAGACCTCCCTCACGGGAAGCTGTCCCCATACCTGAGATGTACAAGAAAGCACCTTGCTGCACACCTGACACCAGGCAGTCTCACTTTAACAGCCAAAGAAACGTCTACACGCCGCCCACAACCAACATTAAACTGAAGTCTGTAAAGTCAGCCAACTTCTCGAATAAAACTTCCTTCCACCCGAGTCTGTTTCACGGACACAGTTCAGAGTTGGTTCTTTCCCTTCCTTCCCCTCAGCGTCCGGTTCCAAGTCGGAGCCGGGCTCACTCACAGCCGAGGAAGGATGCTGGTAAAGGTGATGGTCTCCCAGGAGCAGGCGGTCAATGTAGCCGGCAGCGCCTCCCGTGCAATTCGGATACTTGCCCCAATCTCCGAGGCCCCCGGGGCCCAGATAGCCGCTGGGGAAGCGAGAACATGCACTTCACCCACCAGACTTAGGAGCGGGGGGATGTACCCTGGTGACGTGGGTGCCCACAAAGAGCCGCAAACACCCACCAGCCTGAAGACCCCGGGGCGCCATGCACGTCCACTGCGGGGCCCCTGACTCGACGGCTGCCCGAGGGGTAAGGCGGGGGCCCAACGTCCGTCCCACCGACCCTGGAAAACCTCACAGAGACAGGCCTCTGTACACGTGCCCAAACCCCCTCCCACACAAGGGGAGAAGAGAGAGAGGAAGGGAGGTCCCAATGTGGGAAACCCGACAGCTGTAACCCAGGGGCTCGGACTTGGCAAAAAGGGGGTTCCCGCAGGGCTGGCTCACGTAGGGCATCCGGGAACAGGTAAGAAGAAGGTCAAGGCCAGCCAAACGCCTTCCAGCATCAGGATGAAGAGCCACTGGGGCCAGCTGGATGTGACGTCCAGCAGAGAAAAGCAGCTTCTCTCCTGCAGGGGCAGCGCATAAAAAACGTGAACTAAACGCAAGTGGAATGGGAAACAACACACAGTGCAGTACGTGTACTCAGAAAATTCTCTGTGACGCTCCTCTTGGCCTTTATGTTAGTAACACAAAATAGACGCGTGTTTATTCCATATGTGGTATGTGGTCCAGATGCTTCATCTCTATGAGATAGCACAGTAAAAGGCCAGTTAAGAAGAAATCAGTGGACAATTCCACTCCTATATCCAAGAGATCTGAAAAGAGATGTTCGTACAAAAACCTTGTACACAAATGGACATAGAATCGTTATGCGTAATATCCAGCAAGTGGAAACATCAAATATCCATCACCTGATGACTGAAGACAAAATGTGGTACATTCATAAAATGGAATATTATTCAGAAGTAAAAAGGAATCAAGTACTGATGGTATAACATGGATAAACCTCAAAACATATTCTGCTGAATGAAAGAGGCCAGACACAAAAAGCCACATATTCTATAATTCATTTCTATGACATGCCCAGAACAGGCAGATCTACAGACAGAGAGTAGATTAGGGGCTGCCTAGGGCTGGGGGGACCTGGGGCTGGAGAGTGGCTGGTACTGAGGACAGGGTATTTCGGGGGATAATGAAATTGTTCTAGAATGAGACAGTGGTGACGACTGCACGACTCCGTGAATATACTAAATATCCCTCAATTTTACGCCTCAAATGTGTAAGCTTTATGGTATGTGAGTTATATCTCAATAAAGCTATTATTTTCAAAAGAAATAAAGGGACTTCCCTGGTGGCGCAGTGGTTAAGAATCCGCCTGCCAATGCAGGGGACACGGGTTCGAGCCCTGGTCCGGGAAGATCCCACATGCCGCGCTGCAACTAAGCCCGTGTGCCACAACTACTGAGCCTGCGCTCTAGAGCCCGCGAGCCACAGCTACTAGGCCCACGAGCCACAACTACTGAAGCCCACGCACCTAGAGCCCGTGCTCCGCAACAAGAGAAGCCACCACAGTGAGAAGCCCGCGTGCAGCAACGAAGAGTAGCCCCCGCTCGCCGCAACCAGAGAAAGCCCACGCGCAGCAACAAAGACCCAACACAGCCAAAAATAAATAAATTAAATTAAATTAAAAGAAATACAGCTATATTTTAAAAGAGGAAAATAAAATTTAAGCTTTTGGAGCTCTTCTGGTTGAGGGAAGGAGAGGTGCAGCCCCCCACTCCTGGTGTCCCCCCAGCCCTGGGCTCCACTGTGGGACCTGGACGAGCCTCGCAGACCCTCCGGTGCCCCACAGCCAGCAAGATCAGGTTCACATGTGCACGTGGAGCCCCTGCGTGCCTTCCGTAGCCTACAGCAGAGGGCATGGGTGCGCCAGTGGGGGTCGGGGGGTGCGGTGTGAAGGAGTGAAGTGTAAATGCGCTCCAAGCACGTAAAACCAAGGGATCGTTACAGGAAAAACCAAGAGAACCTGGGATTCAGTGATGAATTTGCTAGTTACCCACACAGGAAGGGGCTGGACAACAAATACAGCTTTATTAACCTACTGTGAGGTAGGACCCCAAATGGAAGAATTTAAACATTTCCACCTGAAGTTTTACTTCCGTTGGGGGGAAAAAATAGTTGTCATCTGAGTAAACTCAACTCAGCAATTTATAATAAGACAGAAAGTAATTACAAAAGAGGTGAGATGCTCACATACTTCTTACAAAGAAGAAACAGGAAGCAGCCCAGGGCGGAACTGTCATCTCCTGGACCGACCTTGGCACTGCCCAAGTCAAACCTCCCTGCAGCATGTGTATAGACACTGAAATGTTCTGTGAGGTTTTTATGTATCTTTACCACCAGGAAATTGAAAAACTGGCAGTAATTCTCCCAAGAGGCTGGACCAGCCAACTAGAAGATGGTGATGTTATTTAATGCCATCACATTCATTTGGTTAATGGAAACTGAAATATGTGTTAAGAGGGTAGATCTCATGTTATGTGTTTTTTACTACAATAAAAAAAAGATTGATATAAAGACTAAATAAAAATAACTAATTAAAGAGAAAAAAGAATGTGTTTGACTGAGTTAAAGAGTCTTGTAATCTCTGGTACTGCACTCAAAACTAAAGAAAGTTCTAGCACCTAAACAGGGACCTCTCCCCCTTTTTTAATGCAGGGTTTCTCACCGAGGTGCAGATCTCAGGCACGGGCTTGGCAAAGAGCAGCTCCAACATGGCGACCACAAAGTAGGTGCCCCCGAGCCGCTGGAGCACGCCAGGGATGCGCGCCTTCTCCCAGGACACTGCGGGATGCACAGGGTACGGGGGTGTCAGCCAGCACTGCTCACTTCACCCCAAGACAACACCACTGTTTCCTGAGGGGGGAGACAGACTTCCATTGCACCTGAGGAAGTTAAGCTCCTGGAGATGGAAACACACGTGGTCAAGGGCCTGGCTCACACACGGCAGTGAGGCTGGGCTAAGAGCAAGGGTCCGGCTCGGTGTGGGGATAAAGCGCGGACGCCCTCGGCCCTGAAGCCCTGCCCCGCCCCGCCCCGGCCTTTCCCATCAGGAGTGTGGACTCAACTCACATCCAGCAGGAACCTGCAGACCCAGCGCAGGCTGCAGACTGTCCCTGCCCTGCAGGCTACGTGACTGTATCACTGCCCGAGGGTAACCCTGTAAGGACCCCCGCAGTGTGTCCTCCTGGGAGCAGCGGCCCTCTGTCGGGTGATCCATCGAATGGACTTTTCTGTGACCCCTTCCCTTAGCATCCCACCTCCTCCCGTCGCCTGAAGCCTTAGTGCTTCTTGCCTGAGGGGTTCACCTGGCACCTGCCTGGATAAGGACGTCTTCTTTCTGCTAATGACACTGTAAGCCCCTTGAGGACGGTGGCTGCTGCCTTCCCCGGTTCTGACACTGGTCCCCAGAACAGGGCTCACATCCTTCCCTCAGCTTTCCTGTCCCTCTCACGCCACTCAGTGACAGAGATGTCATACCTTTCCCGCAGCCCGGGGGCATTCAGGTGATGGCGAGGTGGACCCCTGAACAACAGCCTTACTGTGAAAGCTGATGCAACCAAAGCGGCAGGAGGGCGGCTCTGAGAACCCGTGGCCTGGTCTGGCCCCTGCTCTGACCTTCACTACACATGGACACAGCACCTCACTCTCCCGGCCCCGGGGTCTTCCTTTGTACGGAAGGGTTTGAGTGGACTTGGTGGCACCTCCCAGGCCTAAAATTCCAAGATAGTAATAATAATAATGCCCAAAGTCATACAAGCGTTAGATATACTTTTCTAGTAACTGTTCTTTTTGCAGGTACATGAGATGGAGAAACTGCATTTCTTTCAAATTCTAACACATCGTTTCCCTATTTCAACCTGAATACATTCTAACAGAGGGGAAAAAACACTTACGTGGACCAAGGCAATAATTGGGGTTCACAATGACGATTCCTATACAGATTAACAGGAAACTCCTCCACACAATTTTCCCCAGCAATCTGAATTTTGAGCATCCCCGCTGCAGAACGGAAGTCATTGACAGAAAGATCGAAGATCCCATAATAAACACAAACCTAAAAAAACAACAGCTATTACTAGATGGCCACTTTCAACTTTTTTGTCTCTATGTCATTAGTATTTTATAACCTACTACATAAGAGAAACAACATGTGATTTTTGAAAGAAACCGACGATTGAAACCACATCCAGTTTAGTGGTGGAGAATCAGGATGTTGGGCTGGAAGGACTGTGCACCTTCTCGTCCTGCCTTAGGGGGAGATCCTTCGGGACTGACTGCAGCTTCCATGGACAAGCCTTCCATCAAAGACAGACAAACCACTAGGTATAAAATAAGCTACAAGGATGTATGGTACAACATAGGGAATACCAATATTTTATAATAACTATAAATGGAGTGGACCCTTTAAAAATTGTGAATCCCTATATTGTACACCTGTAACTTATATAATATTGTACATCAACTATATGTCAATTAAAACAAAAGGAACTCCTCCCCCACTCAGATAAACCTGAGTTCACAGTAGCAGTGAAACACTGGGGACCAAAGACGCAAACCAGTGGCTGGTCCTGCCTATAAATGATGGAGGCAAGTTGCTCAAAGCATCTCAGCCAAAGACACAAAAGCCACGTTGTGCAGGGGCCAGAGTCCCTCAGCAGGGGAATGCTCTGGGCAGAGCAGGGTGTTCCACTATTATTTATTTTATTTTATTTTATTTATTTATTTATTTTTGGCTGCATTGGGTCTTTGTTGCTGCGCACGGGCTTTCTCTGGTTGTGGCGAGTGGGGGCTCCTCTTCGTTGTGGTGCGCGGGCTTCTCATTGCGGTGGTTTCTCTTATTGCGGAGCATGGGCTCTAGGCACACAGGCTTCAGTAGTTGTGGCTCGTGGGCTCAGTAGTTCTGGCTCATGGGCTCTAGAGCGCAGGCTCAGTAGTTGTGGTGCACGGGCTCAGTTGCTCCGCAGCATGTGGGATCTTCCTGGACCAGGGCTCGAACCCGTGCCCCCTGCATTGGCAGGCAGGTTCTTAACCACTGCGCCACCAGGGAAGTCCTCCACTATTATTTTAAAGTGTAACTTATTACTGTCCTTAACTGCTACATACTTATCAGAATTCCCTGATACTGATATACTGCATACCTTTTAGGAACTAAGATGTTTAAATTTATTTTCAGGATTAGTGGAATATTCCGAAGTTATGATTTCCTACGAGATTCCAGGATCTTGTACATCATATCCACACTAATAAAATGTTCCCTCTGAAATCAGCAGTCTTTTATTCTCACATGTCTTAGATAAGCACGAGGCCAAGTGTCAGAACAATTCAGGAACCCGGCTTTTGGAAGGACCTCATCACGCCGTCACCTGTGGGCAACACAGGCCCGCAGCCCGGAACTCAAGGCTGGTGTTGGGAAGTTCCAGCATCCGCTGAAAACAAAACTTTGCAGATGGGCTACGAAGAGCGGATGGCGGATTTGCAACTCACCACGGGAACACAAGGTCAGCCACCGTCAGCCCTGCAGAAGAACACAAGCACGGCAGTGAGGAAAGGACCTGGAACGTCGGTGCTCCCTAACCCAGGACGGTTTCCATCTCACACTGATGGGGAAAGTCCTGGGTAAACCTTGTGAAGCAGCACCGAGCTCCCTGGACTCTGCGGCCAGGGGCCGGCCCGGGCACTACCTGAGAGCACCTCTGCTGTGGGAACACCACAGAGAAGTATGCGGACAATCTGTGATCTTAGGCAGATCTTACTCAAAACCCACCCTAAACCAACCCCCCAGCCAGATTCACAGCCACTATTCAGCGCCACTCAGACCACCCCCAGCTCCATGGCATCCCCAGGAGGACCATGAGTCTCAGGGCAGGACGCCCACGCGGCTGAGGTACAGGGCACACCTAGAAGAGGACAAGGATCGTTTACAACGTGATGACAGCAAAGCATCTCGGAGCCAGAGCACATGAAAGGAAGAACAGAACTGAAGGCTGACAGAATGACCTAAGGGGCCTCTGTGGGGCTCACCTCCAGAACCCCTGGGGGATGCCAAGGAGCTCTCCTACCCGCAGCTCTCAGAGGGCCCGCGTCACCAAGGCGACCTCTCGGCGGTGTCTTACCATTCCAGCTCGCGTGCTTGAAGTACCAGTATCTCCCGCCTCCGTAGTTCACGAAGACCATGAGGATAAGCGCGATTCTGCAAAGCCACAAAGATGCGCTCTCAGGGCCTGGGCATGTAACAAGGGTGGCCCGGCTGCAGGACACAGGTGCCATCATGGTACAAGCAGACACTTAAAGAGCAGGAGACTCGCACTTCTAACCATCACGGTTAGGACCCCGTGCTACAGTCCTCTCTGCCAACATTTCCAACATGATGTCTGAAGAAAAACTCACACCAACGCTGAACTGTGTAACTAGAAAATGGTGCAAAACATTCCCGATCATGCCACTTTGTGCTAATTACTTAGATGTCTCAGGTTAAAGAAGTGTAGTGGGAGGGGACAGTCTTTAGGGTCAAGCCCTGGGTCCCTCTCTCTTAGGAGCCACTGGACCTCAGGCGAGCCCTTCATCAGTTCTCTGTGAGGAGGGACACCCCTGACCCGGGGACCACGGGCACCACGATGGAGAGTAACGTACAGCACAGCACCTCAACGGTGCTTGAAACATGTTAGCACTTAATCAATGTCAACTCCCGTCCACCTGTGAACATCTCCGAACGAAAGAGGAAGACAATAAAACAGATTCTGCATGTGCTGTTGTTTGTTGCTAATTTCTCAGAATATGGGGAATAAAAACGTTAGTATGGGGTTTCCCTGGTGGCGCAGTGGTTGGGAGTCCGCCTGCTGATGCAGGGGACACGGGTTCGTGTCCCGGTCCAGGAAGATCCCACATGCCGCCGAGCGGCTAGGCCCGTGAGCCATGGCCGCTGAGCCTGCGCATCCGGAGCCTGTGCTCTGCAACAGGAGAGGCCACGGCGGTGAGAGGCCCGCGTACCGCAAAAAAAGACGAAAAAACGTTAGTATGTCAGTGGGTGATTTGTGGGCACTCTGGAGCCCAACTTAGTCAACTCTGTGGCTCAATTTTTTTAATCTGTGAAACAGGTGTATTATTAAAAGTATATACTTCATAGGATTGCTAAGAGATTAAAGAAATTAAGACAAGCTGGAACAGTGCTTGGCATATACCATGAGGACTCCAAACTGTGAGCAGTGGTTACTATTAGTATCATGACTGTTATTACTGCCTGGCTTTGGATACACACACAGGAGCACTCAGAGCTCGGGAAGCTGGGTCAGAGTTATCAGGTTATCACTGGAGTCTGAAAGGCCTCAGTGGGAGAAACAGAAGCCTGACACCTAGACATTACTTTTCAGCCACACAGTCTTAGACTCTATTTTCAGAGTTTGGTCCTGGCCTTTGTTCTTTTCCCAGAACTGGAAAATGACAATTTACTGCAGGGCTCTGTGGATCTGCTATTAGTTGATGTCCGAGCTGCTGTGCGAATGGTGGAGGAGGCCAAGGGCTGCCCCGGGTTCCGTTTCCAGACTGGGGCACCGGCCCATCGGTCCAGGGCTGAGCGGACACGGGGCCCTCGGGCAGCCGCTCACACGTGTGAGTGGCTTTCTCAGCAGCACCTGTGCCCCAGGGGAGGCGGGCTCCGGCCTCTCCCACCGCTGCCCTCCAGGGACACGTCACCCTGGCTCTCGTGACAGGTTTCAAGTCAGGAGAGGCCACCGATTTCTCTTTAGGGCAGGAAATCCTTTCTAGCCTAGAGAGTAAAAGGCACGTGAAACGCCTCCCGCTGCAACTGGGTGGACTTGTGAACGTGCCACCGAGGCCACCTGTGCCCACGTGTCACCAGGGAGCCCACGTACCCGCGGAACGTGTCCACGCAGCGGAGGCGCAGGGGGGCCGCCGACGGACGCCAGGCCTCTGGTGGGGGGTCGCCCACCCTGCTCGGAGACCCCAGCTCCTGCCGGAAAAGAGGAGAAAAATGCAAACAGTTCATAATACAGAAGAGTAAACTACACTTTCCTGTGTTTTAGGGAAGAAATTAGCAGAGTGAAAGCCAAGGATCATTGCTCTGGATAATACTTTAATTTGCTTTTGTAAAGACCCCACCTAGAGGTTAGGTCTTTCACTTTATTTGGTTTATGTGCCTCCTGCCGAGCTCTCGGTGGCCATGCTGATAAATGACCACAAAGGAGCAACAGTACCAGCAAATGTGTCCATAAGTGGACACAGATACGTCCATAATTAATCAATTAACACAGACAGTATGTTTAATCATCACAGCAGGCCATCCCATGTATAGATTTAATACTGATGTCTCTCACTCTTTTGTCTTCATCTTGATACTCTCTACTTAAACGGATTGATTCAACAGTGCTGCCTGAAGAGTGAAAACCATCTCCACACCCAGCATCACAAAGCAGCTCAAGCTCCAGCCTCACAAAGACAGGGATGGGGGGGGCACCCTTCATGGGGCCAGCGAGGACCGCTGTTTACCAAGAAGGCAGGATACGTGACCTGGCCTTGCACAGCATGAGATAGTTAAGATTACTAAATATCGGACTGTAAATCCAAACCCAGGAAAACACCCAGAGCACACACAATGCGTTTTAACAACTCACAGAATTGATGAGGCCATCAGTTTCCTGAGAGTTTATGGCTTTAGAAATCCAATCATGACAGTCTTCCAAGCTGTAAATAAATAAAAGGGCTGGTTAATTTGTTTTCCTCAGCAGAATTTTCAGAATGGTATCATATTGAAAGGAAATTAATTTAAAGTTCACATTCTACACCAGTCAAAGAATTAAACATTTTAAAGTGTTTTAACGAAACGGAAGTAGAAATCCAAGTACTTTCAAATGCTTCACCCTTATAGCATGGTCTCCTGATCGATGAGACAGGAATAAAGACAGAGCTTTCGTTCAAGGGTGTTGTGAGGAAGATGGCAGAGTACAAGGACGTGCGCTCACTCCCTCCTGCGAGAACACCGGAATCACAACTAACTGCTGAACAATCATCGACAGGAAGACACTGGAACTCACCAAAAAATACACCCCACATCCAAAGACAAAGGAGAAGCCACAATGAGATGGGGGTGCGCAATCACAGTAAAATCAAATCCCATAACTGCTGGGTGGGTGACTCATAAACTGGAGAACACTTGTGCCACAGAAGTCCACCCACTGGAGTGAAGGTTCTGAGCCCCACGTCAGGCTTCCCAACTTGGTTGTCTGGCAACGGGAGGAGGAATTCCTAGAGAATCAGACTTTGAAGGCTAGTGGGATTTGATTGCAGGACTTTGACAGGACTGGGGGAAACAGAGACACCACTCTTGGAGGGCACACACAATGCAGTGTGCACATTGGGACCCAGGGGAAGGAGCAGTGACACCATAGGAGACTGAACCACACTTACCTGCTAGTGTTGGAGGGTCTCCTGCAGAGGCAGGGGGTGGCTGTGTCCCACCGTGAGGACAAGGACACTGGCAGCAGAAGCTCTGGGAAGTACTCCTTGGCGTGAGCCCTCCCAGAGTCCGTTATTAGCCCCACCAAAGAGCCCGGGTAGGCTCCACTGTTGGGTCGCCTCAGGCAAAACAACCAACAGGGAGGGAGCCCAGCCCCACCCATCAGCAGACAAGCGGATTAAAGTTTTACTGAGCTCTGCCCACTAGAGCAACACCCAGGTCTACCCACCACCAGTCCCTCGCATCAGGAAGCCTGCACAAGCCTCTTAGATAGCCACATCCGCCAGAGGGAAGACAGCAGAAGCAAGAAGGACTACAATCCTGAAGCCTGTGGAAGGAAAACCACATTCACAGAAAGACAGACAAAAGGAAAAGGTAAAGGACTATGTACCAGATGAAGGAACAAGATAAAACCCAGGAAAAACAATTAAATCAAGTGGAGATAGGCAACCTTCCAGAAAAAGACTTCAGAATAATGATAGTGAAGATGATGCAAGACGTCGGAAAAAGAATGGAGGCAAAGATCGAGAAGATGCAAGAAATGTTTAACAAAGATCTAGAAGAATTAAAGAATAAACAGAGATGAACAATGCAATAACTGAAATGAAAACTACACTAGAAGAAATCAATAGCAGAATAACTGAGGCAGAAGAATGGATAAGTGACCTGGAGGACAGAATGGTGGAATTCACTGCTGCGGAACAGAATAAAGAAAAAAGAATGAAAAGAAATGAAGACAGCCTAAGAGACCTCTGGGAAAACATTAAACACAACAACATTCACATTATAGGGGTCCCAGAAGGAGAAGAGAAAGAGAGGGGACCAGAGAAAATATTTGAAGAGATTATAGTTGAAAACTTCTCTAACACAGGAAAGGAAATAGCCACCCAAGTCCAGGAAGCACAAAAAGTCCCAGGCAGGGTAAACCCAAGGAGAAACACGCCAAGACACATGGTAATCAAACTGACAAAAACTAAAGACAAAGAAAAATTATTGAAAGGAACAAGGGAAAAATGACAAATAACATACAAGGGAACTCCCATAAGGTTAACAGCTGATTTCTCAGCAGAAACTCTACAAGTCAGAAGGGAGTGGCAGCACACATTTAAAGTGATGAAACGGAAAAACCTACAACCAACATTACTCTACCCAGCAAGAATCTCATTCAGATTAGATGGAGAAATCAAAAGCTTTACAGACAAGCAAAAGCTAAGAGAATTCAGCACCACCAAACCAGCTCTACAACAAATGCTAAAGGAACTTCTCTAAGTGGGAAACACAAAAGAAGAAAAGCACTTACAAAAACAAACCCAAAACAATTAAGAAAATGGTAATAGGAACATACATATCAATAATTACCTTAAACGTGAATGGATTAAATGCTCCAACCAAAAGACACAGGCTCGCTGAATGGATAAAAAAAAAAGACCCATATTTATGCTGTCTACAAGAGACCCACTTCAGACCTAGGGACACATACAGACTGAGAGTGAGGGGATGGAAAAAGATATTCCATGCAAATGGAAATCAAAAGAAAGCTGGAGCATCAATTCTCAGATCAGACAAAATAGACTTTAAAATAAAGAATGTTACAAGAGACAAGGAAGGACACTACATAATGATCAAGGGATCAATCCAAGAAGAAGATAGAACAATTATAAATATATATGCACCCCAACATAGGAGCACCTCACATAAGGCAACTGCTAACAGCTATAAAAGAGGAAATCAACAGTAACACAATAATATTGGGGGACTTTAACACCTCACTTACACCAATGGACAGATGATCCAAACTGAAAATTAATAAGGAAACACAAGCTTTAAATGACACAACAGACCAGACAGATTTAATTGACATTTATAGGACATTGCATCCAAAAACAGCAGATCACACTTTCTTCTAAAGTGCACACGGAACATTCTCCAGGACAGATCACACCCTGGGTCACTAATCAAGCCTCAGTAAATTTAAGAAAATTGAAATCATATCAAGCATCTTTTCTGACCACAATGCTATGAGATGAGAAATCAACTGCAGGAAAAAAAACATAAAAAACACAAACACATGGAGGCTAAACAATATGTTACTAAATCACCAAGAGATCACTGAAGAAATCAAAGAGGAAATCAAAAAACACCTAGAGACAAATTACAACGAAAACACAATGATCCAAAACCCATGGGATGCAGCAAACGCAGTTCTAATAGGGAAGTTTATAGCAATACAAGCCTACCTCAAAAAAAAGAAAAATCTCAAATAAAGAATCTAACCTTACACCAAAAGGAACTAGAGAAAGAACAAACAAAAGCCAAAGTTAGTAGAAGCAAAGGAAATCATAAAGATCAGAGCAGAAATAACTGAAATAGAAACAAAGAAAACAATAGCAAAGATCAATAAAACTAAAAGCTGCTTCTTTGAGAAGATAAACAAAATTGATACCCAATTAGCCAGACTCATCAAGAAAAAGAGGGAGAGGACTCAAATCAATAAAATTAGAAATGAAAAAGGAGAAGGTACAACAGACACTACAGAAATACAAAGCATCCTAAGAGACTACTACAAGCAACTCTATGCCAATGAAATGGACAACCTGGAAGAAATGGACCTATTCTTAGAAAGGTATAACATTCCAAGACTGAACCAGGAAGAAACAGAAAATATGAACAGACCAATCACAAGTAATGAAATTGAAACTGTGATTAAAAATCTTCCAACAAACAAAATACCAGGACCAGATGGCTTCACAGGTGAATTCTATCAAACATTTAGAGAAGAGCTAACACTCATCCTTCTCAAACTCTTCCAAAAATTGCAGAGGAAGGAACACTCCTAAAATCATTCTATGAGGCCACCATCACCCTGATACCAAAACCAGACAAAGACACTACAAAAAAAGAAAATTACAGACCAATATCACCAATGAATATAGATGCAGAAATCCTCAACAAAATACTAGCAAAAAGAATCCAACAACACATTAAAAGGATCATACACCATGAGCAAGTGGGATTTATCCCAGGGATGCAAGGATTCTGCAATATACGCAAATCAATCAATGTGATACACCATATTAACAAATTGAAGAAGGAAAACTGTATGATCATCTCAATAGATGCAGAAAAAGCTTTTGACAAAATTCAACACCCATTTATGATAAAAAACTCTCCCAAAAGAGAGCATAGAGGAAACCTACCTCAACATAATAAAGGCCATATAAGACAAACCCACAGCAAACATCATTCTCAATGGTGAAAAACTGAAAGCATTTCCTGTAAGATCAGGAACAAGACAAGGATGTCCACTCTTGCCACTATTATTCAACATAGTTTTGGAAGTCCTAGCCATAGCAATCAGAGAAGAAAAAGAAACAAAAGGAATACAAATTGGAAATGAAGTAAAACTGTCACTGTTTGCAGATGACATGTTACTCTACATAGAAAACCCAAAAGATGCCACCAGAAAACTACTAGAACCAATCAATGAATTTGGTAAGGTTGCAGGATACAAAAGTAACGCACAAAAACCTCTCGCATTCCTATACACTATCAATGCAAAATGAGAAAGAGAAATTAAGGAAACAATCCCATTTACCACTGTAACAAAATACCTAGGAATACCTAGGAATAAACCTACCTAAGGAGACAAAAGACCTGTATGCAGAAAACTATAAGACACCGATGAAAGAAATTAATGACAATACAAACAGATGGAGAGATATACCATGTTCTTGGATTGGAAGAATCAATATTGGGGAAATGACTATACTACCCAAAGCAATCTACAGATTCAATGCAATCCCTATCAAATAACCAATGGCATTTTTTACGGAACTAGAACAAATTATCTTAAAATTTGTATGGAGACACAAAAGATGCCGAATAGCCAAAGCAGTCTTGAGGGAAAAAAAACGGAGCTGGAGGAATCAGACTCCCTGACTTCAGACTATACTACAAAGCTACAGTAATCAAGACAATATGGTACTGGCACAAAAACAGAAATACAGATCAATGGAACACGTTGGAAAGCCCAGAGATAAACCCATGCATCTATGGCCAACTAATCTATGACAAAGGAGGTAAGGATATACAATGGAGAAAAAACAGTGTCTTCAATAAGTGGTGCTGGGATAACTGGACAGCTACATGTAAAAGAATGAACTTAGAACACTCTCTAACACCATACACAAAAATAAACTTAAAATGGACTAAAGATCTAAATGTAAGACCAGACACTATAGAACTCTTTGAGGAAAACATAGGAGGAACACTCTTTGACATAAATCACAGCAAGATCTTTTTTGATCCACCTCCTAGCGTAATGGAAATAAAAGCAAAAATAAACAAATGGGACCTAATGAAACTTAAAACCTTTTGCAAAGCAAAGGAAACTACAAACAAGATGAAAAGACAACCCTCAGAATGGGAAAAAATATTTGCAAACGAATCAATGGACAAAGGATTAATCTCCAAAATAAATAAACAGCTCATGTAGCTCAATATTAAAAAAACAAACAACCCCATCCAGAAGTGGGCAGAAGACCTAAACAGACATTTCTCTAAAGAAGACATACAGATGGCCAAGAAGCACATGAAAAGCTGCTGAACATCACTAATTATTAGAGAAATGCAAATCAAAACTACAGTGAGGTATCACCTCACACCAGTTAGAATGGGCATCATCAGAAAATCTACAAGCAACAAATGCTGGATTGGGTGGGGACAAAAAGGAACCCTCTTGCACTGTTGGTGGGAATGTAAATTGATACAGCCACTATGGAGAACAGTATGGAGGTTCCTTACAAAACTAAAAATAGAATTACCATATGACCCAGCAATCCCACTACTGGGCATATACCCAGAGAAAACCATAATGCAAAAAGACACATGCACCCCAGTGTTCACTGCAGCACTATTTACAATAGCCAGGTCATGGAAGCAACCTAAATGCCCATCGACAGATGAATGGATAAAGAAGATGTGGTACATATATACAATGGAATATTACTCAGCCATAAAAAGGAACGGAATTGAGTCATTTGTTGAGACGTGGATGGATCTAGAGACTGTCATACAGAGTGAAGTAAGTCAGAAAGAGAAAAACAAATATCGTATATTAACGCATGTATGTGGAACCTAGAAAACTGGTACAGGTGAACCAGTTTGCAGGGCAGAAATTGAGACAAAGATGTAGAGAACAAACGTATGGACACCAAGGGGGGAAAACGCCGTGGGGTCGGGATGGTGGTGTGCTGAATTGGGCGATTGGGATTGACATGTATACACTGATGTGTATAAAATTGATGACTAATGAGAACCTGCAGTATAAAAAAACAAACAAACAAACCAAAAAAACAACTAATACTAAACTTTCTTTGGGTTATTTGTAAGGAAATATGTTAATATAAATGTTTCAGACATTACATGAAATTTCTAAAAATCTCATATGTTCTGGTATAATGTTATCATTAATAATTCTAGTTATTACTTTAAAATGTATATCTCAGAAATAACTAAATTTCCTTGTCAATTGCATTATTATGAACTTTCATCAAATCTGTAACCGTGGTCATTTTTAAGTCTTTTGTCATTTACAGACAGTTCTGGGTGTACTCTGATGCTTTTGCAAATATGTTCCTATAAAAGGGTTTCGTCTTCAAGGAATTCATGGGAAAGACTCTGACAAGTACAGGTTTCTGGTAACTGACTATACTGCTGAACTGAATGAATAAGCATTTTCAGAACTCTAATGGAAAACTGATGAATTCATAAAAGCGCTAAGAAAAGATCAAGATAAAAAAAAAATTACATGGGACTGAGTGAACTGATGAGGATGATTATAATTTTTGTGACTTTCTGTTTGAATAAAAAAAAAATCCCACAAGGACTCAGAGGCAAAAAATATACAAATCAATTTTCACTGCAAAGTAAAGGAGCTGTTACAGTGGAGGATTACTGGACTGAATGTAAATATTATGACATAGTATGAGTGTGTTTCATGTTTGGTAATTGCAATCATTGTTGCTTTTCTTGTGGTCATCCATTTACAATGCTTGGTGTCAGTTTATTTATCTCTTGTAAAAATAAAATACAGTGTGTGTGTGTGTGTGAAAAAAAAAGATGAGTGAAAGACAGATAGAGGTTTAAGTCAGGATGCAAAAATCAGTGAATGTATTTGATTAATAAATAAATAAAAGTAGTATAAAAAAAAGACACATGCACCCCAATGTTCACTGCAGCACTATTTACAATAGCCAGGTCATGGAAGCAACCTAAATGCCCATCGACAGATAAATGGATAAAGAAGATATGGTACATATATACAGTGGAATATTACTCAGCCATAAAAAGGAACGAAATTGGGTCATTTGTAGAGACGTGGATGGATCTAGAGACTGTCATACAGAGTGAAGTAAGTCAGAAAGAGAAAAACAAATATCGTATATTAATGCATGTATGTGGAACCTAGAAAACTGGTACAGGTGAACTGGTTTGCAGGGCAGAAATAGAGATACAGATATAGAGAACAAACGTATGGACACCAAGGTAGGGAAAGTGGTGGGGGGTGTGTGATGAACTGGGAGATTGGGATTGACATGTATACACTAATATGTATAAAATGGATAACTAATATGAAGCTGCTGTATAAAAAATATACAAAATTCAAAAAAAGAAAAAAAGAGTGTTGTGAGGGTGAAATTAGATCATTATTACCCGTCGCTGGAATTCTGATTAACAACACTATTAAAGTTAGAATAGCAGAAGCCTGCAACAACCAAACGTGCCCAATTCAGCAATGACTAATCTCAGTGTCTGCATCTGTGAGAGGATGAGCTATGGCTATTAAAACAGCAGGAACAGTGCAGCAACAGGATGGACCCAGAGACCATCATACTAAGTGAAGTCAGAGAAAGACAAATACCATATGATATCACTTATATGTGGAATCTAAAAATACAACACAAATGAACTTATCTACGAAACAGAAACAGACTCACAGACATAGAGAACAGACTTGTGGTTGCCAAGAGGGAGGGGAGTGGGAGAGGGATGGAATGGGAGGTTGGGATTAGCAGATGCAAACTATTATATAGAGAATGGATAAACAACAAGGTCCTACTATACAGTACAGGGAACTGTATTCAATATCCTATGATGAACCATAATGGAAAAGAATATTTTAAAAAAAGAATGTATATACATGTATAACTGAATTACTTTGCTCTACAGTAGAAATTAACACAGAATTGTAAATCAACTATACTTCAATAAGACAAATTTTTAAAAAAGAGAGACAAAAGAAAAAAAAATTTGTCCACCCTGGAAAAAAAAGAATGCCTGTACAAAGAAATATAAATACAAACTATTAAATACAAAAAGCAAACCACAGTATTCAGACTCAATTACAACTAAATAAAAATGCACAGATGTGGGACTTCCCTGGCCATCCAGTGGTTGGGATTTCGTGCTTCCACTGCAGGGGGCACGGGTTCAATCCCTGGTCAGGGAACTAAGATCCCACATGCCGTGTGGCACGGCCAAAAAAAAAAAAAAAAAAAAAAAATGCACAGATGCAAACTGAGAAAGTTTGACAGTGACCTTGGAGTGACTCACAGTTAATATACTGGGTTCTTTCTCCTAGATGGTGCTTTAGTGCAACAAGATATCCAGAGGATATTAAATTGATTTACCTGATTAACAAAAGATAAATATCTTAACTGGTTTTTCTTTGAAACGACAGTTTTTACTTGGAAAAAATGTTTCAAAAAGTATATTTAGCTCTTTCACACAATGTTTACATTCTGATTTACTTCCCCTTTTCTTTTTTTTAAACTTTGGAGTGGAAATGAATCCTGATTTCCAATACACTAAAGATTGTTTAGTGACTTGATGGGGTAATATCATTTGTTATTTACAATTTCTGAAATTCTCTGGGACGGTTTCACTTTTATTTAGTTTGTTTGTGCCCATAAGGACATGAACTTTCCATTTTATGTCCCCACATCCGATTATTAAAGTCCACACAGAATCCTTTCTCAATCCAACAACTGTAGCAAACTCAGAGCTAACAGGCCAATTTGTTATTTTTCAAATAATAATGAATACTTAGCATTTTTAATTTGGTATATAAGAACGATTAAATTTGCCCATTTAGTAAGTACAATTCTTTGATTAAAAAATCAAGAGAAGGCAAGTCTTTGTCTGTAAATCATTGAGGGCTTTCTTATAGAAATTATGTATAACATTTCTAATATTACAAGCCCTTATATGTACTGTGCTTCCAGCTCTCTTGATACTGAAAAGTGTAATAAACTTCATACTCATACAGGTTTTGCATAAAATTTGCACATTTGAACATTTGAAATATTCAATGCATAGGATTTTTCCTCCTCTTTCCTTTTTTTTTTTTTTTTTTTTGGTCATGGAAAGTTTCAAACATATACATACATATAAGTAGACATACCAGTATAACGAACCACTATGGACCCATTACCCACCTTCAAAGGTATCTACGAAGCATGGTCAATCTTACTTCATCTATACTCCCACCCACTGCCCCTTTCCCCTGACTCGGCTTGATCATTTTAAAGAAAATCATAGGGGACTTCCCTGGTGGCACAGTGGATAAGATTCCATGCTCCCAAGCAGGAGGTCTGGGTTGGATCCCTGGTCAGGGAACTAGATCCCACATGCATGCTGCAACTAAGAGTTCACATGCAGCAACTAAGGAGGCTGCCTGCCACAACTAAGGAGCCTGCAAGCTGCAAATAAGGAGCCTGTGTGTCGCAACTAAGGAGCCCACCTGCCTCAACTAAAACACAGTGCAACCTAATTAATTTCTAAAAAGAATATATTAAAAAAAAAAAAGAAAGAAAATCATAGACATCATATCACCTCATCTATAAATACTTCAGTACGTACTGCTAAAAGATAAGGACTCAGGGGATGGAGTCAAGATGGCAGACTAGGAGGACACGGAATTCGTGTCTCTGTACAACTAAGGCACCTACCAGGCACTGGTGGGGGACCACGGATGCCTAAGGGGATGGTAGGAACCCCCAGTGACTGGCTTGCAGGATCTTGGTTCCCAGGCCAGAGGTCGGGCCTGAGCTCCTGTGGTGGGAGCTCTGAGTCCAAACCAATGGACTAACAGAGAACCTCAGACCCCAGGGAATATTCATTGGAGTGAGGTCTCCTGGAGGTCCTCATCTCAGCACCAAGACCTGGCTCTAACCAACTGCCTGAAAACGCCAGTGCTGGAAACCTCAGGCCAAACAACCAGTAAGATAGGAATATAGCACCACCTATCAAAAAAAGAAACGACAAAAAAAAATGTTACAGATGAAGGAGGAAGGTAAAAACCTAAAAGATGAAATAAATGAAGACAAAATAGGCAACCTACCTGAAAAAGAATTCAGAGTAATGACAGTAAAAATGATCCAAAATCTCGGAAACAGAATGGAGAAAACACAAGAAACATTTAACAAGGATCTAGAAGAACTAAAGAGCAAACAAACAATGATGAACAACAAAATTACTGAAACTAAAAAACTCTAGAAGGAATCAATAACAGAATAACTGAGACAGAAGAATGGATAACTGAGCTGGAAGATAAAATGGTGGAAATAACTGCCAGGGAGCAGAATAAAGAAAAGGAATGAAAAGAATTGAGGACATTCTCAGAGACTTCTGGGACAACATTAAATGCACAACATTCGAATTATTGGGGTCCCAGAAGAAGAAGAGAAAAAAAAAGGGTCTGAGAAAATATTTGAAGAGATTATAGTTGAAGACTTCCCTACCATGGGAAAGGAAATAGTCAATCAAGTCCAGGAAGCTCAGAGCCCCATACAGGATAAACCAAAAGAAAAACACACCAAGACACATATTAATCAAACTATAAAAATTACATACAAAGAAAAAATATTAAAAGCAGCAAGGGAAAAGCAACAAATAACATACAGGAAATCCCCGTAAGTTTAACAGCTGATTTTTCAGCAGAAACTCCGGGAGTGGCAGCACATATTCAAAGTGATGAAAGGGAAAAACCTACAACCAACATTACTCTACCCAGCAAGGATCTCATTCAGATTCAATGGAGAAATTAAAACCTTTACAGACAAGCAAAAGCTAAGAGAATTCAGCACCACCAAACCAGCTTTACAACAAATGATAAAGGAACTTCTCTAGGCAGGAAACACAGAGACAGAAAAGACCTACCAAAACAAACGCAAAACAATTAAGAAAATGGTAATAGGAACATACATATCGATGATTACCTTAAATGTAAATGGATTAAATGCTCAAACCAAAAGACATAGACTGGCTGAATGGATACAAAAACAAGACCCGGGCTTCCCTGGTGGCGCAGTGGTTGAGAGTCCGCCTGCTGATGCAGGGGATACGGGTTCGTGCTCCGGTCTGGGAAGATCTCACATGCCGCGGAGCGGCTAGGACCGTGAGCCATGGCCGCTGAGCCTGCGCGTCCAGAGCCTGTGCTCCGCAACGGGAAAGGCCACAACAGTGAGAGGCCCGCGTATCGCAAAAAAAAAAAAAAAAAAAAACAAGACCCATATATATGCTGTCTACAAGAGAACCCCTTCAGACCTAGGGGCACAAACAGACTGAAAGTGAGGGGATGGAAAAAGATATTCCATGCAAAAGGAAATCAAAAGAAAGATGGAGTAGCAATTCTCGTATCAGACAAAATAGACTTTAAAATAAAGACTACATAATGATCAAGGGATCAATCCAAGAAGAAGATATAACAATTGTAAATATTTATGCACCCAACAGACGAGCACCTCAATACATAAGGCAAATGCTAACATCCATAAAAGGGGAAATCGACAGTAACACAATCATAGTAGGGGACTTTAACATCCCACTTTCATCAATGGACAGATCATCCAAAATGAAAATAAATAAGGAAACACAAGATTTAAATGACACATTAAACAAGATGGACTTAATTGATATTTATAGGACATTCCATCCAAAAACAACAGAGTACACTTTCTTCTCAAGTGCTCATGGAACATTCTCCAGGATAGACCATATCTTGGGTCACAAATCAAGCCTTGGTAAATTTAAGAAAAGTAAAATAGTATCAAGTATCTTTTCTGACCACAACACTATGAGACTAGGTGTCAATTACAGGAAAAAAAACTAAAAAATACAAACACATGGAGAGTAAACAATATGCTACTAAATAACCAAGAGATCACTGAAGAAATCAAAGAGGAAATAAAAACATATCTAGAAACAAACAACAATGAAAACACGATGATACAAAACCTATGGGATGCAGCAAAAGCAGTTCTAAGAGAGAATTTTAGAGCAATACAATCCTACCTGAAGAAACAAGAAAAATCTCAAATAAACAACCTAACCTTACACCTAAAGCAATTAGAGAAAGAAGAACAAAAAAAAGAAGGCACCAAAGTTAGCAGAAGGAAAGAAATCATAAAGATCAGATCAGAAATAAGTGAAAAAGAAATGAAGGAAACAATAGCAAAGATCAATAAAACTAAAGCTAGTTCTTTGAGAAGATAAAAAAAATTGATAAACCATTAGCCAGACTCATCAAGAAAAAAACGGAGAAGACTCAAATCAACAGAATTAGAAATGAAAAAGGAGAACTAACAATTACAAGCAACTATATGCCAGTGAAATGGACAACCTGGAGGAAATGGACAAATTCTTAAAAAGCAAGACCTTCAGAGACTGAACCAGGAAGAAATAGAAAATACACACAGAAAAATCACAAGCACTGAAATTGAAACTGTGATTAAAAATCTTCCAAGAAACAAAAGCCCAGGACCAGATGGCTTCACAGGCGAATTCTCTCAAACATTTAGAGAAGAGCTAACACCTATCCTTCTCAAACTCTTCCAAAATATAGCAGAGGGAGGAACACTCCCAAACTCATTCTACGAGGCCACCATCACCTTGATACCAAAACCAGGCAAGGATGTCACAAAGAAAGAAAACTACAGGCCAATATCACTGAGGAACATAGATGCAAAAATCCTCAACAAAATACTAACAAACAGAATCCAACAGCACATTAAAAGGATCATACACCATGATCAAGTGGGGTTTACCCCAGGAATGCAAGGATTCTTCAATATACGCAAATCAATCAATGTGACACACCATATTAACAAAATGAAGAATAAAAACCATATGATAATATCAATAAACATAGAAAAAGCTTTTGACAAAATTCATCACCCATTTATGATAAAAACTCTCCAGAAAGTAGGCATAGAGGGAACCTACCTCAACATAATAAAGGCCATATATGACAAACCCACAGCCAACATTGTTCTCAATGGTGAAAAACTGAAACCATTTCCTCTAAGATCAGGAACAAGACAAGGTTGCCCACTCTCACCGCTATTATTCAACACAGTTTTGGAAGTTTTAGCCACAGCAATCAGAGAAGAAAAAGAAATAAAAGGAATCCAAATCAGAAAAGAAGAAGTAAAACTGTCATTGTTTGCAGATGTCATGATACTATATAGAGAGAATCCTGAAGGTGCTACCAGAAAACTACTAGAGCTACTCAATGGATACAAAATTAATGTACAGAAATCACTTGCATTCCTATACACGAATGATGAAAAATCTGAAAGAGAAATTAAGGAAACACTCCCATTTACCACTGCAACAAAAAGAATAAAATACCTAGGAATAAACCTACCTAAGGAGATAAAAGACCTCTATGCAGAAAACTATAAGACACTGATGAAAGAAATTAAAGATGATACAAACAGAGGGAGAGATATACCATGTGCTTGGATTGGACGAATCAACATTGTGAAAATGACTATACTACCCAAAGCAATCTACAGATTCAATGCAAGCTCTATCAAACTACCAACTGCATTTTTCACAGAACTAGAAGAAAAAATTGCACAGTTTGTATGGAACACAAAAGACCCCGAATAACCAAAGCAATCTTGAGAAAGAAAAACGGAGCTGGAGGAATCAGGCTCCCTGACTTCAGGCTATACTACAAAGCTACGGTAATCAAGACAGTGTGGTACTGGCACAAAAACAGAAATATAGATCAGTGGAACAGGATAGAAAGCCCAGAGATAAACCCATGCACATATGGTCACCTTATCTTTGATAAAGGTGGCAAGAGTATAAAATGGAGAAAAGATGGCCTCTTCAATAAGTGGTGCTGGGAAAACTGCACAGCTACATGTAAAAGAATGAAATTAGAACACTCCCTAACACCATACACAAAAATAAACTCAAAATGGACTAAAGACCTAAATGTAAGACCAGACACTATAAAACTCTTAGAGGAAAACATAGGCAGAACACTCTATGACATAAATCACAGCAAGATCCTTTCTGACCCACCTCCTAGAGAAATGGAAATAAAAACAAAAGTAAACAAATGGGACCTAATGAAACTTAAAAGCTTTTGCACAGCAAAGGAAACCATAATCAAGATGAAAAGACAACCATAAGAATGGGAGAAAATATTTGCAAATGAAGCAACTGACAAAGGATTAATCTCCAAAATTTACAAGCAGCTCATGCAGCTCAATATCAAAAAAACAAACAACCCAATTCAAAAATGGGCAGAAGACCTAAACAGACATTTCTCTGAAGAAGACATACAGATTGCCAACAAACACATGAAAAGATGCTCAACATCACTAACCATTAGAGAAACGCAAATAAAAACTACAATGAGGTATCACCTCACACCAGTCAGAATGGCCATCATCAAAAAATATACAAACAATAAATGCTGGAGAGGGTGTGGAGAAAAGGGAACCCTCTTGCACTGTTGGTGGGAATGTAAATTGATACAGCCACTACGGAGAACAGTATGGAGGTTCCTTAAAAAACTAAAAACAGAATTACCATATGACCCAGCAATCCCACTCCTGGGCATATACCCTGAGAACACCATAATTCAAAAAAAGGCATGTACCACAATGTTCATTGCAGCTCTATTTACAATAGCCACGACATGGAAGCAACCTAAGTGTCCATCGACAGATGAATGGATAAAGAAGATGTGGCACATATATAAAATGTAATATTACTCAGCCATAAAAAGAAACGAATTTGAGTTATTTGTAGTGAGGTGGATGGACCTAGAGTCTGTCATACAGAGGGAAGTAAGTCAGGAAGAGAAAAACAAATACTGTATGCTAACACATGTATATGGAATCTAAAAAAAAAGGTTCTGAAGAACCTAGGGGCAGGACAGGAATAAAGATGCAGACGTAGAGAACGGACTTGAGGACACGGGGAGGGGGGAAGGGTAAGCTGGGATGAAGTGAGAGAGTGGTATGATATGGACTTATATACACTACCAAACGTAAGGTAGATAGCTAGTGGGAAGCAGCCGCATAGCACAGGGAGATCAGCTCGTGCTTTGTGACCACCTAGAGGGATGGGATAGGGAGGATGGGAGCGAGACACAAGAGGGAGGAGACATGAGGATATATGTATATGTACAGCTGATTCACTTAGTTATACAGCAGAAACTAACACACCACTGTAAAGCAATTATACTCCAATAAAGATGTTAAAAAAAGAAAACGATAAGGACTCTTTATTTTTAAACATACTGCAATTCTATTACCTCATTTAAGAATATTATCAACAATTCCTCAATATTATCAAATAGCAAGTACAATTTTCTTGTCTTTTTTACAGTTTAATTGCTCAAGTCAGTATCCAAACATGTTCCATATACCCATTGCTTATATTTTTAATTTCTTTTTTCCCTTATAACTCAACTCCCATTTCTAGTTTATCCAGCACTAATAACATCACCATCACATGAAAAACTTGAAAACAGAACCATCTAAGGAAAGGTAAAAGAAAATATTTAAAAATTAAAATTAAAAAAAGCACTTATTTTCTTGTACATGCTTGTTCCCCAAGTGAAAAGGAGAAAGACGCTGTATTCTTACTACTTTTTCAGATTCTTTTCTTTTTTTTTTTTGCTGTACACGGGCCTCTCACCGTTGCGGCCTCTCCCGTTGCGGAGCACAGGCTCCGGACGCGCAGGCTCAGCGGCCATGGCTCACGGGCCCAGCCGCTCCGCGGCATGTGGGATCCTCCCAGACCGGGGCACGAACCCGTGTCCCCTGCATTGGCAGGCGGACTCTCAACCACTGCGCCACCAGGGAAGCCTCAGATTCTTTTCTGGTTCAGACAAATCTGAACTTCCCTGGGCACACTGGAAAGTGATGGGGAAAGGTACAAGGCACTCTTGCTTTCCCCACAAGAGCTTTGTGCCCACAGGCTGCAAAGGGAGAATCACATGTAAAAGGAGTTTCAATTCCACAGTGGGGCAAGGTGGGATTCTTCTCTTTGCAAGAGTCTGATATCAGCTATCGACCACTTTAAACATCACGTAATAGATACATTCACATCCAAAGCACCAAATGAAAACACTCTAATAAACTGGAAGACCATTTACACCTTATCACCAAAGTAATGCAACTCCTCTTTGCGGATTGCACTCCGTCCCTAATGGGTCAGAGTGATAAACTCCCCAAAGGTGCAGGATTTCCCCGAGCTAGCAGGTTTTTTCTTCCAATTTGGATCCGGCTCACCAATAAAATCTCACGGTCTTTCCTGAGACCGTAACCAGCTGAGCATGTGAAAATTCAATCTTATTCCTTTTAAGAGGAAAGACCTCCCCTTGGCAAGGTGACGTGCCAGGCCTGGGTCTATTTCACTTTCTTTTCCTTCTGCAGTCCGCAAACCCACTCACCAGAATTGTTGTTTACCAGGCAGGAGAAGGAATCCTCTCTCCAAGCTGGCCGACCCTAACCAAGGGAGAGTCCACCCTGAGGTCGGAGGTCCCCACCGCAGGAGCTGGGAAGCTGGACCAGAGGCGTGGCCTCTGGGTTCAGAGCCAAGAGGAGGAAGACAGTCAGTGTGGCAGCACCTCCAAAGACCATCACAGGCCTCTTGCATGCGCTACGTGGCAGGATGTGAGAGTCTGTCAGGAAGTGATTGCTCAAGTAGTTTCTTCTACATCGTCAGCCACGTGGGAGAATTGAAGGCAGAGAGCCATTCGCACTAGGTTATTATTTCCCTGAAGTCAGGGACCATCTCTTATTCGACACGGAATCCCTAATGCCTAGGACTACACTGGGCATGGTGGACACAGTCAGTTTTCATTTAATCCAGGAATAACGGTCAAACTACCCTTTCTGAATACAGTTATTCTGTGTTCTATTTTCCCCAGTGTGCCCCCCCAACGCCAGCTTACCTCAGCGAGAACCTTAGAAAGGACACCACAATGATGAGCACCAGGCCGACAAGGAACGCGATACTTACAGCTGCAAAAATAAAGAAAACGTATCATCACCAAAAGCTGTCGTGTCATCACAGTGAAGCTGTAAATGAAAAATGCAAACAGAATATGAACAAGAATGTATATATACGTATAACTGAATCACTATGCTGTATAGTAGAAATTAACACAACACTGTAAATCAACTATACTTCAATAAAACAAATTTTAAAATTAAAAAAAGAAAAAGGCAAACAAATAAAAATGGAAACATATGAAGGAAAAGCCTATATCCTTATGTGAAATTTCTTATTAACAACTGAGAATAGTTTTCATGAGGGAAGGGCTAATTTTCATCATGAAAAATATCAAACGTACACAAAAGTACAGAGAACTGTACAGTAAACCCACATATAGCCGTCACCTAGATTCCAGAATATCAAACATTGTCACTCTTGCTTCATCTACTACTACTACCCACCCTCTTTTTTTTCCCACCTGAAGTCTTTTAAGCAAATCCCAGACATCAAGCTATTTCATTCCCACATCTTCAGGATGTATGTCTATGTACGTCATGCAATTCTTACGTGACCCCCTGAGGAGGACACTGTATCTCTTCCGTAGGACGCTACCGAAGACGCACGGCCTCTTCTGGGTCACAAGAAGGCAGCAAGCAAACCCAAGTAACAAAATAACTGGCCGGTCCTCTTCAAAAGTGTCAAGGTCGTGAAAGACCAAGAAAGGCTGATTAGAGGCCATGAGGTTAGATTAGAGGAGGCCTGGGAGACCTGATCACTAAACGTTCTGTGGGACCCTGGACACG
The DNA here is from genome assembly GCF_949752795.1 of Hyperoodon ampullatus. Taxonomy (NCBI): domain Eukaryota; kingdom Metazoa; phylum Chordata; class Mammalia; order Artiodactyla; family Ziphiidae; genus Hyperoodon; species Hyperoodon ampullatus. The sequence continues at coordinate 3,454,840 of NC_136933.1, forward strand.
AAACGGACACGAGGACAACTGGAGAAATCTGAGAACTCCGCAGCTCAGTTAATAGCGCTGTGTGCATGAAGTTCCTGGTTTCAATCACTGTACATGGAATCACTGTACTGTGATTATATAGTTTAGGGGCTTAGGGGAAGCTGAGTGAAGGGTATATGGAAACCCTGTTTTGCAACGTTTCTGTGAGTCTAAAACTATTTCAAAGTTAAAAGTTTCTTAAGAATGGACCTTTTGCTGTATAAGCACAATGTCATACAAAATTAATAATTCCCTGGCTACCACTGAGTCCATATTCAAATTTTTCTAGTTGCCTCGAAAATGTGTGTCGTAGTCCATGTGTTCAAATCAGGATCCAAGAAAGGCTTGCATCTTGCCTGCATTGTTAACGTGCCTTAAGCTCCATGCATTGGTCCACAGCCACTGACTTGATTTACACGAGGCTGGCTGTCTCCTATCAGGGCATCTCATTCGAGGTCTAGATCTGCCAGGACCCCTCGCCTGGTGTCACTGAACTTACTCCTCTATCCTCCGTGCGTTCTGTAAATGGGAAGTTCGCTGTAAAGCCCTGGCCGAGAAGTCCCACTTCTCCGGCAGGAACACTTCGCAGGTGCTGTGTCTTTCCCACCACGTCCCATCAGGAGCACCTCCTGCTTCAGACCTTGTGCCCAATGCCCACATTCAGCTGGTGAAGGCCTGTCCCCTCGCGTGTAAAGTTCCCCCTTCATTGGATGGTTCCATCCACTCACGGCTTTTGCCTAAATCAGTAACTTCAATGGGCGCTGCAAAATATTCTGCCACATTACTGGCTGGATTCCTTCTGTAAAGAATTTACCCTCATCATCTAGGACTATTTCGTTACCCTAAGATATAGTCAAAACAGGAAAGGCAGGAGAGATGATTCTGCCTTTATCAGGATCGTCAGTTAACACCAGGTGTCCTTGTTACCCCCAAAGGCAACCAAAATATTGCTTTTGTTGGGGGAGGGGGCCTTGTGCTTTTTAGCTTCATAGTGAACTCACTGGTTTTTGTATGTGCAACGTGCTTCCGTCAATTACATTCATTATTCTTTGAATGATTAAATCATCCCATGTTGGCTCTTTCACATTGGCTCTTACCAGTGTTCTTCTGACAGTCTTCAACAGCGTCACTGTGGACAGTACTTACTGTTGGAACAGCTCCAGGGATTCCTGATACTATCTACTGGGGTCTGGGAGGGACAGATTTTCTCCAGTGGAGTTATTAGAGAACGAACGATCCCTCCTGAACCCAAGGGGACCTCTGGACAGTCAGAGACACATACAGGAAACACTGTACCCTAAATCCTAAAACAAAGAAAGACACCTGACAGTCAACTGTCTTATTTCTAGTTTCTTTCCACTGCATTAATTTTTTGGCTTATTTATACTTCATAATACAGTAAATAACAACTATGAGAATATGTTGATACATCAAATAATTTTTTGTATGTCCCATAATTTTCTTAGTCTACACCAAGGACACAATAAATACATTATAAATATGCCATAACTGAGAGAGACAACCTATAATCCAGGATTTAAATTACCCGAAATGTCGCAAACAGTACTCAAAAACTAAAACCGTTGAAAATGCAAATTTACCAAGAGGGACTTCCCTGGTGGTCCAGTGGTTGAGACTCTGTGCTCCCAGTGCAGAGAGCCTGGGTTCGATCCCTGGTCAGAGAACTAGATCCCACATGCTACAACTAAGACCTGGAGTGGCCAAATAAATAAATAAATAAATATTTATTTATTTATTTAAAATAAAAATCAACCAAGAGCATGTACGTACGAAGGTTACTGTCAACTGGCTTCTCATTAACGACCAGGTCACACGCAATTTCATTGACTCCATCATGGGTGTGCTTTACCAAGAGAGAATAGTTTCCAAATTCTCCAAATTTGTATTCCAGCCTACAAAGATTAGGTAAAATGAAGAAACATCATTAGGTTAGGAAATAAGCAGTTGGATGTTGGTAATGTCACCCAGGCAGAGTGATAGGCATTCCTGGGTGCAGACCAGGGAAGACACAGAAAGATATTTTGAAAGAAGCTAAAACCCAAACAGGAAAAAAGTAGTAGAGAGAAAGTACAGGTGTCAGTAGGTCACATCATAGCAGGTACAAACCTACAAACTTGCTTCTCCTCCGCAGTGTCATTAAGCTGCAGGATGGATCCGTGCTGGGTGCTCACAGCCACAGCCTCAATGCTGGGCTCCCCGGGTTTCCTGCTCTGGGAGACGTCGACCAGGACCTGGAGCAGGCACTACACGATCCAAGCACAGGCCAGGTGTTAGGGGTTTGACAGTCTGTGGTTGTTGGGTATCCAACTGAAGACCTGAGATAACTTTTCCTTCATGCTTATAGAAAACTTTTACACTTCAATAATTTAGGTAAAATTTGCCTACATAACTAGGTGTTGCTATGGAACTACATAATCTTTATTCATAGGTACATTCTTCACATAATTAACAAATACAGCATCCCTTTAATCTTGCATTCTATGGTTTTACTTAATATTATTTAACAAATAAACATCCATGATTCTACCTAATTTGCATATTTATAATTTTTAATGGTTGCATTATATTCCATCAAATACTATCGCTATGAATACTCAGGCTGCTTTCAAAGCTCGTTTTATCTTTTTGTATATAACTTATATAAATTATATTGTTTTGGAAGATATATAATTTAATTATATGATATATAATAATATAAATCTACTTATATTTATAATTTATAAAAATTATATTGTTTTAAAAGATCTACACATGATGTTCTTATTCCTTTAAATTCTTTCCCTAAGACAAATTTCCAAAAATGAGATTACTGGATTAAAAAAATAATCATTTTAATGGTTCTTGTTACACGTGGCCAAATAGCACTCACATAAGAAAAATTACAGTAGATTTATTTCTCATCAGCCTTACCACGACTTCATATCATTCTTCCTTTTGTTCAGGTACTAGGTGTTTATGATACCACAGCATTAAGATTACATTTCAAATTATAAGTAGGTTAAATAATTCAATTTTCTTTTGCTCTTTTATGTTCCTTATGGTGTGAACCACCTGGTAGACACTCAATTCCCTCAAACAGAATCTTAGAAATCTGTCCTCGTACACTGTAACATTAAACTTCTAACTCCCTCAAACGCTTCCCCACTCTAGTGCTTTCATCTTATTATGTTGCTGTTTTTAAAGTTTTACAGGGTCATACTACTCTGGCTTGTTATTTCTTCTATTGCTTCATGAGTTTAACAATGTATTATGCATTTTTTAGTATTTGTTAAATTTGTGGGTTTTTTTTTTTTACTTGAATCCACTTGGGGTATTTGATAGATGGTATCCCATAATTCTAAATACCTTTCCCGTGGTTTTAGCTGTTAAATTCTTAAGTAAATTAGATTCTACTTCTTATACTTCGTTTGGCCCGTTGGTCTTCATTTCTCTTTTTTGGCTACGTTCACGACCGTGCTCTGTGATACTTCTTATATGGTACAGCAAGTCTCCGTACCGTCCGTTCTCCTTTTGGGCCATCCTCTGATTCTCTTGCACACTTACTTTTTCACAGACATTTTGGAATTATTTTTATGCAGCTTCCATAAAGTATCCACAAGCAATTGTGTTGAATGTATAAACTAATTTGGGAAGTATTGCCATTTTTCCTGTGTTTAGGTGTCACATCATTGTGCATTGGCTATTTCTCCATTTAGCCTATAATTTTCCCATTAAAATTGTATCATTGTCCATATATATGACCTCTTATAGATTCTTCAAGATGAAAATATAAGTCATCATAAATCTCTCAATATGCCAACTTATTCTACCTGATAATTTATTTAAGATTTTTACACCCACATTAATTAGAAAGATTGACCTGCATTTTCTGTCATGTCTTGGCTAGATTTTAAGATCAACACCCTGCAGAATGAATCAGATACCAAGCCATCATTTTTTTTTATTGTTGTTATAGTTAGGGTCAGTTTATATAGATTAAGAATTATTTATTATTTGAAAATGCAGGAAAAAATGACCTATTTTTAGGTAGAGAAATTCATTACAACTCTCCAGATTTCTTAATCAGTTGCTGATCTATTTATGTCAATTTCTTGAATCAATCTTCACATTATATTTTTTGAAGGAAATCAATCAATTTTTGTACTTTAAATTGATCAGTCTTAACTGTTCATTGGACCATAATTATTTTAATTTCTGTTGACATATAATTTCTAATTTTGTTAATTTCCATTGTTCCCTTAAATGTATCAATACTTTATCAATTGTGTGACTTTTATTTTTTTAATTTTTAAAATTTTTATTGGAGTATTGTTGATTTACAATGCTGTGTCAGTTTCAGGTGTACAGCAAAGTGAATCAGTTATACGTATACATATATCCACTCTTTTTCTTCTTTTAGATTCTTTCCCCATATAGGGTATTAGAGAGTATGTGTGACTTTTGATTTAGAAAACCATCTCTTGGCTCATTCTTATTCCCATTTTTTTTCTCATTTTGCAGTCTCCATAGTTACTTTTTGTGTTTTTTTTGGACGCACAGGCTCAGCGGCCATGGCTCATGGGCCCAGCCATTTCACGGCATGTGGGATCTTCCCAGACCGGGGCACGAACCCGTGTCCCCTGCATCAGCAGGCGGACTCTCAACCACTGTGCCACCAGGGAAGCCCCATAGTTACTGTTTTTATTGCTTCCTTTTTTCTTGTTTGGATCATGACACTGCTTTCCAAAACCTTGAGATCCTTACTCAGTAGCTTTTCATTGCCCCTTTTCTTCCTGATTAACATAAAGCAGGATCCGGAAAGGAAAGTGGACACACTCTGAAGCTAGAGCGAGGGGTGAGGACCCCAGTGCTGCCATGTGACAGCGGGGGGACCCGGGATAAAGTCACTTTCCTGCTCTTAATCTCAGCATCACCATCTGCAGAATCCAGGTATTTCCTGGATTGCTGTGAGGATTAAATGAGATATAACATACCTAAAACACAGAGCAGGCCCTCAGTAAACAGCAGCTGCAACTTGTATTAACATCATCTTTACTGTTAGAAACATTTAGACACAAATTTTCATAAGAATTGCTTTGGCCAGGTCAAAGATTTTTCTATGACTTTTACGTCTGTGTTCTCTCTCCTATTAGTTTGTTTTTGTTATGCAGAGATATGAAATCGCAGAAAGTATAATCTCTGCCGTTTGTGTTTAGTCTCATTTGACAACACATGATGGATGTTTTGTTAAATACATTACAGATATTTTTGAAGTTATCGATTTTCTTCTACTTAATTTAAGGTCCTTTTAGGTCCCTCTTGTGATAAGCCTTTTCTTGGTCTTGACCTACCTTTTTAATATTACCGATGCTCTGTGTTTCACTTAACTTTACAGGAGGTGTCATGTATTGCTCCATCATCTTCTAGCTGATACCCACACGGGGGACTTTTTAAATTTGTTTTCTTTTTTAAAAAGCTATTTACACTAAACACGTCACTATCCATTAAAATTCCTCCTCTGAAGGTGGTACATTGAAGCTCTTAATTTGGAAGTAAAGACTGTTTCATTTTACATGGAAGAATAGCCAGGTCCTTAAAAAGCAACAAGGTCTAGCATAGGAGCAACACCTTCAGATAAAATCCTTTATCGTCAGAAGGGTCTCAGCATAAGCCTCCTGTGGCCCTCATCACCCCGCCCTGCCCCCCAGTGTCTCACTCCTTCCTTCTCTGGTCCAGCAGGAGGGTTACGCAGTGGGCAGAGGAGTCAAAACACATCTATCACTTCAGGCTTCATAAGGGATCAAATTGAATGGATTCCAAAAGGGAGTGGGAATATCCTGCTGAGACCCCGTCCTAGTGCATCACCCCTCTGCAACTTGAAAACCAGTGGTGTGGCTGCCCTGTCACACTCTAGGCGCCTTGATGAATGGCTCTGAGGGTACAGGCTATAAGAGGTGCCAGAAATGAGCAAGTGGCCCGGATCTGGTTTATGCTCTTATTGTGGAATGAAAGAATGCTTGTCACATTAAAAAAAAACGAAAAACAAAAAAAACATGTCTATCAATTTTGCTCATCACAGAAACTGGTTTGAAAAAGATGGGTAGGGAAAAGATGAAAAAAAGGATGCTGCCCATTGCTAGGCATCCTCCGTGATGGAATTTCTTCTGAGTCTTTGTCTAGCCTGTTTGTTTCCTCACCTGTAAAGCTGAAGCTAACATGTGAAGGGCTTCAGGTCTGACAGCACTGGGGCCATATCAAACTAGCCCCAAAGCAAACACAACTGTGAGCAAGCACGCGGCACCTACATGATAACAGCGATCGAAATTCCAGTAGACCGTCAAGTTTGTCCCAGGTAGTTCATTATGGATGAGCAGCAAAGCCTGGTCCATCTTCAGCTCCAAGCGCCTTTTTTTCCCTAAGTCTGGTAAGAATTAGAAAAAGAAAAAGAAAAAGAAAAAGAAGGCTCCTGAAAGATGTGTCAGAGACAAAGTGCATCAGAGTGGAAAGTGGCTTCCCAGGAGCGCTTCTCAAATGCCTCGGGTCTCTTGTCCCTCATGCCATGTCCACACGGATGTGCACATGCACACACGCACCCAGTTCCCTTCCACACACATGCCTCTACTACAAACAAGGATTCAGTCAACACCATTCGCATCTTACCGTCACCAAGGACTAAGGTGTGAGAGGCACCAAGTTTAGTTGTTTCCATGCAACTTCTATTTGATAATATGACAACCTCATGAGCCAGGTATTTTCTCCATCCTATGGATGAAGAAATTAAGGCTCACAAAAATTACATAACTACCCATGGTCACAGATTTTTTCAGTGAAATCACTGACGTGAACCCAATCTGCGTGATTCCGAAGCTCCAACTTTGCTGGCCCACATCACTCAGCTCTGAGCTGGGATGGGCAGCTCTTAAGACCTGCAGGACCCCAGATTAGGGAGTCAGGACGCGCAGAGCAGCGGTGTTCCTGGGGGATCTGCACGCCCTTTACAGTCTGAGAAGCTCTGCCTGATGTCACTGTTGTTTGGAGTTCTGCATCTCCTGGTTTCCATGGCAGACGTGAGGCGGGGAAGGAGAGAGGGTAAGTCTGAAGGGCAGAAAGAGCCACTGCTCCATATTCCCTGGGCTTAGAGCTCATCACTTTACCAGATGCTCTTAGGGTACCATAAGGATGATGCATCTTCTACCTTTCAGTCTGCCAATTTGGTAGGAAAACAGTGAACTATTATTGGCTAAAGTTAAAGCAAAGTGTTTCATCCAGATCAACTGGGCCATTTATATCTGTTATTTTATATGAAAGAGAAATTACCATCTAGCTTCTAGGCAAAAGAAAAAAAGGGAAACTTTCTTTAATTTAATTTTTATTTTATACTGGAGTATAGTTGATTTACAATGTTGTGTTAGTTTCAGGTGTAGAGCAAAGTGATTCCATTATACATATGTCCATACATATATCCATTCTTTATTTTTTTAATTAATTAATTAATTTGGTTGCACCGGGTCTTAGTTGCAGCAGGCGGCCTCCTTAGTTGCAGCTCGCCAGCTCCTTAGTTGCAGCACGTGGGCTCCTCAGTTGCGGCAGGTGGGCTCCTTAGTTGTGGCATGTGAACTCTTAGTTGCAGCATGCATGTGGGATCTAGTTCCCTGACCAGGGATCGAACCCAGGCCCCCTGCATTGGGAGCACAGAGTCTTATCCACTGCGCCACCAGTTAAGTCCCCATATATCCATTCTTTTTCAGATTCTTTTCCCATATAGCTTATTACAGAATACTGAGTCCCCCGTGCTATACAGTAGGGCCTTGTTAATTAACTATTATATATACATATATATATAGTAGTGTGTATATGCTAATCCCAAACTCCTAATTTATTCCTCCACACACACATTTCCCCTTTGGTAACCATAAGTTTGTTTTCAAAGTTTGTGAGTCTGTTTCTGTTTTGTAAATAAGTTCATTTGTATCATTTATTTTTAGATTCCACATATAAGTGATATCATATGATATTTGTCTTTGTCTGACTTACTTCACTTAGTATGATAATCTCTAGCTGCATCCATGTTGATGCAAATGGCATTATTTCATTCTTTTTTATGGCTGAGTAATACTCCATTGTATATATATACCACATCTTCTTTATCCATTCCTCTGTTGATGTACATTTAGGTTGCTTCCATGTCCTGGCTATTGTAAATAGTGCTGCAATGAACACTGGGGTGCATGTGTCTTTTCAAATTATGTTTTTTTCCAGATATATGCCCAGGAGTGGGATTGCTGGATCATATGGTAGCTCTATTTTTAGTTTTTTAAGGAACCTCCATACTGTTCTCCACAGTGGTTGTAACAATTTACATTCCCACGAACAGTGTAAGTGTTAAGGGAAACTATTTAATAACACAACCAGAAAGGTAATAATCTAGCCTCTTTAATTTTGTAATATGAAAGCTTAATTCAGGGCTCCCCAGTACCTCATCTGGTTAATTCAGAAAATTCTTCACTGCAGCCAGCCTAAATCCCTCATTTTTAGCGTTTATCCTAATTTACCCTTATTTAGCTCTCAGTGAAGACAAAACACAGAGTATGTAACTTTTAATAATCTACTGAAGCTTTTTTTCCCCTCCAGGCTAAGCAAAGCTTTATCAATCACTTTTTCTGTTCTTTGGTCGCCCTATGGCGAGCGGCCAGCAGAAGCAGCGTTTGAGACCAGGAGTATAACATGGTGGGTTAAGTGTGTGGACTCCACGTTGGGCCAACTTGAATCTGGACCCCACCCTGCCTTAGCGTCCTCATCAATAAATTAGGGGTCATAACAGTGTGTGCTTCGGACGATTGCTGGGGAGGCTAAAATTGATAACACAAGCAAAGTGTTTGACATAGAACCTCACACAAAGTAAGTGTTCGACAAATGATTATTATAATGCTCTGGGCCACATCCAACCAATGCAGGGGACAACAGGGGCTTCGTCAGAATCAGGAACATGTGGTTAAGTATTTTGAAAAGTTGTTTCTTCTCTTTTCATTTAACCTTATTTCCAATTTCCCCCCATTCCCCTTTTTTCCAATTATAAGAAATGATGCTATATCCTATATAAAAATGGCGCTATAGACATCTGAAAATCAACATGCTCTTCTTTCAACATAGTTCCTTAAGAATGAACTTCCAGGAGTGAAATTTTCAACCAAAAATAGCTTTTTAAATAGTTTTTGATATGTTTAGCCAAATTCCTCTCCCAATTTAATTGTGCCAGTTTACAAAGACAACTGTGGTGTTCATCAGCTCCCAGGTGACACCGAAAACGACACACTTACTGTGCTCCAGGTCCCAACAGCCTCGTGAAACAGCTGCTGGTGTCTCCAGCCTCCAGATGAGGTATGGGAGGCCTGGAGAGGTCACCCACCAGAATGACTCACCAGTCTGGCCAGCACCTAACCTCTATGCTCCCAGTCTCCTGAGACTAAGCAGATCTGTTCCCTAGCAGCTGGGCCAGTTTAATTTTTTCCCTTGCTTTTTAGCCTGATGTATAGAAAATATAATTTCCTTATTATTTTAGTTCTGAACTAACAATTAGCAAGTTCGAACATGTTTTCCAAATGTTGACTATCAGTACGTTCCTTTCCTGTGAATTGTTGGAATGTTTATTTAACCACTTAGCCCCTGTGATATTAAATCCTTTGACATACTTGTCATAATGTTTTCAAGTATTTCTCTTTTTCATTTCCCTTGTTCAGGTTTGAGAGCTTCCATTTGCAAATTTATCACTAGCTGTTGACCTTTTCCTCCGTAATTGTTCTATACAGCATCAACCCTTTGGAGCTGTAGTAACTACTGTTTTTATTCATACTTCTATGAGTCTTCAGTGGTGGGTGGAATATGGTTCTTGTTTCATGCTTAGTTTTTCCATGTGAATTTCAGACTTTGAAAGTTCTTAATTGTCATCAGTATTATTTTATATAAGGTTGTGTGAAGGGTTAATGCTAGCTGAACATCAGAATTACCTGGCAAGCTAAAAAAACCACAAAACCAGACTTCCCTGGTGGTGCAGTGGTTAAGAATCCGCCTGCCAATGCAGGGGACAGGGGTTCGAGCCCTGGTCCAGAAGATCCCACATGCCGCGGAGCAACTAAGTCCGTGCGCCACAACTGCTGAGTCTGCACTCTAGAGCCCGGGAGCCACAACTACTGAGCCCACATGCCAGAGCTACTGAAGCCCGAGTGCCTAGAGCCCATGCTCCACAACAAGAGAAGCCACCGCAATGAGAAGCCCGCACATTGCAATGAAGAGTAGCCCCCGCTCGCTGCAACTAGAGAAAACCCACATGCAGCAACAAAGACCCAACACTGCCAAAAATAAAATATAAACAAATAAAATAATAACATAAACAAATAAATAATAAATTAATAACTCATTTAAAAATAAAACAAAACAAAACCCATGCCCTGGCTCCACCCCAGACCTATTAAATCAGAATCTCTGCCCAACCAGTATGATTTATCTTTTGTATTTTTTAAATTGAGGTATAGCTGATTTACAATATACTAGTTTCAGGTGTACTACATAGTGATTCAAAATTTTTATAGATTATACTCCATTGAAAGTTACGATAAAATATTGGCCGTATTCCTCATGCTATACAATATATCCTTGTCGTTTATTTATCTTCTACATAGCAGTTTGTATCTCTTAATCCTCTACCCTCGTTCTTGCCTCTCCCCCTTTCCTCTCCCCACTGGTAACCACTAGTTTGTTCTCTATATCTGTGAGTCTATTTCTGTTTTGTTATATTCATTCATTTTATTTTTAGATTCCACATATAAATTACAACATACAGTATTTGCCTTTCTCTGACTTATTTCACTTAGCATAATACTCTCTAGTTCCATCCATGTTGCTGCAAATGGCCTTATTTCATTCTTTTTTATGGCTGAGTAATATTCCATTGTATATATGTACCACATCTTTATCCATTCATCTGTTGATGGACACTTAGGTTGCTTCCATATCTTGGCTATTGTAAACAATGCTGCTATGAACACTGGGTGCACGTATCTTTTTGAATTAATGTTTTCATATTCTTCAGTTACATACCCAGGAGTGGAATTGCTGGATCATATGGCAGTTCTATTTTTAGTTTTTTGAGGAACCTCCAAACTGTTCTCCGTAGTGGCTGCACCAATTTACATTCCCACCAACAGTGTAGGAGGGTTCCCTTTTCTCCACACCCTCATCAACACTTATTATCCTCCCCAAAACAACAGCAACAGACACTGTGAGTGTAAGGCCAGGGGATTCTGACAACTTTGTACCTTTTTGCATTATTTGAGCATTTTTTTAAAAAACCAATGAGTCTGTGGGATTAGCAGATGCAAACTATTATATATAGAATGGATAAGCAATAAGGTCCTACTATAGAGCACAGGGAACTATATTCAGTATCCTGTGATAAACCACAATGGAAAAGAATATGAAAAAGAACGTATATATACGTATAACTGAATCATTTTGCCATACAGCAAAAATTAACACATTATAAATCAGCTATCGTTCAGTACAATAAATTTTTTAAAAACCCAATGAGTCTGTAGTCTGTATCACTCACACACACACACACACACACACAAACACAAAGGACAAAATTCCTAAGCCATCCAATATGACGCCGAAATTGAAACTGATGCTCAGCTTCTAGAAAAAGCTGCCAACAGCTGAACTTATAAATACCAGGGCAGGGACTTCCCTCGTGGCGCAGTGGTTAAGACTCCACGCTCCCAATGCAGGGGGCTCGAGGTTCGATCCCTGGTCAGGGAACTAGATCCCACATGCATGCTGCAACTAAGAGTTTGCATGCCACAACTAAGAGTTTGCATTCCACAACTAAGGAGCCTGCCTGCCGCAACTCGCCCTGCGCAACCAAATAAGTAAATAAATATTAAAAAAATATATCAGGGAAGCCTCAAGGAGCATTACATACAACAGACAATTCCTTCTTCCTGTCTACAATGTCTTGGTGAGGAAATAAACCAAACAAAGTCACGTTTCAATAGAGCCCAAGTAACTGTACTGCTCGCATATTAGGCTTTTACTTCATTTCCAAATATTTAATTTCGGTTCTAGCTCCTTGCTCGTAAGTGTCTTTGATGAGTATATTTTAAAAGACATAGTCTACTTAATTTTTTTTTTTCTTTTCAAGTAAACTTGAGTCCACAAATCATATAAAGGTGGAGGTCTTAGGAATCTGTCCCGCCCAAATTTGGCCTCCAGGTGGCACTAAAAGCCTGGCTGACTTGGCAACACGGCTCTGTGAAGGTTCTGGAGTGGATGGCTTCAGAACGCTACTTAGTATGCTCTCCCTCACTACACAGAATCACTGCTTAGAAACTTAACCTTTTTCCTACAATAATTATCAGTATTAACTGATGCTAAAGCACAAAAATAGAGCGTTGTACAGGATCTGTCCCTGACAAGTTGTGACAGGGCAGATTATGTAACCCCTTGAGGTCTGTTCCTCGATTATAAAAGGGAGGGAGTGACGAGACTGAGCTCGGGGGCGGGGGAGACACTGTATTAAACGTAATCAGCTAAGATGCTTTTTCAAAACTGATTTTGTCTTCTCCCTCAACATTCTGATTGAGGAGGAGGGGCAGTTTGGACCACACACGCTGACACCAGAACCCCCGCGTTCTGACACAAAGGTGATGGTGGGATGACGGGAGCAGAGGCAAGTGGCCCCCAGCTCCCCAGGTGATAAGGAGACCTTCCCCAGCACTGACCGAACCGGGTTTGCTGCCCTTGGCTGATCCCACCACCTTCGACCACAGCATCCCCTGGGGAGGGCTTGGGACTGAGATCTTCTAGGGCCCCGGGTCCTCGTCCAAGGGGTCTAGCGGGAGGCCCTGGAATTTGCCCTTTTTTCCCACTTCCCTGGCGAGCTCGGAGACCAGGCAAGCTGGGGAAACGCTCGCTGAGCCGAGGTTCAGCTCTTCTCTCCTCCCTGCCGGACATGAGCACTGCCCCCGCCGAGCCCTCCCAGGCCGCCGACCTCGCCCGGGGCCCCCCTGCAGACCGCGACCCCGGCGCTCCGCCCGTCACCATGGAAGCGGAACAACCCAGCGGGCCGGGGAGGCTCGCTCGAGATCCGACACCGCGCCTCGGCCGCCAGCTCCCGCGCCCGCCGCCTCCCGCGCGCTCCCGCTGCGCCCCCGGCCCGAGCCGCGGTGACCCCGGAGCCCAGCGCAGCCGAGCCGGCCTCTCCGTCCCGCCGCGCACGGGGCTGCGCGCTCGGGCCGCGGCTCCGGCGGGTCCCCCGCAACTCCTCCGTGCGGCGGACGGAGGGAGGCGCCGGCCCGGCTCCGATCAGCTTTGCATTCGGGGGCGACAGGTCTCCGGGTCAAAGGCACTAGATGCAGCCCGAGGAGCGCCACTCCCGCCCTCCTGCGTCCTCCTGCGGGTCGGCCTCCGTGCAAGAGCCCCGGCCCCGCCATGACAGCGCGGCGGAAACGACACGTGAGTTCCGGGCGCTGCTCCTCCCGAGCTGTCCCGCGCGCCGCCCCGGGGAGGGGAGAGTCGCCGCCCCGCGGGCCCGGCCGGAGGGCGCACTCACCTGACGTCGGGGAGCCGCCGGGGGCCAGCAGAGCGGCGCTCAGCACGGACGCGGCCAGCAGCAGCGCGGCCAGTGCCCGGCCTGCGCCCCCCGCCCCGCTCATGCCGTCTGCTGCCCCCGCGCCGCCGCCGCCGCCGCCGCCGCCGCACTCCCGGGACCCGCGCTGCTCGGCCGCACACGGCCGCGCGCCCGTCATCGTCCGGCGCTCGGCCCCGGGGGCGGCGCGCGAGCCACCGCGGGGGCGGGGCGGGGGCGGGTCTTCCGGGGGAGGGGAGCTCAGCGCGCCCGGAGCCGCTGCACAGGGTTTTGCTTTTTTGGTTTTTTTTTTTTTTTTTTTTTGTCCTAAGGAGAGACGCGTGGCGTCGGGAAGAGACCCGCAGGCCCCGAGCCGCTGCTCCGCGGTCCCTCGCGACCCGCTGAGCGACATTCCGCTGAATCCCTGCGTCCAGCCATTCGCCATACAAACGGGTGTTAGTGTCCTCTGTCCACTGTTCTCAGTCCCAGCCCCCAAGGCGTTTGCTATCCAGAGGGAGAGTTGCGACATGAAAGCCATAAAAGCCACCGTGTGTTACCACCACTTGGAAGAGCTGGTTGCCAGTCCCGGATGAAGTTAAAGTCTCGCAGGCACGATGACCCCGCGGTTACACTCCTAGCTTTGCGCCCGGGGAAACGATCATACGCATGAAAGGCAGATCCAGTCATGCTTGAGGCAGAGTGATTTGAAACTGCAAGAACCTGTAAATGATCTAAATGTCCATCAGTGGAGAAAATGGATGAATTGTGGTGTAATGCATACGGCAGTAGAAATGATCTAGACTTACCTGTGTCCACACGGATGAATCTCAAAAATAAGGCTGAGGGGGAAATGCAAGTTGCAGAAATATCTTTGTAATATCATACATAAAGTGTAAAGCCAAGCAAAATAGATATGTTGTTTAGGCTTATATGCATGTGTAATAAAAGGATAAAGATACATATGGAAAGTTAAACACTGAATTTAAGCCGTGGCTGGGAATAGGGAGGAAGCACAATGTTGAGGGCCAGCTTCACGGTGGGCTTCAGCCAGCGAAGTTATTGCTTAGGTAGGGTGATAGATTTATGCGTGCTCTCTATATTATTTTTTATACTTTGCTGTATATTGAATGACTTGATAACTTTGTAAAGCTACAATACAGTGTGATGAGTGCTATGTTCATAGAAGGACAAGACGCTAAGATAGCATTTGATGGAAGCACCTAAGCTAGTCTGGGAAGCCTCCCAGGAGGAATGACATTTAAACTGAGTCCTGAGGGATGTGAGCCAGGAGAAGGGAGGAAGAGCGTTCCTAACAGAAGGAACAGCCTTTGCAAAGGCTCAGAGAAAGCACGTCTCAGTGCAGGAACTGAAAGCGACCCAGTGTGACGGAAGCAGAATTCTGTGAGGGGAAGGAGGAGACAGGAGGTGAGCCTGACAACAGAATTGAGTTTAGGCATCTTCTTAAGGACAGTAGCAAGCTGTTGAAGAGTTTTACGGTGGAGATAACTTTCAGGAAAGTCATGGTCATGAACTATCTAATAAAGGTCAGTCACATGGGTTTTCTCAGAGAAAACAAACCTCTGTGCCTGAAGGTCAGGAAGAAGTTCAGTGACTCCTTTTTCCCTCCTTGCCCGGCCCCACTGTTCAAAATCCCAGGAGCTGAGGGACACTGGTGTATAAGGAGTGTGACAAGACCATCGCCAAATAGACATCTGCTGCCCAACAGCTTCTCTGGTCCCCACAAAACCAGAATGGGCCACAGGGCCCCTTGGGTGGATGTGCCCTTCTCTGCTTCCTCTTCGAGGATGGCTCTTTCAGCTCTGTCACAATCCTCCGTGCCCAGAAGAATCTGGAATTCCTGTCTTAGGGCTGAGCATGGCTGGTCCCTCTACCTAGAACACCCTTCCCCCGACACCTCACAGACCCTCCCTCACTTCATTCAGGTCTCAGCTCACCTGTTACCTTCTTCCCCAATACCCCTATTTAAAACGAAAACATTCTCTATCCCTGTGTCCTGCTATATCTGCTTTGTTTTTTCATTCTACTCATCTCTACCTGACATTATAATGTGTATTTGTTTTTCTGCTTCCTTTGCACTAGAATGTAAGATCCATGATGGCCAAGAGTTAGTCCTGAGGGCAAGAACCTTCTCTGTTAAGCTATAATGCACAATAAACAGACACCCAGGCTTGTGGCTTATTTCAGCAAAAGTTCATGTCTTGCTCACATTCATGTCCAGTGCTTCATCTCAGCAGGAGCTTCTACCATGACTGCAGCTGTGGAGAAATGATGTAGCACATCCTACACTGGCTCCTGCCCAGCAGAGATGCCTGTGACTGGCATTCACTGGACAAAGCAGGTCATATGATTCCAACGTGACAAACACATGCAGAAATAAAATTGGACAAAATTCAACATCTATTCAACTCTCAACAAAATAGGAATAGAAGGCAACTTCCTCAATCTGATAAATGGCATCTATGAAAAACTTACAGCTAATAGGACACTTGAAAGACAATATTTTTTGCCTAGAATCAAGAACAAGGCAAGGATATCTGCCCTTACCACTTCTACTCAACACTGTCCTGGAGGTCTCAGTCAGTGCAATAAGGCAAGAAAAAGAAATTAAAAGCACATAAATTGGCTTTGTTCAAACATGACATGATTATATGTGTGTAAAATCTTAAGGAATCTACAAAATAAAAGCTGCTAAAACTTACAGTGAATTTAGCAAGGTCACGAAATTCAAAGTCAATATACAAAAATAGATTGTATTTTTATAACCTAGATATAAACAAAATTGAACTTTGAAATTTTTAATATAGCATTTACAGTAAGTTTTTTAAATGAATATGTAAGTAAATTTAACAAAATATATATAATCAACAAACATGGATGGATCTCATAAACATTATACTGCATGAAAGAAGACAGACTCAAAAAGATATATACCATACTGCATGATTCCAACTACATGAAACTCTGGAAAAGAAATTCTAATCTTTCTAAGAATAAAGCAGAGTCATTGCCTGGGGCCAGCAGTGGAGAAAGGACTGAATGGGATGGGGCACATAGGAAATTCCAGAAGAGATAGAAATGCATTGTGTTTTATCTGTAGGGGTGGTGACACAAGTATATAAATGTATCAAAACTCATTGAAATGAATACTTAAAATGGTTGCATTTTATTATATATAAATTGAGTTTCTCCCTTGGGAAATTGCCATGGATGGGGTGCCATGTACAGATGTAGCACACACAAAGCAGCAAATCTGAAGCAGAGAAGAGTTATTTTGGAAATGTTGAGTTTGAGATGTTCTTTGGAGAAATGTCTATCCATTTCACTGGATGGTTTGTGGGTTTTTTGCTGAGTTGTAGAAGTTCTGTATATATACTGGATATTGATCACGCACCAGATATATGATCTGCAAATAACATTGATATAAAAGGAGAGTTAAGTATTTGGGGAAAATCAGTACTTAGGTGGCAAGTGAAATCGTGAAAGAGGATGAGATTACCCAGGTAGTGTGTGTAGGGCTGAAAATGGAAACTGGGAGCTGTGGGGTGGGCAGAGACTGAGCGGAAGAAGCCAGAGGGGTGGGAGAAAGCTAGCGGGTGGGAAGCCACAGCAGTCAAGGGGTATTTCAAAAAGGAAAGGACTGAAAAGTGCACATTAAATTTAGCCATTAGTGACCTGGTGACAGCAGTTTCAGGGCAGTAGTAGTAGCAAAGTTCAGACTGCAGTGGGTGGAGGGGTCAAGGGAATACAAAGAATCATAGACATTTCAACAAGTTGTTATGGGACAACTGGATAGGCATATAGCATATATAGCATATAGCAAAAGAGTGAAGCTGGACCCTTACTTTACACCATATGCAAAAATTAACTCAGTACTTTAATGTAAGAGTCAAAACTATAAAACTATTGGAAGAAAACGTAGGAGTTCATCTTCATGGCCTTGGATTTGGCCTTGGATTCTTTGTTACTCAAAAGCATGACTAACAAAAGAAAAATATAGTCAAATTGGACTTCATCAAAATTTTAAACTTTTGTTTTTAAAAGACACTGTCAATAAAGTAAAAAGACAACTCAGAGAATAGGAGAAAATATTTGCAAATCATACATCTGATAAGGAACTTGTATACAGAATATATGAAGAACTCCTACTCAACAGCAACAAAAACCAAACAACTTGATTCAACAGTGGGCAAAAGAGGGGTCGGAGTCAAGATGGCGGACTAGGAGGACGTCGAATTTGTGTCTCCTCACAACTAGGGCACCTACCAGGCACTGGAGGGGGACAGCGGACACCTAAGGGGATGGGAGGGACCCCAACTGGGTAGGATGTGGGGCTTGGGGGAAGTGAAGGGAGAGGAGAAGTGGAGGCGGGATGGGACTGGCCCACCTGAGGGGCGGCTGGGGGAGAGGAAGGGATCCCATGCCTGAAGGGGGAAATGGGGGGACCATTGGGAGGGCAGAGGATCAAGAGGGAGCGTGGACAGGTTTCCCCTGCCCACCTGGGCCCCCGGGAACCTGCTGAGATCCCCGGCCTGATCCTCTGCCCACCGAGGCCCCCTCCAGCTGCGCGGGTCCTGAGGGAGGGGGAGGGACGGAAGGGGGAGCAAAAGTAAAGGCTGGACCTACAGGACGGGCACCCCTGAGGGGCAGCTGGGGGAGGGGAGGAGTTCCTACATCCAGCGGGACCAACCCACAGTTAGGGGTCCAGTGTCGATGGGGGAGACCCTGGGGGGAGGGGCATGGAGGAGCGGAAGGGAATGGGGCCAGCACTTTCCCTGTCCTCTTAGGCACTGGGGAACCTGTAGGGCTCCCGGACCTAATCCTCTGCCCTCAGAGCCTCCCTCCTGCTGCGCAGAGCCCAAGCCCCGCCCCTACACCCCCACCCGGGGCCCCATGTCTACACTCGGAGACCCCCTCTGAGACCCCCTCCAACACGCTGGGCCTAAACCCCACCCACACACCCTCACTCAGGTCGCTCCCTCCAAACTCAGGAACCCCGTACAACAGAGGCTCTCCTTTCCACGTGCTGCTGCTCCCTTTCTGCGCAGGTCGTAAGCAGAGGCCCTGGCCACACTTGAACATTTCACCGCCTAGGCCCCAGCCCATGCTCAAATGTCACCCCCCACCCACCTAGGTCCCGCCCCACCCAAAACCCTGTCCCTGCCGAAGTTCCAGCCCCTGCCTAAACCCCGCCCCCATAGCCAACACTTTTTCTTTTCCTCTTTTACATTTTCCTTTTTTACCTTGTTGATTCATTGTTGTTGACCCTTTATTTTTATTTTTCCTAAAAAATCTTTTATTTTTCTAATTTTATTTTATTCTTTATACTTTGTTACTGTTCTCTCCTTCTGGCTTGTTCCCCCCCTCCCGTTTTTTTTCTTTTTTTCTGTTGTGGCTTTATTTTACCATGTTGCAAGTTGTTTCAATTATAGTTTTATTTTTCCTAATATAATTTTAATCTTCCTAATTCTATTTTGTTTTTTACTCTTTGATATTGTACTGATCCTTTTTTTCTTTCTTCCTTTTTTTTTTTTTTTTTTTTTTTTACTGTGCCACGAAGGTTTTGGGATCTTGGTCCCCGGGCCAGAGGTTGGGCCCAGGCTCCTGTGGTGGGAGCTCTGAGTTCAAACCACTGGACTAACAGAGAACCTCAGACCCCACAGAATATCAATTGGAGTGAGGCCTCCCAGAGGTGCTCAACTCAGCACAAAGACCCGGCTCTATCCAACTGCCTGCAAACTCCAGTACTGAACACCTCAGGCCAAACAACCAGTAAGACAGGATTACAGCACCACACATCAAAAAAAAAAAAAAAAAGAAAGAAAAGAAAAGAAAAAAGAAATGACAAAAAAAATATGTTCCAGACAAAAGAGCAAGGTAAAAACCTACAAGACCAAATAAATGAAGATGAAATAGGCAACCTACCTGAAAAAGAATTCAGAGTAATGATAGTAAAAATGATCCCAAATCTCGGAAACAGAATGGAGAAAACACAAGAAACATTTAACAGGGATCTAGAAGAACTAAAGAGCAAACAAACAATGATGAACAACAAAATTACTGAAATTAAAAATACTCTAGAAGGAATCAATAACAGAATAACCGAGGCAGAAGAATGGATAAGTGAGCTGGAAGATAAAATGGTGGAAATAACTGCCAGGGAGCAGAATAAAGAAAAAAGAATGAAAGGAATCGAGGACAATCTCAGAGACCTCTGAGACAACATTAAACGCACCAACATTCGAATTATAGGGGTCCCAGAAGAAGAAGAGAAAAAGAAAGGGTCTGAGAAAATATTTGAATAGTTTATAGTTGAAAACTTCCCTAACATGGGAAATGAAATAGTCAATCAAGTCCAGGAAGCACAGAGAGTCCCATACAGGATAAACCAAAAGAGAAACATGCCAAGACACATATTCATCAAACTATCAAAAATTAAGTACAAAGAAAAAATATTAAAAGCAGCAAGGGAAAAGCAACAAGCAACATACAGGGGATCCCCATAAGGTTAACAGCTGATTTTTCAGCAGAAACTCTGCAAGTCAGAAGGGAGTGGCAGCACACATTTAAAGTGATGAAAGGGAAAAACCTACAACCAACATTACTCTACCCAGCAAGGATCTCATTCAGATTCAACGGAGAAATTAAAACCTTTACAGACAAGCAAAAGCTAAGAGAATTCAGCACCACCAAACCAGCTTTACAACAAACGCTAAAGAAACTTCTCTAGGTAGGAAACACAAGAGAAGGAAAAGACCTACAAAAACAAACCCAAAACAATTAAGAAAATGGTAATAGGAACATACATATTGATAATTACCTTAAATGTAAATGGATTAAATGCTCAAACCAAAAGACATAGACTGGCTGAATGGATACAAAAACAAGACCCCATATATATGCTGTCTACAAGAGACTCACTTCAGACCTAGGGACACATACAGACTGAAAGTGAGGGGATGGAAAAAGATATGCCATGCAAAAGGAAATCAAAAGAAAGATGGAGTAGCAATTCTCATATAAGACAAAATAGACTTTAAAATAAAGACTATGACAAGAGACAAAGAAGGACACTACATAATGATCAAGGGATCAATCCAAGAAGAAGATATAACAATTGTAAATATTTATGCACCCAAAAGAGGAGCACCTCAATATATAAGGCAAATGCTAACAGCCATAAAAGAGGAAATTGACAGTAACACAATCATAGTAAGGGACTTTAATGATTTTTTTTATTACCTTTCGATAAACCCTTGTGTCAAGGGCTGACTTTCAATAGATCGCAGCGAGGGAGCTGCTCTGCTACATAGGAAACCCTGACCCAGAAGCAGGTCGTCTACAAATGGTTTAGCACCAGGTTCCCCACGAACATGTGCTGAATAGTAGGGGACTTTAACACTCCACTTTCACCAATGGACAGATCATCCAAAATGAAAATAAGTAAGGAAACACAAGCTTTAAATGACACATTAAACAAGATGGACTTAATTGACATTTATAGGACATTCCATCCAAAAACAGCAGAGTACAATTTCTTCTCAAGTGCTCATGGAACAGTCTCTAGGATAGACCATATCTTGGGTCACAAATCAAACCTTGGTAAATTTAAGAAAATTGAAAAAGTATCAAGTATGATTTCCAACCACAATGCTATGAGACTAGATATTAATTACAGGGAAAAAACTGTAAGAAATACAAACACATGGAGGCTAAACAATATGCTACTAAATAACAAGGAGATCATGGAAGAAATCAAAGAGGAAATCAAAACATACCTAGAAACAAATGACAAAGAAAACACGATGACGCAAAACCTACGGGAGGCAGCAAAATCAGTTCTAAGAGGGAAGTCTATAGCAATACAATCCTACCTCAAGAAACAAGAACAATCTCAAATAAACAACTTAACCTTACACCTAAAGCAATTAGAGAAAGAAGAACAAAAAAATCCCAAAGTTAGCAGAAAGAAAGAAATCATAAAGATCAGATCAGAAATAAATGAAAAAGAAATGAAGGAAACAATAGCAAATATCAATAAAACTAAAAGCTGGTTTTTTGAGAAGATAAACAAAATTGATAAACCATTAGCCAGACTCAAGAAAAAAAGGGAGAAGACTCAAATCAATGGAATTAGAAATGAAAAAGGAGAAGTAAAAACGGACACTGCAGAAAGGATCATGAGAGATTACTACAAGCAACTATATGGCAATGAAATGGACAACCTGGAAGAAATGGACAAATTCTTAGAAAAGCACGTCCTTCAGAGACTGAACCAGGAAGAAATAGAAAATATAAACAGACCAATCACAAGCACTGAAAATGAAACTGTGATTTAAAATCTTCCAAAAAACAAAAGCCCAGGACCAGGTGGCTTCACAGGCAAATTCTATCAAACATTTAGAGAAGAGCTAAGACCTATCCTTCTCAAACTCTTCCACAATATAGCAGAGGGAGGAATACTCCCAAACTCATTCTACGAGGCCACTATTACCCTGATACCAAAACCAGACAAAGATGTCACAAAAAAAAGAAAACTACAGGCCAATATCTCTCATGAACATAGATGCAAAAATCCTCAACAAAATACTAGCAAACAGAATCCAACAGCACATGAAAAGGATCATACACCATGATCAAGTGGGGTTTATCCCAGGAATGCAAGGATTCTTCAATATACACAAATCAATCAATGTGATACACCATATTAGCAAACTGAAGAATAAAAACCATATGATAATCTCAACAAATGCATAAAAAGCTTTTGACAAAATTCATCACCCATTTATGATAAAAATTCTCCAGAAAGTAGGCAAAGAGGCAACCTACCTCAACATAATAAAGGCCATATATCACAAACCCACAACCAACATCATTCTCAATGGTGAAAAACTGAAACTATTTTCTCTAAGATCAGGAACAAGACAAGGTTGCCCACTCTCACCACTATTATTCAACACAGTTTTGGAAGTTTTAGCCACAGCAAGCAGAGAAGAAAAAGAAATAAAAGGAATACAAATTGGAAAAGAGGAAGTAAAACGGTCACTGTTTGCAGATGTCATGATACTATCCATAGAGAATCCTAAAGATGCTACCAGAAAACTACTAGAGCTAATCAATGAATTTGGTAGAGTAGCAGGGTACAAAATTAATGCACAGAAATCTCTTGCATTCCTATACACTAATGATGAAAAATCTGAAAGAGAAAGTAAGGGAACACCCCCATTCACCATTGCAACAAAAATAAAATACCTAATAATAAACCTACCTAAGGAGACAAAAAACCTGTATGCAGAAAACTATAAGACACTGATGAAAGAAATTAAAGATGATACAAACAGAGGGAGAGATATACCATGTTCTTGGATTGGAAGAATCAACATTGTGAAAATGACTATACCCTCCAAAGCAATCTACAGATACAATGCAATCCCTATAAAACTACCAATGGCATTTTTCACAGAAGTAGAACAAAAAATTGCACAATTTGTATGGAAATAAAAAAGACCCTGAATAGCCAAAGCAATCTTGAGAAAGAAAAACGGAGCTGGAGGAATCAGGCTCCCAGACTTCAGACTATACTACAAAGCTACAGTAATCAAGACAGTATGGTACTGGCACAGAAACAGAAATATAGATCAATGGAACATGATAGAAAGCCCAGAGATAAACCCATGCACATATGGTCACCTTACCTTTGATAAAGGAGGAAAGAGAATACAATGGAAAAAAGACAGCCTCTTCAATAAGCAGTGCTGGGAAAACTGCACAGCTACTTTAGTTTTGCTTGAAGGTAAGGAATGTGGACTTTAAAGATGAAAGAGGCACCATTACAAGTCACTAGGAACAGCCTCAAAGAGCAGCTTCTTTGGGCAACAGACGAAGAGACTGGAGTTGTGTGCTGTGGTGTGGGTGTGATTGAATCATTCACTGGAGTCACCAGTCAGCCTGGGATGCGTGTGTGACTCTAACAATTGCTAGTTGAAGATGTGAGAATACAGCGAAGCTCATTGTGTTTGTAATGTACTCCACAATGGCCAGTCCAATTGCTATCCATTTTTTTTAATCTAGAGGCTTAATTGAATGATATGACAAAATGATGTATGAGAATTAAGACAGCGAAATTCTTTATTTCTGGGTGGAAAGATATACCAGATTAGATTTATCTGTTTAAAAAAAGACAAAAGTTATCACCAAAGCCCCATTTCCCGTCTTGCACTGTTTGGATTGAGCTTGGGGGAAGAGTTGTTTTTCTTAACTGTCTACTTTGTTTGAACACCTTTTCTGTGGTTCAAGTGCTGTTTTGTGTGTTGGGACCAAACAGGTGTCAATAAACTTTAAAAGCAAGCATCAAAAAAAAAATGGGCAAAGAAAACAAATGAGCAGAGGATCTGAACAGGCATTTCTCCAAGGAAGATATACAAATAGCCAATAAGGACATGAAAAGAGGCTCAGTATCATTAGTCATCAGGAAAATACACATCAAATACACAGTGAGTACCCTGTTCATGAAGGAACAGGGTGACTGTTCCTGTTCACTGGAAGACTTAATACTGTTAATATGTCAATACTACCCAAAAGCAATCTACAGATTCCATGCAATTTTCATCAAAATCCCAATGGTGTTTTTTGCAGATAGAAACAAACATCTAAAATTTATATGGTCTCACATACTCAATTTCAAAACTTACTACAAAACTATAGTAATCAAAACCATATGATACTGGGTCATAAAGACAGAGAAATAGACTGAAGGAATAGAATGGAGAACCCAGAAATAAACTCTCATATATAAGGCCAAGTGGTTTTAGACAAGGGTGCCATGACCATTCAATGGGGAAAATACAGTGTTTTCAAACAAGTGAGGTTGGGAAAACTGGATAGCAACATGTAAAAAATAAGTTGGACCCTGTATATAAAAGTTAACTCAAAATGGATCCAAGAGCTAAAACTATAAGTCTCAGAAGGGAATACTTCATGATAACGGATTTAACAATGATTTCTTGGACATGACATCAAAGCACAGAAAACAAAAGAAAAGATAGATAAATTGAACTTCATCAAAATTAAAAACTTCTGTGCGTCAAAGGATACTATCAACGGTGAAAAGGCAACCATGGAATGGCAGAAGATATTTACAGCTAATATATCTGATAAGAGATTGATATCCAGTATTTATAAAGAGCATCTACAACTTAACAACAACAAAATCAAACAACCTGATTCAAAAATGGGCACAGTACTTGAATAGACATTTCTCCAAAGATATACAAATGGCCAGTAAACACATGAAAAGATGCCCAACATCACTAATCATTAGGGAAATACAAATCAAAACCACAATAAAATACCACTTCACATCCATTAGAATGCTACTATTGAAAAAAAAAGAAAAGAAAAAGAGGAAATAACAAGTGCTGATGAGGATGTGGAGAAACTGGAACCCTTGTGTAATTGCTGATGGGAATGTAAAATGGAACAGCCACTGTAGAAAACAGTATGGTGGTTCCTCAAAAAATCAAACATAAAATTATCACATAATCTAGGAATTTCGCTTTTGGGTATACACCCAAAAGAATTTAAAGCAGGGACTCAGAACAGATATTTGTACACCCATGTTCATAGCAGCATTATGGTGGCTGCCAGGTACTTGGGGTGGGAGTGGGGCGGGAGTTAGTGTTGAATGAAGAGTTTTCCTCGAGGAAGATGAAAAAGTTCTGAAGATGGACGGTAGTGGTGGTTGCACAACACCGTGAATGTACTTAATGCCACTGAACTGCACACTTAAATATAGTAATTTTATTTATATTTTAGTATAATTTTAAAAGTGGGAAAACCACTCTAGAAGAAAGTTATTGTCATTTCCTATTTCACATGTAAGAAATAGAGCCTCTGTGAGACTGATTTTAACAGTAAGGACACTCAAATTCCAAGTATCAGAAGCCTCATCTAAAAACATATAAAAGTAAACCCACCCCAAAGAAAAACCACCATCAAATACCACTTCTCACCCATTAGGAGAGTTATGATCAAAAAGATAATGTAGAGAAATCAGAACACTCATACATTGCTGATGGGAATGTAAAAGTGCAGATGCTTTGAAAAATAGTCTGTTTAATGGCAATTCCTCAAATGATTAAACCTAGAGTTACCAAAAGACCCAATAGTTCCATTCCTGGGTATATAAGAAGAGAAATGAAAACACAAAAACTTGTACACAAATGCTTATATCAGCATTATTCATAATAGCCCAAAGTGGAAACAACCCAAATGTCCATCAGTGGACTAAGGGATAAAACAAAATGTAGTATTTATCCATGCACTGGAATATTACTCAGCTCTAAAGAGGAATGAAGTACTAATACATGCTACAGCTTGGATATACCTTGAAAACATTATGCTAAGTGAAAGAACCAGAGACAAAAGTTCACATATTATATGATTCCATCCATATGAAAGTCCAGAATAGAGAAATCGGTACAGATAGAAAGTAGATCAGTGGTTGTTTAGGGCTGGGGTTGGGGAAGGGATGGGAAGATAGGGGATAATAGCTAATGGGTATCAAGGGTTTTGAGATGATGAAAATGTTCTCAATTTTTTTCTCGGCTTTACTGAGGAATAATTGACCAATAAAATTGTATCTATTAACAGGGTACCACATGATGATTTGACATAGTACACTGTGTGAAATCAGGTTATTTAATACATCCATCTCCTCACAGTCACTGTGTTTTGTAGAGACAATGCCTAAGGTCTACTCTTCAAAAATCTAGAGTACACACACATTAACTATAGTCACCATGCTGTACACTAGATTCCCAGAGCTTATCCATCTTACAACTGAAGACTTGTACCCTTTGACTGAAATCTTCTGATCTCTTTCACTCTCCAGCCCCTAGTAACCACCATTCTATTCTCTGAGTTTAATTTTTTTTTAATTCCACAGATAAATGAGATCATGCGGTATTTACCTTTCTTTGTCTGCCTAATTTCACTTAGCATAATGCCCTCTTGTTTCATACATGCTGTTGCAAATGGCAGGATTTTCTTTTTTCTCATGGCTGAATAATGTTTTTTGTGTATGTGTATTTTCTTTCACATCTTCCTTACACTTAGTTTGCTTTTATATCTTGGCTATTGTGAATAATGCTACAATAAACATAGGAGTGCAAGTATCTCTTTGAGAGACTGATTTCACTTACTTCAGATATATTCCCAAATGTGGGATTGTTGGATCATACGGCTCTATTTTAAATTGTTTTGAGGAACCTCTATACTGCTTTCCATAATGGCTGTACCAGCTTACATTCCTACCAACAGTGCACAATTTCTCCACAGCCTGGACAACACTTGTTATCTGTTGTCTTTTTTATAAAAGCCATCTTAGCAGGTGTGAGGTGATATCTCATTGTAGTTTTAATTTGCATTTCCCTGGTGATTAGTGATGTTGAGCACTTTTTGTGTACCTGTTGGCCATTGGTATGTCTGCTCTGGAAAAATGTCTATTCTGCCCATTTTAAAATTGAATTATTTGTTTCTTTGCTATTGAGTTGCACAAATTCTTTATATATTTTGGATATTAACCCATCAGATATATTGTTTACAAATATTTTCTACCATTCCATAGGTTGCCTTTTCATTTTGTTTCCTTTGCCGTACAGACACTGTTTAATTTGATGTAGTCCCAGGTGTCTATTTTTGCTTTGTTGCCTGAGGTCTTGGGTGTCATATAAAAAAATCATTGCTAAGACCAACATCAAGGAGCTTTTAACCTATGTTTTCCTCTAGGAGTTTTACAGTTTCAGGTCTTACATTCTAAGTCTTTTATCCATTTTGAGTTAACTTTTGTGAATGTTATAAAATAGGGGTCCAGTTTGATTCTTTTGGATGTAGATATCCAGTTTTCCAAACACCATTATTGAAGAGCCTATCCTTTCCCCATTAAGTATTCTTGGCACTCTTGACAAAATCAAGGTTTATAAAAGGCTCTCAAATCTGTTCCATTGGTCTGTGTCTACTATAGATTTATAATACAGTACTTTGAAATCAGGAATTGTGATGCCTCCAATTTTGTTCTTCTTTCTCAAGACTGCTTTGGCTATTCAGATTCTTTTATGATTCCAAGCAAATTTTAGGATTGTTTTTTCTATTTCTGTGAAAAATGCCACTGGAATTTTGATAGGGATTGCACTGAACCTGCAGATTGTCTTTGATGGTATGGACATTTTAACAATATTAATTCTTCCAGTCCATAAACATGGGCTATCCTTCCATTCATTTGTGTCTCCCTCAATTTTTACATCACTGTCTTATAGCTTTCAGCATATATATCTTTCATCCTCTTGGTTAAAGTTATTCTTAAATATTGTTTTTAATGCTATTGTAAATAGAATTGTTTTTTAAATTTCTATTTCTGATAATTTGTTAACATATAGAAAAGCAACTGATTTTTGTATATTGATTTTGTATCCTTCAACTTCATTGAACTCATGTATTAGTTCTAACATTTATTTATTTATTTTTTTGAAGTCTAGGGTTTTCTGTATATAGAATCATGTCATTTGTAAACAGACATTTTTACTTCTTCTTTAAGAACTTGGATACCTTTTATTTATTTTTGTTACCTAATTACTCTAGCTAGTACTATGTTGAATATAAGTGGTGACAGTGGAAATTCCTGTCTTTTTCCTGATGTTAGAGAAAAAGCTTTCAGATTTTCACTGTTGAGTATGATGTTAGCTGTAGGTTTGTCATGTATGGACTTTATTATATTGAGGTACATTATTTCTATGCCTTATTATTGAGAGTTTTTAATCATGAAAGGACGTTGAATTTTGTCAAATTCTTTTTCTGCACGTATTGAGATGATTCTATGATTTTTACCCTTCATTCTGTTAATGTGATGCATCTCACTGATTGATTAGAGTATGTTGAATGAACCATCCTTGGTTCATATTCATATATCCTTTAGGGATATTGGCCTGTAGTTTTATTTTCTTGTAGTGTCCAACAAGGCTTTGGTATCAGTGTAATGCTGGTCTCATAAAATGTTTGAAAGTGTTCCCTGATCTTCAATATTTTGAAAGTTTGAGAAGGGTTGGTATTAATTTTTCTTTATATATTTAGTAGAATTCACCAGTAAAGACTATAGGTCCTGGGCTTTTCTTTGTTGGGAGTTTTTGTTTGTTTGTTTTTTGTTTTTTGTGGTACACGGGCCTCTCACTGTTGTGGCCTCTCCCGTTGCGGAGCACAGGCTCCGGACGCGCAGGCTCAGCGGCCATGGCTCACAGGCCCAGCCGCTCCGCGGCATGTGGGATCTTCCCGGACCAGGGCATGAACCCGTGTCCCCTGCATCGGCAGGCGGACTCTCAACTACTGCGCCACCAGGGAAGCCCTGTTGGGAGGTTTTTGATACTGATTCAATCTCCTACTCATTAGTCTGTTCAGATTTTCTATTATTTCATGATTCCGTCTTGGTAGGTTATATGTGCCAGGGATTTATCTGTTTATTCTAGGTTATAAAATTTGTTAATATACAATTGTTCATAGTAATCTCTTATGATGCTTTGTATTTCTGTGGTACAGTTGGAATATCTTCTCTTTCATTTCTATTTATTTGAGTCCTCTCTCTTTCTTTGTCTAGCTAAAGGTTTGTACATGTTTATGTTTTTTATAAAATCAGATCTTAGTTTCATTGACCTTTTCTATTGACTTTCTGGTCTCTTATTTCATTTATTTCTGCTCTGATCTTTGTTATTTCCTTCCTTCTGCTAACTTTTAGGCTTAGTTTGTTTTTTTTTCTAGTTCTTTGAGGTGTAAAGTTAGGTTGTTTATTTGAGATCTTTTTTTTTCTTAATGTAGACATTTATCACTATACATACGTTTCCCTCTTAGAACTGTTTTTGCTACATCTGTAAGATTTGGTATAGTGTGTTTTCATTTTTGTCTCAAGAAATTTTTTAAAATTTCCCTTTTGATTTCTTCTGTGACTCATTGTTTGTTCAGGAGTGTGTTGTTTAGAACACTCCCTAACACCATACACAAAAATAAACTCAAATGGATTAAAGACCTAAATATAAGGCCAGATACTATAAAACTCTTAGAGGAAAACATAGGCAGAATACTCTGACATAAATTGTGGCAATATCTTTTTCAAGCCATCTCCTTGAGTAATGAAAATAAAAACAAAATTAAACAAATGGGACCTAGCTAAACTTAAGAGTTTTGCACAGAAAAGGAAACCATAAACAAAACAAAAAGGAGTGTGTTGTTTAATTTCCACACATTTGTGAATTTTCTGTTGTCCATTTGTTTTCTATTTCATTGGTTTCTGTTCCCTTTGTTTTCACACTCCTGTTACTGATTTCTAGTTTCATACCATTTTGGTAAGGAAATGAGATGAGATGGTCAGTATGATTTCAATCTTCTCAAATTTGTTAATACTCATTTTGTGACCTAACAATATAATCTCTCCTGGAGAATGTTTCATGTGTGCTTGAGGAAAATGTGTATTCTGCTGCTGTTGGGTGGAATGTTCTATATATATGTGTGTTAGATCCATTTGGTCTAAAGTACAGTTCAAATCCAATGTTTCTTTCTTGATTTTCTGTCTGGATGATTTGTCCATTGTTCAAAGTGGGGCATTGAAGGCTCTAACTATTATTGTATTGTTGTTTATTACTCCCTTCAGAGCTGGGAGCATTTGCTAAAATATTTAGGTGCTCCATTGTTGGGTGCATATATATTTACGATTGTTATACCCTCCTGATGAGTTGACTCCTTTATCATTATATAATGAATTTCTTTTTCTCTTATTACAGTTTCTGATTTAAGCCTATTTTGTCTAAGTATAGCTATCCATGCTCTCCTTTGGTTTCCATTTGCATGGAATATCTTTTTCCATCCCTTCACTTTCAGCCTATGTGTGTTCTTAAAATGGAAGTGAATCTCTTGTAGGCAGCATAAAGTTGGGTCTTGCTTTTTATCCCTTCAGCCACTTTGTTCCTTTTGATTGGAGAATTTAATCCATTTACATTTAAAGTAATTATTGATAGTAAGGACTTACTAATACCATATTATTGTTTTCTGGATGCTTTATAGTTCCTGTCTTCCTGGTTCACTGTCTTCCTTTGTGAATTAATAATTTCCAATAGTGGTATGCTTTGATTCTCTTCTATCTTTTGTGTATCTACTGTAGGTTTTTGCTTTGTGGTTACTGTAAAGCTTACATAAAGCATCTTATAGTTATAACAGTCTTTTTAAGCTGGTAACAACTTAAATTTGCTTGCATATAAAAACTCTACCCTTTAATTTCCTTCTCTCATTTTACTTTTGATGTCACAGTTCACATCCTTTTATATTCTGTATCAATTATATTGTGGGACTTCCCTGGTGGCGCAGTAGTTAAGACTCCTCGCTCCCAATGCAGGGGGCCTGGGTTCGATCCCTGGTCAGGCAACTAGATCCCACATGCTGCAACTAAGAGTTCACATGTCACAACTAAAGAGCCAGAGAGCCACAACTACGGAGCCCGCCTGCCACAACTAAGGAGCCCGCCTGCCACAACTAGGGAGCCCACATGCCACAAATGAGGAGCCCGTGAGCTGTAACTAAGGGCACATGTGCCACAACTAAGACCAGCGCAACCAAATAATTAATTAATTAATTAATTAATTATTGTGGCTATAGTTATTTTAACACTTTTGTCCTTTAACCTTTATAATAAACTTTAGTGATTAACAAACCACCATATACAGTATCAGAATATTTTGAATTTGATTATGTACATACCTTTACCAGGGTGATTTATATTTTCATATGCTTTCATGTCACTAATGTGCATCCTTTAATTTCAGCTTGAAGAGCTCCTTTCTGCATTTCTTGTGAGGCATGTCTAGTGATGATGACCTCCCTCAGCTTTTGTTTGTCTGGGAAAGTGTTTATCTCTCCTTCATTTCTGGAGGACAGCTTTGCTAGGTAAAGTATTCTAGGTTGGCAGTTTTTTTTTTTTTCAACACTTTGAATATATCATTCCACTCTCTCCTGGCCTGCAAGATTTCTATTGGGAAATTCTCTGATAGCTTTATGGGGGTTCCCTTGTATGTGAGGACTTTTTTTTTTTCTCTTGCTGCATTAAAAATGCTCTCTTTATCTTTGATTTTTAGACAGCTTTATTTTAATGTCTTAGAGAAGATTCGAAACAAAAAGATTCAAGTCTTTTGGGGGACCTATTCGTGAACCTGAATGTCCAAATCTCTCCCCAGATTTGGGGAGTTCTAAGCTATTATTTTTTAAAGTAAACTTTCTGCCCCCTTTTCCCTTTCTTCTTCTTCTGGGACTCCAATAGTGCCTAGACTGTCTCTTTTGATGGTATTCATAATTCACGGAGGCTTTCTTCACTCGTTTTCATTCCTTTTACTTTGTTCTTCCCTGAGTGAATAATTTCAAATGATTTGTCTTCAACTTCCTGTCTTACTGAGATAGAGAACAAATGACATGTCTTCAACTTGCTGTATTACTGAGATTCTTCTGCTTGGTCAACTCTGCTGTTGCTCTCTATTGCATTTTTCATGTCATTCACTGCAGAATTCAGCTCCAGAATTTGCTTGGCTCTCTTTTATGAGTTCTAGCTCTGTTAAACTTCTTGTTTTATTCATGTATTATTTTTCTTATTTCATTGAATTGTCTTCAGGTTTTCTTGTAGCCTGCTAAGCTTCTTTATATCAACTAATTTGAATTCCTTATCTGGCAAATCACAGATCTCCACTCCTTTGGGATCAGTTACTGAAAAATTATCAGGCTCCTTTATTTTTCATGTCCCATGAAGTGTTGAATGGCCATCTTCACATGTGAATAGGCAGCCATCTCTTCCAGTCTTTAGTGATTGGCTTTGGAGAAATAGCTTCTGTCTGTTCTGCCAGGGATTCTGAGGCTCTTCCAGAACTTTTCTATGGATATGCCTGTTTCATATTTCTTGATTCCTCCTAGGGGGGAATTCTTAAGATTCTCTGCCTTCTCTTTATCCTACAAAGCTAGGCTGAGTGCTGACAGCCTCCTGTTTGTTTTCCCTTGGGCACTGCTGAATGTTCAAATCTGTGTAATTTCTCCCAGTCCTGCAGAGGCAGGATTTTTGCAAGTGCTCACCAAGCATCTGCAAATGTTCACTCTCACCACCCTCTGGGGCGTGCACAGGGATCCAGCCATGGGTTAGGTGTGTGTGTAGGTGAGTTATACAGAACATTGGGGATGCCTTGGTTTCACATTTTAAATTACCATTAAATCACCAGTCCCCAACCTCTTTGGCACCAGGGACCAGTTTCATAGAAGACAATTTTTCCACAGGCCGGGGCCGCGGGGATGGTTTTCGGATGTTTCAAGAGCACTACATTTATTGTGCACTTTATTTCTATTATTATTACATTGTAATATATAATGAAATAATTATACAACTCACCATAATGCAGAATCAGTGCAAGCTCTGAGCTTGTTTTTCTGCACCTAGATGGTCCCATCTGGGGGTGATGGGAGACAGTGACACTTGAAGTGTGTTGCTTATGTCCAGTCTACTCCGTAATCTCGTTCTGGTTGCTGTCACTGCAGAAAACCCTGCTTCACAAAGATAGGATGTTGGAAATGGAAGCAGGCTTTTCAGTGCTTTTGTGGCAACCTCAGGATATTCCGCCTTGACTTTAATCCAGAACGTATGGAGATTTGAAGTTGTCTCAAACATACTTTTAAGGCCACCATCATTTGCAATCTCAAGCAGCTGATCCTCTTCTAGCACCGGCAAAGTCAATTCACCTGGTTTACTCACATATGGGTCACGGATCCATTCCTTCCCAATTCGGGGGTCTTTTGTGGTTGGGAAGTAATGCTCAAACCCTTTTGAAAGCTGAGACAGGTAATCATGCACCAGCTGGGAGAAAGAAGGCCCTGGCTCAGTCTCTTTCAAAATCTCTGCTAATGTTTGAAACATCAAAAATCCCAATGTTCACTCGTCGCCCCCATAATTCCAGTTTGGCTTTGAATGCCAACTTGAACACAGTTGTCGTTCTCCCCTGAAGTGACAGACTGACTTCTTTGAGCAGGTTGAATACGTCACACAAGTAAGCAAGTTTTGCGACACATTCCATGTCACTGAAATGTGCTGCCAGTGGTGACTGTCTTTCTAAAAGAAATCTCTGGAGCGGCTCTCATAACTCAAAATCTCTGGCCAGTGATCTACCCTTAGAAAGCCATCTCACTTCTGTGTATAAGAAAAGACGTGTGTTCTCTGTGTCCATCTCCTCACAGAGCTGCATGAACGGACGTGAGTTAAGGGCATGTACTTTAATGTGGTCGATAATTTTAATCACATCCCTCAAAATGTTAAGTTCAGGTGACATTTTTTGGCTAGGCAGCATTTCTTCAAGTACGCAGACTCACATTCAGAAGTGATCTCTTTGACCTGAGTAGTGAAACCAGAAAGCCGTCCAGTCATGGCAGCCACTCCATCCGTGCATATACCGACACAAAATGACCAACTCAGTTTTCCTGATATGTAATCATTCAAAGACTTGAATAGTTCTGCAGCTGTGATGTTGGCTGGCAGCAAAAGTGCACATAACATATCCTCAAACACATCCTCCTGAAAAATATATTATACAAAGACAAGCATTGTTGCCTTGCTGTCAACATTGGTAGACTTGTCAACCTGGATTGCATACCATGGTGACTCACTAATCTTCTCTAACAATTGTGCCTCAATATCCTCTGCTATTTCATCAATTCTTCTAGTTACGGTGCCAGCTGAAAGAGGAACACGTGCCACCTTTTGAACTGCAGCCTCTCCTAAAAGTTCACGACCAATGTCCTTAGCAGCAGGCAGGATCGACTCTTTACCAACAGTAAAGGGCTTAGCTTTAGCAATGCGGTCAGCCACTAAGTATGATGCTTTCAGTGTAGACACATTTGATGAAGTGGTGGACTTCAATAATTGAACTTCTGTTCTTTGTATTTTTTTTTCTTTTGAAAAACCCCAAAGGCTTGTCTTTTAATGCAGGGTGCTTTGTCTCCATGTGGTGAAGCTGTTTTGAAGGTTTCATGCTTTCGTTGGATAGCCGATCGCCACATATTACACAAAGTAGGCTTGGAGAATGTGAATCACCTGTTGCAATGAACCCATAATTTAGGTAGGACTCTTGGTATTTTCTTCTAAATGCAGCTTTCTTTTTGCTGGCAGTCTTAAGAGTTTTCTGTTGTCTCATCATTGGGTCTTTCCACATTTTCAAAGAAGCTCTCCAGTGATGTTTGTTTTTTTACTCATTTTGGCTAGGGTTAGCTTGTGGGCTTACCAAAGCTGTGACTGAGACAAGTGTGCAGTGCAGGAAAGAGGCACGGACGGAAGTGGTAAATAAAATAATGGGCGGGCTACACGTGGACTAAAATAAGTGTCGGATTCTGACTTAAAGCCTGCCATCAGATGCAGCTGTACGATTGAAGTACCATCAACTCACTTGCCACTACAAAGCCTGCCACCAAAAGCAGCGTAGTTTTCACTTGCCACTCACTGATAGGGTTTTGATATGAGTCTGCAAACAATTGATTTATTATGGTCTCTGTGCAGTCAAACCTCTCTGCTAATGATAATCTGTATTTGCAGCCGCTCCCCAGCACTAGCATCACCTCCTCAGCTCCTCCTCAGATCATCAGGCATTAGATTCTCATAAGGAGAATACAACCTAGATCCCTCGCATGCACAGTTCACAGTAGGGTTTGCGCTCCTATGAGAATCTAATGCTTCCGTTGATTTGACAGGAGGTGGATCTCAGGCGATAATGTGAGCAATGGGGAGCGGCTGTAAATACAGATGGAGCTTCGCTTGCCTGCCGCTCACCTCCTGCTGTGTGGCCTGGTTCCTAACAGGCCACGGACTGGTACTGGTCTGTGGCCCCAAGGTTGGGGACCCCTGTGTTAAATGATTAAAAGTCATATGAGAATAGTGATTACTGAAACTGAGCGACATTTATTTTTAAAATAATGGGGGGGCAGGGTGGATACATAGAGGACCTTTTTAACACATCCTGCATGAGGTAAGCTTTCGACCCCACTCCCACTTCATGTGCCTCGTTTTAAGAACACTCATGTGTCCTGTCTCTGCTCAACGATTTACAATCCCTGGAGGCTCTCCGAAGCTTGGAGTGTTTGTAGCATCACATGAGATAAAAAGAAAGCACACTATAAACCACATGGTAGTGATGATTTTTTTTCTTTTTTTTGGCCACACCATGTGGCATGCGGGATCTTAGTTCCCTGACCAGGGATCAAACCCTTGCCCCTTGCAGTGGAAGTGCAGAGTCTTAACCACTGGACCTCCAGTGATGTCCCCATGGTGATTTAAAAAGAAAAATACTTGGAATAAGGTTAGTAGAGAGACCACTAAATCCTGGGCTGTGCTTTGAGAATGGCTCACCTCATCTGCCTCTTCTCCTGATTATACTTTTGCTGAAGACGTGGGCAATGAACTCACGTAGGTTTTAGTGAGAATGTAAGTTCCTCTTATGACTTTGCAGTTCTGTTGGTACTGAAGATTGAACCTGAAGGGCCAGGGCCAGTTTGGTGTCTGGCACTGGCATGATAAAGCATCAGGGAGAACTCAGAGGTAGAGCAGAAGTTGGAAATGCCTCTCACCAACTGTCTCATTTAGAAATGGGTTTGTCTGAGGCCACACATGAGTCACAGGCAGAGCTGGGACTATAACTCAGGTCTTCTGATCCTGACAGCGTCCCCTCCCCTACACCATGCTGTTCATTTTAGCTCTATCATCAATATTTAAAAACAAATTCATTTGAAACAAAGTTTTGCTCCCAATGCAAAGTCCCCAAACCAAGAAAACCCTCAAACCAGAATTACAACACGAATAGGGTAATTTCAAATCAGCAGCTCCACACAGTAAGTACTACGTCAAGTGAAAAGGGCCATAAGAGGGGGTGGTTTCCAGCTTTATTGAGATATAATTCACATACCATAGAATTTTCCCCTTTTGTACAATTCAGTGTTACTTAGTATATTCAGAGTTGTGCAACCATCACCACTGCATAATTTCTGGACATTTTCATCACCCCCAAAGAAACCCTGTACCCATAAGTAAGCACTCCCCATTCTTCAACCCTGCCAGCCTCTAGAAACTACTAATTTACTTTCTATGTCTATGGGTTTGTCGATTCTGGACATTTCATAAAATTAAATCATACAAATGTGGTCTTCTGTGACAGCTTCTTTCACTTAGCATATTCATCCATGTCGGAGCATGTATCAGTACTTCATTCCTTTTTATGGCTGAATGACACCTCATTGAACGGATGGACCACATTTTCTTTGTTTTCTTTATCTATTCACCAGTGGATGGACATCTGGGTTATTTTCATCTTTTGTCTATCATGAATAATGCTGCTATGAACATTCATGTACAAGTTCTTTTATGGCCATGTTTTCAATTCTGTCAGGTAAATACTGGGGAGTGGAACTGCTGGGTCATGGTAATTCTATTTTTAACTTTTTAAGGAACTGCCAGACTGTTTTCCAAAGCAGCTGGAACACTTGACATTCCCACCAGCAGTGTATGATGGTCCCAGTTCTCTACATCCTCACCAACACTTGTTATTGTCCATCCTTCTGATTACAGCCGTCCTAGTGGGTTCTGGCAGCACTTTTATAACAAAAAGTAGCAGTTAATATACTCTGGGCAAGCGTATTCTCTGACAAACCATAGGACCCACAGGACCCGATCAACCACAGGCAGTAGAATAGGGATAATACTGACAATACTCCCTATCCTACTGTCTGGGTTGCCCTCCCTGACAGTTAAGCACAGTGGTTCTTGAAATGTGGTCCCCACACTGGCAGCACCAGCATCACCTGGAAACCAGTGAGAAATGCAAACTCTCGGACTCCACCCAGACAGACTGCGTCAGAGCCTGTGGGTCGGGGCCCAGCTCCCTGTGACTCCAGTGACTGTGAGGCCTGTGCAAGCCAGGGGCAGGCAGTCGGCTGCACAGTGTCTTTGCCCCTCAGTGTCAGCTCTAACCCCCTTACGGTGATGATGACTATGCACCAAATCCATCATCCCCTGCAAACAAGGGTGACGGTGACCAAGGAAAGAGCTATTTGAAGGATTCAATCATGCGACTCAAGTGGAAGGGCTTGACGCCTTCCAGTGATGAGTGACAGATACTGTTGATATAAAATGTTCACAATAATTAATTTTGGACACAGAAAATCCAGCTGGAAGGTAAATAGGAATTTCACAAGCACCATCCAAGGCAGTAACATAATCTCCATCATACTTGATATTTTAAATGTTCCTTATCCATTCAAAATTTCAAAGAGCATGCAAGCTCGCTGGGAAGGGAATGGCACAGGAGCTTCACAGAGCTATCTTTTGAAATGGTAGAGATGCCTCATCAGTACCAGTGAAATACACTGCAAATACTCACCTAAAAAAGCGAGTACAACTGCTTGTTTCTTCCGTATGCTGCAATTTAAAAACCTCTCTACACACATTTCTTACAAGCTTACACATTCAGGTGTTAGGGAAGCCTCTTTGTGGCTCCATTTTTCTTACTTCCTTCAGATACTGGCCAGACTCGCTGCTTCTCTGCACCTTCGCCTGAAGCCAGGCTCCCATCAAGGCCGGTTTGCTCTGGCTTAGTAACTCCTGCCAGGCGGCCAGGATAGGGAGCCGCTCACTTGTGCACGCGGATGGAAGAACCACGGGTCAAAGCAGCAAAAACCTCACTATCAGAGCGGAACCACTGTAACTCTTCCATCCGATCCTTGACTCCCATACCTCACCGACTACACTGGTCTTTACAGCATCTCTCTTGTCTGAGACGTCGCGGTGTCTCTGAGTAGATTCAAAACCTTCTGGTAAGTGTCCAGGACCTCCTGAGCGGTGGGTCTCTCTGCAGGCGTCTGGCTCTTACACGCCTTGTGAATATCAAACAAGTGGAATCGGACCATGTCGCTCCCTTCTACGTGTCCCAGAAGGAAACTGGAGACGTCTGGAATCTTCCAGATGTCGATCTTCTCGTCATACGCGGGCATGAGGTCGTCGTGAAAAGGCACATCCTCTCCGTAGGGCCACAGCTGCTCTGGGGCCACGAAGTCCCCACGAAGCTCCCGGTGGCCGCACTTCACCAGGGCCCCGGTGCTGCGGTTCACCAGGGGCAGGGCGTCCAGGTCGTTGAGCACGATGCTGAAGTTGGCGGTCAGCAGGTACTGGGACAGCGTCTTGGGCAGGTCGCTGGAGTCGCACATGACCAGCGTGCCCAGGGGGCTGCGGTGCAGGAAGTCGATGATGGCCACGTAGCCCAGGGCCAGCTGCAGCCTGTGCTGCCATGTGTTCGTGCTCCGGTACTTGGAGAGGTTCAGCGTCGCCTCCAGGCTGCTCAGGGAGCCTAAGGGGTGGTACTCGGTGAGGATGCTGTTGTCGTCCTCACAGTAGCCCAGCAGCGTGACAACGTGCTCACTCTGCAACGACTTGAGCATCCGCAGCCCGTGCAGGAAGTCGTCTCTTACCTCCAGCCTGGTGAGCCGCGACAGAGCCACCTTGCGTTCCTTCCACTCAGATAGAAACACCTGGAACAGAGCCACAGAGAACGTCAACTCGGAACCCTTGTCAGCTGGTGAGCTGGGAAGCAACACGGCAAATGCCTCCCAGTGTCAGACGTGGTGCAGAAGACACAGACATTAGCGAGGCACAGACTGTTCCAAAGACCTGCTCATAAGCAGGACCAGACGCCGGGCGAGGCAAACGCGCTGTCAGGGCGAAGGCCCAGCGCGGAGGAGGCCGGGCAGCTGGTCTGGGTGCTGAGGGTTGTCTGGAGAGCTCGCGGGAATGTCCTGGAAGCTGGTCTGCGGGATGACGGGGCTCGCAGGCCAGCTGTGGAGAATGGGGGGCACTCCCAGGAGAGGGGACGGCACGAACAAAGGCAGGGAGTAGCAGACAGACCAAAGCAGGGCAGCGCGAAGCGGGGGCGGGGCGGGGCGGGAGAAGGCTGGAAAAGGGGTGAGTGGAGAGCTGGAAAAGCCCACACAGGGACTGAGCCCAGCCAGCCCATCACACACAACGCCACCATTCGCTTTAAAAGGTGTCAGAGCAAACCACAAACAGGAACGACTCTACGTAAGGAACACATTTTTACATGGTCCGTGGTTTTCTGTGACTTCAGCTGTAACAGCAGGAGCTGAAGTGGCACACACTGGACCTGCTGTCCTGGCACACAGCTGGCAGAGGAGCCGCTGTACCGCACGGCCTTGGATTCCCATTTCTATCAGCAGGCAAAGAAGAACCACAGGGGAATTCCCTGGCGGTCCAGTGGTTAGGACTCTGCGCTTTCACTGTCATGGGCCCGGGGTTCAATCCCTGGTCAGGGAACTAAGATCCGTGAGCTGTGCGGCTTAGAGAGATAGATAGATAGATAGATAGATAGATAGATAGATAGATAGATGATAGATAGATACATGCATACATACATACATAGGTAAATAAACAAATAAATAAAGTGGTATTTAAAAAAAAGAAATAAGAACCACTGATCTTCTGCTTGAGCCCCCAAAGGGAAGGCAGAAGCTTGCAGAAGAGAAAACAGGATCCAGGTCAGGACTCCACCGCACCAGGTGGCTCCTGACCCCGTGGGCTGTGTCCCTCTGGCTTCCTCTTCTTCATTGTTAAAATAAAGGTCACGAAAGCAACTTGGGGCATATTTATCAAGAGCCTTTAACATTCAGATCTACAATCTATCTAAGGCAACAATCTGAAATACCTAAAAAGCTCTAAGAATAAAAATCTGGCATTATTTATAAAGGCATAACTGGAAGCTATCCATCCATCAAAAATCAGGGAGCAGTCCGGTGATGCAGGACCGCTCAAGGAAGGTTACAGGGCTCAGCAAAATGCAGACCCTGATAGGGTTTTCACAGATAAAAGTCACGTTACAAATGAAAAGGATACAAAGTGTTTTTATACCATTGTTCTAACTGCATAAAACAAGGCAAAATTACATAGAAATCGAAGGATTTTTGCTGTTCTCTTTATATGCTTTTTTTTCCCTTCATACCTTTTGGTATAACTTTTCCAGAATGAATATACATTACTTTTATATTTTAAAACATTTTTTAAAAGAACTAAAAACTGTTATTTCAAATGGAGGTGGGCTAGAGGATTGTGAGATTTATTTTGGGCCTGAGAAGGGAGGTTCCTTAATGGAAAAACCCTCTAAATGCTGTTGACCATTTATTCAAAAGAGAAATCTTTCAAGACCTTCTCAAAAACCCAAATTTGAGAAATTTCACTACAGATAATTTCTATTAAGAAGCCATATTTCTCTGGCTGCTACAGTCACTGTAAGTTTCATGAATATATATTTTATTTATTTTTATACAGAACACATTTTATTCTCTCCATAGATCTGCACCAGCACTGTATTTGATCTCTGGCTCCAATATAAAAATCCTGGGGCTTCCCTGGTGGCGCAGTGGTTGAGAGTCCGCCTGCCGATGCAGGGGACACGGGTTCGTGCCCCGGTCCGGGAAGATCCCACATGCTGCAGAGCGGCTGGGCCCATGAGCCATGGCCGCTGAGCCTGCGCGTCCGGAGCCTGTGCTCCGCAACGGGAGAGGCCACAACAGTGAGAGGCCTGCGTACCGCAAAATAAATAAATAAAATTTAAAAAAAAATTCCAAAAATGTTCTGAGCGAGCACGACAGCGTGGAAGCAAGTGGGCAGCCCTCAGGGTCCCTCCCCGAAGGGGACAGAAATTGACTGGCTGTGAGTCCTCTACTACTCCCCTCCCTGGTGACTTCTTAGCCCAATGCTGTCAACACCCCCCAAATCTACATCCCCGCCCCCGAGTGCCAGACTCGTACACCCAACTGCCCGTGTCCCTGCCTGGCCACCTAAACGGCTCAGGATGGTCACCTCACACACACACAGGGCCTCCCCGGGCAGGTGACGCAGACCCTGTCCTCCCTGCTGCCCCAGCCGGGCGCCTCCGTCATCCCCTCCCTTACACCCCACGTCCAGTCTACTGGGACGTCCTATAGCCCCCGCCTTTAAGATACAACCAGAACTCACCGATTTCTTGTCGTGTCCGGTGCTGACACTCGTGTCAAGCTGTAGCCACCTGTCACCAAGCTCCCCGCGAGCCCGGCCGGGTCTGCTCTGCACACAGGCCGGCAGTCCTCCCCTCCACTCACGCTGCAGTGGTGCCCGAGGCCAGCAGCCCTGGGGGGCCCTCACCTCTGACGCCTTCCTCGCATCCTGCCTCTGGTCCCCGGACAACCAGGCCCATTCCACCCAGGGGCGTCTGCTGGTCCCCATCATTCTTGCTGGATCATTGTCCCCAAGTACCCACACCATTCTGACCACCAAGCCTGCGGCTCTCTCCTTGCCCCACTGGCTCAGAGCGCGTCACTAACACAGCTTCCTAC
This sequence comes from Hyperoodon ampullatus, assembly GCF_949752795.1. Lineage (NCBI taxonomy): Eukaryota > Metazoa > Chordata > Mammalia > Artiodactyla > Ziphiidae > Hyperoodon > Hyperoodon ampullatus. The sequence continues at coordinate 3,496,967 of NC_136933.1, forward strand.
GCGCCTGTTTCTTGTCTTCTTGACTGTCTGACTCCCCAGCCGGCTTCAAGGGCCTTTGCTCTGTCCACTGCTGCGCCCCCAGCACCCACTACAGTGAACGGGCGAATCTGAAGAAACCCGTTACCTTCCCGTCACCTGGCTTCACGGTTTCACCTCACGTTAATTCCCCTCCCTTCTCCCCCTTGACTCCCTCCTTCGAGGTGAATCCTTTCTCCATTCAGGGACGCAGCTGTCTATCCAGCTGCAGCCCTGCCGTCCCTCGCTGCGTCCTCACAGAGGGTCTGTCCTGTTCAACGCCCTTCACTGGCTTCTGGAGTCACCCTGTCTCAGTGCAACCACTGCGGAAGTGCAGCCCATGAGACGGGGCTCTGGCAGCTTCTACGTGAGAACTGAATTCGCCCCTTTGCTTTCTCTTTTTAAAATAAGAATTTTTAATCAATATAATACCACCATAGAGTTTGAAAAATAAGAACGAAAAAACGGCCCCAAACCTTCCTTCACCATAACACACTTTCTAACATTTTAATACTTTTCTACATACATAATCTTGCAGGTGAAAACAGCGTATTGCACAATTTCCTATTTTGCTTTTCTACTTATCGTAATGAGAGCTTTTCAATGTTGCCGCACAGGGTTCCTAGCTACACTTACTGGCTGTAGAATATTCTACAAGTGGTTGGACCATAACTTAACCACTGCCCTGTAGTTATTACTTCTAGCTTTCTATTACTGTCAACAACGAAGCAGCGTACTCCTTGGTGCATCTAGCCGCTTCCTTCCTCCGCCTCCCTCTAGTAGGATAATGTCCCGGCTGGAGGGACTGGCGGCTAGGCTCGTGGCTCCCGGCACACGACGCCAGCCCCCCTCCCGCTGGGCCACTCGCTCCCCCGGGGGGGGAGCCAGGGACTCACTCTCTTCACGGCTCCTTCCCCGACACGCTTCATCTGCCTCACTTCTGTCCTCAGCTGCTCACAGGACAGCCACGGGGAGCAGTTGCTCGTCGGCCCCATCCGGAAGTGGCCGTAGGGACAGCGCGTGGGGTCCTCCGTGGAGCGCCGGGGCGAGATGAAGAGCCGGTCGAGGCAGAGGTAGAGGAGGGCGTTCATGAGCGCCATGGACAGCAGCAGTCCCACCAGCGGGGGCGCGTCCCTGGGCGGGGGCCCCTTCCTGCCCTCCTGGGAACTCGTCTCCATGGCGCGGGCCTCTGCGAGCTCCTAAAACAGGCAGGGAAACAGGGAGTAGTCACGGTCCATCTGATTTCAGGAAGGACTGAGGGTGACACAGCCTCCCGGGCCTCAGGGTCACCGTGAGGATCACAGAGGGTTTGAGAGCAGCCTTGTACCAAACGCTCGACGCCACCTCCTCCCAGAGTCGCCGCTTTCTATTACAGCTTCGAGCAGAAGGGAGTCTTGGGTCTGACTTTGTCTCCGTCTCCCTGCAGCTGTCTGCGCTGAGTAGATACGCACTGAACAGTTAGTAAGATGAAAGCAAACTGTGGCTTTCTTAGTCCAGTGGGGCTGGGGGAGGAGGTGGACAGGAGAGAAGCTGGGGTCGGGGTGCGGCTGGGACCCTGAGGGGTTGGGATGGTCCTTGCAAGCCCCCTGATGTTTTTAAGAAGCAAAGGTGTGAAAGGTGCCCCAGGGTGGGAGGCCCCAGCGGGAATCCACAACGAGCGCTGATGAGAACGCAGGGCAAAACGACGGGGGTGAGACGGGCGGGCGCACAGGTGAGCAGCCACCATGAGGCAGGGGCGCTCGCCATCCAGTGGGCTCCCGCCCGGGAGCAGGTGTGAGGCCCGGGGCGGAGGCAGGCGCTACCACCCGGTTGCCTCGGTGGAGGGTGGGGAGGGACCTGGACATCGGGAGCGGGACACTCAGGGTACCTGGGGCTGGTTGCCACCCACAGGGAGCATCACTACCCCGACAAGCGATGTGGCTGTACCACTGTGCGCCGGCTTAACCGCAGCACTGGGGCACACGGGACACCAGTGACGGCACAGACCCTGTGCCAAAGCTCAACAGCCAACGTGCAGGCCTGGCCCCTCGGCAGCACCGGGCCTGGCTGACCACTCCCTCCCTCCTCCTGAAAATGCTCTGCACTCGACTCCCAGAAAACCACCTGTGGGCTGGGACCTGGCCCCCGCCCCCGTTCCCGGGGTGGGGAGATCTCCATGCCCATCCGCTGAGCTCCAGGTGTGAAGCCCAATCCCAGCCTCCCCAGAACTCCACACCTGCTTTCCTGACACCTCTACTTGGAGTCTAGTGGACAACTCAAAAATAGTATTTCTCCTCCACAATAAAAAGACAAATAACTCAATTTAAAAATGGGCAAAGGGGCTTCCTTGGTGGCGCAGTGGTAGAGAGTCTGCCTGCCGATGCAGGGGACACGGGTTCGTGCCCCGGTCCGGGAAGATCCCACTTGCTGCGGAGCGGCTGGGCCCGTGAGCCATGGCCACTGAGCCTGCGCGTCTGGAGCCTGTGCTCCGCAATGGGAGAGGCCACAACAGTAAGAGGCCCGCGTACCGCAAAAAAAAAAAAAAAAAGGGCAAAGGACTTGAACAGACATTTCCTCAAAGAAGATATACAGATGGCCAACAGGCACATGAAAAGATGCTCAACTTTAATAGTCACCAGGGAAACGCACACCAAAACGACGAGATCCCACCTCACACCCGCTAGGATGGCTATAATCAAAAAGCCAGGCGGTAACAAGTGTGGATGGGAAACCCTCATACACTGCTGGTGACAATGTAAAATGGAGCTGCCACTGTGGCAAACAGTCTGGAAGTCCTCAAAGGTTAAACACCGAGTTTCCGCCAAATCTACCGCTCAGTATCTACCCAAGAGAACTGAAAACATACATTCATGCAAACACTTGTACATGAATTTTCACAGCAGCATTATTCCTAACAGCCAAATAGTGAAAGCAACCTAAATGTCCATCAGATGATGCCTGGATAAACAGAACATGACGTGTCCACACAGTGACATAGTATTCAGCCATTAAAACGAATAAAGCACTAATACGTGCTGCAACATGCATTGAAAACATTATTCTCAGGAAAATTAACTAAGGGAAATAGCATATGATTCCATTCATACAAAACTCCAGAACAGGGAAGTCCAGAGACAGCAAGTAGATCAGTGGTTGCCAGGGCCTGGGTGGAAGCGGACATGGGGAGAGGCTGTTGATGTGACAGGATTTCTTTCTGGATGAAAATGTTCTGGAATTAGTGGTGACGGTTGCACAACCTTGTGAATATACTAAAAATCACTAACTGTACACTTTAAAATAGCAAATCTATAGCCTGTAAATTATATCTCAACCTAAGTTTTTAATTGAATTTTAGTTGATTTACAATATTGTATTAGTTTCAGGTGTACAACATGGTGATTCAGTATTTTTCTAGATTATATTCCATCTAAAGCTACAGCAAGTCCACTACCTATGAACAAGTTCCGTTCCAAGAGCGTGTTCATTAACTCCAACAAAGTTAGCCTAGGTACCAAACTAACACAATTAGCTATATAGCACTGTACTGTAATAGGTTTATACTACTTTTCACACAAATACATAAAAAAACAAGCACAACAAATAAAACATGTTTAATCTCACAGTACACTACCTTAAAAAGTACAGTAGTCCAGTACAACAGCCGGCACACAGGGGCTGGCATCGAGTGAACAGGCAAGAAGAGTTACTGACTGGAGGAGGGAGAGGAGGTGGGAGATGGTAGAGGTGAAGGGTCGTCAGCAATAGGAGACGGAGGGCAAGCTGCCATTTCACTCACGCCTGATGTTAATGGAAGGTAGGTTCGCACCTTTGAAAGCTCGCAACTTGAAGGTTCATATGTAGGGGACTTACTGTATTACAAAACAATAGCTGTATTCCCTGTGCCGTACAATTATCCTTGTTGCTTACCTATTCTACACATAGGAGTTTGTAACTCTTAATCCCATACCTCTATCTTGCCCCCTCTCTTCTCTCTCCCCACTGGTAACCACTGGTTTGTTCTCTATATCTGTTTCTGTTTTGCTATATACATTTGTTGGTTTTATTTTTAGATTCCACATATAAGTGACATCCTACGGTATTAGTCTTTCTCTGACTTATTTCACTAAGCATAATACTCTCTAGGTCCATGCATGTTGTTACAAATAGCAGAATTTCATTCTTTCTTATGGCTGAGTGATCAGAAAACCTGAATAGACATTTTTCCAAAGACAATATGAATGGCCAACATATGAAAAGATGCTCAGCATTGCTAATCATCAGAGAAATGTAAATTAAAACCATAATGAGATATCACCTCACACTTGTCAGAATGGCCATCATCAAAAAGAAAAGAGATAATAAATGCTGGAGAGGGTGTGGAGAAAAGGGAACCCTCCTGCACTGTTGGTGGGAATGTAAGTTGGTGCAGCCACTATGGAGAACAGTGTGAAGGCCCCTCAAAAAACTAAAGTTAGAACTACCATATGATCCAGCAATCCCACTTGCAGGTATATATCCAGGAAAAAAAACCCCACTAATTCGAAAAGTTACATGCACCCCAATGCTGACTGCAGCTCTATTTACCATATAAATAGACATGGAAGCAACCTAAGTGTCCATCGACAGAGGAATGGATAAAGAAGACGTGGTATGTATTTTTATGTATATATAAAATCTCAACATTAAAATATAAAAGTACTTCCTGGGCTTCCCTGGTGGCGAGAATCTGCCTGCTAATGCAGGGGACACGGGTTTGAGCCCTGGTCTGGGAGGATCCCACATGCCGCGGAGCAACTAGGCCCGTGAGCCACAACTACTGAGCCTGCGTGTCTGGAGCCTGTGCTCCGCAACAAGAGAGGCTGTGATAGTGAGAGGCCCGCGCGGCGCGATGAAGAGTGGCCCCTGCTTGCCACAACTAGAGAAAGCCCTCGCACAGAAACGAAGACCCAACACAGCAAAACTAAATTAATTAATTAATAAACTCCTACCCCCAACATCTAAAAAGAAAAAAAGAGAGAAAAGGGAAACCTTTAAAAAAAAAAAAAAAAACAACTTCCCAAACTCAACTCTTCCCCTCAAATCTGCTGTTTTCAGTGTTCACACTCTGAGTGAGTGACACCTGTATGCTTCCAGTGACAAGGCTGCAGGTGAAGGGTCAGGAGCGACACTCTTCTGCTGAGCAGGGAATTTCAGAAGTAATGGACTCTTCTACGGGTCAGTGTGCTCTTCCTAATGAGAAGAGAACACGCCACTTTGCTCATCCCTGCTGTCATGACGAGGTGCTCGAGACGCTGGCTCTACTCGACTGCTCCAGCCTCATTTAACAGCTCCTTTCTCGAGACGATGCCATGTGCTCACCCACCTCCTGAGTCCTGTCGGCAATGCCCAGCAATGCTGCAGGGGGTTGTCTGCTCACCTTCCTCATTGAGATTCCGGGCCCACATGTTTCTCTCCACCTCCCTCCCTCCGGGCATCTTCCAGGACTCCTGTGGACATGATGACGACGTTCACCACTCAGGCCTCATGGTCTCTTGAGCTTCTTCCACCGACGCCTGATTCTTAGAAGGTGACCTTAAAGAAATGGGCAAAACCAGGCCATCTCTCCTCTGTAGCATTTAAAGTGACCAAGGGTGTGTCAACTTAGACCTGAGGTCAGGGACCAGAGAACTTTTTTCCGTAAAGGATCAGACAGTAAATGTTCAGGTTTAGGGGCCAGAAGCGGGAATTGACCAGCCACGGCACTGTGACGTGCGGGGTGAGAAGCAGTGGTGCTGAGCGACCAGGTAACTGTCAGAGTTATTTCATCTCGCTGTCAGCAGCAGCCAGGCCATGCTACACAAGTGAGCGAGCATGACTGTGCCCCAACAAAACTGTGTTCATGGAAGCTGAGATTCGAATTTCACATGCCACATGTTCTTTTGATTTTTCCCCCAACATTTCAAAAAGTGAAAAGCATCCTCAGCTCACAGGCCGTACAAGAATGGGTGGCGGGGAGCAGCCAGCCAGCCCGCCTTAGGTGACGGCATCCCTCTGGATGTCGTCGGCCCCCCTTCCATTCCACGCCTTCCACATGGTCTCATCCCCGCACGTGGCTCTGGCGGCTGTGTACACAGCGATCATTTCAGGTCTCTTCTGTGGCCTGGCTCTTTCTCCTACACTTCGCTCAGCTGGCCCCTCAAGGTCTGCAACATCCATACCTGAATTCTGTCTCTCCAGTCGCCAGCATGCCCACTCCACAGGGCTCCCCTCTGTGACAGGCACACAACCAGGTGACTTGATTCCTCCCTCCCTGTAGCCACTAGACCAGTCACCACCGACAGTCACTCGTCCCCACAAAGCTCCCAAATCTGCTCACACCCGCCCCCCCGCCCCCGTTCCCCCGCCCTGATCTAAGTATCACCTTCCTAGGCTTCTGCAATGCTTTCCTACGCACTCTCCCACTGCTTTCTCTTTTCCAATCCATTTTCCTCACCAACTAGGATCTTTTTTCTTTCCTGAAATGTTTCAAGCATAAAGGAAGTTAAAACGTAAGATCACGAGCAACCACGCAGCTCTGTCAAGTAATACTGCATCCCCTTCTTAAAGAAATTACATATTACAAACATGGTCGAAGCCAGGTACCCCTCGCAGTCCTATTCTGCTCCATCCCAAGAAGTAGTCCCCATCCTCAAGTTGGTATGTCAGTAGTTCTCAAACTGTGGTCCCTGTACCTGCCGCAGCACCACCTGGAACTTCTGAGAAATGCAGGTTCTTGAGTCCTTGCCCACACTTACTGCACCAGAAACTCTGAGGTGGAGCCCAGACATCTGTGTTAACACACGTGACGTGGGGGTGCAAGCTGAAGTTTAATAATTTCCATGCATGCTTTTTATTCTCACCGCATGAGTATGTGCCCGTAAATAACAACACATAATACATGCGTGTTTTCAAACTTTATATTAATACAAGCAGTGTTTCACTGTTCGTCCCTCAGTAACCGCAGGGGATTGGTTCCAGGACCCCCTGCGAATACCAACATCTGCGGATGCTCAAGTCCCTCATATAAAATGGCGTAGAATCCCTCTGTATCGGGGATGCAGGACACAAAGTCCTCTTAGGACTTGCTTTTTTAAAAGCCCAGCATTATGTTTTTGAGGTTTATCGAAGCAGATACATGACGCTCTACTTTGCTCTTTTGGATTGATTGTACCGCAGCTGGTGATTCAGGTTTGCACACACTTCCTGTGTACATGTGGAAGGTTTACATAGGGTCTTTTTTAAAAAATCATTTTATTTACTTTATTTATTTTTGGCTGCGTTGGGTTTTCATTGCTGCGCGCGGGCTTTCTCTAGTTGCGGCGAGCGGGGGCTACTCTTCGTTGCAGTGCATGGGCTTCTTATTGCGGTGGCTTCCCTTGTTGCGGAGCAGGGGCTCAGTAGTTGTGGCACGTGGGCTTAGTTACTCCACGGCATGTGGGATCTTCCCGGACCAGGGCTCGAACCTGTGTCCCCTGCATTGGCAGGCAGATTTTTAACCACTGTGCCACCAGGGAAGTCCCACCCACTTCTTAAAGAAGTCATTCACCCACTCCATCACCTGATGGTCTTTTTTTTTAAGATTTATTATTTACTTAATTTGTTTTTGGCTGCATCGGGTCTTAGTTGTGGTATGCAGGATCTTTCGTTGCGGCCGCGGGCGTCTTTCTAGTTGTGGCGCCCAGGCTCCAGGGCGTGTGGGCTTTGCACTTTGCGGCAAGAAGGCTCTCCAGCTGTGGTGTGCGGGCTTAGTTGCTCCGTGGCATGTGGGATCTTAGTTCCCTGACCAGGGACTGAACCCGCGTCCCCTGCATTGTAAGGAGGATTCTCTACTACTGGACCACCAGGGAAGTCCCGTCCTTTTTCTTTTAAAGGCATATTTCTGTAGTATGTTGCCCAGAGCTAGGGAAGAGGCTGTATGGCTGAGGAAATGTTCTCGTCCAGAAAAAAGCAAAACGACACTGAAAGCTTCTACAAATTAAGAAATAACGATTGAAGGTCCAGGTGGGTAGGAGAAATTCAGGCACTGTTTAGATACAAAGGATTTCTGACAATGATAAGAAAAAACTGGCCACAGGAAAAAAGTGGTTCACGCTGCTATACACTCACAGCTTAATTTAAAAAGAACGGAAAGCAATGGAACAAAATTGGTTTTTACCAGCTACAGAATATTTTACACAACCAGAGAAGAAATGAATTAGTGCCCCCCCCGCCCATACAATTTTGGTTAGAATCCCATTTTGCCAACAAAGCACAGGTACATTAATCATTTTAAATATTCTGGATGCCTGCTTAGCCTTAAGGTTCTATAGTAAAGGTCAAGCATGGGTGGAGGAGACAAGACCACCAAAGAACATGGCTAAACACTGCTTTTTAAAAAGGGGCAGCAGACGATTCCAGACCTGGAGGCGGTGGCAGCGCGGCACCAACAGAGGCAGGAGATGAAGCCTGTCCCGGCGGCGTGTCCGTCGGCTCAAGTCCAGCTCGGGCACCGGGCAGGACGCGGCACAGCTACCTCCGCACCCGCCCGCCGCCCCCTCCCCCGCCCCGCCGCCCCTACCTGCGGTCCCCACCGCCCCTACCTGCAGTCCCCACCGCCCCTACCTGCAGTCCCCACCGCCCCTACCTGCAGTCCCCACCGCCCCTACCTGCAGTCCCGGCTCCCGGTCTAGCACCTGGCCTCCTGCGCCTGCGCGGCCGGAAGCGCGCCCAGCAGGACCAGCGCGAGGGTGCGCCCTGGTGTCGTCCTCCCGCCGCCGCGCACCCGGAGGTCGGTCGCCGGAACGCAAAGCCAGAGTCGGAGCGCACCCGGAAGCAGCCCCGGCGCACCCGGCCGGCTCCTGTGGCGGCTGCTTCTCTGCCAGCGTGTGAGGGCAGTGACGTGTTTAGTCCGGACGCGCAGCCGGGCGCGGGTGCCGGTGCGGAGAGGATCTGTACGATCTAAACGCTGCAGAAAGCTCCCGCTCAGCGCAAGGCCGTGCTTCCAAAGGGCGGTCCTCAGACCAGGTGCCGACGCTTCACGGCTCCAGGGAACTTGTCAGGAGTGCGAATTCTGGGCTCCATCCCAGACCCGGGGCTGGGGCCAGCGCTCTGTGCTTTTACAGGCCCCCGGGGGTGCCCGTGCTAGACGTCCACGTTTGTTTATGCGTAACTTCATCCTGGAAGAACACTAGGTGAATGCGGAAAAATGCACCCAGCTGAGCCGCGCTGCGTAGGAACGCACAATACACACGCACACACCTCAGCATCTCTCAGTGTCTTCAGTTCCTGTCGTGAGCCACAGCCATCCACATCTGGTGTTTCAACTTACTAGTGGGTTTCGGGTAACTCCCCATCGCTTCACAATAATTCACAAGTTGCAGCCCTTCCAATGCCCATGTCTAGAACTGAGAAATATAATAACCAAAACAAAAAACTCATTGGATTGGTTCAATAGTAGAATGCAGATGACAAGAGAAAAAAAGTCAGTGAATCTGAAGACAGATTAATAGAAATGATCTAATCTGACCAACAGAGAAAAAAAAAGGAAAAAGAAAGAAAAAAAAAGAACAAAAGGCACCTGCGGGACAAGAACAAAAGGTCTAACATTCTTGCACTGAGAATCCCACAGAAGAGAAAGGGCTGAAAAAATGTTTGAAGAAGTAATGGCTGAAGATATCCCAAGTTTGGTGACACCTACAGATTCAAGAAGCTGAGCAATTAGGGTAAATACAAAGACATCCATGGCCTGACACATCAAAATCAAATTACTAAAGACAAAAATTTTGCAAGCAGCCAGAGAGAGATGACATGTAGGTGAATGACCATTCTAATGACAGGAAGTGACATTTCTCAAGTGCTGAAAGAATTGTAAACTCAGAATTCTGTATCCAGCGAAAACATCTTTCAGGAATGAAGATGAAATAAAGACCTTCTCAGCTGAGGAAAACTAAACAGAATTTGCAACCAGCAGAACTAATCTAAAAGAACTGCTGAAAGAAATGTCTTCAGGCAAAAGGGAAATTATACGAGAAGGAAACTTGGAACATCAGGAATGAAAGAAAAGTAACAAAAATAGTAAATCGGTAAATGTAATAGACTACTCTTCTTGAGTTCTTTAAAATATGTTTGGTGGTTGAATGCAAAAAAATTGTCTGATGGGATTTTCAATGTAAGTATAGGTAATATATAAGACAGCTATAGCATAAATGGTGGGGGTGAGGAGACCTATACCGTGGTAAGGTTTCTACATTCCAATTGAAGTGATAAAATATTGATATAAATAGGCTGTAAAAAGTTGAATACGTATTATATAATTCCTAGAGTAACCACTAAAAAATAATAATAATAGAGAATAACAGGAAAATCTCCGATCACTTGGCAATTAAATGATACACTTCTAAATGATCCTTGACTGAAAGAGGATGTCTCAAGAAGGGAAATTAGAAAATATTTTGAGCTGAATAAAAATAGAATGTATAGCATTAAATGCTTATATTGGGGAAAAAATCATCATCTAAGCTTGGATCAATCTAAGCTTCCACCTTAAAAAATTAGAGCATGTACTATATACTAGAAATTTGCTAAGAGAGATCACACACACACGCAAGTGTGAGGTGAAGCATCTGGTCACGAATCTTAACGTGGTAGTCATTTCACAATATGTATCAAATCATCATACTGTATGTCTTAGGCTTACACAGTGTTACTTGTGGATTATATCACAATAATTGCTAGGCAAAAAAGCTAGAGTGGACCAAATCAAGTAGGAGGAAAGAAATAAAATGTGAGAGAATTCAGTGAAGTTGAAAGTTCTATTATATATACTTTTTTGTTTTTAAAGCTTGTCGATACACACTGACTTGCCCATTTATGGGTTACAACCCAATTTTGAAAAACATTTTTTTTCTTTTGAAAGACATTGCTTTTTATAACAAACTTCCAGAGAGAAACCTTCTGGAATCTCTTCCTAATTTATAAGTTAATATCTGGGATATAACCAATTACAGAATGGAGCTGAAGGCCTCACTAACGGATATAAGTAACGAAATTTGTCCTCCTTTATGAACCCTTCCTGACCCCATCAGGAAGATAATCCCTCCTGCTTCTGTGTTCCTAAATAGTACTTCTTCAACAAGCTAATAAACATTTTCAGGGTACTGAGGGGAGTAGCGTACTGTTGGTCTCTCTCAAAATTGGGATCTCTGAGGGCAGAGATAGTAGTGTCTTACTCTCTTCTCTAGCTCCAGATTTCCTTTATGTGGGACCAAGCTAGTGCTATTTGCTATATTTGAGATTTTAAAATTTTGTTAATTCATTAATAAAGCAATAAACCCATTACATGTTAACAAAAATAACATTTTATGAACCTTATGTTTTCCAAAAAACCAACCAGGAAAATGGCAGTTTTACATTTTTGCAAATCTCTTTCATCTGACTTAATAGAAGATTTCCAGATTCTCCTATCTGCTTCTGTATTCAATCTGTTGGAATATGGTGTTTTCGGTTGAAGTACATGAAGAAAATCCACTCATACACACAGATATATAGTCAGAAAGGGAGTATTTTAGGAGTCTTTTAAGAAGTTGTGGATATTCTCCAATACTAGACCAAAATTCGACAAGTGGTGGTTTCTCAAAGGTTAGTTGCAGTGTGGAATCTGCAACTCTATCAATGTACTTTTTGTGTTCTGTTACATCTGGTAATGTGAATGGATTGTTTATGCATTCATAATAATATCATAGATGGGTCATTTGGAAAATATTGGTCTATTGAGCTATATGGATCCACCAATTGTGGATACATTTAACTATTCATTATTGATTTGATAATTAATGAATTAATAATTCATTAATATCATCACTTTGATTTCATCAGAAGGTAGCGGGAAGCTGCCAAGCTGACTGTGGTAGATTAAAATTTTCCCTCAAAAGCTCAAATTTTATGATTGGCAACAAACACTCAGTTGTTCAAGTACAAATGGCATTCCAAGAAGAGTGGCCGTGGCCTGTTTGGGCCACAACTTACACAATTGCACAAATGCTTTTCTTCAAGACAACCAAAAAGTTTAGGCGTACTTCCATTCAGTCACACAAAATACTGAAAAGACCGTGAGTACTGTGAATAAAATATATAATTACTGATTCATCAAGTACATTGTTCAGTGAATGCATGGCAGTGAAGAAAACAATGAGTACTCAGTACCACTGCCTTGATTTGTGCTAAGGCACCAGCAGTTTTACCCACTGTTTATGTGCCAGCAGTGCAGATAGCAACACAGTGAAAGTATTATTGGATAAATAATTTTGAGCTAACAGCCCCTCCACAGACCACATTTTAATTGTTAGTCCAATGAAAAAAGTGCACTGCCAGGTCTCTGTATTCAGCTGCCCATCAGGAGATGGCCCTCATTAGGATCATCAAAATAAGTCATTATACACTTGAATCATGGGGCCTCCTCACCTGATTCCATACTCACTAAGCAACCTTTTGATAAATGAATTGCCACCTAGTTAAACTTCAGGCAGAAAATGCTAAGTGGCTAGGCTGATGCAATTGCTTGGTCCGCCTGTTACATTTCTCAGCGTAAATTAGTAAACTGCCATTACGCTTTTTATTAAACAGTCTCTTACGAGCTTTGTTGAGTCAGCAGCCCTGAATCTAATCAATTTGGGGACACTGACGAGGTAGTTTCTGAGAGTAAATGCCATCTTATGAAAACTTTTCTGTACAATTTTTTTTCATGACACCTTTGAAATTGTCTACATAGGGATGACACTTTATGAAAATTTCAAATATAAATTCAGAGATTTTTGGAGTTTAAAAACAAAAACTGACATGTAAAATGTTAAATACCCACAAAGTATATTTTCTCAAGGAATTTTTTTCACCATTATCCTAGTTATTTTGTTTTTTTTGTTGTTGTTTGTTTTTAATCAGACCGCTCTTTTAATTAGTGTTTATTTTTAATTTATTGGCGTACAGTTGCTTTACAATGTTGTGTTAGTTTCTGCTGTACAGCAAAGTGAATCAGTTATACATATACATATATCCCCTCTTTTTTAGATTTCCTTCCCTTTTAGGTCACCACAGAGCACTGAGTAGAGTTCCCTCTGCTATACAGTAGGTTCTCATTAGTTACCTATTTTATACATAGTAGTGTATATATGTCAATCCCAACTCCCAATTCATTCCACCCCACCCATTCCCCCTTGGTATCCATGTTTGTTCTCTACATCTGTGTGTCTATTTCTGCTTTGCAAATAAGTTCATCTGTACCATTTTTCTAGATTCCACATATAAGCGATATTATACGATATTTTTCTCTTTCTGACTTACTTCACTCTGTATGACAGTCTCTAGGTCCATCCACGTCTCTGCAAATGGCACTATTTCATTCCTTTTCATGGCTGAGTAATATTCCATTGTATATATGTGCCACATCTTTATCCATTCCTCTGTTGGTGGACATTTAGGTTGCTTCCATGTCTTGGCTATTGTAAATAGTGCTGCAGTGAACATTGGGGTGCATGTGTCTTTTTGAGTTATGATTTTCTCTGGATATATGCCTAGGAGTGGGATTGCTGGGTCATATGGTAGTTTCTCCAGGAATTATTAAAATACTGTTATTGGGAGTTCCCACAAGCTGTGTGGCATGGCCAGAAAAAAAGTTTAAAAAAAATATTGTGGGAATTCCCTGGTGGTCCAGTGGCTAAGACTCTGTGCTCCTAATTCAGAGGGCCCATGTTCGATCCCTGGTCAGGAAACTATATCCCACATGCCACGACTAAGAGTTCGCATGCTGCAACTGAGGATCCCGCATGCTGCAACTAAAGGTCCCACATGCTTCAATTAAGACGTGGTGCAGCCAAATAAATAAATAAATATTTTTTTAAAAAATCGTTATTTTCTGAATTCTTGAGATAACTGGTTTTTTTGTTTGTTTGTTTGTTTTGCTGCACCACGCAGCTTGCAGGATCTTAGTTCCCTGATCAGGGATTGAACCCAGGCCCCTGAGTGAAAGGGCTGAGTCCTATCCACTGGACTGACAGGGAATTCCCTATTCTACTCTATTCTTTAGTTATAGTCTGGTGCTTTGAACACTGAACAAAAATTCTTTATTGATAAGGTGAGATTTAATTACGTGCAAGTACACAGACACTCGCTTGTTCAACCTTCAACTCCTTTCTAGCATGTCTTCCTGAAGCGTGGAGGCTGGAAAGCTATAAACTACATTTCCCAGATTCCTTTTTGCAGTTAAGGGTGTTCGATGTCCTTCAGGTTCTTTCCAATCAGATGCACTAAAGTGAGCCTTTACTTTGGAGCCACGTCCTGTGGGAAGGGAAGCAGGTAAGCCTGCGTGGGAGGTGGTGGAGGTGGACATGGAGCTGGCGGCCTCGCTCAGCAGTTCCTGATCCCAGCACAGGCAACAGCAATGTGATGCTCCAGTTCTGCAGTGGGGTTTTGGGACATATTTCAGAAGATTGGGTCATTATTCTGTGAGCTACCTATATACCTCAATAAACCCTGTGAGTTTTAAACCACCTTGAGTGAATTTTGTTGCTTGTAGTCAAGAACCGACCACTTCACATTTTAATTACATTTCCTTTAACATAGTCATGTTTCTGGTTTCTTCAGTTTTATAGCAATATATCCTTCCTCAATTGCTTTTCTAAGCTGAGACAATGTCCCCTGTATATAGTTAAATGCTATTTAAAAAGTCAGGGGCTTCCCTGGTGGCACAGTGGTTGGGAGTCCGCCTGCCGATGCAGGGGACACGGGTTCGTGCCCCAGTCCGGGAAGATCCCACATGCCGCAGAGCGGCTGGGCCCATGAGCCACGGCTGCTGAGCCTGCGCGTCCGGAGCCTGTGCTCTGCAACGGGAGAGGCCACAGCAGTGAGAGGCCCGCGTACAGCAAAGAAAAAAAAAAAAGTCAAACCACTATGGCATTGTTTTAGGATACAGCTATAATTTTATTACAAAACCATTCTTTTGGCATTAGTTGGTTACAGTGATAGCAAGGTACTGTGAGTGTGGCAGAGCAGCTCTAATGGAACAACTGCACTCCCTGCTTTCTGAACTGAAATGTAAGTGACTCATGTCCTTTACATATGCGTTGCCTGCAAACATTAACGCTGCAAATCCTGACACATACACCGTTTATAGGGCAGTTGCTGCTACGGGGTTACAGTGAATGCTGAAAGGCTACCAAGTTCCTCTGGGGACTTCCTGTTTCTCCTCCCTCCCCTGAATCACTCTGCTTAACAAGAATCAAATCACTCAGAACCAGTCTGAACAGCAGCAGCACCCCAGGAGCATCACACTGGATTCATGTTAAAAAGCAGTGCCCGTGTAATGTACGTTTCACACCACAGGCAAAGGGGATGATCGCTCTGGTTTTTAACTCCTGCGTTAGAGTCTCTTAGAAAAATAAAAGCATCCCATCAAGTTCTTCTAGATGGTGTTATTGCTGTACATTTGTAGGTGGGTCACTTTCTGTGCTGTGTTTGCTTTGAAGGGATCTTCCAATATATCTCCAATATTCCTTTCTTATAGTGTCCTTTTCTTTAGCTAGGATTTCACATAACTGAAAATGAACAACAAAAATTCATTAAAGGAAATGTGTAATTCAATCCCTAGGGCAAATGCATTTGGACTAGCACAGTTTCATTCAGGTCGTGATCAAATGAGATACACCACTAGAGTCACATACTATGTGCACTAGTGATATGGGTGTCACCCTAAACAGCAGAATAGCCCTGCACGGAATTCTGAGTGGCTGTGTTGAAAGGGGCGTGAATACTCGTGTCGCTGGGCAGACCCAGCTTTGAGATTCCAAGAAGAAATCACTGAGTCCTGCCAGCTTACCTCTAATGCTTTATTAAGAATGTCCTCCTTGTTGTCACATTGGTTTTCTAGCATGTCTTCATAGATGTCCACGAGAAAGGCAATTAGGTAGGGGGAACTGTGACTTGGTTGTAAATCAAGTAATTGATTTAACAGGTTGGGATACTTGGAAAGACCACGATCCTGCAAAATCCTAAAAAAAAATTATTCCCAATTTTTAGAAGGAAGAACAAAAATAGTAGAAAGATCAAGAGAAAATGACCCCTGTAATATAAGCAAGAAAAGGAAACATTTTGAATGAGGTTGAAATGAAATGAAATTTTTAAATTAAATGTGAGCTTTATCATGCATAATTAAGAGCTGGGTAAAATTAGCTAAAAAGAATAATGAAGTTTAAACATAATCATTTGTAAGTCAAACTGTAACATATAAAATTAAAGGAAAAAAACTCCATTTTCTTAAAATTAAAAGTGAAGGAAAAAAACAGGAGAGACATTTCTGTGTCTTGAGATGGTTATTCATCCCTTTAGCTCTCCAGATATTATAGGCCCCAACCTCTGACAGATCTCCAAATGTGACAGCTCCATGCTTTGTGCTCTCTGGGCCTGTTTCCTTGGAGACCCTTAAGTTTGACAAGGAGCCGGGTGATATCAGTGGCAAGAGAAACCTTGCTGATTTAAGGAGTGAGACTTGTAACAGGTGATCTCCAGAAATGACAACAGAAAGGGTGGCTATGCGTCTGTGCAATCTGTTTGTAAGTGATTTGTCTTATCTTCCCGTGATCCTGAGCTGAACAGAAACTGGTGTGGGTATTCCGTTCTGTGACATAAAGACCCCAGGATTCATAAATGCAGTTAAAATTGTGTCACTGTCTACTCATGGACTATTCTAAAAACTGTGCTGGTATGTGCCTGGGAGGTTAAGGAAAGGGTAGGAGGTACTGTTCCTGGGTGTTGTCGTAACGCTGTTACACTTCTGCTCTTAGATCCAGAAAAATGGAAAATTCTTTAGTGTCCTTTTGGAATCTGATTATGGAACATATTCCACGATGACTCATGTTAGCAGGATAAAAAAAAAAAAGCAAAAACAACCTCTTACCCTTTCAAATAGTTCCATGCACTTTCATTATGTGGTACTAGTTTGATCATTTCCAGAGTGTACCTGTAAGAAAAAGAACACAAATAAACATGTGTGTAACTCTGCAAGAGCAGTGCACTAATGAGAAGCAGTCTTCCTATGATGGGGGCACAGCCTGGACATGAGCTTTCACTGATCTCTGCTGGTGGACTTGGTACCTCCCTGGGTTATATCTGAATTAGAGACTCCCTCGTGGCTGCAATGGTCAATTCTTATTTACAAAGTAATACGAAGGCTCAGTTCACAAATGGAAAAGAAGTTAATGTTGGAGACTTCCTTTCACTTAGGCTTTCCCTCTGAAGGAAATGTCAGCCACAACAAGGAGACTGTCCTTTTTTTGCTGAAGCAATCTTGGGGAAAATGTCTAAGATCTACTTATGCCAGAAGAATCATGACTCATTGAAAAAGAACTAAATAATCTTGGAAGCTATAATAAAAAATAGACAAGCATGGAGATTATATAGACAAAGAATAAAAACAAGAAACCAACAACTGCATATTTCTTATATTCCAAAACAAGAGTACCTGCAAACTATGATGTGATTCCATTCCAAATGGACGCTCCCTACTTTTCTCTTCCCCTTAACCAGATTATTAATTGTAATTTAGATCCAGTTACAAAAAATTCCAAGGGAAGTACAGAACTTTGCTTCACTATATGCTTGCTCAAATGAGTTAGTGACTGACTAAAGTTTAGTAATCTTAGTTTTGTTGCAGTGCTGTTTTAACGGCATTTTTTTCCACAGAAAGTAATAATAAACTCATTCAGCATTACCAAAATTATGAATATTATAAAAAAAGAAGCCTGGAGAAGAGAGTTAATATAGGACACTAGATTGGAGACTGCGTGTGTGTGCTTTTTTAAAATTTAAGTCACCAGAACCCTATATATAGAACAGATAAAATTAGAGCCAACTGCCCTGATCCACGCAGAAGTAAGGGCAAGGGAGATGAGAGGCAGATGTACCATAAAATCAGCTCTTCCTAGGAGCTGTTGAAACAACTTTTATAATTAAAGTATGACTATAATCTCATCAGGCTATAAAGACAATAAACATATTCAAATTTCACACAAGACACTGAGACAAATTAGACAAAGTCAGAAAAGAGGTTTAGGGACAGAATATAGAAATTCATGCCAATTCAGAAATTTCTAGATCTTGTAACAGCATTTTGTATGCTAGAGCAGTTTTCAACTGGGGGTGATTTGGGCTGGGGAGGGGTTTACTACTGAGATAATAGGGCATAAAGGCTGAGAATGGAGCCACACATCCTGTAATGCACAGGACCACAAAGACTCATTGGCCCAAACCCTGCACTCTGGGGACTGTTATCTAAAATTTAATGAGATAGTTTTAAAATAAAGCTTCCTAGACACTATGAAATCTGAGTTCTTCTCAATCTACAGTAGCAACAATATTTTAAGAAACTTAAGGCACTACAAAGTAAAGGTTTACTATACACCAGGGGCCCCCAACCCCCAGGCAGTGGACCACTCCCCATCGCTCACATTACCACCTGAACCATTCCCGCCACGGCCCCACCCCACCCCCGGTCCGTGAAAGAACTGTCTTCCACGAAACCAGTCCCTGGTGCCAAAAAGCTTGGGGACTGCTGCTATACACTATATTATTCGTAAATTTATCATTATAGGTTTCACCTAAGTATTCTGTCCTATTACTTCCATGAGGGTAGGATTGGGGCAATCTTGATCTTGGCTGTATCCCAACGCCTTTATGCCCTGTATCTCAGTAGTAACATGAGACGTGGTAGGCACACAAATATTCTTTTGATGAGTGAACAAGTGAAGATTACTAACTGGACTTCTCTCTCCAATACAGCACGATCATTGTAGCCCGTAGTGTTAGAAATTACAAAGTATCTTTGGTTCCAGACAGAGTTATTTCTCACATCCTCTTTGAGAAGCTGGTCTACATACTGCAGCTCATTATCCCAAAGTTTAAATTCCTAAAAGAAAATACAAAATAAAACATCCAATTAGAAATGTCCTATCATTTATTAACAACAAAAATAAATAAATAAAACTTCAGCAAAGCTAAGCAGGTAGAACTGAAGACATGGACTCATCACATATTTGGAGGAGAGGGATGCTGAAGGTCAAGGAAATGGCAGGGAAAGAAAAGTCATCAAAGACAGAGGAATGGCGATGAGGAAGGAAAAATTAGGAAGTGACGGTGAGCACCCAGAGTGGCTGTCATTCAGTAGCATCTTGTGGAAAACAATTTAGATACCAAGCAGCGTGTTTTAACTTTGACCGAAGAACTAAAGAATTAAATCAAAAGAAAAAGAAAAGAAAGTATATCTAACTAAATGCTTATGCATTGTTTACGGTAAAAATGTGGAAGAAAAAAACCAAACTCAGTAATAAGACAATGATTAACTGTACTACTGTATATTAATTTGATGTGATTTGACATTATTACATATATTAAGTAAAAGGGAAGTATTAAAAAATGCTAAAATACATGTAGATAAATATACAATTGGATTTAGATATAAATTTTTACATTACAAAGCTGTTTTAATTTAAAAAATTATGGAGAGAACCAACAAAGACAATTTGAAAAAGGAATAAAAGGTCAAAATGTACAAATGCTGCAAAAGTTGGGGACATTAACTATGAAAAAGCTAACGGAGATATGTTGCTTATTTGATACTAGCAAAAAACTAGAATTTCATAAAAAAATAAAAATACTAAATGTCTTTACAAAATGTATTCCTTTAATCAAATTTGGAAAAGTTTCAATTTTTAAGCAATAAATTTTTTGGTGAAATACTCTTGGTATAATGAACAGTGCAGAAAGTAGCAATTCCTGGAAAAAATTCACTGGACACAACACTACAATTGTTTGCTGGAATAAATAAAAATGCCCAGAGTGGGAGTTATAACTATTTTCTTTTCTTTTTTTTTTTAAAGATTTTTTTGATGTGGACCAATTTTTAAAAGTCGTCATTGAATTTGTTACAATATTGCTTCTGTTTTATGTTTTGATTTTTGGCCCCAAGGTATGGGGGAATCTTAGCTCCCTGAACAGGATCGAACTTGCACCCCCTGCATTGTAAGGCGAAATCTTAACCAGTGGACCGCCAGGGAAGTCCCATAACTGTTTTCTTCTATTCAGGACTTAGCATAAAATTTTAACAAGTGGGCAGAAATAAAATATACAACAGTTACAGTAAAATCATATTTCAAAGTTTATGCATGTAAAACCTTAATATGTAATATGTCCTTGTTAATTAAAATAACACAGCTGTATTAAAAATTTACAACTACTTTTTCTATTCAATTTGCTAGCAAATACGTGACACAAATTCAATCCAAAAAGTATTTTAAAAGTCACTATTATTCTTCTTTAATGTGAAGTTACTCACCAACATATCCAAAGAGATTATAAAGGTTAACCAATATGAAGGATGTCAGATTTAATTAAGTATCTGAATAATTCTTAATCATTATATATTGTTTGTAATGATCTATACGTGTGTTTCAGTTTAAGTATACTACAATTTAATAGTAATTAAATTATTTAATTCAGTTAAAAAAATAAAAATCTGTAAAACACAAGAAAGGCAATACCTGAATAACCCATTGTCGATGTTGCCAGGCGTGATAATTCTTTGCATCCTGATTAAGAATATCAGCAATAAACTCAAGCTCCTGAGATGGGTCTCTCAGCCATTCCACTAGCACTCGCCTATGATGCCTAAAGTCAAGAGAAGAAGTTCCGTGTTAATTTTACCCCAAAATGAAAGTATCTGCTGCATGGGTTAGGTGATGTGGAGGGACACTCAAGAAACAGCAATTTATCTCTAATTCTCAAGACTCTACTAGAAAGAAAAGGTACTACAGAATAAACACTAAGAGAAAAAATTTCAGAACACTAAGTAACAACTGAGAAACATAAAACAGTGATTTGCACGTAAAATGAAACCAGATAATAAGAGCTTAAAGGTTTATCTCAAGCTAAATCTGAAAGTACAGTTATCTCTTGACAACCACAGTACCCTGTGAAAGAATTTTTCAACATGCCCAGATGTCACAATGAGATTATGGGAAATGTGATACTATTTTATGAAGTATGGAAGCCCCTCTGGTTATCAACATGCTGTCAGTTTTCCTTAAGTCCTAAGTGCCACCATTCAAGCAACTTCTTATTCTACCAGTTTGTGGGCAGAATGGAATTCACTTCTTCTCTGGCAAGTAGCTATGACAAGTTGCAAGTTTGTCAAAAGAGGAGCTTCTGTACCAGGAAAATACTTCTAAGAGTTCTCTATTGGGTTCTATTTTTATAATTTTCTTTAGCTGAAATATTTATAAAAATCTATTAGTGAAAATGTTCTAAAATTCACTGTGGTGATGGCTGCACATATATACCCCTTAGATGGGTAAATAGCATGATATGTGAATTATATCTCAGTGAAGCTGTTTTTTTTTTTTTTTTTTTTGCGGTACACGGGCCTCTCACTGTTGTGGCCTCTCCCGTTGCGGAGCGCAGGCTCCGGACGCGCAGGCTCAGCGGCCATGGCTCATGGGCCCAGCCGCTCCGCGGCATGTGGGATCTTCCCGGACCGGGGCACGAACCCGTGTCCCCTGCATCGGCAGGCGGACTCTCAACTACTGCGCCACCAGGGAAGCCCAGTGAAGCTGTTTTTTAAAAAAACCCATTAGTATTCATTACACTAAAAGTGAGCAGGGATGATGGGGGAAAGGGGAAAGATTTAATGCTTAATGGGTGACCTATTCTACATGCATGGAAAATCTAAAAATTCATCTTAGAGAATATTAAGAAGGCAAGATACTACCAAGAGGAAGATCCTAGAGGGAACGGTTTCCAAATAATTTAATAAGTCTTCCAAGTCAGTGAGCACAGTAATAATTTATTTTTCCAGGTTACTGGTAAATTCTATAATTCAGGAAAAACTTAAGAATTAGGTCCTCCAGTGTGTCAAAATGACTTCTCAGAACAAAATACTAAGAAGCTCTCTCTGATGTTCTATGATTTAAAGAGTATTAAATTAAATACAGGGGTTTGATCTTACAGCATAAATTTTCATAGTGAATTTAATAAAAAGTGACCTGGCATACAGGATTTGCATTACTTGTACTATACTAGTTACAATAGCAACTAGCGGAGTGGGCAATTTAAAATGTACTGTAATTAAAAACTGCTAAGTTTCCAACAGCAGCTGCTCTGGGTTTCTTTTTTTCTTTTTAAATTTTTAAATTTTTATTTATTTTTGGCTGTGTTGGGTCTTCATTGCTGCACACGGGCTTTCTCTAGTTGCGGCAAGCGGGGGCTACTCTTCATTGCAGTGCGCGGGCTTCTCATTGCAGTGGCTTCTCTTGTTGCGGAGCACGGGCTCTAGGCATGTGGGCTTCAGTAGTTGCAGCACGTGGGCTCAGTAGTTGTGGCATGCAGGCTCTAGAGCGCAGGTTCAGCAGCTGTGGTGCACAGGCTCAGCTGCTCCGCGGCATGTGGGATCTTCCCGGACCAGGGCTCGAACCCATGTCTCCTGCATTGGCAGGTGGATTCTTATCCACTGAGCCACCAGGGAAGCCCACTCTGGGTGTCTTTATATATATTTTTTCATAATGATGGGTGACAACGTGTTAATGACAGAATCTGCAGTGTCCAGAAAAGGAAGCTACTTCTCTTCAGCAAAAACTAGATGTAATCAAATGCTGAGAATGCTTGTGATGTCTGGATTTGTTTTTAAGATAAAATGGTACATAGTTTATATATCTCTTCAAGTACTTTTCTGGACTTTTTTTTTTTTTGGCCACAACACACAGCTTGTGGGATCTCAGTTCCCCGACCAGGTATTGAACCTGGGCCATGGCAGTGGAAGCGCCGAATCCTAACCACTAGACCACCAGGGAACTCCCTTCTGGAGCTATAACCTCCAAATATTTATATAAAAGCACCTTAATTCCGAAGGGTCGATGTCTTTTAAATGAGGGACTGAAACTCTCTAGCTAATCACTTTTGTCACTAAAACAACTCTTTCATAAGGCAATTTCTCAGGAATGCAACCATCATACACTTACAAAGACAGAAGCTACAGAGGTGAAGTTGTTTAAAAGTCTACAAATGGAAATCCACAACAGCTAGCACATCCATGCTTTGCCAACTGTTCAGTTACAGTCAGATCTATTATGTTCTAATTCTTTGAAAATTAAGTACCTACTTATGGTTTGTACTCCTTAACGACCGTATTTGATCATGCAGATGATTATTAGCCAACTGGGCCAGAGAGCAGTTCACTCTCCACATGTGTCCACAGCTGGGGAGCTGTTCCTTCTCCTAAGGCTAACCTACGTGTTGGATCTCTTCCCAACTCCAAGCAAGCCCTTACTCTAGCCCCCTTTTCTCCAGAATTCTCACCTTCTCTCTTTCTAGTAATTCTCCCCACACCATGAAGTCTTTGCCACGTTGGAAAAACAAAACCCAAAGACACAGCCGTGACCAGCTGCTTGCTCCGTCTTCTTTCTCAACAGCGATTCAAGCCCTGCTCCGGGGCTCATTTCCTCTTCCCACCCCTGCCCCGCCCCGCCCCGCCCCTGGTGACCAGTCACTGGCAAGCGCCCACTTAACAGTCCCACGGGTCACCTCCAGCCCCCGCTCCCCTCGACCTCTCAGCAGCAGCTGATCCTGCCACCCACCCCTTCCTCCCTGAAGCTCTCCCTTCTCTTGGTTCCTGTGAGGACGCTGGCTTCTGGTTTCCCTCCGCAGTCGTCCTGGACCACCCCTCTGCCTCTCAGACGCTGATGCTCACCCGTGTTCTGTCCCCAACCTTCTCTACTTCTCCCTGAGCGTCCTCATCCAGAGCTGTGACGGCCACTCCAGAGAAGCATTTTTCAGTCACTTACTGGACAACTGGACACCCTTACACAGGTTTTCCATAAGCACATCAAATTCTACTTGTCTAGTACTGAATCCACCCTTCTTTCTCCAAAATGTGCTGCTTTGTTTCCCAAAATTCCCCAAGTGGTCAGCACCACCATTCACCCAATGGTCAAGCCAAAAATATAGACATCATTCTTCTCTGTCACTCTCCTGATAAGTTTATCTTCAAAGCCTGTTGCTTCTGCCTCCAAAACCTCTCTCACATCTACCCTTCTCTCTCCCATACCCTATCACACTCTCCTCTGGCTCCCGCACTGCCATGGCCCGCCAGAACTGTGAGCCTGTTCCGCTATCCTCCACCCTGCTGTCAGGGTAAAGCTCCTAAGACGCAAATCTAATCATACTACTTCCTTAACTAAAATGTCAGGAGCTCTCCACTGCAGCTAAGATCAATCCCCAAACCCTTACCAATGTTCATAAGGCCCTTTATGATCTCGTCCTAGGGCCCCCAAATGTACTCTAATCACATGAATTACATGCAGTTCCCGGAGTGCACCAAGCTCTTTCATGTCTCTTCTCCCCAGAATATTCTCTTTGCCTCAGCAGTGTTTCTTCTCAGAAATCATCCTTAATCTCAGGCATAAAGACAGGGTGGTGTGTGTGCCAGTCATTACACTGGGAAAACATCAAATGGAGGCAAGCCCTGCATGAAGAGCAGGCAGTCAGTGGCACAGAAGTGGAGACAGCTCTTGACGACACCACACTGCTGCTTCTCCTCCACCATGACCACGGCAACGCCACCTCGTCTCCTCCTCCTCCTCCTCCTCGACCGCCACCTCCATCACCACAGTCGCTACCATTCATGGGGGGCTCACTGAATGCTGGGCACTGTGCGGACTCTTTCTTTCTTCCCCATTTGTTCTCTGTCCTCCTGTTCCTTAACTTCTCTTTTCCCCCACCTTGTCCTGCTCCCCCATCCTCTTGTCTAAGCTAAGTTAGGGGCTTAAGTTTTAGAACAAATACACACTGTAAAAAACCCTACCATTATATTCTTCACACTGCACTGTAAAATGACTGGTTTTATTATTTGCTTTCCCTTTTAGATGGTGTCTCATTCATCTTTGTACCCCCAACATCAATAAAATTTTTTTTTTGGGGGGGTTCGTGGGCCTCTCACTGTTGTGGCCTCTCCCGTTGCGGAGCACAGGCTCCGGAAGCGCAGGCTCAGCGGCCATGGCTCACGGGCCCAGCCACTCCGCGGCATGTGGGATCTTCCCGGACCGGGGCACGAACTCGTGTCCCCTGCATCGGCAGGCAGACTCTCAACCACTGTGCCACCAGGGAAGCCCAATAAAAAATTTTTAATAAACAAATGAATAAAAGATGAAACACCAGAGAGTCATTTTATAACACACTGAATAGAAACATTTTTTCAGATTTTTCACTCAAATATTTTCCTGACTCTAGTACTATCACGTGCTAATGTGGAAGTCTGAAATAATTACGGCAGCAAACATTTGAGTGTTAACTATGGGTCAAGCACCACTTCAAGCACTAAACATAAAGTTACCTCAGTTACTCCCAACAACACTGTTAAGACTGGTGACATTAGCTCCAATGCAAGCACTGTAATTATAAAGAAACAAACAATTCCCTATGGTTTTGTCACCCATTGGCAGGTACTATTAGCATAGTGACTTATTTCCTTCCTATTTTCATCTTACCAAACTTGATAGTTTTTGGGCTGTTCCTCAATTATTGCCGTGATGTAGTTCATTTCCTCATGTAGATCCTTTTGGAGTGACTTTAAGAGAACTCTCCGAAAATGCCTACAGCAAACATCAAGCATCCAAAGTCTCATTACTCCACATAAATTGCCCAGCCACAGTATCAAAAGAAGTCACAAGACAGCAACATAGACACATTTTTGGTAGGTATTCTATATAACCAATCATTTAGCAACTTAACTGCTTGTGGTTGTCCAAACTCATACAACTATCTGATGAATGGAAGAATCAAGCATTTTGAAGCAAAATAGTGAAAGGCAGCAAATGTGAGACAGAAGAAAAGACAACCAACAAATGATTATTTCCAGGTAATACTCTGGTTACTAGTGTTCTATTACACAAGAATCAAAAACATCTCTTTCCCCATATGGTATAACCTGTTCATTTAGATACATTACTCATATAATAAATTAATTTCATTACAAACATTATCATATATTTTACTTTTAGAACCACCATAAAAATGCTACTTATAAATGAAACAAGTTTCTCTTTAATTTCTTCACAGGTGAAGTCAAACCATTAAAAAACCTTTTCCCTAAAGACATGATTAGTTATAGTCTATTTTTACTTCAAAATTTCAAAATATTCCAACTCAATATATAATGAGACAAAAAACTTAAAAAAAATTTTTAATACATCTTTATTGGAGCATAATTGCTTCACAATACTGTGTTCGTTTCTGCGGTATAACAAAGCGAATCAGCCATATGTATACATATATCCTTGTATCCCCTCCTTCGTGAGCCTCCCTCCCACCCTCCCCATCCCAACCCTCTAGGTCATCGCAAAGCACCAAGCTGATCTCCCTGTGCTATGCTGCTGCTTCCCACTAGCTATCTATTTTACATCTGGTAGTGTTCATGTCGATGCTACTCTCACTTTGCCCCAGTTTCCCGACCACCCCGTGTCCTCAAGTCCATTTCTATGTTTACGATTTTATTCCTGCCCTGCCACTAGGTTCAGCAGTACCATTTTTTTGATTCCATATATATGTATTAGCATACGGTATTTGTTTTTCTCTTTGACTTACTTCACTTTGTATGACAGACTCTAGATCCATCCACCTCACTACAAATAACTCAATTTCGTTTCTTTTTATGGCTGAGTACTATTCCATTGTATGTATGTGCCACATCTTCTTTATCCATTCATCTGTTGATGAACATTTAGGTTGCTTCCATGTCCTGGCTATTCTAAATAGTGCTGCAATGAACACTGTGTTACATGTCTCTTTCTGAATAATGGTTTTCTCAGGGTATATGCCCAATAGTGGGATTGCTGGATCATATGGTAGTTCTATTTTTAGTTTTTTAAGGAACCTCTATACTGTTCTCCATAGTGGTTGTATCAATTTACCTTCCCACCAACAGTGCAAGAGGGTTCCCTTTCACCACACCCTTTCCAGCATTTACTGTTTCTAGATTTTTTGTTAATAGCCATTCTGACTGGTGTGAGGTGATACCTCACTGTAGTTTTGATTTGCACTTTGCTAATAATTAGTGATGTTAAGCATCTTTTCATATGCCTCTTGGCCATCTGTATGTCTTCTTTGGTGAAATGTCTATTTAAGTCTTCCACGCAGTTTTTAATTGGGTTGTTTTTCGATATTGAGCTCCATGAGCTGTTTGTATATTTTGGAGATTAATCCTTTGTCCATTGTTTCACTTGCAAAATTTTCTCCCATTCTGAGGGTTGTCTTTTCGTCTTGATTAGATTTCCTTTGCTGTGCAAAAGCTTTTAGCTTTAATTAGGTCCCATTTGTTTATTTTTGTTTTTATCTTCATTACTCTAGGGGGTGGGACAAAAAAGATCTTGCTGTGTTTTATGTCAAAGAGTGTTTTTCCTATGTTTTCCTCTAAGAGTTTTATAGTGTCTGGTCTTACGTTTAGGTCTTTAATCCATTTTGAGTTTATTTTTGTGTATGGTGTTAGGGAGTGTTCTGATTTCATTCTTTTACATGTAGCTGTCCAGTTTTCACAGCACCACTTATTGAAGAGGTTGTCTTTTCTCCATTGTATGTTCTTGCCTCCTTTGTCATAGATTAGGTTGACTACATGTGCATGGGTTTATCTCTGGGCTTTCTATCCTGTTCCACTGATCTATATTTCTGTTTTTGTGCCAGTACCATATTGTCTTGATTACTCTAGCTTTGTAGTATAGTTTGAAGTCGGGGAGCCTGATTCTTACAACTCTGTTTTTCTTTCTCAAGATTGCTTCAGCTATTTGGGGTCTTTTGTGTTTCCATACAAATTGTAAAAATTTTTGCAATAATTCTGTGAAGAATGACATTGATAGTTTGATAGGGATTGCACTGAATCTGTAGATTGCTTTGGGTAGTATAGCCATTTTCACAATATTGATTCTTCCAATCCAAGAACATGGCGTATTTCTCCATCTGTTTACATCATCTTTGATTTCTTTCATCAGTGCTTTATAGTTTTCTGAGTAGAAGTATTTTGCCCCCTTAGGTAGGTTTATTCCTAGGTATTTTATTCTTTTTGTTGCAATGGTAAATGGGATTATTTCCAGAAAATGGGTTTGCCCATTTTCTGGAGAGTTTTAATAAATGGGTGTTGAATTTTGTCAAAAGCTTTTTTCTGCATCGATTGAGATGATCATATGCTTTTTATTCTGTAATTTGTTAATATGGTGTATCACATTGATTGATTTGCATATACTGAAGAATCCTTGCATCCCTGGGATAAACCCCACTAGATCATGGTGTATGATCCTTTTAATATGTTGTTGGATCCTGTTTGTTAGTATTTTGTTGAGGATCTTTGTAGCTACGTTCATCAGTGATATTGGTCTATAATTTTTTCTGTGATATCTTTTTCTGGTTTTCGTATCAGGGTGATCGTGGCTTCGTAGAATGAATTTGCGAGTGTTCCTCCCTCTGTAATTTTTTGGAAGAGTTTGAGAAGGATGGGTGTTAGCTCTTCTCTAAATGTTTGATAGAATTCACCTGTGAAGCCATCTGGCCCTGGACTTTTGTTTGTTGGAAGACTTTTAATTACAGTTTGAATTTCATTACTTATGATAGGTCTGTTTATATTTTCTAATTCTTCCTAGTTCTGTCTTGAAAAATTGTACCTTTCCAAGAATTTGTCCATTTCTTCATGGTTGTCCATTTTTCTGGCATATAGTTGTTTGTAGTAGTCTCTTATAATCCTTTGTATTTCTGTGGTGTCAAGTTGTGATTTCTTCTTCTTCATTTCTAATTTTATTGATTTGCATCCCCTCCCTTTTTTTCTTGGTGAGTCTGGCTAAAGGTTTATCAATTTTGTTTATCTTCTCAAAGAACTAGCTTTTAGTTTTATTGATCTTTGCTATTGTTTTCTTCATTCCTATTTCATTTATTTCTGCTCTGATATTTATGATTTCTTTCCTTCTACTGACTTTGGGTTTTCTTTGTTCTTCTTTCTCTACTTCCTTTAGGTGTAGGGTTAGATTGTTTGAGACTTTTCTTGTTTCTTTTTTTTTTTTTTTTTTGCAGTACGCGGGCCTCTCACTGTTGTGGCCTCTCCCATTGCGGAGCACAGGCTCCGGACACACAGGCTCAGCGGGCATGGCTCACGGGCCCAGCCGCTCCACGGCACGTGGGATCTTCCCAGACCGGGGCACGAACCTGTGTCCCCTGCATCGGCAGGCGGACTCTCAACCCCTGCGCCACCAGGGAAGCCCTTTTCTTGTTTCTTGAGGTGAGATTGAATTGCTATAAACTTCCCTCTTAGAACTGTTTTTGCTGCATCCCATAGGTTTTCAGTTGTGTTTCTGTTGTCATTTGTTTCTATGTATTTTTTTATTTCTTATTTGATTTCTTCAGTGATCTCTCTGTTATTTAGTAGTGCACTGTTTAGCCTCCATGTATTTGTGTTTTTTAGTCTTTTTCCTATAACTGATTTCCAATCTCATAGCATTGTGGTCAGAAAAGATACCTGATATGATTTCAATTTTCTTAAATTTTCCGAGGCTTGATTTGTGACCCATGATGTGATCTATCCTGGAGAATGTTCTGTGTGCACCTGAAAAAAAGTGTATTCTGCCACTTTTGGGTGGAATGTTCTATAAATATCAATTAAATCTATCTGGTCTCTTGTGTCATTTAAAGCTTGTGTTTCTTTATTTTCTGTTTGGATGATCTGTCCATTGGGTAAGTGGGTTGTTAAAGTCCCCTACTATTATTGTGTTACTGTCGATTTCTCCTTTCCTGGTTGTTAGCATTTGTCTTATGTATTGAGGTGCTCCTATGTTGGGTGCATAAACATTTATAATTGTTATATCTTCTTCTTGGATTGACCCCTTGATCATCATGTAGTGTCCTCCCTTATCTCTTGTAACAGTCTTTATTTTCAAGTCTATTTTATCTGATACGAGTATTGTTACTGCAGCTTTTGATTTCCATTTGCATGCAGTATGTTTTTCCATTCCCTCACTTTCCGCCTGTATGTGTCCCTACATCTGAAGTGCATCTCTTGTAGACAGCATATATATGGATCTTGTTTTTGTATCTATTCAGCCAGTCTGTGTCTTTTGGTTGAGGCATTTAATCCATTTACATTCAAGGTTATTATCGATAGGTATATTCCTATTACCATTTTCTTAATTGTTTTGGGTTTGTTTTTGCAGGTCTTTTTCTTCTCTTGTGTTTCCCGCCTAGATAAGTTTCTTTAGCATTTATTGTAAAGCTGGTTTAGTGGTGCTGAATTCTTAGCTTTTGCTTGTCTGAAAAGCTTTTAATTTCTCCATCAAATCTGAATAAGATCATTGCTGGGCAGAGCAGTCTTGGTTGTAGGTTTTTGTCTTTCATCACTTCAAGTATATCTTGCCACTCCCTTCTGGCTTGCAGAGCTTGTGCTGAAAAATCAGCTGTTAACGTTTTGGGGATTCCATTGTATGTTATTTTTTGTTTTTCCCTTGCTGCTTTTAATATTTTTTCTTTGTATTTAATTTTGGTTAGTTTTAGTATGTCTTGGTGTGTTTCTCCTAGGGTTTATCCGGTACGGGACTCTCTGTGCTTCCTGGACTTAGGTGACTATTTCCTTTCCCACGTTAGGGAAGTTTTCCACTATAATCTCTTCAAATATTTTCTCAGACCCCTTCTTTTTCTCTTCTTCTTGTGGGACCCCTATAATTTGAATGTTGGTGCGTTTAGTGTTGTCCCAGAGCTATCTGAGATTGTCTTCTATTCTTTTCATTCTTTTTTCTTTATTCTGTTCCTCGGCAGTTATTTCGACCATTTTATCTTCCAGCTCACTTATTCGTTCTTCTGCCACAGTTACTCTGTTATTGATTCCTTCTAGTGTATTTTTCATTTCAGTTGTGTTGTTCATCTCTGTTTGTTTGTTCTTTAGTTCTTCTAGATCTTTGTTAAACATTTCTTGTATTTTCTCAATCAGTGCCTCCATTTTATTTCCAACAGTCTGAATCATCTTTACTATCATTACTGTGAATTCTTTTTCAGGTAGATTGCCTATTTCCTCTTCATTTATTTGGTCTTGTATGTTTTTACCTTGCCTCTTCATCTGTGACATATATTTTGCAGTCTCATTTTTTTTTTTTTTTTGATGGGTGGGATTGTGTTCCTGTCTTACTTGTTGTTTGGCCTGAGGCGTCCAACACTGGAGTTTGTTGGCTGTTGGGTAGGGCTGGGTCTTGGTGCCGAGATGAGGACCTCTGGGAGACCTCACTGCGATGAATATTCCCTGGGGTCTGAGGTGTTCTGTTAGTCCAGTGGTTCAGACTCGGAACTCCTACCGCAGGAGCTTCGGTCCTACCCCTGGCTCATGCGCCAAGATTTTGCAAGCTGCGCAGAGCAGCAAAAAAAAAAAATAAGAAGAAGAAGAAGAAGAAAGAGTAAAAAATAAAATTAGACTAGGAAACTAACAGATATGTTAGAAAGAATATAAAAATAAAAATATACATGAAACAACCGTAAGGTAAAACAGAATCACAATAGTAAACAAGAGCAGAAGGGAAAAAAAAAAAACAAGAGCAGAAGGAAAAAAAAAAAAGGTAGAAAAGGCCTTGGCTGTGGAGGGCGGGGCCTAAGCAAGGGCAAGGTTTGGGTAGTGGGCGGGGTCTATGCTTAGGACTCACACGGCTGGAAAAGGCCCTGGGGGGTGTGTGTGTGGGGGGTGGGGCTTAGGCTCAATGGAAGAGAAGGGGCCCAGGTCTGCCTCTGGTAGAGGACGGGGGACCCGGCCTGGGAGCCCAGCTGGCTTCCTGGGCCCAAGTGGGCGGGGCAAATGCCCTCTGCTCCTCTTCTGCTCCTCCCGTCCTGGAGGGCCCTTCCTGCTGCCTCTCCTCCTCTCCCCTGGCCTCCCTCCTATGCCTCCAGGACCCACGCATCCTGGACGGGGCTTTGGAGGGCGGGGCACCCGGCCTGGGAGCCCAGCAGGCTTCCCAGGCTCGAGTGAGTAGGGCAAATGCTGGGCACTCTCCCCACTCCGATCCAAGCCCCCGAGGGTCCCTCCAGGCATAGGAACTCCTCCCCTCTCAGCCACCCCTCAGGGGCGCCGGTCCTGTCTGGCCTCCACTTCTCCTCCCTGCTCAGTCCCCCCATGTCCTACCGGTTCACTTGGGGGTTCCTCCCATCTCCTTGGGCTTCGAGGTCCCCCACCAGTGTCTGGCAAGCGCCCTAGTTGTGGGGAGACGCCAACTCTTGTGTCTTCCCACACCGCCATCTTGACTCCACCCCCCAAAAAAAACTACTTTAAAAGTTATCTCTTAAAATGAAATGCTAAATAGAGGAAATGATAGTATTTCTCTATTATAATTAGCTTAAAGAAAATGAGGCTTCACAGAGCACATACACATACAGGCAGCCTGGTTCATATGGGTAATTTCAGGTATACTGTTTTTAAGAAAACAGCAAATAAACTTAGGAAATTTTAAATGCATTCTAAGTTGCTCTGATCTGTGTACAGTCAGGAATTTCTTACAAGCTAAAAATGTGCATATTAGAGACATAAAGTGATGGAAGATCACACTAACAGCTCTAGATAATCCTACTAAAATGACAGTAAAGAAATAAAAAGGGTATAAATCCACAAGGATGAGGGGGTACCACAGCAATTGGAAGAGGTCAACAAAACGATGGAAAATGGTAAGCTGATAGTTTTGACTGACTTAGAAAACCAGAAAGTGCTAAACACCTTTAAAAGTCAAGTGAGGAAGAAAGGTTCAGAAGTGAGATGTATCAGGTATTTCCGAAACTGGAAGTCAAGAGTGGGGCTGAAAACATTTTAAAATGTAGAAAGAGTCCTCAGCAGCCAAGATCCTTCCCCCAACCCTGAGCAGAGAGGTGACATCTCCCAACCTGGGTGTGTGTGTGTGTGTGTGTCTTTTTTTTTTTTCCTCACACAGAGCTCCTAAAACCCTTGTAAATTCCTGAGTGATAAGAGCACTCAGGTATCTCTTCTACTGAGATGATTCTGGTTGGGCTCCTGGATGGCTCATGGTCACCAGAAAGACCAAGCCTTGATTAGAAACTTGGAATGTTCAGCTCCACCTCCCATCTTCCAGACAGGGGAGAAGGGCTGGAAATGGAGTTAATAATCGATCGTGTCCACGCGAGGAAGCCACCATTAAATCCCAACAGTAGGGGATTTGGAGAGCTTCCAGGTGGGTGAACACATCCATGTACCAGGAGGGTGATGCACCTCAACCCCACAGGAACGGAAGCTCCAGTGCTTGGGACCCTCCCAGATGTCACCCTATGCACCTTTTCATCTGGCTGCGCATCTGTGTGTTTTATCATATCATTTAATAAACTGGTAAACATAAGTGTTTCCCTGAGTTCTGTGAGCTGCTCTAGCAAATCAGTTGAACCCAAGGAGGGGATCGTGGAACCTCTGATTTATGGCCCACCAGTCAGAAGCACAGGATGTGCGACTGGCATTGGGGTGGGGCAGGCTTGTGGGACCAAGCCCTTAACCTGTGGGGTCTGACGTTACCTGCAGGTAGACAGTGTTAGAATTGAGTTAAACTGTAGGACACCCAGGTGGTGTCATAGGGAACTGCTTGGTAGGGGAAAAATCCCACAAACATTCGGTGACTAGAAGCGCCAGAAGTGAAGTGTGTTTTGTGAAAGTAAAGAAAACACGCAGGAGAAGGACTAGGGTTTTCCTAAAAAGCCTGGGCAGCAGACAAGTGGCTTTATTTTCTGGAAAAATCCAAAGCAGAAAGAAATACCAGACACAGCAGAAGGCAGGGTGAGGTAAAGGCTGGAAACAAGGAAATTTAAAACGCTGATACACTGAATAACTGAGATGGCCCCCACCCCTGTCTTCCCCTGCCAGAATTGACCCCCAGAACTGTGGCAGCCAAATGTACACTCCTCAGACAGCTCTTCTTCAGAGAAACAAAGTAGTCAAGAGAAAAGACCCAGAAATACTGACATATGAAGACGTCAAACAAAACACCCATGCCTCCACACTAGCTTCATGGTAAAGCCCTCTAGGTGACAAGTCCTGCAACATGCAGAGATGCCAAATCAGGTTTTTCCTGCTTCCACTGTAAGTATGAAAGGAGAGCCAAGAGTTACCATTCATTTGAAAAAAATGTTTACATTAAAGAGAGCAAAACAAATAGAAAAAATGAAAACATATCCCATCCATGAAATAAACAAGATGCTATTAAAAAAGAATACTCAGAGAAGATAAAAAGAGCTCTTGTAAATTAAAAATGAGTGCAGATAGAAGAGTTAGAAGATAAAGTTGAAGAAATCTCAAAAGTAAATAAAAACGGATGAGTAAGAAAAGACAACCTCAGAAGTACAACATGCAACTAAAAGGCATTCCAGAGACAGTCAACAGAGGAAAGAGAGAAGACATTATCAAAAGAACATAAAAAAAAAAAAAATTCCCAAAGCTAAAGAAAAGGTTAAAACGAAGGAATGGGAATCTTCTCAATAGAGGCTGAAAGAAACAGAAAGACAGTTTTAAAAATCTAACGGAGAATGATTTCCAATCTAGAATTCTATCACTAAAGCTCGAAGAGACCGAAGACACTTTTAAATTTATGAAACCTCAGTAACAATTTCCATCACAGCCTTCTAAGAGTTTTCTTCTATTCAAGGATCTGGTCTATAAAATGAGAGTAAAGCAGGAAAGAGAAAGATGTGGGATCTAGGAAACAGGGACCCAACAAAGGAAAGAGCTATGGACCAGACACGCGGTGCCCAAGTCCTTGGAGAAGAAAGGAAGGAACTGAAGGGTTACCTGCTGTGCTCAACAGTAACGAGACATTCTACATGAGCAGAGAGTCTGGGAGACAGTTAACTTGCTGGTAAAAAGAGAACAAAACTAAATAAAAAAGCCAATCTGTTAAAGGAAATGTAAATATATGATGAAATGTGGGTCCGCATGAACCATGAACTGATTACTGTGATGGAGACAGTACAGGAGACTGAACTCTATTTTCCATAGAAGGAGTAATGTCTAAAATGAAAAAATCACAAATAATCAAGCATATGATTTAGAATATAGAGGTGATTTTAAGAAAAAACACCTAGGAATTGTTGCCTCCGGGGAGTGGGACTCTGTAGTGAGAAGGAATAGAGCAGAGATTGCTATTTTTCATTCAGCCTCTGACTTTTAAGCTCACATGTGAATTGTTATTTTGATAAAAATTAACGTTAAGAAAGAAGTCATCCAAACTAAAACCTGCGACATTCAGACAGGGAATATTAACAATGTGTCTTACTTACCACACTGTGTAATTGGCTGCATTTAACTCGATAGCATCTCTGGTTAGTTTAAAAGCTCGTTCACTTCTCTCGTCACGCTGCAGGACAGCCCGGAAATAATCATAAACATCCTGAACTAGAAACAGAGGACACAACTGCATTAGGATGGTCTTTCTTGTTTAAAACAACCACTGTAGTACAAAGTGTTGTTTTACTCTGTGAGGAAGATACTTTATTGTATGTATACGATTTATAACAATAAGCAAAAGAAAGAAAATCCAATGACTATGACTGCCACCCTGATAACTTGTGTCACAGCCAGGATGCATATACAGGGGTTGATGCCAGACTCCAGATCCCCCAGAGACCTTATGCATTAAAGAAAAATTAAGAGTGCATATATCCAAATATATTCACTTAGCTGTTTTTCTCACATTTTATTTTGATCAGTTTTTTTTAACTGAAAAAGTAATATACACAATGATAGAAAACTCAAACAGTACAAAAAGGTTTATGCTAAGTTTCCATTCCACTAAATTCCCAGTCCTTCTCCCCAGAAGCCACTGTGGAGTGATTCTAGTGTATCCTTCCAAATATATCCTATGCACATAGAAGCATATGTTCTAATTCCATCCTCCCATTTTTTTTTTTAATACAAATGAGATCACATCCCACTCTAACGTCCTAGGCCTTGCTTTTTTCACTCATACATTATTCAAGGTCGTATAAACTAGTAAATATCTCTATGGAAAACCACTTGGTAACATCTATTAAAAATTAAAAACTGGGGACTTCTCTGGAGGTGCAGTGGTTAAGAATCTGCCTGCCAATGCAGGGGACACGGGTTCGAGCCCTGGTCTGGGAAGATCCCACATGCCGAGGAGCAATTAAGCCCGTGCACCACAACTACTGAGCCTGAGCTCTAGAGCCCGCGTGCCACAACTACTGAAGCCTGCACGCCTACAGCCCGTGAGCCACAACTACTGAGCCCGTGAGCCACAACTTACTGAAGCCCGCATGCCTAGAGCCCGTGCTCCACAACGAGAAGCCACCGCAATGAGAAGTCCGCGAACTGCAACGAAGAGTAGCCCCTGCTCGCCACAACTAGAGAAAGCCCACGCTCAGCAACAAAGACCCAATGCAGCCAAAAATAAAGTGTTTCTCTAATAAATAAATAAACAAACAAACAAATAAATAAATAAATGACTACTCATTGACCTAAGAATTCCAGTTCCAGTAAGTTTTCTTACAAACATACTCCTGTATGTGCCCAAAGCATCCAAGGAAATTTACATAAGAAATAAAGAAATGAAGACTGGAAACAACTGAAATTTCCATGAGTAAAGAACGGGTTAAGTCCATCATGGTACACCCATACAACAAAATCCTATGCAGCTATTAGTAACGAGGCTGTTCTGTTATGTACTGAAATGGAACAGCTGCTAAGACAGGCTGTTGAGTGAAAAACGTAAGGTGCAGAGCAGCAGCTATTCGTTTAGTTAAAAATATGTTTATTTATGAACATATGAGTTTGAGGAATAAGATGAGACGATGACATAATTTTCAACCACATTCCCCGTGACAAAGTTTACTACGTTTTTCAAACAGCTGCACAGCATTTCGTTGTATGGGCACTCTAATTATACCTAACTCGTCCCCTATAAATGAATGTTTAAATTGTTTTCATTCTTTCGCTGTCCTATCATGGTATATTTCTGCACACACGTGCAAATTCAGTACAGCTGTAGGATGAATTACTACAAGTGGAATTACTGGATCAAGGTTATGTGCACTGTTGATGCTGACAGACGGTACCAAATTAACCTCTCAGAAAAGGTCTGTTCAATATATAGTCCCTCCAAGAATGTACGAATACACCGATTTTTTTCCACATCCTCACTGACAGAGTATCAAAACCTCTGATCTTTGCCAATCTCTTAACTGAAGGAACAGAGACCTTTACAAATATTAACCTATTTTACTCTCATTTCCACAAGAGAAACAGATTTAAGAGAGATTAACAAGTTCACATGGCCCAGTGTACTTTGGAGACAGAAGTTAAACCCCAATCTAGTCTGACACCAAAGCACACACTGCTAACCACAATGCTCATTTCACTGCAGCTGAAATGCCTTCACATCACAGCACAGAATAACGTAGAGAACAGACTAAGGTCCTAAACAGACTACTAAAAAAACCCAGGTGGGCTTCCCTGGTGGCGCAGTGGTTGGGAATCTGCCTGCCAATGCAGGGGACACGGGTTCGAGCCCTGGTCTGGGAAGATCCCACATGCCGCGGAGCAACTAAGCCCGTGAGCCACAACTACTGAGCCTGCGCATCTGGAGCCTGTGCTCCGCAACGGGAGAGGCCACGACAGTGAGAGGCCCGCGCACCGCAATGAAGAGTGGCCCCCGCTTGCCGCAACTGGAGAAAGCCCTCGCACAGAAACGAAGACACAACACAGCCAAAAATAAATAAATTAAAAAAAAAAAAAAACCCCAGGTGTTAAATACTCCTCATTACTTCTTTTTCCACAATTAAAAATTTATGTGGACATGCTATGCTATTTTTCTTTTTTTTTAATCTTTATTTATTTGTTATTTATTTGGCTGTGTCAGGTCTTAGTTGTGGCATGTGGGATCTTCACTGCTGCATGCGGGATCTTTTGTTGCAGTGCACGGGCTCTTCGTTGTGGCACATGAGCCTCTCTCTAACTGTGGTGTGTGGTCTCCAGAGTGCATGGGCTCAGTAGTTGCAGCACGCAGGCTCTCTAGTT
This sequence comes from Hyperoodon ampullatus, assembly GCF_949752795.1. NCBI lineage: Eukaryota > Metazoa > Chordata > Mammalia > Artiodactyla > Ziphiidae > Hyperoodon > Hyperoodon ampullatus. The sequence goes on from NC_136933.1 coordinate 3,535,065, forward strand.
GTGGCGCGTAGGCTCCAGAACATGCGGGCTCAGTAGTTGTGGCGTGTGGGCTCCAGAGTGCAAGGGCTCGGTAGTTGTGGAGCACGGGCTCAGGAGCTGTGGCACATGGGCTTAGTTGCCCCGTGGCACGTGGGTATGTTCCCTGACCAGGGATCAACCCCTGCATCGGAAGATGGATTCTTAACCACTGGACCACCAGGAAAGTCCTGCTGTTTTTCTTATAGCATATAATTTTCCAGTTACTGACAGGGTTCCCAAACTTTTAGTAGGTCAATATGCATGAATACAATGTCAATCTATCCTGATTTGCCTAACCATTCTGCTACTACTGGTTTTCAATTTTGTTTTATAAAAATCACTACTTTAAGCATCCAATGACTTTTCATTTAAAAATTTAAAAAATTAAATACACAATACACACATATGTATTTATGTGTGTGCATGCAAGCACACATGGGTATGTATATGGTTTCGTTAAACCACAACCTCAAAAATGAAATCATCAGAGGAGAGCATGAGTAATTATAGCTCCTTCTGAACATACAAAGGTCATCTACTCGTAAATACTACCTTTAGAATGCCGAACTTAATTTATACCAGAGTAAAATTTAGAAACAATATAAATGGTAAAAAACTATGCAATATTATGTGGTCATTAAGAACCAAGCTCCCAAATGCTTTAAAATGTGTAACAAAATGCTTATAACATGTTAACTCTATATACAATGTATAAACACATTATTTTATATTCACACATGTACACATACATAGTATAAACCTAACTCTGTGGAAACATATTTTCCGAGGAGTGGCAGGCTATACACCAAATGTTAACAGTGGTTAGTTCTCGATGATTAGACTCTTCTTTTGATGTTAACATCTTCAAATTTTTCTTCAATGAGCATGTGTTACTTTAAAAAATATATTTTTTTGGCTGTACTGAGTCTCTGTTGTGGCGTGTGGGCTTTCTCTAGTTGCGGCGAGCAGGGCCTATTGTTCGTTGTGGTGCGCAGAGTTCTCACTGGGGTGGCTTCTCTTGTTGCAGAGCATGGGCCCTAGGGCACACGGGCTTCCGTAGTTGTGGCTCGCGGGCTTTAGAGCGCGGGCTCAGTAGTTGTGGCGCACAGGCTTAGTTGCTCCGTGGCATGTGGGATCTTCCCAGACCAGGGCTTGAACCCATGTCCCCTGCATTGGCAAGGTGGATTCTTAACCACTGCACCACCAGGGAAGTCCCCCAAAATATTTTTAATTAAAAAGAAATACATGTTCTGGGAGTCAGCCTGGAGGGCGCGGAACACCACGCGCCCGCTTGGCTGCGCCATCCGGGTGGGGGCGTGCATGGCCCTGGTGCCCCAGACAGCCCGCCTGGGACTGGGGAGCAGCCTGGTGGCTCCCCGCCCACTCCTCTCTCCTCACGCAGCCCCTCCGTACGACCGCTGGCATGAGGCGGCCGAGCTGAGGCGCTGAGAGAAAAGGGAAATTGCAAAGCTCATCTACAACCAGATCGACAGCATATTTTTGTTAGGACTCAAGAATCAACATTGGGCTATTTCCTAAGATTAAACCATGAAAGCCCACTTGGAGGCTACACAGCCATCTGCACACTTGAACCTGAAAAATGGACTTCTTCCATCGGGGAGATCTCCTTCTTCAGCTAAATCATCAGAAGTGGTGAGAAGAAAAGATCCCTACCCGACCAAACTCCTCCAGACAAATTATATCAGTCTAGCGAGGAATGGAGCTGTACAAGGGTGGCCAGATCACCATCTTCTGCTTGCACCGCCACTGAGCCATCCCTCTAGGACTGCCACCTACATGCAGGTTGCACCCAGTGCAAGGCATCCAGCTGAGGCAGGGAATGCGAGCTGAAATCCTGCCCTACTCACCAAGCCGAGTTTATTGGTGCATGCCCATGTCTGCCCAGACGATGTGGCTCCTTTTTCAAATTTTCACCAACACACCCTGTATGGGCTAGTGGCATGTCTGACCACCCCACTCGCATATCCCAGTCCTACCTGGGATTCTATTCCTTACCTCGGATGGATTCAAGATTTTCATGAACAAGTTAGGTTTCTTGCAAAAGATGAAATATTTGACCCAAACTGAAATTAATTTCATAGGTAAAGCTCAAAATATTACCATAGATGTGAATTACATATGTATTTATGTACACATGTATATACAGTTATGTAGATACATATGTCTATGTATCAGAAGTTAGCACAACTTAAATTTGGTAAATGTTTAAAATAAAACTCTTTTGGGTATTAAAAAAAAAAAAGAAAATAAATAAATACATGCTCTTTGTAAACCCTGCAAACAATATAAAAGTACATGAAGTTTCCCGTACTCCAGTGCTGCTCCCCAGTGCAGTGGATCTGTATCAGTGGTAATGGCTGTTACCACTTGATATGTCTCTCCAGACATTTTTCTAAGCAAATAAATGTAATCTTGCTCTTGTTTTTTAATGAAGTTGGCATAACATTTTCATTCCGCTTTTCATTTTGGCATTTCCCCCTCAGTGATATGTCCTTCCATGCCTGTGTATACACATCTACATCATTCTTGTTTCACTTTTCCATACAGTGGGCCTGGCATAATTTACATGTCAATGCTATTTTTTTGCAGAACAGATTTCTATAAGTGGGACTAGGATACTCAGTCTTAGGGCTATATGAACCTATATAATTTAGGGTCATCAATAAATTTGGGATTATATAAATAGAATTTTATATTCATTAGATTTTTTGATATTAAAAGTCTTTTAATTAAAAATTACAAATTTAATATACTGTCATACACAAAGTGTCTAAAACTTATGTGCCTTTTTTCCACTCAACACTGTTTCTGCGATCTGTCCCTATTATAACAGATCTAGATCCTCTTATTGGTTATATAGCACACAACTGTATGACAACGATACATTTATCTATTCTCCAAAACACAAATATATAGCTGGTTTCCAATATTTTGTTCTTTCAAAAAATGCTGTGAATTGTGACAGCTATCACACACTGTGCTTACTGTAAGTCAGCCACTGTTCTCTTATTTCATGTGTATAACTCTCTCACCCTATAAAGTAGTTACTACTATCGTCCTCATTTTACACAGGAGGAGACAGAGATAATGAGAGGTTAAATAACTTGTCCAAGGTTACAGAGTCAGTAAAGTGGTGCAGTTAGAATCTGAACTAGGTGGTCTGGCTCTGAAGTCTGTGCTCTCAGCCTCCTAGTACATGTCATCTGATGCCATAAGCCAGAATGAACCCAGAATGTATCATGCGAAGCAGCACTTCAAGGTTGTAAGATATGAGCATTTTCTAGTTTTACTAAATATACATGCAAAACTGCTTTCTAAAATGGCTAAACATATGAAAACTACCATCTGAAAAGCATGGATCTGTTCGTATGTCTCAATATCTAATATCATAAAACAGTTTAAAATTATCTTTCATTCCTAATGATAATGGATTTTCCCCCTATTTAATGGCTAACGAAATTTTTTCTTCTATGAACTACAAGTTCGTACCCTTTGTCTATTTTTTGATTAGTTTCCCTGTTTCTTTAACCTTTCATAGGAATTCCTTATAAGGTTCTGAATATCGATCCTCTGTTTATACATCTTCTCCCACACTGCTGTTTGCTTTTTAACTTATTCATGGTGTCTTCTGTTGCACAAATTTAAAATTCTGATATAATCATTTATCAATTTTTTTTTTTTTTTTTTGCGGTACGCGGGCCTCTCACTGCTGTGGCCCCTCCCGTTGTGGAGCACAGACTCCGGACGCGCAGGCTCAGGGGCCATGGCTCACGGGCCCAGCCGCTCCGCGGCATGTGGGATCCTCCCAGACCGGGGCACGAACCCGTGTCCCCTGCATCGGCAGGCGGACTCCCAACCACTGCGCCACCGGGGAAGCCCCATTTATCAATTTTTGATCAATGGGTCATTATTTCTCTCTTTTCCTTTGTGGTTTGCAATATGATATATATATATATTTTTTTTTAAATTAATTAATTTAATTTTTGCGGTACGTGGGCCTCTCACTGTTGCGGCCTCTCCCGTTGCGGAGCACAGGCTCCGGATGCGCAGGCTCAGCGGCCATGGCTCACGGGCCCAGCCGCTCCGCGGCATGTGGGATATTCTCGGACCGGGGCACGAACCCGTGTCCCCTGCATCGGCAGGCGGACTCTCAACCACTATGTCACCAGGGAAGCCCACTTTCTTTACATTCTTGACATTATCTCATAATCAGAAAAAATAATAATCGCTTTTTGTAAAAGAGGAATGATCTTGGATAACAGAGCCTTAACTGAAAGAAATATATATATACATAAAACTACATAAAACTACAAAACTAGCATTCCATTTTGTTTACCCCTTCCTAGAAGAACAACTAACAATTAACATTTGTATGGCCTTCAATTTACAAAGCATTTCACATTCATTATGAAAGAATACTTTGTCAAAGAAAATAATCCACTCACTATCAGTAATATATTCCAGCTGAGCCTAACATTTCACAGCTAAAATATATTTCAAAATGCTCATGTTTCAACAACCAAAGTTTATTCTAAATAAAACAGTAAATCATTTCTGCTGTATCTCATGTGCAGATTAAACACTAAATGAAAAGCACAATCACACAGTGGTTACTATGTATTATAATGTAACATTCATTATTTAAACTTAAAATACGTCCACTCTTTGGACAAAATGAAACTTTTAATCATGAAAATAAATTACAAAACCCCACAAGATTAGCTTAAGTCATTTAGATCTTTATTAGACAAAAATCTGTCATCTATCTAGTCACATAGTTGTGAATTTCAACTTTGCTACTAAGTTTGACTTACAGACCTTTCCCTAATAAAAAATAAACTTACATTTTTCACTATAAATGATCTGGACCACTGGATTGGGGCCATCATTCTGCGGCACTGGATCTATATCAGCCCATTCTGCTCTGTCCCTGAAAATACATATATTTTTCAGTGATTATATTCAAGCCTGTAAGGAAAAAAAGAAATCTGATGTTTTTTTAAAAAGGCAACAATTACACTTTAACTTACAAATAATGTAACTATGGTTGGATTCTTCAGGACCAAGTGTTGCCACTTTGTTTTACATATTAAACTTTTAAGAAAAATAAAATGAATAATTTTCCAATTAAAGTTAATAAATCAATAGCTTTCAAATTTAAAGTTTTTACATAAATGCAAAAGCAGGTTTTTGTAGCAAGTACACAATAGTTTTAAATTAGAAATCAATCTAATTCATTGGTCTAATAAGGCTCTTTGGAATCAGTCAATAGTTTAAAAAAATTTGAATAACAATTTTTATTTGAATACTCTGAATAAGTAGAAGTGATATTTAAAAGTAAAAGTAATCACTATCATTTTACTGTACACTGAAAGGTGGTCCAGGTGGTCAGTAGAGTCTGGAATCTGTGGAACACTGGCTCTACCACTTAACTAGCTGTGTGACCCTGAGGAAGTTACTTAACCTCTCTGGGCCTCAATTTCTTCATTTATAAAATGGAGATGATACTATTACCAACCAACCTTAGAAGGCTACTTGGAGGTTTAAGTGAGATAATATGTTAAGCTCTTAAAATATGCATAATAGTAAGCATATAATACATAGTATTATACTATATATACACTATTATACTATATATACCCTAACACACACAGTTAGCATATACAATATTATACAGGAAATACACTAAATGTACTATATAGTATTACTGTATGCTTAAATATATATGCTATATGTTATAAATGTAGCATATAATAAATGCATATAGTAAGTATTCAATGAATACTACTTCTCATTATCAAAGCTAAAATAAATTACAGTGGCAACACTGGGTGCCTATAGACACTGCTGTGTAAACTGCTCAGTGTGACCAAACTTTCGTTAACCACTCTTTTACTTACATTCTTTCCCTATTACCCATTTTTCAGTTCTCTGTACTCATCAGCTATTGACAGCAAAAATTCTGTGGTATCTAGACAAATCCTAAAATTGTGCCCATTATACAAGGAGAAATCCAGGGGAAACAATTACCCGAGGTGTGAGACCTAGATGGGGAGTGGCATGAGAATGGTACCGCTGTCCTTTAGGCACAGGGAAATCGGACACAGTCAAGGGAAGAAGCGGAGTATTTCACAGTTCAGAGAGGAGGTCTGAGGGCTACGGGGCCACTTCAACCAACTGAAATCACCAACACTGTAAACTCCAAGAACGAAATCTGCATAGTGGCTTTCACTCAATTCATAAACAACCTACGCAAATCAGCCATCTAATGGGTTTACCTAGAACTATAGAAGAAAAAGTAAGACATAAGAAAAGTAAGGACGTCTCAGTCGTCTCTGCAGGTTCAAAATGCAGCTGGGGAACCAGCATGACCAATAGAAAGCAAAGAACTAACGGGGACGGGACTGGGTGGTGGCAAAGATGGGGAGGAAAGGCGAGAAAGTTACAGCAGTACCCGACACTGCACATGGCTTGCACTAAGCGCGAGGCGACGAGGGGATGCGTAACGGAGTTGAATCCTCATAGTCTCATCCTTACAGCCTAACTCGGTGCCTGGCTGACGCTGGGCGCTAAAAACACTGAAAGAAAACGCCGAATGAAAACGTCCCGGTCCCCAAAGATCTTAAGCTAGCTCTCTCCGTTTCCGCAGAACAAACCACGGGAAGCCCCGTTTCTTAAGTGAGCCAATCTGGACCTTCCTTGCGGTCCGACTGCACCCAAGCCCTTTGGCATTCGGACTATAGCAGGCCAGCGCTGTGGGGCCCGGAAACTCCACCGCCCAGAGCGGTGACAGCGCGGGCCCCACCCCGCCGCTCCCGGCTGCCGGACGGCGAGGACGCGCGAGCTTCTGCCGCAGCCGCGCCCCGTGCAGCGCCGCGCGCGGGGGAGGGTCTCCCGCGCCGCGACCATACCGTGTGCGTTACCTGTACAGGACATAGGTGGGCGAGTCCAGGCTCAGGAACCCGTCATCCATAGGGGACGCCGCCGCCTCTTCTTGCGGCAGCTGGGGCGGCGGGGGATGCGGCTGGGGCGGCGGCGGCTCCGGCTGACCTGGCTCCCCGCCCTGCGCAGCCTCCCCGACGCCGTCGGCGGCCGCCATCTCTCCTCGGCTCCCAGCGGAGGAGGTGCCGGAGGCCCCGCCCCTGCCCCGCCCCTCTCGCGGCTACTTCCGGTTTTTCAGCTCCTACCATAGAGACGCGGGTCGGAGTGCCCAGCGCCCGCGCCCGCACCCTGGCCAGGCCGTTCCTGTTGGGTGCGGTTCCGCACTTCGGGCTGCATCACGCCACCTGGGGCCCCAGGTTTCCCACTCGTCCTGTCCGCAGGACTGTCCGAACGCTTGTAGCTGGTGCTTCGGAACGTGCTAGTGTTGTTAGTTGTTAGTGTCGGCGGGAGAAACTTGGGAGCCCTGGATAAGCAGCTGGCGCCCGTGCTCCGCGTTAGCCATCCAAGGGCATTTACGCTCCTTGCACACATTTTTTTTTTTGTTTTCTTTTGGATGCTGAGTTTATACCTAAGAATTTCAGTAATCCAGGATTTTAGTCTTTTGAAATTAAAGTTCTAATTATACAAGGAATATGGGTATACATTATAGGAAAGGTAAACGTTTAACACTGACTACCTAGTATATGCCGGGCTTGCTCATGGCACAAAATAAAGTCTCTGCAGTCACGGGCTTTGCATTCTAGGGGAGGATAGCAGAATACGCCCCAAAATATGTATGTAGGAGTACAGGACATGCCACTCCACAGATGCTGCTTTGCTGTTTTGGTTATTTTGAGCTGTTGGCACTTGAAAAACAGTAAATGTGGGGAGAAGATTTCTCCGAACTCCCTTACATTTCTAAAGACAGACCCTCCAAAAGAAGCTCAGTTGCCGTTAAGTCCCCTCCCTGGGAGTTTCAAGAGTGGAAGTGGACGCCACACCCTGACAAGTTTTGTCAAATTGTCAAATCTCCAACCTGTTCTAAGGGCCTGTTCATCTTTCCTAAAAACCTTTTACTCTCCCCCAAGAGGCCTTCATCTCCCATCCCCTTTCCTTATTAAGGTGGTATTTAAGCCTGAGTTCTAAGCCACCTCAGGGAGTTGCTAATTTTTCTCTGGGTATCTCTAGGTATTTTTCTATTTTCTCTAGGTATACACGAGGTATACATGTTAATAAACCTCTTTTTGTTTTTCTCTTGTTAATCTGTCTTTTATTACTGGGGTTTCAACCAAAGAACTCAGAAGGGTGGAAGGAAAATTATTTTTCACCTTCAGCAGTAGATTTTCAGGAAGGCTTTTCAGGGGCTGTTTGAGCAGAGACCTGTGAGAGGAAAAAGCATACCAGGCAGAGAACAGGAAGTGTGTGCTTGGTGCAGTCTTGGTACGGCAAGGATGCCAGCAGGGCTGAAGGCCTGTGAGTGATGGGAAGAAACTGGTGGGTGATAAGATTGAAGAAGCAGCCAGGGATCATGGTAAGGATTTGGATTTTTATTATTATTTTTATTGTGGTAAAATAGTCATAACATGAAACTTATCTTTTTAATCATTTTTAAGTGTATAGTTTGGTGATGTTAAGTACATTCACACTGATGTGCAGCCATGGCCACCATCCATCTCCAGAACTTTATCATCTTCCCAACTGAAACTCCGTCCCCATCAAACACTCCCCATTCCCCCCCAACCCCGCCCCGGCCCCTTGTAACCACTATTCTACATTCTGTCTCTGTGAGTATGACTATTCTAGGTTCTCACGGAAGTAGAATCATACAGTATTTGTCCTTTGGTGTCTGGCTTATTTCCATTTGCATAATGTTCTCCAGGTTCATCCACGTTGTAACACGTGTCAGAATTTCCTTCTTTTTTAAGGCTGAATAATATTCCATTGTATGTATGGGCCACATTTTGTTTATCCAATCATTTATTAATGAACATTTGGGTTGTTTTCACCTTTTGGCTGTTGAGAATAATGAAATACCTGTTAGAGACCCCGCTTTCACTTTTGGGTATTTACCCAGTGTGGGATTGCTTGACATACAGTAATTCTATGTTTAGGTTTTTGGGAACTGTTTTCCACAGCATCTATGCAAGGGTTCCAGTTTCTTCCCATACTCACCGATGCTTGTTTCCTGGTTTTGTTTTGATAACCATCTGAATGAATGTGAACTGGTATCGTCACTTTGCATTTCCCTAATGATTAGTGATGCTGAGCATCTTTTAATGTGCTAATTAACATTTGTGGGATTTTAAGTGGAAATTAGTGGAAGGTTTTGAGTAAAGGAGGGACATGTGATTTACATTTTTAAAGGATTATTTTGGCTACCATGTGTGAAATACACACAGTAGAAAGGCAAGAATGGAAACAGATGAGTGTAAAGCTATTGTAGCAGTCCGGGCAAAAGGTCAAAGTGTTTAAATTATGCTTCACAGTTCACTGATCGATCATAAAGTCATTTTAATGGGTCCTATGGTGGACAAGGTGACCCACCAGTCCTACTCCAAGGAGGAACTTGCTGCCCAGCTTTGGGGAGTGGAGTCAGCAGCCAGCCTCCTGCGTGGCCTGAGGGCAGCCCACAATGGACTGCTAAGAGACAGAGGCCCTCTTAGGTATGAGGGCCCAGCCATTGCAGCCTGACGGGGACCACTGACAGGCGCCACACGGCTTCCACCTGGGAGGCTGAGACCTCACAGGCCTTGCAGTTTGACCACACGGGTGTTGGTCCCTAATCTTGCTTCCCAAGTTCCATCTTAGTATCTGATTCCATGACCAGCATTTTTTAGTGTGTTTAATGAGTATTTCAAAAAATGAAATACAGTGGAATAGAAAATAGTGCACAGTGAATTTAGAAGAAGAAAGTAATTTATGGTGATTTTTTTTTTTTTTTTTTTTTTGCGGTACACGGGCCTCTCACTGTTGTGGCCTCTCCCGTTGTGGAGCACAGGCTCCGGATGCACAGGCTCAGCGGCCATGGCTCACGGGCCCAGCCGCTCCGTGGCATGTGGGATCCTCCCGGACCAGGGCATGAACCCGTGTCCCCTGCATCGGCAGGCGGACTCTAAACAACTGCGCCACCAGGGAAGCCCTGGTGAAGTTTTTTTCAAACTTATATATGTTCAGGTGTAATAGGTCATGTTGTAAAATGTATTTCCTACCGTGGGTCGCGGTCAACAATTTTGGAAAACAATGGACTGTATGAGTTCAGTTGGAGGTGATGAGCAGTGTATGGATTCTGGATGTTCTTTGAAGGTTAATCTGATAGGATTTGCTGACAGCTTAACTGGATGGAGGATGCAAGACCCAAAAATAGTTAAGAATGACTCCAAGGTGACAGTTCCTTTTGATCAGAGTAGACAGTTAAAACTCCCTTTGACCATCCAATCCTGATTGAGTTCAGTTGTTCACTGTGTTCTTTCCCTATGGATTTACATCCATGCATATATTTCTGGTGGCTTTAAAAGAAAAAAAAAACAGAGTCATATTTATTTGGCAAATTTTAGTATTGAATGGATATAGATCTTTCTGGGCTACAGTACAGCTTCTGTGTCCTTCCTGATCCTTTGATATGTATCTCTCCAAACCGCAGTAACCTAATAACTCCTCCAAACTCTAATAAATCATGGAACATATTCTTTTTAAAAAAATGAATTTACTTATTTATTATTTGTTTCTGGCTGTGTTGGGTCTTTGTTGCTGTGCACGGGCTTTTTCTAGCTGCAGTGAGCGGGGGCTACTCTTTGTTGCAGTGTGCAGGCTTCTCGTTGTGGTGGCTTCTCTTGTTATGGAACACGGGCTCTAGGCACATGGGCTTCAGTAGTTGTGGCACGTGGGCTCAGTAGTTGTGGCTTGTGGGCTCTAGCGCGCAGGCTCAGAAGTTGTGGCACACAGACTTGGTTGCTCTTTGGCATGTGGGACCTCCTGGACCAGGGCTCGAACCCGTGTCCCCTGCATTGGCAGGCGGATTCTTAACCACTGTGCCACCAGGGAAGTCCCAGAACATATTCTTTAAAGTTTTCAGTTATAGGAAAGGAAAATCAATGACTGCTGCCACTATTTCAAGATAGGTACCCTACACTCCATTAGCTCTCCCATCAAACCAGTGCAAATAACAATACAATCTGAGTAAAAAAAAGACTGGCTGATCCTCCTTCAAGACAGCTGGATACCTGTCAGCCCATGGATGTTCTAAACCTGTCATTGTCTTCTAGATCCTTGCGATGTGCTTTGAATTGGGCACCAACACTCCTGCCTTCTTACCAATCCCTGAAGATATGAGAAGCAGTCTACAGATGCTTGGTGCAAATACGATCAGAAAAATGAAAGTCAGAGAAGGGAAACTGTAAGACAGGGTAGAAGAAAGTCATCACCCCAGAGGAGGGACAGATGGGATCTGGACGAATATCCATAAGGACACACGAATGCTGTCGCATTTGAGACAGAAAAACCCTATGGAGAAGCAGGACAATTGATTCTCCACTTTACAAGTGAGAACCTGAGCCAGGCCTGACGCACTTGTTACAGAACATGGAGAAGGGTGACAGTAAGGAGATAGACACTCATGAAACCCATGCCTGCCTCCCCAGTTTCAAAGGGTGACTTCCTCTGTCCAGTATTTCTTAACCCTGGCTGCATCTTAGAATCACGTGGACAGTTTTAATGAAACTCCAGTGACTGAGCCCCAGCCTCAGGGATTCTAATTTCATTGGCTGAGGGTGAGGGCTTGGCATCAGCATACTTTAAAAGCTCCCCCCATAATTCTAAGGTGCAGCCCAGGTTGAAAACGACAGCTCAATGAGTCCACGGTACAGATTGCTGCTTTGTCATCAGGGTTCCTAGGGAAGTTAAGATGCCACAATGCTAGTGGGAGAGTGTAGGCAGGGTTGATCAGCAATCAGTATGTTGTGCTAAATACAGAAATCAACCAATCAATGAACAATTTGTTAAAAATTACCATTTATTATACAAATAAACTAAATCACAATGTGTGTGTAAATAAAACTACTTAACAAGTGATATAAGTTGTAGTGCAAATTGTTCATCAATTTTTTATTCAGGTATATTTTACCTATCACAAAATTTATCTCATTCATGTGTACGATTCATCATCTGTTTTTGACTTCTTAGGAATTATTGATATGAGCTTTTCATTGGTATGGCCGTCACTAGCTACATGATGCTCTCAGTTTGACTGAACTCTTCCAGAATTTACCCATAAGTTTGATAATTATTAGGTGCCTGGGGATTGTGTTAAACGCTTGAGCTTTCAGCTTCCCCCAATGCTCTTTAAGCTTCAATATTTTCTCTCTTGGCTACAATCAGGGAGGTTGGTACTTTCAGGGCCCTGGTTGCACTCCAGGAGCTAGTACTAGAAACCTGTGAGCTAGACAGAGAGGGAGAAAACAGGAGGGGAGGGCAGGAAGGGTGAAAGCACATGAAGATTGGTTAATCGAGCACCAGAACCAGGAGCCTGTGTTTGTCTTTTGGCTCCACCACCACGAAGCACCTGAGGCTATGCCCAGCTGGGTCAGGACAGTCATAACAGACAGTAAAGCAGTGGCTGAGTGGAGCCCAGTCATAAGTAAGACAGAGGCACAAGGCAATGGGGTGATTGGTTCAAGATGGCGGAGTAGAAAGTTGTGCGCTCACTCCCTCCTGTGAGAGCACCAGAATCACAACTAACTGGTGAACAATCATCGACAGGAAGACACTGGAACTCACCAAAAAGATACCTCACATCCAAAGACAAGCCGCAATGAGAGGGTAGGAGGGGTGCAATCACAATAAAATCAAATCCCATAACTGCTGGGTGGAAGACTCACAAACTGGAGAACACTTATACCACAGAAGTCCACTCACTGGAGTGAAAGTTCTGAGCCCTACGTCAGGTTTCCCAACCTGTGGGTCTGGCAATGGGAGGAGGAATTCCCAGAGAATCAGACTTTGAAGGCTAGTGGGATTTCACTCCAGGACTTCGACAGGACTGGGGGAAACAGACACTCCACTCTTGGAGGGCACACACAAAGTAGTGTGTGCATCGGGACCCAGGGGAAGGAACAGTGACCCCATAGGAGACTGAACCAGACCTACCTGCTAGTGTTGGAGGGTCTCCTGCAAAGATGGGGGGGGGTGGCTGTGGCTCACCATGAGGACAAGGACACTGTCAGGAGAAATTCTGGGAAGTACTCCTTGAGCCCTCCCAGAGTCTGACATTAGCCCCACCAAAGAGCTGGGTAGCCTCCAGTGCTGGGTCGCCTCAGGTCAAACAACCAACAGGGAGGGAACCCAGCCCCACCCATCAGCAGACAAGTGGATTAAAGTTTTACTGAGCTCTGCCCACCAAAGCAACACCCAGCTCTACCCACCACCAGTCCCTCCCATCAGGAAACTTGCACAAGCCTCTTAGATAGGCTCATCCACCAGAGGGCAGACAGCAGAAGCAAGAAGAACTACAATCCTGCAGCCTGTGGAAAAAAACCCACACTCACAGAAAGATAGACAAGATGAAAAGGCAGAGGGCTATGTACCAGATGAAGGAACAAGATAAAACCCCAGAAAAACAACTAAATGAAGTGGAGAGAGGCAACCTTCCAGAAAAAGAATTCAGAATAATGATAATGAAGATGGTCCAGGACCTCAGAAAAAGAATGGAGGCAAAGATCGAGAAGATGCAAGAAATGTTTAACAAAGACCTAGAAGAATTAAAGAACAAACACCTAGAAGAATTAAAAGAACAAACAAACAGAGATGAACAATACAATAACTGAAATGAAAAATACACTAGAAGGAATCACAAGCAGAATAACTGAGGCAGAAGAACGGATAACTGACCTGGAAGACAGGATGGAGGAATTCACTGCCGTGGAACAGAATAAAGAAAAAAGAATGAAAAGAAATGAAGACAGCCTAAGAGACCTCCGGGACAACATTAAAAACAACAACATTCACATTATAGGGGTCCCAGAAGGAGAAGAGAGAAAGAACGGATCCGAGAAAATATTTGAAGAGATTATAGTTGAAAACTTCCCTAACATGGGAAAGGAAATAGCCACCCAAGTCCAGGAAGCGCAGAGAGTCCCAGCCAGGATAAACACATGGAGAAACACACCGAGACACATAGTAATCAAACTGACAAAAATTAAAGACAAAGAAAAATTATTGAAAGCAATAAGGGAAAATGACAAATAACATACAAGGGAACTCCCATAAGGTTAATAGCTGATTTCTCAGCAGAAATTCTACAAGCCAGAAGGGAGTGGCACGATATATTTAAAGTGATGAAAGGAAAGAACCTACAACCAAGATTACTCTACCTGGCAAGGATCTCATTCAGATTTGATGGAGAAATCTAAAGCTTTACAGACAAGCAAAAGCTAAGAGAATTCAGCACCACCAAACCAGCTCTACAACAAATGCTAAAGGAAATGGTAATCGATAATTACCTTAAACATGAATGGATTAAATGCTCCAACCAAAAGACACAGGCTTGCTGAATGGTTAAAAAAACAAGACCCATTTATATGCTGTATACAGGAGACCCACTTCAGACCTAGGGACACATACAGACTGAAAGTGAGGGAATGGAAAAAGATATTCCATGCAAATGGAAATCTAAAGAAAGCTGGAGTAGCAATACTCATGTCAGATAAAATAGACTTTAAGGAATGTTACAAGAGACAAGGAAGGACACTACATAATGATCAAGGGATCAATCCAAGAAGAAGATAGAACAATTATAAACATGTGCACTCAACACAGGAGCACCTCAATACATAAGGCAACTGCTAACAGCTATAAAAGAGAAAATTGACAGTAACACAATAATAGTGGGGGACTGTAGCACCTCACACCAATGGACAGATCATCCAGACAGAAAATTAATAAGGAAACACAAGCTTTAAAGGACACAATACACCACATAGATATAATTGATATTTATAGGGCATTCCATCCAAAAACAGGAGATTACACTTTCTTCTCAAGTGCACATGGAACATTCTCCAGGATAGATCACATCTTGGGTCACAAACCAAGCTTGGTAAATTTAAGAAAATTGAAATCGTATCAAGCATCTTTTCCGACCACAATGCTATTGGAAAAAAACGTAAAGAACACAAACACATGGAGGCTGAACAGTACGTTACTAAATAACCAAGTGATCACTGAAGAAATCAAAGAGGAAATCGAAAAATACCTACAGACAAATTACAAAGAAAACACAATGATCCAAAACCTATTGGATGCAGCAAAAGCAGTTCTGAGAGGGAAGTTTATAGCTATACAAGCCTACCTCAAGAAGCAAGAAAAATCTCAAATAAACAATCTAACTTTACACCTAAAGGAACCAGAGAAAGAAGAACAAACAAAACCCAAAGTCAGTAGAAGGAAAGAAATCATAAAGATCAGAGCAGAAATAAATGAAATAGAAACAAAGAAAACAATAGCAAAGATCAATAAAACTAAATGCTGCTTCTTTGAGAAAATAAATAAAACTGATAAACCTTTAGCCAGACTCATCAAGAAAAAGAGGGAGAGGACTCAAATCAATAAAATTAGAAATGAAAAAGGAGAAGGTACAACAGACACCACAGAAATACAAAGCATCCTAAGAGACTACTACAAGCAACTCTATGCCAATAAAATGGACAACCTGGAAGAAATGGACAGATTCTTAGAAAGGTATAACCTTCCAAAAGTAAACCAGGAAGAAACAGAAAATACTAACAGACAAATCACAAATAATGAAATTGAAACTGTGATTAAAAATATTCCAACAAACAAAAGCCCAGGACCAGATGAATTCTATCGAACATTTAGAGAAGAGCTAACACCCATCCTTCTCAAACTCTTCCAAAAAATTGCAGAGGAAGGAACACTCCCAAACTCATTCTATGAGGCCACCATCACCTTGATACCAAAACCAGACAAAGATACTACTAAAAAAGAAAATCACAGACCAATATCACTGATGAATATAGATGCAAAAATCCTCAACAAAATACTAGCTAACATAATCCAACAACACATTAAAAGGATCATACGCCATGATCAAGTGGGATTTATCCCAGGGATGCAAGGATCTTCAATATATGCAAATCAATCAATGTGATACACCATATTAACAAATTGAAGAAGGAAAACCATATGATCATCTCAATAGATGCAGAAAAAGCTTCTGACAAAATTCAACACCCATTTATGATAAACTCTCCAGAAAGTGGGCATAGAGGGAACCTACCTTAACATAATAAAGATTATATACGAAAACCCACAGCAAAAATGATTATCAATGGTGAAAAACTGAAAGCATTTCCTGTAAGATCAGGAACAAGACAAGGATGTCCACCGTCGCCACTATTATTCAACATAGCTTTGGAAGTCCTAGCCACGGCAATCAGAGAAGAAAAAGAAATAAAAGGAATACAAATTGGAAAAGAAGAAGTAAAACTCTCACTGTTTGCAGATGACATGATACTATACATAGAGAATCCTAAACATGCTACCAGAAAACTACTAGAGCTAATCAATGAATTTGGTAAAGCTGCAGGATACAAAATTAATGCACAGAAATCTCCTGCATTCCTATACACTAACAACGAAAGATCAGAAAGAGAAATTAAGGAAACAATCCCATTCATCATTGCAACAAAAAGAATAAAATACCTAGGAAAACCTACCTTAGGAGGGAAAAGACCTGTACTCAGAAAACTATAAGATACTGATGAAAGATATCAAAGATGACACAACAGTTGGAGAGATATACCATGTTCTTGGATTGGAAGAATCAATATTGTGAAAATGACTATACTACCCAAAGCAATCACAGATTCAATGTAATCCCTATCAAATTACCAGTGGTATTTTTTAAAGAACTAGAACAAAAAAAATCTTAAAATTTGTATGGAGACACAAAAGACTCCAAATAGCCAAAGCAGTCTTGAGGGAAAAAAACTGAGCTGGAGGAATCAGACTCCCTGACTTCAGACTATACTACAAAGCTACAGTAATCAAGACAATATGTTACTGGCACAAAAACAGAAATATAGATCAATGGAACAGGACAGAAAGCCCAGAGATAAACCCACGCGCCTGTGGTCAACTAATCTATGACAAAGGAGGCAAGGATATACAATGGAGAAAAGACAGTCTCTTCAATAAGTGGTGCTGGGAAAACTGGACAGCTACATGTAAAAGAATGAAATTAGAACACTCCCTAACACCATACACAAAAATAAACTCAAAGTGGATTAGAGACCTAAATGTAAGACCGGACACTCTAAAACTCTTCGAGGAAAACATAGGAAGAACACTCTTTGACATAAATTACAGTAAGATTTTTTTTGATCCACCTCCCAGAATAATGGAAATAAAAACAAAAATAAACAAATGGGACCTAATGAAACTTAAAAGCTTCTGCAAAGAAAAGGAAACTACAAACAAGATGAAAAGACAGGGCTTCCCTGGTGGCACAGTGGTTGAGAGTCCGCCTGCCGATGCAGGGGACACGGGTTCATGCCCTGGTCTGGGAAGATCCCACATGCCGTGGAGCGGCTGGGTACGTGAGCCATGGCTGCTGAGCCTGTGCATCCGGAGCCTGTGCTCCACAATGGGAGAGGCCACAACAGTGAGAGGACCGTGTGCCACAAAAAAAAAAAAAAAAAAAAAAAGATGAAAAGACAACCCTCAGAATGGTAGAAAATATTTGCAAATGAATCAACGGACAAAGGATTAATCTCCAAAATATATAATCAGCTCATGCAGCTCAATATTAAAAACACAAACAACCCAATCCAAAAATTTAGGCAGAAGACCTAAATAAACATTTCCCCAAAGAAGACATACAGATGGCCAAGAGGCACATGAAAAGCTGCTCAACATCACCAATTATTAGAGAAATGCAAATCAAAACTACCCGAGGTATCACCTCACACCAGTTAGAATGGGCATCATCAGAAAATCTACAAACAACAAATGCTGGAGAGGGTGTGGATAAAAGGGAACCCTCTTGCACTGGTGGTGGCAATGTAAACTGATACAGCCACTATGGAGAACAGTATGGAGGTTCCTTAAAAAACTAAAAATAGAATCACCATATTACCCACCAATCCCACTACTGGGCATATACCCAGAGAAAACCATAATTCAAAGACACATGCACCCCAGTGTTCATTGCAGCACTATTTACAATAGCCAGGTCATGGAAGCAACCTAAATGCCCATTGACAGATGAATGGATAAAGAAGATGTGGTACATATATACAACGGAATATTACTCAGCCATAAAAAGGAACGAAATTGGGTCATTTGTAGAGACGTGGATGGATCTAGAGCCTGTCATACAGAGTGAGGTAAGTCAGAAAGAGAAAAACAAATATCGTGTATTAACGCATATATGTGGAACCTAGAAAAATGGTACAGATGAACCAGCTTGCAAGGCAGAAATAGAGACACAGACGTAGAGAACAAACGTATGGACACCAAGGGGGGAAAGCAGCAGGGGGTGGGAGGGTGGGATGAATTGCGAGATTGGGATTGACATGTATACACTAATATGTATAAAATGGATACCTAATAAGAACCTGCTGTTTAAAAAATAAGTAAAATAAAATTCAAAACAAACCACCATCTCATTGAGATTGATTGGGATTGTAATAAAGCTGTAGATCAATGTTGGGGTAACTGACGACTCTACTGTATTAAATCTTCCAATCCATGAACATGGCATATCTCTGTTTATTTAGCTTTTTTTTTTTTTGTCTCTTATGAGGTTTTACAGCTTCTAGGTATGCTGTTCAAATTGATTTTTATATCTAGCTGCTTTCCTAATTTCTATTAATTTTTCTTGGCTGTGTTGGGTCTTTGTTGCTGCGTGTGGGCTTTCTCTAGTTGCAGCGAGCGGGGGCTACTCTTCATTGCAGTGCGTGGGCTTCTCATTGCGGTGGTTTCTCTTGTTGCAGGGCACAGGCTCTAGGCGCACGGGCTTCAGTAGTTGCAGCACATGGGCTCAGTAGTTGCGGTGCTTGGGCTCTAGGGCACACAGGCTTCAGTAGCTGTGGTGCATGGGCTTACGTGCTCCTCAGCATGTGGGATCTTCCTGGACCAGGGATCGATCCCGTGTCCCCTGCACTGGCAGGTGGATCCTTAACCACTGCGCCACCTGGGAAGTCCTAACTTCTATTAATTCTAATACTTTAGCTGAAGTGATTTAAGAGAGTGTGATATTGGCACAGAAAAAGACAAAGCAAGTAACAGAACACAGTGGAGAACTCACAAACATATCTATGAATATATATGGATGCTTGAGACTTGACAAAACCTTCACTGCAGAGAAGTGAGAAAAATCTAGTGTTCTGAATAATGGTGCTGGGACAATTAGGCATCAGTACCGGAAGAAAATAAAAAAAGAACAAATTTGCATCCTTACCTCACACTATGTACTGAAATATGAGTTGCAAAAGATAAATATCTTAGATGATAATATAGGAGGAAATCTCCAGCCTTTAGAGTTAGAAAAAATTTCTTAAACAAGACAGAAAATAATTAATACAAGAAAAAATGATAAATCTGATTATGTTAAAGTTAAGAACTTTCTATTTGTCAGAATACACCAAGAAGAGAGTTGAAGGCAAACCACAGAGGGCTTAAATCCAAAATATGTACTAGATTCCTACAAATAAAAATACAGATAACCTAAAATAGAAAATTGGTTGGAACATATTCTGCACAAAGGAAGAAACCCAAATGGCAAATAAATACATGACAAAGTGACCAATCTCAGTGCAAATTAAAGACATTTTTATATACCACTACCCACCCATTACATTGGCAAAAATGAAAAAGCTTGACGGTTTGAAATGAATACTCTGCTTTGGGAAGAGTTTGGCATTATGTAGGAAAGTTGAAGATACCTATCCTAATGACCCAGTAATTCTATTCTTAGGTACGTCCCCAAAGAAACGCATACTCTGATGCATCAGAATATATGAACAATGTTGGCAACATTGTCTGGAATAACCACAAACTGGAAACATCCAAAATACTCATCAAGGGTACAATGTATATTGTCATATAATGGAATTCTATGCAAAAATGAAATAAATTAACTGGAGCTCACATGATAACAAGGATGACTGTATAAACAAAATGCTGAGCAAAGGAAGCCAGACTATATAATTCTATTTACACAAAGTTTAGGAACAGGCAACGTCATACCATGTTGCTTTTACTTAATGGTAAAACCCTAAACAAAAAAGGGAATCATTACCATAGCAGTCAGGCTAGTGGTTACCTCTGGTGAAGGAGGAGCTTGAGAAGGGAAATGTGTGGAAATTCTCAGGCACTTGCAATGTTTAATCCTGCCAGGATGTGGTTACATTGTTTTTCTCTATATGACAACTTGTAAGACTACATGTTCACACTATGTACTTTCCTGTTTTTGTATTATATTTTACAATAAAAATTACTTTAAGGAGGAAAACAGAATTGGAGTAAAATGGTGTAAAATGGTGAAAAACACGAGACTAAAACTAAAAGCCCAAAGGAAAAAATAATTACATTTGACCTTTGAACAACCCAAGGGTTGGGGTGCCGACTCCAGTGCAGTAGAAAACCCGCATATAATCTTAGAGTCGACTCTTGGCATCCCCGGTTCTGCATCTGTGGGTTCAGCCAACCACAGATCCTGGTTTTCTGAGATGGAACCTACTCCTGGTGAAGATGCTGTGAGGATTGTTGAAATGACAACAAAGAATTCAGAATATGACATCAACTGAGTTGATAAAGCAGCAGCAGGGTTTGAGAGGAATGACTCCAATTTTGACAGACGTTCTACTGTGGGTAAAATCCTATCAAGCAGCAATGCATGCTACAGAGAAATTGTTCATGAAAGGAAGAGTCAAGGGATGTGGCAAACTTCACTGTTGTTTTATTTTAAGAAATTGCCACCGACACCCCAACTTCAGTAACCACCACCCAGATCAGTCAGCAGCCATCAACATCCAGGCAAGACCCTCTACCAGCAAAAAGGTTATGACTCGCTGAAGGCGCAGATAATGGTTAGTCCTAAAACTGAGTATCCTAGTCCCACTTATAGAAATCTGTTCTGCAAAAAATAGCATTGACATGAAAATTATGCCAAGCCCACTGTATGGAAAAGTGAAACAAGAATGACATAGATGTGTATACACAGGCATGGAAGGACATGTATATAGGGCTATATAATTTGATAGGGTTATAACCAAATTTGGGATTATATAAATAGAATTTTATATTCATTAGATTGTTTTGATATTAAAAGTCTGTTAATAAAATAATTACAAATTTAACATACTGTCATACTCAAAGTGTCTAAAACTTATGTGCCTTTTTTTCACTCAACATTATTTCTGCGATCTGTCTCTATTACAACAGATCTAGATCCTCTTATTGGTTATATAGTATACATTTGTATGACAATGACACATTTATCTATTCTCCAAAACATGTATAGCTGGTTTCCAATATTTTGTTCTTCAAAAAAATGCTGTGAATCGTGACAGCTATCACACACAGTGCTTACTATGAGTCAGCCACTGTTCTCTTATTTCACGTATATAACTCTCTCACCCTATAAAGTAGTTACTACTATCGTCCTCATTTTACACAGGAGGAGACAGAGATAATGAGAGGTTAAATAACTTGTCCAAGGTTACAGAGTCAGTAAAGTGGTGCAGTTAGAATCTGAACCAGGTGGTCTGGCTCTGAAGTCTGTGCTCTCAGCCTTCTAGTACATGTCTTCTGATGCCATAAGCCAGAGTGAACCCAGAATGTATCATGAGAAGCAGCAAAGGGATGGGATGTCATGTCAGATTACAAAGCTGTGACTTCCAACATGTTTCCCCCCTCCCCCCACCTTTATGTCTCGCAGAGTCCCCACTCTGAGGGAAGCAAACTGCCATGTTGTGAGCTGTGCTGTAGAGAGGGCCACATGGCAAGGGACTGATGTCTCTGGCCACCAGTAAGGACCTGAAGCCTTCTAACAGCTATGTGAGTAAACTTGGAAGTATATCCTCCCCCAGTGCAGCTTCAAGATAACTACAGCCCTGGCAGGCCCCTGGACTGCAGCCTCGTGAGAGACCTTAGCCAGAAGCACCAGCTAGGCTGCACCTGCATTCTTAAACAAAAGAAACTGTTTTTTTCTACGCAGCCAACTTTGGGTTAATTGTTATGTAGCTATAGACAACTAATATAGAAAAAATACAAGGTAAAGGAAAGTGGAACAACCTTTTAAACAACTGAAAGAAAACACCCAGTGAAAATTTCTTTCAAAAATGGTGGCAAAGTAGACTTTTTCAGATATATAAAAGTTGAAAGAATTCATCATCAGTAGATTTTCAGTACAAGAAATATTGAAGGGCATCCATCAAAACAGAAGGAAATTATACAAAATAGAATTCTGGATCTACACAAAAGAAAAAAGGCACCATAAATGGTAACTGTAATGGAAAATACAAAAGGCCATTTTTTTCTTATTATACAATTCTCTTTAAAAGATAATTCACTGCTTAAAGTAAAAACAACAATGTATTGTGGGCTTATAGCAAATGTAGAATTAAAGTGTACTAGCATAAAGTCTAGAAGGATGAAATGGAAGTACACTACTGAAGGTTCTTATGCTATTATACTTGAAGGAGTATAGTATCACTTGAAATTAAAGTGTGATAAATGAAAGAAGTATACTATAAACCCTAAAGCAACCACTAACATAACACAAATGAATTATAACAAATAAGTCAACAAAGGAGATAAAATGGAATCATAAAAAATACCCAATTGTTCCAAAAGAAGGCAGAAAAAAAAAAGGAATGAAGAATAGAGAGGACAAATAGAAAACAAATAGAAAGAAGGTAAATTTTAAAACTAATTAGATCAATAATCATACTAAATGTAAATGGCTTAAAGACAGAATTAAAAGGCAGAGATTGTCAGGTTGGATAAAAAGGAAGACCCAATATGTGCTCCCTACAAGAAATCCACTTTAAATATAAAGACACAAGTAAGTTAAAAATAAGAAGATGAAAGAAAAAGTACAAAGATGTAAAAAGACATATTAATATTAATTAAGAGAAAGGTGAAGTGTCTATAACAATAACAAAGTAGATTTTAGATTAGAGAAAATTAGCAGAGATAAAGAGGATCATTTCATGACAAAGGGTGAATCAATTCATCAAAAAGACATATTGAGTATAAAAATGTATGCACCTAATAATAGTTTCAAAATGGATAAAGCAAAAACTTCAAGCAGAAATAGACAAGTCCATAATTATAGTCAGATTTCAACATCTCTCTCTCAATAACTGATAGGAAAAGTAGATAGAAAAATCAGTAATGCTCTAGAAGACTTAAAGAACTCTCAACTAACTTCATCTAATCAACATTTATAGAACACTCCAGCTAACATCGGTGGAATTCTTGAAACTTCTTTTCAAGTGCACACAAAATATTTACCAATATAGACATTATCCTAGGCCATAAAACAAATCTCAATAAATTCAAAAGGATTCCTGCCATACAAAACGTGTTCTCTAACTATGATGGAATTAAATTAGAAATCACTAACAGAAAAATTCTTGGAAAATCCTCAAATCTTAAAAAGTAAATAACACACTTTTAAATAACCCATGAGTCAAAGATGAAGTGAAAATGAAAATCAGAAAATATTCTAAACTGGATGAGAAGAGAAACATAGCATATAAAAATCTGTACAATGCAGCTAAGGTAGTAATGGGAAGGAAATTTTTAGCACTAAAGGCCTATAGTAGAAAATAAGAAAGGTTTTAAACTAATAACCTCAGTTTTTACCTTGAGAAAATAGAAAAAGAGCAAATGAAAACTAAAGTAAGTTGAAGAAAGGAAATAATAAAGATCAGAATGGATATCAATGAAATAGAAAAAAAAAAGAGAAAATTAAGTAAACCAAAAGATAGTTCAAATGTATCTCTATGTGCTAGCATGAAACTGGAAATTAAAATTAAAAAACAATACCATTTACAACAGCATCAAAAAAAAAGAGATATACTTTGGATAAATCTGACAATAGATATGAAAAACATGTACACTGAAAACTATAAAACACTGATGAGAGAAATTAAAGAAAACCTAAATAAATGGATGGAAAACTCAATATTAAGCTATTAATTCTCCCAAGTTGATCTATAGATTTAATGCAATCCCAGTCAAAATCCCAGCAGGTTTTGTTTTGTAGAAATTGATGAGCTGCTTCTAAAATTCATATGGTAGGTAATGCAAAGGACCTAAACAGTTAAAACAACTTTGAAATAGAAAAAGAGATGGAGGGTTTACATTACGTGGCTTCAACACTTCTTTAAAGCTGCAATAATCAAGATGGGATATTACTGGTGTCAAGATACAGATCGGTGTAACAGCCGACATCCAGAAATAAGACTCATAAAGACAACTGATTTTCTTGTTGTTGTTGTTGTTGTTGTTGTTTGCGGTATGCGGGCCTCTCACTGTTGTGGCCTCTCCCGTTACAGAGCACAGGCTCCGGACGCGCAGGCTCAGCAGCCATGGCTCACGGGCCCAGCCGCTCTGCGGCATGTGGGATCTTCCCGGACCGGGGCACGAACCCACATCCCCCGCGTCGGCAGGCGGACTCTCAACCACTGCGCCACCAGGGAAGCCCAAGACAACTGATTTTCAACGAAGTTGTAAAATGCATTTCAGTGGAGAAAAGATAATTTCAACAAATGGTGCTGGATCATTCTATATACCTACCCCAATAAACAAAAAACCCCTATAGTCCATACCTTGCACTTGCACCATATACAAAAATTAAGCCAAAATTGGTAATAAGCATAAATGTATTGAACAGTATCTAAACCTACCATGGGACCCAGCCATTCCACTCCAGGTGTTCACCCAAGCACATGCCCATACAAAGCTTCATTTGTGACAGCCCCAAACTGGAAGCACTCAAATGCTAATGAGCAGGCGAATGAATAAACACACCGTGGCATATCCATACAGTGAAATACCACTCAGCAATAAGAAGGAATGAACTATGGATACACATAATATGGATAAACCTTAACTAATGCTGAGTAAAAGTAGCCAGACAAAAATGAGTACATACTGCAGGATTCCATTTACACAAAATTGTACATTAACTACACAAAGTAGTCTACAGTGTCAGAAAGCAGATGTGGTTGTCCAGGGATACGGGTGGGCATAGGGGAACTGGGAGGGCCTGGAGCAATTACCAGGGGGCCTGAGAGAACTTTCTGGGGTGATGGATATGCACATTATTTTGATCATTGTGATGGGTTCATCATGAGTATATACATCTCAAAAATTATTAAACTGCACGCTTAAAAATATGCAGTTTCGGGCTTCCCTGGTGGCGCAGTGGTTGAGAGTCCGCCTGCCGATGCAGGGAACACGGGTTCGTGCCCCGGTCTGGGAAGATCCCACATGCCACGGAGCGGCTGGGCCCGTGAGCCATGGCCGTTGAGCCTGCGCGTCCGGAGCCTGTGCTCCGCAACGGGAGAGGCCACAACAGTGAGAGGCCCACATACCGCAAAAAAAAAAAAAAAAAAAAAGCAGTTTCGGCCTTCCCTGGTGGTGCAGTGGTTAAGAATCCGCCTGCCAATGCATGGGACACATGTTCGAGCCCTGGTCTGGGAAGATCCCACATGCCGCGGAGCAACTAAACCCATGCGCCACAACTACTGAGCCCACGTGCCACAACTACTGAAGCCCGTGTGCTTAGAGCCTGTGCTCCGCACCAAGAGAAGCCACCGCAATGAGAAGCCCACATACCACAATGAAGAGTAGCCCCTGCTCGCCACAACTAGAGAAAGTCCACGTGCAGCAACAAAGACCCAATGCAGCCAAAAATAAATAAAATAAAAATTAAAAGGATATGCAGTTTAAAAATTAACAATAATTCATTAATAAAGACAGGTCGAAGATATGAGAAATAACAGCATGTTTGTATGTTAATAGGAATGATTCAGTAGAGCAGAAAAACCTGAAAATGCCAGACCGGGAAGTGGGGGAAATCTCTGGAAATAAGTCCTTTAGGAGAAGCCATCATACAAATGGGGGACTTTGGCTAGGAACACGGAGAGCTCATCTCACTACACAGAGACACTCATATTTTGAACAATTCCCTTAAAATACAGTCTCAGAAATTAACTGCCAAAGTAGGGAGTAGAAACAGTTTAGAGCTCATGTTACAATACAATTAGATACCTGTTAAAAGAAGTGCATGTTTTTGTGGCTTCAAACTTTTCAGCTTTTGTTCACAGTGTAGTTACGTACCTGGTGGTTCTGCACCCCTGTGGGTGTGCTTGGCACAGGGATTAGAAGACGGGGAAATATCCTGATTCCAGGAGTATGATCTTCACGGCAGAAGTGTTACTTCTCTCTGAATCCAGACAATGCAGCTGTGGTAAGTGGGTCATTCCTCCACTGGGAGGTGGAGGGTCAGCCCCTTGGATCTGGTCTTATGTGTGACAACCCTCACAAATAAAAGAGAACTGATGCTGTGCAGTTTCCAAGGCTGGGTGCTGACGAGGTTTGGAGCTTTCCGCAGGGTTTCTCAGTACTCCTGCTTGGGGGAGGCCAGCTGCATCTAGGAAGTCCCTCTCCCCCGTGACTCCACTGTGTGTGTCCGGCTGGCCACGTCGGGAGCTTGTGTGGGGAGCGGCCTGATCACTCTTGGGTGATCACCCAAGAGTCCACTGTCCACCCCAGCCTGGGTACCACATGTGAGAACAGTCTTCGGTCGACTCTAGCCTCAGCCATCACCTAGCTGGGAGCGAATGAGGGGCCCGACAGAGAGCAGCTGGGGCTGTGCCCAGCCCCGGGAGAGCACATCGTCGTTCAACCCACGACGCTGTGCAGTAGTCTATGGCGCTCGAGGCCGACCAGGGGCTTCCGGCTGGGACACACTCTAGGTGGGAACTTTCCTGTGTTGTGCCCCATTTGATCACACAGCTATTTCAAGGCAGCTGCTTTAATTTTTGTGATCTACCTACCTTCTCATCCCCTTCTCCTTTGCTTCAACATTCAATACCCAGGGCAGACACTCAATAAAAGCTAAGCTGAATATGGTTACCTCCATGCTAATGAGTGAAGAACACTTACATTTCTCTTTCTGACATTAAAATGTCATATTAAATGCAAATTAAAGTGGGCACTATTTTGGTTACGTGTATACTAGGTTTGTTTTTAAATATTGGTGCTAACTTCACTCTGGAATTATTTTAATGTAAGTATAATCGATTTTTCCACTGCTGCTGCCACTTTACGTGACACTGAAGATGCCATATTTCAATCATGTCTAGGGTGGAGGTGGGGGAAAAGGGTGAATTTCAAGGGTCGACAGGCAGGAAAAGGGGCATCTATGGCTTAAACAGGATGCTTCAACAATAATGCCTTATATTGTGAAAGAATGTAAGTACCTACCATTGGTTCTTGCTGGACTGTCTGTGGTAAGGGGGGGAGAAGCCATGTTTACCTTTTATCCCTCAGAACTTTGGACAGTCAGCTTACACACATTGTGAACCAGCCTAAATCAAAACAAAACTTATCCTAGGTACTGGGAAAAAACTCAAAGACTATTCCTGATTTACAGCCAGTCAGTGGCATAATATCTAAATTGACAGGACAGTATGGCAAGCGGATGGATACTATTAGACAATTA
Source organism: Hyperoodon ampullatus (assembly GCF_949752795.1). Taxonomy (NCBI): domain Eukaryota; kingdom Metazoa; phylum Chordata; class Mammalia; order Artiodactyla; family Ziphiidae; genus Hyperoodon; species Hyperoodon ampullatus. Next base: position 3,562,786 of record NC_136933.1, read on the forward strand.
TTAAACATGCGTTTGTACGGCCTAAGAGCAGAAAAAATCTAAGCTGAGTTTTTATACAAGTCTTTATTTACAACTTGTATGACAACTGTACACTTTCTGCAGCCTTGAAAACATTTTTGTACTTGAATGGGAAAATATAGTTTGACCAAATCTTAACTTTATTCTTCATATACATATACTATATGCATACATATAAACATATACATATAATTAATACCATAACGTTGGCAGTCATAAAATGAATAAGCGATATCAAAAGGAAATACAATATAAGTTTTCAAAAAATTAAAAATCTGTCTTCTGGTGATTTCTTGGACTTTACGTTTTTGCAATTTTGGTGAAAATTTCTCACAAGTCATTTACCTCAGAAAAAATAGTGAGAAAACCCACAAGTCTAACACAGAGTAAATGATTGGTAAACTCGGTAAACAGATGGAAAACTGCTTGGATGCCATTTATGTACAATGTAGTTAAAACTGTATTGATTCCATTTGTTAGGTGAGAGAGAAATTTAGAGTTCCACGTGGATTTCCTTTTTGGATTATGACTAAGAATGAAATCATGAAATTACGAATTCAATAGTCAACCAGAAATAAGAACATACCTAGCAATATCCTTTTTGAAAAGGCTAAACTGCAAGGTGGATAACTACAATGTCAAATATCAAACTAACAATTCACAGAACAATCAGTAATACTTAAGACATGAGTATAAGGCTTTAGAGCTGGGACTGTAACCAGTACAACTCCAACTCCAATGTACTAAGGTGTTTTCCAGCTCATCTGAAAAGTTTAAAAAATACTATAGGAAAAAAAAGCCTCTTTCTATCCCCAAATCTTTGATAGAATTTGTTAATCAAAATAAGGCAAATTATTAAATTAGATATGTTTGAATTTTACCATTCATTACACAACCAGAAATTGGGTGTTATAAATGGTGGGGCAATTGTCAAAATATGAAAACTGCAAAACAAGAGTAAACCTGGAAATTATTCTTCTGAGTACAAATCTTTATGAATTACACATAATCTGTAAACAGCTAGTGACAGCAATGGCATTTCAGTGCATCTGAATTTTAAATAACTAAGGCTATTAAAAAACCAAAAGCTTACTATTAAAAAAATTAAAAGCCCCCAAATGATTGATTGGCATTTGTGTACAGTCATTTCCTGTATTTATACTAGCATGTTCTTTCTCATTTCAAGCACATTGAAGATCTCCCTTAACTAGTAATATGAGTCTCTGTAGAACACACATTAAATTAGACCACCATGAAAATAATAAAACAAACTCAAATCACACCATTTACTCATCTGTACTTGAATAACAATAAGAATTTCATTATAGTTGCTTGGAATTTGACACTACTGCATCAAGTCTGCTGCTTGATTAAAAAATTTAAAAACGAAGAGGAAAGCATCTGACTTCCTAACGGGATAGTTTTCACTAAGTACCAAGCTGACTCCAAACAGTTATGATTAGCCTCTTATATTCATTAAAAAATTCAAAGATGCATCTGTGTAGATCCTTTTAGTTATGTTAAGCACTTTAGTAATAGGCCAAGTCAATTAATAAACCTTAAAAAAATGTTTCATTAAGTTGCTGGAATAAAATCTTTGCTTCATACATGAAACTTAATTTGATTCATAATCTAAGTAATTAAGAGCAAGAAACTATGAAGAAAATCAAAGAAACTATTTGGATCTTGATATACCTTTTAGGTAGAAGATGATCAAATGTGGATTTAGGGGGAGAAACAAAAAAAAACTGTTGGCAACTCTCCTTAGATCTATACAGATTTAAAAGTAACAGAATAGGGCTTCCCTGGTGGCACAGTGGTTGAGAGTCTGCCTGCCGATGCAAGGGACACGGGTTCGTGCCCCGGTCTGGGAAGATTCCCACATGCCGCGGAGCGACTGGGCCCGTGAGCCATGGCCGCTGAGCCTGTGTGTCCAGAGCCTGTGCTCCGCAACAGGAGAGGCCACAACAGTGACAGGCCCGCGTACCGAAAAAAAAAAAAAAAAATTAACAGAATAGAAAGATTTAAAGGTTACAAAACAGAGGAATATGATGTTTATCAACTTTTACTTGTAAGTTAAGCATTCATCAGTTTCTGCTGGATAAATGTTAGAAACTGTATCATCAATTTTAAAAGACTACTTAAAAAAGGAAAAAAACCTGAAGATACTGTTATGATTTATGAAGTTATTTAATAATATCACTTAAAAAGTAAAGTGCTAAGAATCTGTTTAAAAAATACATTGAAAACTAGTTTCAAAGAATGGGGTTTTGATTTTTCCAGGGTCTTTAAGAAGGGCTGGTATTAATTTTTATAAGAAAAATAGCTTTCTTTAATGATGCCAGTAAAATCCAAGAGTATCATAAGTCAACTGAATATCTTTATTTTGTCCTTATTCTCTCTTTGGGCACCACAGCACTGTCAAAAGCATTTTCTGCAAAGATGGAAATGTTCTATATCTGTGCTGTCCAAAATGGTAACACACTTTCCACGGGTGACTTCTGAGCACTTGAAATGTGGCTGGGGGATTGGGGAACTGAATTCTTCACTTTACTTAATTTAAATTAGCACATGTGGCTGTGAACTGGCTAGTGAATTGGACAACGCAGGTCTAGAATCTACTCTTAACTAGATTAACAAGAAGCCAACGGATGCTAAAGACATTTAGAAGGTGACTTACCCACTTACCATTTCGTCCTTGTGTGTGTGTGACTGTGTGTGTGTGTGTGTGTGTGTGTGTGTGTACAGGTGTGTTTCATTGTTATTTTTTTACTCGGGGAGGATAAGAGTGGCTCTTCCCTCAAAGGTCAGAGTCTAGCCTTCTCTATTTGTGCTTCTCTCTTCTAGGTGACCTGCCCACGCCAAGCATACCGGCAGAGTGGGGGGTAGCGCAGAAGAAAGCACTGCAGAAACACTTCACACCATAAAAGCATTTTTCTCATCCAGAAATGCAAAATAAAAAACTTTAAGAGAAAGTTTTTATGAGCAAATCTCCCTATTCTTTGGCAGCAATCATCTGTGTCAGTGTTTACGTAACAACAAATATCTCACTCTCTTTTGACAAGGGTTGGAATACAGATATACTCAAGTACAAGCGGAAGAGTCCTGACTCCTCAAAGCATCTCTCAAAAGAATCAGCTGAAAACTCTGCTATGTTTGAACTTAAGAAAACGGCCAAGTTCGTAAAGCATATGTTATAGTAGAACTCAGACTATTTTTGTAGTATCCTGCCCTTGTTATTGTCTGCCTTTTCCCATCGCCTCACCCCCACCATTTTCCAGATTCTTGGACTTCACAGCTCCTGGAACCTGGCTTTGTTTCTCCTGTGTTTGAGTACATGCAATGTTGAAGAAACTATGAAAGTGAAGGACAGTTTGCAGGTTTGTATTTTAGGAGACAGGTAAATGGAAGGTAAGAGCATCTTCTGATTATAACCAGTAGACTGTTTACTTTGTATTAATGCAACTTTTGTTTTCAACAAAAAGTTTTAAGCATGTCTACATTTGAGAGAACTTGGCTTCACGAGTACTAACTTATGAGTCTTATTAATGTGAAATATAAAATGTTAATTCATGCCTAGTAGCCCCAACCCAGCTTCAAAGAGAGTCCTAGACTTAGAACTTCAGACCTGACTTTAAACATTTCAGGAACAGTACATAGCCTATTTATTTGGGCAATCTTTTACATTTTTCTTAGTGAGTGTTCCAAAATAAGGAAAAGACCCCCAGTGGAAAAGATGTAAATAGAAAATGTCACAGAAAGGTAGAAGGAAAATAATTATCTAATATTAGTAAAGTGCTGTGAATCTTGCAGTAAAGTATAAATAATACATAAGTGAGTAGAAGTAGTAAATAATATTAAGACATTCATCTCTAATAGTGACATCTATAAAATAAACACACTAGAGAATGTATATACAGTAACCACTGTCCACAGGTTGACAAACACACCGAGAATAAACATGAGTCCCTTTTATAACTTTTACAATATCAATGCTCATCAAATTATTTTCCTTTGTCAATTTAGAGATCTCTAAGGCAACGGTACCTGCGCAGAAGTCTCCCACACACAGTAAAGCCTCAGCATGCTTTGGTAATTTTCTTTTTCTCACTTTGAAATTGCTCTTCTCGTGATATTTAATTATTCTTTTAAGCTCTGAGTCAATATAATTTAGGATATTTGATAGCCCCATTGTCCTTAAATTTTGAGGCTACGGACACCTTCTCTGATGATTTCATCTGCAGACCCTAAACATCTAATTCAGAGCCTGGCAGTAATGTATTAGGTATATAAAGGCTCTCCTTGAATATATACACACACACATATATATAAAGTCTACTCTTCATTTTTGTTTTTTTTTTAAAGAAGATGTTGGGGGTAGGAGTTTATTAATTAATTTATTTATTTTGGCTGTGTTGGGTCTTCGTTTCTGTGAGAGGGCTTTCTCTAGTTGTGGCAAGTGGGGGCCACTCGTCATCGTGGTGCGCGGGCCTCTCACTATCGCAGCCTTTCTTGTTGCGGAGCACAGGCTCCAGATGCGCAGGCTCAGTAGTTGTGGCTCACGGGCCCAGTTGCTCCGCGGCATGTGGGATCCTTCCAGACCAGGGCTCGAACCCGTGTCCCCTGCATTAGCAGGCAGATTCTCAACCACTGCGCCACCAGGGAAGCCCTTGTCTTCATTTTAAACAAAATTTTCTGTGGGGCTACTACGTATAATTAAGGGAGACATGGTTTGCAAACCAGACACAGCAGCGGATCTAGACAACTGCTACGAAGCTGGTAGTGAGTTTCAGCCACCACAGATTTCTTCCCATCTCATCAGATCATTCTATCCTCGTGGCTTTAAATCACTATCTTAGATTTAGTAATAGGTTAACAGTTTCAAAATGAAAATAGATGCTTTCCCCTCCACTCATAAACATGTACAGTTAATACTGTGTGCCCAGTTAATGTCCACTGAAGGGAAGGACAATTAGAATATAAATTATTTTTTGTCTACTGTTTTTTATTGAATGATCATGTAATAAAATCAGGAGATTTTATGTAAACTATTACTTTAGGAACATTTGTTAAGACAAGTATAGGTTTAATAGTGTTAGCACTTCTATCTGCCTGGATATTTGTTCAAAATTAGGCCTCTTCTTTTTCCGATAATCGATTCTACTCACTAGGAATGGATCTGCCTTGACAGCCTTCGGTTACTTTCCGATTTCTATGTTCACTTATATACAGCATACAAACCTATCTCACAGAATATTATTGGAAAATGTTAGAAAGCAGAAAAATACTGACGAGAGACATAATTGCTGAAATAGAATTGTTAGGAAACATCCATAGACCACAACTGCTAAAACTCATATACTTGCCATAATTAGCTTCGGGTCTCTTATTTCTCAAATAAACTAATGTCCCTTTCTCTGTCATTTTCAGTGCAGTGTGAAGAATTCAAGCATACTTCAAGATAACATTAAATATAAGTTTTAAAGTTTTTATATTTATAAATACATGGGAATTGGATTGATAAAAGGCTGTTTAAAAACAAAATTATCAGTACGTATTTTCCAAGAACATAATCAGTGATTTTAAAGAGGTGGATGTCATCATATTTGTGCTGTCCTTCGTTTTATAAAAAGGGAGATAAATAGTGATGCTTCCGTGATTTAGGGGGGGGGGAGGGGCAGAAATTAGCTGTGTCGGTAGCAAATTATTTTATGGTTTTTAGGCTTCTGAGAAAGAAACAGTATTTATTGCACAACTTTAGAACAATAGAATTATCTTGCTTAAATTGGACACTAAAATACTTTCAAATTTTTCCATAAAATAAACATATACCAATTATTATTTAAATATGCTTTATACAAAGTAAAAAACTGGATGACAGACACATTGAGAATGGCCTCCCTCATATAAAAACTTCACGATACAAAATATTTGAATCATTATAGTTACAAAGAATTAACTCTGAAATTGCTTTCTAAATGTAGTGAAACTGGGTTGCACATCTACTGAAATAAGCTGCCATTTTGACAGTTGGGACTATAGGAAAAGAGATAATCATTATTGAACGGAAAAACCCGTTTAACATATAAAAAGGGAAAAATTTTAAAACACGCTAAAGTAATTTTCAAAGATTCTGAGATCCCATCTTATTTTGTTCTGTACAGTCCTTCCTACCCTGTAAGGGTAGGACTCCTACTCACTGTTAAGGAGTACAATCCTGCATCAGTTCGACAGCCATTTCTAGGCAAAGAGTCACTTTGTAATATAAGGGTAAGAAGTCAAAACATGCTCCCATAGTTTAATGAACAGACAACAAGAAGCATGCTGTTATTTTGCCCCTAGCAAAAAGCAAGATGCCAAGCACCTTCCTCTCCCTTTAGGATCACAGGTTCTTATCCCAGTAGCTGTAAACTAACTAGGTTTACACTATCTGTGGGTTGTGGGTGCTTTTTCAGATAAACCTCATGTGTTCCAACTGGGGAAAAGTGTAACACTCCTGGAGGCTGAGATCTGGACCACTGGAGATTAAATGCAGGGAGTTAGGATAAATTCAAAAATTTAGAATTTTATTTCAAGAAAATTCTTATATCAGAATAAAGATTTTCAAGTTTTCAACACAGTGTTATCTTTAAAAGATGAATGCTCGTTGGAGAGCAAGAGACACTACAAGATATTTCATATCATTAGATATGAATAAATAAAACTGCAGTTGAAAAGGAAGTGTGAGTAAAATAGCTCAAAAATAAAATGTACCTTTTCTTCAACCTAAATCCCCCTTCCCCTCACAATCACTTACTGCTGGTTCGTTTGCACAGCACCGGTTTTCACGCCTTGCTGAAGACTGCTGATATATATGGGCTGATGTTTCTGACTGGAAACATGTAGCTCAAGTTTGTACAACTGAGCTTTTATCATACAGACAAAGCAGTAAGACTGTAACAAAATAACAGCGGACAGTATTATCCTTATTATAATGAATCATCTCGTTAGCCAATTTTACCAGGCTGGGCCATCAAACAGAAATAACTCAATGCTGATCAATTTTAGAAAATGGAGCCTTTGTTTTGGGACTTCTTTTTCTTGGTTATTATTAAATAATCAGACAAATACTAAAAGAGGTATGATCGGGTTTTTGCAAGTTTTTTTAAGATACGTACAGCTGCATTATTTACTCTCTTTTTAAGATGAGGTAAACTGTAATATTTGCTGGATTTGTTTTCCCCATTACAAACTTCTTAAATACACACTGCAGAATATAAATTTCATGCTTTTGTAGTCTTTAGTTATTAAACTCTGTATTTTCTCACCCTGGTTAGAGGGAAAACAGAACATAAGCTTTTTGTTCACAAGAACTCAGACAGGGGGTGATGGTTCAACCCCAGCCTTAGCACAGTAACTCTGTGCTGACTCCACAGCGTGCCCAGCGTCATAGCCAGAGAAAGAGAAATGTAAAAATCCTGTCCAAAACTGAGCAAAGGAAACGGGGTCCTCACTGGGACAGCTAAGTTCTATTCCTGATTTTTAAAAAACCATCACAGAATGTTTAGAAATAAAGTTTCTGCTATGGAACGAAAGCAATATACTAAAATTTAAAGATACTGTAAAGGTGAGTGAAACTGACGAACGTAAGCACCAAAATAATGGCATGCTGAAGAAAAATAAGACGGAAAACTTCCTTCTAAAAACTTGGCACTTTCCTCTCCCATTTAGAGAAACATATCTGAGCAGGGGGGTGGGTAGGAGACCAGGACCGGGACAGTAAATAGAGAACTAAAGTCAAAACCTCTCCTCTCATGGGATATAATCCATTTAAGAAACAGCTCATGGACTCTGATTTTCATCTATCTTATTTTGCAGGTATATTTCCCAATCATTTTAATTTTACCAAGGTGAATGTTCATGCTCTGTTTTAGAACTGTTGGATCCTTACTCTGATTTATGAAATAAAGGGACGGGGAGGGGTGGAGGTGGGCGGGGGTTACCCACCTTAAATCATTTTTAATCTTTCATTGTCAAAACTTTCTACGTTGATTAGGTCTGCTTGCCCTCCTGAAACCCCACGATGCATTCCACTCGCTGGTTCTCTCCATTACTACTAAGTCTTCCTGCTTTTCTTCTTACCAGGCAGAAGCACTCACACTGAGCTCAGACTTCTGTACTTAATGTAAAAAATTAGCACAATGCATGGAGTCCTTTCTGTGTATATCCTAATACCTTTCTTCAAGTACGGTTTCTGAGGACACATGAAAACACCTAAAATAGAATTTAGGTCAATTTCTTATAAAAAAAGGAAATAAGGATTTAAAATCAAACACTGGAATATAGTTTCTGAAAATTCTTGATTATGTTTAGCTTGATTTAAAGTTACTCATTTGTATTTAATACACAAAACTAAATGAAACCTGAACTTCTAAATAGCAAGTATAGGAAATAAAATCTTCTTAATAGGTGACCTATCCAAAACCGAAAACAAACAAATAATCGACCTAGTTTCAGTAAATTTTTGCTTTACTGGGCTATGGGCTATGGTGCAAGAAAAAGGCTGGAGGGGAACTTAAATATAATTTGGGGTCAATATGGAAAGTTAGGCAGAGACATTTCGTGTTCAAATGAATGACATTTTGCATTTATATAGCACCTTATATAGTCAAAGTGCTTTACAATCATTATTACTTGACAGCCATTCATCAATGTAAATAAACATAGTTTATAATCTGTCAACAAATGTAAGCACTTTGGGGCAACCAAATACCCAAGAGAATCTACTCAGTAGCAAACTCTTATTTAGACTAGTACATAGAATTAAGAAAAAATATGACAGCCACCTGTCATAACATCAGACACAAGAAGTCACTTATTGATCCTAACGACTGATACTAAGATGTTAAGTATTAGGAATTATTGAGAAATAGAAGGTTTTATGTTAAGGAATAAGTAAGACAAATGAGGTGCAAGTCAACAAGGAAATTACCCCAAAGGTAAGGCCACCTATGACTCGTAAGTATATAAAAAATACATCTTTTATATACTTTTATATGTGGAGGGCAGTTGCAACGAAATGTCAGCCCATTGCTAGAATCTGATCCTCAGTTACTGTGATATTCCAAAAAAAGAAAAAAAATGAACACACTGCCTGATTTTTTTTCTTCTGTAACTTCTCCCCAAATAACCTAACCAGTGCATTCACTTCTGCCCACAAATAAGATAGTAGGAAATAATGAAATTCTATTTATGTTTTAAAAATAGTTTCCAAATCTTTGGACAAATTTAATTTCCTATAAAACAATGTGAAAACTCAGTTTTTCCCTCTAAATAGTTCTATCAGGTGCCTTAGGTAAGATGTGAGTAGCACCTCTGCCAATGTATTTATGTCTTTGCAAAAAGTGCACTTGCCAACCATTTTACATAGTAAGTATGCAAGTTATCTGAAGTGCATTTGGAAAACAATTGAAAACACAGATTAATACATCATAAAAAGATTAATTCCCTTTAAACAAAGACATTCTTAGAAAGCATGGTAACACAGAGGCACAATAAAGAATATAAATTGTATATCAATTATTGGCAGAAAATCTAAATCATTACAAAGCCTACACCATTGGGGAAAGGACATTTTCATACAAAGAAAAGTACTACACTAATATACAACACTTTTAATTGGGCATTTAAAAATTTTTTGGCACATTAAAAGGAACCAAAAGGACTACAAAATAAAGGACCAAGAGACTAAAACATTACAGATACAGAAGAGAGAAAGTCCTCAAATGAGAAACAACTAGATAGTAACATGAAATACAGACAAAATATAAGCTGGCTGAATTTCCTGAAATGTTATATGTAACAGAAGTATGCTTTGAATGCAGGGTGTTTTTTATTCTAATCGCAGGACTTGTCTACCTTGCTGTGGCTGGCTGGACGTGGCCCGGGTAAGACCTTCTCGTGCTGGTGGCCTGTCTCTGCCTCGCCAGGAATGACTGCCCCGAACCTGTACTAGCAAGTCTGTCTTCTGCCGCCTTTTTATGCAGAGTCATTCCCTATATAACACGGAAAAAAAGTCATCAGTGAAAAAATAACGGAACACACTCTCACAAAAGAAAATTTCATCACGCAGAATTTGTTACCTGACGGCATACGGCACGATTGGGAATGTTAACTCTGCTCATGATAGATTAAAATCTTAGAGACATTTAAGTTCCAACAATTAGGTACAGATCTTCTTTTGGAAAAATTAAGGCTTAATTTTCTGAATTTACAATAACCCAAACAGTAGATTATAATAGAGAATGATCTTTGGAATACATTATCCATACTCAATCATACATACTTCCCTTTCGAATCAAATGCATAAAGTGATTTTCCAAGAAAAAAAGGGCAATTGATTGGTAGCAGTTGATTCACGTGGGGATACGGAAATCAGAGGGTTTAGTTAGAATAGAAAACCACAAAAGCACTTGTTCGTTCTTAGGGTGGAAAGTCACACCAGGTATAATACATACCACCACGCTGCTTTTCTTCACAGGCAGACTTGTTAAGGGAAGTTCCTGACGGCTGGCCCCCACAGCGGGCCCAAGGAGCGCAGGACTGGAGAAGGAGGCCTACCCGCTTAGAAGGGGGACGAGCCCACCTGCCGGGCCAAGGGCACCTGAACAGGGGGGAGAACCTGCGGGGCTCTCTAAACGCGCAGGAGTAAACAGTGAGGACCCTGAGTAGAGCCGGAAAAAGGGGTTTCGGTTCTCAGTTAATAAGCTAGCGAAGAACCCTCGGCAGAGAAGCAGGAAGAACTGGGAGCGGCAGCTTTGTCTCACCGGTGACTGGACGCGACATGACGGGAGCAAGCGGACGCCGGCCACAGGCAAGGAGGAGAAACAGAGCCGGGAGAGACGCGGGGCAGGCGCCAGAGGCGCTGGGCAAACCCGCACAGAAGGCAGAAGGCAAGCCAAACCTCCCAACTCCCGTCACCTCCAGGGAAACTGGGGTCATGGCTCTGCGTTTCAAACAGACCCCAATGCACAACATTCTCCACTTTCCCCATGAGAAAACCCAGGATGTGCTTTTTACTCAGTTTGGAATTAAAGCATTTAAGGATGTGAATAAAATGGACAAATATCTATTGGTAGTATCTGTTAATTTGGCTACATAACTTAACAATTATACTTTATTTAAAATATACCTTTTTAACTTTCCCATTCTAAACAACTTATTCAAAGTCTAGGCTCCCCTTCAAGATCTCAGTATCCATCATGAGGCCATCCCCTGAGATACTTAATACCTTTTCCCAGCACTCACCATCCTCACTTCCAGTTCGGTTGTCTGGGATGCAGAACTTTCTGAATGTATGTATGAAGCTGTTACCGGCTACCCTATCTGAACATAACTTGTGTGATCCTACTGGGAGTTATTCCTTCACTCTCTGCAGAGCTGAAAACCAGGATTCTTCTTTAATACCATGTCACAGAACAAATCAGTTTTGTTCCATAAGAAACACAATATGTGAAGTCATAAAAATCCATCAGGTACATGAAATCACTAATACGGACTGAGGGGCAGAGGTCCCAGATTGCTAACATTGACCTTGAAGGAGGACGAAAAGGAAACAATGTGGGTGAGTCAGGATGAGCTCCCAGAGAGCTTCCTTAAATATGGGCTTTTCTTAGTTTTTACTTTTTGTGTGTGTGTGTGGTACACGGGCCTCTCACTGCTGTGGCCTCTCCCGTTGCGGAGCACAGGCTCCGGACGCGCAGACTCAGCGGCCATGGCTCACGGGCCCAGCCGCTCCGCGGCATGTGGGATCTTCCCGGACCGGGGCACGAACCCGTGTCCCCTGCATCGGCAGGCGGACTCTCAACCACTGCGCCACCAGGGAAGCCCATTTTTTACATTTTAATTTTCAATTAATCTATATTTGTTAACAGTAATGGTAATGTAAACCCAGTATGATTTCCTTTTTTGTTTTTTAAAATTGTGATAAAAATCTTAAATATGTAGTTTTTGTTTGTTTGTTTTTTTGCGGTACGCGGGCCTCTCACTGCTGTGGCCTCTCCCGTTGCAGAGCACAGGCTCCAGACGCGCAGGCTCAGCAGCCATGGCTCACGGGCCCAGCCGCTCCACGGCACATGGGATCTTCCCGGACCGGGGCACGAACCCGTGTCCCCTGCATTGGCAGGCGGACTCTCAACCACTGCGTCACCAGGGAAGCCCTTAAATATGTAGTTTTAACCAAGGCAAATATAAATGTGGACATGTCATAAAACTGTATGAAATTTTGACAAAGTTCAAATCACATTATTAGGAGACCTGGGACCCAAACCTTTCAGACACAGTATCGATTATAACTGTAAAATGGTATAATTTACAATTGTAATTGTAAAACGGTACTGTGCCAGTAACACAACTATAGGGTCAGAGGGGTATGATGAAAGGAATCTGGTCCAACCTCCTATCTCAGGCAGCTAACACTTTGAAAAGGTGGAGTGGTCTTATTGGGAAGAAGAACAAAGCAGAAAAAGAAGAAAAGGTCTAAGAAAAAAATATTGAAAAAAGTACAGCATTCTTCAAAATCCATAGCTCTTCATATCCAGATAAGTCTTACTGAAGCCCAAAATGCTGATAAGCATTTATTTTCCCCTGAAATACGTTTAAGATTTTTTGTTGGAAAATTCAATTTCAAAACCTTCAGCTGTTCAGGGTCTAAGACCGTGAACACTGACCAAAACCTGAGAGACAGTTAAACTATTTTCATTACAAGTACCGCTCCTGCAAAGGCACTGAAACAGTCCCACAGAACAAAAGCTACTGTATCTGTGTTTAGATATTATTAAAGTCCCTACCCCCCGAGAATAAAACGGTCCTGAGAGACAGAAACCTTTCTATCCTCTAGGACAGGGATAAAGATGTGTCCACAATGTTCTAGCCCCGTTTACGGTGGTTCCTGTATCTGTTGTTTGGCCCTAAGATCAGCATTAGGGTTTTGTTAGTGTGTGTTAGGACAGTAATTACTTTCAGATTCATTTGGTAGAATTACTTCTACAGTAAAGGGAGTATAATAAATGATACATATTCACTGCATTTTGCAATATGTTTTGACGTGTTATTTTCTTACCATATTGTACCAGGCACTAACAATATATTTCTCCTCCATCTCTCTTTGACTCTTTGTTTTCTCATATTCTTTCTAAAAAGCAAGCACATGTAAGCATGTTAAGATGAAAAACAATTCAACATAAATAAAATATTCACAATAAACTATCTAAGTTCACGGGCACAACTGTACAGTCAGCTCTCTATATCCATGGGTTCCACATCCACGGATTCAACCAACCCCAGATCGAAAATGGTAAAAAAAAAAAAAACCAAAAAACAGGAAGTTCCAAAAACCAAAACTTGAATTTGCCACGCATAGGCAATTTTTTTTTTTTTTAAAGTATGGATATCTTTTTTTAAAATTAATTAATTAATTATTTTTGGCTGCGTTGGGTCTTCGTTGCTATGCGCGGGCTTTCTCTAGTTGCGGCGAGCGGGAGCTACTCTTCATTGCGGAGCGTTGGCTTCTCATTGCGGTGGCTTCTCTTGTTGTGGAGCACAGGCTCTAGGCGTGCGGGCTGTAGAGTGCAGGCTCAGTAGTTGTGGTGCACAGGCTTAGTTGCTCTGCAGCATGTGGGAATCTTCCCAGACCAGAGACTGAACCCGTGTCCCCTGCATTGGCAGGCGGATTCTTAGCCACTGCGCCACCAGGGAAGTCCCCATAGGCAACTATTTACATAGCATTTACATTGCATTAGGTATTATAAGTAATCTAGAGATGGTTTAAAGCACATGGACGATGGGCTTAGATTTTATGCAAATAACCACATTCACTACTTTCTACGAGGGACTTGTGCATCCGTGGATTTTGGTAACTGTGTCTCGTGGATGTTGAGGGACCACTGTGCATAGCAAGCCTTCTAGAATTGAAAATTAAAAAATCAAATGTCTTATCATATTACAGTAAACTACCTCCAATGAATGGAATTGCCGATCCCGTTCGTGGAGCTGATTTTTAAGAGCTTGTATTTCTGGTGCTGCTCCTTGATTTTGTTTAGGATCTAAAGTACGGATAACCTACAAAAAGTAATAAAAGAAAAACTTTAAAAGTCTCAAACCCAAGGAGTGTAATATCTAAGGAAGCAGTCATTTAAAAAAAAGATAAACCTTATGAGACTCAAAAGTTATCTTACGTGGACACTTTAAAATCTGAATGTATAAAATGATATTCAGTTGTTACAATTTTTAATTATATAAAATCTTAAAATTATGTGAAAGAGTCAGTGATAAGAAGTAATTCTGGCTTAAAATTAATCACACTACAGCAGACACTACTGACAGCAATCTTCCCTTTTCCGTTCCTCTGACCTGGTTCAGGGGCCTCTGCCTCTGACCAGGTGTGCGAGGATGGAGCGGGTCCCAGTGGTCCACAAGCCTGTCTCTGTGGTCCTTCTCCTCCTTTGCCAGACGCTGGGTTTACACACAGGCTGGTGACACAATTCTAGCTGGCCCACCAGAGGGCTTCTGGGAAGGGTCTTTGCTTTTTGGCTCAGCAGTTTTACTATCAGAAATGATCAACCCCATAGAAAACTTGAAAGAGCAGAACAATAAAAACCCGTTTCCTTTAACCTGGATTGACCAACTGCAGCACTGCCACCTTTGTCTCATGACACGTGACCCTCAAGCACTTCAACACGCATCTCCTTAGACTAAGGACATCCTCCCACATCATCTGTAAGAAAGTGAACCTCTCTATAAGTCATCATGATTCAGCCCAAATCCACGTTTCCACAGGTGCCCCCAGTCCAGGATCGCTGCATTTGGCAGGGAGGTCCCTTTGGGCTCCTTTACAGGAGAACAGCTTCTGGTGTTCCGTGACGCTCCAGTGCCTATTTCTGCTCTCATAATGTGGATTCTCATCCCAAAGTCTGGATTTATCTGATGCCTTCCTGAAGGTGTTACTTAACTTGTTCCAGTAACCTCCTTTTCCCTGGGAACTGGAGCTAGGCCAGAAGCCCTGAGCACTGCCGACAGCAAGGCTCATCTGGAGACAGAGGCGGGCCCTCCCGCCAGGCACAGCGGATTTTGATAATTAGGCAAGGTGCGGCTGCCACCCATTTCCTACATAGAAATGTGATTCCCTCTTGGTAACGAGTAAGTAACCTGGGGCGGGGGCGACCTGTTTGATCACGGCCTCTTGCTCTTTTACTCCTCATGTCCTTCTGTGTGAGAGGTCACGTTCAGGCACTGTATTTTGAAACATCAGAGAAACACTATGAGAAAGTGCAGTGAGAGGCCCGCAGACTCACACTTACACTTTTGGCTTTCTCTAAGTATTTTTTATATCTTTCTTCCATTTGCTTCATTTCCTCTTCTTTCTTCCGTAAAGCTTCTTGTAATTCTTCAATTTTTAAGGCTATCGGTGAGACAGTAAAAAATTAAAAATTTTTTAGACCTAACAACTTGAAAATATTTCAACTGACAAAATAGTAAACAGCTTTGAGAGACGGTTTTGTCTATATATATATATAATTTTATTTTTAAAAATTCACAATTTTTTTAAACAAAAAGCTTTTCTTAGAAATAAACAAAAACTACACTATGGAAATACACAAATTAAAAAGTGTTCATGGATGGCTGAAGGGATAAACAAAATGTGGTCTATTTACACAAATAGTTGATTATTCAGCCTCCATTCTGATACATGCTACAATATGGAGACATTATACTAAGTGAAAATGAAAGCCATTATGTGAAGTGAAACAAGCCGGACACAAAAGGACAAATATTGTATGACTTCACTTATATGAATTACCTAGAAGAGTCAAGTGCATAGGGACAGAAAGCAGAACAGAGGCTACCAGGGGCTGGGAAGAGGGGAGAAGGGGAGTGGTGAACAGGTAGAGAGTTTCAGTTTGGGAAGATGAAAACGTTCGGGAGATGGACAGTGGCTGTACAACAGTGTGAATGTGCTTAACATGTCACTGAACTATATACATTGGGCTGGCCAAAAAATTAGTTTGGGATTTTCATCGCATCGCATGGAAAAACCCGAACGAACTTTTTGGCCAACCCAATACTTAAAAATGGTTAACATGGTCATTTTTATGTTATGTATATTTCACCACAATACTAAAAAGGTAAAAGTCTGTGTCCTGCTCCCACATCCACAGAGAAGAATTAATAAATTTAAGCTACATACGGGTGTAAATATCAACCAAAGGAAAAGTCTGGCTGACTTACACTGCAACGACACTGTGAAAAAAATTTCATAAAATATGCATTAGCATCCATAGTTAAGGAAAAACTCACAACTAAACTAGAAATTTAAGAAATACTGTAAAGATGATTATATGTGTATGTGTGTGTATGTGTATACTCTTTCTGTGAACAGGGCAAATTCCTCAATTGCTAGAAAATATAATAGGGCCTATTTCTAAAAAAAAACAAATTTTATTTAAACTCATCACTAGGGCTAACCAACTGAAAACTGTGCTAATTGGGAAAACTCACAGCTGTTGTTAAATCTTGGCTCAAGGTCCTCGATGATGGCTCTCTTCTTCTGCAGCTCATTATTGGCCTCGTGCAGCTTCTCTCTGTGACAAAATATGTAACACTCTTACCTACTACTGTTTTGCATTTTTTCACTTGAAATGAAAGATATAAGTTCTTTCTTTATGGGATACACTAGCATAGCACACAAGTGCTATGAAACAAAGATGAAAAGACTAATCCAACATAAACATATTTTCTAAATGACTAAAAGATAGAGAGTTTGAAATAGTAGTCATTCTTTTATATAAACCTGCACAAGAGGTTAGAAATAACTTAATGATCTTTATTGTTTCTAGGAATGAGGATATTGTAAAAATTAAATTTAAAACTTTGCTGAGGTTTTATAATGCAAAACTCTTGTTGCAAAAAAATTGAAGCTCCTAAAATAAGAATAGAAAGAACAGTACATGCCAATAAAAAAGAATAAATTAATGGTACATGCACCCATGTGGAGAGATATCATAGAATAATGTTGAATAAAGTCAGACACAAAAGGATAATACTATATGATTTTTTTATATGAAGTTCAGAAAGTGGCAAAACTAACAAAGGGTGATAAGAGATGAGCAGTGGCTAGTCTGGGGATGGAATCAATTAATTAAA
Source organism: Hyperoodon ampullatus (assembly GCF_949752795.1). Taxonomy (NCBI): domain Eukaryota; kingdom Metazoa; phylum Chordata; class Mammalia; order Artiodactyla; family Ziphiidae; genus Hyperoodon; species Hyperoodon ampullatus. The sequence goes on from NC_136933.1 coordinate 3,579,982, forward strand.
AGAGAGAACAAAGAATCCTGGGGTGTTGCTGGAAACATGCTATATATTGATCTGGGCCACCTGCCTATGTAGGAAAACACTCATCTAGCTGTAGACCTAGGGACTCAGGATTTGTAGACTTTACTGTAAGGTATATTCCAATAGAAAAGTAAAAGAATGAATGAACAGAAGTAAGTTTTTTCCTAGTATTTACATAATGTGTAATTCTCTATACTATTTAGCGTGGCACTCTATAAAATGAGAGGGAAAAAAAGGTTGCAAAAATTGTAAAATACAGAAAAACACGAAGAAAAAAATAGAGTACTTTGTTATGTCTATTTCTGGTCTTTTCTATGCATAATACTTTAATAAATCTTTGTTGAGGGTATATACACACACACACACACACACACGCATATGTTACACAAAATAAATATATACAGTTTAAATAAGAAAAACTAAGCCCAGTGAAGAAAAAGGTTAAGAAATAAAAATTATCCCAGAACCTTAAAAATCCCATGTGTTCCTGTCTCTTTCCCAGTGGTAACCAAAATCAAGAATTTTAACCATTCTCATGATTTTTGTGATGGGCCTCTGTGTATATTCCTGAACACTACATGGCTTAATTTTGTCCTATTTTTACTTTACACATTAATTATACTGTATGTACTGTTCTGTGACCTCTGTTTTTTACTTAACACTCTGTTCTTGAGATTCATTTATGTTCATGTGTTAGCCCTGGTTTATACCTTTTTATTGCTGTACAGTGTTCTATTGTTTGAATATATCTCAATCTATTTATCATTTTACAGTTGGTGATATTTGTATTGTTTCTGCTTTTCTGTGATTAAAAACAATGTTGTTTCTTGTTAAACACACAACTTGTGAGGATAGAAGTGTGTCCAGACATTACCCAGTGTTCTTGAGCTCCTATGTTGTTTCTACTTCTGGCCATGAAGCGATGGATAACTGTTACTGGACTTGCTCTCCTGCTAAGAACAAGTAGGAAGCTGTGCAAACTATGTAAAACAACTGTTTCAGAAAGTGGACAATAGGCAGTACAAGATTCTGATCCTCAGAGAAAGAAAACAAGAGTGGGAACCCCTACGATCTCTCTGGCTTTCTGTCTGCAGTCAGGGGGAGATCACAGGAAGGGTGTGCCCATCCCACTGAGCTGAGGACAAAGAGATTAGAACGTGGGGAGGCAGATGCAGCTAGAATTTCTGGAGCACAGAGTAAGAGATGAAAGAGCCATGTAAGAAAAGATCACCATAAATTGGCATATGGGTGCGCTTAAGTGTTTGGATTAATACTAAATTGCGTGTTTCTAGGGATGGACACCACGAGGTTTGTCAAGGGACAACTGCAGAAGAATGGAAAATTACTGGGGCGCTGAGAGGGAAAAACCCCAAAAGTCCACACATTGAGCTCCAACTAGTCAGAGCTGGGTTCTCACTGAAACTGAGACATTTGGTAGGGACTTCGAAGTACAGAGCTTTTCAGCTGGGGATAATTTTGCCCTCTTGGGGCTGTCTAGAGATAATCTTGATTGTCACAACTTAGGAGGCTGTTACTGGCTTCTAGTGGGGAGAGGAAAGAGACACTGCTGAATATCCTACAATGCACACAACAACCGCCTACAACAACAGCAAAAAAATCATCAGAGGGAAATGAATAATAACTAAATAAACCACCTTATAGTCACTTTTTAAAAATAAATGTTTGAAACTGATAAACCCCCGCCCAAAACCCCGATGTTCTTTCACACTTTCTTCTAAATGTCTCCTGGTAAACACGGACCACAGCATCTCTAGGAATCTAGGGTATACATAGAAAAGTAGAATCAATGGGTCACAGAATATATGCATGTTGCAGTTTACTAAATAAACTGATGTATATCCCTACCAGCAGTGGATGAGAGTTACCAGCACTCAACATCTCTGGCAATACTTAGTACGTCTGATTCTTAAATTTTACCAATTTGTTGTGTGTAAAATAGTCTTGTTGTAGTGTTAAATCTGCATGGTCATTCATCTTTTGAGATGTCTGTGGGCTCTGTGGTAGGCTGAACTGTGTCTCTGAAAAAGATATGGTGAGGTCCTAAACCCCAGAACCTGTGAATGTGACACTATCTGGAAATAGGGTCTTTGCAGATGTACTTAGTTAAGATGCAGTCATACTGGATCAGGGTGGGCCCTAATCCAATTACTGGTGTCCTTATAAGAAGGCCACGTGAAGATGGAGAGAGAGATTGCATCTATACACCAAGGAATACCAAGGGTTGCTGGCAGCCACCAGAAGCTAGTAGAGGGGTATGGAACAGATTCTCCATTAGAACTTCTAGAAAGAACCAATCCTGCAGCCACCAGAAGCTAGTAGAGGGGTATGGAACAGATTCTCCATTAGAACTTCTAGAAAGAACCAATCCTGCTGATAACCTCATTTCAGACTTCTAGCCTCAAGAACTGTTAGAGAATATATTTCTGTTGTTTTTAGCCTTGCAGTTTGTGGTAATTTGTTATGGCAGCCACAGGAAACTAATACAGGCCTCATCTTCACTAATAAATTCTTTTTGATGAAGATTTTTACCATGTAAGTGAACACAGAACAATGGTCAGACAGTAGTTTTATGAAACCACAGGTATTCTATTTTCTGCAATTAAGGGATGGGAAATGAAAAAAGGACAGAATTCAACACTAAATTCTCACTGCAGGTAACCTCACAGTGGCTGGAAGGTGACAGGTGCTGTTCTAGTATTTTAAGAACCTGCCCAGTGTTGGACTTGCCCTAGGAGCGTCTCACTTTCCCATATAAGAAAGGAAAGAAAGAAAGGAAGGAAGGAAGGAAGGAGGAAAGAGAAAGAAAGAAATTAGGATAGCATGCAGCAAACTGCCAGACTACAGAATTCTTCCCAGTGATCACTATGGTACCCAGGATGTCTGTTTACCGCAGTCTAACCCTGTAACGCTCCACCAGGCTGGCAATCCATTTGCAGCCACATTCAATGTCTGCAAGAACAGAGTTTTGCCAGAAAGTGATAGGAAGGATTACAGCAGTTACTGGGTGCAAGAAAAATTACAAAACACTCCTAACATTGTCAACCTCAGATATGGAAGAAGATTTCTTCTTCATGAGAAAACAACTGTAATATTTAAAAATTTAATCATTTAGATCAAAAAGTCATGTTCAGGTATGTTTGCAATTCAAGGAAATGTTTGAAAATCTGCTACTGATAAGCTTAATAATACTTTAAAACATTTACATAAAAAGGAAGCTTCAGCTGGCCAGACTCTAGAGCTGGAAAATTCAGCCCGCGGCCCGTTCCTGCATAGAAAGCTTGGTTGGGACAGTCACAGCTCTGGTTTACATACTGCCTGTGGCCACTCTCGAACCTCAGAGCTAAGTGGTTGGGACACAGACCACTGTTTGCAAAGCCTAAAGCAACTACTCTCTGTTCCTTATAGAAAACATTTCTGACTGCTGATCCAGAGGGTCCCACACCCCTAACTGGGATCGTTAAATACTATCGTGAAGATATAAAACCCTGGAATCTCACTTGAGAAAACAGTTCTAACGCAGTAATTGTTTTGATTTGAGGACCTGGGGTGAAGATGACCCTTTAGATACTATTAATGTCTCTTATAATCTACTATACCTTCAGGGCCACCCACGCCACTGCCTAGATACTCTGTAACCACCAACACAAAACACTGATGTTTCACTGGACAATGTAACAATAAGCCTCAATAGCTTTTATACTTACAGATGTTCTTCAAGCTTCTTTTTTAGAAGAACTGACTGAAAATGGAAAATAAAAAATAGTTTATTACTTAACATTTTAACTAATAAATTAACTAATTAAAAAAATTAAGAATACAGTAGCAAATAACTGAGTGAGCCCTCAGTAAGTTCTCTGGTCAAAGAGCTGAAAATACACAATGTACCCAAGTTTATTTCTCTTTGATAAGGGAGACAGCAGCCTATAAGTGATAACAGCGATCAGTATAAAATACCCATAAACTGTATGTCTGAATTCTCTATTTATAGTCAGGGAAATGAATAAAAAAGCCACTTACGTACAGACCTAATATTCCTGGATGCAACAGGCAAGTAGAACTCTAATAATAATAGACTGTCCCTAAGACACTTTTTATCTGCTGTATTTTCCTTGCATCATGGGATCAACTTCTGTAAACACTTACTGAATTAATCAGAAGTTTCTGATATGCACAGGTTGCAAATAGTTTATGTGACAGGATAGAACATGAAAGATGGGATATGCATAGCATTTAATATGCTGGAGAATGCAGCTTTGACTGGGTATTTAAAAAAAGAGTCTCCTGAGAAGCAGGAGATCAGAACTGACCTAAAATAAACAAAGAATACCGGCATTCTATACAGGACCACCAGGTTTCATAATTAAACTCAGTGCTTGCAGGGTACACATTACTAATGAATTCTGTGAAACAGTTCACGTTGAGATAAACAGTTACATAATTAATTCAGCCAAACCCAAATAATACGGACTTAGGAAACAAACTGTCCAATCAGTCAAGAGCAGCACGGAGGGGAACATACCCATCGCTCCGGGCTCTTCCATTTTCAGTCCCCTGACTTGATAGTGATTACTGTCATCGCTTATTCAAGCCCATTCTGACACAGCTCTGTAATATTCAAATGCACTTTTTTGCTGAGTATGTCAACTACAGCTAGGTTAGTGGACCACAATGTCCTCTACCACTGCTTCCCCCAAACATAGAGAAAGATTGATAACCCTATTGACTTTTTATTTTTTAATAAATTTATTTATTTTATTTATTTATTTTTGGCTGCGTTGGGTCTTCATTGCTGCACGCGGGCCTCTCACTGCAGTGGCTTCTCTTGTTGCGGAGCATGGGCTCTAGGTGTGAGGGCTTCAGTAGTTGTGGCATGCAGGCTCAATAGTTGGGGCTCGAGGGCTAAGAGCGTAGGCTCAGTAGTTGTGGCGCACGGGCTTAGTTGCTCCGCAGCCTGTGGGACCTTCCCGGACCAGGGCTCGAACCCGTGTCCCCTGCATTGGCAGGTGGACTCTCAACCACTGCGCCACCAGGGAAGTCTCAACCCTGTTGACTTTTGATTACTGCTTGTTCCTTCTCCAGTACACAGGGTAAAATGAAAATACTTTAAAAAACACCTTGGCTTTAATTGTGCATTTCTGTCTTGATTAGGCTCTAAGCGAAATTAATTTTTAAATCTGAGATAATATATAATAAAATGATTATGTAATGAGCAGTTTAATATGCCAGGCACTCACTCAAGTTTGTCATGTGCACTGTCTCATGTCAACCTCACAACCGTGAGTGATACCAGCCCCATCTCATGGCTGAGGGAGGTGAGGCTGGGGAGACATTCAGGGGCTTTCCAGAGGCAGATCCCAAATTAAAACCCAGGCCTGCCAGACCCCGGAGTCTATGCACAGTCTTCACCTCCAGTGAAGCCTCTCCAGTGGAAGACTGTTACTCTCATAAAATGTGGCAGCAGGAGGCCAGACTGTGACAGCAAGCTAGCTTCAAAATACTTTATAAAAACAAACTAGGTATAACAATGGGGGTAGGAGTGGGATGGGAAAAACAAGGAGCAAAGTTCCTTTTAGTCTGACCTGTTAGGTTTCTGATATCCTTAAAGTATCTTAATTGTAAAGGGCATAAACCTATACGTAATCTTGGTATATTCCTTTTGCATAAAACTCCTGTTAATTTAAAATTTCAACCACATCAACTATGATGGCAGATAATGTATAAATCAAAAAACTCTTCAATATATAGAAATGAATAGGAAGCCATACTTACGATAGCCTTGAGCAGAAACCATGCCAAGAGACAGAGAGGACATATTAGTATGAAGCAAACACAGCAGCCAACAGAAGGAACGATTTAGTAATTCATGAACAGAAGTAAAAGACACGCATTTTTTTTCAAAAATGTACATTTTTCTTTCTTCTATGGTCTCCTCATCCTGTCTTGTTCTCTGGAGTTTTATACACTGTGGCTAGCTCAAATTATCCATATGCCTGGATATAACAATGCTTTTCTGCTTCCAAGCTAAAAATAAATGACATAAAAATAATAATAAAAATGTGCAACTCACGCTACTCTGACTTAAGGTCACATGAAAGGACTGTGCTTTTGATAACAGAAACGGGCAGAAATTACGTTGTTCTTTAGAGAGGATCACTTCCATTTGGCAGGTTGCTCTGTGCATTACATATTCCTGAGAAGCAACACTGGAGGTTGGGTGAAAAGAGAGGAGACAACACTGAACACCTGCTGTGGGAAGAACCACACGTCGTGGATCACACTTCTCTCCACATTATGCTGAGCCCGCCTTCAGAATGAGGCAAGTTTCTATCTGAATCTTTACAGAGAAAACAGCTCTGAGAGAATTTTCAAGAATTTAGAGCAACACATCTCATTAGCATCTGAGCAGTCAAATACATTGACTAATTTATGCAAATAGTACTTTTAGGCCTGGGAACTCATTTCTGAAATATGGCCTCTTAAAGCAATGACACACAGCATATTTAATTAGATTTGATAGCCACAGTGATACCTAATCCGGTTATGTAAACACTTTTTTTACAGAATAAATACCTTTCTGTATGTTTAAATATAAGTAAGAACAGCAAGTACAATGGTTCTTACACTCTAACACTAAGGCTGAGTGGATCCTGATGTTTCGCCATGTTTACTTCCTAGGATCTGCACACCCGTCCCCTCTCTACCGTAACAAATCAGCAGGAAGTCTCCTCAACGTTTTCGAGACCAAAACGAAGTCTACATTTACCTCAGTTTAAGGGACCTAGTGATTTCACTGAACTAAGAAATGTTACCTGCTTTGGTTCACTGCTAAGACCCTCTTAGTTTTACTAGTATTTTCATACACGAAAGGTGGTTTTGCTTGTGATTTAGCATTCTGGATAAAGGCATGCTTGAAAGTAAACCATGGGATTTCAAACTAGTTCCATTTTAATAAGGGGATGATGTGGTTTAAATGTTGGTGAGAATTTTAGGAACTGGGAATCAATGTGGGGATCTAAGAAAAACAACCACCACATCAGAGGATAAATTACAGCCCGTCATCTCAGACAGCACGCTGCCAACATAAGCCAGATGGGTGCGTAAGAAACTCATAAAATTAGGTCACCAGTGAGCTTTTTATACCTCACACTCTCAGGTTTTAAGTAATATGCTGTTTTGTTTTTACACCCTCTTATGTTACTAAGGCTGGATGGAACTAGATGTGTCTACAGTTTTGACGTTGAGTGCCCCAAATGACTCTAACAATGAAAACAACCAAATAGGTTTATACTCAAAAGCCAGAGTTCACAGCCAATTACTCTGGCAAAAGGAAAAAAGTTACCACCTGACTGAAGCAAAGATTAAACTTCAGTTGTTATCCCCTCTTCACACTGGTTTTGAGCCCTTTTACAGGTGCAGCTCTATGGTATACAGCTCATTAAATGTAAGGGATCTGCAAAACATGATTGATTTACGCCTGCATCAGGGCCTCACTACTACGGGCTGCCGCAGCTCACTGCGAGGGGCGGTGAGCATGGCGCGGTGGGGAGGACCCTGTTCCCGCCTCGGCACACTTACTCTTTTCTAGGTGAGTGCCCGCCAAGCAGGCAGGGCTAGAGCAGAAGGGCAGAGTGCTAAGGGGATTTTAAAATAGGGCAGCGCGCTTCTATTTGAGAGAGAGAGAGAGCGCGCGTGCGCGCAAGCGGGGGCAGGGGAGTGTGTGTGTGAGAATGTGCGTGTGCACGTGCGAGTGTGTGTGTGTGTGTGTGTGGCGGGGGGCAGGGGGAGAAAGAGGGCTTCATAAACCTAGAGATGGTAGAATTTTAGAAATGGCACTATTTTCTTAAAATCAATTTTACAACAAACATTGCTACTTGGACATGTTAAGTTTCTATCAGCATTTTTTTTTTTTTTTTGACCAGAGGCAAAAACCTATACTCTGAATACTGAGGTGAGCGCTTGTAAAACATAAAACTTCAATTAATTCTTTAGCTGATAACTACAAGTGAACTTCTAATTCCCAGCAGGGTGAATCTGAAAGTGACAATAAAGTCCTGTCTGGTCCTTTTTATAAGGAATGTTAGTAAAAGGAAAACACTGTTTCTTTTCTATAACCACTATAATTATAATTATTTTGATACAGACCATCAAATAAAAGTTATAGCTTTTCTTAACGTTATGAAACTGTTGGACCATCACTGGTACATAGTAAGACTTACATCTTCTGCCTTTGAGCCTTGATCCTGTAAAGATTTTTGCAATTCTTCGACTTGTGACTGTACTTCCAGAAGTCTTTGATTCACCAGCCTAGAAATCAAAGGTACATTAATTTTCCAAGTTCTGACTAAACTTATGCCTTTTGCCTTAGGTTTTCACATTGGTTAGAGAAACAGTATAATGAGAAAAAGTCTCATGCTACATTCGTAGTAGCTCACTTTTTTGGTTGTTTTTTTGTATTGCTTAAAATTTCTATGATAACATCCAATGCAGTGTTCTGGTGGACACATTTTGTTGAGCTGGTATATTTATACACATATATTTATCTGAAATTCACTTCACTGTAGGTTTATTCAAACTGAGTGCCATGCACCACACTCAGCACAGTGCTAACAGACCCTTGCACTCGAATTTAGTGGGGAGACAAAATGTAAAGAAGTAAAATATGAGCTCAACACTTCAACACGGCACACAGCGGTACACACAGGAGTGACGGCTGCTCAGAGAAGCCAGGACTGCACCTAACTGGGTGGAGGAGTTGGGCTTCGCTTGAATGGAGACCAGACAGTAAATAAAACGCTTATGTGGTTAAGGGTGGAAAGGGGATGCAAGACCGAGAATTCAGCATGTCCAAAGCGCGCACAGAGGGAGCGGGTACGAAGAGTTCAGGAACTGTATGGCTGAAGACCAAGTTATGAGGCGAAGGAAGGCTGGAGATGAAACCAGAGGGGAAAAGGAGAGGCTGGGACACCCCTCTGAGAAATGCAAATGTATTTTTATTTATCCTATAATCGGGCCTAAAATTTTGTTGGGATGGGAATAGCCCAGCCAGCCTTTAAAAATGCTGATTCTGGAGCTCAATCCCCATAAATTCTCTAGATCATTAGGATGCAACATTCAGGGGACCAGTAGGTCTTGGACGATGTGGAAGGGTCAGACAGCGTTTCAGAAAGATCACGCTGGTGTGAAAGTGGAGGAGACCGTCTGGGAAGCCCCACCGGGGCCGGCACAGTGATCACGCCTCCCCCTGAAACAGAAGCGGGTAGAGGCGGGTGCACGGAAAATGCAAAGGAATACAAGGAGCGAAAAGTAACTTAGGAGTCCGGTCTGAGCTACCGAGGACCATTTACTGAGCAAGGGAATACAGGAGGAGCAGGCTGAGAAAGCAGCACAAAGGACTTCATTTGGTATTTGTCGAAAATGAAGTGATGAGAGATGCCTGTCGAACAGCTGGACACCTGCACCTGAAGCCCAGCGGGAGGGCTAAGCTGACCCTCCAGACCCAAGAACCGTTCGGCAATGACTGAAGCCACGAGCATGAGTAACAGTGGCCAGAAAGAATGTGAACCGGCTCGGAGGAGGAACAAGAGGGGCCACAGCAGACCACCAAGCAAAGGGCTGAGAGAGTAGCCTCGCCCTGGACAGTAATCCAAGGACTGGGAGAGACACAAGCGAGGGCTGTTCCTGAAACGGAGAACAAGTCTGAGGACGGGGACACGATCCACAATGAAAGCAGTAAAGAGGTGAGGAGAGATAAAGTCCTAAATGCTCCCACTGGACTGGCTAGTAAGTGCCTGAGTAAAAGCCAGATCGCTCCCAATTAAGGACAAAACAGGGCAATGAATATTTAGGAGCCAAATAGCCAAGAAGTTCAGTAAGAAATTTTTTTTACTCAACAAGTGACAAGAAATTCTTACTGTAAACCCCTAGGTTCTATAATTTAGTGAGAATCACAGTAAAAAGGCAATAAATCTATAATAATAACTGATGTCTTTCACACAAAGGAATCTGTTTTTTCACTCAGTGAAAGAATTATCTGAAAACTCATATTCAATATGGAACAGAGGTACATAAGTACGTTGCTAACTGTAACTTTGTTTAATCTTCTCAGGAAGCAATATGAAAAATATATCAAACTATAAGACTATTTCAACTATCCATCTTAGACATTTTTGAAATTATTCAGTCAAAAAATATTGTTACTGGGTGGAGGCCATCATAAATGTCATAAAACATAGTCTAACATATCGATTAAAGCATGGAGCATACACGTACACACACATGTATGAACCTATAAAAATATATGTAAATATATACTAAAGAATTTCAACTACAAAATAAATGAGGATTATAATGCTGACCTCATGGGGTTGTTTAGAAAACTAAGTGAGATAATATGTAAAGGGTGTGCACATAGCAGGTACTCTATAAATGCCTCTACTTTCTTTCTCCCCCTTCAAGGGTTTAGTTAATCAACATTTTAATCCAAGTCTAATTACATATAGTTGTCAAGGGGGTGTAGGGAGAGGGTGAGCTTGAGATCACAACCTACTCTGAGCGGGAAGGGAAGGAGGTCACACGTGCTTCCAGAGAGCTCCCCAAGCCGTGCCAATACGGCTCCACTCTCGACCCCTCACGCCTCTCCTTACATTGCTTGAGGGTCAACAGGTATTACAGATTTTAACAAATACCAACTTGTTGGGAAAACTAACTGGAAAGGACTTTGGAGGTTTACTACAAACCTCTCCTTCTAAGGTGACACATGGTGGTGAGCAAATTGTATTTAAGGTCATACAGTTATGAGACTAACTAGAACTGAAACTCTGCCTTCTTGGTGCTAACCCAGTGGTGTCAAAGAGTAAGAGGTTAAGGTACAGACCAGGTAATGTAAACACTTATTAAACTCAGTAAGAACAAACTTAAGATATAACTCACTTAAGAAAAAAGCATCCTGTGAGGAGAAGACAGGGGAAACAACGTTTTATAAATGTGGCAGAAGATAAACTGGCAAGAAAGAGGTTAAGTAGAGGCTTTGGAGTCTGGTAGCCTGGGTCTCAGCCCAAATTCCTACATGTGTAAAACTTTTAATAAAGTAAGACCACATGTTTAAAACACTTAGCACAATGTCTGGAACAACACTGGAACATGTTTGGGACAGCAGTTTAATAAATGTTAGCTGCTCTTATTACTAGTATTACTGTTACAGATCATAATACCCACAGATGGCTATAATCTAAAGGTAAGCTATCATCAGTGTTGTAATTTAATAAACAAACACAGCTGTAAATAACAGGGATTTAGGAGGTAACCAGTCATCCACATGCGCAGTCCTCTACAAATGACAGCTAGCTGTTCTATTTTGAAGGAGAAAGAGTAATAGCTGTAAGGTCTGTGAAAAACAAGGCAAAGTGTTACAGAAAACGTTGTAGGTGTTGATTCACTGGTAAGAAATTAGTGTTGGGAGAAGGCTCTCCCCACTAACATGCTAAAAGACAGTGGAGGCCAAGGATGAAGAGGGTAACTCAAGGTGCTCTCAGCATGGGCTCTGCATGATTGCCTGCTGTTTTCTACAATTCCCATTCCTCCTCCTTCTCTTTTTCCACTTTTTCTAAGTATTTTTAAAAAGTATTCATTATCTATGCTCCTAAGAATTGATATAGGGCTTCCCTGGTGGCGCAGTGGTTGAGAGTCCGCCTGCCAATGCGGGGGACGTGGGTTCGTGCCCCAGTCCAGGAGGATACCGTGTGCCGCGGAGCGGCTGGGCCCATGAGCCATGGCCGCTGGGCCTGCGCGTCCGGAGCCTGTGCTCCGCAACGGGAGAGGCCGCAGCAGTGAGAGGCCCGCGTACTGCAAAAAAAAAAAAAAAAAAAAAGAATTGATATAAAAATGTGTCCTTACATTTATGCTTAATTACGCTCTAATAATCACCCTGGTATTTACACTGTTTGCTGATTCCCCCTCAGCAGCTTTAAAAATTAAAGTTACAGGAAGAAGGGCAGGATATGTAAAACTATCGTAATAATTTTGACTCTCAAGACTGACTCACACCTGGGAAATGTCAAATCAATCAGGCAGAATAAGCGAAGAATCTGTAATATCACATAAACTGTGAAACTATTTATAAAATTGTCAAATCCCTCACAAATGACAGAATATCACAGCTCTAAGAAAAAGAAAAGACATCATATGTCTGGTATTTAAGAAACATTTCCAAAAAGGAAAAGAATGAGAGGACTGTCACAATAAATTATAAAAGTAGCCCTTGCCAGAGCAAGCTACTGGTTTAAAAGTAGTTTGGATAAACTGCCTACTGCAATACTCTTAAAACTTACAAGCAGAAAAGTGATGTTTTGTTAAATATGCAGATTCTAAATTCTCAAAATAATTGAATTGTTCATAAGATGGATGACTTCCTATCAGAGTCACAAGAAATAACAGATTAAAAAAAAAAGCCCTATCAATTGAATCATGATGGATCCTACTGTTTTCCTCATACCAGTCAATTCTTTGAAACATTAGCTTGTAAAAACAGGGTAAACTCTACTAATATAAGCATGACTATGAAGTAAAATTGTCTCGAAAGACTGTGAATAAATCGTGACTTTTTTTAATCCTCTAGTTTTAATTAGTGATTAAAAAGGGAAAATGGTAGGACTTTGGTATCATTTTGCCAGAAGAGCTAAAGACAGGAATGCTATTACAGAGACACTATACTTTTGGGCAAATATGCCCATGAGTGGAAAAGTGGAAAAAAGTACTCTTGAAATGAAATGGAATAACACACTTTCACTTTTCAAACCACAACTCAAACCTTTAAGGGAATCAAATCAAGGTAAATAGAGAAAACCTGTGTCCAAACTGCTGCCATGTGCCTCCTACCTGTTCTCTGTCTCCAGTTCATTTTTCCGTAGGCTGGCATCATCTAGAAGGCTCTGCAATAAGGCGATTTTTTCATTGTCTGAACCCTCTTGGTTAATTTTTAACATCTTATTCTCATGCTGAAGACGAATAAGTTTCTCCCTGAGAGCAGAAGCAAAACGGATTAACGTAGTTACCAAAATCCAGCTATGCACTGTTATAGATTTAATACACAGAGCAGAAATGAAAAACAAAGTACCTGGAAAGAATTTAGCTCCTGTTGTAACTGGCTGAGACATTATATTTCAGGTCTTAAGCACTTTCTTTTTAGAATGGACAATCTGAAGATAACAGAATCCCCATATAGCATGACTTGTAATGAATGAGGTTTCAAAATCCTATTTCCTTTCTGATTTAAGCATTTAAGCTGTGAATGATTTAAGCATTTAAGCTGTGAATGCACCTATGTATTTGTTCTTTGGTTCTCGTCAACAAAACATCATCTCTAGTGCTATGCTCTTACATTACCAATAATTTGGTGGCAAGATGTAACATTCAACGAAGAATGCCTTCAAGACATGCAGTCCATCCATTCCTGTAGATACGGTAAAACTGTAGTCTTGTAACAAGACAGATTATCAGAGGCAGGTTACTGGACTGCATTGTTTTGGGCTCTTTGCGTGATGCCACATGCTTACACTGAGGGATGCTAAAAGCAACAGCCACACAAAACTTGCCACTATGAATACTGCAGGGATGATATAATTGAACATTAATTCACATGACGATATCATTGAAGATATACGTCTTGAAGATAGAATTAGTCCTTTATGTTAGAGAGGGTCATCTCTAGAGGGCCGCATGAAGAAGATATTACTATCCATACCAGATGCTATGAAAAACTGTGCTTCTCATGGAAAAAGAAAAAACAAAAGCGAAATATCAAACACACACAAAACATTCTGCTCTTATTTTGTAAACACTGTAAACCTTATAAAGTACTTTAACTTTTGCTACTGAAAAGATGAGAGTCAAATCTGTAACCCAACTCAAGCAGTTACACAGAACTTGATATATTTTGTAAACTGAAAAAAATGACTTCATCATATTTGTCAATTACAAAGTAAAACAAGCTCATTGTAGGGTGAAAAAGATAAATGAGAAGAAAATACAAACCCTCCATAACCCTGCAGTGCAAAATAATTACTGCTGAAATACAGCCTTCTAACTTTATGCATACGTACAAACATGCAAACAGTTGTAAAAATGAATCTCACAGTACCTGTTACATTGGTATCTGCTATTTACACTTAACTTTTCACAATCTTTTCATAGCATTAAATTTTATACTTTAATATTTTAAATGACATGTTAAAATATATAGACGATCATTATTTAATTCACACCCAATTATTGGGCATTTAGATTATTATCAATTTTGAACTTTAACATGTTATTAATGATTAGCTTTATAAATATCCTTTTGTGTATATCCTTGGGTATTTCCTCAGAATTAATTCTCAGAAAAGTAATTTTTCTGTCAAAAGATAGGCACATTTTTTAGACAACATACACATTCTGCCAAACTGCTCAAAAGAAAAGTTGTACAACCACAAGAAAAAAATTTTTTTGGTAATTATGTGTGGTTATGGATATTAACTAGACTTAATACGGTAATCATTTCACAACATACACACATAGCAAATCATTATGTTGCATACCTAACGCTGTTACACAGTTATATGTCAATTATATCTCACTTGAAAAAGATTGTATCACTTTAATCTTTTACTCCTAGCTTATGAGGTTTCCAATTTCTCCACACCCTTAACATCAGTGAAAATCATCACTTTTAACAGATTTTTGCAAGCTGGAAGATCAAATTTCATTATGCATCAAGAATACTGACCCATGGTCTATGATATACATTGAGAAATTTCATCCCTTGTACTATTTCATTTTCTTGATAGCTCTTCTAGACATATTCTAGACACGGAGAATATTTTAATTTGTATTGAGTAATACTCAATAAAACCCATTTTATTTGTTGAATTTTTATCATTGTTCTTTTGTCTCAGAACTTAAAAATCTAACTGCATTACCTATAAGCTTCCTTAAAATTTGGTTTTTGGACATAACCATTTATTTATAAATAGTCATAAAAATAAGTGTATTTATTCATTCAACAAACTTTATTGGTCCAATAGTAAAGTACCATGTCAGATGGCAGAAAAGTAAAAGGTATACAAGATGCTTCCAGAATTGGTGGTTCCATTACACACCTTTGTCTGTCCTTCTTAAACAAATGCCAACAACAAAAAACATTGTCTTCAGTTATTCAGTAAGTATTTCAATGCCTATTGCAACTTTCACAGTTTATAAAACTTTTACACAACCATTATTTTCGTTAATACCTCCAAGGATGTTATGAAGAATCCAGGCTAGTGTCAATTTAAAAAGGGGGCAAATTAGCCCAAACAAGGTAAAAGCAGTATTCAGGATTACTCATTCACCTTCTGATGGACAGCTAGTGGCTACCTATCAATTTTTCATTCTTAAACATAAAGCCAGGCATATATTGAAATAAATGGAATATTTAAAATGCTATGACTAAATACAAATGTAAGGTACTACTGAGGGAAGAGTAGTAGAGATGAGGAGATGCTTCCTCCTGTCTGCATTCTGTCTTTCCCAGACCATTCCCTGTACTTGAGTAATAAATCTAGAGACTAATTATTATTATTATTTTTTGCTGTACGCGGGCCTCTCACTGTTGTGGCCTCTCCCGTTGCGGAGCACAGGCTCCGGACACGCAGGCTCAGCGGCCATGGCTCACGGGCCCAGCCGCTCCGCGGCATGTGGGATCTTCCCGGACCGGGGCATGAACCCGTGTCCCCTGCATCGGCAGGCGGACTCTCAACCACTGTGCCACCAGGGAAGCCCAAGACTAATTATTTTGCAGGCTGATGGCTAAGCATAACCTTTGTCTTTGGGCCACGTGGTTTCACTGCTAAATGTCTGCTGAGGATGCCCAAGCACAGATATATTAGTTTACTGAGTATGTGTGAGACACTGTCCTCCCAAAGAGAGAAATCAAGTCTCTGTGGGGACAGCTGAAGAAAGCCCCTAACATGCTGAAATCATGGACATCTAACCTCGAGTTCGTGTTGAAAGTGTTAGCGATAAAGAAAAGGAACTGGTCCTCTATGTTACAGAGGAGTATGTCTTCTCCAAGAATATTGCGCAGTGTGGCTGTGACCTTCACCACCTCCTTACCTGATTTCAGGTGTGACAATCTCTGCTGCCAGACTATCTGAAGATTCCTGACTTCCCAGAGGCATTAACCCTGTAAACAAACAATCATGGGTGCAAGGTTAAGAGAGGGCACAGCTACCTCCTTTAGTTCCTATATGAACTCCTACTTTGAGCATTAATTTTAACAGCTAAAATCTTTAATTCAAGTAAAAAACCATGTCACAGTTCCCTTACATGATTGCCTTACAACATTATTATTATATCATTTTAACACTTTTTAAGTGTACAATTGAGTGGCACTGAGTCCCATGTTGGCGCTAAGGCACTATGTTGTGGAACCATCACTACTATCTATTCCCAAACTCTTTCATCACTCAAAATGTAAATTCTATACAGCCACTATGGAGAACAGTATGGAGGTTCCTCAAAAAACTACAAATAGAACTACCATATGACCCAGCAATCCCACTACTGGGCATATACCCTGAGAAAACCATAATTCAAAAAGAGTCATGTACCAAAATGTTCATTGCAGCTCTATTTACAATAGCCAGGAGATGGAAACAACCTAAGTGTCCATCATCCGATGAATGGATAAAGAAGACGTGGCACATATATACAATGGAATATTACTCAGCCATAAAAATAAATGAAATTGAGCTATTTGTAATGAGGTGGATGGACCTAGAGTCTGTCCTACAGAGTGAAGTAAGTCAGAAAGAGAAAGACAAATACCATATGCTAACACATATATATGGAATCTAAGGAAAAAAAATGTCATGAAGAACCTAGGGGTAAGACAGCAATAAAGACACAGACCTACTAGAGAATGGACTTGAGGATATGGGGAGGGGGAAGGGTAAGCTGTGACAAAGCGAGAGAGTGGCATGGACATATATACACTACCAAACGTAAGGCAGATAGCTAGTGGGAAGCAGCCGCATAGCACAGGGAGATCAGCTCGGTGCTATGTGACCGCCTGCAGGGGTGGGATAGGGAGGGTGGGAGGGAGGGAGATGCAAGAGGGAAGGGATATGGGAACAGAGGTATATGTATAACTGATTCACTATGTTATAAAACAGAAACTAACACACCATTGTAAAGCAATTATACTCCAATAAAGATGTTAAAAAAAAAACAAACCGTAAATTCTGGAACCATTAAGCAGTAACTCCCCATTACTTTCTCCCTCAGCTCCTCGTAACTTTAATTCCAATTTCTGTCTATCTAAAAGAATTTGCCCATTCTAGACACCTCACACCAATATGTGTCCTTTTGCGTCTGGCTCACTTCACCTAACATAATGTTTTCAATATTCATCTATGTTGTACCATTTATCACAACTTCATCTCTTTATATGGCCAAATAATATCCCATTATACATACATATCACATTTTCTTTATCCATGTATCTGTCTATGGACACATGGGTTGTTCCCACCTTTTGGCTATTGTGAATAATGCTGCTATGAACACTGGTATACCAGGATGTGGCTGAGTCCTTGCTTTGATTCTTTTGTATATACACTTAGGAATGGAATTTCTGGATCATATGGTAACTTTTTAAAGAACCACCAAACTCTTCCGCAGTGGCTGACCCATTTTGCGTTCCCACCAGCAAGGCAAGAGGGCTCCGACTTCTCCACACCCTCACCAACACTTGTTACTTCCCTTTTTTTTTCTCTTTTGATAGTACCCATCCTAATGGGTAAGTGGTATCTCACTGTGGTTTTGCTTTGCATTTCTCTAATGACCAATGATGTTGAGCACTGTTTCATGTGCTTACTGGTCATTTGTATATCTTCTTTGGAGAAATGTCTATTCAAGTCCTTTGTGAACTGCAAAGGACTTTTGTAGTTTCTTTTTGTTGTTGTTGAATTGTAGAAGTTCTTTATACACTCTTGACATCTATCATCTATCAGATAAATGATTTGCAAATATTTTCTCCCATCTTGTGGGTTGCCTTTTCACTGTGTTGATAAGTGTTCTTTGAAACACAAAAGTTTTTAATTTTGATGAAGTCCAATTTACCCATTATTTTTGTTGCCTGTGCTTTTGGTATCAATTCCAAGGAATCACTGCCAAATCCAACATCATGATGATTTTCCTCTATGTTTTTTAAAAAAATTTATAGCTTTAGCTCTTACATTTAGGTCTCTGATCCATTTTGAGTTCCTTTTCTGTATATGGTGTAAGGGTCCAACTTCATGCTTTTGGATGTGGACATACAGTTTTCCCAGCACAATCTGTTTGAAAGACTTTCCTTTCCCCCCACTAAGTGGTCTTGACACTCTTGTTGAAAATCAATTTATTGCATATGTGAGGGTTTATTTCTAGGCTCTCTATTCTACTCCATTGGTCTATATATCTGTCCTTATACCTATACATACTGTTTTGATTACTCTAACTTTATACTAAGTTTTGAAATCAGGAAGTATGAGTACTCAAGCTATTTTTTTTTTTCTTTTTTCAAGATTGTTTTGGCTATTCAGGATCCCTTGAGATTCCATATAAATTTTAGTCTGGGTTTTTCTATTTCTGCAAAAAATGCTGTTGGTATTTTGATAAGGACTGCACTGAATCTGTAGGGTTTTTTTTAATATAAGTTTATTTATGTTATTTATTTATTTTTGGCTGCGTTGGGTCTTCATTGCTGCGCGCAGGCTTTCTCTAGTTGCGGTGAGCAGGGGCTACTCTTGGTTGTGGTGCGCGGGCTTCTCATTTCGGCGGCTTCTCTTGTTGCAGAGCATGGGCTCTAGACGCACAGGCTTCAGTAGTTGTGGCTCATGGGCTTACTTGCTCCGTGGGACATGGGATCTTCCCAGACCAGGGCTCGAACCCGTGTCCCCTGCATTGGCAGGCAGATTCTTAACCACTGCGCCACCACGGAAGCCGCCTGTAGATTGTTTTCAGTAGTACTGTCATCTTAACAATATTAAGTGTTAAATGAACATGGGATATCTTCCCATTTAGGTTTTCTTTAATTTCTTTCAGCAGTGTTTTGTAGTTTTCAAGGTACAAGTGTCTCCCTGGTTAGATTTATTCCCAAGTATTTTATTCTTTTTAATCCTATTGTAAATGGAATTGTTTTCTTAATTTACTTTTCATATTGTTCATTGCTAGTGTATAGAAACATAACGCATTTTTGTGGGTTGATTTTATATCCTGTAAATTTGCTGAATTCATTTTATTAGTTCTCAGAGCTTTTTGTGTGTGTGTGTGCATGTGTAATTTTTAAAGGGTTTCAACATATAAGATCACGTCATCTGCAAACAGAGATGATTTTAGTACTTCCTTTCCAATTTAGATTTTTTTTCTTTGTCTAATTGCTCTGGCTAGAAGATCCTATACTATATTGAACAGAAGTGTAGAAGTGCTGGTAGCAGGCATCATTGTCTTATTCCTGATCTTACAGGAAAAGCTTTTGGTCTTTCACCACTGTGTATGATGTTAGCTGTGGGGTTTTCATATGGCCTTTATCAAGTTGTAGAAGTTTCCTTTCTAGTTCTCCTCCTACTTTATTGAGTTTTTTATGATGAAAGGGTGTTGGATTTTGTCAGTTGCCTTTTCTGCATCAGTTGAGATGATCATGTGGTTTTTTCCCCTTCATCCTATTAATGTGGTATATACTACACTGATCTCTATGTCTTTCCATATGTGAGTTTCATGCTGTTCAATTACAGTAGTTTTATAGTAACTTTTGAAATCAGGATGTGTAAGTTCTCCAACTTTTTATTTTTTAAGATTTTTTTTTGGTTATATAGTGGCTCCTTTGTTTTTTTATATAAATTATAGAATCAGATTGTCAATTTCTACAAAAAAGTCTGCTGAGAATTTGATTGGGATTGCATTGAATCTTTAGACCAATATGAAGAGAACTGTAGTCTTAACTATAGTGCTTTTTCCAACACCTGAATGTGGAATATCTTTACATTTATTTAGATCTTTAATTTATCTTAGTAATGATTCATAGTTTTCAGTGTAGAAGTCTTGCATTTCTTTGTTAAACCTATCTCTAAGCAGTTTATTCTTTATCATACTATTATAATTTCATTTTCAGATTGTATACTAGTAGTACATAGAAATATAATTGGTATTTGTATACTGATCTTGTATATTGAGACCTTGCTGAACTCATTTATCAGATCTATGATTTTTTACATCCTCTTTTCCTTTCCGGATGCCCTTTATTTCTTTTTCTTGCCTGACTGCACTGGCTAGAACCTCCATGTTGAATAGAAGTGGCAAGACTGAACAGCCTTGCCTTGTTCCTGATCTTAGGGAAAAGCCTTTAGTCTTTCATCATTAAGTATGAGGTCAGCTGTAGGATTTTCATAGACGTCCTTTACTAGGCTGCAGAAGTTTCCTTCTATCCCTAGATTGCTAAGAGTGTTTATCATGACATTTACAAAACAGAAACAGACTTAGAGAAAGAACTTATGGTTAACAAAGGGGAGAGTGGGGGCGGTGATAAATTAGGAGTTTGGGATTGGCAGATGCAAGCTACTGTGTATAAAACAGATAAACAACAAGGTCCTGCTGTATAGCACAGGGAAGTACATTCAATATCTTGTAATAAACCATAATGGAAAAGAATACAAAAGAGAATGTACATAAATGTATAAATGAATCACTTTGCTGTCCACCAGAAACTAACACAACATTGTAATTTAACCATACTTCAATTAAAAAATTTTTTTGAAAAAAGAATGTTTATCATGAATGGTGCCACCTACTTTTTTGACTTAATGATATAACATACCCAGCCCTCCACGTCAGGCATATATAAGATATACTTCATTCTTTTTAATGGCTCTAAAGTATACAGTTGAATGAGAATGCCATTCCTATACTGCTGAACTTTTATGTTGGTTCTAAATTTCACTATTATAGATGATGTTTTAGTTCATAGGGTAAATTTTTAGAGCAAAACTGCTAGCTCAAGGATATATACATGAGGGACTTCCCTGGTGGCACAGTGGTTAAGACTCTGTGCTCCCAATGCAGGGGGCCTGGGTTTGATCCCTGGCCAAGGAACTAGATGCCACATGCATGCCACAACTAAGAGTTTGCATGCCACAATTAAGGAGCACGCATGCCACAACTAAGGAGCCTGCCTGCTGCCACTAAGACCTGGTGCAACCAAATAAATAAATATTAAAAGAAAAAAAAGGATATATACACAAATAAGGTTTAAAGGTAATAAAGAAACACGTGAAAGCTTACATAAGATGGCCTCCCTTTTCTTGATGATACAGGAGCTAAGAATTAAAGCATTAAGGTTCAAGGCTAGATTCTCAAAATTTTGGGGAAACTCATGTAGAATTGACTAGAGATACGTGAAAGGACTAGCAACAAGGATCCAATTATGATCAGAAATCATTTGTTTTTTGGTGAGGACAGTCAAGAAAGATGTATAATTTTCTCAAAAGCAAAAATAAACAAGTGGAACTACATCAAACTAAAAAGCTTCTGCACAGCACAGGAAACCATGAAAAAAATGAAAAGGCAACTTATCGAATGGAAGAAAATATTTGCAAATCAGTTATCTGATCAGGGGTTAATTTCCAAAATACATAAAGAACTCATATAACTCAATAGCAAAAAACCCCAAACAATCCAATTAAAAAATGGGCAAAGGATCTGAATAGACATTTTCCCAAAGAAGATACACAAATAGCCAACAGGTACATGAAAAAGGCTCAATATCACTAATCACCAGGGAAATACAAATCGAAACCACAATGAGCTATCACCTCACACTTGTTAGAACAGCTATTATTAAAGAGACCAGAAATAACAAGTGTTGGTGAGCATGTGGAGAACAGGGAGCCCTTGCGCCCAGCTGATGAGAACGTAAATCGGTGCAGCCGCTATGGAGAAGAAAGCTGGGGCGTAGGGGTGGGCTAAACGGGTGAAGGGGATCCAAAGGTCCGAACTTCCAGGTATAAAAACAATAAGTCACGTGGATGTAATGTAGAGCATGGTGTACATAATAATACAGTATTGTATATTTGGAAGTCACTAAGAGAGTAAATCTTAAAAGTTACCACAAGAAAAAAATGTTTTTCAACTGTATATGGGGACAGATGGTAGCTAACTAGACTTACTACAGTGACCATTTTGCAATACATACAAATATCGAATCATACTGTACATGTGAAACTAAGAGTATAATATTATATGTCAATTATACCTCAGTAAACAAAAAAGAAAAGGAAAAAACCAGAAAGGTACATAATTTTTCTTAGCTGGCCTTGGTAATCTGGAGTACAGAATAAAATGAATTAGGGCTTGAAGTAAGTCAAGGGGATAAGGAAAGACAGTGGTGATGAGAACACAGTTGAAATGGCTGGCATGCAGGCTGGGTGAGCTGGAAAAGGCGGTGATCAGTAGCCGATCAGCAGAGACTAGAGAGCGGGCTGAAGGTGGATGGAGCCGGTGAGCAGGTTTGGTAGAAGGAGTGAGGAGGGGAAGAGGAGGCTGTAGTCAGAGGAGAAGAAAAATTCTAGTCTCAGGTAACTGAAGAGCCAAGGGCTGGTAGCTGGAGTGGGAGTGAACAGAGGGGGAGGCTGTGTAAGTCAGCAACCAGGTCCTGCATCCCTCGAGTGGTAGAAGGTAAACCCTCAGCTAAGTGCTGCTCCTTTCCTGTGAGAAGGAGAAGGTTTCTACTTTGGATGTTCAGTCCCTTAGTGAATTGATACCCACCTCCCATCTCAGCCGAGAAGAATCCCTGATTTAGAAAGTCTGATACACTTTTAAAGAGGTCACTAAAAACTTTTCAGGTGTATTATTAACAGAGATGATTTAACAAATGTTTATGCTTTTGATTTAATAAAACCCAAGCATTTAAATATAATTAAAATTAAAAAGTAGGCAAGTAAATCCAGTCTTGTAACTACAGTCATAAAATCTGGGTAACAGTTCAAAATCTGTATCAATCTCATGGCCTCTTTACCGAATTCAAGTTCTCGTCTTTGGCGCAATCATCTTAAAATGAATCTAATATTTTTCCTGATACTATCAGAAATGAGTAACCTTGCTTGGGCTACTGACATGTTGTTACCTTGAGTTGTGAGCTGCCCTTCTTGAGCCTGAACACAACGAAGCTCTTCGATGGTTTCCTTCAGAGAGTCCCTTTCTGTTCTTAACCTCTGGAGGGACATTAAGAATGAGGAAAGTTAGCTTCAAGCTTTATGAGTTTACTCATCAGTGGTCTTTGCCTTACCTAACAGAATGACAGACAGTGGTGAACATGGACACGTTACACCTTTTGACCTTCTACAGAAAGATCACAGAAGGAAACGATTTTTTTCCTGTTTAACAATACTGAGTATCTACTACGTGCAAGGCAGGATCCTATCCAGTTAATCCTAAGAAACAAAACCACCTACTCCATCTTTAACGAGTACCTTATTATGTAAATAACTTTCTTTTCATGAAACATAAAAGATCAAACAACATAAGTCACGACAAAGTAAAAGTATTTTAAAAAGCTTCAAAATATGCTGGAATATTCATAAATCATGTATATTCATAAGTCACGACAAAGTAAAAATATTTTTAAAAGCTTCAAAATATCCTGAACAACAACAAAAAGAATTGTGTCTTCATACAGAAAACAGAAAAGCTACATAAATTTCTAGAAAGTCACAAGAAAGACGAAGGAAAAGAAGCAACAGTGGTAGAAAAGTTAAATATATAAAAAAGAAATTAAAATAGCAATCTTTTATTTTAGATCTATTTCTGAAACACAAATGTAAATCTTCTATAATTTAAAAAAAAGATCTCAAATTTTCAAATTTATAAATAGAAGAAGAAATTAATGTAGGCAAAACATGAATTAAATATCATTTTCTTAATCTCAGCACTGCACAAAACCAAAATACCTAATATATATACTCACATCCTTTTCTTTTTGAAGACTGTCAACTTTTTCTTTTAGCCGCTTATATTCAAAATCTAATTTATCTGCTTTCTTCGATTCTTCAGATAATCTATTTTGCAGTTCTACTACCTGTACAGAAAAGTACCATTAATTTTTATAATTTGAAACATTAGAAATTATTATTATTTTCTTCTACAGATCTATGAAAATTCTCTCCCCCCAAAATACTCAAAAAAAAATACACATGATACAGGAGCCTAACCCAATGGAGAGAACCAGGTACAAAAATCTGTCCAGATACTATGGGTTCTAAAACCAGATCATCCAGAGGAACAAATGTTCAAAACTATGAAAACCTACAGGACCTCCACTTCCTGTAACACAGGAAACTGCAGTCTGGAAACCCATTTAGCATGAAGCAAAAGAAATGCTAGGGGAAAAGAATACAACTGCATTGCTAGGCTTATAACAAAGTAAGGGAAATCCTCAGGGGTTAAACGTGGAGCAGGAAGTTTGAGAGGATGCTATGGGCAGTGTGAGATGCCACCTGGCAATACCAGGAACCCAGGCCTTTAAAATTATTGGGAGACAGGTTGCTGTTAAACTACCTTGGACTCTGATAAAAGGTGGTGAGTCAGTAAACAGGTAGGTTAGGGAAAAAAAATCCATCAGCTGGCAAAATCAATAAGGAAACTTGCCCATCTTAAAGTGAATGTTCTGGGTTTTAAAAAGTGTAACTTGAAAATGTGTAACTACAGCCTGCAAATGCATGGATTTGTGCTTGAATTTTTACCACATGCCTTGTCTGGCAAATCCTAAGCCAAGCAATTAATTTAAAGTCGTCCTGATTGGTAATGCTGTGGAAAATCTGGCATAAGAAAAACATCCATTGTCTGGAGGAACACAACCTCAACCAGGTCCCCAGTATTCCCAAAGGTAAAGATGAGCCAAATGACAGAGCAAAATCTAAAATTACAAAAGTCTTAAAGAAATAATACACTACGAACAACAGTCAGCAGAAGAACATTAATAGCACTAACAACAAAATAGTAGAATAAGACCTCTAAGGATTTCAAATTGGAGTTATCAGACATAAAATACTAGGTTTAATACTTACAGAAATTAAATAAAGAAATCTAAATTATAAAAGGAATAGAAGACCACCAAATATGATCGAGCAGGTTTGAAAGAGCACCCAAAGAGAAACTGCAGAAAGAAAAATATTATACTGAAAGAGTTATCAGACATAAAATACTAGGTTTAATACTTACAGAAATTAAATAAAGAAATCTAAATTATAAAAGGAATAAAAGACCACCAAATATGATCGAGCAGGTTTGAAAGAGCACCCAAAGAGAAACTGCAGAAAGAAAAATATTATACTGAAAGATAAAATATATTAAGCTCCAGATCAGAAACAGATAGAGAATTAGTGTATTACGCAATTTCACTACAATAGTTGTAGGTGTAGATTTCTTTTTCATTTATTCTGTTTGTAATTCACTGTTAATACTAAATCTGATGCCCTTCGTCAATTCTGAAAAACATTCAGCCATCCTTTCCTTCAAATAATGTCCTACAATTCTTTCCGTTCCTTCCTCTGGAACTCTAATTAAATCATTTCTTATTTTAATTTTGTACCCTTTAATCACATTTATAGTTTCTTTGGGCTACATTTATTTTTGGTAATTTCTCAGTCCAACTTTGTTATATGTTGAAAATTTTCATAATGAAATGTTGGGAAAAAATGTATTCACCAAAAAAAACTTGCCAGACATTCATGGTGTACAGGGTTGCTCTACTAAAACTTCTCTAATTTATTATATTAAGCTAGTACAATTTTTATTTTTATTTTATTTTTTTTTGTGGTACGCGGGCCTCTTACTGTTGTGGCCTCTCCCGTTATGGAGCACAGGCTCTGGACACGCAGGCTCAGCGGCCATGGCTCACGGGCCCAGCCGCTCTGCGGCATGTGGGATCTTCCCAGACCAGGGCACGAACCCATGTCCCTTGCATCGGCAGGCGGACTCTCAACCACTGCGCCACCAGGGAAGCCCGTAAGCTAGTACAATTTTGATGCCAAAATCAGAACACAAGCAAAGCACGAGATAGAAAACTTTAAGTAGACAAATCATAGAGGCAAAATATTCCAAGTAAAATGAACAAAGCAAATCTAACAATGTGAAACCACAAATAAATCTGCTATGACTAAACTAAGTTTATCTCAGGAATGCAAGGATGGTTTAAACATAGAAATCCATTAATATAATTCATCAGATTAATAGAAAGAAGCAGCGGCATAGGAGTCTCTCAATAGGTGTAGCTGACTAAATTCAACATCCATTTAAGATAAACACCTGTGCAAATTAGGAATACAATGAAATTTTGTTATCCTAATGAAAGGTGGCTACAAAACCTATAGCAATCCTTATAATATACTGGTAAAACATTTAAAGCATTGTGTATGAAATCAACAAGAAATGGTTGCCTATTATTATTGCTTCTATTAAAGGCTGTACTAAAGGTCAGCCATGTTGATTAAGAAGAAAAAAAGGGTATGCCATAGAAAGAAACAAAATGGCTTTTATTTGTACAAAATATGACTTCTGCCAAAAGAACTAACAGACATTATTAGAAATAATATGGGAATTTGGCAAGATTGTAAAATCAACATATAAAAACCAATTTAATCACATAAATGAGCAACACACTGAAAATGGTATCTTTTCTTTTTCTAACTGCATTTACAAAAGCAACCAAATACATAAAGTACCTAAGAGTAACTATAACAAAATATGTGCATGATATTTATAAGAAAATTATAAAACTTAATTGAAAGACACTGAAGATCTAAATAAATGGAAAGATACTATATTCATTGATAGGAACATTTACTGTCATAAAGATGTCAATGCTCCCTAAACTGATCAACAGATTCAATGTAATTCCAATTTCCAAAGATTCTAGGTTTAAAGGGAACAGAAAGGTCTAAGAATAGACAAACAATTTTGAAAAAGAACAGGGCGCGGGTATCTGTGCTACCCAAATATCAAAATTACTAAAGATCTATAGATGATAAGAGAGTGTTTTGGTGTTAGAGTAGACAAACAGACCAATGAAACAGAAGAGAGCGCCATAAACAAACCCACATATAACATGGTAACTTTAGATATACGATAAGATAGAATTGCAGGGCACTGCAGAAGAGACTGATTATTAAATAAAAGCTGCCAAGTTGACTGGTTGTCCACAAAGACGAAAAATATTAAATGTATCCCTACCTCACACCCTATATGAAAATCAATTTCTTGTGGATTAAAGACCTAAATGTACAAAACAAACTTTAAACCTCCGTAAAGAAAACAGAGATTAGTGTTACACCTTATGTAGGAAATGACTTCTTAACTGAGACATAAAAAGCACAAATCATACAAATGAAACTAACAAAACACTGTAAATCAACTATACTCCAATAAATTTTTTTAAAAAAAGCACAAATCATAAAGAAAAAGGTATTTAAAGTTCATCATGTTAAAATTATCAATCTCAAAAAAAGTAAAAGGACAGGTCACAGACTGCTAGGAAATAAATGCAACATGTGACAAAAGATTAATACCAGGAACAAATAAAGAACTTTCAGAATCAATAAAAGAAATAATCCAACTTTAAAAATGAATAAAAGATAAAAATAGGCAATTCACAAAAGAAATGTGATCAGTAAATATATATGCAATTAGGGTAACGCAAAGTATAATCAGCATAAGGAGACATCATTTCAAATCCATCCTTCAAATGGCAAAATTTCAAGTCTGATAATACTATGTGTTGGTGATGATGTGGAGCAACAAGAATTCATACAAACTGCCTGCTGGTAATAAAATCACAGTGTAGGACATTTGGCAATATCTAACTAAATGAAGACTCTCTAAGGAAGATATTCCACATAGTTGTAAAACTTCCACACATGTATCGAAGAGGACATGTTCAGTACTATTCACAGTGGCCTTTCTTGCAATATTAAAGAAAAAGACAAAACATCCTATATGTCCTTCTCCAGAAAAATGGATAAACGTGGTATTGTCACTCAACAGGATACTATAGATCGGTACAAGTGAATGGGATAAAGCTACAACTATCAACAAAACAAATCTCACAAATACCACTGAGCAAAAGCAAATCGCAGAAGAGAACTTTCACTATATCATTATATAAAGTTTTGAAATGTCAAAAGTGTTATAAGTTCTTAGGGATACACACACACACATATGTATGTGTGTGTGTATGTGCAGGGAAGAATAAAGAGAATAAAGAATAAAGAATAAAGAGGCACAAAACCCACAAAATAGGCTAGCGGTTACTGCAATGAGGAGGGGGAGAGTGTTTTGCTTATTAAGCATGGATACTTATTGTACTATTTTTTTACCTTTGTGTATTTCTCAAGTATTACACAATAAATTAAAAATAATAAATCATAAAAGGATCTGCTATAGTGACCAATCAATAAGCCCTGGATAAGAACTAAGTTACATAGGTGAAAAACCGAATACCATGAAAACAAGTCAGCGGACTCTGATAAGCCAGCGTCACACTGGAGAGCTCAGCTGAAAACGGCGTTAAGAAATTGTGCTGCTCTCCTTACCTGTCTCTTATATGTCTCGAGTTGACTTCGAGCCGCGTTGGCTTTTCTCAGCTCCTCCTCTAGGCTAACTGTGTTCTGCATATACATAGTATTCTTCTCTTCTAAGAGTTTAACCTGACGCCTTAAATCACCAAGATCTTCTAGCTTCTTTTTATATGATTCCACTTGGCCTTCTAGTTTAGACACTTTATCAGAAGAATGTCTAGAATGAGATGGGAAACCAGAAATCACAAACACATCCGCAATGGTAAAGCTGCTGTAGACAGTGCTAAACCAAGCGGATTGCCAGGAAGTAACACGTTCTAATGAAATTATAAGACCAAAGGTGAGTCCATCTTAGTTTTTTGTGCAGGTTCAAAAGTATGACCAAAATTACAGCAAAATTTATAATAGACAACATAAAATTTAAGGAATGCAAGTAGGAGGGGATAGCCAACAGAGTCACATGTAGCACAAAAGCAAAATAAATTGTACACTGTCCAAATAATTTGGCAATTAGGCTGTTAGTAGTGACCAGAGGAATAGCTGTTTTGGTGGAGCAGTGGCGCAGGTGGTGGTGAATTTTAATGGGTTAAGGAAAGAATGTAAACTTTACCTTGTGTAATCTAAATTTGTTCTGGAAGGAGGGAGAGAATGATAGGTCTCTCACTTTTTCTAAGATAAGAGGGACAGAAACATATAAATGTATGCTAAGGAGGCAGATTCAAATGTGAAGGGAAATGATAACTGATGTAGCACAGTCCCTGCAGAAGCAAGAAGGGTTGAGACCCAGAGCACTGAAGGAATGTGCACTGGACAGGAGGATGAGTAACAGGTCTGCACTCTAGAAGCAAAAGAGAAAAGATGGGCGTGAATGCAGGAGACACAGCACATGGAGGGTCCAGAGGTCATGGCCTCATTCCTCAGTGCAGGAGACAATGTCATCTACTGAGACTGAAGCACAGGAGAGGTGTGGTGGGGGGCAGTCAGGTGAGAAGAATTATGAAAATACGTAGCAGCTATGAGAGAAACGGGGGACAAAGCAATCTACGGATGAGCAGTAGAACAGTGGACCAGTGGGAGGAGCCCACACGGATGGGCAGTAGAACAGTGGACCAGTGGGAGGAGCCCACACGGATGGGCAGTAGAGCAGTGGACCAGTGGGAGGAGCCCACACGGATGGGCAGTAGAACAGTGGACCAGTGGGAGGAGCCCACACAGATGGGCAGTAGAGTGGTGGACCAGTGGGAGGAGCCCACACGGATGGGCAGTAGAGTGGTGGACCAGTGGGAGGAGCCCACACAGATGGGCAGTAGAGTGGTGGACCAGTGGGAGGAGCCCACACGGATGGGCAGTAGAGCGGTGGACCAGTGGGAGGGGCCCACACGGATGGGCAGTAGAGCGGTGGACCAGTGGGAGGAGCCCACACGGATGGGCAGTAGAGTGGTGGACCAGTGGGAGGAGCCCACACGGATGGGCAGTAGAACAGTGGACCAGTGGGAGGAGCCCACACGGATGGGCAGTAGAGCGGTGGACCAGTGGGAGGGGCCCACACGGATGGGCAGTAGAGTGGTGGACCAGTGGGAGGGGCCCAGTGGAGAGTAAGATCACTAGTCTGCAGTAGGACAAAACTACCTCACTATGTGATTTTCCCTGTTTGTTCTCAGCATTCAAAGAGCAAACGCATAAAACATAGATGGTTGGAATGATCCAACAGAGGAAAGATTACACAAGCAGAATGGTGCAGAAACGAGGTGGCAGGGAGTGAGGTGCCCAGTGAGAGAACAGTTGAGTCCCGCAAGGAGATGAGCCATGTGTGTGGGTGTGACGGTATCCGAGAAAGAGGAAGACCAAGTGACTGAAGGATGCAAAATTAAAGAACAGGAGTAGTGATGAGAAAAGCTCAGAGCTACGCAAGTATGAAGCGGTGGCCAGAGGTTAATTTCTATTTAACAAACATTTATATACAGCACTTATTTGCCAGATACTGTTCCAAGTGCTTACAAATATCACCTCACTTAATTCCACATGTCGGTTGAGGTAGGTATGTGTGTTATTTCCATTTTACAGATGAGAAAATGGTTCCCCCATCTTCCTGTGCTCAAAGACCCTAGAGTTTGTAACATCGGTGGCAGAACTGTTCTGGGGGATCACAGGTGTGAGACTCTACAGAGATGGGAAGGTTGTCTACCTAAGAACGTCTATTTCATCTTTTAGAGACTGAGCATCATCTGCCAAAGTGGTCAGTTCATCGTTCTGCTGCCGAAGTTCAGACATCTCCTTTTGTAACTCTTCACAGCGTATTCGATAGTCATCTTTGGCTGCTTCAAGTCTGTAACAGAAACAAAATAGACCAAGAAAGCACTATTTACTGTCTAATAATTCTCCTTAGAACAAGAAAAGTAAGTAAAAAACATGAAAATAAATTCTTCTTGGATTTGTCTCCTACTTTTGTGACCATACACTGTATTTCCAAGTTTTAACTATCCTGGAAACAGATTCTACTGCTCCAAGACTTGCAGAAAGGTAACAACGGATCGCCATTCCTCTACTCAGAAAGTTAGACACCAAAATATAGCAGCTATAATTTATTTAAAGTTTTATTTTCAATGATGAAATTAACACATATTCCTTTTGAAAATTCACAAGATGCAGAAAAGCAAAGAAGATAAAAATTATGCATTGCTCTAGACAGATACCTACTGTTAACATTTTTGGAGTATAACCTCCAGTCTGATTTCTATTCATAGATCTTTTCCCCCCAAAATATGGATAATATTGTTCCTAATTTATATTAATTTGTTTTGTTTAACGTATATCCTTCCTTTGGATTTAAAAGGTTCTTTCTCATGTCACAAATATTTATCACTGATTATTTACTTTTATTTATGTATTTAATGTACAGAAATTCTTAATTTTTATGTAATTCAATTGATGAATTTTACACTTTATAGTTTCTACTTCTTTTAATTTTTTTTAACTTTTTATTTTATGTTGGGGTATAGCCAGTTATCAATGTTGTGATGTTTCCAGGTGCCCAGCAAAGTGACTCAGCCATACATATACAGGTATTCATTCTCCCCCAAACTGCCCTCCCATCCAGGCTGCTACACAACATTGAGCAGAGTTCCCTGTGCTATAAAGTAGGTCCTTGTTGGTCATCCATTTTAAATATGACAGTGTGTGTACATACTGATCCCAAACTCCCTAACTATCCCTTCCCCCCACCCTTTCCCCTTGGTAACCATAAGTTCTCTAAGTCTTTGAGTCTGTTTCTGGTTTGTAAATGAGTTCATTTGTATCGTTTCTTTTTAGATTCCCCATATAAGTATAGTTTCTACTTCGAATGTGCAATTAGAACTTCTTTTTCCTTCTAATTCTTTGTTATCGGTTAGTATTTATACAGTTTCATTTTTAACATTAACGTTTTCAATTTCCCTGGAATTCATTTGGGTATATGATGTAGTACAGGAATCTAACTTTTCCTGCCAAAATATCTACCAACCATTCCAAAACTGTTTAACAAATAAGTTAACCTTTCCCTATTGATTAGAAAATGCCATCTTTATCACATTATGTATTTTTATATATACTTGGACTGGTTTCTGGATCTTCATTTGTGTCATTGGTGTCTATTTTGCTGCACTGGTACCAACCTATTTTCATTAGTATATTAGTACTTGGGTGTGGCCAGTATTCCCTCATTATACTTTGTTCTCAAAACATTTTGGGAATCTCTTCTTCATTAATACTTCTAGATGAACATAAAATTTGAATTGGAATGAAGTTCAAATTATATAAGTTAAGAAAAAAATGGCATTCTTATAATGTTCCATTAAAAACACCTAAAAATATGTTCTCTCTCCACACAGTATTATGTTTTATGTATAACTTAGAAGTTTTTGTCATCTAACTCCTTCATATTGCTTAAATTTTTTTTTTTTTTTTTTTTTTTTTGTGGTACGCGGGCCTCTCACTGTTGGGGCCTCTCCCGTTGTGGAGCACAGGCTCTGGACGCGCAGGCTCAGCGGCCATGGCTCATGGGCCTAGCCACTCTGCGGCATGTGGGATCTTCCCGGACCGGGGCACAAACCCGTGTCCCCTGCATCGGCAGGCAGACTCTCAACCACTGCGCCACCAGGGAAGCCCGTACTTAAATTTTTTTTTTTTTTCTTCACTTAAATACTTATAAATGGAAGTTTTTCCTGATGGTACTAACTAGTTATTGGTAAAAAAAACTTATGACCTATGCAGCAGTCTTACATTACCCTCTCCTTGTTAAATGTTTATTGGTCCTAAGAACTTTTGAGTTAATTCTCTTATATTTTCTGGGTGGACACACATACTATCTACAAATAATCATCGTTTATTGATACTTTTTGTCTTCCCAATATTTTAATCTCATTTCTTTTTCTTATTTCATTTTCTAGAAAAGTAATAACAGCGAAATCTTATATAGCATCTATGTGCCAGGCAATATTCTCAAAATACTTTATATATATTAACTGATTTAATGCTCATGAAAATTCTAGAAGGTAGATAATACTATTAGACCATCTTATAGTAGAGAAAATGGAGGCATGCCCAAGGTTACACAGCTAGTAAGTGGCAAAGCCAGGATTTTTAGAATGTCTAGAAAAACGTCAAATAATAGATTAATACTCATCCTCATTTCATTCTTAACTTTACTGAGAATTTCATGTACCAAGCTTATTTTATATTTTTCTTTCTCCTTTAACGTATGGATTGGAGGAGTTATAATACATTTAATAGTTATTGTAATAGATTTAATAATACTCAACAGGTTAACAATCCTGGAGTAAAGCTTACTTTAGTACTGGATTGAATTTGCTACTATTTTATTCAGGAATTATTTAAAGAATACTCATAAATGTCAGTCACTTGAAAATAATAGTAATAAACCCATTATGTTAATATAGACAACATACTGTTTATGAAAAATAACTCTGTTTTCTAAAACCAAAAAATGGTGAGAAGAGTAGCAATATTTTTTATATTCTGTGACTCAAATCACCTGGTTTAGTAGAAGACAGCTGGGTTCCCATAGCTGTTTCTACACTGGTCTGCTGTGATGGTTTTTTAGCTGAGGTATATGAAGGAGATCCAGCCAAGCACAGAAATGTGGTTGGAAAAGAGAGGGCCCTGAAGACTCTCTGAGAGGGTCCTCGGATCACACTCTGAACCACAGATGTAGACCATAGGGGATGGATTGTTTTTCTAAGGTTTCTGAGAAGACTAAGAAAAATTTTTTATTTTTTCCTGTCAAGGCCAAAAAAAGAAAAAAAATGCAGAAACATTTCATGGGGAAACAAAGGACTGAGTCACTGCACAAGTAAAAAAAACCTAATTGATATTTAATTTCTCCCAGTTTTGACACTGAAAATCTATGGTTGGGTAAGAAACAGGCCAGGATATGTTTTCTAGTAAATCACAACACAATATTTTATCATACTGCCAAGTCCTTCAACTTTGGGGTTCTATTTTGTCTTCCAGGACACCAAATTTTTCCTTTTCTTCTTTTCCTTTTCACCATCCAATTGCCAGTGGGCTCTCTTCTTTCTTTTTGGCCTTTTCCTCTCCCAGAAGATGTGTCTGGAAGACCGCCCCTTTACATCAGCTCGCCCTTTAAATAGGCTTGTCTCTATAACCCACGCACCTGGCCTTTATTTTGTGTTTCTTTAAACTGTGCTCTGGAAAGGGCACCAATCTCTAAATTCCGTGTCTGTGTATTTTTTTGGCATCTGGCCCTTTAAGAAGACACACTTACTTTGAAATCCTATCCCTGCAGTTTGTGATCTAATTTCCTTTTTTGTTTTAAAGTAATTTCCGATCTTGAGTGAATTTAATCTTTCCAGCGACTGCTCCAACTCACCCTCAGGCCCCTTCGCTAGTTCTTCCTCTGTCTCTGATTTTTTTCTCTGTCTGCCTTTACTTGCCTCAGAGTGCCTGGCAGGATGGAGGTGGGCTGGTGTTTGCTTCCTTCCTTTCACTCACAGTTATTGTTCAGTTGGGGCATTCTATCTGCAAGTCATATTGAGGGTGAGCATTGATAGATTTTCCTAAATGAGCAGTTATTTCATGTCGTGTGGGAAGACTTTTGGGAAGTGGCTAATTGCACAGCCTCCTTGGTCTGCAGTTACCCGAAAGTCCTAACACCATATTCTTAACTTTAAAAGACATTACCCTGTGCACCGCAACAGTGTAGCCCCCGCTCGCTGCAACTAGAGAAAGCCCGCACGCAGCAACGAAGACCCAACCCAGCCAAAAATAAATAAAATAAATTTATATTAAAAAAAGAGACATTACCAAATTTTAAAAAATGAGATCTGAGTGAGTTGTCCCTTACCTGAATGTTTCTTCTTGGAGCTGTTCTAACTGAGTCTGGAGCTGCAGATGCCTTCTTCCTGCTGGACTGTTAGGATCTTCTATAGAATCAGACTGATTCAGCCTTTCCATTAATACCTGATTCTCTGCCAACAGACTACTTTTCTCCTCTTGCAATGCTGCAACCTGTTAGAATATAGGAAGACAGTGGTTATTTTCTCCAATTGCACTGGAATCCGCATAATCACCTGTGAATTACCATTACGAATTAAAGCCTGTTTTTAAAGAAGTACAAGCAACCTCCACTTAAAACTCTGACATTATTTTGGAATATCGCACAGGCAGAGCAGTATGTAAGAGTAAGCAAGAATTCATTCTTTATTTTACATTTGAAAAGGTAATTTACCAAAGAAGATACATAATGGCAACTAAGCACACAAAAAGACACTCATGATTATTCATTAAGGAAATGCAAATTGAAACCACAATGTTATATCCATACACTCACTCCCACTAGAATGCCGAGAATCAGAGAGACCGGCTGTAGCAAGTGTTGGTAAAGTTGAAAACAGATGGGAGCTTCACACACCTGTTCAGCACGTGAAATGTTCCACAGGCTGTGAAAAACCGGTTCGCATTTTCCTAAAAAATTAAACATGCAACTACCACATAACCCAGACATTTTACACTTAGGTATTTATTTACCAAAGAGAACTAAAAGCATATGTCCACACAGAGACGTAGAATGTTTACAGCAGCTTCATTTGTAATACAGAAAAACAAATGTTGACCAGTAGGGGAATGGATAAATAAATTACAGCACATCCATACAACAGAATACTATCTGACAATACAGAAGAATTAACTATTAATACCGATAACATGAATGAATCTCAAAATAATGAAAGAAGCCAGGCAGAAAAAGAGTACACTGTGTATGACTCCTTTCATATGCAATTCTAGAAGATACAAGCTAATCTACAGTGACAGAAAGCAGAGCCGCGACTGGAAGAGGATTACAGAGTCATGAGAACTCACTATCCTGATCGTGGTGATGGCTTCACACGTTTATACATGTCAACATGGATTAGAACCGTAGACATGTATTAGACATGTATTAGACATGTATTAGAATACATGTCAACATGTATTAGAACTGTACACTTTAAAGATGAGCAGTTTGTTGTATGTCAACTACATCTCAAAAAACTGTAAACACAGAAGTTGCCTGCCATTTCTGAGTCTCCCTCTCCACCCCCGTTTTCTCTGGAACTTGTTCCAGTTGGGCTATTGCCCCACCATCCTCAGGATCAGCTGACCTTGGCTTCTGTGGCTCCCAGGACACCTCCCTCTCGTGGTCTGTGTGCCTCCTCTTTACTCCAGTCAAGCCCTCTTCAATCTCCCTGCCTCTGGCACACGCATGGCTTTTCCTTTCTAAATACACTGATGGCTTCCAGCTTCTGGGCGGTCAACATCATTTATTCACTGACAGCTCGCATGTTTCTATTTCCAGCCTGGAACCCTGCACTGGGTATCACGTCCACCTGGATGTCCACTAGGCGTCTGAATTTAACCTGTCCAGGTGGGACTCTCGTTCCCCCACACCCCGCCCCGCCCTCCCACTGTCCTCCCCGTCTCAGCAATGCTAACTCTGTCCTTCCACTTGCTCAGGCAGGATCCGTCCCATCTCGTCCTCACACCCACGCCCACTCTTTCAGCAAACATCAGCGGCTCTGCCTTCAAACGGATTTCAGCCACTTCTTACCACCACCCCTCAATTCTGATTTAAGCCAACCTAATTTTTTGCCAGATTATTGCGAAGGCCTCTGAATTAGTCTCCTTGAGTTGGCCGTCACCTCCACCCAGCAGCCACCATAATCCATTAAAATAAAACTCAGATCACAGGACGTCTTTGCTCACAAGCCTCCGACGGCTTCCCATTTATTTACTCAGCCTGTACCAAGGCCTGTCAGGGCTCTGCAGACGGACTCCTCTCCCCAGGCTTCACTCCTGCTGTCCTCACCTTCGTGCTCCCGGAGACACCAGCTGCCCCGCACGTCAGGCCTGTGCGCTGAGCCTGGATGATCCTCGCGGGAAGCCTGGGAGGCCGCTTATCCACCCTCTAGGATTTACTAACTCGCTGCCTCCCCAGCAGCCTTTGCTGACAACCCACTCAGAACTAGTTCCTCCCACCCGGTCCCCCTGCCCCCCCGAGTCCCCCTTTCTCTAGAATACTTATCAGCAGCACACGACAGACCGGTATTCTTATCCTGTTCACTGTCTGTCTTCTTTATCGCATGCAAGCACCTTGGGGGCAGGGATGTTTTATCCATTTCTGTGTTTTCCCCTATCTTCACTGTATTGACAGCAGCTAGAACAGTGGGTGCTCAATGGAGTGGGTGCTCAATGTTTGCTGAATAAATGAATGAGTCTGAAATGCCAGCTCTCTAACTCGTCAGATTTCCATAAACGCACGAGTCTTTTCTCAGAGTACAGCAGTAGCTCGATTCCGTGCCACTGGTCTATTTCATTCATTTCTGCTCCTTCATTCTTTTGAAAATAAATATTTAAGGCTTTAAAATTTAAAAGCTCATTTCTTTGTTAATAATTTCTATCTTAAGTTGTACTTTGGTCAGAAAGCATGATCTAAAGACACAGATTCTTTGAATTTTATTGGGAATTGCTTTATAGCCTGGTATGTGGTCAATTTATATGAAGGCTGAGTGCATAATGCAGCACCTTAATAGCAGACTTACCAGACTAGCAAATGTTGCTAAAGTATTTTAATTCAATATATTTGGCAGAAATCCTTTTCACACACACAGAAAAAGGTGTCATCTACAAATTGGTACTCAGGAAGAGATCAGGAAGGAGGCCCCCTGTGCTCTGGGAAAACTGGCAGAACAGGCCTTCAGATAGAGATTTTCAGGAGAAGATTTTATGAGCCCAATTCTTGCATCTCCTCATATCTAGAAAAGCACTAAAATCATCAACGGGGACAACTGCTCCTCGTGACTGGCAGCCAGCTTCTGCCAGGACGTGTGCTTCACTGCACGGACCCCCTTCACCTAAATCACATACATACTGACCTCCACCCCACCTCTTTGGAGCAGTTCCTCAGAGCTGAGATGCTGTCTCCTGGGCTACTGCCCTCATTTTGCCCCAAAGAAAACTTAACTCACAACTCTCACGTTGTGCATTTTTTTTAGTCAACAAGGAGACTAATTAAAAATAATACATAAACACAATTTAAGAAAAAAAGCAAATAAAGCAAAGGGGCTTATAATGTAAAGCTACAGTTTCCCATTGAGTTTTTCTACTTCCAAGAGACAACTAGGTTTTTTTTGTTTTGTTTTGTTTTGTTTTGTGGTATGCAGGACTCTCACTGTGTGGCCTCTCCCATTGTGGAGCACAGGCTCCGGACGTGCAGGCTCAGCGGCCATGGCTCATGAGCCCAGCCGCTCTGCGGCATGTGGGACCTTCCTGGACCAGGGCTCGAACCCGTGTCCCCTGCATCGGCAGGCGGACTCTCAACCACTGCGCCACCAGGGAAGCCCCACAACTAGTTTTAATGTTCCTAATTTTATTGTTTTTGGCTGTGACTTGACATCTCTCAATAATATGTTATACCCACTATTTCTTGATTTATCAGCCTTACACATGATCTAGTGACTTGTCTCCTCTGACATGTGAAATGAGAGCCACTTGCGGCATCCCCCGTTTCCACAAATAGTTATGGCACTATTCCTCCTCCTTTCACTGGCCACCTCTGCAGTTTTGAACAACTACTCATTGACCTGTTTCACTCCATCACGTGCCCACTCATTCGCTCACTCAGATACTCATCCTGGGTCTACCACGTGCTAGGCACTGCTGCGATTTTCTAGGTGCAAGGGATACCACGATGGAAAAAGCAGAGACAGTTCTTATGTGTTACATATTCTAAACAAACCATCATAGTAAATATATAAATAAGAACAAATCATATTAAGTAAGAAAGCAAACTAATAAACACATGCGAGACCTAGAGTGAAAGTGTTCTGCAGAGGGTTAAAGCACTCCTAAGAGGAGGGACTTCCCTGGTGGCGCAGTGGTTGGGAATCCGCCTGCTAATGCAGGAGACTAGGGTTCGAGCCCTGGTCCGGGAAGATCCCACATGCCGCGGAGCAACTAAGCCCGCGAGCCACAGCTACTGAGCCTGCGCTCCGCAACGGGAGAGGCCGCGACAGTGAGAGGCCCGCGCACCGCGATGAAGAGTGGCCCCCGCTCGCCGCAACTGGAGAAAGCCCTCGCACAGAAACGAAGACCCAACGTAGCCAAAAATAAATAAATAAATAAATTTATTAATTAAGGAAAAAAAAAAAGACTAAGAGGAGGGGCTGGAGGACGACTGTAGGCTGGTGACCGAGGAGCTTCCCAGGGAGGCTGAGGTTAGTACTGGGCACACCTAAGTGCCCAGTGAATATTTCATGACAGATGAACCACGTGATTTGGAGCTGAGACTGGATGGCGAGAAGCGGCCGGCCGTGTACTGCCCGCTGCTCCCTCGTGGTGAGCCGAGAACATGGGGGGCCCCGCCAGGCCCTCACCTCTCTGCCTCACCCTGCTTCTCCTGCTCACCTCCAGCACCCGCATCTTTACTTTCAGAACACTGCTTCTCCACAGGCAGGGCTGGATGCTGAAGACCAGTGACGTTCACATCGCTACCTCAGAGGTCACATCAGCATGCCTGTGTTACGACTGCTTTCTGCAGGGCTGAGTGTGTCACGGCCCTGCCACCAATCTCCTCATAACCTCTCTGCAGCCCCCCCACTAGCTCTGCGATCTGTTCCCACCAGGGACTGGTAAACTCTTCCGTAAGGAACAGGGCAGTGAACAGCTGAGCCTTTCAGAGCCACAGGTCTCGTGGCGAGTCCTCAACCCTGTCTCTGCAGCGTGAAAGCACCAGAGACAGCACATCAAGGAACAAGCCCGCCTGCGCTACCACTTTACTCACGAGACAGAGGGCCGGCTGCAGTCTGCCAATCCCAGTGTACGACTTGAACGTTACACCGTCAAACAGAATATTTATATCCTGCTCATAAAAACAACCAACTCTTATTTATCATTATTGTAAAATACTGCATTTGTGTATAGCTGAATTTTAGAATCTGAAAAGCAATTAACAGCACTTAACATTATGACTAGGTAAATAGTATTTACTACATAACCCAGAAAGTGTGCTCTGATCACACTTCTTCCTATCTGCATCCAAAGCAATGACCAACTCTTACGCCTTTCAAGGTAAAATGCTTCTAGTATAAAATATCACGAACCCTGTGTACCTATTACCCAGCTTTAACAAGTATCAAAACATGGCCAATTATGCATCCATCTGGACTTCCATCCATTCCCCCCTCCTCCCTGATTTTGAGGTAAATCCCAAACAATTTTATTTCTTATTTTCTGTCTTTTAATTTAGGAGAGATTTCTTCAACTTTATTTTTAATTAGTCTATTGAATTTTTTTACTTTGACAATTCTATTTTTAGTGTTTCTTGATCTCTGATTTTTTCTTTTTAAAATAGCATCTTGTCCTTATTCTATAGATGCAATATCTTCACCAATTTCACGAGGGTATTAAAAAATTAAAAAGAAAAATCTCTTCTACTACCCCAATTTCTCCACCTCCTCTAGGGCTAGTTTCCTGTTTATCTTGACCCTTCTCTTTTTTGTTACACAGATTTTCCTCACATGTAAGAATCGGTTTTCTGTAAATTAGAGAATCCAGAAAGGTCAAAATGAAAAGGCCTTACCCTGCAATACTAATACTCAGTCTAACCTCCTGTACTTCTGTTTGCCTAAATTCTTTAGAAGAGAACCCTCTGATTGAGAAACCAGCTACAGGTCAGGGTATCTGCAGTGGGTGACGGGCAATGGGGCTGAGCTCACCTACAGAAGACCCCATTACACCTCGCTGCAGCCTTCCACCAAGCATGGGGGCTCTCTGGGGTTCAGCTACAGCAGCTCCCTCCCCCTTTATAGGTGTTCTTGGCCACTGCATTCTTTACTCCTTTTAGGCCGTTTGGCACTTTATCCAACTGCCTTTTGGCCTTCTGAGGTTGATGATGAGCAGTGGTGTGCTGTTGCTGGCTATAACCAAGCTGCTTGCTAAATATTCGGGAGTCTGGTGAGCCGACTGTTAAGCCATTAACAGTCGGAATTGGTCGCTGTGACAGTGTTTATACCATGGAAATAGGAAAACGCTACAAATCAGGGCTTTTAAAAATCTCCCCCAGCCCTCCTGAGAGCCGATCTCTCTCCTCTTGCTCTTCTTTTCTTGTGGGCTTATCCCATTTTAAATTCATTTATTACGAATTTGATGGGGCTGTGAGAAGGAAGGAA
Organism: Hyperoodon ampullatus; assembly: GCF_949752795.1. Classification (NCBI taxonomy): domain Eukaryota; kingdom Metazoa; phylum Chordata; class Mammalia; order Artiodactyla; family Ziphiidae; genus Hyperoodon; species Hyperoodon ampullatus. The sequence continues at coordinate 3,621,362 of NC_136933.1, forward strand.
AACTCTGACCTTTGTTCAGTCTGCACTCTTTTTCCAGGCTCTGTTTCCTTTTTCTTCTCGAACTAGGGCTGTGTTACAGCCAAACTGTACCACACGTGGGACCCAGGGCACATGGTGGGATGCAGAGCCGTGCTGCAAACAGGTGGTGCAAAACCAGATCTCTTACCTGCAGATCCAACTCATGGCACCTTTGAGCAATTTCTTCCTTGGCCGACAAAGCTTCATTCAGTTCCTCTGAAGTTTTCTTCAGCTGGGTAGAAGCAAAGAGCTACAGTGAACATCGCAATATGACGTGGCAACAACTAATGATCGCACATGTGCAATACAGAACTAAAATGCTTCCCCCTGTTCTTTCTGTGGGGCAGGGAGAAATCAAGAACCCTTCTGCACGAGGCAAAAGAAGGGTTTCTTCCAACTGCAGACATCTTTTCGTCCTGAGTCTTGTCTTTTCTGTACTTGGAAATTGGTTCTTTACTCATATCAAGTTTTCTTATACATCTCCTAGGGATACTTGGTTCTTGGTAATGTTGATTCTGTAATAACTGAGAAATCTCACCTTGGTAAAATATATATGTGCTAGAGGAACAGGGGTTCAATTGTTAAAATAAATAGCTAATGTATTTCAACACAATTGTTGTATGGTTGAAAAAATATTTATTCTCTCAGTACTTAGCAGTCAGGATATATGGCCAGAAGAGATAAGCAGCTGGATTGGTCTTGGATTGAGATTTTGCCCCAGAGAAGGTATTAAGGTAAGAGAATCGATTATTTTGACAAAATCATCACAATAATAGACCATGAAGTCTAGGCCAGAAAGAGAAGGTAACTGATTAAACAGATGATGAACTGCGTAAGCTAAAGTATGAAGTGGGGAGATTTCCAAAAATAAGATGATGATGTTGGCTGAAGAAAGAGGAGTAGGCTTTAGGCGGGCAGAACAGTTATGTTCACCGTGGAGTCTAAGCAAAGTGAGGAAGAATGAACTAAGATGATGGGCGGTCAGTGAAAACCAGACAGTTCACTTCTTCACAAAGATGAAGGGTAGAGGAGACTTCTTCAATGGAAGAATAACATGAAATAAAAGGTAAGATATCTTTTGTATTATAAATAAATCACAGGATTAAATGCATGCCATTTTCCAGGACTGCAACTATTGTGTTAAACGTGGCATACAGAAAGATATCACTAATGGAAAAAGAAAAACCATGACTAGAAAACATGAATTATAGTAAGCTAAAGAGGTTAATTTATTTTAAAGTGGGTTGTGCAATAATATGTTAATTACAAATTACAAATTTAATTACAAGTGTGTAATATCCATTAGTAAAGTGGCTTAAGTTCTTGAATTTTAGGTAAAAAATAAAGAATTATACCAATATATTTCATAAGCAATTTCAACTGAAAAATCCTTTTCATTAATATCTAAAGTTCACCCTTTAATCTCTGCATGGATAAAAACAATGCAAGATCAGGTACCTGGCGATCAAGGTCAACATAGGCATCATTCCCAGCAGAGACAGGAGACTCTTTACTCATCAGCTGAAATTAAGATTTAAATGATTACAACCACGAGAAAAAAGTGACATTCTATATAATACACTTACAACAACAAACATGAACACCCAGCTGCCATAGAATTATAAAAATTACAATGAAATCACAAATGTAAAAGGAACATCTTCCTAGACACTGAAGCTCTTCAGCCTGGAGCTTTGTTTTGCTGCAGGATTAGCCTTCACTTAAAATCACACGTGTAATTCTGGTATGCATTTTCACAGCAGGGCCAGTCATGAGACTCAAGTATTACTTATCCTTACCACCAAAAAGACAAGTCTTTAAGTTAAAATGTGGCTAAATATTTAAAATATTGACTTTTCAGTAAAAAAAAAAAATAGTAACACTAAGTAACTATTTCTGAAGAATAAACGTGGGTCACATCAATATCAGTCTAAATTAACTGCTAATGTTCAGTGATGACACGCACATACACACGAATCTAGGTCTCAGCCTCTCTCACCCTTGTGTTGCACACAGAGAAGATCCAGAGGGTGTGTGAGGGTTTGGGGAGAAGGGGTAAAATTCTGACTGTGACCAATGTCAGGGGCAGACTCAAATGTCCCCATTTTCTCCTGTTTCCTTCTTATGCTCTGTCTGAAGGACAAAAGAGAGGGACAATTAGAAACGTGGGGAGAGACTACTGGGAGATCTTGTCATCTCAGCCTTCACTCCACTCTCTAAAGGACTGAAATGTTAGGCTCAGCTGTACCTTTTCCTCTGCATCAGTGGTTCTCAACACTGACTGAGAAGCCCCCAAACCAACAACAGCAGCATTGCCTAGGAACGTGTCAGAAATGCAAATTCTTGGGTCCCTGCCCAGATTGACTGAATCAGAGACGCTAGGGTTAGGGCCCAGCACCACACACTGAAGTCTGAGAACCACTGCTCTCTATTAATGTCATGACAAGAGTGAAGGTCCCTTAGCATAATTAGGAGGGAAACAAATCTCAGAAAGAGTAAAAGAATACTGGCTTCAATTTTTTACGCTGTTATTGTAAGAATATTAATAAAAAGATGCTCAAAAGATTTTTCTTCCAATTAAAAAAATAACACCCAATGTAGAGAAGATAAAATTCAGAAAAAATACAAAGAGAAAACACCCAATATTCTACCATCCAGAAATAACCACGTCTATAATTCTGAACTATTCAAGAAGCTACCTGTGCCATGGGTTTCACACAGCTCAAGTAAGAAAGACAAATTCAGTGTCACGTGATGAGGGCTGTGACAGACACTAAGAGAGGAAGGATCTAATTCGGGGGGTGCGGGGGGGCAGACGGGAGTAGAGGTATTTTCTTTCAGTCCCCGTTGTTACATGTTAGTTCTTATCACAACACAGCAGCACCTGTGAATAAGACCCCCTGAACACAGCCTCCTCCCAGTCAATCCCAGCTAGGATGTCCACCTCGAAGAGGTTTCCAGGTCCTATACCTCCCGACTTCCTCCCTGGTCTTCACTGACAGCCCACCATCTTACGTTCATTCTTCCTCACTTTGCTTAGACTCCACGGTGAACGTAACTGTTCTGCCTGCCTGAAGCCTACTCCTCTTTCTTCTGCCAACATCGTCATCTTATTTTTGGAAATCTCCCCACTCCGTACTTTAGGTTACGTACTTCATCATCTGTTTAATCAGTTACCTTCTCTTTCTGGCCTAGACTTCATGGTCTATTATTGTGATGACTTTGTCAATATAATCGATTCTCTTACCTTAATACCTTCTCTGGGGCAAAATCTCAATCCAAGACCAATCCAGCTGCCTATCTCTTCTGGCCATATATCCTGACTGCTAAGTACTGAGAGAGTAAATATTTTTTAAACCATAAAACATAATATATAGTTTCCAATCTCAGCTGGGCCTTCAAAGTTGCCCCCAAAGTGCAGCTATGCTTCCCCAATCAGCAATCTCTTTGTTCCCTTTAGAGATTATTCCAAACCTTTCCTGCTTCTCAAACCTCACCAACTCCCCACTACTCTTCATCAGAAAACCTTGCCTCCAGATAAGAAATTCCCCAGTTTCCTGTACCTTAACCTACAAAATTGGCAGCATTCATACCCATCCTTTCCTTCTTCAATCTTGTTGTAATACACTCTCAACCCTGTCTCTTCCCAGCTTCTCAGAGACCCTGTACTATTTATCATCCTCTCTCTTGTTATCTCAACCTCTATCTTGCTCTTTCCTGTGGCTTCTTCCTATTAGCATTTAAAGAACTAAAAGACTATCATTTACTTGATTACCAATCACATTTCTCCAGAGAAGATAATATACAAATGCCCAACAAACATATGAAAAGATGCTCAACATCATTAGTCTTTAGGGAAATACAAGTAAGTCACAATTAGAGAACACTTCACATCCACTAGGATGGCTAATATCAAGAAGATGGACAATAACAAGGGTTGACAATGAGGGAGAGAAATTAGAATTCTTAGCACATTGCTGGTGGGAATGTAAAATGGTGCAGCACCTGTGGAAAACACACCTGTGCTGGCACTTCCTCAAAAAGTTAAACATAGAATTACCATGTGACCCAGAAATTCAATTTCTGGGTATATACCCAAAAGAATTAAAAACAGGTGCTCGGACTTCCCTGGTGGTTAAGAATCCACCTGCCAATGCAGGGGACACGGGTTCGAGCCCTGGTCCGGGAAGATCCCACATGCCGCAGAGCAACTAAACCCGTGTGCCACAACTACTGAGCCCACGTGCCACAACTACAGAAGCCGCGCACCTAGAGCCTGTGCTCCACAACAAGAGAATCCACCGCAATGAGAAGCTGGAGCACCACAACTAAGAGTAACCCCTGCTCACCGCAACTAGAGAAAACCCGCATGCAGCAACGAAGACCCAACACAGCCAAAAATATATAAATAAACAAATAAATAAATTTATTTAAAAAATAAAATAAAAACAGGTATTCAAAACAACCCCGTACACTCAGGTTCACAGCAGCACTACTCGCAATACCAAAAAGGTGGAAACAACTCAAACGTCCATCAAATGATGACTGGATAAACAAGATGTGGCACACCCACACCATGGAATACCATTCAGCCACGAAAAGGAACTAGATATTGACACATGCTACAAAATAATCTTGAAAATGGTAAACTTTATGTTATGTGTATTTTACCACAACAGAAAAAAAAAATCAAAGTCAGCTGCAGTTGAATAAAGACATACAGACCATCATCTTACAAAAGCCCTTCTGCAACTCTACAGTTCTATCCAGCCACCCCGTCCTCCTCCACGGCCCAATCAGTCACCAAGCCTATTAAGTAAAGCTCTGACAATGTTCAAACCTGTCCACTTCTCTCCACCCAGCCGCCATGACCTAGTTCAGGCTTCCATCGTTCCTCACCAGATAACTACTAAGGTCTCAACTGCTCTCCCTTTTTCTAGCCTTGTTTTCCTCCGATCCATTCTTCTCACTGCCTGGATTTTCTCAAATACAGACTTCAGTGTATTTTCTCCTTAAAAAGCACTTCACTGGTTTCCAAAATTCCAGCTCTTTCCACAAAGCTGCTCAGCGTCCTACTGGCCTTACGGCTCTTGCCTTGCCTCCAGCACCCACACCCCCCGCGCCTGCTGAGGCTTCTTCCGACACCTCCCCGCGCCATGCGGCTGCCTCCTGGACCGCAAGCGTGTGCCCTTCCTGACCTCTTCTCCTCCTCCAATGCTCAGACGAGATGCCGCATTCGCTGAGAACCCTTCCCCAGCATCCCCACGCTGAGGGACACACTCCTTTGAGGTCCCACTATCTTTTCCCCATCACGGCACTTTTCATTCTGAATGCTTTGGATGTATTTGAATTGCTCGTTTGGCCATTCTTCCCTTTAGATCACACTTTGTGAGACAAGAGGCCATGTCTATCTCTTCCATAGTTGTATCCTGAAGGCCTCCTATAGCTCCTACTGCATTCTAGGTGCTCGATAAGTATTTACTAAATAAACAAAATGAATATGCACGTAAAATGTACTGCGTTAGCGAGTACCAGCATCATCAGCACATAGTAGGTGTAGATAAACGCTTGCCAGTACGATTATCACTATCCATCTCTCTATTTCAGATTTCCTCAGAATAAATTCCTAAAAGTGAAATTACAGGATCAATTACAGTAAGGCAGAACAGTTAGTGGCCCCCTTATTATTTTTCCTGTCTTTGCTTAGTAACAGAATCCTCAAATTTTGGCCGGGTCCATGACCACTTGGAAAAAAGACCACATTTCCCAGCTTCCCTGTGTGGCAATGTGAGTAACAGCTGGATAACAGAAGTGAGAATTCCTGGAAGTTTACTAAGAGGAAGTGGAGAACCTTCCTTCAGCCCTGCCTGCTGGCCGGAATGTGAATGTGAGGGCTGGAAGCCAAACAGCCACGGCTGACCACGGGGTGGGAATCACATAGTAGGGATGGCAGACAACAAGATGCAAGAAAGCTGCGTCCCTGATGCCTACGGAGCCAACCCATGACCACTTCAGAGCAAATTAAACTCATATCTTGCTTGGGCGACCATCATTTTGTTAGTTTACCCTCCTACCATCAGTGCTGACTGACAAACTGATCCTCTCTTAAAAGCTTTGCTTTGCTGAAATGTCCTGCATAATAGTGAATTTGGCTAATCCTTTGTCCCCAGTGAGTAACTGGGAGGTAGCCGCTAAATCTCTGGGATTTCTCTGCTGAGTGTCTTTGTTATTCATGGTGGGTCCCTAGATAGTTTAAGCTAGGAGGTGACTCTGGTTGGGGGCTGGTGACGCCAGGAAAACCAACCGCATATGAGAGGGTTGGGGCTTTGAGCCACTTGCTATCAGCCTGGCCTCTGGGGAGGAGACAGGGGCTGGAAATTTAGTTCAACCTTGTGGCCAATGATCCAACCAACCACACCTATAAAATGAAACACCAACAAAACGCTGGACATGAAAGCTCGGGTGAGCTTGCTTCCCTGGGTGGCAGCTCTGTGTGTGTTGTCACACAGTAATGTGCTGGGAGGGTGACATGTCTTGATTCCACGGGGAGGGGACAACAGAGACTGAGTTTGGGACCCTCCCAGACCTCCATTTCGGGGGGTGGGGGGCTGGTTCTGATTCGTATCCTTTTGCTGTAATAAACCGTCACTGTTACTGAGTTCTATGAGTCATTCCAGCAAATAATCAAATCTGAGGAGGTAGTGGGAACTGCTGGATTCATAGTCAGTTGGTCGGATTTAAAAGGAAATGCTTCATAGCACAGGGAGATCAGCTCGGTGCTTTGTGACCACCTGCGGCGGGGATAGGAAGTGGGGGTGGGAGGGAGACGCAAGAGGGAGGAGAAATGGGGATACATGTATACATAGAGCTGATTCACTTTGTTATATAACACAGCAATGTAAAGCAATTATACTCCAATAAAGATGTTAAAAAATTTTTTAAATAAAAAATTAAAAAAGTAAAATAAAAAAGGAAACACTTTATCTTAATTTGCATTTAGCATTTTTCATGTTTGTCTGTTGCATTTTTTTCTGTTACTTACATTCTATACTATTTTAGTTCCCTTAAAGATTTCTTCCATTACTTCTATGATTAAAAAATTCTCCCATCTTAAGGTCATTTTCACTTTTATAGTTCTATGTCTGACACCTGATGGAGTTCAGGACATGCTACCCCCAAATATGGCAGCTTGGCAGGTTGAATGTTTCAAGCTGAAGGAATTTGAGAAACAGCAGGGACAGGAAAGATTTTCTGACCTTCCTCTGAAGCAGGTCTTAAGTCCCTCACGTGAGAGGCACCCTCCCTATACTCAGAGGAAAGGAGTATCCGTATCTCCAAAGTCAGAGGGATGCGGAAGGAATCTGAACAAACAGGACTTGCCGTTTTTCGCCCTATCACATTTTTCCACGAGACTTTCCACTTTTCACCAAATCCAGCATCAAAACACTCAGGTTGAAACACCTCTTTGGGCTCCCCTGGTGGTGCAGTGGTTGAGAATCCGCCTGCCAAGGCAGGGGACACGGGTTTGATCCCTGGTCCAGGAAGATCCCACATACCGCGGTGCAACTAAGCCCATGCGCCACAACTACCGACCCTGTGCTCTACAGCCCGCGAGCCACAACTACTGAGCCCGCGTGCCGCAACTACTGAAGCCCACGCACCTAGAGCCCGTGCTCCGCAACAAGAGAAGCCACCACAATAAGAAGCCCGCGCACTACAAGGAAGAGTAGCCCCCGCTCGCCGCAACTAGAGAAAGCCCGCGCGCAGCAACAAAGACCCAACACAGCCAAAAATAAATAAATAAAATAATTTTTAAAAAAAAGAAACACTTCTTTGATCTTCATTTCTTTATGAAGCCTCCTGTGTTGTGTAAAACTTAAGTACATTTGTATGCTCTTCTATTGTTAATCTGTTTTTTATTTGTTTGTTTGTTTTTAACAGAGGCTCCAGCTAAAAACTTGAAAGGGTAGAGGAAAAAAACATTTTTCCCCTCCTACAGTTTCAAATAAATATTCATCTAGAAATTGCCTTGAGTCTGGCTGGAGTTGAAGACCCATTTCCTTCCAAATAAGAAACGAATACTTGTGTGAGGCAGACTGCTGGTTTAAGATAGATATTATTCATAATGGCTTTAGGAATTAGTCTACTATTCCTAATTCATTAGAGCATTTAAAAAAATTAGGAATAGTTACGGAATATCTATAATTCCAAGATAAACATTTAACGTTTAAATAAAAATGAGACAAGCTATAGCATAAGTGCGAAGAAAAAAATTCTCAAAAAATGAGTAGGAGAATCTCTTTTTAAAATTTCTACTTCAATTACTTAAACTCATGTTTGCTCCTTTAACTTCTCACAAACTGTAAGCACAAAGGTCCAACATACCTCCTGGATGGCTGTCATGACAACGTGTTGGACAGATTCCTCCATCATCATGATGGCTTGGATGTACTCTGAAAGTAAGAACAACCTGGAATGTCAGTGTTCAAGTTATAGACAATCAAGGGAGTAAAGGCTAACACTTCATGAATTCTGAAAAGAAGTTTCCTGTGTTTTGATTCTTCCTCGGAATTCCTCGTATATGGTTAAATACATGTGTCATAGGTAAAGTAAAGGCTGAAAATCACATTATTTATCCTTCCTTAAAAATAACTGCCCCCCCCCATAAAGTTGAGGCTACAGCTAAAGGTCACAGGAATGGAGGATCTCGGGAATGTAAAACAATGAAACGGTACAGCCTAAGGCCAGAATGGAAAGGACTCTGTATTACTATTCCTAAAATCTAAAAATCTTTCACATTATTCTTTGCTACATGTTATAAAACTTTGATGTCTGTGTTTTATTCTTATGTGACATCAAAGTATTGAATTGTACATAATTTCTACCTTAATATTTTCTACAATTAAAAAAAAAAAACTTAGGGAAACTGAGACCTGCTCAGGACAAAGAATTAAGGTGCATTTAAGATAGAGACTGACGCTATAGTTAAACAAACACTGTGTAACCCTGGGCTTTAAAATAATGACCCAAATCTCTAATAAGCTAAAGCATCAATTTCATCAACTTTACCCTCACCAATGCTGAAGAAGAGAAGGCTCCCTTAGCCGTTCCTAGTGACAAAGTTGAAAAAAAAAAAATTTCTTGCCTTCTAAATAAAGCCCTGGAAGTAGTTTTCATTATTTTCAAATCCAATAATAGATGAAAAAACAGGTATTAAGCATAAAAAATCAATAGGCCAGCTGGATTTCAACAAATACGGTAAATATATTTTAATAAGAAACATTATTTTTGAATTTTTGAATTTTATTTTATTTTTTTTATAGAGCAGGTTCTTATTAGTCATCCATTTTATACACATTAGTGTATACATGTCAATCCCAATCTCCCAATTCATCACACCCCCATCCCCACCCAATAAGAAACATTTTAAAACGTAAAGTCATTAGGAAATTATAGCCTCAACCTGCCTCTCTCCACCCTATACCCAAAAAAACACCAAAAAAAAAATAGTCTCAGCACTCTAATATTATATGAAAGAGTCTTACTGTGCAATCGTTACAGTGACCTACTGGCAAGAAACTCATGGATTTGGAATGCCAAACTGTAGTCCTTTGCTTGACAGGTAACTTGTTTAAAAAAAAAAAAAAAAAAAAAGAATTTTGACAGCACTATTAAATTACGACATTCTGGTTGTTAATGCCAAAGCTTTTAGTTAAACAAAGCATGTTTTTAAGGAAGTATTGTCATAAGGATGCTGGTACCCAATCAATGATGCACATGCAAGTATACACTACACACTTAAACCACAGGCACCGTTCTTAGGCCCAAAGCAGGAATACTGTGCATCATAACTTAACCACTTTCCGGTTTAAAAAAAAAAAAAAAGAATCCCTTTAGTCTGAGCTGAACTTTTTGTTTGTTTGGTTTGTTAGTGAGGCGCGTCCTACGAGCGCTGGGTACGAGGCACCAAGCACAGAATCCCCAGGCTACAGAGCAGCTGGCACAGCCGGGATCGGAATGAAAGACTGTGAACATGGTGGGGAGAGGCAGTGGCCCAGTCATGGGAGGAAGACGGACGACAGCCCCGTGGGTGTGAAGGGTGTGACGGGGACAGGGGGCGGAGGTTAGTCAGGTGTGAGAGGGGAAGCGTTAGTTAAGAAGCGGTGTTGCCACGTCAAGGCCCTTCCCCGCGAACACCGTAAAATGCTGGATGATAAAATGATGATGAGAACCGCGTTAATGTACTAGTTTTGAAAAGTTAAAAAAAAAAAAAGTTACATCTTAAAAGTCCAAAATCCAAGTACGTATGACTACTGGCAGATCCAGGAGGCCGTGGAGAATGAGCTGGGCTACGCCTGGGAGTCTGTCCTGCAAAGTGAGCGTCTAGGTCCAAAGCCTACAGCTCAGCTCAGTACAAAGAGCGTTTAGTTCTAATGTGGGAGACATGCGTTTTTGTCCTCGCGAGCCTCTCACGGGCAAGAGATCTTGGGCAAGGCAAACAATACTCAGGAGTCTCAGTTTCCTAACTTGTAAAAAGTGCTGTTTGTTCTGTTAACCAGGCAGGAGGGAGAACTCGGTAAATATTATTTTTAGTGCGTTTTTACTGCTAATCTCTGCTTTTTCAAATACACCACCACTTGTGTGCCCCAATTTGACAAGTCAGATAGCCAAGAGAAACGCACACTGAGCCAACGCCTCACTTCTAGGAACTGAGAAACAGCCTCTAAACACAGAGCCCTTGTGTCTGCGGTGCGCTACGGGTTACGAAGCAAACACACACACCATTTCACCGACTCCCCACGACGACCAGCTGTCGTGCCCTCCCTCTGCAGACGAGGAAACAGGCCGGGCCCCCAGGGCAGTGACAGGTAACACTCGGCAACTCAGAAGTGCATCTGATCCAGGCTCTCTGCTGTGTTCCTGAGACCAGAGCATGCCCTCTGGACAGTGAGAGGTTAAAATCCTGTTCAAATTCTTCATCATTTATGTAACTTTTAGGGAAAACCTCAAGCTAGGTGTTACACAGAACACTTGGTCTGCGTGAGCAGCTCAACAAACGTTTCGATTGCCTTCCCACAGAACGACGGATACAGGTAACATCCTTGTCCTCTCCTATGCACACCCTGCAATAAGTAATTAGCCAACTCTTAACAGCTACACATCTCCAAGAGCTGATGAATCTCCTAACAGAATAAATACATAAGAAATTCTTATCTGAATTCAATGAACTACATTAAGTAATTTTTCATCTGCCTTTTAAAGTCAAGGGTTCTACTTAGAAATGCCCACCCCACTCAAGTGCAAGTTCCGTGAGGGCAGGTCCTGTATCGGTTTTGTCTGACACTGTGTTCCAAGCCCCAGCGCGATGCACGAATTCAGTAAATGTTTATGAAGTAAACCCTTTGCACGTGCAATCTACAATATCGATCTTTACATTCCTATAGCTGAACTATTATTAATTAATTATTAATTAATTTGGCTGGACCTTGTCCAATTAACAGTAAACTTCATTACATTCAGTGTAGTTAAAAATAATCTACTCAAAGAATTATGCAGTCTTGCAGAGAGGGGAAGAACATCATCATAATCAAATTTATTCTAACCTGTAAAACTCTTTTAAGCTTGAAAACAGATTACTAGCAAAAATCATAGAAAATGGCATACTTTGTGGGGGGCCTTAAGATGTTATTGTTTGTACGTGTGATTTATATATAAAATATACAGTGTGTGTTACTTTCCTTAATCATTTTACATGCATACACTAACATCAAATAAGTTACCTTGCTTCTGGTCACAGTTGACAGCACAGCCTAAGATGAGCTGGAGCATCCTCCCCAGCTCCGCGGCATCAGAATGCTCCCCGATAAGGTTCACGTCAGGGAGAGTAAAGTCATTGATTTGCTGCCCTAAAATCTGGACACAGATGAAAACATGAGAATTGCATTGACATCTATATGACCAAGTAAAATACTTGATAGAGGTTAGTCTGTCAGCACCAGAAACTCACTGCTAAGAGCAGAGCAGTTAAGCCAATCTCACTCCCAATTTCTATTTATACCTCCCATACGTAAATTATAACTATCCTGAGTCACACCAACTTAGCCCCTCGTCTGGTATGTGGTATGTATACTGAGCAAAGAAACTGAGTACTACTGACCCCTCCACCTCCCCCAGAAAGACTGGATGTGCACTCTCCAGAGAAGTAGACCCTGAGAGGTTCTGAACCAGGGGGCACCAGGAAGAGCAGAAGTTCAATATAGGTTCATGCCCACAACAGGAAGACTCCCCTGGCCACCTTCACTCCGTTTGACTCCAAAATACTGATAACAAGACACCCACATAAGGAAAGAGAATGGAGGCGTCCTTCATGGGGAAACTGGCCCCAAATGAAATGACACATTTAGACAAATGGGTAGGTTTCTGTCTGATAACCCTACAGTGAAAAAAGAAGATTCTAAAAGCACAGGAGCAGGATGAATGTGGCTGTAGTGTGATGGGTAAGGAAGGAGAAGGGAAAGAGGAGGTGAGAGGGGTCACGCGGTGTCCGGTGGCTCCGGGTAAGAAGTGTGGATCTGATTCTCGATGCGACGGGAAACCATGGAAGATGACCTGGAGGATGAGAGTGACATAAATTCTCCTTTTTAAAAAATCATCCTGGCTTGAGAGTGGAGAATAGACTGTAGCGGGGCAGGACTGAAATCAGGGCACACTCCGCGAGTAATCTAAGCAAAAGCTGGTGATGGCTCGGTAGAGGGTGGTGGCAGCAGAAACAGAGAAAACTGTATTTTGGAGATTTAACTATAGGTCTTGCTGATGATAGCAAATGAAGGAAGGACTGCAGGATGATCTGTAGGCTTTGGACTTGAATAGTAGGGTGGACGGCAGAGTCACATACTGAGGTGAAGACAGATAACATAAGTACAGATGTAGGTTTAAATGCACGTAAGCTTGTCGGGAAAAAACAGTAAGGAAATAACACAGGTGTTTCTAGGCTATGTTGTGTCCACTTGGTATCTGTGATCATGAAATTTACAGTAAAACTAGTTCCACTGCCTGATTTTTTTCCCCCAGCGATATCCTGACCGTTCTGATGCAGACTCAGAGGATAAACTGAGTTAATCTAGGGATAGGGGTTTGCCGAGGAATAAAATGGAAGTAGGCACAGGACTTGTTAGTAAGTATGCGTGGACTCTAAACCACCTTCACGAGTAAGGGAAGAAAGGAGAGAGTTAATGGACAGCAGAAGGGAAAGTTTAACATAAATGAGTAACCACTCACAAACTATCCATATTAGAGTGAAAAAGATTATCTAGTCATCACCTAATAGCTGGTGAACCAGCTTTTTGAACCAACATCTTAGAGACCATACAATGGAAGATAAAGCTGATTATTAATATTAAGGTAATATCTCCTTTACTTGAAACTACTGTAAAATATTGTAAGATTAAACTATCCTACAGTAATACTTCCAAGCAGAATGAAAAAAACTCCTCACCTCATGATTGTAATCCAGGATTCCTTTCAAAATTTTCTTTAAATTGCTTATCTGTTTAAAGAGAGAGAAAACAACTGGGTAAAAGGCAATCACAGATGAAAATATAGTTTAACCTAAAAAATTTCTGAACCAACTGATCATTCTTGTTAATCATAAAGTAAACATAAAAAATAAAATTCAACAGTACATTTGAATTACTATCATAAAAAGGACTATCAGTGGCTTAATTTATTTGATCTAAGAGATTTATAAAGCAAATTAAGTATCCAATTATGTTAAATTTTCAATGTTCTAACCACACTGACAAAAATTCGAAGGTAACTGAACAAGGCCTAACAGTAAGATTAAATTATATAGATCTTCTGCATGGAAAGAAAAAATGTGTCATCCTTACTGAAGACTTGAGCTCAGTGCTGTTTTACCCAGAAAAGTAGAGTTGCATCTTACATAGAGGGTAAGTTCTAAAGTTAGAGCATTAAACAAAAATTACAGTCAAAATTACCCTTGGATATCTCCTAACACAACCTACAAATCAGGTAGTCACCTATGAAGGAATGTCTCCAAATTCCTCCATGGTCAGAAAAGTGTTTTTCTTCAGCTGAGGCCAAGTAAATATTTTGGAGCCGTAAGGTTAAAAAAATACTACTACATCTTTAAATGTTAGTATAACGCTCAGCATTGTCAAGATACTTGTGCTATAGAAAGCATCCCAGTAACAAGACAGGATGAGGGACCAACACTCACTCAACTCCAGAGGGCAGGCTCCTGGTCGTGTTACCTGGGTGAAATCACGGGCAGAATCACCTGCACTACTTACTGTAAACTTATTTTCTTCCCTCTTTTTTTTTGACCTAACTCATCTGGCTGAATTTGTGTTAAGTCATATGCACACACGATATGATGCTGTTGATCATCTACCTGGCTGTCCCCAGGCAGATGCTCATAGTTGAAGGTGTCCTAGAACAGAAGACTGTAGGAGTGGTAGCTATCAAATAAAAGATTCCACAGCAGGGGGATCCAGTAGTTAATCAAAGACATACTTATTTTTAAGGGAGAAAATAAACTGAAAACTTCACATTAAAAAAAAAAGAATCTCATAAATAAAACTAACATGTTTTGTATGCCTAAAAATTTGGAGACACGGAAAATATGTAATATACTTACTCTGGTTCTAGGGTGTTCAATTTTTCGTATTATAACATTTTAAATTAGAAAGTCTTAAAAATCAATGTGTTCACTTAAAATGGTAGTTTATTCTCCACTGAAAAAAGCTACAAATCTTATCATTAATCAATGGTATCTTAAAATCAATCTAAAAATTGAAGAAATAAAATTGAAGAAACATAATATAGGGTAAAATATAGAGAATAGGAATGCAAATCGGAATGGTTACTTTCAGTTCAGAATATTAAGAGTACAATAAACATTTCGTTTCCTCTCTGTTACTGCCTTTGCCACCCTGGTGACACTGTAGACCCTGTGGATTTATGCGCACACTGTGTGCAGGGGCGTGGGATACGCAACTCCCTCTTGTGAAGCGGCAGCAAACATGAGCTGATTTAGCAGCACGACTTTAAACAGGTTATAGCGTTAAAAAGCCATCACTTTAACTGCCTATTCTTGAAAGGTTATTTAGAAATTAAACAGCATCCATTCACTCTAGCTTAGTGAAAAGGAGGAATTAGATTTTGGCAGACCCAATATCTAGTCAGTGAATAAATATTTTCCTCAAACGTGTTTTATGGGGAAATATAAAGACAAACCAAGCTTAGCTCATCTTAAGTCCAGGGGTTTCACACGCTCACTCACTTGCATTTCGGAGTCCCTACCAATGTGTATTAAAAATAAATGGCTCCACATGGCCGCTGAGCCTGTGCGTCCGGAGCCTGTGCTCCACAACGGGAGAGGCCACAACAGTGAGAGGCCCGCGTACCGCAAAAAAAATTAAAAAATAAAAAATAAATGGCTCCAGAGTTTTCCAAGCTGCCAGTCATGACCACAGATCAAGGTGGTGTAAGGAGACTATAGAGATGGAGAACAAGTCAGCGGCGGCCAGGGGTTCGGGCGAGGGTGGTGTGGTTGATGGGATACCTGGCAGGGATGGGGCAGCCTGCATCGCCACCGCAGGGCCGTTATGTGAGTCTACACACTGACAGGGCCACACAGAGCCGCGCAAACACACAGAAGGGTGTGTGCAGAATGACTGAACTGTGAACACGCTGTGGATCGTATCCACATCGGTTCCCCAGGTTTGCTACTGCATTACAGTCATGCAAGATGTTAGCCCTGGAGAAACTAGCGGAAAGGTATGTGGAACTTCTCTGTACGTTTCTTTTCCCAACCCCTGTGAATCTATAATCGTTTCAAGATATAAAGTTAATAAAATAATTTACAGATGGGTTGCAATTTATATTTCAAAAACTAAACGAAAAACATTACTGCATTAAGTAAGGTTAAAAACGTATTCAACTATTCAGGAACATGCAGTTACGCGGGTGGGAGGCTGCAGTGTAAACTGTGTTTCTCACTGTGGGTTTCCATCAAAGATGCTGGAGGAATACCGAAAAATAAGGCTACTAGGAAGGAAATAAAAATAATCCGTTCTCTGAGTGTTCTGGACACAGTTAATAATGATCAATAACAACACGAGCAACTAACATTACTGTCCTAAGTACATTGTATGTGTTAACTCGTTTATCTCTGTGAGGTAGATCCTATCACAATCCCCATTTTACAAACGGGAAAACTCAGGCACTGAAAGGTTAAAGACTTTCCCAGCGGCTGTGAGCGGCTGGGCTGGGATGTGGACACAGCCAGTCTGGCTCTGAAGCCTGAGCCCTCAGTCACTATGCTTTACCGACTCAGACTATATCTTGGTGAGCAATTCCAGGTTACCCCAATCTTCAATTCTAGATTATTTCACCAAAGGCTATCTATAAGTTTCTAAAGCTCACTAGACACATCAGAGCAAAAGTCAACAAGTATGATATACACCCAAGTAAAAGATTAATTAACAAATAGGAAAATAAAAAGAAAATACCTTTAGCCTCCAATTATCTCCTACTTCAGTTTTAATTCTGTTTAGCCAATTTTCATCAAAATATGCAGGATCTCTGCAAATAAGAAAAAGCTAGCATGTTAATATCATGTAGCTTTCGAGCTAAAACAAAACCAAACATACAGGCACACACACAATTGAAACCCATCCTGTATTATCACTTAACTGCAACAAAAAAAGGTATTTGACACATGAGCCACAAAATAATACATGTACATGAGATCGAATGCAATTACAGTAGAAATCTCTAAAACCAACTGTTATCACTCATTAAAAAACATAATTTTATCAAAAGCAAGCTAAAAGGTGAAAAGTGATAACATACAATTAATACATATTTTTCAAATTATACACTAATCTGGAATTAACATAATTAGTAGATACCATGCTAATATCTAAAAACAGTCAAAATCAATGACAACAGTTTTATAAAGGCAAAAGACGTATATTAGGAAGAAGGTTAAAATAAGCTTTTCAGTTAATATTTCAATGACTTCCATCACCTACTACTTCAAAGGTCACCAATAATGTTATTAAAATTTCAGTTTCTTTAAATAATATAAACAGAGAACCTGTTTATGTAATACTAGACATTAGACAAAGTTGGATGCCATTTCTGTTTGCAGACGCCCTAAATCTAAGATAACACCGGTGTGGACAAACTGAAACAAGGAGAGACGCTGAATATACTTGTGCTTATTTTTCTTAGGAAAACCTCCAAAACTTCTATAAACACTAGAAAGGAAAAAAAAGCGCTTTTATCCTGGCATGATAGTTGCTTTAAAGTTCCTGAAATCGATGCTCTAAAAAATTAAATGATTTGTTCAAGACCACAGACTGAACACCTCTGTCCTGCTCTAGCAAGTGCCAAGTCCAAAGATCTTTCCATAACGCAACCATCTCCGTTCACTCAAAAAACATAATGGCAACAAGAGAAATATGTTAGGGGAAAAAAAATCCACATTTCAACTTACACTGTCACTCAGACTGATAAATACAACCACTACTAAATTTTGGTCAAATGATCTTTAAATAAAGTAACCTGCTATGTAGAATTTTAAAAATTTATTATTAAGAAAAATATACATATTTAGGCATAAGAATTTTTTTGTAGAATTTTAAAAATTAATTGCTTGGTTAATTAATTAATTAGTTAATTAATGGCTGTGTTGGGTCCTCATTGCTGCGCGTGGGCTTTCTCTAGTTGCAGCGAGCCGGGCTACTCTTCGTTGCGGTGCGCAGGCTTCTCGTTGCAGTGTCTTCTCTTGTTGCGGAGCACGGGATCTAGGTGTGTGGGCTTCAGTAGTTGTGGCTCGTGGGCTCAGTAGTTGTGGCTCGTGGGCTATAGAGCACAGGCTCAGTGATTATGGTGCACGGGCTTAGTTGCTCTGTGGCATGTGGGATCCTCCCGGGCCAGGGATTGAACCCGTGTCCCCTGCATTGGCAGGTGGATTCTTAACCACTGCGCCAACAGGGAAGTCCCAAGGCATAAGTATTTATGAAAAAAGTTACAGCTAGTCACTGTTTGCAGATGACATGATACTATACATAGAGAATCCTAAAGATGCTACCGAAAAACTACTAGAGCTAATCAATGAATTTGGTAAAGTAGCAGGATACAAAATTAATGCACAGAAATCTCTGGCATTCCTGTACACTAATGATGAAAAATCTGAAAATGAAATCAAGAAAACACTCCCATTTACCATTGCAACAAAAAGAATAAAATATCTAGGAATAAACCTACCTAAGGAGACAAAAGACCTGTATGCAGAAAATTATAAGACACTGATGAAAGAAATTAAAGATGATATAAATAGATGGAGAGATATACCATGCTCCTGGATTGGAAGAATCAATATTGTGAAAATGACTCTACTACCCAAAGCAATCTACAGATTCAATGCAATCCCTATCAAACTACCACTGGCATTTTTCACAGAAGTAGAACAAAAAATTTCAAAATTTGTTTGGAAAAACAAAAGACCCCGAATAGCCAAAGCAATCTTGAGAACGAAAAACGGAGCTGGAGGAATCAGCCTGCCTGACTTCAGACTATACTACAAAGCTACAGTAATTAAGACAGTGTGGTACTGGCATAAAAACAGAAAGATAGATCAGTGGATCAGGATAGAAAGCCCAGAGATAAACCCACGCACATATGGCCAACTTATCTTTGATAAAGGAGGCAGGAATGTACAGTGGAGAAAGGACAGCCTCTTCAATAAGTGGTGCTGGGAAAACTGGACAGGGACATGTAAAAGTATGAGATTAGATCATTCCCTAACACCATACACAAAAATAAGCTCAAAATGGATTAAAGACCTAAATGTAAGGCCAGAAACTATCAAACTCTTAGAGGAAAACATAGGTAGAACACTCTATGACATAAATCACAGCAAGATCCTTTTGGACCCACCTCCTAGAGAAATGGAACTAAAAACAAAGATAAACAAATGGGACCTAATGAAACTTCAAAGCTTTTGCACAGCAAAGGAAACCATAAACAAGACCAAAAGACAACCCTCAGAATGGGAGAAAATATTTGCAAATGAAGCAACTGACAAAGGATTAATCTCCAAAATTTATAAACAGCTCATGCAGCTCAATAGCAAAAAAACAAACAACCCAATCCAAAAATGGGCAGAAGACTTAAATAGGCATTTCTCCAAAGAAGATATACAGACTGCCAACAAACACATGAAAGAATGCTCAACATCATTAATCATTAGAGAAATGCAAATCAAAACTACAATGAGATATCATCTCACACCAGTCAGAATGGCCATCATCAAGAAATCTAGAAACAATAAATGCTGGAGAGGGTGTGGAGAAAAGGGAACACTCTTGCACTGCTGGTGGGAATGTGAATTGGTACAGCCACTATGGAGAACAGTATGGAGGTTCCTTAAAAAACTAAAAATAGAACTACCATATGACCCAGCAATCCCACTACTAGGCATATACCCTGAGAAAACCATAATTCAAAAAGAGACATGTACCAAAATGTTCATTGCAGCTCTATTCACAATAGCCCGGAGCTGGAAACAACCTAAGTGTCCATCATCGGATGAATGGATAAAGAAGATGTGGCACATATATACAATGGAATATTACTCAGCCATAAAAAGAAACGAAACTGAGCTATTTGTAATGAGGTGGATAGACCTAGAGTCTGTCATACAGAGTGAAGTAAGTCAGAAAGGGAAAGACAAATACCGTATGCTAACACATATATATGGAATTTAAAAAAAAAAAATGTCATGAAGAACCTAGGGGTAAAACGGGAATAAAGACACAGACCTACTTGAGAATGGACTTGAGGATATGGGGAAGGGGAAGGGTAAGCTGTGACAAAGGGAAAGAGAGGCATGGACATATATACACTACCAAATGTAAGGTAGATAGATAGTGGGAAGCAGCCGCAGAGCACAGGGAGATCAGCTCGGTGCTTTGTGACCGCCTGGAGGGGTGGGATGGGGAGGGTGGGAGGGAGGGAGATGCATGAGGGAGGGGATGTGGGAACAGATGTATATGTATGACTGATTCACTTTGTTATAAAGCAGAAACTAATAAAAAAAGAAAAAAAAAAAGTTACAGCTAAGTTTTCTCTGTAGAAATCTATTAGGATTATTTTTGAAGCCTGTATCCAAGTTAACATGTTAACTTTATTGTCTATTTCTCTACTCTTAAGTTTTTAAAAATTGAGATATAATTCACATACCATACAACTCACCTATTTGAAATACACAATGCAATGGATTTTAGTACATTCACATCACCACAATCCAATTTTAGAACCTTTCCACCTTCTCCAAAGAAATCCTGTATCCACTGGCTGTCACTCCCATTTCCCTCTCTCTCCAGCCCCCAGAAATTACTAATCTACTTTCTGTTTTCATGGGCTTGCCTATTTTGTACATTTCATATAAATGAAATTATACACTGTGTGGGGTCTTTTGTGTCTGGCTTCTTTCACTCAGCATGCTTTTAAGGTTCATCCATGTTGTAGGACGTGTCACCACTTCATTCCTTTTTATGGCTCAAAAACATTCCATTTATGGATACACTACATTTTGTTTATCTATTCATCAGCTGATATACATGCTTCATGTGGGTATGTGCCTCGGAGTGGAATTGCTCAGTCCCATAATAACTCTGCTTAACATCTGAAGTGTGAACAAACTGTTTTCCAAAGCAGCTGTACCATTTTACATTCCTGCTAGCAACACGTCAGTTCCAATTTTTCCACAGCCTGTCAACATTTATTATTATCTCTCTAAAAAGTTATGCCCATCCTAGTGGGTGTGAAGTATTATATTATCTCACTGTGTTTTTAAAAATTTTTTTATAATTCATTTATTTTTATTATTTTTTAAATTTTGGGCTGTGTTGGGTCTTCGTTGCTGCACGCGGGCTTTCTCTAGTTGCAGTGAGAGGGCCTCTCATTGCGATGGCTGCTCTTGTTGCGGAGCACGGGCTCTAGGCATGCGGGCTTCAGTAGTTGTGGCACACGGGCTCAGCAGTTGTGGTGCACGGGCTTAGCTGCTCCGTGGCATGTGGGATCTTCCCAGACCAGGGCTCGAACCCGTGTCCCCTGAGTTGGCAGGCGGATTCTTAACCACTGCGCCACCAGGGAAGTCCCTCTCACTGTGGTTTTGATTTGCATTTCCTTAATGACTAACAACGTTGAGCATCTTTTCATGTGCTTACTGGCCACCTGTATATCCTGTATGGACAAGTCTATTCAGAGTCTTTCCTGTTAAACAACTGAATTGTCTTTTTATTATGGAGTTGTGAGAGGTTTTTTTTGGTTTTTTTTGTCTTGTTTTTTTTAGTATTCAGGGTAAAAGCCCCTTATCAGATATAAGATGTGTAAATAATTTCTCACATTCTGTGAGTTATCTTTTCACTTTCTTGATGGCATAATTTGCAGCACAATGGTTTTTATTTTTGATAACGTTCCATTTATCTATCTTTTGCTGTTGGTATTATATCTAAGAAGGTTTTGCCTAATCCAAGGTCAGGAAGATTTACTTCTATGTTTTCTTCTAAGATTCTCACAGCTTTAGTTTTAAATTGAAGTTATGATCCATGTGCATAGCGTACGTAAAGGGTCTAACTTCCTCCTTCTGCATGTAGATATTCATACCCATCTATTTTTGTTTTAAGCTTCATCTAGCTTCTTTAGTCAAGGTTCTTTTGTTGTTAAGTCAGAGAAACTAATTTGAGCAAAATTGTGCAGAAAAAGGGAACTTACTGGAAGACCACTGAGGTATGTTATGGTACAGAAAGATAGCTGGGCCTCCTTGAGTACTGAAATAAGGATCCGGAAAGCTGTTAAGAATCCAGACAGTACTCTCCTTCTGACTTTCACCTTTGCTTCTGCCCATCTATTCGTTTTCTCTCTGAAGACCAACTTTTTCTGTTTCTCCACACAACACTGAAGAGAGCCGCACACACGCTCCAAGTCTTCACCATGCCAGTTCAAGAAGATAGTTTTGAAGACCAGCCATCACTCAATCCCAATTCTAAATTCCCAGGAAACTCCAAATAATACAGGTAGGGTCTGTTTTTCATCCCTAGTCTGACTGTATGTGACCAAAAGGATGGAGAGCCGCAAGCAGGAGGGCCACAACTTCAGGTTTCAGAACCCCCCAAAAGTGTCCTCTTTGCTTAAAACCTCTTGTGAAAATATATAATGTAAAGAAAAACAACTTAAGTGAATTCTACTGAAATATTAAAGAATTGTTATAAAAATAGTTCAGAAAGTAGAAAATATTCCATATTTTTAATAATCAAAAAAGCTGTAATCTAAAAATCATAATCATTGCCAATCAAGTAACAGTCTTTCCAATCAAAATGGACAATCATAAGTAGGGCAATCTGTGAGTCTGGTGCTAAATGGGTGATGATTACCCAAAGCCAAAGGCACTGAACTTACTAGCTAAGTGGCAATTCAGGGCCACACAGCTAAAAGATACTTATATTTCAACAGGAAACCCCTTAACTTATGAAAAAGAATGCTTTAAAATGTCTAAGAGGGCTTCCCTGGTGGCGCAGTGGTTAAGAATCTGCCTGCCAATGCAGGGGACATGGGTTCAAGCCCTGGTCTGGGAAGATTCCACATGCCACGGAGCAACTAAGCAACCCTGTGCGTCACAACTACTGAGCCTGTGCTCTACAACCCGTGAGCTACAACTACTGAGCCCACATTCCACAACTACTGAAGCCTGCATGCCTACAGCCTGTGCTCCGCAGTAAGAGAAGCCACCGCAATGAGAAGCCCGTGCACCACAACGAAGAGTAGCCCCCCACTCGCCGCAACTAGAGAAAGCCTGCGTGCAGCAACGAAGACCCAATGCAGCCCAAAATAAATTTATTAAAAAAAAATTAAAATGTCTAAAATTATATACTCTGAGAACTCCAAGATTATGGGATACTTCATTTACAACTTAGAGCAACACTTCTTATGAACCAAAGAACTCAGAAAAATCTGAATAAAGTATTTCAAACCAATCACTATGATACAGTTTGCTTCTTGCTTAAAAGATGACCACATCAAAGCCTCAGAATGTGCCTGAGCTGGACGGGAAGACAACAAAAGACAGCCGTTACCACCGTGTACTCAGCACCAGTAACCTGCCAACCATGGAGCCAGGCACTCTGCATTCACAGTGACACTGCCAGGAAGGTATCACTGTCCCCATGTTACGCTGAGCAATATCAGACTCAGAAGTTAAGTAATTTCCCCAAGTTCAATCACACCGTTAAGCGGCAGAGTTGATGGTACTGTCGCTTTTGTTACAAGAGATCAGCAGAGTTCAACACAATACTGGTCCTAGCAAACAACACCAAGGTCCTGTGGCTAATTCTCTCCTTCCTGCTCAGCCGTCTAGTCACAGAGAACAAAGACCCACATCGTTCACGATGTTCTATGGTCAATAGGGGCAGGTGTCTGTCTCATTCACCACTGTCTGCCCAGCACTTCATGTCTGACACACAGCAGTTCTCATTGATACCTGTGCACTGAAATACATTTGGAAGGTGATAGCACTTTTATTTAATAAGCTTCCAATCTGCTACTTGGGCGGAACACAGCAAGAATAGTAGTCCACAAATCTAAACTATGACACAAGTTAACCTATCTATGAAACAGAACAGACTCACAGACATAGAGAACAGACTGGTGGTTGCCAAGGGGGAGGGGGTTGGGTGAGGGATGGAGTGGGAGGTTGGGATTGGCAAATGTAAGCTTTTATACATAGAATGGATCGACAACAAGGCCCTACTGTAGAGCATAGCGAACTACATTCAATATCGCCTAATGAACCATAATGGAAAAGAATATTTTAAAAAAAGAATGTATATATATGCATAACTGGATCACTTTGCTGTACAGCAGTAATTAACACAACATTGTAAATCAACTATACTTCAATTAAAAAAAAGAAAAGAATAGTAGTCCACAGCCTTCTTCCATTCAATACGCCTTTTTTTTTTTCCCCGGTACACGGTCCTCTCACTGTTGTGGCCTCTCCTGTTGCGGAGCACAGGCTCTGGACGCACAGGCTCAGCGGCCATGGCTCACGGGCCCAGCCGCTCCACGGCATGTGGGATCTTCCCGGACCGGGGCACAAATCCGTGTCCCCTGCATCGGCAGGCGGACTCTCAACCACTGCGCCACCAGGGAAGCCCAATACGACTTTTCCTAGTCATGAACTTGACTCAGTATGCAGGCATCTAGCCATAACTCTGTTTCGCTAAGTAGTTTACAATTTCAGCAATGTTTTCTAAGTACCCCTTAATAAACGTTCTCAGGCTAAGATCAAACAGCATAAAGGTGATTTTCTCCAAAATATTAACAGATTATAGTTCTGCACAGATACGTAAATGACAAGGGATAATCTTACTGGGAATGTTCTTCATGAGCCAGAAACCATCTTGAGCGTCTTACTATGTCCTAACTCCTGTTAAGAAAATGACACAAACCAGCCACAAAACATACGAAGCCACTTCCTCGACTTTCCCAGTACCACATCTATTCGGCTGTAACTTATGCACCAGTCACAGCTTAAGCTAAAGGAAAAGCCCATTAATTTTAATCCGTAACATAATTCCAGGAATACACTGTCATCCTGCAGTCAACTCCTTCCACAGAAACCAAAAAATTAAATTTTATTTCTACTGCTTAAATTATTTAAGTACCAAAATATTCTTATTGAAGTCCCCCAAATGAAGATGGGGTCCGAAACAAACACTGTATTTTGACTCAATTTCTTAATATGACATTTTTATTAGCAAATGTTACTATTTTTTAAAATAGATATGTTAATTCTTAGGTCTATTTTCCTTTTTCTTTTGGCCGCGCTGTGCAGCATGCGGGATCATAGTTCCCTGACCAGGGATCAAGCCCGTGCCCCCTGCAATGGAGGCTCGGAATCTTAACCACCGGACCACCAGGGAAGTCCCTCTTAGGTCTATTTTCTAATGATCTTTTCATTACCTAAAACAATCATTTTGGTCCCCGGCCACTAAATGGGTATTGAAGAGTTGGCTATGACATTTATATTTCGCTTCCTTGATGACAACAAAAATAAAGCAAATTATGCTTTAGCCCCTGCTGTGTTAGAAAGAGCAACAGAGGCGCAGAGGCACGGGCTCTAAACCAAGGGCAGGCAATCGGGTCCCATAAATAAAAAAAGGCGTTCCACCACTGTCCGCAGCTTGACCTTCATTTTCTCTCTTTTGGTCTCATTTACTTTCTTTTTCCCTCTTTCTTGAACTCTGAAAATAAAACCTAATGGCACTTAGAGGCACAACTTACTGCTTCTGATCTTGCTCTTTCAATCAATATGCAGTTGTGGCAGAATAAAAAATATATTTGCCCTCTGTCCCTGGATCCTGGCGCTGAGCTCCTAAAACCCTGAGAATTTCCTGAGTGATGGGGTGTCCTTTATAACTCATCATGAGCCCTTTCCAGTCACACCGGAGCTTATGCTAACAGGGTGATTCACTGTGGGACCCGCAGACAGCTTCAGGACGAGGACTGGTCCCAGAGGAACTTTCAGCCCCACCCCTGACCTCCAGGAAGGGACTGGCGGTGGAGTTCAAACATGGCTAACGACTTCACTTACGTCTCTTTAGTGAAACCCCCCAATAAAACCCTAAACAACAGGGTTCAGAACTTCGGGGCGGGTGAGCACATCACTGTGCTGGGAAGGCAGTGGGCTTGCAGGGTCCCAGAGTTCTGCGCTGCCTCTACCCCACACCTCCCTGTGCACCTCCTTCGTTTGGCTGTTCCTGAGTTGGATCCTGTACACTAAAAATGTAATTGTAAGTATAGAGCTTCCCTGAGTTTTGTGTCATTCTTGCAAATATCAAACCTGAGGGGGTTCACGGGAACTCCTGCATTTGCAGTTGGCCGGGCAGAAGCGTGGGTGCCCCAAGGACCCCACCCGTATCCACCTGGCGTCTGTAGTGGGGACAGTCTTGTGGGACTGGGGCCTTAACTGCCGAGTCTGCCCCAAGTGTCAGAATCAAAGGACTGTGACCTTAACTTGTGGGGTCTGAGCTACCTCGGGAAGCTGGTGTCAGAACATCCAGTTGGTACCAGGGAAACTCTTGACGGAAAAAGACAGAGTGGTGAACTCTTCTTGGAGATAAAGGATAAAAGGAGATAAAAGTTGCTTTCTTTTCATTTCCAAGTTCATAATTCCATATTCATTCATTTAGCTAACATTTACAGAACACCTACTCTAGAGCAGGACAAGGGCTCTGGAAGGTAAGGGCGGCGGCGATACTCAACAGTTGGTCAGGGCGGGCCAGGTGGGGAAACGGACAGCTCTCAGTGGGGACCGGCAGCTGGTGAGGAAGAGCGGCACGTGGATGTCTGACTGATAAACACCGGAGGCAGAGGGACGGGCCACGCACGATGCCCCCAACAGGAGACGTGCGAGGACGAGCAGGGCGCCGCTGCGGGAAAGAACGCCAGCAAATGAGGTCAGAGTTCAGGAGGGAAGAGATATGGGAACGTGTGTATGTGTATAACTGATTCACTTTGTTATAAAGCAGAAACTGACACACCATTGTAAAGCAATTATACTCCAATAAAGACGTTAAAAAAAAAAAAAAAGGAATGAGGTCCGAGTGGTACCAAGGGCTCAGGTCACTTGGGCTCTTATACATCACTGTGAGCCCTTTGGCTTTTACCCTGAGTGAAATGGGGCACCAGTGCAGGGCTCTAAGCAGAAAACCTCACTGTGGCTGCTGGGTTCACATGAGACTCTGGGGCAGGCAACTACAGAAACACCGACACTAGTCAGGAAGTTACCAACATGATACGGGCAAGAGATGACGGCAGCCAGACCAATATGGTAGCAGTAAAGGTAATAATTTTTATCATAAACTTTTTTACTCCTAAAAATTCCACTATACATCCGTAATAAGTACGGCACTTTCCTGTGCCTTACTAACCACGGTTCTGATACTACAGCTAACATAATAAAGAAACACTCCCAGAATACCACCTAATACTCAATCTATATTCAAATTTCCTCCATTACATCCTTGAAATGTCTTTGTTCAAACAAGATCCAAGCTTCATGCATTGCATTTGTTTTTGTTTTTGTTTTTGAAACTGTGGTAACAACACTTAACATGAGCTCTGCCCTCTCAAGAGACATTCAAGATCAGAGTACAGGGCCATTAACCACCACACAGTGCTGCACAGCAGGCCCTAAGGGCTTGTGCATCTCATGCAACTGAAACTTTCTACCTGTTGAACAGCAACTCCCCGTCTCCCCCAAATCCCAGCCCCCGGCAGCCACCACTTCACTCTGCTTCCATGAGTCTGACCACTTCAGACACCACCCAGAAGTGGAGTGGTACACTCCGCCCCCCCGGGACTAGCTTTCTCGCGTAGCATGACGTCCTCCGGGGCATCCACACTCTGCACACGGCAGGTCTTCCAGAAGAACCATGTGATGCTTTTGGTCAGTGTCTTTCTCTCTGGACTCTTTGATCTAGAACAGTCCACCCCGTTCCTTTCTTCTCTTGACATTCACTTGCTGAAGAGACCAGGTCAACTATCCTGTGAAATATCCCACTTTCTGGATTTTCCTGATCCTTTCCTTGTGACTCAGTTTAACCTATTCCTCTGTAATCTGGAAGTTAGATCTAAAGGCTGGATTTAGCTATATTTTAAAAGTGTAGCCTTCAGTATTTCCTGATGGGTTGGATGCAGGATGTGGAGAAAAAGAAAGAGAGGTTTCAAGGTCTGAGCAGCTCAAGGCCAGAAATGCCAACAACTGAAATGAGAAGGCTTTGACTGAGTGGGTCTGAGCGGAAGACAGGGTTTAGTTCTAGATACGACGACTCTGAGATGTCTTTTAGACCCAACTGGAGATGCTAAGGAGACAATCAGACAAGTCTGGATGTCAGAGGAGAGGTTCACGCTGGAGATAAAAATCTGAGCATCATTAGGATAGGGATGCTATTTAAGGCTATGAGACTAGACGAAATCATCGAGGGGGTGAATGCAAACAAAAGATAAGAGGGGCCAGGCCTGAGTCCTTAAGCTCTGCGTCCTTAGGAGAGAGCACAGGAGAGGGAAACCAGCACGGGAAATGCAGATCATCCAGTGAGACAGGAGAGAAACCTGGAAGGTCACAGTATCCTGGAGGCCAAATCTTATTAAGTGTCAAGAAGGAAGTAATAAGCAGATGAGCATCTGTCCTCTGAACGCTGCTGCCAGTCCAGACGAGGACTGAGAACGGGCATTAGCACCAGCAACAAGTGCAGTTCTAACATGATGGTGGGGAAACCCTGACGGAAGTGGGTTTAAGGGGGGCGGGGTGGGGGGGAGAACTCTGAGACAGATGCTGCACAGGCAGGAGAACGGGAGCAGTGACTGACAGGAGTGGGATCCTGAGAAGTCTGTTTAAAGACAAATAAGCCTGCTTCCCTGCTAGGGGATACAACCCTGCAGAGCACGGGAAGCCGTGGGTGCAGCCAAGAGGGGAGAACTCGTAAAGCAAAGATCTTGAGTAGGTGAGAGGCAAAGGGACCCAACAGACAACGTGCAGCTGCTGCCTTTACGACAGGACTGCCCCCAGCACAGCTCGAAGGCGATAACGGGCAGCGAGGCGGCCACACTGATGCCGGCGGGGGCAAACGTAGTCGGGGAGTCAACAGAGATTCTCTTGTATGTGTTTCAACTTTCTCAGAAGTAGGCGGTCCCTTACCTTGGAAGGTAATCAGAGGAGAGAGTGGGGAAGCGGTGCTGAAGGTCTGCAGAAAGGACAGTGGGAGACGGTCACCCGGAAGAGGGGTAGTGAGAGGGCTGGGGAAGTACCAGATGACCAGGGGTTCACACCGGGAAATGTAAAATGAGACGCACCAGCACGTCTGTGTCTTTTCCAGCTCGGTTCAGACGCATAGGTGAGACGCAGAACTGGTGGGATATTAGACTTAACCAAGTTGTGGTTTAGCTAAAAAAGTACAAAGAAATAGAAAAGGGGGCAGAGGCGCTAAAAATGTTCATAGGGAGTGATTATGACTGACCGCGGAATTTCGGCTGAATAAGAGGAAAGAAAGAGGCGAAGGTGAAGGACAGTGTTGAGATCCCAGCGGCCCTCGAGAGCTGAAGGATGGCTGGAGATGGGCGGCCAGAGAGCGTGAGATGGAAAGACAGGAGGCGGTGGTCAGACGGCGGGAGAGAGCAAACCACGACCACGGAGGGTCGCAGATTACTGGTGATGATAAGCCACGGGGTATGACCTCCAGAATGAGTGGCTGAAACTGGGTAGAGGATGAGGCCAAAGGAGATGAGTCAAGGAGTTGACAGGCAAGGGTCTGAAGGACCATATCCAAGTCCCCAGGAATTTCAGCAGGGGTGTTACTGGGAAGAGCAGCAGGACGCCTGGATCCAGAGCTGCTGAGAAACGAGAGGGATGAGGTCGTAAGACTCAAAGCTGGGGGGTCTTAGGGAAGCTGTGAGGGGAACGGTCTGGAAGCAGCACTGAGGGGGCACCATGCTGAGCCAAGTGGTACATGAAGAAGAAACAGCCTTACTTAGAAGCCTGCAGAGGCAGTGCTGTTACGAGAGAAGAGGATTCTTTCAGGCCCGAAGCTGATCAGTGCAAAGCAGCGACTGTTCTCTGGCAGGTGTACCCCAGGTTCACCAAGAATCACAGGTTTTACAGCATAAACAGTCCACTCAAGCTCTTGTTGTCTCACACAGAACACGCTGCGCTCTCCAAAGTGGGTGCTGCTTTGTAAAAATCTTTACAAAGGCTAATGTTAATTTTCTTCAAACCAAGAAGTAGAAAATAGGAAAGAAAATTCTATACATTTGAGTTTTGATAATATTAAGAGTCACAGCACCCTAAAAACTTAAGGCCCCCCTCAAGAAAAGGTTTTCATTTTGTATTTGTTGATATATAGATGTAAAAGGATAAACTACATCTTAAGTGTTTTCAGTGCCTGATCAATTATTAAAAATTACTTCAATGAACAAGAATCTAATCATCCATGAATGCTGTCTGTCCAGTCATTAGACAGTTCAATGTAATCAACATCCTGAAAATATGGGAAAGGAATCTTTGCAATAAATAGTGCAAAAAAAAAAGAGACCCTTATATCATACACAAAAAGTAGTAACTCAGAATGCGTCACAGACCTAAATATAAGCATTAAAACTATAATACTTCTGGAGGAAAATAGAGGAGAGAAGCTTAGAGACCCTTTAGGGTTTCTAACCCCAAATCTTAGGGTTTGGTAAAGCTTTCTTAATACAATTAAAAAAAAAAAAACATGTGAACTAAAAAAAAAAAATTAAATAATAAATATTTAATAATTAAAACTTTAAAAATATTTGCTCTGCAAAGACACTATTAAGAAAATAAAAAGGGAAGCCACAGGCTGGGAGAAAATATTTTAAAACATACATCAGAGAAAGAACTTGTACTTAGAATATATAAAGAACTCTAAATTTAATAAGATGAAAACAATTCAAGTAAAAAATAGGCAAAACCCACGAAACACAAGGAAGGACACTACATAATGATCAAGGGATCAATCCAAGAAGATATAACAATTGCAAACATTTATACACCCAACAGAGGAGCACCTCAATACATAAGGCAAATGCTAACAGCCATAAAAGGGGAAATTGACAGTAACACAGTAATAGTGGCAGACTTTAACACCCCACTTACACCAACGGATAGATCATCCAGACAGAAAATTAATAAGGAAACACAAGCCTTAAACGACACATTAGAACAATAGACTTAATTAATATCTATAGGACATTCCATCCAAAAGCAGCAGAATACACTTTCTTCTCAAGTGCACACAGAACATTCTCCAGGATAGATCACATCTTGGGTCACAAACTAAGCCTCGGTAAATTTAAGAAAACTGAAATCGTATCAAGCATCTTTTCTGACCACAACGTTATGAGATTAGAAATCAATTACAGGGAAAAAACTGTAAAAAACACAAACACATGGAGGCTAAACAACATGCTACTAAATAACCAAGAGATCACTGAAGAAATCAAAGAAGAAATAAAAAACTACCTAGAAACAAATGACAACGAAAACACGATGACCCAAAACCTATGGGATGCAGCAAAAGCAGTTCTAAGAGGAAAGTTTATAGTAATTCAATCTCACCTCAAGAAACAAGAAAAATCTCAAATAAACAATCTAATTTTACACCTAAAGGAACCAGACAAAGAACAAACAAAACCCAAAGTCAGTAGAAGGAAAGAAATCATAAAGATCAGAGCAGAAATCAATGAAAGAGAAATGAATAAAACACTAGCAAAGATCAATAAAACTAAAAGCTGGTTCTCTGAGAAGATAAACGAAATTGATAAACCTTTAACCAGACTCATCAAGAAAAAAAGGGAGAGGACTCAGATCAATAAAATTAGAAATGAAAAAGGAGAAGTTATAACTGACACCACAGAAATACAAAAGATCGTGAGACTACTACAAGCAACTATATGCCAATAAAATGGACAACCTGGAAGAAATGGACAAATTCTTAGAAAAGTACAACCTTCCAAGGCTGAACCAGGAAGAATTAGAAAATATGAACAGACCAACCACAAGTAATGAAATTGAAACTGTGATTAAAAATTTTCCAACAAGCAAAAGTCCAGGACCAGATGGCTTCACAGGTGAATTCTATCAAATATTTAGAGAAGAGCTAAAACAGATCCTTCTCAAACTCTTCCAAAAAATTACAAAGGGAGGAACATTCCCAAACTCATTCTACGAGGCCACCATCACCCTGATACCAAAACCAGAAAAAGATATCACAAAAAAAGAAAATTACAGGCCAATATCACTGATGAACATAGATGCAAAAATCCTCAACAAAATACTAGCAAACAGAATCCAACAACACATTAAAAAGATCATACACCATGATCAAGTGGGATTTACCCCAGGGATGCATGGATTCTTCAATATACGCAAATCAATCAATGTGATACACCATATTAACAAGTTGAAGAATAAAAACCATATGATCATACAGAAAAAGCTTTCAACAAAATTCAACACCCATTTATGATAAAAACTCTCCAGAAAGTGGACATAGAGGGAACCTACCTCAACATAATAAAGGCCACATATTACAAACCCATAGCAAACATTATTCTCAACGGGGAAAAACTGAAAGCGTTTCCTCTAAAACAGGGAACAAGACAAGGGTGCCCACGCTTGCCACTAATATTTAACATAGCTTTGGAAGTCCTAGCCACAGCAATCAGAGAAGAAATAAAAGGAATCCAAATTGGAAAAGAAGTAAAACTGTCACTGTTTGCAGATCACATGATACTACACATAGAAAATCCTAAAGATGCCACCAGAAAACTACTAGAGCTAATCAATGAATTTAGTAAAGTTGCAGGATACAAAATTAATATACAGAAATCTCTTGCATTCCTATACACTAACAATGAAAGATGAGAAAAAGAAATTAAGGAAACAATCCCATTTACCACTGCAACAAAAAGAATAAAATACCTAGGAATAAACCTATCTAACAAGGCAAAAGACCTGTACGCAGAAAACTATAAGATACTGATGAAAGAAATCAAAGATGACACAAACGGATGGAGAGATAAACCATGTTCTTGGATTGGAAAAATCAATATTGTGAAAATGACTATAGTACCCAAAGCAATCTACAGATTCAATGCAATCCCTATCAAACTACCAATGGCATTTTTCACAGACTAGAACAAAAAATTTTACAATTTGCATGGAAACACAAAAGACCTCGAATAGCAAAAGCAATCTTGAGAAACAAAAATGGAGCTGGAACAATCAGGCTCCCTGACTTCAGACTATACTACAAAGCTAGAGTAATCAAGATAGTATGGTACTGGCACAAAAACAAAAATATAGATCAATGGAACAGGATAGAAAGCCCAGAGATAAACCCACACACCTATGGTCACCTAATCTATGACAAAGGAGGCCAGAATATGCAATGGAGCAAAGAAAGCCTCTTCAATAAGTGGTGCTGGGAAAACTGGACGGCTACATGTAAAAGAATGAAATTAGAACACTCCTTAACACCATACACAAAAATAAACTCAAAATGGATTAAAGACCTAAATGTAAGGCCAGACACTATAAAACTCTTAGGGGAAAACATAAGCAGAACACTCTTTGACATATAGCACAGCGAGATCTTTTTTGACCCACCTCCTAGAGTAACGAGAATAAAAACAGAAATAAACAAATGGGACCTAATTAAACTTAAAATGTTTTGCACAGCAAAGGAAACCATAAACAAGACGAAAAGACAACACTCAGAATGGGAGAAAATATTTGCACCTGAAACAACTGACAAAGGATTAATCTCCAAAATATACAAACAGCTCATGCAGCTAAATATCAAAAAAACAAACAACCCAATAAAAAAATGGGCGGAAGGCCTAAATAGACATTTCTCCAAAGAAGACATACAGACGGCCAACAAACACATGAGAAGTTGCTCAACATCATGAATTATTAGAGAAATGCAAAATCAGAACTACAGTGAGGAATCACCTCACACCTCAGAATGGCCATCATCAAAAAATCTACAAACAGTAAATGCTGGAGAGGGTGTGGAGAAAAGGGAACCCTCATGCATTGTTGGTGGGAATGTAAATTGATATAGCCACTATGGAGAACAGTACGGAGGCTCCTTAGAAAACTAAGAATAGAACTACCATGTGACCCAGCAATCCCACTACTGGGCATATACCCAAAGAAAACCATAATTCAAAAAGACACATGCACCTCAATGTTCACTGCAGCACTGTTTACAACAGCCAGGACATGGAAACAACTTAAATGTCCATCAACAGAGGAATGGATAAAGAAGGTGTGATACATATATATAATAGAATATTACTCAGCCATAAAAAGGAACAAAATTGGGTCATTTGTAGAGACATGGATGGACCTAGAGACTGTCATACAGAGTGAAGTAAGTCAGAAAGAGAAAAACAAATATCGTATATCAATACATATATGTGGAATCTGAAAAAACTGGATCTTATTTACAAAGCAGAAATAGAGACACAGACATATGTTTGGATACCAAGGGGGAAAGCGGGGCGGTGGGATGAATTGGGAGGTTGGGATTGACATATGTACACTACTGATACTATGTATAAAACAGATAACTAATGAGAACCTGCTGTACAGCACAGGGAACTCTATTCAATGCTCTGTGGTGACCTAAATGAGAAGGAAATCCAAAAAAGAGGGGATATATGTATACGTAGAGCTGATTTACTTTGCTGCACAGTATAAACTAACATAATATTGTAAAGCAACTATACTCTAATAAATATAAATAAATAAATAAATAAATAATAGGCAAAAGATTACAGCAAACAGGAGAGGTTGTGGAGAAAGGGAACTCTCCTACACTGTTGGTATAAGCTGGTGCAGCCACCATGGAGAACAGTATTCTAAAAATATCAACAGAACTACCATATGATCCAGCAATCCTACTCCTGGGCACGTACCTGTAGAAAACTCTAATTGGAAAAGATACATGCACCCCAATGCTCACAGCAGCACTATTCACAACAGCCAAGACACGGAAGCAACCTAAATGTCCATCAACAGATGAATGGATAAAGACGATGTGGTACATACATACGATGGGATATTATTCAGCCATAAGAAAGAATGAAATAATGTCATTTGCAGTAACACGGATTGACCTAGAGACTGTAACACTAAGTGAATTAAGTCAGACAGAGCAAGACAAATACCATATGATGTCACTTATAAGTGGAATCTAAAATATGACACAAATGAACTTATTTACAAAGAAGAAACAGACTCTTAGACATAGAAAACAAATTTATGGTCACCAAAGGGGAAAGGAGGTGAGGGAGGGATAAATTAGGAGACTGATACTAGCAGAGACAAACTACTATGTATATACACAACAAGGTCCTACTGTAGAGCACAAGGAATGATATTCAATATCCTGTGATAAACAATAATGGAAAAGAATATGAAAAAGAATATATATGTAAAACTGAATCACTGTGCTGTACAGCAGAAATCAACACATTGTAAATCAAGTATACTTCAATAAAAAATAAGTAAACATAAAATTTTTCAAAATTCCTATATTGATGAATGAAGGAATACACTGTTTACAGTGTATAATGATGCCTTTAGCTAACTGAAATAATACCAACAGCTAAAATTTCTTGTAAGCTCACTACGTTCCAGGTACTCTGAAAATATAGGTAGTTTCCCCAACTTACAGATAAGAGAACTGAGTACAGGAAGGTTATGGGCCCAAGGTCAAGCACCTATTAAGGGACAGCCAAGATTCAAAGGCAGGTGTGGCCACAAACTCGTAACCCCACCTGAGCCTCATTGCCTTGACCCAGTGCCCGCGGGTGGGGAAGTGTGCGGACGTGAGCGTGTGGCCACCAGCGTGTGGACATGGTCTGGCCAGCCGCCCCTCAGAGGGCCCCACAGTCCCAGGGATGTCCCAGATCCCAGAGTCATGGTGGGGCACTGGGCTTGCACACCCAGAAATTAAAAACAAACAAAAAAAGATTACAGCAAACAATTCACCAAAGAAGAAATATATATGTATACATACATATATATATACAGTAAATGTATATAAATACAAGAAATACAAGAAAAGATTCCCGACATCACTAGTCATTATAGAAATACAAATAAAATCTACAATGAGCACCACTAGACGGCCACTAGAATGGCTATAATTAAAAAGAGCAACCCCAGCAAGTGCTGGTGAGGCCATGGTGCAATTGGAACACTGACACGCTGCTTGTAAAAACATAAATGGTACGTCCGCTTTGGAAGCAGTTTGGCAGTTTCTTAAATATTAAACTTACACCTGCCACATGTTGCAGCCATTTCACCCCTAGGTGGAACTTCACCCCAGAGAAACGGCAGCATATGTCCATACAAAGATGTGGACACTGATGTTCACAGCAGCTCTATTTGTAACAGCCCAAAACTACAATAACCCAGGAGTTCCTCAGCAGCCGAACGGATGGATGGACTGTGGTATATCCATACAATGGAATATGCATGGACTATATTAAGACAGGCAACAACATGAATAAATCTCAAAATTTTATGTTGCATGAAAGAAGCCACACCCTCTCCCTCAAAAAATAAAACATACCGTAGCCCATTTACATAAATTTGTGTAAAATGCAAATTAATCTACAGCGACAGAAAGCAAATCCGTGGTTGCCCTGGGGATGGGAAAGGGGTGGCTGGAAGGAAGGACTCAGGAAACTTTTTGAAGTGATTGGGATGTTCATTATCTTGATAGTTTCCCGGGCATCTCCACAGGTAAAAAAAATTTATCAAATTCTACATCTAAAAATGTGCAATTTACTGTATGTCAGTTTCATTTCAATAAAGCTGTTAAAAAAGGAGGGGGTAAGTGCTCAAAAGACACGAGCTGTCGAGCCATGAAAAGACGTGGAGGAACCTTAAATGCGCATCACTAAGTGAAAGAAGCCATCAGAAAGGGCTACGGGCTGTGTGATTCCAGCTACCCAACAACCTGGGAAAAGCACAACTGTGGAGACAGTAAAAAGATCAATGACTGAAGGGGTGGGGGATGACTAGGGGGAGCACAGGGGATCTTCAGGGCAGGAACTATTCTGTACGATGCTACAAGGAAGGATACATTTGCCCAAACCCACAGAATGTACAGCACAGAGTGACAGCTACCGTAAGCTGTGGACTTCGGGTGATGCTGATGCATCAGCATAGGTTCATCAACTGTAACCAATGGACCATCTGGTGGGGGGATGCTGACAGTGGGGGGAGTTCTGTGTGGGGGCAGGGAGCATGTGGGAACTCACCACACTTTTCGCTCAGTTTTTAAAAACTTCTTTTATTGTAGTAAAATACACGTAAAGGGCTTCCCTGGTGGCGCAGTGGTTGAGAGTCCGCCTGCCGATGCAGGGGACACGGGTTCGTGCCCCGGTCCGGGAAGATCCCGCGTGCTGCCAAGCGGCTGGGCCCGTGAGCCATGGCCGCTGAGCCTGCGCGTCTGGAGCCTGTGCTCCGCAACGGGAGAGGCCACAACAATGAGAGGCCCGTGTACCGCAAAAAAAAAAAAAATACACATAAAATTTACCATCTAAGCCACTGTTAAGTGTACAGTGGCATTAAGTACATTAAGTACATTCACGTACTTAATGGTTGTGCAAGCATCATCACTACCCACCTCCAGAACTTTTTTTCATCTCGTACTGAAACTTTTTTCCACTCAGTTTCGCTGTGAAACTAAAACTGCTCTAAGAAAACAAAGTCTACTAATTAAAAACAAACAAACACACAAAAACCAGGGGGACATGAACCTACACGGATGAACAGAAAGACAGAAGGCAGCAATAAGATGTTGGAAGCAGGAAAGAAGACGAGCAGAAAATGACTTAAAAGACGAGAGAGAAATAAATTACACTAACAATAAGCCTCCTGAGATCTATTCACATGTGAAACATACAAGTTTCTCACGTAGCTCAGACAAAATGAAGAGATCTGCCACTTCTCTCAGCAACCACACTCCACTGGCTTTCCCCGTACCTCTCTGGCCCCTCTGCTGGTAGATGTTCTAACCAACAACTAAATGTCAAGAGTTCTTCAAGGCTCAGGCTTGTTTTCTTCTTACCCTATACTCTTCCCTGAGTGATTTAATCCACACTCATGGCTTCAATTAAGAAACACCCAAATTGATATCTCTGGTTTGGACTCTTCTGAATGCTAGCCCTGCGGAGACAACTGCTAACTTAGAAATTTTCACAATTTCTCTATAGTGCTTGTTATACTAGCAGTTTTGTTTCCTTGGTCATTTAACATCCGTTTTTCCCCAGGTTATAAACTCCCTGAACACAATTACCCTGTGGACTGTGGCTCATCCTTGCATCACCAGTGCTGGATGCAGAGTAGCCGTTCAATAAACATCAAACTGACAAAGGAGGAAGCTTCTGTGAAGCTGTTATTATACAATTACTTAAATAGACAATATAAAACAACATGAATGAATCACACAGACATTATGTTGAGTGAAAGAAGTCAAACACGAAAGAGTATAAACTACATGATTCCACTTATAAGAATGATGGTGTAGAAATCAGAACCATGGCTATCTTTGAGGCAAGGGTATTGATTAGGGAGGGGCATGAGGGGGACCATTTGGGGGCTCAAAATGTCATACAGTTCAGTCTGGGTGGTGGTGACATGGATGTGTGTATACATGTGTGCATATACATACAATATATACATACTACACACAAATTAATCACTTCTTTTAGTATGCTTTTCGGTCTACATTATACCACAACAAAAGGATAAAAGGAACTCATTTTTGGAAAAAAAATGTAAAAAACTAAACATTGATGAGAAATATGCCCACAAGACTTTGGTAAATGAGAATAACCACTCTGCAGAATATAATGCATGTTACGATCTTGATTTGGTAAAATAATACACTCATACAGTCTTTCTTCTGGTTTCTACAATAGAAATCCTACCCAAGCTAACAAGCAAAATATTCATTTAATGACACATACCTGGAAAGCTCACGTAGCTAGGCCCACTTGCCCACAAATAATTTTTATTAAGAGCTGCACTGAAACTCTTTAGACCAGGGGTCCCCAACCCCCAGGCTGTGGACCGCTACCGGTCTGCGGCCTGTTAGGAACCGGAATGCACAGCAGGAGGTGAGCGGCAGGCGAGTGAGCGAAGCTCCATCTGCCGCTCCCCATCGCTCCCCATCACCCGCATTTCTGCC
Source organism: Hyperoodon ampullatus (assembly GCF_949752795.1). Classification (NCBI taxonomy): domain Eukaryota; kingdom Metazoa; phylum Chordata; class Mammalia; order Artiodactyla; family Ziphiidae; genus Hyperoodon; species Hyperoodon ampullatus. Next base: position 3,660,277 of record NC_136933.1, read on the forward strand.
TGAACCATCGGCCCCATCGCCCGCGTTACTGCCTGAACCAACCTCCCCATCGCCCGCGTTACCGCCTGAACCAACCTCCCCATCGCCCGCGTTACCGCCGGAACCAACCTCCCCATCGCCCGCGTTACCCGCGGAACCAACCTCCCCATCGCCCGCGTTACCGCCTGAACCAACCTCCCCATCGCCCGCGTTACCGCCTGAACCAACCTCCCCATCGCCCGCGTTACCGCCTGAACCAACCTCCCCATCGCCCGCGTTACCGCCGGAACCAACCTCCCCATCGCCCGCGTTACCGCCTGAACCAACCTCCCCATCGCCCGCGTTACCGCCTGAACCAACCTCCCCATCGCCCGCGTTACCCGCGGAACCAACCTCCCCATCGCCCGCGTTACCCGCGGAACCAACCTCCCCATCGCCCGCGTTACCGCCTGAACCAACCTCCCCATCGCCCGCGTTACCGCCGGAACCAACCTCCCCATCGCCCGCGTTACCGCCTGAACCAACCTCCCCATCGCCCGCGTTACCGCCTGAACCAACCTCCCCATCGCCCGCGTTACCGCCTGAACCAACCTCCCCATCGCCCGCGTTACCGCCTGAACCAACCTCCCCATCGCCCGCGTTACCGCCTGAACCAACCTCCCCATCGCCCGCGTTACCCGCGGAACCAACCTCCCCATCGCCCGCGTTACCGCCTGAACCAACCTCCCCATCGCCCGCGTTACCGCCTGAACCAACCTCCCCATCGCCCGCGTTACCGCCGGAACCAACCTCCCCATCGCCCGCGTTACCCGCGGAACCAACCTCCCCATCGCCCGCGTTACCGCCTGAACCAACCTCCCCATCGCCCGCGTTACCGCCGGAACCAACCTCCCCATCGCCCACATTACCCGTGGAACCAACATCCCCATCGCCCGCATTACCGCCAGAACCAACCTCCCCATCGCTCGCATTACCGCCTGATTCACCACTCCCCCACCATCCATGGAAAATTTGTCTTCCACGAAACTGGTCCCTGGTGTCAAAAAGGCTGGGGACCGCTGCTCTAGACCATTCAAAAGCTAAACGTTATTAGAGCACCACTCAAAAGTGTCCACGAAAATCACAAGACCCCTCTTCTCAGTGCTAGACCAGGGCTGGTCAGTTTCAAGAGAGCCTTCTTGAGCTCTGCCAGAAAGTCTGCATGCTGGTATGTCTGGAGAGATGTAAGGTGCAGAAGAAAGGTACAGCAAGCTATAGTTTTCAAGCATGAACTGCCAGTGTGAAAGGCAGGTAGGTTCTCTGAAATGAAGGCATTTGAGAAGCTTCCAGACGGGCAGCTCTACACAGCTCACTGCAAGGGGAGCAACGGCAAGAATCCTTTCGCGATGATACTGATTCTCAACAGAGCTGCAGGAAATCTCAGCAAGTCCCATGTAAATTCTTTAGTGTCTCAGGCTGACAAGGGCTCAGGGCTTCAAAAGACAAAAGTATCCCCCAAATCACATCAAACTTACTGACATCTTAAATTCACAGGTAATCCTGTATTTGAAGACTTCCTAGGTCAGAAGTTGAAGACAGCCATACAATATCAATTTTACAACTATTATGTTTTCACCCTGCCTCTAGGTGGAGCTTACACTATGTGTGTGTGTGTTTGTCTGTCTGTCTGCAGATGGGTGTCGGGGGAAGCAGCAGGTAACAAATAAGCAAGCAAAATACATGGTATACGATATGGTGTTACCTACTTCTGAGAAGCATACGGAAGGTTAAAAGGGAAACGGAGCACAGGGCATGGCTATCGCTTATTTTCTAGGGGTGGGCAGGGAGGGTCTCGCTGGTAAGACGACGTCTGAGTAGAGCCCTAAAGACAGAGTAGACCTCTCAGATCCTTCTATGATGGCAAAATCTGGACGCTAACAGGAAAATGTCTGCCAAGCTTATGCTGAAAACCACAGGAAGAAAGAATTCTGCTGAAGCCGTTGGAGTACTGCAGCAATTGCAGCCCTAACTACCCTGGCAGCTGGTCCATCTGTACCTAAACGAGCACAGGCTGCCGGAACCACCTGTGCTGCTCAGTTCTCGGTCTCCGCGCAACACGTGTTTCATGCGAGCACTTTATTTTTTTGTCCATGTTTTCAATCTAATAAATATCCAGGTATAATAACATACAAAAAGATAAAGCAATTTATTCTTACATCTTTTGGAGAACCTGGGCCATCACAACCCCATTCGTTAAATCTTCCACGGTCTGGCATGGTGCATCCACATTAAATGTCTGGATCTGGAAAAAGGAAATAAAAAAAAGAGAAAAAAAGACTCCATGGTTAACCATATAGAAGAATTCTTAGACCTCTTCTACCTCATCCTGGGAGTTGAATAAGTTTTAAAAAGCAGAACACTGTGAAAGGTTTTCCCTTACTGGAAGTTGCCCACAGCTTGCTATTGCAATTTTTTCCTTTTGGTAAAAGAGAAATGGTGGTGGACACTGGGCGGCTTCTCCGCATTCATCCTCCTCACAGAAAATCATCTAAGAAAGTCACGGTACCCTCATCCCCTCTGCCAGTGACTGGCTCATGGGTGCACAGGCAAAGACAATTTGGACCAAACAGATGCAAACAGAGGCTTACTTGGGCTTCCGGAAAAGAAAAGCCAACCTCCCCTTGGTGTGGATAAACGTGCTGGTTGCTTCAACTGCCACGAGCAGTCATCTTGTTGACCGTTAGGATGAGGCCAATGCAGTGGATGGCAGAGAAGAGGAACAGAAAGAACGGGGTCCTTGAGGCCAAAATTGAGCCACTAGACTAAAAATCTAGAAGCCTCCTATTATGTGAGATACATTTCTTCTTTGTGCCTGGCCAAGCTGAGATTTCTTTTACTCAGAACCAAAATATCTTTATACAGATGTAGAAATCACACAGTTAGGTTATTCAGTTCATTTTGGTTTTAAATGTATTATGAATCAGAACTAACATAACACGGCTGAGAATTAGTAGAAATTATTTCTGAGCAAGATAATAATACAGCTGAGCCAGCAATGATTCTACTCAGGAACACAACCAGGAATTAGAAGGCAGCAAATCACTGAGAATAGATAGACACAAGCCATGCTCTGCAGTTTATAGGTTGTAAAATGGAGGAGTATGGTAATCAGAGGAAGAGAGAAAACAGGGAAGAGAGCAGAACGGGGAAAGACAGGGTTAAAGAAGGAAGCATCGTTGTGCAAAACCTCTCAAGTCACATTAGGACTTCATCCTCAGAGCAAGGAGATTCTAAGGATTCTAAGCAAAGGATTCTAAGCAGGAGGGTGAGGCCATGAGATCTGCATCGTATAAGGATCACAGCAGCTGCATTATGAAGAAAGGCTTGCAGGGAGACCTATGTTAATAGGTTTGTATGTTAACACATGAGGTCAAACTAGGTAATGACAATGGAAACCCTGCAAATGATGGTCAGGGGACCACCTGCCTTCAATACATTTTTACTTACAGGGTTATATTCCTAGAAGTAAATTTGCTGGATCAAAGTGTACGAACGTTTTAAGGTTTTTGATAAATATTGCCAAACTACCCTGAACAAGTGCTGTAGCAATTTACTAACAGTTGGTGAGCGTCCACTTCTCTGTGCCGTGTCATCTATCAAATCTTCAAAAAAAGAACTACTAGCAAGTGCTGTCAGCAGCTTCTTCATATTTCTGACAGTCTTGTGGGTAGAGATGGTTATGGCGGCGGGAGCTAAGGAAATGGCCTTAAAGATCGCATAGCAGGTGGTTTCTACTTAGGTGTCTACTTGGGAGAGGTAATGAAAAGAGGGCCCTTGCAGGCTACCCCCTGACACTAACCTTATACATGCAGAGGTTCAATAAATCGTTAGTAAATGAATAAATGGACCAAATAAACATCATCTGTAGGAAATGATACTGAATTTCACTCCACACTCTCTCCAGTCGCCTCGTCAATGGTACTGTGGTAATAACAATGCAGTGTGAAAAGAAAGAAGCACCCACTTTCGTTTTACAGTTGCTGAATTCATCTCTTTCTTGAAGGCTTAGAATGAAAACGAGCAGAGGTGAGGGCCACACCTCACTCATCTCTTGATCATCGACCTGGCCCAGAACAGCCCTCACTGAACACGCTCTGCATGTAAACTAACTCCAGCCCCAGCTTTGCTCCTAATCGGCTGGCTGTGTGACCTTGGATATGCCACTTTACCTCATTTCATGTCAGTTTTTCAATCTAGAAGTTGGGAAAAATACCTTATGGAGGGGTGTGTTGCTTAAAGAATGAAAAACAAATGGACATTACGTATTTGTAAAAGTCTTAAGCAGTAGTTCCCAGACCTGGGTGTACACCCGAGTCATCTGGGAAGTTGAAGAAGGCTGGTAGTTTATTTTTAACAAGTTCATCAAATAATGCTATGTGGCGGGGCACTGCTTTGGCACTTGGAACCCTCTGATCCAAAGGGTTCTGATCTAAACCCACTACCAAATGTAAAGGATGAAAGATCAGAAAACTGCCTCTGGCCAAGCATAAGGAAAAGCTCAATAAAGCAGGTAATTCAATAATGCAAATAATTTACTTGTAAGACTATATCTGTTTCTCTCTTGGGACTTAAAACTATGTGCATTTTGATTTTTTAAATGTGGCTTCCAAGCAATTATTTTCTCTGAATTGGCTCTTGAGGTAAATAGTCGCTCATGAAGGCTAGAGGATGAGCCAGGGCCTGATAGTCTTCATTTCTAACAGGTAAAAGTAAAGTAGATCCCAGAGAAACTCTCTCTATGGAGTTTCCTTTTGAGGTGATAAAAATGTTCTTGGAATTAGACAGTGGTGATGGCTGTACAACCTGTGATCATACTACAAAGCACTGAATTGTGCACTTTTAAAAGAACTTTATGGTATGTATATTTTAATTTTTAAAAAAATCTATCACCTACCAGTTCTCATAAATTCTGAGTTAAAATCTACAGGGTGTTTCAGGACAGCAGTAAAAAAAAATTTTTTTTTTAATGTACTTATTTTATTTATTTATTTTTGGCTGTGTTTGGGTCTTTGTTGCTGCACGCAGGGGCTACTCCGTTGCAGTGCACGGACTTCTCATTGCGGTGGCTTCTCTTGTTGCAGAGCACGGGCTCTAGGTGTGCAGGCTTCAGTAGTTGTAGCATGCGGGCTCCAGGTGTGCAGGCTTCAGTAGTTGTAGCATGCGGGCTCCAGAGTGCAGGCTCAGTAGTTGTGGCTCGCAGGCTCTAGAGCACGGGCTCAGGAGTTGTGGCGCATGGGCTTAGCTGCTCCGCGGCATGTGGGATCTTCCCGGACCAGGGCTCGAACCCGTGTCCCCTGCATTGGCAGGCGGATTCTCAACCACTGCGTCACCAGGGAAGCCCAATAAGTAGAGTAAAATTTAAAGATAATTGCACTTAACCACATTAGGGCGTGACACGCTGCTGGAAGGGTCATAACCTCTCTTTTAATTCCAAGGAGCTCTATTAACACCATCCAACTTCCACCTCACCTTCCCCCACAAAAGCATGAGAAGGGTAAAGCATGAGATCACCTGGAATTACACTCTCTAGAGTAGTGATTCTCAACCAGGGGCAATTTTGCTCCCTATGAGACAGTTTTAGTTGGAACAACTAAGTGGGTGCTATTGGCATCTAGTAGGTAGAGACCAGGATGACAGAGCAGTGCCCAGAACAAAAATGATCCAGCCCAGAATGTCAGTAATGCTACGGTTCACAAACCTTGCTCTGGAGCCGTGGTTCTCAAAAGTGTAGGCCTCAGGCCACTAATAGCGTCACCTGGAAACCTGTTAGAAATGAAGACTATCAGGCCCTGGCTCAGCCCTACTGAATTACAGACTCTGGAATCAGGGCCTTGCAGTCAGCCTTTTAACAAGCCCTCCAATTATGCTGATCAATACTAATGCATAGGAAACATTTCTTAGTGTTAAAGTGAATGCAATCAAAACATAGGTGAAGTTTCTTGTCCAAAGCTACCCACAGTTAGTAGGAAGCAAAGTCAGGATTTGAACCCAGGTGGTCAAATTTCAGAACCTATACTCTTAGCTAACATGTCATATTGGCCCTCAGTTTAAAAAAAAAAAAATTAAAGCTTTAAAAAATATACATGCTTTTGTACATCTGATTCCTTTATTCCTCCATTAGAGGACCTAAGAGTTAGGAAGGACAGAGAGAATGGAAGGGGGGAGATACCACCACAAAAATTATACTCTCCCTAATTGTAAACACCAACATGCCATTTTACAGGCTGCTAAATATGAAAATTACAAGGATATGTTAATGTTGCTGGGTTTCCCAGAAGAAATGTACTGAACCTGTGTGGTCATGATTCTTGCTCCACTTAGCTTTGTGCCATTAGTTGGCGGCATTCCAGAGTCTTTCTGGTTTTTCAGTCTCTTTAACCTAGGAAAGAGCAATCTTTCCATGTACCGTTCAAGAAATTAGGCTTGACAGGTGTAATAGGTAGGGCAGATTTCTTCTAACAGGTAAGAGTACATTTTGACTCAGAGGGTGGGGAGAGAGGTTAAGAGTGGAAACTTTCCAGCCCATCCTGCTCAACTTTCTTACTGCATAAACTTTGATGCGGAATTTAAGCTTAAACCATTTTCCCTTGGTAGGATGATACTTTGTCTCTTAACAAGCATTCCTCTTTCAACAAAAATGTGGAACATTTGGTTCTTGGGCTAGTAACCTTTCTGATACAATAGCAATTTATCCAGCATTTCGGGCACTGAGAGGTTCCACAGAAATGAACTCTGCATAGGTGGCTAATAGGCATCCCTCTAAGTGCCTGAGTTCTTATTTTAACCATCTCTGGTGGAAGAACTTCTAATATGTACTACATACCTCTGATCTCAAACTAAATGCTGTGTAGTGAAAATAAACTTTTATTTGATATTCAGGATCATAATTATGATCTTCGGTAACTGAATGTGGAGGCTCTTGACGTATACAAGGCTGTCAGCTCAAAGACTGCCCAGGCTGAACCTCTCGGGTCTTCTCTGTCACTGACAGCTGCCTGCATTTTGCTGAATGTGGCAGCCACCCTCTCACCGGCTGTGTGCAAAGAAACTGCACAACCAAGTTGGCTAGAACTTTATGCAAAACAGAGCAAATGATTCTAAACGGGGGTCCTTTCTTAGGAATGTATAGGATACATTTTCCCCCCTTACTTCTGGTTTTGGAACTGTGTTCAGCATTCATCTGGCCTTCAGCTATGTGGGGAGCTACTAGAGTGAATGCACATTTTCAGCTACGGCAGACACTTTCCACGTGGACATTTATTCTGCTTTTTATAACAACAACGAAAAGAGAACAAACCCAGCGTTTAACCTCAACTTTATTTTGAAACATTTCAATGTACAACGTTTTAAAATGTTTCCAAATTTTAGAATTGTATATCTTTGTTTGCACTCTGCCCTCCAGTTTTGTCACTGATAATCTCTTCCCCAGAAATTTTCCTTGATGAGCCTTCCAGTGAAATTTCAAAAAGCCTTTTTTTCTACAAAACCAGACTCCTTGACCTCTCTCTAGAGCTGATAACCTGGATTACCTCTATTTTCTTAACATTTTACCAGATTTTAAATAGATGTGGCCACAGTGTGCTTCTGTTAGTACCCCTTCAGACGTCTCCCTGTGATTCTTCCTCTGTATTTTTATTAGCATTTCTCACCCAAATAACTGCACTGACCACCACCTTCCGGCAGTTGCCCTTCAAACACACCTCTTTGTTTCCGTGACTCGTCTTTCTAGACTTTAAACAACGTAACCCTACTTCAGATTCAATGTTTCCTCATCTTTGCCCTCTTGCCTTTTTTTTCTAGCACTGAAGGAGGTAGACTCAAAACTGCACACCTTCAGATCCTCAATCTTCTGTTTACAACCTCTGCCAAATCCATTCCTTCCACAGTATCAAAGAATGTGGTAATTCTTTCCTTTCTCTCTCCCCTAGTCAAACTGTGGCCACATTATGCAGCTTATCTGTTTTTTCTCTTCTCTAAAATGCAGCAGGGGAACCCATTTCCCCACTTAAGTCGGAACCCATTACAGTTGTAAACTGTATGTTAACTATATATTATTGCAAACGATTTGAAATGCCAAGAATGCCTTAATACAAAAGTTACTGAATAGATCAAGCTCTATCTACCCTTGTACATATTCTGTTTCAGAAAACATAATTTGTGACATAAGCCAAATTGTGAAAATCTGACTATTTTCATTATGTTTGTTACAACCAGCCTAGGACACTGGCCCTCTAAGCATGCCACCCAAATGTCCCCACACAGGGCAGTGATGTCTGTACTCCAGGGATCTAAGCTTATCGCCCAAGGCACGCTAAACTGAATCTGTTTGGCATCTGTGTCTCACCTTGCACATTAATACAAATGCTGTAGTCACCTCCCTAAACAGATTAGTGCTGCACTCTAAAAGTGGTATTTAACATTTTAGCAATGAGTAAAACGAAAGCTCCCCAAAGAAGCACCAGGTTTATCCCGTAGATACACACACAGGCACAACCCAGGAACTGACACCGCACTTTGGGAAACACACAAGCTTGGGCTTTACGTCCACCTGTACAAGAGGCTGCTAAAGGCACGATTAGTTGGCATGAGAACGGAACACGTATTTACATGCACATGTGAGAATCCTAGCATTTGATAATTTAAAATTAGAATGGCACAACGTTGCCCCCCAAATGTCGAGTCCCACTACTGATGCCTAAACACCTTCCAGACTTATTTTCACCTCGAACACCTTCCCTAGGCACCTCCACGCCGCTCACTTTCTCCTCTCCTATTGCGGAGGCCGGGCTGCGGGTCCTTCTCCTACCCTCCGCCCTCCCGGGAAGCCCTCTCCCTCCGCGCCCCGCGCCGCTCATCCTCCAGGGCTGCGCTGTCCCGGCGAGCGGGACAACAAAGGCGGCAGCGTCGGGCCGGGGTCTCGGGTGCCCCCCCCGCCCCCCGGAGGCGCGGGGAGCCGCCTGGTGACAGCGCCGCCCGCACCCGTCCTCGGCCTCCGCCCGGCCCCGCGGGCCCCGCGAGTTTCCCTCGGACCCAGCCGGGCCTCCCGCCGTGGACGCCGCCAGCACCGGCGTCCCGGCCCCCGCCCCGGGCCCCGGATGTGACGGCACCGGCGCCCTCGGCGCCCGCCCGGGGCGCGGGGAGATCCCAGGACGGCGCCCTGGGGGAGGGGGCCTCCGGACCGCGTCGCCACCTACCCAAGTGAGGAGGCTCTCGCACAGCTCCACCCGCTCCAGGGACTCCACGTTGAACATCTTCCCGCCCGGGCTCGCGGCCGCCCTGCCTCGCCAGGAAGCCCGCGGCTCGGCCCGGGGCTGCGTCCGAGGGTCGGCCTGTCCGTCCTCCGCCCGGCCGCCGACTCCGTCCGGAGCTGGCAGCAGCACCCGCAGCGTCACCGGCGCCCCTCCTCCTCCGGCCCGTCGGGACCGCGCGGCAGCGCGCGCGCCCGCCCACCCCGCCCGCGGACCCGCAGCCCCGCAGCCCCGCAGCCCCGCTCCCGCCGAGACCCCGGCCCGGCCCGGCCCGAGCCGCAGCCGCCCAGCACTGCGCACAGCCGCGCCCGCCGCCTGCTGCGTGTCGCCCCCGCGCGCTCCCCGCCGGCGGGTCCCCGCCGCGCCCTCACGGAAGCGCGGCAGTGCGCGTGCGCCGTGCCCGCGCTCCCGGCCCGGAGGAGGCAGCCAGTGGTCGCCCGCGAGGGTGGCGGGTAGCCCCGGAAACAATCTGTGCCCTCGGTCACCGGGAGCTGGCGAGGTGTCCTCCGCGGTGCAGAGGTACGCGCGGTCGAGCGCCGGCGGGGCCCCGGCCTGGGCGGGACGGCGGGGCGCCTTCCGCGGGGAGCCGGGCGGCCCCGGGCACCCGCGCCGTGAGGCCGACGTGGCGGGCTCGGGGCGCCGAGGGCAGCCCGCCGCTCCTGCTCGGGCCGCGCGGACCTCGCAGCCCCGGGAGGCGGGGGAGGGTGTGCGGCGCCGGCCAGCCCGGGGGACCGCGACGGTTCCCGGGGCCCGTCCCTCCTTCCGCAGTGGCCAGGGGGACCGGCCTCGAGCTGCCCCCGTTCCAGAGGGTGAACCTCTGCAGGGTTACCGATGAATCGTTACGCGATACAGCATGTGCAGGAAAGTGCACACAACGGACATGCACACTAATTGCGGACAGAGTAATTAGTAATAAAACAGGCAGGTAAAAACAAAGAGAACTGCCCGTACCTCACGAGTTCCTCCAGCACCTCGTGTTCCTTTCTGAGCATCGTTCCCTCCCTAGACTGACTTTTATGATGTTCACTTTCTTGCTTTTCCTTATCTCTTTACCACCTACGTATGCATGCCTAAACAACACAGTTTTTCTTTGCCTGTTGTTGAGCTTCTATCAGTGGAATCATTGTGTTTTGTTTTTTGTGTGTTTTGCGGTACGCGGGCCTCTCACTGTTGTGGCCTCTCCCGTTGCGGAGCACAGGCTCCGGACGCGGAGGCCCAGCGGCCATGGCTCACGGGCCCAGCCGCTCCACGGCATGTGGGATCTTCCCGGACCGGGGCACGAACCTGTGTCCCCTGCATCGGCAGGCGGACTCTCAACCACTGCGCCACCAGGGAAGCCCTATTGTGTTATTTTATAGCTTTGCATTCATAGTAAGTTTGTGTAGATCCATAGGTAATTTTCAGTGCTGTCTAGTACTCCACTGTATGAATATAACAGTATATCCGTGCTACTGTTGATGGGCATTTTGCTGTTCTAGTTTGGGGCTAACTAAGAACAATGCTATGAGATTCATATCCCTAGAGACTAGTGCCAACGTGTAAGTTTCTTTAGCTATATGCCTTGGAGTCCTGGGATTGTTGAGTTATAGGTTGTGCATCACTTTACCAGATGATGCCAAACTTCTACGTGGGGTGCAACGAAGTTAACTTACCAGGACACACCTTTCTGTGGTTTGCAGTTCCTGGAGACCCCTTTCCCCAGTAAGACTAGGGTTTGTCATCGAGCTTTCAGAACTGCCAGGACAGCACTGAGTTTTTCATGATGCTTTTCAGAGTCCCAGTTAACAGATTTTTCATTGTGTGAATGTAGAAGATCTTACCAGAAGTCTTCTCAGTGGTCTTTTAAACATTCTTCCCTACACCAAGAGCAGAGAAACCTTTAGAAGTGATCAAATGTACCTCACCCGCCTTTGTTTCCTCTGTCTTTGTTTCCTCTGTCGTTGCCTCTGGACCTTTGTCAAACCAGAGTTTCTACATTCCAAGCTAGGTTATCTCTGTAAGGATCCCTGGCACTTTAAGTGACCATTACCCTTGTTAGGCATGTAAAGTCATCAAGTCAGCCTGACGCCCGCGTAACCTGTCTTTGGATGTGGAGCCTTGTTGCAAGGCCTGTAATGGGTGAGCACCTTCGGGCCAGCTGCTCTGGTTTTTAGGGCTTTGACACAGTTGACCTCAGCCTCCCTTCTCAGGTTTGATGGCTCACCCACAATGCATTTGTGCATGATGTGCAGTGTTCTTGAGATTTCATTCCATAGCTCCAGTTACCCTCCATGAAGGAAATTATATTAAAAACTTCTTGAATGTGTGTAATTGTCTGCAGAAGCCATGTGGCCATCATGTTTTTACATGAGTTTGGGTAAAAAGACATGGAGTTTCTCCTTTGAAGTTACGGAATTTCCTATATTTCCCTTATTTGTCTGTGTTGTTTTGTTTCATTTTTCCTGAAAGCTTTGAAAAAGACCAAAGAGAGGTGAGTGGCACTTGTCTTAGCCGTCTCCTTACTCCAGTTAGTTGGAGGCTAATTCTCATCTACAGCTGTTTATCACATTCAAGTAAACAGGGGAGTGTCCTTCACCGTAGTATGCCAAGTTTATCCAGTTTCCCAGGGAATACATACTTAGAGCTTAGATCAAAGCGAGCTTGAGATGCTCCTTAGTGTAGCCGTAAGGAAGGCATGGCCACGTCTTATCATGGTTCTGCAGATTCCTTGAGGGTTGTTAATAATAGTAATCAAAATATTATAGCTTCCGTTAATGGAGAGCCTGTATGATGTACCAAGCAATATGTAAGTGCCCTACCTTTGTTATCTCATGAACTCCACAAAACTAGAGTGGTTTTGTGTTTTTTTTGCCAAAAAAGTGGTTGCTTGATATAGTTCAAGTTAATTTTATGTATTTTACACGAGGAAGCTGAGACCCAGATTTTGCACAAGTACACAGTTGTCTGACTGCAAAGCTTATGCTTCGTCAATATATTAAGCTACTCAGTAAGACTTAGCCAGCTAAGCAATAACAAAGCCAGTGCTGGAAATCACTCCCGCTTCTCTCAATTATCCATTTTTCTATCAATTATGAACACCGTTTCCAAGATCTATGGTGTTTTGTTTCTGTAAATCTCAAATAGTTAACAACAGAGTACTAGTAACTTGTTTTCATTTGATAGGACCCTATGAAATAGATTAGATGCCATGTTTTCTAAATTTAATAACCTTGCTTTGGGGTTTCAGGCGAGCAGCATTTAGTGCAAGGCCCCTGCAACATGTAAAATCCCCCGTGCGCTGCTCAGCGGGGTAAGAGGTGGCTGGCGTGGGCACATCCCAGTGCCAGTCACTGAGGTCTTCAGAGGGCACCGTCAGGAAGCTGGGAGGGTCTAGGGTGCTCCGTAAGAATGGGACTGGGGAGAGACGTCTTAAATCTTTGAGCACTGAAGTCTAATTTTCATCTCTGGAGGGAGGAAGCAGGCACTGGCTTCTATTTTTATTGCTAAAGTAATACGTTCTTGAAAAGAATTCAGACTATAGAACTGTATCCTGGGAAAGGTGAGGATCTGGCTCTCCCAGGCCTGCTTCCCACTTGTAACCATTTTAACCTTTGGTTATTTAGCTTTCCTGCCTTTTTTTTTTTTTTTTTTTTTCAATTCCAGAAAGCTCTGAATCAGAGAAATGTAGTGGTGGAGGGAACTTAAGAAATCTTCAGATCCAGCTTTCACATTTTGCAGAACATGAGGGGTCCTAAGAGATTAAGCGGGGTCCCAGTTGTGGTAGCAGAATTGGAGCTAAACTCCGGGGCCTGTGTGCCATGCAGCGGGGCTTGGGCTTGCGCCGAGAGCCTGTGCCCTTGGTCCAAATCAGCAGCACTGATTTGTTCCAGGTGAGCAGAGGTTGGAGGACTGAAGTTCAGGTTGACACTGGAATTCATTTTCAAGATTGGGGTATAAGGTCAACTCCTCAAGTAGAAAATTTTATTTCTTTTTATTGTTTATCCCCTGTAATCTTAGATTGGCTTCTTTCCAAACTGAGGTGGTGGCATAATACCTCATTTTTGAGCCAGCAGCGCCTGCAGTTCCTTTTTGGACTCCTGTGATAAGAAAAACTACTGGCGGAAGTTAACTACTGAAGCCCCAACAGGTTGGTCAGACACCATTAGTAGATATCCATGTGAGGGCTGGGATTTCCACGTGGCAGGGAAGTGCAGCTGACCTTTCTGTTCCTCTCTGAGACTTACCAGCAGTCTCCTCCCTTCCTACCCTCTCTCAGCCCAAGCACCTCCTTCAGTGACGCTAGAATTTGTGGCAATAAAAAGTAACTCTTCATTTCAACAACATTGGGAACTTTTGCTATAAAATGATGCAAATAACATTACATGGTCCTGCGATATTTAAAGTTTCCTGGATCTCTGAGCTCTTAGAAATGTGAATGAAGCAGCATCTGAAGGGTGTAATTGGTAGAAGTATGTCTTTATACAGTAGAATATATATATATATATAATTTTGATTATTTTATTTTTTTATTGAGCTATAGTTGATTTACAATGTTGTGTTTCAGGTGTACAGCAAAGTGATTCAGTGATATAAGAATATATATATATATAAGATGTATAGAGTAGAATTTAGTCTCATGATCATTGATTACACTTGGAAGGACATAGAAACAAATGTAACCCATTAAGAAAAGGAATAGTACAAAGTAGTGAATCCCTAAATGTACAGCTAGGAGAAAATCCTTCGAACTCAATTCAGTAATTGGAGGCTGGGACTCCACACAGGATAACATTTTGCTTATCTCTGAGCAGATGCAAGTAGTTCTCACTGACAGGACTTCTGACAGCCACAGCATCTTCAATTTAAAAAGAGGAAACCTGACAACATAAAAATCTAGATTGACTACATGGCCCACCCCAAGACTACTTGAGGCTTTTTTCTTCAGTTTCATTTGGCAGTTCATTTGACTCTTCTTTTGAATAAAATACTGAGGTTAGAGCTCCTTCTCTGAGTTCCTGGTGTGTGCTTTCATGAAGGATACTTGAAACCTGTCATTAGAAAGTTCCTGATACATCAGGCCATTACCATGTGTAAAGCTGATGAAAGCCACCTTTGATCTGTTTGTTTGCTTAAGTGCCTTCCATGAGAGGTAATTTTCTTACTAGCAGCCAGTTCAGGTTCTTTTCAAAGGTGTTAGACTTTCACACTCAAAGTTTCCTTTGAACAGAAACTCACCTGATTAATGATGATATTGAATAAAACTGTTTTCAGTGCAGGACATTACATAAATACAGATTAATTATGATTAGTCATGTATATTTAATTGAATTTTATTGCCTTTATTTCCCTTTAGGTGTCTTATAAGATTTTAAGTAACTTTAGTGTTTGCCATCAGAAAAAAGTAGGAATAACCTGTGATATTTGGACTCTGATGTGGTTGGGCCATCTCCCCTCATATCTATAGAAATTGGGTATTACCATTTTCCTCTAGTTTAGTGTATGGGAGGGAGAGTTTCATATCCTCCCTTTTCTCTTCATAAGGAAACGCAGCCTCAGAGTGATTCCATATTCCAGGCAGTTCCCAGAATTCTGAACCATAAGCTGAGCTTAGTCCCAAGTGAGGCTAATCGTTTTCCAAGCAACAGAATTTTCATTAATTCAAGTAGTCTCAGTATAGCTATAAATGTTCTATAGCCTCCATGTCTTTTACTTTTCAAATTACTAACACCATAAGTAAGGAAAATCACTCCTATTTAAACATATATTTATTAGGTCCTTCTGTGTACAGGGCAGTATGCCAGGTAATACAGGAATATTTACAGAAGAAGACAATATATTTCCTTCCATATCCGTACATGGTACATTCCATGACGCACATTCAGTGCCATGAGGGATGTGATCTATGTGGAGAATTTATTTGGTATTCAGGAATAAGAAAAGAGCAATTGGGCATGAGAAATGTGTTTTCTTCTTTTAAGATTTTACAGAACTCATTAATGGGGCATTCCCCACTGGAGATGTACTTAATGCAACCTACCTCAAGTGGGTGCTACAAAAAAATACATATATCAGAAGTCAGCTACGTTTATATCGTTTTTATTAATATATTTCATTTTCACTGTGTCGTTTTTAATTTTCATCTTATCTCTTTTTCTTTTAGACCTGGAATGGCCAAATATCAAGGTGAAGTTCACAGTTTGAAACTGGATGATGATTCAGTCATAGAAGGAGTAAGTGACCAAGTACTTGTGGCAGTTGTGGTCAGTTTCGCTTTGATTGCTACCCTGGTATATGCACTTTTCAGGTGAGACTAAAGGACAAAAGAATTTAAATAATATGTATTTCCAAGGGCCACTGACTTTCTGACTGCTTCTAGTAATGTTTAATACTTAATATTAAAAGCAAGTAATAAAGCTGATTCACTTTGTTATAAAGCAGAAACTAACCAAAAAAAAAAAAAAGCAAGTAATGAGTTCAGTGGTTGTATGTATTTACTAAGGTATTTTATTTTCCACTAGGCTTTAAATGCTACTGTGTATTTTTCCCGTCATCAACTGTCTAGTCAGAAAAAAATTTAGATTTATCATCCATATTTTGAATAAAATGTTAATATTTTCTGTTGGAGTATCACAGTTTTAAAATGTAATTTTCATAATTGAATTTACAACTTGTAGGTGATATAATAGGTGCAAATATATTTTCAGTGTTTAAATGAAAAAAACTGGGACAAAAAATCTTGGACAGTATGGCGGGATTAAGATTAGAATTAAAATTGCTGTTATGTAGGATTAAGTGAATTAATAAATGTGAAACACTTAGAACATATGGTTGTTGAGAGGATTAAAGGAGTTAAAATATTTTTTAAAAATTACTATTATAGAATCAGGAATACTTTTTAAAGGTCTTAGATGTCTATGTACCAATAAACAGAGACAGGGTAATAAACTAGAAATTTAAGTATTAACACATGGAGATAAATAAAATTTTGTATATATCGTTGAAAACAGAAATGAAAAAAGTATAAAGTAGAAAAGAGATTACAGTGATTCTAAAAACTACAGATCTGTTAGTTTCTTATAAAAATTATAGAAAGGATTATTAAACAGAATATGAGCATTCTCTTTTACCTCTGCATGGTTAGTTTCTTATTAGGGTGACATTATCTTGATTTCAGTAGAGTATTTTACACGGTACCTGGTGATGCCCTTGTGGACATAGTGGGGAAATGATGACCAGATGATAGCAGATTTAAGTGAGTTTATAACTGGTTGACAGATCATTCCCAGGAGTGCTGACTAATGTTTTAGTGTAAGCCAAAAAAGAAGGACACTGAATTGTTGCAGGGCTCTGCTTCTGAGCCTGTTCTTCTCATTTCTGTTAGCAACTGGGATGAAGAAGACAAAAGAAGCATGTTTGTTAAATTGTCAGTTGGGATGGATAGCTAATGTATTGGTACAACAGAATCAAGATTTAAAAATGGGTCATCCCATACATCTATGGTCAGCTGGTTTTTGACAATGGTGCCAAGACCTTTCAGTGGGGAAAGATTTCAACAAATGATGTTGGGACAACTGGATAGCCACATGCAAAAGAATAAAGTTGGACCCATACTACATCATATGCAAAAATTAACTCAAAATGGATCAAAGATTTAAATGTAAGGGCAAAATTATAAAACTCTTATAAGAAAACATAGGAGTAAATCATGAAGATTCTTAGATATGATGCCAAAAGCATGATCAACGAAAGAAAGAATAGACAAATTGGAATTCATCAAAAGTAACAACTTTTTTTGCTTCAAAGAACTTCATCAAGACAGTGAAAAGTCATTACACTGAATGGGAGAAAACATGTCAAGTCATATATCTGATCAGGCCCTTATATCTGACTATGTAGAGAACTCAAAACTCAATAATAAACAGATGAGTAACCCGATTAATAAATGGGCAACGGACCAGAATAGACGTTCCTCCAGAGATATACAAATGGCCCATGAGTATGTGAATAGATGCCTGACATTCTTAGTCATTCAGGGAAATGCAAGTCAAAACCACAGTGAGATACAGCTTCATACCCACTGGGATGGCTAGGTCCAAAAAGTCAAATAATAACAGTTGTTGAGGATATGGAGAAATTGGAACCCTCATACACTACTGGTAGGGGAGTTAAAATGGTGCAGCCACTTTGGAAAACTATCGGTTCCTCAAATGAGTAAACATAGTGTTACCATATATCCTAGCAATTTTATTCCTAAGTATATATACCCATGAGAAATGAAAGCATATCTCCACATAAGAACTTGTACAGGAATGTTTACAGCAGGATTATTCACAATAGCCAAAAGGTGGAAACAGATGAATGGATCCATCAATAGATGAATGGGTAAACAAAAGGCGGTATATCCATGCAATGGAATATTATTCAGCATTAAAAAGGAATGACATACTGATGCACACATGCTACCTTATGGAGGAAACTTGAAAACATTGTGCTAAGTGAAATAAGCCAGACACAAAAGGCCATATATTTGAGTCTGTTCTTATGTCCACAATCGGAAAATCCATAGAGATAGAAAGTAGATTAGTGGTTGTGTAGGACTGGAGTTGGAGATGGGGGTATGGGGGCAATAACTAAAGGGTACAGGGTTCTTTTTGAGGTGATGAAAATGTTCTAAAATTGGTGGTGGTGATTAATTACACTTCAATCAAGCTGTTTTAAAATGGGTCATGACTAGGCAAAAACCAAAAAAAAAAAATCTGCTCTTTACCTATTAAAAACGGGATGCAGATATGAATTTATTGTCATTTGAAAGTATCCATGATAAATTGTTGAGTGAGAATTAAGTGAAAGGCACATGACAAAACCATAGGTCAAGTAGCCCATTTTGTTTAAAAAAAGTATTTTTATAAAATTAATTTTATTTAAAAATATTTTTCTTTTCCTTTATTTGTTTTTCTAATTTCTCTACTATGGATAATTATTACTTGTAAATAAAATATTTTTCCTCACAGACTGTAGTGATGTGAAGCCCAAAATAAAAGTTTCTATTAATAAGGCAATTGTATGTTATAGATGCCAAACAGCATTAAGGTGTATTAATCAGAATAATCACATAAAGGTCACATATAGATTATATTCAGTTTGGGTCAAGAATTTTAAATTGGAAAACATTCAGGGGAGGTTATCAAAATGGGTAAAGCTATGGAAACAAATCATATAAAAATGCCTGAAAGAACTGGGGATATCTAGCTTAGGGGAAAAGACTGTAGGATGCAAAAGCTTTAAATACGATGAGAGCTTGTTTTGTTGAAGAAGAATTAATTCTGTGTAGCTTCGGAGAACTAGGTATAAAGGAGAAAACCTACAGATTTTTCCTTCTTACGTAGTGAAGGATCCAGTTCTTCCCTACCGTTTCTCTCCTGTGTCTCCTTTATATTTACACAGAACTCTTCACTTCTGGTCACCAAATGTGTGTGGGCTTTTCCCCTCCAGGCAATTCTCCATGACACCAGCTGGGTGTCCCACAATTTAACTCAGCTCTGATACTGTCTGCCTGGAGATGGTGTCAGCTCCGCAGGTTAAGGGCTCGGTCCCACAAGCCTCCTCCCCACCACACTTCATATGCCAACGGCAAATAGTAGGTCCCCAAGTCACCCCCAGCTTCTGTCTGATTTCTGTCCCCAGGTTACCCACAAGAAATCGGAGGTTCTCATGACCCCCTCCTCAGGTTTGATTACTTTGCTAGAGCAGGTCACAGAACTCAGGGAAGCAGTTAGGTTTACCAGTTTATTAAAGGGTGTGATAAGGGATACAGATGCACAACCAGGTGAAGAGATGCATAGGGCAAGGTCCGGGGGGTCCTGAGCGCAGGACCTTCCTGGTGTGGACGTGTTCACCCACCTGAAGCTCTCCGGGCCGCACTGCTGGGATCTCATGGAGGCTCCCTCACGCAGGCGTGATCGATTATTCACTCTGTTTCTGGCCCCTCCTCTCTCTGGAGAATGGGGGCAGGGGTGGAGGATGCTGAACATTCCAAGCTTCTAATCAGGACTTTGTCCTTCTGGGGAGCAGCCCTCATCCAAGAGCCCACCCAGAGTCGCCTCATTAGAGCGAAAGACACTCCTGTCACCCAGGAATTTACAAGGCCTTCAGGAACTCTGTGTGAGGGGCCAGGTCAAAGACCAAATATTAGAATACAAGGTACTCCTCGTGCTCTCATCACTTAGGAAGTTGCAAGTGTTTCTGGAGCTCTGTGCCAGGAACCAGGGGCAGAGACCAATATCTATTAATAGATATTTTCTGTTACCTCATACAGGGCCAATAGGTGGAGTTAAATGATGAGATTTTGGCTTAACCTACGATACAACTTTTCAAATAATATAAGGTGCTCCCCATTACGTGGATGTTGTCTTGAACCTGTCATGTGATTGGATGAGGGGTCAGTTTAAGTTGCTGTCCAGCTGTTCAGATTCAAATTCAGTTGGCAATTGTCAGCCTGCTACTTAGGTGAAGTATTCAATTAATGAGTTGGGGGAGGGGTAGCATGCGTACTAGGAGATTCAAACAAAGGAACTTTTTGTCTCTTTTCTGTAGTTTCTTTGATGTCTGTAGTCATTATAATTCATCCTTTGTTTGTATTGTGGTAACATATCCATAACATAAAAGTTATCACTTTATGTGTACAATTCATTGGCATTAAGTACATTCACAGTGTTGTGTAACCATCACCACTGTTTATTTCCAGAACTTTCTCATCATCTGAAACAGAAACTCTACCAGTTAAATAATAACTCCTTATTTCTCCTCCCCCTGCTCCTGGTAACCTTTATTCCACCTTCTGCCTCGAGAAATTAGGCTATTCTGGGTACCTCATAAAGTGGAATTAGACAGTGTCTGTCCATTTGTGGCTGGCTTATTTCATTTAGCATAATGCATGCAAGGTTCATCCATGCTGTATCATCTACCAGAATTTCATTCCTTTTTATGGCTGAATAGTATTCCATTGTATGTATATACCACATTTTGTTTATTTATCTGTTGATGGATATTTAGGTTGTTCCCACCTTTTGGCTATTTTGAATGGTGCTCTGTGAACGTTGGGGTACAAGAATCTGTTTGAGTCCTTGCTTTCAGCTGGAATTGCATGATCATGCGGTAATTCTGTGTGTAACTTTTTGAGGAACCTTCAGTCTGTTTTTCACAGCAGCTGCCCGGTTTTACATTCCCACCAGCAATGCACAATGGTTCTAATTTCTCTACATCCTGGCCAACAGTTGCTACTTTGTGTTTTTTTGATAGTCATCCTAGTGGGTGTGAAGGGGTATCTCACTGTGGTTTTCATTTGCATTTCACTGATGACTCATGATGTTGAACATCATTTCATGTGCTTATTGGCCATCTGTATGACTTCTTTAGAGAAATGTCTATTCAAGTCCTTCGTGCATATTCGAATTAGGTTGTTTGCTTTTTTGTGTTTGAGATATGAGTTATTTCTATATTCTATCTTAATCACCTGTCAAATATATGATTTATAAATATTTTATTTCATTCTGTTGGTTGTCTTTTTATACTCTTGATAGTGTCCTTTGATGCACAGAATTTTTAAATTTTGATGAAGTCCAAATTTATCTATTTTTTCGTTTGTTGCCTGTGTTTTGGTGTCATGGTTAAGAAATCATTGCCAAATCTAAGATCACAGAGATTTCCCTCTATGTTTTTTTCTAAGATTTTTATAGTTGTAGCTCTTAAGTTTAGGTCTTCTATCCATTTTGAGTTAAATTTTGTATATGGTATGAGCTAAGGGTCCAACTTCATTATTTATTTGCATATGGATATCCAGTTTTTCCCGCACCATTTGTTGAAAAGACTGTCCTTACTCCACGGAAGGGTCTTGGCATCCTTGTCAAAAACCAGTTGACCATATATGTGAAAGTTTATTTCTGGTCTCTATGGTCTATTCCATTGGTTTATACGTTGGTCCTTATTACCAGCACCACATTGTTTTTACTATAACTTTGTGGCAAGTTTTGAAATCAGGAAGTGTCTTACAACTTTGTTCTTCTCTTTCAAGATTATCTTGGCTATTTGGAGTCCCTTGAGATGCCATATAAATTTTAGGATGGGTTTTTCTACTTCTGCAAAGAATGCTGTTGGGATTTTGATAGGGGTTGCACTGAATCTGAAGATAGATGACTTTGGATAGTATTGACATCCTAACAATGTTGTCTTCCAATCTATGAACCTGGGATGTCTTTCTATTTATTTGTGTCTTCTTTAATATCTTTCAGCAATGTTTTATAGTTACAATTAATTTCTTTTAAAATCTTTTCTATTTGGTCTTCCTTCTTAAGCCATTAATAATAGCTGCCATGTGTTGACATACCAGAAGCCAGTCAAAAGGGTCTGGTAGGCAGGTTAACCTATGAACCACATGCTTGCATATTTGTAAACTTTGATTCAAACTTCCTTTCCTGACCCACGCTTTGGGTATCATTGCTTTCCTCGTATCAGAGGTTCCTGGCTCTTTTCCAGGGCTACATATAACTTAACTGGTTTGACAGTTTTGGTTTCTCTTTTCAGAGAACTTAGAAGGACCATAAATCGTTGATAAATACACTAACGACACATGTACTTCTGTTTCATAGCAGAGCCACTGTTTTCCTTGGCATCTCACTTTAGACCTGCTTAGTGTCAAATGCCATCATTTTCTCATAGCTAAGGTGATCATATTGTTAAAGAACAAAAATTAAACCAAGTAAATTTGAAGATCTAATTGGCTTTACTAAGCTCTTCATGAATCAGGCAGCATCCCATCCAGCAAGTAGAGAGATACTTCCGTTGTATGAAATGGAAGGTTTTTATAGGCAGAAGGAGGGTGGGGCAAGGAAATTATTAGCAAAAGAAAAGTTAGGATTATTTCAGGCCAAGACTTCTTCTTCTGGGGGAAGGAAATGGCAGGGGTCTTATCATGCAGGCTACCTCCTTGGTACTGACCAGGAAACCCCAGATTGACCAATTCAGATCCCGTTCCTGGGGAATGTGGGAGCTGCAGTTGGGCCAGGTGTGAAGTCTCGGTTTGGTGTCATAGGCTTTAGCATAGGTGATGCCATTTGAGGCCTGAGGTTTTCTCTATAACAGTATGTTCCTGATCTAATCTAGCTTTCAATCTATCTTGATTAGATTTCTAGATTTTTGGTTCTGTACTCAAAGCTGCCAGTCACAATTAGCTACCTGAGCTACAGGCCATGTTTAGCATCTTGGGCTGTTTGTTCTTGTTCTTTGGCAATACTTTGACTTTTCTAATATTCTACTATCAGATTTAAGAATTTTATATCTTCTCTTTTATGGAAAGAGACCAAAAGAAAGACCTTCCAGTCACATGGTTTACATCAATCCTCTGAAAACCATGACTGTTTTTTTCCAATGAAAAGGGAATGGTTTTTCATTGTCAAAGAGCTGAGAATTTCCAGTTAGCTGGGTGTTTCCTGGTGTGTAAATAGGCTGGTTCCTGGGCTGTTCCTTGAAAGATTGTTTTTCCCATAGAGTAGCTTTCTTTCACTGATTCATTTATTCAGTCATAAGAACGTAACATTTTAAAATAAATAATCCACCAAAATTTAAGGTGTTTAAACAGAATTCAAGTAGTTTCATTTATGTTGAGCTTCTGATTAGATATTTGACTTTAAATCGTTTTTATGTCGTCTCTGAACTAATGGTTATATTTTTTCAGCTTTCTTTTCTAAAATTTAAATTTTTTTACTAAAAATTAAATAACCCTGGGATGGATTTCTTTAATTTTCCTTAGCCCATTAGAATATTGATTTAGAATTCTTATTGCTGTGCTATATTGGTTCAGCTAGAGAGTAAAGGCTCTTCTATAGATTAACAACAACACTGAGTAGACTTAAAATATTGCTGTTAAAGAGATTTAGGTTTAGAAAAAACTTCTACAGCCAAATGACACTAAACTGGTTCAAGATGTAAATCTTCACCCCTGACCCTACCAACCTAACCACTGCTTCTAGTTTTCAGTCCTCACTTCACTCATCCTATCCTTTTATATGGACCTCAAACTTCCTGCCTTTGATTCTTCATTTTAATTGTTAATGTTAAGATATTAGTGGTATCATAGGTTTGGGCTTTTCTACATTATACATTTAAGGTTTTGTTTTTCTCTGTCCCTCTCACCTCATAGGTGAAAAGTTGGGAGAAGGACCTAATTAGATATGGAAAAGTGTTCAAATACATAATAATACAAGAAATCTTACAAAAGAAATAAACGTGTTATATTATATGTAAGTCTGAAATTACATTCAATCCCCAAGGTACTAGGCCTCTGGATTTCATCATTTGCCAGTTAAACCTGAAATGAGCCGATAATCAGTGATCTCAGAATAGCCTGGAATGTTCAGTCCTACAGTTGGAGTACAGTTGTAGGCCATCATTTACGTTTCTTATGTTGCTAGTAGTCTAGGTCAAAAATTAGACCCATAAGGAAAATGGATTCATCTAACAATATTTTATATTAAAACCATATTATACTTTATTCAGCAGAAATGCACATCAAAACATTCACCCAGAAAACCAAGAGCTAGTACGGGTGCTTCGGGAACAACTTCAAACAGAACAGGTACTGTTGTGGTATAAATCTGTGCATGTGTATGAGGAGTAGATGTTGTCACTCCCCTTGCATAAGAAATTGCGATGATATATCAATAAATTCCTTTTTGGAAGCATGCGCTTCTTTCCTGCTTGGAGTTACCTTTTATTATTCTATTGATTGTACATTTTCAGATTAAGCAAATGACTAGTCTTAATCTAATTAAGATGTTTCCATGAATTTAGTTTTGACTTGCTTTAAAAGGCAACAGTTTTCCTATTATTTACTTGTGAGGAAATAATTACTGTCTAATTGGCTTTAATGAAATGTAGTGGAAAAACTACTCTTCTGAAATATATTCCCGGGCTTCCCTGGTGGCGCAGTGGTTAGGAATCCACCTGCCAAAGCAGGGGACACGGGTTCGAGCCCCGGTCCAGGAGGATCCCACATGCCGCGGAGCAACTAAGCCCGTGTGCCACAACTACTGAGCCTGCGCTCTAGAGCCCGCGAGCCACAACTACTGAAGCCCGCGCACCTAGAGCCCGTGCTCTGCAACAAGAGAGGCCACCACAATGAGAAGCCCGTGCACCGCAACGAAGCGTAGCCCCCGCTCGCAGCAACTAAAGAAAGCCCACGCGCAGCAACAAAGACCCAATGCAGCCAAAAATAAGTAAATAAAATTTTAAAAATAAATAAATAAAATATATTCCCCTAAGACCTTCAAAGAAATGACTCTAAGGGATGGCTGTTTTCCTTTTCTTTTTCTTCGGTGATCAAAGTTGTTAAAACTACTGAAGCAAAGAAGAAAACTGTTCTCCTGTGCCTCTTCTTTGCTTTTCACCATATGGATCCCTAAGAACCAGAAACGGAATATATTTTATGAAAGCTGGATTAAGTAGGATATTGTATACCTTCATGCTGAGATACCTAATATCAAAAAAAAAATTGTCTACCCACCAGTCAAATTTTAATTCCAAACAGGGTTTTTATGATTTATCCATTCACCAAATATTTATTGAACACCTACCATATGCCAGACATTGTTCTGGGCATTGAGAATTCATTTGTGAACTAAACAGACAAGAATTCTTGCTTCACAGAACTGAAATTCACTGATGCAAAAATAGTTTAAGCGTATTAGTGGTACTGTGTTCCAGAGCTCTTGTTATCAATAATTCATGCTGGCCTGGTGTTTTACAATTTACAAAGTGATTTCACATACAACTATCTCATTTAATCTTCAAACAAGTAACGACTATCAGGAATGTATGAATGAAACAGATGTTAAAAATAGAAGAAAGCTAACACCTGCGGAGTAGTTTGACATTTCTTGTTCAGCTAATGAATGCATTAGCTCAGCCTGTGTTACCCAGAATAACTTACTCTTTCTAATAGAGTAACTCCTGAGTTAATCGGCTTTTTATCTTTAGATATATGTTTTTATCTTTATCTTTAGACTGTGTTCAGGAAGGAAGGTAGAGACCATGCAGTTTAGGCAGAACAACACTGGAGCCTCATAAGTTTATCAAACTTGTAAGACCTTAACTAGTGCACATCTAAAATTTGAGGATTACACAGTCCTGACTGTATCGTTAAGTATACTTTAGCATGAAGATGAATTTTGAAAAGCCTGTGTGTGTCGTGTCTCAATATGCACTTGTTTTCTCACCAGGATGCACCTGCTGCTGCCCGACAGCAGTTCTACACTGACATGTACTGTCCGATTTGTTTACATCAAGCTTCCCTCCCTGTTGAAACAAACTGTGGACATCTCTTTTGTGGTAAGCAAACAATGCTGTTCTTGGTAAAAGTGACTATTTAGACCAAGACCCGTGTGTGTGCACAAGCTGGATTCCTAATTTTCTCTCTGTCACGTTTTGTATTTTGTGAGTGGGGCAGATTGCTTCTGAGATCCTGCTCTTGTTGTCAGCCACTTTTATTTAGTGTCCGTAGGTTCAAAGCTTTAAATGACTAGTTATTCAGCCCCCAATAAACAGAAATGTGTGTCTTTGAACAGTGAGTTAAGGGTATCTGTACCCTGAGGGAGTCACTGAATTCCTCATTTTCATCGGTTTTTGGTGGTTTCATTTATTACTCCTCCTTCCCAAGGCAGGAGGGTTCTTCTCCCAAGGGCCTTGCCCAAGACCTTCCCTGGGCGCTGCCACCCCTTTTCCACTCTGAGTCGGTGCAGAAGTTCTTACCTCTCTTCCTCCGGGACTTCCAGAGGCTTGGGAACCCTAGAACACAGAGGGACGAGAAGGGACGTTGATGTCGCACTAACTTAGTGTCAGGAAGGGGTGCTGTCCACCCCTGGCGTCTCCTGACCTTCCAGGAAGAGTCACAGAGAGTGATGGGGCATACCGCGTAGCCACTGCTGGCTGTGGTCCCGTGAGATTGGCAGGAGTCGGTTATTATGGGCCTGCTGTGTGCTGGACACAACATACTCCATCTCATCCCAGCTCACAGGTGAGGAACCCCAAGGCTCAGCAGTGCTAAGAAATTTTACAAAGGGCAGCCCAGCTGCAGACGGACAGAGCTAGGTTTTAAACCCGGGTCTGACTTCACAGCCTGTGCGCAGTTCTGTTGAGTCGGCCAAAAAGTTCATTCGGGGTTTCCCGTAAGATGTTACCAAAAACCCAAACGAATTTTTTGGCCAACCCAATACTGTGTGATCGGTGGTTTATACAACTACTCTCTCCTTAAGGTTTATCTCATCATTAGACCTATTTTTTATTGGTAGTATTTCTTTCCCTTCGAACAGCTGTATGCAAGATAGGGTGCTAATTGCTAGCAAACTGTACTGATTTAACATGTAGCGTACAGTGATTTGTACTTTGCTTTCTCCCCTTGGTATCTTTTGTCTAAGAGTCAGAATTCCAAGGTATACAGTGTTACTGTTCATGCTGTTGGGGGTGAAATAAAGTATCTGGAATCCATTCCATGCTATGCAGGGTTTTCTGTACCTTGTGCCCATTTAGTCAGTACTGACCAATCCCATCATTGCCTCATCCATTAATGTCAACCTCTTCCCTCAGGTTTGTGTCTAAGTAACTAACGAATTACAAAGCACTATTTCAGTGTCTATCCTTCATTATTTGTTGGAAGTGCTAGTGAGCAGCCGAATAATGACAGATCAGGTGTTGGGGTAGGGGATTAAATGGCCATCAGAGAAAGCAGATGCTCCCCCTCAAACCTCTAGCTGACGTTCCTTATCGACTGTGGACTCGCTCTGGGTCTGGCTGTGCCTCGGCCATCCCCTAGCACAGCACCCGAGGCAGGGGTTGGGAATCAGTGAGGTCTGGCAGGCTGGGCGAAGTCTGTTTGCCAGCCCAGGCTTAGTTGATGCACTGTGTGGATAACCCGGTCAGTTGAAAGATGGCTGTGCTGTGCTCTTGGTTTTACCTCTGGATCTGGGGTAATAGGGTAGATTCCTTCCGATATCCTGCTCTTCTTGTCGGGACACTTTTATTTACTGTCTGTAGCTTCAAAGGTTAAAAAAAAACAACAACTAGTTATTCAGCTTCTCAATAAATAGAAATGTGTTTCTTTGAACAGTAGTTCAAGGATACCGATACCATGTATATGAAGAGCATTTCAGCTTAGCTCCATGTGTGGAACTACAGTTCCTTTACAGCAAGTCAAGAGTAACAGCAGCAACAGACTTCACCTAACTTGCATCTGTAACCCACATTATTTTATTTAATTCCCCAGCAGTCTTATGAGGTCTTATTCTCAGGTTACAAATAGACAGATCTAGAGAGATTGTGCCCTGGATTCAAGTCATTGAGTCATCTCTCCCGCCATCCTAGTTAAGGGAAAGCATCAGGCACATCACAGCAGATGTTTATGAACTGAAGTGTTTGATTTGCTGGACCATAGTTTTCCAGTGCAGGCAAGTGGCCGCTACATAATTTGCAAACCAAGGACACCAATACTCCAATCTGTGGGAAAAAGTTACGGAATTAAATAAATTAACATATGTCAAAACACATTGGACTTTTGGGTGAAAAGGTAGTAGATAAATCTAAGGCATCATTACAGATGGTAATAATACTAACATTTATGATCGGTTTTGCTTTCATATGGTTTCTGTATGAAATTAGACTGCTCAAAGTATTTAGTAAATATTATCTAGTTAACACAGCACCCTGAGAGCAGGAAAAGATATCAGATACAGATGGTTTAGCTTTTTAAACTTGTCTTTAAATCATCGAACCAGTTTTTCCCCACAGTCACTAATGGTCAGGTTGGGCAGCCTTGGCTTCAGCCAGTGGCCTGCTCACCAGTGTCCTCGTGTACTGTTACTTCTGCCTCTGGGACTTGTCCCTGCCATCGCAAAACCCAGAGCGTCCTCCCTCCTGTCTTCTGCCTATCTAATCTTACCACCCCTACAAAGTTGGGTTCAAATTCTGTACACCTTTTGTACTGAAATTTAATATTACACACTTCAAGATGTAACTACCTTCTGAGTCATTTAAGTATGTTACCTTGGTCTCCTCAGTTTGATTGAAGGAGCCAGGAAGCAGTTAGTTCAGATTCATGGTGGAACCTGGATGACCCGAGAAATGGGGGCCTGCAGAGAAGAAACTGAATGGGCTCCTTAAACATCAGCCAGTATTTAAAAATACTCCTTCTTCATTTGTTACTGGTCTGAACTTCAGTGCCTATACACTTAGTGCACCTACCACCACTTTTTTTTTTTTTTTTTTGCTGTACATGGGCCTCTCACTGTTGTGGCCTCTCCCGTTGTGGAGCACAGCCTCCGGACGCGCAGGCTCAGCGGCCATAGCTCACGGGGCCAGCCACTCCACGGCATGTGGGATTCTCCCAGACCGGGGCACGAACCCATGTCCCCTGCATCGGCAGGCGGACTCCCAACCACTGCCCTACCACCACTTTTTAAGGTCTGTAAATCCTCTCTCTAGGCCGTGTTTACCTGTTTCACTGCTCATCAATGCCTTCAAGAAGAAAAATCAAATCCATCCAGTACAAAAGTTGATGCAGTTACTTAACTGGATTATGAACTTTGGTAGGGCAGGAAGCGTGAAATCTTTGTATCCTTTGGCTCCTCTGTGCATACTACCTAATTACTATTATTGACACTTAAGTGACATGGTTTTCTAAACTTTTAAAAAAATGGAAGTTGTGTTTCTGTAACATATATCAAATTTGGAGCAGAAAATTTATAGTGTGATTTGTTGGTTGTCATATGTACAGTAATGTCCAATTACTGTTTTATTTACTCACATAGGAAATGCAGTATTTTCTATTAAGCCTCATAGCATTGAAGCAGTTAATGCATGCTTGCTTTTGATTGTAAAAATGCTTGTATCTTAACTGGTAGTTTAAATTAAAATATTTTTCAGTGGCTGGGAATTGTTATTAGATTTGAATTTGCCTTAAGAGTTGGTTGGATAAAGTAAAAAACATTTTTAAATAGGTGATGCTGTTAAAATATTTCAAATATATGAAACTTCCCCAGGATATATGGACTTAAAAACATCAATATTAATGTTTTCTTCCCATTAGGTACCTGCATTGTGGCGTACTGGCGATACGGTTCATGGCTTGGGGCAATCAGTTGTCCAATCTGTAGACAAACGGTAATGTTTGTGCCCAGAAAACATCATTTATACTAGCTCATTTTGTAAATTTTTATAGTTTCTGTATCTAACTCTTGAATTATTTTTATGTTTTTAGCATAACTTCATTTATCCCAAGCTTCTCTGATGTTTCTCCATTATTTTTTTTAATGTCTTTAAGACACCTCAAAAAAAAGGGGAATTCCCTTTGATATCCCTTCAGTCATAGTGAAAAACAGCTGGTACATGAACCCTTCCCCAAATCCTAATAAGTCTTTGTTGTAACACCAGCAAGGGAAAAACTGAACTGGCCATCAGGCTTAAGCAAATATGCCCTGCATAGACTTCTTCTGAAAAAAATAGTTTTTCAGTTGTACTTTCTTTTTAACCTGCCCATCTGTGGTGAGGGTCCAAACAGCTTTAAGTGACGAACAATGCCTTTGAAAAATGTCTCTTGTGGAGCCGTGGCCACATCGCATCACCCAGAGCAGATTAGCCTGTTACATCAATACAGATCTGCCTCCGAGGGACGCAGTGAGGTTTTACGCACGTGTGTCGGAGACTGAAGTATCAGTACGCTACCAAACGGCTCAATTTCTTCGACAAACCGGAGAAACAAAATTTTGTTTCATTTGAAAAATCTGAGAAACTGATATTTGTAGTTTTTAAGTTAATAAATATAGCCAAATGGGATGTTCTATTCACTTTTCAGAATTTCCTTTATATTTATATTATTTTCATTTAAAATATATGCCTGATAATGACTCATGATCAGGTACACAGACAGCCTCTCCTTGGGAAGTCTTCCAGTGCAAACGGACGTCCCGACCAAGATGGAGAGCTTCCAAGTCAGGATGCTGAATTGAGTGCACGCATTTACTTTTGCTCCCTCTGGCAACCCCACTGAAACAGGAAAGGCGTAAACCCACAGGGACCACAAAGTAGAATAAGATTAGAGAAGGCACAACAGTTGTTCAAAAATTCTTTGTAAAATATAACAGACATACAGAAAAGCACACAAAATAAAGAGGTACAGCTCGCTGACTTGTCACAAAGCAACACCTGAGTAGCCACCACTCAGGTGAAGAAACAGAAACTGGCCACAGCCCCAGAAGCCTCCTCGGGACCCCTTCCAAATCTCCCCCACTTCCTTCCTCCCTCTCCTAGAGGTAGCTACTATTTGACTGTTATGATAAGCATTTCCTTGATTTTCTTTACAGTTTTATTACCTTAGCATGCTCCTCTAAGATTACTGTTCAGTTTTGCCTAATTTGGGGACTGTATATAAATAAAACCATATGGTGTGCACCATTAAATACATACACACATACACAGAAATGCACACACGTGTATGTACCTTTCAGCCATTGTTCTAGCTTATCCACTTCTCCCATTGCTGCCTTTTTTGGTTGGAGGGAGGAAGGTTCAAGGCTTTCTCTTCTTTCCTTCTTGCTTCTATCGATACATCCCCAGATTCTGCCTCTTTCACACTTTTTACCACATGGTTAGGAGGAAGATCATTTTTTGTACCACCTCTCCGGCTGATTTGATGTGTGACACAAGGCAGTTGGCCCTGAAGCTTATTTGCCAGTGCCACCTCTCATCTTTAGCTCTCTGCCAGCAACACGGAGACCAGGCCGAAGGTCTTGCCCTAAAGAATTAGTTCCACCACCTGCCCCTCTTTCTGGCACTACCTGTGGCTTTTCATAGGGCATATGCGCATTAGCAGGTGGTATCCTTTGGACCACACGTAAATTGGCTAGAGGCGAGAAAGGTGGAGATAAACCTGTGGGTTCCCTAACTGCAGTGCGGTCCCACTGCAGTTCACCTACCTGCCCCACCGCCTGCTTCACTGGGAACAGTGTGCAGGCTGCTGTCTGTGGCTGGAACATGGTCACCACGTCTCCCCTGGGCGCACACACTGACACGCCAGCAGTCCTACCACGCCCCTAGGGTGACTGCAAGTGTCAAGCTTTCTGGACACCCCAGACAGAGGAAGTCCTTCCTCTCCAGCATCACTATAACGCCTACCCCAGTGCCTATGACGGGCTGTTGAACACGTCTCCCTCCCCTTCTGTGCTGGGGATTGTGATCACCAAGGCGCAAGGCCACGTTGTCCTTTTTCTGTACATCTAGCACTTAGCGCGGTGCCTGGCCCATGTATGTGGTCAGTTAATATTTAGTGAAAGAATTCATCTTTATTAACAAAGTTGTGAAGAGGTGGCTGTACCTGCTGTTCCTACCACCTGCTGCTCTTAGGCAGTCCCGTGTTTGGGAAGCACCTGAGCCGTGGGGTCCTGGTTTTACAGCTGAGCTGAGGGTCAAAACAACAGCAAGATGATTTAAACCCAAATCTATCACGGCTCCTTCCCATATCTATCTCTTTGTACAGTGGCCATTTCTATAGGAGGTGTTATATTTTAAAATATACTTGTTTTTCGAGGTACTGTCATCTTCATATTACCCAAGTGTAGTCCAGGAACATTTGTGTATCCTCCTTAGCTCTGCCATGGAGGAATCAGTGTTAAATATATTATGTTATATCACAGTATCAAGAATTACCTTTTTGATTGTAGTAGAGATGGGTGCTTGAGAGCTGGTTCCTGCAATAACTTCATCTCTGTGTGATGCTGGTAGCATTCAAAGATAATTCAGGGCTTCCCTGGTGGCGCAGTGGTTGAGAGTCCGCCTGCCAATGCAGGGGACATGGGTTCATGCTCCGGTCCGGGAAGATCCCACGTGCCACGGAGCGGCTGGGCCCGTGAGCCATGGCCGCTGAGCCTGCACGTCCGGAGCCTGTGCTCCGCAACGGAAGAGGCCACAGCGGTGAGAGGCCCGCGTACCGCAAAAAAAAAAAAAAAAAAAAAAAAGATAATTCAGATACCAGAGAGGATAAGGAATCATGATTTTAATCAAAAAAGAAAGCCCTAATTTTCTTCTCTCAAAGTGATATGTCACTTTGCTCCTGAATATTTTCTCATCATTCTTATATCCTCAAATGTCTGTTAGCCCAAACAGAGAACTACTAACTTGATCCCTGGTGTGGATTGAAAAGTACTTAAACCAGTGCCCATTTTAGTTTACAGGAGTTCAAATAACATTTTGAATGGATCTTATTGTAAGGAAATAGTAGCTGACTTTTCTCCCCTGTGTTGCCTTTGTTAAAAGAAATGAGCGAAATCTAAATTCAGCAGCTTTTCTCATTCTATTGAATAATAATACAAAATGAAAAAAAATTAATGCTGCAGAAAGGTGTAACAATTCTTTTTTCTGTAAATCTACAGGTAACTTTACTGCTAACAGTATTTGGTGAAAATGACCAGTCTCAGGATGCTGTATCATTGCATCAAGATATTAATGATTATAACCGGAGATTCTCAGGGCAGCCCAGATCTGTAAGTAATGTTGTAGCGGGTGCAAAGTTAAGAGTGTGATGATACTTCTCCTTTGTAAAGTGAGATTTACCAACAAATAGTCAATGTGAAAAATCTGTGTGTGTTACGTAAAGTCTACTTTTCACTGTTGCTGTCATTCACTGAGTTACAGCTTTCCCAAGGACTACAGTTTTCTATCTTTTAAAAAATGGCATTATAAAACTCTACGAAAGTGATACCAGCAAAAAAAAGCAATAGAAAAAAATTGGAGGGAAAGGTAAAATTATTGACTCCTACGTGATTCTACAATAGGGTTTGTCTTACGGAAAACTTACAACTGAGAACTTCTGGAGGGAGATTTACCATCGTGTTTTACTCTATTTTACCCTCTGGCCCCATTTGGATTTGTTCCCTTAAGTAACCCTAAGTGTTGGGGCTTTTGTATGTCAGGTATTCAAAAGCATTCTATTTTTAAAGAGCACATTAATTCTACAGTTGCCCCTCCCCCCCAAAAAGGCATTTGATAGATTAAAAACCCACACTTTACTGACTCATCCCAGTTTTCTCACAATTTAACAAAGAATTCTAGAAGTGTATGACTAAATATGTACTTGAAAACCCAGAACACACTCGGTACAAATTCGTACTGGAAGCCCAGACGCTGCTCCGCGCTCTAGGCGCTGACGTCCACTTGCTCAGCGTACCTCCCGCTGGCGTGTTCCTGGCGTCTCGGACACGAGGTGTAACGTGCACAACACCGACCCGATCCCTCCTGACCTCAGCGTTACTCAGCTCAGTGCTGACGTCCTCTTCTCCCTCGTTCCCCTTCTCTGATCTGTAAAGAAGTCCTAACGTGTCTCTTCTCTCTCTTTCTGGGCATGCTGTCATTTCTGCCTCATAACAAGTCCTGTGTCTGTAGCCGTCAGACTAGGCCAGGCCACCACCATCTCTTGCTTAGGACAACTGCAGTGACCTCTTCACTCGGACCTTTTCCTCTGCACAGCAGCCCGAGTCATATTTTGAAAACATAAGTAAGACCACGATGCTCTTGTGTTTTGAAACTTCTGAATTTCTGGAATAATGCCCCCACTCCTGGCTGTGGCTTTCAAGGCCCCGCATGGCCTGGTCCCCCGTCCCCTCCCTCGGGATGCGGCTCTCAGAACACGCCCCTGGCCTCCCCACCTTCGAGCCTCCCCACCTTCGAGCCTCCCCACCTTGGTGCCTCACTCGTGCCATTTCCTCTGCTCGGAATGCTTGTCCCACTGCTCGCCTCCGGGCTGACTTCCTCTTCCTTCAGGTCGGCCCTAGTATATCTTCCTCGGAGAGGCTGTCCCCGATCAGTCAGGGCACTCTCTGTCATTGCCCTCCGACCTTGTTCATTACCGTTCTCTTGGGAGACGGAAAGCTCCATGAGGGTGAGGACTGTGTATATTTAGTCACTACTGTGGTCTCAGTGTCTGGAATCCAGTAGGCCTTAATGTTTGTAGCATTTATGGTTATCCTTAAGATAGAAATGATACTCCTCCTCCCAGCCAAGAATATAAGCTGTTAAAATGCTTCTGTATTACACAACTGCGTAGACTTGTGCTCCCTCGTACATGCTGTTCCTCATTCTGGGACGTCAGGTACATTTAAAGGCATACAGTTTCGCCTGCTGTGGATGGTGAGAGGCAAAACTTTTAGTGACAAGAAAAGCTTGACCTGGTCCCTGTTGCCCTCCGTGGTTCTTTGGGAGCCTCTTCTGCTGTTTCTGATCCGGCAGTTTTCTTATGTATCCTCCAGGGGCATCTTAGGACGATTCTTTGAAGATCAGTGTTTCAAATTCAAGAACTACCACTGGACTTAAAAAAATCATTTTAAGATGTTCATTCGTATTTTTAAGGTGCGAAGCATACCATTGCTCAGTTATTTTGTGTGCGTCAGATATATACTTAATGAATAAGAAAGCTTGGTATGTGATGAAATTACACTATAATAAAGACATTTAGCTCTCACTTTGATATTCTACCCCCGAGTTAGAGTCAGATTGTGATTAGTACACAAACATTTCTTAATAACCCGTTCCATATTTCTTGTCTAATCACTACAGATTTTGTATAAACAACACCATATGAGAACTGAACAAAATAGCCCTGATAAAGGACAGAACAGTATTCAAAAGACATACTGGCTGGTCATTAGAATATCTTAAGTAATTTACCATAGACCTTGTGAAAGCTGTATAGCTGTTTTGCTTTAAGTATTAGTTTCTTCCACAGAGAACAGAAAATCAGCATGAGGAGTGATTCTAAAAAGACCATTTTTGTTCTTTTGTGATCAGTTTTCCAAAAGGAGTTACAAGATTTTCTTTGTCTGGTGGGGTTTTTAAAACCGTTTTCTCATCGCTTGCTCAGTTCTTCCCATTTTCATCTCCATCTCCCTCTCAACTTATTCGGCATTTGTTGGACAAAATACGTACTTAGAGTTGGATTTGTGATATTTATACAGATTGTTAAAAACAGCTGAACTGTGGGCACTGGAATGACCACAGGAAATGATCTACTTCCTCTGGCCAGTTTCTCTTGCATGCCCCAACCCCTGAGAAGTAAGACCTCAAAGAAGTTAGGTTGAGGAGTCGTCATGGTGCCTCATGACTACACGCGGAGTTATGGTCATGCAGTCAGCTAAGAGCTATGCAGAGGAAGTGAGAAGTTTCCAGTCAGAGAAGAAACTGACTTGCTCAAGGTCATACAAATAGATACTGGTACTGTCTTTTTTTTAAAAAAACAACTTTATTTAGATGTAATTTACACGCCATATAGTACCCGTTTAAAGTACACAATTCAGTGGGTTTTAGTATAGTTACAAAGTAAATATAATCTAATTATAAGTCTGTATATATTCAGAACCCATAATCATTTCCAGAAAGGGTAGGGCCTGGCATTCCAAAAATCTTTGTGGCAATTAATAATTCACTTAGGGCTTCCCTGGTGGCGCAGTGGTTGAGAGTCCGCCTGCCGATGCAGGGGACACGGGTTCGTGCCCCGGTCCAGGAGGATCCCACATGCCGCAGAGCGGCTGGGCCCGTGAGCCATGACCGCTGAGCCTGCGCGTCCGGAGCCTGTGCTCCGCAACAGGAGGGGCCACAGCGGTGAGAGGCCCGCGTACCGCAAAAAAAAAAAAAAAAAAAAAATTCACTTAAACTCAAGCTAAGCAGAATAAACATCCTAAGAAGGAAATCAGTTTCATTGCTATTCTTAGATGGTCAAAGCCATCAAAGTTGATGTGTGTGTATATACTTATATATTCTATATATGTATATACTTATATATTATCTGGCAATTTATCAAGGTCTTTTATAACAATATCTCTTCTAGTTCTTAACAGTCCTTGTGGCACATCCTCAATTAGTTGTTGACTTATCTCTAGTAGGTTAAACAACTTTCCCCAAGGTCACTTGGCTAATAAGTGGTCTGTCCAACTTTAAAGCTGAGACTTGAGCTCAAGCCTCAGCCTAGTTCAGTACACTGGGTTCTCTGTGGGTTTATTTTACTAACTCAAATTAGAAATAACTTGAGTTTTGTATTACTATATCCTGTGTTTCAAATTAGTTGATATTTTAGTTACTTTTCAGTTATCTGCAATAAGACCTATTTTATAAGAACCTAGTCATCAAAGAACTATTTTCAAATAAAATGGGTAACGAGAAAATATGGTGTTCAGTGAATACGTGAAACTCCTTCATTCATGTTAACTGAGTTTGTCTGCACGTTGTAAGAAAATGATATTATTTTTAAGTCTAACACACTAGATACCAAATCACCGTATTTGTTCTTCCCCCACCAGATTATGGAAAGAATTATGGACCTACCCACTTTACTGAGGCATGCATTCAGGGAGGTGTTTTCAGTCGGAGGCCTTTTCTGGATGTTCCGTATCAGGATAATACTTTGTTTAATGGGGGCTTTTTTCTATCTTATATCGCCTCTAGATTTTGTGCCTGAAGCCCTGTTTGGAATTCTAGGCTTTCTCGATGATTTCTTTGTCGTCTTTCTGTTGCTCATCTACATATCTATTATGTACCGAGAAGTAGTAACACAGAGACTCAACAGATGAGAAAATGAATGCCCTAAAATATTTGAGCCAATGTGTAAAGTCAAACAAAAGGACCATGACAGTTTAAAGCCTTTGAACATTATCTTACAAGTTTAAAACCACTGTATGACGAACATTTGATTGTCATTTGGCAAATGCCTAGCAATATATGACTGGAATTTTTTACATGTTGCAGGTTCCAATAGTAAGGTTAGAATTATAGTGATTTACAACTGTATCTTCATTCTGTGTTGTCTATAAAGTTGTGGAAAAAATATGGAATTA
Source organism: Hyperoodon ampullatus (assembly GCF_949752795.1). Lineage (NCBI taxonomy): Eukaryota > Metazoa > Chordata > Mammalia > Artiodactyla > Ziphiidae > Hyperoodon > Hyperoodon ampullatus. The sequence goes on from NC_136933.1 coordinate 3,697,436, forward strand.
TATAAAATGGGATGCTTCTATATCTTCTCCCCCACCAAGCTATTCAGGTTAACTGGATGTATAGTAAGGTGTTGTCAAAGGTACAGTTTATCCAATTCCTCCTTCTCGGTGAGTACCTACGTGAGAATATATTGCTGTGAGACTCACCTAAGTATTTTGGTTACAATAAAATATTGTACAATATTGGGGAAAAGTCAGTGTTTCTTTGAGTAGCTAGGTTTTGTTCATTTGGAGCAGTTCTGCTTTTCCATTCTGATATAATTCTTTGCTACCAGCTGAAGGGGAAAGAAGAAACTTGAACTTTGTTAATTTGATTTCATATTCTGGTTTACAGAACACTTCCTTAAGCGATAGGAGAATTAGCAAGTTGTAAGACACTGGACTCCAGGCAGCACGCTTGATATTCTCAGTTATGGCATTTCAGTAAGAGTTTGGTCCTCTTATAGGAACAGTATATAAAAGTTATTTGTAAAGGGAGCTTCTGTTTCAGGAACCTGGGTGATGCTGCAGACACACGGCAGTTTGGTACGTTCCTGAGGAAGCTGGTTCTCCGTAGCTGTGAACATCAAAGCCCTGAGGAGGGCACTAGGAACACCATTTAAATCTGACAAGAGAAATTACTGGTGAGCTATAGCAACAGAATGTACAGATTTGGTTTGTTTTCTCTTGTCAGAACACTTTTGTAATACTGTCCCTAGATGACAGAATATAGCCCAGATTCATCAGGCCTTGTGCAGAATGAGATGACTCAGCAGGAACGTTATCTTGGTTTTTGGATGACTACAGCCTAAGCACTTAACGCTCTCTTATGCAGTTTTCTGTTTGAGAAGAATCAAAACCGCAAGTATTACGAAATCTTAACTCCCTCAGCTGGCACTGCCCTTGAGTGACCTGGACAGCAGGGTAGTCACTGATCCCCAGGGCTCAGGCAGTGTCAGCTCTGTGCCTGGCAGCCACTGCTACTCCTCCTGTCCACTCATGTGTCAGTGAGCCTCACTGTCACAGTCTTCCAGGTGAATCAGAGGCCATCAACTGATGAGATGCTGAATGATACATCAGCAGTGTCTTGTAATTTGGGCCTAAGACAAAGCTGCTGCTTGTCACAGAGAAAAACAAAATCCTTAAGTATAGCACGTTGTAATTAAAGCAATTTCTTGCATACTGTTCATTTAATCCTCAAGAGAGTTAGGTGAAGAAGGCAGGGCATTACCTTCCTTTTCATAGATGAAATCCCTGACGTAGATGAAAGGGTTTTTTTTTTGTCTGAAGCCATGCACAGATAAGTGACCGAACTGGTATTAGACTCCTAGGACTCCTACATGGGGAGAAACTGGGATCCTTTGGAAGACTTTTGGAACATACTAGGTGGAGTAGGATAGCTTGGGTTCTCCTAAGAGCAAAGGTCTAGAAAGGTTACATATCAAGACTCCACGAATCCTGATTCACCATGTCCAAATCAAAGTTCTCATAGGGTGGCACACTTCACAGGAAACCGTTTCAGCTGCAATCACTAACTTGAGAAGCTAATGAGTAGGAGTTTGTTACACCACCATTTACCAGTCTCGAAACGCATTGCCTACCAATTACAAATTTGGTGTGGGGCTATGGCAAAGGCATTTTTGAAAGGATTTAATTTTCTGTGCATGTGTTCTGCTTCAAGTGTCACACTTAGTTACAATACTTTTATTGTAATATTTGGAACTCCTTCTAAGACTTTCCTGGTAGAGGCGTATTGTACCAACTTCTGTAACACACAAAAACACTGTATGAAGTCTTACTAAGTTGAAAAGGGAATATGCTGTCTTCTCAGAATTTTAGATCTGTTTGTTATGTCATCTTTATTGATCAGTGATAATAAATGTAGAAGGGGCCCGAGAGTATTTAAAGCAAGTAGAGTCAATCAGTGTTTTAAATTTTTAAACATCATAGTAATACTTCTGTGATTCAGAGTTAGAGCATATAAATCAAAGCAACAGTTTGGATTCTTGTAAACAACAATATTGTAACTTTCAAAAAAACAGATGGTCCAGCCCCAGGGGCAGATGATAACTCGGGCAGCTCTGTGGGGAGGGAGACGGAGGAAACAGCTGTTCTAACTGTCCACTAGAACAGTGGTTCCAGCTACTACAGTTCTCAGCACTGAAAGTAACACGGGAAGAAAGGACTGTGCTGGTCCCTGTGGCTGTGCGGCTACCTACCTCACAGAGCTGTTTCAGAGGACTGACAGTTTGGTTCAAACCTTGTGATTTAAGAGTTTGTCAAGCAGTGGCTCTTTTGAATAAATGCAACATACCTAAAATTAAAAAGTAGCTGTTATTGTCTGGTTTCTTTGACACTGTCTGCTTTAAAATTCGGAACTCCTGAAATAGCATTCAATACAATGGTTGCAATGGCTTTCTTTTACACCTCATCACGTTTCTAATTAATTTGAAAATTTAAAATGTAGAAATGTTTTTGAGAAAAATTATTTAATGTGGGCAATCTATATTAATTCTGGACAATAAGGGTGAGATGGGAATCAGTACCCTTGCACCCTGATTCCCCACCCTTATTTCTTTTGAGTGTGTATTTTACTGAAACTGTATAGTTGATAAGTGAAATGTTCTTTTCTGAGTCTGAGGGATAGGAAAAGGGCACTCAAGGGTTTAAGGCCCTAAGACTTAAAGAGTCTCCCAAGACCAGGTTAGTAGGCTTTAAGGGCTGCCGACAGGAGGCGATCCTGTCACAGAGATAAAGACAATCGTTGAGCTTTTGCTGTTCAGTCAGAACCAGACCATCTTCACGGCATCAGTATTGTTTGAAGCATCGAGTTCCTGACTGCAGGCAAATCTCAGGTGTTATCAGTCACTGTCCCCTTCACCCACTGCCTCCTCTGACTTGTCCCATGTCCAGAACGGGGCATGAGGGGTGTACACACCCGTTAGACAACACTGAGCATGTCTGAACACTGTCCTTTTTCTTCCAGACCAGTGGCCTTTTAAGGGGAATGTAGTATGTGACACAGGAGAGGGCTAAGGGCTAAATAAAGATGTTTTAAACTTCACTATATCTAACAGTTTAGATTTTAATTAATTTTAAAACACAAAATTTAAAAATAACTACTTAAAAATATCTAATAATTCAGATCAAAACACTCACCCTGCTAAGCGGTCTTAGAGAAAACCTATAGTTAACATCTACATGGAAATTAATCTTTGTTTCACGAATCCTAGAATGTTAACAGCTGTAAGGGACCTTAGAAACTGACTAGTTTTTGTGTTTTTTCTGTGAAAATCCGATAAAACCTATGGATAGCTCCCCCAGAAAAATGCATATATACACATATGTATAGTTTTGATTCATTTTCAGGGGATTCAAAGAGCTGACCATTCATGGATTCTAAATTAGGAATTCCTCAGTCCTACAGCCTAACCCTACAGATGAAGATAATGAGGCCCAGAGAGAATGAATGTGAGGGTATTTTAAAATAAAAACTGTTTCTAGAAAAAGCAGCATAGTTGGATAGAAACTAAAATCTAAACTGTTAGAGATCAGTGAGTTTAAGGCATCTTTAGGCCTTAGCCTTCTCCAACATCAAAACAAGTGGTGTATTTTTCTTCAGTTTATCAAGCAAGAACACAAAGTGTACCCTTCTAGAAAAACTGAGACAAAACCTACCCTTTTAAGGTCAAGGGTTAAATTTTCCTTTTTCCCTAAAAAGTGTTCTATTAGTAAATGAATTAGCTCCCGGCCTCTTAAGACTCTGAAGAACATCAAACTTCTAACTATCCTTCAGTTCATCTGTATTTATTCCCATTCCCTTAAATGGTCACATAAAGCTACGCATATATTCACTTTCGATATTTACTGAAGTGGTCAGATGAAGAGATCATAAGAGCATATAAACATCTCTCATTCTCTAAAAAAAAATGGCAGTTTTGCCTATCTTGTGTGGCCCTTGTTTGCTTAATAAGCTATTTTATTAAAGCAGAACAAATACCATACATCTTATAAAGGTCAGATGATGAATTATCATAAAGTGAACACACTGTTTAACCATCACTTTGGTCAAAAGATGCATTTACCACCATCCCATAGGCCCCCCTTCATTGCCTCTCTCCCCAAAAGTAGCCTCTTCTGACTTTAGTTTTACCTACTTTTGTGTTTTTACTCTACAAAAAAACAGAATCATATAGTGTATTTCTTTTGTGTCTGACTTCTTCAACATTATGTTTGTTAAGAATCATCCAGGTTATGGGACTGCTTTATTTTAATTGCTGTATAGTATTCCACTGTATGACCGTACCACAACTTACTCGAGTAACTATTAATGGACGTTTGGGTTGCTTCCATCAACATTTTTAAAAAGCAGACAATCATCTTTGAAAAGTAAAAATGCTTCCTTGAAGTCACCCCTTGACAAGTAAAGAACAGTTATTTCAGCCTTAGGAAATGTTAAGAAATGGGCAAAGGAGAAGCCAGTGATGGGTGCAGGTTAGTTTAGAGGTAGTGAAAATTATTTTTCTATTAAGCAAATAAATTGATTTGCAGACCACACTGAAAATTTAGTTCGGGGGACTGTTTTTTACATAGAAAAATACAACCTTCAGTTCAGTAATATATATGTATTTTAATTACATTCAATTCACCTTACCAGTAAATTTACCATTTTGAAGTAAGGAAACATTACAATAATAGTCAACAAATAATAAAAATGTTTATTTCATTTCCAAGTTACGGATAGCTAGAAGACAGAAGGGGAGGGGAGAACAGAACTTGGCTGAGGGAAATCCAACCAAACGACTGAAATGACCGGATCACAAGCCTCAAAAGGGCACCCTGGACTGGCTGGGGAGCTTCCACGCTTCTTTAGTAGCCTGCATTCCCAACCTCAGAACTATTTATACTTTCTTTCACGTCTGACATTCCTCAGTCCTACATAACCCCAAAGCTTCCGGAATCACTCCCACCCCTCCAAGGCCTCTATCCTGTTGGGGGACATAGTTTTTTTAAAAAAAAATTTTTTTAAGGTCATCAGCATCTCAGTAAAAGGCACCACCGTCCATTTATCTTAAGTGCTCCAGCCAGAAACTCACGCTCAAATCACCCCGGTAGCTTGATCCTTTTCCTCCTCATTCTCATTTCCATCCATCAGCAAGCCCTGGTGCTTCTGCCCCTTACACGTGTCTCTGTCACCGCCTCAGTCCAAAGCTGCCAACCTCTTGCTCGCCTGAAACAGCCCCTTAGTTGGTCGGCTCACTTTCACTGTTGCCCTTTACTGATAAACTCTTCCTTTAACAGCCAGAATGACCTTTTCAAAATGTTTAAATGGCTGAGCGGCTTCCCACTGCGCTAACATCCAGACCAACAACTTGCTGCTCTTCAGCCTCACTTCATGCCCTCCTTCCCTGGCTCATGGGCTCGACCACACAGCCTCCATTCAGCTCCCAGAAAAGACACAACTCCTTCCTGCCTCAGGGTCGTAGCACACACTCCTTGGGCCAGGAACGCTCTCCCCAGCCTGCCCACCTTCCTTCTTTACACCGCTACATGTTTTTCCCTTCCTCTGGTTCTCAGATTCAACGGCCCCCTTCTCAGACAGTAGGCAGTGACCTCTCCTCCGCCCTCATTCACCCTTCCAGCGTTCTAACGTATTCAGGCATCTTCGCACAGTACGATTCCCTTTATATTGTTTATTGTCCGCCTTCCCCTCAGTAGAACATAAGCGCTATGAAGACGGGGGCTATACTAGTCTTGCTCACTTCATCACGAGACACGAGATTACCGGCACCCACGGAAGAGGCAAAACCTCCCTCCGACAGAAAGGCGCGTCAGCTGTTGGCGATTCCCGACGCAGCACCTGGGGACGGCTAACTGAGATCGCTACAGCAGCCAACAGCCTCGGCCCGTCGGCGGCGTTCGGGCGTCCGCCTTCGCTGCTAGGCGCCGGGGCCTGGGCTCCTCAGAGCCTCGCGATACCTGAGAGGCAGGTAAGGCGATGGAGGCCAGCGGGCTGGGAGAGGAGGAGTCCACCTAGTTCTAGGAATCACCCCATCTGTGGCCGCGCTTTCAGAGAAACGAGCGCAACTGCCCAACGTCCTCAGGTTTACACCTGCCCTGCTTTAGCCCAGCGGACCCAACGGACCGTCTAGCTCTCCACCTTACACCGTCCGGGATAATCCAGCGAAGCACCGTGGGGCCGGAACCGGCCCTGGGCTTCCGCCCACTCCCCCTTCCCTCCCCCCAGGCAGTTCCTTCTTCCTTCCGGAGGCTCGGAGGCCCCGCCCACTTGCGCAACGCCGAGCCCGCCGCGCGACACGCCGGGCCTCAGCCAATGGCCTGCGTCCCAGGGAACGTTACCTCTGACCTCAGGGCTAATCAGAGACAGTAGGACGAACTCCTCGCGAGAGGTGAGGTTGAAGCTGCCTCCGCCATTTTGGAGATGGGAGACGGGCGATGGCTGTGGTCCTTCTGCTAATGCAAACAACAAAACGAGCACATGAATCACTCCGAATGAGGCTCTCATCACTCTAACTGCTGACCAAAGCTACAGAAGCAGCGAGGGTGTCAAAGCCGAGCGCGGCCACATCGATAGCAGCCTTAACTGCCTGCTGGGGCGGCAGAAGTTAAGTAACTGAGGACCGGAAGGATGGTGCAGTCCTGTTCCGCCTACGGCTGCAAGAACCGATACGACAAGGATAAGCCCGTTTCTTTCCACAAGTAAGTACTCTGCGCGCCTCGTGGGCCCGGCCCTTAGTGGGGCCGGGGGCGCGCGGCCGTGCTCGGGGGCGGAGCCAGGCGCGTGTCCGCGCGAGACCTGTGAGAGGGGCGGGGCGATGGGCGGAGCTAGGGGCGGGGCGCCATCGGGCGCTCCGGGCCTGGAGCGGTGGGCTCGTCCCCGGAGTAGCCGCCGGCGCCCCGCCCGGGTGGCGCGTGCTTGGCGCGCGTCGCCGCGCCTGCTTGTCCTCGCGCTTAGGTTCGCGCGCCGCTCGGGGTGGCAGGTATGGGGCCCACGGGCGATGCCTGGAGCCCCGGCGGTTCGTGAGGTCTCCAGACCCGGAGGCAGCTGGGTTTCATCACCCGGGTCAAGGAGTAGGCAGGTGGTAATGAGTCTTTAGAAGGGAGGCTGAAGCAGCAGCAGCGACGGAGAAGGCCCGCGTTTCCCTCCCTGCTGGAGGGGGCGTGGGGCGGTCCAGCGTCGCAGCCGTTAGGACTGACTTAGCCAGGCGTCCGGGAGGATGTTTTGGACCCAGTTTCTAGGATCCCACGCTCAAGGACCAGTGAGTTTCCCAGAAAGGTTCAGATACTGCCAAGATGAAGAGCTGTGTTTCGCGCACAGCGGCACCGTGGGGAGTAGCAGGGTATCGTGCGTGGGGAAGAGCAGCCTCGGAGGGAACGCGGCCCACCGCCCTCGGGGCTGCTTCATCCGGGAGGTGCCGCAGCCGGAGTCCTAGGAGGGACGGTTTTCTCTTGAGAAGAAAACCGCAGAACGGAATGATAGTGATTGATCGTCCGATGTCTGCACGGTGCCATTTTCATTCTGCCAAATTCAGTGTTCACAGGTTTTACTACGTTAAGAAAATGTGGCCGTAACTTACGACTGTAAGTGGATAATAGCTAAAGAAATGAGAGTTAATGGTAAATCATACAAATTATTTATAGCTAAGTAATTACAAAAGCAAAAGCAAATATTCAGTTTGGGGGTGGGGACCTTTTATCTTTAACAGGGAATGTGGGTGTATTTTATAGGTTTGAGAGAATATGAGAGGAACAAAAATAAGAGTGTCTAGAGCAAAGAGAGAGCTTTTTTTCTTAAGATTTTAATTAAAAAAATTTTTTTTAATTTTTGGCCGCGTTGGGGCTTTGTTGCCGCGCACGGGCTTTCTCTAGTTGCAGCGAGCGGGTGCTGCTCTTCGTTGCCATGCGTGGACTCCTCACTGCGGTGGCTTCTCTTGTTGCGGAGCCTGGCGCGGGTGCTCAGTAGTTGTGGCACACAGGCTCAGTAGTTGTGGCTCACGGGCTTAGTTGCTCCGCGGCATGTGGGATCTTCCCGGACCAGGGCTCGAACCCGTGTCCCCCTCATTGGCAGGCGGATTCTTCTTATCCACCGCGCCACCAAGCAAGTCCCTTTAAAGACATCTTGAGAGTGTTGATGTTTCCCCTTCCGAGAAGGGGATAGAACACTTAACACTTCCAGGATTCGGTTCAGTATGTCCTAATATTACCTCTTGATTTATTAGAATTTCTGAAGGCTGATGAGTTGACCTCCAGGACTTCCAAAGTGAAGGAGCAGGTCTGGAGATGGTGATGTGATCAAAGGCATTCAGTTCCCACCTCCCCATGTCTAATGATATGGCAGAGGAACTCTAAACATAGGGAAGACCCTTCATTGGCACTGCAGACTGGTTAAGGATGACATTCACACATCAGAAATACTGAGTTTCTGCTGGCTGTTAAATAGTCGATTTAATCGAAAGAGGGGCTAACCTGCCTCTAAGCCCTTATCTAAAAGAATAGTTTTGGGAAGTAAATGGGAAAGATCTTGACCTCAGGAAGAACCTGCACTGTAGTCCTTGAGTCTGGAGGCCCTGAGTGCTGAGTTTTACCAGTGATTGCTACCATGTTTGTACTTCTAGAGGCACTTCCAGCAGGAACTTTCTAAGAGTCCTTGTCTCACTTTCTACCTGATGGCAGTGGGAACAGCTATGCTGGGCAAAGAAAAGGGACCGCCCCGACGGTGGGTTAGAGCTTCCTGATCACAGCAGAGTCAGGCTCAGGCGTACCTCACTTGGAAGAGGAACTGTGCAACACAGATTCAAAACACCCTTTTTTGGCTTCTTTCCAATCCCCCCAGCTCACCAAATCCTTGCCCTGGAAGAATAAAATCACAATAAGTTTAAGCTCTTCCTGGCTCCCTTTATCTGGGCCTAATGAACATATTTCCGTTGATTAAGAGGTAATTCGAAATGAATACTTTTCTTTATTTCTTTCTCACTATGATTTGACTAATTTGATTAATTCATATTTGTCAGACTGATTCTAAGAGAACCAAAAGCTTCTTTTTCTCAGTACATAGTTATAAATGTGCAATTTTGTTTTACAATACACAGAAAATCACTGGTGAAAAAATAATTAATACAGATTCACTCTATAGCATGTATTTTTACCTGAAACTTTTAGTGTCTTCAGTATAAAAGTTAAGCATTAAAAACTGAGATAAACAGATAGTGGACCTATACGATTTACCCTTGTGTATTTAGATGTGTGTGGAATCCCTGTATCTGTTAGTGAAGGTTATTTACAGTATCGCTGCACATGGGCCTCGACCCCAGCCTCCCATCACTTAACTCTGCCACCTGCGTGCATCTATCCACATGGCTACCTTTTAATAAGAATATTTTTATATAATGTAAATTCTTAATCAGCGTGGCCTGTTTAGATTGTATATGTCGTTGTATCTGACATTCTTATAACTGCTATGTTATCAATCAGATTCCTGTAAGAAATATTGCTTTTTAAGAAGAGCAAAGATACCATGCTGGGAGGGGTGACTTATATTCCACATTAGTGGTGGTCACTTTAGTTATAGGATTTTAAAAGAAGTACATTTTTTAAAAATTTACTTGATTCAAGTCTAGTTGATTTATAATGTTGTGTTAGTTTCTGCTGTACAGCAAAGTGATTCAGTTATGCATATGTATACATTCTTTTTCGTATTCTTTTCCATTATGGTTTATCACAGGATGTTGAATATTGTTCCCTATGCTATACAGGAGGACCTTGTTGTTTATCCATTCTCTATATAATAGTTCGCATCTGCTAATCCCAAACTCCCACTCCATCCCTCCCCCTCCCACTCTTGGCAACCACAAGTCTGTTTTCTATGTCAAAACAAGCACATTCTCAACAAACTAAGGTAATAAGGACACAACTAAACACTGTCAAAGAAAAAAAAAGATTCACAGGGCCGGTGTTTTAATCAAATCCCTCCTTGGTGTGTTAACACCGATGTAAGCTAGTTCTTTTCTAACCGGGAAAGTCTGGGTGTGCCTTTTTTTTTTTAAATAAGGTTGGAAAACTGAATTATGTTGTCTTCTTAGGTTTCCTCTTACTCGACCCAGTCTTTGTAAAAAATGGGAGGCAGCCGTCAGAAGGAAGAACTTTAAGCCCACCAAGTACAGCAGCATTTGCTCAGAACACTTTACTCCGGACTGCTTTAAGAGGGAGTGCAACAACAAGTTACTGAAAGAGGACGCTGTCCCCACAATATTTCTTTGTACTGAACCACATGACAAGGTAATAAGTGTCTTAAAACATTGGGTGGTTTTCTGTTTATAAAATTCATGTGTTCACTGTGGAAAATCCAGAGTAGCGTTAAGAAAATAAATGTTGCCTGGAAGCCATCACTTGTAAGTAACCACTGTTCACAGTGAGATACTTTTTAAAAATACAAAGTGCAGTTCATTAAAGTTAAATATCCTCACACTAAGAAACGCAATCTAGCTTCATAACTTACTTTGAGATCACTCTGTAGTCCTACTTACATGTCGATAAGTTTTGATTTTTCTTTGTCAGTGATAGTTCAGTTTCAAAGTATTTTTCCCCTCAGTTTTAAGTGCCTAGTATTTAATTAAATCTTAATAACCATTCTGTGTTTCTTGTATCCCATTTCTACTTCAGAAAGAAAAGTACAATTAAAACTTGAACTATTTTCTCATTTTAGAATGTTTCTATACCGAGGAGACAGAAATGAGTCTAGTATTCTTAAACTCCACAGATGAGTTCTTATGAACTGTTTCGTCATGAAACTGAAACGTGCTCTGCATCTTTGTTTTAGAAGGAAGATCTTCCAGAGCCCCAAGAACAGCTTCCCCGCCCTCCTTCAACACCCCCCGTTTCCCAGGTTGATGCTGCTATCGGGTTACTCATGCCTCCTCTTCAGACCCCTGATAACCTCTCCGTGTTCTGTGACCACAACTACACTGTGGAGGACACCATGCACCAGAGGAAGAGGATTCACCAGCTCGAACAGCAAGTAGAGAAGCTCAGAAAGAAGCTCAAGACGGCACAGCAGCGGTGCAGAAGACAGGAGCGGCAGCTGGAGAAGCTAAAGGAGGTCGTGCACTTCCAGAAGGAGAAAGACGACGTCTCCGAGAGGGGTTATGTGATTCTACCAAATGACTATTTTGAAATAGTTGAAGTCCCAGCATGAAGAGTGAAGTTTGTGTTGGTGTGCAATGGGGCAATACCACCTACCCTCTTCTAGCCTGTAGAGGAGTTTCATTTGAAAACAATTACACTTGGTCACTTGTATAAAAACAATTCAGAATATTTTTTTAAAAGAATAAATTAGATATATACTGTAAAATTGTAAATGTTTTGTTTGTAATTTCAGGGTTTTTACATTTTAACAAAATACTTTAAAAGTTATAAACTAGCTTCATTGTAAGTTGGTTTCAAGATTGGGGATTTTTGTTTCTTAATTTGAGTATTTATAGAAATGATATGAAAATAAAAAGTAAAGAGAATGATAATAGTGCAGTAAGGATGATTTAAGTTTAAAATTTTAAATGAACAGTTTATTGAGAGAACTTAATCACATTTTAAATCAGAAGCATGGAGTCACATTTTAAATCAGAAGCATGGGACAGTAACTTCTCAGAATATATATATTCTTATTCACATATTCTTATTTGTAAAGTCAGCAGATTCATTTATCTTTCTTAATCACTTATCAAAGATAAATTGGCAAGTCAATACTTAAAAAAAAAAGATTGGTTGTCTTTAGAGCAGAAAATGAGTCATTCCATACCTAATCAAAATGGTTAAAAGACTTTAGAGAATGGATTTTTAAAAAGTGGACCCTTCTTTCCCCCCACTGTCTGGCATTATAGAATTAGAAGTGTGTCTCCACTGCAAGATACACTCTCCAGTAAGCAAAGTAGGCATTGCTATCAGTGAGGTAATGACCAATGACCAATGGGGGCTGATCCACGGCTTGCCTTTTTCTCTCACTGCCCCGAGCTAAGGGACATCCAGTCCCCAACTGTAGGTGTACCTGCATCCAGATCTCTGCCAGATGTGTTGTGTGGGTAGAGTTTGACTTGTTCCATAAGGTGAAAATCTTGCACTTGACTAATTGGTTTTGGTCAAGGCTTCACATAAAAAACGATTTCTTCACTTTTACCACAAGTTAGAAATTACATCCCATTTACCTTAAGGAGTGATTTGCATTCAAAAGCATCCTAATAGGTAATGTTTATTTTACTTAATGCCGAGACTCAAATACTGAGGTTTCTGTTCAAACTGTGAGTTGTGTCCTGACTTTGTGAGAAACTTTACATATATTTGAAATGAAAACAGTTCTGAGTAAACAAGTACTGCTGTAGGAATAACCTACTGAGATTTAGAGTAACTGCTCCAACTGTAATTATTTAATATTTCAAAGTGCTGCACAGACCTTTGAAGGCTGTATTAAAGATACTCAGCGGTGATGTCCAAGAGTGTCTTTTGTACACCTGATTTTCAGTGTAATTCACTGCCATGCCAGTACTTTGATTCATGGAGATTCGATTTTTTATGAACCAGTATTTCAAAAATAGAAAATTATGATTACTTGAAATTATGTCATCTGATAACACTTCGAACTAACTCTAAGGAATCAGGAGTTTTTTCTAGTTATTCGTGAGTCTCATCACTGTTTTTAGAAGCCACAAAGTCTCTAAGTAGTTTGTTTTTACATTTCATCTCTCTAACGATTCCTGGAGAATATGTGGGTAAATATTTTGCAAAGTGTATATCTTAAATCTAAATTGTCATCTACGTAAAAAAAATCTGTGTGTGTGTGTGTGTGTCCATGTTCTCAGAACCAAGAATCCAACATTGAATTGTAAAAGAGATCATCATAATTACTTAGTGTCTTAGCATTATGATTTAACCTGAAGCTACTTTTTTTTCATGAGACATAAATCCCTATTTGGAGAGAACTGAGCAAGCAGCATGTATACCAACTGTTTGCATTTAAATCATTTATTATGTTTAACATAGGGAGTTTGAGGTACAGGCGCTTATTTCTGAATTTGAAAGAAACATTTGTTGAAATGTTTTAAAAATTCATTTTGTTAAAATTCATTTTGTCTATTGTATCGTTTATGACATTGCCAAGAGAAGGAGAACATTTAGGCTAAAATAGGTCCTCTTCAATCATAGTGAAACTTAGTCTGAAACAGCAGGGACAAGGTCTCAGTCTGGAACAAGTGGGGAGGAGACCCTTGTGAGTTTCACCATAGTATGAAAGATGACATTTATTTTAAGCACCGATAGTGACATCCTAAAGTTTCCATCTATGAATGATATAATTTGGCAATAATAGAAGAAATAACTGTTTCTTAATAGAACTGCTAGGAAAACTGTAGAATTTTAGAATTAGAATGGACCTGAACACTTGCCGAACCTCCAAACCCTGCAGAATCCCTTTGTGAAATACTCCTGACCACTGGACATCTGTTCTCTGTATGCCATTTACATTTAAGCAATTCTGTTTAGATTCTTTAAAATGGGTTTCTGGAATAGAGTAGAATTTGTTACCACTTTTTGAAATACTTGTTTATAATGCAACTATAAACTTTGCTTTAAACTACTGCATAGTTTGAACTATCAAATTCCAAATTAAAGAAGTTTCAAAATTTTGCAAAATCTAAATGTTTATTAGTTGTGTACCTGTTACGTGTACTAAAAATAATTCTGTCACTACAGTAAAGAAACATTGGTGTCTAAAGTTATTAGCAAAAATTTTTGCTTGGAAATTCAAATACATGAGGAGATTTTTTCTTTTAACTATAATTTGTGTAATCCCTTTCTTAGAAGTATAACTATAATGGTGAAGGCAGCTGAAAGTTTCACTTGATACGGGTTTTTTTTTTTTAGATTGAAGTAATATTCTCTGATCATCTTTAGTTATTTAAAAAATTATGCACACACACACATACCCACAACCTATGGCTTTTATAAAGTCAGTCATAAGTGACATATCTAAAAGTCCATGTGATCTGTAAAAAGAAAACTCCAGCTGTGTTCCAGAATTTTAAGAAGATAGCCAACTATGAATAGCATTTAAAGGAAAAAGAGAACAGATTTGCTTGTCTGGTTATGACTCTCCCTGATATTGGGGACCCTGTGAACTGGATAAGCAGCGAGTGAAGAGCATTGCACTTGGCTGATGGTAACCGGTGTTTCTGGACATTATGGTTTTATATAGTTGTGTATTAAAATGCAATCGATGTGAAAGAAAAATATCCAAGCAAACTGATTTACACACAAGCAAAAAAGCGATTATAAGTTTGGCCTTAAAATAACAATAGTTTGCTTGAAGTAATATTCTCTTACAATTCCATGTCTGGATACATTTTTTTTTTAACCTTGGATGAGATTTTTTTCTGAATGATACATAGTTTTTTAAACTCTCAAAATCTTCAGAATTTTTATTCATTTCTAAATTCATAGTTTGGGTTTAGAGATGATAAAAGTTTCATTTTTTAAACGTCATAAGGGATATGAATAAATTTTCATTGTTTTAAACTATTTTTGGTGAGACAAACTGTACAGTAGTAACAATAAGTAGGTAAACAGCTTCTGGAATGGCTGCATGAGAAGCTCTGAACTCCTCCACACCATAACTACCGTAAGTGGTGGAAAAAAAAAAAAAAAACATTTAAAATCTGTGCATGTTGTCCTAAGGGCATACAGCAGATGAACATTCAGGAACATCTAAATCTCATAAGAAAGTTAAGACCGTGTGGCATATATGTTTCTTCTCCCAGTTCCCAATCATGGGCTATAGTATGTATCTCCCGGGGAAGGGAGGCTGCCAGTATTTCTCAGGCCCCCCCCACCTTTGTGTTGCAAAGACTAAACTCCAGGCAAGTGCAGCCAAGAGGTCAGGACTCCCTTCCTCCACTCAGCTCCCACTATAGAATGGAGGCTCTACCTCAGGTGCAGCAGGCCAAGAATACTGGGACCCTGATCACCTTCTCCCTAATATGCTCAAAGGGTGAAGTTTCCATGCCAGCAGAGGCAAGTCAAGGGGACCAGAGGCTACAGTACCAGCTGAGCTCTGCTCATAATGCAGGCATATCAGTGCTAGAGAAGCAGGCCATGGGCCCCACTGCCAGCTCCAGAAGGTGTCTGAGGTTTTTTCCTCGGGGGTGCGGCAGGCTATAAGGACAGAGAACTCTGAAGCTCTCCCCAAAGGAAATTATTTTATTTGCAAGTGTGTAGGGGAAGTTCACGCCTAAGGCGCTCTCAAGAACAATGGAGAACCCAGTGGTTAGCAATTAAGAGGAGGCTGGTAGCTCCACAAGAGCAACAGGCTAAATTGTACAAGCGAGAACAAGCTAACTTACCAGAGAGAACCAGGGAAAGAGGCAGGTAAGAAAAGAAAGATCTGTTAAAACCTGTCACCCCAAGTGACTGTGTGCACGCCCAAGGCTGCACCTTCTAAGGAATGAAACCAGAGACATCACATGGAAGGGAAAATAAACCTCACTAAATTAGTCCAGCCAAGTGATTAAATAAAAAAGAAAACAATCAC
The DNA here is from genome assembly GCF_949752795.1 of Hyperoodon ampullatus. Taxonomy (NCBI): domain Eukaryota; kingdom Metazoa; phylum Chordata; class Mammalia; order Artiodactyla; family Ziphiidae; genus Hyperoodon; species Hyperoodon ampullatus. The sequence continues at coordinate 3,713,004 of NC_136933.1, forward strand.
AGCAAGCCAGAGGTGGGGGTGGAGAGTAATTGGAATCAGTGTTCAGAGATCCCACAATATATAAAATGCCCAGTTTTTAACAAAATGTTATGAGACATGCAAAGAAACAGGAAAACATAACTCATACACAGGAGACAGAGTAGACAATAGAAACTGTCTGTGAGAGAGCCCAGACGTCAGAATTAACAGACAAAGACTTCAAAACAGCCATTGCAAATCTGTTCAAGGAACCAGTGGAAGCCATGCTTAAAGAAGTAACGGAAGATATAATGACAATATCTCATCGAAAAGAAAATATCGATAAGGAGATACAAATAAAAAGGAACTAAATGGATATTCTGGAATTGTAAAGTACAATAACCAAAATGAAACATTCACTAGAGAAACTTGATAGTGGTTTGAACTGGCAGAAGAAACTCAGTGAACTTGAAGGTAAGTACAGATCATGCAAGCTGAATAATGAGAAAAAAGAAGAAAAATGAATAAAGCATCAGAGAAACATAGTATGCCATTAGTCACACCAACATATGCATAATGGGAGTCCCAGAAGAAGAAGAAGAGGAGAGAGAAGCTGAGGAGGGAGGGAAGGAGTGGGGAAGGGAGGGAGAGAAAAAAATATTTGAAGAAATAATGGCTGAAAACTCCCCAAATTTGAGGAAAAACACTAATCTACACACACAGGAAGCTCAACGAATACCAAATAGGATAAACACAGAGATCCTCACCCACACACGTCATAGTAAAAATGATCAAAAGCAAAGATAAAGGGAAAAATTAGAAAGCAGCAAGAGAAAAGTGACTATTTATAGACAAAGGAACACCAATACAATTAACAGCTAACTTCTCATTAGAAAAGATAAAGACCAGGAGGCAGTGGGATGACAAAGTGCTGAATAAGAAACCTGTTAACCAAGAATGTAATTATGTAACTATGTAATGTTACAAAACTATCTTTCAAAAATGAAAGTGAAGAAAGAGGTTTCTGGGAAGATGGTAGAGGAGGAAGCACCAAGAATCTGTCTCCCAACCAAAGCAACAATAGTACGGGCAGAGTCTATCTGATATAAGTAACTGGAACTCCGGAATCTATGAAAGGCTTGTAACTTCCAGGGGAAGGCTTGGATGGTAAACAGTGGTTAATTTTGGTCAATTCCAGCTCTTAGCTTAGTGACAACTACCCATCTCACACCTCCAGCCCATGCAGGCAGTGGAGGAGTTGCAGGAGACCTTGCACACAGCTTGTGAGAGCCATGGTGGGCAATCAGGTCCTTTCCTCCAATATCAGAAGTCTGTGTTCTGTTTGCTGAGTGCTCCTTCTGATCACAAAGGTACAGACACAGAGGTGGGCAGCCATCGGCGCATGCCCCTCACTGTGGCAAGCTGCTCCGCCTCTGGCTAAAGTGATTTCAAAGGATTTAAAGAACTGGCGCCTTCTCCTCCCCACTTCATTTTTTTCTCCCATTTTCAGAACCAGGCATTAAAGACTAGGGCACTCAAAAGCAACTGCACATACAAGGAAAGCAGAAAGTCACCATGCATACCCAGGGAAAGGCTCAGGCTCAGAAAAGGCCTGAGATGATCTTAAGTTTACACTTCATGTTGATCCTTAACAGATCCTTAGGAGACAGCCTAAAACAATAAAAATATAACAAACAAACAAACCAAAAAACAAAACCAGAAAAACCCCAAACCCAGAAAAAAACAGTAAACCCTGAGGAGGAGGTAGAATCTGGTTACCACATCATTAGATCCAAACGTCCACTTTTCAACAAAAAAATCATAAAGCATTCCAAAAAATAGGCAAGTATGGCCCAATCAAAGGAAAAAGTAAACCTACGGAACTGTCCCTAAGAAAGACAAGAAAGCAAACCTACTAGACAAAGACTTTACAACTGTCTTAAAGATGCTCAAGAACTAGAAAGGAAGGTATGGAGAAAGTCAAGAAAACTATGTATGAGCAAAATGGAAATATCAATAGGTAGAAAACCTTTAAAGAAACCAGAAATAAACTCTGTAGCTGAAAAGTACAATAAGAGAAATGAAAAATTCTCTAGAGGGGTTCAAAGGCAGATTTAAGCAGGCAAAAGAAAGATTCAGCAAACATGAAGCTAGGACAATTGAAATGATCAAGTCTGAAGAAGAGAAAGAAAAATGATTAAAGAAAAGTTAACAGGGCCTAAGAGACCTTTGAAACAACAATTAATAGAGCAGCATATGCGTGGTGGGAGCCCCAGAAGGAGACAAGAGAGAAATAAGACATAAGACATGTAGAAAACAAAAAGCAAAATGCTAGACACAAATCCAGCTATATCAATAATAGCATTTAATGTGAATGGCTTAAACAATTCAATCAAAAGGCAGAGATTGTCAAAGTGGATAAGAAAAATAAGCTCCAGCTATACGCTGTCTATAGGAGACACACTTTACATTAAATATAAAAAAGTTTGAAAATAAAAGGATAGAAATGACATACCAGGCAAAGAGTAACCAAAACAGAGCTGAAGTGGCATTGCTGACATCAGACAAAATAGACTTTAAAAGAAAAAAAAATTACTGAATATAGAGGAATATTTCATAATGATAAAAGGGTCAATCTATCGAGAAGATATAACCATTATAAACATATATGCATCTAACAACAGAGCCCCAAAATACATGAAGTTAAAAGTAATAGAAATTAAGGAGAAATATCAATTCAATGCTAATAATTGAAGACTTTAATATCCTACCTTCAATAATTAATAGAACTAAGTAGAAAGATCAACAAGAGTATGGAAGACTTTAACAACAATATAAACTAACTAGACCTAGAAGACATCTATAACACACTGTACCCAACTACAGTAGAATACATATTCTTTTTAAATCACATAGACCATTTCCAGGATAGATCATATGCTGGGCCTTTAAAAAGTCTAAAGAAGTTTTAAAGTATTGAAATTGTACAGTGTGTATTCTCTGCTCACAGTGGAATTAAATCAGAAATCAATAATGGAAATAAATTTGATAAACTCACAAGAATGTGAAAAGTATGAGACACTCTTAAACAACCAATGGATCAAAGGAGAAATCACCAGAGAAATTAGAGAATACTTTGAGATACAAAATACCAAAACTTATGGGATGCAGTTAAAACAGTGCTTAGGGGAAATTTATAGTCTGTATTTTAAAAAAAGAAGAAAGAGCTCAAATCGCTAATCTAACTTTAAGACACTGGGAAGACAAAAGAGCAAAATGAACCTAAAGCATGCAGACAGAAGGAAATAATAAACATTAAAGAGGAAATTAATGAGAGAATAGAAAAACAATAAAGAAAATCAAAGAAGCCAAAAGTTGGTTCTATGAAAAAATCAACACAAAGGACAAACTTTAGGAGACTGATCAACAACAATTAAATGCCGGTTTGGCTGCCTGCTAAAGATATGAACAGGAATTTCACAGAAGTGGAAACACATTTAGCTAATAAACATATAAGGAAATGTTCAATGCCATCAATAATTAGAGAAATGGAAACAGAAACCATAATGAGATATAATTTCATACTTATTTGATGATTAAAAATAAAGAAGTCTGACAATACCAAGTGTTGGAGAGAATATAGACCAATGTGATATTTTATATATTGCTAGTGAGAATGTAAATTGGTACACCCATTTTGGGAAACACTTTGGTATTATCTTGTAGAGTTTAATATTCAGGTGTATATAAATTAGCACATCCATTATATTTATATGCACAAGAGAAATTCTTGCACAAATGCACCAGAGACATGTACATAGAAACAGTGTCAAAGAAAAAAGGAAACAGTCCCAATTCCCATTGATAGAATAGATAAATTGTGGTTTAGTCACATGATAGACCATTATACAACATTGAAAATAAATGATTTAGAGCTCATGAAATAACATGGATAAATCATTGTAGCAAAATAACGTGCAAATCTTTTTTTTTAATGTATTGTTTTAAAAGTCTTTATTGAATTTGTTACAATATTGCTTCAAGATTGTGGTTATCTCTGGGAGGGGAGAAGGCTAAAGAATAGGACAAGATAAGAGCCTTTAACTAGAGGCAAGTTATTAGCAATATTCTAGTTCTAAGACTGAGTGAGTTAGTGTGTGTGTCTGCTATCATATTAAATCAAGTTAGTATACAAAAATTAACACAAATTAAATAAAATGAAGAAAACAGTACCATACACAGGCCAATAAAGATAGTGGGTTGTGAACCAAGCATTCTGATTAATGTTGTACATCCGAGGTTCCAAGAACAAAAGGAGAAAAATAACAACAAATAGCTGATTTACTAGTGGTTAATGTACATTAAAACCTTGCCAAACAGTTCATGCCATTTGATCCTCAGGACACTGCAATGAGTCAGAGAGGCACTATTATCCTCCTGTTGTAGCTGGGACCACTGATGTAGGATTTGAAGTCTGGCAGCCTGACCCCAAAACCTGCACCCTCAACCATCATGTTACACTGCCTCCCTAAGAAGTAAAAAATTAGTCCTAACTCTAGATAATAGAAGAATATGGTGAAGAAAACCAGGCCTATTAAACAGGTTACTATATTCTTTACGAAAGTGAACAATTTGAAAAATCAGGGCCTGACTAGGGTTCCAGATTCTTAAGAAAACGAAATGGTTACACATTTTGAACATGCTGAATTCCAGCCTCCCATGAGGAAGTATTTTATTTTATTTTATTTTATTTTATTTATTTATTTTTTGCGGTATGCGGGCCTCTCACTGTTGTGGCCTCTCCCTCTGCGGAGCACAAGCTCTGGACATGCAGGCTCAGCGGCCATGGCTCATGGGCCCAGCCACCCTGCGGCATGTGGGATCCTCCCAGACCGGGGCACGAACCCGTGTCACCTGCATTGGCAGGCAGACTCTCAACCACTGTGCCACCAGGGAAGCCCGGAAGTGCTTTAAATATTAGAAGCACATTGGAGATGACCTCAGGTACTTATTTGCACAGATTTCAGGACCTGTGGGAAGCTTATGAGTGTTTGAGCAAAATTAAGTAACATCTATGAACCCCATCTCCAAACACTCATTATTTCTTGGTGTAATTTTCTACCAAAGCTTCTGTCAAGGCCCTTTCAGCTAAAAGCTGCTAGCAAATGAATCATGCATCTGAGGACACAGAACTGGACTTTTTCTTCTATACTGTTTGCTCAGGGAAGTCTCCCAAGGTCTGCACTGCAAGTTGTAGGCGGTTGAACTTGCTTGTAATGTCTCTGGAGAACAGGCTGACAGCTATGAAAGAAGAGTGAGTTTGCCTCATTCCTAATCAAATGAACACTCACAAAACCTGGGACAAAGAATAGCCCCTCCCTATCTTCCATGTCACCAGATTTAGTCAACGTTTTTAGATTATTTCTAGAAAATGTCAATGATCTTCATTCACCAATAAATATGCGTCAGAGGCTAAAACACAAGGTATATGGATGACAAAGTCAGATTTTAACATCTACACTACCTTAAAATTTTGTTTTAAGTTGTAAGTTGCTTAAATATTGGTCTCTGTTTTTTTATCTTAGTTGAAAAGAAAATTTAAAACCTTTTGAATAAATAGTACGTGCAGGTGGTACAAAATTCAAATGATACCTTTTGACATACTCTCTACACTCCCTGAGATCACTGTAAATAATTTCTTGCATATCCTATAAGAATTTCATTCATTTGCAGAGAAAAAGACATTTTTGTGCCACAACTCCTTTTCTATAATCATTATTCCCCCAAAAAAGTGGTTTGTGGTTGCTTAAAAATAAAATAAATGAGGACTTCCCTGGCAGTCCAGTGGTTAAGACTCCATGCTTCCACTGCAGGGGGCTCGAGTTCAATCCCTGGTCAGGGAAATAAGATCTCACATGCCATGTGGGGCAGCCAAAATAAAATAAATGAAAGTAAATTCTTAGAAAATGTGGAAATTTTACATAAGCATGGACTAGTCTGTTTGTGTGTCAGACCATGACTGAAAGAAAGAGCATCGTCGTGAGAAAACACTGGTTTGAGAACTAGTTTAGTGACCATTGTGCTAGATCAAGACTCAGGAAACTGGATTCTAGTGTCAGTCTCTGAAGTCCTATGTGAAATGTGCCCTATATTTAGAAGTGCTACCTTCTGAGCCTGTGTCTTCCATCTTGCTCTGTTCTTCTTAGGTAACATTAAAAAAAAAGTCTTCCTTCCATTTATAAATACAAGTACAAAATTTTACCTACCAAATTTCATGTTTCCGCTTATTAATTAAAATATCTCAGGGACTTCCCTGGTGGTCCAGTGGTTAAGACTTCGCCTTCCAGTGCAGGAGGTGTGGGTTCAATCCCTAGTCAGGGAACTGAGATCTCACATGCCTTGCAGCCAAAGAATGTGAAAACAGAAGTAATATTGTAACAAATTCAATAAAAGACTTTAAAAATTGTCCACATCAAAAAAAAATCTTAAAAAAATATACCAAGGAGTGACCATATAAATTTTTTTTAAAAAAAGGGACTTCCCTGGTGGTCCAGTGGCTGACTCTGCGCTCCCAATGCAGGGGGCCTGGGTTCCATCCCTGGTCAGGGAACTAGATCCCACATGCCGCAACTAAAGATCCCGCATGCCACAATGAAGACCCCACGTGCAGCAACTAAGTCTCAGTGCAGCCAAATAAATAAATAAATATTTTTAAAAAATGTCTTAGTCTGAAACCACCTGATTTAAAAATGGTCAAAGGACTTGTATAGACCTTTCTCCAGAGATGATATACAAGGATCCAATAAGCACATGAGAAGGTGTGCACCATCACTAATTGTTAGGGAAATGCATACAAAAACCACAAGATACCCATTAGGATGGCTATTATCAAAAACCAGAAAACAACAAGGGTTGGCAAGGCTGTGGAGAAATTGCAACCCTTGTGCACTGTTGGGAATGTCAAATGATGCAGCTGCTGTGGAAAACAGTATGATGGTTCCTCAAACAATTAAAAATACAACTACCAAATGATCCAGCAACTCCACTTCTGGGTATACAACCCAAAGAATTCACAACAGAGTCCTGAAGAGATATTTGTACACCCACGTTTATAGCAGCATTATTCACAATAGCTAAGAGGTGGAAGCAACCCAAGTGTCCATCAATGGATGAACGGATAAACAAGATGTGGTCTCTACATACCATGGAATATTATTCAGCCTTAAAAAGGAAGGAAATTCTGACACATGCTACAACATGGATGAATCTTGACAGCATTACACAAGTGAAATAAACCAGTCACAAAAAGACAAATACAGTATAATTTCACTAGAGTAGTCAGATTCAGAGACAGAAAGTAGAATGGTGGTTGGCAGGGGCTGGTGGGGACAGGAGCATGGGGAGTTGTTTAATAGGTATAAAGTTTCAGATTTACAAGATAAAAAGAGTTCTGGTGATGGATGGTGATGGGAATGTACTTAGTACCACTGATCCGCACACTTAAAAGTGGTTAAGTTGGTACATTTTATGTTATGTGTATTTTACTACAATAACATAAAAAGTGATGTGGATTATTGAAGCCCAGGCTGGTGAAACAGGTCACACAGCTGTCATTTTATGAAGTGTCTGCTATTACACCTAAGTCTCACCGTATCCTTGTGAGATGGGTTAATATTAACGCTACAGTATCGTAGAGGACTAAGCACAGTCCAGGCTCACCCTCCCACCAGCACCAGGGCCAGCTAATTCCTGGGGGTGGGGACAGCTGGCCTGGAACACGTCTTTCCTGCACAGACTGGCAGACCCAAGGCCCACCCTACCCATCCCCTTCTCTGCTCTCATACACACTGAGAATATTTCCCCTGCCCTGAATCACCCCAGAGCCAGGGACGGGATGACTGGACACCACCCCTGTAGCCCAAGCCACTGGAATAATTCAAGCTAGCCGATCCTAAGTGAATACTCTGCCCTGTCTTGCCTTTCTCAAGAACATCCCAGTAAAGGCTGTGGCCTCTGCTTAACCCTGAGCCTAACCCTAACCCTCCTCCTGTCTGCTGCCACCTGATCAGACCCGGGTTTCCCCTGTTGCCCTGCATGGCACGGTGTCCCATTCTCTTGGGAAATGTAATAAATCCTTCTTTCAGTGGTTTTGACCCTCTGTCCTGGCACTTGATCACCTTCATAAATTAAAAGCCCGCAGGGGTAATTTTAGAACACAAGTCTGACAGGCTGGCCTCTGGAGGTCCCTCATTCTAAAAGGCCATTCCCTCCTCTAGGAAGTTCCCACAGTTATGGCTTCACCTCAGTGTCCCCTTTGACCCTCACCCCTTCTCCCACACACACATAGCTGGAGAGCAATTATGGGACTGGAGGCCTATTGGTGCTTCCACAGTGCTGCCAGCTGTCTCAGCCCAACCGGCCACGGACCTGCAGGATGACAAAAATGCAGGAACTTTGGACTCTGCTGCCTTCCTGCCTGTGAGCTTCCAAAGAGACACTGCAACCTCCAGGTGCTGGTGATGGGTGGACTCTGGACCCTTTTGCACAAAGGAATCACAGAGGGGGGTTATTAACTTACCCAAGGTCTCCCAGCAACAGGTGGTTGCACTGGGATTGGAAACCAGGTCCCAAATGTCAATTTTCCTGATTTTCACAAATCCCATCACTGCCCACACTGCCTCTTACTTTTTTTTTTTTTTGTCTTACACCCACTCCAAGCATGAAACGTCGCTATTGCACAAAGCAGCTAAGTGACAGTTCAGGACGGTATGTAATTAAAGGCCATAATCAGTGGTTATGCCAAGTCAAATGACTGGCTTTTAAAAACTTCTTGCCTTTGATGACTCTCCTCCTCCCTGGAATGGTCTCTCCTCCCCAGCACCTGGTAAATAAATGCCTCTGGTTCCAGTAGACCTGACTACACCCTCCTTGGTACTCAGGAGACTTTTTTTTTTTTTTTTTTTTTTTTTTTTTTTTTTGCTGTATGCGGGCTTCTCACTGTTGTGGCCTCTCCCGTTGCAGAGCACAGGCTCCGGACGCGCAGGCTCAGCGGCCATGGCTCACGGGCCCAGCCGCTCCACGCCATGTGGGATCTTCCCAGACCGGGGCACGAACCCGTGTCTCCTGCATCGGCAGGCGGACTCCCAACCACTGCGCCACCAGGGAAGCCCCTCAGGAGAGCTTTTACCATAGTACCTATAATACAGTAGTGACCTTAGTTGTTACCATGGCTGTCTCTCTCTGCTGGACTGCACAGTCCTTGAGAGCAAGGGTCCACTCCCTCCCCTCAGTCCACTGGTAGGTATTCAGCACACAGTAGGCATTCAGTTGTGTTCTCACCACAAGGAAGAAATATTTTTTTCTTTTGCTTTTATTTTGTATCCATATAAGATGATGGGTGTCACTACACTTACTGTGGTCATCATTTAATGACGTGTGTAAGTCAAACCATTATGCTGTACATCTTAAACTTACATAGTGCAATATGCCAATTATGTCCATAAAACTGGAAGGAAAAAAAATTTTTTAAGAAAATCCAAAACAAGGAAATAAGGCAAAGAATGACTGCAAGTCCCTCCAGTGTCCTAATAGAGCGTTACCTAATAGGCCCACCAAAGACTAGATAATTCTCTAAGGAACTGTAGCTTTGTTTGATTTACTATTTACTGCTGATTGTGAAACGGAGCAGGACCCTATGGACCTTCCGTCCTATGTCCTCCGCCTGCCTTTTGTCTATAGAAAAACTTTCGTCAAAGAATAAGTTTAGGGACTTCCCTGGTGGTCCAGTGGTTAAGACTCTGTGCTTCTAATGCAGGGGCCAGTGTTCTATTTCTGGTCTGGGAACTAGGATCCCACATGCCACACGGCCACAAAAAAAAAGAAAAAAAAAAAAAGGAATACGTTTAATCAGAGAAGTGAGAAAATGCAGAAGCATAGGAAAGTGGTCAAACATGACAAAATAATCATAGTTTAGTCATTAAGTAAATTCAAGGACCTTTAGTTCCTCTTCAAGAGCTATACACCATTTTCTGAGCCGTATCCTGTGAGCTGTTTTGTAGATACTGAAACCCCCAGCAGGTGGAAGAAGTTAACGACACAATGACCAGGCTGTAGCCATGACATAAGCTACTCCATCTTGCAAAATTCCAAGAACTGGTCTCAAAGAAGTGGGAATAAACTGACCCTGGAACTGAAGATTAATTGTACTTAATCAAGATGACGCTGATCAGACCAGTGCAGGACCAATTTCAAGATGACTGTCAGAGTTGACTGTGCTGTTTCTACACATAGCCCCTTCCCTCCTCCTGTACACACCTGAAACTCCCCTTTCAAAGCTCTTGCCCTCTGATCAGCCGGGGGGAGTTGGCCTTTGGACATGCGTTCGCCCTCTCCCCTGGCTGCCTGCCTCCTGAAGGAAGCAAACTTCCCTTTCCACCAACTTTGCCTCTCGAGTATTGGCTTTAGAGCGGCAAGCAGCTGGAGTCCACTTTCGGTAACAATTAGGACTAAGACTCTTACCTGTAGGGCTGAATGAGATTTCTGTCTGGTGGAAGAGATCACCTCGAAGGTTGCAGTTTTATTGCCTGTACAAACATGAGCCTGTTTTGCATCCAATCCAGCCTCCATATTCCAGCATCTGTAGTCAGTACCTATACCTCAGTCTTTCACAGCCTCTGCCGGCTCCCTCATGGAGTTAAATAAACCTTTGACATATGCTCACTTTCTATTAGTGTGATGTCATGCTTTTAATTAAAAAAAATTATACTTTGACAATTTGGAGGCCCCACCAGGATGTCCACGTGGACTCACCTGTCTGAGCCTAAACTGTGTTGCCCAAGGAATTGGCCTCATGGGCTGTTTAACCCCAGACACATCTTTTCTTGGCTACCAGAAGGAATCCCAAGGGGAAACAGAACTTTCCTTTCATTGACTTTCTGATTCTTTCGCTTTCTTTTTTCTTCTGATTCCGTGTTTTTTATTTTGTTTCTGGTTCTTGGTCGTCTGTTAGTTCTTTCCTAGCTTGGGCTCTGTCTTTTTCTGTTACTGGGTCCAAGGACTGGCATGTAATGGGCTGCTAAGTCAGTGTCGATGAGTGGCAAGAGAACACCCTATGTGTTGGGTTGGCCAAAAAGTTCATTCGGGTTCGGTATCATGGAAAACCTGAACGAACTTTTTGACCAACCCAATATATGGGACTATGGTTTGTTTGTGTCCAACAAATTGCTCCCCATTGGTGGCAGTAATTTTGGGAACTGTGTTTGGCAGTGCTTGGGAAACTGATTTTATGGTCCACATATTTGGTGATCTCTGTTGAGATGGTGGGGGTCTAGTCTCTGTCCGGTGAAAGATAAGAGATAATCTGCTTTTGTTTATTTTTTTAATCTATTTGTGAGCCCAAATTAATTAGGAGGTTATCGTCTCATTTGAACTGGTGAGGGTTTTTTTGTTTGTTTGTTCACTTTTGATGAGTGACTGATGCTGTAAAATTGGAGCTGTAAGATCTCTGGGTGTTTGTGTGGCTGTAATTGAGAAAAGGCTTTGCTTTTCTTTATGTGTATGAAATATTTTCTTATCCCTGGAAGGCATTCAGAAATTAGATGACAGTGTCAAAACAGGAGCTCCATTCTAGTTGGTTTATAGAGACTAATTAAGCACTTTCATAAATCTAGTGCTTCCAGAATTCCCAGAAAGTAAAGAAACAAAACTTCTACTATGTTAAACCTAATAGCTTTTTAAGAAAAATCCTTCTCACGGAAACTGCTAGCTCAGAAGCAATTTTCTATAAGAAACTAGGTTCATGTAATCAGTGTTAATCCTTGGACAAATCAGACTGGTTCCCTAATGTTCTATTTTCTCATGGGCATACAAGGAAGCCCTTTCTCTTTTTTCAAAGGCTCCTCTAATATTTAATTTAGTATACTATACATTTGTAAAGTGAAATGAAGTATTACTTAAATGTTCTCACTGCCCCTCAGAATTCAGGAACAAATATTTCTACTAAGTCTTTAGTTTTTGTGGCAGAGAACAGATCATGAGGATATGCCCCAATGCCCCAATTCATTTTATGTGACCACTATAACAGAAGTAGACAAAAGAGTGTAAGAAGGAAAATTACAGGCTGGGCTCACTCTGAAATAAATTCAAGTTATGTTTATCCCTCAAATGCAAGAATGGTTGAAGTCTGGGGAAAAAAATCTATTAATGTAATTTACTAGATTAACAGAATACAAGAGACACACCGAATAGAATTATCAATATGTGCAGGGCCAAAAAGATAAATTTTTAAATAAATTTATTTATTTTCTTTTATTTATTTATTTTTGGCTGTGTTGGGTCTTCGTTGCTGCGCGCGGGCTTTCTCTAGTTGCGGCAAGCGGGGGCTACTCTTCATTGCGGTGCGCGGGCTTCTCATTGCGGTGGCTTCTCTTGTTGCGGAGCACAGGCTCTAAGCGCGTGGGCTTCAGTAGTTGTGGCTGCAGGCTCTAGAGCGCAGGCTCTAGAGCACAGGCTCAGTAGTTGTGGCACACGGGCTTAGTTTCTCCGCGGCATGTGGGATCTTCCTGGACCAGGGCTCGAACCTGTGTCCCCTGCATTGGCAGGCTTAACCACTGTGCCACCAGGGAAGTCCCAAAAAGATAAATTTTAACACACATGATTTTTTTTTTTAAAAAGCAAACTCTTAGAAAACAAGGACTGAAGAGTACTTCCTGGTAAGATCAAGGGCTGTAACAAAGGTGGTGGTTTTCACCATTCCCATTCAATGCTGTGCTACATCCCAGGACAGTGTAATAGGAGCAGAAAAATTGTTAAGAGGAATAAGAATTTGAGAGGAGAAAAAAAAATCGAAATTCTTAGAAAATACGATTGCCTTTATAGAAAATTCAAAAGAATCTACAAATAAAGTCTTTGCCATTAACGAAATAATTTAACAGTGTTACTGGACATAAAATCAATATAAAAAATGAGTTGCATTAATATACCCATCCTAATACCAAAAACGGTGAGTTAGGAAGTCTCATTTCAAAACTACACATTTATAGTAGTCTAAAAATATGAAGTATCTTGGATCTAATAAAAGAAATGCAAGATCTTTATGGAGAAGATTATAAACCCCTATTCAAGATGACCTAAACAAAACATATTTGCCAAAAGAAAAATTCAATAGCAAGGGTTCTCCCCAAGATGATTCATATATTCAGTGCAAAAGTCCATCAAGGGAATGAAATGAAGCCCTCTAGATGTATCACTGCACACCCATCATAACTGTAAACATTCAGAAATCTGACAATGTCAAGTGTGGATGAGGATGGTGAGCAGTGGGAACCATTATACATGGCTGGTCAGAGTGTACATTGATAGAATCGTTCTGAGGAACAATTTGGCAATGACAAGAAAGACAAGATGTGTAAGGATTATGGCAAGACAAGGACAATACCTTTATCTAAGAAACTCAACATTTACACATGGCGACATATTCTAGAATGGTCAGAGAAGGAATGTTTGCCGTAGTAAAAAATTGGAAGCTATCTAAAGACCCACCAAAAGGAGTATGGGCAAATAAATTATGACATGTCCATTAAATAGAAGTCTGCATAGCTGTGGAAATGACTTCACTGGTTGACGAGGAAGAATCTCATAAGTATAACGCAGGTTTAAAAAGCACACTGCAGAGGATTTCATACAAGATACCATACAGAATGATATCATTTATGTGCACCTCAAAAATATGCAAAACACCAGCATTACTTAGAGATATATATATATGTAGGAAAATTATAAAGAAGTGTGTTAGGATGATACTAATATAATTCAAGATAATGGGTATTTCTGAAGAGGAGGGAGACGCAGTCAGGGAAGGGGAGACAGGAGATTTCACGCTTTTTAAAAATTTTTTTGCAGTACGCGGGCCTCTCACTGCTGTGGCCTCTCCCGTTGTGGAGCACAGGCTCCGGACGTGCAGGCCCAGTGGCCACAGCTCACAGGCCCAGCGGCTCCGCGGCATGTGGGATCCTCCCGGACCGAGTCACGAACCCGTGTCCCCTGCATCGGCAGGCGGACTCTCAACCACTGCGCCACCAGGGAAGCCCTCACGCTTTATTGATAATACTTTGCTGCTAAAGCTGGCACATTAATGTTTGTGGTGGTGTTCTTGATACTTTATCTTATTCAGATTTTTAAAAATATTTATTTATTTATTTATTTAGGCTGCGCCAGGTCTTAGTTGTGGTAGTTGCGGCACTCAGGATCTTCATTGCAGCATGTGGGATCTTTTTTTTTTAGTTGTGGCACGAAGACTTCTTAGTTGTGGCATGCACACGGGATCTAGTTCCCTGACTAGGGATCGAAACCCGGGCCCCTGCACTGGGAGTGTGGAGTCTTACCCACTGGACCACTAGGGAAGTTCCCAGATTTTTTAAAAAATTGCATCCAACAGCCAGTAGGTGGCAGAGAAAGCTTGGTATTTGCAGCGTGTGAAAGAGGAATAATGCCTCCTTTTAAGTGCCTGTGATCACATGTCACTCTCCAAATGAAAATGAATTAACCGAAACCTTTGTTTTCCCTTTTTGTATACATTTGCATTCTGGTGTTTATCGTCCCTAATAATAACACTTTCTTTCAAAACTTATTTAACTGTCCGAGGAGGCAACTCTGGCTTTTACTTCCCTCGTGTAACTACTGCAATGCTTTGCTAAAATGGAGTTGCACAGAAAGTTCATGATAACAGAGGGTTATTGCAGCACTTGCACACCACACACACGCACGACACACACCACACACACACATCATACTTACTCACGCAGGATAAATCACTGTGAGTTTCTCACCATCTTCCCCTCCGTAGGTGCAGACCACCAGCCATATTGCTGAAACCTGCTTTCCTGCTCACTCCCAAGAGTTTTCTCCTGTCTGTTTACATTTTTTTGGCCCTGAAATTCCATAGAAATCAAACATGTATCTTATTTGTTACGTAGAGCAACTAGGCAGTGTAGCCTAGCTCAGCAACAAGATCCAGCTGCGTTTTCCTGAGTGACACAGCAATCCTCTCCGTAGCAGACACTGTTTTCCCCCAGAGCAGAGTTAGAACGTTGAAGGTTATGGTCTGATTCTGGCCAGCAGGTATATTTTGTGAGGCCACCAGCAAAGTAGCTTTGTCCAAATTAAAAATCGAGAGGGATCACGTAGAATTGAAAGTTTGCATTTCTCTTAAAAAATCAGAAATTCTGGCAACATCATTCCATGTGGCCCAAGGAGCAGGGGCTGAGCAGGGCATCGGGCAGCCTGGAGGAGCAAGTACAGGTCAAGCCCTCCCGCCCTTTGACTCTTGGCTGTTACTTATTTGGCTCTAAAGGTGTTTGCGTGGCAGTCCTTGCCTAGAGCCACAGGCTTAAAAATAGTGAATATTTTTACTTGCTCTTAAAAAGAGTGAATATTTTAAAATAGTAAATATTTTAAATCAGCCGTAACAAGAATGAAATAATGCCATTGGCGGCACATGGATGGACCTAGAGATGGTTCTGCTAAGTGAAATAAGTCAGATAGAGAAAGGCAAAAATCACGTGATATCACTTATATGTGGAATCTAAAAAAAATGATACAAATGAAATTATTTACAGAACAGAAACAGACTCGCAGACATAGAAAACAAATTTATGGTTATCAAAGGGGAAGAGGGGTGGGGGAGGGATAAATTAGGAGTTTGGGATTAACATATACACATTACTACATATTACATAGATAATCAGCAAGGACCTACCGTATCGCACAGGGAACTCTGCTCAATATCCTGTAATAACCTGTATGGGAAAAGAATCTGAAAAAGAATGGATGTATGTGTATGTATAACTGAACCACTTTGCTGTACACCTGAAACTAACACAACACTGTAAATCAACTCTACTGCAATCTAAAATAAAAATTAAATTAAAAAATAATAAAATAAAAGAGTAAAAATTTGCTTGCTTTTTAAAATATTTTCTCCCCACTGCCCTACGTTTCCCTCACGAACCCTGTGGGACGCGGCAGGTGGTGGGAAGCTGGGTTCTGTACACGCTCCCCTGTCTCCCTGTCTCTCTATTAGCAACAGTCGGAACAGCTGAAGAAAACAGACCAGGGTTTTCAATCGTCACCAGTTTTGTTGCCTTAAAAAAAAGAACTTGGGACTTCCCTGGTGGCGCAGTGGTTAAGAATCTGCCTGCCAGTGCAGGGGACATGGGTTCGAGCCTTGGTCTGGGAAGATCCCACATGCCGCGAGCAACTAAGCTCATGCGCCACAACTACTGAGCCCGCGTGCCACAACTACTGAAGCCCTTCCACCTAAAGCCCCTGCTCAACAACATGAGAAGCCACCACAGTGAGAAGCCTGCGCACCGCAACGAAGAGTAGCCCCCTTCGCCGCAGCTAGACAAAGCCCATGTGCAGCAACGAAGACCCAACACAGCCAAAAATAAATAAATAAATTTATTTATTAAAAAAGAACTTTATTATATTTTTTAAAATCAGAGAGACGAGTAATATAGTTTTCTTCTTTTCTCAGATCACCCATTAACTTCAAAAGCTTAGAAGATTTCCAACATCCTTTTCTTCTGTGAAACTTTGAGTCAGTTCCCTCATGAGGAGGTCATAAGCTCATGGGTTTGCTGGAGATGGGTATCATATTTAGAAATTTATTATTTTTTTCACAAGTGCATTGCACATAAAAACTGTGATGTTGCAAGAAAGTACATCTTAGCATCAAGATAAAGGACATGTGTGAAAAAAAGTACTAAAGTGTTTGCACTACTTATTTGCGTGCAATTTAAATGTAACCCATTGTGCACTTTTCTTATGAAAAAAAGGAGCCTCTTTATTCTCTTATATTCTTTCCTAAACTACAAGGTTTTTGTAGCAGGCAATTCAGAAACTCTGCCCTTCCGTGTTTTTTGCTTGTTTATTTTATAAGGCAGTATGACCATGCCTTCTATCCTCTGTTTAATAAATGGACTTTCTCTTAAAATTTCATATTAAAAAAGCTTATGTTTAGGACACACTTTAATTTCAGACAAAAAATTCACTTGATTAAATTTGTTAGAGGTTCTCTAAATGTATTGCAGAATAGAACTGGGGGTTTTCAAATGAGTGCCATATATATATATGAATGTATGAATGCCGTGGTAAACAAAATAGCTCAAACTTTTCAATCTTGTCTATTTTGGCCACTGTTAAATATATATGACCTTAGGATTGGAGTCCTTGAAGTAATTTGATTTAGTTTTCAGCTTGAGAGCTATCATAAGCCTGTCCTGTAGCTCCTTGACATTTAAAATGCCTCTTTACACAGAAGGAAAGGGTCACTGGCTAGCCCAGCAGGATTCAGGCAGTGTAACCACAGGCTCTAAAGCTTTCCTCCCTCTGTGATTCCAGGTCTTGTCTGGGTGGATCACCTTTATAATCATCTTGCCTTTACTATCTCACTGGTTTATACACAAATATAATCTCCATATGCTGTATTTATGTACTAGATCATTCCCTTAGTCAAATAAACACCCACGCTCACTGCTAAAGATGGAGCTATCAAACATGACCACAGCCTTTAAGAGGTTGTCTTCGGGTTCGGGTAAGTGGTTTGGAGTTGGCGTTTCCACGCCTTAATTAAGGTTCCTGAGGGTGAACGCTGTGGTTGATCTCAAACACCCACTCCACCCCGATGGTTAGGCTTTAAGTCACTAGTCAGTTCCATGCTCCTTGCCTGTGATTGATTTAGGATTGGGTGGGTGACTTGGTTCTGACCGTTGAGATGAAGGGGAAGTCTGCTGGCGGCGGGAGTCTTTCCTTAGACAGTCACAGGAGACAGACTTCTGGTCAGATGTGGTGGGCTGGAAAAATGCCTCTCATCCAACTGAAACTCCTTTAAAATGCTAAAAGGGATTTTAAAGAGGATAAGTTCATAAGGGCAAAGATGATGTAAGAAAAGGACAAGCTTTTGGAAGCTAGAAGAGAGATAGATGGATGATAACTGAATTAATGGAACCTAAGCCTACAGCAGAGAAAGCCCTTAGTCAGTGGACTCTGCAGGGTCCCAGAAAGGCCAGGAATTGGAAGCACTGGACACTTAAGAAATGAGGGATGTATGTGAGGTAAGAACAGGACGATTTCGGAGTGTCTGCTCCTCACCTAGCTCAGCCTAACAAAAGGTCTACTTTGGAAGGCTGGAGCCAAGAAGACAGGGCCTATATAGGCGTGAAGTTTCTATATCTCACTAGAATTAAGTTAGTAAAGATCTGAAGTAGATTATGATACGTTAAAATGTATAGTGTAAGCTCTAAATCAACCACTAAGAAAATAAGTTTAAAATATAAAAGAGAAATAAAGTGTTACATTAGAAAAATTCACTTAATACAAAATACGACAGTGAAGGAGAACCAGAGACCAAAAAGGACACAACAGAGACAAAAAGCGAAATGACAGAGGTAATGCCAATAATAACATGAGACGTACATGGATTAGATAATCCATTAAAATGCAGGAAGTGTCAGACTGGGTAAAAAAGAATGACCCAACTATGTGCTGTCTATAGGAGATGCACTTTAGGTTCAAAGGTACAAATGGGTTGAAAGCAAAAGATGGAAAAGATATACTATGCAAACAACAACTAAAACACAGCTGGAGTGGCTATATCAGACAAAATAGACTTTAAAACAGAATGTTACTAGAGATAAAGAAGGACATTTTAGAAAGAGAAACTGGCCAATCCATCAGGAAGATCGAACAGATAAAAACATATAGGTGCACCTAATAACAGAGCACCAAATATATGAAACAAAAACTGACAGAAACAAAGGTAGAAAGATATGATTCAACAGTAATAGTTGGAGACTATTAAAATCATACAATATAACAATGTATATTCTTTGATCACAATGGAATTAAGTTAGAAATTAATAACAGAAAGTAATCTGGAAAGTTCAACAAATATGTGGAAATTAAATAATACTTTTTTTTTTTTTTTGTCTGCACCACACAGCTTTCAGGATCTTAGTTCCCCAACCAGGGACCAAACAGTGAACGTGCCAAGTCCTGACCACTGGACCACCAGGGAATTCCCAAATAATACATTCTTAACCAGTGGGTCAAAGAGGAATTCACAATGGAAATTAGAAACTTTTTTGAAATAAAAGAAAACAATAACACAATTTATGTGATGCAGCTAAGGCAGTGCCCAGAGGGGAATTTACATCAGCAAAAATATATATAAAAGAAAAAGAGAAAGATCTGAAACCAATAATCTAATCTTCTATTTTAGAAACTGGGAAAAGGAGAACAAACTAAACCCAAAACAAGTAGAAGGAAGGAAATAATAAGGACTAAAGTAGAATTAATGAAGTAAAGAATAAAAAAACAGGGAAAAATAAATGAAACCAAAAGTTGGCTCTTTGAAAAAAACCAACAAAATTGGCAAACTTTTAACTAGACTGACCAGGAAAAAAAGAGAGAATAATGAAATTACTAAAATGAGGGATGAATGAGGGGAATGATTACTACTAATTTTACAGAAATAAAAATAATTATAAGGGAATATTTTGAACACCTGTATGCCAAGAATTAGATAACTTGGATGAAATGACAACTTCCTAGAAAGACATATAGATCAATAAGAAGTAAAAAGATTGTTAGTAATAAAAATTTTTCTTTAAATCTCCAACAAAGGAAAGACTAGGATCACTGGTTTATTCTACCAGAGAGTTAAAGAATTAACATCAATCCTTCATAAATTCTTCCAAAAAAGAGAAGAGGAGGGAACCCTTATCAATTATTTTCTGATATCAGTATTACTCTAATACCAACATCAGACAACAAATTACAAGAAAACTGAAGTCCAATATCGCTTATAAATATAGATGTCAAAATCCTCAACAAAATACTAGCAAACCGAATCCAGAAACATTAAAAAGAGATTAAACACTATGATCAAGTGGGACTTATCCCAGGAATGCCAGATTAATTTAACATCGAAAATCAATTAAAATGGATTTTTTTTGCAGATACATGTGAGTCTTGCTTTTTTACTTTTTAATCTAGTATTCCAATCTCTGCCTTTTAATTTACATTTAATGTATTTATCAAAGTGGTTGGGTTTAAATCTACCATTCTACTATTTGTTTCTGTTTGTCCTATCTTTTATTTACTTTCTCCTCTTTTCCTACCTTGTTTTGTATTAATTGAACATGTTTATTATTCCATTTTATCTCTTTTCTTGGCTTGTTATCTATGTCTTTTTTGTTGTACTATTCTAGTAGTTGCTGTAGGTTTATAGTATACATCTTTAACTTATAGCAGTCTGTCTTCATGATTTCACACATAGTATAAGGACATTACAACAGTATATTTTCATTTTTCCTCTAATGACCTTTGTGTTATGGTTGTCATACAATTTACATTCACATATGTTACAACCCCCATAATACATTTTTTTTACTTTTTCTTCAAAAAGGTGACTATCTTCTAAAGAGATTTTTAAAATAAGAAAAAAACTTTTATATTTACCCACATATTTACCGTTTACCAAACTCTTAATTTCTTTGTCTAGATCCAGATTTTTAACTGGTATTATTTCCCTTCTTCTTGATTAGCTTTCTTTAACATTTACTGTAGCATAGGTTTGTTGATGATGACAGCTTCCCTGCTTTTA
Organism: Hyperoodon ampullatus; assembly: GCF_949752795.1. Classification (NCBI taxonomy): domain Eukaryota; kingdom Metazoa; phylum Chordata; class Mammalia; order Artiodactyla; family Ziphiidae; genus Hyperoodon; species Hyperoodon ampullatus. Next base: position 3,733,627 of record NC_136933.1, read on the forward strand.
TGTGTCTGCAGATACATTTATTTCACCTTTGCTTGTGAAACATATTTTTGCTGGGGATAGAATTTTAGGTTGACAGTATTTTTTCTTCTTATGCATATGCCTAATTATGCATATATTAGGCATCCAAGATTTAGGGTGGGCCCTAAATCCCATGGACATACAGCAATAGAGGGAAGTGGTCATGTGAAGACAGAGGCAGAGGTTGGAGTGATGCTCCCACAAGCCAAAAATACCAAAGATTGCTGACAGCCATGAGAAGCTAGAAGAGAGGAAAGGACCAGGTTCTCCATCAGAGCTCCACAAGAAACCAACCCTGCTGACACCTTGATTTCACTCTTGTAGTCTCCAGAACTGTGGGAGAATAAATTTCTGTTCTCTTAAGCTGCTCAGTTTATGGTGACTTGTTATACCAGCTCTAGGAATGAAGAGAATGCCACAATTCTCTCTTAGAACACTGTCATGGAGATGAAAGTGTATAAGAATGTTTTAAAGAGAAAAATAGAATTTGGGGTTGAAAAATCTCTGTACCTTCTAACTAAGTCTGCTGGATAACTTATTTGGTGATATTACAGTTTCCTTTCCTTGCAAAACAGTGCCTTATACAAAATAAAAGCATTCTAAAAAACTATGTTACAAACACAAATTTCAAAATTTCTCTTGGGTGGAGTGAGGAACTGAACAGAGGATTGAGATATGACTTCACTGAAAATACTTCTCAATTGATAAAAATTTTGGAACCCCATAGAATCTATACACTATCACTTTGTTGTCAACTTACATTGCATATTTAATATTATGGTAGATATGTAGTGGTTATCAAGTTTATTTTTCAAAAACTTTTCCTTTGAATCTGTCAGATCAAAATACCACCAGAGATGAAGAAAACCAAAGTGGAGTGTATTGCTTCCTGGGCAAGAGAGAAGTACATCACTCAACCAACACACAGCACAACACAATGAAACACAAATGAGATCAGTGAGTCTCCCTGAGCAGAGATTGAAATGGCTAACCACAGGACAGGAAGAAGGATGGACACCAAATAAGACCTCTGGTTGACTCGCCAGGCAGATTGCAAACTCTTCTTCTCAACCGGTCATCATAGGAGTGAACTCAGTTCTCAAGGAACTCTAGGGTGGGTGGAGTTTTTTGTTAACTTTTAATTTTATATTGGAGTATAGTTGATTCACAATGTTGTGTTAGTTTCAGGTTATACCAAAGTGATTTAGTTATACATATTGATATATCTATTTTTTTCAGGTTCTTTTCCCTTGGTATTACAGAATATTGAGTATAGTTCCCTGTGCTGTACAGTAGGTCCTTGCTGATTGTCTATTTTACATGGGTTGGGTGATTTAAGGCTCTAGTAGCCTCGGGGTCACATAGCAGGCAAATTAACAGGTACACACTTAGAGGCTTGATGATATTTTTCTTCAACAAATTCAAGTTGGTGAAGATACTTTAAAAAATACAAAGTTCCCATTATAGGTCCAACATCTGTTACTTCCATCAGGCCATATATGAATATATTAAAAATCATTTTTGCATTAGTATTAGACACAGGCAGTTAAATAGCATATTCAACTGTGTTAACAAGTTAGGAATTGCAGTCCTCTGACAGAACAAATATTTCTCCTTAGCCGAAGAGATAGTCTTCCTACAAATATCAGCACTAAGTTCTTATGAGAATTTGGAGGAAGCTCGGTTTTCCCTGTTGAAAATATCCATCTATGTGTTATTTAATCAAAGAGAGATAGTTGGTGAATTTTCTAGAGAAGAAGCACCTCTATATGTTTCCAACCTTTGAAACTAAAATTTTAAACTACACAAAGTGATAAATGCATGTTCCTACTATCTGCATGGAACTTTCCTATGTCCTCAAAAGACTTATGTATTTTCTCAAGAAATGTTATTAACTTTTCCATGATTTAATAAAAGTCTCAAGAGAGTGTCTGAATTAAATGATAAAACTCAGGGTTTAAGGTGGCCACTCTAAGACATAAAAAAGGTGGAGCCGGATCAAGGATACACCATGGTGGTTAATTAATTTCACTGTGTGTGTGTATGTGTGTGTTTACTTGTAGCTTTTCTGTGTAGCTGGGTTTTACCAGCTGATAGAATATGTGCTCTTGTGATTTTTGGAACATGCTTGGATGGCTTCCTCTCTTGGATCACCCTGCTAGGCCGGGGTGGGGGCCTCAGGAATACTTAAGCGCAATTGTAATACACTTCTAATATTGCTCACTTAGTTTGTTTACATTTAGGAAGGTCTAATTCTAAACGTGACATTTGGCGGCTCTCTTGCACGACTAACTCACATAACTAATTCTTCGTGCATCTCCAGTATCATTCCCTCTCCAGGTAAAGTTTAGAGAAGGGGAGTGGAATTTATGTAATAATGCTCTGATACCTTCTTTTTTTTTTTTTTTTTTTTTTTTTTCCAGTAGTTGTGGCTCGCAGGCTCTAGAGCACAGGCTCAATAGTTGTAGCACACAGGCTCAGCTGCCCCGCAGCACGTGGGATCTTCCCGGACTGGGGCTCAAACCCGTGTCCCCTGCATTGGCAGGCAGACTCCCAACCACTGCGCCACCAGGGAAGCCCCCTTCTTATATTTTTAAAATGACAACACTGGCGCATTAGGCTACCACCACGTATCTGCTCTTGTCACTGTATTGAGTACAGCTGAGAGCGCTGGAGAGGGCCTTGCATCCATCTGGTCGCGTCACCCCACCTTAAGGAAGAAATGGCAGCCTGGACAGGTAAGGTGACTTCATTAGGGTCTCCCTGTGAAGGGGGCCAGTGGTGGTGTCAGTAGATCTCTCGACCCCACCGTGGTGGCCTCCAGCACGCCACCTTGACATCTCCTTTTAGGCCAGAGTCCACTTCCTTTCCCACAGGTTTGATCTCCTCTATGAGTTAATCTATGAGCTGGCATCTCTGTGTCTGGACATGGGGCTTCCCAGGCAGCATCTCTTTTCGACTCAAGGAAGAGGGAGGTGTTCTGATGTGGGAGCTCCAGAAAAGAGGGTGCTGGGGTTTGCAGATGGAGACTGTGCCTGGCCTGGCGGCGCGGCGGACACCCTTGTTGGAAGGTTTATGAAAGTCTGGGTGAGGCCTCGGGCACGAGCAGCCGTGCTCTGGCTCGTTGCTGGGGGCATTGGTGGAGGGGGGGTTCTTTCCGGCACCCCCTGCCCGGACTCCTTCTGGCCCCATCCCTCATCCCCCTCCCCCGACCTCAGACCCAGGACGGCCCTGGCTTTGGGAAGACAGCCGTGCTCAGCAAAGAATCGAGAAGGCCTGGGGTGGCCAAGCTCCCCCCGGGGGCCCTGACAGCAGCCTGACAGGCTTTGGGAGCGCAGCTCTCTGCACGGCTGGTGCAGATCAGGACCTGAGATGAGCAAGATCTCAGCTATGCTCCAGCCGGTGAAACCTGAGCCCTAAGAGTCCTGTTCATTATTAGCTTTACCTCCTCCCAACCCTAAAAAATAAAAGGCGGAGATAACATTTAAGACCTGCAAGAAAGGGAAGTCGGGGGAATTCTCTTGGAATTGATGTTCCATTTTGCGTTTTTATGGATGGAGAATCTTCTGTACGGTATCTGTTCTTTGATACTTGTTGAGACTTTGTTGGTTCCTAAGAAGAGGTTAGTTTTTGTAAATGTGCCATGAGTACTTGGAAAAAATAAATGTGTTTTCTACAAATATATTTCAGTATCTATCACTGTGCCCAGAACATAGCAGGACTTAGCCAATACCCAGGTTGAATTAGCCTTTTTCACACACAACACGGTGCCCGTATGGCAGCTTCAGACTATCTCTAACATTTTTATCTTGTGACATGCGAATTTGCTGGGACGCGTGTGACCCAGAAACGTCTGACCCTGTAACATCAGAGCTGCGCGGGGTTGGGGGGTGCTGTGTGGGGATCTGCCAGCAACCCTCCAGAGGACGGGCTGCACTGGGATCAGCTGGGGAGTTTTTTAAAGATGCGGCTTCTCAGGGGCCTCTCCCTGGTGGCACAGTGGTTGGGAGTCCGCCTGCCGATGCAGGGGACACAGGTTCGTGCCCCCGTCCGGGAGGATCCCACGTGCCGCGGAGCGGCTGGGCCCGTGAGCCATGGCTGCTGAGCCTGCACGTCCGGAGCCTGTGCTCCGCAATGGGAGAGGCCATGGCAGTGAGAGGCCCACGTACAGAAAAAAAGATGCGGCTTCTGGGTCCCACCCCAGGCCTGTGAATCGGAATTTCTGAGGATGGGGCCAGAATCCGACCTTTTAAGAATGCCTCCTACTCTTGATTCTGCTGCACACTGGCATCTGAGAGCGACTCACCAGAAAACGTCATCTAAGTGACTTGTCAGGTTTTCTTCTTTGAAAGAACGAGATCTGTATCATTTTAGGTAAAAGGAGTCTTACTTTCTGGGCCTCCCCACTGGTCCCCAAGGTTTGCTGTACACGTGGAAACGTTGCTCTCTGGAAGAAGAAAATCAGTGTGCGTTGTCCCTGTGGTACTTCAGTAGCTGCTATTATCTACATTTTCTGATTAGATCCTCACCACAATCCTGTGGGATGCTGTAGTGGGGTGAATGGTGGCCCCAAAAAGATATGTCTGTCTCCTAACCCCTGGTACCTGTCAATGCGACCATCTTTGAAAAAGTCTTTGCAAGATGTGATCAAGTTATGGATCTCGGGATGAGTTTACCCTGGATTACCCAGTAGGATCTAAATTGAATGAGCGGCTTCCTGACAAGAGACAAAGAGGAGAAGGCATAGGCAGAGAGCAGAAGGCCATGTGAAGACAGAGGCAGAGGCTGGAGTGATGTTGCCACAAGCCAAGGAACACCTGGAGCCCCCAGAAGCTGGAAGAGGCGAGGAAGGATCCTCCCCTAAAGCCTTCAGAGGGAGCATGGCCCTACCCACACCTTGATTTTGGACTTCTGGCCTCTGAAACTATGAGGTTGTATTAAGCCACCAAGTTTGGGGTAATTCGTTAGAGCAGTTGTAGGAAACTAATACCGATTGGTACTGTTATTCCCATTTACAGTTATAGAGCTGGGTCTACTATAGTGGAATACATTTTATAACTGCTGGGTCCTGGGACAACGGTAACCTTGAACTGACTCTTCCTTTGAGGAGATTTATGATTTAAACACATTTCTTTCTGCCTTGCTGGGCCCAGAGATCATTGCTGCTCATTTAGTGCAGTGAAAAGGCTGGGGAAAGTTACAATATCCCCAAAGTCTTGTGTAGGAATCACTCTGGCTTGGAAAGTGTGGTACTTAGTGATATGCATGGCACAGCTGGCAACAGCACCCCCAGACATGGATGTGGCTGTAATCCCATTCTCCCGGAGCAGGGAGCTGGCCTGATGTCAGCCTGAGCCCTAAGCAGGGCAATCTCCTGGGCTTTCACTTGTCTCTGGTACTGTGTTCATCATTTCAACTCCCTGTACCAATTGGCCATGGCCCCCTCAGCTCACGTGAGAGATGCACCGTGAATGATAATGAAGTTAGTGCTAACCGTGGCCCATTTCAGTAACAACCTTCTAAAAATATATTGAACTTATAAAGTATTCATGGATCCAGAAAGCACTTGAGTATAGCTTTAAGGTGAAAGCATTACCTTTAGAATCAGACAGACCTAGATTGGCATCCTAACTCAGCCATGCAGCCACTCTGATGGGCCTGTAAGCAAGTTACTTAACCCGCCTGAGGGCCAACGTCCTCACTTACAAAACTGGGTCTCACCTCTTAGGGATGCTGTGAGGATTAAAAGAGAGATGGTACAGGGCTTAGCCTGGTGATTGGCCAAGAAGTGCTGAGGGAGCCTTGTCACTATTATTCAACGTCTGAACATTTCAGCGAGCTTGACCCCAGCCCAGGTTCTAAGGCTTTCTCTTTTTCTTAAAGTGGACGTGGACAAAAGGTTGTACAGTTCATTTGAGCCTCTCTTATGAGCTATTTATTAAATGTTTCTTTGTGCTCTAAAACAATCATTGGATTTAAATACTCTCCTTCTGCTATTTTATTTTTCTAGGGTGGGAAATGTCAAGTGGGGTGGATTTGAAATACTACTGACTAGGGATATTAAACATGTGAGTGTTTAATGACAGTGGGGTTTTTTAATATAAAAAGACAAAGCCAGGCAGATGGGATCATTAAATTATTGATAATGTTTTGCTGCAATGATTTATAAATAATACATGTTTAAAGGGTTATTTCCTTTACATTTCTTTAGGGACAACTAAAGAGTCTTCTCGTTTGGAGTTTAAAGAGAACAGACAGGTGGAAAAAGGTCAACGAAATGTTCATTTGTGCAGTTTCTATGCCCCAACCCCCTGAAACTTCCAATAAAAACATAACAAATTTTATGCAACCATATCAAATTTTTATTTTTAGAGCAGAATGAAGCAATGGCTTTAATTTAGCATCTAGGGAGGAAAAGCTTAAAATATATTAATACAAAGTTTCATATTAAACAGTATCACTTTTTTTTTTCCTCAGAAAACCTCCAAATTGAAGTTCACTTCTATGAATAAAAACCAAAAAGAGGGCTTCCCTGGTGGTGCAGTGGTTGAGAGTCCGCCTGCCGATGCAGGGGACACGGGTTCGTGCCCCGGTCCGGGAGGATCCCACGTGCTGCGGAGCGGCTGGGCTCGTGAGCCATGGCCGCTGAGCCTGCGCGTCCGGAGACTGTGCTCCGCAACGGGAGAGGCCACAACAGTGAGATGCCCGCGTAGCGCAAAAAAAAACCAAAAACAAAACAAAACCCAAAAAGAACCTAACAATTAGTCTCTGAAGGCTATCAATTTCCAGACACATTAGCTCTTTAGAATATGTTATTTTAAAAAGGGAAAATGTGGAGTGACTGGGGACAGATCCTGGGAAACGATGAAGCCAGCTACGGTTACTGTCTGTCCAGCTGCCCTTCACGGGTCTGGGGCCCGCGGGTATTATATGGCACATGGTGTTTGATGCACATAGGTGGTCAGGGGGGAGCATAGGATCATAGTTTTTATCAGATGTTTATGGTCTTGAAGAAAGTTAAGATCCACGGCTTCTTCCTTTTTCCTTTTGGAACTGGCTGAGAGGAATAAGGGGGTGAGAGGGCGCCGGTTATGCGGGGAAGGAAGAACGCCCGCCCAGCTCGTCCCGTATCAATTAACCTCTCCCCTCCCGGCAGCCTTCCCACCTCCATAAACCGTGAGCAGCACTCAAAACTGGTTCAACAAGGCTAAACAAAAACGGATTACACGGCTTTCCCCGGTGGCGCAGTGGTTGGGCGTCCGCCTGCCAATGCTAGAGGACACGGGTTCGTGCCCCGCTCTGGAAAAATCCCACATACCGTGAAACAGCTGAGCCCGTGAGCCGTGGCCGCTGAGCTTGCGCGTCCGGAGCCTGTGCTCCATAATGGCCGAGGCCACAACAGTGAAAGGCCCGCGTACCGCAAAAAAACAAAACAGGAAAAAAAACTGATTACAGAATGTGAATGTGAAACGGTATCCAGCAACCGCAGGGAGAGACAAATTGTCTCAAAATCTTTTGTTACTTGAATTAAAAAAAATTCTTTTCTTTGGAAGTGTGCTTTTTTTTTTTTTTCCTGTATATTTGGTTTTGACCTCTTTCTCTGCAATTTTCAAAAACGGTTTGAAGTGGGCTATAAACCCATAATTCAGTGACAAAACTCAAGCATTTTTCTGATGATGAGGGGAGAGTTTAAATGTTTACTTTGAATGGAAGAATGTATTTTCTTTACAAGCTGTTAAAATATATTCTTCCTGAATACATTTAAAATATATTTTTAAATATTTTAAAATATATATTTAAAGTATATTCAGGCCTGAAAGTGACTTAGTTGTGTTACCTATTTGTACTGGTAAGAGAGGGAGTGAAAATTCCATGAAAAATTGGGTAGGGAGAGATTAAACGATTTATGTTGCCAAATTTAATCACATTTTTCTGATGAGGACAGGGCTGAGGGAGCTTCAGTAACTTGCTCAGCGTCCGCCAGGTGAGCATCAGGGCCAGGATCCAAATCCGCGTCTGACTCCAGAGTCCACATTCTTTCCTCTGCCTTCTTCCCCTCTGGTGAGGTTCCTCTGTGACACCCCTTCCCCACCCTGCACCTTGGCCACAAGGACAGATGCCTGCAGGTTCCTGGAGGAAAGAGGGACTGTCCCAGAGAATCCCTCCTCTACAGGGGTTCTTTATGCTCACAGGTGATGGCCGTAGAGAAGGATGGTTGGATAAAACAAAAGACCTGAGGGCTTCCCTGGTGGCGCAGTGGTTGAGAATCCGCCTGCCGATGCAGGGACATGGGTTCGTGCCCTGGTCCGGGAAGATCCCACATGCCGCGGAGCGGCTGGGCCCGTGAGCCATGGCCGCTGAGCCTGCGGATCCGGAGCCTGTGCTCCGCAACGGGAGAGGCCACAACAATGAGAGGCCCACGTACCGCAAAACAAACAAACAAACAAACAAAAAAACCCAAAAAACCTGAGATCACAGTTTTCCTGAAAGACTGTATCCATTAGAAAGTGTGAAGGTCAAACCAATCAAAGCCTGGGCAATAGAAAGTGTTGGAGCTTTGAAAACAGCCAACCTGATTTGGGTTTTACCCTAAAAACTGGGGAGGCACTGCCCCATTTGGGGATGTGAGGTGGCTTTTTATCCATAATGATCAAGTGTTGTCCTGACGCCTTCTCTCTGCAAACTCCACAGGACACTTCAGCAAAGGACAAAAAGCCCATCTGCTAAGAGGAGAATTTGAGTAACATCTTAAAGTGACATATCTGAGGCACCCAGCCCAACGCCTGGTCTAAGTTTGGTGCTAAATAAATGATCGTTCCTTTTTCGTTCCCACAAGAGATATGAGGCCAATAGAATTTTGAGGGAAACCGTTAGTCTGAGGTCTGCACAATTGCCAAGCGTATAGTTTCTGTGATGATGTCATGGAATGTTTTGATAGGAGGTCCCTGAGAGACGATCTTCGGCTCTGACTCCTTTATTGAAGTATAGCTGATGAATAAAAAGTGTGAAACTTGATGTGTGCAACTGTTTAATGCTGAGATCTGCTGAAGGATATGAGTGTGGGTCTTCCCTGGTGGCGCAGTGGTTGAGAGTCAGCCTGCCGATGCAGGGGACACGGGTTCGTGCCCTGGTCCGGGAAGATCCCACATGCCGCAGAGCGGCTGGCCCCATGAGCCATGGCCGCTGAGCCTGCGCGTCCGGAGCCTGTGCTCCGCAACGGGTGAGGCCACAACAGTGAGAGGTCCGCGTACCACGAAAAAAAAAAAAAAGTGTGTATATTTAAGGTGTACAATGTGATGATTTAACATATGTTACACTGAGAAATGATCACCACAATCCGCCCAACACATCGTCACTCAGTTACCGCGCATGTGTGTGTGGTGGAGAGGTGGTAAGAACACTTGAGGTCTATTTTCGTAGCAAATGTCAAGAATACGATAACTGTAGTCACCACTGTACCGTACATTACATCACCAGAACTTGTTCATCTGGTGACCACAAGTTTGTACCCTTCAACCGACATCTCCCCGTTACCCGCACCCCAGCTCCTAGCAGCTACTGTTCTGCACTCTGCTTCTATGAGTTTGACTTTTTTAGATTCCACACAAAAGTGAGATCATACAGTATTTGTCTTTCTCTGGCTTATTTCACTCAGCATAATGTCTTCCAGGTTCATCCATGTTGTCGCAGACGGCAGGATTTCCTTCTTTCTCACGGCTGAATAATATTCCATTACATATAGGTATATGTATATTACAGCTTCTTTATTCATTCATCCATCGATGGACACCAGGTTGTTTCCATATCTTGTGAATAATGCTGCAATGAACGTAGGAATTCAGATATCTCTCTGAGAAATTGATTTCATTTCCTTTGGATATATTCCCAGAAGTGGGATTGTTAGATCATATGGTCGTTCTATTTTTTAATTTTTTGAGGAACCTTTATACTGTTCTCCATAGTGGCTGCAGCAATTTACATTTCAAACAATGCACAAGGGTTACCTTTTCTCCACGTCCTCACCAACACTTATTACCTCTTGTCTTCTTATAATACCATCTTAATAGGTGTGAGGTGATAGCTCATTGTGGTTTGATTTGCATTTCCCTGATGATTAGTGGTGCTGAGCCCCTTTGCCTATACCCATTGGCCGTCTGTGTCTTTGGAAAAATGTCTGTGCAGGTCCTATTTTTCAACTGGGATGTATTTATTTATTTGCTATTGAGTTTTATGAGTTTCTTACGTATTTTGGATATAAACCCCTTTCCAGATGCATGGTTGGCAAATATTTCCCCCCATTCTGTAGGTCGCCTTTTCATTTTGTTGCTAACTCCCCTTTAACCAACACCAAAATCTGACCAGAAGACCTAACTCATCAGAATGTTACTGACACTAAACTTATAGAGGAAAGAAGCAAATGATAAGAAAACTGGTTGGTGACAAGGATGTATAAATAAACATAGAACCGTCTAGAACCGTCCTGTGTTCAGTATTCGTTCTTCTCATTCTCAGACAGCTAATCTCTAGTCCTGGAGGGTGATTCCTAAACTCAGAAGGACGACGCATTAGAAGTCAGACAAAACCAAAATTAATCCTGTTCTCTGTGAGGCACACTTTACCAGGACTCCTGTTCTAGAAAGTTTTCTGGTAACAAGGTTAAGCCCTGATGAGCTAGAGATCTCAGTGAATCAGGATACACTGGTCGGGACCTGGCAGGCGCTTTACCTACAGCTGGAGCTCAGGAGACGTGTGTTTGTTCCCCTCAGGACCGGGGCTGGGAAAAGATGCACTGCAAAGATGCACTAAGCACATCACAGTTTTCTGTACCGTCTCGGTGCTGTCTGCCCAACAGCCCCGTCCTGCTTCTCCTCTCGTTCCTGCACGAGAAGAGATGTAGGGTGTCAGGAAACGGGCTGACTCATCTGACATCAGATTAAGTCCTTTTTATTTGCCCTTTTGGTTGGCCTCAGCCTCTGATATGGGGAACGACCATGTTATGTTTGTGAAGGTTTTCATTTCACAGAAGACACTTGGACTACAGGGGACTCTGGTGATTTAAAGGTCCGGAGTGAGTGGCTGCCTGATAGCTCTTTGTTTTCCACAATCCTTTGACTAGAAAAAGAAATCAGAGCGTGTTTTAAACATGCTGCCCCGCGAGGGACACGGATTCCTTCACTTTGGGCTGTGTCTCTGGTGGTATGTATTCACACTTTGCTTCAGAGGTAGGTTTTATTTCTGCTTGTTCTCATATTCCCTTTTTAGCTACATGTATTTCCCAGTTTTATTTTCCTCCTTTTCTAGCTGTGCTTGACTGAGCAGAGATGAGATATGCTGTGGATAAATATGTCGAGTGTCTGCACAGGAATTACTCCTCTTATAACTGCGAATTAATCTATTCATTTTTAGTTGGTTGGCTTAACATGTAAAATGAGATTTCGGGGGGATGGGATGGGGAGGACAAGGAAACACTGTAAACCATGTTTTATTTTATGTTCCCAATGAAAAATAGGTAAAAATAACAGTGGCACATGTTTCTATCCATCTCCGCTATGGATGTATTCAACTTCTTTACCTGTATTTAATATTTTTTCAAAACTGTGGTTTATTGGCTGATACTATTCCTCAGTCTATGAACCCTTCCATTTTGTAGGTAATCATCTTCCTTTTGGGAAATGTGTCCTAAGAGTAAGATCATTCGTTTTCAAAGTTAAGGCTTAGAGACGGACAGCGGCTGCTGTGTCCATGTCCACAGAGCCACATTTCCACGTGCTGTCGGCTTTGCAGGGACTTGCTTGTCAAGACTCAAGGAGGGTTTATCTGAAATGTCTCAAAGGAAAAGAAAACCTCAAAGGAGGAAAATGGGTTACAGGGGGACTTTTTAATTATCTGTTTTATGTAGAAATATTTCTATCTTTATTAATTATGACGGCAGACAATGATGTTTCACACCTAAAATTGCTCCTTCCTGCTGAAATCTCGGTGTTTCCAAATGCATCTGTCAAACAACACTTTTTATTTAGTAATATAACAGCTATCCTTTCCTTTGTTTTTGCCTAATGAGTTGTTCAGCCCCTTACATTTTTTTTCTTTCAGGGTATAAATCCTTTTGGGAAATTTATAGAATAGTATTTCAGGTATCAAATTTGAATTCTATAAGGAAAAATATAGAGGGGGCCTTAATGAGATGAATTATGTCAAATGAAGGCAAGTAACCTACATTGAGTGCATTCTTGGGAAAATATAAAGAGACATGCATTACATTATTGTCTAAAATTTAATGACTGAAAGTGCTGTTGTTTAAGAACTTTGGGGATTCTATAAAAAATATTTTAAGTAAATTTTCCTTTAAAACTTTGCACTCTCACACATCTCCAAGAATTGAAATTCAAAGTTGATTTTAAAAAGGAGGAGGGCTTAAGACCTTAATGAAATGACTAGTTATTTAAGTTTGATTGAAGAAGTTTCCCCAGCTACACACCCTGCTGGGTGTAGAAACAGAGACCAGTCAGATCAGTATTTTGACAAGAAAGGGCAGGACTTTTCTTTCATTACCGGATCAGTAAGACGGTGAGTTCTGTTCGGTGACATAACTGAACATCTCAAGCCTGTGTCTATCTATCCCTTCACACTGTGCTGCCATAGACTTTAGAAGTGCTCTTACCAGCGTCATTTTGTTGGCTAGCGCACTAGTCCTGAGGTGCCGGTATTACTCTTTTCATCTCCGTGGTGAGGGCGAGCAGCATGGCCAGGAGGGGCCGGTGCAGTGGTCCTGGGGGACGCTGGTGTCCCGCACCCGCCTTCCCAGGATGGAAGCCCCCGGAACCTCCCCACCAGCCAGCATCCTTTCTGCTTCTCTAACCCCTCTCTCTGTCTGGTGCTGCAGGATGTGCAGGCTGTGCGTCCGAGGAGAGGCTTTTTCACAAACTGTTTGATCGTTATAACCAGTTCATCAGGCCCGTGGAAAACGTTTCCGACCCAGTCACTGTGCATTTTGAAGTGGCCATCACGCAGCTGGCCGACGTGGTAAGCGCAGCGGGGGGTCACCACGAGGCCTCGGAGGCCCCAACTCTGAAGGGTCCAAGCAATTCCCACTCACTGCACTGGGTAAATAAAGGGAGTTTTGAACACAAACAGACAAAATCTACAGAGCGCAGCCCTTCAAAGCCAGCCCGTTGGGAGGGATCCACTCTCCCCAGGGTTGCTGTCACTATTCTCCTTAAGGCGATGTTTTTCTGGAAATGCTCTCAGAACCAGTTTGTGAAACAAAGAAGCGAAGGGGCATTTGAAGGGGGAATACAAAGGGAGCTAACTTCATTGTGCACCTATTATGCACCAGTGTCCACACTTAGTGGCTGTCATCTGCATTTTACAGCTGGGGAGAGGAAATCTCAGATAAGAAACTTTCCCAACATCATACAGTTACAGATGGCGGCCCTGGGGTTCAATCAGCACTGTTCAACCCCAAAGCTCATGCTCTTTTGACTCGGTATAAGGAGAATTGCTTTAAGTCTCCTTTGTTATAGAAGAAAGAGAAAATTCACCTTGTTTCACATAGGTTCCATCCAGCCCTGAAAAACTGATGGGAATTTGGAGGTCTTAGTTTAATTTATTGCTACCCTGTTTAAGGGACTAGAGTTCTTCCTTTTGAATAATCTTCACAGCCTAGTTGCTGGGAGAGGAGGTGTGGGACCTGATACCCTAACAGAGGACAGGGTTCTGGGCTCCAAGACATGGCAGGGCGCAGGCTGGCCTGAGGCACTGGACTCGGATCAAATTCCAGGAATAGGCAGGCTCAGGATGTAAGGGGTAAGGGACGTCCCAAGCATCTCTGAGACAATGGTGCACAAACTGAGGGAGCAGCCCAGGCCCTGGACGGCGGTGGGGGGTGGCCTCCTTCCTCTCAGCTTTGCCTGGAGAAACAGTGGTGGCTCCAGGTGCACCTGGGGGAAGACCTCAGTTATGGATATGAAGTCCGGGCTCACCATGTTTCTCTGGTCCGTGCTTCCCAGTGGACTGGGCTGACCCTGACCTGATCCTCTAGCTTCTGGCCCAAGCTGGAAGTGTGTATATGTTGATAAATACTGGTTTTAAAAAAAGTAAGCCAGATGTTTTATCTCACTTAGATGGGCCCACTAATTCCTTTAATAAACATTTATTTAGTACCTATTCTAATCCCACCTCCCCTCTCACGTCAAATAGCTTAGCACTGGTTACTGGTCTCCTACCAGGCTGGAAGCCACACTTGGTATGAATTGGGCTGTTATGAATGGAGAACTGGACTGAGTTTCCCCGAAAGTTTGTGATACAGCATCACTTCAAATCCATGATCTATACACCCTTTCAGGACATTGTTCTGAAGATGGTGGGTGGAGGATTGCTGAATACAGATTTTGGTATTTGCATTTGGCTGCTATCAGAGATTGAAAAACACACACATGCTCTCTCAGATGATATAAAACAAGTTTATTTCTTTCTTATGTAATAGAAATCTAAAGGTTAACAGCCCAGGTTAATACCAGGTGGCTTTGTGGTAGTGGTTGCATCACGGTGTTTGGTTGCCCAGGTTGTGCACTGCACAACTCCTGAGGATGTTAATCACGTGAGCTATGATGCTAAAAGCATAAACTGTGACAGGGACCAAGGTAACTTCTATCTTTCTATGTCACCATCCTTAGCATGTGATTTCTTCCCTCAGTGTTGCCTTGTGGTCCAGGATAACTGCTAATTTTCGCTCATCATATTCACATTCTTGGCCAGAAGCAGGAGGAAGAGAGAAAGGGGCACATACCAGACATCTGTGACTTCCTTAAGGAGTTTTATTAGAAGTCCTACTGACAGCTCTGCTTCCTAGCTCATTGACCACCCCTAGCTGCAAGAGAGTCTTGAGAAATGTAGTTTTTTAACTGAAATTTTATTTATTGAAATAATCATAGATTCACTTGCAGTAAGAAATAATAGAGCCCTTGTATACTTTCTTTGACCAATGGCAACAACTACTGTATCTTTCATTTCTAAAATTTTGTCGTTTCAAGAAAGCTATACATAAATGGAATCACACAGTATGTAACCTTGTGGACTGGCTTTTCCACTCAGCATAATTCTTTAGAGATTCATCCAAGTTGTTGCTTGTATCAGTAGTTCATTTCTTCTGTTTTTCCTTCCAGTTTTATTGAGATATATTTGACATACAACACTGTATAAGTAAGGTGTGCAGAATAGTGATTTGACTTACATACATCATGCAGTGGTTGCCGCAAAAAGTTTGGTGAGTCATTTCTTCTTATTGTGAGTAGTATTCCATGGTATTGATGGAGCACACTTTGATTGACCTTTCACTGGTTGAAGAACATTTGGGCTGATTCCACTTTTGGTCTTTTACAAATAAAGCTGCTATGAACATGTGTGTACAGGTTTTTGGGTGAACATTAATCGTTATTTCTCTGGGATAAATGCCCAGGGGTGCAATTCCTGGGTCATGTGGTAGTTGTGTGTTAGTTTTAAAAGAAACTGCCAAAATGCTTTCCAGAATGGCTGTACCGTTTTACATTCCTACCGGCAATATGTGAGTGATCCAGTTTATCTACCGCTTTGCCAGTATTTGGTATTGTCACTGTTTTTTATTTGAGTTATATTAGGTATGAAACAATATCTCATTGTGGTTTTAATTTGCATTTCCCTAATGATTAATGATATAAAACCTCTTTTCATGTGCTTATTTGCAAACTGCATATCCTCTAAGGTGAAATGTTTGCTCGTGTCCTTAAGCCCATTTTCCAGTTGGATTGTTTGTTTTTACTATTTAGTGTTGAGAGTTCTGGCTATATTCTAGATGCAAGTGCTTTGCCAGTTTTGTGGTTTGCAAATATTTTATCCCAGTTTGTAGCTTATCTTTTCTTCCTCTTCACATGGGCTTTCACATGAAGTTTTAAATTTTGATTGTGGTCCAATTTATCAAATTTTCCTTTTATATGTCATGCTTTTGGCATCAAGCCTAGTAATTCTTTGCCTTATCCCAGATCCTAGGTT
This sequence comes from Hyperoodon ampullatus, assembly GCF_949752795.1. Lineage (NCBI taxonomy): Eukaryota > Metazoa > Chordata > Mammalia > Artiodactyla > Ziphiidae > Hyperoodon > Hyperoodon ampullatus. The sequence goes on from NC_136933.1 coordinate 3,749,671, forward strand.
TTTTCCTATGTTTTTCTAAAAGTTTTATTTATGTCTTATATTTAAGACTATGATCCATTTTGAGTTAATTTTTATATAAGATATGAGACCTAGATTTGTGTTTTTTAGACCTGTGGGTGTCCAATTGCTCCAGCACTATTTATTGAAAAGGCAATCCTTTTCCCACTGAATTGGTTTTGCACCTTTGTGAAAAATCAGTTGAACATATTTGTGTGCGTCTATTTCTAGGTCCTCTATTCTGTTTCATTGATCAGTGTGACTATCCCTCCACCAACACTGAACTACCTTGATGACTGTAGCTGTAGAGTAAGACAATATTGGCTAGAGTGATTCTTGCTACTTTGTTCTTCTTTGTCAAGATTGTCTTAGCTATTCTGAGGCCTATGCCTAGAATAAGTTGCCTATGTCCACAAAAAGCCTTGCCCTGATTTTGGTAGGAACTGCATTAAACCTGCAGATCAGTTTGGGGAGAAGTGACATCTTTACTCTGTTGAGTCTTCCAGTCCATGAATGCGGGATGTTTCTCCATTTATTTAGCTCTTCGTCCTTCAGGATTTTGTAATTTTCAGTACACAGATCCCATACATGTATTGTTATGTGTATACGTAAGTATTCTGTTTTATTTGGGCGTGACTGAAAATAGTATTATGCTTTTTTTTTTTAAACCCACATTTGTTTGTTTATTTATTTTTGGCTGTGTTGGGTCTTTGTCTCTGTGCTAGGGCTTTTTCTAGTTGTGGCAAGCGGGGGCCACTCTTCATCGTGGTGCACGGGCCTCTCACTATCGTGGCCTCTCTTGTTGCGGAGCACAGGCTCCAGACGTGCAGGCTCAGTAGTTGTGGCTCACGGGCCTAGTTGCTCCGCAGCATGTGGGATCTTCTCAGACCAGGGCTCGAACCCATGTCCCCTGCATTAGCAGGCAGATTCTCAACCACTGCACCACCAGGGAAGCCCTATTATGCTTTTAATTTTGGTTTCTCCATGCTCATTGTTAGTATATAGAATTTTAAGACTTTTGTATATTGATCTTGTATCCTAAGATCTTGCTGAACTCACTTAGTTTCAGCATTTTTATAGATTCCATGGGATTTTCTTTGTAGGCAACCTTATAATTTGCAAATAGAGATAGTTTTATTTCTTCCTTTCCAGTCTATGCCTTTCCCCCCTTTTCCTTGCTTCATTTCAGTGGCTAGAACTTCCAGTACTATGCTGAATAAGAGTGGTGACAACAGACATCCTTGTCCTGTTCCCAATCTTAAGGAAAAAACATTCAGTCTTTCACCATTTGGTATAAAGTTAGGTGTAGCTCTTTTGTAGATGCTCTTATCAAGTTGAGGAAATTTCCCTTTATTCCTAGTTTCACAGAGTTTTTAATCATGAATTGATGTTGAGTTTTGTCAAAAGCTTTTTCTCCATCAATTGATATGATCACATGGCTTTTCTTCTTTAGTTTGTTGATATGGTAAATTACATTGATTAATTTTTGAATGTTGAACCAGCCCTGCATCTCATTTAGTCATGGTGTATAATTTTTATGCATTGTTGGATTCAGTTTGCTAATATTTTGTTAATGATTTTTGCATCTAAGTTCATGAGAGATATTGATCTGTCATTTTCTTTTTTCATAATGTCTTTGTTTGGGTTTGTGTCAGGATAATATTAGCTTCACATAAAGGATTTGGAGTTGTTTCCTCCTCTTCTATTTTCTGGAAGAGATTGTGGAAACTTGGTACTTACATATTTGGTAGAATTGTTCAGGGAAACCTACTGGGCCTGGAGATTTCTTTTCCAGGAGCTTTTTAATTATAAACTCAATTCTTAAATGGCTATAGGGTATTCAGACTGTCTATTTATATCACTTTTCAGATTCTTTTCCCTTATTGTTTATTACAAAATATTAAGTATATTTCCCTGTGCTATACAGTAGGTCCTTGTTAGTTAGTTTGTGGTTTTTGAGGAATGTGCCCATTTCTTTTAAATTGCCAAATTTATGATAAAATTAAAGTTGCTCATGGTATTATCTAACTTTTTAATGGCTATAGGATCTGTAATGATAGCTCCTGTTTCATTCCTGATATTGGTGATTTGTGTCTTCTCTCTTTTTATTTTTGTCAGTCTTGCTAAAGGTTTATCAATTTTGTGGTTTTCCCCCCAAAGAATCAGCTTTTTGTTTCATTGATATTCTTTATTGTTTTCCTTTTCAACTTTATTGATTTCTGTTTTATCTTTATTTTTCCTTCCTTGTACTTGCTTTGGGCTTATTTTGTGCTTGTTTTTTTAATTTCTTGAGGTAGAAGCTTGTGTTATTGACTTGAGACTTTTTCTCATTTCTAATGTAAGCATTTAGCTATAAATTTTCTTCTCAGCACTTTTTTTAGCTATGTCCCTCATATTTTGATATATTGTATTTTTGTTCCCATTCAGCTCTATGTGTTTTAAAGAATTTCCTTTGAGACATTCTCTCTGACCCATGGATTATTTAGGAGTTCAGTTTCCATGGGTTTAGAGATTTTCCTGTTGTCTTTTGGTTATTGATTCCATTATGGTCAGAAACACACTATGATTCCAATTCTTTTAAATTTGTTGAGGTTTGTTTTATGGCCTATGATAAGGATATGCTCTGCGTTGGTTAATATTATATGCATGCTTGAAAAAATGTGTATTCTGGTGTTTTTGAGTGGAGTATCTATATATGTCAATTAAATTCTGCTGGTTGATTATGTTGTTCAGATTTTCCCTATTTTTTGCTGATTCTGTTGAGTTTACTGAGTTCTATTGGTCGCTGAGAGAGGGATATTGAAGTCTCTAACTGTAATTGGGGATTTGTCTGTTTCTTCTTTCAGCTCTATCAGTTTTTGTTCCATATAATTTGAGACTCTGCTGTTTGGTGCATATATGGTCAGGATCATTGTGTCCTCCTGGTGGATTGATCCTTCTTTCATTATGTAATGTCCCTCTTTGTCTTTAGTAATTTTTTTCCCCTGCATCTACTTTGTCCAGTATTAATATAGCAATTCTTATTGGTGTATTAGAGTCTACTTGTCCTCATGTGGGGCACCAGAAGTCCCTGTGGGCCATATTCATTGTTGTCCCTGAGCCATGGTGAGGTCTGGGAGTGACTGTGATGCAGTACAGCCCAGATGCACAATTACCAACTCCCTTCTAGAAGACTATAGGCCGTCTGCTGCTGTTTGGGCCTAAGGCTTGGCCTTAGAGCACCAGAGAGCTCTACATGGAAGGGTGTTTGCTGCTGCATAGAATGAACTTGGCCACAAAGTTTAATGAGTGGATGATCTTCAGAGTAAGTGTATTTCCACTGTCCCCCTCATGGGGCCAGGACAAAGCCCCCGCCCAGTGTTTTTGATGGCCTGGCATATCTGACATGACAAACCTGAAGGCTTTCAAAATGTAGCCCACCTGGCCTTTCTGATCTCAGTCTCTGAGTCTGTGGCTGCTGCTCCAGAATCTAGTCCATTTGAAATTGTAACTCCAATCCTTTAATTGAACCAGGTGTCAACTAATTTATTTTCCCAAGAAGGAGACGCAGGGTGATGGTCCCAGGAATGTGGGGGTATACTGTGGGTCTCTGGCCTCCTTCAGCTGGGCTGCCTGATAGCAGTTCCCATGACCGTAGGTGCGGTCTGGCATTGGATGGAGGATGCGACTTTCCAGACCCAGTCCCGACCCATAAACTTGGCTGACACCTCTGAGGGTGTCCATCCACCATAAAGCAGGTCCACACCACATGGAGCTTCACCAGGCTGTGGAAGTATAGATGGGGAGACAGGAATACTGTTGGGATGATATTGCCAACTGATTTTAATTCTCAGAATACAACATTCTAGTTCACAGTGTGCACTAGTTCTCTAAACAGTGTATTAGTGGACAGAGAGGAAGCAGTCGTTGGAAGATGCTTATGACTGTTACCTCCGAGACATTTCTGGACTGCTAGAGCTAGTCCATTCCTGACTGACAGCCAATGGATTTATTGACATGGCCCCCGCTTGAATCTGCTGGTCACAAGGTATGAGCAGAAGACACTGTCCTTAGACTTGGGTAATTGTAAAGTCATGGATAAGTAATAGTCCATTTCTTTGCTTGCCCTGACCAATATAAAGCCATGAATGTAACTCCTTTTGTTGACCTTTTAAAACCCTGGGGCTTATCATGACCTGACACAAATCCCTTTGAAGGAGGAAGCTGGTGAGGTCTCCAGGTAGCGTTTTCTGGGGGACATGGAGAACTGCAGAGCAGCAAACCAGAGTGGGCTGGTGTCCAGCCCTGGCCACAGCTTCCTCAGCCAGTGTGAGATGTTTATTCTCGAAGGTGCTCATGTGTCCGGGGAAACAAGGTTGGTAAGTTTTGGGAACCCACCGCCGGCCACTGGGTGACCATCAATAGCCTCCAAGTGTTGCAGTGTGAGACTGCTGAAGGTTCTGGATGTGTCTTCAGTAGCTGCTCCACTGAGAGGTGGTAGCTGATTAGAAGCACATTATATTTGGCATGTCATCCTGGAACGCTCTTATTCAAGAGACCCATGACTCTTTGCAGGTCATTTAGGTACCTGCTTAAACCACCTCCTCAGACAAGCCTTCCTGGATCATCCTGTCTAAAAGAGACATGTGTGCATGTGTGTGCAGACACATACACCACTCAATCCCTCTTTATTTTTTTTCATGGGACTTACCACTATCTTACTTTATACCATGTATCTATTATTGATTTTCTGTCTCCCCAGCGAATAGCTTAGGCACATGTAGGTAGGGATATTTTCCATCCTGATTACTTCTGTAGCCCCAGCATTTATAGAGCGCACAGTAGGTACTCAGTAAATACTTGTTAATGGATGATTGAAGCAATCGGCAGTGGTTTGGTTGAGAGCAGTGCTCTGGGGAGTGGCAGGTTCCAGCTGGAGAACTCCATGGTGAGCTGAGGCTGACACCTTGAGGGGCAGTGGGGCTCAGGACTCAGAACCTAGAGGGTTCTGGGGCACAGCTGAGGAAGAAGATGGCAAAAACAATGATACCCATCACCATCTTCAGGACTTCCCCTCCCTCCCTCCCACTCTCTCTTCTCTCCCTTCTTTCCTTTTATGGGACCAGAAATCTTTATGGGCTGCAGTGGTCAGAAAGGCTTCACAGAAGTGGGACTTCAATCAGATTTGAAAGACACTCATAAAGCCACATTTCAAAGTCAACAGGGTTGGGATCAGTGTGGAAATATTGTATTTTTGGTTTTTTATAAATTGCCTTTTCAGTCTTCTTTTTTTCCCTCCGTTAGCATGAATAACTCAGATTGGCTATTTTTAGTTGTAATTTTTGCTCCAAGAATCACTTCTATTAGCAAGTACATTTGAAGCTAAAAAATATTGTTTCTTCTTCCCAGGATGAAGTAAACCAGATCATGGAAACCAATCTGTGGCTACGTCACGTATGTGTCTACGTCACACGTTCTTCTCTTGGAATTGTGTCACACTTGTGTGTCAGTTTAACAATGTCCAGTGGATAAAATCCACTAGCATTCCCTCTTTGCATCTCCAGCTTATGATAGAGCATAAAATATTAACTAGCTCCAAAGCCCAAAGTTCAGTCTGGTAATGGCTGGCTGGGTGCAAGCTTCATGCTGCAGAACTTAGTGACAGAGTTCTCTCTGACTCTGCTTCAGTGGTTTCAGCTCTCAAGTCTCCTATTTTTGTCTGAATCTCGAGCTCCAGAGCCAGATTCTTGCCTACTCTTTGATCCTGCTCTGGGTTAGATTCCCACCGTCTGGTTTTATCAGTCATACCATCTTGTTCTTCCTGCCTGTCTCAATCTTTTATGCAGATTGTGTAACAAACCCATCATCATACACTTGAATTATCTTTTTTAATACTAGGAATGGATTGCTACTAGAGATTGAACATAGTCCATGGAATATGGAAGCTGAGCCTATAAACTTGGCTAGCTAATTAATAATAAATAGATACTTATCTAATATCTATATTTGCCCAAAATCAGCTCAGCTACCTTGTTCCCCATGGATTTAATCTTCCAACTTTTGGTAGGGAACCAACTCCTTAAATAAGAAATTTTTCAAAAAGTTGTTGAACCAACATAGAATTAACATTGGAAGAAAGTCAAGAATTTTTAAAAACTGACTTCTATTCCCTTTAGATCTGGAATGATTATAAATTGCGCTGGGACCCAGTGGAATATGATGGCATTGAGACTCTTCGTGTTCCTGCGGAGAAGATCTGGAAGCCTGACATTGTTCTCTACAACAAGTATGGGCATCTGACAGCCAGTCTCTTTCCAAAGCTGTCTTTGGTACAGGCTGACCCAAAGCACAGGGGGTGTCACTAATGGTGTCTGATTTCCTTTGCAGTGCTGTCGGCAACTTCCAAGTCAAAGGCAAGACAAAAGCTCTTCTTAAATACGATGGCATGATAACCTGGACTCCACAAGCTATTTTTAAGAGTTCCTGTCCTATGGATATCACTTTTTTCCCTTTCGATCATCAAAATTGTTCCCTGAAATTTGGTTCCTGGACCTATGACAAAGCTGAAATTGATCTTCTAATCATTGGCTCTAAAGTGGACATGGATGATTTTTGGGAAAACAGTGAATGGGAAATTGTCGATGCTTCTGGCTACAAGCATGACATAAAATACAACTGTTGTGAAGAGATATACACAGACATAACCTATTCTTTTTACATTAGAAGATTGCCGATGTTTTACACCATTAATCTGATCATCCCCTGTCTCTTTGTTTCATTTCTAACTGTGTTGGTTTTCTACCTTCCTTCTGACTGTGGTGAAAAAGTGACGCTTTGCATTTCAGTTCTGCTTTCCCTGACAGTGTTTTTGCTGGTGATCACAGAAACCATCCCATCTACGTCTCTCGTGATCCCCTTGGTGGGAGAGTACCTGCTGTTCACCATGGTCTTCGTCACCTTGTCCATCGTGGTGACGGTGTTTGTGTTGAACACCCACTATCGCACCCCGACCACGCACACCATGCCCATGTGGGTGAAGGCAGTCTTCTTCCGGCTGTTACCCCAGATCCTGATGATGAGGAGACCTCTGGACAAGAGGAAGGGGACAAGATATGACAAAACCCCCAAAGGCTTCTCTGGTAGGCCAGCCAAAGTCAAGTTTGATCATCGCAGAGAGCCCAAACTTCTTAAAGAATGCTGCCACTGTCGTAAGTCCAGTGAGATCGCCACCAGCAAGAGACGATTAAGTCACCAGCCTTTACAATGGATGACTGAAAATTTGGAGCCCTCACCTGAAGTCGAAGATGTAATTGACAGTGTTCAATTCATAGCAGAAAACATGAAGAACCAAAACGAAACAAAGGAGGTAAATGTATGGCTCTTCTAGCCTGTTCACCCGCAGCAGGCCTGGGGGCCCTGCATAGACATGTCAGATCTTCAATGTGAGCTCTGTTTGCACGACGGTCAGGGAGTGGTGCCCTAAGAGCCAGCCCTGTGATGATGCAGTTATGGGTGAACTGCCCTGGGGAGGGAGTGGGGTAAGGTGTAGCCTCAGAGCAAATCTCTGCCTGCAGAAATGTCAACTCAATAAAATCTGGTTAAAATAAACACTCAGGGCAACCTTGGTTTATTAGACTGAGAGCCCCTGCGTAAGGAAGGGTGGCAGAGGGGAAAGCCGGCTGAGGGGCAGGAGGAAAGCCTGCAGGGCTGGTCAGTCTGGGAGCCTGGGAGGAAGGTGGCGTGAGCCTCCGGCAGCTCCAATCCCACTTACTCCACTGGACGGGGATCCAGGTGCTGATTGAATGAACCTCAGGGATATTTTTAGCATCAACACAGTCTGCTTCTGCGGCCCAGAGTCTAACTATAGCAGCTCCGACCTCCCCATCCTCCAGAGAGAGAGAGCTCAAGAACTTTATGCCCATTTTCCATACCATCAGGATGACTAGCTGGGGGCCTCTGAAAACTCCTGCCGCCAGGGGTCTGGGTCTCACCTGATGGTGGTACCCATCATCGTTATCTCCTCATGAAAGGACGTTGCACGCCTGAAGTCCACCCATGGGTGCTGAGGCGGACACGGGCTGCGTGTCACACAGGTCGGGGAGGGGGTGCATCAGGGCCAGGTGAGCCTAGGACTCCCCTGTGTGGTGACACCTTCGTCCAACTAGGGGACAGTGGCTGCTGACTTGATCACCACCAGGTAGGGCTCTTGGAGGTCGGGAACAGGAAGGACATGAGAGATGTAACGAACTCTCCCTGACCAGCGCGATCCCGAGTTCTAGAGGGCCACTTATTCCTGAGGGGGGGCCCATCACATCACACGTCCTACACCCCCCGCCTCAAACCCATTTCCCAGACTTGCCAAGGAGTCAGACTGTCCCGTCGTGTCCATGACAAGAGTGGATGAGAAATGTCACCTGCCCTGTCAGTAAACGAAGGATGTTGCACCCATCAAGCCATCAACCAGTGGTGCAGTCACCCACAGCTGTGCACCCTGAGGGGATTCAGGGTGGAGGAAAGCAGGATGCTGGCCCTGGATCGCTACGTTGCACATCAAAGGAATGACTTCCATGAACCCAGACCCTTGCATCTTCCCATACATAGAAAAGCACTAAATTCCTTAACTTGAGATGTCTGGTTTTCTTTAATTAACACTAATCTTTTTTTAAACGTTTTTTAAATTGAAGTATAGTTGATTTACAATGTTGTACTAATTTCTGCTGCCTAGCAAAGTGACTCAGTTATACACATATATACATTTTTCTGGTATTCTTTTCCATTATGGTTTACCTCAGGTGATTGGATGGGGGGAACCACGATATGTAGGAGGTTTTGCAACAAAAACCAGGTGGTCGGAACATCAAAGGATTACTGTTGCAATCAAATGCAACAAAATGCTCTACAACAGTAATCTTTTGATGTTCCGGCTACCTGGTCTTTGTTGCAAAACCTCCTCTATGCCCTGACTTTTTTTTCCCTTACCTCTTCAGGGCAGTCCCTCAGAGCGATCTGAGAGGCTGCCTCCCGTGCTTGAATTCCTCAGAAAATCCACTGAATAAAACATAATTCTCAACTGTTAGGTTATGCATTTTTTTTTCAGTCAACGCAAAAGTGGAGCTCTCCGAGCAGCTCTTTCTGGGGTGCTGCCTGCAGTCAGGAGAGGTCCTGTGTGCCCACATAAGCCTGCTCACTCTGCAGCCCGCTGTCCCAGGACTGATGGAGCGCACGCACCCACCCTCTGCAGACAAACGGAAGTTCTCTGTGTGCTACAGAGGAGACACGGGTTAACCAGAATCACAGGGATATTTGCTTTAAAATTGCCAGGAAATCTTCTGTGAAAAGGAAGCAGCTTACTTATGAGGCAAAGCTTATCTGCCATGGTTCTGATTTTTTTTTACAGCTGCTTGACTTTTGTCTTTCAGGTAGAGGACGACTGGAAATACATGGCCATGGTGGTGGACAGGGTGTTCCTGTGGGTGTTTATAATCGTCTGCGTGTTTGGAACTGCAGGGCTGTTTCTCCAGCCACTCCTGGGGAACACAGGACATTCGTAAGATGGATTTTCCCTTTATCTTCAGAAACGTACAAGACACTGTGTTTGTTCCATGTTTCCCCCACCACAAGGAAAGGGATAGAAAGCTTCGCACCAAGTCCCCATCTAGATGGAAAAAGAGGACTTTATTGCCGACCTGGAGCCTGGATGCCCTCCCTGGGGGCACAGAGCAGTACTTTATGATCCCAGTGTCTGGGACCTGACACTGGAGCCCAGAGCTGGCAGCACCTGCAGACTTCTCTTGTCTGTACACGTTTGGCTTCCGGGGACGTGACCGACCCACAGAACAGCAAACCGTGGAATCAAAGTCAAGCCAAGCTAAGAGGTTCTTTTGCTTCTCCAGTTTATGAGCTTCTCAGTATAATGACACCTGCCAGACGTGAAACTCTGGATCTTGGACTTGCTGACCTCTGCAGCGCCTGTGAACTTGTATATGTTTGCTTTCTCCTGCACATATCTGTGATGTAGAGCACACACTGCAGCATTATTTCATACATTATTTGGTAAAAAAGTAATAGCAGGTAGTCAGTGTAACCAACAGGCTGTATTGACTCCCCTTTTAAAAAATCTTATTGAAGTAGAGTTGATTTACAATGTTGTGTTAATTTCTGCTGTACAGCCAAGTGACTCAGTTATACATATATATGCATTCTTCTTCATATCCTTTCCATTTTGGTTTATCACAGGATACTGAATATAGTTCCCTGTGCCACACAGTAGGACCTTGTTGTTTATCCATCCTATATATACTAGTTTGCATCTGCTAACCCCAAACTCCCAGTCTTTCCCTCCCCCACACCCCATATTTAATTATCATTCATCTGGCAAGAGACTTGAGTGGTGACATTGCCACAGTCCCAGAAATAGGTTCTATCCATGCACCTGGAGCTTTGTAGGAAAAGTCATAAACACAGAGATCTCCAGGACCAGGTATCATGTGGGGAATGTAACCAGAGCAAAGAGAATAAAGCATGACGTGGTCTGGCCAGACAGACCTGAAGCAACCTTTGCCGTGGGTCCAAAAGGTGTCTCTTCTCATCAGCAGTTTCCATTTGCTCTTTGAAACTGAGACTGAAAATAAAAGTGTTTCTTCTGAAGGAAATGGTGATCTTGTACCTTTTAGAGCAATTCCTTTTCTGAGAGGGAGAACCTTGGGTATTCTGTTTTATTCAACCCTCGTTTATTATCTTCTTATTTTTTGTATACACTTATTATAACAATTTTAAAGATGCATTTTAGGGCTTCCCTGGTGGCGCAGTGGTTGACAGTCCGCCTGCCGATGCAGAGGACACAGGTTTGTGCCCCGGTCTGGGAGGATCCCGCATGCCGCGGAGCGGCTGGGCCCGTGAGCCATGGTCGCTGAGCCTGCGCGTCCGGAGCCTGTGCTCCGCAACGGGAGAGGCCACAGGAGTGAGAGGCCCGCGTACCGCCGAAAAAAAAAAAAAAGATGCATTTTAAAGTAGAAAAAAAAATCTACCCTAACACAGGAACTAATTTCACTTTGCCTTTTCCGTTCTAGTCCTTGTCTAAATGCACACAGAATTTGACACCTCAGTTTTACCTTTCAGTTTTGTATTTTGCTATTTTCTCAATATCATGTCAGCAGCATTTCTCCGAGATGTTACGCAGTCTTGAAGTATAATTTTTGTGGTGGCATAACCTCCATTGTGTTGATACCCTACAACTTCTATTACTGATACGGACCAAGGTTCTTGACCTTCCCTTAATCAATAGAAATTGATAAGAGGCCAGACAAGAAACTCAGGCAAGGCTTTATTGGGGCTCCTGAGGCGGCAGGAGCAAAAGGAAGGAAAACAAGTAGCAGCTTCCCTTGCTCACTCACGGAGGGGGCGAGCTAGCTCCTTACATGGGGTGAGGGTAGGGGTGTGTCCAGGGGTTGGGCAGGAGGCGGGGCTTAGGCGGTCTGCCCACCCCTTAGGTGGGGTTGTGTGCAGGGGGCGTGCCCAGGACCCTGCTTTTGCTCCTGACTCATCGGAAGTGGCAGTTGGGGTTTTTTTGGTCTTTTTGTATCTTGTTGTCCATAATTTGCCCCAACTGCATATATACGCAGTTATTTTTACTCCCTTATAGTTTCTTTGTATTTTTTTGCTCAAGGAGACGTTTGTCCAGGTGCAAGCCCTGCAGCAAAGGGTCCCAGGTCCCAGATCCCAACCTGTCTCATGACCATGTGCTAATTCTTCCTTGCCTACCTCATCCTGGAGCTTAAGGCCGGTGGTAGTACCCCAGGCACAAGTTACTCTGTTTTAAAGTATTTTTACTCTCTTCATGTCATTGGATTGTAGCACCTCTATTTTATCTGTCTTTGCAGAAGGTTGCTTGTTTCTTGATACTTTTTTTTCTATTAAGCCAAATCACTATTTCAAGTCATTGTTTAAAAGTTTTCACGGTGGTAAATACACATAACAAAATGTACCATCGTAACCCTTTTTATGTGTACGGTTCAGTGGTATTAAGTATATTCGCATTGTTGTACAATCATCAGCACCATCCATCCCCAGAACTCTTTTCATCTTGCAAAACGGAAACTCTGAACCCATTAAGCAATAACTTTTTAATTTTTTTGAGGAGCTGTCACACTGTTTCCCACCACAGCTGCACCATTTTACTTCTCACTAACAGTGAGCAGGGGCTTCATCTTCTCCACACCCTCAACAGCATGTGTTAGGGGTTTTTTTTTGTTTTGTTTTTTTTGTGGTACGTGGGTCTCTCACTGCTGTGGCCTCTCCCGTTGTGGAGCACAGGCTCTGGACGCTCAGGCCCAGCGGCCATGGCTCACAGGCCCAGCCACTCCACGGCACATGGGATCCTCCTGGACCGGAGCACAAACCTGTGTCCCCTGCATCAGCAGGTGGACTCTCAGCCACTGCGCCACCAGGGAAGCCCCGTGTTAGTTTTTTGATGGTAGCCATCCTAATGGGTGTAAGATAATATCTTGTGGTTTTGATTTGCTTTTCCCTAACGATGAGTGATGGTGAGCATCTTTTCATGTACTTATTGGCCACTTGTATATCTTCTTTGGAGAAATGTGTATTCAAGTCCTTTGCCCTTTTTAAGATTGGGTTATTTGTTTTCTTGTTGAGCTGTAGGTGTTCTATATATACTGGATGTTAACCCCTTATCAGATATAAAAATAAGACTTTTAAGAACTGCAGAACAGGAAGATGAGAGGAAAGTGCTCCCAGCCAGGGACAGGAAGCCAGGATCCTGACTTCTTAGCATATTCTTTTGTGCATGAACGGACATCAGCCTTCCCAGCCCAGCTTTCCAGAAGTTGCTTGGTGATCCTCAGGGGCAGTGACAAACTAACAACATATCTTTTAAAGAAATAAGCCTTTGAATAAAAGGGGCATCACAGCATGGAGATGTCTTTGTGTATCAGGTCTGTAGAATCAACGAATTTGAGAGATGGAACGGAACTCATAGATTATGTAGCGCAACTCTTTTTTTAATCTCAAGAGGTAGAGTGGCTTGCCTGTGATCACGTAGCTAACAAATTCAACTCTGAAACCCACGTCTCCTGACTCTTAAACCATTTCCGTGCCCCTGGATAATTTAGTCTCTCTCATGAGATGGGAATCGAAAAACACAGAAAATCAAGTGATTTGACCCATCTCCTCCCTTCCCATCCCCATGTCCTCCCACAGGCCAGGGAAAGCACCTTTCACTGTCAGTAATCAGAAGGAAAAAAGCTTCTAAATGTAAACCAGGTTAGAGAGCTGAAGCAGCAAAGGCTCTCTTAGTTTAGGAAGGTCAGGACTATTAGTGTCAACGTTTATTTTAGCCGGGGTAGGGGATACAAATAACTTTTGTGGGCTATATGTGAGTCTTCAGAACGAGATCAATCATTGCTGAGTTGAACTGCAGACATTCTTGGGAATATAAGTCCCAGGTCAGAGTGGCCAAGAGACTGGCCAAAGAGGGGCCCGTCATGCAGGGTCTGCTCACTGCAGAGAGGCTGATTTGCCCCCCACTGGGCCCCGGGCCCTTGCCATCATGCTGAATGTGGGCTTGGGTGCTTGATCTTCTGATTTTTCAAGATACACTGAAAATCCAGCTTTTTATACAGAATCTCCCAGTTTGAAAACGTGGCAACTAAATTAAGAAGCGAAAATAAAGTCTCGGTGTCAGCTAAACAAAAAAACCTGCCTGCAGGGCTATGAGTTGGCAGCTTTTGGCTAAACAAACCAGGGCTTGATCCCTTCTGTCCGGCAAGGTCAGGCAAGACGGGCAGAGTCAGGGGCAGGGAAGTGCTGGGGTCGGGGTGGGGGGAGGAGGTGGACCCCGGGACCACGGAGCTCCATCTGAGGGCCTAGAGAGGTCTACACGGGCTGTCCCATTGGCCCCAACCTCCCCCGAAGCCTAGGGTGTGCCTCTTGGGTGTAGTGAGGGCGCAGCGAGATAAGAACAGGGGCATCTCCCCTCGTCCATCCCCACTTTTTTTTTTTTTTTTGCGGTACGCGGGCCTCTCACTGTTGTGGCCTCTCCCGATACGGAGACGCGCAGGCTCAGCGGCCATGACTCACGGGCCCAGCCGCTCCGCGGCATGTGGGATCCTCCCGGACCGGGGCACGAACCCGTGTCCCCTGCATCGGCAGGCGGACTCTCAACCACTGCGCCACCAGGGAAGCCCCATCCCCACTTTTGACTTGGGAACTGTCATCTGAACTCTTTAGCAGCAGCATCAGTTTTCAGCCAGAGCTGCTATTGTACCCCTTACACACACACACGCACACGCACACACACACACACACACACACACAATTTCCAGCTGGTGTCTGGAAACATCTAAAAGGGTATTTTGGGTTGTCACAATGACTGGGGTGCTCTTGTCACTTACGGTCTGGGGCTAGGAGTGTAAGCCTCCTGCAGTGTGAGGGGCAGGTCAGTGTAGAATTGTCCCAAACAAGGTACCCATGACTCCCAGAGGAAAGCCTGACCCTCTCAAGGGTGGTCAGTTTGGAGCACAGGCCTGTGAAGACCCACACTCTGTGGGCTTGTTGAGGGCAGCCACACACCACACCCAGCACACACCACACCCAGCACACACCACACTCACCACACACTCCACACCCTCTACACGCACCATACACCACACACATTACACACACACACCACACACCAAGCCCACCACCCACGCCACCCGTATCACACCCACCACACACCTCACACATCGCACCCTCACTGGGTCCTTGGTGCAGAAGCACCCATCCTCCTGAAGAAACAGTAAGGCTCCTTCCCCACTGTGTTTTCCCCTGAGAATAGAGTTTCGCAGGTGGAGAGGACCTCCATCTGTCAACATGGATGTTGATAGTGCTTTCCACCCAGGGCTGTTTGGAGGATTGCCTGAGTCAACTCTTCCTTCTGACCTCCCTGTGGATACTGCACTCTTCTGGCCTGGCGGAGATCACCCCTGAGTGTTCAGGGGCACGTCTAATCCTGCAGCAGGCCACTGCTCTGCCCTACCACCACTCTTCTGCCTGCCCGGAGGGGTGTGACAGCGCACACCAGTGGATATACTGCTGCTCTCGGCTAGTTTGCCTAAAACTAAGATTGTCTATGAACCAAAGAAATAACGTTACTTTTATTTTCACTACTAGTTTATTGACATACTGAACAGAAAGTCTTAATACAAAGAACGAGTATATGTCAGGTTAAACATAAATGGTAGTCACCATGGCTATTAAGTAAACAAATTCACATTAATACATAATAGTAGGTGTTTCCAAGAAAGAATTATGACACAACCAAAAAAATCCATCCCAGCATAAAGATATTACTCTTTGGAAACTACAGTGTTCTAATGTGGCTAGTTAGAGACCATTTTTAAAAGGACCAAGGTCACAGGTAAGAGTCTCTGTAACTTTGCTGTGTGTTATGGCCACAGGCTACACTTCTAAAATTACCAGTGGATTAAGGTGGACAGATCACCTTAATCCAGGGATCAGTCTTAACACTAATGTTGAGATAGCCTGATAGCATGTCCCCTTGTATGGTAAATAGAAACTACACACCACTATCTACGACGTATTCTGCCAACAATATTGAACTAGATTATAGTTGTAACTTCCAATTTACAGGAAATACAGGACACAGGGGGACAAGCTAAATGACACCAGAAGCAAGTAATGAGACAACCTAAAAATGAGACATTCTTGGGGAAAACTGATCTCCTCCTTTCAACAAGTTAGTGACAAGAAAGAAATTAAAATAGATTTAAGAGGCATAGCACTATGGATTGAATCCTACTTTAGACAAGCTATCTCTTAATTTAGGCTATTCTTGAGATAGTTGGGGAAACTTGAATATGGAGTTATTGATTCTTCTAAGTGTGATCATAGTATTTTAGAATTCTTTTAATGTAAGAAAATGGTTCTTTAAGGGACATACTGAAAATTACACGTGCACACACAGAGTTGAAAAATTTGGGTGGAACTGAGCAAGAATACAAATTTGTCCTCATTTTAGACAAATAACCCAATCCAAACTTTGTGATACTGGTTTAATTAACGAACAAATATGATTTAAGCCTTGACCACGTACTCAACTCTCTTAGATGCTGTTGGGGATGTAATGGTGGATATGCTACAGTATAGCTGAGAACATAAAATTCACAGAACAAAGCAATAGAGAACAATTATGTTCTAAGCTATGTATATATCAGAGACTGAAAACACCACAGGCTCTCAGAGACGGGGGCTCCGAGGGGGCTGCGTGTTCCGTGAGGACTTCATGAGGAGGTAGTGTGAACAGGGAGCTGAAGGGTGAGAACAATTGAGGGCAGCTCTCACCTGTGTGTGCCCACATGTGTGTGTTCCACACCTGTGTGTGTGCCCGCATATGCGTCCTGCGCCCTCACTTGTGGGATGCAAAGTTGTATGGGTCCTCCAACATCCACTGGTTGGAGTTAGCTGGAATATTTTGCCCGCAGATTTGTCTTGCTAAACATTTGAATGTAAAATTGCTTTGCTTTAAAGTTAGGTTTTGTAGTTACTCCTTGCGGTTATCCTGCTATATAAATGTTTATCCTTTCCCACACTTGAGACCGTTATCCCCTCCCAGTCTAGCTGGGACGAGGCTTAAGCTTTGTGCACACATAGAAATGCTTGACCTTTGCTGTATTTGTGTCTGGTCAGAAAGAGGCTTGACGTGGAAAGTGTTTCACGTGGCATTTTTCATAATTTAAAATTGAATTCAACTCGAAATGCATCTTTCCAAGATTAGTACTGCCATTTACCCAGCAAACTAATGAGCTAAACAAAGTTAAGTAATGAGTTAAGTCAACAGTGTTCTCAATAAAAAGAACAGTGATTTGCCCTTTGAGTCCATAATCCCGTCAGGGATTTAAGACAGGGAATCCTTGATTTTCATCACAGTGTAGTCCAGCAAATCCTGTCCTAAAGCAGCAATAAAGCAGATTATGTTTTCCCAAAGGAACAAAGTTACAATTACAAGTTGTGTGGTTTAAAATTGTGAAAGTTTCAGTATTTAATCTCTAAAGTAGAGAATTTGGGGGCAGGAGAGGTCTTCAAAGGCATAACCTCTGGAGTCATAACCTCTTGCTGTTGACCAGGAAACTAAAGCCCAGAGATGACAAGTGACTCACTGAAGACCCCACAGTTCACACAGCTAGGTAATGACTGGTTTAGAACCCAAGAGTCCTAGTGCCCTGGTTTCTGCTTTGCCATGTTGCCTCCCTTTAAAAATTCAGCAAAATATGCAGAAAAGTAATGAGTATGTGGACCATACGAGGAGCCCCATTGTTCCATAATGTAAGCACATAGCACATAAAAATACAATTCTATAGAACAAAATTTGGTATCTATTGAAAACAAATACATTGACCACATTAAATATTATTTAAACACCTAAAATATATGATATGATTTCTTTTCTTTTCTTTTTTCTTTTTTTGAATTTAGAATTTCTTTTGAGGGTGATTCAAATGGGATAAATCTAAAAAACAGTCCAGGCTATTTGAAAAAATTCTATCATTTCTGTTCACTACGGTTCTGTGCTTTGTTCTAAGAATAGAGCAGATCTGGGTACGTTGTATAAGGAAGCCGCACAAGACAGGAGGGTAATTAAAGGAAGCATTTCCAGGAGGAGGGGTCAAGGGCACAGGGAAGGAGAGACAGGTATGAAGGAGAAGAGCTGGTTGGTGTGAACAGGATGGCGATCTGCCTGGAAGCAGGTAGGGCAGTTTGGAGACTTCAACAAAGGTCCAGGAGACGGAAACAGCCAGGCATGAAGAGCCCCACGAGAGTGGATGTGGTCCTCCTGCCATGTCTGACAACACATGTGGATCATTACCTTCAAGACACACCTCACTTTTTCTTGGCCAATAAATTCGCAATTCTATTCCCAGCAGAATCATCTTTCTAGTCCCCACCCATGTCCAGCACCTACCAGGCTGCAAAGTCAAGATCATTCAGTCCTTAAAATAGACCTCACTCTTCTCGTGGTGTGATCCCACTCTGGGTGATTTTTCAGTGTCCGTTTGCCATCGACAATTGAACATGTCTATAGGGGTTGGGGTTTAGAAAAAAGGTTTAGTATAAGTGACTGGCTGATGTGTTTCCTTCTTCTTCTTCCTACTGATATTTCAGAAGAAATGTGAAACGAAAACGAATCCATAGGAGTACTGGAAAGTTGGCTGAGGTATCTTCATAGACTGGATCGGTGGGGATGGCTGAAATATGTAAGACAGATGAGAACAGATTTATGGAAAAACCTAACAGAGCAGTGGAATTTGTGGTCCCATGCAGGAGAGTTGGGACCACCAAAGAAATTATTTTTTTCTAGCAAACCCCACCGTAACCCTAAGATTCTATATGGGGAGATGAGTGAAGGGTGGAGGAGCAGCTGCTGTGGTTCTCCACCCTCACAGTGGCTTCTGCAGTCTGTCCCCACTGATGTGGTCATTCTGACACGTGGAGAACTAGAGTGGGCACCAGATCAGAGAATTAGGGCAGTGCCCGAGATCACTTACAGCTACCGTGAAGGAAGGGGTGTCCCAAATGTAGAAGATGAACTACATGCACACCCTAGAGAAATGCTTGCTTGGACACAAGACAGTAAAGGAAAGTGACTGAAGCTAGGTTTCCTGTAATTAGAAACGGTTTTCACTGTCAGGAGAGTAAACAATATCAAAACTCACCAAACATTTGAATAACATGACCACAAAAAGCATCAAAAATCAGCAGAAGAATTAACTGCTACAGAAAAATTGTTATGGCAGACAGTAGAAGAAGCCTTTTTTTTTTAAGACTTTTTTTTTTTGGTTGCATTGGGTCTTCATTGCTGCATGTGGGCTTTCTCTAGTTGCAGTGATGGGGGCTACTCTTTGTTGCGGTGCGTGGGCTTCTCACTGCGGTGGCTTCTCTTGTTGCAGAGCATGGGCTTTAGGTGTGCAGGCTTCCGTAGTTGCAGCACTCGGGCTCAGTAGTTGTGGCTCGTGGGCTCAGTAGTTGTGGCGCACGGGCTTAGTTGCTCTGCGGCATATGGGATCTTTCCGGACCACCGCTCGAACCTGTGTCAGCTGCATTGGCAGGCGGACTCTTAACCACTGCGCCACCAGGGAAGTCCTTAGAAGAAGACTTTAAAGTAACTATTCCCCTAATATATATTCCAGAGGGTATGACATCCAAAAAGAAGAATTCGAGTTGTTGGAAATCAAATACGTGATTTATCCACAGACAAACCAATCCCCCACCTGGGTAGGTGGGCTGAATAGAAGACTAAACAATAACTGAAAAGCAAATTACTCAGCTGTAACATCAAACTGACAATGGAAAGAGTTGAAGAAATAAGAAGTATGAGAGACAAGTTAATAAGTTAATAAATATGGAAGACAGCTAGGGATACTAAAACCCTTCTGTTAGAAATTTCAAAAAGAAAGGAGAGGGGCTTCCCTGGTGGTGCAGTGGTTGAGAGTCCGGCTGCCGATGCAGGGGACACGGGTTCGTGCCCCAGTCCGGGAAGATCCCACATGCCACGGAGCGGCTGGGCCCGTGAGCCATGGCCGCTGAGCCTGCGCGTCCGGAGCCTGTGCTCCGCAACGGGAGAGGCCACAACAGTGAGAGGCCCGTGTACCGCAAAAGACAAAAACAAAAACAAAAAAACCAAAAGTCATTATCAGAGCATGTTCAGAATTTCAGTTTTCTAGGAAAAGACCTGCTTCCCACACCTCCTCCTGGAACTCTTCGTGGGCCACTGCCACAGTCCTAGTGTGTCTTGGCTCGTGACCTCAGGGCTGGACACACGATTCCTCCCTGAATGTCTGCAGAAGCCAAGGCAGGGGTCTGAGGAGGGTCTGCCTGATGTAAACCCAACTCACTCTCACGGCAACCAAGGTTCAACCTCCCTGAGGATGACAAAAGATGACGTCTACACTCGGGGCCTCCTGATAAGCACGTGCGCCTGGATGCTGTATACACATGGGGGCTGGATGTCAGTTCTAGGGTATAATTCTGTCTTTATGTGTGTGGTTTAGATTGCTCTGGAGACTTCTTCCTAATGGTAACTGTGTAGCCACATCTTCAAAGCAGGGGTGAAAATCAGAACTGAGCCGGTGACAGACGCGATCAGGAAGAGCCAGAGGAAGATCCGGTCGAGAACTTGAGCTGCGAACTTCCAGTCTTGCACCACCTGCAAAAGAGAAAAAGACGCCTCCCATTCAGGATGCTGGGCAGCTGTTCTGAATTCATTTCAAGGGACTTCAGGAAGAGTCCTATTCAGATTTACAGCCCTGCAGTTTTCCAAACGCACCTGACACATCCCCTGTAATATAGGCTTCCTGGGACCTCACTGACGGTGCCCAAGAAAACAGCCCATAATTCAAGTTCATGGGAAAACACTTTCATCACTGTTGAGGATGTAAAATTGAAAGAACAGAATCATTGATGCGTTTGTAAACGTTACTGATTGAAATGGGAAAAGCCTGATTTTTTACCTAAATAAAAAGCCAGCATCTCTTACTGTGATGCTTCCTGATATGACATAGGAAATAAATCACAAATTTATAAATTAAGAATTTTTGCAGTCGCTTGACTCAGGACCTCTTTTCCTCCACTCCCCAGGTGGGTGGGTCTACAATGGACACTCCTGGAGGAGATGACAGGAACTGGTGAGGGAGAGGGGAGACCAAGTCCCTCTGGAGGAAGGGAGGCTGGGGAGACTGGGCAGTGGCCAGTGAGGGCAAGGTCAGAGCAGGATAAGCTGCAGGGTCAGCGGGGGTCGGGGGGAGCCTCAGAGACAGGGCCAGCAATCTTTCAAGGGAAAATAAGTGTCCCATTTCCAGTACATGGGGATTTGGTAAAGATGGAACCAAGCAGGACGCCTGCCGTTCTAGAAGGAACATAGAAGCTGATGCAGAACTTGAATGTATTTTGTGCACATAGAGGTTTAGAAATAAAACCTTGGGGAAAACCACAAAGAAGACAGATGAAAATGTTAAAAGTTTCAAACTTAAGTGGGGGATTATTAACAATGTGAATCATCTTAAATGTTTTGTATTTTCCAAATTCCCTATACTGATGATGTGTTATTTTTATAATTTTTAGAAAAGCTATTTAAATCTTTGTATTAGAATTTCTAAAAGGCACCAGGAACTATATTTAATATACTGTGATAAACCATAATGGAAAAGAATATGAAAAAGAATGTATATGTATGTATAACTGAGTCAATTTGCTGTACAGCAAAAATTAACACAACATTGTGAATCAACTATACTTCAATCAAAATAAAATTTAAAAAAGAATTTCTAAAAGATATAAAGAAAGAAAGAAACAAAAAACCCTTAAGGATAGCTGTAATGTTTTTTCTATAGCAGCATTTTTTCTAGTGCTGTTTAAAAAATTTTTCAGTGGATGAAAAAAATGACAAATTGTAAGAGAGGAGAGATACTAGGCAGTGTCTACATGAAAAGTAGAGGATATTTCTAAAAAACCCTATTCTTTCATAAGTTTGTTTATGAGATCAGGATCTTGGCACTAATTTTTACTGATTTTAGAGTAAAATAATTGAACCCTATAAACTGGTGTAATTATTAACTCGTTTTAAGCAACAGACCTGTTTTTGTGCTGAGTATTTTCTTTTCTTTTCTTTTCTTTTTTTTTTTGTGGTACGCGGGCCTCTCACTGCTGTGGCCTCTCCCACGGAGCACAGGCTCCAGACGCTCAGGCTCAGCGGCCATGGCTCACGGGCCCAGCTGCTCCTCAGCATGTGGGATCTTCCCGGATCGGGGCATGAACCCGTGTCCCCTGCATCGGCAGGCGGACTCTCAACCACTGCGCCACCAGGGAAGCCCTGTGCTGAGTATTTATATGTCAAATAATATTTTCCTTCCACAGGGGAAGGACCATGTAGAGGAGGGAGGGAAGACGGGGAGAAGAAAGATGAGGATTAACATTTATTGACTGCTTACATAATCATGGGACCGCGTGCGCTGGGCACACAGTGCATGTTTTATACTTGATGTCACTAATTCCTCACAATAATCCTTCAGGGGAGGTTTCAGAAAACTGAAGTTCAGGTTAAGTAGCTTTTCTCAAGTCATATGGAACATGGGTAGCATCTGCATGTAGGACCGTTTTGAGTCTGAAATCCACACCCTCGTCACATTTTAAAAAATAAATCTGTGAACTAAATATCTGTTGTTACACCATGTTTTGCATAAATTTAAAAATTGATTCTTTCTGTTTTCTTTTTTCCAAATATGCTGAATAGAGATATCCATCATCCCACTAAAAGTGAGAGATAAATGACCAGAGACCAGGATAACCAACTTAAAATGTAGAATTGTCTACTTATAAGAAATAGTGCTTAATCTATAGTTGCTCCTCTTTTGCTCATTCTGTTTTTGTGAACTTCTCCCTGAAAATCCACACTGAAGTCTCTATTTTGTGTCAGGGCTTGTTTTAAGTTTTACGTGTGTCAAGCAGAGAGCTAATAAGGTCACATTTTAAACAAGCACACATTTGCTGTAAACAGACGTTAAAATCTCAGTCCTGGCTTGCGGCGGTCCCCTCACCTGGCTGATGAAATGCTCTTTCTTCACGTGGCTGGAAATGTATCTGATGGAATCCGCAGCCTTTTCCAGGAAAGCGACCAGAACTTTTTCTCCATCGTTCATCTGCTTTTGTTTCTTTTTTTCGAGGACTTTACCTCTCACTGCCGGTTTACTCTCCTCTTTATCCAGGAAAGAGTAGCCATCCACGTGGTCCTTCATGCAAAGTAATTTAGGAAGTTTTTGCAGAAATAGCCGCTTCACCCAGGGGGCCATGGGGTGGTAAGTGGAGGGAGATCTGTGGTGGACGTTGATGACAAACACGGTGACGATGATGGACAGGGTGACGAAGACCATGATGAACAGGAGGTACTCGCCAATGAGTGGGATGACCTTGGAGGAGGATGGGATGATCTCTTCAATCACCAGGAGAAACACTGTCAGGGAAACCAAGACGGAGGTGGATAAGGAGAGCTTCTCCCCCTCGTCAGAAGGCAAGTAGAAGACAAGCACCGTCAGAAAGGACAGCCCCAGGCAGGGGATGATGAGGAAGAGGGTGTAGAATAGCGGCAGGCGGCGCAGCACAAAGGAGTAGGTGACGAACGGGTACTGGTACGCGCCGTCACTCCTGCTCCCCGCCGTGCCCTTGGCGTCGAGGATCTCCCACTCTCCGTTGTCGAAGAAGTCCTGTCTGTCCACGTTCTCGTCGATCAGGACGAGGTCAACCATGGTCCCGTCGTAAGTCCAGGATCCAAACTTCATGGAGCAGTTCTGCCTGTCGAATGGGAAGAAGGTGACGTCCATGGTGCAGGAGCTTTTGTAACGGGCGGGAGGCGTCCACACCACGGTCCCGTCGGATTTCACGATGGCCTTGGTCATGAGCGAGCCTTCGAACCGTCCGTCAGCGCTGTCGAAAAACGGTTCACCTGATGGTTAGTTGAACACATATTAACTGTTTTTTTGTTTTTCCCACCATCGTACTATTTGTATTTTATGACTTTCCTACCACAGGGTCAAACAATATTTCCAAAAGGAATAATTTTCTCGTTAAAGCTGTACCTTTCTCTTAATTATTTTGGTGCAATCAGGCTTTTCTATTTCTTTTTTAAAAAATTAATTTATTTATTTTTGCTGTGTTGGGTCTTCGTTTGTGTGCGAGGGCTTTCTCTAGTTGTGGCAAGCGGGGGTCACTCTTCATCGCGGTGCGCGGGCCTCTCACTATCGCGGCCTCTCTTGTTGCGGAGCGCAGGCTCCAGACGCACAGGCTCAGTAGTTGTGGCTCACGGGCCCAGTTGCTCCGCGGCATGTGGGATCCTCCCAGACCAAGGCTCGAACCTGCATCCCCTGCATTGGCAGGCAGATTCTCAACCACTGCGCCACCAGGGAAGCCCAGGCTTTTCTATTTCTACTCCTAATCCGACCAGTGCACTTTTCTACTGTGATACTTACTTTTCAAAGAGAACTATGTCAGGAAGCCAGAGAGATTCTGAGGGAACTTTAATTGAATGAACTCCACCGTATTCATCTGGATTCCAGCGTAATTTGTGGTCTGTCCATGCCTGTGTGAAATTAATAGACTGTAATTTTGTTCTGAAAATTCAAGGTATTAGAGTTTGGAATTTTCAAGTTTATGTTAATTTACTAATCCAGTGTTTTATTTTAAAAGGGAAATTCATCCACTTTAGACCTTATGACCCTATCCGTGACTCAGGGCAGGTCAAGATACAGTTTGAGCCAGCCTGGTCTTTGATGGTGCCCAGACTCTCACACCTGCCCAGTCTGAGATTTCCAAAATTGCCGTATCTACCTCACAAGTTAGAGGCTCAGCAGCAAACACCACTGATTCATGACCTATTTTTTCAGCCTATTTTCTCCTAAGGAACAAAAGAAAAGCAAAGATAGCTCTAACTCAGTTTATTCTAGGAGAGTTGGTCCAGTGATATTGTAATCTCATGATAATGGTGTTGAGACAAATGATTTTGAATATCAGTCAAGAGTCTTGGACAAAGATGCATGCAGCATGTTAATATGAAACTTCCAGTACCTGCTGACTACTCTTGAGGACATTATAACTTTTATCCAATGAAAAAATATTTCCCAAGGATCTCCTATTAAGTTCTAATCTGAATTTATTTTGTGAGTACCAAACCCAGTTTTAAATTATATTCCTAATGTTGTTAGCCTCCAGATGCTTGCGTATTTTTCCTTGTAATAGAATGTAATCATTTAGCATGTTTTCAGGGGTTGGTGGATCCAGATTAACAAAACTGACCATTAATTGATTGAATTATGAAGGATGATGTATGGATGACCCAGTTACAGCAGAAGTGGACTTAAAAAGATTTAGGATCTAGAATCTTATGAAATCTGACCTGCAAATTAATTATTCCACTGTCTGTCATGTGGACAGTTGAGGAATGATACAGGAGAATATTAAATGACATTTCAGGAAGTTGGGAGGGTATGCCCAGTGTGAGGCTTCCTGGAGCCCAGTGATGCCAACTTTGTCATTAAAAAATCAGGAGTCAGCAGATAGATGATTCACTAGATGGTAAAATATTGAAATATGCATGATGCCTGGAAAAGAATGGAACTATACACACCAGATGAGACATCGCCTCTCTTAGGCAATATGTGTGAGGCTTAATCCTTGAAAAGCAAATTTTAAAAGATATGGGTCTTTAAAAAGCTACGCTGTAAAGGATTAAAAAAAAATTGCATGACTACTTATGGAAAACCATGCATATGAAGACTGACAGCTTAAGAGCCCAAACTAATAAAGCATTTATCATGCTTACTTGGTACTCACAAGCTTCTCTCTTCCTTCCTCTTCCTCTGCCCATTTTGAAAAGCACATATAATTTCCTTCTTATGAATTATTTGTCTCCTCTTAAGGAGATTTCTACTACCGGCAGCAAGCCTGAATCCCAGAAATGCTGAAGGGAACTCAGAGCAGCATTTTTGGTTTGTTTTCACTTTTACATTTTAAAATTTTCCTTACAATAAAAGTCACTCTACAGTTATACAGGCAAACAGTTGGATAATCACTAATACCATCAAAATACCAGAATAGCTCTGTTGCCCCCAAATTGTCCTCGGGCTGCCCCTTTGTAATCAACCACTTCCGTATCCCCAGTCCCTGACAACCACTGATCTATTTTCTGGTCCTATAATTTTTTTTTTTTTTTTTTTTTTTTTTTTTTTTTTTTGCGGTACGCAGGCCTCTCATTGTTGTGGCCTTTCCCGTTGTGGAGCACAGGCTCCGGACGCGCAGGCCCAGCAGCCATGGCTCACGGGCCCAGCCGCTCTGCGGCATGTGGGATCCTCCCAAACTGGGGCACGAAGCCGTGTCCCCTGCATTGGCAGGCGGACTCTCAACCACTGCGCCACCAGGGAAGCCCTGATCCTACAATTTTGCCTTTTCCAGAATGTCATATAATGGAATCATACAATAGGTAGCCATTCCATCCTGACTTCTTTTACTTATCAGAATACATTTTGGATTCTTCTAGGTTGTATTAGTAGTTTGTTCATTTTTATATTAGTGAGAAGTATTCCACCGTATGAATATACCACAATTCTTTGTATCCATTCACCAGGTAAAATATCTGGATTCTTTTCAGTTTTTAATGATTATAAATAAAGCCACAATAAACATTTTGTAGTTTTTTGGGTGAAAACCATTCTTTTTTTTCTCTTGGGTAAATATCTAGGAGTGGGATGGCTGGGTCATAGAGTAAGTGTACGTTTAACTTAATATGATACATACCGGAGAGCCTGAATCATTTTGCATTCCCACTAGCAATGCATGAGCATTCCAGCTGTATGGCATCATCTCTAGTACTGGGTATTGTCACATTTAAATGTTTAACTATATTATAATAGTTGTAAAGTAGTATCTCATTATGGTTTTTACTATGCATTTTCCTAATGACTAAACGATGTTGAGCATTTCTTCATGTGCTTACTTGCCATCCATACATTTTATTTGGTGACGTGGTTGCTAAATCTTTTGCACATTTTTCAAATGGGTTGTCTGTTTTCTTATTACTGAGTTTTTAGTTCTTTATATATATGGAAAGTATATTTCTATATATAAAAGTAGATCCTGAGCAGAGAGCGAGCTGCAGGCCCACAGGCGATGAGCCCCGGGGACAGACATGCCCTCGGGCAGACTGGCTGGAGCTCGGCTCTTACACTCCGGCTCCTTCTTTAAAAATCAGTGGTAAGCAAGCACAGTTAGTGAATCCAAACCCACAATTCCTCCGCTTGGAACCTAAAGATCTGGAAATCAAATTGCCTGCTTCTGGAATTCAGTCTTCTCTCTTCTACAGGCACTGCCCGTCTTTGCCTAAGCCCGGCTCTACAGCCAAGGAGGAAGGTGGGGGAGCTCACAGTCTGGGGGCACGTCCCAGCAAACGCACACCGGCCATACAGACTGTGCTCAGGGAAGTGGGCCAAGCCCCAGAGGGAGAGACTGTTCAGTCAGAAAGATTTGTCTCGCTCACCGGACAGCAAGATGAACAGCTGTGGCCAGAGACAGCACCGAGACAGTGCTTTAGGAGGCTCACAGTTTGGGGGGAATTAATTCATTCCACAAATATGCGAGGCTTATACCAGCACTGAGCAGGGCCGCCTTGCCCTCCTAGCCTGGGGCTGCCTCAGACAAGAACGAGTAAACTAACCAGCAAACCATCACCACACCCTGTGATCGTTGCCATGAAGGGCGCGGTTTGGGTGTGGAGATGCAGGACAGTGAGTGGTCAGGGAAGGAGGTTCGCATTTGAAGACATCGCAGCTGAAGCAGAGGGTAGGATGGGGCAGTGGGTGCTGTGGAGGGCAGGTCTGCTGTGGGCGCCGTTCCAGGATGAACAGCAGGCGTGAGTGGATGGATGAATGAGGGACACGTCTCAATCCTCGAGGAGGATATAAAGACAGCTCCAGTGGATTCAGGGTGTGCTCTTGACCAGTCAAGGAAAAGGGGCAGGTGGGACTTGTGGTCATTGCCGCTTACTTGGGGGTACCCGAGAGAGAGAGAGAAAGAGAGAGGCGGCACTGAATTAGAGTTCCACTCCTGCGCTGTTCTTTACTAGCTGTGCTCCTCTGAGGAGTTAAGGGAGACATTCCTCACCATCTTGGGGTCCTTCTGATGCTAGACCTGGGGAATCGGAGACACTCTCCCCCCCGACGTGCCCATCAGAGCAGCTCACAGAATTCCCAGCAGGTTGTGGTCCACCATGATGTTGGCTGAGCCCCACACCCCAGGGCCACTGCTCGTCTTAGGGTCAGCTGGGTCAAGGTGAGGATTCAGAGCCCAAATCCCCAGTCCTGCTCTCTAAGGAGCTGCGAGGCTTTCTGGTCACTTCCCTGCTCTCTCTGAAACCGTGGAGCCATTTGGAGATTGATCTCCTGTCTCTGCCTTCTTAAAGCAGTAGATTAGAAACAATATCCAGTGTTCATGGTGCATGTCCCGGCCAAGATTCCCAAAGCCCTGTACAAACATCAGCTCCACTTTGCAGCAGTCAAGGGCTTGAGAGCTTGTTATTATAGGAAACAGGGGAGCGCAGGGTAGGTCAGGGCCAAATACCAAAGTTAATCTCTGACTGAGAAAAAAAATGGAAACATACTCCCAGTCTAGCTCTCTTAATTCTGAAAAGTGCAACTTCAAATCCATATCATATATATTCCCTTAAAACTGTCTTTTCTTACATATATTACCTGAAATATCACCCATAAGTGTCGAGATATTACCAAATTTCATTTAAACCTAAATCATAAGACTTTTTTAAACTATAAATCATGACTTTTTTATAATAAATAAATTCTTCTAATTATTCTTAATAATTAGAAAAAATATTATTATCATAATTAGTCATTCTTAATCCCAAGACCAAAAGAGAGTAAGGAACAAATATTCCTTGCTGGTGATGGGCAACCTCTGGGACAACCTTGGGATCTTCAGTTATCTCAAAGTCAGGTGTGAAATTCCTAAAACTGAATTAATGTTGATTCACTTTAAAGACAGCAACATGACATATTATATGTCTCATATTCCCATAATATCTATGAGTTGTCAAGGCCAAGAAATGGGCTTTGTCATTAAGGATGAGAAAGCCTACAAAGGTGGCACCAGGAAATGACATGTATTGAGTCCCCACTACATGCCAGACCATGTAGGAGTCACATTCATGTACACAATCCCCTTTAACCTCCCAGCGACACTGTGAGCTAGGCATTGCCTCTATTTGCTAGATGAAGAGACTGAGGGTCAGAGAGGCGAAGCGACCTGCTCAAGTTTATACAGCGAGACTTTGGATTCCTGCTTGAATCCCTGTGAATTGGAAGACCCCACGGGTCTCCTCTGCTAAGGTCAGAGTGAGGCTGTAGAAAGCAAGTAAAATAAGATGGTGAGGGAGGTCTGGGGTAAATTCCTAGACGTACAAGTGCCATTACAGGCTGTGGAAGGCTTTGGGAACGTGGCCCAGACCTTACGGCAAGGCCGTCCTTCCCTTGGGTTTGTTATGAAATAAACCAGCTTCTTGGTTTTCTCCTGCAAGCCAGCTGCAGGGATTCATCCAATGAGACCTTCATCATGTTTCTGAACTTTTTGTTGATCTAAAACAGGAATCAGCTGTTGGAGAAACAACACCAGTCTCAGGTGTTGGCCTGGGCAGAGATTAAGGAAGATTTGTTTCCCCTGGGGTCGTCATGGGGCTAGGATAGCAGCCGGCTCTCAGTGACAGTGAATCTTACTGGTTTATTGGAGTATGCCTCTAGCAGTGCAGGCCCAGTGCCCTCCACCATCCCTGGCACATAGTAGGTGCTCAGGAAGTGCTGGTTGAGTGAATACACTTGACATCTGTTGTCAGAGTGATTATTCACACGATAACATCTAGGCAAAAGGCCCACCCTCCTGTCATTAAAGAAGGGATATTTTCATCTTCCATCCCCTTTTGGGTACCTACGGTGCAGTTTTCCTAACCTTGACAACGATGAAGCAGAATCTGAGCGGCTAGGGAAGTGAGTATTTCTCACGGAGTTTTAGTGAGTTAATAATCTATTTATGATTTATATGGTCTTGATTACTCTCTGGAAGTACGAAGGAGGAAGCCAAATGAGTTTTCAAAATAAAATCAGTAACATAAAAATAGCTCCACGTAGAGGACTTTTTCAGGATGTCACTAAATTTGTGCTTGTAAAGGTCTGTGGTTGAGAGGATAGAAGAGAAATGTCTAGATATATCAGACGAGAATGAAGGAAATAGAAGATACAGCAGAGGAATTGGGTAAACAAACAAACAAACAAACAAAAACCCCAAGCATCTCAGTTGCATATGCTATCAGGAGACATGCTTTTGGTCCAAGTAGGTAGAATTTTATTCTCTCTGTGGAAATGAACTAGGGAGTACTTTTCAGTGCCTGAGAGGGCAATGACAAAAGAGGAAGGTTTGGTCATTTTTGTCTTTATTTTGACTGAGGTAGACAGGGGTGATTGGAAAGTGTTTCCTGTAGGTTTGCTCTGGTGTGAAAGCTATGGGAAGTCGTGTTATTGGGAAGCCTATTCAGGTGGGTCACAACTTCTCCACTTTTATGGCTTGTAGAACTTCTACTGATCCTGCGAGAGCCAGTTTAAACGTCTCTTCCTCTTGGAAGCCTTCCCTGATTTACTCCCTGTTTCATTGTCATTATTGTAATGACCCAGTTCCTTACGTACATACTTTCCTTATGGTGTTTAGCATATTACAGTAGTTATTTTTTACACAACTAACACCAGATCCTCTCCTTGAAGCAGGGCTGTTTTGTGCTCTGTACGTCCAGGATCTAGCAGAGTGCCTGGCCCTTAGCAGCCTCTCAGTAAAGCCTGTGGAATGAATGCAAGATGGAGCGAACCCTAGCCTCATCCTGTCCCACGTGTCTTTCTAGACCAACTCCATGAGACGTCCCAGAGGCTGAGGAATCGAAGCCTTAGAAGGCCAGGATTAGGAACCGGACTCTACAGGGACAGCCCTGAGAGGAGCGCCGGACGTCTCCCGTCAGCTCCCTCCAGTCTGAAGAAGAATATGGTTTCTTTATACAAGCCAGGCTGCACCTAATACTGTGTAACCCGAGGCAAGTCACTCCAGTCCTCCAATCCTCAGTCTTCTCATCTGCAAGGTGGGAATAATAACAGGCCTGTCTTAGGAGGTGGCTGTGAGAACTGAATGCATTCATTCCCATGACACAGCGGCAGAGTGACTGGGCACTTGGCAGGTGCTCAATAAATCTCAGTATTGTTGTTGGCTACTCTGAAACTGACATCTGTGTAAAACACTAATGGTAGTTTTTTTTAAACATCAGTTTAACTTCTTTTTATCATCTCTTTTCTTCTGTCCTTTCTTTTACCTTTTTAGTTTTAAAAAGCTTTAAAAAAATGTATAAAAGTAACATTACAGTGGAGCTCCAATGCCTCCTCTTCCATGCAGCCTTCCCTGCCTGCCACCCAGGCCATAGATTCTCCTTTCTTTTTTGTTGCCACATTGTTTGTGCCACAACATAGCCCTTATTGACTAATACCTATTGTGATATTCCCGCTCCAAATCCAACCTGTGTGAGTGGAAGTTTCCTAATATTCTCGGTGGTTTCTCCCATTTGGGATCCTCCTCTA
This sequence comes from Hyperoodon ampullatus, assembly GCF_949752795.1. Taxonomy (NCBI): domain Eukaryota; kingdom Metazoa; phylum Chordata; class Mammalia; order Artiodactyla; family Ziphiidae; genus Hyperoodon; species Hyperoodon ampullatus. Next base: position 3,780,870 of record NC_136933.1, read on the forward strand.
ATTTAGAAACAGGCCTTGATGTTTTGTGTGAAGCTGGATGTGCAGACAAGGCCCTAACTGGGGAAAGCTGGTCCCAGCCAGGTGAGGCAGACTCTTCAGTCTCTGGTAACGGGAGTAATGATACCTGCTCTGCTAATTCAGAGAAGTTGAGAAATGTAAACGGATAAGAGCCATGACAACCCATTGCAAATTAATGCAATGAAACCATGTTACTCTCGTTACTTCTATGACATGGTAACCAAAGTCCCCAGCTGGCTTTTCTAAGATGTCAGCTAGCAAGCCCCTACCTCCCCCTGGAGATTTCTCTTGCTCTGCTTTGGGTGTTGGGGGTTTTTAGGTGTTGGTTCTGTCTTGCCCTGGAGGCTCTCACCAGGCCACTGTGATTCTGGGGCATAGGTTTGCGAGAGGTCATTTCCAAAGTACAGCTAGAAACCAAGGAGCAGTGGTTTCTTCCCTTTGTGTCTGACATTGTTCTCTTTGGCTGAAATGACTCCCTATTTCCAAAATCTCAAGAAAAGTGAGAAGTCCTTACTATCTCAAAGGCCAAGGGTCCTGCACCACTGTTTTAAGTGTAAGAGCTTAGCCTCAAGGGGCAGCTGGAGGAGGTGTGTGTGAATCAGTGAGAGTCTGTTCATTTGTTTTATTTTTGCCAAATTCCCAAGCCTACTTACACTTTAACAGAAAAGTTTTTCTTCTCTTCTCTGAAAGCTCAAATACAGGACTTCTTACTGATTTTTATGAACTCAAAATACCTCCAAATTCCAATTTAGAAAGTGCAAAAGTGGGATAAGTTCTGAGGAATGAGATAGGTATATCGAAAAATACATTTATTTAAATTGTATTTTTATGTCTACATTCCTAGCTTATTATTTTCCCCTGGACATTTTTATTTGCAAGTAAAAAAATATGCAGATCCATTTCATAACATGCTAACATACCTACCAAGAAAAGAATCAGAGAACTAGAAACTAGTAACATTTATAATGATTATCCAACTCTGATCAAAGTTTTTGGGTAGGAGAAATTTGATGACACCAGATGAAGTCTAGGGAATGTCCTTACAGTCTCTTTTATCCATCGTTCCTTATAAACAAACCATTAGCAGAAAGACCTGAACAAGTCTACTAAACCTGAATAGATAACTAAGTCATTTCAACATAAACAAGTGAAAAATATTATGTTTGTACATTAAAATTAAGTGAGATAATTAACATATCCCCACTGGGAAGATTTTAAATCTCTGGGAGATGAGGCAACATCCCGTAAAAAGCCCAGTAATTGTTAACAAAAATTAAAAATAAACAATTAAATCAACCTTCTCACCTCCTATCAAGGAAGTGCCAATATTTTCTCCTTTACATGACATATGCAAACTTGAATGGTAATTATTTCCTGGCAACTCCAGAAAGAGCAGGAAACAGGCTATGGCCAAGCTAGGAGCTGAAAACAATTTACATGCTTTTCTAGTCATATTAGGAAAATGGAGATTCATCATCTTGACTTGGGCTTCCCCTTGTTCTGAAGTTGGTGGTGAGTGGCCTCTGTCATTCCCTGTTTTCTCTTTCTAGGGAACAACATTAGGGGAAGAGTCATCCCAGGGAGGACCAGGGTGGGAGGAGGGAGAATTTAACATCCCTGATTTTCTTATCCAGTTGTGGTAGCTTCAATGGGGATAAGTTGCACCCTGAAAACTTTCCCCCCTTTCTCCAAGTAGCCCAGGGACCAGGGCCCTGGACTCAGTGTCAGAGCCACCCTCCTACCTGCCCACTCCAGAAGCAAGAAGACAGAGCAAGGTGTGCCTACGAGCTTCCAGACTGACCTCTGACTCGTGCAGAAGAGAATACAAAAGAATAAACTCTTCCCCAAACACTCCCAAACATCTCTCTGAAGAACTCAATATGCTCTTTAAAATAATTTTTTTTTCAACGGGAGCCTTTCTCAGTAGAAAAGAATGGGAACAGTTAGGGGGGAGCTACAGCCCTTGGACTGACAGTTACCTGTTTGAGCCACACGTTTGTTGTCATCAGCTGATTCTTTTCATCCTAAGAGAATGAAAATTAAATTCAAATTAAGTGAAACTGTGTATTGGAATTTTTTTTTTGTCCGAGACTTCCTGAGTCTTACCTTTGAGGGGTCCAAAGTGAACAGGATTCTCAACTGAAGAACAGTTAAATGACATTGAGACCCTAAAGTATTATGTATATTTTGCTTAAAATGAAAAATAATCATTAGAGCAAGTAGTAGTTCACTCTGGTGATATTTATATAAAATTGCATAACCGAAGGCATGGTAAGGGTATGAAGTAGAATGAAGTATTAGCTAAATGGGAGATGGGCTTTGCATGATTTTCTAGAAGGAATCCTGGGCGTTGAGTCAGCTGGGGAGGATGCGTGTGTGCACTTGTGGTGGGGTGGAGGACTTGGGCAATGGCGGAGGATTATTCTGCGACTTTGGGGACCACGGCAGAATGATTCTGCACAATCGGGGTTGTTGAAGTTCATGGATTTCCCCAGGGACATCATGGCAGAAATGTGAGCCCGACAGGAAAATGAGTAGAGGATGTTAAGGTGTGGTGGGTCAGAGAAAGGTATGGGGTCCTGAGGGGATCCGGGAGGGGATGGGGCCACCCAGGCACTCACTCTGGTGCTGTCACCACCTGCTGTCCCTCCCCGCAAGCAGCCCTGCCAGCCCCGGCTCAGCCCCACCTTGGCAGCCCTGCCCCTTGCCCTGATGCCCACCGTGGTGGCTCCAGCAGAACTGCCAAGGGTGATGCCCTCCTAGCAGGCACATCCCCCACCCCAACCCCGAGGAAAAAGCCCCTCCTCCACGCCCCCCACACCCCACCAGCAGTGTTGCAATGAAAATGACATTCTCATGCTTTCCGTGGGTCATTTCACTGGCTTCTTGGGGGCAGGTTTTATTTTTAAAACTGAAATGGCAGACATGGGGAAAGAAAACAAAATCAAATTTTAGCCTCGAGAATGGGTGAAGGAATGCACGTTCTTTGCGGCTGAGGGCCGAAGATTACTCACCACATCTACCAGCTGAGATATTTTCAACCCAAAATATACTTTTATGGTGTCATTAGATTGTAATACAGGGCGAACCCATTTCTGGTAACCTTGGAATAAATGTCTGAGCAGCGCATCTTCTTCTTCGGCTATGGACCTGAATCCTGCAGCAGCTGTAAGACATGAGGGGACCCAAATTAACTGGGGAGGCGGGACGGCTGGGCCCACATTCTCCAGCGGGACATCGTGTATTTCTAAACAGCCTGGTTCAGCAGAGGCAGGGTTGAGGCTACAAGGGTTCTCTCTAAACATTCTCCTTACCCACCCCAGCTCCCTCCCCAAACGCACCGCTCATAGTAGACTCATTCTATTTCTTTAATGTTGTATTTGTATGAGGTGATGGATGGTCATAAACTTATTGTGGTAACCCTTTCATGACGCATGTCAGTCAGATCATTACGCTGTGCCTCCTAAATTTCCACAGGGCTATATATATCAGTTACATCCCAATAAAACTGGAAGGAAAAAATAATTAAAAGTAAACTCTATACTTTACCCAGAGCTTTGCCTTCTTACAGGGCTTTCTCATCAAGAGGTCAACACCTTGACCCCAGAAGGATCATCCACAGCCACCACGTCTTGCCCCGTGACCCCCTCCTGATGGAGGTGGTCTCTGCCTGCTTGCACTGTCCATCACTGCACCTGGTCTGGCCCCTTCACATCCCTGATCACAATTTGTCATGCATTTGTCCCTGTCTGTCCTCCCCTTGGGTTCCACGATGGCAGGCACAGTATCTGTGCTATTTGGTGATGTTCATCCAGCACCTAGCACAGGGTCCGGGCACAGCAGGAGCTCATTAGATGTCTACTTAATGAATGAACCAATGAAGGGAGAGCCAGGCCATTTTCCATACATTCAGCACATGTTCACAGAACACCTACCACATGCCCCGCCGGTTCCCTCCCTTCCTCCTGGGGAAGTCCTCCCTTACCAAGAGCTTCCCTGGCCAAGAAGCAGGTTCTAACAAGAACTCTTTTCCTCCCCAAGTGTACAAAAGCCTAAGAAACACCCTAATTTCAAGCTTTAACACTCAAGTTGAAGACATGGTTGAGGAACGTGGTCTAGAGGTAAGTTTTGTTTCTTTTCAGTGCTATGCTATCCAATTTCAAACCAGGAAGCTCTTTGTTGTTTTAAATATGGCCCCTTTTCTCCTCTGTCCAGCACCCCCTGAAATCCTACAATGACCCATTCTGCACCATCCGCTTTCCCACAGAAAACCTCTTCTCCCCACTGAGAGACGCACGTGGCTGGCAAGGTCACATGCAAGACACACCCCCACGTTTACCCAATGAAAACCCACAGAGTCTTAGTGGGAAGAAAAGCAAAATCGCATACATGCTCCACATGTGCCTGAGACCTTCACTTTACTGGGGAGTCGTGATTCAAAATGTAATTCGGATGCTCCTCCTGGGGCGAACAGGGCGCAGATACAAGGGGCTGCGTGCCGTGGCCGCCTCCACCCTTTCTCTTCCGCTCTAGAAAGCTGGTGAAGATGAAGATGCTGAGGAGTGGTAGAGATGTAACCTTACGTCTGTGCTTATTTGCTCAAAAGCCTAAGAGTTCTCAAACTTTGGTACTTCAACTACTCTTAGCCAGCAGAGAGGCACCAAGAAGCAGGTCAGCGGCTGGCAGCCAGGACAGCCCTCTGTACAGGCCCTAAAACCTTCCTGGAAATGTGGGCAGTGGGAGGATAGGGAATTGAAATTCCCCGAAGCCTTTGAGGGAACAGGCTGAACTTCCCGAATTCCCTCCCCACACCTGGGCTTAGCTTCCTAAGCAGCACGGCAGCTCTGATGGCTTCCAGCTCCTCCAAGGGGACCACCCTGATCTCAAACTCCATCATCTCCCTCTTGCATTCGTGTGCTGCCTCCTAATTGCTTCACTCTTGCCCCTTTTATAGTCCATTTTCCAGCAGCTAGACCACTGCTTAAAAGCAGAAGAGGATTATGTCAGTTTCCTGCTCAAACCACCCCCACGGTTCCCATCAAACTCAGAAAAACACCCCCAGTTCTTACCGTGGCCTCCCAGGCCCTAGAGGGTGCCCCACCTTCTCCCACTCTGGCCTTGCGCCTTGTCCCCAGGCCTCAGCCCGTCTGCACTTTGCAGAACTTGCCCGGGAAGCTCCTGCCCTAGGGAGCCCTGCCTTGCTCACGTCTCCTCCTGAAGAGGTCACTGAGCTTACACCATCTAAGGATCCTTCCGCACACTGCATATGTACTTCATATACTGTACCTTTAAACGTGGTACCTTACCCCGCATCGGAGCTCTTGATGGCGCTGTGTGTCCATCTGTTTATTGTCTGTCTCCCCTACAGCCTGCCAGCTCTCAGGACAGTGCCGGCACAGCGCTGCTGAGCTGATAACAGCGCAGTTAGTTGGCATGTGTTTGCCGAGTAGCCTTGGAGAGTTTGGGCCGGAGCTGGACCCCCCAGGAGAAGGAGAAGCAGGGGGGGCCGTGGCTGTCCCCCACGCCCGCCGCCCCCCGCCCTGTGCAGGCAGCCCCTCCCCTAAGGAGGAAAACGCTGTGTGCTGGGCTCTGCGCTGGGCCTGCAAGTACCTGCCCACCAGCTACTCGACCTTCTTCCCTGTACAGATGCTAAACGGCGCCAGCTTAAACCCTCCCCTCGTGGCCTTCCTACAGCCAGGACGCTGTGACCTTCCTAAATCCCTGTGTCCCAGCTCAGCCCACGAGAACAAGTCACTGAGGACAACATCTCATAATGGTGGAGGTACACCAGGAAGGCTGAGGACCACTGCACGATGTCTGAGCCAGCACACACACACACCACACACACCACATACAACACACCACATACAACACACACACCACACACTACACACCACACACACACAACCCATACACACACCACACACACAGACACACAGACACACCACACACACCACATACAACACACCACACACACACCACACACTACACACAACACACACACACCCATACACATAACACAGACACACACACAGACACATACACACCACACACACCACATACAACACACCACATACAACACACACACCACACACTACACACCACACACACAACCCATACACATAACACACACACAGACACACATACACACACACACACACGCCATGGGCTTATTATCTGGGACAGCCCTGCATTATCACCATTTTGGACATGTGAGAAGGATCCTGAGACAGCACCTTGGACCTTCCTTCCTGGCAGGATAACTTTACTGTCAGTTTGGAGGCAGTGGGAGTTGCATGTTGGGAAGGACCTCCTAAGACTATGACCTGACCTCCCCAGCCCCTGCCACCCCCTCTGTGAGGACAGCTGGACCCTACTCTTCACCAGCGTCCAGAGGGAAGAGAGCAGATCTGCTCTCGGAGACCCGTGTGTTTGTTTTGACCCTGTTGCCCAGGTCAGAGGGTGAGCTGCCATCAGAGTCAAGGAGGAAAAGGCGTAGCTCTGTACTGGCTCTTACGGACTGGATATGTGTCCCTTCAAATCCATACGCTGAAGCCCTAACCCCCAGTGTGACTGCATCCGGAGACAGGGCCTCAAAAGTGGCAATTAAGGTTCAATCAGGTCATCAGGGTGGGGCCCTAGTCCAATAGGATTGCAGTCCTCATAAGAAGAGGAAGAGAAACCAGAGATCTCTCCCCAGTCAAGCACAGAGGAAAGGCCATGTGAGGACACAGCCAAGGAGGCAGCAGTTTACAAGCCAGGAAGAGAGCCCTCACCAGAAACCGAGTTTGCTGGCGCCTTGATCATGGACTTCTAGCCTCCAGAACTGTGAGAAAATAAATTTCTGTTAAGTCACCCAGTCTGTGGTATTTTGTTATGGTGGCCTGAGCTGGCTAGTACAAATCTGCATTGCCCAAAACAGACCTTACCAAAACAGAAAAGAAAAAGGCCAAAGGTTGAATGTTTTCTGCCTAGTATCTTCCCCAAAATAGAAGCTGAAGTCACTGATGTTATTGGAGCAGATGTACAGACAGGCCCCAAACTGTTTCTGGTTTGTTCTTCTTGTAAAATAGAATGTTATGAGGAAGGGCAAGGGCTTCCATGTTGATTCTTTGAGGCTAAGGCCTCAGTAAACGTTAGATGACGTTAAGTGAATGAGCGAATGAATGAATAAATGCACACAAGGCTCTAACGGCACCTTCTGTGCACGGGAGACCAGCTCACGGCTCCAGAGGATGTGGAACCACAGGTGTTCTCAGGATTTCCAGGACAAGTGGTCTCTTAAGAAATAAATGGATTCCTTCTAAAATATGACACAAATGAACCTATCTACAAAACAGAAACAGACTCACAGACATAGAGAACAGACTTGTGGTTGCCAAGGTGGGTGGGTAGGGGAGGGGTGGAGTGGGAGTTTGGGGTTAGCAGATGCAAACTATGATATAGAGGATGGATAAACAAGGTCCTACTGTGTAGCACAGGGAACTATATTCAATATCCTGGGATAAACCATAGTGGAAAAGAACATGAAAAAGAATATATACATGTATAACTGAATCACTTTGCTGCACAGCAGAAATTAACACAACATTGTAAACCAACTATACTTCAGTAAAATTTTTAAAATACATTAAGAAAAGAAAAAAGTGGATTCCTGAAAAGTTGTGTGTAAACCACATTTTTGCTAATGGACTTCTCTTTCAGCTTAATTAGATAAAACCACTATTCTAAGATACATCTCAATGATCCATTGACAAGTCAGGAAACTGCTCTTGGAGGATGAGTGAGTGTCCCACCCACCTCTGCCATGGGGGTTTGCAGTCCCCAAAGTCAGCTTCCTAGGGGAGGGACGGGAGGACATTTGTACTCATAAATAATTTCAGCATTCATTAAAGAGGAAGAAAAGAGAAATGATAAAGACGTAAGACAACAGAGCCAGAAGGGACTTTCATGGTGATGTGAGCCCCTCATTTTATGGGTGCAGACCCAGGGGACCTGCGAGGGGTCACCCAGCGAATGCGGGGGGGGCGGGCTGGTCTTCTGAATCCCAAGCTGCCATCTTTCCACCGTCCCATGAAGTCCACTGAGAATTGAGGAGGAAAAAGACTGTTCCCTCCACCATGGTCTTACTGCCACATAAAAACTGTTCCAACAATTCACTTCTATGAACACATACTGGTTGTTACCGCTCTTTCTGCTGCTGTGTTGTTAGCACTGTATTCTCCAAACCGTTGCTTCAAGCTGTCTATCACGGGGAAGAATGATGCTCTAAAACCAGGTCCCGGGTAGTATTTGTTTGGTCAAGGGGAGACACTCGACCCTGCTGAGGGTGTTCTGTAATCTCCCAGCCCGCCTCCCCGAATCTCCCTCTGCTGCAGGTGGCACCTGGCAATCTGCTTTGCTGCGGGGTTGGTTGGGGGGACTCTTGAACGGGCGCTGCTCTGGGGTCCCTCTCTGGGGAGGGTGACGTCCAGTGCTTTACAGTCACAGAGCAGAGCCACCCTGCTTCAGACCAGACAAGGGTCTCCCCGCATTTCCCTGCAGCCCCTCTGCAAAACACACACACACACACACACACAACACACACTAGGTCTAACGCACATCTTCAGAGGATGTGTGCTGCCTGTTAGAGATGCTTTTCACCATCTCTTTTGGTAAAAAAGGAATTTTCATTTCTTCCTGAAACATCTTTCTCCCCCTTTCTTCTCTTCTCCCTACTTAATTTTTTAATCATTTTTTGCTTCCATGCTGTGCTGCGTGGAGGATCTTAGATCTCCAAAGAGGGATTGAACCAGTGCCTTCAACAGTGAGAGCACAGAGTCCTAACCACTGGACCACCAGGGCAGTCCCATCCCTACTTAATCTTTGTCTCATTTTTCTTTGTCAAAATCTTTCCCTTGGGACCAGACAAGCAGCCCCGCAGGCAGAGGGCAAGAAGAGGGAGAAACAGACAGCGCACGTGTACAGACGGACAGACAGACAGAGATGCAGCGCGCTGCCTGATTCTAGTGATTTCCTCCACGTGGAACTGGGCCGGGGCAGAGATGCAGGAGGGTGCGCTGCTCTTGGCTCAGGACACCGAGTCTCCTGCCAAACTCATCACTTGCTAGAACGAGAGTCCAATGAATATTTATTCAGCGTTGGAAGGCCCTGGACTCAGACCCAGAGACGAGAGGTCTGGTCCTAATTCCAGGCTGTGTGATCTCAAGTAAGACCTTTAACCTCTCCCAGTGAAAACAGGGAGCAGTGATGGGGAAGGTCCAGCCACTCACACGCCCAGTGCTTCTAGGTTCTTTACATCCATGAGACAGCCACAAACGTGACCTCTTAAGGCCAGTATCTGCTCTTCCGAAGATACACAGAGACCTCAAGATTGAGATGCACCCTTGATTCGAGAACAGATCTTCACACCTGGCTGCAGCAGAGAAGGCATCCAGGCAACGGTGACCAAAGCTACCCCGGGACTAGACACTCCCTGGGAGGAGCTTAGGGCTCTCTCGACCCCTGTGAGTGGAATCACAACAGATTTGGATGGGGTGCCCAGAAACAGCTTGAGACAGATTTTTCTTTGGAACCCACGACTTGAGTTTCTGATCTCTTTATTCTTCGTGCTCCTGTGTCCTTACCTTTCTTCAGGAGCTCAGACCCTCTGGTCTCTCCTCACCCCCATATCAACAACTGCTTTCAGCAAAATTCTGACAAACTCTCTTATACCAAAGTACAAATAATTGATAAAACTTAATAGATGATAAAAATACAATAAACTAGTGAATATAACAAAACAGAAGCAGACTCACAGATACAGAGAACAAACTAGTGGTTCCCAGTGGGGACAGGGGAGGGGTATCATGGGGTAGGGGATTCAGATGAACAAACGATTAGGTATAAACTAAGCTACGAGGATGTATTGTACAACACGGGGAATATAGCCAACATTTTATAGTAGCTAGAAATGGATTATAACCTTTAAAAATTGTGAATCACTCTATTGTACACCTATAAGTTACATAATATTATAAAACAACACTACTTCAATAAAAAAACTTAATGGATGAAACTTCCCATGATTATTTACGATTTTATTGAAAACAATACCCTTGTTTATCCTCAGCTAGGAGAGTAAAGAAGTAATTGAAGAATTTCAAACCTCAGCAAGTATGGTGGGGAGAGGCGTATTTTTTGTTTGACACTTTTTGGTATATTTGGGGTTTGTCTTTCATTATCATCACCTCGTCCAAAAAAAATCATACCACAAATAGCCCTTCTGCCGACACGCAGAGCTAGCCCTCAGGGTGGACTCAAATAATAAATATTTCATGGCTTCCTGCTAGCATGAAAGTTTCTTAAAACAACCTTGTTTTATTCCTCCTTGCATCCCACATACTGGAACGATTACTACAATATGGTAGATCTTCAATAAATATTTTTTTGAATGAATAACACACGTCATCAGGTGGGAAGAGTGATGGGAAGATGAAGAAGACACCGTCCCTATTTCTGGGAGCAGACACAAGGCGTGGCCATGACAATGACCCTGCCACCAAAACCAGAAGTGCAGAGAGGAGGGCTTGTCCCTTGTAATTTGAAGAAGGTAGTCTTGTGTAACAAAAAGAAACTATTTTCTTTACAATGAGTAGTCAAGTTAAAGAACTTAAGGAAAGGTGGTGCAGCTCTAAAAATAGCAATAGACTCCAGTGGATCTAGAACTACTCACAAATTCCAGAGTTACTGCCGGTTACTACATGGATTTGTTATAGATCAGGGTTGGATGTATACAGCTCAGTCTACATTCCCAAACTCTTGCAGTCCACACAGGAAGACGGGGACCAGGCCCTCCTCCGATTCCAACTTTCTGTGTAACTTACAACGCACAGAGGAGAGGTCAGAGGTGAGCCAGAGGGTTCGCGCTAACTGCCCCTGCTAACCAGGGGGTGGTTTCTCTGTGGGCAGAATGGTAGGCGTCAATTCTTTCATAGGAAATAGGATGCTCTCGTAATTAAGGCAGAAAAACACCAGACATTAAATGTACAGAAACTGATTATTATTTTCATGATTAATTGCATGCTGAAACACACAGAAGTTGATTATTATTTTTATGATTGGCAAGTTGCACTTAAGACTTTGCAGAGACCAAATTTAATGATATTTGAAAGTGGGTTTGCCACTCTCTGCACTTAGAAGTGACTGTGTGTTTCTGAGCCCCAGGTACGTAGCAAAGGCTACATTTTTGAAGATATAATGACGTTCAGGTGTGTATGCCTCACAGCCTTATGACTTTTAATTCCAGGATTTATTTCAGGACTTGGGCAAATCTATCTCAGTGCCTCTGGTTCTCTATCTGAAAATTACAATAATCAGATGTGGCAAAAATACTAGTGACAAATAAATACAAATTGCTAAAGGAAGAACACTGTTTTCTCACCATCTGGCTCCTGGCTCTATATGGTTTCTGGTGTCATGGAAGAGCTTTCTGTTCTTAAGTTACAGGAAAAGTGAAATGATTCCAAAACCCAGAAAACTGGCAGGTGACAATGACCATTTTCCCCTAAACTTTTCAGTTATTTTCTCCCTCTTTCCTTTTCACTCTCTCTCTCTCTCCTTTTATTTGCCCTCATTCTTTATGAAGAATTCCTCTGTTTTCTGGTGGATAATAGTCACAGAAAACTCACACAGGTTCATAGACGTTTGATATATATTTCGTTTAAGTCTGATGTACATACACACTAAATATACCTACATACACAAATTTATGAAATTATTTCTATGTCTACATAATATTTTGGATAATTATCTGCACACAGATATAGTGATTGTTAATAGATAGGATACTAAAATGTTGATATAGTCAATTCCTATGCTAAATATTTTAACAATTCTCTGAGTACCATTTAGTGCATTTGGTAAGATTTTCTCTGCTTTTATATCTTTGTACCAAGCTGATAACGATTCAAAAGGAATAACACAATAAATGACAAAAGCATAAACATTATGGAATTCATAGATATGATTTCTTTAGCAATATACAGATTTCATAGACTTACTCATCGGAGCCACATTTTAAAGGTGATCCTAAAGATACCTACACATTACATTTTGTAATTCTAACATTATCAGCACTGACAATGATCAAGTTTTCATTTATTTTAGCTTGAGCTTACCTGAGCTGGTGACACCGAGGGCGCTGAGCATCAGGATAAATTCTGCCAGCATCATGATGTCAGCTTGCGAAAGATAATTCCTTCCTTTTTCATAACAGGGTATTTCCATCGGAAAGGACAAGAAAATGCGGTGCTTCAAAGTTCAGAGCGGAACCCGGGGAAAGTGGACACCTGGACAGGGTAAAATAGGGTCGAACCAGCTCACGTCAGCACGACGTCTCTGAAAGTACACCTCATTGATTTCTAGTCGGCCGTCAGGTCGTTTAAGTCTGAGAAATATCTCTGGGTCCTAACTCCTGACTTATTAATTCACTCTCTCGCAAAGAGATGCAGGGCGATGGAGAGAAGATGAACCCAGACAACTTCTGAATGTTCTGAGCTAGTTTTCTCATGGTTGGAGAGCTGTGTGAAGGGGAAAAACCACATATGAAAACATGCAACATGGAAGCTAGTGAAAGTTTCTCCTATACGGTGGTCCTCCAACATCCTTCATTTAGGACTTGGAGCTTCAGAAGAGTGAACACGAGGGGGTCAAAAGGTACAGACTCCCAGTTACAAAAACAAGCCCTGGGGATATAATGTGCAGCATGGTGACTAGAGTTAACAATACTGTATTGTATATTTGAAAGCTGTTAAAAGAGTAGATCTTAAAAGTTCTCATCACAGAAAACAAATTTTGTAACCATGTGCGGTGATGGGTGTTAACTAGACTTACTGTGGTGGTCATTTCACAGTGCATACAAATATCAAATCCTTACGTTGTGCTCCTGAAACCAACATAATGTTATATGTCAATTGCACCTCCGTTTTTTTTTTTAATTTTTATTTATTTATTTATGGCTGTGTTGGGTCTTCGTTTCTGTGTGAGGGCTTTCTCTAGTTGTGGCAAGTGGGGGTCACTCCTCATCACGGTGCGCGGGCCTCTCACTATCGTGGCCTCTCTTGTTGAGGAGCACAGGCTCCAGACGCGCAGGCTCAGTAATTGTGGCTCACGGGGCCAGCTGCTCCGTGGCATGTGGGATCTTCCCAGACCAGGGCTCAGAACCGATGTGTCCTGCATTGGCAGGCGGACTCTCAACCGCTGCGCCACCAGGGAAGCCCTGCACCTCAGTTTTAAAAACGAATAATGACTATGTCCTTTAGGGTCCTCATCTAGCAGTTCTCACGTGCTTTAAGGTCAGAGCATCCTCTGTGGTTTCCTGGAGGCGGCAGGTCCAGCGGACCCTCCACAGGAGAAAGGACGGTTGGAGTATCATCTTGTTCACCACCCTTGGACTCATCTTGTTCACAGTTGGTCCAATTCTCACCTAGTTCAGTGCTGTCCACACGCAGAGGCCCTCAAGAAAAGCAAATCTGGCAAGAGAAAGTTAGGGCTGGAAAGAGAAGAGGGCCAGGTGAGAGCAGAGTCACCGGATGGGGCCCCACGTCTGCAGCAACACACTCCGGGCACTGACAACCGACCTGAGCTACACTGATTTAATCCAATTTAAAATTTCCCTGTATCTCATTCAAGTCCCCACCGTGTGCATTAGCAACTTCCAAGGTGAGGCTCAGCAAGGTACCAGCACAGAATCAAAACAGCCCTGGCCAAGCAGGGGGAGGCAGGATGGCGTCCCCTCCTCCGACCCCCTCTCTGCTCCTCCCTCAGAGACCCCCTCCCACCATGCGGCTGTCCCCTCCCCAGACCACGGGCTCCTGAGGATGGGCTGTGTCCTCTTATCCTCTCTCCATGGCATCCCCAGCGCCTATCACTTGTGAATGCTTCAGAACGAAGAGGAAGGAAACAATTAGACATTGATTTCCTATCCATCTGAATTGCATTCCAGGCCCGCAGTGAATTCACAACTGTCTCAGGAATCAATTAGCCACTAACCCAAGGGTGCAGGAAGTATCACCTTTCTTTATTTTCAATAAATCAAATAAAATGGAGCTTGCCATTCCACTGAGCCGGCAGGAAATTCTGTCTCTGTCATTACAGGAATTCCAGCCCCTTGCCTAGGGTAGCAAAAGAATTGGGAAGGCTTTTGAGGCCCCCCCAAACACAAGCAGGCCTGTAGTCTCCAGTCCGTCTTGACCACAGCAGAGGGTCAGTGGCCGGCCACGTTCTGCTACCCTTTGCTGGTCAGGAAGTCTGGGTGACAGGATTCCCCAGTGGCTGGTCCCCGCTGCTGGAGGGACCGGCCAGTCTCTGGGAATTTCTGGCCTGTCTCCCTTTACAGCCCCCTTTCCCCCTGGAAAGACACTCACCTCGTCTCCATCCTGCTCTAGAAACCTCAAATAATCTCTTCAGTGAGTTTAGACTCTTGGTGAGAGCAGACATCAAACAAACAGGAAGAGAGGTTGTCTTTAAGGGGCTTCTGCCTTTGGTCTCTACAAACATAAGGAGCCCTAGCTCCATTCTTGGGAAATGTAGGGGAAAGAAAATTCCAGAGAACAAAACAAATTCATATCCCCCAAATCATCCTGTTCTGAGCCAGTGTGTGCTCCCTCACCTGCTCTATAACCAATGATAAACATCAGCTGGGTGACTGCCTTGGGTGCCGGAGTGGGTCCACCAAAGCGGAATAATCAGAAGGTCTCCATCGTCAACAGGGGACACGTTTGCATCCCGGGAGCCCGAGCAAAACCGTTGCTCATCCATCACTGACCAAACATGCTCCCCGTGGGGAGTGAGCTTGCTCCTTCTGAGGACTCGGGAACACTGCCCAGACCACTTCCAGGACAGACATCGTGAGAGCCACAAAACGAACTGAAGGTGCCGGGAAACAGATGTACTTTCACTTGAAGGTTTAAAAAGTTATGATTAGTATTTTTTAAATGGTAAAAGTAGTATAATCTTAACAGTAAATTTTAAGAAGATTTATAATCCATCTTCCTAATCAAACCACCATCAAGGTGTTGGTCTATTTCCCTCCAGTGCACATGCCCCTGTGGGTATGCACGTGTGCACACACACACACATGCACACACAATTGCATAGCTGCTATCTAGTTTGTATACAAGTTTAGCCTTCAGCTGAACTGTTACTGACTCTAATATAAAATTTGACAGCATTAAAAAGGAGAATGTTTTGATATTGACTTTGAGAACAGAAGAAACTTTGAGAAAGTATTTCCTGATCTTTATGCAGACAAAAAGAATTGTAGACGCTTCCATAGTACACATAAGTAACCTCAAGGCTAGTTGAGCAACCACAAACAAGAGTGTTGGTAAATAAATGATGCCAGCCTGGAAGGAGGTCTCCAGCGGTGGTCTCCCTTGTGGCAGTATGGCTCTGACACATTTAAATCTCTCAAGTATTTTCTTAAAGGCATGGAAGATATGCTTATCAGTTTTGCAAATAACACAAAAATAAGAGGATCAGCTTGATTTCCAAGGTCCCTTCCAATACTAAACCGTACAAGCTTGTCATCCACTGTAAGTGATAGAATCAAGAGTCAGAAAAAGCTCTAAAGCCTGGGATGTTGGGCCCATACGAACAAGCTAGAATAGCTGAAGTGACCACATTTCTGTAAATTGGGACAAAATATGTCTGTTACTGAGTTCAAGCTCATACTGCTCACCACATGACAAGCCAGTAAATTGAGAGATGAGATGTTGGGGCAAGGACTAGCAACTTTACTCAGAAAGCCAGCAGACAAGGAGATGGTGGACTAGTGTCCCAAAGAACCATCTTACCCGAGCTAGAATTCAGGCTTCTTTTATACTAAAAGGGGAGGGGGCGTGGTTAGTTGTTGTAAACTTCTTGGCGCTGGAATCTTTTGTTCTTGCTGCTGTCCCTGTAAGTCAGGTCAGGACATTCCCTTAAACCTCCAACAAGGCAAAGGTTATTCTCTGTTCTGCCACTTCTTACCTCTATGTGAATAAAAAGTCTTCAAAGGGTCTCTGACCCTTTGAAGGTCAGAGTCTTGAGAATGGGCCATCATGTATATTTCAGGTTTGTTCTTCTCTGTTACATGTCTTTCTTATTTAAGATTTTATTCTACCAAAAAATCTTACAGAGTTAGAAACACTAAATTATACTGAGGTGTTCAATTAGTGAGTTGCCTTTATCACAAAGAATACAATTACACAGCACTGAGTCTGCAAGTCCCTGTGAGAATGGCATCTGGGACACTGTCTTTGTTTAGGGCAATGTGTTTTAAGACAATTAAATATGTTCATCCAGGGGGAGCTGGGAGACCCAGGGTCCAGAAAGGAGGTTTTATGAGAAAAATTAAAGGGCAAGGAGCTTAGATCAGAAAAAAATGTCTTAGGAAGCTTTCTGCTATGAAACGTTTACACTCGATGGCTAATCCCTCTGCATCAACACCATTTTACAGGCGAGAAAACTGAGGCCCAGGGAGGTGCAGTCATTGTCTCGGGTCGCACTGGTAGAATCAGGCCAGAATCATGTATGCTGCCCCCAGGCAGAGTATACCAGCTCATGGAGAAACGGGAGAGGAGAGGACACCCAACCTGCCTTCTGAAGGCCCATCCGTGCCATCCCTGCCCCGTCATCCATCAAAGAGGTCCCAGCCCTCTTCTCTGGGCCCTCCCTCCACCCTCGGTCATTCCTGCAGCCTGTCTGCCCACGTCTAGCTCGAGTTTCCGTTGCGCACCCACCAGCAGTGGGGATGCTGTGTGGGAGGGATGGGTGTTAGTGCTCATAGGAGTCAGAAGGGCTGAAATCTCAGTGCCTGAACTTGAAAATCTCATGCCCTCCAAAATAACCTCTCCTTTGATAGCTTAAATTTCACTCTAAAGAGAATTCCTAATTTGACTTAAAACGTATAAAGAAGCTAATTTACGTTAACTTTAATAAGTTAACATAAATTAATTCTTTAATTTCGTTTAAAACTTACTAAATCCAAGACCCTGGGAGGGGCAAAGCCTCAACCCTTTTTCTTCCTCCGCACCTGTATGACTTCCTCCCAGTAGTAACATTCCTCATTATCCGTAGCGATTTGAAAATCATGGTTTTTACGTGTGTCAATTTTTTCCCTGAGATCGAAGGATGAGAGCCAAGGGCTTCCGGGAAGCTTTGCTGTCCCCCAGGTGGCGCAGCACAGAGACCAGGACCAGCGGGGAGCCAGCGGCGCGCACGGTGCGGTGCGGGGCTTGGGCGCCCCCTGTTGGGCCGTCGATCAGACTGCAAGCTAAGGCCCCTTTTTAAAGGAAGTATGCTTTAGACGTTGTTCCTTAAAATTTAACTTTAAAAATAAAATAAAAAATTTTAAAGGCTGCCGGAATCCAAAACTAAGCACTCGAAGGCAGTGGAGTGTTGGCGCGACAGCTCCACCCACCCACGTACAGCTCTCAAAGAAGGGCGCTCCGGACTCAGCTCGGAGAACTCCCTTAGGGGATGAGTTGGAACCCCGCGCGCCCTTGGAGTGAGCCAAGCCCTGGAACCCTGGCGTTTGTCCAGGAAGGTGGGGGGCGGGTGTTTAAACAGAAAGAAACCATCTCTCAACGTATCGATCACGCCAGAGTTTCCCAAACATACCTGTGCATCCCAGTCATTCTGGGAGCTTTCGAGAAACACGAATTCCGGGATGCTTTCCCTGGGAGTTCGGTGGGTCTGGAATGGGGCCCGCGTGGTTTACAGACCACAGACCACCAACCGGCATCCTCTTCCAAGTTAAGGCACCACAAGGACCAGGAGAAAACACTTAATGACAGGGGAACAAACCACATTAAACCACCGCAAACGAGGAGGCGGGGCAGTGAAGGCCCAAAGCCCCAGCGGTGGCCCTAGAAGCACCGTGTCCTCAGGAAGCCGGCTGTGCCACGAGGAGGGGGGAGGAGCCCCCGGGCTGAGGGTGGGCTTCTCATTGTTCTTCTGCTAAAAAAAATGACTTAAGAAGACAGTTGAGGTGATACAAACACTTGACACTTCATGAAGTGGACGGTCTCCTTTTGGCAAACTGGGCAGAAGGCAGGAAGCTTTTATAGGATAAAGACTAAAAAACAAGGAAGAGAAAAATGGAAAACATCGAGTTGTCTGGGGCCGCAGGGTCAACCTGGTTTGGAATGAGAAGCCCAGAGTTGGCGTGGTGGGTGGGGACAGCTGACTGCATTTACCCTGAAAATCCAGGTCAAATGGGCCTTTACAGGGACACGAAAGTTATATGTGCCATGGCGCCCAGGGCAGGAGAGGCTCCATCTTGGACCTAGAAATCTCCTTCAACACTGCCAATTTCATTCTTTACTTGTTCTTTTGTTTGTTTGCTTGTTTCTTTTCTGAGGGTTTACGTCATCCTCTTTGAGTGACACGAACTTCCTTCACATTTTCCGGGGCCTTTTCCTGGTCAGGGTAACAGCTGAGCCCTTCCTGGCCCAGTTTGCTAGGGCCCTCACCAGTCAGGGGCATGTTATTTCCTTCTGAGGCTCTGCGTCCTCAGCAGTGGGGCTTGTCTCGGGCTGTGGAGCAAGTGGTCAGCCAGCCAGGCTCCCCCAAGAATGAGAAACAGGCTGCTGTGGCTTTTGCTTGTTCTACAAAGTCAGCTCCGTAGTTAAAGGAGCTTCATCTTCGCCGCTGCTGGTGGAGGTGCCGCCACGTGGTCCCTGGACCCAGGTGAGTGGTCCCAGGTGCCCAAAGCAGATGTGCTGAGGGACCTCCGGAGGCTGAAGGGAGAGAATGCCAGGGTCAGAACTGCGGAGGCCAAATCTGTAACCAGGGGCAGAGGGCATCCCTGGGCCAGGAGTAGGGACTGGGTCTGAATCCTTCAGGAGCAGCTGGGAGGGAGGAAAGTTGGAAGGAAGCAAGAGAAGAGAGTGTTGGATCTCAGCCGTGAGCACACAGCTGGCCGCTAGGCGGGGTCAGCTTTACTGAGGCCCAGACAGGGGCTGTGGGGATGAGTTGTCCTAGTTAATTGCCCTGGGCGGGGGCTAATTGCAGGTAATCACCAGTTATTATCTACAAAAGTGCTGTGTGTGGGCACAGAACACTGGCCTACGTCAGGAGCCCTGAGTTTGCCCCTAATTAATTGTGTGATCATGAACAAATAATTTTTTGTGGCGTCAGATTGCTCCTCTGTTGGGTCAAGATGTTGGATTAGATTAGTTGTTCTCAGTGCTCCCTTGGGGAGCTTTTCACAAAGACTGATGCCTGGTATTGTGCCCAGGGATACTGAGTTTAACTGGTCTACTGTGAGGCCCAGGAATCGTATATTTTTTAAGCTCTCCAGGTGTTTCTAATCTATGGCCAGCGTATTGAACCACAGACCAGAAGAACTCTCCTTTTGGGTTTGAAATTCTATGAGTCTGGGTTATAAGTAGGGTGACCAACCATCCCGATTTGCCTGGGACTGTCCCAGTTTTCAAACTGAAAGTCCCCAGTCCCAGAAATCCCTCAGTCTCGGGCCACGGTCTACATCACTCCCCCTCTGACATCAGTATAAAAAGAAAGAAGAGAGGCACGCTCAGAGCTCTCTGGGGTGTGTTGTGAGTGTGGGTTTTGTGTGTGACATCACCAGGCCTGTCAGTAAGCAAATGTATGACTTGAACACTTACCTGCTACATAATTGCCATGTGTGCAGTTAAGTACACATTTGGATAAGGCCTACCTCGCATGGATTTCTAAAGATTATACACCAACCATCCTAGCTTGTTTCCTGTTCTCCAACCTGATGCTTTGAGAAAGCAGCCTTTTTACTTTTTCTTTCTGACTCTAGTGAAACGAAGAAAAATTAAGAGCAGAACAGGGGCTTTCCTGGTGGCGCAGTGGTTGAGAGTCCGCCTGCCGATGCATGGGACACGGGTTCGTGCCCCGGTCTGGGAAGATCCCACATGCTGCAGAGCGGCTGGGCCCGTGAGCCATGGCCGCTGAGCCTGCGCGTCCGGAGCCTGTGCCCCACAACGGGAGAGGCCACAACAGTGAGAGGCCCGCGTACCGCAAAAAAAAAAAAAAAAAGAGCAGAACAGTTTTTTTTTTTTACATCTTTATTGGAGTATAATTGTTTTACAATGGTGTGTTAGTTTCTGCTGTATAACAAAGTGAATCAGTTATACATAGACATATGTTCCCATATCTCCTCTCTCTTGCGTCTCCCTCCCTCCCACCCTCCCTATCCCACCCCTCCAGGCGGTCACAAAGCACCGAGCTGATCTCCCTGTGCTATGTGGCTGCTTCCCACTATCTATCTACCTTACGTTTGGTAGTGTATATATGTCCATGCCTCTCTCTCACTTTGTCACGGCTTACCCTTCCCCCTCAGCAGAACAGTTTTAAAAGACATTCATTCACTCAAATCTATTCAGCCTCTGCCTGTTGATTCCTCTTCTGTACTGTGCGTCCAACCTACCACCCAGTTGTATTTTCTCCACCTTCAAGACATATCCTGAACCTCAAGCATATCCCTTCTGACTGCCCCACATCTATCACCCTTGGGCAGTGGTTCCCAGACTTGAGGGACATCAGAGTCACCCTGCAAGCTTGTTACAACTATAATGCCAGGGCTCGAGTTTCTGATTCAGGAGGTCTGGGGTGGGACCAATTATTTGCGTTTCCAACAAGGTCCCAGGTGTTACCTGTTGCATTTCAGGGTGATGCGTGGAGATCTGGCAGGTGGGACCCTGGACTCCAGAAGGGGGACGTGAGCTGTGGGCTTTTTAAAAAATTGTGGTGAGATACACACAGCATAAAATTTACTGTCATAGCCATTTTTAAGCATACAGTTTGGTCGTGTTAAGTACATTCACAGTGCTGTGCAATCATCACCACCACCCACCTCCATCTCCAGAACTTTTTTCGTCTTGCAAAACTGAAACACTGTACTCATTAAACTGTAACTCCCCATTCCCCCCATCCCAGCCTTGCCAACCACGCTTCTACTTTCTCTCTCTGAATCTGATTATTCTAGGTACCTCATATAGGCAGAATGATAGAGCTTATATTTGCATTTGTCTTTTTGTGACTAGCTTATTTCACTTAACACAGAGCTCTCGGGGTCCATCCATGTGGTAGCATGTGTCAGAATTTCTTTCCTTTTTAAGGCTGAATAATATTCCATTGACTGTATAGACAATGTTTTCCTTATCCATTCATCCATTGATGGACACTTGGGTTGTTTCTGCCTTTTGTCAATAATGCTGCTATGAACATAGGTGTGCAAATATCTCTTTGAGTCTCTGCTTTCAGTTCTTTTGAGTATATACCCAGAGGTGGAATTGCTGGATCATGTGGTATTTTCTATTTTTAATTTTTTGAGAACCCTTTATACTGTGTTTCACAGTGGCTGCACCATTTTACACTCCCATCTGCTGTGCGCAAGGGTTCCAATTTCTCCGCATCCTCACCAACCCCTGTTATTTTCTGGGGTTTTTTTTTTTTTTTTTTGATAGTAGCCATGCTGGGCTGTGGAGCTTAAGCTACATGATTAAGGAAATTTGAGAAATTGCCATTAAAAAAAATCCTTAATGGGAACTTAATGCAGGAGAAAGGATAAATGTACTTTGAAACAGAAACATTCTGACCTATGTTGTGATGAGACTTCTTTCATCTGCTCCCTTTGCCTTTACTCTCTCTACTTACTTTTCTTCTTCTATTCTGTTCCCATATCTGTGCCTTCCTTAGTATTCAACAGCTTCTATCCAACCCTCCATCTTATAGGATAATCATCTTACCCACAAGGCAGCGTGTCCCTCTCAAAACTACTCAAATCTTTTTTGACCCAAGAGCCAGAACGAGCTAAATTAATCAGGCTTTAAACCTGAAGTTTGGGTGAGTCCTTGGGAGCTTCTTAAACCACACCCATCTTTTTCCAAAATGACAAAGCAACTGTACTTTGGTTTATAAAAGGAGGAATAAGGCATGATAATATGGGAGTCTAAGGTATTACTTTTTTTCTTTGCAACTGCTGACAACAATTTATAATTTCTTGCAGTTCAGAGGCACAGATCTTAGAATTGCTTCTCCCTTGCATTAAATAAGAAGTTAAGACATAAATATCAGAAAAACAAAGATGGCAGCTCACAGAAAAGAAAACAGAGATTGTCCTTCTTCTTCATGGTTGATATTTTTTTGTGAGTTGTGGGTTCTGGAGTGTTCAGAGGACTCAACTGACCACTGAAGGATGAGACTGGAAATGTTGAGTCTTCTGTCCGTAAAGGGCTGGCGGCAAAAACCCCAACAGTGGAGAAATGGTCTCAACAGATGAAGAAGCTGGACCACAGAGACCACCTGCCAACACAAACTTTTTGGCCCCCATGAGTGACATGAGAAACATTCAAATAATTGGAACTTGAGGGTCGTGGAATGAGTTCTCGATTTCCATGTGCCATCTAACTAGACATAATTATATGTATATATAATGTATATATTAACTGCTAATTAAATACTAATATAGGTGTTAAAAAGTAATATTATCCATGGAATATAGGCAGATATACCCATGATACAACAGTCCTTCCATGCTTTAAAGATTGTCCTCTTAGACTAACCAGCCTCAGAATGACTCTCATGAAGGGAGGAAGGTCACCATGTCCAGGATGTCAGCCGAGTCACCTCGGAGATGAGCAGGGTGACCTGCCACAGACAGGCTGTCCTTAACTGCGAGCACAGTTC
Organism: Hyperoodon ampullatus; assembly: GCF_949752795.1. Lineage (NCBI taxonomy): Eukaryota > Metazoa > Chordata > Mammalia > Artiodactyla > Ziphiidae > Hyperoodon > Hyperoodon ampullatus. The sequence goes on from NC_136933.1 coordinate 3,803,592, forward strand.
CTCTCAGGCAAGACGAAGCCATGTTGGTTTGGGGATAGTAAAGCAGGTAAATTTCTGGCTTATTCAACCACGTGAAGACTGTTGTTTACAGATTGCCACTGTTCAGACTAGAACATTCAGAATTCATCAACAAGTGTCCCTTGAAAACCAGTTTTGAGATCCATCCGTGATGGAAACTGTGAGTGATAACAAAAATGGTGAGACCGAGTCCTGTCCTTGATGGCGTTTCCAGTCTAGAATCACCAGCACTTTCTTGGTTACAGTGGACGAGACTCCAGCTCACACCTGCTTAGAATAAAAGCGAGGGGCACTTACTGGAGTGATCCTGGGGTTCTTATGGACTCAGATGAGGCTCTGCATATGCATGAAGCCTGGGATCAGGACTGGGCAGCGTGGAAGCCAGGACCAGGGCTCAAAGTCAGCAGGACGTCTTCTCCTCAGGTGATGCTTTGGTCCTCCCGATGGAGATGGGTTTCTCCGCGTGATGGACAATATAGCGCATGGGACACTCAGCCTCACGTGTGCCTTTCAACAGTCCCTGACCAGAGGGGAGAGGAGGCTTCTCTCCCAACTTTGAAGATGTCAAAAAAGGATTTTGGCCGAGGGTCACTGTGGCCAGGGGTGAGGTATTATGATGCATCTGGCCTGGTCCTTTGCCCCCTCTGTAGCTAAGGAACTAGCAGCGTCCTTTCTAAAAAAGAGAAAGGATTTGGGGTCAGACAGGGTCAAGTCCCCACAGTCACTGTGGCAAGATGAGATGGGGGCACGGAGCAGCAGTGAGAGCGGCCATCGTGGCCGTGGAAGGGGCAGCGGCACAAGTGAGGGCCACCTCCCGGGCCACCTCCCGGCCATGCTGCCACACCCACCGTGGCTCTCGGGCTACCCAGGCATTGCAGACATGCAGGGTCATCTCTGAATCCAGGAACTGAATCACAGAAAGCATTTAGTTAGGGAGATTTCACGTTCAATTCCTTCTATGTTAGAGTGGCCACAAAGGAGATGCTACGGCTCTTAGATTTGATTCAGAAAGTTTGGTTAAATGCACTCCTTGATCTCACCAGCTCTGCAATCCTGTGTGAGTCCTCTGTGGCCTGGCTCCAGGCAGAAGAGTTCCTGGACACCAAACATTGTCAAAAAATTGGCATTTTGTTACCTTCCTATATCTGACAGTGTCTACCCCTACCCCAGCCAATGGCTATCATGGAGTCATGGGGTTCATGTTTTACTAACAGGGTGTTGGAAGTTTGGGGCAGAGACAAGTGGGAACCTGTTCCTGGGTTTTGAGTATAGGCCCTCATATCTGGTCAGTTTAATCCAATGCTTCTCAACTGGGGGCCATCTTGTTTGTTGTACTGGGACATCCAATGGGTAGAAGCCAGGGATGCTACAAACCACCCTACAGTGTGCAGGAAACCCCCACAACAATGGGGGTCCTGCCCCAAAAGTCAATGTGCTGAGGGCAAGTTCTGGTTCTGATCCAACATGCAGTAGGAGTCCAGTTCTGTGGAGGGTTAAGGATAGGTGTCAGATAAAGTGAAAGAACGTTCTAGATGTTCTAGGAAGTGGCAAAGAGTAGGCACCCATGGGTCTTCCTTCCTCAGCCTGTGGCCTAAGGACATCAGCAGTACTTAAGTGGACAAGCGTGTCTTGAAAAACACTCCTGTTCTGACTTGTGGTTGCCAAGGGGGAGGAGGGTAGGGGAGGAATGGGTTGGGAGTTTGGGATTAGCAGATGCAAACTATTATATATAGAATGGATAAACAGAGAACTATATTCAATATCCTGTGATAAACCATAATGGAAAAGAATATGAAAAAAAGTATATATATATATATATATATATATATATATATATACCTGAATCACTTTGCTGTACAGCATAAATTAACACAACGTTGTAAATCAGCTATTCTTCAATAAAATAAAAATTTAAAACAACAACTCCTGTTCTAACAAACTCTAGAGACACACAGCAGCCTTGCACCAAACAATTCCCTTCCACAGTCCCAGGCTGAGCCTTCACCAGCCTGGAAGATATTCCCAGTCATCCCACACCCCTCCCCTGGGTAGAGGGGGCTTGACTTGCCCAGGTCCCAGGCTGGCAGGGGCTGGCTCTCAAAGAGAACTTCACTCTTCTCAGGTGGAAAAGCTTGACAGTTTGATTTTTATATTAAGCCTTTGGTGAAAACCCAGGTATACATATTTTTTTGTATGTGTATTTCAAACTAACTGGACTCTTAATGTTGCCAATTCCCATGAGAAGAAAATGTGAGATTATAAGCCAGTTCTTATCACTGGAAAATTTCACCATGGGACACAAATCATGAGAACAGGACGTATTCCAACAAGGAGGAACACTGAGAAAAATACCACTTAGATATAATTATATTTCATCAAACACACAATAGAATTGGAGGGGAGGGGCTGAGAGAGGCTTGTTCTAATCATGAAGCCCTGAGGAGGACCTACCACGAGGAGGACCTACCACCAAGAAGACACACATTTAGGAAGGATCATTAAGCTGTTTTACTGAGGATGTAAGGTTTCATCCACCCCTCCGTCCACTACGCATCATTCATTCATTCATTCATTCATTCTGATTTTCTACTCTGTTCAGGGAAGCCAGTGCTGAAGCCACAAAGGATAAAACAAGGATTAGATGATAACTCCCACCCTCAAGGAATTTAGAGTTGCCTGTGAAGCCGGCTGTGTGCTTTGACGTGAGAACTTCTGTTTTCCTGATGGGAGTTCTGATCTCACCCTGTCGCGTTGCAACTTATGATCCATACACTGAGCTAGATTTCCCTCACTCATGGGCAATAAGAGGCTGAGAAATTCCCTTTCAACTGGATCTGTTTTGTGCTCCAGGGGGCGCCATCATATCGAACACACTTAGATGGGGGTCTCAAGGCAGAGTAAGAACACGGCTTTCCCTGTGCCAGATATATGGAGATCAGGGAGTCTTAGAGAAGTTTGCTGTCTTGGAGGATTCAGGAAGGAAGGTTCTCTGAGATTTTTCTAAGTTAAAGGGTAACATACATCAAGGAAGGTATACAAATACTAAATACACAAGTTAGTGAATCTTTGCACAGCTACACACTCAGGGAACCGCAACCCAGGTGAAGATGCAAGCATCTCCAACCACCAGAGGTTCCCTACTGCCGCTTCCCAGACTACACCCCCTCCCACAAGGATTATTCTGATTTTATCATCATACATGGTTTTACCGGTCTTGAACTTCGCAAAAAGGGAACTATGCGTATGTACTCTTTTTTCTGGGGAGGGGGGAGTCTGCTTCTTTGGTCCATGTTCATGTCTGCCCATCGTCCAAATCGATGCGTTTATCGCTAGTCCGATCTCTTTACTGTCCCGTAGAATTCCACTGAAGGAACGCACTCCGATTTATTCATCCATCCTCTCACTGATGGGCATTTAGGCTGTTTGCAGTCTGAGGTGCTATGACTAACAAGGCATGCACATGGGTTTTGGTGCACACTACTCTTGACACATACATAAGAGTAGCGTCTGAGAGTATTTTTAGATTCTAAAAATGTTCCTAGATAAAACACACTGGTTTTTCATCTCTGAATATGTATACAGATGTTTATATATCTGGATACATATATATGTACGTGCATACAGCACGTGTGTTTCTTAAAGAGAGAGCTATCTGCAGCCCACAGAAAATGGATTTTCGATTGTGAATGACCCCACTCTGGACAAGGCACACTGCTTTGCTCTAAAATCATAGGATGGGGAATCCCTAGCAGTCCAGTGGTTAGGACTCAGCGCTTTCACTGCTGGCCTGGTTTCAATCTCTGGTGGGGGAACTAAGATCCCGCAAGCCAGCCTGGTACGGCCAAAAACAAATAAATAAATAACAAATAAAATCAGACAATGAACATCATCGACATTTATGTCGCGTAGTGGACAGACGAGACCATGAGGGGAGTGGTGTCCTTGGTTCCTTAAAGTTAATTGGTTAAAATTAATTGGTTAGAAGCCCGTGTGTATGTGTATACACAGAGCTGGCTCTGGAAAGCATGTGCTGGGTGCCAGTGGTGAGAGCCTTGAGGTCTGCTGACCTGTTATCCTGGAAAACGTGAAGACACTGCAAAGGTGGGACCTACAGGCCTGGGTGACTGATGGGGTGAGGCATGGGAAGGAGGGAGGCAAAGACAACCCGAGGTTCCAATCTGGAGGAGGAGGAGGATGCTTATGCTATTAAGAGAAGCAAGAGGGCTTCCCTGGTGGCGCAGTGGTTGAGAGTCCGCCTGCCGATGCAGGGGACACGGTTCGTGCCCCGGTCAGGGAGGATCCCACATGCCGCGGAGCGGCTGGTCCCGTGAGCCATGGCCGCTGAGCCTGCGCGTCCGGAGCCTGTGCTCCGCAACGGGAGAGGCCACAACAGTGAGAGGCCCGCGTACCGCAAAAAAAACAAACAAACAAAAAAAAGAGAAGCAAGAAAATCAAGAGGAAGAGGAGCAGCACCAACATTTACTTGCCCTCCTGCCTGAAACATAAACAAAATGTATCCTCTTTATTTCTCCATAACCAATCGTGAGACCTCACCTTCTGGAAAGTTCTGGAAAGGACACCTGGACTTCCAGCTTGCCAGGTGGAGTCTCAGTGTCTTTGGAAGATTCACTCTCTGGAGCAAATGCTCAGTTCCCCCCAACTCCACCCCACCCCGCCCCCAGCTGCCTTTCCTCTGAGAGGCATGTAGGTACGGGGTGTTGGAACTGGCTGCATTGCCAGGAGTCTTGATAATCTCATGAAGGTTAAACTGATTATAAAGTTTATGACCATATAAATTATAAAAAGAATGAATAGTTTGTTTATTCACTAAAACATAAAAGCAAAAATAGCCAGGAAGCCCCTAAAAAAGAACAATGGGCGAAACAGGAAAATATTATAAAACCCTGTAACTGGATCAGTGTGGTATCAGCACAGAAATAGACACACAGACCAAGGAACAGACTAGAAAATCTAGAAGTAGATCCATTTGTCTGTGACAGTTTCCAATGAAGGAGGCCTTTCAAGTCAATGGGGGAAAAATAGAAGTTTCAGTAGGTGGTTTAAGGATACCTGGATGGCCATGTGGGAAAAGATAAAATTAGATCCCTCTTCACATGGTATACTGACATAAGTTCCAAATGAATCAGAGATTTAAACGTGAAAAATTAAGCCCTACAGCTACTAGAAGGAAACATGGGTGAATTCCTCTGTAACTTGAAAAATGAGAAAACTTTCCTAAAGCTTAAAATAGAGAAACAGTGAAAGAAAAGATTAGTAAATCTGATTACATTAAAAAAAGTTTGCATGGCAAAAAATACCATAAGCAAATGATAACAAACCAGGAAAAAATACTATAGACAAAGTGTTATTATCCCTGATATAAAAATAGCTTCTAAATTAAAAAAGAAAAAGGCCAAAAAATCTATAGAAACATGGACTAGAGAAATGGAGAAGTCACAGAAAATAAAATCCAAATGGGCCTTACCCATATGAAAAGATTCTCAACCTTGCCTACAATAAGAAAAATGCAAATTAAAACTCATTGAGATACTATTTCTCACCTAGCAGGTTGACAAAAGGCAAAATGTTTGACCACATATTCTGTTGGCCAAGCTGTGGGGAAACAAGCATTCTCATACATTGCCGGTGGGAATGCAAAATTCCCACCGGCAATGTATAATTCCTATGGAGGAAAACTTGGAAATATCTATGAAACTTACATATGCTTTTATTCACTGAACTGGCTTTCCTGCTTTTAGGTATTTGTCCCAAAGGCAGTGTAGCATGAATATGAAAAGATGCATTCACTGGGCTATTCATGCAGCACAGATGAACAAAAGTTTGGTAACAAAGCAACTGTCTGTCAACAGGGATCTGGTTGAATTACTTACATTTACAAAATGAAGAGGTATTCAAATGAAAAAAAGGAAAAAGAAAGTTTCTATATACTACTACTGCATAGTTATTTCTGGATTATATCAATAAGTGGAGAAACGTTAATATATCATTTATATGATAAAGGGGAAGGATATGAATATACACACACATATTCTTTCTATAAATATATCTAAACTTGTGTTTTTAAAAATGGAAAGATAAACCATAAAGAGAGGGAAAAAAGGTTACTGATAGGGAGAAAAAGAGAATGGGGTTGAAAGAACAGGTGTGGAAACTAGACTTCTCTGACTATACCTCGTCTGGTAGATTTGATTTTGAAGCCAAGTAAGTATTTTGTATAAGTATAAAACAAAATTAATTTAAAAAGGAAAAGAGAAATATTTTAAAAATTGGAAGAATATAGTGAGTTGGTGGCATAATGCACAGAGGTGAGATATTTCAACAGACTTTAATTCACAGTAATTTGACTGTACATCTGTAGTCAGATAGATCCTGACGACAAAGAGAAGTACCCCCCCCAAAACAATCCACACCCAAAAGCTGCATTAAGTAATCTTTTTTTTTTTTTTGCGGTACGCAGGCCTCTCACTGCTGTGGCCTCTCCCGCTGCGGAGCACAGGCTCCGGACGCGCAGGCTCAGCTGCCATGGCTCACAGGCCCAGCCACTCCGCGGCATATGGGATCTTCCCGGACCGGGGCACGAACCTGTGTCCCCTGCATCGGCAGGCAGACTCTCAACCACTGCGCCACCAGGGAAGCCCCCCTTTTTTTTAAAAAATAAATTTATTTATTTAGTTTTGGCTGCTTTGGGTCTTCGTTGCTGCGCGTGGGCTTTCTCTAGTCAGGGTGAGTGGTGGCTACTCTTCATTGCAGTGCATGGGCTCTAGGTGCGTGGGCTTCAGTAGTTGTGGCCCACAGGCTTAGTTGCTCCGTGACATGTGGGATCTTCCCAGACCAGGGATCAAACTCATGTCCCCTGCCTTGGCAGGCAGATTCTTAACCACTGTGCCACCAGGGAAGTCCAGTAATCATATTATTGATAATGGTGTTGGTATTATTTTGAGATTGTTGTCAATGAATTGTGAGATGAAGCAAACTGTTACCGAACTCAGGTTCAGCTGCTTGCTGTTCAAAAGCCAATACTCAAGAGACAGGAGGAGTTGTTTGGAAAGGAAAGGTTGCTTTATTTAGGAGGCCAGCAACCTAGGAAGAAGTTGAACTCATGTCCAAGAACCAACTCCGAAGACTGTGCTCTACCATGAAAGTTTTTAAAGGGAGAAAGGGAAACTTAATCACAGTAACATTTGAGGAGAGGGTCAGAATCTTTGTTATCTTGCACTGTGTGCAAACTTTCTTCTGATTGATTGGTGGTGAGGTAACAGGGCGGTGCTCCAGGACTCCTGTGCTCAGTCTGAAGTTACCATCCTCCACCTGGGTGGGGACTTTAGTTCCTGCAGAAGAACTCAAAGATATTGTTATAGCCCTTGAGGAGGAACCAGGACCCTGCTTTGTCACTGCACAGTTGTGTTTTTGTTTTTTTTAATTGGAGTATAATTGCTTTACAATGTTGTGTTAGTTTCTGCTGTACAACAAAGTGAATCAGCTATATGTATACATATATCCCCTCCCTCTTGAACCTCCCTCCCACCCCCCCATCCCACCCATCTAGGTCATCGGATTCCACTAGCTCTCTATTTTACACGTGGTAATGTATTTATGTCAAACCTAATCTCCCAATTCATCCCACCCTCCCCATCCCCCACTGTGTCCACACATCCATTCTCTACATCTGTGACTCTATTCCTGCCCTGGAAATAAGTTCATCTGTACCATTTTTCTAGATTCCACATACATGCATTAATATACAATATTTGTTTTTCTCTTTCTGGCTTACTTCACTCTATATGACAGACTCTAGGTCCATCCACATCTCTACAAATGACCCAGTTAGATTCCTTTTTGTGGCTGAGTAGTATTCCATTGTATATATGTACCACATCTTCTTTATCCATTCATCTGTCGATGGGCATTTAGGTCACTTCTATGACCTGGCTATTGTAAATAGTGCTGCAGTGAATATTGGGGTATAGATGTCTTTTTGAATTATGGTTTTCTCAGGGTATATGCCCACTAGTGGGATTGCTGGGTCATATGGTAATTCTATTTTTAGTTTTTTAAGGAACCTCCATACTGTTCTCCATAGTGGCTGTATCAATTTACTTTCCCCCCAACAGTGCAGGAGGGTTCCCTTTTCTCCACACCCTCTCCATCATTTATTGTTTGTAGATTTTTTGATGATGGCCATTCTGACCAGTGTGAGGTGATACCTCATGGTAGTTTTCATTTTTATTTCTTTAATAATTACTGATGTTGAGGATCTTTTCATGTGCCTCTTAGCCATCTTTATGTCTTCTTTGGGCAAATGTCTATTTAGGTCTTCCACCCATATTTTTGATTGGGTTGTTTATTTTTTTGATATTGAGCTGCATGAGCTGTTTGTATGTTTTGGAGATTAATCTTTTGTCCACTGCTTCGTTTGCAAATATTTTCTCCCATTCTCGTTGTCTTTTTGTCTTGTTTATGGTTTCCTTTGCTGTGCAAAAGCTTTTAAGTTTCATTAGGTTCCATTTGTTTATTCTTGTTTTTATTTCCATTACTCTAGGAGGTGGGTCAAAAGAGATCTTGCTGTGATTTATGTCAAAGAGTGTTCTTCCTACGTTTTCCACTAAGAGTTTTATACTGTACAGTCTTACGTTTAGGTCTTTAATCCATTTTGAGTTTATTTTTGTGTATGGTGTTAGGGAGTGTTCTTATTTCATTCTTTTACATGTAACTGTCCAGTTTTCCCAGTACCACTTATCGAAGAGACTGTCTTTTCTCCATTGTATGTTCTTGCCTCATTTGTCATAGATTAGGTGACCGACCATACGTGTGTGGGTTTATCTCTGGGCTTTCTATGGTGTACCATTGATCTATATTTCTGTTTTTGTGCCAATACCATACTCTCTTGGTTACTGTAGCTTTGCAATATAGTCTGAAGTCGGGGAGCCTGATTCCTCTAGCTTCATATTTCTTTCTCAAGATTGCTTTGGCTATCTGGTGTCTTTTGTATTTCCATACAAATTGTAAAATCTTTTGTTCTGATTCTATGAAAAATGCCATTGGTAATTTGGTAGGGATTGCACTAAATCTGTAGATTGCTTTGGGTAGTATAGTCATTTTCACAATATTGGTTCTTCCCATCCAAGAACATGGTATATTTCTCAATCTGTTTGTGTTATCTTTGATTTCTTTCATCAGTGTTTTATAGTTTTCTGAGTACAGGTCTTCTGCCTCCTTAGGTAGGTTTATTCCTAGGTATTTTATTCTTTTTGTTGCGATGGTAAATGTGATTGTTTCCTTAATTTCTCTTTCTGATCTTTCGTTGTTAGTGTACAGGAATGCAAGAGATTTCTGTGTGTTAACTTTGTATCCTGCAACTTTACCAAATTCACTGATTAGCTCTAGCAGTTTTCTGGTGGCATCTTTAGGATTTTGTGTGCATAGTGTCATGCCATCTGCAGTTTTACGTCTTCTTTTCCAAATTGTATTCCTTTTGTTTCTTTTTCTTCTCTGAGTGCCGTGGCTAGGACTTCCAAAACTATGTTGAATAAAAGTGGTGAGAGTGGACATCCTTGTCTTGTTCCTGATCTTAGAGAAAATGCTTTCAGTTTTTCACCACTGAGAATGATGTTTGCTGTGTGTTTGTCATATATTATTATTATGTTGAGATAGGTTCCCTCTATGCCCACTTTCTGGAGACTTTTTGTCATAAATGGTTGTTGAATTTTGTCAAAAGCTTTTTCTGTATCTATTGAGATGATCATATGGTTTTTATTCTTCAATTTGTTATTACGGTGTATAACATTGATTGATTTGCATATATCAAAGAATCCTTGCATCCCTGGGATAAATCCCTCTTGATCATGGTGTATGATCCTTTTAATGTGTTGTTGGATTCTGTTTGCTAGTATTTTGTTGAGGATTTTTGCACCTGTGTTTATCAGTGACATAGGTCTGTAAGTTTCTTTTTTTGTGATATCTTTGTCTGGTTTCAGTATCAGGGTGATGGTGGCCTCGTAGAATGAGTTTGGGAATGTTCCTCCCTTTGTAATTTTTTGTAAGAGTTTGAGAAGGATAGGTGTTAGCTCTTCTCTAAACTTTTGATAGAATTCACCTGTGAAGTCATCTGGTCCTGGACTTTTGTTTGTTGGAAGATTTTAAATTACAGTTTCAATTTCATTACTTGTGATTGGTCTGTTTATATTTTCTTATTCTTCCTGGTTCAGTCTTAAAAAGTTGTACCTTTCCAAGAAGTTGTCCATTTTATTGGCATATAGTTGCTCATAGTGGTCTCTTATACTTCTTTGTATTTCTGTGATGTCAGTTGTAATTTCTCCTTTTCATTTCTCCTTTTTTATTGATTTGCATCCTCTCCCTTTTTTTCTTGATAAGTCTGGCTAAAGGTCTATCAAATTTGTTTATCTTCTCAAAGAACCAACTTTTAGTTTTATTAATCTTTGGTATTGTTTTCTTCATTTCTATTTCATTTACTTCTGCTCTGATCTTTATGATATCTTTCCTTCTACTAACTTTGGGTTTTTGTTGTTGTTGTTGTTCTTCTTCTTCTTTCTCTAGTTGCTTTAGGTGTAAGGTTAGATTGTTTATTTGAGATTTTTCTTGTTTCTTGAGGTGAGATTGAAATACTATAAACTTTCCTCTTAGAACTGTTTTTGCTGCATCCCATAGGTTTTGGGTCATCATGTTTTCATTGTCATTTGTTTCTAGGTATTTTTTTTCCTCTTTGATTTATTCAGTGATCTATTGGTTATTCAGCAGTGCACTGTTTAGCTTCCATGTGTTTATGTTTTTTAAAGTTTTTTTTCCTGTGATTGGTTTCTAATCTCATAGTGTTGTGGTCGGAAAAGATGCTTGATACGATTTCACTTTTCTTAAATTATCCGAGGCTTGATTTGTGACCCAAGATGTGATCTATCCTGTAGAATGTTCTGTGTGCACTTGAGAAGAAAGTGTATTCTGTATTCAAGATTTCAGGTGGATTGTCCTATACATATGAATTAAATCTATCTGGTCTATTGTGTCATTTACTTCCTTTTTATTTATTTATTTATTTTGCCGTACGCGGGCCTCTCACTCTTGTGGTCTCTCCCGTTGCGGAGCACAGGCTCCGGATGCACAGGCTTAGCGGCCATGGCTCACGGGCCTAGCCGCTCCGTGGCATGTGGGATCCTCCCGGACTGGGGCACGAACCCATGTCCCCTGCATCGGCAGGCAGACTCTCAACAACTGCACCACCAGAGAAGCCCTTATTGTGTCATTTAAAATTGTGTTTCTTTACTTATTTTCTATCTGGATGATCTGTTCATTGGTGTAAGTGGGGTGTTAAAGTTCCTCACTATTATTGTGTTACTGTTGATTTCCCCTTTTATGGCTGTTAGCATTTGCCTGATGTATTGAGGTGCTCCTATGTTGGGTGAATAAATATTTATAATTGTTTTATCTCCTTCTCGGACTGCTCCCTTGATCATTATATAGTTTCCTTCCTTATCTCTTGTAACAATCTTTATTTTAAAGTCTATTTTAACTGATATGAGTATTGCTACTCCAACTTTCTTTTGATTTTCATTTGCATGGAATATCTTTTTCCATTCCCTCACTTTCAGTCTGTATGTGTCCCTAGGTCTGAAGTGGGTCTCTTGTAGATAGCATATATACAGGTCTTGTTTTTGTATGCATTCAGCCAGTCTGTGTCTTTTGGTTGGGGCATTTAATCCATTTACATTCAAGGTAATTATCGATATGTATGTCCCTATTACCATTTTCTTAATTGTTTTGGGTTTGTTTCTGTGGGTCTTTTTCTTCTCTTGTGTTTCCCGGCTACAGAGTTCCTTTATCATTTGTCCTAAAGCTGCTTTGGTGGTGCTGAATTCTCTTAGCTTTTGCTTGTCTGTAAAGCTTTTGATTTCTCTGTCAAATCTGAATGAGATCCTTGCTGGGTAGAGTAATCTTGGTTGTAGGATTTTCCCTTTCATCACTCTAAATATGTCCTGTCACTCCCTCCTGGCCTGCAGATTTTCTGCTGAAAAATCAGCTGACAACCTTATGGAGATTCCCTTGTATGTTATTCGTTGCTTTTCCCTTGCTGCTTTTAATATTTTCTCCTTGTATTTAATTTTTGTTAGTTTGATTAATATGTGTCTTGGTGTGTTTCTCCTTGTGGTTATCCTGTATGGGCCCTCTGTACTTCCTGGACTTGGGTGGCTATTTCCTTTCCCATGTTAGGGAAGTTTTCAACTATAATCTCTTCAAATATTTTCTTAGACTCTTTCTTTTTCTCTTCTTCTTCTGGGACCCCTATAATTCGAATGTTGGTGCATATAATGTTGTCCTGGGGTCTCTGAGTCTGTCCTCAATTCTTTTCATTCTTTTTTCTTTATTCTGCTCCTTGGAAGTTATTTCCACCATTCTATCTTCCAGCTCACTTACTTGTTCTTCTGCTTCTGTTATTCTGCTAGTGATTCCTTCTAGTGTATTTTTCATTTCAGTTATTGTGTTGTTCATCACTGTTTCTTTGTTCTTTAGTTCTTCTAGGTCCTTGTTAAACATTTCTTGTATTTTCTTGATCCATGCCTCCGTTCAGTTTCCAAGATTTTGGATCATCTTTACTATTCTGAATTCTTTTTTGGTAGATTGCCTATTTCCTCTTCATTTATTTGGTCCTATAGGTTTTTACCTTGTTCCTTCATCTGTAACATATTTTTTTTGATAGGTGGGGCTGTGTTCCTGTCTTATTGGTTTTTTGGCCTGAGGTGTCCAGCACTGGAGTTTGCAGGTGGTTGGGTAGAGCCAGGTATTGGTGCCGAGATGAGGACCTCTGGGAGACCTCACTCTGATTAATATTCCCTGGGGTTTGAGGTTCTGTTAGTCCAATGGTTTGGACTTGGTGTTCCCACCACAGGAGGTCAGGCCTGACCCCTGGCCTGGGAGCCAAGATTCTGCAAGCTGCACAGTGAGATCAAAAAAAAAAAAAAAAGAGCAGAACAACAGCAAAGAATAAAAAGTAAAATAAAATTAGATAAGTAAAAATTATATTAGAAAAAAATAAAAATATAAATGAAACAATAACAACAAGGCAAAACAGAACCACAACAGCAAATAAATAAATAAATGAATAAATAAGGGCCAGGAAAGGCCTCGGCTGTGAAGGGAGGGCGGGGCTTAGGCAGGGCAGGCTTTAGGCAGGGGATGGGGCCTAGGCTCCAGACCCACTTGGCTGGAAAACGTCCTAGTAGGATGGCGGGTAGGGGCTTAGGCTCAGTGCAGCTGGAGGGGGCTTTGGAGGGCAGAGGTTCAGGCCTGGGGCCCCAGCAGGCTCACCAGGGCCTAGGCAGGCTGGGAAAACACTGGCCCCATTCCCCTCCTATCTCCCGATTCCCTGAAGGTCTCTCCTGGTCCCCACTGATCCCTTCACTGTGGGTGGGCCTCTCCAAGCGTGGGCACCCCTCCCCTCCCCCAGCCGCCCCTCAGGGGTGCCAGTCCCATCCTGCCTCCAGTTCTCCTCCCCCCACCACATCCTACCTGGTCACATGGGGGTTCCTTTGTCCCCTTAGGTGTCCAATGTCCCCCACCAGTGCCTGGTAGGTGCCCTATTTGTGAGGAGACATGAACTCCGTGTCCTCCTACTCTGCCATCTTCTGCACAGTGGTTTCTGGGTTGCTCCTCCTTTGTTTCTGCATTCCCTCCCTTCCCTGATTAGCAACTGTTTGAATCTGCCCTTTGGAACTCAGGAAAGGTCAAGGAAGCTGAATGAAGCCTCTTTCCTATGAACAAGAAACATAGGAACATGGAAAGGATTTGCACCTGGGAGGGCCCCACAGGATCCTACTTGGTTTCAAAACCAGTAATTATAGTGGTGTCATTGAGAGTCAGGATTTGGGCATGGGAAAAAGAAGACACAGATGGAAGATTGACAAGATTAAGAAAAAAAAACGTCGTCCTGATTTTAGTTCAGATGTACAAATACAAATCCAGGATGCATTTTGTCTTTTAAAAATGTTTTTCTTGGGCTTCCCTGGTGGCGCAGTGGTTGAGAGTCCGCCGATGCAGGGAACACAGGTTCCTGTGTTCTTGTTCGTGCCCCGGTCCGGGAAGATCCCACATGCCGCGGAGCGGCTGGGCCCGTGAGCCATGGCCACTGAGCCTGCGCGTCCAGAGCCTGTGCTCCACAACGGGAGAGGCCACAACAGTGAGACGCCCGTGTACTGCAAAAAAAAAAAAAAATGTGTTTCTTAATTCTATCCACTGAAAAGACCTAGGAACAATGATCATTCCATAAAGAGGGAGCACTCCTATTACCAGATTTTTGCATCTAAATACCATTTCCTGCTAAATGGAACCAGAAGGAGAGTTCATTTATGTGGCCTTTTCTGATCAAATTGTAACTCATTGTAAGCAAATAGTTGATGAGGGAAAGCTCTTTAAAGAAGTAGTCTAGCAAATAAATGAAGAAGAAAGGATAGGATGTCATAATTTGGCAACACATAATTAATGATTCTATGCAATGATCACAAACATTTGCTGACATCACTGAATGAGTGTGCCTCTTTGCCCAAAAAGTCCACCTCAATCTGAACAAGCCATAGCTTTAACCTCCAACTTATAGGAAATGCAGAAGACAGAGGAATATATCAAGCCACCCCTTAGGGGGATGATCAGAAAAACCAGAAACTTCATGTTTCTTCACCAAAGAAACCATAAAGGGAAAAAAGGGTGATGAGAGGGAACCAATAGATTTTTTTAAATAAGAGACATATCAATCAATTGTAATGTGTGGGTCTTAATTGTATCACAATTCATACAAACTGTAAAACAATCAAGGATCACGGGCGGGGGGTGGGGGGAGAATACTTTTCCTCTACCCTTCTCGGTTCTTCTGGCTGGTCTTAGAATTAGATTGACATGAGATATTAGCAGGAGAAAATAAACTTAATTACATAAGTATGGGGGCTCCATAAGAATGGGGCTCCAAGACAAGATAGGCAGTTGAGGTTTATGTGCCATCTGAGAGAAGGAGAAGTGGGTAGGGGCTTGGGACTTCAAAGGGAAGGAAGGCAGTTTATAGGAGGAAGAGCAAACGTTTGGCAAACAAATGTTTGTGGGCCACACAGAGACAGTGGGACACAGAGAGGACTTTGATTTCCCCCAGGCTACCACGCCTCATCCTTATTATACTTTAGTTTTCTATGGTGATACTTCTTCCTGAACAGACCCTTTATCAAAATTCCTCAGTTAAGGGGAGTAGATAAAAGCTCTTCCTGAGCCTTTTGTTTCTTAACAACAATTAGCCCAAAAATAATTCTCAAGCCCAAGAGACACATTTTGAGGTGGCTAATTATTCTCCCTTACAGGACAATCAGGAAAATTTGAATACTGGTTGGATATTTAATGATTTTTTTTTAGGATGGTAGTAGGTAGGTTATAGATGAACACAATTGATCATGAGTTTATAACTGTTGAAGCTGGGTGATGAGTATGCGAAGACTTACTATCCTCTTCTGTCTACTTTTGCATGTGTTTAGAATTTTCCATAATAAATGAATGTTTTCGAAAGACTGCTCAGGATCTCTAAAGCTATTATCCACCTCCACTTTGCATTCCTCCCACAGCAAGCCAAACCCTCCAGAGGGGAAATGAGTGGTCAGAAACCACACATGAGGGATTGTAATGGAGAAAAGCAGCCGATTGATTTCCAAAATATTATCTCTATTTCAGAGGATTTACTTTTGATGGAAGATGATAAGTTCCATTTTACATATGTTGAATTTGAGACTCCCAGTTCCAGGAGGAGTTGAAAATGCAAGACTCCAGGCTGGAAGACGTATCAGGGCTGACACCAACAGTAGAAAAAGAGTGGGCAGAAAAGAAAAAAAGCAGGGACTTGAGATAGAGCCTCTTCCTTCCCTCCTTCACCCACTCATTCATTCAAAAATGCATGTGAAAAGTACTTATAAGGTATCAGAACCTGGGGATGAAAAGATGAAAGGTGGGGTTCATTGAGGAAGAAAGGCACTTAAACAAAGAGAAAAAAGCATTAAGTTTTGTCATCAAGGTACCCGAGAGGTACAGTGGGTACACAGAAGACATTTTAAGTTTGCTTGAAGAGATCAGAGAAATGCTCTGATTTAGGAGACCAGAGAAAAAAGGGAAGCTGAGACCAACAGCCACATCTCGGTTCTGGCTAATGAAGCTATTGGGGGGCTTCTGTGAAAATGTTTTCCTCCCTACTAAAGGGAAAGTCCTTTTCTTCCCACTTCCTGCCTTGCTGCTTCCTGCTTTTGAATGCAGTGTGAGGCCATGATAGTTGGCTCAACTGCAGCCACCTTGTGACTAGTGACCAACAAGCATGAGGACAAAACGTCAATATACTGAGCATGTCTGAAAGGGCCTGGGTCCTTGATGATGTTGCTGAACGGCTAAACCAGCCCCAAATAGCTCACCTCTGTTAAGTAAGCAATAAACTGAAGACACCGTTGATGACACTCTATTACTTGCAGTGAGATGAACTCCCAACTGATGTAGCGTGTTTCTCCTACCAAACCATGAATTACTTGGAGAAGCAGCACGGCGTAGTGGTTCCAAAGAACCTGCGCTGATGTTTCTGAGACTAGTAATGACACTAATGAAAGACTGGTATAGGCAGAAGCCAGACTCTAAAGGAGTGAGTGGGTGGTAGACGTTAGCTTCTAGGAGACCGCCCACCCACTGCAGAAGAATATAAAGAGGGGTGAAGGTCAAAGCCAAGTATGGGTGGAGTCAGAAGGTAGTGTTGAATGAGTGTCCTGGCCTCTGGCTGCTTCCTCTTTGGCACCATCTTCCCGCCACCCAGAAGACGTCTCACAGCAGAGCAGGACTGCCCCTGCTCCAGCAGTCACAGGCACTCTTCTTGTCAGGAAAAGGAAGTAGCAATGGCATCTGGAGAGAGTAGCAGGATCAAGGGGAGACTGTCTTTTAGGGTAGGACGCGTTGAGCATGTTTGTGGACTGCAGGGAAGACAGAGGAGAAGGTCAAGGTTGATGGGGCGATGTGGGAGCGCTAGGAAGGGCCACGAGATCCAAGCAGACGGGAGGAGGTAATCCTTCCTGTGGGAAAAAAGGCCAAGAGAAGAGAACGTACAGAGACTTGTTGAGAGCAAGGAAGAATGGAGGATCTTCCCTGCTGACTCAGTCTCAGAAAGTGGTGCTGTAGTTTTGGAGACACTGAACAGAGTCCAGTCTCCGCTGGCCCCAGAGACGCCACCTCCCCCTGGGATCCGCAAGGTCAAGGGAGCGACGTCAACCCTCTGTTTTAGAAGTCAGTGTTGTCAGTGTGACCAGAATTGATTAGACTGTGAACGATTTTCTTACACTAACCTAGTTAGTCACTCTCTGGACTTGAGACCCAGCTCTGTTCCCAGGGCTTGGCAAGCCCCTCAATCTTCCTAAGCTTCAGTTTCCCTATTTTTTTTAAAAATAAATTTCTTTATTTTATCTTATTTATTTTTGGCTGTGTTGGGTCTTCGTTGCTGCTCCCGGTCTTTCTCCAGTTGTGGCGAGTGGGGGCTACTCTTTGTTGCGGTGCGCGGGCTTCTCATTGTGGCAGCTTCTCTTGTTGCGGAGCATGGGCTCTAAGCCCGCGGGCTTCAGTAGTTGTGGCTCACGGGCTCAGTAGTTGTGGCTTGCGGGCTTCAGTAGTTGTGGCATGTGGGCTCAGTAGTTGTGGTTCGCGGGCTTCAGTAGTTGTGGCACGCGGGCTCAGTAGTTGTGGCTCATGGGCTCTAGAGCGCAGGCTCAGCAGTTGTGGTGCCCGGGCTTCATTGCTCCGCGGCATGTGGGCTCTTCCCAGACCAGGGCTCAAACCCGTGTCCCCTGCATTAGCAGGCAGATTCTTAACCCTTGTGCCACCAGGGAAGCCCCAGTTTCCCTAATTTCAAAATGATTTGGAAAGTTATTTTGAAGGGCTGCTGTTGCAATGGAACCTGATTGTTCATGTAACACATGAAGCACAGTGCTCACTAAAATGTTAACTATTATAATTTACTTCCTCAGCAAAATGATTGAACTGCTCTTATACGGCAGGCACTGTGCTGGGTGAGGACAAGCATCAGCACAGAACCAACAGGGCATTCTTGTCTTCGTGAAGCTCTTATTAGTACCGCCAACGGAATCAGAAACAGCAAGGGGCAAGTTCCCACCTGAGAAAGTCCAGGATCTGTCCTGGGGCCGCTGACTGTGGAGGCTGAGTAAACACATCTATTGTATAAACCACAAGGATGCATTCAGTTTATATCAAGACTCGCAGGCATCAAGTGACAGCTCAAAACAAAATCAGAACTTGCTCAGCAAATGTGGAATCAGGTAAATAGTGTCCTCCCAAACTCACGTCTGCCCAGAGCCTCAGCATGTGACCTTCTTTGGAAATGGAGTCTTGCACATGTAAATAGTTAGCTGAAATGAAGTCACACCGGGGGACTTCCCTGGTGGCACAGTGGTTTAGACTCCGTGTTCCCAATGCAGGGGGACGGGGTTCGATCCCTGGTCCAGGAACTAGATCCCACATGCATGCCACAACTAAGGAGCCCTCCTGCCATAACTAATATGCAATGCAACCAAATAAATAAATATTAAGAAAAAAAAAAGAAATGAAGTCACACCAGATGAGCGTGTGCCCTAAATCCCATAGGTGTCTTTTTTTTTTTCTGGCCGCGCCAGGCAGCAGGCAGGATTCTAGTTCCCCGACCAGGGATCAAACCCGGGCACCCTGCATTGGGACTGTGGAGTCTTAGCCATTGGACCACCAGGGAAGTCCCACCATATGTGTGTCTTTATGAGAAGAGGAGAGATCACACAGAGAGTCAGAGGAGAAACAGGTGGTGGAGATGCCATGTGAGGGGGATGCAGAGATCATGTGTGCGGCCACCAGCCAAGGACCCCTGGAACCACCAGACACGGGGACAGGCCAGGAAGGGTCCTCCCCAAGAGGCTTCGGAGGAACACGGCCCTGCTGACACCTGGGCTCCTGACTTCTGGCTGCCTGTCCTGTGAGAGGATACATTGCTGCTGTGTTAAGCCCCCTGGTGGTAGTCGTTGTCACGGCAACCACAGGGTGCTACTGCCCGGGGCCAGGCAGACCTGCCTGGTGCTCAGCCTGTGGTCCTGCTCATCAGCCTGCTGTGTGGTTCTACCCACCAGGGCCCCGAACAGCTCCTGCTGTCTGGTGACGGCGCCTTCCTCTTGCACGGAGCTGGGGCCTCACCCCATGCGGGGACTTCAGGCTGACTCATCCCTCCCGCTAACTCTTCCCTTCCTCAATACAAATGATGTGCTTTCACTAAACCTCCACCGCGGCGCCTTCCCAGGGCAGACTGGCTCCGGAGTTTGTCAAACGGGAACTTCGACAGATCACATTTAGATTCCGCTTTATTTCGCTCAGAATCCTGGTGGGTCCTGCCCGTGTCCTCTTGTACTGGTCACGTGGTGTGTGAGCATAGATGGATGCCCTTCAGGAGAGAAGGGGCCCCGGAGAAAGTGTCTGGGGGCCTGGGAGGCATCAGGACAAGACCATTCGTCTTTCTTCACTAGACACACGTGGTCAGGAGACTCAGCCAAAATCTTGTAGGAAAACGATAACCCCGGAGCGTCTATTCTTCCCCTTCAGATTCCTTTCCTCCCCTCCTGCGTCCTTTGGATTTAAAAATAAATCGTGTCCCCAAAATATTGAGGCCAACTAACAATGGTCTCATCAGAATTACTCTGAGCCTCTAGAAGTTTTTATTTCTTCTTGTTCATGAGCGTACAAACGGCCCGTTTATAAGAATAACAACTAGGCCTCCTATGTCTGAAACACTAGCAAGTGATAAAGTAAACAAGCACGGTATAGCACACTTACACATAGCAGGACCCACAAGAAGCAGCTGAAGGAAGCACGGGCAAGCTCTCCCCTGGTTGCGCTGGCCCCTGATCACAGCTCACGCTTGCTGTCAGCTCTTTCCTTTCAAGAGGTACATGCCTCCCTGTCCTCCTGGGCTTAGAGTTATCCCTGTGTGTGTTGATCTTTTTTCTTCAGGTTGCCAGCCACGGGGTCAAAGACTACATGGGATAAGTATTTGTGGTCCCAGGACAGCGCTTTTCCCGCCGCAAACACTCGGTAAATGCCTTAGGTTGAATAAGAGTTACTTCCATTGTCCTTACTTTTTGGTATTTTGCTCTTAACACCATTACATTAAAAACCTTTTGTTGGGCTTCCCTGGTGGCGCAGTGGTTGAGAGTCCGCCTGCCGATGCAGGGGACACGGGTTCATGCCCCGGTGCAGGAAGATCCCACATGCCGCGGAGCGGCTGGGCCTGTGACCCATGGCCACTGAGCCTGCGCGTCTGGAGCCTGTGCTCCACAACGGGAGAGGCCTCAACAGTGAGAGGCCCGTGTACCGCAAAAACAAAAGCCTTTTGTTAACTGCTGACACAAGGGGTGTCCTCCAAACAAACTTGGTTTTCTCTCCCATTGTCCTTTTACTTTTTTTAATTTTTTCTTTGAAGATCATTCTTTTATTTATTTATTTTTCCAGAGTGGCTGTACCAGTTAAAAAAATATTTATTTATCTATTTATTTATTGATTTGGTTGTGCTGGGTCTTAGTTGCAGCAGGCAGGCTCCTTAGTTGCGGCTCGAGGGCTCCTTAGTTGTGACATGCATGTGGGATCTAGTTCCCTGACCAGAGATTGAACTCTGGCCCCCTGCATTGGGAGCACGGAGTCTTAACCACTGCGCCACCAGGGAAGTCCCTGTCCTTTTAAACATACTCACTGAAGGCAACCGTTCTTGGCCTCGGAGGGAAATCAGGCCGACCCTGACTTCTCTGCTCAGTCTTAGATGAAAGGCAGCCCTGTGGTCACGATAGGTTCTCAGAAGTGAGAGTGATCAGCCTAATGAACGAATTAACTGCTTTAGCCTTCCGGCAAAGTTAAGTTCCCCTCCTCTCCTCCCATCTCCATGCCAACGTAGGTGGGCAGCCTGCTCTCAGGGGACGGTGTGTACCATCAGGGAAGAGGAGGAGAGCTGCAGGAGGGGGACAGCCCTCTGTCCTCACGTGGTCAGTGATGGCTTGGTTGGGTGCGGAGGAGGCCAGAGGCTGGTGGGAGGGGACAGTGCTGCTGACTGTTGTGACCCGACTGGCCTCAAGAAGGAAGCCCCATGTCTTACAGCTTGTAATTAGGGCTGAATCACAGTGCCAGTGCCAGCCTGTTTGGCCCCAAAAGCAGAGCAGATGTTGGCAGAGAAGAGCAGCGGAAGAGACCCCTTGCCTTTGCTCCTGCCTGCAGGGGTGCACCAAGCACGGTCATGGTCACAGTGCCCTCCCTCCAACGGCAGGGGTGGGGTGAGGTGGGCGAGGCACTCACTGCAGGCCCAAGCCCTAAGGGGGGCCCCAGGAACTCAGCTGTTGAGATAAATCATCTTCTAATGCAGTATTTTAAAAAATCAAAATGAATGGAAAAATCCATGATGAACAAAATATTACTAATTTTCCCTTTTGCCTCAGGCTCTGGTGTGGTAGTTAACAGACTTTAACTGACCCTGTCTTTTTAAAATTTTGATGTTTTGCTCAGCATGGACTTCTGGCATTAATTTTGAGCTTTAGGCGAGCTTTAGCATTGAAGTGCACGCAGCCATCCACGTGAATACAGGTTAACAAACGCCATCTCGAGTGCAGTTAGCAGCAATGTTCTGATACCAACCTCCTGGTTTGGATGTTGTACGATAGGGTATACAAGATGTCAGCGTTGGGGGAATACCGTTGTTGCAACTCCCTGTGACTCTATAATTATTTAAAAATTAAAATTTTGATAACAATGACTTGTATAAATCAGTGAATTTTTTTGGCACTCACTTCCGTTCGGGGCCCACAGTGAGTGTCTACTTGTCTCCTGTAGTCCTGGCTCTGCTTGTCCTGCTTTTTTTTTTTTTTAATTGAAGTCTAGTTGATGAACAATGTTGTGTTAATTTCTGCTGTACAGCAAAGTGACTCAGTTATACATATGTATACATTTTTTTTTCATATTCTTTTCCATTATGGTTTATCAGAGGATATTGAATATAGTTCCCTGTGCCCTGCAGTAGGACCTTTTTGTTTATCCATCCTATATGTAATAGTTTGCATCTGCTAACCCCAAACCCCTAATCCATCCCTCCCCCTTCCCCCTCCCCCTTGGCAACCACAGGTGTGTTCTCTATGTCTGTGAGTCTGTCTCTGTTTTGTAGATAAGTTCATTTGTGCCGTATTTTAGATTCCACATATAAGTGGCATCATATGGTATTTGTCTTTCTCTTTCTGACTTCACTTAGTATGATAATCTCCAGTTGCTTGTCCTGCTTTCAAAACAGTGGTAACAGCAGCTAGGCAGCTCTGCTCACCCCGGAGACTCACAGAGGCCTTGGCTTTTCCCCGGGGCTGGACCTGGGGACTAAGGCCCACAGACGCCCCTGCCCCTGCCGCCCCTGCCAACTCTGTCCTCTGTCTCCACACTCCTGCCTGACGGCACCTCTGTCTTTCAACAAACACCCCGAGTGCAGTGTTCAATCCCATTCCACTCTTGATCTTAGCTGTAAGTCAGGGACTCTGGGCTTAAGCGCCCAGCCGATTCCAGTGGGCCTGCCCCAGGAAGGCACCTCCGCCCTCTGCCAGTTCCTGACTTCATGTGAGTGTTAGAATCTTCTAGATCAGCATCACCTGGGAACTTGTGAGAAAGGCCAGTTCTCAGGACCCGCCCCGGACCCTGGAGCTGGCCCAGCAGTCCGTGCTTGAAAAACCCTGCAGGTGACTCTGGTTCATGCTAGGGTTTGAGAACCACTGATCTTAAAAAAACACAGGATGCTTGGACTCACCAGAGATTCCGATTTCACTGGTTCTGAGTTTTAGTCTGAGAACGTTGAGGGGATTCCTCGGGAAACTCCGGGAGTACCAGCGTGGGGAGAGCTGCTGTCTTCGGGTCTAGGTTAGATCAGCTGCATCTCTGTTCTGGTTCCCCAGAGGTTTTTCTCTGGGGGTTTCAGAGAAACCAAAGACCTTCCTCTATTGATAGTCTAAAGAGTTAAGAGGGAATAAGACACTGTCATGACCTGCCATCCAAAGCATCCACAGCTCCCGGGGGCTCCTTTGACTTGTGTGGATTTTAGTCTGCATGTCCTTTTTCTTTCTCCTCTCAACTCCCACAGGGTGACTAAAACCTCACAAACATAAAAGAGCGATTGTTCTCAACTGGTCTGGAAGAGGTGCAATTCATGTGGATATAATTCACACCTTCTGGGATATCGTTATTCCTGATAAAATGCTTCAGTAATTGTCTCATTAAATTTAGAATGAGTAAGTCGTGTTTGAGAGACGAGTCACCCACTCGGCTGTCAGTCACACATCTAGAGACATTTAACCAAACACTCTGACCTTTCTGAGTCTGGCCTAAGTCCATTATCTTAACATTTTCTCATGCAATAATATAACCCTACCAAATGGGAACCGTGGCTGCAGGACAACCTCCCTCGTATAGCACAATCATAATAAAGCCCTTACATGTGCTTCTACCTTACAGTCTGAAAAGTTTTTTAAAACAGACTACATAAACACTACAGAGCCACTAAACACAATTTTAGGCAATGCAAACAATATGGAAGTATAAGTAATAGTAAGGGTTAGTCCTCCACAGAATTCCCCTTCCCAGAGGTGACAAGTTCTAGTGTGTGTGTGTCCTCCAGGCATTTCCTATTCATTCATTCATTCAGTATTTATTGGTCACCTAGACTGTCTCAAGCTGAGGCCAGGGGTTACAACTGTGAAAGAGATAAACCTGTTCTTTAACTCATGGATCTTACGCAAATATAACTCTAAACTCTCATATTCATAAAGAAGCTGATTCCCGTCCAGGCTTCCTTTTCCTGCTGTGGATTCACCGAGCAAAAGTGAAGCCGTCCTTTGCCTGCTCCCATCAGAGGAAGGAAGCCCGGGGAGTGCTTTACACTCCAGTGCCCCACCAACCATTGCCAGACCTGCTAGGGAACAGGGATGGACGGCCCTGGAGAAGGCTCCCAGGATGGAGGAGATCAAGGCAGTCTGGCTTGGGGGGCCTCGGGGGAGGCGGCAAGCAGAGGAGGGAGGTCCCTCAGCCCCAGGGAGGGAGGAGGCTCGGGGCTGCTGGAGGCCGCAGTGACCAGCCCTCCTATGCCCAGGGCTCCATGGGGGCGGAACACTCGGTGTGTCCACTGGAGGCCTGGGGCAAGCCCCACCCCCCACCTCCCCACCCCCACCCCAGCCGGGCATCAAAGCCCCTGCCTTTGAAATGCATAATAGAGTTTGGGCACTGGATGCCCAGCTGGGACCAGGAAGCTCAAGGACAAAGCTGCTTCCTGAAATCCTCTGGACGGATAAACACCCCAGGACTTGCATGCCCCCGAGGCGATGAAAACAGACACTGCTCATCCCATTGCTCTGGTCAGTGGAGGTGATCTGATTGAGGGACATGAAACATTTCCTGCACCCAAGTGGTGTGAAGGAAAGTCATGCCCATCACATACGTGCGCACACGCACACACACACACACACACACACACACACACAGGCGCGCTCGTAAAATTCCTTAGTTTCATGTATTACCTCCCCATTCTGCATTAGCGTTCGTTTTACAGTACAGAGAAGAAAACTGGACCAGAAACCTCTTTCTTGCCCATGATAGAGCTTGTCCCTGATTTGGGTGGAACTCTGCAGCCCGCAGTAAGTATGCTGAGATGGTTTACTTGAAAATGAGCAGACCTCATGCCCTTTACAAAGCCTCGACTCCTGGGCAGTATTAGGGCTGCATGGGGCAGCTTGGTGTGGTCCACGGCCTGCTGAAGATGTAAATTTCCACAGAGCGCTCCGGGGTCCTTTAGGGGGTCGCAGGTCACTCAGGGGGTCTGGGAGGAGGTGGGATTGAGGCATCTCTTCCTCAATTAAAGTAGCTCTGCTTTAAAAACAAACCAAAAAAAAAAAAAAAAAACAGGGCTTCCCTGGTGCCGCAGTGGTTGAGAGTCCGCCTGCCAATGCAGGGGACGCGGGTTCGTGCCCCGGTCCGGGAAGATCCCACATGCCGCGGAGTGGCTGGGCCCGTGAGCCATGGCCGCTGGGCCTGCGCGTCCGGAGCCTGTGCTCCGCAACGGGAGAGGCCACAACAGTGAGAGGCCCGCGTACCACAAAAAAACAAAAAAAAACAAAAAAACAAAGACAAACCGATGGTATTGAGGTATAACCTACACTCCATAAATTGTACCCATTTAAGTGTGAAGTTCAATGAGCTGTGACAACTAGAAACATCAGCCCACACTCCACACACAGAGCCACTTTCATTACCCCCAAAATAGACTGGTGTCCCTCCAGCCACTCTGCAGTGAGCCCTTGGCCCCTGCCCCAGGCAAACACTGATTTGCCTTCACCGTGGATTGCCTTCACCTCTTCTAAATTTCTGTGTCAATGGAATCATACCGCATGCACGCTTGTGTCTGGCTTCTTTCATTCTGCCAAATTATTCTGAGATTCATCCACGGTCTGTGTGTGTCAGTGCTGCGTTCCTTCCTTTTTGTAGCTGAGTGTATTCCATGGTAGGCATGTCCCCCAGCTTGCTTATTTGCTCATCTGTTGATGGTCACCTGGGGTGTTTCCAGTTTTTGTCAATTATGAATAAAGCAAAGCAGCTCTACTATGGTATGTTTTGTATATTGGGATTTGTGTGTTGTTTCCGTTGGAAAAGTATTTGGAAGGAAGGAAGGAGGGAGGGAGGGAGGGAGAGAGATTGGAGGGAGGGAAAGAGGGAAAGAAGGAGCCCACAGGTGAAACAGAAAACGCTTAGTCTTTGAATCAAGAGACAGTGCTGGGCTTGAAGGCTGGCTTTACATCTAGCTGCGTCAGCCTGAGTAAATGACTACATCCTTTAATGGGTCAGTTCTCTTATTTGTAAAATGAGGACACTACCCCGCAGGCCTATTGAGGGGATCAAATCCAATGAGCTCGTGTATGGGAAGCACATAGCCGGTGCTCAAACGTGGTATTTCCCTCCCAGCTCCCTGCCAGGAGGGAGGCGCCGGCCGGAAGAGCTCTCTGGTCCTGGTCAGCTCCGCAGACCACATGTCCATGAGTAATTCCCAATCAGTGTCCCTCGGAGGGCTGTCTCTGCCTGTAGATGATTTAGCCCAGGTGCCTATTGTCTGGGTCAAACCATAGTCCACGGACTTTTGGTCATTTCTAATCATGCTCTAAATAACTCTTTTTGAATTGATTAGCTATTCACAGCCCTCTAGTATCCTGAGTTATCTTTAGCTTTGTAGGGGATGTTAGATAAAATGAAGAGAGTTTGAGTGTGCTGCTTAGTTAGTAACGAAAAGTTCCTACCAGCTAACTGCTAGGAAGTTTCTAGAGAAAACAGTCTCATCAGGTGCTGGGGCAAGTTGATGAGCTTCGCAGGAGGGCAGATTGCTCGGCTCTGGGAAAGGCAGCAGCTTTGTCTAAGCTCGGGCTGCCGATTCTACAGAGCTGTGTTGTCAACCGTCTCTTGAGGGTCAGAGACAAAGCGATGCTGAAACACGCAGCCACTTGACAGGTAACCACCTGGGAGAACAGAGAGATTAGAACGGCCACGTCAAGTCTGATGAGGAGACACAGACCCAGGCCGAGTGTGAAGATGGGGCTCGTGGTGCTGCCTCTGGTTCCTGCAAATCCCTCTGAGGGGATGGTTTCTTCATCTGTAATGAAGGGTGGCTTCCAGCTCCGACATCCTATAATCTTGTGATACTGATAAATCCATGGACGTGAGGTGCTGGGAACTTGGCAGCTCCGTCAAGCTTCTGACGCTCACTGAGCCCCGGATGAGGTAACTGTCATGAAAGTACCAGCTGGGAGGATTTGTGAGAAAAAAGACAAAAGAGATGAAGCTGGGCTGGGGGGGAACGGTTCAGGTTTTGACCTGCTGTGTCCCAGGTAAGGGTAAGAGCTACCATCTACCCTTTTTTTTTTTTTTTTTTTTTGGCGGTACGCGGGCCTCTCACTGCTGTGGCCTCTCCCGTTGCGGAGCACAGGCTCCGGACACGCAGGCCCAGCGGCCACGGCTCACGGGCCCAGCCGCTCCGCGGCATGTGGGATCTTCCCGGACCGGGGCACGAACCCGCGTCCCCTGCATCGGCAGGCGGACCCTCAACCACTGCGCCACCAGGGAAGCCCCACCTACCTTCTTGAAGGCGTCTGGAACGCAAGCCTGGAGCCCGGATGGAGAGGTCACAGCCCGAGGGGAGGGTCGGGGGTCACGGGCAAATCAGTTTCAAAAGATATTTATTGAGCCCCTAGCGGTGCAAATGCTTTCCCATGTAATCGGCAAACGTTTATTTAGCATCTGTTATCTTGTGTCGAACGCCACACTCTGCACCGTGGAAGAATCCAAAAGAAAGGAGACACAGACTCCCATCAAATTCAGCAGAACACGGAGCTGTGGGCCAGTGGAAGGAGCTGTGGATTCAAGGTTCTGGCTCATCTCTGAGACCCCAGTATTTCATCCATAAAATGCAGAGTTTCACAGGAAGATCAACATTCTAAAGTATATAAAATGCTTCATAGATGAATGGACTCTCTTCTATGCAAAGTCGGGTCACATCTTCAATGACATCATCAGGCCAGCAAAGCACAGTGAGCCTTCCCCGCCCCCCCGTGCCCACTCCTCCGCCAGATGGTGGAAGGTCACCAAGAAAGCAGCCAGGTGGCTGGAACGTAAGAGAAAGAACATTTTGACTTAGAACCAGAGTGAATTTTGATTTAGAGCCAGAGTGAATTTTATTCCGAAACCAGGAGTTGGGGCTTTCTGACCTTTCCCAAACCTTTCTGACCTTTCCTATCCTTAACCTCCTGCTTTATATTCCAAGTGCCAACTTCCCCATTCCACCAAGCATTGTGCCCTTTCCACAGTTTCCTTGCCAGGACACTGTGAGAAGAGGGAGGGAACAGGAACGAGAAGCTGTCTGCACAGGGCTTGGGATCTCTGGGCTGGAATACACAACACAAACACAGGATGTGACTTCTGAGCTACTGCAGAGGTCGGGGTACTGGGGGAGGGGAGCCCTCCTCCCGTCTTGGGCCAGCGGCAGGGCCAGATCAGGGGACAGGAAGTGACCAGCAACTTCCCAGGGAGAGAGCATAGCAGTGGGGGGCCGAGGCTCTGAGCCACCCTGGGAAGGGAGGCTGCCCCCATTTTCCAGACTGTATGGGACGGAAGCCTACCCTCTCTGGCAGCTCAGTGATAAAGGTGAAGATTTGTCTGCAAATAGACCGTGGGCTAGAAGGCTTGCAGGAGGGAAGCAGGGGTCCTGGCAGTGCATGCTCTTCTGCTGGGAGTCCTGTGTGTGCAAATGTCCTAACAAGAGTCTCTGAGTCCATCTCGCCCAGCATCTTAAGGACAGCCAGACCTTCGTCTCCTTGCGAGACAAAGTGATCTTGAAGTGGAAGGTCACAAGCCACGCAAGACCCCGGCTCTGTTGCCTTTGAGCCCCTCCCAGAACCCTGACTCTAGTGCAACCAAAGCAGTGCTTTGAATGGTTCTCATGGGGCAGGGCATGCCAGGTAACACCAGGTATGTCTCCTGAGCTCCATATCTCTCCACTGGTAGAGGTTTGGGTTTGGGGAATTTTTTTTTTTTTAACAAAGAGAGATGTATCTAAATTAAGAGCTGCACTATTCACAATAGCCAAGACATGGAAGCAACCTAAGTGTCCTTCAACAGAGGAATGGATAAGGAAGATGTGGTACATGTTTAAAATGGAATAGTACTCAGCCATAAAAAAGAATGAAAGAGGGCTTCCCTGGTGGCGCAGTGGTTGGGAGTCCGCCTGCTGATGCAGGGGACACGGGTTTGTGCCCTGTTCCAGGAAGATCCCACATGCCGCGGAGCAACTGAGCCCATGCACCATGGCCACTGGGCATGCGCGTCCGGAGCCTGTGCTCCGCAACAGGAGAGGCCACAACAGTGAGAGGCCTGCGTACTGCAAAAAAAAAAAAAAAAAAAGAATGAAATAATATCATTTGCAGCAACTTGGAGGGACCTGGAGATGATCATACTAAGTGAAGTCAGTCAGAGAAAGACAAATGTCATATGATATCACTTATATGTGGAATCTAAAATATGATACAAATGAACTTATTTATAAAACAGAAACAGGCCCACAGACATAGAAATCAAACTTATAGTTACCAAAGGGGAAAGGAGGTGAGGGATAAATTAGGAGCTTGGTATTAGCAGATACAAACTACTATATATAAAATAAGCAAGGTCCTACTGTATAGCACAGGGAACTATATTCAATATCCTGTAATAAACCATAATGGAAAAGACTGATAAAGAATATATATATATATATGTAACCGAATCACTTTGCTGTGCACCTGAAACTAGCACAACATGGTAAATCAACTATACTTCAATTTAAAAAACAAAATAAAATAAATTAAGGGCTGCCAGTGGAGACTTCTCCTTCCCCAGCTCTTACGGGAATTGCTCTTGAAAAAGACTCAGAATGGATTTACTTATTGAGTACCTATGCATGTTAAACACCATGCCAAGCATCATGAGAAGACTACAGAAATGAAGATGATTTTGGTGATGCTTGTAATCTGGTAAAGGAGACAAACGTATACATAAATCACCAGCATCAGGCAGACAACAGTCATACAAGACCATGGAAGATAAAAAGGGACTTTTTCCTCCTGGGAGGATGGAGCACGTTGGCACGGACTTGGCAGTCAGAGGAGCCTAGGGATGTAGCTGTGGGAGAGGCTTTCCATCAGGACCCAAGCTGGGAGGAGGGGAAGAGTAGGCAACTGACTACTTGGGTGTGGTTAGAGTTGACCTTGGATGGAGGGTGTGGTAGGAGGGGAGAGAGAGAGTAGCTTTGGGTAACAGGCTGAGGTTTGGACTCAGTTCTCTGCGAAAGCGGGAGCAGCAAACGTTTTTTAAAATGGGAGCAAGGCTGTCTGGATGGAGTCGGCACAGAGCGGGGAGGCCCACTGGGAGCCATTGCGAGAGTCCAGGGGGTGGGGGTGGGGCTTGAGCCATGGGGAGGGCATCCTCGGGGTCCCAGTTACCCCGCATCCTTCTCAGCGGAGCCTCAGGGAGCCAAGCGTGTCCAGGTGGAGATACAGCGGCTCCGTCCATACCGAGGGGAACACTGGCCACAGTGCATCCAAGGACACACGTGGGTGGTCCTGTGTTATTTGTTTCTCTGGACTTGTGCTACAACCTGGGGTCTGCAGTCAAAACCCTTTCTTCTAGATGCTTTAGTGAAGGGGGAGAGAAAGACCAGAGAATAAGCCAGACTCATGTTTGGGGGTGGCAGGGAGCCAGCAACACTCTACAAGCCCAGTTGAATGGGGATGCAGGCTGAGTGTTTTAGATTTGATGAAGGTTTGTTTGTTTATTTATTTATTTATTTATTTATTGCAGAACACGGGCCTCTCACTGTTGTGGCCTCTCCCGTTGCGGAGCACAGGCTCTGGACGCGCAGGCTCAGCGGCCATGGCTCATGGGCCCAGCCGCTCTGTGGCGTGTGGGATCTTCCCGGACCGGGGCACGAACCCATGTCCCCTGCATCGGCAGGCGGACTCTCAACCACTGCGCCACCAGGGAAGCCCGATGAAGGTTTATGATGTGTTGTGCTGGCAAGGTGCTGTGCCTCCACCCCCAGATCTGCCCTGTTACATGCCCAGGGGGCTCCCTTGTTCTCTGCTCTAGAGTTGGGCTCGACCTGCTTCGAAGGAGTCGGACTTCAAACATCTGCTCACACGCTGCACCAAGGGTCATCACTCGCCGTCTTCTGGGAACAATAAATCCTTGTCAGTGTGCCAGCCGCTTCCTGCCAGGACCCTGACAAAGGTACTATCCATTCTCTGTACCTACTCTTAATCCTCAGAGCCCTGGGAGGCAGTCTTTCCATTTTGTAGATGAGGAAAGTGAGGCGCAGGAAAGGCTACCGGACCAGACCTGGCCTGGGGGCCGCCAGGATCGGCGCTGTCTGGACACACAGAAGACGGGTCGGCTCTGGCGCCACCCGCCCCCTCCCCCCCGGGCGACTGGGGAGACTCCTCCTTGGGAGGCGTGAAATGGGAAGGTCCTGGTGACCTTGGCCACGGCAGGGAGGACAGCTTCCTTGGACCTACAGCCAAGCTTACCTGAGTGAAAAATAAACTTCTACGCGTCCGCCGAGAGATGGGTTAGCTCAGCACCCATCCTGGGCAACACGCTTCTCTAAGTCACTTAACCAGTGAACGGCAGGACCAGGATATAATCAGGATATGGACAGGATGCAGGAACTAATTAGGAGGAAGAAAAATCCCCACATGGTGCTCCGTCAGTTGAAACCAGAGCCCGGGGCATTTTCTCTTGCTCACTTTTTCCACAGCTGTTCTGCTGTTACTAACATCACTACCCATAACATTAGGAACTTACATTTCTCGAGGGCTTCGCACTTGCCAAGAAATGTGTTGAAGGCTTTACCTTATCTCATCTGGTCCTCCGCTGAGATGTGCACTGTTATTATCCATGTTTCTCATTTCAGGGAGCTGAGCTCAGAGAGGTTAAGTAATTTTCCAAGTCCACATGGGTGGTAAGCGTCAGCACTGTTTTTTTTTTTTCGGTACGCAGGCCTCTCACTGTCGTGGCCTCTCCCGTTGCGGAGCACAGGCTCCGGACGCGCAGGCCCAGCGGCCATGGCTCACGGGCCCAGCCGCTCCGCGGCATGTGGGATCTTCCTAGACCGGGGCATGAACCCGTGTCCCCTGCATCGGCAGGCGGACTCTCAACCACTACGCCACCAAGAAAGCCCAGCACTGGGGTTTTAACTCAGAGTGTGTGACATTACTTTCTACTGCCTCCCAAGACCAAGGTCAATGCCAACAAGGAAAGGAGGTGTGAAAATGCAAACACGCACAGACACACATCGAACCACTTAGGATGGAAGGGAACAGACGCAAAGAACCCTGAATGTTGAAAACGTTCCCCCAAGGTCCTGCCACAGTATCCGAGCGTGTGCTCTCACCAGCCAAAATGAAGACGTTTTCCATCAGTGGTTCTGAGCTGCTCTGAAGCACCCCATGGCTGCTCCTACACTTGACACAGTTTCTGTTTTGCAAGGCCGATGGGTCAGGTTTGAGGAACTAGCTTGCTTTAGCTTGCTCACTACGGTAGCCACCTAAGCCCAGGCAACCACAGGGTCTTAGTCCTGGTGGGACAATCACGCCCAGCAATTGCAAGTGCCACCGTGCAAACTGTTCTTCTGGGAGACCATTAAATTTAGCTACGAGTGGGCCTGACCTGGGTAGCATCCAGTATCCAGGGACCCATCACACACACATGTGACAGTAACCACATCACCCAACGCACCTCATCCTCTGGCTCAGCAATATCATTTTTCCTCTACGATCCTGTTTATTTCTTTATCTGTCTTCCATTTGGCCCATGTAATTACACTATGCTAGCAAGGAATTCATATTAGCAGAGCAAGGATGTATCCTTTTTTAAATGAAATATATAAGATTAAGTTCCCTAGGGACTTCCCTGGTGGTTCAGTGGTAAAGAATACACCGTACAAGGCAGGGGGCACAGGTTCGATCCCTGGTCAGGGAACTGGGATTCCACATGCCACGGGGCAGCTTAGCCCCCGGCACCTCAGCTAGAGAGCTCAAGTGCCGTAAACTGCAGAGCTCACGCACCCTGGAACCCCCGAGCCACAACTGCAGAGCCCATGCACCCTGGAGCGTGAGCACCACAACTAGAGAGAAGCCCACGTGCCACAACAAAGATCTCGTGTGCCACAACTACGACCCGATGCAGCCAAAAATAAAAATAAAATGGATAAACAAATAATAGATAAATCTTAAAAAAAAAAAAAAGATTAAGTTCCCTAAATAGAGCGCAGCCTAATTTAGGCATTCCCCTGTCCCCATGTCTGGGTTGGCGGCCCAATCCAAGATACAAACAACATTCATATATCTAGGTACACTGACTTCTAGGCTTTTCTTTGGGGTAGGGGAGGGAGGCTCTGGCTCTGGTACTATTTCTTTTCCTACTAAGGGGTCTTGTTTTGTTTTTTTCCTGAGGGAAAAGGGATTCTGAATATGGAAGGAAACTTCCTTTTCCAACATTATGGTGGAGTAGGTATCCTCTAAAAACAATACTAAATAAAACAACTAAAAATATTGAATGCAATAATTTTTAAAATTTGCTTTTAAATATATAAATGTACCTTCTTTAAAAAAGTTTTTGCCTAGTTTTCTTCCCGTTTTATTGAGATATAATTGACATACAACACTGTTTAAAGTGTACAGCATAATGATTTGATTTACATGTGTTGTATATTAATTACCAAATAAGTTTAGCTAACATCCATTTCCTCATATATTCACCAGAAAAAAGAGCAAAAACTATTGTTGTTTTTTTTTTTCTTGTGATGAGGACTCAGGATTTACTCTCTTAACAAGCTCCAAATACAACATATAACAGTGTTAATTATATTAACCGTGCTGTACATGACACCCCTGGTACTTATTTATCTTATAACTGGGAGTTGGTGCCTTCTGACCCCCTTCCCCCAGTTCTCCTCCCTCCCTCCCACCTCCTGCCTCTGGTGACCGCAGGTCATCTCTTTCTCTGAGTTTTGCTTTGTTTTTGTTTTCATTTGAGATCCCACATATAGGTGAGATCATATAGTATTTGTATTTCTGTCTGACTTATTTCACCGAGCATCATGCCTTCAAGGTCCATCCATGTTATCACGAATCGCAGGATTTCCTTCTTTTTTTTAAGTCTGAATAGTATTCCATTGTTTAAATACAACATTTTCTTTACCCATTCATCAGTCAAGAGACCCTTTGATTGTTTCCACGTCTTGACTATTATAAATAATCCTGCAAGTGACGGCACTTTCAAGAAAGCAGGGAAAATTTTCAGGAGTCAAAATGAAGAGATACCAGGAAACCACAGAGGTAAATAGATTCTGGCAGCTTCTATACAAAGACCCCAGGAAGGAGTTTTCCAGTCTCAGTTTCCAAGAGCCGTGGGTTTGAGTGTCTTCGTGGAGTAAGGGTCCGTGCAGGTTGGGAAGTTGGCGATAAGACCCCTTACATATATACGCCACCCTCAGCAAAAAGGTGGCCTGAACAACTCTGCACCAGCAAAGCCACGACAGAGAAACTCATCTGCTTTGACCTTGACTCTAGATGTGGGAAAAAAGTACCCTGAAAGTGTATAACCACGGCTTTCCCTCACATGGGTTTGAGGAATGAATCTGAATCACCTGGGCTGTCCAGAAATCTCAGGGCTGAGAACTTCAACTTTCAGTGGGCTTGGGTTGAGGGCACCTGGCGGAATTAAAGGTAAAACCTTTTTGGAGGTCGGCACGCTCAGCCAAAGCTTTGTATGATTCCACAGATACAGCTCGGTAAGTAAGACATGAGCTCATAGACCCAGTTACAAAACATAGGAGGAAACAAGCCTCTGAGGAAGAGTCAGAAGGACCAGCAAGAAAGGTCAGATGCTCAGGGCATCAGATACTGGCATATCCCCTAGAGAATCTAAAGTGGGCACTTCACAGGCTTTAAAGAAATAAAAGAGGGGTCAAAAACAGACGCAAGGGTTTCCCTAGTGGCGCAGTGGTTGAGAATCTGCCTGCCGATGCAGGGGACACGGGTTCGTGCCCCGGTCCGGGAAGATCCCACATGCCGTGGAGCGGCTGGGCCCGTGAGCCATGGCCGCTGAGCCTGCGTGTCCGGAGCCTGTGCTCCGCAACGGGAGAGGCCACAGCGGTGAGAGGCCCGTGTACCGCAAAAACAAACAAATAAGCAAACAACAAAAAAAAACAGATGCAAGAAATACGATACTGCCAAACAGACCAGACAGATTTGAAAGAAGAAACATAGTACTTTTAAAAATAAAATCATGATAATAATGGAAATTAAAACTCAGTGGATAGGTTAAAAGGTAGCTCAGACATAGCTGGAAGGACTGGAAGATTCTTCTACAAAAGATTGTATAATTTTCTGGGCCTGGAAACGTCAGGCTTCTGTCTTTTTAAAAAAATTTATGTGTTCTTGAAGCAGAGTTGAATTACAATGTGTGTAAATTACTGCTGTACAGCGAAGTGACTCAGTTATACATGTATATACAGTCTTCTGTCTTTGCGTAGGTCCAGGCCATAAGCATCCAATGTGGTCTGTCTCCTCCTGGGGCTGGAGTCCTAGAGTGGCCTGATGTCACGTGGGACAGCGGGATGCTCAGTGATTCCGTCAGAGTCAGGAAAAACAACTCCTAACCTGGAGTCCCCGCTGACCACTCAGTGCTTGTAGGTCACAGCAAAATGAGGAAGGAAGGCTCGGACTTTTAGATGAAAGTTTCCTTTTGTAAAGCTACTGAGAATGAAGGTTTTCAGAAGCCATAGCACAATTTTCTGCTTATGAAGGAGATGATATTTTCTCCCTAACTGTGCAAAGTCAGTTGTATCTTTGGGGATTTACCTTATTAATAACTAAACAGCTGAAACTTGATGTGTGCAACTGTTTAATGCTGAGATCTGCTGAAGGATATGAGTGTGGGTCTTCCCTGGTGGCGCAGTGGTTGAGAGTCTGCCTGCCGATGCAGGGGACACGGGTTCGTGCCCCAGTCCGGGAAGATCCCACATGCCACAGAGCGGCTGGGCCCGTGAGCCATGGCCACTGAGCCTGCACGTCCGGAGCCTGTGCTCCGCAACGGGAGAGGCCACAACAGTGAGAGGCCTGCGTACCACAGAAAAAAAAAAAAAAAGGATGTGAGTGTCTGTGTGTGTGTGTGTGTGTGTGTGTGTGTGTAAAATTTTTAAATAATACTTTATGTGCTTTATTAAGATACTTAATTTTGTTATAAACATGAGACAGAAAGAATTATGAACAGAAAAATACCCAAAGATCTTCCCCAGAATGCAGCTCAGAGAGACAAAGAAATGAAAAGTATCTAAGAGAAAGAAAGAAACATGATAAAAGACAGAATGAGAAGGTTTAAACCTCATGGAATTGGAATTCCATAAAAAGAAAAAGAATGATCAAACATTAAGAGGAAGAAATGTTCCCGAGTTGATGAAGGATGGCGATTCTTGTTTAAGGTGTGGATCAGAGTGTTTCCATGCAACAGGAGAATGGTGAAGGCTAAGGTTTGATGGTAACCCCCCAAATTGTATGTTAAAACATTTAAGCAAATATATGTGGGTTCATCGCTGGTGATGTTTTCTTGCTTTGCTATTTTGCAGACATGAGGATGGGTTCTCTGGAGGTCAGACCAAGGAGGTAGTTTGTGAAGGAGGTGACAGCACAGAGAGGTGATTCTGAGGATGTCAGGACTCCAGGAAAGACATAATAAAAATAAAACTGAGCCGAAGGTACATTCATCTGAGGCTGACAGATGAGGTAAGGGACGGCGTGAGAGGGAGGGAGTCCAGGACTATAATTTAGTAAGAGTTTTCTGCAACTCCAGTGCTAGTGGGATTAAGTAGTTATGGCCTCGTGGCAAGTTCATGGGAAAGAGCCAGAGGGAAAATTAACTTGTATTTGACATGAAGCACATACTCTGTGGGTATCCATCAGAGTAAATTATACGCAGTGGGGAAGTTGAAAGGCACTTCCTTTTTCTCCCTTAATGAATATGTACCGTTGAATCCCATTGAACTACCCTCCTGGTTTTAGTAAACAATCGACAACTTCTGATGCCTATAATCTAGTGTTTAGCTGTCTCTACTTATGAGTAAATGGAGGGAGAATCCACATTACAATAATCCCCAGGGATTGCACAGTTATTTCCCACCAACACTTGGTTCCCTGCTCGTCAGCACAGCGCAGGATCCCAGCCAGGCTGGCGGGCGATGCTATGGGAGAGCCGCGGTGGGGAGGAGACTTGACCTTGGGGGAGCCGGGGGTCGTGTGAGCCGCCTAGCTGCCCGGCGGAACGGAAGCGCCCAGCTGCCTCGGAAGGTGTGGGGTACTGGGCGGGGACCCTCAGGTGGGCATCGGTCCTCTCTCTGCTGCCCTGAGAACACAGGACGGTGGCTGCTCACAGCATCTATGACGGGCTGAGTCCCCAGCTCGCCAGGGGACGCTGGGGACCCGTGGCCGCTGAAGGGGGCACTCAGGCTGGAAGCAGTGCGGGGGGCAGCCTAGCCTTGGCTTCTTCCTTTCCTCCGGGGGTCCCCCTCTGGCCGTTCACACAGTAACAGCACAGACGGGATTATGCGAGGGGCTCTATCGGCACGATGAAAAGACCCAGAAGGTTCCAAGAGGCCTTTCTAATGTGGAGGGTGGGGACAGGGGACACTGCCATGTATTCCACTTGTCTTCACAGCAAACCTGGGAGGCAGGTAGAGCAGGTGTGATTATCCACATTTTAGCAAAAGGGACTGGAGAGGAAGTCAGTTATTGAAGTCAGCGGCAAAGCAGGGACCAGGTTGCAGGTGTCCTGACTCTTAGTCAAGGAGAAATTCCATCGAGTCTTAGAATGAGGAGCATCTTAATCAGCACAGGTGATTTAATGCAGCTTTGAAAGCAGGGATCTGGCATTAACCGCTACCCCCTTAACTATGCTTTGATAAGGCAGTATTCACAAGTGACTACCTAATCCAAGCGTTGATAGAAAAGAGTCACTTTAATGTCCTTATCTTGACGAGTTTGGTCCTAAAGCTCTAACCAGGCGGTTTCTGAAAGCATTTCTCATTCTGTGTGCACAGACTTGGAAAGTGGGTAGTGGTCCTCAAAATGTCATCCATTCTGCTGATGCAAGTGTATCTGACAGTAGCAAGTGTGGCCAGTATCATCACAATTGTAGGAACATCCTATGTTACAACCCTGAAAATCCCCAGTTGTTATAGTCCCAAGTCTCAACCTAAGCAGATGTGAGCTTGGAAAGGTAAGAGTAGGATGGAAAGATACAGAAAGAAGGAACCAGTACCACAAACTCTTTTCCCAGCACTTGGCTCTTACCTCTCCATGTCCATATACACTACTGGCTTCTGCTTCTGCTAGAAGTTTGGAAAAGAGGCAAAAAGGCCAGCCACCTCCCCTGGGACTGGGAGAGGGGTCTAGGACAGTGTTCCTGTGTCACCTTCCCACCCTAGCCAGGTACAAAGGAAAGGCGCCTTCCAACTTCTGTTGACCCAAGCATCCTCTCCGTTTTACAACACAACCTCTCGCTACCCGGTCTGAAACTCCTACTAGCAGAGTTACTAAAATATGCTAGGGTCACAAGGGGTGAGGAGATGTGCAGAGAAAAGGAATCATGAGAATAAACTTGGTAGGGGCTGAGTCTCCTCATAAGCAGCAGTTAGTTGTTGTAATTTGCTAATTATCTCCTTAGAAGGTGGAAATTAATCAAACAAGTTTTTAATGAATTTCTGCTACAGACTCAGTGCTGTGGTGGCCACTGAGGGGCAACAGAAACCCTTGGAAGGGCCTGCAATCCAGTTAGGGGTGTGACTATGTTACAGGTTCCTTCAGTGGGTAACCCCAAACCACATACAGCAAAGCAATAGGCTGTGCAATAGAAACCACAGGAAAATGGAATTAAAGAGAAAGAGATCAAAGGGGGCTTCCCAGGATCCTGGGACATCTTCATGGAAATGTTTCCAAGACACTAAAGTGTCACACCTTCCACTAGACTGGAGGGCGGGAACCAGTAGGGCACTGGACAGGTCACTGGGAGTAGGTGCGATATTATAAATTTGTCCAGAATCAACCTTGCCTACCTACACCTGATTTAGTTAGGACTGGAAGGTGACAGTCTGGACAAATTTGCCTGGGTGAATCCTGAACAGGTTAAGTACCCTAAACTTTTTGCCTTAAACACACACAATTTCAATTCTTTGGAGCTCCAGGGATGGTGACCTTTCCTTGTCTGCTTGCCTATCTGTTTTGTATAGAAGACGGATCCACTGTACCTGAGTCATGGGCCTATTGGTGAATTAGGACTCAGAGGTGGAGGGCTAAACCTCTAGGCAGGGTTCCTGCACCTCGGCACTGATGTTGGGGCCAGGTCATCTCTGCTGTGGGGTCTGTCCCTTGCACTGCAGGATGTTTAGCAGCATCCCTGGCCTCTGCCCAGGTGCTCGTAGCACCTGCCCTCCCCCATCCCCCAGTAAAGCAACGAAATGTGTCTCTACCCTTGCCAGCCATCCCCCTCGGCTCTAGGGAAGAGGATGCCACGTGGCTGTCCCCTTCTCATCATTCATCACTTCTGAATCCCTGGGTGAAGCCACTTTGCCACAGCTGATGGTTTTTCTTGAAACCTGAAGGGAATTTAGAGTTGGTCTGAGTCCAGGCTCTCCTTTAGAGACTAAGGCCCGGAAGGGAGCTCAGTTCGTAGAGTGGTGGACCTCGATAGCAACCCTGGTCCACGAGCCCAACACCTTTATTGCACGGCTACTCAGATCTTTGGCCGATCACCCAGCCCTCCCAGAGCCGCCATTTACCACGTGGTAAGTAGAGCTATAGGAGCCCACCTCCCATCGAGGGTCCCCAATAGACCCTTGTTGGGGATGGGTTATCAGATTGTGGATTTTGTGTTGGAAATAGTTCCTCGAGGCCCCGAAAAGTAAACTCAGATCATTTATTCATTCGTCCAGCAAATATTCTCAAAGCACTTTTGTTGAATATTGAGGATACAAAGTCTCTGCTTGTCTTGGAGCTCACAGATGAAGTTATAAGGGACACATGGGGATCGTTATAAACTTAGGACTCGCCCGAAATGACAGAGCATCTCGTGGGGCTGAGCTGCACAGGGGGCCACACCCAACCCCACGGGGAGGCAAGGACCACTTCCAGGAAGAGCAGACCCCGGAACTAAGTCAGAGGGGATGAGCTAGCGGTTAGGAGGTGAGGCTGCCCAAGGGTGTTGCAGGCAAAGGGGAAGCGTGGAGAAGCCCATGGGCTGCAAACAGTGCAGTGAGTGTGGAGACCACCAGCGTTCTGGCCTTGGTGGCACGTGAGGGTTGAGGTGAGGAGAGGTGGGAAGCAGACTGAACGGCGGCCTTCACCGCTGTCCTGAAGAACTTGAATTTACTTCTGTGGGCGACACGGAGGACAGGGTCTAGGAGAACAAGTTCAAGGCAGGAGGACCCAGCTGGGATGGTGCCGCAGTGTGGGGAGGGCAGATGAAACAGCCAGCCACTGAGGAAGAGGGGAGGCTCACGACATAGACATGAGGATGTCAGGGAGGAGCAAGAATGACACTCAGGGTCTAGGAGCGCCGTCCAACGAGACCGCAAACACAGGAGAAGCAGGGCTGGGGATGGGAGCCCCTGAGTGCCCGTGGGACTCCAGGTGCAGCCATCCAAATGTGGGGTGGGGGCACATCCGGGTTAGAGAACCGGGTTGGTAAAAGTGCTTTGGGAGCAGGTGGAGGCCAGATGCAACCGTGGGCTTGGGTGACATCACCAGGGGAGTGTGGGTCTGAGGAAGGGGTGCAGGGGGTGGCACTTTTAGGCACCAGCAAATCTCACGGAAGCACTTCTCTCCAGAAACCACCTTCTTGGTCAGTCCAGCCATTCCACTGACCGTCATCCACCCCTGGCTGGACCAGCCATGCTAGTTTCCTTTGTGAAATAGGAACAGTGAGTAGACTTGCCCAGGCAACTTATAAACTTTGTTTCTCAGTTGCCCAGACCATTTACAGACTTTTATTTCTCACCGCCAGACTCTCCAAGAGGCACCAGAAGGCTGGCTGGCACGCTGGCCAGGGTCCCAGGATCCTTCTAATGAACTGTGAACCTAACATTTGTGGAAAGCATTGTGCAACTTCTAAGGTTTGTGGTCAAACGGGTTCATCCCCAGCTTAATTGTCAGTGCAGACCCTTAAGAACTAGATTATAGCTTCCAGAAGTTGTTGACTGTTTACTGAAAACCAAAGGAGAGTTCCCTTTTGCGATGTATTTGCAGTTCTGTATATTTGCAGTGGGGGAAGGAGGTTTTCTTTGAATCACCCTCTCCGCATGTAATTTTCTCTGATGAATACCTATAGTGTCTGTGTTTCATGTGAAACATGACTTGGTGTTTCCCCCTGGCTGTTTCCCATGAACTTGGCCCTCTTGGTATGATGGAGACAATAGTGTTGGCTGGAAGCCTTCACAAATTCTTCTCAGCTCCTCAGCCATTTCACTCCTTGTAGCACTAACCACATCTTTCGGTCATTCAGCTATTTAACCCTGATGATGGTTTAAATGATGAGCTTTTCTTAAAACATTTCTGCTTTGTTTCATGTTCCTATGTTCTTTTTTTTTTTTTGGATGTCTTTTTAAAATTTATTTTATTGAAGTATAGATGATTTACAATGTCAAGTTCTGCTGTAGAGAAAAGTGATTCAGTTATACATATATACATTCTTTTTCATATTCTTTTCCATTATGGTTTATCACAGGATATTGAATATAGTTCTCTGTGCTATACAGTAGGACCTTGTTGTTCATCCATTCTCTATATAATACTTTGTATCTGCTAATCCCAAACTCCCCGTCCATCCCTCTCCCACCCACCTCTCTCCTGGCAACCACAAGTCTGTTCTCTATGTCTGTGAGTCTGTTTCTGTTTTGTAGATAAGTTCATTTGTTTCCTATTTTAGATTCCACATGTAAGTAATACCATATGGTGTTTGTCTTTCTGACTTACTTCACTTAGTATGATAATCTCTAGGTCCATCCATGTTGCTGCAAATGGCATTGTTTCATTCTTTTTTTATGGCTGAGTAGTGTTCCACTGTATATATGTACCACATCTTCTTTATCCATTCATCTGTCCATGGACATCTAGGTGGCTTCCATGTCCAGGCTATTGTGAATATAGCTGCTATGAACATAGGGATGACTGTATCTTCTCGAATAGTTTTGTCCAGATATACGCTCAAGAGTGGGATTCCTGGATCATATTTTTAGTTTTTTAGTTCTATTTTTAGTTTTTTGAGGAGCCTCCATACTGTTCTCCACAGTAGCTGTATCAATTTACATTCCCACCAACAGTGTAAGAGGGTTCCCTTTTCTCCACACCCTTTCCCACATTTATTATTTGTAGACTTTTTGATGATGGCCATTCTGACCCGTGTGAGGTGGTACCTCATTGTGGGTTTGATTTGCTTTTCTCTAATCATTAGTGATGTTGAGCAGCTTTTCATTTGCCCCTTGGCCGTCTGTCATACTCCTATTTTCAAAGTGCTTTTACATAGAATAATTTTTGCTTCTTTCCTAAGCTTTATATTTTCTCTTTTTACTGATGAAAAACTAAAGTGCAGACCTGGAGGCGGGACTTAGAGCCTCGAAGGTGCCTTCAGGTGGGTCTGGGTGTGGGCGTGGCCCCAGGTCCTCTCCCTTGGCCCCGCCCGGCCTCAGGTGGCACTTACTCACTGGAGGAGGATTTAATCACTGGAGTATGAGAACAAAGAGATTTTTGTTCTGCTTAAGAGTAAAACACTCCGCAGCTTCTCCTGTCGGACAGTTATGCCTGTGATATGGGGGGTATACAAGTTGGTGTTTCTCAAAGGTCAGCTTAGTAGGGTTCTGGAAACTCAGGTCTATGTATAGTGAAATCCTCACCAATTTCTTGCAGCAAAATATAACCGTGTGAGAATGTCAGAGTGCTAAGCCCTACAATTCATAGTAGTATGGGGAAGGGTCTGGGCAAGGAGACAGGTTCTAATTTTAATTCTCCACTAATTAGCCCGGTAGCATCCCCATAAGTTACTTCTGCTCTCTGAACCTCAATTTTCCAATCTAAAAAGGGTTGAAGGAGATCAGTGCTTCTCACACTGGGAGATATAGACATATTCTTGGGAGCTCTGAGTTCTCTGTGAGAATTTCTTTTTTTCCCAATTAAAAAAAAATTCAAACCTACAGAAAAGTCACAAGAATAAGATAAGAACACAGCTTTCATTTCAACTCACTATTTATTAGCCTTTGATCTGCTATTA
This sequence comes from Hyperoodon ampullatus, assembly GCF_949752795.1. NCBI lineage: Eukaryota > Metazoa > Chordata > Mammalia > Artiodactyla > Ziphiidae > Hyperoodon > Hyperoodon ampullatus. The sequence goes on from NC_136933.1 coordinate 3,846,606, forward strand.
GTTTTTCATGTTGATGAACACTCATGTAAATTTTTACCTGGATCCTTCCACTGCCCCCTTCTAACCAAGGGCTGCCCAGCCCCGAGCCTGGGTGTCTGTCCGTGTTTATCTTCCCTTTGGCATCAGGCAGGACTGCTCTCATTTCCAGGGGGTACCCAGAAAAGAACTGAAGAGGTCTTAACCATATCCACATTGAGTAAAGGCCAAATGATACCATGGAGCCCCCTATACATGAAGGCTGTCCAGTAATTTTAAAAGAAAGGAGTTTCCCACTCCTAGATACATGCATATGTATAACTGGATCACTTTGCTGTACACCTGAAACCAACACAACATTGTTAATCAACTATACTCCAGTATAAAATAAAAATTAAAAAAAAGAAAAAGAAAGAGGAATAAGACATAGTTCCCCCACCAAAAAAAGGAGTGGACCTGTCAAACACAAGAAAACCTTCTCCATCACATCGTCTGGCAAATGAATGTTATTAAGTTAAATTGTATTGGTTTGGAATATTTTTTGTTTTTTTTGTGGTACGCAGGCCTCTCACTGTTGTGGCCTCTCCCGTTGTGGAGCACAGGCTCTGGACGCGCAGGCTCAGGCCATGACTCACGGGCCTAACCGCTCCACGGCATGTGGGATCCTCCTGGACCAGGGCACGAACCCCTGTCCCCTGCATCGACAGGCGGACTCTCGACCACTGCGCCCCCAGGGAAGCCCCTGGTTTGGAATATTTTTATTGAATTGGTAAACCTGTTTTATTATAGTTCTTCCAGAGCTACGAGCATAAGGAATTTATATCTATAATAACGTTGGTGCAGACTTGAGTAGCACTACTGTAAAAATAAAACTGGGAGCATGCAAGAATATGTTCCTGGGGCACATACACATTAATCCTGTTTGTAAACAATGAGCTGGCAGGTTCAAGTTCAGGAGCTGTGCCTCCAAGAGTACCTTGGGGAGAGGAGAGAGGAGAAGAATAAGGCAGTTGAAATAAGTAGGTTCCTTTACCCCATTTCAGTATAGTGGAATACTGTGTAAAATTTGATTTGGAAAAAAGGGGTTTGGATACCACAGGTCTAGATTATTTCTAAGAGTCCTTTCAGCTTTAGCAACCAAAACCCATTTATTTTCCCTGACAATGGAAAGTATTGGTAGCTTTGGACCCTTTCCCATGCCCACAACCAAAATGGGTGTGTATATGTATATACACAGGAGAAAGAGAGAGAGAGAGATTTATTCTGAGGAAACAGCCCACATGCTTATGAAGGTACATGTCCAAAATCTGCAGGGTAGACCAGCAGGCTAGAAACCCAAGGACAGCTCATGTTGTAGCTGAAGTCTGATGACTGTTTGCTGCCAGAATTCCTTTCTGCTCGGGGGAAGTCAGTCTTTGTTCTATAATGGCCATCAACTGTTTGGGTGAGACCCAACCAAATTACAGGGGAAAATCTACTTTGTTCAAAATTCACAGTATTAAATTGTTTTCTTTTTAATTTTATTGAAGTATAGTTGATTTAAAATGTTGTGTTAATTTTTCCTATACAGCAAAGTGACTTAGATATATATATATATAGTTTTCATGTTCTTTTCCATTATGGTTTGTCACAGGATGCTGAATATAGTTCCCTGTGCTATACAGTAGGACCTTGTTGTTTATCCATCTTATATATAATAATTTGTCTCTGCTCACCCCAAACTCCCAATCTTTCCTTCCCCCACCATTCCCTTGGCAATTACAAGCCTGTTCTCTATATTTGTAAATATGTTTTTGTTTTGTAGATATGTTGATTTGCATCATATTTTAGATTCCACATATAAGTGATATCATATAGTATTTATCTTTCTCTTTCTGACTTATTTCGCTTAGTATGATAATCTCTAGGTCCATCCGTGTTGCTGCAAATGGCATTATTTCATTCTTTTTTATGGATGAGTAGTATTCCATTGTATATATGTGCCACATCTTCTTTATCCATTCATCTGTCCATGGACATTTAGGTTGCTTCCATGTCTTGACTGTTGTAAATAGTGCTGCTGTGAACATAGGGGTGGCTGTGTCTTTTCAAATTATAGTTTTCTCCAGGGATATGCCCAGGAGTGGGTTTGGTGGATCGTACAGCAACTCTATTTTTAGTTTTTTGAGGAACCTCCACACTTCTCTCCGTAGTAGCTGCACCAATTTACATTCCCACCAACAGTGCACGAGGGTTCCCTTTTCTCCACACCCTCTCCAGCGTTTGTTATTTGGAGACTTTTCAATGATAGCCATTGTGACTGGTGTGAGGTGGTACCACATTGTATCAATAGTTTCGATTTGCATTTCTCTAACAGTATTAAATGTTAGTCATCCAAAACACACCTTCACAGAAACATCTAGAATAATGTTTGACCAAATACTTGGGTACCATGGCCTAGGGAAATTGACATACAGAATTAACCATCACAACACATATCAGCTGGATTCACCTAGAAATAAACTATAATGGAGAAAAGAGTTTGTTCTCAACAATGTCAAGATTCTTCTGAGCTCTTAGATACAGGCTAGGTAGAAAGTACAGTTGACCCTTGGACAACATCGGTTTGAACTGTTGTGGGTCCACTTACACTTGGATTTTTTTCACTAAATCCTTCCTACAGCACTGCACAATCCACAGTTGGTTGAATCTATGGATGTGGAACCTCGGATACGGAGGACCAACTGTAAAATTATTGTGGTTTTTGACTGGGTGTGGGGAAGTTCCTAACCTTGCATTGTTCAAGGATCAACTGTATAAAAGGCAAGAACAGCAATGCCCATTTAGGAATGCCTCCCAGACAACAAGACCTATACCTGTTTTGTTTATTACAGCATCCTAGGGTCTAATCCAGTGCCTGCTGTGCACAACTTATGTTCTATCTGTATCTGTTAACTGATGGAATTAGAAGAGATACAAGACCTTTTTGTAATGGGAACCACAGCTGGGAGAAATAAGCTTTACTGAAGTAATATTCTATAAGTCAGGAAGGTGGGACCTGGTTTTATTCATTCTAAGAAGCTGAATTTTTAAAAATACCTTTTCTTTACTCTGTTAAAATAAACATGACATAAAATTTACCATCTTAGCCATTTTAAAGTGTACGGTTTAGTGGTATAAAATACATTCACCTTGTTATGCAACCATTACCACCATCCATCCCAGAACTCTTTTCATCTTGTAAATCTGAAGCTTGTACATATTGAAAAATAACTCCCGGGCTTCCCTGGTGGCAAGTGGTTGAGAGTCCGCCTGCCGATGCAGGGGACACGGGTTCATGCCCTGGTCTAGGAAGATCCCACATGCCATGGAGTGGCTGGGCCCGTGAGCCATGGCCGCTGAGCCTGCGCGTGTGGAGCCTGTGCTCTGCAACGGGAGAGGCCACAACAGTGAGAGGCCCGCGTACCGAAAAAAAAAAAAAAAAAAAAAAAAACTCCCCATCTCCCCTCCACACAGCCCCTGGCAACCATAATTATACTTTCTGTCTTTATGATTTTGGCTAGTCTAAGACCCTTCTATAAGTGGAATAGTATAGTATTTGTCTTCTTTTGTGACTGACATTTCACTTAGTATAATGTCCTCAAGTTTCATACATGCTGTGGCATTTATCAGAATTTCCTTCTGTTTTAAGGCTGAAAAATGTTCTGTTGCATAAATATACCACATTTTAGTAATCCATCCATCAGTTGATGGACACTGGTTGCTCCCATATTTTAGCAACTGTGAATAATGCTGCTATGAACATGGGTGCACAAATATCTCTTCAAGACCCTGCTTTCAATTCTTTTTGGTATGTACCCAGAAGTGGAATTGCTGGGTCATATGGTAATTCTGTTTTTAATTTTTTGAGGAACCTCCACACTGTTTTCCATAATGGCTGCACCATTTTACACTCCCACCAACAGTGTACAAGGGTTCCAGTTCTCCACTCCCTCACCAATACTTGTTGTTTTCTATATTTTAATAGTAGTCATCCTAATGAGTGTGAGGTGGTATCTCATTGTAGTTTTGATTTGCATTCTCCTAATGATTAGTGACTTTGAGCATCTTTTCAGGTGTTTATTGCCCATTGGTATATCTTCTTTGAAGAAATATCTATTTAAGTCCTTTGCCCATTTTTGAATCGGGTTTTTTCTTGTTGTTGTTGTTGAGTTTTAGTAGTTCTCTATATATTCTGGATATTAATCCCTTATCAAATATATGATTTGCAAGTATTCTCTCCCATTCTGTGGGTTGTCTTTTTTACTCTGTGGATAGTGTCTTTTGATGCACAAAACTGTTTTGTTTTCATGAATCCCATTGGTTTATTGTTTCATTTGTTATCCACGTTTTTGATGTCACATGCAAGAAATCATTACCAGAGTTGCCAAACTTTTGTCTATGTTTTATTCCAGTAGTTTGTTTTAGAACTTACATTCAGGTCCTTGATCCATTTTGAGTTAATTTTTGTATATGGTGTTAGGTAAGGGTCCAATTTCATTCTTTTGCATGTGGATATCCAATTTTCCCAGCACCATATGTTGGAAAGACTGCCCTTCCCCCATTGAATGATCTTGGCCCCCCTGTCAAACATCATTTGACTGTGGATGCAAGAGTTTATTTCTGTGCTGTATTCTATTCCACTGGTCTATATGTCTGTCTTTATGCCAATATCACACTGTTTTGATTACTGTAGCTTCATAGTAAGTTTTTTTTTAATTGAAGTAAGTTGATTTTGTAGTAAGGTTTGAAATCAGGAAATGTGAGTCCTTCAGTTTTGTCCTTTTTCAGGATTATTTTGGCTATTCAAGGTTCCTTGAGAGTCCATATCAATTTTAGGATGGGTTTTTCTATTTTTGAAAAAAAAAAGTCATTAGGATTTCAATAGGGATTGCAGTGAATCTGTAACTTACTTTGGGTAATATTGACGTTTTAACAATTTAAAGTCTTTCAGTTCATGAACATGAGATGTGTTTCCACTTATTTATGCTTTTAAAAATTTTCTTTCAGCAATATTTTGTAGTTTTCATTGTACAAGTTTTTCACCTTCTTAGTTAATTTGTAAGTATTTTATTCTTTTTAACGCTATTGTAAATGTAGTTATTTTTGTAATTTACTTTGCAGATTGTTCATTGTTTGTGTATAGAAATGCAACCAATTTTTGTGTGCTGACTTTGTATTCTGCTACTTTGCTGAATTCATTTATCAGTTCTAACAGCTTTTTTGTGTGTGGAGTCTTTAGGATTTTCTATGTATAAGATTATATCATCTGCAAACAGATAATTTTACTTCTTCCTTTCCAACTTGAATGCCTTTTATTTATTTTCATTTCTTGCCTAATTGCTCTGGCTAGAACTTTCAGTACTATGTTGAATAGAAGTGGTGAAATCAGGCATCCTTGCCTTGCTCCTGATCTTAGAGGAAAAGCTTTCAGTCTTTCACCATTGAGCATTATGTTTGCTGTGGGTTTTTCATATACGACTTTTATTATGTGGAGATATTTTTTTCTATTCCTATTTTCTTGAATGTTTTTATCATGAAAGGGTGTTAAGTTCTGTCAAATGATTTTTCTGCATCAATTGAATGATCATGTAGGGCTTTTCCCTCGTTTTGTTGATGTAGTATATTACATTGATTGATTTTCATATGTTGAACGATCCTTAAATTCAAGGAATAAATCCCACTTGGTCACGATGGGATTATAATACTCCTAATATGCTGCTGAAATTTGTTTGCTAGTATTTTATTGAGGGTTTTTGCATCAATATTCATTAGGGATATTGGTCTGTAGTTTTATTTTCTTCTATTGTCTTTGTCTGGCTTTGGTATGAGGGTTATGCTGGCCTCATAAGAATGAGTTAGGAAGTATTCCTTCCTTTGTAATTTTTTGGAAAAATTTGAGGAGGATTGGTATTAGTTGTTTATTTTAATGTTTTGGTAGAATTCACAAGTGAAGCCATCAGGTCCAGGGCTTTTTTTGGTTGGGAGATTTTTTTTTTTAGTACTGATTCAATCTCATTACTAAATATAAGTCTACTCAGATTGTCTATTTCTTAGTCTCAGATTTAGTCTTTGTAGGTTTTCTGTTTCTAGAAATTTGTTCATTTCGTCTAAGGTATCAAATGTGTTGGCAAACAATTATTTATGGTACTCTCTTATAGTCCTTTTTATTTCTGTGGGATCCGTAGTAATGTCCCCATTTCCATTTCTTATTTTAGTCCTTTGAGTCTTCTCTCTTTTTCTCTTAGTCCATCTAGCTAAAGGTTTGTCAATTTTGTTGATCTTTTCAAAGAACCAACTTTTGGTTTCACTGATTTTTCTCTATTATTTTTCTTTCTTTTTTTTAAACATCTTTATTGGAGTATAATTGCTTTACAATGTTGTTATTTTCTGCTGTATAACAAAGTGAATCAGCTCTATGTATACATATATCCCCATATCACCCCCGCCTTGTGTATCCCCCCCACCCTCCCTATCCCACCCCTCTAGGTGGTCACAAAGCACTGAGTTGATCTCCCTGTGCTATGTGGCTGCTTCCCACTATCTGTCTATTTTACATTTGGTAGTGTATATATGTCCATGCCATTCTCTCACTTCGTCCCAGCTTAACCTTTCCCCCTCCTGTGTCCTCAAATCCATTCTCTACATCTGCATCTTTACTCCTGTCCTGCCCCTGAGTTCATCAGAACCTTTTTTTTTTTTTTTTAGATTCCATATATATGTAAGCATATGGTATTTGTTTTTCTCTTTCTGACTTCACTCTGTATGACAGACTCTAGGTCCATCCACCTCACTACAAATAACTCAGTTTCGTTTCTTTTTATGCCTGAGTAATATTCCATTACATATATGTGCCCTATCTTCTTTATCCATTCATCTGTCGATGGACACTTAGATTGCTTCCATGTCCTGACTATTGTAAATAGAGCTGCAATGAACATTGTGGTACATGACTCTTTTTGAATTATGGTTTTCTCAGGGTATATGCCCAGTAGTGGGATTGCTGTGTCATATGGTAGTTCTGTTTTTAGTTTTTTAAGGAGCCTCCATACTGTTCTCTACAGTGGCTGTATCAATTTACATTCCCCCCAACAGTGCAAGAGGGTTCTCTTTTCTCCACACCCTCTCCATCATTTATTGTTTGTAGATTTTTTGATGATGGCCATTCTGACCAGTGTGAGGTGATACCTCATTGTAGTTTTGATTTGCATTTCTCTAATGATAAGTCATGTTGAGCATCTTTTCATGTGTTTGTTGGCAATCTGTATATCTTCTTTGGAGAAATGTCTATTTAGGTCTTCTGCCCATTTTTGGATTGGGTTGTTTGTTTTTTTTGATATTGAGCTGCATGAGGTGCTTGTGTATTTTGGAGATCAATCCTTTGTCAGTTGCTTCGTTTGCAAATATTTTCTCCCATTCTGAGGTTTGTCTTTTCGCCTTGTTTATGGTTTCCTTTGCTTTGCAAAAGCTTTTAAGTTTCATTAGGTTCCATTTGTTTATTTTTGTTTTTATTTCCCTTTCTCTAGGAGGTGGGTCAAAAAGGATCTTGCTGTGATTTATGTCATAGAGTGTTCTGCCTATGTTTTTCTCTAAGAGTTTTATAGTGTCTGGCTTTACATTTAGGTCTTTAATCCATTTTTAGTTTATTTTTGTGTATGGTGTTAGGAAGTGTTCTAATTTCAAAAATATGGAACGCTTCACGAATTTGCATGTCATCCTCGCACAGGGGCCATGCTAATCTTCTCTGTATTGCTCCAATTTTAGTATATATGCTGCCAAATTGAGCCCCTCTAATGTTTTTCTACTCTCTATTTTATCTACCTCTACTCTAATGTTTGTTATTTTCTTCCTTCTGCTAGCTTTGGGTTTAGTTTGTTCTTCTTTTTCTCATTCCTTGAGTTGTAGAGTTAGGTTGTTGATTTGAGTTCTTTCTTGTTATAGCTATAAATTTCCACCTTCACATAACGTTTGCTGTATCATGCAAGTTTTGGTATGTTATATTTTCATTTTTACACATCTCTAAGTAGTTTCTAATTTTCCTTGTGATTTCTTCTTTGACCTATTCGTTGTTTAAAAGTGTGTTGTTTAGTTTCCACAGTATTGTGAAATTTTCAGCTTTCTTTATGTGTTTTTTTTTAAATTTCTAACTTCATCCTGTTGTGGTCAGAGAAGATATCTGTCATAACTTTGTATGATATCATTTTTTGTCTACTGAGACTTAATTTGTGTCCTAACATATGGTCTACCTGGAAAATGTTCCATGTGCACTTGAGAAAAATGTGTATGCTGTTGTCATTGGGTGGAATGTTCTGTATATTCTTGTTAGATCTAGTTGGTTTATTGGGAGTGAGGCACTGAAGTCTCCATTACTGTAGAACTCTCTATTTCTCCCTTCAAATTCTGTCCATTTTTGCTTCATGTATTTTGATAGTCTATCATTGGGTGTGCAAATGTTTATAATTGTTATATCTTCTTGCTCTACTGAGCCTTTTATTAATATATAATATCCTTCTTTGTCTTTTGTAAACTTATATGATTTAATGTCTACTTTGTCTGATATTAGTATAGCCAGTCCTGCTCTCTTTTGGTTACTATTTGCATAGAATATGTTTTTCCATCCTTCCCATTTCAACCTATTTGTGTTTTGGGGTTTCAGATGAGACTCTTGTAGACAGCATATAGCTGGGTCATGTGTTTTTATCCATTCTACCAAGCTCTGTCTTTGTTGATAATAAGGGACTTACTTCTGTCATTGTGCTGTTTGTTTTCTATATGCCCTATAGCCATTTTTTTCCCTCATTTCCTGCATTACTGTCTTCTTTTGTGTTCTGTTGATTTTTGTAGTGAAATGTTTAAATTCCTTCTTAATTTCCTTTTGTGTATACTCTATAAGCTATTTTATTTGTGGTTATCATGGAGATTGCATTTAACATCCTAAAGTTATAACATTCTAATTTGAATTTATTACAGCTTAATTTCAATAACGTACAAAAACTCTTCTTTTACAGCTTGGTCCCCACCCCTTTTGGTTATTGTTATCACAGAATTACATCTGTATACCTTGTATGCCGAAAAACATAAACTAATAATTCTTTTAAATGTACTGGCCTCCTAAATTATGCAGAAAACAAGATTTGGAGTTACAAACCAAAGTTACAGTAATACTAGCTATTACACTAATAATTGTTGTTTTCTTTAAATGTATTAGTCTCTTAAATCATGTAGAAAACAAAAAATACAGTACCATTGTTACCATGATACTAGATTCTACAATTGTCCATGTAGTTACCTTTAATGAGATCTTTATTTCTCCATATGGCTTCAGTTTACTGTCTAGTGTTCTTTCATTTCACTCCACAGGATTCCCTTGAGCATTTCTTGTAGGGAAGGCTAGTGGTCATGAACTCCTTCAGCTTTTTAAAATCTGGGAATGCCTTGATTTCTGCTTCACTCTAAAGGACAGTTTTGCCAGATATAAGATTCTTGGTTGACAGTTTTTTTCTTTGAGCACTTTGAATAAATCTGCCCACAGTCTTCTGGCCTCCAAATTTTTTGATGAGAAATCTGCAGATAATCTTATTGAGGATCCCCTTGTATGTGACTATTCACTTACCTTGCTGCTTTCCAGATTTTCCCTTTGTCTTTTGAAAGTTTGATTATAATGAGACTGTGTGGGTCTCTTTGACTTCATCTTACCTGGAATTCATTGAGCTTTTTGGATGTTTATATTCATGTCTTTTATCAAATTTGGGAAAGTTTAAGCCATATTTCTTCAGATATTCTCTCTGCCCCTTTCGCTTTCTCTTCTTTTACTGGGATTCCCACAGTGTGTATGTTGGTCCTCTTGATGGTGTCGTGTCACACTTTTCTTTAATCTTCTTTCTTTCTGTTCTTCAGCCTTGATAATTTCCATTGTCTTATCTTCAAGTTCACTGATTCTTCCTTCTGCCTGCTCAGATCTGCCTTTGAACCTCTCTAGTGAATTTTTCACTTCAGTTATTGTACTTTTCAGCTCCAGAATTTCTTTTTCGTTTCTTTTTGTGTTTCCTATCTCTTTATGGATGTTTTCATTTTGTTCACACATTATTTTCTTGACTTTCTCCACATCTTCCTTTAGTTCTCTGAGCATCTTTAAGATGGTTGTTTTAAAGTCTTTGTCTAGTATATCTGCCATTAGGTCTTTTTCAAGGACAGTTTCTGTTGATTTTTTTCCCCTTTGTTTGAATGGGCCTTGTGATTTTGTGTTAAACACTGGACATTTTAATCTAATGATGTGGTAACTCTGGAAACTGTCAGATTCTCCCCTCCCCCAGGGTTTGATGTTTTTTGTTGTCATTTTTTGACTATTATAAGCTGTCTCTGTGCCAAGGATCAGCCTGAGTTGTGAACTTAATGTCTTCTCAGGTCTTTTCTGAGCCTTTCCCTGAGCATGCACAGTCACTTTTAAATTTTCTCTGTATATTCAGCTGTTTTTGAATGTCCTAGTCTTAAAGTTCAGTCTCCCAAAAGAGGAAAAGCAAAACATGATGGGAGGGGGAAAGGATGGGATGGCCCTTTAAATCTTCTGGCATTCACTTCAACCTGAAGGGGGAGGGACGTGAACCAATGAGGGGAGGTGCAACAGCAATGGCTTCACCCTCTTTGTCTGCACCTCTGTGGTCAGCAGTCAGAGCACAGGTACACAGTATTTGGGGGACAGGGTCCTTTTACCCACTCCAGCTCCCACAAGTTGTGTGCAAGCTGCACAGCCTCTTGCCATGTGCCTGGGAGTGGGGATGTGTAACTGCTGATGAGTCAGGAGCTGAAGTTGGTTGCAATTGACTGCAATTTGCCTCCAAGCCTTCTGCCAGAAGTTGCAAGCCTTCAACAGACCCCAGAGTTCCAAAATAGTTACATCAGGTTGATTCTGCCATTGTAGTTGTTGTCTGGGTGGAGGGACAGATTCCTGGTGCTTCCTCCTCCACCATCTTCCCAGAATCCTCCCTTCAGAAGCTGCATTCTGACGGGGGAAGTCAAAGCTTCAACAGAACCTGGCCAGATGCTTTGAAACTGCCTTAAAGTAACAAAAGTATTGCTGGTCTTCCCTGATGGCGCAGTGGTTGAGAGTCCACCTGCCGATGCAGGGGACACGGGTTCGTGCCCCGGTCCGGGAAGATCCCACGTGCCGCGGAGTGGATGGGCCCGTGAGCCACGGCCGCCGAGCCTGCGCGTCCGGAGCCTGTGCTCCACAACGGGAGAGGCCACAACAGTGAGAGGCCCGCGTACCGCAAAAAAATAAAAAATAAAAAATAAAAGTATTGCTAAAAGTGAACTTCCACACACTCTTTATCGAATGCACTGTGTGGATTTCCCTGCACGCACTCAGGTATTCTCATAGACGAGATAAAAAGAGTATGCCCCAAAGCTTTGCTGTGACCTTCCAGGCCTCCTCACTGAACGAATGACGAGAGCCTTCGTCATTAAGCAAAGAGCCCTGGTTCCAATGTGACCTGATTCTCAGCTTCCCACACTGTCCATCTGCTGCTATGTGGCTCCTTATTGCCTGTCCTGGGAAGGGCTTCTCCCTCTGTGCAGAACCATAGCTCCGCTCCTCCCCAGAGGAGGGACTCTTACAACCTTCTTTTGGATGATGGACTAACTTTCTGAGTGAAATGCAAGCTGAAAGTAGTGCCCTCCCCTCATGCCCCCTACGCACTTACCTTTGACCTGGTCGGAGTCCAACACGCTCTAGTCTCGTTCTATGGTTAAATGTCTTTATTCTGCTCCCCAGTGACACTGTACATAGCCTGTGTCCTCCAGCATCATCTCCTAATAAAGCACAAGCCCATGTCCCAATAATTCTCCACAAAGCACCAATCTCACAGCGCCTATGTAAACAGCTGCTCAACACAGTTAAAAAAGATTTTTTCAATCAGAAAAAAACATGCTCATTAGAAGAAATGTGAGAAATATATAAAAGGAGAAAAAGGGTATCACTATGAATTTCACCACTGTTAACAGTTGAAATACTGTATTAAGTTTAACGATTCAGAAAAATATGGAGTAATTAAGTCACTCCCTAAAATATCTCATGTTAATATTTTGTCATAAAAGGTTTACAGGGACCTTTAATTTTATAAAAGAAATGGAAGATGGCAAATAAAGTTGAGGTGGCTTTTTTCCTTCCCAGGTCATGTTCCAGGCCCTCCCCAGAGGTAACTACTCTCATGGGGGCAGGGAAGGGTGGGAAAGGAGAACAGAAGGAGAAAGGTAAGCACAGGAGTCCTACACAGACAGCCAACGAGGAAGCCAAGCTTTGGGCAGCCTCTTGGCAGCACGCTCAGCCAAGCCTGCTCCAAAAGAAGCCCAGGCACCTTGACACTGGGCTCAGGGTGTCCATCCTGAAGGCCAGGCCTTGAGTCAAAGCGTGGAGTTCCATTTGCCATTTAGTAGTGCTTATGGTTGTTTCCCAGAGCTTGGGATACAAGCCATTTGGGAAACAAAAGGGAGATTTGGGTCAGGGCTCGGACCACCAGGGAGCTCTCAAGCTGGCTTTGCTCCTGGTTCAAGTGTAGCTCGCATCCAGGACCCATGCCAGGTCTCTGTGGGGTCGTTTCCATGGGCCTCAATAGGCCCACATCAGAATTCCAGAGCAGAGACGCGATCCCCCAAACAGAAAGTGACCTTCTGAACAGAGTGTGTCCACTTCTGTGTGAGCGTTCCCATGTCTTCCCCCACCCCCTGCCGCATGGAAGCTCCTCCCTGACTCCATCACCTTGCTCCCTGATGGGGGGCGCATGTGGGAGCCTGGTCTCTCCTGTAGGCATCAGAGGGGAGGGGCGTTGCCTGGAAACCTGGCGGCCCCTGCTCCTCCTTAGAGGAAACAGACTGTGAGGGACCATGGGGCCACCGCATTCTTTTTCTGGGCTGTCTTGTCCGGCTCCAATTTGTGACGCTTCCATTTATGAAACAGGGCAGAGCAGCCCCCGCACTCAGCCTCCACGGAGCACCGTGGTGAGTGGCTCAGCACTGCCTTTGCCAAATGCCCGGTGTTTTGGAAAAAATCAAGTTCCTTGTAGCTGGCAGCTGGTATGTTATTATCCCCCGGGGAGGTTGTCAAAAGGCCACATTTCTTAGTATGGAATTATCCTCTAATTAAAATTTAAACCAGTTTAGTGAGAAAGACACCTGAAGCCTCAGACTCTCCAAAGCTTAAGAACCCATATTTTACTCCAGACCATGTGACTTGCCCAGGATCATGAGATGAATAAAAGTCACAATGTCTATGGGGCTGCCAATGAATTCCTTTACATTTTGGTCTTTTCAAGTGAAAAACTGAAATGTAAAATATATTACTATTAAAATGTATCTTTTTCATGGATGAGGCACTAAAGATTGCTTATTTGATAAACAATATTTTTATAATAATTTTAGATAGCACTGTACTGTTTTACAAATCAAATACACGTAACCCATTTACTTGTTTTGATTTTCGGCCTCTGCTGCCTGCTTATAATAGAAGGGTACTCCCTGACAGCCCCTAGTTTAATCTCCAGTGTCCTGTCCTTCGTGGACCTGCTTCTGGAGCTGCTCTTCTTTTCCAAAAGAGAAGAGAGCTTTCTTTCACAGCTCTGAAGCATAGTTGCCAGGGGTAGTAGATTGAACCATGTGAAACTGCCATTTTTGTAAGTCAGAAACAGTGGGTTACTGGTAACTTCATATGGTCCAACCTAATATTTTGGTCTAAATGAAATCTGTGAGCAAAAATGCATGCCATTCACTAAAAGTTCACCTTGTTTGACTCCTCCTTTGATGGATTTCAAGAAAGTGAAAACTGTTCCAAATGCATTAAAAGTATTAGCTCTTTTAGTCGTCCCCCCCTGACCCCCCGCTTAAACTCATGAAATGTAACCCTCTTATTAACCACCTCTCACAAATGAGGAAACCAAGGCCCAGCAGATTCAATAAATTGCCTTCTCTCACCAGTTAGGATGTGACCAAGCCAGCTTTGGGCCTCGGCAGTCTGGGTCTAAAGCCTGTGCCTTTCGCTCTTCTAGAATGTCTTCTCACTGAAGGAAACCGGAGAGTGGAGAGCTAATGGGAGTGGGCAGTGGCAAGGAAAAATAATTTGCATGAATGTCCAGAGGGGTTGGATATTTTCAGCTAAAAGAAAAGGTAAATTCTCAATAGAGCTCCCAGTTAGCACTCTAGAGACTGGGCAGTGGCAGGGCTCATTTATAGAACAGCAATGTCCTCAAGGGGCCAAATTGCCTCTATCTTTATGTTCAGTCATCCTCCACACACTGGCTTGTTTGCTAGGCTGATTCTCCTCATGGGCCCCAAATGGCTGCAGTGGTTCTGGGCTTCGTATATCAACCGCAATATCCAGGCAGAAGGAGGGAATCAACCCTGTCTTATGTCCCATTTTAAGACTGAAGAAACCTTCCCAGGGTCCTCAGAAGATTTCTCACATCTCATGGTCTCACAATTACGCTTAAACCAATGATTTAGCAAAGGGAATGAAACAGCCATATTGGGTTAGACAAAACTAAGGTGCCCCCTTGGGGCTGGAGAGGGCCCTGGACTGCTCTGAAGGTCAAGGCCACTCAGAGGAGGGGGAAACAAAACTGGGTTCTGTTAGATGGAGGGAGGTGGGGGTGGCTGCCACAGGTGTGTTCAGAGTTGGGTGGTAGAAAATGGGGCCAAAAGTTTGGAATCGGCTAGAGGTGGAGCCAGAATGAGGACTAGTGTGAGTACATGAGGAAAGCTTAGGCAATTCAAACAGCCTTGAGTATTCATGACCAATTTTATTGGATTGGTAGGTATGTGATAAGTGCTGTGAAGAGGAATAGAGTAGCACAGTCATTCTCCAATGTCTGGTATGTATATATTCATTAATAAAATAATAAACCCATTATATTATAAGACAAGGACATTTCTTAAGCTATACTTTAAACTATATTTTCCAAAACAAAAGAAAATTTAGTTGTTTTACATTTTTTACAAATCTCTTTAATGTCTGAGTTAATAAAAGACAGCTCTCATATCTGTTTCTGCATTCAATCTGTTGTGTTGTGTTGGCTGAAGCATATGAAGAAAATCTAGCTTCACACAGATAAACAAGAAAGGGAGGAGTATTTTAATAGTTTTTTCAGATAATTATGGATATTCTTCTTTGATACTACACCAAAACTCGACAAGTGATAGCACTTAAAGTTTACTTACAATGTGGAATCAGAAACCATACTAATGAAACTTATACCATCCTTTTTTATATAATTTTTTTTTTTTTTTTGCAGTACGTGGGCCTCTCACCGCTGCGGCCCCTCCCGCTGCAGAGCACAGGCTCTGGACGTGCAGGCTCAGCGGCCATGGCTCACGGGCCCAGCCGTTCCGCAGCATGTGGGATCCTCCTGGACCGGGGCACGAACCCGTGTCGCCTGCATCGGCAGGCAGACTCTCAACCACTGCGCCACCAGGGAAGCCCTTTTTTATAATTTTTGAATTTTATTTTATTTTATTTTTTATGTAGCAGGTTCTTATTAGTTATCCATTTTATACATATTAGTGTATATATGTCAATCCCAATCTCCCAGTTCATCACACCATACCATCTTAATGGTTACATTAAAATCCATCAGTCTATTTGACACTTTGAATGGATATTTTACTCATGAATATTTTTGTAACTTCACACATTTTTTTCATTTGGAAAATATGGGTTTACTGAGTTATGCAGATCTTCTCAATGTTGACATACTTCAAAAAATACAAAATAATTCACTAATGTCATCACATAACATATAAAGAAAGTATCTGGAAGCTGTCAAACATATGGTGGTGAATTCAAGTTTTACAGTATTCTAATTTTCCCCTAAACGTTCAGTCTTATCATTGGCAAGAAAAAAAGTATCAATGTTTTCCTTGAAATAAAGGGCTCACTCTTTATTTCCAACACAATGTCAGCCAAATACCCAAGTCTGAATAATCATGATTTGTCCTCCTGCTGTTCTTGCAAGTAAAAATGGTGTTCCGTGACGCAAGTAGCTTGCTCAGATCACAAATGAAGCAGTTGACAGGAACTTTTCTTTGAGACAAACGCCATACTTCAGTTTGCAACACAAGTGCTCCCTATTTTGTTGGGGAGAAATACGAAAATGATGTGTATTCAAGGAGTTGAGGTCTGATGAGATTAACAACTTTTACAGGTTTATCAAGGACTTTCCTAAGTGAAACTGTTTTGTTTTGTTTTTTAACTACGTGGTGAAGAATACAAAGACAGTACAATTTAATGCCACTGCGTCGATTCGTGCTAAGGTGCCAGTAGTTTTACTCACCTTGGCTTTTGTGTCATCTGTGCAAATGTCAACAGACTTGTTCCAGGATAAACCATGAGCCTCAGAAAAGGTATTCAATGTTTCGTGTTTCTTGCCAAGCAACAAGTTTGTTGTCAGAAAAGTTCTTCAGCTTTTTGTGTTTGTTGCCACGTGTTCCCATGAAAGATCTTCAACGTTTATTAGCTGGGGCTGATAATGGTTTAAAACATGCAAAACAGCAAACCCAGCCACATCTATAGATTTGTCCCATTGATAAAGCAAAAGTACAATTTCTGCAGATGAGAATTCATTTATCACGTCGGTAGCTCAAACTTTAATGTAACTAGTTACTGTGTCATTGGAAAGTGGCACTACCATGATTTCTCTATGGACTTCATCCTGCAGGCATCCAGCATTGTCAACTGTAAACCTTTTGTAAGCCTCTCAGCTATGGTGTGCACTTCTTCAGCCAACATAGTAAGATAACTTACCCTGTAGGTTGTTTTGGAGGTTTTCTCATTTCTAATGTGAAAATCTGTAACAAATAACTTTTCACTTTCAAAGAGCTCATCGCACCTACGTTTAAAATGTTCAATTCCTTTTTCTGTAAATGCTGAGTGACTGGTCTCCAAGTGATACTACAACTTAATTGGCATCATAATACTCTTTCCTTTAATTAATAAACTTTATTTTTCTTTTTAATAAACTTTATTTTTTAGAGCAATTTTAGGTCCATAGCAAACTTGAGCAGAAATTATAGAGAGTTCCTATATATACCACATCCACGCACACTCAACCTCCTCCACTATCTACATCTTGAACTAGAGTGGTATGTGCGTTACAACCAATGAACCTATGTAGACGCATCCTTATCACTCAAGGTCCATAATTTACATTAGGGTTTACTCTTGGTGCTGTACGTTGTATGGATCTTGATAAATGTAGATGACATGCATCCACCATTGTAGTAACATACAGAATAGTTTCTCTGTCCTAAAAATCCTCTGTGCTCTGCTAATTCATTCTTCTGCTCTCCTTCACTCCTGGCAACCACTGATCTTTTTACTGTCTACATAGTTTTGCCTTTTCCAGAATGTCATATAGTTGGAATCATAGTTTGTAGACTTTTCAGATTGGCTTCTTTCACTTAGTAATATGCATTTAAGTTTCCTGCATGTCTTTTCATGACTTGACAGCTCATTTCTTTTTAGCCCTGAATAATACTCCGTTGTCTGGGTGTACCACAGTTTGTTTATCCAGTCCCCTACTGAAGGACATCTTGGTTGCTTCCAAGTTTTGGCACTTATGAATAAAGCTGCTGTAAACATCCATGTGAAGGTTTTCATGTGGATACAAGTTTTCAGTCCATTAGGATAAATACCAAGGGGTGCCACTGTTGGATTATGTGGTAAGAGTATGTTTAGTTTTAAAAGAAACTGCCAAACTGTCCTCCAAAGTGGCTGTACCATGTTGCATTTCCACCAGCAGTGAACAGAAGTTCCTGTTGCTCAACGTCTTTGCCAGCATTTGGTGTCTTTTGGATTTTGGCCATTATAACAGTTTTATAGTGGTAACTCACTGTTATTTTAATTTGTAGTTCCCTAGTAACATATGATGTTGAACATCTTTTTATGTGCTTACTTGCCATCTGTATATCTTCTTTAGTGGAGGTGTCTGTTCAGGTCTTTTGCCCATTTTTAAATTGGGTTGTTTTCTTATTGTTGAGTGTTAAGAGTTCTTTGTATATTTTGGAGAACAGTCCTTTATCAGATGTGTCATTTGCATATATTTTCTTTTAGTTTGTGGCTTGTCTTATTCTCTTAACAGTGTCGTTCACAGAGAAGTTTTTAACTTTAATGAAGTCCAGCTTATCAATTACTTCTTTCATAAATCATGTCTTTGGTGTTGTCTCTAAAAAGTCATCACCATACCCAAGGTCACTGGGTTTTCTCCTATGGTATGTCTACGAGTTTTACAGTTTTGTATGATACATTCAGGACTATGCTCCATTATGAGTTAATTTTTGTGGAGGGTGTGAGGTCTGTATCTAGATTCTTTTTTTTTTTTTTTTTTTTTGCATGTGGGTGTCCATTTGTCCCAGCACCATTTGTTGAAGAGACTATATTTGCTTCATTGTAATGCCTTGCTTCTTCATCAGACAAGTTGACCATATTTATGTGAGTCTACTTCCGGGCTGCTGTTCTATGCTATTGATTTATTTGCTTATTTTTTCACCAATAATCACACTGTCTTGAATACTGAAGCTTTATAGTAAAACTTAAAATAATGTAATGTCAGTCTGACTTCGTTGTTCTTCTTCAATATTGAGTTGGCTCTTCTGGGGCTTTTGTCTCTCTATATAAACTTTAGAATCAGTTTGTCAATATCCACAAACTAACTTGCTGGAACTTTGATTGGGGTTGCACTGAATCTGTAGATCAAATTGGGAAGAATGGATATCTTGACAATATTGAGTTTTCCTATCCATGAACACAGAATATCTCTCTGTTTTTTTCCAGTTCATTTTTGATATCTTTCATCAGAGTTTTGTAGTTTTCCTCAAATAGATCTTGAATATATTTTGTTAGATTTATACCTAAAATTTTATTTTGGGGATGCTAATGTAAATGGTAATGTGTTTTAATTTCAAATTCCACTTGTTCGTTGTTGGTATGTAGGAAAGCACTTGGTTTTTGTACAGTTACCCTGTATCCTGCAACCTTACTATAATCACTTATTAGTTCTAGGAGTTTTTTGTTGATTCTTTCACATTGTTTACATAGACGATCATGTCATCTGTGAACAAAGACACTTTAATTTCTTCCTTCTCAATCTGCATACCTTTTATTTTCCATTTCTTGTCTTACTGCTTAGCTAGGATCTCCAGTATGATGTTTAAAAAGCAGTGATAAGAGGGGATGTCTTTGCCTTATTCCTGATCTTAGTGGGAAAGCTTTGAATTTCTCACCATCAAGTATGATGTTAGCTGTAGGTTCTTTGTAGATATTTTTTATCAAGCCAAGGCAGTTCCCCTCTATTCCTAGTTTACTGAGAGTTTTTTTTTTTATCATGAATGGGAATGGATTTTGTTAAATGCTTTTTGCATTTATTGATATGATCATGTGATTTTTCTTTTTTAGCCATGTGATGGTTTTGATATTAGGGTAATTCTGGCCTCATAGAATATGTTAGGAAATATTTCCTCTGCTTCTGTTCTCTGAAAGAGATTGTAAGCAGTTAGTATAATTTATTCCTTAAATGTGTGGTAGAATTCACCAGTGAACCCATCTGGACCTGGTGCTTTCTGTTTTGGAAGATCATTAATTATTGATTTGATTTCCTTAATAGACATAGGCCTATCAGGTGGCCTATTTCTTCTGAGTAAGATTTGGCAGATTGTGTCTTTCACGGAGTTGGTCCATTTCATCTAGGTTATCAAATTTGTAGGCACAGAGTTATTCATAATATTCCTTTATTATTCTTTGTAATGTCCATGAAATCTTTAGTAATGTCTCCTCTTTTCTTTCAGTTATTAATAATTTGTGTCCTCACATTTTTTCTTAGTTAGCCTGGCAAGAAGTTTATCAACTTTATTGATCTTTCCAAAGAACCAGCTTTAGGTTTTATTGATTTTCTCTCTTGATTTCCTGTTTTGAATTTCATTAATTTCTGTTCTAATTTTTATTATTTCTTTTCTTCTGCTTACCTTGGATTTACTTTGCTCTTCTTTTTCTAGTTTCCTAAAAGAGGAGCTTAAATAACTGGTTTTAGAAATCTCTTCTTTTCTAATATATGTGTTCAATGCTGTAATGTTCCTTTTAAGCACTGCTTTCACGGCATATTAAAATTTTAATGTTTTATTTTTTATTTAGTTCAAAATTTAAAATTTTCTCTTGAGATTTCTTCTTTGACCCATGTGTTATTTAGAAGTGTGTTGTTTAGTCTCCAAGAGTTTGGGGATTTTTCCATCTATCTTCCTGCTACTGATTTCTAGCTTAATTCCACTGTGGTCTGAGAGTACACATTGTATGATTTCTGTTCTTTTAAATTGTTAAGGTGTGTTTTATGGCCCAGAATGTGGTTTACCTTGATGAATGTTTCATGTGAACTTGAGAAAAATGTGTAACTTGCTGTTGTTGGGTGTAGCAGTCTATAGATGTCAGTTTTATCCGGTTGATTGATGGTGCTGAGTTCAACTGTGTCCTTAGCGATTTTCTCCCTGCTGGAGTCCATTTCTGACAAAGGAGTGTTATATTATGCATATAAGCATACATAACTGAATACATTTTGAACAAACTGTCATCTGTTAGATCAATTAAGAAAAATAAAGTTTTAATTGTGCTTTCACTTATTCCTTCTCCAATGCTCTTTTTTACCTAGATCTGAGTTTTTGATCTATATCAATTTCCTTCTACATTAAGAACTTCTTTTAACATTTCTTGCAAGGCAGGTCTACTGGAAAGAAATTTCCCCAATTTTTATCTGAGAAAGTCTTTATTTCTCTCTAACTTTTGAAGGATAATTTCACAGGGTACAGTACTATTGGTTGGTGGGTTTTCTTTTCTCTCAACACTTTAATATTTTACTCCACTCTCTTCTTGTTTGCATGGTTTCTGAGGTGAAGCCAGATGTAATTCTTATTTTTGTTCCTCTATAGGTAAGCTTTTTTATCTTCTACCTTCTTTCAAGATTTTTTTTCTTTATCTTTGATTTTCTGCAGTTTGAATATGATATGCCTATGTGTAGTTTGGGAGCATTTATTCCGCTTTGTGTTCTCTAAGCTTCCTGGATTTGTGTTTTGGTGTCTGACATTAATTTGAAGTAATTCTCAGTCATTATTACTTCAAATATTGGTTCTGTTCCTTTCTCTCTTTCTTCTCCTTCTGGCATTCCCACGATACATACATATATTATGCCTTTTGTAGTTGTCTCAGTTTTTGGATATTCTGTTTTTTTCAGTCTTTTTTCTCTTTGCTGTTCATTTTTGGAAGTTTCTATTGTAATATCCTCAAGTGTAGAGATTCTTTCCTAGCCATGTCTAGTCTACTAAGGAGCCTATCAATGGCATCCTGCACGTCTATTACAATGGTTTTGATCTTGGGCTTTTTTTTTTTTTTTTTTTAGAATTTTCACCTCTCTTTTTACATTATCCACCATGTCTTACATGTTGTCTGCTTTTTCCATTAAAGTTCCTAGCATTTTAATCACAGTTTAAAAAAATTCTTGGTAATTCCAACATTCCTCCCATATCTGACTCTGGTTCTGGTCCCTTCAAACTGTGTTTTTTGCCTTTTAGTATACATTGTAATTTTTTGTTGAAAGGTGGACATGATGTACTGAATAAAATGTATCTCAGTGAACAGGGCTTTAGTAAAGGAACGGTAAGTGTAAAGCGGGGTAGCATTCTATAGCCCTATGATTAGGTCTCAGTCTTCTGAGCCTCTGTGAACAACCCCGGTGCTTCTCAGTTCCTCTCCTCGTCTTTGGTGGGAGAGGATGGGTAGAGGGGGCTGGAGTTGGAAGTTTTTCTTCCCCATGTGGAAAACTAGAGGGGGCTGCAGTCAGGTATTTCCCTTCCCCATGGTCAGTTAGCCTCTGATAAAGCCCTAGCAGGTTAGGGTCTGGATAAATAGTTTCTCCCAAGGGCAGACCATGTTAAGAAGAAGAGAATTCTCTGCGTTTGTCAAAATAGTTACTTTTCCCTTCCCCCTGGTGGAAGCACAAGGGAATTTTTTCTGATATTCCCTGTGATCTCCTAGAGGTAAAACTCACAAAATCGTGGGGACCCCCTATGACTGGATCCTCCTGCAGTTTTTAACTCTCAGACTGTCCCCTCTGAGTCTCCAGCAATTCATCAATTACAGTTCATTTTCCCTACCTGGGCACTGGTTCCCACGGAGTTTTCTGCCAGGGGGGTTCAGATCTGGTAAATCGTGATTCTCTCCATTTACCTATTTGTCTCTTTAAATTTCTGGACAGCCGTTTGCCCTGTGACTTCACTGTTCTGATGACAGATCTAAGAAGAGTTGTTGATTTTTCAGTTTGTTCAACTTTGTTCTTGTTGTTAGGATGGCGTGATCACTTCTAAGATCATGCTGGACCAGAAACCAGAAGTCACTCACCGTAATACTTTCAGAAATAATAATAAATTATTAACATGTATACAGCCAAGGAAAAGGTAATATTCACCATATTTTTATTTCTTATTCACAATTTCACCCTTTTTCTTTGAAAGTTGTTGCCTTCTGAGCCAGAGAAATGACTATATGCAGATGGTGAAGCCGTGGGCTGAGAAAGTAACCATTCACCTTTAAAAATAAGAAAGATATATTATAAATAAATTTTCTTTTATTTTAGAATAAAATTTTATTAAATTTCAAAATAGTTTTACAAAATTTTAGAAAATATTTTAATATTTAAAAATATGATTGCAATATAGCCAATATTTTACAGTAACTATAAATGGAGCCTAACCTTTAAAAATTATGAATCACTACATTGTTCACCTGTAACTTTTGTAATATTGTGCATTAATTATACTTCGATTTTTAAAAATCTCAAAAAAAAAATGATTGCAACTCAAGACAACAAAATGTGCTTACTTTGTTTCCACTTAGGCTGGAGACAAACTTCAGGATTTCAAAATAACAATTGTTTTGAATAATGAGATTAAAGACATTATAGCAAGTATAACTGAAGTAGTAAGAGCTCAGCAAAAGTACTGAGAACAAACTTAGTTAATGTCTGAAAATGCACATATTTATATCCTAAGTATACTTTCTCGGAAAATTCTGGAAAACATTCCTGAGCAAATGATGTTGTAATATTATTATAAGAATAGTTTCAACCTTGAAAACTTCCTGAAAGGGTCTTGCGATCTCACAGGGGTCCCCAGACCACATTCTGAGAACTGCTGGATTAGCACAAAGGTCTGGAGATGGACAAACAGGGTCAAACACAGCTCCTGGCCTGAATATCAGTGAAAGTGGGATGTGTTGACCAGGTATTTTCACTCTGGTGCTTATGGTGGAAACAGCGACTATTGTAGGTGCTCCTCTGAAGTGTTGAGACATTTTAAATTAAAGGAGAAAAGACAGTGTAAGTTGGAGGAGACGGCACCCACCCTGGCATCCAAAGTCTGCGATTTTAATTCATCACTTTTCAACTACCTTGGCCTTCTTCATCTATAAAATGAAAGCTTTAGACTAGATGCCTGATCTCAAAAATCCCTTGCTGTTCTAACCATTTCTAATGAATTAATATGCTGAAAGCATGGTGATTTTTACACTCCCAGCACTGCAGAGTTGTATCAGTTCACAAGAGGGCATGAAAATATGGCCTTAGCAATTTCTACAGACATACAATCATCCACACCAGTGGGGTCCTCGGAACAGATAACAGCGCTGCTGGCCTGCTTCCTGAGTGCTTGGCCTGGAGACTTGATGAGATCAAACTCCAGTTTTACCAAAAATATCTCCACTATTTGGCTTGAAGAAAAAAAGCATAAACAAAAACCTTGATTTGACTAAAATACCAGCAAAGAGGGACACCATCTGTGACCTTGCTGAGGAAATTTGAAACTGAGTGGCTAAGAGAGAAATTTGCAAGAGAGCTGTAGTATTAACTTACTGTTCTCAAGGCTGCCTAGGAAACTTACCAAGAAAAAAAAGAAAAAAAAAAAGCAA
This sequence comes from Hyperoodon ampullatus, assembly GCF_949752795.1. Lineage (NCBI taxonomy): Eukaryota > Metazoa > Chordata > Mammalia > Artiodactyla > Ziphiidae > Hyperoodon > Hyperoodon ampullatus. The sequence goes on from NC_136933.1 coordinate 3,870,580, forward strand.
CCATTACCGGGCTGGAACACTTCAGGTGGGTCCCGCCTAAGGCCCAACCGGGGAAAAAAATGTATAAATTATAGCCAATTGGAGGAAAATATAATGAAAGAAAAGACAGACATTTCAATTGTCCCACAAAAAGATAAAATAGCTAGAAATAAACTTACCAATAAATGTGCAGTTTCTACAAAGAAAATTTTTAAATTTACTTCTGGACACAAAGGAAAAGCTGACCAAGTGAAAAGTGTACTGTCCCTAGCTGGGAAGACTCAATATCATAAAGATATCAAGTCTCTATCAATTTAACATAATTCCAATAAAATTTTTAAATGGATTTTTAAATTCGAGAAGTTGAGTCTAAACCTTGTCTGAAAGAGAAAAACAAATACCACTATGATTTCGCCTATATGTGGCATCTAAAAAGCAAAACAAATGAACAAACAGAAGCAGAGTAATAGATACAGAGAGCAAACAGGTGGTTGCCAGAGGGGAAGGGGGAGGAAAGAAATCGATGAGGGTTCGAACATCAGCCACAGAGTAAAGGAGCGAAGGGTATGCAGTGTACAGTGTGGGGAACATAGCCGGTAACTATGTGGTATCTTTGTGTGGTGACAGATGGTAACTAGACTCATCATAGTGATCACTGGAAATGTATAGAAATATTGAATCACTATGTTGTACAACAGGAACTAACATAGTGTCATAGGTCAATTATACATCAAAACAAACAAACAGACTCATAGAAAAAGAGATCAGATTTCTGGCTACTAGTTGGGGGAGGGGAAATTGGATGAAGGCAGTCAAAAGGTACAGACTTCCAGTTATAAGATAAATAAGTACTAGGGGTGTAAGGAAACACATGATAAATATAATTAGCACTGCTGTATGTTGTATATGAAAGTCATTAGGAAAGTAAATCCTAAGAGTTCTCATCACAAGGAAAAATTTTTTTTCTTTTTCTTTTCTTTTGTATCTATATGAGATGATAGATGTTCACTAAACTTACTGTGGTCATCATTGCATGACGTATATGAGTCGAATCATTATGCTGTACGTAAATATACAGCTGCATGTCAATTACATCCCAATAAAATGGGAAGAAAAAACAAGATTTGCCACTAACATTTTTTTTCTTTTTTTAAATTAATTTATTTTTGGCTTCACTGGGTCTTCATTGCTGCGCACGGTCTTTCTCTAGTTGTAGTGAGCAGGGGCTACTCTTCATTGTTGTGCACGGGCTTCTCATTGCGGTGGCTTCTCTTGTTGCGGAGCACGGGCTCTAGGTGCGCGGGTTCAGTATTTGTGGCTTGAAGGCTCAGTAGTTGTGGTGCATGGGCTTAGTTGCTCCGCAGCATGTGGGATCTTCCCAGATGGGGGCACGAACCCGTGTCTCCTGCATCGGCAGGCGGACTCTCAACCACTGCGCCACCAGGGAAGCCCATTCTGTGCTTTATTGTTATTAAAACAGAAGAGTTAATTTTTACAAGTCTGTCTTTTTTGTCTTCTGCTTTGGTTTGAATGGTAAGAAAGGCTTTTCCTATTCCCAAATCAGATAAAAATGCATCCATATTTTCTTCTATTTCTTTTATGGTTTAATTACACCTTTTTTCTTTCTGAAATGTATTTTGGTGTGAAGTAGGGATCTAACATCCCAACACCACTTATTGAATTAAAAAATTCATCCTTACTATTATTTGCTTGAATAAGTTTTCAGCTGATTCTCTGGGGTTTTCCAGGTAGTTAATGTAACTAGTGAAAATTTTTCTCTCCTTTCTAACATTTACACCACCTGTATTAGTCAGAATGTTTGGGTTACCCACAAGAGAAATCCTCCTGAAACTTTCTTAAGCAAGAAATGAAAGTACCAGAATGGGCAGAAGTTGCTTCCGTCATGGTTGAATTTGGGGATACGTATGAGGTCTTAATTTGTCTCTCTGGCCCTCCGCTCTTCTTCTTTCTGTGTGGTTCTCATCTCCAGATGGGTGCACTAGAGCAGAGGCAGGGTGCTCAGTCACCCATGGGCCCTCACTTAACAGACTTTTCTTGGCCTGGTGACATAACTACACAGAGTCTTAGTAGGCTGCCTGACGATGTTATTTTTAATTGCTTGACTTGCCAAAACCCAATACAGAGGTTAGCATCTTGTCCTGTTGGGCCAGGCAGTTCTATGAATAACTACCAGTCAGCTAAACAGCTGGAGCTGGACCACACCTTCCTGTCTCATTTTAAATGTCTTAGTCTCGGCTTATGGAGAGGAAAAATGGACTGGGGAGGTTTCCATGGCATCGGCATCCACTGATGCTGCATTTCAAGCCTGTCATCCAGAATGGCTGCTAAGGGAGACCTGTCCACCCTGGCGCAGCGGCGGTGCCTGGAGGGAAACGCCCAGCGCAGCCCAGGAGTTTGGGTTTCCTCCCAGTTCAGGATCCTCCCACACACCCCACTGCAATCACTGGACTCCAACTCAATGGGCTTAACCCTCAGCACTAGAGGTGAGAACAAAGTACAGAACTCAGTTGTTGCAATTCGGCCTGATTATTAGACTGGATTTCAGTATTTTCAAATGTTTGGCTTTCTTTGTTTTGTTTCCAGCCAAGCCACATTGGTCTGGAATTTGTCACTTTTCTGGTACATTTTATGCAAGACTTTGAGTCTGATTTAAGCCTTGACTTCAGGGAGCCTGAGACCCAAGGGCCTCCTTCCCTGACTACGTAGGTGACCAGCTTCCCTGCCTGGGATGGGGTAACCCTCAGGACCCCCAACTTCACATTTTCCCTGAGGGTCTTTTACTTACAGACCAGCTCTCTAAACCAATTTCTACCCTGATAAAGCCTTTTTGTATTTGCAAACCTACTGTTCCAGGACTTCCCTGGTGGTCCAGTTGTTAAGATTCGGAACTTCCACTGCAGGGGGCACAGGTTCGATCCCTGGTTAGGGGAACTAAGATCCTGCATGCCGTGAGGCCAAAAAATAAATATAAATGTAAATGTAAATGTAAATAAATTTTAAAAGGACTTAAAAAAAGGAAAACCTACTATTCGTCCCCAAAACTCCCCTCGGGCTTAGCTCTCTGCCCGTTGCCCATCCCCCTCCCCCCACCTCCTTGGGAGGGGTCCCCACCCTCACTGCCTCACAGGGCGTCCAAGTCACCTTTGGTCTTACGGTTGCTGGGAGGCAGGTGAGGGAATATTCCAGAAGCTGTCACAGTGGAGCCAGGGGGCAGCAGAGCACACCTGTGGCAGGGGCCGGGCACCTCTACCCCTGTGGTTGCAGGTGAGAGCGTCTGTGGCAGAGTCAGATTTCCACTGGTGTGAACTGGTATGAACTGGTGTGGATGCTCAGCACTTCACTGGCACTGGCTCTGGGTGTAGGTGGCTTGAATTTTCTAACCACATGGAAAATGAGAGACCATGGGGAAAAAAAAAATAACAGCAGGATCAGATTGGGAGAAGATATTTGCAGAATATAAACCAAATATGGTCTCTTATCTAGAGGATACAGGGAAAGAAAAAAATTTTTTTAAAAAGGAAGTCCAATTGGGGAAAAAGAGAGAAGCAAATCCAAACAACAGTAACAACAAAAAAGAGGCAATTCAAGAAGAACCCAGAAGGCTAATCAGCATATGAAGATACATACAATGTCAGTGGTATTGAGAAGTGAGGCAAAACAAGAATATATCCCTTTATACTTGCTAGAAGAGCAGAAAGCAGAAAGCTGATGATGCTGGGAGCCTGTGGGGATATGGGAACAGCAATGGAAGTGTGGATTGCTGCAGTGATTCTAGAGAACCATCCGGTGGTACTTGGTGGAATCAGGTGGTCGCTCAGCCTGTACCCAGTCCCCTCCAGAGGAGCAATTCTCACGCCCGCCCACAAGGGGGCATGTACGAGGATGTTCCCTGAAGCATTGATTGGAGGGGGGATTTGGAGATAACCTAGGTGTCCATAGCAGAGGGAGTGGATAAGAAAAATGTGGTAGATTACACTAGGGGCTTCTCTGCAGCAGTGAGAAGCAATGAACCAGATGTGCATGCAGCAGCATAGATGCCTTACAAAAATAGTAAGAAACAGAATGACATTACAGAATACCCTTATGTAAATTAATTATACATGCACAGTAGTGGTGATGCTTACACAACACAGTGACTATGCTAAAAACCACTGAACTGTACATGCTAAAATGGTGAATTATATGACATGTGAATTATATCTCAAAATACACATGCACATAAAACAACAGTAAATGTTTTCATACGAGCAAATAAAAAAATACTTAGCATCTCAGACACATTAGGATGCTTGCCTATGCAGGTTAGGAAAGAAGGAGTAAAAACGGGGGCAAAAGTGAATAAAAGAGTAAAGCTCGGGGCTTCCCTGGTGGTCCAGTGGTAAAGAATCCACCTGCCAGTGCAGGGGACCAGGGTTCCAGCCCTGGTCGGGGAATTGAGACCCCACATGCCGCGGGGCAACTAAGCCCGCGCGACACAGCTATTGAGCTCGCGTGCCTCAATGAGAGAGCCCGTACGCCACAACTAGAGAGAGAAAACCTGAATGCTGAAACTAGAGAGAAGCCCGAGCTCCGCAACAAAAAGATGCCACGCACCTCCACGAAGATCCCGCGTGCCGCAACTAAGATCCGACGCAGCCAAAAGAATAAGGAAAATCAAAAAATAAAATGAATATATATATATATTTTAATCCTATGTACAGCCTAGTTAGCTTTTTAAAAAATATATATATATATTTATTTATTTATTTATTTATTTATTTATTTATTTTGGGCTACGTTGGGTCTTCGTTTCTGTGCGAGGGCTTTCTCCAGGTGCAGCGAGCGGCGGTCACTCTTCATCATGGTGCGTGGGCCTCTCACTGTCGCAGCCTCTCTCGTTGCGGAGCACAGGCTCCAGACGCGCAGGCTCAGTAGTTGTGGCTCACGGGCTTAGTTGCTCCGCGGCATGTGGGATCTTCCCAGACCAGGGCTCGAACCCGTGTCCCCTGCATTGGCAGGCAGAGTCCCAACCACTGCGCCTCCAGGGAAGCCCCAAAATGAATATTTAAAAAAAAATTTTTTTTAAGAATAAAGCTTTGTGCAGTGAATGGTTAAAAAGCCGGGTGAGGACTCTGGCCCAGCACAGCTGGGGGACCCCAAGGCCAGCCTCCACAGAGGGCCTCCTCTTGCCCACTCACCTGGCACCTCCTGGAAAACAGCCCGTTTTCAGAATGCACAACCACTTCTTTCCCAGCCTCCTCCAGTGTTGAGGCCAAGCTCCTTTCCACACCAAAAAACCCCGGTCTCTCCTTTTCTTTCATAAGAGCTCTCGATTCTAGATTAGGAAAAGCCCTGATTGTCAAGAAACATTGAGCAGTTTTCCTTCCTCGTGGACAAAGAGGAGTGACTCAGCATTGAGATATCACAATTCTCTGGTCTCCCTTGCCTGGAAGGGAAGCGAATGTTTACTTCTTCGTGGGACAAACCGTTTCCAAGGGAACAGAGACACTGAGTTCAGTTCTCCATCCAAACATCCTTCATACCTGCTTACGCAGGGAATAGAGATCCACTCAAACTGCCCTGGGCCAAGAAAAGGAGTTTACTCTAGTGTACAGGAGCATCTCTTGGAACTCAGAGGCTGAAATGTAGTCACACTTCAAGAAGAAAATACAACAGGAGGCTGGAGAGTTGCCAGGAGCCAAGGATTCAGTCCTCTGCCCTTCCCCCATACCTCTCCCTCCCCCCTGCTTCCCTCTCTTTCTCCCCACTTTACTTTTTCATGCACAAGGTAGGATATAGGCTTCCCCACAGTTGGAACAACCAGCGGAGAGCAGAGATCCCTATGTCACTGAGCCTCAGTACCCAGTTCCTGGGAGAAAAAACTTGTTTGGCCCAACTTGGATCATGTTCATTTAGCTCTTGGGGAGGTGGGAGCAGGTGTGGCATGGGAGTGGAAAGCGAAGTCACATACTACGAACCCCCCCCCGAGGGGGAGGTGACAATTCTCAAAGAAGGGGTTCAAGCTGGCCAGACAGCTCCAGAAGGAGTCTACTGAAATGTTTACAAAAATCTATCATGTATTAATCAGAAATAAAGACTCCATTTAATTAAAAAAATTTTATTGGAGCCTAATTGATTTTCAATATTGTGTTAGCTTCAGGTGTACAGAAAAGTGATTCAGTTATGCATATACATATATTCAGTCCTTTTCAGATTATTTTCCCATATAGGTTGTTAGAGAATACGGAGTAGGGTTCCCTGTGCTATACAGTAGGTCCTTGTCAGTTATTTATCTATTTTACATGTAGTAGTGTGTATATGTCAATCCCAAACTCCTAATTTATCCCTCCCCCTCACATTTTCCCTTTGGTAACCATAAGTTTGTTTCTGAAATCTGTGAGTCTGTTTCTGTTTTGTAAATAAGTTCATTTATATATATATTTATTTTTTAATATAAATTTATTTATTTATTTTTGGCTGTGTTGGGTCTTCATTGCTGCGCGCGGGCTTTCTCTAGTTGTGGCTAGCAGGGGCTACTCTTCGTTGCAGTGTGTGGGCTTCTCATTACCACGGCTTCTTTTGTTGTGGAGCATGGGCTCTAGGTGCGTGGGCTTCAGTAGTTGTAGCACACGGGCTCAGTAGTTGTGGCTTGCTGGCTCTAGGGTGCAGGCTCAGTAGTTGCAGCGCACAGTCTTAGTTGCTCCCCACATGCGGGATCTTCCCGGACCAGGGCTCGAACCTGTGCCCCTCCATTGGCACCTGATTCTTAACCACTGTGCCACCAGGGAAGCCCTCATTTATATTATTTTTTAAATTAGATTCCACATATGAAAACTCCATTAATTTTCAAAAGCCAAAATCATATAGGCCACTTTCTGTTGTCACAATACAATAATTTTAAAAATTAAAATAGAAGTTTCAATGAAAAACAGTCAAAAATCATTTAAAACACTCCAATTATGGAATCAGGCAAAAACAGTATTTAAGAAAATTCATTACTTGAAATGGCTTTGTTGTTAATTAGGAAAAAGTTAAAATAAATACATCAAGAATTCTCCTCAAGAAATTAGTAAAGAAATAGCCAAAAAAATATGGGTTTTTTTGTTTTTTATTTTATTTATTATTTTTTTTGTGTGGTACGGGGGCCTCTCGCTGCTGTGGCCTCTCCTGTTGCGGAGCACAGCCTCCGGACGTGCAGGCTCAGCGGCCATGGCTCACGGGCCCAGCTGCTCCACGGCATGTGGGATCCTCCCGGACCGGGGCACGGAACCCACATCCCCTGCATCAGCAGGCGGACTCTCAACCACTGCGCCACCAGGGAAGCCCTAAAATGTGTATTTTTTAAATCTGAGGAAAGCAGAAGGAAGAAACTGAGAAAGACAAGAGCTAAAATAATGAATTTTAAAATGCAAAAATGATAGAATTAAATTCAAGAGCCATTTCTCTGAAAACAACAAACAACAATAAAATAGACATACCTCTAGCAAGTACAGTTCTGAAAAATAAACATATAACATTAAATATTAGAAAGGAGACATGTAGAAGAGATTTGATAAGTATAAGAGAAGGTCTTCTACAAATTAATATTAATATATTTGAGAAGTTGAAGAAAATAAATGATTTTTACATAAATGACCAAAATTAATGCAAAAAGGAGTAGCAGAACTGAAAAGAGCAGTAACTTTGAAAGAGACGACATCGTCATTTAAAAAAATTGCCAGGGATTAAGAATCCGCCTGCCAATTCAGGGGACATGGGTTCAAGCCCCGGTCCGGGAAGATCCCACATGCCGCGGAGCAACAGAGCCCATGCACCACAACTACTGAGCCCGTGCGCCACAACTACTGAAGCCCACATGCCTAGAGCCCATACTCCGCAACAAGAGAAGCCACTGCAATGAGAAGCCCACATACCGCAAAGAAGAGTAACCCCCCGCTCGCTGCAACTAGAGAAAGCCCGCGCGCAGCAACATAGACCCAACACAGTCAAAAGTAAAATAAATAAATTTATTTTAAAAACTGCCAGGGACTTCCCTGCGGGCGTAGTGGATAAAACTCCATGCTCCCAACACAGGAGGCCCAGGTTCGACCTCTGGTCAGGAAACTAGATCCCACATGCATGCCGCAACTAAGACCTGGTGCAACCAAATAAATAAAAAAACAAGTAAAAATTTTAAAACTGTCAGTGAAACAGGTACATATTCCAGCCAGCCCAACAGCTGAGTCTCTTCAAACTTTCTAGGAGTAGATAGCGTAAATATTACTTAAAATCATGGAGAACACAGAAAAAGATTAATGATCTCCTATTCACTGGGACCACGTTCAACTTCATACAGTTAGACAATGAAGCCCAGTGTGAGTGTTTCACACTTCGAGACAGCTCCTTTTTTTGGCATGTGTGCTGGGAGGTGGGTAAATTGAGAATTTAGTCCACATGTGGTTGGTTCCCTCCTTCAGGACGGGGGCTGACTACAGTTGTGGTTGTATCAAGAATTTACTGTTTTGTAAACTTTTTAGACAAATATTTTTTTTATATAAAACAGAAGCTGAAAATCTCAAAACTACACCTAAACTTTCAGGTAAAGATATGCTGATATTTTCTGTTATTCTATTTCATTTTTTCAAGTGCCAAACAACACACTAAATTAATCTTCTACCATTAATAGGTGAAAACCCACAATTTGAAAAACACCTGAGAGACTGGGATCCCCTTAGGAAGTGCCATCCTTGGAAGAATGAGCATTTGTGTACGTGCATGCCTGTGTTTGTGTGTGTGACATACACTTGTTCTCCAAAGGCTGTCGTGTCACAGATATGTTTTGAGTATCTGCTCAACTCGCAATCCCCTCTCAGATAATGCCTTTTTCCATCATGGGGGTGAGACCTGTTTCCTTGGTCATGGCCACTTGGACTAGGGCTGGAGCCTGAAGCCAGCTGGATTATGGCTCCTTAGATGCTCATCATGGCTCCTTCACCACGTTAAGCTAACTCGAGAGAGTTTCTAAACTTACAACCAAAGCAGCTCTCGTACAAGCGTAGAAAACATCTCTAAGGTACAAAGTTTGATGTATACTTTAAAAATTCATTATAAATTGCCTTATTAAATATATTATTTGAATTTTCCATTTAAGGGGTTGGCCCACTATGGTCTACAAGTTAAATCCAGCCTGTGGCTTACTTTTGAATATCCTACAAACTAAGAAGGATTTTTACATTTTTAAAGGGTTGTAAAAAAAAAAAAAGAGTAGAATCTGTGACAGAGACAGCATGTGGCCCACAATACCTAAAATATTTATTATGTGACACTTTGCAGGAAAAGTTTGCCACCCTCTGCTTCCTACCCTTCATATTTCTCATCTATTTGGTCTGTCAAATATTCGGAGTTTTTTTTTGTGTGTGTGTGTGTGTGTGGTACACAGGCCTCTCACCGCTGTGGCCTCTCCCTTTGCGGAGCACAGGCTCCGGGCGCGCAGGCTCAGCGGCCATGGCTCACGGGCCTAGCTGCTCCGCGGCATGTGGGATCTTCCCGGACCGGGGCACGAACCCGTGTCCCCTGCATCGGCAGGAGGACTCTCAACCACTGCGCCACCAGGGAAGCCCCGGTCACATTGTTTTAAGCTGTCTCTAACTTTTTTTTTAATTAATTAATTTATTAATTTATTTATTATTTTTGGCTGTGTTGGCTCTTCGTTTCTATGCGAGGGCTTTCTCTAGTTGCGGCAAGCGGGGGCCACTCTTCATCGCGACGCGCGGGCCTCTCACTGTCGCGGCCTCTCTTGTTACGGAGCACAAGCTCCAGACGTGCAGGCTCAGTAGTTGTGGCTCACGGGCCTAGTTGCTCCGCGGCATGTGGGATCTTCCCAGACCAGGGCTCGAACCCGTATCCCCTGCATTGGCAGGCAGATTCTCAACAACTGCACCACCAGGGAAGCCCTGTCTCTAATTTTTAAAAATATAGACTGACCTTATTTTTTGTTCAATCTGGAAATCTTTCACTTACAAGAAAGAATACAATAACAGCTTAGAGTATATGCATTTCTTGTTGTAATTTGTTTGGGGCCACTTCTCACCCCTTGTTTTTGCTTTTAGTCAGTTAAGAGTGAAATGGTATCTCAGCCACATTGCTTTTGCCTGAAAGTAATAACCTATTCTTTCTTTTTAAAAATTTTTTTAATTTTTAAAATATTTTTATAACCTATTCTTTCTTAAACAACCTTATCAATATGTGCCATATTCTGGCTATAAAACAAATTTTAGCATATTTTTAAAATTTGAAATCATATTAAACATGTTCCTTGACTATAACAAAATAAAACAAAAGTCAATAATAGGTACCCGAAAAATCTCAAAATGTTAAACAACACATATATAAACCATGGGTCAAAGAAGAAGTCTAAAAGGTAATTAGAAAATATTTTGAAATGTATGAAAATAAAAAGTTAACATACCAAGATCTGTAGAATGAACCTAAAACAGCTTAGGGGAAATTTATAGCACTAAATGCTTATATTAGGGGGGAAAAAAAAAAGGTTTCCCACAGTCTCAGTCAGTTGGCCTATAACAAATATCCATAGACTGGATGGCTTCAACAACATTTATTTCTCACAGTTCTGGAGGCAGGAAGTCTGAGATCAGGGGGCCAGCGTGGTCAGGTTCTTGGCAATGGCTCTCAGAGAGGGATCCCATGTCTCCCTTTCTTTTTATAAGGGCCTCACCCTCATGATCTCATCTAACTCTATTCACTAACTGCAAATCCCATCACACTGGGGCTTAGGGTTTCAACACACGAATTTGGTGTGGGGACATGTTCAGTCCATGGCACACAATAATCTAAGCTTCCACCCTATGAAACCAGAAAAAGAAGATCAAATTAAACCCAAAGCAATCAGGAAGATGGGAATAACAAAGATAAGCCCTGAGTGCAATAAAATCAGAAACAAAAACAATAGAGAAATCAATGAAACCAAAAGCTGGTTCTTTGATATGATTTAAAAAAAAAAGAAAGAAAGAAATAGAAAGAAAAAACTTGAAAAACCTTTAGCCACACTGACCAAGGGGGAAGAAAAAAAGAGAAGTCACAAATTACCATTATCACTACAGAACCTACAGATATTAAAAGGATAATAAGGAAACACTATGAAAACTTCTATGCTCATATATATGACAATTTAGATAAAATCAACCAATTCCTTGAAAGATAAAAACAAAAAATCACTTAAGAAGAAAATAGATGACCTGAAATAGTCCTATATCTATTGAATACATTAAATTCATAGTAAAATAAAATAAAATATAAACTTTCTCATAAATAAAACTTCAGACCCAAATGATTTCACTGGCAAATTCTACCAAATGCTTGAGAAAGAAATAATACAAACTCTACACATTCTCTTCCAGAAAACAGAAGAGGAATACCTCCCAACTTGTTTTATGAGGCCAGCATTACTCTAATACCAAAACTAGACAAAGATATTACAAGAAAACTACAGACCCGTATCTCTCATGAACATGTACTGCCAAAATTCTGGGCAAAATATTAGCGAATTGAGCTTGGAAATATATAAAAATGGTAACACATCACAACCAAATGGGGTTTATCCAGGAATGCAAAGGTATTTTAACATTTGAAAATCAATTAATGTAATTTATCATATTAATAGACTATAGAAGAAAATATTCACGTAATTCAGAATGTGCTAGATGTTGTCTTGGTATAAGCCTTTAAAAATAAATTTTGTCTTAAAGTTGAACACTTTTAATCTGACTACATAGGATTTCTTCAGCCCAGGAATTTTTTTTTTTTTTTTTTTTTTACTTTGCTTTTGATAATCCCTTCTGTTTGATTTATTCGTATGTCTTTTGCAGGAATACCAGTTATCCATGTATTGGATGTCCTCTATTGTCTAAACCCACATTCTCTGTTTCTTTGTTATTTCCCCTAAATTCTGGGATTCCTTCTCAAGCTTGTGTTATTTACTGCTATATGACAAACCACCTCAAAACAAAATGGCTTAAAACAATAACCATGTATTATTATTTCTCAAGAATCTATAGGTCAGCTGGGTGGTTCTGCCCATCTGAGCCGGACTCAGATAATAGCTTGGTTTGCTCATGTGTCTGTGGTCAGCGGGAGGGATGATAGCCATGGGGTGAGGCTATCTTTAATGGGAATGGCTTGGTTCTGCCCCATGTGGTCACTCATCCTCCAGAAGGCTAGCCTAGGCACACACTCAGGGCAAAGGCAGAGGACAGGGTGAGGATCCAGAATGTTCAAGCACTCTTCTAGCTTTTATGGGTCAAGTTTGCTGCTGTCTCTTTGTCAAGTCACGCGTCTGAGCCCAAAGTCAAAGTGGAAGGAACTCCAAAGTTATAGGGTAAAGGGCTTAGGCAGAGGGAGACTCTAAATTAGGGTCATTAACGTGATCCGTCTACCATGTGCTTCATCCATATTACCTATTCAATTCTCTACACAATCAATTCTGGTCTGTAGATTATATTTTGCTATTTTGTTTTCAGTTTCCATGTTTTCCCTTTTTATCTCATCCCTGACCCTTTTCATTCATTCTGATGTCTTTTCATCTTCCTCTGTTTACTCTTTATGATTTTTCTGTTGTATTTCATATTGACCATATCTTCCGGTATTCTGTTAAGGACAGCAGAGTTTCTGAACATTTCTTCTGGTTTTTGGAATTCTCCAAGTCTTCAGTGTGCTGCTCCCTTCTCTTTGTTGTGATATATGTTTATAGGCCTCATGTGATATCTTTTGAGTGAATTCTAAGACAACATTTATCCATATTTAGAGTATATGGGTTGCCTCTGGCCTCACTCTATTTGAGTGATGATAAAAAAATTCCCATCACATGGACCTAGAGATGATCATCCTAAATTAAGTAAGCCAGACAGACAAAGACAAATATCACATGATATCACTTATATGTGGAATCTAAAAAAAATAATGATACAAATGAACTTACTTACAAAACAAAAACAGACACACAGACATAGAAAATAAACTTATGGTTACCAAAGGGGAAATGGGGTAGGGATAAATCAGGAGTTTGGAATTAACATATACACACTACTATATATAACATAGATAAATAACAAGGACCTACTGTATGGCACAGGGAATTATATTCAATACCTTGTAATAACCTATAATGGATAAGAATCTGAAAAAGAATAGATATATATGTATGTATAACTGAATCACTTTTCTGTACACCTGAAACTAACACAACATTGTAAATCAACTATATTCTAACAAAAAAATTGTAGGAGCAAAAAAACCCCCAAAACAAACAAAAAAGTCCCATCACAGATCCACCTCTGGAGAGGAGGTGGTGAGTCCAGCTCTCAGTCCAAATCTAAGTTTGAGGCCAGTACTCACCAGTGTACTTAGTCTCCCTCTGCCTGATTCTGTAATATTCTAAACAAAGGAAATACAACTGGGGCTGCCCAGCTACCAGGATTCTTCCCAACTACCCCTGACAGCAATTCTGTCCTTGTGAGGAATATTCTGCACCCCTTCCAACTGCCACCCGAGAGTTCCTGTCTCTTAATGTGTGTAGACGGATGACAAAGGGGTGTGGGTGGGCTGGAGGGGGGCAAGGTGGTGGCAGCTGTGCTCTGGCGGTCTCAAACCACCACCCCCCAAAATAAAACAGTCCCAGCGTGATGGAGACAGCTTTTCCAGTTTTCTGGCCATGTTACAACTGTAGCACAGCCATGCCCGTGACTGTCTTGCCTTTGCGTTTAGCCCCAGTACAAGGACAGCACCTCACACAATACTTAGGGACTTAGTCTGTAATGTTTGTCATAAGAATGAACCAATAAATGGACCCAAACCTCTGAGCTGTGAGTGGGGTGTAGGTTTTAAAGCATTTCCCACCGTTTAAGGTAGTGTCTGTTTTGTAAATCGAGTGGCATGCCGTGAGAAAGTTTGGGTACATGTTTTCAACTCGCCTTCATTTGACTTATAATTAATTAGGAGTAAGTCCTTTGAGAATTCATTGATGTCCATCAGTCTTAGTTTCTGGCAAGGGTATGAACTTTTACCTTTATGGATATTTTAATAAAAGCTTGGGAGGTGATGCTTTCAAGAGCTACTTGTCAAATATTACTTTAAACCAGATTTGGATGAGTAGAATTTTATATTCAATAAGTAAAAAAAAAATGCACATAATACAAAATTCAAAAAATAAAAAGGGTATATATACCATGAAACATATTAGTCATAGCCCAGACCTCCAACTACCTGGTTTCCCCTCCCAGAGTCAGGGAACTGACTCCTGTGAAATTATTTTACATGTTTCCAGAGATATTCTATACATATGTGAGCATTGTATACACACATTTATACACACACATAGCCACATACAAACCATATTTTCCTTTGTGATTTTCGTCTCTTAACAAATCTTAGAGATATTTCCATATATCAGTACATGTATAGATTTATTTATCTTTCAGCCTTTCTACTGAGATTTTTAAAGTAGATTTTTAACTTTTATCAAATAAATAGTTATACTTCATTTAAAAAGTCAAGTACCACAAAGGGGTTATTACAGATTACAATAGCTCTCCTTGTCACTAATTCCTAATCTTCCTAGAGGAAAGCACATTCAATTCTTTTCATTATTTCTTCATGGATCTATTTCTCATATTTCTAAATATTATATAAAATATCCAAAATCTTGGATTGTGTTTTGCGTTTTAAACATTATCCATTATCTTTTCACCACGCCCACATTTAGATGAGAGGAAAGGAGCTAGAGAATGAGTTGGAGGTCAGACCAGTAGAAGGAGAATCAAGGAAGTAATATTAGAAAAGCCAAGAGAAGTGTGGATTTTAGGACCAGAGGGCTCAATGGTGTCAAGGGCCCTAAAGCTGATAAGGAGGTGAGGACCAAGTAATGTCCACTCTATTTGGCTGTCAAGTTGTTGACTTACACTTCCAGCTGTAACAGCTTCAAGAGGGCTACTGATTGTTGTGAAATGGACAGAACTGTTTGAAAGTGGCAAAGGGAACTCATTCTGGGTTGTCTGGACAATGACCTGGGATGGGGAGAGAGGAGGGCACAGGTGAGGACTGAGAGCTCGAATCCCTGAAACCAAGCTCAGCTTCTCACCGGATGTGTAGCTTCCTGGATATTTTACGAACCCCAGTCTCCCTAGGCTGGGCGTCTGGAGTTCCCAGATAACTCCTTAAAGAGCAGGCACCCAAACTGTCCTTAAGCAACACAGTTTTCCCTCACTTGTCCTCAAAAGAAAGACAGGTGGAGGGAGAGCGCCTCACCTGGGATGCAACCCCAATATATCTCTCTATGAGATGACGGAAGGATAAGGAAATCCATGTCTAACCTTCTCTTTTTTTTTTTTTTTGCAGTACGCGGGCCTCTCACTGTTGTGGCCTCTCCTGTTGTGGAGCACAGGCTCCGGACGCGCAGGCTCAGTGGCCATGGCTCACGGGCCCAGCCGCTCCACGGCATGTGGGATCCTCCCGGACCGGGGTACGAACCCGTGTCCCCTGCATCGGCAGGCGGACTCTCAACCACTGCGCCACCAGGGAAGCCCCTAACCTTCTCTTAATTATCCATGGCCTACGTAAGTTTTTCCAACAACATGTGTTTTTAAAATTTCTGCCATGTGATGTAACAGACGTCATCCTGAGCTCTGGTGCATGACCGGAGGAGACGCTGTGAGGACCCTGCCCAGCAGGACAGGACTTCTGGGGTAAGGACAGGAAGTCGGATTTCAGGAGGTTGAGCAGGACTAGGAAAGTAAGAATGTAGAGACAGGAAGTGAAGACTAATCATTCAGGAAGTCGGTGGATAGGATGGAGAGAATGGGAAAAACGGAAAGAGTAAGAATCCGAAGGATTCAGGAGAAAGTGAAATAAAAACCACAGGTTCCTTTGTCGAATTGCCTGTATGTCTGTTGAAGAAAATGCTCTGTGTGCTTGCTTTACAGTTCAGACCATCAGAACTCAAACCCGTTCAGAAGGGCCAGCATCAGGAGTGAGGACCTGGACCACCCGGATCCCAAATATGATTTGAAAAATCAGTTATTTAAATCAGAGATAATGGGACTTCCCTGGTGGTGCAGTGGTTAAGAATCTGCCTGCCAATGCAGGGGACACGAGTTCGAGCCCTGGTCCAGGAAGATCCCACATGCCACGGAGCAACTAAGTCCGTGCGCCACAACTACTGAGCCTGTGCTCTAGAGCCTGTGAGCCACAACTACTGAGCCCAAGTGCCACAACTACTGAGCCCGGGAGCCTAGAGCCCTTGCTCCGCAACAAGAGAAGCCACCGCAATGAGAAGCCCGCGCACCGCAACGAGGAGTAGCTCCCGCTCGCCGCAACTAGAGAAAACCCGCGCGCAGCAACGAAGACGCAACGCAGCCAAAAATAAATAAATTAAATAAATAAATTTTTTTAAAAAGAGAATAAGAGCTCCTGTCACCTGGGCTGGCATTTGGGTGCTGCTCTTAGGAGCTGTGCATTAGGGATGTATTCAGCATCTCTAAGCCTCAGTGTCCCTTCTGTAAAATGGACAGAAGTATGTAAAAAGTGTCAACATAATATGCAATGCATACTAGACTTTAATTAAGCTGAAAAAAATATTCGAACTTTTATCAGACTAAAAAAACATACTGTAGGGACTTCCCTGGCGGTCCAGTGGTTAAGACTCCGGGCTTCCACTGCAGGGGACAGGGTTCGATCCCTGGTTGGGGAACTAAGATCTCACATGCTCTGCAGTGCGGGCAAAAAAAAAAACAAAACTAAAAATCACGTTGTAAAGGGGCTACAAGGAAAGCAAACTGCCCCCCGCCCTCACTCCTCTGTACTTCCTCTCCTCCTACCACGGCCGTCACTTTTAGCCTCTTTCTATTGTTATTTATTCTAGGAGTTCGCTCCCTATCGGTAAATTACACATCTACACCATTGTGTATCTGTACCGCTATTGATTCGTCAGCTTTAAATGTTATCTATTCAATTCCTGCTATAACAGTTAAGGATTTGGTGCCCTGACACCACTGCAGCTCTCACAGGACACTTCAACCTCCATTTCTGGCTCCATCGAGATGGACTCTTTCCCCCCAACTCCCCATGTTGTGTTATGAATGTTAGTGACCGGGCTCTTCCTCTCCATCTCAACTCTGGGGGCTGAACCTTTATTCTAAAATATCGGAGGTGGTTACAAGCATAGCCTGCGTTGCAATCCTAATGCTCTTTTCTGCTGTTTGTCTATAAATCGATTCTAAATGTTAAAGATAATTAGCAGCATTGACATTATCATGACTGTCAAATAGTGTCTTTAAACACAATGCTTTCTCCCAAGCACCTGTGTCCCTCAGATACGAAGGTTCTAACGTGCGATTCAAACAGGCCACATTGCAGTTTGCCTTGTATTTGGAAAATGTCTTTCTTATACTTTTTCTCATGAGTTTCTAATTACTCTTTCATTGTTGTAAGAAGGAACAGATGCGTTAACATGATATGTCTTCTTGACCAGATCCCCACTCTTCCAGGTTCTTATATGTTATCTATTGCTTGGAAACTATTCCATTTTTCTTTTTGAAACTCCAGTTTTCTCATGTGTAGACTGTGGTTTTCTCATACACCTTTTTGCTTTTCCTGGTGTCTCTGGTTACTTTCTTGGATCCAATGCTTTTACTACATTGGGTTAGCCAAAAAGTTCATTCAGGTTTTCTGTAAGATGTTACAGAAAAACCCGAACGAACTTTTGGCCAACCCAGTATCTTCGTTTATATTTTCTGAGTGAATCATTCTATTTGGTCTAAATAAATGGTGGCACCGTCTTTCTCCCTGGGTCCTCGCCTCCAGGACCCCCATGCTCTGATATGGACCTGGTCGATTTCTGGGCCCACTACACGGCCACCATCAGTACTCCCCTGGCTCACAGGCACTGTAGCCTAGACCCTACTCCTTGTTTTACCAAAAAACCTTCCCAAGTGTTTCCAGTAAAGGAGTGGGTGGGAAGTAAATTTTATGCAGCCTTGCCCATCTGAAGGGCCATTATCCTGCCATCACGCCGGTGGGACAGGCATCTTATAAACCTCTTCCTTCCTGTTTGCTGTTTGGAGGCTTTTCGAATTTTTTAAATCTCTGGAGTTCTCAAACTTCACAGTGAGATTTCTAGGTATGGCTCTTTTTTCACTTATCTTTCTGGACAACCTGTAGTCTCTTTCCCTACAACCTCTGGAACTTATGATAGTTTTTCGGATAAACTCATTCCTTCTGTTTTCTTTGTTCTCTGCTTCTGGAAAACTTACTAGTTATAAGTCAGGCCTCCCAGATTAAGGCTCTATGCCTCTTATTTTTTGGTTAAGTTTTCTGTATGTTTGTCATTTTGGTTTACTTTCTGAGGGATTTCTTTGATTTTGCCTTCCAACCCTTCTGTTGAATTTGTAATTTCAAAAATCTTTCTCTTTGTCTTTCTAAGAGCTCTTTCTAATTTTCTGTTTCTTTTCCACGGATTCCTTTCCTTGTTTCATGAATATATTGTTTTACTCATATCTCTGTTGGTACTAATTACAGTATTTAGAGTGTTATCTTCTGTTTCATTAATGAGTTCTTTGTCTTCTAGGGACAGTTTTTCTTTTTGTGTACTTGTTCTTTCTCTTCCACTTTGCAGGTCTGACTCAAATGTCCGATTAGCTTTGGGTATCTGCTTATATTTGGAAATGTGGACATTCAAAGACTGACTGCGAGTACTGGGTACAGAGGTGGCAGTTTTCCTCTGGACACACTTTGCTTTAGACTTAGGCAGACAGGCAGGTGGAGGCCGTGCTCTGCAGAGAACCGAGAAGCGGGGAGTTTTACTTGGGTCACCATCAGTCTAGCCTCTTTAGTTCTCCCCGGAGAATTCTTCTGATGTCTTTAGAAAAGATGTTTTGTCTTTGCTTGGGGTTTAAACGCCTGGCTATAAGGCATCGTGCATAGAGAAATAGGGGAGAATTATGGGGGAGGAGTGATTGTCATGTGTAAGTCTCTAACCAGTCCCTGTGTTCACCCTCACTTCGTGCCCACCATGGGATCTGAAGGCTCTTCAGGGCTGTCTATAGGTCCATTCTCACCCCAGTGCCTGCAATGCAGTCCCATAATCTGGGCTCCAGAGGGTCTGCTTCATCACTCAGCCCGCTACACACTTTTTGTTTTACAGAAGTTTGTCAAACTCCCTTGTTTGTTGATGACACACCTTCCTAGCCTCTTTACTGTTAAAGTTTGGGGGTTTTTTTGGTTTTTTTTGTGGTACGCGGGCCTCTCACTGCTGTGGCCTCTCCCGTTGCAGAGCACAGGCTCCGGACGCGCAGGCTCAGCGGCCATGGCTCACGGGCCCAGCCACTCCACGGCACGTGGGATCCTCCCAGACCGGGGCACGAACCCGTGTCCCCTGCATCGGCAGGCGGACTCTCAACCACTGCGCCACCAGGGAAGCCCAAAAGTTTTAAAGATAGTATTTATTAGCATCTTAATGCAGAGTTTATACTTTTATGTACTCAGTCTGCCATCTGAGACTGAAAACCTTCCATTTCCTTTAGTAATCAAGAAATAATTCCATTGTTAATACTACTCAGCCATAAAAAAGAACAAAATAATGCCACTTGCAGCAACATGGATGCAACTAGAGATTATCATACTAAGAGAAGTAAGTCAGAAACAGAAGGGCAAATATCATATGATATTGCTTGTATGTGGAATCTAAAGTATGACACAAATGAACCTATCTATGAAACAGAAACGGACTCACAGACATAGAGAACAGACTTGTGGTTGCCAAGGGGGAGGGGGCTGGGGGAGGGATGGAGTGGGAGGTTGGGCTTAGCAGATGTAACCTATAATAGAGAGAATGGATGAAAAACAACGTCCGACTGTATAGCACAGAGAGCTATATTCAATGTCCTATGATAAACCATAATGGAAAAGAATATTAAAAAAGAATGTATACATGTGTATAACTGAATCACTTTGCTGTACAGCAGTAATTAACACAACATTGTAAACCAACTATACTTCTATAAAAAAAAAAAAAAAGAATTCCATTGTTGCTTCTCAGGAAGAAGTGGGAAGGATGTTCTGAAGTGCAGGCAATTTCAATGGCTAGAATGACTGCATGGGGGAAATTCATGGAAGATGAGAATGTTTCTCTTCTCCTGGTCCCAAGCAGCCCTGTAGGAGAGCCGGGCAGGCTGAACTACTGCCTTTCCACAGGCCACTTTAGACACACTGGGTTTCTTTTCTCCCATAGCTTTGTGGGACTGAATTCGGCACTAATATGTGCCTTAACGAATGCTTTTTATGTACCATGTGTAAGACGCACATCATTTTATTTACTCTCAGCCACCTTACAAATTACATATTATTATCTTTATTTTATAGTTGACTAAAGGGAGACTCAGTGAGATTATGTATTATATCCAGGATGACACAGCTAATAAGAGGTAGACCTAGAATTTCAGCCATGACTGGTTCCCATACCTTTCCACTCTCCACTGTAGCAGGGAAAGCATATCGATGTGAAACAACTCATCTCCCCTTTCCCTCCACTTCCCCTCCCTACTCCTAAGTCTGAGGCAGTGTGGTATAGTGCAAAGTACTGACTCAGGAGCCAAAAAAGTTGGATCTGGGTTCTTGCCTCTGTCACCTTTGATGAGATGTTACCTTAGGTCAAGCCTTAGACTTTCCTGACCCTTACTTTCCTCATCTGAATAGAAAAATATAATAAAATCAGCTCTGTCACCACCACCGGATGCAGGAGGATCACACAAGAACCTGTATATTAAAAGGCTCTGCAGTAATCATAGCAACAGCTCACACCTGTATAGTCCTTTATAATTTGCAAAGTGCAACAATAGTGTGAAATAATCCCTACCTGTTTTACAGAGGAAAACTGTGGCTGAGAGCATTTGGGTATCATACAGCTCATACTCTGCAGAATCAGAACTGAAACCCAGGTTTTATTACTCCAGATTCTATTATTTTCCCACACTCTAATGCTGCCAGCTTATTTGCAAGAAGATTCTTTAATTATTGGGCAATTAACAATAGAATTTCTTCACAGAGCTCAGTCATTGCAAATTCTATTCTTTCTATTCTTAATTTTATTTATATACTACTTTTCAGGAGCTCGCCTATTGCATTAAGTAGATACTAATAAGTAAATAATGTCAATTATTTATTATTCATTTATTACTTTAATATAGTAAATCATACCACAAAGGCCAAAAAATATGAAGCAATTCTTTTTTTAAAAAATAAATTTATTTATTTATTTTTGGCTGCGTTGGGTCTTTGTTGCTCTGAGCAGGCTTTCTCTAGTTGCGGTGAGAGGGGGCTACTCTTCCTACAGTGCACGGGCTTCTCATTGCGGTGGCTTCTCTTGTGCACAGGCTCTAGGCGTGCAGGCTTCAGTAGTTGTGGCACGCGGGCTCAGTAGTTGTGGCTCGCAGGCTCTATAACACACTCAACATCACTAATTATTAGAGAGATGCAAATCAAAACCACAATGAGGTATCACCTCACACTGGTCAGAATGGCCATCATCAAAAAGTCTACAAATAAATGCTGGAGAGGGTGTGGAGAAAAGGGAACCCACACTGTTGGTGGGAATGTAAATCGATACAGCCACTATGGAGAACAGTATGGAGGTTCCTTAGAACACTAAAAATAGAACTACCATGTGACCCATAAATCCCACTCCTGGGCATATACCCAGAGAAAACCATAATTCAAAAAGATACATGCACCCCAATGTTCATTGCAGCACTATTTACAATAACCAGGACATGGAAGCAACCTAAATGTCCATCAACAGATGAATAGATAAAGAAGATGTGGCACATATATACAATGGAATATTACTCAGCCATATAAAAGAATGAAATTGTGCCATTTGCAGACACACAGATGGACCTAGAGACTGTTATACAGAGTGAAGTGTAAGTCAGAAAGAGAAAAACAAATATATTAATGCATATATGTGGAATCTAGAAAAATGGTATAGATGAACTTATTTGCAAAGCAGAAATAGAGACAGACAGAGAGCAAACGTATGGATACCAAGTGGAGGAAGGGGGGTTGGGATGGATTGGGAGATTGGGATTGACATATATACACTACTATGTATAAAATAGATAACTAATGAGAATAGACTGTATAGCACAGGGAACGCTACTCAATGCTCTGTGGTGACTTAAATGGGAAGGAAGTCCAAGGAAGAGGAGATATATGTATACGTGTGGCTGATTCACTTTGCTGTACAGCAGAAACTAACATTGTAAAGCAAATATACTCCAATTTTTAAAAAAATCTCCTCTTGGACCCGTCAAGACTTAATCCATAGTGTCCTTCACTGAAGAGATATTCCCAATTTTGATGAAAGTAAATTAACATATCTTTTGCTGGAGTCTGTTTGTGAGTGTTAATAATCATTCTTCAAGATTATTCTACTATAATCTGCTCCATGAAATTAGTCACCACCTCCTCTAAGATCTTGAAAGACTTTATTTATACTTCCTTTATTTTATCTGCTTTAAGGAATTTCTTGTGATGTTCTGTTTTGCTTTCTGAAGTCTGACCTCCTCAAGGGTAAGGACTGAGTGTTGTTCATCTCTGAATCCCCAGTGCATTCTGACTCATGGTAGTTCCATGTTGGTGGAATGAATAAATGACCCATGGTAGTGGCCGTGTCGTTATCTATGTGGAATTCCAGTAAGTCATTTCCTCTCGCCCCTACAATGCATTAGCAGAGAACCTTCCACTCCCATGGTCTCTTTTGTCCACAGTGACTTGGAATTGGAACTCAGACAGAGTGCGTAAAAGACAGCATCAGATGCTGGTCCCAAGAGAGCTTGAAGCAGGGCAGCCCTTCGGGGCATGTGTGCTGCTCTTCAAGGAGGGGAGGCTGTCTGCAGGGAGAAGAGAGCAGAAGTCCAAGGGGCCAAGGGAAGGAGATCAGGTTTTCCTTATTTCTTGACAGGTTTTCTGCTTCTGATCCCTCATGAAGCTTTGGTCATAAGGTACCTCTCTATTCCTTTACCTCGAGAAAGCTCCAGTAAGTATCCCAAAGATAACTAGTCACATGTTTTCTACTTAGTAACAGAGTAATGGCAACTTTCACATTTTCATTAGAGGTAATAGTAACTTACTCAATATTATGGCTAAGGCATCTTTTTTTAAAAAATATCTTTATTGGAGTATAATTGCTTTACAATGGTTAGTTTCTGCCATATAACAAAGTGAATCAGCTATACGTATACATATATCCCCATATCTCCTCCCTCTTGCGTCTCCCTCCCACCCTCCCTATCCACCTGAAGAGAGAGAGTGGTAAGGCATCTTTTTATTCTTTTAATAGCCATACAAAAGTAAACTCACATTCAACGTCTTCCACTGATCTCTTTTTTTTTTTTTTTTAATGTTGAGCCTTCTTTTAATTTATTAATTTTTATTTTTGGCTGTGTTGGGTCTTCGTTTCTGTGCAAGGGCTTTCTCTAGTTGTGACAAGCAGGGGCCACTCTTCATCGCGGTGCATGGGCCTCTCACTGTTGTGGCCTCTCTCGTTGCGGAGCACAGGCTCCAGATGCGCAGGCTCAGTAGTTGTGGCTCACAGGCCTAGTTGCTCCCGGCATGTGGGATCTTCCCAGACCAGGGCTCGAACCCACGTCCCCTGCATTAGCAGGCAGATTCTCAACCACTGCGCCACCAGGGAAGCCCCCACTGATCTCTTTTTAACTGGCTACACTTTTTGTTCTTTAGGTGGGCACACCATGCTTATTGCATCCAAAAATTTTCACATGAAAGTGGAAAACTCAGATAGCAATTTGGTGTGTTGGTGGAAGAACCCAATAAAAAGGTAGGAATCAATATCACTCATTTATTTGTGTGTTAATTCTATTTTATATGTTTTAAAAACATAATTAAACCTGAATCAGTCTTCTATGATTTCACGTTTGTAGTAGTTCATACAGTAACTAGGTTGAGTGAATTTTTTTTTTTTTTGGCTAAGACTTGTGGCTTGTGGGGTCTTAGTTCCCCAACCAGGGACTGAATCCGCACCCTCGGAAGTGAAAGCGAAGAGTCTTAACCATTGGACCGCCAGGGATTTCCCAGGCTGAGTGAATTTAAGAAAAAAATTTTAATTGAAATACAGTTGATTTACAAGTTTTTTGGGTTTTTTTAAAATAAATGTATTTATTTTATTTTATTTATTTTTGGCTGCATTGGGTCTTCGTTGCTGCGCGGGCTTTCTGTAGTTGCGGCGAGTGGGGGCTACTCTTCGTTGCGGTGCGCGGGTATCTCATTGCAGTGGCTTCTCTTGTGGAGCACAGGCTTTAGGCGCACGGGCTTCAGTAGTTGTGGCTCGCGGGCTCTAGAGCGCAGGCTCAGTAGTTGTGGCACATGGGCTTAGTTGCTCCACGGCATGTGGGATCTTCCCGGACCAGAGATTGAACCCGTGTCCCCCTGCACTGGCAGGCAGATTATTAACCACTGCGTCACCAGGGAAGCCCCATTTACAATGTTTTGTTAGTTTCAGGTGTACAGCAAAGTGATATATATGTATATTCTTTTCCATTATAGGTTATTACAAGGTATTGAATTTAGTTCCCTGTGCTATACAGTCAGTCCTTGTTGTCTATCTATTTTATATATAGTCGTGTGTATATGTTAATCCCCAACTCCTAATTTAGCTCTCCCCCCCCGCCCCCTTTGGTGACATAAGATTGTTTTCTATGTCTGTGAGTCTGTTTCTGTTTTGTAAATACGTTCATTTGGATCATCTTTTTAGATTCCACAAATAAGTGATATCATATAATACTTGTCTTTCTCTGTCACTTGTCTTTATACTTCTCTTAGTATGATTATCTCTAAGTCCATTGATGTTGCTGCAAATGGCATTATTTCATTCTTTTTTATGGCTGAGTAATATTCCATTGGGGAAATGAAAAAAAATATATATATACACATATACATATATATATATTTTCTTTATTCCTCTGTTGATGGACACTTAGGTTGCTTACATGTCTTGGCTATTGTACTGAGTGAATTTTTTATTTAAAAAAATGTTACTGTATAATACAACACAGACACCAAAACCCACACTAGACAAATGTATAGCTTAATTAGTAATGATAAGGCAGATACACCCTTGTTATTACCACTCAGGTCAAGAAATAGAAACTCGCTCCCCCCACCCCATGTGCCCATCACAGTCACAACTCCCTTCAGGTTAAGTTTTAATTATACAAATGACAAAAGGATTAGGTAAGCAATTATGTAAATAATTTTGCAAAGAGAATGTTTACATATATCATATTAATTTTTAGCACTTAATTTAAAAATCTTACTTGCAGTAAAAAATTTTATCATAATATTGGAATAATCACTACTCTATATAGTTTATTGTGTAGTCTCTCTCTAGATAGATAGATAGGCAGATAGATAGATGGATAGATATGTATATAGCTTTAATATATTATCTTAGACCGATAGACAGACATATATTTGGTTTTAATATCTTATCCTCACTACACCCCTTCCAGGGGTTTATTTAACAAACAATGAAGCTAAAGATCAAAGATAAAGAAATTTGTTCAAGGAATAACGGTAGAATTGAAATCAAGCAGATCTAACCCCCTTTCCATGATATCCTGCTATGATAATTCTAAGTGGTTCTTACTTGTTCATTAAACAGGTTTGCCATAATCTATGCATGTTCTGTTACTGTATGTTACTGAAAGTAAGAAACTCCATTATTTTAAAAATTATATCATACAAATATTTCACTCCTGAGAATGGTCTTTTTTTTTTATTCATCCTAGCAACGCTTTACTTTATTTTTAGCATAAAATAAATAGGCTGGCTCAAAGCAAGTATACAACAATTCTTATGGAAGACATATTGTCAGACACTATGCTGAGCAGTTAACATTGGGAATTTCATTTAACCCTGAAAATAGTTCTTTGAGGTGGGAGTTATTATCTCCATTTTATAGGTAAGGACACAGCGAAGCCGGTAGAAAAAGAGCTGGGATGGAAATCAGGTCTTTCTCAGGCCAGAGCTCACACTGCTAGCCCCTCGGATGCACATCCACCACACACACCTACTGACTTTGTGCTCACTGGGTCACTGATGGTACCTGCACTGTAGGAGTCTTCTTCTTTTTTTAACTTGTATATTCTTGAGTAAGTGAACTGAAACTGTAGCAGAAAGAGATACTAGAAAGAAGCAAATGAACCAACCCCACATCCTATATGTGCTCCTAAGCCTATGTCTCTTGGCTCTTTTCCTGATTTACAGCGTGTCAGGATAAGTGCTTTGGAGGAAAAGCAAGACTTCATCCAATCATCAGTAGAAAGCCTTGGTGGCTGCAGTTTCTGTGACTTACAAAAAGGATACACAGGAGAAGAGGTAGGGAAAGCTTTGTGTCATACTTATTAATTACTGTGGATATCTTAAAAAAATATCAAAGAGTGTTATGACAGAGTGGCAATGAAAGAATAACTTTTTCAATACGAACTAGAGTTATTTTGAATTTAGTGTGTGCAGCAGCTTATGTAAACCTGCCTGTCACTGTGAAAGCCCTTGTCTTCTTTTGTTTTCAAAGTCATAACTTAAATGACAAACAAATATGTTAAGTGGCTTTTGTGAACTGGCTACAAGCTTTGCATGCCCAGACTTGTCTGGTACAAAGTGTACAAAACAGACATGTGATTTATAAACTATGGGGTAATCAAATGAATACAAAGAAAAGGAAAGAATCCTCTATATTTGAGTATTTGGGAATGATGCTCTAAAAATACTGTAAGGAAAACTTGCTGCAATTTGCTTGACTTTTCTTTGATCTCCAAGGGAGTTGAATAAGATTGATAAATTAGGTGTGCTAATTTATTCCCCAGCAGTAACATCTGCATTATTTTCTACTGGAAACAATGTTGAACCTCCAAACCATTCTGTTTCTATGAGAATCATAAGAAGCACAGAGGGACAAGGATCTCAAGAGACAACATAATTCTGGTTTTTAACATTGGGCCTCTCCCCTGATTTCTCTGTGCCCATATTTCCATCTGGAAAAAATGGAGATATTTTCATTACTTGAAGGATGACAAAGAGACCAAAGGGTTTTAGATGTCGTGAGATACCTAGCTGTGCATTCACATGTGGCAGTTTTGTTTGATGCTTGATTCCTGTACTTCATACGTTTTCATGAGCTGGCTGCTTTGCCTGGGACTGCAGAGAAAGCTGATGAATACATGCTGTAGGGACTCCATCCTTGTCTGATTCTGCTCCTTCGAGCTCTTAAATATAGACACTGATTACACAGTAAAAAAAATATTGAACATCACCAAGGATCATTCCATTGCCTTCCCAGGGGATCAGGTGGTATATCACTTAGGATGTGAACATCCCTGGGGTAAAGGCAGTCTTATTTCCATTTAACAGGTGAACAAATTGAGGCCTGGTGAAGTTAGTGAGCCATGCTCAAATTCAAATACATACCACACAGATAGAAATAGGCTGGAACTCAGGTTTCAAATTGGGTGTTCTATTAACTAAACCATTACCTAGTTCATTTTGTATCTCTATTGGTGCTTTCAAAATTGTCCTGAAACATACAGAAATGAAGAATTGTCTTTGATTGTATTAAATGTGGCTTGATACAAACTAAATCAAATTCAAATTATATTTTAAATTCTTAGGAGGAAGATGAACTAGATCCTTCTGATTGGCCAAAAATCACAAGTTATAATAGAGTTCAAAAGGAAATGGATTGTTTGGACCATGAAGTGGCTTCCCTCTATTCAGAACTGTTTCAGGCCAAATTTACCCTCAAATAGCTTGAAAAAGCAAACGTCAAGTGTCAGTCAAAGCTGTCAGCTAGCAGAACAGTAAGTGTATGGTTAATACATTCAGCTCGAAGTTCTCCACAACAGTAATTAAGGACTAGTGTTTTTAAAAATCTTGTAACTCTTTTGAAGCATACTTGATTTGCCGGCGTCTTTTTTCCTTTTAATAAACAAACAAAGCATATATTCCACATATAAGTGACATCATATATTTGTCCTTGCCTGACTTACTTCACTTAGTATGATAATCTCTAGATCCATTAGATTTTGCTTAAGAATTATAAATTGTGGGAGATGGTGACTTAAGTAAATTAAAAATGTGAGGCTGTGGTAATCTACTAAACCTGAATGTAACAACAGAGAAATTAATTTGTAAAAACCTGCACCATGACTACTCTTTCAAAAGACGGAATTGGTCCACTAAAGATTGTCTGAAACCAAATGGCGCATCTGTAGATTACCTGCAATCCCTTCACAGCCCCAGGCCAGCTTTGTTCCCTTTGGAATTCAAAGAGCTTTGCATTTGCTGGCCTTTACTGTTAGGGTGAAGGAGTTTAAGAAATCACAAACCAATTAAAATACTGGTGTAGCAAAACGAATTTGGAAAGGCAAAATGTGTAACCACACACACAAAAAAGGTTAATGTTTTGGGATTGTTTGCTTTTTTTGACTTTCCATGTGACCATTTTCATTGGTATGATGAACTGAGATTTAACTACCAATGTTTTTTGAAGAATAATTATATATATATATTTAAAATTGTAACACCTTAAAAATATATAGTATACTTACTGTGCTCTGGGATATTTCAAGGAAAATAAATCCATCCATTTTTTTTTTGCTTTTAGGAGGGTATTAACATGATACAGCTCACATGGTGAAGAAGTGAGGTCTCCTGCCATCAGCATGTGAGGGAGCCGCCTTGGAAGCAGCCCTTCCAGCTTTCAGCTGAAGGTGACCCCACCTGAAGGCTGACATACTCACTGCTACCTCGAGAGACCCTGAGCCACCCAGAGACCCTGTTCTCGAATACTTCAACTGTGAGAAAATAAATGTTTGTTATTGTAAGCCACTAAAAAAATAAATAAAATAAACTACTATATGTTGTTGGAGTTTAATCACTGTCACAAAGTATACAGGACTTCTAGCAAGGGCTGCAAGGATGGTAGAAACACTATTACTCTCTTGCACTGGGAAAAAATAGAAAACTATTAAGACAGCTTTATTCCATAGGCCTGGCTGCCTTCTTGGATGATTTAATTAAGTGATTCTTTGTTAAACACCTAGAATTTTTAAAGTATCCACTGTAGTGGATAAAGAAAAAACTTGACAGCAAACTATATGTTTGTCAGAAACTGCCTTTTTATATACCTGCCTTCGTACCTCTGTTTGCCCCTGGAGACATTTCTTCCCATTTAATCCATACATTTCTCAGTCTTGCAGAAGTTCAGGACTGGAAGAGTCAATCCCGTTGTTCTCTTGTCCTCATTGGTAAAATGGTCACCAAAAGCTCATCTCTCTTCCTACCTCACTGGGATGAGACAGTTGACTGTTTGAACAGATACAAAACTGTAGAATCACTCTCTTTATTTAGGGATTCCAATGCATTTAATGATTTTGGTGGGGAAGAGGTGACATTCTCATGGCTAGAGTTTGAACTAAGATGATGGAGAAGCGCAGAATTGGATGTGGTAGCCACATGACTAGGTGGAGTTTAGTTAGTTGCTTACATAATGATTTCAGAGGCCGTAAAGGCTCTCTTATGCCTAAAAATTAAACTTCTCTGTAATGTCTGAAACCTCCATTCCTTTCCAGCTGAAGGCTCTCTCTGTTAAAATGCAGAACAAACACCCTGTTTTATCAGTCATTTATACTTTTGTGGAAGTGTGTTTTAGATTCTTTCTTGGAATAGATTTTGATAGACAGAAGGACATTGGAAACTGTGTGAAGAAGTAGAGAAGAGAGAAGCATCATGTTGTCCAAGACGCCTTCAAACACACTGCCTGTTTTTCAGTTTCGCCAATGATTGGTGTGATACAAAAAACAGATTCTGGTTGACTAAGAAGTTGACTGACAAATACTTTTTCTATAACTTAAAAAAGGAATTTCAAGCTTATAGAAGGTTAAAATAGTACAAAAAGTCTTACATACTCTTTATTTCCACTTGATAAGAGCCCCTACTTGCTCCATCATTGTCTTTCCCCAACGGGTCATCCATTAGGCCTAGACTTTGCTTAGATTTGAGTTTCCAGCTGCTATCACTTCTCTTTCTTTTTTCCCCCAAAGAACTTCCTTTAGTATTTCTTTTACAGCAGATCTGCTGATGATAAAGCCTTTCAATTATCATTTACCTGAAAGTATTTCATTTATCTAAACATATTTGTAACAGCTACTTTGAAGTCCTTGTCTGATAGTTCAACATCTGGGTCATCTTGGAGTCAGTTTACACTGACTGTTCTTTCTCTTGATGGACCATGTTGTCCCATTTCTTCTCTTGACTGTGGATCACATTTTCCTGCTCTTCTCTTTCCTGTAATTTTTGATTGTATGTTGGGCATTGTGGATGATACAGTGTTAGAGACTCTAGATTCTTTTATCTTCCTCTGAAAAGTGTTGAGTTTTGTTCTAGCGGGTAATTAATTTGGCAGGATTCAAATTGTATCTCCAATGGTAGGCAACAGCTGAATACCCTGCTTAGTTCTTTCAGCCTTTCAGCTGTTTGTTTTCTGCCAGTCTCCTTAGGGTCTCTCATGTAGATTCGTAATTCAGGGATCAGCCAAGGACTTGGCAGAATTTACATATATATTTTGGGGTGCCCCCTTCTGGGGTTCACTTCTTTCTGTGATGTTCCCCCTCACTTTTCAGTCTAGAAGCTCTGAACACTGCCCTGTTCCTCAAACCAATTTCACTGTAGCTTTCTCCTTGAGTTCTAGCTATTCTCAACTGGTGGACTAAGAAATACCTTCAGGCAAAAAACCCATTTAAACACAAATCTCAGCCAGTGCCATTCCTTCTTTCAAGTGTCATCTTCTTCCTGGTTTGTCTGCTTATGGTTTCCTTCAGATAGTTGTTTTTATGTTTTGTTCTGAACTCATTATCTGTAAGAGAGTTAGTCTGACACAATTATTCCTCCATTACCAGAAACAGAACCTAAAAACACTTTTTTAAAATATAAAAAATAAACATCAATTCTGTAAATTGTTGCCAGTAAATTAATTATTTCAGCAACTACCTACCAAGTATTTACTTTGGGCTAGTTACTGTTCTGGTACTGGGCGCTAGAAAGCATTTCAGATATAAGATTTATATTAGCTTGTAGTCAACTTAAATGGGCTTTTTTTTAAAACCTCAAGATAAAATGTTATTCAGAGACACTTGCAATCCCTTCCCCCAAAATGAATATAATAAACATACATTAACTTGTTATGTCATAAATACTTTACATTTATGTGGTGCATTTATTTTTCAGATTTCTGAGGCCAAAGGCATTTGCAGTTGAGTTTAATAACATCAATATTGGTTGCAGTTAAAAAGCCCCAACTTTCTTCAGCTAGCTTGCAATTTGTCAAAATATTTTTTTCATACAAATCCCTGGGATGGAGCCACTCTCTCGTAACAGTGAGACCTCTGTCATTTCTTGATTTGGAAAAGAAGAAACTTTGGAACTAGAAACATCAAAAATAAAAGACGTGAACAGCACAGTTGTCCTTCAGTATCAAATCTGGTGCTGAACGGCTACCAACAACCTCAGACAGTGACTGGCTTCCCCTTTGACTTATCACCTTCCTACCTCTGGTGTGGAATGCTGCATAAATGGCTTTAGCTTTTCACTATATCTAAACAAAATAAAGGTCAGCATAGACTCCAGTGCTAAAGGTCACTCGTTTATTTTGGGGCGAGAGGTCCAGGATAGAAGCAAGATGACCTGCTGCTGGAAGTTTCCATGTTCTTCCACCTCCTTAGTTCTTGGCTTAATTCCTCATCCCCACTCTTAAATCCTCAGTCAAGACCTGTCTCGTCCAAAGAGACTGATAGGAGGTTGAAAAGGGACAAAAAGACAGGTGGGAAATGTTTCTTGCTTTGTAGTTTTGTGTGAGTCTGGCTCTGGATTTATTAGGGTGTCAAGTGGGAAACAGTTTAAGACTAAGCTCCAGTCCCTCTTCTATGAGCCTCACTATTTTGCATACAGGTTGGATGTAAGCCAGGTGTCCTTTCTACCTCCGGTTCTCCAGCACCTACTCCTATTCTGTCATTAGAATCAAATAGCCTATAGAGGATGACATATGGCTAGCAAAGTTTGTCCTCCGTAACTGTGTGTAGAACGAATCACCTGGCTCCCTGTAATATGCTTTGATCCCTTCTTTTATTAAAAAATAAATAAATAAATAAATTTATTTATTTATTTATTTATTGGCTGTGTTGGGTCTTCGTTGCTGTGCGTGGGCTTTCTCAAGTTGTGGTGAGCGGGGGCTACTCTTCGTGGTGATGCACGGGCATCTCATTGCGGTGTCTTCTCTTGTTGCAGAGCACAGGCTCTAGGCGCGTGGGCTTCAGTAGTTGTGGCACGCGGGCTCAGTAGTTGTGGCTCACGGGCTCTAGAGCGCAGGCTCGGTAGTTGTGGCGCATGGGCTTAGTTGCTCCGCAGCATGTGGGATCTTCCCGGACCAGGGCTCGAACCCGTGTCCCCTGCATTGGCAGGCGGATTCTTAATCACTGTGCCATCGGGGAATCCCCCTTCTCTCTTTAATTATATTTTCTAAGATACATTTATTCTTTTTAAAGAATTTTTATTTTATATTGGAGTATAGTTGATTTACAATGTTGTATTAGTTTCAGGTGTACAGCAAAGCGGTTCAGTTTTACTTATACATATATCCATTCTTTTTCAGATTCTTTTCCCATATAAGTTATTACAGAATATTGAGTCGAGTTCCCTGTGCGATACAGTAGGTCCTTGTTGGTGATCTATTTCATATATAGTCGTGTGTGTATGTTAAACCCCAACTCCTAACTTATCCTTCCCCCACCCCTTTCCCCTTTGGTAACCCTAAGTTTGTTTTGTAAATAAGTTCACTTGTATCATTTTTTTAGATTCCACATATAAGTGATATATGAAATTTGTTGATTATTTTATATATAGTACTAAGATACATTTATTCTTAATATCTGAAATTATTTTTATTACCATTTCTCTCTTATTTTTACTCAATACTTAAATATATTTCCAACATTACAGCAATTTCACCCTAAACTCTGCATCTCGTTTTCTCATGAATCCTATCAGGAGCTCCACCTGAAACGGTGTGGGGTCATTAGCAAGCATCTGTGCCCCCTGGAGCAGCGGGCTGGGCCCAGCTGTGCACCCAGGGAGGCTGCCCCCCCGTGCTTACCGCGGAGCATCTTATGCAGTAAAAGAGAGAAATGAGGAAACAGAGAACACAAGTGTTACTGACCTGTTTATTAGTCATGCCTTTTTTCTTCCAAAGAAAATAGTTCCATCGAACCCTTGGTGGATTCAGGGGCAGAAGCAGGACAGTCAACTGGTGTCCCTTTGAAGTGTGGCTGCAGGGCATCCCCCACTTTCCCAGCTCAACTGTGGAAGCAGAGAAGAAACTTCAAAGGCGGACTTGCTGTTGATCCTGCTGGTGGAGGCGTGACTCCCATCAGCGGGCTTTAGAGAAGAAATGAGGAGGAATCTTCCTCTCTCACTTGCCAGAGTTCCACTCTCACCAAATGATCTGTGAGGTTTTAGTCGTGGCTGTCTCTGTCTAGTGGATGCAAATAAAAAACCATCACAGTCCATTTCGTTGTGATTGATGTTTATTTAGGTACACTGTACAAATCAGCTGAGTAGCCAGTTTTCGTAATTTGTCCAGATTTGTGCCCCACATCAGGGACAGCAGGTAAACTGCTCCCGTTCCTGATTACACCAGAACAAAGTTTAAGAAGATTGTCCCCTTGCTGCTCTGCTATCCCCAGGTCATAACTGTAAATGTTTACAATCCTTCAGTCCGAGTATTTATTCTACATACAGGCGGTGCGTTCAAACTCATCTGTGAGTTAAGAAAGAATTATTCCATTTGGTCAACAATTCACCTTGTACAATATACATATATTTGAAAGATTTAAATTTTAAAAGTAAATGCAATTTCCCTGAAATGATTTTATTTGGTGTAAACCTTTTCATTTAAGATTTATATTCTTTACTTCATAATTATAAAGGAAAAGGCAATAATGCTTGAAATATTAACTCTAACTCTTAAAATTATAGTTTTGATTCAAAAATGAATTTATGGACAGTTACATGGACAGTTGAACTTCCCTGCCACTATCTCCAACCGGCTTTTATTTAAATATGAAAAATTGGGTGAAAACATTTCAATGTACAGTACAAAAATGTACAGTACAAGATATGAGAGTCTGCAGGGAAGCTTATTATGCTAAAAAAAAGCCTAAGAAACCATACAGTTACATTAAAAACTGATGGTCACATGACCCAAAAGCAAGCCGCTGACACCAGTCAGAGGTGCCCATGTATTCCGCAGTGTAGCCCCAGCACGGCCGAAAGAAGATTCTTCTGGTGGAAGAAACTCCTGGGAATACAATTAAGGGGAACAAACTCCAGTCACAGAAAACTTCTACAGTTAGCAGGGGGGTGCGCATCACAATTTCACAACACAGAAAAGACAATTTACTGTGCAAATTGTGAAGTAGCAAAAACGGTTAATTCAGTTAGAGGTAACAACAGCCATAAGAACACACGTTAGTCCGTTATCCATATTATACTTATCCCAGAACACAGTCAAAGAGGAAGTTCTTCCAATGATTAGATTTTTATTTTTTAAGTTGGCAAATAAGTTCCAAAGTGGCATCAGCTCCAGACTCCTGCTTCCAAAGATGTGTTTTTATTTCCTGATTGTATCCTGAAGGGATCAAAGTCTTCACAAGGTAAAGTCACCGTCTCTGGTGATAGTCTATCTTCCTAGGTACGTGCAGACTCTCTGTGTTCAGGCCTTTTGAGGAATTTCTAATTTGTGGAACAAATGATTTGGAGATGAGGTTTAAAAAAGTGAAACAAAACACACCAAAAAAGTGGGGAAAAGTCACAAATAAAATGACTTTATGGAGACAAGTTTAAAAAAAAATGCTGCTCATGATTTAGCAGCGTGAGGAGACTGCCCTCTTGCACAACGATCATTTCTGCTGCTCATTTTCTGAGATTTCATTCCAATGAGAGCTGTACACTGTCAGCTTGGCTCTGTGGCTGCTGATAATCATACTTTCTGGCTATTGAAAAACAAACAAAATAATAAGCAAGAAAAAAGGAGATACGATTAATAAAATCGCAAAATAATTATGAGCTCACATCATTAAATCACGGTCATGATTCTCAGTAAAGAACTAGCTTAGAATTAAACAATTTTTTACTCATTAGAGGAAATTTATTATACTTCATGATCCTCTAATTTCTCAGCAGTGCTGATATCCATTTTCGGATGTTTATTATTATTGTTTTGTACATCAGGATTATTCAGAGCATTGAAATATAGGGTAAACACTAATTAAGCTACTAAACTTAAATTAACATTCTGTAATGTCCTTTTTTCTTATTCCCCATCTCCACCTCAAGATAAGTTAATAAAAATGCTTTTGTCCACATCATAAGGAACTTGACTATATTTTAAATGACAAGCCTAAGAGATTTACTGAACATTGTCATTAATACAAACTAGAAGAAAAAACAGACTTGCAATTCTGTGTTCTTTTTGTGCTTCTGAGAAATATTTATTGAAGGTCTTAAACTGAAACTAGAGAGAGTGCAGGGCTAAAGTCTTTGCAAATGTCATTCACTGCTTGGCTTTCAAACTTTCAGTCTCTTCATTAAGTTTTTACCAGCCAAGGAAGAAATACTATTTGTTTATATACTCAGGGTGGATCCAGATTATTGTGGCCGAAAGCTTTACAATTTTGGGAGTCCTCTTTAAGGAAAAGAATTTTGTTCGCTATTTCCTCTTGAACCTTCAGACTAAGTCAGGACTAGACATGCCATCAGCACTAAGAATGATGCAATGTGATGGGAATCTTTATTTTTTAAAATAAATTTATTTATTTATTTATGGCTGCATTGGGTCTTCATTGTTGGGTCTTAGTTGCTGGGCGCGGGCTTTCTCTAGTTGCAGCGAGTGGGGGCTACTCTTTGTTGCAATGCACGGCCTTTTCACTGCGGTGGCTTCTCTTGTTGCAGAGCTTGGGCTGTAGGCGCCTGGCTTCAGAAGTTGTGGCACGCGGGCTCATGGGCTCCAGAGTGCAGGCTCAGTAGCTGTGGCGCACGGGCTTAGTTGCTCCGCGGCATGTGGGATCTTCCCGGACCAGGGCTCAAACCCATGTCCCCTGCATTGGCAGGCAGATTCTTAACCACTGCACCACCAGGGAAGCCCTGGCAGGTGGATTCTTAACCACTGTGTCACGAGGGAAGTCCCTGGACTCTTTAAATGTGCAAATACTCACTGTTTACAGGAACAATGGCTTCCAAAGATGTCCACATCCTAATCCCCATAATCTGTGAATATGTTACCTTCTGGGGCAGAAGGAACTTTAAAGATGTGTTTAAGGTACGGACCTTGAGAAGGGGGATTACCCTGGATTATCTGGCCCAACCTGATCACAGGGGCCCTGAAAATCAGAAAACCTTTCCTGGCAGAGTTCAGAGAGAGAAGGAACTACAAAAATGGAAGAATGATCAGAAAGATGCAGTGCTACTGGCTTTGAGGATGGGCGAATGAAGCCACAAAGCAAGCAACATGGTGGTTTCTAGAAGCTGGAAAAGGCAAAGAAACAGCTTCTCCTTTAGAGCATCCAGAAAGAAACAGAACTCTGCCGACACCTTGATTTTAGCCAGTGAATCTGCTGTAGGACTTTTAATCTCTAATTGTATGATCTGTGTTGTGTTAAGCCACTGAATTTGTGGTAATACAGCAGCAACAGAAAACTAACATGCCTTACAAACACAGGTATTCTGATAAATTTCATTTTATGCCATTCTCATCAAAGAAGAAAAAAACAGCTGTACACTGGCTTTATAATTGTATATGCTATACTACTGAATACTTTTTGATTGGATCTAACTTCTGATTTTTGTTTGTTTGTTTTTTGTATTTGGCTGTGCCTCCAGCCATGTGGGATCTTAGTTCCCTGACCAGGGATCGAACGGAGGCCTCTGCAGTGAAAACACCGAATCATAACTGCTAGGCCGCCAGGGAACTCCCACAAACTTCTGTTTTGACTAGGCATCAATGAAAACCTAACTCTTTACTTATAATTTTCTACAGAGCTTCTGGTTCCCTGTTTTTGTTTTTTAAATACTTAAATTTTCTTAAGGATATTTTTTTTTGAGGTGAAATACAAAAACATAAACCTTGCCATTTTAACCATTTTTAAGTGTACAGTTCAGGGACATTACCTACATGCACACGGTTGTGCTGCCACCACCAGCACCTCTTTTCGATCACCCCACACTGACCTCTGTCCTCATTACACAGTAACTCCCCACTCTCTCCTCCCCAACTCCTGGTGACGACTCTGCTTTCTGTCTCTGTGAATTTGCTACACAGAAGAGAAATCACACAATATTTGTTCTTTTGTGACTGGCTTCTACCACTTCACAACAAAAATAATTACGAAGCATAATGTCTTCAAGGTGCATCCATGTTGTAGCATGTGTCAGAATTTCCTTCCTCTTGGGGCTTCCCTGGTGGCGCAGTGGTTAAGAATCCGCCTGCCAATGCAGGGGACATGGGTTCGTGCTCTGGTCCGGGAAGATCCCACATGCCGCGGAGCAACTAAGCCCGTGCGCCACAACTACTGAGCCTGCGCTCTAGAGCCCGCGAGCCACAACTACTGAGCCCACGTGCTGCAACTACTGAGCCTGTGCTCCACAATGAGGAGCCACCGCAATGAGAAGCCTGCGCACCACAAGGAAGAGTAGCCCCCGCCCACTGCAACTAGAGAAAGCCCGCGCGCAGCAAAGAAGACTCAATGCAGCCAAAAAAAAAAAAAAAAGAATTTCCTTCCTCTTAAAGGCGAATAACATCCTATGCATGTATAGACCACATTCTGTGGATCCATCAGTCAAGGACACTTGGGTTGTTTCCATCTTTTGGCTACTGTGAATAATGCTGCTCTGTTACATTCAGTTTTACTTCTTATTCTGAACTAGTAAAACATGAATGCAAAAGGGACAAAAGAGGAAACAGGGAAGGTGTACCTTCCTCCCACCTGATTAGTCCTGCAGCTCCTTTCCCCAAAGGAACTGCTGTTACTACTTCTCAAGATAAAATTTATGCTGAAGAAATTTCTAGAGGTTCTACTTGTGTAAAAAATACATATATGGTTTTTCTACTTTTCACCTGAAATTCCACTCCACCTGAGACATATACCAGTAACATCTTGCTGATCACTCTTTCTTGCTTCTCTCTATGCGTGTGAGCAAACACACAGACATATTTCTTTTAAAAATATCCAATCTTTTCCCTTGAGTCCCACAGTGTTCCCATCAAGGTAATGAATGTTAATAATCTGATGTATATCTTTCCAAGCCTTCCTCCAGGCTTGTGTAATTATACAGAACATTTTTAGAAACAACCCAATCAAAAAATGGGCAGATGATCTAAATAGACATTTCTCCAAAGAAGATATACAGGCACGTGAAAAGATGCTCAACATGGTTATTTATTAGAGAAATGCAAATCAAAACTACAATGAGGTATCACCTCACACCAGTCAGAATGGCCATCATCAAAAAGTCTATAAATAATAAATGCTGGGGAGGGTGTGGAGAAAAGGGAACCCTCCTACACTGTTGGTGGGAAGGTAAATTGATACAGCCACTATGGAAAACAGTACGGAGGTTCCTTAAAAAATTAAAAATAGAGTTACCATATGATCCAGCAATCCCACGCCTGGGCATATATCCAGAGAAAACTATAATTTGAAAAGATACATGCACCCCAATGTTCATTACAGTGCTGTTTACAATAGCCAAGACATGGAAGCAATCTAAATGTCCATATACAGATGACTGGATAAAGAAGAGGTGGTATATACATACACACACACAATGAAATATTACTCAGCCGTAAGAATGAAATAATGCCATTTGCAGCAACATAGATGGACCTAGAGATCATTGTACTAAGTGAAGTAAGTCAGACAGAGAAAGACAAATATCACATCACTTACATGTGGAATCTTAAAAAAAAAAGATACAAATGAACTTACTTACAAAACGGAAATAGACCCACAGACACAGAGAACAGACTTGTGGCTGCCAAAGGGGAAAGGAGTTGGGGAGGAATGAATTGGGAGGTTGGGATTAACATACGTGTACTACTGTATATGAAGCGGATCACCAACGAGGACCTACTGTATAGCACGGGGAACCATACTCAATATTTTGTGGTGACCTATAGGGAAAAGAATCTGAAAAAGAACATATATATATATATAGAGAGAGAGAGAGAGAGAGAGCTGAATCACTGTGCTGTATACCTGAAACTAACACAACATTGTAAATCAACTATATTTCAAAAAAAAAATTCTATAGAACATTTTTATTACACGTAGATAGGGATGTTTTGGTCATTTGATTTTCAAGGAGCAGCACCCTAGCAAATATATAATTACATCTTGCCTTTTCTCATTTAATGATACACCATGGAAACCACACCTCATTTTTTTAAATGGTGACATCAAAGGCTGTGGCTTGGATGTACAATTCATCCTGGCTCTTTGCCCTTTAACCTTTGTTTTTTCTCCACCACTTACTCACAGGGTTTAGTACCATAGGACATGTTAATAACCTCTGGCCTGGAAGCCATTCCTGTACTGCTATGGCTGCAGCACATAGTAATTTAATTGTAATAGAAGTGACTGCAAACTCTATAAACACAAAATTTCAAACCCAAACTAAAGTACGTTCAACTCGATGTCCCCTCAGCCAGATCCCCAAAATGCTCTTGGCCACCTCAACGCCATTACACATGAGGGAAGTGCAAAGGAGGGAAATTAGAGAAGGATGAGACAGCAGCCTCACCCATTGTTAAGGCATCTAATTTCTGCCAAATTTTCAAAACGTGAAACACGTTGCTAGGGCTTTTCTCAGGGTCTTGGAAGGGGCCCAAATAAGTGAAGTGTCCTGAAACACTAACTTCATGCAAACCGGGTTTGCTGATACTGTGCTGAGCATCTAAAAAAGGCCCTACGTTTTCATTACCAGCTATTTCTTTCTTAAAATAAAAAATAATTTTTTTTAATTGAAGTATAGTTGATTTACAATGTTGTGTTAGTTTCTGGTGTACAGCAAAGTGATTCAGATATACATACATATATTCTTTGTCATATTCTTTTCCATTATGGTTTATTACAGGATATTGAATATAGTTTCCTGTGTCATTATCAGCTATTTCTGATAACCTTTGCCAACGAGACTCAACCCCAAAGAGTCTATCTTAAATATGCGTACGTATGTAATTAAGCACAGAATATACTTACAAATGGAGTACATTTCCAGTTGCTGTCTTAAACGAATTTTGCTTATTGTGTCATAAAAGTTGGGTTCTGACAGAGAGTCTGCTGGAGGTGGCACACTGAATATCCTCATAATTTTCCTTTTATTTCTAAAACACAAAACCAATGCAGAAAAGAGATTTGTATTCATAGTTGTAGGACTGTAACATTCACACGATCGCAGTAACCAGAAGCTGCATTAAAAGGACGTTAAGTGGCCCTGAGTCCATCTTCTATTTTGTCCCCGTGAGATGCTTCCTGGGCTCAAGTATTCTTTCTTTCACTAGAAGTATGAAGCTGTACGTGTACAGTCACAGGGTTATAAGAAAGAAAAGGCAGTAGCTGAACATGCCCACTTCATACAACAAAGCGTCTCCCCTCAATCCCCACAAAAAAGCCCTGTTGTATGGAAAAATGCTCAGACAAAAAAAGTATGATTTTTTTTTCCCTCCCTCTCATGTCATGCAAATAAAACTAAGTTATTGCGGGCAGAGAATAAACAGAATGTGAGCAGACCTTAATTTTGAAAAACAATGAATAAACGATTTCTTAAATAGAGTAGCGTGGCCTTAGTGGGGTCATCTAGTTAAAATTAACAACAGTCTGTCTCTGCCTTTAAAACAGTGGGGTGGGGAGGAGACGGTGGCTATTTTTAGGGGAAGGCTGTTACCTGCCAGCGGCTCCCCCATGCTCTGTGGAGGCCTCCTCTTGCCTTCCCCACCCCGCCCCCCCGCCCCAGCCCCGAGAGTCCAGGTGGCCAGCGGGCCAGCGGCTCAGGGGTCTCAGGGTCGGGAAGGGCGAGCCTGCAGGTCCCGTGGCAAGTGTGGGTCTGAACTGTTCCCCGGGCCGAGCATCAATTATTCTTGGTTGACTAATTATCCTGAACTGTTTAATGCCTTTGACCTTGGTAGAGGACGCCACGAAGCACATGGCTACGGGCAGGAGCAGCTCAATCCAACTACTGCTGTTTTTCCTCTTCAAAGCACGCCCCTCACCGTGCATTTTTTTTTAACTGTACTTGAAGGAAAGGAGCCAGGGAGTGTGGAAAAGAACAGCTGAATTACGCTACAGCATCTGGAATCACAGCAAGAAATATTTATTGAGGATTTACACCATGTGGCACATCAGAGACACATAGGTTAAATAAAAGTCCTTGTTCTCAGGGGACTGAGTTTTGGGGGATGGACAGACAAGTAATTGGATCATACCAATACAATGCACAAGAAACAGAAGGGAAGGCTTGCAATTTGCGAAGACAGAATTGCTGAACACATAGGAGTTAGAGTTTGTGCATTTCAGGGACACTGGCCCAAAATATGTGCTCATCCAAGGATCACAGTGAAGCTGGCTGAATGAGAAAACTGAGCTATATCAGAAATGATAGAATAGGAGTACAGAGCATCTGGTCTGGGTGCCAAGAGCTGCACTTAAATCCCCATCTCTCAGAGCAGCTGGGTTTTCCAAGCCAAATCCTGGTGTCCAGTATGTGAGGGCTGACCCGACTAGACAGTGATTTCATAGCAGGAACAAAAATGCTGATGAAATTACTTTTGTGCATTTAACTGAGATCAAACAAACCAACCTACAAAACGTATAAATGCCCAGGTTCTTATCGACCCTGAGAACCTAAAGTCTTTACCTCTTGGCATACATGAAGAGCCCAAAGCTGACAAGTATCACGACCAGGTACACGTTGGTGGCTTCATTCCAGGCCTCGTGAACGCTGTAATCGATAGAGCCCTCGTCACC
This sequence comes from Hyperoodon ampullatus, assembly GCF_949752795.1. Taxonomy (NCBI): domain Eukaryota; kingdom Metazoa; phylum Chordata; class Mammalia; order Artiodactyla; family Ziphiidae; genus Hyperoodon; species Hyperoodon ampullatus. Next base: position 3,912,747 of record NC_136933.1, read on the forward strand.
CATCACTCCGTAAACGCCAGGCATGGGACTGTAAGGCAGCAAAGAGGGCAGGGTTTCTTTCAGTTAGTGATGGTGTGACGGCCGGACAAGGGCTGGCAAACAGAGGGCCTGCTGGCCAGCTCCAGCCCCCTGCCTGTCTTTGTATGGCCCGGGAGCCAAGAATGGTTTTACGTTTCTAAACGGATACATTTTAAGCGGAGCATCTTCCATTTTTGCCTCACAGCCCTCAAAGCCTAAAATGTTTCCCATCTGGCCCATTAAGAAAATGTTGGCCAACCCTGGTCTAGATCACTAAGGCATGGAACGCATTTTCGCCTATTTCTGACTTTGAAACATCACAGCTCCTACATAAAGGTTCAAACTCGGGATTTAAAAATCATATTTCTGAAAGGATAGGGGTTGAAATGTCACTGCACGGTTTCCAAACTAACTATCACCGGGACGAAAGCATCTGAATACTTTAAACAGAGGTCCACACAACTGGCTGGGATGGTAAGGGAGAAGCACAGCGTTAGACTCGTGACAGCAGTCTGGATGAGATGCGCCAGCCAGGACCGTGCTCTTCCACAGGCCCCTGACACACCTGGAAAACGAAAATGTCTGGAGCTTTATCTAGTTTTAGCCTCCTGGCCCACTGTGGAAGCTATGGGATAAAAAGTTACTTTTTGCTATTTACACAGCTGTGACTTCTATTCAAGGAAATGCATTCTTTGGACATTCCCACAGAAAATGAATGGTAACAGAAAGTGTATCAAGTAGCAAGGGAAAGAGTACTGGTTCCTTATTTGCATTTGGGAAAAGTTCACTGAATTTTTCCTTAAAGAGAAAGTTCTGCTCTTGTGTTAAATCTAAACTAGGTAAGTCTAAGTAAAATGACCTAATATGTGAAAGAAATTCAGAAGTGTTGTTTTAGATACTCTATCAAAAGGAGACAAACTGAACAAACGACAGGTGGTAACTGTACTGTAGTTTCTACTAAGATAGCCATTTTCTAATACCAACAAAAAAAGTATCTGGAATGTCCAAGAAATTGTTTTGCAATTTTTTCTAGACATCCTACAACAGTGAAGGCACTGCAGAAATTCCTCCACTGAAATATCTTGCAATCTGTCCTGTGAGCCTCCAAAATGTTGTTGTTTTTTTAAAGGAGAGTGATGGTCTCTTTCTTTTTGTTAAATATTTATTTATTTATTTGGTTGCACTGGGTCTTACTTGCGGTAAGTGGGATCCTTAGTTGCCTCTCCAGGGCTCCTTAGTTGCGGCTTGCCGGCCCCTTAGCTGTGGCATGCGAACTCTTAGTTGCAGCACGCATGTGGGATCTAGTTCTCTGACCAGGGATCGAACCCAGGCCCCCTGCACTGGGAGCGCGGAGTCTTATCCACTGTGCCACCAGGGAAGTCCCCAAAATGTTCTTTAGTGTAGATTTGGCTCAGTAAGTTAATAAGTGTACATTAAGGGCAGAGTCTGTTTTCTTTCTTACAGTTTGCCTCTGCATAAAATGAATGAAATTTCCTTGGGGTCTGCTCCCAGGCCAGGTGGCATGTTGGCCCCGTTCTGGCACCTGAAGTCTCTGTCAGACGTTTGCAGACAGACTGTATTAAAGCGAGTATCGTGAATGGCCATTTAACTTAAATTCTAGACACTGAGGGCAAGAGTCATTCCTCTGAAACGTCTATTGGCGTCTGATGAGCATAAAGATTGGTCTTTTAAAAATTAGCCAGAGAATAATAAAAACAGAACTTAAAACCTTATAGATGCAAGATCTAAATATTATTAAATCATTAAACATACCCAATTCCTAGATATTAAAGATTGGCTATGGATTTTTTTTTTTAAGAGAGTGGGAGGCACAGGGGGATTTGGCGTTATTCACGGTTTCAATTCTTTTTTTGGCTGTACGTGGGCCTCTCACTGTTGTGGCCTCTCCCGTTGCGGAGCACAGGCTCCGGACGCGCAGGCTCAGCGGCCACGGCTCATGGGCCCAGCCGCTCCGCGGCATGTGGGATCTTCCCGGACCAGGGCACGAACCCGCGTCCCCTGCATCGGCAGGCGGAGTCTCAACCACTGCGCCACCAGGGAAGCCCCACAGCTTCAATTCTTATTCCTTAAAATTGAACTCCAGAGTTTCTCTGGATGTAACATTATTCATAGTTACATGAATAGTTACATGATTCATAGTAATCAGCCTACCTTAGGAATGGATACTTTTGGACCATCAGAGACTATAACTGTCTTTACAATTTATGGAATCTAGAATTTTTTTCTAGATTTTCGTTGGTGCCAAAACATAAAATAACCATGACTGGTTTTGGCCATAAGAGATGACTTCAGAGGTCTGATTTGAGGGGCTGTGGAAGGGCCGGCACGGCCATGCAGTGACAGTGGCAGGTTTCAGGATTGGGAGTTACTAACAAATTGGAGAAGAAAAGGGGAGCAGCCGTAACAATGGCTACTGAAACATTCTGCAGGTGCCCTTTATCTGACACACTATGAAAGCATTTCCTACCTGCTTTCTAACACCTGACTGGATCTGAGCCAGATGAATTTCTTGCTTCAGTGTTCCACAAAATTCTGTTCATGTGCCACTCAATAAATGGTGTATTCCTACAGAGCTGTCTTCCTCCTCCTATAAATATGACAGTTTTTCATTATATTTAGGGAAGGATTCTGAAATTCTGCTGACCAAGAACGGTGAAATTTTACTGTGAATTATACAACTTGATTGGTACGCAATGACACTACTGTTCTGGGGACACGCACTTGAGTTACTCTTAGTAGTATAGTTGTGAAAGAAGGGTAGGCCTTTCCTGCTTGGTCCTCCATCATGACCAATGGCATGCCTTTGTAAGACTGCCAGGAATAAGGAGCGGTCCTGTACAAAGTCACAGTACAGACCACAGCTCCCATGTGGCCTGAACTATGACCGGTCCCCTCCCAGGTCGCCACAGTCTAACCAAGTGTACACACGCACGCCTGCTGAGCGGCTACTGCACACCTCACAGCCTCCTTCTAAGTCTAAAGCACAAGGCCCAGGGGCGTTACAGTGGTTCGTTCCTGGCAAGTTAATGGATGTTTCAGCAAGACCACCATGTGCTTGGATTGTCATTCAGGGCTTTTCTGAGAAAACTGCACCTTTTCCACATTATTTTTCCTGTAAATTAATGCTTGAGCTATTTCAGTAAGGAGTTGCTAGGATGAGCTGAACATAACTATCCATAGATAAAGGTGGCAAAATGTGACAACTGGGGCTTGATTTCAGTTTGACAAACTTTTAAGTAGAGAACTAGTACTCTTCTTGGGATCAAGCGGCTGTATCATTAAGTTTTAAAATTTTTTCCGTATTTGGGGTTCCCGATGCCGTGTCGAGGTGGTTCAGTTTTGAGGATCACTTGTCATCATGTCTTGAATGGTATCCATTTCGTCTCTCACTTAGAGCTTTGCTATTTTGAAACAAGTTCAGATTGGAGTCACTCATACAGTTCTACGAGCTCCTTACAACACAACCCATCGCATCAATGTGGTTTTCCCTCAGTCCTCTGAAACGCTAAAGCTTGGGTTGCTGAAGCGGGAGGGTACAAAGTCACAGGCCTTCAACCAGCAAGACGAAGGCAATTAACATCTGAGGGGCCTGTGCTGGGCAGTCCACATATGCATTTAATTGTCAACAGCACCCTGCTGGGAGGCACGAAAGCTCCACCTGGCAGACGACGCGGGGTGGGGGGGCTGGGCATACAACTCGCCCCAAACCACCCAGGCTAGAGTCGCACGCTGGACTCCCAAACGTGGGCGCTTCCGGCCCTGCCCAGACTCGTGAGACCTGCCAGTCCCGGAAAGAGGAGCAGTCTAGCGGGCAAACAATGTAACCCCCACCCCGGCAGGCGGCGGGGGCCGGAGCCGCCAGGGCTCGGCCGCCGCGGGCGGCGGGCGGTGCGATCCTGAAGCGCGCCCGCTCCACCCCCCCAACCCCCCATGCTCCCATCCCGGGTGCCCTGCGCTGCGCAGGCGGCGGCCTCTGCCTTTCGATCCGCGATTCTGGAGCTGCAGGCCTCACTGTTCCCTCCGGCCTGGGGCGCAGTGGCAGAGGAGCTGGGACGGCCGGGCGCGGGGCTGGGGGCGCCCTCGGGCTCCCTCCCCTCCCTCTCCCCTTCCCCCTCCCCCCGCATGGAGGGGCGGGGCGGGGCGGGGCGACTCACGCCGCTCGCTCTGTAGGCGGCACGCGGCCTGGCTGCTCTACTCCGCGCTCTTTCCCCGGCAGTCGCGGCCGGACGCGCGGAGCCGGTTACCGCACGGACCGGACGACCACTGCTTCGTCATTTCCTGCCGGCCCGGCGGCTTCCGGATGGAACGAGGAGCCAGGTCTTTCCCCCCCCGCCCCCCTCTCAGTGTGCGAACCGGAGGGACGCCGCGACGGCCCCGGTGCCGCCCCCCGGGCGCGTGAGTGCAGCCCGGCTCCCTTCCCCGGCCTCGCGGCGCGGCGCTGGCCCCGCCCCCGGCCCCTCCCCGCGACCCTGGGCGGCGACCCCGGCGGCGGGTCCGGCCGCCGCCGCCTGGAGTCCACGTGGGTCTGGCCGCGCCTCGTCCGAGCGCGCGGGGAGAGGGGACGGGTCCTCCCGAGAGCGCGAGCAGCTTCCAGCCCCACCTCGGCACGCCCGGGCGCCGTCTCGGCGTGGGAGGGGGGAGTGTGCATTGGCCCAGGGTCGAGATTAAGCTGGAAACGCGAAGATTTTCCTTTTTCGTAATGAGGGCATAGGGTTATTTTTAATATTTGCTTAGGAAAGCACGTGCTCTCACTGGCTTTGCATTTTCCCTGTCATAATAAATGATGCGTGGCCGAGGCTATTGAAGTGTTCTGAAAACTGGATGTGCCCAGGATGCTGTAGTCTTGTCAGTTTAAGTGACTTTTGGATATTTAAAATTTTTGTAAGGACTTGCAAAATTCTAGCATGAGACAGGTAATGAATTTATGTAGGATTTCAGCATGAGTATTGAAGTAATCAGATTTCAGTGGTTGGCACAGCCTTGCAAATAAATGGCCACTTGTCCACGTGCTTGAGGTCTTAACTATTCATTTTGAGCGAGTTCTCCAGGATCAGCTGACTGCTGATTATAATTCATACTAGGCCATGTAGAGGTTGTATCCTTAATTGATAAGCAGAGATTAGAGGTAACATTTAACATCCTACCCCTTAGCCAGCTTTCTCTGCTTCTTTGTGGATCACTCTGTTAAAATTAAACTCACCTCTGGATGAAGAGCATTGCTTGGTACATAACATAAAAGCTTTATTTCTAGTAGTAACACATATTAGTTAATATATATTATATATACATAATCATGTGCATAACTTTGTAACGGTTTAGTATGATTACAGAGTTGGAAAATTAGGAACGATAATAATGTGCAATGTTGAGTACTGATTGCTTGCCAGGCCTTTGCCAAATGGTCTACATCCTTTTCTCATTTAATCTTCCGGATAGCTTTTTGCATAAACATAGGTTGCTTAGAAATACTTGAGTACACGAGTTTGATTTGAACGTGTCCAAATGCGGAATATGTACATTAATTGCTTCTGTTTCTGTTTTTTGTAAAATAAGGGTGTGGGCAATATAAAATGACTCATAGAGTAATTTAATGTGTTTTTCAAGTTGGAATAAGGCTTTGCATTTGCACAATTAGTCCCTTTATTGGGGTATTCAATAGTTTCCAAAGCCCCGTGTCTCTTTATCAGAGTTCCCATTACATGTCATTGTCACCCAATAAACAGGCTATGCTTGGATGTTGGAAAAAAGTAAATGTTGGGAAAGCCTTCATGGTCCCTTCTGAAAGGTGCCCCTTTTCCATATATAGTTTCTAAGCAACGTTCCTAATTAAGGGTTAACGAATGACAGTGAAACAGGAACATGATTTTCCAGTACCAAACCAAGGAAATAAAAACGGGGTTGGCTGTTACTTTGTTGATGAGTCTAACTTACATGGGTATGTAAATGTTGAGAATGTTAAGTAATCTACATTGTAGGGGTTCTACCTTACTTTTCAGTTTGCCTTTACATGTCTTAAACGTATTTGAGTCCAGTACTTTGTGCATGAAGAAGTTAAGATTTTGACTGGATTTAATTGAGTAGTTTTGACTTCCTTAAACAAGAAGTTTATTCTGTGTTTCCAAAGGTACAATGTAATAATTTATGTAGGCGTAACAATGATGAGAATGATGGTGGGATCCAGCAGTTTGCATCTTGGGAGAGTAGGATCGGGTGAGAGGCCTGCAGAGGAGGAGCGAAGCGCTTGGAAATGTGTCATATTTGTGATAAGAGCATATTGGACTTAACGCATCTTCAGACAGTGGTCCGTCATTGGAGAAGAAAGGAGTGAGAATGCTTTGCCAGTCGGTATTTATAAGAGGGTTCCTTTACCTGAAGGCGTTCTCTTCTGGGAGGAGATGAGTGGACGGATGTAGGAAGAAAAAGATGCATGTGTTAACACTTCCACCCACCGTGACTAACTGATTCCTGCCAACACTTGTATCTTCAGGCACTTTTCTAGTAGATATTTGATATCTGTGGGCAGCCACTAGTAGAAGAAGAAGGGAAAAGGGTGGGAGAAGACAAAGCACAGGGCTTTAATGAATAGGCTTTCATTTGGGCAAAATCGAGCAGCTGGGCCTCCGCAGCCTCTATTACGAAAACTGTTCCAGTAATACTGTGTGTGTCTGTAAATCTCTTATATGTTATTTGTATCCAGAAATCTGGAGAATATCTCTTTAATGTGCTTCATAAACAATGGAAGATATTTAGAATACAGTACATGAAAAATTATTAATTTCTGTATGTTTGCCATTGTTGGAAGCCGGAGTGACTGTAATGCCAGCATTGGCTCCTGTTCACGAGACATTTAAGGGATGTTGTGTTTCATCGGGTTGGCGGACAGGCCCCTCTTCCTTACTTCAGAACTTGGCTCTCACGTGGAGTGAGTGCCCTTTTAGGTCCCGGGGTGCAGGGGCCGTTTCTGGGTCCCTCATGGCCGTATTCCAAGAGCCAAGGACAGAGGCCTGCCTACGGAAGGTGTGCAGTAAATATTTGTGGAATGAGCAGATACACTGGAATCCTCTCTCTGTTCCCACCTGTCGTGGAAATCCAAGTCACTTCTAGGGGCAGGGCCACTGCAGGCTTGCCCTCTCCAACGTCCCAGCTCACAGTGAGCCCTTTGAATGGTAGCTGTTTAAACCACATACTTTGGCATTTAATCTTTTATGGCTTTATATGGTTGCATGAGCGTTTCCTGTGTTTTGTTTCCCCACCCAAAACACAGGCTACTCGAGGGCAGGGAATACATGTTTACACAGGTCTGTGTTTGAGAACTTCCTTGTTCATCCAGTGTAATAATTTGTACCGAGTAGGTTTATTTTTACCTATTGAGTGAATATTAGGTGCCATGAGGGGAACATCAGAAATATTCAAAATGTGGTCCCAGTCCTCGAGTAGGTAGCATTTCAGGTGGGCAAACATTGTGTACACACGTGGAACAATACGAGAATTTGGAGTTACATAAAGCAAATAATGATAGCTAACATTGATGTAGTGCTTAAAATGTGCTTTTACATGTCAATGTATTTGACTCTCACAACAGTCCTTTGACGTAGGTACAGTTATAATCCCATTTTTCACATGAGGAAACTGAGGCACGGGGAGGTAATTAAGTCACCTGCCTGAGACCACAATGTGAGTAGTAAGCAGGGAGGTGGGATATGAACCCAGGCAGCCTGGCTCTTGAATCAGTGTGAGTTCTCTGGGGAGTTTCACTTTATCAAAGACAGAAAAGAGAGCTAAAAGTTGACCCTAGTTTCTCAGCTGTAAAGGAAGCTCTTTAAAAATTTCAAAGTAGCATACATGGTGGCAGTGACTCTGAGCTGCAGAAACAATGCTGGATTTTCCAGGCAGAAGAGGTTGATAACGAGATGGTTGAAGGGACTGTATTTTGAAATGACTGAGGGCAAGAGGAGAAAAACCAAATTTTGAACCTCCAGGCTGAGGGGGACTAGGCCTCTTGCTAGGTGTCGAATTCTAGGACAGTGATTCACCAGGACAAAGGGCAGTGGCTGTTCAAGGTACTAATTCAGTGTCAAATAACTCATGTGAAAGAACTCTTCTTTTTTAAACACTTTTAAACCCCTGGTGAATGTAATTTACCAGGATGGGAGCATTACTAAAGGCTTCCGGTGCCCATCTGTCCGTTTGCCTTGTCCTTTTGTGAAATCTTGACCCACTTTTTTCAGCTTGTCTTGGACAGTGGAACACACTCTTGGGGCCCGGAGGCCTCTTCCAACCAAGTGATATTTATTTGGTGGAAAAAAACTGAACGGCACTGTTGGTTTGGTGACAAACCTGGAGTGAGGTCACTTTGAAGCCATGTGGACTTGGATGAGGGCCTGCAAACAAAATCCAGCGAGATGAAGGGAAGTGGTGTACTCTGAAAGCCCAGTTTTGTATCCCTTTAGTCGGGAGCTGACAATATTATTTTGGGGGTGCTGGGCACCAACAGAGCCCATTGAATCCACGTGACTCGGCCGATAGGGGAGCGCACACGTCACCGTACCCGCTGTCCAGGAATCAGAGGAGGAGGTGCCCTGGAGTGAAGCCTGGGCCACAGCCCCAGTTAGCAGCTCTGCAGGTACGGTGTTCTGCGTGACATGTCGCTTCTGCTGGGGAGGGGGGTGTGACCTTTGTCTTGGGGGCAGCTTTTTTTTTTTTTTTTTTTGCGGTACGCGGGCCTCTCACTGTTGTGGCCTCTCCCGTTGCGGAGCACAGGCTCCGGACGCGCAGGCCCAGCGGCCATGGCTCAGGGGCCCAGCCGCTCCGCGGTATGTGGGAACTTCCCGGACCGGGGCACGAACCCGTGTCCCCTGCATCGGCAGGCGGACTCTCAACCACTGCGCCACCAGGGAAGCCCCTTGGGGGCAGCTTTATAATTTGAGTAAGAAATGGCATGTTGCTGCTATCATTTTAACATCAGCTCATATTTTGGGATGGCCTGTCAGAGCAGCAGCTTATGACTATGAATATTGTCCTGCAGTTGTGTTCTATTTAAATATCCGAGGATATAGTTGGGACAATTTGGGCTAAAAATAATCTCCATTGAAGTGTTTATCCAATTGGCACGTTAGCCTTAATCTTAGTTTTGGCATCTTCTCTGAACGGGGGATTTTTAGGGAAGGAGAAAATGACACAGTGATTTGTTTGTCTTAAACCTGTCAAGCTGGAGTAATGGCATCCCTACTGCCCTGTTTTATGACTCTTAGGGCTGTAGAGCTGCATCCCGAACGTGACCTAGTGTGGTGGTTCTTTAAGTATGAGTGTAGACAGAATGACCCAGGGTTCGTTATACAGTAACAGGAACAGATGCCTTAGCCTAATCCCAGAGGTTAGAGCTCTTTAGAGCTGGAGCTGGGCAGGCATCTGTATTTTAAGCCATCCTCAGGTGATCCTAGTACCCATCTCCCCATGTAAGAAGAACCAGCCCTGTCTTTTATAGATGAGCAAATCAGGGTAAAGTCAGATGGCTTGCCTACAGCTGGTTCAGTGGTGTCAAGATTTTATCACCAGATAGTATGCAATTTCAGAATTTTATGGCTAGAAGAAATTTTCCAGGTCATCAGTTCTGTAGCTCACTTTACAGCTCAGTATAAATCATGCTTGTTCATACCATTTCCAAATAAGATATGAACGCAGAGAAATTGTGTTTTCTCAAAGCTCATCTTCTGTCCTGGCCATGGTAAACATCAAAACATCAGTCACCAGAATTTCTTTACAATTTTAATGGATATTTTTTGTTAATTTCAGGAACAGTCAATTATTTGCAGTATTTTTTATTGTATAACCTGTGATGCCTTATAAAATTTTTTTGAAAATATATTTAAAGTTGAAGTGAAGGATTGAAATTTTTTATGAGTTACTTATTTTTCAGTCTTAGCGAAAATGTAACACTGTGTGAGAATTTTCACTACTTTATTAGAGTTTTTTTGTTTTTAAAATCTGATTGATTTTTAGCTTTTTTTTTTTTTTCAAGGCATCTTACCTTGGAAACAGCACAGCTTGGCTTCCGTGTCATCGCTGAGTTCAGAGAATCCTAGTTTCACCGTGTCCTCAGTAGAAACCAGAGAACCAGGTTTGTTCCTTCAAGAAGTGTCCCAGTGCCTTGGAATTCAGCAGCTGTTTCCAGAAGTAAATAATCATGTCAGATGCCTGTGAATGGACTGTATGGCCAAGTGACCCGTTACGATATTCATGGAAGAATGGTTTAAAAAAAAAAAAAAAAAAAACACTGAAGAAAAGGCAAATTTCAAGAATGGGCCCAATGCCATTTAGGATTTTTGAGCAGCTGAAAGAAGATAGTTCTGCAAATATGAGCAACAAGACTGTAGCATATTTCTTTACATGTTTCTTACATTGTCTTTGTTAACCCATTGCTTTTGTGTATAATATTTGAGTTATTTTTCCCCTGCTGCTAAAGCTGGTAATCTGCTTACGACCAGAGTTTCAATCTGTGTGGATAGAGAAATAGTAGATACAATAGGAGAAATGGGAGCTGATAATAGGATGTTGGCCCTCAGAAATTGACTTTCACTGAAGAATTCCTCAAGGCGCGGGATGTTGAGAAACTCCTTCTTCTCAGTGATTGTTCAAAGCTTTGCGGCTTTAGGTTCCTCTTCCTTTATCTTCCTCTCAGCCTCTGTGTGTGCCTGCATTTTTTCTTGCACAGTTTTTTGGACTGAAGATCTGATGACTATATTTTTTCAGCTTAAAAATAAGAGTTATACGAATTACAGCTTCATAAATAGACCTTTGGTAAGGTAGCTCTTCTACCCTTGGTTATTTCCTAGGATTAAGAGTAGAATAATTTCCCTTCTTTTTCAGAATAGCTCTTCCTTATTGTTTTTATGTTCTTGTTAAGTGTTTTGTTTTCTTCTGTTGTTTCTAGATGGAAATGAAGGATGATCTCTGTGTTCTGTTTTCAGTTATGTAGGAGTCCAGAATAAGGTGGGTCGTAGAAATTTATAGGAAATTTGCATCTTTTCACTGTTACTGTTTTAACCTTGTGTTAAGCTTCCATCAGACTTTTTTTTTTTTTTTTAGCAGTATTGATGTAAATGTCACCTTCTTACTCTGCCCTTTCTTTTTTAGGGCAGTAGTAAGAAGCAGGGATTTCTCCAAATACTGATAAGCACAGAGAGAGAAAAAGTGAGAGAGAGAGAAAACTTTTGTGATTAGTAAATGAAGCAGTTGGTCACTAAGGTCATTGATGTGTATGTGTCAGTGTGAAAATTAGTTTGTGGAACAATAAATGCTGGAGAGGGTGTGGAGAAAAGGGAACCCTCTTGCACTGTTGGTGGGGATGTAAATTGATACAGCCACTATGGAGAACAGTATGGAGGTTCCTTAAAAAACTAAAAGTAGAACTACCATATGACCCAGCAATCCCACTACTGGGCATATACCCTGAGAAAACCATAATTCAAAAAGAGTCATGTACCACAATGTTGATTGCAGCTCTATTTACAATAACCAGGACATGGAAGCAACCTCAGTATCCATCGACAGATGAATGCATAAAGAAGATGTGGCACATATATACAATGGAATATTACTCGGCCATAAAAGAAACGAAATTGAGTTATTTGTAGTGAGGTGGATGGACCTAAAGTCTGTCATACAGAGTGAAGTAAGTCAGAAAGAAAAACAAATACCGTATGCTAACACATATATATGGAATCTAAAAAAAAAAGTTCTGAAGAACCTAGGGACAGGACAGGAATAAAGATGCAGACGTAGAGAATGGACTTGAGGACACGGGGAGGGGGAAGGGTAAGCTGGGATGAAGTGAGAGAGTGGTATGGACATATATACACTACCAATTGTAAAATAGATGGCTAGTGGGAAGCAGCAGCATAGCACAGGGAGATCAGCTCGGTGCTTTGTGACCACCTAGAGGGGTGGGATAGGGAGGGTGGGAGGGAGACGCAAGAGGGAGGGGATATGGGGATATATGTATATGTATAGCTGATTCACTTTGTTATAAAGCAGAAACTAACACACCATTGTAAAGCAATTATACTCCAATAAAGATGTTAAAAAATAATAATAATACAGGAGGGAGGAAATAGGTATGGACGAAACAAGTTGACTGAAAAAAAAAAGAAAGAAAATTAGTTTGTGGGGTAGAGCTAAGATGGTTAACTGACATAAGTAAATTTTATTGTTTTCAGCTCTTCTTAGTTTTGCTGCTAAGTCAGTTGACCTCATCAATACTTTTCTCCTCTGGAGACTGTGGAAACCATTGTTCTCAATCAAGTTTTACCCAGCAGAGAGAAACAGAAACAAAAGAACAGGTTTAAAAATTTAATTTAATATAGTGAAATTCCAGAAACCATTTGTCTCCTCTTAATATTTCCATTTCCAGAGGTTTCTTTTACTTTATCCCTTTTTTTTTTTTTTTTTTTTGCCTTCTACCCTACTTATTTATCACCTGGTCTCACTTTTACGTTTTTCCTCATTTGTCCAGAATTTCTTGTTTGGTGTCTTTGCATTTTGCCTCCTTCCTTCCTCTTTCTATGACTCATCTTCCATTGAAAATGCTGTCTGTCCCTTGGGCATGCCTCCTCCCTCGCCGGCCCCGCGTCCTTTCTTGTCCCCTCTTGTAATTCAGTTCCTGTCCTCTCACCCCTGCCTGGTTCCTCCTCGTCTCTGCTCACTTCTGTCACCTCCCGTCGGTGACGACCTCTCCTCCACCACCTCCGTCTGCTTCTGTCTGTAGAGCTCACTGATCTGTCACGGCTTCCATCGAGCTCTGATACCTGCTCAGCCCTACATTTATGCTGTTTTCTTCCTGTACCTTTTGTGCATTTGCTCCGTGAGCTCTTTTTCTATTTTCCTTGTCCCTGGGTGGCAGGTATTACTAGATGCATTTGTTGTCTGTACTTGCATAGAACACAGGTCCTTGCTGTGTATTTCCTGGGTAGCCAGGATGAATCAATTATTATTGACTTTTCTTGGAACATTGAGTTTCCTGTGTTTTCTGCTTCTAAGAATTAGATTGGTATTCTAGAAGACTAATATTACTTTAAAGAGAGGAGAGTCATATGATTTTAACATATGATTTTAACATTTTTAACTCTTTATTCAAGAGTTCATGCCATTTCACTTCACTGCCTTGTCTTGAAAAATTAAAGACAGACATCCAAAGCAGGTTTGGGGGTAGGGGTGGGTGGAGGATGAGAAGAGAAAGATAAATACCACAAAAGGACTCGGCAATCAATTTCTATAACTGGACGGAAAACGGAAACCACAAACCGCAGACTCAAAGATTTAGTAGGTAAAAGGTCCCCTAAAAGAATAAAAAGTATCAGTAATTCTGTTAACTAATATGAGTACTAAGTCATCTGTATTTTTATATGTTCCTTGAAGTTCCAGGACTTTAATAACAAAACAGAAACTTAATCTTGTAAATATTCATTTTATTTTGAGAGACTTGATGACTCCTTAAGTATTAACCTGTGTCATTTTGTAATTATACGGTACCAGTCTCCAAATGTCATGAATAACCAACCCTGTTAGTTTCCTGTGTGGGAAAGCGTATAAATTGTGTGGTCTTGCCCCTCTGGACTCTGGAGTCATGTTGTAATGAAAAGGTAGCTTTTTGGCAAAATCTTAACGTTCTGCTGTTGATGGTTTACATTGTCGTATATTTTTCCTTCATTCTTGCATGCACTATGAGTGTCGTGCTGTCCTGTAATTTCGTTTTGTGCAGTGAACTACTGGAGGTGGACTTATGTGAGTGCAGATGCAGCTTTATTAAACGTGAAAAAGAAAAACCCTATATACCACATAATGTAGTGTCTAAATGCTATGTTAAGAACAGCCCTACAGATTCAAGCTGATCACATTGAATCTCCCTTCTGCCTGCGTCTGCCCTCCTTGAGGTAGTGGTTGGCAGGTATCTTGAAGCTGGTTCTGTAATGTTCACCACCCATGAGCAGAATCAACATCAGAACCACTGTTAAGTACTAACAAGAAATGCATGCAGATGTGCTAAATACAGGACTGTGTTCTGGGATTACAGAGGTGAGCAAGGTGTGAGCCGTTCTCGCTGGAAGCTCATCATTGAGTAGGGAATGTTGATAAGTGAACAACTGCAATACAGTAGGGCAGATGCAAAAATATACGTAAGTAGCTGCTGTCATAGGAAGAGATTAATTGGGAGAGTCAGAAAGTAGAGGTCAAAACCCTCAAAAAGTCAGATATAATGTGTAGGTAACGAGGGATGTGCGTGTGTGTGTATTGCAATTATGAAGTAATTGCTGGTCTCTCATTACCTGTGTGAACTGGGTAAGTTACTGAAAGCACAAAGGCTCAGTGTCTTCACTTTGAAATGGTGATAATTGTCTAGTAATGTTACACGGATTCAGTGAGGTAATATATACGAGGTGCCAGTATGGTCCATTAGTCAGTTATTGTTTAAAGATTGGAGCAGGAAACACCCGGTAGAGAACATGGCAGATGAACATACTTTTATTATGTAGATAATGTTGCTGCCCCACATGCTTGGAATTCCCATTTCAAATTTGGTTTTATAGGTTTTTTTGGTTTTTTTCCGGTACGCGGGCCTCTCACTGTTGTGGCCTCTCCCGTTGCGGAGCACAGGCTCCGGACGCGCAGGCTCAGCGGCCATGGCTCATGAGCCCAACCGCTCCGCGGCATGTGGGATCCTCCCGGACCGGGGCACAGACCCGTGTCCCCTGCATCGGCAGGCGGACTCTCAACCACTGTGCCACCAGGGAAGCCCTGGTTTTATAGTTTTTAGGAAAACTTAACCTTGTAGTCAATCCCCTCTTTTTTTTTTTTTTAACCAAAAGAAGTTTATTTCACTTAGTCTACTTGCCAGGTGTAGTTCTCAGTGACGGTGATTTCTTCCCATACATCACATCCATTCTCAAATTTAAAATTTGCTACAGTTAAGCATATTTGACAGAAATATGCCACAGGTTTTAAAGTGTTTAGCTAGAATGACATCACTGGGCTAGGTCTCTGTAACAACTGCTATCAAGAAAATTAGAGTAAGATTTATTGGATACAGACACTTTGGAATGTGTTATAAAATCAGTCTTTGTAGAGTTGTAATCACAACACTGGGTTATATATACGAACCTAAATTTAGTTCCTGGATTATATCTATGTTTTTGTTATTTGAAAAGCTGTTTAAATTAACTTCTTTTAACAGAACCAAACTGAACAGTCTGCATTTTCTAGTGTAGTAGAAAAAATTGGCACAGTGATTTAATATTATTTTGCTTATATTATGGTTGATTAATTTCTTTAAAATCTGGGTCTATGTCCTAGACCATAGGATAAGCCAGGCCGGGTAAACTTTTCACTTGAAACAAATGATTCTTCTGTTCTGGGTTGTTGAGTCTTGTTATAAAAGTCCACTAATTCATTGCATGATTAGACTTGTCTATTCTGTCGCGATTTTGTGTATTATAAGTGTTGTATTTGGGGTAATTTTTAAATAACAGTATTGGAATGGAACTACCAGCCCAGAATTTTGATCAAAATATATGTCTTGTCTGAAGCATCTTTAAAGTTCCTTATTTACAGTCAAGGGATTTAAATCAGTTTCGTTTGTATTTTATGGCTGGTGTTAATTTGTATTGATGTTACATTCATTTCCATAGCAAGGGAGACTTGGTGCATTAATATTCCAAAGTTTAGTTTAAGCTGGCTGTGATTAGACAAGTGGCTTTCACTTGTATTCTCTGGAAGATTCTCCACAGCAGTCCTGTGGGCATGTTAACACGTTTAATCACCCTAATGAATGTCTAGTTAGCAGAGGGCTTTGGGACATCACAGCAGATTGAGGTGTTGGTTTTGTCTTTCAGTGCTCCATATTATATACTTTGAGAAGTGAAATTTTTTTCTGATAGTGTTTTATTTTTTCTTGGATTTTTGTATATTACTATTATTGGTAACAACAACAATTACCATTGTGGAGCCTCAGTAGGGCCAGGCTCTTGACATACATCGAACTCTGCTACTAGTCAGGTAATTTTCTAATAAAATTTGAGGTTATGAAATACATTTATGTAATATACATTTATGTATTATGTGCAATATGTGTTTATATTGATAAATAAATAGGCAGATAAATGTTAGGGCAGTTCTGCAGATGCATAGGTTTGTGGTGAGCGTTAGTTACATCTCCCCACTGTGAAAGTGAGGATGTTGAGGTTTTTGAGCTGCCCAAGGTCACACAGACGGTAAATGGTGAAACCAGGATTGTACTCCAGGTCTGATGAAATCCCATGCTTTCAATCACCTTTCTGTTCTGCCTTTAAAATATTTCCCCTTGAAAAAGTAAAGTTTAGCTGTCTTATAAATGCATCTTATTTTGAGCTAAGGTGGTCCCTATTAATTCTATGCTGTACAGCTACTTTTTCCCAAAAATAAAACAACTGTGTTCTTGACGGTGGGAGTACTGAGGCTCAATGTTAAAAGTAACCAATGCTTAGTGGAAAAACAAAACCAAATACTATAGGAAAGTATAAAGGAAGTGGTGGAAATCACTAGGTGTGTGGTTTGATGTATGGTTGGTCTTCCAGACTTTTTGGTGTATAAATACATATATGTATATTTTTAAAGCAAAAATAGATTCATAACATGCATGTTGTTTAGTAATTCTTCTTTCATTTATTATATATTGGCCATCATTCCACAGCATTATAAGTTTACATCTTCATGAAAATTTTTCTTTTTCATTTTTTAAAAATAATCCTTTTATTTTATTTATTTTATTTTAGAACAGCTTTGGGTTTATGGAAAATCGCAGAGCTGGCGCCAAGAGTTCCCTGTTTCCCTGATCATTAACATCTTACCTTCGTGTGGTGTGTTTGTCAGAACTAATGAGCCAGTATTGATACATCGTTATTAACGGAAGTCCTCAGATTTCCTTAGCTTTTTTACCTCCTGTCTTTTTGTGTTCCAGGATCCCGTCCAGGATTCCATACTTCAGTCCTCAGGTCTCCTTCGGCTCTCCGTGCCTGTGACGGTTTCTCATAGACATTTCTTGTTTTTTTATGACTTGGACAGTTCGGGGGCATACTAGTCAGCTGTTGTAGAGGGCCCCTCAACTGGGGTTTGGCTGATGTTCTTCTCATGGTTCGACTGGGGTTGTGTGTTTGGGGGAGAGAGACCCCTGGGGCCAAGAGCCGTTTTCATCCCATCGTTTCAAGGGGTCCCGCTGTGTGTGTGACGCTGACCTTGGTATCCTGACTGAGGCGGCGCCTGTCAGGTGCCTGTACTGCAAAGTTACTCTCTCTTTCTCCCCTTCGCATCTGTGCTCTTGGGAAGAAGGCAGCACCCACGTCAGGAGTTGGGGGCCACGCTCCACCTCTTTGGGGCAGGGCAGGGGACCTACCTACAGTGTTTGGAATTCTGCAGCACAGGAGCTTTGTCTGTTCTCCCCAGTATTCATCTATCCAGTCGTTTACTTATATCAGTGTAGACCAGTGGGGATTTATACTTGTGTTATAATCTGACACAACACTACTGTATTGCTCAGATCGTTCCAGCTTTGGCCATCTGGAGAGCTTTCCGCTGGTTCCTGTCTCCCTTTGCCACACCCTGTTATTGTGGGTTAATGTCTTCCAAGCAGCTAATACCATAGCTGCTTGGTATTCCATTGTAAGAGAACACCATAAAATATTTAATCCCTCTTTAATGATAATTTAGGTATCAGGTTTCTCACCATGGTAAACAAGCCTGTGATGAACAGTCTTCAAAAACTGTATTTATGAAAATATTCTTTGATCCTTCAGGAAAAGCTGCAGTGTTAAAAGGACTGCCCATTGTACATTTTAGGTGTCCCTGACTCTTTCTCAAGGATATTTAAGCGGACTTCTGAGGAGTGAGCATTTCCACCTGACCTGGGAGAACAGTGGTGTGTTCATCACCGTAACTGCCTCCGTTCTTTTTGCTTTTTTTCATGTGATCGGGGCTGGTGGTGCAGGTGGCACCAGTGGTCCCAAAAGCTGCTTTGAGAATGAATCTCCGTGTCCCTATCACCCAGCTTTATCTGTCAGCTTGTGGCCAATCTTGTTTAAAACTGCCACCCACTACCCCCCACCTTATTATTTGCATTGAATTTATGGATGGAGTGATAAAGGGCAGAAAGTTTCCTTTTGCTTTTTTCTAAGCCATACCGAAGCCAACCTTAACTGCATTATTGTATTTAAAACTATTTTATTGCAAATAAATATTCATCTTGCTAGCCCCTGTTGTTCATTGTATGAGGATTCTGGTCTTATTCTAACCTCATTCAGACTATCCTGCCTGGCACTTGACGAGATCGCAAGCTTTCCCTTTTCTTTCATGGATAGGCTTTGTGACAGTCAATCAGCTTTATTCCCCCCCAACACGCCCCCCCACACCCCCATCTCGAGTGCCTTGTTTGTATTATTTCTGAATTCTGGCTTCCTCTTATCTACCTGTTTCCATTCAGGGAGCACCTTTTAAAGAGGAGAAATCAGTGTTACTCTTCTTCTCATTTCTAAGCAAAAGTTTAAAAGATAAATAAAAAATAACCACAGTTCCAAATACATCTCTGGTCAAGTGCATTCAGCTATCCAGGGCTGATGTGTATTGTGGATTGAAGTTCTTGGAAGACACGCTGTGCAGCAGGTGTGCTGTGGGCATGTTTAAGATTTTACATCTGTAGTATTTCACCTACTCTACCTGTATTAAGCTGCTGTTTAAACCCTTCTTGATACAATAATCATCCTCTTTGCTTTGAGATGGTCTTAACTTTGACATCATTGCTACGTGCCAGCTGTGTGACCTTGATTGAATTTCTTACCTTTCCGTTTACTCATCTGAAAAGTGAGGCTGTTTAGCAGCCACCACCTCACTGGACTGAGTGTTGAGTTGAATGAGATCAGCTGTAGTGCCTGGTGTGTGATAAATGCTCAGCAAATATTATTCGTCATCTTTTCCTCTCCAGCCATCTGGTATATCTCCCCTTACTTGTTTATACCTTCACTTAGATGAAGAAAAACGGTTTATTGTAAGTAAGTCACCACCTTCATGTTTGCCTCAAACTTGTTTTAAACTTTTTGTTTTGAAATGGTTACAGATTCACAGGAAGTTGTAAAAATATAGAGTTCCCGTGTATCCTTCACCAGTTTCCCCCAGAGGCAACTAGTACCAGAGCAAGAGTGGAAAATAGACCTCGGTACAATCCACAGAGCTTATTCAGATTTCTCCAGTTTTACATGCACTGTGTGTGTGTGTGTGACTATGTGTGGGTGTGTATGTATATGTGGTGTGTGTGTTGTGAGACTGTGTGTGTGTGACGGTGTGTGTGTGGGTGTGTATGTATATGTGGTGTGTGTGACTGTGTGGGTGTGTATGTATATGTGGGGTGTGTGTGTATATGTGGGGTGGGTGTGTGTGTGACTGGGTGTGTGTGTATATGTGGGGTGTGTGTGTGACTATGTGGGTGTGTATGTATGTGTGTGTGTGTGACTATGTGGGTGTGTATGTATGTGTGTGTGTGACTATGTGGGTGTGTATGTATATGTGGTGTGTGTGTGTGTGTGGCTCTGTGGGTGGGTATGTATATGTGGTGTGTGTGTGTGTGCAGTTCCATCGCGTGTAGATCTGTGTAACCACCACCACAACCAGGACACACAACTGACCCATCAACTCAAGGCTTCTGCTTGCTACCTCTTTATAACCTTCCCTCTACCCACCAACCCTTGGTAACCACTAACGTGTTCTCCAGCTTTATAATTTCGTCCTTTTGAGACTCTTATATAAATGGAATCATGCAGCCTGTGACCTCTTGAGATTGGCTTTTTTAACTCGGCATAATGCCCCGGAGATCCCTTCACACTGTTGCGTGTATCAGTTTGTTCCCTTTTATTGCTGAGTACTGGCATGGTATGGATGTATCACAGTTTAACCTTTTGTCTTTTGGAAGGACATTTGGGTGGTTTCCAGTTTGGGGCTGTTACAGATAAAGCTGTTGTGAGCATTTGTATACAGGTGTTTTGTGTGGCCCTGAGTTTTCATTTCACTAGGATAAATGCTTAGGAGTGCAATTTCTGGATCAAAACTCCTTTGATGGACCGTTGTAAGCTTCTTTGAAAATATATGCTAATGCTGTCCACACTTGTAGATATACCAGCCATTATAAATCATCTAAATAATATACATTGTCCTTTGTTTTAAACTATCTTTCTGTATAAATTGTGGCATGCGTCCAAAGTATAGAATGCTGTCTTTTTTGTACTGTAATGTAATATGTACTAAATAAATATTTCATTTTGTTAATGAATCCCCTTTCATACTTTATCAAAAATTTTCTTGGACATATAATTGTTCTCAGATACTAAATTTGAATGGGGGAGATAGTTCATGCAATGTTTTTTCTTTTTATCAATTTTCTGCGATGTGGTAGAGCTGAATTTTTAAAAATACTTAGATTAGCGCAAAAAACCAGGAAGTCCATTAATTGACTAATGTCTGGCAAAATTTCAGATAATCAGTAGAATAGTGCTGGCACTTTTGCTTTCCAACATAATGTTTGGCATCCTAAGATGTTTCATAAAATCATTGTCTCCAAAGTTTATAATAAATGATAAATTATTCAGGTGAAAATACAAATACTCTTTTGACATATGAAGGGTCCTTAATTGTGGTAGCCATGGATTTACCTAACTTTATTTAATTTGGGCATCAAAAGTCCACATAAGGCCGATATGAATTATAGACGGTGGACAGGGTCAGCTGGTTGATCGGTTTTGCCTTTCCCAAATGTAGCCTTAAAATAACCGATAAAGAAAAAGCTCTTTGTAAAAGATGGGGAGAAAGGAAGGAAGAGGATGAACTGTAAAAAGCAGTGGTTCTTAACTCTGTCTGAATTATCTAGTTAGCTTTAAAAATTAAACAAGTACCTACACCCAGGCCAGTTAACTTAGAATCTCTGGAAGTGGCGCCCAGGCACTGGTATTTTTAAAAAATGCTTCCAGGTAATTCCGATGTTTAGCCAAGGTTGAGAACCCCTGAACCAACAGGAATGGCATCTCTGCTCATATGTCTTCACCTTAAGAATTTGCTAGTGTTTGTGTTTCATGCATCCATCTCCTGCGTATTGGACTAATGTGGATTCCGCATACCTTTTATTTACGGCTCTGCTGAGGTGCGTATTTTCCTAAGGGGGAAAATAATCACACTTGTGAACTGTGGACACGTTTAATCTACAAAGCACAGCTTTACTCTGTATTACAGAAGAGTGCCTGTGACATGGAATCAAGTACCCCAAACAGTGAAAAACTCAGAATCACTGAAAAGTCAAAAAGGAAGTTAGATTTCATCCAAGGTATACTGTGGGTGGGAAACTTTGGGAGAAATTAGGCATTTAGAAAACCTGCCTGGGACTTCCCTGGTGGTCCAGTGGTTAAGACTTCACGCTTCCATTGCGCGGGGCACGGGTTCAGTCCCTGGTCCAGGAACTAAAATCCTGCATGCCGTGGGGTGCAGCCAAAGAAAAAGAAAACCTGCCTGGAGTGTTGGGATGAGAGAGCTGAATCTATTTATAGATCCTATTGTCAGCTTTATTTAGTTTCTTTTCTTTTTAAAATTTATTACCTTGCAAAAGCAGCATTTGCTTGTAACAAGTGAAAGTATACAAGGATGAACAAAGAAAAAAAGAATTCATCCCCCACCCATGTTCACAGATGCGAATTCTTCCACACCTTTTCCTGTATTCAGAAAAGTATGTCTAAGGATGTAAGGTTTGTCGGGTTTTTTTGCTTTTAAGTAGGATCATACTCAATATATTATTCTGAAGCTTGCTTTTCCTCCTTAATGTATCATGGATATCTCTCCATGTCAATAGATCAGCTCTAACTCTTGTTTCCAAAAAATGAATTAAAATTTTCAATATACCATAATTTATTCAACCATTTCCCTGCAGATGGATATTCAGGATGTTCCTCCCCACACACTTTTTTTTGTCACTACAAACAGTGATGCAACACGTATCTTTGTATGTATAACTTCAGGTGCTTGTGCTTTTGTGTCTAAAGTATTCTTAAAACCTGTGGTTTGGTTTTAGGCAGATTTCTTAGTTTCTGGATATCTTCCCTGATAGAATTAGTGAGTTCAGTTCAGTTGAATTCCAGTTAATTGGCTTCTTCTGGGTATTAAGTTGGGCATTAGATAGGAGAATCAATTATTTTAGGAATGGATCTGAATGAATTCTAGTGACCGTAGGTGTTTTTCATAGGTCCTAGAATTCCTAAGGTTTCACCTTAAACAGGCCAATAGATGGGCTTCATGGGGGTCCAGGGATCATTTGATATTGATTGCAGAACTGTGTACATTTTATGGCTTTCATCAGATTTTCAACAGGGCTGTTGCCTCAAGGAAGGCTGACATCAACTTAGGAGAGATGACTAATCCCACACATAGCAGACTGGATTCAGAGTAATCTGAATAGGTTGTGGTAATGTTCTAAAACCAGCAAGATGAATAGCCTTAGGAGGAACCATCTGCAGGAGTTGAGGACTGCCCCACATGCACCTGAGACAAAAACGAGCTATGAGTTTATTTGGCCACAGGCTTCTGTGAGCCTCTCTGTGATGCAGCTGCTGAAAATAGACGTTAGACCACACCTGGTGAATGTGTTTACTCTGGTGACCCATGCTGAGGTGAGACATTAGCAGGGGAGGGAGACCGGTGGTGGGCTGAGAAGTGAAGTCGCGGGAGGAACCACCGGAACAGGAGTTGGGTTGTCGGAGCAGAAGGAGAGGGTGTTGAAGAGCGACGTGCGTTAGG
Source organism: Hyperoodon ampullatus (assembly GCF_949752795.1). Taxonomy (NCBI): domain Eukaryota; kingdom Metazoa; phylum Chordata; class Mammalia; order Artiodactyla; family Ziphiidae; genus Hyperoodon; species Hyperoodon ampullatus. The sequence continues at coordinate 3,935,628 of NC_136933.1, forward strand.
CACTGGCAGGACCGGAAGGTGGTGTGGAGAGCTTGTGCGTGTGGACGCACAAGTGCTCAGTAAATATCTGAAGGAGTGGACATCACAAGGCAAAGGATTGTGACCTGCTCTGAGCTCTGGTGAGAGTTCTCCAGTGATGGGGTGGGTGCCCTGGAGAGTAATGACTTCAAGCCTATGATGGGGGACCAGGACAGGGGCTGTAGAAGGAATTCCTGCTCTAAGTGAAAGGTTGTACCATAGGACTTCAAAACTCTTTTAATTGGATTGTCATAGTTCTTCTCTCAGGTGCTTAAATTCCAAAACAGGAGAAAATTCTAGGATAATATTGTAGGCTCTTTTAAAGTACTTTTATAGAGGGGATGGATTTTTTTTTTTACATCTTTATTGGAGTATAATTGCTGTACAATGGTGTGTTAGTTTCTGCTTTATAACAAAGTGAATCAGTTATACATATACATATGTTCTCATATCTCTTCGAGGGGATGGTTTTAACTCAAAGGCTACATGATTGCCCTTACAGGTGTTTCACAGGTGCTGAAATGTTGAAATATAACAGGTTTTTATCTGAAACTTGCAGCGCATAAGTTATTCCACTGTTAAACCTGAAGTAACTAGTCTAGGCCTGTAGTGTGTGGACTTTATTTTTGTTTCTTTAGAGAGGAGAAAAGCCACATTCTTTTCACGCTGCAAAAAGAGAGTAAAAAAGGAAATTTCACCACTTCCTGGCTTCATTGTGGCCTCCGGAAACATAGGACACTATCTTCATTAGACTAATTGTTCTGAATCCTGACTCAGATGATAATAACACTGCCTGGAATTTGTGTCTTGCTTGTTGTCTGCACAGGCCTGCATCCAAGTCTGCATACTGCCCTGTGCAGATGTAGCTCTGATATTTCACTTGGGTGAGACACAGATTATCTCTTATCGCCCCTCAGTAACTGAAACAATATAAAAATCCTTTAGGTTGTGGAAATGGATAAATACTGTCAAGTTTGTTTTTTTTTTAATTATAAAGCTCTAAAAAAAACAAAAAAACAAAAAACCCTGTATCTCACACTAGTGGTCTTAGAACAGCTCGGGGGCTGCTGCCACTTCCGACCATGGGTTCCATTCTTTTTTATGGCGCCAGAGAGGTCTAGGTTAGGGCTTAAGGAGATGGGCTCCACCACTTGCCGGCTCTGGGACCTGATCTCCCAAGTCTGTTTCCTTGTAGAGGGAAGGTAACGATAGCACTTACGCCCCGAGAGAAGCCCTTAGCACGGTGCCCGGCTCACGGAGAGGACTCCCTAAACATTCTACTGCTATGTCGTCTGCTGTCCCCTCTTGAGCTCCTTTCTATTTTTTTTCCTGGTGTAGCAGATAGTGCCACTGATACGTCTTACACTGTCCGGAACACAGCATGTCTAAAACTAATTTGTGTGTTCCCTCCCCTCCCCCTGCCTCCTCTCATCCTCAGTCTACTTCTGCTCTGTCCTGTCTCCTCTCCACCCTCCAGAGGTGCCGGGGGCACCGCAGGCTCTGGAGGATTGAATTCCTGCTCCACCACTTAATGCCGCATGACCTTGGACAAGCGCCTTAATGTCTCTAAATCTCAGTTTCTTCGGTGATCAACCTGATTGCAATCTGTCTTCTAGAATTGGGAAGATTCCCTGAAAGGAAGACACGTTAAGTGCTTAGTGTCGTTCTGACACTTAAGAAAGTGCACGAATACATGTTTATCACTAACAATTCTAAAGCTAGAAGCGGTGGTGTCAGCCTGAATCCCGCTTCCTTCCCCTCCCCTGGGAGTCATCAGTGCTATTGATTCTACCTCAAAAGTCTCTCCTCTTTCTATCCACTGCTTTTAGGTCAGGGTTTCTTCACTTGAGTCCACTGCTCAAAGAGGTTCATAATCCCTTGAAATTATGTGTTTATTTTTTGACCTAGGTGCATTTTTCTTGAGGAGAAGGCATCTGACCTTTCTCATTGACTTTCACACAGGTCAGTGACCCAGGAAAGGTTATACTAACTACTGGCTTGGACTCTTACCTCTCGACTGTATTCGGTAACCTGTCCATTGACATTCCTCCCCGGGTCTCTGTGCCTCTGATCTACTCTTCACACTGTTGCCCAGTTATTTATTTATTTTGTTAGTGTTCTTACAGCCCCATCCTGTGCATACGGTTGTGTTGACTCCCTGTTGCCTGTAGTGGCTGTTCTCACCCCAGCCACATAACAGAGTCATGTGGGAAGACTGTTAAAAAACACCAATGCCCAGTCCCCATCCTGGACCAATTAATTGATACTAACAAACACCAGACATCAATATTTTGTTTTAAAGCTTCCCAGGAGATTTTAATGTGTAGCCAGAGTGGAGAGCCTCAGGGCTACCAGACAGTGGACCACCGAGTTAGCCTGGCACATAGGGACCTCAGCAGTCGACTTTTGCAGCCTAATCTTTTGCCTCTTCCCCCATTCACATCCTGTCACTTACACTCTGGACACAGAGTTTTTGCTATTCTCAGAACAGGCTCCGAGCTTTTGCCTGGACTGATTGCCCTGCCTCAAATGCCTTTCGCTCTTTCTCTGCCTGGTCATTTCCGTCGCAGACCCTCCCCAAGTCCCAAAGACAGTTGCAACCCTCCTTTCGTGCAGACTTCTATTATAGGCCTTACACTGTATTGCAATTATTTGTGTCTGTCTTCCATGCCACACTGAACTCCTAGAAGGTAAGATCCTTATTTATTTCACCTTTCTCATGCTTGGAACCAGCTTAACAAGTTCCCTAAAAGTCTGATGAATAAGTCAATGAGAGGGGAAAGCAGCCTGCTCTGGGGAATCAGAAAGTCCATGGGGTTGGAGAGTGTAAGTAAATATGCTGTACCAGATGTGGTGAGGAAGGCTCGGCAGAAGTTCATCCTCTACTGTTGCTTTTTTGTACTTTTATAAAAAGGAAAGATCGAAGTATATGAGTTTCTCACCTGGGACTAGGAAAGTCGAGACCAGCTTTGACAATAGCTTCAAACATTGTCGAGCGTAAAGTCATGTCATGTTTGGCTCCTGAGATGGCACAGAGGTTTCTGAATGAGAGATGAAGAATCAGCCACTCCGATGATGGCAGCTGTTTATTTTGCCCAGTGGATTATCCTAACTTAGTTACTGATTTAAAGATACCCTTATATGGACGGTTCTCCAGACATTATATGTTTCTAATTTTGATCTCATCTCTGACCCTTAAGTTTTAGCTGCCGTCTTCTCTTGGCTGTTGTTAATACTTTTTTTCTCAGTGTGTCTCAGAATTGTCCAACACATTCTAAAGAATCATAACTTAAATGTGATTGATTCCTCCTTTTCTTCAGTGCCCAGGATTAAATTTTGAAAGAGATTACTTTAGTGAATGATCTCAGAGAGATTCTTTTGGATACTGTTCGGGGTTTTATCTTAATTATTTTTCCTGTACACTGGCCTACCACTACACTCTTAGCAGAAGATATGGCTTATTTAACACTTTTACACAAAGAACAGTAAGTACTAGTCTGACATCATGATTTGCATGTTTTTCTGATAGGCTGTGTATGAACAACTAGAATACCCTTTGTCTGACTGGCTGTTTATTATCCTATAATCCAATATCATATCTTAGAGTTGAATAATAATAAGAATTTTCTTATTCAAAATCAAAGTGTTAGTTGGAATTTATTAATATGCTACTCTTTTACGTGTCCATCATCTTATTTAAAAAGGGTTTTTTTTTTTTTACTTTTTAAAATTGAAGTATAGTTGTACAATGTTTTATAAGTTACAGGTCTACAATGTAGTGATTCACAATTTTTAAAGGTTATGCTTCACTTATAGTTATTCTAAAATATTGGCTGTATTCCCCAAGTTAAGCCTTAAAGAAATCTGGATTTATCAAGAACTCCTCGTTTCAATGTAGTTGACGTGAAAGGATCTTAATTAGTGAAACTAAAAAGAATTATTTTTAGTTATTTTTTAGGAACGTTTTTTTAAAAACAGATCTGACTCAAAGAACTGGGAAATGCACCCTTTCCTGGCAATTAGAGAGACAGGAAGAGAATGTCAAGAAAAAGAAGAAACCGAGTCTTACAGTGTGAGCACTAAGGTCTAAAATGGATCAGTGTCTCCTGTTTCACAGTCTACAATCAACCCCAATACCCTGGTACCGTTTGTCCACGCTTCTTTTTGTGAACCAGGGTCTGTGTAAAGGAGCCGGTCTCTGTGTTTCTGAGAATGGCCTCTTGGATTATTATAATTTCTGGGCTATTACAGTTTTAAGAGCTGAGTTGTTAATCCTTCTGTTTTTTTGTTTATTGCTGATATTCTGAAACATGAGCCCTCATTGGAGCACTTTTTTAAATGAAATATACAGTACTTAAGAGATAGAATCATGTACATTTATCTCAAGGGACTAGGCTCTGTCCTCCTATTGAAACCAGCCACCTACTGGGTTCTTGTAGCCAGGTGAAGTTAGAATCTCTTAGGAATATTTCAGCTCTTCTAATTTGAGGTTGATTTTGAACTGCTTACCCCGAAGTGACCACTTCTCAGTGTGTCTGGTTGAGAACAGACCACATCCGTTTACAACAAAACTGTTAAAAGTTAGAAAGCAAATCCTTGATTTCCCAACTGTTTTGGTAAACTGGTACCAAGTGTCATATTTTCCCACACACTTAGGCATCTTATGAATGCTTGGCAACTTGAGAATGGAACACAGGAACCATGAGAACTTACTTGAAATTATTATTAGTAAAACGGGCAGCCTTGGGCTGCTATTATGAGGGTCCTTTCAGCTTTACCCTGCAAGTTTCCTGTAAAAACCCAGAGCCCCAAAGTAGATTCTCTGCTATGTACAGGTGGTTCAAACAGGAATTCCCCAACATCATTATTTTACATAGGTAAAATAAATATTTTTTAAAAAAATCCATGCCAAGTACTGTTCTGAGTGTTGTATGTCCATTGACTCATTTTTACAACAGTCTATTAACTTGCCTATGGTTGCTAAGCTAGTAGGTAGTGAAGTTGGGATTCGAATGAACCCAGCAGCACGGCTCTATTAAAGGGCTCACCTACAGCCCTCTTTTAGTCCTTACCCTGAAAAGAGATTGTAGGAGCTGTTGAAGTTGGCTTAATTGCTTGTGAAACAGCGTGGCTGAAATAACAGAAGTGAATACTGAGTGCTAATGTGCCAGAAGGTTTTGGAGGTTAATAGCTTGTTGTCTGATTCTTAATAGTTTCCCTATAATTGGATGGAGTCGACTGAGAAGTGGGCATTTACGATTAGCAGTTCAGCATAGCTTGTTGGTTCACATTCTGTTCACCAGTGCGGAACTGACAATACAGTTTGATCTGTGGGGGGTGAAATGTATACTGCTGCATTATCTATGAAAAAGAGGTTTCGAAACAAATAGTGTAAGACTGCAGGAAATTTTTACTTATTTCAACACAGCAGAGTATTTTCAAGTACTTTTAGCAGTATTTTTTTTAGTATAATCTGTATTTTCATCTTAAAAACAGAGGGAACTCAGTTTAATATTTGTTAATAGGTTCAAGTAATAAAACTGCATTTAAAAGTGTTTTCAGTTTGGATATATAACTACTTGAAGCCCAATTAGACTAGAATTAGTAAGATTTCATTAACCTACCTTTTGAATCATGTGGCCTTGTCTACTTTTTTCCCCCTGAAATCTCAAATTACAGTACATTTAAGGTTTCTTGTTTTAGATTAGCTTGAATACTAATAAATTATAGAGGTTCCGATTGTACTTAAATGAGCCTATGTTTATGTTTCCAATGAAGGTACATTTATTACATGAGACATTAGTACAGCTTTGTTTGAATCTGGCAGCCGTGCTGTGTCTGTCTAGCAGTTTAAACCTAGCATCTCACGTGCACAACGGTTGCCCCAAGAGAGAAGGGGAGGGACAGTCTCTGATCTTTTGAGTGGAGGCTAATGTTGAGGCACGGGAAAACATGCCTGACCCTTGTGTTCTAGTACAGTGCTCTGTGAACTTCAGACGAAGGAAAAAATTAAATATATCTAGCACCTACTACATACACGTTCTGTCCTTGGTGATACAGCTATATCTGTATTTCTGTATTGATACACATCTGTCTATTGGTCTAGCCATCTGTCTATCTATCTATCTTGCTATGTATGCATAAACATGAGTTTGTTTATTTAATAAAATATTTATATATTAAGCACCAGGCACTGTTCTGCATGCTTTACAAATATAAACTCATTTAATCTTCATAATCACCCTATGAAATTTGTATATTGTTATGCCCATTCTAAAGATGATGAAACTGAGACACAGAGTAACTGCCCAGGGTCAACAACTATTAAGTGTTGAAACTAGAAGGAACCCGGGCAGTCTTGCTCTGGACTCCATACAATCATTGGACACTTTACAGCATAAACTTGGAGAAATTAAGGAACTTTATTAGTGATCTAAACAGCTATTAATTGATAGAGCTGAAACCCATTTCCCAGACATACATGCTACAGACATGCATCACAGCCTTCCTTTTTCTCCGTCTTTGCTCATGTTGTTGGTTCTGTATAATGTTCTTTACACTCCTTTTGCTGTTGAAAGCTTATCAGCAGGCAGAGGCTCAATTCACATGCCACTTTCTCCACGATGCCTTTCTTGACTAACCCAACTAGAAGCCTCCTCTTCTTTTCTTAGATTCCTAGTGGAAAGGCTTTTTACCCTTTGGGATGCTTACTGATTACCCTCTTATATGGTAGAAAGTTTATATATATACTGTCATGTCTCCTATCAGATTATAAGCCTCTTGAAGGTAGAACTGTCACTAACACCATTTTCTGCTATAGTCTTGGGCAGCCTGCCGTTTGTTCAAATCTTGCAAATGCTTGAGAGTTTCTTAGTGGCAGGAAGCAGTTGTTTAACAAGTGTTTGTTAAATGGGTGACTATTAGGAATGTATGGTGAGGATAAATTTCCCCCAGAGACTTCTAAGATACTTAAAAAATTAACTCTGTTAAAATAAGTATTCAAACAACAGCAGTAATAATGCTGCCCTTATTTTCATAGTCCTGATATAATTATGTTATAAATTATGCAGAATTAGCTGTTTATCAAAGGCTGAAAAAAGAACTGTCTTGAACTTGCTACTATGTGTATATATATTTTTAGCTTGAAAAAAATGCTGGAGAAAAAGTGGTTTATTCTTTGAGTCAGATTTCTCTGCTCATGTGTGTGTAAATGGTACTCTTAATCCATTTCTGAAGTATTAAGACGGACTGAAAGGCTGTGAACTCTGCCCATGTAATCACTCTGAAGGCCAGGATGGAGAAGTCATTACTTCAGCACAGAGAGTTGTAGCATCGAAGGCCACTTATATTTGTTTCCAGTTATAGGATGAAATAAATAGAGTACTTACCTTTTTAGCAATTTTATCATCAGACCATATCACTGTTTCATTTTAGTTTGATTAACGTGATAGTGGAGATGACAAAGTAGATGTAGTCATCAGAATTGTGGATTTTTTTTAAAGCTAGAATTGTGAATTTTTAAGAGTAAGATAGACGTAGATTAGTCTTAAAGGATTTCGTTTGGAAGTAAAGGGATGCACTTTTACAGACCTTTTGAAGATTGTATATTTGTGAGCGTTTGCTATATAACAAGCCACCTAATTCTAGCAGCTGGGAAAAGGAAACCTGTCTCACAGTTCGGGAGGTCACCCCGGTGGCTCTTCCGGTTGGAGCTAGCCCGGCTGGTCTTTGCAGTTAGCTGGTGGCTTGGCTGGGGCCGCATGGCCTGGGATGGCCTCCTGGCCCATCGGGCCGTCATCGGGCTGCCCGAGGTGGAGCTTCAGTGGCAGAGGGCAAGTCTGTGTCCACGTGGTCTCATCCTCAGAAGGCTAGCCGGGAGTCTCCAGGTGGTCGTCTCAGGGCTCCGAAGTGCAGCAGGAGGTGGCCGGCTCCCCTGGGCCCGCCCTTAAGTCTTTGGGTGACGTCTGCAGGCCAAGCCCAGGTCAGTGTGGGCAGGGGCTCCCCCAGGGTGTGGATACAGGGAAGTAGGAACAGATAGGGGGCTATTACTGCACCACCTACCAGATATGAAATTTGGGCATACTGTTGGTCAGTGTCCCTGAATTCTGATCCAGCCTTAGGCTTGCAGCCCGAGCTGCTCTAATAGAGGAGAACTGAGCAGGCTGTCCAGGCCACAGGGTTTTCAGAGACAGTTGGCAGACCCTGGCTCCCCTGAAATACTTAACAACTGTTTGAAGCCCCTTTCAGCTTTTTCTTTTTTGAAGCTTTGAAGCATGAAAGTAGGGAGGCTTTCACCCTCACTCAGCGACATCCCAAACTGACCTTCAGCGAGGGCTGCACTGAACGTGGAAAGGGTGCGACCCTAAAGGCGCAATGGTGTATTGAGAGCGCGTGCGTGGCCGTGCCTGACCCGGTGCCTGGCCCGCCCGGAGTCCTCACGCCGCCCCTTGCTGTTGCACCACCGCCCCTGTTTTATGGGTGGCGAGGAAGCAGACTCACAGGCCCGCTGAGCTGCCTGGGGTCATACAGCTGGTGGGTGGGGCTGCCTTTTGAACCAGTTCTTACTGACTCCCCAGCTATGGTCCAAAGAAGACTTTCTCCCCAGCGGGCTGGGGATGTTTTTTTCAGCACGAAGCTTTTGAGTACTTTATGCCATCCTCTGAGAAACTGGGGACCGTGGGGAGATGTGAATTTTTTCCCCTTCCTACTTTTTTCCTGCCTTGTACCTTCACTAGTTAGGCCAAATAACCAGGTGTAATTTGAAGATGATAAATCACTCAGAGGGGAAACTTTACTGCTGGTTCCAGATGTCATTGTTAAATATTTTGGAATAATCTATCTATGACTCTTCTAGATTCCAAAATAAAATTCAGAATCCTGAAATACTCTAGGACATATATTTAAAATTTCAGTGGGGGTGGGATAAATTAGGAATTTGGGAGTAACATGCACACACTACAATATAGAAAGTAGATAAACAACAAGGACCTACTGTAGAGCACAGGGAACTCTACTCAATATTTTGTAAAAACCTATATGGGAAAAGAATCTGAAAAAGAAATATCTATATGTATATAACTGAATCACTTTGCGGTACACTTGAAACTAATACAAAATTGAAAGTCAACTAGACTTCAATGAAAAAATTTCGTTAGAAATCACCTTCATTTAAAAATGAAGCTGCCCCCCTCCCTTGTGCTCCCATGGCCCACAGCACATAACTGCATCGCCCCATTTACCAGAGCCGTGTATTTGCCAGGTTGGGGCTGGGGGGGTCCCTCCCTCTCACTCAGCCGTGAGCTCCTCGACATAGAGACCTTGTCTTTCCTTTCTGTACCCTCAGCAGCACGTCCCGGAACGGCTACATTCCAGTATTCCGGGAACAGTATTTGTTACATGATTCTATAACTCGATTCCGTACCCAGGGAGAAACGCTTTTCTCCTTTTCATCTCTCCTCGTTTTGGTCTGTTTGTCCTCCTTTTAGTCCTTTCTCTTTTCTGAGTCGTTTTCTTCCTGTTTGTCTGAGTTCCTCGGCTTTCCATTTCTCCCACCCTCTCACTGGCGATCTTTATATTCATTACATGTTGAAATGACAGCATCTTGGATGTATTAAGTAAAAATGTGATTAAAATTAATTTCACCTGTTTCTTTTTTAATGTGACTAGAAAATATTAAATTATAGAGGTAGCTGCTCCGGAGGGTCGTTATCCAGGCCAGTCCAGTAACGTGAGTTCGTCAGAACAGTTGTCTCTGTCTGGATGTCATGGGTCTGTGGGACTGAAGAGCCCCTAGGCGCCGGCCCCCATGCGCATAGCTCCTCATCCCTGCCACCCACAGTTCAGGACAGCGAACGGGGAGGCTTTACCTTGCTTTAAAATGAGGCACAGAGATTTTTCTCTACTGTCACAGGTATGCCTGGAACAAGAGTACAGCTGACTCTCACATTCTTTTCACTAATGAAAAGGAAACAGCAGGGTGACTCGTACATTGGAGGCTACACTATTTTCTTTGGAATGTTTTAGTTCTTGCATTTTGGAACAGGTGTGGCCTCTGTTGAAAGCAACAGTGGAGTCATACCCAGCATATTTGACACGTGAAGAACGGGAAAACTGCTCGGCGTCCCCTGCCTTCAGTGTACGGGGTGTGGGTCCATCATCTTGGCCCTCTGCGATGCCAGATCCTATGCATAAGTATTTAGGGTGTATTGGCCTTTTTCTTTTTTTTCAGTTTAGGCTAGAAATAATGTTTTGGCTTAGAAACTCTTTGACTGAACTGTGACATAATAGGATAAGGATAATTGTGTCTAAAATAGCCTCTTGATGTCCTCCCTTGGCATTAAGAATTCCGGAGTAAGTTCGCTGTGGAACGCTGAGAACTGATACGTTAATCAGAGGTCAGCCATCTTCGATAAGTTCTTTTCTTTTGGCGCAGAGTTGGGGGGCCCACTCCAGTGCCTGGGGTTGGGATGGTGAGTGCAGGGCAGCTACCATCTCATGGGGGTGAGCACGTGCTGGCTGTAGCCGCCTAAGGCTGGGCCTGGGGGTGGAAGCCCAGACTGGCAGCCAGCAGTTTTTGTAAACAACCGGGAGGGGGATTGTGCTGGTGGCTGCCAGCTCATGCCAGTGAAAACCAACCCGTTCGCCACTTTGGGTGGCGTGCCACAGGTGGCCAAGTGCTTCATAAGGACACAGCCAGGTCTTATGGGTCCATGTCACCTGTCTGTACCAGGGAGTTGGGGTGTGAGCCTCAGCGCTCAGACCTGGGATTTGGGAGCTGAGCAGAATAAATCTCTTGAAATCTAAACTGACATATGACATTTTAAAATTGGGAAAACGGACAGCTCTGAAAAGATTTGTAGGATTATAGCTGAATAGTTAACATGGAAGACATGTCAGAGAGAGGTTAGGAGCAGAGGTGGAATAATCCCGTGTTGATTCAGTGAGAAGCGCTGGACAAGGCATTGAATTTCCCTGTTTACCCATCTGTTGAAAAAACAAAATGGGAAAATGACATCTCCCAGAGATGTTTGGAGATTTGATTGCTGTTCGTAGTGTGCCTGGATAGCTCTCATAAAGGGTCCAGTAAGAGCAAAATATGTCATAAGAACTTAAATATCTACACAAACTAGTCTGAACCATCTTGTGTAGATAAGCAGTTCTGTGTCTTTGATCCAAGTTGTACTTATTAAGGCAATTTGTATTTTTCAAAGAAAGTTCCGTGTTACTTCCAGTTTTCTTTTGAATATCAGCTCTGTACTTGGGGTCTTTAACTGTCAACTTGAGCTTCAACATGATTTATAGGTGGTCTGTCACCTCTAAAGGACAATTGACCAGTTCCAGACAGCCAGGCAGTTAAATAACACTTCAACATGCTTCTTGCTAAGGACGATGCCTTTTGCAAATATTTGAGATATTTGTTCTCAGTTGTCATTTATTAGTGAACCTGTATCCTCACAGCGGCTCCTTGGGAGGTTCAGAAGACAAAGCCAGAAGGCAAACGAAATTCGTTCATTACGTATCAAAAAAAAGAGCTTTCATTTACCGCTCTTTGTTGGTAGACTTGCTGGTATGTGTCTTTGATGCCTGTTTAATTTCACGTAGTACCACGTCTAATCATGCTGTGTAAATAATCTGACAGAATATCCCTTTACTTGGTTTTTCCTCGTGAAGAGCATACAGCACTGCCACCTTGTTGCCAAAGTTTTGTCTGATTTGAAAGTGCTTAAAAATCAAGTGAACGCCTGCTGTGAAAAAGAGCTTACTCTCTCCCCCTCTGTCAGTACTTTGCGAAAACAGGAAAACAGCATAAAAGGAGATAGCACCATGGGACTGAATTCAATAATTAGCATAATCATGATGCTCCGTATTGTTCCCCAGGGCACGCCCCTTGGCCAGATCTCCCATTAAGAGGACACCGATGTTGTCCCAGTGAATAAATCCCCGCACACATGATGCAGACCAGCGAGTTCCTGCCCGCTGCGCCGGTGCAGTTAATTTTAGCCAGGGTTTGTTCTATGAGTTGTAAAACTGTTTACCCAAGTAGAAGTTAGCAAGCTGAAATGTGACTTCTCCGCCCCGTGTGAGAGGCGTCTATTTTAGACTCAGGTTGTGCTGGAGATCCCCAGAGAGCAGTCTTGGAAGAATTGCAGCCCCGATTTTCTTTGAAAGTACTTGTGAGTACTGGGTGAACCTTTCAGATTTCTCTTTGTTCTTTTCTCCTTAAATCTTCCTAATGTTGCTATCATAGTCATTTTTTTATCTCTTGGGAAAACTGGGAACTCTGGGGTGGGCACTTTAGAGGCTTCTAAGAATGGTGGCGAAAGGGCTTTCCTTAAATGTATCCTAATGCAAGAAACCTGCCTTACTCGATTTTCCCAAGAGAAAGTATGTGATTCTTACTATTTTTATCTTTGCGAAAGCAATCTGTGGATTGTTATATACTTTATCTGCTCAAATATTTGATTAATGGAATGGTGTGTCATTGAGCTTTATTTTCAATGGTTACCTAACTCTTAGAGGGAAAAAAAATGTTGAAAGTGGATTCCTGTTACACTTACTGTGAGCTACAAGTTTATGCGCAGAAATAATGGGAGTGTCAAATGTAATTTTGTGAAATGTGTAGATGGACAGTTTTTGTTAAAGGAGCATTTGGTGCTTAAATGCATATACTCCTGAAGAGAAGCCCTTAAAAAGTAAAATGAATTTAGGAGGAAGCTTTTGGAAAGTAATTGAAATTATCTTCTGGCAGAATTCCCTAATCTTGACTGCTCTTAATGTAACAAGTCGCCAGCTTAAATTTGGACTGAAGAAAACTAAAGATTTTAATGTAGAATATTTTCAATTAAGTCTGAATCACCTTGCTTAGTTCGAAGTGTGTTTTAATTCAGAAGACTCTGACTTCATGCCAAACAACTTGCTTATGACACAGAACCCAGCAGGAATTTCTTTATCAATTAATACGTAAATTATCTCCCCCCCCACCGGGGGGAATGTTGATTTTAATGAAACAGTTCTAACAGGGGGTAGTAGCTGCTTCCAGGCGTTAGGGCTCCATCATCTGTGGGCCGGGAGGAAGGCTTGCCCTCAGATGCCATTTTCCATTTGGAAAGCTGCATTTAAAGACTTCTTTGTTAGTATGTATTGTCTGATTTTAAATCCGAACAACCCAAGGTGCCAACAATGAAAGGAAATGTTTCACTGGTACATTTAGTAGGAAAAGAATGTAAGACGGGAAAATAGAACTGAGTTCTTGGGCTATTTTTAGAAATAAACTTTTTTTTTTTAAAACTTAAGTCTTTTTATTGAGTAGAAGAGAAATTTGCCATCCGGATTCATTGTAATTATAACAGAAAAGTCTGTAATGTCATCTTCAGCAGTTAAAGGGACTTTGTTCCAGGATATTCTTCAGAATATATATAATTTTATCCAAAGAGAGTAACTGTTCTTCCTTTTGTCTGTTAATAAGGCACCATCAGAGTCTCAGTGGAGTGTGTCTAGAGGTATATACTGTGGTTGGGTATTAGATCCTTTTCAAGCTATTATTCATCTGCTCAACTGTAGTTTACTCCTGCAAAAAAGGAAAGCTGTCTAAGATTTATCCATGTTTTTAATTTAACAGAAAGAAGTTTCCAAAGGTGTCTTTACTACAAGGAAGCGTATGTTCTTTTAGGAGGAGTTACTAAAATGCTCGTAGACACTTTCCGAGTGTTTGCTTTTGTGATTTATGCCCTTTGAGAGAGTGATCTAGGCCAGGAGGTGATGTCAGTGTCAGCGTGGGAATTTCTCCTGTTTGCTGGAGCCGCGATTCTCCTCCTGCGGCTCACCCTGGGGGGCTGGTAAAGGGACAGTGGTCTCGGTGCCCTCTTGAGAAGAGGCTCTGTTGACTACTTGTGGCCTTGGCCGTGACCAATCACAGTGAGCTCAACCTAGAGTCACCAACAGGGGGTCCAGATGCTGAGAAACACGGGCAGCTTTGTGGCCTGTGGAAGGAGCCCGGGACCCGTGGTTTCAGCCGTGTGCCGGGCACACCTGAGCCTCCCGTAGCCCTCGTGCACTTAACTTTGTGCAGGTGTGGCCTCCAGCCCTGTTTAAGCTGCTCTCCCTGGCAGCCTGCCCTCCTGTCCTAGTCCTCTCCCTCTTAAAATAGGTATAGCCCCAGAGGCTCTGAGAGAGTAGCTCCTGATCGCAGTAGATTTCTTTTACTGCGGCTTCAGTCCTAGAGAAGAGTCTTCTGATCTGAAGCTTTGAGGGCTTTTCAGGGACGTGGAGAGGAACCTCTTCTCTGGCTCCCCTATCGTCCACATGCGGTTTTTAATAGGTGACTGTGTGGCTAGACTTACATTACCTAATAGGTTGCCTTTTGGTTGGGAGCCTCATGCATGTGCTCAGTGATCACACTTCTAGAATGTTCTGTCTCAGAAGGGACTCTTGCAGGAATAGGATTCGATACAGTGAGTTCCGGGTGAAAGGAGCAGGAAGCAGAGGGGTGTCTTCAGCGCTGCCTGTCTTGGGCACAAGTGTATGGTAATAGGATCTGGCCCTCGGCAGGAATGCCGATTGCTTCTGGAAATGCTGGGACGGCTGTTACTAGTTAGCATGTATTAAGCACCCCCAGAGCCATACAATGCACAAAGAAAGCATAGTTCCTACACTCAAAGAGCCCACATGCTCAAAGGAGGCGGGACAGGGCCTGGGCCGCGACTTGCTCACTGAGTAAACCTGCAGAGCGAGGAATAGAAGGAAGGAACCGTAGACACATGGGGAGGGTCGGGGGTCCCCCGCGGGCTGCTTTCAGCCCCTCTGGGCTTCCGCCTTGTAGGACTCGGGCAGCCGGCAGTGCCCCGGGGCCCTGCTTCCCCGTCTCTTCCAGCAGCTGGGGAAGTGATGGAGGTTAAGACGGGGATGGCCCCCAGGGCCTGATCCACAGCCCCAGGTCTCCGGGACCATTCCCCACACAGGGAAGGAGATCAGGAGTTTCACCTGCACCTGGAAAGGGACTGTTTATTAGTCTATAAAGGAGGAAACTCGATACCGCATAAAAGCAATAAAAGTAAGGAGCATCTTTCTCCACAGAGTGATGTCTGGATAGAAACCTGAATTGGGGTTCCCGATGTTCTCTCCCTCTTAAACTGATACACGATTGAACAAGTTACTTCATCCCCAATCTGGTTGGGGATGTCGAGTCAACAGTTGTGTTAGTTAGAGAAGTGCTTTGAGCTTCTTTGAAGAAAGGCGTTTCGAAGGTCAACTCAGCATTACTGCAGCCCATAACGGTGTCAGAAGGGCAGGAATCAGAGGGGGCTAACAAGGCAAGCTCGGGTACTGGACATTAGTCACAGGAAGATGTGGTATGAATCTGTGAGTCATTTTCCCTTTATACTCAACCCCATCCCATCTCTGACTAAGGTTCCGGGTCTAGTTCACGGCTCCACAACTAAAAGGGACTTGGAGAGATCCCAACAGAGAACCTCAAAAATGATTAAAGGGTTGAAAAATGGTGCCTATAATAAGATGTTAGGGAACTTTATTTATTTATTATTTATTTAGGCTGAAGGGAAAAAAATGACCAGGGGACTCTTGGATTGTTATTCCAATATCTGTGTGCCTCTGGACCGGGGGACGGCGGCCAACTAGTATCCAGTTCTGTTGAGGATGTAAGAGTTTGGTCCATTAAGCATTAGGTTAGAACCGTGGTCCTCAATGTGTGGTCCTAGTACCCTCAGCATCAGTACCACCTGGGAGCTTGTGAGAAATGCACATTCTCAGGCCCCACCCAAGACCTGTTGATTCAGAAACTGTGCAGGTGGGACCCAGCAATCTGGTTTTAGCTAGCCCCCCAAGTGATTCGGATGAAGTTGGAGGACCACTAGATGGGGTACAGAGAACAGTATTACAAAATGGGGAACTTGGGTACTGGAAAATGTATACGTTTTTCCTGAAGTCATCTAAAAGTGGGTTTATATTTGTTTGCAGTGTTTTCAATATTCTGTCTGAAGTCAGGAGTTAAATGACCTGTCAGAGCCCCCTCTAGCCCTAACTTTGCTCTGGATTTCCTCTGTCACTGCGAGAAGACTAATAATTACCCAGGAGAATTTTGCAATTACTTTTCTGAACTCAGTAGTTAAGACAGTGCCCATTTCAGATGAGGAGCAGATGGCATATTGTGATAGGAGTCCTATTGTGTTATATCTCCTGCTTTTGCTCTATCAGTGTCATTAAATAGACTGTCTGCTCCCCGTGTGACTTGTCAGCAGCCACCTGGGGGCAGGTTTGGGCAGCTGTGAAAATGGGGAGCCCCTTGATGTTGGCCCGTGACCCCTCTGTGCCGCAGAGTGCTGTGACAGTCCCCATTTCAGGGGGGGCTCTTCCCCATTTCAGAAGAAGCGTGGGGACAGGGGACAGGCTGTGATGCCACCCCATCTTCCCAACTCTGTCCTTTCCGCCTGCAGGATGCCATCCCTCGTGCCTGCAGGGGGAGTTCCACCTGCCACCTGGAAGCTGGGGACAGGGGGACCTAAATATATTGCGGTAGTGGGTCTCCCTTAGAGCCGGAGGATAGGGACCTGTTTATCCTGTTGTTTTGTATCCGCAGCAGACAACCAACGGGACACCTAGTAGGCACTTAACACCAATACCTAGTGAATTATTCTGTTGCACCGTCCAAGGGCACAGGTGCTCCGCCCTTGCCCATGTAATTAATGATCTCGAATCGGGCAGCTGGCAGTTCTGACCCTCCCCAGTCCAGGTACTTATTCCTAAGAGTCCCTCTCCTCCCCCCGCAGCCCCCCATTTTGCGCATAATAAAAATGCATCTTAATTTAGTTGTCTTTGCCCTTTTGTGTATTTTTCCTTTGTACTTTTGCTTGAAGGAGTTGTCTGGGGTTGAAAACAAACTACGGAGAGTGTGTCTGTTACACTTTGTATAGCGTTTAGGACAATCAGAGCTTCCTGTGATCAGAGTGAAGAAAGGGTTCTCTGAGGACATGTTTTGCCAGTGCTGCCTAGAAAGTGTCGCACCAGGATCGCACTGTTGTCCCCAGAGAGGCCACGTCCTGCCTTAGCCCGGCTCTGCGGCCCTCAGAGCTCAGCACTGAGAACTGGGATAGTGGCATCCTTAGCTTTTGTAGCTGTTCTTTATCACACATTTGCAGAGTATTCAACATTCCTTCAAGTGAGGGCAGTCTGGCGCAGGCTCGTTTGCCTTGTCATGGGCGACAGAGGGTGAAGGTGGCAGGTGAGTATTCCAAGGCTGTCACTGAGTCTTCAGACCTCGTTATGTTGGAAAAAACGGACTTCTCAGACATGAGGCCACGTGTACTGTCACGTTCTACATCTGTGTCCACGCACAGAGTATGTGAGACCCGGTCCCTGTGGTGGTTGCACACAGAGAAGACAGGTTTGTCTTAGTGATTCACAGAGCAGAGACGACTGACTTCTAACGCCCTGGATCAGTCTCTGAATAGAAAATACTGTCTTTAAACCCCCTGAACTCTCAATAACTATATATCCAGTAGAGGAAATGCAAATGGCTGCTTGATTTGGTTCTTCATGGTAGCAGGCAAAAGGCTATTTTCATTTCTGTACAAAGAGAAATGACAAAATAGTCTTCTTGGGTATTTCGCCCTGGCAAAAGTAATTTTGTGTCTAAAATCAGTCATATCTAGTCCACAGATGTGTCATTAAAAATGAGAGTGGTGGGACTTCCCTGGTGGCGCAGTGGTTTAAGAGTCTGCCTGCCAGTGCAGGGGACATGGGTTCGAGCCCTGGCCCAGGAAGATCCCACATGCCGCGGAGCAACTAAGCCCGTGCACAACAACTACTGAGCCTGCGCTCTAGAGCCCGCGAGCCACAACTACTGAGCCCACGTGCCACAATTACTGAAGCCCGCGTGCCTAGAGCCCGTGCTCCACAACAAGCGAAGCCACCGCAATGAGAAGCCCGCGCACCGCAACGAAGAGTAGCCCCCGCTCGCCACAACTAGAGAAAGCCCGTGTGCAGCAACAAAGACCCAACACAGCCAGAAGTAAATTAATTAATTAAAAAATTTTTTTTTTAAATGAGAGTGGTTAAGTGGTTTAGGATTAACTTTGTCTCATGGTAGTTGTTGAGTCAAAAAAATTAACTTCTTCGAAAGGAGAGGAAAAAAAACTCCTTAGCTGGTTATTAGACTACACAAGAATTACCTAATAATTCAATAAAAGATCCCCAGAGACAACCAAATAAGGTACAGGTTAAATAATTTATGGTGTTGCTATATAATGCAACACACTGCAGCCATTTGAAATGAAGATGTTGGATGTACATGGAGTAAAACTAGCAGGTTACAGAAAACGTGTATCGCCTCATTTTTTGAATGGAAGGCATTTTTAAATGGGCTAATGGCTTTAATTCCTGTTTTAAAAGGAAGGCATTTATATGTACATAAAAAAAGAATGCAGTGCACCAAATATAAACAATAGCTATCTGTAGGAAATGAGCTCATGCATCATGTTTCTCCCCCTGGCTTTTTGGTTACCTGTATTTTAGACCTTTTTTCTTCAATGAGCATATATTACTTATGTAATAATGAAAAACTTTCTTTTCAGAAAGGAACTATTGTAATTAATTTCTTTTTAATAAATTTATCTACTTATTTATTTTTGGCTGCGTTGGTCTTCGTTGCTGCGTGCGGGCTTTCTCCAGTTGCAGCCAGCGTGGGCTGCTCTTCGTTGCAGTGCACGGGCTTCTCATTGCGGTGGCTTCTCTTGTTGCGGAGCACGGGCTCTAGGCACACGGGCTTCAGTAGTTGTGGCACATGGGCTCAGTACTTGTGGCTCGCGGGCTCTAGAGCGCAGGCTCAGTAGTTGTGGCGCACAGGCTTACTTGCTCCGCGGCATGTGGGATCTTCCCGGACCAGGGATCGAACCCGTGTCCCCTGCATGGGCAGGAGGATTCTTAACCACTGCACCACCAGGGAAGCCCTGTAACTCATTTTTACTTTGACTTCTATATTTTATTTAATTCACCAGTGGCCTCCCAGTGGCTTACATAATTAATGTCTACCACTGTGGATAAAACTAGTACACCAAAATGTACACAAAAACAATGGTCATTTTGCAGTGGCGGGCTAGGAGCATTGTTCCTTGCCTTACTTTCTCCTTTTCCATATTTACCAAAATTTTTATATGCATGCATATTATTTTTACAATGGAAAACTGGAAGAGACTTGAGATCTTGTTTCTTGGGAAGAGGCCCACATAGGCTGATGTGTAGCAGTTACCAGTGGAGGTGGATCCTGTTAATTCTGCAGTGTGAAGGGCATTCGGCAGGGGTCTGCCGTCACTACTGGGTGCTCTGGAGGTTCCGTGAACTCTCACATGAATGTCACATTGGCCAGGGTCTCAGGTTCAGTGTTAGGTGGAGAGCGAAGGCAGGGAGCTGGGGAATCCAGCATATTTTAAAAAGTCATTAAAATGGTGTGCCTAGTGTTACGATTACCCACTTAAGTTTTGTCAGGGGCCATCCTTCTGGATCGTAGATCCAGAGTAGTGGGTGGTGGAACCATGTGCTGGGGGCCTCGGGTAGTGTTTCCACAGTACTTAGCCGTGTGGTATCTGCGTGTATCTCAGCAGCGTTTACTGAGGTGAGTGATGGCCCTGTAGGGGAGCACCGGCTGTCTTAGTTACTTCTGCCACAGGCTGCCAGCATGTCCCTGTGGCCTTAATCAGAAGGCTGTTTTGGGGAGCTGTTTTGGTACGGGTGGCCGTTGATTTAAGAAAGTCTTGAGCAGAAGCAGGAGACATCCCTTTCTGCCCGCTTTGTATGGTGAGGCGAGAGGGTAAGTCCTTTTGATGGTTACATGAAGGGTCTCTCATTTCAGTCTTTTCCTAAGCCTCAGCCCAAATGAGTGGATCCATCCCCAGGTTTACTTGAAGTCACGCAGGTCTGGACTGAGATTCAGTTGAATCCACTTTCAACAGGACTGATACCTTAAGCTTAATTTAAAGCCAAAGAGCCTTGAGAAACCAGAAGGAATCTAGGATCCTGTACAACCATGTTTTGACCCTAGTCTTTGGTTCAGAACCTTTGTTACTCATCAGGAGTGTTTCCTGGAATCCTGAGAACTGAGAAAGCTGGTTTTTCAAGTTTCCTTCTTACTGTTTTCATCCTTACAAGGAGCGTTCTTCTCCTCATCCTCTCTTTCCTTTCTTCATCATCTTTGTTGCTTTCTCCTGCACTTATACGGTAGGAATAATCTCGTAATCCTTCTCCACACTCTTGCCTCCCCGAGGAAGTACAGGCACATCCCCCATGGGTTTATCTTCATTTTCTCTGGGCAGGGGAGGGGAAAAGAGCAGTGGGTGAACCATTTAACCCAGATAGTGAGATACTCAGTGGATGGAGCCCTGTTCCCAGTGAGGACCGTGGAGGCCACTTCCGCACATCCTTGCCACCAAGTGATTCCAACTTCAGTGAGACACAGAGCTGTCCGCACACAGTGAGAGCACAGATGTGTATCAAGATGAATAAGCAGGTGGTCACAGTTTGATTGATAGAAGGCTTTGCCAGTTGAGTGGCACGATGGAAGGAAGAGAGCATCTTTTCAAAAGGGGTAAAGCAGGGACTTCCCTGGAGGCGCAGTGGTTAAGAATCCATCTGCCAATGCAGGGGACACAGGTTCGAGCCCTGGTCTGGGAAGATCCCACATGCCACGGAACAAGTAAGCCCGTGCACCACAACTACTGAAGCCTGTGTGCCTAGAGCCCATGCTCCGCAACAAGAGAAGCCACCGCAATGAGAAGCCCGCGCACCGCAACGAAGAGTAGCCCCCACTCGCCAGAACTAGAGAAAGCCCGCGCGCAACAAAGAAGATCCAACACGGCCAAAAATAAATAAATAAATTTATAAAAAAATAAAAATAAAAACAATAAAAGGGGTAAAGCAGATAAAAGTATTTCGTGAAACTATAGGCTACATTAGAAAAGGCAGGAAACTGGTGGCTGTTGAGGGAAAGGGTGGCTTTTGTAAGAGCAAGAGGAGAATGAATCTTGGCTTAAAAATTTGGACTGAGTTTCTTCCTTTTTGTTTTTTTGTTTGTTCATTCCCTTTTTGTTTTGTTTGTTTTTGCCTTTACTTGGAAGATTAAAAGCAAAAATGAGAGGGTATGGATGCACTCAACGTAGCGAGGTGGTTGGGAGTTATAAATGAGCTCATCTACTATCGTAAAGGTTTAAAAAAAAAAAAGAGGGATTGCTTTCAACTTGACCTGAAATTAAAGTGGCGGCTGGTGCGGGAAGAGAGTCTCGCTGAGTTGTTCTGTCACTCTGTGCCTCAGCCTGCTGTATAGACTTGAGGATCCCTGGGGACCCGGCAGGCCGTGCGTCCAGCCTCATACCTCGTCTGTCAGGCCTGATTTTTGCCATCTCTACTTTTGTTTACATTCGCTTGATTTTTCCTAGATCTTTAAGTCATAGTGTCTTCAGGCTCTGTGGGCCTTGTCAGTAACGATTAAGGAAATCCAGAATTTTTACTTGAAGAAAAATGACGACGTCTAATCCAGAAGAGACTTCTTTGGTCAGATATAAAAGCTTGACCTTATCATACTAACTATTAAGCATTAGAAGGATATGGTTTTTTAAGTTTAGTTTGTATTGTGTTCTGAGAAGAAATGACCCCCAGTAGGCAATAGTATAATAGAAAGATTTTGTTTTCTGTCCCCCTATTAAATATTAAGTCCTGAACTTTTAAGAACCCAAGTGATCAAATTGGATCCAGCTGTGTAAGAGCAGTACCGGTGTAGAGGTATCTTTTCTTAAAAGGCAAATCCAGTCACTTAAAAATTTACATACAGTAAAGTTCACTTTTTCTGGTGTACAGTGGTATGAGGTTTTGCACATGCTCAGGTTTTTATGGCCACCAGCACAGCCAGGATACATAATAATTCCAACTCTTGTGCAGCTCCTTTATATTCAGACCTTCCCTCCACCCCTTGCTCTCTGAACTGTGAAAGTAGTTTCTAAGCCCCAAACGTCATGGTAGAGGATGAAACTCTAACTAGCTAAGGGGACTTAAGCACAACCTTTGACCAGTAAGTGTCTTATGCTGTCCCATGGGTGATCCCTAGCAAGCCAGACTAAAGTATATAAAAGGGAGAAATATCTGAGCAGAGACATCAACAGCTGTACCCTGTAGGGAAAGTAGACTTCCATAGAATTAGTCCAGCCAAGTAAACAAACAACCAAATAACAACAACCTCTGATGGGGAGGGAGTAACCAGTAACCAGAGTTGCTACAATATATTGTCTAAAATGTCCATTTTTCAACAAAATTATGGGACATGTTAGAGAAACTGGGCAGTAGAGACTGCTTTTGGAGGGGCCCAGTTACTGAACTTAGCAGACAAAGACTTCAAAGAAGCTATTATTTTATTTTCTTAGTTCAAAAACTAGAAGAAACCATTCTTAAAGAATTAAAGGAAGATGTGGGAGCAGTGACTCATCGCATAGATAGAGACTATCATTAAAGAGAGAGAAATGATAAAAAAAAAAAAGAACCAAATGTAGATACGACACCAAAAGCAAAAGCAGCAAAAGTAAGGACAGATAAATTGGACTACCTCAAAATTAAAAGCTTCTGCACATCGAAAGACACAATCAGTAGAGTGAAAAGCCAACCTACAGAATGGGAGAAAGCATTTTTAAATCATGTATCTGATAAAGGGTTATTATCCAAAATATAAATGTGTAAAAAACTCCTACAACAGCAAAAAAACAACCTGCTTCAAAAATGGGCAAAGGACTTAAATAGACATTTCTCCAAAGAAGATTTACAAATGGCCAGCAAGCACATGAAAAGATGCTCATCATCACTAATCACTAGGGAAATGAAAAGCAAAATCGCAGTGAGACATATCACCTCACACCCATTCGGATGGCTACTATTAAAAAACAAAATAAAATAGAAAATAATGTGTTGGTGAGCATGTGGAGAAATTGGAACTTTGTGCACTGCTGGGGGGAAGGTACAGTGGTGCAGCTGTGGTACAAAATAGTACGGCAGTTCCTCAAACAATTAAAACCAGAATCACCATACGACCCAGCAATCCCACCTCTGGGTGTATACCTGAAAGATTTGAAAGCAGGGACCTGAAGAGGTATTTGTGCACCCATTTTAGTAGCATTATTCACAATAGCCAAGAGGTAGAAGCAACCCAGAGGTCTATCAGCAGATGAATGAATAAACAAAATGTGGTCTATACATACAATGGACTATTACTCAGCCTAAAAAAAGGAAGGAAATTCTGACACATACTACAACATGGGTGAACGTTGAAGACATTATGCTAAGTGAAATTAAGACAGTCACAAAAAGAAATACTGTATGATGTCACTCATATGATAGAGTAGTCAAATTCATAGAGGCAGAAGGTAAAATGGTGGTTGCCAGGGAGAATGGAAAATTACTGTCTAATGGGTATAGAGTTTCCGTTTGAGATTAAAAGTTCTGTAGATGGATGATTGGGATGTTTGCACAATAATGTGAATGTACTTAATGTCACTGAACTATACACTTAAAATGGTTAAACGGTAAATTTTATGTTTATTTTAACCACAATTAAAACATTTTTTTAAAGTGGATATTTTCGAGTTGGAAAGTACAGTAACCAAAATGAAAAACTCATTAGGGGGCTGCACCGTGGATGTGAGTTGTCAGAAGAAGGAATCAGCAAACTAGAAGATAGAATGACAGAGATTATCTGGTCTGAAGAACTGAAAGAGAGAAGAATGAAGAAAAATGAACAGAACCTCAGAAAAATATAGGCCACTGTTAAGTGTCACAATGGGAATACCAGAAGTAGAAGAGAGAGAAAGGGCCAGAAAAAACACTCAAAGAAGTCATGGCTGACAACTTCCCCAAGCTGATGAAAAACAGTAACCTACACACCCGAAATTCTTAACAAACGCCAAGGAGGATAAACACAAAGAGATCCACACCCAGACATATTATAGTCAAAATGTTGAAAGTGAGAAAATCGGAAAGCAGCAAGGGAGAAGTGACTTGGGGAGTATGAGGGAAGCCCACCAAAACTACAGCTGACATCTATCTCATCAGGAACAGAGGAGGCCCGCAGGCAGTGAGAATACGTGTGAAAGTGCTGAGAGAGTCCCGCATCCTGCAGAGCTGTCTTTCAAAATAAAAGCATTCCCAAGAAAATGAAAACTGAGAGAATCCCCTCCTAGCAGATCTGCCTTACAAGAAATACTAAAAGAAGTTCGTTAGGCTGAAAGGAAGTGACACAAGACAGCAATTTGAATACACACACGAACTCCAGTAAAGGTAATTAAGTAGGTAATGATAAAATTACATATTTTTCTTCTCTTAACTGATGTAAAACATCACAAAAGAGTAGCTTATATCTGGTTGCTTTCTGGTTATTTTAAGAAAGCTCTTTATGCTCACATCAAAGCATCCTCCCCAGCTCTTAAAGTTTTCTGAAGGAAAAACTGAGGCAAAGGGAGCTAGTGACTTGCCCAAGAAAGTTTATCTTAATCATGCATAAGGAATGAAGTGCCAGGAGCACTCTCAGAATTGGGAAATAATTTTCAAAGAAATCTTATAAACTGTCTCATCTCTCTTTTATATATATATATATATACATATATATATATATATATATATATGTATATATATATATGTGTATATATATATTTTTGTGTGTGTGTGTGTGGTACGTGGGCCTCTCACTGTTGTGGCCTCTCCCATTGCAGAGCGCAGGCTCCGGACGCGCAGGCTCAGCGGCCATGGCTCACGGGCCCAGCCGCTCCGCGGCATGTGGGATCTTCCTGGACGGGGGCACGAACCCGTGTCCCCTGCATTGGCAGGCGGACTCTCAACCACTGTGCCACCAGGGAAGCCCCTCTTATATTTTTTAACTTCTGTCTCCGTGGTTCTTTGAAGGTGATATCAAGTAAATGCTTATGGTTTCTTAATTTAGTAACAAGACTTTAATTTCATAGTCTCAGAGATATGAAGAACTGCTAAATTTTCACCTGACTTACCAACCAGATGAACAATTTATGGACTTATTGCCTTGTTTGGGCTGCTTACACTGCTGTTTTGCACTTACTGGTGGAATTGAATCAAGCTTGCAGCCTTCTGATGAGGCACTTCAGAGCCTTGAACAGACTTTGCTACATCACAGAAAGTCCGACTAAATCATTTTCATAGTTATCTGTCCTCTCTTGCTTCTGCTGCCTAAGAACTATTGCTTAAGAACCTCTGGAATGAGAACAAGAAATATGGGGCTATAAGTTGAGCATGGAGAATACTTAAGATAAGAATCTTCATCTATCAACTCTTCTATTTATACTAATGTTCCATTAATAGAAATAATACGTAGTGGTATCAGGAATCAATGTTTTTGTGTCATTCACATTTTTATTGAGCTTCCATGATACTTGGAACAGAATTAGCAAGTAAATATGTAAGAACCAAGATATCTATTTATATACATAGTTCCATTTTAAACTGTGGCTGGAGGAAAGTATTTCCCTAATATAGTTCCTGGAACTTAGCCAAGCAGCCCAACACTTCAGGGCACAGAACTGGAACAAGTGATCCTAGGTTTGCCAGTTGATAGAAGGGATGTTAAGTGATTTGCTCGTGAAAACGCATCTATTTTTGGTTATGAGTGAAGAAAAAAATTTACCTAGAATATTTGGAGGTAATCTGTCTATAATGCCTACAGAAAGGGAAAAACGTTCGGGAGCCACTTCTGTCTTGGAGTGGGAGGAAAATGTGTAAAGCTCAGCTATTCTAGTCCCTGGCTTTCAAGCAGTATCACACCTAAAACACTCCGCAAGATGGTAATAATCTATCTTTCAAATCTTCACTGCAAGTAATTCCACATTTCCAGTGGGAGCTTATGGCAGTGTGTGGCAACCCATTCAGTTACAAAGTTTTTTCCTCCTGGGTGTAGTTTTTCTTCTTACGATGAAAGACTTTTTTTTTTAATTGGGGTATAATTGCTTTACAGTGTTGTGTTAGTTTCTGCCGTATAACAAAGTGAAGCAGCTCTATGTATACATATATCCTCTCCTTGGACCTCCCTCCCACCCCCTAGCCCGCATCCCACCCCTCTAGGTCGTCACAGAGCACCGAGCTGAGCTCCCTGTGCTATACAGCAGGTTCCCACTAGCTATCTGTTTTACTTACACATGGTAGTGTATTTATGTCAAACCTAATCTCCCAATTCATCCCACCCTCCCCTTCTCCCTCTATGTTCACATGTCCGTTCTCTACGTCTCCGTCTCTTTCTGCCCTGCAAATAGGTTCGTCTGTACCATTTTTCTAGGTTCCACATGTATGCGTTAATATATGATACTTGCTTTTCTCTTTCTGGCTTACTTCACTCTATGACAGACTCTAGGTCCATCCACGTGTCTACAAATGACCCAGTTTCGTTCCTGTTTATGGCTGAGTAATATTCCATCGTATGTATGTGCCACATCTTGTTTATCCATTCGCCTGTCGTTGGAAAGAGTGTTTGCTGTGTCTCCAATTGGGTCAAGAGTGGCTGATAATGTATTTCCTTTTGGTAACCTTTTCATGGAATCACTGAATTATCCGTTTAAAATGGAAACAATAGGTAGGGGCTCTGTTGCTCTAACCCACCACTCAGTCATTCAGGTCCCATTTGAACACCTCCAGGAAACTAGCATTTATGCCTCCTGAGGCCGTCTTTCCGTTTCTAAGAAATATTTTTCACGTAAGTCATGTAGGACCTCCTAAATCTTCCCTTCTTCAGGCCCAAATCATCCTAACTCCTTTAACTTTTAATTCATTTGAATTAATCTTGCTTTTATTTCTTCATCCTTTAAAAAATATTTTTACTTACTAGGTTTAGACAGTGCCTTCCCAGGGAGCAAAAGGCTGTGTGGAAAACATCTGAATAACACACACGCTTTATGAGCCAACAAGAAATTTAAATGTCAGAATGACAAAAATGCAGGAGGGAGAGTGAATATATCCGGAATGGGGCCTGGTACGGAAGAGCTGAGCCCACAGGCTCTGCAGTGGAAACTCTAGCTAGAGGACCAAAATAAGTTTGTTCACGTTCCATAAATTCATGAAGGCCGTTGACTGCACTGCTCAGGAGAGGGTCAGAAATTTCCACTCCCTCTCCCCACAGGACAATCCTGTGGTTCATAGTTCCAGGCTAAACTGCCTCTTCCCGGCCCTGTGGTCTCTGGATGATGTAAAATAATAGAGCTGGACAGCACTTGAGACATCAGCTGACCTTGAAAACATTCCAGGGTGCAGGCTCTGCAGCCTTCTCGGTAACGCGCTCTCTTTATCACCCTCTGCTATTTCCCCATGGTCTCTGCCTCCCCACCCCTGGCTGAGGCCAGGACCTCGAGGTATCCCAACCCCCGGGGTCAGGAGTAGTGTCATTAAGAAAGCCCGATGCATGTCAGCCAGGGGCATCACTTCCGCTGCCTTCACACGGGTTTGGTTTGAGCGCCGCCTACACAGTAAGTGGGTGATCACAACCGGTACTCTCAGTTGGGACAGTCACATCTTCAGAAGGACCAAAACTGGAATAGATAACTTCTAAAAGTCCCTTCAGATCGAACGTTTTATGATTCTCTAATTCTGTGACCCAAGATAGGCTAAAAGAGTGAATCATAGGTTGTTTCTTGTAAACATTAACCTCAACTACTGTGAAGTACTTGGACCATCAGGAAATTTTCTTATTCTTTGGGTGAAGTTCAGTCCTGATGGCCAAAGCCTCCAGAGGAGCATGAGAAGGATGAAGAAAGAATCCAGAGAAAGAGCACGTGCGACCAAGGAGGAACCTTTAGACTCCTGCACATCGAGGCCCCAGACCATGCAGACACCTATCCGCTGAGGGCTCAGGCACCAGAACAAAGGGACAGCCTTGAAAGTGAAAAACAAAGATAAGATAAATGAAGAGAACAGAAGACGTATTCTGCGTCTTAAGTCGTGGGTCGTAAGGAAGAAAGAATTGTCTGAGAGGCCTAGGCTGAAAACAGACAGATTCATATGAAATTCATTTTCTTTACTAGGAAAAACTAAGCATATTTTGGTTGTACATGCCTAACTTTAAAAAAAAAGTACTTTTCTTTGTAGTGTTTGAAGGTTTTTTTTTTTATTGATAAAAGTAGTAATTGCTCATTGTAGACAATTTTCATAGTATCAAAAAATGTAGGGCTTCCCTGGTGGTGCAGTGGTTGAGAGTCTGCCTGCCGATGCAGGGGACACGGGTTCGTGCCCCCGTCCGGGAAGATCCCACATACCGCGGAGCGGCTGGGCCCGTGGGCCATGACCGCTGAGCCTGCGCACTGGAGCCTGTGCTCCGCAACGGGAGAGGCCACAGCAGTGAGAGGCCCGCGCACCACAAAAAAAAAAATAAATAAATAAAAAATAAAAATGTAAAGAACACCTAGAGAGAGTCGTTCTTACTGGGCCTGTTTCTTTAGTCCCTTAGCCCCCGGTGCATTCTTAAACACGGTTGAAATATGGCCCAGGCCATTTTGTGTATGGATTTTTCACTTAGCATTATTACTATGTTCCAATGTCATGTAAAACTCTCAAGTTACACCATTTGAGTGACTACATAATATTTCATCTTTAGAAGTCACCCGTGTTTCTGCAGCCATTCTCCTGTCTGGGGACAGTTAGGTGGTTTCCTCTTTTTCATGATCATTATAAATGACCCTGTTAATAAACATCTTTGTACATGAGTATTTCTTCACATTTTAAATTATTTACTTGTTTTCTTGAACTTTTGAGACTGATGTCATAAAGAACACCCATTCCCTACCTGAGTCCTCCTCGTTCAAGGTAGAGGACTGGGATGGCCCTGCCTCTGGCCCAGCCTGGCAAGTGTACAAGCACCATTCCTCACATGAAAATAAACACCGTTGCTCGGAACTGTGTAAATCATTTCTGACTGTACTTTTGGGAGATGACATTACTGGACCGATTTTTGAGTTTGGTATTGGAGTGTCAAACAAGGTGACACTTATTATCTCATGCTCTCGTCTACTGTAACTGACTTC
The DNA here is from genome assembly GCF_949752795.1 of Hyperoodon ampullatus. Lineage (NCBI taxonomy): Eukaryota > Metazoa > Chordata > Mammalia > Artiodactyla > Ziphiidae > Hyperoodon > Hyperoodon ampullatus. The sequence goes on from NC_136933.1 coordinate 3,964,709, forward strand.
CCAGAAGCTTTGGTCCGTGAGGTGTCCACAAGTTCACATTTCAAGTACCTGCCGTCTGTGGCCCTCCACAGAAGTGATTTTCAGCTGAAATGCTTATATTTGCCCTAACCTTGAATGCTCTTGAAGGGTACCTCTTTTTGGGTCCTGCGGCACTGCTGGAGACTTACCTCCACGGGAAGGCCGCTGTTCTCTTCTCTGTGGAAGCACTAAGTGCCCATCTTGAAGGGCAGTCAGTAGGCTCTCCCAGCAGCAGGCCTTCCTCTCTCGTCTCTGGCCTCGGAAAAGCTGTGTCTGCGTCCCTTTCTGTGGGCCTTTCCCTGTGCAGTGCAGCCTCCTCCTCTGATCTGGTGTGCTCTTTGCTTCTTGACATCATTGTCTGCAGCAAGGGTGACAGCCTGCCCCTGACCCCTGGCTCCACTGGTTGCACTGGCTGGTTTTACTGTGTCTGAGTGGAATGTTCCTTCTTTCCTCAGGTAAGGGAGTGGCTCTTTCTTTCTGTTTTTAACTATTTAACTTTTATACCTTATCCTAGGGGACTTGGGGGTTGGGGGGACAGTGTGGCAGTACAGGAAGGGAAAATGTCAAAGATGACCCTGTTGTTTTCCTTCTTTTTTTCTCAGCTCTGTTGAGATATAATTGACAAATAAAATGGTAAGATACTACCATTTAAATGTTACAATTTAAAGTGTCGGGCTTCCCTGGTGGCGCAGTGGTTGAGAGTCCGCCTGCTGATGCGGGGGATACGGGTCTGGGAAGATCCCACGTGCCGCGGAGCGGCTGGGCCTGTGAGCCATGGCCGCTGAGCCTGCGTGTCCAGAGCCTGTGCTCCGCAACGGGAGAGGCCACAGCAGTGAGAGGCCCGTGTACCGCAAAAAAAACATAATAAATAAATAAATAAAAAGTGTACGCCGTGATGATTTGATATGTATTTGTACATCTACATCACAAAAGGATTCTTGTCATCTTGTTAATTAGTGCATCCATCACCTCAACTATTTATATATTCCAGTGTTATTTTCTAATCAGCTTGATTGAGGCATAATTTATATACAGTCAAGCCCACCAGTTGTAAGTGTACAGTTCCATGAGTTTTGGCACACATGCACAGTAGTATAACCACCACCATACTCAAGAGAGAGAACAGAAAGTTTCCTGTGGAGACGTGTGTTTCCATTTCTCTTGGGTAAATACACCTCAGAATGGGACTGCTGGCTTGTATGCTGTATTGTATAAGAAACCACCAAATTGTTTTCCAAAGTGGCTTTACCATTTTGTGTGGATTTTTTTCTCTTAGTACCTTTTAGGGTTCTTTTTTCTCTACCTCTTCGCCTCCCTCCACCCCTCAAAGAAGTCCCTGCGCCTTACAGTGTATGTCAGTCTTCAAGCAGAGACAAGGCCAGAGTCGGTACATCGAGGAAGAAGAGCCGCACTGGAGGGAGACGGGGGCATACGAGTGAGAAAGATGCTTCTAGAAGGATTTGGGAAGCTCACGCTGTTACAATTCCTGTGACTACATTGATACCATAACTTCAAGTTGCTTGAAGCTAACCGCAACTTACAAAACACTTCGCATGCATTACGTTTGCTATTCCTCCCCCTTTGCAGATGGTGAGACAGGACTTACCCATGGTCACGTTGCTAGTTAGTAGCGGCTCCAGGCTTGGGCTTCAGGTTTCCTGACCATTGCCCAGGGCTTTAGCTGCCAGTGACGGCAGGTCGCCACGTGTGGATCCCTGGCGCTGAGCCGGGGGCCTTCACCCACCACCGTGCTGTCTGCCGTTCTTCCTACATTTCAGATGAGGCGTTGATATGACTTGCCCAGGGCTGTGGAGCCAGGAGGAGGCTGGAGTGGCATGGACCCGGGGCCCTGACTGGTCCTGTGCTCTTTCCCTTTCTCTGGGCAGGAGAAACAAATGCTCCTTTCTAACAGCAGAGAGAAAAGGAGGAGGCAAAGGACACACGGGGCTGGGCAGGGGCCGCATCTGTTGGCCGACGTCCCGGCCACTTGTGTTCCAGTTTGCGTCGTTCCCTTTTTTTTTTTTTTAATTTATTTGGTTGCACCGGGTCTTAGCTGCAGCAGCCGGGCTCCTTAGTTGCGGCGTGCCTGCAGGATCCAGTTCCCCGACCAGGGATGGAACCCGGGTCCCCTGCATTGGGAGCGCGGAGGCTTAGCCACTGCGCCACCAGGGAAGTCCCGCGTCGTTCACTTTGCACGTCGTACGTCATTGTTTCCAGGCTCTGTGTCCGTGCTCAGGCCCCAGCGAGGACACCTGCTTCTCCTGCCTCTGTTACCTGCATCCTCTGCCTCCAAACTCCTGTTCCAGGTGGTGCCTGACCTCTGGCTGCGTTGTCACCTTGCCTTCTGACGTCATTTTCTCCCTCTTCTCCCCTCCTCGTCCCCTGTGCCCATCCCCCTGCCTCTGCCGTCATCAGAACAGCATCCACCTGCCTTTCTCCAGGCACGTCTGCTCCCAGGGCTGCTCCGCTTACCTGTGAATATGCTGTTTAAAGGGGGCAGAGGCCAGTTTCAGACCCATTCTAGTAATGTTTCCATTTTTTATCATTCATGTGAAAATATGAAACTCAGCGTTTTCTACCCTAAATATACTATTACTTTTTAAACTGTCTTTATTTTATTTTATTTTTTTTGCGGTACGCGGGCCTCTCACTGTTATGGCCTCTCCCGTTGCAGAGCACAGGCTCCGGACGCGCAGGCTCAGTGGCCATGGCTCACGGGCCCAGCCCCTCCGCGGCATGTGGGATCTTCCCGGACCGGGGCGCGAACCCGTGCCCCCTGCATCAGCAGGCGGACTCTCAACCACTGCGCCACCAGGGAAGCCCTAAACTGTCTTTTTAACATTTAAGCGTTTGCCGTCGATGTTTCCGTGAGCTATTCAAGAATGATGTTGTTAATAGAAACTCCTTATGACAAGATCTACATCCTGAATGGTGAAAGAAAAATGTTTCTGCTGTACTGTTCTCTGCAAGTCATAAGATTCCAAAAGTGAATCTTCCGTTTTATTTCAATATTACCAGGAAAAGCTAGTCGTTTCCTTGTCTTACTAGTCAGGCTCACCCACATGTAGCAGAGGGTCACTGGATTTTACGTCGTGCCCCTGAAGAGATATTTCGACTTAAGTGTCAGAATTCAAGATCCAGCCCCGGTTTCCAGAAGAGCGGGTGGTACATTTTCAGAGGGTGTGTGTGCAGCACTTGGGCCTCAGGGGAGGTGTTGGAAAATAACTTCAGAGCCCCAGGTTCTCTGCATGGGGGACCTGGCTCTTTCCTGTCATCTGTCAAAGGGAGGGCCTGGCCTGGGTGCGGCCCCTGAGTGTCAGGGAAAAGATCCGCACAGCCCAGAAGCCACACAGTGGATACTCTCCTCGTATCTGCTTTTGGGTGTATCAAGCTGGAGGATGTAAGCAACTATTAATTATGACTCAGCTCATGTCAGTGAATGAGATGAAGCCTGGTCAAGTAGGACCTTGCCCTACTTAGCTGTTTCCTAGCAGACCCAGGAAATAAGACATTTTACAGATGTATTGAATTCCTTCTGCATCATAGGGACAGGAGAAGGACTGCAAAGTTATTGGGTGAAATGTAAGGGCAGCTCAGTAAGCATCCTTCAGGATGAGAGGCGTTCTTTAAAAAGCTGAGTTTGGAATTGGCACATGAATTGATGAAAATAGGTGTGTGCTTGGGGAAGAAGCCAAAAGTCATCTTGGGGATTCTTTTCTGTGTGGGTCTGAGCTCCTGAACAGGCCACAGTCTGCCACCAACCTGGTTGTCTGGGGCTGGTAGCTGGACTGGGGAGATGGTTAGACCCCAGGCTTGGGGGAGGGGTGTGCAGGGTGGAGAGGGGCTGGAGCAGCACCTTTGCTGGAAGGGCCAGGGGTCTCCTCGGGTGTCGCCTTTGGCAGCATTTCAGAGCAGGACCCTCCCACCCACGCTCCTCTGTGCACAAATGTCTGTTAAGTGCTACAGCTCAGCAACATTGCTGTTTTTAAACAGCGTACAAACGGGACTAGAAATATCCTGAGAACGTTTGTGTTCACCCTTCCTCTAACATTCCGGTTTCTAGGGTGGAGAAGAGGGTGTTAGGGAGAGTTGAGGCGGAGGCTCGTGGAAGAAGAGAATCTGTAAGCCTCAACTCAGGAGCCCTGAGGAGGGCTCATTCAGAGCTGAAGGCCTAGACACGAGGGCCGGAGAGCCGAGCCAAGCAGCTTGTTCAGAAGGCACGGAGGAAAGACGGGATCCTGTGAACAGGACGCGTTTCGACGCAGCTGATGGAACCCTCAGTATCTCCTGCGATAAGTCCAACAGTTGAAGGGCTCTGTTCCTCCAGTGCAGGAGGTTGATGGCGTCTGAAAATTGACGACTGTCTCGTAACGTTCGGTCCTGTGAATCCCGGCCATTTAGGGGCTTTCACACTTGGGGAAGGAGAGGCAAAGAGGAAGCTGGTTCCAACCTCCCCCCTCCTCGTCCTGACCGTTTTCAGAAAAGCCCTCCTAGGGCTTCCCTGGTGGCGCAGTGGTTGAGAGTCCGCCTGCCGATGCAGGGGACACGGGTTCGTGCCCCGGTCCGGGAAGATCCCACATGTCATGGAGCGGCTGGGCCCGTGAGCCATGGCCGCTGAGCCTGCGCATCCGGAGCCTGTGCTCCGCAACGGGAGAGGCCACAACAGTGAGACGCCCGCGTACCGCAAAAAAAAAAAAAAAAAAAAAAAGAAAAACCCTCCTAGGAGAGTTAGAAGGAAGAAGGCATTTGCTGGAGGTTCCAAACAGCACGGCCCCTTGTTGAGAACCATTGCTGAGGACGAGAAGAGGCATTTCCAAGTGATGCTTCCACACCTCAGACTCCTCTGTCTCCAGCTGCAGGATTCCCGTGAACTCACATGTGTTGATTCTTTCCATTAACCGCCTTCAATGTCATGTCTAGGCTTCCCCATCCCAATGTTAAGTAAATATTTACCTATGTTCTAATTTTCTTCAGGTTTCAATTTTTACGGTTAAATCTTTAACTTGGTGTGAGGTAGGGATCTCACTTTTTTCTTCCTTCCAGATAGTTAGCAGCTAGCACGTTGTCCCAGCATCATTTATTGAATAAGTCAGATTTCCCCACTGATGTGATCACCTCCCTTCAAAATCCTACTTTCAGACACCAGCACTCCCCGATGGCATCCTGGTCGGGCCTCAGCCGCTCTGAATTTGGGCCGTGTTCTTGGCAAACTCCCACTGTGGCCTCCTGCACAGTGGTCCTCTGGCCCGCCAAGGGCTCGGTTTCAGTGGCGTTGCTATCTTTTTCCATAGAGCAGATTGTGTGGTTATTTAAGCTCTGTATTTTGCTCACATTTGATATAAATCAATGGAGAAAGTCAGGGTGTTGGTACTTGCAATAAGAAGCTGGCCAGGTAAATATGCAAGATAGAAATCATCTGGTCTCAGAAAAGGGGCAAGCATTTCTCCTCAACCAGCTGCTTTTGGACTTAAGCTGGTTGGCTGAGGGTTTGAGTGTGGAGGAGAAAACATAGACACAGTTGTGGAGACAAGTTATCTAAGGTCATCTAAGTAGGAGAGGGAATCCCTGCTCTGAAATGGTGCCAGGGGGACCATAAAGACAATGAAAAGCCTCACTCCAAGCAAAGCTGGGCTGAGGGCATCGCTGCTGAGCTGCCTTCACCCCTGTGTCTGCCGTGTCCAGCCACGAGCTGTGCTCAGACACCATCCTGCCACCGACACACAAAACCAAGTACAGTGCAGAAGGGAGAACACACCCCGCTCAGTGACTTTTCAGCCCAGCTCCACAGGTAGGCGCCAGCTCTCCTCTCTCCACCGCTGTTGACAAGCCAACGCCATGGTTGGCTTCTTTACATCACTTCTCTTCCCCGTCACCACCCCTGCCCTGGGCCCAGGACACCCCGTCTGCGCCGAGCAGGGGTCTCGTAGGCAGTCTCCCCACGTCCACCCCGGCCTCCATCCTGTCCCCGCTTCCCACTGTGGCCAGGGGGCCTCCCAGAAGGAGGGTCTGAGCATGTCAGCTCCCTTTCAGCGCCCCCTGTTGTTAGGCGGTGACCACAGTCTTTAATATGGTCCAGCTCAGCTTCCATCGTGGGTCGCCTCACCCCGGCTGCCACCGGTCCCCTCCCCTCATCCCGCTCCTTCCCAGCTGGGAACCGCCTGGAACGTCTACCCCAGTCGCAGGTTGACCCCCCCCATCCTCAGATGGCAGGGGACCCTCTCCTGCCCGCGCAGACCAGGACTTGCCCCCATTCGTGGGCTCAGGATGCTGCACGTACAGCAAGAGCCTCCTGCCTCCATAGCATCGGCTGCAGCTGATGGTCTGACGTGTGTTTGTCGATGAGCATGTGTTTCCCTCCCTGGACGGGAGCTCCGCACGTGCAGGACCCCGTCCGTCATCACTCAGCATCCTCCTCATGACGGGCACACGGGGGCATGCAGTAAATATCTCTTGAGCATTGTCCTTGTTGGCTCTCTGGGCCACCTACCCTGACAGATGAGCTTTCATCTAGAATTCTTTTATATTTTAAGATAGATAATATTGGTCCAGAATGGTTTAATTTTGTATTTTCATGTATAGAACGTTGTCTCTTGCCGTTAGAGTGGTCTTTTCCCGTGTCTCCATTGGGCCCAGAATCTCCAGATTCTCTACAAAGCTTAGAAAATGAGAAGGTGGTCAGGGCACAGTTTTTATTTCATCGTGTGCCTTGTAGCATTGCCTACCCTGCCCTCCCAGCACGTGTACTCACCACATTTTAGTGAATTATATTTTTTAAAAAGATGGTTCTATTGATTTGTTTTTTATGTATTATTTTAATTTGAAAAGCACGTCACCATGGTATACAGTTTTTGGAGGAAAGGAAAAAATGATCTCTGACACTGCTTCTTAAACTCAACCACTGTTACCATTTTAGTGATTACCTTTTGGTCTTTTATATGCCTTTTAACATTGCCACAATCACAGGTACATAAATTTTATGTCCTGCTTTTTTCCCTCTAAATAACCTTAATGTTGATTGATCATTATATTGTGTATGATGTGGTGTATGAGCCTGTTTTATTCAGTTCAATTAGCATTTATGGGCACCGTTCCCGATGCCTAGAACCACTCAAAGGAACTACACAGATGTGGTATTTTGACTATATAATAATAGAACACCACCATTCTGAGGCTTTTAGTGACATGTTTACTTCACATATGTATTAATTTTGTGATGTCACATCTTCATCCCAGGAGGAAGCCTATGCAAGAATTATTTCATTTGTTTAACAGCTTCTTTCTTCACTTGTTCAACAGCTTGATTAGGGCTTATCCCGTGCCAGGCGCTAGTCTGTGTGCTGGAGACACAACAAAGTCCTTGTGTCCCGTGAGGGGCCAGACAGGAGTGAGTGAGTGAGTGAGTGAACGAATGAGGTGGTCGGTAGAAAAGACAAAAGGCCGGGTGAGAGGGAGGGGTAAGGGCGTGGGGGGTGCTCCTCGACAGGGTCGGGGGGGGCTGCTCTGGTGACATCTGGGTGGAGAGGGACTTGGAGCAGGTGATGAGCTGTGCAGCCATCAGACAGGCTGTTTCTGGCAGAGGGACCAGAAGGTACAAAGGCCCTGAGGTGAGCGAGACAGTGAGGGTGGGGGTGGGCAGGAGCTGAGGTCAGTGAGCCCGGGTGGGGTTGGGAGGAGGCATGAGGAGGTCGGGCGGGGAGCCCTGAGATCTGGTGGGGGAGGAGCCCAAGGAGATCTGGTGGGGAGCCCTGAGGAGATCTGGTGGGGAGGCCCGAGGAGACCTGGTGGGGAGCCCTGAGGAGATCTGGTGGGGGGGCCCGAGGAGATCTGGTGAGGGACCCCCAAGGAGATGTGTTTGGGGAGCCCCGAGGAGATCTGGTTGGGGGGCCCGAGGAGATCTGGTGGGGAGCCCCGAGGAGATCTGGTGGGGGGCCCGAGGAGATCTGGGGGGGCCCGAGGAGATCTTGTGGGGAGCCCCGAGGAGATCTGGTGGGGGGCCCCGAGGAGATCTGGTGGGGAGCCCCGAGGAGATCTGATGAGGGACCCCCAAGGAGATGTGGTTGTGGAGCCCCGAGGAGACCTGGTGGGGGAGCCCCGAGGAGATCTGGTGGGGAGCCCCAAGGACATCTGCTGGGGGAGCCCCACGGAGATCTGGGAGGGCCTCCCAGGCCGTGGTCAGGCCTCTGGCTGTTCCCCGAGCGAGGTGGGAAGCAGGGCGAAGTGACCTGATCTGCTTCTTGCTCTGACAGGGTGGCTTCACTCCAGCTTCCCTGTCCCCGGGAGCCCCTTCAGTTCCCACCCTGTCACCTTTTGAAAGAGTCACTTCATGTCTGACCGGGGCCTGCTGAGCTCAGGGTGTGCAAATGGTCAGGTAGAGAGTTGCCACACCCCACCCACAGTGTCACAGAGCCACATCGGGTCACCCTGCTCCAAGAAATTAGGCACAATCCACGTATTTGAAAAACTCGGTAACTCTGAATTTCTCGTTTCCTTATCTTGTGCTCATCCAAGGCAATTTTTTCTTTCTAAAATAAAGACCACATATATTTTTCAAATTGCATAAAAATGTATCCTATTAAGACTTCCTATCAGTCTGTGATCATAAAGCAGCTCCACCCTGGAAGGTTCTAGAATCAGCTTTTCTGGGGGTGGGCTGGGCAGTTAGCCTGATGATAATCTTCCTTGCGTTGCTTTATGGTCAGATCTGCCACATGCCAGCGTGAGATCCTATCAGCAGTTTCCAAACATTTCTTTCTGAAAGAACAAACTGCTGTCACCGGTTCCTCAGGGTAATTGATCTCTTTTGTCTTCTTCCTGTTACAGGGGGAGACCTCACAGCTTCCCCAGGCTGGAAAGGAAAATATGGAATGTGTTTTACTGCTGACTGAACACAACCCAATGAACTGTCCTGACAGTAGTTTGAAAACCAGCAGCTAGCAGTTTGTGCAGCTCCAACATCATCTGGCACTTTCCAGAGCAGACTCATTGTTTACGAGAACTCTCGGCCTGACGACGTTTGAACCTCAAGCTCGGTGGCTTTCAAATACTTCTGCAAAAGAAAAGTACCCGGAGCCCCCTTTCCAAAATGGCCACAGATGAGTATCTGTGGATGGTCATCTTGGGTTTTTTCATAGCTTTTATCTTGGCGTTTTCCGTGGGTGCCAATGATGTTGCCAATTCGTTTGGTACCGCCGTGGGCTCGGGTGTGGTGACCTTGAGGCAGGCTTGCATCCTGGCTTCAATCTTTGAAACCACCGGCTCGGTGTTACTGGGGGCCAAAGTCGGAGAGACCATCCGGAAAGGCATCATTGACGTGAACCTGTACAACCACACCGTGCAGACGCTTATGGCCGGGGAGGTCAGTGCCATGGTCGGTAAGTAGCCTCGTCTTTCCACCCGCGGGAATGTGTCCACTGACCCATTTCTCATTTGTTATATCCATAAATGAGATTTTTGTTTTCACTTTTCAAAAACTGGTTTGATGGTTCTTTTTTTTTTTAATTGAAGTCCAGTTGATTTACAATGTTGCGTTAGTTTCAGGTGTACAGCAAAGTGATTCAGCCATATATATATGTATGTATACTTTTTCAGATTTCTCATTTACTATATCTTATTTGTGCTCTCTGTGTTTTAATTGTTATGATTTTGGTCAGTGTTCAAATATCAAGCAACCATTTCTTTCCTTGAATGTATGGCAGACTTGCTTGTTCAAATAGATTTTGGCTAAGTCAGCGCTTTTCATAAAGTCCAGAAAAAGATATTTGTAGCATAGCTCTTTGTCATTTTAAAGCTGTTTGAAAGTTATTAAAGAAAGAGCACGTCTAAGTGAATGTGTTTGAGAGGTTTACTTAGGTTTATTTATAAACCTTGAAGGTTCATTTCTATTTTTTCATAGATTTTTCATCAGTTAGGAAGTAATGTTTTGAAAACTTGGTTGCCCAAAACCAGTATTTATTAGCTTAACTTCTGTATTCTCCGTTGAAGTTTTAGAGCAGTTGCCAATTGACTCTTAAGTGACTGTGTTTTCAAGAAATTCTGGTCTTCTCTGTCATTTGTGTTCCTTTTGTTAGTGTTTGTTTGGATTTTCTGATTCCACCCCTGGGAGCTCCATCTAGTATGCTTGTGTTTTTTTTTGTTTTTTTTTTGCGGTACGCGGGCCTCTCACTGTTGTGGCCTCTCCCGTTGCGGAGCACAGGCTCTGGACGCGCAGGCTCAGCACGCGCAGGCTCAGCGGCCATGGCTCACGGGCCTAGCTGCTCCGCGGCATGTGGGATCCTCCCGGACCGGGGCACGAACCCACGTCCCCTGCATCGGCAGGCGGACTCTCAACCACTGCGCCACCAGAGAAACCCTAGTACGCTTGTTCTGTTTTCCACCGGAAGATCACTTGTATGTCACCTGTTTGCAGTAGGACCTTTTACTGGTGGTGTCGGGCGTGTGGTTCCTCCCCTACCCGAGGCGACTCCACACTGGCAGCACCGTGGGCGCTGCCCTTGCTGAGCTGGAAGATTCGGGCAGCAGGGCCTTAGGTGCCGCCGGCAAGCTCCTCCTGTGCTTGCCTCTAGGTCGAAGTGATGCACAGCAGATGGCGTGTCTACACGGGTAGTAGGGGGCGCGGAGAGGGGAGTCCTGCCACCTTCTGCTTTCAACAGGGCACGTGCTTTTGTGGGGAGAGCCCTGCACCGGGAGGCCGGATGCTGGTGGACCAAGAACACGGCTACATCCCACGGATCCCCAGGGGTTTACCACCACCAGCACTTCTTAAGCCCCCAGAATGTGCAGGTCATTTGCCAGGTTGAAGATGGCCCATCATCTTTTCGTTACAGCGGGTTAGTTGGAGAAGTAGAGTCGTTGAGGCCTTTGATTGGAAGATGGATGTCCTCAGTAAGGGATTAAATACTACTAAAGCACAGTAAGCAGGTCATATGTGCTGAGGAGTTTCTCTTTGTCAGCTGCACATGTTGTTTGAAAGATGTAAGGCTCGTGATTACTTTAATTCGTCATTTTTTTTTTTTTTTTTTTTTTTTTGCGGTACGCGGGCCTCTCACTGTTGTGGCCTTTCCCGTTGTGGAGCACAGGCTCCGGACGCGCAGGCTCAGCGGCTATGGCCCACGGGCCCAGCCACTCCGCGGCATGTGGGATCCTCCCAGACTGGGGCATGAACCCGCGTCCCCTGCATCGGCAGGCGGACTCTCAACCACTGTGCCACCAGGGAAGCCCCCATCATTATTTTTAAGAATTAAAAATCATTTACTACAACAGCTACTGTAATGATTGAATTGTTCACCTTCACTGAACATGTACGTCTCATCACAGTCCGGTATAACTGACGTTTCCCTGACAGTTTGACAGTTGTTTGTCAAATTCACCCTCAGTTGTCATGATCAATATCTAAGATGTAATCATATCAAGTGGAAATTAAGATTTTGCCAGTCGGTATGATGCGGACAAGATATATTGAAAGTAGAAGAGAAATAAAGAAAAACACTGATAAAATTCAGTCTTTTTTTTTTAATTTTATAATTGGAGTGTAGTTGATTTACAATGTTGTGTTAGCTTCAGGTGTACAGTAAAGTGAGTCAGTTATACATATACATGTATCGGCTCTTTTTATAGATTCTTTCCCATACAGGTCATCACAGAGTATTGAGTAGAGTTCCCTGTGCTATACAGTGATGAAGTTCAATCTTAACAGAGGTTCCTCCTTGCGTTGGATGAGCCCTTTGGGGAGTGGTGGTGCTTACTGAGGAGGTTTGTTTGTGAGGCTGCCCCAGGACCCTGGGTGGACGGAAGGCCTGCGGGCTGAGCTCCACGTCACCACTAACTTGCTGTGTAGACATCATAAGTTGTCCAGTTTTGGGGTTTTCCCACCCCTGGCCTTGGTCTCTACACTCAAAGAATGAAGGATACTTACCTCCACTAGAATTTAGGTCAACCAAAGCATTTGGGGGTTTTGCTTGAATAACTTGATTTTGTTTGCTTTGGTGTCTTTTTTTTTTTTTTTTTTTTTTTTTTGGTGTGTGGTTAGAAGAATCTCAAAGCCTAATTTTGTTGGGAATTGGTGAGAGTTACCTAGACTTTTAAAACTGGGTTCCTTGTACATGGGAACTGGGGAATTTTAAGGTGGTGGTATAATCATGATTGGCCCAAACCAAGATGATTCTGTTCAGATGCCTGAGTTCTCCCAATCTTCCTCTTTCAAAGTCAACATCCCTTTCTTTGTCCCTTTTCTCCCCGTCTCTTTATTTTTTTTTCTCTTTTCTCTTTATAATCGTCACCCCAAGCCCATGGGTCTCTGTGCTTGCTGGTAACGTTGTGGTAGTGTTAAGTTGATTGGGTAGAAGAAATTGTTCATGCGAGCCACACTTCCTGAACAAGGCATTTCCGGGGACTCTAGCTCAGCCCTAAAGCAACAGTCGATCCACTTAGGGTGAAACCGCCCATGGTTCCCCAGATCCACTGAGAATTCAGAACGCGCCATCTTTTCGTGGGAATACCCACGACAGCACGACCAAGCCCTCTCCTGGAAGCACCCTAGGAAGTGCTGAGTCTTCTTTGCCTCCGCATGACCTGTACCTTCTCTGCCATTCTTTCATCCTCCAGGAGCCCGTGGCCTCAGACACCCATTTTAACCTCCACTTTGCCCAGGTTTTGTCTGGCAGCCTCTTCCTGGGCTTAATCCCCTCCTTCGTTGCAGGACATCATTATCTTAGGTGAAACTCTCTCTTTTTCCCTCTGTTTTTCTTAACGTTAATCCCATTCACCTCCAGGAATTCCCCAGGTCAAGGAGGGCCTCCGGCCCACTCTCGCCTTGCAAGGCCCCGTCCTCCCCTCTGTCCCCTGCTCCCCAGTGCCCACCGCCCCCTTCCTCCCTCTCTCAGGCAGCCCCGTCCCCCTACCTTTCCTTACAAACCCTCCTGTTATAAAGTCAGCCAGAGAGAGTGGCTTTCAGGATTGAAAACCTCATGGTCTGAATTCACGTGAGTGAGTTTATCCCATTCTCTTAACATCACTATTTTACTTTTTGTAAGAATATTTGCTTTTTAAGTTCTGGTTCTGTGGTGTGAAACGCGCTCCAGAGTCCGGCTTTATTTTTAAAACAACTAGTCCCTGAGGAGCCCAGGGCTTAGATGTCCGGGCTTGCAGGACTGCCCGCGGGGGAGCCTGGCTGCTGCCATCAAGCCTGTCACTGGTTTGGCAGCCCAAGGCTGGCCCTCCTCCTCCCAGCACACGTTTCAGGGGGTAGGTTCGGGGTCACGGCCCGCTGCGACACAAAGGTCAGCCTGCCTGGCACTCCCAGAGCAGCTGTCAGGCTTGCTCCGCGAATGGGGACCCGCACGACCTCTCACGAGCCTCCGTGACGCAGGTGTTTTTGGAGAAAATGCCAGGGGTCTGTTTAAAGCTGCTGCTACCAAGCAGCCAGATTTCCAGAGTTAACACTTGGGATTAATGCCGTGCCCTGCTTATCAGCCAGGCCCTTTGTCCCCTGCAGCCCTGTGTGAGCTTTTCAACAGCTGTTTCCGAAAGTGACCTCTCCCCAGCCGATGCTTTTAATACTCCTTGCAAAACTTGATCTGCTTATGAAAATATCTGAAGTGAACTGTAGCCTGGAAGAACACGAAGCCTAGAGAAGGGTGGCGAAATCGAGGTAAAAGGACACAAAGCCCGAACCCAGGGATCCTCTTGATTCCTGAGAATTAGAAGGCCTGGAGGGGGCGGGCCAAAAAAGGCCCAGCCGCCCGGGCAGGCACAGAGGGTAGATGCCCAGCGTGGGGTTAAATATCATAGCTACTTCTCACAGGAGAGGCAGAACTGCGAAAAGTAACGTGGGATTACACACGCTCGCTCTTTGTTTTTATTGAGGTATATTCGACGTGACGTTATATTGGCTTCAGGTGTACAGCATCGTGACTTGATGTTTGTATTTTATACTCTCTCTTGTACCGACTAATATACATAGGCAGTATCTAGCCTCCTCTTGATGTGACCGAACAGCGTAACTACACCAGAATCTTTTCCAGTACGCAGCCTTTCCTGTTTCTCCGTGTTCATTAGTCCTCAGTCTCCTCCTTGGTCCTGGCCACACTTCACATCAGAACTCACCTCATCACCAGCACCCTTTCTTGACCGTGACAGGGGCAACTAGGAACTGACATCACAGGGCTTTTCTTTAAATACTTTCAAAGACTTTCCTTTGAGTAAGTCAGCATTATCGCTTCAGTGTTGAAGAATGTTCCTTTGGCTAAAGTAGTTTGAGTGGTTTCTCTTGGGGCTTTGTAAAGAAACAAGAAGATGTGGCACATATATACAATGGAATATTACTCAGCCATAAAAAGAAACGAAATTGAGCTATTTGTAATGAGGTGGATAGACCTAGAGTCTGTCATACAGAGTGAAGTAAGTCAGAAAGAGAAAGACAAATACCGTACGCTAACACATATATATGGAATCTAAGAAAAAAGAATGTCATGAAGAACCTAGGGGTAAAACAGGAATAAAGACACAGACCTACTTGAGAATGGACTTGAGGATATGGGGAGGGGGAAGGGTAAGCTGTGACAAAGTGAGAGAGTGGCATGGTAGATAGCTAGTGGGAAGCAGCCGCATAGCACAGGGAGATCAGCTCGGTGCTTTGTGACCACCTGGAGGGGTGGGATAGGGAGGGTGGGAGGGAGGGAGATGCAAGAGGGAAGGGATATGGGAACAGATGTGTATGTATGACTGATTCACTTTGTTATAAAGCAGAAACTAACACACCATTGTGAAGCAATTATACTCCAATAAAGGTGTAGAAAAATGATATATTATTTTTAAGAAATAAAGATATCAAATTACAAAAAAAAAAAAAAGAAACAATCCAGAGACAATTAACCCCAGGGAGGCATTGGGAAGGAGAAGGTAATTTGGGTTTCTTCCTTCTATGGCTATTTGAGACACCCCGCTGTATATCTGACTTTTTTCTGCCTTTGCTTTTTATCTTCAACCCGCAGGCTCCGCCGTCTGGCAGCTCATTGCATCCTTCCTGAGGCTCCCGATCTCGGGGACTCACTGCATTGTTGGGGCCACCATTGGATTCTCCCTCGTCGCAATTGGTACAAAAGGTGTGCAGTGGATGGAGCTGGTCAAGATTGGTAATTGCCATTTTCTTTCACTTATAAGCAGGAAACTTTACATTTTCTAGAGTAAGTGTTATTAAAAGTCACGGTTATACTTTTTTCTTTCAATGTTAACATTTAGAAGACCTATATGGATAGGTCTATGAACATTTTCCCTTAAAATTTCTGTTAGCAGAGATTATGAACTGTTATGCAGTTTTTAACTCCAGATGCTCTTTTCAGATGCTACATTGTCATCCAGCTTTGAAAATCAGTATCTGTTGTTCCCGGGCGTTAAGAAATTTATCTGGTTGAAATCAGTGTGTAGGCAGAGAAAAACTGGGCCCTGGTCCAGGAGTCAGAGTTCCTGGTGATGGGGAAGCGTGGAAGTGAGCCGAGTGCTACTTGCCCCACTGCATCCAGGAGACGCCCAGTCTGCCTGGTGCTCCTTCTGGGATGTGGGCTGCCCAGTGGGGACTGTTAAGAGAGGTTTGACAACCTGCTTCCTGGGTCTGACTTTTTCAGCAAGGGGGAAGTCCTTTCAGCCCCATAAGTACCAACACGCCCATTGTGAAAAACACTCTCTCTCGCCCATCTCCAACCTTTTACGAATCATAGTGGCCTTAGGAGCCCTAGGATAAGCGGATCCCTGAACTGCAAGCAGGACACAGATTGCCAGGGAACTCTGCTGACCCCAGGAAACTCACCTGACATCCCAGGAAACTCACCCGAGGTCCCAGGCTTCTAGAACAGTGGTGCTCGATTCTGGCTGCACTTTCGAATTACCTGGGAGAGCAATTTAAAGATATCAGTGCCCAGACCCCATTCCAAACCTTTTAAATCAGAATTCTGTGGGTGGACCCAGAATGTAACTAGTTTTTGAAAACTCTGCAGATGTTTCCAATGTGCAGCCAGAGGCTACGGGGTGACAGTACCAGGCTGGCCTTGGAAATTGAAAGGGAAGGTGGTCCCCTTTTCCGTGGCCCTTACAGCTGGCACAGGACGGGGCTGCATGAAGGTCAGGCAGAAGGGGCTCAGTGGGAATCAAAGGAACCATCGTCGGAGGCCGGAGCTGGGAGGTGGTGTGTGTGCCGTGGCCTGGGGTCTGTGTGTGAGGACGGTGACCCCTGTGTGGAGGTCAGTCTGCCAAGGCAGTGGGTTTGTTGGGTTCTGAGTCAAGGTGAACAATTCCAGGAATGTTTACTAATGTATGTGCTATATGTTGGTATCACTGTATTATATAAATAGGACCTGAATTATGTAGAATTTTAACATTCATTAGATTTTCTTTTAATTATTCAGTTGCTTCTTGGTTTATATCTCCGCTGTTGTCTGGTTTCATGTCTGGCGTGCTGTTTGTACTGATCAGAATGTTCATCTTAAAAAAGGTAAGTGAGGCTATTATTTTTTTAATTAAGTTTTAGACCTAATTTTGGTTCTACTCAATAGAGATTAATAGTGAGAGGGGTCAGAGGAATAATTGTTAAGGCACAGCCCCCTGAAGTTGGAATTAGACATTATTCTAAAGTAGGCGGGAAGAGGTGGATAGAGTACCCAGGGGCTCCCCCAGAACCAGCACTGGACATGAGGTGTCCTGCCATATGACTTAGTTCATTGGTCAGCATTCTTGGGCACTGTGCTCACACCTCAAAAAAGGAAAGGTAATTATTTTGTGAACAGTAAACAGAATAGAGAAAGATAGTGTTACGATTTTGAAATTAACTAGCACTAAAAACAGCTGGAGAATTTCTTTACCCAAATGTAAGGTGTTTTCTGTTTTTTAATGGAGAAAGGAAGCTTCAGACACTGGTTTTCTTCCTATCCTAGAGGATAGGATAAAAAGAAGGAAATAACACCTACGGGGGCAGGGTGTGTGTGGGTACATTTTTATCAAAAATAAAATGAGATGAAAATGGAAGCTTACTGAGATCAGTATTCTCGGCAAGAAACAAACAAAAAAAAACCTTGGTTACGTTCTGATTTGCCTGTCAAGGGGTTGTTGCAGCGTTTCATAAGCCCTGCTGCTTGCCTTTGGCTGCTCAGCACACGCAAGCACCATCGGGACACGCCTGCCTTCAGCCGTCTCCTTGCTTGAAGACACAGCTCTTCTAGGCACAGCTCTTCTTCTAGGCGGGGCTCAGTCTCTTGGATGATCACAAACTTACCAGCCCTTCTCCGGGGTCCAGCTGTCCTAGGACCCAGCAACGTCTTGGAAGGTGCCACCCACTCTTGCCCGCCCTGCACCCCCGTCATCTGCCCCCCGCCAGGAGTCACTTCCCAGGTGCTCCTGCCCCAGCCTCCTCTTGGGGACCCCCCTCTGTATCCCCACACGCTCACTGCCTTCTTATCATTGCACTCGCGTCGTTGTGCAGCGATTTATCTCCTGCTTGGCCCCCTGTTCGCTATTTGACCGTAAGGTCTGTGAGAGTAGAAACCGTGGCTGTCTCTTCGCACGTGTAGACGGCGCCCAGTGCTGCTTAGCCCTTCAGAGACGCCGGTTGAATATCTGTTAAGAGAGAGGAATGGCTGCTTGGATGGGGGGCAGGTGATGGGTGCAGGGAAGGAAGGAAAGGAAGGAGGGAGGGAGGGAGGGATCGAGACAGGAGGAGGAACGGAGACGGGTCTCAATGAGACAGCTGCCATTTGCGTTTTAAGAATAGGTTATTTGAGAAAACATAAGGTGATTCAGTTACAACACGCAAACTGAAGACTTTACGCCTTCAGAAGTTACTGCCTGGGAGTCTTTCTGTAGCAGCCATCGTCCCCCAGAAAACAGCATTTTGGAAGCGGAGGCAGTAGGCATGTGAGCAGCTCAGCGTTTCGTTTTCAGTTCAGCCTGGGTTCCTGTCCCGGGTCCACGGCAGATCGGGAGGTGATGTGCCTCATCCCAGGCTCCTGCCCATCCCTTTGTACCTGTCCTGCCTGTGACTGTGGCTGGGACTCCCGTGCGGCTGAATCACCTTCCACCCCAGCTCTTCCTTTCCTGACATCTCACTTCCATTCACCTCAGGCCTCCTGACAAGTGCTGGTGGCCGCTTGAGACATTGCAGGCGGGGTTCTTGATGAGTTTACAGTTCTGCAAATGTACTTGATTTGCACACGTTTGCACTTGACAGTAGGAACCTGTGAGATAGTCTACTGATCCTGACTTCTGTAGCTCACATCAAGGCTTAGACCTAATTTTCCTTTTATCGTGGGTGGGTCACAGACTCATACCAATGTACAAGAGTGTCTTACATGGTCATCAGAAATTAGCCCGTGTTTGAATTATTTAAGCAACACCTACATGCCAGTTTTGCGTCAGGGAGTTCCGGTTCATATTTTTGCTTCAAAATCCTCTGTAGATCTAAACCCTCAAACTCTATATTTTTCCTCTGTAAACTCTGAATTTTGAATATTCTCCCAGGTGCGACTTTGCCTAAAACACGTGCAGTACTGTTCTCGCTGAAATATTAGATTTCGGAAGTGTTGTACCAGAAGCCTAAGGTCGTAAAAAAATGTTTTCTTAGACAAAGAACCCACAGTTCTTTTCACTTTTTAATAGTTGAAGGTGAAATGCTCCACCTCGTGAAAGGATTCTGAAAGTCATAGCACGTGGTCCTGTATTTCCTTGCTTTATATATTTCAACACAGCAAACCCGGATCGTGTCACGGAGTACCATAAAATCTAGTAGTAATGCCGTGGTACTGAAGTCATTTGACTTTCTCAGGGCATCCTCAGAGGGTCAGGCCTCAAAATATTTGTTGAAAGTGGATTTTGGGGCCCATGTCAATGTAGCTAGGATAGTGAGTGCTCCGGGTCGGGGCTTTAGTCCCAGAAACTGGCCTCACCAACAGCCCTTCTCTGTCCCCACATCTGCCACCACTTCATGTGATCCCAGCACATTAACGCATCTGCTGGTCACCATCGTGGGCCCTTTGCCACAGCACTCGTGTAGGAGGAGGGTCAGCCCAGGCCAGCCCCGGGTCTGGAGGTGCACACAGCCCGCGGCAGGGACAGGGCTTTCCCAGAACTGACTTGTGTCATTTTGCCTGTGCTGCCTGCAGATGCCCCTGGAGTCCTGACCTGCCCCCTTATCTCCTTACCCCGCAGGAGGACCCCGTTCCCAACGGCCTCCGGGCGCTTCCCGTGTTCTATGCCGCTACCATCGCGATCAATGTGTTTTCCATCATGTACACAGGAGCCCCAGGTAAGAGCCCTCGGAAGGTCACGGCCAGCAGGTGGTGTCAGAGTCCAGCAGCCGTGGTGGGTTTGTTGGCCAACAGTCAGAAGCACTACTCACGATCCTTACTCATTACGGAGCAGTGAAAAGAGTAGGAGATGCCTTTACTTGTTCTAAATACTCAAGAGAGGTGTGAAGTGCACAGGCAACAGGCTTCAGGTTAAAAAAAGAAAACTGCAATCCCCCTTCTGCCTCCGATTCCCGGTGCTGAGTCACAGAACATGATCGGACAGCCTGAGCCTCCCTGAGCTGGGGGGGCCCCTGGAGGCAGGGGGGAGCTCGCATAAGCAGTAGGTCACCACCTCGGGACAGTCGGGGGCGGGGCTGTCACGTGGTCTACAGCACAAACATCTAACCCCCCCAGAACTCGTCAGACCAGTGAGTCCAGGGACTAGAGCCCTGCCGTTCTGGTTCTGCGTTTCAGATACTGGAACCAGTGATGACTTTCTTTTCAGAATTACTCCTTTTCTTCCCATTCCGATGTCTTTTGTTCTTTCTTTCCAAGGGTTTGGGGTTTGGGGTGGAACAGGGTTAAAAGTTCCTTTCTTTTACGTTTTCCGTGGGTAAAGAAGAACTTACGTACAGTGTGGCGGAGGTGGTGAACCGTTCTCACTCACCGTTTCCATGCGTATCTTGGTGGAGAGGGTCCCCCATTCCCCCCTGTGAGATGTGCCTCTTACAGCTAGATCCTGAACACGTCCATTGCTGTGGGATGTCCAGAGTCAGCAGAGACGTTTGTGTGCGTCGTTTTCCTTCTTGTAAGTGTCCTTTAAGGATTAAGATTCAGTTACGGGCCATATCTGATAAAAACCTCCCTCTCTCTGTTCAAAAGATAAAGTTTCTGCTAAATGGTGTGTCGTATTACAGTTGAAAGCGCCCTCTTCCCAAACGGGGGAGATCCTTATTAATTTCTCCAGCTGGGTTTTCTCGGGTTGTGTAGCCATACCTAATTCTATGTTTGTGTACTACACTCTTTGTGAATGATTCTGAACGCTGTGTAACCTTCTACTTTGGCATCTTCTCAGCGCTCAAAGCACCGCTCTTACAGCTTGAATGCTCGCGGTCCGGGCTTTCAGACTTTGGGTGAAGGGAGGGAGCGTGAGGCACCACAGCGGCTCTAAGTTATCTGAAAAGCACAAGGCTGAACGTCATGGTGAGCTGGAGGGAGATGAAACCCTAGCCTCGGATGACAGTGGCCTGACGGCCCTTCGGGCTTGATCCTTCACGGAATATGAAGTGTGTTTGTCACAGACTGTTTTCATGATCCATAACAAAACAACAGAGGCAGAGAAAAAGCAGTTGCATACCATGAAGTTGAAGTTCACCCCACCCCAAGTCTGTGAATCTCACGAAGCTTCCATGTGGTGCTGGGCGGGTCCTGGAGCGCCAGGTGGGAAGTCAGCTGTAGCAGAGAGATGTCTTGTCCACCTGAGCGCTTGTTCTTGGTTCTGTGCAGGCTCTCAGAGCCCAGGGTAACGGAACAAAAAGCCTACCAGCCGTCAATAGCCAGACACCTCCCGGGCTAGTGATTTAAGAGATTAAACAAATGAAGGCCGGGGTGCGAGTCCTGGAAGTGGGAATTGGTGTAAATGACGACCATTTAGTTCTGTTTCTGCATTTTTTTTTTCTAGCCTCTATTCTTCTCGCTCCCTGGTTCTCGGTCTGAATGTCAGGAGACCACAGCTGTATGATTTTTTATTAAAATTTGACTTTTCCCATACTTACCTATTTTTTCCATCACTTCTTTTTCTTTTTCTCATCTTTTGCTGCAGTTTTATTGCAAATTTGCTAGAAGAAGCAGATCACTAAGAGAGTAAATTCTAGAGAAAATGAAACTAGATAACGGATGAGGCAACTAAGGGTAATATAAATACGTCATAGAGAAGTTGTGAAAAATAAATAATAAATAAACGCTTTTACTGAGCTGAGTTCTACAGGAATTAATCCTTTGCGTCCTCTGAACTCCACTGGGAAATTGGTAATATTGCTAACGCCCCCTGACAGGTGGGCAGCAGGCACAGTGATGCTGACTGAGTGCCCAAGGTCATATAACTAGTCAGGTGCAGAAGCAGACTTTAAGTGGGCAGCCTGGTCCCGAGCCCCAGTTATAGGACGTTCTTCTGACACACAATGGGGCAGGGAAAGACACGCAGTATCTAGTGCCTGTTAATGATGATCAGAATACACTCAGTCAGAAAAGGACTTTGCTAATGTCTTGGCTCCTGGGGAGTGTTTATGGGATATTCAATAGGTGAGTCTAAATCCTATTTTTATGTAAACGTCTAAGGTTAAAACTAGACATTAATTCCATCCTATGGTCATCTGTGGCTGTGGCGTCATAGGTGGGGATAGGGTTGGGCTGGGAAGAATCACTTCCCCAGTGACTCGGTCCTCCGCCTCTTTCAGAATTTGCCTGCCTTTCTGCCTGTTGGAATTTATTCTTCCTAGTCCTTTTCTTCCTTAGAACGCTTCCATTCAACACAGAGGCCCCAGAGATAAAAAGAAAGAATGAAAAGTTTGCTCACAAAAAAGAGTGGCAGCGTTCACCTTACCCCGTGTCAACTCTCAGAGATTCTGATAAGTCGCATTTTTCCAGATGGACGTGAATTCAGTGGGGACCCGTGGGCTGTTGAGTTACAGGGTTCTGGTTTGACTTCCTCTGTTCCTCCTAAGTTATTTTGAAGTTGTTTATATCTTGAGCCTAGTTTGATTTGTTTTACTTTGCGTTTGACATGACTTTTCTCAGAAGTCATCCTTCAGAAACTGAGTTGCACTTTAAAACATTGTCTTTGCATTTTTGTCCTTTAAAAAATAATTTGCAAGCAGCAAAAATAACTTGAGGAAAATAAAGTACTCACTTGGGTTGGGTTAGATAGAAGCCTGAAGTTTATTTTTAAGGAAAGCCTTTGGCTGTACAGGACCTGTTTTTTGTTCAGCATTTAAAGAACAAACGCTGAGGTTCGTGGCACATGGTTTTGAGGCATCAGAGCAGATCAGCTAACGAAGCTTTCTAAGTCAAAGTGTGGTCCCTAGACCGGCAGCATCAGCATCACATGGACACTGGTCAAAAATGCAGATTCTCAGGCTCCGCCCTCGACCCGATGAACCAGAAATGCAGCCCAGCAGTCTGTGTTTACCAGGGAGACCCTGGGTGATCGGATGCGTGTGCATTTAGAGGACCCCTGCGCTAACCACCTCTTTATCATAACCTTTTACCGTAAACGCTGCTGGCTTATCACGGTCCTCATGTAAGGGGTGCCCTTCTAAAGCTCTAGCTAGCAACCTTTGCTCGCTCCTTACTAGCAGATGAATTCTCAGACTTAACCAGGCCTGGTTTCTGGCTTCCCCAGAGTGGTCTGCACCTGCGATGGGGCTGCCTCCCCTCCCTCCTCCATCTCCTCCTCCTCCAGTGGCAGCTCTTCTGGTCCAGCCCCCCCGAGGGAACCAGAGCATCAGCCACCCCTCAGGTCCCCACTGACTTGGGAGAAGGAGCTTTGTTCCCAGAGGACCTCTGTGTTCCGTGTTAGCTGTAGATAATGTTCCGGGCTGTAGAGAAGCTGGGCGTTGGAGCTGCAGTGACTCCCAGCCCAGGGCCCTGGGTGGGGAAGGCCTGGGCTGAGAAGCATCTCCAGTATCACTGAGAGCTTGATTCAGAACAGAGTGATTTCAACTCACTTCCTTCTCAGAATTATTATGAATGAACCCTGGTTTGAGAAAGCTGGTACCATATGCATAAAAGAAAAATCCCAACTATAGGACAAATTAGGAAATAGCATTTTTGAATTTCAAAACAATGCTTCATTTTCTTTTTTTTTGCGGTACACGGGCCTCTCACTGTTGGGGCCTCTCCCGTTGCGGAGCACAGGCTCCGGACGCACAGGCTCGGCGGCCATGGCTCACGGGCCCAGCCGCTCCGCGGCACGTGGGATCCTCCCGGACCGGGGCACGAACCCGTGTCCCCTGCATCGGCAGGCGGACTCTCAACCACTACGCCACCAGGGAAGCCCCCACTGTGCCACCAGGGAAGCCCAATGCTTCATTTTCTTAAAGTTGCCCCAGGATTCCTTTCACATAGGGAGCTCCTCTAATGCTTGAACGTGTTGATCTAAAACAAAACAAAACAAAACCTAGAAACTTCATTTATCAGGGAAGGGAGGACTAGTAAAAAGTGATTCTACAAATGAGGCAGACGTGTGTCTGTGTGTGGGTGTTACTGTGGAAAGATGTCCATAATATATTGTTATGTGAGAAATGAAGGCACAGGAGAATATATATGCAGTGTGATTTACATCTATTAAATTTAAGGAAAAGAAAAAAAAATTCTCACAAACACTCTGCACCATATGTTTATGTCTAGAAAGTGCCTGAAAAGATACACACCGAATAGTTAACAGTGTTACTCTGGGAAGTGGGGTCAAGAAGGATGGACAACGAGGGATTTTCACACTTGTACGTGATACGGTTTTATACAGCTGACATTTTTTTAATTTTTATTTTGTATTGAAGTAGAGTTGATTTACAATGCTATGCTAGCTTCAGGTGTACAGCAAAGTGATTCCGTTATACATATATATATACATATATATATATCTATTCTTTTTCAGATTCTTTGGCCATATATGTTATTACAGAGTATTGAGTAGAGTTCCCTGTGCTCTAGAGTAGGCCCTTGATGATTATCTATGGCTGATATTTTTATAACCATATATTATTTATAAAATTAAACCCGAGAGAGAGAGAGAGAAGAGAGGGTGCAGGAGACGCTGATGAGTAGTATAAGGGAACTACTATGGGCTAAAAAGCCTTACTGGTTTTACAGAAGCTTAATTTATTTTATTAGATTCTAAAATTGATGGTTATATATGAAAACCAAGAGATGTAGCAAAGTAATAATGACTCCAGAAGACTGTGTTTCTAAAAAGTTCTCTGCTTTTCCCCATGTCACTTGGATATCCTGATCTTCGGGGGATCTGGGAGAGAGTTGCAAGGATGCTTGTGGTTAGAGCTAAATCACTATTCATCGTATCTTTGCTGTTCAGAAAATGAAAGAGCTTGAGATGAAAGGCCATTTAGGGGCTGGAGTGAGGCCTGGGCTTGCGAGCGCCCAGTGTGGGCTCCTGGCAGCCGCTCTTGGCCGCGGGGACCGGAGCAATTCAAGCCGAGTCCTGCTTTGCCTTCCGCGGGGTGACGGCGCCGGGCCTCAGTGCCCTCCGGCGCGTTGTGACCGGAAAACAATTTGAGATCCTCGCAGGAAGGCTGATCAGTGCGAAGTATTTTTGTCAAAACTTTTGTTGTGAAAAGGTCAACCTTGAATTTTCAGAAGAAAAAAAGTTCTCCCCTGGAGGTACGTTGATTCAAAGGCTTTTCCGTGCTGGACTTTTGCATTTAATTGTTTTTTTATCCATGAAAGTTGATTTTATGTATTTAGTACAGTTTAGAGCCGCGTCCCGTAACTGTCAGTCTGCACTTCTTATATGCAGGCTTTAAAAGTAAATGCTGGGCTTCCCTGGTGGCGCAGTGGTTGAGAGTCCGCCTGCCGATGCAGGGGTTTGAAACGGGTTCGTGCCCCGGTCCGGGAGGGTCCCACGTGCCGCGGAGCGGCTGGGCCCGTGAGCCATGGCCGCTGAGCCTGCGCGTCCGGAGCCTGTGCTCCGCAACGGGAGAGGCCACAACAGTGAGAGGCCCGCGCACTGCAAAAAAAAAAAAAAGTAAAAGTAAATGCTGGTGCACTCTTTTTTTTTTCAAGTGTACAGTTTCAGGTGTCAGTTTTATACACACACACACACACACACACACACATATATATATTTTCAGGTTCTTTTACTGTAAGATTTAACCTTATAGCTTATTTCAAAATACTGAGTATAGTTCCCTGTGCTATACAGTAGATCCTTATTTATATATTGTGGTGTGTATTTGTTAATCCCCAAACTGCTAATTTACCCCCCACTTTCCCCTTTGTAACCCTAAGTTTGTTTTCTGTGCCTGTGAGTCTGTTTCTGTTTTGTATGTACGTTAATCCTGTGCACTTCTGATGCTCTGTTAATTTACTAAGTTGGTATAATAATTTGGTAAGACCCAAATCCTGTCCCCGTTCTGTTCCTCGCTCCTCTTTTTTTTTTTTTTTTGCTGTACGCGGGCCTCTCACTGTTGTGGCCTCTCCCGTTGCGGAGCACAGGCTCCGGACGCGCAGGCTCAGCGGCCATGGCTCACGGGCCCAGCCGCTCCGCGGCATGTGGGATCCTCCCGGACCGGGGCACGAACCCGCGTCCCCTGCATCGGCAGGCGGACTCCCAACCACCGCACCACCAGGGAAGCCCCTCCCCTCTTACTCCCCACTGATGGCTGCCCCCGCTTTCCTGGTTCCTTTGCTGTGCTTCGCACCCTTGGTTTTATCGTCTGTCTCCCACCCCTTCCACCCTCAGTGATGTGTGGAGCCCCTGACCTCCCGTCCAGTTCTTGTGGCTCAGAGGGTGACTTCGGACCTTCTTGGCCACTTCCCAGGCCAAACCGATGGCGAAGGTGGTTGTAATGGTAAAGGTTCAAGGGCCAGGTGACATTGTGGCTTATTGTCTAAGAGAAGCATCAGCAGTCGTGTAGCCGGCCTCAGTTGCTCCCTTTCGGATGTGGGTCCTGACACCCTCCAGAACTCACGTGACCTCCGCGGAGAGCGTGGAGACGGGCCCGGGAGGCGCCATGTAGAGCAGCCCTGCCCCGCCTTGTTGTGCGCTCTGCTCGGCAGGGAAGGAAGCAAACACGGCCTGGGAGCAAAAGTATTCACTCGTTTAAATATTCCCGTATCCAGCTCCCAAACTGCATCCCCTCCCCAGGGTACCCAGAGCTCGCCTGTCTTAGATCAAGTTAACGCAGTGAAGCCAAAAGTAGCCCAAGTAACAATTTTGTCATCAACGGAACCAGGAACCACCAAGGAAACCGTGAAACCTCTTCAAAAGCCAAGTATTCTTAAGCTGTACTTGGTGTTGATGTTCGTTCATCAGTTTGATGTTGGTAATTAACAGTTAGCAAGAAACAGCTTTGGAGTGGTCTTTTACCACATGTAGCAGACACTGGCACGAAGACAGAAAGCAGAAGCAGGAAGCCGTGGCCATGAGCGCGGCCAGTGAGGTCAGCCTGGGTGGTTCTACAGGCAGCTCCGAGCCTCGGATCCGAGGCCACAGCCGGGGCTGGAGCAGGACTGCCAGGTGCCTCAGTACAGCCTCCATGGGGCCATGTGCTTTCTGGTGTAACCGCGCGTTTGAGGGTGGAGTGGCCTGACCGCTGAGTGTCTGCTGCCACCAGTGACCCCTCCACTGTACTAAGGCTGGGTGATCTTGGTTTTTTGTTTTTTATATTTATATATGTTAATCCTGACTCCCCGTTTAGAGTATTAACTACCTGTTCTCCCTCTTACCTTTACCAAAATGTCTAATAATACCTTACCTGAGTGAGTAACTGTAAGTTGGTTTGTAGGTATAGAGTGGCTAACAGTGTAACTAACAAAGCCTGTATCATTAGAGATTTAAGAGCAGAGTTTTAAATAGTTCACTCCTTTCAAACTTTGAAAAAAAGTTTAACAATTTACAAAAGTGTGTGCCCGTTATAAATTTACAAAGTTAACAGTACAAAAGTATATGTAGTGAGAAGGGAGAGCGCCCTCCAATTTCTCATCTCTCCACAGGAGGAACCACTGATTCTTTCCAGAACTTTTTCTGTCTATTCACACATATGGTAGGAGTGTATGTGTGGGGTTGTTTTCTCTTCTAAACATAAATTGGGTCATGCTACACACACCATGATCCAGATGGCCTTTCTTACTTAACTAGATCGCGGCCTCTTTCCTTATGAGTACGTTTAGATCGACCTCATTTATACACTCTGCACCACACTGACTTCACGTTTCCATGGAACGATGCGTGTATCAGTCGTCTTGAAAATTCTTCCCATTACAAATAATGCTGTAGTGAGTGCTCCTGTGCCTGTATCTTTGTGCCTGTGCAAGGGTGCACCTGTGAGCGTGTGTGAGTCACGCCTGTGCGGCCGGGAGAGCTGGGCTCTGGGGCCCACAGGGCTAGGAAGCCCGATGCTTCTCCACCCTCCATACTTTCACTGGCTGATGGAATGGCCGCTTCGTGTGCTGGACTGGATAGTAATGAAAAGTTTTTCTGTGTTGTAATTCCATGAGCTGACACTTCAAAGAAGAGTTGAGTTTGAAAGTCAGTGTCCTTTAAAAAAACTTTCCTATCTAAGTTTTTATTTTATTTTATTTTTAACAGTAGAAAGGGTTGATTTATGCATATGGAGGCCTTCACAGAAAAGACATGAACACGCAAAGAAGCAGTTTGACTTTGGGACTTATATACCATTTTGACAAAGGGTGATAAATTATGGAAAGTGACTAGGAAATACAGGGAGGAAACAGAATAGAATGGTTATTTTAGCAAGGTCTGTTTGTGCAGACTCATCTTGGTATTGGTGCCTTGTTTCCAGCGGTGAGGGTCACTTTGCTCTTCCTGGAACAAGGAAGGCACGTTTCTCACAAGAAATTTATGCCCTGCTTTCAGGCACTTATGAAGGGGGCAGCAGACTCTTCCTGTGTCTGCTGTTTCTCAATTTAAGCTGACATTAAAAAAGGTTTGTGTGTGTGGTCTGAGCATCATGTCCATTTAAAGCCAGGCTGCTGACTATTGAGAAACCAAAGAGGCAGCTGCCAGCCTTGCTGTGCCCGCTGCAGCCCAGGGCTTCGTGCTGCCCGGGGGCGGGGGCGGGGGAACTAGGAGGGAAGACGGACCATTTGTTACCCCTGTTTGTCCACTCAGGAATTTAGATATTGAGATAATACTGTAAATGGGTTTATTCCCAACTTAATATGCCGTCTGTGCCAAGTTGGTTGATTTTTAATAATTAGGTTACTTACTGATTTAACCACATATTTGCAAAGCTGTGTGTCTTAAACACACAGCTTTGTACCCCTGAAAGCCTAGCACATCTGTTTTGGTTGAGAGTTTTATTAAACACGGAATCCAGGTGATTTCGTTTCAGGTTTGGGGAATGGTAGGGATGTGGACGTGATGCCCAACGTTTGAGAAGTATCCCCTTTATCCCCAGTGCTGGGCCTGGTCCTTCCCATGTGGGCGATCGTGCTCATCTCCTTCGGGGTCGCGCTGCTGTTCGCCCTCTTCGTGTGGCTCTTTGTGTGTCCGTGGATGCGGAGAAAGATAGCAGGTAAGGGCTTTGCTGTTCTGATCTGCAAGAGTGCTCTGACAGCTGAGCCCTCGCTGTCATCCACGTGATCCTGACTGACAGAGGGAACACACACCGAGGTCAGGCCAGTCCTTGGCTGATGGCTCCTGATGGCTTTCTGGCTCAAACTTTTCCTTGGTAACTTGGGACCCAGGTGAGAGTGAGGTCCTAGTTGCCACGGCTAATGGAAGGTAACTGCCCGATGAGAAACATTAGATTATACAGATCAACACCACAGTCAGATAGCACTTCCCTCCCTCAAGAATGGCTAAAGGTAGAAAGACTAGATGACAAGTGTGATAACTGGAATTCTCATATATTTATGGTGAAATAAAAACTGGTACAGCCATGGGGGAAGTCAGTTGAGCAGTTTCCTGTAAGGTTAAGCAAACATTTACCATGTGGCCCATTAATTCCACTCTTAGGTATTTATCCAAGAGAAATAAAAAGACTTGTACACAAATTGGTCAGTCATACTAGGCAAAAAATGGAAACAACCCACATGCTCATTAACAAGCGAATGGATAACCAAATTATGGTCTGTTCATACAATAGAAGATGAATGAGCAGTGAAGAGGAGAAGTACCAGGAGAAGCCAGACACAAAGGAGTGCATACTGCATGATTCCAGGGAACGGTAATCCACAGCGGTAGAAAGCACTGGGTGCTGGAAACCGACTGCAAAGGGGCACAAGGGACAAGAGGGAACTTTAGGGACAGGAGGGGACTTTGCAGGGACAGGAGGGAGCTTTGCAGGGACAGGAGGGAAGTTTAGGGACAGGAGGAGAACTCTGTAGGGACAGGAGGGAGCTTTGCAGGGACAGGAGAGAACTCTGTAGGGACAGAAAGGAGCTTTGTAAGGACAGGTGGGAACATTGCAGGGACAGGAGGAAACTTTGTAGGGACTGGAGGGAACTTTCCAGGGACAGGAGGGAACTTTAGGGACAGGAGGCACTTTGCAGGACTCTGTTAATTGGGGAGTAGTTACAGGCTGTAGTCATTTGTCACAGGTCATCTACCTGTACATTTAAAATATATAAATTTCACTGTATGGAAATTATATCTCAATGAAAGCAATAAAAAAAAAAAAAGGAAGAAGACTGTGGCTTAGAAAATTGCAGGAGGTATTTTCCTGTCAGTGGTAACATGATTGAATTCCAAGTCTGGAGGCCACACAGAGCCTTTTACAGGGCTCTCAAAAGAAAAGAAGTATTTACTTTTGGCCTCAGAGTGTACCTTACAATCGCACGTTCATACGGATATATCTGAATTTGAGAAACCCATATTTCAAAGAAGAACAAAACAAATGAGGAGACATACCATGCTCATGAACACAAAGACTCAATACCGGAAAGATGTCAGTTCGTCTCAAATCAATCTATACATTTAACACAATTTAAATAAAAATCCCAGCAGGATATTTTGTAGATTTAGACAAGTCACTTTAAAAATTTATATGGAAAGGGAAAGGAAATGGAATAGCCAAAGCAGTTTTGGAAAAGAGTAAATTTGAAAGACCTGTACTGCTTGGCCTTAAGAGCTACTATAAAGCTACAGGAAAGTGTGGAATTGGTGAAGAGAGACACCTAGATTAACAGAACAGAGTAGAGTCCAGAAACAGAGCCACAAATATATATGGCCAAATGATTTTTGACAAAATACAAAGTCAGTTCAATGGAGGAAGAATAGTCCTTACAATAAATGGTATTGGAACAGCTGGATATTGAATGCCAAAAAGAGAACCTTGACCTAAGCCTTACACCTTGTAAAAATTAACTCAAGATGCATCACAGATAAAAATGTAAAATAGAAAACTATAAAACTTTTAGGACAAAAAAGGGAAAACTTTTGAGACCATTGGTAAAGCAAAGAGTTTTTAGATATGATACCAAAAACAGTTCATAAAAGAAGTTGGTAAATCACACTTCATCAAAGTTAGAAACTTGCTCTGTGAGAAACACTATTAAGAGAATTTTAAAAGACAAGTTACAGACTGAGCAGCAGCTGGAATGCTCGTGTACTCCTGGTGGGAATGCAAAATGGTGCAGCCTCTCAGGAAAGCAGTTTGGTGGTTTCTTATAAGGTTAAATATACACTTACCCACTCCTAGGTATTTACCCTAGAGAAATGCAAATTTAAATTCACACAAAAGCCTGGATATGAATGTTTATGGCAGCTTTATTTGCCATCACCAAAAACTAGAAACAGCATGGATTATCCACAGAACGAATAAGCAAGCACATATTTATGTAAATATTTATATAAATATTTACATATTTATGTAAGTAAATACATCCATGTATTAGAACACTACTTGGCAGTGAAGAAGAGTGAGCTACTGAAACCCGCAACAACTTGGATGAACCTCAGACGCATTAATCATGCCAGGTCAGAGAAGCCAGCCTCAAAAGCTCATGTCTTACGGTTCCATTTATATGACGTGTGGAAAAGACAAAACTGTAGGGACAGAGAGCAGATCAGTGGTTGTCACAGGCTAGGGATGGGCAGAGGGGCTGACTGCCAGGGGGGCTTTAGGGGCTGATGGAACCCTTCCCTATCCTGATTGTGGATTGTCTGTAGGAATCTAGACATTTGTTAGACTCAAGATTCTACACACACAGACAAAGCCAATTTACTGCATGTAAATTTAAAAACTAATAATAAAAAAAAACATACAACTTGAAGCTAAGTGGTGAAGCCACATTGATGACAGATTGATAACCAGCTGCTGCTTCGTCTCCTGTGTAGCCGTTCCCACTCTGGGCTGAGAAGGAGCCCCCCTTAAACATCCTGCTTGGCTGACTTAACCCCATGGGAAGTGATAAACTATACTTAAATGCTCTGATGTCTAAAGGCTTTTTCTAATAGCTGAACCTTAATGTGAAGTGGACCATAAAATCTTTTCTTCCATATTTAGGCTATAATGTTACAGCAGGAAACTGACATCACTACCCATACTGGCTTCCCAAGAGATTTTTTGGTCAATGCCATGTATTTTGACATTTCATCATATACGTATCTTTTTCTATGAATTTAAGTACAGACTGTGGTTAAAGGCGTGGACAGAGAGTAAACCGACTGCATTTTGCTACCTATGTGACCTTTGGCCAATGACTTAATCTCTCTGGGCCTCAGTTTGCTGTTTATAAAGGAGAGAAAATAATAATACCTGTTTCATGTGTTAACAGGTTTTTTTGGGAATTCCCTGGTGGTCCAGTGGTTAGGACTCCGCGCTTCCACTGCAGGGGGGCATGGGTTCGATCCCTGGTCGGGGAACTGAGATACCACAAGCCGCGCAGTGCGGCCACAAAAACAAAAACAAAAAGGTGTTTTTAAAAAATTGTTATTATAATCTTTACAAATATTATCTTTTCTCATCTAGATTGTAAGCAACTTGAGGTCAGAGATCTGTATACACACTTTTTTTGTTCCTTGCAGTACGTAATAAATTTAGTTTAAAAAAAATCTATCTTGTATCTGACTATCTAGGTAAGTATAGAAATAGAGGTGATGCTGAGTGTGTTCAGAGGAACCGAGAATGTCTCCATTTCAGCTGCGTAGGTAAGAGCTTAGACATCGCTCGGGTGAGGGAGCAAGGTCATAAACCACCAGCACCACACACCAGATTTGATTAAAAAGAATGCTCTCCAGCTTCAAACTGTTTTTTAAAAATCCCTGGTTTCTTTTGAAAGTAAAGGATTTTTAAAAGTAAGTAGAATCTCTCTGTTCCTTTTTTTTTTTTTTTTTTTTTTTTGCGGTACGCAGGCCTCTTACTGTTGTGGCCTCTCCCGTTGCGGAGCACAGGATCTGGACAGGCAGGCTCAGTGGCCATGGCTCACGGGCCCAGCCACTCTACAGCGTGTGGGATCTTCCCGGACCAGGGCACGAACCCGTGTCCCCTGCATCGGTAGGCGGACTCTCAACCACTGCGCCACCAGGGAAGCCCTCTCTGTTCCTTTTGAGGAAAATGATTTATTTGTTTGCTAAGATTTGGTGACCTGAAGAAATCTGAGAGCAGTCATTTATTGAACAGAAGAAAACCAAGCAGACTATAACAGTATCTTTGAAGACAAAGATAAACATTTCAGGGATTCTGAGGTTAGTTTAAGAAAACAGAAGGCCAGTCTAGATGGTTGTAGAACTTACAGATTGTTTACCTTGGGAATCAGTCTAATCCTGCTTTTTTGTTGGTCTTGGATGAGATAACTCAGGCCTAAGCCTCCATCTTTCCCTCCATAGCTGAGTTTTCTAGCCTGTGTTTCCCAGATGATTGAACTCTCCACTTTATTTTGTCTAACTTTTTTCTTCATTCCCAAAGTAAGTACGTAAGTAACAAGATAAATATTTATTTTTATATTCATTTGTCAGTAACAAGAATTCTCTGACAAAATTTTCAGTTATGATTCTATTTTCTTTAGGCAAATTACAAAAAGAAAGTGCTTTATCGCGAGTCTCT
The DNA here is from genome assembly GCF_949752795.1 of Hyperoodon ampullatus. NCBI lineage: Eukaryota > Metazoa > Chordata > Mammalia > Artiodactyla > Ziphiidae > Hyperoodon > Hyperoodon ampullatus. The sequence goes on from NC_136933.1 coordinate 3,997,737, forward strand.
GATGAAAGCCTCAACAAAATTCAGGAAGCGGAGTCCCCAGTGTTTAAAGAGCTACCGGGTGCCAGGGCTCATGACGACAGCACTGTCCCCCTCACCGGGTCGGCCGCGGACCCGTCCGGGACCTCAGAAAGCACGACAGGGGGACACCACCCCCGTGTACCGTACGGTAAGACCCCTGGGGGCTGGGGTGGCGCTGGGCCTGCCGGCCTGCGTGTGGCACTGAGGCTCCAGTGCACACAAGTGTCCCCCAGGTTCTGCTTTGAGAAAACCCAGGCGCTAAAGAGGCCTCAGGGACCATGCAGTTGCAGAGCAGGCTTACTCATGTCCTGTGATTTTCCTCCAAGAGCCATTTACCTACAGTCTCCCAGTGGCGCCCAGACCCACCCCGTACCACCCCTCTGAGTGCCTCACCTGCATCTTCCACGTGCAGTCACCTAACTGCTGGAGATCGGAAGGTCGGTTTATCCAGCTGAATACGAACGCCTTCCTCCTGGAAGACGCAGGGTGAAAGCTGACATTGGAACGGGAGGGGGTCCCGCTAGAGAATCACAGAAACCATCAGGACCATCTTGGGGGGGGTCCTTTGTCCTACAGCATCTGTGGACAGTGATGGGCAGGCACCAGCGTCTGCTGGCCCACCTCCCTGCAGGGGCACTGGCACCGATTTCCAGGCTGCGTTTGGGACTTCGCCAAAGAAGGCAAACAAACTCTGCCCACTGATCTGACAGATCCGCCTTTGACTGCCCAGACTGCCCTTTTTTTTTTTTTTTTTTTTGCGGTACACGGGCCTCTCACTGTTGTGGCCTCTCCCGTTGCGGAGCACAGGCTCCGGACACGCAGGCTCAGCGGCCATGGCTCATGGGCCCAGCTGCTCCGCGGCATGTGGGATCCTCCCCGACCAGGGCACGAACCCGTGTCCCCTGCATCGGCAGGCGGACTCTTAACCACTGCGCCACCAAACCCTGGCCTTTTTTTTTTAAATTGAAGTATAGTTGATTTACAATGTTGTGTTAATTTCTGCTCTACAGCAAAGTGACTCAGTTATACATATATATACATCCTTTTTAAAAAATATTCTTTCCCATTATGGTTTATCACAGGATATTGAATATTGTTCTTTGTGCTATACAGTAGGACCTTGTTGTTTATCCATTCTCTCTATTATAGATTACATCTGCCAATCCCAACCTCCCACTCCATCCCTCCCCAGCCCCTCCCCCTTGGCAACCGCCAGTCTGTTCTCTATGTCTGTGATTCTGTTTCTGTTTCATAGATGAGTCCATTTGTGTCATATTTTTAAGGAGCACCTACAGCGTGTATCTCACAGGGTTCTGGGTTGGGTCCCTCTTGTATGAAGTTTTTTGTAAAATGAGCTCCTTACAGGGAATCCTCCTTTTACTGGTTCCTAGAAAAGGAAGAGAGTGCTACCGCGATTTCTGGAAGACACATTTAAAGAGACCATAACATCATTTTTTAACTACCATATTATTAGTTTTACTTACCCTTTGTTGTATGTTTCCAAGTTTCCCTTGTTATTTGAACCATACTGCAGGGCCTTCATAGTCAAGTTAGAAAATGGAGCACGTGGGAAAAAGCAAAAGCACCCGCCACCCCGCCTTCCCCAGATGACCTCGGCTCTCAGTCTGTCCCCTTGTCCCCCTGCAGGCCGGGCGCTGTCCATGACGCACGGCGCCAAGTCGCCCGTGTCTAACGGGACCTTCGGTTTCGATGGCCCGGCGCGCGGCGACGGCCACGTGTACCACACGGTGCACAAGGACTCGGGGCTCTACAAGGACCTGCTGCACCGCATCCGCGACGAGCGGCCGGCGCCGGACGGGGCCCCGCGGCTGCTGCGGCGCAACAACAGCTACACGTGCTACACGGCGGCCATCTGCGGGCTGCCCGGCCTGGCCACGCGCCGCGGCGAAGTGCCCGCGCCCGAGGACAGCGAGAAGCTGGTGGCCGACGCCGTGGCCTACTCCCGCCGGCGGCTGCGCTACGACAGCTACTCCAGCTACTGCAACGCCGTGGCCGAGGCCGAGATCGAGGCCGAGGAGGGCGGCGTGGAGGTGCGCCTGGCCACCCCGCTGGCCGAGCCCGAGCCGCCGCGCGACGACGCGGCGGACGACGAGAAGGAGGAGAAGGACTCGGCCGAGGTCCACCTGCTCTTCCACTTCCTGCAGGTCCTCACCGCCTGTTTCGGCTCCTTCGCGCACGGCGGCAACGACGTGAGGTCAGTGCCCAGGGCGCGCGGGCGGGCGGGCGCGCGGGCGGGCGCGCGGGCGGGGCGGGGCGGGGGTGGGTGGGGCGCACGGCAGACACACGGCCACCCTGGAACCTCGCGGGTCTGCGCTGCCCGGGTCCACCGACATGGGCTTTTCCCCCACGAGTGTAGCACCCGCATCTTCACTGCACGGATCTTTAGATGAACTAGGTGTGGGGGAAGGTTTGTGTTGGGTCGGAGAGCACAACAGGCGGGATCAGAAGCCGTGGGCTTTCAGCCCTGACTCTGCCCGCCCCGTTCCAGCTTCCTGCCCTGCCTGAGTCATTCATCAGCTCCTTTTGGTTTTGAGGCAGAGAGAACAGTACCCGGATTTCCGCCGAGTTGTTCAAGGGTCACCTGTGAATAAGTAGCTCCTGTAGTGTTCCAGACGGTGACACGCGTTAAAGGGAAGAGAAGAGTAGAAAGGGGGGTGGGACCCCTGGGGGGCTGCCGTGTTGGACGGCTGCTCGGGTCAGGAGGGCTCGCCGAGTGACACCTGCAGGGGCTGAGGGCGCAGCCGTGTGCTCGTCTGTAGGAGAACATTCCGGAAGAGGGAACAGCAGGTGCGAGGGCCCGAGGCAGGACATGCCTTGGGGGAGGGGGGTGTTCCAGGAAGAGCCACAAGCAAGAGCGTGGAGACGCTCAGGTCGGCAGATCGTGGAAGCCCCAAATGTGTAGTCTCTACCCCCTCTCACTGGCTGGGCAGCTCCGAACCAGTCACTGAATTTCCCAAAGCCTCAGTGTCCCAATCTGTGAAGTGGGAGTAAAGCTAGTACCAAACACATGGGATTTCTGTGAAGATTAAGTGAGATGCTTTATATAACAAGCTCAAGACAGTGCTCTCCCATAATCAGTATCCCTACATTTTCACTCTTACTATTATTACAGTTATCACACAGGCTAATGTTTCTGTCCAAATCAGGAAAACATGCCACTGTTGCTTTTTTGTTTTTGCTCAGTTATATGACTGTTTTACACTGTCTACCCACGTGCAACAGCGTTTCTGTTCTTTTTAAAAGAAGTCTTTGTGCCAGAGAAGAGGCCTGGACATCTTATGTTCTGCTCAGTGTCGTCTAGGGGTCGCCATGTTACTTAATTGGGGGCACCATGTTCTGTCTCCTCTTAATAATTTTTTTTCTGCCCTCCCCACCAGCCCACTTCCTCCTCTTTATCCACAAATTCTTTATTGAAAGCCTGGTACTGTCAAAGTGTTATGAATTGGGTCCCTGTCTTTTAGGAGTTTAAATTCCAGTTAAGGAGACAAGAAAGACATACACGTAGAAAAGTAACAGAACACCCCAAAACAGCATTTAAAGGCCAGAGGAAGGGCTTCCCTGGTGAGGCAGTGGTTGAGAGTCCGCCTGCCGATGCAGGGGACACAGGTTCGTGCTCCGGTCCGGGAGGATCCCACATGCCACGGAGCGGCTGGGCCCGTGAGCCATGGCCGCTGAGCCTGCGCGTCTGGAGCCTGTGCTCCGCAACGGGGAGAGGCCACAACAGTGAGAGGCCCGCGTACAGCAAAAAAAAAAAAAAAAGGCCAGAGGAAAAGTCTAGGCAGTAGCTGCTATAGGTGACCAGAGTTTAGAGCAACTGATTGCAGTTTGGGGCCTGCTTTTGAGGCTTTTGAGCAGGGATATGGTCTGATGAAAGCAAGGTTTTAGAAATAATAGTGTGATGTGAAGAGGGGGCTTCTGTTCATTCCAGAAGAAGTTATCAAGTGTGTACCAGGGCTCAGAGCTGAACCACTTGTAACTTACCGTAACCCTCCACAGAGCAGTCCTTTGCAGTCCTAAGTGGTATCCTTCAGAGACAGGGAATCTGAAGCTCAGAAATGTGACTTTCTTGCCCAGAGTCACACAGCTGGAGAGAAGCAGACTTGGGAGCTGGCTCTCTGTGACTCAGTCTGCAGAGTGGAGGGTGGGCTGAGAGCTACAGAGGCTGTTGAAAGCCCATAGGGAGCTTGGAAGTTGTCACTCCACCCTAACAACAGGAGAAAACCGAATGGACTGAAAGAAAAATCAACAACTCTTCTTGGATCCGGAAAGGACAGGAGGGCACAGGACAAACCACTGCCCCCAAGACTGGAGGGACAGACAGATGCAGGGAGTCCTGGAAGAGTGACTCAGGAGTGGAAGCTGCCATGGGAACCAGGGAAACCGGGACTGGAATGGTGGACCCTGGAGGCTCAGGGGGGACAAGTAGAGAGTTAGAGGCTCCAGGGGACCCATAGTAGGGGGACCCCATGATATTGTGAGTTTTACATCCAAGAGCTGTACCAGGTTCTCACAGTGAATATCAGGGAAGAGAAATCCCTTCCTGCTCCTGTCGGGGGAGGGAAAGCATCTGACAGAAGAGAGCAACTGTGTGCTTAACCAGGCCTGCTCCCAGGGGAAACCAGGTCCCGGAGCCCAGCCTGCAGGGGGATTACCACAGCCTAACTGACCTGGGGAGGGGAAATGCACTCCAGACTTCCCTCACCTTCCACTTGGGCGAAGAGAAGCACCCACCTCCAGCCATCCTGTCCCACTTATGGGGGAAGCAGAAACTGAGAAACACTTGTGAAGTTCACAGTCCAGAGGGACAGGCTTACTGAGAGACCGAGACCTCATCAAAGGACTACCAAAGGCTTCTCCATCCCCAGACCTACCACCACATCACTAAAGGCCTATTTACAGCAGTTCCTTCTACCCAGGAGATCATGTCGGGTTATCCAGAAGAATTTACGAGGCATACCAAGAGGCAAAAAAACACAATTTGAAGAGACAGGGCAAAATTCAGAACCAGACACGGCTGGGATGTTGGAATTATCAGACGAGGAATTTCAAACAGCTACGATTCATATGCTGAGGTCTCTAATGGATAAAGTAGGCATCCATTGGATGAGCAAGGTAAGCAGAGAGAAGGAAATCCTAAGAAAGAACCAAAAAGAATTCTGGAGATCAAAAACACCGTAACAGGGCTTCCCTGGTGGTGCAGTGGTTGAGAGTCCGCCTGCCAATGCAGGGGACACGGGTTCGTGCCCCGGTCCGGGAAGATCCCACATGCTGCGGAGCGGCTGGGCCTGTGAGCCATGGCCGCTGAGCCTGCATGTCCGGAGCCTGTGCTCCGCAACGGGAGAGACCACAACATCTAGAGGCCCGCGTACCGCAAAAAAAAAAAAAAAAAAAAAAGAAGACAGAGATTGTCAGAGTGGATTAAAAAATAAGACCCAACTCTATGTTGTCTACAAGAAACCCACTTTAAATATAAAGATGCATACAGGTTAAAAGTAAATGGAAGGAGGAAAATATAGCATGCTAACACTAATAAAAAGAAAGTAGGAATAACTGTATTGATTTCAGACAGAGCAGACATGTACAGATCCAGCAAGCAAAAAATCAGTAAGGACATAGCTGAGCACAACAAACCATCAGTCCATTGCACATAACGTATCTGTAGACTACTTCATCCAAAAACAGCAGACTTTACATTCTTCTCAAGCTCACATGGATCATTCAGCAAGATAGGCCACGTTCTGGGCCATAAAACACACCGTAACACATTTAAAAGAGTAGAACTAATACAGTGTGTGCTCTCAGACTACAATGGAATTAAACTAGAAATCAATAACAGAAAGATAACTGGAAAATCCCAAAATATGTGGACATTAAACAACATACTTCTGGGCTTCCCTGGTGGCACAGTGGTTGAGAGTCTGCCTGCCGATGCAGGGGACACGGGTTTGTGCCCCAGTCCAGGAAGATCCCACATGCCGCGGAGCGGCTAGGCCCGTGAGCCATGGCCGCTGAGCCTGCGCGTCTGGAGCCTGTGCTCTGCAACAGGAGAGGCCACAACAGTGAAAGGCCCGCGTACCGCAAAAAAAAAAAAAAAAAACCCACACTTCTAAATAACACTTGGATCAAAGAAGGAATATCAAGAGGAATTTTAAAATATTTGAACTAAATGAAAATGAAAGCACATCAAAATTTGTGGGAAGCAGCAAAAAACAGTGCTTAGAAAATTGAATTGAATTGCTGCACGTGGAGTTTCTCTAGTTGTGGCGAGCGGGGGCTACTCCTGTTGCGGTGCACGGGCTTCTCATTACGGTGGCTTCTCTTGTTGTGGAGCATGGGCTCTAGGCATGCGGGCTTCAGTAGTTGCAGCACGCGGGCTTCAGTAGTTGTGGCTCGTGGGCTCTAGAGTGCAGGCTCAGGAGTTGTGGTGCGTGGGCTTAGTTGCTCCGTCGCATGTGGGATCTTCCCGGACCAGGGATCGAACCTGTGTCCCCTGCATTGGCAGGCAGATCAACAAACTCTTAGCAAATTGAATCCAACAATGTATAAAGAGAATTATCCAGCATGACCAAGTGAGCTTTCTCTGAGGTATGCAAGACTGGTTCAAATTGCATTGAATTCATATATTAGGAAAGAAGGGAGATATAAAATCAGTAAATAATAAATAATAATAATAATATAAATAATAATAAAATCAATCTAAGTTTCCAGCCTAGAAAAATAGGAAAAGAAGAGCAAATTAAATCCAAGGTAAGCAGAAGTAAAGAAATAATAAGAATTGGAGCAGAAATAAATGAAATTGAAGTCAGGAAACTAATAGAGAAAATCAATGAAACAAAAAGCTGGTTCTTTGAAAATATTAATGAAGTTGATATGGACCAATTCCTTGAAAGACAGAACTGCCCAAACTCACACAAGAAGAAATAGACTATCTGATAGGCCTATATCTATTAAGGAAATTGAATCAATAATTAATAACCTTTCAAAACAGAAAGCACCAGGCCCAGATAGGTTCACTGATGAATTCTACCAAATATCTAAGGAAGAAATTATACTTGTCGACAAATTTCTTTCAGAGGATAGAAGCAAAAGGAATACTTCCTAACTCATTCTGTAAGGCCAGCATTATCCTAGTACCAAAACCAGTGAAAGACATTATAAGAAAACTATAGACCTGTATTTCTTATGAACTTTGCTGAAGAAAAAACTCAACAAACTATTAGCAAATTGAATCCAACAATGTATAAAGAGAATTATCCAGCATGACCAAGTGAGCTTTCTCTGAGGTATGCAAGACTGGTTCAACATTCGAAAATTAGTTAATGTAATCCATCATGTCAATAGGCTAAAAAGAAAAAGTCACATGATCATATCAATAGATGCAGAAGAAAGCATTTAACAAAATCCAATACCTATTCGTGATAAAAACTCTCAGTAAACTAGGAATAGAAGGGGAACTCCTCAACTTGACAAAAAATACAGAAAAACTACAGCTAATATCATACTTAATGGTGAGAAACTCAAAGCTTTTCCACTAAGATCAGGAACAAGGCATAGATGTCCCCTTTCAGCACTGCTTTTCAAACTGTGCTGAAAGTTCTAGCTAATGCACTAGGACAAGAAAGGGAAATAAACATTTACAGATTAGGAAAGAAGAAATAAAACTGTCTTTGTTTGAAGATGACATGGCCATCTATGTAGAAAATCTGAAAGAACTGACCAAAAAACAAAAAACTCCTGGAACTAATAAGCAATTATAACAAGGATGCAGGATACGGGTTAATATACAAAAATCAATCACTTCCTACATATTAGCAGAGAACAGGTGGAGTTTGAAATTAAAAAACACAATAGTACCATGTACACTGGCACCTTGAAATACTTAGGGATACATCTAACAAAATGTGTACAGAATCTATATGCGGAAAACTGTAAAACTGATGGATGAAATCAAAGAATGGAATAAATGGAGAGATTTTCCATGTTCAAGGATAAGAAGACTCAATATTGCCAAGATGTCAATTATTCACATCTTGACCTATAGATTCAATGCAATCCCAATCAAAACCTCCAAAAGTTATTTTATGGATACTGATAAACTGATTCTAAAGTTTATATGGAGAGGCAAAAAACCCAGACTAGCCAACGCAAAACTGAAGGAGAACAAACTTGAAGGACTGATACTACCCGACTTCAAGCTTGCTAGTAAAGCCGCAGTAACAAGACAGTATGGTATTGGTGAAAGAATAGACAGATAAATCAATAAATCAGAATAGAGAGCCCAGAAATAGACCCACATAAATATGACAGTCAACTGATCTGACAACACCAAGTGCTGGCAAGGATGTGAAGCAACAGGAACTCTCATTCCTTTCTGGTGAGAATACAAAATGGTACAGCTGCTTTGGAAGACAGTGGGAGTTTCTTACAAAACTAAGCATACTCTTATTATACCATCCAGTAGTCGTGCTCCTTGGTATTTATCCTAATAAGCTTATATCCACACAAAAACCTGTACCTGGATGTTTATAGCAGCTTTACGCAAAATTGCCAAAACATAGAAGCAACCAAGATGTCCTTCAATAGGTGGATTGATAAAAACTGGTACATTTACACAATGCTATTCAGCACTAAAAAGAAATGAGTTATCAAGCCATGAAATTACAGGCAGGAACCTTAAATGCATATTACTGAAAGAAAGAAGCCAATATGAAAAGCTGCATACTGTATGATTCCAACTGTATGACTTTCTGGAAAAGGCAAAACTATGGAGACAGAAGATCGGGGGTGGGGTGGGAAGGAGGGATGAATGCGTACAGCACAGGGGATTTTTAGGGCAGTGAAAGTTCTCTGTACGATACCCTGATGATGGATACATGTCATTTATTATACATTTGTCTAAACCCATAGAATGTACAACACCAAGAGTGAACGCTACTGTAAACTATGGGCTTCAGATGATTCTGATGTGTCAGTGTGGGTTCATCGGTTGTAATACATGTTCCACTCTGGTGGGGATGTTGATGATGGGGAGGCTATGCATGTGTGGACCAGAGGGTATATGGGAAACCGCTGTACCTTCCCCTCAGTTTTGCTATGAATCTTCAACTGCTCTAAAGAAATAAAGTGTTAATTTAAAAAAGAAAAAGAGCTGTGGCATCCCCCCAAAAAAGTCAGTGCATGCCTTCCAAGGGCCTGAGTGATGATAGGGGGTCTGGGGGGAGGGGTAAGCACCTGAGTGAGTCCTAAGCTCACACCCCAGTTCTGCTCCCTGCTAGGGACATGACTTTGGCATCAGTTTTCTCATCAGTAAAATGGGAGTGACAATAGCCAGTTTAAGGGGTGGGCCTGAGAACTAATGATTAGCAGTAATGTTTGTGATCCCATAGTGGGGAGGCTGGCACAGCTGCCCCAAAATGGTAGCTAATGTTAGTAGCTGTGCTGGCAGTGAAAATGGAAAGAAATAGAGAAAGAAAGGAAGAAAAAAAAGAACTTGTATCCACTTCTTGTGATTTTTCAGTACTTTAAAAAAAACTAGGGACTTCCCTGGTGGTGCAGTGGTTAAGAGCCTGCCTGCCAATGCAGGGGACATGGGTTCGATCCCTGGCCCGGGAAGATCCCACATGCCGCAGGGCAACTAAGCCCTTGCACCACAACTACTGAGCCTGTGTTCTAGAGCCCGCGAGCCACAACTACTGAGCCTGCGTGCCACGACTACTGAAGCCCGTGCGCCCTAGAGCCCACATGCCACAACTACTGAAGTCTGCGTGCTCTAGGGCCCACGTGCTGCAACTACTGAGCCTGTGTGCTGCAACTACTGAAGCCCGTGCGCCTAGAGCCCATGCTCCGCAACAAGGGAAGCCACCGCAGTGAGAAGCCCGCACACTGCAGCAAAGAGTAGCCCCCACTCACCGCAACTAGGGAAAGCCCGTGCACAGCAATGAAGACCCAACACAGCCAGAAAAAAAAAAAATTAACAAATCACACAACCATTAAGGTGGCTACTCTAAAAACAAAATAAGTGTTGGTAAGGATGTGAGAAATTGGAACTCTTGTGCACTGTTGGTGGGAATGTAAAATGGTGTAACCACTGTGGAAAACAGTCTGAAGATTCCTCAAAAAATTAAAAATAGAATTACCGTATGACGCAGCAATCCCACTACTGGGCTTATACCCAAAAGAATGGAAAGCAGGGTCTCAAAGAGACATTTTCACACCCGTGTTCACAGCAGCACTATTCACAATAGCCAAGACGTGGAGGCAACCCCAGCGTCCATCAACAGATGAATGGCTAAACAAGATGTGTGTGTGTGTGTGTATGTATACACACACACACACACACACAGTGGAATATTCCACCTTAAAAAGGACGGAAATTCTGTTATATGCTACAACATGGATGAATCTTGAAGGCATTATGCTAAGTGAAATAAACTAGCCAAAAAGACAAATACTATACGCTTGCCCTTAAGGAGAAACCTCGCAGAGCTACTCCAACTAGAGATGAAGTTAAACGGTTGTTACCGGGGGTGGGATGGGGGCAGAGGGAGTTCTTATTTAACGAGTACAGAGTTCCAGATTTCCACGATGAAAAGTTCTAGAGGCCTGTGTCCCAACAGTGTGAATATCCTTCACACTACTGAACTGTACACTTAAAAATAGTCAAGATGGTAAACTTTCTGTTTTTTTAAAACCACAACCAAGAAAGGTACTAAATCATTTTTATCACCTGTAGATTACGTAGGCAAGCCACAAATGCGACAGATGGGCTGTTCTCAAGAAGAGAAGCCCCTGCATGTCATGTACAGCGTCATCTGTATGCATGTACCATGTTTGTACAATTAACCTCTTTTTTCCTCCCAGTAATGCCATTGGTCCCCTGGTAGCTCTGTGGCTGATTTACGAACAAGGTGCGGTCCTACAAGAAGCAGCGACTCCCGTCTGGCTGCTGTTTTACGGAGGGGTTGGAATTTGTACAGGCCTCTGGGTTTGGGGGAGAAGAGTGATCCAGACCATGGGGAAGGACCTCACCCCCATCACGCCGTCCAGGTAAGCCTCCGGGGCGGCGCGGAGGGGGTGTGTCTGGACGTCCCAGCGTGGCTCTCTGCACAGCCGGGTCTGCAGCGGGGTCCCCGTGCGCCATCCTCACCCGTCACCCTCATGCACTTTTCAGCCCTGGTCCGCGGTGGCACGAGGTGAGGGCGGGAGTGGGAGGGATGAGAATGGAGGGAGAAGCAGGAAGGGAAGAGAAAAAGCGAATCCACCTGCAGCCACACCCGCACCCCGTTCCCCTCCGGCACTCCCACTGCTGAGGTCCGGAAAGCAGGTGGGGAGGGAGAGAAGCGCTCTTGCGCCTGCCTTTCCCGAACATCCTCTGCTCACCAGCGCCACCTGCTGGCTGCAGGCAGCTGTCCCCTGCGGCCCTTCAAGGTTTACTCTACAGCCTTCCTTTGCTTCCTGGGCTAAGCCGGCAGGAGGGGTGCCCATGCCCTGGGGTGGGGTTTGGAGACTCCCACGTGGTTTCCTATGGTCCTTCTAGTGTGTATCCTCTAGAGCAGGGGTTCCCAACCCCTGGTCCGCAGACCGGCAGCGGTCCGTGGCCTGTTAGGGACCAGACCACACAGCAAGAGGTGAGTGGGAGGCGAGGGTGAGCCAGCCAGTGAAGCTTCATCTGCCGCTCCCCATGGCTCCCCATGGCTCGCATTACCGCCTGAACCATCCCCCCCCTGGCTCGCATTACCGCCTGAACCATCCCCCCGCGGAAGAGTTGTCTTCCACCAAACCGGACCCTGGTGCCAAAAAAAGGTCAGGGACCACTGCTTTAGAGCTATGGATTAAATAACAAATTCACAGGAGAACTTTCCAAATACAGCTAAAACTTGAAACCACCTATTGTAAGAGATCTTTTCCCCCTTGAAAGTCATTTTAATGAAAGATTCTCTTATAAGATTGATTTGAAGAAAAATTAGTGATCTGAGAAAAAATTCACTCCTTTATGATACGTACACGTTTTAAAAATGAGAGCGTAGTTTTCCCTGCGCCACTTTAGACATGACAATTCACCGTCTTCGGCTCAGCAGGAATTGCTGACCCAGCTCCTACAGGGTGTGGTTTTTGAAAACATACCGGGAAAACGAGGCTCCTTAGGGCCGCAAGCAGCCTCATGCCAAGCGTTGGTGCCATGTTGCCGCTATGCCGCAGTCCCTGGTTCTGCTGATACCGTGGGGCACAGTCCACCCAAGGAGCGTCCTGGTGAGGCCTGGGCACCCAGGGCCGGCGAGCCACCGGCAGCGCCTGTGACGCGTCCCCTGTCTCCTCCGCAGCGGCTTCACCATCGAGCTGGCCTCAGCGTTCACCGTGGTCACCGCCTCCAACGTCGGGCTGCCCGTCAGCACCACGCACTGCAAGGTAGGCCGGCGCCCGCGCGTCCTGCCCGGTCACCCGGGGCCGAGGGGACCTCGGGCAGCGCTCGGCACGCGGTCGGTGGAAGAGCCACGGGGGGGTCTCCCGGGGGCGTTTGCCTCCTCAGACGGCCCCTCCCGGCCCTTCCCGCCGACAGCGGTGCGGGTCGCCTCCCATCCCGCAGACCTGGCCGCTCCATGCGTGCCCGGCGGGAGCTCACCCTCCTTCCACGTGTCCTGGTTCTCTTGTTGTTTCCACAGTGGCTTTTGCATTGAGGTTGTGCGTCCACGAACCGTGTTTGTAGGCCCAGGGGCCCAGGAGTTGACAGGGGGACAGACGTAGGCAGAAATCGTTTCCATGGAATCGTAAGACACGATTGTTTCAGTTCTTTTTTCTTCTATAAGGTGGTTGAAGCGACTCAAGTCGTTTCGAGTGAATTCCGGATGATCTTAACCACTGTCGTGTGCTCTAGAACTCAGTGGGAGAGGGAATTCCTTGTCTAGTACCTGGACTGTTGGAGCCACAAGGAACCTTAAAGATGAAAGAAGAGGAAACAGGCCCCGCGAGTTTCAGGGAGTTACCCAAGGACCCCCGGGGTGGGTCGGGGCTGGAACCCAGGCCTCGTAACCGAGGGCTGCCCAGTACCTGGAGGAATTCTAAAATATCTCCAATGGGCCCCCTATATACAAATATACCCACCAACAACTTCAACAAAGCAAAAGCGACTTGCAGATTCTCCTAGGTTCGTAGATTCCTGTCATTCCTGAAAAGCTTGTTTGTTCCCACTCTGGGCACCAAGGGTACCGCAGTGACCAAGACAGCGAGGGGCTCTCCATTTACACACAGCCTGAAAACTCCAACCAGTGTGTCTGTAAACAAGCACCGCTAAATGTGAAAGGCTTATAAAAAAAGAACGAAATCATGCCATTTGCAGCAACATGGATGGACCTAGAAATGATCATACTCAGTGAAGTAAGTCAGACAGAGAAAGACAAATACCATATGATATCACTTATATGTGGAATCTAAAAAATGATACAAATGATCTCATTTACAAATCAGGAACAGACTCACAGACATAAAAAACAAACTTATGGTTACCAAAGGGGTAACGGAGGAAGAGGGATAAATTAGGGGTATGGGATTAACAGATACACACTGCTATATGTAAAATAGATAAACAACAAGGACTTACTGTATAGCACAGGGAACTATACTCAATATCTTGTAATAACCTATAATGGAAAAGAGTCTGAAAATACATATATATGGCTGAATAATTTTACTGTACACCCGAAACTAATACAACATTGTAAATCAATTATACTTCAATTTAAAAAATAAGTACAAATAGGACCACTAGCCTCTAGGTTTCAGTTTCTAGTCTGGAAGATGAAAGGGCTACCTTAGATGACTTGTAATATCGATGCTGTCTGGTTCCCCTACTTCTCGGTAATTCTGTTGCTGTTAGTGCCTGGTGATGGACTTAATCTGGAAACACACTCAACTTATTAAGAGGCAAGTCGGAACGCAGCAAAGAATACCACCTTATATCAACAAAAGACCTCATCAGTAGTGAAGACATGGGACTCTGGGCCCCTTGTGATCCAAATAACATAACAACTAAAAACATAAGGCAAAAGCTGTTAGAACTCAGAAATTAATGTGTCTGAGTCTGTAACAAATGAAGAAGACAGAAGTACTTAGGAATACAAAGGATTTGATTTATAGCAGTATAATTAATAAATATATATCAAATTTTTATGCCTTCTTGTCACATATCATGAAACGTTTATAAAAATTAGTCATAAATTCAGAAGACCATGATCAAAATCACAACTAAACTTATAAAATAAGAACAGATATTCTACACAATCTCTAATCCCAAATAAGTTAAACTAAAAATATATGTTGAAAAAAGGAAGTATCCCCTTGGACATTTTTAAATGCTCTTTTTAAGTAACAGTTGAATCAAGGAGTTGAAAAATTATAATCATAGATTTCTTGGAAAAGAGAAAAAAACAAATTGTGTGTCCGTGTGTGTATACATAGCAAACTTATGCTCAGATAAAAATTCATATATTTACATGCTTTAATTGCGCAAAGGGAAAATAAAAGAACCAAACAGATTAGTATTTTATAAAAAGTTCAGAACAATAAAAATTCTCAGGAAACAGCAAGAAGAATATAAAGGCAAAATAAATTTTAAAACAAAACTAGTGAAGGAGAAGGGGAGAGGAAAGTGTTTACTAACAAAATAACATCAAATTCTTAGAAAAGAAAAGGAGGGGAATTAAGTTAGAAAGACGAAAGTCATCATAACAGATTTGGGAGAGAATTTTAAAATATAAAACCATATAGCTGTATGCTAAGGATTTGAAAACCTCTGTAAAATGAATTATTTTTTGCAAAAATATACATGACAAATAAGTGTGACACAAAAAGTAGAAAAAAAGTGGAAAACCTGACCAGAGCAATAGGAAGAAATTAAGGAAGTTCTCCAAAAACAATTCTTCTCACCTGAAAAGGCAAAAAGGAGGAGGACACTGCTGACTCCAGTTGTAGATGGATTCACTGGCTAATCTTTTCCATCTTAAAAGAATAGATAATTCTCACATTATATGAACTTTCCATAATGTAGGAGAAAAAACCAAAATAAAACAGGAAACTCTCGTTTGGTCTATAAAACATATACTGAATAACCCTAATACCGAAACCTGATTAAAAAGATCACAAACAATGAAAGCTGTGTTTACATATGAATGTTGATTTTAAAACTTTAAGATGCTAGTAAATGACATCAACAATATCATGAAAGAACGTTTCAGCAGGACCACATTGATCTGGATTATCAGAATGCAGGCTCTGAACAGGGCAGGGCTGGTGCCTATGCAGGGCTGGCCCCTCACAGGGCTCAACAAATGGGTGTTTACAGACATCCTCAGTAACACACGGCTCAGCGATCCATTAGGAAACAACGTACGGTCATCTGTTGAAATACGTGCCAAAAAGACATTTGAAAATCCTAGTAAAGTGAATGATGTACATGAAAAAGGCACAAAGCTTTGCTCAGAGGTAAAAGAAAACCTGAATGTGAGACACACTGTCATTGGGTGGGAAAGTCCTCAAACACTAGCCCACCCAAATTTTTCTCATAACTTTCCAAAATAAAGCTAAAGTTAATTTGGTAGGTTAAATTAGCAAGAATATAAAATGATCTACAGAGAAAAGCGATGAAGAGGGAGTAGCCTCACCAGATGGGAAGTCTGCTGCAAGGAAACAGGAGGCAGGAGGGTGGGGGGAAGGAGGGCTGATGGGCAGAGAGTTTCAGTTTGGGATGACAAAAAAGTTTTGCAGATAAATGGTGGTGATGGCTGCCAAACAATGAGGATCTATATGCCACTAACTTGTACACTTAAAAATTGTTAAAATGATAAATTTTGCATTATGTATTTTACCACAATAATAGAAAATTAGATACTTGTATAAAAAAGTAGATAGACCAGAGATAGAACCTAGTAATATGAGCATATAGTTTGGGGCAGGAAAATTTTAACCAATAAGTGAAGTTGAGTAACTGGCTATCACCCTAGAAAAATAAAAGTAGACCCACAGTTCTCAAAATATGTGAACATATATCTGATGGCTTGATGTTTTTAAACTATTTTAAAATTTAGAATAAAACAGAATTTTATCTTAGAAAATTTAAAATAAATGAGAATTTATCAAATATTCAAGCTAAGGATAAATCACAGAAGGAAAGCATAGCATATTATATTGCATGAAATTAGAAACTTAAAAGTGAAAGCAAAATACTGGATTGAGAAAGTATTTGCATTAAATATCAGAGTTAATATTTATTTAAACACCACATAAACAAATAAGAGACACATTTAGATTCCAATATGTAAATGGGCAAAATACATGAAGAGATTTTTTTATGTTATCATGATGTTATTTTAGCTGGTGTTTATTAAATTGAATTATAGTTGACTTACAATATAGTAGTTCCAGGTGTACAACATAGTAATTTGATATTTTTATAGATGATACTCCATGCAAAGTTATTATAAAATATTGATTATATTCCCTGTGCTGTATATTACACCCTTATAACTTATTTATTTTATACCTAGTGGTTTGTACCTTTTAATCCCCTTCATCTCTTACCCTTCTCCCCACCCCTGTCCCCTCTGGTAACCACTATTTTGTTCTCTGATTCTGTGAGTCTCTTTCTGTTTTGTTATATTTATTTGTCTTATTTTTTAGATTCCACATATAAGTAAAAACATACAGTATTTGTGTCTCTCTGACTTATGTCACTTAGCATAATACCCTCCCGATTCATCCATGTTGTTGCACATGGCAGCGTTTCATTCCTTTTTATGGCTGAGTAATATTCCCTTGTGCCTCAGTACTTCTCCTTTATCCATCTGTTGATGGACACTTACGTTGCTTCCATATCTTGGCTCTTGTATGTAAATAATGTTGCTGTGAATGTTGGGTGCACATATCTTTTCAAGTTAGTGTTTTCATTTTCTTTGGAGAAATACCCATGAGTGGAATTGCTGGATTATATAGTAGTTCTATTTCCAATTTTTTAAGGAACCGCCATACTGGTTTCCATAGTGGCTGCACCATTTTACATTTCCACCAACAGTGTACCAGGGTTCCCTTTTCTCCACATCTTGCCAACATTTGTTATTTGTGGTCTTTTTGTTGATAGCCATTCTGACAGGTGTGAGGTGATGTCTCATTGTGGTTTTGATTTGCATTTCCCCGATGATTAGTGACTTCGAGCAGCTTTTCATGTGCCTGCTGGCCATCTATACGTCTTTTTGAAAAAATGCCTATTTAGGTCCTCTGCCCATTTTTTAATCGGGTTGTTTCTTTTTTTATATTGAGTTGTATGAATTGTTTATATATTTGAATATTCCCCCCTTATTGGACATATCATTTGCAAATATCTTCTCCCATTAAGTAGCTTGCCTTTTCATTTTGTTGATGGTTTCATTCACTGTGCAAAAGCTTTTTAGTTTGATTAGGTCCTGTTTGTTTATTTTTGCTTTTGTTTCCCTTGCCTGAGGAGACATATCCAAAAAAATATTGCTAAGACCAATGTCAAAGACCATACTGCCTTTGTTTTCTTCTAGGAGTTTTATGGCGTCAGGTCTTGCATTTAGGTCTTTAACCCATTTTGAGTTTTTGTATATGGTGTGAGAAGATGTTCTAATTTCATTATTTTACATGTTGCTGTCCAGTTTTCCCAGCACCACTTATTGAAGAGATTGTTTTTTCCCCATTTTATATTCTTGCCTCCTTTGTCATAGATGAATTGACCATAAGTGCGTGAGTTTATTTCTGGGCTCTCTGTTCTGTTCCATTGAACTGTTTGTCTGTTCTTGTGCAGTAACATATTGCTGTATTGATTACTGTAGCTTTACTGTAGCTTTATAGTGTAGTCTGAAGTCAAGGAGCATGATACCTCCAGCTTTGTTCTCTTTTCTCAAGATTGCTTTGGCTATCCAGGGTCTTTTGTGGTTCCACACAAATTTTAGGACTATTTGTTCTAGTTCTGTGAAAAATGTCATGGGTATTTTGATAGGCTTTGCATTAAATCTGTAGATTGCTTTGGGTAGTGTTGACATTTTAACAATATTATTCTTCCAGTCCAAGAACACAAGGTATCTTTCCATTTATTTGTATTGTCTCCAGTTTCCTTCATCAGTGTCTTCTAGTGTTCAGAGTACAGGTCTTTCACCTGCTTGGTTAAATTTACTCACAGGTATTTTATCCTTTTTGGTTTGACTATAAATGGGATTGTTTTCTTGGTTTCTCTTTCTGATAGTTCATTATTAGTGTATGGAAATCCAACAGATTTCTTTATATTACTCTTGTATCTTACAACTTTACTGAACTCATTTATTAGTTCTAGCAGTTTTTTGGTGAAGTCCTTAGGGTTTTCTAAATATAGGATCATGTCATCTGCAAACAGTGACAGTTTTACTTCTTCCTTTCCAATTGGATGCCTTTTATTTCTCTCTCTCTCTCTTTTTATTTGATTGCTGTGGCTGGGATTTCCAATACAATGTTAAATAGAAGCGATGAGAGTGGACATCCTTGTCTTGTTCCTGATCTTAGAGGAACAGCTTTCAGTTTTTCACCATTGAGTATGATGTTAGCTGTGGGTTTATCATAAATGGCCTTTATTATGTTGAGATATGTTCCCTCCATACCAACTTTGTTGAGATTTTTTTATCATAAAAGGATGTGGAATTTTGTTAAATGCTTTTTCTGCATCTATTGAGGTGATCATGTGATTTTTATCCTTCATTTTGTTAATGAGGTGTATCATGTTGATTGATTTGTGGACATTAAACTATCCTTGCATCCCAGGAATAAATCCCACTTGATCATGGTGTATTATCTTTTTTATGTATTGTTGAATTCAGTTTGCTAACGTTTTGTTGAGTTTTGCATCTGTGTTTATCAAGGATATTGTCCTGTAATTTTCCTTTTTTGTAGCATCTTTGTCTGGTTTTGATATCCGGGTAATACTGGCCTCGTAAAACAGGTTTGGAAGTGTTCTCTCCTCTTCAATTTTTGGGAATAGTTTGAGAATGATAGGTATTAATTATTTAAATGTTTGGTAGAATTCCTCTGTCAAGCCCTCTGGTCCTGGACTTCTCTTTATTGGGAGTTTTTTGATTATGGATTCAGTTTCAATACTAGTTATTGGTCTGTTCAGATCTTTTATTCCTGACTCAGTCTTAGAAGATTGTATGTGCCTGGGAATTTATCCATTTCTTCTAAGTTGTCCAGTTTGTTGGCATATAACTGTTTGTAGTTGTCTCTTATGCTTGTTTGATATTGGTTGCAACTTCTCTATCGTTTCTAATTTTGTTGATTTGTGCCCTCTCTCTTTTTATCATGAGTCTGGATAAAGGTTTGTCAGGTTTTTTGTTTTGTTTTGTTTTGTTTTTTTTGAGGAAAAACATCTCTGGTTTCACTGATCTTTTC
The DNA here is from genome assembly GCF_949752795.1 of Hyperoodon ampullatus. Classification (NCBI taxonomy): domain Eukaryota; kingdom Metazoa; phylum Chordata; class Mammalia; order Artiodactyla; family Ziphiidae; genus Hyperoodon; species Hyperoodon ampullatus. The sequence goes on from NC_136933.1 coordinate 4,017,195, forward strand.
TATTTTTTTTTTTTTTTTTTGGTCTCTATTCCCTCTCTGATCTTTATTATTCCTTCTTTCTGCTACTTTGGGCTTTGTTCTTCCTTTTCTAATTCCTTTAGATGGAAAGTTAGGTTGTTTATTTGAGATTTTTCTTGTTTCTTGAGGTAAGCCTGTATCATTATAAATTTCCCTCTTAGAACTACTTTTGCTGCATTCCACAGATTTTGGACAGTTGTGTTTTTACTTTCATTTATCTGTCAAGGTATCTTTTTATTTCCTCTTTGATTTCTTCATTGACCCATTGGTTTTTCAGTAGCAGGTTGTTTAGTCTTTTGTTGTTTAGTGTTTTTTCCATTTTTTTTCCTGTAATTGATTTCTAGTTTCATACTGTTGTGGTTGAAAAAGATGCTTGATATAATTTTAATCTTCTTAAATTTATTGAGACTAGTTTTGTGTGATCCATCCTGGAGGAAGTTCCACGTGCACTTGAAAAGAATGTATATACTGCAGGTTTTGGATGGAATGTTCTGTAGATGATCAACTGATGTTTCATTTAAGACCAGTGTTTCCTTTCTGATTTTTTGTCTGGATGATCAGTCTATCCATTGATGTAAGTGGGGAATTAAAGTCCCCCACTGTTATTGTATTATTGTCAGTTTCTCCCTTTATGTCTGTTAATATTTGCTTTATATAAGTGTTCCTATGTTAGGTGCATATATGTCTCTAAATGTTATATCCTCTTCTTGGATTGACCCTCTTATCATTATATAATGCCCTTTGTTATCTTTTGTTATAGACTGTGTTTTAAAGTCTATTTTGTCTGATATGAGTATTGCTACCCCAGCTTTCTTTTCATTTCCATTTGCATGGAATACCTTTTCTCATCCCTTCAGTTTCAGTCTATGGGTGTCTTTAGCTCTGAAGTGAGACTCTTGTAGGCAGCATATAGATGGGTCTTGTTTTTTAATCTATTCAGCCGCCCTGTGTCTTTTGATTGAGGCATTTAGTCCATTTATGTTTAAAGTGATCATTGATAGGTATGTACTTGTTGCCACTTTATTTGTTTTCTGGTTGTTTCTGTAGTCCTTTGTTCTTTTCTTCCTCTTTTAGTCTCTTCCCTTATAGTTTGATGATTTTCCTTAGTGTTATACTTGAGTTCCTTTCTCTTTGCTTTTTGTGCATCTGTTACAAGTTTTTGATTTGTGGTTTTCGTGTAGTTCATATACATCAACCTATATCTACTTGTTTCAAACTGATAGTCCTTGAAGTTCCAACACATTCTAAGAGCTCTACGTTTTTTTACTCCTCCCCCATCTCCCATGTTTTATATTTTGGTGTCATGCTTTGCATCTTTATGGAAGGGACAGTTTTTATATCTAAAGACTAGAGGGAGTAAAATTGGATATATAAATAAAGTTCAGCCTTAGTAGTAATTAAAGATATGCAAATAAAAGCAACAGTAACACATGTTTTGTTGATTGATGAGCAAAAAGAGAACAATTTACAGGATCGTTATAGTATGCTGAAATTCACAGATGATGGATGCCCTTGTACATTTACAACTGATTTGGCAGTAGGTATCAAGATCCTAAGATGCATTAGGAGAGGAAAGAGTTCTTTCTCAAAGTAACATTCCATCTGATAACATGGGAAGGGAGTTGGTAAATCACCACTTTGCAACCCCTGTAATAAAGCTTGGATTGCTAAATCTTTAGCAGAAGTTGGCGGGGGGGGGGGCATGCGGGCAGTTGGTGAGGAACAGGATATTTCAGTGGTATTAAAATGTTTCTTCATGATTGTGGCAAAATATTAAAAATTGGTGAATTTGCGTAAGGGGTGTGTGAGAGTTCTTGCAGATTTTCTCTAAGTTTCCACATTATTTCAAGATATTTTTTAAATGCCCCCTGTAACTAATAATCCATTTCAGGGAATATTATTTTTTAAAGCCTAAATATAAGCTATATGAATGAGTATATTAATCATGAAGTTATTTCTAATAGGGAAAGATTAGAGGCAAATTGGAAATGTTTAAATAAATTAAGGTACATACACCTATAGGGTGTACCATTTTACATGATACTCATGAAGTCTGTGAGCACTACGGGAAGATGCTTACTTTCTTAAAGAAAGGAAATAGTAGTGTACCCTACTGTTTACAAATAAAGGTATATTTATAAAAAAATAGTAGAAAGGAATATATAAACATGACAATAGTGGTGTTTTTGGGTAACCCACTAGTAGTGGGTAATTGTCCACTCCTATTACATAAACTTGCTATAATATGATTATATTACTTCTATGCTTTTTTAAGAAAAGTGTTTTAACAAAGGAAGAGGGCATAGATAACCTTGAAACTTGAGCATGTTCTCTGTGTGTGAGCCGAGCTGAAGTGCGCTGAAGAGGGACAGGCCCTGGAGGGATGGTAACAAGGAGAGTCTAATCTCGGAAACTAGTGTTAGTGGATTTGACCATATTCGAGGACCAGCAGAACCTAGCTAGTCCTTTTGCAGTAGAAAAGTCTCAATTGGCTGGCGTGTGCTAGGAACTGCTAAGCAGGATAATCAGGTTCGTGCAGTACACTGGTTATAGACAAAGGGTTTACATAGAATGATCATTTTGACGCCCCTTTGATGGGTTGTTCGTTGCTACCTGGAGGTGTATGGAATCGCTGGTTAATCACGGCTTGGGTTGTCAAAATGTCAGATTAACTGCCTTTACATATGCTGCTGGTTTTGGTGTTCCAGTTTGCTTCCATAAACAAGTAAAGTGTTGGATTTTATTTTGTCTGTTGACCCCAGAATAGACCTCAGTTGCTCTTTGAACCTCATTGGCCCCTTCTGACTCTGAACTATTTGTGGGTCAGTAGAGACGAAGCCTGTTTCCTGGAGATCTTCAGGGGCCACCTCCCAGTGGCCAAGGGCGCCGTCAAGGGCACATCTCTGAGCTTCACCAGAGCCTGAGTGAGGCGTGAGATGCTACAGGAGTTGTACTTTCTTATGATTTCCATTTTTAGATACTTAAAGTTGTGGGGTTCTCCCTTGTACATTTTCAACAAATCACAAAATGAACTGCGAGTGTACAGAAGAATATCTTAATCCAGGTTAACATTCTGATTTTCAAGTATCTCTATCATTTTGTGAGGCATGATTGACAGTTTAGATCCAATTATATTTATGCTCCATTTAGTTAATTAATTTTTTAATCAGCTAAAGTACAAGGACTGCAAGGCAGTTGGAGATAGTGGAGAAAACCAGTTTAAGATCAAGAGGCCTCAGCTCTAGTTCTCAACCTGCCGTGATTTACAAATCTCCTCATGCCCCAGACCCTCTGGAAATGTTTTATTCTCTGGAAACTGAGCCACGGGGATTAGATGGATTAGATATTTGCAGAGGTCTCCAGCTCCAACATTTTATGATGCTGTTATTCCAGGAGAAGGATACTTTATTGCCATTTCCTTGTGTACTTATAGCAGGTTCACGTACTGTAATAAGAAGTATCCTGCCTGGGATACTTTAAATCTTTAAAATGAGGGCGGTCATCGCTAGTTGATAAAGTGCAGGGGGAATAGAAAACATTTGGTTGGCTAAGCTTCCACTCAAATAGAGCAGAATACAGGTGGAAAAGTGCATCAGAACCGTATTCTGAATGGAATAATCCTAAAATAATTGTACCTAAAATCTAAAAAGTCTTTTAAAAAGCTTTTACCCAATTTAGGGGGAAGAATTGGGAATCCTGTGATGTAGTTTATTTCTGAGATTAGCCAGTTAACATCGGTCGAGTGTGTAGACTGTGTCTCGCCTCTGGTTTGACTCTGAAACACCTGTGCCCCTCCAGGTGGGTTCGGTGGTGGCCGTGGGCTGGATTCGCTCGCGGAAGGCCGTGGACTGGCGCCTCTTCCGGAACATCTTTGTGGCCTGGTTCGTGACCGTGCCTGTAGCAGGGCTGTTCAGTGCTGCTGTCATGGCTCTGCTCGTGTACGGGATCCTTCCGTTCGTGTGACCGGTCCTCTTCCAGCCGGTAAACGAGGGATGGGCCGGGCTGCGTGTGGGCGCTGCGTGCTGTCTCCCGCCAGCGCCTCCACGACCCTCTGTGATGTTCCAAACCACACCGTCCACCCAGGTGTAGAGTCGTCCTCCAGAGCTAACTTGACTACTGTACATAATCATGTGCACTAAACTGGTATCGTGGTGATATAACATGGTGCGGTTACTTATATATTAAATATATATGGTATACATAGAATAATAGGTAGTGCTATTTCAGACATACTCGAAATGGGAGTGGAGACACTTGCCTAGGATTCGATATTCAACAAATCTTTGTACATACTGATTTCAGTGGCAAATTTTAAGAACCTTTGAAAAGGAAAGTGTAGATTGGAAAACGGTATTTTTTTCCCATTGAATATACTGTAACGTAAGTGAGATACAGGATGGATGATACCCATTTGGGAAGGTGTATGTGTGTCAGTGTGCTATTGAATACTGGAACAGGAGTTCACAAGTGCTTTCACTGAAGAATTTGTTCATATACTGTGTATTGATTATGTAATATATCATAATTGCTTCTGTAAATACTTAAAACTGTAATTTTTTAATGGTGTGCTTCCCTTATCCTTTTTTGATCAGAGAAGTTTGGAAAGTACCAAAGAAGCAGGGGAATAGTTTGCCAGTATTATATTTTCATACTCTTTGTTTCCCCTTCTCACTAATCCTACCATTAGCCTGGGATGCGGCAGGACCACCATGCTCTGAGCTGCCCTGGAGCAGGGTGTATGGTGAGGCACCAGCCCCCCACCTGTGCACGTCCCACTTCCGGTCCCCCTCCCCGCCACCACGCTGCCACCGCTGCCCCGTGCCAGATCTTGGCCCTTCCTTGTTGTCCGTGTAGAGAAGGTACAAGCGGTGAGGACGCGTGATCGAGCACTACACATCAAGTCCAGCTTAAATTTCCGCCCCGTCCTCCCCTGGAGCCTGAAGGATGGGCCTCTAACCTCAGACACGGAGGCAAGTGCTTTGACATTGTGGAAGCTCAGGAGTGGGGAGGGCTGAGCTGTTAGACAATACACTGGACTTGAGGAGTTCCTTGAGGCCTTCACCAAGTGGGGCTGCTGGAGCCCCACTGGCGTCTTCTTTTTCGATAGCGGGAGGAAGTGTAACTAATGCTAGAGCCTGAAACTATGGAAATGCTGCTAAAACTTTTATATTGACAAACATTTTCTCGGTACTTCATTGTGATTTTTCATTAATCAACCATATTACATTTATAATAAAAACATGCCCCTCAAAAGTTTGGCCTCTCAAGTCTTTTTCTAAATACGTATATAATGTTTCTTATTGAGTTTCCACAAAAATAAAAGCTATAATTTGTTTACTTCTATTTTTCAAATACCTTTTTCCTCTTATTTTACTACTACTACATGTTTGTGCAGAAAGTACACATGAGGGAGAAAAGGAAAGAATGGCCCGCACAGCCCGGCATCCCAAAATTGCCATGCGTTCACACACACTGAGCCTTCGGTGATGAGCCGTCTGCCAGGAGGACTGGTCCCCCATGGGACCTTTGTTAAAGGGACCGTCACACTCTGCTCCGTCTTCCCACTTCGCTCTTAAGTCAGCCAGACTCAGGGGAGTTGGGGCCGCAGCTCACACGTCCAGAGCTGAGGACCCAGCAGGAACGCATGTCCTATCTCCCTTCTTGCTCAAGCAGCTCAAAAACCCAGCTCCACGAAGCATCAGGAGCTTCAGAAGGAAACTCTTCCAGTCTCTGCAGCAGGAGTCCATCTCCTCTGGAGCCGGAAAGGTAAGAGGTGAGGAGAGCTGGCCAGGTGTAAACAGTTCTCCTCCACAAAGAAACCTGCCCACCCTGATTTTTAAATGGCATTTTAAGCCTTTCATGTCCCTGCTTTTGTTAAAACCACGCATTCAAGAAGTTCTCTTTCCTCCTAAACTTTGTAAGAAAAATAACAGCACGACACGGTGTCAATTTGCAAGCTGTGTCCTGGGAGAAAGGCTGCTGTCTCAGCCCCGCAGCCAGGGTGGCAGAGGCCCTGGATATGAAGTGGGACAAAGGCCACACCCACACTGGGCTCTCAGTGACTGCCTACAAGAGAATCATTTAAGATCTAGACACACAGGGCTTCCCTGGTGGCGCAGTGGTTGAGAGTCTGCCTGCCGATACAGAGGACATGGGTTTGTGCCCCAGTCCGGGAAGATCCCACATGCCGCGGAGCGGCTAGGCCTATGAGCCATGGCCACTGAGCCTGTGCGTCCAGAGCCTGTGCTCCGCAATGGGAGAGGCCACAACAGTGAGAGGCCTGCGTACTGCAAAAAAAAAAAAAAAAAAAAAAGATCTAGACACACAAACTTAAAGTGAAAGGATGGAGAAAGATATTCCATACAAATGGAAACAAAGACTGTAACAGAAGACAAGGACATTACATAATGATCAAAGGATTAATCCAAGGTCAATCCAAGAAGATATAACAATTGTAAGTATATATGCACCCAACATAGGCGCACCTAAATCCATAGTGCAAATATTAACAAACATAAAGGGAGAAACTGACAGTAACACAATATTTGCAGGGGACTTGAACACCTAACTGACGTCAGTGGAGAGATCATCCAGACGGAAAATCAGTCCAGAAACACTGGCCTTCAGGCCAGTCCATTGCTGTTTATAAAACATTCTACCCCAAAGCAGCAGAATACACACCATTTTCAAGTGCACATGTAACAATCTCCAGGATAGATCACATGCTAGGCCCACAGTAAATTTAAGAAAACAAATCATATCAAGCATCTTTTCCAACCACAACACTGAGACTAGGCAATGACTAAGCTGTGTGCAGAGACAAGCCTTCCCCGCTGCCCCTCCCTGCCTGTTACATGACTGGGATGAGGGCAGAGGAGGGATCCCCCCTGCCAGGGGAGGGGACGCCTGATAGTCTTTCCTTTGAGTTAATCAGCCTCTTCCTCTAAAAATGCAAACACTCTTCGGACAAGGGACCCTCCCGCATCCCTGGCACCTTACCGTGACTCTATCACCAGATACTGCGCTGTGCAGAGACAGTGGCGTGCAGCTCAGGAGCACCTGGGGACACGGCCTCCCCTTGGGGCAGAGCCTGCATGCAGCACAGGCTGCAGAAGGAGCTCGAGCTCCAGGACAAGGTTCTTGTACTTCATTCTCTGCTTTTCCAAATGAACTGACCTCCTGAGCAAATATGTAAACACATTTGTTCATTTTCTAGAAGATAATTTAAAGAATCGATCTCCCTGTCTCCTCAGAATAAGCTGCACAGTAGAGATTTAAAATTATCTCATCCCTCAGAAAATGGTAGAGTGTAAAGATCTGTGGCATGAGTGAGCTTATTCAAGTACAGAGGGAGGCAGGAAAAGGGCGCCTGAGGGAAGATTACACAGGCTCTGTGGGGCCTCACAGGAGGCTGTGTGTAGGCCACCCCACCCACTGCCTCCAGGTTCTCCGGGGGGCACCGGGGCGCACGTTCCTCATGGGGCAATGGGACCACACGGGCCGTGAGGGTCCCTGGGACAGTGGCAGGAGAGGGGCCGGAGCGGGTCCCCACAGTAGGGCTCCGTAAGCAGGGGCCTGTTCTCCTACCACTTTTCAAGAATGATTTCCCACAGGAGCGCTCAAAGGGCATCGTTGAATTAGGTGATGAAGAAAAGTAGACTAACTGCGGTAAGCTGAGCGAGGCAAAACTAGAGGCTAAAGAACGGGGAGAATGGCTTCTCTACAGGCTTGGGGACGCCGGTGGAATGTGGTTAAACTCTCACGAGGGGATGTAACTCTGTTCTCGGACTGTCACCTTCCTAAATACCTTTACAGCACAGCATCCTTTATTACTGAAAAGACAATAAAACGCCCCCGAAACATATTAAGAAAAAAATCACCTACACTCCGTCACCCCACCACCATTCCTTTTGAAACATTGGCCTTTGAAACCTGGAGCTGGCCAGCCACTGGGGAAACTGAGGCACGGGATGAGAAAAAGTTCAGGCAGCCCAATGGTAACAGGACAGAGCAGCCCCGGGCCTGACTGGATCTCTGTTTCCTCCAGTTCAGCGGCTGTCAGACCGTGTCCACAAATGTGGTCTCTAGATAAAGGACGGTGCCATGGCCAAGAGAGGGTCAGAGAAGGAACACGATTAAGACCTTGGAAAGGAAGCCCAGGAAAAAGGGTGAGAGGGTTATTCTGACTGTTTTTATAAAGAAACACGAGGAATTAAATCGGATTTTAAGTAGGGAATTTCAGACTCAGTAAGGGTGAGCAACTGCTCTCAATCTCCACTGCCTGGAACAAAATGAGACCATCCACAGAGCCACAGCAGGATGGATTTGGTGCCTGTTCCCCAAGGCCTGAAATTCAGAGGTTAAACCAAACCCGAAATGTAGATTCCAAACTATGAGTTGGGAGGTGTTGGGGAAGGGAGGGAGGAGGTCAAAAGGAAGGAGACAGACTGACCTCCAGGACAGAAGGCAGGGACCCCACCCCCGGGCCAACACCTTCCATGGGCAGCGACAACAGCGGCACCTAGTGGACTCAGATGTAATTGCGGTCATGGCCCTCTTTCCAGAACTTTTAAAATTGCAGCAGTGAAGTCACCTCATGGAATGTTCATTATGTCATAATTCAAAGAGTTCCTAGAAATGTCAGGAATTATCTGTGCTGCTTTGATGGCCACAGGTAACTATGAGTACCTGCCAAAGGAGGACCGCAATCCGGATGCAGAAACTCCAAACCAGGCCCACCTGCCTGACGGCTCACTTTCTTCATTCAGTAAACGACCACTGTACGCCCATCATGTGCCAAGTGCTGGCCTGGCCACAGGAGGCTAGAGGACAGAAGGCTAGGAGGATAGAAGGATCGGTCTCTGGGAGCTCATCTTCACGGGGAGTTGGGAAAGGAAATCTGCAGTAGGGTGTGACTGCCGCCGCGGGGGGGATATGTCTGGAGGCTGGGAGCCTGGGGAAGGGAAGCTTTCACGGAAGAGGCAGAAATTTGGCAAAGACTCCCAGCGCAGCGTGGCAGTGAGAGCACTAGTTCTATTGGGAAATGGCACCTTTTAGATGCCGGCGGAATAGCGGAGGCGTCTGACAGGCCGCTCGCAGGAAAGTTCCAGAGAGGCTCCGCCGTCCAGGAAGGAAGATGGGCGCGGTGGGCGGTGAGGGATGAGAAGCAGCTCGAGGCTGTGGAAGGGAGCACACGCCGCACTCAGCGCCAGCCGGGAGCCTGCCTGGCCATCTCTCCGGGGAGGGAGGGTTAAAAGCGCACACAGCAGGTGTGAACATGCCGGACGTCTCCGTGTGATGGGCCACTGTCAGCATCACACTCCGGACTCTCTGTGGGAGGGAGTGCGTCTGACTGCTGCACTGGGGAGAATGACCGGTCGGAGCACAAGCGCCCCTCTCCTCCGTGCCACCCAGGCTGGGCAGCCCGGCCCAACACTGCTGACTGCTGTCACTGTCGCCCCGAGCTAGTGTCAGGTAGCATTCACAGTGGTGAGGACGAAGCCACCTTGTCCTGACCCGCAGTCTGTTCATAGCCCCAGGGAGGGCAGACGGATCTGTTGCCCTTACACTGAGGAGGACAGGCCAGTGCATTCGAAAAAGCTCCTCACTCCAACATACCCCCAGGGCGTCGAGGTGGAGAATGACCAAGGCTGAGGGCAGAACCTGAACGTCAAGTTTAAGTGGAGGGCAAAAGAACAGGGGTCTTCTGCCCATTTTTGGATTGGGTTGTTTGTTTTTTTGATATTGAGCTGCATGAGCTGCTTGTACATTTTGGAGATTAATCCTTTGTCAGTTGCTTCATTTGCAAATATTTTCTCCCATTCTGAGGGTTGTCTTTTCCTCTTGTTTATGGTTTCCTTTGCTGTGCAAAAGCTTTGAAGTTTCATTAGGCCCCATTTGTTTATTTTTGTTTCCATTTCTCTAGGAGGTGGGTCAGAAAGGATCTTGCTGTGATTTATGTCATAGAGTGTTCTGCCTATGTTTTCCTCTAAGAGTTTGATAGTGTCTGGCCTTACATTTAGGTCTTTAATCCATTTAGAGTTTATTTTTGTGTATGGTGTTAGGGAGTGTTCAAATTTCATACTTTCACATGTACCTGTCCAGTTTTCCCAGCACCACTTACTGAAGAGGCTGTCTTTTCTCCACTGTATATTCTTGCCTCCTTTATCAAAGATAAGGTGACCGTATGTGCGTGGGTTTATCTCTGGGCTTTCTATCCTGTTCCACTGACCTATATTTCTGTTTTCGTGCCAGTACCACTGCCTTGATTACTGTAGCTTTGTAGTATAGTCTGAAGTCAGGGAGCCTGATTCCTCCAGCTCCGTTTTTCATTCTCAAGATTGCTTTGGCTATTCGGGGTCTTTTGTGTTTCCATACAAATTAAATAGACATTTCTCCAAAGAAGATATACAGATTGCCAACAAACACACGAAAGAATGCTCAACATCATTAATCATTAGAGAAATGCAAATCAAAACTACAATGAGGGCTTCCCTGGTGGCGCAGTGGTTGAGAGTCCACCTGCCGATGAGGGGACACGGGTTCGTGCCCCAGTCTGGGAAGATCCCACATGCTGCAGAGCGGCTGGGCCCGTGAGCCATGGCCGCTGAGCCTGCGCATCCGGAGCCTGTGCTCTGCAACGGGAGAGGCCACAACAGTGCGAGGCCCGTGTACCGCAGATGCACATACCACAAAACAAAACAAAAACACAAAAAAACTACTATGAGATATCATCTCACACCGGTCAGAATGGCCATCATCAAAAAATCTACAAACAATAAATGCTGGAGAGGGTGTGGAGAAAAGGAAACCCTCTTGCACTGTTGGTGGGAATGTAAATTGATACAGCCACTATGGAGAACAGTATGGAGGTTCCTTAAAAAACTAAAAATAGGATGCAGCTCCTAGACTTCCGGGGAAGATGGAGGAAAGTAAGACGTGGAGATCACCTTCCTCCCCACAGATACACCAGAAATACATCAACACGTGGAACAACAACTACAGAACACCTACTGAACGCTGGCAGAAGACCTCAGACCTCCCAAAAGGCAAGAAGCTCCCCACATACCTGCGTAGGGCAAAAGAAAAAAGAATAAACAGAGACAAAAGGATAGGGACGGGACCTGCACCAGTGGGAGGGAGCCGTGAAGGAGGAAAGGTTTCCACACACTAGGAAGCCCCTTTGCGGGCGGAGACTGCGGGTGGCGGAGGGGGGGAGCTTCGGAGCCGCGGAGGAGAGCGCAGCAACAGGGGTGCGGAGGGCAAAGCGGAGAGATTCCCGCACAGAGGACCGGTGCCGACCGGCACTCACCAGCACGAGAGGCTTGTCTGCTCGGCCGCCGGGGCGGGCGGGGCTGGGAGCTGAGGCTCGGTCTTCGGTCGGAGCGCAGGGAGAGGACTGGGGCTGGCGGCGTGAACACAGCCTGAAGGGGCTAATGCGCCACAGCTAGCCGGGAGTCTGGGAAAAGGTCTGGAGCTGCCGAAGAGGCAAGAGACTCTTTCTTCCCTCTTTGTTTCCTGGTGCGCAAGGAGAGGGGATTCAGAGCGCTGCTTAAAGGAGCTCCAGAGACGGGCGCGAGCCGCGGCTGAAAGCGCGGAGCCCAGTGACGGGCGTGGGACGCTGGGGCTGCTGCTGCCGCCGCCAAGAGGCCTGTGTGCGAGCGCAGGTCACTGTCCATGCCCCCCTTCTGGGGAGCCTGTGCAGCCCGCCACTGCCGGGGTCCCGGGATCCAGGGATGGCTCCCCTGGGAGAGCGCACAGCGTGCCTCGGGCTGGTGCAACGTCACGCCGGCCTCTGCCGTCGCAGGCTCGCCCCGCACTCCGTGCCCCTCCCTCCCCCACGGCCTGAGTGAGCCAGAGTCCCCGAAGCGGCTGCTCCTTTAACCCCGTCCTGTCTGAGCGAAGAACAGATGCCCTCCGGCGACCTACACTTAGAGGCGGAGCCAAATCCAAAGCTGAGACCCGGGAGCTGTGAGAACAAAGAAGAGAAAGGGAAACCTCTCCCAGCAGCCTCAGAAGCAGCGGATTAAAGCTCCGCAATCAACTTGATGTACCCTGCATCTGTGGAATACATGAATAGACAACGAATCATCCCAAATTGAGGAGCCGTGTGGATGAAAGGCTCTTGGTGCTGCAGCCAGGAGTCAGTGCTGTGCCTCTGAGGTGGGAGAGCCAACTTCAGGACACTGGTCCACAAGAGACCTCCCAGCTCCACATATCAAACGGCGAAAATCTTCCAGAGATCTCCATCTCAACACCAACACCCAGCTTCACTCAACGACCAGCAAGCTACAGTGCTGGACACCCTATGCCAAACAACTAGCAAGACAGGAACACAACGCCACCCATTAGCAGACAGGCTGCCTAAAATCATAAAAAGTCCACAGACACCCCAAAACACACCACCAGACGTGGACCTGCCCACCAGAAAGACAAGATCCAGCCTCATCCACCAGAACACAGGCACTAGTCCCCTCCACCAGGAGGCCTACACAACCCATTGAACCAACCTTAGCCACTGGGGACAGACACCAAAAACAACAGGAACTACGAACCTGCAGCCTGCAAAAAGGAGACCCCAAACACAGTAAGATAAGCAAAATGAGAAGGCAGAAAAACACACAGCAGGTGAAGGAGCAAGATAAAAACCCACCAGACCTAATAAATGAAGAGGAAATAGGCAGTCTACCTGAAAAAGAACTCAGAATAATGATAGTAAAGATGATCCAAAATCTTGGAAATAGAATAGACAAAATGCAAGAAACAGTTAACAAGGACCTAGAAGAACTAAAGATGAAACAAGCAACGATGAACAACACAATAAATGAAATTAAAACTCTAGATGGGATCAATAGCAGAATAACTGAGGCAGAAGAACGGATAAGTGAGGTGGAAGATAAAATAGTGGAAATAACTACTGCAGAGCAGAAGAAAGAAAAAAGAATGAAAAGAACTGAGGACAGTCTCAGAGACCTCTGGGACAACATTAAACACACCAACATTCAAATTATACGGGTTCCAGAAGAAGAAGAGAAAAAGAAAGGGACTGAGAAAATATTTGAAGAGATTATAGTTGAAAACGTCCCTAATATGGGAAAGGAAATAGTTAATCAAGTCCAGGAGGCACAGAGAGTCCCATACAGGATAAATCCAAGGAGAAATATGCCAAGACACATATTAATCAAACTGTCAAAAATTAAATACAAAGAAAACATATTAAAAGCAGCAAGGGAAAAACAACAAATAACACACAAGGGAATCCCCATAAGGTTGACAGCTGATCTTTCAGCAGAAACTCTGCAAGTCAGAAGGGAATGGCAGGACATACTTAAAGTGATGAAGGAGAAAAACCTGCAACCAAGATTACTCTACCCAGCAAGGATCTCATTCAGATTTGATGGAGAAATTAAAACGTCTACAGACAAGCAAAAGCTGAGAGAGTTCAGCACCACCAAACCAGCTTTACAACAAATGCTAAAGGAACTTCTGTAGGCAAGAAACACAACAGAAGGAAAAGACCTACAATAACGAACCCAAAACAATTAAGAAAATGGGAATAGGAACATACATATCGACAATTACCTTAAATGTAAATGGACTAAATGCTCCCACCAAAAGATACAGATTGGCTGAATGGATACAAAAACAAGACCTATATATATTCTGTCTACAAGAGACCCACTTCAGACCTAGAGACACATACAGACTGAAAGTAAGGGGATGGAAAAAGATATTCCATGCAAATGTAGAAACCAAAAGAAAGCTGGAGTAGCAATTCTCATATCAGACAAAACAGACTTTAAAATAAAGACTACTAGAAGAGACAAAGAAGGACACTACATAATGATCAAGGGATCGATCCAAGAAGAAGATATAACAATTGTAAATATTTATGCACCCAACATAGGAGCACCTCAATACATAAGGCAAATACTAACAGCCATAAAAGGGGAAATCGACAGTAACACATTCATAGTAGGGGACTTTAACACCCCACTTTCACCAATGGACAGATCATCCAAAATGAAAATAAATAAGGAAACACAAGCTTTAAATGATACATTAAACAAGATGGACTTAATTGATATTTATAGGACATTCCATCCAAAAACAACAGAATACACATTTTTCTCAAGTGCTCATGGAACATTCTCCAGGATAGATCATATCTTGGGTCACAAATCAAGCCTTGGTAAATTTAAGAAAATTGAAATTGTATCAAGTATCTTTTCCAACCACAACGCTATGAGACTAGATATCAATTACAAGAAAAGATCTGTAAAAAATACAAACACATGGAGGCTAAACAATACACTACTTAATAACGAAGTGATCATTGAAGAAATCAAAGAGGAAATCAAAAAATACCTAGAAACAAATGACAATGGAGACACAACGACCCAGAATCTATGGGATGCAGCAAAAGCAGTTCTAAGAGGGAAGTTTATAGCAATACAATCCCACCTTAAGAAACAGGAAACATCTCGAATAAACAACCTAACCTTGCACCTAAAGCAATTAGAGAAAGAAGAACAAAAACACCCCAAAGTTAGCAGAAGGAAAGAAATCATAAAAATCAGATCAGAAATAAATGAAAAAGAAATGAAGGAAACAAGAGCAAAGATCAATAAAACTAAAAGCTGGTTCTTTGAGAAGATAAACAAAATTGATAAACCATTAGCCAGACTCATCAAGAAAAAAAGGGAGAAGACTCAAATCAACAGAATTAGAAATGAAAAAGGAGAAGTAACAACTGACACTGCAGAAATACAAAGGATCATGAGAGATTACTACAAGCAACTCTATGCCAATAAAATGGACAACCTGGAAGAAATGGACAAGTTCTTAGAAATGCACAACCTGCCAAGACTGAATCAGGAAGAAATAGAAAATATGAATAGACCAATCACAAGCACTGAAGTTGAAACTGTGATAAAAAATCTTCCAACAAACAAAAGCCCAGGACCAGATGGCTTCACAGGCAAATTCTATCAAACATTTAGAGAAGAGCTAACACCTATCCTTCTCAAACTCTTCCAAAATATAGCGGAGGGAGGAACACTCCCAAACTCATTCTACGAGGCCACCATCACCTTGATACCAAAACCAGGCAAGGATGTCACAAAGAAAGAAAACTACAGGCCAATATCACTGATGAACATAGATGCAAAAATCCTCAACAAAATACTAGCAAACAGAATCCAACAGCATATTAAAAGGATCACACACCATGATCAAGTGGGGTGTATTCCAGGAATGCAAGGATTCTTCAATATACGTAAATCAATCAATGTGATACACCATATTAACAAATTGAAGGAGAAAAACCATATGATCATCTCAATAGATGCAGAGAAAGCTTTCGACAAAATTCAACACCCATTTATGATAAAAACCCTGCAGAAAGTAGGCATAGAGGGAACTTTCCTCAACATAATAAAGGCCATATATGACAAACCCACAGCCAACATCGTCCTCAGTGGTGAAAAACTGAAACCATTTCCACTAAGATCAGGAACAAGACAAGGTTGCCCACTCTCACCACTCTTATTCAACTTAGTTTTGGAAGTTTTAGCCACAGCAATCAGAGAAGAAAAGGAAATAAAAGGAATCCAAATCGGAAAAGAAGAAGTAAAGCTGTCACTGTTTGCAGATGACATGATACTATACATAGAGAATCCTAAAGATGCTACCAGAAAACTACTAGAGCTAATCAATGAATTTGGTAAAGTAGCAGGATACAAAATTAATGCAGAGAAATCTCTGGCCTTCCTATATACTAATGATGAAAATATGAAAGTGAAATCAAGAAAACACTCCCATTTACCACTGCAACAAAAAGAATAAAATATCTAGGAATAAACCTACCTAAGGAGACAAAAGACCTGTATGCAGAAAATTATAAGACACCGATGAAAGAAATTAAAGATGATACAAATAGATGGAGAGATATACCATGTTCTTGGATTGGAAGAATCAACATTGTGAAAATGACTGTACTACCCAAAGCAATCTACAGATTCAATGCAATCCCTATCAAACTACCACTGGCGTTTTTCACAGAACTAGAACAAAAAATTTCACAATTTGTATGGAAACACAAAAGACCCCGAATAGCCAAAGCAATCTTGAGAACGAAAAATGGAGCTGGAGGAATCAAACTCCCTGACTTCAGACTATACTACAAAGCTACAGTAATCAAGACAGTATGGTACTGGCACAAAAACAGAAAGATAGATCAATGGAACAGGATAGAAAGCCCAGAGATAAACCCATGCACATATGGTCACCTTATCTTTGATAAAGGAGGCAGGAATGTACAGTGGAGAAAGGACAGCCTCTTCAATAAGTGGTGCTGGGAAAACTGGACAAGGACATGTAAAAGTATGAGATTAGATCACTCCCTAACACCATACACAAAAATAAGCTCAAAATGGATTAAAGACCTAAATGTAAGGCCAGACACTATCAAACTCTTAGAGGAACACATAGGCACAACACTCTATGACATAAATCACAGCAAGATCCTTTTTGACCCACCTCCTAGAGAAATGGAAATAAAGACAAAAATAAACACATGGGACCTAATGAAACTTAAAAGCTTTTGCACAGCAAAGGAAACCATAAACAAGAGGAAAAGACAACCCTCAGAATGGGAGAAAATATTTGCAAATGAAGCAACTGACAAAGGATTAATCTCCAAAATTTATAAGCAGCTCATGCAGCTCAATATCAAAAAAACAAACAACCCAATCCAAAAATGGGCAGAAGACCTAAATAGACATTTCTCCACAGAAGATATACAGACTGCCAACAAACACATGAAAGAATGCTCAACATCATTAATCATTAGAGAAATGCAAATCAAAACTACAATGAGATATCATCTCACACCAGTCAGAATGGCCATCATCAAAAAATCTAGAAATAAATGCTGGAGAGGGTGTGGAAAAAAGGGAACACTCTTGCACTGCTGGTGGGAATGTGAATTGGTACAGCCACTATGGAGAACAGTATGGAGGTTCCTTAAAAAACTACAAATAGAACTACCATATGACCCAGCAATCCCACTACTGGGCATATACCCTAAGAAAACCGTAATTCAAAAAGAGTCAGGTACCAAAATGTTCATTGCAGCCCTATTTACAATAGCCGGAGATGGAAACAACCTAAGTGTCCATCATCTGATGAATGGATAAAGAAGATGTGGCACGTATATACAATGGAATATTACTCAGCCATAAAAAGAAATGAAATTGAGCTATTTGTAATGAGGTGGATAGACCTAGAGTCTGTCATACAGAGTGAAGTAAGTCAGAAAGAGAAAGACAAATACTGTATGCTAACACATATATATGGAATTTAAGGGGAAAAAATGCCATGAAGAACCTAGGGGTAAAACATGAATAAAGACACAGACCTACTAGAGAATGGACTTGAGGATATGGGGAGGGGGAAGGGTAAGCTATGACAAAGTGAGAGAGAGGCATGGACATATATACACTACCAAATGTAAGGTAGATAGCTAGTGGGAAGCAGCCGCATAGCACAGGGAGATCATCTCGGTGCTTTGTGACCTCCTGGAGGGGTAGGATAGGGAGGGTGGGAGGGAGACGCAAGAGGGAGGGGATATGGGAACATATGTATAACTGATTCACTTTGTTATAAAGCAGAAACTAACACACCATTGCTGAGCAGTTATACTCCAATAAAGATGTAAAAAACAGAACAAAACTAAAAATAGAACTACCATATGACCCAGCAATCCCACTACTTGGGAACTGACCCAAGAGCACACAGAGTGCAGGCTTAAAGGGAAGGGGGGCTCCACGTGCATGTGTGTGCAGAGAACACGGCGGGGTGGCCCACAAACAGCCCCGGCTCTCTCTCAGGGCTCCTTCTGTCCCAGGTTCTAGAACCTGAGCCTGGCCAAGTTGGCAGTGAACTTCCAAGCACAGACACTTAGTAACTAAATGAAGCTTCAGGACATTGACAGTCCTCTGCCCTTTGAGCAGTTATGCTCAGACTATGATGATGGATTAGCGATGCGCAGTCTCTTGCAGAGGGAATTAATATTTAAAATAAGGTGTGTGAACTTTCATCTCTTCTTACAAAATCCAGTAAAAACCTCATGCCTATTAGTTTCTCACCACAAGCAACATGAACACTTTGCTCAATGTCTCTGGGTAACTTTCCCAAGGGGAGCAAGCAGGAACCACTGGTGTTTCTTGCCTTGGCTGATGGCCAGCCTCACGGACCCTGGGACCGGGGGGTGCGTCCTCTGCTGAGCCCTGAACACACTCACCACTGCCAGATACACTGCTTGCTGTGGCCCGCGAGGAGACCTCTGCCTTTTTCACAATAACATTGATTAGAAGAGCTTGCCCCTGGTTACATAAATAAGAAATTCACTTTAGAAAACCAGAAAAATTGTAGTAAAACATAAAACAAATAAAAATTAGTTATGATCCCACCTTCCTGAGGTAATGAACATTAATATTCTGGAGTATTTTCTCCTATATTTGCATAAACATTTTTCTTAAATAAAACTGACATTAGTTTTTCACCTCGCTTTCTCTGTGTAACATTGTGAACAATCCTCAATGATTCTTACTCCTCAAAAACATGATTTTTGATGGCTGAGTAATATTCTACTTAATGGAGAGACATACCATCACTCCCCATTCATTTCATCACCCCCATTTGCACAGTTATCAATTCGTCTCTATTATACAGAACACTGCAGTGAGAAACCATGGACATCCATCTGTGTGCATCTCTGATGGTTTCCTTAAGGCAAATTCCCAGGCACGTAGCCACCGAATCAAAGAACCACCTGACATAAGATGTGTCTAAACCGGAATGTCAGTTCTCTGCTCCCAGGCTGCACTGAAGGGCAAATAAGCTACCTTGAGGGTAAGGCTCAAGAATGAGGATCCCAGCCGGGTCCTGAATGGATCCGTTTTTCAAATTAAATACGATCAAATAAATGAGTGGCCACAGGAGTTACAAGGCTAAACTGGAGAGACGGGGGTGGCAGCGGAGGGGGGAATTGCTCAGGTGCATTTTACAGGAGAGAAGAGCTAGTAGTGAGAATTTCCACGAGAAACCACAAGGAAGACCTCTGTCCCAGGACCCCTGGCATGGCTTCCTCTCCCAGGCAACTGCACTCCAAGCTGTTTGTGTGAGCAGCCAGCAGGTTACATCACGTAGGTGACCAGGACAGGGCCTGGCACAGAAGCTCAAGAAATGTGCTCTCCTTTCTGCTACAATGTAATGACGAGGGTACTCAGAACACAGCCCAGCCAGCAATATGAGTCAGTAAAACTGGAGAATAAAGGCTGAACTTCACGTCCCTACGTTCACGTCTGGGTTATTGGATCAACCCCAAGTATGGCTCTTTAGCTCTGTGAGAACACGTCACTTAAAAGGGAGAAGGATAAAGCACCGACCTACAGCAATCTCCTTCCCATCTAACTCAGGCCGCAAGTACAACCAACCTCATCAGGTAAGTAACGAAGCAGTTAATTAGGGGAGCATCTCAGCAGCATTTCCTTGCACCTCCTCATGCCCCAGCCCCATCATTTCCGTCCACCGCCCCTAAACACCACTACACTGAAGAGACACGTCCACAGCCACACCCCTCTAACCCGAGAAGCTCCCGGCGCGGCCGCCAGCCCAGCTCAGCATCCCATCCCCGTTCAGTCTGCACAGAGTTCTCCCTGGAAGGTACAGGTGTCAACAACACAGAATGAATTTGTCGTTTACGCCCCTCATTCCCTTTTCCTTTTCTGTTATATTTAATCTCCTGTAATGGTGGCTCAACCCACAAAGACAGTGAGAAGATAAAACTGTATCATGTGGCTGGTATCACAGATATCTTCTGACATAAGAAGTGGTGGTTGGAATTTGGATTCTAGTAAAGGTAATCTTTGGTGGTGGTAGGGAAATACCTTGCAGCACTGCAATTTTCCAAAAGCAATCGTGTCCAGTTGTTTTTAAGATGACTCATTTGGAAGCTGAGCAAGGAACTTGAATAGGCAAATCAGAGCATTATAAATGATTAGTAAACATATGAAAACAGCTCCATCTCACTGGCCATTAGGGAGATGCAATTAAAGCAAGGTATCATTTTTCACCTCTAAAACTGGTAAACATCTTGACGTCTGATGACATTCGGCGTTATTGTGGATACGGGGAAATGGGTACCTCTTCACCACCACTGGTAGAAACACAGATTGGTACAGAATTTCTGAAGGGCGATTTTGTACTACTTATCGAATGTGCACAACCTATGACTCAGCAATCTCACTTCCAGAAACCTATCCTGTAGACCTGCACCTCTCATATGACAGCCCCTACAATACATGTGGCTATTCAATTTTTAAAGTAATTTAAATGAAATAGAATTAAAAACTGAGTTCTTCCACTGACCTACTTACATTTCAAGCGCTCAACAGCTTCGCGTGGCTAGTGGCTGCCGTGTGGGACAGTGCAGACATACCTCATTTCCATCACCACAGCAAGTTCTACTGGGCAGTGCTGCCATGGGAATACTCACGGAAGTGGACAAAGATAAACGGACAAAGATATTCAACGCAGCACTCTTTGTAAAGCAGACTGGATATAGGAAAAAGGGGAATAAATAAATGCCACATTTATACAAAAGTATAAAAATAAAAAATATGAGGCATATTTATACAAACAGAAAGAGGACTCTGCTGTTAACTTTATAAGTATGTTGCAAGACAAGATATGCATTTTAACATTTTATATAGATAGATAGATATTTATGTAATCTCTAAAGACACTGAAAAATATCCCAAGGACATATGTCAAACTGTTAGTGGCAGTGGAAGAAAGAGGGACTGGAGAGAGGAATGGGAATTTTCACTTTTATTTATGTCCACACTGACTGAATCTGTAGCAACCAGCACATATTTTGTTAAAAAAAAAAAAAAAAGATTTTCAAAAGGAGCTCTACTCTTAGAGAGATGATTTACCAGTAAGCCCTGAAGACATGATAGTCTACTCATTTCTTTTCTCAACTGCTACTTCCATCCTCTGGCCATCATTCTTCTAGATCTAGTCATCAAAAGCACTGTCCTGATGCCCGGGCGGGCCACGGATGCGCCCCATCCAGCTGGGGCGCCGCCCACCAGCCTCTCCCGGGCAGCATTTCCCCCAATTGTACTCTTCCCTTTGCCCTCTTTTCATCCACTCACACACTCACTCTCCCTCAGCAGCTTTACAAACTACCAACAGGATACAGTCTCTCACACTGCAACAGGTAGCAAGGACCTCGGCAGATGTGCTTCTAACCCCCCAGAACAAAACGCGCGGTTTGACGGCTCGGCCTGACCGCAGAACAGCAGCAAGAGGGCGGTAAACAAGGGCGGCGGGGACGGGCGGCAGCACAGACGATTCAGACACAAATCCCACAGATGAGCGTTTTCCACAGCACCATCAGTCACGCCAAATATAAGAAACCAGCACTGGCAAGTGAGATGAGCAATTATGTTCCAAACGTGATGGGTTCATTTTATTTATTCTGACGCAAAACGAAAGAGTCCACTACCGCAGAGACCTATATATTACAAGGTCATGAAAAAAGTGGTGTGGGACATGCAGGACGTGATGGACAACTGGAGGGTCGGGTCATCTCCTTTGTAACATGACACTACACTGTCGCTGAGCAACACACTGAAAATAACACCGCGGAACTGAACTGAAATGTGGCACGGACATGACAACTTCCGGGCATGCCTTCAGGCACACCTCCCTTAGGCTGGACTCGATATCTAGGCTTCTGTGTGAGGAGGATTACAATTCTTTGGAAGAATAAAAAGTTCACACTTTTGAAATTTCACAGAAGAATTTTAAGGCCAAAACATAGTGGGTTCCTTTCTCTTGCCCTCCAGGGACACAGCTGATGCTTTATTCACGCGCACATTAAGCTTCCAGCTCAAAGCCCAGCCCGACCTTGTGCCCTCCTGCACTGAAGTTCTTGCCATCGATCAGAGCTGACAGGGTCAGTTTCACTCCTAGGAGGAAGCAAACACCACAATCACTTGTAACAAGCATTACGATCAGATCTGCATTTCCTAGAAACAATGGGTGGAGTCAACGGCATGGGTTACAGCTGGCTATGAGATTACCTCTGTTACTAACTCGATGCCAGGGTACCCACAGCCACCTGATCTGTAAAGCACAGCCATGGCACACTTTATTTGGAGTTCAGGGTTAAGAATGATGCGTGATCAACCAAACTCACAAGCCACAGTAACCAAGTTATTATCAGGAATACAGTAAGTCCCCTATACACAAACCTCCAAGTTGTGAACTTTCAAAGATGCGAACGTGTGTTCACATGTCCAGTCGTGTAAGTTAGTTCATGTGTCTGGCGTACATTGTCACATGCGTGCATCCTCTACAAGTGGTTGTGCTTTTGTGTGCTTTACTGTACAGTATAGAATACAGTAGTACGGTATCTCTATTTCAAGCCCAGCATGTCCAGAAGCAAGCATAAAAGCAGTGGTGATGTAGCTGGTACAGTACTACCCAGACATCACTAGATCGTTTCTTCAAGAGGGTAGACAGAATTGAATCCAGCAAGGAGCCAGAACCTGTGCCATCACCGTCAGCCATGAGGGAAATGGCAGCCTGCCCTCCATCTCCTGTTGCTGACGACCCTTCAGCTCTACCATCTCCCACCTGCTCTCCCTCCTCCAGTCAGTAACTCTTCTTGCCTGTCCACTCGATGCCAGCCCGTGTGTGCCAGCTGTTGTACTGGACTACTGTGCTTTTCAGGGTACTGTACTGTGAGATTAAACATGTTTTATTCGTTGTGCTTGTTTTTTTATGTATTATTTGTGTGAAAAGTATTATAAACCTAGTACAGTACAGTGCTATAGCCGATTGTGTTAGCTGGGTACCTAGGCTAACTCTGTTGGACTTACGAACAAATTGGACTTACAAATGCGCTCTTGGAATGGAACTCATTTATATGTAGGGAACTTACTGTACAAAAATACTTTTTTAAACAAAAGTGCTTAATCTGTTTTACTTCGAACAACCAAATGTTACAAGACGGTCTGAATCAACCTAAAGTGATTGCAGGTTGTCTGCAGGTTATTTTCATTATTCCTCAATCACCTTCTACCCCAAGCCCATAGTTATTCACTCCTTTACTCACCTGGTCGAAGGGTCTGAGTATAACCCAGTCCAATCAGGCTGGCATTATTCACTTTAGCCTAAGATTAGGAGATGAAATAGAAACAGTTAGAAAACAATCAATTTCATAGTATGTAAGTCCAACACAACCACTCCATGCATCAGATTTCCAAAGCTGAAACACCTTAGGACCAATCCAGAATTAGTAAAACTGAAAACTTAATTAATAAAAGATAAATCTTTTAAGAAGTCAGTAGGGGACAGAGGGGACCTTGAGAATGCATGCTTAAAGGCCTCGAGCAAAATTTTAAAACACTGTGCAGCCAAACACCCCTCCTGTGAACTGAATTCTTTTGAGTTACCAGTTTTACAACCTCCGACAGTGGTAAGAGCATGAACTCTGGTGACAGACAGATCTGGGATCAAATCTTGGCACTGTCTCTTACTGTGTGACCCTGGGCAAGTTACCTGACCTCTCTAAGTCTCAGCTCCCTCATCTATAAAATGCGGATGAGGGTAATACTGCTCACCAAATAGAGTAGTTGTGAGGGTTAAATGAGATAATACACATAAAGTCTTAGCATAGGACCTGAGATCTAAGAGCTCAATTAGTGTTATTAACAAGAATTACCAATGACAACAGGAATAGTCATCGAAACCCAGGAACTTATAGATCAGAAAATGTTGAGGCCAAAGAGATAAAATGACTTTAGAAGGCCGGACGACAAATACAGGAGGAACTAAGATTAGAACCCACAGTTCCTGACTTCAGGTATATGCTCTTTTCACTACACAGTGAGTAGCTCAAAGTTGATAAAGAACATGCCAACTACAACCACATCACAGCATCCATTTACGACTCAGACGAAACCCTAAGAGCAGACCCGATCTGCAGCCCGTTCTTACACATAGGGAAGTTCTACAGTCCAGCTTGTACTTGGCGGCGATGCCGAAGCGGGTGTTGTTGCTGCCGGCCGTCCACGCGAGGCTTACTGACGTCTCGACCTTCTCGTTCACCCTCTGGTAGATCGAGCCTCCAAACTCCGTGCCGTCGTTCCTGTGTTCACAGCACAAGGAAAGTCATTAGTATCTAGTTTGTTACAACATGGAAACAACGTCTAAGACTACCTAAATCAGGGTCTTATTTTACAGCTACAGACTTCAGCAGACTTCTAGCAGAGCTGACTTCCCAACAAACTGGTTATGTGATTTATAGCCACCTAATTAAAGCACAGTAACATCTGACTCATTTACTTGGCTCCTCCACATGACATGAATTTCTTAGACACAATTCAATTGTGCACAAAGGCAGACACCTCAAGGAAGTGTGAACTGTATGTCTCTGAGATGTTCACAGTATTTAGAAACTCCAAAGTAGGGTTATATAAAGATTCTGCGAAAAATGATATATAGTAGTACAAGCCAATTCTGGATTTCACTCGAAACACAACCTTAGCATTAGAGAGCACCCTCCAGACAATAGCTACAGTGCATGGCCCCAGGGAAGTACGCGACGTATTGCTTCAGAGCACCTCAGCAGTCAGTTCCTGAGTTTTCATAATACTGTTTCATCAATTTCAATGCCTCTTTCTACACCACTAGCGACTTTATTTTAGTCACCATAAGTGGAATAGAGTGTCTAGTGGAAAGCAATCTGCAACACTTCAAAAACACAGAGCTGACGCTTTTCTTCCTGGGACAGCAGCAGTGCCCAGTAGGCCAAGACATAAAATACAGTTTAAAAGTTCAAATTCATGTAACCAACAGCCTAAGACTTGAACCCAGGACTGCTCTGAGGACTTCTGAATACAACCCAGGTAACTGGGTTCTGACCAGGGTACCTGAAAACCTCCAGAGAATTACACCGGGGATGCTCCAGGACGCTCAGATCAATTAGGGGGTTGCTCATGATCCTAACAGACCTGCTTCTAGAAACTGACAAGATGAACAGGGAACCGGAGGAAGCAGGAACGCCTCCAAAGGATCCCTTCTACCAGGAGGTGACCCCTGCCCCGGGCTCTCTCCATCCCAGTGGCTGGGGTACAGGCTCAGAGGCCAGCAACTGCCAGCGGCACAGCACCAGCGCCAAGTGCACTAACTCTGCAGTGCTTTGCCGACTACGAGCGGCGCAGTGAGGCTGGATGTCCACCAAGGCATGACGTCATGCCAGCACCACCCCTTCCAACCTTCTCCTCATGCTAATGGCTACCATCCTTCTGGGCAACTGTGCCGGCACTAAAGGAGGAACTCTGAACTATGAACACTCACACGTGAGTGTGCAGCTGGAAGTCTGCAGCCTTGTAACCCAGGGCGAAATTATTCTGTGACAGTTTGGATTTGGCTGTGTCAAAACTCATCTGATAGCCAGCAAGCCAACCTTCAATGGCCAACACAGCCCAGCCATAGATGGTTGGTCCAGAAAAATCTATATCAACATTACTGCCAACACTGAAACAATCCCGTTTATAGGAGGCCTTCAATTTCCCACTCTTCTTTCTGTAAAAAAAAAAAAGAAAAAAAAAAATGAAAACAGTACAAGTTTTCACTGCTGTCCATAAACCTTTAGGGTAAGATCCCTCCTCTCCCATAATGTAAATACTGTTTTGGCAGGTGGCACATATACAGTAAAAATGTTTCAAATGACAGCTCTACAAATGTAATTTTGTTAGGATTAGAAATATATATACTATTTTTTACCTATTCCTCACTGTAAGTTCAAATGATAGGGTATTTCATGATTAATTTCATGAAAGCATAAGTATAAAAAGGTGTAAGATATTTCAGTACCAAATTAATAATCTGAATGTGTATGTATACAGACATACAAGAAACCAAATTTCTTTAAATGTTTCCAAATGCTACAAAAGGTAACACCCGACAGACTTCTAAACTATTAACCTGTCATAGAGAGACGTGTACTTTTTTTTTTAATAAGCATATTTATTTTCCTTAGGCCAGTGTTTTCTCCCTGGACAATGTTAGATGGATGGAACAGAAGTGTACATTTTTGAAGGACAATACTGAAGACACGAAATCAGTACTTAGTAGTCCTGCGCTTGTCCTGCAGACAACACAGGTGTGTAGCAGGAAGGACACGCCTGCTGTTACAGTGGAGGAGAAATGCCACGTGGCCCCCGTCGAGCGCCTGTCCTTTAGAGAGAGGCAGGTGGGAAACAACATAATCCCCATTTTTCAGATGAAAAAACTGAGTCAGAGAAGTTGGGGGATTTATAAAGGCTAAGAAATCAAGTAAGTGGAACTATTCTTTGCAGTGTTCTGGTGCCAGGAGACTACACTCTTCTCTTAAGATGTTAACTTCTCAGCAAGACATCACATCCATGAATCTTCAGGACAGCTTAAAAAATATCTCGTCTCAGACCCCTCTAGCTCCTGAATTTTTTCTACTATGTGCCTCTTTGAGTGTCACATAGGGAGTGTCCTCAGGAAGGGTCCCTCCCTCCCTCCTGCACACACAGGTCTCAGTGCCCCTCACCTCCAGAGCTCCTCCTGCAGCTCCCTGCCCTAGACCTCTCTATCCCTTCAAGCCACAAGACCATTTCAGAAAATGGGGTTGGGATAATTACCCTGTGTTCGGTACAAATATGGTATCAAGAGTCAGTTTCAACCCTTCAGCCAACTGGAAAATAAAGATTTCAAATTAACAATCAGCAATTTTTAATTCTTTTCCTGACTTGAAAAACCAATTCTAAAGTTTTCTCTAACTTCCTCTCTAACAAATAAGAAAGTCATTAAAGAAAGCCAAATATTAAATGATTTAATAAATTGCCTCTTCTTCCTTCCCTGCCCCCATCCCACTCAACTCACCCCCAGGCTTCATCATGATTCTCTCACCCAAAAAAAGGCTAAAACATACAGGTCAAATCCTGTTATAGCCAATAATGTAAACTAGAGTACAAAACCACAAAATCCCAATACAACAAAATAACTGTGATACTCTCTTGAAATTATTATAACTGGACATTTAACAAGCCAACCTAAGTAATTTATTCAGCTATACATACATATGCATTATCTATATATGGTAACGTGCAAATAAACATACTTCCAAAAATAGTGCCCTGAATGTAGCAGGCACTTGACAAATAACTGCTGAAAGATTTTTCTCTTTGAAAACATTAAAGAATTTTAGGAACACTTTTCTGTGGAGTCAATTTTGCAATGATTACAAAACAAAATTAAATTAGATCACTACAAATAGTTTGGTCTACTCAGGAGAGGCTCAGCTGTGTAACAGTAAGTATTTTAGAACTGGTCAGAACAAAAGATATCATAATTATGTACGCAGCAACAAAACCTTACTTTCTAGAAACATAAAACATACCAAAGAAGGCCACCTGCAGAGAAAAGATACGAAAACTAGACAGGGTGCAAGATCTCAAATTATATCTTGGGGATTTGTTCATCATTTTATCTCCAAGATAACTTTACCCTACAAATAAGTTCCAACGCTCTCTTACCTTATTCTCCAAAGAGATTTCTGTCCCAAGAGTATTGTCTGTGTTCCACTTTTGGGTGAAGGTCAGTCCATAGTCACAAATCTTGTATTTGGTCTCTAGGTTGCCTGATGCTTTCCCTGTATCAGTGTAAGCATGACCAGAAGTACAAAATTCCTGGTAAGAAAAAGTAATTACTTTAAAATCAGCTCATCAGATAGAAAATATTCATTCCAGAAAGTAATGTTCAATGTGGCAGAAACCAACACAACTCACTTTTCACCACTTTTCCCATTACTCCACCTCTCTTACTGGTATTTCTGGGCCATATACTCTCTTACTAAATGGGAATCTCTCTTTTAAAAGAAAAATATCTTTACTGAAAATAAACGCCTTTTCTAAAAAGACAAAAATACTGAATCTTAAATATGTACTTTCATGACATGAAAAAGACTATCAGTTCTCTATCATACCTTTTGAACTATTAGTTAACTTTAAAGTCCTTAAAAATCCCCAAACACTAGAAGCCCTAGATTGCCCCCCTTTTAATAGGGCCAGAACTTTAATGCATTAAAAAGCCTTATTTTTATTGTGGTGAAATACACTTAACATAAAATTTACCATTTTAACCATTTTTATGTGTACAGTTCACTGGCATTAAGTACATTCACACTGTTATAAAAAACTTTATTGCTTTTGTCCACAAAACTATCCGTAAGACTATCAGCATAAACAATTTCAATAATTGAAAGTACCCATTTTTCACAAGAAAATGGAATGTTGTAACTATCCTTCTTCCCTGTCAAATAGTTACTATGAATGCCTTAAAATATATCCTCCTCCCAGTTAGGTGTCCCTCAGTCGTATGACAATAAGCAATTAGAAATAGATCTCCTTCTAGGGGAAGCAAACAGTCAACACCTGTCACTGTCAATCTATGAACTGTCAAGAAAAAAACGTTTCTGATTGGCCCTGTTTTTAAAGAACATTTCTGAAATATTGCCAACAGTAATGAAACCCCGCCAACCCTGCCCCCTAATGCTTGTTCTACAGGCCGATGAAACAACTGGGAAACTGTGATCTGTTTATCTACACCACGCAGAAAGTTTTCAAAGAGAATATCACACTGCACACTAAGGGCAAGGCCTTGGTAAAACACGATAAAATGCTAGTCATGTTTAATAGTTCACATCACTTTCTTTTAGTAGATCCAGCTACCTAGTGTTTCATTTTTCACATTTACCTTTCATAAACTTGCAAGTATAGCAAATATAAACCTTAATTTTGGTGCAAAAAATAAAGGTAAAAGAGTATTTAGTCTATATTTCTTTCTTATCATCATTTCTTAGTCTGAAACTCTGTCAAAAATCTAAAATGCCAGAGGTATAAATCTCAAAGAAAAGGCTAGAATTTTCCTAAGTTGAGTTCCAGGCTCACAATTGCTTCAGTTTTTGTCTAATTTCATAATTAGCTCAAACAGTGCAAAATATATTTATAACATGCACATAACATCTACGGTTCTGCATTAAATGCTAGTATGCAACAAAACAATCATGAAAATGTGACTGTTACAGATGGCATATCATAAAAATACCAAGATACGATCGAGAAAATTTGGAGCAGTGGATGAAATTTACCCTCAAACAGTACCAGAGAACAAGAGCAACCATAAAAACAAGCACACAAATATACTGTTTTTCTTACCATCTGAATGAATATTCACACACAACAGCAGCATGAAAGGGAGATAAAATTTTAGTTGTTGATTTTTGCAACACAAACCTACCTTGAGCAAATTCTGAAGTACTAATCAAAATGAGTATAACTTTTCTATTTTAATAGACAATATAACAGAATCCCATCCTAGTAGGGTAGCTGCATACATATTTATTTACTGCTAGAAAACCCAGGGAAAGAATCATAGTGACAAACCAGGACTATACGAAACATAAGACAAAGCACCATAAACACTCCACATGCTTCTTGCCCTTCTAATTTAATCATTATATCCAGAAATAAAATTTGTGCTGGTTTGAATAGGTAAATACCAAACAAAAAAGATGCAGCCAATAAAGAGAAATCAGAGAATAAGGTGAAGGTAAAGTTGATCTGTTTGCTGAGACTTACTTAAAGAAAGCTCTGGTTACTGATACTTTGATAATACACTGATATATCCTTTACCATATTCT
Organism: Hyperoodon ampullatus; assembly: GCF_949752795.1. Taxonomy (NCBI): domain Eukaryota; kingdom Metazoa; phylum Chordata; class Mammalia; order Artiodactyla; family Ziphiidae; genus Hyperoodon; species Hyperoodon ampullatus. The sequence goes on from NC_136933.1 coordinate 4,047,028, forward strand.
TAACTTCCAGTAAAAAAGACTTTATGAACATTAATAAAAACTGTAGACTAATCTTCTACATGCATTTCTACATTTGTTTCAACTAATCATGAAGGGACAGAGACTAAAATTAATTTGTTTTTGCAAAAGGGCAACAAAATTTGCATGAACCCAATACAAGGGAAGCAAAGATTTTAGTGTCCATACACATATTCATGAAAGTATAAAGATATGGCATGGGTCAAAAAAAAATATATATATATACATACATATGTATACATATATTCTGTATCTTCTGAGAATAAGACTCAGAATACTCTTATTATGACAAACACAAAGGGTCTCCCCCCAAATTCAACCTGACTGTCCTTGAGCTCAAGTGGCTGAGCAGCTCACTGAAATCTGAGAGCAGGACAAAGCTGTAGGGAAGACAGCATAGCACCAAAAGTATGTCGTTTCAAGTAACTTGACTAAACAATGATTTTTAAACAGGTTCCTTTAAGTTAATTATGCTACATCTATTAAAAATATATTAAGGGGCTTTCCCTGGTGGTGCAGTGGTTGAGAATCCGCCTGCCAATGCAGGGGACACGGGTTTGATCCCTGGTCCGGGAAGATCCCACATGCCGCAGAGCAACTAGGCCCGTGCACCACAACTACTGAGCCTGCGCTCTAGAGCCTGCGAGCCACAACTACTGAGCCCATGCACCACAACTACTGAAGCCCATGCACCTAGAGCCCGTGCTCCGCAACAAGAGAAGCCACCGCGATGAGGAGCCTGTGCACCGCAACGAAAAGCAGCCCCCACTTGCCACAACTAGAGAAACCCACGTGCAGCAACAAAGACCCAACGCAGCCGAAAATAAAATTAATTAATTATTTAACTGAAAAAAAAAAATATATATATATATATATATATATATATATATATTAAGTACTTACCACTCCACTACATGACTTGGTTCTCAGATCCATTTTGACCATGCCAAATCCTAGACACACACACACAAAAAATTAATGTACAAAATGTGACATGCACTCCAGTCTTTGCAACTTAGAAATTATGAAAATAGTCCATAGTACATTCCATATGGAAAATACTCAGTATTCTTGTTAGGTGAGAGTTCCACAAGGAACTGAATTATAACAAAATAACTTAAGTTTAATTTTTAAGTCCCTCAAAATAATAAAGACATATTATGAAAATATAAGTTAAAAAAACAAATGGATGAAAGGAATATGTACTATTTTAAGAACCAAAATTATTAGAAATTATGTATATATATACAAGCTTAAAATATATAACATTACTAGTTAATAAAAAATCAAATGTGTACAGCACAAAAAATTTAAAATGTAAAGACTAAATTTTTAAAACTAAAAATAAATGTCCACTTGCTTTCAAACACTGCATGTTCCTCCAAAGAAGTCAAAAGCTGTGTCTTCACCCTCGTGAAAATACTGCCATTATTTGGAGGAGGAAAACTACACCCCGTACGTTAGCTGTCCCCAGGGCTAACCAAAGGAGGCACACATATTACAGATTTATATGATTTCACCTGACAGATGATATTAAATATGCAAATGCTATGCATGTGTTAATGTACACAACAGCTTTTAATGCCTGTGGGACTCTACCTCTAAAAACAGAAGTCTAGTAACTTGCTAATGGTGATCCCCTTAAATCTTGTAAAATAGATTAATGCTGACTTAACCTCATTTTACTAAGCACAGTATCTCCCATATAGTAGGCATTCAGTACTAATGCTTACCCCCAAATTGGCAATTCACAATAGCATACTTACCATATCCTTTGTTGAAGACATCCTTGGCAGCCTTTCCTAGGTCACAGTAAGTCGGTGTGTTACACATATCTTATAAAGAAAAATGAGGACAAGGGAATAAAAGTAACTATTTAGTAGTTATTCACAGTTCAGCTGTTTAGTTCTGTGAGAAGAGGTATACAGTTTTTTCTTCCTTTGCGTCTTTAATGCTTATGCCCTAATGCAAGCCAAGTTGAGAGAAAGCATGCTGCTCCTTTAAAAAGAGCTTTCCAGAATGCTAGAGGATAAAAGGGTTTTTCATGAGATTCACAAAGATCATCTTTCTGATTGCACTGCAAAGAAAAGAAATTTCTCCCAGGCTGAAGGAGATGCTCTGTTAAACTGGACTTTTACTTTTTAAAAAAAATGCAGAAATGTGCATTAGAAAAACATTTCTTGGGTTGTTATAAAGGCAAAGAGCTGTGTAAGGTGTCAAGGTAAATTTTCTGAGGATCTGTAAAACAGATGCAATTAAACATCTTCAGGGTTACCGTTTTTGCCGCTCTGACATTCAGTTCTTAAGAATTACCACACTAATTGAAATGTATTCACCCCGAGTATGCCCTCTCTCAAAACTCTTCTTAAAATAAAGTGCTATAATCTTACCTAGTAACCAGATATAGGACAGGGTCTACCTGCAGCAGTCTGCTCCCCCAAATCAGTATACACTCTAAAGTTACAGCCTTCAAAGCCCAAGGGGCTTGACTTTTCATCTTGCCTACTTAGTATTCAGCCAGCCTTTCTACTGCCAAGATGACCCTCACATCAAAATCTCAGGCCTATCGACACTGCTGGACATACCACTCCTTTGCCCTGTGCACCACGGGAAACCTCTTCCTGCAGCAGCCTCAAAAGCCACATCCAACAGGTCGTAGAACCACCTCAAGCAACCCCAGTGGCCCCAGTACTACACCAGAAACATCCAGAGCACCAGCTAGCCCCTGAACCACCTACACAACCGACGGTATTTACTTCTATTTGGCCGAGCTCTTAGTTTGGCCTGATAAGTTTCTGCCTATTCCACCACACCTGAACACTACACACACTTTATAGTGCACTTCGTAATTGTGAATTCACTTAAAATTTGTCCCTTAACCTAAACCTGTCAACCATGACAGATATTAGGATATGTTAAGAGAACAGAGTATTAAAATATATATAAAGTTAAGAAGAAAGCCTAAAGGTGAGAGGAGATAAATGTACTGACTCATAGCATCGTAAAGCTTTGTTCTAAGCCACAAGGTTTCATAGTTCACTCCCAGAACAATTGATTTACAATTCAGTCCTTTGTGTTCAAAGGATCAATTTTTGGCTTTTTACACATTGCCAACTGCAATCTGATATTACTCTTTATGACCACAACCGATGCCGGTATCTGTTGAAATGTTTCCCGAAGTTCAGTCTAAAACGCAGGCACTACGTATTCAAATAGAAATGTTAAGGTTTTACAGTCTGGTTTTTTTCTCTACCGACAAGAGAAAAGATACACTTAAATGTTTAGAAACATCCATCCAGGGACCCATTACAGTCTTTTAGCATTTTGCTTCTTTTTCAAAACGACCTGCCAGACACTTTGCAAAAGTCGTGTAGGGGGTTGGACCTCAATTTTGCCTAGTTCCAGCTTACTTTTTCAGGCCCAGGATCCTGATGGGAAGTGCACTGCTGGTATGATCAAGCAAAAACTCGAGAAGCCCCGGAGACGTCACGTTCCGCACATTTCCATGACTACAAATGCACTTGTCCGTGGGCACGCACAGCGCACCGGGGTTGCAGGAGCCGCAGTCGGGGGGTGGGGGGTGGCGGGTTAGTTATAACCCAGCTTCACAGGATTACTAACGGGACCGTCAGCTCGCCTCGCCCCTTGAAGGTGCATATTCAGCATCCTCCCCTCGGCGGCAGGGAGTGGAAGAGCCCCCCTGATGCTGGACTCCAATGCCGGGGAGGAAGCCGGGGGCGGGGGTGGGTTCGGGGTTCGAGGACCCGACTTCCCTCGAAACCAACCTCCCGTCCGGCCTGACGCCCGGAGAGTCCTGGGGGCCAGGCGGGCGCGAGCAGGTGGCGGCGCGGCGGTCCATCACCCGAGGGGCCGGTACCCGCCGACCCCGCCCGCGGGCCCGCGCCCCGTTAGGCGGCCCTTCCTCCCGCAGGGCCCTGCCGGTCGCCGCCCCGCCCCCGCCCGGCCGCCGGCCCGCGGCCCCGGCTCGCCTTACCTCCGACGGGAGGACCTGTCCGCTCAGCCAGGAGGGCGCGCCCGCTCCGCCAGGGCACCGAAGAAGGTCTTCTTCAGAGCAACGCCGTCCGCGCCTGCGCGGCCCCACGCCCGCGGCGCCTGCGCGCCCCGAGCCCCGCGTCGCGGCTGCGCCGGAGTGTCGCGCCGGGGTTGGACCTACATCTCCAACCGTCCGAGTACGCGCGTGCGCGGCAGGGCCCGGCGCGCAGGGACGGGCGGGGGTTGACGTGGGGCGCGCAGGCCGGGGGACCGCACCTTTGTCCGCGAGAGGCCCGCTCTCGCGAGAGGGCGCGTAGGCTACTAGTTACCGTTGCCAGGGGAGGGGCCGTGGCGGCGGATGCGGCGGTACCAGCCACTCCGCAGTGGATCCTGGCACAGCCGACCCCGGCGTCTCCTTCTCTGGCGGATGCCTGGCAGACCTGTATGGGGATTTCGTCTCAGGGTGACTAAAATTCAAGAATGTGGCCCTTAGGTCATCTCGTCTTAAGGATGAGAAAAATAAGTCCCGAGGGGGTAAGTGACGTGACTTATTCAAGATGACACAGGGTAAATGATAATTCAAAGGCAGAGAGGAGATGGAGGCGGGAGAGCTCTGCTTCAGAGACGAACTGCAGCTCATAAGTGTAGAAGAAATTATAGAAATAGGAAATCACCACTTGGAGCCACCAGTAACTGATTCAAGCAAAATTCATCAGTAGATGCTGAACGGTTGAGGATATTCATACAGTTCCAAAGTGTCATCCCACAGGTTACTTAATGAAGAGAAAAGGGTACGTTCACATCAAAGAAGTCACCCTCAACCGAGTGATCAAACTTGACATCACCAGGGATGGTACAGACTGACATCACATGCTCATTCTTGCCAAAAAAGTGACTTCTCTCTATTCACAAGGAAACAATCAGATTGAGGGACAATCCAAATTGAGGGACATTCTGCAAAACAACAACCTGGTCTCTTCGTAAATGTAAATTTCATGAAATATTAAGAAAAAGGCTAGTGTTCTAGATTAAAGGAGACAAAGATATGACTCCAAGAGCAATGTGATCCTAAATTGCACCCAGGATCAAAAAACAAAAAGCATCTGTTGAGGATCATTCTTGGGTCAACTGAGAAAACTTGGATGTCGACTATAGTAGTATTGTAACATGTAAAATTTTCTGAGAGTCATTATACCTTGATTATGCAGAAATGGCCTGGTGTTTAGGAGATACCTGCTGAAGTATTTAGGAGTGAAATAGCATGTGTCTGCAACTAACTCTCAAATGGTCAAGGGAAAAAACATGCGAAGTGTTAACAATTGGTGTAGCTAGGTGGAGCATATGTGGATGTTCGTTGCATTATTCTTGAAACTTTCCGATAAGTTTAAAATTTTTCAAAATAAAAAGTTGGGAAGAAAAAACCCCCACAAAGTCTTTGATATTCAGTTCCTGGTACCAGATTGCTGCTTGAATCAAGAGGCAAAGATTATTTCCCTGCTGTGTGTAAGGCATTTCAGGCTAATAAGAGATAAGATAAATGCTCCCAAAGGACTCATCATGTAAGATTTGGACAAATACCTGCCGAATGAGGCAGAAGATGATAAATGTCATCAGCAAAGCAATAGAACTTAGTAGGCTAAACAAAATGAGCTTTGTAGTCAAAAGAGGCTGGGTTTGTATCTCACATCTGCCAACTCTGTGGTGTTTGGCGAGCAACTTAACCTCTCTATGCCTCTGTTTCTACATCTGTGAAACAGTAAAGAAGTAAGTAAAGAAAATAATGTAAAGAAAATAATGTATCCAGAGCACGTAACAATCTACCTGGCATATGGAAAATATTCATTAGTTAATAACACAGATGAAAATTAATATGCTATAAGTGATTAAAAGCTGTACAGGCAAAACTACGTTTATTCACGTACATACGCATATTAGAGCCACAACTTCAGCCTGTACTTTGGCACAGACCTGGACTTTCTCGGGTACAACAGGCCACTGAAGGCTGTAAAGAGCACTTTGAATGGGAATTTGGCAACATTCCTTCCTTGGGCTTCTTTATCCAAAGACCTTTCTTCTGAAGGGAACTGATAACACCAGTCCCAGGTCATGCAGCAAGAGACCTCCTCTTTCTCCCAGCACCTGATGCAGGAAGGTGGTAAAAGAAATTGTTAAGGAAAACGGCGGCTGCAGAGGGAATCATTCCTTTGCTTGCCATCTCTCTGGCCCCGTCGGCTTAGCAGGATCCACGTTAACCCTCAACGTCCATATCAAGCCTCTGGCCTCTGCTGCCTCCGAACTACAGCCATTGCTCACCCCCGACCCACAATGGGCTCTAAACTCTTGGGAAGCATAGAAAGGACTTTCTCAGTCCAACTTCTAATCACCTGGCATTCTTCGCCTATAAAATGTCTAGAACCAGAATTTTAGGGCAGGGAAGGGGCTTTGGACTCCTTCATTTGTGACACATTTGCTATGTGCTTACTGCGTACAGGACACCATGCTCAGAGCTGATGGAGGAGCACACACCCAGACACATCCGTGTTGTGTGTGTCCAGAGGCCCTGGTGAGCAGGCTCCCAGCACAGGTCACCTGCTGTAGTCAAGGTAACCTGATCGTCTGCCTGTGTTACCTTTGTGAGAGAAAATCTCAGAAGGTTAGTATAGTTTTACCCTCAAAAATGAGAAGAAAAAAGAAAAACCCTAAGAACAGAAGCCCCACTGTGAAGATTTAGTAGCTCGATTGCCCTAAGTGTAAGGAAAATTAAGATTCTGAAGCCAGCGGTGTTATTTAATTCCCTGTTTCTTTAAAGAAAAAAGGGCCCACTTGTTTGTTTTCAAGGACTTCAGAATTCTGATGAAGGGTGAGGATCCCCTTGGCATCTTTGAAGAAGAGGAAAGACCAGCCCCATCCCTGGGCCTCCTCAAGGGGGCAGCAGAGCACAGGGACCCAGCGGTGAAAGCGCCTCGCTGTGCCAGGGATGGGTCAGGTGGACAAGAGGGGCATGGCTTGCAGTGCAGAGGGACAGACATCCAAGACTGTGTTATTGTATATTCAGGGTGTGTATCATACCCTGAAATTCCATGTCTGAGGACTCTTCTCAAGGAAACAGACCCGTGCAAAGGTTCATCTTGAATAGCTTGAATGAATTACGGTAGTAAGAAATTAAAAACAACTTAATGGCCAACATTTAGAGGATTCATTCAATTATAATACACCCGTCTTCTGGGATGTACAGCCGTGTGCTCTGATAATATCTGATGATCTGGGGGAAAGGCTCAGTTAAAAAAGGGGGGGAGGGGGCTTCCCTGGGGGCGCAGTGGTTGAGAGTCCGCCTGCCGATGCAGGGGACACGGGTTCATGCCCCGGTCCGGGAAGATCCCACATGCCGGGGAACAACTGGGCCCGTGAGCCACAATTACTGAGCCTGCGCGTCTGGAGCCTGTGCTCCGCAACAAGAGAGGCCGCGATAGTGAGAGGCCCCGCGATGAAGAGTGGCCCCCGCTTGCCACAACTAGAGAAAGCCCTCGCGCAGAAACGAAGACCCAACACAGCCATAAATAAATAAATTTAAATCATATGGGCTTAAAAGGGAGGGGAGGAAACAAAAGTTTAAGTACAGTGTAATTCCGTGCGTGTGTGTGTGTGTGTGTGTGTGTGTGTTACAGTTTTACTTTAAGAAAAAGCAAGGCAGACAGAGAGACTGGGTAGAGGAGGCCCACATGGGTAGATGTAGGCTTTAGTAATGGTTAATTCTGGACTGGTGATAGATTAATAATACATATACATACATATATATATATATATATATATATATATATATAAAATAAACAGATGCTGTATATGTGTATGTATATGTACGTACATAGAAAAAAATCGGGAAAATGTTTCCAAAATCTGACAGTGACTATCTCTGCTGGGTCAGAGTATATGTGATTTTTATTTTCTTCACACTTTTCTGTATTTTCCAAAATTTCTAAAATTTGGAGACGTGTTTCTGTTATAATCAGAAAAGTTAAACTCACTTTCATAAGGTGGGGAAGTACCTAGGTTCATGAGAAGGGCATGCTGTTCCGTGGGCAATTTCCATCTAAAATTGGGAAATGCCTCTGGGATCAGTCCCTGAAATTTATTTTGGGCCTTCTGGGAGCTCCTTTCACGCTTGACCACAAGGGGGCGCAAGAAACCAAGGTAAAGAATAGCTAACCCTGCTGGTGGGCAGGGGGCTTGGGACTCGAGTCAGGGTGATGACCCCTGTCCTCCCCTTGACCCCAGAGCCTCATCCAAGCTCTCCATACGGTTGTGAACACAGTTATGGGGGCTTTCCTACCCAAGTTAGAGTCCAAGTTGAATGTCAAAAGGGCAGCAAACATTTACAAATTGTTTTTATGAGGAAACCAATTTTGTCAACGTTCCACATGTGGATTAGGGTACAGCCTGGCTGACACAACCTGCAAATTAGCTCATCACTTGCTAGAGAAGCACTATGATCACTTATACGTGAAACATAAATTAAGAAAAAAGAGGTTGGCATACTCATATGGAACCTAAAAATAGTTAATAGGCAGTGTCCCCTTAGTGAATATATAGCTGTGTTTCAGGCAACTTGATGTTTTGGGGAATGGCCTTAGGTAAGTGAGCTGTATAGTGTGGTGTAGAGGGAAGAATCAACTTTGGAACCAGAAAACTTATGTTAAATCCGAGGTCTGCAACTCACCAGCTGTGTGACCTTGGGCAAGTTACTTGACCTCTCTGAGCCTTGGTGTCTTCATCTTTAAAACGGAGATCCCCAGGAGTACACCGTCCATCCAGATGGGGCCCACCCAAGGGGTTCCACCAGATGGCTTTCTGTGGCCAAAGTTCTGAGGAGGCTTGGACCACACACCAGGGTTCACCATGGGCCGGAGCCAGATCACGCCAGTGAGTCACACACATCACAAGCCCCAGGACGATGGAGGAGCCAGACGCAGACTCACCCTGAAGGGGTGTGGAGGGGCTGTGGGGAGGGAGTCTACAGCTAGGGGCCCCTGGAGAACACCCCAGGGAGACGCGAGGCCTGTAGCCCCACCCCTCCAGTGGGGACTCGGGAGCCCCTGTGTGCAGAGCTCAGGGCAGCCATTCACCACCCCACCTCACCCCCTCTATGGAGATGTGATTGACATGAACCACGGTGTAAGTTTCAGGTGTACAGTGTGATGATTTGATAAAAATATATATTGCAAAATAGAATTACCACAGTAAGGTTGGTTAAGGGTGTCCTTTACCTCATATAATTACCTTTTTGTTGTTGTTGTTTATTACGGTGGGAACATTACAGCTCTGTTCTCACAGGAACTTTCAAGTTCACAGTACAGAATTGTTAACTATAGTTGCCAGAGCCATTCATTTAGAAAAATTTACGTCTTCAGAATTGGGACTCCAGGCAGGTCTGGAATCTCCTAGCGCTATGGGATTCACCCCCTACCTTCAAGGAAAAAGAATCAGACCCCAGGTAGGGTCCAAACCCAAAGACAGCAGAACCCATCTTGTCTGCAGGCTGGAGGATTCCCCTTTGCACGCTCCTTCCCTGAAACAGGCGTCCTGGGATGTGCGGACCGCCGCAGGGGTCCACTCTCCGTCCCTCAAAGTCATATGCAGTGTCGCAGGGGGGCCTTCGTTCCTTGCTCTCCCTCTACAACCCTCCAGCCTCCCACTTAGAGACACCACTCCTGCTTACAGATCACACCCCCCTCACTCCCGGGCCTGGAGGCCACTCCCTGGCCTGGACGGCTGCCACGGGGTGATCCTCAGGCCAGGTGACCATGCCCCCAGGCTCTGAAAGGCTACCAGAACACCATTGCCTAGGACTGGACACAAGGGAAAAGAGGAATAAGCGGGGTTAGTTATGGGGATGCAGAGGGAGGAGACAATAAGAGAATGAAAAAAATGAGGCAAAAGAGAAAGACTCAAATGAAAAAGAATGCGGGGGACAAAGGTGGAGAAGGAAAACGATGAAATGAAAAGAAGAATGAGGTTGAATTCCACTCAGTTTTATAGGTTTCTGCCCTCCTCCCTGCAGTGTATTTACTATTAAATTACAGTCAGTAAAGAGAATAAAACAAACTGGACTCTATGAAAATACCTTGCTTTCCAAGTCGGTGCTCCGTATGAGAGTTTCATAGAACCAAGGGGCTGAAAGGGCCTCGTGATCTCCTCTAGAAACAAATGTAATCCAGCTGAAAAAGAAACCACCCAAAATCGCCCACACATGGGGAGTGCACGCTGCTGGGATCCTCAGTGGCATCGGTGAAAGGACGTCTGGTCCCCGAGTCACAGTGGTGCCGACACTGTCCCAACAGGCTGACTCCTGCTGTGACCTAAGATGAGTGACGCTGTTTCCAGCGAATGTGTATCAAGATACGGTCAGCTTTTTACAAACCTTTTCTTGCCTTTTCATCCCAGCATCTGCTGTCACTACCCCCACCTCTGTGTCTTGTGTAACACGAGTGTGTCAGGGACTGCAGGACGCAGAGGAGGAAAAGCACTGCTGAGGCCCGAACGCTCGTGTCCCCAGATTCACGCGTTGCAGTCCTAACCCCCAATGCGATGGTGTTAGGAGGGGGGCCTCTGGAGGTGCTTAGGTCGTGAGGTGGGGCCCTCATGAATGGGATTCGTGCCCTTGTGAAAGAGGCCCCGCAGAGCTCCCTCTCCCTCTCCTCCATGTGAGGACACAGTGAGAAGGTGGCCGTTTACGAGCCAGGAAGCAGGCCTTCGCCTGACATAAACCTGACCACGCGGGCACCCTGACCTCAGACTTCAGCTTTTATAGAAGCACCTAGTCCGTGGGATTTTTGTTACAGAGAGGTATGGAGAGTGCCCAGGAATGGGGTAGGGTGGACAAGGCGTTTAGGATTGATGAGTCACACACAACATCATCTAATTTTTTTAAGCAAAAAGAAGTCAGAGCACAACCTTGACGAAGGAAGCTCGGTGCCCCTAGTGCTGATTCCAGCTGGACGCCAGGTTGGGGTCAGGAGAACGGAGGCTGCCTTATGGGAAAGGCAGGTCCCAGCGCCACGTGGTTGGTTGGCCAACGCCAAAGGGAGCCGCTCACATAGACGCCGGTCTGCGTGGTGCCCCTGGAGTGAGCCTCATGGTGGCTGACCCCCAATCCCTCCCACCACACCCCCCGCGGCATCACACACTCCCGGAAAACTGGTCCGGAGGAGCCCTGCAGGCCGCGAGGAGCTGAGTCAGAGAGGTACGTGAGCTAGCCAAGACCACACAATTGGTGATGGGCTGGACCCAGTCTCCCAGACCGTTTCTGGAAGCGGGCCCACCCTGAGGGGCAAGACATCTGATAAACCCGCTTCCTGGGCAGGCAGCTATGTGCCTCCTGACCTCAGGTACCTCAGCGGCAGCACTTACACCAGCGCTGTGATTATACAGATCCTGCAATCTTTGTCTCCCCTCATCAACCCGTCCCCTCATCTTTCATTTACTCACCATTTCCCGGGAGAGCCTGCCAAAGACCCCCTGGTTTCGGCTCCTTTGATTTGCTTTTAAGAAAACCAAAGTGTATGGAAATCACACTGGTGCCGACACAAGAGACGTAACAAATAAAACTGACCGTTCCGGAGTGAACGTAACTCACGGCGCCGCCTCTGCCGTGAGCTCTGGGAGCTACAGCAGCTGTCCCTGGAGGATGCAGGTGTCACACCCACACACCAGCCCACGCCGCACCTCCGCCCTGGCCAGGAGTCACCCGGGGGCCGGCATCCCCCGCCGTGCTGAACCAGGAGCCCCGGGGAATTTCTTCTCGAGAATTTTCATTTCCTCTGAGCTCAGTCAGTACTGCCCAGCAGCCCCCAGAGGCACGAGGAGGACCAGCGCAGGGTTGCCAGTTGGCCCACAGTCCTTGCCAGGGGGCGCCCCGTGGCAGCATCCTGGCCGGAAGTGCACGGGAGGGCTTCCTTCATTGTGTGGCTAGTGGGGCCACGGCTCCCCGTGGGGGCAGTGGGCTCTGCACGTGCTCTGCTGTCTGCGCCTGGGAACTCCGGGCCCTGACCTAAGAGCAGAAAAAAAAACGCCTTTTAAGCAGAAACACTAATAAAGCCTTCCTCTCCCCACTGCTCCATCATCTCCAATCCCCAGTCATTGAGCTCAGCCTTAGGGCAGTAAGTGTGCCCACAGGGCATGCTGGCTGATGAACACCGATCATTAGCGCACAAGCAGCCTCAGCCGATCTGATAATACACGAAAAGTCATCTTCCAGGGAGACTTCTCGTACTAAGTTCCTCAAAATTGCTCTGGCTTTTGGGAGACCTAGAAATAATAGACTAATTAGGGGAGATTTTTCTTCAGTGCGTTGGGTTGCACATACTTCTCCTGAAATCCTCCGTGGGAGGGCTGTGCGTCATGCTAGGTCCTGAAGTTTACGTGAGGATGGAAAGTCCAGGCTTGGAAATGAGTGAGGGACATTGGTTTATAGAGTTTTATGAGTACCAGTTATGGTACCAGGCCCTGTACACGTATTCACACATTAAACCCTCAGAATATAGTCATTATGGGGAGGTCGTGCCCGCTTTACAGTTGTGTAGATACAGCCTAGAAAGGTGAAGCACCTTGTTCAAGGTCACCAAGTCACTATAAATCCATTTAACTCTGCAGCCATCCATCACATAAAACAACTTATGGAGCTTCTATTATATGCCAGGCCCTCAAAGCGTGAGGATATAAAGATGAACAGCTACAGCCCTGCCCACCCAGAGCTTATCACCTCGTTGTAGAGACAAAGAAGTACCCACTCACAATAGAGTTTTATAAACACCATGGCGGGCAGCTGGATGCCTGGAAGAGTGGGGGAATCGGGGGCTATAGGGGAGGCCAGACTGGTGCTCAGATCAGGTCGGCCTGACTCCAAAGCCTGCACTCTTACAAGGCCGAGAGAAAGTCAAGCGGAGACAGAGACAGAGAGGAGCCTGCTTTTCGGTTTTGTTGCCCTGTTTGTAGCCTCCTGCATCTGGTGTGTCTGCATCCTCACCCCTCTCGGTCTGTGGGAGCATCGCTCCTGGAAGACACGGGGTTAATCTTCCATCTTCCATGTTAAGGTACCCAGCAAAGCCTTGATGATTTGGATCGCGTTGATCACGTTTCTCCTGGCCTCTGTCACCCTTCCCCCCCCAATCTGCTTTCCATCCTGAATTCCGTCTTCAGTGCCATAGCCATCCACCTGTGCGTGGAATTAGAACCGTCAGGATAACCTCAGCTCTTCTGTCTCACTCACCCGCCACCCCCCACATCAAATGATAGGGACTCCAGTGCACAATCCCACCCTTGGCTGGTTCTCACTGTCACCGTGTCACTGCCTTACCCTGGCCCTCCTCTGCTTCCTCCTCCTCCTCTTCACTGGCCCAGCGTCCGCTTTCAACCCACTGCAACCCTAGCTCCACACCGCCACCAGCACTGCTTTCCTAAAAAGCAAATTAGATCCTGCCATGTTCAAGTTCAAATATCCCGCCGATGACTTTCTACTGCATATGAAATAATACCCGGTGTCCTTTGCCTGTTATCAGGTTCCTCACAGTCTAGCCTCCGCTTGTCTCTCCACCATCTGCCCCAGCCACACAGATTCTCTAGAACCAAAATGCACCTCCCTGCCCCGGCACACACTTCACCCTCTGAGCCTGGGGTAAGACCATCCCCTACTTTTCAACCTAGGAAACTCCTATTCATCCCACAAAACCCAGCTCAGATGACCCCACCTCTGTAGAGGCATTCCTTCATTCCTCCAGAAGGTCTAATCACACCCTCCTCTGTGATCCTTCAGCCCCACATTTCTATCTTTATCTTACTCCTTGTTATAATATATCAAAATCATCTCTACACGTAGATCTTCTTGGACACTAACCCCTCAGGGGCAAGGACTGTGTTTTATCTTTTATTCCCAACACCTACACATAAGTTAAGTACAAAATACTCAATGAACGTTTGGTTCCAGTCCTTTTTGTCTGTGTGTTTTGCCAGAGGCCTCTGGTGCCCCGGTGTTCTCTCTTCTGTCAGGTTACAGGAAGCAGGGAAACCCAGCAGAGAGCGAACCCTGGGGCTCTCTCCTTTATGTTTGGCCATAATTGTCCAACTTCAAAATAAATTCTGTAACACCCCTAGTCACCAGGAGTATCCTACTATCAAAGGGTGTTTGATGCTCTCAGTTTACATGAAAACAAGTAGTACTTGCAGAAGAAATAGCTCCGTTGTGCCACACGATGGGGACAGGCATCCAACCCCAGGAAGAGAGCCAGGTAACGGACCCTCAGGTCACCTGCCCCAGCCACTGGGCACCAGGCATCCCTCGAGGCTGGGAATGGTCCCCTGGCACAGGATGTCCAGGTACCTCTTGACGGACTGATGTCAGGTGTTTCTGGAGGAAGACCCAGTAACACCAAGGTCACCATTGATGGCACAGATAAGGGGCACTGGTAGATTTTAAACGGCGCCTTACACCCCAGGTACGGGGATGAATTTACCCTGAGAACAAAGCAAACAATGAAGGGATTTGGGGACCCAGATCTACCCTTAAAGGACTTAGGCAGTGATAAGAACATGTCTAAATCACTCGACTTCGCTAACGGTCTGGCTGGAAAAAAAAAAAATCAGAGAAAAAGGGATGAAGCATTTTTTTAAAAATTCAAATTAGGAAACTTGAAAATGCATGAAATCCCATCTGAAATGAGTTACAGTCTTGGAGCCTGTTCTGCTTAAGTCACTTCAACATCATACAACACAAATTAAATCCATTGCTCATAAAATACACCTAAACTTCCTATTAAATTGTATAAAACTGTATATAAAATGGGCTTTCTGCGGTTGTCCCTATCATTAAAAAAAGGCAATTTTTATAAACCATTATCTTCCTAATTAAATAATCCTAACTTCAAACAGTTCCATTTTCATTTTAAGGAGAATTATTTTCCAACTGACATTTAGTCGGGACAGGTGGTTACATTCACAGCTCTTAAGCTATTGGGATTTTTACATCTGAATACCAGAGACACTCAGTGGGGCATTTTGTCTCTTTTCTATCTGTCTTCACTATCTGAGCACAGTGTAAAGTTTCTCAGTATAGTTTTTGTAACTCATTAGTTTTTGGCATCCCGCACAGCGTACTGGCTAACAGGATCCATTCTTTCTTGGAGCACAACTAGCTGTGAAAACAGACCTTAGAGCAGACTCCCTCCACCCTCACAGGATTACAGAAGGTAGGAAAGGCAGGTGATTATCAGAGTTCGCTTTTGATACAGACATCCTGCTCTTCTGCTGGCCCTTTGAACTGACTCTGATATGCGCTACTTAAGAGGAATTCAACCCCTGGAGGAGCAGCGGCTGCAGCCCTGCCTCTGCTGCCCCTCTATTGAGTCCTTGTTTTGAACTATTGATCAAACAGATTTGAGGGGATTTGTTGGAGCCTGTGTGGGATAAGAAGGAAGGAAATGAAGGAGGAGGGAGGAGGAGAGAAAGGAGGGGGTGCGTCTATAAACAGTTTCAGAGGGAACCCTCCGGTCAGACCTCGCTCGTCCGATTTCACACACCTTCCTCCAATGGAGATTTGCTTCTCTTTCAGAAAAAGCAATCCCAGGCAACTTGCCGAGTTCCCATTTTGGCAAAAGCTCCATCGTGGATTCAGAGCAGCCCAGCTTCAAGGAGGACGCAGGGAGGGCTGAGAAGGTCCAGGATGGTGGTGGTGGTCCTGCTGCGGCTCGGCTGGCTGTGCGCCCCCCTGGGAGTCCTGGTTCTGGATGCCAACAACATCAAGAGCTCTGTGGATGCGCAAGGGGCCCGGAAGGTAACGCTCGGTAGAGGAGGAGGAGGCGGGCTGGGCGCTGGGCTTGAGTGAAGCCATCACGCAGATGAGCATCTGAAATGGCTCATCTAGACGGTGGGCTGGATTGAGGCTGTGGAAGGCACCCTGGAAGAATCCAGTCGCTTTAGTATGAACTCACCAGATGAGCCAAGTGGCTTTTCAGGGCATTGAGCTATCAATTCACCTATAAATCAGGGAGTAAGCTAACATTTAGAAAGCTATACACCACGTGCCAGGCCTTTTATACATACTATCTCATTTCCTCTTCCTCAGAGCTTGAGACAGCTATCACATCTCCTAAAGACAGATGGCGGAAATGGGCTCAGAGACGCTGAGGAATTTAACCAAGGCCACACAGCCCGGGAATATGGGAGTCAGAAGTTACATGCTGCGTGCCAACCCTCTCACTTCACAGAATTGTTTTATAGGAAATGTTTCATATACATATGAAAAAGCATCAACCGTAGATGAGAAAAATCAGTCTTCGGTATCTGTTTCTCTGCAAATGAGGCATCACTAGAAATCAAAGGATGGTTGGGTTGGCCCACTGAGGGGCCTACGTGGCAAATGGTGACTGATGTGATTCACTGGAGTAAAAAGGTCAAAATAGGGAGGCCACAAACACCAACACTTCATTAAACTATCGCACAGCATCTAGAGCTTCTAGATACATATCAAAAATCTCATAACCGTCTCTAAGACACACGTGGGAAAACATTTTCTTCCATTTTCACAGAGAGCATAAGAGATGAAATTCTATGTTTAAAAGTAGGACAATTTTTCAGGCACAAATAACCTTTGCAGCACACAGGCCTCTTCGTTGGTGATTTGCTCTCCCCTTTGTGAAAGAAAACCAATTCTAGTGAAAAGTCAAGATGCTGCTTGAGGTTTGCCTCAGCGTTTAAAGTGCCTCTCTTTTTGGCTTTCTCCATCTCCTGCCTGGAATAAAAACTCTTCACATCTCGCTGGATTCCCTAGCCCTGTGACAACAGCTTCTCTTTACAGGGTTCACAGTGCGTGTCTGACAAAGACTGCAACACTAGAAAATTTCTGCCTCAAACCCCAGGAGGAGAAGCCATCCTGTGCTACCTGTCGTGGATTACGGAGGTGGTGCCAGCGGGCTGCCGTGTGCTGCCCGGGGACGCTCTGTGTGAATGGTGAGTCAGCACGAAGACTTGCAGGACTGCAGCACTTCCAAAGAGCAGACACAGCATCTGGATCTCTTTTTTTTTTGCAGTACGCGGGCCTCTCACTGTTGTGGCCTCTCCTGTTGCGGAGCACAGGTTCCGGACGCGCAGGCTCAGCAGCCATGGCTCACGGGCCCAGCCGCTCCACGGCACGTGGGATCTTCCCGGACCGGGGCACTAACCCGCATCCCCTGCATCGGCAGGCGGACTCTCAACCACTGCGCCACCAGGGAAGCCCGCATCCTGGTCTCTTAGACTAGGGTATTCCACGACAGGCACTCTCTAAAGGCTCCCAAGTGGTTCTCCACAGCTGCCTCTTCCCGATGCAGCAAAATAGTTTCTTTCCCGGCAACAATTCTTGCCAGCAACTTGGAGATGATTTTAAAGCAAGGGTTCAAGTTGGAATCTTTCAAGTTCTTCTGTTTTCACTTAGATTCCATTAATTACTTAAGCACCTGCTTTGCCATATGTGAGATGTAAATATTTAGTGCCTGTGTCCCGGAAATCTAGAAAGTTATACAGAAACTGAAGGCGGAAGGACTGCCAAACCCCGTGACAGTCTGATAATGAGCCTGAATGGGGTTCTCATCCTCTAACTCCACCTGCTTGTCTCTCAGATGTTTGCACGGCAACGGAAGATGCAACCCCAATATTGGAGAGGCAGATGGATGACCAAGATGACACAGATACACAAGGAACAAGTGAGCACCCAATTCAGGAAAACAAACCCAAGAGGAAGCCAGATATTAAAAAATCACAAGGCAGTAAGGGTAAGAGCAGCATTCTGAGCATATATAAATATATATATATATATATATATATATATTTTTTTTTTTTTTAAGAAAAACATTTTCTCCTCCTTAGGCTCTTAAGGATAGGCTGAAACTGACTTATGCCTCTCCACCCCGGAAACACCTAGGGAGCATGTCCTATTTCCAATCTCTTTCCGTAAACAGCTATGGAGATCATGGTGGGAAGAGCACAAGGTAGTTGGCAGGCCAAGAGGACGGGGGATACCTATAATAACAGGCTGATTAGCAAGAAAGCCTTTAATTGTTAAATTAAATTTTATATGCACATCTTTTTACAGCCTATAATTTAACAAATAGAAATTTCCCTTTCTAGATCCTCAGAATACAAAATAAAAGAGAGATGAACACAGATGCAATAACTTTTCATTCTTGGACAAAATATAAACTTCACTAAGATGCTTTTTACAGAATTGTAGTCTCAAATTCCAATCTTTGACATAAAGCAGCTAGGATTTTGAAGGTGGTGAATTGGCCATTCTTGTTTGTTGAAGACGGCTAATCGCCCGCCTGTGTAAGCAGTGGTCTCTCTTTGGGTCAGTACAAATCCCATTTAATAAAACACTGATGAGTGATACTTATTTCACG
Organism: Hyperoodon ampullatus; assembly: GCF_949752795.1. Taxonomy (NCBI): domain Eukaryota; kingdom Metazoa; phylum Chordata; class Mammalia; order Artiodactyla; family Ziphiidae; genus Hyperoodon; species Hyperoodon ampullatus. The sequence goes on from NC_136933.1 coordinate 4,065,459, forward strand.
TCTCAAGACTGGAAATCCCATCTTTCTTTAATAAATGTTTTAACTTTATAAAGCAGTAAATTCTGTTCGGGAAGACTGAGATGTCCACTCCATTGTTGCTTTCAGCCCAGGAGCCAGGCATGCTGTTCTATCTTTACTTTGCGACCTTATCCTACACCCCACGCCCTAACCCAGTCATGCCCTAACCCAGTCATGCCCTCACAAGCCACCATTCCCCCTGCTTATTACTAAAGCCCGTATCAATCTTGTTACAGGACAAGAGGGAGAAAGCTGTCTTAGAACTTTCGACTGTGGACCTGGACTTTGCTGTGCTCGTCATTTTTGGACTAAAATTTGTAAACCGGTCCCATTGGAGGGACAGGTCTGCTCTAGGAGAGGGCACAAAGATACCGCGCAAGCTCCAGAAATCTTCCAGCGCTGTGACTGTGGTCCTGGACTATCATGTCGAAGTCAGGCAACTGGAAATCAACAACACTCACGGTTAAGAGTGTGCCAGAAAATCTAAACGGCTGCACGTCTTCAAGCAGAAGTCTCAGACAAGAACTTAAAAATCTTCCCATACAAATAACTCTTAAAATCAAATCTTGTAGTGAGTGAAACAGACTGAGCTGGAGAAGCTGCCTTGTGATGAACGGAAACTGGTTCGGGCTTGTCTATTTCTGCAGAAAAGTGATGTGATTCTATAACAAATTTAACTTTGATCTAGGGATTCAGTTAGTTCAAATAAATCTTTACGTAATTTCTGGTTAAGTTATGTACCTGACAGTAGTAAGCAGGGAAAATTATCACAGCAAATACTTTACTTTTCCTTAAAACTCCCATTGTTTATAATCATTTATTTCTTGGAAGGGAAATACAGTTTTGCTACAAAATAACTTGGTTAATAAAGAAGTAAGATTCAAAAGGTAGTATCTTATGTTTGTATAGCCCACTGCAAGTTACAAAGCATTTTTACATTATTTTGTTTTCAATAGCTCTACTTACCATTTGAGAACTTCCTATATTTTGTATTTACATAATTTCTATATTTCAAAGCTAGGGCTTTCAAGGAGTGCTTTACTTATACATTTTTGACGATCTGAACTTAAAAGTTACACTGGAGGAAAACCAGGGCAAAAAAAGTAAAACCTTTGTTCGAAGTTTAAGAGACCATATTGTATACATACGGGTACATATTAAAAGTGGTTTTAATTAGGGAAGCTCTTTCTGATGGATTACAATCAACTGCTACAGATTTCATTTAAGAGATAAACCACACACCTGTTCTTGGAATTAGGTTATAAGTATATGTTACAAAATCGCATATGGGCCAAGCATAGAAAAAAGTGTCTAAAAAAGATTGAACCCTCTTCCAAAGGCTTGCCCAATTGACTAATTTACAATCAGTAAATAGGAGGAAAGGTAATGAGGTAATGTGGTTTATAGCATAAGGGCAGAAAATGAGAAAACAAAAATTCCCATTTAAGATTTGTTATCATCTTTTTTTTTTTTTTTTTTTTTGCGGTACACGGGCCTCTCACTGTTGTGGCCTCTCCCGTTGCGGAGCACAGGCTCCGGACGCACAGGCTCAGCGGCCATGGCTCACGGGCCCAGCCGCTCTGCGGCATGTGGGATCTTCCCGGACCGGGGCACGAACCCGTGTCCCCTGCATCGGCAGGCAGACTCTCAACCACTGCGCCACCAGGGAAGCCCTCATCTCATCTCTTAATCCTCTCCACTGACCCTTAGTAAAGTGTGATCATGAACAGGATATATAAATTTAAACATATTTGCTAATAAAATAAGCACAAGATCATCTGATAATAGTACAAGAGGTTTTATTGACTAATGCAAGCTACAGCATGAAGAAACAATTATTTAAAAACACCACAGACCCTTATGTAGCAAAGGTTAAGAAATAAATTAAGACCTATTGGGCTGTGCCGGGGAGGACGGGCCTCATTCACTTCGATCCTTGGGTTCCCGGTATTTCCACTGGATGTAGTCAAAGATGTCCTTCTCACTATCCACGGGCAGCGGCTCTCCAGCAACTCCTGCAAGGAGGGAGAACACAACCTTCCTCATGAGCCAGTTCTGGAGTTTAGAGGTTTCAGGACTAAGAGCTACACAGGACTCACTTCCAGAGGAAAAAGAAAATAGTCCCCAAGCCACTCAAAAAAAAAAAAAAAAAAAAAAAAATCGCTTCTCGGCCTTTTGGCTAAGATCAAGTGTAGTATCTGTTCTTATCAGTTTAATATCTGATACGTCCTCTGTCCGAGGACAATATATTAAATGGATTTTTGGAGCAGGGAGTTGGAATAGGAGCTTGCTCCGTCCACTCCACGCATCGACCTGGTATTGCAGTACTTCCAGGAACGGTGCACCCCCTTCGGGGAAAAAAAGAAAAAATAAGTGTGAAAAAAAAAAAAAAAGATATTGACCGCCCTCCCCCTCCCCCATGAGCTTGTGTCTGTGCTTGGCCACACATATTACGGGCGCTACACAAAGAACCTCAGTATCCCAACTCTGGCCATCTGAAGTGGCCCTAATCCATGATTTTTCTGTCTGCTGGATCTCCACTGTATTAGAGAAAATACTCTAGTGAGTTCCTTTGCAACTCAATATACGGTCCCCGGACTAGCAGTACTGGCACCACCTGGCAGCTTACTGGCAATGCAGAAGCCCACTGAATTAAAATCTGCATTTAACAAGGTTCTCACATGGTTTGTATACACATTGACATGTGAGAAGCACAGCCCTCATCTACCAGGGATGAAAAACACTTTTAGGACAAAAGGACAAAATCTTCATCTTCCTAGAAGAGAATAGTAAACTACATAGTATACTGTGAAATGTTAACAAGATCTATAAAACAGAGATTAAGAAATTCTTACTCTTTAAACTTTAAAAGCTTGGAGCCAAAGCTACCAAGTTTGGCCTGGCACTAACATCAAAAATAACTGGGTTCTTTGGAAGTCTTGGAGATACATTTAAGAAAACAAAAACACTTTAGATCAATAAGATTATTTACTGACCATCAGAGGTAGAAAGAATTTAATCCATTCTAAGAGCTGGAAATAAATGAATCTTGTCATCATGGGCCTTCAACTGAGGGCCTGGGAGCACCTAGGGATTAAAGCTTTTTTTGTTGCCTGAGGGACTAACAATACCAAAGAAACTGCAATTAACTGGCACGGTTACTAAAAGGCTTTTTAGAAAAACCAAAGTTGCTAAACCAAAATATACAGATAACTGGGATTATCTCTAATGCAGACAAAAATACTCACCAGTGACTCCCAAGGGACGGATTGTGTATTCATTGATTGTGAAGCCTTTTTCTAGGGCATGAGCTCTCATATTCTTATTGAAAATATCACTCCCAGTGAAATAGAGCACACCACAGTAATACTGATCCTTGGGTATCAACCTACAACCAATAAACAATTCACCAATCTTTTACTACATATTTTCAATTTAGCAAAAACAGGACTCTTAAAATCATTAAGGCACAAAACAAGTCTGTGTGGTCCAATAACTGAAGAGGACACCATCATTAGGTAGACCATTCAAATGACCTCAACCTTGCAGTTAGTTGAGGTTTCAGTAAACTATGCTCTGCAAGAGGTGTGGACAAATGCAAAGCAGTATCACTTGTTACAACCAACTCTCCCCAGGCAGGATCTACTTTGAGCTGCAGAAGGCACCATGGTGAACCTAGAGATAATAAAGTAGGTTCTGTAGACAGTCATTATTCTTTACATACTTTCAGGCTAAACATTGTCTATTGCACAGACACATGGCACTTTGGAATGAAAAGGGGTCTTAGACATTTATGCAAATTCCAAGACATACAGAGGGAGGGGGAAAAGGGGAAAAGAAGGGAAAAGTTAATAGGTCAGCAATAAATGTTGAGTAATACCTGATATCAATTCTCCTGTGTGGATACTCCTTTTCATCATTTTTACTGGGAAGCTGGCAAACACCCTAAAATGTATATTTAAAAATAATGTTTAAAGATTTTTTTAAACTTAAGGCTTAACTCTAATCAAATATTGTTAACTGTGAAGTTATTTTTGCTTTAAATGGAGGCAGTTTTAAAATTGTGAGCGCTTGTAACTTAGTAGCTTTTCTATGCACTATATATTATCCCTGCCTTCCTACTGTGCTTCATGATAACTAAAGAATCACATGAAACAGCAGGCAAGGGTTCCGGTTATGAGGGTCTGGCTTTTGTGTGACTCTAAACAAGAAGCTAATCAAGGAAAACGTGAAAGACAGAGACCAAAACAAACAGAAAAAAAGCAACTTGGAAGAAACAATGATTATTCAGGCAGAAGAAAACAGACACAAAAGCTATCAGTAATATTCTCAGATCTCAGAATAAGGACAGAATTCTACAGAAAAAGAAAATTCAAGGAAAAGATTTAAATAAAAATTTTAAATATGATAGAAGTAGAAGAAGTTGAAATTGAGGAAATCTCCCAGAAATCAGAAAAGACAGAGAGAGTAAAATTAAGAAAAAATTAAAAGAAAATTAGAGGGTCGTTTTCTTCCTTCTCTACAGGTGAGTTTTCATTATACTTCTGCAGTTTTCTCTTTTAATACTTCTGCAGTTTTTAAACAACAATTATCAAGGTCTGTTTTGTTATCTTTTCCTTTTCCAGGAAAATGGGGAAAGTTTATGGACTGGGCGGCAACGCATAAATATGTAAAAAGAAATACAAACATCACCAAATTTCAAATATAAAGCTTCAAATGCCACATTCTAAGAAAACTACACAAGTGACAGGTTTCTGGTCCTAAAGGGCAGTCGAGTTGGTACACACGTCACTAAAAGACATACTTTTCACTCAGCAACATAGAAAAATCAAAATCTAAAATCTAAAATGGGTATTTTCTTTAGCAACTCCTATTCCTGAGAGATTAATGAAACCTGTTTATCTTCAAATATGAAACCTACCTTCTTAGGCACTAACAAGCTCCAACTCAACTTTCGAATGGAATTACCATGAGGCATTACCTCGAAGATCTGGATGTCTGAACCCACAGGCAATGATCTTTCTGTTTGTCACATCAGTAATAGGATTTCATCTAATGGCTTTGTTCCTTTCCTCAAGGCTAATTTTATTTCCTGCACTTTTTCTGAAGTGCTAATGTTAAAGCATTTCTCTGTATTACTATAAATTCTTTATTCGATTGAGTGGATTAGTTTTGTTTGGCATTTCAGTTAGGTCGCTTCATGCTGACTGTCTGAAATAAAGCCTCTTTCATTTCCCCAGTGTAGCCAAGGTATCTTCTATTGTCCTGTGAATCCTCGCTGTAGATATTTCACAGAAAATCATCCTCCGAGCTCAAACCTGCACGAAACGCTAAAATTTGAGTGGTACTCACCATATATAAAGTAAAAAGGCATCTAAATGCAGAGGAAATTGGTTTTTCTTCCAAATGTTATTATATTCACAGGAAGAATAGCTCAATTAATGAAAGACCCTGAGTTTACAAGAACATCTGGAATAACCCTGGCTTTCCTAAGCTTTGATTACTGTTAGTTTAAGAGAATTCATGTTTTGAAGATAACTTAAAAAACACACAGATGGTCATATCTTTAAAACTATTTAGTCAGTGCTTATAGCAACAAGACATTCTGAAATCAAGTGGATCGATATGGAGTGGAGTTTATTCCACTTCATAAGCTGAATTCATTTTGCAGCCAATTTCCTTTCAGAAACCTAGAGATCTTAACTCCTTTGGTGAGCTCTGCTCATGTTCATGTGCTCAGGGTCACTGCCCTGACTCCTGCCTGCCTCTCTCTCCCCACAGAGACCTGCCTGCCTAACTTCCTTACTTCAAGTCTTTCCCCAGGCCTCATCTTTTCAATAAGGCCATCCTCTTTAATACCGTCTCCTGCACTCCCTTTCTTTTTAAAAAATAATACTTATTATCTTAACCTAATGTTTTACCTACTTAATATGTTCACTGTTAAGTAGCAGTCCCTTCCCATACCCTCAAATAAAAGTTCTACATAAATTCACTGATCTATCCCATTCTCCTAGAGCAGAGCCTGGAATGTAGTAGATGCTAAGTATGTATTTGGTGAATTGACTGACTACACCTTCTCATTCCTACTGACACTCATTCTCCCCACTTTGTTCTTTCTTAGCACCATCTTCTCTCTTTCTATCCCTTTTTCTGTTCCCCAATTTAATTCTTTCCAGGTTACTACCTTCTTCCAACTGATCTATTTCCAAATAGAAATATATTATTTTTATATTATTATTATGTATTATACTAGTATAACACTGCACAACTCTTTGAAGATTCAGTATCTTCAAACGATATTTGTACAAACCCTTCAACGTTTCCACATATATTACTTAATCTGATCTGCATAACAGTCCTTTGACAGAGGGCAAGGATATCATTTTAAAAATAAGAAAATTAAGGCCTTAGAGAAGTAAAGCAACTTGTCAATGTCACACAACAAATTGGTAATGGAGCCAAAAGATCTTAAAGCCTCCGTATCCAAATCTACTTTCCTACGATGCAACATACCAACACCCACCGTGTTTGCAACAAGATACAAATAAATCACTTCTTATTGCCTCCAAAATAAAATGATTTGAAAGTTGACCTGGAGTGCTTCTCATCCTAACAAACACTAATTATAAATGTCAAAACAGCAGGCTCAAACATGGCATTTTCTAAGCTTCAGTAAAGACATGAACTACATGTACAGTATATAAACTTTATATACAGATCATCCACTAAGATGGATTCCTATGTCACAACATAAAGGCTTTAGTCTCTTATTGTGGTCTAAGTCTTCTATACTTTAAAAACAAACAAAAAGCCTGCTTTCTTATTTTTTAACCTGTTTTCTTCTGGAAAGAGGTTTGGAGGATTCCCTTTCTGGCAATACCTGTACATGTGCTGCCAGGTATGACCGAGAGAACGGAAGGCAAGATAGAGCCACGATTTCCACAACTCCAGCCCGTATCCTAGGATGGGTGAGTGCCTCTAGTCTTTCACATGCCACACGTACTGTGAGGTCTGAACCGGCCGACTCTGCAGCATCACTGGGATTTGGCTGCCTCTGACCTTCCTAGACAAAGGACTTCTCCTCTTTGAGCAGCTACTAGGATAACCCAGTTCCACTATGTCAGCAACTCTTTACGTTCATATACTTGGCTACCCACCTTCCTTTGCAGGTTACACCCAGCCCACCAGCTTGTAATTTTTCCTTGTATTCTTGCTAGCTGGATTACTACAGCCTCTGTAGGTCTTTCCTCTGGATCTCTTTGGGCACAGAAGAATACTGTTCAGACTGTAAAAAAATGCTTCTGCTTTTTTATTGTGTAAACACACCTTCCTGGTGGCTAACTCTGAAAACAGCTGCTGCACTTCCCCAGGAGAGAGTCCAGTGCTTTCACAGAGATGACTACTGAAGGAAGAGAGTCAGGCCATAAGGGGTCCCCAGTGGCATACCAGGACACTTTCCTACTATTTAAAAAAAACAACCTATCTTGTCTAGCACATGATTTTTAGAATTTTATCTGATTGAATGTTCTTTAAACGTAAGATTTATGCACATTCATTTTGAGTCATTTAAAGTCAATCTACATTTAAAAGGGTGTTCATATGGCATATACAAATCCTATTTTTATTACTATCTCATGTGTGCATATATTTTTGGGCATAGGGTAAGAGCTCAAAACTGACAGACTAGGGAGAACAGCTCATAAATGTAATTCCCAAACACTGACTAGAATTTTTATGTTTACCTTTCCCAAAGTTCTTTTGAAAATATTGATAAAGTGTGACAACTTAGGCAATATACTTTCATAGCCCATTAATATCACCATGCTGAATCAAATGACGTGTTTTTGCATATATGATTAAATACACATAACATAAAATACACCACTTTAACCCTTTTTAAGTGTGCAGTTCAGTGGCATTAAGTACACTCACACTGTTGTGCGACCATCACCACCGTCTTCAGGGCTTTTTCATCTTCCCCAGCTGACATTCTGTCCCCATAAACACTCACTCATCTCCCCGCTGCCCCGCCCATGCCCTGGCAACCACCGTTCCATTTTCTGAATGACATGGTAATTCAATTATCTATCTCAACCATCTTCTTCTACTTTTGGCTAAGACGGTCAAATCTACACAGTGAGACTCTTGCTAATTTTAGCGTGTCCATGCTCCAAAAGCATAGTCTCTTTCCTTTCAGTCACATGACTTAGGAAAAGGGGGGCATGGAGAAAAGAGCGCCCAAATGCTGTATTTAAGTGAGCAGCAGATAAATGTAAGCCTTTATTACATTAGCCCTAGATTTCTATTTGCCTTCGGTTTTTATACAGGACCATTTATTTATTTATTTATTTATTTTTTTGCGGTACGTGGGCCTCTCACTGTTGTGGCCTCTCCCGTTGCTCAGCGACCACGGCTCACGGGCCCAGCCGCTCCGCGGCACGTGAGATCTTCCCGGACCGGGGCATGAACCTGTGTCCCCTGCATCGGCAGGCGGACTCTCAACCACTGCGCCACCAGGGAAGCCCAGGACCATTTATTAATATTCTTAATCCATTTGCTATTTGTCTTGAATCCTCAAATCTTAATCCCCTAGGAAGAACACAGGACTTTGACGGTCCATCACAATGGGTTTCACTGGGACGACTCCACAGGTGCCCCCTCTACGAGCCCCCTACTTATCATTTCACACAGCGTGGTTCTTCCCCTGGACGTTCTATCATGTACCCTGATGTCTTCTTTCTTTGGTCTTGTAATAGATTAATACTCTTCAGACAATTCTAATCTCACTTATTAATATATTCTGAGTCAAAGAGTATTTGCTATTTTAGGGAAAAAATATAATATATTAAAGTCATTATGGATATTTTAAAAATAGCAGATTATGCATAATTACCTATTCCAATGGCACAGATTATTTACAAGTGGGGAATTTAGAATAAAACTCTTTACTGGGACTTCCCTAGTGGCACAGTGGTTAAGACTCCACGCTCCCAATGCAGGGTTCGATCCCTGGTCCCGGAACTAGATCCCACAGGCATGCTGCAACAAAGAGTTTGCATGCCACAACTAAGGAGCCCTTGAGCTGCAACTAAGGAGCTCACCTGCAGCAACTAAGACCTGACGCAACCAAATAAATTTTAAAAAACCAAAAACAACAAAAACACCCTCTTTACTAAAATATTCTCAGATTAGAAAATATATCTCCTCTAAGGTCTAGGATGTCCTATTTACTGACCGTGACACTAAGCTACAGTGAGGTCACACTCAGAATGGTTACTGGACAGTCTCCACAGTTTTTTTTTAAATGTGTTAACTCAAGCGAGTACTTACCATGAACTTTGTTTCCCCTTTTGACAGAGTGTCTGTAATAAAATGGACCTTTTGTAACTGCTCCACAACACGATGCAACAGCTTTGGCTATAGAATCATAATTAGGGAATAAGAAAAAAAGCAATTAGTCTGTTACAGCAAGAGAGCATTTTTAAAATGAGTTTTCTGATGCTCTATGCAGAAATGCCTAGTTTTCCTATGTTCTGAGTACTTTTTCTTCTAACAGAAAATTCACCTTATCAAATGAAACCACCACTTTTCACCAATATCATGATACCCCCAAATAGACATCATTTGTCTTTATCTGTTTCATTAAACAAAAAGTTACCTGCTTCATCTTTAAAAGGTATATATTCCAAAATCAAAAGCATTTTGCCTTCATGGGTCTTCTAACAGAGCTTAAGTTTCTTGATAGACAATAAATAATTCTGGAAGTAGTTTACGAAATTTCATCTCTTTCAAATGTTAGACTGTCCTGCCAATTCTTTGTGGACGAACAACGCGTATCCCTTCCAACAACTTACTCTGCCTTTCAAAGAATTCAGTCAGTACAAAACACTTCAACTGACTTTCAGAAAGATTAAAACAAAAACTCATTCTGAAAATATCCAATTATCATTTAGAAAATGATATTCACTGCTGTGTAAGACCGATCACATTTGCTTATAAATTCTGAGGCACCTGTTTGGTTGACTCAGAGGTAAAGTTTGGATGGGTCAGAAGAACATCCATGTCGCCACTGGACTCTGCACCTGTGAATGCAAAAAATACGTATGGAATTCTCCTCGCAAATTTATCAATTAGGCAAACACAGAACCAAGGTGATGACACACATAGAAGAGTCTTACTTCTTACAGCCTAACTTTCTATTTCAATGTGCTTCATATTCAGAATTAGTTAAAAGAGTTCAATTTTCTGTCCAACTATTCAGGTATATTGATGTAAACAGCAGAATCTGGGATAACAACAGTAATTGATGTTAGATATATGTTGCATACAATTGGTTAAATATTATTAAAAATGTACCTAAGTAACTACTCAATAATGAATAAAAATAACATTTAAATATACCTTTAAAATATATCTATGAACACTAAATATTTAAAAATCTCAAATTAAACAATATGCTCTAACTCTGCAAAGGTTAATCAGAAAATTCATTTCAATTCTTCTGAATGAATTCACTTAATGAGTACTGGTAACAACTACTATTATGGCATCATAGATAAGAATGATAGGTTCTTATAGCAGCTACCCAGAGAATTTCTGATAGCCTATTACCACTTCCTAAGCAAAACTCCAGAGGTGGCCAGAGATTCAGTCAGACGTCTATTTCAAGGTTTTAAATAAAGTTCTATTTCAATTTTTTAAGATAATATTTTAAAATTTAGGTTACCCTTCCAAAATTTTGAGACAGTAAGAGACCAGGATTGTGTGGTTCTCACTTTGTTCACATTCACAGAGTAAATCAAGATCTTCTGAAGAACCTGGTTGTTTTGAGAATTGGTTCTGAGCTGATGTCTCTGAGACATTAAACGTAGATCCATTAGAGAAAACTTAGAAAATTAAATAAGGTAAACAACAAACAAAAAAACTACTCATGGCTTCACTAGCATCTAGCCAGATAACCACTATTAGCATTTAATATACCTAAAATTATTTTATAATAATTTTATTAGAACTAGTCATCAAAAAAACCCATCCTATAATAAAATCAGGATGAATTTCCTCTAATTTATATTCCCATTTGTAAACAAATAAATTTAGTTAATACTACTAGATCTTAGTAAATCTATAAAGTAACATACATTACATCTTTTTAATCCATGTTTTTCATATACATTAGGCAATTTTAACATCATTTAACATGAATAACCTAAGCTTAGGAAGTATGTTACCTCTTCTGAAACTGCCACAGACTGTAGCAATGTACTCAGAATCCACTTTGCCAACTTCACTTAGTATAATATCCTAATAGAAGAAAAATTAAGTCAGTATTCTAAAAATGGCTTTTCACCAATTGACGTTCTCAATTCTAATCAAAGAATACAATTCAGCACACTCTTACTTGCATTTGTAACATCTCTTCACGAGGAATTCTTTTCTCAAAGTCCTCAAAATATCTGTAAAGACAGAATAAGTAGACAAAAGATTTTTTGGGAAATTTCAATCTTAGAAATTAAACTGCCTACTTTATCAAGTGTCCTTATACAAGCAGATCTTTCAAAAATCAAGACTAAAATTCATTACGACAAGAGTAAAATTGGGGGGGTGGGGAGAGGTTTATTCCTTAACTTGGATCAAAATCCTTAAGTGTCATGCTTTGTGATATTCCAGATATTCCATCCAAACTTATTTTAAATAAACTTCGCATTCACATACCAAGAGTAAATAAATATATTTAAGTTAATACGGTTCCAAGTTAGACTGCTCCCTACTGGCAAATCCAGGGATTACAGTTTATTGCTCTTAGATCCTGAAAAATACTTGTATTTTAAAATATCCTACAATATGGATGAACCAAGACAACATTATGCTAAGTGAAAGAAGTCAGTCACAAAAGACCATATATTATGATTTCATTTACATGAAATATCTAGAATAAACAAATCTATAGAGACAGAAAGTAGAATAGTGGTTGCCAGGGGCTGGGGGAGGGAAGGGTAGTTGGGAAGAAATGAGGCATGATGGCTCATGGGTTTGGGCTTTTCTGGGGACAACAAAAATGTTCTAAAATTGACTACGGTCATGGCTGCACAACTCTGTGAATATTAAAAACCACTGAATTGCACACTTTTAAGTGGGTGAATTACATGGTATATGAAATGATATTTCAATAAGGCTATTAAAAATACTATCTTAGGGCTTCCCTGGTGGCACAGTGGTTGAGAGTCCGCCTGCCGATGCAGGCGACACAGGTTCGTGCCCCGGTCTGGGGGGATCCCACATGCCGCAGAGCAGCTGGGCCCGTGAGCCATGGCCGCTGAGCCTGTGCGTCCGGAGCCTGTGCTCCGCAACGGGAGAGGCCACAACAGTGAGAAGCCCGCGTACGGCAAAAAAAAAAACAAAAAACTATCTTAGTATTAAATAACATCTAAGAATGATAAAGTGCCTGTTCAAAACCAATTCTCACAACAAGCAAGTTTTTCAGAAGATCTCCATTTACTATGTAAATGCAAGGAGAGTGAGAACTACACCATCCTGATCTTTTACTGGTTCAGAGTTTTGGAAAGGCAGTGTAAGTTTTAAAATATTGTGGTAAGGCATCAACGGGGAAGTTCAGAAGGTTATTAGGACTGAATGGCCAACAAGACAACCTAAGACCAGAGGAGATACGTGCTTATGCATGTACACTATGTTCTGTAAATAATCAGTCAGAAGGGGAGTGGGTCTGTATCTTGCACTTGACAAAGTAATTACCCATGCTGACAGACGACACGTCTACTAGTTATTCCTATTCTGGTATTTAGGTGTCTGGGTTTTCTTCCTTTTCCTTTTTAAAAAAATTTAGTGTTTCATGGTCATGTCCCGTCTTCTCAGGTAGACTCTCAACTTCTTAAGAGCTACACTGAACCTGTTTATATCCTAACCTCAGAGGCAGTGCTTTCTACAATGTAAGCATGAAATAAACACCCTGACTGACTGAGGCCCTCAGTTCTATGTATTTTAAGGGGAAGTTCCCAGCTAAAGTCAAGGGAATGTGGGATATACTCAAAACAAGCAAACAAACTAGAAGGCAGTAAAAAACCACGTGTGAATACAGGCTTATTCTCTATAGGAGTCTGCAACAAATCTTAGCATTTCTGAATAGTAAAATGGCTGTGTTTAGCTAAGTCTGAAGACTTATGGTGTACGGAAGAATGGCTATAAAATTTTTTACTTTTACATTTCAAGTGTCAAAAGAAAATTTGCTATCTTACTTTAGCCCAATTCGCTGATGATGGTTCAATTTATCTTCATTTTTTCTGAGATCTGTATAGAAGATAAATAAAGTTGAGATGCTGATTTAAACATTTTTGAAAAAAAATGCTAATTTCAGTGATCCTTTTTTTCAAAGAACTACCTGGAAAACACACTGAAATAACTTTGAAAAGAAAATGAAAAAAACTTTCAGATATTAAGAACTAGATAAAAGTGATTCTTCAAGTCAATAGTAAAACCCAACAGTGACTGCATAATCATTTTTATTTACTGAATCAAAATTTCAATTATAGTTACATAGAAGAGTAGATAAAACATACCAGGATCATACCAAACTTCACTGAGTATAGCAAAAAGCAGCCTTCTAAGAACGTATATTGCTTAATTTACGGTTAATAGCAGCAGAAGTTCATTCATACTGTTCATTTGTTCATTCACTCCTTCGCTGGATTAATATTTACTGAGTACCGATTTGTGCAGGCACTATGCTAAAAATCCCATTGAAAGGAGAGGTAGTATTATCGTTTTTTTAATCAAGAAAACTATAATATCTTAAATTGAAAGTGACCGAGTTCCAACTGGGTGGTCCTTTAGTGGGTACAGGCACAGGAGTGAGCCTTGTTAAAGAAACGGCAAGATAAGTATGCTTCAAAAGCAATTCCTATGGTCGCCCTTATATTCACAAACATAAACTCTCTCTGGAGACATAAAATAGAGAAAAATAAGCACCTTTATTATTAAAAATAAGCACGTGGTATTTCTCAGAATTGTGTGCACACAGAAAACACTAAGGTGTATGACCGAAAATGCCACAGAAATATTGAGTTTGTTATATACGGAGAGAGGGATATCGACAGCTATTACATTACATATCTGTGAATGGTGAAATAATGTAAAACCACCACAGGAGATCCTAGACACTCCCAAGGGATGAACGAATACCTTTGAGAAACAAACTCTTGACCTCTTTAACCAATATTTCACTCAGGTAAATTATATATGCCACAAGCAGAAAAGCACAAACCCTCTCTGAGATGCATATATTAGAACAATTCATTCTCTAGCTATGTGATTCACACAAATTCTTAAGTTAATAATATTACTAATTAATCATGCCCTTTAAGAGTCAGTTACTATTTTTAAGTACTTACTAGGTACCAAGCACTATGCTAAGTCTTTTACATACATTATTTCATTAAATCATATGAGAGAGATATTATGATACCATTTTGTAGCTGAGAGACTGAAGTATCACAGTCAACTTTTTTTTTTTTTTTTTTGCGGTACACGGGCCTCTCACTGTTGTGGTCTCTCCCGTTGCGGAGCACAGGCTCCGGACGCGCAGGCTCAGCGGCCATGGCTCACAGGCCCAGCCGCTCCGCGGCATGTGGGATCTTCCCGGACCGGGGCACGAACCCATGTCCCCTGCATCGGCAGGTGGACTCTCAACCACTGCGCCACCAGGGAAGCCCCCACAGTCAACTATTTTAATAAAGGGGTGGAGACTGGATTCAAACCCAGGTCAGTCTCCAAAATCTGTCCACCTGACCATCTGCGTTGCTTATAAATAGTTGAGCCCACAAATATTAATCCCCAAGTGCCACAGATGTGCTGTAATAAATCCATATAGTATACACAACTTGAAAGCATGAAGAGGTAAATTATATTTAAAAGATTGCTATATTAGGTTTAAGGAAAATGTTTTATAATTACTTGACTTTTATTTTTATCACTTCTTTGAAAGCAAAAATCCCTTCAATAAGCATTGCAAGCCTCTTAACAGAATTTTTCTCAATATACATAACTTGGCTTTTAGGCTGAATGTATAGGACTTTACGGTCTAGAATTTTATTAAAGAAACAAAAGCAATTTAAAAATCGTCTAAAAATCTACAAATGAATCATTGCCTTTAAACCAAGAAGCCACTTCTTGTTCCTCTTGATTTTTTTCTAAATTATAGACCAAAACATGTTTAAAATGGGAATATAAACTATACTTTATATCTGTTCTCTACTGTAGAGTTAAAAAGAAAATCTTACCATTCGTTTCTACTAATTGAGAAAGGGTTTTTCAAATTCCAGTTTGTTAGAGCATGGTCCTTCAGGACTATATCTGACCTGAAATTAGTGACCTACTGTACAGACTCACCTTCTAATGTCTTAATTCCTTCATCTACAAACTTCCTTGCAGCAGATGGACTACAAAGAAAGAAAAGCATTATCTCAGTATCAAGTGAAACTCAGGATCCTTGTAACAAATAAACAGTTATGTCTCCTCTTGTCAAACATAAAAGCTACTGCTGAGCTAAAAAAAAACACCTGCTAAACTATTGTGTAGGTACTTTGGTAATGTTCAAATTATTGAAGCCTTAATCTAGGAAGACAGTCATAAATTTACATATGAAAAAGACATCCAAGCAGCTAGGTGGCATAATGCCCATGTACATTATTCATACACCAGAAATACAGGCACTTGAAAACCATTCATTCAAATGAGATTTAATGAGGGCCTATTATGTGTCAGATATTCTTCTAGGTACTGAAAATACAGCAGGAATAAGACAAATAAGGGCCCTGGTCTTACCTGTTTACATTCCAGTGGTTAGAGAGAGACAATAAACAGATATATAAACAAAGAAAAATATCTGGTAGGTGAATTAAAATAGGGTAATATGACAGAGTGGCTGGGTCTTCTTTAGATTGGGTGGTGAGGGAAGGCCTCTCAGATGATATTTAAACTGAGATTTTAATGACAAAGAGCCTTGGTACAGAAACTGTGCAGTAAAGAAACTGATATTCATATCAGGAAGGCAATGTGGCATAGAAATAATAGGTCTGAACTGGGAGCCGGGAGACCTAGGCTCTGATTCTGGCCCTGCCACAGCTATCTCACCCTCTGCATTCAGTTTTCTTGCCTGGACAATGAGAATAATGTAACAGATGCTCTCTAAAACAAATATTAACATTTTATAATTGTCTTGGGTCCCCAAGGAGTCATGCTCCTTTTCAGTATACTAGGTTTAGGAATTTAATATATTTTAAAATAACATTCATCAAATGGTTGCCATTAAGGAACAATCATCATATACCTAAAAGAATGACCTCATTCCATCAAGATGAGAGTTAAGTAAAGCACTGCAGCCCTAATATTTCAGTGTTAACCTTTACTCTCCTCAGTGTCAAAGAAGCCTCTGCTAGCTCAAATTTAAGATAGAGATGCCTTCATTAGGAAATACTTGAGTGCTTGTTCCAAGCTCATATGCCAGGTACTACAGAAAAAGCTTAAATGTTTAAGATAAATACCACGCTCAGAGAGGCAAAAGAGCCACAATTTGGAGGGAGTGATAATAAGTCCACAGAGCAAGTGCTAATGGAGCTTAGAGGAAGGAGGGATTATTTCTGGCTGGGGACTCAAACTGGATTCATGTGCCTTGAATGGGGCTTTTAAAGTCGCGGCAGCCTCTGAAGAACCAGCCTGACACATGTAAAATATGGGTGAGTGAACTGCATGGGCAAAGGTGCAGAGGTGGAAAGGGACAGGCTTTGAAGAGAAACAGCATGTACTTTAGTTTGGCTGACATAAAAAAATTAAACAACCCTACTACTGTGTCTGCTTAAAAAATAATTCTTGGGGCTTCCCTGGTGGCGAAGTGGTTGAGAATCTGCCTGCTAATGCAGGGGACACGGGTACAAGCCCTGGTCTGGAAGGATCCCACATGCCACGGAGCAACTAGGCCCGTGAGCCACAACTACTGAGCCTGCGCGTCTGGAGCCTGTGCTCCGCAACAGGAGAGGCCGCGATAGTGAGAGGCCCGCGCACCATGATGAAGAGTGGCCCCTGCTTGCCACAACTAGAGAAAGCCCTCGCATAGAAACGAAGACCCAACAGAGCAAAAATAAATAAATAAATAAATAAACTCCTACCCCCAACATCTTCTTTAAAAAAAAAAAAAAAAAAAAAAAACAGTCTTACCCAATGCCACTAACTCGAGTCAGGAAATTGATGGATGAACTCGTATCATCCTGCCGAATCTTTAAGGAAAAAAAAAAAGTCTAACAATGATTTAGGAATGCTTTGAGGACTCAAATGATCTTATTAGAAATACACTAGGCAGCTAAGAGACTTGAAGAGCCATTTACACTGCCCGGATAACCCATGCAAAAGGATTCATGTAAAACCCCAGTGGTTACAGGTTAGTAAGAAAGCAGATGAAGATGGCTCTTCTCTGAATTATCCAATACTTTTAAAAGGCTTATTCATAAAAAGACCAGAAGTGATATAATGACTATCATCAGGGTGAAATAAAACAATAAAAATGCTTGCGAGAGTTTAAGCATAGAAATTCTAAAAGATAACAATCATTTAGTCAAAGTTTATAATCTCCCTTCTAAATGCTACTGAAAATAAGAAGTAATTCTATCACAGATGCTAATAGTCTCTTAAATGCAACATAAAATAAGTGAACAGTTTATAAGAACAATATTCAAAATTTAAAATATAGGACACTTACAAAGCCATAAACTGCTCCTTCCTTTTCTCACTGAATCTAACAGAGGGTGGATGACGTCACCCACCCTGTAATGGTGCTACATGATAGCTGCCATAAAGGCAGACACTATAAGCAAACAAATAAGTTAGCATTTTACCTTTTCCAGTTTACGCAATTTTCCAGTAGCTAAAAACTCATCAATCTTTTCAGCAATTTTTGTTCCTACTCCAGGCTACATAGAAAATAAAAAATATAAAAGTCACATAAATATTATACTTACCAAATCACTAAAAGATAAAGGAAAAAATGAGAAATGAAAAAACAATGATCATCACATGACCAGTTTTCAAACAAAGGACACAGAAAATTGAGCACCAGTAAAAATATATTCCCCCAAAGACAAAATGTTTAAATAATTGGCAAAAGAGGAGCCCTAATAAGACAATTCTAAATGACCTTGCTTTTTCAAAATTAACTTTTGTTGTAGAAAAATTAGAAAATATAAAGTTGCATAAAGAAAATATTAGAATCACTTGTTAATTTCATCCCCCTGAAAATTAAAACAACCTGTAACCTTGCCACTTAACATCTGCTATATACTGACTTCTTTTTTGCTCATATATATATGCAAAGTTACGTGCGTGTATATATATGCGTGTGTGTGTGTATACATACGCCTACTTTTTTCTTACAAAAATAGAATCATACTGCTTTGTAAAGTGCTTTAACTTAAAAATGCATCATGAACAAATTTCTATATCGATAAATAAGCTACATCTTTAATGACCGCATAGTGTATTATTGTATGAATGTATCATAACTTACTTTAAAAATACCCTACAGGAGAACATTTAGATGTTTTCCAATTTTTGAAATTATAACAATGCTGTCGTGGACTTCCTCTAGAACAGAAGTTCTCAGGCTTTTGCATACACCTGCATCACCTGAGGGATGTGTTAGAACAGAGAATGCCAAGTCCCACCTGAGAGGGACACTATTAGCACACAGGGCTTCATGGAAATTACAGAGAACAGGGCTAAATGCCATAATATGCAAAGGGGCTTAATCATGTGCTTATTAGTGGGTGAGATCTCCTTGGGAACACTAACTCACATAAGTTCCTCTAGCTGGGGACCAGAAGGAACAGCTAGCGAGCAGACATGCTAGTACCACTCTGTTATCGCGCTCTCTTGAGGACTAACACTCAAGCTGAAATTCAGTGTGAGAATGAGTACACATATATATGGCAAAGTAGAGAAAGAAAATTGTAATTACATATGTTAAAAAATTTTTAAATCCACCCCCTCCCCCAATAAAAACACTCCAAGCTTGAAAAAGTATGCTTGAAATAGCATTAATCTTATTCCAAGAAAGCAGTGCAATCTGCCCGTGTGGGTCAAGGCAGCTTCAGAAGCAAATTTCATTTTGTGGGAACCCATCAGATCGGGACATGTGTGAGCTCTTCGATCAACTTGCTCCCTAAACTTACCAGTTTCTTAGCTTCTGCTCCACTCTTTATTTTGTGTGGGTACTTTGCTATCACAGATGCTGCTTTTCTACAAGTAAAACGAACAAAAAAAGGGAAAACCAATTAGAAAGCCAGCAAAGTATTAGTTTTTCTTAAACTGGAATATACATACAAACAAATATGCAGCTTAAACTTTCACCAAGATGAACTTATTTTCCACATCTGTGTAAAAATTTAAAACTCAATGAGCTGACAGACCACCTGCATCTCTAACTTGTAAAAGTATCCTGAAAACCCTCGCATTTGAGAATGACACAGTTTTAACCGTATATGTAAAACTAGGGAGATTCAGGAAACCAGTAGCCTTTCCTTTCTGGGATTAAGTGGAAAACATCATTGAGCTTTTTTTTTAATAGCTAGTTTTTAGAAATTGTTCATAACTCTCTTTTCATAAAAAATGTGCCACCTAGACGTATTCAAACTACTACATACCAAACTGGCTTATGGATGGTTATTTTTAAATTCATGGCTTAAAACTATTCCCCTATGTCCTTGTACCAGTTCTTTTTTTTCATTGCTCTCATTTCGGTTCCACATAAAGCAGTGACCTGTATCCTTGCCATCTCCACACATACCTAGCTCAGTAGTCTGGTGACAGATTGGGTCCACCCTGGGAGCTCACTGATGGTATCCTGTCTATAATTTCAATGCTAAATGTAGTTTTTGGATAGTCTTTGAAGCCTTAGTTTTTCACTCTGTTCTAGCACATATAACCTTCAGATTTGGATTTCGACTTCTGTATTAGCATGTTACTGATGATGAGTCTGCAAAGGTAGGTTGAGGGCAATTTGTGGAGGAAATTGTTTCAGCAAAGACAAGCAGTTCCACATAATTGGCACTATGGCACAAAGCCTGAAAGGGAAGAAGAATTAAATCAGGAAAGGCCTTTTGTATGCAGACGCTTTGGGGTTTCATCAAGGGAAAGAGGAAATATTTCATTCAAGAGAATATTTTGGTCCCATCAAGAGAAATGTATATGGGGACTGGGGGCTGGGGAGGAGCCTGCAGGGGTGGTAGGGCATCACCTGCTTTTCCAGACTTACTGCCCACTCAGACTATACCCCTTATGCAAACTGAATTACTGACTTCCTAGAAAATGCAATACCCCTTCACGTCTCAGTGCCTTGACTCATTTTGTTTCCTTGCTCTAGATTGTTCCTCCTCTCCCTTATCTCCTGATGGGCTCCTTGAAGACTAAACACCTCCTCTCTGAAGCCTCCTGAGACTCAAGTAGAATACGGGGTTGAATCTCTCTCGGATGTTGAGATCATCAAATGTGTGGACCACGGTACAAATATTTTACAGAGGAATTCACAGGAGGTAAAGAAAGGGAGTGTAATCAGTTTTTAGTTATGGTGAGTGAGAAGGAAAGATGGGAGTTGAGTTGAGTTTTGAAAGGGTAGAGACAAAGGTAACACAGGCTTGAAAATCTGGAGAAAAGCCCAGTGAATACAGATCTGGAGTCACTGACTGGTATTCAAAGCCAAGAATGCTAAGATTGCCAAGGAAAGTATAAAAGTGAGAAAAGAGGGCTAAGGGCAGACCTCTGGGAACTACCAACATTAAAAGGTAAGATAGAAGAGGAGAAAGAACAGAGATCGTGCCATCATGGAAGTCAAGATGAATGCCACTGAGCGTCCAATAAGATGAGATATGGGTGAGAACCTTTTCAGAGGAATGGCAGGATGGAAATTACACTGCAATCAGATAAAGAATGACTGGGGGGCTTCCCTGGTGGCGCGGTGGTTGAGAGTCCGCCTGCCGATGCAGGGGACACGGGTTCGTGCCCCGGTCCGGGAGGATCCCACATGCCGCAGAGCGGCTGGGCCCGTGAGCCATGGCCGCTGAGCCTGCGCGTCTGGAGCCTGTGCTCCGCAACGGGAGAGGCCACAACGGTGAGAGGCCCGCGTACCGGAAAAAAAAAAACAAAGAATGACTGGGGATGAGGAACTACAGGCAAGGAATACAGATTATTCAAGGTTAACTGTAAAGTGGAGGAAAGAGAAAGGTGCTAGCTAGCGGGCAGAGGGAGGTGAAGAAGATTGCTTTGTTTTTGCTCTTAAGAGCTGAGGGACTTGGACAGGTTTACAGATTAAAGGGGCGGAAGCAGGTGGATATGGCATTAACGGCTAGGATAAGGGCCCTGGTGAAATGGACAAGGATGAGATTCAAAAGGTGACAGATCAGCCACACACCAACCAGATGGAAAGACTCCCCTGAACCACATCTATTTCACAGCACAGACCTCACCCACTATCTTTCATTATGACTTAAAATCAAACTGCATTTTCAATAATTCACGTTCGATCATGGGAAAAATATGTATTAGCCTATTTTCAATCAGAATTGGCAACTAATCAAAACTGATCCTACAGAACTCTGCCCAAATTCTCTCAGAAATATCGCAGCAAAGTGCCACCAGAGTCAATACCCTCAGTTCTTGCTTTTTTTCTCCTCCTACAGACGGTCCTAATATCCACTGGACCCTCAGCCCTGTTAATTGCCACACATCCGAGAACGCATGCTAACAGAGAATGCCGCTCCGTCCCACCTGTAGGCATTGTACTTGTGGATAGCCTGGTTCACGTTCTTCTCAAAGTTCGCGAGTTCTGAAAAGGCAACAAGAGGCTCGGGTGAACAAGAACCACGAGTAAACAAACGAGAACTGAGTTTCCTGGAAGGGGGCGTAACAACCTCTTAAGGGACAGGGACCCCCGCTTGTACACCGGCCAGGCAGGCCAAGGGCAGCCCAAGCGTGACTCAAGGGTCCCCAGCAGGACTGACAATCTGCCACCGGCGCCGGAGGGAGATCCGCACGGAAGACTCCGGGCTGCTAGGGGCCGACCCCATCCTTGGGCTGTCGGGACTCGAGAGAAGGAAGGGAAAGCAGCGGGGAGGGAGGAGAGGAGAAAGGCAGCGGCGCCGGGCCGGGCTAACCTGTGAGCATGTCGGTGATGCCCCCGTTGAGCGTCTCCTGCGGCGCCTTCCGTTTGCTCATGGTGGCCTGCACCCGAGGACCGCAGAGAGCTCACAGCCAGGGATGGTCCCCTCGCCCAGCTTTCGGGAGGGGCTGGAACCTGGAGAGGACGCAGGACCAGCCCAACGCGGCGAATCCAGCGCGACTGGCTGAACAATGAGGGCTTCTGACTGGGGGGGCGGGGGCGCGGCGCGCGAGTGACGTCACGCGCTCGGGGCGGGGCGGGGCCGGGACCCCAGGGGCAGGGGGCGGGGCGGGGCGGGGGCGGGGCGGGGCCGGGGCGGGGCCTCAACGGCGAGAGAGAAAAAGGAGCCTGGAGCCAGCAGGACCGGGAGGAGGATGTTGGACCCGAGCTTAGATTTGGCGGACGGGAAATGGGAGCCTCAGGATTACAACCCAGTGGGGTTCCTATGGGGAAGACCTGGACTCCTAACCTAAGGCGTTGTACCTGTCTTCCCAGGCATAACGTTTTCTAAAGTCCTCTCCCTAGAAGGGAAGTCTGGTTTTGACTCTGAAGTCAAAACTTCAGATGGTGGGGTATGTAAGATGATGGGGTGCGAGTAGAGTACATAGACCTCAATTCAGTCCACGCTGCAGAGGAGTGCTGTAAGTCTGCGGCAGGAGCCTGGAATGAAATCTGCCGATCACAGGAATGCCTCCCATACTAAACTTTTTAGCAGATATGTCACCCAGTGTCAAAAGATATTTTATGTTTTATTCCCCTCCTTTTGCGGCAGGGTCCAAAGTGAAAAAACCACTAAGAACCCCTTAACCTAGATAATGAGCAATGCAACTGTCATTACAACATGAGGACCTATATCTGAGAAATTTACAGTTCTGCTTAAGAAACGGAAATGTGACATCAGCAATATGTTACTTGCAAGAGTAACTCCTGGGGTTCATACTCAACTGCCAATTCCAGGCAATTGCTTTGTGTATAAATAAATTAAAAGCTTAACAAAATGATACATGGTTACTGTAGAAAAATCTAAGAAATATATAAAAGGAGAATAGAAAATAACATAAATGATTATCTCACCATCCTGTTTAACCACTATTAATATTTTGGGACATATACTTCCAGTCTTCTAATTCAGTCCTTTCTAAATCCTTTTCAATAATGGAATAATTATTTAGATATAATAAGTTTTTGTGATTAGGTTGTGTGGGGTTTTTTTTTTGTTGTTTTTATTTACACTGTCAGTGTACATCTTAAGTTATGCTTCTTGGACATTTGTATTCTTTTCTGAATTTCCTATTTATATCCTTTGTTCATTTTTCTTATTTATTTATTTATTTATTTATTTATTTTGGGCTGCATTGGGTCTTCGTTGCTGCGCTCTTGGCGCACGGGCTTCAGTAGTTGTGGCACACAGGCTCAGTAGTTGTGGCGCATGGGCTTAGTCGCTCCATGGCATGTGGGGTCTTCCTGGACCAGGGATTGAACCCACGTCCCCTGCATTGGCAGGTGGATTCTTAACCACTGCGCCACCAGGGAAGTCCTGTTCATTTTTCTAATGGGGTAGTTATCTGTTATGAGCTTGTTAGATTTTTAAAATATTACTACTAACACTTTTTTGTATATTTTACTTGTAAAGTTTTTGTACATATTTGCACTATCCTCTTGTCCCTTGCCTTTTAACTTTATTCTAAAGCTTCTTACCACCTTGATTCCCACCTTCATTTAGATATTCTCTGTTCTCCTTTTCTCCTATGCAATCTCTATTCCAGGTTATGTTCATATTATTTGGTTCTGAAGAATGATCATTTCTCATTTAAAAAAAAAGTTTTTATTCACCTCTGGGTAATGAAAGTTACAACTTTAGGGAATTGCGGGATCCCTATATGAGTTATGTCAACCTTTAAAAGATCAGGGCCAGAAAATCCAAGAAAAATGATCAATTCTCTGTCCTCATCTTCTTGGATAAACTAGTAACATTTGATCCACTCATTCACTCTCTCCTGGAAACAATTTGTTTTCACTTGGCTTCTAAGTTAGCCCGTGCTCTGGGTTTTCCTTCTTCCTCAGTCTTCCTTACTAGCCACCCATTCTCAAGTGTTGGTTTGTTTGTGTGTGTGCTGGTTCCCAGCCCTCCTCCACTCCCCAGCCTTGTGGGAAAGTGCCTCAGGCTTTGATCCTTTAACCAGCTTTTCCACTCTGTCCTGTTTCGCCCTTTTAAATGCGAAGTCTAGCTTGAAGACTCCTTTTATATTTCTAGCCCTGATCTCCCTCGAACTCTAGTCTCATATACCATCTCAAAGACAAAATGTCCTACAAACTCTTGCTTCTTGCCCCTCTAGCTTCTCCCTAACTTTCCCCCATATCCATTAATGACATTTAATCCACCCTGCCATCAGGCCAAAATCCTAGGAGTCATTCTTAATTGCTCTTTTCACACCCCACATCCAATCCGTCAGCAAGTCTTGTCTGGTCTGTCTCCAGAATATTTATTCTGAATTGGATCACCTCTCACGGCTTCTGCTGCCACCACCCTAGTCCAGTCTACCATGATTTTGCTTCCCAATGACTACCATAGCCTCCTAGTGGCCTCCTCACTTCTGCTCTTATCCCCTAAAGCAGTGGTCCCCAACCTTTTTGGCACCAGGGACCGGTTTCGTGGAAGACAATTTTTCCATGGACCGGGGTCGGTGGGGGGGATGGTTGTGGGATGATTCAAGCGCTTTACATTTATTGTGCACTTTATTTCTATTATTATTACATTGTAGTATATAATGAAATAATCATACAACTCACCAGAATGTAGAATCAGTGGGAGCCCTGAGCTTGTTGTCACTTGCCACTCACTGATAGGGTTTTGATATGAGTCTGCAAGCAATTGATTTATCATGGTCTCTGCAGTCAAACCTCTCTGCTAATGATAATCTGTATTTGCAGCCGCTCCCCAGCACTAGCATCACCACCTTGGCTCCACCTCATATCATCAGGCATTAGATTCTTAAAAGGAGCGCGCAGCCTAGATCCTTCACAGGCACAAATCACAGTACGGTTTGTGCTCCTATGAGAATCTAATGCCACCGCTGATCTGGCAGGAGGTGGAGCTCAGGCGGTAACGCGAGTGATGGGGAGAGGCTGTAAATACAGATGGAGCTTCACTCATTCTCCTGCCGCGAACCTCCTGCTGTGCTGTGCAGTCTGGTTCCTAACAGGTACCAGTCTGTGCCCTGGCGGTTGGGGACCTCTACCCTAAAGGCCACTCTCCAAATAGGACAAGAGTGATTTTTTAAAACATGTCTCAGCATATGTCATTCATTTGCTTAAATACCCTCTCATTGCACTTAGAATAAAGTCCAAGCTCCAAATCCCCTGCTTCACTTCTTGCCACTTTCCCCTTTGTCTAGGACACAGGTGTGCACACAGGTACCTGCTTCAGGGCTCATGTCTCATCGCTCCGGCCACTGCCTGGCTGCTTTCTGCTCATCATTTGAGTCACAGTCCTGAACAACCTTCAGGCACTCTCTGTCCCATTACCGCCTTTTATTTTCTTCTTAGTATGAACACTATTTGAAACATGTTAGTTGCCTATTACCTGCTCCCTGCCCGACCCTCCCTCCCGCCGACATGGATTGTAAGCTCCATGGGAGAAGGGGCTTCATCTTTGTTCGCCACATAGAGGTGCTCAATATAACTTGGATGAATATCCTAAATTGTAATCTTGCTGAAGTGAAGTGTCAAATATTTCAAATTACACAGGATACTGACCGATTATGATGTGGGATGGCTGATCATCCCAGGTTGGCAGGGACTGAGAGGTTTACTAAGATACAAATGGTTTATTAAAGAAGAGGTTTACTAAGATACAACTTTCAAGGCTAAAACCAGGAATATTCTGGGCAAACCGAGACAAGTGGGTCATCCTAACTTTTGTCACCATTTTAACAAATCGTGACACTAACAAAACCTAATTTGGAATATAACACTGAGCACTCTTTCAGGGCTCCTAATTGGAGCAATTTTAAAAATAAATATTTATCGAATGTCTATAAAATTGATCATAGGAGGGGAAAAGGAGGAAGAGGGATTGAGAGCTATAGAAGCCACAGGACTCATTGGGAGAACTGGAAAGGTTCACACACAGTACAAAGGAGAGAGCCAGAGGTGGCCGGGGTGGAGAGGAACTCAAGTGGTGAGCAGGGCCTCAGGGCCCCACATGGAAATAGCATTTGGCTCTGGCCAAAAAACCATTCTCTACTTTAGAACCTACAAGTCTGTGGACTCTCTTGGGAAAATGGGACATAAGAACTGCTGTAGGGGATAATATTTTTGAAATTTGATCTGTCAATTTCCTCCTCCCTTCCACCCATCCCAAGACAATAACTGTAGTTGTTTCATTTGTTCAGGAGAAAAAAGTGACAGCAAAAAGCCCCTGTCTTTTGTTTTAGGATTCCCAAAGCCTGAACCATTTAAAGAGAGCATGCTCGGTACTTCTGAGATAAATGTGATTGAGGGAGTTTCTCTGGGGTAAAAGGTGCTCATTCAATCAACAAACACTTATTGAATACCTACTAAGAGGCAGGCACTGCTCTGGAGTCTGGGTATACAGCAATGAACAGACCGAGTCCCATCTTGCGGAGGTTTTTTTTTTTAATTGAAGTATAGTTGATTTACAATATTGTGTTAGTTTCAGTAGCAAAGTGATTTGGTTATATATATATATATGTATATACATATATATATACACATATATATTTTTGACCAAATATATACACATTCTTTTTAAATATATATATTCTTTTAAAATACATATATATAACCAAATATATATATACATTCTTTTAAAATATATATACATTTAAGATATATATACATTCTTTTTGAAATCTTTTCCATTATAGGTTATTACAAGATATTGAATATAGTTCCCTGTGCTATACAGTAAATCCTTGTTGTTTACCTATTTTGTATATGGTAGTGTGTATCTGTCAATCCCATGCTTTGTGGAGCTTTTTAGTGGGGGTGTGGAGGGACAAATAAATATATCAGATGGTGATAAGTGGCATAGAAACAGAGAAGTTGGACCTCCCTGGTGGTGCAGTGGTTAAGAATCCTCCTGCCAATGCAGGGCACACGGGTTTGAGCCCTGGTCTGGGAAGACCCCACATGCCGCGGAGCAACTAAGCCCATGCGCCACAACTACTGAGCCCACGAGCCACAACTACTGAAGCCCATGCGCCTAGAGTCCGTGCTCTGCAACAAGAGAAGCCAGCGCAATGAGAAGCCCGCGCACCACAACGAAGAGTAGCCCCCGTTCGCCTCAACTAGAGAAAGCCTGCGTGCAGCAACGAAGACCCAACGCAGCCAAAAAAATAAAATAAATAAATAAGTAAATAAATCTTAAAAAAAAAAAACCAAAACAAAGAAGTCAAGACAACAGAGTTACAGGGCAGTGCCTGGGAGGTGGGGAAGGGGATGGGTACCAGGATAGACAGGATGAGCAGGAGAGGCCTCTCTGATGAGGCCACGGATGAACAGAGATGTAGGTGAAGAGGAAGGGACCCAGGAGGATATCTGGGGAGAAAGTGATCCAGGCACTTAACAAATGGTGATACTACTGAGACCACATTTGGAACGAAATCTTTTTCTTTTATTCGAGGACCAGCAAGGAGGCTAGTGTAGGTGGTGCAGAGTGAGCGAAGATGAGGGGAACAGGTGACGAGGTCGGAGGTGCGTTCAGAGGAGGATGCAGGCAGCCCGAGGCCAGGGAGGTGGCCAGAGCACAGCATCAGAGGGAGGGTAGGAGGTGAGGTCAGAGAAGAGCAGGGCCAGATCCTACAGGGCCACTGTGAGAACTTCCGGCTTTACTAAGAGCAGGGTGGGAACCCTTTCAGGGTTGTGAGCAGGGGAGTGACTGGATCTGACTTGGTTTGAAAAGACTTATTCTGGCTGATGTAGGGGAGCGGGGACATAACAGGAGTGGGGAGACAGGTTAGGAGGATAATGCAATAATGCAGGCAGGAAGTGATGATGCCTTGGGCCAGGCGAGGCTGGAGGAGATGGTAAGAAGTACTCACATTCCGGCTCTAGGCTGAAGGTTGAGCCAACAGGAGTCACTGATGGATGGGAGGTGGGATGTGAGCGAGAGAGAGAGAGGTCAGGGATGACTCCATGGTTCTGAGCCACTGGAAGAGTGGAGCTGCCATGTAAGGAGATGGGAGACCATGGAGTGCACACTGGAAGGGAGAAGTCGGGAGCTGACTTTGGAAGATGCCTGTTCCACATCCGCTCAGCAATGCTGAAGGGGCAGTTGGACATTATTCTGGAGTTCAGGGTTGAGGTGAAAGAATCAGCATAGTGTGGTATTTAAAGCCATGGGGCAGGATTAAATCACCTTGGGAGTAAAGATAGATTACAGAAGAGAACTCCTGGTCGGATGTGGGGAGGGCAACTAGTTTAGAGGTCAGGGAGAGGTCATGGAATCAACCAAGAAAACAGGAAGAGCCACCAATAAGCATGAAAAGGATGAGATTAGGTGATGCATGTGAAAAACCTTCCATAAAGAAGAAACGATTGGTGTATACAGAGGAATGTGAAGTCAGGAACCGAGATGAGTGCAAATGACCTTATTTACAAAACAGAAAGAGACTCACAGACATAGAAAACAAACTTATGGTTATTGGAGGGGAAAGGGGGAGGGATAAATTAGAAGTTTGGGATTAACAGATACACACGACTGTGTATAAAACAGATACACAAGGGCCTACTGTACAGCACAGGGAACTATACTCAATATAACCCACAATGGAAAAGAATCTGAAAAAGAATATATATATATATATATGTATGTATGTGTATATATATATGTGTGTATATATATATATGTATGTGTATATATATATATGTATATATATATATGTGTGTGTGTGTATATATATATCTGAGTCACCTTGCTGTACACCTGAAGTACTATACTTCAGTTAAAAAATTTTAATTAGAAGACTGAAAAAAAAAAGAAACCAAGATGGGATCATGTATGCCAGACTGTGGAGACTAGACTTTAATCTTTGGGTGCTGTAGGGTCACTGGAAGATTTCACATAGCCAAGTGATGTTTTTCAATTTTCCTTTAGTAAAATCACTCTAGCAGCACTGTAGAGAATGAATTTTTGTTTTGTGGGAGGTGTTAGAAAGTGGGCTGAAAGCAGGGAGACTATTTTAAAAACTAAGGCAAGAGAACATGAGAGAGAAAATTAAAAAAAAATTAAAATGTAGAGGGGCTTCCCTGGTGGTGCAGTGGTTGAGAGTCTGCCTGCCGATGCAGGGGACACAGGTTCGTGCCCCAGTCTGGGAAGATCCCACGTGCTGTGGAGCGGCTAGGCCCGTGAGCCATGGCCTCCGAGCCTGCATGTCCGGAGCCTGTGCTCCACAACGGGAGAGGCCACAACAGTGAGAGGCCCGCATACCGCAAAATAAATAAATAAATAAATAAATAAAATGTAGAAAATAGGGAGGGAGTGAAGAAGATGCAGGGGTCCAGCACGATCACTAACCTCCAGTTTATAGGACTTAGTGGAAGGCAATGCTAATACTTGAAATCAAAAACATACAAGTAACAGGTTTGGGGGAGGGGAGATAATAAAGTCAGTGTTTCTGAGGTAATGGGGTATGTTCACCACAGGTAGATATACAAATTTGAAATTTAGGGATAAAAATGTAGATTTATGAGCCATCAACATAAAGATGACAGTCCATGTACATCAACCATGAGAAAAAAAAAGAATTTCCCTTCAATTTCATAAAATATACATTCTACTTTGAGTGCCCATGGAAAAGGTATAGGCCCATTTCAGATATTAAAATAGTGTAAAAATATCAAATAAAATATTAGCTGATTTTCAAAACAAAAAATTATACGGCAGCAAAACTACTCTGTACAATACTATAATGGTGGATACATGTCATTATACATTTGTCCAAACCTACAGAATGTACAACACCAAGGGTGAACCCTGATGTAACCTATGGCCTCTGGATGATAATGATGTGTCAGCGTAGGATCATCAGTTGTAACAAGTGTACCGTCTGGTGGGGATGTTGGTGGCGGGGGAGGTGAGACATGTGTGGGGGCAGGGGGTCTATGGGACATCTCTGCACCTTCTGCCCAACTTTGCTGTGAGCCCAAAACTGCTTTAAAAAGTAAAGTCTATTTTTAAAAATCTTGAGCAAGTAGAGTTTATCCTAGCAATACCAGAACAGTTTAACACTGGAAAAATCTAACAATGCAATTTCTCACTATAATGGGATAAAGGAAAGAATACATCACATGATAATCTCAATATATAAATAAAAAGCATTTGATAAAGTTCAAACCAATTTATGGTTTTAAAAGGACTCAGAAAACTGAACAATAGAAAATATCCTTCACTTGACAAAGACTCTGTTAAAAGCCTAGGGTAAACACTCTTTTTGACAGGGAAACTTTAGTCTCAGAAGAGGGCAAAGATGTCCACTATCATCACAACTGTACAAACAGTACTGGAGATCCTAGCCAATGCAGTAAGACAGGAGAAAGAAATAAAAGGTATCAGGATTGAAAGGGAAAAGACAAAGCCATAATTATTTGCAGCTAAAAATAACTTTTATACAGATAACACAATAGAGTCAAGATAAACTATTATAACTCATAAAAGCCCAGTAAGGTTCTCAGATACACAATTGACTTATAAACATTAATTAATACTTTCCCATGAGCAACAGCCAGTAAAAAAAAAAAAAATTGTAGAAGTAAAATATATTGGAAAAAATGACCTAAGTTAGGGTCTTCCCTGGTGACGCAGTGGTTGAAAATCTGTCTGCCAATGCAGGGGACACGGGTTTGAGCCCTGGTCTGGGAAGATCCCACATGTCACGGAGCAACTAGGCCCGTGAGCCACAACTACTGAGCCTGTGCGTCTGGAGCTTGTGCTCCACAACAAGAGAGGCCACGACAGTGAGAGGCCCACACACCGTGATGAAGAGTGGCCCCCGCCTGCTGCAACTAGAGAAACTCCATGCACAGAAACGAAGACCCAACACAGCCCCCCCCCCAAAATGACCTAAGTTACAATAGAACAAAACAACAAACTGTCTAGAAATTTTTTAATGCACAACATCTACATGGGGAAAATATTTAAGTTATTTTAAAGCTTTACATAAGACCTGAATAAATGGACAGATACAATACAGGGATGAATCTCACAGCCATATGTTAAGGGAAAGAAGTCAGACACCAAAGAGTATATACTATGTGACTACATTTATATGAAGTGCAAATAGGCAAAACTAATCTACAGTGAGAGAAGTCAGAATACTGGTTCTCTCATAAGGATCAGAGCAGAAATAAATGAAATAGAAATGAAGAAAACAATAGCAAAGATCAATAAAACTAAAAGTTGGTCTTTTGAGAAGATAAACAAAACTGATAAACCTTTAGCCAGACTCATCAAGAAAAAAAAGGAGAGGATGCAAATCAATAAAATTAGAAATGAAAAAGGAGAAATCACAACTGACACCACAGAAATACAAAAGATTATAAGAGACTACTACAAACAAAAATATGCCAATAAAATGGACAACCATGAAGAAATGGACAAATTATTGGAAAGGTACAATTTTCCAACAGTGAACAAGGAAGAATTAGAAAATATAAACAGACCTATCACAAATAATGAAATTGAAACTGTAATTAAAAATCTTCTAACAAACAAAAGTCCAGGACCAGATGGCTTCACAGGTGAATTCTATCAAACATTTACAGAAAGGCTAATACCCACCCTTCTCAAACTCTTCCAAAAAATTGCAGAGGGAGGAATACTCCCAAATTTGTTCTATAAGGCCACCATCACCCTGATACCAAAACTAGACAAAGATATCACAAAAAAAGAAAATTACAGACCAATATCACTGATGAATATACAGGCAAAAATCCTCAACAAAATACTAGCAAACAGAATCCAACAACACATTAAAAGGATCATGCACCATGATCAAGTGGGATTTATCCAAGGAATGCAAGGATTCTTCAATATATACAAATCAATCAATGTGATACACCATAGTAACAAATTAAGGAATAAAATCTATATAATCATCTTGATAGATGCAGAAAAAGCTTTTGACAAAATTCAACAATGATTTATGATAAAAACTCTCCAGAAAATGGGCATAGAGGGAACCTGCCTCAACATAATAAAGGCCATATATGACAAAATCCACAGCAAACATCATTCTCAATGGTGAAAAAGTGAAAGCATTTCCACTAAGATCAGGAACAAGACGAGGAGGTCCACTCTTGCCACTCTTACTCAACATAGTTTTGGAAGTCCTAGCCATGGCAATCAGAGAAGAAAAAGAAATAAAAGGAATACAAATTGGAAAAGAAGAAGTAAAACTGTCACTGTCTGCCGATGACATGATACTATACATAGAAAATCCTAAAGATGCCACCAGAAAACTACTAGAACTAATCAATGAATTTGGTAAAGTTGCAGGATACAAAATTAATGCACAGAAATCTCTTGCATTCCTATACACTAACAAGGACAAATCAGAAAGAGAAATTAAGGAAACAATCTCATTTACCATCACAAGAAAAAGAATAAAATACCTAGGAATAAACCTACCTAAGGAGGCAAAAGATCTATATCCAGAAAACTATAAAACACTGATGAAAGAAATCAAAGATGACATAAACAGGTGGAGAAATATACCATGTTCTTGGACAGGAAGAATCAATATTGTGAAAATGACTATACTACCCAAAGCAATCTACAGATTCAATGCAATCCTTATCAAATAACCAATGGCATTCTTCACAGAATTAGAACAAAAAATTTTACAATTTGTATGGAAACAGAAAAGACCCCAAATAGCCAAAGTAATCTTGAGAAAGAAAAACGGAGCTGGAGGAATAAGGATCCCCGACTTCAAACTATACTACAAAGCTACAGTAATGGTATTGGCACAAAAACAGAAATATAGATCAATGGTACAGGATAGAAAGCCCAGAGATAAACCCACACACCCATGGTCACCTAATTTATGACAAAGGAGGAAGAACATACAATAGGGAAAAGACAGCCTCTTCAATAAGTGGTGTTGGGAAAACTGGACAGCTACATGTAAAAGAATGAAATTAGAACACTTCCTAACA
This sequence comes from Hyperoodon ampullatus, assembly GCF_949752795.1. NCBI lineage: Eukaryota > Metazoa > Chordata > Mammalia > Artiodactyla > Ziphiidae > Hyperoodon > Hyperoodon ampullatus. The sequence continues at coordinate 4,098,868 of NC_136933.1, forward strand.
CCACACACAAAAATAAACTCAAAATGGATTAAAGACCTAAATATAAGGCCAGACACTATAAAACTCTTAGAGGAGGGCTTCCCTGGTGGCACAGAGGTTGAGAGTCTGCCTGCTGATGCAGGGGACATGGGTTCGTGCCCCAGTCTGGGAAGATCCCACATGCTGCAGAGCGGCTAGGCCCATGAGCCATGGCCACTGAGCCTGCGCGTCTGGAGCCTGTGCTCCGCAACGGGAGAGGCCACAGCAGTGAGAGGCCCGTGTACCACAAAAAAACAAAAAAACAACAACAAAAAACTCTTAGAGGAAAACATAGGAAAAACACTCTTTGACATAAACCACAGCAAGATCTTTTTTGACCCACCTCCTAGAGTAATGAAAATAAAAACAAATGGAACCTAGTTAAACTTCAAGGCTTTTGCACAGCAAAGCAAACCATAAACAAGACAAAAAGACAACCCACAGAATGGGAGAAAATATTTGCAAACGAAGCAACAGACAAAGGATTAATCTCCAAAATATACAAACAACTCATGTAGCTCAATATCAAAAAAAATCAAACAACCCAATTAAAAAATGGGCAGAAGACCTAACTAGACACTTCACCAAAGAAGACATGCAGATGGCCAAAAGGCGCATGATAAGCTGCTCAACATCACTAATTATTAAAGAAATGTGAATCAAAAGTACAATGAGTTATCACCTCACACCAGTCAGAATGGCCATCATCAAAAAATCTACAAACAATAAACGCTGGAGAGGGTGTGGAGAAAAGGGAACCCTCATGCATTGTTGGTGGGAATGTAAATTGATACAGCCACTGTGGAGAGCAGTATGGAGGTTCCTTAAAAAACTAAATAGAACTACCATATGACAGCAATACCACTACTGGGCATATACCCTGAGAAAACCATAATTTAAAAGGGCACATGTACCTCAATGCTCATTGCAGCACTATTTACAATAGCCAGGACATGGAAACAACTGAAATGTCCAATGACAGATGAATGGATAAAGAAGATGTGGTACATATATACAATGGGATATTACTCAGCCATAAAAAGGAATGAAATTGGGTCATTTGTAGTGAGGTGGATGGATCTAGAGTCTGTCATACAGAGTGAAGTAAGTCATAAAGAGAAAAACAATTATTGTATATTAACGCATATATATGGCATCTAGAAAAATGGTACAGATGAACCTATTTGCAGGGCAGGAATAGAGACATAGATGTAGTGAAGGGACATGTGGACACAGGGTGGGACGAATTGGGAGATTAGGATTGACATATATGCACTACCATGCATAAAATAGATAGCTAGTGGGAACCTGCTATAAAGCACAGGAAGCTCAGCTCAGTGCTCTGTGATGACCTAGAGGGGTGAGATGGGGTGAGGGTAGGAGGGAGGTCCAAGAGGAGGGGATATAGGTATACTTATAGCTGATTGACTTAATTGTACAGCAGAAACTAACACAACACAGAAAAGCAATTATACTCCAATAAAAAATAATAATTAAAAGAAAAAAAGAAGAAGAAACACCAGAGTCAAGCTCAAGGAAAAGCTCTCCAGAGAAGTGCCCCTTGAGCTGAGCTTTAAGGAAGGAGTTGAAAGGGGGGCAGTTGGGCAAGGTGGTGGCAGAGGAGGAGGATGGAGGAGGGAGGAAGGATGGGCATCCAAAGGACACGTCTGAAGGCCCAAGGCTAGAAATAGCTTCCTTTAGCGAAGTTCAAGTAAGTCCTTTTTTTTTTTTAATTCATAGCCAATTATTTTAAGCACTGATTTTTGTTTTTGTTTTTGTTTTTTTGGCTGTGTTGGGTCTTTGTTGCTGCGTGTGGGCTTTCTCTAGGTGTGGCGAGCGGGGGCTACTCTTCATTGCGGTGCGCGGGGTTCTCATTGCAGTGGCTTCTCTTGTTGCGGAGCATGGGATCTAGAGCGCAGGCTCAGTAGTTGTGGTGCACGGGCTCAGTTGCTCCGCGGCATGTGGGATCTGCCTGGACCAGGGCTTGAACCCGTATCCCTGCATTGGCAGGCGGATTCTTAACCACTGCACCACCAGGGAAGTCCCAAGTAATTCTTTAAAGCAGATACAAAGGGTAAAGTTGAAAAATAAAGGAATAGTGGGAAATACAGCTTAAGAATCAGGAAGGAGTTATATCTTGAAGGGCCTTGTGTGCTGATTTTTTTTTTTTTTTTTTTTTTTTTTTTGCAGTATGCGGGCCTCTCACCGCTGCGGCCTCTCCCATTGTGGAGCACAAGCTCCGGACGCGGAGGCTCAGCGGCCATGGCTCATGGGCCCAGCTGCTCCGCGGCATGTGGGATCCTCCCGGACCGGGGCACGAACCCGTGTCCCCTGTATCGGCAGGCGGACTCTCAACCACTGCGCCACCAGGGAAGCTCTTGTGTGCTGAATTTGAACTTTGTCCTGAAAGCTATGGGAAGCTCTTGAAAGATTTTAAGTAGGAAATAGATGATACAATTTGCTTTTCAGAAAGATCATTTTGTCAGTAATGTTGAGGGCACATAGGAGGGTTGAGTAGATTGTAGGGAAACCAGTTAGAAGATACTGCAGTAGTGCCTGATAGAGGTGATGAGAGTCTGAATCGAGGCAGTGAGAGTGGCTGTAGAAATGAAATTGAGGGAGGACAGGGAGAGAGGGAGGGACTGATACAAGAGGTAATAAAAAGAGACCCGGGAGAACCTGATGACTGAGTGTGAGGGATGAGTGGGAATGAGGAATAGAGGAAGGTTCCCAGGCTTCTAGGTGAGGTGTCTGGCGACTTGACGATGCCACTTACTGAGACAGAAGCCAAAACTGGAACAGGAAGACGATGTGTTTGGTTTGGGACATATTTAATTTGGTGTGTCTATGAGACATCCAAGTGGGGATGTCAGATAAATGGATATCTGGGTCTGGAGTTCAGCAGTGATCAGGGCTGAAGATAAAGACTTAGAAGTCACCAGAATAAAAATGGTAGCTGAAGCCCTGGGTTAAAGAGAGTGCTTAGTTAAAAAACAAATTAGGGGGCTTCCCTGGTGACGCAGTGGTTGAGAGTCTGCCTGCCGATGCAGGGGACACAGGTTCGTGCCCCGGTCCGGGAAGATCCCACATGCCGCGGAGCGGCTGGGCCCGTGAGCCATGGCCACTGAGCCTGCGCGTCCGGAGCCTGTGCTCCGCAACGGGAGAGGCCGCAACAGTGAGAGGCCCGCGTACCTCAAAAAAAAACCAAGACAAAACAAAAAACAAACAAAAAAACAAATTAGGGAACACCGATTTAGCAGGCCATCAGAAGAAGAGGAAGCCTTGAAAGATATTAAGAAGGAATGTCCAGAAAGGCAGAAGGAAAACATAATGATAAGCACCATTTTGGGGGATACCTACTGTCTTCTAGTGAATGGCCTGGGACCTTTATATACATCATTTCACTGAATTCTTATGGCAACCCTAGAAGGTAGATGTTTTCAAACAGAAAAACTTAAGTTCTGAGAAGTTAAGTCATTTGACAAGAGTATGTTTGGCCTCTGGAGTCAGTTGAAACCCAGATTGAAAACCCACCTCCCAGTAGCTATGGGACGTGTGCAAGTTTGTCATCTCTCTGAGTCTCGATTTCGTCGTCCACATAGGATACAAATAGAACCTACCTCTGAGGATTTTTGTGAAGATTAGATGAGATATTAGCCTACGTAAAGTGCCTGGCACTGAGTGGGTACCCGATACCTGATAGTTATTACCCTTATTAGTTAACTATAACCACATATAACTATGTTAACAAGTTACTGTCTCTCCTTTAGCTCCAAATTCTCACCTAAGGTCCTTAGTGTACAACTGAGACCTGAGCCAGGCGAAACTACTATAAGGCTTTGCTAAAGACTTAGGCATAGCTAGATGGGAATGAACACAGAGAGCAACGTAATGCTTGATAATCTGAAAGTGTATCACTTCATCTTAGGATCCCCTACAGGGGGATACTGCCTTCCTGCCTAGCCCTTGGGAGAAGCCATTTTTCCATACCACCAGGGAGCATCATCAGATAGTCAGTCCACCTAAAAGCCCAGCAAGAGTGTGGTCCCACAGGAAGTCAGGAGTTCTCACCCAAGTCTAAGACCCACCTTCCAACATCTTGACATCGGTCTGAGGAACTGCCCTTTCCAGATGATTGATGCAGGGATACTCACTTTCTTCAGAGAAGATCATGTCTACCTCTACAAGGATGGCCTTACAGTATGGCCTCAATAGCAGAGCCTTATTAGAACACAACAGAATAAGTCCAATGAGGGTTATACCCTTTTCGTAATTCCTAGAAAAGATGAGATTCCTTATACAAAGTCTTCTTAATCTTTCAAAACCCTTCTATGCAAAAGTCACTCTGAAAAGTGAGTTTGGATAAAGCCAGAAACTGACTATAGTCCAAGTACAACAACAAGACATATAGCAAAAGGGCTGAAAAGTAAGAAAAATGTTTTGTCAGTATAATCGAGAAAGAACCATAAATGTATGTCTTAAAAATTAAAAGATGTAAGTAGATATAGAAATGAATAAATTATTGGTTAGGGTTCAAAAAAACTGTAAAAATAAAATATATTGGAAAAAATGGCCTAAGTTACAATAGAACAAAGCAACAAAGTGTCTAGAAATTTTTTTAACGCACAACATCTACATGGGGAAAATATTTAAGTTGTTTAAAGCTTTACGGAAGACCCGAATAAATGGACAGATACAATACATGGATGAATCTCACAGTCATATGTTGAGGGAAAGAAGTCAGACACCAAAGAGTATATACTATGTGACCATATTTATGTGAAGTGCAAATAGGCAAAACTAATCTCCAGTGAGAGAGGTCAGAATACTGGTTCTTTTTTGGTGATGTGGGTAATTGCCTGGGAGGGAAGGTCCGGAGGGTGTGAAGTTGCAGGAGTGCGTGGCTCAGACCCCTTCAACACTAACTGATGTTGCTTCCTTTTCCTCTTTCTCAATCCATGCCTATGGCCTCTTGGGGGTGCTCTTTATGGCCAGCGGACTAAAGAAGAAAATACTGAAGCCTGGTTTGTGGATGGCTCTGCATGACATGCTGATACCACCTGGAAGTAAATAGCTGCAGCACTACAGCCCCACTTGGGTAGCTTGGAAGCACAGAAGTGAAGGCCAAGCTGCTCAGTGAGCATTACAATTCTGAGCATTACAATTCTTGTCCACTTTGTCTGGAATAAGAAATGGCCAGAAGTATGGATCTACTCTGATTCCTGGGCTGTCACGCATGGGTGGCTGGTTGATAAGGGACACGGAAGGAGTGGGCAAGGGAGGTTGGAGGAGAGGCACGTGGATGAACCTCCCAGGATGGGCAGAGAATGAAGATACTTGTGTCTCCTGTAAACGCCCACAGAGGAGATCCACCGCAGGGAGCCTGTTAATAACAAGGCGGGCAAAATTACATGGTAAGTGGATGCTGGTCAGTTTCTCTGCCCGGCCACCACACTGTTTGTTCAATAGTATGACCTTCCTCTGACCAAGGCAGAGCTGGATAATGCTGCTGTTAACCGGCCAGCAGAGACTCCCACGAGCCCCCAGCGTGGCACTGTTCCCAGGGAGACAAGCCAGCCAAATGACGGCAGCTTGATTATAGTGGAAGAGGCAGAGATTCATCCTGGGCAGCATTCCACTGGAACAGCTCCGCATTCGGGATACGGACTTGCTCTCCCCATCTGCCTCTGTCAGCACCACCGTCTGCGGACCCATAGAACCACACTCCCTACAGCACTGCTTCTGATGAAGGAGCTCATTTCACAGCAAAGGAAGTGCAGCCACATACTCTATCGTCCGGAAGTGGCTGGGAAAACAGAAACTGGAGTGGCTTAATGAAGACACAGTTACAGTACCAGTTGGGACACAACATCCTGAAAGGATGGGATTCTGCCTTACAGGATGCAGTCTACGCATTGAATCAAAGGACATTATATGATGCTATCTCTGCCATAGTGAGAATGCATGGGTCTGGGATTGAAAGGGTGAAAGGAGAGACTTCGCTCACTATATATACAAAAAAAAGCCTTGCAGAATTTTTGCTCCCCACACTGACAGTCTTGAGCTCTGCTGGTCTGGAGGTCTTAGTGCCCAAGGAGGGAACACTTCAACCAGCAGCGTTCCCCTGAATTGGAGCATGAGACTGCCACCTGCCCGTTCTGGGTTCCTGACGCCACTGAGCCAACAGGCCAGGAAAGTGTTTACTCTACTGATTAGAATGATTGATCCTGACTGCCAGGAAGAAATTGAGTTGCTGCTATACAATTGGGGCAGTGAGAACTGTGTCTGGAACCCAGGGTATTCTCTGGAGCGTCTCCTGGCACCTTTATGTGCAATAGTTAAGATTAATGTAAAATTACAGCAAAAAAAAAAGGCTTTATGATTTTGGATTTGGATTTTTTAGGAATGAAGATTTGGATCACAGCACCTGGCAAAGAATCCCGACCAGCTGAGGATGTGGCTGAGGGCAGGGGAAATATGGAACGCGTAGTGGGGAAAGAAAGCCATCTGATCAGTTCCAGCCTCATGGAAGACAAAGGTATCAGGTACAGAAACAAGGACACAGGGGCTGTGTGCAGTTTCTCTTTGCTTGTTACGTGTGTGCTTACTTGTACATGCGATCCATTTTCTTCTCTCTCCTTCTTCCTAATAGTATTTCATATACAGGTTGTTGGAGATAAAACTTTATAATTTAGTGCGACTGAATTTGGGGAGTCATTCATATAGCTGGTGATGGACACAGTGACTGTATCTCTTGATCTGGGGGGAAGGGTGAGAACATGTTCATTTCTGTGCAGGATGCTCATCTCTTGTTAGGTGGAAACAGAGTTGTTTTGTTGTTGGAAGGAAGTTTAAGTGTATGTGGGAGGACGGATATGGAAGCTGACGGTCAAAGGGCTGGACTCTGTGCATCACCGGCTTATTGCCTGTTCATCCCAAATCCACCCTTCATGGTCCTGTTTTTGATGCTGGAACATCTCCGCCTTGCCGGCTGGCCCAGTTATCAGCTTTGTCACTGGGAACACTGGAGGGACACAGAGGAGGAGGGTCTCTTCCTGCTGTTCGAATGTGCTCCTATTGGGGGCCCACGCCCATAGGCAGTTTCTCAGTGAGTTGTGTGCAGTGATCCATGCAGGAATGCCACATCCTGTGAGAGCCAGCATCATTCCAGCAAACTGGGAGACAGTTTGTGATGGGAAAAATCTGACTGCTGCCCTCACCCCACAGCCAGCTTTTCCTGGAGAGAGAGAGCCACTTCTGAGAGACCTCCTGGGCCCCATAAGATCACATTTAATTTAAGCTGATTACAGCCCCAGTTTCCTCGTGGATAAAATGAGGATAATGATAGCACTTAACCTCATCAGAATTGTGAGGGCTACCAAAGGCTGTATTTCAACAACCTAAAGCCACTGAACTGTATGAAACACCATGATTTTCTGTACCAGTAAGAAAAAAATGCCATCAATGAAACTTTGGCACCACGTCTTAGCAGTAATCGCCATGACAAATGAATGACTCATGCCAGCCTCTTGTTGCTTTAAGTTTTTTCAGCTTCCCTGAGGGACCTGGCAGTTTCTCTTGCCTTCCATTGCATTGCTTGGAATGCAAGATAGGCCTTTGTCCTTTGGCTTGTGTTTCAGTGACAGACAGGCTCGCCTTTTTGTAGGTATATTCTGTTCTTATGACCCATTAGAATTTGGTAGAATTATGCTCATATCTCCACATGAAATATTTATTTGACCAACATCAGATTTATGCTCACTGCTGTTTCTATGCGTTTCTGCGTACACAATACATTTCTGTGTCAAGTTGAATCAAAGGGTAATCTTTCTGGGACTTCCCTGGCGGTCCAGTGGTTAGGACTCCGCGCTTCCACTGCGGGGGGCACGGGTTCGATCCATGGTTGAGGAACTAAGATCCTGCGTGCCATGTGGCGAGGCCAAAGGAAAAAAAAAGAAAAAGGGTAATCTTTCTGAAGAGATTTTTAAAGGCAATTAGATTCAACGTGGGTAGTACCAAGTGTACATGGCTCAACTGAATGACAGCTATGACTAAGTTCCCACATGCAAATGACAACTGTAAGTCAATAACCATAATTGTGACATGACTGATTCAAAAACATGTCCCACGTTGAAAAAATTACACACTTTTTATCGCTGATGAAACATGTATTTCAAGTAAAGTTAGTTCAGTGCCCGGCATATTTCAACCAGTCTACACATGCTGGGCCTGCTCCAGATACATCTTTCAAAGACAGTGTTTTCCTTCTAGAATGCACTGTCCAATATAGTAGTCACTTGCCACACATGGCTATTCACATTGAAAATGCAATTAAATAAAAAGTAAGATGAAAAATCTAGTTCCTCAGTTGCACTCACCACATTTCAAGTCTCAGCTGCCCCCTTACTGGACAGTGCAGATTAGATGGCTCTTGTTGCCACACGAAGTTCTATTGAGAAGCACTTTTCTAGAAACTTCTATTAATAAGGACATATATATATATATTTTGGGGGGGATAAAATTGAAATTTTATTCTTCATAACATATGCAGATATTATTTTAAATTAAATGCTAAACATAGAAAGCTTCTAAAAGTAAATGTAGATTATGAAAATATCTTCAGCAACTTGGAATAGGCAAAAATGCATATCTTTGTTTTTAACAATTTTTAATCTCACTGAGATTGGCGTCAAGGTGACACGGGGTGAGGAGAGTAAAGAGGATGCTACCTATTATTTATTAATCAGAATGGGTATAGAAGAAAAGGATAAGATAAAACCAGCATCGCTAACTAGAAAACAGATTGTCACTTTGTACTGAGCACTTCTTTTTTTTGAAGTATAGTTGACTTACAATATTATATTAGTTTCGAGTGTACAACATAGTGATTCATAATTTTTAAAGATTAAACTCCATTTAAAGTAATTACAAATCACAGCCATATTTTCCTGTGCTGTGCAATAGATCCTTGTAGCTTATTTATTTTATACATAATAGTTTGTACCTTTTAATGCCCTACCCCCATCACATCCCTGTCCCATCCCTCTCCCCTCCCCGCTCCACATAACCATTGGCTTGTTCTCTATATCTGTGAGTCTGTTTCTGTTTTGTTATGTATATTCGTTTGTTTTGTTTTTAGACTCCACATATAAGTGATAACACAGAGTGTTTGTCTTTCTCTGTCTGACTTATTTTACTAAGCATAATGCCCTCCTGGTCCATCCGTGTTGCTGCAATAGACATACACGTCTTATACACACAGAATATATTACTAAGTGTCCATGTCACTCACATTCTTTCCTTTTCTACCATTACCATCTCTCTCTGTCCACACCTTCCTCTTCTCCCCAAGCCCCAGCCCAACACCCATCCACAAAACTGGGCTTCTACCTCCAGGGATTTTTTGCTCTTTTTTAAAAAAAACTTTTAATTTTAAAATAACTATAGATTCACAGGAAGTTCCAAACAATTACAGATTTACAAGAAGTTGCAAATACACTATAGAGAGGTCCCACACACCCTGCACCTAGTTTTTCTCAGTGGTCACATAAAAACCAGGTAACTGACACTGATTCAATGTGTGCGTATAGCTCTGTGTCATCACATGCAGATTTGTGCAACCACCACCAGACTCAAGATACAGAACCATTCTATTACCAGAAATATCTCCCTCGGGTTATCCCTTAAACACCCCCCTCCACCCCTCCAACGTTACTAATTCCAGGAAATCACTCATTTCCCTTTATTCTCCATCTCATAACATAGTCATTTTGAGAACATTATATAAATGGAACTACACAGTATGTGACCCTTTGAGACTGGCTTTTTTTTTTTTCACTCAGCATAACGTCCCTGAGGTCTATCCAAATTGTTGCATGTGTCAATAGTTTGTGTCTTTTTATTGCTGAGTAGTACTCCACGCTATGATGTATCCCAGTCTGTTTAACTATTCACCTGTTGTGGGAAATGTTGCTTCCAGTTTTTGGCTCTTAAAAATAAAGCTGCAATGAACACCTTTCTGTGTGGACGTAAGATTTCATTTCTCTAGGATAAATGCCAGGAATGTGATTGCTGAGTCATATGGAATCTATTTAGTTTTTTTAAGAAACTGCCAAACTATTCCAGGGCACCACTTTATACACCATGAGCAATGTCTGAGTGATTCAGCTCCCCACAGGTTCACTCAGACTTGATATTGTCACCATTTTAAAATTTACTTGCTTTGTAAGTGATAATGATATTGTATCACTAATTATTTTAATTTGAATTTCTATTGAACATCTCTTTACATGATTGCCACCCGTGCATCCTTTTTTCGTGAAATATCTCTCCATGGCTTTTGTCCATTTTCTAATCAGATTGTTAGTAAAAAAAAAAAAAAAAAAGTTAAGTTTTGAGAATGCTTTATATGTTCTAGATGAATCATTTGTGAGATATATGGTTTACAAATATTTTCTCCAAATCTATAGCTTATCTTTTCATTCTCTTAAGTATATTTCACAGGGCAAAAGTTTTCAATTTTGATGACGTCTACTTTATTGATTTTAAAAATTTTACAGGCCATGATTTTGATATAATGTCTGAAAACTTCACCAAGCTCTACACCCTGAAGATTTTCTGTATTTTTCCTAAAAGTTTTGTAGTTTTACATTTTACACTTAAATCTATGATCCATTTTGAGACATTTTTTATATAAAGTGTGAGACAGGTCAAATTTTTTTTTTTTTGCTAATGGATATCCAACCATTTGTTGAAAAGACTAACCTTCCTCCATTGAATTACTTTTGCACCTTTGTCAAAAATCTGTTGGTTGTACTCGTGTGGGTCTATTTCCAGTTCCTCTTTTCTGTTCAATTGATCTGTGTGTCTACTTCTCTAACCACTAGAATATCTTGAAACTGGTAGAGTCATTAATCCAATTCACTCTTCTCTTTCAGAATTATTTTAGCTATTTAGCTCCTTTGTCTCTCCATATAAATTTGAGAATAATCTTGCCTACATCTACCAAAAGCATTGCTTGGATTCTGATAAAAATTGTGTTAAACCTGACTATCAACTTGGGGAGAACTGATACTTTAAAATGTTGAGTCATCCAATCCACAACATGGTATTTCTCTCCATTTATTTAGTTCTTTGGATTCTTTCATCAGCATTTTATAGTTTTCAGCATACAGGTCCTATACACATTTTGTTAGGTTTACACCTAAGTATCTTTTTTTTTTTTTTTGCCTTTGGATCCATTTTTATTTTATGATTTTCAAATTCTTATTATTCTCATTTTTTATACAATTTTAAAGGTTACACTCCATTTACAGTTATTACAAAGTATTGGCTCTATTCCCCGTGTTGCACACACACCCTTGTAACCTGTCTACCCCCGTTTGTACCTCCCACTCCCCCTTCCCTACAATGCCCCTCCCCACTGCCCCCCTCACTGGTAACCACCAGTTTGTTCTCTACGTCTGTGAGTCTGCTTCGTTTTTGTTATATTCACTAGTTTGTTGTATTTTTAGGTTCCACATATAAGTGATATTATACAGTATTTGTCTTTCTCTGTCTGACTTCTTTCACTAAGCATAATGCCTTCCAAGTCCATCCATGTTGCTGCAAATGGCAAAATTTCATTCTTTTTTTATGGCTGAGTAGTATTCCATTGTATAGATGTACCACATCTTCTTTATCCACTCATCTGTTGATGGACACTTAGGTTGCTTCCATATCTTGGCTATTGTAAATAATGCTGCTACAAATAGTGGAGTCTATGTATCTTTTCCAATTAGTGTTTTCGTTTCTTTCAGATAAACACCCAGGAGTGGAATTGCTGGATCATATGGTAATTCTCTTTTTAGGTTTTTAATGAATCTCTATACTGTTTTCCACAGTGGTTGCACCAATTTATATTCCCACCGACAGCGTGCAAGTGTTCCCTTTTCTCCACATCCTTGCCAACATTTGTTATTTATGTTCTTTTTGATTATAGCCATTCTGACAGGTGTGAGGTAGTATCTCATTGTGGTTCTGATTTGCATTTCCCTGATGATTAGCCATGTCAGGCATCTTTTCATGTGCCTGTTGGCCAAATGCATTTCCTCTTTGGAAAAATGTCTATTCAGTTCTTCTGCCCATTTTTTAATCAGGTTGTTTTTTTTTACATTGAGTTGTATGAGCTGTTTATATATGTTGGATATTAATACACCTAAGTATTAATTTGGTTTTGAGTAATTATAAATGCTACTGTATTTTTAATTTGGGGTTTCATGTGCTCGTCTAGTATAGAATTTTGAATGTTTATCTTTGTATTCTGTGACTTTGCTTAAGTCACTTTTTAGCTTTAGGAGAGCTTTTGTAGATTCTTTGGGATTTCTACATAAACCATCATGTCATCTGCAAATAGGGACAGTTTTATCTCTTCATTTCCCATCCCTATGTCTTTTATTTCCTTTTCTTGCCTTATTGTGCTAACACTTCTACTACTATATTGAACAGCAGGGGTGAGAGAGGACATCCCTGCTTTATTTGAAATGTAAGGGGAAAGCACTCAGTCTTTCATCATTAAGTAAAGTGGTTGCTGTTGGGTTTTTGTAGATGATTCAGTTGAGGAAGATTCCTTCCATTTCCATTTTTCTCAGCCTTTTACCTTGAGTGGGTGTTAAATACTGTCCAGAGTTTTTCTGCATCAACTGATATGATCGTGTGATTTTTCTTCTTTAGCCTCTTAACATGTGATTACACTGATGGATTTCCAAATATTGAACCAGCTTTGTATCCATGGGAAAAAAACCCACACTTGGTCACGGGTTATAACACTGCTGAATTTTCATTAATATTCTGTTAAGGATTTTTGCATCTACATTTGTGAAGATGTTTATGCGTTAACTTTCATTTTCTGTACTGTTTTTGTCTAGTTTGGTACCATGTTAATAGTGCCTTCGCAAAAAATGAATTGGGAAGTATTTCCTCCTATTCTATTTTCTGCAAGAGATAGTGGAGCATGTGTTAATTCTTTCATTGTTTGGTAGAACTTTCCAATGTAACCATCTGGGCCTGGAGATCTCTTTTTCAGGGATTTTTAAAATTACAAATTCAATTTCCTTCATGGCTATAAGGCTATTCAAATTACTTCATATTTGATGAGTTGCGATAGCTTGTGCTTTTCAAGGAATTGGTTCATTTAATCTAAGCTGTCACATTTATTGCATAGAGTTGTTCACAGTATTCCTTTCCTATTCTTTTGATATCTGCAACATTGATAATATCTTGTTTTATTCCTGATATTGATAATTTGTGTCTTCTCTCTTTGATCTTAACAGAGAAGCAGCTCATTGTTGTATTGATTTTGTTTTCCTTTTTGTCAATGCCTTTGATTTCTGGTCTTTTCTTGTTTTGTTCCTTCTGCTTGCTTTTGATTATTTTGCTCTTCTTTTTTTAAAGTCCTTGAGGTCATTTGGTGCTATAAATTTCTCTTTCAATTGGTTTAGCCGTATCCCACAAATTTTGATATGTTGTATTTTTATTTTCATTAAGTTCAACGTATTCTTAAAATTTCCTGTGAGACTTCCTCTGTGGTCCATGAGCTATATAGAAGCATGTTTTTTAGTTTGCGTATGTTTGGGATTTTCCTGCTATATTTCTGTTGCTCATTCCTGGCGTGATTCCACTGTGGCCAGAGAACACACTCTGTATATAAATTTTTTTAAGTTTTTTGAGGTTTGTCTTATGAGCCAGGATTTGGTCTATCTTAGTATATGTTCCGTGGGTGCTTGAAAGGAGTATGTATTCTGTTGTTGGGGGAAGGCTCTATAAATGTTGATGAGATCCTGTCGGGTGATGGTGCTGTTGAGTTCTTTTATATCCTTTATATATTGCTGATTTTATATAGTAGTTCTATGAATTGTTAACATCCCCAACTAACTTGTGGACTTGTCTTTTCCACCTTGCAGCTCTATCAGTTTTTGCTTCATATATTTTGCATCTCTGTTGTTTGGTGCATACAGATTTAGGGTTGCTATGTCTTTCCATGGACTGCTGCAATTTATTACTATGATGTTCTTCCCTGTCACTGGTAATTTTCTTGGCTCTGAAGTATAATTTATCTGACATTAATATAGTCACTCCTGCATTTTTTTGATTAATGTTTGCATGGTATATCTCTTCCATCCTTTTATTTTCAACCTGCTTCGATCATTATATTTGAAATGAGATTCTTGTAGACAGCATATATTGGGGTCTCTTTCAGATCCGCTCTGCCAATATCTTTTAATTGCTGCATTTCAGTCTATTTACATTTAATATAATTATTGATGTGTTAAGGCTTAAGTCTCCCATTTCATTTTAGGTTGCTTTCTGTTTTTCCTCTGTGCTTCTAGCTTCTCTTTTTCTTCTTCCTCCTTTTCTATAAGTTTCTTGAACATCTTTTAGGATTCCATTTCAATTTATTTATGGTGTTTTTGAGTGTATCTCTTGGTATACCTTTTTCAGGTTGCTCTAGGTGTTCTATTATATATGCATATCTTATCACAGTTTGATACCTGAGCCTAAAGTGTCAATTTATGAATTCCCTCTGAATTCAAGTGAAGTATAGGAACCTTGCTTCTCTTTGTATCTTTTACTCTATCCCATTTATAGTAAAATTGTCTTAAATACTTCCTGTACATACACTGAGAACCATATCAAACCATGTTATAATTTCTGCTTCAACCACCAACATAACTTAGAAAACTCCAGAAAAGAAAGTCTATTATATTTATCCATATTTTTAGTCTTTCTTTTATTCTTCCTAACTTACTGAAGTTCCAAGAATGCTTCTTTTATCCTTTTCACTCTGTTTAGAGAGCTTCCTTTAGCCATTCTTTTAGGGTGTGTCTACTGGCTACAAATTCTCTTCATTTTCTTTGAGAATGTCGTGACTTCCCCCTTCATTCAGAAGGCATTCCTGAATATGCCTCTAGTATATTTTAGCTGGACACAGGATTTGGGGTTGACAGTTCTTTTCTACCAGAACCTGAAAAATGTACCACTTCTTCTGACTTCCATGGTTTCTGATGAGAAATCTGCTATCATTCAAATAGTTTCCCGTCCCCCATAACTAAGGTGTATTTCTTGTAGTTTTACACATTTTTCCCTTTATCTTTAGTTTTTAGGGGTTTGACTGTATGTGTCTTCATATACATTTCTTTCTTTGTGAGAGTTTATCCTGTTTGGGGTTTGCTCAGCTTCTTGAATATACAGGTTTATATTTTTTGCCAAATTTGAAGGATTTACAGGTATTCGTTCTTTGAATACTTTTCAGCTACACCTCTTTTCTGCTCTCCTTTTTGGGACTTAGATGACATAAATATTAGCTCTTTTGTTATAGCCCCACAGGCCTTTGAGTCTCTGTTGTTGTTTTTTCCCAATGTTTTCTCTCTATTGTTCTGATTGAGGAATTTCTATCGTTCTATTTTCAAGTTCATTGATTTGTTGCCCTCCATTCTGCTGCTGAGTCTATCCATTGATATTCGTACTTCATTTATTTTACTTCATTTATTTTTCAGTCCTAAAATTTCCACTTGGCTCTTCTTTACATCTTCTGTTTCTTTGCTGAGACTTTCTATTTTTGTTTGTTTCAAGCTAGCTCATAATTATTGTTTGAAGCATGTTTAAATGATGGCTGCTTTGAAATCCTTTTCAGATAATTCTAAATCTCTGCCATTTGGGTGTCCATGTCTGTTGGGTTACCTTTTCTCAGTTGAGGTTTCCTAACTCTTGGTATGATGAGTGATTTTGGAATAAGACCTGGACATCTGAGTCTCAGGTTATGAGACTCTGGCTTTCATTTAATTCCTGTCTTAGCAGGCCTCCTCCGAAACCCATGGGGGAAGCAGGGTGCTATCTCATCACCACCAAGTGGGAGTGGAAGCCCAGGCTTCCTGAGTGGAAAGGGCTCTTCCTCACAGTTGGGTGGCAATAGGAGTCCCGGCTCCCCAGTAGGTCTGCTGTCACCTGGGGGCAGGAACGCCTCGTTCCTGCTGGACATTCCCCACGTGGTCTCCCCTGATACCAGCAGGAGAGGCCTTGTTACTGTCCAGCATCAATGAAAGTCCCAGTTCCCCACCCCATCACTCCAGTGGGGCACTTAATTATGGCCTGATGTGTGTGGAAGTTTAAGTTTCCCCCTTGGTCTTTGCAAGCAGGGGTGGGGCAGTATGTTTTGTGATGTTTGGCTGCCATAGAGTGGTTATCGTTTACATTTCTGTTTTGCGAGGCTGCCCCGTCCTGACCCTTCACCTGATGTAGTGAGGTGGGTGCACACTCCCAAAGGCGTGCCCATGTCCTAGTTCCCAGAGCCTGTGAACATTACCTTATACGGCAAAATACGTGATTCAGTTAAGGACTCTGAGAGGAGAAGCTCACCCTAGGTTATCTGGATTGGCTCTAAATCTAGTGACAAGAGTCCTTATAAGAGATGCACAGGGGAGATTTGATGGATGGAAGAGAAGGCAATATGATCACATTGGCAGAAACTGAACAGATGTAGCCACAAGCCAAGGACCACCTGGAGCCGCCAGAAGCTGGAAAAGGAAAGGAACGTATCTCTCCTACAACTTCTGGAGGGAGCACAGCCCTGCCAGCATCCTGATTTCAGAGTTCTGGCCTCCAGAACTGTGAGAGAACACGTATCTGTTGTTTTAAGCCACCCAGTTTGTGGCAACTTGTTATAGTTTGGTACTGGAAAGTGAGGTGCTACTGTTAAAAAACTCTAAAACTGTGGAAATGGCTTTCAAATTATATAATGGTTAGATGCTAGAAGAATTCTGAGATGCATGAGAGGAAAAGCCTAGGTTGCCTTAAACAGACTATTGGTATAAATGAGTGTTAAAGAAATTGATGATGAGGGCTCAGAAAGTGAGAAGCATGGTAGAAAAAGTTTCTAATGTCTCAGAGGATACATACATCATCATAAACAGAATGTCGGTAGATGTGAATGCTACTTGGCTCTGCCATTGTGTTCTACCATTATGTGGACAGCGGAACTTGTAAGCAATGAACTTGGGTATTTTATTGCAGAGATTTCCAAGCAAAGTGTTAAAGGTGCAGTGTGATTTCCCCTTGCTGCTTACAGTAAAATGCAAGACAAAAGAAATAAATTGAAGAAAGAACTGTTAAGAAGAAAAGCAGCAGCATTTGATGATTTAGGAGATTCTCCATCTATCCGTATTGCAAAGGATACTAAAATTAAAAAACTCACTGTTGGAGAGAAGTCCAAGGGCGCAGCTGGACAACCTTTTGCTGAAGAGATTATTTGTGTGACTCACAGACCCACTCACTCATCTCAGCAGAAGCCAGGAATAGAAGTGGAGTTATCCAAGAAAGACCTGTGGATCTTTTGTTAACGGTGTGGACTCCCATGACATACACAGGAGACCCACAAGATTATTAAGAATGTTATATCAGCAGAAACAAGCTTGGTTTGAAAAGGACAGAGAGAGGATGGCATAAGTCTACTGGACTTCTAAAACTCAAGGGCCAGGAAATGGTTGACAGAGTGACTTGGTTGTAAACATGTGCTAGCTGTCAAGACAAAGGAGGAATGACTCTGAGGGCAGAGCCAGGGGTGCAAAGGAAGAGACTGGAAGAGCAGTTACAAAGGCAGTGGGTGCAGAGGCAGAGGCCTATGAAGCTGCCTTGGGTTCAGTGGACAGAGCCTCAAGTGACAGAAAATTATTCTCAGGACTTGAAACCTAACGGAATTTACCCTGGTAGATTTCAAACTTGCTTCGGGCTAGTGACTCCTTTATTCCTTCCAATTTCTCCCCTTTGGAATGGGAATGTCTATCACATGCCTATCTCGCCATTGTATTTTGGAAGCAGACAAATCGTTTTCTAGTTTCACAGGCCCACAGACGGAAGGATTTTGTCACAGGATGGATCACGCCCAGAGCCTGCCAAACCTGATGTTGATGATGAGATTCAAGACTTCTGAGCTGATGATATTTAGATTTTGGTCTTAGTGTTGATTCTGTAGTGGGTTGAGACTTTTCGGGATGGGGTGAATGTATTTTGCATGTGATGAATGTGAATTTTGGGGGGCTAGATGGTGGACTGTAGTGGGTTCCATGGTGGCCCCCCAGGAAGAAATGTCCACATCCTAATCCCCAGAATCTATAAATATCGCCTTATATTGTAAAACATGAGATCAAATTAAGGGTCTTGATCAAATTATGTGCCTCTTAGGCACTTACCTTGGATTATCCAGATCAGCCCTAAATTCAATCACGAGGGTTTTTTATGAAAGGTACACAGGGGAGATTTGACAGATAGAAAAAGAGGTGGCAATGTGACCACAGGGGCAGAGCTGCAGCCACCAAGTCAAGGATCTCCTGCACCCACCAGAAGCTGGAAGGAGCAAGGAACAGAATCTCCCCTAGGGACCTTGGAGGACTTGATCTCAGACTTCGGCCTCCAGACCTGTGAGAATAAATGTCTGTTTTAAGCCATATAGTTTGTGGTGATTTGTTACAGCAGACCTAGGAATCTAACAGAGTTGGAGAGCAGCTTCTCTGTTTGTGCCATTGGTCGGCATCTCCAGCCTTCCGTCAGGGACACAGGAGGCAAGAGGAAAACCCAGGGAACTCACCACCACATCACCGCTCAGGGCCAAGGTCCCTAGCTGGTCTGCCTCCTTCTCACTGCCTTTTGGGGTCTTATCTTTGTTTATACATAACGTCCAAGGATCTCAGCTGTACCAGCAGGAGGAACAGGAAGGAAGTACATCTGCTCCACCTTTTGGAAGTGGAAGTCCTACCTCCAGAATTTTCACTTTTTCAACCAATTAGAATATTCCAGTTACATCACTCGTTTTAAACATTAGCTTTGGTGATGTCCTTCCTTGTTCAAAATTCTTCAGTGGCTCCCAACTGCCTATAAAATCAGCCCCTGACTCTTTAACTCCACATTCATTCCCTCCCTAATCTGACCCCGTCCCAGCCTACCTTTCTGGTAGAATGTCCCACTGTGTTCCTCACCAGTGTTTCCAAAATCACGCTTTATCAGACTCAGTTCTTTGGGACGTCAATCAATGTTACATGTACACGGGAGAAAAGAAAAAAGGCTCTACTGTCAAATGAATTGGGTAAACAGTGGATTTAGGTAGATTTAAGCCAGTTTATTATTATAGATCTTTCAGATTCTTTAATAAACCAGTGCACAAGGTGAATCTCCAAGAGGCAGTTAAAGCATGAAGCGTTTCCCAAACTTCCCTGACACAGAACCCACTGTACCGCCTCC
This sequence comes from Hyperoodon ampullatus, assembly GCF_949752795.1. Lineage (NCBI taxonomy): Eukaryota > Metazoa > Chordata > Mammalia > Artiodactyla > Ziphiidae > Hyperoodon > Hyperoodon ampullatus. The sequence goes on from NC_136933.1 coordinate 4,118,152, forward strand.
ACGGAAGGCACTCTGTGAAACTCTTCTCGTCCCACTTTCTTCTCCAACCAAACTTGCCTGTTTGTTATCATCTGAACTCACTTTGCTTTCCTGCTGTTATAGGAAGGAGCAGCTTTTGTGAAACGTCAAAGAGGCAGTGCTGGCGCTCTGGCACTGTTTGATCAGGCACCATTCAATTTCATAAAACTTTCCATTAAAGTTGGACTTTGAGTTCGTAAGTCCCAACCAGAGGTATTATAAAAATAGACTGTGGGATTTGAGTCATGTTACAAAATAGAGAATCTGTTTTTTAAATATAAGTCCATTTAATAATACCGCTGGATGATACGAGGGATGGGAACTGCCCCGTGCACCCTGCCACACCCAGGGGCAGGGGGTGTGGGCACAGGGGTCAGCAAGCTGGTGGTTGACAGACACCTTCCTCTTCTTTCCTTCTTCTCCATGGCAGCTTGCTCCCGGGGACTCTTTGGGACCCACAGGAAGGGAGACGCTCTCCCCTCCTGGCACCAGCGACTCACTCTGGCTGGAGAGACTCCGGATGGGGAAAGCAGCACTCACCCAGCCTGGCCCAAGGTCGAAGGCAGAAGGAAAACGTTAGCAGCCGTGAAGTCAGAAGGGGAGGGAGGACCGGGCTGGGCTGAATCCACGGTTTCAAGAGAAGCCGGATCCAGATTAAACCTTAGCTATGAAGACAGGTGGATGAGGCCTCTGGAGATCAGGAGGGGTCAGGAGAGGACAGCTAGCACCAAGTGCCGTTCATACTTCATCCTAAAAGTCAGTTAGACGTGTGGCCAGTGGTCTGTGGAGCCACCGTACTCGGAGCACTTCTCTCCGCTCAGAGGCAGTGGCTGCCGTGGCTCCATCTCCCCAGACGCCGTGCTCGGCATCCACGTCTGCTGGGCCTCTGTGGCGGAGGACGTCCAGCGTGCAGACAAGCTGCTGGCACTGCCACGGAGGGCTGCATCCTCAGTCCACGGTGATGGTCATGGTTGCTGGGGAAGCGAGATCTCCATCTGGGTGCCGAGAACACTGGACGCGACGCGGCGGGGCCCCGGGGGCCTCGGGCCAGGCAGCCCGGCAGGGTCAGGGCCGCCCACCATCAGGAGGCCCGCTCCAGGCTTCTCCTCCTCCCCCGACTGCAACCAGCTCCAGTCTAGAGACTGAAAGTCAACGGGCACGTTAAAGACACCATGGCCACCTAGACATCTGCCTTGTTCGGGAGGCAACCAGCACAGTTTAGAGGGAAAATGAATTCCTCTCGTTAAGACAGCCTTGTTTCTGCAGGGTACCCCTGAGCTACAGCTACGTCTGCAAAACCGTGCCGGAGCCTTTTCTTCGGATGGGCTTGGAGCCCTGAGATTCCAGGAAGGTGATTTAAGTATTGTTACTGCAGCTCACAGCACAGACTCATGCTCACTGTGGGCAGCTGGTACCCTGGGCTAATCTCAGCTCTCGACCTCCAACCTCACCAGGTGAAATGGCCTGGTCAGACTTCCTTTTCCTCTGGCAGAAGTGCCAATGGGCAGTGAAAGGATCGAAGTATACACGGCTTGGAGGAGGAAGAACAGCAAGAAGAGACACAGAAAGCCCCAAACCAGAGAAGGACACTTGAATAAGTAAGAAGTGATGACAATGAGCAGTATCCCCTCCGATTCTTCCCCAAAATCAGAAGTTCTGGAGACGCTAGCATGTGACTGTATCGGCAGGAAAAGGCCGAAGAGCCAAGCGAATGAGTTAGCATCCTCGCGGCAACTTCAGCTTTGTCTCAACGTACCTGCATCTGGACTCGTTTTTCTTTAGGTCAGCTTCCCTGTAACTAGGACTGCTAAGCCCCGAGTCCCTGAGAGGCGGGGTGGTGACGGGCTCTTGCTTTGTTCCCGGAACCCAGCACTGCACCCCACACACAGATGCCCGGCAGTTGTACAGAAGGTGCAGCAGGAAAGAGGCCTTCTCACAATGAGGTTACCTTCTTCGTAAGGAGCAAGGGTAGCAAGGATGAAATGACATGATGCGCATAAGGTACCTGCACACGTTCAACAGGCATCAGCATTGCTATCACGGTGAATAAGAAGCACGGACTAGAAAATCCTAAGTGTACACTGAGATCGAGGAAGCACGGCATTGCCTTTCGATCTGCTTTTTCTCGTTTGCTGTGGAAAGAAAGGGCGTGGGGCGGCGGGGGCTCCCACGGGCCATTACCCTTAAGCTCTGGTCCTGGTCCTTCATGGTGTCCTGCAGGGCGTTTTCCAGCCGGGTGCACAGGGTGTGTGCTTCAGCCACGAGGTCTTCACTAAAAAGAACGATTGAATTATTAGAACGTGGTCAATGTCAACTTTTCAAAAGTGTTTACAGATCCGCTAAAGAGCTTCTGGAAAGATTTTAAAAATTAAATAATTATTCTGAGGCTGAGTGTCTTAAAACACCGTGTTATTGCCTAAGTGATTTCATCTGTCTAGTTAAGTGCTGTTACAGAAGCTCGAATCCAGCTACGAGCATCACTGTTCACCACGTGAAAAAGCAGCGACCCGGCTTAATAACAAAGCTCTTTCTGACTTAACTAGATTCTCTCCTAACTGCCGTAATCTGAAGATCTCTCCCAAACCACCTGTTTTCCACTTTTTGAAACGGACAAAAATATACACACCATGCAATTTCCCCAGATGTCCCCAGCTCGTTGAGATCTGGGGGAAGCAAGTTCTGGGAACTGATTTGTTTACCGCGCTCTCTCCTTCTCTCTGATGAGAAATGCACGTGTCCCCCTGAGAACTGGCTGTGGTGAGAAAGAGGAGAGCAGGGCGAGGCATCTGTCCTTTCTAACCTTGGCTCGAGGGCGTGGAGACACAGACAGCGGCCTGTGCCCCGGGGACGACTTCTCCAGAGCTTTGAGGATCTCATGGAAAGAGAGTGACAAATCCAGGAGGAAGGGCCCTCGATGCCCTCCCCTCACCGTGAAGGGGGCACTGATGGACGGAACAGAGCACGGCGCTGCCCAGACTCATCCATGGACTACTAACCAGGCTCCAGGCTCCGGGCCGGCCCCAGAGGCCCCGTGAGAGGCGCGGGACCTGGTTACCATCCTCAAGGAGCTAACAGTAAGTTGGGGAGAGAATTAAGAATCCAAAACAGGGACTTCCCTGGCAGTCCAGTGGTTAGGACTCTGCGCTTTCACTGCTGAGGACCCGGGTTCAGTCCCTGGTCAGGGAACTAAGATCCCGCCAGCCAAGCGGCAAAAAAAATAAAAAATTAAAAAAAATTAAAAATAAAAAATCCCAAACGGTAGAGGCTACAAAGTCCCCAAGTACAGGAACAGGATTTTTTAAAACAGCTGTACTGAGATAAATTTACAAACCATAAAGTTCACCCATTTAAGGTGCACAGTTCCATAGTTCGAGTACATTTTTGGAGTTGTGCAACCATCCCGGTAATCCAGTTTTGGAACGCTTTCATCACCCAAAAAGAAACCTTGTACCTGTCGCCGGTCACTCCCCATTCCTGCCCCGCCCCCTGCCCCGCCCCCTGCCCTCGGCAATCATTAATGTATTTTCCACTCTATAGATCTGCCCACAGGAACCGATTTTAACTGTCTCCAGTGCCTGGGGCCCAGCAAAGGGAAGGTGCTGAATAAATGTGAGACTGAACCAGAAACCAAAAAACCCCCATAGGTGGTCCATGAGGAGAAGGATCCCTGTGCTCGTGTGCCAGGGCCGTGGAGGAGGTGGGAGAAGAGGGAGGATGGCTCCGGGGAAAGGTGTCAGCGGAGCCGAGGTTCTGGAACTTCAGGGCGCAGGAGGGTCAGCCAGGGCTGGTTCAACAGGACGGCTCCGCCCCACCCCGAGCTCCTGACCCCAAAGCTGCATTTCTGGCAAGTACCCAGAACCCTCCGATGCTGCTGGTCTGGACCAGACTTTAAGACCCCTGACGGCAGAGCCAGGAATCTGCCCGGGAGCAGTGGGTCAGAATGCGGAGGTGGCTTGAAGGCCTGAGAAGGCTCAGGCTTGGACCCCGAGGCAGCAGGAAGCTATGGCTGGTCCCTAAATAACTTGAGGAATAACTCGATCAAAATGGTCTCCTGTGGGGCTTCCCTGGTGGCGCAGTGGTTGAGAGTCCGCCTGCCGATGCAGGGGACACGGGTTTGTGCCCCGGTCCGGGAAGATCCCACATGCCGCGGAGTGGCTGGGCCCGTCAGCCGTGGCCGCTGAGCCTGCGCGTCTGGAGCCTGTGCTCCGCAACGGGAGAGGCCACGGCAGTGAGAGGCCCGCGTACCGCAAAAAAAAAAAAAAAAAAAAAGGTCTCCTGTGAAGACTGATTTGACCAGTGGGGCCTGGAAGCAGCACTAGGGGGGAAGCAGGGAGGGAAGAGTTCGCCGGAAGGGCTCTGGGGCTCTGCTCCCAGCTCTGCGGCAGGGGTGCAGGTGATGAGTGGGGCAGGGAGAAGCCACGGGGGGGACCAGTGACACGCGACTCAGGCGTGGAGGCCAGGGCACGCCCGCAGGGACCTGGTTCTATGAGCAGACCGCGATGGGTGGACTAGCGGACAGCAGGGACTGGCCAGCACTTCCAAGGTTCCCGTCCAGCAACAAGCAACCCGACCTCAGACGAGGAAACCTTAGTAGGCAAGTCAGGAGGAGCTCTGGGAGCAAAACGCCGCATCTGTCCCCACAGCGCCCGGCAAAGGGAACAAACACCGAGGAACACGCACAGAACTGCCGACGGGTGACCGACACGCCCGACTCCTGCACTGGGCACGGCAAACGGGGACGCACCTCTTCTTGATGGCCTCGGGTAAGCTGTCAGGGGCTGGGCAAGGCTGAGACAGCAGCTGGCTGGGGTGACTCAGGCGGGATGTGTTCATGCTGTCCGGGCTTCCACTGACGGGACCTCGGACCTTGCTCTAGACGACAAAACCAGGAAGAGAGTCAGCAGTTTTGGAGCAAACAGATGTTTCAAATTTTGCATTCACACCAGGGTATTTTCTTTTTTTCAAGTTTTTTTTTTTTTTCCCGATGTGGACCCTTTCTAAAGTCTATATTGAATTTGTTACAATATTGCTTCTGTTTTTTATGTTTTGGTTTTTTGGCTGAGAGGCATGTGGGATTTTAGCTCCCTGACCAGGGATCGAACTCACACCCCCTGCACTGGAAGGTGAAGTCTTTAACCACTGGACTGCCAGGGAAGTCCCAGGCACCACACCAGGGTATTTTCTCATGAGACAACTGGCCACGAGACACAGGCTCTTCCTGGAGAAATAGGTCAACATCGCTATTTGATGGTTTGCATTTCAGTTTAGAAACTGTTTCTGTATCTATAGGTGTGCTTTTTGGTAAAAGTTTCTAGGGGCTTCCCTGGAGGTGCAGTGGTTAAGAATCCGCTTGCCAATCCAGGGGACACGGGTTCGAGTCCTGGTCCGGGAAGGTCCCACATGCCGCGGAGCAACTAAGCCCGTGCGCCACAACTACTGAGCCTGCACTCTAGAGCCCGCGAGCCACAACTACTGAGCCCACATGCCACAACTACTGAAGCCCGTGTGCCTAGAGCCTGTGCACCGCAACAAAGAGTAGCCCCTGCTCGCAGCAACTAGAGAAAGCCCGCACGCAGCAACAAAGACCCAACACGGCCAAAAATCAATCAATCAATCAATCTACTAAAAAAATCCAGATTCTAACTACAGAGAGATCTGAGGGCTCTATTAGTTGGGTCGCTTAACAAACTCTTACAAGGAAATTAGAAGGAAGGTGTGTTTACTCTTTCCAAGTAGAAGACAGACACACAAAGGTCCTAAGTGACTTTCTGTGACTCGCACCATCGCGGGACAGGAGACCAAGGTGTTCTGACGCCCCAGGCCGCGGTGGCCACTCCACCTTATGCAGCCGTGCTCCCCTGATCCGTGACCAAGTCGCTCTGCTGTCACCTCCTCAACTTCCCTGCAGCCCGCACGGCGGCGCGGTCTGTCCCACCAGCTCGCTTCCAAGACACGGCTTTTACCCGGCTCTTCCCCCTTCTCTGTCCTGGGCTCTTCTGTGCTGAGGGCTCTCTCTGAGCAACTCAGTGGGATCACAGCTACGCTGAGACGGCGGGCACAGAAAGTGTGGGCTGAGTGCTGCGCGGCACGGGCACAGCTCAGGACCCACCAGGCCACACGGGCACGCGCTGCTGGGGCTGCATGCAGACCTCCAGGAACCTGGGCGTGTGACCTCGTCTGGAGAAAGGATCTTTGCAGGTGTAGCGAAGGAGCCTGTGATGAGATCACCCTGGACTACGTGGGTGGGACCTGAATCCAGCGACAAGTGTTTTTACAAGAGATACTCAGAAAAGAGATGCAGAGAAGAGGGTCACGTGGAGACAGAGGCAGAGACTGCAGGGATGCTGCCACAAGCCAAGGAGTACCGGGAGCCGCGGAAATCGAAGAAGAGGCAACGAAGGAGGAGGGATTCTCCCCTCCAGCCTCCAGAGGGAGCCTGGCCCCGCTGACACCTGGATGGCGGCCTTCTGGCCTCCAGGACCGTGAGAGTAACTGTGCTGATTGATCACAGCCGCCACCCGCACAAGTAACACGAGGACACAGGCGCCCACCCCGCCCCTCCCCACTCACACCAAGTCACGGAGCAGAGAAGTGGAAAGCGAGCGGCAGCAGCGGAGCGCTGGCGGTGGCCCCGCGGCCCCCACGCCGGGTGCTGGGCTGGGGACGGCAGCACAGGGCCGCGCCGAGGTCACTCACGCAGGCGATCTTCAGCAGGTTCCAGAGCTCCTTCTGTCGCTTTTCCTGCAGCCGAACCACAGTCTTCTCGTCCTCGCTCATTAGGCTCACCACCTCCTCCACCTTGGGCAGCAGCTCCAGAGCCTTCTGCTTGCAGACCACAGTCTTACTGTGAAGAACAAACGTGACAAGCTCCAGCGGCACGTGGGTCGGAGGACGCAGGACGCAGCCCCGGCCGTTAAGGCTCCGCTCGGCGCCGCAGGTGCAGGTCCCGCGGGGCTCAGGCGAGTGGACGAGGCCTCACACACAGCCCGCCGCCCCTCCCCACTCCACCCCGCCGGAGGGAAGGCGGCCTGATACCTGAGCTGCGTATAGATCACTCGCACTTTCTTCTCAAAGCCTTGGATTGCCTGCAGGAGCAGCCGTACCATTTCCTGACTGTCGCCATCAGTTCGCTGGTCTGCAAAGAGGGACGGGGTCGCACGGTCCGCGGGGGGCGCTGGCCTGGTGCCCGGGTAGTGAGGGACCCGGGAGGTGGCCCACTCACCTCGGGGCTTCTCCCTCAGCCTCCGGTAAAGCTCCCGCGCCTGCTCTTCTCTGAAACACACGAGACAGCAGCTTCGTCAGCAGCGAGCAGAGGTCAACAAGCTCACCTGAAGCGCCGGGGCCAACTCCTGCCGTCCGGACTACTGATTTCTAGAAGCCAGACGGGCAGCACATCCCGACTGGAGCAAACGATCGTTCCTGGTGATGTTACAGGTGAAATCCAGGACCAGGGAAGGCCCGCCTCATTATTAAAACTCAAACACCTCCAAGGTCTAGTAAGAATCTTCAGGACAGCAGTCTCCTCTGAATCCCCTGCCCGCCCGGCTCCTGCCATCGGGACTCTGGGTGCGGTCTGTTGCTGGACCTGAGCCCGGAGAATGCGGCCCCCGAAAACTCAAGCCCGGGAGCAGACACAGACACCCTCCCCGTGCCCCTAACACAGTGAGACGGGCTGACATTTTCAGGGGTGACTTTCGTTTGAAAATCAGAGGAGAATAAAGGGTTAAATGACTTGAGAAAATAAGGATTACAAATAACTAAATTTCTGATGTTCGGCATCTGGTCCTAAGAATCCTAATAGAAGCATCAGAGGACACGGCTGAGCCCCAAGGAGGTAGCTCCTGAGGGGCCCCGAGGCTCACCTAACCCTCCTGTCCGCTCCCAGGGCTGCAGGCGGGGCTGCTCTACCTAGGCACCCCCCTGCACTGCCCCCCACTCCTGGAGCCAAGGCCAAGTTCCTGATCAAGACTCAAATGACGTGTCCAGATCCCACCTTCTAAGACTTGCCAGGCTCCACCCGTTCTACTTTCTGCTTCTCGGGCCATGGCGAGTGAGGGTGGGCTGGGCGGCCCTGGCGTCTAATCTGATACTTTGGTCAAGCAAAGGCTCTTGGGACGGCAGCCTCCGTAGTTCACGAGCCACCGCTGGGGGCGTTATCTGAACTGGTCCCCATAACTGTGAGGTCAGACAGCGCTTCTCTATCCTGTGAGGCTCAGAGTGACGGAGCTGTGCCTGTGCTCATCTCTGCGTGTGCCGAGGTGACCCCACGGGGGCCGAGCTCCGGGGGGAACGGGCCCACTGGGCCCCGCCGGGACCACGCTCAAACCATCCCGACACACACACTCATACCCACACATACAAAGAGAGACACACGCTCACACACAGACATACACATTCCTATACAGGCTCACTCTCACACAACACACGCTCACACACATACACACACACGCACGCGCGCGTACACACACACTCACAGGTCGTCCAGCGTCCCGCCCTGCTTCCGGCCCACGGGGCTGCGCTGCAGGTCCACGATGTCCGTCTGCAGCGCCATCATCCGCTCCACCAGCTGCTTCACCTCGTTCTCCTGCAGGAAGAGCGGTGCTGAGGCCAAGGACGCGGCGACAAACTCCTGAGACACGGGCTTCTCGGGGGAGCCCTCCGGCCTCACCGCAGACCCTCAGCTGACCAGCCGCAAGGGACCCGCACTTGGAGCCCTGCAGTCAGATCTGGGGTCGGCCACCTGTCCGCTGTGTGGCCCTCGGCAGGTCACCTGACCTTGCACTGCAGTTTCCTCCACCGTAAACTAGGCTCTCAAAGGGCTGCGTTAGGGTGAGAGGAGACGGAGCAGGTCGGGGCCTGGCCCAGTCCTGGCGTGGAGAAGCGGCCGGGGCACATTCTCTTCTCCAAATTCGTCGATTATCTCAGGGATTACACCCACGAGTGCCAAGACTGGGGGTGCGTTGGTGTCCCTGTGGTTGGACAAGGTACTGCCGATGGACGCCCACCTTTAAGGAGGCACATCGGTACTGATTTATAGAAACAGACGTTAAGACACGGAGGTGAAACTCCCTGCCCCAGTTCACAGGGAAAATGGTGACAAAGTCCAGGAAAAAGCCTTGGAGTCCACAGTCCTCCATTTGTGTGAGGTCTGCCACGTCACACCCTGGCCTCGTAATCAGCACTTTTCAGCGGCATCTGATTTACACTGTCCTAAGACTTGCCCCTTAGACCTGTTCTTTCCTGGGGATTTCTTGTCCCAAGGAGGTTAGGACAACCTCCGACAAGACGGTGTGTTGCTCCTTCATCCAAGGCCCCTTCTCGTGGAAAGAGGACAATCACGTCGTAATCCTGACTCCAGTCTGTGCAGCTCCCGGACCTGCCACGGCAGGGCCCCCTGCACTGTCCCCCACCCCCTGCCTCTCCCACTCCTTCCAGCAAGTCCTAGCTGAGGGCAGAGAGCTGGGAGAGGAAAATCTCATTTTCGACATACAAGCTCGACCGAGCGCACAGTGAGAAAGGGGAGGACGGCAGGGAAGAGCCTCGCGCCCTCGGCCGGGCTGGGGACCCCAGGGTGCCTCCTACCCGTCCACAGAGCTCCACGGCCTGCTCCATCTCCCTCCAGGCCAGCAACAGCTTGTCTGACGCTGAAAAAAAATGGAAGGAAAATAAATTAAAAGCAAAATGAAAACATCCCCAAACCCAAACAGAAAACAAGCGATTCAATGGCAAGGGGACAAAAGACACCTCGGAGAGAAGAAGAAAGCAACGGTCTCTCGACACTCATCACAGACAGTACACTCACTGATCCCAAACTCTTTCTGCTCACTGTACTTCTCCAGGTCAATCTGGATGCTGGTTTTAAAGAAATCCAGCTTGGCCTTGAGCTGCTGAGACATAGAGGCCATGGAATTCTTCATCTTGGACAGGCAGCTGTTGTTCCGGAGCAGATTCATCCTGCAGGGACCCCGAGAAACAGAACCGCGGGGTGTCTCTGGCATCCAAGTGCCAGTTCCTGGACCGATAGCAAACCCAGCTCAAACAAGACGGCAGGCCCCTGCTGTAACTGGTATAACCGCAACATGAGCAGCCACCTATAACCATAACGACAAGCTCCTGGCCCTCGGCAATGGGTGACTTAGGCCAAGTACCACACGAAGTGACCCAAATCAGCCACAGCCCGGGGCAAGAGTCAGCCCAGCCTGGCAGGACGGTCAGGGGAGGGCGGCCGACCCACGCCGCAGCGAGCCCTTCCGCGGCCCCAGTGCCGCCCGCTGACCACACTGGCCCGGTCGGGTCTGACGGAGCCTCCCTCCGTCCCATCCTTCCAGACCAGCGTTCCCCTGCCCGCTCTCCCAGCGGCCACCCCTGGGCCCTCGCCTCTGCCACCGTCCTGCGGCTGGGCCACCGGGCAGCTCTGAGCAAGCAAAGGTGAACCACCGGGCACGTACATGGCAGCGCGCTGGCCCTGCTGCAGGCGGCCGCAGTCCTCCTTCAGGGCCTGGATGCTGTGCCAGACCTGACCCCACACCTTCCTCAGCTGGAAGAACGGGAGGCTCCTCTTGGGCTCTTGCACTGGCCAGAGACACACATGACCGTCAGGGAGCGGCACCTGCGACAGACCGCCTCCTGCCCGCAGAGCTCGCAGGCACGTCTACACTGCTCCGTTATGTAATGCTCTGCTGCTACACAACCGTGTCGGGTGCTGGGCCTGGTTACCGTCGCAGACGTTTTTGTGCCCTGGTAGAGCACAGGCACGTCAAAAGTTACAGACGCACAGAACACCCCGGAAGGTAGACCCAAGAGTCAGGCAGCAGTGGTTTCCCTGGGGAGCCGGGGAGACGGAGGCACTTACTGCCTACCGTACAATCTTTTTGATTTTTTGGTATCGCGTGCTCGTATTGATTACTAAAATATGAAGACGACTTCAAGAATCAAGAAAATGGTCACGTGGTTCAAGTTCAGTAGCCTGTGGGCAGTACTGTCTGTCCTCTGTTTAAATGAGGTTGACATTAATTGAAGATGGATGTCCTTTCCTCTCTTCACCTGGGCTACTCCTCGTGGGTGCAAGTGGGGAAGGCTGCCTGAGGGCCGGAGGGACTCATCTTCTCAGGGGCAACCCCTCCCTCGGTCCAGGGCTCTCCCTCCAGCCTCGTCCCACGCACTGTAAGTAATTATCTTTTAAAAGATCACGTTGCTCTTACGGATACAGCTGACACTTTCCGGCTGGGGCCGTGGGGAGATCTGGGTCTCATAGGTGACCCTGCTGTTGTCAAAGAGGAAAACGAGATCCATGTCCAGGGTGCGGCCCTCGTTCAGCTGCAAAGGGACAAGAGCAAAATGAGGCCTCGTGGACCCAGCCCCTCCTTTTCTCAAGCAACAAGGCGGGAGTCTTCAGAGGGTCCCGACAGCACCGTCCTCAGACAGCAGGTGCCGGGCGCCCACTGAGCCTTTCCTAGGGGCCGCGGCCTCTGCTTCCCTTGGCTGCTCCTTTTACACTTATTCCCAAATGCAAACCTCATCTACAACTTACTCTATTCTATTCTCTGATTGTCTATATCGTGCAACTTAGATGGTTTGCTTTACTGTCCAGTGACTCTCTCTCCTGTGTTAACTTTCCAGCTCTTTCTGTGCAGCTGTCAGCACGGTTCTGCACACACGAGGTGTGTCAAAAATAGTTTTGGTTGACTCGGAAAAATGAAGCATCACTTTGGCAGCAAAGGCAAAAGAAAGGCACTCCCAGTGGTCTGGAAGGAACGGGTGAAGCGTGGGGTAACTCAGGTCTCCTATCAGGTTCACGGGATCTCGCATTCCAACCTCAAAACAGGCAGGCGCCTGCCCTGCGTGGTAACAGACTGCCTGGCACGACGGAGTGGGATGGGACGGGCGATCAGCCTCCCGGGGTCGGGCGGGGCTGGGGCGCCTGCAGGCCAGTCTCACCTTGCCGTCGGAGGTGCACTGAGCGGCGGGCTTGTCGGGGGTCAAGGCCAGACCCGCTTCCTGCAGCAGCTCCTGGTCCTCCTCGGGGATGCCTGTGTCCTGCTGGATCCGGGCCTTCAAGCTAGACAGACTCTCGTCCTCCGCCACGGGGTAGGTGTGAATGGTGCCCGTGACCATGTTCAAGACGTGAACCAGCTGCAACACAACCCAGGACAAACCACCTGACAGACTCCCGCCTGCTGGCCTGGATCCTCTGCTACTCCCCACACCTCCCAGCCTCCCAGAGGCCCGGCCTGGGGAGGAAGGCCAGCGCTGGGCCACACACAGGAGGAGTCTTCCCACTCCTGTCCGTCCACAGCTACAACCTCACGACCCACGTCGGTCAGCAAGGGGTCCCATCATCCTCTCACGTGGAGACGCCCTCACGGGAGCCTGCGTTTGCCCACTGGTCGGGCAGCCCACAGCCCGCAGCCTCGGGCTAACTCGGCGTAGGCTCACCTTCAAGTTTAAGATGTCGTCCAGGGCCTTGAAGCAGCCATTGGGCCCGTAGACGGGGTCGGTGCCCCTCTGTCGGGGGTGCCACATCAGCATCAGCTGCAGCCACTTCTCCAGCCGCTGGGCCAGGACGCTGAGAAGAGAGGGCTGTGCGTGTGTGTGTGTGTGTGTGTGTGTGTGTGTGCGCGTGCATGCATGTGGGCCCAGAGCCAGCCTCAGGGCCCCGCGTGGGAACTGAAAGGCACTCACACCTCACATGCACGTGACCATCACACGGACGGGGCCAAAGTGATGCCTGAGGATGAACTAACCTGAGGAAAGACAAGCCTTTCCAACAAAATGACTCACTCAGGCGCTCACCCCTCCCGGACCTGCGCCAACACCCTCACATCAGGGCTGTCTTGGCAGATGGCTGTGCCAGAACCTCAGGAAGCTTTCCATGTGCTTCCCAGGCCCGCCCCACCTCAGGAGAACCGCCCACACAATCCAGACCCTCACTGCCGATTCGCTTTGTCGGTCGCCCTGGGGACCTCTCGGGGGGTCCACACGACAAAGTTCTCACTTCTCCCGGTCCGGCGGGGTCCCGCCGGCACCCTCAGCAGCCCTCGCCACGCCCCCAAGAAAGCCCTGCAGAGGCCAGCACCACTACGAGCTGCCTCTCCTGGGCACCCCCCCATCTTTCCCCATGCCTACCCTGCACGTCTTTCCAGATCCTTCCAGAAAGTTCCAGCCCGCCCAGTCATCCCGCACAGCTAGTCCACGCGGTACCTCTCTCCCCATCCTCCAAACACTCAGGAGTCACTGTGCTCCGTGCTCCTCAGCTGTGTGTGGCCGCCTGGCAGCTTTCCTCTGTACTAGTCCCCAATTCTGATAGGATTACCTGACTGCTCATATTCTGGCTCTAAGACCAGACCGCAAAGATTTGTTTGTTGACAGTAACACAGGATTAGGCTGCAGGCAAAGAGAAATAAAGCGTAATCCCCTGGCTGTCAAAGGCTTACAGCTGACGAGAAGGTAAACCCTCTGCAAAACCAAATGTCACGCGTGGTAGAAGCTCCTTGGAGTGAGGAAAGGTACAGATTGCTGTGTGAATTCGGGAAAGAGATGACTTCTAGATGGGGTCGGGGGGGAAGGCGTTCTAAGTTTAACACTGAGACGGATTATGCCAGGTGCCGGCCACAGCAGGATGTCCCGATGTCAGAGCTACCAGGACATCGGCTCCGACATCCATTTCTAAAACAGGAAGGACACGACGCGGAAGGGAAGGCCCGGGGCAGTACCTGTTGAGGTTGCTCGGGTGGGGTAACGAGCTGGAGAACTTCACGGCTCCATTCAGGTCCTCACTCACCACGATGTCCATCTCACTCTTCTGCCGGACTTTGGAGTGCCTGCGGACGCAGGGCCTGGTCTGTCATGCTGCTTGTGACGACCCTGCGTCACCCAGCAGCCAACAGCCCCTCTACACCGGTAGCCTTCCACATGACAACCGGACGGGATGCCCCCGGGTCACTAGTTAACCCCTTGGGATGCCGGCCAGTGCGTCTGCGTCCTGCTAGGATGCTTCTCTGAGAGTTTAAGGCCGTCAGTACTGCCCGGTGAGTGTCACTGACCTTCAGGCTTGTACTGCTGATTCCTGGCCTCACCCTGATCTTTCTTCTACTTTTCATCGAACACAAAACTCTCACGTTTTGGTATGGATGAAATTAGGACGTGCACACCAAGATTACTGCACGAGGATCCTGCTCACGTGAAACCTGCACGCGCCACACACTTCCCTCTAAATGCATGTGGCTAAGCGTTACTTCTGATGGCGAATGAACGGTTACACTTCCCAACTTAGAGACCCTTTTGATGTATCTGAAATAGTATTTGAAGGAAGCAAATTTTAAAACTGGTTTCAAATCTTCTCGGTGACAAGGGTGATGACGTAAGTCTGAATACTGCTTCATAGATAACCAAGCACTGACTGTGAACACGCCCTTCTCGGCCCGATGACCCAGATGACCCAACGTGGTAGACGGTTTTCAGCCACCCATTCAGCGGTAAGGAAGTGAAGATCAGGTGACCTGCCCAAGGTCACACAACTGGGGACTCAGATCCAAAGTCTGGTGCTCCTTCTACTCTGTCTAAATGTCTACATCCTTCCTTTTCAAAAACACGTAAGAAATTCAAACGCAAAATGCTTTAGCCCTGAAGCCTCACTGGCGAGGGGTGAACTGGACCATGTGGAGCACACATAGCCTGGAAGAGCTGGGGTCCAGCTGGAACCTGCCTGCTCTACGTCAGGCTGTCATTACACACAATGGGATGGTCCTCTGATAGAAACTCGGTCTATCAACGGGAAACTATACAGATAAAGAAAAGGACACAGTAAGTGAAATGCTTACTGCTCAGGCCGGTCCTAAAATGTACTTCACAGTAGCTCAGTGATAGGATAATAAAGCTCAAATTGCATTTGTCCTGAAATTACTATCTACCTGCCATCTGAGATGAGAGTGAAATTGCTAAAGCTGCCTGAGGCATTACAAGGCAGACAAGACAGGCACGTCTCACGGCTACCGGGTTTCAGAGATGTCCACCTGCAAGTGGTCACCTGGCCTCCCGGCTCCGTACAGGAGGCTGGCTCTGCAGACAAAAAACTTACTATGAAGATGCCAGGCCACTAGGGATAGCTTCAAATAGCATTTCTTCTTCTAGTTCTAATGGACTTTAACTCATCTTGTTATAAATAATGGAAACACTCGACATTTGAACTGAAAAAAATGCAGTAATTCCTTGGTTAGTTAAAAACACTATAGATGTACAGACATTTAAAGTTTTTGTCATGATGGTTACATGATAAGGTGTGACTAATGTAATGAGCTAATTCAACATTCCAGAACCCAGCTTAGGAGCGCTGCCTCTTCTAAAGTCACTCCCCACAGGAGGGCACTCTCTGCCATGTCACCAGGCTCCTCAGGAGCTGGGACCATGCCTGGTTCATCTCTTCCAGTGTCTTGGCATGTGAATGGTGACTGAACTGGACCGCGTCACACAAAACTACTCTTCTGGAATTGATTTCAAAGGCTACATCTTAGTCTCATAAATAAACAACCTCATGATGTCCTTTGAAAAAGTCAATGTTTTCGCTACTTCCAGAAAGATACTGAGAAACGTGACAACAGCCAGTGTGGACCCACAAAGGGGCAGCTTCGTACGTTCCTGGTGGAAACATTATTTATACAAACTTTCTGTGGAGCAATTTGTTAGTGCACATGGAAGACCTTTAAAACGCGGATAATCTTTGATCTGTTGATCCCATTTCTAGGAATTTATCCCAGGGAAATAAATGCGGACATACAAGGATTTCTGTACAATGATGTTATTCTTGGTGTTATTTTTAAGAAGTAAAAATTATAAACCACTGATTCTTCCAGTAATGGGGAACAGGTTAAACCAACTACTGTGGAACAGCAAACAGACGTGACAAAGAACATGGAAAAACAGAAAGCATTTTCCGTAGCAAGTTTGAAAGGCAGGTTCTATTAGAGTATGTATGGTAACCTACTTTGTTTTTTAAATTAACACAGGCACAGTGAAGAAGCTGGAGACACAGAGATATGTTCACAGCAGCTGGAGGAAATTCTCAGTGTAAAAATCCTGGAAGAGCACGTACAGGGCAGTGTGCACATTACACTGTCACTGAGGTAAAATGGGGCGGCATACACAAATGAGTTAACAAACAGGTACGTGCCCATTTGCTTGTACACATACAAGACGTCCGCAGAGGAGGACCCAAAATCAATGGGACCGGATGCCTGTGGGGAGGAACCATGACTTCTCACTTTTATACTCTGAAGTTTGAACCACATGAACTTACCACTGCTCCAAAAAATAAAAACTGGAGATAAAAAAATAATGTTGAACAACAGTAGTATCATTTCAATTAGTGTGTGGTCTCTCAAGGAATCATTTTGAATGAATCCTAACTGATTTAGGGGGATGTTAGTTTTTAAATGATGCATTTCAGTAAAGGTTAACTTTTATGTATGCAATGAACCACACGTTAGTATTATAATCAGAAAAGAAGTTTGAAAATATAGAGTAATTTTTAATAACTTAATTGTATCCTTTGACTTTTCTTATTAGAAAATCTCTTTTTGGAAATGTATTCAGTTCACATTTTAAGCCACTTTTTGACGCTTTTAAAAACAGTAAAGGGCTTCCCTGGTGGCGCAGTGGTTGAGAGTCTGCTTGCTGAAGCAGGGGACGCGGGTTCGTGCCCCGATCTGGGAGGATCCCACATGCTGCGGAGCGGTTGGGCCCGTGAGCCATGGCCGCTGGGCCTGCGCATCCGAGGTCTGTGCTCCGCAACGGGAGAGGCCGCAGCGGTGAGAGGCCCACGTACAGCAAAAAATAAAATAAATAAAAATAAAAACAGTAAAATTTGTCAACAATAAATTTTCATGTAAATACAGCTCATAATTTGTCACGTGAACATGCTATTTGTTTGTTTACTAATGCACAGTGTTTTCAGTGTAAGCGTACGCTACACACACACTCTGTAAACACAGTGACCTCCTGCCCTGCATAGAGCAGTCATTTACACAGTACTGGATTTAAAGCTGTTAAGGTCCAGAATCCAGGTTGACACTTAACAACCTTCCATCTTTCCAGGCTTTGGGAGCTCAGACTGCCCACGTGCCAGGTCTTAACGGACTTCCTCTGGGCGAGAGGTCACAGGTGTCTCAGGCCCAGCCTGGGGTGCCCAGTGAGACAGGACAGGCGAGGTGACAGGGGGACACTCCCCGCTTCGGGCGGCCGGCCCGCCCCGAGCCCTCACTCACCACTGCACGGGCTGCCAGTTGGGCAGGAAGGGCCGGAAGCCCGTGATACACTCGAAGGCCAAGGTGCCGAAGCTCCAGTAGTCCACGGTCACCGTGTACTTCTGCTGCTCTAGCAGCTCAGGGGCCTGCGGTGACAATGGGGGGACATACCTGAGCTGCTCCCCACCTGAGGGTCTACCACGGAGGGGGGGCACCCAGCCTCTTATCGCGCCCCATATGCTCCCGGGGCCCCGATCCAAGTGAGGAGGTGACCACGTGTTCAGCAGGTGGTACCTAAGGTCTCTCTGGACCTCATTCAGTCCCGGTGCTGAAACAAGGGCCTGGGGGTATTTTAGGTGAACCGGAGGGCAGCGTGTACCCTTTTCCCGGCACTGTGCAGGGAGGGGAAGACAGGGCATGGACAAGAAAGGGAAGTGATCCCGGCCATGCACACCCGTTCACAGCACACGCACTGCATGCCAGCTGGTCCCCTAAAGTGACGAGGTCCACAGCATGCGGTCGGACAGCGGGATGGATTGTTGCAGTCAGGTAGGAAAGGCCAGATGCATGGCTGCTGCCCAAGCAGAGAGGCTGGGACAACCGAGGAAAGCTTCCCAGCACAGGTGGGACGGGAACGGATCAGAGTGCCTCAGGGCAGACAGCCCAGAAAGGACCGTGACAAGCGAAGGCGTGCAGGCAGGACTGAGCCCGGGCTGGCTGGAGGCATGACGCTCACGAAGGACCACGGAGTCCAAACCAAGAGGAAAAACGTGGGGATGCACAGGTCAGCCTCTGTGTCTGGTTATGGCCAGAAGTTTTAGGCCCGCAAGTGAACAATTTGGCCGAGCATCCTTGTCAGAGCCTGGGGTCCTCACTAACTGCTGCGGAGCTGACGAGGGGTCCAGAGGACACCGGGCAGGACCCACGGGGTCACGTTATGTGGACACACGTGCCGAGTCACAGCCCGGAGTCCCCGCTCTGAATCCTCTAGTCCCCAGGGCAGTTGATAAACCGGCAGTCCACTGCCCGGTTGGGGGGTTAGCGGGAAGTATGGCTACACTCAAAAGGACCTCAATAATTGCTTTCTCTCTTTCTATATAAGAACCACGTAGGATAATTAAGCTCGTCGAGCCCAGTGGCTTTCAACCTTTTTTTGTTTTTCTTTTTTAAACTGTGGACTCCTTTAATCAACAGGTACTGGTTATCATCTGCAAACAATCTATTACCCAGTTCTGCTGGGTCTCTTCCAGGCATTTCTTGAACCATCCTTTACATCCTCAAGGCCCTCCACCAGCTCGGACCAGCTCAGCACAACAGCCCCCTTATCACTCACCCACTACCTGCAATCCACCCTTCATGCTGTGCCAAGCGTGGTCTCTTCAAAAGGTAAACCTGGGCTTCCCTGGTGGCGCAGTGGTTGAGAGTCCGCCTGCCGATGCAGGGGACACGGGTTCGTGCCCCGGTCTGGGAAGAGCCCACATGCCGCGGAGCGGCTGGGCCCATGAGCCACAACTACTGAGCCTGTGTGTCCGGAGCCTGTGCTCCGCAACGGGAGAGGCCACAACAGTGAGAGGCCCGCATACCGCAAAAAAAAAAAAAAAAAAAAGGTAAGCCCGATCCGTCTCACACTTAAAAACCTTCCATGTCTCTCCAGAGGTTTCAGGATAAAGTTTAAAATCTCTAACCCAGCCAACAAGGCTTTGAATAATCTGTCCTCTACCTCTCTCTCCAGCCTCAACTCGAGACACCCTCTTCCTTCTTCTCTGGCTCCTGCCACACCTTCTGGTCTCCCATGTCCTATCCCTTTACCTGGAACTTCCTCTCTCTCCCCTCCCCCAGTCCTCCTTCCCCCACCTCATCTTTCAGGTCCCAGACCAGGCTAGGTCTTCCTAAAATATATTCTCATAACACCCTGCACTTGCCCTTTGCAGTACTGATCACAAGTGTAATTTCTTCATTATTTGTGTATCAGGGTGACGCCTGCTTTCCTCCTAAACTCTAAAACTACACTTGACCAATATTTCTTGGATGAATGAGTGACTCAAATAGAATCGCGGTATGAAGACCAAATAACAAAAAGAAAGGGTGGGAGCTCGAAGCTCAGCCCTCTCCTCCATGGCCCCTGAGATGCTGCGTGGAAACTGAGGCCCCCTACAGACCAGCAAGAACCTGGTTTAAACTCTTTGTCCTCAGGTGAAATACTGCAGCATGAGAGGTTATGGGGCTCGTGCGAGGGCCCAGGAGCAGGGTCCTTCTGATATGAGAAGACGACCACATCCCTCCGTAAGGCCTCTGCCGGCAAAGCGTGCTGACTTGAATGGATTATGAGTCTGACCTCATACAACAGTTCCTAGGCATCCAGGAAACATCCAAGAGCCGGCAAACTTAGATGGCAGAAGGCAAGGATGGAGGAAGAGCCCCACAGACACGGCCATCGGACAGCAACTGACACACAAACATGGAAATCCCGTCTCTTACCAGGTACTGCAGGGTCCCCACAAAGGAAGTGCACAGACTGCCCTGGTCCAGCTCCTTGGCGTATCCTAGGTCAATAATTTTGTGTATTAACTGAAAAAAAAGGGAGGAGGAGAAACCTGACGGTTATGAGAGTATACTGTCCTTCAAGAATTCTGAACGTCTCTGTTAGAGCAGAGGCTATTTCTGAATTCCCGATCCTAAGACCCTAAGTTCCAAAGGACCACCAAATACACGGGAGAGTGCCCTAGACGTGGTAGATTTAGGCAAAAGAAAACAATGTAAAAACGCCAGGCACATGTTCTCCCTTGCTCTGCGACCAACTGCCAGAGGAAGGTCAAAATTAGCAGACCATGCACCAGCCCTCAGGACTGCTAAACCTAGATGCAAAGGACCAGGCCAGTTCCTTCTCAGTAAATACCTTTAATTCTCAAATCTTAGAACTGGCAGGAATGAGCGTGAACTGGGCCAAAGGTGAGAGCTAGGACAGGCATGGGTCACACCTAGGATGCTGCAGGAAGCTGCGTGGAAGAGATCAGACAGTCTGTGAGCTGAGTTACTGCATTCCACTCAGCTGAGCCCCTGCCAGTCACCCAGCTGAACAAACAAGGCCAGGAAGAGCACAGGGCCAAGCCCTGCGGGGAGGTTACCCCACACCTGAGCAGGGGGCGCTGGAGAAGGTCCCCGAGAGCTCTGGGGAAACTGCAGGCTGGACCAGGCCCCATGGGCAGGTGCCAGCTCCAAATGCCTCCTCTCAGCCACGTCCAGAACCAACTTATAGATGGACTCCCTGTTAGCTTCAAAAGCTGAGGCTCTCAAACAGATGGAAAACAAAAAGTCCATTTCCAAGAAGTGCAACTCCCAAAGCCTGGGGGTGTCAGCTGGAAGACAAACATTATTTTTCTTATCAGATTCCTGCAACTTGGATGACTAACAATGTGGTCCATTCAAACCTGCCTCAATCTGCAAGCGAGAACTTTTCACTGAATTTTGTTTCAAATCAAAAAGCATTCCCAGAGAATCAAAGCAAATATGTGAGCAAAGAAACGCAAACACACAAAGCGGGTTCCTCCCCCGCCCAGCTGCCACCCGCCCTCCCCAGGCCCTGGAGGGTCACTCACTCTCTGTTCCCCTTGCTGCAGGACGATGTTTTCTGGCTTTAGATCCCGATGGATGATCCTGTTTTCGTGAAGGTATCTAAGTGCAGAGGCTGACAGGGTGGAAAGGGGAGTGAGTTTTCGTTAAGGCTGGACAATGCTTTTCACTTGGAATCGCCTACCCGGTGAAAGATGATTACCGCGTGCCCCCGACACACACCCTGACTCGGTGCAGGGGATCACAGTGGAGGGACGGGGACCGGCAGACATCCCCTCGGTGAAGGGAAGGGGACCCAGCTACGTGAGCAGAACTTGGACCAGCACCAGAATCTGCCTCGTTCACACAAAGAACTCTGAGCCTTCCACCCACGAGGTCACCAAGTCCAGTCTTGAGTGGCGGTTCTCAAACTGCACTGCCTGGACCTGCAGCATGCAGACTTGTTAGAAATGCAAAACCCTTGGGTCCCAACCCAGACGAAGTGAATCAGAAACCTGGGGGTTACCCCACAATCTGTGTTTTACAAAGCCCTCCAGGTGATGCTGATAAAGATTGAGAAGGGGAACTTCTCTGGTCTAGAGGCTCAAAAAAAATCTAAATTCTGCTGGGCAGGTCAGGGAGAAGGGCCCTGTGGGCAGAGAGCACTTGGTCATCTGATGTAGAGTCCGCAGGGCAGAGGCGGCTCCAAGGAAGAACTGGGGGGCTCTGGAAGGAGAGAATGGGGGCGCCTTCAATACATCTGACAGTCCAACGTGTGCCTGTTATGTGCCCCGTTCTCTGCTGGGTTCTGAGGGACATAAAATCAGGGAGGGCATGGTTCCCAACTTTAAAGGCCTCAGAATCTAGCTGGCAAGGAAGGAGCCTGCACAACCTGGCTGTGAAGTCACTTGATACCACAGCTTCTGCCGTGAAGAGCAAACATGACTATGCGACTGACCCAGGACGGCCAAGGCTAAGACTCCAAGCAGGACGTGATTTTTACCCCTAAGAGAGGTTTAATAACTTCAACAGAAGTCCTAACAACCTGTACTACAAAAGAAAAAAACTGAAGAAGTATTGGAAAGAGATAAAATTACCTTTAATTGGAAATGATCTGACTATATGCCAGGAAGACTCAATAGACTAAAAACTGGGAAAAATTTAGTAAGTTGTCTGGAAGCAAAACAAGTATATACAAATCAATAGTTTTTCTCCCTGTCATAGATCCAGTTGAAAGGAAAAAGAAAATAAAATCCCATTCACATTAGCAACAAAAATTCTAAAACACCACGGGATAAATTTAGCAAAAAAAGTAGTGTCATGTGAGGAAAACTATATGGCACAAAGAAAAGCAATACAAATAACATAAAGAGTTTTAAAATTTTATGGCAACTATGGAAAAGAGTACGGAGGCTCCTTAAAAACCTAAAAATAGAGTTGCCATATGATCCAGCAGTCCCACTCCTGGGCACTTACCCGGAAAAGACAAAAAACTCTAAATCAAAAAGATTCATGCACCCCAGGGGACTTCCTTGGTGGCGCAGTGGTTAAGACTCCGTGCTCCCAATGCAGAGGGCCCGGGTTCGATCCCTGGTCAGAGAACTAGATCCCACATGCATGCTGCAACTAAGAGTTCACATGCCACAACTAAGGAGCCGGCGAGCCACAACTAGAGTCCACCTGCTGCAACGAAGACCCGGTACAACCAAATAAATTAAAAAATAAACAAAAAGATACATGCACCCCAATGTTCACAGGAGCACTATATACAACAGCCAAGACATGGAAGTAACCTAAATGTTCACTGACAGACGAATGGATAAAAAAGATGTGGTACATATATACAATGAATCCTACTCAGACATAAAAAAGAATGAAATAACACCATGTGCAGCCACATGGATGGAACCGCAGCCACATGGATGGAACCAGAGATTATCACAGTAAGTGAAATAAGTAGAAAGATAAAGAGAAGGATAAATATCATATGATATCACTTATATGTAGAATGTAAAAACTTATTTACAAAACAGAAATTGACTCACAGACATGGAAAAGAAATGGTTACCAAACGGAAAGGCAGGGGAAGGATAAATTAGAAGGTTGGCATTAATAGATACACACTACTATATATAAAACAGATAAACAACAAGGAGCTACTGTATAGCACTGGGAACTCTATTCAGTATCCTGTAATAAACTACAGTGGAAAAGAATCTGAAAAAGAATGTGTGTGTGTGTGTGTGTGTGTGTGTGTGTGTGTGTGTGTGTATATATATATATATATATACACATATATATATATACACACACACACACACATGTATAACTGAATCACTTTGCTGTACACTTGAAATACTGTAAATCAACTACACTTCAATTAAAAAAAAAGAAAGTTTTATGGCAAGAGACACTATACACAAAGCAAAAGGCCAAAAAAAGGGAAAAGAATATCTGCAGCACATATGCCAAAAAGCATATACCTAACAGACAAAAGCTACTACAAATCAATAAAAAAGCAACCCAGATGTTAGGGTAGCAAGAAAACTTTTGTTTTTCCTTTTTTGAACCTCTATTTTTCAAAATCATAATGTTATGTTACTTTTCTAATGAAAAAAATACATAGCTTTTTACTTTAAAAAAACATAAAAAAAACAAAGAGGTGGGTTACATAGGTGGCTCCAAAGTTTTTGGATTCAGACCAGTAGAACTAAGAATAAAAACTGAGGATGGGGTCCAAGAGAAGATTACTATATTTCTATTCTGCCAGGTTAAGTTCATCTAAAAATAATAAATATTATCCACTATCAACGTAATTTAGTAATTAATAATGTAAAAAAGGAAAGACCATTTTAACACAAAGAAAGCAACCAACCCAGTAGGAAAAAGGGCAAAGAACACGTGAAGCGGTAACTTACAGGAGTAGAAATGAAACGCAAACCGTGAACAATTATGCAATTATGCACAAAGTCGCTCAAGCTTACTGGCCGTCCACAAAGTGCACATTAAAGCAACACTGAGGGACTTCCTTGGTGGCACAGTGGTTAAGAATCCGCCTGCCAATGCAGGGGACACAGGTTTGATCCCTGGTCCGGGAAGATCCCACATGCCGCGGAGCAGGTAAGCCCGTGCGCCACAACTACTGAGCCCGCGCTCTAGAGCCCGCGACCCACAACTACTGAGCCCACGGGCAACAACTACTAAAGCCCACGCGCCTAGAGCCCATGCTCCGCAACAAGAGAAGTCCCTGCTCGCTGCAACTAGAGAAAGCCTGTGCACAGCAACGAAGACCCAACGCAGCCAGAAAAAATACGTTAAAAAAAAGCCACAACGAAATGCCTTTCACCTCTTCAGCTGGCAGGAATTTTAGATGAGAGATAAAAGGCACTCCCTACGTTGCTGGAAGGAGTAATAATTGCTGTGCAATTGGGGGAAAGAAATATGGCAAAAGCTATTAAATTTTAAGACATACATATCATTTGACCCTTCATTTCCGCCTCTGGTAATCCAGCTTACAAAATCAAAAGCACTATCACGTACAAATACAGATGTGGACTGCATAGTGTGGAGTGAAATAATGAGAAACTAATGGAAAGTCATCAATCAGGGAACGGCTGAACAAATTATGGAAGATCCATAATATAACAGGCAATTATTAAAAATTATTTAGGTTTATATTACCCAACTCAGAGGGATGTCAATGATGTAATGGTATGAACCTTTTTTTATTAGAAAAAAAAAAGGTAAAAAGCAAAAGTGATCACAACACTAAGAGAGGTTTACTAACGGGTCCTCGGCCAGGGCACAGCAGGGAGGGAGGCAAGAGAGAAGCCCTCCGCAGAAACCAAGGGATCAGATATGCTGTGTAAAGACTTCATGCTGAATGTTTCCTGAAAACACTGGAGAAGGTCTAACTGAGAGTTAAACACCCAACTTCAGGGACTTCCCTGGTGGCTCAGTGGTTAAGAATCCGCCTGCCAATGCAGGGGACACAGGTTCGATCCCTGGTCTGGGAAGATCCCACATGCCGCGAAGCAACTAAGCCCGTGCGCCACAACTACTGAGCCCGTGTGCCACAACTACTGAAGCCCACATGCCTGGAGCCCGTGCTCTGCAACAAGAAAAGCCACTGCAATGAGAAGCCCGTGCAACACAACAGAGAGTAGCCCCCGCTCTTCGCAACTAGAGAAAGCCCGCACATAGCAACGAAGACCTAATGCAGCCAAAAATAAATAAAATAAATT
The DNA here is from genome assembly GCF_949752795.1 of Hyperoodon ampullatus. Lineage (NCBI taxonomy): Eukaryota > Metazoa > Chordata > Mammalia > Artiodactyla > Ziphiidae > Hyperoodon > Hyperoodon ampullatus. The sequence goes on from NC_136933.1 coordinate 4,143,200, forward strand.
ATTTTAAAAATAAATAAATAAACACCCATCTTCTCAGGGATGTTCCATCCGCATAGTAAGTCAAATCGTAAAACCTCTCCTTAAATCTGCCCTTTTAAACCCAGCCTTTGACCATAGAGTTCCAACATTTCACACCTGTTCCCTCTTTTTTCTTTCATAACTGGGTACAGTGACTGGCTTAGGTCCAACAAACGTCCAAATGAAGGAACACACTCGCTGCTTTCAAAGTGTGCCCCACCAAATTCCCCCAAACATTGTTCTCGGTTACGGTGACTTTTAAAAGACATGCTTCTTATCAGCACTTTCGTTTTTATTTTACTCATCTTTATTAAAGAATCAAAGCAATGTGTAATAACAAGTACTAATAATTGCACAGACACGACACTGCACACAGGGATGCTGCTACTGCTGCATGTGAACGCATGGCCGGCGGGAGCACCATGTGGGGAGACCGGGCGTGCCTGCTCAGTGACTGGGTCACAAGGGCCCGCTTGGGTATGTGACACAGTGTCGGGGTGTAATACATAAAGGCGTGGGTCAGTTTGTTCAACAGCAGGATATATGAACATTGAAACTCACTGTATTCAGAGCGAGTAGAAACACAGACTAAGGTAAGGCCTCTGAAGCTAGATGTGAACCTCTCAGAGCCAGTGGCACGGGGCACAGGCGGGAGGGTGTCCCAAGAAGCTCCCAGGGAGGGCAGTCAGGTCACACGGAGAGTGCTGCCCTCGACACTACAAAGACTGAGAGTTGTCACCAGGTCTCTAGGGAGGACAGAGGGCAAGCTGGTGACCACGCCAGTGATCACTATTAACAGCTGTCTGTTTTTATGCTTAAGCAACTGTACATGACAAACTTGAGTCCTCATTTCGGGGGAGTCATTTATTCTCAAATGCTTTTTTGTTAACTTAATAAAGCCCGGAATTTAAAAAATCCTATAGGTGTTGTTATACACGGTTTCTTGGACTGAGGGAAACGGTGAAAACCTTGATGGGCAGGAGCTCTTAGACAGCTCCCCTTACGGGATCAGTCCTTAAAAGGCTTAGTTCAGTCTGACGGTGCCTTGTTTTACACAACGGTACCTCACGGGAGTGTCACGAATCGGAATTGTCTCAAGCCAAGAGAATCTAATTTGATTTCAGTTGGATGGAACATAAGAATTTGAGATAAATAACAATACCTTTGTGTCTAAAGGTTTCTTAAAAATCGAAGCCCCTGGGCTTCCCTGGTGGCGTAGTGGTTAAGAGCCCGCCTGCCGATGCAGGGGACACGGGTTCGTGCCCCGGTCCGGGAAGATCCCACATGCCGCGGAGCAGCTGGGCCCGTGAGCCATGGCCGCTGAGCCTGCGCGTCTGGAGCCTGTGCTCTGCAACGGGAGAGGCCACAGCGGTGAGAGGCCCACGTACCGCAAAAAAAAAAAAAAAAAAAAATGAAGCCCCTAACAATAGAGGTACTACAAGTGTATAGAAATGGAAAAGCACACCACAAAGCGGAAAAGCCTGCAGGTTAATTTCTCATGTTCCAGTGATAGAAAAGTGTCACCAAGCAGTACTCCGTGTGAACTGTTTTACACCACGCAGTGGCATTTCCCAGGACAGATGCTGCTCGGAGGGGTCCGCAGCTGCCCCCCGCTGCTGTCCTTGTCAGGAACAGCACCCAGGTCTGGACCCCAGCTTTCTCTCAGCTCAAGAGGGAGAGACAAACATTGTAACTGAAGATGGTGGCACTCCTGGAGTTCTTACTGATGAGCCAGAATCCCAAACCACAGTCCACAAATTAGGGAACAGACAGGACCAGCTAGACTCCCATGTCGAGAAGCGGCTGTGTGAGGATCGTGACCATGAAGCCTACTGACCAGACCCTGAACCGAAAGAGATTACTCAGCTCTCTTGAGAATATTGTTGCTCGGGATACAGTCCCGAGAAACGATGGAAGAAATGGAAAGATAAATGGACCAGAATGCTGACGCAGGGATAAGAAGGGAAAGAAGACAGTTACCCGTTGGTGGTCTGAGTCACCAGTGTGGGAGAAGGGCAAGAGGACGTTCGCTTACTCAGTAAGAACTGGCCGCAGGCCTACTATGTGCCAGTCACTTTGGTGTCACTGGGCTTTCCAAGCAAAACAGGCTGGAAGGCCAAGTGCAGACATGTGGAGATTTAGTCCAGCTAATGGTTTCCTGGCTAAAAGAGCCCCTATGACTCATCAGCAAGGTAGCGAGGCAGTCACACCAAGTGCTGAGCGAAAAGTGCAAAATCATTCTCTCATTCACTCAACCATCCGCAGGAAGTGTCTTCATACATAAGTGTGCCAGGTGTTGCCGAAAATGTGCCACTGGATCGAACCGTTTTCTTCACTTACTGCACAGTCTGGTCAATGGGCCCCAAACCCAGCAGTCAGTCCTTACTGTCAAGGACAGGCAGAGGTCACATAATAATAGCAGGGAAACCAAGTCCTGAGTGGAGGAGGCCACGAGGGCAGAAGAATCCCGAGAGGGAGACCCACTGCGCTCACCAGGCCAGGGCGGTCCCCACGGAGGGTAGGGTCGAAAGCGCAGGGTCGTGGGGAGGGGCCGGAGCAGCATTCTAAAAAGGGGCGTGTGGACAAAGGCTCGCAGGGGGATCGAAAAGTGGGTTTTGAAGTTGCCTAGAGTGGATCAGGAGAGATGGGAGGCTATGAGGTTTGGCCTTGATCTAGTGGTGGATTATGATGAAAGCATCCTTTCAGAAGCATGAAAGATGGGTTAGTAAAATGGGAATAAGGACTCCAGGTAAGTGATGTGCTGCGACACTGAATGAGCAGAGGTGGTGGGAACAGAAAGGGAAAGTGGGATGCTCAGCAGGAAGGAAAGGATGGAGACTTTTTGTTTGTTTGGTTTTTTTGTGGTACGTGGGCCTCTCACTGTTGTGGCCTCTCCCGTTGCGGAGCACAGGCTCCGGACGCGCAGGCTCGGCAGCCATGGCTCACGGGCCCAGCCGCTCCGCGCACGTGGGATCCTCCCAGATCAGGGCACGAACCCACGTCCCCTGCATCGGCAGGCAGACTCTCAACCACTGTGCCACCAGGGAAGCCCTGGATGGAGACTCTTTAAATGGGATGGTGAGGACCAGGAAGAGGGCAGGTTCTAGGAAGAGACGAGATTCGAGGTCAGCACCCGTGTCGGGTAGCTGGCAGAAAGACAGGGCCAGTGACCCAAGAAAGAGGACGTCAGGAAGGGATCGGCTTTAAGGAAAACGTCTAGGACTTCAATTTGGAAGTGACTTGGGGAGAAATGTCGTGTAGACGTGGATATGGAGCTGAGGGTGGAGGTCAGCGTTCAATGTCCAGACTTCGGAAAAGATTTGGTTGATAAATATGTCGTGAGAATGGCCCAGCACACAGAACACTGGAAGCAGCGGGCGGTCACCCAGGTGCAGAGAGGGACACACAGGCTGGGGCAGGAATAGACAGACAGCATCAAGACAAGGTTCCAGGCAGAAGATGATGCATAAGGACCGCGGGAAGCAGTCAGGCTGGGGCAGTGCAGCGAATGTCAAAGACATTCTGGGCAACCTTTCTGAAAATCAGAACCTGAACAATGAAAAAGCAATATTCAAAGTCAGAAGGGCTCCCAGGGGTCACCCAGCCCAAATGCCTCATTTAAAGTTGAAGATGCGCAGGCCCAGAAAGTCACCTTGGTTTTCCAGAGAGGAAAGGCCCTCGTCAGAGGCAGCAGAGCTGGAGAGGCAGTGAGGCCAGGACTGAGAGCAGCTGTCTTCTCTTTTATCATGATTACATTCATTAATCTGGTTATTTACGCCTTTCCATGTATTTTATATATAAATGACCTGGATTGCTGAGACCAGGTAGTCATCTTTTATTATAATCAGCAATGCAGTCAGAACGTAAGTATTCAACAGAATAAGCAAGGAAATCCACAATTACATAAACACAAAGTAGAGAGCCCAGTGTTCTGATTCCCTAAAGCCCTGAGTTCCCTTTGGAACCCTCCCTGTCCTGTAAGGTGGAAGGGCTGGACGCCTGCTAGGAGCAGCTCTAACAGGGACAGAGATGGTGACTCAGAGAATGGAGCACACACAAAATGGGGAGCGGGGGCCCTGAACGCTTACAGGACAGGATGGTCGGTCACCACGGTACCCCGGCCACCTGGAGAATCAAGAAGGGTACAGATCAAAGATCCGGTAAGGCTGTGGTGATCGCTGACCGTCCCGCCCAGCTGGCCTGGGTGTGGGCAGGTCCCCGCTCTTTGGGCGGCAGAGACCTGGGCCTCCAGAGCGTGTAGGGGTTTGCTGTCAGCTGGCAGAGGGAAACACATGGCAATGTTTTCCAAAGGATACTGAGCACACTGTTTAAATAGAGTCCACTGAGATACAACTTCCTGGAGCTATTTTAGGGTCGCTTTATGCGGAAGACAGATCACTTCCAGCTGCCTCTACCACCTGTCCCCAGACCTCTTGCTAGCATAAGAGCCATGTTCTAACAGGCCTGTCCGTCCTGGCACAGGACACGGGCTCACCCGCGCGCTTGCCCGGCGTCTGCTCGCTCACTCATGCGTACTCTGCAAGATCTTCTTGGGCAATGTGAAGCTCACTGGAAAAAACCCTGCCTGCGTCTATCATCCTGACGCTGCTTTGAGTGGGCATCTCTGGGAGGCCAGGGGCACCGAAGAGGTTAAAGGCAAGTAGGTGTCACCCAGAGGAGAAGGTCGTGAATCTGACCTGGCAGGCAAGGGTGGGGTTCTGCCCTTATCTGAAGTCAACCTGGCAGGGACCAGCAGGGCAGCTCCACAAAGGGGACGTGCGGCCGGCCCTTGGGACAAACTGGAACAAAACAGGTTCAGGAAATGTTCCAGAATACAAAAGAGTTACGTTAGATGAACTCCCAGAAAAACTTCTGGACTTGGGCTCTGTGACGACATCTGTGCAAAATAAATAAACTTCATGAATCTCGTACACAAATCAGAAAAGGGAGTGAAAGTACAATACAGGCTTATCAGCAACCTCCACCGAAGCCTCCAAATCAGGGGGCCTGATGGCATCCCGGAGGCAGCCACTTCCGGGGAGGGACATCTCAGAAGACAGCCACCTGCCTGGCTCACTGGATCCCAGCCTCGGGTCACAACCCAAGTGAGGGCGACGGAGGTTTTCTAAAAGGGGTGCCATGACCCCAAACCCAGGGGGGAAGGACAGGAGGAAGGGACGAGCACGGGCTCACTGCACGTTAACGCGGCGAGCAGGGCGTGTGCTGGGACTACGTGTCCCACCTCCCTCTCTCCACCCTCCTAGCGGTTCTCCCGTGGTGAGTTACGTTCCCACCTCACAGCAAATAAAGCTGCTGCCCTTAAGAATTAAATAACGTGCCCTAGGTCACGCTGCCAACAGGTGGAAGCGCTGGTATTTGACCTGGGAGTGTTAATTTAATTATATGTGGACAGCGGTTCTTTTAAATAAAAAAATACGTCCTTATTCTAATTTCTTTTGGGATTTATTTCATTCGTTTGAAAAATATTTACAAACAAGCTGCTACATAAGGTACTACTGCTGTTCCAGATGCCAGAGACACAGCACTGACTAAGCCTCGGCCTTCATGGACTTAAGTCTAGTTGACTATACTTCAAAGCCTCATTATTTCCAACCTGGGGCCACAGAGAGGAAAGACAGGGAATCAGCGACCTAAAGACCTTCGATTCTCATCCACCGACAGAAGAACGGAGCCACATAGGCACGTGGAGTGAACCTCTCTCCTGTCTTCATGACTGTGATTTACATGTAACTTACACACAGACACCTTGAATGCATCGCAGGAAAGCTACCGCAGGAGGCCAAGGTAACTGGATGTGATACATGCCCACACCAAGGGACACGTGACCAGCAGAGGCTCCATGAATATTACTACAGTCACTTGAGGCAGTAGAAGGCTGCATGAGGAAGTAGACAGTTTCGTGTGCTTGAGCCAATAATTTAAAGACTTTCTTAATAACCATCTCCTGAATGCACAAATAATCTAATGAGGGGAAGCACGATATTTGAGGGAATAACATACAAAAAAATAACTTGAAACAGCTCTAACCAGAGAGAAACAAAACCAAAGTTGCCCATGAAGAGCAAAAGAATATTCCCCAACCTTCTAACCTGCCTTCAACCCAATAATAAACTGATGATGTGGCCACTGGGGCAAAAAGAGACCGGAGGACCAGTCATCTCCCCTCCTCGCCCCCAGAGGCCTCTCCCCGGAGGGCACGGCCTGACTTCCAGGGCTGGGATTTACCGATGTCGCTCAGCAAGGTGAGGATGGCTCCTTCCCGCAGGCCGCAGCAGTTCTCAAACTGGTTCAGGTACTGTCAAGAAGGGGAAAGAGGTGTCAGGGGAGCGGCCACCAGCCACCAATGCGCCCCCAAGTGTCCTTCACCAGCCGAGGCCGGCTGAGCACTCCCCGGGCCCTGGGCCTTGGGGACCTGGGTGGACAGCCCACCCGGGCAGGACTGGCAGGGTCGGCCCAGGCGGGGAAGGAGGAAGCATCTGAGAGCTTCTAGAAGCGCTCCCGTGTGTGACCCTAACCCTGAGTCATTCTCAGAGTCTCACCTGGGCCGCGGTCCTGGGGGAAGCAGGCCCATCTGAGCTCAGCCACAGTTGGTCCACTGCTCCTGAGAGCCCGAAGGAGCCACTGACCACCTCCCTCCGACCCCCTCCCCGACGCGGCCTTGCTGTGGGGTGGAGACGACAGCAGGGGCCGGGCAGTGAGCACTTCGTACGTGCCGGGCACCCGGCAGAGCTGCGTGGACGGGCTCAGCGCAGCCTCACCTGCCCAGGCCAGCACTGGCGGCATTTCCACTTCACAGGTGAGGGTGCTGGACGGGAGGGGTCCAGCCATCCGTCTGCCACCACGGCCGCTGCGCGGCAGAGCTGCCATAGGACGCAGGTCCACCTGAGGCTCGTGCCCAAATGCTCAGCCCCTGTGCCCTCCTGGCCCTGGCAAGCCTGTCGAGGGGCTCCATCTGCTGCTGGAAGCCGGCCTCAACTTCAGGAAGTAACTTCCCGACGGGGTGCCCCGTCGTTAATTCACACCCACACCCGCGCACGTCCGCCAGCCGCTCCCTGCGACAGGCACACACACGGCACTCCTTCAACCAGCTCTGGCTTTTACCCTCGCTCCCGTGCTGGTCAAGCATGTCTCCCCAGACCAGCTGCGGATTCTGAACTTTCTAGAGGTGGGAAAGACGAGCCACCTCATTTGGAGAACAAAGAGGACAGACCGCAGGCACCCCAGGTCCCCTGGTGACCGCGTGGACCAAGGCCCCGTGGGGTACAACCGCTTCCCGCGTCCCCTGCACCATCCTGCACCCCGTGCCAGGTCAATCACGCCAAAGTCTGTGTCAGCTTCCTCCTTGGCCAACTGGCTCCCTGCTGCCTACAAGATGACGTCCAAAGTCCTGTGCCTCTGTAAGCTGGTCACCTCCCACCCCTCCCACGCTGCCCTCTAAGGACTGTCCACTCAACTACAATGACACGGCTTTATCTCCCTAAAAAGCTGCAGTTAGGAATCAGACAGCTGTCAAAGGTTAGGAAGATAAAGAGGAAAATGGAAGCGTTGTCAAGTTCCCCATTTGTCATCGGTTATCAGTCCCCGGGCTGGGGGTTGACAATGACTGTGCTCACATCCTGCCCTGAGCCCCAGGATGAGCCCATCTCCCCGGATGGGAGAGCCACCCGGGCACACCAGCCCTCATGGAAAGTCTCCTTTGGAGAGGGAAGGCGGGAGGGGCCGGAAGAGTGCTGGGAAAGCATGCGATGCCGGGTCCCGGAAAGTGCTGAGTACGATGGAAGAACCGCCTGGCTATCCTGACCGCGCCCCCGAACAATGCAGACCTTTGTCCAGAGTGTGAGGTGACGGGGTGGAGACGAACAGGCAACCTCTTTTCAATACAAAACCAGCTTCTGCCCAGAGCTCTCACGGTCCTCGTGTGCCGGGCGCTATTCCCTTCACAGACGGAGGGGAGCCTGTGGCCGGGACCCACCGGCCGTGACCCAGCCTCTGCCGCTGCAGCTGTGTGAGGCCCGGACACCCACGTGGGCCCTCGGGGCTGCGGGGCCCACCCTTCACACGGGATCCCATCCGTTTTACCCACGTCACGGGCTGCTGAGAATCACACGAGGCCACGTGTAAGAGCGGGTCATGACACTGTTCCGGAGATCGCTGGGGAGGGGGACACACAACGGTCCCCGACACCCACCCCGCAGCATGCGTGCTGGCAAGGGGACGTGGTGGACATGGCGGTAAGAAAGGGACAGGGGCCCGGAAGCTGAGTCAGTGGGGCTCTGGGTCCCCAGCCCGGCTGGCCCGAGCCAGTCCCTTCCCGCCCCGCTCCAGGACCCCGGGCGGCCACATCTGGGAGAAGGCCTCCGATCCGGGCCAGTGGCCACGACGACACCAAAGGGCTTAAGTGGCCCCAGCGTGCCGAGGGAGGAAGGCCCGTCCTGGAGTCTGACCGGCCTCTCCCTACGCTCGGACCTGGTGGGTCTTCCGCGTCACGTCAGGGACAGCTGCGCAGGGTGTACGGCAAGCCCCTCCCTGCCCTCCGTCCACCCGCAACCCCGCGACCCCGCCCCGAGGCTCCCGAGCGCCCTGCCCGGCCCCCGCAGCCTCACCTTCCGCAGGTCCCCTCCCTGGCAGTACTCCATGGCCAGCAGGGGCAGGTCGTTGGGAGCCAGGCTCTGCATGCCCTCGGGGACGTCCCGGGCGGCCACCACGTTGGGGTGGTTCAGCCTGGGGGGAGGGAACCAGTGAGGGAGGGCGGCCTGCAGGCGCCGAGGGCCCTGGAGAGCGAGCGGTGGGGAGACACGGGGCTCACCACTCGCCCAGGGCCCGGGCAGCGCTACTGTGGGCACCGTAGCCCCGGCTCCGGGCGCCCACCACTGGGCGGGGATGGGTGTGTGTGTGGGGGGGGGTGTTTGTGTGTGGGGGTGTGTGTGTGTGGTGTGGGGGATGTGTGGGGTGTGTGTGTGGGTGTGTGTGGGTGTGTGTGTGGTGTGGGGTGTGTGTGGGGGGGGGTGTGGGGTGTGTGTGTGGGGGGGTGTGGGGTGTGTGTGTGTGGGGGGGTGTGGGGTGTGTGTGTGTGGGGGGGTGTGTGGTGTGGGGGGGGTGTGGGGGGTGTGTGTGTGTGTGCGCACACGCGCATGTGCACCTACAAACAAGGGGATGCCTCCCCTTTCCCTGGGCTCCAGCAGGGAGCCCCTGTTTGGGGCCTGTCGGCCTGTGAGCTTCCCCACATGCCTTCCTGGCTGAGGGCACCCTGGAGGAACGGACGACAGCAACAGGCTCAGGGCTCGGGAGACTCACATACCAGCTCGGAAATGGAAACACTGGAGAAAAAAGGACTTTTGCCAACAAAGGAAAATTTACTGTGATGGCGATTTTAAATAATTTAATACAACAAAGAAAACCCCCAAGAGCCCTTGGCAAGGCCAAGTGGTGGGCTGTAACTGCCACTCCTCCAGAAGTCACCCCTCTGGACAGTGTGGCCTGGGGTCCTTACTGAGGGACTGGGATTTATGGCTCCTGCCCAGACGGAACTGGGGCTGTTGCTCCACATCCCAAAGCTCGGCCTGCTAGCTCCCGCCAGAGTCATTCCAACGCCCCAGGCCCCCGGTCCTGCGGTCCCCAGGCCCCGCGGTCCCGCACCCGGGCCCGCTCGTGCACCAGGCCCTCACCTCCTCATGATCTGGATCTCCAGGCACCAGCGCTCGCGGTTCCGGGGACTAAGCTCCTGCCGGCACTGCTTGATAGCGATCTGCTCGCCCGTTTCCTGCAGAGGACACATACGGGAGGATCAGAGAAAGACGAGGGTCACATCCGAAGTTGTCTCCCTGGGACCTGAGCACGGACCGCCGTCACCTCCAGGCTCCCGAGGTCTGCATGGGTGCCCACTTGAAGAGATGTCCCCCAGTCACCTCCAGCCCGTCACGTGGGTCCCCACCAGCCCCACCTCCCAGCCTGCCCCCCCATCTCTATCCATCCCAGGTCCACACCGAGGCCTTGCTCCGTCCCTACCTCCTCCACGAGACCTCTGCTGGCCACTCCTGGCCCAGAGGGTCCTCACTCCTCAGACCCCAACGCTGCTGGACGTGACCTCCGACCCACGCAAAGGGCACTTCCCTGCACTTCAACCTAACAGTTAATGCCCTGGCTTCAGTCTTCATGCTTCCGCCTCTGGGGGGTTTCTCTCTCCAGAGAGAATGCAAGCCTGGTATAGGAGATGGAACGAACACAGGCTGATTCAAATCCCGATGCAGCCACGTACCAGCTCTGTGACCCTCGGCAGACCACGAGGTCTGGCTCAGTGTCTTCAGCTGTAAAATGGGAACACTGACACCCACCTTTCAGGGCTGTCATGGAGCTGAGCCCCTAACAGTGTCCAGCCCTTAGGGGTGCTCAGCAACACCCTTGGGGGCAGACCCATGTCACACAGGCACTCCTGGCATGTAAAACCCTTCCAGGCTGCGCTCTAGCCTGCCTTTCCATCACCCACCGTCGACTCCACCCCAGGCGTCTGACGCCAAGTCTAGGTCAGACCATCGGCCCGGTCCTGTGCTCTAGGGTCTCTGCTCTGGCTCGTGCGGATGCCAGGCACCGACCCCCGACTCCTTCACTGAACTTACCTACCAAAGACTTACTTTCCGTAGGGTCACAGGGTTATTTTCTCTTTTCTCCGTTACACTATGGGCCCGTCCATCCTCGTGCGTTTAAGCTCTAATGCAGTACCTGGCACAGTGCCCTCGATGGAGCCTCCGTGAAGGAAGGCAATCACTACAGTTCTCGTGAATGAGCGACTGCCTGGGCCCCGAGAATTAACTCTTCCCTTCCCCTGGGTGTCTAGACAGAATCCAGGACAGCGCTCGGCCGCCACCTCCTGGCTCATGGGGCCCCCAGGACGGCCAAGGGTCAGCAGCTGCCCTAGCCATGGCTCTGTGGCAGCAGCCTGGGTGCTGGCCCGGCCATCAGCGAGCAAGCCGACCTCCACCCCTACCCCGCGAACCCTACACACCTGCGGCGAGACCCCTTCCCCCAACAGTCCACGTGCCATGAGCCCTGGGACAAGCCCCAGCCGGTGGGACGGGCGGAGTGTAAATCCAGCAAGAAAAGGCTTCAGAATGGTACCAAAATCCTACTAGTTCCCAACTGAAGGATGGGTGTCCTACAGGCCCTGTCGGACCATTGTCTCTGTTTATGAAAACGCATACCGTAAGGTAAGGAATCATAAGCTCTGTAAGTGCAGGAGTTCATTCGGTACAGACGGGACTTATCAGAGGCATGTTGAGGATGTGGCAAGGTCCCCAGGAACACATGCTTCCCGAGGGCGGTGGAAGTGCATCGCGGTCACACGTCCACCAAACTAGCCACTATCCCTGTGAACAAGGACCCACCCAGGAGGAAAAGGAAAATGGGAGTCCCGGACGGAGACAGACGGTGTCCACTAAGACCCCTGACTCGCTGGTCAACAGACCCGTCCCTAAAGCCGACATTCAAGAACAACAGCTTCGGGAAGAAGGCGGAGGCATTTTTTGACCGTGACAGCTCCAAGGCCCGAAGCAGGTACTTGCCACACCTCCAGGGCACTCTCAGAAGTAAGTGGCTTTTATCAAATCCCCACGTGGCTGTGGGTAAGCCTCTGTCATGCAGTCACCTCACACGCTTATTTTTTTTTCAACAGCTCTACTGAGCTATAATTCACATTCAATTCATCTGTTTAAAACACACATGTGGGGACTTACTTCCCTGCTGACACAGTGGTTAAGAATCCGCCTGCCAATGCAGGGGACATGGGTCCCAGCCCTGGTCCGGGAAGATCCCACGTGCCACTGAACAGCCAAACCCATGCGCCACAACTACTGAGCCTGCGCTCTAGAGCCCGCGAGCCACAACTACTGAACCCGCGTGCCATAACTACTGAAGCCCGTGCGCCTAGAGCCTGTGCTCCGCAACAAGAGAAGCCACCGCAGTGAGAAGCCCGCATACCGCAATGAAGAGTAGCCCCCGCTCGCCGCAACTAGAGAAAGCCCGCGCGCAGCAACGAAGACCCAACGCAGCCAAAAGTAAATAAATAGATGAATAAAGCATACATGTTAATGGTTGGGGCGCATTCAGAGTAACGTGGCCAAAGCCACGGTCGGTTTTAGAACACGCTCATCATCCCCCAAAGAAACCCCACACCCGTCAGCCGTCACTTCCCGTTTGTCCCCAGCCCCCTCCAGCGCCAGGCAACCACCCGCCTACACTCTGTCTCTACAGATTTAGCTGTCTGGACGTTTCATCTAAGTGGGATCATACAAGATGTGGCCTTTTGTGATGGCCTCTCACCCCGCACAGTGTTCCCCAGGCTCACCCTGCGGTGGTCCATGCCTGCCTCTGTGCCAACACTCCCTGGTGCCAGGCAGGCCCTGATGGCCAGGCTGTGCCACATCGTTCACTCACTTTGCTCTCAGAATCCTGATCTCTGGCCTGGATTCAGAAGCCCTACTGAAGAAGAGCTGACCTCTTTCAAAAACTGTCAACCCTGCTGCTCCTGAACCCATCACTGCAGCTGGACCAGTGAACTTGGGTGGACGTCCAGCTAATACTTGTCAAGAGTTACGGCGTGTGTCAAGAGACCACTCTTTCTTTAATCGATGTACAAACAGGCTTGAGTTACATCTCATAAGACGTTCCGTTCTCTACAGCGTGAACTTCCCGCTTCCTCTGCTCTCGAACTGATTTGAATCTGCTTTCGAGTTTCACTTCCCACTAAGCATTCAGACTACAACGTTTTCACCCAGGTCTCCAGTAACTTCACCAACAGCCGCTCTGACATGCATCTAGATGCTTGTTTCCAGGTGGGCGGGATCGCACAGGAACCTGGGCTGGGATGCCGAGATCTACCAATGAGAGAAGACTGACGGCCAGGCTGTAAAAGGAGGCGACGCCGCTGGCAGTGTCCACTGGAGCGTGTGACGTTGCAATGGACAGTGCTTTATGCAACCATTTCGAAGAAGATACTGCCACGCACGTGTGTTACCTCAGGATGTCTCTGAGAGTTTAAAAATCTGCACCTACTTTAAATTCAATACACAGAACAGTGTATTCGTTTTCTATTGCTGCTACAACAAACTGCCACCAGCTTACTGGCTTAAAACAACACAAATTTATTTCCTGATAGTTCTGGAGGTCAGAAGTCTGGAAAGTGCCTCGCTGGACTAAAATCAAGATGCGGGCAGGCCGTGTCCCTTTCCGGAGAAGGCACATCCCCGTCCGCCCCAGCTTCTAGAGGCTGCATTCATCCCTTGGCTCATTGCCCCTTCCTGCAGCTCAAAGCCATCAGTGACCAGCTGAGTCTTTGTGGTTGCATCACTCTGACACTGACTCTCCGGCCTCCCTCTTCCACTTTTAATGACCCTTGTGGTTACAGTGGGTCTGCCCAGATCACCCAGGATAATCTTCCCATTTAAGTCAGCTGATTAGCAACCTTAATTCCCTCTGCCACGTAACCTAATACAGTCACAGGCTCAAGGGGTTAGGATAGGACGCAGACTTTTCGGGAGGCGTCATTATTCTCCCAAGCATAAACAGTATGCTTCCTTCATAAAGATAACAGATAAATCAAACCCAAAGGGTTGACTTATTAAGTGACTTAGAAAATATTTTATAGACTCTTACCTGTATATGCTGGGTGATTGTAGATAACTGTAGTCTTTTGCCCAACACAAACACTGGAGCTAACACACAGCCATCACCTGGCCCATCCCAGAATCCACAAATAGATTCTGATATTGAAGACTGATCCGATATTGGTCTCAACAGCCAAACCAAACCTAAAGAGCGAACTTAACGTATGAACACGGAACACATCACAGACTAAGTGGGCACAGGCACCAACACTGACTCTGGACAGCTCAGCTTCGTCCTACGGCGGCAGGGGATATCCTGACTTCCTAGGCCTGAGTGTCCCATGCAGACACAGACACAACTTTTCTTACCCGGTGGCCCTCTAGGAAGTACTCTAAAACATTCCCGTTTTTCCATGAGTAATGTTTCATTTGAAACAGAAACCCAAAGAGAATGACCTTCCATTGCTAAAAACATACTGGCTCTGGAAAGCGAAATTCAATTCATTGTAAACAGACTACAAAGATGTTTTTGAAAGTCGGGGGGGGGTGGGGGGCTTGGTTCCCCAGCAGCAATGACACTCGAGGGCACGGATGACTTTCTCCACTTGGCTCGGAACCTCCCTCTCTCAGCTCAGTTCTCTGGAAACCCAGACTCGGCCCAAACCATCGCAGTATCCGACTCCTAGTAAGTTGGGGCAAAATTTAGAAGTGATGTGTATTTTGAGAAAATGGAGAAAGGGGCTCACAGTGGTACCTACATCAAAGGCAGTTGATTATGAAGGTCCTTTTGAGTGTCTGCGACTCTGCCTTTTGTACAGGAAAACACGAACCTGGCGTATAAACGGGGGTATACTCTGAAGTGAGGGCGGCAGGGGGCATGCATCCTCAGACTTCTGAGACCATCGGATGGTGTTCTTCTAACGACAAGGGGACATGCACGGGAAGCCGAGAGGTCCCTCCACACACTCGGTCAGAAAGCCGACTCTTGTTACCACGGCAACCACCCAACAGGCCTCTGTGGTCCAAGAGGGGGATCAGAAATACCTTCCTTGTTCCTCCTCAGGTCCTCCCTCCAAGATGAGTGTTTCAGGAAGGAGGTGCGAAGCTGGGCCCACAGAGATCCTAGGGACAGAACCCAGGCCTGAGAGTCAGAAGGCCGAGGTCTGGCCGCAGCTTCACCCCTGATTCAACCCCGGTGACCAGTCTACGCCGAGACGGCTGACTCCACCCAACTCCCTTCGGAGTAAACGCCTAACGGGCACGTCGGCCTCCAAACCCACCCACAGGGGCTCAGGGGTGAAGCAGGTCAGATCATGATCCCTGTACTCCGCCTGGTGCATGTGCGACCTTGAGCCCATTAGGCCTCTGGGTCTTTATCCACAAGGTGGAGGCGACCCTACCCCTGCCGGTGCTGTCAGTTAAATGAGACGCAGCATCTGATCCTTGAGGGCCTGGTGCACATTCCCGCAGCACCGTTCCCTTCCCAGCCCCGTGTAGGCGGTGCTCTCCCCGTCCCACCACCTGCAGTCCACCTCCCGTGAAACCCTGCTTTGAGAAGCCTCCGATCGCCTCCGGGCATCGACGAGACAGTGCGGGTAAAGCACCCGGCACAACTGGCAATGACATTCCCGATAAACAGGAGCTGTGATTACTTCCTCACGATTTGGTGCTCATATTTACACTTGATACGTTCCTGAGGATTCACTTTATCCCCTTGACTAGAGCACAGTATGTCAGGGTCACCTCCTTTTTTCCCTGACGGCCTCAGGCCGGTGCTCAAAGTGTTTAAGGCCTGAAGACACACAGACAGGCTAAAGTGAGCTCAGTGTCATCCAGTGAGGGGACAAGTAGAGCCAGCGCCACTTCTAGAGGGATAACCGGCGTGTCCTTGGGGACCAGGGCAGCAACTCCCAGCCTTTCCCATCACAGCACACAGAGTAAGTATGTGGTATCTGTGAGGTACCCTGGGACGTGTCCGGAGGCTTCCAGGGCGTAGCAGCGCCACATCTGGCCCAGACAAGCTGAGAGCAGAGGGGATCGATATCTCAGCTTCTTTCAAATCCGTGTGGGAGGCTGTGGCCCAGAGCCAGGACTTGAGCCCAGGCTGTGCGACTGCGAGTCCTGAGGTTTCTTCCCCTCGTTCCCGAAGGGGGCTGCAGCTGAGGTCACGGAGGTCCCCGCCTCTGCTTCTTCTTCCTTTGTGTTTGACAAACACCTTACTGAAAATATCAGCCCATCTAGCAAGTACTGACCCTTGGGCTGAAGATTTAAGGGAGTATCCACACAGCAAGGATTGTCAAGGCCCATGCTTGGTAAGAGAACCAAAAGACTCACGCAGACGGGTGGGGTCATTTGTTGCACTGCCTTTCCTCCGTGGGAAAGATTCACTTTAGGGTTCTCTGCTTAGCAAGGAAGACTTATATAGTTTGTCATCCAAAGGGGTGTTTTTCCTTTAGTGCTTCAACTGAACCTGTTCCGGGGTGTCCCTGACCTTGGATCCCCACCTTGGAGAAGCCACAAGCCAGTGGAGGAGGCATGAGGCTGGGATTCAAACAGATGTAGGTTCAGAAGATTCCCGCTCCTTTACTTACTAGCTTAGCCTCTCTGAGTAAGGGGTTGACTTCTCTAGGCTGCAGTTTCCTCAGTTATAAAAAGGGAGGAAAGACAACAGTACGTTCATTTAGGGTGGTTGAGCAGACTGGAGATAATGCACGTGAAACACCTCGCCCGTGCTGGCATACAGGACGTTCTCAATAAATGATGGGTCTGGACTCCCCTCACGGCGCAGTGGTGAAGAATCCGCCTGCCAGCGCAGGGGGCATGGGTTCGAGCCCTGGCCCGGGAAGATCCCACATGCCGCGGAGCAACTAAGCCCTTGCGCCACAACTACTGAGCCTGCGCTCTAGAGCCCGTGAGCCACAACTACTGAGCCCACGTGCCACAAGTACTGAAGCCCGCATGCCTAGAGCCCATGCTCCGCAACAAGAGAAGCCACCGCAATGAGAAGCCTGCGCACGGCAACGAAGAGTAGCCCCCACTCACCACAACTAGAGAAAGCCCGCGCGCAGCAACGAAGACCCAACGCAGCCAAAACTTTAAATTAATTAATTAATTAATTTAAAAAATACTGAAAAAACAAATGATGGGTCTGATCATTAGTCTGACTCATCTGACTGAGGACACCAAGGCTTAGGCTCCTTTATGCTTCTCCTGTGACGAAGGACAAATATTCTCTCTTGTAGACAAGGTACATGGCATATTAGGAGAACGTACACGGTAGTCATGTCGAATATAAGCAATTACTCTGTCCGACTGGAGTTAAGTAACCACCACCCTATCCCAGCTGCTCTCCTCCAGACGTTCTGAAAGCAGGGGTGTCCCCACCCCGAGAACACGCTCGTGTTCCAATTCTGAACACCGATTAAAGACCCTCCCCTAAGCACCCAGAGCAGCCCAGGGACTTCCCTCAGGGGGGAACGCCCGGAGGACCTGGAGTGCTTCCTGGACGGAGCCAGGCCCCGGGCCAGTGCTCACGACACACCTGGGAACGCTGGACACCTCTCCCCCAGCGCCTCACCGTTCACTCCACCCGTGTCCTGCCAATGTCACCCTGAAAAGCTCTTAAATCTGCCCACTTCCCCCCACGTCCACCACCATCAGCCCAGTCCAATCCCGCACCCGGACTGCTCTAGAAACCTCTTACTTAACTGGTCTCCCCAACCAACGGGGCAGTGCCAGTGGGGGCCCAGTACCGGATCCCGAGAGCTGACTGCTAATACTCAGGAATTCGGTGAGAAAGGAGGTTAAGCCGCCAGCAGCAAGAGACAAGCCGCGGTGGGAGCCTTCCCGCTGCAGGCGTAGGGGAGTTTTTTCCGACAGCTGACTTCCCAGCCCAGCACTGCCTCGCCATGTGTTCCTGCAGCCCAAGCGGGGCTCCCTGCAGCAGCCCTTCCGCTCACATTCACCTGCCATGACCTACCCCTCCCAACCCCCCGGCAGGGGCTCCGAACAGGCCGCGCCCTGGGCCTGGAATCCTCCTCCGGCCTTCTCTGCCCGGCTAGCTTCCACCAACCCTCAGGTGTCCGGTCCAGCGCTGCTTCCTTGGGGCAGCCTTCCAGACCCCCTGACGGGCCCCGGCCTCCGGGACAAGGTCTCACTGCACCGGGCCCCTCTCCTGGGTCGCAGTGATCACAGCTGGGAGCTTACATTTATAACACTTGATGAGCGGCTCCTTCCCTTCTCCAGAAAGGCCTTTAGCCAGGAGTGGACGACCCTGTGCACCTACCACACGTGTAACACGAAGAGAGTCTCTGGGGGGGAAAGTGAAAGAAGCCCAAAGCCAGGCAGTGCCCAGGCTGATGAGAACACTCCTAGGCAGAAAACCACGCAGCGCGCGAGGCCGCCCGAACGAGCGAGGGTGAAGGGCTCAGCGAGAACCAGCTCCCGTGGGATGAGGGGTCCCGCCGGCTCCGTGGGAGGTGGTCTACACGGGGTCCTGGAGGCAGGGGCAGAATGCACACAAAGATGTCCAGGAGGGAGGGGCTCGTCCCACACAGGGCTCAGCCGGGAGCCGACGGGGGAGAGGCAGCGGGGTGGAGGGGCCGCCAACGGGAGGACGAGAGCGCCGCCTTTGGCTTTCTAAAAATTAAGGTTTCTGAACAGGAGAAGAAACTGGAAAGCAGTAATTCTAGAAAACAAGTCCACACACACACACACACACACACACACACACACTCTCTCTCTGTCTCTCTGTCTCTCTCTCGGGCTCGCAGCTGTAAAGCCAGAAACAAACTCCGTCTGACAAGCGTATCCCAAGCCCAGAGAGCAGATGGAGGCCACCTGGGGTGAGAGGTGGCAGACACTCGGCACATCCTGATAGAACTCTTCCCGCAGGAAACCAAGATGTCTCCAGTTCAGCTGCAGCGGGACACGTGCTATAGTCAAGACTCCAGAAGCCCTGGCCTGTCTGGGAGCAGCCCGGCCCAGGTCTGCGTGGGGCTGTGGAAGGATCTGACTCTCCTGTCCTGATGCCAGGCCCCTGGCTGCACCCCCTGCCCCACTCCCCCAACCCCGTCCCAGCCACAGGGTTTGCTGGAATTGGCGTCTCCTGGGTGAGTGTGAGAATTACCAGCTGCAGGACTGTCCTCTGCCCTCCAGCTTTGGCTCTCACGTTCCTCCAGGGGCTGCTTCATCCACTCAGAGCTGACAGGGTTCAGGGCAGGGCCTAAAATGTCTCCCAGTTGATACAGGAGGGTGGCTGTCTGAGATGGCCCTCTGTGTGGCTGGCCGGGGGCCTGGACGACCCTCCCTGCTGGCTGCAGCCAGGCTCCTGGGAAGCGGTACGAAATTTTCCATCTCGAGTCCAAAAAGATGCTCGCGGCCCTTGATTACAAAGCAGGAGCCTTCTTCCCTCAGGGGCTCTGGGGTGTCTGAATTTTGGGTCAAGAAACTAGTATTATCTATTTGGTGAGAGGGGGTTCCCTCAAGCAGTGGTCTCCAAATTGGGTATATGTAGGGGTTTCCCAAGACTGGAATCCAAAAAATAAACACCAAATGAAGCTTTCCTGATATTAACCGTACAGCACCGTCCTCAGATCATCTGTCAGGTCACGTGCCGCTTCTGACACTCGAGGGATCCCAAGGAAAATGGGCATTCCACAGGCAGGGGATGGAGGATGTGCTGCAGGTTCCGTGTGCCCCACTTTGGTAGAATTATGGATGGTATTATCCGATTTTAACAAAATAACTCTCATAAAAGGGACGAATGGCTTAAAGACACTGCTGTGGAGAATTTCAGTGCATGTAACACCAGTACAAACAGTAATATGGAAGACCTAACGCTTGTGGGGTGAGAAACTCACGTCAGACACATAAGGAATAAAAACAATGAGGATCACTTTGTTATCCAGCAGAAACTAACACACAATTGTGAAGCGATCATACTCCAGTGAAGATGTTTAAAACAAAACAATCAGGATCTAGCAGAGCTAAAAAGAAATCGGTCCAAAGAATTCAGAACTATAAAAATTATTTGAAATACGGATGTTCACCCACCATCCTTAACGATAATTCTCACTTTCGTGTGTCTCTGTATAATTCGTGCTGTGAAGTATTGCAAACAATACTGGGAAGACATCATAATTGGTAAGTACTTAAAATATTTTTTATTTTTTATTTTTTATTTATTTTTTTTTTTGCGGTACGCGGGCCTCTCACTGTTGTGGCCTCTCCCGTTGCGGAGCACAGGCTCCGGATGCGCAGGCTCAGCGGCCATGGCTCACGGGCCCAGCCGCTCCGCGGCATATGGGATCCTCCCAGACCGGGGCACGAACCCGTATCCCCTGCATCGGCAGGCGGACTCTCAACCACTGCGCCACCAGGGAGGCCCTAAAATATTTTTTAAATTAACTTTTCAAACATTTAAAAATATTTTATTATTTTCACACTGTAGATTTTTCTATTTTTGCATGTTTCATAACATGTAATATATTACTACACAAGGTATTAGTAGGTGTTAGTCTAAGGTTAGCATAGATATATAATTTTCAATATATATAACTGAAGCTGAAAGCTTAAACTTTTTTTTTTTTTTTTTTTTTTTTTACTATTTATTTAGGTGACACAGTCATTAAAGCTTGGAGACCACTAACCTAGAGTCAGCTTAGGGGCCCTGAGGCCTCCTCTCTCACTCTCTCCCAAGAAGCCCATGGCCAAGGTGAGCCCCGTTCACCCAGGGAGCCCAGGGTCGGGCAGAGGCAGTGAGGGGAGAGCCTGCCCCCAACCCCGCCGCCCCCAGCTCTTCCCAGTGGCACCGGGCCTACCTGATTGTGCCATCGGATGACGTTCCCAAATCCCCCTGTCCCAAGCCGTTCTTTCATTTCCCAGGCCCCGCATGTCTGGGTTGGCAGGGAAGGTGACCAGCTCATACTGATGTCCTGCTAACTCTGTAAGCAATTTGGCGGTGGGGGACAAAAAGCGAAGGTTAAGGAAGAATGGAACGCAAGGAGATGGACAAGAGATACTACAGCCCTTCCATGTGAAAGGAGAAAAATCGGAAGTGGTTTTCACCTCGTACATAAACCAGGTTGTTTGGTTTGGTTTTGGTTTTGGTAGCCAACTCCGGCCTTTCGCAGCCCCTCCACCGACACCGCCCCCCCCCCCAAGCTGTATGGAAGCAGCAGGGAGGAGAGTCCCTCAAAGGACGGGGCGCCCCACTGCCCAGGACCTGCAAGGGGATCCCCAGCCGGGACCCCGCCCGGGCGCCCTGACCGCTGGCCGGGGCGCCTCCCCTCCCAGCTCCCCGCGGTCCCTGCGTCACCGCGGCGCGGACGAATCACCGCCCCGTCCCGGGCCCCCGCCTCGCGGCCGCCACCCGGCACCACCCCGCCGGGGCCGGGCTCCGGGGCCTCCCAGCTCCCCCCGCCCAGGAACCCCTGACTCAGAACCCGTCACGGGCGTCTCCGCGAGCCCCGGAGAGGAGGGGTGGGAGCCCGCCGGACAGGTGACACCGGGGGCGCCCGCCCGAGGGACTCACCTGGCGGCGGGGCGCGGGCGCCACCCAGACGACATTAAAATGCGGGAATCTCAAACCCACCAGCCGAGCGCCACTTCCTCAAACACTTCCTACTCTGACGTCATGGAGCACGTGGGCTGCGGCCTTAAAGGGACTGCGCGGCCCAGGCCCCGCCCCGCTCCGCCCGTTGACCAGCCCTAAGAAACGCCAGAGTCCTCTTTAGACTTAGCGACTTCGACCTGAGCGGCTTCTGGGACAGGGAAGATGAGGATTTCCTCACCTGGCACCCCTGGGGTCAGCCTGACACGCTTCCTAGACTTTGAACTGGGGGAATTTCCCGGCCCCTGCTAGGACTGGTTTAGGGCCGGTTT
The DNA here is from genome assembly GCF_949752795.1 of Hyperoodon ampullatus. NCBI lineage: Eukaryota > Metazoa > Chordata > Mammalia > Artiodactyla > Ziphiidae > Hyperoodon > Hyperoodon ampullatus. The sequence continues at coordinate 4,164,718 of NC_136933.1, forward strand.
ACAAGAATTGCCCTGGGCCTCCTGTTCCCGGGCTGCGCTCCGTGCCCTGTCTGGAGGCTCCTTGGCTCATATCGAGAATGATAAGTCACACCTGTCGTCCCTAGGAGGAGTGACAGCCCCGTTTCCTCCTTTAAAAAATAAAGAACAAGGGAAAGAATCCAGTAGTGTAACACAGAACTGCAGGTTCAGCCCCAGTGACTAACACAAAACTGCAGGTTCAGCCCCAGTGTCGTCTGGAAATTGTGAGAACAGATGTTAATCGGTCATCTCCTACCTACTTGGCATCATAATTAGGTTTTTACTATTGACTTTCTCAGTTCGAGGCCCTCATATTAGCAGACAAAGGAGAGGCCTCTGTGTGTTGGTATATTTACTCAAGCAGGAAAAAAAAGTATTAAGGGCAACCTGAAGATAATAGCTCACTTTATTTTTATTTTATTTTATTATTATTTTTTTTTTTGGTACGCGGGCCTCTCACTGTTGTGGCCTCTCCCGTTGCGGAGCACAGACTCCGGACGCGCAGGCTCAGCGGCCATGGCTCACGGGCCCAGCTGCTTCGCGGCATGTGGGATCTTTCCGGACCGGGGCACGAACCTGTGTCCCCTGCATCGGCAGGCAGACTCCCAACCACTGCGCCACCAGGGAAGCCCCAATAGCTCACTTTATAGAGTGCTTACTGAGTGCCTGACACTGTCTAAATTCTGTACTTGGATTTCCTCATCCAATCGTCAAGACCATCCTACAAATTGGACAGTACTGCATTATTATTATCCCCATTTTACAGATGAGAAAACTGATGCACAGAGCAAAAAATCTTTATCCCAAAGTCACAGCCTTATAAGAGGATGATGATCTGATGCTTAAACCCCAGCAGCTGGTTCTTGGGTGCACACTCTTAAAAGTAGCAATACTAGTAAGTTCAGAAGGGAGCAAACTGGATTTTGAATCCGGGTACTGCTATTGAGAACCTCTGAGAATTTAGGGCAAGTTATTGATACTTAGACCATTCTAAGCAGCCATTTTTCTTCTTTAAAATGTAGGCAATATTAATCGATGGGCTTGGAGGGTATTATGCTAAGTGAAATAAGTCAGACAGAGAAAGACAAACACTGTGTGGTATCACTTATATGTGGAATGTAAAAAATACAACAAACTAGTGAATATAACAAAAAGAAACAAACTCACAGATATAGAGAACAAACTAGGGGCTACCAGTGTGGAGACAGAAAGGGGGAGGGGCACGATAGGGGTAGGGAATTAAGAGGTACAAACTACAGCATATTAAATAAATAAGCTACAAGGATACATTGTACAGCACAGGGAATAGAGCCAATATTTTCTAATAACTATAAGTGGAGTATATTCTATAAAAAATTTTGAATCACTATGTTGTACACTTGAAACTAATTATATTGTAAATCAACTATACCTCAATTTTTTTTTAAAGGTAGGCAATATAAGGGTGAATTGCATGAAATTATCATTTTTTTAAATAAAACAAAACCAGTTGAAACATCAGCAACAAAGATTAGCAGTTTCATCTGGTTCAGCCTAAAAGCAGCAGGAGGTAAGAGGGCACACAAGTCAGAGACAGGAGGGCTGGGAGGGCAGGGGTGTTGTGAAGGACAGGTGATAAGATGGTAAGAGCCGTGCCTGACACAGAGGACGCTCCTGTCTGGACAGAGCCTGAGGCTGAAGTTTACTCTTAGGAGCAGACGTCAACCCAAGCAGACGGGTCGGTGTGCCAAGGGCTGCCCTAGCCACACCAGGATGCTCAGAGTTTCTCCACTTATCCTATTGCTTCTGCTAAACAGCACGCTGGGCCTCAAAGCAGGAAGAGAAAAGAACATGAGTAAACAGTTGTAAAACACTTAGAATAGTGCCTGACATATTCTAAGTGCAGTGTAAGTGTCTCTCTCTCTTTTTTTTTTTAATTTTTGGCTGCGTTGGGTCTTCGTTGCTGCGCGCGGGCTTTCTCTAGTTGCGGCGAGTGGGGGCTGCTCTTTGTTGTGGTGCGCGGGCTTCTCATTGCAATGGCTTCTCTTGTTGTGGAGCATGGGCTCTAGGCACGCGGGCTTCAGTAGTTGTGGCACACGGGCTCAGTAGTTGTGGCATGTGGGCTCAGTAGTTGTGGCTCGCGGGCTCTAGAACGTAGGCCCAGTAGTTGTGGCGCACGGGCTTAGTTGCTCTGCGGCATGTGGGATCTTCCCAGACCAGGGCTCAACCCCGTGTCCCCTGCATTGGCAGGCGGATTCTTAACCACTGTGCCACCAGGGAAGTCCTAAGAGTCTCCTTAATACATCAATTTTTAAAATAAATTTATTTTCATAAATAAAATTTTATCGAGTTCTACAGGTGCTGGCCGCTCTCTAGAGTGTGTTTCCTGTTTGACATCACAAAAGGTTTCTTTTTAATCCTGTCACCACTGAAAATCACTGTCCCTGAGAAACTTAGTGAGACATCCAGAGATATGCCAAAGGTTCACTCTGCACCACTATAATTTAAGAATTCTCATTTGCTCAGCTAAAAATAGCTTGGTTTCCAAGTGAATATAAATCTCTCTGATAAGTCACATATTACTGGATTTAAAAAAAAAATTAATGATGGCACAGGAAGGAATCTCTGGGTTTTATCATGTCCTGAGATGTTTATCATGTTAAGTCCCTTTTTCCCTCCAGATAAGACGCACCCACTGCCTACGTCTGGTCTTTATCCTGTTCTAGAGATGACTGAGCAGATTTTTTACAAAAAATATTTTCAGATGCAGCAGAAAAGTCTTCCTTTTCCTTCCTGTTTTGAGGCTGAATGTGCTATTTAGGGTGATCCAGAAACACTGAGCAGCATGAGTGCCCTGCACAGCCCTGGGTACTGCTGGTCTAGGGTATCCAACTCTCATTAGAGGCACCTAGAATCTTACTGGAGGCGTACGACTCACTGAGGGTCCCCAAGTGATGAGGGATGGGGACCAGGCAATACAAAGTCCAGTGCTAATTTGTTCTGCTGTAGAGGCGGTATGGTGTTGGTGATAAGGGTAACGTTTCCAATGGGGTTATTTTAAAATAAAAGTCTTCTTCACAGGGTAAGTCAAAAATAACTATCCTCTTGCTCGATCTTTGAGAACAAAACAACACTGAGCTCCCTTGAGTGAGAAAAGGATTGTTTTCTGAGCAATCTGGGAGCTGAGTCATAGTAAGAGAAGCCAGCTTAAAAGATAAGAAAGCAATAAAACAGACCACTTGGCAGAGGGAGGATTTCCCCAGGCCCCCAGCCCCAGAGTCAGCTCTGGTTCAGTGATTTCAGCAACTCTTTCACTATCCTTCCGAGTTGGTTTTATCCCAGCCCTGCAGGGAGAGAGCTCTGCAAGTCAGGACGTGCTCCTTCAACAAACAAAAAATCTTTTGTCGCAAAAGTTGGAAAACTTGTTCAGTTGGAGGACATAAAGAAATCCCGCCTTTCTTCTAGGGGAGATCGTGGGAGGTGGGAATGGGCTGGTGGAGACTGATGGTGAGAATGAACTTCAGCCCAGACCCTACGTGGCTCAGCGCAGAGCCGGCTGCAGTGAGGAAGGGAAGAAACTGTAGCTAACTTCCACCTCTGTGAATGAGCCCTGGGCCAGTCCGGCCATTGTGCCTCAAACCTTGGGTGAAACACGGAAAGCTGGGGATTTGGGGCCCTGAGTCCCCGTCCTGAGAGGGATGATAGCTGGGGGAGGAAATCAGCTTGTAAGCTCCTTTCATTTGTACATGCACATGTTTTTATTCCAGTAAATTCGAATTAAAGAGGAAGGAGCTGCTAAAGCACAGCTGCCCATCCCTTGGCCGTGGTGGTGGGGAAACCGTGGATGTGGGCTGGGTGTGTGTGCTCATACCTTAGGATGTTTCTTAGCTCACCTCAGTTCTGAGCTCTTACCTGTGCTCCATGGGAGCAGAGATTTTATTCCCTGCTGCATTCCTAGTGCTTGGAATATCACAGGTGCTCAATAAGAGTTTACTGAATGAATGGGTGAATTGGCCAAGGCAAAGACTTGGTGATACTGCACCCATTAGCATTTGGTTATAAGTGGTCTCTGGAGTCAGAGAGATGTGGTTCTAATCCTGGCTCTGCGTTTTCTTGGCTTTGTGAACAGGCAGTTCACTGGCTCTCACTGAGCCTTAGTTTTCTCATCTCTAAATTGGGGGCTAATAATCATTTAAAAGTCTACAAATAATAAATGCTGGAGAAGATGTGGAGAAAAGGGAACCCTCTTAGACTGTTGGTAGGAATGTAAATTGATACAGCCACTATGGAGAGCAGTATGGAGGTTCCCTAAAAAACTAAAAATAGAGTTACCATATGACCCAGCAATCCCACTCCTAGGCATATACCTGGAGAAAACCGTAATTCGAAAAGATACATGCATCCCTATGTTCATAGCAGCACTGTTCACAATAGCCAGGACATAGAAACAACCTAAATGTCCATTGACAGATGAATGGGTAAAGAAGATGTGGTACATATATACAATGGAATATTACTCAGCCATTAAGAAGAATGAAATAATGCCATTTGCAGCAACATGGATGGACCTAGAGATTATCATACTGCATGAACCAAGTCAGAGAAAGACAAATACCATACGATATCACTTATATGTGGAATCTAAAATATGACACAAATGGACTTATCTATGAAACAGAAACAGACTCACAGACATAGAGAACAGATTTGCGGTTGCCAAGGGGGAGGGGGGTTGGGGAGGGATGGAGTGGGAGTTTGGGATTAGCAGATGCAAACTATTATATAGAGAATGGATACACAACAAGGTCCTCCTGTATAGCATAGGGAACTATATTCAATATCCTGTGATAAACCATAATGGAAAAGAATATGAAAAAGAATATATATACGTATAGCTGAGTCACTTTGTTATACAGCAGAAATTAACACAACATTGTAAATCAACTTATACTTCAATAAAATTAAAAAAAATAAATTGGAGGCTAATAAAACCTACTCCTCATGGTTATATGGTTTAAGTGAGATAAGATCTATAAAGTGCCCAGTACAGAGCTTGGTGCTTATTAACACCCATTTGAATAGTAGTTATTAATACTTTTTTGTGGTTTTTTGTCTTTCTTTTTCGGCTGCATTGGGTCTTCATTGCTGAGCATGGGCTTTCTCTAGTTGTGTTGCAGTTGTTCAGTCAGGGACGAAAATGAGTCCAACACACGAGATGTATGCGTTAAAGCACAGTGGTAGAGGGCTGTTGCTCGCTCAGGCAAAACAGCCAAGCCCTCAGTCCACTATGGCGTATTTTTTTAAGCTTTATCTTATATCTATTATACTTTTTGTAATTAAAAGCACATTTTAAGAGCTAGATGTACTTTACTTATAACTTTATCTAATACAAAGGGTTCTGTTTAGTGCAGGCTGTGCCTTCCTTGAACATCTAATCAGTGCACCTCCTTATTTCCTTATGTTCCCGATTATACCGAGGACATGCGTGGGTCAGTGCCCAAAACAATCAGTACCGCTTGCAGTCCTGAAACATTCGCACGCACCCAGCTTGCTAGGTGAACCGAATCTTGGGTCACGTCTCTTCCCATGTCCTCAGTCACCCTTCTACAAGCTGTGGCAAGTGGGGTCTCTACTCTTCATTGAGGTGCATGGGCTTCTCATTGTGGTGGCTCCTTTTGTTGCAGATCATGGGCTCTAGGGTGTGCAGGCTCAGTAGTTGTGGCTTGCGGGCTCTAAAGCGCAGGCTCAGTAGTTGTGGTACACGGGCTTAGTTGCTCCGTGGCATGTGGGATCTTCCTGGACCAGGGCTCGAACCCATGTCCCCTGCGTTGGCAGGCGGATTCTTAACCACTGCGCCACTGGGAAAGTCCTAATACTGTTAGTTTTTAAATGCAATAATCCAGAATTCAGCTGAGATCCTCGTCCCTTGTGATTCAAGTGAAATGGGCTCCAGCAGGCCCCCACTTAACGGTGAAAGGCCCTGTGTCCATTCACCTTTCACGTCTCTCCAGGAATTTGATGTAAGAGGTGGTGGTGTTAAAAGATAGTATGCTTCGCAGCCTCCTCTGATTTTGAGCTCCTGCTTTTGCTGAATTCTTGACTGTCCTTTCTAAATCGGTCTTCCTCTCCACCACAGCCAGCGATTTTGTCACCACACTCTCTTCTAGTCCTTAAGAGCCATTATCACTAATCTTTAAAAAAAGACTTCAATTTTTTTTAACAGAATTGTGTATTTATTTATTTATGCCTGCGTTGTGTCTTTGTTGCTGTGCGCGGCTTTCTCTAGTTGCAGCGAGCGGGGGCTACTCTTCGTTGTGGTGCGCGGGCTTCTCATTGCAGTGGCTTCTCTTGTCGCGGAGCACAGGCTCTAGGTGCGCGGGCTTCAGTAGTTGTGGCACGCGGGCTCAGTAGTTGTGGCGCACGGGCTTAGTTGCTCCGTGGCATGTGGGATCTTCCCGGACCAGGGCTCGAACCTGTGTCCCCTGCATTGGCAAGAGGGTTCTTAACCACTGCGCCACCTGAGAAACCCCATCAGGATTTAAATTAAATCCTTTTGCCCCCCTGGGTTTGTGGATCCAGTTCTCTGCCCAGACCTGGAAGACAGCCCTTCAGCTCGAATTCACCCAAAGCATCATTCGCAGGACTCGTATTTGCAGACTTTGCCAAAGGTTTGCAGAGATGGAGACATTTACATCCCAGCACCACAGGCGATTTGAAATAGGCCTCAGACAGCTTCTCTTGAGCAGTTTCCATTCCCACCACCTGGCCCAGCTTCCCCCATCTCCACCTCCCACCTGCCCTGGCCGCCCAGCTCCAGGCCTCCTGCTTGTGGACAAAGAGCCAGATCCCTCTGACATCTCGGGCAGAGCAGCCCACTCTTCTCGGCCACAGCCCCGTCCTCAGTTAGGTCCCCAACAGAGCACAGCCAGGGGCCCTCAGGCAGCCTGCACGGCTTCTAAACTAGATTCAGATCCCAACGCTTTAGGCTGAGGCCCCAAGCCTGTCCTTTCCGGGCCCACCCACTCTCCAGCTGCTGCCCTCAGGCTGCCATCACCTCCTCCAGACGCTCCGTCACCCCCCGGAGGCCTCCCCTTCGTGACAAAAGTCCTGGGCTGAACCAGGGGACGTCTACACTCTAATTTCTCTCTCCGTCCCTGCAGAGCCACTACCCTCTAAGTTCCCTAACTGCAGTGATTCGATAGGAATTCTGCCTCCCCTTAGAAGACAGAAACACCAACAGACCATTTTGGGTCCTAAATAATAAAAATTTTCCCCTCTCTGCTACTGCTACCTGCCAGTCTGGATTAATTCACACTGATCTGGTGGGTGGGTCTGTGAAGTGGGCAAAAAATGGCAGGACCCGGAGGGATGGTTCTTAGGAGGAAAAATTGTAGACCCTATTCATTTTATTACCAGAGGATGTCAGATCACTTAAACACATAGATAATCTTTCTACTTACTTTTGGTCATTAAAAAAAATTAGGTTTATAGAGATACCATTTACATACTATAAAATGTACCAATTTTAAGTGTACAATTTAAGGAGTTATTTTACAACTGCGTGTAGCTCAATAGCTCTCATGAGAATCACCCCGTAGAACATCTCCATCACCCCAAAGTTTGCCCTCCCTTGGGGCCCCTTGCCGTCCACCCTTCCCCCGCTCCAGGCCCAGCCCCCCGGGCCAGCACTGATGCAGTCATTGCAGTTACTCAGTTTGGCCCATGTTCATGTAACTTCGTGGCAGCTACCATTTCTAGAGAACTGTTAAGGTGTGGCCAGCCTGCTGGCTTGGGCTGGATTTCTCCTGCTGAGAAGTCAGAAGCTGGAAATGACCAAGTGTACACTCCGGGAAGGGCCCAGGTCAGCAGCTCCAGACCCGGCTGAGCCAGCCACATGGGGAAGGAGGACTCACCACTGAGCCGCCTGAGCCAGGAATGAGGAACAGAGAGAAAAGGGAAAGGCCGGGCAACTCCAGAGGGAGTAGGCGGAAGGCCACAGGGCCACAGAGGTGGGAACTTTAATTAAAGGCCTGCACTGTGTTGCAATTCAACTGTCAGACCCCAATCCACCCCAAGCCCAGGCTGCTGTCAGCACTTCCGCTGGTCAAGGGTGTTTGTCCCACCTTCCTGCCCCGTCCCAACTTCTCCTTTCTGCAGGAGACTGCGGGGGGCTCCGGGGGGCCAGATCTCCCAATAGGTAAAGCGGATCTCCATCTCTCCACCCACTTCCTGCCTCGGACTGGGGCCTCTCTCTGTCTGAAGACATCTTACCCAGCTCCTATCTCCCCTGGGCCTCTGCCTCCAGCTTCATGCCCTTTTCTGTGAGTGGGACCTTTTGCAGGGGTGTTTGAATTTTAACTGGAAAAAGAAAAGGAAGTAAAATCACGTCTTGAACATCTTTTACGAGAGGGAAAGAAAAATTCAAACAGTAACAAACAAAATTAAAAGTAAAAAAATTCTCTCTCCAGGTCTTAATTCCCAGTTTGTCCCCCAAGAGCCAACACATCAGTATTTCTTTTATGTCCTTTGTAGGGAGAAGAGGGGATACTGTCTTTTTCTTTTTTTTTAAATTTTTTTGATGGGGACCATTTTTAAAGTCATTGAATTTGTTACAATACTGCTTCTGTTTTTTTAACGTTTTAGTGTTTTAGTCGCGAGGTATGTGGGATCTTACCTCCCCGACCAGGGATCAAACCCTCACCCACTGCATTGGAAGGCGAAGTCTTAACCACTGGACCACCAGGGAAGTCTCGGGGATATTGTCTTAAAGCAGCATAACATATGCATGGCTGTGTACCTTCCCTTTATCACTGTTCCATGTCAGCATATATATTAATTTTGATATAATTTCAAACTTGCAGAAAACCTGTAGGAAGAGTAGAAGGAATTCCTGTACACCCATGAGCCAGATTCACCAATTATCGATATTTCACCCCTTTTGCTTTATCTGTCTACCCACCTACATATTACTTTTCTTTTTTTTTTTTTTTTTTTTTTTTTTTTGCGGTACGCGGGCCTCTCACTGTTGTGGCCTCTCCCGTTGCGGAGTACAGGCTCCGGATGCACAGGCTCAGCGGCCATGGCTCACGGGCCCAGCCGCTCCGCGGCATGTGGGATCTTCCCGGACCGGGGCACGAACCCGTGTCCCCTGCATCATCAGGCAGACTCTCAACCGCTGCGCCACCAGGGAAGCCCACTTTTCTTTTTTTTTAATTGAAGTATAGTTGATTTACAATGTTGTGTTAATTTCTGCTGTACAGCAAAGTGACTGAGTTATACATATATATACATTCTTTTTTATATTCTTTTCCATTATGGTTTATCATAGGATATTGAATACAGTTCCCTGTGCTATACAGAAGGACTTTGTTGTTTATCTATCCTATATATACTAGTTTACATCTGCTAATCCCCATCTCCCATTCCAACCCTCCCTCAAACCCATCCCCCTTAGCAACTGCCAGTCTCTATGTCCTTGAGTCTGTTTCTGTTTCACAGATAGGTTCATTTGTATCATATTTTAGATTCCACATATAAGTGATACATATGGTATTTGTCTTTCTCTTTCTGATTTACTTCATTTAGTATGATAATCTCTAGGCCCAACAATGTTGCTGCAAATGGCATTATTTTGTTCTTTTTTAATGGCTGAGTAATATTCTGTTGTATATATGTACCACATCTTCTTTATCCATTCAACTGTCAATGGACCTTTAGGTTGCTCCATGTCTTAGCTATTGTGAATAGTGCTGCTACATATTACTTATCTGAACCATTTCAGAGTATGTTAGACACGGTCTTCCTCTTACCCCAATTTACCTCAGTGTGTATTTGCCAAGAGTAGGACCTTCTTTTACATAGCCCCAGTCTAATTATTAATATCAGGAGATTTAACACTGATTCACAACTGTTACTCGATTCGCAGCCCATGCCGCAATTCCTCAGATGTTCTGGTCATGTCCTTTATGGCTGTTTTCCCCAGTTCAGGATCTAGCCAGGATCATACTTACATTTCATTGTCCTATCTCTTTAGTCTACTCCAATCTGGAAAAATTCCTTGGCCTTTCTTTGTCTTCTTGGACCTTTTGAAACAGTACCTGCCAGCCCTTTTGCAGAATGTACCTCAGTATGGGTTTTCTTGACATGATGTCATATCTTGATGGCACATCAAGACGTCTTGTGGGGGAGGACCGTGATGTCATTTTATCCTACCCATTACTGGTGCCTTTAACTTCAATCACTTGGTTAAGGTGATTTCTGCCAGATTTCTCCACTTGTAAAGTTACTATTTTCCCTTTGTGATTAAGGTGTAATTTGTGTAAATATCTGACTGTTCATCAATTTGTTTCCCATCTTTTCATGATTTTCTGTTTTGTTTTTAAAGATTTTTTGATGTGGACCATTTTTTTTAAGTCTTTATAGAATTTGTTACAATATTGCTTCCGTTTTATGTTTTGGTTTTTTGGCCCGAGGCATGTGGGATCTTAGCTCCCCGACCAGGGATTGAACTCCCACCCCCTGCACTGGAAGGCGAAGTCTTAACCACTGGACCACCAGGGAAGTCCCCTTTGATGATGTTCTAACTCTATCGTTCCTTACAGTTGGTAAGGAACTTACCAACTGTATTCTACTGTAAAGAACTTGGTTTTTTAGCTGGCATTCTATTGTAAAGAAGAGCTTTCCCTTCTCCACCATTTATTTATGTATTTGTTTTGTTTATATTAGTATAAACCTTTGGATTCTTATTTTATTCAATGAGTTGTAATCCAGTGTTATTACTTTTATTAATTTTGATACTTAAATTATCTCAAATGGCCAGTGAAAGCCACTTCAAGTTGACTCCTGTGTCCATTTGATGTGGCCCCATCATTCTTTGAGCCCTTCCTTATATTCTGGTAACATTCTGGCAACAAGATGTTCCAAGATTATCTTACACTTTCTATGCCACCGTCCTGGAATCAGCCTTTTCTCCAAGGAGTCCTGGTTCCTTTTAGTGGAAAATGATATTTGGAATCCAAGATCAGGGTACTGGCAGCACATACATTTTCACCTACTTGATTTATCAGCTGGATATGATTCTATTGTATGTATGTAACATGATTTATAACCAGTTACCTGTTCATGGACATTTGTAGCGTCATCAGTTTTAGCTATTACAAAAGTGCGTTGCTGTGAATATCTTGGCTTACATTTGGGAATATATCTGTAGAGTAGATTTCTAGCAGTGAAATGCTCAATCAGGTTTATGCATTCAAAAACTTGATAAGATTACTCAGCCATAAAAAGGAATGAAATTGGGTCATTTGTAGAGACGTGGATGCATCTAGAGACTGTCATACAGAGTGAAGAAGTCAGAAAGAGAAAAACAAATATCATATATTAACGCATATATGTGAAACCTAGAAAATGGTACAGATGAACCAGTTTGCAGAGCAGAAATAGAGACACAGATGTAGAGAACAAACATATGGACACCAAGGGGGGAAAGTGGCGGGGGGAGGGTGGTGGTGTGATGAATTGGGCTATTGGGATTGACATGTATACACTGATGGGTATAAAATGGATGACTAAGAAGAAAAAAAAATTTTTAATGCAATATAAGCAGAATGATTAAATTAGAAACAAGCATTCCAAGGATTAAGAAAACAAGTAGATTGAATTGCTCAGAGCTGTCATAAGTAAGGGAATAGAACTTAAAACCTAAAAATAATAAATGAAGGACCAGGCTAAATTTGAATTGATAATTTTGTATATTTAATTATATGAAAATATGAACATTACCCTACCCACAAGGTTAACTAGAGGTTTAAAGTATGCTAAATTCACCTATATAATACCCCAGAATCTTTGTTATAGAAAAGTCATAAAAAGGCAAGCGTAAGAGTCAGAGACAGTATGTGCCAGGATTTATTCAATTTATTTTAAGCTAAATTCTTTCTATTTTTAGATTACATACAATATCACAGTTAAATACACAAGGATGAGAGGTACAATTGAGTAGAATAAATAAGGTGAAGGCAAAAACTTAAGAAGAAAATATGGATAGAAAACATGTTATATGATCAGATTAAACATGGAATCAGCTGGGCATACTGACCCTTTATTAGGTCCTTGAGGCTACTAGGGATTTATAGATGGTTTCTGTCCCTAAGGTTTACACAGAATTCCCTATTCTTTTTATTTTTATTTATTTATTTATTTATTTATTTTTTGCGGTATGTGGGCTTCTCACTGTTGTGGCCTCTCCCATTGCACAGCACAGGCTCCGGACGTGCAGGCTCAGCGGCCGTGGCTCACGGGCCCAGCCGCTCTGCGGCATGTGGGATCATTCCCAGACCGGGGCACGAACCTGTGTCCCGTGTATTGGCAGGCGGACTCTCAACCACTGCACCACCAGGGAAGCCCTCCCTATTCTTTTTAAATCACCACTTTCACTCAAACCACAGGCTGCAATTTCAGTAAGTGCTGAACTTCACTATTTTGAGATCATTTAAAAACTTTATGATTTCCTCAAATTGTCCAGTGTCTACACAGTCTGCTGCTCTCTAGAAAATACTTCTTGCAAACACACACTTGATTTTTTAGCTTAATCACTGAAGAAGCTACACACCTACTTCTCATGAAAAATGGGTTTGTTTGTTCTATTAGCAAGATCAGCAGAGCAGCGATGTGCTCTGCACAGGGACAGGGGACAAATCTACACCCACTTGGTGTTTGTCACGGTGAGAGAAGGTTGAAGTCAGTGGCTCCAGTAAGTAAGTATCTTTAATTTCACATGTACACTAAAAAACCAAGTTAGTCAAATTCCACTGAATAAAACATATCCGACTAACATGTATGAAAATTTCAAAAATGCTTAGGGATAAATGGCCAAGCAACCATTAAAACTAGCACGTTATTTACAATAAATGTATAATTATAAATCTTATTGATACAAATTCACTTAAAGATTCACATTTGAAAATTTAGAGCAAGTTTATAAGGTTTGGCGAGGCTTCTTCAATAAAGGTGGCATTTAAATGGAAAAAAATGTGATAAGGAATATGAAAAAGAATGCACATATATGTATAACTGAATCACTTTTCTGTACAGCAGAAATTAACACAACATTTAAAATCAGCTATACTTCAATAAAATAAAATTTTTTAAAAATGTGATAGGTATTTTCAATTATCCCTTGAAAAGATTAGAAAAGTATACTGATTCACTCCACATCAATGATGGAGTGTCTATTTATCCAAATCTTGCTAACTCTAAATACTATCAAAAATTTTAAATTTTGTCAATTTGATTATGGATTTCTTGTGTTACAAGTGACATTGACTATCTTTCATTGGTTTATTGGCCATTTGTATTTCATGCTGCCTGGTCAAATCCCTTTCCCATAAATAGACATTCTCTTTATTCTTACTGATATATACCTTCCTTGTAAATGAAGACATTAGCCTTTTGACAAATTTTTTCCCAATTTATTTTCTGACACTGCTTAGTGTGATTTTTTTTTTTTCTTTTTTTGCAGTATGCGGGCCTCTCACTGTTGTGGCCTCTCCCATTGCGGAACACAGGCTCCAGTCACGCAGGCTCAGCGGCCATGGCTCACGGGCCTAGCCGCTCCGTGGCATGTGGGATCTTCCAGGACCGGGGCACGAACCCTTGTCCCCTGCATTGGCAGGCGGACTCTTAACCACTGCGCCACCAGGGAAGCCCCTTAGTGTGATTTTTTAAAAAAACATTTCTCATAGCCAATTTATTGACATTTTGTGGCTTCTAGGCTTTATATTCTGATTAGACAAGCCTTCCCTACTACAAGATTACCAATGAACATCACTCAGATGTTCTCTTTATACTTCTGTGGTTTCTTTTTTTAGGTTTAATAGTCTATTTAGAGTTTCCTTTTGTGTAAAGAATGAGGTAGGGATTCAGCACTATTTCCCCCCCAAGAGGCTAGTTCCAGATGCTTATTTAAACATCCATCTTATTTCTCACTACACTGAAGCTTACCTTTATCAGAAACCTCATCCTCATTTGTTTTGAATCTATTTCTGAGCTCTATTTTGTGTCATTCAGCTCTCTTTTATTCTCCAGGGGGGAAAAACTATTTTAATGATTGTACTTTATACTGTCTGACTATCTGGAAGATGACACATGATCTCATTTAAACCTCAAAATAACTCAGAGATAAAAATGTTTCTCCCATCATGGCTAGTGAGGAAATGGAAAAGAGGAGAGGCAGCTTGCTCTGGGCTGCAGAAAAGTTACTAGGACCCCAGGACCCACCCTAACTTCTCCATCGCTCTCCGGGGCTTTTTTGAATGCGAGGCCTTCCAGCAGGGCTTAGTAGGTTCTGATATCCTGCTAGGGCTCAGAAGAGTCATTGGCTTTACCCTGTCACAATCAAAGGTCTTGCAGTTCATCTTAGATAGTCTCAGTTAGTAGAAATATTCCTTGCTCTATGTAACAGATGTTTCCGAAAGGTCATATTAACCAATTTTTACAAAGTAAATCCTTTTTCAAATGAACCAGAGGGGGGGTCTCTGTTGAAAGAAACTTCAACGATCTAGCACAGCAGAGTCCTCTTGCAACTGTAAAATTTTCTCCTTCACTGATCTTTTTGTGATTCATATTTGGAGCAGATATTCGGACCTCTTTTTTTTTTTCTTTTTTTCTTTTTTTGCGGTATGCGGGCCTCTCACTGTTGTGGCCTCTCCCGCTGCGGAGCACAGGCTCCAGACACACAGGCTCAACGGCCATGGCTCACGGGCCCAGCCGCTCCGCAACATGTGGGATCTTCCCGGACCGGGGCACGAACCCGTGTCCCCTGCATCGGCAGGCGGACTCTCAACCACTGTGCCACCAGGGAAGCCCTTGGACCACTTAAAAAGAGGCATACCTGCCCTCTTAGAGTCCAGTAGCTTATGGCAAGTGTGCCTGAACCAGAGATATTGGTGAAAGGAGCAATGAGGTTGGACTCCAAGGTAAAGATGAGTGTTTCCTGGAGAGCACCCTTCTTTGTCCGCATCTGACATTCACTGAACGGTTGCCTGGGAAAATGACCAGCAAGCTAATGATGGTATGGTGTAAGAAACCAGTTCATCTTCCTTAGACAGGAAACTTGAAATTGCTTTGTAAGGACAGTCAAAGGGTGGAAAAGCTGTTGAAGAAACTGTTTTCCACTGGTGCTCCTGCTGAGATGCATGGTTTTCTGCACCAAGATCAAGAAGGTATCTATCTAGATGTTTCCTGATACCACAGAGCTCAGTTTTAGTGAGCATCACCTCATGCCTGATCTGTGCTAGGGATTTTATAAATCTCATTGGATCCTTAAATATAAGTTTTATTGTATACACCTTTCCTATCTAAACACCTTTTAAATGGAAAATATATATCTCAAGGGGGAAAAAACAGAGCAATACAGAAACGTATAATTCGGAAAGTGGAACTCCCACAAGGCAACTCACAGAGATAAACTCTTCTGCAATTTTTTTTCCACTTAATACTCTGTCTTGAAAATAGATCTGTGTCAGTTCTTATTCTTTTTAACAGCAGCTTCGTATCCCATCGGATGGATGTACCACTTCTTAACTGTTTTCCCATTGGTGGGTGTTCCACATTTTGGCTATTGTAACAGTGCTGCAATAAACATCCTTGTATGTGTATCTTTGCACACATGTCAAGAATTCCACAGAAATCCCTAGAAGTGGAACTGAGAATTCAACAGCCATGCACATATAAATATTGTAATAGTCATTGCCAAATGGCTCTGCAGAATGCTTATGTTTTACAGACAAACTCCAGATAAGGGCTTGTGTGTCTTGTGAGCTGAGGGCTGCCTTTCCTCTCTGAGCCTGAGGGTCCTAGATTCCCTTGTGATCACAATAAGATGAAACTACAGGCTACAAAACACAGGGGCTCCCTCTCCCTTTACTTTGTTGTCACATGCGTGCCCAGTGGTGTCCAGATGAAGCCCTCACTGCGCTCTGCCTGCGCATGTGATTCTCAAGCAGCCCAAGGTTTCTCCCCCCAGAGCCGGGTGGCTCCCTGGGTGCTGCAACAGATGGCTGGTGACCTGTCGCTGGGCCGTTGTGTGCACAGTCCGCCTGCGGTACTGAGGGGTTGAAGTGTCCTGACCTGTCCCGTTGCTCTCCTCAGATCAGAAGATGTAGACGCGCGGCTTCATCCAACCGTGATGCTCGCCCTGCTTTGGGAGCATTGATGGGAAAGGGAGAGGTATTCCTGACTTGTATAGAAGCATTAAAAGTGTGATTTCTAAACAAAGGGCCTAAAAGCCCCTTTAGGCCAGGGCTTTCCAGATGTTACCCCTTGTGGCTGATGTGCCGTCTGCCTGGGGAAGAGCACACAGACCTTGGCACAGCTGGCTAAGGCAAACCACAGCTTATGTATCCCTCTGACTTCCGTTCAGAGGGAAAGCGCATTTGCAGGAGGTTTACCTGAGGGTTCCCCATATATCTCTGGCCTAGTCAGTGGGGGAATCAGTATCTGAACCCAGGTCTTACTGATTCAAAAGCGTCTCTAGAGAAAGGACAGTCTATTCAACAAATGGTGCAGGGAAAGTTGGATATCCACATGCAAAAGAAGGAACTTGGATCCTTACCTTATACCATATACTACAAAAACTAACTAAGAGTGGGCCATATACAGCTCAATAACAAAAGAACAAGTAATCCAATTAAAAAATGGGCAAAGGATCTGAATAGACGTTTTTCCAAAGAAGACGTACAAAAGGCCAACAGGTACGTGAAAAGGTGCCCGACATCATTAATCAGCAGGGAAACGCAAACCAACACCACATGAGATACCACCTCACACCTGTTAGAATGGCTGTCATCAAAAAGACGAGATGACAAATGCTGGCGAGAACGAGGAGAAAAGGGACCCACCATTGGTGGGGTTGTGAACTGGTACCACCACTATGGAAAAGAGTATGGAGGTGCCTCAAAAAGTTAAAAGTAGGGGCTTCCCAGGTGGCGCAGTGCTTGGGGGTCCGCCTGCCGATGCGGGGGACACGGGTTCGTGCCCAGGTCTGGGAGGATCCCACATGCCGCGGAGCAGCTGGGCCCGTGAGCCATGGCCGCTGAGCCTGCGCGTCCGGAGCCTGTGCTCCGCAACGGGAGAGGCCGCAGAGGTGAGAGGCCCGCGTACCGCAAAAAAAAAAGTTAAAAGTAGAACTACCATACGATCCAGCAATCCCACTTCTGGGACTATATCCAAAGGAAATGAAAACACTCTTACGAAGAGATATCTGCACTCCGTTGTTCGTAGCAGCATTATCTACAGTAGCCAAGACATGGAGACCACCTAAGTGTGCACTGACAGATAAATGGATACAGAAGGTGTGGTATCTATACACAAGGGAATATTATTCAGCCATAAAAACAAGGAAATCCTGCCATTTGCAACAACATGGATGGACTTTGACGGCATTATGCTCAGTGAAATAAGTCAGACAATGACAAATACTGTATGATCTCATTTATATGTGGAACCTAAAAAAACTACAACAGCAGAAAACCAAACTCACAGAAAAAGAGATCAGATTTGTGGTTACCAGAGGCAGGGGTGGGGGGGAGGGAAAACTGGATGAAGGGGGTCGAAAGGTACCAAGTTCCAGTTATAAGATAAATAAGTACTGGGGATGTAATGCACACCATGATAAATATAACTAACACTGCTGTATGGTATATTTGGAAGCTGTTAAGAGAGTAGATCCTAAGGGGTCTTACCACAAGGAAAATAACATTTTTTCCTTTTTTTTTACTATATACATGAGATGATGGATATTAATTAAAATTATTGTGGCAATTATTTCCCAAAATATAAAAGTCAAGTCATTATGCTGTATACCTTAAACTTATACAGTGCTGTGTCAATTAAATCTCAATAAAACTGGGGGAGAAAAAGATTTTTAAAAATGGACTGTAAACCTAAATGTAAGAGCTAAAACTATAAAACTCTTAGAAGAAAACATAGAAGAAAAGCTTCACAATACTGGATTTGGATATGACACCAAAACCACAGGCAACAACAACAACAAAAGAGATAAATTTGACATCAAAATTTTAAGGTTCTGTGCATCAAAAGACATAATCAATAGATTGAAAAGGCAGCTCATTGAATGGAAGAAAATATTTGCAAACCATCTATCTAATCCAGAATATATGGAAAACTCTTACAACTCAACAACCACAACAAAACCGTATTAAAAAATGGGCAGAGGACTTGAAGAAGTCTGTTGTCTCCAAAAAAAGATATACAAATGGCCTAGAAGCACATGCAAAGATGCTCAACATCACTAATCATTAGGGAAATTCAAATCAAATCCACAATGAGATATCACCTCACATCCATTAGGATAGTTATCAAAAAACAAAAACAGAAAACAGAAAACAACAAGTGTTGGCAAGGATGTAAGAAAATTAGAACATTTGTCCACTGCTGGTGAGAATGTAAAATGATACAGCCACTGTGGAAAACAGTATGGAGATTCCTCAAAAAAAAAAAAAATAGAACTACCATATGATCCAGCAATCCCACTTCTGGATACAAACCCAAAATAATTGAAAGCAGGGACTTGAAGAGGTACCATTATTCCCAATAACCAAAAGGTGGAAGCAACCCAAGTGTCCAGTGATGGACAAACAAAATGTGGTCTACACACAATGGAATATTATTCATCCTTAAAAGGGTAGGAGATTCTGACATGTGCTATGACATGGATGAACCTTGAAAACATTGCGACAAGTTAAATAAACCAGTCGTAAAAAAAAAACAAATAATGTATGATTCCACTTATACGACATGCCTAGAGTAGTGAAACTCATAGAGACAGAAAGTAGAATAGCGGTTACCAGGGGCTGGGGGAGGGAAATGGGGAGTTCTTGTTTTATATTGTTAATATTGTTTAATGGGTACAGAGTTTCAGTTTTGCAAGATGACCAAAGTCCTGGAGATGTATGTTGGTGCTGGTTGTACAACAATGTGCATATACTTGATACCGCTGGACTGTACACTTAAAAATGGTCGAGAAGGTAAATTTTATATTATGTGTACTTTACCGCAATTTAAATTTGTTTAAGTTCACAATAGTTCTCCTCCAATGTAGGAGGAGAGCAACACTTTGTTGCTCAAAAGTGTGCCTGAGAGACCATCAGTTTCTTAAAAGTTCAGATTCCTGGGCCTCATGCCCAACCTATGGAATCAGACTCTAGGAAGAGAAGCCCAGGAACCTGTCTTTGGATGAGTTCAGACGGTTCCTAAGCCCACCAGTTTGCGAACCATTTCCCTACAACCAAGTAGCCAACTGAGGAAACATAGCAACTTTCCAAAGCACCGCTCAGCCCAGGAAAAGCGTTGGCTCGGACTTTGAAAGCAGAATGACACGCAAAATCACCTTGCTTCTGCCGCAGGGCTGTGGTCTGTGAGCAGCCAGCTCCCCGCCTGCACTGCCTCCCTGGGGGCTCAGGACTCGGCCTTACAGCCGGGGCCTCGTCCACAGCTGACCTGTGTCACGCCTGGTTCTGACGTAACCAGTAAAGTGGGGGATGATCACTGCCTCACCAGGTTGGTGTGAGGGTGAAATGAGAAATGCCTACAAACTGTGCTTTGAATTAGTATGTAAATATAAATTATTATTATCTTGCAATTCTGAGAATAAACCATTTTGGCAACAACACACTCTCAGATCAGCATCTCGAATGCAGCAAAAGACCTTCCTCAGTATGGTGTAGAATAGAGCACAGGGACAGAACTGGTGTGCGGTCCAGCCTGGTACAATTTGGGAAATAGTTCCCATCATGTTTCCTGCCTTCCAATCCCTGGACCAATCACAAGAGCAGCCTCGTGTCAGTGAATAATCCATTGATAGCTGACAACTTAACATATGAAATTAATTATGAATTACTTCTCAAATCATTGCTATACCAACACAGGAGTACGGTAAAGAAGATTAAAAGAAGCAAAAGGAACTTGGCACACTTAAATCAGGCCTGTTTGCTGCAAACATCACCTGGAGCATTGCGTGCATTAGAGGCACTGCCTGTCCCATCACGTGTCTGGCAGCCACAGCACTGGGATGGCCAAGGACACAGTCCCCCTTATTTTCTAAACAGGAAAGAGAATGGACTCTGTTTTATTAGCTTCTTCCTTCAATCAGGGATCAGACTAGAAAACTGTGAAGGTTTAATTAATCCATTCACATAAAATTACCGCACGGATATGACACACACATCGGCCTGGATTTCCACATTTTGATTGGGAGACCCCAAAACATGACAAATGCCCAAATGGCATAATGAATACATTTAAAGAAAAGTGTTCATACATCATCAGTGGAACCAAAACATGATTACTAGAAGTAGTTACCTCCCAAATAATAAGAGACCTGTTTTGGAGTTTATATAGACTAGAGGGTGTCCAGCCCTGAAGTCATATCAGTATCCCCCTCATGGAGTCACTGCTACTAAAGCCAGAAGCCCTCAGTGACCAAAGTCCTGCATCATCGGAGTTCAGCTGAGTTTCTGTCTATAGTCTAATTTTTCAAGTATAAACAAAATTTGAGACAACATACAGGTCTAAAAGCTCACATATTATGTGTCCAACTATAGATACGCTTAAAATGATTAACCAAACGACCAGGACTGTTGACCCTTATTTTAATGCTCTGAACACCAGTCCACCACCGAGCTCGCCTGCAGTTACAAACTTGGGGTTCCTGCCAGGACTGTCTGCCTCCCTGAAACTCAGACCTGGTATCTGACTCAGCCTGGAACCCTGGGGCCTCGTGCAGGGCTCTGAGCAGTAGCACTAGCAATTTCATCTGAAGTGATGCCGTGAATCATGCTAATTAATAGTGGTTGTTATTATTATTAATCCTGACCACATCTCAGGGGGGGTTTTGAGACAGAAAACCCTGGAGATGTGTGGGTTTCGGAGGACACAGAAGCCCCATGCCCACATCCAGAGAGACCTGCCCACTGGCAGCAAGCCTGGTGCCATAGCAGTCATGTGGAAATGGTGACTGGGCATGTCCAGTCCCCTGTGTCCCACAGCCCTCCTGGACAGCACTAGGAGTGACTGGGAGAAGGTCCAATGACCAGCAGGAGCCTCTCGGCAGGGATGGGGGGACAGCATTCGCAGATGTGGCACGGGCTTTCTATGCTATGCTAGAGGCTATGGAAGGATTGTGGGCAGTGACAAATGCTGCAAAGAGTGAGGACAGTGACCAATGACCAGGCAAAATGGGTTGACATCTGTGGAGGGTGGCCAAAAACAGCATGGACCAGAGGGCTCCCCTACCTGCTACAGAGCTCAGCCAGAGTTCACTGACCAACCACCAGTATGGAGTTTTCCTTATTATTTATAATAACCTTTATTATTTCTTACAGGGGTCCTTTACACGTCCCCTCAACAACATCTACCCTAATCTCTCGGATTCTTCTAGTCTTTTCACTGCCCAGTGCTGCTCTAAGATGAGGCTTGCTAAAAACAGCATCTAACATCCGCAGTATTGATTCTATTCAAAATCTTGGCTGTTTATCCATGCTAGAAAATTTTCTCCCAACCACAGGGCTGATGCTCTAAACCATCCCTACTGTAAACGGATGCTCTTTGCTTTGTCATATTAATGCGCCTCTCTAATGCGATGTAAGTACATCAGGGATCTGATCTGAGCTCACATCCCACACTCACCACTGCCACCCGTGCTCTCTCTCTTCTCCCCTACTGTTAGCAGCAGGGCTTTGACCACTATCGCTTATAAGCATGCGAGCTTAGATTTCCATATTAACTTTCTATTTCTTTCTTTTTTTTTTTTTTTTGCATTACGCGGGCCTCTCACTGCTGTGGCCTCTCCCGTTGCGGAGCACAGGCTCCGGACGCGCAGGCTCAGCGGCCATGGCTCACGGGCCCAGCCGCTCCGCGGCATGTGGGATCCTCCCGGACCGGGGCATGAACCCGTGTCCCCTGCATCGTCAGGCGGACTCTCAACCGCTGCGCCACCAGGGAAGCCCTCTATTTCTTTTTTCATTTGTTTTGAGTGTGTTTGTGATCACTCACTGAAGCATTTTTATGACAGCACTCTCAAGTCTTCATCAGATAATTCTGACACCTCTGTCAACTCCGTCTTGGCATCTATGGATGGTCTTTTTTCACTCAATCTACTGATTGTTTGAGATCTTCCTGGTTCTTGGCATGATGAGTGATTTTTGGTTGAACCCTGGACATTTGGGGTATTATGTTATTAGGCTCTGGATCTTTTTCAAACCTTGTGTTTTAGCATGCTGCCTCTGACACGACACTGGCAGGGCAGTTGGCTGGCGATGCGGGGAGATGCCACCTCATTACAGCCAGGAGGGGTAGGAGTCCAGGTTCCCCCACAGCCAGAGATGATCCCTGAGGGGGGCGTCATTACTGCTGTCGGCGGGGGCAGTTCCTGCTCCCCACGTGCTTTCCATGACACCCAGTGTGGGGTGACCTTGTTACCACTGGGCGGTGGAGAAAGTTCTGGCTCTTCCCTCTGCTCCTCTGACAGCCCCCAGGAGGGAGACAGGGCCACGTGGTTCCAGCCAGGGGAGGGTGGAGGCCCAGGACCCGCCTCAGCCTTGGCTGGTGTGGGCGGCTTGTAGGTCCAGGGCTTTCCTTCGATGTTTGGCTAGGGTAGAGGTATTGTCTACAGGCTTCCTCTCTTGCTAGGCTGACGCTTCCCTGCTCCTTTGGTAGAGGGAGCAGCCTTTTCTCGAGGGTTTTGTTTTGCTTGTTTTTTGCACCTATTGGCGTTTCCAGGGGGCTCACTTCTCCACCCCCAAGTCTGGGAAATAGACGAGGCAAAAAGAAAACCCAGAGAACTCACCCCCCTTCACCACCTGGGACTTGTGACCCCTAGCCAGTCTGCCTTCTCTCCACCTTCCAGGCTCTTCTTAAGTTTGTTTTATGTGTAATGTCCAGGTTTTCCAGTGGTATTTAGCAGGAAGACTACAGAAAATCTGTTTATTCCTTCATCCCAGAGCAGAAGAACCTACCCGTTAAAAATTAAAATACTGCCTTTTGGGGACACACACACACACACACGTGTGTGTGTATATATATATATATATTTTTTAAATTTTTTATTTGGCTGCACTGGGTCTTAGTTGCGGCATGCAGGATCTTTTGTTGTGGTGCACAGGCTCTTCATTGCGGCACTCGGGCTTCTCTCTACTTGTGGCAAGCAGGTTTTCTCTCTCTAGTTGTGGTGCACAGGCTTAGTTGCCCCACAGCATGTGGGATCCTAATTCCCCGACCAAGGATCGAACCTGCGTCCCCTGCACTGGAAGGCAGGTTCTTTACCACTGGACCACAAGGGAAGTCCCGGGGGTATATTTTTTTAAAGATTTTTAAAAATCACAAATGGCTTCTGCATCAGCAACAGCAATGGTAGCACTAATTCAAGCATATGAATGTTTATAGGGGCAAAACCTCTTATGATCGCTCACGATTTAACATCTATATTACTTAACTGGTAATTCAAATTATTAGGAGATTTATAGTAGTGCTATAGTAGTGCTATTTATTTGTGTGAGGATTATAAACATTATTGTCAGCCGACTTAACAAGCCTAGCTTTCCCCCTGCCTATTAATCTAATTGGGACAAACTTGTAACTAATGATTCTTTCTTTTATTTTTTTTTTTTTTTTTTTTTTTTTTTTTTTTTTGCAGTACGCGGGCCTCTCACTGTTGTGGCCACTCCCGCTGCAGAGCACAGGCTCCGGACGCGCAGGCCCAGCGGCCATGGCTCACGGGCCCAGCTGCTCCGCGGCATGTGGGATCTTCCCAGACCGGGGCACGAACCCGTATCCCCTGCATCGGCAGGCGGACTCTCAACCACTGCGCCACCAGGGAAGCCCTGATTCTTTCTTTTAATCGAACATTACTGCTTTACAGATAGGTCTAAATTTAGTAATGACAGCTCGTTCTAATTATACAGTCTTTATAATAGAAAGTAGCATATGTATTTATCATTTCAATTGCACTAAACCATCTTTTGTATATAGAACATGCTCACATAAACTTATACGTAATCTCTCTTCCACTCCTATAACTTAATCCTAAAATTATTCATGGGTTCAAGTACTGTAAATATAATTTAAATTAAACCTTGGATCGTGATTCTATGAAGAGAAGCTCATTAGTTCTCATTTACTAAGAAAAATTTTAAGAATTTCGAATTCCTGTTACTTTATGTAAAAGTGGATTTTTAAAGATTTTAGATAATAATTTTTAGTTTGTTCATTTGCTCAGGAGCCAAAAACTTGGTAATGCTCCAAATTAAAAAGTATTAATATACTAATACTTTAACAGTAATAAACCTGATGGTCACTTTTCCTACGTTATCCACACATTTGCACGCGTCATATCAATATTCAAATAGCTCTTCCACATGCCTTTTTAACCTGTCCTCTTCTTGGTCTTACATTTAGTAATGCAGGTCAGATGACTACCATTTCAAACCCACATTGACCAACTATGCAAATATTTAGGCTCTTCATAAATGTTCAATTTGATTATATTTCAGTAATCTTTATTCCCCCTGCCTTTTAAGAACATGCTCAATTCTGAAATTTTAAAAAATGGGTACATATTGACTCAAATATTAATCAGTTACTCAAAACATTTACCCTGATTTATGATCACTATGACTCTTACACCTAACGATATTTTCCAACTTTTTATTGAGTAAGAAGGCACAGTAGTCATGTCATGTTATTAACTCGTTAATAATATGGGCAAACAGTTGCCAACACAGCAGCCCTCCAAGCAGTTCTCAGCAACTGTGTTGAATTGTCAGCTTTGAATCAGGTTTTGAAAAATTTATAATTAACTCTACTTCATAAGCTTATAACTAATTTTTATAATCAACCCTACTTGGCTTCCCATTTTAGGCTTCCTTGAAAGACCTGAGAAGTCACCGCAATTTGGGTCTGGCCATGACTGCTTCATACAGTAGAAATCTTCCACCCTAACAGCCCTACCTCATTACAGGACAAGAGCGGAACAGGATTTGTTTATACTAATCTGAGTCTAATATCACTTAGAGAAAACAAAACAAAACAAAACAGAACGCTCTGTTTATGAGCCCAGATAGCAATCTAATTTTCACGAAAACATTAGATTTTTAAATTGTTGCTTTTCAACCTTTGACCTACTAAGAGTACTAATAACAGAGACAGGCTGGGACCTGAGACCTGGGAGTCCTTGCTTCAGGGCTTCATCTCCTCTAGCAACAAAACACAAAGAAACTATAAGGGGCTAAAAATCACCGCGTATATGGGCAGTTGCAGCAAATTATGGACAACAAGATACAAAAAGACCAAAAACCCAACTGCCACTTCTGAAGAGCCGGGAGCAAAAGCAGGGTACTGTGCACGCCCCCTGCTCTCAACCCCACCTAAGGGGTGGGCAGACCACCTAAGCCGCGCCTCCAGCCCGACCCCGGGACACACCCCTACCCTCACCTCATATAAGGAACCAGCTTGCACCACCCCCCCCTCCCCTCCCACCCTGCTCGAGAGCGCAAGTAAGGGAACCTGTTACTTGTTTTTGCTCCCCGCTGCTGCAACAGGGACCCCAGTAAAGCCTTGCCTGAATTTCTTTTCTTTTTTGTTTTAACATCTTTATTGGAGTATAATTGCTTTACAATGGTGTGTTAGTTTCTGCTTTATAACAAAGTGAATCAGCTATGCATACACATATATCCCCATATCTCCTCCCTCTTGCGTCTCCCTCCCAGCCTCCCTATCCCACCCCTCTAGATGGTCACAAAGCACCAGCTGATCTCCCTGTGCTATGTGGCTGCTTCCCACTAGCTATCTGTTTTACATTTGGTAGTGTATATATGTCCATGCCACTCTCTCACTTCGTCCCAGCTTACCCTTCCCCCTCCCCGTGTCCTCAAGTCCATTCTCTACGTCTGCGTCTTTATTCCTGTCCTGCCCCTAGGTTCTTCAGAACAATTTTAAAATTTTTTTTTAGATTCCATATATATGTGTTAACATGTGGTATTTGTTTTTCTCTTTCTGACTTACTTTGCTCTGTATGACAGACTCTAGGTCCATCCACTTCACTACAAATAACTCAATTTCACTTCTTTTTATGGCTGAGTAATATTCCACTGTATATATGTGCCACATCTTCTTTATCCATTCATCTGTCGATGGACACTTAGGTTGCTTCCATGTCCTGGCTATTGTAAATAGAGCTATAATGAACATTGTGGTATATGACTCTTTTTGAATTATGGTTTTCTCAGGGTATATGACCAGTAGTGGGATTGCTGGGTCATGTGGTAGTTCTATTTTTGGTTTTTTAAGGAACCTCCATACTGTTCTCCATAGTGGCTGTATCAATTTACATTCCCACCAACAGTGCAAGAGGGTTCCCTTTTCTCCACACCCTCTCCAGCATTTATTGTTTGTAGATTTTTTGGTGATGGCCATTCTGACTTCTCCAAAGAAGATATACAGATGGCCTGAATTTCTTGTCTGGCCTCTAATCAATTTCTATTGATTAAGGAGGCCAAGAACCTTGGTCAGTAACAATACCAATTGAAAGTAATCAAACCCACTTAAAAAGAAGACATACAGATGGCAAACACGCATATGAAAAGATGCTCTACATCACATGTCATTAAGGAATTACAATGAGATACCGCTACATACCTGTTAGAATGGCCCAAATCCAGAACATTGACAACACCAAATGCAGGTGAGGACATGGAGCAACAGGAAATCTTTCCTTCATTGCTGGTAGGAATGGAAAATGGTGCAGCCCCTTGAGAAGGCAGTTTGGCAGTTTCCTACAAAACGAAACATACTCTTTTTATATGACTCAGCAGTCATGCTCCTTAGTATTTACTCAACTGAGCTGAAAACTTAACGTCCACACAAAAACCTGTGCATGGACGTTTATAGCAGCTTTATTCAGAATTGCCGAAATTTGGAAGCAACGAAGGTGTCCTTCAGCGGGTGAATGGGTAAGTAACCGGTGGTATATCTAAACATGGACATTTATTCAGCACCAAAAAGAAATGAGCTATCAAGTCATGAAAAGACATGGAGAAACCTAAAGTGTGTATTCCTAAGTAAAAGAAGCCAATCTAAAAAGGCCACATACTATATGATTCCAACTATATGACATACCGGAAACGGCAAAACTATGGAGATGGTAAAAAGATCAGTGGTTGGCAGGGGCTGGGGGGAGGGAAGAGTGAATAGGTAGGGCACAGAGGTTTTTGAGGGCAGTGAACTACTGTGTATGATATTATAATGGTGGATATATTGGTCCAAATCCATAGAACGTACAACACCAAGTGTGAACCCCAACGTAGACAACAGACTTTGGGTAATAATGATGGGTCCATGTAGGTTCATTAATTGTAACAAATGTACCATCTGGTGGGGGACGTTGACGGTGGAGGGGAGTACATGGGAACTTTCCATATCTTCTGTTCAATTTTGCTGTGAACCTAAAACTGCTCTAAAAATAAAGACTTTTTAAACATTTAAAAAATTGTTGCTTTTTCAGCTTTCTGCCAATTAGGAGTAATAATATACCAATTGGAATGAAGCCAATGTACTTAAAAATCCTTTGCAATAAGCACATGCTTTTTTTAAAAGCAATTTTATTCGTGGCTCTATTAATCGCAGCTTTACGGATGAACAGATGTTGGTGAGACAGGAAACCTAGTCTCATCCTTCCTTTTTACTGTGTCATCTTTAGCAACTGACAGCCTCACTTAATTTTTTTTCCTTTTTTCCCATTCTTTGGTTTTTCTTTTGTTTTCTCTTTTTTTAAGCCTCACTTTAGTCGAATGCTCTTTCTAGTATATTTTTAAATTATAAATTGCGAAATATTTCAACTTCAGGAGAGTAGAGAAATAATATAACAGACAACCACACATCCACCATTAATTTCAAAAATGGATATTAGCACTTTGCCATACTTGCTTCATTAACATCTTTACAAGACAAGGTGCATTACACTTTCCACATCACATACTGTTTGTAACTTTATCTCCCTGCATGTCATCTCTACATTTTTTCCTTGATCAGCAAACTCATGAGAACCCAGCAACCCTGTTGGAGAAGATTCTTCTTGGCCTGGCCTGCTGTTCAAAGTAATTTCTAAGCTGAACTATGGCTGGTCCTTCCTTCAAGATCATGCAATCTAAAACTGACCTTAATTCCTCTTAAATGAAACATCATGACAATGAACTCATGTCCATAGTCACACATAACTGTCGTTTCTTCAGTTGGGTATCTTTTGTTTTATTTTGTTTTAATGTAACCTTAACATCCATACAGAAAAGTACATAAACTGTAAGGCTGCAGCTTGACATCACTCAGATCACATGGTATCTTATTAAGTGAGGGAGATGCTATAATTCAGATATGACGTGAAAACCTAAATACAGTCTAAGACCTTATAGCATGTGATCTATGAATGTTATCTTCTTAATGTTTGAGCCATAAAATAAATCTTTATTTTATCAAAAGCAACGTGTAATAAAGATCTGTACATGAGCACAAACGTACATGAGGTAGTTAAGCATAAACTAGAAATAAATACAAAATTAATTAGTTTACCTCCTGAATTACCTAGCCCTATTACTTTTAATATCTTGTTAGACCTCTAAAGTAAGATTAGTATATACAACAGCAATAGCTACTATCCTGTATTAAAAGACTAATTTTTAGGTATAAATAATGTTAAAATTACTAATGTAGCCTACAGAATTTTTACCTTGGTTTTGCATTTATGTAAATTACCTGATTTTATGCTTCAGTACGGACACAGCACACAAACGCTTCCTGAGCTGATCTTGCTTATATTAAAGCTGGGCAACGGAAACACCCAGGTGGGCTTTTACAGGCCCATAAACCTAAAGGCGGGGCCTGGCTTTATCGATAGCGGTCAGCAGAATTGCACGTGCCAGCATTGGCACACCAAAGGGAAGGGGCTCTTGTCTATGAAAACTGAAAGGCTGCATCACCGAGAATACCATAAGGCAGCTCATCACATCTTGTTTGACCAAGTCCCCACGGAATCAAATTGTCAATAAATAATTTTAAATTATCGAACAATAAATGGCGGTTTGACTAAGCTGTCCTGAGAATGGTAAATTTCATCCTAGCATTTGAGTGCATATAGTTGATCCAAACCAGCATTCCCCCGTGTAAAGCGTGTCTAAGAATTGAAAAGTGAAGTTCAAATTCAACTGCATTGTGGATAATTCCAGCTGAAATAAAAATGAAGATACTTAATTTTTTCCCTTTTTTTTCGGTTGGAGTGGAGTGGGTTTCAAACATACAGAAAAGTTGAAGAAATGGTACAATGAAAACCCTTATACCTTCCATGCAGATTAAACATTTTGCCATATGTGTACCCTCTCTCTCTCTCTCTCCCAAACTCTCTCTGCTTCTGTCTCTCTAGGTAGATAGATTGTTCGATAGATAGATGTACCGTTATATAATTTATGTTTATGTTTGGTTATGTCATTTGAAAGTAAAGTTGCAGACCTTATGATAGGAGGACAGGTCATCCTAAATATTCCAGCATGAGTCTTCTAAGAATAAGGACAATCTCCTGTGTAACCACAGTCCTATTATCACACCTGAAAAAACTAACAATCATTCCTGAATAGCGTTTATATACACTCCATATTCAAATTTCCTAAATTGTGTCCAGAACGTTTTTATACCTTTTATTGCCTTGGACTTGCTCGTTACATGTTCTTCAGTCTACCCACTCCTTTTTTTCCTCAGTGACCTTGACTTTTAAATTTTTTTAAAAAATTTATTTATTTATGGCTGTGTTGGGTCTTCGTTTCTGTGCGAGGGCTTTTCTCTAGTTGCGGCGAGCGGGGGCCGCTCTTCATCGCGGTGCGCGGGCCTCTCACTATCACGGCCTCTCTTGTTGCGGAGCACAGGCTCCAGACGTGCAGGCTCAGTAATTGTGGCTCACGGGCCCAGTTGCTCCGCGGCATGTGGGATCTTCCCAGACCAGGGCTCGAATCCATGTCCCGTGCATTGGCAGGCAGATTCTCAACCACTGCGCCACCAGGGAAGCCCGACCTTGACTTTTTGATGAGTCCAGGACTGTTATCCTGTGGAATGCTCCACAGCCTGGATTTGCCTAGATTTGTCTAACCGGCCTCTTGATGTCACTTAACTTTTTCTCCCTCCCCTGTACTTCCTGTGGACTGGAGGTTAGGTTTACAGCTTTGGTAGATGCAAGTAAGACATTCTGGACAGTCCTTCATGGGGGATGGTGGGTGCTTTTTGCATCCCAGTGGGAGGCACATATACTCAGGTTGTCCCACTACCTGTGAGGCTAATGTTGATCACCTGATTAAAGGGGTGGTTATCAGATTGCTCCGTTATAAAGGTGTGTCTTCTCTTTACAATTCACAATGAATCTGTGGATGGTACTTTGGTGCCATGAACATATGCTGTTCACTACGATCTTTCACCTAATGGTTTCAGCATCTGTTGATGATCATTGACTGAATGAATATGTGGGACTGCAAATTGGTGATTTTAAGAAAATGATTTTTGGAGACTATATAAGTCAAGACCCTGACAAGAATTAGATACTTTCCCATGCTTCATCCTAAACTAACACAGACAAAGCATTTTTTTTTTTTTGCCAGAGGACTGCTAGTAATGGCTTAAAAGCCAAATAATATGTGGTGGTTGTATCCCTCTGGGAGTCTGTTCTGTAACTGATGCTCTCCTGTAAAACTCAGCTTCCTTACCCTTGCGATCAGCAGAGCCTCGGCATTGTAGAAGAGAAGGCACAGGACGGTCATAAAACTGTCAGAAAAGGTGCAGCATCTGGGTTAAGAACAAAGGAGCTACATAAACTAGCTACTCTAGTTTATAGAGTATGTGGCTTGTGAATGTTTTCATGGTTAAATAGTCCAAAAGAGGATTTAATAATTAATAAAGAAAAATCTATGAAGCACTCATACCCAACTTCAATGAAAGATCTGTCATTCATAATATGATGTATTTTATTGGAACCCACAGAGCAGATGGGTCAGAACATGGTGAGCAGACTGACAAGTACACTTGGATGAATCAACTGTAGCTCAATCCAAGCAAATTGGGGGTGGTTTGGGGGACACCTGATTACACTGAACCCACCCTAATCCTCTCCTAAGTCGAATTAAACTCTGCTCTACATTTCTTAAAACATTCACGTTCACTTAAAGAAGGGAAAAAACGCTGGGGATTTTAAGCAAGTGCTGTAAGAACATGGTAAACAATCAAAGTTAGCCAAGATCAAAACTTACGTCTTCGGCATGAAAAATTAACCAGCACTAGACGCACAAAATGGGTTTCAAATCCTAAATGTAACTAAATGAACAACTCATGAACAATTAACAGAATGAAGTCATCTATGTTGCAATATTATGAAAAGATTTATTAGGAAAGGGGAGAGGCCAACTCCACCCAGATAGTCAGTTATGGAGAATGGAATTTAGGTTAAACTTTAAATATGCTTTTAGCGGTAATAACCTCAAGCTTATTTTAATAGAAAAAGAAGGTACAGGTCTTTTGAAATTGAAAATATTTTTTGTTGAGCAATGAAAATACCAAAAATTCATTGTAGGCATAAGAGAAGGTATCAGTTTAAGTGGCTTAATTCCCGTAATCAACCAGTAGTCCTGACAAACTATCGAACTAATCTATATATTTTATTTTATTTTTATTTATTTATTTTTGCAGTACGTGGGCCTCTCCCTGTTGTGGCCTCTCCCGTCGCGGAGCACAGGCTCCGGACGCGCAGGCTCAGCAGCCATGGCTCACGGGCCCAGCCACTCCGCAGCATGTGGGATCTTCCCGGACCGGGGCACGAACCCGTGTCCCCTGCATCGGCAGGCGGACTCTCAACCACTGCGCCACCAGAGAAGCCCCTTATCTATATATTTTAGAAGAAATAATACTTATTATTAGAAATAATAGTAGTTAGAAATATGAAAATCAGATTTCTTGGCATACGTCCATTTAAAAGAATAAGAAGGACGGAAGGCTGGGAAGGTGAAGGGGGGACCAGACAGGGGAGGCTTTTCCTGAAGGGTCTGCACATTCTCCCGTGGGTAGCAGGGAGCCAGTGAATGTTTTAGAGCAAGGTGACTACGTGAGGCAGGCATTGTTGAGCGATGACCGGGAACAACTCTTTGAGAAATGATAACGGCTAGTTTGCAGGCATCCCATAAGTGCCAGGCTGTGCGCAGGCCCGGTGGATATTCTCCCTCTCAGCCCCACAGCCAGTCTGCAGAGTGAACACCGTCCCCGTTTACAAATGAGGAAACTGCTCAGAGAGCGTGTATCTTGCCCAAGGCCATGCTGCTGGCAAATTGTGGAACTAAGACTCAAAACAAGTGTGTTGACTCTGAAGCTGGATGCTTTCCTCTGTCCCAGGCAGTGACGGTGGAGAAAGCACGGGCCTGGCCAGCAATGCAGAGACCTGTCTTCTGTGCAAAGGAGAGCGTGGGCTGCGTCCAGGGCCCGGGGCCGGGGGTCGTGGGGTTTCTGCCCTCTTTCCAGGGTTAGTGCTGACACCAGGGGATTCTTCTCCATGTGCCCCATTGGGAAAGTCACCTTGCCCTCACTCTAACCCTCTGAAGGCTGGGCAAAGGAATGAAGAAGTAAGACACAAGATAGACATAAGATGGGAATTCAGGGCTGAGGTATTTGGCGCTGACTCTCAAATGTGTCACTTTACAGGTTTTCTACTCTCACTTCCTTCTTACCTGTCCAACCGCCATCGCTGTTGGAAATGTACCTAGTCAACTACCAGTGCCACTAGAAGCAGGGACGGGGCTGGTGCACACAAGGGACAGAAATGGGAAGAGGAAGAAACCTGGGCAGGGGGGCAGTTGATCATGTTTTCTGAACTCAGAATATAGCTGGATTCAGAATATATAAAGAATATCTCTTCAGAGGTGATTTAAGGATTGAAATGGGATTAGTGACCATTTCTGGGTACTGGTGCATAATCACGTTCCCGGAGTTTCTGAAACTTAAATGTACATATGAATCACCCGGGATCTTATTACAATAAATATTCTGATTTAGCAGGTCCAGGGAAGGGCCTGGGGTTCCAGTCCAAGTTCACACCTGGGTAAACAGGAGCCAGACTTCTGTAAAGGACAAACCTCTGTAAAGTGGCCACAGAGGTCTTGGTGTGAAGCCAATGTGAAGAACCAAATAAAAGTTATTTGGATAAATGATGCACTTTGATGTTAATTATTTAATTCACCAAGTGTCCGCTGAGGTACCCACCAAACACCTGGCAGATATAGAAGACAAAATTCCCGAGAATTACTCTCAATTTCAGAGCCTGGACTCGAAAAAGAGCCAAAGTGTCCAGCAGCTAAGCAACCACGTAGACGGGGCCCAGGGAGGAGCTGTGTGGGAATCTCTGGAATTCTTCTTGCTCTCTGGCCTCAGGCACCACAGCCGGCTGCCAGGAGTGGGCTCCAGGTGGGCCCCGGCCAGGGTGATGCCACAGAGCAGGAGACCCTCGACCACAAAGACATTGCCCTCCCCCCCAGGGCACTGGATTCCCCTGGCTCCCTGCCAGCCACCTGGGGTGCTCCAGCCTGACCAATGGGGTGACCGGCCAGCGCCCCTTCTTAAGATTCCCTCCCTGCACTGCCCATGGTTTAACTTTCTTCCAACTCTGAGGAATCTTGGCATCCTTTCCCTGCTGGCAGGGGAGGCCACGGGGGTGGGACAAGGGAAGGGGGTCCTCTGGGCTGGGACCCACGAGGGGCAGCGTGGAGAGAGCCAGGGGTCTGGCACCAAACACGTCTGCCACTCAGGGGAGGCAGTGACTTTTGGGCAAGAGTTCCCATCACAGAACGGGCTTAATAATGCCGATCTCACTGTGTTTTGCGAGAATGAAACTGAGATTGTTTATGTAAACTACCTGGAAGTGTGCTGAACACAGATGCCTCGGGCCTGCTTGTTCCTCTTCTTCTCGGCCCTGAGGACGGAGCCCCCCTGAGCTGCCGGCTGCTTCTCCGGCCTCCTATCTGGCTCCCGTTCCCTCCAGTCTAATCACATTCCTGGGTTGTGGCGGCCTGACGTCCTGTGCAGTGCTGACCGCAGGGCCTTTGCTCTGTCACATGCCTCCCTTTTCCAGCCACGCTGCCCCCAGCCCAGCCCACATGGTAGCTTCAACTCTTCGGTCAGCTCAACCCTGCAAGGTCTCCTTCACAAGGCCTGCTCGGTCCTGATGTCTCCTCAGTAAAAGTGCCGACCCCCCCTCTGAGCCTCCCCACACTGGGTGGTCATGTCTAGCTGCCGCGCCACCCTCTGGGGCAGGATCGGCAAACCGCAGCCCATGGGCCAAATCCAGCTCACCACCCGGCTTGGTCCATAAAGTTGTATCCGAACCCAGCCACACTCCTGTGCGGACCATGTGGCTGCTTTCATGCTGCCATGACAGTGTTGCATAGTCACCGCGGAGACCCTATGGCCCTGGACCATTTGGCACGTTGCAGAGAAATCTGCCAGCATCTTCTCTAGTACATCCTTGTCTCCTCTCTCTGGACTGTCAGCTACCTGAGGGCAGGGCGAGTGTCACCTGCCTCTGTATCCCCAGCACGCCGCACCCTGCCTGGCACGTAGCAAGATTCTAGCCAGTGTCCGAGAGATGGAAGAGCAAGCACATAAGTACTGGAATTGCGAGCCTCTGTCTTCCTTATGCCCCCGTGGAGTGGGGACCCATCGTGTGGCTTGAAAGTAGAGGCAGAGGATTTTTTATTATTTATTTATTTATTTATTTTTGGCTGCATTGGGTCTTCCTTGCTGCGCACAGGCTTTCTCTACTTGCGGCGAGTGGGGGTTAGTTACTCTTCGTTGTGGTGCATGGGCTTCTCATTGCGGGGGCTTCTCTTGTTGTGGAGCACAGGCTCTAGGGGCGTGGGCTTCAGTACTTGTGGCACACAGGCTCAGTAGCTGTGGCTCATGGGCTCTAGAGCGCAAGCTCAGTAGCTGTGGTGCACAGGCTTAGTTGCTCCGCGGCATGTGGGATCTTCCCAGCCCAGGGCTCAAACCCATGTCCCCTGTATTGGCAGGCGGATTCTTAACCACTGCACCACCAGGGAAGCCCGAGGCAAAGGATTTTTGTGCTTGAGATGAAGTCTCCTGGACCGCAGCGAGCATATCCGAATGAAATGGTGACATAAAGTAGCTTATCTGGATGACAAAAACTCCGTCTCTGCCAGTGCTTCTGAGGATGCTCCCAGGGTGCCCTGGGACTGCAGAACAGAGTCCCTGGACAGGAGGACAGCAGGGAAGCTGGGCGGGAGCTCTGCTTCCGTCCGAGGAAGAGGCCACAGTCAGATTTTGCAAAGAGGGAAAACTGGAGATCAGATCAGCGTGTTGTGAAGTGGTAATGGCTTCACGCATGAAGTTGCCCTGGGCTGTCTATACTTACTTCCAGGGAGGCTCATAACTGAGCCTTTCTCCAGAGGGGCGGCATCCTCACCCTGTAGGCATATTTAACTTTGTCTGAGTCATTTCTTTGGAGTGGCAAGGTGGATTTCGTGGTGTTCTGGAGAGAGCCCTGGACTCCGTCAAGGAGCACTGGGGACCCAGTCCTACCACCACTGGTCCAGGGACATGAAAGTGTGGAGTGTAGGCTAAGTCAAGTGGAATCCAGGGCGGCTTCTAGTTCCATAATTCTGCAAATCCTATTTATTCTCCCTTTGGCTTGGGAGTACAAGAGTCCCTTCCCGTCCATGGGACTATGGTGCCAGGGTCTCAGTGCAGACGGGCACTGGTGTGTGATCTCCAAGGCAGCGTGCTGGCCACTGCTCCTGTCTTCCTGCACCCTCTCTGCTTCTCTGCAGGCCATAGTGATGGACACACGACCCAGGCTGGGCCTGTCCCCAGGATCTTTCTGTGGTGACAGGCTATAAGGACTGTCTGCATCCCCTGGACGCGTGGCACGCCAGTCTGAGAGGCCCTGTCCCACAGAGAGAAGGGGAGAGATGGTGAGCAAGGACCAGTGTCTGCTGCCCGACAGGCCAGTTTACCGGCTACTATGCCAGTAAATCCCCTCTGTGTTCAAGGCCGCGCACGGGACCAGACCTCCCGAGCACACAGCAGAGTCCTGGCCTTCTCACAGCGCTTCAGGCAGCTCAGGGCCCCACAGGGCCCCCTCCCCAATGCCCTTACTTCTGTCTCTGGGAGAGTCTTCACTGGGTAGTGCTGTGTTGTGGCTGCACAGGGGTACTCTGGAGTCAGGCTGGACTAAATCCTGGTTTGTCACTTACTAGTTGTGTGATATGCAGCTCTTGGTGCCTCTGTTTTCTCATCTGCAAAATGGGCGCGGTCACAGCATCTCCCTCACAGGGCTGAATGCCTGTGAAGGGCCTGACCATGGAGGTGCCATGTAAGACATGGCTATTAATATTCTCCCCGGGAACTCAGGCTATCTCTGTCGCAACCAAGGAAGTTTAGACCCTTGATGGAAACCCGTTCTCCCTTCGGCGTGGCAGGCTGGGAGTGCGTGCATCAACAATTGTGTTTAATTTTTTGTCCAACCCCGGCCAGATAGGACCACTTCAGATGCATTTTTGTTTATTGCTTTACCTTGAATCACTTAAAAGGAATTCGGCAGGCCACAGTTTCCTGTTTAGGACACGCAGAGTGCTTAAGTGAAACAGTGCGGGTTAGCCGTTCCAGCCATTCGCCCCCTGTGTCGTCCACCCCCCGCACAGCTGGATGACCCCAGGGTGGCCTGAGAAAGATCCAGGAGCTGGGTAGCCAGGTGGGGTGTGCAGAGGTAGCTGCACTGCCCCCTGCGCCTGCCCTGCCCCCACCCTCCTTTCTGACCCGTACCCTTTATGAAGGTATTTCATAGGGAGTCATAACTGAACTTATTTTTGCATAGCAAGGTCTCACCAATGATCATTGGTGGATGGATTTCATTCCCATTTTACAGATGAGGAAACTGGTCCAAGAGCTTAAGTGGCACCTGGTGAATGGCCTGGGGCTTAGTTTGGTCTCTGGACCGTGTCTGCTAATAGAGGTAGTCAGAGACCCTCTGGGCAGGTGTGTTCCAGGTGTGAGCCTGTCCGTCCCACCTGCGTCCTGCTGCTTCTCTCAGGGAGAAAGTGCCAGGCGGGGCTGCCCCATTGCCCCAGGTGGAGCACATCCTGGCTGGTGGAGCACATCCTGGCTGGTGGAGCACATCCTGGCTGGCAGAGCACGGCCGGGGGACCCATCACCACCACCATCACCACCACCGCCAAAGCGGGACTCCCAGCTCAGTGGGAGGTCAGGCTATGGGGCCAAGTTTAATGACGCTGGCAAGGGCACGCCTTTGGCATCTCTGGGGATGGAAAAAGAGTGACCTGTCCCAGGCCTGGCAGGGTGGAGGCAGGTGGGCAGGGCAAAGTCGTGCGGCAGCCTCAGCTTTTTGGCGTCCATGCCCTCCTCCTGACCAGGAGGCTGGGGCCACTTCAGACCCAGGGGATTCCCGGGAGCCAAGAGGCCCAGGGGGAGACATGGGCGGTCACAGGACGCGGGGAAGCGGTCTTCTGTTCCCAACCGTGTGGGACAGGAGGAAACACAACACACAGCCTCAGGAACGTTCCATGGTGACAAGAGCCAGCTGAGCAGCTCTGCCTTGAGGACGTGGAAAGCGCCAGGTGGCACTGGTTCCAGGAAGCCACTTGGTGGGCACACCTACCACAAGAGCATCCCTCTAGCCAGCACGTTGGCTTCTGATGTGGTGTGGGTTCTGCTGGGGGCACGACAGACCAAAAACATCAGCAAACTTAATCCTCGCTTGAGTTGCCGCCTATAGGCGGCTGCTGTGGACTCTCTGCCTGCCCACTGACAGGTGGCTGGAGCCCTCTGCTGTGTACCGTCCTGGCTGAGTCCAGATTCTATTTCGGTTGACCTCACTGGGCTTCCTCCAGTATCAGTGAACAATTCTGTGGCCACAGGCAAGTCCTCTCTGGGCCTCTGTCTGCTGCTCTGCAAATTGGATCTAACACCATCTCTGTCTTGCTGCTAGGCGATCACATTTGTGAACAGAAGTGATCGTGTACCTGAACGAGCTTTGTAAGAGACAAGGCACAGTATAAAATTAGTTATTACCACAATCCCGTGGTGTCTGCAAGGCCGGCTCACCCTGGAAGCACTTGGCATCTCCCTGTTTGAGCTTCCTTCCTCCCTCTATCTCTCCTCCAAACACTCAGCATCCCCTGGGTACCACAGCCAGGAACGGTGAGGTCGGGGACCACACTGCTGGCACCACCCTGCAGGAGTAGCTTCTCCTTTCCTTCAGGACTCAGATTACCTTTCATTTCCCAGCAAGGTTAGGGCTAGAGAAGGTGTCTTCCCTCCCAGCTTCATGCTGCCCCATAGCCATCCCCGTTCCCCGCCTCACGGTCCTCAAGTCTCCTCTCCTCTCCAGCTCCACCTATCCCAACCCCGACTCCTTTGTCCTCTACCAGCCTGGACCCAAAAGCCCATTAAACACGGTGCCCACGAATGTGCTAGAAACTCTTACGCTCTTATTCTAACTTCAAGCTTGGACCTGACCATCTCAACACTCCCTCGGAGGGGCTCACTTACTCCCTTGGTTTCAAATATTATTTCTTCAGCTACAACCTCTCCTCTCCTGTGAACCCTTTGTGGGGGGGTGTTTTTTAAAAGTTGGCATCAGAATGCTTGGTAACTTGATTATTTTGCTTTTTAAAAGTTTTTAATTTTTAAAAATTCTTTATTTTTTTTGTTGACGTGTAGTTGATTTACAATGTTGTGTTAATTTCTGCTGTACAGCAAAGGGATTCAGGTATACATATATATACATTCTTTTTCGTATTCTTTCCCATTATGGTTTATCTCAGGATATTGAATATAGTTCCCTGTGCCATACAGTAAGACCTTGTTGTGTATCCATTCTCTATACAATAGTTCGCATCTGCTAATCCCAGCCTCCCAAACCATCCTTCTGCCACACCCGCCTCCCCCTTGGCATCCACAAGTCTGTTCTCTATGTCTGTGAGTCTGTTTCTCTTTCATAGATAAGTTCATTTGTGTCATATTTCAGATTCCACATATAAGTGACATCAGTGTCTGACTTACTTCACTTAGCATGATCATCTCTAGGTCCATGCATGTTGCTGCAAATGGCATTATTTCATTCTTTTGTTGGCTGAGTAATATTCCATTATATATATATACAACATAGTCTTTATCCATTCACCTGTCGATGGACATTTATAACCTGATTATTTCTTCACTTTCCGAAGTAATTTCCCTGTTAGCCCAAACACATCAGCTAGTACCTTGAGAATGGGTGGGTCTCTGCCCTTGACCTGTTGCAGTTGTAATGTGATGACACGTAGGCGGATCGGTGCTCACAAAGGTCTTTCTTTCGAATTGGAGGATAGGTCAGATTGTTCCAATCAACAAGTACGTGTTCAGTGTTCTGTGTTCTGGCAGCTTCCCTCGATTTCTAATAAAAGCTGTGGACCGAGCCATGCCTGAACCACACAGTGAGATAGGACAAGTGACATTTGGGATGTGATTAAAGCCATCAGTCTAAAATCAAACAGGAAACCCTGTACCCCACTGATAAAGGGGAGCTGGGAAAAAAATCTGATGTCAGGTTTGTTGGGATTGGTGCTAACGCCTCACAGGGGAAAGAAACGTACAGTCAGTCAGGATGAGTTAAAAGAGCATCTCCTAGAAAACACATCACTTCCCTGGGGTGGAGGAGACGGGCACTGGAGGCCACACCAGAGCTCAATTCACCAGGCAAAAATGCTCGACTCAGGAAGAGGCCGTGGGCAGGGAATCCTGTGATGCTGCAGCGGGAGGGGTCCAGCGGAAACAGTGTGTTCCTGTCTCCCTGGACACATGCAGTTCCCCCACGATGATCAGGACTGACGTGGACTGCCTCGCCCACGTAACTGTGCCGTGTGAGTGCCTGGGAGGTGAGGGAGCCTCGGTCCCCTCCGCGGGCCTGTCCCAGACATCACAAGGACCCGACACTGTGGGGTCAGCTCGTGGGCAGATCCATATCCACTTAGTTTGGTTAGAGCTGCTTTGTTATTTCCAAACAGAAAGGAAATAACCAGAAAGGCTGAAAGGAAACAAATCAAATGTAGGCTTCCAATGAGGCCTCAGGTTTGGGTGGCACTGGATATAGTAGGACAAGTCACTGCCCAGCATCACCTACACAGTGACTCCAACGGTCACTTCTGAGTGTCCTCAGGTTTAAAGTTAAGCTCCTTTAGGTAAACTTAATGGACCACAGACACCCTTACAATCCTAAGATGCTGATAGAATCCTTACAGATATGGATTAGATGGGATAGATGTGCATATAAGTAGACGGCAGTGGATGGTTTCACAGACCAGTTAATCTCTGCCAAAAAAACATAAAAACTGGATTCTTAGTGTCATTTGAGGAAAATATTCAAATGTTAGAGATTACTACAGGTCAACTGAGATCAACTGATAAAACATAGGCTTTATATCCATCTCTTTCAGATGTAATCTTGCCGTATTTAAAATCAATTTAAAAAGTAATCTTAGAGCGAAAATTTCTTGTTTACAATTTGTCAAAAGTGTATAAATGCATATAATATTATTATATAATTTTATATCAGAAATGGCCATCTTTTGCAGTTTCAAGTAAATATTTCTAAAATTAATAAACATTTTTAGAAAAGTTTTATTTACAGAAAAATTAAGCAGAAAGTAGTTTTCCCATATACTCTTCTCTTCCTGCATTATTATCTTACATTTAGTGTGGAAATATTGTTTTTAAAAGAAAAACATCATTAGCATTGATTTTTTTCATAAGTGTGACACTCCTACTGCTTCAAAGACAGTTTGAGAAAATTTGAGGTAGAAAAAAGTGGGAGAGGTTTTCCCCTACAAAGCGTTTTCCATTTGAGGAAAGATACAAGAGGGACGAAGCTGCAAAAAAAAAGTTTATGAAATGGCTTATGAAATCACCCATAGCATGTCATCGGCCTGAGTGCTTTTTCTTTCCCGTGTTGTCTTATTTGAGTCAAATAACAATCCTGTGAATTTACGGCTCTCATCTGAAACAGAAAGAAGCTAAAGCTCAGGCAAACTGGCCACAGTGGTGTAACTGATTTCAGAGGAAAAAGGGTGAATTTTCTGATTTACACCCACAGGTTCTCTCCACAGAGGCACAGGTCACATGTCACAGGGTGGACAGCTCACAGGGGCACAGTGGACACATGCTTATTTAAAGAGTCCTGAGGGCTTCCCTGGTGGCGCAGTGGTTGAGAGTCCGCCTGTCGATGCAGGGGACGCGGGTTCGTGCCCCGGTCCGGGAGGATCCCACATGCCACGGAGCGGCTGGGCCCATGAGCCATGGCCGCTGGGCCTGCGCGTCCGGGGCCTGTGCTCCGCGGCGGGAGAGGCTACAACAGTGAGAGGCCTGCGTACTGCCAAAAACAACAACAACAACAAAAAAAACAAGACTCCTGAAAGGTCGAAACTAGCGGTTATGTTTCAAACTCAATTTTTTAGGGATGGAAAGGTCTTTTTTTTTTTTTTTGCGGTACACAGGCCTCTCACTGTTGTGGCCTCTCCCGTTGCGGAGAACAGGCTCCGGACGCACAGGCCCAGCCGCTCCGCGGCATGTGGGATCCTCCCGGACCGGGGCACGAACCCGCGTCCCCTGCATCGGCAGGTGGACTCTCAACCACTGTGCCACCAGGGAAGCCCCGGTCTTTTTTTAAAATTGAAGTAGGGTTGATGTACAGTGGTGGGTTATTTTCTGCTGTACATCAAAGTGACTCAGTTATACATATACATACATTCTTTTGTGTATTCTTTTCCAGTATGGTTTATCACAGGATACTGAATATAGTTCCCTGTGCTATACCGTAGGACCTTGTTGTCGATCCATTCTCTGTATAATAGTTGGCATTTGTTAATCCCAAACTCCCAATCCATCCCCCCACCTCCCTCCCCCTTGGCAACCACAAGTCTGTTTTCTATGTCTGTGAGTCTGTTTCTGTTTCATAGGTAAGTTCATTTGTGTCATATTTTAGATTCCACGTATAAGTGATATCATGGTATTTTCTTTCTCTTTCTGATGGGATAGAAAGTTCTGTTTTAGAGAATCAAGAGGCTAACCTGAGCAAGTCGATTCCCTGCAGGAAGGAATTGATTAAGCAACAGATGTATTCTAGGAGTGTTTGAACACATTCATGGGTAACTCCATAACTTTCCATAACAGATTAAGGAAAATTCCTAACCCTCCGGCACACAAGCCTGCCTCCTCTTGACCAGGCCTGCCCTTCCATTGCCCAAGTCAGAGAGAAACTGCTGGTCGCACTCAGACTAGCCTGGATCCAGTGCAAAGTCAGTAAGTCTCTTTTTATTAAAGCAATTTCAAAGTATTAAAAAAAATGCAGCAAAAATTACAGCACTCCAGGGACTTCCCTGGTGGCGCAATGGTTAAGAATCCGCCTGCCAATGCAAGGGACATGGGTTCGATCCCTCGTCCGGGAAGATCCCACATGCCGCGGAGCAACTAAGCCTGTGAGCCACAACTACTGAGCTCGTGTGCCACAACTACTGAAGACCGCATGCCTAGAGGCCATGCTCCACAACAAGAGAGGCCACTGCAATGGGAAGCCTGCACACCACAATGAGGAGTGGCCCCTACTCACTGCAACCAGAGAAAAGCTCGTGCTCAGCAAGGCAGACCCAGCACAGCCAAAAATAAAATAAAAATTTAAAAAAAAGAATCCGCCTGCCAATGCAGGGGACATGGGTTTGAGCCCTGGTCCGGAAAGATCCCACATGCTTCAGAGCAACTAAGCCCGTGCGCCACAACTACTGAGCCTGTATTCTACAGCCCACAAGCCACAAATACTGAGCCCGTGTGCCACAACTACTG
Organism: Hyperoodon ampullatus; assembly: GCF_949752795.1. Classification (NCBI taxonomy): domain Eukaryota; kingdom Metazoa; phylum Chordata; class Mammalia; order Artiodactyla; family Ziphiidae; genus Hyperoodon; species Hyperoodon ampullatus. The sequence goes on from NC_136933.1 coordinate 4,207,699, forward strand.
AAGCCCACACTCCTAGAGCTTGTGCTCCACAACAAGAGAAGCCACCGCAATGAGAAGCCCGTGCACCACAACAATGCGTAACCCCTGCTCACAGCAAGAGAAAGCCTGCGCACAGTAAAGAAGACCCAAAGCAACCAAAAATAAATAAATTAATAATAATAATAACAGCACTCCATAATGAGAACCTGCTGTAGAGCACAGGGAACTCCACTTCGCTGTACAGTAGAAAAGAACACAACATTGTAAAACAAATATACCTCAATAAAAAAAAATAAATGAAAAAATTTTTAAAAATAATAATGCATCAATTTTGGTTCATTCATTGTGACAAATGTACCATACTAATTTAATACGCTAATAGGGACAGTAGGTGCAGGGAATATGATACATTCTCATTTTTTCTGTAAATTTAACACTGTTCTAAAAGTAAAGTTTACTTTTTAAAAGGTAAAAAGAAAGAAATAACAACACTCCTCTTTTGATTTTCTCTCCAATCTTTACTACACTCATGTGGTGCTTACATAGTTTATATCACAGTTCATATACAAATAGGTTTTCTACTTTTTTGGGTAAGGTAATTTATGATCGATTTTGATATTCTATACAATTACACTATAATCATCATAATGGCTACACAGTGTTGCATTATACTGACATATTATATAGAACTCTTCCCTTATTTTTGGACATATATCATTTTCAGTGTTTAGATAGTCAGGATAATGTCTTGCACATATTGTTTTCTTGTATGGGAATTTAAACTTTTTATTTCATTGGGCTAAATATTCAGAAGTAGAATTACTACTCCAAGAGAATAACTCAATTTTTACCTATTTATTTTGAAGTAATTTCAAACTTACAGAAAAGTTGCAAGAGTAGGTCAAAGAACTTGCAACCTGGTGAATGATTCTTAACAAGAGCAACCATTTTTAAGGGCACTTTCCAGGTATTGGGCCTGTCCTATTCAGCAGGTCACCAGGATAGCTGACCAATGTGAGAGTCTGGTCTGGATGAAGGCATAAAAAGGACACATCCAATGATACCGTGTCAAATCCATTGTGATTTTTACCCCAACCCTGAAAAACCAGATGGCTACCCAAATTAAACCTTCTTAGGGATAGCCTCATCCACCAGAGGGCAGACAGCAGAAGCAAGAAGAACTACAATCCTGCAGCCTGTGAAACGAAAACCACATTCACAGAAAGATAGACAAAGTGAAAAGGCAGAGGACTATGTACCAGATGAAGGAACAAGATAAACCCCAGAAAATCAACTAAATGAAGTGGAGATAGGCAACCTTCCAGAAAAAGAATTCAGAATAATGATAGTGAAGATGATCCAGGACCTTGGAAAAAGAATGGAGGCAAAGATCGAGACGATGCAAGAAATGTTTAACAAAGACCTAGAAGAATTAAAGAACAAACAGAGATGAACAATACAATAACTGAAATGAAAACCACACTAGAAGGAATCAATAGCAGAATAAGTGAGGCAGAAGAACGGATAAGTGACCTGGAAGACAGAATGGTGGAATTCACTGCTGTGGAACAGAATAAAGAAAAAAGAATGAAAAGAAATGAAGACAGCCTAAGAGACCTCTGAGACAACATTAAATGCAACAACATTCGCATTATAGGGGTCCCAGAAGGAGAAGAGAGAGAGAAAGGACCAGAGAAAATATTTGAAGAGATTATAGTCAAAAACTTCCCTAACATGGGTAAGGAAATAGCCACCCAAGTTCAGGAAGCACAGAGAGTCCCAGGCAGGATAAACCCAAAGAGAAGCATGCCTAGACACATAGTAATCAAAATGACAAAAATTAAAGACAAATTATTAAAAGCAAAAAGGGAAAAATGACAAATAACATACAAGGGAACTCCCATAAGGTTAATAGCTGATTTCTCAGCAGAAACTCTACAAGCCAGAAGGGAGTGGCACGATATATTTAAAGTGGTGAAAGGGAAGAACCTACAGCCAAGATTACTCTACCTGGGAGGATCTCATTCCGATTCGATGGAGAAATCAAAAGCTTTACAGACAAGCAAAAGCTAAGAGAATTCAGCACCACCAAACCAGCTCTACAACAAATGCTAAAGTAATTTCTCTAAGTGGGAAACACAAGAGAAGAAAAGGACCTACAAAAATAAACCCAAAACAATTAAGAAAATGGTAATAGGAACATACATATTGATAACTAACTTAAATGTGAATGGATTAAATGCTCCAACCGAAAGACACAGACTTGCTGAATGGATACAAAAACAAGACCCATCTATATGCTGTTTACAAGACACCCACTTCAGACCTAAGGACACATACAGACTGAGAGAGAGGGGATGGAAAAAGATATTCCGTGCAGATGGAAATCAAAAGAAAGCTGGAGTAGCAATACTCATATCAGATAAAATAGACTTTAAAATAAAGAATGTTACAAGAGACAAGGAAGGACACTACATAATGATCAAGGGATCAATCCAAGAAGAAGATAGAAAAGTTATAAATATATATGAACCCATATAGGAGTACCTCAATACATAAGTCAAATGCTAACAGCTATAAAAGAGGAAATAAACAATAACACAATAATAGTGGGGGATTTGAACACCTCACTTACACCAATGGACAGATCATCCAGACAGAAAATTAATAAGGAAACACCACAAGCTTAAAATGACACAATAGACCAGATAGATTTAACTGATATTTATAGGACATTCCATTCAAAAACAGCAGATTACACTTTCTTCTCAAGTGCACATGGAACATTCTCCAGGATAGATCATATCTTGAGTCACAAATCAAGCCTTGGTAAATTTAAGAAAATTGAAATCATATCGAGCACCTTTTCTGACCAAAACACTATGAGATTAGAAATCAGTTACAGGGAAAAAAATGTAAAAAACACAAGCACATGGAGGCTAAACAATATGCTACTAAATAACAAAGAGAGGGCTTCCCTGGTGGCACAGTGGTTAAGAATCCGCCTGCCAAGGCAGGGGACATGGGTTCAAGCCCTGGGCCGGGAAGATCCCATATGCTGCGGAGCAATGAAGCCTGTATGCCACAACTACTGAGCCTGCACTCAAGAGCCCACGAGCCACAAATACTGAGCCCACGTGCCACAAATACTGAAGCCCATGCACCTAGAGCCCGTTCTCTGCAACAAGAAGCCACCACATGAGTAGCCCCCGCTCGCCGTAACCAGAGGAAAGCCCACACACAGCAACAAAGACCCAAAACAGCCAAAAATAAAATAAATAAAAATTTTAAAAAAACCAAGAGACCACTGAAGAAATCAAAGAGGAAATAAAAAAATACCTAGAAACAAATGACAATGAAACCATGACAGCCCAAAACCTATGGGACAATCAAAACCCAAAGTTAGTAGAAGGAAAGAAATCATAAAGATCAGAGCAGAAATAAATGAAATAGAAACAAAGAAAACAATAGCAAAGATCAATAAAACTAAAAGCTGGTTCTTTGAGAAGATAAACAAAATTGATAAACCATTAGCCAGACTCATCAAGAAAAAGAGGGAGAGGACTCAAATCAATAAAATTAGAAATGAAAAAGGAGAAGTTAGAACAGACACCGCAGACATACAAAGCATCCTAAGAGACTACTACAAGCAACTCTATGCCAATAAAATGGACAACCTGGAAGAAATGGACAATTCTTAGAAAGGTATAACCTTCCAAGACTGAATCAGGAAGAAATAGAAAATATGAACAGACTAATCACAAGTAATGAAATTGAAACTATGATTAAAAATCTTCTAACAAACAAAAGTCCAAAACCAGATGGCTTCACAGGGGAATTCTATCAAACAGTTAGAGAAGAGCTAACATCCATCCTTCTCAAACTCTTCCAAAAAATTGCAGAGGAAGGAACCTCCCCAAATTCATTCTACAAGGCCACCATCACCTTGATACCAAAAGCAGACAAAGATACTACAAAAAAAGAAAATTGCACATCATGCAAAAATCCTCAACAAAATAATAGCAAACAGAATCCAACACACATTAAAGGGATCATATGCCATGATCAAGTGGGACTTATCCCAGAGATACAAGGATTCTTCAATATATGCAAATCAATCAATATGATACACCATATTAACAAACTGAAGAATAAAAGCCATATTTTTTATTCTTCTGATCATCTCAATAGATGCAGAAAAAGCTTTTGACAAAATTCAACACCCATTTATGATAAAAACTCTCCAGAAAGTAGGCATAGAGGGAACCTACCTCAACATAATAAAGGCTATATATGACAAACCCATAGTAAACACCATTCTCAATGGTGAAAAACTGAAAGCATTTCCTCTAAGATCAGGAAGAAGACAAGAATGTGCACTCTCACCACTATTATTCAACATAGTTTTGGAAGTCCTAGCCACAGCAATCAGAGAAGAAAAAGAAATAAAAGGAATACAAATTGGAAAAGAAGAAGTAAAACTGTCACTGTTTGCAGATGCCATGATACTATACGTAGAGAATCCTAGAGATGCTACCAGAAAACTACTAGAGCTAATCAATGAATTTGGTAAAGTTGAAGGATACAAAATTAATGCACAGAAATCTCTTGCATTCTTATACACTAATGATGAAAAATCTGAAAGCGAAATTAAGGAAACACTCTTGTTTACCATTGCAACAAAAAGAATAAAATACCTAGGAATATACCTACTTAGGGAGACAAAAGACCTGCATGCAGAAAACTATAAGACACTGATAAAAGAAATCAAAGATGACACAAACAGATGGAGAGATATACCATGTTCTTGGACTAGAAGAATCAACATTGTGAAAATGACTATACTACCCAAAGCAATCTACAGATTCACTGCAATCCCTATCAAATGCCCAATGGCATTTTTTACAGAACCAGCACAAAAAAATCTTCAAATTTGTATGGAGACACAAAAGACCCTGAATAGCCAAAGCTATCTTGAGGGAAAAAAATGGAGCTGGAGGAATCAGACTCCCTAACTTCAGACTATACTACAAAGCTACAGTAATCAAGACAATATGGTACTGGCACAAAGACAGAAATATAGATCAATGGAACAGGATAGAAAGCCCAGAGGTAAACCTACGCACCTATGGTCAACTAATTTATGACAAAGGAGGTAAGAATATACAATAGACAAAAGGCAGTCTCTTTAATATGTGGTGCTGGGAAAACTGGACAGCTATGTGTAAAAGGATGAAATTAGAACATTTCCTAACACCATACACAAAAATAAACTCAAAATGGATTAAAGACCTAAATTTAATACCGGACACTATAAAACTCTTAGTGGAAAACATAGGAAGAACACTCTTTGACATAAATCACAGCAAGATCTTTTTTGACCCATCTCCTAGAGTAATGGAAATAAAAAGAAAAATAAACAAATGGAACCTAATGAAACTTAAAAGCTTTTACACGGCAAAGGAAACTATAAACAAGAGGAAAAGACAACTCTCAGAATGGGAGAAAATATTTACAAGCGAATCAACAGACAAAGCCTTAATCTCCAAAATATATAGACAGCTCATGCAGCTCAATATTGAAAGAACAAACAACACAATCAAAACACAGGCAGAAGACCGAAATAGACATTTCTCCAAAGAAGACATACAGATGGCCAAGAGGCACATGAAAAGCTGCTCAACATCACTAATTATTAGAGAAATGCAAATCAAAACTACAATGAGGTATCACCTCACACCAGTTAGAATGGGCATCATCAGAAAATCTACAAACAACAAATGCTGGAGAGGGTGTGAGGAAAGGGAATCCTCTTGCACTGTTGGTGGCAATGTAAGTTGTTAGAGTCACTATAGAGAACAGTATGGAGGTTCCTCAAAAAACTAAAAATAGAATTACCATATGACCCAGCAATCCCGCTACTGGGCATATACCCAGAGAAAACCATAATTCAAAAAGACACTTGCACCGCAATGTCCATTGCAGCACTGTTTACAATAGCCAGGTCATGGAAGCAACCTAAATGCCCGTTGACAGACGAATGGATAAAGAAGATGTGGTACATATATACAATGGAATATTACTCAGCCATAAAAAGGAACGAAACTGGGTCATTTGTAGAGACGCGGATGGACCTAGAGACTGTCATACAGAGTGGAGTAAGTCAGAAAGAGAAAAACAAATATCATATATTAACGCATATATGTGGAACCTAGAAAAAATGGTACAGATGAACCAGTTTGCAAGGCAGAAATAGAGACACAGATGGAGAGAACGAACATATGGACACTATGGGGGAAGGGTGGTGGTGGTGGTGGTGGGATGAATTGGGAGATTGGGACTGACATGTATACACTAATATGTATAAAATAGATTAATAAGAACCTGCTGTATTAAAAAAAATCTTCTTAGATTGTACACAACATTTCTGTCTTCTGGTACCAGACCACCTTGTCATAAGCCTCTTGTCTGTCTCTCTTTTCTTTGAGATTCCAGACATCACATCATTTCTTACTCAGCTGATTGGGGTCTCAGCGAGGTCCTTGTTCTTGTGCCCATCCCTGGGTCCACTTGGGTGATAAGGGGTCGGGGGCTGGTGACTCGTGATGCTGCAGAGGAGGGGGCCACAGCAGAAACAGCATCTGCTGGGAAAGCCCTGGAGGAATTCTGTAGGAATATTTCCTTCCAGTTTCCCTGTGCCCAGTTGGTCTCCTTGTTATCTGGGCCTGGGTTTTATCTCTCTTCCTTGAAAGCAAAGGCCTTTGATACAAGTTTCTCAGGATGTGATTTCACCAAAATTTATTTTCATTTCTTCTTTTTTTTTTTTCCACAGGAATCTTGTGACTAAAATCAATGCTCCCATTGTCATCATAGCAGCCTCCCTACTCCCACATTCCCCAGAATCTAGGAAAGAGAAAAACACTCTCATGTTCAGTAGGAACACAAAGGCCCGTTCCTAGGACCAGGATATTAACTGGTCTGAGTCATTTGGTTGTGTTTCAGCAAAGCTCCGGGGGGCACCTGCTGGTGACCAGAAAACTCTCTCCTTTCAATCCACAGCTCTTGGTCCACCTCAAGACCCCAGGCCATCCGGGGCCCAGCAGACAGCTCCTCCCTACTGGAGGCCACTTTGAAGGTTAACTGATCCAATTTGCATTTCATTGGGGTCTTAAAACCTAAGGGATCGTGTTTCTCTTTTTAATTTAATTTTTATTTTATGTTACAGTATACAGTAGTTGATTTACAATGTTGTGTTAGTTTCAGGTGTGCAGCAAAGTGATTCAGTTATACATATATCCATCCTTTTTCAGATTCTTTTCCCATATAGCTTATTACAGAATATTGAGCAGAGTTCCCTATGCTATACATTAGGTCCTTGTTGATTATCTATTTATATACAGTAGTGTATACATGTTAATCCCAAATTCCTAATTTATCCCTCCGCCCACCTTCCCCTTTGGTAACCGTAAGTTTGTTTTTGAAGTCTGTGAGTCTGTTTCTGTTTTGTAAATAAGTTCATTTGTATCATTTGTTTAGATTCCACATATAAGTGATATCATACGATATTCATCTTTCTCAGTCTGACTTTTTTAAAAAAATTTTAATTAATTAATTTATTTATTTATTTATTTATTTATTTAGGCTGCGCCAGGTCTTAGTTGTGGCATGTGGGATCTTTTTTTTTTTTTTTTTAGTTGCGGCTTGTGGACTTCTTAGTTACAGCATGTGGACCCTTAGTTGCGGCATGTGGACTCTTATTTGCAGCACGTGGACTCCTAGTTGCGGCATGCCTGCAGGATCTAGTTCTCTGGCCAGGGATCAAACCCGGGCCCCCTGCATTGGGAGCATGAAGTCTTACCCACTGGACCACCAGGGAAGTCCCCTGACTTACTTCACTTAGTAGGATAATCTCTAGGTCCATCCATGTTGCTGCAAATGGCATTATTTCATTCTTTTTTATGGCTGCGTACTATTCCAGTGTATATATGTACTAAGGAATCACGTTTCTAAAGGTGAAATTTCAGGCGCCCTGGCAGGGGTGGGGGCGGGGTAGAATTGGGGGGAGGACTCCCCCTACCCCCACTTTAATCACATCCTGCCCCTCATCCCCTCCCCAGTAGGGTCTCTGCCCTGGCTTTCTGAGCCCTTACCCAGACTGCTGTCTCTATGTGATCTAAGCATTTAAATGGGATCATTCATCCTCTACAGAAGCCCAAATTAAAGTCCTAGTACCACCTCCCTTCCACCCTGCTGAATAGAAATGCCAAAAAAAAAAAAAAAAAAAACCCTCCAAGCATCATCATGGCAAAGCATGTTACAGGAAAGTAGACCGTCTCGAGGCACAGCCCCTTCCCACTGCTGCAGCTTGTCCAATGCTTGTCTGCAGATAATGCTTATCTGCAGCTTGCCTGGCTCCAATGCGCCAGCGTACCTGACTCGGGCCCCCATTGTCCCTTTCCTGTAACAGCCATTGGCGGACCTATGGCTTGATAAAAATATGGAAAACCAGTTCAACGTTGTCCATGACTGACTTACTGTCCAACCTCGAAAGCAGCTCTCAGCACCTGACAAATACGAGCATAGTTAGGATCAGAATACAGGACATCCGGCCAGTCATCCCACACTTTCCTCATCCAGCCTCCTGCACCCTCTCTGGCACCCTTTCTCTTACTTTTCTCTCACCATAATGGTGCCTGGTGTTGGCTAGACATCGACATAACACATGCCACCGACTGCACCCTGGGATGTGCCAGGGATCTCGTGTGCAGTGTCTCTCTCTAATCCATACATGACATCAGATGCGAAAGTGCAGCGTAATTGAAAAACTTGACTGAGGTCACATCCCTCATTCCTGATAGAGCTGATTCAGGCATGGCCCATTTCCCCTACACGGTGCGCCCTCATTTATGACTCCTCTGCAAGGGGTTACCAAGCCCAACGGGGGCATTTACATTTAAGAACAAACTCCTGAACACTGAAACGCTTCCCCGGTGTCAGGGGTGGCGGGGGAGGGGTGGAATTTCCGGCGTGCGCAGCCACGTTTAGGCAGAGCATCGGCTCAGCGCCCCAACCTGTATCCACAGCCCAGCTGGAGAGCTCGGGAGCCGAAAAGACCTCAGCGACCACGGATTCACTTTACAGAATGATTTCCCCCAAGATGACAGAGCTGGGAGTGGCTGATTCCAGGCTGAGCGCTTTCCACTGCAGGTGAGGAGGTGGAGCCCACCCACCTGTTACCTGTGTCCCCACCCCCCAGGCGCTCCAGCTCTGGCACTTCCTCTGCCCGGAGGGCAGCCGGTCCACCAGTGTAGCCGTTCCACCTCTTGTGTCCGGAGCGGTAGTTACTTCTGGAGATTCCAGAAGAACCCTGTCCCCTCCGCGGGTGTTTGTTTAGAATTGTAAACGCCTATTTTCCCAGTGGGGGTCTTAGAGCTAGCAGATCCTCAGGGTCCCTTTAGGAGTTCGAGACTAGGATTCTTCAGGTCCCGTCCAACTCCCAAACTGCTGTGATTCAAAGACATCAGAACGGTGAATAATCAGCCTGGCCTCAAGCCAGGATGGGCAGTGCTGCTTCCTTGGGGAATTCCTCCCCCTCTTTATACAAACAGGCCCGCCCTGGTTTGCCTCCTGTGGCCTTGTCCGCTGGGCATCCTCCAGCCACAGAGAAGCCCGCCCACCCGGGGCCACAGACCCCACCCCCTGCCTCGAAATTTAAAGGAGGCGGGAGCTGTGCAGGGGCAGCAGAGCCTGGGGCTGAAGAGGTCGCCTCTCGGAGGACGGGAGAAGGCTCGCGGCGGTGGTAGGTTGGATTCTGCGCCTCTCTGTACCCCAGCCCCTGTTCTCTCTCTTAAAAGTCTTTCTGAGCCAGTGAAGGAATGTTTACACCGAGGGGCCGACTTTGTAATTCAGGCCAAAAGGGGATTAGCTAGAATCCTCGTCCAGGGGGAGATTTCTTTTTGAATGTGCATCTCGTTGGGATGGGCTGAAGTGTTTGCAGGGGCCAGGTCGTCAGGGGAAGAGAGAAGATAGAACGCTTGTGTTTCCTGGAGAGGAAATCTCTGCTTGCAAACGGGAAAGTGAAAAGAATGATACAGAAATGCTCTGAATAGTCAATGGGCACACCTTGTGACTCACGGGCAAGAAATGTGAAATGGGCTGATGGGGTCAGAGCCGGGAGGGTCCCTGGTGGTGGTGGGGGGCGATCTGAGCCCATGGGGAAACTGAGGCTGGGCTGGGCAGTGAGTGAATCGCCCCCAGAGGATTTACCGGGAGGGAAGTGCTGGGCGAGAGAAGTGGAGGACAGTCCCGGGGAGGCCTCTGATCTCCCCCCTCGTCCCCCACCTCCACGGCAGGTTTCGTCCTCTGGCTTTTTGCCTGGGGTGCAAGGGGTGGGGCTCTTGGAGGACTTTTCGATTACAGGGGAGAGTAACAGCAATGTCTTCTATTCCCAGAGCACTCTGCAGGGACCGTATCAGGCTCTCTAGGCTTTCAGTGCTATTATCTTTATTTTCATAACCTCCCAGGGAGGGAGGGTAGGAGGCAAAGGGAAAGGAAGGAGCTGTCAGGTAACTGAAGACACACTCAAGCCCAGAGCCGTGTGGTAGTGATGACCGATGTGGATAGCAAGGGTGGTCTCCTGCAGCAGCTGGTGGATGACAGAAAAAGATTACGTGTGTGTGTGTGTACGTGTGTGCAATCCCATGAAGAAATTCTGAAACACAACCGTTCCGTGGAATTCCCTCCAAAGGACTTCCTAGCAATTCTTGCCAGTGGACAGGAGACTCATCCCGGGATCTAGACACTGACTGGTCCAGAATCAATAGATGACAGTCAGAGTGAGCTTCCGGGTAAGTGCTTCCTGTGAGAGTAAAGCCAGACGGGGCACCAGCAGAGATGCCGTGAATATTGAAATAGAAATAGCTCCGTCCTACCCATCAACTGAGTCCACCTAAAACGTTCTCAGAGACACCAGCCTTGAATTGCTCTTGTCACGAGCCAGTGAGAGGCTGCTCTCTGCCTGAATGGCTCAGTCTCTGTGCAGACGCTCCAGGACCGTCTCAGTTTATTTCGTGGATCCCCATAGCAGAGTCTCCCCGTGACGGTGCTGCTCTCAGGTGCTTCTGCACCAGCCTGGAAAAGTTCCGGCTTCGAGGGGAAGATAAATGATCCTGTTACTAGTTTTTGCTCATGGAGGCGGAACTCTTGGACCTGGGGACCTAGCATGTTGGTGAGCAGAGCTGGTGATCAGTATATTTCAGATGATTGTAACAAGCAACCCAGCCACACCCCTGGTGGTGTGACTTGAAGCCACCATCACCATGTAAGGCTTTTTGTAAATGGGTGGCCAGGACCACAGAGCATCTGGGGAAGTTACAGCCCAGGGGTCTGTCCCTAATCCACCTACAGGAGTTCCTCTGGTCCTGGGGTTTTACAGCAGTGTAAGGGGCCCTTTGGCTAGATGATCATTTGGGAGGCGTAGTGCTGGCTTTAGATCTTCCAAAGCTTCCAGAGTTTGGGCAGGTTATTTGGATCAGAGGTTGAGGTGGCAGCATGACTCATGGCGTTAATAGTGGGCTTAGTTCCAGTCAAAATTCAAAATCCACGTGCTTCTCTGAATACCGAGTATCTGGTGGGGAGGGAACATTTGGGTTCTGAGCTAAAGTGTTCAGTTTCGATGACTCTTTGGCATCTGCAGTCTCAGAATAAAATTCCTATTTTCTACGAGTGATTTTCAGCTCTGTTCTGATAAGACGGCCAGGATGGACAATGAGTGACCAGAATATCCTGTCCATTCCTTCTTTGGGCCACTGGCTTTGCACAGAGAAAAATTCTGTCGCTAGTGTCAGGTGGTAAACCTCACCCTAGTCGACCAGCTCACAAAACCAAGTGGTGAGTCTCCAGTGAAGCCAGATAAAAAGCGAGGATGATTTAGACTCACGGAAAGTTCCAGCTAGAAAGAATCCTCAAGACCATCTGCCCTGGCTCAACCCCAAGTCCAGCTACATGGTCTCCTGCTGTTGGCTTAGGTGTCTATTTACATATAAGGACAGCACATTCTCTTAGTGATATTTTGTGCATTTTACATTCCACTTTCCTTCCTGGGAAAAGGACTTCTGTAGAAGGGTGTAGAGCGAAGGATAAGCCTTTTGATCTCCTGAAAGTTAAGACCTATGATGAAGGGAAAAGGAACCAGGTGCCAAGTCCATAGCAGGCATTTCATAAACAGTTTTTGAAGGCACGACTCAGGCAAGCTCTGGTTCTGATCATGATTCCCCAGGAAATGCTAGCGGCTGTTCTTCTTGTGGAACTGATACAGTCAAGGGTCCTTAGCAGCTGCCCACACCGTCCACACCAATGGCCATGATCTGGAAGGTGAGTCTTGGCCATGGGTTCAGCTGAGCTGCCCAGGAGGGCTACGTGACGCTCCTGATACATACCCAGTGGCTTGGAGAGGTTTGGCCTGATTCCACCTGAAGCCTCTGAAAGACCACTTCAGGGTCAGGCTGAACCCAGATACTAGGAGATCTTTGTATTAAAAGCCTTTTTTGTTTCTTATATAGTCGCAAGGATTCCTTTAACTTACAATTAGGCATTAGGGAATCCAAGTTGAACTCCTCCCCCAAGGCCCCTACACCCCTAGGACTCTTGGGCTTTCCAAGCCACACTTCCTCCTAGGGACACCGTCCAAGGGAGAGCCTGGGGTGTGTGACTCAGACTCCTTTGCCCAAAGAAAGGTGTTCGTGCTGAAGGTTAAGAGGCTCTGGCTGCCTGCTGCCACTACCCGGGGCCCCAAACAATGGGCCCATCTTGGGGCTATGCTTTGCCAGCGACACCTCTCCAGTGCCTGGCTCACTCCTGCCTTTGTTCGACAAACAGCTTATATAGTGTCCATTCCAGAAAGCCCACTTCGACCAGCGCCCACCTCACCAAGAGTGACCTGCATCCCTTCCTTCACATCCCAGCAGGACGCCTTCTTCCTCTGTGTGCCCACCTTCCACCCACCCGACCCCCGCATGTCACAGCACCGGTCTGCGGGGTGTGCTTGTCTAGTTACTTGTCTGTCCCCTTCCTAGACTATGAGGTTTTGTGGATGGAGCGTATGTGTCTTTATAGCACAGAGCCCGTGCCTGGTGCATGGTTGGTGCTCAGGTTTGTTGATGATACACAGAGTAAGTCATCACCTGTGAATTCAGGAAGAGAGGAAACCAGAATAAGCCAGGGCTCGGGTCAAGGTGGATGGGATGGGGGATCTGATGGAAACCAGGAGGATGGCACCCAGGTGGCTCTCAAGCCCCTTGGTTAGAGACCTCTGCAGAGGCAGTTCCTTGAAGCGCGGGGAGGGGCTCGGCAGGATGCTAAACCCGGTATCCTACTATGAATAATGTAAAACAGAAAGCCCACCAATAACTGGTCTCTGCTGGTTATTCACATGTGGTCATGTTCACACAAAAGAGGAATTTGCTTGAATTTGCAGAAAGAGCCGGTGTCTGCCACCTGGGCTGCAGAGAGAAAGGGGAGATCTGGTTTGGTTTTGGTTTGTTTTCTGAGAAGCTCCAGTTTCCTTACTTTTCTTGCCTAATGTCTCTGGGTTTCAAACATGCGCATGGTCTGCATCAGACAGCCCTTATCAGCACTGAGGGCCTGACCTTCCAGCTGCCTCGGCCGCAAACTCCACCTTCCCCATAGAGGCCAGAGTGGCCCTGGTGTGTGTGGTGTAAGTAGGCCTGGGAAAGATGAACCAACAAACAGATTGAAAATCGGATAAAAGACATCACCCCATAATCCAGGAAATAAGGGCTCCAGTTAATACAGATCTGTGCACATAGCTGAAGGGCATGAAACTTGACTTCAATCGTAAAGAATCCAGTTAGAGGTTATCGCAAGATCTCCAGATGATCTAGGAGACAGGATTTGGTATTAACACTTGACCTTGATGATGACCCCATAGAACTTGGCTTCCCTTCTAGTCAGCGTTCCAAGCAGAAGCTGTAAACTTTGGCGCTCCCCCGTCCAAAGGGCGCTCCTGGCCGTAAGTATGGTACAGTTTACTCTGCTGTGCGCAGGTCAGCAACTGGGGGCTTTACCTGCTTCTTCGCTAGTTGTCATCATCACAGTCAGGCAGGGTGGAAAGGACTAGCCCATTAGAAAACCGGGAACCGCATACAGCCTGTAAGCGGTGGTTAGAGTTTGAACTAAGGCCCCAGAGGCTATGCTCCCTGAGTTCCAACCAGCAGGTCCGCTCCACAGCAACTCTGAGCACACAACAACACGACAGTCCGGCATCAGGACCCAGTAAGAGTCGTGGAAAGAGCGAGTGTTGGGTTTTCGGTAGAACCGGGTGTCTTGAGACCTTACTCCTCCCTTTCCCAGACGTGTCACGTCAGAGCAAGTTCCTTATACTTTTTTGAAGTTCAGTTCTCTCGTCCGCAAACATGAGATAACAATATTGACTTAAATGATTCAAGGGATGCCTGGCAAGGGGTCACAACTCCCGTACCAGATGAGTAAGTGGCATTCATCCACACGCGTTTCTCAAAACTATGCTATCACAGTCACTTTCACGTGAGCCTCATAAAATGTGGACAAAGTTCCGCATGTAGTGATACAAGGAAAGCCTCTGATCATTTTTTCCTGATTGACATGTGTTGAAATCTGGAAGGAGACTGAAGAATTATCAAATGATTGTGTATTTCATTCCTCGTAGTGATGCTTGCTTTAGGGAGTGGAAGGAACAGGCGAAACTAGCTCATGGCTGAACAAGATCCTCCCTTAGATAACCATTGGATTGCAGGTTTGTTGAGATTCAGACTCGGGGCTGACACGTCCTTGCACTGACTCGTGAAGTTAGCTTTGCCAGCTGAACCTTCTGTTTTCTTTGCAAGGGTCTAAGTTTATAAGGAAAGGACTTCTTTTGTTTTTACTGTACAGGAGGCAAGATGGACTTCTATTTTCCTAGACCCACAGCTGCACTCCCTGCGTTCCTCCAGATAAGCAGGGTTACCTGGCAGACGGTGGAGAGGGGAGGCAATGGCAGTGCTCAGGACAGATTGTTCTAGGTAGGCTGATGTCGTATAAAACTTGGACACAGGTCATGTGCCTATATTCTGAAGATGTTTTGCAGGGAATTCTGCTGAGTAACAGAGTGGAGGTGGGAGTGGATGGGAGGTGCCAGGAGAGTATTTTTATCCTATTTACCTCACTGGAATCAATCCAGTTAGATAAGAAACAGACTCCTCTCTTTTTCCTTAGTTATAAAGAGTTCTGTTCAGGAAGAGAGGAAATAAGCTTTGGCATATAGAAAATTACTTAAAAAAAATTTTATTGGAGTCTAGTTGATTTACAGTGTTGTGCTAGTTTCAGGTGTACAGCATAGTGATTCAGTTTATGTATACATATACACACATTCTTTTTCAGATTCTTTTCCCATATAGGTTATTACAGAATTTTGAATAGAGTTCCCTGTGCTATACAGTAGGTCCTTATTAGTTATCTATTGATATTTTATATATAGTGGTGTGTGTATGCTGACCCCAAGCTCCTCATTTTTCCCTCCCCCCTCCATGTTCCCCCTTTGGTAACCTTAAGTTTGTTTTCAAAATCTGTGAGTATGTTTCTGTTTTGTAAATAAGTTCATTTATATCATTATTTAAAATTAGATTCCACATGTGAGTGATATCATATGGTATTTGTCTTTCGCTGTCTGACTTACTTCACTTAGTATGATCATCTCTAGGGAAAAGCTAAGAATTGCTTCTGTGATGGCAGTTTTGGGAAATGGTTTTTATTCTGAGAGCATGAGCTCTATAAAAAGCAGGACCTGTATAGGTGGGACCGGTGGGACCAGAGCTACCAAGCTAACGGCTCCGGCCCCGGCCCCGGGCTCTGACGCTGGTCCAGACACAGGTGTGCTTTTCGGGGAGCTCAACCCCCTTTCCGAAGCCTGCTTCCTCCTCCCATCTCACTTCATCTCTTGCCCTGACTTAGTGACATGCCTTTGCTGTTCCAAGGCGTTCTGACCTACCGCTTCTTTTCTAATTTGTTGGCATCCCTCCTGGGCATGGTGGTTGCCCGGGGCAGCGGGGAGGGGAGGGCGGGTCGGGGAAGGTATTGTTTGTCTTAAGGTCCTGAGTCGTTCTGGAGTCTTGGTGTCCTTGGAGACTGACTTTCTCTTACTCAGATTTCCAGAGAGAAGCTTTGCAAAGCAATAACATCCCAAGAATCCTCTTTACCAAAGATAAAGGTAGCAAACCTTGCACACTGGTGCAAAATTTGCTAACAGTTTCAACTTACCTTCATCTTTCCCTTGCAATTTCCATGGTCCTCCAGCTTGCTCACGTTTCTGCCTTTTTCTTGCTGCCAACAGTAGACACTGCAAGTCCTCAAGTTCTTTAACTTCCGGGCAATTGCACTGTTTGTACCTAGAATCACAGAACTCGATTGATTGACTGCATTGGTCCAGACCTTTATTGCAGGTCATGTTATGGGATGTGGTTGAGTGTTTACATGAAAGTACTTATCCCCATGTGTACATGTTTGACAGTTCACACAGCGTCTGTTCTCACAATAGAAACCACAGAACGTCAGCCCTGGAGGAAGCCTTGAGAGTCTAGCCCTCTTGGTATTTGCATCCCTGGGAGCAGATTTGATGTCTCAAAATATAGATGCTTTTTGGAAGAGCAGCACATTCATTTTTACGCAGTCACACCATATGCGAATGAGCATATCTGTTCTTTTCCTAAGAGCAGAAATTTCTAGGGGCAGGTGGACAGAACGGGTCATTGCAAAGGACAGTGAAAGACCCTGAGGACAAGCCTCCACCGCATTTCCCCAGACCCTTCCTCTGGCTGTCCTGCTGCCATTCCCATGGCCTCACCACCCTCAGACTCCAGCCGTTACGAACTGGTGCCCATCAATCAGCATTCCCCGTGTCACCACTGCCGAAAGGAACCCTGTGCTTCTAGCTGGCGTGATTAGTTTCCCAGCCACAGTGGCACCCTTGGCTCCTAGAGACTAACCCTCCTCCCTGGTTACCACACTATTGTTCTTCCCTGGAGCAGTCCTCATTCACAGTTGTTCAGAGGTCAGAGAACAGAGTCACTTTGTCTCTGCAGCCAAGCAGGATCCAGCACCGCTTCTAGGCAGGCCGGGGGACGCCCTGGAGGCAGAGGCTGCAGGCTGGTCCCACACAAGGATGCCCGCCAGCGCAGCCTGCGAATCCAGGCCACGCTTTATTTGCCACGTGTCCTGATGTTTCTAATTTGCGCAGATTCTTTGTCAACTTGCCAAGCTCTGCATCTGCTGAACTCCATCCGCTGAGAGGGTGCCTTGTGCAAACCTACAAAACTTGACTTTATGTGCCAGGGTGGGCTGCCAGGGCTGGGGCCTTGGGAGCGTGGAGACCACGGGCCTTAGAATCATTCCATACTCCCCGCCATACAGTGATGCTTCCAGTGACTCAGGGATCCTAGTCCCACAAAAGTCTGTCATCCTCACGGTCTTCTTTTTCCTTGTCTTTCCTCCCTCCCTCCGTCCCTCCTTCCTTCCTTCTTTCCTTCCTTTCTCCTCTTGCTTCCTTACTTTTTTAGTTCTTTGATTCTGGGAAACTATTAAATACAGCAAAAGGAAAGGAGCACAGAAAAAATTACAAGTATTACAAGTATTTATAACATGAACCTCCAAAGGTCTTCTTATGCTTATTCCTCAGATCCCCCGCTCCTACTGGCCTCACATGGGCAACCGGCGCCTCTCCCTTTGGTGGGAGCTTGCGGTCCAGGGTTGAGGTCCGCCCTGTCATGGACCCCAGGGTCCTGGGTCCAGTCTGCTTTTCTGGGGTCACTGGTTCTTTGTCCAGGCGCTGCCCCCAGACCTCCACACCCCCTGCCAGCTCTACCAAGGCAAAACCAGGACACAGCTTCCCTCCTTCCTGCTCACTCCCTTGTCCTGGGAAGGCACTGCTTGTCTGCAGGCGGGATGACTCATTTCTTTGTCATCCTCTCACCCCACTTGGCCCGTCCAGCTGCTTCCATCCCCTTTGTGCAGTGAGTATGGAGCCATCATGTGGTTTGTGTGAGGCTCTTAGGCACTGGATCAGCTCCAGGCCCAGCAAGGCCAAACGAAGCAGGGGCCTGATAAGGGCTGATAGAAGAGAGACAGGCTCCAACTGTCCCAGAGCAGAAGACAAAACTACACTCCTTCTGCTGATTCTTTAGCTGCAAAAGGGTCTGAGGCCATGCAGCTGTTGGCGCCTTTACACGCAGCCCTCAGTGCATCCCTCCCCCCACCTGGCCCCCATTCCCCCACTTGTCCAGGGAATGCAAATGTCTTAATGCTCCACTTGGCTCTTTGCAATTTTCCAACCTCTAGACTTGTGCTCCACTTAGGATGACCTTGAGTTCTTGAAATGACACAGTAACTTGACGGGCATCCACCGCGTATGAGGGGAATGAACTTGCTGGAAGCCCCGGCTGGTTGGCAGGCGAGATGAAGAAGAATCAGATTCCCTGTTCGCGGGCTTGTTCATTGTTTGATTCAGAATTTGCTTGTAAAGTCCTGAGAGGGCACAGCTCTCCCATCGCCAAGGCTTGGCTGAGATAATGCCGCTGGGACAACCTATAAACGTGAAAAATGATTAACAGCAGGAAGAGAGAGGGGGCATGTGTTTAAGAAGACCTATTTTAAAAGGTTATAAGTACGGGGTTAAAATTAAGACGGGGAATTGAAGAGGAATTTGGGGAAATTTTGGCAAAGGGGAAATTCGAGGAACACTGAGCAAGAAATTCTGGAATGATGGCCTGGGATCAAAAGACTCCCCCGCGGGCTCCTGTTCGGATGCCCTTGACCCCCTAGTTATTCCTTCTGAAACTGCCTGGAACCAGTGTGTCGCAGCAAGCTTCCTGCAATGAGTGAGAAAAGGGCCCCCAAGAAGCGCACACCGCCCTGCCCTGCCCGGGAAGGGGCCCTGGGCAGGCCGCATTGGAACAAAGACCCAGATCCTGGCTTCCTTCTGTTTCCTTCGCAGTCGGGGAGGGGTGTGCTGCCTGGCAGGACGCCCTCTGAGCCCGAGGAAACTCTCTGCCCGGACTGTCCGGCCCCCTCCCCGCCCCGCCACAGCTCCGTGCCCTCCTCTGCCTGTCACCAGCGGCCCCGGAAGGTCACTGGGGTACAGAGCCTCTCCCACCATCTCCCTCTATGTTTTCATCCTCGCTCGGAAGGGAGCCTGTGGTTGAGGGGACCGCACCTCGGACAGGAAAGGAGCCCGAGCCAGCGCCAGGGTCCAAGTCCCGGACGTCTCTGAATCCGAGGGACCCTTCGGATGCTTGGGATGAGGGGGAGGGATGGGACCAGAGTTGTTGTGACTGAGGGGAAGTGAGTCAAGGGAAGAAAAGCCCTGATTTAATTCTTGCGGACGAGGGAGTGAGTGGAGCTGCCAGACCACAAAATAACACCCCAACCCATGAACCCACTTTGGGCTGCTGAGGGTGAGAGCACCAGGGCAAGGCACACGGAACCAGGGATGTGGGTCCAGGAAGATCTGAGTCTGATGACCAGACCAGATGTCACCCCTCCTTTCTGCAAAGCTGCACTTCACGGGCCCCGTCTATAAAAAAGAGGCTGGTTTCCCGATGGAGCCGGGGGGCTGTTGGGGGGGAGTTGGTGGCGGGAGACTTTCCTTTGTTGGACAAGGAGGCGTGGATGTTCTAAGTGGGAGAGCTCAGGCCATCTGAGGCAGGCTGGCTCTGAGATGTGCCAGCAACAAAATTCCTATGGTTTCCTCTAAAAAAGTCAGAGATGAGACATTAGTCAACCCCAGGGCAGCAACTGAGTCCATCTAGTCAACCCCAGGGCAGCAACTCACTTCAAGGGAAACCAAACCAGCACCCTAAGGTCCCAGGCTGCCAAGAAGTGCCAGAGGTGGTCTCAGCCTTCAGCCCACAGAAATGTCTGGGCAAAATCATCTTCCAGCAACCCATGGCCATCATCAGATGGGTGGATAAACAAGATGTGGTCCATGCAGATGGTGGCATATTATCCAGCCTTAAAAAGGAAGGAAATTCTGACCCATGCTATGATATGGATGGACCTTGAGAGCATTATGCCCAGTGAAATAAGTCAGACACAGAAGGACAAACACTATATAATAAGCCCATTTATATGAGGTACCTGGAACAGTCAGATTCATAGAAATAGTAAGTAGGATGGTAGTTGCCAGGGGAACAGGGAGTTCGGGTTTACCCGGTACAGAGCTTCAGTTTGGGAAGATGAAAGTTTGGAGATGGATGGTGGTGACGGCTGCACGACAGTGTGAAGGAACTTAATGCCGCTGAACTTACACTTAGAAATGGTTAAAATGGTAAATTTTGTTATGTGTGTTGTACCACAATAAAAAAGGTATACGATAAGAAGACACCATCCTTCAGACACTTGCCGTGGCCTCCTGCTGTGGGAGCCGACGCTGGGGGTGCTGGCAGACTCCTGCACTTCGTTCTCCTCTTGGTCTTCTCTCATCACACGGTTAAGGGTTTTTTCCCTCTTCTTCCAGAATTTAAGGGACACGGAGGAAATGATGAACGCAGTGAAGAGAGAGCTCTTGTGTGTGCTGCTGCTGTGTGGAGCTGTCTTCAGTTCACCCAGCCAGGTGGGTGTGCCCTCTTGTCTGTGCTGGCACACACCTGGACACACTCCCCGCGGTGGACAATGCTCGGGATCCAGGCTTCCAGTGGAACCCTAGGCACTCGTTCTGACTTGAGTAAACACTGCCTCTCAATGCCTTCTTTGGGGCTGGGTTTGGTTTTCTTTTTGCGGTACACAGGCCTCTCACTGTTGCGGCCTCTCCCGTTGCGGAGCACAGTCTCCAGACGCGCAGGCCCAGCGGCCATGGCTCACAGGCCCAGCCGCTCCACGGCATGTGGGATCTTCCTGGACCGGGGCATGAACCCGTGTCCCCTGCATTGGCAGGCGGACTCTCAACCACTGCGCCACCAGGGAAGCCCTTTGGGGCTGTTTTTAAAGGATGTGTCTGAATGAATCCATAAAGTATTTATAAAAGACAGTACAGGCGCTGTGAGCCATGGAAGCAGGCGAACTGCCCGTGTACCGTGTACTATCTACTTGGGATGGAAGCTACACAACACACGTGCTCTCTGCAGATGCCTGGCAGCTCAGGGCATCATTCAGGCCACGTGAGCAATGCCCGCACAGCAGGATTTTAGAGAAGGGAGAGTTGGGGCAGCTACTTGGAGGAGATGGGATCGCAGGGGTGGGGGGTGCCTACAACCCCACTAACCCACATGTGCCTATTTTAATTTAAAATTAATTAAAGTTAAATAAAATTTAAAATTCACTTCAGTCACACCACATTTGAAGTGCTCAGTCATCACATGTGACCAGTGGCTACTGCATCGCACGGCCCAGATGTTAAACATTTCCATCATTCAGAAAGTCCTTTTGGACAGGACTAGTCTAGAAGGGGGGAAAGAATTAGACAGGAAGGCAGGTGATGGACATTCCACCTGGGCCCATTATCTGAGGGGGATACTCTGGGCAGGTGGCCTCTGATTGGTGGGTTGATGGTGGTCTTCTGGTTTGACCAACCTTATTCCTAAGACACCCAGCATGTGCTGACTCTTCCTCTGCCCCCGGTTTCTTTGCAGGAAATCCACAGGCGACTCAGGAGAGGAGCCAGATCGCACAGAGGTGGAGGTGAGATGTCACTGGGGTGGAGGCAAGTCAGGCTCAAGGTCAGGGTCAGGGTCAGGGTGCTTTAGGCTCCAGCGGGGATTTTTTCCCACGTGACCTGCTTACTCAAGGTCCGTGAAGGTGAGACTCTGCTAAGATGCTTTTGTCCTGTCTCGCCACTCACACAGGCTCTGAGGGGACAGGAACAGGTCCTCAAGGGGTCAGGATGCCTGGGAGTCGCTCGCTGCTGGGAGCCTGCAAGCCCAATAGCACAAAAGAAAACGGATTAGAATATTACACCGATGAGAACAGAGCCCAGAGAGGCGGGGTGACTTGCCCAGGGTCACACAGCCACCAGGCCGCACGGTCCTGGTCCTCCAGGGCCTTTCCCTGGGCTGTGATCCCCACCACCTCGCACTCCATTCAGCATCTTTGTTAACTAGCTTCTCTGTGCGTGTTTCTTCGGTTGGTAACTCAGGGATGACTAACCTGGGGTGCTTCACAGAAGTGCTGTGGGAAGACCATCTCTGTGAGGCCGTGTCTAGAGCTGAGACTAGAAACCCAAGGAATGTTCCCACTAGGATCCCAAGAATAAAACGTGCTCACGGCCCGATTGTCTTGACTCTGATCTAAAGAGCTGCAGGCCCCGCTGCAGGTCCCAGATCATCCCTCCTCCCTCGTGACCTACGTCTTTGGGGGCTAGAAGGCTCTGCAACACCCATTTAAGGTGGAAGTTTCCCCAGAGTGAGTCACAGCTTCACTCTCACTGCTTCCGCGGTCGGGTAGCACAGTGCTTCCTGCAAGCGTACCCTGGCCCCGAAGGCCCTCTAAAGGAACAGCAGTATTGTTGACAGGGAACGTATGTCACTGCTTCAATTCATTAAAAGTTAAAGATGTTTTAAGTTCACATTCTGGGTTGCAAACAGAGAGAGAGAAAAGGAGAGTGTATTCATGGGAGTACTTCAACTATTTTCATTATACCAAAGTACTAATGGAAGTAGCAACTTTTCTGCACAGACTAAAATGTCAGTTTTCTTTGTTTGGGACCAGAAATGCATCATCTCAATGTGGTAATGCTAATGTGGATCCAAAATTCTGGTAGGCAGTTGCGTACATGTGCATATTTTTGATGAACTAAAATGAAAACTTAGAGTATTACCTAATAAATGTGTTTTGATAGATAAACTCTTTCAAAACAAGGGCCCATCAGAGGAAAAACAATAAAAGGGGTCTTTTTTATTGTTTTTCATAAGTGTATTTCATATTTCATTGAAACTAAAATAAGGAAATAGTAGAAATACACCATTATATTCTATTATATATTTCAAGAAAATAACTGATTTTCATAGGAAATTGAATGCAAAGATCACACAGTCATATGGAAAGTAATATTGGCACTGCCCCCGAATAAATTGAATCTGAAATTGTTTTTGAAAGCTGAAAGTGGTCTTTGGTGACAAAATATGGGGTATTTGTTGTCTTCTGGCTGAGAGCAAGGAAGGAGTAAAGGACGGATTATCCCCAAAGTGAGCAAGATTGCCGGGGGGGGGTTGGGGGGTGGCGTCAGTTTGGGGTGAGTCGGGCCCTAAAGAGGCTGGCCTGTCTGTCCTTACAGTGACCTGCAGAGACGAGAAAACACAGATGACGTACCTGCAACATGAGTCCTGGCTGCGGCCCCTGCTCAGGGGCAACAGGGTGGAGCACTGCTGGTGCAACGGTGGCCGGGCCCAGTGCCACTCGGTGCCCGTCAACAGTACGTGTCCACCCAAGCCAGGCTGTGAGCCCCGAGTCCAGTCTCACGGCCCCAGCCCTGTCTGTCACGGTCCCGGGCCTGTCTACCCTTCAACTGGGGCTGCAGTCACGCTCTGCCCTAGGCCAAGGTGAAGGTGCCGAGCAGAAAGCCTGAGGCTGTGAGCCTCAGTTTGCTCATCTGTAAAATGGAACAACAGTCGTTCAGACTTCGTGGTCGGCTGTGATGAGTCAATGAGTTCGTTTTTGTGGAGTGCTCGGAATCGTGTGTGCATGCAGACAGCACGCTTCAACTTTGACTCATATATTCTTGGGCTGCTTGGAAAGTAATTAGGGGTCCCCTTGCTTCTACTTGACAGGTTGCAGCAAACCTCGGTGCTTCAACAGGGGGACATGTTGGCAGGCCCTCTATTCCTCAGAGTTTGTCTGCCAGTGCCCTGAAGGGTTCTTCGGGAAACGCTGTGAAATAGGTGAGTGATAGGTGGGTGGCTGTGAGACAGGGACCCACCAGGGTGAAATCCCACCTGCAAAGCTACCCAGAAAGGAAAGCAAGTGTGCAGTGATGGGGGAAGGATTGGGGTGGGATGGGATGGATCATCCGAGGGTGGTTAGGGCCTCGGGCACAAATCTGGAGCCTGGCGTGGTCCCCGTCAGCGGGGTGACCCAGTCACCCAAGCAGCTCAGCAGCTACTGCCTCAGTGGTTTGAGGTGAGACCCCCTTTGGAAACTAAATGAAAGGAGGATTCACACGGGAGGTGTTGTGTGTCCGGTTTCCCCTCAGATGCCAGCGCCACATGCTACAAGGACCGGGGCGTCACCTACAGAGGCACGTGGAGCACAGCGGAGAGCGGGGCCGAGTGCGTCAACTGGAACAGCAGCAGCCTGGCCATGAAGCCCTACAGTGGGCGCAGGCCTGATGCCATCAGGCTGGGCCTCGGGAATCACAACTACTGCAGGTGAGAGGGCCGCCTTCCCCGCCCTGGAGGATCTTCTCTGCTGAGAAGCTGCCACAGTCGGGGAAAGACCTGCGTCAGCTCTGTCAGGGTTTCCAGAGAAGTAATAGGAGATGTGTATACATAAAGAGATTTATTTTAAGGAATTGGCTCACGTGATTGTGGGAGCTGGTAGGTCTGGGATCTGTAGGCAGGCTCCCCAAGCTGGAAACTCAGACCCGAGTCGATACTGCAGTCCTGAGACAGAACTTCTTCTCAGCTTTTACTCTTAGTACCTTCAACTGATTAGATGCAGCCCACCCACACTATGGAGGAGAAACTCCTTTACTTAAAGTCTGCTGACTGCATATGTGAACCACATTGACCCAGCCCTTCCCAGCACCACCTAGGTTGGTGTTTGATCAAAAACTGGGCGCAGTAGCCAAGTTAACCCATAAAGCTCACCATCACGGTGCACCCCTTGTCAACGTGGCAGCCACGTGCACCTCCGTAAACCACGCTTAATTTCCAAATAAAGACGACTGCAAGGTCATACCTCCACCCAACACGATCTGACTCTCCTGTGTACAACAAACACGCGTAACTCTATCCCCGGAAGAGATGCAGAGCCCTTGGCCCGAGAGGCGGGCCTCACTCTTCACCTCCCCTGGCTTTCCTGGCTGATTTTTCAGAAACCCAGACCGAGACTCAAAGCCCTGGTGCTACATCTTCAAGGCAGGGAAGTACATCTCCGAGTTCTGCAGCACGCCAGCCTGCGGCGAGGGTAAGTGCAGCCTCCCCATGGCCTCTGTGGCCTCACGGGGGGAAGGGTCTGGAGGACAGCGCTGACGGTCCTTCTGCAAACGAGGAAACAAAGGACTGGGCTGGTAGTTAATCATTTCGGTGTCAGAGGGAAGGAAGTCAAGAGGCTTAGGTCCTTGCCCAAGCTTGGCATCAAACTAGCTGTTTGACCTTGAGCTGATCTCTGCACAGCTCTGACCCTCTGTTTCCTCATCAGCAGAGAAGACGGGGCTGTACTGGTGATTTCCAATCCCTTTGAGAAGGCATGGAGGTTCTCTCTTTTTTGATTAATGGACCTGTTTCTCAAGATCTCTCTCTGTCTCTGTAAAGACTTTTAATGTGAGAAAATTTCCCAGATTGAAAAAACACTCAGTTACAAAAAGGTACTGTGAATTCAGTGGTGCTTTTGCAAATGACGATAACTGACTATTTATCACAATAGTAGGGAAAATGTGTTTTAAAGTTCTAAATATGCATTTACAAAAATTGTGTACATTCAGTCTACAGGTGACGCTGATATTCCTGTGAATTTGAGAACTCTTTAGAGTAACTCTAAAGCATCCTCCCCACCCCCCAGCTCTGGTATAACTTGGGAGTCACTGGTCCCGATGATCTTAAAGGTCCCTTATCACTATGCTATCTGTGCATGGTAGTATACTTTGTCAGTTTCAAGTGGGGAGAAAAGAGGGTAAAATGGGACAAATACGCAGCATTTGAAGGTTCATACTCTCCCTTCCTTCCCAAGTGCAGCAAATCCTTCAGGTCCCTAGCGGACAATATCTGAGAAAACTAGGTCTGCCCACGTGTCCCCCCACTGAAGCACCCAGGTTCCCAGCAGCCTGTCAAGTATACACAAGGAAGCCCCTAACTGCTTTCCAAGCAGCTCCAGGAATAATCCCTGCTAGCTGCACTCAGCACCCTTTTCTGCCGAACCTGAATATTCCTCAGAGTCTCTCTTAACACAGCCATCAAGGAAGCCACAGCCCACGATGGAGGCTGGGCTGGCACCGGATGGAAGCCACTTACCAGCCCGTGTGAAAGGGCTTGAAGGACAGAAAAAGGGTGGTGGGCCGGCTGCCTCGGGCGTCCCAGGCCGGCAGCTCTGCTTTAGGCCCTGCTGCAAACCCCACTTGCCTGCTTTAGCATTTAAGTGGCTTTGTTTCAGTTTGAGATTTCCTGTGTTCCAGAAAAAGATGGGGAGTGCTACCAGGGGAAAGGGCTGGCATACCGCGGCACCCACAGCCTCACCACGTCTGGGGCCTCCTGCCTTCCGTGGAGTTCCATGATCCTGATGGGCAAGATTTACACCGCCTGGAAGAGCAACGCGCAGGCCCTGGGCCTGGGCAAGCACAATCACTGCCGGTGCGCAGCACAGGGTCCGGGGCGTCTGCGCAGAGGGCGGGGTTGGAGCGGGTTGGGAGGGGTCTGATGCTGAAAGTTACGTGAAAGACCCAGTGGGTGGGAGGGAACCATGGATGTGACCCAGCCCAACCTATTCATTTGCACCTGTCGTGAAAAGCAAAGTCCTCCGGTTTCTTGACCCAAATCCCATGTTAGAGGGTCTGTCCTCATCTGTGCTGTCCTCACGTGGCCCCTTTGTTCCGTCCTAAGAGTCTTCTCCCGGCACAGCTGGGAGATGAAGATGTAATGCTAATGACAGAAGAAAAATGTTACAGTCATTTCCCTCTGGTGGGGTCTGCGGCTGAGCCCAGCCCGGGGCTCGGGGTCCTCCTTCCCAGCTGGGCAGCCTTCCCCTCTTCCCTGGCTTGTGATGTGATTGGAAACCTTCCCTGCTTATGACTAGAAACCCAGATGGGGACGCCCAGCCTTGGTGCCACGTGCTGAAGGATCGCCAGCTGACGTGGGAGTATTGCGACGTGCCCCAGTGTGGTAAGGCCAGCTGTGGCCACCTCCCCGTGCCCAGCCTCACTCCTGACCGTGTCCTCTGCTGCTTCCCGTGTCTTCCAGGCTGCTCTCCCGCCTTCTCCCAGAAGCCAGTTAACACAGGGGGACAGGGTTACCCAGAGGGGGTGGAGACCGAGAGAAATGCAAGTTGGCACACTTTGCTAAAAAGTGAAACTTTAGAAATCGGCTGAGAACCGATTGTTATTACTCGGTTCCTGTGAACACACAGATCAGCCAGACTGTTCCTCAGGGCACATAGAGTTTAACTGGGCAGGTAAGACACAAACTACCAGCGAACTCATGACCCAGGTCACACACGGCGCATCCTCAGCGGGCAATACCGGTGGGCTGGCAGTATTAGGAAAACTTCGTGAGGGGGGCAGCCTGTCCCGTGGGCCTGGAAGGATGGGTACGGCTGAGTCGATGAGAAAGCCATGGGGTAGACATTCCCCAGGAAGAAGCTGCAACGCCTCGTTATTTCTTAAGCCAGGAAGTGGCTGCAGGAAAAAAGTAGAGGTAACAAAGCATCGCAGAAAGACCCCCGGCTGTGGAGTCAGATCTGGGTTCTAATCCAGGAGCCATTGCGGCCTCGGCAAAAAGGTCCCGGCCTCTCTGAAGCTGAGTGCTGTGAGGGTTAAGGATAGTGTCTATACAGTGCTTAGCTCATCCTGGATACTCACCGCATGCAGGCTGTGGATTTTTTGCCGTGGAGATGGCTCCATCCCTCTGTACAGCCTGCAGAAGTGCATCGGGGGTAGAAACCCGGGTTCCAAGTCAAGACACCAGGATGGGGCTCAGGGACCCAGCCCAGGCCCACAGGTCTGACCCCAGCTCTGCACTTCCCTCCCCAGTCACCTGTGGCCTGAGACAGTACAAGCAGCCCCAGCTCCGCATCAAAGGAGGCCTCTTCGCAGACATCACCTCCCACCCGTGGCAGGCCGCCATCTTCGCCAGGAACAGGAGGTCCCCAGGGGAGCGGTTTCTGTGTGGGGGGATCCTGATCAGCTCCTGTTGGGTGCTGTCGGCCGCCCACTGCTTCCAGGAAAGGTAGGGATGAGAACCCGGCGGGCCCGCCTCCTCTCTAAGGCCTTAGACCAGGCCCATTAGAGAAGAACATCCTCGAGCCGTCTCTCCATCAGGTATCCTCCCAACCATCTCAAGGTGGTCCTGGGCAGGACGTACCGGCTGGTCCCTGGAAAGGAGGAGCAGACGTTTGAAGTAGAAAAATACATCGTCCATAAGGAATTCGATGACGACACTTACAACAATGACATAGGTAAGATGTCTGGCTCTCGCTGCTGCCGTGGGAACTCCAGACCCACGCGTGTGCAATCCCACCTCCTCCCCCCAGACCCCCGCCCCCTCCCTCCTCTCCCCTGAAATCCTCGCTCTCTTCCTCGCCCCGCCTCCCAGCGCTGCTGCAGCTGAAATCGGACTCACCGACCTGCGCCGTGGAGAGCGACACCGTCCGCACCGTCTGCCTCCCGGACGCTGGCCTGCAGCTGCCCGACTGGACAGAGTGCGAGCTGTCTGGCTACGGGAAGCACGAGGCCTGTGAGTGGGAGGACGTCTTGGCCCCGGCCTGTCCGTCTGGGGGTGGACCGGGGCACAAGTGCTGACCAGAGGGAGGAAAGAGTGGTCCCACGAGTGTCCACCCTCGGGACAGGCTCCGCTGCCGTGACCGTGACCGTGAGGGCAAGTTCCTGCCTAGCGAGGCCCCAGCGTCTGCCCTCCCAGCCTCACAGGGTGGCTGTGCAGGTCAAGTGGGGTCTGAGTAGCACAAGGGTTTTAAGAGCCTAAGATTTCAAGGAGGTTCTGATAAGAAGTGGAGTGAGCTTAGTTAAGGGTGGGGTGCCTGGACTCTGCCGTCGGGTAGCCCTGAGTTCAGCTCCTTGCCCTGCACCTTGCAAGCAGTGTGATCCGGACATGGATCTTTATTTCATGGTGCTCCAAGCCTCCGTTTACTCAGTGGCAAGAAAAGGGTAGATGATGGGGTTTAAATGAGATATTAGGTTAAGCCGGTGGTTCTCAACTGGGGTGATTTTGCCCCTCAGGAAACACTTGGCAATGTCAGTTATTGTGACAACTCAGGATGGAGGTTTATACCAGCCTTTAGTGAGTAGAAGGTAAGGACGCCGCCGAACATCTACAATGCACGGGACAGCCCCCCGCAAGAACATTATCTGGCCCCAATGTCACTCATGCCACTGTCGAGAAACCCTGGGTGAACTCTATGAAACTGCTGTTTCTGTAGGTCAAAAGAAGAAAATATTGGCCATTTCATAGGATTCAACTTCATACGTGTAAAAGGTTGATAAACGTTAGCTCTTATTGGAAAGTTCGGCTTTCTCTTTCCAAAAGGTTTATAAATAACTTTCCCTAAAACCACAAGATGCCTTCCTCTTCTGTTTCAGCTTCTCCATTCTTTTCCGAGCGCCTGAAGGAGGCCCATGTCAGGTTGTACCCATCCAGCCGCTGCACTTCCCAGTATTTGTTTAACAGGACTGTCACCAAAAACATGCTGTGTGCCGGAGACACACGAAGCGGTGGGGACCAAGCAAACCTGCATGACGCCTGCCAGGTAAACATGAGCGTCTCTCCTCCCCTGAGCCTCCCCCTCCAAGGGCAGAAGTGCTCCTTGGCCGACAGGTTCTTAACCAAGAAAGAAAATGATAGCCGGAAAGCAGTGATTCATCTCAGTGAGGTGCTGGGGATCTAGATGAGGACCTCAGAGAATAAAGCAACTGGAGCAAGATCAAAGTCACCCAAACTCGGGGCTTCCCTGGTGGCACAGTGGTTGAGAGTCCGCCTGCCGATGCAGCGGACGCGGGTTCGTGCCCCGGTCCAGGAAGATCCCACATGCCGCGGAGCGGCTGGGCCTGTGAGCCATGGCCGCTGAGCCTGCGCATCCGGAGCCTGTGCTCCGCAACGGGAGAGGCCACAGCAGTGAGAGGCCCGCGCACTGCAAAAAAAAAAAAAAAAGTCTCCCAAACTCAAGAAATTCTAAGCTGCAGGAAATTTCCCCAGTGTCCGCACCGGAACCACCACCTGGTACAGGATTTCCTGTAAGCCCAGGCAATTAAATGACTATCAAAGTGATGGATAAAGCAACACAAATTAAGACATCTTTGACTTCTGTGGGTGCTGGGGAACTGGAGTCCATTGTGTGGAGGGGGAAAGAGGAATGGCAGCTTCCTGGGAAGGAAGACACAGATGATTTGTGAGATAAGTTTTAGGAACTCAAGTTCAGCCCTCAGGTGAGGGGTTTCCCCTGGGAAAGCACACTCTTTTGGGGTCTCTGTGTTAGCATCCCTATCAGAGCTAGTATGTACTTGTATTTCCTGATAACTGGGTGTAAGACACAGACCAACCTGTGTACTTAGGACCTAAATAGAGCCAGGGAGCCATCCATGCTGGGCTGTTTTCATGTCCACAGTGTGCCGGGCCCCCCAGTGAGGCTGGGGAGCAGGGGATAGAGACAGCAGGGCCGGACTCTTGCACTGAGGACTGTAGGCTTAGTTCTCATGCGGAGACCACACCAGCTTCTCCACCTCTTAGCTCCTTGACAGCTTCTGGTCCCTCTTTGAAAGGTGTTTTCAGACACCTCCACCACCTAGCTGGAGAGTCACAAAAGGTTGTATGCAAGGTGAAACCGTGATCTATCAGCTATTGTTACCCACCGGGTGCTTGGCCTCCTTAATCATTGGAAATTGATCAGAGGCCTGATAAGAAATTCAGGCAAGGCTTTACTGGGGACCCTGCAGCTGCAGGGGGAGCGAGAACAAACAACAGGTTCCCTTGCTCGCTTGCTCGCTGAGGGGGGGAGAGCTGTTCCCTTATAGGAGGAGAGGGTAGCGTCGGGTCCAGGGGTTGGGCAGGAGGGGGCACTTAGGTGGTCTGCCCACCCCTTAGGTGGTGTTTTGTGCAGGGGGGCATGTGTAGTACCCTGCTTTTGCTCCCGGCTCTTCAGAAGTGGCAATTGAGTTTTTTGGTCTTTTGTATCTTTTTGTCTATAATTTGCCCCAACTGTGCATGCACACAGCTATTTTTAGTCCCATACAGTTTCTTTGTATTTTGTTGCTCCAGCAGAGGTGTATCCAGGTGCAGGCATTGCAGCAAAGGGTCCCAGGTCCCAGCCTGTCTCACTAGTAGCAAGTTAAAAACGAAACCAGAAATCATTTCGATTCAATAGGACAACAACAGCTAACAATTACCAGGAGTTTTACTAATGCCACACGTTGTTCTCAGAGCTTTTCAAACTTTCTCTCAATTAATTCCCACAACCTTACAAGGGAGGCAGTATGATTTCTATTTTAGATTATTATTATCCAGTATCATTCAGGTAAGAATACTGAAGCCCAGGTAGCCTGGGGCTGCAAAGCTAGTAAGTGGTGGAGTTACAGCCTGGGTGGGGACCTGAAATGTACAAGCAATGATCTCAATTCCGCTTTACCATGTAGCTACAACCTGATTCTGTAAAGGCCCAAGGTCACGGAGATAAAATTTCCCTCCCCGAACTGAGCACTTTGAAGAATACATAGGAAGGGCTGCCCTGGTGGCGCAGGGGTTAAGAATCCGCCTGCCAGTGCAGGAAACACGGGGTCGAACCCTGGTCCGGGAAGATCCCACATGCCGCGGAGCAGCTAAGCCCATGCGCCACAACTGCTGAGCCTGCGCTCTAGAGCCCGCGAGGCACAACTACTGAGCCCACGTGCCACAACTATTGAAGCCCGCGCGTCTAGAGCCCGTGCTCCGCAACAAGAGAAGCTACTGCAGTGAGAGGCCCGCGCACCGCAACGAAGAGTAGCCCCCGTTCGCCGCAGCTAGAGAAAGCCCGCGCGCGTGCATCAACAAAGACCCAACGCAGCCAAAATAAGTAAAAATAAAATAAATAAATTTATTAAAAAAAAAATACATAGGAACACTACAAACATTCACCCTAACCTCCCCCCAAGGAGTCTGCATTTTTGCAAAGAGCTGACCTGTTCTCCCTTCTGCAGGGTGACTCGGGCGGCCCCCTGGTGTGTATGAAGGACAACCACATGACCTTGGTCGGCATCATCAGCTGGGGCCTCGGCTGTGGCCAGAAGGGCATTCCGGGCGTGTACACCAAGGTTACTAATTACCTGGACTGGATTCGGGACAACACACGACCATGACCAGGGGCACCGGTTCCCTGCATCACGGAGACCCTGCTTCCTTCACCTCCCAGGATGCACTGCGGCGGGGGCGAGTTCTTCACGCAGCACAAGCGGGGGAGGATGGATTTCCATAGGTACTTTCCGTTTTGGAGGTTTTCAGGGCTTCAGGTCTGAAACGTACTCTGTCAGACGGGAAGAGGGGTACACGCCAGCCCCTCCTGGGATCCCAGTCCCCGGGGCAGAAGCCCACCTCCTCTGTCCACGCGAGCAGCTTTAGAAACGGGACCGCAAAGGTGAAAGCGTGTCTCAGTAGGCAAAGATAATTCGATCCTTCAAGAAGGAAGGGTTAGAAATATTCTATTAGGAATAGAATGTCTATTTCTAGTCACAAGGAAGCCCAGCAGGAGCCTCCTAATAAGGGATGGGCTGGCTGGCCACATCATGTTGCTCAAATCCAGCCTTCAAATCAAGGGTCGGGTTTTCCCTTTCTCCGGCTGTAGCTCTTGGAAGGAATCCTGTTGTGTAGGGTGTAATTTTTTTTCTTTATAAATTTCATCATAGGACAGGAGACATGTATCATTTTAATAACTAATAAACTAGGCTCTAGCATATTTATATCAGTTCATTTTTGTTTACACTCTGTTGGCACACCTGTATGATACTGTACTGGAATAATAAATTGATATATTTTTCACATATTTTCTCCGAATCAGAGTGGAATCGTCCTGTTACATGCAGCATCCGACAGCTTTTATTCATGTTACTTGTGTCCACGTTCTTTGACTCGTTGGAAATATTTCCTTTCATTCATTCAGAATAGCTGCGGCATACAAGGCCCTGTGCCGGGTGATGTAATGGTACAAAGGGGGAAGAAAGGAGCTCTTGGTTTGACAGGAAGATAGGGATTTAGAGAAATAAGAAGGCTGAATGGAGATGGACCACAAAATAGCAGACAGAAAGTTTTACTGAAATTCATTTGCAGGAAGGATTCAAGAACCTTTGAATTCTTGAGACGCAAGAGGGAGGAGATTATATGTATATGTACAGCTGATTCACTTTGTTATAAAGAAAACATTAAAAAAAAATCTTAAGGAAAAAATAGAATTAGGTAGGCTTTTCAAAAACTGGGCAAGATTTGGGCTGGTGGAGAGGGGTGGGAAAGGCATTCTTTTAAAAATTTTTTTTGAAATTCTATTTTATTGAAGTACAGTTGATTTACAATGTTGTTAATTTCTACTGCACAGCAAAGGGATTCAGTTATACATATATACACGTTCTTTTTCATACTCTTTTCCATTGTGGTTTGTCATAGGATATTGAATATAGTTCCCGAGGCAAGGAATATCACTACATGAAAATCTAAAGATCTGGAGGGCAAAACAGGCAGGGGGAGTCTGGGGAGGAATTGAGTTATAGTTTGTCCAAAGTGAAGTTCACGAGGAAGCATGTAGGCTGGAATTTAATTACGGCGCTTTGAATGCCAAGCCGAGCTTTGGACTGAATTCTGTTGGCAACAGGGAACCACAGAGGCTTGGGCTAGGGGAGTGATGGACCGAGCGAGGCTCGGGGAAGTTAGCCCTGCAAGCAGACTAGGTAGGGAGACGCCCTGGGTGGGATCCAAGTATAAAGGAGGAATGAGGGGTAAGAAGATGCTAAGCATGACCTTGTGGACACAGCGACATCCCAATTGTTAGTCCAGACTAGGAGCTAGTATTAGGGCCACTTTTTCCCAGTCCATTTTGCTTTTCTGCTCATTAGAAAGAATTCACTCCCAGACCAGTCCACACAAGTATGTTACTTAAGTAATGCTGCTTTCTGCCTCTCTTAGACTTTCTTAACTACATTAGAAAGAATTCACTCCCAGACCAGTCCACACAAGTATGTTACCTAAGTAATGATGCTTTCTGCCTTAGACTATAACTACTCTTGAGATGCAACCCATACTCCTGGCTGCTGCCTGACAGTTTTTGTTATCACCCCAGATACAAGCATAAATATGATGCCATTCTTGCTGTTGGGTAAGTGCCGACTGTTCCTTGGAGCAAACGTGGTCATAGCTGTCTCAAGATCTTGAGAGGCTGTCAAAACTGCTCAGCTTAGAGGTTCTTAGAAGAAAAGTAGTTTCAACTCACAAAGGAAAGAGACTCTCTAAAGCCCAAGAGCTTGGTTCAGGGGGGAAAACACCAATTTCCCTGAAATGCTAAAGTCCCTGGACCAGTTCAATAAACGTGGGTCACAGGAATGTAAGTCACAGATTTCCTGACTTCAGCCTGATGGCTTACAAGTTCCCCTGTGAAAGTGGCAGGTTTTGTCTTAGACAGATGTGCATCTCAGCCATTTCGGAAAAACACTGCTGGAGGACAGCAGGAAGGAAGACCCCGAGCATCTCTGGCCAGAGTTGAGCTGGTTTCACCCCCTCCTTGCAGGACAAGCTTTTCTTTGGGTAATTGGGTTAATGAAATGAACTGAAGCAGTGAGGGCTCCTTTGATGGAAATGCAAAGTTAAAAGGCCCCAACATTCCTCTGAGTGAAGTCCTGGAAACCAAAGGCTGCATAAAGACAGGTGCTCAGCAGAGGCCAGTGACTGAGCTCCAGGCAGAGTCCCAGCCCTGCAGGACTGATTCATGTGGATGAGGCTAAAACACACTCAAAGCGCAACACATCATTACCTGGTGTGGGTGAGAAAAGTCAGGGTAAACTGTCTGGGACTTGTCGGGGGAAGGAAATGGGTATAAGGGGAAATTAAGTAGTATTTCTTTACTATCCCCAGCTGGTTCATACTGATAAAACAGATAGATGCTAATAGACCCAAAGAACAAAAAAGATTCTCAGATAATTGTGCAAATTGTTTTAATGGGTAAAGGCCTAGAGGAACTCAAATGATTGAAACTCTGACCCCCCTGGAGCCCCAATCTTAAGTCAGGTTGTCAAAAGAGTGTCACAAACTTTGGTTCCACATTTAACTCTGAAAGCCAAAGACCCAAAGTCCCCAGTACTTGGGGTCTTGGGGGAAAGTTTAAGCTTTTCAAATTCAATTCCCTTTCAAAAATTCTAACCATTAGAAAAATTAATGTCATCGCTGGCACTGAGTCACCACCTACTGGCCACAGAGGAAAGTACAAATGTTATAAAATGTCCCCGGTCACACAAGGTTAGGGAAGCAGCCCGACCAAAGGAAGAGACGCGAACGACTGAAACAGGTAGGTTGGGGTAGTAATAAACACTCAACAACACTTGTGGTTAGAAAACAGAAAGAAGTCTTAGTCTCCCCCAGGCCACGAGGGACCTAGAGAAGGAAATCAGGACAGACGTAGGAGAAGGACCCTTGTCTACACTTCACAGGAGACTCCGGGAAATCTCCACTACAATTAGGATGACTGCGACCTCGGAGCCCTGTTTCACGCCCTAATTAATCAACCCAGGAAGATTGAGAGAAAGGGAAAAGCACTAGAATAGACGCCAGCAGTTTGGATGGTTTTGTCTTTCACACGCTAGGCGGGACATAACTTGATGGCTCTGGACCTTTGTTCTCACAACCTTCAAAATGACATATGGCTTCAGGTCTGCTGGTTGGAAAGTGCAGAAGCAGTGAGATCACCATGAACTGGTTTCTTTCTTCCTGCTTCCACTGGGGCGTGTGTGCACGGCATCACCGCTGGTCCTAGTAACAAGACCCTCAGGACATGAAGGACTGTTAACACTCAACTTTATTAAACATTTAAACACAGCAGATGCTTCTGCACGTTAAACACATATGGAACCGTATGGAACTGAGCGGCTCAGCAGAGGCGCCCGGCCCCGCCTATGCTAACACACCACCGGCTGGAGGGGGTGGCCAGGGGTCTGCAGCCCAGGGGTGCCTCCCATGCAAAGGCCTGTGGGTCCCACAGCCCCGGTGCTTTATTTCTCCTTAAGTTCTTCCCTTGAAATTAGGATGAGCTGCCCTGGAGGGACAGCTGGACTTATAAACCTAAGAATATTCAGGGACCAATATTGGTTGTTTCCTATGACCAAGGAAACCCTGAAATCCTCCAGAGACCTCGGGAGAAGCAGCTCCGGTATTCTGGAATCCACAGGCAGAGGCGTCTCCCTTCCATGGCAGGTGTGTATGGGACCTGGGAATCCAGGACAAATTCTGGAGTGATGGTGTATGAGACACATGTGCTGGTTGTCCACAGCACAACTGACCCCAGAGGAAAACCATAAAGCAACGGTATTCTGCAGCAAAAACAAGTCCAGGAAGTAGGAAGAGAAGAAAACTAGAACAAAAAAATTGCTGAAGTATCTGGAAACAAGGTTTTAGAGAAAAATTGTAGGGTTTGGAGAGTATAAGGTCTTCATTTTCCTCCCTGCACGAAGCCGGGTGCAGTATCGCTCCTAAAGGGATAATCTTAAAAACCTGTCTTTTCTATAAATATTTCAATGGGTAATGGGCATATTAAACTAGAGTAAAAATTCCCTGCTGGGAACACCTGAGGTCTGCCTTCAGTTGCCCGTGTTTCTTAAACCAGGCTACACAGGATCAACACAGCCCATCTTCCTACAACATCAGTTTTATTCAACGATTCAGGAGATTTTTTTGTCTTAAAACAAAAACCGACTGGTCGATATACATTGTTAATACATATATAGTGGAGACTCCGAGGAAATCACTTTCCTGGGCAGCTCCCAGGACTGGCCATGCCCTCAGCGGTCAGCATCCTTTTCACTTAGGGTCACCACTGGAAAAGCTGCAGACGGGAAGGTTGGACTGCAGCACCAGGGCGGCGCTGACAGACATGAACAAGGAACCACTGGGTCACAGAGGTGGCACGAGGGGGCCATCTACACTCCGATACCATGACACACAACCTGCTGCCCTGGGGGTGATGGGATTGGCTTCTCTGAAGCGCTCCTCAGGGAGCAGGAATTCTGTAGAGTGAAGTGAGTGGAGCCGTTGGGGGGTTAGGGAAAGAGGCATTTCAGGCAACACCCCCTGGAAGAGGGCAGCTCATCCTCGCTGAAGATGCCAGGCCACGTGCTGGAGGCATGCAGCGGTCAGTATTGGAAAACCGGTCGGAGAGCACCGTAGTCTTTAAGGGAAAATCGGATTCTCCTGGGGTTTCCGAGTCAACAGTGCACTCGAATTTAAGAAGTTTCCAGTGCATTTCCAAAAGTACGAATTTTTATGTTTGTATGAAAGCAGATGGGTCAAAAAGAAAGTCACTCAACTCTGTTACTCCCAGCCGCCCTGCAGGTGGAGCTGGACAGCTCCTCCCGCCTTCCTCACTTCAGTGTGCGGTGCGCACGTGTGCTTCACGCTGCCCCGAGAACAGAGCCTGCCCCGGCCCTTCCTTGGCTAACGGTCCTTTTCTTCCAAGCTTGCTCTTTCTAATCTTTCTTCCCAGCTTGAAATACAAAAACAGGACTTCCCTGGTGATGCGGTGGTTAAGAATCCGCCTGCCGATTCAGGGGACACGGGTTCAAGTGCTGGTCCCAGAAGATCCCACATGACACGGAGCAACTAAGCCCGTGCGCCACAACTACTGAGCCTGCACTCTAGAGCCCGCGAGCCACAACTACAGAGCCCGCGTGCCACAACTACTGAAGCCTGCGTGTGCCTAGAGCTCGTGCACCACCACAAGAGAAGCCACTGCACTGAGAAGCCAGTGCACTGTAATGAAGAGTAGCCCCTGCTCGCCTCAACTAGAGAAAGCCCGTGCGCAGCAACAAAGACCGAACGCAGCCAAAAATAACTAAAAATAAATAAATTAAAAAAAAAAAAAAAACTAAAGACGTCTTTCCTTGGCTTAAGATAATTAAAGCCAAGCGAGTTAACAAATGCTGGTCTCTTCCTGTGGTAACCACGTCACAAGTAGTTACATACGGCATCAAGTACCTCCCCCTGCATCGCACGCCTCTGCTTTGAGAACTGACTTGGTGCTGCTGGTGCGTGGGTTCTGCGCAGGCCTCCCTGGCGGCCTGGCCCCCCTTCGTTAGCTCCGGGGCACTGAAGCTACGGGAATACAGGAGCAGGTGGTCCAGAGTGGGCAGTGACCTAGGAGAGGGCTGACAGTTTTTACTTTTAGACACGTAAGCAATGAAAAAGTGTTCGTGGCTGTTCCCTTTGCAGAACTCTCCCTTCAGGTTCGAACTTGGAACTTGCCAGCTTTGGTCATGTATTTTATGCCCTTAAAGGGTTTGTACTTCTCTCCATACATATCCAGACGATTCACTTTGAGTCCTGGAAGGAAGGAAGAACAAGACATAAGCATTATTCAAAAGAAGCAGGTAGAAGAACTGTTTAGGTTCGTTTCAACTCAAAGAGATCCGTGGGCTAGAAAAAGCTGCAACAGTGAACTGGAAAATACCTGCCCTTACTTAGATCACTTAAACGCAGCCGACAGATACTTCACTCTTGGTATACAGGCTGAAAATAAAACCCTGCCCCAATGAAACGCTAGCCTATTCGGAGACCTATTCCTGAAGTGGAAAGGGCAGAAAGTTACACGCAGGCTGAAATGAGGGTAAGGGAAAATGAAGACCGCTCCAGATTTTTCTCAAGTTATGGGGTTGAACATATGAATTAATAATAACAAAATTAACAAATTCATAATCAAATAAAGATATAACTAAATGAATAAATTAATGATGAAAAGCGATGAATTAATACATGGTGCTTGCTAAATATTCTCACTATACTAAGAAAGGAACATTTTATACTGTGCAGAGCTTTAAAGTTTATTAAGTATTTTAAGATGAAAGAGCTTATCATTTAAATGAATTCTAATCACTTAAACTAGACAAGGCCCGTTGGTAAAAAAAAAACAGGAACTTCATATAAATCTGAAGTCATCTCCTATCCATCTGAAAGGGTTGGTCTAAGGACTAAATAAGAAAATAGATGAAAAGAGCTTAAACGAGTGCCTGGCACATAGTAAACGTCCGCTAAGGGGTAACCTGCGGGGTGTAGACTATAGTCAATGACTCGGATTGGCCCGAGGGTTCCCAATGATAACAGCACCTGTGAAATCTTCTGAAACTGGGGGAAAGGAGTTCTTCTTTCAGTCACCAGCTGAGAATGCGGACACATCCCTCTACTGAAAGCCCTGGGACCCCAATCAGCAGGCCCAGCCTCGTCCTGTGAACGCTTCTGTCTCCGATACCGTTTCCTTCTCACATGTGTCTCAGACGCTTTTATTCACGTCACTTAAGCCAACTTTGAGGTGAGGATTACGGACTTTCTCCAGAAATGTGCTAGGAAAGATCTGCCTAAAGATCACGTATCCGGTAACGAAACACAACTCTGCAGACAGGGAGGCTTTGTGATGTCGCTCGCTGCCTTGGCCACTTGCCCGCCCCACAACCTTGGGCTGGGTGTCACTCACCAGAAATGGCCAGCTGCTGGATCTTAAACTGCAGGTTAATCGTGGGGTTCTCATCGGGTTTGGAAGCTCCAGCCTGAAGACTCATGGTCCCCTTCAAACTGGGGAGCTTTTGGGGATTTATTTTTCCTACATCCCAAGACAGCATCTCCAAAGAAACAGGAAAGAAGTTAACAGTGGAACCTTCATCTGAGGCGCCGGAGCTCAGGGTGTCTGTTCACAGTTTTCCTAGTGGCCTCCAGGGTGTTTCCCAGCAGAGAATACTATTTGTTACCATAAATTATCTCAGTGTCCTAAACCACGTCCCTCTGATCCATCTCCCCTTGCCACAAGATATAAAGGGATCCTGCAGAGTTCCTGCTATTTATAACAAGGGCAGCTCAAGCCTCCCACTTACTCTCCTACCTTGGTGACCGGGTCAAACGTGTGCGTGCCCTGAGACGGCGTGAGGCTCATGTTCAGGACGCCTCTGGGCATCTGGCTGCTGACCGTCACCCCCTCGATGGTCTTCCCCATAGTCTGCTTAGGGCCCACCGTTATTTCAAAGCGGCCGAGAGAACTACTGTCCCGGAAGCTGATGTTATGTTTGACATAAACTGGAATCGCCACCAGGCTGGAAAAGAGAGAGACAAAAAGCCCGTGTCATTAATGTACCGGAAAAATGGCCACACTTCCCTTTTTTTTTGCCCCGCTGGCAGCCTTTCCTCCCTCACCTTACAAAGTAAGCACAGAAAAACCCTCTAGACATCTTTAATTATTTTCTTTTTGTAAAGCTAAGATGCTGACTAGTAAGTAAACTAATTCTTCTAATGACTCTTTTTTTTTTTTGCGGTACGCGGGCCTCTCACTGTTGTGGCCTCTCCCGTTGCGGAGCACAGGCTCCGGACGCGCAGGCTCAGCGGCCATGGCTCACAGGCCCAGCCGCTCTGTGGCATGTGGGATCTTCCCAGACCGGGGCACGAACCTGTGTCCCCTGCATCGGCAGGCGGACCCTCAACCACTGCGCCACCAGGGAAGCCCTCTAATGACTCTTTGAATGATATCAACAAAACCAAGGCGCAGACCCTGCAGACTATGAGAAAAAGGCGGGGCAAACAAAAACCACATTTCTGTGTTTTACTTTGTGACATGTGACCAATAATTATTTGTACTTGGGAGGGTAATATTCATACCTCACGGAGCTTTTACAATTTCTAGAGAGTGCTTTTACCTGACTTTGATCCTTAAAAAACCCTAAGGGGTAGGGTTGTCATCTGACAGAAGAGGAAGCACAGAAGCTACAGGATGATACTAAAGTTGTAGCCATCCTTAGCATCTGTGGAGCGCCTCCTACGGCCAGCGCTACTCTAAAGGTTTTCTCTCTATTAGCTCATTTAATCCTCCCTGTAAGTATGAAGCAGGCACTGCCTCTGTCCTGATGTCATGAATACTGACATCCTCATATGTAAGTGAGGTTAACTAACTTGCCATGGTCATATATCATAAGCACTACGGGTAGGGCTTAAGTGTGGGCAGTCTGATTCCAGAGCCTCTGCCCTCAGGCGCTCAGACATTTCCCTAAATTATTCATTCCGAATCCCACAGGAAGGCTTCAGTGGCTGTGAGGTCCCACAGCTCTCTTCAGTCTGCATACCTTCTACTATACACCTTCCCCTAAAAGCCCTCAGACTCCATAGTAAAGAGAATGTGCAAGACCAAAAAATCACTGGATTTTATGGTTTTTCATAGCACCATTCATGGCTTTTTTGAGTGGAGGGGACTGAATACAGGTGTTCTCAGATTCCAATCTGAGAAAAGAAAAAGTTCCCATATATATATGTAATATATATAATATATATATATAATATATATAATAACAATATAATATATATTATATATATAATAACAACAATAAAACTTACAGCAGTAAACCTAACGCGCACTTACTTTGTGTGAAGCACTATTTAGAGTCTCTTCTTTAACCCACGTAACAAGGTACTTTTATGATTTTCAACTTACTTATTACTGCATTACTTATTACTTCAACTTTCTTAGGTAAGAAAACAGACACGGAAAGGATAAGCAAGTCGCCTGAGGTTACCCAATTAGTTACCCGGAGCCCAGGGAACTCCAGAGCCTGAGTTCTTCATCACCATGGACACTGTTTCCAAATACACACGCACACGCACGCACACGCACGCACACGCACACTCCACCCTGTGGTTCGATGGCTGCTTACTTCTGTGCACTGACGTGGTACGAGAGCAGGCGGAAGTTGCCGTCGGGCGGGATGAAGGAGAGGATGCGCTCGGACTCCCAGCGCTTGAAGCGGACGCAGGGGTGGAAGCTGACGTCATCCAGCAGCCTGGGGTTCTGGGTGACAGGCAAGGGAAAGCAACAAGCAGGAATTAAACACCGCACTTCTTTCAGGAAAGTAACTCAGATGCTGTTCTCACTGAAACACACACACACAGATTCTGTCATTACTTTTAGGAAATTCAAGCCCA
Organism: Hyperoodon ampullatus; assembly: GCF_949752795.1. Taxonomy (NCBI): domain Eukaryota; kingdom Metazoa; phylum Chordata; class Mammalia; order Artiodactyla; family Ziphiidae; genus Hyperoodon; species Hyperoodon ampullatus. The sequence goes on from NC_136933.1 coordinate 4,249,731, forward strand.
ACATGAGCTTTGTGGTTGTCCTTGATCACTTCTTCGGGGCCCATCCCCTTCCCACCACTCTGTCATTCCAGAAGCATCTCATTTCCCAAAAACTAAATCTCTGGCCCAGGATTTTACCATGAAGGAAAGTGTAAGGTCGGGCATCCCGGTCAGCTTGACGCAGGCATCAATAACCCCCTGGATCTCGGCAGTGATTGTGGACCCTGAGACAGAATAAGACAGAAGAAGGTAAAATCCTCTCTGTCCCTCGCAACCAACATCCCTCCTCCCTCCTCCTTCTTTAACTTTCTCTTTTTTCTCCCACCCTATTTCCTCCCTTCCTTCTTCCTCCCCTCCCCCGCTCTTTCTTCTTTCCTTCCGTCCATCCATCCATCCATCCATCCATTCATCCATCCATCCATCCATCCATCCAAATCATCTACCCAGTCCATCTGTCCTCCTTCTAAACCTTCATCGACTGCATAACAAGCGCAAGACACTAATGAAGCAGTGGGGATAAAAGATTGGTGAGACAGTTACTAGCCTAACGGAGTCTTCAATCCAGTGCCAGAATCAAACAGAACACCGCTACCTTAACCAATGGCTCAGAACACTGAATTCATACCAGAAACTGCTCTCCCTAAGGGCACCAAGGAGCTTTGCCACCAGATGGAATGGATACTTTTGGTCTTCACCCTGCAGGCTCTCCCCGCTGCAGGGCCCTGTGCCCACTTCCTTCTTTCAAGTGTTCCTTTCTCCTAACCGCTCCTATTTCCTGTTTTTCTAGCTCTTCTCTCGCGTGCCTTCCGCAGGTTTCTTTGGACATCCTTTACATGTCCACATCTTATCACAGTTCTGAACTTCTCTTTTCTTGAACTTGACACGGTCTCCTTGGGTTACTTTACCTCCTTCCTAAGGCTTCGATTTCCACTGATGGCCAATTATTTCCTAATCCTTTTTCCAGTTCAGCCTCACTCCTGCCAACGGGACGGCTCCACCTGCACAGGACTGAGGCACTTCAAGCTCCACGTGTCAAAAAGCGAGTCCCTTATCTTCAGTCCTGGATCTGCAACTTCGCTTTTCCTTTAGCTTCATGATAAAACCATCTATCCTGTTGCCTAAGCCAGAAACACAGATGCGTCCTTGATGACTTCCGCCCCCTTGGCGTCCATATCCCGCCAATGCTCCATCCCCTCTTTCCGTGACTTCTCCACTCCTCTCCATCCTCACTACTATCACGGAATCTGTACCTTGGCCTGGACTCCACCACAGCCTCCTGCCTCCCTGCCCCCAGACTCCCCCCAACTCCACGCCACACTGCACGCAGCAGCCAGTTGGACAGTTCTCAACAACAAACCTTGCCAAATTACTCCCAGCTTAAAACTCTTCAATTGCTCCAAATGGTCCTCCTTAAAATGGCATACAAGATTCTTCACCATCTGGCCACCTAGAGCTTTTTGGGTTTGGTATTTTTACTTTTTTATTAAGATCAAACTTGGAGTAAAACGCAAACATCTTAGATGTCCAGCCCAGGGCTTCCCTGGTGGCTCAGGGGTTAAGAATCCGCCTGCTGATACAGGGGACACGGGTTCGAGCCCTGGTCCTGGAAGATCCCACATGCTGTGGAGCAACTAAGCCCGTGCGCCACAACTACCGAGCCTGTGCTCTAGAGCCTGCGAGCCACAACTACTGACCCCACGTGCCATAACTACTGAAGCCCACGTGACTAGAGCCCATGTTCCGCAACAAGAGAAGCCACTGCAATGAGAAGCCCGCGCACCGCAACAAAGAGTAGCCCTGCTCACTGCAACCAGAGAAAGGCCACACACAGCAACGAAGACCCAACACAGCCAAAAATTAAAAAAAAAAAATGTCCAGCCCAATGAATTTTTAAATATGTTCACACCTATGCAGATACCACCCGCGTCAATTTGTGGACCCTCACGGCATCCCTGCACACTCCTGTTGCCCATCCCAGTTCACCCAAGTCCCTAAAATCCTGACTTTTATTACCTTAGATTAAGCTGCACGTTTTCAAACGTCATATAAATGTATATGATCTTACGCATCTGACTTTGCTGCTCAATACCATGAGATTCATTCATGCTGTCAGGTGTACCTGCCGTTCTTTTTCTTTACTGTAGAGTATTCCATGGTGTGATCATATCGAAATTTCTTTATCTTTTGTATTACTGATGGACATTTGGGTCCTTTCCAGCTTGGGGCTAATATGAAAAGCTGCTGTGCCTACTTCGTTTTAAAGCCCCATCACTTACTTTTCTTTTTTGAACACCTCTCAATCCAATCACACTACTTTATTTCCCCACAATATTTTACTCATCTTATAGTGTTTGCACTGCTTTGCTCCCAAATCCACGTAGGTGTTACTAACTCCCTACTCATTCTCCTGACAAAGCGTTGGTTAGCTTTACAATTTGCCCTGGGTGGGAGGGGACCTCTCTTATGCTCCATCTTTTTCCCTTTCTCTCTCCCTCGCTAGACTTTCATGAAGCTTCCTGCAGCCACAGACCCTGTCTTAGTCACCATCACATGCCCATGATCCGGCACTCAGGTACAGCACCACTGGTTCTCCGTAAGCACTTTCTGGATGACTGAGTTCACTGATGTGAAGAGAACTTTCTCTAAATTTCTAAGCTCCAAGGACTTGTAGTCACATCAACCTATCCCAATGGATAGAAAAGAAGGTTCTCTGAATTTTAGTGATTACAACTGTAGTTCTGCCATGAGAATTGAGAGTCAAATACTTCCAAAAGGAAATCTGATCAACAGGAGATCAGGTTGTTACTTTTCTTTTTCACTCAAGAGGATAAAACCAGTGAAAGTGTAAGCTGAGCACTGGTCTGCATCACGTTTTTCTTATTGCTTTTCTTTCAGCTTTGTTGAGGTATAATCAACAAATAAAAAGTGTATATATTTAAGGTGTACGACTTGATCCATCACCTCACACAGTTAGTTGGGTTTTCTTGGTGGTGAGGGCCCGTAAGCCCTGCACTCTTAGCAAATTTCAAGTAGAGTATACACATGTGAGGTGATGAAGGGAATCCTTTCACAGTGTATATGTATATCAAATCACCATAATGTACATGCTAAGTATCTTACAGTTTTGTCAATTACAGGTTTTTTGTCAGTTACACCTCAATAACACTGAAAAAAAAAAGTACTCAACTGTAGTCACTGTGCCATATACTAAATCTCCAGAACTTTTTCATCTGTGTAAGTGAAACTTTGTACCCTTTCACCAACATCTCCCCACTTCCCTCTCCCCCAGTCCCTGGTAACCACCATTCTAGTCTCTGCTTCCATGAGGTTGACTACTGCAGATTCCACATATAAGTGAGATCATGCGATATTTGCCTTTCTATGCCTGGCTTATTTCACTTAGCATCATGTCCTCCAGGTCCATCCACGTTGTCACAAACGGCAGGATTTCCTTCATTTTATGGCTGAATAACATTCCTGTGTGTGAGTCTATCTCACATCTTCTTTATCCATTCATCCATCAACATCACTTAGCTTGTTTCCGTATCTTGCCTATTGTGAATAATGCTGCAGTGAACACAGGGGTGCAGATTATCTCTTTAAGACACTAATGTCACTTCCTTTGGATCTATACTCAGAAGTGGGATTGCTGGATCATAAGGGAGTTTTAATTTTTTGAGGCACCTCCGTACTGTTTCCATAGTGGCTGCATCAACTTACATCCCCCCCAGCAATGTACAGGGTTCCCTTTTCTCCACAACATTGTCAACACGTGTCATCTTTTGTCTTTTTTTTTTTTTTTTTTTTGCGGTATGCGGGCCTCTCACTGTTGTGGCCTCTCCCGTTGCGGAGCACAGGCTCCGGATGCGCAGGCTCAGCGGCCATGGCTCACGGGCCCAGCCGCTCCGCGGCATATGGGATCCTCCCGGACCGGGGCACGAACCCGTATCCCCTGCATCGGCAGGCGGACTCTCAACCACTGCGCCACCAGGGAGGCCCCATCTTTTGTCTTTTTGATGTGAGGTGTGAGGTGGTATCTCACTGTGGTTTTGACTTGCTTTTCCCTGATGGCTGGTGACACTGAACACCTTTTCATATGCCTGTTGGTCATTCGTATGTCTTTTTTTGAAATATGTCTCTTCAGATCCTTTGCGCCCACTTTTTTGTTAGATTATCTGGGTTTTTTTGCTATTAAATTGTATGAGTTCCTCGTGTATTCTGGATATTAACCCCTTATCAGATACATGGTTTTCAGATATTTTCTCTCATTTGTAGGTTGTCTTTTCCACTCTGTTGATTGGTTCCTTTGTTGTACAGAAGCTTTTTAGCTTGATGCAATCCCATCTATCTATTTTTCCTTTTGTTGCCTTTGCTTTTAGTGTCATATCCAAAAAATCACTGCCCAGACCAGTGTGAAGAAGCTTCTTCCCTATGTTTTCTGCTAGTAGTTTTATGGTTCCAGATCTTATGTTTAGGTCTTGTATCCATTTTGTATGTGGTGTGAGATAAGGGTAACTTTATTCTTCGACATGTGAATATCCAGTTTTCCCAACACCACTTACTGCAGAGACTAGCCTTTCCCCATTGCACGTTCTTGGCACTCTTGTTGAAGTCCAGCTGGCTGTAAACACATGGATTTATTGCTGAGCTATCTATGCTGTTTCACTGGGATACATGTCTGTTTTTATGACACTACCATACACTTTGGTTTCTGTAGTTTTGTAATATATTTTGAAATATACAATTGTGAAGCTTCCAGCTTTGTTCTTGCTCAAGACTGCTTTGGCTATTTGAGGTCTTCTGTGGTTCCATATGAATTTTAGGATTGTTTTTTCTATTTCTATAAAGAATGCCATTGAGATATTTCTGTGGATAGCATTTGGGATTTTGATGGGGATAGACTGCTTTGGGTATTACGAACATCTTAACAATATTAATTCTTCCAATCCATGAACAAAGCATGTCTTTCCATTTATCTGCTCTTCTTCAATTTCCTTGATCAGTGCTTTGTAATTTTCAGTGTATAAGTCTCTTCGGTTAAGTTTATTCCTAAGTATTTTATTCTTTTTGTTGTTATTGTAAATGGGATTGTTTTCTTAGTTCCCTTTTTGGATAGTTCATTGTCTGTGTATAGAAACACCACTGATTTTTGCATGTTGATTTCGTATCCTGCAACTTTATTGAATTTATTAGTTCTAACAGTGTTTGGTTGGAGTCTTTAGAAGTTTCTATATGTATGATCATGTCATCTACATCATAACACTTCAGTCCAGTCCTAATACACAATGCTTGACACAAAATAGCCACTAAGTTAAAATGAATGACCTTGAATGGGGGGTAATTCTGGTACTAGCTAGCACTATCTAAAAGGGGCCTCTTTCTATTGTCATAGTTCTGTGAACAGGCCGAAAGCACTTACCTGATTTATCAATGATGGCATCAATCTCTTCAATCACATCAAAATAGGCCTCATTGTTGGTATATTTCACCCCAGTTCGTCGCCAAGGCACCACAGACAGCTGCCCGGTGGGAAGCTGGTCACCCACATTGGTGCTTCCTGAGACAATGAATATTTGATAATTAGATGTAACCAATTATCCAACAACCAGAGAACACTTCCCCAAAAGTTTCTATACATCCGCTATCCATGCACTTAATTGAAGAATTTTTCCAAGAAAAAGATTATAGCTTTCCCAACTTCTATCTTGGTAACCTAATCTATTTTAAAAACTTTTCACCAGCTGGTCTGCCTCCTCAAGCAGAATAAAGGTTAACAAGTTACCTGAGAAACAGATATCATATTTTGGTTTTGAAAGTAACCTGAACTTGGTCTCTCAAATTGCACAATAGCTTGCAGCTTAAATAATGCATTGTCTTTCGGTAGGGATGGTAATCTACATACTGATATAAAATTTTCATGGGTAAAAACAGTATTCTAGTTTGAAGCAGGTTTTTAGATACATTTATGCCAGGTATTAAAATGTATACATAAACATAATCTCTCTTATACCAATACTGGAACTTAGGAAAAGAATATAAATCAGATCGTTCCCTGTCTATAAGAATTGTAAGTTGATTCCTTGATTTGTTTTTTTCCCCACAGGTATTAAATTTTTTTTTTTAATTCAAAGGTTCTATACTGAAATTCTGAAATAGAACTAATTTAAAATCTATTTTCTTCTAATGCAACCTGGATCTTTTTAATATAAAGAAGGAAACATTAAACACACATATAGTCAGCAGCTTTACAAAACAATTCAACTAAGAGAGCTGGTTCTCAGATATCTTTTCTAGATTTAAGTGAGATTCAGGAAAATGACTTCACAGTATTTATAAGTGATTCAGTCACTAACAAAGCTTTTAAAGTTTTAAATGAGCCCAGAATATTGAAAAACCTGACAATGTGTTTTCTTAAAAAGAGGCACTATGTATTAAAACATATCAACAAGCTATAATAATTAAAACAGTATGGTTATAAGGCAGGAAAGCCTAAAAACAGACCAAAAATCCAATAATGACTTAGTGCAAGATAAAAATATCATTTTAAAACGAGGAGGGCTTCTCTGGTGGTGCAGTGGTTAAGAATCCACCTGCCAATGCAGGGGGCACGGGTTCCAGCCCTGGTCCAGGAAGATCCCACATGCCATGGAGCAACTAAGCCTGTGGACCACAACTACTGAGTCTGCTCTCTAGAGCCCTCAAGCCACAACTACTGAGCCCACGTGCCACAGCTACTGAAGCACGCACGCCTAGAGCCCGTGCTCCGCAACAAGAGAAGCCACCACAGTGAGAAGCCCGTGCACCACAACGAAGAGCAGCCCCTGCTTGCCACAGCTAGAGAAAGCCTGCGTGCAGCAACAAAGACCCAACACAGCCAAAAGTAAATAAATAAAATAAAAATAAATAAATAAAATGGATGCATGCATACTTAAAAAAAAACGAGGAAAAGGGGTAAAGTATTCAATAAATAGTGCTAGGGAAACTGACAGTTTTGGAGAAAAAAACACAGAGCCTTACTTCACCAAGACAATTTCCAAATGGATTAAAGAATTAAATCTAAAAATAAAACCATAAAAGAACTAGAAGAAAATGTATTTTTTTAAAAGAAAGACTTTCCCTTCTTTGAGATGAAAAAGACATTTTCCAATATTTCCTTCTAACAATTATAAAGTTTCTTTGTGTTTAACTCTTGATCCAGCTAAAATTTATTTTGTATATACAGTGAGTAGGGGAACTTCATTTCTTTTCTGTATCAAAGTTGACTGCCCTGATACAATATATTTAACAACTGGCCCGCAGTCCATGGATTTGATATATGAGTACATTTATCTATACCAAATTCCTATAAAAGGATCTGTTTCTGGACTTTCTATTTTATCCCAATCATCTATTTGTCTATTAATGGGCTAATACTATATCTTAAAAATTACCTAAACTTCATAATATATCTTGATTCTGATAGGACACATTTTTTCTCTTGCTCTTTTTAAAAAAATATTTTCCCCCAAACTGTCTTGGCTCTTAAAGTATATCTATTCTATGAGTTTTTGTCTAATGTACCAAGTGAACTTAAATATGTCTTGATATTTGACAGGGCAAATTCTTCCAACCCCTCTGTAATTACTTTTTAAAATGTATTTTTCATTCAGTTTGTCAAATTCCATGAAAACTCTTGTTTATATATTAAGCAAGACCCAAAATGTAAAACCTTAATGAAGCAGAATGATTATTTTGACTACATCAAAAAACTTTAAAGATGGCTAAACAAACACCACCTTGAACAATGTTAACTGACCAGGGGCAGGATGTGAGAAAACATCTACAACAGAGCATTCAAAATACACAGAGACTCCTGCAAACTAGCATGTGTATTTACAGTATATATGATAGTTTAATATCCTTAAATGAAAGGAATACTTTTCAATTAGTAGGAAAAAAGAAAAACATTTCAACAACAACAACAACAAAAAAACGGGCAAAGGACATGAAAAAGTAAATCACAATAGAGGAAAAACAGTCAATGAACACTTGAACAGGTTTTAACTTCCTTAGTAATAAAAAACAAGTTTGGAAATAACAAGATATCACCAAACTATCCAATTGCCAAAGTTGTAAAATAATTAATAACGATAATAATAGAGTTGGCCAGGATGCATAATTGCTACTGAAAGTATAAACTGACGTAACTTCTCTGGGGGGCTATATGGCACAATGCATTAAAGTCCTTAAGACACGCACACCTTCTGATCTGGCACTTCCATTCCTAGTACTGAAAAGGTATCATTCTAGATGTGCACAAAGATTTAGGCATAAGAATGCCAATTCCTTGCCATTTAAAAGAACAAAAAATCGGAGACATCATAAACAGGGACACAGTAAATGACCTGGGATCTATTCCGTATGGCAGAAAATTGTAAAGTCACCAAAAATGATGTAGATGAATATTTATCATATGGGAACATGTTCACAAAACAATGATGAAAAGTTAAGTTTAAAAATATACAACAGGGCTTCCCTGGTGGCACAGTGGTTGAGAGTCCGCCTGCCGATGCAGGGGACACGGGTTCGTGCCCCGGTCCGGGAAGATCCCACATGCCGCGGAGCAGCTGGGCCCGTGAGCCATGGACGCTGAGCCTGCGCGTCCGGAGCCTGTGCTCCTCAAAGGGAGAGGCTGCAGCAGTGAGAGGCCCGTGTACCGAAAAAAAAAATAAATATATATATATATATATATATATATACACAACAGTTGTTGTTTTAAAAAATTCCACCTGTCCATCTATTATCCTGATGTCTAGAAAAGATAAAAGATATACACCATATGTTAAAAGTGTGGTGGGATTATGAGAAATTTTCATGTTTTTTGTGCTTTTCTGTGTTTCTGACATTCCTACAATAATCATGTGCTACTTCTGTAATCAGGCAAATTATTTTTAAAGGAGAACAGCTCATTCTATCATTGAAGTCAGAATATTTTCTATATAACAAAAATATATTTCATGTTATATTCAAAGACTGTAAAGAATAAAATTAAAGCACCTGGACATTTGAGATCCCCAAAGACAAGCACTCAAAACAATGCACAACAGCAGGCTAAGCCACACCCAGGATGGTGGCAGCCTTCCCTGGGGCCCCCCTCGTACCTGTGATGGTGTTGACAACGGTTCGAAGGATAGTGGGCGGCTTTATCAGTTCTTTGAGGATGTTCGACTCGGTAGCCAATGGAAACCCGTTGTCAAGCATCTCTTCCAATACCTCATAAACCACAACCACATTGTCTTTTATCACTGGCTCTGAACAGACTCCAAAATAATCCTGATGAAAATACAATACGTGTATACATTTGTCACTCAGAGACTGTGATGAGTGAAGGAATGCTCCCAGAGAACAAGGATCGAGCCCTGCCCACACGTGTTTACTCTGTGTTTCTGGCATCTTCTAAAATAAGTGAATGAAGCATAACCATGGTTCTCTTAGGCAGGCCCAGTTTGGTGGAAAGAACACCAGACTGGATTTTTCCACAAGTGTCATTAATAACTTCTTTCATAAACTCGAGTAAGTCATTTACTCTCTTTGGGTTAGTTTCTTCAACTAATAAAATATGAAGAATACAAAACTGAATCTAGACTATTATATGTGTTTATGAACATGAATTTGAAAGAAATATGCAAAGTGATAATACCTGGTATGACATACATTGGACCTGAAAATCTTTTTAACCCTTACTGTTGTGCTATTCCTTAACATTCATGCAGCAAGTAAGAATTGAGACGGCTTCCCTGGTGGCGCAGTGGGTGAGAGTCCGCCTGCCGATGCAGGGGACACGGGTTCGTGGCCCCGTCCGGGAAGATCCCACATGCCGCGGAGCAGCTGGGCCCGTGAGCCATGGCCGCTGAGCCTGTGCGTCCAGAGCCTGTGCTCCGCAACGGGAGAGGCCACAACAGTGAGAGGCCCGCATACCACAAAAAAAAAGAATTGAGAGAGAAACAAAGTGAAATGAGGGGGTGAGCTAGCACACCTGAAAATCTCTTTGGATCCCCTTACTCTAAGATGCTAGGATTCTAGTAACACTTTGTCCTTTTATTAACAAAGGTTAAACTTAGATACTAAATTGTCTGGGTTGTGGAAAAAGCACTGGATTCCAAATCAGAAGGCCTGGGTAATAATCTTAATTGTCACCTACTAGATTAAGTCATGCTGACTAATTTGGGTCTTGATTTCTCTCATAGTATAATCAGGATAATAACATGGGATGCACAGGGTTGTAAAAACTCAGCCTGATGGATGAACTGAGAACATGTATGAACATGCTTTGTAAACTACAAAGCACCATGTAAACTGTGGTGCGCGGCAATGAAATGATGCAGAGAGAAATGCTGTAGCCTCTTGGCGTGCCCCTCCTGGCAGTGCCAGCACATCTGCTGCTGGGCCTCTCAGACAGCCCTCTAGGGCTTCATCCACTGAGGGAAATTCACCCCTTTTGAGAAAGCCCATTTTATTCACGGGTGGCACTGACTGTTAGAAAGTTCCTTCTTTTGCTAAACTGAAATTTGCTTCCTAGGTCTGCCTTATAGAACAGGTTTACATAACAGCCCCACAGTGATCTAGCGATCTGAAGACCAGGACAAGATTTGACTTGCATTTTTCTTCACAGGGCCGAACTCCCTGATTGGTCCTCCCACTGTTCGTGCTACAGTAAGGTTTCTAGATTCTTTCACTGTCTTGCCATTTCTTTGAATTTGCTCTAGTTTTCCAATAGTCTCCTCAAATTATGACATCCAAAACGGAACACAGACTCCAGATATGACCTAAATTACATCAGATGATGTCAACTGTCAGAGACATTCCAATATCCAAGAGCAGTTAGGAGTCAGGAATGTGTTTCTAAAACAAAGAGATTTCTTCTTTAAAAAAATGAGGATTGTAGGGGGGGAAAAGTTATACATTTCCTTCTCAAGAATGATTTTATTTTGAAAAATAAATAAAACACCTCCCTCAAGAAAAGGGAACTCTCCTACATTGTCAGTGGGAATGTAAACTGGTGCAGCCACTATGGAACAGTACGGAGGGGCCTTAAAAAACTAAAAATAGAGCTACCATATGGTCCAGCAATCCCCCCCTGGGCATATGTCCAGACAAAACTATAATTCAAAAAGGTAAATGCACCCCTATGTTCATAGCAGCACTATTCACAACAGCCAAGACATGCAGCAACCTAAGTGTCCACTGATGTATAAATGGATAAAGAAGATGTGGTATATATACATACAATGGAATACTACTCAGCCATAAAAAAGAATGAAATAATGCCATTTGCAGCAACATGGATGGACCTAGAGATCATTGTACTAAGTGAAGTAAGTCAGACTGAGAAAAACAAATACCATATGATATCACTTACATGTGGAATCTAAAATATGACACAAAGGAACTTATCTATGAAACAGAAACAGACTCACAGACATAGAGAACGGACTTGTGGTTGCCAAGGGGGCTGGAGGGGAGGGAGAGGGATGCACTGGGAGTTTGGGGTTAGCAGATGCAAACTCTTACATAGAGAATAGATGGACCACAAGGTCCTACTGTGTAACACAGGGAACTATATTCACTATCCTGTGATAACACATAATGGACAAGAATAAGAAAAAATGTATATATGTATATATATAACCGAATCACTTTGCTGTACAGCAGAAATCACCACAACATTGTAAAACAACTATACTTCAATAAAATAAACTTTAAAAAACACCTCCCTCGATTTTCTAATCAGGCAGAATGTAATTTTCTCAATCAGCAGCTGGAAGAGACTGGTGAGCAAGGCACAGCGCCACAGCAAAGTGCGTGCACTTCCATAGCGGGAGCTCTTTCCACTATGAGGGAAAGAACGCAGCCAGAGAACACACATCAGATAAGACATTAAAATCAGGATGCGTCCATTTACTTTTAACAAACGCTTCCAAAATGGCAAGCTCTGAAGTCCCAGCCTTCCAAAGTAGCCACTTGATGTTTTCTCCAATTCCTCTGTGGTTTCAACTAGATTAAGCAACATTTCTCACTTCCTGCCTTGTAATAAGTTACATCATATCACTATGGAGATAGGGAGCAGACTGTTAACGGGGTAAAGCATCCCTGTGGAAATCCTAACAAGGCCCAGCTCAAGCAGCTGAAGATCAAAACTGCTGGGCTCTTCTAGTTCTTCCACGTACTGGGGTTTATCATTCTCAGGTTTTCACTGTGTGATGGAACAAGTATGCCACTGGAATCCCAGAATAGAACTACCAGAAAAGAAATTGGGGAAAAAAATATAAATATATGTATATTCTTTGGGGATGAAACTGTTCTAAACATGTGATCTATATCTGAGGGCAAATGAAAGGACTCTTTGACTTGCTTTTTAATTTTTATTGTAATGTCTGGGTCCTTGTTCTCTTCTTCTCCAATCCCACAATTTCTGTATTCATGTGACCAATTCCAGGCCTCACATGACACAGAAGTTAACCCAAAGGGCCCTTGATTCTCATGGATCCTTGAGTTATGCAAACAACCACAACCGTTAGAAGTTGAGCAATCCTTTTAGGGAGAAAATGTCTGAATCCAGAGTCTGGGCAGCCTAAAATCCTGTGCCATAAAGGATGTTGACATCCTGGTATGACATACCTCCCCACGCCCCAAGATCTCCAAATCTATTCCTGAAGGAAAAACTCAAAATGAAAACTGTATCTTGGAAAATGTGTCACTTAAGTTTTTACAGGTACAGAAGATTTTCCAATGTTAAGTTTGCAAAACAGCCCGTCACTGGTACTCATATGCTGTGGATGAGCACCCCAAATTCAAGCTGAAGAATGGGTTCCCAAATTATCCCTGCCAGGGTGAGTGAATCACTTTTTGATGCAACTCAAAGCAATGTCGTTAACGATGGTTAACATCAAGTCTACCATAAATAAAAAATCAAAACTCCTCAGCTTTGTGAACAAAATGTAAGACAATTCCAATCTCTAGAACTGAAATGACTGTATACCATCATACCAAGTAGGGTGGCTTTCCCAGGCAACGGGTTCAAATGTATACAACCTGTCATTCTAGATGCAGCCCGTTCAATAAATAGAAAGAAGCGTCTTACCAGATGGGAGAGGAAGTGAGCAATGTCAGAGTTTTAATTTCTTTTTTAAGTTCCTTCACTGAGGCTGAAAACAATGGAAACAGAACTATAAAGACACTTTGTAAGGATGAACTTCCTCACATTCACGCACCTGAAACGTGTCCACTACTCGGTGAAGGAACTCAATGACAAACAGAGGTGGCACCTCCGTCTGGATCACAGCCACAAAAAAGATCTTGTGACGGTAAACACTTAGGAGATAGTGGTGAGGGGTGGAGATAACTGGAGGCACATTTTCAGCCTCAGTTGCTCGCTCTTGTGCCTCGAAAAAGTAATCGCAAACAGAACGGCTGACCACACTCTTCCAGTGCTTCTCCAGGAAAATATCTCCAGAGGAGTTGATCAAGAAAAGGCTGTGAATCATGGTGGAGACTGTCAGTGAGAGAGGAAAGTCTTTTTCCGTCCGACAGCCTCTGCAAATGCTCAACTCTAAAAACAAGAGAAGCTATGATCAGTTCCAGTCAACCAAAACCCCCTCCCCATCTGTCCAGCAGCCCAAGCCTTCTTACCCACCTTTCAAGACGAGACTCAAGTCTTCCGCTACTGCAGGAGCCCGAAGTATCCCTCCCTAGAATTCCCAAGGGTAATTATCAGCCATCTCATTTGTCAGCTAATCATATACTGTCATCTCTACTACTGCCTGAATCATATCCATTTAAAATTCCACTTAATTTTTGAGTGTCTATTTTCTTAACTGGACTGGGAGCTCCCTGAGAAAAAAAGCCCCTGCCTCATGTTTTTTGTTGCCTCCTTGTAACAAGAGGGCTTCAAAGAACACTGATGAGTTTCATGTATTTGGCAACAACACACACTTATTAGAAATGGTTATGGTTGTGTAGTCTCATACAGTAGCCATAGGACAAATGGGGCCACTGAGCACTTCAAACGTGGCTGGTCCAAACTGAGATGTGCTGTGAATGTAAGACACGCACCGGATTCTGAAGGCTTTGTATGGGAAAAAAAAAAGAATATAAGATAGCTTACCAATAATTTAATATCAATTAATTAAGTCAATTAATAATATTAACTTAATATGGATTATACTTAATATTGATATTTTGGATATACTGGGTAAATAAAAGATATAAAAATTAATTAACTGGTTTATTTTTTTAATGTGCTTACTAAAACATGTAAAATTACATAGTATGTGGATCGCTGCCTATTTCTACTGGATAGCGATGGTCCACGGAATAGAGCTGTCGTTGTGGTCTTGATTTATCCAGTCAGAACCCATTCTCTAAGTACCTGTTATGCACAAGGCTCTACATTGGATGCCTTTTAAAAAATCTCTCTGGGGGATCCCCCAGGTCCCCCAGGCGGCGTCATCTCTACGGTGCCAGTCCCCAGAAACGAGGCGGCCGCGCGGGACCCCAGCTGTGGCCACTCCGCGAACTGGTCCAGGTGGCCAAATCGCGAAGGCCTGTTGTACCAAGTGCCGCAGGGTGAGCTTAATCCCTCTGCCGGCGACGAGACTGCGGGAGGGAGAGGGGGTCGGGGAGCCACGCTGTGGCGGCGCAGAGTCGGCTGCCAACAAGGGTTATTTCTGCGCTGGTCGCAGGGAGGATGGAGGCCGCTTGGGGCGAGGTAGACGCGGGCGGATTAAGGTGTGCGCACGATCCGGGGCTGAAAAGGGTCGCACTTCTGCGCACCTGCGTCGCCATGACAACAGTGTCCCCTCCTCCCCCAGCCCTCCGGCCGGAGCAGGCCACCTCCCCGGACCGGGACTCAGCCCCTCACCTCTCCCTGCCGCATCACGTAGCTCGGAGGGTCGGTCCGGCGGCACCCCGTGGCCCCGCCCCTGCCCCTGCCCCGCGCGCCCCCGCCCAGACCCCCGCGCGCCCAGCCCCACCCAGGACCCGGGTCATCAGCCCTCCTTACCCAACTTGCTCTTCGCAGCGCCCACCGTTCGGCCGCGCGGACAGGCCCCGCCCCCAGGCGCCCCACCCCGCGCCCGCCGGCCGCCGCTCGCCAGCTGATTGGCCGGCCAGCGGGACTCTCGCCAGCACCGCCCGCGACCGAGGTCTGAAGGCCGCTCATTGGGCATCGACGATCCATTGCTCCCCTCTGATTGATCACGGTCCGCCGCTCACCCTGTTCTGGAGCCCGCAATTGGCCCTTGTTCAGGCTCCTCTAATCTCTGATTGGTGCAGCTCTGGGGCTCTGAGCCCTGATTGGCTGTCATGAACAGTCGGCGGACCGCCCGGCTCCTAGCCACCCAGTCACAAAAGGCCCGGGCGTCTCCCCTGCCACCTGCGTAACCGCGGAGTGCGCGTCGAAAGGGATGCAAAAAGTGTGACTTCCAGAGCACGATTTATCGATTTATCATGGATGATAAATCCTGAGCAGTAGTAACTACTGTCCATTAAATAAGTGCATTTAAAAAGGGACGTGATGCTTTTTCATTTACGTGCATTGAGTAAAGGTGATTGGCTGTAACGGCGTCCTGTCAAGAGCTCTGAACCTGGATGCAGGAGGCCTCTTTCAGCTCCAGCTGGACCACCACCTGCTCGACCTTGGGCAAGGCACTTAACCTTTCAGAGTCTCAGTTCCCAGATCTGAAAATGAGGGGGTTGGGCAGGTCTCTCTCCAAATTGCAGTGGAGCTCTGATGACTATTTTAAGTTTGAGTCAAGCCACTGTGACCCAGAAAAGCGTGCAGTAGAAGTCAAAAGACAAGGTTAAACCTAGTTGTTAAGTGGGATGGGGGTGTGGAAGGGCTTTGCCGCGGTGCTTGGACGTTGAATGTGTTCAATAAAGTGGTAAGCTGTGGTGATGATGGTAACGATGCCCCAGACAAGGAGCGCGTCTCCCTGCCTGTGCTGTGGTTTTCACTTGGAGCGGCAGCTCCTCCTGACACAGGACCATGATAGGTGTTTATTGAAGGTGGCATGGATTGTTCTTTGCCATACTTGCTAAGGGCAGATAGTTGGCTAATTTTGAACGAAGTCCGAGAGACAACCGCAAATCAGAATGGCTGAGTCATGAGGCATCCACCTGTAGGGTTAGGGGCTCTGGTGCCAGACCCCCGGGTTTGAATCCTGCTCCAACACTTTACCAACTGTGTCATTGAGAAAGTATCTTAACTTCCCTAAATGTCAAGTTCCTTACTTTCAAATAAGGACACTAATAGTACCTACTTCAGTACCTACTTCGGCAAGTTGTCGTGAGGATTGAGTTAGAAAAGTGTCAGCGATTGTTACTGCCTAAGAAGCAGCACAAGATACAATTACACACGGTTACTAAGCAATGTGTGTCTAAGGTGCAGAGAAGCTATCACTGCTGCGGGCATTTCTCTCTCATTCACTGAATTAACCTTTGCTTGAGAGCCTCCTGTGTATGAAGCCCTGTGCCGGGCATACTGCAATGACCAACATCACAGGTAGAGTCTCTTGTCAGAGAGCCTGGCTGAGAAGACAAATGAGAAGCAATTACAAAACGGTGTGATGAGCAAGGAGCACGTGGGGGAGCGGGGCGTTGCTGGTGGAAGGGGCAGACTTAGAGTCAGGGAAGTCCATCTAAACTGAAACCTGAAAGAGATTCCAGATTCCACTGGGGGAAGGACAGAGAAGAGAACACGTGGAAAGCTCTAGAGACGAGAGAGGAAACTAGAGCTGAGCTAGAACAGGAGAAAGAATGAAGACTTTCTTCTTTTTTTTTTTTCCTAAACTGAGATTGGGGGGGGGTAAGTAGGAGCCAGGTGGTCGTGAGCTTTGTAATAATTGTTGTTGTTTTTTAAAATTTATTTTATTGAAGTATAGTCGATTTACAGTGCTGTCTTAATTTCCACTGTACTGCAAAGTGATTCAGTTATACACATGTGGACATTCTTTTTCATATTCTTTTCCATTATGGTTTATCACAGAATATTGAATATAGTTCCCTGTGCTGTACAGTAGGAACTTATTGTTTACCCATTCTGTATACAACAGTTTGCATGTAATAATTGTTAATTGTTATAAAACACTGCACCTCTAGTAGCCATCCAAGTGGAGATGTTGGGAAGGCAGCCATATATATGAGTTTAGGGTCTGGGAGAGAGGTCTGAACTAGAGAGACATCAATTTGGAGTTATCAACATATAGGGATATTTAGTCATGGGACTAGTTGAGATGACTAAGAGAGTGACCACAGAGAGAGGAGAGGCCCAGAGTCGGGGGACTCCAAAGTTAAGGGTTCATAGAAGAGGGGAAGACCCAGGTGCATTTCACTCCCCCAACTACCCTAAAATGAATCATTGCTATGACCCCCTTTTTACAGATGAGAAAACTGCAGGGAGTGCTTAAGTAACTTACTGAAGGTCAAGCAAGTAGGCAAGTGGCAGAGATGGAATTCAAGCACACAGGGAGGTCTAAGCAGTGCTTCTCTAAGTGCCACCTCCTGCCTCTCTCAGAAGCCCGAAAGCCCACTAAGAGATGTTAAGTGAGAGAGTGAAATGCCTTCAGACTGACATTTCAGAAAGACCATGTGTATGGGATGGATTAGGGAAGGCCGAGCGTGGGGGCAGGGAGAGCATTTAGACTACTGCAGTAATCCACATGAGAGATGCTTGTGACTAAAGCCAAGATGGGGGATTGGAAAGAAGTGGACAAATTCCAATGATAGGTAGAAGGATAGAGATCAGGGACTAATTGAAAGTGAGTGGTGAGAGAGACTAGGAATCAAAGTTGATTCATAGGTTTCTGATTTGGGCAACCATGTGGATGGAAGTGCCATATGTTGAGATGGGGATCCCAGGAAGAGAGGTATGTTGAGGGCAAGGAGAGGTGGCATGAATTCAGTCATAGCGATGCCCAGGGTCACTAACAAGTCGACACACAAATATTTTTTGAGTTGAACCAAACAATATAGAACTTGGGAGCTCGAATAGTACATTCCCATGGTTTTAAGAGAGACCACAGGAAATCATGGACAAATGGTGAGTCTATTTCAGGCATGAAAATCTCCAGAGGGAAATTCCCTGGTGCTTCAGTGGTTGGAACTCTGTGCTTTCAGTGCTGAGGGTTTCGGTTTGGTCCCTAGTCGGGGAGCTAGGATCCTGTAAGCCACCGTGTGGTGTGACCAAAAAAAAAAAAGGAAGGAAGG
The DNA here is from genome assembly GCF_949752795.1 of Hyperoodon ampullatus. Taxonomy (NCBI): domain Eukaryota; kingdom Metazoa; phylum Chordata; class Mammalia; order Artiodactyla; family Ziphiidae; genus Hyperoodon; species Hyperoodon ampullatus. The sequence continues at coordinate 4,267,953 of NC_136933.1, forward strand.
AAAGGAGGGAGGGAGGAAGGAACGAAGGAAGGAAAGAAAAAGAAAGGAAGAAAGAAAGAAACAAAGAAAGAAAGAAAATCTCCAGGAAAAGATTTTCTAAAGCTGCCACTGATGAACCATCCTAGTGTTTAACAGCTCTTGCTGCTGCGAAGTTTTCTACCATAAAAAGCCAATCCCAACCCTCCTACACTGTTGGTGGGAATGTAAATTTGTACAACCATTATGGGGAACAGTACAGAGGTTCCTTAAAAAACTAAATAAGGGCTTCCCTGGTGGCGCAGTGGTTGGGAATCCGCCTGCCAATGTGGGGGACACGGGTTCGAGTCCTGGTCCGGGAAGATCCCACATGCTGCGGAGCAACTGAGCCTGTGCACCACAACTACTGAGCCTGTGCTCTAGAGCCCGCGAGCCACAGCTACAGAAGCCTGCGCGCCTAGAGCCCGTGCTCCGCAGTGAGAGAAGCCACCGCAAGGAGAAGGCCGCGCACCACAATGAAGAGTAGACCCTGCTCACCGCAACTAGAGAAAGCCCGTGCACAGCGACAAAGACCCAACACAGACAAAAATAAATAAATAAAATAAATTTAAAAAACTAAATATAGAACTACCATATAATCCAGCAATTCCACTCCTGGGCATATACCCAGAGAAAACCATAATTCAAAAAGACACATGCACCCCATGTTCATTGCAGCACTATTTACAATAGCCAAGACATGAAAGCAACCTAAATGTCCATCGACAGAGGAATGGATAAAGAAGATGTGCTGCATATACAATGGAATATTACTCAGCCATAAAAAAGAATGAAATAATGCCATTTGCAGCAACATGAATGGACCTGGAGATTGTCATATTAAGTGAAGTAAATCAGACAGAGAAAGACAAATACTGTAGGATATCACTTATATGTGGAATCTAACAAAAAATGATACAAATGAACTTATTTACAAAACAGAAACACACTCGCAGATCTCAAAATCAAACTATGGTTACCAAAAGAGAAACATGAAGGGAAGTGATAAATTAGGAGATTGGGATTAACACCTACACACTACTATATATAAAATAGGTAACTAACAGGGACCTATTGATTAGCACAAGGAACTCTACTCAATATTATGTAATAACCTATATGGGAAAAGAACCTGAAAAAGAATATATATACACACACACACACACACACACACACACACATATATATATAGAGAGAGAGAGCTGTATCACTTTTCTGTACACTGAAACTAACGCAACATCGTAAATCAGTTATACTCCAATAAAAATTTTTTTTAACAAAGTTAAAAAAAAAGCCAGTGCCAGCTCTCAGGGGTTCCTGGTAATGATTAATTAATTAATTAATTTGGGGATCTGAGATGAGAGAGGCCTTGCTCACTGAGAATGACATCTGCAAGGGCTTCTCAGTGGGGCCCCAACACTCATCTCTGGCTTGACACTTCCACCTCCTGTCCACACACGCTACCCTCGCACTGGTCACCCCCTGAAGAAATGGGATGCCTCCCCGCCATGTCTTTGTTCCCACTGATCCTCTGCTTGACATGTCTTACTCATCCTTTTTGTGGAAATTCTCTCCAGCCCTCGAGCCCAGCCATATGTTCTCTCCTCCACGAAGTCTGCCCCCAGCTTGATGCGCCTACACTGGAAGTAGTTCCTCTGTGATCAAATAGCACTTCACAGCTCTGTCAGGTAACCTACAGCGCTCTTGTCTCTCTGCCGTATGTCGTGTACAAATCTGGTCCCCATCACTGAACTGTGAACTCTTTGAGGATCACAGGGTACATAGCTCAATGCTTTATATACATTCATTCACCTATGAAACTAACAGTTATGGAGGGCCTACTACCACCTGGACACCGAGGAGCAAAGACAATTAAAGCGTGGTTTCATGGACCTTACAATCAAACGTGGGGAAAAAAACTCTAAAGAAAAGACCAGATTCCGCTAAAAAAAATCAAAACAGGTTTCTTTAAGCCTGGCTGTAGAATGAGCCTGTCCCTGTGGAGAGGAGAGCTTGAACTTGACACCCCTGCTCTGGAACAAGAGACCCATTTCTGTCTTAGGGACCTCCCACTGCTGGCTGCTGTCCCCGCCATGCTGAGCTTGGGAGGCTCCGTGTCCCCAACTCTTCAACACCAGGGTAGACACACTAGTTTTTGTTTAACTTCCCATAGCAGAGCTGAGACTAGATGGACACAGACAAAGCATGTCTAAAGATTTGGGGATAATAATGGGGAATGAGCAGAAAGAGTAACATGCAACCAATAATGCAGCTCACAAGATGTGACATCATCGGGGTATCTCGGGATGCACACCTGCTTCCAGGGGGCAGAGGTTCTCTGTCACTCCTCGTACTTGGGAGCCCCAGCAAAGCCCTCTTGAGGTACTGAGACCCAAACAATGTGTGACAAGAAGACAAGCATCCCTCTCCCGGCAGCCCCAGGAGCCCACTGATTTGCATCTCCTGGGGGAAGGAATCATTGCACCAAATGGCCCCTTCCCTACATAAGTAACCCCAGGAACACCCAACTGTGAGGCCCCACTCGCATCTCTGGGGTCCAGGCCTTCTTCTACGGCTTCTTACAAGACCCTCCTCCATTCTCTGCCTACCTGTCTAGATGACCTCATGAGTGTAAGTCCACTTTGAATGATGTACTCATTTTTTTAAAATAAATGTATTTATTCATTTATTTTTGGCTGTGTTGGGTCTTCATTGCTGTGCACAGGCTTTCTCTAGTTGCGGCGAGCGGGGGCTACTCTTCGTTGCAGTGTACGGGCTTCTCATTGCGGTGGCTTCTCTTGTTGCGGAGCACGGGCTCTAGGCGTGCGGGCTCCAATAGTTGTGGCTCGCAGGCTCAGTAGTTGTGGCACATGGGCTTATTTGCTCTGCTGCATGTGGGATCTTCTGGACCAGGGCTCGAACCCATGTCCCCTGCATTGCCAGGCAGATTCTTTTTTTTTCACATCTTTATTGTAGTATAATTGTTTTACAATGGTGTGTTAGTTTCTGCTTTATAACAAAGTGAATCAGCTACACATATACATATATCCCCATATCTCCTCCTCTCTTGTGTCTCCCTCCCACCCTCCCGGCAGGCAGATTCTTAACCACTGAGCCACCAGGGAAGTCCCTGAATGATGTACTCTTGATTTTATGCATCCAATCTCAAACTTTTGACAGACCTCCAGACACACATATCCAATTGCCCACTTGACTTCTCCACTTAGGAGCCTGCCTTACAGACATCTTAATAGGGCAAAAAGGAGCTCTTGAGTTTCCCTCCCAAATCTGTTCCTTCCTCCAGCCCTCCTCCAGCTCCAGTTTTCCCCATCTTAGTAAACGACAGCACTATCCATTTAACTACGCAAACCGATACACTAAGTCCCCTACATACGAGTGAGTTCTGTTCTGAGAGCGTGTTCGCAAGTCCAATTTGTTCGTAAGTCCAACGAAGTTAGCTTAGGGACCCAACTAACACAATCGGCTATATAGTGCTGTACTGTAATAGGTTTATAACAGTTTTTACACAAATAATACATAAAAAACAAACACAAAAAATAAAGAAAACGTTTTTAATCTTACAGTATAGTACCTTGAAAAGTGCAGTAGTACCAGCTACATCACTGCTGCTTTTACGCTTGCTTCCAGACATCCTGGGCTTGAAATAAAGATACTGTACTACTGTACTCTATACAGTACTGTACAGTAAAGTACACAAAAGCACAACCACTTGTAGAGGATGCACGCATGTGACAAGGTACGCCAGACACGTGAACTAACTTCAGTGATTGGACATGCGAACACACGTTTGCATCTTTGAAAGTTCACAACCTGAAGGTTCAGTTGAAGGGGACCTACTGTACCCATGATCATCCTTAACTCCTCCATTACCCTCTTGCCCCAACAGATCCAGAAGCAAGCCATGTGGATTCTATCTCTAAAGTATATCAGGAATCTTTCTTCTCTCAACTCCACCCTAGTCCAGGCCACCATGGCCTGAACGACTCTAAACCACCTCCAGACTGGTCTCCCAGTTCCACACTCACCCCTTGAATCCTTTTTTTTTTTTACAGCAGCAAAAGTGAGCTCTTCAAGCTGTAAATAGTTACCTGCAGCTCAGGTGCCTTCAATGCCTTCCCGTGGCATTCAATCCAAATGCATTTACCACCTTGCTATAGGCTAAAGGTTTGCGTCCCCTCAAAACTTGTTTGTGAAATCCAAATGCCCAATGAGACAGTGGGAGGTAGGGCCTTTGGGAGGTGGTTAGGACGTGAGTGGACCGCTTAGAAAAGAGACCCCAGAGACCAACCTGGCCCCTTCTGCCACGTGAGGACACAGAGAAAAGACAGCCGTCTTCTGAAACAGGAAGCAGGTGCTCACCAGACACCAAATCTACTGGCACCTTGATCTTGGACTTCCCAGCCTGCAGAATGGTGGGAAATAAATGTCTGTTGTTTAAGCTGCTCGGCCTGTGGTATTTTTGTTATAGCAGCAGAAATGGACTAAGGCGCATCTCTGTTATCTTATCCCCTCCTGGGTCTCCAGCTGAATCTCTTGCCATTCCCCATCCCTGACACACCCTGCTTTCTAGGCCCTAGACTATGTTGTTTCCTCTGCTTGAAAAGCTCTTCCCCTGGTCTTCTGTAGCTAGCTCCTTTTCTTCCTTGAGGTCTTCCTAGATCGCCTTCTCAGAGTCTTCCATTATCGCCTTATGTAAATCCACCCCATCTCCCTCTTCCTCTGCTACCCTAGGCTATTCTCTGTCTATTCTTTATAACACCTATCGCAGCCCGTGATGACTGCATTCTTTTCTCTGTTGCCTTTTTCTTTGTCAGTCTTCCTCTCTAGAGCATGTGAGTCTTGCTGTATCCATCTTGTTTACCCTTATAGCCCTAGCCTAGCACAGTACCTGGCACCCAAGAAGTCTCGATAAATGTTTGTTGAAGAAATGGACTGTTCTGAGCACCTCCTATTCACCCTGCCCTTAATAGTATAAGATGGCCAAACACATGACACGCAACACTGGGCAGATGACCCTGACAGCAGTTTATGAGCGACAAAGGCTCACAGCCTGGGGAAAGGGGACATTGCTCAGCACGCAGGGCCACATGGCGGCCGCACCCTGGAACAGAGTGAAGTGACAGGGGCAGTGGGATGCAACCTTGTAGTGACAAAAGGGTGGGATGACCCTTGGTTCCTGCAGTGCTACATGATTGGCTTGCTTGAATAATTTTGAGAACCAAAGAGGAGGCAAAATCCAGTAATTTGAGGAGTGCGTGGAGTGCAGGTCCAGCTGTAGGGGAGCTCATCAGGCAGGGAGAATTTCCTGCTGGTGGGGACATATCTGGCGAGGACTTTGGGCCCTGTGATGCTCAAAGACGTCAAGGCAGCACTTGACATTTTAGGTCTTACAACACATGGACCTAGCTTCTGGACAAGAGACACGCACATATGTAGCCAGGGGTAGGGAATACAGGGAGGAGATTGTTTCATTGTATGAGTAAGTGAATGAATTATTATTATCCTGTACGCCCTGTGATGGTGTATGTAAGTTCTATATGAGCAACTAGTAAGTGTTCAAAAAAGGATCATTCAGTAAAACTGAATTCCTACGTTGTTCTTATCCTAAATGGGAGCCAGTGGAGATTATGTCAGCTTCATGTAAAAGAAAACCCAAATAACATTAACTTAAATAAGATAGGGATTTATTTTTCTCTCCCATTATGAGAAGTCAAGAAGTAGGAGACCCAGGGCTGGAATGGCAGCTTCACATCAGGCTTCTCTTAGCTTGCCCCATTCTACCATTTCTAGGGTGGAGCTTTCACCCTCATGCTCACAATATTGTTGCTGTTGCTCCAGTCATCAAGCTATATTCCAGGCAGAAAGAAGGAGAAAAGACAAAGAGCAAATGAGCATGAGTCACTGGAGTCACTTGCCTTTAATGAGCTTTTCCTGAAGTCCCACTTGTGCTCTATTGCTCAGAAGTAAGCTAAAAGAAGTCCTGGGAATGTTTTGTTTTGTTTTGTTTGCTTTTTACTTTGTGTGTTATTGTTGTTGTTTTTAGGGGTTTTTTGTGGTTTTTAAAAATTGAAGTATAGCTGATTTACAATGTTTCAGGTGTAAAGTGTTTCAGATATATACGTTCATGTATATATGTTCTTTTTCAGATTCTTTTCCATTATAGGTTATTACAAGATATTGAATATAGTTCCCTATATTGCTATAGTGCTATACAGTAGGTCTCATTGTTTACTTATTTGATCTATAGTAGTGTATCTGTTAATCCTAAACTCCTAATTTATCCTTCCCGCCCCCCAAACCCAGTCCCAGGAATGTTTTTACCTGGGTACATTACTACGTCCACCCCCAAAATGGTACTGTTTATAAGGAAGACAGGAGAATGGATATTGGATAGACAACTAACAGCCTGTCCACAGCCAGTGGGAGTGAATGGCAGCTACAATCAATGAATAGACTGGATATTTTAAATAAAGTCTGGAATTGAAGGCCTTAGGCAAGGCAGACTAGAAAACAGGAAAGCTCCACAAGATAGCTTTTATTTAATCTCTACAAGATTAAGATAAGACCAAAAACACGTCCATAGTAACAAGAAGGTTCAGTAAGTGACAGCCAGGGAAGGGGTAATGTGGCCAGCTCTGGTCTGAAAGGGTTGTAGGAAAGGCAAATGGTCACAGGGTCATAAATAGCCACAAACAGATGGCTTGATCTTGGGCAGGTTATCTAGATGAACTCCTTGGATCTCAAGGTCCTTATCTGTAAAATGAGAGGATTGGACTAAATTATCTCCAAGATCTTTTCAACTCTAAATTTCTTTTGTAACAGTGGTCTTTTTTTCTTTCTTTTCTGGCAGTGAAATCTTTCAGACAAATGAAAGCTTATGTAGAAAATTAGTAAAGCAGAGCTGCTGTGAATGACCAGGGATTGGAACCCTGGAGTTCTGTCCGCTTGGCCTCAGTTTTAATCCCCACGATGGCCCCTGAACTCCAAAGAGCACATTTCTACATAGTTCCATGTGTTACTTTAATAAAATCAAATGATGTACTTATTGGTATAAATCAGATGACAGATATAACCATGGGAAAATTGCTTTTACTTGTTACTAACAATCTTAAAGACTTTCTAAAACCCATGAAATTAAATAACTAGAGTTTCAAGTTGTGACACTTTATTATGACTCTCATTTGAAAGCACTGGGGAAATATTCATAAAATCTCACAGAAAACTCGACAGAATTTCCAGCAAAATTTATTCAGCAGTGATGGGGGGGGAAAGGAGCTTGGATTGTAAACGAAAGTTTTCAGAGTAACATACTTATTATTTTCTAGGTAGTTATTTAGATAAAAATGATTCTCAGAGAAAACAAAAAAAACAGACCCTTGTTTTGCAAATACTTGTTTCCTGTGTGCCAGGCGCGGCTGCTTCCTGTTTACCAAAAGTAATTGTTGGCAACTGGAAGCAAAGACCAGAAAAACGCACCTCTTGTCAGTCACCTGCTGAACTTCCTTTCCCTTACACTTGTCATACTTTTAACATTCCCAAAGTGTTTCAAATGTCCTTCCAAATCTTCAGTGTATTCAAAAAAACAACAGTAGAAAGACTTAACGAGATCTGGAACCGTTATCCTCACATTTCTCCCTCTACAGCGTCTACACTTTGAGTATCAGATAAAATTTTATGACTACTCTGATTATTTTTTCTACCCACGCAGAATCCTTAAGCGTGTTTTTATCTCCATAATAGTTCAATACACACAGTTTTGCTCTCTCTTTCTTCCTGTCCACACTGGCAATCTCCACCCAGCTTCTGCATTTTTCTCTTCACAATATCCCGCCTCCTTGATCCTGCTTTTCCTCTCATCACTGTAATCTTTTTTCTTTGCAGATAGGTCTGGAAAACACCATCTGTTCCAATTTTAAGGTCTCTGGGGAAGATTAGAGGTCCGGGAGCAATACTCTTCCAACTCGAAATCCCAGACGCACCGTCAGCCAAAGATTTTTTTTCTCATTTTTAAATTTAATTTTTATAACGTTCCTCCAGAGGCAAAATAAAGGAAATCATATTTAGGTATTCATGAAAAGTCATACAAAACTTAAAAAATGGTTTAATAATCCATTTAAATTAGAATTCTGATCACAATACAGGTCATATTGTTACCGCGTGGGCTCTTCTTTGGCCAGAAGGCGTCCAGCAGTTTGAGGTCCAGATCCCCGAGACAGTTAACCAACTAGCCCTATCGCCACGAACAGACTCAACTCCCAACCTTGGCGCCGAGAGCATCCGCGCAGCCGGGCCGGACCCGGTAATGAGCTCTCGGCTACGGAAGGTGGTGCTGTTGGGTCTGAGGGGAGCCGGGCTGGCGCCGGGAACCCGGGACCAGAGTTGGAGAAAGCACCCGGGATGCCTAAAGTGAGTTGCCTCAGTTTGGACACCACTCGAGAGTGGGACTTCTGGGGACTCGAAGAGTTCGAGATAAAGGCAGGAATGCTCTGGGAAGAGCCAATCCGAGAGGAAATTTAGACCCAAGCTATGGGAGAGGACCGGGGGCACCTTCTGGGGCCGGGGCGCGGGGAGCGGGGTCGACGGAGAGAAAGGGGGGGCGATGGAAACCAAATGTCTTTCATCCCCTGGAGACAAAGAGGTGCCTTCTTTGGACCACAGCTGCCAGTGCCACACACACCATACGGCGGGGCGCGGGGGAGGGGCGCCGGGGAGCGTCGGAGGCCTGGACAGCTCCGACTTCCCACAATGGTGGTTGTCATGGTGACGGGCCATCCATCTAAGGGGAGGCTGAAAGGACCCATTGTTCCGGAGGCGGGCTGCCCGGGCTGCGCCTGTTTCTGGGAGACACCTTTAAACACCTCCCGGCTTCGGGAGGGCTGGGGACCGTGGCTGCGGCGTCCGCGGGAGTCTCAGGCCGGGACCGCAGACCGCGGGTCGCGACGCAGCCGGGACTCGGCTCGCGCCCGCACCGACCCCTCCCACGCGGGCGTGCGGCGATCAGCGGGGGACACGTGCGCGCGCGCGCACACACACACACACACACACACACACACACACACACGGAGATGGGGTTGGTAACACAGCCGGCACGGTCTCACACACACACACACACACACACACACACACACACACAGATGGGTAACACAGCCAACACACACACAGATGGGGTTGGTAACAGCTGGCGCACGCACGCGCACACACACGGGGTTGGCAACACAGTCGGCGCGCGCGCACACACACACGGAGGGGTTGGTAACACAGCCGGCGTGGGCGCACACACACACACACACGTTTGGTAACACAGCTGGCACGCGCGCGCACGCGCCCACACACACGGGGTTGCTAACACAACCGGCGCGCGCACTGGCGCGCGCTCACACACACACAGAGGGGTTGGTAACACAGCCGGCACACACACACACACACACACAGATGGGGTGGGTAACACAGGCGGCGCGCGTGCGCACACATCCCGGGGCGTGGGCCGGCAGGTGCACGGGAGGCTAGTGGGGAAGGCCTGGGAACCCCACCAGTACTAGCTGAGGTCTGGGGCCAGGGGCCTCGGGAAAGCCCCACAGAATCACTTCGCAGTCATGCTGGAAGAAAAAGGAGAACAAAATCACGGTGTAAAGAAGGTTAAAAGTTCCAAGGAAGCATGGCACGTTTCCTTATTAACAGCAAACAATTGGCCAACCTAAAAGTCCGTCCCTGGGGGCTGGTTAAATAATGTGGGACACATCCCTCTGATGAAATATTAAGCTGCCATTTAAAAATCAAAGGGCAGCTCCATATTCAGAGCTTATGGGACTGTCCCGTATGTTTCAAGTAATAAAGCAAGTGCAGAACAGCGTGAGTGTTACATGTACCTCTCTCTTTTTTTTTTTTTTTTTGACTGAATTGGATCTTCCTTCCGGCGCGTGGGCTATCTCTAGTTGCCCCGAGCAGGGGCTACTCTTTGTGGCAGTTCTTGGGCTTCTCATTGCCGTGGCTTCTCATTGCGGAGCACCGTTTCTAGGCGCTCTGGCTTCAGTAGTTACAGCACACGGGCTCAGTAGTCGTGGCTCGCGGGTTCTAGAGTGCAGGCTCAGTAGTTGTAGCGCACGCGCTCAGTTGCTCCGCGGCCTGTGGGATCTTTCCGGACCAGCGCTCGAACCCATGTCCCCTGCATTGGCAGGCAGATTCTTAACCACTGCGCCACCAGGGAAATCCTGCATCTTCTTCGGAGAGCACTGTGGAACTAGAGCATGTAGTGGGGAAATGAAAACTTCCTTCTCACAATATAGTCTTTGGTACCTTTTGGATTTTGTCCTATGTACCATGTATTATCCAAAAACAGAAAAAACGTTTACAAATCCCTTTAAAATTGCATTTGAACACCATCTAATGAGATTTGGAGCTCTCCATAAGGTGCCTGCGCTCTTTTAAAAAATATTTTAATAAATATTAATTTAAACAGTATACGTGGACAACAAGTATCATTAACTCACAGATTTGGAAAGGTAGTCAGAGTGTCAAAACATCTAAATACACACCTCGGGGAGCTCACTGTATAATTGATCTGTTATATCAAATTAATCACAGGGCTTCCCAATTAAACAAATATGACATGACATTAGGGCACTTTTCCTAATTACAAAATGGTATATAGTCACTGAAATGAACTATTGAATCCCAATGACATGGATGATTTTTCCACACGGATACAAATAAAAATGGTTACTTATTAATGACTCACCAAATAATGATAATGAGTTAACATCTATTGAGCACTTACTGAACACCGTGTTGAGGGTTTGATATGCATTATTTCTTTTAATCTTCTAAACCACCCCTTTGCCTGTTATACAGATGAAGAAACATGGAGAAGTGTTCTTCCATTTACCTGATATCACACAGCTAAGAAAGCTGCAGAGGCTGGATTTGAATTCACATGTGACTGACTCTAAAACCTATGCTTGTGGGCTTCCCTGGTGGCGCAGTGGTTGAGAGTTTGCCTGCCGATGCAGGGGACACGGGTTCGTGCCCCGGTCCGGGAAGATCCCACATGCCGTGGAGCGGCTGGGCCCGTGAACCATGGCCGCTGAGCCTGCGCGTCCGGAGCCTGTGCTCCACAATGGGAGAGGCCACAACAGTGAGAGGCCCACATAAGGCAAATAAATAAATAAATAAATAAAACCTTTGTAACCTTTACACATCACTTTTCAAATTATGGTGAAAATATAGGCTCAGTATGAATCTCTAATCTTGAGGCTTCACAGATTTTTAAATTGAACTATGTTGCTTTACAACATTGTGTTACTTTCAGCTATACATATATATTCAGTCATACATATATATATATTTCTTTTTCAAGTTCTTTTCCCTTATAGGTTATTACAAAATATTGAGTATAGTTCTCTGTGCTATACAGTAGGTACCTGTTGGATGTGGCTTCACAAACTGAGTCAAAAGTTTCTAACCATTAAGAATTAGACTATATTTGAGGAAACATCCATTGTAAACAGTGTAGTGGACCTATGAAATTTTAGCTCATGCTGTAGTTTGGTTGTGCAGAGTAAATATGAGGTCTGTGTTTTGTGAATAACTAATGTAGCCTTTATTTAGATGTCCATAAATAAAGTTGAATTGGAATCAAACATGCTCATTCCTCTATGTATTGTCTGGCTGCTTTTGCACTACCATGGCAGAGTTGCATACTTGTAAGATCGACTGTATGGCCCACAAAGACTAAAATATTTGCTGTTTGAGCCAAGACTTGGAAACAACCTAAATGTCCGTCGACAGATGAATGGATAAAGAAGATGTGCTATATATCTACAATGGAATACTACTCAGCCATAAAAAAGAATGAAATAATGCCGTTTGCAGCAACATGGATGGACCTAGAGATTATCCTACTTAAGTGAAGTAAATCAGAAAGAGAAAGACAAATACCATATGATATCACTTATATGTGAAGTCTAAAATACGACACAAATGAACTTATCTATGAAACAGAAACAGACTCACAGACATATAGAACAGACTTGTGGCTGCCAAGCGGGGTGTGGGGGATGGATTGATTGGGGGTTTGGGATTAGCAGATGCAAACTATTACATAGATAATGGATAAACAACAAGGTCCTAATGTATAGCACAGGGAACTATATTCAATATCCTGTGATGAACCATAATGAAAAAGAATAAAAAGTATAACTGAATCACTTTCCTGAACAGCAGAAAGTAACACAACATTGTAAATCAGCTATACTTCAATATAATAAAATTTTAAAAAATATTTGCTATTTGGCTCCTACAGAAAATATTTGCTGATCCTTGATCTAGAGTTAAGGTCATACACTCAGAAAGGCAAAAGAGGGAGGGACTTTTTTTTTTTTTTTTTTTTGCGGTACGCGGGCCTCTCACTGTTGTGGCCTCTCCCGTTGCGGAGTGCAGGCTCCGGATGCGCAGGCTCAGCGGCCATGGCTCATGGGCCCAGCCGCTCCGTGGCACGTGGGATCCTCCCAGACCGGGGCACGAACCCGTGTCCCCTGCATCGGCAGGCGGACTCTCAACCACTGCGCCACCAGGGAAGCCCGAGGGAGGGACTTTTATTATTTAAAAATTCTAGCCCCATTCTAAAAGTATTATTTTAATATTCACCCAAGTATTCCACTTGTGTTCAAAGCTGTGCATTCAGGGCTGTCCCCAGGAGCTTCAGCAATGAGAAATATACTTCACTTCTTACAGGATAAGAACGGTAGATGTACTGACATAGGTTTTCCTCAGCCACAATGCTATTTTTCTTCTGTGAAAAGCAGCTCACTGATGAGCACCCATCTTTTTGCTTTGGCAGCTGTTCTTAACTGAAGAACTTCCAGAGAAAGAAAGAAGCCAAAGATACATGATGATTTGCCAAAATGCAGCAATTACTATGATTGAAATATATAGCTTGTGATATCACATACGGTAGTTGGAACCCACTGAGAGAGATGATTGGCACTGTTTTCCTTCAATTTCAAAGAATTCTGTTCTCTTTTCTCTTTAAAAGCTTTTGTGGCTCTGGAAACCCTGGAGAAGGTTGTGTGAATTTGTAAAAAATAGTACGTTGGGGAGAGCAGTGTGCCATCTGCAGGGACAGTTACCACTAATCTTAGGGTAAAACTTCTAGGAAACTCAATGTTGGGGATTTTTATCCCTGTTACCCCTCCTCTTCATTGCTATTTGTGTCACCTTCTAGCCCAGAGCAATGGCTGTTGCTCCCTTGTTGTGCAACCAGAAAGTCCTAGGTTATGCCCATGGACAACACCTCCTCGTAAGAGCCAAAATCCGTAGATGTCTTAGGCAGCAAGCCAGATGACTTTTTGAGTTTGAAGTTTTGTTTCTTTAAGCTGGGGAGAACTCTCTGGAAGCTCCTCCACCCAGCTAACAGCTGACCTGTGTTGGCTTGTTTAAAGCATTCATGAAATTGGCCACAGTACAGAGCTCTTATGAAACACTGGCTTTACCAGGAGGCACAGAATACTTTCTACATAATTATGGTAGAGCTATCACTCCATTCAACATCACTCAGTGGCTTAGGCAAATATGAATTCAAGCCAGTAAAAATTAAATTCTGACTGTAACCTAATTTGTGGGTATATGGTGTTCATTGTTCAATTCTTTCCAATTTTCTGTATGTTTGAAATTTTTTCTGATCAGATGTTGGGGGAAAATTAGATTCTTATCTGAAAGCTCCATTTTCTCCAAGTTTCTGAGGAACAAAACAAGACTGATATTTGAGAAAACATTAGAACTTTTCATTTAAAATCATATCCTCCCTTTGTAAGAACAAAAGAAAACAAAACAAAAACACCTCCATTAAGATCATAAGGATACTATGCACTATGAGTAATAAAAAACAGATAGGGATCGACGAATGGATAAAGAAGATGTGATGTGAGATACATATATACATATATATATGCACAATGGAATATTACTCAGCCATAAAAAGAATGAAATAATGCCATTTGCAGCAACATGGTTGGACTTAGAGATTATCATACTAAGTGAAGTAAGTCAGAGAAAGACAAATACCATATGTATCACTTATATGTGGAATCTAAAATATGACACAAATGAACTTATCTACGAAACAGAAACAGACTCACAAACATAGAGAACAGACTTGCGGTTGCCAAGGGGGAGGGGGGTTGGGGAGGGATGGATTGGGAGTTTGGGATTAACAGATGCAAACTATTATATAGAGAATGGATAAACAACAAGGTCCTCCTGTATAGCATAGGGAACTATATTCAATATCCTGTGATAAACCATAATGGAAAAGAATATGAAAAGCTATATATATATATATGTGTGAATCATTTTGCTGTACAGCAGAAATTAACAAAACATTGTAAATCAACTATACTTCAATAAAATAAAATTTTAAAAAATCAGAGGATAGGGTTCAGAGGCTAAAATAATTTCAGTGGTCTCTTCCTAAGCTTGAAAACACTTTCAGGAAAATATCTGGACATTTTCTAATAAAATAATTCCCAGTACTCTTCTTAAATTATCAAGGAATGGTAATAACACTGACTGTGTATGTGAGTGAAATGCTCCTTTTCCCCTCCATATTCAATTTTAAGTTGTCATTACTTGTTTCAGACGCCCAGATTGCCCTCTTAGTGGGTTTTCATCTATCAGAAGTTCTGAAAGGGCCACAACCTAATGCAGATGTCAAAGTCTTCTCTTTTCTCTTCTCTCATCTCTGGAATAAGCATCCATGGGCATTTCTTCCCACAGCTGCCAAACTACCCACTAGCTTCTATTCAATCCATCTCTTAGTCCTTTCAGCACACATACAGTTAAATAGGAAAGAATATGAAGGGACTAATGAACATTTGCATTTGGTCAATTAGGCAATGAATTTTCTCAGCTTATTGTCTAATATTTTTTCATGTTACTATACTAATATAGCAACCTAATGCCAATCCCCAACTCTATAAGAAGCCCCTCGGGCTTCCTTGGTGGTGCAGTGGTTGAGAATCTGCCTGCCAATGCAGGGGACATGGGTTCGAGCCCTGGTCTGGGAAGATCACACATGCCACGGAGCAACTAGGCCCGTGCGCCACAACTACTGAGCCTGCGCATCTGGAGCCTGTGCTCTGCAACAAGAGAGGCCGCAATAGTGAGAGGCCCGCGCACTGCAATGAAGAGTGGACACCGTTTGCCTCAACTAGAGAAAGCCCTCGCACAGAAACAAAGACCCAACACAGCCAAAAATATAATAAATAAATAAAATTAAAAACAAACAAACAAGAAACCAGACAATGCTATACACTCTTAAACTTTTTTGCCAAACTATAACTTAGAAAAAAGAAGTCTCTTGATTAAGTATGTAAGGAGTTAAGTATTTATCTTACTAAATTAGAAAAAAGGGAAAAATTATGAAGAGAAAATGAATATACAGTAATAATTGAAATTAATTACATTGAAAACTGATCAAGGAAAAAAAGAAAGTAAAAATGGAAAAGAATAAGAAAGATGTAACCATGGGTATAAAAGAGAGTTTTTAAAAAGTTTTCTTCATGGAATTATGAACTGTGTGGCATCAAATTGGATGATCTAGATGAAATGTATAATTTCCACGTAGAATTTAAATGACAAAAATGACCCAAGAAAAAGTAGAAAATATGAATGGTCTTTTATCATAGAAGAAATTGGAAAGGTAATTAAGCATCTTCCATTAGAAGAAGAGGAAAACAAAAACTATTATTAGTATCTTCAGAGAGGTAAAGGGGATGCAAGGAATGAGAACAGAACAATATGAAAAAGGATCAGTAGAGAACAAAGACCAGGAAAGAACTCAGAAATTTTAAGTGTGGCCATCTTAACTTAAAAGTTCAATAAAACATCTGGGAGAGTAAGTCTAGAAATATCCCAGAAAGTATAGGGAAAAAAAGTAGAGAAAATATTGAAATATTAGTAGACCAACGCAGGAAGTCTAATATCTTTTTGTTTGTTTGTTTTGGTTGCACTGGGTCTTAGTTGTAGCATGCGAACTCTTAGTTGCAGCATGCATGTGGGATCTGGTTCCCTGGCCAGGGATCAAACCTGGGCCCCCTGCATTGGGAGTACGGAGTCTTAACCACTGTGCCACCAGGGAAGTCTAATATCTTACTAGCCAGAATGCTATAGAGAATGGAGAGAAGGAAAAAATTTTAATCTAGTAAATTTCCCAGTACTGAAAGTCCTGAGGATCTAAACTGAAAGGCCTCACTGAGTACCCAAGTCAAAGAATGAAAACCAACTTACAGTAAGAAAAGAAAATATCTAAAACCTATGTGGACTCAAAGAGAGAGAGAGAGAAGAAAGAAAGAAAGAAAGAAAGAAAGAAAGAAAGAAAGAAAGGAAAAGAAAAGAAAGAAAGAAAGAAGGAGGGGAGGGGAGAGGGAGGGAGGGGGTGGGAAGGGAGGAAGGAAGGAAAGAAGGAAGAAAGTAAGAAAGAAGGTGGAGGAGGAAGAAGAAGAGGAGGATTGACAGGTTACCTGGTGCATTTGAAGGGTGGGAAAGAATGGAGAGGGGCTATACAGTTCTATTGGAGAGTGAAAGAGGAATGATTTGGGTACATAGAAACCTGAGCAAGCCAACAAACAAGAAGTAAGTGTTAATTTCAGGAAAAACAAAGTTGTACAAGAAAGAAAATATCACCACAGTATATTACTCGGCTTATCAGTGATGAGTTGATATCCAGAATATATAAAGAACTTCTACAACTCAATAGCAACAAAACAACCTAAATAAAAAATGGACAAAAGACTTGAATGGACAATTTCTCCAAAGATGGAATACAAATGGTCAAGAAGGGGCTTCCTTGGTGGCACAGTGGTTAAGAATCCACCTGCCGATGCAGGGGACACAGGTTCGAGCCCTGGTCCGGGAAGATCCCACATGCCGCGGAGCAACTAACCCCATGTGCCACAACTACTGAGCCTGTGCTCTAAAATCCACAGCCACAACTACTGAGTCCACGTGCCGCATCTACTGAAGCCCATGTGCTCTAGAGCCCGTGCTCCACAAGAGAAGCCCGCACACCGCAACGAAGACAACACAGCCAAAAACAAAAACAAAAACAAAACCAAAAACCCCCCAAATGGCCAGGAAGCATATGAAAGATGCTCAACATCACTAATCATCGGGTAAATGCAAATCAAAATCACAATGAGATATCACCTCACGCTCATTAAGACAGCTATTATAAGTAAAATAACAAGCGTTGGTAAGGCTGTGGAGAAATTGGAATCCTTTTTTTTTGCATAACTGGTGGGAATATAAAATGGTGTGGCCACTGTGGAAAAGAGTATGGCAGTTCCTCAAAAAATTAAATATAGAAATGCCTTATGATTCATCAATCCCACTTCTCAGAATATATTTAAAAGAATTGAAGTCAAGGACTTGAAGAAGTATTTGCACACCCATGCTCATAGCAGCACTTTTCACACAATAGCCAAAAGGTGGAAGCAACCTAAGTGTCAATCAGTGGATGAATGGATGAACAAAACGTGGTCCCTATACATAATGCACAATTATTCAGCTTTAAAAAGGAAGGAAACTCTGACATATGCAACAACATGGATGAACATGTAAGACATTATTCTAAGTGAAATAAGCCAGTCACAAGAAGACAAATTATTGTATGATTCCATTTATGCCAGGCATCTAGCAGAGTCAAATTCATAGAGGCAGAAAATAGAATGGCAGTTTCCAGAGGCTGGGGGAAGAGGGAAATGGGGAGTTGTTGTTGTTATTTAATGGGCATAAAGTTTCAGTTTTGCAAGAGGACAAAGTTCTGGAGATTGATTGCACAACAATGTGAATATATTTGACAGTACTGAACTGTACACTTAAAAATGGTTAAGAGGGCACATTCTATGTGTATTTTGCTACAATTAAAATTTTTTAATTACTTCAAAATAGATCAAAGATCTTGATGTAAGAGCTAAAACTATCACTCTTAGAAGGAAACAGGTATCAATCTGCATGACCTGGAATTAGCAATAGTTTCTTAGGTATGACACCAAAAGTACAAACAACTGAAGCAAAAATAGATATTGGACTTCATCCAGGTTCAAAAGACACGATCAAGAAAGTTAAAAGGTAACTGAAAACATGGGAGAAAATATTTGCAAATCATGTATCAGATGAGGCTCTAGTATCTAGAATATAAAGAACACTTACAATTAAACAAGTAAAATCAAACACCCAACTTTAAAATGTGCAAAGGATTTGTATAGACAGTTCTCCAAAGAAAATGCACAAATGGCCAAGAAGCACATGAGAAGATGCTTAAGATTATTAGTCAACAGGAAAATGCCAATCAAAAGCACAATGAGATACCACTTCATAGCCACTAAGAAGACTATAATAAAAAACCAAAAATTAGCAAGTGCTGATGAGGATGCGGAGAAATGAAACTCTGCTGCTGTTGCTGGTGGGAATGTAAAATGGTACGTCTGCTGTGGAAAACGGGATGGTGGTGCCTCACTAGGTGAAACATAGAGTTATCATGTGACTCAGCAACTCCACTCTTGGGTATTCACCCAAGAGAACTGAAAACATATGTTCACACAAAAGCTGGTAAACGAATTTTAATAGCAGCATTATTCATAAAAACCAAAAAGTGTAAACAACCCAAATACCCATCAACTGATGAATAGATAAGAAGGCAAGTACTGATACATGCTACAACAGGATGAACCTTGAAAGCACTAGGCTAAGTGAGAGAAGCCAGTGACCAAAGATCACATATTATACGATTCCATTTATGTGAACTATCCAGAAGAGGTAAATTCTAGGGACAGGGCTTCCCTGGTAGTGCAGTGGTTAAGAATCCTCCTGCCAATGCAGGGGACATGGGTTCGAGCCCTGGTCCAGGAAGATCCCACATGCCGTGGAGCAACTAAGCCCGCGTGCCACAACTACTGAGCCCATGCACCACAACTACTGAACCCACGTGCCACAACTACTGAAGCCCATGCGCCTAGAGCCTGTGCTCTGCAACAAGAGAAGCCACCGCAATGAGAGGCCCGAGCACCGCTACAGAGTAGCCCCCGCTCGCCGCAACTAGAGAAAACCCGCGTGCAGCAACGAAGACCCAACGCAGCTAAAAATAAATAAAATAAAATAAATAAATTTATTAAAAAAAATTCTAGGGACAGAGAGTAGATTCGCCTGGAGTAGGAGCAAGGCCGAGTGGAAATGAGAAGGGACAGCTGATATGGAGTTTCTCTTGGGGGAGGTGAAAAAAATCTAAAATTAGATTGTGGTGATGGTCGCACAACTTTGTGAATATACTGAAAACCATTGAACCATATACCTTATTTTTAAAACATATTTATTTATTTATTTGGCTGCATTAGGTCTTAGCAGCCGTGCGTGGGTTTCTCTCTAGTTGTGGTGCGCTGGCTCCAGAGCGCACGGGCTTAGCTGCCCCGAGGCGTGTGGGATCTCAATTCCCCGATAAGGGATCGAACCCGCATCCCCTGCACCGGAAGGCGGATGCTCAACCACTGGACCACCAGGGAAGTCCCAGAACCATATACTTTAAATGAGCAGGTTTAATGATATGTGAGGTCTATCTCAATAAAGCTCCAAAAAAGAATGCTAGTAAAGGGGGGAACCATTATCTCCTCCCCATATGGCATCTTCTCATTGTTACTGGACCACTTGCATTTTTTTCATCTTCCAAGTTCTTGGGCTGCTTTATAAACATTCTGTTTCCTCTAATACAGAGAGAGTGTCTTTCTACTCGGTGCCTCCTTCCTCCACGTGTGAGGACTGGATGCTTGGTGTTTCCCCCTCTCTTTTATCACCTGGGAGTGGCAGGAAGACAGGGAGCTGAAAGCACGGATTCCAGGTAAAAACCTACTGCGATAATGAAGGTGACAGATGACCAGGGTAGCCTCGGTAGAGAGAGTGGAAGTAGTTGGACTCTCTCTATATATAATTGAAGGTAGGGCCAAGAAGATTTGCCAGAAGACTGGGTGTGAAGTGTGAGAGAGAAGAGTCAGGAATGACTTTAATGGATAAACAAGGTCCTACTGTAGAGCACAGAGAACTATATTCAATATCCTGGGATAAACCATAATGGAAAAGAATTTTTTTAAAAAAGAATGTAGGGGCTTCCCTGGTGGTGCAGTGGTTAAGAATCTGCCTGGCAATGCAGGTGACACGGGTTCGAGCCCTGGTCTGGGATGATCCCACATATCGTGGAGAAACTAAGCCCGTGTACCACAACTACTGAAGCCCACACGCCTAGAGCCCGTGCTCCGCAACAAGAGGAGCCACTGCAATGAGAAGCCCACGCACCGCAAGGAAGAGTATCCCCTGCTCGCCGCAACTAGAACTAGAGAAAGCCCATGCGCAGCAACGAAGACCCAAAGCCACCAAAAATAAATAAATACATAAACTAAAAAAAAGAAGAATGTATATATGTATAACTGAATCTCTTTGCTGTACAGCAGAAATTAACACAACATTGTAAAACAGCTATACTTCAATTTTTAGAAAACTTAATTAAAAAAAAGAATATAAAGAAAAAAAAAGAATGACTTTAAAGTTATTGGCCTGAGCGCCTGGGAAGAAAGAGACTGTAACTCTTTACTGCAATGAACAAGAGTACAAGGGGAGAAGGCCTGAGCTGAAACATCAGAGGGTCAGCTTGGGACAGGTTAAGTTTGAGCTGTTTCCAAGCGGAGCTGTTGAGTAGTGTGGTATAATGAAGAATCTATCTCATCTTTGTCCCAGGTTTCTGGCACAGAGCTTAGAAAATGCTGAGCATTTCCTGAGTGGTAGGAGTGTCTTGCTATGCTAACTAGGTGGGGCTTCCCTGATGGCGCAGTGGTTAAGAATCCACCTGTCAGTGCAGGGGACATGGGTTCGAGCCCTGGTCCGGGAAGACCCCACATGACACGGAGCAACTAAGCCCATGCGCCACAACTACTGAGCCTGCGTGCCACAACTACTAAAGCCTGCACGTCTAGAGCCCATGCTCCGCAACCAGAGAAGCCACCGCAATGAGAAGCCCGCGCACCTCAACGAAGAGCAGCCCCCGCTCGCCGCAACTAGAGAAAGCCTGCGCGCAGCAACAAAGACCCAACACAGCCAAAAATAAATAAATAAGTAAAATAAATTTATGCTAATGAGGTGACTCATGGTGGCCCCTAGATGTCCTCAGGATGGGGGCTGGTCACCAGAAAGACGGACCACGTGATTAGAGGGTTGGAACTTTGGGCCAGCCTGACCTCAGGGGAAGGGAGGGTGGCTGGAGATTGAGTGTAGTGACTTGGGCAATGAGAGTTGATCAATCACGCTTACAAAATGAAACCCAGTGAAAACTCTGGACATGGAGGCTTGGAGGAGTCTCCTGGTTGATGGGCACGGTGATGTGTCAGGAGGGTGATGTGTCAGGAGGGTTATGCACCCTGATTCCATGAGGAGAGGGTATAGAAGCTCTGCACACCCCCCAAGGTCCCAACTATGTGTATCCTTTATAATAAAACTAATTGTAAGCATAGTACTTTCAGTGCGTTCTGTGAGTCCTTCGAAAGGAATTACTGAATCTGAGTGTGTCCTGGGAATCCCCATATTTGTAGCCAGCCAGGCTGAAGTGTGGTGGCCTGGAGACACCGGTGAGTATCATCAGAATTGAGTCATATTGCAGTACACCCTGTTGGTGTCAGACTAAGGGGCGTGGAGATGGAGTAAGTAGGTAGCTTGATATTCCACTTGGGAGATTCAGGGAAAAAGTCAGGTCTGGAGGGAGAACACTGTGAGCTATGAGCATACGGGTAGTGTTTATAAAGGCCCAAGAGTGGATGAAGTTATCTAGGGAGTGGGTGTGAGTAGAAAAGAGAAGACATCCAAAGCCAAGCCAACATTAGAAGTGAGGAAGATGGGGAGGGACCAGAAAAGAAGGCTGAGAATTGGTCAGAGAAGAAAGCCAGGTGAGAGTGGTCCTGAAGGAAAGAAAGTGTATCTAACATTGCTGATAAGTCAAGTAAGATTGAGACAGAGAATTTGTCATTAGATTCAACAATGTGGAGGTTTTGGGAGAACAAGGTCAGAGAAGTTTCAATGGAGTGATGGGGTTCGAGAAAGAATGGGAGGTGAGAAATGAGAGCAACTCGTTTAAACAATTTTGTTCTATCATTTGCAAAGCAGAAATAGAGACACAGACGTAGAGAACAAATGTTATGGATACCAAGGGGGGAAGGCGGGGCAGGATGAATTGGGAGATTGGGATTGACATATATACACTACTGTGTATAAAAGAGATAACTAGTGAGAACCTAGTGTATAGCACAGGGAACTCTACTCAATGCTCTGTGGTGACCTAAATGAGAAGGAAGTCCAAAAAAGAGGGGATATATGTATATGTATAGCTGATCCACTTTGCTGTACAGTAGAACTAACACAACACGGTAAAGCAACTATACTCCAATGAAAATTAATTAAAAACTAAATAAAAGAACAAAAGAATTTTTGTTCTAAAGAGCGGAAGAGAAATGAGGCAAAGGCTGGAAGAGGTAAGAGGGCCAAAGAGGGCATTGGTTTGCTTCTTCAGTGGGAGAAGTCGCAGTAGGTTTATATGCTAATGGAAATGATCCAGTAGAACAAGGAAAAGGTACACAGAAGAAGAGCAATCACTAGATGGGGCAAGCTGGTTGAGTGACAGGTGAGCTGGGACAGGACCTAGTACACAAATGGAGAGGATCATCCAGTGTGCAGTTCACCCCTTGTCACAGGAGGAAAGGCACAGAGCACAGACGGAAATAAGTCTGAAGGTTTGGTGTCAGGAGCTACAGAAAGTCTTCCCTGATTGCTGCTGTCCAAGGTTGGATGCTCCAGGAGCAGACACTGAAACAAAGATGTTTATGAGGGATCACCAGCTACAACAGGAGGTGAGTGACAGGATTAGGCAGAGACAGAACGTGAACTGTGAGGTAGGCACAACAAAACCCTGGCCAAGCCAGTGGGGAGCTATGGAGGTGTGGCCCACCAGAGCTACCCTGCCCTGAGCTGTCCTCTGGACACCAACTTCCCCAGCCCACTCTACAGCCTGGGTTGTGGTAGGATTCTCCTGGTTCTCCCAGTAAAAGGCTGTCACACAGGTGGGGTCTTGCTCAATGGGGCTGTGAGTCCCCAGGTGCACTCTGAGACTATGCCTCCTCTAGTCCACTTGTTATTGTCACTGGCCTCCAGAAACTGTGAGTCCGGGACAGCTTGTAATTGTACATATTGTCCAGTATCTCTGCTCCGTGGGAGGGAGGAGGGATATGTGGTGTGCAGAGTGGGGCTGTGGCAGCCGATCTGTGGGAAGAGCCAGAGGGAAATTGAGAAGATGAATGGAAGGTAGGCCAAATGGGGTTGACCAATGCAAATATTGAGAAGAAGCTCCAGAATCCATGCTCTGGCCAAGACTAGACCCTTCCCAGTTCTCCACTGAAATGACCTCCTCTGGTGTGAATTTGGCTAACTGTCCAGAGCCGTGAACTTCTCATTTGGTCATCCTGGGGCCCTCCGATATGGGGAATAATGCCTCTGTGCTGCGTATTTTCTGTTTGCCCCCAGAAACACTCTCCACTCCTCTCTGCCCTGATTCCTGCCCTGGGAGGCTGACCTGTATAATTCAGCCTCCTCCCTCCCTCTTCTGGTTGGGTTCAGTCACGAGGGAGAACCATCAGGAAACCCGAAGTAGGGGGGAGAATGAAACCAGAGTATTTGTCCCCCTGGTTCCCCACGACGTCACCTTGGGCTGCCTGTGTCACTGGTTCTCTCAGGGAAGCTTAATCTACATGATTCTGCTCCAGGTTGCAGGCCAACTTTTCCCCCGCTCGTTCTCTTGGGCTACAGGGTCCAGGTTCTTGTCTAGTGTTTTGTGAGGGTCCCTTTAACCTTACTCACATTTGGGGATATGAATACCTTTGTAACTAAACCCTTCTCAAATACTGTATTTCTCATCCTTAGCTGCCCCACCCTCTAAGTCCTGGTCTGCTGCGGGGGCAGCTGGGAATGGAGGATGCGGAGAACCGGGCACAGAAACAGCATCAGAGGAGGAGTATGTAGCAGGGAGGACCCTTCAGCTGCGCTGGTCAAACCAACGGAGCTAACCAAGGTGGAAAGAGAAACCATTGGCTTGTGTAACTAGAGCCCAGAGGCAACCTCTCTTCAGGCATAACTCATCCGAGGACTTAAACTTGTCCTCGAGACTCCACGTCTTGCTTCATCTCCTGCTTTTGCTTTCCTCAGTGCTGGTTTCGATCACGGCCATGCTTTTTTCCTTGTGGAAGCAAAGATGGCTAAAGGCAATACTGTGTTTATATCATCCTTCAGCCAGTGATCTCATAGAAAAGGAAACACCTTTTTCCTGATAGCACCAGCAAAAGTCCCAGGTCTTTTGCTGGTTGGCCTGATTTGGATCACATGTTCTTTCCTGAACCACCATTATGACCAGGGGATGGTCCGATAGAATTATCCAGGCCTGATTCATCTGCCCAGCTCTGTGGTGGGAGATGGAGGCCTGACCCCATTTGAGACACATAATATGAATTCCCTACGAGAAGTAAGAGCTCTATAACCAGCACTGGGGAAGAAAACGTCTGGGAAGAAGTTACAGCTACCACGGTCGAGCACCAGTGAATTAAGAGTGGAGGAATGCATGGCAGCCTTCGAGAATTCTGCTGGAAGAAGTGGCTGAACCCATCTGCTGCTGACGTAAGTGGTATCACAGCACCCTTTCCACACTTGGTCAGCCTGACAGGTGGTCAGGTTAGGAGGGGAGGTGGGCAGTGGAGGTTGCAGATTGCTTTGAAATGTGACCATGTCTCCTGAGATGGGGAATGACCTGGAGCCTCCATGTCTGTTTGGACAGCTCATGAGCAATGCCATGCACAGTGGGGGTTCTGAGAGCCACGCGAGAGAGGAACCAAGCGCACCTTCAGCCCAGCAAGCAGAGCCTCAGCCCAGGAACTGTGGGAGCTAGCAGGCAGATGGGTGTGGGTGCTCAGCCACTGCCAGCCTCCACCAGGCTTCTTTGCCCTCTTTGGGGCCTAAGCAGTTTCATCGTGCAGGGCACCATTAGGCATTTTTGGAACTCTGTGCCTTGATTTTTGGCTCTTCTTCAAGGATTTGGCTTAGACCTGTCTCACTGGTTTAATTTTGGATGTACCAGTTCAAGTAAGAAACCCTGCCCAGGGGACTTCCCTGGGGGTCCAGAGGGTAAGACTCCGTGTTCCCAATGCAGAGGGCCCGGGTTCGATCCCCGGTCAGGGAACTAGATCCCACATGCATGCCGCAACTAAGAGTTCGCATGCCACAGCTAAGGAGCCTGCCTGCTGGCACCTACGGAGCCTGCCTGCTGCAACTAAGACCCAGTGCAACCAAAGAAATAAATAAATATTTTTTAAAAAGAAAAGAAAAAAAGAAACCCTGTCCAGTTAAGCAATCCTTAGCACAGCCGTGCTAACGCCCATCATGCTGGCTCTACTATGGAGAGTGGGCCGCCCACCTCATGGCTGGCTCTTCTGGGCCAGGTCCAGAACTTCTGGCTGTTACAGACACCTTGTGAAGAGGAGAGGGCTCTTTATGGCTCTAAGGTAGTTCCTTCCTTCCATATGTTCTCGAACTGTCCTGCTAAATATGCATCCTTGCAGAGCTGTGAAGGGTACGGTTCTCCCATTCTGTCTCCCACTTGCTCCATCAAATTCTCAATTTCCCCTCCCAAGGTAGCTGTGAAGCGAAGGGATGCCAGGGTCTGTGGGCCAGGAGTTCATGGGCCATCTGATCCTCTAGGAGCCAGAGTAGCATCCAGAGGCCCAGGCTCACTTGGCCTGTACATGGGGGCTGTCAGCAGGAAAATGGCCTGGGCCAAGCAGAAGGTCATCTCCCCTGCTGGTCAGACTGGCTGGGCCAGAAGGGGGTAAGCAGTAAGGCAAGGACTAGCCATGAGACTGGAGGCTGTGGACATGAATATCCAGAAATGAACAGGCACAGGGGCTCGGTCACAGAGAAGGCAAAGATGTCATGAAGTGCAGACATGGACTAAGATTAGGCAATTAATACTATGGACACCAGGCTTTTGGCAAAGCAAGGTCTTTTTTGTATTTAGCTGTCATGTCCGCATCAGGTAGGGAGTGGGTCTTAAAGGGGCAGGTGCCACCAGACCCAGGATTGCCTGTAGGTCCCTAAAAGTGATGATCCCACCTGACCAGCTTAGACTAGAACCAAGAGTTCTAGAACCATGTCAGTTGCCTTTGGGGCCAAGTTGCAAAGCCCAGGGGGGTCAGATGTGTGGTGTCTGTTGGCCTCCGTCAGGAGAGTGAACAAGCAGTCAGGAGGGGAACGTGTGGGAGGGGGTAGGTGGATAACAAGTAAATTGAGACACTGGAGAATTGGTTAAGGTGAGGTCCTGAAGTTAGAGGGGTCCCTGGAAGCACACAGGAAGCCAGGAGGATAGAGAGGTGGAACTGATTATCAATAGGGGGCAGAAGTTGTAGTTCCTGGATAAGACACTATCCTAAGGTAAGATATGACAGGGCATAGCTGCCTGGTCCTAGCCTCAGCAGGTTTTCTTCCCAAGGCCTTTGGGTAGTCCCAGGGCCAAAAGCAGAGTGTTAGAGCAGCAGCCTCTTTCCACATATTCAAAGAATATAAAAGTATTCGGGGTAGGGATTAGGAGTGGGGAATTGTTGGAGAGGGGGTCTCCAGGGAGAGAACTAGCATCAAGCAGGACTTCAGTGATTAGGAACTCTGCAAATAGATCAGTTAAATTCTGCAGGCCTCACGTTATACCCTTCACCCCCTGAAGAAAAGAATGTAGAAGAGAGAAAGAAAGAAAAGAAAGAAAGAAAGAAAAAAGAAAGAAAGGAGGAAGAAAGGAAGGAAGGAAGAAAAAAGAAAGAAAGGAAGAAAGAAAGGAAGGAAGGAAGGAAGGAAGGAAGGAAGGAAGGAAGAAAAAAGAAAGAAAGGAAGAAAGAAAGGAAGGAAGGAAGGGAGAGACATAGCAGGTAAGCAAATGGGCCTGACCAGGTCAGTTTCTGAGACCAGGCATGAGAATCCATGCTCCGGGCAGGACAGGGGTCATTCCCAGTCCTCCAATGAAATAGCCTCTGGTATGCATTTGGTGTGTTGGCCACAGCCATGAAACACTCCTGGGCCAATCATGGTCACCTGGGGGCACTCTGGAATGACTCAAAGGCCAGATTTTGGAGGGCCCAGGTGCTATAGTCTGTCAGTCCTTCCCCAAACCTTCCATGCCCTGTAGATGTGGTCACCCACCTCTCACCAGCTCAGCTTTGCTCAGGCCCTGTGTTGATTCTATTTTCTAACGATGGCTGCCATAATGACTCTCATCCCATTTCCTTTTTTTAATAGCAGTTTTATTGAGATGTAATTCACCTGCCATATAATCTACCTCTTTAACATGTTCAATTCAATGGTTTTAATATATTCAGAGTTGTGCAACCATCACCATAATCAAGTTTAGAACATTTTATCACCCCCTTCCAAAAGCCACCACTTATCCAGGAATCATCTTGCCTCCTCCCCAGCCCTAAGCAACCAAAAAATTTAATTTCTGTCTCTATAGATTTGCCTCTTCTGGACACTTCATATAAATGGAATCACAGTATGTGGTTTTCTGTGACTGGCTTCTTTCACCTAGCATGATATTTTCTTTTTCTTTTTAACGTTTTATTTTATACTGGAGTATAGTTGATTAACAATGTTGTGATAGTTTCAGGTGTACAGCAAAGTGATTCAGTTATACATACACATGTATCTATTCTTTTTCAAATTCTTTTCCCATTTAGGTTGTTACATAATATTGAGTAGAGTTCCCTGTGCTACACAGTAGGTCCTTGTTGAGTATCCTTGTTTTTTTGGCTGCATTGGGTCTTCGTTGCTGCGACCAGGCTTTCTCTAGTTATGGCGAGTGGGGGCTACTCCTCGTTGTGGTGTGCGGGCTTCTCATTGCAGTGGCTTCTCTTGATGTGGAGCATGGGCTCTAGGCGTGCGGGCTTCAGTAGTTACAGCACGTGGCCTCAGTAGTTGCAGCCCACCAGCCCTAGAGCAAGTGGGCTTCAGTAGTTGTGGCTCGCGGGCTCTAGAGCGCAGGCTCAGTAGTTGTGGCACAAGGCTTAGTTGCCCCGCGGCATGTGGGATCTTCCTGGGCCAGGGCTTGAACCCGTGTCCCCTGCATTGGCAGGTGGATTCTTAACCACTGTGCCACCAGGGAAGCCCTAGATATACAGTTTTCATAACACCATTTGTTGAAAAGACTATTCTGGTTTTTTCCTATTGAATGTCTTGGCACACTTGTCAAAAACCAAAATGTATTGACCATAAATGTACAGGTTTATTTCTAAACTATCAATTTTATGTCAATGATCTATATGTTTAGTATTATGCCAGTATTACACTGTCTTGATTACTGTAGCTTTATAGTAAGTTTTGAAATTGGAAAACTTGAGTCTTCCATCGTTGCTCTTCTTTTTCAAGATTGTTTTTGCTATTCTGGGTCCCTTGCAATTCCATATGAATTTAGGATCAGTTTGTCAATTTCTACAAAGAAGCCAGCTGAAGTTTTTGTAGGGATTGCATTGAATTTGTAGATCAGTTTGGGGAGTATTGTCATTTTAAAATATGCAGTCTTCTGTTCCATGAACATGGTACATCTTTCCATTTATTTAGGTCTTCTTTAAATGTCTTTCAGCAATGCTTTGTTGTTTTCAGAGTGTAGTTTCACACTTTTGTTAAATCTGTTTCCAACTATTTTGTTTTATTTTCTCAAGTTTATTTTCGGATTGTTCATTGCAAGTATATAGAAATACAATTGATTTTGTATATACTGATTTTGTATCCTACAACCTTGTTGAACTTGTTTATTAGTGCTAATAGTTTTCTTAATGAATTCTTTGGGATTTTTTATACACAAGGTCGTGCCATCTGCAAGTAAAGATAGTTTTACTTCTTTTTTTCTAAACTGGATGCCTTTTATTTCATTTTATTGCCTAATTGCCAACTTCTAGAAGTGGTGAGAGGGGTGCTGTCTGTCTTATTCCTGATCTCAGAGTTGAAATATTCATTCTTTCACCCTTAAGTATAAAGTGAGTTGTGGGTTTTTTGTAGATGTCCTTTATTAACTTGAGGACCCATATGCTTTTCTGCAATGTGATGTGTCCCTATCTCATTGGGAGAAGTAGAGTCTAATTCTCCTCCCCTTGAATGTGGGCTGAGTTCCTTGACTCCCTTGTGGCCTGTGACAGCCTAAAAGCTAAGCCAACTTTTGAGTTTTCCCAGCCCAGGCACCAGACATGTAAGTGAATAAATGATTCCACCCCTCAACCATACGAGTTACTGTCAACTGTTTCAATCCTCCCACTGTGGTCCCAGATATGGTGGAGTACTGCATCTTGTCGGAATACCTGGCCATGCAATCTATAAGCATGATAAAATGGTTATTATTTTACACCATAAATTTGGGTGTAAATTATAAATTATACAGCAATAGGTTTCTAGAATAGGTCTCAAACTTTCAAAAGCAAGCTTATTCAGAATGCTCTTCCCATCAGTGGATGTGGGCTGGGTGTCTAAGCCTGCAGTAGGAGTGAGCAGGGGATTGGGTAGGGGAGGACATGAGATTAGAGGTTTCTCTGAACCTGTCTGTAGGCGGCCCATCTGCAGCACCAGCCTTCAGCGCAGGTGGCCTCCCGGGGGTGGAGCCCAGACTTGAACCTCAGGCCAGCTGATGGCTCTTGTCACTCTTTAGTTCCAAGACTGGACACTGTTCTACCCCAAGTTCTACTTGATTCCTGCATCATCCTGGACTGTCCTCAATTGAGGTAATGTCCAGGGCCTTGTTGCAGCCCTGAAACATCATAACATTTAATACTAATACATGTTTCATAAATGAATGGTAAATTTTATTAAAATGAATATAAAATGAACAAATTTTATAAAAACCTCTGACTCTGAGGCTGAGGATAGCTATATGCTTTCTGGCCCAGATCCCTTGGACAACAGGGCTTGAGTCTTCTGTCACCCCTTGAACTTTGTGATTTGAATAGCTCTTTCTGTAGAATTTCTTCTTCTCCGGCAAACCTCAGTTTTTGCTCTTAACACCTTCAATTGATTGGATGAAGCTCCTCCACATTATTGAGGATAGTCCCCTTTACTTAAAGTCAATTAATTGATTGTGGATGGCAACCACATCTATAAAATGCCCTCATAGCAGAACCTAGATTCGTGTTTGATGAAATAACTGGGTATATAGCCCAACCAAGTGGACACATAAAACCAACCATCACAGATGTGGACATCTTTGGGGGGGGGCATTACTCTGCCCCCAACAGCTGAGAATAGTGAGAATGACCATCCTCTCCTCTGAGAGTCTGAGGCAGGCCCTTAGCCAGGGAGGGTATTCCACAAACGGCTAAAACACCCAGAAGAGACTATTCCAGAGACGGAAATGTCTCATATGAGGCAAGGCACTGTTCAGCTTACATTTTGGGGTTGGACAAGGGGTTTCCAAGAAGCACTCATAAGAGCTGTCAGTTGCGAGAGGGTAGTAGGGTAGCAGGAACCACCCTAGGGAAACCTCCTACACTGTTGGTGGGAATGTAAATTGGTGCAGCCACTATGGAGAACAGTATGGAGGTTCCTCAAAAAACTAAAAATAATGTTGCCATATGATCCACCAATCCCACTCCTGGGCCCTAGATCTGGACAAAACTCTGGTTTGAAAAGACACATGCGCCCCAATGTTCATGGCAGCACTATTCACAAGAGCCAAGACATGGAGACAACCTAAGGGTTCATCGACAAAGGAATGGATAAAGAAGATGTGGCCCATACATACAATGGAACATTACTCAGCCATAAAAAAAGAATGAGAGGGCTTCTCTGGTGGCGCAGTGGTTGAGAGTCCGCCTGCCGATGCAGGGGACACGGGTTCGTGCCCCGGTCTGGGAAGATACCACATGCCACAGAGCGGTTGGACCCGTGAGCCATGGCCGCTGGGCCTGCGCATCTGGAGCCTGTGCTCCGCAACGGGAGATGCCACAACAGTGAGAGGCCCGTGTACCGCAAAAAAAAAAAAAGAATGAGAGATTTCCCTGGTGGCTCAGTGGCTAAGAATCCTCCTGCCAATGCAGGGGGAACAGGTTTGTGCCCTGGTCTGGGAAGATCCCGTGTGCTGTGGAGCAACTAACCCCGTGTGCCACAACTACTGAGCCTACGCTCTAGAGCCTGTGAGTCACAGCTACTGAGCCCACGTGCCACAACTACTGAAGTCCGTGTGCCTAGAGCCCATGCTCTGCAACAAGAGAAGCCACCGCAATGAAAACCCCGCCCGCCGCAACGAAGAGTAGCCCCCGCTCGCCGCAACTAGAGAAAGCCTGCGCCCAGCAAATGAAGACCCAATGTAGCCAAAAATAAATAAATAAAAATAAATTTATATTAAAAAATGTTAATTTCTTAAAATAAAAAAAAGAATGAAATAATGCCATTTGCAGCAACATGGATGGACCTAGAGATGATCATATTAAGTTAGAAAGAAAAAGACAAATACCATATGTTATCACTTATATGTGGAATCTAAAATATGACACAAATGAACTTATCTAAGAAACAGAAACAGACTTACAGACATAAAGAAGACTTGTGGTTGCCAAGGGGTGGAGGAGAGGGAGAGATGGACTGGAGTTTGGGTTTAGCAAATGCAAACTAGTATATAGAGAATGGATGGACAACAAGGCCCTACTGTATAGCACAGGGAAATGTACTCAATATCCTATTATAAACCATAATGGAAAAGAATATGACAAAGAATATATATATATAACTGAATCACTTTGCTGTACAGCAGAAATTAACACAACATTGTAAATCAACTTATACTTCAATAAAAGAAAAGAACAGAACTACCCCTGGAATTAACGTGGTGGGGTGAAGCCTTAGTCAGCTCCAAAGTTTCTCAGGTGAGTTAGATCAGGAGCCCCTAATTAACAAATTTCCAACTTTCTTAACAGCCCCATGTTTCCTCCACAACAAATAGAAATTAAGCCCCAAAGTCCTAGGTGCTCCTTTGCGGGGAACAGGTCTGAAGTTAAGAGTGAGTAGCCGTGTGGCTCACTGGTCAGCAGGCTTAGGGAGAGGGGAGGACAGCTCTAGAGTGGAGGCGGCAGCTGCTGAAAGGGGGAAAGAAGACAGAGTTTTCAGGTCTGTGGCCACAAGGGAATGAACAGCTCCCTGGTTTGTGCTGAAGAAGAGGTCTGAGTGCTGAGCAGTTGACAGGCACGTACGTAATCCTTGAACACTTGGTGAGCTCTGGGGAGCATGGGACGTGCTTGGCTCCCACCACCGACCTTGCTTAGAAGCCTGGATCTCATGCCCAATCGGCATGTCCCCAGCAGAGCCTGGGATCGTGAAGCACATGTATTCCGAGCTTTGCCGGTAAGTGGGTGATAGGGGTAGGGGGGCTGGATCAGCTGCTCTGGAACCATCTGAATGGACTGACCGTAGACATGGATTTGGATACTGTCCCCTAAAGACGGACTGGGAGCCCATGTGCCATTCATCACTTCGTAGACCCTCACCTGATGGAAGGGTGTCAGCAGCCAGCCTCTGTACGAACCCAGGCTCCCTAAAGCAGGTCTAGAAGACTGGGGAGCACCCGCAGCAAAGGGGGCAAAGTCCAACATAAACAGAGGTCCCAGGACATCCTACCCAGTAAGATGGTAGCCCTCGCAGGTGGGGTGAATAAGCAGACAAAACCATGCTGTAGACTTTTTCCTCAAGAAGCACTTATAAGATCTGTGCCCTTGGCTGATAAAGAAACTGTACCCCAGGAATTAGGGGCTGACAGAGCTCAGAATGGGCAAATTAAAGTTATCACGAGATGGTCCAGCTGGGTTCCCTAAAGGTAGGAGTTGAACAGCTCACTGCCAAGCCCAGCTAGAAGGAGTGCCTGTGGAAGGAGAAGGGACTTCGGGTGGAATAAAAAGAGAATTCCCAACAGCTTCCAAGAGCAACGCATAGCGTGGATCCTACAAACGCTTGGAGGTTTGAACGTAGAAGTGACAGCAACTCAAGTTTTCACAGAGCCATTCAGAAAAAGAAACAGAATTAATGAATTTCTTTCACACGGAGGCTATCTCTGTCCAAGTTTAGCCACTTAACATCAGGTGTGTGTGTCACAAAGTCTTTTCCATTAACTAAATCTATCTGTGGCCACTTGGTCCAATGATCCCACATGGGATGTTAAGAAAGATTGCGTGGATTGAAGTGCCCTGTAAGTACTGAAATAAATGCACTTGGGGGAAGTTCAGGGTCTTCAAAAGGGACTTGCCGGTGGTAGCCCAACAAGGCTGAAAGGAAACCATGAAGGTGGCCATCGGTGGACTGAAAGCTATGTGGCCACGGTCACCATGCATCACACATGGGAGTTTCAAATGCGTCCGTATCTATGAACGTCAGCTTTCTCTAGGTGAGGAAGGACCACACCTCTTGGAACCTGATTGCACTGCTTGAGTTGCTTTCGTGGAGTCCCGTGAGGTTTGCGGTGGTTCCCATCAAGACATTTCCATCTAAGCCGACAGAGGATCTGGCCTTGCGTGTACCTGCAGACTCACCCACCTTCCTGCCTTGTGCTACCATCAGCTGCTAAGGAACATGACTTGAGCCACATCTGAAGGAATTCACCCTTCATGAGGGTTATTAGCTGGATGAGAAATCCTAAATTTCATGGAATCTCCAACCATTACAATGAAAACCCAAAAAGGCAGAGCGGGGACCTGATTAAGATGGGGAGATCAATTGTCAGGTTCTTACACGTCTTAGTTTTCTGTCCACACAGCAGAATTCACTGCCAGGACAGGGGAGAAGGTTGCAGCGACCTCATCTGTGACCTTGCTCACACGTGGGTGCTGTGCAGGAGGACCAAGCTGCATCTGATGCCGAGTGATGGAATCCGGAGCCTGGTCAGGAGGATCAAGTATGTCTGCTCCCCAGAAGGCAACACAGTGGTGGGCGTGGAGGGCTTCCAGGGTGCCAGAGAGAATATTATGCCTTTTCCCTGGTTTCCTCTCCCTCATCACGTGACCCAGGCAGGTCAACTAACTCCTAAAGGATTCTTGTATCTGTCCTTTCCTCTCCATTTCCACCACCAAAGCCTTAGTCATTTCTCTCCTGCCCTGTGGCAAACATCCCCTTGCACGACTCCTCTGCCTCATCCATGCCCCCCTCCAGTTAACGCCCCACGGTGCCCTCAGACTTGGTCAATTCACTCCACTACCTGTAGTCCTTCAACGAAACCCCATTGGATCTCCACGGCGAAATCCAAACTTTTGCTATGGACCAAGAAAAAAAATTTTAATCAAAAGAATGTTCCCCATTATATGCTTATTATAAAAACTGGGCAATGTAAGGAATTCCCTGGTGGGTCAGTGGTTAGGACTCGGCGCCTTCACTGCCGGGGCCCGGGTTCAATCTCTGGTCAGGGAACTAAGATCCCACAAGGGGCCCGTGCAGCCAAAACAAACAAACAAACCTACCAACAAAAAACCTGGGCAATACAGATAAGTACAAAGAAAAAGCTGAAATCCACCTGTAATGATACCATCCAAAGATAACAACTGCAAATATTTTGTTATGTAATAGGAATGTTCTCTGGGAACAATTGAGATCGCTAAGATGACCGCCTAAAATACAGTGGTTCTGAGATTGTATCTCACAACTGAGTGTCCTGAATTCTCCCCTCCAAAGGCTCCCTCAGCTATTTCTGAGTCTGGGATGAGTCCCACGTGTGCTCAGGAACAAGTCAGCCCTTGACTGACTTGTCAAGAAACCCCTTTAGTTTCCTCGTGGAGATTCTGCTACATTCTGGCCCTTCAGGAAGGTGCATCAGCTACAGGTGTCACCATGGGGACACTGGTTTCCGGTCCCTCCACTGGACACTACCGGCCCCCGTGAGCTGACACAGTGGAAGGAATGCTCTTCCTCCGTCCTCTGGGGTGACTGGGTCCCTGGGTTTCCCTCCTTCATTCTCTAAGCTCCTCCCAGACATTCAGGCACCCAGAACACAAACAAACGGGAATGGAAACCCCAGTAACCACAACAAAACGTCTTCCTCTTTCAGGAACCCAAACCGCACAAAATCTCCCCGCTATATAATAGCAAACACTTCATGTGCTTTCTGCCTGCCAGGCTCTGTTCTAAGCATTTTCCATATATTAGTTCCTTTAGTCCACAACAATCCTATAAAACAGGTATTATTGTACCTTCATTTTACAGGTGAGAAAATTAAAGCATAGAGAAGTTACGTGACTTACCCAAGGGCTCACAGCTAGTAAGTCTCAGAGCTGAGACTTGAACCCACACAGACTGGCTTAAGTGTCCACAATCTCAGGGTTCATGTCCACTACTTCTGAAGACAGCAATCCAGGTTGAAGTTTACTGGGGTACCATGTTACAGGTGTGTTTCCTTCTACCTTTTTCTCAATGCTTCTGTTCACATCCATAAGCCCAAACTTCTCAGCATTGCACCCAAGGCTGAGATGGCTCCAACTTCTACACAGCCTCTTTTGCCCAGCTCTCCACCACCCACCCCGAGGAATATTCGCTCTGAACCATGGGCCCTCCCCCAGCCCTCATGCTCACCCAGGCCTCTCTGCCTTTGCATGTAACTACTCACCTTGACCCTGATGTCTGTGTTGCTGGTGGGCCGGGCTCTTCTTCCCAGTCCCAGTCCGGGGGCTCTGGGGTCTCAGGCCCTCCCTGACTTCTCCAGAAGTTGGCTGCTTCCTCCTTCCCACGCCCATGCCCTAACTCTGCTAAAGGCCCAACCCATGGTATCAGAGTTCTTGTGTGTGTGTCTGATTCCCCTTGGAACTGTGAGCTCCTGGTGGGCAGGAACTCTGCTTTATTTACCATTTCCCTAGGGCCTACCATAGCATTAATGAACTCATCTTAATAAACTCAT
The DNA here is from genome assembly GCF_949752795.1 of Hyperoodon ampullatus. Lineage (NCBI taxonomy): Eukaryota > Metazoa > Chordata > Mammalia > Artiodactyla > Ziphiidae > Hyperoodon > Hyperoodon ampullatus. The sequence continues at coordinate 4,303,993 of NC_136933.1, forward strand.
TAACTTTACAAATGAATGTTGATTGTAATTTTCAACGGTTTCTAGGAAAGGTGATTCCATTGCTTTTCTTAGTGGTCAATTCCAACCTCCACACCTTCCACTTAGACCTTTTTTCCTAGTTAACCTGTACATTCTCCTTTTTCTCTCCACAATAGTTACCGCAAACCCTGCTTCTTCTCCTGTGGAGAATTGTGCAAAATGGATTATGGAATAAACCCCAGATGACAGGATGTCATAAACAGCCCTGGAAACACAAGTGCCAAGACACGCTGATTGAGAAGCAGCACCCAACCCCACCCCACCCTCTGGGAGGAGAAACAAGTTCTGTCTTTTATGGGGAACATTAAAGCTAATTTTGTTTGTTTGTTGTTTGTTTTGCGGTACGCGGGCCTCTCACTGTTGTGGCCTCTCCCGTTGCGGAGCACAGGCTCCGGACGTTCAGGCTCAGCGGCCATGGCTCACGGGTCCAGCTGCTCCGCGGCATGTGGGAGCCTCCCGGACCGGGGCACGAACCCGCGTCCGCTGCATCGGCAGGCGGACTCTCAACCACTGCGCCACCAGGGAAGCCCCTAACGCTAATTTTCAATCTTCACTGGTTCCAGGCGTGAAGCCTCTGGATCTGCAGTATCTTTTATGTCCTACCGCTTAAGAGACAGCATGGAAACACTTCTGATTCGAGTCAAAGAAGAGTTATGTCAAAATCCAATCTCTGAAGTTCTCGTCACAAGGAAAAAAATTGTTTTCCGTTTGTTTATGTCTATATGAGACGATGGATGTTCACCAAACTTGTGCTAATCACTTGATGATGTATGTAAATCAAATCATGATCTGTACACTTTAATTTAATTTTGGCTGCGTTGGGTCTTCGTTGCTGCGCGCAGGCTTTCTCTAGTTGTGGCGAGCGGGGGCTACTGTTCGTTGCAGTGCGCGGGCCTCTCACTGCGGTGGCTTCTCTTGTTGCAGAGCATGGGCTCTAGGCACACGGGCTTCAGTAGTTGTGGCTCGCGGGCTTAGTTGCTCCACGGCATGTGGGATCTTCCCGGACTTGAACCCGTGTCCCCTGCATTGGCAGGCGGATTCTTAACCCCTGCACCATCAGGGAAGTCCCGATCTGTACCCTTGAAACTTACACAGAGCTGTGTGTCAACGAGATCTCAAAAAAACTGGAAGAGGGGCTTCCCTGGTGGCGCAGTGGTTAAGAACCCACCTGCCAATGCAGGCGACACAGGTTCAAGTCCGGGAAGATCCCACATGCCCCAGAGCAGCTAAGCCCGTGTGCTACCGCTCGCCGCAACTAGAGAGAAGCCCGCGTGCAGCAACGAAGACCCAATGCAGCCAAAAATAAAATAATAAGAAAAAAACTGGAAGAAAAAACAATCCAGTCTCTGAGACTTTGGTTAAGAGATGTGCCTTTTCTTTACAATCGTCCTTTATTTGCCTAGTTGTTTGAGTGGGAGGGAGGTTATTGCCTTAAGTATTTTATCATTAAATAATTCCAGTTCCTTTAACCTTTTTGGAACCATCTATTTTTCCTGTGTTGTTTTCTGAGTCTACTTTAGGCTGTGGGTGTGTCGCATGGCCCCTGCTGTTGGATGCTGGGAAAATGCCCCAGGGAGTTTACCCGTACTGAACTTTTATTTGTGTTAGCAAGAACACCTCACTCTTAAATATCCCTCATGAAGCCACAATATAAAGAGCAGTTCACTTGGGAAACCAAGGGCAGTGTAGGCTGGCTTGGACACAGCGCGATCTAATGAGTAACTCCTTTAATCAGAGGTTACGCTTGATGATGGGACGGCTGCACGTGCTCTGGTCACGTGGGCTGTGAGTCACAGCTGCAATATTCTCTGCTGCAGGGTAATGACCAAAGTTCTTTGGCATAGGTCAGCTTTGTACTGAAGCTCCAGGCAGTGTGGGGCAAATCCTCCTAACATCCTCACTTCTCCTGTACCCGCTTCATGCACCTTTGCGTCTGCTAGACCCAGGGAGAGACATGGCCTGGTGTCTCCTGCTATTGCCCACCTTGGAGTTTTGTTCCTACCCTCCCAGCTCTCTGGAACCTCCTCCTCCTTCAGGGCATACCCAGTTTCTTCTTAAAAGTCATTTGTTGTCTGAATTAATGGATACTTTCTGCTCTGATGTCTTTGCCCCTCTTTTTCTTTCCCTGTTCAACCAAAATAGTAAAAACCTGCCCAGGTTACACCCCTCACCAATGTGCTAACAGCTATCATTTGCTGAGTGTTTATCTCATGTCAGGCACTGTGGGAATACACACAATCTACAACAAAAAGCCGTGAAAGGTTTTTAAGTAAATATGTATTTTACATTTGAGGAAACTGAGAGTCAGATCCAACGATTCCTCAGGGTCACAAAATTAGTAAATGTTAGAGCTGAAATTGGATCCCAGGACTAACCCAAAGCCCACACTTTCTTTTTCTATTATTGTTATACGTGACAAGTTAATGTCTATAAAATACATTGTTCCAATGTAGAAATGTAGTGCTTGTTGACATGCTTGTTTTGTCCTTGTGACTTGCAAAGATCAAAGCCATTCTTCAAAGAAAAGTTACTCAAATACCAAGCGATAGCAGGATCTGAGGTTTCTCCTCTATGGACCTGTGACTTCTTTGACCTTTAGTAGGAAGAATCTTCATGATATTGGGGTGAGGCTCCTCCCAGATCCCGTCAGTGGACACACATAGATATGTGTATGTGCATACATATATGCATACATATATATATATATATATATTCCCTATGTCTATTCCCGTATATATGTATACACACACACACACACACATATGTAACCATATCTAAATTCATTTTATTATCCAGCTCTTTATACGGAGCCTGAAATCTCACCCATACCTCTAGTTCATCCAATTTTCTTCCTTCCCATCTTTCTTCCTTCCCATATTCCTCCTTCCTTCCTTCCTCCCTCCCTCCCTCCTTTCTCTCTCTCTCTTTCTTTCTTTCTTTCTTTCTTACTTTCTATCCCTTTTTCCTTCTCCCTTCCCATTTCGTAATGCCAGAATTTATCTTCCTGATAACGGACACAACTAGAAAACACTTCACTCCAACAGACTAACATTCTCATCTCGCCTGGCTCATCTGGCAGGAACAAAAATGCCTGCATGCTGTGGCGGAGACGGTGGACAGAGTTTCTGCCTCCTTGTTTCAGGCTCCTTCCAGGGTGTTTCTTGTTCCTTGTACCTCAAAAACAGCAGGGCTGAGCACAACCTTCCCCACGCTCCCTTGCAGCTTAGGGGCTGGTATGATTTGGGTTCCACCAATCAGATGCCTTCGGTGCAAGAAATGAATGTGAAACTGAATAAGTGGGAAGAGGAGCCCAGGCTTTGACTGGTCTGGATCTCAGTGGGGGGCTTGACTGGTCCAGTGGTGCTGTGGACTCACAGATCACGGCCCAGGCAGCTTGTACCTGGAAATAACAATGTGGCAGCAGCTTCCTGAGCCCCTGACTGAGGTTAGACTGCCGTATGCTAGAGCCATGGTTGTCGACAAGGGACCATTCTGCACCCAGGGCATTTAGCAGTCCGGAGACCTTTTTGATTGTCACAACTGAGGACGTGCTATCAGCATCCAGTGGGCAGAAGCCGGGGATGCTGTGAGACCTTGCTCAAGGCACAGGACAGCCTTGCAACAAAGAATCGTCTTGTTCCAAATGCCAACAGAGCCTGTCCTGAGCCTGGATTTCAGATGGTGGCGTCCTGATTCCTGAAGTTGTCCATCAAGGCAAAAGAGTCACTCCCTCATAGGGTCACTTTTTTTTTTTTTTTTTTTTTTTTGCTTGTACTTTAATTTTGTTCTGGATTTATTCCTGAGCCGTTAAGTGTTTGTTTCTTCAGTTTCTCCTGGGATATCTTTTTCTTCGGTGCAACAACCTCTTCGGGTTCAGGAACAATTTGTTCTTTCTCAGTAAGGACCACGGCAATGTGGCAGGAGGAGTTGGTGCAGGGGCTGATCCCACCCTGAGCCCTGTAAATCCAGAGGCCTCTTCAGGACTCTTTCACCGGGATGAGCTCAGTACTCAGAGAATTGACATCTAAATCCTTAAGCATTACTGTCTGCATTTTTAAGTACGTACAACAAAATTTCAGTGCTCTTTTTGGGCCACCAATGTTGGATCCAGGGCCAGGCACCTGCCAGCTCTACCATCATAACCGTGAATGCCGAGCGGCACTTCAGTAAAGGGACATTTTTCTGAGATGCGGGGTCCTTTCGGATATGCACACCCTTGAAGGCCCGTGCAAGTTCACAGGTGTCCTTGAAGTGAACATGAAGATTTGAACCTCTTGAATTGCACGGTTTTGTGGGTGTTTCTGGGTTAAGTGAGCAGCAAACCACTTTCAGAGATCATCCCGGACCGCTCTGGGAAGAAGACAGGGTCACTTCTGTAGAACCATTCTGAGACTCATTCCTCAAGTTTCAACCTAAAGCCTGCTTTTCTAACCCCTCACACAATTTCGTAAGCACCTAATTCCTTGGATTAAATTCCTGTTCTGTGTAAGGTACCCACAGCAGTTTTTAATCTGCCACTGAACTCTGATACACATACCATTGCCTGAACTGATCCCCAGATGATCTCTCCATTGAAAAACTGCATCAAAGCTAATTTTGTGCTAATAAACCATGAGGAATATTAAGCTCTTGCCTATTTGTTTGTCTCTCTCCTTTTCTTTTACCCACAGAGACGTCTGTTGATCTATCTGCAGAATCACATGTCACATGCTTGCTCCAAGGATTTTTAAGATACAACAAAGTGAAGATATGTAGAAGAAGAGGGTGGAACGGGCCTTTCCTGCTTTATCAGGATATAAAACTAGCAAGACATTTTTAAATATAACCCCCCACCCCCCACAAAAAAACAGGAATTCACTATGGGCTGGAGTGGGCATAAAAGGCTTTAATGGAGGCAGCATGGCATGGGGTTGAGAGCATGGACTCTGGTCCAGAGCAGGCGTTTGGGCTCAAATCCTGATACACACTACTGTATATAAAAGAGATAATCAACAAGGACCTACTGTATAGCACAGGGAACTCTACTTAATATCCTGCAATAACCCAAGTGGGAAAAGAATCTGAAAAAGAATGGATATATGTATATGTATAACTGAATCACTTAGCTGTACACCTGAAACTAACACAACATTGTAAATCAACCAGACTCCGATATAAAATAAAAATTAAGTTAAAAAAAAAATCCTGGCCACACACCCTCAGGAAAATTGGTGAACTTCATCTGTAATTTGGCGATGGATAATAGTCCCTACGTCACGGGGATGCTGTGCAGACTGAGGTCATTAATATGAGGAAAGCAGTTAACAGTCCTTGCGCATAATGATGCTATTAAAGTGTCTGTCAAATAAAATTTAAATGGAGGTAGAATTTCACTTGGATGGGGTGAGTACTGTTAAGGGAGTGAAGAGCTTTCTGCGGTAGGCACCAGAATAGCCATGCTAGGGAACAGGAAGGAAGTGGTGTGTCTGCTGTACGCGCTGGGCATCGAGGAGCGGTGACAGAAAATGTTGGCCCTGTAGGGTGAGGCCATGGGTGCAGAGTCTTGATCATCTTCCTAAATAGTCTGGGCTTTCACCTGTCAAACACTAGGAAGCTCTGGAAGGATGGTCAGCCAGCAGGTGACGTGGAGAAATGTGACATTTTAGGGAGAGCACTCTGAGGGCATCCTACACCTTTACACCCACCTGACACACCCATGAGCTACTTGTCAACTGGCCCATCAAAGGACCCTTTCCACACCTACAAGTATTCATGGCAACCAGCTGGCCCTTCTCAACTCTGAGATTTGTCTTGCCCTAGACAGCTTCTGTAGCCTCTGCAGCTGGGGGAGGGAAGCTTGGAAAGTCATTAACTTTAATAAACTTTAATTTTCTGGTCTTAAAAAATAGCATAGGGCTTCCCTGGTGGCGCGGTGGTTGAGAGTCCGCCTGCCGATGCAGGGGACACGGGTTTGTGCCCCGATCCGGGAAGATCCCACATGCTGCGGAGTGGCTGGGCCCGTGAGCCATGGCCTCTGAGCCTGTGCGTCCGGAGCCTGTGCTCCGCAACGGGAGAGGCCGCAACAGTGAGAGGCCCACGTACCGCAAAAAAAAAAAAAAAAAAAAAAAAAAAATAGCATAGTTATATGAAATTCTATTTCAGTTAAAAATTATTGGTGTCTCTTGGCTGACTGATTTCTGTTTCTTCCTTCTTTCCTTCTTTCTTTCTTTCTTTCCTTCCTTCCTTCCTTCCTTCCTTCTTTCTTTTTTCTGTCTCAGCTAAATTCTTATAGGTCCTGAGTGCCCTCTGGTCACTGTTGGTCTTTTAGTCTTTCGTAAGTGTTCGTAGACCATACCTCCAATTGTCAACCAGCTGATGTCATTCCCACAAACACAGACACTACAAAGGATGAACTAAGCATAGCTGTTATTTTTTTCTTTCTCCACTATCCCATGGGGGAAAAGCATCATAGGTAGCTTAATCAAAACCAGGATCATTCCAAATTTCTTTTACTTATCTGCACTAAGTCAGTGACATTTGGAAATGAAGATGCTAGGAATATCTAGAAAATAAACTATAGAGTTCTTTGTGGGGGCATAGGAGAGAGGGAAAAGTCAGGGATAATTCCGAGATTTCTGGCTTGGGAGATTGGAGTGGTGGCATCATTGATTGACATAAGGAAAGAGGAGGTGCAGGCAGGCCTGCTACATAATTTACAGGGTTTACTGGGAAATGAAAATACAGGTCCCTAGTTCAAAATGCAGGGAGAACTCTTTCCTTTCTTCCATGGTGTCTCTCTCAACTTGTCATGGTGGTCTTTATTTCCTACTTAATGTCACACTCTCTTGGGTACAAGGGACACACGCAGAGTGAGTGCAGACCCTACAGATGAGGAGGCACAGAGCAGCCAGGTTACGCCTCCTGACAACCAGGGACCAGCACCCATGGAACTCAAGCCGGGCATCTCCTCTTCCCTGAGGCCGCAGTCCCAACCCAACTGTAGGCGGTGACCCCCAAGAATATCGTTACTTTTGTGCCAGGATGCACTAGGTACCTGGATAGGGGTGGGCAAGAGGCTTACACGACTGCCAAGTTGCCTGCTGAATGGGACCATGTGCTGCCAGCCTGGCAACTGGGACGGCCACTGCTTTGCCCTGTCCCGAGATACACACAGTGAGCATGTCCATCCCCCACCCTCCCTGCACCCGTGCCCAGGATCCCACCACTGGGGACAGAGGTGCAGCAGCATGGGAGATGGGGATGTGAGGCCCTCGGTGCAAGAGGCCAGGAGCAGCAGGCTGAGAACCTCTCCCAGGGGTGCAGCGTGGCGGAGGGAGAGACGGTGGCGTGTGAGCCGATACACGTGTTCCATTGTCTCGTAGGACTGCACCTACAAAACATAAATTCAAAGATAAAGTTCTTAAGAATTTCAAAACAGCTAAGGCAGAGCACTAAACGCCAAGTATGAGACCCTTCTGAGCTTGGGTCCCTTCTGAGCTTGGGTCCCTGAGCGACTGCCTGGTTGCGGACCTGTTGTTATGGACTGAATGTCTGTGTCCCCCCAGAACTCACAGATTGATGCTCTCTATCCTCCAATGCGGCTCTATTTGGAAACAAGGCCTTTAGGGGGTGGTTAAGGTTAAATGAGGTCCTAAGGGTGGGGTCCTATCTAAGAGGATTGGTGGCCTTATACGAAGAGGGACACTGCACACACCGAGGAAAAGCCAGCCGGCAGCCAGCCAAGGAGAGGGCTCAAAGCAGAGCCCAACCAGGCCGGTACCCTGATCTCAGACTTCCAGCCTCCAGAACTGCAAGGAAACAAATTCCTGTTGTATGAGCCGCCCAGTCTGAGGTACTTTGTTAGGGTAGCCTGAGCTGACTAAGACACCCATGAAGCCAGTCCTGGGAGCAGGTTTTTTGAGAAAGATCATGAATTCTTTTATGGATCTGTTGAGTTTTGGTTTTTTAAAAATAAATTTATTTATTTTTGGCTGCGTTGGGTCTTCGTTGCTGCGCGCAGGTTTTTCTCTAGTTGCGGAGAGCAGGTGCTACTCTTCATTGTGGTGTGCGGGGGCTTCTCATTGCGGTGGCTTCTCTTGTTGCGGAGCACGGGCTCCAGGTACGTGGGCTTCAGTAGTTGTGGCACGTGGGCTTCAGTAGTTGAGGCTTGTGGACTCTACAGTGCAGGCTCAGTAGTTGTGGCGCACGGGCTTAGTTGCCCCACGGCACGTGGGATCTTCCCGGTCCAGGGGTTGAACCCGTGTCCCCTGCATTGGCAGGCGGATTCTTAACAACGGCGCCACCAGGGAAGCCTGGATCTGTTGAGTTTTAAGGTACCTAAGTTATAGTCAACTGGCAATTTCTCACATACAGACTTACAGATCCATCAGCCGAGAGTGAGGCTGAGTGAGGCTTGAAATACCAGTTTGGGAGGAATTAATACATAAACAGCAATTAGATCCAGGGAAGGTGATGAGATCACTCAAGCACAATGTTTGGAGTGAGAAGAGCGTGAGGATAGAAACCAAGGTGAGGGTTGCCAACATTTAGGATGTGTCCAGATCACAGGGAAGACAGTGACAAGGAAGGAGAGGTCAGAAAGGAAGGGAGGAAATCCAAGAGCAGAGTGGTGTTCCAGAAGCTGAAGAAAGAAGTTGGACTCCAGGGCTGTTCATCAGGAGATTATGGCTTGGCAGATCTGGGGTGGGACCCAAGAACTTGTGTTTTTGAAAGGTCTCGGCACGATGCTGATGCCTTGCCAAGTTTGGGAACCACTGATAGAAAGCAAATCACATGACTTGTATTCAAATTGACCTGGCTCTAATCCTGATGCTGTCACAGTTTAGTCGTTTGAGTTGAAACAGGATACTTAAATCTTTTTGAGCCTCGGGCACCTCATACATTAAAAAATGCGAGTGATGGCCCTACTTAGTGGTATTGATTTAAAGACTGGAGATAATTGATGTAAATCATCCAGCTCACAGTAAATGTTCAGTAAATAGCAGGCAATGCAATGAATGTAATGAACGTAGACCACTCCCTTAATAAAGAGCTTGACCTGGAGGGGCAGGAGAAAAGGGTCAACAGCGGCAGGTGTACAAGTGTCCAAGAGGGACAGCATTTTGTTTTGTCTTAATTTTGTAAGATGGCGGAAATTTGCACATGTCTGTAAGCTGAGAAGCAAGAGTAGGAGATGCGGTGTGATGAGCTCAGATCCCTGAGCTGATGAGAGGAATTGTCTCCACAGGTGTAATGATTAGCTTCAAAAGGGAGGAGAAACCCCCTGGAAAGAAGTTAGTTGGTACAGGAGCAGGACATCTGGAGCTTTCACCCTGAGTAATTCCAATTTTCTCCATGAAGCAGGAGGCAATATCATATGCCAACAGGGGTAGGTTCTTGAGAAGAGGCACAATTTTGGAAAGAATGTGAAAGAAGTTTAAGGAATAGCAGAGCCAGGTTGGAGTATGTATGGACCAGGTATTGGATGCACAGCAGAAATCTGTCAGAGAGAGTGGGTTGCCCTGTATTTTCAGCTTCTATGTTTATGACCCACCTCTAGTGTTCATGAATAAATGAAAGCGACCACTTATGTGGAGTGAACTAACATTCTGGGCATAAAGAGAAGAGTGGGCATTCATAACCATATGGTTAAGCTAAGTCAAGGTTACATAAGAATCAGTGCCAGGCTCACTCTGTCCTCAGAAAGATGGTACAATGGCATTAGAGATCTTGGAAATTATGATCTTCAGTATACTGGTCTTTTGGGTACATTGGATAGCCCTCACATCCAGGGTGTTGCTGTGATCCTAGTACTTCTTTCATGGTACTTCATGGGATTCCCTTTACCCCTCTCCTATGTGGAATCTTCTTTTTCCTCATATCTTATCTGGTTCTCAGCTAAATCTTTTTTTTTTTTTCCTTCTTGAGAGCTTCTTGAGAAAAGAGTGCATGGGAGGCAAATTTGGAGGGATTTTGAAAGTCTAAAAATATTTTAAATCTATCTTCATACATACATAATAAATGAGCTGGGTATAAAATAAAATTATGCAAGAAAATAATTTTCTTTCAGAATCTTGAAGGCAACGCTCTGTAGTCTTTTTACTTCCAGAGTTTCTAAAGGAAAGTCAAAAACATTCATATTCCAAATTCTACCCTCTCTTTTCTAAAAACCAGCCCTCCCACCACCATCTCTAGAAGATTGTAGAATCTTCTCTTTGTTCCCAGTGTTCTGAAATTTCACAGTGAGGTACCTTAGCGTAAGTCTTTTTAATCAATTGTGCCAGACTCTACACCCCTGCCAAACTCTATACCACTGGGCAATTGCTCCTCACCTACCAATGACAGAAAAATTCAGGTTTCTAGATTTGTGAAATTCACTCAACAGGGCTTTTGATCAAACAACTTGTTCTTCAGTTCTGAGATTTTTTTCTTAAATTACTACATCGATTCCTGGGCAAAGGCTAGTGCCTTGACTGGATGACCAGTGACTTGGAATGACCACGATGGGGAGACAGGTAGTGAGGAGCTTTGGGCCAAGAGTGTGCGACTAATTTGTGCACAGGTAACTGTCCACCAAGAGTCCTCCGCTGCGGAGACGGCTCAGCATAATCAGTTTGGCAAGACAACTCACTTTGCAGATGCCGGTCAACCTCCTTGTCCGACCATTTCAGTGCTTGCTCGTAAATAAAGTGGTAATGGTGTCAAGACAGAAGCTGTGCAAAACCTCGTCAGTCTGGACTTGCCCTCACCAGAGCCAGCCTTGTGTATCATAGGCTAACTGCCATTGCTGAGTGCCTGACATGCCAGCAGCAACAATCCTGTGCCCCTACTATGGTACCACCTCCCAGGGGAAACAGATGTCACATGGTCGTAGGTCGATTACGTACCACGGGACTTCCTCAGTTACAAAGTGGGCAGGAATCCACCCTCACAAGGATGTATACTTATTCTGAATTTGGAATTGTTTTCTTTGTTGTCCTTCTAGCACCATCATCTGGGGGCTTACAGAACACTATACTGTCATATACACCCAAATAATATTATTTCTAACCTAGAAAATCAATCCACACTGAAAGAAGAAAGGTAATGGGTTTATCTTCTCAGGACTCGCTGATCTTACCATGTATTCAATCACCCAACAGCAGACAGCTAGCTGCCCACATAGAATGGTAGAAAGGCCTGTTAGCAACAGGGGGATCAACAGTGTAATTGCCTGCAGCCTCAGAGAGACAAACAAGAAAAGAACTTTTCAGTCAGAATGGAACTGCATATGTGGACTCATGTAGATAGGAGAAAACACAGCATATCTGATGTGTCACAAGTAATTCAGGAAGGCAGAGGTTGGGGAGGGCAAGAACATTGGCTCAGCAGGTGAACTCTGCAGGTCTCACTGAGAAGCATGGCCTTTCTTCCATGGGTGATCGGGAGCCAAGGAAGGTTGCCATGTGAGAGTGACAGGTACAATTTACAGCACAATTTGCAGTTTGGAGGGGTGCCCTTGCCACCACACATTCCTCCTTTGGAGGGTAAGTCATTGCTTGAATGCTTGGTGGTTCTTCAATCCTTCTCCAGGAGGTGAAGCTTCCCTTCCCGCGATGCAGGCAGGATCGCGGTGACTGGCTTCTAACAACAGGGTAGATAACAGAACAATTGTAACTTTACAGACAAGAAAACCCCTAAACTAAGCCATCAAGGGTAACATCAGCAGAAATGCATGACATTAATATAAGGCAGCCTCTGATGTGATGCCAGGAGAGGAGCACACCATCTCTGTGATGTTCTTCCCAAAAGCTGGGTGAAGGTTATGGTGGAACTTTCTGGACTATCATTTAAACTCTTCTGTAAATGAGAATTATTTCAAAATAAAAGTATGAAAATTATTTTAAAGTAAAAAGAAAAAAAAGGATAATACCTTGGCCGAAAGATCTTCACTAAAGATTATTTTAGAGAATATATTTCAAGCAGAGTGAAATGATTCTGTACGCAAGGTCTGAGATTCAAGAAGGAGTGATGAGCAGAGAAATTGTAAGTATTTGGTAATTCGAAACAAACGTCAACTATATAAACTATAGGGACTTCCCTGGAGGTCCAGTGGGTAAGCCTCCACGCTCTCAATGCAGGTGGCCCAGGTTCAATCCCTGGTCGGGGAACTAGATCTCACATGCATGCTGCAGCCAAGAAGCCTGCATGCTGCAACGAAGATCCCAAGTGTTGCAACTAAGACCTGGCGCAGCCAAAAATAAATAAATAAATAATAAATAAGGGCTTTCCTGGTGGTGCAGTGGTTAAGAATCCGCCTGCCAATGCAGGGGACACAGGTTCGAGCCCTGGTCCGGGGAGATCCCACATGCTGCGGAGCAGCTAAGGCCGTGAGCCACAACTACTGAGCCTGTGCTCTGGAGCCCACGAGCCACAACTACTGAAGCCCACATGCCTAGATCCCATGCTCTGCAACAAGAGAAGCCATCACAATGAGAAGGCTGTGCACCACAACGAAGAGTAGACCCCGCTCGCTGAAACTAGAGAAAGTTGGCGCGCAGCAATGAAGACCCAATGCAGCCAAAAATAAAATAAATGAAATAAATTTTTTAAAAAATTAATTAATTAATTAAAATAAATATTTTTAAAAACTATGTAAACAATAATATTTTGAGGACTTAAAAAAAAGAGACAATACACATGAAAAAAATACCAAGTATACTAAGAACGGGGTATCACAGTTTAACTGTTCTAGGATTCTTGTGCCATTCAAAAAGATGATAGAAATATTAACTTTAGACTTTGACAAGTATACGTATTAAAATGTCTGGCATTACAACTAAAAGAAGGATATTTATCATCCACTTCAGTCAATTTTTAAAAAATCTTTAAAAATTCAAAATAAGGCAAGAAAGTAACTGCAAATAAGTATAGAAAAGATAGGATAACTAAAAACCACAAAATAAAATAGTAGAAGTAAATACAAATAAAAAATAAATAGACAAAGTGCTCTAGTTAAAGAAAAAATATTAAACTATGGTTTTATAAATTTATTTGTTTTTATTTATTTTTATTTTATTTTTGGCTGTGTTGGGTCTTCGTTGCTGCGTGCAGGCTTTCTCTAGTTGCGGCGAGCAGGGGCTACTCTTCCTTGCGGTGCATGGGCTTCTCATTGCAGTGGCTTCTCTTGTTGCGGACGACAGGCTCTAGGTGTGCGGCCTTCAGTAGTTGTGGCTTGCGGGCTCTAGAGTGCAGGCTCAGTAGTTGTGGTGCACGAGCTTAGTCGCTCCGTGGCATGTGGGATCTTCCTGGACCAGGGCTTGAACCCCTGTCCCCTATACTGGCAGGTGGATTCTTAACCACTGTGCCACCAGGAGAGCCCTAAACTATGTTTTTTAAAGTCAGGATATTAGTTGGCTTACAAGAGACATTTTTAAGACATAAGCATACAGAGAGTTGAAGGAAAAGAGTAGAAAAAGATATATCAGGCAAATACCAACCAAATGAAAGCTAGCATCAGACCAAATAAACTTTAAGGCAAAAAATACTACTGGAGATTATTTACCACAGTATAATAATAAAAAAGTTCACTTCCCAAGAATGATATCACAATTATGTGTATGTGAACCTAATAACATAGCCTCAAAACACACTTGTATTTTTAAACTTGGAGAGAATTTCAAGGGAAAATAGGCAAATCCACCATCATTGTAGAGAATTTTACGTTACTCTTAATGATGGATAAATCAAGCAGGAGAAAAACAACATAAGGTAACAGAAGATTTAAACAACACAGTTAAGAAGCTTGATCCAATAGCCATATATAGAGTATTGTTTTCCAGTATCACTTTTTTTATCAAGCACGGTGAAATACTTATGAAATTGATTATATGCACTAGGCCATAAAACAATTCTCAACACATTTTCAAAGGATTAATGTCATGCAAATTATGTTATTTAACCATAGCTTAATTAAGTTAAGAATGAACAATAAAAAGATAACTAGAAAAGTTCCCTATATTTGAAAATTAACAAATACAATATTACGTAACTCAGAAAAATATTTTGATCTTGAAAATGATAAAAATACCACATACCATTGTTTAGCAGTGTTAAATTCTTATATTAGAAAAGAAGAAAAGGTAAATGTGCTAAGTATCCCCTCAAGAAGTTAGATAAAAAACAAAAGAATAAATCTAAAGTAAATAGAAGAAAAGAAATATTGATAAAGATGAAAATTAAGGAAATTAAAAAATAAACAGAAATAGAGATCAACAAATCCAGAAGCTGTTTCTTTGAAAAGGTTTATAGCATTTTCTGCCAATAATGTTCAAGGAAAAAAAGATGAGAAGGCAAAAATAAACAATAGTAAGAATAGTAAAGAAAACATAATTACAGATACTACAGAAATTACATGGATATTAAAGGATATTATAAACAACTTCCTGAAAATGAAAATGAAATAGACAAATTCTTAGAAAAATATGTTATCAAAACTGATTAAAGAAGATGGGAAACCATAATTATTTTACAACCATTATAAGAAATTGCATCAGTATGCAAACATTTTCCCACAGGGAAAACACTAGGTCTGGATGGTTTTACTGGTGAATTTTTCCAAATATTTAAAGAACAAATAATTTTACCTTATAAAACTATCAGAAGGGACTTCCCTGGTGGACCAGTGGGTAAGACTCTGTGCTCTCAGTGCAGAAGGCCTGCGTTCGATCCTTGGTCAGGGAACTAGATCCTGCATGCATGTGGCAACTAAGAGTCTGCATGCCACAACGAAGACCCTGCATGCCATAACTAAGACCCGGAGCAGCCAAAACAAACAAACAAATAAATAAATAAAGATCTTAAAAAACTATCTAGAGAATAGAAAAAGAAAGAACTCTCCTTTCTCATTTCATGAGGCAAGCATAACTTTGATAACAAAATAAGAAAGAATAATTCAAGACAGGAAAATTATAGACAAGATTCACTCAGGGACATAATCACACAAATCCTAAAAAATTTACCTATGCATGTAAATCCTGCTATTTTTAAAATATAATATATCATGACCAAGTTGGATTTGTCCAGGATGCAAAATGGATTTAACATTAGAAAAATAATCATTGTCCCTCATTGCCTTCAGAGGTTAAAGGAGAAAATTAACAATCATGTCATTAGTTTCAGGAAAAGCATTTGACAAAATTCAGCATTTGGTAATGTTAAAAACTCTTAGCAATGTGGAAATAGAAGGTAAGTTCCTCATTCTTATTAAGAGCATCCTCAAAAACTATAGCAAATATCACCCTCAGTTTGAAAGCATTTCTTTTGCAAGATTAGAAGCAAGACAAGGGTACAAACTATCACCACGCAAATGATAAAAAGAAAGGATTGACACGTTTATGTAAATTAATAATAGGAGCTTTTGTTCACCAAGAGACACCACTAAGAAAAGTGAAATGACAAGCTAAAAACTAGGGGAAATAATATACAACATATATAACTGACATGTATCAGGACCTGGAAAATATAAAGAATTAAGAAAGATGCAAGCAATGCAATAGAAAAATAGGCAAAAGATTAGAACAAGAACTTGACAGAAAAGAAAGCTGAAATGGCCAATAAATGTATAAAAAAAGGTCGATCTCACTAGTAACCAGGGAAATGCACATTAAGCTACCACAATAATAACAGTACTAAAAATTGTGCTTATTATATAATGCAGACTATTTTAGTGCTATAACTATAGCAACTTTAAACTCTCACAACAGACCTATGTGACAGTATGGCCGCTATTACTACTGATGTGCCCTGCATGAGAAAACTTAGAAAGTCGTAAAGACAGGCAGTAAAAACTCCTTCAACTTTGTTCATTTTCAAAGTTGCATGGCACTTCTACATCTTTTGTATTTCCGAAAGAATTTTAGGATCTGCTTGTCAGTTTCTAGAAATGAATCCTGCTGGGATTATGATTGCGAGTGCAATGAATCTATAAATCAATGTGGTGATAATTGACATCTTAACAATATTGAGTTTTCCAATCCAGAAGAAGGTATATCTTTCCATTTTCTTAGGCCTTCTTGAACATTCTCAGCAATATTTTGTACTCAATAAACATATCTTGTACATTATTTGTCAGATTAACCCCTAAATATTTCATATTTTTGATGTGATTGTAAAATATATTGTTTTTTTACATTTTCAGCTCCAATTGTTTGTTGCTGGTATATAGAAATAAAATTTTTTTTTTTTCCCCAGTACGCAGGCCTCTCACTGTTGTGGCCTCTCCCATTGTGGAGCACAGGCTCCGGACGCACAGGCTCAGCGGCCGTGGCTCACGGGCCTAGCCGCTCCGCAGCATGTGGGATCTTCCCGTACCGGGGCATGAACCCATGTCCCCTGTATTGGCAGGTGGACTCTCAACCACTGTGCCACCAGGGAAGCCCACAATTTATTTTTTAACTCTGATAAAATACACATAACATAAAATTCACCAACTAACCTTTTTTTTTTTTTTCCTTTGGCCATGCTGCACGGCTTGTGGGATATTAGTTCCCTGACAAGGGATCGAACCCGGGCCCCCAGCAATGGAAGCATGGAGTCCTAACCACTGGACCACTAGGGAATTCCCCATCTTAACCATTTTTAATATACAGTTCAGTGGTGTTAAGTACATCCATTATGCTATTGTGCAACCATCATTACCATCCATCTCCAGCGCAAGACTGAAACTCTCCTTATTAAATAATAACTTCCCATTTCTCCTTCCCGCTATCTCCTGGAAACCACCATTCTACTTTATGTCTCTATAAACTTGACTACTCTAGGACTTCATTATAAGTGGTATCATACTATTTTTGTCTTTTTGTGACTGGCTTATTTTGCTTCACATAATATTCTGAAGGTTCTTCCATGCTGTAGCAGAAGTCAGAATTTCCTTCCTTTTCAAAGGTGAATAATATTCCATTGTAAGTATAGACCATATTTCATTTATCCATTCATCCATCAATGGACATTTGGGTTGCTTCTACCTCTTAGCTACTGTGAATAATGCTGCTATGAACACGAATGTGCAACTATCTCTTCAAGAACTTGCTTTGAATTCTTTTAGATATACACCCAGATCTGAAATTGTTAGATCACATGGTATTTCTATTTCTAATTTCTGGAGGAACAACCATGCTATTTTCCACAGTGGCTGCAACACTTTACATTTTGAACAACACACAAGTGTTCCAATTTCTCCACATCTTCATCGACATTGTTATTTTCTGTTGTTTGTTATTTTTTATAGTAGACACCCTAATGGGTGTGAGGTGGTATTTCATTGTGGTTTTGATTTTGCATTTCCCTAATGATTAGTGATGTTGAGCATCTTTTGATGCACTTATTGACCATTTGTATATCCTCTTTGGAGAAAAGTCACTTCAAATCCTTTGCCCATTTTGAAATCAGATCATTAACACTTGCTTTTTGTATGTTGATCTTACGTGCTGCAACCTTGAAAAACATTAATTTTAGCAGTTGTTTGTAGATTCTGTATGATTTTCTATATAGACAATCATGTCATCTATGAATAAAAGTTTAATTTCTTTCTTTCCAATCTAAATGCCCTTTAATTTTCCTGTCTTACTGATCTGGCTAGAATCTAGAGCATAATGTTGAATAGACGTGGTGACAGCAGGCATCTTTGCCTTGATCATGTCTCCGAAGGAAAGTATTGGTCTTTTATCATTAAATATCATGCTAGTTTTACATTTTAAAAAATACTCTTCATCGGGGGAGAAAAGATTCCCTTCTATCCCTAATTTGCTGAGAGATTTCTGTGTGGAATAGATGTTGGATTTTGTCAAATGCTTTTTCTGTATCTGTTGTGATGATCATATGATTTTTTGTTTTTTAGTCTTCTAGGATGGGGAATTACCTCAACTGATTTTCAAATGTTAAACCAGCCTTGCATTCCTGGATAAACCCAGTTGGCCATGATATATTATCTGTTTTATATACAGTCATATTCAATTTGCTAAAAATTTTGAAAGAATTTTGCATCTGTGCTTCCACATTCATGAAGGATACTCCTTTTCTAGTAATGCCTTTGTCTGGTGCTGAAATCAGAGTAATGCTGACCTCAGAAAATAAGTTGGGAAATATTCTCTCCCCTTCAATTTTCTGGAAGAATTTATGGAGAATTGGTTTTATTTATTTATTAAATGTTTGGTAGAACTTACCAGTGAGACCATATATCCCTGAAGTATCTTTGTGGAAGGTTTATAAACTATAAATTCCATCCCTTTAATAGATGTAGGATTATTCAAATTATCTATTTCTTCTGTTATATCCTTTAGTAGATTATCATTCAAGGAATGACATTAATCTAAGTTGTCAAATGTTTTGGCATAAGGTTGTTCATATTATTCCTTATTCTTTTAATGTGTGTAGTATCTAAGGTTATGTCTCTCTTTTCATTCTTTATATTGTTAATTCATGTTTTCTCTTTTTGTTTTCCTGGTCAGTCTCCTTAGAATTTAATTGATTTTTAAAATCTTTTCAACAAACCATCTTTTAGTTTCATTGATTTTTCTCTTTTGCTTTCCTGCTTTTCATTTCATTGATTGCAACTCTTTATTATTTCCTCCCTCTATTTACTATGGGGTTTTTGTTTGCTTTTCTTTTTTTAATTTCTTAATGTAGATGCTTCATTGATTTGTTCCCACTCTTCTAATATAACTGTTTAGTGCTCTAAATGTCCCTCTAAGCACTGATTTAGCTAGCCTCTACATATTTTGATATGTTTCATTTTCATTCAATAAAATACTTTCTAAGGTCTCTTGTAATTTCTTCTTTGACCCATGTGTTCCTTGCTTTGCAAACATTTACTGATTTTCCAGATACATTTCTGTAATTAATATCAGCTTAATTTCATTTTTTGTCAGAGATCACAGTGTGTATAATTTCAATCTTCTTGAATATATTAAAATTTGTTTCATGATCCAGAATATAGTCTATTTTGGTGAATATTTTGTGTGCACTAGCAGAAAATGTGGATTCTTCTGTTGTTGGGTACAATGTTTTATAAATCTCTATTAGTGGACAATGTTCTTCACATATTCTATATCATTACTCATTCTCTTTCTACTGATTTTTTAATCAATTATTGATACAGGAGTGTTGAAATTTTTTTTTTTTTTTTGTGGTACGCGGGCCTCTCACTGCTGTGGCCTCTCCCGTTGCGGAGCACAGGCTCCAGACGCGCAGGCTCAGCGGCCATGGCTCACGGGCCCAGCAGCTCCGCAGCATGTGGGATCTTCCCGGACCGGGGCACGAACCCGTGTCCCCTGCATCGGCAGGCGGACTCTCAACCACTGCGCCACCAGGGAAGCCCTGAAATTTTAACTGTAATTGTAGATTTGTCTATGTCTCTTCATTTCTATCAGTTTTTGCTTCAGTATTTTGAAGGTCTGTTATTAGTTCTATATACATTTATGATTGTTAAGTCCTTTTGATGAATTGACTCTTTTATCATTCTAAAATATCCACTTTTATTCCCGGTAATATTCCCTGATCTACAATCTACCTTTTTTTATATTAATACAGCCATTCCAGCATTCTTTTGATTAGTGTTTGCATGGTGTATCTTTTCTCATTCTTTTAATAGTAACTTATCTGTGTCTTTTCATTTAAAATTTGTTCCTTATAGACACTACATATTTGGCTCATGCTTTTATTCAATCTGATAATCTGTACCTTTTATTTGGATGTTTATACCATATATATTTAATATAATTGCCAATATGGTTGAGTTTAAATCTATCATTTTGCTATAGTTTTCTATTTATCTCATCTGTTCTTTGTTCCTTTTATTCTTCTTTTCCTGTCTTCTGGATTGAGTAATTTTGTGACTCCATTTTATTTCTAGTACTGGCCTATTAGCTATACCTCAGATTTATTATTATTGTTCCTTTCAGTGGTTGCTCTAGAGTTTACAATATGCATCTTTAGCTTACCCCAGTCTACCTGCAAATATTATACCACTGTATGTGCAGTGTAAAACCCTGTGACAGCTACTCCCATTTCCTTAGACAACCCCACCATCCACTTCATTCTACATAAGTTTTAAACTCCATGTGCATTGTCTTTAATTTGCCTTCAAATCAATCATCTTATAAAGGAGATTAATTTAAAAAATTATGCTTATCCACACATCTCTCATTTGCAGTACTCTTAACACCTTTCTACAAACCCACATTTCCATCTAATAAAGGATATATACTTTCCTCTTCTTTCTGAAGAAATGGTTTCCACATTTCTGGCAGTTCAGGTCAGCTAGGGATAAACTGTCTTAGCTTTTTGTGTGTCTGAAAAACTTGTTATTTTGCCCTCATTTCTAAAAGACATTCTTTTTTTTTTTTTTTTTGCTAAGGAATTTCAGATGGAGTTTTTAATCTTTCAATAATCTAAAGTTATTTTTTCTCATTTTCTTCTTGGTTGTATAGTTTCTAAAGATAAGTCTAATGTAATTCTTACCTTTGTTGCTTTATATGTAATGTGTCTCTTTTAATCTGGCAAATGTTAAGATTTTTCTCTATCATTGATTTTCAGTAACTTTACTATAATGTGCCTTGGTGTTAATAAACAAAATTATAATTTTGTTTATTCTGCTTGGTGTTCATTAAACTCCCTTGAATTTGTGGATCTACAGTTTTTATTCAATTTGGGAATATTCCAGCCATTATTCTTCAAATCTCTCTGCTAACCCCCAATAGAGGGTAAATTCATCCTCAGTACTAAGATGATACCCTCCTGAGGACTCTACCCAAGGCTGACAGCGTTGAAAGCTCTTTCCATTCTGGCTTCTGGAAACAGGCACTATTTCCACCCACATCGGAGCTCTGGGAATTGTTTTACCTGTCATTTTTTGGTGGGTCTTTCCCCAATTAGTTTGTTCTCAAACATGTGCAAATTAATACCCATCCCCAGACCCTGCAGATACCTGGGATTCTATATATATATGCATCCTCCCCCTTTCTGGTTCTCTGTCCTGCAAATGTTAGCTATCTTGTTCTCCCTCAGTTGTGATCTTTGTATCTTCAACTCAGCATATTGCTGGGCTCTGGGCTGAGGCCTGGACACTGTCTCAATGCAGTAGGCTGGGGCAATTAGATGGTTCCACTTGTGTACCTCTCTTGTTTCAGTCATCACTGCCCTACACTGTCTATTGTCCAATGTCTAAAAACTGTTGTTTCATATAGCTTTTTTCAGGTTTTCTAGTCATTTAAGAGGGGAGGATAAATCCAGTCCCCATTACTCAATCATGGTTAGAGCAGAAGTTCTTACTTGGAGAGCTTTTTAAAACACAGAGTCAAATTCATCTCACTCTCAGAAACTCAGATTCAGTAGGTTTGGCCTGGAATCCTGGAATCTTTACTTATTAAAAAGTACTCAGGTGATTCTGATACACAGGAAGTGTTGGAAACTATATCTTGATACATCAGGCAAAGCCTTGTTCAGACATTCTTCTAATCAGAAGGAAGGACAGAACTTTTCATTTTTAAAACTTTTCCTGGTTCTGAGTATGGTGGGGGTACTTCGAGCAGACCAATGATTCAGTGAAAACAATAAGTTAATTCAGTCTCTGATCTATTAAGGTGCTCAGTCCTCCTAAGAGCTCTGCAAAGGAGATAATACTATCTGGATAATATTATCCAGAGCCTCTATAGTGTTTTTTTTTTTTTTTTTTTTTTGTGGTACACGGGCCTCTCCCGTTGCGGAGCACAGGCTGCAGACGCGCAGGCTCGGCGGCCATGGCTCATGGGCCCAGCCACTCCGCGGCATGTGGGATCTTCCTGGACCAGGGCACAAACCCGTGTCCCCTGCATCGGCAGGCGGACTCTCAACCACTGCACCACCAGGGAAGTCCCCTCTATAGTTTTAATGTGTGGCATTCTATTAAAAATTACCAGGCAGGCCAAGAGCTAGTTTAAAAACAACAACAACAACAACAACAAAAAATCCAAAAACCAATGGAAAGAAAATGTAATAGAAATAGACCCACAGAAGATCTAGATATTGTAATGATCAGAAAGAGATTTAAGATAGCTGGGACTGATGTTCAAGAAAGTATTGGCAAAAGTGGAGAAAAATAAAAAGATGGAAAATTTCTCCAAATGAATTAAATTTTATTTTTTAAAAAATCACATGAACATCCTAGAACTTGAAAATACAATGATCAATATTAAGAACTCAATAAATAGATTTAAGATAAGATTTAAATTGTGCGTACAAAATGTACAGACTCATGCACAAAGAGGCAAAAAATATAATAGGAAATACAGATGGTAAACAATGAAAAATTCTGACATAGGTGTACATGAAATCCTAAAAGGAAAAGAGAGGTAAGAAGAGATAGTGACCAAGATTTTTCTAAAACAGAGAAAAGATATCAAGCTACCAACTGAAGGGATTATATGAGTGGCACTCATCCCATGACCCAAGCGGGATGAGTACAAAGAAAACCATATTTAGACACATCACAGGAAAATGGCTGAAAACTAAGCAAAAAACAAAAAAACTAAAAGAAGCCAGAGGAAAAATGATATTACTTTCCAAAGGAGTAACAAAGGAATGATGGAAACCAGAGATCTTCAAAGTGCTGGAAAAAACTTGCTAAATGAGACTGCTACTCCCAGCAAAAATACGAAGGATAAAATGAAGTTTTGAGGCAAACAGAAATGGAGAGAAATTGTCTCCAGCAGACCTGCTCTGAACAGAGGAATTATTCAAACAGAGGGAAAAAAATTCCAGTCATAAGCACATAAATGTATATTGGAACAAGAAGCAACATAAAGGGTAAATATGTAGGCGAATATAATGAGTATTGACTGTACGATGATTATAAAACCTTGTGTGGTTTAAAATATATGCACAATTAAAATCCATGACAATAAACACAAAAGGGGAAGGGGTAAGTGGAGGCACAATATTATTCTAAGCCCTTAGCATTTGGGGGAAAGTGGTAAAAGTAATCATTTATATTAGAGTGTAATAAGTCAATCAGGAATGCTGTAATCTCTAAGACTTCTTTAGAAATGTATAATTAATAAACTGATAGAGGAGGTTAATGGTATACTTAAATATTTAAATTAATTCAAAAGGCAAGAAATAAGAGAATAAGGGATATAAAGTAAATGGGCAAAGGAAATGAATAATAAGATGGCAGGTATAAATCTAAATACAGCAGTAATTATATTAAATGTAAATGGACTAAAAACTCCTGTTGAAACAAGGATAGAGCAGCCTTCCAATTTTATGCTTAGCTGGACTCTGCATAAACTGTAGTTTATAACAGATACTACTGAAAGGGCAGGGATTCCTAGAGAGAAATGTGGAAGGGGGAAGAACTTTTAGCTGCCAGCCCTGCATGGTTGAATTCTGAGTAAGCTTGAACCAAAGAGAAGCTGTCCTCTCAGTACTGTGGATTTTGTTTTTTAACATGCAAAAGATGAAGACCTTAATATGTCTTTGTTGCAAACCTTTTATTTTGAGAAGACCACCTGAATGTGCCATTAAGTTATGCAAATGTAAAGCAAAGAGTCTCTGTAGAAGCTGTTTGAAAAGCTAAACTGTGCTTTGTTGTTGCAAATTGTTTTAAATTCTTGCTACTGAGTGCTTAAACTCCAGTTTGGTCTTTTCACGGGAATGCCTGTGGCTAGTTTCCTAAATTAACCAAAAGCAAACACAACTCATCTCTGTATTATTTTTCTTCTGAAAACCACACACTAGTCTCACACGAAGAACTCATTTTTTCTATTAATATGACTTTATCTGTCCTCTTTGGGAAATAAAAACATTGCTTTATTCTTCGAAAAGAGAATTTCCCCCACTTCTTCCCCCCAGATGTATTTTCATTACAAATATCTCTCATTTTACCTGAGACTGCATCTGTCTGATCCATCTAGGATGGAAAATATTCTAATAGATTATTTTCTATCCCCAAATTTCTCTCCTAATTTGGGGATGGGGCTTGGCAGTAGGTGATGAAGGGTGATTCAGTAAATCTCACCACATCACACTGACGTTAGCAGTTGTCAGTGGTAGGATAGTGAGTTGAAAATATAAGTTTTTATGTTATTATTGAATGGTCTAGACAGCCTATGGTATAGAAAAATAAAGCTAAGCATTAGAGTGGGGAAAAGCTATAGAGACAGGAAAGTATAGGTGGAGGTATAAACAAGGCAGGGCTTGATTTGGGGGGTGGAAATTCAATCTCTTAGTAACTGAAATAATGTTCATTCACTAGCAACATTTTTTGGAGTCTGTACTGCTTGCACAACTCTAGGCCACTAGAGATGCAAAGAGGCATCCTAGAAGAGAATATACCTGGGAATGCATTCATAAAATGTAGATGAGGCCACACAACCGGTGCCACACGAAAAACAGGGCAAGTGGTCAAACTACAAAAGTTCAGACAAGGAAGTAGACGATAAGGTAGTAAGCGAGAGGGTGCACTTCAAAAGGTAAAGCTGAGATAAAACGAGGAGGTGTTGGGGAGAACACAGTCTAGCAGATAAAAAGGTCCAGTGGCAGGAAAACGCTTCCACACAAGATGATCAATTATTTAGCATGTCTTTTCATTTGTCATTTACTGCCCTTCCAGGGAATGCAGGGTAATAAAAAGTATGACTCAGTCTCTGCCTCAGGAGTTTAAATTGGAAGAGAGACCAGACAAAGAAACATCCATGCAAGCCAGTAGAGGACAGGCAGGCCATGAAAAGTGCCAGTCCGCAGCTCGGCCATAAATTCGGACAAGAGCAGTGCTGCGTAGGGCACAGGTGCAAGACAGGCGTCGGCATTAGACAGATGGAGGCTCCAAACTCAGAAGTGTGCCACCAGACAGCTGTGTGACCTGTGCGGATCTCACCACCGAGCCTTCGCTGGTCCCTACAAAGATGGCTCTGGGGAGGTCCAACAAGTCTCCCGGGGTAGGGAGGATGAAGTCATTGTGATGAAAGGGCTCGACACGGCGTCCAACTTTCTACCCTTCCCCTCCTCCTCGCACCTACTGATTTTCCCTCAAAGGGGTGGATGTGTGGGGAGAAGATGTGCGCAGACAAGGAATGATGAAGCGAGGCGGCCTCCTCCCCGCCCTCCGCCCCAGCTCCCGACCCGGTTCCGGGGAGTCGCCGTGGGAGCTGGGCGCGGGCACCACGGTGCGGAGGGAGGCTCGGTGACGGTAAACACAGGCGCCATCAGAGTTCAGATCCTACCGGATTTCCGCGCCGCACCGATGCCTCCCCACCCCGGCGCGACCCTCCTCTTCCCCAGCTGTGCAATGGGGACACAGCACCTCCGGCCCCGGCTATCCGCCCGGCCCAACCGCACTAGAGGGGCGAGCAGGAGCCCCCGGCCGCCGGCCTCCTCCAGTCCTCCTCCCGCTTTGGCTTTGGCCTTTTGTACCGGCCCCACGTGACCCGCCCGGCCGGCTCTTCCCTCCTGCCCCGCCCCGCCCTCCGGCCTTTCCCGGCTCTCGGCCCAGCTCTTCCCGCTCCTCGGCCGTCCCCCTCCCGCGCTGCCCCTTCCTCCCCCTCCCGCTCGCCTCGCTCTCGGGCTGTTCCCGCGCCCTCCCCCAGGCAGCCGTTCCCTCGCGACGCTTCCCCTCCCCCCGCGGCTGTTCCGCCGCCTCGCCTCCCCTCCCCCCGGCCGGAGCTCACTGTCTCCAAGATGGCGGCCGTGTCAGTTTGGGGCATCTCCGCGGTCCGGCCCGGGGCCCCGCTTACCCGGCGCTCTTCACCCTCGGTAAGTAGTCGAGAGGCCGCCCCCGGCCGCCCCCGGCCGTCAAGCCCGAGGCCGAGCCGCTCCGGGACCCGCCTCGCTGCCTCGCGGGACCGGTGGCCGCTGCAGGCCCCGCCGCGGCCTGCACCGCCTCCCGCTGCTCTGCGCCAGG
The DNA here is from genome assembly GCF_949752795.1 of Hyperoodon ampullatus. Classification (NCBI taxonomy): domain Eukaryota; kingdom Metazoa; phylum Chordata; class Mammalia; order Artiodactyla; family Ziphiidae; genus Hyperoodon; species Hyperoodon ampullatus. The sequence continues at coordinate 4,329,923 of NC_136933.1, forward strand.
CCTCGGGCTGGGGCGCCGCGGCCGCCCCCTCGCGCCCGGCCGGCGCCCGGCTCCCGGCTCCCCCGCCCCGCGGCCCGCGCGCCGCCGCCGCCGCCGCCGCCCCGGGCCGGGCTCGGCTGGGGAGCCGGGGAGCGGGCAGCCGGGAGGGGGCGGCGGCGGTGGCCCAGGCCGCGAAGCCGCGGGCGGGCCGTGCGGTCGGCCGGCTCTCCCTCGGGGCGCGCCCACTGGCCTGGCTCCTGCGCCCGCCGCCCGGCCCGCCCGGCCCCTGCGCCCGCGCTCCCGGCGCTCGCGCTCGGCCCCTGCGGTCGCGCGGCGCGGGGTGACAGGCGGCCGTGTTGTGGTGCGGAGGGCGCACGTGCGGCGGCGTGTGCGCCGGGCTGTCAGCCCCGGCGCCGGGGGCGGCGGGCGCCTGTCAGCGCGGAGCCGCCAGGCCCGCCTGCGCCCCGCCGCACGGGACCGGCCTCCGGGCGGCCGCGGCTTCGGCGAAGCTGGGAGCGCAGATGTGCGGCTCTCAACTCTTTCACGTGATTTCATTGTTAACTTCGTCCTCGGGTTCCGTTCCCGTCCGGTGGGAGCCGCCGACTCCCCGTCGGCAAGCCGCGGGCTGGTGCCGTTGCAAGTTTCTGAAGTTTCTCGCCCTTTAAAAATAGAGCGCGAAGAGGCGTTCGCGGGGAGGGGTGGGGGATGGAGGCCGGGGAAGGAGTGCTGGAGGCGAGCTGCACTTTCTCACCGGCCGCCGGGGTACTTTCCCGGAGTTAAAGCTCAGGTCTGCAGGCGCTTCGCTTGCTGAAGACCTGGAGACCCGTGCGCAGCCCGGCCCGAGAGACCGCGGGTGACTGTCCTTCGTTCTCTCACCTGCGAGGTTAAGCAGCCAGGACGGACCCAGCGTCTGCAACTCGGGCTGAAGCCTCTCATTTCATTGTAGCGTTAATGCCTCCGTAATGCACTGACTCCGAGTAATAATACCATGATTTCTGCCCTCTCGAGACTCTCACCACGGTGAAGCTGAGTTCTTCTCTCGGGGGGCTGCTTTTCAGTCAGCTAATTTAAAAAGAAGTCTTGGCTCAGGTTTTGCGTGTTTCCTTCAGCCTTTTCTTTCTTATCAGAGTTAGTAGTACTATCAGTTTCTTCATATCTGTTAGTTTTCCTTTTGATTTTAGAGGCACTCGGAAGAACGATTACTGTGGGAGCCATTTTTCTAGGATGTTTATGTTGTAAGTGCTCCTCAGAGTACGAGGAGTTCTAAAAAAATATTTAGGTAAAGGTAAATTTATTTTTGGAAGCAAAGAAGTTATTAGATTCGGAATTCATTATTTTGGTGATTTTCAAAAAGATTTGTATCTGCCAGATTCTTTTGTCTGAAAGAATACTGACTTTGATCCTGGAGAGGCAACGTGTGTGTGTGTGTACATACATAGATGTGTGTGTGTATACGTATATATTGGTGTCTTATTCATTAATGTTCATTTCAGGACAGCAGTCTTGAATCTTTACGAGGTCATCTTCTCTTTAGACTACAAACAGGCAATACATTTTTCTCCTGTGCTGTACATTTGATATGTAGTGTGTACATTTGAACCCAGTGATTCTGGGCCATTCTCATTTCTAGCTGCTGTGTCTGTAGATTGGTTATGAACATTTTGACAGTCGTTGGACTCTCTCCAGTATATTGAATGTTACTAGGAGAAGCTTATCAGCATGTGATTCCTAAAGTTTGAATGAAATTGGAATTTTAAAAAATTCTTTGAACACTTTTCGCACTTGACTATTTTCAGTGTTAATTTTGTTTCCACTTGGACTGTTGAAAGTAATATCGTACTTAAAATGTGAACTTGGTTTGTGGAAATTGTATTTGTTTCTTTTACTACATGCAATAGTTAAAATGTTCTCAATGGTTTTCTGTCAATCTTATGGACTGTTTTCATCCAGTCTGAATGCCTGGAATTTTGAAAGATGAAAGTTTCACTCTTACTTTCATTGCAGGATTCTTTCTGCTAATCTAGATACTTGTTGAAGTGCTGAATAGTTTCTTGGAGAAAGATGTCAAGGAAGAGTTTCAATTCATAGACTGGTGAGCAGAGATTGTGGAGGGCAGAATAGCCAGCACCCCTCTGGTCAGTTGTAGCCTGAGGTCATTCACAGTGCATCTGTCTTGTTTCCTCATTGTATCCTAATTTTTTATCTTTGTTTCCTTTTCTTCATTTTCCCAGTGGTTTACATACATGATCGTTTTGGAATGTTGATAGAAACATGATCAAACTCCTACAGGTGCTCAGTGAACACTGTTTGAGTGCTTTAAAGACTAGGATGTTTCAGTTCCAGTGTGTTTATAAAACGGGCCGTGATAGGAAACTGACCTTGTTTTAATTGTTTTCCAGGCATAAGATGCACATTTTTCTGCTGGGAATGAGATGTTCTTGAGTTCTTACAACTTTATGAACAGACCCATGTGTGGTGCTATTGAGAAGTTTGTTGAGAAGTTTGAAGATATTTCAGATAACAGGTTGTTTTGGTTTCTAAAGTAAAAGTGGGGAGGCACTCTGTTTTGTGAAAGGAGGAAGGACTCAGGCCAGAAAACTTGTATGCTATGGTTAACTGGTTCCCAGCCTCCGGGAATGTTGTTTTCCATGGTGTAAAACTTACTCAGCATCAGGATAAGGGATAACGACTCTATGGATATACAGAATCCTTCACCATGGTAAAACTCGCCAACCCGCTGTATACGGAGTGGATTTTGGAGGCCATCAAAAAAGTGAAGAAGCAAAAACAGCGTCCTTCAGAAGAAAGGATATGCAATGCAGTGTCTTCATCCCATGGCTTGGATCGTAAAACTGTTTTAGAACAATTGGAGTTGAGCGTCAAAGATGGAACAATTTTGAAAGTCTCAAATAAAGGACTCAATTCCTATAAAGATCCTGATAATCCTGGGCGAATAGCACTTCCTAAACCTCGAAATCATGGAAAAGTGGATAATAAACAAAATGTAGATTGGAATAAACTGATCAAGCGGGCAGTCGAGGGCTTGGCAGAGTCCGGTGGCTCAACTTTGAAAAGCATTGAACGTTTTTTGAAAGGTCAGAAGGATGTGTCTGCATTGTTTGGAGGCGGTGCTGCCTCTGGCTTTCACCAGCAGTTACGATTGGCTATTAAACGCGCCGTTGGCCACGGCAGACTCCTTAAAGATGGACCTCTTTATCGGCTCAACACTAAAGCAACCAATGTGGATGGGAAAGAGAGTTGTGAGTCTCTTTCTTCTTTACCTCCAGTGTCACTCCTTCCACATGAAAAGGATAAGGTAAGAATTGGCCTATGCATCAGTGTTCGCAGAGCTGATGATACAGCATGCTACAAAGCCACATTTCTAGGAAGTTGAATAGAAGTTACCGTTGGTGTTTGGGGCCTTTTGTTGAATAATCACCTCCTGTTTTTTATTGGTGAATTCTAGGCGTGAGAACTCAGTAGATGCTAATTGTTCTGATACTTTGACATATTCGATGCCTAAGATTCAAAGTGTAGAGTATTGCTCTGCCTAAAAGAACATATCTAGATTAGAATTAAAAAGTAGCACACAACTTTAAACCTGTTACATAGAAGTTTTTATAATACTTTACTGCTGAAGTTGATGAGCAGCCAGATGCTGGAGACTCTAAGAACCTGTCTTCTCTCTTTTTTCCGTTTTGTTGCCGATTACTAGACAGGAATGAGACCGATTATCCTGACCATAGTAGTGGCTAAGCAGATTTAGCAATTCTTATTTCTGCTCTTTGTATTCTAACTTTTGGTCATGCATTATTTTTTGCATATGATGAAGTCCTAAACATTATTATTTACGACAGGTGTAACTGCATGTGTCAGGAATACAGTAGCCTATGTTCCTAAAGTTCTGGGGAGTCCGGAGTCTTGATACACAAATGGTATACTTTACTGTGCTGTGTGTTTTATGCCGTAATTTTGTACCGTTGAAAGTATGTCTTCTTAACAGTCAATCTTGGCCCTTAAATAGATATTCGAGGATGAGGAGAGTTTTGTTAGTAGCTCTTTTGTACGTTGACCTGGTGTCTTAGCTGTGAATTTATTTCAGGTGTTCTGAATTGTGGTTCTGTGGGGAGTGGCTGTACTTTAAGTTGTTGCACACCTTAGTGTACACCAGTAACATCATCTTCATTTTGCCTAAGGTCATGGAGGCTACTTCTAGGGTGTTAAGATTCTAAAGTTAACATTGAATGTATTTTAAAATATTTGAGATTTGATCTAAATTCATTGCAGTTAGTGACCCACCAGTAGATTTTTGTTTAAATAGCAACTGAAAATGAACAGGTTTTTTTTTTTTTGGGGGGGGGGATGAAGGTTTTAGAGATCTATTTTAAGGTTCAATTTTCCCTGTGAACTTTGAAATAGAAGCATTATCTTACTGTTACTACCCTTAAAATGATTCTGTTGGAGTCATGGGTTAGTAGGCAATTCCATTCATAACATGGTTCTGTATCATTGGAGCATTTATTAAAGGTGTAGTATTGAAAATTCAAGGTGGACAGGTAACTGAAATACTTTATTCTGCAGTTCAGTGCTGTAAAGACTTATCTGTAAGAACTGTTTCTTGATCACATAGCTGAAATTAAATATAACGATTCCAACAACTGTTATCAGGTGTCTACAGGTTTAGTGCATGGAGACAGGAAATAATTTAAAGTTTAGAATGAATTCAGTGTCATATCTGTGAATTGGGTATTATAAATTTTTGTTAGAACACCTGGGTGCTTGTGTTTATTATAATTTCCCTTGCTTGAATTAGATATTTTAATTTTTAAAAATACTAGCCATACATAAAATGTCAGTAGTGCATATTTTTTAAAGTTATAGTACAGTGTAGGACTAAACTGAGTCCTGTCACCCTAGGATTTTACTTTTTTTTAAAAAATTTAATTTAATTTAATTTAATTTAATTTATTTATTTATTTTTGGCTGTGTTGGCTCTTCGTTGCTGCACGTGGGCTTTCTCTAGTTGCGGCGAGCGGGGGCTACTCTTGGTTGCGGTGCGCGGGGCTTCTCATTGCGGTGGCTTCCCTTGTTGTGGAGCACTGGCTCTAGGCACGCATGCTTCAGTAGTTGTGGCTCACCGGCTCAGTAGTTGTGGTTCGAGGGCTCTAGAGCGCAGGCTCAGTAGTTGTGGCGCACGGGTTTAGTTGCTCCGTGGCATGTGGCATCTTCCCGGACCAGGGCTCGAACCCGCGTCCGGGGAGGTCCTGCTAGGATTTTACTTTTGAAAGGGACCTTTAAGAACCATCTACTCCAGCAATCCTTATTTTGCAGCTGAGCCTGAGACCTTTGCATTAAAAAAATGTTTAATCCAGTAGAGATCTGCTGGTTTGCTTTGGTTAGAAACATCTCTTTGGTTTATATAACTTTAATATACAGTATTGTTAACCAAAGTAACTAAACTTGGAAAAATTGTGTTTCGCTGAGTAGACTTTTGTGTATTTGTACTGGTCTGATTGGGAAACAAACTTATGATAGTATCTACAAAATTAGAGTTGATGAGATCTGTTATATATTTTTGAATGGAGTCTTATTTTCAGTGGTTAAGTTTTGTGCATGACTTTCCCCAAAGATATGAAAAGCTCACATTAAAAATCATAATACAGTAAACTCTAGGGCAAGGAAGTATTCCTCCTATGAACAGATTATGTTTGTTCCTTTTGTTGTATTTAACTACTTTCCTCTTTTTTTTCTAAAAAAAACTGTCCAATCATTTCCCATTTGGAATTGATTGATTTGCTGTTATGAAAACCTAGATATTCTTAAAAAAATTATCCAGATTATATTTGACAGGGGTGGAGAAAAGAAAGTGTAGGCTAGAAGTAGTTTCACTTTTAGGGCATTAATTAATTCAGCAAATAGTTACTGAGCACTTACTGTGGGCCAGGCGCTCTGCTTGGAGCTGCAGTGGCCTTACCTGCTCTGGAGTGCATGTGTACCTACTGGTCTGCTCAGCTGTGGGTGAGAGATGAAGTTCAGGGACTGTGGAGCGGCCTGAGTACGTTCTTCTTTACTTTCTTCTATACGGTTCTAACTTTTATTGTGATATTAACCTTTGGAAGGAACTGTACGTTAACTTTTCAGCCACTGAGCGGTTTTTGTTTTGCTGTTTTTGGTGAGATAGCTGCACAGAAATATTTTTAAGAGTTTTTGTGAAGACACTTGAACTTTAAGTGTGTTTTCACTTGATGGAGAATCTGGAGATACTGTGATATAAAAGTTTTGATGGAGAATCTGGAGATACTGTGATTTAAAAGTTTTTATCCATGTTATAAGGGAGATTTGCTGTACTAACTTCAGGTTGTTGTAGTTGATGGTGAGTTTATTTAACTTGATGATGTATTTATACTGTATCAGCCAGGCATATATTAACTCGTTTAATCCTCATACAACTTAATGAGATAGGTACTGTTGTTTTACAGAGGGAGAAACTGAGGCATAAAAGAGGTTCAGTAACTTGTCCGAGTCACAAAGATATTAGGTGACAGAGCTAGGTTTTGGATTTGGGCATTCTGGCTCCAGAGTCTTTGTGACAGCGATACCTACTGCCTCTTGGGAGTTGTTGGGTATAATGCCTGTCACCGCGTTCAAGTACACAATTGTAAATGTTCTTGGTGTTAACTTCAAGGCACGTTCTCTGATTGTAAAAGGACGTTTCCCCCACCCCCGTTCCCATTTCACTGTCTGCGTCCCTTTTTTCTCTTTCTGTCATAGAATGAATTCTAAAATTCACTTTGAACCAGGACTAAGAATGTATCAGGAACCAGAGATTATGAATAATCTAGTTTTCTATACCTGAGGTCCATAAATTTAAAAAAGTTTGGTCTACTTGACTTTTTTTTTTTCCTTAAAGATATTTTCTGTGTTTCATTTTCCTTTCAGATGTCACTGAAGTCTTCTGATTAGTAGTTTGGCATTGGTTGCGTGGCTGTAATAGAGTGCTTTCATTTGGGACAAAATGTTGCTTTCCCTTGAATTATGGGATATAGGTGAGGGTGATAGTGTGTAACTAGCTTAAATAATAACGTCCTCCTTGCAAATTTCTTTTATTTTTGAAATACAGATATTACTGTAAGATAATTTGTTCATTTACTTCATTTATTCATTATTTATTCAGTAAGCATTTAGGTGTCTACCATGAACAGTGCATTTAGGGTTTAGGTCCTGTTGGGGATTAAGGCATAGAAATATGCAATAACTTTTTTGCAATGTTTGTTTAGCTTATGAAATATAACTTTTAGTTTTTTGCATTCACTATTTTTTTTGGTAACAATTAGGTATTGTGAATCTCTGAGAAAGAATGAGATGTTTCTTGGGTGAGGCTAATTATTATTTGAGATTCTAATGGTCCATTAAAAGAATTACTTTGGACACTGAGTCTTGGAAGGATCCATTTCCCTTTCAGGAGTAATTTTCACCTTCATTTCAAATTTCTGGGTTCATTTTACACACAGTAATTTACTTGAATATCTAAAGCTTATGTTCCATATTACTAGTACAGAAAACTATACGCTTACGGTAATCAGCCACATCAGGAAAGTGTTGTTAGTCTGTGGAGTATTGTGGAACAGAATTATATTTTACTGAAACATTCCACTTGGGAAAGGAAGAGAAGATATTGTCAGCTAATGTTATTGTTTAGCTTATTACCCATTAGGTTATTAATGTTATTATTTAGGTGACTTGGAGCAGAAAGATCAAGTGATAAATACTAGCCTTCTAATATAAGTTATATCACAATTCAGTAAACTCTTAGTGCAGTCCAGATTATTTTGTGTTACTGGAACTTGGCATTTTAAATTCATAGAATAAAAGGGGCTTTGACAGGAACTTTGGTATTTGATGTAGAGATGCTGATTAGAATGGAAATACGTTTTCAGGTTACGAGAGTTAAGAATGATAGTTTTGATTTAGCTATTTGGAAATGGCCTTTGTTGTAAAATTGTTTCACATATTATGTGTTAGAACAGTGATATGATAAAATTGTTTATAAATGTAAGCTTGGTAATGTCGTTTTCAGATATTTTGTTGCTATCATACTTTATAGTAATTGTCCATGCTATTAAATTCAGGGGTGTGTTGACTGCTTGGCAGAATGATTGTCTATTTAAAAAAAAAAGACACGCACACCAAAAAACTGCAAAGCAAAGGTGCTGCGAAAAAGTTGGGAAGAGATACATCAGTAGTAAAAAGTGGAAGAAGTTCTCAATTTAAAAATCCTTATGAGAGCATGCAAGGAAGTGTATTTCATAGTAAAATTATTGGGAAACTCTTTAAGTTGCAAGTTTTAATTCTTACATCATGGGGGAGGGAATGGAGGATAATGCCAACTGTATCAGTCTTTAAGTGAAGAAGGATTATTTTAGCAAAAATTATTCTAACCTTGCATAGTTGACTTTATTTTTCAAGTAATGGCAAGGGTACAGCGACATGAATATTGCAGATTTTGTAATGTCACCGAGTTTGCAACTGATCGATCTCAATAGTTATATTTTCTTACATTATAATTAATTACATTAATTATAATTACAATAATTGTACATTTCTTACATCATTGTTTATACCATTTTTTGGTGACTCTTAAATGTCCTGGTTTCTGAGGAAAAGCTGGCTAGAAATAAAAATTTGTTACTAACAAGTCATTGAGGTGGATTAAATATAAACGTGGTTAATATAAACTGACTTCGTCTCAGCAGACTTGTTCTGTTTTAAAAAATCAAAACAAAACAGAAATTTAAAAATAACTGAGGCAGAGATATGTTTGTAATGCAATATTTATTTAAATACAATCAACTGTACAGATATTTTAAATAATTTTATTTTTGTTTGTGTTGGGTTTTCGTACCTGGGTGCGGGCTCTAGTTGCGGCGAGTGGGGGCTACTCTTCGTTGTGGTGCGTGGGCTTCTCATTGTGGTGGCTTCTCTTGCTGCAGGGCACGGGCTTTAGGCACGCGGGCTCAGTAGTTGCGGTGCGTGGGCTTCAGTAGTTGTGGCGCACGGGCTTAGTTGCCCCGCGTCATGTGGGATCTTCCCGGACCAGGGCTCGAACCCATGTCCCCTGCATTGGCAGGTGGATTCTTAACCACTGCGCCACCAGGGAAGTCCCTGTACAGATACTTTTTTGGTCTTCTAGTTAGCCTTTGAGCTTTGTGTGCTTTGGTAGTTTTCAGTCCATGACACACCCTGAAAGAAAACTTGAACTACTAAAGCAACCTTTAATTTAGCCATTGCTGATCAAACTTCTGTACCCAGCCAGTGCACACAACCTGAACATTTTTCTTACAGTTACAGTTGCTAACACTTTACTCTTTCTTGGGCTAACTTCTTGTAAATTGATGAAATAAAGGGAAGAAATTAATGAAGGCATCAGATAGTACTACAAATGGCTTCTAACCTCTTTCTTTATCCTGTATCAAGAGGCCAAGGGAATGTAAGCAGTTGCTTGTAGAAACCTATTAATAGCTAACATTTGTTAAGGCCTAAAAGTGTGTTGGGCACTGTTCTGAGTGCTTTAACATGTACTTTCTTATTGAAGTCTCAGAAGAACTTTACGTGGTTAAGTTCTATAGGCATGATATATTTATATAACAGCTATTTAATAATACAAACTTTTATTATGGTTTCTTATAAAATGCCAAATGGAAAATAAATATATGCAAAATACATTATTTTCTTATTCTGCCGCCTGTTTTTTATTCAGTTCATTCGGACACATGGGCCAGCACTTTTTTACATTGTACTTACTGTTAATACTATGAAAGCAAATAGATAACAGGAACTGTGCGATGAATCTGGGGAAAAAATATTGTATCATTCCAGGCCTCTTGAGGTTGTAAGAATCTCCTTCACAGATATATCTTCCCTTTCTATTTAGAATACTGGATAAAGTATATTTACACTGACATGTTTCTTAGATATGTGAGAGGACTGAATCTGGGTGCCAAGTTTGCTGGTTAAACTAGAGTTAAAAATTTTGTTTCTAGTGAACTGGGAAATGTTTTTTAAAATTATAATACTGAATACTTTTCATGCTCTGATTTGAAATTTTTTAAAGAACCAAGTAAATGTTACATATAGGGATTAACTAAGAGCCTCAGTCTGGTAAAGTTGTTTACCAGTTGGCTACTCAGGGGTGGAGTCAGTTCATAAAGAATCTGCAGCAGATGAATTAAGCCAGTAGCCACTTCACCCTTCTGCTTTTCCCAGCTGGAGTAGGATTAGGACTCATTCAGCTGCAGCTGGTTCCCAGGAAAATCTAGGCTGTTTCTTCTGGTTTTCTCCTTTTGACAGGAAAGTCAAAGTTCCCAACAGATGGCTTTCATCAGCACTGTACATAACTCTGTAAATTCAAGTCAAAAGAATTACTTTCAACTTTACTAGGGAACAGGTGAAGAAACAGTACGTAGTGTGGCCCTATTTGGTTTAGGGTCGAAATTAAGCATAGAGATTATAGGAGTGTAGCATTTAGATTTGCAGAATGCCATTCTGGGTCAAAATAGTTTTTAACTGCTAGCAATTAAAGAAAAAGACCTGCTAAGAAAAAATAAGTCTGGCTATAGTGTTGAGTAAGGTATATTTTTTGATTACAGTATATTTTATACATTTATTTATATTTTGTATGTTTTATGTTAATATTTTATATTAAAGTATACATTTTTATTAAGGTATGTAATTTTTATTTTGGATTATGCTTACAAAGCATAGATACATTCTTAGAAAAAATAAAGAGTAGAATCATCTCCATTTTGTAGAACTTGAAGCCAGTAGCAATCTTGCATAAAAATGATTCTAATCTTATTTCACAAATAGAGAAACTGAGGGCCAGAGAGATCTGAGTGTCTTGCTTAATGACCCACAGCAAGTTAATTGCGTCTGGGAGAAGTGGTCAGGCCCTTCTTGGTTCTGTGCTTTTTTCGTTAGGCTGTAGTACTGTCTTACAGTTTTAGAGAGCAATGAGTATAAAATAACATTGTTAGAAATCTCTTCCTTAATGGAAACCATAGGATGAACCCTGGTGTAGAGAATTTTGGTGGTTTTTGTAAACCACAAATATGCAAATCTGCTTGTTTCGGTGTTTGAAGACTCCAGAAAGTCGAAACAGTTTTTTTTTTTTTTGGAAAAGACTGCTTTCTTATGACCCAAACTAGAGGAATTAGAAAGTTTTCTTCTGTTTTAGCCAAATATTAGGAGAACATGTTAAGCTACCCTAATGCTGGGAGATAAAGTACTCCTTGAGTTTTGAAAAAAATGTCCACTTCCAGTTAAGTCTGATTTTCAGAAAGTCTACAACTCAGATGATGTCCGAGTGATTTGGGTAATTGGTTTGAACTTAAAATATTTAAGACGGAGATAGAAAGGTACAAGCCTTTCTATTAATTAATGAAGTAATTCTCATTAAAGGCATTAAATATGGGTGGCCTAGGAGTGTACAGTTTATCACTCATTGTTATGTATACATAGTATCTTGGTTCTGGGTGAGTTTGTAATACCAGTAAACAAACCTTACAGGGAAGGCAACAGACAACAGGTCATGTTTGTCTTTTTTGGTCTTTATGACTAACCGTTCATCTCTGCATTACTTTTTAACTTTTACTTTGTTGTAAAACTTAGCAAATAGACTAGGAAGTGGCAAATAAAGGTTAAGATTGGGGACAGTTACTTATAAAATAATTGGATAGAGTAGTATGGCACTATTTGGTTTAGGGTTAAATTAAACATAGAGATTCTAGGAGTGTAGCATTTAGATTTGCAGTAGGTGGTTTTAAGATTATTGGTAAAACTTGTTAAGGAGAAAGTGACTGCTGTAGAAAGACAATCAGGCAGACTAAAAAACTTAAAACCTTTGTATATGTGAAAGAAGACAGCTGATTCCTTTACCTCTTGTGCAGAAGAGGTGGAGTCCATGTACATGAGATTATTATCATGCTTTTACTGTAGGCTGCCTTTTCCTCCAGGGAGTTGTGAACTGTAGTTGACCTAGAGAGCTGTTGTTCAGTGTTGGTTTACAGTTCTTTCTGCTTAGTACAGTGCAGGTTTGTCTTTTTTCTTAGTCATTGGCTACAGCGAAGCATTTAACTCCTGAGTTTTGTAGAACCTATAGCAGAACTCTTGGAAACATTATTACATTTTTGGGTGTGTGTTGAGTATGATGCTGTGCTTTAATAGTTTCCTAACTTTTCTATTCAGGACATCTTTAAATATCTGACTGTAGGGTTTAGATCCTCTTTCACCATTTTCCTGCTTTAGTTATTTCATTTCTTCTCATGCCAGTCTGTTTTCCTTTAATTCTCTAACATAAAGCTAAAGACCTGTTCTTTCTAAAGCAGTGGTTCTTGACACTAAATCCACTTTAGAATTACCTGAAGAGCTTTAAAAAATAACCGCCAAGCCAATTAGACTCCAACAGTGGGGCCCAGATTTCAGTTTGTTTGTTTGTTTGTTGAAGTCTCCACGTGCATCTGATACGCAGCTAGGGTTGATTTTTTTTTTTTTTTTTTTTTTTTTTTTTTTGCGGTACGCGGGCCTCTCACTGTTGTGGCCTCTCCCGTTGCGGAGCACAGGCTCCGGACGCGCAGGTTCAGTGGCCATGGCTCACGGGCCCAGCTGCTCCGCGGCATGTGGGATCTTCCCGGACCGGGGCACGAACCCGTGTCCCCTGCATCGGCAGGCGGACTCTCAACCACTGCGCCACCAGGGAAGCCCTCGCAGCTAGGGTTGAGAACCACTGCTCTAGCGCGCTTCGAACCAACATGTCCTGTGGTGGGAACTGGCTGAGGGAGTCAGGGGACAGAATTGCCTGGTGATTGAAATTCAGATACAGGAAACAGCACATTTCACACCTACTCTCAGGAGCGCACTTTGAACCCAGGACAGGGTACCTCTGGAAACCTGAATTTTGTTCTACTCCGTGACCATAACTGCCTTAATTTTCCACTTTTCTCTTTTTGCTCTTGCTGCACCTGCTCTTTGATCTCATCAAGGTTTCCCATAGGGAATGTAGTTCAAAGAAGGTCCCCTGTGTGATTCTGATACCCCTCCTATCCCCCCATGAATGCTTTTCTTCTAATTGCTTGGCCCTACGGTTTATCATTGCAGTTACTCACTTTACTCCTGCACCTAATTGGCAAACCCCAACCTTGAAATTAAGCCGGCCATCCTCTCCCTGCTCCTCTATGAGACTCGATCATTTTGAAGAAAATGGCACAAACCCACTGGTAGGGTGCCACTTGCAAGTTTGTGGCCTCTAATCTCAGCTCTGTCCTCTGCTTGGGGATGTACGTCTGTGTCTGTAGTCTGTTTTCTCTGCAGCAGTTCACTATTCCCCCCAACCCTTTTGCCTCTCTCATTTTCAGCAGATACCCCTGGATCCTCCTTCATAGAGAGAAGAGAATCTCTCTGACCATATGAGCTCATCCAGCTTTACCCTTCCCACGCTACCCTAAATACATCTGTACTTACTTTTACCCCCTTTACTACCCCTTCAGAGGACGTGAAAGAAGCGTCTAGAGGTAATGCCTCTGTTTATGTGCAGGATCCTGCTCTTTCCTGCCTTAGGAACCTTGCTCCATCAAGTGTTCCAGTCTTTTCGCTCTTTGCCCCTTAGCGTGGAGGAGTCTCTGCCATCAGGTCAGAACAGAAGCAACACTGCTCCAGATTCTTCTCTCCATCTACACCCTGTCTCCTTCCCTTGGTTTTGAAACTTCTTGGAAAAAAGTCTACAGTTGTTCCAGATCTGTTGCAATCTGGCCTCTGGCCCTAACGCGGTCTGAAACAGCTCTTGTGGACAGTTTTCAGTCTTTATTGACTCTGATTCCTAAAACAGGAACTTTGGTGCCATCTTCTACGCCTCACTTGCACCTCTTTTGGATTCAGTTCTAGCCATCCCCAGTCTTTTCTACCGCTTTAACATCTCTATTAATGAGCCCTTTCTCCATTCTCGCTGCTACTCTCTTGGTGAAGGTCCTCATCGTTTCTCTCCTGACTTAGTGTAGTAGCTTCCTTACTGGTTTTCCTTCCTCCAGTATCATCTCCTAGTTCACATTATTGCCAAGAATGATCTTATCAAGAAGCAGTTAAGAACACAGGCTCAAAAACCAGACCATCCGGGTTTGCATCCCATGTGGGTACTACTTGCCTTATGACCTTGGGTAATTTGCTTAATCTTTCTTTGCCACATTTCTTTTTATAGAATGGGGATAATACAGTACTTCACTACTAATGAAGTAGTGAAGATTTAACGAGTTGATGTAATGTACATCAGTGTTGTCTAATAGAGCTTTGTACGATGGTGGAATGTTTTATACCTGTACTCAAAGCAGTAGCCACTAGCCGTATGTGGTTCTTGAGCTCATGAAGTATGGCTGGTTGACTGTAGAACTTAAATTAGTTTTATTTAATTGTAACTTAAGTGAAATAGCCACATAGGACTAGCAGCTGCTGCATTGAGCTACACATAAGTCTAGTGCTCTGTTAATGTTACGTATTACCATCTTTCTAAAATAAACTCTGCTTAAGATCCTTCAGTGCCAAATTCTGTGGCATCATATATATGATTTTTAACCCCCTACTTTACCTCCCATGTTGCTCCAAATTGTCTCCTGCTCCATGTGCCCTCTGTGTCTCACTATACCAGTGGTTCTCAAAGTGTGGTCCTAGGACCAGAAGTAGCAGTAATGTCACTGGAAAACTTGTTTGAAGTGCATATTTTGGGGCCATATTCCATGCCTACTGAATCACAAACTGGGGGTGGGGTCCAGCAATTTGTATGTTAATAAGCCCCCCATTGATTCTGATGCGTGCTGAGGTTTGCACATTCCAGACTACTTGGAGTTCCTCAGGTCCACCTTGTCTTCTCTTGCTCCTTTGTTTTCGTCCCATCTGGAATCCTTTCTCTCTTCTTTACCAGTTAGCTCTTACTTAACCTTGAAGACTTAGCCTAGGCATATCCTTTATTTCTTCCTTGTCACTCCTCCTGCTTCCAGGCTGACTTAGAGAGCTCTCTTCAAGCCCCTGATATCCTGAACACCCCTCCTTCATAGCCCGTTTTACACTGTATTGATAGTGAACTCAGGATCTGGTTTTTCATCTTTATACCCTGTCTATCTAACGCGGTGTCTGGTGCTTTGTAAGTATTTATGGGACATCTTCCAGGTGCCAGCACAGTGATTAGGTCCTGAGTGAAGAAGATACAGTCCCGTAATTAACACACACAGTGATAAGTGCTCTGATGGGCTGAAACAGAGTGCTGTGGAAGCCCAGAAGAGGGGGTGGGGCAAGTTAGGGAAGCCTTCTCAGAGGAAGTCACATGTGAGAGGTTAGAAAATGGGGAAGCAGATGGGTGGGGTGGGAAAGAGAGCGGTTCCTGCAGAAGGAACAGCATGTACAAAGACCTAGAAGCAAAACATTGTGGGCCCATAATAAATGTTTAATTGAATATGAATAAAAAAGTCACATGTTTAACTTGTAGGTTTTGGTTTTGAAGTCGCTACTCTCCCTAGTAAACTTTAGTTAGCATTTTATGTTTCTGCATTTTATAAGCAGCTTTTGTATTTGATATCGTGCCTTCTTTGAGCTGATGATTAAAGGTATGATAGAGTAACCTCCAAGCCAGCAGGATACATTTATCTTTTTTCTTTCTTCCTTCCTGGTTTTTATTTTTTGCCTTTTTATGGTAGAAGAAAGAATTTATCTGAAGAATTATCCTACTGGGTGAGTAACACATCAGTGGTAGCAGAGGTAAACAGCATTCCTTTCACTGCATAAGAATAGGCCAAGATTTTAAGCAGGCAACTTCAAATTTAGGGCATTGACAGAGCACATCATGAGAGAGGCTGAAAGGCAGCCAGCGTGACAGTCACCACTGGTCACTTCTGTAGCCCCGCTCTGTGTTGGCCCTTTTTGCCCTCGTTGCTGCCATCCTAGGCTTCTTGTTGCTCTCATTTATCCTCCATTGTAAGCGCATCAAGGCCTTGGTTAATGTGCTATGTAAGCTCCCTTTTTCATAGCTGTTGAATACCCACTTTATCTATGTACTTTTTAGTAAAAACTCACCTTTTACTCTCTCTGAATGCTCTACAGGTGGGTTGGCTCCATCATCTGCTAACTTTGAAGAAAGTTAAAAATGCACAGTTTTGTTTCTGATACCTTCAGCTATGCGGAGAACTCAACTTCAGCCAAGAAAGCTAGAGAAGGAAAAAGGGAAATAATCTTTTTCCCCAAAACTTTGTATGAGTGGTAATAACATACTCTGAAGTGTTTCACAGATTAAAAAGAATTTTGCTTTCATACATATTTTCTTTTGACATAGTACTTGTAGTAAGGTAGGCAGTCCAGGTGCTATGGTGGCCAGGTTTTGCTTATGCAGAATTGTATGGTTAGTTAAGGGAATAAATAGAACTAGAACCAGGTCCCTTTCAAGCGCAGTACTCCTTCAGCCACATTAGGCTGCCTCTTGTTCATGGAAATGACAAGCATTTAAAAAAGTGGGTGCTTCGTCAGCATTTATTACATACATCTGTGAAACCACTTATCAAGTCATACATGTTATTAATCCTGTATCCAGGCCTTGATAAATTGTAATATGCTCAGAAAATGTTTGTTGAATGGAAACTGTCAGGTTTAAACTGGAAAGGGGAATGATAGAAATTAGGTTGATTTTTAAATTTTTTTAAAATATTAAGTCTCCTAGTAAACTTAGAAGCCGAACCATTTGTCCTCTCAAAATAATATAGATTGAAAGGAGAGAGAGAGTTCAGATGTTTTCTGCAAATGCTTGACACCTCAACTGAAAAGTACCATTTGCCACTTCCTTTGGGGTAATATTTGTTCTCTGTTACCCCTGTAGTATTTTTAAAAGTGTAAGCAATGGTGTTTTCCCAATAGGTAATACATTTACGGGTACATAACATTTCAAACGTACGGAAGAGTATCCCACGAGAAGTGTTCTTCTGACTCTGGTTCCCTAGCCGACCGGTTCCCTTCCTGGGCAGCGGTCAGTGGCTTTCGTTTCTTTTTTACCTTCCAAGGAGATTCTGTGTGTATGTAAGCAGTCACTTTATATATACATTTTTTTCTCACAGTTGGTAGCATATCTTAACATACTGTTGTGCACCCTCCTTTTTTCCCCTCTCTACTTAACAACATATCTTGTGTGTTCCACATCAATACGTAAAGTTTGGTGGTATTCCCTTATGTGGGTGTGCCATAATTTATATAACCAGTCCCTTGCTGATGGACATTTGTTTCCAGTTTTTTGTGACTACAAATAGCACTCAGTAACCTCCTTTGTGCATTATTTTACTTACGAATTCCTAGAAGTGGAATAATTGGGCAAAGAGTGTGTCTTGGTAATTTTGATATTTCTAAACTTCTCTCCATAGAGATTCACCCACAGTGTATCAGAATAGTTGTTTCCCTACACCCTTGGCAGCACAGTTTTATCAAACCTTTTGATCTTTGGCAGTCTGATAAATGAATAATCATTATCCATTTTTGACTCTATTGTTTTGCTTTCATTGGAGTTAGCTCTTCCGACCTAGTGACCAGAGACAACCTCGGATCTGTATTTCTACTGTTAGACTGTCTTAAGCCTGATTACTTGAAAATGTACAATTTTGGGGGTCATTGTAAATTTTTTTTAACTGCTGCTTTGTTGCTTTAAGAAGTATCTAGGTCTTTTTGCTGGACCTCCCTTGTGAGCAGCAGCTTATACTGATAGGTTTCTGTCCTGTAGAGTCAGCTCCCACAACACCCCCAAGTAGAAATCTTAGCCTGTCGCTTTTCTACTGATGGCAAGGAACAGATGATTTAGTATGACCTTCTTTGTCGATCTTTTTCAGTGCTTGTATTTGAAGACTTACATAATTTTGAATAAATATTATATGCTTGATGTTACATTTAGGTCATAACAACATTTTAAGGAAGACTGTCTATTTTATAGAAGAAACAAAGGCTCATAGAGGTCTAGTGATATGCCCAAGGTTGTATAGTTTTAGTATACGTGCCAGAATGTAGAGGCTAGTGGAGTGTCAAAAGAAAAAAGCACTGTGAATTCAGAGTTGAGATAAACTGAAACTCTGGTAAATTGGTGCAGTGGTTTAAAGTATTCCTGAATTATTACAACATTATTTCTGATTAGTTTAGGGCTTATATTTAGGAGTACATTATCTTGACCTCATCAGTTACTTGTTGTTTGATCTTTAAATTACTTTGCCCTCCATGAGCTTCAGTTCCTTTTCTGTAGAAGAGAAGTAACCACCCAGTGCAGGCAGCAGCTGCCTACTGAGGATTGTTTTAAGCCTGAGCAGGTCATGGCTCCAGGGATTTTTTTTTTTTTTTTTTTGGCCTTCACTTTCAAAAATAAACAGCGGGAAATAGTGCTGATTTTCCTCTCCTTTCTCCGGTAAAACACCAAACATGAAACCAAACAAATCAATTTATTAACCCACAAAATCTTGCCATCATACTTTAAAGACTGAAGTTTTCATGAACACATGTCAATTTTAACAGGACATAGAAGCAGACTTATATATAGCTTAAAAAGCATTTTTCACATGTCTGCAATCCATTTAAGTTAGGATGGATGTTCTCTGGTCATGTTCTTTTGGAATAGGCAGAATATTTGACAGTCCCTCATTTGGTCCTGTTTTTAAAATAATAGTAGCTCTCTTCCCCGAGTCAAAACAACAACCAAAACACCAACAACCCTCACCACCTCCTCCCCCTAGAGCACCCCCTTTGTTAAAGTTGTTAATATAAGTCTGTATTTTGTATCTTGAATTTCAAGATTAGAGTAAGGATGAAGCCTTAGAGCTGTTGTTTCTCCCCATGCAAAGCAACCTGGCCCATATCGGAAATCAAACTAAGGACTTTAATATAATTGAGCACCATGTTTTATTTTTATAGCACTGCTTCTCAAATTCTCATCTGGGAATCTTGTTAAAATGCAGTTTTACATCTTTGCTGAAGCCTGAGATTTTGCATTTCTAACAAGCTCCCAACAGTTCCGCTGCTGCACAGAACACATGTTAAGCAGCAAGTTTCTGTAGGACTGAATCTCTCCTTTACTCATTTTTAAAAATAATTAATTAATTTATTTATTTTTGGCAGTGTTGGGTCTTCGTTGCTGCACGCAGGCTTTCTCTAGTTGCGGCAAGTGGGGGCTACTCTTCATTGCAGTGTGCGGGCTTCTCATTGCAGTGGCTTCTCTTGTTGCGGAGCACAGGCTCTAGGTGTGTGGGCTTCAGTAGTTGTGGCATGCGGGCTCAGTAGTTGTGGCTCGCGGGCTCCAGAGCACAGGCTCAGTAGTTGTGGCGCATGGGCTTAGTTGCTCTGCGGCATGTGGGATCTTCCCGGACCAGGGCTTGAACCTGTGTCCCCTGCATTGGCAGGCGGATTCTAAACCACTGTGCCACCAGGGAAGCCCCTTTACTCTTGACTGATTGTGTCTTAAATCATATGGTTATTTTCAGGTATTCATTTAGATTTCCACTGAACGTCTATGTCCCAGGCACTGTGCTAGGACTGGGATTATAATGGGGATGCTGGATAGATACTCTGCTCTCAGTCAAGGAAACAATAACAACCAAGTATATGAAATCGTGGTGAGTCCAGGGAGCTCTGAAAATCTAAGTACAAAACTACTTTTTTTTTTTTTTTTTTTTTTTTGCTGTACGCGGGCCTCTCACTGTTGTGGCCTCTCCCGTTGCGGAGCACAGGCTCCGGACGCGCAGGCTCAGCGGCCATGGCTCACGGGCCCAGCCGCTCTGCGGTATGTGGGATCTACCCGGACCTGGGCACGAGCCCGTGTCCCCTGCATCGGCAGGCGGACTCTCAACCACTGCGCCACCAGGGAAGCCCCAAAACTACTTTTTAAACAGGTTTATGAAGATAGTGAAGCTAGGTTGTCTGGTATATTGACATCTAAGTTCCCAATAGGCATAAAGTGGAACTCTGATCAAAGTGTCAGTCTAAACCAGATGATGGCAAACTTTTTTTAGTAAAGGGCCAGAGAGTACATACTTTAGGCTTTGTAGGCTCTATAGCCTCTGACCTAACTACTCAGCTCTCAGCAAAGTGGCCATGGGCAATACGTAAATGAACATGTGTCTTCCCAAAAGACTTTACCTATGAAACAGATGGTGGGCTGGATTTGGTCTAAAGGCCATAGTTTGCCCACCCTGCTCTAGAACAGCAGTATATTACTCAGTTGTAAGATGTGTTGAAAATAATTGAAAATAAAGTAATGATTTATTTAAAAAATTGAGGTGGTTACCTCTATAATAACATTACTGATTTGTTTGCATTCAAATATGCTATCTTGGAACATGAGTTCATATACCTAGGGATACCCCTGAGAATAAGTCATGCATGTGATTGTCATTTGTCATGTGTATCATCGGGAAAGGAAGGGTAAAGAATTATAGTTAGTACTCCTAAAGAGTAGCAGAAATACTTATTTCCTCCTTTTCTTATATGGGGAAAGAAGCTGTGGCAGGTTAGAGGGGTTAGGGAATTTCAGTACAGCTATATCATGAAACGTTGCCATAAGTTACTTTTTCTGGCCTGTATTGAAAAACATGTAATTTCTGGACCAGAAGAGGGTGACATTCTTGGGCACTCAAATAAGTTATCATTCCGGGTGGTGAACAGAACTTGGGCTCTGGAGTTTGCTTTCTGGTGTCACCACTTAACTAGTTGTGTCATCTTGGGCAAAGAATTTAACCTCTTTGCCTCTCAATTTCTTAATGGGATCATGATACTGAATACAGTTTTTGGAGATGATAAGAAACACTGTTTGATAGCACTGGTAAATAGTAGGCCCTCAGTAGATGTTGCTTCCCCTCCCTTCTGACCTGCCTGAGGAAAATAAAGAAAAAATGTTTCTGTCATATAAGAATGTTAAAATTTTCTTGGAGGTAAAAAAGTAAAAGAGGAGCATGTTCAAAATAACACGCGAACAAATGTAAGGCCTCTTAATAGAGAGGTAAGTAGGTAAGAAATTATCATTTAATTGTGGAACTAAAAGTCTTAGGAATTCCTTCAGTTCAAATCCATATTTTTACAGATGAGAAGAGATTAAACGACTTCCCCTAAGTGTCTCTATGTTGTCTTTGTAAATAGGTAGAGAAGGACACTCGAACATTGATGAATGCATGTTACTGGCTCTTGGTTAGGAATTTCTTTATCTCTAAGCTAAATTCATCTTGTTTCATTTTAAGCACCTAATAGCTTTCTTTGCTTATTTTGGAACCTTGGTAAATGTTGACTCAAATAATTTTCTGACTTCAACAGAGATGAAGAGTAACTATAGGCCTGACTATAAATTAAATAATCTTGATTTGTTTAATGTTGCCACTAGGAACAATTTTTAAATGACATTTTTGTAGCTCTTTTAACTTGGATTTTTTTTGCAGACCTAAGAATTTATAATGCTGTGAGTCTTTTTAAATTGCATTAGTAGAAGGGAAAGGAGATATTGAATACTGACAAGCCAGAAAAAATTATACATATATATAAAATAATTGCTGTTTAGCAGCTTTAGTCATGCTCCTATATCTGTCTCCTATTGCCTTAACTCAGTTCTTTTCTATCTTGGTTTATTGCAGTTGTCTTTCAGCTGGCTTTCCTTCCCTCATTCAGTAAATGATACCTGACAATAAATGCTGCGGATTGAGCAGCGAACCGAATGGATAAAAATCCCTGCTCTCATGGGCTTATATTATCTAGCAGACTCCAGTCTAGACTTTTGGAGCTCACATCTATACTGTCTGATTATTCTCTCTAAAATATCTTGTCTTCCCCTTGTTTAGAATCCTCAAGCCTGTTGGATTTCTGTTAATGTCTGGATAAAATTCAGGCTCCTGAGCCTTTATGCAGCTTCATCTGTTGCCATACTCTTTTAACTTACTGTCTTTCGGCATATTGCAGTTCCCTGTAGGCACCACATTCTCTAGCTAATAAGCCTCCTTGACCTACCCACTACCATTACTGATTTGGTGAGATGACTTTCTTCCTGTATGACCATAGCAGACATACTCTCATGGTACGTTAGGCATGCTGATTTTTCTCCCCGTATTATGATAGTCTATTTAGCTGCCTCTGCTACTGGAATTAAAGGCAGAGTTGCTTTTTATTCTTTATTTTTCAGTTCAAGGGGCCTGGCTCATAGTTTGAAATTTTTATTGAACAGTGAATGAAATGCCTGTGAAATGAAACTTATACTATCTCAGCGCTATCAAGATGACTAAAGAGTGTTGGGGGGTCATTCAGTAAACCTTTGAATTTGTGGAGTGATTACTATGTGTCAGATAATAGATAAGTAGATAACCTGCTCTCAGATGAGTCAGTGATAAGACTGACAACTTTCTTTTATAACAGGCTATCTTTTTTATTATGCACGCGCACACGCGCACACACACACACACGTGCGTGCACACACATGTAAATAATAAATAGTCTCTACTGTCAAGTATCCAAACAGTGTTGATGTTATCTTTTTAGTAAAGCAGTGTTTTAAACTATTGAATAGAGACTGATGAAAATTTAGGGATCCACAAACCATTTTAGGGTCATATGAGGAAGGAATATGAGTCCTGGTTTGTCAGAAAACCTTCTGTGGACACCTTCTGGTAAGATTAAGAAAGTGTCAGCATCCAAACTTGGAGAATGGGTCAGTAGCTTGCAAGAAAATTCTGGAGACCACAGTGAAATAGTCTTTAAGAATTACTGTATCACTGACACCTGCATGGTTCAAAGAGTGATACTCTAAACAAACAAAAAACCACCACCAAAAAATGAGCCCTGACAGCTCTGAATAGAAAAGTGTTCCAAAAGAGATGAACTCTGAATTCAGAACAAGGTTTAAGGATACTTAATTAATTTTGCTTGCGTTTTTCCTTCTCGATTGCACAAGATTAGTAATGATAAAAATATGTCTAGGGCTTCCCTGGTGGCGCAGTGGTTGAGAGTCCGCCTGCCGATGCAGGGGACACGGGTTCGTGCCCCGGTCTGGGAGGATCCCACATGCCGTGGAGCGGCTGGGCCCGTGAGCCATGGCCGTTGAGCCTGCGCGTCCGGAGCCTGTGCTCCGCAACGGGAGAGGCCACAACAGTGAGAGGCCCGCATACCGAAAAAAAAAAAAAAAAACAACAACAAAAAAAATATGTCTAAATAAGAGCACTTTCAATAAGTTTACATTAAAAATTTAATAAGAGTTTGGAAAAAACTGGGGAAATGGAAGTATAGAAGTATATAAAATGCCAATATTTTTTGCACCCCTCAGCCATTTGCATGGTTTAGTAGCATACAAAATATATTTTAAACAACTGTGTTTGCTCATTAAATCATTGTATTTATTATCTTTAAAAATGTGAAGGCTTGTAAATGTTTTCTTCCGCCAAATAAGAATAAAGTTTTGACCTTAAATGACCTTTGTAGTAGAGCTGTCTACTTGTATATCTCATATTTCACCAATATCCCTCCTTTTTTAAATAGTAGATTAGTTATTTTCATATTGCAGTTCTCTTTGACTTTTGTGTTTTGTAACCATTAATCTCTCAATCTGTTGTGTATTTTTAGAGATGTTAAAAGTGTTTGTATGCTCATGCTGGTGTTTTCAATTCAGGGATATGCATATGTAAATCTTCTGTTTTGAAAAGGATTGTTAAAAAGGATTGTTAATATACACACACAGTGTGTGTATATTTGTTATAAGAAAAAGGTTTAGTTAATCTTTGATGAGCCTTGATGTTAATTTTTATTGCTCACTTTTAATACTGATTTTCAAACAGTAAGCAGAAGAGAGTTGTGTTTCCCAAATTGCTTCCTTGGTTTACCAGTTCCTGAACTCGTGTTCGGAGAACAGAGGAGTCCCGGTCAACAGTAAGTTTCGGAACAGTGCATATTCATAGTTCACATAAGCATATTAAAAGCATTGTGGAGTCTCCACCCCTACACCTTTTTCGCTTCACTTAACTAAACCTATTTGGATAAGGGGAGGCAACTCCCCCCTTTCTCACCTCTTAACTGCCCTCGAGACCTGTTTAGGAACCACGGCTGTCATGCTTTTTCTGGGGCTCTAATATTCTTTCAGAACCTGGCCTTTTGATTGTTAATGGCAGTTGGAGTCTTGGCTCTTGCCTGCTTTTGCAGTAAAATATCTAGGGGAGTTACTTAAAGGGGGAAAAAGGAGCCAGCCTTTTCCGGTTGGAAAAACCTGTGGCTAGGGCATCTGTGTATGTCCATGAGCAAACTTCTTTGCTGTCTTTTAGTTCTTAATATGAATATCAGACTTGTTGGCTGTTTGGATTATTGGAGCAGGAATAAACTGACGTTCAACTCAATTTTTCATGGCATTGGAAGGGACAAAAAGATGTTTAAAACAAAATTGTGATTAAAGCAATGCCTTTTTTTTTCTTTTTTTAAAGAAAAACTTTCAAGTGAAGAAAAATACCCTTGAACATAACGGTTTGGCTCAGGCTTTTTAATTACCTGTTTCTCTGTTGAGAAGATAGGATAATACATATTCCAGGAATTGAAATGTGTCTAGAAAACTTACAGGAAATTGTGAACTGGCATTGCAGGCTTTTTAGATTTACTAATCTGTAAGCGCCTTGAAGATAAAGTGTTCATCTTTATGTTGCCCACGGGCAAATACTGTTTTATGCGCCACAGTAATTTGTGTCCTCAGTTAAGGCAAGAAGGGCTTTGTGTTCAGTTATCAGGTGCCTCCTGTGTGTCTTGACATTGTTCGTCACCTGGGATGGCCGTTCAATGTGACTGTGGCGTCTGGAAAGTTGTTTGTGTAGCTGCCTCCTGAGTCATCTGCCCTCCTTGCTTCCCAGCTCTGCTTTCCCCCAGCTCACAGGGGCTGAAGGGATCTGGCTGTAGATTGTAGTCCTGCTTACTGTAACACAGGCCTGTCAGCTTGAGTCAGGATTCTCTTCAGTACAGAAGGGACACAGGCATGGCCCTGACCTCAGTGGACAGATGATTTGCGGGTTTTGCTGTCAGTGATGTATCAGGAGGTTTTGGTATGTCTTTGGGGATGACATTGGTGGAGCATCTCTCACTGTGACTTGACATTTTCTAGCTTACTCTATTCTCATTGCCTTAGTGTCTCCCCTCATGTAGTGGTTCAGCCATTTGAAAGAGTCTCTTGAGGCTTAAGGATGAGGGGTAGTTGAAGAATTATGAACAGTCTTTCCTCAGCTAATTAAAGAGACCTGAACCTATAATCTAACCTAACCTAATGTAATCCTGAACCTGTAGCTAAAATTAGTCATTGCACGTACCAAAGTTTGTTATTCTGCTTCAGTTTCTGTCTCCCTTGTACGTGAAGTTGCTCGCTCTAATTGAGTAACACATCTCTGAATTTCTTTGTGTGTGTAGGGTTGGCCAAAAAGTTCGTTCGGTTTTAAGTAAAAATAAGACATTTTTCATTTTCACCAAGAACTTTATTGAAAAACGGATTCATTAACCGAACGAACTTTTGGGCCAACCCAATATATATGCATATGTGGATCTGCTGTCCTCCCTGCCTCACTTTATCCTTTTCTTTTTTCTTACTTTGCTTCTCTTTTGTCTTCCTGCCTATCCTTGTCTTATTGCTGTGATTTCGGCCCCACCCCAAAATAAAAACAGAAACAAAAACTGATCATGCTATGGATTGAAGGGCTATTTGTTGATTTAATCTTATATATTAAAAAAAAAACAGACCCTGGTAGCTTGAGACTTCTCTGTGTGTGTGTCTTAAGAAGGAGCATAGCCCCTAAATCTTAAGCCAAAAATGTGGCTGTTTTTGCTGGTATATTTGCCTTCAGTTGATTTTTCTATGGGATTTGGCCCTGGATAGCTATACCATGGGTACAGTGACTGTGAACGGCCTGTAGTAGCTGATTACAGGAATTAAAAAGTTCTTACAGAAGTGCACTTGCTTTGTATTGTGTATGGGGCAGTGCGGTAGGAGTACTAACTATAGCAGAGAGACTGGTAGTGTGTCTGGCAGCTTTTTCTCACATGTCACCTGCAGTCCAGTAGCAAACCCTTCTGGCTCTGCCCTCAAGCAGGGGTTGGTGATTTACGGCCCCAGCCAAATCTGGTCCCCACCTTTTTTTTGTACAGCCTGTGAGCTAAGAATGTTTTTTAAAACATTTTTAAATGGTTGAAGAGGTCCAAGGAAGAATAGTATTTCATACATGTATAAAGTATATGTAATTCAAATTTCACGTCTTTATAAGAGTTTTGTTAGAGCACAGCTACACTTGTTCGTGGCTTCTTTCACGCATTACAGCAGAGTTGAGTAGTTGCAGCTAATATGGCCTGCAGAGGCTAAAATATTTACTTCCTGGCCCTTTACAGAAAGAGTCTGCCAAGCCCTGCTCTAGAGCAGGGGTCGCCATCATCGCCCCCCACCACGGTCCATGGAAAAATCGTCTTCCATGAAACTGGTCCCTGGTGCCAAAAAGGTTGGGGACCACTGCTCTAGAGTACACAGCAGGATCCATCCAGTTCTCACTTCCTCCTCTGCTACTATCTGGGTCAAACTTTTTTTTTTGTTTTGACGTGGACCATTTTTAAAGTCTATATTGAATTTTGTTACAGTATTGCTTATGTTTTATGCTTTGGTCTTTTGGTGGTGAGGCATGTGTGATCTCAGCTCCCCGACCAGGGATCAAA
The DNA here is from genome assembly GCF_949752795.1 of Hyperoodon ampullatus. Lineage (NCBI taxonomy): Eukaryota > Metazoa > Chordata > Mammalia > Artiodactyla > Ziphiidae > Hyperoodon > Hyperoodon ampullatus. The sequence goes on from NC_136933.1 coordinate 4,356,635, forward strand.
CCTGCACACACACCCCGCATTGGAAGTCCTAACCACTGGACTGCCAGGGAGGTCCCTGGGTCAAACTTTTTGACTAGACCATTGCTGTTGCTTCCTAATTATCTCCTTGCTTTTGTCCTTGTTCCCCTACTTCTGCATGGCCAGAGGACTTTTTTTTTTTTTAAAGTAAACCAGATTTTGTGACTGCTTTGCTTAAAACCATTTAATAGTTTACTATCTTTCTCAGACTAAGTGTGAAAAGTGTGTAAAGTTTCTCTGATTGTAATGGAAAAGCAAACATAGCAGTATGAAAACAGATGGACATGGCTGAGTTCCAATAAAACTTTATTTGCAGAAACAGGTGGTAAGTTAGATTTTCCCTGTGGGTTTTAGTGTTCTGACTTCTGCTCTAGATACTATGAAATCCTCTCAAACCCTTTCCTTCCACATAACACACACTTCCTGGTTTTACTTCCTGCTATTCTCCTCCCCTGCTGTCCACCAGCCACATGGACTTTCTTTTTGTCCCCAGGTACATCCCTGCCTAAGCACATTTTGCATTTGCTGATCCTTCTACTTGGAACTCTCTCCGCCCGGTGGGTATTTATTGTGTACCTGCTATGTACCAGGTACTGCCCTCAACTCTTGGGATTTATCTGTGAGCAAAACCTGAAATCTTATCACCTTATGTAGCTCACATTGGGGGGTGTGTGTGTGTGTGTGTGTGTGTGTGTAGACAGTAAAAATAATAGCAAATATAAAAAGTAAAGGATACAGTTTGTCGTAAGACACATGCAATGGGAAAAAATAGACTGTGCTAAGAGAGGCCTTGTGGATAAAGTGATGTATGCAAAGATCTCTGGGAGTGGCAGTGCGGGGAGGGGGGAGTGGTCTCCAAAATAAATATTTGTGTACTTCACCTTCTTCCCTGACTGCCCGATAGAAAATTGCAGTCTCTCCACCACACTGGGGATTCATTAGTGCCATTTTTGTGTTGTTTTTGTATATAGTACTTACTGCCATTTGACATACTCTGTATTTTATTTTTGTTTGTCTCCTCCTCCTAGAATTAGAATGTAAGCTCCAAGGGAGCTTTCTTTTTGATTCCTGCTTTTTCCTTAGTGTCTGGCACATAGTGGGTGTTCAGTAAGTATTTCTGAAATGAATCAGTCTAGGTGAACTGTTAATCCCTAGACTTATTCTTTACCAGTGGTATTTATAGCATGCTTATCACTGCATGTATTTACTGCTTTTTAGTAAGAAATAGGTTATTGGGTGATAAATTTGGAAGCAAAGGAGGAAGTTCAGCACCACTAAGTACTCTTCAAGATGATTTTGTTTCTTTTCAGATCAAATAGCTACATATGTGTAGTGGAAAGATAGCCATTTAAAAAAAGTGATGTTGGATGGTGATGGAAGGGGGAAAGAAAACAAGACTGTGCTTAGTGATACATCTAGATAGGCAGTGACCTGAATGTCCTGCTTCTAAATAGGAAGGCCCGTAAGGAACTCTACGCAAATGTTCCTCCCCTCGTCCATCATTCTTCTCTTTCCTAATTCAAAATAGCCTCAAAACAATTGATACAGAGCAGGGGTCAGCAAACTAGACCCAGCCTGTGGGCCAAATCCTGTCCAAGACCTATTTTTATATGGCCCTTCAGCCAATTTTATATTTTTAAGAGTTATTTAAAAAAGAGAGACTATAGATGACACAGACTTTGCATGGCCTGCAAAACCTAAATACACTTACTTTCTGATCTACAGAAACAGTTTGCCAACTTCTGACTTACAGGTAGGCACCTTCTTTGTTGCCTCCAGGGTAGAAAGATACTTCTCTCTGGTGGTCTTCATAAATAATAGAACTTCAGAATTGGAACATGTACTCCATCTCACTTGTTTTAAAGGTTGTGTCGAGATCTAGAAAGCTACGTTAACTTTTTGAGGTAATACAGCTTTCTAGGTATAGATCCTGAGTCTCTAGCCCATTATTTTTTATGTACCTTTTTTTCGTATCAGTAAGGAGTGGTATTCCTACTTCTGTGATATCTTAGGCAAACTGTCTTCTTCTAAGCCTAATTTTTATCATCTGTAAAACTGAGAAATTGATACTGTAGGCGGACTGTAATAATTAAATGAAATAATGTTATAAGATACTAGTATATAGTTCTCAACAGATTATAGCTATTATATTTTGTCACATTGTAGTTAACAGATTTCTGGTGCCTAGAAGTCACACCCTCTCCCTCCCCCCACACATTTTTTACAGGATAGGGCCAAGGAGGGAAGGTGTTTCTGTCATCTAGAGCTTTAATTCACACCTCCTTTGTGTATTGAAAAGTAGTTAGAGATCTAACCATTTCAGTAATACTGTATTTCATGAGTTTTGCGGGGCTTAGTCAACTTTTAGAACACTGTTAAAAAATGGGACATTTTGTTCCAAGTTGTAAACACTGATTTACAAACAGACTTTTTGAAGTTGAATTGCTGATTGAAGATTACTTTTCTAAAACGTTTAGGCAGACGGGATTTTGGAGGGAGCTGAAAGGAAAAGAATGAGGGAAGGGAGAGCAAGAAATAGAGCACCTGTGGGAATTCAGGACTGTGGTTTTACAGGCCAGGCTTATTTCTCGTGTGTGGTGATAGAAATGCTGGGAGGCTGTGAAGTGCTCAGAATGTCACTTATGCATGGATTAGTGCTGTTCCAGAGTTTACCTCGTCTGTGAGGGGTATATTATGAGATTAGAAGGCCATCACGTTGTTCGCCTATCTCTTCTCCTACTGTACCCTCTGTCTAGATGAAATAGGGTTACTAAATTAATATCAAGGACAGTTTTGAAAGAAAGTCATAAGTGGACAAGCAACCTTGGTTAAAGTAGGAGCAGGGAATCACGTATTTGGTGTTTAAATGTTTATTGAATAAAAAGTGATTTTACATGTGTGCCTGTGAACTTTCTTTTAAAGCAGTAAATGGCAGAGTTCTTGTAACTCCTTCCTTCCTCCCTCCCTCCCTCCCTCCCTCCCTCCCTTTATGTACAGTAATGTATTCTTTTTGGTGTATAGTTTTTAAAGTGTTGACAAGTGCGTAGGGTTGTGTAACCACCACCACAATTAAGATACAGAAAAATTCCATCATCTTCTCCAAAAAACTTTCTCTGTGCTACCCTTTTGCAGTCAAACCCTGCTACCCTCTGACCAGGCACACTACTGAGCTGCTATTCTCCCTATAGTTTTGCATTTTCCAGACTATCATATAAATGAAATCATAGCCTTTTGAGTCTGGTTTCTTTCATTTAACATAATGCATTTGAGACTCATCCATGTTGTTTATGTCAGTATTTTGTTCCTTTTTATTGCTGAGTAGCATTCCATTGTATGGATGTACCGTAGTTTATCTTTTCCTTTATTGAGGGTTATTTGGGTTGGTTTCAGTTTTTATCAGTTATGAAGAAGGCTGCTATAAACGTTCATATTCAGGTTTTTGTGTGGACATAGATGGCTTGGTTTCCTGTGGCTACTGTAACACATGGCCAAACTGGGTGCCTTAAAGACCATGGAAGTTTATTCCTGCACAGTCCTGGAGGCCAGAGTCTGAAATGGTATTTCAAGGCCAAAATCAAGGTGTTGGCAGGAACACACTCACTCTACAGGCTGTTCCAGCTCCTGGTGCTCCTGACATTCCTGGGCTTGTGGCCACATCGCTTCAGGCTCTGCCTGCATCTTGACATCAGCGTCCGCCCTCTGTGTGTCCAGTCTTCCTCTGTCTCTGTCTTATAAGGATAAATATGATGGCTCACATGGTAATCCGGGATAGTTTCCAATATCAAGATCCTTAATTTAATCACATCTGCAGAGATCCTTTTCCAAATAAATGAACATTTACAGGTTCCTAGGTTTAAGACCTGATATCTTCCGGGACAATCATTCAGCTTACTGTAGTAGGTTTTCATTTCAGTTAAGTAAACACCTAGGAGGGGGACTGCGGGGTTGAATGGTAAAGGTATGTTTAACTTTATAACACACTGCCAGGCTGTTTCCACAGTGGCTCTACTGTTTCGCAATTTTTTTTTTTTTTTTGTCTGCATTGGATCTTCGTTGCTGCTCACAGGCCTTGTCTAGTTGCGGCGAGCAGGGGCTACTCTTTGTTGTGGTGCACAGGCTTCTTATGGCGGTGGCTTCTGTTGTTGTGGAGCACCGGCTCGGCGCGCGAGCTTCAGTAGTTGCAGTGCATGGGCTCAGTTGCTCTGCAGCATGTGGGATCTTCCCGGCATGTGGGATCTTCCTGGACCAGGGATCGAACCCGTGTCCCCGGCACTGGCAGGCGGATTCTTAACCACTGCACCTCCAGGGGAGTCCCTGTTTCACATTTTTACCAGCAATGTTTGAGTTTCATTTGCTCTGCATTCTCACTAGCACTTGGTATTGTCATTTAAAAAACTTATTCTAATAGGTTTATCATTGTGATTTAATTTACATTTCCATATTGTTTAGTCATGTTGAGCATCTTTTCATGTGCTTATTTATTTATTTATATCTTCTTTGGTGAAGTGTTCATATATTTTACCATTTTAAAAATTGGGTTATTTTCTCAGTTGAGTTTGTTCGTTTTTTGTTTGTTTTGTTTTGTTTGCATGCTGTACGAGGGCCTCTCACTGTTGTGGCCTCTCCCGTTGCGGAGCACAGGCTCCGGACGCGCAGGCTCAGCGGCCATGGCTCACGGGCCCAGCCGCTCTGCAGCATGTGGGATCTTCCCAGACCGGGGCACAAACCCGTGTCCCCTGCATCAGCAGGCGGACTCGCAACCACTGAGCCACCAGGGAAGCCCAAGTTTGTTCGTTTTTTAACAACTCTGTTCTCCCCAAGTTAGTCCTGGGTCCCAGGGAATTAGGAAGCTGTTGGTGCTTTTGTAATCCTTGATGTTTCTTACATTTCCTTGCTGCAAACTTTCCTTTTTGAGTTTCTAAAGCTAAATAAATTAGACTTGAGTCCTTTTCTAGCTCCTAATAGATTTACTGTGTAAAAGAAATGAAGCTATATCAGCATGTGGTGGGTGTGTTAGTCAGGTCTGGGGTTGTCAAGAGAGTGATTTATTAGTGCATATGAACAAACTGCGAGGAAAGGTAGAGATGGAGCTGGCTTTAGGGACCGCTGGTCTAAGCACTGGATGATTGCAAATTCTCTCTTTCCTACTCTGCTTCTCTCTTTGAATTGGTTACATTGTCCCCTACCTCAGACGGGTTTTCTCTCACTGGTCTCACTTCTCTTAGGACTCAGACCCTAGAGGGAAAAAAAGATCTTCTTTGCAGACTTTGTTCAGAAAACCCCTGGGGTTTTCAGCATGAAGGCACATGCAGATCAGTAAAAAGCAGTCACTCTGACCTACTTGAACATCTTAACTCAAATTTAATGGGAATAAAATAAACTCTTGTTTTCTTCTCTCTCTTCCCCCCCCCCATAGTTTTCTTTCTGTTAGTAAATCCACCCCTTATCAAAGCCAGAGAATAAGGAGTCCTACTCGATTTCCTTTAAGGAATAGCCCTCTTCTTCCATATCCAGACCATCACCCTTGCTTGCTGCTCTGTAACCACACTGCTATTTCCCCAGTTTCTCCATGTGCCAAGCTCTTTCTCTTCTTGAGACCTTTGCACGTGTTGTTTGTTCCTTCTGCATGCAGTGACTTACCCTCTAGGGGTATACTTTCTTCTCTACCATTAGACCTCTGCTTAAGTGTCACCACCTCAGAGAGGTTCTCTTTCTGAGGAGTTTAGCTCCTTCTTCATTCCCATCTCTTTCCAAACTCCTTATTTATTTGCTTCATAGTACTACTTATAACAGCTGAGAGTCATTTGATCCATCTCTTTGCTTGGATTTTGTCTTTTTACCACTAGACTCTAAATTGCTTGCATTTAGGGACTATCTTGTTTACCTTTGTATTGCCAATTCTAGTGTAGTGAGGGGCATATGGTAGGATGTAAAGGTTTTTGAATGAATGAATCAGAATGCCTTTTTACAGTTGGCCCAACCTGGGTTTAGTACCCTTTTAGGCTGAGGGTTGGTGGATAGACAGAAACACGGTAGCCACCACAGTAGGCTCCAAGTTAACCTATGATGAGATGCCACACTTCTTTTAGTTTTTTTTAGAAAAATAATAGTGATTAATTCTGGTATTAGTCATTGTATTTACTAGTACAATTATTTGAATAGACATAATCTCTAAGAGTTATCTGCAGGCATTGGTCTAAACTAAGTTTAAAATCTTGATTTAAAACAATAGCCAATAGAGTGATTAGCACTCTTTTTCTAGTACTTAGTGTGGTGTGGCCATGTTATGGGCCAACCAGATGTTTTAAAGCATCAGTAATGACATTCACCTTCATGTTGCTCCATTGTGCTTACCCTAGGAGGCTTCTGTTCAGCTGCTTGTATTGTCCCTTCCTGTCACTTTCCTTTTGACTGTCCATTTATTTGCTGCTCTCTTAACCAGTGCTGGGAAGTTCAAGACAGAGAAGGATCTGGTCAAGAATGTTTGGACATGCACTAGAGCACAAAAAGTTTATCCTGTCTGGGAATGACTGTTGAGTTAGTGAGGGTTAAGGTGATTATACAGTTTGTCATTCAAATTAGGTGGTTTCTGAGCTGAAAGGGAGTGCTGGGAAAACAGGTGTAAACCTGGACTGTCCCGAAAATCCCAGTGATGGGGAGGTGATAATCAGTTGTTGCAGGATAGGGTGCTCTGAGCCTGAGAGCTTTGAATGGGAAAGCAGCTTGCCTAAAAGTGTGTTACAGGAACCCAGGCGGAGCTCTGGGCTTTGTTGAATCTTTTTGAGGACTGAATGTAAACAGGGAGCCAAGGGTTCTGTCCCATTTAGTAGATGTAATTGCCTTATGGATAAGGTTGAAATCCTAGAATCTGAACCAAATTCTTTTTGTTTCCCATAGGAAACTAGTATTGTGTTTTGCTGAAATACTCAGAGAATACATGGGTTGTCTGATCTGCAAGCGTCTGGCCCACTGTCAGTAGATTATTGTGTGTCTTTTGCACTAGTGTTTGAAGGATTTTCCCTTCACAGCCTCTTGCCAGTTTGTCCTATTGATAGTTGTAGTGCACATTTGAGAGTAGGTTGGAAAGATGGGCTTTAAGAGTAGTTTTTAAGTCTTATTTACATGAAGCAAACTTGAACTCTTAAATTAGAGGGAGGGCAGAATTTTATAGCCAAGTACATACCATAGAATTTTGTCTTCGCTTTTTAGATTCCAATCTGGAGATTGTTAATAGGAGCATGGTAATTGAGATAAATAGCTATGACAGTATGTAGCATGATGGATTCTATAAAGGTAAACTTATCACTCAAGAATTGGGTTTATCTTCTTAAATTAGGTAAAGGAGTGCTTTTTCTTTAATAAGATTTTTGTGGTTTTGACAGAGGATGCTAATATCGAATGTTTTGTGGGAAAACAGAAAAACACATTAAAAGTTTTGTGAGGAACGTAAAATACATACACACACACAGTTGACTTAGGGCCACCTCATATGTAACTTTTTCAATGAAGACACTTTTGTTATGCCTTTTCTTATAGCTTTAAAAAAAAAACTCCCTTGTTAAGTTATATGTACCTAGATAGAATAAATAGTACTGTATATGGTTTTTCAGTGAGAATCACAGTTACTGTGAAGTTTCTTGAGATAACAGCATTAAAAATAGTATTTAAAATTTTATTCCTGTATAAAGTAGTGATAATGCCTTTTTATGTTTTAATTCAGAGTACTTAATGGTTTCCATTTTATTTCATTTACTCAAGTCAGACAGAGCTGGTTACTGTTATCTCCATTTTATGGGGGATGAAAGAGAACCAGTATAGGTAGCTAGCTATATTTTCAGCAGCCGACTAAACTGAACCCTCAGAGCATTATATTAAAGGTGAGGGATGACACATGATGTGAAGCACTTGGTATTAAGAAGTGGCCTTGCACAGGGTGCTGTGCATGTAGTCATACACTGGTGAGTGTGTCAAAAATTGTTTTTCAGGGTAAAATATTGCTGTGTAGACATTGCTGTATTCACTTTTTATAATTGTTTTATGCATCAACTTTAAAACTTTTTATCAGTTTAAAAATGTGATTTCCCTCTATATGGATTTTCTAGAATGGTACCCATACAGATGCCATTAGCCACATGTAGCTATTTCAATTTAAATTAATTAAAGTTAAAAAAATTAATGTAGCCACATTTCAGGTACCTACTAGCCCACACGTGGGTAGATCTAGAACATTTTCATCTTCACAGAAAGTTCAGTTGAGAACAGTATTGAAGAAAGTATCATGGGAGGACAGGGTTTGCTTTTGTTTATTAAGCTTTAGGGTTTTTTGGAGTTAAAAATCTGAGCTTTGAATTATTTATCCTAATGAGACAAGCTTTGTGATTTACTGTCTGTGGATCAAGCTTGTCATGTTCACACTCACTCTAATCTTTTTTTAGTCTCTCTGGCTCTGTATAAATCAGTCATACTAGGCTGAGGGTATTTTGGGCTAAGTAATATAAAATTTGCAAATGTGTTTTACGTTGAAAATGTTTAATATCTTTTAAGCCTTAACGCTTAATATCTTTTTCCTTATCGATAGAAGTAATGAGATAATGGCTACATGGAATTTGAATTAATTGATTAGGGTTATGAAGTTAACAATTCGAATCCCGATGAACCTCCTGGTCCCAGCAGAACTCTTTGCTCTATTTTGAAGTTATCTCAGCCTCAGCTTTCCTTCAGCCTCTAAAACCCTTACTTAAGGTCAGGACTCTCAGCTCAGTGCCTCGCTGAATGGTCTCACACTTGTGTCACTCCTCTGGACCACTCACTGTCTTACATTATTTGCTAATTCATTTATGATTACCCAATACGATTACCCTTAACTAGATTATGAGCTCCTTGAAAGTAGGAAACCCTATTTTGTATTTAACCTGTAATTTTAGAAATTAAGAACTGAAAGAGGCTTTAGAGATAATCGTGTCAAATATTTTCATTTTACAAATGAAGAACATGACAGGCTAAGTTGCCCATTATTGGAGAACTAGGACTAGAGAACTTGGATAGCTTCCTGTCAAGCTGTTTCCTTAATTAGCTGATTTTAAAATTTAAACTGAAGCAAGTCCTAAGCACAACTGTTGGTTGAATCTATTTTGTGTATAAACTATGTCAGTGTACAACAAAGTTATTTATAACTACTGATTTCAACACACGATATTTCCTGTTTGTTTCTTATGACACATTCTTAGGGGCAGATTGTATTCTATTTTTGGAGATACAGCATTTGATCTTGAAAAGGCATTTTTGGTTTTAGACTGAAATAGATTGGTTTCTCAGGTTAAATAAATACTCAGGGTTTTTATTTTCATGTATTGCGTTTGGTGGTAGTGACTCATGTAATGTGTCACGGGGTTGGAGTATCCATTTATTGAAACTAATAGTGTTGAGTTTCTATGAGCTATGAATTCTGATCTCTGCCTTCATATTCCAGTTCCAATTTCAATATTATTATTGTGTACGCACACATGCATGCCGGCACATACACACACACACACACACACACACACACACACACACACACACAGGAATACTAAGAACAGCAAACTTCCCTACATACAGACAAGACTTTCTAGGGTATCTGAATTGCTCCTTGGAATTCATTTTTATTCTCTGTAGTCATTGGCAAAGTGTACATTAGGTATTTATAAGGTAATTGTTATTAGACAGGATACTTTTGCTTCTCAGAAGTATTACTGGTTTATTTCTGTGGTAGCATATGCTCGCAGTGGGCAGGGACCAGACCAGCGGAGGCTCTTTTGCGGACTGCGTTGTTTCCCCATGGGGTCAGAATACCTCCCCTCCTCCTTCCTTCTTCCAAGAACTGACATCACTTTCAGAAGGGAGTCATTGCTTGTGAATCAAGACTTTTAAGTGTAGGCTTTCTTCTTTCCACAGGCAGCTCTGTCCTCTGCAGATGCTCTTGGGTGGAGCGCGCGTGTGTGCGTGCGCGCGTGCGTGTGCACGGTGTGTTTGCTTGCAGCGCTTGGATCTGTGCAGCGGTGGCACACTGGCTTTCTACACATCCTTTGTAGAGTGACAGCACGTGTGGAGGGGCTGGCAGCCTGTGAAACAGCTTTTTTCGTCTTCCTCCTCCTCTCAACCTCACTCCCTCCCTAGATCTGGTGACATTACAGAGATAAATGTGCTGGCTAGGAAAACAGCAGAAGGAATTGACTGTCTGCCAAAAATGTGCAGCATGAAGCCAAGCTGGCTGCTCAGGCTTGCTTCCCTGATCTCTTATTGTGTGTGCAGTCTGTGAGCCCAGGGCTTTCCTTGTGGAGCATTACGTCACTGTGTTCTCCACCCTCAGGACACTGCCTTTTCTTTTGACAAGCTACTGTCCTCAGGCTTCAAACTTGTTAAACACTTAAGGCTTTATTTATACTGTTACGGAGGTAATATTGAAGATGAAATATATTAGTGTCTGAAAGAGATTTTATTTTTTTAACATCTTTATTGGAGTATAATTGCTTTACAATTGTGTGTCAGTTTCTGCTTTATAACAAAGTGAATCAGCTGTACATATACATATATCCCCATATCTCCTCCCTCTTGTGTCTCCATCCCACCCGCCCTATCCCACCCCTCTAGGTGGTCACAAAGCACTGAGCTGATCTCCCTGTGCTATGCAGCTGCTTCCCACTAGCTATCTGTTTTACATTTGGTAGTGTATATATGTCCATGCCACTTGCTCACTTTGTCCCAGCTTACCCTTCCCCCTCCTCGTGTCCTCAAGTCCGTTCTCTACATCTGCGTCTTTATTCCTGTCCTGCCCCTAGGTTCTTCAGAACCTTTTTTTTTTTTTTTTTTTTTTTTTAGATTCCATATATATGTGTTAGCATACGGTATTTGTTTTTCTCTTTCTGACTAACTTCACTCTGTATGACAGACTCTGGGTCCATCAACCTCACTACAAATAACTCAGTTTCGTTTCTTTTTATGGCTGAGTAATATTCCGTTGTATATATGTGCCACATCTTCTTTATCCATTCATCTTTCAGTGGACACTTAGGTTGCTTTCATGTCCTGGCTGTTGTAAATAGAGCTGCAGTGAACATTGTGGTACGTGACTCTTCTTGAATTATGGTTGAAAGAGAGATTTTAATTTGATGTAATATCCTCTTGGGCATGTGTGGGCATGTGCTCATGTGTTCTGACAACCTTAGGGTGGTGTAGAGAAGTAAGGTCCTGGTAACTACCTGAAATTATTACATCGCTATAAAAAATCTATTCTTCAGGGCTTCCCTTGGTGGCGCAGTGGTTGAGAATCCGCCTGCCGATTCAGGGGACATGGGTTCGTGCCCCGGTCCAGGAGGATCCTGCATGCTGCGGAGCGGCTGGGCCCGTGAGCCATGGTCGCTGAGCCAGCGCGTCCGGAGCCTGTGCTCTGCAACGGGAGAGGCCACAGCAGTGAGAGACCCGTGTACTGCAAAAAAAAAAAAAAAAATCTATTTTTCAGGAAGAGCGATATCATCTCAAATGATTTTGAAGACAGTTCAGAGATGTACTCATTTTAAACTGTTGATCTTCATTGCAGATAGACATTTCTAGGACAAGTGATTTCATTTACTTCCTGTGTTGAATTAAAGAAGATAATATGAGATCTGGAAGTTTGGGGTTCTTATTTTCAAGACTGCTTATGAACTTGAGTATCTAGACTGTGTAAAATGTGTCAGTGATTTTAGAGAAAAAAATTAGCTTTTTGTTCTTTTCCATAGTTTGGTGAGACTGTTTAAATCAATGTCTAAAGAAAATGGTTTTAGCTATTAATTAAAGATTTATATAGTCCTTTAAAATAATAAGATGAGGTCCTACTTTTTTTTTTTATCATTTTAGGAAAGCATTATTTTAAATAGGTTCATTTGGGTGCCTTTAACCATAGTATTTTCATTGTATTTGTTCCTTATCATGTGTTACCCTGTATTGTAATGTATTTTTAATGTGTATGTTCTGGTTTTACAACTAGATTGTGAGACCCAGAAGCAGGGAACTAGTTTTGTTACACCTTGTTTCTCCAGCATCGAATTTGGTGTCCTTATGCATAATAGATGGTACGGACAATAGTATGTAGAGGTAACACTGAAGATGAGAATTGTGTGAGGTGATTTTACTAGCTGACTGTCTAAGTCAGCTAAGGCTTCCGTTGTAGAATACCGTAGACTGGGTGGCTTAAAAAATAGAAATTTCTTTTCTCACAGTTCTGGAGGCTGAAGTCTGAGATCAAGGTGCCAGCAGGGTTGGTTTCACCTGAGGCCTCTCTCCCTGGCTTGCAGATGGCCACCTTCTTGCTGTGTCTCACATGGCCTTTCCTCTGGGCACACCCCCCTGGTGTCTCTTCCTGCTCTTACAACACACCAGACCTCTAGGATTAGGGACCTCTTGTAACCTCACTTAACTTTACCTCCTTAAGAGTCCTATCTCCAGATACAGGTGTCCCATTGAGGGTTAGGGTTTAACATATGAATCCTGGAGGGATACAGTTCAGTCCAGAACACTGGCCTGAAGATAGATATGCCAAGTTATTAAGGTATGAGATAACACACTTTGCTGTACGCCTGTAACTAACACATCATTGTTAGTCAACTGTACTCCAATATAAAATGAAAAACTAAAAAAAAAAGGTATGAGATAACATACCAGTCAAGACGTAGTCGGAAAAACAGAAACCCTGAGAGAATGCAGGATAGGGCATTGATAAAGCAGATGTTGGAGAACTGAAAAGCACAGTGGGAACACTGAAGATGATAACTTCCATAAGCAGCTACCACTCCTGGGGCTGGGACAACAAAAGGAGGAGATTTGGATTATTAGAACCTAGAAGCTTGGAGGAGGGGCCCCATGGAGCTGGAGTTCAGACCTATGAGGAGGGCCCACTGCCTGGTTGCTTTTAAAAGCTTGGACAGGGCTTCCCTGGTGGCGCAGTGGTTAAGAATCTGCCTGCCAATTCAGGGGACACGGGTTCGAGCCCTGGTCCGGGAAGATCCCACATGGCTCGGAGCAGCTAAGCCTGTGCGCCACAACTACTGAGCCTGTGCTCTAGACCTCGCGAGCCACAGCTCCTGAAGCCTGCGTGCCTAGACCCCTGCAACAAAAGAAGCCACCACAATGAGAAGCCTGCACACCACAACAAAGAGTAGCCCCTACTCGCCCCAACTAGAGAAAGCCCTCGCAGAGCAACGAAGACCCAACACAGCCATAAATAAATAAATAAAATAAATTTATAAAAAATAAAAGCTTGGAGAGGTGCCCCACAGAGTTGGGGTGCAGACCTCCCAAGAGGATAGAGGGTACATTGTCCTGCTGCTGATGAGGCTGATTCTGAGAGGGCTGGAAGAAGCTGAAGACGGCAGATGACTGTTGCTGCTGGGAAAGGACCACTTCTAGGATGGCACTGGCAGGAACAGGAGACAGACCAGAAGGAGCACGTCCACTCTTTTATCTTTACCTTCTGGTCTCCCTCTAGCACCCTGACTGGTGGATCCTAATGGGAAGGCAGCTGAGCAAGGAGAAACGAAGTGTGCGTTCTGAGCCCAGCATCACGAAGCAGCCTAAGGGCGAGATTGGAATTGAGAGACAGCAGCTCTCTAGCTGGCACAGGTACTACTGGTGGGAGTCAGCCTCTCCCAGATTCCGTTGGCGACATGTGTCAGAAATCTTAGAAATGCGCACCCCTGTGACCCAGCAATTCCAGTTCAGGAAATATATCCTAAGGAAGTGATCCCCAAAGTGAGCAAAGATGTATGTACAAGGATATTTGATTACAGCATTGGATATAATAAAACATTAGCAGCATTAAATGTTCATCTATATGGGATTGGTTAAATTATCTTAAAACGTAACGAATGTTATATAGGCATTAGAAAGATGATGTTGATTTAGATTATCGTGGAAATGAATTTAACAAAAAGCAGATTGTACGTCGTGTAATATGAGCCTATTTATGTCTTTTGTTTTAAAAAAAAAAAAAAACACTGTATATATAGGGAAAGCTGAGAACAATGTACATGAAAAGAGGCAGCACAGTACCAGGTTGAAGAGTGGGGCCCCTGAAGCCGGTATGCCTGGGGCTTGTGTAATATCTGGCTCTGCCCCTGTTTATGCCCGAGGATACATTAATCTTTCTAGCGATCTGTTTTCTCATCTGGAGAATGGTGATAATAGTACCTACCCCATAGGGTGGTTGTTAGGTCTAAAAGGGTTAATACCTGTAAAGTATATGTGACAGTGTTTCGGATGCTCAGTAAATGGCAGGTATTGTAGGGGAGGAAGAGAAAGACTAGGGAGAATTTAACTGTCTCTTCTCTCTTTCTTATCTAATTTTTTAAACGAGAATATAATGGTTTTATTATTAGGGTAAACAATAAAGTTTTCTATTAAAACTAAAAACGAGGAAGCTGACAAAGATATAATAAGTATTCTTGTTTACTTCTGGAAGTCCTAGAACCCCAGGGTGCTTCGTAGGTAGGAGAGCATTTCCCACTGCAGCCTCGATGCTGAGGCTGGTCTTCTAACAGCCTCCTTCCCCCTGTGGGGCAGGTTTACTCAGATACCCAGGGACAAGCTTCTGACTGGGCTCCTTGAGTGGGCTCTCTTACCTCTGCCCTGCTCTGTGAAGAGCCAAACTGAAGTTCCCTCACTTTTTTTTTTAAATTACTGAAAAATCGCTCACTTCTGTTTTTCATGTGGAGTGCAAGTTTCAACATCTTTATTGTAGCACGGAAACAGTCTTAGAACTGAGTGTTATACAGTTCTTCAAAGTCCTTTTACCGGCCACCTCTTTATCCACATTCCAGCCTTCCTCCACATTTCTTTCTTTCTTTTTTTTTGTTTTTTGCCGTACGCGGGCCTCTCACTCTTGTGGCCTCTCCCGTTGCAGAGCACAGGCTCCAGATGCGCAGGCTCAGCGACCATGGCTCACGGGCCCAGCCGCTCCGTGGCATGTGGGATCTTCCCGGACGGGGGTACGAACCCGTGTCCCCTGCATCGCAGGTGGACTCTCAACCACTGCGCCACCAGGGAAGCCCCCTCCACATTTCTTGACCCTCTCTCAGTACCCTCTCTTGGTTTCTTAGGCAGACAGTTTGCCTTCCTTGTTTATCAAGACCCTAATGTGCTGTGCTGAAACAGAAGGGCTCTTTACCCTTTTAGTTACATTTAGGAACCTGCTGTGGCTTCTACATTTTTGTTTTCCTTACCCCCTCCTTAATCATTCCCTCAGAGTAGGAAAATGGGGTAAAAGATTCATTTTTTTTTTAACTTAGTTATTTTTGGCCGCACCAGGTGGTTTGCGGGATCTTAGTTCCCTGACCAGGGATTGAACGCAGGCCCATGTCAGTGAAAGCGCCGTGTCTTAACCACTGGACTGCCAGGGAATTCCCAAAGATTGATTGCTTATTGCTGCGAATAATGCTTCTCTTTGAAGAAGGCAGGAGAGGATGACTGGTCAGCTTTAGTTTTAAGTGTGTAAGTGTAAATCCTGCCACACCATATTAGTGGATGGCATCACTGTTTACCAATAATGGAAGCTCAGCCTTTCCCATCTGTAAGGTCTTTCTTTCTTTTAAAAAATTATTTTATCTTTAGGTTGTTTACTTGAGTGACTGAGTTGAAGCTGTTGACTAGAGTTAATACTCTAATTAATAGATTCGGACTATCTACCTGACTGAATAACTTTAATTACTTTACTAGTCATGTATAGCCTTTGACAATGTTTTTTATCTTTGGTAAAATTAGTATATAATGTTTTTTGAAGATCCCTTCCAATTCCGAACACCGGGATTCTGGTAGTAGCAGAACACTACCTGTTCTGCCAGATATGTGTCAGTTATTATTTTTGGTAGGATTTGAGGGAATGATGCTTTTTGCCAATTTGTTTAAGTGCTACTTGTTTTAGACTTTAGTTTGGCCAGAATAAATGCCTAAAATTGCAGTCTCTTAAAAATGTAAGGGAACACAAAAGTCTTGTTGAACATCTTGCTTCGTGTAAACCATCACTTTTGTATGTTTTTAGCATAGAAAATATTCTTTTGCTAATACTGTTATACTCAGGTACCACTAAAGCTTTTTTTTTTAAGTGGTAAATGTGTGTGTGCAGAAAGACTTAAAAACTTAATGCAGTCTTGCAAATAAATACCATATATAGAAAATCTATAAGTCCATGGAAAATTTTAATCACCATGCCTTTTTGGGGGTGTCAAAACAAAACAAACATTTGCCCTGACTTAAAAAGTGGTGGTCATTTAACAAAGGTAAACTTTGAAGGATAGATACAGTTTTGAAAAGGAATATAAGAAGTCAGAGTTTTTAGGTGCTTCTTATGTTTGAGTTACACACCCAATAACTTTATCTCATTTAATCTTCATGATAACTTGAAAGGTAGGTATGTTGTACCGTTTTACACCAAAATGTTAAGTAACTTGGCCAAAGTGATGCCGTATTAGGAGCCCAGTCTGTCCCTAAGCTCTACTGAGTTGATTCTTAGAGGCAGGGATACAAAGGACTTTGAGGGATGGGGTAAAATAACCTGGAGAAAGAGCATTAAGTATGATCTTTGAAGACAAGTGAGTAATTGGAAGTAGAGGAAGATAGTGTGAGAAAGGTAGTTTGGTGTATGGTGGAGGGAATGGAATACCAGCCAGCAGGAGTTGGTATGTGGGGATGTGTTGTGTAAGTTTTGAGCCAGGCGAGTAACTGGGTAAAAAAAAAAGTATTTTAGGGGGATTAATCTGGTAGTAGTGTGCAGAAACACAGTAGAGAGAATCAGTCTGTGTAGAAGATTGTATATGGTGATATGACTGTGAATTAGGGGAGAGCCATAGGTATAGAAAAGAAGCTGAAATAGGAAGGAAAGGCCCACAAAGGAAGGGAGAGGCAGTAATAACTTGGCAGTATCATATTTGGATGAATGAGGAAATTGATACATAGTGATGTATCTGACAAACTGAAAGTGGAGCTTTCAAATAACTGATGAATATGTGAAAGAAAGACAACTCTTTACAGTTTCTTAGCATAGAATTTAAATCCAGCAAATAAGCATATTATCATTTTTGATGTCACCTCTGATTAAGAAATAGAAAATTGTTATAGTATCTTGACAGATGATTGCTTTCTCATCTAAATGTACAGTAATCTGTATACATAGTAAAAGTGTAAATTGAAATTGATCGTTACTGATCTAATTATATCAGTAACATATTTTCTTTCACCAATGATCTTGTTATTGTATCTAATTGTAGAAGTTACTGAATGAACTCATCATAACAAAATAACTCAATTTAGTACCCCTATTAAAGCTTTGTAATAGCTAATGGGTTATGTTGGAACTGATTAAAATTATGCAAGGTTACCTTATTGTAGACTGTAAATAGTAGAAAATGGACTCTTTTCCAGGCCATTCATGTTGTTTTATTATTGTATATCTTTTACAACTGTATGCTTTTGAGGAAAAGATTATCCTAAAAGAATGTTTAATAAGCAGCCACAGAGTACTTAATAGCATATGTGGTGCTGAAGAATCAAAGAGATTAAATCCTACCCAAGTTATGTCTCCCCTGAAGGTTATTGATTCTTGGAGGAAAGGCTTTGAGGAAGTAGCTAATAAACCTATTTGGAGCTAAGCATGATTTTGTTGTTGTTGTTGTTGTTGTTTTCTGGTACACGGGCCTCTCACTGTTGTGGCCTCTCCCATTGCAGAGCACAGGCTCCGGACACGCAGGCTCAGCGGCCATGGCTCATGGGCCCAGCCGCTCTGCGGCATGTGGGATCTTCCCGGACTGGGGCACGAACCCGTGTCCCCTGCATCGGCAGGCGGACTCTCAACCACTGCGCCACCAGGGAAGCCCGATTTTGTTGTATTTTAATTTCAGCGAGTGCTTAGTACATACTGTGTACAGGCACTTAACGAGATGAATTAAGAGGTCTAGGGTGATTTCTGCTTACCTAGGGTTGTCTTTCTGGAAAAGATGAAGGCAGATTGGATTCTAAGCTGTTGGAAAGGATTTGGAAGGAGCATGAGTTCACCCAAGGCCGTTGGTAGTGAAGGAATGAAGAACTGGGTGAAACCGAGAGGAGGACTTGCCTGACTGGAAGAGGGACAGTGTATGTTAGAATGTCCAGCTTTTTCAACAGAGTATAAACGCCTTCCAAGAACGCATTCATTTCCTAAAGTGAACTGTTATGGGCCAGTTTGCTTCTCTTCTAATATTGGAAAAAACGAATTGCGCAAACATCCTCTCAAAAGGCTTGCTTTTGAATTTTTATGTGTGTGTGTAAGTGGTTAATGTGAAAAGTGAAACCAGTTTAGTTGGTTTCTAATTATTTTGTGTGGATTTTGTTTTGTATTTACTGACATTTATAAGTGCTTTAAAAATGTGAGTCCTGATTCTTTGTCTTCTCAAATATTTATGTTACATTACAGTGCTTACCAAACAGTAATATTTACCAGACTTCTTATGCTTTGGATAGTATTTTGAAAAGGTAGCAATATTTGCTTTCCGTGTGCTCTCAGTCACTGAGCAACATTCTGGTTTCCTTCACTATGCCATACCTAAGAATAGTTCAGTTTTCATCTTTTCTAAGCTAAGACTTACCTCCTGTTTATCCTTTGGGTACTTATTATATATAATAGAGCCATTCTTTTAGCTTTATTATACATAACAGTACTTCAGCAGTAGATATTATCAACTAATAAATGATATCTCTGCTGAAAATTATTTAAATTTCAAGTGTGAAATAAATATCCATTGAAGAAAGTTAATTTGCAGTTAAATTTACTTTACTTGATTATAATTGCAGTAGAAGAAACAGGATAAACAAATAGATCTGAACCACTAGAAGAATTCAAAGAGGTAGGTGAGGCCGGTGGTTTCAGGAAAAGTTAAATGTAGGAAGAGAAGTTCATTGGGTAGATTTGAGAGGAGCTTATGGTGGTTCAGAAACTGGCTGGATCACATAGTGGTCAGAAAGAGGTTTCAGCTTGAGACTGGTGATTGATTGATAGACTTTTATTCTTAGACTTGTTTTACAAGAAAATTGTTAAGGCATAAGGGTGAACTATTTTTATGTAATTGGATTAAAAGGTAACCAACTTCGGTGTAGGTACAGTGAGAATAAAATGCCTAATGGTTAAATTTAATAACCATAATTTGTAATTAAAAACGTTTTCATTTTGGGGAGAGTTAAAACTATATTTCTAAGTCTTAACTACTGCACTCAAAGTTAACATAATAAGGGGTTCCACAGGAACAGTTAAAAGATACAGGTTTTCAAGATAAGGACAAATTATAGTAGTTGCTTCTCACCTTTATCGGTTTTGACCTTATTACTTCAATCATCTGACTTGTGAGAATATGAAAAATCATAGCACTTAATTTTTTTGTTCTTTTTTTATTGTAAAATTTACATAAAATTTATTTTAAACAGTACAATTGAGTATATTAAGTGTTTTATTTTAAAAAATATTTATTTATTTGTATATTTATTTATGGCTGCGTTGGGTCTTTGTTGCTGCGCTCGGGCTTTCTTTAGTTGCAGCAAGCGGGGGCTGCTCTTTGTTGCGTTGCGTGAACTTCTCATTGCGGTGGCTTCTCTTCTGGAGCATGGGCTCTAGGCGCGTGGGCTTCAGTAGTTGTGGCATGCGGGCTCAGTAGTTGTGGCTCACGGGCTCTAGAGTGCAGGCTCAGTAGTTGTGGCGCACGGACTTAGTTGCTCTGTGGCATGTGGGATCTTCCTGGACCGGGGATTGAACCTGTGTCCCCTGAATTGGCAGGCAGATTCTTAACCACTGCGCCACCAGTGAATTCCCTTCACAGTGTTTTAAAGCCGTCACTACTATCCATTTCCAGAACTTTTTCATCATCTTAAGTACGTACTCATTAAACAGTGACTCCCCATTCTCCCCTTCTTCCCAGCTTCTGGTAACCTCTATTCTACTTTCTGTCTGTATGAATTTAACCACTCTAGGTACCCCCTATAAGTAGAATCATACAATATTTTTCCTTTTTGTGGTTTTCCACTTGATTTTTAAAAAAATAAGTTGCAACAATTATAGTTGAACATAAAGTTTTTTTAAAAGTTTTTTATATAATATTTTTATAGTGCTTTATAGGTATTTCGTATTTAAGCCTAAGAACGATATGACCATTATTATTGCTTAGTGCATGTTTGAGTATTATAGGGCGTCTTATATGAATTACGTACTTCTTTCATACTCTTAACATTGGCTCTGCTAACTTGTCTCAGTCATTTCTAGTGGTCATAAAACGAGAATTTGTAGCTTTTAAGAAGTCACAAATCTTTATTGCGTGATAGCCTGTGACAGGATCTCTTAGAGGTTTCTGAAATCATAAGTCTAAGTGCAGGGTTTTTTTTCTTGAAAATTCTGGTGGTCACAATTCCAGAATTTATCATTCAGGTCAGTCTTGAAAGAAATAATTGCAACAAAACAGATTCTTGATTATCTTTTATGTCAGTGTTCAAGAACAGAGACAACATAAAGGTGGATTTGAGGTCCTCAGAAGATATTAGAAAATGAAGACAGTGACAGGTATATAGTGGATTAAAAAATTAACATCAAGTCTGGGAAGAATTAAAATTGGACTTTAATAAAGATGGGACTATCTTAGATGATGTATCTCAGTATTTAGAAAATGTCATTATATTTAAGATTGTCTAAATGATTGTGTCCAAAATTTATTTTCTTTCATGGCGTAACCTCGTGTAATAGAGATCATTGGGCAAAATTTTTGCTGTTCTTAATCAAAGTTATTTCCAAAAACTCAAGTCAGAATGCTACTCAATCATCTGTCTACTAATGGGAGCATCTACTGTGTATTTGGCTCCGTGCTGCCATCCAGTGATTATTGTGGAGATCTCAACGTGGTGCTTAAGGCAGCCTAGGGCAACCCATGACACGGGGTACAATTTAAGTGCCTCCTGCCACAAATCTCCGCCTACTTTTGAGAAATTGAATGGCAGTAGGTTGCTGTGACAGAAATCTTACTTAGTTATTGAGGCCGTGAAATCACTTGGTGAGATTACTTTGAAACAGTAGAGCATTTTTATATTATTAAGATTATTATTGAGCTGTGCATAGCTTTATCAGGCTCATAACCAACTCTTAGTTCTTTCTAAGATACTGTTTTTCTTATTATTACAGTTTTTCAAGGTACTTTGATTAATGTATTGAACAGCACTTCTCAAATGCATATTACATGCTGGGCACTGTTCTTAGTACTAGGAATACAGTCCTCAACAAACAGAAATCAGAGCCTTCATGGAGTTTATATTTAGTGGGGGACAAATGATAAGATACACATACACACACAATATTTTAATTAGTGAAAAGGGTTAAGGAGAAAAAATAAAGCAAGGCAGGGGATTATGAATTATTGTAGCTGGTGAGTTGCTTTGAAGTGTTGGAGTGGCCACAGAAAGCCTTACTGAGAAGGTGACTTTTGCGTAGAGATCCGAAGGATCTAGGGAAGAGCATTCCAGATAGAAGGAAAGCAAATGCAAAGGCCTGGAACAGTTGACTTGTAAAGAAAGAGCAAGCAAGGAGGCTGGAGTAGAAAGTGAGAGGGAGAGAGCAATAGGAGATTAGGTCAGAGAGGCCACTGTGGGCTTGTGTGCCGGGGTACAGGTCCCATGGGGCCTTTAAGCTGGAAGTGCTTGGGCTGGATGGAGAGTTTGGCGCACCAAGCGACTGCTCTGATTTACCTTCTAACAGGCTCACTTTGGCTTCTGTGTTTAACGGTGTGTAAAGTCATTTGCTACAATTTTTTTTCTTGTTTTATTAGTTGTAGGAGTAGGTTTACTTTATATAGATATGAGAACAATCAGATATAAGGACTACGTTTGGACAGTTCTGGGAACGGTGATTATATTGCGTATCGTGTATCTCTGTGCATATTTTAAAAGACTTTACTCGTGGATTATCAGTTGTTCTTATTCTATCTTTGTGATACAGGATAATTGAAATCAGCTGGTAGAGTTTTACTTGGAAAATGTTATGAATATCACTACCCCAGTACATTTCAGGTTCAAATCTTACAGTTAACACAATGTAGTGTTAGCTTTTCTCACTGATTTTCATGCTCAGTGATATTTTGGGAATGAGAATGATCTGGAGTTGTAATTTTTTACGCAGTTCACGATATGGTTAGGCATATGCTAAAACAGATCACACAGTTAACTGATAAGCAGTTCTATTTGATCAACACAGAAAACCTCAGATTTATTTTGTAACCTAGATGATTTATTTAAACCACTTTTTTGCTTCTAGTTCATCAGCTGAAATGACTCATCCTCAGAGTACTGTTACTCTTTCCCAAATTGCACTTAAAAAATGCCCTGAAAATAATTTTTTTAAAAACCCCTGAAATTATCAGTTAGTTAAAATATCACGATCACTGTTGGTAATAGTATTTCTTTTTTTTTTTTTTTTTTTTTTTTTTTTTTTTTTTTTTTTTTTGTGGTATGCGGGCCTCTCACTGTTGTGGCCTCTCCCGTTGCGGAGCACAGGCTCCGGATGCGCAGGCTCAGCAGCCATGGCTCACGGGCCCAGCCGCTCCGCGGCATATGGGATCCTCCCAGACCGGGGCACGAACCCGCATCCCCTGCATCGGCAGGCGGACTCTCAACCACTGCGCCACCAGGGAGGCCCGTAATAGTATTTCTTTATGGATTCAGTTTTGTTTTGGTAGCTGAAATATTTATTATTTTTATGCTTGGTCCTATGATGTCAAAGAATAAAATCTTCAGTGTACAGTGTTTAGTTCAAGGAAATTATGGCTGTACTGCCATGTGTTACTGAAAAGTATCTGTCTGTATAAAATTTGAGTCTGTTTGGACCAATGTCTTTAATTGACTTAACAAATTGCTTTCCAGCCTGTCTTATTTTCACACTGTAAATACCAATACTGTTTACACTTTTTATTGCTGATAATAATCAAATTGTTTTGTGTAGGGAGTAGGCAAGGTCTAAGACTGTGGTCGTTTGATAAGTACCAGAATAACTGAGTTACACTGCCTGCACAGCTCCAGGTTAACCATGCAGCCAGTATGTCTAAATCACTGCTCACCCCTTTCCTCCAACTTTAATGAAAGACTTGAATGAACTCAGTTATTTTGTTTGAGGTAGACAAAATCTAGTAATATGGAGCAGTGATCATATATTAAAAATATTAACGGCAGAAATATTACAGGGAACATACAGGAACATATGGGGATAGTTTTGGTAAAGATTTGTTAGGTATGATTTTAAGTAACATTTCTGCAATTAAGAACTGTTTATTGTCTGGTTCTCGATGACAAAGATATATGCTTGAAGACACAGATTACTGCATAGTTTTACTTTTTTAAGACTATATTTCCTATACTGAAGAATAACAATTTGTTTTTCAGACTTCCTCTTTTCTTCATCCTTGCAAGTTTGCTTCCTTAAGTATGATCTAATCTATCCCTCAGAAGTAGCAGCAGATTAACTTAATATCTGTTAATTATGTTAACTAAATTTGAATTATGATACAGTTCCTGCTCTGCCCTGTAGCTTCTTATTGTAACATAGGTTTCTCCAGCTCCAAGATTGCAGGTTGATATATAGGATTCTTTATCTGAACCCAGCTTTGTTTCTTTTTTAGCCAGACTGCTGAAGTGATACACTGCACTTTATGTGAAAGTGGAACCACCAGTCTACCAGTAGCAGATCCTTACATTGGACTGTGTCCATATCTTCCTAGTGGAGCTACTTTTCCATACTCTTATCCCTATTTTAAAAAGAGGGTGGGTAGGGAGAGACCCAAGAAGACAAGTTGATACACAGTCCTTGATCTTTACCACTTCTCAGATGATTGTTGTTCTCTTATTGAACAAGTTCTGACATGAAGTTCTTCCCACCATGAGCTCTGATTGTGTGTGTGTGTGCGGGCAGGTGGTGAGGAGAGCTGTCATTTACCAATATTCTTTTCTCTAAAACTTAAAAAAGTTTTTGCAAAACTTTCCTGTCTTGGGCACAGCCATCATTTTTGCTGAGTTGAACACATGTATATGATTCTTCTAAGATCATGCTTCCCCAGCTTTTTGACTTCTTTTATTGTCTTCAATTTTACTTTCTTCTGCTTTCAACTGGAATGTAAAACTCTTTGAAAGTGGGAGCTTTGTCTTTCTCACCATTGTACCCTCAATTGTCTAGAATAGTGTTTACTAAATGTTAAAGAATTCATGCACATTTGCATTTGGGGTTTTCTTTATTAGCAAGAACTTCATACGTAGGAAATCAGAAACTCTTAACACTCTTCTGCTAACCACAATCTTTAGTCTTTCTACTTTTCTGTTTCTTTTACTTTCTACTGGACCTTTATTTCCATTTGATCAGGATTCCTATGGGTCCTTAACTCAGACTTTCAGTTTGTCAGGCCCTGTTCTGCTTATGATGTCCAGCCTTAACTTTGTGGCCCACTATTGTAGAAATATTTATATTTGCATTCTGGGGAATTCCCACCCTTTAGCTTATCTTGTCAATCTACAGTTCTCAGATTTTGTGAGTCCAAGGCTTCAGAGGTGTTAAGGAAAGTTGTACAACTGTCTTGATCGGAAATACTACAAATTGATTCTCTCCTACCTTAGCTTTGTGGTTAGGGCTGATTGACAGTTTTATTTTCCATCACGAAGTGATTCCCTGTCACTTTCCACACAGATTTTCAGACTTTTCTGCTCTCTGTAAATGCCCAAACCCATACCTATCTACTTCTCTTTAAGCAAAAACATAGCCTCTATTTTAGTGAAAATATAGAGGCCACTTTGCAGGGATTCCATCAGCTTTTCTCTTCTGTATTTCAAATTTATTCTATGTTAATACATACTTTGCTGATTCTGTCTTGCCTGAGGAATGTGTGTCCATTTCCATTTTGATAGGAGGTTTTTCTGTTGTTGTTATCTCTGTTCTTAAACCCAGCCAGTCTCACCTCTCAGTTTTCTCTGTCAGTTATCACTTTCTCATGGTCTGTCTAGCCAATCCCTGTCCCACTTGTAGCAGGTCATTTTATTTCCTATTTTCCAGAAATAATGAGGCTATTGAAAGTGAGCATCCTGGACTTTTCCCTGTTCCCACCATTCCACCTACAAGCAGTATGCATCTACACCATTCTGTCTGCGAAGGCCAGTCCCTTTACCGATGCTTACAAATCCATCCTCTTTTCTAAGCCAGTGTTTTCCAATAGAACTTTGTGTAATGATGAAATAGTTCTATATTTTTGCTGTCCAGAACTGTAGTCAGTAGCCACATGTGACTCTTGGGCAATTTAAATGTAGCTAGTATGACTGAGGGATTAAATTAGTTTAATTTTACATTTAAATAGCCACATGTTGTAGTGCCTGCCATGTTGAACAGGGTAGCTCTAATCCTTACTACATAATATGTTCCTGTTATTTCTTGTTTCTTGAATCTCTTGGACCATGTGTGTCTTCTCTTCCACATTTAAATAGGTTTAGTCTTTCTCATTTGAAATAACTAGAACACACCAAAACCCTTTGTCATTTCCTTTTAGCTGTCTCCTGTCTACTCTCTGTCCCTGCATGGCAGCTTGTTGGTTCCGATGACTTCAGTTCTTATCCTGTCATTGAGAAGGGCTCTCTCTTAGTGAGGTCTCCAGCTATTTCTCAGTTGTAGAATGCAGTAGTTACTTTATCTTCCCAACACTGATTTTTGATTGCTCTCTGCTTCTTGAAATTCTTGTGTCAGCACTTTTCTTGGTTCTGTTTTGCCTTGGTCCTTTCTGGCCTGCTTTTCCTCTGATGCTTCTAAATGTTGCTGCTCTTCTATCCCGACTTTGTCTCACTTCTCTGCTCCCCTCCTCTTACTGTCTACACCCCTTCCACCCACTCCACTTACCTCCACCCTCTCACTGGGCATTGTTAGTTATCACCTGCACGCTCATGTCTTTTGAATCTATCTCTAGCCTCTTTTCTAAGTTCCAAACTTCACTGTCTAAATCACCATCGGTATTTCTTTCAGAATATTCCAGAGGTACCACAGTCCTCCTCAATAGATGTTCATAATTAAATTTAACTTTCTAATTAAAATATATATTCAGAAAAGTACACAGATTGTAAGTGTATGCCTTAATTCCTAATTAAGATCCATGAAACCATCATCCAGGTCAAGAAAAGTAACATTATTTATACCTCAGAAGTCCCTCTCCAATTCATTACCTCTTTCTTTCTCCCTAAAGGTAATCACAGTCACTATCCTGACTTATAATAATATAGAACTATTTTTGAACTTTATATAAATAAAATGATATATTATGTATTCTTCTGAGTCTGTTCTTTCATTCGCTGTTGTTTGTGATGTGTTGTTGACTGTAATTTATTTTCATTACTGTCTAATGTTCTACTGTATGGATATAGCATAATTTATTTGTGTAACCATTCATTGATAGTCATTTGGGTAGTTTTTATTTGAGTGGATTTTGGTGTTATGAGTAATGGTGCCCTGCTTGCTTTTGTGTATGCTTTATTATATATGGTGTGTATGTACTTCGTTCGGGTATATAGCCAGGGGTGGAAGTGCAGGATCATATGGTGTGCTGTGTTTATTTTTAGTAGTTTTCAGAGTGGTTTTGTCAATTTATATTCCTGTCAGCAGTGTAAGAGAGTTTCTTTTGTTCCACTTTCTTACCAATACTTACTATTGCCAGTCTTCATAATTTTAGCCATCCTTGAAGATCTGCTTCCTTGATGGCTAGTGAGATTGAGCATCTTTTCTTATGTTTATTGGCCACTTGTATATTACATATGTATTTGCTGTTGTAAAGTACCTGTTGAAGTCTTCTGTCCGTCTTTTCCTTATTGACATGTAAGAGTTCTTTGTATATACAGTACTGGATATAAACATTTGTTGGTTAAATGTGAGTTAATATCTTCCATTCTGTGGCTTGCCTCTTCACTTCTTCAATGGTGTCTTTCTAGTCTTGTGTCCTTCTTACTGTGTTCCCTACCCCAAATCAATTAGCCAGCAGTTCCTGCCAGTTATACCTTTAAGTACCTCTTTTGTCTCTTCTCCAGTCCTTTCATCAGTGCCTTAATGCAGGCCCTTGTTACTCAGGGCCTGGATCATAGATCATATCCCTTCCCATCCACTTCCAACCACGTACAGAGTGACTTTTCTAAACTTCAAATCTTACTCATATCATTCCTCTGTTAAAATCTTCTTGTGGCACTTAGAGGCTACAGCATAAAGCTTAAGCCTCATGACCTTGCTTCTGCCTTCTTTAGAGGTTACTTCAAGTTTCTACTCCTGGATGAAGTCTTTCCCGACTTTAGTCCCTGGTTCCTTTTCATATTTCTTTTTAAAGAAAGGATGTGGTTGTCTTTACCACAGGCACAGTTGTTAAGACAGCTTCCTGCTGTTCATCTCTCATTTCATCTCTTGGCTGAGCAGTACTGTTAGTTTTGCTTGTGTTGGACATTTTTACGTTGATGTACCATCCAACTCTCTGACTAGTCTATTTCCTTTTCAGGCTTTTTCCTCTGCCAGTCCCTTAAATTTTGATGTTCTGACCTTGGCTTTCTTCTTTCCACCTGTTCTCCATGGGAGAACTCATCAACTCTGATGGCCTTACTGCCATTTTGTATGTGCAGTCAGCCCTCAAGGTATCTGCAGGGTCTGGGTTCCAGATTCAACTGATTAAGATCCACAGTTGGTTGAATTCAAGGATGTGGAACCTGCAGATATGGAGGGCTGACTGTCTATGACTTCCAGATTTTTATTTCCAGACCACCTTTTCTCTTGAACTCCAGATCCATGGGCATTGCCCCTTTGATGTTTCTTAGGCATTTTAACCTCATTATGTCCCAAACTAAGCTCATACCTCCCAACTCCCAACTCCCAACTCCCATATCCAATTCTGTATGATTCTATATTTTCTTTGAACATCCCCTTCAGGTATGCCTGCCTGTCAAATACCTCTGTGAAGCCTTTCCCTGATACCACTTTTCCCTACTTGATCACTTCTTCCTTTCTTTCCCTATCATGGTACCTGCAAACATCTGTTCTCCCCTGTAGCCTAAAAGCATCTTGAGGGGTTTGTATCACTGTCCTGCACAGTGCTTAGCGTAAGTAGTTGAGAGGTGAATGAGAGAGAGAACCTGCAACTAAACACACCTGAAAGCAGATTCATCATCCCTTTGCTTTCCTCCTGGTTTTCTTCTTTAAAATGACTCACCTTTCACAGTTGATGACATCACCATCTTTTCAGTTAAGTTAGTCAAGTTTAATTCCTTTTCTATCACTTCCACAACTAGCTGGTTTCTGAGTCCATAGCTGTGTTTTCCTATTCCTTTCCCTTAGCTTTGGTTCAGGTTCTTATCCTGTCTTCACCAGACCATTGCAATCACTGTTTAAATGTTCTACCTATCTTTAGGTTTTCCCCAGTTTGTCTTTGTTATTGCTACTGGAATTATTTTTGTCAAATACAGTTGATCATCTCTTGGTTCAGTAACCTGTTCGTCTTTTCTTCAGGATAAAGTCCAACTTCTTTATAAGACATTCAGTGGCAATCTTAAAGAACCGGTCTAGTCTTCCTCCCTCCGCTCATCACGGAAGCCATATCCTTTAAGCACTAGCCTTGGCAGACTGCAAACCGAAGTTCACCTTGTTTATACTACCTGTATTGCCTTTCTCTCCATCCAGCGTTGTGGAGGAACCTAGAGACCTAGGTTTAAACCTGCTTTTAACAATTACTATCTGTTGTCCTTGGACAAGCTTCTTAAGATACCATAACACACATGTATTAAGTACTGGCACTTAATATGTGTCATCTTCCTCGTTCAGCCCTTCTCCTCCAAGCCACAGTCGGAATTTATCTTTCCCATTTGTACAGAGCTCTTACTGTTACCTTTCATTATGCTTATTAAACATCTTATTTTTCTCCTACATCACATGCCTTTTAAGGGCTGATACTGTGATTTCTTGTGCTTATTTAATTCAGTTGGATTTTTCAATCTTAGGTAATGGATTTGCTTTGCCTAATCCACACTATATCATTTAGTTTCTAAGTGACCAACATGATTGGGATATGATTTTTTGGACCAAACTTGTCACTATGGGGACAGTTTGTAAAGGCCCAGCCAAAGCAGCTTGGTAAAAACTCACCTACTTTGTTGGAAATTTAGGAGGGGGATACATTTGTCCTAAAGTTATACGTAACTCTCGAAGGAATTTACAACTGTAATTGTAATGTCTTTATATTTATACTAAAAAAAAGCCCCAGTACCTGAGTGAATTGTGTTTTTCTTTACAGCCAGTTGCTGAACCAATCCCCATCTGTAGTTTCTGTCTTGGTACAAAAGACCAAAACCGAGAAAAGAAGCCAGAGGAACTAATCTCCTGTGCAGACTGCGGCAACAGTGGTATGTAGCCCTTGTGTCCTTGTGACAGGTGCCCTCAGGCGAGAGGATGTTTGACTGGAGTTTGTACCCTTGGTCCTTAAGAAAGGAACATTTTAATTTGATTCTGGTTTTAGGTACCTGAGATGAGCTTCTAGATGAGGGAGGGATTTAAATGTATAGTTGAAATGTTTTATTCAGTTAAGTTAAATCAGGCCTCAGCTGTGATTGTTGTTTTTATAAAAAGCTTTCCATAGACTTATTTTTTTCTGTTGGTCTTTATCTTTCACTATCAAACATCTGTTCAAATCACAGCAATCAGTTAGAAGTTATTGCTGGTTTCTTTAATAATCACTACTTATCTTTCTTGATTTATGCCTCAGGCTTCATGAATAGAACCAGGATGATAACAGATTTGTTTTTCTTGATAGAAACTTACATATGTCACATTGGGAAATAGAGCATTGACACTGCAATTTAGTGAGCTGTGTGAAACTCTGGGCTCTAAAAAAGGTTTTGCAAAGAGTCTCCTAATTTGTCAATTCCAGAGATAGTCTTGGTCTGCATTTTAAGAACTTACGAGGCTTTGCAGTATCTTTAATCATTGGCTTAATAGTCAGTGTTTTATACCAGTGACAAATAGGATTTAGTCCAGAAAGCAGAAAACACACTACATACTTCAAGGGGAGAGGAATTTAATACCAGAATCAGGTTTTTGTGAGATCGTTGGAAGGGCTGAAGAGGCAAGCTCTGGACTGGGCCTCAAGGGCTGATTCCTGGGGCGTTGCAGAACTGGCCCACCAGGGAGCCACTGCATCTGCCTCCGTCTGGAAGAGGTGGAAGTGGGAAGTACTGCAGAACCGTTGAGTTCTGTAGCTGGTGCTGAAATGCTGAATTTGGCCATCGTCACAACTGCTTCTGGATAGCCATGAAGGTGGAGAGTAGACACTGGCGTTTTCATAACTTTTCATTAGAAAACAGTATCAGGAAGAAGATGGTCTTTGCTTCATTACTACCTTTCAGAAATCACTCAAACACATCCCATTGGTAGAATTTAATTCATATCTAGAGCCTAACTGCAAGAGAGTCTGGGAAGTATAGTCTTCAGCTTTTCGGTTTTTATGTATAGAAGGCATTAGAAGGAGGTGGGAAGAGATCTTGAGTAGTGGTGACCATATCCAGCATAATACCACAAACCAAAATGAATTCTGGGTGGGTTTCACCGTTACATATAAACCATAAAATCATACAAGTTAGACAAAAATATAGTGACATGTCATACAATACAGTGATTTCCAAACTATTTTAGTAATGGAACCCTTAAGAAATCTTATGAGAACTCAAATATATAAAACAGATAAAAATGAATCTGCCTTAGGTGAGGTAGGAATGAAATGGGAGCAGGGAGAGGGTTGTGTTGTAGCCCTGCCTTCCAAGAAGCATTATATTTGAGGTGGTCTCGGAGTTTCTGTAAGATAGGGAAGAGCGTACTTTGAAAATCTTACTGTAGAGGGGACTTTTAAAGACCTAGTAAGATAAATAACTATTAGTTACCATTGCTATAGAAATAAATTACTACAAAACTTAGCAGCTAAAAACAACAACAAACATTGTTTATTTCATGTTGTTTCTTTGGGTCAGGAATTAGGGAGTGGCTTATCGAGGTGGTTTTGATTTGGGATCTTTCATGAGGTTGCAATTAAGATCGCAGGTCCTGTGCCTGTGTCATCTGAAGGCTTTCATGGTGACTCATTTACCTGGCTGGCAAGTTAATGCTGCCTGTTGACAGGAAGCCTCAGCTTTTTGCCCTGTGGACCTTCCCATAGGGCTAAATGAGTGTCCACAGGTGGCGGCTGATTCCCCCAAGCAGGTATCTGAGAGAAAGAGCAAGGTGGAATTGGCAGCATCTCTTATACTTACCTTAGAAGTCATGCTGTCATTTCAGCAGTATCCTGTTTGGTGTGGGAGAGAACTACACAAGGGTGTGAACTGGTGTTATTGCCAGGAGGGCTGCTTGGAGCTTGGCTCTCAGAATAACCAAGGAAGAAAGTATGGACATGGTCAAGTGTACGAAATTTGGTATTTTTCAAATTGAGAACTAAAATACCCCAAATTTTAAAAAGCAAGAATTGTTTGAGAAAAATAATTGCATTAAATATGGCAAGGGGCCAAAAGCTCTGAAGTATAGAGCGTGTGCTTACATTTCTAAACGTGAAGTCTGGGGGCAGAGCCTATGAATAGGCAGTTCACACGAGAGGAAGTTAAGAGTTGAGCGTGTGAAAAACGTTCTACCCAAATAATAATAGGAGCACACACCAAAGCAGCAGCGAAGTGTTATTTTATAGCTTTTATAGAGCTCGAAAGATAAGAGAGCCCAAACTGGAGCTGATAAAATTGCGGTGAAATATTTGTGGTTTGCTGGTGGCACTGGGTATTATATCATAGGATTTGAAGCATATTTTGGCAGAGCAAGTCTACCTCTCAAGCTATAACAATGTTTATTTCATCTCACTCACCAACTCCTCTTTCAGGAATTTATTCTCAGGAATTAACTTAAAAGAAGGAAAGAATCTATCATCATGAAATAATTCACTTTAGTGATCTAATACTGTTATGGGTAAAATTGTCTAAATATTTGCAACAGGGAAATGGTCAGGTAGGTTATAGTGTGTCAAGTCAGTGGAATATAATCAGTTTAAGGAACGTAAATATAAAGTTTGCTTGAATAAAATAATGAAGAAAAGCAAAACAAAGCCATATATATTCTATAATTAAAACCATGCAAGGGCTTTAGTTAGTTTACAAAGGAAGAGTAGGACACGAAAGTGGCTGTTCTAGGACGATGAGATTATGGGTGAGGTTTTTTACACCTCTTCCATTTTCCTTGGATGTTAGTGATGTTTTGATGATAAATTTCTTATCATCTCTGAAAAGAGAAAATTATTTAGGGATAGAAGAGAGAGGGGAGAAGATAATTTAACCAACCCTTTCTCTCACTGAAAAAAATGAACATAACCAGTTTTTAGAGGAAAGGGATAAATCTTTTCAGAGTTAAGAGCAAATTGGCTACCCTAAGTTTTTGAGAATCAAACTGATACTAACTTTTGGGAGAAGAAACATTTTTTTCTGTTACTATTAATTTTAATCACAGTAGAAGTATTGCTTAGGTTTTAGTTTTAGCTTGAGTGCCTTAAATCATGAGCACATAACTCACATTTATTTATTTATTTATTCATGCATGCATGCATGCATGCATGCAAACATGCATGCAAACAGTACACGGGCCTCTCACTGTTGTGGCCTCTCCCGTTGCGGAGCACAGGCTCCGGATGCGCAAGCTCAGCGGCCATGGCTCAGGGGCCCAGCCTCTCTGCGGCATGTGGGATCTTCCCGGACCAGGGCACGAACCCACGTCCCCTGCATCGGCAAGCTGACTCTCAGCCACTGCGCCACCAGGGAAGCTCCATAACTCACTTCTAAATGATGGCATTTTAAAAATATATTTTTTAGTTATAAAAGTAACTCATGTTATTGTTTTAAAAATGAGAGCACAGAAGGGTATAAAGTAAAATGTAAAATCCTTTTCCTGCCAAATATTCATAGCTCTGTATCCTAGGATGTTACAGTTGTAAACAGTTTTTGTGTTACTCTTCCAGAAATGTCCCAGGCATGTTTTGTATTCGTATGCATGGGAACACGTGTACACACATAATGCTTTAATTAATGCAGGCTTAATAAAAGTTTGGAGTTTGTCAAGTTTTTTATAATCAAATTGGGGAGGGTGATGTATTTAGCACGCATAAAACTGAATTGAGTGCGCAGTCCTGATGAGGCGTGTGTGGCAAGCTTCCAGGGGCTTCTTGTTTTCCTTGATGTTTTGATTTAAGAAAATTGCCTTTTTCTACCTCATTCCTTTAATACAGTTACAAAATGATTCTTCATTGTTGCGTTTGCGAACTTTCCCCTTATTAGGTCATCCATCCTGTTTAAAGTTTTCCCCCGAGCTAACGGTTAGAGTGAAGGCCTTACGGTGGCAGTGCATCGAGTGTAAAACGTGCAGCTCCTGTCGAGATCAAGGCAAAAATGCAGTGAGTATCTTCATCTTCCAATGTGAATATTTCATTTAGAAGTAGAATGTACAACTGGCATTTTCCTCTAAGTATGGTTGGTTATTTTCAGTCACTTGGTCCAGCAGAATTTAGAAGAGTAGCTCCTTCAAGTTACACATCATTAGTTTAGAATACTTGCTCGTTGACACTTGGATGATTCCTAGGTAGTTTCTAAAGCACCTTAATTGTATGTTTGCAGAGAGACTAGCTACTTAAAAGAAATACTCGTGGGCTTCCCTGGTGGCCCAGTGGTTGAGAGTCCGCCTGCCTATGCAGGGGACACGGATTCGTGCCCTGGTCTGGGAAGATCCCACATGCCGTGCAGCGGCTGGGCCAGTGAGCCATGGCCGCTGAGCCTGCACATCCGGAGCCTGTGCTCCGCAACGGGAGAGGCCACAACAGTGAGAGGCCGGCATAACACAAAAAAAAAAAAAAAAAAAAAACCTCGTGAAATTTGTTTGAGTAATATGGAGGTATTCATTTAGGGATGGTCAGTTATATTAATTACAGTCATCCGTTTCTCTTCTTTTATTAAAACAGACTAAAGTTAGCTTTTATCTGGCTACTGGATAAACTTAAAAGTAATGAAACTTTAGTTCTTTATTAAAGATGGATGAAGCAAAACTTTTTTTGTTAGCAAAGCTAACTCAGGCTGTCCATTTACTCAACTAATACAAATTAAGGGAACTTGTATTATTATGGTAAGTCATCTTCTTTATGGAAAGGAGCTTCCTAGGTTTCATGAAGTCATGATCCTGACATGTTTCACAAGGTTGAACCGAACTGTTCTTTCTCTCCTTTAGGATAACATGCTCTTTTGTGATTCCTGTGACCGAGGTTTTCACATGGAGTGTTGTGATCCGCCACTCACCCGGATGCCAAAAGGTAAGAAATACTTTCTGAAATCAGTCTGGCAATATAAAGGGGCATGTTAGTGAAAGCGCTTTTTAATCTGGTTTGTTAAGATGAGAGAATAGTTTGCATCTTTCTATTTGTTGTTGTATAAGTAGGAAGAGAGCGAGCAGTCACCATAAAGGTGGGGATAGCCTTTCTGTTTAGGCATCCTAACATTCTTATGTGGTGTGGATTTATTGTTAGTTTCCTCTGTTTTCATTATTTAAGTGTCCATGGAGGGTGATGGTGTTCATTTATAATTTTTTGCCAGCTCTATAGCTAGAGGGCAAAATACTTGCCTTGTGTAATAGTTTGAAATATCTATTTCTTGAAAGGAAGAAGTGAAGTTGTATTAGGTCATGTTGATTATATCACAGCTCATCACTTTTGAGGGGCCTAAAGCTATTAGGGCCTCTGATTTATTGAAAACCTTAAAATTTTTATAACATTTTGCAAACAAACAGGTGCCCAAATCAAAAGAATACAGCTTAATAATGTTATTCTATTCTTTTGACTCCTGTGCCTTGAAAGGTATTTAGTTGGGATACAGTTGCCTCTTGGTTGGATTTCCATCTTATCCTATGCTTATAGTTTCTTTAAAAAAAATCATTAGTCTTCCCTGCTTTGTCTTACCATAAATTCCATTTTCAACTTGGATTTTGTGATTTATAGGTTTCTTAAGTAAAATGCTTATGGGATACTTGATGTGTCTGTTTGAAGAAATTTTTCCTGTTGATGGAAAGGGACTCAACCTTAGTTACAGCCAAGTTATTCCACTTTAGGATTTTACTTGAGTCCCTCTGTGCCACTATTGATTGTCACCTTTTGAAGAGCCTACATTTATATGTATTGGAAGAATAAGTATCCCACATTTCCTGCTTCTTCCATTTACTTGAAATGTGGACAAAAGGCCTTCTGAGAATCCTTCAAGATAGTGAAGATTTTCTTAGGACTCCATTCCTGTGTATTTAATGCCTACAAAAGAAGTTTTATGGAAGCTTAAAGCAGGCAACATTTTATTTTGAAATAATTTCAGATTTACAGAAATGTAGTACAAATAGTACAGAGAGTTCTCATTGTACCCTTTACTCAGCTTCCCCTAATGTTAACATCTTACAGTTATTGAAACCAGGAAACTAACATTGATCTGATGTGATTAATCTACAGACCTTATTTGAATTTCTGGTCCTGAGAATCCAATCCAGGATGTCACATTACATTTAGTTGTCATATTTCCTTACTCTCTTCCAGTCAATTCCTCAGATTTTGTCTATCCTGACCTTGACACTTTTGAAGAACACTGGCCAAGTATTTTGTAGAAAGTCCTTCATCTGGGTTTGTCTCTTGCTTTATTGCGATTAGACTGAGGCTGTGCAGTTTGACAAGAATACTAGAGAAGTGATGTAGTGCCCTCTTCATGTTACCATAACAGGGGTATATTATACTGCTGTGTCTTATTACTAGTGGTGTGAACTTGGATCACTTGATTATAGTGGAGAAACTTGACAGACACCTTAAAGTTACTCTTTTTCTGCTTTGTATCTCCTTTAGCATCAGTCATTGATTCGTGCATGCACCACTTTTTACTGTGCTGTTTGTCTCCATAGTGATGATTTTTCTATTTCCATCATTTCTTCTACATTTACTAACTGTAATTCTGCTATAAGAAAGAGTGATCCCCAGCTGTGGGATGATCCGAGCTGATGCCTGTTTGGCAAACTTTGGTTTTTGCTGTCAGAGCTCCCATCCTGGCTTCTGAAGCCGATATGGATGCCCTGGGGTGGGCACCACCTGGCTCCCACGGGCTCCCAGGTTTGACTCTACCCATTTGGAGTGGCTTGGGGACCCCAAAGCCTGTGCTCCTGTTGGCTTGTCCCCGTCAGCAGACAAAGCCTCATGCTGCCCTCAGTTTTCCCCCTTTATTTCTTTTGAAGAACCAGTTTTTCACGGTACTTGTCCTGATTGTTTTCATAGTGTTCAAATCTGTATTTTTGTATGTAGGGGGAAATAATTTTCTCAGCACTAATCATTAATAAATACTGTATTAAATTGTCATGAAGGAGTTCTTGTTTAATAAATGGACATGTAAAAACAACAAAAAAAACACACCAAAAAAAAAAGTAAGAGTGATCCCTTTCTCCCACTTATTTATTTATTCAGCCATTCAAATCATTATGGACTCATGGATATTTATTTTATTCTATGGCTTATAGTCCATTGCTGTGATTATTCCTTTTTTTCTGGATTGACCCAGATCTGGCTGTTGGGAGTTCCTTCACGTTGGCTTCTGGGTCCTTTTCACATGCCTTCATCATCTGTTGAGCACTTCTTTATTTCCTGGCACCACAAGCTGTTCCAGGTTATCTTGTATTTTCCCAGCTCCAGCCCTGGACTCAGCCATTCCTCTATGGGAACCTGGCTTCTTTTCTTGCAGAACAGTAATTAGAAGCCCGTATGTGGGTTCTAGGTATAAAGTGAGGATCAGTGGACTTCAGCCATGTGTGGCCTTCAGGATATTTGTGAGTCTCTTCTAGTTGTTTGTAGAATTTTGTGTGTGTATGTTTTCATGTTTATTTTTCTAGGGGGCTTTTATCAGATTTTCAGATGAGAGTCCTTGACCTGAAAGAGGTTAAGAACTCCTGGCTTAGAGTATCTGAACTCTTTCACTGTATTTATGTCCATTGTGCTTTTATGTGGAATTTTCTTTCTTTATAGGCATGTGGATATGTCAGATATGTCGACCTAGGAAAAAAGGACGAAAACTTCTACAGAAGAAGGCGGCACAGATAAAACGGCGCTATGCTAATCCAATAGGACGTCCAAAAAACAGGTTAAAGAAACAAAACACGGTGTAAGTTGTACTTGTGGCAAGGTGAGGGGAGAAGAGCGTAGGGTCTTCTCTGTAGCACAGGGTTCACTTGTTTGCTCTGTGAAAAGACACGCAGTTGTCACAGCTGCCACTTTTATATAACAATAATGGCTAACTCTTACTGAGCCCTTAATAAAGTACCAAGGCACTCACTGTTCTAAGTGCTTGATGTGTGTTAAATCATTTAATTCTCCCACCAGCCCAGTGAAGTAGGTACTGTTGGTACTCACCTTTTTCAAAGGAGGCTACTGCAGTCTAGAACGATTAACTTGCATAGTTTATAGTAAGTGTTCAGCTGAGATTAAAACCCCAATAGGCTGGCCCCCAGGTCTGGCTCTAAACCATTACCTTAGATTGCTTCTTTTACCTAAAAAACAAGGAAGAAAAAATTACGTTATTGAAGCATTTCACAGATTCTTCTCTTGATGTAATCTCAGTAGTTTATTTCTGTTATATGTACAGATTGCTGGATAGCTTCTCCTGTTGAGGTCATAGCTAAGTCCCATTTCTGTGTCCTGAAGTAAAATAATGTGGATTTTCATCTGTTAGCAGAAATCAGGGATATAATTATCTCTTGTGGACTAGAAAACTGGGCTAGGTTTGGAGGGGTGGGGCAAGGTTAAGTAGCTAATTTTCTCTTTTCTTTGGACTATCTTTACAGTAATTCACCTTTGATGGTACGTAAACTATCTTTAGGCCTGTCAGCCTCTCACAAAATTTACCCACCCTTTGTACACTTAAGATGAAGGTGGTATAGCTGAAATGAGTGGGCATTAGCAGCTTGAAATACATAGAACCAGTATTGTAGTTCATATTTTAAATCTTAAATCAAGCTTTAACTTTCCTGTAAAAAGATCTTTTGATTCCTGACTTGCAGCGAGTAACCCATCCTTATGTTTAGAGGTAAGAGTGTAACTCTGAGTTGGTGCATAGATGCTTGGACTTACCTGGAAAGGTCGTAGTCTTTCTCTGGTACAACTCTCATTGTATAGATGAAGACACTGTTGTTAAAAGAGAATGTGATTTGTCCAAGACGTGCAGCTAGTAAGTGGCAGAATTATGACTCAGACATGCCCTCTGACTCCTGGCCTAGGATTCTTTTCTCTATAAAATGAATAGGCTTCCCAGAAATAGATGTTTCTAATAACATTACTTTTTAGTCATATAATTTTACAGTTTATGGAATATTCTTAACAATATAGATTTTTAAAATATAGTTGCAGGTTATTTAGTGTGTGTTATATATTAAATAGAAACCATATAAAGATTTCTTTTTAATAGTTTCCCTTTTCCCTGTTTGATTCTTTAGGTCAAAAGGTCCCTTCAGCAAAGTTCGAACAGGCCCTGGAAGGGGTCGGAAACGTAAAATCACTCTCTCCAGCCAGTCAGCATCGTCATCAGAAGATGGATATCTAGAGCAAATAGATGGCTTGGACTTCTGCAGAGATGGCAGCGTCCCCTTGAAGTTCAATAAGAAAACCAAAGGGCTCATCGATGGCCTTACCAAATTCTTTACCCCTTCCCCTGATGGGCGGAAACCTCGAGGGGAAGTGGTGGACTACTCTGAGCAATATAGAGTCAGGAAAAAGGGCAACAGAAAATCAAGCACTTCCGATTGGCCCACAGGTAAAAGTTGTTCACTTAGAAACAAAAAGTATTCCAGAGTGTGTTATTTGGAATAACAATAGTTATCTAGAGTAGATTTATATTTGATTATTAAAAATTGGTCTTGGACTATAAGAATGTGCTAAATATATGTATGTAGGTGATACTCAGGTGATAACTGTGGCAGGAACTTAGAGGC
Source organism: Hyperoodon ampullatus (assembly GCF_949752795.1). Classification (NCBI taxonomy): domain Eukaryota; kingdom Metazoa; phylum Chordata; class Mammalia; order Artiodactyla; family Ziphiidae; genus Hyperoodon; species Hyperoodon ampullatus. The sequence goes on from NC_136933.1 coordinate 4,395,750, forward strand.
TAGAGATGAAGTTGGAGAATGGACAAGTAGGAGTTTTAGACAAAAGAAGATGCTTCTGCCTGCAGAAATTTGGTGTATAACCTTGACTCAAGGATAACTTTATGTAATATTTCATAAATTACAAAATAAATTATGCGATGAACATCAAGGTGCTTACTTTATTCCTGGAAGGAAATTGCAGAGTATAGGTAAATATTGGGTTGCCCAGAAGTTCGTTTGGGTTTTTCCAAGCCTGAACAAAGCTTTGGGCCAACCCAATAAAATGCTGTTGATATGAGTATAAGTGAAAGACCAAATTATATGCAAATATGATGAGGTCATTGATTTTTCTACTTCAGATCTTGGCAAATACAGTTGTAATTTTTCATGGATTATACTTAAAAAGAGAGAGAAAGAGAACCACAGCTTCACACCATTTGCTTATGTGTCAGGCTCAGGTCCCTAGTTTTCAAAGTAGAAAACATCTGTGGAGAAGAGTTAAAAGTATAGCAGATAATTCAAGTCAGAGGAGAACATTTTGATGAGCTGTCCAGATAATTAGAGCTGGTCTTATCGCTGTTGAGTTGCGAGAGCCTAACTGTGTGAAGAAAGTTAGAAAGGGCTCTGAGGAAAGCAGAAGAAAAAGAATGGGCCCTAGGATCACAGGGCCGAATCTGTAGTGTCTCATGTGCTGCAAGGACTTCCTTAACTTTTATTTCCTTCCCCGCAGTGTCCCATTGGTGATTGTATTCACTGCTTCATCATTCCTGCTTATATCAATGATTGATTGGTCCACTGCAGGAGAGAAAAATCCTCATCCTTGTCAGGTCCCCCCTTTTATGCTGTATTGATTGGCTTTTCACCTGAGTGGCAATCAACTAACTACAGTTTAAGCATTTAAGTACTTTTCATGTCTTTATCAGCCACGTAGACTGTAGATAAGCTCCACTCTGAGTACATTTATCTAAGAAAATATGCAAGCCATTTAGGTTGGATTTAGGAAGGAATCTCTTAAAGCAGATTGTGATAAAAGGCATTTTTGAATTAACCATTTCACTGGCTGTGGATTATTAGAAGAATCTACTGGAAGGTGTTAGAAATTATTAGAGCAAATGTATAAAGTGTATGGAGAACCAATATTGAGCTTTAGGCATTGGTATGAGCTTTTGCTTTAATTGGCTCTGTCATTTTCTTTATGAATTGTAGAGTTTAAGAAGCAATCTGCACCATCTGATACAATGCTACGGAATACTGTGCTAGATCTGTGCCTGCATCCGTCTGTGTCATGCACTAGGGGGCATTAAAGGCACAGAATATCTTCAGATTATATATGTATTTTTCAGTTTAGGAATATTGTCGAGAGTGAGTCCTTGTCCTTCTTCTTCTTACACTAAATGAGTAAATGTATGTGCAATTGATTTTTAAAAGAGAACTGTCTGTCACTAATGGGTTTTTTTCAGCCATACTCATACAGAGAGGAAGTGAGACCACATCAGTGTCGTCTTCAAATGCAAAGGATAGTGATCTACTTAACCCCTCAATGCTCCTCTCACGCATTTCTTTACCCATTTGAGGAAGGTGCATCATTTAGTGTATGCTTATTATAATTTGTCACACTTAGCCGGAGGATTACCATCTGTGATACTGAGGCTTTGGAGTTTGTGCTTTAAAAGGGTACCAGAATGTGAGGGGAGTTGGTAGTACTTGGCATCAGTTAAAGTAGCTATTTGAAATACATCTTTTTGTTGAGATAAGAATGTATTGGCCTTATGAAGATTGCAGAATCATTGAGAATTTTAAAAGGAGCAAAATTTCCTTGTTTTGCTCTGAAGTGATAAAAATTATGTCTTGCTATAACATAAACTTCTTCCATACCACCAAAGAATGAAGAAGCAACATTTGCATGTTGACATGTTAAACTCATATTAAAAGTTTTATATTCATGTTATTTCAAAATAGACTTCATACTTCTTAGACCTTTTTCCTGTTCTACTTTTATATGTATGTATGTATATACTGAAATATAATCTCTTTTAATGAAGTTTAAATTTAGTTATTTAGCTAGTATTTTTAAGCAGCTTTAAGTCAATTCACGGTTTTCATTATAAGGCAAGATACAATATGTACATATTGTTTATTGACTAGTATCTTTCTGGGAGTCAGTTTAATGTTATCCTCTTCTCTTTTATATAAATAATATTAAGACTTTTGAAATTTGTTCTAGTTCATGTACTAAACTGAAGGTAGCATTAATAACGTGAGCCCTTTCTTAATGTGCAGACAATCAGGATGGCTGGGACGGCAAACAAGAAAGTGAGGAACGGCTTTTTGGGAGCCAGGAAATCATGACTGAGAAAGATATGGAATTATTTCGTGATATCCAAGAACAAGCACTGCAGGTAAAGTTGAATATTCAGATGGGACAAACAGTTTGTTCATGGATGAGAAACAGAGGATTAATTATATTGTGGGTAAAGCAGTAATAGCAATTTATTTATCCATCTGATCTGCGGATAGATGTGGTTTGTGGGTGTGCATAGTTTGCTGGTGTTCTTTTCAAACCCATGATAACTGCTTTGGTTTTGCAGATAAACACATTGCTTTGACTACTAGTATCAAATGAGCTTGGTTTACTTATCAATATTTTCTGTCTTATGTATGAAGACGAGTTTAGGATTTTACCAAGAAACAAAAACCAAGCCTCTTTCAAGTGATAAAACACATATTCATTAATTCAGGAAATGTTTATTAAATGCTTCTGCCTTAATCCTCTGTTAACACGTAGCAAGATATAAATGTGCAGACACAGAACCTACTTACGTGCCAGATGCTAGGGATGCCAAGGTAAATGACAGGATTCCTTCTCTAGCCAGGAGAGACTTGTAAATAGATAATTTCCTTAATGTGAAAGTTTAATTATAGAATACATGGAATTGGGGGAGTGTGGGAGGCAAGTATGTACTTCTGTCTGTGGAGGTCAGAGGAGGAGTCGTTGAGGGGAAATACTACTTGAGGTGGTCTTAAGAATGTACAGGAGTGTATCAGGATGACAAGGAATGGGGTCCCGTATAATTAGAAGGAACAGAAGTGTGAAGATTTGAAAGTGGGGGGAAATGTGAAGAACATAGGGTGTAGATAATGGCAGGAGAACAGATGAGAAGAGTGCAGTGGTAGATCATAAAGGCTCTTTTGGATTGTGTTTGTTTATCTTGTCTTTTCCTTCTTTGCCACCAACTCGCTGTGTAAGCCAAGTCGAGTTCTGCCTCTTTTCTTGAAATTAAGAATTTATAAGGCTGATGCTGGGGATTCCTGTTGCGTAGGTGAAACTCTTTGGATTAAGAGACCCATTAGTGAATAGATTGTTTATGTAGAGTGTTTTTGAAAAATAAAGACAACAGTATAAATATTCAGCAAACATTTACTCGGCATTTCACCGTCTTATGATTTAACCCAGGTATTGGCTTTGAGTCAGGTAGATCTGAGGTCAAGCCTTGGTCTGTCATTTACTAACTTCTACTTCAGGCAAGTTGCTTAACCTCTGAAGGCATATTCTTTTCCGGACAATAAGTAAAAAAAAAAAGTGTTATAGGTACTGTGGTAGAAAGTTGCATGATGTTCAGTGGGAATTCAAAGGAGTTCTTCACGTTTTAAGAACCTTTTTTTTCCCTGAATAAGTTGCAGACATATATGCTAACACTTTTTATTCCTGCTTATTTGTGTGTATTTCCTAAAAACAAGGATGTGACCGCAGTACAGTCATTGCATCAGGAATTTAACACCAATGAAGCATGTTACCTAATCTGGAGATTTTAATCGAATTTCACCAGCTGTACCACTAATGTTCTTTATAGCAAAAGGAAAAAAAAGCCTCGTCCTGGTCCACTGTCCAGTCTAGGATCATGTGTTTTGTTTACTTGTGTCTCCTTAGTCTCCTTTAACCTGGAACACTTTCTCAGTCTTTATCTTTCACGCCCGCGACATTTTTGACGTGTGCAGGTCATTTATTTTGTTGAATGTCTACAGAGGTGACGTGTCCTCGTCAGCGTGTCATACCAGGAGGCACGTAGTAGGTGTTCGTCCTGTTACAAGTGATGTTAACTTGATCACTTGGTTACAGTGGTATCGTGCCTTGTTTCTTCTCTGTGAAATCATTTGCCCTCTGTAATTATTGATATGTATCTTGTGGGAATACACTTTATGTAAATATCCTGTTTCTTATCAAATTTTACCTGCTAGACTTTGCAGGTTGCTTTAGATGGAATTAGATGATTTTCTAATTCCATCATTTATTTTACATTTATTAATTGGCATACTGCTGTTAGGAAGAGCTTTTCCTTCTTCCTATCAGTCTATCCATCCATCCATCCCTCCATCCATATGTCTATCTATCTATCTATGACTTGTAGATTCTTATTTTATGAGTTATCTTATCATTTGTTGCTATTGATATTTATTTTGATACTCAGATTGTTCCAGATTTGGGCAGGGGGAACTTCAAGCCGGCCGCTGCATCATTCCGACGTGTCTCTGTCATTTTTCCCCCCACACAGATTGAGAACATTTATTGTGATTTTAATCTCTACCTCACCCTTAACTTTGGTTTTTTTGTGTGTGTTACTTTCTCCAATTTATTCTGTTCATTTGGTGATTTTTTAAATTGAGGTATAATTGACATATAACATTGTATTAGTTTCAGGTGTACAACAAAATGATTCGATATTTGTATAGTCCATATTCATATTTACTTTTGGCCACAGCAGTATATCCTAGGCTCTTGTTGTTCTAGTTGTAGATTCAGCCATTTCTCTAAGAATCCCTGGTTCCTTTTATTGGAGAATAGGAGTCAGTGGTAGTTCTGTTCTTTTACTTGCTCAGGCCCAAAGAGGTCCTTGATTTTTTTTCTGTCTCAGGCTCTGTACATATTCAGTTCATCAGCAAATCCTGTTGGTTCTGCCTTCACAATATATCCAGACTATGACTACTTCTTTTCCCTTCCACCTCTGTCTTAGCCTGAGCTGCCATCCCCTCTTGCTTGGGCTGTTGCCATGTCTCCAGACTCATCATCTGCTTGCTTCCACTCCTGTTCCTCACCCCACTCTTGAGTCTGTATTCTCTATACAGGGCCCGGAGTAAATGTTCTGAAACATACCACTCCTCTGCTCAGAAGCCCCCCAGTGTCTTCCAGTCTTGCTTAGGGTGTTTACAAAGGCCCCCCGTGACCTTGTGCCTCCCCCCTCCTCCCCGTCGTCCTCCCACTCTTGCCCCTGTTTGCTCGGCTCCAGCCACAGGCCTCCTTCTCTTCCTCAGACACACCAGGCGCCCTTCTGCCTTGGAGCCTTTGCACCTACTGCTCCCCGTTTGGATGGCCCTTCCTCTGGCCCCGACGTCTAGTTGGCTCACTCTCTTTAGGTCTCTGCTCCTGTCACCCATCAGAGAGGCCCTTCCTGAATCCCAAACTGAAATAGCATACATTGATCCCCACTGTATCACTCTGTGTCCCCCTACCTGCTTGCTTGTCCTGTATAGTACTTACCACTTCCTGAATGTAAATATTTATTTCTAGAATGTAAGTGCCTTGAGAACAGGCACGTTCTTTTTGGTCACTGCTTTATACCAAGTGCCTGGAATATAGTAAAGGCTCAGTAAATATTTGTTTAATGAATGGATGTTTAAATGAACGTTTCTGCTGGGAGAAATGGGCCAGGAGTTGGAATAATAGGAGTGTGAAGAGAAAGATGACTAGGGAGAGTTAAAAGGAGTGCTGAGCCTTGCTGAGACCCAGTGGAGACAATATCAATTTGTATTGACAATAATCTGGCTAATTGTGTGTTTCTTCCAGCATTTTATTAAGCTTGTGATTGTCCATGTATGTATCTGGCACCAAAGAAATAACTAGATATTTGAATTCTAATCTGTGCTTATTTTCATTGGCAGTGCACTGAAATTCTGATGATGGTGGTACTTCTGCATGGGGTTCATTCATTTGGAATTCATGTGCCGGGCATGGAACTAGAGCTATAGGCTGAACAAAAACTTGTAGCTTCTGCCTTCATGAAACTTTGCCTCATGAGTGAGACAGATAGTAAACAATCATACAAATAAATCTGTTATTACAAACTGATAAGTAATAGGAAGAAAGTAAGAATGCAGTGAGAGGTTATAGTAGATAACTTCCTGGTCCAGGTGTCTGGGATTCCTCTTTTAGGGCAGTGATAATTTACACAGGGACCTAAAGGTCGAGTGGAAAGTCAGCAAGGCACAAAATTACTAAGAAGAATGTTCCAGACATAGCGGCTGCCTGTGTAAACGTCTTGAGGCATAAAGGAGCTTGGTAAATTTGAGAAACTGAAAGAAGGCCAGTATAGCTAGAGTACAGTGAATAAAAGGCACAAAAGATGAAGCTGAAGAGATAAGCTGAGGACAGAAGTTAGGATTGGGGTTTTTATTGTAACTGTAGTGGGAAACCATTGAATGATTTTTTTAGAAAACTCTTTTCCATTATGGTTTATTATAAGATATTGAATATAGTTCCCTGTGCTATACATAGGTCCTTGTTGTTTATCTCTTTTGTATATAGTAGTGTGTATCTGTTATCCTGAACTCCTAATTTATCCCTCCCTGTCCCTTTCCCCTTTGGTAACCATTAGTTTGTTTTCTGTGTTTGTGAGTCTGTTTCTGTTTTTTAAATAAGTTTCATTTGTATCATTTTTTTTAGATTCTGCATATAAGTGATGTCATATGATATTCGTCTTTCTCTGACTTACTTCACTTAGTATGATAATCTCTAGGTCCATCCATGTTGCTACAAATGACATTACTTCATTCTTTTTTATGGCTGAGTAGTATTCCATTGTATATATCTACCACATCTTCTTTTTTTTTTTTTTTTTTTTAAATGGCTCACAGGCCCAGCCACTCCACGGCATGCGGGTTCTTCCCGGAGCAGGGCACGAACCTGTGTCCCCTGCATTGGCAGGCAGACTCTCTACCACTGCACCACCAGGGAAGCCCTACCACATCTTCTTTAATCATTGAATGATTGTAGAAAGGAAATAGAAAGATCAGATTTGCATTAATTTTTTTTTTTTTTGGCCACTCTATGAGGAATGGATTGGAATTAGGCAAGAGTCAAAGCTGGGAAACCAATTTAGAGGCTTTTTCAGTGATCCAGATGGAAGAAGATGGTGACTTCGACTAGAGAGGTGGCAGTGGAAATGGGAGAGAAGTGGAGGGATTTAGAATGCATTTCAGAGACGGAGTCAGCAGAACTTGGTGGTAGATTCAGCATGCAGTGTAAAGGAGCGGGAGGTTGTCAAGGACAGCTCCCAGGCTCTCTGACCTAATGTAACAGAGAAAGTGGGTTGAAGCCAGTGGGGAGAGTCACTATTGATTAGATTAGATGATGTTTTTAAATAATAGAAGCATTCATAAACATAACATACAAAGTCATTTTTGAGAGCCTAGATATTTAGTAGAAACTGCTTCAACCTTTGTTCCACAAATTTTGCAGGAAGATTTTATTACAGGGTCTTATGCCGTCTTCATAACAGATAAATGATAAAGGAGTTAATATAGGAATCCATCCAACCAAAAACCCATCATTTATTAAGTACCTACTTTGTTCTAGAAACTATGCTAAGTGCAGGGGCTATGAATGAGACCTTGTTTTTATTTTCATAGAGCTTTAGTAGGAAACGTACTCACAAAAGCAAATCCAATAGTGATGGCTCATAGTGATGACCTTGAACAATTAAATTTTGTATGATACATTATCTCATTAAGTTGAGCATTATTGAAATGTTTAGCAAGTGCCACCCCCCCAAAAAAAGAGTCATCTATTAATTGTTTTTGTTTTGTTTTGTTTTTGTTTTTGTTTTAATTTCAGGAGAAGGATATAGTTTGCCTGGTACTATGTTCCATCATAACTAGCTAGTCAGTGAACACTTAATAAAAAAGAGCCACCTCTAAAAAGAAAAACAGAAGCATAAGAAATTAGTAGTATAGGCTTTTGTTTGGAATTATATTTCAACAGTGATTTTGTGAGCTTGTAAGAAATGGTTTTTCTTAAAAGATGCATCACCAGAAAGAAGCACTTGTATTCAAGTCATTACACTGAAGAGCATAACAGCCTCCTCGAAATATATAGAATGATTTTTACATAAAATATCACCAAATAGCACATTATATTTCGATAGTAATTTTAGTGCTTTCTAATTTTGAAGGATTTGATTGTGTTTTTTTTGTGGTTCTAGAAAGTTAACAGCATTTTTGAAATCTGTGTGGGCCACTAAAATAATTTTCTTCTTTGCATAAAGAATTGAACAGTTAATTAGAAATGGAATAAACTAGGTTCAACAACTCTCTTCACCCTATGAGGTAAGGATTGTTATCCCTATTTAATTTAATTAAGTAATTAATTTTTTTCCTAGAAAAATGTTTATCTTAGAATTAACAAAACATGCATGTAAAAGCATTAACATTATATGCCCAGTGTCGTAACTACCTAAACAGTCATTCTCAAGCCAGGATGTACTTCAAAACCACCTTAACCTGCCTAGGCTCTGTTCGAATATTCAGAAACTCCAGGGACTGAGGAGAAAAGGGGCCCAGGTACAGTATTTAGGAAACACTTTCCAGATGATCTTGTAATTGGGAACTGCTCTAAGATATATGAGCCTGTTAGCTACAACTAGAATAGGAAAGTCAAGATGCAAAGGCGGTTCTATAACTTTAAGCAGTTAGTTCTCATCCACATTAACTGTCTGAGATTTTTGAAAGTGGTGACAGGTACATAGGTAACCAATGTATAGAGATTGTTTGGCGAATCTTCATCTTCGTTACGTTTTCTGGACAACTGCTCATGGATACGGTATGTGACATTCCTTATTCCTTTGGCCCAGCAGCTTTGTTGAGCCTGTTGTCAACGCGCACATCTGGAGTTCCCATCTCCTTCATGGCAAATTTCTGGATTTCTTTGAGTGCCCGAAGGGCATGCTTCTTGAAACCCACTCCATTTTACACAAGGAAACCGAGACTTTTAGTTGAGTGACTTTCCTGAAGTTATGTAACTAGTAATGGTAGAGGTGGATTAGAGCTGGGGCCTGTGTGACTTCCATTTTTGTGCCCCTGATCACAGTAACCTCCTGCATTACCCTGTAAAAGATGTTACAGAGGCATCAAAATCATAAAGCCTGTACTGAATGCAAGTAGAGAAAGGTAAGATAAACAGCAAACAGTGGCACAGAGTACCAGTTGATGTAATTTGTTGCTGTATTAAATGATATGGACTGTTCCATATGTTCACAGTATATTCTAGGATTAGTAAGAGTTGGTATGATCTGAGATGGTCACAGAAGAAGCAGGATTTAGGTAAATGAAGAGAATGAGGGCTTACCAGGTAGAGTAAACAACATTAACTTCAGCTTTGAGGAATACAGTGTATATATTGTATTAATACAAGAGACATTGTGATTATTGGTCCATCAGGTCAGCAAATATTTGAGGGCCTACTATGTGCAGGTCATACTGTGGCGATGATGTAGAAACACAGTAGCTGCCTGTGAAGGTGTCATAACACGGGCAGTCCTTGCTTTGTGTGGTGCTGTGCTGATGGCGACACATGCATATCAGAATTGTGTTCGTGCTTCATGCACTCTGTAGCGACTGAGATTGGATCTCAGTTTTGATATGCATAAGTTTTAGTTAACATAGTAGCATGCAAAGCAAGGACTGCCTGTAGTTTAGTCTGAGAGGTAAAACTGCATGAAACATTGTTGGGTAATGGTAAAAAATATATTGAATTACTGGTATAGGGCTGGATTTTAGAGGGCTTTGAAAGCTAGTAAGAGGATGTTAGTTTTAGCGTGCTGGGGTTTTAAGGTATCTCCATGACTGCTTTTTTTTTTTTTTCGGTACGCGGGCCTCTCACTGTTGTGGCCTCTCCCGTTGCGGAGCACAGGCTCCGGACGCGCAGGCTCAGTGGCCATGGCTCACGGGCCCAGCCGCTCCACGGCATGTGGGATCTTCCTGGACTGGGGCACGAACCCGTGTCCCCTGCATCGGCAGGCGGACTCTCAACCACTGCGCCACCAGGGAAGCCCCATGACTGCTTTTTTGTTGCTGGAGTGGACTGCTTGGTACTGCTGAAACTAGGGGTGGGAGCAGAGGGTTGTTGTAGTGTCTGAAGGCATTTACCCATTAATTATGCATCACGTATTGAAGGCTGTTTAGATGTATTTTGAGTTCATTCATTTGATGATCTAGCAAAATTTTATTGAGTATTTATTAAGATAGTGGTTAAGAGCCTAGGTATTAGAGACAGCCTGCACAGGTTCAAATCCTGTCTCTGCTGAGTGCCCTTGGTCAACCAAGTTACTTAATAGGTTTCTTGAAAGGATTAAATGAATTGATACTTGGAAAGCGCTTAGTGTGTCATTCATGTCATTTGGGGCGTTGGCCTTAGGTAGGAGCCTAGACCATTCATCCATAGCCTTAAGGAAGGGCAGGGTGTATGGCCACAAGGGTAGACATACAGATGTGCCGTGGAAAGTGGAAAGCTGCGGAGGCTCTCTTTTGATTGCTTCTTAGAAAGCAAAGGCATTGCTTGAATGTGAAGATGGGGTACAAGGTATTGGAGGCTTGAGGAGAGACAGGACAAAGTAATGAAATAATCTAGAAGAATGGGAGAGTGAATGGAGTAGGGGAGCATCAGGCGCCCACTGAGGTTAGTGGGTATGAAGTATAAAGTGAGACTAGTGGGCATGGTTCTGTGTTTTTCTCTAAGAGTGTTCAGATATGAGGGTAATAACTTGGATTGTGTTGGAATATCGAATTTAACCAGAGTTGGGATTTTGGTGAATCAGTAGAAAAGCAAGGAAGTTAAGGATGTATGTAAAGATGAGGTACAGTAAAAGACCTTGGAATCTAAGCTGGATAAGGAGAAAAGGAAAGTCTAAGTCCCCATTTCTCCCTCCCCCAGCCCCTGGCAACCACCATTCTACTTTCTGTCTATGAATTTAACTACTCTAGGTAGACCTCACATGAGTGCAATCGTAAAACATTTGTCCTTTTGTGTTGGCTTTATTTTACTTAGCATAATGTCTTCAAGGTTCATCCATGTTGTAATATGTGTCAGGATTTTCTTCCTTTTTAAAGTCTAAATAGTATTCCATCATGTGTTTGTACCACATCTTTTTTATCCCTTTCTCCGTCAGTGGACACTTGGGTTGCTTCTGCCTTTTCGACTTATGAATAATGCTGCTATGAACATGGTGTACAAATAATTGTTTGAGTCCTAGCTTTCAATTCTTTTGGCTGTATTCCCAGAAGTGCAGTTGCTGGTTCATATGATAATTCTGTGTTTAATTTTTTGAGGAACTGCCATACTGTTTTTTCCCCGCAGTGGCTGTACCATTTTGCATTCCCACCAGCAATGCTCGAGGGTTTCCAGTTTCTCCAGATGCTCGCCAACACTTGTTATTTTCTGGTGTTTTGTTTTGTTTTTTATAGTAGCAATCCTAATGGGTGTGAAGTGGTATCTCATTGTGGTTTACATTTGCATTTCCCTGATGATTAGTGATGTCGAACATCTTTTCATGTACATATTGGCCATCTGTATGTATATCTTTTTTAGAGAATGAAAAAAAATTATAACTCATTTTATATAGTAAGATCTTAGTTACCCTAATTCAATTGTTGGCAAAACATGATCTGAACTGAGTTTAGACTATGTATATTCTTTACTTATCCCATTTAATGTGACTATTCATGTGCTTTGCTAAAGAAATATTAATGTATCTGATTATGGAGCATTGTCCCAAATCCTACTGAGGCTGTTGATTTAAGATACATATAGGTACTGCAGTACTTCTCTAACATGAGAAAAATTCAGTATTCCGAAGTACATTCTGTTCCAAGGGTTTTGGATAAGAGACTGTGGACATGTAGTAACTTCATTTCTTTGGAAAACTAAGTTCCAGTTCAAAGAAACGTACACACAAACTTTTGGAATTCAGAAATTAATTAGTTGAGGGCTACCCATACTTTCTATCTCACCTTGTACCCGGTTGGTTCTTTTCTGTCTTTGTGCTTCACTCTTAATATTCTGTCCTGGAGTTCTTTACCTCTTAACTTCTCTGATCCTTGGCTTCTCTCCACTCCCCCCATCTATAAAGCAGGCGTGTTGTTTCCTACTTTGAGGAATGGATTGTGGGGAATAAATGAGATGACAGTGCGAGGTGCAGAGACTGCACAGTAGGTGCCCCACACATGCTGAGTCTCTTTACTCCATGAGGTCATGCTCTCTCCACTTTGCAGCATGTGAACTCATTCTTATGTATCTCTTTCATCAGGTAACTTTTAATCCCTAAGGAACAGAATTATTTTTTATCATAGTTTTTATGGGAAAATGTTCAAATACCAGAAAGACATGTCCTCTCCCCACATTTCACATTCTCATACTGATACTAAGGGTACAGTGCTACCCTCCACTCCCACCCCAAAATGTCACTTCGCACAGGGAATGGGAAAGGAAGGTCCGGCAGAGGGAGGGAGCAGGACTCTATCTACATCAGTTGTAACTTTCGTTCTGTACCGGCTCTAGACTTGGGGGTCTCTGTGTGCAAGAGTGGTCTCTGTACTGGAAAACATATATTAGTCATTTGACAGAAGTGGAGTCTTTGCAGAAGAGTAGCAGCCTTTTCTCATAAATTGCTGGTAATAAAAGTTTCATTATCTAGAATAGGTATATTTAAAGTTACCTTTTGATTTAGCCCAATTACTAGTGCATTTAGTGCCCCCCTTACTTTCTTAGATTAAAAAGTCCATTCTGGCCCAGAATATATGTTATGTTTTAAAGATTTTGGCATATTCAAATGAGAAGGAGGGCACAGAGTGGCAGAACCTGAGTTAAAAGTTTAAAACAATGTTGTGCCCTTGATTATATTAGATATCTGCTGCTTTGAAAGCTGCATGTTTAATGATATTTTGACTGAAATTTAAAAATAAAATGATTTAGTAAAGATAACCTTGTAATTCAGATTTGACAATTTGAATTTGGCAAGGACTAGGTTAATGAGTGGTATGGATGCAGCTGTTACTTCCTCACTGCACAGAGCCTTTGTTAATTTCCAGACCTTGGTAAAGGGAAACACACTGGCTCAGAGGCTTCTTTCCCAAGGGAGCTGGAGGTCGAGGAGCCCTGTGGCTGTGTGCATCTCACAGTGCAGGAAGGCGAGGGCTGCGAAGGCAGAGGAGGTCTGCTCTGAGTCTGGTTTTACATAGACTCTCCTAGTGGCGGCGATGTGCAGACAGTTGTACTGGGGCTGAGTATCCACTGTTGCGTTGGGCATCCACCTGGAGGAGCGCTGGGCGGCGATGGGGAAGCTCTCACACAGCAGGCGGCGCCGCAGCAGGTGCACGGTCTCACTTTTCGTGCCTCCTGCTTGATCCTTGGCTCAGGAAGTTAGATTTGGTTTCTGATATTGGTTATTCTGATATTTTCTATACTACTATTCTTGTTGTTTTGAGCTGTGAAGATAGGCTAAAAGATACTACTTTATGAATTAGAATACATGATTCTGGAATGTAGTTTAAAGAACAGTGTGTTTAAAACCTTTTGCAGAGTTCTATTTTGGTTTTCAGACATGAAAAAATCTTATTTTAACCCTGTCTTGTGTTTTTCTTTTTGATTTTTGCCTTTGGAAGAGCCTCAGTACTCCTTGGTGTCATAACACAGTTTATCCAACTAATAGATGTTTGTCTTTTGTTTTGAGGTGTCTGAGGAAGAGGTGAGGTTTCACCTGGCTGTGTTCCAGCATGAAACCTGAGATAAGTCCCTTGGCCTTTTATAAAAGGGAGTGGTTAGAAAGACCAGAGAGAGTTGTCAAATGAGTTGTGGTGAAAAGGCTTCTTCCTTAAATGAATTTATATGAAAAGTGAATAAAAACCTCTGATTTTTTTTAGTTTTGTTAGAAGGTGTGTGTGTGTGTGTGTATGTGTGTGTGTGTGTTTGTCACGAGCTCCAACAAGAGACTTCAGTAATCTCTCAGTGGTTTTTGAAGCATAAAGTTGAAGGAGAATTTTGGTTGCTCGTTTGAAGAGTTATTAATACTCGTGTTTGATTAGGCTAAATTCTAGCTCCTTTTTTTAAAAAAAAGTCAATTAATGTTTATAGAATATCCATAATAAATATACATGCATATATATTATATGTTATATGCATAACACACAGGGGCATACCTTGTTTTATTGCACTTCACTTTATTGTGCTTCGCAGATAGTTAGGTTTTTACAGATTGAAGGCTGTGGCAGCTCTGAGTTGAGCAAGTGTATCAGCACCACTTTTCCAGCAGCGTTTGTTCACTTTGTGGCTCTGTCACATTTTGGTAATTTTTGAAATATTTCAGACTTTTTCATTATTATTATATTTGTTCTCGTGATCTGTTATGGTGACTTGCTGAAGGCTCAGATAATGGTTAGCATTTTTTAGCAGTAAAGTATTTTTAATTAAGGTACGTCCATTGGTTTTTTTAGACATAATGCTATTGCAAACTTAATAGACTAGAGTGTAGTGTAAATAACTTTTATATGCACTGGGAGACCAAAAAATTCGTGTGACTTGCGATATTCACTTTGTGGCTGTGGTCTGGAGCTGAATCCACAGTATCTCCGAGGTACGCCTATATACATGTATACATATATGAATCTTGCTATATTGGGTGCAGGGCAAATCAAATCCCCCTTGAATTTCAGGTTTTAAAACCTGATCCTTGTAGTCATTAGCAGTGGCTTATATTTGAGCTGCTGCTGTGGAAGTCCTCAACGCTTTACAAGTTATTCTTTATTTAAGATAGTGTAGTTCAGGTTATTGCAGGGATGGGGCTATAGAAATTATTTTAATTATAAACAGAAGATAGATAAAAAGGGATAAAAGTATGTGTTTAACAGAGTATTACTTTCTTTGGTTAAACCTATGAAAAGCCACTAAGAAGGGAATTTTAGGGGCAGTGTAAAATGAAGACTCTTACTTGTTTTGTCATATTCCTTAATATCTGCTTTCACAAACCGGAGGTTGATTCCTTTCTGTACATGCTCACATGTTGAGTAGGTGGTTGCCGTTGCTGTCAGTTGGGACACTATACATGTGATCTCGGCCAGTGGGCAGCAAGCACTCCTCCCCACCCCTGACTTTATATCCCCAAGTGCCGGCAGGGTCTGTTTAACAACTAAGTGATTAAGGAGTGAGTTTAGTTGAGGATATTCACAGTATTATTAAATGGGGAAACTTCAGTGTCACCAACTACATTTGGTTCTAAGAGATGTATTAGCATTTTTATTCTTCATTTGGATGCTCTATTTAAAGGATAATACAGCTTATTTAAAAACTTATTAGCTTGTTGCTGGCTTTTTAACTTTTCCTGTGGAATCCTGAGAAGGCGACACTTAGATTCAGATGGGGTTTTTTTTGTTTTGTTGGTTTTGTTCTCTGTCTCAGTGTATTTAATGTAGCTAACGTATGTAATTAATGTATTTTCTCACTGCACAGAAAGTTGGAGTGACCGGGCCCCCTGACCCACAAGTCCGCTGTCCCTCTGTTATTGAGTTTGGGAAGTATGAGATCCACACCTGGTACTCTTCTCCGTACCCTCAAGAGTACTCAAGGTATGTCTTACGAGACCGTTTACCTTCTGTTCTTAGATCCATAGAACTTCAGCACTAGAAGGGATCTTGGAGACACTGTGGTGCAGTTCATGTTTTTACATTTGAAAAAACTGCTTGGTTTTAAATGTCCATAAGAGCGGCATACTTTGGCAGCCACTTAATCTCAGCTGGCTGTATATTTTCTTTGCTGTAACCTTTCCAAAAGCTGTTACTTAAGGTTGGAAACCCGACGCATAGTCAGAATGAAAGGGGAACATTTTTTGTTTATGAGAAATTTGCCTTCATACCTCACACTAAGAATTTTTTTTAAAGGGAGATTCTTATTTTTAACTATAAATAAAGTTTCACTGAGTAGCCTTTTATTTAAATTTTTATAATTTGACAAACTTAGTAAATAATTTGTTTTCCCAGGAGTAATTGGACAAATATTACATATAAATGGCTTGGGTTTCTAGATATAAAAATTGGTCAGTCACCAGCTTTTTGGGGTAAGGCAGCATGCCAGATTGGTTTCATGACTCAACTCTGACATTTATAAGCTACATAACCTTAGGAGTTACCCAGCTACTTGGTACCTCAGTTTCCTCATCCCGTAAAATAGAGATAACAGTAGTTCTTACTTCATGAGGTTTATTGTGAACATTAAATGAGTTGAAATATGTAAATCACTTCAAAATGGTGAGTGCCCAGTAATGTCAGTTATTATTACTTTTTTCTTTTAGGGTTGAAATGAAAAGAGTTAAAGTAAGATTTGGTCAAAAAATTAAATACTGGCCTACCATCTGAAGTACAGCAGTCATATTAATTCTTTCTTTAATCCATAAGCTACTATGCCTCAGTTTCCCATTTAGCAGAGTGTTGTAAGGAATAATAAATTACGGTGCTCTGTGGGTTAAACACGTATTCAGAGTACTCAGTATATAACTTCTTACCTACCTAGTAACATGGTTTGTCTAAAATGTTAGCCAAAATAATTATACTGACAGTGATTTATTTAGTGCTTTATAGTATACACAGTGCTTTAATATGGGTTATTTCTAAGAAGCTGGGAATAGGCCAGTATAATTTGTTAAAAAACTAGAACTCAGTATTTTTTTAAACTTTTTCTTTCCATGTAACTTAATAACTTGCTTGTCTGGTTTCCAAGTCTAACAGAAATAGAAAAATAAGAATGAGAATGTTCTTACAGACCTAGACCTCAGTGACCAAAAGAAAAAGAGAGAGAGAGAGAGAGAGAGAAAGCAAAACTCCAGGAAACTTAACATAAAGCTCATGAAACACAGCAAACTGAGACCCATTTATTGTAGGGTCAGTTAGCCCCAGACTCTGTGGTGGATCTTTAAGGCAGCATTCTGTTTATTTCATGGAAGAACAACAATCTGAGTTTGTTAAAAAGATTAAATTATATTTATATATTACTTTATGTATATATGTTAAAAGAGGGAAGGAAATTCCTCAACTACCTACAGAACACAGGTATTCAGTGCAATTTCCTCCTCAGGAGTTCTGGGTAGCCAGGATATTGTATGATCAAGAACAACAAAGTTGAGGAATTAATTCCTTCATTAAAATAAATTATTTTAATAAATAAATTATTATTTAAAGTAATAGTAATTTAAAATAAATTATTGCCATTTTTAAGTGAGCTGTCCAAATCACAAGAGTGCTTCACTTAGAAAAGAAAGCTTGTTCAACACATGTGTCACCTGTTCCAGGGATTGTAGTGCAGAGATTGGAACCACAGGCACCTTCTCTCTTCCCCTCAAGGGGAGGAGAGGAACTCCATTTACTAAGGAATGGAGATAGAGAGAAGATGAGAATGGACCCAACAATGAGGCTGTTGATTTTAAGATATTAAGCCTCATCAAAAATGTGCTTTTTGTTCTGATGAGGTTGTCACTAGCACGTGACTTCTTAATCAGCTTTGACTGGATTAGTTGTCAGTGAAAGAATGAACAAACATTGCCAGCAGAAAAATAAATAACCAAAAAAATATAATAGGAATTGTAATAGAAAGCAGCAGTAGGGTAAGAACTGTAAAATTCATCAACTTTCTTAAGTAGAATTTTAGACATTTTCTATTCATTTCCTTATCCACCATTGTGGAGGGTTCCCTGAACTTTGCATCAGAAAATATTCTGTAATTTAATAAGCTCTTTAGTATCTATAATTGTGATCTTTTTCTATCCATAATTTTAAGTACATTGTTAGAAAACCACATATATCTATTTAAAATGAGTTTAGGTTTGTTTCACTTCTGAGTTCTTTTAAACTTGAGTTGACTATAATGTTTAGAGATCTTATGTTTTCCAGATAATAAACCTGTATTTTTACTTTGTTAATGACTGTTATTCTCTGCTAAATTACTTCAAATTATTTTCTTGTTGTTAAATGTTTTAAACAATTAAAAAAATGCCAAATCCTAAAGCATGCAAAATAGGACAATTGGAGCAAAAACAAAAACGATCACAGGAGGAAAAATCTTTTGGGAAGTGGGATTATGCATTGTCTCCCATAATATTCAGGTATTTGTGTGTGTAGTGTATGTTAAGTAACCTTGCATCCATGACTTAAAAAAAACAAAGCAAAATGAAACAACAGCAATGAAGCAATAATGCTGCTTCATTTGGAGCAGTATGATTAAGTCTCAGATGCTGAAAAATAGAAGCCAGAGTTTTAACCCTAGGTTTCTCCAACAGGGCCATGTTATGCACACACATGGAAGACAGGTCCATAGAGGGCCCTGCTCTACCTTTAAAATCATGACACTGATGGGCTAGAGGCAAGAGGAACTGTGATCATGGGATAGCCTCTACTCCTGAGCTGCTTAGAGCCTAGCTTCTTAATGACCTCTTTGCTGCAAGATCATATTAAGATCCTAAGAAGGCAGATTCCCACATTATTGAGTAGCTTAAGAACCTTGCTCTACCTTTTGATCCTGTTCCTGACTTGATTTGATGCGTAGATTATGTGCAGCCCCAGTTACTAAAGAACAGCATCCTTGAAGTCCTTGAATGACCATTAAATGATGATGTAAAATGGGTGAAAGGAGAATAAAAATATTCATAGTATTAGTTATAAATAATAGCAGCTATGGTTACCATTCACTGAGCTTGCTACTGGACTGAACATCTCTGGAATAATTCTGTGAGGTGGATATTGCTTTCTTCGTTCTACAGCCTAGGGCCCAGCAAACATATTCAAGACCATACAGTTTATAAGTGGCAGAACCAGGATTTAATCCCACTTTTCTCTTACCATATAGCCATAACCTTTAACCTCTGTGCTTCACTACTCCATATAGCATTGATATCTAGATTGATCTTAGATGGCTTGTACCATAGTCTTTGACTTAAGTAGTAGTTGATACAATTTGTATTAAAATTTTACTACAAGTTGACCTGTTATAAAAGTCACACAAACTGCTACTATCTTGGGCAGTGTTCAAAAGCCAAGAAGGTATTGTAGGAATTTCTAGGAAGAATATTTGCATCATCCTAGATGTAAGGGAAACAATAAGCTGCAGCCCAGTCCTGACTTCATAGACTGTGGTGTCCATGTAATGGGTGACTTGAAAATAAATGTCAAGTATGGGGGCTATACCCCATGATGCAGCTAATCACAGTGACCATACACCAACTTGATAGTCAAGGCCGAGGTGCTCTCAGGAAGAAGATGACAGAAAGCAGCACCCAGCAGTATTCTTTAGGGCAGGGAGTATTCATAATCTTAATAACTGCATTTCATTTCATGTGATCTAGTGTTTTTCCTATATGATAATATCTTTTCAATGAGAGAACTGCAGCTGTTTGTACTATTACTAGAAGAAATATTTTGTTTTTTTCCTGGAGTTTTATTGGATGATTCCCTTTAGACTAACAGTGTCATCCCAGTAGGCTTGGTTTTAATAAAGTAAGAGGCTTTTAAAATACAAAGGATCATAAGAGACTGTGACAAACAACTGTATGCCAATCAAATGGACAACCTAGAAAAAATGGAAAAATTCCTAGAAATTTACACTCTCCCAAGGCTGAAGCAGGAAGAAATAGAAGATATGAACAAACCAATTCCCAGTAATGAAATTGAATCAGTGGTAAAACAACTCCCAATAAACAAAACCCCAAGACCAGATGGCTTAATAGATGAATTCTACCAAACATTTAGTGAAGAGTTAACACCTGTCCTTCTCAAACTACTCCAAAAAACTGCAGAGGAAAGAATGGTTCTGAACTCATTCTATGAGGCCAGCATCACCCTGATACCAAAACCAGATAAAAATACCACAAGAAAAGAAAATTACAGGCCGATATCACTGATGAACATAGATACAAAAATCCTCAACAAAATACTAGCAAACCAAATACAACAATACATTAAAATGATCATAAACAATGATTGTAAGCAATAATCAAGTGAGATTTATCCCAGGGATTCAGAGATTTTTCAGTATCTGCAAATCAGTTGGTGTGATATATACCACATTAGCAAATTGAAGAAGAAAAACGATATAATCATCTCAGATGCAGAAAAAGCTTCTGACAAAATTCAACATCCATTTTTGATAAAAACTCTCCAGAAAGTGGGCATAGAAGGAACATACCTCAACATAATAAAGGCCATATATGATAAGCCCACAGCTAATTTCATACTCAGTTATGGAAAGCCAAAAGCATTTCCTCTCAGATCACAAGACAAGGGTGCCCACTCACCACTTTTATTCAACAGAGTGTTGGAAGTCCAAGCTGCAGCAGTCAGACAAGCAAAAGAAATAAAAGGAATTCCAATTGGAAAGGAAGAATTAAAACTGTCACTGTTTGCAGATAACATGATACTATACATAGAAAATCCTAAAGATGCCACAGAAAACTTCTAGAGCTCATCAGTGAATTTGGTAAAGTTGCAGGATACAAAATTAATATACAGAAATTTGTTGCCTTTCTGTACACTAACAGTGAACTATCAGAAAGAGAAATTAAGGAAACAATCCCATTTACAGTCGCATCGAAAAGAATAAAATACCTAGGAATAAACCTACCTAAGGAGGTAAAAGACATGTACTCAGAAAACTATTAAGACATTGATGAAAGCAATTGAAGATGACACAAACAAATGGAAAGATACATACTGTGTTCATGGATTAGAAGAATTATTATTGTTAAAAATGACCATATTAACGCCAGGCAGTCTACCGATTCAGTGCAGTCCCTATCAAATTACGAACGGCATTTTTCATAGAACTGGAACAAAAATTTTAAAATTTGTGTAGAAACACAAAAGATCCTGAATAGCTAAAACAATCTTGAGAAAGTAAAACAGAGCTGGAGGCATCACGCTCCCTGACTTCAGACTATACTACAAAGCTACAGTAATCAAAACAGTATGGTACTGGCACAAAAACAGACACACAGGTCAGTGGAACAGGATAGAAAGCCCAGAAATAAACCCACACACTTATGGTCAATTAATCTATGACAAAGCAAGAATGTACAATGGGGAAAAGACAGTCTCTTCAGTAAATGATTGTGGGATGACTGGACAGCTACATGCAACAGAATGAAACTAGACAATTTTCTTAAGCCAGGTACAAAAATAAACTCAAAATGGTTTAAAGATCTAAAGACCTGAAACCGTAAAACTTCCAGAAGAAAATATAGGTGGAACACTCTTTGACATAAATCACAGCAGTTTTTGGGGGGGATCTGTCTCCTAAAGCAAAGGAAGCAAAAGCAAAAATAAACAGATGAAACCTAATTAAACTTAAAAGCTTTTGCCCAGCAAAGGAAACCACTGACAAAATGAAAAGACAACCTACTGAATGGGAGAAAATACTTGCAAATGATATGACCAATAAGAGGTTAATATCCAAAATATATAAACAGCTCATACAACTCAACATCAAACAAACAAAGAACCCCCCAAAACCAAGCTGACTAAAAAATGGGCAGAAGACCTGAATAGATATTTTTCCAAAGAAGACATGCAGATGGCCAACAGGCATGTGAAAAGATGCTTAACATTGTTAATCATTAGAGAAATGCAAAGTAAAATCACAATGAGATATTACCTCGTGCCTGTCAGAATGGCTGTCGTCAAAAAATCTACAAATAACAAATGTTGGCGAGGATGTGGAGGATAGAGAACCATTGTACACTGTTGGTGGGAATTTCAATTGATGCAGTTACTGTGCAGAACAGTATGGAGGTTCCTCAAAAAACTAAAAAGAGAACTACCATATGATCCAACAATTCCACTTCTGGGTGTATATCCAAAGAAAACAAAAACATTAAAGCGAAAAGATATATGCACCTCAATGTTCATAGCAGCATTGTTTACAATAGCGAAGACATAGAAGCAGCCTAAGTGTCCATCAACAAATGAATGGATAAAGAAGATGTTATGTATATATAACATTTTTTATGTATGTATGTGTGTGTGTATATGTATATATGTACATATAACAAAGGAATACCACTCAGCCATAAAAAAGAACGAAATAATGCCATTTGCGGCAACATGGATGGACTTGGAGGGTATTATGCTTAGTAAATAAGTCAGACAAAGAAAAATACTATATGATATCACTTATGTGTGGAATCTAAAAAATAAACTAGTGGCTGTAACAAAAAAGAAATAGACACACAGACACAGGGAACAAACTAGTGGTTACCAGTGGGGAGAGGGAAGGGGGAGAGGCAAGATAGTGGTGCAGATGAAGAGGGTGCAAACTACTATGTATAAAATAAATAAGCTAATGACATAGTTTATAGCACAGGGAACATAGCCAGTAGTTTAATAATAACTATAAATGGAGGATAACTTTCAAAAATTGTGAATCACTATGTTGTGCACCTGGGACTTATTGTACATCAACCATACCTCCATAAAAAAAAGAAAAATAAGTAGGAGGCTTTAAGAATGTTTTCAGCAGGAACTGATTTAGAATAAACTAGATCATATTATGCTTGCTTCTGTTTTATTAGTTTTCATGTAATAAGGCCCAGTGAAGTTTTAAAAACAATAATCAGTAAAATGCCATACATCTTGCTATTCCAAGTAAACAGCTTGAAGTTGGCATTTGTCATTATTGTAACCTGGAAAAGTCACTGGTTCTTTCTCTCTTCCCTTCCCCTCCCTCCTCTCCGCCCTTCCCTTCCCCTTCCCCTCTCTTCTCTTCCCTCCCTCCCTCCATCTCTCTTTCTCTTACTTTCTTTCTTATTT
Source organism: Hyperoodon ampullatus (assembly GCF_949752795.1). NCBI lineage: Eukaryota > Metazoa > Chordata > Mammalia > Artiodactyla > Ziphiidae > Hyperoodon > Hyperoodon ampullatus. The sequence goes on from NC_136933.1 coordinate 4,418,607, forward strand.
CAAAAAGCTCAGAATTTTGTTTAGGTTTTTTAGATTCACATTTGTAGGAAATATTTATTTGTAATACTTAGCTGTCACACTGAACCTACACTCAAGGATTCTTTATCTTCATGTTGCAACAGGTTAAAATTGGTCATTGAGAATTTATTTATTTATTTTATTAAAGTATAGTTGATTTACAATATTGTATTAGTTTCAGGTGTACAGCAAAGTGATTCTGTTATATATATTTATATATATTATAAATAATTTGATATATATTAGATTATTTTCCATTATATCAATAGGTTATTACAAGATAATGAATATAGTTCCCTGTGCTACAGAGTAGATTCTTGTTGCTTATCTATTTTATGTATAGTTTATATCTCTTAATCCCATATTCCTAATTTATCCCTTCCACCCTCTCTTTCCCCTTCGGTAACCATAAGTTTGTTTTCTGTGTTTGTGGATCTGTTTCTGTTTTGTATGTAGATTCATTTGTATTCATTTTTAGACTCCACATATAAGTGATACCATAAAGTATTTGTCTTTCCCTGTCTGACTTCACTTAGTATGATATTCTCTACGTCCATGCATGTTGCTGCAGATGACAATAGTTCGTTCTTCTTCATGGCTGAGTAATATTCCGTTGCATGTATATGGGTGTATATGTATATGTACCACATCTTCTGGTGATGTGCACTTGGGTTGCTTGCATGTCTGGGCTATTGTAAATGGTGCTGCTATGAACATTGAGGTTCATGTATCTTTTCAAAGAGCTTTTGTCTTCTCTAGATACAGCTCATTGAGAATTTAGAACAGGTAAAGAATAGGTAAGTAGGAGAGTAGTTGCAGGGAGGAGGATGCCATTAGGTACATTTATAGGGAGAACCTCATTCTTCCACCTTCCTTTGAAGAAGAAATTGTTCAAAATCCAAGATACTCAGGAAGACAGGCTGGCAGTTGTGGGTCAGCTTTGAGACTCAGTTAATACATTTAGTGCCCACATTAGATGATGAAGTATTCAACTGGGGCCATTTCATTTTGAGGTTTTTTTAGTTCTGGTGGGAAAGAAGGAAAAAGCTGTTTATCCTGCTGTCGTTCCTTCTCTGAGTAGTTTGAGGCAACATGCAAGGGAAGTAAGCAGAGTGGCCTAGGAAGCCTTTCTTTTCTGTGCTCTTGGCTCCTGCTTTTATTTGTATTGTCAGTCATTATTTGTTTCACTCAGTACTTTATTTTGGAATGGCTTATTTTTGTACTAATGATATAATTTCGGGTTGTTTGAGTTTGACTAATATTAGATATTATTTTTGTGTTACATATTGTAGACATTTAGAAATATTATATACCACAGCAGTTCCATGGAAGCTTTTAGTGTGCTGAATGGCAGTTTTAAAAATAAGATGTGGGATTGTAGAGAAGGAATTAATACACATTGTGAATCCCCAAGGGAGAAGAAAAAATTAATCACATGCCTTCTCCCACTTTACTTGAGCATGAAACACTTAAGTGTAATCAGAACTAGTGTTCCATAATACACCTGGGAAAGGCTTTAGTTGAATGTTAGATGTTTTCAGATAAATATGCTTCAAAAGCTGCTTCTAAAGTAGAACTTGAAAAAATAGTTATGGTCTTCACACATTAACAAAGCAAACATTTTTGTACATTAATCTACTTTTTCTTTAATTCCAGATTAATCTTTTTAAAGCATAGCTATCTAAACTGATGGCGACACTAAATTAATGAGGTTTTTTGGTTTTTTAAAAATTTCCTTCAGCCTCAGTACTTATTTATATGAGGGAAGATACCATATTTTATTTGGATTATATTTTTCGTCATATCATCCAGTATTTTCACATATGCAGTTTTCATTGTAGGATCAGATCTTAGCTTACCAAGGCGTGCTTACCAGTTTTGGACACAGTTCAGGATGCAGGGAAGCCTCTGTGCTGAGGATACATGGGGTGTATATTTTATAATAGAGAGCCATCAGGAGTCTTCTCAATTCAGACTAAAACACATATAAAAGCCACTGGGTTTTAGTTTAGGTTATGTTCCTTCTGTTACTTTATGAACTGATCTCATCACTTTGTTGCCTAGCTCCTCATAAAAGGGACATTATACGGAAGAAATCCTGTTAAACTACGGCTAAAATAGAAAGACTGTTGAATAAATATAAATGATATGACTATAACAGAGAATATGTGAATGAATAAATTGAAATTTTATTTCACCTTGAAAAATAGACTTTTGAGTTGCAGGATTTAATGTGATATTTAACTAGAGAGGAAGCCAGAATTTCAGGGGTGGAAGGAAGGAGGTAGTGTAGTATGTCCTAACTTGAAAAAAACATATTATAATTTTATACTTAAAAAGATATATAAAATCTGCTTTTATAATACCTACTATATGTCCATCTTACTCAGCACTCTGTACCTAGTATACCTAGCACAGGAGCCTGATAGTATTCAATAAATCATTTTCTGAAATTAACGAGTGAATGATCAAATAAAGGAAGAAAGAATATATAGCATAACAAAATCTTCTTCACTTACTGGTGTGTTCTCAAGGTAGACTTTACTTTTTACTTACTGGAGATTATCAAGGAGTAGAGAAGGTGAGATGTTCATGTCTGTCCCGTGGATAACTTAAAAAGACTGCAAAGTATTAGTCTAATAGGAAGAGCACTGAATTGGGTGAATTGATTCTCACTCCTGCCTTCTTGCCGTTAATCAGTTGGATCCTGTTATTCAACTTAGTTTTATCTTTAGTTTTAGTTTTTCCTTTTTTTCATTTGGTTAATGGGGATAATGATACATTCTTTACCTTTTTACCTGGGTAGTAATGAGAATCAGAAAAGAATAGTGATGAAAGTTTAAAGTCTTATAAAATATAAAGCCCTCTTATTTGTGTAATTATTTTTTACAGGCTGCCTAAGTTGTATCTCTGTGAATTCTGTCTAAAATATATGAAAAGTAGAACTATTCTACAGCAGCACATGAAGAAATGTGGTTGGTTCCATCCTCCTGCTAATGAGATTTATAGAAAGAATAACATTTCTGTCTTTGAGGTAAAGTAGAAGATGTTTAGTAGTTGTCTTCCTACCCATTTCAAGTACAGTGCCACTTGTACTTTAATTGCACAACTTGATTTTTTTTTTGGAAATGTTATTTTACTGTTGTTCATTCACTACTGAGTCAGTAGTTCAGCTGTATGAGGGAGAAGCAGAATTAGGCCAATCTAAGTGGTACCCAGTTCACAAGCTTGATCTCTGAATAAACTATTCTGTATTTCATTGAATCAAAGACATCAGTTGTAATATATCTTATTTTATGTACCACTGAGAAGGTAAAGGTACTGCTAATTATGATCAAACTCCATTCGATTATTAAATGCCAACAGATTTTACTTATGTTTAGATGTGATAAGATTGTGTCTTAGAATCTATGAAATACGACACTTAAATGAAAAGATTTCTACTGCTCTATTTAAAGGAATATTGTGTAGAGGTATGTGTAATAGCTGTATATTGAATAAATCTTAATATATTTCCTGACTGCATCATGGTTGTATGACTCACGCTACATCTGTGATTCTGTGTTGTTAGTAGTGGTTTTTAATTTCTTGATCTCAGTTCTGTGGTTTAATTGCCAAGTATTAATTGAGTACCTGCCATGTGCTCAGTTCTGTTAATTACTATGATGATAGAATTTCAGATTGTCAGGAACTATTCCATCCCTCACTTTCCTCATCTTCCCAAAGCCTTTATTTTAGGTGAGGAATAGAGGAGCTCTTGACCTCGTGGGGAGGGAAAGGGTGTGGTGTACAATAAATACTTAAATTGCTAAAGGAATTGCAGTCTTGAAATGTCAGTGTCTTTGGGTCTGATGTAGGCAATTGTTGGCATTTTCATAAAAGAGCTGGCTCCAGCAATGCCAAGAATTACAGGGGGTACTGGGAGCATATAGCCTAGTCCTCCTGATCTTGGCCAACTGGAGTCCAAGAAATACCTCACTTGCCAGTTTGCTGCCTAGGGAACCTGCTTGGTGCTTCTGACAATAGATAATAATCCCTTGAGTAGCTTTATTTGGGGGAAATCTCATCATGGCAGTCAGATTACATTGCTTCTAGCTACTGGCACAGATTAAACTATAGTTTTACCTTGCTTACATGTATTTTAGAAGAGAGGTTGCATTTAGATCTTTTGTTGAATTAAATACTTTAAAAAATACATCAGATCAGCTTGCCATCTGAAGGATTCCTGTAGTCAATCTTGTTATAAAAGCAAAAAGTGCTATTTTAAAAACTGGCCATCACCTCCTTGTCTAGACTTTTCATGCTTTGTTGAAGTGCAGTGTTTTATATATTTAGTTGTCTTAAAATAGCAGGCACTGTACTCTGCCGTTTCAAAGGACAGCTTCCAGGTCCATTTTGTTCTGATAGCTGCCAGCTCCTCTTAGGCTGGACTGTGGGTACCCACAGATGCTTGTTTCTGATGTGTGTTATTCTAGAACTAAAGAGACACCCTGCTGACCATTTTGTCTATTTTTTTCCTCTAGGTTGATGGGAATGTGAGTACCATTTATTGTCAGAACCTGTGTCTCTTGGCAAAATTGTTTCTTGACCACAAAACACTCTATTATGACGTGGAGCCATTTCTTTTTTATGTACTAACCCAGAATGATGTCAAGGGCTGCCACCTTGTTGGCTATTTTTCTAAAGTAAGTATATCAGCTTAAATTTTTTTTGAATTTGTATGGAAATCTGAAACGATCTTTGCTGGTTCTCACTAGGAGACACTACAGGATGCAGCACCTCTGGGTTCCATCTGGCTTTCTGGAAAGGGAAACAGAAGGAACATTGAGAAACTTACCTGGTACCAGCAGGTGCCTAGTAATGTTCAACAGACTGTACTCTGCTGGGAACATGAACTGCTTACCCAGAGGGAGAGCTTCTATGACTTCTACTCCCATGGTGATGATAGATAGAACTCGTGAAATAAACAGAGTCATTACCTCTCTGAGTTCTTTCTCATTTTAAATCTCTTCCTAATTTGCATTTTAGGCATAGACGTAAGAATTTTTAGGAAGCCATTTTTATTAAAGGGTATTTTCTCTCCTTCAATTTTTCATTCTCTTGGGGAGAAAAAAAAGTTTATTTTGTAGTCAAACAATGTAAAAGATGTACTTTCATTTAAGCAAGCCCATGGTAAAATCTAAGTGTATAAAGATAGTTAAGTGAAAAGTCCTAGTTCTGTTATTAGGCTGTTTCAATAGTTAAATATAATTTTAAATATATTGCTTGATTTATAAAAGTGTATTTATACCCACCCTATGAGCACCAAAAAGGGAAATAAAAGAAACTTTGGTGATGAATCGTCCCACTTCTAGGGTGCCACACTGACACACCATTTGTACCTTTGCAGGTCCGTTGGGACTCGGATTCCTCTGCTCACCTCAGGCATTGACATACTGTTTTTCAGTTGCACTTGGTGTTGGGTGGCATCATTCCATTTTATATTTTTATTCTCCTGGTATGGTTGCTTTGTGGGTAATGGCAGTGACTTAACCGTGTCCTTTCTCCTCCCAGAAGGGTGTTTTTCTCTTGATGTGCATTGCTGTTCCCAAAGGACCAGGGCTGTGGTTTTGACTATTGGTCTTTGTTTCTTAAAAATTAGCATCAGTGTTTAGTCTTACCAGCCAAAAACTTGGCTTTTGTTTTCTCCACCAGGAAAAGCACTGCCAACAGAAGTACAACGTTTCCTGTATAATGATTCTTCCCCAGTACCAACGCAAGGGCTATGGCAGGTTTCTCATCGATTTCAGTAAGGATTATAGTAACATAATTGCTCATTGTCTCTTCCTGTGGAGAGAGAGCGAGAGTGTGTGTGTGTGTGTGTGTGTTTTTAAAGATTTGCAGATGATTTATTGGTTGCTTGTATCTTTTGTCATATTGCTGAGTGGAACTTTTCTTTAAAATTAAGGGTACCTTAATTAATTTATTTATTTATTTATTTATGGCTGTGTTGGGTCTTCGTTTCTGTGCAAGGGCTTCCTCTAGTTGTGGCAAGTGGGGGCCACTCTTCATCGCGGTGCGCGAGCCTCTCACTATCGCGGCCTCTCTTGTTGCGGAGCACAGGCTCCAGACGCGCAGGCTCAGTAGTTGTGGCTCACGGGCCTAGTTGCTCTGCGGCATGTGGGATCTTCCCAGACCAGGGCTCGAACCCGTGTCCCCTGCATTAGCAGGCAGATTCTCAATGACTGGGCCACCAGGGAAAGCCCTGCTGAGTGGAACTTTAAAGCCTAAGGCCATGAACATTTTTTTTCTTTGGGTTGCATGTGAATATTTCAAAAATAGCTAATATTGGATTTGAGCTTCTGTGTGATCTATAGCAAATAGTTTTAATTTGCAGCTATTAATTTACAACAGAACTTAGTTCTGTTTATGCAGTTAATTCTCACAACAATATTAAAAACACTGTAGAACTACTTAAATTAGTACAAATAAAGAAGTGCAGCACCTGCCCTCTTTTTATTACCCAGTTATCTGAGAAAATGTGTGTCTGCATCGTTTTTTTAGTTACAGGCTCTACCTAGTGGTTAAAAATATGCTATGCACCTTTAAAAATTTTAGAAGTAAATGATACAGTGAAAAATTTGAGTTAAAATTGAAAGCTAACAGTTCTAAAAAAAGGTTATTGTGGAACTTGCAATTTGTTGTTTTTTAAAAATATATAAATTTATTTATTTATTTTTGGCTGTGTTTGTTGGGTCTTTTCGTCGCTGCACGCAGGCTTTCTCCTAGTTGCAGTGAGCGGGGGCTAGTCTTCGTTGCGGTGCGCGGGCTTCTCATTGCGGTGGCTGCTCTTGTTGCGGAGCATGGGCTCTAGGCGCGTGGGCTTCAGTAGTTGTGGCGCATGGGCTTAGTTGCTCTGCGGCATGTGGGATCTTCCCGGACCAGGGCTCAAACCTGTGTCCCCTGCGTTGGCAGGCGGATTCTTAACCACTGCGCCACCAGGGAAACCCTGCATTTTGTTTTATACATTGATAATCTTGCTTAGAAAGTAAATGTATGTTTGAGGTAAATTTTATATTGATTATAAAATAGTGGTATTTGAGGGCATATTTTCCCTCAGATAATTGCTAAAAACAATATTTAAAGGAATAATATTTAAATAAATAATAATATTTAAATAATATTTAAAGAAGTAATGGTTAAACTAAGGATTTTGATACAGGAAATTCTTCTGAATATCAGATGATTACATCACTAGTATTAATTCTCATGCAGACCAGTGAAGCTTATTCACTGTGCTCCTGACTATATTTTATTGGAAATATGTGCCATTGGTTATTTTTTACATTTTCTTGGTGGTTTTTTTTCCGACTAATAGTAGAGGGTAAAACTCAGATTATTTCCTTTAGTATCAGTATATTGTTTTGAAATAGGACTCATGATTGGACATGTACGCCATTAAGTAGCAAAGTTAGGGGAAAATATTTTATTATGCATTTATTAGTCATTTTTTTGAGATATACAAATAATTGTATGATTACAGTATTTATTTTAATGCAGTGTATTTTCCCACATTACCATTCTTAGAGTGATTTCCCTTAGAATTTATGCCTTTCTTTTCCTGTTCTTGAGACTCACGCACTGGACAAGAGGACAAAGTAATACCACCACCATGCACAGTGACACTCGCACACTGACATTCTTGCTCACCAGGAATTAGGATGATAGGTAATTGTGAGGAGAGCTTTGGTTGAAGTGAGAAATCGTCATCTAAATCACTCACAGAAGAACTGCAATCTTCATAGATAGGGTTATGTAAAAACTAAAGGCATTCTTTTGTATTGTGCAATTCGTGTAGATCTGTTGCCATCTAGCGGTCGAAATAAAACATGCAAGGGTGGTTTCCCCTCCTTGTACATTGAATAAAAAGCATTCTTGCCTATTAATGTGAAGTTCTGATTTTTAACAGTTTGAATATTCTAACTGTGATTTATATTAACTGTAGACAAAGTAATACTAACTTAATGTTCGGTGTATACAAATTATGTTATCTTCCTGCAAATTTGTTTTCAAGTGGTTTTGTAATTTTGTTCTTTTGCTTGAAGGAATTTACCTTTGAAATTGTAGCCTATGATACTTGGATTGATTGTGGAAGAGGGGCTTGTTATTTTTGTAAACTGCCCTCTTTTCGGCTCTCTGACATATCTGTGATTTGGGGGTTTCTTTAGGTTATTTGTTATCAAAGCGTGAAGGCCAAGCGGGGTCTCCAGAGAAACCGTTATCTGACCTCGGTCGTCTCTCCTACATGGCTTATTGGAAAAGTGTCATATTGGAGTGCCTTTATCACCAAAACGACAAGCAGATCAGCATCAAGAAGTTAAGTAAGTTGACTGGAATCTGCCCTCAAGACATTACTTCCACACTCCACCACCTGCGAATGCTGGACTTCCGGAGTGACCAGTGAGTATCACATCCCTTTGTATAACCTTTGAAAGATAATTAGGTGGAAGGTTTTGGATCGGACAGCCAAAGTATCAATTAAAGGACATAAACTAATACAAATGGTGTACTTGGTGATACTGAGACATCATTTTCCTTTCTGTATTTTATACTATTGACCATATTTTTTTTTAGCTTTTTTTCTGGTCTTCCTTCTAACTTTTGGACCTAAGCTACTGAATCTTTTATTTTATTTATTGGGAGCTCCTTCACCATACAAGAAGTAACAACTGTGGAAATAGTGTCAAATAAAATACACCCTTGATTAATTTCCATACAAATGGGACAAAAGAAATACAGGTCAAAGGAAGGACAGCTTACCCTTTTCTAGTGTGGTTGAGAAAAGGTCACAAAGAAAGGAGGCATTTGGGCTAGAAAGATGGAGAGTAAAAGAGTACAGGAGAGTAAAAGATAGAGTACAGGAGAGTAGCAGAAGTTTCAGAGGTGGGAAGTGTGAGAATGGGAAGTGGCTGAAACAACCTCATCCCTCGCTCTAGTTGAGTGTGAAGTGTTTGTCCAGTTCGTATTCTGAGCCATCTCAGTGGTGGTGTCTTCCCAGGCAGGCTTTTTGTGAAGCATTTATCTCCAGGGCTTTCTGAGGGTGTAGCTCCATATTCATTGTTTGGTACTCCTTGTGCGTCGTTGATTGCTATAAACTTTTCTCTGGTTTCAGATTTGTGATTATCCGCCGGGAAAAACTTATCCAAGATCACATGGCAAAGCTTCAGCTGAATCTGCGGCCCGTGGATGTAGATCCAGAGTGTTTGCGCTGGACTCCTGTCATAGTCTCCAATTCCGTCGTCTCGGAGGAGGAGGAGGAGGAGGAGGAGGAAGAGGAGGAGGAGGAGGAAGAGGAGGAGGAGGAGGAAGAGGAAGGAGAACAGGAAGAGCCTCAGAGCCAGGAAGGAGAATTAGAGCCGAGTGTAAGGGCACGAATGGTCCCTGTTGTTGGTGATACAAGAGCATATTTTGGTCTTCATGAGTGTTTGTGATGTACCTATAATGATATCTTAAACTGTTGAACACCATAAATTCACATTAGAGTTTCTGAGTTTATTTAAGTGATAGAAATTTCAGGAAGACTGGGTTTTGTTTACTTCTTTCTATATTTTTAAGCCTTGTATCATTAGGAAACCTTTAAATTTGTTATAATATGTTACTTATGAGTAAATATTTCTTATCACAGTGCCAATAAGCAGCTAAATTTGAAGCTGTATAGGAATTGAGGAATCTGAATTGAATCTAAATCTGACCATTGTTTAAAATAAAATGAAGATCCATTTTCCTTAAAACGTTAAGGAAATAAACAGATGCGTGTTTTCTAATAGAGCACCAAATAGTTCAGTGTCTCTAGCCATTAAAGGGTTAATGAGGGACTGTACTACATCATTTTCAATATTTTTCTTCATGTGATGTGTACTTGTCTCTGTTCTGTTCTTTAAAGCAGCGCTTCTCATCCTTTAAAAATCTGTGTCCTCCTTTGATAAACATAAAGTTTCATGCCCCTGTTTAGTGTAATTTTCAAAATAAAATAAAATATTCAGAATAAAATAAGTCAAAATAATTACAGAAATTTTCTTTCATTTTTTGAGCATCCTCTTTCTCTTGCCCATGCCCCAGAGTCCTTCTCCTCTGTTTATAAATTTCTGTTTCTGAGAAATTTCATAAACTATCTCATTTAACATTTACTAGATTATAAGAATAATAATATTCACTTTGTTTATTGAATATGGTATTGTATAGCAGTTAAGAGCACTGACTCTTGGATCAGACTGTCTGGGTTTATATCCCAGCTTCTTCATTTGCCATTGCACGACCTGGGGCAAGTTACTTACATTTTTTGTGCCTCAGTTACGTCATTTGTAAAATGGGGATATAATAATAATAATACTTCATGTAATTGGTGTGAATTATACCCATATAGCATTTAAAACAGTGCCTAACACATAACAGATATTTATGTTAGCCATTAAATAATTAATAACTTTCTCTTTAAAGCTCTGTTTTCTTTTTTTATCTCAGTATTTAAAAGGTCAGAATAGGAGATATAACCAAATAAGACTGAAAATTAACCACCATGGCTTTATTTTCTAAAATTAGGTGGGGAAGTCCGCATCTCGTGAGAACAAAGAACAAGATTCTTATTCTTCAGTAGAAAGTGAAAAGAAACCAGAAGTTACGCCACCAGCCAGTTCTGCGCGTTTGAACAAACAGCTCCTTCCCCGTGACAGTCTTCCTGCCAATAATCAGCCATCGCGGAGAGGCCGCTGGAGGAGGAAGAACAGAAAAGCCCAGGAGCGCTTTGGTGATGAGGATTCGAAACTGCTTTTGGAAGAGACCTCAGCTCCTGCGGAGCAGTATGGAGACTGTGAGGAAAAATCAGAAACCTGCCAAGAACAGTACCCGGAAAGCCAGGAGCAGCCGGCAGCCTCGCAGGAGCAGTCGAGCCAGGACGGGAAGCCAGATGGTCCCAAGAGAAGACCGGGTGAGGGGCTCGAGCTCTGGCGAGGACCGCGCAAGAGAAGCCCCGAGCCTCTGACGTGCGGGCTGCCCCGTCGCTACAGTGAAGGTCGCTACAGCGATGGGGACAGGGCCCTCCTGCGGGGCTGCAGCGAGAGCAGTGAGGAGGAGGGGGAGCCCGAGAGCCCACGGTCCAGCTCGCCCCCGGTCCTCACCAAGCCCACGCTGAAGCGGAAGGTGGGGCCCGTCTCTGTGCTGTCCTGGAGTTAATCCATAGTGTGTTAGCCTTTCCGCTTCAAGCCTCAGTATGTTGTAGCATATGATGTTCTCAGTGGACATATGAAATGTGCACATGACTTCTTTGGTTCATGGGAGTTCACTTAGAAGTCATAAACTTATTTAAGGGCCGACAGACTGTTTTCAGCTTGCTGGTTTGATTTCAAAGTATGACTTTTCAGGGGTTTAAAAACAAAACGTACAGGGACTTCCCTGGTGGTCCAGTGGTTAAGACACTGCGCTTCCACCGCAGGGGGCACGGGTTTGATTCGTGGTTGGGGAACTAAGATCCCGCATGCCACGTAGTGTGGCCAAACACAAACAAACAAAACGTACAGATTAGAAATGTTTCTGTTAGAAAAGGAGAGGAAACCACTACACAGTTCGATGGAAAGTGGGCGTAACGGTGCCCTGTATTGCGATGCTCGGAGTGAAGCCGTTCTTCTCACCCCAGGCGGTGCTGTCTCCCCGTCCTCGGTCCTCCCTTCTCGCTCTCCTCTCCAACCCTCCAGTGGTTTGACCTAACTTTGTTTTAAAAGTATTTTCTAAACTATATTTCATCATCTTGCAAAGGTTGAATGATAACCAGATCGTTAGTAAACACTGTGTGATGATGACAGTGAATTCTGTTAATCTGTATACCAGAAATCTCCCAGGCTATGGAGTGAACTCTAAACATTGCTGCACACCAGCCAGACAGAAGTGTGTCAGCTCTCTGGATGAGCCATTCTGTGCTAGTGAGGTGACAGCTTTCATCCAGAGCAATAAAATCATTCTTTTCCCTAGCAGAACCTTAAAAAAAAAGAAGATAGGGCTGTTTATTAAAGGATGAGCTTTCCATTTTAGAACAGTTTTAGATTTACAAATTTATTGCAAAGAAAGTACAAAGAGTTCCTATATTCCCCAGGTTCCCCTGTTATTAACCTTTTACCTTGGTATGGTACATTTGTCACAAATAGTGAACCAGTACTGATGCATTTTTAGCTAGAGTCCATACTTCATTCAGCTTTCCTCTGCTTTCCCTAATGTCCTCTCCTGCCCCAGCACACCATCTTACGTTTAGTCGTCATGTCTCTTTAGGCCCCCTTATTGGTGACAGTTTCTCAGACTACTTGTTTTTGAAGGCCTTGCCAGGTTTGAGGAGTACTGGCTAGATTTTGTAGAATGCCCCTTATGATAGTAAAATGGGGTGATGTGTTTTGGGGAAGAAGGCCCCAGAGGTAAAGTGCCGTTCTCATCACATCATGTAAGGGTATCTGCCGTCAGTCCGTACCGATTACCAAATACCAGGGTATCTGCTGTCAGTGTGACTTCTCACTGTTCACGTCCACGTTAACCCCGGTCGCCTGGCTCCAGGTATCAGGTGTGTCAGGTTTCTCTACTGTAAAGTTACTCCTTTTTTCAAACTCTTTTCCATACTGTATTCTTTGAAAGGAAGTTACTGCCTACAGCCCACACTTATGATACAGGGAGTTAGGCTCTACTGCCTAAGAGCAGAATATCGTGTTAATTATTTGGAATTCTGCTTGGGAGATTTATCCATTTTTCCCCATCTATTTCTTTTTTTTTTTTTTTTTTTTGTGGTAGGCGGGCCTCTCACTGTTGTGGCCTCTCCCCTTGCGGAGCACAGGCTGCGGAGCACAGGCTCAGTGGCCATGGCTCACGGGCCTAGCCGCTCTGCGGCATGTGGGATCTTCCCAGACCGGGGCACGAACCCGTGTCCCCTGCATCGGCAGGCGGACTCTCAACCACTGCGCCACCAGGGAAGCCCCCCATCTATTTCTTGATTCAAGCATTTATTTATGTCAGTATGGACTCATAGATATTTACTTTATACTTCAAGTTATAATCCAGTTCTACCACCTTACTAATTTGATGCTCAAATTGTTCCAGCCTTGGTTGTGAGGAGTTCTTTCAGGTTTGCTCCTGTGTCTCTTCAACATACCTACCCTCAACATTGTGAAGTTTTTTTGGTTGGTTTTGTTTTGAGCACTTTGTTACATTCCGGTTCTACAAAATGTTCCAGGTTCATCTTGTGTATTTCCTGCCCCAGTCCTAGGATCAGCCATTTCTCCTCAGAGCAAGTCCATGTTTAACCTAGTTTGAAAATTGTCTTCTCAACTAGAAAACTAGTAAATTTGAAGTGGAGAAAAAATGATTAACCTGCTGTTCGTTACGTGACCATGAAGAATATATCTTTGCCATCCTAGACTTATATTGCCTTTTTATAAAATAAAATTGTGCTATTTCCTTGTGTAAAAAGAGAATATTATAACAGGCAGTGAGATCATGTACAGGATACTTTTGAAGTTTTTGAAGAGATTCACTTGACTAGGAGTCAGAAACTGTTTTACAGCCATTTCTGTACTGACTGGATATGACCTTAAAGCAAGTCCTGTAACTTCTCTGGCCTCTCTAGAATGAGGGGATTGAATTAGATCAGTTTTGGTGATACAGTATTATTTTGTGATATATTTCATGTGATTCAAGGTGTTAGATCAACCCTAGTACAAAATTGTGCCTAATGTACCAGGTCCCAATAACAGAGTTCTTTTACTTCTGAATGCTCACGGCCACCAAGGAGACCTGTACGGATTTCCAGGCTCCACTGTAACTCTTTGTGGATAGCAGCCTTCCTGGTGGTTCTGCTGACCTGCGCAGTGGAGCTGTGAGACGAAGAGTGTTTTATTTCTTTTTTTCTTTTGAGGAAAAGAGAAGTTAAGGGACTAGCCACTGTGTCATTTCTGAAATAGGCAGCTTCCCTAGGGTGCTAAATTTAACTGAACTGTTAGTAAGGGAATGTTAATATCTACTCTCGAGGCATGCCTGTCTATTCTTTTACAAAGTTGTATTCAGTGATACTTTGTATCTGTGACACTTTATGTATGTATAGTATCTTACTATAGTATTTTTTATCTTTTACTATAGTATTTTGAAATAATATTCAAAATGTCTTTTGGCAAACGGCCTATTCATTTTGTATGTGCTAATTCTAGCAGGTGTAAAAACTATTAATCATGTTACTAATGGAAATGATAGCATTCTTTACTGTAAATAAAATGCTCCTTTCTCTTTTAAATAGAAACCAATTCTTCACCGAAGAAGGCGTGTCCGAAAGCGCAAACACCACAATAGCAGTGTGGTCACAGAAACCATTTCTGAGACCACGGAGGTCTTAGACGAGCCTTTTGAAGACTCTGACTCCGAGAGGCCGATGCCAAGATTAGAACCCACGTTTGAGATTGACCAGGAGGAAGAGGAAGAGGATGAGAACGAGCTCTTCTCTCAAGGGTACTTCCGTCACTTGTCCTCACAGGACGTTCTCAGGTGTCGACCCGCTTCTAAGAGGAAGTCTAAAGACGGGGACGAAGACGAAGATTCAGACGATGCCGACGGTATGTTTCGCAGAGCTGTTGCTTACTGTGGTTTTCTTGTTGTGAAAGATACAGCAGTGATAGTGGCAGACCTCCAACAGAGAGGGCTGAAAGGCAGACACGACCCACTGGGCAAGTGCAGAATGACTTGCAGCCTCTGAAGAGTTGTCTCAAGTGTACTCATCCTCATTTTCTCACTTAGTTTTCTGTCCTTTTATAAAAGTGCTTTTTCGTAGTTCCCCCTTCAACTCAAGACCTATTGTTGCCTCTGCAGAAAATATCTTGCTGTTAGGAAATTGTTCTTTTTGCCTCCTCCTTTCTTGGCCATTATCTGAATCTTTAGTCAATGGGTAGATTAGACTTAGCATCAGGAAGATAGTTAATTAATAACCCTTTACTGGAATGTGCAATCTATAGACCTGGCCTGTTTTGCTAATTGTGTATGCCGAGTGCTTAAAATAGGCACTCAGTAAATATTGTTAAATGACTAAGTGCTTAGAAGTGGTTCTCAAATAAGGTCAGATTCATGTAAATTGGACTTGCTTTCAGATCTGTTCCTGAATCATATCTCTAATATGTCTTACTCAACAAGTAGTTAAATTTCTAATAAAAATGGTAACAGTACCTCAAAATAAGTTAAATTTTATGGCATAGCTAAAAATCCACTGATTAGACTTGTTGTCATTTCCTTTTTAAAGATGAAAAAAATGGGCTTATATATGACTTGGGTCCCAAACTAGTTGTTCACGTCTAGCCTAAAGTTTCTGCCCGTGTGTCGTGCTGCTTCCGTCTGCAGGGCTTGCCTTGCTGGGGTCAGATTGAGCTGCTTTGCTTTGCTGGGCGAATTTGTAGGAATCTTTTTGTCCACGCTTGGTACATAAACCTATAGCTTTTATGTACTAACCAGTTGGGCTTTTATTCTCCTTTTAAAAATAAATTCACTCAATTTCAAATCTAGTAGACAACTTGCATTTTCTTCAGTCTCATACTTTTGTATAATAAATACTTTTAATATAGTAATAAGATGACTACGTTTTTTGCTTTATCGTGCATGATTTTCCAGAATTTTATTATGTTATATTTTGAGATGTATAGGAAGCTAAAAATTTATTTTGTAAAACATGTGGCACTTTAGTAAAATTCTGTCTTGGATCATCATAGATTAAAATAGTATCCTATAAGTTCCTGTTGGACAAATTTTTCTCTAATGTAGACATTTCCTTTGTTTATTTTCAGGTTGTTACTGCTAACTACCTTTTCAGTCCCACCAGTACCCCTCCCCCTCAATCCTATTAAAAAATAGGATTTGCTGGCCTTCTCTTTAAAAATTAATGGGAAATGTGGATGTACTTAATACCACACCAAACTGTACACCTAAAAATGTTAAAATGGTAAATTTTATGCTGTGCATATTTATAGTTTTTAGAAATAGAAAAAATCAATGGGGAGAAAATAATGCTAATAATCAAATTTATTTCTAATAAACCGTTGTCATTGGTACATTAACTTTTGCTTCAGGTCAGTATTTGTCCGGGACTACATGCCTTGCGGCTCTTCCTATACAAACACAACATTGGCCGGGAACTGCTGGTGTAGGGTTGCTCAGACATGGCCTGGAGTAATTGGCTTGATTTTACCTGAAGTAATGATTTAGTAGAAACTAAGAAAACCAGAGCAATAATATAAATTGCAAACAGGGGTGGGGGGAAAGAAGGAGAAATGAGCTGATGTGTAATTTACACAATAAAGACAGCTTGTCTAAAGTAGCTGTAGGAACTACTTAGTATTTGCATCCTTATAAAGCGTATTTCCATTTTAAAGATGGTGAAACTGAATATTAAGAGTAACTCTCCAAAGCCATGCAGTTGGGGAGGATGAACTTGAACCTAGTGGGTGGACCAGGATCCTTTGAACAATGGCCAGATCCGTTCTGCCAGTTCACTGTGTGACTTTAGAGGATATCATGAAGTGGGCATCTCCTTTAGATTCTTAACTTGAAAGTGAAGATAGTCAGGAGTTCAGGATGATGATTAAAATCATTTCTGTTGTACGTGTGGTCTCAGAAAGAGGCACTAAAAAATACAAGATCCTGTAAAATCTGTCTTTATTTTTTATCCCTCCTGTGCAGACACTCCTATCCTAAAGCCAGTATCTCTTTTGAGAAAATGTGATGTGAAGGATTCTCCACTTGAGCCAGATACGTCCACGCCCATGAAAAAGAAGAAGGGATGGCCCAAGGGCAAGAGCCGCAAACCAGTCCACTGGAAGAAAAGACCTGGTCGCAAGCCGGGACTTAAGCTGAATCGGGAGCTGGCGGCCGTTTCTACTCGAGAATGCGTTGTCGAGCCCGTTGTCCCCCTTCCTGAGCCGGGACGTGAACCCCAAGTTCAAGAGAACCAGGAAGCTGCTGGACCACGAGAAGACTTGCCTTTAAGGGAGGAAAGGAAGGAAGGGGAGGAGCTGCCCCTGGAAGCGGAGGAGGGGGAGGAGGAGGAGGACACCACCAGCAGTGACGTCAGGGCGGCCTCTCCGGCGGACAGTGGCAGCCCCGAGACCGGAGCCAAGGGGCCCGAGGTGGGCGAGGAGGAGGAGGAGCCCCGCGTCCCTGCGGGGCAGCAGCCGTCGGAGGAGAGGCCGCAGGAGCTGGCGCAGCGTGCACGGGAGGAGGAGGAGGAGGAGGAGGAGGAGGAGGACGCCGCTGCGGAGACCCACCAGAGCGAAGACCACGACGCGGATGATGAGGACGACGGCCACCTGGAGTCCACAGAGAAGAAGGGGCCGGAGGAGCAGCCGGCTGGGGGCGACGTCAAGGAGGAGCACGGTGGCCAGGAGTCTTTTTTAGATCCTGACGTGCACAGCAGTCGGGAGCACGCGAAGGACAAGGAGGAGCCGGAGCCGGATTCCGAAGAGGAGCAGACTTCGCACGAAGCGTCCGTGGTCTCGGAGCACATGCCGGGCTCTGAGGACGACCACGAGGAGGACTCCCACTCTAAGGAAGAGCTGCTGCAGCTGAAAGAGGAGGCGGCGATCCCGCACAGCGACCTGGATCTGGAAACCGTGCAGGCCGTGCAGTCTTTGACTCAGGAGGAGAGCAGCGAGCATGAGGGCGCCTACCAGGACTGCGAGGAAACCCTGGCGGCCTGTCAGACCCTGCAGAGCTACACCCAGGCCGACGAGGACCCGCAGCTGCCCCTGGTGGAGGACTGCCACGCCTCGGAGCACAACAGCCCGCTGTCTTCTGTCCAGTCCCACCCCAGCCAGTCGGTGCGCTCGGTCGGCAGTCCCAGCGTGCCTGCCCTCGAAGGGGGCTACACCCAGATCAGCCCGGAGCAAGGGTCCCTGTCCGCGCCGTCTATGCAGAACATGGAGACCAGCCCCATGATGGACGTGCCTTCCGTATCGGACCACTCCCAGCAGGTGGTGGACAGCGGCTTCAGCGACCTGGGCAGCATCGAGAGCACCACGGAGAACTACGAGAACCCCAGCAGTTACGACTCCACGATGGGCGGCAGCATCTGCGGGAACAGCTCCTCCCAGAGCAGCTGCTCCTACGGCGGCCTGTCGTCCTCCAGCAGCCTCACCCAGAACAGCTGCGTGGTCACCCAGCAGATGGCCGGCGTGGGCGGCAGCTGCAGCCTGATGCCGCAGAGCAGCGTCCCGCCCGCCGCCGCCACCTGCAGCATCAAGTCCCCTCAGAGCTGCGCTGTGGAGCGGCCTCCCAGCACCCAGCAGCCGCCGCCGCCCCAGCCGCCCCCGCAAGCGCCGCCCGCCCCGCCGCCGGCCCCGCCCCCGCCGCCGCCCCCGCCGGCCCCGCAGCCGCCGCCGCCGCCCCCGCAGCCCCAGCCCCCGGCCCCGCCCCCGCAGCAGCAGCAGCCCCCGCTGTCCCAGTGCAGCATGAACAGCAGTTTCACCCCAGCGCCCATGATCATGGAGATCCCAGAATCTGGAAGCACGGGGAACATCAGCATCTACGAGAGGATCCCTGGGGACTTCGGGGCCGGCAGCTACTCCCAGCCGTCAGCCACCTTCAGTCTAGCCAAGTTGCAGCAGCTGACCAACACCATTATGGACCCTCATGCCATGCCTTATAGCCATTCTCCTGCTGTGACTTCCTATGCAACCAGTGTTTCTCTGTCCAACACGGGACTGGCTCAGCTGGCTCCGTCGCACCCCTTGGCTGGGACCCCTCAAGCACAAGCCACCATGACGCCGCCCCCGAACTTGGCCTCCACTACCATGAACCTCACGTCCCCTCTGCTGCAGTGCAACATGTCTGCCACCAACATTGGCATTCCCCACACTCAGAGGCTGCAAGGGCAGATGCCAGTCAAGGGGCACATCTCCATCCGCTCCAAGTCCGCGCCCCTGCCCTCCGCGGCAGCTCACCAGCAGCAGCTGTATGGTCGCAGCCCGCCTGCGGTCGCCATGCAGGCTGGCCCTCGTGCGTTGGCTGTTCAGCGTGGCATGAACATGGGGGTTAACTTGATGCCAACCCCCGCCTATAATGTCAATTCCATGAATATGAACACCTTGAACGCCATGAACAGCTATCGGATGACGCAGCCCATGATGAACAGCAGTTACCATAGTAACCCTGCCTACATGAACCAGACAGCACAGTATCCTATGCAGATGCAGATGGGGATGATGGGGAGCCAGGCCTATACCCAGCAGCCTATGCAGCCAAACCCTCATGGAAACATGATGTACACGGGCCCTTCCCATCACAGCTACATGAACGCTGCTGGCGTGCCCAAGCAGTCACTCAACGGACCTTACATGAGAAGATGAGCAAGACGGACTTGCAGTTAAAAACTTAAATATATATAAATAAAGGAACCTTTTATACTGACAAACCAGAGAAAAATGGACCTTTTTTCCAGTTAAAATATTGCTGTAGATTTAGAGGAATTTTTCTTTGGTTTATTTTATTTTTTAGAAAACCTGGTCTTTTTTGGGGGGTTCATTTTGTTCTGGGTTTTGGTTTTCTTCACAATCTTGAACATTTTACAATAGAACTCATCTAAAAATGGATTTGGGGATGGGGAAACATGCACAAAAATCTTTTCATAATTAAAAAGAGCCTTACTTTCTTTACACACCACATGGACAGACTTTGTGTAAGAGTGAATTATCTTTATTTTATTTTAAGATGTATGTTTCCCCTCAGTGTTTGCAGCTCCCAATGTTGTCATTTTTAAGTGTTATATATACATCTCGAGGGTTAGCCAGACCCTTTCCTCCACACCCAGCCTTTCATTCCCTACTTCATTCCAGCAGGAGGCACTTAGGGGAGACTCGGACGGGGACATGGAGAACAACCCAAGCTCCTTAAACTTATTATTATTGTTAATATTATTATTATTATTAATAAAGTGAGGCAGGAAAATGCTTCTCCTCTTAAAATCCCCTCCACTCCCTACACACGCACACACGCACGCACGCACACGCGCAGGCACACACACACACCTCTTGAAACCTTTCCCCAAGAATGTTTCTTTATAGATGAAGTTTCATTGAAATGTTTGTTTTTCTTAAATCAAGTGTAATATAATTTTTTTTAAACTACTCCCACTCAGCACTCAGAGACACAAAAATACTGTAAGTCTCAGTTAACAGCGGAATCTCAGAGGAAAGCTGTTTGCAATCTAATCCAGCCTTGGAGGAATAGATGGTCAATTAACAATCAAAAAGAGGCAGTTAACCTCTTGTTTTTTACCACCTGGTGAATCAGCCATACGCACATATTCCACGCAGCCTCTTGTTTTTAGTATGTACTTTGAGATGCCAAGGGTCTTGATTCTTGAGCCTTTGACTCTGATTAAATTCAAACAGCAGTCCCCAGTGATTAGCCTCTTACATTCTCACGTAAAGGGTTGGTGGATGACTGTACATGTCAGTGATTTGAGAAATACCTGACTAACCTTTGACACTGTTTACTGTGAGTTGGGAGAGATGACGCAGAATGTGTGTCGTGAGGGAGATCGTGGTGTGAGTTTTATAGCTACTTCAGTGATACATACCTCTAGTTTTCCTTTGTCTTTTGAGATCCTGAGTTCCTCCCCTGTGAATCAGAGTGCGCCAGCCCCTCTCCTGTGAGTGGCTGAAGAGAAGAGGGATTAAACCAACCACCAGCATAGTAGGGCAAATCTGGACAGCAGGGTTTTAGCAGGCTCCTGTGTTGCTCCCAGCTTCATTCTCTTTTCTCTTGTGCAGCCAGTTCGCCCATTCTCTTCTTGTTACTTGCTCCAGGGATAGGTAAAAAATATATATATATATGTATATGTATATATATATATATATACATATATACGTTCCATCATTAGAAGATGGACACTATTATACCACTTGGTATGTGCAGTCAAATATCCAAAAGGGGGAAGTACTGCTTAAAGAAATACCTGTAAGCATTAAATTCTCTCCTTTATTTGTACATTTTATATAGATAAATTTTTGAAGTACGAATTAGGCATTAAATTTTTTCAAACGCACAGGTTTGTTGGGTTTTTTTTATACACTTTAATTGACTTTCTCAATTAAACGTGTTAGGTAGAAAAAGGCAGAACTCCACATCTTACCGCTATCGATTCTGAGCATGTGCAAGGCTGTGTAGGACCCAGTTTCTCTGTATATACTGTGCCAGTTCCCAGTCCTCTGTGTAGAACGTGCACTGTGCTGCCTTCTGCCTACTCTTCGGCGCTGTCATTGCTTCCTGGTTGGGGTGGGGACGGGGTGGGTCGGGAGGGAGGGAGGTGTATTGGGAGGAGGGTGGGTCAAGGCAGAAGGAGAAGCTGTTGAAATGAGGGCCGTGAATTCAGTTTCTGTTGGTTTGCGGTTGTGTTTGGTTTTGTTTCTTTAAAAAAAAAAAAAAAATTTCAATCAGGCAGCTCCCTTTTCCACAAGCCTTTTTGTGACTTTAGAACTATTGTAGAGAAAATGTTCTTTTCTATATTATAAAAGAAATTATCCAACACAGTAATATTGGTACCTGTCATTTTTTCACTTCTGTTTAAAAAAATGTATTTTTAGCAAGATAACTTGGGTAATCTTCTAAAAAAAGAAATTTAAAAACTCACTGTTAGTGACTTTGATGCCTTTTAAAATAAGAGCTTTTTCATTTCATTCCATCTTTAAAATTTTTTATCTTTGTTGTAGAATATTAAAAACTATTTTAAGAAAGATAAAAATTCTCTTTAAAGAGATCTCTAGAGTGTGTGAATAGAGCTCCAGATGCCTCTAAAAGCCGCATGTACAAATGAAGCTAAGTCTATTCCTGTCTGTTTATATTTGCTTTTCCTGTTTTGTAACCTCTTTGTACTTTGTTCATGGTGACTCGTAAGCTAAGGGGAAGGGGTGCCTGGATGCCTTTGTACTTCTCCGTGTCACGCGCTCCTGGGCCAGCTGGTCTCCTTCCTCTCCTGTATGTAATATCACTTTTTTTTCCCCCTTTCTAGCAAGTACTTTCAAAAGAACTCTGTACATTTTAACATAAAAAAAAATAAATTATGTTGAGCCATTTTGGATGTCTGTCTTGCATGTGGAATTTTTCTCCCTTCCAAGTGTTTCAAATTCTCTGATTCTTTTTCTACACACAGACGCTTAGAAATATAAGCCTTTTCATGTTCTTCTTTATGTAGCAAGTATAAGTTTATGACCTTTGCTTTGAAATTTGTTTTCACTCATAATGTGTTTCAGTGCCAAGAATACAGATGGTTTTCCCTTTTCCAAAGAAAATGGTATTATGACCTCACTTTGGATTTTTTAGGGAAACCCATTTGAAAACCTTCTACACGGGTTGTAATTCCTCCAACCAAAAAAAGGAAATACAGTTGCAGTAACAAGTAGCTCCCACTTGGAACAAAGTGTTTTTTCTCATTCCAGTTGACCTGATTATGTAATCTAGGAAGATTTGCCAGAAACCTGGTCCCTAAATACTGATGATCTTTTCTGATGTGTTCTGAGTTAATGTGCTCGCCTCTCATCATTAAGAATTTTGGATGTAAGGCAGATTCCAGAATTAGATTTAGCTTTGGGAAGCTAACAGCTTCCTGGGGTAGAGGGGTGAGGCAGACACAGGTTTTCATGCCCTCCTGACTTGATCTGCTGTTCCTTACCGCTGAGTTAGGAATTTAGGAAGTGGTGTGAACAGTGTCCGTAGCAGGTGTTTGTTTTAAACTTCGTGCCATTGAAGTTTTAAGCCATAGAGTCATGTCATCTCCAGAAAATAAATGGCTTGTCTCCCTTGATTGCTTGCTTCATAGTCACAGTTTGAGCTCAAGACTGCCACTGCTCTATGCAGTTACTAGTGAATTGTCCCAAAGACGTACTGCCTTTGCTACTGCAAACTACCTGCTTTTAAGTGAGTTCAGCATAACAACAATTATGATTTTTCTACAAGGAGGTAATGTGAACAAAGAATATACTATAGATTTCATTGAAGTGCTAACAACCCTCACTATGTATTACATGTAAACTGTAACTTGAGGAATCTCATGTGTAGCCAACGCTCTCCTTTACCGTCTACCATCCGGCCTTTTCACTCTCAGAAGGTACGTGTTGGGGGAAACGGCAACACATTTGACTAACGTGTGCACTGCTGAGAGCCTTGGTCTACCGGTTTTCGAATGTACTGCCATGCCTTCAGTTACTAGGCTTCCAGGAATCATTTTCCTATACAGCCTCTCTGAGCATCTCAGGTGGTGCCAACTTCCTCTGTAGTGTGGTGAGAACCGTGTGTATTCCCTGAACACCGAGTGTCAGGTTGACAGCTCTAGCTCTTTAGGTGAGAATTACTGCGTTAGGTTCTCCCTGGGACACCCTGCGCGGTGTGTGGTTTTCGCCCTTCCTCTCGTCTTTTTGTAATGTACAAGATAATGGGTCAGTGATGATGATGGAAAAGCATAGTGAAAAGAGAAAAAATGACTGTCCTTGTTGACAGAACAAAGTAAGCAGAGTTATGACAAATGGTGGGCGGGAGGGAGCTCCATATTCTTAAGGTAACTTAAATCTAAAAATTCAAGTGACATATTCTATAAATGAACTCAAAACCATGAAGAGTGACATTTATTTGTGTTGTCAAATGTCTGGAATTCTTGAGCATGGTCATCCAATTAAAAGCTGAAAATCCCCACAACAAAACCCACCTCGTTTGTTTATATATTTCTGTTAAGGGGCAGGTTGGGTTTGTTATCTAAGTTGGTGTGGTTATATAATGCAGCACAGACCCATGGATTTTCTTTCCAGAATGACAGCTTTACAAATTGGGCTTAACTGCAATTCCTTGCTATATTAATAAGGAGCCTAAATATTGGTATACAGATTACATAAACCTCAGAAAGGTGGCAGGTGTAATTTTTGCCTGAAATAAGGACAGCCATGGAGTCTGATGGACTTTGGTTTTTTGAGTTCTTTTGAAACAGTAGACAGAGTCATAAGGAATTGTTTTCCTGTGACTGTGGTGAATACTCTTTTTGAAGGTGAGAGATACATTCTTGTTAGCCAGAAAAAATATTCTAACATTTAACTCTATAATAACAGACATTTGTGAAAGCCACATTTAAGCAACATTCAAAAAAAAAAAGCGTTCTCTGGGGTGATGTGTTGATTTTTTTTTTTTTTTTTTTTTTTTTTTTTTGCGGTACGCGGGCCTCTCACTGTTGTGGCCTCTCCCGTTGCGGAGCACAGGCTCCGGACGCGCAGGCTCAGCGGCCATGGCTCACAGGCCCAGCTGCTCCGCGGCATGTGGGATCTTCCCGGACCGGGGCACGAACCCGTGTCCCCTGCATCGGCAGGCGGACTCTCAACCACTGCGCCACCAGGGAAGCCTGATGTGTTGATTTTTAACCGTTTTTAGTTTATGCACACACAAAGAGGAGAAAGCAAAGGCAAGCAGGTGAACTGAGGTAAACTAATCACCTTTGCCTGCATTCGAGAGCTACCGTGCCCGGACTCACCGGGATGTCTATGAATATGCATTGCGAAACTGACATCCGGTTAATGCTGGGAGACCAGCCATTCAGATCACCTTTCAAGTTATTTACATTGGCCTTAAAGAGCTTTTTGAGCCTCAGAATCTTCTGTTTTTGAAAATGTCATTTAAAACCCTTCAACTCTTATCCTAAGTTCAAAGTCTCTTGTGAACAAAGTAAAGAAAAACATTCATACACAAAACCTCTTTGCTAGGACTGAGGCTCTGCCCATGTACAAACAGCTCTAATTGTTTAATTGATGTATTACATTGAATAAAATTGGTTGATTTCATTTTCTTTTTAAAAGAAGGTTAGAAAATCATTCAAAATGACTGAATTTGATCATAGTTTTCCAGAGAAAGTGAGGACAGTTATATGTTGAATAGGAGATAGTGGCAAAGGCTTTGCTGGAGGCAAGGACCTCTTGCAAAATGGAATAATTACACAATTTTTTAAAAGTTTGTCTAGCTCTTGTTTAAGGAAAAGAACTAGAATTGACTAGGACCCCTAACTTGACGTCCCCAAAGGGTTCTTGATGGAAAGAAAGTCGTGAATCTGAAAACTGAATAATATGGAATATAGTGAGACCAACTGTAGAGGCTGAGGAAGAAATTCTATTAAAATTACAAAGGAAAACAAAGAAAACAGGTTCCAACCAGCCACTACAGCCTACCTTAATTATTTCTTTGGGGGCTCCAAGGTATTTCTTTTAAAAAAAAAAATATTTAATTTTTGGCTGCTTTGGGTCTTAGTTACAGCATGTGAGCTCTTTCATTGCAGTGCGCGGGCTCTCTAGTTGTGGTGCATGGGCTTATTTGCCCCGTGGCATGTGGAATCTTAGCTCCCTGACCAGGGATCGAACCCACATCCCCTGCATTGGAAGGCGGATTCTTAATCACTGGACCACCAAGGAAGTCCTGGTATTTTATTCTTTTTGATGCGATTGTAAATGGGATTTTTTTCCCTTAATTTATCTTTCTGATAGTTTGTTGTTAGTGTATAGAAATGCAACAGATTTCTGTGTATTGATTTTGTATCCTGCAACTTTACCGAATTCATTGATGAGCTCTAGTAGTTGTCTGGTGGTGTCTTTAGGATTTTCTGTGTATAGTATCATGTCATCTGCAAACAGTGACAATTTTACTTCTTCTTTTCCAATTTGGATTCTTCTATTTCTTTTTCTTGTCTGACTGCTTTGGCTAGGACTTCCAACACTATGTTGAATAAAAGTGGTGAGTGGGTACCCTTGTCTTTTTCCTGATCTTAGAGGGAATGCTTTCAGCTTTTCACTGTTGAGTATGATGTTAGCTGTGGGTTTGCCATATATGGCGTTTATTATGTTGAGATATGTTCCCTCTATGCCCACTTTCTGGAGAGTTTTTATCATGAATTTTATCAAAAACTTTTACTGCAGTTATTGAGATGATCATATATGGTTTTTATTCTTCAATTTGTTAACGTAGTGTATCAAACTGATTGAATTGTGGATATTGAAAAATCCTTGCATCCCTGGGATAAATCTTGATCATGATGTATGATCCTTTTAATGGTATGGTTGAATTTGGTTTGCTAGTTATTATGTTGAGGATTTTTGCATCTGTGTTCATCAGTGATATTGGCCTGTACTTTTTTTTTTTTTTATCATATCTTTGTCTGGTTTTGGTATCAGGGTGATGCTGGCCTCATAGAATGAGTTCTGAAGTGTTCCTTTCTCTGCAATTTTTTGGACTAGTTTGAGAAGGATAGGCTTTAACTCTTCTCCAAATGTTTGATAGAATTCACCATCTGGTCCTGGTCTTTGTTTATTGGGAATTTTAAAATTACTGATTCAGTTTCGTTACTGGTAATTAGTCTTTTTGTATTTTCTTTTTCTTCCTGGTTCAGTCTTGGGATATTGTATGTTTCTAAGAAGTTGTCAGTTTCTTCTAGGTTGTCCATTTTATTGGCGTATAATTGCTCATAGTAGTCTCCTATGATCCTTTGTATTTCTGTGGTGTTGGTTGTAACTTTTTTTTTCATTTCTGATTTTATTGATTTGGATCCTCTCCCATTTTTTCTTGATGAGTCTGGCTAAGTGTTTATCAATTTGCTTTATCTTTTCAAAGAATGAGCTTTTAGTTTCACTGATCTTTTCTTTCTTTCTTTCTTTCCTTTTTTTTTTTTTTATCTCTGTTTCATTTATTTCTGACCTTACCTTTATGATTTCTTTCCTTCTACTAACTTTGGGTTTTGTTTGTCCTTCTTTCTCTAGTTGCTTTAGGTATAGGGTTAGGTTGTTTATTTGAGATTTTTCTTGTTTCCTGAGGTAAGCTTGTATTGCTGTAAACTTTCCGCTTAAAATTGCTTTTGCTGCTTGCCGTAGATTTTGGATTTTTGTGTTTTCGTTTTCATTTGTCTCCAGGTATTTTTAAAATTCCCTCTCTGATTTCTTCAGTGATCCATTTGGCTGTTTAGTAGCATTTTGTTTTGCCTCCACATCTTTGTGTTTTTTTTGCAGTTTTTTCTTGTAGTTGATGTCTAGTCTCATTGCCCTTTCACTTTCTTAACTGTGTCTTTTGATGAACAGAGTTCTTCCTTTATGGGTAGTGCTTTTTCTGCCTGTGTTAAGAAATCTTTTCCTACCCTGAAGTTATAATAGTATTCTCTGTAATTTCCAAAAGCTTCATTGTTTTGCTTACATAGTTAATTTTTTAATATATCTGGAATTGATTATTGTTCAAAGCATAAGGTAGGGGACCAGTTTCATTTTCTTCCCATGTGGATATACAGTTTTAACATCACTCCATCTTTCACCACCTCTCTAAATCAAGTGTCCACATATGCATAGATCTATGTATGGACTATTGATTCTGTTCCACTGATCTGTATATCCTTCCTGGCTTAATTATTGTAGCCTTATGATAAGTCTTGATATTAAGTAAAGCAAGTCCTCCTAAGTTGTTTTTCTTCTTCAGGGATGATTGACCCATCTAGGCCTTTTGTCTGCCCCCATATATATTTTTTAATTTTTTATTGTTTTTGGCCGTGCAGCATAGCTTGCAGGACTATAGTTCCCCAGCCAGGGATCAAACCCATGACCCGTACAGTGGAAGCATGGAGTCCTAGCCACTGGACTGCTAGGGAATTCCTGCCCATGTATTTTTAGAATTAACTTATCTGATTCCTTTAAAAGTCCTAATGACATTTTATTGTGATTGCATTGATCCTTAAAATCAATTTGACAAAAATTGACAACAGTATTGACTCTCCCATTCATTTAACATGATGCATTTGTTTGACTTCTTTAATTTCTACTGAAAATTTTATTGAGTTTTTGCATAGAGATTCTATGCTTTGTTATTTTATTCTTGGATATTTAATATTTTTGAAACTATTAAAATATCTTTTTAAATTTTTATTTTCTGTTTATTTTTGGTATACAGAAATTTCAGTGATTTTTGTATTTTGCCCTTGTATCCAATAACCTTTCAAAAGTCACTTAGTAATTCTAATAATTTATCTACAGATTCTTGGACTATTTACCTATATGTCATATCATCTCTAAAAATGAGAGTTTTATTTCTTATTTACAATTTTTATACCTTTTTCCTTTTTCAGGCCTTACAGCACTGTGTTCGACCTTCAGCACAATGTTGAATAGAAGTGGTAAGAGCAGGCATACCCTTAATCAGATGAAAGAAGACTCATTCAGTCCCTAGTTTTTTAAGGGTTTTTATCATAAATGTATGTTGAATATTATCAAATGCTTTTTCTGCATCTATCAAGAAGGGGTTCAATTTTTTTCTCCTATAATCTGTCAATGTGGCCAAAATGTTGACTGCTTTTCTAGTGTTAAACCAATATTTGGGAAAATACGTGGGTAAATCTAAATGATTATACACACATATATGTATATAATTAAAATACAAAATGACGATTTCACATGAGTTAGACGATAAATTGAGTGAAAGTGTTTTAATGTCCTTACATTGTCTTGATTAATTTTAGCTATTGATAAATTAAAAGCGCATATTTTAATTTCCAGGGGAACCACTAAGAGAATAGAAACAGAGTGTGTAACTTCCAAAATAGTATAAGGGGAAATGGGATGATAAAATATAATAATAAATCCCATAGAAGGGAGCAAGGGAGAGAAAAAACACAGACAGGTGGTAACCTGCTTAATAGTGGAAAACCCAAAATAAAAAGACTTAAACCCCAATATGTTCATTACTTAATTATTTTCTAAATGGACTAAATAGTCCATCTAAAAGACAAAGATTTTTAGGAGAAAAACCTAAAAATCCTATTATGTGCTCTTTATAAGAGAAACAGCAAAAACATAAAGATACCAAAAAATTTAAAATAAAAAAGTAGAAAAAGATATGTCAGGAAATTACAATAGTAGTAAGAAAGCTCCTAAAGCTATATTAATATGAGATAAAATAGGATTTAAAGCAAAAGGGATTACTAAAAGAGGATTAATAGTAAAGTTTTAAAGAATTCTATATACATATACACTTATTGACATGATTCTAAAATATATAAAGCAAAAATGGCAAAACCATGAAAAGAAATTTTAAAAATCTACAGTCATAGTGAGGGATTTCTTTCTGAATTAATAAACTTTATTTATTAGAGCAGTTTTAGATTCACAGCAAATTGAGCCGAATGTACAGAATGTTCCCATATACACCCTGTGCCCATGCACGCACACCTCCCCCACTAAGGAATCCTCTACCACAGTCGTACATTGGTTACAATTGATGAACCTACATAGACACATCATAATCACTGGCAGTTCATAGTTTACATTAGGGTTCACTCCTGGCATTGTACCTTCTGTGGGTTTTGACAAATTTATATCATGTATCCACCATTGTAGTATCATACAGAATAGCTTCACTGCCCTGAAAACCCTCTGTGTTCCACATATTCATCCTTGTCTCTCCCCTAAACCCTGCCAATCACTGTTTTTTTACTGTCTCCCTAGTCTTGCCTTTTCCAGAATGTCATGTAGTTGGAATGATACCTATGGAGCCTTTTCATATGGGCTCCTTTCACCTAGTAATACGCATTCAAGTTTCTTCAATGTCTTTTCATGTCTTGAAAATTCATTTCTTTTTATCATTGAATAATATCCTATTGTCTAGACATGCCACAGTTTATCTATGTTGCTTCCAAGTTTTGGCAGTTATGAATAAGTCTGCTATAAACATCCACATGCAGGTATTTTTGTGTGGACATAAATTTTAAACTCATTTGGGTAAATCCCAAGGAGTGTGATTGCTGCATCGTGTATTAGGAGAATGTTTAGTTTTTTAAGAAACTGCCAAACTGTTTTCCAAAGTGGGGTTGTACCATTTTTCATTCCCACCAGCAGTGAACAAGAGTTCCTGTTGCTCAACATCTGCACCAGCATTTGGTGTTATCAGTGTCTTAGGTTTTGGCCATTCTGATAGTATCTCACTGTTGTATTACTTTGCAGTTCCCTAATGCCACATTGAACATGTTTTCATATGCTTACTTGCCATCTGTATGTCTTCTCTGGTGAGGTATCTGTTCAGGTCTTTTGCTCATTTTTTAATTGTGTTGTTCATTTTCTTATTGTTGAGTTTTAAGAGTTCTTTGTATATTTTGGATAACAGTCCTTTGTGAATATATCTTTTCCAACTATTTTCTTCCAGTCTGACTTGTTTTCTTTTCCTCTTGGCATTGTCTTTCGCAGAGCAGAAGTTTTAAATTTTAATGAAGTCCTGTTCATTAATTATGTCTTTTAAGGATCATGCCTTTGGTGCTGTCTCTGAAAAATCATAGCTATACCCAAGATCATCTAGGCTGTCTCCTAAATTATCCTATGGGAGTTTTATTGTTTTGTGTCTTACATTTAGGTTTATAATCCATTTTGAGTTAAGTTTTGAGTTTTGCGAAGAGTGTAAGATCTGTGTCTAGATTCTTTTTTTTCTTGTGTGTGGATGTCCAGTTGTTCCAGCATCGTTTGTTGAAAAGATTATCTTTTCTTCATTATATTGCTTTTGCTTCTTTGTCAAAGATCAGTTGACTATATATGTGAGACTATTTCTGGGCTCCCTATTCTGTTCCATTGATCTATTTCTCTCCCTTTCTCTCTCTTTCTTTGTGGGAGGGGGCAATGCCATGCTGTCTTGATTATTGTAGTTTTATGGTAAATCTTGAAGTCAGGGAGTGTCAGTCCCCTGACTTTGTTCATTAATATTGAGTTGGCTATTGTGGGGTTTTTTGCCTCTCCATATACACTTTAGGATCAATTTGTTGATATCCACAAAATAGCTCATTGAGATTTTAATTTTGATTGGATTGAATCTATACATCGAGTTGGGAAGAACTGCCATATTGACAGTGTTGAGTCTTCCTATCCATAAACTAGAATATCTCTTCATTTATTTAGTTCTTCTTTGATTTCTTTCATCAGAGTTTTGTAGTTTTCCTCATATAGATCTTATACATATTTTGTTGGATTTGTACCTAAGTATTTAATTTGGAAGGATGCCAGTGTAAATGGTAATGTGTTTTTAATTTCACATTCCACTTGTTCATTGCTGGTGTATAGGAAATCACAGGGTGGGAGATTTTAATGACTTTTCTAAGTAAAAAAAAATGACTAAGCAGGCTAGTTCTATCAATCACGATATAAGATAATTGCCCAAGAGTAACAAAACTGTCCTAATGAACACATATAAAATACAGCATGCAAGGCTTCCCTGGTGGCACAGTGGTTAAGAATCCTCCTGCCAATGCAGGGGACATGGGTTCAAGCCCTGGTCCGGGAAGATCCCACATGCTGTGGAGCAACTAAGCCCATGCACCACAACTGCTGAGCCTGCACTCTAGAGCCCCTGAGCCACAACTACTGAGCCCACGTGCCACAGCTACTGAAGCCTGTGTGCCTAGAGCCCGTGCTCCGCAACAAGAGAAGCCACCACAATGAGAAGACTGCACACGGCAACAAAGAGTAGCCCCCACTCGCCACAACTAGAGAAAGCTCGCGCACAGCAACAAAGACACAACACAGCCAAAAATAAATAAACAATTAATTAATTAAATAAATAAAATACAGCATGCAAAAATAGCAGAATATGCATTGTCTTTAAAAACTGACTGAATACTAAGCAATAAAGCATGCTTCAGCAATTACTAAAGGACTGAAATCACACAGAGTAAGTCTTCTGACTGTGATAATGCTAGAAATCTGTAACAAAAAGATAACTAGAAAATCTCCATATGTTTAGAAATTAAGAAATACACTTTGAGATAATTCATGGTCCAAAGAAAAATAAAAATTAGAAAATATTTTGAGCTGAAATTATTTGCAACCCATATGAAATAGTGTATCTAAACGAAGATCATCAAATGCTGCTAGCATCACAATAAGAGAGACATCCAGGACACATGTGCTTTTCACACCATCTATGAAAGTATTCTTGCCAGAAAATCAACCTAATTTGGAATCAGCCTCAATCTATCTGTTTACAGGAAATACAAGAGACAGTGGAACATGCTAAGCACCACCACAGGGACGCAGTCAACAAAATCTAGAATATGAGAAACTTTATGGGATAAATGACTCAATTTCCTCAACAGGTAAATTGCAGAGAATAATAAAAGATAGGAGGTGAGGGAAGAGCAGCAGTGTGGTGTGAACTTACAAATTAAGAGATTTAAGAGACACGAATGAAATGCAACGTGGGGACCTTGTTTGAATCCTGAGTCTAGGAAATTAACTTAGAAGTGTTTATGATACAGGGAAATTTGAACACTGTATATTTGATCTTATCGGAGGTTTGTTATAAAGTGTGTTATATTACACCTTAAGTGTAATATAATGATATTGTGTTTCTTTTTTAAAAGATCATTTTCTTTTAGAGTTAAATGCTAAAATACATATATAGATGAGAGGATATGTGTGAATGGGACTTGCTTCAAAATAACCCAGGACTGGTGTAAATGACATAATATTAGCAACAAGCTGATAATTGATGAAAGTGCCTAATGAGAACAGGAGAGTTCATTATACTATTTTCTCCAATTTTGAATACATTAAAATTTTTTCCTGATAAAAATGGTTTTAAAAATCATGAGATGCAACCAAAGAAATATTTAGAGAGAAATTTATGGCTTAATTGAAATACAAATATTCAAAAAGAAATTCTGAAAAATGAACGGCCATTGTGTACCCAGAAGATTAGTAAAAGTGAAAAGGATAAAAAATATAAACCATTCTCACATTGGTGAGAATGTGAAGCAAGTGGAACTCATAAACTGCTGGCGGAAGTGTAAATTAGTTCACCTCCTTCTAGAAACTTCCTGGAATTATCTGGTACAGTTGAAGTTATACATGTCCTATCACTCACCCAGCAATTCTACTCTGTTACAAACCTAGAGAAATACATGCACATATGTCCCAGCATATGGGTACAAGTGTGTTCATAGCAGTGAAATTTATAATGGCTGAAGGCAACCCACACATCGTCACCAATAAAATGGATAAATGTGCAGCCTGTACATGCAAGGGAATTCCATACACCAGTAACAGTGAAGGAACTACAGTACACATGATGAATGAATCTAAGGCATAACAGTGAGCAAAAGAAACCAAATATAAAAGAATCCAGAGGACACCAAATACATGAACCATACAATGAAACAATTGATAAACTGGATTTTATCAAAATAAAAATTTTCTCTTCAAAAGACACCATTAAAAGATGAAAAGTTTGGCCACAGTCTGGGAGCTATACATATTTGCAACACATATATCTGACAAAGGACTTGCACCCAAAATATATAAAGAGCGCTTACAACTCAATGATATAAACAATCCAATTAAAAAACACCAGGGGCTTCCCTGGTGGCGCAGTGGTTGAGGGTCCACCTGCTGATGCAGGAGACATGGTTTCGTGCCCTGGTCTGGGAAGATCCCACATGCCACGGAGCGGCTGGGCCCATGAGCCATGGCCGCTGAGCCTGCGTGTCCGGAGCCTGTGCTCCGCAACGGGAGAGGCCACAACAGTGAGAGGCCCGCGTACCGCAAAAAAAAAAAAAACAAACAAAAAAAACAGATACCTCACCCAAGATGACGCATGAATGACCGACCAATAATATGTGAAAAGATGTTCACACCATTAGTCATCGAGAAAATGTAAATTAAGACCACAATGAGACATCACTTCACACGACTAGGAAGGAAAAGCCTGACCTTATGCCCTGTGGATAAGGATGTGGAGCGCTCTGAACTTTCACATAGCACTGGTGGAAATGTGCATGATACCACCATTTTGCAAAAGTTCGGCAGTTTCTTATAAAGTCAAACATAAACTGACCACATACTTCACTGCACATCCACTCCCTGGTTTTTACCCAAGAGCAATGGAAGCATACATCTTCCCAAAGACTGATCTGAAAATACTCAGAGCAGCTTGTTTCACAAATGCCCGACCCTGGAAAGAACCCAATGCTGAATGGATGAACAAATGTGGTCTATCCATCCGATTGACTAACGTATTCTGCAATAAAGGAAAAACTACAGATATATAACAGCAGAGACGAATCTCAAAAACACTATGCTGGGACTTCCCTGGTGGCACAGTGGTTAAGAATCCACCTGCCAATTCAGGGGACATGGGTTCAAGCCCTGGTCCAGGAAGATCTCACATGCTGCTGAGCAACTAAGCCTGTGCACCACAACTACTGAGCCTGTGCTCTAGAGCCTGTGAGCCACAACCACTGAGCCCATGCGCCACAACTACTGCGCCTGCACTCTAGAGCCCGCGAGCCACAACTACTGAGCCCATGTGCCACAACTACTGAAGCCCTCATGCCTAGAGCCCGTGCTCCACAACAAGAGAAGCCACCGCAGTGAGAAACCTGCACACTGCAATGAAGAGTAGCCCCCGCTCACTGCAACTAGAGAAAGCCTGTGCGTAGCAACGAAGACCCAACATAGCCAAAAATAAATAAATAAAATAAAATTTATTAAAAAGAAATAAAACACTATGCCGAGCACAAGAAGTCAGATTCAAAAGAGTACTTTATCATTCCATTTATATAAAATTCTAGAAAAGGCAAAACTAATCTCTAGTGACAGAAAGCAGATCAGTTGTGGCCTAGGGGTGGGGAGAGGGATTGACTGTGAAAGGCACAATGGACTTCTGAGGTGATGGACATGTCCTATATCTAGTCAATGCTAATCAAACTGCACACGTAAAATGGGTAAATTTTGTTGTATATAAATTATCCCTCATTACATTTGATTTCAAAACAAAACAAAACAGGAGATAGTTGTACACCCATGTTCACAGCTTCATTATGCATTATAGCCCCAAAGTGGAAGCCACCCAAGTGTCCACTGATGGATGAATGGATAAACGAAATGTGAACTATACATACAATGGAATATTATTCAGTCTTAAAAAGGAGGGAAATTCTGACACCTGCTATCATACAATGTGGATGACACTTGAAGACATTATGCTAAGTGAAATAAGCCAGACACGAAAGGACAAACACTAATGGTACTACTTAAATAAAGTACCTGGAGGAGTTAAGTTCATAGAGAGAAGGTAGAATGGTGGTTACCAGGGGCTGGGAAGGGGGAGGGATGGGGAGTGTTTGATGGGTTCAGAGTTTGGGAAGATGAAAAAGTTCTGGAGGGGAATGATGGTGATGGTTTCACAGCAATGTGGATATACTTAATGCTATGGTACATTTAAAAATGCTTAGAATGCTAAAATTTATGTTATATATATGTTACAACAATTTTTAAAAGAAGAGAAGGGAAAGACCCAACAAAGGGGAGCTAGGGACCAATTTTTTTCTTTGTACGTCTTCTGAGAGAGCCGTGACTGCAGGTCTGAGGGGGTCTCAAAGGCCCATGTGCCAGCAGGACAGGGGTCGGGGGGGTCAACACCTGGCACAGCCGGCTCAAACCACTGATGGGAGAAGAGCTGAAAAGCTGCTGACGGTGCCCACGAGAAGGGAACACACGGGAGAGAACCAGAGCTGTCTTAGCTAGGCTTATGCCAGCTCAGACATGAGTCCTTTATCGGGGCCCTGCAAAGAGGTTACTGAGACCGTCCGGGAGAGAACAACCAAAGAGGAGCTGAAAAGTGATGCTTCTGGGAGCAATCAACTAGTAATTAGTAGTAAGTAAAATAAGACGTACACACGTTAGAGAACTAAAACTGCATAGAAGTGTATGTTTGCAATGAAAAGTGATGCTTCTGGGAGCAATTAACTCGTAGTTAGTAGTAAGAAAAGTAAGACATACACGCGTTAGAGAAGTAAAACCACATAGAAGTGTATGTTTGCAATGAACAGTTAATTCCTCTCTCCTCCCGTCTCCTCCGTTCCCTCCCCCAGGGGCAGCCTCATTAATGATCTCCCCGGACCTTTCCAGACACCTTCTGTTTAGAGCATGCGTGTAGCTCCCCAGATGCAAGCCCACCATCAACACTATTCTTCCTCTTCTCTGTATCCCTGGCTCCCTCTTGGAGGGGTTCTGTGCAGCCATCACTACACATGGAATTGCCTTGTTCTTTGTAAAGGCTGCATGGTTTTCCATCATGGGGAAATGTTTCATTATAGGCTAATGCAAACCCCTTTCCACTTCTCCCCGGGGCCGCGCGGTCTGTCCTGGTGGCCTTGGCTGGTACTCAGGTGCCCCTGCCCTGCGGTGTCTTCTCTGCACAGGGCTGCGTGGCCCACGTGCTCGGTCAGCCCTGCAATGAATCACGTGGAACCTGGTCCATCCTCTGGCCCTAGAAACCTCTGGGCCCTGCACAGCCTCTCTGGCTCTGCCCTTCCTCATTTGCTTTTCCTCCTTGTTCATTTTCTTTCCTCCCTCCTACCCGGCTTCTTGCTTCCTTCCTCCTGAGCTGCCTTTGGGGGGATGGCTCCCCACACACCTCCACCTTCACAGCCTTACCCTCTACTCTCATCCAGACGGCCTGTCCACCCAGAGGGCCTTCACCTTCTGCTCGATTAGAACAAAGCCAAACCCACAATCAAAGGTCCAACGTGCTGAGATATGCATATTTCTGGACAGGTCTACATTGAAAGTGTGTTTGGTCTTAGTAGCTGAGGCTTTTAACTTGTACTTCACGGGCTGTGGGCGTATCCCGGTGGCAGGGCCTTGCAGAGCAGCTCCTCGCAGACATGAGGGGCCGGGCCCAGGGCGGTGAGGCTCTGGGGGCCTGCCTGCGGTCACACGACGTGATGGTCACTTTGAGGCTGTGTGTGATTGTGGATATGGAAATGGGTCTCGCTCATTCACTCAACAAGCATTCACGGCTGGAGACTGGCCGAGGCTGAAGCTACAGCCATCAGGGGGCAGAGAGACCAGAGGAGCCTCGCCCCCGCCTGCTGAGGCTCAGTGTCGCTTGTCCCAGCGCGGATTCTGGCGGTCACTGCTAGGAAGGGGCCACACGGCCTGTCCCGCTCTGGACTCGGCTCCAGATGGCCTAGGCCCGGCCGCATCGTCTGCCCCCTCCCCGCGGCCCCTTCCCTCCCTCCTGCCCTCCCCCGCCGTACTTACCCTCGGGGCCCCATGGGATGCGGGGCTCCTTTGGCCTTTCTTGCAGCCCGCGCCGCTCTGTTTGAGGTGCGACCTCAGGCTGCGATCGCTGGGCCACGTGCACCTGGCGGGCTCACTGTGCCGCTCGCCTCGGGCCTCGCACCCCTCCGTGGGCTCCGGGGTCCCTGAGCCCGGGCCCAGCACGTCTCGGGAGACCTGGCCTTCCCTCCTGACCCCTCCAAGTCACGCCCCCTCCCCACGCTGTACCTCAGTTTCTCCTCTGCAAGAGGAGGGTCGGAGGATCTTGGCGAGCCTTTGGCTCCGACATCGGGGATTCCGCCGGCAGCCTGAGTCCTGGAGGCCGCCCTCCTTGGTGGCCTTGACATCCTGAGGAACGAGGGGGATGCCTGTGAGATCTTCTAAGCCCCAGGCTGAGAGGTGGCTTGTCCCCGGTCACAGGTGAAATCAAAGGAAGCTGGGAGCCCCCATCCCCCCGCCCCCGGGCACTGGGGAGCAGGGGACCAGCCTCCTGCCCCGACCCCTCCCCGTTACCCCAAATCACCACCCCACGCCTCTGCTCACTCAGGCTCTTGATTCCAAAACTGGGAGCCCAGAGCAGCCATTTAGAAATTCTAGGGAGCGAAGATGAAAAGGTCAAGGAAAGGCCTTTTACCACAGAAATGCCAGGACAGCTGTACCTAACTTGATGCAGTACGAGCGCTCTGTGTGGTACTGCATGAATGCAAATGCATATGTCAGTCCACAGTTTAAAAGCACCAGAGGAAAACCACTATTAAGGAAATGCACACCGAATCCTTACAGAGAAACTAATAATTTTTTTAAATTTATAATTTATTTTATTCACTTACTACAGTAAGAACACCTCTCCATGCAATTAAATATATTTCTATAGAATCTTCTTTTTTTAACATCTTTATTGGAGTATAATTGCTTTACAATGGTGTGTTAGTTTCTGCTGTATAACAAAGTGATCAGCTATGCATATACATATACCCCCATATC
The DNA here is from genome assembly GCF_949752795.1 of Hyperoodon ampullatus. Lineage (NCBI taxonomy): Eukaryota > Metazoa > Chordata > Mammalia > Artiodactyla > Ziphiidae > Hyperoodon > Hyperoodon ampullatus. The sequence continues at coordinate 4,456,733 of NC_136933.1, forward strand.
CCCTCCCTCTTGCGTCTCCCTCCCTCCCTCCCTATCCCACCCCTCTAGGTGGTCACAAAGCACCGAGCTGATCTCCCTGTGCTATGCGGCTGCTTCCCACTACCTACTTTACATTTGGTAGTGTATATATGTCCATGCCACTCTCTCACTTTGTCCCAGCTTACCCTTCCCCCTCCCCATGTCCTCAAGTCCATTCTCTATGTCTGCGTCTTTATTCCAGTCCTGCCCCTAGGTTCTTCAGAACCATTTTTTTTTAGATTCCATATATATGTGTTAGCATACGGTATTTGTTTTTCTCTTTCTGACTTACTTCACTCTGTAGGACAGGTTCTAGGTCCATCCACTTCACTACAAATAACTCAATTTCATTTCTTTTTATGGCTGAGTAACATTCCATTGTATATATGTACCACATCTTCTTTATCCATTCATCTGTTGATGAGCATTTAGGTTGCTTCCATGTCCTGGCTATTGTAAATAGAGCTGCAGTGAACATTGTGGTACATGACACTTTTTGATTATGGTTTTCTCAGGGTATATGCCCTGTAGTGGGATTGCTGGGTCGTATGGTAGTTCTATTTGTAGTTTTTTAAGGAACCTCCATACTGTTCTCCATAGTGCTGTATCAATTTACATTCCCACCAACAGTGCAAGAGGGTTCCCTTTTCTCCACACCCTCTCCAGCATTTATTGTTTGTAGATTTTTTGATGATGGCCATTCTGACTGGTGTGAGGTGATACCTCACTGTAGTTTTGATTTGCATTTCTCTAATGATTAGTGATGTTGAGCATACTTTCATGTGTTTGTTGGCCATCTGTATGTCTTTGGAGAAATGTCTACTTAGGTCTTCCACCCATTTTTGGATTGGGTTGTTTGTTTTTTTGATACTGAGCTGCATGAGCTGCTTGTATATTTTGGAGATTAATCCTTTGTCAGTTGCTTCATTTGCAAATATTTTCTCCCATTCTGATGGTTGTCTTTTCATCTTGTTTATGGTTTCTTTTGCTGTGCAAAAGCTTTTAAGTTTCATTAGGTCCCATTTGTTTATCTTTGTTTTTATTTCCATTTCTCTAGGACGTGGGTCAAAAAGGATCTTGCTGTGATTTATGTCATAGAGTGTTCTGCCTATGTTTTCCTCTAAGAGTTTGATAGTGCCTGGCCTTACATTTAGGTGTTTAATCCATTTTGAGTTTAGTTTTGTGTATGGTGTTAGGGAGTGTTCTAATTTCATTCTTTTACATGTAGCTGTCCAGTTTTCCCAGCACCACTTATTGAAGAGGCTGTCTTTTCTCCATTGTATATTCTTGCCTCCTTTATAAAAAATAAGGTGACCATATGTGTGTGGATTTATCTCTGGGCTTTCCATCCTGTTCCATTGATCTATATTTCTGTTTTTGTGCCAGTACCATACTGTCTCGATTACTGTAGCTTTGTAGTATAGTCTGATATCTGGGAGCCTGATTCCTCCAGCTCCATTTTTCTTTCTCAAGATTGCTTTGGCTATTCGGGGTCTTTTGTGTTTCCATACAAATTATGAAATTTTTTGTTCTAGTTCTGTGAAAAATGCCAGTGGTAGTTTGATAGGGATTGCATTGAATCTGTAGATTGTTAATAATTTAAAAAAGAGATATCTTACTGAAGAAATCACCCTTCTCTTTTGTCCCCTACCTTTAGCTGATGTTTTTGGCATTTTCAACTTTTTATTTATTTCAACTTTTTAAGTCTTCTTAAAGCAAGGCCCACAATTACAGAAAATTCACTGGAGGGAGAAAAAGGCTGTATTTATACCTCTCAGGGTGTGTTTTTAAATACCAAATAGAAGGGCAGGAGGGAAAAAAATTACATGCCTTCTTGTGCCAAAAGGAGATTAAGAAACGAAAAGGCCTTTTATAGTTGGATTGAGGGAATGGTACCAGGGATAAAACAGTCCACTAATAGATGAGCCACGCCTGCCACTTATGATGACAGCAAATGTTTTAGATGATGAGTCCATTTTCAAAGTTCATTAAAAAAAATCTTTAATAAACATATCCAAAGAAAGAAATATGAGCACCAGGGTGTTCTGGAGGCCTTGTAAAAATAGTTGTGTTGGGCTTCCCTGGTGGCACAGTGGTTGAGAGTCCACCTGCCAATGCAGGAGACACAGGTTCGTGCCCCGGTCCGGGAGGATCCCACATGCCGCGGAGCGGCTAGGCCCGTGAGCCATGGCCGCTGGGCCTGCGCGTCCGGAGCCTGTGCTCCGCAACGGGAGAGGCCACAACAGTGAGAGGCCCGCATACCGCAAAAAAAAAAAAAAAAAAAAAAAAAAAGTTGCGTCTTTAATTAATTAATTAAACATATATAAATTATATATGTTAATGATGTTGTATTAGCCTAGCGTCTGCTGTGTCCCAGGCTCTGTTAGAGGCATTGGGGTAACGCAGTGAACACAGGAGACAAAGCTTTGCACTCACGGGGCTGACATTCAAGTGGGAAGATAGATGAGAAATAAAATACAGATTTAAAACACACAGTGTGACCAATAAATGATGAGAGCTAAGGAGCAAAATATAAGCAGGAAAGGGAGATATGAAGTGTGTGGGGTGGAGGGGATGAAATTTTAGGAAAAGTGGTTAAAGAAGACTAGGATGGGCTTGAATTGTGTCTCCCCAGATTCATATGCTGAAACCCTAACTTGCCAGCACGTCCCAATGTGACTGTATTTGGAGACGGGGCCTCTAAAGAGCTAATTAAGTTAAAACGAGATCATTAGTGTGGGCCCTGATCCAGTGTGACTCGTGACCTAATAAGGAGAGAAGATTGGGACACAGACGCACACAAGGACGATTGTGTGAGGACGCGGGGAGAAGATGACAGTCTACAAACCCAGGAGGGAGGCCTCAGAGGAAACCAGCCCTGCCGACACCTTGGTCTCAGACTTCTAGCCTCCAGATCAGTGAGACATCAATGTGTGTTCCTCAAGCCACTCGGTGTGTGGTACTTTGTTACGGCAGCCTTAGCAAACTCATACAGAGACCTCACTGAGAAAGCAAGGGGACGAGCCAGCAGGGGGGAGGCGGGAGGTGGACAAGCAGGTGTAAAGGCCCTGAGGCAGGGATTTGCCCCGTGTGCCGGGACAGAGCAGCGGGAGGTGGGCAGAGAGGTAGCAGGGGGTCCGGGGAGGCGGGCGGGGTTGGGGAGGGTGGCTCTGGCTTTTACTCCGAGATGGGAAACTGCTGGAGGGTTTTGGACAGAGAAGTGAGACACGCTCTGACCTACTTTTCAACAGAGGCGTTCCGGCTGCCGACTTGCGCACAGACGTCAGGCCGGCGAGGGAGTTAGCAGGGGCACCACTTAGGAGGCGGGTCAGAGCTTCCGATGAGACGTGACGGCAGCTTGCACGAGGGTGGGGTAGAGGGTTTGATAAAACGCGGCTGGATTCTGGCGTATTTTGAAGGCAGAGCCGTTAGGCTCGGCTGACGAATCTCACGTAGAATGTGATAGAAAGAGAAGAGTGGAGAGCTCTGCAGTGTTTTTGTTCTGAGCGACTGGAAGGACGCAGCCGCCAGCACCAGGGATGGAGCCGGGTGGGGGAGAGCCCGGGGCTCGGTGTTCGGTGTGTTGAAGCCCCTGGCCTTAGAGAGGTGGTTAGAAATCCACACAGAGACTGGTGTCCATCCAGGGGTGAGCGTGGCCTGAGGAGCGACGTGGGCGAAGCCTCAGCCAAGAGGAATATTAAAATGGCCGATAAACACACAGAGGTGTGCACAGCTTCTCTAGTCATCAGAAAATGCAAAGTAAAACCACAGTAGGTGAGCACGGCTCGCTCACTGGAAGAGCTGAACTCAGAACCAAGGGCGATACCAAGTGCTGGCGAGGATGTGGAGGCCCCGGAATGCTCTTACGTCGCCGGTGGGTACAACCACTTCGGAAAAGTGCTTGGCAGTACCCACCAAAGCAAAATACATGTATGCCCGATGATCCAGCCATTTCACTCCTGGGTCCACACCCAGCACAGATGCATATCCGTGTTTCTGTCCACCAAAAGGAACATACATGAGTGCTGTGTCCATAGCAGCTTTGTTTATAGCGGCCTCGAAGCAGAAACAGCCCATGTCTATCAGCATGAGAATGGGTAAACTGTTGTACACTCACACTGTGGAATATACTGCACAGTGATGGCAAAGAGCCCACTCCTGATATATGCTGGAAACATTCCTTAGGTTGATCTGCATGGTGTTACACAGGGTGGACGGATTAAACTGTCCTGTAAGGGACGGACAGAGAACAGGGGCCATTGTTGCAATCCATCCCTACTTGCCAACTCCAAGCCTGCCTTTTAACAGATCCCTAGGTGATGTGAACGTGCATTCAAATTTGAGAACAGGTTTTGAAGAAAGACTCTGGCATCTAGTGGAAAATGGAACTGGGGGTGGAAAGGAGAGGAAGGGGGGAGCTCCATGGGACCTCAGGTTCCCAGCTTGAGTGATAGGTGAATGGTGGTGCTGTTACCTGGGAATTGAGATGCCAGGAGGGGTGAGGATGGATGTGACCTCTGACGATGCTGCCTAGAAGGCTTGGGTCCACTACTTGTCTCCCAAGGAGAGAGATCAAAGCTGGAGTTAGAGGGGCTTCCCTGGCGGTGCAGTGGTTGAGAGTCCGCCTGCCGATGCAGGGGACATGGGTTCGTGCCCCAGTCCGGGAAGATCCCACATGCCGCAGAGAGGCTGGGCCCGTGAGCCATGGCCACTGAGCCTGTGCGTCCGGAGCCTGTGCTCCACAACGGGAGAGGCCACAACAGTGACAGGCCCGTGTACTGCAAAAAAAAAAAAAAAACAAAAACTGGAGTTAGAGACCCAGTATTGTTGGAAAATGGGTGCAGGTTGACACCAAGACTGGGATCATGGCGGGAGGAGCACTAGACTGAAAGGGGCCAGGCAGGAGTTCTTATTAATGAGCCCTTAAAAGAGCATTCAGGAGACAGGAGGGGAACCAGGCGAGAGCAGGGTCTTGGGAACTATAGGGAAGTTTGCAACCAGGCCAAATGCCAACGGGGAGTTAGTTTCAAGATGGAACTGTGGCTGTAGGTTCTGCAGCGCCAGGACAGAATTCAGGGTGAGGGACAAGGGATGGGGATGCAGTGACCATGCTTTTAGGCAGCTTGGCCATGGAGGGAAGAGCTGGTGGGTATGGCTTGTGGACAGGCACGCTGTGGATGTCTGCCGAGGGAAGGGGTGATTGAAGCCAAGTTTTCTGAGGAGGTGAGAAGGGATGAGATCCAGAGGATAAACCAAAGGAAGAGCATTGACAAGGGGGTGGGTTTAGACAAGTGCAAATGCTGAAGAGGGGAAGGAAGCTGAGGATGGTCAACCTGGCGGTTTCTGTTTCTTCTGTGAGTGGAAGACACTGGCACCTGTGGAGAGTGACAGGGGAGGGCAGGCTTGGGGTGGAAGGGAGCAGACAGGAGGGGAGCAGACGGCGTCTCCGCGGGCTCTGGGGGCCCAGCGCAGGATGAGTGGATACATGAATTTTATTCCAGCATTTTCGGAACGCCTTGGCTTTATGCTCTTTTACCTCTTCAAATTCCACTCTGGAAAATGCAGTGATTAAAATGGTAAGTCGCCTTCCTTTGTAAACCTTGGGCAGGAAATGAGGAATTCTTGAGCTCAATATTCACCTTTGCTGTGAACTTCTGACATTTTTTTGGACAAGCATAGGAGAGAAGTGAAAGCTCTCCTCAAATATTAGAAGGGACACCACGTGGAGGGGGGGTTTGACTAGTCTCTGTGTCTGGCCAGAGGGCAGCGCGGGCTCTGATGTGCACACACTCGGGGAGCTGGTCTGGACTCAGGTGGAGGAGAGGATAGGCCCTCTGGGGCAGGCCGTCCAGGGAGCGATTTGGCCTGGGAACGTGAGAGTGAACAGAGAAATCCAGTCCTCACGCTGGTCGGGAAATGGAAAGGCAGTTCCTTCGGATTCTGAGATTCTCTGACTCAAACCTGAATTGCACACTTGCAGGGGGTGGCACTGGTCGGATGGTTGGGACAGCCCCTGTCTCCAGAGGGCTCAGGAGCTGCTAGGGGCTTGGTGGTACCTTCTTTCCTAAAAGAGATTAGGGCACAGGGACAGAAGAGGAGAGACCTTCAAAACCCCCTCTCCGTCGAGGATGTCAGCCCTAGCACCGTAGTAAAAACACAGGCTCTAAAGATTGACTTTTTGTTTCAGCCCTAGGTCCCGTGACTTATCAGCCATTGATCTGGAACAAGTGACTCATTCTCGGTGCCTCAGTTTCCTCTCCTGTAAAATGGTGATGGTGAAATGGCACCGCCCCACATGGAGTTGTTCTTAGGGTCAAATGTGCTCAGAAGAATGCCTGGTGCACGCGGTGTATTTCAGCTATTTATATTATTTAACGCAGGAGGCAGCTTTTATCTTGGGAAGCTTTATTAATTATTGACAATGTTTCTTTTAAGAACACAAATCGGTCCAGTTGCATAAACTCATAATAACAGAATGGGGTTGGGGGAACCAGTTGGAAATCTTAGGGAAGAAAGCAAAAATTAAAAAATGGATCCCTTTCCCTTCACTTAACAGCAAAATTCAAAGGCGCCACTGAAATATAGAAGTTACTTGAGTAATCATTGTCTCCGGGGAGAAAGAAAAAAGAGGGGCTTCTAGGGACTGTCTCTTATGCTGGGGGTTTCAACATGCATCTCACGCCGCCCTCCTGTATATCTGAGTGAACAGCCCATGCTGACTGTGGGTGCACGCAGGACCCCGGGGAGCAAGGAGAAAACGCAAGAAGAGCCCGAAGAGGGATCACAGCCCGACGCCGCCAGCTGGACAAGAGACGTGGGAGATGGGCCCTGGCGATGCTGTGCTCTGTGGGTTCTGCTTCCACAGCCTCAGAGGGATAGGCTGGCCCTTTGGTTGCCTGCCTGGGGATAGCATCACATGTGTCTAACTCAAGTAATTACTATTACTTCCGCACCGCGGGGGCCTGCTGGGTCACTGGCCAAACCAGTCTCCTGCTGGCTTCCTTTAGGTCAGCCTTGGAGTTAAGGAGCTTGGGTCTGAATTCTGACTCTGCCCATGAGGTGTATGACCTCGGGGAACTTAGGTAAACACGCTCGGCCTCAGTTTCCTCATGTGGGAAACAGGGATAACAGGCTCTTGTTGTGAGAAGTAAATGTTACACAAATGACTATCCGTGCCTCGGGCGTAGCAAACCATTCATAAATGGGGACTCTTATCACTATCGTCTGTTGACACAGGAGTGTCTAGAAGGGTTATCTTCCGAACCCCATAGATGCCTGACACCGTCTGTCCTCTGACCAGGAGGGAGGAAGCCCTTCCAGCGGCCAAGGTGGCCGACATCACCGTCTTCTCCGGTCTCTTCATCTGCTGGCGGAACTCAACGAGAGCCCGGCAGTCCCCCCTTCACCCTGCCCGTGTCCAGATCACTCTGTTGGAACATATGCCTTCAGACAGCACAATCCCATTTTCTCCTTCTGAGTTTGCAATCTTCTCAATATAGAATAAGATCCAAGGGAACCACCTTACAAGTGACCCCTGGACATGGACCAGGCTTCACCTTGCCCCCCACTGAGATTTTGGAAATCCAGGGACATCACTAGTGGTGACTTGGGGGAACCGAGGCAGCAGATCAATGACACCCACTGTTGATCAATGACAATGATTCCCCTTTGCATCTCAGAGGGTTTTTGTTTTGCTTTTGATCTTCCAAAGGCTCCTATAAGGATATGGATATATAACAGAAATCTGGGTTCTGGAGCTGAAAATGGCCTGGGACACCAAATTGTCCAACTCGTTGCCTTAAGAAACAGAAGTTCAGTGCAGCACAGTCTGGTTCCAGAGTATGCACTCTGGAACCAGACTGCTAGGGTTCAAAATCTGCCTCCACTGTTGACTAGCTGTGTGACCTTGAGAGAGTTACTAAACCCCCCTGTGTCCAGTGTTCCCATCTGTAAAACGGCAGTAACGCCCGGTGCAGTGGAGGGGCTGAACGAAGGTCCGCTAGTCTTATTGCTGCAGGTAGACCTTGGAGATACTGTGGGTTCTGTTCCAGACCACCGCAGTAAAGCACATATGTCAATAAAGTGAGTCATCTGAATTTTTTTGGTTTCCCAGTGCAAATAAAAGTTATGTGTACACTCTACTATGGTCTATTAAGTGTGCAAAAACATTACATCTTTTAAAATGTGCATACCTTAATTAAAAAACACTTCCTTGCTACAAAATGCTAACCATCATCTGACAACGCAGGGTTGCCATAAACCTTCACTTTGTAAAAAATGTATCTGGGAAGTGCAAGAAAGTGAAATGCAATAATACGACGTAGCCTGTGTTCCTTGAACCAGTACACAGTAGACTTGTTGATTTCTTCCACACACGTTTATTGAACCGCTACTATGGGCCAGGCACCATGCAAGGTACTGACGATACAACGGTGAGCAAAACCAGACACTGTTCCTTCCCTCATGGAGCTTAACGTCTAGTGAGGGAGACAGGCATCAGTCAAAACAGTCACACTCATATACAATTGTACTAGGGCAGGTGCTATGAAGGAGGCACCATGCGGTGCAAATGGGAGGGTAGAGTTGGCCAGGGGCTCCAGAAGGGCCCGTCCAGGAGTGCTTCCTTGAGGAAGTGAAGACCACCTTGATGTCTGATGAGTGAGCTGGACTTAGCCAGCCTGGGGATGGTGTGTGTGTGTGTGTGTGTGGTCAGACAGAACAGTCTGAGCAGAGGGCAGCTAGGACAAAGGCCCTGTGGAGGGACAGCACTGACCCCAAAGGCTGCTGCGGCTGGAGCACTGGTACCAGGGCAGACCTGGGGTAAGACCCATAGGTGGGAGGAAGAGCCTGATCATTCAGGGCCTTGCAGGCCTCATCAAAGATTTTCATCAGGACTTCCCTGGTGGTGCAGTGGTTGAGAATCTGCCTGCCAAGGAAGGGCACATGGGTTCAAGCCCTGGTCCGGGAAGTTCCCACATGCCGTGGAGCAACTAAGCCCGTGCGCCACAGCTACTGAGCCTGTGCGTCTAGAGCCCGCGAGCCACAACTACTGAAGCCCTCGTGCCTAGAGCCTGTGCTCCGCAACAAGAGAAGCCACCGCCATGAGAAGCCCGTGCACCGCAACGAAGAGTAGCCTCCGCTCGCTGCAACTAGAGAAAGCCCGCGCGCAGCAATGAAGACATACTGCAGCCAAAAAAAGAAAAGAAATTTTAAAAGATTCTCATCTTCATGCTCGGAGCAAAAGAAGGATGGTGAGCTGAGACGTGACAACCATCAGATCTGTGTTTTGACTCCTTCACTACTCCATCCAGGTCGGGACACACAGTTTTGAAGGCATTAGTCTGCTGTGGCCCTCTTTGCCTGGCAAAGCAATAAAGCTATTCTTTTCTGTTTCACGCCCTTCCCCCCTCCACCACCTAAAGAAAAGAAAAGATTAGTGTGACTGCAGTGTGGGGCATGGATTGTGGGTGACCAGAGCAGATGCAGGCATGATGGTAGGAGGCTGGGGGGCACAGGGGCATGGGCTCATGCCCCTGTGCCCCCCAGCGTCCTAGAGGTCTGGGCCGGAGATAAAATACGTGCCTTGTTGGCCAGGTGATTGCAGCCAGGGGTACGGGTGGGCTGCCCTGGGGAGAGGGTCTAGAGCCCCCTTGTACAGTACAGTAACCACGAGTCACACGCAGTGCTTAAGTGACGAACAGGTGCCTCCTCTGAATTTAGATGTGCTGAGTGTAAAATACACACTGAATTTTGAAGCCTTAGTCTAAAACAAGGTGAACTATCTCACGGATACTTTTGTATTGGTTGCATGTTGAAATGATAATATTTTAGATACACTGACTTGAATAAGATATATTATTAAAATTAATTTTACCAGTTTCTTTGAACTTTAAAAAAACGTGGCTCCTTGAACATTTAAATTACATACGGGATTGGCGTCTGTGGCTCCGTTGTGTTTCAGCTGGACAACGCTGAGCTATTGTGAGACGAGGAGAGGGTCCTGGACCAGTCCTGGGAAAGGACGGCGTTCAAAGGAAGGTTTCGGCCAGTACTTTTAAACTACTGGCAAGCAGCTAGGTGGAAAGGGTTGCCCGGGATAGGGAGATGGAAGGGGAGTGGGGAGGGCTGGGGAGGGAAGGTTCCAGAAGGAACTGAAGTGGAGGTGGCCGACTCAGCCGCTCCCCAAGTTTGTGCTGTCGGGGGCCGGTGCCCAGCGTGGAGTCCTCTGAGCATCATTCCCCGCCCACAGTGTAGCCGACGCCTCCTCCGCAGGCTCTAGTCCGGCTGCTTAGTCTGCATCAAGCCCTGAGCTTAGGAGGGCCGAAAGGAGCAGGCTGCTTCCCAAGAACCTCTCACCCACTCTTGAGTATTGTCTTCCACCTGTCCCTCTCTAGCCCCCTGTGGACGAGGAGCTCCGACCCCGCGGACGGGCCAGGAGTGGGTCGGGAGCGGCACGGGGCCGAGGGACAGGGGTTCGCGAGCCGGGGCCTCGGCCACGCGAGGGGGTGGGCGGCTGAGCGCGAGGCCCCGTCCCCCTCCCGCAGCTTGGCTCTGTGGCCGGTGACCCGCACGGCCAGGGGTGCGGCTCTTTCCCGCTGCACACGGGCGCAGGTGCGGGAGGCCGGGAGTGGGGGGTGGGCGGTGCCCGGAGTAGAGACCAGCTCCACTCCCGACAAAAGACAACCGAAGGAAAACTCCCTTCATCTCGGACGCGTTTTCTACCTGTACCGGGAAAATATGCAAATGAAAGGCCCCCATAGTCTGATGGGGCAAATCCAGCTCCAGGCGAGCGGCTGGGGGAACGGGCGCTTCCCGGGAGCCTGGCCACCGCGCCCCTCGGCGGGCGGGCGCCCGGGGCGGACTGCGGGGCGGGCTCGGGGGGCTGCGTCCCGGCCCCCGTGGCCGCCGCCCCCGCCGCGGCCTCCTCGCCCCGCGATGCGGTCGCTTCCACCGCCGCCTCCAGGCGCGCCGGTCCGCGGGGTGGCCTCGGCGCGGGGCCCGTCGCCCGCCGCAGCGGGCGTCCCCCCGGCCCCCGGCGCGGCGCGGCCGCCCGCAGGAGGGCCCTCCGCGGCGCCCAGGCAGCTCCGGGGAGCGCGGCGGCTTTGTTGCCGCGACCCGACGGCGCGGGGGCCCGTGCGTCTGGTGGCGGTGGCGGCGGCGGCGGCCCTGCAGTGGCGGAACCCGGCCGGCCCGCGCGCCCGCAGCCGGGCGCTCGCAATGCGCCAGCGCGGGCGCCGAGCGCGGGCGCCGAGCCTCGTCGGGCTGGCCGGGCCCCCCGGCCGCCAGCTGCCCCCGCGTCGCCCTGCGTTAACTGCTGGAGTCCGCCTCCTCCCCGCCGTTCGCCGCTCGCCGCAGTACGAGCCGCCTCCCCGCAGCCGCCGCAGGAGAGGGAGGGGGACGGGGGGGAGGGGGAGGGGGGAGGGAGGGGAGGGGGGAGGCGGCGGCGGGGCCGAGCCCAGAGCCCGTCCCGGGCGCCGGCGAGGAGCTCCGGCCGCGGCGGGAGGCGCCATCCGGGGGCCGCCTCGCCCTTCGCGCGTCTCGCGGCCGCGTCCCCCGCCGACCCGGCCGCCGCCTTCCCGCGGCGGGGAACGCCGCTCCCCGCTCCGCCGGCGCGCAGACTCCTTTTTTTCCTCCCCGGGAGGGTGTCGCCACCTGGATCGCCAAGTGTGAGGGGTCCGGGAGGCGGGGACCGAGCGGGGCACCGTGGCCGGCCATGGCTCAAGCGGCCAAACAGCTGAAGAAAATCAAAGACATCGAGGCGCAGGCCCTCCAGGAGCAGAAGGAGAAGGAGGAATCCAAGAGGAAGCGGAGGAACCGCTCCCGTGAGCGAAAGAAGAAGGTAAGGGGGGCGGCGGCGGCAGCCCGGCGGCAGCGGCGCCCGGAGGAGGCTGCGGGGAGAAGCGGCTCGGCAGAGCCGGGAGCGGGGAGGGGCGCGGGGCCCCGGGGCCGGCCGAGTCGGAGCCGCCGGGTGGAGGGCGCGGGGCGGGAGGGGAGCGCGGAAGAGGCTTCGGTGCGGCCGGAGGAGGACAGGGCAGGAGGCTGGAAGGGCAGAGCGGGAGGCCCGGAGGCTGAGAGCGCGCGGAAGCCGGCCCGCCCGCTGCCCGCGCAGCCCCTTCAGCACCCTGGACAGACGCCGGCGGGCCCGCGCCGCGCCGCGTCCGGAGGAACTTTTCCGGCCTCGGGAGGCGGCGGGATGCTGGGCTGCTCCGCTCCGGCGCGCCGCCTCGCCGGGCTTTGCAGGGAAGCCGGTTTGGGGAAACGCGGCTCCGGGCTCCGAGGCTGCTCTGCCCTGCGCCTCGCCGTTGGTGACCCACTCTCGGGAGCGCGGAGGGCCTCGTTCCCGGGGCTCTGACTGGTGGGGCTCCTGCCCCTCCCCGACCCTCCTCGAGCCCAGGAAGCGCCCTTCCCAACCCTGTGTGCCCGGGGACAGAACGGCTCGGCCTGGCGTCACTTGGCAACGTCTCCTGTACTTGTCACTCAAGAGGAGCGGCGGATGGCCAGGAGGGGAAGTTCCCTTGGATGTCGGGCGCGGGTGCTGTCCAGCCTGGCCCGAGGGCCTGCTCAGAGAGTCGGGGGACAAGACACCCCCCCAGCGAAGGCCCAGACCCCTCAGCGCAACCACTGCTGTGTTCAGCGCTTCCCTTCTGGGTCTGGGGCCTTCCTACCCCCAACTCAAAGCACCTTTAGAAACACCTTTGGTGAGAGACACCTTCCCTTGTGAAGGCAGGGGGTTAGCTGACTGGGCCAGGGCTCCAGCAGGGGTGTTTTAGAGCCCCCTGTGCAGGAGGCCGGGAGTCCATGGATGCGGGCCTTTGGGTTGGAGATTGGGCTGAACTAACTTCAGCTCCTGCAGAGCCATTTCAACCTGCGGACGTCAAGGCGGAGCGCGGCCTGCAAGCCCTTCCCTGGGGAATGGGGCCCCCGGGGTTCCAGGGCTGAGACGCTGGTCTTCCTCGTTGAGAAGGAAACATTTTTTTCTTGAAACTATCTCACTCTGAGAAAGAAGTTTGGAGCCTCTGCTTGACAGCAGAGGGGGGACGGGCTGCCTGTGGGTCAGGCTCCTCATACCAGGTTGGTCAGCAGGACCCACATCCAGCCTGGTCCTCGAGATGAGACCCAGGGGCAGAGATGTTCTCTGACCGTACCCAGAATAACCGGCGTGCTAGGCTTCGCCGTACGCCTTCCAAAGGCGGCCACCCCCGACTCCCCTCCCTCCCCCAGTGCTGCCTCGTGTGTAAATAGTAGTTTCGCAAAGACACCACCCCTTTAGCAGGACCTAAAAAGAAGCTTTCCCCAAACCGACGGGGAATCGGAGTTTGGGTTGGTGCCACTTAGAGAGAGAGAGTCCCATCAGGTCCTTCTGCTGGGTCTGAAATACCAGAGCCCATCTTGTGAGTCAGGCAGGGGGAAGTCTGGTTATATCTGACAGCGCTCACCCACTTTCTTGGCATGAATGTAAACTTCTTCTGAGGAAAGCGTGCTCTCTATTCCCATTGCTGCCTGGTGCTTTAGGAGCGAAGCCCATCCTCTCCCAAACTGCTCACTCTATGTTTTTATCCCACTTCTTGCTCCCCAGCTTCTTTCCTGATGCTCCTGAGACTATAAATAATTTTTTGGGGGGGAGCCACAGTCAAAACAAAACTCTCCCTTTCTTCTCTTCTGTGAATTCTTCCCATTCACTGTAACTCCCTTCAGTAGAACTCCGAATCCTGACTGCGCGTTATACACACATAGAAAAGTGGCGACTCCAGTATTCTTCTTGTTCCTTGACCTTAGTCTTTCCATTCTTGGTGAACTTGATCTCCATGGTGAGTGCTGGATGGTAATATATCCCCTTCCCCACCCCCTAGTTGTGTTATTTTGTTTTACTAGCTGGTCATAGCATACTGCGTCAGTAAGCATTTGAAAATCTGCCATATACAGATTTTCCTTATTTTATGCAGTGTCCTGGGTGCTAGGATGGATCCAACAATAATAAGGGCATCTTAATTCAAAGTGATAGTGATGATGTGAGCTCTGAAATTCTTGGGGTGAGGGGCGATACGGTATGGGGTGAGGTGTGAGGGTGCTTGGTTTGGGTTTCGTTAACGATGGTGAGTCCTTTTCCCCATCGGCCGGGTCTTGAGAGCCATCTTAGAGAGTGGAGTTAAAATGTCTAGCAAAATACAAAATCACAAGAAAGTGGAAGGCCCTCAGGAGAAAGGCACGGGAGGTGGAGCAATGCAGAAAGCCTCTTTAGAGAAGGCCGAGGACGCTCGTGTAGGAGCTGGTTGAACAGATGGCCGAGGTAGGGCTGGGGGCCAGAGTGAAGGTTCATATGAGGTGAGGTCTAATGAAGACTCGTTTTCCACAAATGAAGTCATTTTCTTAAGGCAAAGTATATTAAGATCAAGCAGCTGAGGACTCTACCCTGGTCACCCCAGACTTGGGGATGCTGTGGAACCACGCTCATTTCAGCAGGAAGAAAGAACTTCACACAGGCAGGTAGACATTTGATGCCAGCGAATTGGTGATTTGGGTGAACGTGTAGCTGAGCAAGGGAATTCTGGATCGACTAAAAGGAAATGTGTTTGTCCCACGGGTAACCTACCTATCATAGGGGACTAACTGAGCAGAACCGCATCCCTCCCCAGTTGTAGAAATCATCGCGGTTGTAACTTCAATGGTGGTTGCAGCATTTACAGTTGGTTGTATTCTGTGGGAAGGCGCTGGCTGACAGGTGCTGTGCAGCGGGGCTGGAGGCTGATGTGGTGACGCACTGACTGACACCGATAGAAACCACCTCGACTCAGGCAATCGAGCTAAAGCTCTGGAGCTCGAGAAGGGCCTGCATCCTTCTGGGGCTTCATTCAGTTTTCTGCTTGTGCAGCACGCGTCCTCATCAGATGCTCGCTGTTGGAGCTGCAGTGTTTTGGGGAAAAAAAATAAGAGCCAGTATTTATGACGCTGACTGATAAGTCCCCTGCTTCTGAAGGTGGGGTTGGAAGTAAATAAATGGCAAAGCATGTGTCAAGCAGGCATTTGCATTAAGAACGGCAGCTTTCTAGGGCTGAGGAAGCCTTGGGCATGAGGACGTGTGTGTGCTTTTCTGTTTACTCAGAGCTTGAGGTCGGGAGAGGAGGGTGGGGAGGCTGGAGAAAAGGTGAGGCCGAGGATGGATGAGGAAGAAGAGGGACAGAATTAAAGAAAGGAGAGGAGGAGGGGTGAGGGAGGCAGACAGGGAGAGAAGGGGGCTGACCTCTCAGCCCTGCTTGAAGCGGTGCCACAGCCTGCAGTGCCAGTAAGTTCCCTGGGGCAGCGTTTACTGAGCTCTCTCCTTTTCTCTTGTTCTCTCCACCTCCTTCATCCTCTGATGCTGGTGAAGGAGGGGACCAGGCCCTGTACATAGCTGTCCACCCAATCCGTAGCTCAGCACCTGACACACAGCGGGCATGCCATGAACGCGGGGGACAAGTGCTTGAATGAGTGGGGTCGTACGTCTGTCTCTGTTCGCCTAGAGGTTTCTTGGTCGTAGGCTTGTGTTCAGATGAGCAATGCACTCTTTTGGGGGGCATCTGAAGAAAGCCTGACACTTCTTTCTTTTCGAATCATTTGCAAACCAACAGAGATTTGTAGGCAGGCAGTGGAACCATCTAATTTTTTGGTGCAGTGAATTCTACCGAGCCTGTAGCTAGCTCCTTGCAGGGTCTCTGCTGCACTAAATGACAAGTGCTTTTAGCCATTGGGAACAGCAGTGTTTGCACAGGACCCCAAGGAACCGAGCAGAGGAGGGCGCAGGAAGAAAAAACGCAAGCCCGGGAGCAGACAGTGGCCGTCCCCACTTAGCTGTGCAGGCAGCGTTGTCAGCCCTGCCAGTCTCTGCAGCGTCCCCGGAGGGCCCTCGGCCTTCCTCCCGTAGCTGGACCAGGCCCTGCTCCTGGACTGCGGAGATGTCTTTGGTCGAGCCAGTGACCAGAATCGCAGGGATGAGCCGAGTCTGTGGCCAGGACTTACCCGCAGGAGGTGGGTTAGGATGGGGGGCGGGGCAGTGAATAAGAGCGGGATGAAAGACAGGAGCTTAGGCGGGAGGGTCATGGGGGCCCGCGTCTCCCATTCGTAGAGGGTCTCAAACGTAAACTGCTGCTGCTGGATCTCCAATGAGTCTATATATTCAATCCAAGAAAGAACATACAGGATCAAAAAGAATCATGTTCCTCACACATCCTTAAACCTAGGTTCTGCTGCGAAACCACATCACTAGCATAATTGTGGCGGGATGAACTGATATCTGTATATGAAGTCTCTGTTTGGATGTTGAAGAGCCTAATGACGTCTCATTGCATGTTAATTATTAAACATGTTAATTTATTTAGTTTTGAGCCTTTAAAATACACCACAACTTGGGTACCCGCCCTTCGGTACCTCTTCTTATTTTCCTACCTGGGGAGCCTCAAATAACGGAAGTGGCCCTCCTCCTCTCTGGCACTGGCTGAAGATGTGGGAACTCTCCCAACAACCTGTCTGTCCATCTTCCAATCCAGCGCCTCCCTCCGTGCTACAGTAGTGGTGGGGCTGTTCCCTGGGAGCTATGGTCACCCGCAACTGTCCACTAGACCAAGAGGGCAGGATCTTGCGGGCAGAGAAGATGTTACACCCTCCTATGTATCCAGCACACATCTGTGTGGTTGGCACATCACAGCCACCGCTCAAAGTAGGTCGGGTGGCAGCTGAAATTTAGAGCCTAAGGCAAGGGCCTTCCCCGTGAAAGGGAGGAGAAGCCAGCCCTGGGACCCTTCTCTTGCTCACCAGTTCTGCTTTCTCCTCTCAGGTTGGAAGAGCTTGTATTTTAACTTCAGTCTAAGGACGCTTCTCCCTTCTTTCTCTAAAAACGAGCAAGCTTTAGTGAGTGGGTACCACGTGCCAGGCAATTTTCCTGTGTGTGGCTCAGTCCCGGCCTTGGCCTCTATAAGTGCATCCATCAGACACTTCTTCCACCTTCACTGTCAAAGCCCATCACTCTCTTCTTCAAGAAACCTTTCCTGAATGCCCCCATCACTCTTTCTCTGCACTCTGGGTTGCTCCAGCCTTTGTTCTGGCGTGTGTGCATGTGTGTGAGACACGTGTTCTTGTTTTATTATCCCTTCTACTCAATTGTAAGCTCCTTGAAGCCAAAGCCAGAGTCTTTGCACATAACCACTCAATAAATATTTATGGCTTGAAATGACTCAGAAGCTACATTTAACTGGTTCATATTTTTTTTCTTGGTCTTTCTATGTGATGTTAGAAGAGCTGGCCCTATAGAAGTGGAACCAAGTAAATCTGTGTTTTTCCCTGAATTATTCTGACTAAAGCAAAGGCTGCTGCCATCAGTGTTTGGTTTTGGGGAAAGGCAAATAAGCTTTGCTTGGCTCCATCTCTCCATTCCTGGTTCTTGAAAAGCAGCTCAGGCGTCTACCTCGTTCAGAGCGCTGGGCTGGGAGTCAGACGCCTGGATTCCAGTTTCAGCTCTTGTACTTATTAGCTACCTGGGCATGAATAAGCTGCCGAATTTCTATGAGCCTCAGTTTCCTCATCTGTAAAATTGAGATGAGAGTCAAAGGAGAGTGTGCTTTGTAAAATTTAAAACTCCCGTATATTTAAGAGGTTACAGCTAATAACATAATAATGATTGTTAATTAAATTATTCTTTCTAATAAATCCAAAGCTCTGGCCCGGCCTTCCAGAGGTTGCATGAAGTCTTGACGTTTGCTTGGGAAGGCCAGCACATTATTATTTCAGTGCCGGTAAATGAGAAAAGGACACTTTAAATCATTTTCTTCATTTCATTTTCAGGAAAGAAATGAATTTCCTATTTTGACAAGATTTATTATCACAGACTTAGTTATCTCCATGGGGGCAGTCTGCAACTTTGAAATGGACTTTATTAAAGCCCTGCATGGCAATTATAGCTGTATATCAAAAGGGGAACATAAAAGTGGTTCCTGAACTTTCTGAGAATGCCATCCCTGTTAGGGCCCGGGCTGATAAACCTGGGGTGTGGAATATCACAGACAATGGAACACATGTTGTTATGGGCAGACCAGACTCCTCCAGGGAGACTCTGTACATCTTAGGAGTGTAAGCATAGCACATCCTCCAAGAAAGGAGAACTTGCATTATGAACCCTCAAAGGTAAAACAAAGAAGATTGAATGGGCAGCCAATTTTGAACAAAAAACCCTTTCTTTTCTCCTTTGCTTCCCGTGCGACTGGATGCTTCCCCTCGAAGAAAAATGTTCTGTGTTTTTGCTAAGGTGATAATACTTTTTCAGTGTCAGTTAATACATTTTTTATCCATTTCAGAGCACTGTCGCCAAAGATAGCTACAAACAACCTTTGCTTATCCAAGGAGGGCCTGTCTTTATTGAGAGGCTACGTGTCCTACGGGCATTGTCTCGCTGGATCCGGCAACAGCCGGTGACCGCAGAGCCGGGGCCTGGCTCCAAAGCTTGTTCACAGGCCTCTGCACTAGGCTGCCTTCTTCCGTCTTTGTTACATCCTCAGGGTGCTCAAGGCTATGTGGGTCCTGGGAGGGGAGTCAGACTGAAGGTATCTTTCCTACCTTCTCGTGCAGGACTTGCAATTAGTGGGAAAGCTGCCAGAGCGGGAAGTAACCTGAGGCAGAGAATGGAGGCAGGTGGTCTGGGCTCAGGGCAGAAGTGCTAGTGTCCAGATTCCAGGCGGAGCGTGGTGTCTGTCCATGGGCTCCTCTGAGCGTCTCTGGAGCGGCCCGCGTGACGGTGAAGGCCCTGTTCAGGCCTTGGGTTAAGACAAGAGGCCAGATGACAAGTGACTCCTCTAGGGCTCACCTGCTCTGGTTCTGTCTCGTCCGCCTCAGGAAAGGGTCATTTCCCCCTTTACTTTCTGTTCTGGAGATTTCTCTTCCTACCACAGAGTTGGCATCTTCTCCATACGATCATTTAATAACCTGCTTCTACACGGAGTTACAGAGTGATAACGTGTCTGCCGTGTTCATCTATTTTTCCTTACTTTCTGGGACTTCTGCTTTTTTGTGTGCATGCATAGAGGGCCTCTGAGGTCCTGGGCCTGCATGAGAAACACTTACCAGGAGCCCGACTTGGATGGGTGGGAACAGAAAGGAGCACGGCCCGGCTGTTGCCCAGATCTCTCACGTCCCTCCCTTGAATTTCCGTGGTTTCTTTTCCTGCCCCTAAGAGGTCAGGCGGGCTAAGTGATGCCCACGAAGAGGAGTGCAGTCAGGGAGAAAACAGGCTTGGGAGCTTAAAAGGCACAGACTAGCATTAAAGCAGAATTGGGAGTGTCAGGATGGAGTCAGATGAAGCATCACAGGAGAGGAAGGGAGGTGCTTAATTACGGACTGGCCAGAGCCATGACTCCTAAACGCAATTCTGAGGTGGGAAGGATGGCCCCAAACACTCACAGTGAGACCCACAGGGAAAGGGGGAGGGGAGAATGGTCCCAGAGGCCCCTCAACTTTGCTGATGTCAGAACCACCTTGGGGAAGGGGCTGATTACATGCAGACCTGCCGCACCGCCCACCTGCAGAATCAGATGCTGGGCACTGTGGAGCCAGGTACCCACATGTCCAGCAAGGTCCCCTTGGGCGAAGCTCACATAGAGCAAAGTGGAGCCTCTGTTCTAGCAGATGGACAGGAACCAGTTGATGGGTGATGGTAAAACTAAGGGAGAATCAAGCCAGGAGATGGAGGAAAGAGGGGAGATGGTAGGGGATTTGTATTTACTTATTATTTATTCTGTATCCAGTTTCCCAAAGGAAGTGGGCAAGGCAAGAGTTGACTTGAGCACCGTGGCCAGTCCTGTGGGAGAGGTGAGCCTGGCCAGGACCAGGGCCTGGGCCAGCTTCCCGGGGGGAGAGGCTGGGTCTTCATGGACGGTTGGGGTCAGCCTGGTGAATGGGGGCAGGACATTCAGCTGAGGCGGTGGCATGGGTGAAACGTGAGTGAGTGGGGTCTGGAGGGGGAGGTGATCCAGGACCTGTGGGCCCAATAGTAGGGGCCAAAAGGGCGGGGTGGGGAGGGCAGGGTGCACTGGAGCGGAAGCTGAGACGGGGCCAGCCTGGGTCCAGAGCACAGAGGAAGCCTGAGGCACTCCAGGCAGAAGTCTGAAAGGCTACTGCGCCTTCAGTGCAGAAATGGGACGGTGCGGCTTCATGATAAGCAGGGCATCTAGAACGCAGAGGAGTGGTCCAGCGGAGGGACAGCGTGGCTTGTGCTAGGGTGGCCAGTGGGGATGGAGCATGTGACAGACTGGAGACATTTGGGCGGTAGAGAAAGTTGGTCTTTGTGAGTAACAAAGTGGGTGTGAGTAAGTAATCAGTGATGCTGCTGTGGGTTTCTTCTTGACATATGTTAACATATCTGTGCACATGTGCGTGTGTGTGCACGCGTGTGTGTGTGAATTAAATGTCAGCAGGGCCTCATATCTGACTTGGTGTTGGGGTAGTTAGTTGGTGGTGCCTTTCGTTGAGCTGGGAACAGGTTAGGAGGAAAGTGACAAGTCCTTTTTATGGAATATGCTGTTAGGTAGCTTCCTGGGGCTCTCATTTGGTGGCGGGAGAGCTCATAGAAAGTGTCCTTCAAAGTGTGGGAAGCTGTGAGGCTCCATGGAAAGGAGAGGCCATCCGTCCAAGTCCGAGCTCACCAGCGAGGCCCTGGTGTGCAGGTCTTCTGAGCGGTTGCCTTAAATAGGACGTGTGCACGTGACAAAGCCTGCGAGGCCTGGCGGCAGCTGAGGCACATGACTGGTGGATACTGACGACAGCAGGGAAAGCAAGGCCCGGGGGCCACACGTGGGCTGCAGGAAGGCAGGACTCTCGATCTTAGTTCCCCAGCCGGGGGTGGAACCCGGGCCCTCGGCAGGGAGAGCGCTGAGTCCTGACCACTGGGCCACCAGGAACTTCCCTCGCCACTCTTAAACATGTGACTTTGGTGCCATCACCCAAATGGTGAAATGCTATGCATTCACTCAAAATGATGCTTAAAAGAATAGGGTTTTTTTAAATTTTTTTTTTTTTTGCGGTACGCGGGCCTCTCACTGTTGTGGCCTCTCCCGCCGCGGAGCACAGGCTCCGGATGCGCAGGCTCAGCGGCCATGGCTCACGGGCCCAGCCGCTCCGCGGCATGTGGGATCTTCCCGGACCGGGGCACGAACCCGTGTCCCCTGCATTGGCAGGCGGACTCTCAACCACTGCGCCACCAGGGAAGCCCAAAAGAATAGGTTTTTAAGAATACGCTTCTAATAAAAAAGTAGGAATATGCTTCAGCTGTAATGTCATTAAAAAATGTAATGTGATGTAATTGAAAGGAAAGACGGAGGCTGCCTTGCTTGCCAAGGAGGGGTGCCAGGCCTTCTCTGCCTGTGTGTCTCCTGCAGACACAAGCTGGGATGGACGGATGACCTCACATCCCAGGAGAGAATTCCAAGGTGATGTGGACTAGAGCCCAGTAGGTAACGGAATGTTCTGACTCCAAGTGGAGCTGGAGGGCAGTCCTGAGAGTCTGAGCATCTGGGTCTTGGCCTGGGAAGCCACCCATTGTAAACCAGCTTGAAAAATGTGTGTGTGCTGGGTGGAATACTCCACAGCCAGAGTGACCTTCCAAAAATGCAAATCAGATCCTGACACTCCTGCCTTTTGAATCCTTCGGTGGCTTCCCAATGGCCCTTAGAATAAAGTCCTGGTGGGTTACTCCAGCTTCCGAGGCCCCCCGGGTAGCCCGTAGCTGCCGTTCCTGAATCATCTTTCTTTCCTGCAGGCTGCACTCAGCTGTCCTCCGAACTTCTTCTAGGACGTAGGATATACGCGCGTTCTCTGCCTTCAGATCTTCTGTCGGCTGAATCTTTGGCCTCAAACACTAACGCCAGCTCCTCTGTCAGAATTCAGTTTAAACCTTGCCTCCCAGATGCTAGATGAGGTTAGGCTACGCCGCCCCGTAAGGCAACCAGGAGATTGCATGGACGTCTGTATGTGCCAGGAGGGCGTCTTTGATCGAGATGTCGGAGCAGCGGAGAAGAGATGCCGGCAGTGGCTTTAGATGGAGTCAGATGGTCCAGGGCTGGTGCCCTGGATGTTTGCTAACTGGGTGACTCTGGACAGGGTGCTCAGTTTTCCTCTCTGAGTCTTGGTTTTGCCAGTTGTAGGGCGGAGGGAATAATATCTACTGGACAACCCTGCAGGGTTGGTGGAAGGATGGTAAAGCACCTGGCATACAGTAAGCACTCAATACATGCCAGGTCCGATTCCGATGGCGCCTTAGTTCCCACTCATACCCATCCCAGCCCACACCCCCGCCCTCAGTGGGAGCAATCAATGAAATCCAAGGTGTGACCCTTGGCAGGCTGTGAGTTCCTTTCCAGAGACGGCCATCAAGGATTCATCCCAAGGCTGGTAGTGCTCATCTAGCATCACTGCCAATTTCTTAAGTGAATTAGGGAAAACTGGAGAAATGTGATCTCAAGTGCCAGTGAAAGTGAAGAATCGGGGAAACAGCCCAAGTCAGAAAAATGTCCAAGTCTGAAATGTCGGTGGAGTTGTATTGAATCTCTGGAGATGTTACATTCTCCTGTGGCATGGAGGTTTGGCAGATTCATTTTAATGCCCTTGGAAAGAGCTGCTTTGGCCTCTGCCAACTGGGAAGCGGGAAGCCTGGCGTGCTGATCCCAGGTTAACGTGGTGCGCCCGGTGCTCGGGACCCAGTGCCTCTGTAGACGTGGAGTAGCGTCCTGGGAGCCACGATGCTGCAGCTGGGCCTCGCTTTCTGCTGCAGGTGGAGCAAACCGCAGTCCGACAGTTGGTCTTTCTTTTAACGCTGCCTTCTGGCTTCTCGCGTGTGTCATAGCACGTGGGCCTCCTTCTTGAGCAGATATGCACCTGAAGGACATCTGGGCTACAAGCCGCATGGTTGACTCTTGGCACTTTAACCCACTTGTCAGTGTTGCCACCCACGCAACAGGACCTAGAAGAGGCAGGTGGAAAGAGCATCCTTCGTGATTCGGTACCGAGGTAAGCG
Organism: Hyperoodon ampullatus; assembly: GCF_949752795.1. NCBI lineage: Eukaryota > Metazoa > Chordata > Mammalia > Artiodactyla > Ziphiidae > Hyperoodon > Hyperoodon ampullatus. Next base: position 4,479,777 of record NC_136933.1, read on the forward strand.
CTACAGCGTCGTAGATCCTTCAGGAAGAGCATGTAGGGTCCTTCGCGTGCGCTCGGCTTCTTCCGCTCGGCTTGCACCTCCACCGCTCCTGCCAGAGCCTCCCCTGGCCGCTCTTGCGATACAGCCTTCATCCTGCTGCAACCTCCATGGTGCCACTGCCCTGCATGAGACCGTCCACTTCCCTCCCATCACCTTTAGGATAAAGTCAGACTCTTTCCCGTGGCTTCCGAGGCCGTGGACGCCCTGCCTACCCCTGGGGGCTTACCCCATCCCCCCACCGTGCCCCCCGGGTTTGTGGTGCCGTCCCGCCACCCCCCCTCCCACCCCGCGCCCAGCTTTGCCTCCTCCAGGAAGCTCTCCCGAGTCTGGGTCAGAGATGCCATAGAAGGGAGGTCGGTGAGGCCGTATCCAGGACCCCTTCCCACTCGGCCGTCTTTCACAGATAACGGTGCTTTCAACCAAGTCCAAGGACAACACAGGAGTATGGGCCCGTTACCTTGCATTTCTCAGCTAATGACGCCCGTGCGTGATGTGGATTGTACGGACCTCCCCTTCCTCTCCTGTCACCCCCAGATGTGCGAGCATTAGCTACGCATGGTTGTGGATGAAAAGCTCAGGCCGTGGAGTCAGGAGAGGTGGGCATGCGTTCTGGTTCTTTCACTCTCTTGCGTAGCTTTGGACACTTCTCCGAGCCACGGTTTCCATGCCTCTAAAACAAGGGGATTGGTTTAGCGAGCTTCTAAGTCTCTTCTGGGGGTGCTGGTAATTCCGTGAATATGTGAATTTCCAAGGCCAGAGCAGAATGGTTCCCAGAGGCCAGCTAGCTTGCCCTGGCCTAAGGTGTGCTGGGTGGGACATCTGGATGGAGGAGACTGTCAGGTGTCGAGGTCCAGCTCTGATGGATACCAGACCCCAGGGCATAGGGATGTTGGCAAATGTGAAAGACCGCATAGCCCGGGGTGCTGGTTCAGCGCGTGGACACTCACCCCACCCGATGTGTCATTTCCATGAGGCTGGCGCTGTCATGGGCAGGCCAAGGAGAGGAGGGCATGCTGCAAAGGGCCAGGGTCACACAGGCTTCTGGAAGGCGGCCGTGCCCAAGGTTAACAGATCTGGTCCCCTGGGTGCGTGGCCTTGGAGAGCCCGTGTAAACAGGCAGCCCCGTGACTCTTCAGACTTCTTGCTGCAGCCAGTTTGGTGCCACCTCCTACATTTGTCACAAAGAGCAGCGTCTGGGTGGGCAGAGGGCACCTGCACAGGTGAATGGAGAATGCAAGACGCAGGCACCTTCTATTTTCAGTGCACGGCGACTGGGTCTGTCACCTGCTTTCAAGGTCATGAGCAAAGCCAGCGTTGTCCATGAGTTTGGAGGAGCCCAGGAGGCCCTGACTCTGATGGGGGAGGGGGCTCGAGCGGCCCCTGCTGCTTGCATTTTCCTGGAAAGCAGACTCAGAAAACCCACAGCCCAAAGAACAGGGGACGCACTGCGGGGTACGCCATGCGGTTTGTCAGACAGCCCTGGCTTTTCAGAGACACTGCTTTTAGAGAGGAATCGTGTAATCTTGGAAAATCCCTGCTTTGTCACTCACTGAGATTCCAAGGGGCCAGTATTTTCAGGAGAGGACAGTCCCACAATTTAGCCCCAACTGAAGCTCTTTTTTGATTTCAGTCTCTGCCCCTGTCGTCCTTTCCTTCTCCTGGGAATACAGTGCCCCAGGGGTCTGAAAACCAGTCCAGTTTTCTCCAGGGGCTGCTCAGCTGGGGCTGGGAGGGGAAGGAGAGACATCCCAGGAAGGGGATCTCCGCGTCCGGAACCTTCTCCAGTGGTTGCATCTCCTGGGAGATGAGCGCCCGGGTCTCAGGCCTCAAAGAGCCCCGTGGACGGTGGCCATCGTCGCACAGAGCTGGACGGGTGGCCAGCGCAGCCCGTGTGTTACTTTGCTCTGCTCAGCGGCCCTGCAGAGAGGCGGGTACCAGGTCCATCTCACGGGGGAGGACAGCAAGACTGGGAAGACTAAGTGTGGTTCACACCATCGGGGCGTGCCCGTCCTGTGGCTGCAACCTTGGGCTGTCTGTCTCTGAAGTCCTGGATTTTTGTAACAAGCAGGCAGTAGCAGATGCAGGGTGTTGTGGATTGAAATTCATGTCGTTTTCTGTTTTCTGCATCCATCAGCTGCCACCGCAGGAACACGGTGAGGCCCGGCCATTGGTGGCCAGTGTTCTTTCCATGAAGGACAGAAGGGACAGGAGGGCACCCCCTGAGGGGCACATGAGTCACCTGAGCCCACTCAACCCGAGGGGCTGGCTGAATGGCCCATTTTACAGGACACTGGAGGGCTCAGGAAGGTTACGTAACCGGCCCAAGGTCACACACCTGATCAGAGCCAGGGCTGGGTTTCACACCAGCTGCCTGACGTGAAAACCTTCACCTAACTGCCTCTAGGGCTGTGCTGAGGATTAGACAGGACGAAGTATATTCCTAAGGGCAGAAAGATGAGAGGCCAAAAATGGAGAACATTTTACAAGCACTTGACACAGAGCCTAGAGACAGATGAGAACTCCGCAGGTCAGTTCCTTGACTCTACAGGATGAAACACATGCCACCTTGTGTGGGCCTCCAGACCACTTGGGAAGAGAAGGCATACATTCCCCCAGAAGAGCCGAGATAGACAGAGACTTGGAGATGGATACAGACAGATACAAGGCAGTACCTGACCCATTTTTTTGTAATGGGAGCTCTGGGAGCTAAGGAAGCTGGTCCTGACTGTGCCTCTCAGGAAGAGGCTGTGTGACCTTGGGCACATCACTTCACGTCTCTGGGCCTCTGTTTTCTCACCTGTGGCACAGAGGGCCTGGAGTAGGCAAGCGGACGTAGCATCTCACACCCCCGCCTCTTCGTGGGGAAACTGCAGTCCAGAGAAAGGCAATGACGTGTCCAGATCACATAGCTGTGCTTTGTGGCCAAGCAAATACTAGAGCCAGGCCTCCAGGCTCGGCTCCTGTGTGCTCTAGGGAGAAGCCTCAGCCCTTACAAGCTGTGATTCTTTGAGAACAACGTGGTAGGAGGAACTCAGACAAGGGATGAGGGACTCTGGTCCTTTGGTTCTGCGTGGAAACAGCCCCCCCAAGGTCAGGCTGCACATGGAAGAGCCTGCAGAGATGGGACGTTTCCCTCCGCACTGCAGGTGGAGGGGCTGGCTGCCTCATTCAGGGCCCACCCGACACCCCTGGCAGGGAGGAGGCTGCCCGGGAGCTGGGTTTGGGCGCAGAAGCCCTAGCCCTCTCTGGGCCTGGTGGAAGGAAACGTGCCCTGGATAGATTGTTCCAGCAGGCCTTCATCCCACTGCCCTCCTTAGTGCTCTTCGGTGCCACGTGCAGCCCGGGGCGCATTCAGGGCCTGGTACGCTGCCAGCCACGGCCTGCTGTGGACACTGAGTTTGTTCCATGCATCTGTGGCCTCAGGGGCACCTTCGTCAAGTACAACCTCCGCATTCTACACACGGGAACTGAGGCCTGGGTTGGGGTGGGGTCACCTCTCCCAGGAGCACGGCTGAGCGGGGCATGAACCTGGGCCTTCTGAGAACTGTTTGGAGGCAAGGTCTGGTTGCCCCTTGAGTTACCAAGCGTGTCTATCTATCTCTATCTATCTATCTATCTATCTATCTATCTATCTATCTATCTATCTATCTATCTTAGTTACCTACTATTTTATTGTGCTCTTTCTTGGGTAAAGAGGGGATAAGAAAAGCTCCCTTGCAGGCACACTGTGTTCTTCATACTTGGTCTGAGCCCATCTTTCCAGCTTTAGCTTCTCCCCTGCCTTCCCACTCTTCATCTCTAAATACGTGCAGGGTTGTTGCCTACATGCTGCCGTACCCGCCCCCCCAGGCCTTATTCATACACATGATGCTGCACACAAAATTCGAAACCCTCCACCCCTTGGCCTCCCAATGAACTCCTATTCATCTTTCAAAGCCAGAAAAACTACCACCCCTTCCAGGAAGCCTTCCCTGACTACTAAGCAGAAATAATTGCCTCCTCTTTTATGTTCCATCGGCCCTGCTAATCTCACTATCACAGCAGTCATTGTTTTGTTTGTTTCAACCAGAGGTGAGAGAACTTTTAAAAGGCCGGATAGTAAATATTTTCTTAGTCTCTGTTGGATGTATTCAACTCTGCCATGCTGGCACAAAAGCGGCCATAGACAGTACACAAATGAATGAGCATGGCTGGGTTCCAATAAAACTTTATTTATGGACACTGAAATTTGGATTTCAGCTCATTTTCACGTGTTACGAAATGTTATTCTTTTTTCTACCATTTAAAAATGTGAAAGCCATTCTTAGATTGTGGGCTGTACAAGAACTGCCAACAGGCTGGATCTGGCCCTTAGGTAACAGCTTGCCAAGCCCCAGGTTAAATGCTGTTTCCTTGTTACACCTTGCATAGCGGCTGTGCCGTGGTCATCTCTGCGTCCCCAGAACCTGCTGGCTGAATGAATGAATCTGGTGATTTACATTCAACACATGTGCAGAGAGAGAATGATAATGATTAACTTCTTAAAGGATCCTTTGAGGGATGGAGGTGTGAGGGGCATTATTGCCCCCATTTCACAGACAGGAAAACTGAGGCTGGAGGACTGGTCCATGGAAGAGCCTCAGGGCCTCACCTCCAGCAGGGGTGCTGCTGCTCTGAGTGCTGAGTCCCCTCAGTCACTGGGCAAGCTTGGAGGAGCCGTGCCAGCAGGATGGCTGGGCTGTGGGGTGTGAGAGCAGCCGTCCAGGAGTGTGTCTTTCAGTTGTGAAAATAGAAACAATCTGGTGCCCGCCTTGGGGGAAGGCCTGTGTCACAGCGCCTAGGTTTCCTTCCCCCGCCTCTGATAAGAGACAGCAGTGTCTGTTCTGCTGAGGGGGAGTTGTCACACATAGCTAAAATTAGATGTTTTGTTGGAATTATGCTGATTTGACTTAATTGCTGGGGGATGTCAGTGTTCCTCAGAAATCCAAGCGCTCCGCCCGTCTGGGTGAATAATAGTAATCCCTTCTGTTTGTGTAGCGCTTGCCACCCTGGCCCTTCCACCTTCATTATCTGATCTGATCTCTCACAGCAAACTCGGCCCAGAGGACCCCATCCCCAGGGGACTGGGGGAGGGGGTTAGTTACCAGGTCACATAGGTCTGAGTCCTCGGTGGCTTCTGTCTCACTAGTGCTGGAGTTTGAAAACTTTGTGCCTCATTTTTTGAGCTGTGAGCAAGGCTGGGAACCCCGGAAATTGCAGGGGGCCCTGCCCTTTGATAAGTCCTGTGCTTGCTTTCATGCTCTGCTATGGTTATTCTGAATTATTCCTCATTTTTTAACACTGCATTTTCATTTTGCACTGGGCCACGCAAAGTATGCAGCCGGCCCTGGCCATGAGATTGTCTTCGTGGGCCACGGCACTTGTATATTTCTCTCTGGTTAACCTTGGGTGTGATCTGACCTTGGCCGTGGCAGCTGGGATGTTCAGAGGAGCGTCTTTTTATAAACAAGCTCCCCGACCCTGTGGCTCAAGGTGAGATTCCTGCGTGGCTTCTGGTGAGAAGGCCAGCCGGTCAGCCCCCAGCTCCTCCCCCTTCCACCTTCTTTGCCCTGGACCGCGGGGCACGTGTGTGTCCCCATGTGTGCAGGGGACGATTCTCCCATTCCCCCGTCAGAGGTGAAGTTGAAGATGCAAAGAAGTGCCCTCCGCTGCCTATGACTGTGGCACCAGGCTGGGTGCACAATGAATCTTTGGGTGCTGTCTTCCCAGCGGGCTCGACTATTCAGAGCCATCCCTGCTCTCCGGGTCTGGTGCAGATGAAGCTCTCTATTAGTTTTTGTCACTGTTGCAGATGGCATTTGGGATGATTTCATAGGTCTCAGAATGGGCTTGAGGGGAGTGGGTGCCTGGACCTGCCACCTTCTAGAATATCGGTGCCTGTGCTTCTAGTGGACTATGTTCTGCCAAGAGTGACCACAGCCGCAGGTCGCTGACCCTGGCTGGGTACCAGGTGTGACAGCCAAGCCCCAGCCTCTCCCTCACACGCTGGCCTGCGATCTGCTCCCCAGGAGCACCTGCCCTGCCGTGCCTCGCCCTGCCCTGGGCCCTGGCACTTGACATTGTCTGTGTCACTGTCCTCCCGGAGCTCCCTGGCTCCTTTTTGTGTGTCTGAGCACAAATGTCACTTCCTTAGAAAAGACTGCTCTGAAGTCCCAACTCAACCCCCCACCGACCGTCCATCTCCCATCACATCATTCTGTTTAATTTTCTTCATTATCTGGAATCATCCTGTCTCTGGTTTTTTATCTGCCTCCCCTCCCTGCATTAAAAAATACATTCTCTGAGACCAGGGACCTTGTCTGTCTCATTCACTACTCTATTTCCAGAGTCTAGAAGAGTGTGTGGCACACAGTAGGTGCTTAATAAGTATTTATTGAACGAAGTGATGCATCCTCCCTACCCTCTTGTAAATTAGGTACCATCAGCCTCCTCTTATAGATGGGGAGACTGAGACCCTAGAGCAATTCAGAAACCTGCCCAAGGTCCCACAGCTTAGAGGGGAGGGATATTGCAGGCTCCACAGCCCAGGTGTGCCACCAGGGGCACAGGTGTGCCGCCTCTCCAAAGACCCGGCCCCCGACCCAGCCTGGAGTTCATGTCAGGAGCGTGTGTGTACTTCTGCAGCTGGGGTCTCACTTTTCTTTTCTTCTTTTTTAAAAATAATTAATTAATTAATTTTGGGGGGCTGCATTGGGTCTTCGTTGCTGTGTGCAGGCTTTCTCTAGTTGCGGCGAGCGGGGGCTACTCTTTGTTGCGAATCGCAGGCTTCACATTGCGGGGGCTTCTCTTGTTGCAGAGTGTGTGGGCTTCAGTAGTTGTGGCATGTGGGCTTCAGTAGTTGTGGCACACGGGCTTACTTGATCCACGGCATGTGGGCTCTTCCTGGACCAGGGCTTGAACCCGTGTCCCCTGCAATGGCAGGCGGATTCTTACGCTACACCACCAGGGAAGTCCAGGGGTCTCGCTTTTCTGACCTGTGCTGTGCCTGGTGATTCCCTTCCTGCGGTCCTTCTATGACAGTGTGGAAGGTCCATAAAATATTTTTGTTTTTCTAAAATATTGGACACAGAAATGATTTTGATTTGCAAATTTTGAAATGAGTCTTTCCACTAAATCACATTTAGTTTTACATTTTACACTAGTTTTATATTGATCAAGTGGCCTTTACTAAAAAGAAAAAATTCCACAAAACCTGCCTGAACCCTGATGGATCATCCCGTAAACAAGTGATAATGTATGGAAAACTGCTCGGAAGAGTTAAAAGTGGTACAGAAATGTGAGGGATAGCCAACAAATCTTGGTTTCTTAATAAAATCAATCAATCCAGTGAGGACCAGGTAAAGGGATTTTGTAGATTTCTTTTTGCATTCTTCAGCGTTCGGGATGTAAGTCGAACCTTTTAGTGGTTGGTGTAAAAGGAAAGCACACAGGTTCTGGGGTTGTACAGCCCCCCCTCAATCTCAGCTACACCACATGCTTTTTTAGCTCATCTGAGCCTCCGTTTTCTTACTTGTAAAATAGGTCATCCATCCCTCCTCAACCCCTCTGCAAGGCTTGGAGGTTAAAGGAAATGTTAAATGCACCCCTCCCCCAACTCAGGCGCAAGCTCAAGGTCAGCCCTTTTCCAGGTGGGGTCGGGGGATGGGCGCAGTGGGAGCACGGGCATGAGGACAGGACGGCCAGTGTGCGTGGGCTGCCCACAGCCTGCGGGAAAGGACATCGGCTTCTGTGTTTGGGCAGCAAGGCGAGCGCAGGTAGATGGCGAAGGGGCTCCTGTCCTGGTGGCAAGGTGCCACCCCAGGCCGCGCCAGGCATGCGCTGGGCCCGAGGGGGCGCCTCAGGGGCAAGCCGCTGATGAAAGCGGTGGAGGTGTCCTTGGCCCCTCCTCTCCCGCCCGGCTGTTCCCCAGCCCCTGGCACTTGCTGCATTAGATCACCTGAAAACACAGCAAAAAGAACAGAGAAGCTGCAGTCCCTGTGGGAGAGACGGTACCACGGCGCCCTGGTGACGGGCGGGAGTCCGTCCCGCACTGGGGAGCCTACGCTTTCCTGTAAGTGGCCGCGCGCCCCACGCGCTTAGGAAGAGAGACCCGTGGGCTGACAGTTCTTCTGGCAGCAGTTATCGGGGACCTGGCACAGCAGACGGAGTGAGCAGGACATTGCAAGCGTCCACCTACTATGTGTGCACGTGTCTGACTGTGGCACTGACTTGGCCCTGACGCTGGGTGGCCCGTTGGAGAGAGCCGGGATTTGGGGGTCCGGTGATCTGGGGTCAAGTCTAGGCTCCACCCACCTGGGCCACGTGGCGCTTTTCTCTTCTCACCTTGTTAGTTGTCCAGTGTCAGCCCTGAGGCCGAGCATCTAACGCAGACCCATTCTGTGCATCATCCCCTCCCTGCTCTCCACCCAGATTCCTAAGCCACGGCTGCTGCTGCCAGCCTCTGCGTGCGGGGAGCCTGGTGCCGTGTGCCAGCGGGCCGCAGAGACCCAGCTTCCGGCCTCCAGGGCCTGGAGGAACAGGCAGGAGGGCTTGGCGTTGAGGAGAGGGGAGAGGGAGGCAGGAAGAGGGGGAGCCGGTCCTCCGCGTCCCTTCCAGCCTGGTTCTGTGCCCACCAACCTGCCACCCCAGGCTCCATAAGTGGACTGGAGTACATTGTCCTGAGGGCCCCCCTCGGGCATGAAGGAGGCCTCCCCACTGGGCCACTGCGGTCTCCCACCCCTCTGTCCCAAGAGCCTTGCAGCTGGGATGATGCTTTTCGTCTCAGAGTTGGACATCCATGGTGAAAGGGCCAGCGCCTGGAGGAACAGCCCCCGGAGGGCCTGTCATCCCTGAGGAGCGCAGGAGTCGTGACACTGTAGGGAAGGCAGAGTGAGCTGAGGCCGGAGCCAGAAGCAAAGCCCTCAGGGGTGAATTTTGTCCTTGCGGACGGATGTGGAGCGTGGGGCAGCGTCCGGGAGGACCACCGGGGCCTTCTTGGTTATAGACCAGTCAGGGAGCCACACGGGCATTTGTTGTCACCTCCTCGTTAGGACACCATGCCCGGGGAGATAGAGGGAACTCGGGGGCTGCTCGTGCCCCCTCCAGGGCGCTCCGAGAGCTGGCCTGTCCAAGGGCCTGCGGGCACGTGACCCGGGGGCGGTGAAGATGGGCGGCTCGACCTCAGCAAACTGGTCCTTTGCTACCCAATTCTACCCAAGTCCAGCCGGACTCACTGTCCTTCTCCTGGGCCCAGGGCAACCTTTCAAATTTAATTTAATTTAGTCGAAACCAATTATGATGGATATGAGAAAAAACAGGGTCTGAAATAGAGGCATCTCCAAGTTTCTGTGGGCCCTTGGTAAGTGCCAGTGGCCCCAGTCGCTGCGGCCCAGTGAGGGCACCCCCTCGATGCCCAGGGGGCGCTTCCCCTGCCCCGTCCACCCGAGAGTGCAGCTGCCCTCCCCCGACCCCGGGAGGTCCGGAAAGCTGGGCGCCACCCATCCCTGTTATGTGTCCACGTTGCTGGTGGCTCTGCCACAGGTCCTCTGCCTCTGTCCCCAGGGACGAGGGCCCTCTGCTGCCTCCGCCACTGGGGGGGATGGAGGGGAGGATGGGCTCTGAGACTTGGGGTCAGGGCAGTGGGTAGCCGTGTGGGATGGGGGACGCCGGCAAATCTCTTAAAGATCCTTCCAGGGAGAGACCTGGGCAAACCTCCCTCTTTCCAAGGCTTTGTGAAGCCTTTCTGCAGGTGCTTCACCTTCAAAAACACCATCTTCAATTCCTTTTCTGATCCAGGCTGAGGAGGAAGTGAGGGCCGCCCACCCCGTTTAGCCCTTGCTCCAGCGGCGCTGATCAGACACCCACGGCTGGACGTGTCCCCACGGCTCTCAGGCTCTGACTCTGGATCTCTGCTTTCACTGTCACCTTCGCCCGGAATGCCTTTCCAGAAGGATGGCGCAGTTAGGAGGAAAAGCTGGGGGTTTGGGCTTTAGAGCTAGAATTGAATCCTGGCTTCACATCACCACCAGGGGGGCTTCTGGCGTGTTTTTGAACTTCTTTGGACCTGAGTGTCTTTTTCTCTGAAATGGGGGAATAGGGGCCTTGGAGGGGTCCCTGGGATGGCATGCACAGAGAGCCTGGCCCGGTGCCCGGCAGATGGAGCCAGACGGTGGCAGGCAGGGAGGTGGGGACGGACGGAGGGGCAAGCTGGGCTCAGTGAGGCCAGGCGCTCCTGGCGGCTGTGTCCCGGCTTCTTCCCTCTGCACAGCCTCTGAGACGTTGAACTTGAAGTCATCTTGCTGCATCCCTTTGGAGGAAGTGATTTGTATGACTAAGAGTATGAATCAGCTTGGGCGATGCTAGACTCATCTGTTTCTGAAATATTAAAAACTCTGAAGTGAGTTAGAGCAGAGTGATGACAGCGGCTTTTATAAATAATAAACCACCTGGGGCTGCTGAGGCCCTGTCCTCCGGAGTGTGGGCGCCTCTCCTGGGCCTGGCCCTCCCCGACCCCAGGGGGCTCTCCTCCCAAGCCGGGGCCCTCGGGAGGGGCTTTTCACGATGCATGGCTCCATGGCAAGCACAGCCCCTGCCCTCTGCTCCAAGGCAGCTACCACGGCTGCGTGCCTCCTCCCAGGCTCCAAACACACGCTGTCTAGCGGGGCTTTTACATACAGGGTGTATTTGTTTGCTAGGGCAGCAGACATAACAAACTACCACCAACTGGGCGGCTTAAACCACAGAATATTACTCTTTCGCAGTTCTGAAGGCTGGAAGTCCAAGATCAAGGTGTCAGCAGGCTTGGTTCCTCTGAGGCTGTGACGGGGAAGTGTTTGAGGCCTCTCTCCTGGCTGCTGGTGGTTTGCTGCAAACATTTCGTGTTCCGTGGCTTGTAGACAATCACCCCCATCTCTGCCTTCATGTTCGCGTGGCCTTCTCCCCAAGTGCGTGTCTGTCTCTGTGTCCACATTTCCCCCTTTTATAAGACGCCAGTCATATCGACCTCATTTTAACTTGATTACTTCTGTAAAGACCTTATTTTCAAATAAGGTCACATTCTGAGGTACTGGGGGTTAAGACTTCAATGTATCATTGTTTTTTGGGGGGCAGTGTGGGGGGAACGTAATTCATCCATAACACGTGGGTGAGCCCATGCTGAACTTGTGTACCTGGGGCCACAAGCTGTGGACAGGGTCACCCAGAAACCATTGACCGTCCCTGGAGAGGGGCTCTGGACCCTGGAATCTCTGGGCTCTCAGAGCCGGTGGGGACCCCCTCATTTACTGATGACTAGGCTCTGAAAGGGGGAGCCCCCGAGGCAGAACGCCGGCTGCCTGGACCCCAGGCCAGTGGGCTTGTCACCTCGCTCCGCGCCCCCTTTGCTGGAACTCTTGGGTCCAGGGCATGTGTTTCCATGACTGGCGGGGAGAGGGAGGGGAAGAAACACTTAGGGGGCGCCAGATGCTTTCACACCCCGTTTGACTTCTACGAGACTATCGACGCTGGATATGACCCTCCCCATTTTTCCTTTCTTTTATTGTGACAAAATACATATAACCTGAAATTTACCATCTTAGCCATGTTTAAGTGCAGTGGCATTAAGTACCTTCACATTGCTGTGCCACCACCACTGCCATGCATCCACGGAGCGCTTTTCATCTCACAGATCTGAAACTCTGTGCCCGTTAAACAGTAACTCCCCATTCTCCCCTCCCCCCAGCCCTTGGCAACCACCATCCTCCTGTCTGTCTCCATGAATTTGACCCCTCTAAGTACCTTGTGTAAGTGGACTTATACAGTGTTAGTCTTTTGTGACTGGATTATTTCATTTAGCATAATGTTCTCAAGATTAATCCATGTTGCAACATATTGCAGCATTTCCCCTCCTATTTAAGGCTGAATAATATTCCATTATACATATATATATATATATATGTATATATATATACGACATCTTGCTTATTCATCCATCTGTTGATGGACATGGACATTTGGGTTACTTCCATGTTTTGGCTACTGTGACTAGTGCTGCTATGAACATGGTACACAAACATCTGTTTGGGAGTTCCAGTTTCTCCACATCCTCACCAACACTTATTGTTTTCTGCTTTTCTTTTTTTCTTTCTTTTTTTTTTTTTGCAGTACGCGGGCCTCTCACTGTCGTGGCCTCTCCCGTTGCGGAGCACAGGCTCCGGACGCGCAGGCTCAGCGGCCATGGCTCACGGGCCCAGCCGCTCCGCGGCATGTGGGATCTTCCCGGACCGGGGCACGAACCCGTGTCCCCTGCATCGGCAGGCGGGCTCCCAACCACAATGCACAAGGACAGCCCCCTCCACCCCAGCAAAGAATTCTCCAGTCCTCGCGTCAATAGTGCCGAGGTCAAGAGAGGCCCTATCTCACTTCATACCAATGTTCTTGGCCTCAAAACCTGCCTGAGAAATATCCTTCGCCTGTCCAAAAATATATACAGAGCTTCAACTGTGCTAGGTTTGGGGGATACAGAGAGGTCTTTTCAACAAAGGAACACAGTTTCGTGGGAGTGAAAACCAGAAGCCAGCTGATGGCGATGTACCGAGCGGCTTGAGGTGCAGAGGCGGGCATATCTAGCCTGCGGGGCCGGCTGGGAAGGCTCCCCTGGGAAGGTGGTGCTTGAATGAGATCCTGGAGCGTAAATAAGAGACTGGCGGCAGGCTGGAGGCGGAGGGCAGCTGCTCCAGTTGGAGGGAACCCACTTGCCGAGACCCGGAGGGCCTGTCGTTGGCTGTGGCCAGAATGGAGGGCACCTGGGTCGGGGAGGGGTGGGCTGCCCAATCCGGAATCCCCCCTTTCAGAAGCGCTGTTTCTGAGGCCTGGCTGACAGCATTTTCAGAGTTTTTTACTGGTCTGTGATACCAGCTGGACACCATGGGAAACAGGGCACGAGCATCTCCGCGTAGCCCTCGAGTGGCTTATTTCCGAGAAGACAGCTCTTCGCAGACCTTCACGGCCGCCTCCCAGCTCTCGCACCCTTCGACCCTGGAACAAGCCCATCGTAAGACGAGGGGAGAGGAGAGTTATCAGAGCCGTGGGGCTAGCCTGACCCTCACCCTTCTCACAAAGACTCTTGCCCTGAGAGGTCTCACTCTGAGGCTTCCTAAGGAACGTTTAGCATCTTGCACCTTGGCTGCTTCTCCGGGGGTTGGGGTCTGTCCGCCCCACATTCAGAATCAGTAGGTGAGATGGATGGAAAAAATGACATTTGGATGGAAGAGAGTCTGGTGGTTCCTCAAAAAATTAAACAGAATGACCATCTGATCCAACTAGTCCACATCTAGGTATATATATGCCCTAGAAGAATAGAAAGCGGGGACTCAAATAGATATCTGTCCACCCACATTCACAGCAGCACTGTTCACGATAGTCAAAACATGGAAGCAACTCAAGTGTCCATTGATGATGAACGGAGAAGCAGAATGTAGTAATACATACGATGGAATATTATTTTTAGCCTTAAAAAGGAAGGAGATTCTGACACCTGCTACAGCACAGATGGACCTTGAGGACACTACGCTGAGTGAAATAAGCCAGTCACGAAAGGACAAATACTGGATGGTTCCATTCAAATGAGGTCCTAGAGGAGTCAAATTCATCACAACAGAAAGCAGGATGGTGGTCACCAGGGTCGGCAGGGAGGCAGGAACGGGGAGCTACGGTTTAATGGGCGCAGTTGCAGTTTTGCGAGATGAAGAGAGTTCTGGGGATGGATGGAGGTGACGGGCACACAACAATATGGACGTACTTAATGCCACTGAACTGTACCCTTAAAAGTGGCTAAAATGGTAAATTTTACTTTACATATATTTCACCCAATTAAAAAAAAATTCGATTTGCGGAAAGGTGAAGGCAGAGAACAAAAGAGAATACAGGTTACCACCGGGTGGTCGGGTGTATTTGAAAAGGAAACATAAAAAAGGAGGGCGGGGGCTTCCCTGGTGGCGCAGTGGTTGAGAGTCCGCCTGCCGATGCAGGGGACACGGGTTCGTGCCCCGGTCCGGGAAGATCCCACATGCCGTGGAGCGGCTGGGCCCGTGAGCCATGGCCGCTGAGCCTGCGCGTCCGGAGCCTGTGCTCCGCAACGGGAGAGGCCGCAACAGTGAGAGGCCCGCGTACCGCAAAAAGAAAAGGAGTGGGGGCCAGCCCCTCCACTGAAGGGCTGTCTGCAGAGTCCCTCCAAGTTCAGTGGAAGCCGGTGGCGGGGAGGAGAGAGAGGGCAGAGAGGCTGGTGGTGGCCGGGCGTGAGTCGGCTTGTACACCAGGCATGCTGGAGACCCGTGGAGTGGCCCTGTCACACTGGCATTTTAGGAAGACTTTCTGGGATCGCTGTGGACCATGGCTCTGGGGGACGGTGCAGGGACAGGGGAGTGATGGTGCTGAGAAGGGGACTGGGGGCAGTTAGCAGGTGATACAGTGGTCCAGCTGGGAGGTGATGGAAGCCTGGGGGAAGCAGTGGAGGATGGAGAGGAACTGTTTCCAAGGCCCTAGGTGGGGAGGAGGGGTGCTGAGGAGGTGGGAGCCTGAGGTGCCCCCGGGTCATCTGCTCGGGTAGCCCTTGGGGGGCATGGGTTTGACATAAAAGAGGAAAGGCTGGAACAGAGATACAGACTTGAGAGAAGGCATGGCACAGGCCCAGCTGGGTCAGTGAGGAAGCCATTCACTTACTCAACCAGCAGGTGTCCACTGAGTCCAGCTTGGAGTCAAACACCGTGCTGGGCATAGCGGGGGGCAAACGTTCCCTTGGTTCCGTGCTCAGGGAAGATGGGCCAAGCATCGTGAATGGACCGGGCCCTTTGCTAGGAATACAAATAGGGGAAGGCCCAGCTCAGCCCAGAGCAGGCCCTGCTGCTCCAAGGAGACCGTCATCTTTATTTTTTTAATTCTTAAAATATATTTATTTGTTCAATTTTGGCTTCATTGGGTCTTCATTCCTGTGCGCGGGCTTTCTCTAGTTGTGGCGAGTGGGGGCTACTCTTCGTTGCGGTGTGGGGGCTTCTCACTGTGGTGGCTTCTCTTGTTGTGGCATGCGGGCTCAGTAGTTGTGGCTCGCGGACTCTAGAGTGTAGGCTCAGTAGTTGTGGTGCACAGGCTTAGTTGCTCCACGGCATGTGGGACCCTCCCAGCCCAGGGCTTGAACCTGTGTCTCCTGTGTTGGCAGGCGGGTTCTTAACCACTGTGCCACCAGGGAAGTCCCGAGACCACCATCTTTAGACGGTGGTTTAAAGCCCCTCTTCAGACTCACTGAACGCCGGAGACCGCGGCACCTGCGGAGTTAACACAACCCCTGAAAGGGTGGAGTTTATAGTAACTCACGTAGCGGCTCCTTCATAATATGCGATATTGTTCCTATAAAAGAGTAAAATCCCACAGGATGTGTGGCCAAGTTTTTAACGTTTGAATCTATGGGAGTGAAATCTGCTAGCCCTCACCAGCGCAGTCATCAGCGGCCTTGTGAGTTCTGGTTTGTTTTTTTTTTTTTGCCAGGACTGAAACAGAAAGTTTGCCCCTGCTGATGCTAACTCAGGCATCTGTGTTCGTGAGTCCGAACTGGGTGCAGCAGGCGGCTCGGGTCCATGGATCCAAAGCTCGTGGAGTCTTTGGAGACCCGTGGATCTGAGACACGGAGCCAGAAGGTGTCTGCAGCCGGGCCCGTGCCCAGAGCTCACAGCTGGGCCACAAGTGGATGGCAGGAATGGGGACCGTATCCTGCGTCCCTGGGGGCTCAAGGCGTCCTGAAGGAAAGTTACGCTGACTGCCCTCTTGTCAGCTTGTGATCAGGCTGGTCCACATTCCAGCCAGAGACACACCTTTCCTGGGCGGGAGAGCTGAGTTGCTTGGGGTGCGGAAGGTTTAGTAGGAAACAGTTCACACAAACCCAGGCATTTAGCTTCATGTGCTCACAGCTTGGATCGGGACGCCTGGAAGAGGGGGAGGGGGGATCGGGTCGGCAGTGGTCCTGGACCGCTCAGCACACACTCCACCATCCACGGGTTCAATGACCCCCAATGCGGTGGGGATGGGGAGGCCTGAGCGATCCTTTCCCCCTTCTGCTTCACCCTCTCCGTGCTAATCTCCCTGAAGGGCTTAATTTTCCTTAAATTCTTCCGTTTATTTTATTGATGATGAACTAGTGTCTGTGGTTTGCTGTTGTTTACGACGCAGGCCAGCATGGTTACCAGACAATAAATCCTGTGCTCTGATGTGAGGCCGTTTTCCACGGAAGGAGGAGTCCCGGGTAGGGAGGACCTGGGTGTTTAGACGGTTCCTTCACAGCCGGGCACACACGCCAGCACCTCGCCTCTGCAGGACCAGTTGTCCACGGCCCCTGTGGCCACTGACAATTATCCTGGGGGTTCAAATAAGGAAATCTTCATGTCGGCTTTTTGGTATGTAATGCAATGGGAAAAATAATATTCCAGTTGACTTTTGGAGGAAATGGTTAAAGAAAGCACTTAATACAAAACCGACTCACTTTTTGTACCTAATGTTATATAATAAGAACAAAATATGAACTGACCTCTGGCACTTTTTCAGCCCCAAGACTCTTAAAAACAGCCTGAAAAGGAAGACTAGTTGCCATTCCAGAAGGCAGGAGGCCTCAGCTCTGGGCCCCAGTCCACCTCTTACAGCTTGTCTGACCTTCCTAAGGCACCATATTGGGCCTCGGTCGCTTCATCCACAAAATGGGGTTAATAACACTTCTCTGACAAGAGTGCTATTCGGAAGACTTTTCAACTAATCCATCCAGGGCCTTTGAGCCCAAAGCTAAGATTCTGTGACTGTTATCAAAAGCAAACAATGTATTTTTATTTATTATGTATGGATATACATAATAAAATGCATGTATTAATGTGCATTCAGGAAAAAAAGCAAATTACCAAGCAGTAGATGTTGTATGATGTCATTTTGGTCAGAAAATAAATATTTGCAAACCCAAAGTGCCTGGTAGGACAGTCATCAAGTTGTCCACAGTTTGGAAATTACCCTTAGCCAGTGAGATTATAATGTTTTTTCTAAGAAGGCATTGTAATAAAGTAAAATACAAGTCTCTCTTAAGACTTAGCAAGGGTGAGGGCTTCCCTGGTGGCGCAGTGGTTGAGAGTCCGCCTGCCGATGCAGGGGACACGGGTTCGTGCCCCGGTCCGGGAAGATCCCACGTGCCGTGGAGCGGCTGGGCCCGTGAGCCATGGCCGCTGAGCCTGCGCGTCCGGAGCCTGTGCTCCGCAACGGGAGAGGCCGCAACAGTGAGAGGGCCGCGTACCGCAAAAAAAAAAAAAAAAAAAAAAAAAGACTTAGCAAAGGAAGCAGGAATCCAGAGAGCGGCTGCACACCACGCCCCCCAAACCTGGGGTCCCTCCTGTGTTCATTTCTGCTGCAGTGTCGCAAGGTCGTTAGGCCTAGCTGTCCCTGGCGGGCTTGCTGGGGGCTGGTGGATCATGAGTGTGAGGTCCTGGGGACAGGAGGTGACAGCTGACTTAGCTGCAGAGTGGGGACCCCCAGCCCGGCTTTTCTTCCATAGCAGAGCTCCACCGTGGCACCGCCAATGTGGGTTCCGTGGGTTCTACCACAAACCAAACACACTTCCAGTCTCAGATGAACCGCAGGGGCCCTTGGTGTCTTTCCCTTGCATTGCAAGTGGACGAGGGGCGTTCCATTCGGCAGGGTTTCCCAAACGCTTCTGACCATGGACCCCTTTAAAAATGGAGCACATTCTCGGATGGTTTCCACAGACTACTCTGGGAAGTGCCACTCCCGGGGATCCTGTGAGGACTGTCAAAGTCTGCACCCCGTAAGCCATGCCTGTCAGCTCCCACCTCATCGGAAGGAGAGCTTTGCTGTATCCAGTGCACATCGTTGCTGTGCTCCTTGAGAGTTAATTCCACCCAAGGTTGGTGTTTGTCGGTCTGTCTCTTCCGAGAACATCTCGCCCAGACAGCCCTCCTCCTCGGCCACGCGCGGAGAGCTTAGCTCGTATTGATTTTCCCGTGAAACCGTGGTTCCAGGGACCCGGCTAGTGTTTCAACCCCTCATCCCAGTGTTTCTAGGATGGAGCATTTCTGAGGTTGTTACGATGACAGAGGGCTGTTCTGGAAGCAGCTGTTGAGCACACGTGATCCGTCCCCATTGTTTCTGTTGGCAGCACTGCAGCCTGGTTGTGGAAATGTTTATTTGACCTTGGGTGTTGCTCTGGGCACCCAGGGGCGGTGCTCCAAGGACCTGCCTCACCCTGTTCTGTTTCTCACTTGGCTCCCACAGTGCCCTAGGAAGACCACCTCCTGGAGAATGTTCTCAGTCACCTGGACACTCCTTCGCTTATTTATTTTCCCCAAATTCGGGAGAGATGCCGACATTAAAAACAACGATTCCTGTTGAATGCTTACTTGGTTCCAGGCATTGCCTGTATTGATCCTCACAACAGTCCTAGGAGGTGGGGACTTTTATTACTCCCGTCTTGCAGATGAGGAACCTGAGGTTCCGAGAGGCTAAGTGACCTGCCCACGTCACACAGCCAACATTCCCACCACAACTCACGGCCTTGAGCGCAACCCTCACCATCTGGGTGTCTCCTGAGTGCTTTCACGGGGGTCACCGTCTTGTCCTGGCTACGTTTTCACTAAGCGTGTTAGGTTTGGCCTTGACTGTTTGTTGACTGCCCTGTCTCCTTGGCTGGGGAGACTCTCGCCCCTTTATAGATTGGGCCGCCTGGCCTATGAGCCTCAGCCTTGGAGCTGGTCAAAGCCACAGCAAGGTTGTTCCTCTTACCCAGAGGCAGCATCCAGGCCGAGCAGGACTCTCCAATGTGGGGCATAAATCTTGAGCTATTCTTGGCCCGAAGAGACAAGATTTTAATGACCTGGCACCTCCAGGCTTTGGAGACTTATTTTAACAAGTCCATGGAGAGCACAGGCCCCGCCCTGCCTGGCTCCTCCCCCTTTTGTGTCATTAATGTTTGAGCAGGCTCTGTCTATATCTGTCTTGTTTGTTGATTTAGGCTCAGGAGGGTAGGTCCTTGTTCCAGACCCTTCTCTCTGACCGTGTCCACCTCCTCATTTTCCCTTCTTTACTGCCAGGGAGGCCTTGGTGGCAGAGGTCAATCGGAGCACTGGCAATTTTCTAGGGAATCTGGTCTGTGGACACGTCGATTCTGCCAGTTGACTGGGGCCAGACTCGCCGGTCGAGCTGCCCTTTGTTGCTGCGGCCCGGCCGAGCCCTGCTGGCCTTGTCACGCTCATACCCCTGTGCTTGAGACGCTGCACAGATAGTTTCATTGCTGGCAACAGTAGCCAAGGCAGAAATCCATCAATCCGGAAGTATTTATTGAGCACGTAGTCTGTAACTGTCAAAACAGGTAGCCACTGAAGCAATCTGGATATAAGAGGCTCAACTCCTGTGAGAGAGCCAAGCCCCGGGAACATTCCTGGAGGTGCTGATGGGCCACACCGGCCTCCTGCCCTCCCAGCCCTGGGGAACCACCTGCTGTCCCATTGTGCCCACGCCTGTGGCCTGGCCCTAGGCTCTCGTGGGGCACCTCGGGGCCTCAGAACCCCCCATGGGGCCACCCAGGCCTGCCCTTTTCGGATGGGTAACCCCCAGGATCTGATGGCATCGGTCCCCTGTTCAGCATGCTTCTTCCCCAGGGCACAGTCTCTGATGACGGTGACAAGGTGCATGGGAGACCCCCTGCTCCTATGTCTGCCGTCACTCGCCCCCCCTCCGCCTGCTCTGAATCCTCTCTGCTCTTTATCCATCTCCCCCAAAGCCTCCTCCGTCACCCTCACCCCACACAGGCGTGAGCACAGCCTTGATGTATTCAATGCTCTAAGTGGCTTCCCAGGCTCGGCGTTTATGTAAGCAAGTCATTTAATCCATGCACAACCCTGTGAAGTAGGTTTTACAGTTGCCCTTTTCTGTTTGGTTTTTCGGACCAGGAGACTAAGATGACCTTGCCCTGTATTTTATAGGTGGTAAGTCGGGGGGGCCAGCCTTCAAACTGAGGTCTGCCTGCCCTCTGAGCCCAGGCTCCGATCGATCACCAGGCCCTCAGGTGCCCTTCAGTGTCTGCACTCACTGTCTGAATGGCTCACCTGGCACTTGGTAGCCACCACCTGTGTCATGTGGTCTTTTTGGATGGGTTATGGTCATTTCAACTTACAATCTGAGGACCATCCCATGGTACCTCCCCTGGTGACTCACGCAGAAAGAAGTGTTAAACAAATGTTTCTCGACATTTGTGGGCATTACCTCCTCATCCAAAGTGGATTTTTTTTTTTTTTTTCGGTACGCAGGCCTCTCACTGTTGTGGCCTCTCCCGTTGCGGAGCACAGGCTCCGGACGCGCAGGCTCAGCGGCCATGGCTCACGGGCCCAGCCGCTCCGTGGCATGCGGGATCTTCTCGGACCGGGGCACGAACCCGTGTCCCCTGCATCGGCAGGCGGACTCTCAACCACTGCGCCACCAGGGAAGCCCCCCAAGGTGGATTTTTAACAAAGCCCATCAATCAATGTCTTAGCGCAAAGGGACGAGTCAAAGAGGGGGTTCAAGGTATTTTAGGGGAAGAAGCTTTCTTGGGGGGTCTGTCAGTTCTCATTAAGGGAAAGGAAAAGAGAGGGAGGGACTGTGGAATAATATGTATTAAGCATCAAAGTGTAATACATAGTAGTCACTTTTCATGCATTGTCTGAAAACTACGAGGTAGTGTTACTATTCCTGCTTTTCAGATGAGAAAATGAGACTCAGAGAGACGAAGTGGCTTTGCCAATACACAGAGCTATTAAATGAAGAATTGAGACTCAAACCCAGGTTTCTCTGATCAGAATTCGTATAGTTCCCACCCTGCGCAAAACCTCTTCTCTCTAATTCCTAAGTAAGCTTTAGGCCAGAGATTTAAATCAATTCTTGTTGGTGTCAACATTTGATGAGGTCCAGTCATGTTTAAAAAACCAGAGCAAAAGGCTTCAAGCTTGCATTTCTATCAGGGATTATTAACCTAGAAGTTCTGGACCCTAGAGATTCTGTGAATCGCTCTCAAGAAGTTCCCTTAAAATTAAAAGCAAGGGCTTCCCTGGTGGCGCAGTGGTTGAGAGTCCGCCTGCCGATGCAGGGGACACGGGTTCGTGCCCCGATCCGCGAAGATCCCACATGCCGCGGAGCGGCTGGGCCCGTGAGCCATGGCCGCTGAGCCTGCGCGTCCGGAGCCTGTGCTCCGCAACGGGAGAGGCCACAACAGCGAGAGGCCCGCGTACAGCAAAAAAAAAAAAAAAAAATTAAAAGCAAAAAGTGTGTTTATGTGCATTTTCCCTGGAAGAGGGAGAGGAGCCTTCCACGGGCCAGTTTCTCACAGGTTCCATGACTCAAAAAAAGGTTAAAGTTTTCCAGTTTAGAGGGACTGAAGACAGATTCCCAAAGGACATTTCATCTGTGGACTTCTGATGGGTCGTTGGCAGAATTTCACGTGTATTCAGGAGGGAATCAGAGTCAGAAGGTCTCTCAAAGCCCCTCTGAAGTTCAAGATTCGGGATGTCCTGGCTCTAAATCCATGGAGACTGCGGTCTCCAGGCCCATCCTACACTGGGTGATGAATTGGATGTGACAGAAGGTGGATGGTAGGAAGCCAGGAGCTGCAGGATTTTCCACTTGGCGGGGGCAGTTTCCGCGGGAGGCTCTGCCCTCTCTGGTTAATGTTTTCCGCGATCTTGCTGATGCCAGGCGAGCGGAGGGGAAGTTGTGTCCAGGCTGTAGGACGCGCTCAGAGCCACGTCCAGATCCAGATAATCCAGTGTCGTCATGGTGTTCACTTTTATAAAAATAGAGTCAGTTATCTTGGGTAGGCAGACCCCTTCCTCCTGACTTCTTTTACTCAGAATAATTCGATTTCCAACGTGGCTGAAAAACAAACACATCACAGTGACTCTGTGCGTTTCTCCATACATCCAGTGGCTTCTTTCATTGAATTGGACTGTGAAAAATTCTCTCTAAACATGACCCAGTGATCTGAAATGTTGACCAAGGGAGGATGGATGGCTTCTGTGCAGTACGGTTCGTTGTACATCTTCCTCCACCCAAGCGTGTTCTAAAGGGCAGGCTCCTGTCAGGCCGTGCAGCCCACTTTCTTTGCCTTGAAATAAAAAATGGAAAGAGAATGAGTCTAGAGATGACCTGGATTCTACTTGGTCCACACCTCTGTGGCTTTGATCACGTAACATTTTCTGTGTCCCATCACAGTGTATCTTGTTTATTTGTACACTTGTCCATGCATCTGCCTATCTGTCTATGTATCTATCTATCCATCTATCTATCATTTATCATCTGTTCAGCTAACATTTCTTGAGTATCAGCTATTAACCAACACCGCAGACAGGAGCACAAAGATGAATAAAACATAATCTCTGAGGTCTAAATACTAGAGCAGTGCTTCTCAACGTCCGTGTGCAGACAAATCCCCAGGAATACTGTTAAAAGGCAGATTCTGAGTTGTAAGCCTGGACCCAGAGTTCTGTGTTTTTAAAATGCTCGCAGGTGGTGCTGACTCTCCTGGCCTGGGAGCAAGTGGCTCTGAGGTCCTTGATGTGCCCCCCGCCCGGCCCCCATCTTCTCAGCGCCATTGTGAGAATCCAGTGGGTGGGTGTACATGAAGGCACTTTTGAAAAGCAGAAGGTACTTGTCAAATAGGATGTTTGTTCTTACAAGAATCCCTTCTGGGTCTTCAGACAGTTAGGTGATGTGGATGGTTCTGTTGGAGGTGTTATTGGCCTCCTGGTTGACTCAGGGGAATTGGGGCCAAGCTGGAGTATGTGGATGCCAGAAGAGGCAAGTTTTAATATTGATTCAAAGTTAGATCAGGTTCTTTTTCAGATTCTTTTCCCTTATGGGTTCTTACAAAACACTGAGTAGAGTTCCCTGTGCTATGCAGTAGGTCCTTGTTGGTTATCTATTTTATATACAGTAGTGTGTAATGTTTATCCCAAAGAATGTGAAAAAGAATATGTGTGTGTGTGTGTGTGTGTGTGTGTGTGTGTATGGCTTCACAGGGGAATTCTACCAAACATACAAAGAAGAACTCATACCAATCCTTCTCAAACTCTTCCAAAAGACTGAAGAGGAAGGAATACTCCCAAAGTCATTCGATGAAGCCACCATCACCCTGATACCAAAGTCAGACAAAGACATTATCAAAAAAGAAAATTATAGGCCACTAACTTTGATGAATATCTGTGTGTGTGTGTGTATATATATATATATATATATATATATATATATATATATATATATATATATAAAAAACTGAATCACTGTGCTGTACACCTGAAACTAACACACTATTGTAAACCAACTATACTTCAATTAAAAAAAAAAAGACAAGGGTCACATACACTATGTCCCCTCTTCCTGCTTCCCCTCCCTCCATTTCATGTGAGCTTTCTTTTTTTTTTACTTACTTCTGAGATATACATTTTAAAGTAATAACTAGAATTATGACTTATAACATTATACCAGAACATAAGATTTTTAGAAATTTCATGTAATGTCTGAAACATTTATGTTAACATATTTCCATACAAATAACCCAAAGAAAGTTTAGTATTAGTTGTTTTTCTTGTTTGTTTTTTTATACTGCAGGTTCTTATTACTCATCAGTTTTATACACATCAGTGTATACATGTCAATCCCAATCGCCCAATTCAGCACACCACCATCCCCACCCCACCGCGGTTTTCCCCCCTTGGTGTCCATACGTTTGTTCTCTACATCTGTGTCTCAACTTCTGCCCTGCAGACTGGTTCATCTGTACCATTTTTCTAGGTTCCACATACATGCATTAATATACGATATTTGTTTTTCTCTTTCAGACTTACTTCACTCTATATGACAGTCTCTAGTTCCATCCACGTCTCAACAAATGACTCAATTTTGTTCCTTTTTATGGCTGAGTAATATTCCATTGTATATATGTACCACTTCTTCTTTATCCATTCGTCTGTCGATGGGCATTTAGGTTGCTTCCATGACCTGGCTATTGTCAATAGTGCTGCAATGAACATTGGGGTGCATGTGTCTTTTTGAATTATGGTTTTCTCTGGGTATATGCCCAGTAATGGGATTGCTGGATCATATGGTAATTCTATTTTTAGTTTTTTAAGGAACTTCCATACTGTTCTCCATAGTGGCTGTATCAATTTACATTCCCACCAACAGTGCAAGAGGGTTCCCTTTTCTCCACACCCTCTCCAGCATTTGTTGTTTGTAGATTTTCTGATGATGCCCATTCTAACTGGTGTGAGGTGATACCTCATTGTAGTTTTGATTTGCATTTCTCTAATAATTAGTGATGTTGAGCAGATTTTCATGTGCTTTTTGGCCATCTATATGTCTTCTTTGGAGAAATGTCTATTTAGGTCTTCTGCCCATTTTTGGATTGGGTTGTTTGTTTTTTTAATATTGAGCTGCATGAGCTGTTTATATATTTTGGAGATTAATCCTTTGTCCATTGATTCATTTGCAAATATTTTCTCCCATTCTGAGGGTTGTCTTTTCATCTTGTTTATGGTTTCCTTTGCTGTGCAAAAGCTTTGAAGTTTCATTAGGTCCCATTTGTTTATTTTTGCTTTTATTTCCATTACTCTAGTAGGTGGATCAAAAAAGATCTTGCTCTGATTTGTGTCAAAGAGTGTTCTTCCTATGTTTTCCTCTAAGAGTTTTATAGTGTCCGGTCTTACATTTAGGTCTTTAATCCATGTTGAGTTTATTTTTGCGTATGGTGTTAGGAAGTGTTCTAATTTCATTCTTTTACATGTAGCTGTCCAGTTTTCCCAGCACAACTTATTGAAGAGACTGTCTTTTCTCCATTGTATATCTTTGCCTCCTTTGTCATAGATTAGTTGACCATAGGTGCGTGGGTTTATCTCTGGGCTTTCTATCTTGTTCCATTGATCTGTTTCTCTTTTTGTGCCAGTACCATATTGTCTTGATTACTGTAGCTTTGCAGTATAGTCTGAAGTCAGGGAGTCTGATTCCTCCAGCTCCGTTTTTTTCCCTCAAGACTGCTTTGGCTATTCGGGTTTTTTTTTTTTTTTGTCTCCATACAAATTTTAAGATGATTTGTTCTAGTTCCATAAAAAATGCCATTGGTAATTTGGTAGGGATTGCAGTGAATCTGTAGATTGCTTTGGGTAGTATAGTCATTTTCACAATATTGATTCTTCCAATCCAAGAACATGGTATATCTCTCCATCTGTTGGTATCATCTTTAATTTCTTTCATCAGTGTCTTATAGTTTTCTGCATACAGGTCTTTTGTCTCCCTAGGTAGGTTTATTCCTAGGTATTTTATTCTTTTTGTTGCAGTGGTAAATGAGAGTGTTTCCATAATTTCTCTTTCAGGTTTTTCATCATTAGTGTATAAGAATGCAAGAGATTTCTGTGCATTAATTTTGTATCCTGCAACTTTACCAAATTCATTGATTAGCTCTTGTAGTTCTCTGGTGGCATCTTTAGGATTCTCTATGTATAGTATTGTGTCATCTGCAAGCAGTGACAGTTTAACTTCTTCTTTTCCAATTTGTATTCCTTTTATTTCTTTTTCTTCTCTGATTGCCATGGCTAGGAATTCCAAAACTATGTTGAGTAATAGTGGTGAGAGTGCACATCCTTGTCTCGTTCCTGATCTTAGAGGAAATGCTTTCAGTTTTTCACCATTGAGAATGATGTTTGCTGTGGGTTTGTCGTATATGGCCTTTATTATGTTGAGGTAGTTTCCCTCTATGCCCACTTTCTGGAGAGTTTTTATCATACATGGGTGTTGAATTTTGTCAAAAGCTTTTTCTGCATATATTGAGATGATCATATGGTTTTTCTTCTTCAATTTGTTAATATGGTGTATCACATTGATTGATTTGCGTATATTGAAGAAAGCTTGCATCCCTGGGATAAATCCCACTTGATCGTGGTATATGATCCTTTTAATGTGTTGTTGGATTCTGTTTGCTAGTATTTTGTTGAGGATTTTTGCATCTATATTCATCAGTGATATTGGTCTGTAATTTTCTTTTTTTGTAGTATCTTTGTCTGGTTTCGGTATCAGGGTGATGGTGGCCTCATAGAATGAGTTTGGGAGTGTTTCTTCCTCTGCAATTTTTTGGAAGAGTTTGAGAAGGATGGGTGTTAGCTCTTCTCTAAATGTTTGATAGAATTCACCTGTGAAGCCATCTGGTCCTGGACTTTTGTTTGTTGGAAGATTTTTAATCACAGTTTCAATTTCATTACTTGTGATCCATCTGTTCATATTTTCTATTTCTTCCTGGTTCAGTCTTGGAAGGTTATACCTTTCTAAGAATCTGTCCATTTCTTCCAGGTTGTCCATTTTATTGGCATAGGGTTGCTTGTAGTAGTCTCTTAGGATGTGTTGTGTTTCTGCGGTGTCTGTTGTAACTTCTCCTTTTTCATTTCTAATTTTATTGATTTGAGTCCTCTCCCTCTTTTTCTTGATGAGTCTGGCTAATGGCTTGCCAGTTTTGTTTATCTTCTCAAAGAACCAGCTTTTAGTTTTATTGATCTTTGCTATTCTTTTCTTTGTTTCTATTTCATTTATTTCTGCTCTGATCTTTATGATTTCTTTCCTTCTGCTAACTTTGTATTTTGTTTGTTCTTCTTTCTCTAGTTCCTTTAGGTGTAAGGTTAGATTGTTTATTTGCGATTTTTCTTGTTCCTTGAGGTAGGCTTATATAGCTATAAACTTCCCTCTTAGAACTGCTTTTGCTGCATCCCAAAGGTTTTGGATCGTCGTGTTTTCATTGTCATTTGTCTCTAGGTATTTTTGATTTCCTCTTTGATTTCTTCAGTGATCTCTTGGTTATTTAGTAACATATTGTTTAGCCTCCATGTGTTTGTGTTTTTTACGTTTTTTTCCCTATAATTCATTTCTAATCTCATAGCTTTGTGGTCAGAAAAGATGCTTGATATGATTTCAATTTTCTTAAATTTATTGAGGCTTGATTTGTGACCCAAGATGTGATCTATCCTGGAGAATGTTCCGTGCGCACTTGAGAAGAAAGTGTAATCTGCTGTTTTTGGATGGAATGTCCTATAAATATCAATTAAATCTATCTGGTCTATTGTGTCATTTAAAGCTTCTGTTTCCTTATTTATTTTCATTTGGGATGATCTGTCCATTGGTGTAAGTGAGGTGTTAAAGTCCCCCACTATTATTGTGTTACTGTCGATTTCCTCTTCTATAGCTGTTAGCGGTTGCCTTATGTATTGAGGTGCTCCTATGTTGGGTGCATATATATTTATAATTGTTATATCTTCTTCTTGGATTGACCCCTTGATCATTATGTAGTGTCCTTCCTTGTCTCTTGTAACATTTTTTATTTTAAAGTCTATTTTATCTGATATGAGTATGACTACTCCAGCTTTCTTTTGATTTCCATTTGCGTGGAATATCTTTTTCCATTCCCTCACTCTCAGTCTGTATGTGTCCCTAGGTCTGAAGTGGGTCTCTTGTAGACAGCATATATATGGGTCTTGTTTTTGTATCCTTTCAGCAAGCCTGTGTCTTTTGGTTGGAGCATTTAATCCATTCATGTTTAAGGTAATTATCGATATGTATGTTCCTATGACCATTTTCTTAATTGTTTTGGTTTTGTTTGTGTGTGTGTGTGGTACGCGGGCCTCTCACTGTTGTGGCCTCTCCCGTTGCAGAGCACAGGCTCCGGACATGCAGGCTCAGTGGCCATGGCTCACAGGCCTAGCTGCTCTGCGGCATGTGGGATGTTCCCGGACTGGGGCACGAACCCGTGTCCCCTGCATCGGCAGGCGGACTCTCAACCACTGCGCCACCAGGGAAGCCCTGGGTTTGTTTTCGTAGGTCCTTTTCTTCTCTTGTGTTTCCCACTTAGAGCAGTTCCTTTAGCATTTGTTGTAGAGCTGGTTTGTTGGTTCTGATTCTCTTAGCTTTTGCTTGTCTGTAAAGCTTTTGATTTCTCCATTGAATCTGAATGAGATCCTTGCCGGATAGAGTAATCATGGTTGTAGATTCTTCCCTTTCATCACTTTAAGTATATCATGCCACTCCCTTCTGGCTTGTAGAGTTTCTGCTGAGGAATCAGCTGTTAACCTTATGGGAGTTCCCTTGTATGTTATCTGTCGTTTCTCCCTTGCTGCTTTCAATAATTTTTCTTTGTCTTTAATTTTTGCCAGTTTGACTACTGTGTGTCTCAGCGTGTTTCTCCTTGGGTTTATCCTGTATGAGACTTGCTGTTCTTCCTGGACTTGGGTGGCTATTTCCTTTCCCATGTTAGGGAAGTTTTCGACTATAATCTCTTCAAATATTTTCTCTGGTCCTTTCTCTCTCTCTTCTTCTGGGACCCCTATAATGCGAATGTTGTTGCGTTTAATGTTGTCCCAGAGGTCTCTTAGGCTGTCTTCATTTCTTTTCATTCTTTTTTCTTTAGTCTGTTCCACAGCAGTGAATTCCACCATTCTGTCTTCCAGGTCACTTATCCGTTCTTCTGCCTCAGTTATTCTGCTATTGATTCCTTCTTGTGTAGTTTTCATTTCAGTTATTGTATTGTTCATCTCTGTTCATTTGTTCTTTAATTCTTCTAGGTCTTTGTTAAACATTTCTTGCATCTTCTCGATCTTTGCCTCCATTCTTTTTCCGAGGTCCTGGATCATCTTCACTGTCATTATTCTAAATTCTTTTTCTGGAAGGTTGCCCATCTCCACTTCATTTAGTTGTTTTTCTGGGGTTTTATCTTGTTCCTTCATCTGGTACATAACCCTCTGCCTTTTCATCTTGCCTATCTTTCTGTGAATGTGGTTTTTGTTCCACAGGCTGCAGAATTGTAGTTCTTCTTGCTCCTGCCGTCTGCCCTCTGGTGGATGAGACTATCTAAGAGGCTTGTGCACATTTCTTGATGGGAGGGACTGGTGGTGGGTAGAGCTGACTGTTGCTCTGGTGGGCAGAGCTCAGTAAAACTTTAATCTACTTGACTGTTGATGGGTGGGGCTGGGTTCCCTCCCCGTTGGTTGTTTGGCCTGAGGCAACCCAACCCTGGAGCCTACCTGGGCTCTTTGGTGGGACTAATGGCGGACTCTGGGGGGCTCACGCCAAGGAGTACTTCCCAGAACTTCTGCTGCAGTGTTCTTGTCCCCACGGTGAAACAGAGCCACCCCCCGCCTCTGCAGGAGACCCTCCAACACTAGCAGGTAGGTCTGGTTCAGTCTCCCCCGGGGTCACTTCTCCTTCCCCTGGGTCCCTATGCACACATTACTTTGTGTGTGCCCTCCAAGAGTGGAGTCTCTGTTTCCCCCAGTCCTGTTGAACTCCTGCAATCAATTCCCACTAGGCTTCAAAGTCTGATTCTCTAGGAATTCCTCCTCCTGTTGCCAGGTTGGGAAGCCTGACGTGGAGCTCAGAACCTTCACTCCAGTGGGTGGACTTCTATGGCACAAGTGTTCTCCAGTTTGTGAGTCACCCACCTAGCAGTTATGGGATGTGATTTTACTGTGATTGCACCCCTCCTACCATCTCATTTTGGCTTCTCCTTTGTCTTTGGATGTGGGGTGTCTTTTCTGGTGAGTTCCAGTGTCTTCCTATCGATGATTTTTCAGCAGTTAGTTGTGATTCTGGTGTTCTCGCAAGAGGGAGTGAGAGCACGTCCTTCTACTCCGCCATCTTGGTTCCCCCTCCTCATGTGAGCTTTTCTATGAAGAGCCTTCTCTTTCTCCTGAGATTACACAGAACCTGTACCACCCACAGGACCTAGTACCACCCAGTGAGGAGCAGTGTTCTGCAGCAGAAAGATGTGATTTTGCCATTTAACTAATTGGCAAGATTGGCAGCCATAATAAATAGCCAAATATTTAATCCAAGATTAATTAGTGAATAAATACTATACTAAAAGTGAGGCTGATAAGGAGAAAGTATTCCTGTCCTGTATGGGGAAATGGGTATGTTGTATCCTATGCCTAGGATGAGCCGGTCACACATCTTCCTTAACCGATACAACGTAAACCCAAGGGGAGGTGACGTTGTGTTTCAGGAATGCCCATCCTCTGTCTGTTACGAGGTGGCGGGGATGTGAGGCGATTGAACTCAGGGAAGACAAGAAGCAGTTTATTCTAGTCTCATCCTTTCACCGTCTTTAAGATATAAAAATAAAAATAAATGTGATTTTTAAAAGGAGCGGTACATCAATATCGCCTAGAGCAAAATCAATAATAAAATCTCAAGTTGAAAAATTACCCAGAGGAAGAGAAACATGAAGTGTTCAGACCCCAGAAGAAGGAAGAATCTAAAATATATTTCATTGATCTCATTAGAGTATTTTCAAGTTTGCTGGTTTTTGCAATGCAGAAATTCCAGAAGTTTATTTGAACACTGCACTAAAGAGACATTGTAAGCAAAGTTGCCAGAACATTTTTGTAGCATAAATCATTTTTCAGCAAACCCTGACTCTCTTTGGCATGTCAGTATCAGGAGGAAAGCCAGGAAAGAGAACAGTTTTGTTCTCTTGTAAATTGATGATAGTCCTGTTCCTGAAAAGTTGAGTGTCAAATGAATTTTGTAAATTGAGTCTTATTTTTGAAAGCACTAGGGAAATCCCGTAAAAACAAAGAAGCCGTTTGGTTAAATGAATACTTTCTCTCTCTCTCTCTTGTTTTGCAATTACAATTTTTTTTTCCAGGTTTGGATTTTTGTATATTTTGTCTGCTCAGAGCAGGGACCACCTGTGGATAAAGAGCAGGGAAGGAGGAATAATTTGTCCCAATCACCATCCTCAGGGTTCAGGCTGGGAGACCCTTTTGGAGAGTCAGGCCAGCTGCAGGGATGCCTTAGAGCAGCCTTCTTCACGGAAGGCCTTTAGGAGCCGGACGAATCCACATCCTAAGTGGTGAGGGTACCATGAGGGGGCCAGGCCAAACTGGCTTTGGCTTCTGGTTCCATCAGCCACCAGCTGTGTCCTAGAAAGCTCGTCCAACCTCAGTGCCTGCAATTCCTCAACTCTGTGATGAGGCTGTTTCCCTTAGAAAGTGCTGCAGGATGAGCCAGGACTGCGCCAGGCAAGCAGCAGATGCCCTGTAAGCGGGGTAGCCACATTTAGGGAGAGCCCGGGGTGTTTGGGTGCAGAGCCCCTTGACCCAGCTGGGATATCCTGTGTTTTCCCCACTTCTCCCATTCGTGTCCCTACTTTGGCTGTTCTTACTGTCTCCTAAAGGTGGTATTTCTCCCTGTGATCTGTGTGGGGAGGGCCAAGATCCACCAGCGGAATCTCTCACAAGTGCGGGGACACCGGAACGCACAGGTGCCATCTAGTTCTTATACCAAGCTGCTGCCCTCACGTCCCCCGCCCCAGGCACCCAGGGCAGAATCCTTGGGTGCTCCCTTCACTCTTACTGACCTACTCTCTGTTTCATGGCTAATGACTTCGAACAGCCCCGACTCTCTGTACACCTGCCTCCCATCCTAGGTGCCTTCCCAAGGCATCCTTGTGCCCTCCGGCCTCCGCTTCAAGGCTCAGCATCCCAAACTCTGCACTCCTTCCCTCCACTTGAATTTTCCCTCTCAGGTAGGTGGCCAGGGCTCAACCACCCACCGTGATCTTGGTCCACCAGCCTTCATCCTGAAGCTACAGAACGGGGTGATGGTATCTGACTGATAAGGTCCTGAAGACCGGAGGATCATGTGCTGACAGCCCCGATCCTAGTTATTGTCTTGAGCTGTTTTGAGCTGAGCTGGCAAACATATTTGCATTTGGCGGAAGCTTTCAATACTTGGATGCGAAGGAGTCATCCCCAGAGGCAGAGACGCTGAGAAGCGGGGGCCGCAGGCAGGAGGGAGGGAGGGGATGAGCGTGGCTGAGAGCCCGCTCTGTGCCAGGCCCTGTGCCAGGCCCTGGTGTTGGTTTAGCTTCGTGAGAACCCTCTCTGCACCTCTGGGTCCCCTGGGTCTAGTTCTAGGAGATTTAGGTCTAGTTGGTGGCAAGGTGGGCCCTGGCCTTCCGGCTGACCCTGTCACAGCCACGTCTCCCAAGTTCTGTGCTGTTCTCGGGCCTGGAGTAGCCTTTGAGAGAGAAAGAGAAAGAAGAGAGCGGGAGAGGAAGGCAGGGTGAGGCGCAGCGGAGTTCGCTGATGACCGTGCCGTGCTGTTGCTATTGATCCAGATGCAATCGATTTCCTTCTGTGAACTCTGCAGCGCCGCTGTTGATCCCTAAGCGCTAAAATCAACTAGGAAGGCATCTTACTGTCAGAAGGCGGGCGCGCCAGCCAGCTCCGGTGCTGGAGCGCATTCTGAGCGAGGGGACACAGGTAAGACTGCTGTGGAGGGACCTTCCTGTCCAGAGACCGCTGGAATCCCTTCGAAGGACTTCCCTGTGGTGGCGATTCATCCCCTTGGCGTGGGGATGCGCAAGTGGGCTTTGGGGTGAAGCCCACCGGGGTTTGGCTCCGGCTCAGCCGCTTCCTTTCCTAGCACATTGCACAAGCTTTTCATTCGTTTGTTTTCCATTCAATAACGATTTATTGAGCATCTACTATATACTGGGTACTTGGAATACACCAGTGAAGGTATTGGCTCTGATACCTGTTTTAATAACATTCTTTTATTCTCTTGCTTGGAAAGATAACTTTTTATTTTAAATTTTATTATGAAGAATGTCAAATATACACAGAAGAAGAGTTTTCACTAAATCTCCACTCATTACAGGGCACTGTAACACATGCTAAAGAAGTTGCTGTGAGACCCAAAGTGAGTCCTGAAGTGTCTCCATTGCACCAGGGATTTGAGCCCCTCTGAGCCTCAGTTTCCTCATCTGCAAAATGGGGGAAAATGCACTTACCTTAGAGGGCAGTACAGAGGATTAAATGCTGTGCTTCATGTCCTGTGCTTAGGGCCCTGAATGCAGGGTGGAGAGGACCTCATACACGTGAGCGAACATACGGCTACTGGGAGGACTCAGTGAAAGACGTCTGAGCGATGGTGAAGGGATAGTAACAGCGGGACAAGGGAACATTGGGATCATTGTTGTGATGCTGGCTGCCTACAGCAAGTGCCTGACCAATAGCAGACCCTTAATAGGTGAGAATAATGATGAAGAAGATGATGATGGTGGTGGTGATAATGGTGATGATGATGATGGTGATGGTGGTGATGATGCTTATGGTGGTGATGATGATGACAGGGATGATGGTGATAATGGTGATGGTGATGATGGTGGTGGTGGTGATGATGATAGTGGTGGTGGTAATGATGGTGATGATGGTGATGATGGTGATGTTGGTGATGTTGGTGATGATCATGATAATGGTGATGATGGTGCTGATAATGATGGTGATGGTAATGATGATTATGGTGGTGATGATGGTGGTGGTGAGGATGATGATAGTGATGATTGTGATGATGATGATGGTGATTGTGATGATAATGGCGATAATGATGATGATTGTAATGATGATGGTGGTGATGATGATTATTATGGTGGTGGTGAATACATTTTCTCAAATTTAAACATGGTTGGTAAAAAAGAGTTAAAAGGATAAAAGAGAAAAAGTTGTGATTGACATGAGCTAATGAAAGGAGCTAAAGAGATCATTTAGAAAAGGCATTATCCTGTTAGATGGAAATAATATAAAGTATTACATATGTAAGTATTAAAATGCTGAAATGATGTAAAACCCCTAGTGTGTGTTGAGGACCTTCCACATGCAAGTCATCCGGCTGTGTTCTGGGGGCTCACAGTAAAGGTCAGGTGTTTGCCTTTGCCTTTGAGGAGATTATCCTCTATTTGGGGAGACACAACAGAAGCTCCTGATAAATTATGACAACAAATTATTTAAACAGCAGCCCAGCACCGAAAAAGAGCTGACACAAGGTGAAGTGGATTAATCGGCCGGTTAATTGTGCAGATGTTATGTGACCCTGAGTTCAGAGGAGAACAGATCCCTTCATGCAGAGCCATCAGGGCAGCCTTATCTGGAAGACGAGTTTCTGGGTTTCTGTTAGATCTTCAAGGATGGGCAGCAGAGAGAGTAATCCTCCTAATATGGTTCAGTGGTCAATGAAATGATGTCGAAACTTGGTTCAAAGTTCATACAGTTTAGCACTTTTCAGATCATTTTTAGGTTTGGTTCAAATCCCTGGGGCCCTGTCTGGCACTGGAGAGTAGAAGCCCATTAAATAAAGCTTCAGGGTGGGCTGCTGGCCCCAGGTCTGGGGAGGAAGCATCACGTGCAGGTGGGGGAATGACTGTGCAGCCAGCCTTGGGCAGTCCACCTCCCCGCTTGGACTTGGCCGTTCCAGCTGTAAAATGGGGGTAACCAAACCCTCTGCATAGCAGGGATTATTGTGAAGATTACAAGGTAACTTGAGGGCACAGTATACTCAGCTGTCCAGACTCGGACTGTTTTCAAATTGGTTTCGCCTAATCCCACTTTCCAAAAGGGTGAGTTTTTCCTTCACTCTCAGGGACCCATTTTTCCCAGCCCCCAATATCCTGGGTGTTTTAAAAGATAGTCGACATAGGACAGAGTCTCAGGTACAGATGTGAGTGTCCCCAAACCAGGCAATGGGCCAGGTGCCGGCTGCTGGTGAGAGAAGGCATTGGCCCTGTCCTCCTGGGTCTGGCTCTACAGAGACAAATGATGTTGAGCTAAGGTGTGAATGACTATTCGTGCTTCATGCTCTACATTTCTCTTGGGAGGTATTTGCATTTTAACCAAGACCTTATGGAGATGGTACCTTAGGCCCAAAGAATTACTCCTTGGTTGAAATCTGGGAGGTTGGGTGATCTGGTGATAAAACACTGGATACTTATAAGGAGGTGTGCATTAGATTTTGTTACAAAATAATGTATGTAGTACAGGTCTATTTTTTAAAGAAAATGACAAATCAATTGGATAACCACGGTGAGCACATTCATGCAATATAAATGCATGTACACAAAGATCCACGAAGACACGCATCAAACTGTTAATAATGGTGAATTTGGGATGGAAGGTAGGATGGCCAAAAAGGATTCTAGTCTTCTCTATACTGTTTCAGTTTTGTCCAGGGAGACTATGTTCATGTGTCAGAGCAGGGGATTTGGAGTCAGAGCCCTGGATTCTCTGAGTTGCGTCATGTGTAAACGAAGATGAATAATCTTCAGTGAGCTGTCATGGGGATTGAATGAGGTGATGTTTATGGACCTGCCTGCACAAGGCGTGGCACAGAGAACTCCATCAAGAAAAGTGTCATCATCCCTCTGGAGTAGAGTGATGAGATGCTCACCTGTCCATTTCCTCTTCCTTGTCCCACAGGAAGACTACATCTCCCAGCGTCCCTTGCATTTAGCAGTCACATGACTAGTTCTGGCCAATGAATTGTGAGCAGAAGTGCTGTGTATGTGTTCTCACCACAAATCCACCTGTGCCATCCTCCTCACGTTTACCTCCCCAGGTGGACATTAGAGATAGAGGTCTCTTGGAGGACAGCCACCTGGAAAGCCACCCAGCGCACAGTAGAAGGTGACATAAGCAAAAGCGGACATATTTGTGTTGAGCCATTGAGATTTGGGGGTTGTTTGTTGGCAATGCTGATGTGATAGTCACCCTAATGTATCTTCTCCTAAATCCTTGGAGGGTTGTCTGTGAAGACCCAATAGGAGGTGATTGTGAAACTGCTCTGTGGCTGTGAAGGAGCCCACGTGGTACAGGCCAGGCTGAGCGGTGAGGCTCCTGAGAAGGAAGGCATGGCCTCAGACTGTCTGAAGGGCCTGGGAGGGTAGGGTAGGAGAGTGGGGCTCAGGAAGAGGGCTTTCAGTCATCCGCCAGCTGCACAGAGGAGCCTGTGTCTGGAGGTGGTTGCTGCCACTTCTCCAGTTACAGTAGAATCCATGGATCGGGCAAGGCTCAATTCCCAAGATCAATTCACTGCAGGCTGATCAGAGACTCGAGGTGTTGTGCGGGGTTGGCCGTTGCCCAGGCCAAAGCAAAAACTTGCACTGTAAGCAGTAATTAAGAAGCGATTTGCCCTTGGCCCCTGTTCCTGGGATGAATGCCAGGCCCTGCGAGCCTTCGGAGCTGCTGGTCTCTGGAGCTGGCTCAGATGGGGACAGGTGACACGCGCCTGCATGTGCTGCGGCCCACGTGGGCCGCGGCAGAGCTGGGTCCTAGCTCCAGGCCTGGCTCATCTGTCGCCCCTGACCTGTGGGTGAGTACTGCTGGAAAGGGGTCTTTAGGGCAGGAAGAGGAGTCAGCCCAGGGGACCAGCTCGCCAGTAAGACGGGTCAGCGTGGAAGTGTCAAGAGCAGGCCGTGTGAACCTGGCCACAGCCATGCTCTGGGCCTGTTTCTCATCTCTACAATGGTCAAGGGGGACTTGTTTGTCCAATTTTAGACCCAGGGAGACAGTACGGCACAGACTCCCTCTGGAGCATCCAGTCTGGTTCATTACTACGCGCCCCATATGTCAAGAATTCTCAGGTGCTGTGAACAATGAACACTGAAATCTGAAGCATCCCCTTTTGCAGACAAGATAGCGGAGATGAGCTTGGGGATGAGGCGGGGGGAAAAGATGGACGAAAGTGGGACTTGTTGGTGACCCCAGTGTATAAACATTCTGCAGATCTCTGGGATATATGCAGTGACATGTACTTTTTGCATGTGGAAGCGTAAGATCGTGTTGGGATGTTTGAGAAAGTTTTGGGCGGCGAGGGAGGAAAACAGACAGGGAAGGGGAGCAGAGAGGCTCATTTCCTTTCGCCTGGGCTCTGGGCGGGTTATTTTGTAGGAAGGCACCGTTTTACGTTCCTTTCGGCAAATGATCCGCTTTCCTGGTGTTAATCATCCCTCCTTTCCCCCCGACGGAGTGCGGGGAACTGCGGCAGGAAGGGAGTGGCTCACCGTTTCACAATCAACCCTCCCCCACGTCTCACCCCCCGTGCCCCCTTCCCACTGGGGGTCCCTTAGGCCTTCTAGGGAGCGGCAAAACCCCAGCCAGGGGGCCGCTGCAGGATGAGAGCTGAATGAAGCATCCATCAGCTAAGAAATTCCCATCTTTGCATGATGAGACTGGCTGCCCTGCTGTTTTGGGGGGTGGAGTGTCTCTTTCAGAATAAAAATGAACTGGTGGCTTAGCTGAGTACGGATGCCTTTTTCCTTCCCTGCGATCCTGTGGCTGGCGCAGGGCTGCTCTCTGGCCCGTGGAGGTGTAGGTGCGTCCAGAAAGGTGGTCCCGAGGGCGCCTTCCAGGCTGCTGCTTCTGACCCGCCCTCCCCAGCCCTGCCTGCACCTCCGGCCGCCCCTGCTCTTAGGCCTCACCTGATATGCTCGAGAACAGAACCGACCGCTTAATAACAGCAACAGCTTACATTTATAATCTGATTCACAATTTACACAGCTCTTTCACAGACTTCTTTTTCCTGTTTGTTCTTTATCAAGTCTCTTTGGAGGTAGGTCTGTACCCAGAGTTGTGGGGAGATTAAATGACGTGCCGGGGACCAGTAGAGCCCGACTCTGTATCCTGTGCTCACCCCTCCACGGCAGCGTGTGTGTGTGCTGTGTCTGGTCTGTGCCTGTGTGCGTAGGGGTGAGGTAGGGGGTGTGCAGGGGTGATGGAGGTCGGGGAGGCTGTCACGTGTGCTGGCTTGTCCTGGGTCAGCAGGTGCAGGGGCTCGGGGCCCTGCCCATCCCCCGTCATGACCCGGCTCTGCCTGGACGCCCACAGCTCCAACGTTGCACCTGTGTCCGGCCGTCCTTATTAGACCAGCTCACACCCACAGTTTGCCTGTGGACGTCCCAGAGAGGGTACCAGGGTCTGGCAGGTGGAGGGGTGGATGGGGCCGGGCACAGCTGGTTTCTGAGACGTCAACTTCAGAAGACCAGCGACACTGCCACGCCTGCTGGCCTCCTCAGTGACAAATGTACGGTTTCATGATTTCTGGAGATTTCTGGAAGCCCTCCCAACCTCCTTCTCTCTGATTTCCAGGCCGCAGTGTATCTGGGGTTAACAAAGTCCATGCATTTATAAGCTGCTGTAAATTCGTTTCCAAATCACCACCTTCAAGCTTCGAGAGAGATCAGCTTGCTGTGTGTTCCGGGGTTTGGTAAACAAGTTAGCATCCCCAGGTCCCCCTCCTTGAGATTCCGCAGACTCCCATCACCGTCATCCCTTTGGCCTCCCCAGGAAGCCCCCGGGATTGCATCGTGTGACAGAAGGAATCTTCTGACCTTGCCCACCCGGTTTGCACCAGTGCCGAGCGCTGGCTCTGTGTCCTGACACCGGGCTCATCCTTAAACACGCTTTCCAAGTAACTTTATCCAAATAATGGATGCACGTGGTTCATTGAAAGCAACGGCCCCTCCCCTATCCCTTCCAACCCTGGCCCAGATGCCCAGCAAAGCAGCTTTAACTGCTTCTCCGCTTAGGTCTTCGGGCCTCCTATCTCAATATTAACACACGCTAGGGGCTTCCCTGGTGGCACAGTGGTTGAGAGTCCGCCTGCCGATGCAGAGGACGCAGGTTCGTGACCCAGTCCGGGAAGATCCCACATGCCGCGGAGCGGCTGGGCCCGTGAGCCATGGCCGCTGAGCCTGCACATCCGGAGCCTGTGCTCCGCAACGGGAGAGGCCACTGCGGTGAGCGGCCCGCGCACCGCAAAAAAAAAAAAAAAAAATTAACACACGCTCTCTGTTAATCTCCACCGCAAGAGGCAGCTGCTCTGAGTGTCTCCATTTAACAGATGAGGTGACTGAGTCTTAAAGGAGACGTGGTTTGCCTGGGGTCCCTGAGCTGGGACATGACTAAGCCAAGGCCCGCCTCCACACCTTTACCTGAAAGCTACAGCGCATCCGAGAAGCCACACTGGGTGTCCCCTCTTTCTGCCCGGGACCCGCTGAGTCCTGGCCCTCTTGCCACCTCGTCCGTGTCCTTCTCCGGCTCCAGGGCGGCCGGGCTAGTGATTGGTACAGCGCCCTCTAGCTTCCACCCAGCTCTAAGCATGGCTGTCACCCCCTCTCTAGGACCAGCAGGCTGTTTTTTCGGGAAGTGATGCTCCCAGTAGACGGAGCTCCTGGCTGAGGGATGTGTGCCGCTCCCGTCCTGCAGGACCTGCCAAAGCGTGCCCCACAGAATGATTGGCGGGAAGCATCACTCTCCCTCCCTCCCTCCCTCCCTCTCTATCCCTCCCTCCCTTTCTTTCTTCCTTCCTTCCTTCCTTCCTTCTTTCTGCTTCCTTTCTTTCTTCCTTTCTTTCTCTCCTGTCCTCTCCTGTCTCTTTATTTCTTTTCTCTTTTCCTTTCTTTCTTTTTTGTTTTTCTTCTTTCTCTTCTTTCTTTTCTCTTTTTCTTCTCTTTCTTTCTTCCCTCCCTCCCTCCCTTCCTTCCATTCAGCTTTATTGAGGTGTGACTGATACATTAAAAACCAGCACGTTAGATGTCTGTAATCTGATGAATTTGGGCATAGCCGTACACCCATGATACCATTACCACAATCATGGTAATAAACACGTCCATCACTTCCAAAAGTTTCCTTGTGTCCCTCTGTTTTGTTCTTATAGTTTTAGGGTTGTGTGTGTGTCTGTGTAAGAACACTTAACATGAGATCTACCCTCTTAACAAGTTTTTAAGTGCACAATACCGTATTGTTAGCTATTGGCACAAAGTTGTACAGCAGATCTCTGGAACTTCCTCGTCTTGTATAACTGTAACATTGTACCCACTGAACAGTGGCTGCATTTCCCCTCCCACAGCCCCTGATAACCACCATCCCACTGTCTGCGTTTGTAACTTTCACTACTCTGGGTCCCTTGTGCAAGGGGAGTCAGGCAGTGTTTGTCCTTCTGTGTCTGACTTATTTCACTCAGCATAATGTCTTCTAGGTCCATCCATGTTGTCACAAATGGCAAGATTCCCTTCCTTTTTTAAGGCTGAGTAATAGTGATTGTATGTGTATTCACCACATTTTCTTTCTTTCTTTTTTTTTTTTTTTTGCTGTACGCGGGCCTCTCACTGCCGTGGCCTCTCCCGTTGCGGAGCACAGGCTCCGGACACACAGGCTCCGCGGCCATGGCTCGCGGGCCCAGCCGCTCCGCGGCATGTGGGATCTTCCGGGATCGGGGCACGAACCCGCGTCCCCTGCATCGGCAGGCGGACTCTCAACCACTGCGCCACCAGGGAAGCCCCACATTTTCTTTATCCATTCATCTGTCGATGAGTATTGAGTGGTTTCCATACTATTTTGAATAATGCTGCAACGGACACGGCAGTGCTAATATCTCTTTGAGAACCTGAGTTCAGTTCTTTTGGATACACACCCTGAAGTGGGATTGCTGGATTACAAGGTAGTCCTGTTTTTAATTTTTTTAGGAACCTCCATGCTGCTTTCGAAAGCAGCCACACCATCTTACTTGCCCAGCAACAGTGCACAAGGGCTCCCGTTTCTCCACATCCTCACCAACACTTGTTATCTCTTTTGATAACAGCCACCCTGACAAGTGTGCGGCAGTAGGAAGGATCACTTACATTTTGAATGGACCACTTTTTTCTTTTTTTGGCATTCATATACTGTTATTAAAGTCAATTGTGTTATGGACTGAGTGCTTTCTCCCCAGATTTGTACGTCGAAGCTCTAACCCCCAGTGTGATAGTGTTAGGATGTGAGTCCTTTGGGGAGGTGGTTAGGGTTAGATGATGTCATGAGGGTGAGGCCCTCATGATGGGGTTAGTGCCCTTATGAGAAGAGGAAGAGACAGCAGAACTTCAGCTATGTGAGGACACAGCCAGAAAGTAGCTGTGTGCCATCCAGGAAGAGGGTCCTCACCAAGAACCGCGTCGGCCAGCACTGGGACCTTGGACTTCTAGCGTCTAGAACTGTGAGAAATTAGTGTCTGTTTGTAAGCCACCCAGTCTATGGTATTTTGTTATAGCAGCCCAAGCTGACCAAAGACAAATTGCAATATGAAAATTGGACATAGCTGTAAATTTAAGTAGTATCATTAACAAGTGTGCATTTTTTTATAATACACTTTAGTTTTAGAACAATTTTAGATTTACAGAAAATTGCACATATAGAGAGTTCCCATATGCACCGCACCCAGTTTCCCCTATTATGAGCATCTTACATTAGTGTGGTATATTTGTTACACTTAATGACCCAAAGCTGATACAGTTTTATTCACGAAAAGCCCACTTTATTCAGATTTTCTTAGTCCTTTCCCCACCCCTTTTTCTGTTCCAGGATATCATCCCTGATGCCACACTACAGGGATCGTGTGCCCTTAGGCTCCTCTTGGCTGTGCAGTGTCTCAGACTGTCCTTGTTTTTGATGACGCTGACATTTGGGGAGCACTGGTGGCCACCTGTTTTCTAGGATGTCATTTTGGCTGATTGGTTGTTTTCAGTCATTGGTGAGGGCAAGGCCCCCAACTGACGCTGTCCAAGCCTTATGTTGGGGAGTTCCTGCAGTGGGTGAGGATTTGGAGCTAAATACACTAATTTCCTGGGCAAAATTTCAATCCAAGGAATTCTCATCCCACCCATCTGTGCGAGCCGGAGATGGAAGCTGTGTCCAGGACCGGGGGAGGCCAAGCCTACGAGGCTCAGGGAGGGGTGCTGGGCGGCTCTGGAGCCCCACCACCTGGGTCTGCATCCAGCTGTGCCCCTGCAGCCCATTCCCCCTGCCACGTGACTTGGCATCCTCACCTCAGTCGACAGGAGAGTGACAGTAGCACCCATCTTAGTTTGTGTAGAGAGCTTGGACGCGCCTGGCACCAAGTCACCACTGTTGTTCTGATATAAAAGTACCAGTTGTGACTGGAAATCACTGAGACACGAGGAGACAGGTGAGTTCTCTTCCGCAGCACCGTTCCTAACTGATGCAGGTGGTATGGTTGTTCTTATACTTTTAAGGTCTCTTTAAGACACAGTACAAGAGTGTGTGGCACACAGTAAATTCTTCACAAACCTCAGGTATCATTAGGATAGTATATTTCACAGGCACCTGGGCTCATTGCCGGCCCACTGACCCTCCCAGGTGATTCCCGTCCTGTAGCCCCGTGGATAACCCATGGGCTCTGAGGTCAGATGGACGAGGGTTCAAATCCTGGCTGCTCTTGAGACAGGCTGGGACCAGGAACCCTCTGCTGTAGGGCTAGACGTCTCCTCCAGCAACAAAATACAAAGAAACAATAAGGGACTAAAAATAACTGCGTGCATGCACAGCTGGGGCAAATTATGAAAGACAAAATATAAAAAGACCAAAACCCAACTGTCACTTCTGAAGAGCCCGGAATAAAAACAGGGTGTTGGGAGCAAAAGCAGGTACTACACATGGCCCCTGCACAC
Source organism: Hyperoodon ampullatus (assembly GCF_949752795.1). Taxonomy (NCBI): domain Eukaryota; kingdom Metazoa; phylum Chordata; class Mammalia; order Artiodactyla; family Ziphiidae; genus Hyperoodon; species Hyperoodon ampullatus. The sequence goes on from NC_136933.1 coordinate 4,522,183, forward strand.
ACCACCACCAAAGGGGCGGGCCGAGCACCTAAGCCACCCTTCAGGCCTGACCTCATGTAAGGAACGAGCTCCCTGCACCTTGGGGGGTGAACAAGGGAAGGTTACTTGTTCTCGCTCCCCCCGGCTGCAGCAGGGGCCCCAATAAAGCCTTGTCCAAATTCCCTGCCTGGCCTCTTATCAATTTCTATTGATTAGGGAAGGCCAAGAACCCTGGTCGGTAACACTCTCACCACCAGCTGTGTGATCTCAGGTAATTTACCAAAACGTTCTGTGCCTCACTTTCCCCATCTGTAAAATGGGGATAACAGGACCACTTCCTTAGAGCATTGTTGTGAGGGTTAACTGAGATGACAGGTGTGGCATATAGTAAGTGGTCAATAAACAGGAGTGGTTGGTGTCATTAACACATCTGTGGGCACGGCCTTTGTGGAAGGTGTTGATCAGGGGCTCAGGAGAGATCACCAATGGGGAGGCGTGGAAGTGTGCAGGAGGTGGCTTCTGAGGTGCAGTCCCCCCTCCGCTGGGGGCTCAGGTTACCCGAGCTTTCCCCACAGCCTCAGTCTTGAAGGTGAATATGCTCCTGCTTCCCTGTATTGTTTACTGGGGTGTCATCCGATGAAGGTGACGTTCTTTTAAAGTTCTGCGCTGTGCCACAGACAATGCTCCATGTGTTCATGTATATTATTTCAGCTTAATTTTCACAAACATTATCCCGTTTTACAGGTAGAGCAACAAAGGCTCACATATCCATCCACAGGTCACAAGACCGTTGACAATGTGTGTCCACGGGTCCGTGCATTTGCTCCCCAGCGCTTGACCACAAAGATCATGTGCTCCAGTAATTAAAAGCACAGCATCCTTATTATGAAACGTAGACTTACATCTCTGCCAGAGCAAGGGCTGTTTCTGTCTTGTTCCCTTCCTCCCTGACCTTAGTCCAGGAAGCGGCACCGAGTAAGTGTCTGATCAGTGTTTGCTGAGTGAATACACGACTGTCGAGATTTGTAGTTTATAGCTCTCTCGCTTCCTTCGTCTCACCCCAGCCTCAGAGCCACGCTGTGGGAAAGGGGTTGATGATGTGATCTGCAGCTTTGGGGTCAAGGACATGTATGGGGAATTAACACGTACCCGGGGTCTTCTGCAGGGGGACGTTTTGCGGGTGTAACCTTGTTTAATCCATGCAAGTAGCCTCTGAGGAGGTGTCCCCAGCTGCAGACTGCAGAGCCAGGACAACGGCCTCTGCGTCCAGACCCCCAGGCCCATGTGCTGCCCCACTTTCCCTTGCCTTCCTTTCCAGAGGTCCCTGCTCTCACGGCCCTTAGCCCAGGCTGAGCTGCTGCCATTAGAAGCTGGGGCGCTGAGAAATGGAACTTGGCCTAGGATCCCATGGTACTTGGCACCCTTATACCACCCCCGGGGGAAAGGCAGGAGCCCGGCCAGCACTGCTGGGACAGTATCGTCTGTAAAGGGCCTGGCACGGCGTCCGGCACGTGGGCTGTGCTCACAGCACCAGGACCCGTGATCGGGCGCTTGTGCTTTAATCAGATGGTTCCTGCCATTGCAGACAGGAGCCAGAGCAAGAATCACTGGAGGGTGAAAACCTTGCCTCATTTATTTATGTTACAGATGACTTCCTCTCCCCTCCGATAGAGCAAGAACTGAGGTTTTCTTCCTTCTTTTTAAAAAAAAAATTGAGGTTGCTAACAAAGGAACTGAATCATCAGCAGGTTTTCCTCGTCGAGAAGGGATTTGCAGAGTGAAAGGAGGTCATCTTGACAAGTCCTGTGAGCCGTGCTGGGCACAGGGGAACTTTCTAGCCAATCTGGGCCCACCAGAACTGCTGAAGTATTTTTCTGAGGCCTCAGAGAGCCGTGTCATCCCTGACAGAGTCCAAGGGGGAAGCGTCACCCCTTCCCACACTGGAGCAGCTGTGCTGCGTGCAGAGGGCCCTGGGGGGCAGCACGTGGACCCGGGCTGCCCCCTTCCAGCTCTTTCCGCCCTCCCTGCCCCTGGTCGGGGCTCGCAGGAGACTGGCCAGGCTGGATGCTGCATGTGAGGGTCTGGGGCGGGTGGGGCCTGTCTGCTGGAGGAACCAGGACCTCTGGGTGACGATGTTCCAGGGCAGCCTGGACCCAGTCAACATCTCAGATGGGAGAGACCTCAGCTGCCCCCTAGGCCAGGAGTCGGGAAACTTCTGTAAAAGGCCAGACAGCAAATACCTTAGATTTTGCAGACCATGCAGTTTCTGTCACAACTGTCATTCTTGATTGATTTTTTTCAACCACTTAAAAATGTAAAAGACCTTAGCTAGTGAGCTGTACAAAAGGAGCCAGTGGCTGGATTTGTCCTGGGGGCCAAAGTTAGCCAACCCCGGTCTGGTCCATGTTCCTTCTCCTGCCTCCTGAAGCACCCGCCCCCTTCCCCACCCCCCACCCCATGACCAGGTGTTTGTCCAGCCCCCCGGCCTGAATGTCTTCCCAGCAGTGATCGCCCATCGCTCCTGCGAATGGATGTGAAAAGGCTCACTGGTCTCTGGGACACCTCCCTCCTTCCAGCTACGCCCACCTTCTCCCTGCCTTCAGTTCAGAAGTTCAGTTACTGGGAATTAGCCCGGCCCTGGCGCTCCGTGACCCTCCCAGTCAGAGCCCTGCCCTGGGAAGTGCATGTGGGGAGTGGGAGGTCAGTGATGCTGAGGGTATGCAATGGCAGACGGAGAGCGGTAGGCGGCAGCACTGAGCTGCATTCATTCATTTTCACCCTCAGCAGGATCCTCGGACCCCCCAGGACTGTGGCCTTTGCATACTCCTCACTGGGCAGACAAGGATGCCCAGCTCCAGCATGGGGGCAGGTGCTCCAGAATCCTCACCTGGGGTTCCATCCGCCACATTGCTTCCACCAAGATTGGGCCATATTCTTGTACTTTGTGTGACCTCTTTGATGCCTTCAGAACATCCCATGGTGACCACTAAAAGTCCGTTCTGGACCCTGATCACCTCTCTGCAGATGCAGGTCCAGCTGCACCTGTGCACCAATGCTGCAACGATGGGGGCGGGGCGGGGCCAGGCTGGAGACTCTGCAGAGCGGACTTTGCTGTCGGGTTGGGGATGGGTTTGAGCGGCCAGGCAGGTGCTTGGGGTGCTGCCGGACTTTGCAAGAATGAAACCCCACTACTGCCCCCTGACATCAGAGCCACTTCATTTATATCATCCCCGCTAGCTGACTGGTGTTCAAAGCCTGAAGAGCCATGGATTCTAGAAAGCTGGTGCTCACTTTCCCCACCCCTGCCTCTCCTCCCACATCCCGGTCATCCCCAGGTCTGCCGTATCGCCTCCCAAGTGCTGTTCAAACCAGTCTGCTACTCAAGACCTCGGCATCCTAACCCTAGACCAGCCCCGCTCCTCTGCCGCCGAGCGCCCGTCCTGAGATGCACTTGGACTTGGTACTTGGACCTGTTAAAAACCCTCATGCTCTCAGGATCCAGTCAGACCCCCTAACCTGTCATGCCAAGCCCACCAGGCCCTCCACTCCCATCTCCCGCCATGCTCCAATGTTTGGCTCCAGCCACACTGTTTCCTGGACACTCTCTGCTTTTCTTGCCTCCGTGCCTTTGGCCGAGCTGGGTCCCCTGCCTGGACTTGCCATCCTCCTCCCGTCTCCAGCCCCACCTCCTCCTGGCTCACCTCTGCTTGTCCTTTCAGACTCAGCTCAGACACGGCCTCCAGGAAACCCGGCCAACTCTCCTGCTTCAGCCCCCGCTGTGCTCCCAGCTCTGTTATCAGCGTGGCCCGTTGGGTGCTGGTGGTCCCCCCAGAATGTGATCTCCTTAAGTGGCAGGCAACTCTCACCCACGTTTGGGGAACCCAGGAGCAGAGATGACCGACTGTAAGCAGGGGCCGTTCCTACCTTTGACTCTTTTCACCACTGCTTCCCGAGATCTAATCAACCCCAAATCCCTGGCGCTTCAGTTTAACCTTGTTCCATCCGCCCCATAGATGGAGAGCAGCTGCTTCGCATCTGCTGGAGTTTTAATATAAATTATGGACAGATTTTCCCTCTGTTAATGGCTAAATAAAAAGCCCCAGAAAGGAAGCGGCACCCCCTTCCCTGCATGGCGGGGGCCTGTGGATGGCACCTCCCCCACACACCTGCTATAATCACAGGGCCTCGGAAAGTGTGACTCCCCAGGGGTGACTGGGGAGGACCCGGGAGGTGGGCTGGTGGCAGAGTCCATCTGGGGGGCGTGTCTCTAGGGTGACCCCTGATATCTCTAGGGTCTGATGCATCCTGGAGGGGGGCCCGGGATGGGCAGGGTGGCCTTCGCCCCAGCCTGCTTGTGAGCAGAGTCTCAGGCTGGGTTTCCCTTCCCCACGCACCCGCCTACCTGCCCACACCTGGCCTTGGAGTCCAGCTTCTGCTGGGGGTAGAGGTTGAAGCGGGTATGCCCTTTGCCCGGCCTTTCCTCCCCCTTCCGCAGGGCCCCAGTCTGCTTTGGGGCCGGGTTTGTAGACAGGTTTTCCTAACAGACCCGGGTGTGTAATCCCCAGCGGATGCACCAGGAGGCAGGCAATGTGAGGCCGTGGATCTGGACTGATGGAGATGGAACAAACTACCTTCTGACGTCTGGTAGGAGGGGCCACACGGAGGGGGTCGGGAGGGGAAGGATAGGGTTGCCAGATCTAGCAAATAAAAACACGGCGAATATTGCACGGGACATACTTACACCAAAACGTTACTCGCTATTTACCTGAAATTCAAATTTATGAGGCTTCCTGTATTTTCTCTGGCAATCCTGGTGGAGACGTCTCCCTCGAAGGGGGTGGGCCTTCCCGGTGTCAATCCATCCGAAGCAGGTGTTCATTCAGGAGAAGGGGATTGGGAAGCTGGGCCCAGGTACCAAGGTCGCTCCTCTTGGCTTTGCTTTCTTGGGGTTTCGGGTCTTTGGCCAGCCTGGTGGTAGGAGAAGTGGTTTCTGTCCCATTGATGCCGAGCAGAGCTGGGCAGGGAGCCCACGAGCTGGGTGTTAATCTCCGGGTTTCCTCCCCCCTTGCTGGCCCCACGCCTTTAGTCTGAGGGCTGAGAGCATCGGGGGAGGGGCAGGGTGTGGTCCTCGAGCGGCAGCAGTACCCATGGAGGCCCGCAGGTGGGTGTGGGAAGTGGGTCCCAGGGAACCGAGTTCACTTGGGAACCACTTCTCTTTCCCTGCCTCTGTCGTCCCAGTGGGGAGCCCTCCTCTCTTTTCAGTCTTGGCAGATCTGGGCTTGAGTTTTAAAATAACTTTTACTTTAAAAAAAAATTCAATAACAGTAAAATCCACCTCTCTCTCTCTTTTTTTTTTTTTTTTTGCGGTACGCGGGCCTCTCACTGCTGTGGCCTCTCCCGTTGCGGAGCACAGGCTCCAGACACGCAGGCTCAGCGGCCATGGCTCACGGGCACAGCTGCTCCGTGGCATGTGGGATCCTCCCGGACCGGGGCACGAACCCATGTCCCCTGCATTGGCAGGCGGACTCTCAACCACTGTGCCACCAGGGAAGCCCCCCACCTCTCTTTTTGTTCAGTCCTATGAGTTGGGACAAATGCACGGAGTCCTGTGCTGTCCCAGTGACGATCAGAACAATTCCATCGCTCCCCAGATTCTTCCACGCTGCCCCTTACCAGTCAGATCCTCCTCGACCCACACCCACAGTGCTGTTCTCCGCGCCTGGTTTCACCTTTTCCTGAATGGCCTATAACCAGGATCGCGCCCAGTGCATCTGAAAGGCATCGGTGTCATTGGCTGTATCAGTGGTTCATTCCTGAGTGGTGATCTTCTGTATGGATGTGCCAGCGTTCATCCACTCGCCCGCCAAGGACATCTGGGTTGAGTCCAGTTTGGGGCCATTATAAATAAAGCCGCCATAAACATTCACGTATGGGTTTTTTGTGTGAACATAGGTTTTCACTTACCTTGGACACATACCCACCAGTGGGCTTGCTAGCACATGCTGAGTCTATGTCTGATGTTATAAGAAGCTCTCGGGCCTGATGGTTATGGGGAACCTGGTGGGTACTCACAGTCTCCCGCACTTTTTGATCGATGGCACCGTATCGCCATATGGCATTTTTCCAGATGGGGAGATGGAGACCCAGAAGGTCAAATGACTACTGCAGAGTTTTAGAGCCGATTGTGTCAGGGGCCAGGCCAGAGCCTGGGTGTCCCTCTCCCGGGTCACCTTTCTGCTGTGTCTTACACCCCCCTTCGTCAGCTTCGGCTGCGACTTCATCCTCATGGGAGGCCCTTTGACGACACACCTGACAACCACCATGGAGCTTCAACATCCATTGATAAGGAACGTGACCAAAAGGATTAATCCATTTGGCGGAGGAAGCCAAGTGGTTGTGTAAACACGGCCACATGGATAAGCCACATTGCTCTTCAAGGGTTATGAGGGGACCACAGACACAGCCCTTGCCCTGGTTGGTTGGCAATGATGGAGTCACCTACAAAAGAATTCTTTTGTGATTCATCTACTAGATGATTCTTCTGAGATCTTCTCAAGCAGAATCCACACACAACTGGTTTTCCGTGTTTTCCCTTAGGCACTGGTTACGTTTGCTTTGTCTTGTTCAGTTTTGACAACATCGTACCCCAGCACCTGGCTGTCATTTGGGACTTGTGTCCTGTCCCTGCAAGTTCGAGTCCTAGGCAGCACTTCCTTTATCTGCTCCAAGTTTAGAATCAAGACAGCAGGTCCTGATAACTCCCTGGGAATCTTGCCTTGACTACAATCCCTGCTTTTGAACATTTCCATGGAGGATTAATTTTTATTCTCACTGTCATTGTTATGTAGGTCATTTTTTCTTTGGAGCAGTTGATGAGATTTTATTATCTGTGGAAATCAGCCATGCCAGAATGGAGAGTACTTTTGATTGATGATTTAGCTTAAAAATAGTTTCCTATTTCAATAATTCTCATCAGAAACAGATGACCCCAGAAAGCAACTGCTTGCTTATCTGGTAGTCTGTGTACCTTGAAGAAATGTGTGTATTTTGAAGGAAAGGAGATGTGCTCTGGCAGCCTCGCATCGGGGTGTATACTGACTGTCCCAGCCTGACACACTTGCTTCTGCATAGGGAGCCATGGTGTCCCTCAAGCCGAGAAGTCAGGTGATGTCCGAGTGGATGTTTCCAGTTGCATTCATGCAGGCACAAAATTAGATTCAACTAATATTGAGTACCCGCTGCGTGCCAGGCAAAACCTGCTAGGTACTTTCATTTATATTATCTGAGGAATATATGGGCAAAGGTATGGGAACCCCACTTATAAAAACAAAATGACTTGCCAGGTCAGGCTTTTCTTTGTAAAACTCCAGTTTGGGGGATGGCAGTCCTTTGAACAGCGAGGTCCCCTAGTGCACTTCAAATGGAGAATCAGAATAGAATCTGAATTTTGGAAGACGATTTTACGCTATGCTAGGGAACTCTAAATGCCAGATCTTGGAGAGTGGGTTAGACCAGGAGAAAGCAGAGCTTAGGGCAAGGATTGGGACTCTGGAGTCGGATTGCCTGTGTTCAAAGCCAGCTCCATTCACTGCTTGCATAGCCTCGAGCACTTAGCTTCTCTGAGCCTCAACTTCTGCACCTGCAAAATGGGGGTAGTGATGGCGCCGCCTCATGAGGATTGTTCTGCGATCCTCAGAAACACCGTCTAAGATCATGAAGCCACAGGAAGAAACCGCAGATGTTTTTTTTTTTTTTTTCTGGGAGACACCGCAGTTGAGGTTTTCCCTTGAAGCCTTGTGAGGGAAGCTTCTGGAAAGCAGCTCACAGATCTGGGAAGGTGCTTCCCCCAAATGCCCCTGCTGTGTAAACAGTGGTCCCCACAGGAGGCGGAGGAGGCCGGGAGGGGACATCAGCGAGATGGTGGCAGGCTGTGCAGTGAGCGGGGGACCGTCCCCCCAGAGCCCCCCACTAACGGTTCTTAAGTCCGGTCAAGATAGGATTAATTTCATTTGATCTTAAGCAGTCAGCCTGTCCTCTGCCTGCGGCCGGTGGGACCCAGACGGCCCAGCGGCCGCCAGGGGGCGCTGCGGGGAGGCTGGCGCCGGGCGGAGGGGCGCTGCTGGACGGGAGCGGGACGGGGCGGGGGGCCTGGGTCTCCTCGGTCGGCCAAGTGATGGGGAACCGCTCCTCCCCCTGTCGTTTTCGAGGTTCTCCAGGAGGAGGGGCAGCCCTCCAGCACCTCCCCCCTCCCCTCCCGTTTTGCAAAACTCCTGCCCCCAAAGTCTCCAGCTTTGCGTGGAATATTTAAAGGGAAATGAAAAGTAACTGTCTCACCAACATGTCAAGGGCTGCGGAGCACGCGTGAGAAACAACGCCTATTTTTGTTACAAGTGCCCTCTCCCCAGCCCTGGGAGCAGGACTAATCCAATAACAGTTGCACCCAAGGGCATTTCAGTGCCCCTGTTTGCAGGACAGAGAGCGTGGGTATAAGACTCACCACAGAGGAACAAACAAAACGCACTTGGAGCCCAGAGCGGGTTCATTCCATCTGGTGGTGGTGGGGATGATAATTACAAGGAAAGAAAGGCTTCCTGGAGGAGGTGACATCTGCGGTGTGCCTGGGTGGCTGTTTCAGGAAATTTGCTCTAAGTCGGGCAGGACTTAGAGGCTGGTGTCTTCAGATGGAGCCTGCACCTCTGTCGCCACATTCACACCCCTCAGACAGCACTTTGAAATCTGGAACATGAGATGGGGAAGGTGGAGAAGGTATTTCACAGAATGTTGGAAGGAGGCTGCCATGCATGTATGAAAAAGGAAAAGTAGCTCAGAGAGGTAAAGTGATTTGTCCAAGTCACACAGCTAACTAAGCAAGTGCAGGGTCAGGGGTGGGGAGCACGGAGAGGAATGGCGGAGGGTCTGGAGGGAAGGGGGGAGCACCCAGACTTCCTGTTTCTCTGTCACCCGGCACACAGCCTTTAATGTGAAAATGAGCATTAAACATCAGTGGTTGGAAAACTGATAACTCCAAGTGGATGCCGAGGTCTGGAATTAAAATCCTCCCCACCCCTCCCCTGGTGAGCTAGGGAGGAAGTGTTCCATTTAGCTTCTGCCGCCCTGGGACAGCACTGGACTCATGAATGATCTTGGTCCATTATCACTAATAGGTGGGTTGCAGCAAGCGGGGCCCAGGCTCTTTCTTGCTCCAGCTGGGGGTGGGGGAGGAATCTTTGTGTGGGAGTGGGAGGGAATAGCCTTTGCAAAATAGGGTCAGAAAAATGCTACTTCAACGTTAGCAAAATGACTCTTAATTTGCAATCCCATCGAGCCTAAATTTTCTTCTTCTTTTTTTTTTTTTGCGGTACGTGGGCCTCTCACTGCTGTGGCCTCTCCCGTTGCGGAGCACAGGCTCCGGACGCGCAGGCTCAGCGGCCATGGCTCACGGGCCCAGCCGCTCCGTGGCATGTGGGATCCTCCTGGACCGGGGCACGAACCCGTGTCCCCTGCATTGGCAGGCGGACTCTCAAGCACTGCGCCACCAGGGAAGCCCCTAAATTTTCTTTTGACGACCTTTTTATTTTTTTCATTTTTAAGTTTTGAAGAGAGTATGAGAAGGAGAGCTTGCACCTCATTATTTCTTTGCTCGATGCTTGAACCAGTCCAGCTCTGGGATGGTCCACCCTCGGGAAACTCCAGCCCAGAAAGGTCCAGGATGGTTCTTGTTATCGAACCATGTTATGTCTCCTCCACCGGCCAAGGGAAGGGCTGAATTAGGAAAATACAAGATGTGAGCCCCATACTTTTCTAGGATCAACTTGACAGAAGTGTTTTTACCACGAGATTGATGTTTATTCCCGACTTCTGGTGGCTTCCCTGAGAATTTCCACTTTTGTGTACAAACAACAGAGGACAGGGGGAGTAATGGAATTCGCAAAATACGAAGCCGTCTGAAAATCAGCAAATACTTATTCAGCACCTACTATGCGTGAGGCACAGTTGCTGACCTTTAGGGACTTATATTAATTCCAGGGACATAAGACCAATTCAACTAGAAAAGACAAGATGCTAGATGAAGCACTGAATTATGCAATCTGTATAACAAAGGCAGAACATATTGACTGGAATGAAACGAATACAGACTGGGATTATCAGGCAAGGCTTTGTAGGACGGGGAATTAAAGGTGGGGGGAAATTTAGATGGATGGAGGGGAGGGGAATTTGAGAACAGTACGCCTGAGGTACAGAGGCAAGAATACGAGTGATGTGTTTATTGTGGGAGTGAGGCTGGAAAAAAAAATCACAGGGTACAAACTATTATACACGGTGTAAATCCAATTTTGAAAAAATATGTTTTATTCATATGCAAGAAAAAACTGCAAGCCAAGGTATCAAAATGTAAACAATGCTTGTCACATGATGGAGGGATGCTGGGTGATTTTTAGTTTCCCTTTTTTACTTCTTGGTATTTTTTTGTTTATAATGAAATGATTTAGTCTTCTGGCCAGAAAAGAGAAACAAAACGCAGTCTTCCTTATTAAGAGAGGGATGTACTCATGTACCTGTGGCCAACACCTGGCTGCCCAGGGAGGGTGTGCCTGGGATCACGCAGACCAGCACTGGGCAGATGTGTTCGTGGACAGCCTGGCCCCAGCGGCGGGGAGGTGAGGGCCAGTGGGTGGTGTGGAGAGGGCAGTGCCCTGCAGGCTGCATTTGCCTCCTGTCCAGCAGTTGGGGGAGGCGGGGGGGACTGGGGAGGACCAGCTCAGAGGCGGTCACAGTGAATGATTCAGAACCAAGGGAACGAGAGCCTCGGCCCCCGTGTGTCATGGACAGTGAGATAGCTGGCTGGGCCAGAGGAACCCTCTTCCAGAAAAACAGGGCAATTGTACAGACAAGAAAGGGAGGATAGGGCTTCCCTGTGGCGCAGTGGTTGAGAGTCCGCCTGCCGATGCGGGGGACACGGGCTCGTGCCCCGGTCCGGGAGGATCCCACATGCCGCAGAGCGACTAGGCCCGTGAGCCATGGCCGCTGAGCCTGCGCGTCCGGAGCCTGTGCTCCGCAACGGGAGAGGCCGCAGCAGTGAGAGGCCCGCGTACCGCAAAAAAAAAAAAAAGAAAGAAAGGGAGGATAAAGCATCTAACAGTGGGCTGTCCGGAGCACTGAGAGGCTCTGAGAGGACCTTTTCCATCCCTAGGATTGGATGCCCTCTGTCGGGGAGGGAAAATCCCCCACTACTCATCTTGAGTTCTTGTGGCTGGACTAATAATAAAATTGACACAAGATGGACAAACAGGAGAAAAAGGAAACAAATTTCAACTCTTGCCCACGGAGGTTTCATAGAAATGGGACCTAAGAAGTGGCCAAAGCAGGAAGCTTTTATACTTTTTAGACAAGGAAACGTTAAAATTGCGAGGAATTGACAGGACAAAGAAACTTAGGGTTTGGGGGCTCAATCAGTGAAGAATCAGAGTTCTTCAGTGGCCTCAGGGTCGTCACTTAAAGAGGTACCAGGGTTTGTTTATACAGGATTCTCGGCGCCACTTCCCCACCATTGGTGACAAGGGTGTCCTTCTTCCTCCAGATGTGGGGAGGGCACCTTTCACGTGGGAGATTTATGTCCTGCTTTCGGGGAAACAGACAGGAGGGTCAGCGTGTCCCTCTTGCATTTCTCAGGTAACTTTAATTCGAAGTAACCAATATGCCACGGAGGCATATTTTGGGGCTGCCCTGAGCCCCAAAACCTCCATCAGCAATTGGTGAGAGTTCCCAAGTTTCCGGGCGTCTTTGGGTTGGGACCGATGGATCCATGGTCGCTGCAGGCAGGATTGGGGTGAGATCCCATCCGTCTGTCCCAAAGTCCCGTCCGGAAGGGTGGTGGTTCCCTGGTGCCGAGCGCCTGCCTAGGACTCCGGGAACCTCCACTTGGCCAGCGGGACAGCTTTGACCACACAGGTGGCCCTGAGTGTGGGGGGCACATCAGGAGGGCCCTGGGGCGTTGCATGGCCATTTCCAGGTGCGGAAGAGCAATCTCACCGCATTTCGCTTAGGACGGAATCAGTGCTAATGCCACTGCTCACCTAACCGGGACTCACCCATCCAGAGACCCGAGAAACAGTAGATTTTCCCTGGTAAACGTCACTGACTTCCGTCCCTTGGGGGCTGGAGGTGGTTTTCCCACCCAGAATAAGGGGTACAGTCAGTGAACACCTCTGTGTGAGTGTGATTAACCAAAACCGTGACCCCCAAGGTCAATTCTAGGGGGACAGAGACTGGACTGAGTTTTGCAACTTACAAACAATTGCAATGAAAGATGAATAGCGTGTTGATCACTTACGTTCATAGAAGGATTTCTATGTATCTCGTACCAAGGACAAGAGCGCCGTGAACTCCAGAAGCCCGTGGAACAGAGAACCAGACTGGCTGCAGCGGTCACCCCGGCTACTCTGCTGGGGATTAGTGAAATTGACCGCACTTTCTCGCCCCGCCCATTGGTGACCAATGAGAGGCAAGAAGCGGGGGCTTGAGGTGTTCACCCTTGAGGAGACGCATGGCTGGAGCCTGGGCACACGGTCCCAGGCCTCACAGCGGGTCTGTAGCCAGCCCTCTGCACACACAGCCACCTGGGGATGGAGCTGGGAGGGTCAGGAGGGTCTTTCGCATAAACTCCTACCCAGATGCCGCCACAACTAAACTCTCTGGGATACGATTCAGGAGAATCCCGCTCTGTTCTGAACTCCGTGGTCTAGAGCTGAAGCCTTGTGGAGCAGGGGTTCGAGAAGGAACGCCCCCTGTCCTGGACACCAAGCCGGCCTTCTAGGGGAGAACCCATTTAGGCATCTGTGACATGTTTCTGTGCCTCATTTCTCAAAGCACAGTATCCCGCATTGCTCTGCCTAATAACAGAGCAGTGGGTTCTCTCTAGAGATAGTGAAATAGAAACAATAGGAATTTGCAAAGTCTGAAAATGATTTTGCAAAGGAATCGTTTTTCACGTAGTTGGTACTGACATCTTTCTGGGGAAGCGAAGGGATTTCCCTTTATAGTATAATTCATCGTGGCACGGAGAGCATAGTAGGCGCTTTATAGATATCTGTTGTGTGGATGAGTTAGTGAAGCAACGTGATCAAAATGATGTAATAATAAGACATTTTTTAAGTTTAAAAATACTTCACTTCTTCACTAGTAAAATACTAGACGTTGCTTAGGGATACATACATATGTTATAAAGATGTATAGATGTGTGTGCAGGGATAAATACCAAATTAATATGATTGGGCTGGGAGGAAGTTGCATTTAAGTGTTGCCAATGTTTTATTTCTTGAGCTGAGTATTGGATATATAGCTGTGTATCATACTTTTCTGTATCCTCTTTGGGTATATCTTCAGTGTTGTAGGATACTTTTTTTTTAATTTTTATTTATTTATGGCTGTGCTGGGTCTTCGTTTCTGTGTGAGGGCTTTCTCTAGTTCTGGCAAGTGGGGGCCACTCTTCATCGCGGTGCGCGGGCCTCTCACTATCGCAGCTGCGGAGCACAGGCTCCAGACGCGCAGGCTCAGTAATTGTGGCTCATGGGCCTAGTTGCTCCGCGGCATGTGGGATCTTCCCAGACCAGGGCTTGAACCCGTGTCCCCTGCATTAGCAGGCAGATTCTCAACCACTGTGCCACCAGGGAAGCCCAAGGATACATTTTAAATATAAATAAAACTACAGGTAAAAGGTATCTCTAACATAAAGATTGCTTCCCTGGAGAAAAAATGGAGGGCGGGAAAGTTGAGTAAATATGTCTGTTTCTCCCCAAAGTCGGGCACTTTTTTTCTCAAGTTGCTCCTAGCCCCACTCCCTTCCTTATCTACACCAACCACGTCTCTCTCCCTAGATTGTCCCTTCCAGCGTTTCTAAGTTATTATATCTTCAACCACCGGCTAGAAGAAAAATACTTCCATGCATCAAGTTGGGGGCTCTTGACGTGATCTGAGCGGCTGCGTTTCTTCCAGACACCACCTTCTAAATAAAAAGACCATGTGCTGTACGTGATCAGGGACAGACGTTGGCTGGGCACCAGTTCTGTGCCCACATGGCACCTGTTACCTCATTTAATCCTTGTAACAGCCTGAGACGTAGGTATTAGCTTTCCTACTTTAGAGATGAGCAATGGAGCTTGGTGGTCCTCAGCAGCTTGCCCAGGATAAGTCACCCCTGGGCGGTCCCCAGTCATAGTCTGTGACTCACTGGGGCTCACACCCAAATTGGCCTCGGATGCCCGTGTTCTCCAGCTGTGCTCCCCATAAAGGGGTGCAGATCCTGCCGTGTTTTGGGGCTTTCCACCTTGTGACCAGTGGCTCCCATTTGGGAGATACTTAGAGGGTTAAGGATACAAACTCGGTGGTTGTGCAGGGCAGTGAATCTCTCTGGCTTGCAGGAGAACTGGCTCATGAACCTGACAGTCTTGTGGTCTCCAAACTGGGGTCCATGTATCCCCATCGGTGTGCAAGAAGATGCAGGAAGAAGATATCTATCCTTTAACAGTTTCTATCTCATTGTGTGCTTTATAATGTACATAATGCATTGGTACAGTAGTACACGTGTATGATTTATGGGTAAATATTTAGCCAAATATTGAAGGTATATGCTCAAAAATGCTTGTATTAATAGGAGTGTGCAATTGAAAAAGTTTGGAGGCTTCGCAAAGTCTACTCAACTGCACTGATCCATCTTGTTTCCAATCAGCCGCTGTGTTAGCACACGCATGTGAAATGAGCCCAAGTCTCCTTGTCCAGGCACATGTTCTCCCTGGTGCTGAGAACATTGGATGTGAGGTCACAGAGACACTCTGGGGAATGTCGGTGAAATCCTGAAAAGTTGGAAAGGAAAACTGGAGGCGGGTAGATGTCTCACTTTTCAAGAAAGCAGATTTCACAGTGCCACATTCCTGGAGAAAAAATTTAGCATGGATTATTAAGCAGATGGTTTATGACCAGTTAGAGGAAATCACAGTCTCTGGCAGCTGGCATGGGTTTAGCAGGAATGAATCCACCCAGCTGAATTCCTTTGCTTCTTAATACTCAACAATGGTTTATTGGGAGAAATTGTTCGTTCGTTCATTTTTTCATGCATGCATACAATTCCTGGTCCACTTGACAGGTAACTTGTGAGCATCTATTACACTTAAGATCTCATGCTTGGATGACATCTAATGATGAATATGTTGGAATCTCTGCCCCCAAAGAGCTTTCCTTTTAATAAAGGAGACCAACATGTACACAAATACCTCTAATAAAATAGAGTACTTCTTGGGCACCACATAGCGGTTCTATTATAAGCAAAGCGGTTCTATTATAAACAAATGTGACCAGGATTCTGCATCAAGAGCATACTCTAGGGACAGTGATCCTGACAACAGAACCACCCATTTCAGGGAGGAAGGAAAACACTAGGACTTCTAAAATATTTATTTTTAAATATCATATTCCAATTTTCCGTTTCGTATGTGTTTTATATTGGCAGAGTTGCTCAAGATGTCTTTGTGGACAAAATGAAGAAAAGTGAAGACAGTTTGGGTTGGGTGATAATAGCTAGGTGACTTGAAACTAGTTGAACAACCATACCCAAAGTGGATTACTTGGTGGACCTTTAGCAGCCCCAGGAGAGGGCTTTGCTGATGTGCACTAGGCCCCATCCTTGGTGGGCACTAGTTAACCCCCCAGTTTGCCTGCAGACGTAGCAAACGTATTCACCTAAGTCTGGGGAAAGGAGAGCACTGCATGCGTTCATGTGAATGGCCACTGTGATTGTCCTCTGTCCTGTGCTGGAACATGCTGGAATATTTCATCAGGCTCTCCAGATGAAAGACTTGGAGAAACACAGGCACACTAGAAGTAAGTGTGGAGGAAATAAAGATAATGATAATAATAATAGCTATGTTTCCTGAGCACGCACTACGTGCATGGTGAGCCTGTGCACACATGATCTTGTGAGTCCTCACAGAAGCCCTGCAAGGTGGCCACTATGCTCATTCCCACTAGACGTCTGGACACGCTGAGGTTTAGGGAGGGTACCCAAGCCTGCCCGGCTGCCCAGGGCTGGGGCAAGGACCTAGAGCTGTGGCCGGGAGGGAAGGTGGCCTGCGGAGGTGGAGCCAAAGCAAGGAGGTACAGGATGGCAGCCCCGGTGTGTAGGAAGGACCTTCTGAATCTCTGGAGCAGTCATCCTGGAGGGTCAAGGGGAGGTGGCCTTCTGACTCCCCATCAGAAGAGGGATTCTGGCACTAGATGGCCTTTAGGGTCTGTTACCACTTTGAGTTCCATGGTGCGTGTGAAACATTGGACCCGCAGTGCCTGTGCAGACAGCGGGTTTGCCGCCCCTAAAAGGGTCATTGATCTGGCTCCGGGCAGCCTCTGTGGAGGAGCCGCAGATGGCTTCCCTGTGGAAACCAGCTCCGTTCCAGAGAGGCGGGATCCATGGCCTGAGGGGCGGAGGGAGCCAGCCTGAGTTGCTGTTACCTGAAATTTGCCTTTTGGGGGAGGAATAAAAATCAGTCTTCAACCTTGATACCTTCTAACGTGAAACTTTAGATCCACGGATTATTCAGCTGAATTTTGAACCGTCAGCATTCGTCAGTGTGGCTGACTCTCTCCCCAAACACTGCCTAGATGTAGGAAACGCCAGACTATAAATAATCAGACAAACTGCGCCATATCGGAAAGCATTAGCTGAAGAATTGACGCGTCTAAATGCCCTCCCGGTTGGAAAATGACTGGGAGACAGAACATTCCACACTTTAAACGTTATTTTCATTAGATCACGGGTAAAGTTAGAATTGGGGGGAATCCGGAGGGAAATTCTCTCTCTCTCTCTCTCTTTCTTTCCCTCCCTCTCCCTTTGCTTCTCTCCTCACCCCAACATACACACCACCACCCCCATCCATCAGACACCTATGGTTCACTCTAAAATGATGATGAAAAAGCACCTGTGATCAGTTAACCCCCAATAACATGATCGATTTACTTTCACAAAGTAGGGGAAGCCGTGCAGTGTGAGTCTGGGATTTAGTCGAAAGGATGGATTCCAGCCTCAGTCACTAATTAGCTGC
Organism: Hyperoodon ampullatus; assembly: GCF_949752795.1. NCBI lineage: Eukaryota > Metazoa > Chordata > Mammalia > Artiodactyla > Ziphiidae > Hyperoodon > Hyperoodon ampullatus. The sequence goes on from NC_136933.1 coordinate 4,539,249, forward strand.
AGGACCCAGGCGACCCAGTTTGATTTTCTGCGTTTCCATTCCCCACCTTGTAAAACAAAAAATAATCATCATTTTTAATTATAATAAAAAATCCGGGATCGTCCTGTGTTCTACACATCACAGTGTGAGCCGATGCGTTTGTAAACTGCTCTGCAAATGTACATTATTACCATGACTATTATAAGATGGAAACCTCCCGCTGCTTTGGAGGTTTTTCACAGAGGTGCGTATTTGCTGTAAATGCAGGTTTTGTTTTATGGCTCCTCAAAGGGTGGGATAATTATGTAAATAAACCTCTGCTAAGCCAGGATGTGTAACTGCCCAACCAGGTGGTCATGCCCTTACCTTGTAATATGTACACAGAGGAGCATTAAGGAATGCAAGCACAGTGGGGCGTTGGCGCTACTCGCCAGATAAGGACGGTTCTCGAAAGCTGTCCCTGAGGGCGTGCAGGCCCTGGGTGGAGCCCCATCGCCGTGGTGAGTCTGGCTGTCCACATCAGGCCCCCAGGCCAGACCACAACTCGCAGGGCTGGCTCGCAGCTGGGTGAGTGCTGTGGGGTGATAATCCTAGTGGAAGAGCTTCACTTTTCAAAGAGTTTATAAAGAATAATAAATCCCCATTGCCAGCTAGGTGCCGGGAAACAGTTGCACCCATTTTCTGGAGGAAAATTGACAATGCCCATCAAAGCCCAGAAATGTTTATAACCATTGACTCCAGCCAGCCTAGGAAAATACCCAGGAACGATCTTAAAGAAATCATCACATTCGAGAACACAAAGGTATTAACTGTGACATTGTTTAAACTGGCAAAATATTTTAGGAAGAACCTAAGTGCTCAGCAATAGGGAATGGGTTAAGTGAAATAGCAAACTTTCTTAGGAACCCTTACTCTGCAGCTAATAAAAGATGAGCAGATCTGTATTTTCCTCACATCTGAATATTTTAATATGAAATAATATTGCATATTGAAAAATATGAAATATGTTGTTAACAAAAGCAGGATATAAAGCACCATGAATCCTATTTTTGGAGCCACATGTATATTCATATGTGTTATGTGTGCATTTTTAGAGGTCTGGGGTGTAGTCACTTGAATAATAATACCCCCTAACGTTTCTGGAGCACTGGCTACAGGGCAGGCTCCATGCATGCGTTATCCAATTTAGACCTCTCACCAACCCCCGGAAGCAAGCAGGTGTATTCTTATCCCACAGTGGGAGGTAATTCAGGGGCTGAGAGCAGTTAGTAAGGAGCCCAAGCTTGTGCAGCTGCTAAGGGGCAGAACCGGGTCCATCTGACTCCACAGCTGGGGTTGACAACCCTGTTTTTTTTTTTTTTTTTTTTGCGGTACGCGGGCCTCTCACTGCTGTGGCCTCTCCCGTTGTGGAGCACAGGTTCCGGACGCGCAGGCCCAGCGGCCACGGCTCACGGGCCCAGCCGCTCCGTGGCATGTGGGATCCTCCCGGACCGGGGCACGAGCCCGTGTCCCCTGCAGCAGCAGGCGGACTCCCAACAACTGTGCCACCAGGGAAGCCCAGATAAATGTTTTTTAAAAACCAAGTAGCTTAGAAAAATAATAAAAGTAACTCGTAATCTCACGGTTCGAATAGAACTACTACTGTGTAGTTCGGGAAGCAGTTCGGGTTGTCGGGAAGCCCGACAACCCTGTTTTGATACAACCTTCCTCTCAGTAGTAGTTCTATTCGAACCGTGAGATTGCGAGTTACTTTTATTATTTTTCTAAGCTACTTGGTTTTTAAAAAACATTTATCTGGGCTTCCCTGGTGGCGCAGTTGTTGGGAGTCCGCCTGCCGCTGCAGGGGACACGGGCTCGTGCCCCGGTCCGGGAGGATCCCACATGCCACGGAGCGGCTGGGCCCGTGAGCCGTGGCCGCTGGGCCTGTGCGTCCGGAGCCTGTGCTCCGCAACGGGAGAGGCCACAGCAGTGAGAGGCCCAAAAAGTTCTCTGATGGTAAATTTTCATTGCATGTGTATTTAAAAAATAAGCATGTTCCTCCCAATTGGATCAGCTGGGGAAGTCAACACAGGGAATGATTGGGTACCAGAGGCTACAGGCATTTTTTTAAAATATAAATTTATTTATTTGTTTGTTTGTTTTTGGCTGTGTTGGGTCTTCGTTGCTGTGCGCGGGCTTTCTCTAGTTGCGGTGAGCAGGGGCTACTCTTCATTGTGGTGTGCAGGCTTCTCATTGTGGTGGCTTCTCTTGTTACAGAGCACAGGCTCTAGTTGCGTGCAGGTTTCAGTAGTTGTGGTGTGCAGGCTCAGTAGTTTGGCTTGCGGGCTCTAGAGCGCAGGCTCAGTAGTTGTGGCACGCGGGCTCAGTAGTTGTGGCGCACGGGCTTAGTTGCTCTGAGGCATGTGGGATCTTCCTGGACCAGGGCTCGAACCCGTGTCCCCTGCATTGGCAGGTGGATTCTTAACCACTGCGCCACCAAGGAAGCTCACTACTGGCATTTTGAATATGGCCCTAGCTTATTGAATTGTAGGAACAGGGGAATACATAACCCTGGAGCATGACATTGTTCAGTGGATCATGCTAAAGCACTTGTTGTTCTCATAACAATCCCACGAAGCAGGCAGCGAAGGTATTTTTATACCCATTTTGTAGATGAGGAACACTGAGGCTCAGAAACGGTGAGTGGCCTGTCCCAGGCTCCATGGCCCGAAGTAACAAAGGCTCCATTAAAACTGAGACCCTATGATTCCTAGTCTAGTGTTTCTTTCAGGAAGAGTTGTTCTGGAGTGGAAACACATCCATGGGAGTTTGTGTGGGACTGAAGTTGGGTGGTGGGTCTGCAGCAGGGATGTCTGAGTCGGTGCAGCAGGAAGCAAAGCCCTGTGCCCCCGAGGAGGTCGTGCTGTGATTCCATCCACGAGGACACTTTTTGGGTCCGCCTCATAGCAGAGAGCTGCTGACCTGGAGATGGGCCAGACAGGCTCTTTCTCCAGAAAGGTACCCTCCTCCTCCCCCTCCTCCCCCTCCCCCTCCTCCTCCTCTTCCCCCTGCCCCTCCCCTTCCCCTCCTCCCCCTCCTCCTCCCCCTCCCCCTCCTCCTCCCCCTCCTCCCCCTCCCCCTCCTCCTCCTTTTCCCCCTCCCCCTTCCCCTCTTCTCCCTCCCCCTTCCCCTCCTCCCCCTCCCCCTCCTCCCCCTCCCCCTCCTCCTCCTTTTCCCCCTCCCCCTTCCCCTCTTCTCCCTCCCCCTTCCCCTCCTCCCCCTTCCCCTCCTCCCCCTCCCCCTTCCCCTCCTCCCCCTCCTCCTTTCCCCTCCCCCTTCCCCTCCTCCCCCTCCTCCTTTCCCCTCCCCCCTCCCCCTCCTCCCCTCCCCCTTCCCCTCCTCCCCCTCCCCCTTCCCCTCCTCCCCCTCCTCCTTTCCCCTCCCCCTTCCCCTCCTCCCCCTCCTCCTTTCCCCTCCCCCTCCCCCTCCTCCCCTCCCCCTTCCCCTCCTCCCCCTCCCCCTTCCCCTCCTCCCCCTCCTCCTTTCCCCTCCCCCCTCTCCCCCCTCCCCCTCCTCCCCTCCCCCTTCCCCTCCTCCCCCTCCCCCTTCCCCTCCTCCCCCTCCTCCTTTCCCCTCCCCCCTCTCCCCTCTCCCCCTCCTCCCCTCCCCCTTCCCCTCCTCCCCCTCCCCCTTCCCCTCCTCCCCCTCCTCCTTTCCCCTCCCCCCTCTCCCCTCCTCCCCCTCCCCCTTCCCCTCCTCCCCTTCCCCTCCTCCCCCTCCTCCCCTCCCCCTCCTCCCCCCCACCTCCTCCCTCACCTCCTCCCCCTCCTGCTCCTCTTCCACACCCACCCCCCTTCTCCTACAGGGAAACCCAGCTCTCCCCTTTCTTCTCCTTCTTGTAGACACTTGTAGAAAAGGAAGTTTCACCGACATGAATCTGACCTTCTTCAACTAAGGCCCCTTGAAGACCAGTGTTTTATTCTCCAATTTAAAAATAAAAGAGAGGAACTTAATGTCCTTAGATTTTTAATGATTATCTAAGGACCTCTCAGAGGTGGTCGGAGGTTTTGGCTACCACCCTGCCCCATCACTGTCATCATCACCATCACCACCATCACCATGAGATCCATCATGGCGCAGCACACAGCCGTCTCTTAAGCTCCATCTCCTGTCAGGTTGCAGCAGCAATGTCATACTCTTGGATATAAGGTCACAATGTTGGGTTAGACACTCAGAGAAAGAAGGTGAGAGGGTTGAAAAGGGTGGGGCAACGGGGACTCTATTTTCCATACTGGACTTCAGCGGGGTATAAATTCAGATAAATGAACTGCAAATGACTCAGAGCCATTTGCAGACAATGCACCATTGTGGTGAAGGGAAACCGCTCCAGAGTAAGACATGCATTCCTTCACTAGCTCCATGACCTTGGTAAGCACCTTTCCTACCTTGGTTACTTCATCACGAAAATGGGGGTTATCACAGCATCTACCCCATCAAACTGATGGTGTAATTTGATGGATGCAAAGCATTTAGACTGTGTCTGTCTTCTTTACCATTGTGTCCCTGGTTCCATGTGTGGCATGTAATAGGTGCTTGATATACTTTGAAAGATAGAAAGAAGGAGGGGAGAAAGGGAAGGGGGAAGAAAGAAAAGTGAATGAATGAATGAATGAACAAGCTCATGATAAGAGCTTAATAAAGGCTATTACTATTATTGTCAAGAATTTAATTCTTCCACCCCTCCTCTTAAAAGGATAAGAAGTTCAGTTCTGTCGATTTGAATTTGACTACCTGTTTTTCTCCTGACTACTGATGGTGAAACTGTTCAAAGTAAGAGAATGGTCCGAAGCAGCATTAACAAGGGATTTCTGAGGAAGACAAGGGCCTGAAAAAGCCATCTGTCAGAAAATCAGCACGTAAAACAATACAAGAGGGGTCTGTTGTAGTTGGCTATCTTAGAACATTGTGTTGCTGCTGTTCTATCCTCTTCTTCTTCCTTTTTTAAAAATTTATTTGTTTAATTAATTTATTTTTGGCTGCCTTGGGTCTTCGTTTCTGCGTGCGGGCTTTCTCTAGTTGCAGTGAGCGGGGGCTACTCTTCATTGCGGTGCACGGGCTTCTCATTGCGGTGGCTTCTCTTGTTGCAGAGCACGGGCTCTAGGAGCGTGGGCTTCTGTAGTTGTGGCACGCGGGCTCAGTAGTTGTGGGTCGCGGGCTCTAGAGCACAGGCTCAGTAGTTGTGGCACATGGGCTTAGGTGCACTGCGGCATGTGGGATCTTCCCGGACCAGGGCTCGAACCCATGTCCCCTGCATTGGCAGGCGGATTCTTAACCACAGCACCACCAGGGAAGCCCCTCTGTGTCTTTCTTTTCTCCATCTTCCTCCTCTTCTTTTTCACCCAGGAGCAGGAAAAGTGGAGGACTCAGGATTTGGCTCTGCCAAAGCCCTGAACAAGTCACCCTATCTCCTGGGCTGCAATTTCGTTTTCACAGGGAGGACACAGGCGTGGTTGCTCTCTGAGTCGTGATCAGTCTCTCATGCTCCGGTTCCGCAATTATTCTTTAGTAGCTCAGCGTTAGAGAATATTTGAGTGCCCCTATCTGCAGTTTTGAAAGTCTTAGGGAGTCTACCAGGCGCTTTCAGCAGGAGTGGGAAATGGGGTGTGTGTCCAAGGTTGAAACTAGAATTTATATGATTAACTTAAAAGGCTGTGAAATACTCTTCCCTTTCCCACCTACACACCTGAGTGAGGTCAGATCTCCATGTACCTCAACCAAAACAACATATTACAACAACTGAATGCCGAGGCAGATGAGAATTCAGCTGCCTTTTCTTTTAAGCTAGACATCAGACAGATCTGCCAAAATAGCAATGACCCTCTTCTGACGTTTTTAAAAAATATAGTTATTTTTCATAGAAATGTTACCTATGTTAATGTGAAATGGGCTTATTATGCCATGTTCAAGTGAATTAGTAAACATTAGTTTAGAAAAACTCTCAGATTTAATTGTTAATACAGTAAATATCAATAGATAAAACCCACACTTAAGAAAAAGCTCTATGGGGTCCTCAATTATTTTAAAAGATAAAGCAGTCCTGAGACTAAAAAGTTGGAGAGTCACTATCCTAAATTTACCAGAATGAGTGACAGTCTACCATCGGATTGCTTGTTATTAACTAAGTGTCTATTACCTCTTTAACCTTTTACTTTCCCCAACTCTTCATGCTGAAATATTTTTTAAGTGAATGAGGTCACTTCTCTGTTTTAGTGTTTCACCTGAATGTAAGAATTTTGCAGCAACACTAGGCCAGTGCTGAGCAGATAAAGATGTATAAGGTTTAAGAAAATAGGAGTAAAGTTTTCAGAGTCTGGAATATGTTGATAAAATATTGATATAAAAATATTGATCTCTTGTCAAACTTGTAGCCTGAATACATGTATAACATTAAATAAAACAAGTCATTATTCTCCCTTCCAATAGTCACCCTCGCTTTGAAAAAGACAAAGGACGAGATGATTTTGCAGACAATTAACCCCTCTAATAGACAAACCATTGCAGAAAAGGAAGAAAAGCTATCCGACTCATTTTGTGACTTTAGTACAGCATGATAAGAAAACTGAAGACAATATAGGAAAAGAAAATAGTAGACCAATGTGGTGGTTTAAAATATGTCCACAAATTCTTTGTTACACTTCCCTTTGACAATACTCTTGCCCTTGGGTGTGGGCTGGATTTAGTGACATGTTTCTAGCAAATAGAATCTGGTAGAAGTGATGATGTATGATGTCAAGCCTAGGTCAAAAGAGGCTTGTGGCTTCTGCCTTGCTCTCTTGTGTCCTGGGGGGCAGCCAGCCGCCATGTTATGAGGACACTCAAGCAGCCCTATGGAGAGGTCCATACAGTGAGGAATTGAAGCCTTCTGCCAAAAGCCATTTGAGTGATGCACCTGAGAATCAGAGCCTTGGAAGCAGAGCCTTCAGCCTGAGTTGAGCCATTGGGTGACTGCAGCCCTAGTTGACACCTTGACTGCAATTTCATGAAAGACCCTGAGTTTGATCACCCAGATAAGCTGCTCTTGAATTCTTTTTTTTATTTTTTAATTTTTATTTTATACCAGAATATAGTTGATTTACAATGTTGTATAGTTTCAGGTATACAGCAAAGTGGTTCAGTATATATATATATATATATATATATATATATATATATATATATATATATGCTTTTTCAGATTCTTTTCCCATTTAGGTTATTACAGAATATTGAGTAGAGTTCCCTGTGCTATACAGTAGGTCCTTGTTGATTATCTGTTTTATATATAGTACTGCCCATGAATTCTTGACCTACAGGAACCATGAAGTAATACATTTGTATGTATTTTAAAACACTAAAATTTTGGAATAATTTGTTATGTGGTAATAGCAAATGAATACACCCAATATAACCTATGAATGCAAAAATTCTATATAAAACCTCACAACTCTAATTCAGTGGTGTTAGATTAAAAATAATACATCATAGCCAAGAAGGGTTTAACCCAGGAATGCAAGGATAGTTTAGCTTTAGAAAAATCTGTTAAGACAATGCACTACCTTCACAGAAAGGAGAACAAAAACTTTAATTTCAGCATTTATGCATGGTTAAAAACTTTTAATAAACTGAGATTAGAAGGTAACTTTCTTAACTGATAAATGGTTACCTACACAAGCATCACACTTAATGGTGAAGCTTTAAAAGCAGCCCATTTAAGTCAGCAACTAGATAAATAGGCTGATATCACTGCTTCCATTCAATAGTGTATTGGATGTCTTACCCAACCAAATAAAAATGGACAAGATCTTTGATGGAGAAAATTATGAAATTATAAAAATTGTAGAAGGCCTGAAGAGAGATACACTGTACCTTGTATATATATCAAAGTATAATAAAGTTGTCAATTCTCTTGAAATTGGTAAACAAGTTTATGGAATTGCAGTAAAAATCCCTACAGAGTTTTTTCCAAATGTACATGGAAAAGCAAAGGGCCAAGAGAAGCTGTGACACTTTCAAAGAGGGATGAAGCCAAGAGACTTACCTCACTGATATTAAGGCTTATCACAAATGACACTGAACTCATGATGAAGCAATAGCAGTGAAGACTGTGATATTGGCGCTGAGATAGATGCACAGGCCAATGGCTGATGGGAGGCAGCTCCCACAGACCTATGTACACAGAGACTTAACAAATGATGTCAGAGGAATTGCAGTCCAGGGCAGAAAGGATGGACCCTTCAGAAAATGGTGCTGGGATAACTGCCCATCTATATGGAAAAAAATGAGAACTCTTAGCTCACACCAACATGAGTCAGGTGGATTTAAACCCCTAAATATGAAATCCAAAACTAGAAAATACTTAAAATACAGGAAAATGAGTTTATTAGCTCTGAGTAGGGATGGAGTTCTTAACAGAACAGAAAAAGAACAAACTAAATAGGAAAAGATGGATTCATTTGACTACATTACAATTGACAACTTCTGTTCATCCAAAGACACTATTTTTTTAAAAAAATTTATTTTTTTGAAGTATAGTTGATTTACAATGTTGTGTTCATTTCTGCTGTACAGCAAAATGATTCAGTTATACATATATATATTCTTTTCCTTATTCGTTTCCATTCTGGCTCATCACAGGATATTGAATATAGTTCCCTGTGCTACACAGTAGGACCTTGTTGTTTATCCATTCTAAATGTAATAGTTTGCATCTGCTAACCCCAAACTCCCAGTCCATCCCTCCCCCACCCCTTCCCCCTTGGCAACCACAAGTGTACTCTATGAAAAGACACTATTTTAAAAAGTGAAAAACTGAGCCCCGCCCTGGGCGAAGCTATTTATAATGGGTGTAACTGAGAGACGATTGGTATCCAGACTATGTCAAGAGCTCCTACACTTCACTAAGAAAAAGACAAACAACAGAACGGAAAAATGGGCAAAGAGCTTCACAATCATTTCACCGGAGACAAGAAATAAATGACCAAGAAACATGTGAAAAGATGCCCAACCTCATTAGTAATCCAGGAAATGCAAATTAAAACCATGACATCGGACCATCTTACACCCACCCAGCTGACAAAAGTGTAGAAGTCTGACAGTAGCAAGTGCTGATAAGACTGGGGAGAAACTGTATATTCTGCTCCTGGGAGTTTCACACACAGCTCAGCGGGGTCTGAGAGCTAGAGTGTGCAAATGACAATCCCGTGATTTCTCTCCCGCTGGCACACACACCAGATGGATCTTCACACTTGCAGCAGGAAGTGCTTATAAGAACATTCATAGCAGTAAATAGCAAAAACCTGAAGACCAATCAAATTCTATTATCTGCAAAATGGGTAAATAATTTCTGATATTCGCGTCCCACAGAACACCTACCAGCAGTGGAAAGGAATAAATTACTCCAGCTGAATCTCAGGAATTATGTTGCATAAAAAATGCAAGCAGTAGAAGAATCTATACAGCAAAATTCTACTTACGCAAAGTTAGAAAACATACAAAGCTAAACAATATATTTTTGAGGGATACATCCGGAAGTGGTAAAACCATAGGCAAGGGAATGATAAACACAAAATTTAGGATAGTGTTTGCATCTGGGGGGCGGGATGAGGGCATAAGGTAGAAGGAATCAGATGGAAGACGTGGGCGTGGGCACCTATAACCTTCTCTTCATTAGCTGGGTCAGGGTACTTGGTGTTCATTTGAATATCTTTCTTTTTGCCTTCCATGGAATAGGATTTTTTTGTATTGAAAATTCATGGGACTGATAAACACCAAAATCTGGTTAGTTGTTACCTCTAAGAAAGAAGGGGATGGGATTGAGATGCATTGCACTGGGCCTTTAACAGTAGAGCACAGGGAACTCTGCTCAGTATTATGTAACAACCTAATTGGGAAAAGAATTTGAAGGAGAATAGATACATGTATAGGTATAACTGAATCACTTTGTTGTACAACGGAAATGAACACAACATTGTAAATCAACTATACTCTAATATAAAATTAAAAGATGAAAAAAAATATATATATATATATATATTTGTGAGAACATATCAGTAGCACGTGAAATCGCTCTTCCTCACAATCTAACAGGAAAGAATAGATGTAAACCCCATCAGTTCCACTGAGCAAGAGATGATATTCCATAAAAAAAACACAAAAAAGTATCAATTATGTTTTATTTCTTTAGAAAATCTGACATGTGGCAAAATTTTGATGAAGCTGGGAAATGGGCACAGGAGTATTTGTATAGACATTCTCTGTAATTTTCTTTTTGTTTGAAATATTTCCTAATAAAAATATTAAAGGAAAAGAAACATGTGCAGGGGTCTTCCTGGTGGTGCAGTGGTTAAGGATCCGCCTGCCAATGTAGGGGACACGGGTTCGAGCCCTGGTCCGGGAAGATCCCACACGCTATGGAGCAACTGAGCCCATGCGCCACAACTACTGAGCCTGTGCTCTAGAGCCCGCGAGCCACAACTACTGAGCCCACGCGCCTAGAACCCATGCTCCGCAACAAGAGAAGCCACCACAATGAGAAGCCCACGCACCGCAACGAAGAGTAGCCCCCGCTCACTGAAACTAGAGAAAACCCGTGTGCAACAACGAAGACCCAATGCAGCCAAAAATAAATAAAAATAAAATAAATTAATTAAATTTATATATATAAAGAAACGTGTAGAAAGAGAGTCTGGAGGGAAATACATCAAAATCTGGGTGTGGTCGTGTTGGGGAGTGCAGGGGCTGAGATTATAGGTGATACCCTGCATTTTTCAAAAAATTTTCAATGAGGAGTCATTACTTTTATAATTAAAAATCTATTAAAAATTTCTTCCATCAGCTTATTTATCATCTTCTAAAAATGGAACACCGAGATAAGAACCCTTGAAGCATTCAGACAGTTGTTGAATTCCATGCTTATTAAGGAAAACAGACTGGCCAACTGTTTGAATGGAATTAGTGTTCATCCCAAAGCAAGATGGCGACTTGGCCTCCAGGCCCTGGGTACAGACTGCTGGGGTTGGAAACTGGCTCTGTTTCTTGAGTAGGGTTCTTGTTCTTTCTGTGCCTCATTGTCCTCTTCTGTAAACTGGGTGTAAGGCTATGAATACCTTACGGGTAAGTATAAGGATTATATGCGTGAATGTCACATGCTTAGAACAGTCTGGCACATAGAAAGCCCCAGGTCTAAGCTTGTGCATTAATAAGTCAGTGGAGCAAAGGAGGAGGGGCTTGGGAAGGGAGCAGGGATGAAGTCTGAGGGGATCCTTGCGATCCTGACATAACCAGGCCTTGCACTTCACGGGTTGGGACAGCTTCTGTGGCTCCCTTTAAGAGATTAAGAAACAAGAAAGGCAGGAAACTTGTGAAAGCTATTGGGAGCAGTCTGCTGACCAGGGGTGACAATGTCACTTCATCCCCCATCACACAGTGCACCCACCCTTAGCCTGGTTGTCACGGAAACCCAGCTCCAGGGAAGAATCGGGGCCTCAGTGCGTTGTGAGGCCAGCTCTTTGCAGCCCAGTGGAGCCTGGTTGCTGGGTTTACCCTGTGTGCGCCTGGCCTTTCCCTCTTGATGGATCCATGGGAGAAGAGCCTTGCATTGCCCTCAGGGCTGGTTCTGGGGTAAATTCCAAGGCACCCTGGGTCCCGGAGACCCAGAGCTGCTGGAGGAGGTTCAAGGCTCAGGGGCCTGTGAGGTCCATCTTGTTGCTGCAAGCACCACCCAAGGGCCTCGCAGAACCCAGCCTGCCTGACGGTCCCCTTGCCAAAGATCTGAAGTTACAGTTTCTACTACAGGCATTTTCTGAGTCATGTTACGCTCTGCGTTTAGGTGTTGCAGGCATGTTCTCCTCAGAGCTCAGGGACTCTGAAGAGGAAAACAGTTTCTCCTCTTCCCCGGATGGGGAAACAGCTTCTTGGTCTCATCACCCTGCTGGTGACAACCATGGATCCATCCAGAACCGCCACTGAGCACTTCTGTGCCAATTTCTAGGACTGCAAAGTCCTCCCACGCCCAGTGGCTGTGGGCAGGGCCCTGCCACCATGAGCCAGCCTAGCCCAACTATTGTCACCATATAAGACCATTTGTCCTGTGGTCGACTTGTTTGAAGGCAAGCCTCACATGACCTGCTTCTGTTACATTTTTTACCTTTCTGGCCCCTCAAAAAAAAAAACCAGCCATTGTTTTGAATTCTATGCTATAATGACTGTGGTGGGTATTTTTAGTCTAAATGTGGCCTGGAGCCTGCTTTGCCCTCCATAGCCATGTCAGCTGCTGGTTTGCTGGGGGATGGCCTGGCCTCCACTGGGGGCCTTCCAGCTGCTGTGGAAACAGTGGGTCACAGAGCAGCCTTTGGTGGTGTTTCTCACGGCCGCTGTGGCCTCACAGCAGGGTCTGTGTGGATCTGCAGAAAAACTCGGAGGCCAGATGGCTGCCCACTGGGGGACCTGGACCGGTCTCAGCCCAGAGGGAGGCCAAGGGGCACAGGAGGGAGGCTGGAGAGACCCTTCTCAGGCAGGACTGAACCCAGCGGTGTCCATACACCTGGAGAAGCAAAAACACGGTTGTAGAACACCTAAGTGGTGGCCCACACATAGGGGAGGCCACTCCCAGGCCCACGGGAAACGCCACCCACCAGGCTTCCCATTTCATCCTCACCCTCGGCCACCGACTGCGATTCCAGGCCACCGTGTCCTCACCGGATAAAGCCACTCCGAGCAGGTGCCCCCTCATCCTATCGGGCAATGGACAGGTTTTGCAAAAGAAGCCTTCCAAGCCAGGCCTCGGGAGCATGGCCGTGGCTGGCCCCGCTGGCAACCCCTGGTCCCCTTCCCTTGCAGCTGCTGTTTGTGGTGACTCACCTCCTGTTCCCAGGAACATGGCTATTTTGGACCCCAGTGTTATTAAGATCGGGCCCAGATTGCCTGCAAGTCAGCAGGGAAGAAAGACAGGAACCCCCAGTGAAAGCAGGTAAAAACCTAGACTTCGTGTCCCTGCAGCCCCAGGGCCGGTTAAGCAGCTCCTGGAGAGCCCTCTGCCCGTGGAAGGGTGCCACCCTCACTTGGGGGCCTTGTCCTCTCCAGACGCCTCCTCCAGGCAGCCCCATCTCTGCAGGACTCCTGCACCCAAACCAGGGGGAGGTGGGCAGGGGGTGCCCTTGCTCCCAGCTCTTGGAGGAGCTGCCCGTTCTGCTCACAGCCCGAGGGGCCTGGGGGAGTGGGGTCAGGCCTCCGGGCTGAACGCGCAGGCGAGGGCACCCCTGCAATCTGCACGCCCCAGACGGGCGCCTCCCCTCTGCGCAGCTCCAGGGCCCGATAGCGCCTCTGCTGCTGATAAAGTCCCCAGGCTCCAGCCTACCAGGCCCCGCAGAGGTGTCGTGGCTGCAGCAGCCCCAGCTGTTCTCGCAGCCAGCGGTGACATCTCAGAGATCCTCGTAGGGATGCACTTCCCGGGCTTCAGCAAAGTAAGTACTGGAGCAGCTGCTCCGAGGGGAGAGGGTGCTCGGGAAAGATGAGGAAGCAGCAGTGGGTGGGAAGGAGCGGACCCGTGTGTTCACCCAGGGCACGCATCCCTGGGCTCTGAGCTTTACAATCACATCATCACTCATTCTCTTCGTTGCCGAAGGTAGCAGGTGGCCTCTGCTTGGCTCAATTAATCCAGTTCATAATTTTTACAGCCCGAAATTTGCTGTCACATTGAGTTCCGCCTACCTGGGTCTCTGAATTATGTTCTCTCTGCATTAGGGGTTGGGAGGAAGAATCTTTGGGTTCTATTTCTTCAGTCTGTCTGTGGAGATTCTAGAAGCTTTCCTTTGATGCTACTGAGCCATGCATTTTCCGGGTGTGTGGTCACAGGCCTGTGGCCCCGAGGGAGCATAAGGGCACCTGTCAGGGGGTGCTCTGAAGGGGGCCGGGCCACCCCTGTCTGGAAGGGCCTTGTTTTCTCAGAGACACACAAAAGCCACTCCGAGCAGTGGCTTTTTTTTTTTTTTTCAAAATCGATTTTATTGCAGCCAAAACAGTGGAATTAACTGTACATAATAAACTATATATATATATATATATATATATACACATTTTAAATTATAGGGAATAAAGTTTATTTTGGCAGAGAGTGTTAAACAAAATTAAAGTTGCATCCATTAGTGACATAACTCAACATCCTTAATTTGGTATAAGTGTGACACATCTTCTTGCTTTCCTGTGTTCTGCTAAATCACCATAACCTAAACTGCTTTATAAAATTGATATGCTGAAATTTAATTTTACTGTTTTCGCTTACGCTCTGATTCCAAACAAAACTTTTCCTAAGCTTCTTCTATCTCTGGGTCTATCTCATCATCAATGTCATCCAAGTATGGATCACCACCCACAAAAGCCAGTCACCTCATGGTCACGACTGCTCCGTTGTTGAAACACTGAACTTTGGATTCATGTTGCTGACTAAGGAGAGGGAAAATGTCTAAGAAAGAAGGGCTGAGGGTGGCTCTGGGATAGAGGGTATGAGGGTGTTCTTAAAACGGCCACAGAGAGTTACAGGGGTCACCCCACCCCTGATTCTCCCAGTGATGATAGGACATATCACCGTGTCACAGTACCTCCAGCTGTGCCGTTTGTAAGGTGTCCTGGCTCAGGGTGAGGTTCTTTGGTTTTGGCGGTGGATTCAGGCCAGAGGTGGACCCCAGTCCACAGGCTGAGAGGGACCCTGGAGTAGCCTCCAGGAAGGACATTTGTCCTTCCCCTCGTCTGAAAGTCTTTGGGTGCGGGGGAAACGATACTTAGCGGGAATTTCTTTTTAGTGGTTTGGCATCTTCACGGTTTGCTTTTCTGATGATTGATTTCCCCCCCCCCCAGGAAGGGGGAGGGTCTTTGGAGGAAGCCAGGGACCCCGTTTTGGTCTCTTCAGCAGCACGAGTCAGGTTAAGGTCATTGGAGTCTTTTCCTTTCGCTTGGTCACCTGGGCCTCAGGTTCGCATTGAGTCTTGGAGGTCTGCTCACTCCGGACCTCAGGACGCAGGGAAGTGGCTGTGGATGGCACATAGGACACAGGGACCGTCTCCAGAGCCAAATACACGCCCGACGTTTTGCAGGAATGAATGAGGAATGGCTTATGAACGACATGTTTAAAATCAGTGTGATTACCTTCATCGACCAAATTGCCTTGGGCAAGTCACTGTTTTCTGTGTGTTTCTCTCTCTCCAGAAACTGGGTCTGCTCTGAAGCTGAATGTGAAAACCTTAGGAAAGGAAATAAGTCTTGAGGGTGGTTTCTATGAGCAGGGTTGTCTAAACTCAGCTGACCCCTGACTTCAGGGGTCAATGATTAAGGGCTTCTAAACCCAGGTTGCCACCCCTCACCCCCCAGTGTCTTTGCAAAATCAGCTGACGTATCTTGAGGTCCAGGTAAGCGGAACATGTTGAGAAAGGCAGGCTTTTCATTGTTGCTGTTGCCAAAAAAATAAAAGAGGGAAAGTAAGAAAGATAAGATAGGCAAAGACGAAGGCAAAGTAACAGAAAATCACTGTCTTCAGAGTCTGTTCAGCATTTAAGCAGCCTTCCTCGCGTACCACTGTGTCAGTCCTGGTGTGGCTCTGGGGACACGGCCGTGAACAAAACATACACATCTCTGCCCTGTGGAACTGACGATCCAGCAGGGCATGGAGACAGACTAAAAACAAAATAAATGAGTCTTCATCTATTAAAAGATGAGAGTTGCTATGAGGCAGGGAGCAGGCAGGGGCTAAGATGTGTGGGGACTTATGCCATTAAAATAGGCACTCAGGGGCTCCCCTGGTGGTGCAGTTGTTGAGAGTCCGCCTGCCGATGCAGGGGACACGGGTTCGTGCCCTGGTCCGGGAAGATCCCATGTGCCGCGGAGCGGCTGGGCCCATGAGCCATGGCCACTGAGCTTGCGCATCCGGAGCCTGTGCTCCGCAATGGGAGAGGCCACAACAGTGAGAGGCCCGTGTACCACAAAAAAAAAAAAAAAAATAGGCACTCAGCAGGCCTCAGGGAGGTTGACTTTGGCTGTTGTGTTTCAAAGCTAGATTCCACAGGACTATTAATAAAGGGTTGTAATTTGCTGTCCAGAATCTTAAATATCAGACTGTGTTGATTGTCAGAAGCTACAGATTTCTCAGTTACATCATCACTGTTGAGACGGGTCCCCTTAGAAACCAGCAGAATTTGTGATGTTTGCGTATGCTGTCCTGTGAGGCTCCGGTGGTCCCAGGCTGGATGCTCACCTTTCTGGCTGGCCCAGCTGCATGGATGACATTTTAGACCTCTTGTCTCTGGGTTGCCAGGATTTCTCATGTCAAACTGCTGATGATTGTATTTGCCCATTGTGATTTGGGGAGGTGAGGAACTTGTATAGCGTGGCTAGCTAAATGTGTTATGAGCACCAACAAACATAATGATCTTGGTTAAGAATATTCTTTTTTTTTTTTTTTTTTGCGGTATGCGGGCCTCTCACTGTTGTGGCCTCTCCCGTTGCGGAGCACAGGCTCCGGACACGCAGGCTCAGCGGCCATGGCTCACGGGCCTAGCCGCTCCGCGGCATGTGGGATCTTCCCGGACCAGGGCACGAACCCGTGTCCCCTGCATCGGCAGGCGGACTCTCAACCACTGCGCCACCAGGGAAGCCCCAAGAATATTCTTAAGAACAAAGAATATTATTTTTTACACCTTCTATTTAAAAACAAACAAACAAACCGCTAAGCAAAGACTTGAAGGAGGTGAGGGAGGTCCTGCAGGGCTCTGGAAAAAATGGCAGATGCCGGGCTCCCCTGGTGGCACAGTGATTAAGAATCCGCCTGCCAGTGCATGGACACGGGTTCGATCCCTGGTCCGGGAAGATCCAACATGTCGTGGAGCAACTAAGCCCGTGCGCCACAACTACCGAGCCTGCACTCTAGAGCCCGCGAGCCACAACTACTGAGCCCGTGCTCTGCAACAAGAGAAGCCACCGCAATGAGAAGCCCACACACAGCAGTGAAGAGTAGCCCCTGCTCACTGCAACTAGAGAAAAGCCCTTGTGCAGCAATGAAGACCCAGCCCAGCCATAAATAAATAAATATTTAAAAAAATAAAATGACAGATGCCAAGGCCCTGTGGCAGGCGTGACTGGAGCAGGAGGAAGGCAGAGTAAGAGGGAGTGGGGTCACAGCAGTGGCAGAAGGGAAGGACAGGGCAGGGGCAGGGGCAGTGGTACAGGGCACGTGAGGCCTTGTGCACCATCAGAAGGACATTACTTTTACCCTGAGCAAGATAAGAGGCGTTAGACAGTCTTGGGATTGGACCGATGGTATGATTCGACTTATCCCTAGACCCATGACCTTCTGACGCCTTTGAAACCAAACTCCGAGGGACGGAGTTCTCTCTGACCTCTCGTGCAATTGTTCTCAGCCTTTTTTTTCCCTCTGGGATGCACAAGGCTGACTGCTGACATAGTTGTGGATGATCGATTTCACAGCCACACCCCGGGTATTGATAACCCCTCTCCCTTACACTCTGCAATTTAATGAGAAAATAAATAGTGCCACAGATGCTCTTTACTTAAAAACTTGCCATGGGTAAAATTAAAAAGGAAACAGAAGCCACTCTAAAATCACATTCATACGCAGTTCAGCAAGTTGCCGTCCCAGCTGCAGCGGGTCCTTCACTGTTTTCTCTGGATCTCTGTGTGGATGGAGCAGACTGAGGTTCTGGAACTCTGGCTGCCCAGAAAGCTTACTGGGTTAGCATGAGGAAGCAGAGTTGCCAGAGGGGGAAGCTTGAATTTGCTCTAAGTTTTGAAAAGTAATAATGGTCTTCCTATAGAAGGCCTTGCTCCCTGGGATCCATTCTTCTTCTTTTCTTTTATTTATTTATTTTTTGTTTGTTTGTTTGTTTGTTTTGTTTTGTTTTTTAAATTAGTTTCTGCTTTATAACAAAGTGAATCAGTTATACATATACATCTGTTCCCATATCCCTTCCCTCTTGCGTCTCCCTCCCTCCCACCCTCCCTATCCCCCCCCCTCCAGGCAGTCAAAAAGCACCGAGCTGATCTCCCTGTGCTATGTGGCTGCTTCCCACTTTCTTTTATTTTAAAATAAATTTATTTACTGATTTATTTTTGGCTGCATTGGGTCTTTGTTGCTGCGTGCGGGCTTCTCATTGCGGTGGCTTCTCTTGTTGCAGAGCACGGGCTTCAGTAGTTGTGGCTCGCTGGCTTCACTAGTTGTGGCACACAGGCTTAGTTGCTCCGTGGCATGTGGGATCTTCCCGGACCAGGGATCGAACCCGTGTCCCCTGCATTGGCAGGCGGACTCTCAACCACTGAGCCCCCAGGGAAACCCCCGGGATCCATTCTTTACACACAACCAAGGTGATTCTGTAGCGGGCACATCCCACCCTGTCACTGCCCTGCTGTGAATCTTCTATGGCTTCACCTTGTTCTTAGGATGGAGTCCAGACTCCTTCCTGGGACCCCTCCCGCCCTGCCCGCCCATCTTTCCCCGCCCTGCTTCCTACTCTGCGCTCCCAGACCTGTCAGCTCCTCCAAACTTGGAAATTGTTCTGTTGCACTTGTAAACTTCACACGTGGGGTCTTGTGCTTGCTTTGTTCACTGCTGTTTCCTCGGCACACAGCACAGTGCCCAGCATGTAGCAGGTGCTCATGAAATACCATTGCATGCGCGAATGAACAAAAAATTACTTGCAAAAAGCACCTCATGACTGATTGCTGCTCACTAGTTTGGTCACAAACCTGCAGTCCGAGCTCTAGTGGTTTGTGTGTGTGACTTTTTAGATACTCTGCTCTTGGGACTTTTTTTTTCAACCCACAAGATACTTTCTCCTTCCTCTGAAGCTTCCTTGTGTTTTATTGGAACCTCCCTTGAGGCACTTGTCATTTTCGATGTCTTTCATTTATTTACACGGGTATCATCTCCCACAGACCAGGGCGGCAGGAGGAGGGAACAGCCCAGCTGACTCATGTCTGAGTCACTTTATGTTCCCAGGCACCAACCCAGGTCTTGAACGTGGGGCTGAAAAAAAGCATATTTGTTCAATGAAGTCGTTTAAAACCAATGAATGAGCCTGAACTCTTGCTTCTCCTTCACTTACCCACACTGTGAGCCCTGACTGAGTGTTAGGAATATATCGGGGCGTTTCTTTGGAAAATCAATCTCCTGCAGACCCCATGCAGAAGCCGTAGTCACAGCCCGGTGCCCAGCCGGCCATACAGCCCGGTTTCTCTGAGATGCCCGGCGTGGATGGAGGTCCATGTGAGTTGGCCCAGGGCAGGCTCGAAGTTTGTCATCATTTCCTGACAGGCAGTGACAACCAATTAGAGCTCTAGTGAGAAACTGAATTGTTTTCTCCCATGCCTCCTGCTCACCCCTGACCACCACCATCCCTCTGTGGCTTGCTCTCCGAGTCCAGGCTGATTTATCTCCTGAATTTACTGTCACGGTCCAGGAAGAAAGGCGCATTCAGGGAGGAAGCGGTCCCACGGCTCATGGGCCTGAGCAGCCTGCTGCTGAAATCTGTCAGCCGGCCGGGGAAGGCGGGCGGGATGGAGGCTGCCTGGATGGCTCCACGGGAAACTCGCTTATGGAGAGATGAGTGAAAACAAAACAAGCAAACATCAATAACAAAAAAACAAACAACCCAATCCAAAAATGGGCAGAAGACCTAAATAGACATTTCTCCAAAGAAGATATACTGATGGCCAAGAAGCATATGAGAGAATGCTCAACAGCACTAATCATTAGAGAAATGCAAATGAAAACCACAATGAGATATCATCTCACACTAGTCAGAATGGCCATCATCAAAAAATCTAGAAACAATAAATGCTGGCGAGGGTGTGGAGAAAAGGAAACACTCTTGCACTGCTGGTGGGAATGTGAATTGGTACAGCCACTATGGAGAACAGTATGGAGGTTCCTTTAAAAATTACAAATAGAACTACCATATGACCCAGCAATCCCACTACTGGGCATATACCCTGAGAAAACCATAATTCAAAAAAAGTCATGTACCAAAATGTTCATTGCAGCTCTATTTACAATAGCCAGGAGATGGAAGCAACCTAAGTGTCCATCATCGGATGAATGGATAAAGAAGATGTGGCACATATATACAATGGACTATTACTCAGCCATAAAAGGAAACGAAATTGAGCTATTTGTAATGAGGTGGATGGACCTAGAGTCTGTCATACAGAGTGAAGTAAGTCAGAAAGAAAAAGACAAATACCATATGCTAACACATATATATGGAATTTAAGGGGAAAAAATGTCATGAGGAACCTAGGGGTAAGACAGGAATAAAGACACAGACCTACTAGAGAATGGACTTGAGGATATGGGGAGGGGGAAGGGTAAGCTGTGACAAAGCGAGAGAGAGGCATGGACATATATACACTACCAAACGTAAGGTAGATAGATAGTGGGAAGTAGCCGCATAGCACAGGGAGATCAGCTCGGTGCTTTGTGACCACCTAGAGGGGTGGGATAAGGAGGGTAGGAGGGAGGGAGATGCAAAAGGGAAAAGATATGGGAACATATGTATATGCATAACTGATTCACTTTGTTATAGGCAGAAACTAGCACATCATTGTAAAGCAATTATACTCCAATAAAGATGTAAAAAAATAAAAAAATAAAAATAAAAGTAAAACAAGCAAACAACCCCCTGCCCCCAGCCCTTCTCTCCTGCCCAGGGGCGGTGGCTGGAACTCTGTTCCGTCCTAAGGAAGCTGCAGGCACCAGAGTTGCCAGGATACAGAGCGGGCAGCGGGAAGCCTGTCTTGCCCCCCTCCCCAAGACCGTATTGGTCAGATACCGCTCTGCCTTTCCAGGACGGATGGATTGTGAAGCCACATAATTTGTATGGAAGAGCTCCCGGTTTCAGTTTCCTTTGGAAAACTCATGCCTATAAAAGCTGAAAAGAAGCTGGCTTTGGTCCAGCCATTGATGGAAGGGGATGGTGATTTGCAAACATCAGAACAAATTCCAGCTGCTCTGAAAACCCATTCTGGGCTCCACTCCCTCTTCCACTGTGGCAACCTCTCCTCCCGGTGGGGTGGGTCATGGTGTGTACCTGTGGTTTTCTTTTTCTCCAAAGGAAGGGAATGGCTGGGGTGGGGGTGTCATCCATATGTCGCCCCCCAGGGCTGGCTGACATGTCTGTCTAAGTGGTGTGATTTAAAGGTACCCTTCGGCTGTGAAGCCCGAAGTTCCACCATTAGAAAGCATCCCGTAGGTTCTTAAAGGGATTTTCATCTCTGAAAGTCTTCCATTCATTGCATACGCTTAAGTCTTTCCAATAGGATCTCGAATCGTGCAGATGCAAGGATCTAATTCTTATCTTGTGGGATTAGCCGAGGATTAGCAAAAGCAGGGAGTGGGATTTAGAGCAGGTTCGTGGAATGGGATGGAGAGGGATGAGGTGAGGAGAGAGGGCCTAACGGGAGGAAAAGTTCACCCCTTGCTTAGGACAGTGACTGGGCCCAAGACTCCTTCCTAGGTATTCGTACGTCCCAGGATGTGAGTTCCATGCGGTCTGGGTTCCTGTCACGGTGTGGAGCTTGATAAATGATGTTGGAATAAAGTGGAAGTAGGCACCAGTGGTGGAGTTACTTGGATTTTGAATCCCCTCCTCATGCACATGCCATCCAGGTGGCCGTGCAGTCAGCCCAGGAGTCAGCTGGGCTTCTCAGCCCCTGTGCCCAGAGTTTTATGTCTTGCCCTCCACTAGACCTTCAAACGCTGTGCGGAATAATGTAGTTTTGCATTATTACATTAATCTATGTAGAGTAATGTAGCACTTGCTTTGCATACTTCATCTGAATGTGATCTTGAGACCACCCCGTGAGGTGGGTATTATTATCCCCACTTGCCAGATGAGGAAGCAGAGGCTGAGCAGTCCTCTGTGGGACTGGCCCAAGTCCCACAGCCGGGTTCCCGGCTCTTGTCTGTTTCCTAACACCCTATAGACAATGCTCATGGGTACGAATCTTCCTCATCTCACGTACTGGTCCTGCTGAAATCATTATTTTATGTGCCTGTCTCCCCACTGGTCTGCACCCCAATGCCCAAGCCGTACAGGGCAAGGGGTCTCACACGAGCATCACTAAAGGCTGATGTTGTGACTGCAGTGGTCCAGCCTCTGAGCTCTGCCGCCTGATCACCTGGGTTAGAATTCCTGCCCTGCCACTTTCTAGCTGGCACCCTGAACTAGTTCACTTTAGATGTCTCCTTGACAGACTGGATGTCTCTCAGATAAATAGCAGTCAGAACATGGCTTATCTGATTACAGCTCAATGGAAGAAGAAAAAGACAGAGATAAGAAAAAAGAAAAACAACAATGGCCAGAAATGGCTGCTATGACCCTCCCACTAACACCCCAACCCTCCCCGACCTGGCACCCAGAAGACGTTGCTAATTTATCACACGCGCTTTCCCACAAGCCTCATAGTGGGTCCAGAATCCTCAGCACAGCACCCCAGACAGCTGCTACCAACCGGATCGGCGTTGACACAGGCAATGAGACCCATTTTCTATTCCGGTGTTGTTCAGCCAACAATTTGGTGAAAAAACCAAATTGTTTATATACCCAAATTGTTATAAACCCTCCCCGTATCTCTAGATTCTCATCTGTAAATTGGAGACCATGGTGGTTGTCCTGGAGTTGTACATGAGATCGGAGGCTGGCATACCAGGAAATGTTGGTTATTACGATTTTTGGGGAATCACACGTTCAGCTCTGGACCCCTAACTTCCAACACGCTAAGAACTTTGGGAATTAAAAAAAAAATCTTTCTACCTTCAATGTATCTTCAATTCAGGTCAACAGAGTCTGCTGAGTAGGAAACAAGATTAAAAAGCCTTCAAGAAGTGGTAAGTGAGACATTACTGGGGGACTGAGATGAGGCAGAATTAGGTCCGCTTGTCGGGAGAACGAGGGAGATGATCAGGGAAGCACCGCAGAGGAAGAGGACTTTGCAAGGGCCTGGCAGGATCAGTAGAATTTCACAGAGACTGGGAAGGCGCAGGCATCGGAGGAAGCATGGTCATGAGCGTGGCCAGGGCAGGAGCCTGGTGCTCAGGGGCGGGCAGGTGGTAGACCGTGGTAGGGGATGAGGATGAAGAGGATGGTAGAGGCTGGAGTGTGAATGTTTCTGAGCGGCAGCTTCAGACTCTGGACTTTCTTCTACAGCTGCTGGGGAGCCAGCAAAGGGCTTTGGGTAGGCCAGTGTCACGACTGGAACGCTGGCTCTGGCCGGGAGAGGAAGAGGGGCCATTGGAGTGGTGGGGAGTTAGGAAAACGTTGCCCTCTCCGGGAGAGACTGGATGAGGTCCTAATTAAGAGGACGGTGGACAGTTGACATTATTGAGGGTACCAGCCACCATGCTGTGCGAGTCACACACCTCAGCTCATCCAGTGCTCACAGCAGCCCCACCAGGAATCACTACCCGCATTACCGATGAGGAAACCGGGTCTTGCTGCAGCCAGGAAGGGTAAGGAGATAAGGTTGCTGTCTGGGGCATCATAAGGGTGCCCCTGTGGTCTGGGATCCGGTCCTCAGCTTGCAGTCTCAGCAACTTGATTTGGAGGCACAACCAGAGGACAAGCAGGTTTGGGAAGTGACTTAATGCTAATCCAACCCACAGGAGTCTGGTGTGGACACTGGCTCACCAACTTCACAAGAAGTATGGCTTTTCTGGTCCGCTGGTGTCCTGCTGTCTTGTGGTGTTCTCTGGTCAGTGCATTCGTCCCTTTAAGAGAATCTAAATGGCCAGTCAGATATAGCAGTGTCTGGTGAGCGTGCAATCAGAGGAACAGGGGTGAAATCATCTTGAAGAACACGTCCTCAAGACCATGGTGAGGCCTGATGATCTACTCTTGCCCCACAGCCGAGAGCATCACACTCGTTACACATTGTTAAACAACACTGGAATAGAAAATGGGTCTTATTTCCTGTGTCAACACCGATCCTGTTGGTAGCAGCTGCCTGGGGTGCTGTGATGAGAGATTCTGGAGCCACTTGCAGGCTTGTGGGAAAGCGCGTGTGATAAATTAGCAATGGGACGCCAGGTGGGGGAGGGTTGGAGTGTTAACAGCAGCCATTTCTGGCCATCGTTGTTTTTTTCTTCTCTCTGTTTTTCTTCTTTGTTTGAGCCATATTCAGATGAGCCATGTTCTGACTGCTATTTATTTGAGAGACATCCAATCTGTCAAGTAGACATCTGAAGCAAATCCAGTGCTGTGCATTGGGTATTGATTTTACTGGTTAACTCTCAGAAGGTGAGATTATAGCACGTCTTTCCTGGCTGCCACTGTCAGGTTCAGGGGTTAAATTCAGGTCAGAGAGCCAGGAAGTGGCAGGGTCCACGCGCAGACCCCAGTCTGTGGGGACATGGAGCCCACTGCCCCCTGGCACCGAAGTGATGGCAGTGGAGGCTGCCTTATCGCCACACATGTGTGAGTTGCCCCTCATGTCCCTGTTAGAACGGAGTTTTCCAACCCAACTTCCCCAACCAAAGTTTTGATAGAATCACCAACAAATCAGGACTGTTGGCCTCTGAGCCGGGCCTGTCTCCACCCCCATCTCTCCGTGCCCATCCAAATGCCACCCTCCTCTGGGCCGGAGAGGGTCCCACAGTCCCCCCTCCCCAGCTCCCATGACCCCACCGCCCTCCTGTCCTCCCCAGGCTGCATCCTCATCTAGCAGGTGATGCATTTCTGCACTGGGATGGCTCTGGACCAAATAAATAAATATTTACAGTGTGAAAAAAGTGAATAACCACTGAACACCACCTCTGACCTCTGTGTGTGTGTGTGTGTGACATGTGACAATGTGTGGAGTTTGTTGCACTGAATGACAAGTCGGTGGCACGTGTTCCACCGCTGCCTTTGTTCTGCTCCTTATGGACCCCTCCCTCATTGAAACAGCCTTTAAGGAGAATTGCAGCCTTTCTCAGATTTGGTTAAAAAATTTTGCAGATGGAGTGGTGAACTGACAAGCTGGGAGGCTTGGGTTTTCAGTCGCCATCTAAACTGTCTTCCTGTAGTGTTTTGAAACATCACTTCATTTTGAAAGTGCTTGTTTCTCCATCTGAAAACATGCACTTGGTACCAAGGACCACGAAGGAGTTTCGTGTCAGGCACTGAGTTCATGTTTGTAGGTTGTTCTGCACATCTCGGGCACACAGTGATGCTCAAATAGATGCTCTGGGATTAGGATCCCTGTCCGAGCCCTTTCTCTGTACCCCATTCATTGCCAAAGTGGCCACTGGGAACTTCGTCTCCAGCCGTTGAATAAATGGGATATATTTGGAGTGTGTAGTGCATAGAGCAGCCTTAAGGTTTGTTTTGTTTTTTTTTAATTGAAGTATAGTTGATTTACAATCAGTTGTACAGCAAAGTGATTCAGTTCTACATGTAATATATACACTCTTTTTTATATTCTTTTCCATTATGGTTTATTACAGTATACTGAATATAGTTCCCTGTGCTATATAGTAGGACCTTGTTGTTTATCCATTCTCTACGTAATAGCTTACATCTGCTCACCCCAACCTCCCACTCCATCCCTCCCCCAGCCCCTCCCCCATGGCAACCATCAGTCTGTTCTCTACGTCTGTGAGTCTGTTTCTGTTTTGGAGATGGGTTCCTTTGTGTCATATTTTAGATTCCACATATAAGTGATATCGTATGGTATTTGTCTTTCTCTTTCTGACTTACTTCACTTAGTATGATCATCTCTAGGTCCCTCCATGTTGCTGTAAATGGCATGGTTTCATTCCTTTTTATGGCTGAGTAATATTCCATTGTATATATGCACCACATCTTCTTTATCCATTCATCTGTCCATGGACAGATAGGTTGGTTCCATGTCTTCAGCCCCAAGTTGTTGACTGAAAGTCAACAAGATCTTTGCTTGTTGGTGTCTAATTTTGTTTGTGTAACAATGCAGGTGTGCCCTGCTTAGAGAAGTTGCTGATGGCTGAGCTGGGGAGTCTGTCTCTGGGGTCCCCCATGATCTAGTGGGTCTCCTCTTGAGGCAGCTGTGCTGGGGCCCAGGGTGGCATGCAGAGTTGCCTGAAGACTCCCTTCCATCATGCCTTTCCCACATGGAGACCTTCCTCTGAAATTTCCTCCTCCCCTCATCCCCAGCAAGCCTTGCCCTTGCTCCTGTTCCTTAAGAGTCTTATTCTGGATCATTTCCCAAACTGGTGAGTGATTACTGAGCTCCTGAGATGGGGTAAGTCCTGGGGGGCTGCAGACATTAAGCCTGGGGTGGCCACTCTTAAAGCACTTGCAGGGGCTTCCCTGGTGGCGCAGTGGTTAAGAATCTGCCTGCCAATGCAAGGGACACTGGTTCGAACTCTGGTACGGGAAGATCCCACATGCCACGGAGCAACTAAGCCCGTGCGCCACAACTACTGAGCCGGAACTCTAGAGCCCGCAAGCCACAACTACTGAGCCCACGTGCCACAACTACTGAAGCCTGCACACCTAGATCCCGTGCTCTGCAACAAGAGAAGCCCACGCACTGCAATGGAAGCGTAGCCCCCGCTCGCCGCAACTAGAGGAAGCCTGTGTGCAGCAGCGAAGACCTGACGCAGCCAAAAATAAATAAATTTATTAAAAAAAGAAAAAAAAAAAAGCACTTGCAGCCGGGAAGGGGAGGGGTGGCAGGTACAGAAACCACAAGATTCTAAAGAAGGAAGGAATCTGCCACAAGGGATAAAAGGCTTTGGAAATTCAGAAGAGAGAGAATCCTGCGAGCAGAGCCAATCAAGGGAACTTCCACAGAGATAGTACAAGTAGGCTGTAAGGGACAGGTTTGGTGCAGACAGTCGAGGGTGGAGGGAGAGGAGAGCACGCAAGGGTGTCCCAAGGAAGGGAACAGAGTGTGTGGACAGCCCTGAGTGGTCAGCTCATCTTCAGTCGGTTCGGGGCAGGACAGGAACGGAGGTATGAGGTCAGGTTGGAAGCTTAGCTGGAAAGGGGGCCAGGAAGGGCCTGGGGATGGCCCGCAGGCTCTATTCTCAGGATACACAGGATCCCAGCCACGGCTCTGTGAGGTCATTGCGTGTGACGCTGAGGACACAGAGGCACAGAGAGATGAATCTGCCCACGGCTGCAACAGCAAGTATGCAGTGGCAGTAGGATGAGTGGCCAGGAAAGCTGGCCCCAGAGCCTGGCTTCTGAGCCAGTACCTTATTCTGCTTTCATGCGAGCTGCCGAAGCAGGAGGCTCAAAAGGA
The DNA here is from genome assembly GCF_949752795.1 of Hyperoodon ampullatus. Classification (NCBI taxonomy): domain Eukaryota; kingdom Metazoa; phylum Chordata; class Mammalia; order Artiodactyla; family Ziphiidae; genus Hyperoodon; species Hyperoodon ampullatus. Next base: position 4,566,507 of record NC_136933.1, read on the forward strand.
GAGGCAGGGGCTGGGGACGGCTGGCATCCATCTTGCCGGGTTCTGTGGTGGCATTTCATGTGGAACTCTCGAGCCCATTGGCTGAATGCTTGACTCCAGGGTGCCAGCGTGTGGCTCTGTGGCGGGATCCTGCAGGCCTGGCTTTTGGACCCTTCGCATCACCCCCTCTATTCATTCCTTCAGCCCAGGCTTATTGGGCCCCCTGTGCTCTATAAACCAAAGCAGGACCACCTCAGTAAGCGGGTACCCATCTGAACTCAAATACCAGACGTGTGGCAGGATGTTTACTTAATTTGCAAAAGCCTCACCGTGGGGTTTCTTTAAGTAGCTAGCTCCCAAGTGCATAGGAAAATCGTAATATATAAAAACTTCCATGGAAGGCAAAAAAAAAAAAAAAGGAAAAAAAATCTTTAACTGAATAGACTCGGATATACTGTACATGCTGAAAGTACCTAAAAATGTTTCCAGTTTTCTCCTTGCCTTTCATATTTGTCAGTGAATTTAATGACAAACATCAATCACCTAAAAAAAGTATCCATGTGGTAGCACTGAATTGTTTTACAGGTCTTACTGAAGAACTGAAGATGTAATCGAGTTCACATGTCCCAGACAGGAGAATTATGGAATTGATTAATTATATCCCCAAGGGATGTTTTGCTTTAGGAAGGAATCCACTAAATATAGTTTGCTCTTGCAGTTCTTGTTTTTATGTTATTAGTTCATGGGGGCCGAGGAGACGGGTCGAGCGGGGAGGTTAGGGCAACAGAGCAATGAAGTGCTCTAAGGCTTAACTAGCTGGACATCAGTCAGAGCGAAATGACCAGCCTTTCCTCACGTGGGCGAAAATAAATGGAGTCAAATGCCACGGGGGTACATGGGCTTAAACACCCCTGATCAGGGTTTCCCCAAGAAGGCTCAGAGCCTTAATATGCTCCATTGTTTTTGAATCTCTAAGGATAAAGTTTGCATTTCCCACGCTTACCTGGCCAGCGCACCCTTGGGGTGCAGTGGGTGACATTGCACAAGGCTGGTGTTCCTGGGAACACACTTTGGGAAATGGAGTCTCAGGTTCCATGGAGAGGATGGTGTTCAGATTTTCATTTCAGGGCTGACGTCGATCGCTGGAGTACATACGTAGGGTCCACATTTTGAATGAGAAAGAACTTTCCAACAGTTAGAACTCTCCAAAGAGGGAAGGATTTGATCAGAGGCCTGTCAAGAAGGTCAGGAAGAGGAGCTAGGTGGACCGGGGGGAGGACTTAGATGACCTTAGATGACCTTGGAAATGACAGCCCTGAATGACGTGATGATAAGATACATGACTCAGCCCGGAAGCAGGGTTCGGTTAACAAACACTCCATGTGCTGCGTTCACTTCTGTGCACAGTTATTTTGTTAGGGGGTTGACTTATCTAAATGTCATCTAATTTCTTTCTCCTGCTGGGTCTGTGGGGCCTTGATACTCACATGGCTGGTTTAACAGCTCTCTGTGGAAATGAGAAAATCATTCAGTCAGGGGAAATGGATTTGGGATGAGCAAAGGAGATTTTTCCAGTGTGGGTATTTTAGGAACGCCTCCACCATTTAGTATATACGGCAGTTAAAAATCTTGGGACGTTCTGATTAGCTGGTGTCTAATGATCAAGTCGATGAAATCCTTGAAATTTTATAAGCTGAATAGGATGGAATTCTTTCATCTAATTTGGGATCCAGAGTTACATCTTTTTTTTTTTTTTTTTTTTTTTTTTTTTTTTGCGGTACGCGGGCCTCTCACTGTTGTGGCCTCTCCCGTTGCGGAGCACAGGCTCCGGACGTGCAGGCTCAGCAGCCATGGTTCACGGGCCCAGCCGCTCCGCGACATGTGGGATCTTCCCGGACCGGGGCACGAACCCGTGTCCCCTGCATCGGCAGGTGGACTCTCAACCACTGCGCCACCAGGGAAGCCCCAGAGTTACATCTTATTTACTTAGATTTGCATAGGTGATTAGAGATAGAGAGGTCCTAATTCCAAACATGTAAGATGAAATAAAAATTAATTTATGTGATGTGCTATCTTTTGATTCAGATAAAATGCTCAGATTTTGATTCACGAAGGATCCAAGAGATGCCCCCTGAGATCTTCTCAGCAGGTAGCACCTTTCCCCCATCGGCGTTAGGGAATACCTGGGGGGTGGGAGGGCGGTAAGGATATTTAGGGACAGACCTGCAGGACGCAGAAGTGACTCACTCGGTATGCCGCTCCCGCTGGGAAATAAGGTCTCATCTCGCGGAGGTGGAGACAGAGCGGAATGGTTGGGTGACTTGCTTGCCGGCAAACAGATCCAGGGAGACATGCAGGGGGTGATATTACGAAGCCTGAAGGATGGCAGCTTTTTGCTCTCCCAGTTTGAAATACCCACCAGGGAACACCAGGCACATCTTCATCAACACCGATGTGCATTTCTACAACAGACTCGATTTTTTCTGGCTCTGTATTTGGCTTGAGAGTGTGCATGTTCAGTTTAACAGCCCTCCAGGAAATATTCCTTCTTCCATCGGGCAGCCTCAGAGCAGGGGTAGACTCTCCTGGAGCTGGGGTGGGCTGGGGGATGATTTCCTATCTGGGATGAGGGCGTGGCAGGCACATCCCTGTGCTGGAGGGCCCCTGGTGCCCTTAGGCTGGTGCCAGGTACAAGAAGCTGGTATCTGGCATAGGAAGGGTCTACTGTCTCCACACCAAGGACTCAGCCTATACTGGCTGAGCTCCTGTTTTGTACCAATGATTTACATCCTTGGGTTGCTTAGCTCCATTCCCCATTTGGCCAGAGCTGTCTCTGACTGCTCTGTCCTTGGCCTTCATGTAGGGGGGCCGCCCTAGCTGCTCATGCTAGTGAGTTGGGAACAGCCATGGGCCCCCAGCCCCCGCTCCATCTGCTCCTTACTCCCAGCACTTGTTCTCACCTGCCAAGCCCCGGACTCTGGGATGGGACTTGAACTTGACCCTGTGGGCCTTGGGGACCTTGTGGCTCCCCTCTCCTGGGCCCGTTGGTTCTAGCTCTATGTCCTGAGCACAGTCCCACCCAGGGAGGGCAGGGAGAAGGGGTGTGGCCATCCAGGGGTGTGGAAAGTACTGGACCAGAGGACGGACGACTTGGTTTCTGGTCCTACTTCCACTGTGACCTGTGACCTTGAGCCAATCACTTCGTCTTTCCAGACCCAGAGTTGAAGGGTTGTTCCCGGGTCCCAAGATCTGTGCCTTTCCATCTGCACCCAGAGCGCGCGACTCCGAATTTGGTTTTGGATTTCCACTCTGGTTGGGATTAGGAGCGACTGCAGGCTGACTCCCCTGCAGAAGACAAGAGCGGTGTGTGTGGTGGAAATAAAAAGAGGGCGGGAGGGAAGGTGGCAAGAGCAGAGCCTGAGCCCCAGGGTCAGGGAGCCTGGGAAGGTGGTCTTGCTGGCATCCCTGGGGTGTGGTCCCCAAGCAGAAGGCAGGCATCACCACTGCTGGGAGGGGATACTTCTTGTGGTCCCCGGCCTGAAAGGGATCTCTCGGATCACACAAAAATTAGGGGGATTCCAAAGCCATTAGGGAAGCACGCCTAATTGTTTGTGGACGATTCAAAGCTTGCTGACCGTCTAGGAAAACGGCAGAGGGCAGGGAAGGTGGAAGTGCTGACGAGGGTCGGCGGCGAGGGCACACGTGAATCCCACGCCCCATCACAACCTCCGAATGACTTTCTTCTCCTCTCTCAAGCCTTCCAAACGGAGTCCCCCCAGTTAAAACATAAAAGGATGACTTTTTTTTCCCCAAAGAGGGAAACTTCCCACAAGTGTAGAAGCACAGGGCAGAGACATTTCTCTTTAGCATTGCTGGTTAGGGATTTCACCCGTTTTCTAGTGAGGCATGGCGAGACGTTAAATGCCAAGAACACTCCTGATGTTCTGTGTGTACGTGGTGTCGCCACCTCCCCAGCCCACCTGAGTAACCTCTCCAGTAAAGCTGGAACACATCCACCCTCAGAAAAGACGGTGAACCCAGCAGGCCGCCGCCCTCCTCAGCACCCTCCCCCCACCCAGCCCCCAGCCCCGGAGTCTAACGCCCTCTGACCCACTGCTTGTCTCCACGTCTGAGGTTGCCCCGACAGTGACGGTCCACACGCACTCACACACAGTCACACACACGCGCGCGTGTGCACGCGTGCATACACACACACACAGATGCACACCCATTCCCTGGGCAAGTATTGGAGCCACTCTGGCCTTGGAGTCTAGGAAAACCACCCCCTGTGGCCCGAGAAGCATCAGTCACGTGGGTGGGAAGAATCTAGTAAAAGAGAGGAGTCTGCTTCACGCCCCCTGCCCCCGGGGTGGGGTGTTGGGATGTAGGAGGATGTGTCATCCCTTCCCGGGGAGGAGAAGAAGCTGGATGCTTTCACAATGAGTCACGCAGGTTAACTCAACAAACTCCTACAGACACTTGAGAAATGTTCATGCTATTTATGAACTCAGAATCCAAGAGGAATCATGGAAAGATACTGGTTCAAAATGAAGAGGAGGTGAACTTGGGCCTCCGAGCTGGTCTGATTAGCCAGCTGCGTTCCAGGTGAGGTCCCGGGAAGACCCAGGAAGGTCTGTGACTTCAGCCTCCCTGGGACAGGGTTGGCACTTAGCAAATGAGAGATGATCACTAGAGCAAGTGCCTGCAATCTGCACTGCCATAGAACACACCAAGCTGCCCTTAGAGAACAGAGACCTTCCCAGGCTTTCTCTCCTCTCTTTCCCAGCCAGACCTGCCATCTCTTATGCTTTCTCCAAGTTCCCCAGGGTTTCTATGCTTCTAGTCTCATCGTCCCCTAGAGCACAATGTTTACAGCAGTGGGCTTGGCTCCAGATCACAGAGTTCATATCCTGACCCCACCCCTTATATGCTGTGTGACTTTGGGCAAGTTTCTTAACCTCTCTGTGCCCCCGTTTTCCGCTCAGAAAATAAGCACAGTGAGAGCACCTACCTTCCGATGTTGCTGTGAGCATTGAATGAGTTCACACTTGTAAAATGCTTAGAACAGGGCCTAGCATGCAGTCAGCACCCCCAAAATGTTACTTCTTTTTCTTTCTTTTGGTTTCCCTACCAGCACCTCTTCTGGTCCCATGGGCATCAAAAGATGCATAGAATCTGTGGGTGTAGGGGAGGGCATTCCAGACCCGGCAAGAGGTGTATCCTGTGATGGGAGAGGGCTGGGGAGGGCATTAGAGTGTTTCTTGCCTGCATCAAGCTTACCTCTCACGAACTTTGCATTTCCAGACACACAATGTCCATCCCTGCCTGCAGTCAGGCGTCTGCTCCAGTGTCACCTCCTCAGAGAGGCCACGTGTGTCTAGGGCTGCATCCCACATGGCTCTCCATCCCTTTCCTTGCTTGGCAATGATCACTTCCCCATAGGAGACGTGTACCTGTGTCTTACTGCCCTAACCACTTCCCTACTCCCATCAGAAGGCAAGCTCTGTGAGAACAGGTTTTCTCTCTGTCTGTGGACGTGCTGGGTCCTCAACCGTCCCAGCACCTAACAGGCACACAAATAGTTTTTAAAGAAACAAATGAATCTAACAACTATCCTCTCATCTTCCTCTTTGCATAACCATCTTTGTGAGGGATGGAAACTCCCTTCAACCTCATGATGGGAGACATTTCCAACTTTAAAGGCTGTACTATCGTTAGAAATAAATTATTCTTGTACGTAGTTTTCACACCATTTCCTAGAGTAGGCATATTTATTTTGTTGACTAACATACATATTTTTATTTTTATTTTTATTTTTTTTTGCAGTATGTGGGCCTCTCACTGTTGTGGCCTCTCCCATTGCGGAGCACAGGCTCCGGACGCGCAGGCTCAGTGGCCATGGCTCATGGGCCTAGTTGCTCCGCGGCACATACATATTTTTAATTGACAAGTGTTTGTTTCTGGATCCCTGCCTTCTGTTGGAAGAATGCATTCCCTTTATCTTCTAGAACCAAACACCTAGAACACAGGGGGCTCCAAATAGGCATCCGTGGCATTGAAATTGATCCCGCTGACTCCTTAAAAACTGGCAGCCCTTAAGGCTTGGTTCAAATCTCACTGCTCAATAAAAGATTCCTGCGAGTGCCATATTCCCCTCTGATCTCAACCTTTCCTTCGAATTCCTGGAACTCCTTGTTCGAAACTCTCATTTCCTTTTTTTTTAAAGAATTTTACTGGAGGCTAGTTGATTTACAATGTTGTGTTAGTTTCAGGTGTACAGCAAAGTGATTCAGTTATACATATACATATATCTACTCTTTTTCAGATTCTTTTCTCATATAGGTTGTTATCACAACATATTGAGTAGAGTTCCCTGTGCTATACAGTAGGTCCTTGTTGGTTATCTATTTTATATATAGTCGTGTATATATGTTAAACCCAAGCTCCTGATTTATCCCTCCCCCCAACCTTTCCCCTTTGGTAACCATAAGTTTGTTTTAGATATCTGTTAAGTCTGTTTCTGTAAGTTCATTTGTATCATTTTAAAAATTAGATTCCACATATGAGTGATATCATATGATATTTGTCTTTCTTTGTCTGACTTACTTCTCTTAGTATGATAATCTCTAGGTCCATCCATGTTGCTACAAATGGCATTATTTCCTTCTTTTTTAAGGCTGAGTAATATTCCATTGTATATATGTACCTCATCTTCTTTACCCATTTCTCTGTCGATGGACATTCTCATTTCCTCCCGTTTTATTAATTAATTAATTAATTTTTAGTTTGGGCTGCGTTGGGTCTTCGCTGCTGCGCGCGGGCTTTCTCTAGTTGCAGCGAGCGGGGGCTACTCTTCGTTGCGGTGCGCAGGCTTCTCATTGTGGTGGCTTCTCATGTTGCAGAGCACGGTCTCTAGGCGCGTGGGCTTCAGTAGTTGTGGTACGCGGGCTCAGTAATTGTGGCACAGGGGCTTACTTTCTCCGTGGCATGTGGGATCTTCCCGGACCAGGGCTTGAACCTGTGTCCCCTGCATTAGCAGGTGGATTCTTTTTTTTTTTTTTTTTTTTTTTTTTGTGGTACACGGGCTCCTCATCGCTGCGGAGCACAGGCTCTGGACGCACAGGCCCAGCGGCCACGGCTCATGGGCCCAGCCGCTCCGCGGCATGTGGGATCCTCCCAGACCGGGGCACGAACCCGTGTTCCCTGCACCGGCAGGCGGACTCCCAACCACTGCGCCACCAGGGAAGCCCAAGCAGGTGGATTCTTAACCACTGAACCACCAGGGAAGTCCCTCATTTCCTTTTAATCATACACTCATGGGGTATCTCTTGAGCTATTGTCTTTCTGATCTTTAACCCGTTTATTGTTCTATGTATTTTCCATATAGCTATATCTTTCACCTCTACTAGTTTGCAATCTTCCCAAGGCTAGGAACGACAGAATATGCTTATTCGCATCTGCCATCGTGTTCTCAGATTGCGCATGGCAATTCGGCAGTTTGACTGGAAGGGTAAATGAATGAGGAGAAGCAGACCTATCAGTACCACTAAGTCCTGCAGTGTCGATCATTTACCTCCACTACCGCCACCCTAAAAGCGCTTGTGGAACTAAAGGTTGATGTGGATATTGACAATGATTTTCCTTTGGAAATGTTGATTGGCCTCTAGGTATCTGATTTCGGAAATCCTGGATATGTCTTTCTCTGAAGGCTAAGAACTAGCTCAGTCATTACAGAAACAATAATGGTTGTATTCGTGATAATTGATTCACTGCCCATTTCTCACTTTCTTTCTCTAATACTTATCCTTCCTTTATTTAGGAGTTCAAAGTCAGGGTGCTAAGAAAAGTCATGTTGAAAGGCAGCTCATGGGAGTGGTTGTCAAGGGTGATTTTAGAGTAAAAATGAGGTCTTCATAAAGTCATAACATTTTGGAGATGGGAAGAAGATCAATACATCTATAACATTTTATTTCTTTCAAAAGATATGAAGCCAAGGTTTCAGAGAGGGACCATCTAGTCATGATTCATCATTGTCTAGCTTTGAAATGTCCAAATGAGAAACATACCTCAGGATTCACCTGTGGTAGGTGGGGTTTTCTGCAGATGAAGCAGGATGTAGAGAAATGTAGATCAGGCTGATGACTTATAGCTTATTTCCTCACCATTTTTCATTTAAATAATTATAAAAGGGGTGATAAATATACTGCATGAAAAGATATACGAAAGAGAAGCCAGCCAGAATTCACAAGAGGATTAAATAGAAAGATAATGGTCTCTATTCAATTATTAAGAATACTATGATGAGCCCTGTGTGAGATATTACGTGTGGCATCTGCCCTGTTGCCTTGGTAGTAAAGAGAAAATAGGACCAAGAAGTAGAAGGCAGATGCCAAGGTGCTTTTCTGTGGTAGCCACTAAGTACCCTGCTGAAAGGAGCTTAAGAGCTTCTCGAAGAAAAGAGCCTGCCTTCCTGTTGTCAAGTTGTGAAAAATGGCAAATTTCAGGGGGCCACAGGTAGGCTGGGTGGTAGCTTAATTGGGTTTGATTGCCTTGAAATGTTTTGGCTCCGGGAAGAGAGAAGAAACCTCTTCAGTCAGCAATTGACCAGCTGGGTCCACCCTTGACCATTGAGGCCCAAATGAAAGGGGAGAGAAGTTGGTTCCACTGCAGAGGGTCCCTAAGGGTTCCACTGCCTTGGGGCTGAGCACCCATAGCAGCTGGGCAGGCTTAGCACCTGCTTCTTGGACCTTTCCTCGCCTGGTTCAGAAGGGGTTGATATTGAAGTCACAGTTATGATTCTAGAGAACTCAACTGGGGTAGCCTGGGATTAAGGTCAACCTTATAGTTTCAAGACTCTCCATTTTCCCCACCCTCTGGGAAGGACAGTTTCAATCATCTCTAATTAAACCTTTAATATAACAAAAGAGAAACAGACACAGATACAGAGAACAATCTAGTGGTTACCAGTAGGGGTAGGGAATTAAGAGACACAAACTACTATGTATAAAATAAATACAAGAATATATTGTACAGCACAGGGAAATATAGCTAAATGTCATAATAACTCTCAATGGAGTATAATCTATAAAAATATTGAATCATTACATTATACACCTGAAACTAATGTAAATCAACTATATTTCAGTTAAAAACAAAACAAAACAAACAACACTTTAGGGCCTGGGTTCATAGAAACAGTGGTCTAACATTTCTGCATTGAACATGCCTTGGAGCAGTGGCTGGGGTCTTTTCTGACTAGAGAGAATGGCCAAATTAATAGAGAGGCCCTAGCTGCACTCAAATTTCCAAGGCTGAGCAATTCTTTCTGGAGAATATTGAATTTCACGTTTCTCACATACCCTAAAAATACCTTAGGCTCATGTAATCAAGCAAAAGCCAGGGCAACTACCTTCTCTCTGCTCCACACACCACCCCAAGCATCCTATTACTCTTTGGTGACTTTGGGTAAATTATTTAATGTCTTTGTGCCTTCACTTTGTCTTCTGTAAAATGGGGACAATAAGCTACCTCATAGGGTGGTTGTTGAGGATTAAAGGTGTTAAGACATCTAAATCACTTAGAATGGTGCCTGGCTTGTAAATTTCAGCTATTATTATTTTCAAATTGTTTCCTTCTGCTGCCCTTTCATCTGTATTTCATTGTCACTACAGTAAAGTATTATGGGCCACAGGGCATGGAAGGGGTCACCCAGCATCATCTTCCCAGGCTCCAGTTCCTAGTGGATGTCCCAAGGCCACCTCTGCCAATCTGGGAAAGCCTTGCTACACAGGCTGGACAAACTTGGGGCCCCTCTGGAATTCTTCAGGAAAGTCTCCAGGTGGCTGGCGATGGACCACCACCCATCCTGGCTGTGTCCCTTTAGGGAGAACTGTTCAAATAAAGGATCTACTGGGTGGCCATGCGGGGCTGTCTGAACTGACACTTGAGCATCCTTCAGAAACTCTGGAACCATGGGTTTCATTGCCGATACGCAAGCCCACTGGGCAATTTGAAAGAAAAAAGGGGTTTCCATCTTAGCATGTGCAAGTGAGAAGTGAGTGTAGTTGTGCATTTTCTCCAGTTATCACACTCTTCTTCCTGTGCCAGCAGGCTACAGGGGCAGGTTCCGTGAGGTGTGGAAGCACCGGGTGGGCATAGTTCAGTCAACGGGACCATCCCGGCAGCGCATAGCGTCTCACACGTTTTCCAAATGTGTGTAATTTCCGCCCCACGTCTGGGCTCCACAATCAGCAGTCAGGCAACATGTTCTGAAGCGTCAGTTCTGAACGTAGCCCGCACCTCACACTGTGGGGAAAGCGAAGCATGATGGTCCGATGTGGACCAGTGCACCTGACGACGGGGGATGCTCTTGGCAGGATACTGATGCCTCTCATGAAAGCTCACCACTTTCCCAGCCTCCGCAGAGAGGTATGAACTCTTGCAGACCTGTCTGCCTCGTTGTCCTGGGAGTGAGGAGACGGAGCTGCTCTGTGGGGCCTGGACCGGCAGTTTAGTGCTGATGGAGGCTGTGGGTAAGAGCTGGGAGGTGCGGGCTGTGGTCTGGGATCCTTGCCTGCAGCGCAGTCCACCTGGGATCATAACCTCCCCACCTAGGAAACGACAGTGGTTCCAAGGCTATATCTGCAGGGACCATCATGGCTTGTGGGGAAATGAACAGTTTGTCAAACAGCCCTGGACATCTGATTTTTTTTTTCTCACTGATGTGACAGTTACAAATCGGAATCAATCAATTCAGATTCCAATTTGGCTAACGTTTACTGAGCCTCTGGTGTGTGGCCAGGATCGTGCTAACACTCGTTTTGACCCGGCCTGGCTGAAGCTCCCATTCAGTTGAGACGCTTATTGAGAATGGCTTCTGTGCTGGGCATGGGGAGTCTGAGATGCACAGGAGAAGATGCCTCAGCGCATCCTTACTGCCCTGTCCGGTGGTCCTGGGTGGTCCCAGAACTGCTCAGCAGAAGCACTTGCTTGTTCTCAGGGCAGTTCGTTCTTTAGGAATTCCAGGTCTATTTCTTATCCAAAAAGAGAAATGGATACTGAAGCTGAAACTTGTTATTGTACATAAACATTGTGTTCTCTTCATCTGGTTATTTGATGAGAAACTGATGTTTGGTGCCTGTTGGCTTCTCACTATTGGGAGAATAATCCCGTGCCCTGCAGACTCGCCCCTCGAGCCCCCTTCCCACCCTTCTCTTCAGCACAGGGACGAGATTTCCTGGGCGGGGGGTGGGCACAGAGACCCCTGCAGAGGTCAGGCTTTGCTTGCGTCGGCAAACTTGACTGTGGGTGTGCAGTGCTGGGGGGCGGGCGGAATGTGCGGGTTTCTGCTCCTGATTTGAAAATCAGAAGAGAGATGACAGACATATAAAAAGGCATGTTGAGTTTTCACAGGGCGGGGCGGGGGGCAGGTATATATTTAAAATCTCAATACTGAAACATAGTCCCAGCGGGTAGCTCAAGCGCTCATGGTCAGGAGTCAAATTCCACAAGGTCACGTCCAAGAGGGGCCTGCAACTAAAGAGATCCTTTCGATGGACCGTCAGTATCTGTCTGGTCCCAGGGCTAAGGGGAAGCCCTGTGTGTACGTGAAGAGAAAATCCAAGATTCAGCTACACTCTCCCCGCCTCCCCGGTGTGATCTCGGGTTTAACGTTGGCCCTCCGTGGAATCCATGTAGCACCTTCTCATAGGCTTAAAAATAGACTCCGGGCCTGCGAACCCTCTTAAGAGGAACACGATAGAGCCCAGTGCCAGCACCGTGGCACCTGATACCCGGCTCCGATCACTTCCCTAAATAGGCGCCGCACTCGGGATCCTTGTGCCAGCTGAATTGGCGCGGAGCTCACCACACAGAGTTAAATGGAAACACAAGCCAGGCTCTCTTTCCTCGCCTCTCTCTCCTCTCTCACTACCAAAGGTCTGAAGGAGTCACACTGGATTTCTTGGTTCATTCAACACGCCAGCTGGAGCATCTATTCTGTGAAGTTCCTCCCTAATTAACTGCGGAGGGGGTTAGGGCAGGACGGTGCAATAGTGCACGCACACACGACGAGAGACATTTCCCCCCGCCCCGCCCGGTGATGCTCTAGGTGGTTCGCAGACTCCCCGGGTGGTTGACCGCTGCCCCAGTTGGTGATAAGCCAGCCTGCCTTTCTGAGGAAAGGGTGGGGCTCCTGGCACGCGCCTTTATCGGTCTCGTACAGAGACTTGGGGGGCCGGGGCAACTCCCTGAGTGCGCGCGGGGCGACGCAGATAGAAGAATGGTGGGGGGCAAAGCGAGCCTTGTCAGCAGGGGAGGAGCTGTGGACCCGGGCTGGGCTCGGTAGCAAGGCTTCAGCTGCACACGCAACCTGAGAATTGGTTCTCCACTGCAGAGACAATGGAAATTGAAAATGGTGCAGTGTTTGTCTTTCTCTTTCTGACTTACTTCACTCTGTATGACAGACTCTAGGTCTATCCACCTCATTACAAATAGCTCAATTTCGTTTCTTTTTATGGCTGAGTAATATTCCATTGTATATATGTGCCACATCTTCTTTATCCATTCATCCGATGATGGACACTTAGGTTGTTTCCATCTCCGAGCTATTGTAAATAGAGCTGCAATGAACATTTTGGTACATGACTCTTTTTGAATTATGGTTTTCTCTGGGTATATGCCCAGTACTGGGATTGCTGGGTCATATGGTAGTTCTATTTGTAGTTTTTTAAGGAACCTCCATACTGTTCTCCATAGTGGCTGTACCAATTCACATTCCCACCAGCAGTGCAAGAGTGTTCCCTTTTCTCCACACCCTCTCCAGCATAGCACAGGGAGATCAGCTCAGTGCTTTGTGACCACCTAGAGGGGTGGGATAGGGAGGGTGGGAGGGAGGGAGACGCAAGAGGGAAGAGATATGGGAACATATGTATATGTATAACTGATTCACGTTGTTATAAAGCAGAAACTAACACACCATTGTAAAGCAATTATACTCCAATAAAGATGTAAAAAAAAAATAAAGTATTGGTGAACTAAAAAAAAGAAAATGATGCAGGGAAAGAAAGCCCGAGTCCAGTGGCTCCAGCAGCGTGCTGGGGATGCCTGGGGGCCTGTATCCCGCCGCGGGTGTTCTGACCTTGCAGAAGCGGTGGGGCCCTAATTTTCCAGCATAGAAGCAAAATCAGTCACACCCCCTACCTGCGAGTGGGAGGCAGGAGTTAACTTTGACCCAAGCTTTGGTGAAGGAAGGGAGGGGCGGAGGACAAAAGAGCATCCCTGTCGTTTACTGAGGACCTACTACGTGCCTGCAGTGGTGCTGGGCATTTTTACACAATTCTCACAGTACCTGGGGGTGGGGGACAGGGGAAGGTTATTTTCATGTCACTGACGAGAAAGCCCATGCTCAGAACTGTTACTTCCCTTTATCAGAAGTTACACAGCTCGACTGTTCGCGGCCTGCTAATTTTGAGTATTTTAAGGCTGCCCGGAAAAGCAAATGATGACGTTGCAATTCAGTGAAGACAAGGTCTGACTTGACTGAGGATTAAAATGAGAAGAACAGGAGGCCCTCTGCCCTCCAGTGACCTGCAGGGGGAGAGAAGTGGTCACTGCTCGGGGCATGAGGTGCTAGGTGGCCCGTCTCTGGAATCCCGGATCTGCCCTGAATCTCAGCTTTGACGTCCCTGTAGAAAGGAGCCAGCCTGGGTCCAGGCTGACTGCCGCCTGAAGCTCTGTTCCCCCAAAGCATCCTGGGGTTCACCTGAGAGCCCCGCGCACCTGGGATCCTTTGCTTCAGGCTTTTGAGCAAGAAGAAGCATCCTCCCAGTTTCTGGAAGAGCTAAAGATTCATGGGGGAGTTCGTGGCAGGGGGGCCCCAGAGCCGTGCCAGGCTCCCACTCCATCCGGGGGTTCTGCATGCTGCATCCCTTTCTTCTCCCCACACTGTCTCCTCCTGATGTAGCTGATGTGCCCTGGAGGATAGAACTCCACGGCCGAAGCCTCCAGCACCTCATTACGCTTGTCTGTGAGGAACTGCAGAGACAGCTGGTAAAATATTTAGCACAATGGAAAAAAACTGCACATGCCATGAACCTGGAAGATAGAACAAGGGGTCCTTACCAAGCACCCCTCGTCTTTTTCTTTAGCCCATCAGTTCCTTTCTGGTCCTTTGCCTTGGTTGTTTGCTTTGGTTTCAGTGATTCTCACAGGCAAACCTCCTGGGTACACTAAATGCCTGTAATAAAAGCACAGCCCTAAGGTATGAAAAAAAATTAGGAAACAGGCAAGGAGCAGTTGTCGAAGGTTGGGAGTGATGGAGGGGTGAGGAGAGACAGTCAATTAATGGTAAAAAAAAAATAAGGGCTTATCTTTCTGAGTCCCTAGAGCCCAAAGCAACCCTTCCAAGTCATCTAGTTTATCCTGCGCTTCTCTACACCTTATCAAATGATGAGTTATGTCTCTCTGCTACCCCGAAGATCTCCAGCAAAGATTCAGGTCTTTCTGAATAATGAGTTCTGTTAAGTCACATCCCTTACCACTGGAAAAATTCTGTCTGTCTGATCTAAACCTTCTCCACATCAATTTAACCCCATGATTGACAGTTTCCTTATGACCTGAGGAAATGTTCATACAGCAGTCAGCACCACTGCCCAGGTCTGTGCTAGTCACGTAGGGGGGCAGGTGGGAAAAGTGAAGGAGAGGGACTGGGAATACAGGACACGTGAACCAAGCTGCCTCTACCTGTAGGAAGCTTATAATTGAATCATGGTGGTTATGGCACCTGGAAAGGGGTACCATAGAAGGAGTCCCAATCTGAGATCCAGGCTCTAGTGCTGGAGGGGTTTACATCTTAAGGGCTATCTCCCTGAGCTTTCTCTTCTTTATTGTCGATCATCCCAGGTCCTTTAACCTCAGGCCTTATTGGGTAACGTGCCTGAAGTTGTTTCCTTCTTCTCCTCTTGGGCTTTGTCTGCATATCTAAGTTGCAAAACCTCAACCCTACTGAGGTCACAACCAGAGTCGAGAATTCTTGGCAGTCCTTGCGGAGCAACTGAGCCCTTGCACCACAACTAGTGAGCCTGCACTCTAGAGCCTGCGAGCCACAACTACTGAGCCCACGTGTCACAACTACTAAGCCCGCTTGCCTAGAGCTCGTGCTCCACAACAAGAGAAACCACTGCAATGAGAAGCTCGTGCACCGCAACGAAGAGTAGCCCCCACTCGCTGCAGCTACAGAAAACCCGCGTGCAGCAACCAAGACCCAGCGCAGCCAAAAAAAAAACAAACACAATTTTTGGCAGTCCTGAGTACTCAAGTCCTCTGATAATACCTCAGTCCCTTTCCCATTCCCTCAACAGTACCATGGGTTGTATTCAGCTTCTGGTCCACTATGACTAGTTCATCTTTTTTCTTTGTGATTGTGTATAACCCATAGCACTTATGGTATAAAGGACCCTGGGCTTAGGAGTTGTACTACCTGGGTATCAGAATTAAGTTGGGAATTTTTGCTATTTAACTTACACTATACGTGTAAGATCTCAGTTCATCTCACCTTTAAAATAGATGTGCTGTCTAGAAAGAACTGTCAAAATTCAGTAATCAGAAAAGAAACAACCCAATTTAAAAATTGGCAAAAGATTTGAACAGATACATCACCAAAGAAGTTCTGTGGATGGCAAGTAGGCCCCTGAAAAGATGTTTAGCCTCATTAGTCATTAGGCAATGCACATCAAAACCACAATGAAATACTCCTACACATCTATTAGAATGTCTACATTAAGGCTAACCGTACCAAGTGTTGGCAAGGGTAGGGACCAATGGGAGGGGCTACAAAGTGGCAGAAGGAAGGTTTTGGAGGTGATTTTGGAGGCACATTGTCTTGATTGTAGAGATGGCTTTATAGGGAGATAAATAAATAAACAAATAAATATATACTTACTAAATGGTACATTTTAAATATGCAGTTTATAGTGTCAATTACATTTCAATACAGCTGTTAAAAATGGTCTGTTTTTCAGTTCATCGTGTGAGTCAATTGAATTAGTGCTTTTGAAACTCTTATATGGTTCATATTGTTCAGCTGCCATTTGAGTAGGGCATTTCTCTCTCTCTAAATATTAATGTTGGAACAGTGCTTTGGAATCCCTTGAGATATTGCACTGGGCTATGATCAGGGCTGTTCCAGTAACCATAATTTATTCATTGAAGCTCTCTATGTAGAGGCTTTTAGCAAATCTGAGAGGCAGTTTTAAGAAGCACAGAGCAAGAGACCTGCAGGGTAACCCGTGTCTTTAAAATGTGTGCATTTTTGTGCTCGGAGAAGGGGCCGTGGTGACTCCCCCAGCCAGACACCTGCCTTTGGTACAGGGGTGTGGCATTTTCCACCTTTCAGAGGTTGCCCGTCCTCTGATGGTGTTGAGGGTCTCAGGCCTGGAAAATTCTGATGCCGCTGTCTTCAAATTCCAGTGTTTTCATCCACATGGGAGAGGTTAGTTGCATTATACACTTCAGATCACTCTTTTTCGGCAACATCCTGTCCTTCTCTCTTGATCTGTATTTATTCCATTTATTTGGGACGTTCCCCTAATTGTCGAATGGATTTGAAGAGCACCTTACTTTGTTTCTTTTACTTGAAGTAGAGCTAGTTTATAATATTATATTAGTTTTTAGTTTCAGGTGTACAGCATAGTGATTTCATATTTTTATAGATTATACTCCATTTAAAGTTATTATAAAATATCGGCTGTATTCCCTGTGCTGTACATTACATCCTCATATCTTATTTATATTATACCCAGTAGTTTGTACCTCTTAATTCCCTTCCCCTATCTTGCCCTTCCCTCACCCCTCTCCCCACTGGTAAGCACTAGTTTTCTGTATCTGTAAATCTATTTCTGTTCTGTTCTATTCATTTGTTTTATGGTTCCATTTCCACATATAAGTGAGAAAGCATAGTGTTTGTCCTTCTCTGTCTGACTCAGTTTCACTAAGCATAATACCCTCCAGGTCCATCCATGTTGCTGCCAATGGCAAAATTTCATTCTTTTTCATGGCTGAGTAATATTCCATTGTATATATGTACCACATCTTCTGTATCCATTCATCTGTTGATGGACACTTAGGGTGCTTCCATGTCTTGGCTATTGTAAATAATGCTGCTATGAACACTGAGGTGCATGCAAACTGGTGTTTTTGTTTTCTTCGGATAAATAGCCAGGAGTGAAATTGCGGGTAGTCCTATATTTAGTTTTCTGAGGAACCTCCATACTGTTTTCCACAGTGGCTCCACCAATTTACAAGAGCACCTTACCGTGGAAAACACTCAGTTTTTTTCTAACCTCAGGGTATCCCGCGCGCTTTCCCCTCCTGGCACTGGGCACACTTGGGCTGGGCATCTTGCCAGTGTTGCTAATGGAAGGGCTTTGGGTCAGCTGGCCCCTCTGTTTACTGGTCCTGACCTTAACCTCCCTGGGCTCAGTTTCTCCATCCACGCAACTACAATAGCATCTTCTACCTCAAGAGGCGCCTGCGACGGTTAAATGAGGTAACGCAATATGTCCTTCACCTAATAGGTACTCAGTGGGTTAATTCTTCCCAAACACACAGCTGGCCGGTGCCCCCCATGCTTCGGGGCAGGAGGGGTGGGAAAAGAGCATTTGGTGTCGTGTCTAAACTGCTATTTGAAGAGAGCATGAAGCTGGGCTCATGATACAGAACATCCATGTTGGGACAAGCAGTATCGCCAGCGGCTGTGACAATCTCTGTCACTGCTTCTGCTGGCTATTGTTCATCACTCAGCGTAATCCCTGGTGTCACCCCCCTCACACACACACACACACACACACACACACACACACATGCTTTTGACATCTGTCCCCGAAATGACCGCACGAAAAGGTGAGGGTGGTCCCGGAGCAGAATCTGGGAGCTTCCTCCGGCCTTGGGTGGCATTCCCTAAAACACCGTCAGACTGGAGGGATGAGGGAGACGTAGTAACACATCCGCATCTCAGCTTCACTCCGCCGCGCGGCTCCCGGCAGCTGCTGGAAGAGGCTGATGAGCTGGCATCTCAGGACACGCTGCTAGAGCTGTTAACATGCGGATCGGTGATGGAGCATAAATAGCCTCTGCTGAGCTCACCCTGGCCGTCTCCGCCGGCCCCGGGGCCCACTCACCCGGGCGGTCGGGGAGGCAACAGGCAGGGCGGGAGCGCCATGCAGCGTGGGGCTCCCCACCTCGCCTGGACGTGTGCGCCTCCCGCCTGCAGCCGCAGGACGCGGCCCTCCACGCGCCCGCGCCGCGGGGCTCGGCCGCAGGCGCCTCGTCTCCGGAGATCGCTCCGCGTTACCTTTCGCGTCAGACGCGAGGATGAGGAGGAAATGAAGAGGCCCCGCTAGCGGCTGGCGGGCGGGCGTCAGGGTCCGCGCGCCGGAGCCCAGCCGAGCCGAGGCGAGCGGCGGGCGCCTGTATTTTTAGCCTGATGCCGCTTAACTTGCTGGCGCTCCGCGCGCCGCCGAGCAGATAACGGGGGAGGGGAGCCGGCCGCGGGCTCGGATTTCCGCGCCGGCGCCGGACGATGGCAGCGCGACCGCGCAGGTCGGGTCCAGACGCAGCGGTGAGTGCCAGGCCGGCCCGCGCCGGGCGGGGTCCCCGCCGCCGCCGCGCCCCCCGCCGCGGGCTCGCCGGGCGCCGGCCGCCAACTTTCCCGGCGCGGGCGCGGGCGCGGGCGGGAACGCGCGCCAGCCGCCCTTCTGTTGCCTCACGTCCGCGGGCGCCGAGGCTTCTATAGCGGGATCCAGAGGAAAATTCCTCTGGCCTGGAGGCCGCCGCCGCGGAGGGGCTGGTGCCGGGAGGCGGCCGGACCCGTGGCCGGGCGGCCGAGCGGGCGCGCGGAGGTGCCCGGCGGACAGTCCCGCCGGGCTGACTCTGCGGTGGGGGTCGACCGGCCGCCCCTCGCGGGGACCAACTCGGACCCGCGGGGATGCCCCGGCCTTGGCCTTGGCCGGAGAAGGGCCGCCTCGGGCGCCCGCGGCTCGCCTGAGTCCTAGACCTTAGAAACACGAGCGCCCGGAGGTCCAGAGTCAGCGGGAAATGAATGGGGGTGAGAGGGAGCCGGGGGCTCCCCCGGCGAGCTGTGCACTGTCCCCATTTTAGCAGTGGAATCGAGGTCTGGGAACTTGTTCGAGGCACAGCATCAAGTGGTGGAGCGGGGCTTCACGCCAGGTCTGTCCACCGTCAGGGTCCACTGTGGCTTTTCTCACATCCTGCATCACCCAGCCTCCCAGCATGAAGCTGGAAGAGCGCAGGAATGGACGGGGTTTTCTCCAAGGCCTTGTACTTGTGCGGAGAGGGCATAAGAGGACCCGGGACTCTGGCTTACACACCTCGTTTCCTCAGTGACACCTTTCATAGCACAACTTTCTGGAAAGAAAAATGAAAGAAACCTATTGAAAGCGCACACTGGGGCTCAGGGTTCACTTCTGTTTCTCTGTCGTCAGTAGCCTAATGCAGGGGCCACACAGGTGTGTGCAGGCGGGCACTGCCTGTCCTTTCTTGGAGGCCCGACCTGGGCTCCAAGGAACACCCGGGCGCTGAGTATGAAGGCACTCTCAGATGTGTAGGGCCACCCGCATATACAGGCCAAACACCGCCTGCTGTACTTGGACTTCTGGATGTGCTGCAGCCCCTCAGGAAAAGGTCCAGAACCTCTACTGGGAGTTCTGACAGTGACTCTGCCTTTTGCCCAAGCAAGACCCTTTGGGAAGGAGGTACTGTCTTATCACTGTTTACAGAAATTAATGAGGGCTTAGTTTCCATTCATCTTTTTAGATGAGATTTTGCACTGGTAGACCTTGAAAAAGCCAGTCATAATTTGTCCTGGGAAAACTGAGGCCATCTCAAGCCCCAGAGAAGGCATGAGGAGGCCCTGGGTTCTCCCACCTGGTCTAAACCTACACTCCGCCTGGCTCCGGTGTTTCGGCAGCCTCCCCTGCCCCTGGGTGCAGGCTTGCTGACATTTAGCTCCCTGCTTCCGGACTCTCCCTCCCCGGACACTGGAGTCCCCTCTGCTACTTATCTACTGCTATATTCGTATCTGCCCCACTCAGGAAGTGCAAGTTTAATAATAGTCAGGCGTCTCAGGTAACCCAGGGTTCACCTCCCTTTTCCGAACGAGCAGCCCTGATGAGAACTTGAGTCCCAAGAGGAATTCCATTCCCTTCCTTTCCCCTCTGCTTCCCTCCTCCTGAAGCGAGGGCTGAAGTGGGCACAGCCTCTGAGTGCAGGCGGAAGGCTCCCTCCAGCCAGAGCTGAACTGGAGTGGAATCTCTGGGCACTAGGACATGGCTAGTGAGGAAGCACTGCTTAGATTCCTGCCCAGCCAGGATTCGCTGTGTGACCTCGGACAAGATGCTTAACGTCTCTGTGACTCATTTCCCTCATCTGTGAAGAGGAGACAATGAAAGTACCTGCCTCTGGGGATGATTGGGAGGAGCCAGTGAAGTCGTTGGTGCAGGGGGCTTTAACACATAGGAAGGGCTTTATAAAGGTAACTTGTTTCATTGTGAACAGAAGCTCGGGGACATCACATGGCTTCATCTGTAGGGATGTGGGCCGGGTGTGCAATGAGATGTGTGTGCCCCCTCCTCTCCTCAGTGCTGGCAGTTTTCTCACGGGTAAAATTAGGTTAAAATAAAGCTCAAGGTGAGGAAGGGGCGAAGGCGCAAGTGGGCAGCCTTGCTGTGGGTGCTCAGAGGGGTGACAGCTCTCGGTGGTGGTACAGGGTTTAGGGCCATCGTGGACTGATTTTTCTGGACGCAACGAGCAGCCTTCTTTAGCTCCTCTGGTCTCTCTGCACAGAGAGGCCTCTCTGAGGCTGCCCTGCAGGGACGGGGCACTCAGGGAGGGCCAGGGACACTGCTCCAGTTTATCCTAGTGCTGAGATAGTCTGGTTCGTATTTTGTCATTATTGTTGTTTTTCTGCTTGGTATTTACTCGGGTAAATATTCTAAATGGAGCATATTGGATTCTTTGGACTCTCTTTCTGCCCTCCTGGGTGACAGACTGTTCCTAGACGCACCAGGAAACGGCACCTGGGACGGGTCATTAAGTTGCAGGAAATTGAGTTAGAGATTCAGCAGAACAAGATGACGAGAGTGGGTCTCATATTCCAAAGAGGGCCATTTGCTCTGCAGCTGAAATATTCTCCGGCACCTAGGAGGTGCCCACTGCGTGCCTGTGGAATGGATCACTTTCTAACTCTGTCACTTTGTTTTCCAAATCACGAGGGCAGAGACCTATATTCAGAATTTTTACTCTCTCTCTTTGCTCTAGCAGGATTCTGGACTTGAAACAGGACCTCGGGAAATAAGTTGTAGAATTAAAACTGGGGGATACACAGTGGAATGACACCATTATTACCTACAATCCACCTGTAAGATACCCTGAGGCTCCTACCTGGGTCCTAACGACTCTATGCCCAGAGAAGACTAAAAAGAAAATGAAAAAGCCTTAGCAATTGAACTTCAGCTCTAACTATCTAGGTGACCTTAGCCGGTCACTTTATTTTCACCATCAGTTTTATCATCAGGGAAGGGAAGGACTGGGACTGGATGATTCCTTCCTAGAGGCCTGTCTTGGCCTCAACGCAGCAGGTCAGGGTCAGAGCCGGGACCTGCCGGGGACCCTTTCTCTGCCGTAGATTCACTGTTTAATTGGGAAAGGCATGGGGGCCCTCCCAGCCCCTACACCTGTCATGGCTTTCTGGTCACCCTCAGGTTTGAAATCGCTGAGAATGCACCTCAGGGTCAAGGGCAGTAGGAAGGTTTTGGCTTGATTCAGGGAGTCCTGGGCTGAATCCCTGAGTGTTAACTATCACAGAACTTGGGCACGTTATTAACCTCTCCAAACCTCAGTTTTGTCACCTCTAAAATGGACATAATAATTATACCTGCCTCACAGGTTGTGATCAGGATTGAAAGATAGAATTGATTGATATTAGTATTATAATTTCATGGTTCAATTAGACACACAACAGAAACTATTGAGGCTTCTTCAGCCTCATCCAGATTGGGCTTCCCCAGCCCTCTGTTTATCTGCTTGTCTGTCTGTCATAAATATTCTCCTTTGCTTCCTAGATTCAATGCTTTGAATCGTGACAGTGTCATTAGTTGGTGTTACATCTATTTGTATCCACCATGCTTAGGTTTTCATCCCACATCCTATGATTGTGCTGCAGAAGATAGTTTGGACAAGTGGGAGATGTGTCTCTCTCTAATAGTCTCATTTTGGGGAAATAATGTACTATATTTTTTTCCAGACAGCTGAGTCCAGACAGGCTTTCTGAACCAGCAGGCACAGGCAGACATTTTCAGAGGGACTGAACCTTGAGCCTGATTTTTCTGGGAATCCAGCTTATGAGGAGCCAACAGATTAATCCTCACCTGAGGTGGCAGGGACGGGGGCACAGGGCAGCCCTCCAGTGTGAAGATCTGTAAGGCTGGAGAATCTTTCCTGCCCTGGATTAACTGTTTAATTGGTGAAGGTGTGCAGGCCTGCTTTGGTTTAATTGTAGGACACTGAGATTGTTGGCCGTAGATTTTGAATCTAACATGTTTAGGGACCATCATCCCTGTGACTGCTCTAGCAGAGTACCACAAACTTGGTGGCTTAAAACAGGAGAAGTATCTTCTCTCACAGTCTGGAGGCCAGAGGTCTGAATCAGGGTGTTAGCAGGGCCACGCTCCCTCCGGAGGCTCCAGGGGAGACTGTTCTTGACCGCTTCTAGCTTCTGCTGGTTGCCAGCTTCCTTGGCTTGTGGCCGCGTCACTCCAACCTCTGCCTACATCTCATGTGTGTGTATGTGTGTGTGTGTTCACTGGATTTAGGGCCAACCTAGGTAATCTAGGACAATCTCATCTCAAGACCCATAACATAATTACATCTGCAAAGACTCTTTTTGCAAGTAAGGTCACATTCAGAGGCTCCAGGGGTTAGGGTGCAGGCGTATCTTGGGGGGCCACGGTTCAGCCCACTACAGCACGTTCTTGGAGGAGAGGAGCATGGAAGGAGACGGAGCACCCCTGGGTGGAGCTTCTGGAGGAGCAGCATAAGCCCCCCAACCCTAAACTCCCCCCGCTTCACACGTGGCTTGTCACGTGACAGCTGTCACCTGTTAAACTCACCCAGAGTGCACACCGTGTGCAAGCACCGCGCTCAGCGCTTGTGCTGATGTAATAATTATAATCATGTATAACATTTCCTTTCAGCTTCACAGCCAGGGTGTGGGAAAGGCCTTGTCCCCCTCCCTCCCTGGCTTACCGATGAGAACACAGGAGCAGGGGTACCTGCAGACTGTAGGGCCCCCCCTAGACGCAGGGGAGCTACTCGGAGCCCCTGCAGTTGTCTGCCATCCCCCCAGCTCTCACTCTCCGGCCATCATTCATCTCTAATACAAATCAATGTCCTGGGCAGGATCTGGATGTGCCTGTAGGTGGCTGAGCCTCAGCATACAGACCCCAAGTGCTTTATCGTCATTCAGGAAAACTGGCAAGAGGCACCTGCCTGGTCAGGTGGCAGAACCAGACTGCCTGCTGTGCCTCTTCCCTGCTGTGTGAACCTGCACAAGTCACTTGGGCTCTCTGGGCCTCCGTTCCCTCATCTGTAAAATGGGGACGGCAATAGTACTTACCTCTTGGGGATATTTTAAATGACGAAATGCATCTCTGTGTGTGTGTGTTGATACATATTATATGTCAAGTGCCGATAATGGTTCTGGGCACGTAGTAAGTGCTACGCGCTGTTTACTTAAAAACAAAACCACAAAATAGCATCAAAGAGCTTGCGTCTGGTTCCTGTGGTGCCTCCATCTGTGACTCAGTGGGTGGGGCTGGGCCGTGTGCTTTGGGCTCCTCAGGAGGAAGGCGGAGCCCGTGGAAGCATCGAGGCAGTGAGACGCCAGGCCTGCTGAGCGGTCACTGGTGGAATGGGAACCCTATCGAAGGCCGGCCCCTCCCGGGTCCTAGCCAAGATCGCTTGCTCATAAAAACATCAAAAGGAAGGGAGGCTGGGCTCTGAAGGCCACCCTGCACGTGGGCCGAGAGCGGTCTGTCCAGGGGCTCCAGGCCCATACACGCCTGGGGACCATGGTGGGCACCTGAACAGGAGGGTGTGCTGGCTGCCGCCGTGACCTTGGCCCTTTTTCACAGCTCTGGGCTTGAATGGATCATGAGATCTTTGTCACACAGACCCACTCACAGCTGCTCTTTCTCCTCACAGGCCGACGCTGCTACCAGCTTTCTGAGGGCAGCGAGATCAGGTAACTTGGACAAAGCTTTGGACCACCTGCGGAATGGGGTAGACATTAACACCTGTAACCAGGTAAGTGAGATGCAGGGTGCAGGCAGGCATGTGGTCTCTGAAGAGCGGCTCTTGCCTGGTGCCCTTTCCTGAAGGCTTGAATCTGACGCTATTCACCTTTTCCCAGTGGCCTCAAACATCCCTCAGGGCTCCCGCCCGCTGAAGGCCCTAGCCCTGGTGTTTGTGGCCCTGCAGCGGCCCAGGGCCCCATAGAGAAGCGCTGGTGCGCGAACAGTGTGGGCTGCACCCGGCTCCATCCCCTGCGGCCTCTCCCCTTAGAAGTCTCGGCTGGTCCCTGCTTCGGTCTTAAAATTTGCGGCCTTTGAAAGTGGGCTGGAGGAAGGGCCTTTGAGGGATGCTGTGTCAGTGGTGACATTCATCTCCTTTGTCCACCAGCGGCCTTTGTGGGTGTGCTGCTGGGCTGAGAAGGAAACAGTGCTGAGGACTTGCTCCGTCCTATGCTGACAGAGACTGAGAACTAGTGCGGCTGAAAGGGCTTCTCTGGATGTTTCTGGTGCTGAGTGACAGGGCTTGGTTGGGGGAGGGGGAGGGGACTGAAAGTGTGCAGGATGGATTGGAAGACAGAGAGTCAGGTTTGGGGCCAGAAATCTAGGCGCTGACTGAATCATCTTACTCCCAAGAAGGAGGACAGGGGTGTGGCCAGGGCCGTGGATCGGATGACTCTTGTTGTGTTTGTTTCTGCCAGTTGTTCAGGTACACAGCTGATTCCGTTTCTGGTTGAGAAGAAAGTTACCGATTGTGACTTTTTAAAACATCATCTTAACCATTAAAAAAATTGTTTTAAATTGTGGTGAAAAAGCACATAACATAGGATCGACCATCTTCAGCGTTTGTAAGTGTACAGTTGAGTGGCCTTAAGTACATCCATGGATGTCACCACCCTCCATCCCTGGGGCTCTTTTCATCTCGTAAAACGGAAACTCTTCACCCATTAAACAGCAACTCACTCTTCCCTCCTCTCCAGCCCCTGGCGACCACCAACCTCCTGTCTGCCTCTAGGAATCTGACTGCTCAGGGTACCTCATGCATATCAGTGGACGCATGCAGTGTATGTCTTTTGTGACTGGCTTATTTCACGGAGCACGGTGTCCTCAGGGTCCATCCGTGTTGTGCTGGACTGGATGACTTTTACAAGCCAGCAGGGGAAATACCAGGAATGCAGCTTCACTTTTCCGCTGGCGGCGTGCCTCTGGCCCCGGCCCCTCAGCCTCACTTTCCTGGCCCTCATCCTACTTAAGACGGACACTACCCTGTGCCAAGACCCCTTTTGGATCCAGCTGGTCTTCTGTGGTCTAAATCCACAGCTGGAAGATCAGAGAGGATGGGGCGGGGGGGAGGGTGTGACGGGAAACAAGTAGGTGTGTGATATGAAGCAGCGGCCATGGCCATGAACTTCAGAGGGGAGACAGGAGTGTGGATGGACTTGGGGGTGCAAACTAGATGGGGAGAAGCAAGCCCCCCTTGTGTCATCCCTCCACCCAGATATCCCAGCCTGCACACGTCCACAGGCCTGAGGACATTCGAGGTGATTCTAAGTACATGTACAGCCCTAAAGGTCGCCTTTGGAGAGATTGACACTCTGGACCCATTTCTTTCTGGGGAGAAACAGTAGGAGCAAAGTCTGGGGGCCAGGGGAGAGTCCTGAGATCAGAGGGCTCAGGAGAGGGGCTGTGTGAGTTGTGGTGTCGCCAGCCACCCCCCGGCCCCGTGGGGACGCCCGCGGATGCATTTCTGGGCGGCAGGGATGCGCGTTCTGGCTTCCTTTGTTCAGGCCCAGAAACCCAGCTGAGTGTCCGCAGTGCGCCTGCTTGAGACGCACCAGCCCCTCAGAGGCCTTCCAAGGGTTAAGACGCCAGCTCTCAAAGGAGCCACTTAGCAGAAATGGGGGCAACGGCACGTCCCTAAGCCCTGAGCCCGAGCTGATTTTCCGCGTGAAATTGGAAGATTCTGACGACACCGGGAGGGAGGGGCTCGGTCCTGATCGGGCAGCTGCTGGTGAGGCCCCGGCGTGCGAATGGCCTGTCCCTCTGCCCTTGCTCCTCTAAGGCACCTCCTCCTCGGTTCATCTCAGGCTCCACGAGCGTGAGGCAATGTTTGCACTTCACGGACACGCTTTCCGCTGGGCTTAGCGCCAGAGGAAACTGCTAACCGCTGCAGGCGAGGAAATAACGTGGCGGGCGGCTGTGTGAAAGGAGGGCTCCCCAAGGTGCGCAGCCCCTCCTGCTGGTTGAGCCCCGCGGCTCCTTCACCCCCTCCCCCAGATCTGGGCCCTGCTGCTGCTCTTTGTCTTGTGCTGCCGCAGGGGCAGGGCTGCAGACCCGCCCGGGAGTGCCAGCGTCGCTGGAGCCTCCTTCTGGTGTTAACGGGCGATTTGGCTTTTGCTCTGAGTGGAGCGTGTTGGCCGGGGGGAAGGGAGGAGAGGACTGGACGGTGGGGCGCAGCGGGGCCAGGACTTGAACCTGGGTTAACCTCAGCGCACCATCCGGGCAACGCCCTTGCCCTGTGATGCGCACAGACCCCTCCTCCTTATGGGATGCGAGCTTCTTCTCTTTAAAGCGCGCATTCGCTGTTTTGAAAAGATAAAAAGCCAGGCTCTTGTCCTGGGGTCATGGCTCGAGAATTTGCTTTTGCTTGAATGTTTGGAGCCAGTGGACCATGAGAGCAGTAATATGGCAAATGCTGATCCTTATATAAGCAACACGCTTTCAAAGAGTATGTTTCGTGGAAAGGATAGGAGTTGTTTGCCATCCTCGGAAATAATTACGCTAAGTAGTGTGGAAAGAGGCTTATTTAAGAGACGTCTGAGTATTCAGGGCAGCTTTCTTATTGCATAGATTATGTCTACTGATTTTGATCACCATGATTACAGTTATAGAAAATTATAGAAAAGAACAAGTCCACACGCAAGGACACATGTCTTCATGTGCCTACGTCAGTATCTTTCCATGAATACCCGCATCTTTCATTGATCCAAGCATTTTTCCAGCTTCAGACCCGGGGAGCCAGTGTCTTCCTGGATACCCCCTCACGTGTAGAGCTGGGCTTTAGGAATTTAGTGGTTAAAAAAAGAAAAAAGCCATCATCGTCATCGTCTCTGAACTATAGTCTACTGGCTGTGAGAGCTGTTAAGTCAAAGAATCACGCAAATGGATCTGCAGACCCAACTATGTTAGGAGCCATGAGGAAAGGCAGAGGGTATTAGGAGACTGTGTGAGAAAGATGTGGGGTAGGCCTGGAGGTCAGAGAAGACTCCTAGAAGAGGAGATACTGAGCTGAGGGGTGAGACGGGGTTAATGAGGGAGGGGAGGGAAGAACATTCCAGAGGCAGAGAAAAGCCTGGAGACTTTAGTGGCGGCCAGAACGGCTGCAGGCGGAGGGAACAGGGACCAGATGAGGCCGGAGAGGTGACCTCAGGGCTGTGCTGGACCCGAGAGGCAGGGGCCGTGGCCACAGCAGCCAACAGCTGGGTCAGCGTGCCCCAGGGCCCGAGCCCTGTGCGTGTGCATCACGAGTGTGGGCACGTGTGCGCCAGGGTTTCCTGCTGCGCCCCACGTTGACCCTCTGATTGCCGAGTGAGGAGAAGGGTCTTGGGGAGGGACCAGAACGGCGGGAGCAGGGGGACTGACCGAGAAGAATGGAGGATTTCAGCCTTTGCCCATCTGCACAGCTGCATCCGTGTGTCCTGGTAGAGCATCCACCCGGCTTGTAGACCCGGGTAAGGATTCTGCTTTTTATCCTAAGAGCCGAGGGGAGTGACCACAGATTCAAGCACAGGGGTGACAGGGCCGCAGGTGCCCACTGTGAGCACGACAGGTGGCAGGGCCCACAGGTGGATACAGGGAAGCCAGTTATAACAGCGGTCCCCAACCTTTTTGGCACCAGGGACCGGTTTCGTGGAAGACAGTTTTTCCACGGATGGCGGTTCGGGTGGTAATGCAAGCGATGGGGGAGCGGCTGTGCAACCCAGTTCCTAAGAGGCCGTGAACCAGCAGTGCTGCGTGTCCGGGGGGTGGGGGACCCCTGGGTTATAAGATGCCAGCAATAGTCCAGGAGAGACACGCCGGAGGCCCGGATCAGGGTCGTGGCCATGGGGATGGATGAGTTGGATGGGGGTGGGAGGCTTCAGCAGGGACCCTGCTGAAGGGTGTCTGGCTTGTGCGGGCTGTGGAGGCTGGCACCGCTCACGGACAGAAGAACCGGGAGCAGCCTCGGTGTGTGGAGGGCTGGGCGGGCATCCTCTTAGGGAGTCTTTGAGGAATCCGGTGAAATATACAGTAAGCAATTGCATATTTGAGCCTGGGACTCAGATGAGAGGTCCAACCCAAAGATAGACATTTGGAAGCCACTCAGCACTCAAGGAAGTGGAACACTGGCGTTGGCTGATGAGAACAGGGCTGAGAGGTGTGTTGAATCTAATCCCCCAGTGTCTTTGTGGGGGTCATTTCACACGTATTTATTAAACACCTTGTTTGTGCCAGGTATCAGGCACTGAGCAAGATAGACAAAAGAGACAAAGTCTGTGCCCTCGTGACATTTATAGCTGGTGAAGAAGACAGACAGTTAGCAAGAAAAGGAACAGATATATAACATCAGCTAATGAGACATCCCATGAAGGAGGGAGGGAAAGGGGTCTAATCTAGGGGGTAGTTAAGGCAGGCCTCTCTAAGGGGATGATTTAAAAAGAGGTAAGGGAGAACCACGTGGTTTCTGGAGGTGAGCGTTCCTGGGGGAGGGGATGTGCTAAGGTCCTGGGGCAGTGGTGAGCTTGGTTTGTTTGGGGAAAAGCAAGAACAGCGTGGCCGCGATGGAAGGATGGAAGGGAGGCACGGTAGGCGTGGAGGTGGGAGAAATTGCCGAGGCGGAATCTTGAAGGGCTTTCGGGCCACGGTGAGGATCTGGATTTTGCTTCAAGGGTGATGGGACGCCTTTGGAAGGTGCTCCATCTAACTTAGGTATTTAAGAGATCGCCCTGGCTGCCGTGTGGAGAATCGACTTGGGGCACAGGGACAGAAGCGGGGAGACTGGTGGGGGGGAAGCTGAGGCAGGGGACCAGGCACAATCCCGAGGGGGCTCTGAATAAGGGGGGAGAAGGTCGGGAGCGAAGCCCAAGGACTTGCCCCCCCAGGCTCGCAGCGTTGTCGGCCTGGCTGTAGTGGTCTCAGCACACATGGCACGGGGCATGTGGGGACCAGGGGCCTTGACTCAGCCCGGGACCGTGTCATTCTCACACACGGCAGTGGGCTGGTTGGGTCATGTCTCAGCTCAAAAGTCATTGTGAAGACACAGTTGTCTCCAGGGCCTAAAGCAATGTCCGCTGTCGTCACCCCGATCCTCTCACAGCTCAGCCGTGTCCGACCGTACAGCACAGCAAAGTCGTCTTACCTGTCCGAGTAGATGCTAAGCGACCTGGTGGCGAAGCCCATGGCTGCCTCTGCCCCTCAACACCCGGCACACGACGTGTCATATGGTCGATACTGGCTTGAATAAATGGCTCCATAATTAGACACATGCTAACAGCAGCCTCATGTGTCCAACTTCCAGAATTATTGCGAGATTACTTATATCAAATTAAAATATCTTATTATGGAGGCCATAGCAAGAAAAAAACATACTTTCTGGGATGCACTAATCGACCTTACGTGCTTAGCAGTTAGCCCAATAAAAAGAGAACGAGAGGACAGCAAGTCAAGAGCCTCTGTTCTTCCAAATTCCTAGAATTGCCGGGTCTACATGGGGCGCCACTGGGAACAGCCAGCTGTAACTCCAGGGGTGAAAAACCTCACTATTTTAGGTTTCTGCTCTGTTCTTATGACGCTCACAAACCCTGGCTCATTGGCCTTCTTGATAGGAATAAAGGAAATTTCACTCCAACAGGAGAAGCCTTGTTGTCTTCAGTGCTGGCATAAGGCAAAGAGTTAGAAGAAGGATTTTCTGGAGCATCCCAGGCAACCTCCATCCCCTTAGCCTGTCTTATTCTTCTCCGTGGTACTTACTACTGCCTGACTTGCTATGCATCTGTGTCTCTCCTTATTACTCTCTGTCTTCCCTGCTACAGGGGAGGCACCTCGAAGGGAGAGGACTTTGCTTTATTCAGCGCTCCTTGTCAGGATTCTGCCTTGCGCATAGTAGGTGCTCATAAAATCAGTCAGTAGCTCTCCAGTCTGCTGTAACCACTAATGATGAAAACTTATTTATTTGACGCTTAGCCCATGTAGGAACTCCACCTAAGCACTGCCACTTTTTCTTTTTGAGTTTTTAAATTTTATTTATTTATTTTTAAATTTTTATTGAAATATAGTTGATTTACAATGTTGTGTTTGTTTCAGGTGTACAGCAAAGTGATTTAGTTATACATATATACATTCTTTTTTTACACTCTCTTCCATGATAGTTTATTAGAAGATATTGAGTAGAGTTCCCTGTGCTATACAGTAGGTCCTTGGTGGTTATCTCTTTTGTATACAGTCGTGTGTATATTTTAATCCCAAACTCCTAATTTATCCCTCCCTCCCTTCTGCTTTGGTAACCATAAGTTTGTTTTCTATGTCTGTGAGCCTATTTCTGTTTTGTTAGTGAGTTCATTTGCATCTTTTTTGTTTTTTTAGATTCCACATATAAGTAGTATCATATGGGATTTGTCTTTCTCTGTCTGGCTTACTTCACTTAGTAGGATCATCTCTAGGTCCATCCATGTGGTCGTAAGCAGTGCCACTTCTAAGAGCAGCGTGAAATAGTCCCTCTTAGGATGATGACTCTCCTGCCTGATGGTAGTTCTGGCACCAGCCACGCTCATCAAATATGTGGCAGTGTTTGCTGCCGTATCCAGAAGCTCGACCATCTGAGCAATCACAAAAACATAAACAATTTCCGACACAGCCCACGAGAGCACGTGAAACCACGCTAGTTCCATCGATGTTCCCTAAATTTCCACATGTGCCTTCCACGTGCACCCAGCATTGCTGGGTGCTTGTTTATCTTGAAGGTGAAGGGTTTTCAGCATTTCAAATAAAGGGAGAACCTGAACAAGAGCTACAGAATCATCTTTTCTACAGCAGCCAAGTGCCAAGTCTTTTGATCAGGATTTGTGATAATTGCTACCTTTCCAAATTATAGTCTTAGAACTTAGAGGAGATCTTGGCATTCCACTCCGTGTCACTTTATAGCTCAGAAAGCTGAGGTCTAGAGGTTACTTCTGAATATCTTCTGAGCTTTATAACTTTGGATTTGGAGAGATGGGCTGGCAAAGACCCCCTGAAGTTTCTCTGCTCATTCATGTACTCAACAAACATGTATGTTTACATTTTTCTTTTAATTCATATTTTTCCTTTTTTTTTTTTTTAAAGATGTTGGGGGTAAGAGTTTATTAATTAATTTATTTATTTTTGCTGTGTTGCGTCTTCGTTTCTGTGCGAGGGCTTTCTCTAGTTGTGGCAAGCGGGGGCCACTCTTCATAGTGGTGCGCGGGCCTCTCACTATGGCGGCCTCTCTTGTTGCAGAGCACAGGTTCCAGACGCGCAGGCTCAGTAGTTGTGGCTCACGAGCCCAGCCGCTCCGCGCCATGTGGGATCCTCCCAGACCAGGGCTCGAACCCGTGTTCCCTGCATTAGCAGGCAGATTCTCAACCACTGTGCCACCAGGGAAGCCCCATTATTTTCCTTTTTTTAAATGCATTTTATTTTATTGAAGTATAGTTGATTTACAATGTTCTGTTAATTTCTGCCATCCAGCCAAGTGACTCAGTTATACATATATATATATATATATATTCTTTTTCAGATTCGTTTCCATTCTAGTTCATCACAGGATATTGAATATAGTTCCCTGTGCTACACAGCAGGACCTTGTTGCTTACCCGTTCTCTATACCATAGTTCTATAAACATGTATTGAGCACTTAGAACACCCCCAGGGCCTTAGTAAACACTAAGTTCATCCATGCCCTGCTCTCAAAGAACTTGGAGACCAGTAAAGAAGTCCAGCTTGTAAATAGAAGGTTACACATCCAGCGCCATCCAGAATGAGGCTGTTCTCATTCACTTATTCATTCACTCAACACATTTCTTGAGCTGCTCTACTAAGCCACGCGCTAGCCACTCAGAGTGAGGGCTCCCCCATCACTTCTAGTCTGGGGGTGGTGGCTGGAGTGAGCCAGAGAAAGCCCTGGAAGGAAGAGTGGGAGTTTGCCAGGGAAAGTGGGAACGGGGAACTGCAGCAGGAAGGAGCAGACTGTGCAGAGAGAGGCAGGGGTGGCGGAGGGCACAGGCAGCAGGGAGGTCGGTGAGCTTGGGGTACATGAAACGTAAGAGGGGAGGATGGGGTGATCAGGCTAAGGAGGGTACGTCTGGATCAGGGCCAGTGTGGAGCCTGTTCGTCTTCTCTGGCATCATCTTTTTTTTTTTTTTTTTCGGCTGCACTGCTCAGCATGTGGGATCTTCGTTCCCGGACCAGGGATCGAACCCAGGTCCCCCTGCAGTGGAAGTGCGGAGTCTTAACCACTGGACCACCGGGGAAGTCCCCTCTGGCATCATCTCTTGCTTAGGAACTGCCGACAGGCGTAGAGATCGTGTTCAACTACATTGTTCCCTAATTCTACCTGCACGCCCCAACTCACACAGAAAGCCTCTCGAGACATGGTGTACCATACGATCACACGGTAACATTAAGCCTTCTGGAAATGTGCTGTTTGTTGCAGCTCTGGAATAGTGAAGAAGCAAGGGGAAGGGTGTGTGATTGCAGCCCCCGTGTGGGAGAGTGGTGGTCCGGGGTGTGCAGGTGTACAAGGGGAACACTAGACGCCCCAGCGCCTGGTTCCAGGGACTCTCCTGGAGCTCCGGTTCTTGCTAGAAAAGGGACTAGTGAAAAAGACAGAACCTGAAAACCTCCTTCCCCTGAATTATTTTAAATAGGTAAATTACTTCTGCATCGCGGCAGAAATGAGCTATTTGGTGTTCCTCTTGCTAATTACAGTGGCTAATTTACAGTTTGAAAGGAAGTTGATTGCTTGACATGAATCAGAGTGACCCACGGTGTTTTAAAAAATCACAGATTTCAGTTCTCTGGTGTCTCTGCTTTCCCAAGCCCTTCCAGGCACGGCCGCTTTGAAGGCTCACATCACCCCTGTGGGGTGGATAGAGCAGGTGCTTGATAAGTGAGGTCGGTGAAGAGGCAAAGAGTCTTCCTGAGCCGGAGCCGGGGCCTCCCAACCCCTAGCCTGGCCTCTGTGCACCGAACCCCACGGATGGGCTGACTGCTTTTATTTTCATTTCCCTTCCCTCTTGGTGAACGGAGAGTTAAGTGACTGCTTCAGGTATATAAAGATGTCCACTTGTAGCAACAGCGGGGACATCTCTGGGATCCAAGGGCATAGAAAGGGTGATGGCAT
Organism: Hyperoodon ampullatus; assembly: GCF_949752795.1. Taxonomy (NCBI): domain Eukaryota; kingdom Metazoa; phylum Chordata; class Mammalia; order Artiodactyla; family Ziphiidae; genus Hyperoodon; species Hyperoodon ampullatus. The sequence goes on from NC_136933.1 coordinate 4,600,245, forward strand.
CGTCAGGAAGGACCTGGAACATATTACAAGGAAAGCACACCCTCCAAAGTCCACGTTCTGGTATGATTGCTGTGAATTTACAATGTGAACACTAGATGTGGCATTCTTAGTCTGAAGAGACTAAGAAGAAAGATAGCTCTGTGTGTGTGTGTCAGGTTGTGTGTGTGTGAATTCAGTTCCGTCATCTCTTAGGGAACACACGGTGTGTGCCAGGCCCGTTTTTGTCATTTGTGACAACCATGTCCCTGAGTGTGTTTTGAGATTTTTCATTTAACAACAAAACGAATGCAGGGTAGTTGTTGAAAAATTCACACTTTGGGGCTTCCCTGGTGGCGCAGTGGTTGAGAGTCCGCCTGCCGATGCAGGGGACACGGGTTCGTGCCCAGGTCCGGGAAGATCCCAGATGCCGCGGAGCGGCTGGGCCCATGAGCCATGGCCGCTGAGCCTGCGCGTCTGGAGCCTGTGCTCCGCAACGGGAGAGGCCACAACAGTGAGAGGCCCGCGTACCGCAAAAAAAAGAATAAATTCACACTTTACAGAAATACAGAAAGTCAGTCTTCTGTAAGTCTCCCTTCTGCTCCCAACCCCCGCAAATCACTGTGCACAGTTTGGCAGGAGTCTTGTCGTATGTGTTTCTGCATCTCTATGTGCAAAAACACATATTTTTTTTTATTGCAGTAAAATTGCTTTACAATGTTGTGTTAGTTTCTGCTGTACAGTGAAGCGACTCAGCTCTATGTGTACCTATATCCCCTCCCTCTTGCGTCTCCCTCCCACCCTCCCTATCCCACCCTCTAGGTCATCACGGAGCACCGAGCTGAGCTCCCTGTGCTATGCAGCAGGTTCCCACTAGCTATCTATTTTACACGTGGTAGTGTATTTATGTCAAACCTCATCTCCCAATTCTTGCCACCCTCCCCTATTTTAGTTGTTTTCTGAGAGTGCGTACACTGATTCTGGAATTGTGGAATTAAGAGAAGCAGGCCTGTCATTTTGAAGATTCACAGGCTGAGGCCTTGCAGGTGAAGTGACACGTCTAGACATCAGGAGGACAGTTTAGGGGCCCTCGTCCCGTGTCCGACGTTCTCGCCTCTAAACCCCACTGCCCTGCTTCTGAAGAGCTGGTTCTTTTTATCCTACTAAAGGAATGCTGAGATCTCGGCCGTGGATTCTCTTTCTAGTCCACAGGAGATATTCTTAGCTGCTGAGCTGAATTTTAGAGTCCCGTTAGTCCCGTTGTCTCATTAACCTGACTGAGCTCACACTTTGCTCTGTGTCCCCAAGGGCCTCCAGCTCCTGCGGCCACTGGGCTGCTGAGTACAAGGGGGCTGCCCAGGTGTGTACGGAGAGGTGAGGGAAGGGGACGGGGTCGAGGCATCTCCTCCCGGAGCTCCCAGAGAGGTGTGGGTTTCTGGTTTTTTCTTTCTTTTTTTTTTTTTTCTTAAGATAATGAAAGCATTCAAGTGTTTTTCTCTCCTTGTGAATATCCAGTAACCTCTAAATCATAAGCGCTGCCGGGGTAAGGAGGTAAACTTCGATTGTAATACAGCAGAGCAGGGCACGTGCAGAGCTGGTCCTGTGCCTTTCCCTCTGACCGTACGCCCTCCTCTCAGTTTCTGAGCTTCTTCTACCTTCCTCGGCCCTGGACCGGAGACAGGATGGCAAAGGAGACGAGGGCTGATTTCCCGCCAGGGTGACAGCAATCGTTCAGCTCTTTCTGGCTTCCGATGTGTTAGATCCAGGGTCATATATTTTTAGCACACCTTTCCCACCAAGCGGTCTCCAGGGAGCCACGCGATAGCCAGGTCAGCAGGAGGCTGCGGTGAGGTGTGCGGGGGCCCTGCCCTGCCCTCTTGTCAGCTGGTTCCCACGTGGGGCTTCGGCTGCTCTCCGGGGTTCCCAGCCTAGAATGGTCTTCTCAACTCCGGTAAAGGCCGCCCCTCGCAGGGCCTGTAAAATAGGAGGGATGTGCGTGCTCAGCCTGTCACTCTGGCTTTGATCCTTACACGCGCGGGAACCCCAACGGGCTGCCCATCCTCTCCCGCCAGAGCCAGGGCCCAGAGTAACGCAGAGCTCTGCGTCCGCTTCTCTGACAACCTCTTCTAACCCTCACACACGGCTCCTTCCTACCCCCCACTTTCTTTTTTAAAATTGTAACATTTCAAACCTATAGAAAATTTGCAAGAACCGTACAAAGAACCCCCACATCTCCCTCACCCAGATTCTCTGCGACCTTTCCTCTCTGTTGATCTGTAATATGTACTACAGATGATGTAATTCCCCGTCACCCCTAAACAGCCGGTGAGTACACCCCAGAAGTCAGGACACTTTCCCATATGACGCAGAGTCTCTCCAAGAACGCCCTCTGGGATCGCTTGTCATGGCTTATCGGCCTCCTCCCACCTGGAATGCTTCCTCAGTCTTGGCCTGTTTCTCCTCTTTTTGACCGTCTTCTGTTCTGTAGTTTGAACCTCAGCTGCGTCTGCTGATGTTTCCTGGTGACCAGGCTGAGGCAGTGCATTCTTAGCAGGATCCCATAGAAATCATGGTCCCTTTCCACGCCAAGGATGTTAACCTTGATCACCTGCTGAAGTTGGTGTCTGCCAAGTTTTTCTACTGTGACATCATCCATTTTTCCCTCTGTAGTTGATCAGTATTTTCTTGGGGAGGAATATTCCAATATAATGCCAATATTCTGTTCCTCATCAAACTCCCAGCCACCACTCCTGGCATACACTGATGACTTCTGCCTGCATCACTACCACTATGGCGGTTCCAAGGAGTGATTCTCCATCTCCATCATTTCTCCTACGTTTATTAGCTGGCATTCCACTGAAGGATAAGCTTCCCCTTATCCCTCATTGATTTGTTTTTTATTCATTATTTATTTATAATGAGTCTGTTCAGACTCATGGGTTCCTGTTTTATTTGATGGGTTGTAATCTGATACTCTCATGACTTATTTTGATGTTCAGATCTAAACCAGGCCATTGGGAGCCCTTTCAATAAGCGGGCTCTGTGTTATGTGACATGTTTGCATCATTCTTGGTTTCCTTCCTTTCTGGCCTAAGTTATCCCAGCAGCATTTTGTACTTGTCCTGCCCCAGCCCTGGATCAGCCACTTTTCCAAGGCCCCCTGTTTCCTTTTCGTGGAGGCTGGTATGGAGACACCAAAATCTGATCACTTGGTGTGCCCACTGCTACTGCTTGTCATGTGTGTACACACATCTGTAACTATTTCTACATCTATCTGTGTATGTGTGTTTTTAAAAACCCATGAGATCAAGCCAATACTTGTAATCCTGGTCCAAGACCTCAGGGTTCTTCCTAGCTTTTCCTCTTTCCAGGCTTTAAATCCCTTCAGCCAGTGAGAAATCTGACTTCCACGGATTCGCATCATCCTTAACATGTTTGTTTATTCGCTCGATGTGCCAACCTCCCAAGCACTCCAGAGTGGCCCCCTCCTGCCTCTCAGATGCCTCTGCAGGGCACCCCTCTGGTTCACTGTCCTCCTTCCTCAGGTGCCGGCATCTTCCAGCTGGGAGGTGAGGGAAGGGAACAGGAAGAGGAGGGAAGATGGGAAAACCCCTGTTCCCTTTTGATTTCATTTCTGTTTGGGCTGAAAATTTAATGCAGGCAATTTGAGGAGCGGACCCAAGATTTATATTGTTGTAGCAATTTCTTTGCCAGCAGCTTAATTCATGCCCTCCTCTCGTTGAGCCCAGAGTGACAGTCACTCCCTCCTTCCTTTCCCATCACCTCTTGTTGCTCGTCGTTCCCTCTGTCTTTGGTTTCCATGGTCTCTGCCTTTCCTTCTTCCCTCACTCTTTCTCTCTTTCTCATCAATTTCAGGATTCGGAGTAGGGATGGCAACCCTTTCAAGCCTTTTCTCTCTCCATAGCTGTGTTTAGATTCTTATTTCCTACTCTGTTTCAGGGCTGCAGACCTGGAAATATGTAATGTCAGTGATCGTGCCCCACAGATAGGAACCAATAATGGAGCAAAGCTAGAGGTCACAAATGTACAGGTGGGTTGTTATTCGGGGAATTAAGCTTCTGTAACGTAGAGTGTAATACTTATCTTCCCTGGACAGATATAACAAGCTAATAGAGGATCCGGACTGGATGGGGAAGTAGCATATAAAATATAAGAACTAGGTGCGTGATCCTCTGTGTATACATCCTTGTCCTTTATGGGCGAGACCTTCACTCCTGGCTGACTGCCTGGGTAAAGTGGGTGTGGCCTGAAGGCAAGTTACCTGGAAACTCCTCCCTCACTATGCCTTGTTCCCCTCTGGGGCCCTCGGCTTCTTGACCTTCTCTGTCACTGCTCTGGCTTATTCTTCCAGGACTGCACTCCTTCCCTTCCCCATCGAAGCCTCGCCTGCCCAAGGCTCCATAGCCTCTGATGATAGGGCAGCCAATTAATCTGCTAAGCAGAGCCAATAACAGGGTAGTAGGTGCTTATGAATAAAAAGGCCATGCTTCCCAGCTGCTACAGGGGCACACACTGCTTAGCTCAAAGAAAGGGCGTAGGGGCTGGAATCATGAGGCTCAGGGGCTGTGGGGTGGCAGGGGCAGGTGGGCAGAAGGGTCCTCAGGACACAGCCTGAGGCTGCTCCAGGGCCAGCTGTGTGTGTGTGTGCAATCACCGGGTGTGAGAAAAGGAGTGGAACGGAGCGTGTCCACACGAGAACGCCAGCAGCAGCCTCGGAGTTGTTCTTGGAGTTTTCACAGCGGCAGAGGATCTCTGGACACCAAGGCCTCTCGGTTTGAAATCGTCCTCTGCTCTGGACAGGATGAGGGTTTAATTTCCTGTGACACGTCTACTGGATTTGTACATTGAGAAATCAGTTAGTGTAATTGGGGCAATCAGAGACGTGAAACAGAGGGATCATTTACTGAGAACAAATGTCTGGAATTGTCTATTTTGCCAATGGAATTTCTCACAGTTGGTACAAGAAAATACTCCAAATTAAATCATTCAGGCTGAATGAGACTTTATTTTTCTTCTTCTTCTTCTTAAAAATGTTAAAAGAAACACAGCCTGGCTGAGATCTCCTCCCCTCCCATCAGACAGATTGCTGCTCAGAAGGATCCTCTAGACTGACATTTTACCTGAAAAAAACAGAGCAAAGGCAGATGAGAAACTCCAGGTGTGCATGATGTTTGGCATGAATATTTTTGCCCCAAAAGATCCTAAAATGGTTGTCTGCCGTGTTAAGACCATGTGGGACGAGATCATATGGGACCAGGTGGCCTCAGAGGCTCAGGATAGGGAGTTTCTAGGATGTAAAAAGCTTCGAAGAACATTGCTCCCACCCTAACAGAGAGAGAAAAGCTTGGATAATCTACAGAATTACAGTTTTCCCTGAGCCCATCAGAGGGCTGAGGCCACAAGGCAATGGACTTTTAGTTGAATTCCAAAAAGGGTTGAGCCCTCCGAGGAGAGGGCCACCATTTCAGCTTTGGCAGATGCAGGAGAGAAAAGCAGTTGCCGTACAAGCCAAAGTCTTAACAGACTCTTGCAGGCCAGTGTGGCTTGAGTGTGTCTGGAGCCCCAGGCCTCCACCAGGTGCTCCTGAGAAATAGTGGGGTAAATCGGGAGACCAGAGGACACCCATGGGCAGCACAGGAGAGCAGGTGGTGCCTGTGACCGTGGGGTTGGGGCGTGGCCCCAGACTCTTCCCTTGTGTGAAGCCAAAACAGACCCTCTCCCCTCCAGACCTCATGCAAAATCCCTTCTCCGGAGGGGGAGTAGTGGCAAACTCCCTCTGCCCCTGGGGAGGGTAGGAAACCTGCCAGCCCCAGGACATAGGCAGAGACCCAGCGCTGCTTCAGGAAAGGGGGAGGCACAACCCCTGTACTCCTAGGGAGGGCGGGAAGCCATTTGGGGCCAATAACTAACTGCCTTATACCAATAAAAAGCAGAGGTCTGCTACCACTGGGGGAGGAGCAAGGGAATCTCACTCAGCACCAAGTATAGAGACAAGCAGGTTTTGCTGCTGCAGAGAAGAGGGGGAAAATGATGAAAACAATAAAAATCCCACCTTTGAGGTCCAGGAGCAAAGCCTGCCTAAGACTGAAGCTGGAGCAGGACAAAAGAGAAGCTCTGCTGCTACCTTGTAGCAAGGAAGAGCATAGGACTGCTGGGAGGGGGCACGAGCGTGGAGAAAGACCCCGACCGAGGCACAGGCACATAAGGATGGCTGGAAGCTGCGCGGCAATCAGGAACACAGAACAACCCTCTGGCACCTTAGCTCCTACTCTGAGCTCCGGGTGACAGCAGCCTACCTCTGGAATAATCTGAAGGCACCAGTGGTAACAACAAAACCCAGACGCAGGTCAGCTCCTGACTAGATTGACTCAGCCCCCATCCCCAGCCCTGTGCTAACAGCTTCACAGAAGCAGAGGCATGTCCATTTCCAGGCACAAATTATTTCAGTCTCTACTGCTCTTCTATATATAGTGTCTGGCATTCAATTAAAAATGACAATACACACAGTAAGGAAACAACAACAACAAAGCATTGTCAATAGACAAAGCAATCAACAGAACCAGACTTAGAGATGACCTGGATATTGGAACTATCAGATGGACTTTGAAATAACTATGCTTAATATGTTAAAGGATCTAGTAGGAAAAGGGGACACCATTCATGGACAGATAGGGGATTTCAGCAGAGAGATGGCTACTGTAAGAAAGAGCCCAATGAAATGCTAGAAATTTTTAAAAACTTTCATGGCAATGAGGAATTTCTTCAACAGGCTCAAGCGTAGACTGGACACAGCTGAGGAAAGAATCAAAGAACTTGAAGACATGTCGGTAGAAATGAGCAAAATTGAAACAAAAAATAGAAAAAGAGTGATGAAAGAAAAACAGAAAAGAGCAGTCAAGGGCTGTGGAACAAAATCAGTTAGTCTAACATGCGCGTAACCGGAGACCCAGAAGCAGGTGTCTTCGGGAAGAAGAATTTGGCAAGCTGGCATTTTCCTGAGAAAAGCGTGTGGTTTAAAAAATGCCCATAAGTAGCTACTGCTTTATTCCCTAGCTTCTAATTTAGCTGAAGAAGTTCCTCTACTATCCCTCCACCTCCTTCTTGTTTATCTTCTACACCCAGTTATTTGGGGGAAGAAATATGTGATTTCTCCCCGTTATCCCCCTCAGTATTCTGTCTGCCATTCAGCATGGAGTGGAGTGGCCGTCAAGTTAGCGAGACTCACTGAAAAGGTGCCAGGAAGATTCAGCAGCCTGCCTTTTACTCTTAGCCAATAACTTAAACTTGATTTGACTCAAATACAACACACGGATCCTGATTTTAAAGAGGTGGTAGATTGCAGTTTGTCTCTGTCCATAGTTTTAGTTCAGAACAAGTAGCTCCCAGAATTTGCACCCCTCCCCCCTTCAGATTTGAGCAACAACAAGTCTGCTTAAAGAAAAAGAAAGCATGGGGCTTCCCTGGTGGCGCAGTGGTTGAGAGTCCGCCTGCCGATGCAGGGGACACGGGTTCGTGCCCCGGTCCGGGAAGATCCCACGTGCCCCGGAGCGGCTGGGCCCGTGAGCCATGGCCGCTGAGCCTGTGTGTACAGAGCCTGTGCTCCGCAGCGGGAGAGGCCGCACCAGTGAGAGGCCCATGTACGGCAAAAAAAAAAAAAAAAAAAAAAAGAAAAAGAAAGTATGAAATGTAGTATTTATCCATGAAACGCTCTTTTGAAATACTGGAAGTGGTCACCTGCCTGGACTAGTTGTGCCTCTAATAAGACAGGTGTACAAGCTCCTTTGGGTACATACACCCTAAACTTGTTTTCAAGCTTTCAGCGACTTCAGCTGCTGGATGTGGCCATCCATCCATCTGCTGAGGCCAGTTGCTGGAGAAAACTTGCTGCAGTGGGTCTGGATGTTTGTACGTTCCTGGAATCCAGATGCTTCATGGAAGAAAGAGGAGGGCACTTGATGAGAAGGGCCGGGAGCACAGTTTCTAAAATCTGAGCTCATGGGTTTAGAATTTAAACTCAGACATGTTTAAACTCACGTTACCATTGTTAATGGACTTGCACCCCTGGCTGTGTGCTGTGCAGACTGCCCTGAAAAGCCCTCTGTGAAGCTTTCCTGACCCCTTAACCAAGCAGCTCCTTTCTCCTCTGTGCTACTTTCAGTCTTATACCTGCATTTTGGGCATTTTTCACGCGATTTTGCGTTTATTTTTATGCATCTCCTCTCTGTCCTAAACTGAGTTCTTCGAGGGTCAGGGTTTGTGTTTTAGGCGTCCCTAGCTTAGTGCCAGGCACAGAATAGCTTCTCAGTAAATGTTTGCTGAAGCGGATTAAGTGCATGCTCGGCGTGAGGTAACTGTAGTTGGGACAAGAGTTTGTCATAGCCGTGCCCCTGTGTGATTCCGCTCTGCACTAGATTCCTGGGCCTTCTTGCACACTCGTCACAGCTGTGCCACATGGGCTTGTTCTGTGGCCCTGGTGAGGGTGTTGGATTCAGATCATCACAGTAATGGAAGTAACTTAGTGTGACTATGTTGGAAACAAATCAAAGATAAAGTGAGCAAAATAAAGTCATAAAGAAGAAAGAGATCTTTGAACCAGGATCCAAGGTGGAAGCTGAGTAAAACTATTAGAGACACAGATCTATTGATATTTAGACGGTCCCTTGCCTTCTGCTAGAGTTCAGCTTTGGGAGGGGGGTATGTGACCCAGGGAGGGAAGCAGAGGGGCTTCCTAGGGACCAGGGCAGCGAGTAAAATCCTGGGGACCACCTACAGCGGTCGTGACCAGACCCACACGGACGGTGATGGTAACTGAGCAGTCCCTCTAAGATGCCTGGTAATCACAAAGGGAACCTGTGCTTTCATCAGTTGATGAAAAGAAACATACTAGTCCCTCGGGTTAAAAAAAAAAAAAACCCAAACTCTTTCTTCCGGTGGCATCCAGGTTGGTTCTATATGTGGCTGTGACCTAGAAAGGCTGTGTGACCTGAGCCAATCATTTGACTTCTCTGGGCTTTGCTTTCCTCAGCATTCAGGGATCTCCAATAACCCTTTGGACGCCAGCGTCCTCTGGGCAGACTGTGTGTCTAGAATCCCTGTGGATTGAGATCCTGACTCTGGCTCCAAAGAGCAGGGACAGCCACCCCTGGGGTGTTAGCAGCAAACATTAGTGTTTTCCTTGTAGACTGTCCACTTCCCCAGCTTTGAGGCATTCAGGACCAACGACTGCTCCTGCAAAGGGACTGCACCCCCCGGCAGCGCTGAAAGCCCCACAGTCAGCACACGCACGCTCGAAGCCCCATCCGAGTCCCCTGCAGTGAGCAGACTGTGACTCCCACAGTGGTACGCCCACCCCGGATTCTCACGTGACCACAGGGTGCCTGCGCTCAGCGCCCAGAACCTTCCAGACAAGGCGCTGCTGGGTGTGAAGAGGGGATTGCAGATGGCAGTGCTGGGGAAGGAGGGGCCCCCTGCGGTGCAGACCCTTCCCCGGGGTAGAGCCAGGACGCAAAGCTGGAGAGAGTGGCTCCAGGCCCCCCGAGCGGGTCACCTGACAAAGGCTTTTCTGCAAGTTTGTGTTTTGCGAATGATTTGAGGGGAACTGGCTTCAGCCCCAAGCTCCTCCCCGAGCTCAGACTCCTGCAGTCACAGACCTGCTGTCTTGCCTTCAACCACTTTCTCCCTTTCTGGTATCAAAGCGGGCTCTGACCTAGCCTTTATCTGATAAACTCATTCACACTGGGGTGCGGATTATTCACGCCGCTTTGGACCCTACGTTTTCATGGTGTCCAAAATCTGCAAGAGGAAGAAATCTAACGGAGATTTTCAGGCATTGGCGAGAGGAAATATTGCAGCGGGCTCTCCCATCCCCTCCACATACACCCACCCTGGCAAGGCTGGCTGTGCTGACGGGCAAAGATTTGGCCAGCCGTACTCTGTGTGTTTGGGGCGCAGGGCGGGTCTGATTGAAAAAGGAAGCAGGTAAAGTTCCCTTCAAGCCTACTGTGGCCTGTTCTCTGACAGCCAAGGCACCTGTTATATTTGCCCCGTCCAAGGCCCCCGACGTAAAGGGGGTCTTATACATGTTCCATTCTCCCATCATGAGGCACCTGTGTCACGTTACGGCAGTGATCACTCATCACTTTCCAGTGCTGGTTTTAGCAAAGCAATAGGACTAATCTGTTAATGGGTTAATGCACTAGCACTCCCAGGCAGAATATTTGTGTTTTAATTGGAATCTCCTGAAAATGATGCCCTGATACAAAGGGAGAGTGGGAGTTTCAGGACCCCATGGTGGGGCTGCAGAGATATTTGAAGATGGGTGAGCCAGGGAACCCTCCATTCACACCATCAGGAACCAAGCCCTCCATCTTGGTGATGAGGGTCTTTCTTATCAGCCAGAGCCCACGGTGGCCCTGGGGCAACCCCTGAAAGGGGACGTGGGAGAACAGAGTTGACCAGCAGAGGAGACAGAAAGGAGGAGACGGGAAGAGGGGAGATTTGCTGGTGGGGAAGGAGGAGGGTAGAGATCACTGACTGATGAAAATCATTCTCTGTGTGGAGCCAAGATCTACTTCTCCATTGGAACTGAAAGCTAGTTCCATCGTGTAGTCAGTTATTTGTGTTCTGAGTAGCTCTCTTTGAAGGCAGCTTTTGCCAGAAAGTTTCAAGACATCTAAGTGCAAGGGTCAGAAGGGTCCAAAGCAGGAGGGGACCGGTGAGGCTTGCGCTGGCTGCTTTCTTTAGAGCCCGGGTGGCTGGAGCTTTAACTACCCGGTGAGAGTTCTGCTTTTGTGGACTTGATGGTTGGCCCTAGAAAATGTTTGCTTGGTTTTTTTCCCCTAAGATTTAACTGTCAGACAAGCTTTGGTCACAGGCTGGCTCTGCCCTGCGCCTATGTCGACACCACTCGGGGTCTCCCCTTCGGGCCCTTTGCACGGCCCCTCGCGGTCAGGGACCTCGGTCCAGCCGCCTGGACCAGCAGGACGCACGGACCCTCTAACCCCACCGTCCCTGCCTCTCTGCTCTTCACAGAATGGGCTGAACGGCTTGCATCTGGCCTCTAAAGAAGGCCACGTGAAGATGGTGGTCGAACTTCTGCACAAAGAGATCATCCTGGAAACGACAACCAAGGTACGTCTCTTGGTGGGGGGCGGGGGCGGGGGCGGGAGGTTTCCATCAAAATTCACATATTGTCCCAAACCCTAAAGACATAGAAACCAGCCCTTCATGACAGAAACCCAAGCCTGCTTCTGAACTTCTCTCATCCTTCCAGTCACTTCCTAGTCCTGTGAGCCCCTGAAGTCACCTGAAAAACACAGGACCCCATTTCCACAAGGATTCAGGGGGCCTTTATCCTGATCACTCGACTGTAAATCTAAAAACAAAACCCTTTGCCCAGTGGCTTCATGCTTTCCCAAGCTAAGAGGTCCACGGGCAGGTGGCTTGGGTCCAAATCCTCGCTGAGATGTTTCATACTCTGTGACCTGAAGCAAGTTACTCAGCCAGTGAGAAGCCTCAGTTTACTCATCTTTAAAATGGAGATTATAATATGTAGCTGCAGGATTGGTATGAAAATCAAATGTGGTAATGAACATATAATGCCTATATAGGAAGAAATCAATAAATATTGGTGACTATGTCATTCGTGAGGGCTGTGGAAGGGTCCACATCCCTCTCATTTATCCTTCTCCAACCGTGAGTCTTCCTTGGTCAGCCCCAAACCCATTTCCTCTCCTTACTGGGTCCCTTGAACAGTGAACAGTGTTCTGTTTACTCCAAGCATTTGTGCGATGTCACACCTCTCACAGCAGGACGGTTCTCCCCAAAGCAGTAGATTATAAACGCCCGTGACTTAAGTCCAGAAACTGCAGTCATGAAATTGATGCACCTACATGTTGCAAAATCAGTTTCATTTCTTATGCATCTTATTTGTTTACTAAGCAACAAGCAGCCAGCATTTAAAAACAGAAAATTAAACCCCCCAAATCACCTCTGTTTACTGTGTCAAGTACTGTTTCCTCTTCTCCTCCTTCCTTTGTTACATCCCATGGTTTTCTTCCTGGGCTGGTCCCTGCAGCCTCTTATTTTCCATTTGCTGTTTATTCAGCGTGGTCTCATGCACAGCCCCGATTTCAGTTCCACGCAGCAGACGTTTTACCACCTCCTGAGCAGAGAACCAGAAGAACAGCAGATAGAGAACAGATATAGTTTATGGTTATGAAGTGAACTACCAAAATATTATGAAGGTAGACTCTTCTCTCAAGGTAAAATTCTGTAATTTTCATGTCATTTCCCAAAGGTGAAAAGATCTCACGGATGAAATAGACTGACTTGCTTTTTCTGAATGTGTACAGGGCATTTTTTTTCTAACCCCATGACAAATACCAATTGTTTCCACCCGGCTTCTTCTGTGGATGAAAGGGATGTGGTTATTTCTCATCTGATGCTGTCAGCTGCCTGGCTGCAAGCATGGTGCCATCTGACCGGCTGTGGTGGCCAGAGTGGCTGTCCTCCCCCTGGCATCCCCACAAGAGCTGCAGAAACACTACGCTTCAGCACGTTTACTATCTCTGAATTTCCCCCTTGGATCGGTATTCTGCAAGCGAACGCTTGGTGTGTCCCTGTTATTTATAGAAATCGTATAAGCCAACGTGCTTTCTGAGGGCCCAACAGAGGGAGGAAAAAAAGGGTGAAGCTGAAACTGTGGGCAAAGCAAGCATCACAACAGATTGGGGAATTGTAATGGGTCTCGCAAGCAGGAGCGAGATTAAAAAAAGACAAGACTAAAAAGCCAAAACCAATATAGGTTCCTAAACTGTGCTTAGCAACTTTAAAAGCGTGAAACAAATGTATTCTTCGCCTCCCCCTGCACGCCCCCCTCCCCAGCCTGGGCACTCACTCAGCACCCACTGCCGCCACCCTCCCTGCTGTGAGCTCTGGGACTCCCTGGAAATGGAGAAATTGGGTCTTTGTGGATCCAAATATAGCTAAGTAATTTTTCCTGCTTCTTTGAGGGCACGTTCCTTCATGCTGAGGGAGGGGGAGAAGAAACCCCCATCTCCCTGTGACTCCGGACCTGAGGCTGGGGGTCTTCTTGAGCCCTGCGGCACGTGCATGTGTGTGTGGAGGGGGGCATCCGTTCCTCACCAGGGCTGCTCTCAGCCCAGGTTCTGAAGATGTCACGTGCCGAGTGCCACGGCCAGGCCTCCACATCTCTCCCTGGCCAGCTTCCCTCCACGTGGGTTTATACGGGGTGAGTCCTGTCGTCCTGGGATTTCAGGCAGGAAAGGGCAGACGGAAAGAAATGTTCGAAATTCCCTTCTTGAGCTGGCCCGGTGCCTGACGCACACGTGCTCAGCGTGTGGCGAATGGATGGATGGACACGGCACGCCTGCTCCTAGGTGGGGAGGCGTGGAGGTCTGAGTCCTGATTCCTAGAGACGGTTCTGGTGCCAGCAGCCCTGTTCCTCCTGGTACAGCGAGTGAGTTGGACCCAGGTGCCGAGGTGTCTAAGTGGAGGCTCTTCGGACTTTGAAGAAAAAAAGATTACTTAGCATCTATATACGCATTTCTGGCACTTAGTCTCTGATGGATATTTGAGGAAGAACCCTTCTGCTTATCAAATGGGACTTAAGGAGAAATCAGAAAGACACATTTGGGAGGTAACGAGAGGACCCTCCTGCCTGAAACAGGCCACACTTTAGAGACAGAAACGTGAGCCCTGGGGCGCCGGGTGGCCCTGTGATGCTCAGACCCTGTGATGCTCAGACCCCCTGGGGGAGGCGCTTGCCTCCCAGTGGCCGGTGGCCCCAGCGCACAGACTAGATTTGAAGTCCCTGTTTGGTGGGTTTCCTGAGATGGATTGGCAAGTGTTCATGTAGTTTAGTTAAAAACTATATGCCGGGGCTTCCCTGGTGGCGCAGTGGTTGAGAGTCCGCCTGCCGATGCAGGGGACACGGGTTCGTGCCCCGGTCCGGGAGGATCCCACGTGCCGCGGAGCGGCTGGGCCCGTGAGCCGTGGCTGCTGAGCCTGCGCGTCCGGAGCCTGTGCTCCGCAATGGGAGAGGCGCATACTGCAAAAAAAACAAAACAAAACTATATGCCATCTGAACTAGAAAACGTGAGGTCGTGTGAGATCTGTGCTCCTTAAGTAGCAGAGGGACGGGTGGGTCCAGCTGTGGTCCCTGTTGGATGGACGTTGTCAAGTGGGCCTGCCCTGCCTGCCCCTCCCAGAGCAGGGATGCCCGTGGGATCACATGAGGGAGAGGGACTTGGGAGGGAGGCAGGAAGGAGCCTGGCAGGGAGGCGCATCCCGGAAACGGAAGCCACCTGCTGGACCTGAGCCCGCCCGTCCAGGAAGTGCTGTTAAATGCCCAGGATGGATCCAGACAAGAAGCCTCACACGTCCCCGCCACTGCCACCACCTTCAGAGCCTGCCTGGCGTCTTAGTCTCTCTTACCAGTTCTCAGCTTTTGAAAAGTTTACCTTATACCAGCTGTGAATCTCATTTGCTTCTAGGGTTTCTTCTCTCCGGCCTTCCTCTCCTCTCTGACTTGGTGAACTCTGACTCGCTGTATTTTACTTATTCGTATTCTTCCTTCGTGTTTTCCTCTGCCAGGTTCTATTCTGTTTATTTTTCCGCACTTAGTTTCAGATTTTTCTTTTCTTCTACCGACATTATATAGTTCCTTGTACTAACCCACCCCCCAACTCCTTTACCTATCTCTGCCCTTTCCGCGTCGATCTGGTGCTTGACTACCCCTCACCCCGTGCCCCCTTTGGTCCAGCCTTTGGCCGGTGTGTGTTGCTGTAATGGCACGAGGGAGCTGGGCCCGCGGGATCCGTGGCCTCCTTTTCCCTGGAGCTCGGGGCCTCCACAGCCTGGGAGGAGCCGGACATCCAGGGAGCCAGCTTGCCCGGCAGCCCCTCCGCAGGTGTCCTGGGGAATTCTGACTGCCCGTCGGCCGATGTCGGGACGCCGAGCCCAAGTGCAGCAGATCCGTGCTGAGAAGTTGGCTGTCTTGTTCTGGGGCATTCTTTTTTTGGGAGAACAGGAAGAACTTCCCTCCCTGGGTTTCCAGGGCTGTTCATGATGTCTGATGGGTCAGGCACACAAGTGTGTGTGGTCCGCCCCTTGGGGCCATAAAGGAAGCCTGCTGCCTCCCCGCAGATGACACCCTTATCCCGCACCTGTGACGGCCCTGTACCTGTGACGGGCCCCTGGGAACCTCCTGTCTTCCCTCCCCGTGTTTCAGAAGGGGAACACGGCACTGCACATCGCCGCCCTGGCGGGTCAGGACCAGGTGGTGCGGGAGCTCGTCAACTATGGCGCCAACGTCAACGCCCAGTCACAGGTGATGCTCAGGGCCCCGGGCGGTGGGGCTGCCCGTCCCCTTCACCGGGGTGGACACGCTGTGTGGCCGAGTCCAAACGTATTCAAATGTCTCCAAGCACCTTCTTGCTTTTTCCTGCTTCACAGTGGACGTTCTAAACACGATGGAGTGGGTCATTGTGGACCCCGTCTCTGTTCCTTTAGCTGAATAATGTATTTAGTTGTGGCTCATCTGTGTATGGGGGGGACGTGAGGGGGGATGAGGAAGGGAGTGAAATTAGCGGGGGGTGGGTGTGCAGATGAGGCTGACCATTCTGGGAGGGGCAGAAACAGACTTCCGGGGAGGATCACCCCCACCTGGTGGCCTTTTGCAGTAACCCCGCTACGCCATTGCAAAGTGTCCGTGTGTTTTTATGCTGGAGACACAGGTGGGGATGTTGCCACAAGGGCTGGGTGGAAACAGGATGCAGGGAGAGCTGTCCGCGAGTTTGGAGGATTTTGCATTGGTTTTAGCATCTGTCAGTAACGTGGGTGAATTCCAATGGCTTTTTCTCTTGGCTTACAGAAAGGCTTTACACCCCTGTACATGGCAGCACAAGAGAATCACTTGGAGGTGGTTAAGTTTTTGCTGGAAAACGGAGCTAATCAGAATGTAGCCACAGAAGTAAGTACCTTGGGGACGCGGCCTCACGGCTGAATGTCTCTCGGGGGGAGGACACGGTCCCAGGGGAGTGTGTTCATGGGACATGGCTCGGGATGCATCCTCTGCCATGATCAATGTCCTGGGTGCTGTCGGACCCTGCAAGGGGGCAAGAGACAAAGTCATGGCCGTTGAGGGATGCCCAGACACGTGCCAGAGAAGTGACAGCAGGGGTGAGCCTGTCATTCGCACTGTAACAAACACTGGAGGCCGGGCTGGGGTGGGAGGCGTGCGTGCACGTGTGTGTGTGTGTGCGGTGCACGCATGTGTGGGTGACAGGTCTGCCTCGGACCTTAATGAGAAAGGCTTTTGCCGGGAAGCCACGTACACTTTTGGACAAGTCCCTCGACCCTGAGTTTTGTCACTGGTGAAATGATGAAATCGGACTAGATGGAACCAAAGCTTCTCTTCACTCTTAGCGTCAGATGACATCTGCTTTGCCAGTTCAGGGGGCCCTGTGCCCCTAGTACACACCGAGGAGATTAATAACAGTAGCTCACAATTGAAACCTTGGTGCCTGGTGTGGTTTCCAGCGTTTGGTAGGCGTTCAATAATATTTGTGAAGTGAATGAAGGAATGCTGGTCGGCCGTCAGTTCACGGCACGGTCCTGACTTCGGGTGATGGGGTGAGAGGGAAGCAAAGAGACAGGGCAGTCAAAGCTCTCATCAGCACCCAGACTAGGAGCGCGTCCTAAAGGAGACATTAAATACGCGCCAAAGGGAAATTACTGGAGGTGCTGTGAGACGGCAGGGCCACGAACGGCGTCAGGGAGGAGGTGGCACCTAAGCCGAGCTTGCAGGCTGTGGAGGAGGGAGGTCCTCTCGGGCAGAGGGCAAGAGCCCTGAGCTTGAAAGCGCGTGTCCTGCCCTGAGGACCGAGTGCTCAGGACGGTCAGAGCACATGGTCTCTCCTCTCCCCCTCCCCGGTCAGGACGGCTTCACCCCTCTGGCCGTGGCCCTGCAGCAGGGCCACGAGAACGTGGTGGCGCACCTCATCAACTACGGGACGAAGGGGAAGGTGCGCCTGCCGGCCCTGCACATCGCGGCCCGCAACGATGACACGCGGACGGCCGCGGTGCTGCTGCAGAACGACCCCAACCCCGACGTGCTTTCCAAGGTGAGGCGGCCGGCGGGGCCGGGATCATGCCGGGGCCCGGGCCGGGGGCCCTCGGGGCCTCCACCGATTCCCGGCAGTTACCTGGAACCAGCCCAGACCACAGAAGCTCCGGCGTGCACCCCAAGCACCCGCCCCGCTGCGCCCACTGTTCCACCAGCCAGCCGAGAGCCACAGGGGACGCCCCCCTTTAAACCCCCGGGCAACGCCGAAGGACGTGTGCTCGCTGTGGCTCCAGGTCACCCAGAGCAGCGTCCAGGCGGGGCAGGAGGGGCCTCTGGCCAGAGGAGGACTTTGCAGTCCATCCCCCCGACCCAGGTGGTGTTCTAGAAGTTTATTCCAGCTCTTTCCCCAGCTTCCCCCCGGTTGGAGGGAGGGAGGGAAGGGTCCCCACATGGAGATGGGACCAGGGAGGGGCCTCCCAGGGGCCTGGACAGCCCGCCGTCTGCACACGCTGTCCGATGTTTTCACCACCTATAAGTTTAGACTTAACGTCTCCCTCCCTCTGGGAATAAACTTGCACTGAGTCAGTCACACAGGCCCCTGCCCCATGGTCACGGGGTTCCTTCTGGAAAACTGCTGCCTGGATTGTTAGGCGTGGTCGGGGGTTAGGAACAGAAGAATGACAAGGGGCCCACCGAGGGTCAAAGGGCCACCCAGGGGCCACCGCACCCCTATAGGGGCTGAAACCGTCCCGAGGATTAAGGTCATGGACCCCATAACACTTCTCACTCATTCATTAAAATCTCTTCAGACGTAACCGTTCAGAGGAACGGGCCCAGCCTGCAGGGTGGGAGGTGACCCTGGTCCATGGTTTGTCCACGTGAACCACGGAGACTGGGTGTCCCCAGAGGTAGCACCTCACTTTTGGATGTAACTTGCCGTGGGACATCTCTTGATCCCTTCCGTCCGAATCTGCCTGCTGTGTGAGGTCCTCTGGTCCTGCCGGCTTTCCAGAACCCCAGGCTGATCCTGAGGTAGAAGTGACAGTATGTGGCCTGTGACGCCTTGTCCCCCTCTGTTGTGTGCCAGACGGGATTCACCCCCCTCCACATCGCAGCTCATTACGAGAACCTCAACGTGGCCCAGCTGCTCCTCAACCGGGGAGCCAGTGTCAACTTCACGCCCCAGGTGAGGCCCTTTGGTGAGGCCGCCCATGCGTGCAGGGACTGGGCGTCTAGAACCCCGTGCCCCCCTCTCGTGGCACCAAGGACATCCCCGCACTGCAGATGTGCCTGCGGGTGAAGCAGCCCTGGATGGGTTTCTGAGAAACTGCAGCCTGTGTTTTTGATTCTGGGGGACCTGGGCTCAGCCAGCTTGCTTGTGATGAACCGAGAGGCTGGCGTGTCCTTAGAGGCTTCGAAATCTTTCTTAGGCGAGAAGAGTCCTAACAGTGGGCTCAGAGTGGCCGCTTGCCTTGGGCTGGGGCAGGGCCACAGGGGAGCAGGGTGCAGCGCAGCTGCCTCCCAGGACGCACGCCCTGACCAGTCCCTTCCTCCCTTCCAGAACGGCATCACGCCGCTGCACATCGCTTCCCGCAGGGGGAACGTGATCATGGTGCGGCTTCTGCTGGACCGCGGAGCCCAGATAGAAACAAGGACCAAGGTGGGTGCCAGCAAGCTGCCCGGCAAGGCCAGGGGAGCGAGTGCTGCCTGCCAGGGCCCCACCCAGGTAGTGGGCTCCCCGTGATCAGCTAGGGAAGGGCGTTCAGCCTCTAGAAGAGCCCACAGGGGCAGCTGGAGACCACACTGCTCCATCGAGCCGGTCCTTAAGGAAGCCTTCTCGTGCCTCTCCGGCTGGAATGATGCCACAGGTGCCCTCTCTCCAGCGACCTCTGATGGGTGCCTCTGGGGCTTTCTCTTTTTGACTGTCTTTTAAAGGATGAATTGACACCTCTCCACTGTGCAGCTCGGAATGGGCACCTGCGAATCTCAGAGATCCTGCTGGACCACGGGGCGCCCATCCAAGCCAAAACCAAGGTGCGAGCTTCCTTTCTCCGAGGAGCATCTCTTAGGCAGGGCTCCAGGTCAGGCCGACCCGGGTGGAATCCCATTTCTGAGAAACAGAGATGCTAATTCTGCTAACTCAGCCAGTGTGTGATGTTGACCCCAATGTCTGTCACACAGGAGGCACTCAGCTCTAATTATATCTAGATCAAGGTTGGCACCCTTTCTCTCTAAAGGGCCAGATAGTAAATATTTTTAGGCTTTGCAGGCCCTCGTCAATGTCACAACAATTCAAGTCTACCACTGTAGTGGGGAAGCAGCTGTGGATAATGTGCAAACTAGCAGCCTAGTTCTAATAAAACTTTATTGCCAAGCACAGGCAGCAGGCTGGATTTGTCCCATGGGCTGTCATTTGTCTGTACAGCTCTAGATGAGGCCTCATCTCTTTTACCCTGGCTCCAGAAAAGACAGGAACTAAGCCCTCGGGGAGTCTTCAGAGCCTGGGCCGGACTGGATGATGTTGAAAACGGTTCTTCTCAAGGTCCTTTCGGGGCCAGAGCAAAAGCCCGCCCTCAGTTCTAATATGAGGTCTTGAGTCTTACTGGGGCTAAAGCTGTCAGACTACCTGGTCTACACCGCCTCCAGGCCCACTGCCTCGTTCTTGGGGTGAATTTAGAAGGTGGTCAGAGCAGAGCAAGGCAGAGACCAGACCCACCCATGGTCACTCCCGAGGTTTTCTGTGTGCAGCTCCCTGTCGTAAGATTCTACACCATAAAAGCAATTTATTCCCTGATTAAGCATCATGTGAGTGTTCAGTGGAGCTCTCTGAAATCTGGGTCATGTTCACGGCCCAGGCTGTCGTGTGTGTGTGTGTGTGTACATTTCCCCTTTTTATAAGGACAGCAGTCATATTGGATTAAGGTCTACACCAGTGACCTCATCTTAACTAACTACATCTGCAATGATCCTATTTCCAAATGAGGCCACATCACGAGGTCCCGGGCTTTAGGACTTCAGCATGTGAATTTTGAGGGACACAGTTCAATTCAAACACTAACAATAGCCATCATGCAGCTTGATTGTGTTTCTCCCTCGCTGAAAATCCTTCTTTCACTTGCCTCTTGCTAAAACCTAACGTCCCAGTTTCCTCGCTCAGGGGCTTTCATGATGCAGCTCCTGCCTGCCCCTGGAGTCCAGCTCTATGCCCGTGGCCTCCCGCGTGTTTACCTGCATGGAGCTCCCTGGGTCCCGGGGCGGCTGCCTCTGTGGCACTGCACACGCCATTCCCCTCTCGGGGATGCTCTTCCTGTGTCGTCTTCCTGGCGAGGTCCTAGCTCAGGGGTCACCTCCCTGGGAAGCCTTCTCTCCCCACGTCCCCCCGACCCCATCAGGACTCCGCACTCCCCCGCTCCTCTGTGCTGTATCACGCCTTCCTGATGTCACCCCACGGAGTGGCAACAATGTATCTCTTTCCCCATCTTTAACCTACTAGTCTGCCAGCTTCCTTGGCCTGGAATTTGGTCTGTTCTGTTTCCCCAGAGCCTATCCCATACCTGGTGCACTTTAATCACTTAATATTTGCTGAATTAATGTCTGAATGAATGAGTGAGTGAGTCTTCTCTGTCTTTAATTGTTTGAAATAAGTCGCTATTTAAGAAACAGTAAAATAGATAGCTAGTGGGAAGCAGTCGCATAGCACAGGGAGATCAGCTCGGTGCTTTGTGAGCACCTAGAGGGGTGGGATAGGGAGGGTGGGTGGGAGACGCAAGAGGGAGGGGATATGGGGATATGTGTATATGTATAGCTGATTCACTTTGTTATAAAGCAGAAGCTAACACACCATTGTAAAGCAATTATATTCCAATAACGATGTAAAAAAAAAAAAAGAAACAGTGAGGATCCTTAACAGTTTTTTAAAGTGATGTGCACTTGTCAGGGACAAAGAACAGAGGGTTTTAGATCCAAATTCCATTTTAGCATCATTCATTCGTTCAAGACCACACTGATTGAGGACCACTGTGTGTGTTACATGCGTGCGTGGGTTGTGTAAGAGATGCTAGGCACAGTCACTGATCTTAAGAAGCTTCTAAGGAAGGAGAGAAGATACATACACCTGAAAAGTTAATTATGAAAACAATTCGGCAAATATATAAGTACCGTCCGAGTGAGGGGTACAGATGAGGAAAGCCCACAGGAATGAAAGGTGGCCAGGGGAGGCTTCGTGGAAGAGGTGGGCCTGGCTAGAGCTGGCCTGGAGGATTTGGCGGGGTGAGAAGAAGGAGGTTTGCAATCAGAGACCAGCAGGAACGCGGAGGCCGGAATGAGCCAGGCTCACCTGGGAGCCACGTGGAAGCCCTGTGTAGGGAGGAGGTGGGAAGTGAGGTTGGAATCGTTGCCTGCCTTGAATTTCCGTGTTCATTTCCTTTGCAACTGGTTGTTTTCCCTCTTCTCCAGAATGGCTTGTCCCCAATCCACATGGCGGCTCAGGGAGACCACCTTGACTGCGTCCGACTCCTGTTGCAATACAATGCAGAGATAGACGACATCACGCTGGACCACCTGACCCCGCTCCACGTGGCCGCCCACTGCGGCCACCACAGGGTGGCCAAGGTCCTTTTGGATAAAGGGGCCAAACCAAACTCCAGAGCCCTGGTGAGTGGGAGGCTATCGGAGAAGGTGCCAGAGGGGCTAGGGCCAGAGGTGCATGGCTGAGCCCCCCGGGGAGGTACCCACTGGTGCCTGGAGCCGCCCTGGAGATTCAGGGTGGGCACAGTGTCGGGGGGCGGGGCGCTGAGGCCCGCAGGGCGTGGCAGCGCACAGGCGGATGTGACCTTACTCCCTGCCGCATCCCACACATGATGACCGAGCCCCCGTAACAGGCTGAGGTCCGGGTGGGTTTGGGCCCAGGACACCTGACTCACAAGCAGTGTGTGCGGTAGGTCTGCGGGATGTCACTCCCGTCCGTGCCCAGAGCTGAGGGTTGGTGATTTCTAGCGACTGCCTGGCTTTTTGATCTGCTTTGGGGGCGAGTGAAATGGGCTCAGCTAAGCATCCTTCCTCTGCAGAGGGGCCCACGGTGGTCATGGTGCTTGAGCAGAGGTGAGTTCAGGCCTAAAGCAGATTCCCTTCTGGGACTGTGGTTCTTTTCGCTTGCCCCAGGCCAGGGGCTCCCGGGGAAGTTGCTGGCAGGGCCGGAGCGCTGCACGGAGCCTGCCCACACCCGCCATCTCCCCTCCGCCCATTCCCAGAGGAGGAGAATTTAGAAGGCGGGACAGCCTCCAGGCCGCAAGGATGGCTCATTCATTCATTGATTCATTCATTTGTTCAGAAAGCTTTCCCCGAGCAGTCCCCACTTGCCAGGCACTGTCTGGGGTAGTCGGGGTTTCTCAGCCTCCGCACTGCTGACATTTGGGGCCCGATATTCTTTGTTGTGGGGAGACTGACCCGTGAATAGATGTTTAGCAGCATCCCTGGCCTCCGCCCGCTAGGCGCTAATAGCATTCCTCCTCTCGTTGTGATAATCAAAAACGTCTCTAGACATTGCCAAGTGTCCCCGGGGCGGGGGGTGGGTGGTGAGTCAAAATCCCCTCCCCTCACGTTGAGAACCACTGCCCTAGGGGTTAAAGCACTGAAAAAAACAAGCAGACAGGCAAAACCCAGCGAACAAACAGAAATCCCTGCCCTGGTGGAGTTTATACCCTAGCGTATCATGTTCGAGCGGGGCTGAGGTACAGAAATCCATTTGACTAGAAACGCACGGCGGTTTCAGGGAACGTGCTGTGCTTCACAGCAGTTCTCTTTATTGTAAATTTCCCCTTAAGGAAACTTTACAGGGCAGGGTCTTTCAGTGCGTCCAAAAATATGACTAAATTTGGAAAAAGGGTTTACAGACAACATATCCAGGACCTCGCCGGGTGCATAGTGAGAGCCACCTGCCTCTTCCGTGATTCGCAGTGATTGACGTTTAGGCTGGGCAGGGGCTGCCTTTTCATCAGCAGGGTGGTCTGGGTGTTCCTTGGGCTTGAGTGTGAGCCCCCGCTTGCCTGTCTCCCTTTGTGTGGGGCTGCAGAATGGCTTTACCCCCTTACACATCGCCTGCAAGAAGAACCATATCCGCGTCATGGAGTTGCTGCTGAAGACGGGGGCCTCCATCGATGCTGTCACTGAGGTAGGAGAAACTCCACAGGCGAGTGGACGGTCTCCACGGACCTTCTTCCAATAGCCATCTTGAGAGTTGTTCTTTGTGGCTGCGTGTGTGTGTGTGTGTGTGTGTGTGTGTGTGTTGTGTGTGTGTGTGCTAGTCTAGAACTCTCAGAGGAATACATCAGGGGTCGCTAAGACTGGGAGCTGGTGTCAGATCTCAGGGAGCTGTCCAAGGTCAGATGCAAAATGTTTTGAGTTGTACATGTGGGTGGAATCACCCTGCGGTGGTTTTTTTCCCCCTCTGGCCATTTTCCTGGAAGCAGACCCATTTCATAGAACTCCCTTTCCTTGGAAGACTGTTCTGGAGCCCCTAGAGGCAGGAAAGCTTAAGATCCATCCGGCTGTGTGTCTGGAGGAGCGGGAAAGGCTCCCCCGTCTCACTCCTGTCTGGTCTGTTCCAGTCCGGCCTGACACCTCTCCACGTGGCCTCCTTCATGGGGCACCTGCCCATCGTGAAGAGCCTGCTGCAGCGGGAAGCATCGCCCAACGTCTCCAATGTGGTGAGTCCGTGGGGAGCGCAAGCCCTTCCTGTGGACAGAGGGCTCAGAGGTGAGCGTCTGCCAGCGATCCCAAGCTCTCCTCTCGAGGACAGAGGTAGAATTCTCAGAATAGCAGGCGCTTCGGACTTGGGGGAGGACGACTGTATGTACTGACGCTTTCCCAGTTAAACGTGTCACCCCTCTGTAAGTCTTGGGGGTTTTATTTTGGACGATCATTTGGGAACTTCTGTGAGTGTTATCTGGGAATACATGTATGTTTTTAAACATTCCTTAGCTCTGGGGTTTACCTTTAAGTGTATCTTACACACACACACACACACACACACACACACACCAGGCATCAGCAGACTGAAGCCTGAAGTTGCTTGCTGGGGCAACTCCACCTCTTGGATGAATGCCCGCCAAGCTACTCCAGGCTGGCACTGCGGAGCTCTGTGTGTGCCCTTTTGGAAACCCAGCAGGTGTTAACACTTCCATAATTTTGTTATTTTACAGAAAGTGGAGACCCCGCTACACATGGCAGCCAGAGCAGGACACACGGAAGTGGCCAAATATTTGCTCCAGAACAAAGCCAAAGTCAATGCCAAGGCCAAGGTGAGTTCTGGAGATGGGAGGGATCCCGACGGAAGCAATTCAGGCGCAGGAGGAGCAGTCCTCCCTGATCAGAGACCAGGCTGCAGGGCTCGTGGCTCCGAGGTTCCTTGTCACACCTGCTTGGCTGCAGCACACGCTCCGGTTCTGCTTTGCAAGGGTTCTGAGAAGCCCAGAGATGTGTTGGCATCAACGAAAGGCCAAGAAACAGTATTGGTGGGGGGGACGCTGAAAGGTTGCATGGTGGTTACAGCCACAGTGTCAGAAGAGAAGCAACTTTTTGAAGAAAGGGTTGCCGGTGAAAATCAAGATGCCCCCGCGATGTAAAAGGCATCTCTGAGGGACTGAGCGAGCAAAGGGTAAGAAGAGCTGCTGAGTTTGCAATCTGGCTTTGGCCAGGATCAGGCTTTCCTACCGCACAGACCACAGAGCCTCTGTTTAGTGTCAGGACTGTGGTTTGGGTTTGAGCCACAGGAGGGAGGCGCCCAGCTGGGCCCAGTAACACAGAGACCCTGCCCACTGACCACCTTAGCTTCTGCAGGAAACTGGAAGGGGCGGGAGCTGGGGTGAAAAGTCATCTTTCCCCAGGTCTGACCCTCCCATAGCCCCTGGCCTAGAGAAAACCAGGGTAGCCTTCAGACAGAAAGACAAGTGGACGCTTAGACAGGACTCGGGAGACAGTACAGTTCACCTTGTTTGATTGCCCTTCGCTTTAGTGTGCTTTGCAGATAATGTGTTTGTTAGAATTTGAAGTTTTGTGGCAACCCCGCGTTGTCAGGTGGATAGCATTTTTCTAGCAGTAAAGTATTTTTAAATTAAGGTAAGTGTGTTTTTCAGACATAATCCTATTGCACACTTAATGGAGTGTAATAGCGTGTAAATAACTTTTATATGCACGGGGAAACCAAAAAAAAAAATTCATGTGACTCGCTTTACTGTGTTACCCAATTTATTGCAGTGGTCTGGAACTGAGCCCACAATGTCCCCGAGGTCTGCCCGTAAGAGCAACCACAATGTATAGTTTGTGCCAGACGTGGTGTGAAACATCTTACACACGCTGTCTGCTTGATCCTAACCGTAGCCCTATGAGGTCAATACCATTATTCCCATTTTACAGATGGGAAGGCTGAGCCTTTGGGCAATTAAGTAGGAATAACAACTAACTTGAAAGGTTGTTATAAGGATTAAATAATATAGAACATATCGGTTCCCATAACTCAGAGATTTGAATGTCAGCTCTTCCTCTTACTAGCTGTGTGGCCTTGAGAAAGTCACTTAACCTCTCTGGGCCTCACCTGCCTTCTTTATAAAATGAAGAGTTGGGTTAGGTAACCTTAGCGTTCCCTGTTCTTTGTTTTTGCTTTGGGTTCCAGGATGACCAGACCCCACTTCACTGTGCAGCTCGCATTGGCCACACAAACATGGTGAAGCTCCTGCTAGAAAATGACGCCAACCCCAACCTGGCCACCACTGCCGGGCACACTCCCCTGCACATAGCGGCCCGAGAGGGCCACGTGGAAACAGCCCTGGCCCTTCTGGAAAAGGAGGCGTCCCAGGCGTGCATGACCAAGGTACAGCATTCCTCCTCCCGTACTCCAGAGCGGCAGGCTGGTCCCAGCTGGGCCTGGGGCAGGGGAGGGCGTTGCCACCTGGTCCTCTGTATTGCCTTGACTGTGCTGAGGGCTGCTGGGAGGAATGGACCCACAGGACTGGCCGCCACCTGTGAGCCGGATGTGTCCCGTCCTTCCCCGGGAAGGTGAACTGTAGTTTCTCATCCAGCCACCAGCCTTCGTCTGTTTATCATGGAATGGCTCAGGATCTGCTCTGGCCAGACCAGACAGGCTCTGGGCTGCGAGAAGCCTGGCGGCCCAGGCCCTGCCCTCAACTAGCTGGCTGTCAAATAACAGCACCAGTGGTTTTGACTCCATCACGAGAGGGGCAGGTGGCAGCCCCACGGGCTCCGGGAGTCTCAGCAGGATCACACCTTCTGTGCCCTTTATTCTACTGGCCTCTCCACGCCAGTCGGGGTGGGACGCCTCCTTTGCCGCGGGCCCTTTCTCCAGGGAGGATGGCGGGCCTCCCCACGGTTCCGACGGCCTGTGTTTCTCCTCAGAAAGGATTTACTCCTCTCCACGTGGCGGCCAAGTACGGGAAGGTGCGCGTGGCACAGCTGCTGCTGGAGCATGACGCGCACCCAGACGCCGCCGGGAAGGTGAGCTTGACCTTCCCTCCTGCCAGGGTGGAGCCGGGGCAGAGAGGCAGCTGCACCCGGGTGCTGCATCCCCCTTGCGAATGGGCAGTCGTCCAGGAAGAATGGCCTCTGGGGAGACAGATCTTTCTGACAGAGGTCTTGCCCTTCTAGAAAGACCCAGCGGCCCCTCTGAGCGAGGGTGCTGCACTGCCCCATCAACCCCTAGGGCCCCCAGGAATGGAGGTGACCTCCAGGAGTGAGGAGGTGACCCCCCCAGGACTGAGGAGGAGGTGACCTCCCCCAGGAATGAGGAGGTGGCCCAGGTCCAGCTGCTTGTGTTCTTTAGTGACTTCAGCTCAAGACTGGCTCTGAAATGGTGTCAAGCAGATTTCCTGTGTAACAGAAGTGATACGGATCCCCACGTGGTGCTGCCTGGAGCCACAGGCATGGCCAGTGGGACGTCCCCTGAGTGAAGGCTGTCCCCTGTCCATCTCCCCGCAGAATGGCCTGACGCCCCTGCATGTCGCCGTGCACCACAACCACCTGGACATTGTCAAGCTGCTGCTGCCCCGGGGCAGCTCCCCACACAGCCTGGCCTGGGTAAGCCTCCTGGTCCCCACCCCGTCCTCACCCCGTCCCCACCCCAGGACAGCAGGCGACCGCCACCCCTCAGGGAGGGCTGTGCAGAAGCAGCCCGATTACCTGCAGTGCGATGGCTGCTGATTGGGGACCGGAACGGGCTGGGAAGTGGGGAACACTTCTCAGCCACAGGTCACCTCGCAGATGTGGAGCTCGTTTTACACAACTAATGTGTACCCCAAACTGGTGTCAGAGGTCAGCATGTACAGCGTGTTCGTGGATTCCGGGACCAGGGCCACACTTGGAGAATATTCAGGGCTGGGGGTGAACTCACCAGAACCCTGGAAAAAGGAAACTGTCTTGAGTGCGAAGAGTCTCCCCCAGATCTGTTTCTCTCTGGAGTTCCGGCTCCGAGATGGTGCCGTTTCTGTACATACGTTACACGTTGAGGTGTGGCCGGCGTGCACCCTCACACCAGCCCCTGAGATGCTCAGAGCCATGGGTGCATCGCCCCTGAGGGACCCGGAGTGTAGGGAGTGGATGGGGCTTATGTACGAGTGGACTGAGAGGGCGCTGTACAAGGTACAGGGATAAAGCCGGACGTGAGGATCATTTTGGGGGGACAGGCCGTCCCCTGTGGGGTGAGAAGGTGTGCAGGGTCTGTGAGGGGAGCGGGGCCGAGGGGGCTGGTGGCCACGCAGATGAGGGACGAGGAGAGGGGGCAGGGCTCGGGTGCAAAGGACATCGCGGCCCCTGAGCTCACCCCAGTGCTCAGCCCTGTGGCAGGAGGGAGCCATGGGTGGGTCAGAGTGTGATTCCAGCCGCCACCTGCTGACTTCCCTGGGGACGCAGGGAACGTCAGGGCCGGGCTTCAGTTTGCCTTCCCCTCTCAGAATGGATGCTCATCTGAATTTTACAGCCTCACTTTCCTGCAGACACAGCATCTCCCAGGCACCCCTTCTTGGGCTCTGGTCCCGCGCTGTTGTAGCAGAGCCCACATCACTGTGTAGACAGCGCGCAGCCCTGCTGGGACGTGACTTACTCCTGCTTCTAAAAATAAAACGCTGGACTCCTCTCCTCCTCGCACCGCTCCTTATAGAAAAGAAATCGGAGCCAGGCTCGTGGTATTTAAAGGGAGCTTTATCCAAGCACAAACCCTGCACAGATGGGTTTTGTTTCCATGGCAAAAAATAGTTTCCAAAGCAGTCTGGCGATTTTGTAGAATTTCACATGCGAGTCTCTCTGCACCCAAACCAAACCCACCCCTTTCTAATTTTGATGCTAATGTTGTTTTAATGTTTAGGCAGATCTCTCTCTAGTGTGCACGTTCCTTTGGACGAGCTCATTTCCTTGGGAAAGAGGAGCCTTTGACTGGCTCACACCGTTCCTGAATCTTTCCCCGCGTCCCCCCACCCCGGCCCCCGACTCTCCTGCCTCCCTGCCCCTCGTCCTTGTCACCTACAGAAGGTGATTCATTCCCTGTAGTCCCAGCTTGGAGAAAGCTCACAGGGGTTGGTCCCTGATCTGAGACTGATGGTTGTTCTTGTATCTTGGTTTTAACTGGGGGTCACCTGGCAGCCTGACCTGGACGGGATGCCGTTCTTCCAGTGCAGACATCCTCCATTGCCCAAGTGGCCTGGACTTCTGATAATACTAACGTGACTAAGTCCTCAAGTTCCTGTCCTTTGTTCAGTAAAAGAGGTCCTAATAATCCTTGCTTCCGTGCAGGGAATGGAAGGCAGGCTGCAGTCAGGCACCCTAGGTGAGCAGCGGCCTCACCCCATTTCATCCTGACTTCGGAGCTTGTTACGAATGCAGAATCTGGGGCCCCCCAGTCAGAATCTGCACTTTACCAGGATCCCAAGTGATTTCACACACATTCAAGTTTGAGAAGCACAGCTCCAGCTAAAAGACCTGGGCTCTGGAGTCGGAAGATTCTCTGATACTCAGAGAGAAGATCTCCATCTGGGGCTGACTCCAAATCTCAGGCCTGATCCACTGAGCCACACCTCTTTTCTTTGCTCCCTTTTGATACAGTACAAAACTCATTTTGTTTAATTAATTTTATTACAGTCAAAATGCCAATCTTGTCAGGGGAACACAACCTACAAAGAATTTAATGTTTTCTCATAACATAATCAAATTTAAAAGGAGGAACAGTAGGATGAATCATCTTACATAATTACTCAGAGAGGATGATTTTTATTATTCAATTTAATTCTTTGGGTAAATGACAACTTTCCTTTCCCCAAAATCTACTTTGCAGACAGACCAATCTCACCCTGTCCCCCAGTGCTTTAAACTGGGATTTTACTGTATTGGTCAGCCCCTTTTTTTCTGTTTCTTTTCCCTGATCAGTGAATCCTGACAGAATCAGAAATGTTGGTTTCCACAATAAGGCAGTGGCTGGCAAAGGAGATTCAGTTCTGCGGGATGGCCAGAAGGATGCTGGCCATGGCAGGAGACCATATGCCTTCTGCCATCTGCTCTGGGACTGGGTGGGCATATGCTTGGAAACTCCTGGGTCCTGCTCAGGGGTCCTCAGGCCTGGCATCCCCCTTAGCCCTGAATGCTTTGTGGCCGACAACATCAGCCTTACCCAGACGCTTGTTGGAAATGCAGAGTCCAGTGCCTCCCTATACCGTCTGAATCAGAATCTGCATTTTACGGAGATTCGAAGTGGAATCTTGCTCCAGTTGAAAGAACCTGGAATCTGGAGTCACAAGACCAGACTCGGGTTCTCTGTTGTTTCACTTACTGTGTGACACTAGAAGAGGCATTTAGCCTCTCCGAGAACTGGCTTCTTTATCCACAAAGCAGGGTAGTAATAAAAATGCCTGTCTTACTTGCTGTACGTGGGTTGCAGTGAAGCTTAAAAAGGATAATGTAGGTGGAAGTGGTTTCCAACAGTGATGATCAAAGTAGGCTGCCTGCAGTGGGGTACGGAGTTTGCTCCCACGCACTGCTTCCTTCATTGAGAAAGTCTTCCTCCCAAGACAAAGGGGAAAGGAAAGCCAGCTGAATAGAGAGTACACAGTGACGTAGCTGATTTACTGTGGGACCAATCTCCTCATCTTATAACGGACTTCACAGATTTGTGAACCAGGGCACTGCAAAACCATACAAAGGTTTATTAATTTTATATCTCAGTTTTGGAAAGCACCTTCACATATATTATCATATTTGATCCATTCAACAACTTTAAGAACAAGGTAGATGTTACTATCCTCTTACAATGGCTTAAAAAATACAAAAGGAAGTCTAGTTGACGATCTTGCCCCTAGTCACATGGCCGGTTAAAGTGGACCAAGGACTGACTCCACACCCCCAGGTCCCTTGCTGGGGACATGTACTCTTTTAATGCCACCTGCCTGAAGCCACCAGGCCCAGGGGGAGCTCTTGGCCCAACGTCACGAGGAGAGAAGGTCTCTGTTCCTTTTCCTCTATGAACTGTCTTTGGGGGGCATGTTTCTTACTGCAGGAAAGAGGGCATGGAAGCCTTTCATTTACTTGTGTGCCTAGCTTGCTGGGTGTTCTATAGGCCTGCTGCCTGGTTGAATCCTAGCATCTGTTGGGGACACAGCACCTTGTGCACAGAAGATAGATGGAGAGAACGGGCAGGGCATTTGCTGGCTCTGGGAGCCTCTCCAAACCAAATGGACTCGGTCGGTTGGTTTGTTTACTGAAGTGGCCCTCCCGGGTGACACCAGCCCTGAACCAGGCCTCCTGGCCCCTCCTCAGAGGATCTAAAACATAAGGCATGCGCTAAGCTTGTCAACTCAGCACTCCTGTAACAAGGCTCCGGTGGCCCCTTCTCTTTCAGAACGGCTACACCCCTCTGCACATCGCCGCCAAGCAGAACCAGATGGAGGTGGCCCGCAACCTGCTGCAGTACGGGGGCTCGGCGAACGCGGAGTCCGTGCAAGGCGTGACCCCCCTCCACCTGGCGGCCCAGGAGGGTCACGCGGACATGGTATCTCTCCTGCTCTCCAAACAGGCCAACGGCAACCTGGGCAACAAGGTAAACACGCGTCTGCAGGTGTCCCTATAGACTCAATCACATTGGGGGGTCAGCTGACGACACACTGCATCTCAGGATCGAGCGCCTGCTGTGTGCCCGGGTTCTGAATCAGGTGATGGGCATGCACACGTGCGTGTGTGTGTGTTCTTCATTGCAGCGTGCGGGCTTCTCTCTAGTTGTGGCGCATGGGCTCAGTAGTTGCGGCTCCCGGGCTTTAGTTGCCCCGTGGCACGTGGGATCTTAGTTCCCCGACCAGGGATCAAACCCGCGTCCCCTGCACTGGAAGGCAGATTCCTAACCACTGGACCACCAGGGAAGTCCCCCCGTGTAGGTTTTATCTCAGTTTTGTAAATGAATAAACAGGTTCAGAAAGGTTGCTTATTCCAAGATTGCAGGACCCCAAGCCTACCTGATGCCAAAGCTTTGGCTGGTCCTTTCTAAAGAGGTTGACTCAGGAATCTACAAAAAGATCACTATTGAAATCCACTGCATGCTTTCCCAAATATAGGCCAGTGTCTACGTTCAGGAATGTACTAAGTAAGCTGGGACTAAATATTCTTTTTCTGTGAGGAAGATATTGTTTTCAGTGCCAACCTGTCCCTTAAATGGAGTCTCAGTCCAGGGACTGTTGATGTGTGAGCAGGAAACCCTCTATATGGTGTACCTGGCACGTGGGAGGATGGGCATGGGAGCCGTTTCCCGGGTGACATCCTCATGGTTTTCATCAGCTTCTCAAAAGAACACATGACCCAAGAAAGACTAAGAGTCACTTCTTCTGTTAAACAACAATTTTATTTAAATATAATTCACGTACCGTAAAATTCGCTCTTTTGAACTGTACTATTTGGTGGTTTCTTTGGTATATTTGCAGAATTGGACGAACACCACCACCGTCTAACTGTACAACCTTTCTATCACCCCCAAAGGAAGCCTCAGACCCATTAGCAGCCACATCCCATTTCCCTCAAGCTCCCATCCCCTGGCAACTAATCTACTCTCTGTCACTATGAATTTGCCTGTTCTGGACATTTCGTACAAATGGAATCATACGATATGAAGAGTCACTTCTTTAGACGATAAATGAACGTAATACAGTTTCAGAAAGGCAAGCATTTTGAGGGTAACTTAAGATTTCTTAAAAGCGTGTGGATCCATTGGCTCTATCTGGACAGCTTTGGACATGTGACCCCCAGGAGGGAACTGTTAGGGCAGGACCATTATGTTGGACAGGACTCTTGGTTTCTCGCTGGTGCCATTTAAGTGAGCCAGGAGGAGGACGGGGATGCCCTGCCCTGAGACATCCCCACTCATCCACATCCACACTCACCAGTCAGGTTACTGTGGATCAGGCAAGGCACCCGGATGCTTGTGACCGACCCAGGACCTGTTCTTATGTGGGCAGCCCCACCTGCCTGCGCAGGCTTCAGCTGGGGAGGACCACCACTGGGCCTCCCATCAGCCTGGGGGGAAGTGCAGACGGCAGGGGAGGGCGAGTGGAGTCTCTGGAGAGGGGGCAGGGCCTGCCCACTGGCTCCGATGACAAGGAGCTGCAGCCCTGTTTGCCCCACGGTTAGTAGGGCGTACTGAGCGGGCTCCGGGGGAGGGAAGCCTTTCCTGGCATTTTGCGTGAATGCGCACATGTCAGTCAAGATGGCTGGAGCATCACCAGCCTCGTGAGAAAGCTGTGATGAAAACTCCAAGAATCTGGGGTTTTCGGTCCCAGCAGGATCCTCCACCCTGTTTACTGGCTGGGATGTGCTGATCACAGGCTGCATTTAAATGTCATGTCGTGGTTTTCAATGCATATTCGTCTGTTTTCTCAAATGAGCCTTCCTTTGCCCTTGAGATTCGTCAGTTATAATCCCAATTTTCTCGATAAGCAAACCAAGGCTTTGCAGCTCATCTCGAGTCATGGAAATAGGAAATGTTACCACTGGAAAGGATCATAAAGTTCATCTAGTTCAGAGATCAGCAAACTATGGCCTGGGGTCCAAATCCGGCCCACCACTTGTTTGTACAAATAAAGTTTTATTGGAACCCAGTCATGCCCATTCATTTATGTGTTGGCATAGCTGCTTTCTCACTATAACTGGCGGAGCTGGGTAGTTGCAAGAGAGACACAAGCCTAAAATATTGACCATCTGGCCCTTAACAGAAACTGTTGCTGACCTCTGATTCAGTCTAAGCACCTCATATTTTAGTTAAGGATGGGGGCGGGGGGTGGCCTAGAAGAGCTTGCCTAAGGTCAAACAGCTGGTTGGAGCGTGCAAAAGCCAAGTTCGACTCCCAAACCTCAGTGCTCTTTCAGTGTCGCCTGGAATTCTTTCCTGGCTCCAAGCTGATGAACTGCTTTTCCTTTCCAGAGTGGACTCACTCCCCTTCATCTGGTCGCACAAGAAGGTCACGTTCCAGTGGCAGATGTGCTGATCAAACACGGTGTCACGGTGGACGCCACCACCCGGGTAAGGCCAGCAGCCGGCGCTCTGTGCACGGGGACTCCCCTCTTCCCCCTGCACCCACAGGCCTACCCACTCCAGCCTCCCTCCCTGGCCCATCTGAGGATATTTGATACCCCGAGGACGCAGTGGCCCATTCCTGTCTGCCACTTCCTAGGGGCGGCAGTGGAGTTTGAGGACCCCAGGCCAATGGGCTCCCTTTCCAGTGGGGAGTCTAAAAAGTTGGCTAGACCTTTGATCCTCTGTAGTGAAAGGAACGTGTAATCATGATTCCAAGCCCTGTCTTACATGAGCAAGGTGTCAAAATGTCAGGCTTCCCAGGATGCACTGGAAAATTCCGTCCCTTCTACTCCAGCATTTGGCTAAAAGCAGGCCAGCATTCTTTGAGCCTCTGTGTGTGCAGGGAGCTCTGGGTGTGGGGGTGGGGTGAGGGTGTGGGGGTGGGGGATGACCCAGTGCCCAGCACACAGTGCAATCTGCCTCAAGGCATGTGCAGATGACATAAGAGGCAGGCAGGGACAGCCTGTGTGATATGCGGTGCGGCGGCGGGGGGGGGGTTGTTCTCGTGAACCCACGGGGCACAGAGGGAGGAGAGGGTGTTTCCATTTGGTGGAAGGAAGAGGCTTCCTGGAAGAAGTGGCATTTTGTGCCTTTTCACCAAAAGGCAACTGTATTAAAAGGAAGGGACAAAGTGACACCCCTGTAGCTCCAGCCCCCTCCAGCGCTCCTCAGGCACGTCGGTCAGCAGTGTGACATTGAAGCCTCCCTGAGAAAAATCCAGAGACATATTTTATCCCCAACTGCCTATAGCTTCAAAAGGAACCTGCTTCACCCAAGAATGTCCTGGATCTTTGAGGCTTCTTTTGTGGGCCTGGTTTAGTCTTTTGGGGTCCTGCCCTGAGAGATCCTATGTTGTGGGTTAGAACTTGGGGGTCCCAAAGCCACCCCATCACTCCAGGTCCAGCCTGCAGGGTCTGGGTCCAGGTCGTCTGTGGGACTGGGCTCCCCAGGGACACTTAGGAGCCCAGAGAGCCTTGGCTTGTTGGCGTTTGGAGGGAGCATTAAAATATTCAGCAGAACGGCTTTCTTGACAGCTACCTGCTCTGCAGACAAAACTCAAATGAACAAATGCCCAAAGCCACTGATTTCAAGCCATGGCCGGTTCCTATCAATTCCATTATGGTACAACTCTGTAACCTAGACAGCCTTTTGGGGAGTTTTTCGGTGGGATTTCACCTTTCTGGTGGAAATAAGTGTGCAAGGCAGGCCTTGTCCGGGTCGGCAGTGATCTCTGCGCCGCTGTCTGTCTTCATCTGAGTCGGCTGCCCTCCCAGGGTCCGCTGGCGGTTCCCTCCTTCCGGGGGTGACCCCTTTTGGCTTCTGTAACACGGGCCTCTCCTGGCTTTCCTCCCTCCTCTTTGCTGCTCCCTCTCCGTCCTCTTTTCTGAGCTCCCTGTAAGTACTGCCTCAGTCCGTGGGCCCCAGTTTTTTCTCTCCACACTTATCCTGGGGACCTCTCTCACCTCCAAGACTTTCAACTCCCCTCAGGTGCCTCCTCGCCTTGCCCTCTTCCCCGGGGCTCAGTGTCAGGTTTCCAGTCACCTACTTAACCTCTCCGCTTGGGTCTCTCCTAGTCCTCTCACACTGCACTTGACTGACACCGAGCCCTGTCCCTCCCAGGCCCGTGGTATCCCACTGCCGACCTTGCAAAGGGCCTCCTCGTCCATCTTCTCTTTCAGTCACCGTTGTCGTGAGACTTCCATTCCCGTCCAGCTCAGAACGGCTCGTGGTGTCCCCTGAAGCCTTGCTGGTCACCCTCTCTCCTCTCTCTTGCTTTCCAGATGGGTTACACTCCACTCCACGTGGCCAGCCATTATGGGAATATCAAGCTGGTGAAGTTCCTGCTACAGCACCAGGCAGACGTCAATGCCAAGACTAAGGTACTGGGATGCCTGAGAGCAGTGCCAGATTCAGATGCAGCCAGGGTCACTCCGGGCACACTTGGGGCTCCACCACAACTTTCAGCTTTAACACTGGAGGAGGAAATGGGGAAAGTGCCTTTCTATGTTGCACACAGAAGACGCACACGCTCTGTGGCCGGTGGGCAGTGCTTTCTCTCGTAGCTAGCTCATCCGGCCAAACGTCTGCCTGCTTTACAGCTCGGATACAGTCCCCTGCACCAGGCAGCTCAACAAGGCCATACAGACGTCGTGACACTGCTTCTCAAAAATGGTGCTTCCCCAAACGAGGTCAGCTCGGTAAGTACCCGCCCGGTTCCTGATTTCAGAGACCTACTCTCACAGGCGGCCCCACGCGCTATCCCTTCACCAGGGAAGCTCGGGTCATCCTCCTGTGCGTCTGGGGCCTGGACGGGCTCCCCAGGGCGTGGGCTGTTGGGATTAGTTCCTCCTTCTGGAAGACAGAAGGTTATCCTGGTAGCACTGTTTCCCCTCCCCCCTTTTTATTTTTTTTTAAATATTGTCAAAACCCTTTCTGAAATCTGTGGGAGTGAACAAAGCCAAATGTCTTGAGTGGTGTGTGATGTGTGGGGGCCTCGGGGTCTTCAGCCATGTCCGTGGTCACTGTTCAGGGTGAACTTCCTGCCCTAGATGACACGATTGTCAGCTTTACTAGGTTATCTCCGCGGCCCCTTCCAGCTCAGCAAGCGTGCAGGCCTTTGATTGTAGGTGTGGTTGCTGAAACCGTAACTGTGGATGGGGCTGAATCGGAGCGGGGCACACCCTGGGACCAGAGAACTTAGAAGAAAAGAAAGCCTCAGTATCCGTTTAGTGTCACTTAGCTCTGCCTTTTAAAATCAGAGTAGAAATAGACCCCTCCCCTGTTTCTGGTGACTTGTGATTTCTGATTGGCCTGAAAAGAGTTCACTGAAGTATGTGGATTACTTTAACTATTTGAATGCTCAGTAACTGACACCCAAAGAACCGGCCTTGGGAGCCGTGGGCAGTACTGTCCTGTGCCCTGCTATTCCTACAACTGCATCTGGTGCCCCCCCGACCCTGACCTTCCCGCTGGCTCTCCTCTGGGCCACCCTTGACTTTGGTGGTAAGATCTCCCTTGCTCCCGTTCAAGGCTCGCGCACCCAGGGCTGCAGATGCAAATACCGTGGCCTCCTCCCGCCCTGCAGCGTCGCTGCGGGCGTCGGCGACACACATCTGGGCCCACGCGTGTGCAGGGGTCTTGCTCTGGGTATGAACGGTTGGGGCGTGAGCCCGGTCTGACCTCACCCTCCCTCTGCTGTCCTCCCCAGAATGGAACCACACCTCTAGCCATAGCCAAGCGCTTGGGCTACATTTCTGTAACAGACGTGCTCAAGGTTGTCACCGATGAAACCAGTGTCGCGGTACGTCTGCTCCTCCCCTGCACCCCTACCCCGGACACACACAGCCTGGCCGCAGGGCGCCCCTTGGGGTACCCCAGGAAAGGGAGCCTAAGGGTCCTAGGATTCCCGCGGGAAGCTCAGAGCCGAAAGAATTGGGGGCGGGTGCGAGGGTCGGGGCTCCTCCTTCATCAGGCGGGTCTTTACTGCCACCTAGCGGCCGGAGGAGTAGCGGCCGCCACCAGACCGGAGCGGGCAGCCCTGGGTGGGACTGGGGGCAGGGACCAGGCGCCGGGAAGCTGGGGTTCCGTTCATCCCTCTGCGGTTCCTGCCAGACCCCAGAGACCCTCTTAGCTGTCCTTTTCTTCACTTGGCACAAACATCCTTTGCCATCTCCTTCCTGTCTCCACACTCATAACCAGGTAACTGCTGAATGGGTGAAAGGGCCCACTGCTGTGTTTGGGTTGAGGTCTTTGCTTTTTCTCGTTTTAGTTGGTCAGCGACAGGCACCGGCTGAGCTTCCCCGAGACGGTGGATGAGATCCTGGACGTCTCTGAAGATGAAGGTACAGGCTGGGATCAACACCACGTCCGGGTCAAGTCAGGCTGAAAGGGGTGCTCGGGGCTCTGAACACTCCTAGGGGGGGCCCCCTGCTGCCGCCCCGGGGCACCTCACAGCATGCCCACCTCTGCCGTCCTAGTCGGAGCTGGACAGTACCACGCTCAAAAGATGCCGTCCGTTATCCAAAAGGCCCCTTTAATGTGGTTTTAGAAGAAGGAAATCTACATCGCAGGGATTAAAATATAAAATCCCACAAAGTTTCACAAATACATGTGCGTCTGCCTATATCATACCAGGACTGTGATTCAACTCAGTCAACTCTCAGAGCTGTAAGGAACTGTCATAAAATTCCACTTGGTGCGTTCCTTGTGCTTTGAACAAAGCTGTTTCATTTAAAATCTGGAAGAATTGCTTTTCATAAGCTGCTCTTCTGACCACACGCTGGGTCGACAGTCAGTCATTATGAAATGACTATAGTTTCAAATTTTGTGGCCACGGGTACTTGTGGCATTTTTCCTGCCCCAGGCAAGCCTGTCTTCCCACTTAACTTGGAAGAGAAAAATCATGATTTAAAAAAGGGTGGGGCTGGATCAGATTTCTCTCTGGCCCCTTGCATATCGGTAACCCAGGGGTCATGTAGTTTTGTCAACTAGGTGAAGAAAGGTCTCCTGTATCCCCTTTGATAATATGCCTCTTAATTTAACTGACTTCAATCCTATCCATCCTTAAACTTGGCTCTTCTTTGCTTTCCAGGAACTGCTCATATAACTATAATGGGTATGAAACACTTTCTGTTCCCTGTGGTCCATTCTCACAAGTGCATTTCACTCTAAGCAATCCAAGATCTCACTAATCCATCCCTGGTTTTCATAACAATCAGAGCTTGACTAAAACAGGAAATTTCCATCCGTAAGATCCGTGCCCTGGCGGGCGGCTCCAACCTGTCCATGTCTGTGTCTGTGCCCATGCCACTGTGTCTGTGATCATAACTGCATGAGCTGCTGTGATTCCATCCTGTCGGCTCCAGATCACAACGCCAGGACACACACTGCTGAAGGGCAGTAAAGGACCCTGCAAGGTCCAGGGCTCCAACTCCAGTTCAAGGAGGCGAGAGAGACAAAGAGGCGGTCTGGTTTGCAGACAGACTTTGAACCTCCTGGTGATGCGCTTAGGAGATAATGAGGGTTCAGCCGCCATGGTTATTGAAGTTCCTAGAGCCTCTCAAGATGGATGGGTTTGGTTCCACGGTCATTTATTCTTCTGTCGCGTGTGGTGTGGAAAAGAACAGAAGCACCTCTTTCTTTGGTGTCACTGCACACGCCACAAGGGCTGTTTTGAAGTGGAACTTGTCAGGCAAAAAAAAAGTTCTTTTTTTTGATGGAACTGTTTTCTTCTCCAAAGCCTGGTGCAGACTAAGATACTAGGGGATGGCTGCCCCGCTCCAGGTACCAGGGCTGGAGGAACAGGGTCAGGGCTGGTCGGAGACATTGCTATGGTCCTCCTGGAGCATCTGAGACCCTCCCCCACTCCTCGGGGGCGAGCGTTGAGAGGAGGAGCAGCAGATGCCCTCTTTGCTTTTGAAAAAGAAAGAGGGAATCTCCGTCCTGTCACTCACTTAAACTTGTGTGGTTTCAGGAGAAGAACTTGTTGGCTTCAAGGCTGAGAAGCAGGAGTCCAGGGATATAGATGAAGAGAAAGAGCTGCTGGATTTCGTGCCGAAGCTGGACCAAGTGTAAGAAATGCTCACGCCGGGGCAGGTCAAGGTCCACCCCGGGGACTCAGAGTAGGAGGATTCCAGAGCGGGAAGGTTCCAGGAAGGCCGGGCCCGGAGAGAGCGCTGGTCCAGCACCTTAGGATAAGCTAGCCCTGCACCAGGGGTTCCAGGCGGGGGCAGAGGTGTCTCCTACTGCAAGCCACCCTCTCAGGGGTCCCTGCCCCCCACTGTTCCTCCTCTCCTCGCTCAGTCTCCATACCCCTCCCCCTCTCACACACTCAGCTTCTCACCAGAAAAAAATCCACCAAGGGAGATTGCCATTAGAAACCATTGCCGGGCTTCTCTGGTGGCGCAGTGGTTGAGAGTCCGCCTGCCGATGCAGGGGATACGGGTTCGTGCCCCGGTCTGGGAAGATCCCACGTGCCGCGGAGCGGCTGGGCCCGTGAGCCATGGCCGCTGGGCCTGCGCGTCCGGAGCCTGTGCTCCGCAACGGGAGAGGCCACAACAGTGAGAGGCCCGCGTACCGCAAAAAAAAAAAAAAAAAAAAAAGAAACCATTGCCAAAAAAGGGGGGGTCATTATGGGATTATATGAAATCACGTGTGTAAAACTTTTGAAAACTGCAAAGCACTACAGAATTTTTAAAAGCTTTCATTCAATTAAAAGAATTTAAATAATAAAAAAAAGAAAGGAACTTTTGCCAAGCTGGCCTCAGAGGCCGGCCACGTCCCTCCGTCAGCCTGTCCATTAGGGAAGACCCACGGAGGGTTTGTGTCTGCCTGTGTTTCTCAGTCCTCCCTGAGATGCTGTGAGCTATTGCGATGTGGGTGCATCGCCACACCTGGGGACTTTGTGAATGAATCTAAAAGTGACAACTTTCTAGAAACACTGAGCCCTCAGTATTTTCTGAAAAGACAGACGTGGGCCAGCTTGGTCCCAGGGCTTATGCAAAACAGGGCAATGGACCAAGGAGAAGGAAAACTATGATTAGTATTTACTGAACTTCATTTAGAAAGAAACATGAAACATCTGAGAAACTACAGATGTATTGGTAGAATCAAAACACACACCCAGGGGCTTCCCTGGTGGCGCAGTGGTTGAGAGTCTGCCTGCCGATGCAGGGGACACGGGTTCGTGCCCTGGTCCAGGAAGATCCCACGTGCCGTGGAGCGGCTGGCCCCGTGAGCCATGGCCACTGAGCCTGCACGTCCAGAGCCTGTGCTCCGCAAGGGGAGAGGCCGCAACAGTGAGAGGCCTGCGTACTGCAAAAAAAAAAAAAAAAAAAAAAAAAACCACACACACACACCCAGTGGACAGATCGTGATGCAGAATAAGATGTAATGGCCAGAGCGGGGGTTCCCTCACCAAGGGGTCGAAGGCTGCAGAATGGGGGTGGTGCACGCAGGAAGGCTTCCTGGAGGATGCAGGTCCTTCACTCAGCCAGGACAGTCGGGCTCTGGGGACAGGCATGGAGGCAGAGGGAGGAGGCTGGTCAGTGTGTGAAGGCCAGGATGTACCACACGTGCCAGTGGGGCTCAGGTGGTGGCGAGCAGTCGGATCGGATAGGTGATCCTGGGGGTGCAGAAGTGTTTCACTAAGGCCTTCCGTGGAAGATGGGGGCTACTCATAGGATCATCCCTTGATGTCCCAATGTTCTCGGCACACAGGGTGGAATCCCCAGCCATCCCTCGGATTCCTTGCGTCACACCTGAGACAGTGGTGATCAGATCTGAAGAGCCAGAACCGGTAAGAAGCATCCTTTCTCTTACCTCCCCTTGGCAGTGAGCAGGTCCCCTGGACAGTGATTGTTTTGAGACAACCTGCAGGACCATAGGAGCTCATAGCTGAAAGCTGGCAGCATTTACCAA
Organism: Hyperoodon ampullatus; assembly: GCF_949752795.1. Classification (NCBI taxonomy): domain Eukaryota; kingdom Metazoa; phylum Chordata; class Mammalia; order Artiodactyla; family Ziphiidae; genus Hyperoodon; species Hyperoodon ampullatus. Next base: position 4,641,352 of record NC_136933.1, read on the forward strand.
GCCCTGCAGATGCCAGCTTCCACGTGTTCTTGGTAGCACTTGTGCTGTCAGTGCTCTTATCCTAGCTATTGATGATCTGGGTCTCCGAGAGCCCAAGGGCGTGTGGGACACCCTCATGCCGGTCTCAGTGGGGCTGAGAACTGACTCCAGAAGTTTTGGCTCCAAAGCCCGTGTTCTCGGGGCCACAGCCCCTGAGCACACGTCTTATGCACCTGTTGGGGCCAAGGGTCCCGGCACCAGAGAGGGAGCCTGAGGCTGCATCTGCACTTCTGTGAAGCTGCGGGCGACTCTGGAACTCTGAACTTTTTTTCTTTCACATCCATAAAAAAAGGGGGACAGTTTCTGCCTCACCTTCCTCAAGGGATTACCGGGAGCTTAAAATACCAATACAGATGCAAAGAGGATGTCAAGGAGAGCTGTTCCCAGCGTGGGCTGTTACTCATTACAGTACCCTATTTTGTGGCTTCCCTGGATGCCACCTGAATTTGTCTCCCAGATCGGTGGGATGGTTTAAAACAATGTAGTTCCTCTTGGCTTAATTTTAGGCCATTTGGCAATTTTTCATCTGGGCAAAGGGGTTTTCTAAGGTAAAAAGGAAGCAGTGTGGTATTTGAAGGTTGGGACTGGCCACCCTGAGGCCCGATCACTGAGCCGGGCTTGTCCAATTTTCCAGCTGAGGCTGGTCTCTTCCCCTGCCACTGAAGACACGCGTGTCCCCTTGACCCGAAAGTGGCGCCAGGCGGAGGCGGCTGTGACGCCGTCCAATCCACCGTTCCACCCTCGGGCGCATCATAGTGGTGTGACGTTGGTGTCACGCCCCGGGGGGCATTTGGGAGACGCGGTCAAACATGGCCCTGGGGCTGCTGTGGCACGTTTCCCGGGGGCCGCCGAAGACGGCAATGAGAAGGTCCGGGCGGACCCAGGTCTTGCTGTTCCCTGGCCAACCGTGCCCTCTGAGTCCTTGCCTAAGTCATGAACCCGAGGCAGCAGGTGTCTCGTGGCGTCCCACTGTGCCCCGTGTGGGGTGGGAGGATGTGGGAGGAGACGGTCCAGCTGGGGAGGGGCTCAGAACGCAGGGAGGGTGACTACCGCAGGGCCCAGCTGCGTGGCGGGAGCCCTTCCAGATCAGAGTCAAGGGGAAGGCTTCGCACAGGAGGCGAGAGGCGAGAAGTGAACAGGGGCGTCCAGTGAAGGAGAGGGACGTGGGTGTCTGGACCGACGGGGAGGCGAGAGCGAGGGCAGAGTTGAGGAAAAACCTGGAGGGGACCTGCTGGCTTCGTGAGGCCTCGCCACGTACGAGGCCTGGGGCGAGGCAGCCCTGTGGTCCCCAAGTCACAACATCCCTGCGAGGAAGGGGCTGTCCCATTTGCAGATGAGGAAGAGGGAAGCCCCCGGGATGAGGGTCTGTTTCCCTCGTGCCCCTCGATGCCCCAGGACACGTGGCTTGCCCAGAGCCGAGCAGCTCATAGGCAATGGTGTGGGGAAGCAACGCCAGCTCTAGTGTGAAACCGAGCTGCGTAGAGCGGAGGGTTCGCGTCAGGGCCGGAGCGGTGGGGAGGAACTGGAGGATGCGGGCAGGTCGGGAGCGCACGTGGTGCAGGAGCTGAAACCGAGGCCGGACGGGAGGGGGGACTTGCTCCATCATCCAAAGCTCTGGCCCAGGGTCCTGAGCCAAGGAGAGGCCGTCCGTGTCGGTACGAGGAAGCCCGTGCTTCCTTTTAGACTCCGGGTGAGGTCTGTCCCAACGGGTCGGTAGGGAGTGGGGTGCGCCTCCTACCCTGGGCCCCTGGGTTCATGGCTGAGCCTCCCCGACCTTGGCCGAGACCGTCAGCCGTGGCCCGGGGGTGATAGGACAGCTGGCCTTTCTCCCCTCTGCAGGCATCTAAGGAGTATGATGAAGACTCACTGATCCCCAGCAGCCCGGCCACAGAGACCTCAGACAACATCAGCCCGGTGGCCAGCCCTGTGCACACAGGGTGAGTGGCCTGGGAGGGGCTGGCAGCTCTGGCCCTGCTCGCCCACCCAGGAGAAGCCAACACGGACCCGCTGTGCCCTAGGTTCCTGGTGAGCTTCATGGTGGACGCCCGCGGGGGCTCCATGCGGGGCAGCAGGCACAACGGCCTGAGGGTGGTGGTCCCGCCCCGGACGTGCGCAGCACCCACTCGCATCACCTGCCGCCTGGTGAAGCCCCAGAAGCTGCCCACGCCGCCCCCGCTGGCCGAGGAGGAGGGCCTGGCCAGCAGGGTCATCGCCCTGGGCCCCACAGGAGTCCAGTTCCTGAGGTGAGAGGTCACTCCCATGCCCCCGACCTGTCCCTGCCGCGCCGCGACCACCCAGCCCCAGCCCAGCCCGGGCAGATGGGAGGCGAGCCTGCAGCCCGCACCCGTGCTCTGTGTCCTGACCGGTCAGAACCAGGAGTCCCTGTGTTCCTTCCACGGCTGTTGTAGTTACACGTAGGAGTCTGTTCCCCACGGGGAGCTTAACGCCCTCAGCGCCTGTGTGACACTAGAGGGGGGATGAAGATGGCCACTTTCGGGGCCCCCGGGGTTTGATTATTTAAGCTCTGAAACGGTCTTCCTAGAAGGCGGCCCTGCAGCATGGCCCCCAAGGACAAGACTGGTGTTTTCAGAGGCTCACTCCTCACCTTTCCCGCAGCAAAAGGGCTTCTCCTTGGAGCTCTGCATCCCTCAGGCGCCACGGGCTCTATGTTGGAACAGGTCTTGCCCAGGAGGCCCTGCCCTCCCGTCTCCGTGCACGGCCTGTTCCCGCTTCCAAGCTTTCATCCACCGATTGTAAAGCAGCTGTAAAACGCTTTCACGTTGACTTCCCCTTCAGATGTAGTCCTCAAAGCCGTCCTCCCAAGGAAATGTCCTTTCACACATTGCCAGAGGAGGAAGCTGAGGCTCAGAGGGGTTGGGTCCCCTGTCTAGGACATCAGGCAGGCTCTCGGGGTCATGTCCAAGGGCAGCTTTATTCTGCTGAGCCTCGGCCGTGTGGCCGTGGCAGGAGAGCCCCCTGTGAACTGAGGTTGCGGCCTGGTGGGTAGCGAGAGGGTCCTGTTGCGGGGGGAGGGGTTTCTCTGGAACCTGAGGCAGGTCTGTCCGTCTGTGAGGACCAGGCTGCAGATGGGATGGACTCTTCCCAGGCAGGACCCAGCTGCTCTTCCCTACTGAGCCCGTGGCTGCCGCCCACACGGCACGCACACCTGCATCTGGGCCCCTCTCCACTGTCCCCCCAGCCCTGTCATCGTGGAGGTCCCCCACTTCGCCTCCCAAGGCCGTGGGGACCGCGAGCTCGTGGTGCTGCGGAGTGAAAATGGCTCCGTGTGGAAGGAGCACAAGAACCGCTACGGAGAGAGCTACCTGGACCAGATCCTCAACGGGATGGACGAAGGTGCGCGCACCCAGGGACCCGGAGCACAGCCCTCCTCCTGGAGGACGGGGCTTGGGGTTGCACTTTGGGGTGGGCTGTCGGGGCCTCCCGGAGTGTGGGGCCCCCTGAGAGGCTAGACACGGCCCAGCTCCGGCGCCCGGGCCCCTGCAGCCTGGTCTCCTGTGCAGGACCCCCTGGGCCAGGACCTTTCTCCTTCCAGGTGGCCCAGCCTCCTGCCCCTGCCGGGGCCTGGGGAGGGGGCGCCAGAGTGGGGATCAGGGGCCCTGGGAAGCCACCGTGGTGACGGGCGGGCACGGGCCTGTGGTTGCAGAGCTGGGGAGCCTGGAGGAGCTGGAGAAGAAGAGGGTGTGCCGCATCGTTACCACCGACTTCCCCTTGTACTTCGTGATCATGTCAAGGCTCTACCAGGACTATGACACCATCGGCCCCGAGGGGGGCTCCCTGAAAAGCAAGCTCGTCCCCCTGGTGCAGGCCACCTTCCCAGAAAATGCTGTCACCAAGAAAGTGAAGCTGGCCCTGCAGGTGACACAGCCCCTCCTTACCTGCTGGGGCCCCATCACCTGGACCGGGTTCTGGGATGGAAGGCGTCAGCGCGCTCAGGGATGACCCTCCTCCCCAGGACATCTCCACCCGTTGGTCCAGGGCCTGAAAAGTCCCATTAGAGCCCTGACCTTAAAGCTCAGAAGAAAGTTGGGTGGGTGGGATAGGGCAGACGCTCCGGTGAGTTGCAGAAAACCCTAGGTAACGTGTTAAACCACAGGCTTAGCGTGAGGGGAAGCCACTTGGCTTCCTGGAGAGGTGCCTGATGCTGAGCAAGGCCCCCGGGAGTGGGGCGCAGCAAGGAAATGCGGACGGGGGCTCAGAGAGGAGAGCCGGGCTGGCCATCAGCAGGAGCGGGACCCCCCCACCCCGCCCCGGGAGCCTTCGCACCTGCCCGGACAGCCGCTCTCACCCTCCGTCCATGAGCCCCTCTGCTGCTCCGGGGCTGAGTGTACCCCCTGGGCACTTCGCAGGCCCAGCCTGTACCCGATGAGCTGGTCACCAAACTCCTGGGCAACCAGGCCACGTTCAGCCCCATTGTCACCGTGGAGCCGAGGCGCCGCAAGTTCCACCGCCCCATCGGGCTTCGGATCCCACTGCCTCCCTCCTGGACGGATAACCCGCGGGACAGCGGGGAGGGAGACACCACCAGCCTGCGGCTGCTCTGCAGCGTCATTGGTGAGCGGTGCCCCCGCCCCGCCTTCTGGGCAGCAGCTCCTTCCACCGACACCTGGGGAGACGGGAGGACACAGAGCTCGGGAGTGACGGGCTCCTCGGAGGGCTGAGCTGCTGCGTCCCAGTAGAGCCGCCTTGTCCCTGAAGAGCCCTCTGACCCCAGAGGAGGGCTGCTCCGAGGGGAGGGGTGTGCTCTCGGGGCCACAGCCAGGTGTGCATGTCCCGCGTTGGCCTCTGGAGACGGTCCCCCAAGCCCTTTCTACTGCTGTCACAGGAGGGACAGACCAGGCCCAGTGGGAAGACATCACGGGGACCACCAAGCTCATGTACGCCAACGAGTGCGCCACCTTCACCACCAACGTCTCTGCCAGGTGACACCCCGCCTGCCCAGCCCCATGGGTCCCGGGGCCCTGCATGAGGGGGCAGCGCTGTCCCCACGGGTGGCCATGCTTAGGCCGTCACCTGCCCACCCCACCACCGGGGCTGTCAGAGAGGCCACCGCTCGGCTTACAGGCCGTTGGATGGGAGAGACGCTCCCCCTCAGGCATTTAGGGACAGGCTGCCCTCTTTTCAGGTTCTGGCTGTCGGACTGCCCTCGGACGGCTGAAGCTGTGAACTTCGCCACCCTGCTGTACAAGGAGCTCACCGCGGTGCCCTACATGGCCAAGTTTGTCATTTTCGCCAAGATGAACGACCCCCGAGAAGGGCGACTGCGCTGCTACTGCATGACGACGGATGACAAGGTGGACAAGACGCTGGAGCAGCACGAGAACTTCGTGGAGGTGGCCCGGAGCAGGGACATAGAGGTAGGGCCTGGCCCCCTGGGCTCCCACCTCGCGGGCACCAGGGCTGTCAGGAGGGCGGCCTCTGCAGAGGGGCTTCTGGGCCGTGTCCCTTTAAGAAGCGTCAGCAGGAAGCTTCCCCAGAGCCGAGGGACATCATGTGGGTCAAGGAGACAGCAGGCTGTCAGCCCAGTGATTTGTGGTGCTAGGAGCTGACGTGTATTAAAGTTCTCACGCCCCAGGTAATTTTAAAAGTGCTCGAGTGGGACTTCCCTGGCCATCCCCTGGTTAAGACTCCACGCTTGCACTGCAGTGGGCACGGGTTCAATCCCTGGTCAGGTAACTAAGATCCCGCGTGCCGCACCGTGTGGCCCAAAAGCAAACAGTGCTTGAGGGGCGTCATCTCCCCTGATTCTCATAACTGTGTGTCCTTTTGTTATCCGCCATTTACAGATGAGGAAACCGAGACTGAGGGAGGTTTAAGCAACTTGCCCAGGGTCACACAGCTGAGTAAATGGCAGAGAAAGGATTTGTCCCAGGAGTCCGACCGCAGAGCCCGCTTCCCCTGCCACGCCGGGGGTCTGGCAGCAGCCAGATGAGGAAGCAGGGGAGAGGCTGGGCCGATGGGGAAGCAGTAAAGAACGGGGACTAGGCTTGAACCTGTTACCCGCCCCAGGGGCCTCACTCAAGTTAAGATGTGTGACAAAGAAGGAACTTCCTGAAGATCTGGCCTCAGAGGCTGTGCTGAGCCTTCTGGGGGCTCTGAGGGCCCAGAAGAAGGAGCACAGGGCTGGGACCTGCCTCTAATGATGTTTTGGGCACTAACCAGTCTCCTTGGGCCTCAGTTTCCTCCACTGTCAAATGGGTTCACAATAACTTCTCAGTTGAAAGAATTATATACACAGTAGGGATCCTTACATTATGGGTGAGATTAAGCCACAGCATGGTCCTTCCAGCACTCATATAAAGTAAACATGGTTGGATGGTGTTAAAAGAGATACATGTTTTTTGGAAGCCATATTATGATTTCCTAGTGGAGTTCTAGAGTACTCTGATAGCAATGCTGATCCACCACGCAGGGATACATGAAGATTCCTGCTTATTATAAAATCCTCTGAAGTAAGGAAGCATCCACCGTAACCTTTCCGAAACACTCAGTGGGGCCTCCCAGAGCACGGCCCCTGGGGGGTCGTGGGGAAGCAGAGACGGGAGCTGACAGGCGGGACCGGGCATCTGGGCATTGCTCCTGACCAGCTGCATTCGCTTTCCCTTTCCTGCAGGTTTTGGAAGGAATGCCCCTCTTCGCAGAGCTCTCTGGGAACCTGGTGCCCATCAGGAAGGCTGCCCAGCAGCGGAGTTTCCTCTTCCAGTCTTTCCGGGAGAGCCGGTTGGCCATTCCTGTCAAGGTGTGGCCTCCTCTCGCCCGCCCCTTGCTCGGGTCTACAAGTCCGGGAGGCGGAGAGCTCTGAGCCGGCTGGGCTGGTGGCCCGTGGGGCGGCCCCTGACTCTCCCTTTTGTGTGATGGAGTCTAGGTGAGGGACAGCAGTCGAGAGCCAGCAGGGTCCTTGTCATTCCTGCGCAAGGCGATGAAGTACGAGGACACGCAGCACATCCTCTGCCACCTAAACATCACCATGCCACCCTGCACCAAGGTGAGCACCCTGCCGGGACTCTCAGCCCAACAGGTGGAGAAAGGCCCTGGGTTCTCCCCCCACACGGGCTGCGGCCCAGCCCTTCCCGCAAAGCTCGGGAACAAACGTCAGGGTGTGAGGGCGACACGCGTGTTCACACTGAGGCCCCGAGCTCCCCAGGTCGCCCCTTCCAGGACGTTGGAAGGTGAGGCCTGACAACCGGGTGGCCAGTGGCTCAAGGTGTCCCAGCCACGTCAGGGCTTTCTTGGAGCCTCTTTTTCCTCTACTTGGTTGTCTTGCCCAGGCCCTCAGAGAAGGGAAGCCTGATGTTTCAGCCCTGCGCTCGCCCAGGGCTCTGAGCTCAGTAGAGGTGTGAGCACCAAGCATCACTGGGAGCAGCCTGGGAGTGCCTGGGAGCAGCTAGTCTCCGCTGCACCGGAGGGGGGGTCTCTTTTGTGGGTGTCGTCCTGTCATTTTCATCATCAGCCTTTCATGCCAGACTAGACAAACAAGGTCACATCCAGACATCCGAGGCTCGTTTTCTCCTTTCTGGCTGAGGACTAGGGAGAACCGACTTCTCTTTCACAGGCGGGTTTCCCACAGCCTTGAACAAGCATCCCGGTGCTTTGCCACAGCGTGCGAAGGCTTGGGCATCAAAAACCGGTCTTTTGAGCAGAAAGGAATCCAAAAAGAAAAACTTTTTTTAAAATTCAAACTCCAGCTCCACCCACTTACTGGCTGAGTTACCTCGGGCGGGTTAGTCCGCCCTCTGGGTCTCAGTTTCCCCCTCCCCGGTGAGATGGGAGGAAAGACGGTACCTACCTCATAGGGGGTTGTGTCCATCAGGCGGGGCCTGGCACGTGGTAAGGGCCGTGTGAGCTTATTCGTAATAATAATAATAAAGTACGTGAGACTCCCTCTCGCCGCCCCCTGCCCACACCTCTACCCTGGGTGTCGAGGTTCCAGGCAGTGCAGCCGCCCATCGTCTGCCAGGCCGGGCGTCCTCCCCGCCTGCACCCACAGCGCCCTCTCCTGGTCTCTCTCCGGCAGGGCAGTGGAGCCGATGACCGGAGGAGGACCCTGACGCCGCTGGCCCTGAGATACAGCATCCTCAGCGAGTCCACACTGGGTACCAACCTCTCTGTGCCTCTCTGTGCTCACTCCCTTCCCGGGGGCGGTGAGGGAGGCAGCGTCCCCTCACCGCGACGGGAGCTCCGAGCTGACACCATTGGCTCAGCCCCTGGCTGGGGTCTCCACTGACCCTCTCAGGCTCAGCCACCAATCGGGTGGACACGGAGCGTGCCCTGAGCGCCCTCTGAGGTCCCTTGCCCACGCCTGTCGGTTCTGTGTCCCGCCAAGGTACTAAATGGAATGCGATGCTTCCCCCAGGTGTCCTCAGCGGCGCAGACCGGGCTGACATGAAGATGGCTATTATATCAGAGCACCTGGGCCTCAGCTGGGCCGGTGAGTGGGGCAATTGGGTCAGAAGAGCGCTTTGCCTGTCTACACCTACCTCTACGCCGCCTCTCCGCTAAAGGGCAGCTGACGAAGGCGTTTCTAACCCTCTTCCCAGCACCGGTGTGCACCTGATCTGGGATTGTCGCCATGGTTTACCAATAGAGGGGGGCTCCCTCCCTCCCCCACTTCTCTCTGGTTTTCCTTTTTAGAAACTCAACTTCGGACATTACAGGAGACCTTAGAGTGGATGCAGGCTGCCCATTTTACAGATGGGGAGGCTGAGATCTAGCTAACTGGGGTGACTTTAGTTGTGCAGTGAGTTAGTGACAGAGCCCTGAAAAGCCAGCAAACCAAGAACACACACACAAGCAAACAAAACCTGTGCGTCCCGGCTGCCTGCCCACCGCTCCCTGCACCGTACACGTCGCCGTTCCTACAGGCTGGCGTTGCTGAGGGAAGGGAGGGAGGAAGGACAAGTCTGGACGTTTGTCATTTGTCATCTCTGGCCATAGCTGAAGTCATACACAAGTCCCGTCCACCGTGAGGGGAGACGTGACTCAACTGACGCAGTGACAGCTCAGGCTGCGTTTTACTCAGGCGCAGGCCCTGTGCCTTAATCCCCACTTTCCTGTGAGATTTTGTATGAACAGACCCCCCTCACTCAGCCACCTGCAGAGAGGGCTTCAGACAAGCTCAGAAACCTTAGCAGTAACTTCTTGCAAGGCGGCGTGACGGAGCTCACAACAGAAGTTCAGAGACTCTTCCTTCTTTAAGCCAAAAAAGCACATCTGCTGCTGCTTCTTGGTTTTGTGTGTGTTTGTGTGTGTGGTTTGTATGTGGTGTGTGTGAGAGACGTGTGTGTGGCTTGTGTGTTGTGTGTGGGTGTGCGTATGTGATGCGTGTGGTATGTGGGGTGTGTGTGTGTATGTGTGGTGTGTGTGTGTGTGGAGGGGGTACGTGCATATGCTGATTCTCACCATCACTTTCCCCTCCGGTCTTCCTCATCCTTGAAATGAGACTCCGATTCTGTTCTCTCATCTAAAGCACCTGAGAGAAATAACAATAAAAATCACGGGAGGGGAAGAGCTAGCATTCTGTGTTATTACCTTGCATTTAGATGGGAAACTGTATTTTCATTTTAAATGTGAATAACGCCTTTCCGGGAAGAAACGTAAACACAATAATGCATTTCCATTATAACTGCTTCTCCCGGGAAAGGCAGTGGCATGCAGTGCAGCACCGACAGCACCGAGGGAGTCAGTGGGTCCGTCCCTCTCCCGCTGTGGCCCCAGCCTGTCCTGTGACCTTGGATAAGTGGCTCAGTCTCATTCATTCAATACCTATTTACTCTCCTGGGCACCTGCCTCCTCCGGGCTCGTTCCCTGGGGATACAACAGTGTAAGTGTCAGCATTTCACTAGGTATTCCTTGGGAAGAAAGAATACCGAATCCAGAGGGAGACTGTTCATTATCTCCTGGTCCCTGCCGGGCGCCCCACTCCACGCGCGGGCTCGGGGGCCGGGGCTGGGCTCTGGCTGGTGGGCTCACACCCGGTCTTGGTTCTTTGTGTGCAGAGCTGGCCCGCGAGCTGCAGTTCAGCGTGGATGACATCAACAGGATCCGCGTGGAGAACCCCAACTCCTTGCTGGAGCAGAGTGTGGCCTTGTTGAACCTATGGGTCATCCGTGAAGGCCAGGATGCAAAGAGTCAGTACCGATGGGCTGGGGAGCCTTCTCTCCCCAAAGCCTGTGCCAGGACCTCTTCTCACCAAGTAGTTCTCCCTCCAAATTCCCTGGGTGGTGGTGGCCTTTGGAACCAATCTCTTCTGCACACTCTGTCTCACACATACATACACGCACACTCACGCACACATGCACCTCTCAGGATCCCTGGTCTTCTGGGCAAGCCTGCCGGGAGGGGATTTCGGAGAATCTTGGCCGTGATCTCTTCCCATCCTCAGAATGAGTTCACAAGCGCACCAGGACCCCTAGAAGACGGCATCTGTGTAGGGTGTGTGGCTTCCGGTTGAATTTCTCAAACAGATGAGGATTGGCCCCTCGGGACAGAGCCCAGTGAGGAGTCAGCCCCTCCTCCACCCCATTCCCGAGTACAAAGCAGTAAGAGGAAATTGAGTGTTTACGTTTGCGTGGCAAATCAACTGGCAAGGACCAAGGATTTCCAGAAGACAGAATCCAATCATTCTCACTCATCTTCTTGTAGCATTCCTCTTAGGTGACAAAAAACACTTCCCATGCCTTGAAATTCGCCACTGTTAGGGTCTGGAAAAGATCTGTTAAAGGCTAACAAAACACAGGCCTACCTCACTTTATGGTGCTTCGCAGATATTGTGTTTTTTTCCCCAAATTCAGCAGGTCTGTTCCAACAGCATTTGCTCACTTCGTGTCTGTCACATTTGGGTAATTCTCTCAATATTTCAAAATTTCTCATTATGATTGCATTTGTTACGCTGATGTGTTATCAGTGATCCTTATGTGACTATTCACTGCAGGCTCAGAGGACAGTTAGCGTTTTTTAGCCATAAAATATTTTAAGGGTAAGGTAGATGCCTTGTCTTTCTAGACAGAATGCTACTGCACACTTAATACACTAGAGTGTAGTGTAAACATAACTTTTATATGCACTGGGAAAACGACGACATTCGTGTTCTCGCTTTACCGCGATTTTCGCTTTATTGCGTGGGCCGGACGGGAACCACCCCCAGATCTGCCGTCTTCTCCGAAGAGGTAGTTTGCTTTGACTTTGACAAAAGCGGGGGCCTGCAATCCCCCTCCTCGCAGTCTCCCCCCCACCCCACCAGAGTTCAGAGCCGGGCGTCCCGCGCGCCCTGCGATGGGTAGCGGTCCCCCCAGCGCCCTCCTTCCTCCCCTCTGCCCGCAGTGGAGAACCTGTACGCGGCCCTGCGGCACATCGACCGCGGCGAGATCGTGAACATGCTGGAGGGCTCGGGCAGGCAGGGCCGCAACCTGAAGCCCGACCGCCGGCCCGCGGACCGGGACTACTCGGCGTCCCCCTCCCAGATGAATGGTGAGTGTCTCCTGGACGAAGGGGCCGAGCCGCCGCCTCCTGACCCTCCCTGGAACCTTCTCTCCCGGTGACCGGAGGTCAGTCTCTCTCTGGACGGGCAGTGGTGAACACAGCGGTGGTGGTGGGGCGCCCGGGGCCCGGGCAGGACGGGAGGAGCCGAGGCCCCGCTCAGCGGCCCCGCGTGCCGCACGCCCCCCCCGCCCCAGCTCTGCGCATGCGCGGACCCATCGGCGACCCAGTCGGCGGGGAAACGCAAGGGCGCTAAGTTCTGGCGCAGGTCCCGTGGGGACCAGCTAGGGGGCGTCCTGAAGCCCTATTGCGGCCCCTTCTCTGAGACTAAGCGGGCTCTTTTCTTCAGCCCGGTCTCTGCTTTTCTCTCCCTTTTTTCTCGCCCCATCTCTTTCCCCTGACTCGTTTTGATGTGGTTCTGCAGGCCAAGAAGCCCCCATGTGACCGGGCCCCGGGGGGCCCTGCCCTTTGCCCCCAGCACCCACGCCTGCGGCCTTTGAGGACACCTTCCTTTTAGCGGGGGAAGCGGCCGAGTGAGGAGCAGGGCCAGGACCCCCACTGCCCCTCCATTTCTGTCGCTGACCAGGGCCTCCCCTGCGGCGGGAGCTGGGAGGCTGGCTTCTATCCCTTGTTTGCTCCTGACTCCACTGCTGAGTCATCAGCCTCTTCTCTAAAATCAGCAAGTTGGCATTAGAGACCTGAGGCTCCTCACAGGCCTTGAAAAGCAATATGGTTCTGTGAACCGGCTCCCATGAGGCCGGCACGTGCCCCATCCCGCAGCTGCGTCGCTGTCCTCCCCCAGCTCCTAGGTCACCAGGCTTCCCGGCCACGCGCACGTGCGCGCGCCGTGTGGGCCCCCGTGGCGGGGGCTTGTGAGTGGAGGGTGGGGACAGGGGCCCTGCTCAGGGGGATGCCGCGCCCCTGACACGGGTGACTCTCCCACATCCTGTGTCTCCTGAAACATGCCGTCCAGGGCCCCTGGGCACAGGGCTCATCTGTTGACCGCGTCCTGTGGCCTTTCTCTTCTGCCTCTGACCTCACCTGGCCTGCAAGTCCGCTCTCTCCCCCACTGCCTGTCTCCACTGTCTCACCTGGGCCAGGTGTTCAGGGGCCCTCAGCCTCCACTGATGCATGTCACCAAGGGCCCCCGGCCTGATGCTGGGGCGTCCTCGCTGCCTGCTGGGGCCTGTGTGCCCTTGGGGCTGTTCCCATGGAGGAGGCTTGCCCCCTCAGACCCAGCGTTGAGGGCTCCCAGGCTGGCCCTCTCCCCGCTCTTGAGGGACCAGCTGGACACAGCAGGGACTGCTAAGTGACCAACTCCCTTTCACGAGGACCGAGGGAAGGGACTGAGTGCTGCAAACTGGGGGAAATCAAGTGACAGAACACTTCTCCCTTTTTTATGTGATAACCAGTGACTTGGTTGGGTTTCTTAACATCCCCAGAGCTGTTTCAATCAAGTCAACTCAAGTTTTGGGGGTTTTGTGCCCCAATTCTATGGACACCAGGCCCATAAAATTACATGAGTATAAACAAGGCAGTTACAACAATTAAAAATCTGTCAAGAGGCTAGATTCCATGTCAAGTGTTCTTATCACAATAAAAAAAACTGTTTAAAAGGGCAGTTACGGACCCAGGTATTTATGAATGTCTCTGCTGGCCTCAGGATTCCAGTTGGGCCTGGGGACTCTCATCTAACGCCTGAGCAGAGTTCGAGCCCCTGTGGGCCTGGGTCCTGTGCTCCGTGACTGTGGAAAGGCTGTGCAGTTGGTCAGCTCATTTGGCAAATATTTTCTGAACACCTGCCACATGCCAGGGGCTGTTCTAAGCAGGGTAGATAAGTCAGTTCTCAAACAGATAGAAAAAAAAAAAAAAGAAAGAAAGAAAAAGAAAAGTCCCAAACTCTGCCTTCACGGAGCTTACCTTTTGTGTAGAGAGGCAAACAAAAATATAATATGTAAGTGAATTGTATAATGCGCTAGCAAGTAGACGGTGGGAAAAAACAGACTCAAGCAAGGGGGATCAGAGTGCTGGGCTTGGGGGATTAAATAGTGAGGTGGGAGTGGGTAGCATCTGAACAAAGGCTGGAGGGAGAGGAGGGAGTGGGTGTGCAAACTCGGGAGAGAGCACCCAGACAAGCATCCCGGGCAGTGGCCCTGAGCGGGCGTGCCCGGAGCATCCACAGAACAGAGAGGGGCCAGAGGGGAGGAAGAGAGGGCAAGGGCAGCAGGAGGCCAGTCCTCCAGGCCATCCTGACGACACTGGTTTTACTGGGAGAGTGAGGGAGAGCCGCTGTAGGTTTGGGGCAGAGGGGTCACGAGATCTAACGAGTTTACAAGGGATCCTCCCCTGCTTTGGTTGCAGACGTCACACTCTGAATGCTTCTGTGCTTCCTGGCTGCTCTGTCGCCTGTCAGCCCTTCTGAACCCCCTCGTCCAGCAGGTGTCCCGGCAAACGCAGGCCGTGTGCCCTGTGTGCACGCTCCCCCAGGCCGGAGCAGACACTCAGAAACAGACGCCCGCTTGGTCCATCCTGCCTTTCTGGGCACCAGAGCTGGCTTCTGTGTATTTTTCCTGCCTTCTTTGCAGTCCCAGGAAGACCATCCCACGTGTGGGTGCCCTTCTGGCCGGGAGACGAGCAGGAGGGATCAGAGGTGGAAGGACGGGGGGACAGCAGCCTCCTGCGCTTCCTCTGGCTTTCTGTCCTGGGCCGGCCCAGGCCTCTGCGCCGATGGCCATGGCGGTACCTTGCCTCCTCTGTGCTTCACCTCGTTCTCTGCTCACCTCAGCCTCCCTGTGGGCACTCGGGGCAGTGATTCGTTGCTCTGTGGTGTCAGGAAGATAGGAACCTGAGGTCTCTTGTCCTTCCTGGCTCTTCTTGCTGTGTTTGCCTGGACTGGCCAGAGCAGAAGGGGCTTTAAGTCAAAAAGCCAGTTTGCTTCTCTTGCACAGGAAGGAACTACCCCAGGCCCTTGGAACAAACATGAAAAGAAGGATTGCCCGTGGAGCAAAAAAAAAGCATGTTCCTAAAAATAAAACAGATTTCTCATGTCAAAGGAAAAAATGGACATCTCACATCCTGTTTGGTCAACTCCATTGGGTTTGATGAGTTGGACACAATGTCTACTTGGAAATACAATATGTCTCATTTCTACGGACTCAGTGAACACAGCTAGTGAAGTGCGGCTCCTGCCTGAGTTAGGGTTGTCTGTCCACCCTCGTCTGGTTTGCTGCTGACATCAAACTAGTGGGGGCAGCGTTAGGCCTAGGTTAACAGAGACCCAGTGTGACAGCCCAGATGAGGGGAGGCTGGGGGGCAGGCCACTGCTGGACGGTTCTGCTCCAAAGCTGTGTGTTTGGTTGCCTGTTACCTGGTTTCCCCAAAAGGCAACCCCAGAGGGGAGAGCTCTAGACTGAGGGATGGGCTGGTGACCCAGGTATAGGCAGGGCCACGTGAGACTGCCAGAGAGACAGGCACTTCTGGAGCTCAACCCAGGGGACTCAGCAAACCTTCCTGTGCTGTGGTCCACCCCAGACCGTGTGAGATGGTCCTCGCTGAGCATGGCTCCTGTCAGCAGTAATCCCCACTCCACTGAGCATGGACACCTACAGCCCCAGATCCACGCTTGCGGGGGTGAGAGTGGGGTCAGCGGGGTCTTCTGGAGACTGAGAGGGAGCAGGGGGCATAGCCCTTAAACACTGCGACCAGGGGAGGGCCTCCAGGACAAAACACAAGGCAGAAAGAAGTCCTGGGGGAGGGTTGCACAAGTTCTCTTCATGGACACATTTTTGCTTGGGTGAAATTCCATTCACATGAACCCCAGGAAGTTTCAACGTGGAAAAGTCACCAAGAATGAGCCTCGGGTGTTCTGTGACCAGCAGAGTTACCCTCTCCCAGCCTTTGTGAAGTCTTACTGAGATTCCCAGGAGTGAACATGTTTATCCGGCCGTATCTGAGGGATACTGTCTGAGATGCATTCCACTTCTGGCCAAGATGAGGCAACAGGGACTGAATATACGCTCCTGCTTGAAACAAGCAAAAAATGGACAAATTATATGAAACAACGGTTTTCGAGACATTGGACATCAGGCAGCAAAGGACAGTGACCTATGAGACATGGAAAATAAATGAGGTGAACCCTACAGTTGCCTAGATCACTGCCTCGAAAGAGTTTCTAAGTCATGGCAGAAGGAGGAGAAATCCAATAAGACTCCCTGGTTAAGGAGAAGTCGCTGGGAGTCCAAGGAGACCAGGGCAGCTAGAGTTCCCTAGAGAGACAGCTGCACAGAGAGAGAGCTCTGCAGACCTCCAGAAGGTCCCCCGCAAGTTTTGGTTGAACATTAATCATCTATTCCCGATAGTCAGACTGATCGTTCACAGACACTGCATGGGGAACACAGAATGGTCCTGTCTCAGACATGGAGAGTGATTAGCCCTAGGTTGATCAATGCTCCTACCTAATAAACCTTGAAAGCAAAACTCAAAAGGATCAAACTGTTTCCAAGGAACTCAACTACATAACGGAACAAAGTTCATGAATTGTTACAGGGATACAAAAATACCCAGCACCCAACTAGATAAAAGTCACAACATCCAATTAAAGATAACCAGACATACATAAAAAGAGGCAGGGAAACACAACCCATAATAAGGAGAAAAATCAATCAACTGAAACTGATGCAGATATTAGAATTAGCAGACAAGAATGGTAAAACAGTTAATAACTATTTCAGATGTTTAAAAAGCGTAGTAGAGACTTGGAAGTTGTTTTTTTTTTTTTTTTTTGACTGCGTTGGGTCTTTGTTGCTGTGCGTGGGCCTTCTCTAGTTGCAGCGAGCGGGGGCTACTCTTTGTTGCAGTGCGCAGGCTTCTCATTGTGGTGGCTTCTCTTGTTGTGGAGTACGGGGTCTAGGCTCGCGGGCTTCAGTAGTTGTGACACGTGAGCTCAGTAGTTGTGGCTCACAGGCTCTAGAGCGCAAGCTCTGTAGCTGTGGCACATGGGCTTAGTTGCTCCGTGGCATATGGGATCCTCCCAGACCAGGGCTCAAACCCATGTCCCCTGCATTGGCAGGCGGATTCTTAACTATTGTGCCACCAGGGAAGCCCTGGAAGATATTTTTTAAAGACCCAAACCAATCTCCTAGAGATGAAACTATAAGGTGTAGGATGAATGAAGTACACTGAATGGGATTAGACATTACAGAAGAAGGGAACTTGGCAACATAGCAACAGAAACTCCAAAATGAAACACAGGAAGAAAAAAAAAAAAGCATCAGTGAGCTGTTGGGAAATCAAGTGACCTAATATTTGTGAAATTAGAGTTTCCAGCAGAGAAGGGGGCTGAAAATGTATTTGAAGAATTAATGGCCCAGAATTTTACAATTTGACAAAAACTGTAAATACACAGATCCAAGGAGTTCAGTTAACCGCATGAAGCATGGAAGCTACTATGCCAAGGCACATTTTAAACAAATTAGTCAGAACCGGTGACAGAGAAGGTTTAAAAGTAGCCAGAGGCAAAAAGCAAGACCTGTTACATACAAGGGGATAAAGATAAGGATTACATAAGATTTCTCATAGGAACAATGGAAGTAAGACAGTGGAACCATATCTTTAAAGTAGAACACATCTTGAAAGAAACACATCTCTAAAGTAACCTAGACTTCTATACCCAGCAAAAATAACTTCCAAAAACGAAGGCAAATAAAGACTTTTCCATACACACAGAACCTGAAAATTCATCACCAGGAGGTGCCTGCTAGAAGAAAAGTTTAAAAATAAAATCCTTCAGGCCAAAGAAAAACAATACCATACAGAAATACAGATCTACGTGAAGGAATGAACTGCCAAAAATGTTAACTATAAGAATAAATACATAATTTTCTTGTTATTTAAATCTCTTTAAAAGATAACTTTTAAACAAAAATAACAATATAATGTTGGGTTTATAGCATGTATAAAAGTAAAATATATTACAACAATGGTACAAAAGTCAAAAAATTTGAGAGAGAAATATGGAAGTATATTATTGTAAGATTCTTATACTATATGCCAAGCATTATATAACATCACTTAAAAGTAGACTGTGATAGTTTAGGATGTATACTAAAAGCCCTAAAGCAACTACTAAAATAATCAAAGAATTATAGCTAATAAGCAATCAAAATAGATAAAATGGAAAATTTCAATTAATCCAAAAGAGGAAAAAGAAAACAGATGGGACGAAAGTAGAAATTAGCAAATGACAGGTTTAAACCTAACCATATTAATAATCTCATTAAATGTAAATGACCTAAGTAACCCACATTAAAAGGCAGAGATAGGGACTTCCCTGGTGGCACAGTGGTTAAGATCCTCCTGCCAATGCAGGGGACACGGGTTCGATCTGTGGTCCGGGAAGATCCCACATGCCACGGAGCAACTAAGCCCATGAACCACAACTACTGAGCCCACGTGCCACAACTACTGAAGCCCGTGCACCTAGAGCCCACGCTCCATAGCAAGAGAAGCCACCGCGATGAGAAGCCCGCGCAAAGCAACAAAGAGTAGCCCCCACTCACTTCAACTAGAGAAAGCCTGAGCACAGCAACGAAGACCCAAATGCAGCCAAAATTAATTAATTAATTAATTAATTAATTAAAGAAAAAAGGCAGAGATAGACTGGATATAAAGGTCAATTTCAAATATATACTGCCTATAAGTAATGCCTTTCGAATATAAAAACACAAATTCCTTCAAAGCAAAAAGATGAGTAAATATAAACTGTGTTAACACTAATCAAAAGAAAACTGAAGTGGCTATATTAATATCAGACAAGTAGATTTCAGAACAAATAATATTACCAGGGATAAAGAAAATAATTTCATAATAATAAGTAGTTCATCAAGAGGGCATCACAATCTTTAAATGTTTATGCACCAGTAATATAGCTATAAATATATGAAACCAAAACAGAAAAGCACAATGAGAAATAGACAAAACCACAGTTACAGTGGGAGATTTCAATACCCCATCTTGATAACTGATAGAGCAAGTAGAAAAATGAGTAACCCTATAGAAGACTTGACAACACTGTCATTCGTCTTGACCTAACTGACATTAGGAATTGGAATGGGTAGAACATTCCACCCAATAACAACAGAACACACATTCTTTTCAGTTGCTCCTAGAACAAACCCATATAGACCATGTTATAGACTATACAGTAAGTCTCAATAAATATAAAAGAATTCAAGTCATTCAAAGTATGTTCTCTGACCACAGTGAAATTAAATTACAAGTCAATAACTGAAAGCTACATGGGAAATCTCAAACATATGGAAACTAAATCATACACTTCCAAATAACCCATGGGTCAAAGAAGAGAGCAAAAGGGAAATTAGAAAGTATTTTGAATCAAGATATCAAAATGTATGGTATGCCAGTAAAGCAGTATTAGGGAGAAATTTATAGCACTAAAGGTCCACATTAAAAAAGAGAAAAGTTCTCAAGTCAGTGACCTCAGCTTTATACTATCGTAAGATATTGGAAAAAGAAGAGCAAATTAAACCCAAAGTAAGCAGAAGGGAGATAATAATAAAGATCAGAGTGGAAATCAATGAAGTTGAAAACAGAAAACACTAGGGAAAATCAATAAAACCAAAAGCTGGTTCTTTGAAATGATCAATAAATTGATAAGCATCCAGCCAGACTGAGAGAGGCAACATCACTAAAGACTGAAGAAAACTGTAATTCCAAAAGATACATGCACCCCAATGTTCATTGCAGCACTATTCACAATAGCCAAGACATGGAAGCAACCTAAGCGTGCATCAACAGATGAATGGATAAGGAAGATGTGGTACATATATACAATGGAATATTAGTCAGCCATAAAAAAATGAAATAATGCCATTGCAGCAACATGGATGGACCTAGAGATTATCATACTAAGTGAAGTAAGTCAGAAAGAGAAAGACAGGGGGCTTCCTTGGTGGCACATTGGTTAAGAATCCACCTGCCAATGCAGGGGACACGGGTTCGAGCCCAGGTCCGGGAAGATTCCACATGCTGTGGAGCAACGAAGCCCATGCACCACAACTACTGAGCCTGTGCTCTAGAGCCTGCGAGCCACAACTACTGAGCCCGCGCCACAACTGCTGAAACCCACGTGCCTAGAGCCCATGCTCTGCAACAAGAGAAGCCACTGCAATGAGGAGCCCACGCACGGCGATGGAGAGTAGCCCCCACTCACCACAACTAGAGAAAGCCCGCGCACAGCAATGAAGATCCAGTGCAGCCAATAAATAAATAAATAAATTTATTTATTTATTTTAAAAAAGAAAGAGAAAGACAGATACCATATGATATGACTTATATGCGGAATCTAAAATATGACACAAATGAACGTATCTATGAAACAGAAACAGATTCACAGACATAGAGAACAGACTTGTGGTTGCCAAGGGGGAGGGAGGATGGGGGAAGGGTGGATGGGAGGCTGGGATTAGTAGATGCAAACTATTATGTACAGAATGGATAAACAACAAGGTCCTAGTGTATAGCACAGGGAACTATATTCAATATCCTGTGATAAACCATGATAGAAAAAAACTATGAAAAAGAATGCATGTTTATGTATAACTGAATCACTTTGCTGTACAGTAGAAATTAACACGACATTGTAAATCAACTATACTTCAATAAAATAAATTTTTTAAAAAACCAATATTCCCACCAAGAAAACTCCAAGCCCAGAGGACTTAAGTGGTGAATGCTACCAGACATTTAAGGAAGAAATAACTCATTAAGAAAACTGTAAAGGACATAATACTTCCCAACTCATTCTATGAGGCCAGCGTTACATTTTTGGTCAAAAAAAAAGCCATTACAGGAAAACTACAGACCAACATCCTTCATGAATACTCATGCAAAAAAATCTAAACTAAATTTTAGCAAATCAAGTCCAACACTATATAAAAGGATAGTGCATCATGACCAAGTGAGGTTTATCGAAGGAATGCAAAATGGTTGAATATTCTAAAATAAATCAGTATCTGGTTCTGCATGTAAGGAGCTTGGATGTCACCACTCCATGCTAACAACAAATAAAAAGCTACACGGTTTGAAAAATCAGTAACTCTTCTAGGGTCTGTAAAAGAAGTGAGGACTTAGGTCAAATCGCTGTCCCCGAAATTGGAGAGTCTGATAGCAGAGCCCTAAAAGGCACCTACAAAAAACCTGAAGCTAGCATTACACTTAATGTTGAAAGACTGAGTGCTTTCCCTCTAAGTGCAGTAACAAGCCAATGATGTCTGCTCCCCCGGCTTCTGTTCAAGCTTGTCCTAAAGGTGCTGCCCGTACAATAAGGCAAGTAAGAGAAATAAAAGGCAGCCAGATTGGAGAGGAAGAAGTAAACTGTCTTTGTTCACAGACAACATGATATATATAAAAATCCAATGGAATCTAACAAATGAGTTTGGTAAGGTTGCAGGATACAGTTTCAGTATATTAAGAAATCAATTGAATTCTATATACTAGGAATGAACAAGTGGAAATTGAAATTGAAAAAAGAATACCCTTTATGATAGCACTGAAAAAAATTGAAACACTTGGAGCTGAATCTGATAAAAGATGTGAAAGACACACATTGAAAACTACAAAATGTTGCCCAGAGGAATTTAAAAAGACCTAAATAAATGTAGAGATACACCCGTGTTCATGGGTCAGAAGACTCGATACTTTGTCAGTTCTCCCTGAAACAATCTATATATCTGATGCAACCCCAGTCAAAATCCCAGTAGGCTTTTCTGTGGAAAGTGACAAAGTGGTTCTAAAATTCATATGGAAAAGACCTAGAACATCCAAAACAGCTTTGAAAAAGAACAAAGTTGGAGGACTTACACTGACTTCAAAATTTATTACAAAGCTACAGTGATCAATATGGAGTGGTATTGCCATAAAGACAGATAAGTCAGTGGAACACAATAGAATCCAGAAATAATAAAACCACACATATAGGAACAACTGATCTTCAGCAAAGGTGCAAAGGCAATTCAGTGAATAATCTTTACAATATGTGTGCTGGAACACTTGAATATTCATATGCAGAAATGAACTGGGATTCACACCTTACATCACATACAAAAATTACCTCAAAATGGATCATAGATTAAATGTAAAACCTGTGACTATAAAAATTCTTGGTTAAACATAAGAGAAAACCTTAGAGATCTTGGATAAGGCAAATATTTCTTAGGTGCAACACCAAAAGTACAATCCATAAAGGAACAAACGGATAAGTTGGACTTCATCAAAGTTTAAAACTTCTGCACTTTAAAATGCACTGTTTAAAAAAAATGAAGAAAAAAAACCCCAAGCTACTGATTGGGAGAAAGTATTGGCAAATAATCATCTGATATAGGACTTGTATCCACAATACATAAAGGACTCTCAAAACTCAATAATAAGAAAACAACCCAAGTTTTAGAGTGAGCAAAAGATTTGAACTTAACCCAGAAGATAGACAAATAGCAAATAAGCACACAAAAAGATGCTCAGCATCATTAATCATCAGAGAAATACAAATTAAAACTATAAGTAGATACGCTACGCATCTATAAGAAGAGCTAGAATAAAAAAAAAACAAAAACAACATACCAAGTGTTGAGGAGGATGCGGAGGAACTGGGAGCCCATGCGCTGCTCGTGGGGATGTAAATGGGACAATCACTTTGGAAAAAACTTTGGTTGTTTCTTAAAAAGTTAAACATATACCTACAGTGTGATCTAGACATTCAGCAATAACAATGGATGAATTATCAATACATGCAACAACATGGATGAAATTAGGCTGAGTGAAAAAAAAACAGACAGGATTCCACACTGTATAGTTCCATTTATATAAAATTCTGGCAAATGCAACAACTGTATAGTGACAGAAAGCAGCTTAGTGGTTACCTGGGAGTGGGGTGGCAGAGTGAAGGATTACAAAGAATCCTGAGGAAACCTTTCAGGGATGATGAATGGCCCTTCTCTTCACTGTGGTGATGGTTTCCTGGGTGTTTCCCTGTGTCAGAAATGATCAGATTATCTACTTTAAATATGTGGCTTTATTGTATGCCAACTATACCTCCATGAAGCTATCTTTAAAATATATTAATGGCAAAATCTAGTGAAAGGACCACTCTCACTGTGTTCCTTAAGCAAGTTGCTAAATCTCTAGTTTCCTCATCTATAAAGTAGGAATAATGTTGTTGTGACCATTAAAAATAACATGTTGGATATATTTCATATGAAAGAGAGCTCAATTAGTAATGGTAATAATAGAATAATGCTTTCAAGAAGAAAAAAAAGTATGTGATTCTTAAACGTTCTGTTCGCAGATATCTGGAGAGATTTCTGTAGAGGGTTGGAAGGCCATTGCCCTGGTTTCCCAGTTAGGTCATAGTTTCACGTGCAGTGACTTGGTGTTACTGTCGTGGGAAGATCTGACCCACCCATTTCCCCCACCACCCTCCTCTCTTTGTCCCTCCTAGTCTGGCCAGAGCTGGAGGGGTCCCTTGGTCCCTGTCACTGCACAGCCCTACCCCCAGCCAACCCCCCCGCCGTGGTCTGTTTCTCGTTCTCCTAATTTTGGAATCTGGAACCACGTAGACTTGTAGAGATCAGTCAGGAGAAAAACTCTCCGGAAAGATTACAAGGGAGAATGAATGTAAAGCACGTGGCCTGGCTGCCGGCACCTTGAACACCTGTAATCGTTGGCAATTTCGGTTTCACTGCATATGGGCTAGGTCATCGGTTCTGGCTCCCGTGTCCCCCTCACATCTGAAAGCTCTGCGCTGGGACAGCATAGACAGGTTCCCTGTCCTTGGAGTTGACAGTCATGCGAACCAGGACAGGCTCAAGGATGGGGGAGTCCAAGGTGAGCTGGAGTCATTGGGAAAACGTCGTGAAAGAAAGAGGACAAAGAGGACCTGTCGTGTGTGTGTGTCTGTGTTTATAATCCCCAACCCTTTAGCATGTATGGTACCTGGCATGGAAGCAGACCTCAGTTCATATTTTCTGGTTGAAGAAGTGAGTGAAGGAGGACAGCTGAGTTCTATGAGAAGCAGAGAAGCTGGAGGACAGGAGCTGAGGCCCAGCTGGGAGTGACGAGGGCCCCTCTGGCCAGGAGAGAGGTTAAGCCAGATGCAGGGGTGGGGAGCAGTGAGGGCTGAATGGCAGGATGAAGGTTGCGGACACTGGGTTAGGGGCCTCTCGGGACGTGGCAGGAAGGTCCCTGGAGACCCTGCAGGGGCAGCCCCACCCATGCCCAGGGTCCCCTTCGGCTCTGCTGGATCTTCAGGGGTTGTGGGCACACACCTGCTCCCGGGTCCCCAGACAGGCTGGGCCCAGTGGAGAATCCTGCCTTCTAGGCCCCCCTCAGACTGGCACCTGCTCCAAAGGGGAGGCAGAGGCCCTCTTCCGCTGCTGCAGGGACCGCCCCCCCCCCGAAGCTGGAGGAGAACAGAGGCCCCACCCAAGGGACCCCCGTCCAGAACACGCACACTGACCCCACACTTAAACCTGCTTTCTCCCTCAGCATCCTGGTCTGCACACCAGACCCAACCAGGAGACTATCAGGGACTCGTGTCCGAGCCCGTCCCCAGGGAACAGGCTTGGGAACAGGCTTGGGAACAGGCTTTGCTGACCACAGGGCTGCGCGGTAGGGGCCTGGGCCCGCTGGCTCCCTTCCCCCCGGTCACAGCTGACCTGGCGGGACCGGCAGGCAGAGTTCTGAGGAAACAGCATTGTGCCCGGGACCTCGTGCGCCCTCTGACCTGGCCTCCTCCTGTGAGCCCTGAGGACCCTCCCTTGTGCCACTTTGGCTCATTCACGGTTCCTGGAACCCATACACCGCTTGCGGATAAGTGACTTCATCCCACACCTAGCGGTTTCCCGTTTGACCACCGCACGGAGGTCTGTGGATGCTCAGTGTGCTCGCCAGAACCCCCAGGGCTCGGCCCCCTCCCTTGGAGGTGCATTCCTAACAGAGCCCCCAAGGGCTATGCCCAAGGGACGCTGGTGCAAAGAGAGAGCAGCCCTGCCTTCCGCGCGGCCGCTGAGCAGTGGGGCTTTCAGGTGATTGCGGACGGCTCGAGCTCCAGCCTCTGGATCAAGACGTCTTGATCCCCGCTCTGGACCGGAAGAGAAAGCATTCCAACCTCTTCTCTTTGCGTCCAGCAAAGGAGCCCCCTCCCCGCCCTCACCCCTGGCTGCCCCCTCTTCCTCAGCCCCCAGAGCCTTGTTCTCTTGCCCGGGTGCCTGGGCAGAAGCCACAAGGCTTGGGAAGGCCCGCACCGCCGGAATGCGCATGCGCGTCAGTGGCCGTGCCTGAGCGCGCGTGACCGGCACGTGAGCGCGTGTGATGGAAGGTCACAGCTGGAGCATGTCGCCCTCTGTCTGCCCATCCAGGTTACTCCTCGCTGCAGGACGAGCTGCTGTCCCCCGCCTCCCTGCACTACGCGCTCCCCTCTCCGCTGCGCGCAGACCAGTACTGGAACGAGGTGGCCGTCCTAGACGCCATCCCCTTGGCGGGCACGGAGCATGACGCCATGCTGGAGATGTCTGACATGCAGGTGTGGTCCGCGGGCGTCACGCCCTCGTTGGTCACTGCTGAGGACTCCTCTCTGGAGTGCAGCAAGGCCGAGGACTCGGACGCCACCGGCCACGAGTGGAAGCTGGAGGGGGCGCTCTCCGAGGGACCCCAGGGCCCCATGCTGGGCTCTCTGGACCTCGTGGAGGACGACACAGTGGATTCAGATGCCACAAATGGCCTTATCGATTTGCTTGACCAGGAGGAAGGTCAGAGGTCAGAAGAGAAGCTGCCAGGTCATGAGAGGCAGGAGGACTCGACAGGTGCAGGGCAGGGCTCAGGGAGTGAAGTGTCTCTTGTTTCAGGCCAGCAGAGGGTACAAGCCCACATCACAGAATCCCACACCGTGAGTCGGGTGATGGACTCCAGCCAGGACAGGTAAGGGCCGGGCCGCCGTGCGGGATGCCTTTCACCGTCCTGGGCTTCTGGCAGGGGATTACTGTGCCTGGCAGCGAGTACAGAGGGAACTCGGGCGCCACTGTCCCCTGTGTTCTAAACACACTGGAGCAAATAAATACAGTAAGGCGCCAGCTCGCTTCTGAAGCCGCCCAGCCCACGCTCAGGCCTCTGTCTCGTGAGAGTGGAGCTTGTCTGCAAAGGCCAGTCCCTCCCCCAGAACCACGCCCCGCGCCCCCTCGCCAACCCCATCTTCCGGCCAGCAGGAGAGAGGCTGAGGGGGTTGGGAGAGGAGAGAGCGTCCTTGGGAGAGAGATTGTAAGGCTGGGAGAAGCCACGTCCCTGAAGTACAGCTGAGCTGGGTGCTCCGGGCCCCCGTCGCTGTTGTGTGTTGATTGCCGAAATCAAACCGTATTTGGAGACCTAGAAGCACCAGGGCCCAGGGAAGCTATGTGTGCAGTCACACAGCCTGCGTGTGACAGAGCTGATAAGGCTGCCCTTTCCGCTTACGCCCTTTTGAAGGAGTGAGGCCAGCGGGCTTATCAGGGGCAGCACAGAGCTTCAGCTGTTGAAGATGCTTATTCTCCTGGGTAGCTCTTTACCCCCCTTCCTGCGATGAGAAGGCCTGTGATGACAGGTCCAGCAGCAGGATGCCCGTTGGCAGTCCAGGCAGATGGCCTGATGCCCCTCTGAGACGCAGAGGCCCCAGGCCACGTGCATGCAGTGGACATCCACCACACTCCAGCACTGGGCTGAGTGCAGAGGGGGGCTTGGAGCGAGAGAGACAGACAGTGACAGGTATGGCCTTGGCCTCCGGGGCTGGCACAGGAAGGGAGTGACAAAGGCCTTTTCCTCCGTGTTGCTTTGCTGCCTGAATTTCCCTAAAGCAAGGAGATAGTTCCTGTGCTCCCAGAAGGCTGTGGCCACCCAGGGAGCTCAGATCCAGCCAGGCCATGGGAAATCTATTTTCATTTCCTCTTCCCACCCGCATCCTCCTCCAAGAAGCCCGGGCAGACGGCCCTTCCCCAGGCTCCACTCAGTATGGCCCGCATCCCCCAGCAGGAGGGAAAACAGAGTCGCTTAGGAGACAAGACAGCAAGGATTCATTTAGTGTCCCAAAGTTATCCTTCGATGCATCGGGAAAATTGGGCACACTGGACTGTGAGGATTCAAAGTGAAATCCGACCTTCCAACCACTGGCGACGGCCGTTCACTCAACAAGCACTGATTGGATGCTCCTGTGTGCCGCCCACTGCACCACTGTGACAGCAGGGTCCCTAGACAGGGGCCAGAGGCCTGGGGGCCGGGCCTCGGAATGTTACAGGATGGCTCTGTGACCTGGGTCACCCCTCCCATGGGGACAGATGAATTTCATTCACTCACTCAACAGTGTGTATTGAATGCCTACTGTGTGCCAGGCCCCTGTATGAAGAGCCTCGGAGCCTGGGTGTGGCATTGAGCAAAGCAGATAGTCTCTACCTGCAAGACGTTTATGTTCTAGTGGGGAGACTGACCATAAAAACAGATAAAGTAAATGGAATTAAAAGAGAGATGCTAATTAATGCTAAGTGCTAAACAGAAGAATAAAGCAGGGAAGGGGGTGGTTGAAATCATGGACGGGGCGGGCAGGGACACCTGCGAGTGACTCGCGGGAAAGACCTAAAGGAATGCAGGTGATGAATGATGTGAACGCCTGAGCGGAGCCAGCAGAAGGCCCAGCCAGGGCAGAGGCCTCGGAGCAGAGTGCGCCCCGCACATTCGAGGGGCAGTGAGAAGGTGCCTGTGCCTAGAGCAGGGTGGCCACGGGAGATGAGGTCAGGGCAGTGATGGGGCCGGACATGTCAGGCCTTGGGGTCCTGGAAAGACTGGCATTTCCCGGGTGGGATGGAGAACCACTGGAGGGTTTTGAGCGGAGGAGCGAGGTGATCTGGCCACGGCCGGCCACAGCCAAGGGCAGAGGCAGGAAGATGAGCTGGAAGCAAGAGTCGATGGTGACGTGGACCAAGATGGTGGCAGTTTGGTGGCCAGGAGTGGTCGTGTTCAGGGTGTGTTTCTGAAAGTTGAACCAAAAGGGTTTCCTGGCAAATAAGATATAGAGTGTGAGAGAAAGAGGGACGTCCAAGACGACACGGGTGTCCTTGACCTGACACCTGGAGGGACGAGGTTGCCATCTGCTGCAGTGGGAGGACGGCTGGAACAGGTCCGGGGAGAAGACCCTAAGTGTGAACTTGGCCGGGCTGCCCGTGCGATGCCCGTCAGAAACCCCAAGGCCAGACGTCGAGGAGACAGTTGGACACGCACACCTGCAGCTCAAGGAAGAGATACTGGGGACCCACATCTGGGGTTAAGGCCACGGGTTGAATGAGCTTGCGGAGGACGTGGGTGTAGACAGAGAAGAACTGAGCCTGGGGCCTTCCAGGGTCAGAAGCCAGGGAAACTAGGAGGATGCCGCAAAGGATGCCGAGAAGGAACGGCCAGAGAGGGAGGGAAAAACAGGCAAATGTGTCTCGGAGGCCGTGGAAGAGCCTGCTTCAAGGGGGGAGGGATGATCATTTTGCCAGCTGAGCCCAGGCGTGAGGACCGTGTGGTGGGAGTGACCTGAGGGGCTGGAGGCTGGTGGGTGGGATGACGGGTGTGGGGACCCCGATGACTGGACCGTGAGCCACGTGCCTCGGGAGCCCAGAGCGTGGAGCCGTCCATTCACAGGGCGGGGCCCAGCGCCACCGGTGTCCGTGGCCCTCTCCACCGGGACAGCGAGGATGGCCCACGCGGGCCTCTCTGGACAGGGCAGTCGCTGTGCGATAGCGCACGCTCTCCCGACCTCCAGTGGGCGGTACAGGATCCGTCCTGGATGGGCCAGGGCTCTGGAGGGGGAGGGTCTGTGAGAGCGGAGACTGGGAGTGATTGGTGTCCTCGGTCTCTTCCTGGGCCCCAGACTGCAGGACTGGGATGCGGAAGGCTCCATCGTCTCCTATCTGCAAGAGGCCACACGAGGCTCCTGGGGGGAGGAGGCCCTGCAAGGCCCACACTCCTTCCAGAGAACCACGAGCAGGTCTTGGGAGCACGAAGAGGTCCTGGGCTCTGCACCGGAGCGCGCACACACGGAGCAGCCCGAGGCCGACAGGGACCGGAGACCACAGGGCCCCAGCGAGTGGATGCAGGAGGCTGTCAGCACCTTCTCCCACCACGTAAAGGTGAGAGCCCGCGGGGAGCCGCCACTGATGCTCCAGCCAGAGGGCCAGGCCTGGGGCAGCTGCTCACTTGCTCAGGCCCCTCGCTGGGCGTGTTTTCCGGCTTTAAAAATTGTGGCAGTGGCTTCTCTTTTTCTCTTTCCACGTGTCTGCCTCCTTGATCCCTGAGAGGGAGGGGAGGGGCTCACCTTGATGGAGCTCCAGAGACTTCCAGGCACCTCACCTCCACTGCCTTCCAGATGCCCAAGGCCACAGGGTCAGGGGTCGGCTTTGCAGGCCCGGCGCCAAAGCCGTAGTTTTGTTTGCTTGCTTTTTCCGTCGTGGTTTAGGAAGAAGGGCTTATTAGCACCAGAGACCCGGAGGCCAGGCTAACTCGGGTCCCACCGTGTCTGTAGGGACGAGGACCAGCCACTCTCCCGCCCCGGGTTCCCTCGTGTAAACGAGGTAGAGAAAGGATTGTCGCCAGGGCTCACTGGGGACTCCTTGCCCGTGCGGCTGGGCTCCCCGGGTGGAACAGGCTGGGACCGAGGGAGCGATCCCAGCACAGGCTCCAGCTGCCTGCGCCCTCCGCCCTCCCGGCCTCCCTTCAGTCCTCCCTACTTATTTATTTTATTTATTTGCCTTTATCTTCACTCCCCATTCCCACAGACATCATTTTAATGTGGTTTTGGAAACAGTTTTATTATGAAAGGTTGCAAATAGGTACCAAACCAGACAGAAGAGTCTGTCACCTTTGCGCGCACCCAGCGCCCAGGCGCTGCCACTGCCTGCTGGCGGCCCCCTGGTTTCATCGCCCCCCCACCCCCGAGGGGTCCCCCCACGTTATCTTGACATTAATCCCAGACATCTTACGAACGTGTCTTTTTAATTCATGCGTTTTTATAAAGTTCGCGGCGCCGCTCTGTGCACGTGTGGTTTTAACACGTACGTGACAGTGTGCTCCGCGCCTCCCTGGTTTCTTCTCTTCGGTCAGCATCGGTTCCTCATCCTCCCTCCCCTCCGCTGCCCGCTGCCCTCTCCTCCCCTCCTATCACTCCTGTCCGAGCCCGAGCCTCGAAGGCACCTCTGAGGACCCCAGGACCAGGCGGGCTCCGCGATGACCTGGGCTGCTGGCTGCCAAGCGCTGCCGGCAATGAAACAGGGTGGTATTTAGAAGGCGTCCCTGCCGAGTCCGCACCACCGACGGCTGGGCGGCTGCACCCATTTTTTAACCCCAGGCCACCCCGTGCGTTCTCGGCCGAGGGGCTGTTCCGCGGGACCCTCTGCTGCCTCTCCCGGTAGTGAGCGCTTGTCCCAGAGCACAGGTGGCCCCCCTCCGGGTCTGTGCCTCCCCACCCCACCCGGAGTCCTGGGGAAGGAGCGTCTCTGCGGTTGGCTTTGGTGAGGGGAGGCCTGGAGAGGAAGCAGGACCACCCCGGGGGACCGCGAGAGAAACCCTCTAGGTCATTTGGCCCAACTGCCTCATTTACAAATGGGGAAACTGAGGCCCAGGAGGCCGACGTCAGGCCCAGGAGAGTCTGGGACCTCCTGATCCCCAGTCCCAGTGAGCCGGCACCTCCCTGTCCAGGGCGGATGGGAGGGTAGGTGAGCTGTTTCCTAATCATCTCCCGGGGCTCCAGGGGATGATAATGAGCCCTGTTTAAGGTGACAGTTTGCAAAGCACCTATTTGCTAGTATTTCCAGTGAGTCTCAAAAAACACGGGGTCGGGGAGTGGGGTATAACTGGGGGCCTGAACCTGCAGGGCAGCCAGTCCCTCCCTGCGGCCCCGGTGGGCAGCATCTGACCTTGAACTCCTAGGCTGGGCTCAGACACAGGGCTCTCGTGCCCCCTTGCACGTGTGGCTTCTGCGTCCCAGGTGCTCTCTTGTGGAGATGAGGCAGGATTGTGCCGGGGTCGGAGCTGGAAATCTGACGCTCGTTTCCTTACTCTTTCACGTAGCAAGTTATCAACCTCTCTGTGCCTCCATTTCCTTTGTGTGAGATGGGAAAATCAGAGCCGTGATGGGGGGTGCTGCAGGCATAACCGAGTTAGTGTGTGAAACGCACGCAGACCCCCTCCTGGGCAGCGGGCTGCGTGGGGTGTTTGCTGTCACCACCCCTAGCGGTGGGCTCACAAGCCGTGCGACCCCCCGGCACTCTCAGAACGGGAGGAGAGCTCCTGAACCCGCCCCTGTTTGACCGCTGGGGAAACCGAGGCCCAGAGAAGGCGCCCCGCTTCCCTGAGCCCCGCAGCGGGAAGCCGCAGGGTCAGTGTGCCGGGTCCAGATCCTGGTTCCTTCTGCCACGCCAGCTGCAGCCCAGAGAGGAACGGCCTGATCCCGAGAGGGGAATTCCTTTCAGCCGCAGCTGCTGGGCTGCATTAGGGAGTCAACTCTCCAAAGCCGAGTTTAATGCGCATGGTTCCTGCCCTGCTGTTGACAGCCCAGCCTGGGAAGAGCCTTTAAGGACAGGCCTTAAATAGACACACCTGTGACACGCTTGCATTTGGGGTTGCTGTGCTGCGTAAGCGGGGACCGAGGCCCGAGGGGCTGATGGAGCTGCACGGGCTCCCAGGGCCCTCCCTGGACGCCTGCGCTCCCAGAGCTGGGCCTGAG
Organism: Hyperoodon ampullatus; assembly: GCF_949752795.1. Classification (NCBI taxonomy): domain Eukaryota; kingdom Metazoa; phylum Chordata; class Mammalia; order Artiodactyla; family Ziphiidae; genus Hyperoodon; species Hyperoodon ampullatus. Next base: position 4,672,676 of record NC_136933.1, read on the forward strand.
CAAATCACTCACTCGGGGCTATTTTTGAAACAAACCCCGCACCTTCCAGGGTGTTAGCCGGCCCCATCCCAAGAGTGAGAGGGGTGACATCATTCTGATCATGGCAGTAGCAGCCCAGGGACACACACAAGTAGCCACGTTCTGCAGACGTCTTATTTTCCCAAGTCCAAATGGGACAGTTTTCCTGGGCAGAGCTGCCTCTAGCTGTCACAGGGCCACCGGCCCCTGCAAGCTCTCAGGGCTGGTGTCACACGCGGTGACTTTAACACGCGCCTCCAGCGCCCAGGACACGCACACCTGCCCGCTTCCTTCTAGCCCCGCCGGACAGCCTGGCAGCTGGCTTGGGAGCTAAAATTACTGGAGCCTGACGTCACCCAGGCCGAGGGCAGAGCTGGGCTTTCAGCAGGAGGGCACTCTGGCGGCAGTTCCACTAGGGGCCCTGCAGCCTCCCTTGCGGGGAGAAAATGGAGGGTGTCCCAGGGGGCCTGCAGAGTCCCAGAGGAGAATGAGAGGCCGGCCCCCCGCCTGGTGGCCCCCTGGCTGCGCAGGCCCTGGAGGGCCACACTGGTGAGGAGGTGAGGATGTGGGCCTTCATCACCCAGCTGCTGGTCACCCTAGTGCTGCTGGGCTTCTTTCTGGTCAGCTGCCAGAACGTGATGCACATTGTCCGGGGCTCCCTGGGCTTTGTGCTGACGCACGTCCACCAGGAGCTGGACAAGGAGCTGGGGGAGAGCGAGGGCCTAAGCGACGACGAGGAGACCATCTCCACCAGGGTGGTGCGGCGCCGGGTCCTCCTGCAGGTAACCCAGGCGGGGGCAGGCCGCGGCTGCGGGCGCCGCGCTGGGAGGTGCGGGACGCTGCTCAGGACGCCTGCTGGAAGAGAAGGCCGGGCGGGCCTCGGGTGGGACGTGCGGGCCCGGAGCTGGGCGGCACGCACCGCCCGGCCCAGCCCCGACTCCCCGACCCGGCAGAGGAAGCTCGGCTCTGGGACTTAGGAAGCCGGCCGCCTCCTGCTTCTGTACCCAGCCAGCCCAGGGAGGCAGCAAGTCCCCCTCCGGGCGAAGGCGTCTGGGGCAGGGGGTTCTTCCCCGTCAAGTGCCGTTGGAGTAGAAATCGGGGGCCCCCTCCCTTTCCGTAAAGCCCGTATAATCGCCCCTGTTTTGCCCACCCCCACTGCCGTGGCAGCACTCCTGGGAGCCCAGGGCTCCCTCCTGTCCTCGGGCCCAGGACCCCCCCGGGGTGCCCCTCACGCAGAGCCTGGTTTGGCGGCCGAGTTGCAGTTTCCTGCCAGGGTGGGGACTTGCGGGACTGTGGCTACTGCTGGCGCTACTTGATTTCTTCATCCTCTCTCCTTATTCCCAAATTCCCGCTGATCAATCTCGAGTTTTCTCCCTTTCTCTAATTCCAGGGGAATGAGCTTCAGAATATTCCAGGGGAGCAGGTGACAGAGGAGCATTTCACGGATGAGCAGGGCAACGTCGTCACCAAGAAGGTGGGTGCACAGTCCCCCTGAGCTGGGCAGAGGCAGGCGGGCTGGAAGCTTACAAAGGCGGTGGACTCACCCCCAGCTTCTTGCTGCTGCCCCAGCAGAGGGGTAAGCACCTGCCGCAGTCCAGACGTGACATCCCTTACAGCCACTTTGCCTGATTCAGCCTGAATTAGCTCCTCCGACTGGGTTCCAGAAGGACCGGGCCCTGTGGAACACCCCAAACCTAGTCCTGTGATGCCTGGCCCTGAAAACAGCTGTACGACAGCAGTACGGGGGTCCCCGTGGGCCTCCTGAGATAAAAGGACATGGGAATGCATGGGGTTGGCGGCAGGTTTACACCAGGAGACGTGATTCTGCCTCACAGGTGCTGGGCACGGGGCTAGGTGTGGGCAGCAGGCAGCCCTGTGTTGCTCCGGGGCTCGTGCTAGGTCAGAGCAGGACCCCGTCTTCCCTCCTGCACGGGGAGCTTCATGCTTGTTTGTGTTCTCACCTCCCACTGCTCGCACACGGTAGGTTCAGAGCAGACTGTCCTTGGAATATTTGGATGCGTGAATAGGGAACACGTGGATCCAAGGGACAGGAACGTCGTGCCCTTCAGGGGCTCACAGTCCTGAGGGGAAGACAGAGGGCATAGGGCTTCCCTGGTGGCGCAGAGGTTGAGAGTCCGCCTGCCGATGCAGGGGACGCGGGTTCGTACCCCGGTCTGGGAGGATCCCACGTGCCGCGGAGCGGCTGGGCCCGTGAGCTATGGCCGCTGAGCCTGCGCATCCGGAGCCTGTGCTCCGCAACGGGAAAGGCCACAACAGTGAGAGGCCCACATACCACAAAAAAAAAAAAAAAAAAAAAAAAAAAAAAAGACAGAGGGCATAAACTTCCAGCACACCAGGAGGCAGGATGGACCGCCCTGGGCTAGAGACAGAAGTCGGGGGGCGGGGGGCATGAGACCCCGATCATCCATGAGCCTCGCTAAGAACCCCCCGCAAATTCCAGCCCCTCTGAGGCTGCCCAGTGCGAATTCCCCACCCGATGGGGGGTGAGAGGCCGTCCCTGATCTTGACGGCTCAGGGAAGGGCACCTGGGGACAAAGGCTGCTTCTAACCCCCCACCTCATTCCGGGGCCTGCTCTTTTCAAGCTCTGTCTGGCCGGCTTCCCCAGCCCCTTCTCCCCTCCCTCTCTTCTGCAGATCATTCGCAAAGTTGTTCACATTGACCCATCCGGAGCCGATGGCACCCAGGAGCCCGAGGAGGTGATTTCTGGGGGGCCCCTGGAGGACCCTAGTGAGATGGAGGCCGATGTTGATTACTTTATGACTCACGCCAAGGTACTGCCCGAGCTGCGGCCTCCCAGGCCCTCGCTCTTCCGAGGCGCCGGCCCGTGACTTCCGCTGCCCTCTGTACCAGCCCCCTTGGGGTTCACCTCTCACCTCTCTGCTCCCCCTCGAGCCTCCTGCCCCTGGGGGCCCTGTGCCCACCACCTCCGTAGGGCACCTGTGTTCTCTTGCCGTCCCTGTGTGTGATCTGTCCTGCCTTGTGTCTGCAATGCTGTCTCCAGGTGGAGCTGAGAGGGTACAGTAGCCTGCAGCCGGACCTGATAGAGGGCCGGAAGGGCGCTCAGATAGTGAAGCGGGCCAGCCTCAAAAGGGGGAAACAGTGATCTCGAGCCCCTCCCTGTGGAATGGCCTCTTTGGAGGTAATGCGGTCGTTCTCCATCTTCTCTGCATGGCCTGGTCCCCCGCGACGCCCCGCCGAGAGGCTGCGGACTTGCACACCCCTACCCGCCTCCTCCTGGAACTCCCTCCCCTCCCAGCCCCTCCCCGCTGCCCAGCATGACGCAGGAGGTCCAGGCACTGCTGCGGGCTCCAAGCACAGACCCCCACCTGCTAACGGCGCCTCTGAGCTCCATTGCCTCCGAGAGAAAACAGCAGCATCTGCTGACCCGTTCCTCGGCAGCGCAAAAATACAGATTTGAGAAAGTGCTTCCGTGAGTGCGAAGCACTCGGTACATCTCAGTAGGGAGGTTATCCTGGAAGCCCAGCAAGGGGGTCTGGAGGAGGAGGGGCGGGGCCCTGGAGGGGCGGGGTCTGCTAGGCTGTGCTGTTTCAGTGCACGGTGGCCAGGAAGAGCTGGACAGGGAGAGGCCTGGAACCCAGCTGTGCCTTGAACGTTGAACCCAAGGCTCGCATCCTCCTTGGTATTTCCTGAAGCATGTCGCGCCCTTGCTTTCTAGGAAGAGGCGAAGTTATAGGAGGCTTGGGAGCACTGACGGCTGGGGGGCAGGGGCGTGATGTGCAGTGAGGGAGGGAGGGAGGCCGAGAAGACGCGGCGAAGGCTCTGCAGCGGGCTGAGCAGTGCTGGGGGCTTCGGGGCCAGCTCGGACCTCCGTCCTCCCTGAGGGGTCCTGTACTGAGCTGCCCCGAGGCCCTTCGCTGTGCCCAGCTCGGGCCAGCTCAGTACCGGGCGCGTCGGGGTGGGAGTCGGCCGGAAGCAGGAAGCACGTGGCCCCAGCTCCCGCTGGCACCGGGCTCTTGTCACCTACACCCCCAGGGCCTGGCTCTGGGCCCGCGGCCAGCAGGCTCCTCTTCCGCATTCGGCAAAAAGCAGGGCCGCCGCCTCCCGAGCCCCCAGAAGTGCTGACTCCGGGCTTCCCTCAGCACTTGGGCAAAAGAAAAAGGTCTGGCCGATCCAGTTATAGGATAAAATTAGACCTGACTTCTCAGCAGCTTAAGGAGGTCACAGTGTTAACCCCCGCACTGCCAGGGGTCCGCCGGGCTGCTGGTTTAGGACATCAGCTGTGATCAGTCCTGGAAAGAGTCCAAAGGTGCAAGTAATTCGGAAAACCACAGAGTGGGATGAAAAGTACACTCTTGGGCCTTATTTTTCTTAGGGCAGAGACAGAAGCTTTAAATTCCAGCTTCTGTTTGGCTCAGGTTCTGCTGATATTCCTGAACAGGAGAGCGGCAGCCCAGAAGCCAGACGAGGGGAAGGGAGGAACCTAGACATTTTTCAAAAAATGTTTCTGTAGGTGATCTGCAAAGTGGCTGAACCGCCCCCCCCCAACAGGGGATGTGGCTCCAGACCACCGGGCGTGGGTGTTAGGGGACGCCGAGCAGAGCAGCCAGGCTGCAGCACAGGGCCAGGGCCTCCGCCAGGAAGAGGCCAGGGGAGCGTGCAGTGGGGACAGTGGTGCGGAAGCCAGCGTTCGGGAGGGACAGCCCAGGGGACAGCCTGCCATGCTGTACCCTCTGAGCAAGACAAAGACCGCTGAGGGCTCTCTGGTCCTCCATACGCACTGCCTGCCACTCGCAAGCATGCACGGTCCCCAGCCTTGATGGATTCCAAATGACTGCAAACTTGCAAATTCGCCTACTAGCTACTAGTTTATTGTAACCCCAAACGCAGCACTCCCAGCACTTCCCTCCCGTGGCCTTTCAGGGACGCGCACACAGTGGTGAAGCACTGAATGCCCTGCGTGCCTGTTCCCAGCTGAGGTCAGACAAGGAGGCCTTCTCTCTGTCCCCGTTTCAGTTCACACTCTGAACAATTGCCCTTTTTGCGGTCTATTCAGTGTCACTTTTTTTTTTTTTTTTTGCATTTTTGTGCTGTTTGTTGGTGATTTCGCTGTTTGAAATGGCCCTGCTGTCTAGTGTCCCTAAGAGCAGCAGGGCTGTGATGGGCCCTGCGTGGGAAGTCCGTGTTTAGAGGAGCTTCGTTCAGGCACGAGTTATAGCTCTGTCGGACATGAGTTCAGTGTTAATAAAGCAACAGTATACAGTTGACCCTTGAACAACTCGGGGAGTTAGGGGCGCCAACCCCCAGGCAGTTGAAAATCCCAGCACCGCTCTCTCTGCCTCAAAAGCAAAGGAATTGATGAATGACTCACCCCCAGGGCGGGAAGCTGAAACAGCTTGGATAGAATCCTGGGCTCAAACTCTAGTTCTTTTATTTCTATGTGTTGTGATCTGTAATCCAATACAAACTTTTCCCCACACTTAGTTCATTTAAAGATCTGTAAAATGAAAATGCAGATACTGTATTTATTGGAGAAAGAAACAATGTATAAGTGGACCCGTGCAATTCAAACCCACATTGTTCAAGGGTCAATTGTACATGAAATACGTTGTCTTTAAAGAGAGACACACAAGGTTGTGTGTTCATTGGTTGAGAAAACCGTTGGACCAGAGGCTGGCAGGAACCCTGTACTTTCCTCGGGAGCAGTGGTCCCAGGATTGGCTGATTCAGGGCTCCTGGCGACTTGAGAGAACGTGCCTCCTGCGAACAAGGACAGTTGACTGTTTCAGAGAGAGTGAAAGGGGGTTGGGGCCCAGGGTCCAGGCCTGGCTCCTCCAGTTCGCAGGTTGCCTTACATGTCGTTTCACTCCCTAAGCTTCCCTCTCCTCGGGGGAGGATGAAATCCGTCCCTCTGTGTGTCACACTGGTGTAAAAAGGCTTAAAAATAGCCAGGGTAACTGTGAGGATGGCTGAGAGGGGTTAGGAGAACGGTGTGTTCTGGCGCTCAGCCAGTTGCAGGTCTTCCTTGTAGCGTGACCCGGGGCGGGTCAGCTGACCTCTCCCGAGCCTCAGGCGCCCCAGCTGTAAAATGGCAGTAACGCCGATATTCCCTTTGTGCGGCGATCCATGGGTTTCTCTTCGTGAGACGGCTTTCTGAATTGTCAAGTCCTAATCCACCAATTCTCCAAGTGCCATCCGCATCCCAGTCACCCGAGAGTCTGGTTAGGATGCAGATTCCTGGCCCCTGACCCACACCTACTGCATGACAATTCTGGAGCTCAGGATTTGGCCACAGGCTCGAGTGATTTTGATGCCGATTGAAGAGTGGGTTACTAGGACCAATTCTGGTTTTGCTTCCCAAACCTCCCAGAGGTGCCGTGGCACAGTTGTAGCATTTACACCTAAAGGGTGAGCAGAGATGAGTCATGGCGACAGTGTTCAAAGCCGTGGAACGCCCCCAAAGGGCCGAACACCCCAATCCTAGGCGCCTGTTCCGATTCCCCTGCAATCACGCCCAGCCTTGGGAAGGAGTTTGCAGGAGTCCCGGCGTATGCGTGAGGGGTGCTTTCTGGTTGTCCTTAAGCAGTTAGAAAATAGCTGTGGAGTCAAGCCTGATGGGGTGCAGCAGACAGTAGCAGCTGGTGGGTTCTGCTCTGTGCCCAAGTACGTAGGTCCAAGAACCAGGGTGCCAGCGCTGCCAGAGGACAGAGGAGAACAGGCAGCCTGTGTCCTTGGGTTAGAGGCACCCGGCTAGGTGCTGGGGGGCACCACCCATGAGACGGCTGCTGTTGTTGTTGTTTTTGTTTCCCTTTTTAAGAGACACTTTCCATGTAGGCACTGTGGTTGCAAGACCTGTGTTGGCTCTGATTAAATAGAATATTTTAGTAAATTTGAAAATTCGCCAATTAGTAATCTCAGTAGGAGGAGGCCAGGAGGCCAGGGGTCGTGTTTTACTTTGCTCTTTTAAGCGACAGTCCACCCTCACTCGCCGGCCCCGGCAGGTGTATCCGAGTCGGGGGCTGCCGGAGAGAGGAGAGAGCCGCAGACGCTGGCGGGGGAGGGGGCAGGTGGCACAGCACAGAGAGGCGACACGAGGAAAAAAGCCCGACCGGCAGAGCCGCTAGAAGCGGCAGGAGGCTATTTTCTAAGCGTTTATAGGGTGAGACCCTGTCCAGGGGCACCCAGGGCGGTGGCAGAGTACCGGACGCAGCTGGAGGTTGCGGCTCTATTAGAGTCTGATAGAGACGCACTGTCTTCCCACCCCGGCTGCTGCCCGGATGTTCCCGCCGGGCCCGTCCCTGCTCCTCCTGGAGTCTCAGCTCACCCAGAGATGGGAAGAACGGTTACGCTAGAACCATCTCAGCCTCGAACTTTCTCCTCTGCTCTGTGTCTGGGCAGACGAGTGGGAGGGAGACGGTAGCCTGTCTTCCCCAGGCTCAGGCTTTCATCACATCTCCTATGTGGCGTGCTTAGCGCTGGGGTAGGCGCCGTGGGACTGGTAGGAAGGGTAAGGGCTTTGCTCTTGCCCTCAGAGTGTTTATACTCTAGCCAGGGAAGTAAGCAGACAGGAGAGAGGACAGACAGGACAGGGCATTTCTGGAGCCCAAGCACGGCGGCATCCGATACCGCTCAGTGTCCTGAGCGCTTCCTAGGTCGTTAGCTCTCCCACATCACAACAATCAAACGAGGTGCATCCTGCTGCTGCCCTCGTCTTCCAGCAGAGGAAACTGAGTCCCAGAGAGTGTAAGTAACTTGACCGAGGCCACACAGCAGGAAATTGGCAGAGACAGGATGTGAACGCAGGCAGACCGGCTTCAGAGTTCATACTCTTAACTGCGCGCTGAGATTACTCTGCGTGCAAGGCAGCAACGGGAGAGAACAGATAAGAGGAAGCTGCAGTCTTCAGGAGGGCCTTGTGGAGGAGAGGTCTGCAGGGTGGTGGGCAGAATCTCAGCCAAGTGGAGACTGGATGGTGTCCTTGACGGGGGAGCCGAGGACAAAGGCAGGCAGCGGCGGGCCTGCGGGTTTGGACTTGGAGGAGGGGCTTGGCTGGCAGTGATGGGAGAGTCCCCTCCCGGGCAACCGCTGGCTCAAGCCACCGGCAGTAGAAGGCCTGGCCTTTCGCTCTGGGGAGGAGCTTAGCCCCACCCTCCCTCCCTGGGGAACCACTCGGGCTTGAGTTCCCCTTGATCACCTCCAGCCTCCTCCCCAGCCCTGGCACCTGTAGCACCCACGATGAGCTCCCTGTCCGGGGACACAGCTGTGCCTCAAGTGAGTTTCCAGCTTTCTGTGTCACTTCCCACCCCACCCAGGAGATTGTCAGCTCCTCTTAATGTTAAGTCCCTGCAGACAGAACCCTGGGTGGCTGGGCTTGGAGGTGGGCTTGTCCCCCACCGGCTGGAGGAGCTGGCCCCACGGGGTGGCGGGAGCCCCATGGCGCTGTGATTCCCAGGCTGCAGAGTTGAACTTCACTCTGGCAAAGCTGCTGTCTTCCAGCCTAACATACATAGTCCCCTGGGGAGAAGCCATCTGGTTTTCAAAGATCTCTTTGCCCCAGTAGAGGTTGTCCATCCAAAGGGCACGGGGAGAGGAACCCGAGGCCCCGACAGTCAGGGTTGTGGACCAGAGCCAAAGAGGCGCTGAGGTCCCTTGAGGCCGTGAGCTCCCGAGGCCATGTCTGCTCCGTCCCTGGGTCCCCAGGCTGGCACACAGGAGACATCAGTGCATGTTGGCTGAACCAAACCAGACAAGCCTGGGTGCTGCCATCCCCTAGCCTGGCCCTTGCTGGGCTCGAGCACGTGGCCCCTCTCCTAGGTGCTGGGTACACGGGGACCTCTCCCCAGGTGACCGTGCGGGCACAGAGTACCCCACAGGAGGGTCTCCCAGGGGGCTTTTCGATGGGCATGGAGCTAGTGGCAGCCTCTGGGCAGTGCGAGAAGGATGGCTGGTATTTCAGGAAGGTCCGGGCCAAGCTCAGTGCCTTTCAGCTCCTGCCTGGCTTGGGGAGGCTGCTTTTCCTGACTCACCCCTGCCCGAGCCGCCAGCACAAAACTCTGGATAGTGGGTTTTGGCTGGGAGTTGCGCCTCTAAATTCTAAGTGACTCCTCTCTGTGTGTCCCTCAGGATCACACCTCGACACCCAACCCTTGAACTCCACACACTCTGCCACGCACCCGAGAGCTGGACCGAGGCCCCGGAAGCCGCGCACACGTCCCTGGAGGCTTACGGCGTGACCTCTGTAAGGGAGGTCCTTTAGTCACCTGTTCGCATGAACGACCGGCTGTAGACGCATGACCTACAGTCCTCTATCCTGCCTCTGGCGATGGTGGATCTCTTTGGGGAGTCTGGATGGAAGCAGCAAGAGCGGGGAGAGAGAGGGGGCACGTAAAACAAGCACAGGAGAGCACCGAACGCAACAGCGAACAAGGGCTCTTTCGTGGCTGGGATGAGATATTGTTTTAAATCATTTCAATTTCAACTTGTTACAGGGTACTTTGTTTTTCAACCTCATCTGTAAGAAATCCATGTGAGCTTCCTGGAAAGGAAAAAAGAAAAAAGAAAACTAGACATGAAATCAGTTCCACACCTTAATCCCTTACCCTCATCCGCCAGCCTTCCCCACACCTCCACGCTCCACGTGTGACCAGCCCTGCCGCTCCCCCTTGGACCGAACCTTCCAGAACGCTCTACATGGCATCAGGACACACACACGCATACACACACACACACACACACACCCCTCTCCCCTCTGCTCAGTATACACACAGATTTTACTGTGACATCCGAAGTTGTATAGACTCTCCTGTGGATAAACTGGAATTTTTTTTATGTTGTCGCTCTCTCTCTCTCTCTGCCAGTTTCAGTATTAATCATCTTCCAGTGGAAAATCATTACCTTCAGAGTGCATTCGGGGTTCCTCGTGTTAGGGACTTAAGACTCTGAGGCGAGGACCCCCAGGCTTAGCTGTAGGGCTCCAAGGGAGCCAGTGCCCATCCGAAAGGGTCTTCACTCTCAGCTGGGGGAAGGCCGGTGGCTGTCCCAGGATTGCACCAGCATGTTCAATAGAGAAGAGGTTTTCTATATCTTCAAGCACTTATATCATAGTCCGTGTTCAAAGTGTCCACTGTACAGTAATCAGCCTTGTGTATATGAAAAACAATAAATACTATGCAAACCAATAGAAACACTTTAGCAGTATGTACAAAGCACTAACAGCTCAGCTCCGGAGGACTTCTCCAGGCTGCGGGAGAAGGAGTACAGCCTGTCTCTCAGTGAAAGAGGAAGGATGGGGGTAGGGCTAGGGAAAGCACCTGCCCGTTCTTAGGTCGGCCGCCGCCCCGAGGTCTCCCAGAGCGAACTTGGTGCTCTAAGTCCAGGCAGCCGTGGGATGCGGGGCCTGGGCTGGGCAGCCTCAGTGCCCCCATCTGACCAACACCCCACCCTGAACCCCCTGGAGAGGCAGCACAGGGGGAGAAACGGCTGACCACCAGGAGGCCCCAGCCTGGAAGGAGACCCTCCTGGGCCCGGGCCCCGTCAGGGCGGGACGGAGACGGCGGCTGGCTGTTCCTTGCCTCGGTGCCATCGGGGAAGAGCCTTAAGTTACACCAGAGCCCCCGGCAGAGGGAGGCCCGAATCAGCACAACGCGCCTGCCCCGCGCGGCACCCTCCGGGCCAGGAGAGAGACTGCAGGCTCTTCTCGCCCGCCCAAGGGCCACTGTGTGTGGACGTCCGGTCACCTTCCTCCCTGCCTCTCTGCCGAGATGTCCTCAGAGCACATCCGAACCTTCCAAGTAGCACAGAAGCTCCCACGATGTCAGAGCCGCCCACCCCCCGAGGCCCCGTCCGGCCCCGGCGCACAAGTGTTCCGGTGGGTCCGGATGGGGGGGGCTGGCCGGGCTCCCCGAGGGGCGGGCGGGGAGTGGGAGCCCGAGCGCGCCCGTCGGTCCACGAGCCCCAAACCCAACCCCCGCGGGCGCCGCGCGCAAAGCTTCCCCTCCGGCCGGTCCGGCCGGTCCCTCCGCCCCGCCGCGGCCGGCCGGACTCAGTGAAGGCCGAGGAAGACAGGCGCAGGGCCGCCTCCCGCCGCGATCTGCTGCCGCCTCGCCTGGGCGCCGCCGCCGCCGCCCCAGGAGCTCCTGTAGAGCCGCGGCCCCGGCCCCGGTTGCGCTTTGGCTCGTCGCTCTGTCTGGCTTGGCTGCTTGGCCCGCCGGCCCCCGGGCCTCGGCGGCATGCTGCGTCCGCTGCTAGTAGGAGCTGTAGGGGAGAGGTTTGGGGGTCGCCACACAATGCCTAGAGAATGCTGCAGTCTGCACCTTAGACGCTGTTTAGGAGTTTGGGAATCACCTTGATTTTTTAAATTGTTATGAAACTGATTCTTTTCTTGACTCCCACACGCTCTGTGGGACCTCCCACCGCGCACCCCACTCCACTCTGATGTATAGACCATTCTCCCTACACCAGCTGGACAAATGTCAAAATTAATAAAGAACTCGACTCATGGCACAGGCCTCCATCTCTCCTTCCCGGCGCATCTTTGGGGAGTGTGGAGAGGGGGCGCTGGGGGAGTCTGGGGGTGATCAGTCTGCAGGAAGGCCTGCGCCCCGGGGAGGCGCCCACCTTCTCTGGCAACTTGGGCAGCCCCCTTAATCAGGACCACCCACTCTAGGAGAGGCACTCCCCACCCCGCAGATGGTAGAGCAGATTTCTGTCCCACCTGAGGACCACGTGATGGGGGCAAGTCCAAGACTTTGGGAGGGGGGCGCGCCACAAACACCAGGGTACGCGGCTGAGCCCACAGTGGGCATACACTAAGGGGGACCCTCCCCCGCAGTGCTCCCTGTGAAGGCATCTGGCCCCTGCAGGCAATGCCATTCAGAGTTCAAGAACTTCCAAGAAAATCGCTCTGTTCCTAACTAGCTCCTAACACTTCATGCAAGGCTGGTCACCAAGCTGGCCTCAGTTTCCTCATCTGTCAAATGGGGGAAGGGATTAAGCGATTGCAAAAGTCTCTTCAGTTTGTCATCCTGGGAGTCCTGAACACAAATGCCTTTGTCAAGCTTGGCAATAAATAAGAATAAAATTATTTACCGCAGGTTTTCCTCCTCACAAGTTCCCATCATTGGTGGTGGGGGGGGGTCGGGGGGTGGCCAAATCACAGTCACAGGGTCCTAGGAGCACTCTCCGCCCTCACTCTGATTGTGAAGCTTCTCTCTCAGCATCAGAAAAGACATCCAGGTCAAGGGACCAGCCATGGCTGTGCACCGGCCTCACCCAGAGGGTTCTGTAAAGCACAGGTTCAGAATCACAGCTGCCTAGGTGATTCCTGCAGCAACACTGGGAACTGGAGTTCAGTTTCCCAAATGGTTGTGATGGGCAGCTTTGGAGCACAGCCAATTCAGACCGATAAGAAATTTTCTCATTTTTAATCCAAACTTCCAGAAAAACAAGGTCCACAGCCTTGGTGAGGTCTTTCTTGTGTTAACCTACGTCATCTACGCTACAGGGTCATGGCCAATTCCAGCCCGAGCAGATAACAGCAGCGTGGGGAGAGCGGGCTCTCTGTGAGAGGGGAGCCTCCCCTCAGCCTGGGCCCTTGGCCTCCTGCAGGAAACCCAGGAGCAGGCTTGTCTCCACCTGCCAGAGGGTGACCATGGGCTGGTCAGAAACGGCTTTGGGACTGCCAGGCAGAGGAGGGATAGAAGTCCATCTGTCAGGCAGCCACTGTTCTTCCTGTCATTTTGCACGTCCAGACCAGCGACATGCTGATTGCCATTTTTTAAAAAACTGCAGGAAAGGATGCTGTTCCGTGCAGAAATGACCCAAGTTATTTGCCGCATTTTCCCTGTTGGTAAAACAGGGGAGAGACCCCAGTAGAGCCTTGTATGTTGTAAAAATTCATTAGGAAAAGAAAGGCATATGGGTGCTCGGTGATTCAACCTAGTCTCATCCGTCAAATATTTACTGAGCACCAACCAAGAGCCCGGCACAGGCACCGCCACGGAATCAACGGCCATCTCAGCCATCAAAGGTTTCCATCCCACGTGCCCAGCCAGGCAGAACATGACAGAGGCACAAATGAGTCCTCAGAGGAGGAGGAAGGGAGAACGGAGGGATCAGGGGAGGCTGCTCAGAGGCAGAGGCAGAACCAGGCAGGACCCACAGCCAGCACTCCCGGAGACACCCCACTCCCACCCCCTGCCCCAGGCTGCCTGGCAGGTTCCCACCCCCAGGCTCTCAGGCCCCAAAGTCCAGCCTCCCCACTTACCCAGCCCAGCACGGAGGAGGGAAGCGAAGCATCCATATCCAGACTGCACACTCCCCCAGAGGCTTGGGCATGTGCCCAGAAAGGGGCCTGGACACCTCAGGACAGCATCCCCTGAGCCCACAGGGGGGTGCAGCTGGAGGAACTGTGCCCTCCAGCTGCCCCAGGGGCCCCCCGGAGCGCTTTTTCCTAGATGCTCACTTGGGGGACCAGGAGCTGGTGGACCCTCTGAGAATGAACATAGGTTCCAGAGTGCTCTCTCTTTTCTTTCTCCCCATCTCTCTCTCCCCACCACCCCCCATCTCTCTCTCTCTCTCTCTGACGCGCGCGCATGCACACACACACACACACACACACACACACACACACACACACACACACGCTGGCTGATTTTACAGTCAATCTTTCAAAGTGCAATTTGTCTAGGAAAAGCCAATGTGAGGCCCGTAAGGGTTTCCACCAATGGCGACGCGGCTCGAGCAGCTCAGCCAGTCTCGGGTCTGTATTCTAATGGGCCCCATCTTTATCAGGGAAATGTTGCTTCTCTGAACTTGAAACTTCTCATGGAGGGTCCCCAGACTCTGAGGCAGAGAAGGGGCCTGAGCTGAGGCGGGGGGAGCCACCTCTCCCCAGGCCGGGCAGGAACAGAGGGCAGGGGCGCTGGAAGGGCTCGCACCTGCCCTGGGAGCACCTGACTTCCCACGCGGTCCCGGTCCCGGGCAAGGACTGGGCCGAATGCCTGGGTGGGAGGGCGGCCTGGGGCTCGGGCAACTTTGACCCTCCGGAGCTGCCATGGGATTCTGGGCCGGAGCTCGGGGGCTCTAGGGGACTGGATTTGGGCTTCCCACCTCCCCTTGGCCCTTGAGGGGGGCCATGGAGTCCAACCTGCAGGGCCCGTTCCTGCTGAGCAACGCGCCGCTGGCTCAGTTCTCGGAGGTGAAGGCCCCTGTGTGCCAGTACTCTGCGCAGAACTCCTTCTACAAGCTCAGCCCCCAGGGGCTGGGCCCCCAGCTGCCCGCCGGGACCCCGCACGGGATCACGGACATCCTCAGCAGGCCCGTGGCCGCGCCCAACAGCAGCCTCCTCTCCGGCTACCCCCACGTGGCCGGCTTCGGTGGGCTCGGCTCCCAGGGCGTCTACTACGGTCCCCAGGTGGGGAATTTCTCCAAGGCGGGGAACGAGTACCCCACCCGGACCCGGAACTGCTGGGCGGACACGGGCCAGGACTGGCGAGGCGGGCGTCCGTGCGGCAACAGTGAGTACGGGGAGGAGTGGGGGGACGGGGGCCGGGAACGGACGCTCACAGGGGTCCTCGGCCGCCATCCGACGGTCTGGGGCAGACCCCAGGGTCCGGCCCTCCACGTGGTGCAGCAGGGGCTTCCCCCTCCCCCCCCACCCCGGCTTCGCTCCGATGGGCGTCTTGCCCTCCGCCCTCACTCCTCACCAGCTGCCCTCCTGGGGAAGCCGGGGTCCCGGGAGACCACACGGCTCACCCCCACCCTGTGTACAGTCCTGCTCACCTTCCGTCTCCCGCCCAGAGCACGTGTCACCACCTCGTCCAAGCAGGCAAATGCCGGCCCCAGTGAGAAACTGCTACTGCGTCACCTTCCCAAAGAGCCCCCCGCGCGTGTGCCGGCAGCACTCAGGGACACAGAATGTACCCTGAACCCATCTCGGTCCCGCTGCCATCAAGGGGGCCTGCTTCCTTCCTCGGGGTTTATGTGAACAGCAGCACCCGTACCACCCAGCCTCTGGGAGCAGCTGCTGAGTCCAGTCCCACTGGGCCCTCGCTGTCGGGGGACCTCACCCCCCCATCCCCAAACCGTGGTTTTCAGAGAGTTGGTCCGGGGCCCCCAGGATGCCAGAGGAAACTTCTCATGGAGGGTCCCCAGACTCTGAGGCAGAGAAGGGGCCTGAGGGACCAGAGGAGGTGGCAGGTCGTGCACAGGCAGGGGAGCATCACCCGGGAGGCAGGGGGAGTGACAGTGGCTGCAGGAACCACCCCTGGGCCCGGATCAGGGGGGCAGAGGGGCCCTCCACTTCCGTCCCACCTGGGGGCTCCTCCACTGGCACAGGGGCTTGGGGCGGCCCAGGAAAGCCCGAAGCACACCTGCCTTCCGCCCGCTATGCTGCTCGGGACCCTCACACCCCTCGTCAGCCTGAAACATGGCGAGTCCCACAGGGGGCCAAGACCTCATCTCTAGAGGAAGCTATTCTATAACCTGGTTTGTGGGTGCTTTAGGCCTTCAGCTGTCCCTGTCTCTCACTCCCATGTTCCCCTACCCACACGCACCCCGTTTCCACACCCCTGCTCTTCAACCTCAAATGCACGTATACACGCAGGGAAGTATCTGAGTCAGTGGCTGCATTAACGCAAGGGGAGGGGACTGAGGGTGACAGCCTCTCAGGAGGCCTCATCTCCTTTCTGTGCCTCGGCTTCCTCACCTGTAAAGTGAGGACATGGGATATGAGGGTCGGCTGCACTGCACAAGGCCCTGCATGTGGGCATTCTGCTTCCCCTGGTCCCCATCCGCCCCCCCACCCCGCCGAGCTCCCGAGAGGCTGCCCTGGCCGGGCAGGGGTCAGTTCTTAAGGCTCCACGTCCGGACTCTCCGTGGGGTTGAAGCCACATGACTCCCAGGCCTGGTGACAGGGGACAGCAGTAACTTGGAGCTTAGGGTTCTAGTTTCCCGGAAACCTGGGAAATGGGATCTCAAGAGCAAGGAAGTGGAGGAACCCCCCAGGCCCCTGAGGCCCTGACGGTTGGTGGAAGGTGCTAAATCCATTTCTCGGTGACCTGAAAGAACGTCCCTGAGACCCAGAGGAAACTCCTACCACCCCTCGGGGTGTGGCTGCATCATTGCATAGTGAGGGCATTACACAAGGAGACCCAGTTCTAGGCATCCTCTGGCCCTAATCAGCTAAAACCTGGGGCAGGCGCCCTCGGGGTCCCTGCCCACCCAGACATGGCAGAGGTATGCTGCTTGGGTGAGAGGTGCCACCGTGCCCCCGCAACCTCAGCGGCTTCTCCGTACGGGCGCTCACCCTGTGGGAGAGGCGGTGCAGGGCTGGCGCCCCCCATCCCCGCGAACCGCACACTTCCTTCCTCCCACCAGCCCCGGACCCCCTGAGCGACAGCATCCACAAGAAAAAGCACACCCGGCCCACCTTCACGGGGCACCAGATCTTTGCCCTGGAGAAGACCTTCGAGCAGACCAAGTACTTGGCGGGTCCCGAGAGGGCGCGGCTGGCATACTCGCTGGGGATGACCGAGTCGCAGGTCAAGGTGAGTGTGTGAGGGACAAGAAGGTGTCTGCCTGGCATCGAGGAGCCCCACTCTCCTGGCAACCGCAGCTCAGTGGGAGGCCGTCCTTGTGTTTGGGCACCGCCTGCCCACCTAACCCTGGAGACGGTAATAATGACCCTAACGCCAAATGGCTGTCACCTCCTGAGCCCTCTTCTGAGAGCCTTATGTGTGGCAGCCCATTTAAACCTCACAGCAACCTGGCGGTGGGCCTTATTACCCATCTTACAGGGGAAGAAACAATCTCAGCTGAGCCTCTTGCCCCAGGTCACCGGCTGGTAAGTGAGCACCCTGGATTAGAGGGCTCTAACCTCATGCCATCCCCTCCTCTGCACGATCAATCGAGGCTAGAAGTTTCAAGAGCTGATGGCAGCCTCTGGGCCGGATCAGAGCTGGCTTCAGGCTTGTTCCGTTAGCCAGGCAAACGAGCCCACCTTGGTTCACCAAACTCGAAAGTGAAGATAACTCCTCCCCACGCCTGCCCATGAGCTCTGAGCCTCTTTGCTCAGCTCGGGGCAAGGCTCCCTCTCAAACTGCACACCTCGGGCCTGAGCTCGGGGGGTAAGGCCGCTTCTGTCCCCTCAGGCTCCCGGGGGGACCCCTGGCAGCTCTGAGGCTCACTGTTCCCTGAGGGGCTCTTGGGGGGGGCACCGAAGAAGCAAGCTCTGGGCTCTGCTGTAACTGCCCGGCACTGTGCTAAGGCGACGGGCTTGAGGGGAGAAGGAAGCACAGGGGCTGCTGGGGACCCGGGCCTGGGCTCCCTCAGGGTGCTGCCTCTCCAGCCGGCCACCCCCCACCCCCCGGGCAGCTCCCTCCACCCAAGGTTAAGGCCCAAGGAGAGGAAGCGCCGAGTCTAAGAGGAAGGCCTTTCCGCACCACTCCGCTTCTTTGGGTCCTTTCTGCAAGCTTCTGTCTCCAGTAATGAGCATGTGTTATTTTTATGGTTGGGGGGCAATGATTCATGAAGCTCAGTGAAGGTCTGTGAGGTTAAAACGTGTCAGCCCCTTCCACCCAAGTACCCAGATGGCAAAGGAGAGGCAGATACACCGCAGGGAGGGTTAGAGCTAAGACGAAAGGGCTGCTGCACTCACATTTATTTTTATTGCCTCCCTCAGAAAGAAAAAGTAGTGTGACTATGACAGCCTAGTCCATCGCTGAACCATTTATTTTACGATCAAGATGAGGCTGGGGGTGGTGGGAGCTTCCCTGGTGGCCCAGTGGTTGGGAATCCGCCTGCCGATGCAGGGGACACGGGTTCGTGCCTCGGTCCGGGAGGATCCCACATGCCGCGGAGCGGCTGGGCCCGTGAGCCATGGCCGCTGGGCCTGCGCGTCCGGAGCCCGTGCTCCGCAACGGGAGAGGCCCCAACAGTGAGAGACCCGCGTACCGCCAAAAAAAAAAAAAAAAAAGATGAGGCTGGGGGGATACTTGCCACCGAGTGGGGCCGCCCTCCCCAAAGGGGTCCCGTGCGCGCTGCGCGCCCGCGTGACCCTCAGCGCCCTTCTCCCAGGTGTGGTTCCAGAACCGGAGGACCAAGTGGCGGAAGAAGAGCGCCCTGGAGCCCTCGTCCTCCACGCCCCGGGCCTCGGGCGGGGACCGCGCGGCCTCGGAGAATGATGACGACGAGTACAACAAGCCGCTGGACCCCGACTCAGACGACGAGAAGATCCGGCTGCTGCTCCGCAAGCACCGCGCCGCCTTCTCGGTGCTCAGCCTGGGCGCGCAAAGCTGACCCCGCCGGCCTCCGCGTCCCCGCGGGTCCCAAAAGGCTAACGGGGGCTGCGGGGGAGGGGGGAGGAGGGGGGAGGGGGGAGGATGGACGGGGAGAAGCAGGAGATGGAGGGGAAGAAAGCGGGGGGGAGGCCAGTCTCCTAAGGGAGGAGGGGGCAAAGAGGGAGACGTGAACTTGTCCTGAGACCGGGCACCCCTTCCGCCGCCTTGCGCCTCTGTGGGCCCAGGCCTGGCGCTGCCAGCTCTGCAGATTCTAAGTACACAGGTAGATGAAAAGCGATCAGGCTCTGCGGCCGGGACACGGGCCGTGGGGTCCCAGACACGCCACCGTGGCAGCTGCGGGGGCGGGGGAGCCTTCCCCCAGGGAAACCGTTGGCTCCGGCAAGGGTGTCCCTGTGCGCTGACTGCAGAAGAAGAGCTGGCATGTCCAGGGACCCTCCTCGGACCCCAGCACAGGAAGGATCCCACTTGAGGGGCCAGAGCCCCAAACCTAATCCAGGCGGGAGGAAACCCACCCGGGAGGGGAAATGGGTCCCAGCAAAGAAGGAATACCCCTGACACCCCAACTCAAGGATCGCGCCCCTGGGGGGAGCTGTCCTCCTGTGACCCCTTCTCCACTCTACCCTCAGAGGGGATCCCCCAACCCAGGACGGGAAGAGATTAGAAGCGCCCACTGGGGGGAAGAGGTAGAGAGAAGGTGAGAAACGCCGGCATCCATGCTGCACCCCAGAGCCTCCCACCTGGGCGGTGCCTGCCAGTGCACGGACAGGACCCCCAGAGAGAAGGGAGCATCCTGCGGGGAGGGACTCGGGGCAGGAAGGGACCTCAGAACCCCCTGTTCCCCCAACGGGGTACCCCCGCAGGAGAGGACAGGACCTGGCGGGAGGGACTCGCGTGGAACCCACGACCCTCCCTTCCCTGGGGCGCCCTGCAGCCTGGCCTTGGAGCTGGTGCTGCGGAGGGCGCTGCCCAGCAGGTGGGAAGGATGGGGCCTGCAGCAGGCGGGGTGGGTGAGGCCCTAGAGGAAAGCAGCGGAAAAGGCACCAAGCAGTCGCCCATCTCCACTGGCTTTTAAAAAATAAAGGGTAAAAATAAAAGTCCCAGAAACCTCCCCATGGCTCATGTGTTTCCGAAAAACTGTCTGTGGGGTCCCAGGCTTGCCAGCTGCGGGGGGGGCCCCTCCGGAGGGCAGCGTCTCTGCCCCCAGGGGACAGGGCTCTGGGAATCAGGAAACCTGCAGGCATCGGTCAGTCTCAAGTCTCGATGGTATGCGCCATAGTACAGAAACCCGAGAGGCGTTCAGCGGTGTCCTTGACCTGTAGGAGCTCATGGCCTCGTGGGGGAAATTATCTGTGGGGAATTCGGTACCGTAAGGAAAAGATCCCGGGGCAGAGAATAGCAGCAATGACAAGGACTGAACACCTACTAACTCTTCGCATGTGGAAGGCCCGACTATGTCTCGTGACCCCACCAGAAACCCGGGAGGAGGGATTGTCCCTCTTGCATGGATGAGAAAACACAGGCCCAGAAGGTACCTACACCAAGTTCCAGAAGTGGGATGAGGCCACCTGAGCTGACGCCCAGGCCCCCACGTCTACCGCAAGGGGCAAAGCCTTTTACAGGCCTCTCCTGTAAAGCCAGAGGCTGGGATGAGATGTGCTTTTCACGACCTTCCAGCTGTAACCGTCTATGCCAGCTCCAGCAAGGCCTCCAAGCTGTGAGCAGCCTGCCCCCTTTGCTGTCCCAGCAAGTCCTTCTGTGGTCCCTTGGGCTCCAAAGGGTGGAAGAACTGGGCTGGTGCAGTTGGCCTGGAGCGGGAAGGAGGGTGGGAGGGAGACCCCAGCTCGGGGCCTCTTGGAAACGGAGGCACCAAGCCTTCGTCATAACCCTACTGGACCCAGAGGATGGAGGGCCATAACAAGAAGATGTAGGATGCTTCTGAGCTGTGATCCTCATTCCACAATGAGGCCCACACTCGGTCTCTCTCCACGTAAGGTGGGAAGGAAATAAGGAAGCACCTGCTCTGTGTGCTCCTGGCCACAAGCTGACACGGGGGTCCTGAGCTGCAGCAGGCCGGACGGCCACCTGGGAGGACCCAAGGACCCTCCGGGTACAGCCACAGAGACGAAAAACTCTGTGAGCCAGGCGGGGCCCAGGATTTCCTGAGCACTTTGAGGAGAGTGTGGGGCCTGCTGGCCAGAGGAGGCTTTCAACATAATGCAGGTGCAAAGTCATGAAGCAGGCGTGGGGAGAAGCCAGGGACAAGAAAACTGGGCTTGTTTGCCTTCTTCGTAAGTGTATTACAATCCTAATACTCTATTAGAGCTATAATTCTTGTATGTCTGATTCACATTGTTTGGGGTCAGTATTATATCAAGTGAAGGGAAAATTTTTTCCGCCAAGGAAACATTTGCTGAGCTAAACAAAACCGCCTCCAATGTCCAAGTTCTGGAACACCTGCCACTGGAACCTCTGGGTCAAGGCCTCCAGCCTTCCTGGAGTCCCCCTACCTCACCCCTGCTCCCAAGTATGGGGCCAAGCGAGGAAGAGGCACTGCTCAGGCCTCATCAAGGGACCAGATTCCCAGTGTGAAGGAGGAGAACAGCCACAGGTGAATGGCCCAGATGCCCGAGGGTAATTTGGGATAAGTTTTGCCCTCTGTGGATGCGTGCACACTCGTGGTGTGTGTGTGTGTGTGTGTGTGTGTGTGTGTGTGTGTGTGTGTGTAGCTGGGAGGAACTCAGGACTATTTCACTTCATTCATCATAAAGAAATCATAAGCCATAGCACCCCCCTTCTCTTCCTTTCCTGGTCACAAAGGGCCTTCTTGTATATGCTGAGTTAAACGAAACTACACAACTTTAAGAATATTCATGCTTCTGGCAACTTCCCTCTGACCACAGGAGAAACTTTTCAGGGATGAATAAAGAGAAAGACGCTCAGCCCTGGGCTTCTGAGAGCGACCGAGTCCTGCCCTGCCAGCAGCCCAGGAGGCTCCCAAGGCAGGCAAGATTCTGCCCCGTCCACAGCCCTCCCGCTTGCGGCTTCCAGTGTAGGAAAGACCTGACGTGTCCCGAGCAGGGCGGGGCTGAAGCTAGGGATGACAGTGTCTTAGCAGGTTCCGATTGGCCATATCCCGATGGCAACAATCAAAGAAAAGACTGGGGACTGAAATCGCACTGCTGGCAATCCCTCCTCCTTCTCAGCCACCCCCAGGATTTGAGCCCAGATACCAGCCAGCCCGAGTCTTTGCTTGAGCATAGCAGAGGGGACTGGGTTCGGTTAGAGCTGGGCTCAAACACTGGCGCCACCACTCTCTGTGTCACTGGGCGAGTGACTTAACCTCTGAGCCTCAGTTTACTCATCTGTAAGATGGGAGTAATTATACATACCTCACACGGTCTCTGTAAGATCAGAACTCACGAGCATGCGTGGCATATACAGACACCCAACAGTATCTGCTACGTTATTTCAAGAGGGCTGTGGAGACCGACAGTCCCGAGCCTGGGTCCCCATGTCACCAAGTAGTCGCTGGGTCACCGTGACCAAGTTAGGTAACCTCTTGAAATACATCATCTGTAAAGTGAAGCTGATATGGTTACCAGCAAGGCCCAGCAGAAGATGCACTGAAATCCCCTGCAAGGTGTAAACGGGGGTGGGCATTCCTATACCAGCATGCTCACACCCTCTCCTTCCCTCTGCCAGGAACCGGCAGAGCCAGTCCTGAGCGGGTCTTCTTCACAGTGGGCCAGGCAGGTTCAAAGTCACAGCTACCCATTCCTATAAGTACTCAAGCGCCGGCAGGTCAACTGCTATCTGGAGGTTATGGAAGGCCTCGTGTGTGACCAGATTCATCTACCTGCCAAAAACCTGAGGTTCTGGACTCTGGGGCACGGAGTCAAGTCAGATGCTGAGGGCTGAATTCAGTTTGCAGATGTGTTTCTTTGGAGGGCCGAAGAGTGCATTTACAGAAACTGTAGCTGGTCTGTAGGCCCAGCAAGCCTGGTCCCGTGAGTGATCCTCACCATTTCCTGGCACATCCCCGGGCCTGGTCGCCACAGGGTCCATTCCCTGCCTGATCCCTGAAGGCATGTGGGTCTATACGTCCTGATCTGAAGCCTCGATACCCTAAGACATGGTCCATGGACGAGCAGCAGCAGCCTCCCCTGGGCGCTTGTTAGAAATGCAGACTCTCAGGTCCCATCTCAACCCTCCCGAATCCGAATCTGCATTTGTAGCAAGATCCCCAGGTGGTTTGTAGGCGCGAGAAGATGGACGGCAGGTATGACCGTGTGGGTGTGTATGGACAGCCCTCCTTTTCTCAGAGCACAGAGCCTGGCCCAAATTAGGTGCTCAATAAAAAACTGTTAGATACATAGAGATGCACTGACCTAAGTTGGGCTTTCTATCCCATCACCAAATGCCCACGGGGACCTGTGCTTCTGAAATCCCCCTTTCTCCTTTGTCAGCCACTGCTAACAGTTGCCACCCTGCGTCTCAGCTCTGGGCCTCTCTGAGCCTAGTCTCGCACCTGAGGTGGCTCTGGCCTTGCCTGGGAGGGCTGTGTGTGTGCCTTGTAGCAGCTGCTCTCGTCCCCAGAATGATCTCTTCTTTTGCTCACAGTCAGGTTCCAGCTGTGTTTTACGGGGTTTCAAATGCTATGAATCTACGCACCCAAGGTCAAAACTCCTTGTCTTTCCATTCTAAGGCCAGGGCTGTGTCAGCTGCCAGGTGTATGAGGACCTGAAAGTTACAGAGGACACAAGAGGACTAGATGAGGTCCCCTCATCAAAGGCTCACTGATCGGGCCTCCCTGGTGGCGCAGTGGTTGAGAGTCCGCCTGCCGATGCAGGGGATACGGGTTCGTGCCCCGGTCCAGGAGGATCCCATATGCCGCGGAGCGGCTGGGCCCGTGAGCCATGGCCGCTGAGCCTGTGCGTCCGGAGCCTGTGCTCCGCAACGGGAGAGGCCGCAACAGTGAGAGGCCCGCATACTGCAAAAAAAAAAAAAAAAAAAGGCTCACTGATCAAGTGCACTGCAGGGCACGATTACAGTGAACACCGTTTTTCTTGGTATGGTTTCTGCTGCTTTATCACTGATGGCCAGTGTCCCTGGATGGAGCAGATACGCCACAGCCAGAGAAAATATTCATTTAGGCACTTTCCTAAGCTTGCCTGACACTAGGCCTTGTCAGACATACAGATACCCAGGGCCCTTCTGGGATATTCTGACCCAGTTGGACGGGTGTGGCCCTGGAATGTGCCTGGTTGACAAGTGCCCCAGGACTTGGTAGTGGACAAATTAGGCAAATGGTGATCTTAGAAGCCCAACTTGACTTAAATTTACATTGGCTCTCCCTGAGTTGTTCAGTGACCCACGTTGAATTCTGCAACTTTTCCTTCCTGCCCAGGAGACAAAGACTCACATAGTCAGGGAAGGCAGCAGGGGTGCAAGAAAAGGTGCAAAGGGTCTGGATCTTCTTCCTCAGGAAGGACAGAGAGGTGGCAGGACCCTTCTGGTTTTCTGCTGCCACTGGCATCAGTCCTGTGTCTGTGATACTATGGAAAGATCTAATACACTCAAACCTCCAAGGGCTCTTGGGAGAGACCCTGCCCTAACTAAGGAATTTGCTAACCCGCTGCCTCTATGTTCTGGAAGAGAAAGCAGCGTTGGCCTTCCAGTTCCAGCGCTGCTTTGGCCGGGGCACCACATGCCACGGTGGAAACAGCCAGGGCAGAGGGCTCTGCAGCCCAGCTGCAGGAAAACTGTAGAGTACTACGCACTGCCCAGTGAACAGCAGCTTCCCCTCTGCGAGGAGGAAAAGGGCACAGTGCGCTTCTGTGGTTTGGGCTCACCTGGCGCGGACGCCTGTGGTCTCTGATAAGGCCACCCTGGAAAACAACCTACCTGCCATTTTTGATTGATCTAATGTGTGCGGGCCGACCCAACCCCATCTCCGGGGGTGGATGATTGACACCATTCTAAGCCAATCAGCGAATGCCACCTCCCTGGTCACGTGATGGATTGGTCCAGGGATGGGCCGGCGGCTCAGTCCCGACCAATGAGCGAAGGACCAGGCTGCTCTGGGGAGTGCCCGCTTCCCTCTCTACCTGGAGCGCCAAGTGGCCTGGCCACTGGCCTGCCCGGGAAGGGGGCCAGCCCGGTGGAAAGAGGATCTGAGAGCAGGACTGAACTGGTGACAATGTTTCAGCCAAGCCTAGTGTTTTCAGGAGACAAGACACACCCTTTTGTCTTCAGTCTGGTTGAGCTGGGTTTCTATAATTTACAGCTCAAAGAACACTCTTGGAGAAAAAAAAATGTTTCTTTTACCCCTGTTGTTTGCTTATAGGCTGGCCCTGCCAGCGAGCCTGTAGGGACCCGGGGACAGATGGCCAAAGGGGAGCTGCCCTGGGTTCGGGTTTCCCAGCCTTCCTTCCTTGACAGCTGTCCCCACACTTCCTCTCTGTATTCCCCAGCTCTCCTCCCTCGGCACTGGCCCCCGGTAATGGACCATCCTTCGTGACAGGAAGGAACTGGGTTAAACCTCCCATCCCCAGCTTTTATTCTTCCGAGCCGTGATCAGATTCCTGATGAGAGGAGCGCCTAGCCCTGGTGCGGAGCCACACTTAGGTTGCGGCGGGTGGGTGGCGGCGTGTCTGCCGGCTCAGGCTGCCTGGGAGGAGATGGGCAGTCTGTCTACCCCACCCGCAAGGCTGAGGAAATCCTCCAGAGACCCTAAGAGTCCAGGATTAGGAGTAGCAACTGCCTCCCACCCCCCGCCGTGCCACCCCCTGCAGCCTCCTCTGTCATGTGTCAGGTGCTGCTCTGCTGAGAAGAGTCGAGCCGCAGGCGCCTTCTTGCCATGTTTGAGCTGTGCTGAGCCTACGAGTAACAGAACAGAAGCTGCTCAGATCCAGTCTTGTTACCACGTCACTTGCAGGCTCAGGAGCCTTCTGCCCTAAGGGCTCAGAGCATCCTCGGTGGTCTTGATGCTTCTCTCCCAGAAGCCCCACCTCAGATGCCCTGACCTGGCCCCTCCAATACTCTGTCACTCTTCAGAGCAATGAACCAGAGACGGACCCGACATTTGACGACAGCTTTGGGGCAGGTGGGGCGAGGACCCGGTTTGCACAGGTGGGAAGAGAGCTTCACAGGACAGGCGGGGGGTGCTGGGTGGGCTGACCTCCATCAGAACCCCCTGGGGCAGGACACATTCTTTTTTTTTTTTTAATGTTTTGATATGTGGAAATTTTTTTTTTTTTTACTTTTATTTATTTTTTAGCTGCGTTGGGTCTTCGCTGCTGCGCACGGGCTTTCTCTAGTTGCGGCGAGTGGGGGCTACTCTTTGTTGTGGTGCACGGGCTTCTCATTGCGGTGGCTTCTCTTGTTGCGGAGCACGGGCTCTAGGCGTGTGGGTTTCAGTAGTTGCGGCACGTGGGCTCAGTAGTTGCGGCATGCGGGCTCTAGAGCGCAGGCTCAGTAGTTGTGGCACGTGGGCTCAGTAGTTGCGGCACGCGGGCTCTAGAGCGCAGACTCAGTAGTTGCGGCACGTGGGCTCAGTAGTTGTGGCACGCGGGCTCTAGAGTGCAGGCTCAGTAGTTGTGGTGCGTGGGCTTAGCTGCTCCACGGCATGTGGGATCTTCCCGGACCAGGGATTGAACCCGTGTCTCCTGTGTTGGCAGGCGGATTCTTAAGCACTGCACCACCAGGGAAGCCCCCCCAGGACACATTCCTAAACCAACAGTTGTCTCGTCCTCCTCCTTCCAGGGGGAAGGCAGTGATGTTGGCAGTGGTGGAGAGGCTGCTTGCCCCCCACGTAGAGCAGCTTGCCGGCCTCTTTCCCACAGCCAACCCAGAAGGCTCGCATTCAGGGCCCTTCATTAGGCCTCTCTTAGTGGGCAAACACACATCATTAATCTTGGTAAAGTGAGTGAAAGCACATTCACCTGTCCAAGCAGGAGAATTAATGTTGTGTCAATAGGAAATTCGTGTTTACCTCTGGCCTTTAGGTCTTCCCTTTGCTATGAACACCCCAGGGTGGACCAGCCCAGATGCGGGACTGTAGTTAGAAGAGAAAAACAAAACCTCGCAGCCCAGGTGCTGGCCTCAGACAAGGGGGTGGTAACAGCAGTGCATCGGGGCAGAGACTCTCTCCCTGCACCATGGGCCTAGGGACACATGCTCCCCACCCTGCGGGGACACAGTGGCTGCCAGAGACACCTTTTTCTTTTTCTTCCCAGCACACAAGGCTATGATCTCTCACACCAGCACAGGCTGACTGGGGCCACTGTTTCCTGAGCACCTACTAAGTGTCCGGCACTGTGTGTGGTGACTGGCCCATATTTCCCAAGAATCCTCCAAAGCAGGTATGCTGCCTTTTTCTCAGATAAAGAAGATACTGCAAGCTGTACAGCAGAAATTAGCACAACATTGTAAATCAACTATACTTCAATTAAATAAATAAATAAATTTTTAAAAAGGGAGGTACTGCGGTGCAGAAAAATGCAATAGGTTAGCCTCAAGGCCACACACGGAGAGCAGGTGGGTTTGAACCCAGGTCCGACTCCAAAGCCAGCATTTCCCCAGTAAGCCTCACACAGGCACTTTCACCGCAGACGGGATCAGGTACAACGCGTGAGGTAAACTGTAAAGACGGGAAGTCTCCATAAGGCCCTTCTGGGTCGTTCTCCACCGCCCCGCCCCAGGAATGGCTCACTGAGGGAGGGGCGGGGAGGGGCCGGGCTGGGCCACTGACCTGAGTGTGAGGGTGTGTGTGTGCCCGTGTGCCCCAGGAAAAGAACCCAAACAGGCTGATAAGATCCCTCCTTTCCAGAGCAAAGCACCAATTAAACACAGGGCAGATGTGAGCAAATAAAGCTGTGGCGTCCAGAGGGAAAATCAATACGAGATTATATGCCCGAGCCCAATCATATACCAATTAATAAGCATGGGTGCGGCCGGGTGCTGGGGGGAGATAAGTCCCCCAGCCACAGGCGGGCACTGCCTGTACCTGCCCCCCGGCTCAGCTGGGACTGCAGGCCCCGGTTCCAGAGGGGGCCCCAGACTGAACGGTGAAGGGTCGGGGAAGGAAGCAGGGAAGAAGAGAAAGAGAGCTTCCCTCAGTCAGCTGGGAGTAGAAGGAAGAGGGTGTGGTGGGTGAGAGATGCTTGCGACGGTGGTACCCACTGCAAGGGAACAAGCAACTCAGACCACGCAGACAGGCTGCTTGATACTTCATTTGCCACAGAAGACATAAGGCGCTTGCTTTTGGAAAGTGAGCGGCAAAAAAATGGCAAAAATGGGAAAACCGGAAAACAAATTTCTACCCCCAAGAAATGATTTTGGAAGCCCCTGGTTTATTCGGTCCACGTTTAATTTAGAAAGTACAAAAGAATCTAAAACAGAATGAATATATGTATATGTATAACCGAATGGCTTTGCTGTGCACCGGGAACTCACACAACCTTGTAAATCAGCTAGACTCCAATAGAATCTAAATTTAAAATAAATGAACTCTTAAAAAAAGAAAGTACAGCCAAACAGTTAATCAGGTGATAAAAGGCAAGTGGCAAAGATTTGCCGCACAGGACCGGGTGACCGACGGGGTGGGGCTGTCCAGAACATTCCATGGACAGACTTCAGGCTCACTGCCGGCTGCCAGGGACAAGGCGGCGTGACACACAGCCACCTGCCACAGAGTTTACCAAGTATAGCAGCGCCACTGCCCCAGAGAGGTGGCTTTGGCGTCATTGGGACAAGTTAAAAGTGCCGGGGAAAGGGACCCTGGCTGCGGGCCTGGCGCCCGGCTGGTCGCAAGGGCAGTTACAGATGGCGGAGTCCTGTCCATGGGGGTCCAGACATGGGGTCCAGAGCGAGCACCGCGTCCCTGAAAATTCCCGACCCTCTTGGGGAAAGGAGATCCAATGTTGTTGGGGAAGCAGAGAACAAAAGTGGAAGGAAAGATGCAAATCAGTGAGGAAACGGGCACCTGCGTCCGTCCTTCCTACGGAAGCCCCCTGCACCCCGAATACTCCCGGACTCGAGCCCCAGAGGCAGAGGCCCCTCGAGAGTGGGAGTTGTGCGGCCCAAGGGCTGCTGCGTGCCAGAGAAAAACGAAATTTGCTAGCCGAATATTTTTTAGACATTTTGCAAGATGCACGGCCTCCCTGACAATTTTTAATGTACTAACTGCCTGGTCCAGTGAGCTGATTAATTGGTGCTGGAGAGATCAATAAAAAACAGAAAATTAAAACAATTTTAAAGTGATTAAGTAGTTTAACACCTGTCTCCCGTCACGTCAGCACAGGAAGAAAAATAAAGCAGGTGTCGAAGGGGCTCCCGAAGCAAGAGAAAACAGCGCCTGCTTCGGAGAAATGACAGATCACGGCTGGGGGATCAATCCGAGTGCTCACAGCCCTTCCCGAGCCCGGGTTGCAGCCACCCAACCAGGCGCCCCAAGAG
The DNA here is from genome assembly GCF_949752795.1 of Hyperoodon ampullatus. Classification (NCBI taxonomy): domain Eukaryota; kingdom Metazoa; phylum Chordata; class Mammalia; order Artiodactyla; family Ziphiidae; genus Hyperoodon; species Hyperoodon ampullatus. The sequence goes on from NC_136933.1 coordinate 4,701,431, forward strand.
CTGGGCGCCCTCGGCCCCCCTGCAGAGCCACTCCTCAGCTCGGGAGGGGCGGTGTCTGTCCAGACCCCCAAAACAGGGCGGGAGGGGCTGGGGCGGGGAGCAGAACATCTTGCCCCAGGGCCCCGGATGGCAGCAGATGCGAAGGTACCAGCTCGCCTCCCGACCCCAGTCCCCACCCCTCGGCGCTGAGTCTGCAGTACACGGAGCATTACATGCAGTGAAGTGCAGTTTGCGGACCCTGGGGACACAGGTCTCTGGGATCACCGGCTCCTCCATTCTAGAAGCTTCAGGCCTCCACTCTTACTCTCTAGGGAAACAGAGCTTCCCACCGTCCACCGTCCCCCGCCGCCTCCTGCCTGGCTGGGCCTACAGGAGCGGCAGGTGCCTGCCTGGCGCTGGCCAGATGCCCCTCTAACTCCTTGTGCCGACCTCGCTTGCCCCCGACCCCCGCCGTCAGCTGGAACAGAAGCCGGACAGCAGGAGTCACTTCTCTCCCAAGTTAATGTACTTGACTCAGAATCCCCGGAAGGAAACTCACAGAGTGCAAGAAACCCTAAGATGAATCTTCTCCAGCTTCCCCACTGAAGCCCTAATGCCGAGTTGAATGACCAAGGACAGGGGAGGGAAGTCGGGGAGAATTAACAAAGGCTAGAAGTGAAGCCCAGGTGAAGCATGGGCCACGTCTCCAGTTTCACCTTGAAAGTGGACTTGAATTGTGCACGTGTAAAGTGCAGAATATACTTACTGTTACTCACGTTCTAGACAGCTGTGCTGTGGTTTCCCGGCCTGGGCTCACCTCTATGCCCAAAGCTCCTCCGGGGAGAGGCTGGGCATCTCGGGCGACCCCTCAAAATGGGGCAGAATGGGCCATGCTCCAGGACAGCCGTGTCACCACTCACCTGCCCTGCGCACCTGAGTCCTGCCCACCTTCAGGGTCCCTGATGCCGCAGCTGTCGCCCCCAAGACCAGGACAGAAAAGGAACTCAAGCAACAAGAGAAACCTTGCAGCAGGTTTAAAATATTAAAATTTTAAAACATCTTAACGTGTGATTTAAACGTTTTGTAATAGGTTTAAAAACATTAAAGCCCTCAGCTGAACTTCTTACTAGCCACCCTTCCCGTTAACACCTGTCACGCTGGTTATGAATGGAAAAGAGGGTGCAGCAGTGGCCTGGGTCAGGGCAGGGTTGGGGACAGCCATCAGTTCTAATAAGAGCATTTCCCAGGTCTCATACTTCCCTCCGGGCTGGGAGTTCTGGTTCTGTACCCAGGGGTTGGGCCTCTCTGTACACAAGTCTGTTTGGGACCGTATCAGTCTCAGTGAAAACTTGCCAAACCCTTTACAGCAAATTAAACCCTTTACAGTGAATTTTATGCCAATGACAAGCTCACCAAAAAAAAGACTCCAATCTTCAGCTCTTTAGCCCACTTTGTAAGATAATCCATATAGCCAGATCTCCACCTAACCCATGAACCACCTCTTGGCATTTCCTGCCACAAGATGTGACTTTGGTGATTTGACCAGGGAGGAAGCTAAGAGGCCCCGCCGTCCAACTTTTCTCATGGATCCCAAACGTCTGTCCGTCCAGGGTGACTACTCCAGGGTGCACGGCGGGCCGTCCGCAGCACGAGGGTCTGTGCTGCCCAGAGGGCAATCGCGGGGGCCCAGCCCCGGCACCTCGCCCCTCTCAGAAGCAAACAGCAAGTTCTTGACTCGGCGCCCCCGGCCTGCAGCTGCTGCCTGCAGAGTGAGCCTCAAGGTTGCTGGAGATAAAGTTTCCCCGGGCCCAAGTTCCAAACTCGGCTGTTTGGTTTCTGTTAAAACGCAATTGTTTTTTTCTCTGGAGTGTGCCGTGACTGCTCGGCGTCAGGAAGATGTATGAAAGCCTCCACTTCAATTCAGCATCCTTTTTCTCCCAGACAAACACGGTCGGATTTTAATAAATCAAAGAGCCACACTGTTTAATAAAAATTTATTGACTTACAAGTGATTATTTATCAAAAGACCATTAATAGCAGGTACCGGAATGATGTGGTTCTGGGTGGTGCTGGGAGACTAATAGGAAATCAATGCCGCCCGCCGGCTGGAATGCATATAAGAAGCCCACCCCCCCGACAGCTAGTGCAATTTCACCCGCAAAACACACCTGACACTACCCCTGGTGCGATGAAAAGTTCCCCCTTTTTATTTATCGTTTACAAATGAAATGATCAATACTTTTAATCTAGAGCAAAATTTATTAACTTTCCCATCGGAGAGAGACATATTGACTGGGGGAGAGGAGGGTTAGCGCAGCGCAAGACGGATGGCGGGATGGTGGTCTCTGGGCCCGTCCAGAGGCAGTGTGCGTGCAGCTGCCCTCCTGGCCCGGGCGGCGGGCCACTCAGGGCAAGTGCACCCAGAGAAATCAAGTCTGGCCGCCCGGGACGCAAAGCAGGTGGATGGGACCTGCCACGCCGTGGACTCTGGTCATCAGGGACCGCTGGAAGCGCCATCCCCCAGACCACTGAGGTTTCGGTCAACTCCAGGAAGGAAACGGCAGGGTTTACAGACCCGGAGGACTTCCACAGGACAGCAGGGTTAGTGCCCATGGCTGCGGAGGTGCTGTCGTGAAGGGCTGAGCTGGGGTGGTGCCCGAGGGCTCGTCCCGGCCTGGTCTGGGCACTCAGGCCTCTGCGGCCTGTTCCCCCCAAAACACACACACAAACACACACACACACACACACACACACACACACACATTCACATTGGGCTGCAGGGTGGCAACCGACAGTGGGGTCTGACCCAGTAAAGAATCACATTCTGAAGTTGGACGTCACCTCAGACTGCTCGGCCAAGCTGAGCTCCCTGAGCCCCGGCCTGGACACAGCCTTCTACAGAGCTTCCCGTCAGGGGGATTTTACCAGCCTTTTCACAAAGTTCCTTCGCCAACTAGCTGGGGAAAAAAAATAGCTCACGTTTCAGTGAAAAAAGTCTTCCCAAGATGCACAATCAAATCCACCCAGCCCCACTACCACCTAAAACCCTGGGGACTCTCTGACACGTTGTGACACCCTCCAAAGGAGTTTCACTAGCCCAATGTTCTGCAGGAGGCAAAAGGATTCAAACTCATTTATGTCTGAACCCAGATGACTTTACAGCTCAAAGTTGTCTGAACTAGGGGTTTAAAAATTACAGACATTTCAGATGTGGAAAGGCCCTTAGGGGTCACCTAGCCCAAGTCCCAAGTTATGGATCAGGAAATAGAAATAAAGCCCAAACGGCAAATGAGTAGCAGGTCCGGAAGGTGATTTGATGCTGGCCAGTACTCATACCACTACTTAATACCACTTGGTTTCATTCCAAGACAGCCCTCCTGGGTGCTGAGATCCCAGAAGTGAGCGTATTTTGTACATTACATTGCTTTACCTGCTTCATTGTTATTCCTAAATGTCGGGAGGTTTAACCATACAAGACCGACTCAGTTATCCCAAACCAATTATGAATAACTGGGAGCCTGCAGGGTCCCCAATTTAAAAGGATGGAGTGGTCTGATGATTCTGTATGCTTGTAACAAGCACTAAATACAAAGTTTAGAGATTTCTATTTATAGGGGTGTAATTCACATCCCTTCTCAGCTGGTAACAGTGAAAAGAATCATTACTTCATCTCCACAAGTATTTCTTTACACAGCAGCAATTCTAGACCAGGTTCTTGCAGTCCTCTGCTATGTCATCAGCAACAGACAGATGTGCTGAAAAGAATGTGAGAAAACTAAAACCAAAATTTTTTAAAAGTACCTATGAAAATTATGAAAGAAACATACTGAATGGCAGAAAGAAAAGGGAACTTTTAAAAATGGAACTTGATCTTTAAGACCAGTTTGTAAAGATCATTCCAGATAGCTTTTTTTTTTAATAGTGTTTTTGTTTGTTTTTTTAAATTTATTTATTTTTGGCTGCATTGGGTCTTCATTGCTGCACGCGGGCTTTCTCTAGTTGCGGCGAGCGGGGGCTACTCCTCGTTGCAGTGCGCAGGCTTCTCATTGCGGTGGCTTCTCTTGTTGTGGGGCACAGGATCTAGGCACGTGGGTTTCAGTAGTTGTGGCGCATGGGCTCAGTAGTTGTAGCTCGCAGGCTCTGGAGTGCAGGCTCAGTAGTTGTGGCGCACGGGCTTAGTTGCTCCACGGCATGTGGGATCTTCCCAGACCAGGGCTCGAACCCGTGTCCCCTGCACTGGCAGGTGGATTCTTAACCACGGTGTCACCAGGGAAGTCCCCAGACAGCTTTTAAACACTGAACAGTACTGCCTATAAAAGAATAAAAATCACTATTTATTCTTGCACATTTTGTAAAACAGTTCGTAAGAGGCTGTTCTTACTGTCCTAACAGTGTTTTAGTTTGAGAGAAATGGAATAGAAAGAGAAACAGAGTTTCCCGCCCATTGGCAGGGGCCGGGTAGGAGGAAATGAGAGGCTATCCAGGGCACAGGAGCAGCCGGCAGCTGGGTGGAGACTCAGACTGAGGTCAGAAGCCCCTGGAGCCAGGCTCACTGCCACCACCTCCCCACGTCCAGGCCGGAGGGTGGCTTGGACAGCTGACCCTCCCCGCGGCCGCTGCAAAACCCTGAAGGGTGTGGTGACTGCTCTGCCAGAGCAGGGAGCGGGGAGGGACGGACAGACAGACAGACAGAGAAGTTGAGGGAGAGGCAGCTCTCCCCTGAGGGATGTGAATTCAGCTGAGCCTTGAAGCCGTAAGGGGGAGGGGCCTGGCTTCGGACCTGCCTCCAGGTGACCACAGGCTGGCACAGGCGGCCAGTGGCTTCCCTCTGCTGCGTGAAGCCCACGGGGCACCCAACCCCCAGAGCCCCCGCTGCTGCCCTGTCCGGGGATTTTCTCGTCGCTTCCCCCGTCCTCACCTCCAGACCGTCTTGCACGCCCTCCACCCGCTGTCACACACCTCCAATCCCACGGCACCCGTGGGTGGGGAATCCCAAATTACCCAGAGCTGCGCAAATACCTAACAGGAGGGCTTTACCTTCTTCCCACCCGCGCTAGTCCCTGTTCCAGAAGCCAAGTCCCTGCGACGGCTCAAGTCAGAGAACCAGACTGCTGCTGGGAAGCGTGCTGCTCGGGCCCACAGCCAGGGGAGGGCGCGGGAAGGAAAAGACCCCGCAATTCAGTCACCATCGAAGACAATTTTATTTACTCACAGAAACAAACCCGGAGCCCCGTGGGCGGCTCCAGCTCCCCTCCCGCCCACCCCCGGCCCTGGACCCGCAACGCTGAGCTGACCGTCCTCCCCTCGTGGTAGCGCGTGAGCTGCCACAGCAACCCGGTGAGGTAGGTGTCGCCACCCCACCCCCCGCCCAGGGGACAGCGGGGCAGCCGAGGCCGAGCTGGCAGAGTGCGGCCGGAGCGGGAGGACCGGTCCCCGTGCCCGCCTGGCCCCGCGGCCAGAGGCCCAGGCCGGGGACCGTCAGTCTGCCGAGGGCCCCTGCAGACCACACGTTCTCTTCTCGAGTCTGTGGGGCCCCGAGTGAGGTCCCCGCCCGCAGCCGGGTCTCGGGGACAGACCGCACCCCAGGTCCCCAGTGCGGATGGCAGGCTCTCGCCCAGCACTCAGGCCGCACGGGCACGGTGGGGAGGGGACTTCAATGGCACTCCTCCCGCGGACTCGGCGGAGAAGGAACAAGAAGGCAGCTCGTCCTGGGAGCGGCCCGGGCGACTCGAAGAAGCCGGAAGAGTCCTGTGCGCGCGGCGGCCCGCGGCGCCTGCATCCCGGGCGGAGGTGGCCCGGGGGCAGCGCGGGCTCAGGACCGGCTCCGGTCCTCGTGGTTGCCAACGATCATCTTGCTGTACAGCTTCTGCTGCTCCTCCTTGAACGTGTCCTTCACCTTCTCCCGCTTCAGACCACCGTCCCTGACGAGAGAAAGAGACGGGCTGGATGCAAGAGCAGAGAAGCCCCGCTGCCGCCCTGCGCCCCGGCCAGGCGTGCCCCCCACCGGCTGCCCGCGCCGCTCCCGCCCGGAGAAGCCCGCCAGAGTGGCAGCGGCTCCCTCGTCACGGCCCTGGGCCTGCGGGACCCACCCTCTCCGCCTTACAACTCTCACCCCTGCCCTGGGGTCAGAGCTCACTCCTCTTATCCAGGGTACTTTCTAATTGCTCACACCTGCCAAGGAGTTAAAAGTTCTTTCTGCTCAAACATTCATCCTCACCTTACAGAAAGCAAAGGAGGCCCTGGCTTTATGGAAGATGAGCCAAGCTTTAAGAAATACTAAGACTTATAATGAATCTGTAAAACTGATCCGTAAAATAAAATCTGTACAATTCAGATCCCGGGATTCTCCAAATTCATGCAAATGAACACAACGGAAAATACAAGTTCTCACTTCTTCGCGCTCAGGGGATGGTCCCGTAAGGGAATGGAAGTAACGCAGAGTTTGGGGCTAACCACCCACCTCTTCCAATAGCCCCAAAGAAATCCTCTAAACGTGGATTCGCTTCTTCAAAGTCTCCCCCCCACCTGACACCCCAAGGCCTTGCCTGCACCCTAGAATCATCATCATCTTCAGTGACTGATGCAAAACCAAGCCCACCGCAGTCTTTCTCTTACACTTTCAGTGTGGAGGTGAGCTGGTAGGAAAAGTCTCTGGTGAAGCTCTCACCACCGGACCCGTCTTACCCTGGGAGCCCTGACACCTGCCACATCCTTTAAAGTCCCCAGCAAAGGCCTCCTTTAGAAAGCGGCCACCCTTGTCTTCATTGGGCTTCAGCGACAGGGAGCTTGGGGCAGTGGATAAACATTCAAGCCAGTCAGACCTGAGCTCAACATGCGACTCCAGGGCTTATTCTGTGGCTTTGAAAGACGGTTACTTAACCTCTCCGAGTTTCAGTTTCTCATCTGAAAAATGGCAGTAACAATTTTCCTACTCATGGAGTTACTCTGAGGGTGAGACGAGATTACCAGAGCAGCAGCGGCACCGTGTCTGGCACATAGTAGGTGCCCAATAAATGTCAGCATTTTTAAAAAGGGCCAAGCAGACCTAGAGATTGCCATACCGAGTGAAATAAGTCAGACAGAGAAAGACAAATATCATGGTATCGCTTATATGTGGAATCTAAAAAAAAATGATACAAATGAACGTATTTACAAAACAGAAATTGAGTCACGGATGTAGAAAACTTAACGGTTACCAAGGGGGAAAGGGGTGGGGAGGAATACATTGGGAGATTGGGGTCGACACATACACACTCGGATACAGAAACGGTAACTACTGGGCTTCCCTGGCGGCGCAGTGGGTGAGAGTCCGCCTGCCCATGCAGGGGACACGGGTTCGTGCCCCGGTCCGGGAGGATCCCACATGCCGCGGAGCGGCTGGGCCCGTGAGCCATGGCCGCTGAGCCTGCGCGTCCGGAGCCTGTGCTCCGCAACGGGAGAGGCCACAACAGTGAGAGGCCCGCGTACAGAAAAAAAAAAAAAAAAAAAAAGATAACTACTACGAAGAACCCACTGTATAGCACAGAGAACTCTACTCTGTGCTCTGTGGTGACCTATGTGGGAGTGGCATCTGGAAGAGGTATATACATATACAAGAGGGTATATACATAAACATACGCATATGTATAACTGATTCACTTCGCTGTACAGCAGAAACTAACACAAGTGTAAATCTACCATACTCCGATAAAAAAATTAATTAAAAAAAAAAAGGTTACAGGTCAGTTTAAACGCCCACTCAGTCAAATGCGCTCCAGAGCTGACCCCTGCACTTAAACTTAAAGGTCCCAGGAGGGGGGATTAGTCCCCCTGATCCAGTGTTCAACCGCATCAACCACTTGTTAGCTGGAGTATAGCTACCTCATACCCTAGTGTAAGGGTCTGCAAACTATGGCCCACGGGCTGAATCCACCCAACGCCTACGTCTGTAAGTGGAGTTTCACTGGCACACGGACCTGCTCCTGGGCTGTCTCTGGCTGCTTTCCCGCTACAATGGCAGAGTCAAGCAGTCGCACCAGAGACCACATGGCCCAGAGTCTAAAATACGTACTGACTCTTTTCAGAAGAAGTGTGCCAACTCCGGCTCTAGTAGGTAACAAGCTACAAAAAACCAAAACTGGCCTTTCTAAGGATGGTCCAATTTGCCAAATAAACGAGATGAGAGAGCCCAATGCTCCTCTGAGGTTTCCGGGTTGGCACGGAGTCCCTGCCCGCAGAGACAGGGCTGTCCCGGTGCCCAGGTGGACTGTGTCCCCAGGAAGGGGCGCCGAATCCACCGCTTCGTCCCAACACCCTGGGCTCCTGAGAGTGAGTCAAACCGCTGACTCTCCAGGACCGGTGCGCTCGTCCTCCACACCAGGGAGAGGAGGGTCCTTCCAGCACCTGCTTCAGAAACTCCCGTCCTCCTGGACTCGGCTGGTAAGACCCGGCTCTGACTCACCACAGCAGGTCCACAAGGCCTCCCTGCCTGGCAATGGCAGACTTCACCCTGTTTGCGAACTGGACGGCATCTTCCTCGGTCTCTCTCGTCATGGGAGGCAGGTACCACACGCTGCAGACGATGGCCCAGCTGGTCATCATCCTCAGCAGGTACGTCACCATCCCGTACTTGCTGCTGTTCCAGAAAGCATCACCGAACTGGGGATCGTACTGCAAGACAAGGGAACGCTGGACGGTGAGAGGTCAGGAGTTCTAGCCTGTGTGCGTGTCAACGGCAGCTTTGTTGAATGCCCCCTGCCACGCCCGGGGCAGGATCGGTACTGGGACGCTGCTCCCAGCCCCCTACGCGGACACCTCCGCAGGAACCCCACACCTGGGCACGTGTGACACCTAGCAACATCCACCCCCGAGCGCAGATCACTGAGGAGGACCAGCAGCCTTCCTCCAAGGTCCTCCCTCTTTGATCCAGGGGCCTGTCTCACTCACAGGTGTCTGCCATCTATTCTTCAAGTCCTCAAGCGCGTCCGCAAACAGAAGCGGAGCACGTCCTCCAGAGATCCGTGCCGAGTCAACAATCCCCAACGTTTCACCCCACCTGCTCCGCCAACCCCTCCTGTCACGTCACACACTCACAAAGACCGACACGTACCTCCCCAGAGAAAGACTTTCAAAGATCGCTTCTGGTGCCCAGACCAAGGAGAAAACAACTAGAAAGCTCTGCTTGTGTCACAGCACTTCTAACGGAGCTGCCTGTCTGTGTGCAGAGGTCGCGCTGCCCCGAGGAAGTCGCAGTGGCCACAGCGGGCGGGCGGGCATCGGATACCGCCACCTGCCAGCCGCTCCGAGGGAGGCGAGGGCTGTGCCTCAGGGGCATTTCGTGGGCCACGTGGCCACAGCTGCAACCCTCCTTCTCCCCAGACAGAAGGGCAAGTGCAGGCGAGCCGGGAGGGAGCGCTGCCGCAGGAAGTTACAGTAAAGGCAGCGAGAGGAACCGGTCCCTGAGGAGAAAGCCTGAAAAGGGTCAGGGCTGAGCTGCCACTGCGCGTCTGAAGGGCTCCCAGAGACAAGCCGTCACATGGAGTGTGTGACTGCGAAGCAAAGACCCAGGACCCGAGTGAAAACACCAAAGGAGATGCAGTTTCACGAGCGGTCTCACAGGACCCAGCTGCCACCAGTGTGGAGGACGCCCCTCCGTGGAGACCCTGGGAGGGGACACCGGCCAAGACGCCCGAGTGCAGGTTCTTACACTTGGGGACGAGGGGGCTGGGTTAGAACTATGTGATGTTTTCCAGGCCTTTCAAGCTGAAAGTTTATGATTCTCAGAATAAAAATTGGAGAATTTTGCCTAATTGCACACCTGACTACAGAAATGAAGACATTTAGACTTAATCATAGGAACTAAAAACTCCGGATGTAACTACAGAAGGCTTAAAGGGCTCATGTTATAACACCACGAGGAAATGTGGGAGAAGAACGAGTCTTAAACAGGAGCTAGTGTGTGTGACTGGAAGAAAGTGCTGTTACAGTTTACACAGCATGACTGGAGAGAAACCTTAGCTGAGGGCTGATTCTCTATTCCATGCTGGGCAGACACCGTAGAGAGAAAAACAAGGCAAAAGTTCAAAACAGCAATACATTCCTCAAAGTCAGACAATGGCTTAATTTTGGTGGAAATGTAACAAGAGCTTTAAAACCGCTGAGGTCATGCAAGTTTGGTTACCAATGACGTCTTCACAAAAACTAGAAAAGTATCTGGGAAGCAGAAGTTCTTAATCACATGTGAGCTTAAATAAACCTGTGGGTGGAAGGAAAATTTGCACGCCCGTGTTCTGGAGCTGGCGTCACTGTCCAAGGGTCCATGTTCCAAAACTGGCGGAGGGCAAGCAGGCTCTGTGTGGCCCCGACCGGCAGTGTCGGCAGCGCCCAGGGACGGGTCAGAAACCAAGTTCAGAAACTCCGGGCGAGGAGCCCAATGATCTGCCTTTTCACAGCCCCACCAGGTGATGCTGATGCAGCTGCACAGAACCGATGCTCTGGAGTGAGCAGGAAGGGCTTCTGTGCAGCTGCCGGTTTTTAATAAACACGCGGGGTGCGGCACTGGGCTCCCAGGACATTAAACTGCGGGACGCACGCACGCGACGCAAACATCTCTCCCCGTTCCCACGCCCACGGCACACACTACGAACAGAACGTCTGCTGCTGCTCCAGACCCAGCATCCTCAACGAATCCCGTGGGCAGCCCTGGTCCAGGGACCTGTAACTGTGCAGCCACTCTTCATTCACCATCCCTGCCCTGGTGCCCGGCCTACCTGGGAAAGCAGCGTGGCTGGAAAGCGTTCGCTTAACCAAGAAGAACACCTCCTCCCCCAAGTGCCCCAGTTGTGCTGCCAGGTGACAATGAGGAATATTTCTTCAGAAGCCTTTGCAGACAAAAGACTCTCACAAAAGTATGGAGACTAAATTCTAGCAACAACTCTGACTTACTCTTACCCCGATCTGAGACACCAACCTAAATACTCTAAACACAGTGACAAAGGCTGTGTTTTTTAGAGGAAGTAGTGTAACAGCATTCTTTTAGAAATAATTACGTGGATCTATTTATAAAATCAGATGGATATGAGTGGGGAGAGAGAGGAGGAGGAAAAGGGGAAACTGGCTGAGTGCCTCCCATCTTCCGAAGCAAGTCTGGACTCTCAGAGGTTCAAGTTCCTAAAAGGTGGAGCACACTAACAGGTTCGTTTAAGGCCCCCTTACTTTCACGGGAGGCCTTCGGTCTGTCGGATGCCACACGAGCCACGGGAGCCACAGCAGCGGGGTTGTGTCTTCCTCCGGCAGCAAGGACACATCTGCATCCACCCACCCTCACCTCTAACCAACCAAAGGCACAGACCCAGCTGGGCAGCCCCGTGCCCGCAGGAAGCCCCTCAGGTGGACTGCCTTCCAGAGCGGCAGGGCTCAGGAAGAAAGAGGAACAGTGGGGGAGATGCACCAAGCTCGGGGCTCCGCAGTGTGGGCTGCCCCACGGAGAGGGGGCCCGGCTCCCCGCTGCGCATCAGTCACAGCGGCGGCGGAGGTCACGTGGCCTTGGAGGGCTCGTACCTTGATCGCAACGGGGTAAACTGTGGCTCCAATTTCAAAACTTCCCTTTTTGAACATCATCACAGATGTGTTGTTGATGCAGGTTCCTAAAACGCAGGAGAGAGTAAAATGCTATTTCCTTCGGTCCTTTACCCCAGAGATTAGGAGTTTAAGGATTAAATGTACAGTAAAAATCATTCTAATGGCTCTTCAAAGAGGATAAACCTGTCCTCTCCCCGGCTCCTGAGCGCACACTGACAACAGATGAACAGACTACTGCGCTGCCTCCTCTTCTCTTCTCATAGGACCGTCTTCCCTGGTTCCCACGGCAGCCCAGGTAAGAGGCCAGAGGCCCCGGCCGACTCGGGAGGGCCCAGGGAGGACTCTGCAAGAAGCTCAAGGAGCCTGTCAGCAACACTACAGAGGGGCTCCCGCAATGGGGAAGGCCACACGACGGCACTCTTAGTCCGTATTCTGAATCCTCCGAGTTTTCAGTCCCACGACCAATCTAAAGGGCCCCCACGTTACTCAGCGAAGACAGGTACCCCCAACAAGGGTGAGGGCCTGGGCTCCAACACAACACTGGACTCACACTCCTGCACGGCCTCCCCACACAGAAGCTTACCCTCCGGGAAGATGAGGATGGGCAGCTTGCTTTTATCCTGCACGTGCTCGGTCAGCCTTTACAAGAGGAAAATAAAACGAAGAGTCAGACAGCCTCACGTCCATCATCATCCAAAGGCATCTATCAATACCCTGTCTAGACGTGACGCTGGATGTGATATAAAAGCAGGTTAAAAAACACGACCCTCTCTTTTATAAACCCACGGGCTAATAGACAAAACTCCCAAGGACAGGGAACACCGGATGATTACTACTTAATGTGCACAGCTGTTCAATGAAGTACGTGAGTCTGTGCACAGGGGCCGTGTCTCAGACCTAGGACTGTCTAAAGGGCTTACCCTCCACAGAGTCCGGCAAAGAGCAGCCTCGAGAAACGCTCACCCCCGACTTCCTACAGCCATGCTGGGTGGGACCCGCAGCCCCCCTGAGACACAGTGCAGGGAATTCAGGGACGACCCACCATTCCTGGGTAGTGGGTTCCGGCTTCTACCGAGACCCACTTCCTCTCAATTAACGGCAAAGCTCTCGCCATCACTTGCACCACGTTTACTTTTTTTTTTTTCCTTGAAAACAGAGCTGCACTCTGTTCTGTTGCCTTAAGTGTGTTTTCATTTGTGACAGTGAATTCATTTTGAGATTTCCCTAGGTCCCACATGCATGCCACAACTAAGAGTTTGCATGCCACGACTAAGGAGCTGGCGAGCCGCAACTAAGGAGCCCACCTGCCGCAACGAAGGAGCCCATGTGCTGCAACTAAGGAGCCGGCAAGCCGCAACTAAGACCCAGCACAACCAAATAAATATTAAAAAAAAAAATCAAATCGCATTAAAAGTTCACACAGTATTCATTACAGTGGGTACAAGGAATAAAAAAGGTTACAAACATTACTACCTTGGGTTAGTAATAACACTAGGGTTTTGATACTTTTTATACTCCATGTTTCAGAAAAACACTACTATGAAAGCAGCTGGGGCTCAGTGGAGAAGGCTGTAGAGGCACAGCTTCCCCTAAGCGCAGACCGTGTGTCACTTGTTTACCTTTTAGCCACCAGGTGGCGATCCTTCACTTCTGAGCGCTCGAACCAGACGTGGGGGCAGGCCTTCACCATGGCTCTCTGGATGACGCCCATGAGGCCGCCGTGCACCTGACCCACCTGCTCTCAGACAAAGGAGTAAGGGCAGCGAAGCCATCCTCACGCAAGCCCCCAGGTCCCCCGAGACACGGACCCCAACCTCTCACCCCGTAACGCTTTATCAGTAACCACAGGCTCTCACTGTTCAGAAACCACCATTAGACTCTCTGAATTGAAATTCTCCTTCTGATCAGTGATATCAGAGATGTGTAACTATTGATAAAAACACAGCTGAAAACCCTAAAACGAACCGTGAAGCGGAGCACACCTGTGTCCAAACGCCCTCCCTGGGCCGATTATCCAAAGCCCCCGAGCCCAGTGCCTTCAAATCCCGCCCCCCACCTTCACCCCTCCCCACGCTGCTCACTCTGCTCACAACATCCAGGTCCCAAGGAGTCCCCAAGGCCACAGAAACAAAGGCAACAACCCAGGTCAGGCCCGTGTATAAAAACGTGCTTACCTGTTGACACCCTTAAGAAAGAGCTCCCAGCCCCGACCAGCCTAAAGGAGCAACAGAGAGAGGCCTTACCATGGCGTAATAGCCATCGCTGGCCAAAATGATGACGTCAATGGGAGACGTGTGATTGGCCACGCAGATGCCGCCGTTTCTAGGCCGGTTCTTCCTGCGTTTAAATTGTAGGCAAAGCAACAAAAATCAGTGTGAAACAATCCATCTGGAACTCACGCCTGGCCTCGGCAGCGTCCTCGGCTCTAACGACGCTCTGAGGGCCCGCGGGCCGGCTGCCGGCCCCTCGTGTTACGCCAGCGCACCCCTCGATCCCATCCCGAGCCCCCTCACCTGTCGTGGTAGGTGATGATGGCCGTCAGGGCCCGTACGCAGATGCGATAGCACATGAGGTGAACGTGCTTACTCAGGAACTCCTTAAACCTGCGACAACAGGACAGAGATTTCTGTTTTTATTTTTCACACATATAGGAAGACAGGAGAAGGTGCTGACTCCGACCATCTAACCATCACTGCCTGTGGCCTTTATGACTGCCAAGTACTTCTACAAATATTAGTGTCTATGGTAAAACTCTGTATTAGCATCTTTCTGTCTACAGATAAAGAAAGAAAGAAAGAAAGAAATGATGAGGGCTACTCAAATTCACATAAGGTAATGGGCTTAGAATTCACAGCCCTAGAATTTCCAGCACACCTGAGTCTCCCAGATTCCTTTCCTTCTTGCTGGTCAATACCCAGAGGCAGGGCAAAGGCCAGAGAGTCAAACCTCCCCACCAGCCCAGGGAAAAGAGAGGTTTGCCAGCCCCATAACTTCCCAGAAGGAGCCAGTTTCTCTTATTAAAAAAAAAAAAAAAAAAAAAAGCAAACAAACCAAAAGGCCCTACCTACACGTCTTATCCTCTTACCAATTCATCAACATAGTAGAATGCTCAAAATTCAACAACATGCTATAAAACCTGCTAGCCCTGGACACTAGGGCTTGTGGTTTCTCCCTTTTGTCTTTAAAATGGGAAGAGTGTGAGGGCTGGAGGGCAAAACGAACAAAGTCACAGATCAAGATCAGTTGGAAAAAAACTTTCCTGCCTATGTCATTGTTGTCGTTGGGTTACTTTCTCCCTCTAAGAGTCTGTGGTTTGGGCTACGCCCAAAGAAGTGGCCTGGCCTTCAGGATGGAAGCCGCCCCCAGTACCTGTGGACTCGGATGCCCGCGCTCTGCTCACCTCCCGTTCGGCAGGTATCCCACCACCGTTGTGCCCACCACCAGGAGGCTAATCCCCGTGAAAGCAAGAGCGATCCTGTAACGAGAAGACAAGTTACAACACAGCGGAAAATCTGTGCCCCGAGTACAGAACTGGACGTGTGAAAATGGAACTGGGCGTCACAAAAACCCCCTGCAAGATCTGATCACCTGGACGCAGACAGGAGTCTGGGTCCCTAGAAACGCGGGCAGGCCTAACAGAACCAGAGGGCGTCCTGCTTCCAGAGTGGCAGGACACCATGGATTTGGCGTTCAGCCGACACCCTCTCCGCAGGCACTGGCAGCAGCCAGAATAACTGGACGGTCTACTGATGGCTGCGCCGCCCCCTCAGGCACCTGCTGCCCTGTGGTCTTACCCTTCCCTTTGGCTTAAAACCCTGGCAGAAGCCCAGCTTCGCTGTGAAGCTATAGGAAATAGGGCCCGAAGGTACCAGCAGCCGGCATACTCAGAATAGCACGTGGTACAGGAACACTGGGAGATCAATACTGCCTCTGTCCTGGAGAGGAAGCTGCAGGAACAGAATCAGCCAGGCCCGGGGAGGGGTGGCCAGGAAGAACATCGTGTTCCCCGTCCCTGTGTTTAGTCAGTCCAGACAAGCAAGTTGTCTTTGAGAAACCCAGCTACGTCTGATACGCAGACAATCCGAGGGCCCTTAAAGGACAAGCCCCGGTGCAGCCTTCCGAGAGCCGGATGGCCTGGCCGGTGACAGAACGGTCCTGTCCTCCTCTCTACGGCGGGAGAGCAAAGCGGAGGGGCCGGGGGCACGGGCAGGCAGATCAGGCGCCGGGCTAGGCCCTGCCTCACCTGAGGGGCAAGAGGAAGCAGTACCGGATCAGCACTCCTAAGCCCCAGAGCACGGTGAGCCTCAGGCTGATGTACTGGAAGTTATAATTGGTCCGGCTCAGCAAGTTCCAGGACTCCAACTCCTCTGCCGAGAACCTCTTTGTCACCTCGTCGTCCATAATGGTCTCCACCCCTTTCCGGCAGAAGTAGAAGATGTCAGAGAGCTCAAACTCGAGGGTGTTGTCCAGAGCCTTACTGCTACCACTCCGGCGAATTTCTTTGATCTCTTCTTCCAGTGACGTGAGATCTTTTGCAATGATTCCTGCAAGAGAACAGCCCGGTCAAGCGGCCCGCTGGGAGAAAGCACGCTGGGAATGCTCAGGGTGCTCACCAGCGACGAGGGGGAGCGGGGCGAAGGCGCGCGGGAACGCAGCTCCAGGGGGCCGCTGGGCAGGCGGACGGAGACCCCGTCTTACCGTTGGTGTAGGGCTTGTAGAGCTGGTGGTTCTTCTCCTTGGCGCCTCGCTCCATCCTCAAGGTCGCCCACTGCGGAGGGAACAGCCACACACCGCGATGAGCCCCTTTCTCGCTCGGGGGCACCTCCACTTCCGTTCCGTGACAGCCTCAAGCCCGGTGCCCCGGGAGCAGGCTGCGGCCGAGAGGGCAGTGGTTCTGGAAGGAAACTCGGAGCCTCTCTTCCTAGAGCACACCCGTCCCAGATACCCTGGACTGAAAGCCACGTCCCCGGCGGTCACGAGCTGGGAGCCAGGAGCCGGGGTGAGCTGCTCGGGCCTCGCTTCTCACGGCCTCCTGGGTCCTTAAGGAGCTCACGAGCCGACAGTCCACGGACCTCATGGGTTCCTTCGTTTCTGCCAAACAGCAGCGCTTCACCAACAGCAAAACCAAGCACCCTTTAAGCTACTGCCCGCCACCCGGTGCTGCCTGCCTCCCAAATTATTCCAAGAAAGCAACAATTTTAGTTTTCGAGTCGATAAAGGATTTAAATACTATTTATGTCTGGACTGCCCATTCACCCTCTGAGTAACCTTTAACAGGAGACCCCACACACTTGACACAGAAAGCCTGAGAGTAGCTTAGTGTTTAAAATAAAATTAAATTTTAAAAAAATGGTGTTAAAAAACACTATTTGGAGATAAAAAAAACAAAAACAAAACTAAGTCCCAAGTTTGACAGTTATGCTGTGTCCCTTAAGCAACTCATTCCAACACTCTGGATGCTAGTCTTTTCTATCCACAAAACAGGATGATGGTCCTTCAACCTCCTACTTCACGAGGATCCAATGAGACCATACGTGACACCCCGAATCGTCCTCAGCACCACTGAAATCATATGGGCTCCAGGAACGTGAGGCTCTTCCTAGGTCCTCCCTTCCTTCATTAAAATCCTTTTAGCTGTCTGAAGAGCGCCAGAGGCTGGGTCGCTCCTGCTCTCAAATGCCGAGAGGCGGACACACGAGCTCCCGTCCACCTCCTGCAACGTGGTGCCGCAGAACAGAAAGTCATGACGGCAGTGAGTCAAGGAAACAGAACGGACATTTTAAAAGGTGTGTTTTCAAACTTCTGTTTCCACAGCTCTGCAAGGTAGAAAAGAACCCCGTCATTCCATGACGCAGCAGAATCCACGTGGCACAAAGCCTCTGGTGAGATTCTGCCGGCAGAGCCTGAAGTGTTAGCAAGGCAGCAGGGCCGGAAGCAGGACACGAGCTTAAGCAGCCGTCTGACCTCATCTGGAAATGTCTTCCAACACCACTGTCTAGAGAAAACAGAGTTTACAGAGTCACCCAGTTAAAGGTCTAAGGCAGGAAAACTCACACGGCCCATTTCAGGTAGTTAACCCTTGATGGCTTCTGGCACAGATGATCTCCTTCTAGAAGAAAATGTAAACCTAGCTCCTACAATGGAGGAAGATGAATTCCATCTGGGAATGTCATCGAGGGAAGAGATGGCTAAGGGGCGAGAGAGCTTACAACAAGCCCGGCACACCAGAGCTGAGGGCTGTCCATTCTGGCCAGGACTCTGCACTGGAGCTGCAAAGCTCAGAGCCAGAGAAGCTTGGTTCTGTGCTGACAGTTCTGATACTTGGATCTGATTTTAACGGGCAGGTAGCACCTGCCTTCAGGCTGCTGGAGCACTAGGACTCAATGTCTGTGGGGGCTGCCTCATGACGGAATGTGCAGGAAGGCTGTGGTTTCTGTTTTAACTGGAAAGGTGCCAGTTAAAAGCCACTGTTGTCTCCTAGAAGTTTATTTCTACTCCCTCTACACTGATGTACATTTTTCAGTGGCAAACGGGCACGGGTAGTTACGTGGTTCACAGGAACCCTGGGTTCTACTGAAGATTTTCGGGGACTGAAGTTGAAGAAAATTACATTTCCTGATTAATTAAAACAAACACTAAAGACTGACGAGATTACTACTTCTCAAACTTTACTGTGCACCTGGGGCTCGCTGGAATGCTGATCCTAATTCAGTGGGTCTGGAGGGGGCCCGGGGCCTGCATTTCTAACCAGTCTTGGGTGACACTCAGCTGCTGGTCTCAGAGCACTCTCTGAGTAGCAAGACAACCCCAGAGACCATAGGTAGGGCTCAGAAATCTTACTGTTGAACGTAAGTACTTAAGTAAGTACAAGCGCACCACAGCAGCATTACGGACAGCAGCCGGAAGGAGAAAACGGCCCGTCAACGGATGAATGGATAAGCGGATTATGGTACAGACACACAGTGGAAGATTACTCGGCCATAAAAACGAAAGTACTGAAACATGTTCCAAAGTTATGCTACGTGAAAGGAGCCAGTCACAAAAGAGCACACTTTATATAATTCCATGAAAATGAAATATCCAGAATAGGTCAAGCCAGAGACAGAACACAGGTTCACGGTTGTCAGAGCCAGGGGAAGGCAAGTGCTTAATGAGTATGGGCCCTCCTTCCGGAGAGGTGAGAGTGCTGTGGGGCCACACAGAGGTGGTGACCGTGCAATACTGCGACGACCGCAAGTGCCGGCGAACCGTTCCCTTTAAATGGTTACCTTTACGTTCTGTCAGCTTCAGCTCAAGTTTTTTAATGTGAAAAAAAGTCATATTCTTATATAAAATACCAAAACTCAAGATTCAGTAATATACCTAAACATATTTCCTGCTGTAATGTAGCATTTCATACAGCTCACTTCATCTTCCAGAGTCACTATTTCTTCACTGGTTAAGTCTATCACTGACAGATACCCTGGGCCACTGCAGAATTACAGGGAACCAAAGGAAAACGAGTGAGACTATTCTGAACCGTAAGATACTATCTGAACAAATATAACTGCATTGTGTTTCCTAGTATGGTCTCAGCCGTGGAAAAGATGAACCTGAAGATGCGGTGACTACTGAAAACAGATCCTGCTAATAAATCACCACATCTCTGAAGAGATAAGTTAAAAGGCTTGTGGCAGACATCAACTTCCAGGAAATATTACTTCTCACTCATTTCCTTCCCACTGTGACTAGTTCTGTTCAGCGGTATCATGACTTAAGTTCTGACATATGTTAAGAAATACACTCTTCTCCTCCTCTTTCAGAAAATAGAAAAATTCATCAGATGCCCTTTTCTGTTACTTCTTTTTGTCTGAAGTGCAAGAACATATTTAAGATAAACATTTGAAAGAGAGAAAAGACTCTCCCATACTCATCAGTCAGGGAATATGCCAGCAGCAGCTTTGAGTTGCAATATCTGTTACATCACTGTCCGGCAGTGATTTTTTCTTTAATTCTAAGTCCCTCCGTTGGAAATAAACAGGCCAGGTGTGGGGTCATGGAATAGGTGCCTTTGCTCAGACAGACCAAACACACAAGTCCCTTAGCTCAAAAGAAAGACGGCTGAAGGCTTTCACAAGCTCACGTTTAGTTATTCTTTCTACTCAAAATGCCACTTCCTTCCCATTCTCCCAACTCTCTCCACATCCAGCAGCGAGTTCACAATCAACCAGACAAGAATAACTCTTTTTGCTAATGGCACTTCTTCCCTCCTCTGTGAAGCAACCGTTTGTAAACAGCACACTCACCGCAAAGATCTTTAACAAAGTTTTCATGTAGAGCTTTCGGATACCAAAGGAGACTCCGAAAATGGCGGGGACTATGATGAAAACCAGCACGAGGGTGAAGAGGACGGTCAGGGAGATGCCCAGGAGGTTGACAATCAGGCTGTCAAAAGGCAGCAACAGGAACATGGTGGAGGATGCAGGCCAGGCCAGCGCCCTCCTCCCCGCGAACAAAGCTCAGCCTCAGATGGTCCTCTCCGCCAGCACCGGCCTGGGGAGGGGCACCGACTCCATTCCCAAGTTCACGTCACTCGACGGCCGGAACAGAGAGCCTGGGAGCAGGATGAGAGCAGAAGGGGGCCCCCGAGGCGGCCAGCCCTCCCCAGAAGAGACGGGCTGCAGGGGTGGACGGGGCAGGCTCCGCCTTCAGTGCCAGCATCCGAGGCCAGGCAGAGAGTCTGGGCGAGTGAGCGGCGAGGGCGCCATCCGGGCTCTGCTCTTCTCGCGCTGCTTCCAGAAGTTTTACTTTTTCTCCCGTCCAAGAGCATTTAGCAGATAAATCTCTCCTGAGGACGTGTCATTGCCAGAAGTACCAAGAAGAGCTCAACTTGGTGCCAGAAAAATGCTGACAACTCCAGTGGAGGGGGGTGACTGCTGGCACCTCCCACAGAAGGCTAGCGAACATGAATATGTGGAAATTAAATAACTGTTTTCCTTAAAGCTCCTTCATAGGCTGAAAATTGCGTCCATCGTAGAGCGTTCACACCTGGCCCCGTGCTTCCCCTGGAGAGGCTCCGGGCGCACTGCTCCCAGGACCCTCCTCTCTGGAGAGCTAAAGGCCGCGCCAGGAGGCCGCAGGTGCTGGCGCGGCACGCCTCATGCCGCCTGCGGTGCGTGGAATTCCAGACGCGTCTGGCGCTGGTTTCCTCTGGATACTTTTCTCCCTAAGGCCCCCTTCTCAGCGGTGACCCGGGTCCTTGGCAAGAAGTTTCTCACATGCTGCTGAAGCTGGAGGTGGAAACAGAAACACCATCCGTCACACAAACACAAGCCGAGGGGAGAGACATCACGGTGCTCTGGGCTGGGGCCCGGCGCGTTTTAGGGTCAGCCTACAGCCCGTGCCGCTCTCACAACATCAAGGTCAAAGGGACTGCGCAGAGCAGCAGGCGGCAGACGCGCGTGTGGAGGAGAACCACAGATGTTTCATAGTTTTCAACCCCGATGAAACGACGACCTGTGGCCGCTCAAACTTTTCTAATAGAAAATGTATGCATATTTGGGGTTAGTAGAGGCAAACTATTACGTATAGACTGGACGGACTACAAGGTCCTGCTGTAGAGCACAGGGAACTATATTCAATGTCCTGGGATAAACCATAGTGGAAAAGAATACGAAAAAGAATGTGCACGTATAACTGAGTCACTCGGCTGCACAGCAGAAACCAACCCAACATTGTACATCAACTATACTTCAATTAAAAAAAAAAATCAATACCTTAGACTTCAAACAGAAGAAAAAGAAAATACACGGACATAAGACGCATCTCAAAAGACAAGGAGGGTATACTCGGCGGAGTACACGTGCCTCCTACCTGTCCCCCACTGCCCAGAGTTCTTGTCCACAGATGCAACCGCATCACCAGCTTCGTATTCTTCCTGAGATGTTCTACGCACACACGAGGAAATCACTCCGGCCCACCTCGCACCCAGGCAACAGTCATGACGGCACACCACGAACACTGCTTTTTGTTTTGTCTTGTGGCTCAACATGTCTTGGGATAGTGTCCCCGCAGTGCACACGGAGCTCCCTTACTCTTTGCAGGTGCACAATTCTCAACCGTAAGAATGTTCCCTGATTTGGTTAACTGCTTTCCTGAGGTTGGACACCAATGTCTCTACCCTTTTTTTGTTATAAATAATGTAATGAATGTGCCTACATGATTTAGCATACAAAATGCACATGCAAACGTATTTGCAGGGTCAATTCCTAGAAATGGAAGTGCAGGGGAAAAGGAAATCTAGGTTTTAAAAAAATAGTAACTCTTGTTTTTATTCATTTCCCCACAGATTTACTGACATTTAACTGACAGATAACACTGAGCACGTCTGCAGAGTACAAAGCACGATTGATACACCTACATATTGCACACCTGCATATCGCAACGTGACACCCACAGAGTATTAGCCAAATATTTACCTTTTTTGTGTGTGTGGTGGGAACATCTAAGATCTACCCTCTCAGCAACTTTCAAGTATCTAACACAGTATTGTTAACTATAATCACCACACTGTACATTAGATCCCCAGGACTTATTCATTTTATAACGGGAAGTCTCTACCCTTTGCTCAACATTTCCCAACTTCTCCTACCCCTTGATCCCGGGTAACCACCATTCTTTTCTCTGTTTCTACAAGTTCATATTTTCTGGATTCCACATTTATGTGAGAATACACAGTATTTGTCTTTCGCTTCTGACTTAGGAAATACAGTTTTAGTATTACAAGATATTGTCATATTTTCTACATAGATTAACTCCTCCAGCCTTTCTGGCCACTCTTTTTTTTTTTTCTTTAAGACTATTTACATTGGGGGTCACACTTGGTGTTGTACATTCTATGGGTTTCGACAAATGTATAATGACATGTATCCACCACTAAGGTACCACACGGAATATTTTCACTGCTCTAAAAATCCTCTGTGCTCAGATTATTCATCCCTACCTACCCCCAACCCCTGGCAATCACTGGTCTTTTCACTGTCTCCATAGTTTGGCTTTTCCCAGAATGTCATATGGTTGGAATCACAGAGTAGGCAGCCTTCTTGGCTTCTTTGACTTAATACAGCCACTTATTTTTTAATATTTCACTATTTCAATTTTATAGTACTCATTCTTAACCACAAGTTACCACTCCAAGTTCTGAACTTGGGAGCATCCTGTCACGTCTCTCTGGCCAACATTTTGGCCTCATGCCAATCACCTTCTGGCTCGGTTCCAATACTTCTAGAAGTTCAAGAAATGGGACGAATGAACAGGTGCCTGACTTCACCCTGAGTTCTGTCCAGTGCTGTTCAGAACTCAAAGCCCTTTCTCATGTTATCTCACAACCTGTCGGTATGTATTCTTTCCATTTTACCAGTTAGGAAACTAAGCGAGGGAGACACGGATCCCGTTCTCTGACTCCTAACTGCTCCCATGACATCCCACACCCCTAGCAATTCAATTAAAAAGACAGCGTTTCAGTGGCAGGGAACCTCCACTTCTTCCACTTTCACGTGACCGTTATCACTGCTAACGTTTACTGACCGCTCACAGCACGGACGCTGAGCGGATACAACAAGCACTGTGCACACGCCGGCCTCACTGAATGCCTACGACAGCCCCACAGGGGAGTTACCATCACCTCTAGGAGAGGTGAGGGGGCAGAGGCTTAGAGGACAAGGTCACCGGAGTCACACAGCTACAAACGGCACAGGAGGGATTTGGACAAGTGCGCCTGTCTCACAGCCCCGCTCTTTAACCACCAGGCCCTCCTAGCTTTCAAACTACCTTGAGCTACATTAACACTTCCTTCACGCCAGGCCTGCTCGATAGAACTTCCTGCCATCAGAGAAAAACCACAAGACAAACCTGAATTCATGCATCGGAATTTGGTGTTCTCAGAATCCAAGGTACAAACCTGCTCGTTCATTTTTATAAACTGGCCAAGCTGACAGTACATGCCAGATTTCTAATGACATCCCAACGGACGTTCAGGAAATTAGATGTGTTTCTGAGACTTAAGTCAATTCGCTGAGTCACTGTATTCCTTAAACCTGTCCAATTCCAGGGCCACACCTCTGTCCCACTCTCCCATCCCTGTCCCACTGCACAGCTGCTGTCACATTAGCCAAGGTTACCTTGAGTTCCATGAACCTAACGTGACCAACACCGGGGCCCCTTTGACGTCCCAAGCCAGAGCTTAGATCTCTTTCCTCTGGATCACAATCAACTGAGAATTCCCAAGGTTATTCTGGGTTCGTGTCCCCAAAACATCAAAGTAAACACATTTAGCAATAATTTCATCACCTAATTCAGAGGGGGACATACCAGGCCCACAGGACAAACCTGGGCCAGTTTTTACCAGGCTCGTGTCCTAGGAAGGGTGTTTACATCTTGAAAGAGTTGTAAAAAAAAAAAAAAAAAAGAATAACGTGACAGAGACCACGGCCAGCAAAACCTCAACTACTTACTATCTGACCCTTTACGGCAACAGTGTGCAGACCTCTGTCCCGGCTGCTCTTTCCTCCCCTCCGGGGCAGCGACCTCCCCCTGTTGCACTCCACTCCCCGCACCCCCAGAGACTCCAGGACTCGCAACAGCAACTAGCCAAACAAGTTCCGTGGCCAACATTAAACAATGCTCCCGTGAATTCTTAGAGGCAAAGATGAGGCCAGCACACTGCGGTTATGAAACAGGCCTTCAAACATCTTGCCAGACTAGCGGACCAGCCATCACAGCCAGAGGTGCTGGCATCTTAAGGCCCCTTAACACAGACTTTGGTCTCTGGAAATATCGGGAAACTGCTCACATGAGAACTCCATCACACCACAATTTCTAGATAAATGCTCTTGTAAGAGAGGCTATCACTTTGCCTGAAGTAAACATAACCACGACTCCTTGGCAGGAGGCAGGGGAAGCTATCAGCTCAAAGCACTAGTTACCCCTTCTCTTCCATTCCACACCTTTCAGCCAAATCCACTGAGAGTCGCTTGGACCAATGTTCCCCCAACAGTCCACATGGTCCAGAGAAAAAGAGAAGACCCAACTAGTTCTGAGCCTTTTAGGAGGGAAGATGGCCTCATCCTAGGAGTATGACAGTCCACCACTAAGCTAATGAAACTCTTCAACCCACTGAATGGCAAATCTGGGCCCCAAAATGGCCCAATTTCCAGAGCTTCTCAGTTCTCAGGGTGACGACATCGGGGCACATACTATGTGCCACACACCATATTAGGCACTCAGTGCCTAGAGACAAGTATCCAGCAAACAGGCACATACACAGTCATCACTTCCCACTTCGATGACTGTCAACAAGAGAGTCCTGGGTGGAGAAAGAGGAACCCCCCTGCGCTGTTGGCGGGAGCGTAAACTGGTGCAGTCATGACAGAAACCAGTACGGAGGTTTCTCAGAAAACTAAAAACAGAGCTACCACATGATCCAGCAATCCCACTCCTGGGCATTTATGCAAAGAAAACAAAAACATTAACTCGAAAAGATCCATGCACCCCAATGCTCACTGAAGTATTATTTACAATAGCCAAGATACAGAAGCATCCTAAGTGTCCATCAAGAGATAAATGGGCAAAGAAGATGTTTGACATACATACAATGGAATACTATTCAGCCATAAAAAAGAATGAAAATTTTGCCGTTGGCAGCAACATGAATGAACTTGGAGGGCATTACGCTAAGTGACATAAGTCAGACACAGAAAGACAAATGCTGTATGGCTATCACTTACATGCGGAACCTAAAAAATACAACAAACTAGTGAATATAACAAAAAAGAAGCAGACTCACAGATACAGAGGGCAAACTCGTGGTTATCGGTGAGGAGGGCGAAGGGGTAATATAGGGGTAAGAGGTACAAACTATTAGGTATAAAACAAGCTACAAGGGTCTACGGCACAACACTGAGGATGCAGTCAATATTCGACAGTAACTATACATGGAGTAAAACCTTTAAACATTGTGAATCACTATGTTGTACACCTGTCACTTACATAATATTGTACATCAACTACACCTCAACTAAAAAAAAAAAAAAGGACTATAAGAGTCCTGGAAGAGAAAATAAAGGAGGGAACTTACAAATTTAAATCAGGGCTTCTAAACCAGTTCTGACTCGATCACAAGGCAGGGACTATTATGATTTGCAGCTATAGAAACTTCTTTTCTGCTAGCTCTCCATGACTCTGTGACACATCCTACACTTCAGGAGACCATACCTACTACCAGAATATGTCCAGAGACATGCCACATATGAACTCAAAAAGGAGAAGATATGCCATTTTATTAAAAATAAGTGCTTAGGAGCTTCCCTGGTGGTACAGTGGTTGAGAGTCCGCCTGCCAATGCAGGGGACACGGGTTCGTGCCCTGGTCCAGGAAGATCCCACAGGCCGCAGAGCGGCTAGGCCTGTGAGCCATGGCCACTGAGCCTGCGCGTCCGGAGCCTGTGCTCTGCAACGGGAGAGGCCGCAACAGTGAGAGGCCCGCGTACCGCAAAAACAACAACAACAACAAAAACAAAAACAAACCAAAAAAAACCCCAAAACGTGCTTAGGCTACACAGGGATAATGCATTTTTAAAGCACACTAAGCACAGTGTCTGTTATATATATTAGATCTCAATAAATGGTACATATTATCACTTCATTACGATCAGAAGACACCCAGAGTACTGTCTGCAGTTCTAAGTACCAAACTTTTTAAGAGGGCTAGATAGAGAGGAAGGCATTTCAAAGTATGTCACAAAACCCACAAACCAAAAACTACTCCGTGGTGCCTAGCAAGCACTAAGTGCTCATACAAAGGTCAGCTGTAAAGCCAAGAAATGTGAATTAAAAGTACAGTGAGGGGCAAAAAAAGTTTCTTATAACCCACGCTATTGGTGAAAATGAGAAAATACCCTCAAATACTGCTGACTGGAGTGTACAACGGTACAACCTCTATGCAGAACAATTCGGCAACCACCGTCAGAACTTGAAATACATATAACCTTAGATCCAGCAACTCTACTTCTAAAAACTTATGCTAAAGATAAACTGCAACAGTAGTTCTCAACCAGGGGCGATTGACTGTAGCCCCCTGGGGAACATCTGGTAATGTCTGCAGACATTTGTGATTGTCCTAACTTGGGATGGGGGGCTCCTGGCATCCAGCGCTGACTGCGGACAGGGATGCTGCTAAACGTCCTAAAAAGTCCAGGCCGCCCCTGCCACCACAAGGAAGTATCCAGCCCCAAATGGCAACAGTGCGGAGGCTGAGAAACCCTGTGCTAAGTGAGGTATGTGCAAGGTTACTGACTCAGTACTGTCTGTAATATCAAGAGAAACATCACTGTCCGTTAGTCAAGGATATAGTGGAATACTAGTCATTTGTTTAAAAAAAAAAAAGAGAGAGTGAGACATCTACATATGCACCGAGAAGAAACAACCTCCCAGTGAGATGCAGAACAAGGTCCACTGCAAATACCAACTGTGAGGGAGGGAGGAAAAGGACAAATACATACAGTGTGCGTGGGTACCTGCAAAGACACACATCTCTGGGAAGAGACACAGGAGACTGGCAATGGCAGCTGCCTCTAGGAATGGAAGGAAGGCATCACTTTATCTCTTTGGTACTTTTAAAACTGTATTTATCATTTTGAATAGGTAACAGACTCGTGATTCAAGAATCAGAACAAACACATCAGGGTCTGAATCCTCACTCGATCACTGAACTGGTAGTGTGAGTGTGACTTTGCGTGAATTACTTAATTTCTTTAAACTTCTGCTCAACATCTACTAAAAAGACGGTTCACATTTCACAGTGCCTAGAACAAGGTAAATGTTCAAAATACATTAACTGTTATTACTGCTACACTAAGTGCCTGTTATTATGAAGGAGAAGGAGGCACGGGAAGGTATTTCCCAAGAAGTCATGACATTACACTGACAAGAAATGTCTTTCAACACCACTCCTGCCTAAAGGTGTTTACAATCCCTAAGGTAGCTGGTGCGAACCACAACTTTATTCGTGAATCACTGAGAATTCTAATGCAAGCTCCTCTAATGGCTTAAATTATTGAGGCTTGGAAGAGCTGAGTGACGAGACAAGCTACAAAATTGGCCAGTAACAGAGGCAGGACTAGAACTTACATGTGCCCCCCAACCCCTCGTCTTGTGGTCTTTCTGCTCCCCAGGCTGGCCTCTCCTTTGCTTTGGGGCAAGTTACACTTGAGAGGAAAGCCATCCATTTTTCCTAGTTTACTCTGTCAGGTCACAGACCCAGCAAATGCCCCCATTCTGAGGTGATGGTAAATAAATGCACGTACACAGAGGAAATGTACCCTGGGGGGAGTTTGATGTCAAGCATGTCAGAGTAGCGGCGTATAAGAAATATGCCTGCATAGGACGCTGCTGCTTAGGAGGAAAGGTGTAAAAATGTTTCCAAGGAGTTGGGACAGCACAGAGCTGCTAGGTGAAGTGAACCCGAACTGCTGAAAAACCAGGGATATGCTTACCGCCGACAGCAATCCTGGATAAAACAGATGGTCCAAGACAAAGCCAGGATATGTCAGGCTCAAGGATGACTCAACTCACTAGGAAGAAGACAGGAACATGGTCAGTTTCAGGGTCTTGGTCTTAACTAAGGTCATTCTGACCCTAAGTACTTTCTCCTTGCCTAGAAAGGCCTCACGTCAGCTGGACCTGGGTAACAAGAAACGTGGTACCAAGTTCAACCCAAAGCAACATAACCTGCAAAGCTGGAAAAGAAAAAAAGGACAAAGACACAGGATACCTTGGCATTCTGGGGCCATCAGTTTAGGAGAGGACAGTTTCATTTGCTGGGGCTACAAGACCCAAGAGGTTTCCTTACCCAACCTGAACACTGCTCTCAGAGTTCCATTTCAAAGTCAGTGCTTTGACATCTGAGTACTGTATATGTAACTGGAAGCAACTTCCTGGCCTTCTTTTTTCAAAAATCTGTGTCTGGTTTATTTTACTTGGCATCATCACTCTGAGAATCACTCATGCTGCTGCCCGTGTCAACAGTTCACTCCCCACTGCTGAGCTGTTTCCCTTGGTAGAACAGGCCACAGCTTCTTTATTCACTCACCTGGTGATGGGTCCTTCCAGTTGGGGACTGTTACAAATAAAGTCGCTATCTACAAGCCTTGCATGGACATACTTTCATTTCTCTGACATAAATACCTAGGAGTGGAATGACGTTAAGTGTACGTTTAGCTTTTAATGAAACGGCCAAGCCGGCTTCTGAACTGGTTGTACCATCTTGCATTAATTCTCACCAGCAGGGTCTGAAAGTTCCACGTGTGCTACATCTTCACCAACACTCAATATGATCAGTCTTTCTAATTTTAGACATGCTAATGGATGTTAGGTGGTATTTTGTTAGGTGGTAATTTGTTTCCCTCATGACCAATGATATGAAGCATCTTCCATGTGCTTATTGGCCATCCGTATGTCCTCTCTGGTGAAGCGCTCAGATCTTTTGCCTACTTTTTATCAGGTTATTTCATTATTGAGTTTTATCACTAGCCATTTTTTAAAAGTCAAACCTTCCCCCCCATGACTAAGCAGTCTCTTTACAATGAGAAAGCATTTCATCACAAAGGCACAAAATTTGTGAAACATCAGACTTCTTGGTTCAACTTGCCACAAGGTTGAAACAACCCTAATTGTGCAAAGAAAAGCCACCAAAACCACAAACTCTGCTTTCACCTCAGACCTGTATACTACCAGGAACATAAAATGCTCTTTCATTTCTATGCTCAGCTGACAGTGATTCTGCACCGTCCAACACAGCAGCTGCTAACCACGTCTGACCCTTAAGCACTGGAGATGTGGCTAGTCTAAACTGAAATGTGTTGTAAATGTAAAATAGACGCTGGAATTTCAGTGAATTAGGGTAAAAAAAATGAATGTAGAAGATCTCGTTAATAATTTGTACACTGATTACATGTTGAAGTGATATTCTAGATAATCTGGGTTAAATAAAATATATTATTAAACTTATCTTCACCTGTTTCTTTTTACTTTTTTTAAAGTGGCTACTACAAAATTTAAAAAACTATACATGTGGTTTGTGTTATGTTTCTATTGGATAGCACTGAGCACAAAGTTTTAAGGCAGACCCTGAAAATACTGTATCTCCAACGGGTATGGGAAAAAATACATACATATAGTATCTTCCCCGCCGTACTCCTCGGAGGTGTGAAGGGAACAGTGCAAAGGAAGGGGCTGAGAACTGGACTCAGGAGTCGTCTGAGGTTGGAGGCCCAGCTCTGTTACTCTCTGCTCTGTGTGACTTTCAGTAAGTCACTCACCTTCTGTGGATTTAAGTTTCCTCACCAGCTTTTTGGTTTCTGTTTTTTTTAATTCAAAAAGTCAACAAAAGCGTATCATGTGCCTACTTTTTACAAAGCATCATCCTAGAATTGCAGATCTTGAGCTAACAGTTTAATAGAAGGCAAACACACTAACAACTATTATGAAGACAAAATAAAAAGAGCCCCCAGAGAGAGCAAACCAGCCTGTATGGCTGGGTGGCGTGTGCATGTATCAATGTGTTTTAAAGGAGAGAGTACCTTTAAGGACTTACGAAAAACTCCAAGCACTTACAACACTCCTCCTAACTCTAAAATTCTGTGCTCTTAAAAAGCATTCATGGGCTTCCCTGGTGGTGCAGTGGTTGAGAATCTGCCTGCTAATGCAGGGGACACGGGTTCAAGCCCTGGTCTGGGAAGATCCCACATGCCACAGAGTGGCTAGGCCCGTGAGCCACAACTACTGAGCCTGTGCGTCTGGAGCCTGTGCTCCACAACAAGAGAGGCTGCGATAGTGAGAGGCCTGCGTACCACGATGAAGAGTGGCCCCCGCTTGCCACAACTAGAGAAAGCCCTCGCACAGAAACGAAGACCCAACACAGCCATAAATAAATAAATAAATAAATAAATAAACAAATGTGGGGTTAAAAAAAAGAAAAAAAAAGGTTGGCCCAGTTTTCATCATTTAAAAAAAAAAAAGCATTCATCATGCTATAGAGTAAGCATTATTATACAGGGAACTGATGACATCTGCTCAGGTCCTCCCCATGAGTGTAATGATACAGTAAGAAGTAAATGACATGCCATGATGAGGTTGTTTTACGTGAAGAAACAATTCTGCAGTACAGCTCAAGCTTAACCAGGACCAAATATTCTCCAACACACACCAACCCCTCCACCAAAACATACAATTCCCCCACCCCCTCATGTCTTCAGGGGCAATGATTTACCAAGACACCCTGATCCTGTTCATTTCAGCGTCATTTCCATAAACTGGATGTGCACGACAACTACTGTATTTAGGTCACAAACTCACAGAAGAAAAGTCCATCCTGAAAGTAAATTTATAAACAATTATGTCATATCATATAAACTGAACTTACAAGCAAACTCCAAGAAGTCTACATACATACATCCCTTGTTCACAGCATCCCTCGGGCAGCATTTAAAGGTAAAAAAAATTGAGGCCTGGCTTCCCTGGTTGCGCAGTGGTTGAGAGTCCGCCTGCCGATGCAGGGGACACGGGTTCATGCCCCGGTCTGGGGGGATCGCACATGCTGCGGAGCGGCTGGGCCCGCGAGCCATGGCCGCTGAGCCTGCGCGTCCGGAGCCTGTGCTCCGCAACAGGAGAGGCCACAACAGTGAGAGGCCCGCGTACCGCAAAAAAAAAAAAAATTGAGGCCCAAGTACTGAATTTAGTGTCTTTCTTGAGGTACGGAAACTTAATTGCCTAAATTGTGCTAGGAAATGCAGACCATGGTTTTGTTTTTAAAAAAAAAAAAAAAAAAAAAAGCCTAACCCATGATGCACCCAGCCCAGGATTCTTACCTGCTCATGGCAAGGAAGGGTTTTTTTTTTTTTTTTTTTTTTGCAGTACGCGGGCCTCTCACTGCTGTGGCCTCTCCCGTTGCAGAGCACAGGCTCCGGACGCGCAGGCTCAGCGGCCATGGCTCACGAGCCCAGCCGCTCCGCGGCATGTGGGATCCTCCCGGACCGGGGCACGAACCCGTGTCCTCTGCATCGGCAGGCGGACTCTCAACCACTGTGCCACCAGGGAAGCCCCAAGGAAGGATGTTTTCATGGGAGGGTGCTACTGTTCTCTCGGCCACAAGGGCATAATATCAGGGGTACACCCCCTAAAAATCATTCCAGATTCCCTTAGTCACTCTTCATTCAATAGCTATGAATGTCCTCTAAATCTTTTAAAGCTTGTGCTTATTCTGTTTGGAATCCCACTTTTAAGGTCAGCATCTTCCCATGTTTCCTAAAAGCTATGATGAGAACTCCTCAACTTGTCCCAAATCCAGCTTAAGAAATCATTTAAGGCCTATCCCCTAGTTTCATTATTCCAGATTTTGCTGGAAAGGTTCCTATCTGCCTACCCAAGCCCTTCATCGGAAGAGTTTTCAGTCACAGCCCTTCCACACATTTCTCTTTCCCACAGGAAACAACATAAACGCAAGCAGCATGGTACAGGAGAAAGACTAGATGCGGAGTTGGGAGATGTCTTTTCCAGCCTCAGTTCAACCTCTCATTCCCTGTAGATCTGGACAAGTCACTGAACCTCTGTGGGCCTTGAGGGCTCATCAAAAATGAAAAAGACAAGATGATCTGGAAGTTCTCATCCACACCTTCTGTTTTAACCTGTCCTCCAGCCGCTTAATTATTTTAGATGCCCTTTTCTGGTGCTTCTCCAATGCTATTATGTATTTCGGACTTGAAGGACTTGTAATAGACTATGTCCCAATAAAAGTAAGTTATGGCTTTACTCCATAAAGTCATAAAGTAAGATTTTTATTTTGACTCTCAAGCTACTTTTGACATCAAGGATTTATCCCAGAGATATGGGGGCGCGCGGAAGAGGGATGTGGATTAGACATGCTCAGTCATAGGTGAGTTCTTGAGGCTGGATGATGGGTACATGCTGGTTCACTATTCTATCTACTTTTCCATGTCTGAAATTCTCCATAATACAAGGTTGAAAAAACATCACTGTCAAAGTGAGAAAATAATACCGAACTGGCATGAATACAGGACTCTTTTCTACCATCTCTGGCATAAGGACAATTGCTTTTCATAACGTTTCCCTTGGGTTAAGATAGAATCTACAAGACATGAAACTAAACAGAGGTACTCAAACTTCAGCCAAAATGAAGGAAAATGAACCAGAAAGCAAATTCTTCAACGGATCTCAAGAAACTTATCAGCGAGAAGGTCCGCGGCACAGAGGCCTTGAGCAGTGAGGCACTGGTATCTAGTACAGCATGGAGCTTACTGCCACAGAACTACAGTATGTTTCATACGGTATATTTTCCCTAACTTTTCAACTGCGAAAAGTTAAAGCCCTCTATGACACGGAGAGTGAGGAAATAAGACCCTCCTGTAGGAGGATGCTTCGCAGGGCGTGAAATCAAAACGGAAAGGCAAGGGATATCGAGGGTTAAGAAATCCTGAAGAAAGCAAAATGGGGATCCTCTGGAGAACAGGAGCGGAAAACGTACATCCCAGGGACACCAAAGAACTTGAGCAGTCACGGTGAAGGCGCTTCCCCGTGATCTCTCATCCTCCCGAGCGCGCGGAGGGCAGGCCGTGGGGGCCGGGATTCGGCAGGACACGCGGGGGCGCGGGCCGGACTGCGCCGCGGGGACTGGCGGGCCCGCTCCGCCGCAGGGAGGGCGGCACGTTCCGGCGCCGGGAACCCCCAGGCAGCGGCAATGGTGCCTCCCAACACCGGGACGGGGGGGGCGCAGGGAGCGGGGTCGCCCGACCGCAGCCCTCACGGGCGCCGGCCCAAACCCCAGCTCCCGCAGAGGCCCATGACCTTCAGGAACGGGCCGGCCGGACCGTACTCACCTACCTCGAGGATCCAGGAGGCAAATCCCTCCGGGGACCGTCCGCCCCGCCCTCGCCGCCGCCGGCCGAGGCGTGCGTAAGGACGTGCGCGCGCCCGCCCTTTGTCTATGCCGCCTTGACGTGACCTTCGCGTCCAGTCTCCACCCTCCCGTCGCCTAACCTCACGCCCCGTACCCACGCGCTGGCGCGCGCCCGGTCGGGCTGGGCGGGACCCCGAGGGGCGGGGAGATGGGGGCGGGGCGCCGGGAGAGGAGCAGACGGGGCGCCAAGCCTTGGGCCGGGGAGGCGGGGAGGCGGGGCGCCGAGGGGAGGGGCGCTGGGGAGGCGGGGCTCCGAAGGGCGGGGCTCCGGGGAGACGGGCAGACGGAGAGCCGAATGGAGGGCGGAGGAGGCGGGGAGGAGGGGCTTCGCGTCACGAGCCCCAAGTGGGCGCGCCTGGGACCCTCCAAGCTGCCACCTGGCGGGCGAGGACCGCTGCCCGGGCTGGGCCAGCTGCTGAAGAGGCCGGTACTGTGCGCGCCAGGCCCTGGTCGCCTGCTCCTCGCCTGGCGCGTGCCCCCGAGACTCCTGCTGTGATAAGGAGAGCGCTTCCTAAAGAGAGGTCTCCACGCTTCTGAGCTGCGCTAGGGCCCGAATGCTGGCTGCTTCCTGCAAAGAACACTCTTATAGGTTCTGGAGAGAGTGAAATCAGGCCTGATTAGCGAGAAGAGGCTTGAGTCACCAAATGGCCTTGTCATCTTGGGGCTGTTGTGAGTACACAGTGAGATACAGATCGGTATGGAAAGAACTTAGCTTGCGGCCGGCACGCTCAAGAAATATTAGCTGTCATCACCACCACCATCATCATCCGAGTCTCATTTGCCAACTAGCGAAGCCAAGGAGTTCAAGGGTTGGTGTAGGCATCTCCCTGTTCCCTCGCAGCTGCAACTTTCCCACGTCTACCTCAACTTGTAACTTACCTCTCTGCTAAAGTCTAGTTGCTGCCTGCTGGAGTTTGCATGTGTATTGCTCACCATCTCTTTAAACTCCAAACGCCTAACCCAAGCCTGTATCATCTGTCCTAAAATTGGTTCTCCTTAAAGAAAAAATTAGCCCTTTTCCTTCCTGTTCTTAAAAGATTGGGCTTCCCTGGTGGCTCAGTGGTTGAGAGTCCGCCTGCCGATGCAGGGGGCACGGGTTCGTGCCCCGGTCCGGGAAGATCCCACATGCTGCGGAGCGGCTGGGCCTGTGAGCCATGGCCGCTGAGCCTGTGCGTCACGGGAGAGGCCGCAACAGTGAGAGGCCCGCGTACCGCAAAAAAAGAAAAAAGAAAAAAGATCAAGCCCTCCCTCCTAGTTTATTCTGCACACTGCTGTCAGATTGCCAATCCATGGTAAATGATCTGATAGTAAGGCTTGAGGGTAAAGTCCATATTCTTAGACCTCAAAATCATCGTATAAGAATGATGGCTCTGCTCTCAAACCCTGGACCGCTCATCCCCATGCTAAATGCTACCACACCTGTGGGACTTATCCCATAGTCATTAACTCAATCATTTATCCATTCATTTAACAAATTTTGGTCCCAATGATGCAAAGCCGAACAATGCATGGCTATGTCTAATCTTCAAATAGATTAAGTTCCATAAAAGGAGAAACTGGACATCATCAATGCGAGGCATAGGGCTTTAAAGTGGCCACCACCATCATAAATGCTCTTTGGGTTCTTACATCTCCTCTCCTTTCTTGATCCAGAATCAGTCAAAATGTAGAAGTCGTCCATTCACCTGCTCTGCTCATATATATTCATGTTTAAATTTCCTCACAATTCTTACCATATACTACATTTCTTTGTACGTAATAATTTTGAAATTTAAAAATGTTTTACACATACTAGAGACTGAACACAAATGGTGTTGACCGATGCTTTGCCCAACCAAATAGTAGACTCAGTTGTTGGGTATCAGCACACACACACACACACATGCACACACGCGCAAGAGAATATGCACACGTTCCCTGAGACCATCTCTAAACTTCTTGAGTGCAGGAAGGCAATCAAACTTCTCTCCGAAGAGGAAGCCAATAAGAACCGGGTTAATATAATTCCCTTAGGCTCCAAACTTTTGTTTGCAAAGGTCAGTGATCTGGTCACATCTCTGTCATGGTCATTTCTAGGCATGAGGAATACAAATGGGAGAGAGAAAATGAGCAAGCAGCTTGAAGAGTTAGACACAAAGTAGGCTTACCTACCGAGGAGGCCTCTTGCCTATAGCATGATCAGCTTATATCCAACAGTAAACTCCTTGTCACGGTGAACTGGGACTTTGAGATTATTGTTAAAGGTATTTTCACATTCTAGAATGAATATACTCTCATACTACAAAAATTACCTGAGTAATTTTAAAAACCTGGTGAAGGATAGTCCATTAAGAGTAGGGGATCACAGTGTTTAAGAGCTCAGTGAGAAGTTTAATAACCTCCCACGCCGTCCTAACTTTGAGCTCATTTCCCAAAATGCGCCTCTGCGATCACTGTGTTTGCTGTGTGTGTGTGTCACATGGTGCTATGAACTGGGAAGATACTCCTTTTAAAAGATACTCCTGGACTTCCCTGGTGGCACAATGGTTAAGAATCCGCCTGCCAATGCAGGGGACACAGGTTCAAGCCCTGGTCCGGGAAGATCCCACATGCCGCGGAGCAACTAAGCCTGTGCGCCACAACTACTGAGCCTGCGCGCTAGAGCCCGCGAGCCACAACTACTGAGCCTGCGTGCCACAACTACTGAAGCCTGCGCGCCTAGAGCCCGTGCTCTGCAACAAGAGAAGCCACTGCAATGAGAAGCCCATGCACCGCAACAAAGAGTAGCCCCCACTTGCCGCAACTAGAGAAAGCCCACATGCAGCAACGAAGACCCAACACAGCCAAAAAAAAAAAAAAAGAAGATACTCCTTCCCCCAGCAGAATAATCCCGTTCGTGTGCTGTATAACTTCTCTCCCATCCAAGTCACCTTTTATGTGTGCAAAGCCTTTGAAATTTATTGAGAGGTGAATCCACAACCAGCAACAGCGATGCTCATTTCCAAGCCCCTAGAGAAAAGGCCAAATTAAGCAAAAGTTGGGTTCTTTTTGAAAAATGTTTTCATTGTGGTGAAATACACATAAAATTGACCATGCTAAGCACTTCTAAGTGTACAGCTCAGTAGTGTTCAGTATATTCACATTATTGTGCACCCAATCTCTAGAAATTTATCAGTTTGAAAAAAGAAAACTCTGTATCCATTAAACAAATACTCCCTAATCATTTTCCCCCAGCTCCAGGCAACCACCATTCTACCCTCAATTTCTATGACTTTGAGTACTCATATCGCATATAAGTGAAATTATACAATATTTGTCTTTTTGTGACTGGCTTATTTCAATTAGCATAATGCCCTCCAGCTTCATCCAGAATTTCCTTCCTTTTCAAGGCTGAGTAATATTCCATTGTATGTGTAGACCACATTTTCTTTACCTGGTCAACCATTGGTGGGCATTTGAGTTGCTCCCACCTTTTGGCTACTGTGAATAATGCTGCTGTGACATGAATGTACAAATATCTGAGTTCCTGCTTTCAGTTCATTTGGTTATATACCCCAAAATGGGATTGCTGAATTGTGTGGTAGTTCTCTTTTTAACTTTGGGGGAACCACTATTTGAGATGCTATTCTTTGATATATGAGTCTGGAGTTGGGAGGAGAGATCCAGGCTAGTAATATAAATTTAAGAATCATCAGAATATGGATGATATACATGTTGGATCAGATTAATACAAGAATACTCGGTCTTAAGTAGGACTTTGCAGTTAAGAGCAAAACGAAGACAAGTTTTTCAGTTTGTATCCACACTGTGGTCCTCAGTTTGAAAATACACAGACTCAGTTTTGCCAATTCACAGCAGGATGATCTGGCTCTGGGGATTGATCTGTAGTAATCAAACCAACAGGAGACACTGATAATAAGATAAGGCTTATTTATTAATTTAGGTGGATAATTGAAAATGCTTAATTAACTAGAATAATAGAATAATATAACTGGGATAATAGAATCCATAGGTCAGTTCATACCCTTAGCGGTAGGAAATCTACTTGGGAAACCAAATCAATACCAATAGGTTGTTGTTGACTATAACATTTAAAAAAAGAAAAAAGGAAATGTGTGACTGTAAAGGCTCTGGCAATTTGATACACCCCCGAAATTCTACTTGTACAACATTCTACCTGGCACGTAGCTGAAAAAACCTTGGTTGAGCAAAGCATCCTCTTGGATGAATATGGGAAAATACTCCTCTTCGCCAGGCTCTCCATTTTTTAAAATTCACACCCATCAGCCATTATCACCTCCATTAAGACAACAGCTGCCTTCCAGAGAGTCTCAAGAAATGAAAAGGGAGCTTCAGTTGCTTTAATTCAAAAAGTCTAGTGGAAATTACATATGTAAATAAGGCCACTTAAGCTAACTAAAATGCAATTTCTGACAACATCTGCTCAGCTTGTAGGGACTCATGATAGCGGTCAACTCCAACAGGAAGTGGTCTCTGATTTCTCCCTCGTGTCCCTAACACTCTTAGTTCCCTGACCAGGGATTGAACACACACCCTC
The DNA here is from genome assembly GCF_949752795.1 of Hyperoodon ampullatus. Classification (NCBI taxonomy): domain Eukaryota; kingdom Metazoa; phylum Chordata; class Mammalia; order Artiodactyla; family Ziphiidae; genus Hyperoodon; species Hyperoodon ampullatus. The sequence continues at coordinate 4,739,511 of NC_136933.1, forward strand.
CCTCCCTTGGCAGTGAAATCACCGAGTTCTAACCACCGGACGGCCAGGGAATTCCCTATTCATTTTTATTATCTATTTATATGGCTGGCTTCCCTCACTGGACTGTGAATTTTTTAAACTCATCTTTCCATCCCTAGTAGTTAGTATCTGGCACATAGCACTTGCTCAATCAATGTTTGTTGAATGAGTAAAAACTACAAAATGTAACCATCAGAAGCTTGACAAATTATTTATGCAGTTAATGAAATCATGAAATGAACTAGTACTGAATGCATGAAATTTGGTAGACAACACACATTGTGTGTGGGAAAAATAGTAAAAGGGGTTCTTAACAGCAAAAAGATCAGAGCTCAGTGAATGGAAATATTACCCAGATAAGAAAGGGTGTTATAAATTAGACCAGTTTATCTTAGTCTGGAGTCTTCAGAGGTCCAGAGGGTCCTGAGCCACTTTCATTTTTTTTGAGATTATTACTATAAAAAAAGAATTACAGGATTAATATTGTGACATATAGTACATGTGCATATTTCCAAAATCAACAATTCTAACAGAAAAGGGGGCAATAAACACAGTTGTGCAATTTACAAGATAAGGCTTTATAAAATACCGAATATTAATTCAAAGTGCATTACAGGCTTGCAAAATTCACAGATGATGATGAGTAGCACTTTTTTTCAATCCTGTTAGCTATGGCTATGGTGGCATGCATAACGTCATTGGAGATAATATCAAAAGCCTAGATTCTAGGTCCCCGTAATTGTGAGACCAGACCCACATGGTCTTCCAGACTTCCCCTCCGCAGTGGTGAGTTCTGACATGAGTTGTATTTTTTCAAAGGCTCATCGATGAGCTTTTAGAAACCTTAATTTCACTACAAATATATTACAACACATTTCTAGGGGTAAGTCACCTTTATAGCTGGCTACGTACTTTTTCTGTTGACACTGATGAAATAAAAATTCACATTTTAAGGCAAGACATAAAATTGAAATAAAATAAAACAAAAATAAAACATAAAATAGAAAATAAACAAAAAATTAAATATAAAATAAATATAAACAACCCCCCCCACAAAATTTAAGCATAAAATCTGTCCTTTGAGGCCTCTTCTCTCCCTTCCAGTGTGCACTGTGCATCTGTATTATAAGTTAACCAGACCTCTCCAATGGTAGAAATACTTGCCATATAGATCCATTTTTCTTCTTCTGGTGCCAGCCATGTAACTCCTTAGAAGATAACATTCCTTCCTCAATCTTGTAGGGGGTCATAATGACCCACCACTCACCTTGTATGTGCCGACACCTTTGGTGAGTTTTCTGTACAATGCCAATATATTGTTTCCCTTAAAGACAGTGATTGGTGTAGAACAGACTGGTCAGATGACCTGGAGAGACACTGGGCCACACCTAATGGAAGTTCTTAGCTTAAATACTTACTTATGACCTTATTAATGCTACTAGCTATATTATTGATACTTGTATTCTGCCGATTTTACAAGATTATTGTTTCTTGCAAATGTGTGACTGAGTCTCAAATAAAGTTAATGATTATTAGGTGACTTGAAATGATTGATGAACTATATAGTTCTATAAGATCAATGACTGAGGGCCTCCCTGGTGGCGCAGTGGTTGAGAGTCCGCCTGCCGATGCAGGGGATACGGGTTCGTGCCCCGGTCTGGGAGGATCCCATATGCCGCGGAGCGGCTGGGCCCGTGAGCCATGGCTGCTGAGCCTGTGCATCCGGAGCCTGTGCTCCGCAACGGGAGAGGCCACAACAGTGAGAGGCCCGCGTACCACAAAAAAAAAAAAAAAAAAAAAAAAAAAAAAAAAAAAAAAAAAAAAAAAAAAAGATCAATGACTGTAATATATTGTAACTCTAGATAAGGGAAGAAGCAAGAAGAGGGAACCATTTCCTGGGCCATAAGAGACTAGTAAGACTGGCGATCCAGAGGCTTTGAGCTACTATTAACAGGACCAAATGCAGTAATAGCACATTGAGAGGCCTATCAAGAAAATCCTCGCCTGACCTGGGAATGAGCATTCCTAGCGACGTGAGACAAACTGGTCATGAAATGCTTCCCAAACCTTGGTCGAAATTAAGACCGCAAGAGAGGGGACTGTAAGATAAAGAATGTTGCCCACCATCCAGTTCTACAAGAATCAGGTCATTAGCCACTGCAGTCGCTGACCTACAGGACACCCTGAAAGGAATTCTGGGGGAAGATCAGTAGGAGGCACTTTGTGCTCTGGGAAAACTGGCCAAACTGGCCCTGAGGCAGTTAGATATTTTCAGGAGAAAATTTTATGAATTCAGTTTCTTGTACCTTCCCATACTTAGAAAAGCACTAAAACCATTAACTAAGATATCTGTTCACCTTGAATAGCAGTAGCCTTCTACCAAGATGATTGCTTGATTGCACAAACCATTTGCCAAAATCACACATATACTGGCTTCCCCCTTTACCTCTTCGAAAGAGTCCTCAGAGCCTTCTAAAAGACTGTCTCCTGGGTTATAATCCTCAGGTTGGCGTGAATAAAATTTTCCATTTCTTTCTTAGATTGACTGTTGATTAACTTTTTCATGGACAAGTCTTACCAGCTTTAATTTCAGAGAGCGTTCGTTCCCCAATCCTGACAACATACCCTGTGGGGACCACCTACCCTATTCCCGACCATCCCTTAATGGAGTCAGGACTAGAAGCAGGATATAGGGATGGGGAGGACGGGGGGGTGATCACAGTAGCACCCCTTTTCAGATGAGGAAGTTGCAGCTGTGTTCACACTGTCCCTGGAAGTCTGTGTGTTTAGGTGCCTCTCTCTTTACGATGTTAACCACCTGGCTGTTTTACAGAGTGAATTGGCCAGGGCAGGCCCTTTAGGTAGAAAAATAAAGAGAAGGTTGCTTGCTCGACCACTATGACTGCATTTATACAACCAGCCACTGGCACAAACAATTATAGCCCAACAAGTCAAGGATCAGAACAGATAAAGATTTTTTAAAAAGCACGGTTAGGGCTTCCCTGGTGGCGCAGTGGTTGAGAGTCCACCTGCCGATGCAGGGGACACGGGTTTGTGCCCCGGTCTGGGAAGATCCCACATGCCGTGGAGCGGCTGGGCCCGTGAGCCATGGCCGCTGAGCCTGCGCGTCCGGAGCCTGTGCTCCGCAACGGGAGAGGCCACAACAGTGAGAGGCCCGCGTACCGCCAAAAAAAAAAAAAAAAAAAAAAAAAGCACGGTTATTTAAAATTTGTCATCCATGAACAATAATCTGCAGAAATGAACAAACTCTGAAAAGAGATTAAAATCTTCCAAAGCCTAAAGATCTCAGAATATTGTAAACTGAAGCATACTTGGCACACATACTCATGTATTATACCAACTCATACATTCTGGGCGTCTCAGCGGTGGCCAGGCTGGGGGACTGCAGTGTACATGGCAGGCCCATCTCAGCCTCCCCAGACCTGAGGGAGTTGTTGACTGAAATAAAACCCCACGACGTGAGAGCCGTTTCAGCTTTATTGGGGAACTTATTAAGGACTATAGCCAGGGAGACAGCCTCTCAGATAGCTCCGAGGCACCTGCTCCGAAGAGATGAGTTCAGTATACATGTGATTTTGGCAAAAGGGTATATGCACTCAAGCATACATCTCAGCAGAAGGTTACTGCCAGTTACAAAGAGCAGGAATCTCAGTTAATGATTTTAGTGCTTTTCTAAGGAGAGGAAGATGCACGAATCCAGGTTCATAAAAAATTTCTCCTGCAATATTTCTAACTATCTAAGGGCTCATTTGGCCTGTTTTCGCAGAGCACAAAGTGCTCCATCCTGATCTCCGCCCTGAGTTCCTTTCAGAGTGTGTCGTAGGCCAGCGACTGCATTGGCTAATGACTTGATTCTTGTAGAGCTGGAGGGTGGGCAACATTCTTTACCTTAGGGAGGCACAGTTCAGTCAGAAGTTTCAATACAGGGTAGTAAATACAACAGGGAAAGTGCGGGTGGCCATGGGAGCAAAGGTCAGCCTTCTGGGCCTCAGTAAATTATGGCTTGACAAAAACGGTACTAAACCATTAATTTTTTAAAGTCTACCTACTTTAAGGTAGACAAACTTGTCCCTGTCTCTTATCTGCTGAAGAGGGGAAAGGTCAAGTGTTTACAACTTGAAAATGCTTTAACAAATATTTCTCTTGGCCAAAGTTGAAGAAGCAAGACGATTTCGAGTTACCAGAAAACGAGGCCTTTCCAAACGGGGAGGGAAGTAAAAAAAAAAAAAGAGCCTCTTTCTGCGCTGCATCCTCCTGCCTTCAATGTAAAGAGCCCCTCCCTCACCCCTCCTACCCTCCCACACCATCTTTACAGACACTCTCTGCCAGGCCTTTGAACAAATTATATAAAAAAGCTTTGTTTACATTTCTTCTGTTTCCACACTCCGAAAGCTTTCCTGCAGAGGGTGAAGGGTGCCATTGGTGGCATCTTCTTAAAGGAAATCTCATCTCTTTGGTCTAATTCCTGACCTTGTGAGATAAGAATGCAAGGCATTCAAGGCTTATAGGACGATTAGGAGTTGCGTCATTCCTGTCTGCCCACTGTGGTGCAGGAGCTGTAAGGGTCTGAGACGGGCTCCAGGGGAGAGAGGAAAGGCACACGTCCTGGGCAAGAGATCCAAGCTTGGCGCATAAAAAGTATCCCCGAGGGCTCCCGTCTGTGGGCCCTCGCCGAGTTCAGTTTCATTCCGATGAGCAGGACTGTGAACTAGGCGCCAAGCAATAATTTTGACCTTGATCATCGTCCCTCGAAAGCTCTGAACACACTCTAAAGAGGAGCAAGACTGGATGGTGCCCCCCGCCTCCGGGGACCTCACGGCAACACCGCGCGGACGTGTTGTCCGTTCCGCCAGCACCGGCCGTGTGACACGCGGCGCTTCAAGGACAGACCCCAGGCATCCAAGGCTATGCGCATCTGCAACACCTTCTGGAATCCCAGCCCGCGCGCCCGCACCGCGCCTCGCAGGAGGCCCCCGGCCCCGCACACTGCTCCCGGCGCCCGAGGGGTCTGAAGACGCCTCCCGGGATCCCGGAGTCCTGCCCGTGGCGGGGCAGCCCGGAGCCTAGAGGCTTAGCTCTGGCGAGCTGGGCTGTGCAGGGCGCGCGCAGCTGGACCCGCGGCAGCAGTCCTCCTCTGAGTCTCCGCCCACAGCATCTTCAAATCTGTGCACCGACGTCAGCGAGGGCCCCTTGGTGTCTGTGAACACCACCCGCTTTCTGGGTCTCCGGGCTTCAGGAGGCGATGCCAGGCAGGAGCGGAAGGATGGCCGGGGACGCAGCTCCTCTGGGACGGTCCGTGGGTGCGCTGCTGCGGGGATGCGCTGCGGCGGAGGCACAGGTGCATGGGGCGGCGCGCGGGTGACCCGGCAGCACCGGGACCTTTGAACAAAGAAGGAAGGGCCTTCTGACGACAGGGCAGAAGGTCCAGCCCGCCTACCCCCTTCCCTTTGCCCCATCACTGCACTTCTCCTCCCCTGGGTCGCCGGCCCACACGTGTCGGATGGAAGTGGATACAAAGAAGCGCAGGCCGGAAGTGGCAGAGCCTTGCGCGCCCAGGGAGCTCCCAATTCCTGGACGCAGGAGCGCTTACCCCACTCGGGTCTGGGCAGCAGCGGTGGCAGAGATGTCTCTCCTCTTGTCTGAGACCAGGTTCCCCAGCAGGAACAATTTATATGCTCCTGACCCCCCGAGGGCCAGCCGCACTGAAGCACCGGCCCCAGGACGCAGCCAATCAGGCCTTTCATGTCTTAAACACTTGGTCGGGGAAATGAAAAGGAGGTGACAAGAAGCGCGACTCAGACACTCTGCGCAGGCGGTGGCACTCCGTCCCTGACCAGGCAGGCTTAGGGTCACCTGTGATAGGGAGAGGAAGGCCGGTGATGAGACTGAACCCCTTTCAGCTGTGAAAGACAGGCTTCCAGGAGTGAGAAGTTTCCCCAGGGTTCCCACGGCCCTCTCTCTCCTCTGCTTCTGTGACAGAGTCAGCCTTGCTGCTTTTCCTTATGCTATTACAAGCTACCCACTTTCTGGCCGCTTTTCTCCACCATGGTTTCCTCCCAATCCCACTTCTGTTACTGCCTTCTCTCTCCATTTTGGATTCTGTGTTGATGTACTTCTCGATACATGTGTGATCCAAAGAGACTGGGGGGTCATTGGGTGTGGCACTCATTGACCAATACTGAGAGCTGGCACAGAGCCCTGGGCAATGATTTCTGGTTCAGTCACTTGTGGCTGGAGTTACAGGGTCATAGTATACAAAGTACATCCATAACGCATCCCACCTGTGTACCTGGAGGGCACTCGCGGGCTTTGAGCCTCTGCTGGATCAGATTGTCTCAGGCGGTGGACCAGTTTCCTGGGGTTCTAGTTCGTGGGTCATTCATCCGGAGGGTATGGGATTTGATTTTATCTCGATTGCACCCCTCCTACCATCTTGTTGTGGCTTCTTCTTTGTCTTTGGATGTAGGTTATCTTTTTTTGGTAGGTTCCAGTGTGGTTTTATTTTTTTGTCGATGGTTGTTCAGCAGTTCGTTGTGATTTTGGTGTTTTTGTAAGAATAGGAGCTCACTTCCTTCTACTCCAACATCTTGTCTCTTTCCTGGGGTTCTTACCTTGGGCATCATTCTCAGTCTTCTTTGCAGACCCAGTATGCTCTCCCTACCCCTTAGGCTTTAATGTACCCCAAGTCCTCAGCCCTCACATTTTTCACTTTATACCTTTTTCTTGGATGTCCTTATCCGATTTTGACAATAGTCAATTATTTTCCTGTGCTAACTCCCAAGTCTCTGTCTTTAGCCTGGACCTTTCCCTTGTGCTCCAGACTCCTAGATAATAATGCACTTCTTGATCTGGGTGGTGGTAAGTCAGGTATGTTCTTTGTGTAACTTTCCGTATGTATGTTCTACTTCAATCAATCAAAAGTTTATTTCAAAAAAAAACAGCAAGAAAGTAAAGTTGTTAGTTATAAAGTGGTTTGGAGATTTTATTCTTACAAAAATGGCCTCAGCGTACATATAGGCAATGTGCATTTTTCATATCAGTGTATTATAGATGTAGCCTATTTTTCACCCTGGTGCATGGGAGTCCATCATATGGGTCCACCATACTCTACTATTGACATTTAAGGGATTCTCAATGTTTTTGGCTAATAAAATAGTCCAACCAACATTCTTGTATACATACATTTTTGTACATGTGTGAGAATTTCTCCTTGACAGATATTTAGAATGAGGACTGTTAGTTCAAAGGTACACATTAAAAATTCTGTTAAGTATGGCCAAACTGCCTCCAGAGAGGCTGAATAAATTTATAATTTCACCAATAACCTTGAAGAATTACCCTTTTTCCATACCTTCACCATCACTAAAAATGATCAAACTTTAAATATTTGCCAATATGATAGGTGAAAAACAGTATCTCATGATTGTTTTGATTATATTTTTAAACAAAAATGGTATGTATTATTTTTTCATGTATTTATTGGTCATTTCCATTTCCTTCTCAATCAAATGCATATTCCAACCTTGGGCCAATTTTTTTTTTTTTTTTTTTTTTTTTGCGGTATGTGGGCCTCTCACTGTTGTGGCCGCTTCCGTTGCGGAGCACAGGCTCCGGATGCGCAGGCTCAGCGGTCATGGCTCACAGGCCCAGCCGCTCCGCGGCATGTGGGATCTTCCCGGACCGGGGCACGAACCCGTGTCCCCTGCATCGGCAGGTGGACTCTCAACCACTGCGCCACCAGGGAAGCCCTGGCCAATTTTTACAGTAAGCCATTTGTATATTTTAAAATTAAGTAGTAGTAGCTCTTAGATTAACAAATGACATTGGCAAGTGGGCTATCTAGCTGAAAGAAAATAAAGGTAGACCGCTACCTCACACCAAAAATAACTGAAGAATTTAATTTAAAAAAATATCAGTCATAAGAAAGGATTATCAGAGAATATTTGTACAGTTTTGGGGTGGGAGAAATTCTGTATGGCTAATGACACCATAAAAAAAATCAACAAACAAAAGACTAGGAAAATGTATTTGGAAATATTTGACCAACCAAGGTGATGTTACTTCTTCTTCTTGAGTCAGTTTTGATCCTTTGTATTTTCTTAGAAAATCAGCCATTCTTCTAAACTTTAAATTTAAATTTAAATTTAATGATGTGAAGTTGGGCATAGTGTTTTATTAATTTTTTAAAAAGCTCTGTGTTATCTGCAGTCCTTTTATTATACTTAATATACTTTATTTGTGTTTTCTATTTTTTTCATGATCAGACTAGGTTTTCTTTAATTTTTTAGGCAGTGATTTTCTTTTTGTCTAGCTTGTTATCTTTTGTTTTCATTTTATGATTTCCCCTTTTCTTTTTCTATAATACTTTGTTTCTACTTTCTTTAGCAGAATACTTTATTTCATTTATTTTCAATCTTTTATGTTTTCCAAGAAATGCATTTAGAAGTGTAAATTTTCCACAAAGACAACCTGTACATTTTTTTTAAACTGTACATTTTTATACACAGTACTTTTATTGCCATTTACTTTTAAATAGGTTCTAATTTCCATTTCAGATTTCTCTTTGACAGAAGAATTATTTTGAAGAGTGTAATGGAAATTTCTAATTGGGGGGAGAATGTATTCTTCAAGTTGCTTTTGCGTTGTATTGTGGGTCATCCTTCCTTCCTTATGAAACTAATACTTTTGGATCCCTACTGTGTGCTAAATATTGTGTCAGGTGCTCAGGTACAAAGGTGAACAAAACTGGCAAGGTTGCTGATCATCTTGGGGTTTAATTCCTAGCATTCAGAAAATGTGGAATTTATTGAGCTTTTCTTTGTTGGCTAGTATGTGAACAAATTTTCTTAAAAAAAGCAAGTGTTTTCTCAGTTTGTTCAAATGAGGTTCCCCAATTTGATCTTCAGATTCTGAGAAAGGAGAGCTCAAGTCTCCTATGAGGTTTGCATTTTTCTCAAATCCATATATTCTCCAACAGTTTAGGGTTCATATTATTGTAACACTATCTTATTTGGTGTGTGAAGACTCATCACTATTATATCTTCTAAGTGATTTCATCCCATATCAATGGATGATAAAATTCTTTATCCTATCTAGTCCTTTTCGCCTTGGAGTCTATGTTGATAATTCTATAGATACCTCTATTTTGCTTTGTCAATATCAGTCTGTTACAGCTTTGCTTATTTCTCTATTATCCACTTTTCCACTATTTTAAGTGTCAGGTTACTGTAGGGGAACAGAATATAGTTGGACTGTGCTTTTCTAGATTTGGCTTCTTCTTTTCTTGTACTTTCAGTAAGTGTTTTCATGACCTACGTTGTGTAAGTTTGTTTTTCTCTGCTTGCATTGGCTGCTGCCAAGCTCAGCACGATCCTGGCACTGCTATCAAAGCTAATGTAGATGGCAAGAGCAGTTTCACAGGCAATTTTTAAAAATTAATTAATTTATTTTTGGCTGAGTTGTGTCTTTGTTGCTGAGCATGGGCTTTCTCTAGTTGCAGCGAGCTGGGGCCACTCTTCGATGCGGTGCGCGGGCTCCTCATTGCAGTGGCTTCTCTTGTTGTAGAGCACGGGCTCTAGGCGCAGAGGCTTCAGTAGTTGTGGCACGTGGGCTCTAGAGCACTGGCTCAGTCGTTGCGGCACACGTGCTTAGTTGTTCCGCGGCATGTGGGATCTTCCCAGACCAGGGCTCGAACCCATGTCCCCTGCATTGGCAGGTGGATTCTTAACCACTGTTCCACCACGGAAGCCCCAAAGCAGCTTGATTTTTATAAGACTCCATTGCTTTCCCCCCACTAGTCATAATATTAGAAAATTTTGGTCTTTTAACATTCACTAAAAAAAACTTGCAGGCTTCCCTGGTGGTGCAGTGGTTAAGAATCCACCTGCCAATGCAGGGGACACGGTCCGAGCCCTGGTCTGGAAAGATCGCACATGCCACAGAGCAACTAAGCCCGTGAGCCACAACTACTGAGCCCACGTGCCACAACTACTGAAGCCCATGCACCTAGAGCCCGAGCTCTGCAACAAGAGAAGCCACCAAATGAGAAGCCCGTGCACTGCAACAAAGAGTAGCCCCAGCTCGCTGCAACTAGAGAAAGTCCGCGAGCAGCAATGAAGACCCAACGCAGCCAAAAATAAATAAATAAATAAATAAATAAAATAAAACTTGCTTAATTCCTTCCTTTTTCTTTCCAGTTGAGTAATTCCACAACCATTTCCTCCTGGATTTTTTAATCCCACAAAACTAATTTGACCCTTAAAAATCAGGATCAAATTGGGTCATCAGATCTAGTATATGCCTTGAATTACCACATGCAAATTGATGGTCTCATCATTCATCACCATGTCCAGACCCCCAGCTGTTCTGGTTAATTCATTAAATGGAGCAGGTTCATTTTAAAGGTCACTGGAGTCTAAGCCATCAGTGGTTGGCTGTGATTCACAAGCAGTGAGGAAAGCCCAGGTTCCCATCTGAGAGAGGACAGGGCTATGCATTTCTTAGAGGCTCCCAGGGATGGAAATTCCATGGGTCTCTTGTTTGCTGTCAACTTGGGGTGGTAAAACAAAATACCATAGACTGAGTGGCTTAAACAACATTTATTTCTCATAGTTCTGGAGGCTGGAAGACTTGGGTCGTGGTGTCAGTGCAGATGGGTTCTGATGAGAGCCCTCTTCCTGGCTTGTATATGGCGGCCTTCTTGCTGTGTCCTCACATGGTGGAGAGAAAGAGGACTTTGGGCTCTTCATCTTCTTGTAAGGGCACTAATCCCATCATAGGGGCCCCACCCTCATGACCTCATCTACACCTAATGACCTCCCAAAGACTCCACCTCCAAATACCAACACCTGGAAGTACTGGAGCTTCAACACATGAGTTTTGGTGGTGCAGTGGTGGGGACACAAACATTCAGTCTGTAACATTGCCCAGTCTACGATTTTATCTTCCTTGTAGTCTAGAGACTTCCTCATGTTCAGAGAACACTTCTTTTGCTGTGAAAGTAATTATATTACTGTTTAGTCCTTTTAAAGAATGAACTATTTAGCATTACTCTAAAAATTCTTCATTTTTTTTAACAGAGGGATTGAATAACTTTTTTTTTTTAATTTAAAAAATTTATTTATTTTATTTATTTATTTTTGGCTGCATTGGGTTTTCGTTGCTGCATGCAGGATTCCTCTAGTTGTGGCGAGCGGGGGCTATTCTTCTTTCCGGTGCACAGGCTTCTCATTGCGGTGGCTTCTCTTGTTGCAGAGCATGGGCTCTAGGCATGCGGGCTTCAGTAGTTGTGGCACGTGGGCTCAGTAGTTGTGGCTCGCGGGCTCTAGAGCACAGGCTCAGTAGTTGTGGTGCACAGGCTTAGTTGCTCCATGGCATGTGGGATCTTCCCGGACCAGGGCTCAAACTCATGTCTCCTGCATTGGCAGGCGGATTCTTAACCACTGCGCCACCAGGGAAGCCCCCATCACTTTCTTTACTCCACTTCTACCTTACAAAGTTGTTCTACATTATCCTGTACCAATGAATGGCATTGTTGTTTTCACAGTTACCCAGATCAGATGGGTAGCCAGCCTCCTCTCTCTTTTTAAAAAAAATATTGACTTACTTATTTCTTTTAGCTGCGCTGGGTCTTAGTTGAGGCATGCACGTGGGACCTAGTTCCCTGACCAGGGATTGAACCCAGGCCCCCTGCATTGGGAGCTAGCCACTGGACCACCAGGAAGTCCCAGCCTCCTCTCTCTTTTACTCCAGTTCCCGCCCACCTCCAGTCTCAGTGCTCATCCCCCTCCCTCAGGCTTGCTCTTTGCTAACATTCTTTTTCAAACCTGCAGCGTTACTCTGTATTCCTTCTAGTTCCTCCCTGAAATGTTGACATTCGTGTTTTATCTCCATGAGGATGGTCGGTTTCCAGCCTGTGTCTATTAGTTCCACCATCTGGAGGACCTGCATCTCTGTTATCTGTTCCCCCTTTGTTTGTTTTTTTTTTTCCCTTTTATGGCCAGTTATCCCTATGCTAGATATTGTATTTGAAAAATTATGTATAGAAATCATTTAAGGCCTAGGATGTTCTCTTTCCTCAGAGATGATTTTAGTCCTATCAGGTGCCTGGATTGCTTTAATCCAATTTACAAGTTTGAAATTTTCAGGACCATCCACTGGATTCAAAGCTGGCCTAGGGCTTCGCTGGTGGCGCAGTGGTTGAGAGTCCGCCTGCCAATGCAGGGGACAGGGGTTTGTGCCCCGGTCCGGGAGAAGCCCACATGCCGCGGAGCGGCTGGGCCCGTGAGCCGTGGCCGCTGAGCCTGCGCGTCCGGAGCCTGTGCTCCGCAACGGGAGAGGCCACAACAGTGAGAGGCCCGCATAACAGAAAAAAAAAAAAAAAAAGCTGGCCTAAAATCTCTGTGTGAGGGGTTGGTGTGCTTCTAATTCACCTGCACTTGTAGAGTCCTGATACTGAATGAAGGGTGGTTTACCAGAACTCTCAACCTTCACAGGCCCTGGACTCTAACTTCTTCTGTTACCGAACCGAGGTCCAGCTGCTTGCCGCTCGAAAGCCAATTCTCGAGAGAGACAAGTGTTGGTAGGAAAGGAAAGGTTGCTTTATTTTGGGGGCGGGCAACCAGGGGGGAGGGTGGACACCTGTCCAAAGGCCGACTCCCCGCCCCCTGACAATCAGGGAGCCAGAGCTTTTTTTTTTTTTAGAAGATGTTGGGGGTAGGAGTTTATTAAATTAATTATTTATTTTTGCTGTGCTGGGTCTTCGTTTCTGTGCGAGGGCTTTCTTTCTCTAGTTGTGGCAAGCGGGGGCCCCTCTTCATCGCGGTGCGCGGGCCTCTCTTGTTGCGGAGCACAGGCTCCAGACGCGCAGGCTCAGTAGTTGTGGTTCACGGGCCTAATTGCTCCGCGGCATGTGGGATCTTCCCAGACCTGGGCTCAAACCCGTGTCCCCTGCATTAGCAGGCAGATTGTCAACCGCTGCGCCACCAGGGAAGCCCAGGGGGCCAGAGCTCTTATAGACAGAGGGAGGGGGCTACATGCAGAAACAGCACAGTCAGCTCTGACAGTCATCATGAAATTGGTCATGTGGTGGCCTGACCAGTGTCATCTTGATTGTTTTAGGTACAGTTAATCTTCAGTTCCAGGATCGGTTTGTTTCCGTTTCTTTGAGATCAATTCTTGGAATTGTGGCAGCTTATGTCATGGCTACAGCCTGGTCATCACGGAGTTAACTTCTTCCATCTGGTGGGGGTTTCAGTATCTACAAGACAGCTCACAGGACATGGCTCAGAATATTATCTATAGCCCTTAAGGAGGAACTACAGATCTTTAACTATGCTTAATGACTAAACTGTTATATTTGGTCTCCTTTGACTGTTTTCCTCTGTTTCTGCATTTTCTCACTTCTCTGATTAAACTTATTCTTCGGCTAAAGTTTTTCCACAGACAAAAGGTAGGCTGAGGACATGGGGTGGGGGGCAGGGAAGGACCAAACTGCTCCGTTTCAGTTCCACCAGGCCAGGGGTGCTTAGCTTCCTCTGTCCCTTTGGCAATCTGATGAAGCTGTGGACACCTTCTCAGAACGATGGTTTTAAAAACATAAAATATGTAGAGAACAAAAAATAAAATAAAAGAAGAAAATAGAAAAAAATTAAAGGGGAAAAAATATACAGAGTTACAAAGGAAGCCCGTTAAATTGAAATACAGTTAACAAAACATTTTAAAAAATCTTGTGATAGAGTCATATGTGTGCTTCTTTATTAAAGCATTAAATAGCAAGTTCAAGCAGCAGGTCTAAAAGTGACTGCAATTTAGAAATAGTGATGAATGTAAATGACATTTTTTTTTTTTTTGGCTGTGCCATGTGACATGCAGGATCTTAGTTCCCCAAGCAGGGATCAAATCTGTGCACCCTGTGGTGGAAGCGCAGTCTTAACCACTGGACTGCCAGGGAAGTCCCTAAACATTTTGAGATACATACAGCTGTAAATGTGGTGTGAAAATAGCTGATTTCTGTTGCTGACAAAGTCACAGGAATGCACACATCACTGAGGCTTGTGGCCTAGACTAATAATAGAAGGAAAATCTAAGCTTCATTTAGAGGTTAGTGAAAAGAAAGATGTAATTTTTTTCTTAACCAAGTTCACAGACCCCTGAGTTGACCTGTCTGTGAACCCCAGATTTAGGGTCACTGCGTTTGCTGTAGGAAGCACTGCTGTCTCACGGCTACCATGTTGCCTTGGCAACGCTAGACTCACTCACCTGTCCTAACTTGTTTTCCTCTAGACCTTGTGCAACAATTTCTCACTAGCTCATTAGCCATCTGATGTTTTCAGAAAAACGCTTTTTCTATTTTATCCAGTATATAAATTGTCTTCAGCATGAGAGTTGACCACGGAGATGCCGGCCCATCGCCTCGTGTCTCCACCTTTACGTGCTGCCGGGTCCTCATTTCTCCTCTCCTGGATTGCCAGCACGGCCACCTGTTTCTAACTCTGTGGTCTGGCCTCTATTCTCCAGAGTCAGCAGAGGGATTTTTCTAAATGCAAATCAGATTTCTAGAATGCAAACCTGATCCAATCAAAGTCCTTCAGAGGCTTCCAAATGTTTTAGTGCAAAAATCCAAATTTTTTAGCATGGAAAATCAGACTCCTGTAAAACTTACACATCATGTATGTCTTATAAGCCTCCTATGAGACCCTATGAAATGGGAAGCTGCTCTCTGGCTACACCCCCCCGCTCTCATCCTATGCTCTTGCCAAGCCAGCTCCTCGGAGGGCCCAGAATGCTCTATGTGCCCATGGCTTCTGTGCCTTTAAACATGGCATTTCCACCCAAAACAGCCATTGCCTCTTCCCTCCTTGGCCTGGCTAACTCCTTGAGTGTTCAAGTCCTGGCTCAGGCATCACCCCTTCTGGGAAGCTTTGGCGATTTCTTCGTCTTTGGAGGCCTTCCTATGCTCTTTCTTTTTTTTTTGCAGTACGCGGGCCTCTCACTGTTGTGGCCTCTCCCGTTGCAGAGCACAGGCTCCGGATGCGCAGGCTCAGCGGCCATGGCTCACGGGCCCAGCCGCTCCGCGGCATGTGGGATCTTCCCGGACCGGGGCACGAACCCGTGTCCCCTGCATCGGCAGGTGGACTCTCAACCACTGCGCCACCAGGGAAGCCCCCATTCCTACTTTTATAAAAGCATGTTCTTCTGGGATTTGTGCTCTGGTTAGTCTCTCTCACTAGACCACATGGTGTTTCAGGTCAGGAGCCTTCTTCCTCTGAATGCACAGGGTACAAGCAGGTTACACACACAGTGTCTGACCCTGTGTGTTCAGGTACCAATTGAATGGAGTTACAGTTGGCAACTACTATTTTTATTGCATCGTTGACGTGACCTATTCCCTCTTTTTAGAGTTCTAGAGTGACAGGACTCTACGACTCTTGCCTTTATCACCACTTTTGCTGATGTGCCTCACTTAGGAATTTGTGTTTTGTGAAATGGCTCATTCTCATATATATTTTATTTTATTTTAAAATTTTATATATTTATTTATTTGGCTGCACTGGGTCTTAGTTGTGGCGTGCGGGATCTTTAGTTGCAGCATGCGGGATCTTTACTTGTGACACGTAGGATCTAGTTCCCTGACCAGGGATCAAACCCAGGCCCCCTGCATTGGGAGCATGGAGTCTTAACCACTGGACCACCAGGGAAGTCCCCTCATAGGTATTTTTAAAAATTGGGAACGCAGTTACTCATATATGCCCAAGTGACTACTCCATACTTATTTATCTTTTACTTGATTCTCCCCCAAATTGGGCTCTCTTTTTAAATTGACAAAATAAAATAGAAAAATTGGAGGTATAAAAAGGAGATCAGAGAGTGTTTAAGGAAAGATCCAGGGCAATATTACAGGAAGCTGCAGTGAGACACTGAAACAGGAATTGCCTCTGTGCCCCTTGCTAGGAAGGCTAACAAGGGGAAGTGATAGGACTCATCTGTCTGATAAAAATAAATCATAGACATTTGAAGAGGCAAACTTTTACTTGCACCAAATTCTAAGAAAAATCTATTACATGGATCCTTATAAAGAAAAGAATAGGTCATGTAATTGACCATGTCTTCAATTATAATTTTTGGAAGACAGAAGATGTTGCTCACAGGGCTATTTCTTTGCTAAAAGCAAGGAACTTATACCTTAGCCCAGGGATATTGCTTTCTGGCATCAAGTTTGATACGGAAATAAAACTTGGGGGAACCAAGAGAAACAGACAGATGATACTGTCCTTAGTATCTCTCTCGTTGCCCTTATTAAACTGTGGCCATGCCTTGGTTAGCAGCCTGCTCATCACTGAGTCCACAGAGTGCAGACATGTGATGTTGTTGATTGGAGACCAGGAAGCTTTAGATACCAGAAGATGGCAAAGTTGATGATCTTTCATAAAAATGAAGGAGGCGGGCTACAGTCTCATTCAGACTGAAGACCACCCGACTTGCCCAGAGGTTGAAGGCAGCCATGCCTGCGAACAGAGCTAAGCTATTGCCATTTGTTAACAGATGAAGTCAGATGAAGCGTATGCGATTTTTCATTTAGGTTATTTTCATGACCTGTTCTGGAAATTAGATTGCAGCCATGCCCAAATCATCTTGTTGGCACCAGTGTTACTAATGTGAAATTATTTATACCTTACTTAATTCCCCAAAGAATCTTGGTGGGATTTTAAGAAAGATAAAGTAGTAAAAATGTAAGTTATGAAAAGGAGGTTAGAAACCATTTAGGGGAAGAGAAAATACAATTTAACCAGGAAGCTGGGATACGATGGTGAGACTCGTGCTTATCTTACAGGGTTGTTATGAGGATTAAACTAGGTAATTTGTGGAGTGCAATCAGTCCACTGTCCAGGACACAGATGTTCACAAAATATTAATCTCCTTCACCCCTTCCTTTTCTGTAGGCAATAAGTAACCATGGAAGCTTTTTAAGAGAAACAATGACATGGTTAGAATTATACTTGAGGAAAATTGCAGGTTCAGAGATGAAGAAGCAGTTAGTAGAAGTTTTAAAAAATTTACATTTGAGCTGGGAACAACTTTGGGTCCCAAGCAGTACCCCACTTAAACATTCACTGAAAACATTCTCTCATATACAAAGCTCTGAACCCAAGAAAATCATTTCCTTTCAAACTTTTTAGTCCCGGCTGTTAGGACAATTTTTCTTCTGAGTCAAACAATCTCATATTTTCAGATTTACTTAGGAAGTCTTCTTAGGAGTCCTTGTAAATTCCTTGGGGCAGAAGTAGTCATTTACTTTTGTCCTCGTTCTCATAGAACCTAACAGAATTGGACAAGAAGCCAGGCTTAGGTAATTGTGCACTGAATTGATATTGTTTTTCCTTGTCTTAGCCAGGAGAATTTGTAAGCATCTTGGTATATAGAACATGACCTACTTAAAGCAGAAAATACTCCCACGTTAAGAAAAATGCCATCTCCTCTCAAGTAATGTGAATGGTAGTGGTTATTCCCCCAAGGAGTCTTTTTGGAAGACTTGAATTTACTCCAGTGAAGCTCTCATTGCTCAAAATACTTTTGGATCTTCTTTCCTTTTGTGGAGAGAGTATTACAAGGTAATGAAGAGGGTGGAATCTGGAGCTCTGAGCTCACCGGGGCTTGAACCCACCTTCTCTACCTAGTAGCTGGGTGTGGCCTTCAGTGGATCAGTCTGTTTTTTTCATCTATAAAATGGGGATATCAGTATTACCTACCTTACAAATATATGAAACATTTAAAACATGTATTTAACAGTAGGAACTGTTGACTCTCGGACAGATGTAAAATGAACATGTGCCAATGATTTTATTTAACTTATTTAAAAATTTTTTTTAATTGGGGTATAGTTGTTTCACAATGTCTTGTTAGTTTCTACTGTATGGTGAAGTGAATTAACTTATTTTTTTTAATGACAGAATCAGGAAAATGTTAAAACCAGTTCAAATGAGGATTTAGCTTTATTCTCTACAGGACAAAATGCATTTGCATTGCCATGGATGGGAATCACTTGCATAGCAACAGTTAGGGAATATTCACATTACTATCAGTTTTCTATGAATTAACTTCTACCTCTAGAGAGTTGTAAAATAGCCTATTCAAAGACGTGGGCACACACCCTACAAGGATCAAGCAACCCATTGAAAGGATATCCAGTAATCTCTTTTGTTCATTCCAAAAATCTTATGTTTTTCCTTGCATAGTGTGGTTGTAAAGATTTACAGGTTTATCTACTTAAAGCATATGAGCGTCTGATTCATAGTAAATAAATCATAAACATTAGATAGTACTATTGCCTTCAGAATCTACAGTGCCTTTGATAGTCTATTTTGATAATCTGTATTGCCTTTGAATACCCCCAGTAGTTGTTTTTCTGCTGTGGAAGGGATATTCAATTTTTTGGAAACGACTAAGTTATTTGAAATCAAGTCTGTTAAATATTAAGAATACTGATTTTGCTTTTTAAAAAAATGAAGGTTTTTTTTGGACAAGGTGAGAGTACTTTCAGAGCTAGTTGATTAGACACATTTTTAAAAAATCAATTCTCAGAGGATTCTGGGAGGCGGCAGAGCAGGAAGCCAGGAAGCTGTCTCTCCACCCAGACAACAACTGCAATGGCAGAAATGCTCAAGGGAGTCCCGTGGGGTAAAATGAAAGGACACTAGACAGTGACTTGAAGCTATATGGAGAAATAAAGATCTCAATAAAGGCAAACACATGGGCAATTATGTAAGCTACTATCATCGTAACAAGAATGTGATCTTAGCACAGGGGACTATATTCAATACACTGGGATAAGCCATAATGGAAAAATATATTAAAAAGAGTGTATATATGTGTATAACTGAGTCACTTTGCTGTACAGCAGAAATTAACACAACATTGTAAATCAACTATACTTCAATAAAAAAAAAACTACAGACCAATATCCCTTATGAACAGTGACGCAAAAAGCCTCAAAAAATACTAGCAAATAGAATTCAGTAGCATATTAAAAGGATTATACACATGACTGAGATTTATTCTTAGAATGCAAGGATGGCTCAACATATGAAAATTATCAGTGTAATAGGTCATATCAGCAAATGAAGGAAAAAACACATAATCTTTTCAACTGATGCAGAAAAAGCATTTGTCAAAATTCAACACTTTCACAATAAAACCACTGAACAAAATGGGAAGAGAAGGAAACTACCTCTACATGATAAAACCATATTTAAAAACCCACAGCAAACACCACATTTGATGGTGAAAGACTGAAAGCTTTTCCTCTAAGATCAGAATGCCCGGCGTTACCACTTCTATTCAACATAGTACTGGAAGTTCTAGCCAGAGCACTTAGGCAAGAAAAATAAATAAAAAGTATCCAAATTGGAAAGGACTAAGTAAAATTATCTGTTTGCAGATGATGTGATCTTATATGTAGAAAACCCTAAAGACTCCACAAAAAAGTTGTTAGAATAAATGAATTCAGCAAAGTAGCAGGATAGAAAGTCAACACACAAAATCCAATTGCATTTCTATATATGAACAATCTGAAAAGGAAATTACAAAAACAGTTCCATTTAAAATAGCATCAGAAAGGACAAAATACTTAGGAAATAACTTAACCGAGGAGGTAAAACACTTATACAATGAAAACTGTAAGACACTGCTGAAAGAAATTAAAGAAGACATAAATCAATGAAAACACATTGCATGCTCATGGGCCAGAAGACTTAATATTGCTAAAATGTCAATACTACCCAAAGAGACCTACAGATTCAATGCAACCTCTATAAAAATCCCAGTGACTTTTTTTGCAAAAACAGAAGAAAAAATCCTAAAATTCATATGGAATCTCAAAAGACCCCAAATAACCAAAACAATCTTGAAAAAAGAGGAACAAAACTGGAGCATGCACACTTCCTGATTTCAAAACTTACTACAAAGCTACAGTAATCAAAAGTGTGGTATTGGCATAAAGACAGACATACAGACCAATGGAACAGGATAGAAAGCCCAGAAATAAACCCTCACATATATGGTAACATTATTTTTGACAAGGGTACTAAGACCATTTAGTGGGGGAAGGACAGTCTTTTGAACAAATGGTGCTGGGAAGACTGGATATCCACATGCAAAGAAATGAATTTGAACCCTTACTTAACACTATATACAAAAATTAACTCAAAATTAATCAAGGACCTTTAGGTCTTTAAATTTATTGAAGACCTAAGCAAATAAAACTCTTGAAAGAAAGCATATGATAAAAACTTCATGACACTGGATTTTGTAATGATTTCTTGGATATGACACCAAAGGTGCAGGTGACAAAAGAAAACATCAACAAATTGGACTTTATGAAAAAAATTTTTTAATTTTTTCATAAAAGATACTATCCACAGAGTAAAAAGGCAACCCACAGAATGAGAGAAAGCATTGGCAAATCATATATCTGATAAGGGATTAATATCCAGAATGGATAGAGAACTCTTAAAGCTCATCAACAACAAAAACAACCCGATTAGAAAAGCACAAAGCACTTGAATATACATTTCTCCAAAGAAGATGTAGGAATAGCCAATAAGCACAGGAAAAGATGCTGAATCATTAGGGAAATGCAAATCAAAACTATAATGAGATATAACCTCACACTCATTAGTACGGTTACTATAAAAAAAATAGAAAACAGGTATAGGCAAGGATGTAGAGACATTGAAGCCCTTGTAAAATGGTACAGCTGCTGTGGAGGAGTGTGGCGTTTCCTCAAAAAATTAAAAACAGAGTTACATTATGATCCAGGAATTCCACTTGTGGGTGTATAGCCAAAAAAATTAAAAGCAGGATCTCGAAGATATCTGCACACCCATGTTCACAGCAGCATTATTCACAACAGCTGAAATGTGGAAGCAACCCAGGTGTCCACTGACAGATGTATGGATAAGCAAAATGTGGTCTATATGTACAAGGGAATATTATTTAGCCTTAAAAAGAATTTCCGACACATGCTACAACACGGATAAACCTTGGGGTTTCCCAAGGTGTCCCTTATGCTAAGGGAAATAAGCCAGCCACACAAACTATGATTCCACTTAATGCGGTACTTAGAGTTGCCAAAACCGTAAAGACAAAGTAGAATGGTGGTTTTCAGGGACGGTGGGAGGGAGTTATTGTTTAACGGGCATAGAGTTTCAGTTTCACAAGATGAAGAGTCGTGGGGACGGATGGTGGTGATGGATGCACAACAAGGTGAATATATTTAATACCACTGAATGTGCACTTACAAATGGTTAAGATGGCAATTACATTATGTGTATTTTACTATAATACAAAAAAATCAATTTTGAACAATTCCAAATATTTGGAATGTTTAGCCTCCCATGATAAATTACTTAACATTTTATGAAGTTTTTTGTTTTTTTGCGGTATGCGGGCCTCTCACTGTTGTGGCCTCTCCCGTTGCGGAGCACAGTTTCCAGACGCGCAGGCTCAGCGGCCATGGCTCATGGGCCTAGCCGCTCCACGGCATGTGGGATCTTCCTGGACTGCGGCACGAACCCGTGTCCCCTGCATTGGCAGGCGGACTCTCAACCACTGCGCCACCAGGGAAGCCCTATGTGAAGTATTTTTTAAACTGAAGTATACAGTAGCTGATTTACAATATCGTGTTAGTTCCAGGTATACAGCACAGCGATTCAGTTATATATATATGTACATGTACACTCTCTTCAGATTCTCTTCCCTTACGGTTATTACAAAATATCGAGTAGAGTTCCCTATGCTACACAGTAGGTCCTTGTTGATTATCTATTTAATATATAGTATAGTAATAAATAATCCCAAACTCCTAATTTATCCCTCTCCCCCCTTCCCCTTTGGTAACTATGTTTGTTTTCTATATCTGTGGATTTATTTCTGTTTTGGAAATAGGTTTATTTGTATTTTTTTTTTATTCCACATAGAAGCGATATCATATAACATTTATCTGAAGTCCTGGTGTATGGTGTGCTCACTTCACAATCCCTCTGAGAGTTTCATGGTTAGCTCAAGTCCATCACAGAAGGAAGGTGGATGTGCACGGGGTTGGGGGCACTGAAGCCTCAATGTTTGGGCACAGAGTAAACACAGCGGGTCTTGCTGCAAGGTCACAGCTGGTACATGTTTTTGCTGCGCCTGCAGATATGGACCTGCAAGCATTTCTCAGGAATCTCGCTGGCAACAAGCTTATAATAAGGTATGATGCCGTTGTTTTAAGTAAATGTCCCATCCTGCTTCCAGTGATTTTTTTTTTTTTTTGCGGTACGCGGGCCTCTCACTGTTGCGGCCTCTCCCGTTGCGGAGCACAGGCTCTGGACGCACAGGCTCAGGGGCCATGGCTCACGGGCCCAGCCGCTCCACGGCACGTGGGATCCTCCCGGACCGGGGCACGAACCCGTGTCCCCTGCATCGGCAGGCGGACTCGCAATCACTGCGCCACCAGGGAAGCCCCAGTGATGAGTTTTTAACCATAAAGCAAAATACTCCCCACAAATTGAAAATGTCAAAGACGTCACACTAAACCACATCATTTCCCTTCTCTTGGTTTTGAAATTCAACTTCCCCTTTATTTCGAAATGGCTTATGTAAACCAGTCTTCCTTTGCAGAGGTGACCTAGGAAATGGAGCAATGAGCTCTGTGGCTTCAGTGACGACCTTACTCCTCCATGCTGCCCGGCATGCACATGGCGGGAGCGGGTGACACGATGCAGCCTGGTCCTCTCCTTTCCACAGCAGAGGCAACGGTGACACGGGACCACAAGGTGGCCCCGAGGAAGACTTGGGTTCAGACTTACTGCTAAACGCCCGCCTTGTTTCCCATCTACTTACCTACTACCAGCCCTGCCTGCTTCTCAGAATGCTGTGAGGACCCATGGGGTCCTTGCTAACAAAGCCGTACGTGATCTGGGGCCAGCCTGCCTCTCAGACCTTAATCCTGCACCCTTCTGCATTGTGCCCACTGCCTTCTAGCCACACCGACTGCAGGTAGAATTCGTTTCTGCCTCAGGGCCTCTGCACAAGCTGCCTTTTCTGCCTGGAAAGCCTTTCGAGTTCTGTGTCTGGCCCCTTCTTGTTATTCAGACCTCAGCCTAATTCAGTGAGAGCCTCTCAGAGCACCCAGTCAGTCATGCTGGTGAGACCCCCGTTCTAATTCTCTTCAAGGCACTTCTCCCACCTGAGCAGGGTCAGTGACCATCTCATTCTGGCTTGGAGCCCCCGTGTGGTGGACTGTGCCCAGCACACTGTATGCTCACTGCACATTTATTTAATGAATGGCTGAAGAGGGTGAAAACGCTCTGGAGAAAACAAAGCACTGCGTGAGATAGAAAACGTTTTTATTAACGAATAAAACCTTCCTTGCTTTCACTTAGTGATTTCTCTTGGAAACGACAGCAATATCACACTGATGACTCGAAGAGCCAACATCACGTAGATGAAAACCTGCCTTTGCATCGAGCAAGAAAGAATGGAAGGCAGTTGCTCTGTATCACGTTTCAAGGGAAGACGATTCATGTGTGTACATCCCTCCTCGGGTGTCACCGAGACACTGTCCACTCACCAAGTTTAATTTCATCCATTCCCCTTGAGAAAGTGAAGAGCCTAAAAAGGAACAGCTGCTGCTGAGGTGGCAGCGTAGGAGAGCTGCTGCTTCTCTTCCCCCGGGGCCCCGGTCAAGGCCGGCAGATGGCCTGCAGGCTGGTCTGGGAGACCGCCCGATGCTGCAGTTCGCCGCGGGGAGGACGCACCTCACTAGACGACATGCTGGGAACGGCCCATGGGCTCCTTCTGCCATGAAACCGAGACCTAGTTACTAGTTTATTGGCTGTGATGCTCAGTTAGACACTTAAAGCATTGGCTTTAAGTGCGAGATGAGTTTACACGAGTCAGTGACATACTATACAGGGCGGCCACACGGCTTCATCTATTTACACTCTTCCTACCAGGAGGGCTGAGGGAGCGCTCCTGCCACTGTCAGGTCGGGGCCCACCAGTCCCCTCATCACAGGCAGCGAGGCCTTTCTACGCACCCCCTCGGCCTCACTTTCCTCAGTTCAAACACCACCACGAAGGGCGCTTCCGTGTCCCTGCCCAGCCGCGGGGTCGGCGGAGCGATGACCCCACCTGCTGATCCTGGCTGGAGCAGCCAGGGAGGGATCTGCCCCGAGCGGATCTCAATGCCCCAGTGACCCATGGCACTGACGGGAAAAGTTCCCGTCCTCGGGCACCGGCTGACACGTGGGGTTTCCAAATACGCTCTCCAACGTTCCACGTCCTCACACTTGGTTAGTTGCTTCCGGTTTTAAATCAGCTGTACGGCTCCAGAAGCGACCAGGGGTGCGATGGTTTTGTATCGCATCAAGTGCTGTGAGCCCTCCTCCAGGTCGATCACATAGTCCCTGGAAAAGGAACAACGTGCCCGCGGAGCTCGGCGGCAGCCCCACGGGGAGGGAGGATCGTTTCCCACCGTCCACAGCGCGAACGCCACTCACCTCTGCTCATCTGTTTCCGGTTCTACCAGTATGTTTTCTTGTCGCTCTTTCACCCTCAGAAACACATACGAATCCAGATCTGGTTTGGGAACTGCCAGGAGGACGACAGACAGTGTGATCAGAAAATGCTCAGCTGACAAGATCAGGATGGAGAAGCTGCTGGGATTAACTGCCTCAGGCACAAAGGGACCCCTGATGTAAAAGCATCTTGGGGGCAGGGATCTGAGGAGAGATCTGGCTCCTTCTAGAAACAGCATACTTCCCTCAAGGTTGCACACGGCACCCGCTCATTTGACAAATGATGAGGCCGTAAGATCTGCAGCGCGCCTGGGAGGAAGGGTGAGGGCTATGGGAGAGACACGCAGGGCGTCTTAGGAGGACCGAGTGTGTGGATCGGGCCAGAAAGTATGTCTGTATAAAAGGTGGGAGGACAGGACGTTAGGGGGACGGGGTCACACGGCGACGGCCTTGAATGTCAGGGAGACGAATACGGGCTGTGCGCCGTAAGCATCCCTCCCTCTCTACCACCAGCCAGCACTTCACCAGAAGTGCCCCGCGCTGGCAGCTCCTCCAGACCTTCCCTGCCTGCGGCTCCGTTTGTGCCGAGAGGACCCCATCACCTGCGGGGTCCGGAGAACCCACCGGACGACTCAGTGTTCAGAGCCCAGCTCAGGTGTGGGGCTGCCCTCGGCTCCCTGTCTACGGGAGGGGGGTTAGGATAACTGACCACAAAGGTCCAGGGAGGGTCCCCTGGGCTGCTCGGGGGTTCTGGGCCTGCCAGAGACACCAACTTCAGCAGGGTCAGCTGGGCCCACTGGGCGACTGCTGATTTGAGGAGACCCTCGAAGGATGTTAGGCTACAACGCCCTTCCACAACCCT
Source organism: Hyperoodon ampullatus (assembly GCF_949752795.1). Classification (NCBI taxonomy): domain Eukaryota; kingdom Metazoa; phylum Chordata; class Mammalia; order Artiodactyla; family Ziphiidae; genus Hyperoodon; species Hyperoodon ampullatus. Next base: position 4,764,968 of record NC_136933.1, read on the forward strand.
GCCATTGTGGTCTCCGTGCTCCAGGGGGCATCTGGGCTAAGTGAGCAAGGCTCTGATCTCACTTGGGCAGGCTGGCTCCCATACAGCTCCAGCCCTAGGCGCCCAGCTCTGGTCCTTGGAAGGGACCCAGGACAAGCGACACATGAGCATTAGGAGGTGTTGGCCAGCATCAAGTAGAAGCAGCTCTGGGGCAACGGCCTGGACCCGGCTCAACTGGATACGACAGGTGGTGCTGGGCAGTGATTAGGGACGTGGTCCTTGCTCCACTCGTAAGTGCAGACGAAAGTGGCCGAACTGGACACGGACTGGGCCTCCTGTGTCCCTCAGGCAGTTTCACCACAACGACCAGTTCAGAGTTCCACAAGCCCGGCACGCGGTGGGCTTGCTCCTGGTGTCCCCTCCACAATGACACGCTGAAGCCCCGAACCCCAGTACTTCAGGACGGGAATGGATTTGGAAACCAGGCCTCTAAAGAGGCAAAATGCAGACATCAGGGTGGGGTCCTGATGCAACCTGATGAGGAGAGGGACGGACAGCAGGGTACATGTGCAGGGGGCGGCCGCCTGCAAGCCAAGGAGAGAGACTCAGGGAAGCCAACACTGTCAGCACCCTGACCATGGACTCTGGCCTCCAGATCTGTGAGAAGATCCAGGCCGGCTGGTCAGGCGCCCCCGTCCTGTCAGTGGTACTTAGCTGTGGCAGCCGGGGCTAAGTCCCCCGCCAGCGGCAGGGCTCAGAGCGCGGCCCCCAGGCTGGGATGACGAGGGACGCTCAGGGCTCGGCTGTCCTGGACTCAGCTTGGGAACCCGTGGACTCCAGGCCCCCGTGAGGTCCTGCGTGGACACGGCGAGCTGGGAAAGGCCGGGGAGGTGGACTGGAGGCCACATGCCAGGGGCCCTGCTGGCTGATCCAAGGTTAGGGGTTACCACCAGGGCTCCCCCTTGGCTCGGCAGACTTTCGGGGGACCGAGCAAGGGGGCAAGAGGCAGAGGAGACGGCCGTGCTTCCCTCCCTGGCGCCTCCCTGCCGTCTGTCCTGCCGTCTGTCCTGTTCCCCTTCCCAGAGCCGGGAGGCTGCTCACAACCGAAGATCAGGAGCCCTGAGGGATCCCCGGAGGTGTCCCAGCCTCCAGCTAACGTTCCCCCGGGAGGAGACAGGCCCTGCATGGCCTGGAACCTGTGAGGGGGACGCTGCTGCCCCCGGAGACCAGAGACCCCGGCATCTTCCTCGCCCAGAGGAGCCGAGCACAGCACGGACCCTCAGAAGGTGATTGCGTACGCGGGTGAGTCTGCACTTACGGTGGCAGCTACGAGAATTGCCTCCGAACCGGAAGAACACAAAAGTGATGCTGCAATCGGTACCCTGGCGCCTGCTTTTCACAATTCTTGGTTTTTAACCCAGAACCCTTCCCCTCTGTCTCTTTTCTGTTGATCTATCTATGCACCTATTTGCCCATGTTCGAGAGAAGGGAGTGGAGATGAAGATGCTATGCTAAGGCACCTGGAGATACGTGGGGTGTAAACTACGGCCCCTCGGGACGTCCGAAAGGAGAATGCTCTCCTCACCTGCCCTCAAGAGGTCCACCTTCTGTAAATTAGGAGGCATGTGCTTTAGGGCAACGTTCTTCAGGTAGGTCTCTGTGTTAGCCATGTACCTGAAACACACAAACCCACATCGCAGTGACGACACGCCCCGGAGCCACCAGGGCTATAAGGCCAACAGCAGTGGCCCTGCGACTGGCCTCAGGGACACAACCACCAAACTCACACTGGCAAGCCAGGGAAATAAAGGCGGGCCCCACGCTCGCTGCTTACTCACTCTCTGGCAAAGGCAAACTCTTCCGGAGAAAGGCTGGAAGGCTCCCCCTCACGGCGTGTCTTCTCCTTTTCAAGGACGTGAGGGAAAAACTTCTCTATCTGTGGGGACAGGAAACACCTGTCAACGCTTTTTGCCATCAGCACGTTTGATCAAGTGTGTCATCGAAGGTCTCGCCTGATTCCAGTGGCACACATGCTAGTTTTCTGAAACAGGTCGAGGTTAATCTAGAAAGTGACTCTTAAAATGACACGTTTTCATGGTTGAGACTCTTTCTAATCATAAGACTTACACACTGGACTTCACGAAGGCGGGTTTCAGAGAATTTGGAGCAAAGGCCAGGGCTCAAAAAAGGAAGACAGTTTAAAAAGGATGAGAGGCTTTCATGAAAGAAACTCTGGTGAGACAATTGGAAATGGAAGTTAAGAGAAAGGAAGGGGCTGTTACCCAGCACCTCTACGTCATTGTACAGACACAACTGTACAACCTGTGAAGTGAAACAGATACAGAGGCTGGAGAGACACACACAGAACATTTAAGCAGACAGAGAGTGACGCTCGATTATAAAACTATAACCAGGGACTTCCCTGGTGGCGCAGTGGTTAAGAATCCGCCTGCCAATGCAGGGGACACGGGTTTGAGCCCTGGTCCAGGAAGATCTCACATGCCATGGAGCAACTAAGCCCATGCACCACAACTACTGAGCCTGCGCTCTAGAGCCCGCGAGCCACAACTACTGAGCCCATGCGCCACAACTACTGAGCCTGCAAGCCACAACTACTGGGCCCACATGCCACAACTACTGAGCCCACGTGCCTAGAGCCTGTGCTCCACAACAAGAGAAGCCACTGCAACGAGAAGCCTGTGCACCGCAATGAAGAGTAGCCCCCGCTCACTGCAACTAGAGAAAGCTCGTGCCCAGCAACGAAGACCCAATGCAGCCAAAAATAAATAAATAAATTCATAAATTTATAAATTTATTAACAACAACAAAAGAAACAATATAACCAGCAAGGATAAAACCCACAATGAGGTGAGGCTTGGGAAGCATGCTAAGAACTACCAGAAAACGACAACAAAGCTAAAAGCTACAGAAAGGTGTGTGGTCAGGAAACAGGAAAGGCAGCCTCGTCTGGAGTCAAAGCTCTCACGATCACCTCCGCCAGGGAAACGCTCTCTGCGAGCAGGACCACGATGACGGCGAGGAGGAGCTGAAGGCCCAGGTAAGGCAGCACTTATCCTTACAGCGGTGAGGTCTCCCGGCTTGGACGGACTGTGCTCTGGGATGAACTAAATTCTCGTCTGTACGGAGTTTGAGTGTGTGAAGCACCTTCTCCTGTCCTATGCGGATCACCGCTGCTACTGTACCACTTTATGCACTAAAACTACATGCCACTTCAGAATCTCAGAGTCACTGAGTTCAGAAGAGGTGGGAAAGATTAGAGGCAGACACATTTCTTGATTTTCAAAAATACAAAGGAGGGGACTCTTCCAACACACATCAGCGTCCTTCACATTGTACGTGGCCTTACAGACAGACGGTTTGTGAACTCAAAGGAAAGTAGCGGTGTGCGTGAAGAGCGTTCACCTCACCACACACCCCAAAAAGCTGAGTGGCCTGGCAGCTGAGGGTGGGGAGAGGCGTAGCGCGTCTCAAGTTTTTCAAAATGTGTGATGATGTCTTTAACGTCCTTGTGGACAAGCTGTAGCGGGGGTGCTGGGTGACAGCACAGACTAGGAGACGCATAAATGAGTGAAAGAAGAACACGGACTCAACTGACAGACGCCAATCAGCGGGGAAGGCTCTGGCAGGACAGCGATCACTGGCCCAGTCCTACTAACGAACCAGATAAGACCTTTGATGACACACTCATCCAACTTGCTGAAATAGCTAATACGCTAGGTGACAAGATTGGGATCCAGAGACCAGGGAAATGGCCCAAAAAAAGAAGCTGAAGAGGGACAAGTATTGAGGCCTACACTGAAGGGTCAAAAATCAAGCCATGGAAATACAGCATAGTGACGGGATGGCGTAATAATAATCACAACAGCTTAAAAACTTCAAAAGAGGTGGTGCTCGTGGTGAGTGCAGAATGAACCCAGGGTGACGTGTCCGTCAGACGCTACAAAACACTGGGTGGCGTTACTACCAGTCTGATATCCACAAGGGAAGTGATCATCCTGCTTTTCACAAAAGTGACCAAACTACAACGGGAACTCTGTTCCACTGTAGATGGGATAATTTAAGAAGGTACTGATAAACCTTTTAAGGGAAGAGACCAGGAGAGTAAATGGAAATAAACGGCTGCAATGTTTAGCTGAGAGGGCTCTCAAGAGCCTTCCGAGCTGTCTTCAGTATCTGAAGCGCGTCCACATGGTAGAGGGTACGGCTGGCCCTTGAACGACTCGGGGCTTGAGTGTGCCAGCAGCCCTCCCCTCCCCCCGCCTTACAGTCGGCCCTCCGTATCCCTGGGTCTGCATCTGGATTCAACCAACCTCGCATCACTTTACAGCAAATATTTATTGAAAAAATTCTGTGTATCAGTGGACCCACGCAGTTCACACCCATGGTGTTCAAGAATCAAGTGTACTTGCTTTGTCATAACTAAGAGGACAATTGGAGCCAAATGAGAAGAAACCTCAAGGAGGTAAGAACTTAAAACAGACGTCATTGAAAATAAGCATGTTTTGCCGTTTCATTTTTATAAGTTAGACGGCCACAGAGATATAGCTGAATGTCATTAGCACGGTCCACTTGACACTGACTTAACGACAGATGCAAAACAGTTCTTAAAACCAGGTCCCCTCTGGTCAGTATTCCCTGTTCACCCACTGCCAATACCTCCACGCTCAGCACCGCCCGACGGTCCCTCCGGGAGGGGCCGTTCGCGCAGCAAACAGACTAACAGTGTCCCTGGAGGTGGGAGACAAACGTGCCGTCAATGCTTCTCCTCCCGACTCTGGCTCCCCTGACGTGGGGCCTCAGCAGCACCTGCGGGCCCTGGACCCTCCCGGCTCCTCCCAGGACCCTCAGTCCGCACGACAGCTGCCCCCCAACCTTCGTGAGCCGACACCGCAGGTAGCTGCTCAGGACGAAGCGGATCCTCTCCATCTCCATCTGGTGGATGCCGACCTTCAGGTCCCCCTTCTTGGCCCTCCTGAGATTTTCTTCCTGTTAACACAGAAGAAGAAGTTTGTAAGAAACCTGAGAGTCAAAGACTAATGACTTTTTTTGTTCAATCAGCGCGCGGCCCATCATCACTGGCAACGTTAAAAGGACTCAGAGGCTACATTTAGGTCAGAGGAGAACAAAAAACTCATCGTTTAAGGGCTCTCATTTCCTTCTAATTTATTAACTACACAAACAATACATGACCACAGTCTCACGACATAAAGTGCAGACGGCACTCGTTTACTTTTAGAAAATGACCACTTCAATAGAATCTGAATCTGGCTGGTCAGAAGGGCCCAGAAGAACCCCAACCCGAGTGTAAAGGACGGCAGCAGACAAGAAACGTCTAAAGGGTCTTGAAAGTAGTTAAAACACCAGTTGAGAAACTGTAAAAGACCAACGTTTCAAAGCTACCCTGAGGCTGTCAGTGACCGAAGCCCGGTTCATCTAAGGCAAGGACCGCACACTCAGAGGCTTCGGGGCCAGGCAGGTAAGGTACCTGAGAAAGGTGGGCAGCCAGGAGCTGGGGGCCTGGGGAGCACATTGGAAGGGGCGGTCCCTACCCTGCTCTGGTCAGCTGTTCTCGCGTACAAATGCAGGAATGCTGAGGACAGGTTTTTAGAAGCTGACAGCCAGATGTTCATAGGAGCTCCCAGGCTTTGTAAATGTAGATAATTCAACATTAAAAAAGAAAAAAACCCCCAAACTAGGCTGGGCCCCACGAAACAGATTTGCTGTCAGCCTACAGCCTCTCACCATGCCGACACACCTTCTAAGCTGCCCTCCTCTGAACGCTGAGGGAGGCACCTCTTACCATGTGCTGCAGCTGCTCCATGACACACTCCACGATTTCCGACTTGTTTTCCAGCAGCTCAGGGGCAAACTTTTCATTCATCCAGGCCTAAAAAAACAACGCCCGAAAAACGCACAAAGGGGCATTACTCACAATGGAGCAAAGTAAGCCTGTGAGTCAGTACTCACTCCTAAAATCACAGCCGCCTCAGCAAAGAAACTGTCTACCGGTTGGAAATACTGGAAATGCTTTGAAGACAAGCTATGTTTAATGATGGCTTTTTTATTTCCTTTAGTGGAAAGGCTGTGTTGTCAGTACACCTATGGCTGAGAGTAACCCTACCTGGTGTCCACTCGGTACCTGTCACCGGGCACCAGTGTCTGTATCTGCTATTGCCCACCAGGGGGCACCAGTGCCCGCCCATTCAGCTCAGAGCACTTTATAATTTTTTCATTCATCTCTATCATAACTGAGATGAAATGGATACAGTTATCCTTACCTTGTTGATGAGAAAACACAGATCACGTTATTTACTAACTGCCCAAGAGTACAAAGGATCACAAAGGAAATGGAGATTTATCTATTAAGCAGTTTTTGGAATAAGACGTTAAATCCCTAATTTATGACTTAGGCCCAGATGCTTGGTATGTTTCAGAAATTACCAAGGCTTAGGGAACTGAAGTATCCACTGGTGACTGAGGAAGCTGTACTTATCTTTCAATCACAGGAAACTGAGTTCTAGCATAGCTCAGAGTTACAGGCCAAGCACACTCCAGTTATTCATTCTGACACACTTAAGTCTCTGCTTCTCCAATTATCACCATTCAGACGCATTATTAAATACCGGTATTGCTACTATCATAAAATTTTTTTTCAGGTGCTCAAGCTTCTGGAATAGTGTTGCAGATATATAAAATTAACCAGAAAGACAATCTGTCTTTTCAAGTAGCATAATGAATGAGAAAAGATCAAACTGTCATAGAGAACTTATAAAGCAGGAGATTTTCTTTTTTTTAAAATAAATTTATTTATTTTATTTTATTTATTTTTGGCTGCATTGGGTCTTCGTTGCTGCACATGGGCTTTCTCTAGTTGCAGCAAGTGGGGGCTACTCTTTGTTGCAGTGCACGGGCTTCTCATTGCGGTGGCTTCTCTTGTTGGGGAGCACAGGCTCTAGGCGTGCTGGCTTCAGTAGTTGTGGCACGTGGGTTCAGTAGTTGTGGCTCACGGGCTCTAGAGCGCAGGCTCAGTAGTTGTGGCGCACGGGCTTAGTTGCTCTGTGGCATCTGGGATCTTAGTTCCCAGACCAGGGCTCGAACCCACGTCCCCTGCATTGGCAGGCAGATTCTTAACCACTGTGCCACCAGGGAAGCCCAGGTTTTCTTTTTACCTGACTTTATTAAATACTGAATAGGTACAAAAATATTTATGAAATACATAATACTGATAAACACCTATGGGCACATAGCTTCATTAAAGAATATCATCATCATTTTACAAGTCCCCTTGTGTCCCCTCCCTCCTCAGAGGTGATCATTAGCCTGAATTTAGTGATTAATTTCCTGTAGTTTCATTACTTCTGTTTTTATCTCTACATGGTGCTTACCAACCTTTCCATGACAGGGCACTCAAAGAAATGATAGCACTGTATGGTATACTGGGTAAAGTGGAGTAGACTTGGGGGAGATTTCTCATTTGCAGTATGAAATCACGGTAATAAAACATATAACAGTAGGGCAAAGTTTACATTAGTAAAAAATGCTCAAATAAAATCTTTTCAAAATTTTTAGGGAGAAACTTGTATTTAAGTTCACAGTCTTTTTAAAAATAATCAAGTTCTCTGTTTGAAATGACTGCATTGAAAAAATTTTAACGACAACCTGTTTATCACTGTTACGGGTGAAACTGTGCCGCCTCCACCTGCCAATTTGTACGTTAGAGCCCTAACTCCCAGCACCTCAGAATGTGACTGGATTTGGAGATGTGGTCTTTTAACGAGGTAGTTAGGTTAAAAGGCGGTCATGAGGTGGGCCCTAATCCAATACGGCTGGTGTCCTTGTAGGAGGAGAAGAGAACACAGACACGGAGTTTCCCAAGGCTCAGTCCCTGGTACCTTCTTTTCTTTATGTACATTCACTCTCTATGGGAAATTGTCTACAGAGAAGACAGAGCACATGAGGACACAGAAGACGGCCGTCTCCAAGTCCAGGAGAGAGGCCTCAGAGGAGACCAAGCGTGTCAGCACCTTGATCTCGTCTCAGACAGAAGAGCCTCCAGAACTGAGGAGATAAATTTCTGTCAGCAAAGCCACCCAGTCTGTGGCACTTTGTTAGGCAGCCTTAGCAAACGAATACGACCATTACAATGAGGAACTTTGCATTTTAGGTACCAAGTTTTAAATCGTATTTTTACCAGCATTCAAGAGTATCCTACGTATGCTCCCGGAGCTGTGCTCATCAGTGGCCTTTCAGGCCGGCCCCGAGGCCGTGCTACACAGCAGCTGTCCAGGCGGTGGCTGCCCTCCGGGCAGGAGAGCATCAGGTCACAGGTGTGACGCCTGCTCACCCACTCCCAAGGCCGCCAGACCCCACCCTCCTTGGGCTCCCTCCCAGGGAGCCCTGAGGACACCCAGAAGAGGCCAGCAGTCTGGGCCCGGCTGACCTGGAGGGCGAGGGTCGGCATCTGAGCCTTTGCAGGGCCTCAGCGTGTGCAGCACCACCAAGCTGGCAAGCTCTGCCCTGGACGACAGCTTTGCAAGGGTTCGAACGGTACACAGACGGTTTCTTCAGCAACTTATCTTTTGTTCTTCCATGTGATCCTCCTGACAGCTGTCCATGCTGTGGCAGGAGCTTTTACTCATTGTACTGCTGTTTTTCTCCCTCGTTATGTGTATATGCCATACTCTAGGTATGCACCCAGAATAATTCGGCCACAAGACACGTGTGCCTTCTTTAACCTGACCAGAAAAGAACATTATTTTTTTTAAAGTGACTGTACCAATGTACATGCACACCGTGATATACAAGTGTGCTAAATTCTCTACATCCTTGACAACCCTTTATACTGTTCACCTGTTTCATTTCTGCCACTCGGATGGGTATAAGTGATATCTCATTGGGTTTAAAATTTTCAGGGTGCCTGTGAATCTCCTGAAATTACATGCAAAGTTCTGCACGGGTGTATATGTGCATTATTCTGGGAGGGAGGGCCAGAAGTTTCACCAGATTCTTAAAAAGGTCTGAGACATCATTTTTAAATGACCTTCCTTGGGTTTTATCACTCACGATGGCATGTAATGGTAGGAAAGAATGAAGAATCCTAAAGTAACAAACATGAGAGAGCTCTGGAAAGGGGAGGTGAGAGGGAGAAGAAGAAGGCAGCAGGTGTAGTACATCAAAGAGACCTGGTTCACATCCTGGCTCTGTTGTGTGACCTCGGCAAGTTACTTTAGACCTCTCATCTCTAAGCCTTAGTTTCCTCATCTGTAAAATGGAGATGACAATAGTGCTTGCCTCAGGGCGGCGCTGTACTGATTATGACCACTCGCACCTAACACACGTCAGACAACACTCTGAGCTCTTCACACATAATACCCCATTTCATCCTCACAACAGCTCTGTGAGGCAGCCGCTATTGCTACCTCCACTGACAGTCAAGGAAGTGCTAGAGACAAGCTATACAACCTGCCGAAGTTGTAAAACAGACGAGTGGGGACTTCCCTGATGGCGCAGTGGTTAAGAATCTGCCTGCCAATGCAGGGAACACGGGTTCAAGCCCTGGTCCGGGAAGACCCCACATGCCGCGGAGCAACTAAGCCCGTGTGCCACAACTACTGAAGCCCACGCGCCACAGCTACTGAGCCTGCAAGCTGCAACTACTGAAGCCCGCGCGCCTAGAGCCTATGCTCCGCGATAAGAGAAGCCACCTCAATGAGAAGCCCGCGCACCACAACGAAGAGTAGCCCCCGCTTGCCGCAACTGGAGAAAGCCCGCATGCAGCAATGAAGACCCGACGCAGCCAAAAAAAAATTTTTTTAATTACAAAATTAAAAAAAAAAAAAAAAACGAGTGGCATGCAGGGATTTAAACACAGGTAGTCTGAACTCCGAAACTACCAAGGCCTCCTGAGACAACAACTGTGAAGAGCCCTGGCACGCAGGAAATACTCAATAAGCCACAGCGATTATGACTAAAAGGAGAAACGGCCCAGAAGTGGTTTGAGGTAAGCAGTGGAAACATACAGAACGGTGGACAAAAGGAAGTATTTGGAGGAAAAGGAAGAATAAGACCAGTTTTCTCCTAAAGAAGGTGTTTCAGCACTTTCTAGACCTTACAAGTCTCTACCAAGCACTTCTGCGGTACCCACAAATACCAAGCAGATCCTTTGCTCTGTGAGCTGTTCTCGTAAATGTCCCCAAAGCTGACCCTCTCTGGCCCCACTTGAGAATTTTGTGTCTGACATTATGAGGTTTCTATCCGGCTGTCCCCCTGCTTCCTATTTCTGTGTAGACGGTAAGATGCGGTCTCTCTTCTCTTGAAATAAGCCTAGAGTTCCATCTCATTTCCTGATTCCTGACATTTGCACAGCTGGACTAAATAAAAAGGCTGAGCTTGGAGCAGGGGGATTGTTTGGGCTGCTTACCTGTTCCAGCCTGTCAATGAGCTCTGCAGGGGTCAGGACCACCTCCTCACTCCCCGCATCAGAGTCCTGTCCCGAGAGATCCAGTTCCTCTGCCATCTTCTCTGAAACCAGGAACCTAATAAATAAAAGAACCCATACTATGCTGTGTGTTCCACTTCTTTTCAAGAACCTGGAAAAGGGAAAGGTTTACTGAGGTTGTAGAGGCTCACTGGCAGTGGCTAGGGAATTCACAGGTTTTGGTTTTGTAATTCTTCATCTCTTTCTTCAAATCTTAGGTCAGGGATCAATTTCTCAAAGCGATCACTCCTTACAAGGGCTTCCACGTGCACCCTGAATTGAGCACCTACCACACCCTGCAGTAATTATCTGTTTGCCTTCCAGGAGGAGGTCCTCTCCTCGGGGGCTGCGTTCACTTCAGCTCTAATATGAATCCTGGCACCTCTAAGGACTGGGGACACAGTGACCTGTGCAGCCCCTGCGCTCAGCACGGCTCTTCACTAAGAGCAGGCAAATAAAATTGCTGGGAGAACCAACCCATACACGTTTCCTGGAGCCACAAGGCCCAGCAACATCTGTCCGGTCGGTGACCCAAAGGGCTTAGGAAAGCGGGTGGTGGGGACGAGGGCGCGTCCCCGGAGCCTTAGGGACACCGAGAGCACATTCCTCCCGCTCGCCTCCCGGGGCCACGAACACGGGGTCACCGCCTCCCTCCAGGCGCGCGCGCGCGCAAGACGCGCGCGCACTCCCAGCGGTCCCACTCGGACGCTCACCCGGGCCTGGGCAGGCTGCGAAGGCACCCCGGGTTGGCGGGTGGCGAGGGCCGGACGCTCGCGGGAAGCAGCCCGAGGAGCACCGGCCGCAGAACGGTCCGCGAAAGGCCTTTCCGGGACGCAGCTAACCCCCCACTTCTCAGCTCCCGCGCTCCTCGTGGACACTTCCCGTCCGGACTCAACGTCACTGCGCACGGACGGGGCTGACCAATCACGGCCAGACGGCCCCGCCCACCCTGGGGGCGGGAATTGCGTCGCCGATGGGGCACTTCCTGAATGGAGGCGGGCCCGAGCTGGGCCCCGCCCACCTCGTCCCGGCTAGGGTGTGCGGTGCAGGATGACACCTCCCAAGGACCGTCGGCAGGAGGCGCCTGGTCACCGCGGCTGGGGGCTCCGGCGGCGTGGGCCTTCCCGCCACCGGTTGCAGCCGTCCGCGTGTGCTCTGGCCGGTAGCCGGGCCTACAGAGAGGTGGGCTGTGTTAAATCAGGCCGCTTCCACCTCTTGGGTCGTCTTCTCCACCCACTTCTCTGGTGGCCCTTCTGGTTACCGCATATCTGCAGGGGCTGCACCTGTGGCCACTACTCCCAGCTCTAAAAGACTTTAGGCGAGTGGTTCTTAAAACGCGGTTCCAGACCGCCAGCAACAAATCGGCTGGGACCCGAGAAAAATGCAAGTTCTCAGGCCAATCCAAGACCTGCGGAATCAGGAACTAGCGGGGGGCGGGGGAGGAGGGGGGAGACGTTCAACAGTTTCATCAGGTGATTCTGAGGCAGGTGAGCTTGGAGAACCATAGCTTTAGGCAATGCTTCCATCCCAGCTGCTCTCTAGGTTATTTTGACATTTACAGTTTATGCCTTCTGCCTTTACTGTAGGGCAAAGATATATATATATATATATATATATAAATTTTCCTTTGTGTGATTATAGTTTTTCATCTCTAAATTGCTGATGCTTTTCTTTCCGCTCTCCTTTGTTTTCTGTGCAAAGTGTCGCTTCTGGCCCCCCTAGAAGTGTCTCTTCCCCACCAATCTGAAGATGCTTTGTGATGTGATTAGAAAAAAGTTCGGCTAATTGACCGATTGGGTAGTACCTGCCTGATTACAATAGTGTTATAAAAATAATTACAATAGAATATACTGAGTGAGAGAGTGGACATATTTACAAAGGGCTGAGGAAGCTGGGGACAGCAAAGAGGTATGCCAAGGGAAGGGCCCTTTGAGCTGTGCTTGCAGAACGAGTTTTGTTAATGACAGATGATGGCCTTTTCCAGGTCCATTTCAATTCTGTGTTTCAGTGGTTGGTGACCCAGTGGTTTTTAGTTGTGGCAAGTTGTGTTTTCCCAAGAGAGCTGCTCTGACATCAGTCTTATCCTGAACCTTCTGCTCCCACCTCTCCATCAAGAGGTGGAGTTTGTGATCTCCCCTTTTAAAAAAAATCTTATTTTGTTGAAGTATAGTTGATTTACAATTGTGTTCATTTCTGCTGTACAGCAAAGTGATTAAGTTATATATATATATATACATATATACATACAGATTCTTTTTCATATTCTTTTCCATTATGATTTATCCCAGGATACTGAATATAGTTTCCTGTGCTATCTGGTAGGACCTGTTGTTTATCCGTTCTCTCTGTAATAGTTTGTATCTGCTAATCCCAAACTCTGAATCCTGTCTGAGTCTGTTTCTGTTTCATAGAGAAGTTCATTTGTGTCATATTTTAGATTCCACATAAGTGATATCATATGGTTTTGTTTTTCTCTGTCTGACTCACTTCACTCAGTATGATCATCTCTAGGTCCATCCATGTTGCTTCAAATGGCATTATTTCATTCTTTTATATGGCTGAGTAGTATTCCATTGTATATATATACCACATCTTCTTTATCCATTCGTTTGTCGGTGGGCACTTGGGTTGTTTCCATGTCCTGGCTATTGTAAATAGTGCTGATATGAACACAGGGGTATGTATATCTTTTTGAATTAGAGTTTTGTCTGGATATATGCCCAGGAATGGGATTGCTGGTTGTGATCTCTCCTCTTCAATCTGGGAAGATCTTTGTAACTGCCTGGACCAAGAGAACGTGGCAAAAGTGATGCTGAAAGGCTTCCGGAGCTGAGTCGTGAAAGGTGGTGCAGCTTCCACCCACTGTCTTTCTTGAGCTGCATCCCTTGGGAGCCATGAGCTGACAGGTAAGATGTCTGGCTGTCCTGCAGCTGCCATGGAAGGTCCACGTGGAAAGGTCACTTAGAGATGGAGAGCCATGTCCAAGGAACCCCAGCTGTTCTGTCCTTCAGATGTCTGAGTCGAAGGAGCCTTCAGACGGTTCTAGCTCTTAGACTTTGAGCGACCCCAGCTGACCCTAAGGGAGCAGAGACAAGCCATCCCGGCAGAGCACTGCCCAGATGGCAGATTTGTGAGCAAAATATAGTTGTTTTAAGGCCCTAAGTTTTGGGTGTTTTTTTTTTTTTTATTTAAAAATTTTTTTTGGCTGCATTGGGTGTTCGTTGCTATCACAGGCTTTCTCTAGTTGCAGTGCGTGGGCTTCTCATTGCAGTGTTCTCTTGTTGCAGAACATGGGCTCTAGGTGCTTGGGCTTCAGTAGTTGTGGCGCGCAGGCTCGGTAGTTGTGACACATGGGCTCTAGAGCGCAGGCTCAGTAGTTGTGGCTCGCGGGCTTAGTTGCTCCGCGGTATGTGGGATCTTCCCAGACCAGGGATCGAACCCATGTCCCTACATTGGCAGGCGGATTCTTAACCACTGCGCCACCAGGGAAGTCCATTTTGGGTGGTTTTTAATCAGCCTTAGAGGACGTGAACATTAGTCTCTGAGCACAATCCCATTCTTCCATAATTCTCATTCCTACATAGCTTTGCAATGGTCTTTCCAAATATTCCTTAAGTGTTCTAGATTGGAGTCCACTCACCGATGACTTCCCTGTATGAGTACCCATTGCTAAGTTTGCTCATTCAGAGTCTTCCCTTCCGTGGTGCCAACTGCCACCCCGGTCTCCTGCTATGCCCCAGCTGGGGAGCTGGCGTCCAGCTCCTGCTTCCTTACTAAACAGGGCCGTGACCTGGGACACATCACTTCTTTGGGCTTCGATCGGTTGTACTGCCTGTCCAGTGAGAACAAGATGTGCCTTCCTGAAGGCAGAGGGATAGATACATAATTGGGCCCCCCCGCTTTCGCTTCTAAGATCTTTGGTTCCAACTAATATTCATCAGATAAAATCACTCTAGAGTCAAATGAGTTGGAAAAAAAATGAGTTGGCAGAGAACGATTTCTGCTATGTAAAGAAGGAGCATTGAAGGAGACATCCAAAGAGGATCTACAGAGCTGCCTGTGGGCGAGCAGCACAAACTTCTGGCGGGATGGTTGGCCTATGAAGTTCAAGAAGGTGGGAGAAATGACCCGGCTTAAGTTACATTACGTTGAATGGAGAGAAAAATCAGGAACATCTGGTGGACGTAGCCCCATTGTCAAGAAGTTTTAAACAATAATTACATAGCCATGCAAATGGAACGCCTTTCATGAAAATGATCACAAGAAAAAGAGAATTACGTAAGTTATGATAGCAGGAGGGTGAAGTTTGATGGTGATGTATGGAATTGCAGGACAGAATTTATAGGCAAGTTCTGATGATGAAAAGAGCAAGTGAACACGCCAGCATGAATTCAGATGAGTAAAACATGAAGCTACCAACATAGCAAAAGAAGGAAGAAGCTAGTGCCCAACGGTGAAGAGGATACAGAAAATAGGACCCTGTACAATTGAAGAAAGTCAATGCAATTTCCAGATACTGCTCAATGAAGGAGTTGATTGCACTTAAAGACAAGGCAAATGGAAACAGCCAAAATATATGTGGATAGGTATGGAAGTATGCATTAATAAGAATGGTCCTAATTTTTTTCAATCACTAAGGATAAAAGACAACATATACATATCTATACAGTACCGTGAGCCTTTTTGAAGATGATGCTTTCGAAATACAAAGTAATACCATCATTACTGTTCATGTATCATCACTGCCCTTGCTCATTTGGTCAACAGCTGTTTCTCAATGTTTCCTTCCTCTAAATCCCATCACATTCTTGGTCTTGATACCCTCAGAAGCAAAGCACTAAGTCTTGGGGAGTGTATTCGTTAAGCAGAGTTTAAGCCCCAGTTGTTCTGAATGAATGAAGACTTGGCCTAAGGGTAGGAAAGGAAGAGGGCGGTTTGCATTTTTAAGGAAAGCAGAAAAGTACTCTTAGAATATTTCCTTTTAGCCTCACAAGGAAAGCTGTCGATTGGTGAATTGTAAGTGTTTTTCTGGCCGATGGTAAAACCCCATACGCAGTTGTATGGCTGAGATGCTGGAAAACTCAGGAGGTCAGAGCCCTGAAAAATGTAAAATCTGGGCAGTGCATGATATTTCTAATTCCTCTTTAACCCCTCAGACTTTATAGCTCCTCATCCCTTACTCAAATTCCATCTTTAAAGCACATTGAATTAACCTATATATGTTTCCAATAAAGATATAAACTTTTCAAATCTCTTCTAAGCTTTGTGATCACAGTTTCAAGAATAATGTGGCTTTGTACTATTGTTTAGCCAAAAAAAAAAAAAAAAGCAGGTACAAAGCTTTAATGCTCTATTCTCCTACCTGCTCCCTTGTAGGAGCATGGTGAGACCCTCTTTCCTTAGTTCGGTCTTAATGTGTTTCTAATTTCTAGCACAGACGAGACCTCCACCTTTGTGTCTTGTTGCCTTATGGTTGATGGGAGGATGCTTTTTTTCCTCCCAAGCCCAGAATGAGCCTTAGGAATAACAAAAAGAGTCAGTTTGCTGTGGAGGGGAACCCATCTTCTGAAAAGAAAGCTGACCCAGGAAATAGAGCATCTGGCTTTGACTTCAGCTCTTATGAAGGCTCCCCAGCCCTCGGCAAAGCTGTAGATGCTGTCTTCTCACTTTGCCTGAGCTTTGTTAATGAGGAAGCAGAGGCCGACACCAGCCAAGGCTGGCACCTCCTCGGGCAGAGTGTAAGATTACGTTCTCTCATCCACTCTTTTTTTCTTTCTTTCTTTTTTTTTTTTTTTTTTGCGGTACGCGGGCCTCTCACTGCTGTGGCCTCTCCCGTTGCGGAGCACAGGCTTCGGACGCGCAGGCTCAGCGGCCATAGCTCACGGGCCCAGCCGCTCGGCGGCATGTGGGATCTTCCTGGACCGGGGCACGAACCTGTGTCCCCTGCATCGGCAGGCGGACTCTCAACCACTGTGCCACCAGGGAAGCCCTCTCGTCCACTCTTGAAGCTTTCCTTGGAGGAGCGTGGACAGAACACCTCAGGCTTAGACACTGCAGGGAAGCGGGTTGTTGGAGGCTGGAGGGAGTCCCCTGAGAGGAGTCGGGAGGTTGTGTGATTTTAGTCATGCTCTGAAAGCAGCACTGTTGATCTTCTTGTGTTTCCCCCTTATACCCTCTTTGCTCCCTTCATGTGGAACTGCTCAGGGACATGAGGGATTTTGTCTCCTCTCTTTGCACCTCCTGTTCCCTCTTTCTAGGCTTCTCTCTTTCCCTGTAACCACCTAACGAACTTGTACGCATCCTTCAGGACTCAGCCGAGGTACCTCTTCCTCTGTGAAACCATCCCTAGCAATTAGGTCAGTGTATATACCTTACACTATACCTTACACTATTCTGATATAGCATTTATCACACTATATGGCAGCGTTAAAATGTCCGTTTCTCCTATTAGGTTGTGAATTCCCTGAAGGTATCCCCAAATCTAGCACGGCACCCCTCATTCCCACGTGCATTCATTTCTTCATTCAACAAATATTTCTGAGCATCCAGTGATACTTGAGTATCTACTGCTAGGCCCTGTGTAGGTGCTAGAGGTAAAGCAGTGAATAGGAAACACAAACCATATGATGGGAGACAGACAATAAACAAGTATCAATTGTTTGTCAGGTGGTGATAAAATAAATCTGGGTAACACATATAGAACATTAAGAGGAAAGACATTTTAGATGGTTGTCCATTCAGGCTGCTATAACAAAACACCATAGAGTAGGTATCTTATAAAGAACAGAAATTTGTTTCTCACAGTCTGGAGGCTGGGATGTCCAAGGTCATGGTGCCAACAAAGTCAGTGTCTGGTGAGGGCTTCCAGATGGCTGTCTTTTCACTGTGACCTTACATGGTGGGAGAGACAGTGGAGATTTCTGGGCTGCTTTTATATGGGCACTAATCTCATTCATGAGAGCCCCACCCTCATGACTTAATCACCTCCCAAAGGTCCCACCTTCTAGTACCATCACCTCGGGGGTTAGGGTCTCAACATGTGAATTTTGGGGGAACACAAACATTCAGCCTATAGAAGACTCCCTAAGGAAGTGACATGTGAGCACAGCTTGCAGGGAGAATGAGTCACTTCCAAGGAGACGAATGTGCAGCACTGTGAGGAGATCCAAAGGCTGTGCAGTTACTTGCTCATTGCAGAATATAAAATGACCATGAATGTTCCTTTTTTAAAAAAAATTAAATATATCTTCTGAAAAACTATAGCCAAATAGCATTTATCAGGCCAAGTAAAATGATTTTCTTAATGGTTTTCTGGATAAGAGTCAAGCAAAGAGAAATGTGACCTTTCCATCAAGAAATATGTATGCCTTTGTGTCATGAACCTCTGATGTAAAGCTTCTATGTCTACGTGCTGCGCAGGTCCTCATGTTTATTTAGGGTCCACATAATTACTCTAGGGAATTGTCTCTAGGTCTAAATGAAAACCAGGCAAACTCAGTATTTCTAAATGCTTACAGCTTAGGGCAATGCTTTTTTTTTTAAAAAATATATAGCCATAGGAAAAAGCTAAAGGGTAGCAGTACTCAAGAATGTACCCTGTATTGGCACATGAAAAGATGCTCAACATTGCTAATTACTAGAGAAATGCAAATCAAAACTACAATGAGATACTACCTCACACCGGTCAGAATGGCCATCACCAAAAAGTCTACAAATAACAAATGCTGGAGATGGTGTGGAGAAAAAGGGAACCCTCCTACACTGTTGGTGGGAATGTAAACTGGTGCAGCCACTATGGAAAACAGTATGGAGGTTCCTCAAAAAACTAAAAATAAAGTTGCCATATGATCTAGCAATCCCACTCTTGGGCATATTTCTGGACAAACTCAAATTCAAAAAGATACATGCACCCCTATGTTCATAGCAGCACTATTCACAATAGCCGAGACATGGAAGCAACCTAAGGATCCAGAGGAATGGATAAAGAAGCTGTGGTGCATATGTACAAAGGAATACTACTCAGCCATAAAAAAGAATGAAATAATGCCATTTGCAGCAACGTGGATGCAACTAGAGATTCTCATACTAAGTGAAGTAAGTCAGACAGAGAAAGACAAGTACCATATGATATCACTTATATGTGGAATCTAAAATATGACACAAATGAACCTATCTATGAAGCAGAAACAGATTCACAGACATAGAGAACAGACCTGTGGTTGCCAAGGGGGAGGGGGTAGGGGATGAAGTGGGAGTTTGGGGTTAGCAGATGCAAACTATTATATATAGAATGGATGGACAATAAGGTCCTACTTCTATAGCACAAGGAACTATATTCAATATCCTGGGATAAACTGTAATGGAAAAGAATATGAAAAAGAATGTAAAACTGAATCACTTTGCTGTACAGCAGAAATTAACACGTTATAAATCAACTATACTCCAATAAAATAAATTGAAAAAAATAATGTACCCTGTATCAAAATTCCATTCATTTTTCTTCATTTCAATGCCACACCTTTCTTTGTGTTAATGGATTGTAGGCATGGCACCATTTTGAGAACTTCATCTAACGAATGAAATGAGTCATTCCACTTCAGACTAAAGTTTATTAAAATAATTTTTTCTGTATAGAGGCAACTGTTAGAATACAATCTAGTTTGTCTGCATATAGATAGTGGTTTCGCTGAGCTGACAATATACAGTAAGATTTATTTTAAAATTTTCTTAAGTTCCAAACTTTCTAATTACAGTTACAGAGATGGAATTGTATTATAATTGTTACCATTTTGTTTTCATTTCTACACGGAGGATCTATAAATTATACATCTCTTGAGGTGTCAGTACATGAAATAATAAGGAATAAGAGGCTTGGGTTAATATAAGAATGTGAAATTTAAAAATTTGTGACATCTTAAAAACTTTGGGCATTGTATCTAAATTTCTTCATTTAAACAATTACAGGTTTCTCACTGGTAAAACTAAACTTTTTTTTTTTTTTTTTTCGGTACGCGGGCCTCTCACTGTTGTGGCCTCTCCCGTTGTGGAGCACAGGCTCCGGACGCGCAGGCTCAGCGGCCATGGCTCACGGGCCTAGCCGCTCCGCGGCATGTGGGATCTTCCCGGACCGGGGCATGAACCCATGTCCCCTGCATCGGCAGGTGAACTCTCAACCACTGCACCACCAGGGAAGCCTAAAACTAAACACTTTAATTGAGTTCCGTATTCACCCTCTATCAGACGGCTAAAGAACGGCATGATTAATTATGTTCCATAATTTTACTATTAAATTAGCTAGAACAGATAATGTATTGATAATAATTCCACCTTTAGGGTATTCAAAAGTGATTTTAAAAATTATATTTTCAGTTTATGCTATGTTCAGTCATAAAAATATTTTCAGCTGAAAATACTGAAATTTGGTCATGAAATTGTGTTGATTGTTGGTATCTTTGGAAACAAGAACCAGAAACCTTGGGGCAGTTGATCTGTCAGAGCTGATCTTGCTGTGAGCAGCTGTCATCCTGTGAGCTGCTAACTCAGTAGAATCAATAAGATTTGGATGTGACCCATGGAGCTCTGTGAGGGATGAAATTACTTTGGACTTTTCCCTGTTGGTGGGGAAGTGAGATCATACATTTCCCAGTCACCCTCTTTGTTTCGTTTTAGACATGTTTACTTTAAGAGAGAAATTCAGCTTGACCCTGAACTTTACCCTTAGCTAGAGGCTGCTTCTAGGCTACAAGTTTAATTCATTTCTTTTAGAGGCCTACTCACATACCTATGAGCAGGAATAAGCTATTTGTCCATATTTTTCACTTTTTTTTTTTTTTTTTTTTTTGGTGTAAGTAGAACTAGCAGGACTCAGAGGCTAGTATCTCTTGACAATGAGACCAATGAGACTAACAGACCTGAACACGTGGAGGAATTACAAATAGAGACCTGAGTGAAGTCCTGGGGAGTGGGGTTGTGTGTGTGAGTGTGAGAGGTATTGTGTAAAATGATCAAAGCCCAACCTGATACTGGAGATGTTAACTGGTATGCATAATATTTAGGATATGGTCATTTATGTTGACAAATATATGTAGTTTTTTAAAATTTTTTGATTTTTTTCTTTTTTAATTTCTTTTTTTATTATTTTTTATTTTGTATTGGAGTCTAGTTGATTTACAATGTGGTGTGAATTTCAGGTGTACAGCAAAGTGATTCAGTTATACATGTACATATATCTATTCTTTTTCAGAGTCTTTTCCCACATAGGTTATTACAGAGTATTGAGTATTACTCTTTTTTTTTTTTTTTGCGGTACGCGGGCCTCTCACTGTTGTGGCCTCTCCCATTGCGGAGCACAGGCTCCGGACGCGCAGGCTCAGCGGCCATGGCTCACAGGCCCAGCCACTCCACGGCATGTGGGATCTTCCCGGACCGGGGCACGAACCCGTGTCCCCTGCATCGGCAGGCAGACTCTCAACCACTGCGCCACCAGGGAAGCCCTACTTCAGAAGTTTTGAATGCAATTCCTTTCCTTTCCCTGGGAATTCCTGATCCAGAGGGAAAAGGTCACTGAAATCCTCAAGAATAGTTACCTCTAGGCAAGTCCACTCTAATGGAGTTTAAGCCACAGATACTGCCTCTTAGAACAAGACTTTGTAAGGGGAGTTTACCAGCCACTATCTTATCAAGCCAGACAAACACCTTACTAATGAAGATGTAGTAAAGTAACTCTGTTAATGACCTGTCAACTTATATCTCGTGCATTTACACACTTTACAAATAGCTGAGTGCCAAGTGTATGTAGCACTGTGAGGGATGCTGGGAGTTGGGGATGGATACAAGGAGAAAGAGGAATCAGCCCTGCTCTCAGGGCATTCGAGGGGCTAGGTGGGGCGGCAAGGGGGAGGGGAGGGAAGTTTGGAAATCAAAGGCGGCATGAATACTCTGACTTCCTTTATAGGAGACTGAAACAAACAACAAAACAAGGAACAAAGCCTGTCACTCTTGAGAAGCAATGACACGGAGCCAGGAGCTAGGGCTAAGTGGAATATGGAAGGAATTTAAGTCGGAATATAGTCTCTATTTTATAAGCAGTTACTCTCTGCAAAGGCATTTCATTTAGAAACACTGGAGTCATCAGATGATCCAAGATTGTCACAGCACTCGGATACTTTTTTGCTAATGAGACATTCCAATCTCTTATTTCTGTAACTGAATACATTTTGACTATTAGGGGCTATTTCTTGGTTTTTACCTGTTTAGCTAACATGTCTGCACTTGAGAAAAAGCATGTAAAAAATTGCAAAGTGTGACAAACTGTATAAATGTCAGACGTTTGTTTAAAAATACTAAGCTACACTGAACCAGGGATTCTTGTAGTATTGTCTATCTGCCAAATATAATACCGTATCATGTATCACTTTACCAAATCACACCAAATATGACACAGAGACAATTTGTTTAAGAAAAGTTTTACTAATGTGTTAATATTTCAGCAAAGTTATTGCAATGGGTTTAAAAGGCAGACAGACACACTATTATAGGCTATAAAGTAACAAGTTTCATACAATTAAAATATTACATAGACCTATGGGATTTACTGAATAACTAACAGACCCATAAAAGAAATTAAATCTGAAAGGTTAAATCCAGTATTAGCACCTACAATATCTCTGAAAGTAAAACTTTTAGCCGTCTCATTCTCTCCTAGTATATGTCCTAACTTTCTCACAAATACAGTGCTCTCAAACCCCAAAGATGAAGGGAGGGGAAGTCCCAATGCTAAGAACACACAGCCAAAAAGAACTAGAAACAGTGACCCAGACTTGAGAGTTTTCGTTGGAAATCACTTAACTTACTGAACTTGAACCAATCATAATATTTCTGTGCACTGAATACTGTATATGAGGAAAGTCTAGGAATCATAAGGTTTGCCAGTAGGGATAGTTAAAAATTAGCAATATATAGTATTATTCCTATCAAATTTTTTTCTCTTAAGTTATATTTATAACAAAACTATTAATTAAAATATTTATTAACACTTGCTCACTCAGGGACACAGCAGGGACATTTGTGTTTGATGGTTTAGCATCCACTTTATTGTGCTTACTTATTTTTATAAGGAACAAGCAACACATACCACATTTTCCCAATGTTCAAGGTAATGCAGTAATAACAGAATTCTCAAAAAAAAAAAAACCCAAAAAACAAAAACCTGGAAATTGCATTAAATACTGCTTTAATCAGGAATTGCTATAATAGAACAAGTAACATTATACATTATTTTTCCAATGAACTTCAGTTCGAGAAACTGAACAGCAGAACTGGATCTTTAAGCTTTGAGTCATGGCAAAACTGGTAATTCTCTGAAATCTGGGAGATGCCTTAGCAAAACCAGACACAGCCCACCCTTCACCAAAATCCTGGAGAAAAGCGTTTTATGAATTTGGGGGAGTAAGACTGAGCACTGGCTAGGTTTACGACTTGCTGAGGCCCAAGGAATGACGAGAACCACTGGCACTGGTGGCAGGTAAGAAATCAACTGTGTTGGGCTGACCAACTGCATATTTTATTAATGGCTTTGAATAAAAAAAGTGAAATGCTTCATTGCGTTTTCTCAAAAACTAATCAAAAGATTACAGAGTCCTACACAATTTGGAGACACAAAGTGGATGCTGAGCGACTAGAGGTCACTCCAGGTGTGGAATTTTACAAAGTCAGTCCTTGGAGTGAATGGCACCGTGGCTCTGGCAGCAGATACGAAGGAATGATGCTCTGGAGAGGAGGTGGGGGACACTCTGCGGTCGGCCTGTGGACAGATGAGGGTCCCAGCTGGAGGTGGGCCTAGAGTCAGAGGGGAGAAGAAAAGGTTTTAGAAAGGGATGATAACTAACCTCCAAACATCGACTGATGGGAGCTCCTAGTATGTAGGCTACACTCTATGAAGTCAGGTGCTAGCTAATAAAATCCCTGGATCTGTACTACCTGCCGGAGTGAGTACACAGCTCGATGGTCTAGAGATCCAAGGCTGTGTATCTCCATCTCTGACCAATCCTGTCAGGAGAGGTAGCACAGCACGGGGCAGGCGGCCAATCCAGGGCCTGCCCACCTCCAGGACCGCCTGCCCACCTCCAGGACCGCCTGCCCACCTCCATGACTGCCTGCCCACCTCCAGGACCGCCTGCCCATTTTTGGCCGTGCACAAGTAACTTAGGTTCCCTGTGCCTGAGTTTCCTCATCCGAAAAACAGGGATAACATCATCTACCTCACAGGGATGTTGTGATAATTAAAATGAAGCATTTAAAAAAGTACAGGCACACAGGAAGTGCCGACAAACGGTTATTTTTATTATCACTTATTTATTGTGACAGAATAATGACATATTCTGCTTTTTGAGTAAAGAAGACAATCTTAATCCAAAGAGAGAAAACACCATCAGTCTATTTAAAGGCCACCTCCAGGATTTGTATACTCTTCTGTTAAATCATTAATTTAATTCCCATATAAAGCTTCAACCTGCAGACACCACGTAGACTTAAGAAAAATGATAGAACTGAATTCATTATTCTTATAGTTTTCCCCCTCCTCCAAGACCTCAGCCCACACAGGATCCTGGGTCTGAGGAACACACAGCTCGGAAAACTAAACTGCACTGAACAAAAATATCTGCATTCACGAAATTACCACAAGTTCCTACTGTAAATCTCATTTCAAAATTTCACTGTTGTTGAATGTTGATAGACTGGTCTCTGGTGTGTAATTGCTCCAAACCCCGCACCACCTCAGAAAACCAGTGTATTGAACAATAATAGCTGCCAAGTGAGCCAGGATGACAAATGGATTGGGCCGAGTCAGTGTGGCTACAACAGATCAAACAAACTTATTCCAACCGCACGTCACAAATACCACGGGTAGGGCTCCTGGTTGCTTGTTTGAGAATTACCAGTTTGGAAACTGCATGTGACAAAGTGCATGAATAGGTAACACTAAGTGTTCCAAAACAAAGCCTCAGTAAAGAATAAAACACCGAGCAGAGGGCGTCATTATTTAGGTCTGTGGCTTGTAAGAATCTGTGTGACACATTCCCTAGAGCTAAAAGGCGGCAGCTTTGTAGGATTCAACAAATGGCACAGGAGCAGACAAAATGTATTTTTAAAAGGTAGTGAAAAAGAAAAGAAGGGGATAAATACTTAGAATAAGCTGATCAACTCTCCTTTCTCCACGTCTCTGCTGCTGCACGTACTTACAGGAAGTATGGTGTAAAAAATAGGGGTTTTATGGTCCATCAGATTTGGGTTCATATCTGAATACCCATTAGCTGTGTGACTTGGAGAACATCATTTAATATATTTGTACCTTGGTCTGCTTATCTGTAAAGTGGGGGAAATGCTCTGCAGAATCTTGTGAGAATTGGAAAACACCGTTTGTATAAGAGCGGGCACATAGCAGGTACCCTCAGAACGGTAGCTACTATTATGACTGTTGCCCTGGGAAGGAACTGGTCTGCTCTGGTACAATCTGTTTCTGTGCGGCCTGTGAATTAGTGATGGATGCCTGCAGACAAAGTCAATCAGGCAAGCACAGCAGCAGAACACGATTGGGAGGCACAGCACGTGACTGGACTTGGCAGAAACAGTGAAATACAATGTTTTTGTCACTTAGAAGGCTGGGCTAAGGTACTGTGGCTTCCACGTGATTCTTCCCACAGATTCCCATCAGCATTCACCAATTTGTTTCTCACTTGTTCAAGGTCATTATATGGATATATAAGAACATAAACATTCTAAAAAGAAATGAAAATTTATGGTTCTACCCACTAGAGGTAAGTGTTCTTCTAAAGGGCTATGAAGTCACTTAAATAAATGAAATATTTAGAATCTCCCTACCCCACTCTGAAACGTTTCTTTGGTTATTAAAGCCATTTGTCATTTAGGCAGGGAAATCTCTGAACTGATTCTTATATGCAAGACCCATCTATTAAAATGTCTACGATAGTTTTGAAATATTAAAATAAGATGCCTCCCGCCCCAAAAAACCTCTCAAAACCTCCAAAACAAAGTAACAACCAAACCAGTCTAAAAACAATACAGGGGGAAGAAAAAAAAATCAGGATTAAATTCTGTATCGCTTGGGTTATAGAATTTGGTTTAAATACACATTTTAAATATCAAGCCAGTACAGAGAATAAGCCACTACTTACGATGCAGGGAAGAAAATTCATGCATCCTACAAAATTACAAAAATTGCACATAAATCACATAATTTCATATTTACCTTTAATCCTACGGTTTATCTTCCACTGCTCATGCCTCTGTCTTCATAAATAGTAATTTCAATCTAAACAGCATGGCTGTTAAGAAAACACACTAGAGAACAGAACATAGAAAAAGGGACCACGGCGAGATGATAGGTATGATCTGTGCAGACTTGTCTTTATTCATTTAAAATTATTACTTAATTTAAAATTCTTATTTAAATAATTTTTAAAAATTAAATTATTTAAATAATTTAAAATTAAATTATTTGCTTTACTTATTTTGAATTATTAAAATTTTCTCCTGCTTGAGTTAAACACGATGTTTTCTACACCTTGCTAAAAATTTAAGAACTGTAATTGCCTGTAGTACACCACATGTAGCTCCTCCCCAAACACTGATTATTCATTTTTTGAAAAAAAAAAAAAAAAATCTGAAAAAGGATGCTTTATTGTAGAACTAAGGGAGCGGCTCTTAACTGAGCATCCATGGAGGTAATGAAGTCAGGGGTTCAAAATGCCCTGACATTACATGCAAACTTTTTCTTGGGAGTGGGCTCACGACATCTAAAAGTAAGAACCACTGCTGCTGCGTATAATAAAACTGTTGCCGGAAGGCCTGGGGTTATCTGACCTAGGTTTTAAAAAAAATTTATTTTACCCAGTTATTTATTTTACTCCCATTATCAAGCTAAATTAGTTTTTTTTGCAATTTATGAAATTCACTTCGTGATTTTCAAAGCTTGCTGCCTCTAAAAATACGCGCAGTATGTCAAAGGTAATGAAATGATACATCTGGCAGCTGTGGCTGATTTCAATGAGCCAGATGAACCCACGGATCTGTGATTCATCTGGACAACCTTGCTGCACGTTAGTTCATGCATTTCAAAGGGGCTTTGGGTCCAGCCTCTGCAGCTGAAATGCATGACTCACACCACTCCCATTATTACTACAAGATGCCACAGAGTCACCAAGATGACGGCAACCCGAGCACTACACAATGCACAGAGACCAGCATGATACAGAGGAAGGAGAGGCGTGCGTCAAGGGAGAGTGCTGGAGCTGGGGGGCTCATGGCGGGTGTGCCTTCTCACAGCAGAGTCCTAGGGCAAGTATGGCAGAAGGGAGTTAAATTCTCTCCGGCCGCTGCTCGACAGGACCAATCAAAAGGTTCTGTTTACAGACATTGAGACCTTGTGATCTAGGCTGAAAAGATACAACTCGAAGTCCTCTCTCGATGGGATCTGTCAGGAGGAGGCCTTGGGGAGCATAGATCTTCTCATTCTGCTCTTGAATGTATTTGGAGACTTTCTTCAGAACCTGACAAAAAGAAACACCACAGCTTTTTTATAAACGTCATCAGATTTCCCTGTGAAGCATCAGCTGGACCTCAAAATATTCAGGCAGTGGAATTGGTTTTCAAAGCAAGAATGGCTGTTCACGTGGAGGGATGGCTCTGACTACGTGGCTAAGGCCACGGGGCTCCCGACACCGCCGCCCCCCCAGTCCCGAGCACCGTCCACGCAGTGCAAGTGCCACCGCAGATGCGGCCTCACAGCGGCACGAGAGCCACGCCCTCCCCTCCCGGTCACCTTCATCCTGGTTGCGGAGAAATACAAGGTGACTATACACACGAGGGTTAGTATGCTTTCCCCTTCCCTACTCATGAAGTGCACATCATGTGACCTCTTCTGATATCAAGGACAGCTCTTGGCCTTCTCCTTAATACTTAAGAACTGCTTCTCAGGACTTCCCTAGTGGTCCAGTGGTTAGGACTCGGCGCTTTCACTGCTGAGGGCCTAGGTTCAACGCCTGGTTGGGGAGCTAAGACCCCGCAAGCTGTGCGGCGCAACCAAAAAAAAGAAAAAAAGAAAGAACTTCTCATACATTTTCATCAATTTTAAGTAATGATACAAGGTAGGCCTACAACAAAGGGAGCCCAGTGAGTTTTAAACTGAAAAGTTTATTCCCTTTATCAAGCATGCACGTACTGGCTGCCATGGAAGTTCTGATGGCAAATGTCTTATATCATTTCCAGGCCTGCAGGGAGCGCTGCTCTGTAGTTTGCTCTTGTGTCCTAGATGGGAACCTCAACCTCACTAAACCTTATAAGTTTAGTATTAAGCTTGTAAAAGTCAAAGCAAATGTAGACAAAAGCCAGATAGGATACAAAGGAACTTCTGGAAATTGCCAAATCTCCAGCTTTAATAAGGGCAATTCTGAAACAGATAACCTAGAAGAAAATAAATTTTAATAGCTATATACAAAATCAAAGAGTTACATGTTTTATTTCAGATTCAAAGTCGTCATAATCCTTTGCTGGCTCTAATCTTCAAAGAGGCTTTGATCCAATTCTTTAATTACTATATGCTTTCTTAAATTCACACTACCAGAATACGATAAAGTCACAGATAAATGTGATCACAACATAAAGGGAAAAAAGAACTGTATGAAAATGAAGTTGGAAATTAAGAAATGATTTATGTGTGGGTCTATAATGTACCAGGCTAAACTAACAAATTAGGATGTTAAAATTTAGGCGCTTTGGTATAAGTTGATTTAGAATTTAAAACTCTATGTGGTTTGTATAATGAATTTTCTCACTGAAGGAAGATAAACAGTTTATTCAGGTTACATCTTTGGGGAATAATACAATCTAACGTTTTACGCTTCTTTAAAAAGAGCATGATATTATTAAAAGAGCAATCTGCAGGGTTATGAAGTAATTTAGGAATGCTATTTCTAAAGAAAAGAGCTTTTCACCTAATTATCTGAAGTACATGTCATTCTCCTATTCTCAACTCTCAAAGAACGTGAGCGGTGCTCGGTCTCTATGGGCGCTATCTTTCTATCAGCGTTTGTCAATCATGCTAAAATGACATGGGGAAGGAAGTAGCCCATGAAGGTGCCCAACTCAGGACCCTCCATCTTCTCTCCAATTTCCTTCTCAGCTCACCTGCCAGAGCTGGAAACTGGGGAGCTAGTCTCCCCTCACCCCAGTCCATTCATACTCGGGGTTGGGGGGCGGACACTCAGAAAAATGCCTGCATGGCTGGTTTCAAAGAAAGAATTCCTTCAGAACAGCTTTCCTCCCCGTCTCCTTGGGTACAGGTTACTAGCAAAGAAACAGCATTCCTTTATGCGATTCATGCAGAACTTTGTCATGCAAGGTTTTTATTTAAACTTTAATAACATTCATGGGCACTTGGGTATCAGTTCAGAAGGAAAACAATTAGTTTTCTTTTTGTGTGAGTTCCAAATCCTCTTACGGTATTATGGTGAAGGCAGCACTGTCCTAACCAAGATGCTTTTAAACTCTTAGTGTCATTAGCAATAGGAAAGCATTAACATGAGTCAACTCATACCTCACCCCAGACAGGACAAAGCACCATTCTCACCCCCAAGAAACCTTATGTTGACATATTACTCATACTTTATTATTTTTGGTAAATCAATGTTAAAACAAACTATAATATTGAACAAAATTATCTCTGTTATCTTCAAACACTCAATAAAACCTCAATTTATGTAATATTTACAAAGCTAAACACTCAAACCTCAGGAAAGACTATTATCCTCCTTGAGAATATTAAACCGGAGAAAGCCTACCAGACCCTCAAGGAAAGATATCCTAAGTGAGGCTGAGTGAGAGCACCAGGATTTTAGTATTTTCAGAAAGATCTAAGCTCCTCTGACTGTGCTCCTTTCAGATCACAGCCCACGGGCAGGAGGGATGTCTTCTGGTTGATGAACACAGCAGACAGCTCCTGAGAGGAAAACCTTCTACAAGCCCATTTGTTCCCTGATTATAATGGGCAGCAACAGAGAGGAATAACACTGAAGCCTTTATCTTCATTTTAAATCAATAAATAGCACATTACAGGAAAAAAAATGCATGATTGTTCTAGTGGGTTTTAAAAGGCCTATTTACAATTTTCAAAAGTTTAACCCACGTGACTAGTGTAAGCACAATTATATTTGGCTTACTGTTTGCAGACTAGAAGTTTTAGTGTTTAAAACAATAAAGACTACTGAATGACTCAATCCTGTCCTTTCATAAAGTAGAAAATAATAGCACAGAAATTCCTAAGGGACAAACTGGAGAGCGGGAGTGGCTGGGTATCAAAAATACAAATACACGTTTAAAATGTTTTCTTTTAAAAGTACAGGTACATTATACCTTAATTATGACCATTCCAGTTATTTACTTTGCATGATCTAGTTATGCACGTCCAGTTTCTAAAATAAAATCATGTATTTATAAAAAGTGACCATGCCTTAAATTTTGGTTTCTTGACTAATTTTACTTGGTTTTTACTTGTGTTATTAATACTTACTCTGTAAAAAGAAAGAGACCTTAACTAGACTTATAAAGTAGTACCTTATAGGTTACCTATGAACTCAAGTCCATTATATTTCTGACACTGAGAACTTCCTTCCAAGATTAATAATCAAAAAGATTTTAACTAAGGGTTGCTAAATGTTTTAGTAGATAAATAAACTAGCAGCTGCTAAAAAAGATGACTTATACACTTGAAATTAAAAAACTGTACATGTAAGTTCACAAATATCTGATTAAAACATATATATATATATACACTAATTTAATTTTTAAATCTTAAGAAACTTTATTAAGCATCTACCACATATAAGGCAATTTATTAATTCTAAGACCCATTTTATTTACTTTTTTTAGATTTACCTTTTTTTAAAATTGAAGTATAGCTGATTTACAATGTTGTATTAATTACTGCTGTACAGCAAATTGATTCAGTTACACATGTATATACATTCTTTTTCATATTCTTTTCCACTATGGTTTATCACAGGATATTGAATATAGTTCCCTGTGCTGTACAGTAGGACCTTGTTGTGTATCCATTCTCTGTATAATAGTTCGCATCTGCTAATCCCAGCCTCCCACTCCATCCCTCCCCCAGCCCCCTCCCCCTTGGCAACCACCAGTCTAAGACCCATTTTATGGTTGAGAGAACTCAGACTTGGAGAGATTAACTTGTCCATGATCACATCATTAGTAAATGACTTGGTTGGCACCCAATTACCAACTTCTTTTTACAACTGAGGTCAGAAGCAGGTATCTGTATCTATTTTAGCAACTGCACACAAATAAATAAAAGTTAATTAAAATCTCATCAACAAATTTAAAAGCTATAGTGAAATGAGAATTCAAGCATCTAATACTCCACTAAGCATGAATAAAACACTCTGGAGGATCTATTTCTACCTTAGATTGACAATATTACACACGTCTTTAATGGCCACCCGGGATGACTGTTTTTACCCGCCACGGTCAGTGGCTCCTCAGGGTGTCCAGGCTCGACCACCAGCGCGTCCCCTGAATTTGTTCACCTCTTTCCATCCCTGCTGCTCTGCTACCCGTCCAAGCTATCATCCTCTCTTGCCTGGACTTCAACAGAGCGTCTTACTTCCACTTTTATATACTTTTTCCCCCCAGAGCCAAGGAATCTCTTTAAAATGAAAATCTAGTCCTATTATTACTCCTGCTTAAAACCTTTGAGTGGCTCCTCCCTGCAGGGAAATAAAATCTAAGCCTCTTTCCACGGAGCACACACTCCGTGGATGCACGTCCCCTCACCTCTCGAGTCGCTTCTGCCCTCCTCGCCCCACGCCCCGCTCCGCACGGGGGACGCCAGATGCTCCACATACACTCATCCCTCCGCCTGAAGGGCCCCGGGCTTCCCATCCTTCACGCGGCAGCTTAATGTTACCATCTCAGAGGCCCCTTCTGACCACACGATCTAAATTAGGTCTTTCCTGTATTTTCTATCCCAGGGAAGTTCGTTTTTTTCAAGGCATTTATCACGACTTACAGTTCTGTGGGGTTTGTTTCCTTATTATCAGCTTTTACCACTGAGTTATAAACTCCATGACGTCAGCAACCATTTCTGCCCTATTCAGTAATATCCCCTGCACAGTACTTAGCACATGGTAGGTGTTCAATAAATATTTATCGAATGAATGAATCCCGTCCCTTCACTCACCGAATGTATTATTACAGAGAAGCTGGTAAGACAGAACAGACTGGAAGCTGATGCTGATCCTCTGTAACTTGTGATGTGGAGTATTAAGCAGGAATGAGTGTGCGCGACACGGAGAAGGATATAAACTACTCTTCTTCAGGGTCCCTTTTAGTAACACCAGGGGAATTCGTGTCAGGGTGCTAAGGAAGACTACAGCACCATTTTCAGCCGACAGCTCAAAATATTTTAGCTGCAACTGTATCTGCTCTCCACCACATGGAGTGCAAGACAGTCACAGGGAAACTTCTATCAGGTGGGTATAATACAGATCTCCTTACAGCCTTTCTTTTCTAATCATGGTCAGAGTTTAATGATCTATTTGGGGTTTACTGTGATTAACGTAAATTCATTCACTTAACACATAGTAAATGAGTGCCTCATCTACCCGAGGTATGGTGCTAGGCCTGAAGAGGGATACACTGTCCTTGACCTCAAGAAAAAGACATACCTGAAGGGCAGGTAAGACAAGAATATCAACGGCTACGTTCCTAAGTAGAGAGTGCTAAGTGCCAGAAAACAGATACGAGTAAAGCACTGTGGGGATACAGAGGAGAGAACGAACTCCGATTACAGGGGTAGATAAAGAGTTAGCTGAAAGTGGGACTGAGGGACGGGTGAGATTCGGACACGGAAGCACGGCACTTCAGGTGGAGGAAAAGCTCGGAGTTTCTGCGCGGTTGGCTGAAAGACAAAGTGAGGAAGGGGCGCGGGACAGAGCTGGAAAGGAGAGCTGGAGGTGGGCTCGAGAAGGGCCTGAAACGGAACCCGGGAAGGCCTCTCACTTTGCGGGAGTGGCGGGGAGGCACGGCTGTGTTTTACGGCACAGCAGCTGTTTGCAAATGGAAAAGAAGGGAAGGAGTGAGGCTCCGGAGACTGTGGCACTGGTCTAGGAGGAAGGTCATAAGGGCATGAATCAGGGCGGTGGCAGAAGTCATAAAGTGAATGAACGGGAAAATGGAAGCTATTTCAGTCTGACAACTGATAAATTCTCCCCCGCTAGCCCTCCACCTAAAGATGGTCCTGAAGAAGACAGGATGCTGCTGAACGAAATGGGGAGGTGTGAGGCTTGACTTCTGGACATCTAGGTTGAGAAGCCAGCAACTCTGGGCCCAGCAGACAGTTGAAAGAGAAGACAAGAACTCAGGGGGGAGGATACGATGGAGGATAGAAAGTTGGGGAAATAAAGAAAAGGCTTCTCAGAAGGCCAGGCAGAACGAGAACAGGGATTTTCTACATTCTCCTCAAGTGTCAGCCGATTTGAATATCAACAGGGCAACCTGTTTCTGAAAGACTCAGGATTCTTTTCTGTGTGTCTGGTCGTAGAAGCAACAATAAAATCTCAACTATTATTATTAGGAATGCCCCTTTAAGTTTTACTGCAGTTGTCACCCTGTAAACGTAAACCTGTAATAAACCCACCTTCTTTATGGCTTTAAGAAACTGTGTGAAAACAGAGGTAGGCCTACCTTCTCGTAGTGAGTTTCCATGCACAAGAAGATGGTGTACGCTGTGAGACAAGCCAGGCAGCCTTCAAGATAGGACTGGCCCCCGAGCTTCTCTGCTTCGGCATAAAGGTTATTCAGAGTTCGAACTGTTTCTTCAAATTGTTGCCTATCAATCTGTACGGAAAAAAGAATTTAAAAATAAGTTTTGGAAAAAAAGACAAGCACCTCACTCCTGCTTGCTCTCACTAATTTAGGTCACTGTTTTGTCAACATTCTTACCTAACTGTCCGCAAACAAATTTTTAGGTGATTAAATCTGGACGTAAGTTACTGAAACTGGTTAGTGTTTGTTTAATCTTATCCTTCTTATGGACACTGGATATCATCAAGGCTCAAAGTGGTGTCTCTTTATCCTCTATACTGAGTCACAGGCAGCGTAATTCAATTATACAATCTTTCCATTCTCTCATATTCACATTTATGGAGCACCTACCATCAGATATCATGACAGGCCTTAAAGAAAGATGACTGAGACTTTCTAGTCCTCAAGGCATTTACAGTCGTGAGCATAACAGATATGTAACAATAAAAACACAGTAAGTCAACAGAATACTGTAATTGAGGCATGTATAAGGTATGGTGGGGCAACAAACGGAGGGGTGCATTCTCTTTATCTGCAAAGAGCAGGTAATCTTAAATCAAGTCCCTAAATGCTGGAATCTACATCGGCAAAAAAGGGAAGTCAGGACATTTTCCACAGATCAGAAGGTGTAAATTGTATTATTTCCTCATTTCCCAGCTCTTTTAAAGTAACTATTTGGTTACTAAAAGCTGACACCGAACCAGGCAAAATCTCAACCTACTACACAACTCTTCACACCACGGGCTCCTATTACCCTCTTCTAGTCAGTGACACCACGTACACTAATACTACTGTTGTATCCTCTTTTCACTTTCATCATCTGCTTTCACTTTCTTCTTCCGATAGCACATTACTTTCTTCTTTTAACAGTTCGCCGATTTCAAATCTCAGTACTTTGCCCTAGGAATTTCAAGTCCCATCAGTTGAGTATTTCACCCAATTGTAGCATTCTTGGTAGGTAACAAAGCACAATTTATCCGTCCTTATTCTCCGCTTTCTCTCACACAATATCTCCCTTATTCCTAAAACGAATAACTACTTACATATGAATTCTCTCTTTCATGAAGACTTTACATAAAAATAGACTCAGAAAGAAACTCAAAGAACCTCAGTATACAGCGTGAGACAAAACGTTCCCAAGAACATAATTCTCTGTTAACATACAGAATACATCTGAGGATTTATGACCATCAGCCTTAAGCTACTGAAACCCTTTAGGTGAGAGGCAGTTGTTTTGTCCTTCATGTGGAAAACTGTGAGGACTCAATGAGCCAAAGGCATGAAAACTTTAAAGTGGTGGTGGCTTGACCTGTTCTTTAAAAGCAGCTACTTTGAACTTTCCAGAACATGAGTGTTTCTGACCGGGGCTGGGTGGGTGGAGATGGTGCTGAGAGCCAGGGCAGCGTCCCTTTGCAGAGCCTCCACTTGAAGATGTGCTGTGTTACTAACGGTCACCCAGGCAACCTGTCACCATTCCCAGAAAACAGACTTAGGAGAACAACTCAGTGAACAAGTATTAACGGTCAATTGTTATCTCCACCCGGTTTTGCCTAAGTTAATGCCTTCAGTTTGTCCATCAGTAAAAGCACAAAGGTCCAAATAATTTCAAACACTCGCATTTGATTTACTACGATGTTATGATCTGAGAAAGAAAGTTCTTTGAATTATTTATGTTTCTTTGGACAGAATGATTCAAAACTAGGGAATCAACCCAGAAACATTTTATTTCTTTCAGATCAGAATGACTGATCCTACCAGAAACACTAATTCTTAAAAGTTATTCCAAGATTGCAATGCTTTATAGGTTGGAGGCAAATCATAGATCACAAAAAAAAAAAAAATCCAAGGTGAAGAACTTTTTTTTTTTAAGTTTAATAAAAGAAAAAAAAGGGGGGGGGAATTCCCTGGTGGTCCAGCGGTTAGGACTCCACGCTTTCACTGCCGAGGGCGCAGGTTCAGTCCCTGAAGATCCTGCAAGCCTCGCACCTTGGCCAAAAAAAAAAAAAAAAAAAAGAAAGAAAAGAAAAGGGAAAAAGCATGACGGGCAGCAGTAAGGGCAAGGATACACTTACTACGAAGGGCTCTACAGAGGTGTGGGCCTTGTTCTCATGCCCTTCAGGCACCACGAAGCATGGCTGTCAATGTTCACCCCTCGGTACCTGCACACTAATATAGCAGCTACATCGACATTTGGAGATTTGTGAAGCTGGAGCTAAATGCAAATTTGGACCAATAAACACCGGAAGCCAGAAGAGAAATAGGAATCAGGCTCGTCTTCCCAGAATTTCTGTTTCTTGTTGAACTACCTGTCAGAGAATGGGGCTGAAGCTTAAAGAGACTGCAAGTCAAAGGTAATTTCTACGGACCGGATGTAGAGGCATATTTTTAAAGGGATGCAGGAGAACAAATGCCTCAATTATAGTTCACTCACTTCTCTGCTGCCCAGGCCAGGGGTGCCTAAGATGTCTGTATTTTTGCTAAAGTGAGAATCGAGCTTTCTTTAAAGAATTGTCCTGGCAACAAAGCACTTATACATCAAAGTATTAAGTTCTCACAGGCAGTGAGCAAGTAAACTTGTTAACAGACAGAACTTGTCCTCACTCACAAATTAAAGGGTACAAATGTGTGTGTTTAATGCTTTAAAGTCATACAAAACATTTGCATGTTTATTTCTTCCTCTATTAAGTTGCCAAGTGCAATGTTCTCACAATGGGAAAATCAGCCCCAGAGGCAAAGCAATCAGTACAATTTCTAGGGTAAGTAGTAAAAAAACAAAGAAAGAAACTTTCAATTTTCCATCAAACAAAGCAAGGAAAATTTAAACCTGTAATTTAAATTGAATCTCGACACATTAAAAAAAAATCAAAGCTTTCCCAAGCAGTTTAAAGTATAAGCTAGTGTTTTAACCCAAACATTTAAAAAAAAAAGAAAATTCAAGGGCACAACTGAACAGCACCAAATAACATTCCATATAGTACTCAGAATCACAAGCAGTTCTGGGCTACATGAAGTCAAAGAAGTAAAAGGACTCCAGAATTTAGAGACAGCAATTTCCTGTAACAGTCAGTGAAGTTCTGTGACTACACTGTTTCTGTATTCAGACTACAAAATAAAGGCTCCACCACACACAGAGTGGAAGGCTCATGTCTGATTCTACATACATATATTTGGCTCAATTATGAGTTGGAAGTTTGACTTTTAAAACTTTTTTTTTTTTTGGCCTCTCCCGTTGCGGAGCACAGGCTCCGGACGCGCAGGCTCAGCGGCCATGGCTCACGGGCCCAGCCGCTCCGTGGCACGTGGGATCCTCCCAGACCGGGGCACGAACCCGCGTCCCCTGCATCGGCAGGCGGACTCTCAACCACTGCGCCACCAGGGAAGCCCCTGACTTTTAAAACTTTTAAACAAAGGCATCATGTGACATCCAAATAAGTGTGGTGCAAAAGAGTTGTTTACACTCTGATTTGAAAGTACATAAATAGTATTAAGTCAGAGTTTCGGTGTAAGAGGCTTAAAAGTAAAACATTTGATCCATTTCATGTAAGTCCTAAAATGTAAACCATGTTAACTGTGATATTAAATTATTTTTAAAAAACAACATTCAGTAGTTCTAACCAAGAGGCAAGACGCTCAGTGGCAATCAGGTAGGACAACCCACCTCCTCACAAGCCCATTTTAAATGACTGCTACACAGCGCTCCAGTAGGCTCATCGACACCTACTTACTCCACAGCCAGCACTCCTTAGCTCCACACCCATGCCCAATGACCTCTCAGCCCCGCACCCACCCCTTGTCAAAGAGGAAAGAGCCACAAAACCTGCTTCCATCTAACCAGAAATTGACCTCTGAACAGGAAACACACAGTCAGGTTTATCTTACAAAGCTCAAGACCAAACAGTCTGTCTTTGGGTGTGTGAACACATGTGGGCACAAGAAAACACACAAACTCACATATGCTCACGTCGCTGTACCTTTAAAGTAAGATACAATGATCATTACCATGATTTTTCCTAAGTCTGAAGAAAGGGGAAGCTCATCCCTTTTTGCATGCAAGGCTGCCCAAAAGACCCACATCTTGATGACAATTCTGCCCTGTAAGCTAACACAGTACAGGTGGCTCCCAGCTATCAGAACTGCGAGGGACAAGTTGAGGGCCTCGTTCTGAGATATTTCCCTGCCCAGGCCCATCCAATGCTCTGCGTTTTCCAGGTTCAAGGCCTGTCTGCACTGCCTAGCACAGCCCTTAATAATAAACCCTTCCTGCCGAGCAGTGCGGCCAGCACTGTGGCCACAGACGCCAGTCACGAAAATGATATTTATCTCCCTTGCGTGGTGAGGTTGGAGGATGCAGCTTACAACACGCTGAGATAGGTGGCCTGGAGCGCCAGGAATTAGTTCCTCCTCACTGTGGTCAATGACCCGGGGTGGGGTGGGGACGGCAGGGGAAGACGGCGGCGCACACATCAGGGCCCTGGGCACCACGGAGCTCCACCAGGTCGTCAGACCCGGGGGCTTGGCCTTATTCCTTGTCCTCCAAACACCAGGTCTTGCTTAGCGGCCCTCTTCGCATATCCCCGGCCCAGGCCCCTTCTGTGCCTGCTCCTCCCAGACCCGCACTCCCTGCCGCCCCGGGGGAGGCTCCCGGCCTCGCCCCAGAGCAGGTGCGGGGAGCCCGGTTGCATACCCGGTTCTCCAGCTCCGCGGGGAACTTGGTCTGGAACTGGCAGCGGGTGCCACTGCTGTAGTCTCGCTGAATGAAAACCTTCCCGGACACTGGCGCCTGCTGCGCCCTCATGGCGAGGACAGGACGGGCCGCGCTGCGGGTTCGAGGGACACCAACCACGGTCAGATCTCCGGCCTGGACCCAGGACTCCAGCCCTCCAGCCCCGCAAACCCACCCACCGCCAAAGCAGCCCAAGGCCTCCCCGCCCCACTCCCCTGCACCCATGCTTTCACCGCGGGCCTTCAGCTACCTCCCGGGCCAGGCCCCGCGCCCCCCAGAGCCCGGTTCGGCCCGGGAAACACGAACCCGCCTCCGCTGCCCTCCACCGACTGTCGCACCACCCACGCCGTCACTTACGTCCTGCCGCAAAAGGCCTCTTTCCTCGCCCCTCAACTCGGCCTCCTACCTCGAGTCTAGGACCCACCCACTCCTCCGGCCGTAAAGCGATCCTGCCGAGGCTGCGCGCTGCGGTGCGGGGGCGGGCACCGTGGGCGGGGCCCGGGCCGACTCAGTCCCCCACCTAGCCCGGAGGAGTCCATCCGGAAGGAAAAGGCCGGGCGGGGCGGCCGCAGGGCGGGGCCGGAGGGCGGGGCTGCAGGACCCGGGGGGGCGGGGTTGCGGGGCGGGGCGACGGGGAGAACGGTGGAGACCGAGTTCATCTGAGGGTGCAAAGGGTTCGAGACTCGGGATTTCCCCGGTGTGTCATTTCCCTGGTGTGTCATTTCCTTGTTCATCATGGCGACATAGTTTCTGACCACCGATTGTAAGGGTTTACTTTCACTCTTGATTGGAAGTCTCAGTTTACACGTGGGACACCACCCAACTCTACAAAACAACTGCTCACACAGATTTACAAATGGAAAGCAGGCTTGGCGGGGGACGATCGGTTTGGCAAGGGGCGGGGGGAGGAAGGGAGGAGGGAGAAGCTGCATGGGCTTCATCGTCAAGCATCTCTCCTTCAACTTTCCTGGAGGTGTTGTCTTTCCCTCTACCCCAAAGATTTTCATCCAGCAGTCCAGCCTCCACCCCTCCTGAGAGGCTTGCCAAGGGCCCTTACCCACCCCCCACCCCCACCCCCACCCCAGCTCGGCGTACCTTTGCAAGGCAGCCACGGAAGCCCTTTATCTGGTGTGCCTGGCTGATACAGTATTCCACCTTTGTTTGGCTTTCCCAGTTTTCAGTTACCTCCGCCCCCACCCCCAGTCAACCTCAGTCTGAAAATATTAAATGGAAAATTCCAGAAATAAACAATTCATGTTTTAAGTTGTGTGCCTATTCTGAGTAGCGTGATGGAATATCTTGCTTTTGGCTCCATCCCTTTGGTATCCCCAATCATCTATGTCCACTCCTGACGTCCCATCATTGACATCATCATGATCCAGGATCCCCCAAAGCAGATGCTCCTCTCTGACCTATCATTAGGTCAATAGCAGCCTAACGCTGTCATTCACCTCACATCATCTCATCGTGTAGGCGTCTTATCATCTCACCTTATCACAAGACGAAGGGTGAGTACAGTACAATAAGATTCTGAGAGAGACCACATTCACATAACTTTCATTACAATATATTGTTATAATTGTTCTCTCTTGTTATTAGTTATTGTTGTTAGTCTCTTACTGAGCCTAATTTATAAACTAAAATTTATCATAGGTATGTATATGTAGGAAAAAACAGTATATATAGGTTTTGGTACTATCTTCAGGCATCAAACTAGTACTTTGGTACTAGTTTCAGGCATCCACTGGGGGTCTTGCAATGTACTCCCCGCCTTGGGTAGGGGGGACTAATGTATAATCTGTTAGCACCACTCTGTGATACTGCCAACTATATATTTAAAATTTTCTTTCTCTTATTGTATTTTAAAAACAGCTTTATGGGAGTATAAATAGCATACAATAAACTGAATGTATTTAAAGCAGACAAATTGGTAAGTTCTAACATGTATACAACCATGAAACCATCACCTCAATCAAGATAGTGAACATTCATCACTTTCAAAATGTTCCTTATGTTCCTTTGTAATCCCTCCTTCCTTTCTTCAGTCCCTTTCCCCAGGCACTGTTCTGCTTTCTGTCCCTATACATTAGTTTGCATTTCCCTGAATTTTATATGAAATGAATCACACAGTATGTATTCTTCTTGTCTGGCTTCTTTCACATAGACTAATTCTTTTGAGATTCATCTGTTGTGCTGTCAAGAATTCATTTATTTTTGTTGCTGGATAGTATTCCATTGTAGGGACACCCCACAGTTTGTTTATTCATTCATCTGTTGATAGACATCAGAGTTGCTTGCAGTTTTTGGCTATTACAAGTAAAGCTGCTATTGCACATTCATCTGCAAGTCTTTGCATAGATATATGTTTTCCTTTCTCTTGGGTAAATACCTAGGAGTAGAATGTCTGGATCATAGGATAAGTATATGTTTAACTTTTTAGGAAGCTGCCAAACTGTTTTCCAAAGTGGTTGTACCATTTTACGTTCCCACCAGCAGCAAATGAGAGTTCCAGTTGCTCCACATCTTTGCCAATAGTTGTATTGTGGTGTCCCCTTGTGGTTATAACTTTAGTTTTTCTTATGATTCTGAACATCTTTTCATGTATTTATTTGCCATCCATATATCTTCTTTGATGAAGTATCTGTTCAAATCTTTTGCCATTTTTTATTTGTGGCTATTTTCCTATTTTGAGTTTTGAGAGTTATTTGTATAATCTAGAGCAAAGTCCTATATCAGACATTTGATTTGCAATCATTTTTCCCTATTCTGTGGTTTGTCTTTTTAGTCTCTTAACACATTCCTGGGTTTGGGGGGATTAGGATGTGGACATCTTGAGGAAGGCATTATTCTGCCTACCACAGGTATGAAGTTCATTTTTCCCCTCCATACGATTATCCAATTGTTCTAGCACCATTTGTTGGAAAGACTCTCCTTTCTCCACTGCATTGTCTTTGTACCTGTGTTGAAAATCAGTTTGTGTGTTTGTGTGTGTGTATGTGTGTGTTACTGGATTTTCCGTTCTGTTCCATTGTCTAATCATGTTTTGCATTAAATGTCTACTAGTGTTTGTCTATGAAATTGATGCTTCCTTACTGCCTCAGTAAGATCTCTTGGGAGTTGTTTTCCTACACACTTAATATTTGCAGTTGGGAACACCCTGAAACAGGTAAAACAGTTTCCACCCTCAAACTGTCAGTTTAGTGGAGTAAACAAAGAAAACAGTTTTCGTACAATGTGTACAAGGGTAATATTTTTGGAAATATTTCTGAATGTACTTACCCTAGGGAAAGTACAACCCAACTCTTGATGCTTGGGAAGAGGGACCTGGTTGAAAGAGGGATTAAGGGACAATAAGTCATAGTAAATGTCCTTGTCTACCCCCCTTCACACAGTCATATGTCTGTATTCTTTCAGGAGGAAACTGCTGTGGGGCGGGGGAAGGAGGACTAAGGGAGAAGTCCAGGATGCCAGGACGTCTTGCTCACTGCTTCTCAAGGTTTAGAACAGAAAGTCCCTCTTCCAGCATGGAACTGGCAACCAGAGGAGCCCAGGTGCCACACAGGTGGCGGATGAGAGACAGACAAGACCGGTGGGCCAGAGTTAGTGCTCCAGATCTCCTGTTTTGGGTCTGTGCCTGTGACTGGGGGAACCAGAAAACCCTCTGTGGAAATGCCCAGAGATCTGGGGACACGGAAGAAGCCTGGGGTGGGGATAAGGAGGCTGCAGAATGCAAGGGCCTTCGGCTGGGCATGCAGTCTTCTACGTTGCTGCCAGCGTGATGCTCAAAAGAATCATGTGTGGCCTACTACACCTCAGTGAAGAACAGCACAAGATGCCCAGAGATTAAGCAGGGCAAGCTAGACTCGGGAGGACGCCAGAACAAGAACCCAGCTCTCCTTCGCACAAATCAGAGTGCTATGCAAGCTCCTCTACAGCTTGGATTTCCTCCAGG
The DNA here is from genome assembly GCF_949752795.1 of Hyperoodon ampullatus. NCBI lineage: Eukaryota > Metazoa > Chordata > Mammalia > Artiodactyla > Ziphiidae > Hyperoodon > Hyperoodon ampullatus. The sequence continues at coordinate 4,807,016 of NC_136933.1, forward strand.
AGAAGGAGGGACTCAGAGCTGACTGCACTTAAAACCTAACCCAGGTTAAAAAAAAATACTCGGAAGCGAAGTTTTTTTGAATAGACATCTTTAAGTGCCCCCCCGCCCCGGCTAAAGGAGCAATAAAGAGAAAATAAAGTTATATTTCTTTAGCCCAACGATCACAGCCTCTAAATTTCACCTCTCGCAGCCAGCACCTGGAAAGTTATCCCCAAAGATGTGAAATCTGACCGTCCATATGAATAGGAAGGACTTAAATGGGAGAGGTGGGCTCTCTCCTGCACTTGAGTTTGTTTTGGTACCAGTGATTAGGGTTGAGCTTCTACCTAATTACATTTGTTCCTTGGTATCCGTGGGGGGTTGGTCCTGGGACCCTCATGGATACCAAAATCTGTGGATGCCCAAGCCCCTTATATAAAATGGTGCAGCATGGTTGGCCCTCCATGTCCACGGGTACCACAGGTTTGTTGAATCCGAGCATACAGAGAGCCCACTCTACTGAGGGAGATAAAAGTGTGACTATGGAATTGCTTTTCTCCCAGCGAGACTCGTTAAGGATCAGAGATATACTTTTACCTTAGTGGCTCCCAAGCTGTTTTTCTGCCTCGATACACCAGATGGACGACAATTGCATTGATGAAACACTGCCATAGACGTGCCTAGATCAAGGACTATGGTCCAGAGAAAACATTTCCATTTGCATCAGTCTTCATTCTCCTCCTCCTTCCCCTACTTTTCCTCCTCCTCTTCTCCTCCTCCTTTTTTTTTTTTTTTTTTTTTTTCCGGTACGCGGGCCTCTCACTGTTGGGGCCTCTCCCGTTGCGGAGCACAGGCTCCGGACGCGCAGGCTCAGCGGCCATGGCCGCTCCGCGGCATGTGGGATCTTCCCTGAATGGGCAGGCGGACTCTCAACCACTGCGCCACCAGGGAAGCCCTCTCCTCCTCCTCCTCCTTTTTTCCCTCCCTCTCTTCCTCCTTCTTCGGTAGTTTTACTGTTCTTGGTAATGAGTGGTTTAGAAAGATCCCACCCTAGTCTATGCATTCAGCATATTTTGGAATTCTGTACTATTAATACATATTCAGTTTTAGTTATCAAAGAAACCATCAGCATGGCATGGAAATGCCCTTGAAAAATTATCTAGGGTCTTCCCTGGCGGTCCAGTGATTAGGACTAGGCGCTTTCACTGCCATGGGCCCGGGATCCATCCCTGGTCTGGGAACTAAGATCCCGCAAGCTGCGTGGTGCCGCCAGTAAAGAAAGAAAGAAAGAAAAGAAAAAATGTATCTAAACAATGCCCTTGCCTTGTAGCACAAACCCCAGTGGTAGATTTCTAAGGACTCTAGGAAGTATTTCACAAACTTTCACATAGTCACCTTTTAACATCGAATCCTGCTGATTCAGGCTGGCTTTCTGTGCCTTCTCAACAGCCATATGCAAGGGCTTGCATGCTGTGCCCTCCGAGGTACGCACGGAGCCACGTGTGGGGCTTGAGTCGGTGAGGTGTGTGGAGCCCTGGGCGTGCCCATGGCCAGTTGGGGAAACCCACAGTGGCTCATAAACAGGCTTCCTGGTGGTGTCTGCACCCTTTTAATGCCCTCTGAGGGCCCTGGCTGCCCCCATCCTCCCATCGTGTGGCACAGGTCAGTCTTCCGTTTGGGGTTCCTTCCAAACAGCTGGGGAAGCCAGGTGCTTACGCGGTTTCACTTTTTCCTGTGCGAGAAATCACAGGCCAAGAAGGTTTCTCTTGGCACTTTTCTGAGCCACCTTGGGGGAGGGTGACGTGGATGAAGGAAGATGTTCTCCTGTCCTTTTCAATACATCCAATATTGGATGTTTTCACTCCAGCAGTGTGCTGGAACTTCTCTGCTGAACTCCTGGACTTCCCCCAAACCCTCTTGTCCATGGGAAATTGTCAAAACTGGTGTTCTTCATAGGAAAGACATCTGGTAGAAAACTCTTATTCCTCTATTTTTCTGACATCACTTCTCTCCCATAGGTATTTTAGAGCGACTCAAAATTCAGCCTATGAAGCCATTTAAGACCCAGCTGTGGTTATTGCCTGGGCCCTGTAGTCTTTAAACTTAAAATGTTACAGTAGGTCTGTGCACTTCTTGAGAGCTGGGCTCTAGTTAGATGAGTGTCTGCAGCACCATCCTCCTGGGCAACCATAGCACATGACTGGAGCCACCCAAATGCTTCTATAACACTGAAGGCTTGGCAATACTTCAAATGAGAAGCAATCGCTTTTTTGTTTGTTTGTTTGTTTTTGGCAGTGCTGCGAGGCTTGCGGGATCTTAGTTCCCTGACCAGGGATCGAACCCTGGCCCCCGACAGTGAAAGCTTGGAGTCCTAACCACTGGACCGCCAGGGAATTCCTGCCAAGCAATCGTGTTCTGATGGAATGTGCCCTCTGGTCAGAAAAATGGAGCTGTGGAGGGAATAAGGATTTATTAGAGTCTCCTTTCTAGTCTAAGATCGCCTCCAGCTGGAAATTGTTGTGTCATCTCTGGAACCGCAGTACCTCTTATACTCCACAGTATCTTGCAGTCACCATCTCATGTCCTAGCTGTCACTGCCCGTGCCCTTGGTTGCTAGTCCTGGTGCAGGACTGGACAATTGCAGCCTCCACTTTAAGGTTTCATCCAGCCTCACTCACCAGATCTTTTGGACACCTATGCCATATTGGGTACTGCGTCAAGCCTTGGGGTAAAGTTATGGATAGGACACACTCTTGAGCTGCTTGCAGCCTAGCAGTGGGCACCAGAAACAAATTTCTTTTAAAGTATGGGATAAGCAATACAATAACAGAGAAATGCTCCTACCCTATCAAGAGCTTCCCTTCCTATTTTTTTTTTTTTTTTTTTTTTTGCGGTATGCGGGCGTCTCACTGTTGTGGCCTCTCCCGTTGCGGACAACAGTCTCCGGACGCGCAGGCTCAGTGGCCATGGCTCACGGGCCCAGCCGCTCCGCGGCATGTGGGATCCTCCCGGACCGGGGCATGAACCCGTGTCCCCTGCATCAGCAGGCGGACTCTCAACCACTGCGCCACCAGGGAAGCCCTTCCCTTCCTATTAATCCCCCTGAGCTCTTCTGAATGCCATGTGTGCTACGTAATCATGCACTCACTTTCATGACCCCTTGGGATTACAGATCTTCCTCAATTTATGATGGGGTTACATCCTGATAAACCCAACGTAAGTTGAAAATATTTTAAGTTGAAAATGCCCTTAGTACAGTTAACATCAAATATAGCTTAGCCTAGCCTATCTTACATGTGCTCAGAACATGTACATTAGCCTACAGTTGGGAAAAATCATCTAATACATTAGCCTACAGTTGGGAAAAATCATCTAGCACAAAGTCTATTTGATAATAAAGTGTGGAATATCTCATATAATTTATTGAATACTCTTCTGAAAGTGAAAAACAGAATGGTTGTCTGGGTGCAGAATCATTATAAGTGTATCAGTTTTTTACCCTCATGATCGCATGGCTGACTGGGAGCTGTGGCTGCCCTGCCCAGCATCACAAGAGAGTATTGGACCACATATTGCTCTCTTGGGAAAAGATCAAAATTCAAAATCCTAAGTACATTTTTAAGGATGAATGAACGCGTAGGGCTTTGGCACCATCATAAAGTCGAAACATCGTAAATCGAATTATTGTTAAGTCAGGGACTGTCTATGTCTGTACTTTCTCTTAAAATATATACATTTCTCAAGTGTAGGGATTGACACTTTTATAGAAATAACACAGAATCTAGAATTCTAGAGTGAGAAAGATGTTATATGTTACCTGCCCACCTCCCACTCTGCAGAAATTCCTTTCTACAACCTTCCTTGAACACTAATTTTAGAGGTTGGTAGACTATCACTTTAGCATCTGGATCCATTTTCTTTGTTAGACAGGTAACCTTTTACTGGCTGGAAATCTGCCTCCCTGTAACTTCTATAATGCTGTCTCAGAATGGATCTCCACAAAGTCTGTACATGCTGAGAATAGTAGGTGAAGCTGGTGCTTGACTACCTATGTGGACAGATTAGGGAGATTGTAACCCTTGCCCTATCAGCATCAGGGCACCACCCATCTCTCTCTGCTGGCCTTGAGAACCTTCTTTTTTTGAAGGATTATTGGAGTTCTTGGCATTTCCCGTCAAACCAAGTTAGAAGGGATTCAAGAAAGACTGTTCTGAGAGTTTCCAGTATGTCTCTCAGAGTCTGAAGAACTCATGCCTGAAATGTTTAAAGGCTGGAGGCTGTGCCTGTAGCTGTTCTATCCAGGGATGTAGTGAAGAGGCTGCCTGGGAAGGGACCTGCACCTTCTCTGATGGTGCAGCAAAGGTGCATGTTTTCCAGGGATCAGATGATCATGCAGAAGGCAGCTGGTCTGGGTCTTCTCAGAAGGGCTCCCAGGAACTTCTGGAGAGGCAAAGAGATCCCAACAGATGGGTAAGTGACTGGGGGAAAGCTGTAGGCTGCTTTTGGGAGGAGAGGCATTGCCTCAGTCAGGGGAACACAGCCTGACTCTGGAGGAATCCCCAAGCGTTTACAAAAGGAACATACTTTTCCTTCTGCCCACAAGAGGGTGAAACCGTCAACTTACAACCATATCTACCTCTTTGCCCTTTTCCCCTAATCTCCCCTCCCCTTTAGGGTTTGACCCTAAAGGCATCAATCGAGGTGGCTGACAGTCTGGGGAAGGAGGTAGAGATAGGAAGAGAGACTGAGTCAACCAAGCCTCCTTCCCCAAACCTCCCCTCTATTGGCCTCCAAGCTGGGAGAGGAGGGAAGCCTCAAGTTTAAATGAGTTTGGAGTGTTGATGTTACACTAGAGGGATATTTTACTTACTGAAATGAAATTGTCCAACTGATTCAAAGGGCCCAGAAAAGCTGTGGGATCTGCTGGGGATTTCATCCAAGGATGGGAAAGAGCCAGTCCAGGGAGCAGACTGGGAAGTGCAGTGGGGGAGAGAATAAAAGTATCCCTGCTAGCACCCAATAAAACTGTTACCCTTCCAACCACCGAGCTCCATCTTCTCTCTAAAGTATCACAGGGTCAGTCTACTTCCTCTCCAACATTTTGACAAACCTTCAGGTATTTTAAGAGCTCATGGACACGTGCCACTCCCCACCCCAGTCACATTAAATATCCTTACTTTCTCAGGTAATAGGAGCTTTGTTTGACATTGTTATACTCTAGTTTATCAACATCCCTCTAAATATACCATGTGCACCAGCGCTATTGCTTCCTGGGGCCTGGACACCAGACGCTCACTAATGCCGGGCATCACATGGTTGATTCTTACTCAGTTTCATTTCTGTAAAACCCCTCTTAATTTTTCACACAAGCTGCTTTTCTTTTCTTTTTTTTTTTTGCTGTACGTGGGCCTCTCACTGTTGTGGCCTCTCCCGTTGTGGAGCACAGGCTCCGGATGCGCAGGCTCAGCAGCCATGGCTCATGGGCCTAGCTGCTCCGCGGCATGTGGCATCTTCCCGGACTGGGGCATGAACCCGTATCCCCTGCATCGGCAGGCGGACTCTCAACCACTGTGCCATCAGGGAAGCCCCAACACGAGCTGCTTTTAAGTCAAGCCACCCCTATTTTACATTTGCGTATTTTTAAAAAACTCAGATGCAGGACTTTATACGTTTTTTTCCTGTGAAGTTTTATTTTACAGATCAGTGGATTTGGGGTCATGCCTGTTGAGAGTATTCTGAATCTATGGTCATCATCCTCCTTCCTTGCTTGGTGCCATTGACCAGTCTTATAATCAAGGCTTCTATGACTTCATGGAAATGCCTGCAGGCAGGATGTTGTGGAGGTCATGAACTGAAGTTCAGGCCTTGACACTTTTTTTTTAATTGAAGTATAGTTGATTTACAATGTTGTGTTAATTTCTGCTGTACAGCAAAGTGATTCAGTTATACACATATATACAATCTTTTTTATTTTATTTTCCATTATGGTTTATCACAGGATATTGAATATGGTTCCCTGTGCTATGCAGTAGGACCTTGTTGTTTATCCATCCTGTATATGATAGTTTGCATCTGCGAATCCCAAACTCCCAGTCCATCCCTCCCCCACTTTCCCTCCCCCTTGGCAACTGCAAGTATGTTTTCTATGCCTGTGAGTTTGTTTCTATTTCGTAGATAAGTTCATTTATGATAAGTAGATTTCTATTTCATAGATAAGTTTGTATATGTTCATTAGATTCCACATATAAGTGATATCATATGGTATTTGTCCTTCTCTTTCTGAATTACTTCACTTAGTATGATAATCTCTAGTTGCATCCATGCTGCTGCAAGTGACATTATTTTGTTCTTTTTTATGGCTGAGTAGTATTCCATTGTATATATGTACCACATCTTTATCCATCCATCTGTCCATGGACACTTAGGTTGTTTCCATGTCTTGGCTATTGTGAATAGTGCCGTTATGAACGTAGGGGTGCGTGTAACTTTTTGAATTAGAGTTTTGTCCGGACATGTCCGGCCTTGACACTTTTTAGCTCTCTAACCTTGACGTATCACTAACCCCCCTGTGCCTCCATTTCCTCACATGTAAAATGAGAAGCTGATAAAAATACACTATTATTATGGTACTCCCTGTGTCCTTTAGCTAACAAAACATCTTGAAACTTAATGGCTTAAGACAACTATCATTTATTTAGTTTATAATTTTCAGGTTGGCAGTTTGAGCCGGGCTCTGCTTGTCAGTTTTTCTGGTCTCAGGTAGGTTCCTTCATTTGTCTGTGGTCAGCTGCAGGTAAGTAGCAGCTCTGCTTCTGAAGGGAGGCTGGCCTTTAGCTGAAATGCCTCAGCTCATTCTCCAGGTGGCTACCCTGGGCTCGTTTTCCTGGTGTGGAGAGGGAAAGCAGGTAGGGCCCTTTGAGGCCAAGGCTCACATCTGGCACACTGTCCCTTCCACTGCTCTCTGGGCCAAGGCAAGTCACAGGGCTGGCCCAGACTCAACGGGGGGTGGGCGGGAAGGATGCTCCATCACATCTTCTTGGGAGGAGCTGCAAGGTCACTGCAGGAGTGTGGGTAGAGGGAGAGATGGAGAACTGAGCCATTTTTTAATTCAGTCTTCACATTGCCTCATATGCGATTGTTTGAGAAGTAAATGTGTTCATATACATAAGGTGCTTAAATGGTACCTGGCACATAGGAAGTGCTTCATAAATATTAGCTGTTATTGATAATATTCACTAATAGGTGAACAGGATCTGGAACGTCCTCACTTCTATAAAAATGAATGAATGAATGAGTGACTATCATTAGAGAATTCTTGAGGTTGACATCAATATATTGATTAGGATTCTTGGATGGCAGAAGATAAGCCAGCTGTAAATCTGTGGACCAGTTTACATGTTAAGAGCATGGGGGCTAGAGTCAGACAGACGTGAGCTGGAATCTGGGTTCATCCATTTCCTAGGTTTGTGTCCTTGGACAAGATGGGTCACCTCTCTATAGCTCCGTTTTCTCTTTGTCAATGAATGTGAAATACCTACTGTGTTAGTTTCCTAGGGTTAGCATAACAAATGACCGCAAACCACAAAACTTGATTCTCTCATAGTTCTGGAGGCTAGAAGTCCAAAGTCAAGGTGTTGGCAGGACCCTGCTCCCTCGGAAGGCTCCAGGGGAGAGTCCTTCCTTGCATCTCCCCGATTCAGTCATCGCTGGCAATCCTTGACATTCCTTGTATGACAGCAAAACTCCAGTCTCCATCCTCACACAGCCTTCTTCTCTGTGTCTCCTCCATGTCTTCAAATCTCTCTCTCCTTATCGGACACTGGTCATTGGATTTAGGGCCCACCTTAACCTAGTATGACCTCCTCTTAACTTGATTACATCTGGAAAGGTGGCCACATTCTGAGCTTCCTGATGGACATGGTTTTTTAGGTGCACCTGCCTTGTGGGGTTTCAGTGTGATATTGTATGTAAAGCACTGAGTATGTGTTTGGCACATTAAATATTCAAAACATGGTGATCATTGTTTTTTTCTCTTCTTTTTTTAATCGAAGTATAGTTGATTTACAACATTGTGTTAATTTCAGGTGTATGGCAAAATGATTCATATATATATATATATTTTTTTCAAATTATTTTTCCAGGACTTCCCTGGTGGCCCAGTGGTTAAGAATTCACCTGCCAATGCAGGGGACACGGGTTCGAGCCCTGGTCCGGGAAGATCTCACATGCCATGGAGCAACTAAGCCTGTGCTCTAGAGCCCGCAAGCCACAACTACTGAAGCCTGTGTGCCTAGAGCCTGTGCTCTACAACAAGAAAAGCCACCACAATGAGAAGCCCACTCAGTGCAACTAGAGAAAGCCACGAGCAGCAACGAAGACCCAATAGGGCCAAAAATAAATGAATAAATAAATAGATTAAAAATTATTTTCCATTATAGGTTATTGCAAGATATTGAATATAATTCCCTGTGTTATATAGGAAATCCTTATTGCTTATCTCTTTTATGTAGTTTGTGTCTGTTAATCCCATACTCCTAATTTATCCTTCCTTCCCTCCCTCTTCCCTTTGGTAACCATAAGTTTGTTTTCTGTGCCTGAGAGTCTATTTGTTTGTAGTATTTTTTAGATTCCACATATATGTGATATCATATAATATTTCTTTCTCTGTCTAACTTACTTCACTAAGTATGATATTTGCTAGGTCCATCCATGTTGCTGTAAATGGCAATATTTCATTCTTTTTTATGGCTGAGTAATATTCCATGATATATGTCATGTCTTCTTAAGCCAATTGTCTGTTGATGGGCACTTGGGTTATTTCCATGTCTTGGCTATTGTCAACAGTGCTGCTATGAACATTGGGGTGTATGTATCTTTTTGAATTCGAGGTTTCTCCAGATATATATCCAGGAGTGGTATTGCTGGATCATATGGGAACTCTATTTTTAGTTTTTTAAGGCGCCTCCATGCTGTTCTCCATAGTGGATGCACCAATTTACATTCCCACCAACAGTGTAGGGGGGTTCCATTTTCTCCACTCCCTTTCCAGCATTTATTGTTTGTAGACTTTTTTAATGATGGCCATTCTGACCGGTGTGAGATGATACCTCACTGTGGTTTTGATTTGCATTTCTCTAGTTAATTAGTGATGTTGAGCATCTTTTCAAGTGCCTGTTTGCCATCTGTATGTCTTTGGAAAAAAAGTCTATTTAGGTCTTCTGCCCATTTTTTGAGGTAATCATTGTTTTTATTATTATTACTGTTATCTCATTAGAGATAGTCAAATGCTTTGCTGAGATCAACAGCTATCATTTATTGAGCAATTAGTGTCAGGACTAGGCGGGGTAGTCTATGTATCATCTCATATAATCCCTACTACATCTGTAATCTAGGAACCCTAGCCAAACATGATAATACAGTAGTTCCCCCTTATCCACAGTTTTGCTTTCCATGGTTTCAGCTACCTCCAGTCAACCATGGTGTGAAATATTAAATGGAAAATTCTAGAAATAAACAATTCATAAGTTTTAAATTGCACACCATTCTGAGTAGTGTGATGAAGTGTTGTCCCTCCCTGGACCTGAATCACCCTTTGTCCCATGTGTCCCACCCGTTAGTCCCTTAGTAGTCCTTTTGGTTATCAGATTGACTGTTGTGGTATTGCAGGGCTTGTGTTCAAGTGACCCTTATTTTACTTAATACTGGCCAAGGGTAGTGATGCTAGAAGTTCGGATATGCCAAAGAGAACCTGTGAAAGGCTTCCTTTAAGTGAAAAGGTAAAAGTTCTCCACTTCCTAAGGAAAAAAAATCGTATGCCGTGGCTGCAGAGATCTATGGTAAGAGACAATCTTCTGTCCATGAAATTGTGAAGGAAAAAGAAATTTGTGCTGGTTTTGCTGTCACACTTCAAACGACAAAAGTTACAGTCACAGTGTGTACAGTGCACAGTGTTTAGTTAAGACGGAAAAGGTATTAAATTTGTACAGTAAGATATTTTGAGAGGAGAGAGAGGCCACATTCACAGAACTTTTATTACAGTATATTGTTATAATTGTTCTATTTTTATATTTAGTTATTGTAGCTAATCTCTTACTGTGACTAATTTATAAATTAAACTTTATTATAGGTGTGTATGTACAGGAAAACATATAGTCTGTATAGAGTTCGGTAGTATCTGATGTTTTAGGCATCCACTGGGGGTCTTGGAACGTATCCCCTGCAGATAAGGGGGGCTACTCTAATACTATAATATGAATCAGGCACAGTCTATGATCCATGACCCTATGCTAGCTCCAAATGATCCTTTATATGTTTTCAAAAATCCTTTAATATTTTAACTGGCTGAAGTCAAGCTACTGGTCTCTAGCCTTGAAACTTAATTTTTTTCTCTTTTGAAGCTTGAGTCCACTGTCTGTGTCTAGTTTCTTTGAAACCTACATGTTTATTTTATTACTCTGTCCATGATAAATTCTCAAGAAATGATTTGACAACGAATCCATCCAACAAGTATTTATTGAGTACTTACTCATATGAAGATGAAGGGGTGAGCAAAGCATGGAGTAAGTCCTAGCAAATCTCACATTTCTGTGGGAGCCAGAGGGTGGGAGTGGGGAGATTATAGCAGGTAGATAAGCTTGAAGGAGGAGATGGGGTTTAACAGATGGAGAGCTAATAGGATATTCCAGCCCTGTGTCCAGGGAATGATGAGTATACCTGGGGGCGCGGTAAATTTTTTTTTTTTTTTTTTTTACGGTATGCGGGTCTCTCACTGTTGTGGCCTCTCCCGTTGCGGAGCACAGGCTCTGGACGCGCAGGCTCAGCGGCCATGGCTCACGGGCCCAGCTGCTCCGCGGCATGTAGGATCCTCCCAGACCGGGGCACAAACCCGCGTCCCCTGCATCCCCTGCATCGGCAGGCGGACTCCCAACCACTGCGCCACCAGGGAAGCCCGGGGCGTGGTAAATTTTACATCTCACCTTGACTTTGCCAAGGGCTGCCCAGATAGCTGGGTGTGTCTGTGACGGTGTTTGCAGAAAAGACTAGCATTTGAACTGGTGGGCAGAGCACAGCAGGTGGCCCTCCTCAGTGTGGGTGGGCGTCACCCAATCCACCAAGGGCCTGAATGGAACAAGAAGGTGGAGGAAGGTTGAATTTGCTCTCCACCTGACTGACTGAGCTGGGACGTTGATCATGTCCTGCTCTCAGCACTGGTTGTTCTCAGGACCTCAGACCCAGACTGGAATCTACAACATCAGCTTCCCAGCTCTTGGGTCTTCAAACTGCATCAGCAGTTTTCCTGGGTCTCCAGTGTGCAGAGGGCAGATTGTGGAACTTCTCAGCCTCCATAATTGCATGAGTCTCTTTATACATAAACCGGTCAGTCTGTCTGTCTTTCTGTCTCTCTCCTTCTCTCTCTGTCTCTCTCTCTGTGTGTCTGTCTCTGTCTATATATATGTATGCATGCTTCGCTTCTCTGGAGAACCCTGGCTAATACACCTGGAGTGATAGACTTTGATGTCTGCCTGGGTGAGGGTAAGGTGGGAGTCGGGGTAAAAGACCTTCAACAGAGAGGAGAGATAGTGGTAAAAATCTTACATCCTTTTACATGTCCCTCTATTGTCTATTCTTCTTCAAGATAAATGAACCAGTTCCCTTTGTCTTGTAAGGTAGGATCTCTTTTCCAAAGCTTCAGTCTTTTTGTATGACTCTCGGACCCTTTTGGTGTTTAGAACTAGAGGCAGGACTCCAGTAAGAGCATTCATCTGTGCTGAAGATGATCAGAGAATGGCCTTTAGTCCTTTCATTGTAAACTCTATTTCTTTCTGATCAGAACAAAGCAAGCTTTTCAATATGGGACCCTATTCTGTATCACTGACTCATGTTCAACTTTTGACCCAGAGATCATTTTCAGCCCTGCTTACAAACAGCTTTCTGTGCTGCAGTTTATTTCCCTCTTCAGCTACCATCCCTCCTGGGTTTTGTTCTGCTTGTGCCTGACCACTTTCTCTGAGGTCCTTCACCAAGATTTGAATTGAAAGATGTACTTATACTAAAGAAATTTGAGACTGTGCTCCATGGCCATGCTCGTATTGCTAACGAAGTCCGCCATTTCATCCAGCATTGTTTTTTGGTTGTTTCCTTCTAAAGTGTCGAGGCAGAACTAGACGGGAAGATCACACCCGTTTTTTAAAATTAATTAATTAATTTATTTTTGGCTGCATTGGGTCTTTGTTGTTGCGCACGGGCTTTCCCTAGTTGCAGCAAACGGGGGCTACTCTTTGTTGCAGTGCACGGGCTTTTCATTTGGTGGCTTCTCTTGTTGTGGAGCCTGGGCTCTAGGCACGTGGGCTTCAGTAGTTGTGGCGCACAGGCTCAGTAGTTGTGGCTCGCGGGCTCTAGAGCGCAGGCTAAGTAGTTGTGGCGCACGGGCTTAGTTGCTCCACGCCATGTGGGATCTTCCCGGACCAGGGCTCGAACCCGTGTTCCCTGCATTGGCAGGCGGATTCTTAACCACTGTCCCACCAGGGAAGTCCCCAGACCCATTTTCTGAGTTTTCACTTCTTGTTTCCAGAGTGCACTCATATGATGGACAGATCTGCAAGGATCATTGTCTCTTTGTGTTCATGCATTTGAAGACAAGTTAGCTCCTGTTTCGGAAGCTTGCCTGTCTTTATTGCATTTTCAAGTTAGCTTCTGTTTCAGAGGCTGGCATGTCTTTATTGCATTTTGAGATTGCATTATTAGCATATCTGAGTTGACAGCATCTGTTCCTTCCCAATTAAATCCCATCCAAAGCCACACATTCCCCAGTTTCAGAAAGCAGGCTGAACAGATGCCTAACAGTCGTCCTGAACACTTTCCCCACGAAAGAGCTGTTCTCGCCTGCACTTTTGTTTCTTTCATTGTGAAGGAGAAGAGTGGATTCAACTATGTCGTTAACAGGGGTCCTCTGCCTTTATTGTTTGGGCTAATCATGCAGACCTCTCATCTCTGAAGTGTGTGGTGGGCGCAGGTTTGGAGACTTCAGACTCTCTTCACCAGCACAGCGCAGATTCATAGAGCTGGATGCAATGCGGCTTCATGGACGTGCAGCCTGTGTGGTTGCACCTGGCTCAGCGCTTGCATGGACCCCAGGATGCTGTTGCATCTTGACATTCTTCATTTTTGCACATGGTGGAGGGGGGTCCAAATTTTCATCTAGTCATGGCTGGGAAGAATAAGAGAGCATCACACCATCACTATCTTGGGTAGATGTGTCGACTGAAGAAAAACGTATAACCTACAAGTTGCAAGTTATGTTTTATTCGAGGACCTTACTGAGGACTATAGCGCAGGAGACAGCCTCTCAGATAGCGCTGAGCAATTGTTCTGAAGAAGAAAGGGAGGAGCCAGGATATATAGGAGTTTTGCGGTACGCGGGCCTCTCACTGCTGTGGCCTCTCCCGTTGCGGAGCACAGGCTCCGGACGCGCAGGCTCAGGGGCCATGGCTCACGGGCCCAGCCGCTCCGCGGCATGTGGGATCCTCCCGGATCGGGGCACGAACTTGTGTCCCCTGCATCGGAAGGCGGACTCTCAACCACTGCGCCACCAGGGAAACCCCTACATAGGAGTTTTTGTTCAAAAAACCCATGTAGTAGAACATCAAAACATTATCGCTAATCACAAAAACAGACACCGCAAGTTAATGATTTTAGTGCTTTTATATATATGGGAAGACGCAAGAGCCTGGACCTATTGAAACTATTCCTTAACTATCTAGGGCCAGTATCCTGCTTTTCTGCACCTGAATTCCCCTCAAGGCGCAACGTCAGGGGTGGCTACCGTGGCTGGTGGCTTGATGGCGTTGTTTATCGGAATGGCTGGTGATTTTTTTTTGTCCACAGATGATTAACCTGCCGTCTCTCCACGGAACCTGATTCAATGTGAATTTTGACAAAAGTGGAAAAGAAAAAGAATCTCTCTTAGAATTGAATCTTCCTAGAGTTAGAAGGGCCTGGTAAGTTCTGCTCCAGGTATCCTTCTTAGAGTGCAGCACTGTTAAACCACCTTTGTGACTTGTAGGGATGAAGACTTCACATCTCCCCAAGAGGTCTTTTCAAGTCCACTGCAGGCTATACCTAATTTTCTCATAAAGAACAGATACCCGTCAGACATGAAGAATTAATGCCTATAGTATCTTCACAGTAATATGCATTCCAGGGCATTGGAAAAATGAGAATGGAGGCTGTCAGTAAATTTAAGAATTTTTTTCCCCCTGAGAACTAGCATTGTTGAAGAAGGATGCACACTTAGATCTTTGCTTTGGAAGGGTGTAGTAAAATTACACCCGTCTTGACATTTGGCCATGGAGACTCCTTTACAGAGGGGAGGAGTTGGAGCACTCAGGGCTAGAAGATAATCGAGAGGAATGAATGAATGAAGGACCCCCCGCTGCCGGCAAAAGGAAGAGAAGATGGAGGCCTTGGGGAGGATGTTGTTTGGGATGGCTACCTTACTGGCCATGGATTCAGTATGTTCTAGAATCCTCTCCACTTTCTAAACCATGCGTCCATAGATGTTATTAAACCCTGCCCTGTATAAAGCATGGCACACTCTGTGCATCCCTGAACCCCTCACACCTGTCCTGCTGGGTAATGCTGAACCACGTGGTCTCCATATTGTTTGGGTATGTTTTTAGTTCTTTCATGTAAGACTTGTATAATGTCCCTAGTAAACTCCATCTTGCCCTTGAAAATCAGTCTTATTCATGCCTTTCCTGGTTTAGTGAATCTCCTGCATTTAACCAGCTCCGTTTTTCTTTCTCCAGATTGCTTTGGCTATTCAGGGTCTTTTGTGTTTCCATACAAATTGTAAAAATTTTTGTTCTAATTCTGTGAAAAATGCCATTGGTAATTTGATAGGGAATTGCACTGAATCTGTAGATTGCTTTGGGTAGTATAGTCATTTTCACAATATTGATTCTTTCAATCCAAGAGCATGGTATATCTCTCTATCCGTTTGTGTCATCTTTGATTTCTTTCATCAGTGTTTTATAGTTTTCTGAGTACAGATCTTTTGTCTTCTTAGGAAGGTTTATTCCTAGGTATTTTCTTCTTTTTGTTGTGATGGTAAATGGGATTGTTTCCTTAATTTCTCTTTCTTATTTTTCATTGTTAGTATATAGAAATACAAGAGATTTCTTGTATTAATTTTGTATCCTGCAACTTTACCAAATTCATTGATTAGCTCTAGTAATTTCTTGGTGGCTTCTTTAGGATTTTCTACGTATAGTATCATGTCATCTGCAAAGAGTGACAGTTTTACTTCTTCTTTTCCAGTTTGGATTCCTTTATTTCTTTTTCTTCTCTGATTGCCAAAACTATGTTGAATAATAGTGGCAAGAGTGGACATCCTTTTCTTGTTCCTGATCTTAGAGGAAATGTTTTCAGTCTTTCACCATTGGGAGTGATGTTTGCTATGGATTTGTCTTATATGGCCTGTAGTATGTTGAGGTAGGTTCCCTTTTGCCCACTTTTGAGAGAGTTTTTCTTGTAAATCGGTGTTGAATTTAGTCAGAAATCTTTTCTGTATCTATGGAGATGATCATATGGTTTTTATTCTTCAGTTTGTTATATGGTGTATCACATTGATTTATTTGTGTATATTGAAGAATCCTTGCATCCCTGAGATAAACCCCACTTGATCATGGTGCATGACCCTTTTAATGTGTTGTTGGATTCTATTTGCTAGTATTTTGTTGAGGATTTTTGCATCTATGTCCATCAGTGATATTGGCCTGTAATTTTCTTTTTTGTGATATCCTTGTCTGGTTTTGGTATCAGGGTGATGGTGGCCTTGTAGAACGAGTTTGGGAGTGTTCCTTCCTCTGCAATTTTTTGGAAGAGTTTGAGAAGGATAGGTGTTAGCTCTTCTCTAAATGTTTGATAGAATTCACCTGTGAAGCCATCTGGTCCTGGGCTTTTGTTTGTTGGAAGATTTTAAATCACAGTTTCAATTTCATTACTTGTGATTGGTCTTTCATATTTTCTATTTCTTCGTGGTTCAGTCTTGGAAGGTTGTACCTTTCTAAGAATTTGTCCATTTCTTTCAGGTTGTCCATTTTATTGGCATATACTTGCTTGTAGTAGTCTCTTATGATCCTTTGTATTTCTGAGGTGTCAGTTGTAGCTTCTCCTTTTTCATTTCTAATTTTATTAATTTGAGTCCTCCGCCTTTTTTCTTGATGAGTCTGGCTAGTGGTTTATCAATTTTGTTTATCTGCTCCAAGAACCAGCCTTTAGTTTCATTGATCTCTGCTATTGTTTTCTTCATTTCTATTTCATTTATTTCTGCTCTGATCTTTATGATTTCTTCTCTTCCACTAACTGTGGGTTTTGTTTGTTCTCCTTTCTCTAGTTGCTTTCGGTGTAAGGTTAGGTTGTTTATTTGAGATTTTTCTTGTTTCTTGAGGTGATATTGTATTGCTATAAATTTCCCTCTTAGAACTGCTTTTGCTGCATCCATAGGTTTTGGGTCATTGTGTTTTTGTTGTCATCTGTTTCTAGGTAGTTTTTTATTTTCTCTTTGGTTTCTTCAGTGATCCATTGGTTATTTAGTAGCATATTGTTTAGCCTCCATGTGTTTGTGTTTTTTACGGTTTTTTTCCCCTGTAATTGATTTCTAATCTCATAACCTTGTTGTTGGAAAAGATGCTTGATATGATTTCAATTTTCTTAAATTTACCAAATTTGATTGGTGGCTCAAAATGTGATCTATCCTGGAGAATGTTCCGTGTGCACTTGAGAAGAAAGTGTATTCTGCTGTCTAATGTGTCACTTAAGGCTTGTATTTACTTATTAATTTTCTTTCTGGAAGATCTGTCCATTGGTGTAAGTGGGGTGTTAAAGTCCCTCACTATTATTGTGTTACTGTCAATTTCCCCTTTTATAGCTGTTAACATTTGCCTTATATATTGAGGTCCTCCTATGTTGGTGCATAAATATTTACTATTGTTATATCTTCTTGGGTTGGTCCCTTAATCATTATGTAGTGTCCTTCTTTGTCTCTTATAACAATATTTATTTTGAAGTCTATTTTGTCTGATATGAGAATTGCTACTCCAGCTTTCTTTTGATTTCCATTTGCATGGAATACCTGTTTCCATCCCCTCATTTTCAGTCTGTATGTGTCCCTAGGTCTGAAGGAGGTCTCTTGTAGACAGCATATATATGGGTCTTGTTTTTGTATCCATTCAGTCAGTCTGTGTCTTTTGTTTGGGGCCTTTAGTCCATTTACATTTTAAGATAATTATTGATATATATGTTCCTATTGCCATTTTCTTAATTGTTTTGGGTTTATTTTTTTTTCTTCCCTTCCTCTTTTGTTCTCTTCTCTTGTGTCTTTTGCCTAGAGAAGTTCCTTTAGCAATTGTTGTAAGCTGGTTTGGTGGTGCTGAATTCTCTTAGCTTCTGCTTGACTGTAAAGCTTTTGATTTCTCCATCGAATTTGAACGAGATCCTTGCTGGGTAGAGTAATCTTGGTTGTAGGTTTTTCCCTTTCATCACTTTAAATATATCATGCCACTCCCTTCTGGCCTGCAGAGTTTCTGCTGAAAAAACAGCTGATAACCTTATGGGGTTTCCCCTGTATGTTATTTGTTGCTTTTCCCTTGTTGCTTTTAATATTTTTTTCTTTGTATTTAATTTTCGTTAGTTTGATGAATATGTGTCTCCGCCTGTTCCTCCTTAGGTTTATCTGGTATGGAACTCTGTTCTTCCTGGATTTGGGTGACTATTTCCCTTTCAATGTTAGGGAAGTTTTTGACTATGCTTTCTTCAACTATTTTCTCAGGCCCTTTCCCTTGTTCTTCCTCTTCTGGGAGCCTTATAATTTAAATGTTTGTGCATTTATATTGTCCCAGAGGTCTCTGAGACTCTCCTCATTTCTCTTCATTCTTTTTTCTTTATTCTGTTCTGCAGCAGATATTTCCACCATTTTGTCTTCCAGGTCACTTATCTGTCCATCTGCCTCAGTTATTCTCCTATTGATTCCTTCTAGTGTATTGTTCATTTCAGTTATTGTCTTGTTCATCTCTGTTTGTTTGTTCTTTCGTTCTCCTAGGTCTTTGTTAAACTTTTCTTTTATCTTCTCAATCCGTGCCTCCATTTTTTTCTGAGATCTTGGATCATCTTTACTATTATTACTCTGAATTCTTCTTCAGATACGTTGCTTATCTCCTCTTCATTTAGTTGTTCCTGTAGGTTTTTACGTTGCTCCTTTGTCGGCAACATATTTCTTTGTCACCTCATCTTGTCAGACTTGCTGTGTTTGTGGTCTCCTTTCCACGGGCTGCAGGATCGTAGTTCCTCTTGCTTCTGCCCCCTGGTGGGGGAAGTTGGTCCAGAGGCGTGTGCTGTTCTCCCCCTGATAGGGGGTTTGATTGGTGTTATGTGGATCAGAGCCTGCCCTAGACATTGAGCGGGACCTCCCCTTTGCTCTGTGGTTGTCACTGCCCTGTCAGGGTTGGGCTTTGCTCCCTGTGTGTTGGGGTAGAGGTCCTCAGATCTGTTTCTTAGCTGTGATTCTGATCTGCAGTGTGAGGTAGGTGGGATTAGAGTGCTCCCAGTGGGAGAGCAGCCACTGAGTTTTCCTCCTCTGGAGTTGTTCACCTGTAATTGTGCTCCATTGTGTCCCCTTTCTCCCATTGTGTGGGCTCACAAAGTATACTGTTGTTGGAACTGCTCTCGGTCCCACCTTAACTGTGAGTATGCTGGCAACTGGCCCTGGTGACTCTCAGGCGTTTTTTTTCACCTGGCCACGTGCACAGGTCCACTGAGGTTAGGTGCCAGTACTGCAGTAGTTGTGCACCTGGACCCACCACGGGAGCTATGTAGGCAGCTTGAACTCTGGTCTGGCCCTACCCCAGCGTGTACGTGCCCACAGAGCCCCAGCTACTAAAGCCAGACCCGTGATAGGAGGTGTGAGTGGCGTTGTGGTGACCAGACCTTGTCGTGGATATTGAGCAGGGCTTCCCCTTTGCTCTGTGGTTGTCACTGCCCTGTCAGGGGCAGGGTCTGATCCCTAGCTGTTGGAGTAGAGACCCCCAGATCTGCTTCTTAGCTGTGTTTCTGATCCGTGATGTGAGGTAGGCAGGTTTGGAGCACTCCCGCTGGGAGGTCAGCCACTGAGTAGTCCTCCTCTGGAGCTGTTCACCTGTGATCTGTTGTGTCACCTTTCACCCATTGTGCGAGCTCACAAGTTATACTGTTGTTGGCACTGCTCTCGGCCACACCTTAACTGTGGGTGTGCCAGCAGTTGGCCCTGGTGTCTCTTGGATGTTGTTTTCACCAGGCCACCAGACTAGATCCACTGAAGTCAGGCCCCAGAACTGCAGTAATCATGGATCTGGAGCTGTTGTGGGTGTTATGAGGTCCCCTCAGACTCTAGCCTGGCCCAACCCCCATGTGTATGTGTCCACAAAGCCTACAGCTGCTAAAGCTAGACCCGTCTTGGCTGCGGGAGCACTTGTCTGTTCAGATGTTCTGTAGGCGCTGAGTTTTTACCAAGCCACTTGTGGAGGTGTCAATTCGCAGTTTGCTCAGCTGCAAGGAGAGATTTCCACTTTTCTTCCTTAATTGCACAGCCCCTGGGGCTCAGCTGTGGTTTCAGCCCCACCTCTGTGTGTGGGCCACCCACAGGGGTCTGCTCCCAAGGCTTCCCTGGAGCCTTGGGTCTGCCCCAGTGAGGACAGGGCGTGGAGGTGGCACAGCTGCCGGGGTCTCGGGAGCCCTGGCGATGACAGGTGCGCTGGGCATTCGGCAGCAGCTAGAGATCTGGCCCTGTCAGTGACAAGGCACGCAGGAAGGCTGGTGGCCTCATGCGCGAGAGATCCGGCCATGGTGGGAACCTTTCCTAGCTCCTGGCTACAGGCACCGAAGTGGCAATTTCTTACTGGAGGCATGTTGATATTCACGAATGTGTTAGCCTAGACCGATTTCTCTTTTTCCTAGAAGCCTGGAGGGCCTTGGAGGATGTAAAGGAGTTTTATTTCCATGGAGAAGTGTGGAAAGAAGTAGTTGGGGAACAGCCCAAGTGAGCCAGCCCCCAGAGGGTTCCCTGAGGGTCTGGGGGCTGCCCAAAGGCATAGGGTGCCTGGGAAAGGGCATAGCTAGATGGTAACAGGTGTTTACCTCGGATGTCATCGACATTTACAATTTTGCTAAGAGCTGGTCCAGGACAAGACGTTAGCCCTCTATTATGTCCAATCTGCAGAGAAGTTTCCTTTCTCCACTGCCCCTTAGTAGCTGTCAGATTAGTCAGTCACCAGACAGGGCCACAGAGAACAGGACAAAGGCCGGGTGAGCCTGGACCAAGCAGAGGAAGAAGCACGAGGTGTGAAGCAGGGCAGGCTCTAGTGTGATGATCTCTAAGGGGCAGGTGGGGGAAGGACTGGGAGGGGAAAATAGGGGAAGACGAGCTTCTCCTACTTAGCAGTTGTACTGGCCTGGTCCTGCTTCGACCGATGAGACCATTTCAAAAATGGGCTAACCTTTAGAACCGGCTGCTTCAGGATTTAGTGCCATTGAGGAGGGGTGACCAGGTTTGCAGGTGTTATGAACAGGTGTCCAGACCAGGTGTCCTCTGCTAAGTTGTATATCCTGCCAGGTGAGGTGTGTCCCTGTGGAAAACGTGCCCTTGATCTCATGCTTCTGAGGATGGGGAGGGTCCTTCCTGTGGTCTGTCTCCGGGCCATACTTATTCCTTGACATTTGTCTTTCTTTTATTTTTCAGTCCATCCAGTGTATTTTAATGGGCAAAAACTCTATACTCTTGATTTCTTTGTATGAAATCAGAGGTAATTGATTGCTGGTCCCACAGGTTGTAACAAAGGTGAAATGAGATAACTCAGTTAGGTTCCTAACTCAGCTTCTGGTAACTCCCTGGATGTTGGTTTTCGTTCCCTTCTAAGATTACTTTTCCTTCATTCATTTATTCATTCTTCCATAGGTATTTATTGAATGTCTACTATGTGTCAGGTACTGTTTTGAATTTTTGAAAATAATGATTGCTTTGAAAAAAACTAAAGTACTGGCTTGCCTGTAGATTAGTTAATGTTACACATGTCAATGTTAATCATACAGCCAACTAATAATACAATTACTAATCATATTAATTAGTATGATTGATCATCATACAATTAATAGTATGATGGGTTATTAGACTATGGTTTTTTTGTTTTTTTTTTTGCGGTATGCGGGCCTCTCACTGTTGTGGCCTCTCCCGTTGCGGAGCACAGGCTCTGGACACACAGGCTCAGTGGCCATGGCTCACTGGCCTAGCCACTCCACAGCATGTGGGATCTTCCCAGACTGGGGCACAAATCCGTGTCCCCTGCATGGGCAGGCAGACTCTCAACCACTGCGCCACCAGGGAAGCCCTAGACTATGGTTTTATAAGAGGGTAGCATTTGTGGAAGCTAGGTGAAAGATATGTAAGACTTTTTTTACACAACTTTTTATGTAATTATTTCAAAACAAAAAGTTTAAAAATTGTAAGAAGTATTGGGTCTCTCTGTTAAGTAGCAATCCATATGTGTTTATCTCTTTGTCATTAGGTGAGGCCTGATGAGAGCATTGTATATTATCCTGGGTTTCATTGACTGGGTAGAGATTCAGGGAGACATATATTATGGTGAAAGACCCCTCAAACTCTGCAATTCCAAAATTGAGCGAATTCTCTTTTTTACCTGCTCCCCTTTCGGTAATTCTCTTAATGAGTAACTGGCGTCCCCTCCCTAATTAGTCACCATCAATTAGTCATTGCGTCTTTGCCTGTCTACACACAAATATCTCTGAAACTGTTCTCTCTCCAGCCCCACTGCTCTTGCCTTTGTCTGGGGTTCATTCCTGATCAGTCTTGCAATCTTCTATACCACCTTTCACACCTCTACCAGGAAGATCTCTCGAAAATGAAAATTTGACTGTGTCATACTCCGGTTTAGAGGTCCCATCTGCCTACATGATAAATTTCAAAGTCCCTAGATGGGTTAAACTGCATCCCACCCCCCCAAAAAAGATATGTTGGAGTTCTAATCTCTAGTAACTCAGATCGTGACATTATTTGGAGATAGGGTCCCCTTAACGGGGGTTCAAGTTAAAATGAGGTCATTAGGGTAGATCCTAATCCACTATGGCTGGTGTCCTTATAAAAGGGGAAACTGGATACAGAGACAGACAGGCACAGAGGGAGAATGTCATGTGAATGCTGCCATGAGCCAAGGCACCAGCAACAGCTAGGAGATTGGCCTTGGGATGAATCCTTCCCTAGCACCTTCAGAGGAAGCACGGTCCTACTGCCACCTTGATCTTGAACTTCCAGCCTCCAGAATCTGAGACAATACATTCCTGTTGTTTGAGCCACCCAACTTGTGATGCTTTGTTATGGCACCCCAAGCAAACTAATAGAGTGAGAGTCCCTCTCAACTTCCAGGGTTTACTTCATTTATTCATGCACCCAATATTTGCTGAGAGCTGACCATTTCCAGGGACTGTGCTAGTTCTTGGGATAGAGCTGGAAGTAAGACAGGTGGCTCCTGCCTCATGGAACTTGTGCTCTTGTGGAGACAAACTACCCTCCCCTTCTCCCCCTGCTGGCCACCCTTCCATTATGTTCCCTTCAGGGGTATGCTTTGTGGTTTCTTTTCCCCTTCAAACTTGACCTTGTTCATTTTAACCAGATACAGACTATTTCTAAAACATGGTAAAGAGAATGAGAAGACAAGCTACAGACTGGGAGAAAATATATGCAAAAGACATGTCTGATTAAAGGAATGTTATCCAAAATATAGCAAGAACTTTTGAAAATCAATAATAAGAAAATGAACAACTTGATTTAGAAACGAGCAAAAGACCTGAACAGACACCTTGCCAAAGAAGATATAAAGATGGCAGTAAGCTTATTAAAAGTAAGCATGTCACATGTCATCAGGGGCATGCAAATGAAAACAATGAGTTCTGCTATTCACCTTATTAGAGTGACCAAAATCCAGAGCACTGACAACACCAAATGCTGATGAAGATGTGGATCAACATGAACTCTCATTCATGGCTGGTGGGAATGCAAAATGGTACAGCCACTTTGGAAGACAGTTTGGAAGTTTCTTACAAAACTGAAAACCTTTTTTTGCTGTACGCGGGCCTCTCACTGCTGTGGCCTCTCCCGTTGCGGAGCACAGGCTCCAGACGCGCAGGCTCAGCGGCCATGGCTCACGGGCTCAGCTGCTCCGCGGCATGTGGGATCCTCCCAGACCGGGGCACGAACCCGTGTCCCCTGCATCGGCAGGCGGACTCTCAACCACTGCGCCACCAGGGAAGCCCCAAAACTAAAAACTTTTATCATATGATCCAGCAATCATACTTCTTGATATTTACCCAAGTGAATTCAGACCCTGTGTCCATATAAAAACCTGCCTATGGGTATTTATAGCAAAACTGCCAAAATTTGGAAACAACGAAGATGTCCTTCAGTAGGTGAATGGATAATAAACTGTGCTACATCCGGACAATGGAATATTAGCACTAAAAAGAAATGAGCTATTGAGCCATGAAAAGACATGGAAGAAACTTAAATGCATGTTACTAAGTGAAAGAAGCGCATCTGTAAATGCACATACTGTATGATTCCAACTATATGACATTCTGGAAAAGACAAAAATATGGTGACAATACAAAGACCAGTGGTTGCCAGGGGTGAGGGGGTAGGGAGGGATGAACTGACAGGGCACAGAGGATTTTTAGGGCAGTGAAACTGTTCTGTATGATACTACAATGGTGGATACATGTCACTATACATTTGTCAAAAATGCATAGAACGTACAGCACCAAGAGTGAGCTGTAATGTAAACTCTGGACTCTGGGTGATGATGATGTGTCAGTGTAGGTTCAGCCATTGTAACAAATGCACCACTGTGGTGCGGGATTGTTGGTAAGGGGAAGGGTACATGTGTGGGGACAGTGGGCATATGGGAACTCTGTATTTTCCACTCAGTTTTGCTGTGGACTTAAAATTGCTCTAAAAATAAAATTTATTGCATTTAAAAACCAGAAACCAAAACCCATGGGTCAATTAGAGTTGTGGGTAGGAGTTGTCATCTCTCCAGTTTTGTGCCTCTTTCTCCCACTCCACATCCCCATGGGTGACATTCCCAACCATTTCTCCGATTTCACCTCTGGCTCCTGTTTTCTTATTTTGCTTCCTTCCTTTTACTCTGTCAGGGTCCACAGAATGTCAGTTTCCTATAACGATGTTTCCACTAACATCCAATTTCCATCTAAAATACTCTCTTATTTTTCTGATGCCCAATAAATTTTACCTCCCTCCCCAAATCTCTCAAAGCACAGGCTTCCCAGTTCTCACCAGTCACTGGTTTAATTCTACCTAATTGGATCTGTCCTTTATACATCGCCATATGGCTTCAATATGTATGCTTTCAGAATCTCTTAATATGCTATCTCCTAGATCCGGAGCATTTATAAAGATGTTGCAAATGGAATTTAATTAAAAACAGATGGATCCTCTTTGAACCGCTTCCTTATCAATTAACAATACCAGCTGTCTCACTAATGCAACCCTGGAGAAGAGAGAAGCCATCTAATCTAACTCTTTCCTTTCATAGATGAAGAAACTGGGGGCCAGAGATGTAACTTTCCAAAGGTCACACAGCTAGGGAGTGACAACACTGTGCTTTGAGTTGGAAGACTTGAGTTCTAGTCCAGTTCAGTTTCATTCAGCGTAGACTGCTCCCCACTGGTGACGTGTGTTTGTGGGGTCCCCATGGTCAAATGCTCCAGCCGCTGCATGGAGGAAAGTTCATTCATTTCTGCTGGTTTTCTCCTCTTTCTTCCTCCTCCTTCACCTCTTCCTCCTTCGTCTGTCAGATAAAAAGGAAATACATTTTTCACGATCTCACACCTTTTCCTTAAAAAAAATAAAAAAATTAAAAGATGATTCATGACACCAATGAACTTACCTACGATACAGAAACAGACTCACAGACACAGAAAACAAAGTTATGGTTACCAAAGGGGAAAAGATGGGGAGAGGGATAAATTAGGAGTTTGGGATTAACAGATAGACATTACTGTATATAAAATAGATAAACAACAAGGAACTACTGTATGACACAGGGAACTATATTCAATATCTTGTAATAACCTAAAATGGAAAAGAATCTGAAAAAGCATGTATATAATATATATGCACATATACCTATATATGTAAAATGGAATCACTTTTCTGTACACCTGAAACTAACAAAACACTGTAAATCAACTATACTTAAAAAAAAAAAGATTATTGCAGAGACTCCAGAGGTCACTGAGTCTTGCCCTGTCACTTTACAGATGAGAAAACTGAGGCCCAGAGGGTTGAATTAACTTGAGTTAAGTTGCTCCACCACAGAGGAATGGTAAATCTGAGATTAGGAGTCCACTCTGCAGACTTCTAGTGAAAAGTGCCCACCACAGCCTCCTAACACAGCCTGATCTGCAGAACAGCTTTGTTTAGCAAGCTGCGGGTGACGTAGGGCTGGGAGCATCACTGAGGGGGCCCCTTAGGAAGGATTTGAAAATGCACCATTAATTAATTTTGTGTGAAGGGGATCCAATACTTCTAAAAACATGTCCCTGGATCAGAGATACCACTGTTGCCCTGAACTGCTCAGAAGATGAAAAGCAGAAGTTTGTACTGGCACAGTCTCCTTCAGTCTACAAAAAAGGAAAAATGTCCTCTTTTTGGTGCAAAGAACCACAAGGATTGTTAATTTAATTGTGTTTTCCTAGGAATTTGAGAGAGTGGGAACAGATTGGCCTTTACTCACATTATTTCTCAGTTTGTTTTGCTGATAAACATATTATCATTTCCAGACCAATTAACTTTTGACCTCCAGAATCCTGCCTTCTGGACACAAGCAAGGTCAAAGGTTATTTTGTTCAATGAAACATGAGGATGGTTGTTATTCCACCAACTCAGCTGCTCAAAAATATGATGCTTTATTCCTCTTCTTATATCTATTTTCAGAGGTTTCCTTTTTAAAATCAAAACCCTTCAGATTTTTATAGAGAGGCAATATTAATTATTCGTGAATTCTAGCATTCTCTGATAATAAATTTGAACACAGATTTTAAGGCCTTAGGGTTAAAAATAACATTTCTTAGAAACTTCTCTGCATTAATAACACCAAAGATATTTTCAACTTTAAAAAGCATTAAAAATGCTTAATTGGTATTAAACTTCAAAGCTTAGTTTTTATTTCCCAATTACCTTGATTTTAGTCTAAATCAAGTGGCAATTTCAGCACTTCAGAGTAGGGAGAATGTTATTGTTACCAAGTCCAAGCTCGTTGTGCTTGCTGCATGACAGGCCAATAAATCGGGAGATGAGGTGTTGGGGCAGGGAATATAACTTTATTCAGAAAGCCAGCAGACCGAGAAGATGGCGGACTAGTGTCCCAAAGAACCATCTTACCCAAGGTAGAATTCAGGCTCCTTTTGTGCTAAAAGGGGAGGGGAGTGGTTGGTTGTTACAAACTTCTTGGCGTCAGAATCCTTTGTTCTTGCAGCTGTCCACACAGGGCAGGTGAGGATGTTGCTGTAAACCTCCAACAAGGCAAATGTTATTCTCTCTTCTGCAACTTTTTATCTCTATATGAATGGAAAAGTGTTACACCCTTAAAGGTCAGAGCCTTGAGAATGGACTATCCTGTATACTTCAGGCTACAGGCAACAGTCTTCTACAAAAGGTGCGGAGCCAGCGTGACTAAGCACAGGCCACAGGGCACTAAGGTTAAAGCAAATGGAACAGATCTAATATGGAGTCAGATTTGTTCTTCCCCATTACATTATGGGCGGAATTGTGTTCCACCCCAAATTCCTATGTTGAAGTCTTAACCGCCAGTACCTTAGATGTGACTGTCTTTGGAGATAGGATCTTTAAAGGTAATTAAGTTACAATGGGTCATATGGGTGGGCCCTAATCCAAGGTGACTGGTGTTCTTATAAGAAGAGAATAGGACACAGTCGCACACAGAGGAAGGACCATGTGAGGACATGGGGAGGAGATCACCGTCTACAAGCCCAGGAGGGAGGCCTCAGGAGAAACCAGCCCTGCCAACACCTTGATCTGAGACTTCTAGCCTCCAGGAATGTGAGAAAATACATTTCTTTGTTTAAGCCGCCGGGTCTGTGGTATGGCAACTCTAGCAAACTAACAGGAAGGGGGTCCTTGGAGAGAAAGGCCCTTCTTTCTCTCCCAGAAAGAGTGGGACAGGCAGCTCCTCGTTTACGTTACAGGGCTGGTGAGAGGCTGCAGTGTGATAATGCGTGTGAATTTGATTAGAAACCGTGAATCACTGTCTGGCCATGCGACCTTGGGCAAGTGTCCTTCGACTCTTCTCATCAGCCTCCTGTCCTGGAGGGGGTGTCCCTCAACATGCTGATGGTGGCTCCACACTGCTGCTCAGTGCACCCCCTCCAGCTGGGCCCCCAGGGAGCTGGGTAAAAATACAGATTCCTAGGCCCACCTGCAGATATTCTGATCCAAAAATCCTTGCAAGTGATGCTCAGGAATCTCTATTTTTTAACAAACTTCCCAGCAGATTCCAGTGGGAAGGCAGGGTTGGGAACCGCTGGATTGGGTTATCTGCAAGCTTTGTGCCTGAGCCAGCATTCTGCGCTTCTGTGCAAAAGATTTTGATTCCCGACCTCCACCAAAGGGGTGGGAAGCTGGAAGCAAATGGTTGATGGGATCTTGTTGTCTCCATCACACACTAATTATGGCCCCATTTTATGGCTTGCACATTTCCCTGCCCGTCTCCAGATGTTCTGAAGCATCACAGGACAGTCTGGGTTATGAGGGGGGCTGATGGGAGACGGGCTGGTCCCTGGTGGCAGGCTGTTGATGGCGCACAGCACGGGGCTGGTTTGAGGTTTAAGTAAAGGGGTCAGAGACTGGGCCCGATGCTGGAAGGGAGGCTCTGGGCTGTGATGGCACGTAGATTGCTGGACTGAATTCTGTTCCCAGCTTTGTAATGTTCTAATTATGTGGCCTTGGACAGCTTAGTCGGAACTTCAGTTTACTCACTTGCAAAATTCATTTATTTTCTGCTCTGCCTGTCTCATGGGACAATCCACTGAGATGATGCTTATCAAAGTGCCTTGAAAAATAGAAATCCTTTTCACTGATCTCGGGTTCTATCATTAGGATATGGTGATAGTAATGAGCTAGGGTTGACGAGGCTCAAACACAGGTCTTTCGAAAGCTAGAACGACGAGCCCTTTAGCTTTAACCACATTTTCTGACATATGTCTAATTGAGCTGTGCAGCTTTGGTTAATGCCGAGCCACGACTTGTCATACGATGAAATGACTGTGAATCCAACACAGGGAAAATGGGTTACTATGCCAGATACTGGTTCCAAGGCTCCAGGCCAAACACATTGACAGGGTTAGAATATATGTACATCCGGGTCTTCTGACCCCAGGATTGGATACTCCTTCCCTGTCCCATCGTGATTCTCTGAGTATAAATGTCGTGCTCCTGGCAGGGGTCTCACTCCCCAGTTCCACCCTTGGAAGGGCAACTTCCCAAGAGGACCTCACAAGAGCCACCATAGCCATCCTTTATCAAGTCTCTTTACTACCCATGCCCTGATTTGTGTGGATATCTGCACATCTGATTTTCAGCCTCACAGTTTACAGATGTTAACTAGTAAACCCTCAGAGAATCCCTCTGTGAGGCTGGTGATTCTAATTTCAATTTTACGAACAGAGCAATTGAGAAATGATGGGACTTCCTCCAGGCTCTTTTTAGTAAGGAGGCCGGATTCTAGAAAACTGATTATTTCCGCTCAGACTGCACAAACGCATGACTCCCTGGCATATCAGAGAGCCCCTTACTCATCTCTCAGGTGGCTTGAAATCAGTCAGAGAGATGGGTTGAATAGTCGGTTTTTCTGTTTTCGTTTATTCTTTCCTTCTCTCTCTTTTTCGTGTATGCGTGTGTGTGTGTAGATATGCACACATACACACATAAATACACATTTTATAGAAACATGTATTTTCCCCAACAATGTCTTTTCTTGATCATTTTGAACTGGGGTTTGATGGAGACACTCACATTGCTTTTGGTTTTTATGTCTCTTCAATCCGGGTTAACCTAGAAGAGTCCTATCATGTACTCTTTTTTCCACAACATTGACATTTTCAGAGTCCACGTCAGGAGTTTATAGACTATCCCACCTTCTGGGTTTGTCTGTCCTTTCATGGTGTTTTGAGTCTGCCTCCCTCTCCCCTGCTTTTTTGGGAAATGAAAATTAGGACCAAGGCTTGGTTAGATTTAGGTCAAACGTTTCTGTGAGAATAAATCACAGGTGATGCTGCTCCCCTCAGCTGGCGCCTCATCAGGAGACCCTGATGTTGTGCGTGATGGCTGGTTACAGTGGCGACCGAGGCCTCTTGCACTTGTAAGGCACCCTTGCACACTGGCCATCTGAGGGGTGACACCTTGACACCCGGTAACTCTCCTGCTTCCAACGACATCTCACCAAATGGTTTTAGCATCTTTGGAGGACCCTTAGCTGATTCACTGACTACGCTGTGGGTTGCAAAGTGATATTTTTCTCAGTGCATCATCTTTTTCACATTACCTGGCCTTCTGTGAACAAGAGCTTTCCTCTGCGGCCACCGCCAACTGCCTTCTCTCTCCTTCTTTAAGGATCAGTGCGGACTCATGTATTTTATGGATTTAATATGTTACAATGTTACAGTCACTTGTGATGCTTAAACTTCCCCAAACATAGACAGCGGCTGTGCCTTCGAGTTGGACCCTGTGTCCTTCTGGTCTGACCCCGATGCTCCTCACGTGCTTTCCTTGTTTTCTGGCCCATGATGTCTCTGTGTCTCTTCTCTCTCCCCAGACCTGAAGTCAGCCATCCGTCAGAAAGCCCTGATTTCTTTTAACGGGAAAAGCATGAAAAACCAAGATCTGACTTAACAATACTAAACTGTACACTTAAAAATGGTTAAGATGATAAATGTGACGTGTATTTTATCACAATTAAAAAAAAAAGAGCAACAACCAAGATCATTGCTGCTGTCAGTTTCCAGGTCCTTTCAGTGGACCAGAGCTAGGAAAGAATACTTTAAAAAAGGAGTTTAGGGCTTCCCTGGTGGCGCAGTGGTTGGGAGTTGGCCTGCCGATGCGGGGGACACGGGTTCGTGCCCCAGTCCGGGAAGATCCCACATGCCGCGGAGCGGCTGGACCCGTGAGCTATGGCCGCTGAGCCTGCACGTCTGGAGCCTGTGCTCCGCAATGGGGGAGGCCACAGCACTGAGAGGCCCGTGTACCGCAAAAAAAAAAAAAAAAAAAAAAAGGGAGTTTATGTTTATATTTCCAAATCTAATCTAAAATTGGAGGGTTTTTTTCTTCCCTTCTTTTATTTTATACAGGTACCTCTGCTCTCATTCTGAAATCTTGGTTTACAGAATAATTTATTTAACCTATTTTCTTTATCTTGTTGTATACATAAAATAGTTTCATGTTTATAATCACAATATTGCTATTTACAATACATTTACCAAATGAAGTTTAATATTTCCTTGCAGGGCTTTTTGTCCTTAGAATACAGTCGTACAGAGAGAACAGAGCCGTTGGGGACATACAGAGTGTGGTATTCAAAAGTTACTCGAAATAATACTGTCGTGTTGTTACTTTGATAGCCAGTTAGGCTGATTTGTTTCTGTTTCTGATCTGTTTAAGGTTTTAGGGTTTTTTCTCTTTTTTGATTTAATTTTAGGTTTTGAATATGTTAAATATTTATAAAGTTTAAAGGTCAAAATAATATAATAATTATACTACTTGGAAAATTCTTGGTCCCATCTCTACCTGCTCATTCTGCATCCCACCTGCTGACCTCAGAGACTGCCATTTTCATTTGTTGATGGTTTATATTTCCTATGTTTCTTTTTGAAGCAACAATAACAACAACAATGCATATTTTTCCTCTTTCTTTATTTCACACAAAAAAGTATGTTTTACTTCCTCCCACTTTTTTCTTCACAAAAAGAAGTAACTTTAGGTAACATTTACATTATTGTTGACTTTTTCCTTAATAAAGATCTTGGAAATAATTCCATATCCATTCACTAGAGAACTTCATTTCTTTAAGGTTGCATAAAACTACATCAGGTAGGTGTACCATCGTTTATTTAACCAGTCTCTGCTTGATGGACATTTGTATTTTTCTAGTCTTTGGCTGGTGCAAATAATTTCATGAGTGAGTATGTTCATATGTCATACAGGTGTTGGCTGAGCTGTATCTTCAGGGTAGATTCCTAGAAGCCTCAACTTTCCTTCTTCAAGCCTTTTGCCACTCTTTAGCTAGTATCTGTTTGTTTCCTCTTCAAGTGGTTTGTGTGTCAAAATTAAAGCAAAATGTACTACGAAATATACGAGAGAGGATTTTGGAAAATTATTAGTGAACATCATAACTGAACAAAGAATTTTTAATGTTAAACTCTGCATAAAGACTCACACTCTCCAGCACAATCATTTGTAGCCTAGTACTTCTAGTTAAAATTGTCTTTGGGGTTGGACTGCACACAGGAATTACAGTCCAACGCTGTTTCAATTCATATCCTTTTTTTTGGCCTGTGTTCTCTCCCAATGCCTCCGTCTGCTGTCACAGTCTGGGGGCACAAATGAAGGATGGTAATCTCTCGCACTTATCCCTGAGGGGGCATTCATACTTATCCACTGAGGAGAACTGTAACATTTCAAGATCACTCCAACAGAGAAGAGGAGAATTAGCAAAAACCCGATATGAATATCTGTGAAGAGTTTGACATGGGGGAAAAAAGCAAACTGCCATCTTGATAAATATGGGCTAAAGAAGGCCTTGTAATCCAAATCATTAAGGGAATAACCACAAGAAATACAAAATGTAAGCCAGCTATCTCTATCCTATTTTCTCTGCCTTTATACTCTAGCTCACAGGTGACCACAAATGAATCTCTGCCTAGGTCATCCTAGGGTCATCTTTTCCTTTACTATCCAAATAAAGTGATGTGGCCAACAGGAACTTTTTAGGTTCCTATAGAACAAGCGTGCTACTTAAGCAAATGTCTTTTGGGAAGCTATCCAGGCTAACTTTCCTTTTGAAAGTATGCAGAGATGGCATGTCCTTTACAGGGTCCAGATGTCCCCCGTCTGGTTTGGAGACACAGAGCTGGCCGTGGTGGAGCCCAATCTCTTGCCTCATAGGAGGGAGAGGCACAGACTCCATGGAAGCTCCCATTTCGGACGCCTAGACCCCATGCTTTGGGGAGGTCCTAGGTAGCCCTGGGGTACACAGATGGATAGGGAGGTTTCCCCACAGCCCAGAATGGAAACTTTACCGAGAAAGCAATGGTGGAGAGAATAAGAAATTGACTGGCCTGACTTGTGTCGGGGGCTGAGGATTGTGTTTGGGATGAGATTTTGGAATCACACAGATCTGGGCAAGGCAGAAAAGAGAAGCAGAGGGAGGTGTGGAGAGGGATGGGCTTACGAGGCCCTTTCTTTTCCCAGATGCTTGGAGATTCAGAGAAGCAAACCGGCCCATCTGCGGGGAGATGAATACCGAAAAAGGTAAGAGCAATACCTAGCAGAGAGTTTTGCAGGAGAAAGCCAATTTCCATCGGCTAGGGAGTCAGGAAATGCTAGCCAAGCAGACCTGGGCTGAACCAGGTCATGTGGAAAGCACACATATCTAATTTACATAAGCCAAGAAGCAGAGGGCTAGTCTGAGCTGCCAGTTGGTGATGGAAGGCAAGCATCACAGAGTCGGTCTGACGGAGCTGAGGGGAGGACTTGGGTGGGTGACTGGTGGGAGATGAGTTTGGAGAGAGGGCTTGAGGCGGAGGCGGAGCGGGGACGGAGCAGAATGCTTTGATTGCCCGGCTAAGAACTTTCCATTTTACCCTAAAGGCAGGGGGAGAGTCAGGTTTTGTGTGTTTCGAAGTGTATGAAATTTGGAGGTCTCCGTCGAAGGAAAAGAATCCACAATTAAGAAAACAAACTTGCTGGGGCTCCTTGCAGGCGTCTGTGCCAATGACAGACCGGGAAGCTCAGCCTTCATTCGCCTCGCTGTGCATGGGGCCCTGGGATGTTTTTGAGCAGTGGGGCTTCTCGGGTTGCCATGCTTGTCTAGAGCTGTTTGGTTGGGGGCTGGATGCAGACACAATGTTTTGGAGCGCCCAGATTGGTAGCAGGTGTGTTGGCAAGCTTTAGGGGGGCTGTTGGAAAAAAATCACCATAAACGGAGGGGCTTTAAAGCGATAGAGCTTTATTCTCACAGTTCAGGAGGCCAGGACCCTGAAATCAAGCTGTCTCAAGATTGGTACCCGCTGGGGGCACTGAAGGAGAAACCGTCCCACGCCTCTCTCCGGAGCGGCTGGTGGACGCCGGCCATCCTAGGCGGTCCTTGGCTTGTAGATGTATTACTCCATGTCGGCCTCCATCTCCACAGGGACTATGTCTCTGTCTTCTCCTCTTCTTATAAGGACATTTGTCAGTGGATTTAGGGCCCACTTTAAACCCAGGA
This sequence comes from Hyperoodon ampullatus, assembly GCF_949752795.1. NCBI lineage: Eukaryota > Metazoa > Chordata > Mammalia > Artiodactyla > Ziphiidae > Hyperoodon > Hyperoodon ampullatus. The sequence goes on from NC_136933.1 coordinate 4,840,612, forward strand.
TGACCTCATTTCAGGATCCGCAAAGACCTTACCTCCAAATAAGATCACATTTGCATATATTGGGCATATCTTGGGCATATGTTTTGGGGGGATGCTATTTAACCACTCTAAGCACTAAAAAAAATACCGCACAATTTAGTGCTTGTGTCTCTACCAGGGACCTCTTGCTGCCATGTACTCATACCTAATCTGAGTCTTGACTGTGAGGCCTTGGATGAGTCATTTATCTCTTCAGTTTGTCCAGCAGAAACAGATGCTTGATCTAGATTCTCACATTTTGGTTCACATTAGAACTTAAAAATCTCATTGCCCAGGGCTTCCCTGGTGGCGCAGTGGTTGAGAGTCCGCCTGCCGATGCAGGGGACACGGGTTTGTGCCCTGGTCCGGGAAGATCCCACATGCCGCAGAGCGGCTGGGCCCGTGAGCCATGGCTGCTGGGCCTGAGCGTCCGGAGCCTGTGCTCCACAACGGGAGAGGCCACAACAGTGAGAGGCCCGCGTACCGCAAAAAAAAAAAAAAAAAAAAAAAAAAAAAAAAAAAAAAAAAAAAAAAAAAAAATCTCATTGCCCAGGCTGCCTCTCATATCAATTAAACCAGAATCTCTTGGGGTGGGGCTTAGTCATTCATATTAATAAAACACAAGTACAGGGAATATAGCCAATATTTTATAATAGCTAAAAATCTATACAATCTATATACAATCTATAATTTTTTTGTACCCCTGAAACTAATATAATATTGTAAATCAACTCAATAAGCAAACAAACAAATTCTTCTGTGATTCTGAAACACAGTGAGTTTGAGACCAGTGCTTCTCACCTTTAACATTGCATATGGGTCATGGGGCTGGGGGTTGGGGGAAAACCTTGGGGCATGGGAGGAGGATGTTGTGAAAATGCAGATTCCATTCAGCAGGTCGGCAGGCCTGAGACTCTGCATTTCTAACTAGTTCCCAGGCGATGCTGCTCCTGCCTGTGCGAGGACCACGCTGCGTGACCTCACAGCACCCTCCCAAGCTCTTACACAATCCAGTCACCTTCCTGCTGCGGAGGGTTTCCACTCTGTTTGGAGCGAGGTGGACACTACCTCTGGAACAGGAAACAGCTTTCTCTGAGAGATGGTTCAGTTTGGAGGTGGTTTATATATTGGGAAAATCCATCTGCTGCAGATAAATGGACTCTGACTCAAATGACATTATTTAGAAACAGTTTAGCTAAATGTAAGTGAGCAGCCAGCCCTGTGTGTGCTCCTGGGTCCTGAAATGCTTCTGTGTAGTGTAACAAGCATTACTGTGGCCTCCTGGAGACCTCTGAAAGGGATAGCGCCCCGTCAGCAAACAACATGCCAGAGCAGCAGCGGAAAGGCTGTAAAGAGTCTCCATCAGATTTTTTAATTTTATTTTAAAAATTTTATTTTCATTATTTTTTTTATATTTATTTTTGGCTGCGTTGGGTCTTTGTTATTGCTCGCGGGCTTTCTCTAGTTGCGGCGAGCAGGGGCTACTCTTCATTGCAGTGTGCGGGCTTCTCATTGCGGTGGCTTCTCTTGTTGCAGAGCACGGGCTCTAGAGCACGCGGTCTTCAGTAGTCGCCGTGCGTGGGCTCAGAAGTTGTGGCTCGTGGGCTCTGGAGTGCAACAGGCTCAGTAGTTGTGGCACATGGGCTTAGTTGCTCCACAGCATGTGGGATCTGTGCCGGAGTCTGGAAAAGGGAGGGGCACGTGGACTCGAGGAGCAGGCAATGGGTCAGGGCCATGTGGGGTATTTGGTGTCCACTCGTTTGTAATTGCCTCGATGTCTTTCAAAGTGTTTACATTCACTCTTTCCCAAGAAGACTCCTCCAGGCAGAGGACATGTACCTTCTAATTGTTTCTAACCATTTTTCTTTCTTTACCATCGCGGGCCACCTTTACCCTATCAGTGAAATTTACTAGGAGCCCTCACCTGCACAGTCTTCATTTAATTTTTATTAGATTTAGAGAAGTGAATCCACTTGCCCAAGGTTATGGGGTGAGTGGGGGTTCTTTTTCTCCCTCCCTCCCTTCTTTCTTTTCTTACTTCCTTTCTCTTGCTTGTCTTTCTTTTTTACAAAGTTGAATATGAGTGTATGTACTGTTTAATAACCTGCCTTATTCATGTGACACAATGTCTCATTGTTTTATTCACATTCTTAAATATTCTTCAAGACGGTGAATTTTTTAGGACTTCCCTGGTGGCGCAGTGGTTGAGAGTCCGCCTGCCAATGCAGGGGATGCAGGTTCATGCCCCGGTCCGGGAAGATCCCACGTGCTGCGGAGCGGCTGGGCCCGTGAGCCATGGCCACTGAGCCTGCACGTCCGGAGCCTGTGCTCTGCAATGGGAGAGGCCACAACCATGAGAGGCCCGCGTACCACAAAAAAAAAAAGAAAAGAAAGAAAGAAAAGAAGGTGGTTTTTAAATTTTTTAAATTTTTATTTTTGAAGATGTTGGGAGTAAGAGTTTATTAATTAATTAATTTATTTTTGCTGCGTTGGATCTTCGTTTCTGTGCAAGGGCTTTCTCTAGTTGTGGCAAGCGGGGGCCACTCTTTATTGCGGCCTCTCTTGTTGCGGAGCACAGGCTCCAGACGCGCAGGCTCAGTAGTTGTGGCTCATGGGCCTAGTTGCTCCACGGCATGTGGGATCCTCCCAGACCAGGGCTCGAACCCGTGTCCCCTGCATTAGCAAGCAGATTCTCAACCGCTGCGCCACCAGGGAAGCCCTGATTTTTTTAAATGACTGCTTAGTAGTCTGTTATTTGGATATATCCTAATCCAATCAGTCAATCTATTACTGGGTATTCGTTTTCTCTGATTTTTCTAAATGGTCATTGTTCTCGGCAATGAACATCCTGATACATAAATCTGTGAGGACGTTTTTGATCATTTCTTCAGTAAGAAAATTTGTCGTCGGAATAACTGGGTCAAAGGCTGTGTACAATTTAGAAGTTTCTTACACATATTGCTACATTGCCTTCCAGACGGATCAAACAGATTTAACTTCCCATCAGCAGTGTGTGAGGTTGTCTTGGGGACACTTCAGTTAAGTAAGGCCAATTGATCTGTAGAACTTTGGTTGCTGAGAATATTTCGATCAAAGCAAAACGACAAGGGAAACAACGTGTTTTACACTGGAGCTCCTCATAGCCTGGACCTATCCCTTGGTTAATGCTCACTTCTTCCCCATATCTGCTTTGGATCCGGAGAGTCCAGGGTGGCTTTGCTCATGTTTTTCTGGCTCTAGTCTCCCCTTTGCCCTCCCCCTCCTCAATCCTTCTTGTCCTTCTAGATGGAGCTCGGGTATCACTTGAAGTGTTTGTAAGACGCACGAACAGAGGTTCACTATTGTCTATGGTCATACCACCCTGAACACATCTGATGTTGTCTCATCTTGGAAGCTACCCAGTGTGAGGCCTGGTTAGCACTTGGATGGGAGTCCCTTAGATTTGTTACCTTAAATCTTTTTCCAACTTCAGGAATTCCAGTTTTATAGGCACAGAAATCAGGATTGTTAGTGTTGAAAGGGACCTTGGTTGTCATCAGGCCCTCATTCCTTCTGCAGCAGCCAGCTGGTGATGGTCGAATGGCTGGATGTCCATCACCTGATGATGTGGCTGGTGCCATTTTTGGTCCTTCAAGTGGTTACTCTGAGAGTAAAAGTCTACTTTCCTCAGAGATTTGAAAAATTGTGAACTATTTCAAACGTACTAAAATGGAGGAAAAAAATGTGACACCCATGTCCTACCATGTGTATTTACCAAATGTTAATGTTGTATTTATTCTAGAAATCTCTTTAAAAAGAGAAATAAAGATTTCTAAATATGACTGCTGTTCTTGACTGTCTTGACTATTCTAGGCACTTTCATTTTCATATAAATTATAGAATAAAGTTGTCCTATGACTTGTAAAGCTAACCTCCATTTTTGGACATTTTCCTCAATATTTCACTATTGTGAATCATGCTTTGATAATATTTTGTACAAAAATATTTAGGCACATTCTTATTTTCTTTCTTAGTATAAAATGCTAAGAAATGGCTTGCTGAGTCCCTGATTAAGCATATTTTCCAGGGGTTAGGCGTAGGGAGAAAGTGGGCAATTGTTTATGGATATAGAGTTTCAGTTTTGCAAGATAAAAAATTCTGAGGATTCTTTTCAAAACAATGTGAATATACTTAACATTATTGAACTGTATATTTTAAAATGGTTAAGATGGTAAATATTATGTTACTTGTATTTTACCACGATTAAAAAGAAATTCTTCTCACAGTTAGAAAATATCAGTTAAAACTCTCAATTGATTTTTAAAGATCCTCCAGCATTTATAGGGATAACTTTCAAAGTTTCTGTTTACAAGCTTTGTTTTCAAGCTTGGTTGTAATTTTCTAAAACTTTAAAACTTGAGTTGTTTTGGTGTTATAGTCACTGACGTTTTAATTGAAGATTTCAAATTGTTTTATGCTTAAAATGCTACCAGAATTTAAATATAAAATTTAGGACTTCCCTGGTGGCGCAGTGGTTGAGAGTCCGCCTGCCGATGCAGGGGACACGGGTTCGTGCCCCAGTCTGGGAGGATCCCACATGCCACAGAGCAGCTGGGCCCATGAGCCATGGCCGCTGAGCCTGCGCGTCCCGAGCCTGTGCTCCGCAACGGGAGAGGCCACAACGGTGAGAGGCCCACATACCACAAAAAAAATAAAATAAAATAAAAAGTTTAAAAAAATGACTAAGCATATTTTAAAGGATTTTCCTACAAGTTGTCACACTGGCCACCTGAAATGTATGAGTGCCTCTTTCTTGTGTTCTTGCCAACACTGGGTGTTTGTTATCTTTAAATTTTTTTCTACAGTAGGATAGATATAAAATACTACTCTATTGTAGTTCTCATTTGCATTTTATTAAGTACTAAGGAAGTTGAAAATCTAATAATATATTTGTGGACCCTTGAAAGTGTTTTGTGAGTTGACAGCTTACCTCCTTTGCTCATTTTTGTGTTGGAACGTTAATATTTTGATGTTGATTTCTAAGTGCTCTTTATTGTTATACACGTTGCAAATGTTATTTGCATTTATTTGTTTACCTTTCAATTTTATTTCTTGGCTTTTTAAAAACAGAAGTGTAAACATTTTATTTACTCAAATCTATGGGTCTTCTTTGTGCTTTTTGCTTTTGGTGTTAAGCTTAGAAAATCTCCCTTTATCTTAAGATCATGTAAATCTATCTTAAAATAGATTACCTAAGTCTATTTTCTTTCAGTCACTTTTACATTTAACTTTTTAATATACTTGGAATTTTGGATAAGTTATGGGGCAGAGCTCTAACTTTATTTTTTTCCATCATGATTTATTCATCCATCCTGTTATTATTGGTCATCTATTACTTTCCCAGATGCTACCTTTATCTTATACCAAACACTTACATGTATTTGGATTTGTTTGGGTCTCTCTAGATATACATAGTATATCACATTAATGTGCTAATTATTATAACTTTTTGATGATTTTAATTTCATGACATATTTTAATAACTGATATGCCAATATTGTTTTAATTTTTCTTAATTTTGTATATCTTAAGTAGTTTTAATCTAAAAGCCAATACATAAATATTTCATAATAAAAAAAAAGCCATACATGCTTGTGTTCAATAGCTTCAATAATGAAGTGTATAAAATGAAAAGTAAGGGCTTCCCTGGTGACACAGTGGTTGGGAGTCCGCCTGCCGATGCAGGGGACACGGGTTCGTGCCCCAGTCCAGGAGGATCCCACATGCTGCGGAGCGGCTGGGCCCATAAGCCATGGCCACTGAGCCTGCGCGTCCGGAGCCTGTGCTCCACAAATGGGAGAGGCCACAGCAGTGAGAGGCCTGCATACCGCCAAAAAAAAAAAAAAAGGAATAAAAGTAAAAGCCCTCTTTCCCTTTCTTCTCAGCTCTCCAGCTCCACTCCCAACAGGCAAAAACTATTAATAGTTTATTGTGTCTTTTGAAAGTATATATTAAAAATTACATGGGTATATGGATATTTACATATGTGGACTCATGTTTTGCAGAGCTTTTTCACTGAAAAATACATCTGAACATCCTTCCATATCAGTACACAAAGTTCTAAATCATTCATTTTAACTGCTTTATGACAATCCTTCAAGTGGATATAATATCATTAGTTTGGCTAGTCCTTGTTTGAAGGCTATTTAGATCACTTTCAGTTTTTTATTAGCATAAATAATTGTTCGTTTATTTCCTGCTGAACTTTAGATCATTTTTCCTATTTAAAAAATTGGAATTGCATTAAATTTATAAAATAATTTATAGGATTGCCATCTGTATTATTTTTGTATCTGTCCATCCAAGAACAAACCACATCCTTCCATTTATGTGAATATTTTTTATGTACCTCAGTAAAATTTTATAAGTCTTTTCAAATAGAGATTTCACAATTTTGTTAAATTTATTCCTTGGGGTTTTATTTCATCTTTTATTAGATTTTAGAATGGTATTATTTCCTGTTATATTTTCTAACTAGTTATCTTTGGCAAATAGGTAAACCACTACTTTTTTGTATATTTATTTCATGGTTAGCCACATTACTCAATTCTATTTGTAATTATAAAAATTTTAGCTATTTCTCTTGTGTCTTATAAAATTATATGATCTGTATAAATGATTGTTTTTCTTTCTGATAGCTATATTGATATTATTTTTATGTGGAAAATACAAGTTATAACAAATAGTAAAGTACCTCCTACACAGAAATAGCAAGGTTTTATTACTTATTTCTTTTCCTTTTCTTATTACAAAGATTAAAACTCTGGAACAATCTGAAATAATAGTGGCTAAATGGGCATATTTGTTTTATTTCTATTTCTTTTCCCAGCTGGGGACATGAAAAACACTGGATTGTTCCATAAAGCTGCATTTTCTGGAAAAAAAAAGAACTTTTTAGTTTGGAATAATGTTCGATGTACAGAAGCGGCAAAGATAGTACAGAGAGTTCCTGAATAGCCTACACCCAGTCTCCTCTGTTGTTAACGTCTCACACAACCGCCAAAACCAAGAAACCAACACTGGCACACGAACATTAACTGAACTCTAGACTTTATTTGAATTTCACTCTGTTTTCCACTAATATCCCTTTTCTGTTTCAGCATCCAGTCCAGGATAGCACGTTGCATTTAGTTGTCATGTCTCATTAGTCTCAACGTGATCTGTGACAATTTCTTAGTCTTTCCTGTTTTTGGTGGTGTATTAATCAAGTGTTGTCTTGAATGCTCCTCAGTTTGGATCTGTCTGATGTTTTCTCATATTAGGCTGTGATGATTGCTTTTGGGGAAGAAGACTAGAGAGGGTGCATTTCCTTCTCATCACATCATGTTGGGGGTGGGTACATGTTATCAACAGGACATCACTGGCAATGAGAAACGTGACCCCTGGCCAAGGTTGTGTTTGCTGGATTTCTATCTTGCAAAGTTACTTTTATTCCCTTTCGTTGCTTTTTCTTGGGAAGCAAGTCACTAAGTCCAGCCTGTACTGAAGGGAGTGAGGTTTGATTCTAATTAAATTAGAACGTTTCTAGTGTTTTGCTGTTATGTCATCAGTCTTGGCTTGATATAGATATTCTTTACTATGTTAGAGAAGTATCTATGAGAAACGTATTTTTTTTACATGAGTCATCAGCTACCTAAATTATAATTTAGGAAAGAAAATTAAAACACTGAGTGTAGGGGAAAGAGAAGGGCTTTGAAGAAATTAAAACAATATTCAGTAGGACCCCCCCACTACCTGCATTAATTAAGAGGTAGCGCATCTGCACTAATGAAAAGTCTGATATATAGATACTGAAAGTAGTTAAACTTTACTTCAAACCAGGAAAACCAATGGCTGTCTCATGAAAGCCTAGGCTTCTTCTTTGCAGAATCTGTGGCTGTTCCTTCTTTTTTGCCACAGGGTCGAAAAGACCATACATCGTGGAAGTTCAACAAGTGTTTGTGGAACAGAACTGAATAAGCCAGTAAGTTTGTTATCCATCTCCAGAGGAATCTCTTGATTTTCATGCCATGTGAAATGGATTCAATCCGGAAACATATGTCCTGCTACTTCTAAATATTTTCTAAAAAGAAAGTCAGACGCAAAGGATCTGAAAAGACATTTATCCAAAGGAGATACACAAATGACCAATAAGAACATGGGAGGATGCTCACCATCACTAGCCATCAGGGAAATGCACATCAAATCCACAGTGAGATACCAATTCACATCCATTAGGACAGGTAGGAGTCAAAAAGATAATAACAAGTGTTGGAGAGGGTGTAGTGAAGTTGGAATCACACTGCTGGTGGGAGTGTAAAATGGTGCCGTTACTTTGGAAAACAATCGGGCAGTTCCTTTAAAAGTTAACCATAGGGTTACCACATGACCCAGCGATTCCACTCCTAGGTGTAAACCCAAGAGAAATGAAAACAGATGTCCACACAAAACCTTGTATGAGAATGTTCATAGCAGCATTGTTCATAATAGCCAAAAAGTAGAAATAATCCAAATGCCCATTAACTGATGAATGAGCAAATAAAATGTGTCACAGCCATACAATGGAACATTATTGGACAGTAAAAAGAAATTAAATACTGACACGCGCTACAACATGCATGAACCTTGCAAACACTGGGCTAAGTGAAAGAAGCCAGTCATGAAGGATCATGTATCATATGATTTCATTCAATGAAATGTCCAGAAGAGGCAAATTCTTGGAGACAGAAAATAAATTGATGGTTGAGGATTTTGGAGAGAAATGGGTGATGTCTGCTGATGGTTATAGGATTCTTTTTCATGGTAAAGAAAATGTTCTAAAAGTGATTGTGGTGATGGTTGCACAACTCTGTGAATACACTAAAATCTATTGAATTTTGTACTTTAAATGAGTGATCTTTATAATATGAGAATTATATCTCAATAAAGCTGTTATTTTAATATTTTTAATTTAAGTATAACTGATTTAGAATACTGTGTTAGTTTCAGCTGTACAGCAAAGTGATTCAGTTATATAAATACATATACATATATATTTTCGGATTATTTTCTATGATAGGTTATTCAAGATATTGAATAGTTTTCCCTGTGTTCTACGGTAAATCCTTGTTGCTTATCTGTTTTATGCATAGTAGTGTGTATCTGTTAATCTCATACTCCTAATTTATCCCTCCCCAAGCTGTTATTTTTTAAAAAGGAAGACAGAAAGCCAGGTCTTGGAATATGGTTCCAATTTAGGCAGACACTAAGGGCATAAACTCAGTCCACAAATTAAGTGAATGATGTCGGGAGGGTGGGAGTGGTAACAAAATCACATGACATCACAACCACTCTACAGCTGGGGACCCGTGTCCACACACGGGTTGGAGAAAGTGACCTCCAAAGTCATGATTTGAGGGGCACTTGGGAAGACCTAGAACTTAGGTCTGAAATTCCGTTATTACATGCCAGTATCAGGAGTTTTTTCTTTAGATTGTAAACACGAAATGTAAGTAGTCTGATAAACATCTTAGTGTAAATCCGAATGTGAGCTCTTTCTGATTGACAGCTGGGAAGCGCGTGTTTGGACAGGGAAGGAGAAGACAGCTGGGAGGGAGCCTGCCAGGGCAGATGACAGCCGGGGGTGTGCCAGGGAGCTGGGTGGAAGGGTGGCTGACAAAGGAGGCCAGACAGGCCCCACAACTTAGCTAGGGTCGGCCCTCAGGCTAATTTCCCCTCTCAGCCTCTGCTCTGGCCAGGTCTCATGGCCTTTGGAATGAAGTCCAGTGCCTCAGTCTGTCTTGAGCATCCCTCGTTGGTCAGTAAGTTTTTCATGTCTTTGGCTCACTTGTGAATTCTAGAATTTTTGCAGCCCTCTTGGAGGGATTAAATTGCATTCACTCTTATTGCCGTATCCTTTCGGACAGCCTTTGGTACCATGTTGCTGTTTGAACAGAACTGTTTCCTGCCTGGATTGTGCCCTTGGATGAGATGAAGCTCTGGGAAGTTCCAGTCAGCAGACTCTTTCTCAACAGCAGGCTGTCCCTGGCTCCAGGCCATGTTTCACCACCTTCTCAGCTCCACGTCCCATCCAGTGGGGAGCAGTGCTGCAAAAATACGTTTCCATGTTGAACCAAAATGGCCCGAAAGTTGGCCACACACCACCATGTCATAGACTACTGACCTGGAACCACTGTGCTGCATAGAGCACACACACATGTGCACACCCTGTAGAGGCCACCAGTTCGGGGCTAGCTTCTCTTCTGTTTTATCATAAACCTGTATTTTTTCTTATAAACAAAGACGGACTTGGGCTCACCATCAAGTCTCTTCCCTTCTCTGGACTTAAGTCTCTTGCCTTTAAAACAAGGGAGTGGAGACCTCTGGGGTTTTTTCTACCCTCCATGGTCGTGATTTAGGATGAGACAGTCTGGTCTCTTAAGAGTGTGAGCTCCTTCAAGGTTAGAGATACTAAATTATTTAAGAATTTCCCCTTCTACAAAATCTAACAGTAGTTTTCCTTTCTTTTTTTTTTTTTTTTTTGGCCGAGTCACGCGGCTTGCGGGATCTTAGTTCCCGGACCAGGGATCAAACCCGGGACACCTACAGTGGAAGCGGGGAGTCTTAACCACTGGACCACCAGGGAAGTCCCTAACAGTAGTTTTCGATTGCAGTTGAGTTTGGGAGGATGAGCAGGAATGTTTTCAAGCTACCTCCTACTTTCCAGAATTTAAAAAAAAAAAAAAAAAAAAAAAAAATCCCTCTCCTGGCTGAGAACTACGAATCTAGCTCTTCTCTGGGCCCAAAGGAAGTACTCAGTAGGGGGGCTGTTGATTAATTGATTGCCAGCATGTGAGCCTGTGTGCTTATGTTCTTTTGCACCGTGTGTGCCTCCAAAACTTTCTTTGATAGCTTTTTGGTTATGAACTTTGCCTTTTTCTTTCTGGTTAGCTTCAGAAACGTGGAGATCGCTCCAAAATATCCCCATTTTTCATTCTCCTCTCTTTGTCTTGGGACAGCCTGAGATACTGACGGATGCCTCCCTTTGGCAGCTGAAAAGTTGGGATCCAATTAGGGCCATGAGATCACTGGCAGAAGAGAGCGGTCCAGTGTGCCGGCCACAGTAGCATCTGTTTAACTGCATGGGGGTCAGAGGCATCATGCCCCCTCTGGTGATTGCTGTGGGAGCAGTCAGCAGAGCAGCTCCCTTCTCCTTGGCTCCCTCCCCCTCCATATTCCCTCTCGGTGCAGGCAAGTCGGCCTGTCCCAAGACGCCCCACCCCTCCCTCCCTGCTCCCATGCCCCTGCCCCATCCTCGGGGCACGGGCTCAATCAATCTCTCCCGACACCAGGACCAGGCAGAGAGACAGAGATCAGACAGTGAGACTAATGGCTTATCTCCCCAAGTACCTGGACTGCATCCAGGGCTCTGGACACATTCCTTGGTGGGGTCACCCATCTCCTTCAGGGGTGCTTTTCCTACCCAGGCATCTGAGTGAGGAAATTCATCTCACCTTACCTGCAAAGACCCAGACTAATTGGAGCCCTGTTTCCACAGTGCCACCTGGTAAGAGTCAGCTGGGTGCTAGTCTCTAAGGGAAGACCTGGGTACGTAGGCAGCAGCAGAGAAGGAGTGAAGGGGTTTAAGACCCCCTGGCACATCAGTCAAAACTCTTATAGAAAACCTGCTTTAGCTCTAGAGCTGTTACCACAGCTCTGAACATCAAAGTTCGCAGCAAGCTCATTAAATATATACAGGCATTGGGGGATGAAGGAAGGATGCGGGGAGGAATAGAGGGAGGCCGGTGGAGGTTGCTGAAAGGAGGGAACCTGCGGTTCCTTTCCCACGTCTCCCAACTGCCAGACCTCGTCTGGGTGCATCTTCTGCTTGGGGGCCCTTAGTAAGAAGGGCCAGTGGAGCCATGGTGCACCCAGGAAGTGCGGTCTTCCTAGTGAGGCTTCCCTCCCTCCTTTCTCTCCTCCCTCAAAGGCTTACACTGGCTTTGGGTGCAAAACAAAGAACAAGTACCCTGTCCTTAAGGAACTCGTGTTCTAAAGGCAGCCACATAGCACAGGGAGATCAGCTCGGTGCTTTGTGACCACCTAGAGGGGTGGGATAGGGAGGGTGGGAGGGAGGGAGATGCAACAGGGAAAAGATATGGGGATGTATGTATATGTATAACTGATTCACTTTGTTATAAAGCAGAAACTAACACACCATTTTAAAGCAATTATACTCCAGTAAAGGTGTTTAATAAATAAGGAAATAAGGAAATAAATAAATAAATAAATAAATAAAAGCAAAGAAAAGAGACCACAGCACAGTTAATGAAAAACCACAAGCTTTGGAGTCAGAATACTTGAGTCTCAGTCAAGCGCCCACTTACGAGCTTTGTGTCTTAGGGCAACTTAACTTACCCCTTAACTTCTCTGATCTGTGTCTTCAACTAGCTATTAGGAAATAAGAAGTAGTGTATGTGTGTGTGATATAGGGGTACAACGAGTGAGCGCTTCATTATCAAGTAATTGTATAGATAACACAAGTACAGACCAGGACGCGATAAAGGATGGAAATGCGGAACTGACCAAGTGCTACAGGGTCACGCAGCTATTGCACAGTGCAGCTCAGAATCCTAACCCAAGATCGCCTTCTAAAGCTTGAGGACTGTGGTCCTGGTTTTCACATAGCCTGCGGTCACTCTGATGATTACATTTCATTCCAGACAAGGCTCCTCCTTTTAGCTTTGGGAAAGTTGCTCTTGCCGGGATCTGTGGATCCATGAATCTATGAATCTGTTCTGTATACTGGGCTAAATCCTAAGCTTCCTGACTGAAGGAATTGAGGCAGGAATTTTGTTTGAATGAGGGGAGTTGGGAGCCAAAGCAGGAAAGCCAGGCTAGAACTCTGTTGCAGTCTCCAGACGCACACGGGAGGTTAGGAAAAGGCCCTTCTTCCAGAGGAGCACAGGTGCCCAGCACTCGCACCAGGACCAGGCACCAGGCCTGGTCCTTGGTGGCTGGGAGCACACCGAGGTCTTGGTTAGAATGCAGTTGGTGACTGGGGGTTGAGACTCCTTTTTGCAAGTCCTGTGAACCTGTACTAAGCACAGATGGGAAGGAAGGTGCTGGTCTCCAGGGCTTTTCACACATTCTGCCTCCAAATGAAGTTACACCTAGGAGTTGGATCCTTGGAACACCAAGAGCAAGGTCAAGCCAGCAGGCAGCAAGCAGCGTTTGCTACAACCAGATGCCAGAACGCTGAGAAAATATGGACCATCCCTTGGGGTTTCTCACAGTAAAGTCCTTCTATGTTTGTGCAGAACTAAATTCACAGAGCACCTTCACAGTCCTTATCCCTTGACTTTTCTGTGGGAACAAAGCAGAGGCAACACGCATGAAGAGGCGGAAATAGCCCAGGGATTGACATGAAACGGACATGGGTTTGAGTCTTGCTTCTAGATTGAATAGCTGTGACCTTGGGTAAGTTGTTAACTCTTCTACATCTCAATGTCCTGCTCTGTACGGCAGGGATTATCCCCAGGTAGGGATTACGTGACATCTGATACACTGAGGGCCCTGGCATCACGCAAAGGCTGTTCTTCCGTCCTGCTTCATGTCTCCTTCCTGCCTGCAGTCTGCTCCTGCAGTTCAGTACTGCCTGGTGGCTGTCCCTGAAATGGGGGTGACCATTGGCCAGGCTGCCAAGACAGAATTTCTGCTTGTTTCTCTTGTCTACAGGGCCAGACGTGGGCCTCTGGGCGAGGGAGTTGCAGAGGCTGTGATGGAGGACCAGGTGGGCTCAGGTGACAGCATAATCTCTGCTGCTGTGTGTCGCTCTGAAGCACAGTGAAGGGATGCCCGTAGTGTCCTATGGCGTAGGGACACGGAGGGGGGCTCTTCAGACAAGCCGGCCTCATGCCAGCTGAGAACAGGGAAGTGGCAGGAACTCAGCGTGTCTCTCTGTGAGTGGGATCCACATTGTCCGGGTCGGGTGGGGTGGGGTGGAGGAGGTCAGTGTGATGGTGGTGGGGAAATACAGGGCTAGGTTCATTCAAGCCTCTGGTAAACGCATTTTCATCAACCAGTCATTACAGCACCTTGTAGTATGTGTGCTTCTTTTTTTTTTTTTTAAACAAAACAAAGGAGATTTATTTTAAGAAAAGATTTCTTAAAATAAGCTTTTGTCTTTTATCTACATTAAAGATTAGATAACCTTTTCTCAGTGCATCCAATGAATTTTCTTTTTTTTTCATTTTTATTTTATATTGGACTATAGTTGATTTACAATGTTGTGTTAGTTTCAGGTGTACAGCAAAGTCATTCAGTTATACATATACATACGTCTATTCTTTTTCAAGTTCTTTTCCCATTTAGGTTATTACAGGCTACTGAGCAGAGTTCCCTGTGCTATACAGTGGGTCCTTGTTGGCTATCTATTTTAAATTTTTCTGTGTGCTTCTGTTCAAAGACACCTTACTTATTCTACATTGTTGATTCAGTAGCACTGAACTCACAATCCACAGAGCTGTAACTCACACTTGAAAGAAGCATATCTCACACACATCCTTTCTTGCATAAGTCACATCGCAGCCGTCTTGCACTTAGGAACATGGGGGCCATGGTGAAATCACCAACAAAAGGCACAGAAAGACCACACAAAGGACATTTGTTTACAATATGTAGCAAGAAGGCAGGGCGTCGTCTTGTTCGACATCATCTGGGCACTTGTGCTCAGATTTTTCACCCCTGTGCGTGTGTTCTCTAATGATCATGAAAGCACGGCACTACTGATTTGGGGGTTATGAATAAATTTTAGTGAGTAAGCAAATTTGCAAACGTGGAATCTGAATAATGAGGGTCAACTGCACTTTCCTCCTTCCACCTTACCTCTCCTTGACACCTCCCAGTGCTTCTCGCAGAGCCCTGGCCTTATGAAAGATAATCACTAAATAGGATTCTTTCACTTTGGAACTTGGTTGGTGACTTAGCACTTATTTGCCTCAAGTTGTTTTTTTTAAATTAATTAATTAATTTTTGGCTGCGTTGGGTCTTCGTTGTTGCGCGTGGGCTTTCTCTAGTTGCGGCGATCGGGGGCTACTCTTCCTTGCGGTGTGTGGGCTTCTCATTGCGGTGGCTTCTCTTGTTGTGGAGCATGGGCTCTAGGCACACGGGCTCAGTAGTTGTGGTGCACAGGCTTAGTTGCTCTGCAGCATGTGGGATCTTCCAGCACCAGGGACTGAACCCGTGTCTCCTGCATTGGCAGGCAGATTCTTGACCACTGTGCCACCAGGGAAGTCCCTGCCTCAAGTTTAATTATAATTCTGAATTGATGAATGATTTAAACCATTCTCTGGCCTCGGGTCTAGGTAAGCGATGATGCCGTCCAGCTGCCTACTTACAAGGCAAAGGAGGACCTTTGAGATGAGATCTGACACTGTCACCTGTCTTGCCTTGTCTTCCTCCAGGCCCTTCACAATGGGGCTCCAACCCTGCAGAAATCTGTGGTGTGTCCTCTTAGGCAAATGTCTATTTGCACATCCTGCTCTGTGCACCTGAGCACTTTCCTGCCTGGCTGGCTTCTCCCTGTGAAGTTGGACCGTGAGACCCTTTTCTTTCTGTTTCCCTTGACACCCTAAGCATACAAACCTATTTCTCCCATTTTATCTCATTTATCCATCTACCTGTTTGTTTTCCCCATAAGACTTGGGGGAAAGGACCCTTTTGCATCTTTGCTTACTTGTGCTTGGCAAGCAGCTTCAAGAGAGGATGGATGGATGGATGGATGGATGGATGGATAGATAGATAGATGAAGGAGGGAGACAGCATTCTCAAATGATGAGAAGACAGATTGCTCATGGTGGTGGAAAACCACTAAGTATATGCTCCTAGAAGGCATCAGAGGGGAAAGCCAAAAAAAGTTCTTCTGGGGCTTCCCTGGTGGTGCAGTGGTTGAGAATCCGCCTGCCAATGCAGGGGATGCGGGTTCGTGCCCCGGTCCAGGAAGATCCCACATGCCGCAGAGCAGCTGGTCCCGTGAGCCATGGCCACTGAGCCTGCGCATCCGGAGCCTGTGTTCCGCCAATGGGAGAGGCCACAACAGTGAGAGGCCCGCGTACCGCAAAAAAAAAAAAAAAAAAAAAAAGTTCTTCTGAATTTATGTCATTATGTCCATGGGGTCACTAATCCTCCAATCTTGGTCACAAAGGTTGAGAAAATTGAGGGGTAATTTATTGAAACTCATTGTGTTCAGACAAATATGGACCCTTCATTTCAAACTTCACATTTCTCTGAAATATATCTGACTGATAGCAGAGAGCAATCAAACAGAAGTAGGAAGAGCACAGGACAGAGAGTCCTCACTTGCACTTAAGTAATAATATCTATACACCGTTGCAAGTCATCTCACCACTCAGGACCTCAGTTTCCGCACCTGAGGAATAAAAAGATTGAGAGATTGTGCTAGAGTGTTGGGGTTCTGCTGTTGTCAGCATTTATTTTGGCAGCATGATGTGTACTGTCATCTCTGTCAGCCCAGCATCTTCTCCTGCTTCCTTTGTCTCTAGGATCAGGCATGGCCATGAGAATGAGTCCTGGTCCATCAGTGTATTCCCTCTATCTGGCCAAAGAGATTGATTCAGGTATGGACACAGGACTAAAGCCCAACCTGTAAGACTCATTTTGTTGGAACTATTAGTCCCAACCAGGCAGATATTGTTAGTTTTCATCCAATATTCATTTTTTCCATCTTCTTTAGGGGTAGAATTCCTAAGTTTTAGCTGGGCTTATAAGTGCAAGGAATAAAGATGACATTCCCAGGCTTTCTTTTTTTTTTTTTTTTTTGTGATACGCGGGCCTCTCACTGCTGTGGCCTCTCCCGTTGTGGAGCACAGGCTCCGGACGCGCAGGCCCAGCGGCCATCGTTCACGGGCCCAGCCGCTCCGTGGCATGTGGGATCTTCCCGGACCGGGGCATGAACCCGCGTCCCCTGCATCGGCAGGCGGACTCTCAACCACTGCGCCACCAGGGAAGCCCTCCAGCCTTTCTTAGAGTCAGTTGTGGGCATATGATTAAATTTGGCTGATGGGATTTAAGAGGAAGTATTATATATTACTCTTCCAAAGTTTCCTTAAAGGAAGGGGGGCAAACGCTTTTTCTTCCCTTCCTCTTTCATGCTCTTTGGAATACAGACAAGATGGCTGGAACCCATGCAGCCATACTGGGCTATGAATTGGAAGCCACCTGTGACAGCAAAGCAACAAAAAAGAAGCCTGGATTCCTGATGATTGTGGAGTAACTCTTCATTCCTGGACTGCTTAGCTCTGGACTTTCTTTATAAAAGAGAGAATGAACTTCTTGTTCAAACCATTGTCATTTTGATTTTTCTTTTACTTGGCAGACTAACCTGATCCTAAATGACAGAGAGCTATCAGGGAAAAGAACACTGGACTTGTGAGATGATAGAAACTTGCCACTGCATGGGAAGGGTTGCCTGAGTGAAGCCAACATAGAAGAAAGCAGGGTAAGCAACAGAATGCAGGGTCCTGCTGACACTGTCTAAACCACTGTATCGCTGTGCCTGAAACCCATAGCCCTTAACTTTTTGGTTATGTGCATCACTATTCTGGCCTATACCTATTTTTCTATAAATCAGGGTCTCTATCTTTTCAATTAAAAGAGTCATATCAACAGAAACAGCAAAACCACTTTGTCAAACAAAATCTTACTCAGAACTGAATGGTATTCATGAGGGGCCACATCAGTAAAGCAGGGCTGGTAGGTGGAGCTGGAGAGTTCTCAGGAATTCTTTCTCTTCCTCACAATGGTTTGGAAACCCCTCAGCTGGAGAATTCTACAATTCTGTGGAAGAACAGCTAAGTCTGTAACAAACGTCTGCTCCTTTTTTGGAGTCACCGCAAAGCCAGTTATTGCATCACTGACACTTTTTAACACTTTTTTTCCGCCTCTGGTAGCAATGTTTATAAGAAAGTGGACACCTTAGACAAACAAGTCCCGTCCTCCCTCGGCTATTCCATCACCTTCTGTAACCCAGTCTTGTGAGCTCATTCTTAATCAAGACCTGGCAACCAGGTCCTTTAGCTCCAAATCATTCTTTCCTATTTTAATGTGTGAGTCTTGGGCTTAGAGTGAGCTAGACCCACAGGGATGTGAACCTCCCTCTAGTGAATTCTGCCATCATTTGGATCTTTGGCATCTGGGATTGGTCCAGTTGTTGCCCTTTGGAGCCAAGGTCAATTTGCAAGTGCTTGTGGATATCTTGGAAGGGGGTCAGATTCCAAACCTGGATCCCAAGTGTCCGTTGCGGCAGGAGGGATTTGGAACATGGAACAGAGACCAGCTGTTGGAACATGGGATGGAGACCAGCTGCCCCCTGTAAGGACCCCTGTAGGAGGCGGAGGGCACACAGGCCTCCACTTCCGCTCCTCAGGCAGCCCTCAGAGCAGGCACACTTAGTCACCGCACCGGACCTCTAGGTCGGGGAAGGGAAGAGTGTCCTTTCTCTGCCCAGTGACCACCAATGTTGTGTCAGAATGTCGAGGCTCTGGGCAGGTGGAGCGAGCCTACCCCTCTTCATGTCAACCTTGTTGACATTTGGTCAGCAGCCCAGGCTCTAGAAGCCACACCCTGGCATGAGGAGAGGTGAAATCCTACTGGAGCTTGTGCTCTGGGGTTTGGGGTCGAGTCTTTTCATCAGAGGCACAGAAGCCCTGGGGTCAAGGCATATAATTCTTTCCGGCTTCGGGGAAGGATGAGGCAGCAATAGTTATTCTTTCCTCTTCCCAGGGCTCATGTGTGCCCAGGGAAGCTGTAGAACTAGACTCTGGTATCAGATCAGAGGCTTGATAGAGCTTCCAGCTCCTCCTGTGAGAAAAGTGGCATCGATGCAACCATCTTAAAAGCTGTGGGAGAGCAACACGGATGGATCTAGAAATGATCCTACTAAGTGAAGTCAGACAGAGACAGACAAATACCATATGATATGGCTCATATGTGGAATCTAAAAAATAGTACGAGTGAACTTATTTATAAAACAGAAACAGACTCACAGACATAGAAAACAAATTTATGGTTACCAAAGGGGAACGGGGGTAGGGATACATTGGGACTATGGGATTAACAGATGCGCACTACCGTACATAAAACAGGTAACTAACAAGGATTTACTGCACAGAGAGCTCTATTCAATATTTTGTAATAAACTATAATGGAAAAGAATAAAAAAAGAATATATATGTATGTATCATTGAATCACTTGCTGTACCCCTGAAACGAACACAATATTGTAAATCAACTACACTTCAATTAAAAAAAAAAAAACACCAAAAAAAAAGCTGCCTCAGAGTCTGACCTAGACTGGGGGCCCTGCTGTGGCTTTTCCAGGAGTTGATGTGACACAAAGACGGTGAGTGCCTCAGCCCAAAGTGGTCCGTGGTAAAGGGAACAGGGCTAGACCAGCATGAATGCTTCTCTCCCCAAAGGCAGAGAGATACAGTCTGCATTACAACAGCTCTTGACAGGTACGGGTACCCCTTTCCTCGTGTGTAAGCCCCTTTGCTCAATCAATAACTGTACACGCAGTTACTGGGCACCCGTTTTGTGCCTGGGACCATGCTTGGTACAAAGGAAGACTGGAGACAGATGCGGGATGTGGCCTCTGCTGTCAGAGGTCCCGTGGTTTAGTGGAATGGAACGGCTCTGCTGTCTGCAAGGAGACACTGAGAGACTGTGAACCCCAGACCACTGTGGATGTGGGAGAGAAGGGAAGGGGTTTGATTGCTTGAGGGTACCAGTGTATAAGGGAAGAACAAATCTGACTCCATAGTAGATCTGTTCCTTTTATTTTAACCTTTGTATTCTATTGCTTTTGCTACAAGTTAAGAATGTTGCCTATAGCTTGAAATATACAGAACAGCCCATTCCCAAGGCTCTGACCTTTAAGGGTGTAACACTTTTCCATTCATATAGAGATAAAAAGTTGCAGAACAGAGAAAAATATTTGTCTTGTTGGAGGTTTACAGGAACACTGTGACCTGACCTAGGTGGAAGGCAGCTGAGAACAAAGGATTCAACTAACCACACTCCTCCCTCACTTTGCCTTTAAAAATGCTTTGCTGAAGCCCTTCAGGGAGTTTGGGGGCACAAGCCACCCATCTCCTTGCATGGCCCTGCAATAAACCTTTCTCTGCTGCAACTCTGATGTTTTGGTTTGTTTGGCCTCGCTGTGTGCTGGGCACATGACTTGTGTACGGTAACACAAGCAGTAAAGTGAGATCCACAATATTCTAAGTTTTATTCTAAGTTGGCACACCCTAGACATGGTCCCATCTCTGAACGAAGGTTTGTCAGACTTTCTAGCAGGAATTTCAGTTTCAGGAGAAGAGGGTCTTTATTGGGCTTATTCGCAGGTATGTCTTTTGTGTCCAGTGAAATGCCTGAGGAGCGGCGGACCCTTGATAAATATTTGCTCCGAGAAGGAATTGGAGAGAGACTGAAGTGGACACAGGTCCCCTGCCTTTGCAGTCATTTCTGAACAAGCTTTGGGGAGAGGATGACCTCTTCCTGCCATGTCTCTGGGAACCGGGTGAGGGTTCCAGGGATGAGTAAAATGTGTCCCATTTTACTCAATACATCTGAGAATGTATTACCAGACACGCTTCCCTCCCTGGCTCATCAGGCAGAGCTTTCCAGAAAACTTATGGGAGAAGCCCAGAATCCCTTATCATATGCACTCCCCTCTGCTGTCTCTAATGGTTGTTATCTGAAAACTGTCTAGACTGTAGATTCCAACTGGTGGGCTGAGGCAAATGAGAATGAAATATTTCTTCACTTGGGGGTGGGGTGGGCACGATGAAATATCCCTGTTCCTGACCTCTGGGGCCGGCTCCCTCTCAGTCAGCTAGAGGTCCCACAACATGGGGAAATGGGATTTGTCAGTGTCTCAGTGATGGCCCATCACAAGAAGACTAGAGACAGCTTGGCTTGCACAAAGGGTTTTTGCAATAAACTTTTCCATTTGGTTGAGAAGGGAGCAGGAAAAGCCTTTAATCTTCCCTTTTACGTGGTATCTGGGATGGGGCTGGGGTCACTGATCCCAACTGCTGAGAGAGCATTTTGGTGGGACAGTGGGAGGTGGATTCCAGCCCCCTTTTGGATCGATGTCTAACTTTTTTTTTTAAAGAAAAAAAAATCTCCTTTTATCCCAAAGCTCATCATGCTAGCATCCAGCCAAGAGTACATTTTTTTGCCGTTTATTAAACATGTTGCCTCTCAGATCTTATATTAAAATCTATTTCCTTTCTGTAGGGGACGAGTTGAAACCAGGAAAGTTGCCTTGTAATTTTTTCCACTTTGATTCTGCTGTTTGCAAAGGGCACCTCCAGCTCTTCGGTTGGGGTGGGGGGGAGGAAGGGAGTTAACTCTAGATTTATTGCTCCGAGGAGGATGGGGGGTGTTGGGGGTACTGAGAGAGCTGGGTCCCCCCTCCCTGGGCAGCGCTGACTTGGCATTAGCAGAGTGAGTTAGGGGAGCACGCTGGCTGCGAAAATTCAGTGAAACCAAACCCTTCCTTAGTCGATTCCACAATCAAATAGAAACTATCACCGGCTACTGTAGACCCGGAAGGGGTCCTCCCCACTCTGTGGGGTCTTCCAGCCCTCGGTGATGTCTCTGTCTCCTGGAGCATTTGTCTGATGGCAATGGACACTTCGAAGTCAGAAGGGACTTAGTAACACCCGCCCTGAGCCTGGAAATCTCTGCTGAGAAAAGAATTCACTTTCCTGCAGGCCTCCGTGATCATCCAAATCCTCTTTCTCGGGTGGGGTTGAGGTCTGTCCTGCTCCCAGGCTCTGGGCTCTGCCCTGACGGCTGGAGACCCTCAGTCATCTGTCACTCAGTCACCAACCAGGGTTCTTGGCCTCCTTAATCAATAGGAATTGATCAGAGGCCAGACAAGAAATTCAGGCAAGGCTTTACTGGGGCCCCCGATGCAGCAAAGGGGAGCAAGGACAAATAACAATTTCCCTTTTTCACTCCTCAAGCTGGGGAGAGCTTGTTCTTTTTTTTTTTAAATAAATTTATTTATTTATTTATTTTGGCTGCGTTGGGTCTTTGTTGCTGCGCGCGGGCTTTCTCTGGCTGTGGCGCGCGGGGGCTACTCTTCGTTGCGGTGCGCGGGCTTCTCGTTGCGGTGGCTTCTCTTGTTGCAGAGCACGGGCTCTAGGCGCACGGGCTTCAGTAGTTGCAGCACGTGGGCTCAGTAGTTGTGGCTCGTGGGCTCTAGAGCGCAGGCTCAGTAGTTGTGGCACATGGGCTTAGTTGCTCCACGGCATATGGGATCTTCCCGGACCAGGGCTCGAACCCGTGTCCCCTGCGTTGGCAGGCGGATTCTTAACCACTGCGCCACCAGGGAAGCCCCGAGAGCTTGTTTTTTACATGGGGTGAGGGTAGGGACGGGTCCAGGGGTCAGGCCAGAAGGGGGGCTTAGGTGGTCTGCCCACCCCTTAGGTGGTGTTGAGAGCAGGGGGCACGCGCAGGACCCTGCTTTTGCTCCTGCTTCCTCAGAAGTGGCAGCTGGGTTTTTGGTCTTTTTGCATCTTGTTGTCCATAATTTGTCCCAGCTGCATGTACACAGTTATTTTTACTCCCTTAGAGTTTCTTTGTCTTTTGTTGCTCAAGGAGACGTTTGTCCAGGTGCAAGCCCTGCAGCAAAGGGTCCCAGGTCCCAGATCCCAACCTGTCTCAGAGTGACACTTCTATTTCCAAAGGGGAGAGCTACTTCCCCTGCTAATCACTGCTGCGTGGAAATGCAGGCCTAGCCTGGCCAGAGTTTACCATTTCTCAAGAGAAGATTGAAATTCAGATTTTTTTAATGTGCAATCTCTCACTTTCTAGATCCTGCAACTACTTAAAGAAACTTATTATAGATGAGTGAAACAAAGCAAATCAAGCTTCAGGCCAGGAACAGCTCATCCGTCTTCACTTTGTGATGCAAAAATGAAGATCAGGGGCTGCAGGTGTGAGAACAGCGGTACAGCTCTGAACTGTTTAGGATCCCATCTCCCCATCGTGACTTTTGCTATTCTCTGTTCCCCAGGGATGACCAGCATATGGTCCTTAAGTGCCCACATTCACAGATGGCGAGGAAGGTGAGAGACTGTGTCCCACCCAGAAGCAGTGGTGGGGAGGCAGCGTCCAGCGATGGTGTGAGTGGCAGAGGCCGTGCGGGAGAGAAAGCAGGGACCAGCTGGCTCCTGTCACAGAGGAGAGAACTCAGAGAGATGCCTGGATGGGGGAGAGAGAGTCCCTGGAGATTCCCTGGGTTGCAGAGACTGCTGGGTCCCTCCAGGGTCTCATGAAAATAATGCTCCCGGGGAAGGGAATGCTACCTTGCTGGGGTGGACAGACAGGAGCTCGCTGGGCAGACCTTGGGGCAGGGGGGAAAGAGGTGGCTTCTCGGGCACGTGGCAGGGGTGGAACAGGCTGGACCCGCATTGGCAGGTGGATTCTTAACCACTGTGCCACCAGGGAAGTCCCTACCCTGTCTTGATTATTGTAACTCTATAATTAAAGTCTTGAAGTCAGGCTGTGTAAGACCTTTTTTTTTTTTTTTTTAAAGATTGCTCTGGCTATTCTAGACACCTGTATTTCCATATAAATTTATGTATTATCTTGTTAATTTCTAAAAAAAAAAACTCTTGCTGGAATTATGATTAGACTTGCATTAAATATATGGATACATTTGGAGAAAATTGACATCTCAAAGTATTGGATTTTCTAATCTATAAATGCAGCATATTTCTTCATTTATTTAAGTCTTCTTTAATTTCTCTCAGCAATGTATAGTTTTCAATGAAGAGGTCTTGCTCATCTTTTGTTAAATTTATTCCTGAATATTTTATGTTTCTTGGTGTGGGTGTAAATGGAATTTAAAATTTAAAAAGTTTCCCACTGACTGATTCTAGTAAAATAATATAATTGTTAGTCAGCATAATATAAAAGTATATCCATAGTATATAAGTCTGGGTCCAAACAGGAGAAAGTAACCACACACTAATTTGAATAAGGAAAGTTTAATATTAAGGATTATTAACAAGGGGTTTGAATGATGAGGGATTGGCTAGTAAGAAGTGAAAAGAATTCTGAAGAATATAGAAATAAGAGTTATAAGATGGAGTTTCCCTGGTGGCCCAGTGGTTGGGAATCCGCCTGCCAATGCAGGGGACATGGGTTCGAGCCCTGGTCCGGGAAGATCCCACATGCGGCGGAGCAACTAAGCCCATGTGCCACAACTACTGAGCCCGTGCGCCTAGAGCCCGTGCTCCGCAACAAGAGAAGCCACTGCAATGAGAAGCCCCCACACCGCCATGAAGAGTAGAGTAGCCCCGGCTCGCCACAACTAGAGAAAGCCCACGTGCAGCAACGAAGACCCAACACAGCCAAAAATAAATAAATAAATAAATAAATAAATTTATTTAAAAAAAAGAAGTTACAAGATGCAGTCACTGATCCTCAGTTGGATACAAAACACCCATAGAAGAGACCCTCCCACTCCAGGCAGAGGTACAGAACTTGCGAGATAGGGCACAGCTGCAGCTCACTGGAGGGCAGAGAAGTTGCTGAGGTGTAGTGCTGGAAAGACTTGCTGGAAATCCACTGTCTAGGGAGCCAGGAAAGCTGTCCGCAAAACACCAGAAACCATGCAAAACATGAGAAGCCACCAGGGGCTCTGGAGAAGCTGTGAGCACTGCAGGAGCTAGAGGCATTTTGCTACAAACTGTCAAAAGGGGGTGGGAATGGAGTTGCAGAGGAAGCTGCTGGCTGCTGTGCACTGCAGGGGGAAGGCACGAGACAAGGTGTGAGTGCATCAGAAGCCTGGCTCTGGAGAAGCTGCCCTCCAGCCAAGAGCCCGAGGAGCAAGCATGCTGGAAGCAGGAAGCAAAAGCTTCTCTTGTAATGTCTCTCTAGCGCCCTCTACTGACAAAACTTCAGTTCCAATTGTTGCAGGAAAAAAATATTTTAACAGGCCCAGATCTATTTTCACAGAGCAGGCTAAAAGGATACATTTGGAGCTCAGAGGCAATAAATTGATAATAGGCACACTATGATATTACTAAATTCACTTATTAGTTCTAGTAGCTTTTCTTTTATAGACTCCTTAGGATTTTCTACATAAACAATCATTTCATCTGCAAATAGACAATTTTACTTCTTCCTTTCTAATCCGTATGTTTTTGTTAAACAGCTTTATTGAGGTAGAATTGATGTACAAAAAACTGTACATATTTAATGTATACAGTTGGATGAGTTTGGACATATGCATACACCCATCACCATAATCAAGGTAATAGAGCTCCATCACTTCCAAAGGTTTCCTTGTGTCTGGTGTATACATGTGTGTGTATGTATATACCCAGAAGTGAACTTGCTGGATTATATGGTAACTCCATTTTTAATTTCTTGAGGAACCTCCATGCTGTTTTCCATAGTGGCTGCATAGTTTTACATTCTCACCAACAGTTAGAAGTGTCCCAATTTCTCCACATCCTGGCTAACATTTGTTATCTTTCGGGTTTTTTTTTTTTTTTTTTGTGGTAAGTGGGCCTCTCACTGTTGTGGCCTCTCCCCTTGCAGAGCACAGGCTCCGGACGTGCAGGCTCAGCGGCCATGGCTCACAAGCCCAGCCGCTCTGCGGCATGTGGGATCTTCCCGGACCGGGGCACAAACCCATGTCCCCTGCATCGGCAGACGGACTCTCAACCACTTCGCCGCCAGGGAAGCCCCTCTTTCAGTTTTTTGATAGTAGCCTTCCTAACTGGTGTGAGGTGATATCTTGCACCAGTTTTGATTTGAATTTCCCTGATGATTAGTGCTGTCGAGCATCTTTTCATATAAGGTTGGCCTTCTGTGTGCCATCTTTGGAGAAATGCCTATTCAAATCCTTTGTGTATTTTAAAATCAGGTTATTTGTTTTTTTGCTATTGAGTTGTAGGAGTTCTTTATATATTTTGTATTTTAACCCTTTATCAGATATATGGTTTGAAAATGTTTTCTCCTGTTCCATAGTTTGCCTTTTCATTCTGTTGAGTGCTTCCTTTGCATTTGATGTAGTCCTACTTGTTTATTTTTGCTTTTGTCTACTTTTGTGTTTTTGGTGTTGTATCCAATAAATCACTGCCAAGAACAATGTTAAGAAGATTTTTCCCTGTTTTCTTCTAGGAGTTTTACAGTATAGGCTTTTACATTTAAGCCTTTAATCCATTTTAAGGTTTTTTTGTGTATGCTATAAGATAGGGGTCCAATTTCATTTTCTTTGCCTGTAGATATTCAGTTTTCCCAAAACCATTTGTTGAAAGGACTATCTTTTCTCCACTGAGTATTCTTAGCTCCCTTGTTGAAGATCAGTCGACTGTATATGTGTGGGTTTATCTGGGCTCTCTGTTCTGTGCCATCAGTCTATGTGTCCATCTTTATATGAGTACCATACTATTTTAAATACTGTAGCTTTGTAATATATTTTGAGATCAGGAAGTCTCCAGATTTGTTCTTCTTTCTCAAGATCACTTTGGCTATTCTCTACCATTTGTACGTCCATATGAACTTTAGGATTGCTTTTCCTATCTCTGTAGAAAATACCACTGGGATTTTGATGGGGATAGTATTAAATCTGTAGATCACCTTCAGTATAAAGTCTTCTAAACCTCAAACATGAGATGTCTTTTCATTTGTGTCTCTTTAATTCCTTTCATTAAAATCTTATAGTTTTAGTGTACAAGTCTTTCACTTCTTTGGTTAAGTTTATTCCTAAATATTTTATTCTTTTTGACACTACTGAAAATCACATTGTTTCCTTAATTTCCTTTTTAGATAGTTCATTGTTATTGTATAGAAATGTCCCTGAGTTTTGTATGTTCAATAATTCTTGCAGGCCAGAGATAAATCTAACTTGGTCATGGTGTATGATCCTTTTAATATGCTGATTTTGGTATGCTAGTATTTTGTTGAAGATTTTTGCATCTATATTTATCAGAGATATTGGCCTATAGTTTTCTTTTCTTGGAGCGTCTGTCTGGCTTTCATGTCAGGGTGATGCTGACCTTGTAAAATTAATCTTCAAATTTTGGAAGAGTTGAAGAAATATTAGCATTAACCCTTCTTTAAGTGTTTGATAGAATTCACCAGTGAAGCTATCTGGTCCTAGCAGCCCCAGGTGTCTGCACTATGACAGTTCTTTCAGCTCTCATGTGAGGTGAGATAGAAACTGGCTCTTGAGGAGTGCACTGAAAGTCAGGGAGTACATTGGAAGGCTGGGGTCCTTGGACGTTCACCCTACTCTGTCTTAGCCCTTCCAAGGAAGGAGTGTGTTCTCTCTTGGTGCCAAGCTGTACTGGCTTGGGAGAGGGGCTAACCTGGGGTGAAATTGCTCTGCTTACCAGCGTCGGCATGGCTAATTTCGATTTTTGCACATCTGGGTGCCTCTACTTCTTCTTTTTTTTTTTTTTTTGGCGGTACGCGGGCCTCTCACTGTTGTGGCCTCTCCCGTTGTGGAGCACAGGCTCCGGACACACAGGCTCAGCGACCATGGCTCACGGGCCCAGCCGCTCCGCGGCATGTGGGATCTTCCCGGACCAGGGCATGAACCCGTGTCCCCTGCATCGGCAGGTGGACTCTCAACCACTGCGCCACCAGGGAAGCCCTGCCTCAACTTCTTTAATGGATTCTGGACTTCTTATAAAGGTCTTTTTATTTCTTATGTGTTGTTATATCAGTGTTTCTGTGGGGGGACAAGGGCTGGGACTTCCTATTCCTCCACCATCTAGCTAATGTCACCACCTCCTTTTTCTTGGCCTACTGCACTGGCCAGGGCCTCAGGTACAATGTCAAATAAAGGTGGCAAGAATGAGTGTCCTCATCTTATATCTGATCTTAGGGACAAAACATTTAATGTTCTCTCATTAGGCATAATGTTAGCTGTAGGTTTTTCATGTGTGTCCTTTATAGGTTTGAGGAAGTTCCCTTCCATTCCCACCCAGTTTTCTAATGGTTGGGTTCTTTTCCCTGCTCATTGGTGCTCAAAGCTGAACTTCAGGCTTCTTGCTTTGTATGAAGGTCTCATGTTTAACTTGCCATTTGGTACAGACCCTGATTCTTGCCTCCATGTAAGGCCTATTACATTCGAACTTCTAGGGATGCAGAGATTGACAGGTGTCCCTAGGAAAACATCGAGTTTGAGCATTTTTTGAAGTCTCTTTGGATTTTTGCTCTTTTGGGTCATTTTTGACCTCTAAGGAATTCTGTTATGCTCTTGCTAGCCCAACCATAATTTAAAAAAATATTTTATTTTATCCAGTATTTTTATGTATTTTTGCATTAGGAGGCATTTTTAGTTCATCTAGTCTACCATACAGCAGAAACAGAAGGCACTATAGGGTTTTTAGAGTTGAAAAGACTTTTGAGTTTAATCTAATCCAGTGCTTTTATTTTATAGATTAGTCAGTCAAGCTTCTGAGAGTTTATCTGAACTCATTTGATCTGCCTGATGTCTCACACCATGCAAGTGAAAGCAGCAGTTCCCCAGCTCAGGGCTTCTGACTCTAAACCCAGCGCTCTTTTTCCTGTATTAAGGGTCAATAAACTATGGTCAGAGGCCAATTTGCTTTGCCACTTGTCTTTGCATGGCCTGTGAGCTAAAAATGGTTTTTACATTTTTAAGTGATGAGAAAAAAGTCAGAATCAGAATAATATTTCATGACATGTCAAAAGTATATGGAATTTAAATTTCAGCATCCATAAATAAAGTCTTATTGGGACACAGCTACACTTGTTCACTTATGTGTTGTCTACGGCTGCTTTTGTGCTGCCGTGGCAGAGCTGAGTAATCATGACAGAGATCGTATGGCCCAAAGATCCTAAGATATTTATTATCTGACCAGGTACAGAGAAGTTGTGGACTCTTTTCCTATGTCACACCTTACCTTTGCTCAGAGAAACCAAAACTTCAAATTCTTCATTGTGACTCTAGGGGGAGACTCTGGGGAGGGTCTTCAGTTAGGGTTTGGTTTGGCTTTGAGTCCAGCCAGACACTAATGACTGTTCAGATTCTTATATGTGGTTGATATATATACAATTCACATATATTTCAAAACTTCTACCTATATTCAAAGGTCTTGCAGCCTACTATGAAGTATGCATGGAAACATGAAAGAGTTACGTTTGACACTACAGAAAAGCAGCTCACAATCCCACATAATACACTAAGAAAATTGAAATCTGACTGTATTGTTGGTCAATAAATGAAGAGGAGGTAGTGAGTCTGGGTTGTCACTGAGGGATGAGGTCTGAGGGATGATGTCCTTGAGGGATGATGTCACTGAAGGATGATGTTACTGAGGGATGATGTCACTGAGGGAGTGTCATGATCAGGTTTTGGAGGTTTAGAACTTAAAGGCCCATAAGAATCCTTCCATGTCTAGAGTCAAGCTGATCTGGGTTCCAGTCCTGGCTTTGCCACTATAATACCTTGTGGTATTAAACACAATTCCTCTGAACCTAATTTTTCACAGCAACAAGATTCTATATATTTAAATATATAGGCTATCTGGAACAGAAGGCAATATTCTCATTTGACCAATAAAAAGATCTCGAAACACTTGAATATGTTAGGAGTAAATGAAATAGTCACATGTCTACCTGTAACAGTTTATTTAGTTTTACACATTTGCAATCTTACATATTATATAACATATTAATTCAAAAGTAGTACCTTATTCAATTTTCACATTGTAAGAAATAATTTTATAAAGTTTAACAAGTATATTTAATTTAATGGCATTGTCATCAACCAGAGTGATTTTCTGTGTTATATAACACAGTTTTTAGGAGCATGTCACCTTACTTTCATTATGTTGTTTGAGATAGTGTACCTTTGTTTGAAGCTGTTCCTGGAAATTTTATCCAGGCTACAGTTTTCCATTCACATAATAGTATAGCAGATGTGTACCACAATGTTCACTGAAGCTCTGCTTACAATAGCTAGGACATGGAAGCAACCTAAGTGTCCATTGACAGATGAATGGATAAAGAAGATGTGGCACATATATACAATGAAATATTACTCAGCCATAAAAAGAAATGAAATTGAGTTATTTGTAGTGAGGTGGATGGACCTAGAGACTGTCACACAGAGTGAAATAAGTCAGAAAGAGAAAAACAAATACCATATGCTAACACATATATATGGAATCTAAAAAAAAAAAGGTTCTGAAGAACCTTGGGGCAGGATGGGAATAAAGATGCAGATGTAGAAAATGGACTTGAGGAACACAGGGAGGGGGAAGGTAAGCTGGGATGAAGTGAGAGAGTGGCATTGACATATATACACTACCAAATGTAAAATAGATAGCTAGTGGGAAGCAGCCACATAGCACAGGGAGATCAGCTCGGTGCTTTGTGACCACCTACAGGGGTGGGATACGGAGGGTGGGAGGGAGACGCAAGAGGGAGGGAATATGGGGACATATGTATATGTATGGCTGATTCACTTTGTTATAAAGCGGAAACTAATACACCATTATAAAGCAATTATACTCCAATAAAGATGTTTAAAAAATTGTATAGCAGATGTCCTTGACACATATATTTGTGATCACCACCGCCTAACCGTTATATTTTTTTGTATTAAATTTTAAAAATTTGAGATAATTGTACAGTCACATGAAGTTTTAAGAAGTGATAGGGTGGCTTCCCTGATGGTGCAGTGGTTGCGAGTCCGCCTGCCGATGCGGGGGACACGGGTTCGTGCCCCGGTCTGGGAGGATCCCACATGCCGCGGAGCGGCTGGGCCCGTGAGCCATGGCTGCTGAGCCTGCGCGTCCGGAGCCTGTGCTCTGCAACGGGAGAGGCCACAACAGTGAGAGGCCCGCGTAATGCAAAAAAAAAAAAAAAAAAAAAAGTGATAGGGATCCTATGTCCCTTTACCCAGTTTCCTCCAAGGGTAGCATTTTGCAAAAGTACAACAGTATTACAATCAGAAAATCGACACTGATACATCTACTGATATTATTCTGACCTCCACAGTTTTGCATGTACTCATACGTGTATGTGTGTGTTTAGCTCTGTGCAATTTTATTTCATATGTAGGTTTGTGTGTCCATCATCACAGTCAAGCTACAGAACAGTTGAATCACACACGTGTCTCTTCTGTCACCCTTTCAGAGCCACATCCACCACTCATCCCACCATCGTCTGTCCCTAGCTTTGGCAACCATTCACCTGGTCTCTATTTCTATAATTTGGTCATTCCAAGAATGTTATACAAATGGAATCATACAGTATGTAAGCTTTTGGGATTGGCATTTTTTTCACTCAGCATAATTCCTTTGCAATTCATCCAAGTTATTATCTGTATCCGTAGTTTATTCCTTTTTACTGTTGAGCTGTATTCTGTAGTATGGATTAATCACAGTTCATTTAGCCATTCACACATTGTAGGACATCTGGGTTTCTAATTTTTAGCTTTTATAAATAAATCTCCTATGAACATCCATGAACAGTTTTTGTCTAAAAAAAGTTTCTATTTCTCTCGCTTTAAACCTGATCTTTAGAAGCTCATCAACTTCCAAAATTTACAACTGTGAGTTCATGTCCCAGGAATTTATTTATTTATTTATTTATGGCTGTGTTGGCTCTTCGTTTCTGTGTGAGGGCTTTCTCTAGTTGCGGCAAGTGGGGGCCACTCTTCATCGCGGTGCGCGGACCTCTCACTATTGCGGCCTCTCTTGTTGCGGAGCACAGGCTCCGGACACACAGGCTCAGCAGCCATGGCTTACGGGCCCAGCTGCTCCGCGGCATGTGGGATCTTCCCAGACCGGGGCACGAACCCACGTCCCCTGCATTGGCAGGCAGATTCTCAACCACTGCGCCACCAGGGAAGTCCCCAGAATTTATTTATTTATTCCACAAGTACTTTTAATTTTCTATGTGCCAGGCACTGTTCTAAGTGCAGGGATATGCAGGTGATCAAATGTCCTGTCTTCTTGGAGCTTATATTTGAGTGAAGAATGACAGAACAAACACACACGTGTATATAATTATTATAGTGTAATTATAATTACTAAAGGGGTGCTGATTTTTTTTTGTTTGTTTCTTTCTAACTGATCCTATCAGTTGACCTCTAGACATCCAAACCCAGCATTAATGGGTCTCTTCTGGCTCACGTGCCGTCCCTAAGCAGTATTTTGTTATTCAAAATAAAGTCACTGGACACACCAGGTAATATTTGGGAATTTATAAGGAGCTGAATGCAAGGTAACCTCCTATTTCCTGAGGGATTCTTTAGGACAAAATGTTGTCTCCTATGGAAGCTCATTCTGGCTTGCTCTGGAACATTACTATGACAGAAAGCCACAGAGTTCATGATGCTTTGGGCAATGATAGCACGTGTATGTTGCCATCGCCTGGATGTGAAAGCAAATCGCTTTTGATCTGTTTTACGGCTAGGGTTTAAAAGATTGCATTTGCTAAGTCAAGTGCCAGAGGTTGTATTAATCCGTTCCAATAAAGATATCACACCAGAAGGTTTAGTTGAGTCTATTACTTGATTAAGTTTACAGCAGTGCTTTGTCATCTGCCTTAATCCATCTGATTTCTCTGTTTCTTTCTTTTTTTGGCTACACTGTGTCTTCGTTGCTGCACACGGGCTTTCTCTAGTTGCATCGAGCAGGGGCTACTCTTCGCTGCGGTGTGCGGGCTTCTCATTTTGGTGGCTTCTCTTGTTGCAGAGCATGGGCTCTAGGAGCATGGGCTTCAGTAGTTGTGGCACACGAGCTCAGTAGTTGTGGCACACGGGTTCAGTAGTTGTGGCTCACGGGCTTAGTTGCTCTGCGGCATGTGGGATCTTCCCGGACCAGGGATCGAACCTGTGTCCCCTGAATTGGCAGGTGGATTCTTAACCACTGTGCCACCAGGGAAGTCCCCATCTGATTTCCTTAGAGGCCATATGAGTAAATGAAACAGAGCAGGATGACAACCACCTTTCTGCAGAAGTCTTTGGTGGTGATGCCAGTCTCTGCAACTTCTGCCTCTGATTTACATTCCTGGTGGGAATGGGAGCAGTTTCAGGAACTTCTCCTTGGCCCTTCTTATCAAAATGGCTCTTATACCACTGGAGACATAAGGAGCGTGAGGGCCTTGGCAGTGTTGAATAAACTCTTCCCATTTATGCACTCAGCGGCTGAGGAAATAACCTCTGTGATATGACCCTGGGTTAGGGTTCCCTTTATCATCCGACCTTCAGAAGCTCACATTCTAAATGGGAGGCCATGACGGTATTTTTGGTCCCTGGTGTCAGAGTTGGCTCAGATGCTGTTTACTTGCCCTCTAAAGATTTGGTTATCCTCTTTTCCTCAATATCCAGATACTCTCATAAGTGGCCACAGGTCCTTGGGAGTAGATATTGGGGAAATGCATAGCATATATGCTTGGGATGCCACAGCAGGTACTTCCTTGACTCGATGGTCTCTGTGTCAATTAACTGGCTTGGATATGAGAACTGGTATGGGATTGAATTTTTACACTGTGGCAGCTGGTGTCAACTCCTTGGTTTTTGTTTGTCTGTCTGTTTGTTTGTTTGCTTGCTTATAGAAGTCAAGCAACACTCAAGTTGACTACTCATATTTCTTGCCCCAGGAATACCATGGTCTCTTTGCTTTTGCCATAGATTCCTTTGGGTCAAGCCACCTGGCTGCCACTCCAGCCTTGTTGACCATCATGTCCACCATCTGGCCTCTGTCATTCCAGGATCCCACCATCTCTATTTTGACCAAGGACCCTAGTTCCATGGTGACATTATCTACAGTGGATCTAGGTCTACAAAAGAGGCCATTGTTCTTTCACCAGTGATGTTTTTTTAATTTAATTTAATTTTTATTTATTTATTATTTTTAGCTGTGTTAGGTCTTCATTGCGGTGCGTGGACTTCTCACTGTGGTGGCTTCTCTTGCTGTGGGACACGGGCTCTAGAGCACAGGGGCTTCAGTGATGTGGTGCGTGGGCTCAGTAGTTGTGGCTTGTGGGCTCTAGAGCACATGCTCTGTAGTTGTGGTGCACGGGCTTAGTTGCTCCGCGGCATGTGGGATCTTCCTGGACCAGGGCTTGAACCCATGTCCCCTGCATTGGCAGGCAGATTCTTAACCACTGCGCCACCAGGGAAGCCCTCACCAGTGATTTTTTTTTTTTTAACTGAAGAAATGTTATTTAATTGAACATTTTCTTAGAAAGAGAGTATCCTCTGGGTCTTCCCAGGGAATGCAGTCAAGAGGTAAGTTCTTTGGTGTCATGTAAGAAATCCATCCTAACATGCCATCTCCACGGACCTTCTGGCTCTATCCTCAATATTCTGCCAAGGCAGTCCCAGCATTTCTGCCCCCTTGACCATACTCAGGTCTATGCTTTAGAGAGCCATTGCAACAGTGCAGCTGGACCAGCTCAAGACGTGAGCCCACATCACCAGTGCCACATGCTGCAGATAACGTAGCGTTAACTGGGAAAAAACTCACAAGCTGGAAAGTAGCAGAGAGAGGGCTGCCCTGAATTCTCATTATTCCACAGCATAGGCTGGGTCCAGATATCTGGTGCAGCTTCGTCAGTGGGCCATCCCAGAGCACTCCAGGAAAGAACAAGCACACCTTCATACCACATTATATATTTATGGGTTGGCTGAAGAGAGGCTAGGGAACCTGGTTTTTCCAAGTAACTAGAACTGCATCTAGGGATCTTCTGGGACAGAGATCAGTGTTAGGGATCTACACAGGGAGGGCTCTGGTCACAGTCTCTCCTGCCAGGAATGATGACAGCCACCTGTCTCTCAGCAGACTGGCTCAGCCCAGTTGAGGCAGCCCTTTTGAGGGAGAAGAAAATGAGCCTGCAGGGCATCCATATTTGTCTCTCATGAATTCAAATCTAAGTAGTAGATTTTAAAAGAACATAGAGAAACTGAATAATAACGTCAATCACCTTGATACGATCAACACAGAACCTTGAATTTTTAAAATAAAGAACATACATTATATATAATGTATGTATATTTTTTAAATTGAAGTAGAGTAGATTTACAATGTTGTGTTAGTTTTAGGTGTACAGAAAAGTAATTCATATATAGATACATATCCTTTTTCAGATTCTTTTCCATTATAGGTTATTACAATATTGAATATAGTTCCCTGTGCTGTACAGTAGGTCCTTGTTGCTTACCTATTTTATACATAGTAGTGTGTATCTGTTAATCCTTAACTCCTGATTTATCCCTCCCCCCTCTTTTTCACTTTGGTAACCTAAGTTTGTTTTCTATGTCTGTGAGTCTGTTTCTATTTTGTAAATAATTTCATTTGTATCATTTTTTTTTAGATTCCACATATGTGATATTATATGATATTTATCTTTCTCTGTATGACTTACTTCACTTAATATAATAATCTCTTGGTCCATCATGTTGCTGCAATATTTTTTACTCAGATATAATGACATACAACAGTTTCAGGTGTACATGTAATGATCTGATATACATATATACAGTGAAATGATCACTACAGTAAGTCTAGTTAGTATCCATCAACACACATAGTTACAACTTTTTTCCTGTGATGAGAACTTTAAGATTTACTCTCTTAGTAAGTTTCAAATATATAATACAGTATTAACTATAGAAAGTATGCTGTACATTATATTCCCAGGACGTATT
The DNA here is from genome assembly GCF_949752795.1 of Hyperoodon ampullatus. Lineage (NCBI taxonomy): Eukaryota > Metazoa > Chordata > Mammalia > Artiodactyla > Ziphiidae > Hyperoodon > Hyperoodon ampullatus. The sequence continues at coordinate 4,876,376 of NC_136933.1, forward strand.
TCTTTTTTTTTTTTTTTTTTGGCGGTATTGTGGCCTCTCCCATTGTGGAGAACAGGCTCCGGACGCGCAGGCTCAGTGGCCATGGCTCATGGGCCCAGCTGTTCTGTGGCATGTGGGATCCTCCCAGACCGGGGCACGAACCCGTGTCCCCTGCATCGGCAGGTGGACTCTCAACCACTGCGCCACCAGGGAAGCTCAAGACTTATTTCTTTTATAACTGGATGTTTGTATCTTTTTTTTTTTTTTTTTTTTGTGGTGTGTGGGCCTCTCACTGTTGTGGCCTCTCCCATTGCAGAGCACAGGCTCCAGATGCGCAGGCTCAGCGGCCATGGCTCACGGGCCCAGCTGCTCCGCGGCATGTGGGATCTTCCCGGACCGGGGCACGAACCCGTGTCCCCTGCATCAGCAGGCGGATTCTCAACCACTACGCCACCAGGGAAGCCCGGATGTTTGTATCTTTTGACTTCCTTCACCCATTTTGCGCATTCCTCACCACTCATACCTGGCAACCACCAATCTGTTCTTTATGAGTTTGATTTTTCTTTTTTAGATTCTATAAGTGAGATCATATAGTATTTATCTTTATCTATCTGGCTTATTCCACTTACCATAATGCCTTCCAGGTCCATTCATGTTGTGGTACATGGCAGGATTTCCATTTCTATGGCTGAATAATATTCTATTATACATATATATTTATTCTTTATCTATACATCCATCAATGGACACATGTTGTTTCCCATACATTACTTTTTACATGTCATAAAACCTACATAAAAATTCACCAAAATAAAAACAGTAGAACTTTTGAAGATCTAATTGGCTTTATTAACAATTCATGAGTAGGGTAGCATCCCATCTAGAAAGTAGAACGGTGCTCCCCTATAGGACACTTTTATTTTCTAGTCACAAGCCAATAAAATTAGAAATAAACAAGTTAAAGGAGACTAACAAATGTTAACTATTTGGAAATAAGAAACAGTCCTAGATAACACCAGGATCAAAGAGAAAATTTAAAAAGAAATTACTATCTAGAAACAAAGAAAGGGAGAAACACTAAAACAGAAAACTAACAACAAAAAAGGCAGAACAGCAAATTAACTCATATCAAATTAAAAGACAAAAACCATCTGAATATATCACTAAATGCCAAAAAGGTATTGGATTAAATTTATCCATCATTATTAATAAAAATAGTATTCCTATTTAAGAGGAAACTCTTAAATCTTAAGACTACTAAAATCCAACAGTAAATATTACCCTAAGAATATTATGAGAAAGGAGACCAATGAGAACTTGCTTCATGTGCAACATACACAATAAAACCTCTGTAATAAACCAATATGGTGTATATATAGGGATAGACAAGTGGGTCATTGGAACAGAATTAACAATTCAGAATTAGACGTCAGAATAAATGACAATTTAACATAAGATAAGTTTGGTGCTGGTTCAATTCAGAGGGAAAATAATGGGCTCTTTAATAGATGGTGCTGGCACAACTGGATATCCATTTGGAAGAAAAAAATGGACCCCGTTCTTGTATCAAACACAAAAATAATTCCAGATGGATTAAAAACAAATGTAAGACAAATGTAAAAGAACAAATTTAAATTCTGCAAAAAAAAAAACATAGACTACAGGATTTAGGGAGATTCTACAACCAAGATTGGAAACCCAGAAGTAATAAAATAAGACTTATTTGGCTACATAATAATTTAAAGTTTTTGTATAGAACACACTTCCCTATACAAAGTCCATAGGTTAATAATATTTGTAATGCAGATGTCAAAGAGTTAGTTTCTATAACATACAAAGAACTCTGACAAATTGATGAAAGACATACCAAACAAGAGAAAACCAGGCAGTATATTTGAATAGACAATTTACAAAACAAATAGTAAAAGCCTGTATGAAAAGATGCTTTGATTCATTACTAATCACGGAAATGCAAAGTAAAGCAACAATAAAGTATCAGTTAACACCTATTAGACTAGCAAAATTAAAACGAACTCAAACTTCCTGTTCTCAGGGGTGTGTGTGAAAGACACTCATGCTTATAAAATTCGAAGTGTTACATCTTTTTTGGAAAGCAACTGGGAACAACTATTAAAATTTAAAATATCTTATACCCTTTGAGAATCAGCATTATGCTTCCAGGAATTTATTGCATGAAAACAAATGGACACAATTTATGAGCACATACATGTTTATTGCAGCATTGTTTGTAGTGGCCAAGAATTGGAAAAAAAATGTGAATTCCTTGTCAATAGGAAAATGGTTGAGTAAACAATGATATACCCACACCATGAAATATTGTGCAACCATTAAAAAAAAAGAGAGAGAGAGAGCCACACCAGATGACTTGGAGTGATTTCCCTGAGGAAATTTCTGAGTGAGTAATGCAAGATGGAGAAAAGTGCATATAAACAAATGATACCAGATAAAAGTCCTGCATGTATGTATGTGCTTGTGGGAGTGTGTGTGTGTGTGTGTGTGTGTGTAGGATTATCTGATTATAGAGAGAAATATGGAAGAATACCGTAAGTTTTTGAACTTGGCTTATCTGGGGCATACAGAGAATGGGATACAAGATGCTGAGAAGTTGGGGGAGGGAGCCAGGGAACGGTCAAGGAAAACTGGCATGTATTATTTTCCTAATTTTGTAAAAGCATCTAAGGTTCCATGGCAACATAATATCGAAGTGAGAACACGGTTCTTATATGCATGAATTTCCTATGTGTATGTATGTAAAAAAAAATGGAAATGCTTCTCCAAGAAACAAAATGCAATGAATAGCCTAGAAACTTATGAAGAAAATGTCATAACTTTTAAAAACATACAAAGGCCACCAGACAGTATGATCCATAAAAGCAGGTACCAGACCAATTCTGATGATCATTTTATCCCCCCAAATGTAGCATAATGCCTCTGTAGCTTTCTATATTTGTTGAATGAATGTTGTCGAATAAAATAAAAAATAAAATTGTGATTACCATTATTTTTGCCCCCTAGTTGATAATGATTAAAAATCACAATATTCAGAGTTGGGGCAGTGCATGGAGACGGGCTGGTAGAAGTATAAATCTGTTAATGCTTCAGAAGGGTGAGTTCTTGCAAACTTTCAAGGAACAGAAAATTCCCATGATATATAGTCCCCAGAGCTTAGAAAAATTTATCCACTAGTTTTATGAAACTCCTATTCAGCAAGACTTTCTTATAAGGTCTGTTCCTTTCCTTCATGACCTTTTATCACGATTTATAACTTTAAGATGTCCACACACTACACTATACCATCCTGTACGATGTACTATGTATTATATTTAGAGATTTGTTATGTGATTATTTGTTTATATATGTCTCCTGCACTAAGTAAGAACAGAGCCATGTTTGTTTTTGTTTTCCTTCTGTAGGCTCTGCAGCCCCAGCCCCTGGTTGAGTGCCTGACCCATAATATGTACTCAACTAATATTTGTTACACACGTGAATGCAATTCCAAATTCTGACATGCATGCATGGGGGGGGCAACAAATTTAGCCAAAAATCAAGACAGCTTCCTGAGTGTCTTAAGTGGACACTGCAATGTACTTTTCTTGCAGCTGGGGACCATATGATGTAGCAGAAAAGCTCTGTCGTCATCACCAGATTGTGATCACCTGGAGAACAGGGACCTTGTCTTTTTCGTCTTTATATTCCTCTGCAGGCAGCGTATTCATTGGTCCATGATTGAACACTACGTACCTAGCAATACTGATGTAAATGCTGTTGGTTTTCAGATTTTAGAGTTAACAAATCATGGTAGATGAGAGTGTGGCTTCTGGGCAGATGGGGCGGCCCTGTCTGTCAATTCGAGACAGAGTTACCTGACCAAAGGTGAGACGTGGATGAGCCTGGGGAGGGTGGGTACCCCTGCCCTCGCTGCACAAGCATCAAGGCAAGGGATACCGTGAGAGTTGATGGAATAAGAAACAGATGTTTATATTATTTACAGACACAAAGGAAACCAATAAGAATAAAAATCATAGTGTAAATATCCCACATTGAGTACAGGAGTTAAAGCCTCCTCATTCACGTGGTTCCAATGGGGCTTCAATAGTTAACAGTTGATACAGTGAGATATCATGGTCTTAATGAAGCATTCTCTTTAGCTTTATAAGAAAAAAACAGAAGAAACCAGGAACTTTAAAAGTGATTGTCCCAGGAAGAGGCACAATGGATGGCGCGGGGTGGAAAGAGCCCTTGTGACTTCTGGTCATAAGCTTTTCCATGCTATTTACTGTTACCCATGAACACATATTTTGATAAGAAAAAGAGTCCTCACTCTGTTTTATCGTAGGCGGTTCACAGTAAACCTGAGCTTGGCAATCCCACATGACGTAGTCGGCATTCTTGTTATCCTATCAGTGTCAGCTTCCCTCCAGGGTCCACGAGTCACAGCATCTTCTCACAAGGTGACAGCCCCTCTCCCCAGGAGCCCCCTATGTGTTTAACCTACTACCAGTTCTTACTCCTTCCCCAGAAAGAGTAACTGCAACCTTGTCCCACATCTCACATTCTCCGTACGTTTTTTCAGCCCAGGCAGGATGCCCCAACTGGAGGCAAGTGAGGACACAGGAAGAAAGCCTGTGGAATTGCCTGTCCAGACACTGAGCAGTGGACAATGGGAGGCCAGAGGGCACTGCCAGAGGTCAAACTCAGCATCCTCAGTCTTGTCAACCAGAGCCACAATTTTACAGAGCCTGTGAGATCTAAACAGGCAAAGTGGAGCGTGTTGGAAGGAGCATGTCATTAGGAATAAGAGGATGTGCGTTCTGGCTCTTCACTGGCCTTCACTTAACCTACTCAATTCCTCATGTGTGAAATGTACACGTGAGGTACATTACGAGGTACCTCACGGGTACCTCATTACGAGGCTGGAAAGACGGGAGCGTGCGGAAGTGTTTCACAGATAAAACAAAACTCTCTACATTATGAAATTTCTCTCTCTATGACGTGAGATTTATATTCATCATTCTTGCTCTTGTAGCAATTCTGAAGCTCAGAGACATGACATAATCATTCATTCATTCATTTCTTCCGGCATCAAAAATTCATGGAGTCCTTACTAGGTGACATGCCTTATTCTAGGTGTTTACATTTAGTACCTCATTCAGTTTATTATGAATTTACTTACACCCATGGCTGTGCTGAACTGTGCTGGAATGTAAAGCAAAAGGAAACATCAGTAATCCTGCCCCTATTTTTTCATTGTGCATCTCTTTGCATTACTTTTGATTTTTAAAAATATTGCATTAAAATATTATTTATCTGATTATTGAGCTTTTTGGTGCCCCTTTAAATTTTGTGCCTGAGACAAGTGTGCTGCTCACCTCACTCCAGTCTTAGCTCTGCTAATAACCCTGTGAGGTAGGTATTATCCTAATCATGTTATAGAAAAAGAAATTTCAGTTCAGGGAGATTAGCTAACTTGCCCAAGGTTACAAAACAAATAAGCAGTAAAACAATAATTTAGATCCAGGTCTCTGTGACTTTATGCCACTGTGTCCTGCTATCTTTTAATTGATGAAATGCACAGGAAAATTCCTTTGAGATCTAGAAAGTGCTATTTAGTATTACTGTTTTAAAGCCTATTTTTGCTCTCAATGAGTTTTATTTTGGAGTAAATACCCCAAATTTAGTAGAGTAAATTTAGAGACTCATTTTCTTTGTATTACACAGTACTGTAATATAGATGTATTACAGTGTAATGTACATTATAATACCTGTAATGTACAGACAGGAATGTGATAAATAACAGTTACATATATATAATCATATAGAGTGTACTTCTACATATATTATCTGTTTGTTCTCCACAAACCGATGAAATAGAATAGCTGAGTATACTTCTATGTTTCTTTTTGTTAAAAAATAATTTATTTATTTATTGGCTGCATTGGGTCTTCGTTGCTGCGTGCGGGCTTTCTCTAGTTGTGGCAAGCAGGGGCTACTCTTTGTTGTGGTGCGCGGGCTTCTCATCATGGTGGCTTCTCTTGCTGTAGAGCATGGGCTCTAGGCGTGCGGTCTTCTGTAGTTGCAGCGTGTGGGCTTCTGTAGTTGTAGCACGCTGGCTCAGTAGGTGTGGCACATGGGCCCTAGAGTGTGCGGGCTTCAGTAGTTGTGGCACATGGGCTCAGTAGTTGCAGTGCGTGGGCTCTGGGGCACACAGGCCTCAGTAGTTGTTGTGTGAGGGCTCAGTAGTTGTGGTGCGTGGGCTCTAGAGCGCAGGCTCAGTAGTTGTGGCACACGGGCTTAGTTGCTCCGCGGCATGCGGGATCTTCCCAGGCCAGGGATTGAACCCGTGTCCCCTGCATTGGCAGGCGGATGCTTAACCACCAGGGAAGTCCTATTTCTCTGTTTCTTGAATGAGGAAGCATAGGTTTACAGAGTTAATGATTTATGGAAATTCTCACTCACATTTTTTTTCTAGTTTCATCTAATTTCATTGTCGTAACAGGCCAAACGTGGTTACAGCTATTATCCTCATGCTACAGATGGAGAAACTGAGGCCAGAGAGATGAAGCACCTTGCTTGAGGTCACAGAGCTGCAGGTGGAGAGGAGGATTTGGACCCGGGTTTAGCTGACTCCAGAGCGCAAGGGCCGGTCTTCCACCATCTGCCTGGTGTTTGCTGAAGCCTTGGGAAGTGCGGCTGGAAGAGCAGGAAGAGGTAACCTCTGACTCCTGCTCTCTTTGACTCCCAGGCTGATCAGAAGGTGCGTGTGTGGTTCTGCGGCCGTGGGGAGCTGGGGCGGATGGGGAGCACTAAGATGGGTGGTGAATGGAGCGGTAGGAGGCCCAGCCTGGCCACGCCAACCCCTGGCAGGAAACTCCTTTGCCTGTCCAGCCAGCCTGTGGGCAGGGGGCAGCAGTGTGCCGTGTCCACTGCCTCAAGCTGGAGATGGTTCCTAAGGGCAGGGGGTAAACAGTCAGTTTGGCTACTTGGGTGTGTAACCGAGCAGGACGCTATGGGGCCTTCTCAGGGCAAACACCCCCTCTCCATGTCCTCCACCTGCTTCTTGTTTGTAGAAAAACTTCAGCCTCCTACGCCTTCCCTGAGTTCCAACGAACAAAGTTAATCAGAAAAGGGAGAAAATGCAGAAACAAAGGAAAACAGTCAAGCAAGACAAAATAATAACAGTTTAGTCATTAAACAAAGTCAAGGACCTTTAGTTCCTCCTCAAGGGCTGTAGATAATACTCTGAGCCATGTCCTTTGAGCTGTTTTGCAGATACTGAAACCCCCACCAGGTTGAAGAAGTTAATTGCAAGCTGCCCACAAGCACAGAGACCCCAGACCTTGTGGTTGAAACCAGCAGAATGGTGACTTTAACTCCCAGTTATCTCACCACCAACCAATCAGAAGAGTGTCCATGAGCTGATCACACACCCTACAACCCTCTCTCTCACCCTGTCTTTAAAAACTTTTCCCTGAAAGCCACCCGGGAGTTTGGATCTTTTGAGCCCTAGCTGCCTGGACTCCTTGTTTGACCTACAACACATGCTGCACTTTCCTTCACCACAGCCGGGCGTCAGTAGATTGGCTTTCCTGCATGGGGGCGAGCAGACCCAAGTGTGTGCATCTGGGGTGATGGGTGATGGGTGAGCTCTGGAATATTCCTCAATGCCCTTTTATTTTCTATTTTGGACGCTAATAATAGTGGGGTGTCCATAGTTCTAGAGTGGGAGCCCTGAGGGAGAAACTTAGTGAGATGATTCCGGGGGAGTCTGAGCAGTCATGGGATGGAGCAGGGGCACGGGCGCGGGATCCATGTCAACCTCTGATTCACAGATAATCACAGAAACCCAACAAGTAGCAGGTCTGATGATCTTCCCATGGATTAGGGACCTCTGGAAACTTCTCAGAGGCAACTTGCATCTGGGAAACGACATATTTATTCTCATTTTGCACAGGATTTTCCTTACCCTTCACCAAGAATCCCTCCACCAGGGAAACGCATCTCCTTTCCCCACTTCTTTCTGGTTGCATCGTGGGTGTGAAGCTCCAGACCAGTAGGGGGCGCTCCTGACGGTGGGCCACGTGCCTGGTGAACCAGAGGAGGTACCTCATGAACACGGGGCTCCTTTCCTGAAGATCAGCAACGTGACCTGGCCTTGGGCACGGATCTCACTGGGCTTTGAGAAGAGAAATGACTACGACAGCCCCCTGGGCTCTGTCTCCAGGCTTGATCTCCTCCAACTCACTCTCCAAACCAAAGCAAGAAAGATCTTAGTCTTTTCAGGGACTTCCCACGTTCCCTTACATAAAATCCGGGCCAGAAGCGCTCTTTACAAACACGCCCGGCCCCACTTCTCACGGCCCCCATCTGCCCACGCTATGGGTGAACAATTCCGAGCCGTGTTCAGGACTCAGGTCCCCGGCCCGGCTCTGCTTCCGGAGCTCCGCGCAGGTCACCTTCCCTGCCTGGCGCCCTTTCCCCTGGACGCCCTTTGCTGGGCTGACTTCTCTCTCTTCAGCTCCCGTTCAGATGCTATATTGTCCGGGAGGCCTTCCCTGTCCCCACAGATGGGATCACGGCCCTTCCTACGTGTTCCCACTTGCCCCGCCTTGCTTGGGGCCGGCACCTGGGTGCGCGCGGGGCGGGATGGGGGGTGGCGATGGTGTGTTTCCCTCACCGAACCCTCCCTCCTGACCACAAGCTCAGTGGTCCTCCCACCGTCTGGTCTCCTGGTTCCTTCTTGATCTCCTCCACCCCAGTGACCCCCGGCTTTCAGCCACCCACTCCCACGTACGTCCCCGCTGGCTCCTATACCTTCTACATGGTAGGAACTCAACAGAGGTGGTTTGGTGAGTGAAATCTTTATTAAACATTGTTCTTTAGCAGTCTCGGAATGTGTCATTCATGAAATACCTGCAGGCTTTGTTATAATGCAGATCCCTGGGCATTACTCTCAGAGATCCTGGTAGATCTGCACTGGGGCCCAGGAGTCTGCATTTTAACAGATTTCTTAGGCATATGGAAAGTTGAGAACTACCGCTCAGGTTTTATCAGGGATGGAGGAACATCCTCTCCACCAGTATGGTCAAAACCCCTGTCCAGTGTGCTCCCAGACTGTGGGTCCCCTTTAGCTGAGGGCGAATTGGATCTGGTGGCCCTTCCATGGCAGTTTCTTCACACTGCCTGAAACTTCCCACCTGAGACCCCCATCCTCCAGGGAGAAATCCTCTTGCCTTTGGCCTGCATTGTCCTGGTGGGCCAGTCCCCATCACGTATGGGTATGACGCTGGAGGAATGGGCTTTGTTCTTCCAGGGAGAGGGCCTCCGGGTGGGAGCCAGCATCTCTACTCACATTGACCCTCCCTCCCCAGGTAATGGGAGAAATCCTCTTGCCTTTGGCCTGCATTGTCCTGGTGGGCCAGTCCCCATCACGTATGGGTATGACGCTGGAGGAATGGGCTTTGTTCTTCCAGGGAGAGGGCCTCCGGGTGGGAGCCAGCATCTCTACTCACATTGACCCTCCCTCCCCAGGTAATTTCTCCTGTGTGTGTCAGGCAGTCTGTAAACGTGATAACGAGGGGCCCAGTTTTCTGGCTAACAGATAAGCCAGGGGAGCTGGCGGGGGCAGGGCTCCCCGGGAAAGAAATGTCAGCTGTTGCTCTTAGGGTTTCCTCATCCCCGCAACAACCCCTTCCCTCATCTCTGCTACCCGCACTCAGCTTCAACTAATGAGGCCGCTAGCGCTTTGTAACGACACCTAACGGAGAGTCTGGAACAAATAGGCCTCAAGGGCTAGAGCAGAACCTGGGTTTCCCTACTCCCATGGCCCTGGGGAACTAGCCAGGACAGGTAAAATGATTCTCAGAAGCTCCTCAGGCACCCAAGGCCATGGGGACCACACGAACATCCCTTTCTTTGCCCGGCCTGTTAGAGGATGCAGCATTCTAGCCAAGGCTCCCGGATTGGCCAAGCCTTAGTTTGGAGAGAAGGTCAAGGAGCAGCTGCCCTCAGTGAGACCACTTCCCCCGCCCACCCCTATGTCACCTGATAACAGGAGAGGGCCGTGTCAAACTCCCCCGAGGCCCTCTTTTGTGCTCGGAATAATCGAGTTTCAAAGGAGAGAACAGATGGATTGCATTTTCCTAACTTTTAGCTGGTTCCAATGTGCAAACAGTTAAGATCGTAATGTTAACATTTTCTCAATGTTTTATGTGCATATAAAATATTCCTGAAGAATGTGCTTTTGAATGCAAAGTTTGATCCAATTACAATTTTATAGAGTTTATAAAAACATAAAAAGTATGTTTTCTGGGTGTCTGAGACCCTTTTGGCCTTTACAGTAAACTTGGAAGCTTGCAGGGAAACATAATTGCCACCATGTCACAAAGGGCCCTATGGAGCTTAAAATGATGAGCCCATTATGTAAATATGGAAACATCCCATAGTCTCTTGGGGTGAATGAGATACTGATGAATGGAATTAAAAACAATCCTGTGGTCTTGGATCAGATTGGAAATGGTTGTTGTTTTCTGTCTTTGAAGAGCCATAAAAAAATAAATAAATAAAGGGAAAGGAATCTTGTGAACTTGACTTCTGTGGTTTAAAAGCCATAAGGTGGCTCCGTGCAGAAGAAAATCAGGCAGCTTCCCCATTAGTGGGGAGAAGAAAAGTCTCCATAGCAAAAAGCAAAAAGCACAGATCAGAAGATGCCTTTCCAGCGTGAACTCTGAAGCTGGCAGAACGTGTGGGAAGCTTGCACTTGAGCCTGGGGAGTGAGGGGTGCTCCTGGGAATGGAGACAGGCTCTGTCCATCTCATCTTCATGTACCTGGGCACATAACCTCAGCAAGCTGAGCCTTGACACCTCACTGGTGAAAAGAGAGGGGCGGATGTGAGGATCTCTCTGCTACCTCTAAAATGCTGTGATCACCTACACCACCTCCTGCCCTGAACGAATTACAAGCTGTTGGAATACACGAGATGACCCTTAGCAGCATGCCTGGAGGAGGTGTGCATAGAATTAAAGGATGTCTAAAATCGGTCCTCCATCAGAAGGCTTCGTTCTTGGAAAATAAAGTTGATCACAAGCATGTGTCTGAGTCCATTGGCTTGCTGCTGGATTTTCTGGTGCCATGTGTAAGTGTTCATAACATGACCAGCCATTTGCATTCAGAGATGTTGATTAGGAGTAGCTCTTGACACCAGAGTGACAATGTGCCCAGGATTGTACAGAACAGTTCTGTTAAGGAAACGTGGACCAGATTTCTTTCCAGGGGCTGGTCCAGCTCAAGCAGCTTCCCTATGGCATTCAGGTGCTTGATGAGGGTGAAATTTTTCCATCGCACACATGTGGGGCAGATCCCCCAGCTCTGGACAAACCCAAGGTTGTCTGGGGAGAATTGCTCTCACTGGGTGGACTTGGGTCTGGACCATTGATTAGGAGAATTCCCAGCTCTCAGAACTGGAGGAAGTGTAGAGATTGTCTTGTCTGATCCACAAGGAAAATGAGAGGTCAAGAGATGTGGGCAAAGTCACAGTCTCTGGGGTCAGGACTCCTGCCATTTTGATATAATCCTGCTGGCGTCTTCTGTATCCAGATGCAGGGTTGGAGGAAAGCCATGTGGCTGGAACCAAATGAAGGAGGAAGAGTTGTGCGAGTTTCTGAGGGCTGCCATAACAAATTACCAAAACCTTGGTGGCTAAAAATAATAGAAATTGGTTCTCTTACAGTTCTGGAGGCTACAAGACTGAAATCAAGGTATCAGCAGGGCCACGCTTCCTCCGAAGGCTGTAAGGAAGGATCCTTCTTTGTTTCTTCCTCCAGCAAGTGTGGGCCCGTGTGTTCCTTGGCTTGTGGCTGCGTAACCCAACCTCTGCCCTGCTCTGTTTTCACATGACCTTCTCTGTCTCACTGGGAGTCTTCTCCTCTTAGAGGGACACCAGCCATTGGGTTTAAGGATCATCCCAACCCAGTAGGATCCCATGTTGATCCTTAGCTAATTACCTCTGCCTATTTCCAAATAAGGGCACGTTCTGAGGTTCTGGATGGATGTGAATTTGGGGGAAGATTGTTCGACCCACTGCAGGTGAGAGGTAGGAAAGGAAGGCAGAGAGAAGAGCAGGGTCCTGTCTCTTCCTGAAACATGGCAAGTGCCTCCTCTCATCACAGCTCTTGCCCTGGGTGTCTCCACCCAGAGGTCTGTGAGGCAGGCTTCCTTCCTTCCTTCAGCTCATCACCACCCTCACTTCCTTCAAGCCTTCTTGCTTATGCGGGGTCTTAGAAGCCCCACAATTTGGGCAATTTTCTAACAATTTTGGTAACAATTTTGGCTTTAATTCTATGTGAGATGAGAAGCCCTTGGAGGATTTTGAGCAAAAGAGCCACATCATCTGACTTCTGTCTTATAGGACTCACTCTGGTTGCTGTAGGAAACTTGGCTGTAGAAGGGGAGGGAAAAAGCAGAGAGAGAGTGATGTGGCTTTTGTAGTAGATTAGGGGAAAGATGCTTGGAGTCAGAAGTGGTGGAAAGGGAGGATGTGATCAGATTCTGAGCATATTTTGAAGGGAGAGTGGCGTTTTGACCATGAAGGTTTGAGATGCCGGTTAGACACCCAGTGGGGATGTCAATGAAGCAGTTGGACATCTAAGTCCGGAATTAAGGCGAGAGGCACACGTTAGAGATACATATTTGGGAGTCCCAGCAGCTAGAGGGTATTTAAACCCGTGTTACCAGATGAGCTCACCCGAGGATTAGAACGAAGATAAAGGAGAAAGAGGTTTGAGGACCGTGTCCTGGACTCTGCATCATCTAGGGGCTGGAAAGATGAGGGGGATCCAGCAAAGGAAACTGAGGTGCAGTGGCTGGTGAAAGGGGAAGAGAGGGTGGAGGAAGGTTTCGGAATGGAGGGAGGGATCAAGCGTGAAGAGATTGGCTGGTAGGTCAAAAAGCACGAGGCCTTAGGACATCCCTGGTGACATCCCTGGTGGCATCCCTGGTGGCCTTGACGAGGGAGGGTGTGAGGATAAAAGCATGACTGGACCACTGCCCTGTAGGAGCTCTGGGTCAAGTGGGAAAGAGCCGCGATGGACCCGCCCCCTCCCACTCCAGGGGTGGGTCCTTCGTGGTCTCGGGTCAGCTGTTTCACGCCACCAGCCAGTGGCAGCCTCGGGGGCTACAGGACCTAAAGCTGGGCAATGAGACCCGAGGGGAAGTCGGCTGAGGGGATTCGGAGAAAACGTGTCCTCGTGCCCAGAAAGGAATCTGCGAGAGGAAAACTCTTCTTCCTTTGGTCTCTGAACTTGACGCACGGGGGCGCCGAATGCAGCCCCGCAGAGGGGTTCTGTTCCTTCTGAGCACGGAGAGGCAGACCAGGCTGTCTCCCCTTACCTTCCAACCTGCTCTGAGGAAGGAGGCAAGAAGAGTAGATGACGGGCTGCCCGTCTGGCCTCCCGGGTTTGGGGCATCACTGCGCGGGAACCCCCAGCACAAGGCAGTCGTGCGTCTGTCTCAGCCCTCCTGTCTCCTCCCAGCTCCGGTACCCACCCCGCTCGCATCCTTCTTCATCCGGCACTTCTGGCCACTAGGGTGGGGGTGTGGCCCCCGCAATCTTTTTGCAGTTTAAAAAGGGAGCTCCGGGACTTCCCCGGCTGTCCAATGGCTAAGACTCCGCACTTCCACTGCAGGGGGCGCGGGTCGCAACCCTGGTCTGGGAATTAAGATCCCACAGGCCGCTGGGCGTGACCCCCCCCCAAAAAAAAAAAAAAAGGCGGGGAGGGAGGGGGGAGCTCCTGATGTTGCAAAAAGTCCGCCTGGCTGCACTATTGAGACTGGAATGGACGATGCTCAGGCCTCCAAGGCCCCAGGAGACTCATTTGAGAGCTGGGGCCTCCGCCCAGGGGACATCCCATTCAGAGAGCCAGCCCGTCTGCGTTTTCTCCAGGCGTTTTCCTCTCCCAGGCAGATTCCCCGGGGGGCTCTTTAGACCAAGCTAAAGGAGTTCTTGGAAACACACAGAGGCCAAGTACGTGGGGGTGAGCAAGAGGGAGTACGAGATTTTTATTCCAAAGGGAGGCAGCCTAGTGGAGGATGCTTTCATTTAGCCTCTGATGACAAGATAAGGAATTAATAGGTTTAAGCTGCCTTGAGGAGCGCTGAGATAACAGCGGGTGATAAACCTCCCAACCAGATGGAGCTCCAGACAACAGGGGAGGATCCCTGGGCTTCAGCCTAGCCTCCCTCTGAGTCCCAGGCTGTTAGGGAATTAGCAAGGCCAGCTTGTGGCCTCAGAGAGGGTGCAAGTGGGTAAAGCCACCTGGAGAGACCCGGAGGAGGGACACACACCAGGAGGAAGGTGTTTCCCAGCCTGGGGGGAGTGCAGGAGTCCGCCGGGACTGACCTGCGCTGGAGAGCTGACGAGCCCCTTCAGGACCCTGAAACAACTCCCAGGTTCCACATCAGGAACGCAGGAGTTCCCAAAGTGAATTTCGAACGAAGCGACACCATTTCCTAAAAGGCTGTGGCCTGGAGAACGATGAGGCCAGTGGGAAGGGGGAAAATGGAGAGAGTTCCTCTCTCTGAAGCTGGACTGGTGCAGCCCCCAAATCCACCACTGTCTTGGGAGCAGAACTTGATGAGCATGGGGATCTGCTCTCTAGAAGCAGGCAGGGGGAGCCCATGCTTGTAATTTTTGGAAACAAGTTCTGGCCACTTGTGACGCTCACTCCGTTGATTGGCTTCTCGTCTCTAGAATGGGTCATTTTGGCTAAAGGTCAAGTCATATCCATCCCTCCTTGCACCCCACCAAAAAAAAGGGGGGTGATGGGGCGGGGGGAGAGAGAGAGAAAGAAATGAGGGGGGAAAAAAGAGAGAGGAAAAAAGAAAAAGGCAAACAAAGGCAGTAAGTGGATTTACAGAATGCATTTGGCACTGACCGGAATCTCAAGAAGCTGTCAAAGCACGCGTCTTTATGGAACAGCTCCGATGCTGCTGGGGCCGGAGCAACTCACCAGAATTCTTTTTCCCAAAAGGTTCCCGGGAGAGGGAAGCTCTCTAACTCCCGAGGCTCTCTTACTCTCCTGATCAGATTCAGGCCCTCAGGCCCCCAACCATCTCCCCCAGCTGGGTCTCCCTTCTCCATCGCTGTGTCCCCTCCCCCCCCCAGTGCATCACCCACAGTTGATGGGGGGACGGCGGGGAGAAGAACCATCCAGCACCTCCTCCGCAGCCCAGCCCCGAGGCCGCCACGCTGAGCTCTGGAACGCCAGGGTAATTTGAACCTGCCTCTGTGGATAGCTACGTCTGTGTTTACAGATAGAAGAAGCTGCAAGAAACAGGACTGGATTTGTTATCTGTAAGTCAAACCAGCTGTGATCTCCTGTCTATGGCGGCTTCCTTGGCAAATGCCAAATGTCCCTTGTGGTTGGAGCCACTTTTTTTCCCAGAGAGTTGTTTGCCCTCCGTGCAGCCAGCTTTCCTCCTGTGCCTCTTCCAGCTGCTCCCCCGCAAGGTGTCAGCATGCAGGGCACCCACCAAGGCAGCCCGGCCCCAGAGAGAAGGCTCCAGCCACGGAGTCACAGAGCCTCTTGGAAGCTGCTTAGCTGGGGTGAGGGTACTAGACTGGAGTAGATTAGCCCCTCCCCAGAGTCTTCCTTTCCCCTCCATCTTTTAGAAATGAACTTGACGTCTATCTCCATGAAGTTCTGAACCGAGAATCACTTTGGGAAGAAAACACACACACACACACACACACACACACACTCTCAACACTTCCCTGGTGGCTCAGTGGTTAAGAATCTGCCTGCCAATGCAGGGGACACGGGTTTGAGCCCTGGTCCGGGAAGATCCCACATGCCGCTGAGCAACTAAGCCTGCGAGCCACAACTACTGAGCCCGCGTGCTGCAACTACTGAAGCCTGCACACCTAGAGCCTGTGTTCCACAAGAGAAGCCACCCCAGTGAGAAGCCCGCGCACCACAACGAAGAGTAGCCCCGCTCACCGCAACTAGAGAAAGCTCGTGCACAGCAACGAAGACCCAACGCAGCCAAAAAAGCCAAAAAACAAAACAAGCAAAAAAACACACACTCTCATCAGAGGGGGCGTCAGAGTGACTTTATGAGTGTTTAGAGACAACTGCATTTCAAACTGGTAATATTTAAGTTGTCACATGAAAATAACTTTTTGCGTTTAGCTTGGTCAGTATCCATCTTTTCCTCATTCGGATGGAAGTTCCTTGGAAACTGGGACCCAGTCATGTTACCTAGGAAGTTCTATATGGAAATTTCCACTCAGCAAGTATTTGTTAAACATCTACTATGTATTCAGTTTCTTCCCTCAAAGGGCACAAAAAGGGGTAGAAGAAAAGTATATAGCCATGTAAAAATCTTTGTTATATTTCCTTGAACTATTAGCCAAGAGCCCATTGAAACTTACAGGCAGCCAAGGCAATGGGAGTTCAGCGCAAGGCATCATAGTAGGCTGGGGGCGATCCGGGAAGCCTTCCTGGAGGAGGCAGTGTTGAGCTAAGGTCCAAAGGAGGGGCCCAATGTTCATAATGAAGGGACATGGAAAATGTGGGAGCGGTGTTGGTAAAATTCAGCAACTAGCTCCCCCCTACCCCACCAAAGTTCTAATTTATAGTGTTGGCCGATTTCCCTGGTGTAAATACACCCACCATGGCTAATTTCACGGTCAATTTCAAGACACTAATGTGAAGTCACTAAGTCACTGAACAAGGAGTCAGGAAGAGATACATAGTAGTACATCATTTAGTCGCATTTTTGCCATACAGGTCAAATAGAAGCAAATCATGATATGAAAAAATGCTTTACAATAATTAGGAAATAGTGGATTTTGAGCATTTATTACCTTTACTTTTGATATCATTTGTATTATTTATATAACTAAGTGTATATAACTTAATTTTTAATGATGGTTGACCTTAACAATGAGATCACAAAATCCCTGAATATTTAGTGGTCAACACTCATGAGCCAGTATGGGCCAGCTCCAGCAGCCTGCTGGTACAAAACAGATAGAAGCATGGGATGGAGATTTATACCGAGTGTTTGGTGAATGTTTTACCTAATGGAACGTTTTTTGCGGCACTAATGATGATTAGTCTAGCCTTGGTGTCCCTGCTCACATTCTATTTTCTTCTGGATCTAATCCTAGAAACTCAGACAGCTGCCTGTCCCCAGAGCTCCATAGAAAAATATTATAAACAGAATTCCTTTTTGCTGTTTGAGACTCCATGAAAGACTGTAATTGAAACATCACTAGCTAAAAGTCACTTCTTTGAACAAGGAGGCCTTTCCCAGGGAGAAAGCCAGAAACTTCTGCTCCTTTTTCTTTCCTCCCATGTCTTACTGTGCTGGACCCTGTTCATAGAACAGCTGAAAGAAAGGACCACCACCTTCCACAGAAGATCCTTTCTGGAAGGAGAGACAGGTCCCTGCATTCACTTCTCTTCAGGAAGGGTGCTCTTAAACACAACCTGTGCTCACACTGGATTTTCTAGTCCAGTTAAGATGACTCTGGACATCACTGTATGACTGTTAAGCTCAGGAATGATGATACTTAAAATGAAAAAAAAATGAGAATGAGTTTGTCTGTTTAGACATTAACCCATGAGTTTCCATATCCCAATTGCTGAAGCAAACCTTCTTTTCCTGGGATGGTATGGGATGTTAACTGAAATGATTTGGAGTGTGTGACCATGTTGTACTTTAAATCCCACTACTAGAAACTTCCTTTGGAATTCTGAAGGCCTCTCACCTCGAGCTCCTTTGAAGCCCCTTAGAAATGAGTTTACAGGCACTGGATGACATTTGCCCTTGAAAATGTTTTATTTTAGTGTTTTATTTCCCCTATTGATCTTTTCTCCAATTGCAATGGTGGGAGAAGGGCCAGCACCAGGTTCTGGGGGTACAAAGAGAAATGGAGTGTAGGTAAAGTAGAGTCTGGGAGCTGAGCTCTGGGGCAGGTGAGGGGACCCCACAAGGAGACTTAGGAGTAGCTGGTGACATAGGGGAAAACCAGGAGAGGCGAATACCTGGACACAAGCACAGAACATTCATTTTTCTCTTCTAGTTTTATTGAGATTTAACTGACGTACAGCACTGTGTAAGTTTATGATATACAGCGTAATGACTTGACCTACATATATTGAGAAATGATTACCACCATAAGTTTCATTGACATCCATCACCTCATATAGACACCAAAAAATGTTTTATTTTTCTTGTGATGAGAACTTTTAGGATCTACTTTCTTAGTAGTTTTCAAATATACCAGATAGCAGAAGCACAGGACTTGTTTCAAGAAAGAGGCCATGATTTAATTGTGTCAAAAGCTGGTGAAAGTTAAAGTAAGAGAATTTACCTCCAGATTAGGTGAAGTCACTGATGACCTTGTGTATTAGTCAGGGTTCTTCGGAGGAGCAGAAGCAATAGGATACGTGTGGGTATGTATAAAGAGATATATTTTAAGGAATTGGCTCACATGATTATGGAGGCTGGCAAGTACAAATCTTCAAGATGGGTCAGTGAGCTGGAGACCCAGGAAGAGCTGATTCTGTGGTCCAAGCTGATTCTGTGGTCGTTTGCTGGAGAACTCCTTCTTGCTCAGGAGAGGTCAGTCTTTTGTTCTATTCAGGCCTTCAGCTGATTGGATGAGGCCCACCCACTTATAGAGGGCAATCTGCTTTACTCAGAGTCTACAGTATTAAATGTTAATTTCATCTGAAGACACCCTCACAGAAACATCCAGAATAATTATTTTTTTAACATCTTTATTGGAGTATAATTGTTTTACAGTGGTGTGTTAGTTTCTGCTTTATAACAAAGTGAATCAGCTATACATATACATATATCCCCATATCTCTTCCCTCTTACATCTCCCTTCCATCCTCCCTGTCCCACCCCTCTAGGTGGTCACAAAGCACCAAGCTGATCTCCCTGTGCTATGCAGCTGCTTCCCACTAGATATCTATTTTACACTTGGTAGTGTATATATGTCCATGCCACCTCTCACTTTGTCCCAGCTTACCCTTCTCCCTCCCCGTGTCCTCAAGTCCATTCTCTATGTCTGCCTCTTTATTCCTGTCCTGCCCCTAGGTTCTTCAGACCATTTTTTTTTTTTAAGATTCCATATATATGTGTTAGCGTACAGTATTTCTTTTTCTCTTTCAGACTTACTTCACTCTGTATGACACACTCTAGGTCCATCCACCTTACTACAAATAACTCAATTTTGTTTCTTTTTATGGCTGAGTAATATTCCATTATATATATGTGTCACATCTTCTTTATCCATTCATCTGTCAATGGACACTTAGGTTGCTTCCATGTCCTAGCTGTTGTAAATAGAGCTGCAATGGACATTGTGGTACATGACTCTTTTTGAATTATGGTTTTCTCAGGGTATATGCCCAGTAGTGGGATTGCTAGGTCGTATCGTAGTTCCATTTTTAGTTTTTTAAGGAAACTCCATGCTGTTCTCTATAGTGGCTGTATCAATTTACATTCCCACCAACAGTACAAGAGGGTTCCCTTTTCTCCACACCCTCTCCAGCATTTATTGTTTGTAGCTTTTTTTTTTTTTTTTTTTTTTTGCAGTACACGGGCCTCTCACTGTGTGGCCTCTCCCGTTGCAGAGCACAGGCTCTGGACATGCAGGCTCAGCAGCCATGGCTCACAGACCCAGCCACTCTGCGGCATGTGGGATCTTCCTGGACCAGGGCATGAACCCGTGTCCTTGCATTGGCAGGTGGACTCTCAACCACTGCACCACCAGGGAAGCCCTGTTTGTAGATTTTTTGATGATGGCCAGTCTGACCCATGTGAGGTGATACCTCATTGTAGTTTTGATTTGCATTTCTCTCATGATTAGTGATGTTGAGCATCCTTTCATGTGTTTGTTGGCAATCTGTATATCTTCTTTGGAGAAATGTCTGTTTAGGTCTTCTGCCCATTCTTGGATTGGGTTTTTTGGTTTTTTGTTATTGAGCTGCATGAGCTGCTTGTAAATTTTGGAGACTAATCCTTTGTCAGTTGCTTCATTTGCAAATATTTTCTCCCATTCTGAGGGTTGTCTTTTCGTCTTGTTTATGGTTTCCTTTGCTGTGCAAAAGCTTTGAAGTTTCATTAGGTCCCATGTGTTTATCTTTGTTTTTATTTCCATTTCTCTAGGAGGTGGGTCAATAAGGATCTTGCTGTGATTTATGTCATAGAGTGTTCTGCCTGTTTTCCTCTAAGAGTTTTATAGTGTCTGGCCTTACATTTAGGCTTTTAATCCATTTTGAGTTTATTTTTGTGTATGGTGTTAGGAAGTGATCTAATTTCATTCTTTTACATGTAGCTGTCCAGTTTTCCCAGCGCCATTTATTGAAGAGGCTGTCTTTTCTCCATTGTATATTCTTGCCTCCTTTATCACAACTAAGGTGATCATATGTGCGTGGGTTTATCTCTGGGCTTTCTATCCTGTTCCCTTGATCTATATTTCTGTTTTTGTGCCAGAACCATACTGTCTTGATTACTGTAGCTTTGTAGTATAGTCTGAAGTCAGGGAGCCTGATTCCTCCAGCTCCGTTTTTCTTTCTCAAGATTGCTTTGGGTATTCAGGGTCTTTTGTGTTTCCATACACATTGTGAAATATTTTGTTCTAGTTCTGTGAAAAATGCCAGTGGTAGTTTGATAGGGATTGCATTGAATCTGTAGATTGCTTTGGGTAGTATAGTTATTTTCACAATGTTGATTCTTCCAATCCAAGAACATGGTATATCCAGAATAATGTTTGATCAAACCTCTGGGCACCTTGGCCCAGCTAAGTTGGAACATAATAAAATTAACCATTGCACCTGGGCAGTAGCAGTTTTGGTGAAGTGGCAGGAGCAAAGCCTTATTAGAGGAGGCTTGAGAGATAATGGAACGAGGAGAAGGGAAGCCAGGGTGTGGAGACCACTCTTTGAAGGATTTTTGCTGTAAAGGGACATAGAGAAATGGATCAGTAGCTGTGGGGAGATGTGGGGTCAAGAAAGGAGTTATTTTTAAAGAGGAAGGGATATTACAGAATATTTACACATTAATGAGAATTATCCAGTAGGTAGAAAAAAATGATTGGACAAGAGGTAGTGAGATCCTGTGTACGGCTTGGGGGGGGGTGTAGCCTTTGGATAGATTTGATAGTGGGAGCATGTGGAAGGTCTCTTCTTATCGCTTTCATTTTCTCAGTGAGATAAAAGAGTTATCATTTATGGATGGGATGGGAGAAGGGGCTCCTTTAGTCCAGAAATTGATAGCAGAGACTGGGTTGCAAGCTCAGAAGAGTGATGGATATTTGAGATTGATTAGACTGAGAACTTTCACTGTTGCAGCCTTTCTCAAAGGAAGGAGAAGGAGGCCAGAGGGATGAGGTGAAGGCAAGGTCAAGCATTTCTTCTATTTTTTTAAAATTTATCTATCTATCTATCTATTTATTATTTTTGGCTGTGTTGGGTCTTCGTTGCTGTACATGGGCTTTCTCTAGTTGCGGCGAGCAGGGGCTACTCTTTGTTGCGGCGTGTGGGCTGCTTATTGCAGTGGCTTCTCTTGTTGCAGAGCACAGGCTCTAGGTGCATGGGCTTCATTAGTTGTGGCGTGCAGGCTCAGTAGCTGTGGCTCGCGGGCTCTAGAGCACAGGCTCAGTAGTTGTGGCACACAGGTTTAGTTGCTCTGTAGCAGGTAAGATCTTCCCGGACCAGGGCTCAAACCCGTGTCCCCTGCATTGGCAGGCATATTCTTTTTTTTTTTTTTTTTTTTTGCAGTACGCGGGCCTCTCACTGTTGTGGCCTCTCCCGTTGCGGAGCACAGGCTCCGGACCCGCAGGCTCAGCGGCCATGGCTCACGGGCCCAGCCGCTCCGCGGCATGTGGGATCTTCCCGGACCGGGGCACGAACCCGTGTCCCCTGCATCGGCAGGCGGACTCTCAACCACTGCGCCACCAGGGAAGCCCGGCAGGCATATTCTTAACCAGTGCACCACCAGGGAAGTCCTAAGCATTTTTTCTTAATGTGGAGAAAACCTTGAGTGTGTTGCAAGGCAGAGAGAAGGAGAGAGAGACACACACACACACAGAGACAGAGACAGAGTCAGAGAGACAGAGACTGAGGCTCTGTAAGAGGATAATCAATTATACAAGGTCCCAGATTGGTGAAGACCATTCCTATTCACCTTTGTAGTGAGTGGAGAGCTTGCCTAGTGCTCTGATTATTATAGACTCTTAAACATTTAAGCAAATGTTTAGATTGGTTTTCTTCATTTAACAAGCGATGTGGAAGAAATTTTATTTGAATCCACATTATTTATTTATCACCTGCTATGTATGAAGGGCTATGGATTCAGGGGAGTTCTAGAACCCAATGAAATTTATGCAATTTTCTTTCATTTTCAAGCATAGCTAATTTTTTTTCATTCTAGTTTGTCCTTCACTCACTTAAAACAACTCTGGTTTTAGTCTTTTAGGAATTTGTTTTAAAGTGTAGCCTAACAGGAAATTCTTCTATAATTTTTAGGTTTCAATAGAGGCTCAAAATGTACTCTCAATGATAAGGTGGAGGAAGATGTAGGTAGGTTGGAGGATTTAGTGTGGAAAGAATGGGACGACTGCCGTTTTCAGAATGATCTCCACTTGCCAAATCCACTGAACATTTTCAAATTTCCTTTTGACTTGACTTCTTAGCAGCGATGGGAATTATTGACTCCTTCCTCCCTGCAGGCTCACAGTCTTACGTTGTCCTTAAGTGTCGGATCCTCAAAGCTATTCCTTTAGGCTTGCTCCCCTTGTTGACATATACTCCTTCACTAGACGATCTCCTCCACACACATACTTTCTGCAGGCAGATTAATATTCCCAACCCAGACATCTCTTTGGACATTCAGACCTATATATTCAAATGCCTACTTGGCATTTGGAGACCTCTAGAGGTCTCCAAAGTACCTCAAATGCAAGCCTCAGAACCAGCCTGATGACCCAAGCTACACTGATTAGTCTCTCTTTTTCTGCTGCCACTGCATCTCGTTGCAATTATGTGTATACCTATGATGGCTACTGTTAGCCTGGGAGCACCTACAGAAAGAGGCTATGTTCATCTGTGAATCGCTAGCTGTGACTCTGGGGCTTAGCAAGGGCAGGTGGCTGGATGGATGAATAAATAAATGAATGAATTCTCTTCCATCAGTGAAAGACCCTGGGATTTTTCAAAGTTTCAACAAAAGTAAAGAGTGTATGCTCTTTGGTTTCTCTCCTCCCTATTGCACTGAAACCGTTGCCATCAAAGTCACCGCCACTGCTTTGTAGCCAAATATGTGGACACTTCTTTGGTCTCATCTCACAAGCCCTCTTATCATGTAACATGATTTTTCCCTCCTCTTGGGTTTCATGACGTTGTTCACTGCTGGTTTTCTGTCATTGGAGACTCCTTTTTTTTTTTTTAAAGGTGTTTTATTTTATTCAGCTTTATTGGAATATAATTGAGGTGTACTGGTCAGATATGTTGTAGGATGCCTTTCTATTAGATTTTGTCTAGTGCTTTTCTTGTGATTAGACCATGGGTATGGTTTTGGGGAGGGAGACTACAGAGGTAGAATCTATTGTCATCACATCTGATCGTGGGTATATTTTATCAAAATGATCTGTTGCCATTGATGATGACCTTGATCACCCAGCTCGAGATGGTGTTTGTCAAATTTCTCCACTCTGAAGTTAAACTTTTATTTTCCTCTTTCTATACTGTACTCTTTGGAAAGAAGTCACTACGCAAGTACCACCCTTCTGGAGTGGGGAGTTCTAGTTTTTCTCCTTGAGGCCACGTGGAGTATTTACATAATTTTTTTTGGAATTCTTGTGCATGGGAAATTTGTCTCATCTTATTTATTTATTTAGTAATTTATTTATATCTGTATGATTCATGGATATTTCTTTTATGCTTTAGGTTATAATTCAATACCACTTTATTTATTTTACTGCTCAGCCTGCCCCAACTTTGGCCATTGGGAGCTCTTTCGGTTGGCTACTGTGTCACTTTGACACACTCCTGTCAGTCTCTGTGTGTGTGTGTGTGTCTGTGTGTATGTGTGTGTCTGTGTCTCTGTGTGTGTGCATGTTTTCCTGAGTACTTCTTTACTTTCTGACACTAAAAGATGCTGTAGACTCATCCTGTATATTTCCTGCCTCCGTCCTAGAATCAACCATTTTTCCAAGGAGTCCTGGTTTCTTTACCAGAGAATGGAATTAGAAACTAAGATCTGGGCACTAGGTGTGTTCATTGCTACTGTGGTATTGTTATTTCTAGACCCTCTCAGTTGACAGAGCAAGGAGATATACATGTGTACACTAGCCCTTTAAATACACGTATCTGTAAATACTTCTGTATGTAACCAGGTGACCCTTATTAAGCTAAAAGACTTTGTACTGATGTCTCCAACTCTAATCCACTACCACATGGAGCATCCTAGCTTCCTCCCCTTACTTATCTGTAAATTTCTACTCCTAAAATGAGAAATATGGCTCCCGCCAGCCCCTGGACATTTACTTAATTGTTCAATTCTGGTACACAAGTATAGCAGCATCAGAATTACTAACCCATACTCCTGTGGAAAACAACTTTATCAACTAGTGTACAATTCCTTTACAGATTCCACTCATTTCCAAAGTTAGTTAAGTCAACAATCTTTCTCCTGTTCAGTAATATTGTTTCATATGATTTTAGTACCTGGGATCCCCTGACCTCTGAAATTATTTGATTTTTTAAAAATTTGCATACATTAAGATTCATTCTTTGTGCAATAAAATTTTATGGGTTTTAACCAATGCATAATGGCATGTATCCACCATTATAGTATCATAAGAATAGTTTCAATACTTAAAAATCCCCTGTGCTTCACCTATCCAACCCTGTACCTATCTCCCTGAACCCACTTATCTTTTTATTGTCTTTATAGTTTTACGTTTTACAGAATGTCATATAATTGAATTATGCAGCTTTTTCAGACTGCCTTCTTAGCGATAAGCATTTAAGGTCATCTATGTCTTTCTGTGGCTTGATTGCTCATTCTGTGCTCATGTCACAGAATGACATTCCATGATACAGATGTATCACAGTTCATCAATTCACATGCCGAAGGACACCTTGGTTGCTTCCAGTTTTGGGCAATTATAAGCAAGACTGCTAATATATTCACACACAGATTCTCTGCACAGACATGTTTTCAAATAAGTTGGGCAACAGAGAGACAGACAGCCATGAAGAAAGATTTCCAGCCCAGCAGGTACCTTTCAAACAAAAGAAGCCTGGGCCTCCAACCCAGCTTCTTACAAACAGCTGCTTCCCTGGGACTCTAAACCAGCTTCGGAGTATGCTCAGAATTCTAAAATTCAAAATCTATCACTACCATGCTTCAAAGGACCGCCATGTGCATCAATCAGCCAGGAAGAAAGACAGACGCCTCAACGATGTTCACTTGGGTTCCTGAGTAAGAGGTCTGGGGGTCCAATGACGAATCTGATCTTATCTGAATCATGGCATCGTAACTGTTAAAGAAAAAAATTACGACACTTGTTAAATGTGGCAAGGAAGACTTTACTCAAGGGGGTTAATGGAATGGGGTTTTTGTGGTAGGGGAGAGAGACTGGGCTCAAATCTGAATACAGTAAGGAAACGTGCGGATTTATAGCCAAGAGGCAGGATGGGAGGTTGGTGGATAGAAAATTACTAAGAGGGTAACTGTTTGCTAAACAGACCTGATAGGATTTTTGTTTAGGGCTGAAAGTCAGAGAGAGAACTCAGAGGAGCCTGACTCAAGTTTGGCGAAAGAGGGAGTCTTTGTTAAGTAAACAAACAAACAAGTAAACAAATAAATGTATACTCATTTACTAATAATACACATGCATATTTAATATTCAGATGAGTTTGATGATGGAGGTGAACCGGGGAAACAGGGAAGCAGCCAAGTGAAGTCTGCCCAAGGGAATCAGCAATGACGTCAGAGAGGAGGTGATGGAAACTGATGAGCTGATGTCGCAGGAGGAGAGGGCGTGTTTGTCCCGCACAGGAAGGAAAGGTGCATTTCAGGCAGGAGGAAGGAGGGTTTGCTGGAATGGAGCAGGGTTAGGGGTGTGGCGGAGGGAGATGATGCTGGGAAGTGAGTCTGGATAAGTCGAGAGAGAGGCTTATGCCAAAAAGAGATGGAATGTCATGTATAAGAGTTCAGTTTGTACCCCTCAGGTGGAGGACCAAGCAGCCTTGGAACAAACAGCACCTCCATCACCTGGGAGCTTGTTAGACGTGCAAACTCTGGGGAGCTGCTCCAGACCTACTGAACCAGAATCTGTACTTTAACGAGATCCCAGGGCCTTCTTCAACACCTCAAAGTTTGAGAAGTTCATCTATAGAGAGTTCTGGGCAGGGATTACCGTGGTGACATTGGCACTTTGACAGACTTTTTTTTCTGTGTTAATTCAGTTTTTCCAGTGAAAAAAATTTCCAGTCTCCTGTCTGAGAGCATTGACCTGGCAGCCATGTTCCGGGAGTGCATGGGGGTGGCTGCTGTGTCCTAAGATCAGTATTTGGACTTTAACTTAGTCTGTTTTTAGCATCATGCCTCGTCCCTGCCATTTGGGCATGATTTTGCTCACGCTGGACCCTCTCCTGAGAATAAACTTCTAGTTTCTTGAATGGAGCGAATGTGGATATTGTTTGGTAGGGAAAAAAATCTGAGGGTCCAATTGTTCTATATATTTATCAGTCCCCTTACTGTCAGCATCGCGTCACATGGTCTCTGGTACTTTCAGGTATGGTAGGATAAATTGGCTTATTTCTCGAAGGTACCACTGCCTGGGATTGTATCTTTCTCTGCTTTGTTTAGAGAGGCAATACATCTTTATACATATACAGTTTTCTAAAATTCTCCTGAAGTCTCCCAAGCACTATTATTGTCTGTCTTCTTTGTACTTGAAGATTTAATTTAGTTGAGTTGGAAGAAAGAGAAGCTTCTTCCATGTGTAACAGAAACTTTTTGAAATTATGCTTTAATCTCTCTCTCTCTCTCTTTTTTAGTAACTTGACTTTAAACAGGTCAGTTCTATGCATGTAATAAAATGTATTCATTCTAAGCACACTCTTTGATGAGTTTTATCTCCAATCAAGATATACATTTCCACCAACCCGTGCACTTCCTTCCTGAGGTTGGCAGCTACTGAAAAGGCCTATTGATTCCCACTTCCTCATATTTACTCCCTGTGTAAACTCCTCTTCTTGAGTGTGAGGTGCAGCCAGGGACTTAATTCTAATGAATAGGACATGGCAAATGTGATGCGATATTGCCTCTGAGATTAGGTTATAAGACATTGTGACTTCCACCTTGCTGGCGTTCCCTTGCTCTCTTGCCGTCTTGCTTGTTTTCTCTGACAAAGCCAACTTCAGTAATGTGAGCATCCCTGTGGAGAGGCCCACATGTCAAAAAAATGAGGGCATTTTCTGGCCAACAACTTATGAGGAATCAAGGCCCTCCATCCAACAACCTGCAAGGAACCGAATCCTACCCACAACAGCTTGAGTGGGCTGAGAAGCAGACCCACTCCTGGTGGAGCCTTCAAATGACCGCAGCCCCAGCAGAACCATGACTGCAGCCTTGTGAGATATGCAGAGCCAGAGTACCCAGTTGTCATGCCCAGATTTCTGACCCACAGAAACTGAGAGATAACAAATGTTAAATACTATCATTTATTATAAAGCAATAGGTAACTCATATACATCCTGATCTTTTGCAGCCAACGTCTCCCAACCCCAAATTCAGGTATCCACTCATCAGCTGATCACTCTGTCCTAATAGATTTGTCTTCCTTTTCTAGAATTTCAAATAATATAACATGTATTTTTTGTGATTTGTCCACGTTGTTGCATATATTAGGTATTGATTCATTTTTATTGCTGAATAATATTCCATTGTATGGATATATCAAAATATTTTTCCAATTCACCTATTGATGGACACTTGTATTGTTTCCAGTTTTTGGTTATTATGAATAAGACCTCTACTATCATCCATGCATAATCTGTGTGTGAAATATGCTTTATTTCTCTTGGGTAAATACCTAGGAATAGAATTGCTGGGTCACATGATAAGTGTAGGTTTGTATGTTAATCTTTTAAAGAAACTATCAAAATGTTTTTTAAGTATTTATACTGTTATCAAGATTTCTCAATCCTTTGGCTTTCAGCAGTTGACAGTGATGTACCTTGGTGTGGTTTCTTTGTAGATATCCTGCTTAAGGTTGTCAAGATTCTTGAATTTATAAGTTAATGATTTTCTCCTAATTTGGAGAACTTTGCCACTATTTCTTTAAATATTTTTTGTTTCTCTCTGGGACTCCAATTACACATATATTGGACTATTTGCTATTTTCCCACATATTTCATAGGTTTTTTCTTCAGTATTTTATATCTATTGTTTGGACCGGATAATTTCTACTGATTTATTTGCAAGTTCACTGATTCCTCCTCCATCTTCACTCTACTGTTGAAATTAGTGAGTAAATTTTTTGTTCCAGTTATTGTAATACTTTTTGGCTCTAGAATTTCTAATGGTTTCCATTCTCTGTTTAGATTCTCTATCTGTTCACTCATTAGAACTATATTTTCCTTTACTCATTAGTACTTATTTTCCTTTAATACTTTGAACACATTTATAAAAGTGATTTGAAATCTTTGCCAAATTCAACATCTTGGGCCACTCATAGTCATTTTCTGTTGACTGCTTTGCTTTCTTTTTTTTAAATAAATTATTTATTTATTTATTTTGGGCTGTGTTGGGTCTTTGTTACTACACACAGGCTTTCTCTAGTTGTGGCTAGCAGGGGCTACTCTTCGTTGCAGTGTGTGGACTTCTCATTGTGGTGGCTTCTCTTGTTGCAGAGCACAGGCTCTAGGCATGCAGGCTTCAGTAGTTGTGGCTCACAGGCTCTAGAACGTAGGCTCAGTAGTTGTGGTGCACGGGCTTAGTTTCTCCTCAGCATGTGGGATATTCCTGCACCAGGGCTCAAACCCATGTCCCCTGCATTGACAGGTGGATTTTTAACCACTGTGCCACCAGGGAAGCCCTGCTTTACTTTCTTATTTCTTTGCATATCTAATAATTTTTGGTTGAAAGCTAGGTAGAGTGGATAAAATGTAGTAATTCTAGATTCTACTATTTTCTTTTGAGAGTTTTGTTGTTGTTGTTCTAGAACACAGTTAATTGCCTTGATTCAAATTGCAAACTTTTCTTCCTCTGTGTTGTGCAGTAGCTAATACATGTGCTCATTTCTTCCAGTTTCTAGTTGCTGTGTATTTTTAACCTCACCTCCTGGGGTGGGGTGGGGGAGGTTTTTTCCCAGGTGCCTTGCACTCCCTCCCCACACATGCATAGTTTTGTGGTCGTCCAGGGCATTGTGGCGTAGCTTGCATACGGATTTTTAGCCTCACACTTTCCAGAGTTCTCTTGCTCCCAGGATTTTAACCCTAAATGTCCACTGCTCTGCCATTCTTAAACTCTTTCCCCTGACATTTTGAGTTGGTAAAACTCATTTTTAAAAAACTTCCCATAGCCATGAGGGTTGGGGGTACTATCAGACAAAAACTAAACAAAAACAAAAAACCGTAAACTTGCAATTCTTACTTGGAGCAAGTATAGCCTTTCAAGAGTAAGCTCTTCTCTGACTGGTATTTATCAGTTACTTCAAATAGTTGATTATTTAAAAAAATTTTTTTTCACATTTTATTATTATTATCTAGGAAAGGCTTTACCAAAGACTTCACTCCATCATTACTGGAAGCAGAAGTCAATGGAGCTTTTGAGTGTTCCTGAGGATAGCTTTTGTGCATAGAAAAATTATTTGCAGAATGTTAACATTAATATTTGATTTATTGAAATTACAAATTAAAAGCCTAGATTTTCCTTAATCTTTTAAGTTCAACTTACAAACCTTATAAAATTAGTAAAGTACAAACATTTTAAATTTTCCTTTGATTAAAGTTTAATTAATGCTAGGTGAATAGAACAGATCCCCTTAAACATTCAGTCCCATTTACAGCTCAGTTAATTAAATTCCTTCAATCATTAAAGCTGTATTTATAAGTTTAACATAGTAGATTTTCTTTTCAACACTTCAAATGCCTCTAACAAGCATTACCTTCCCAAGTACCTGAACAAGCATATTAAGTCTGATAGAACAAACTGATAAATACAGCAAATCTTTAAAGACATTCCAGTGCTGTTTAAAAACCCAGCTGAAGTCTCTGTACCTTTCAACCTACATCTATAAATCAGTTACTCAATTACATGTTGTAAAATGGAATCACAACTGTAATCTGTTAGATTCTCTCTATGCCAAGACTCTTAACCCTACAATCACTGTAAACACCAAACACATACAGATTGTTCCAATGATACTACGACCTATTTTTGAATGTAACACAGAAGTATTAATGTAATAGTTTGATTTATTTACTCATCTCTGTATTTGGTTCTAAACCATCCTAGGGTTAAAAAGACATCCATGAAAGAAAAACTTTTACCATCACAAGCCAATAAGTTATTACCCCAGTCAAATTGGAGATTTCAGCAGAATAAAGTTGCTTATGGGACAGAGATCCTTTTCCAGACATTAGATCTGATTCTCCTGCAGCCACTCAGCAACACATTCACTCAGATTTTTAATAGTCACTAAAAACCTGGGACTCTGAGTCCGTATCCTTTGGAAGGGATTGATATCTTCTGAGTTTAAGATATGCCATTAATTAACCCTACTGTCTGATATGAAGTCTGCAGCCTCCCACCTGGTTTGCTTCACAATATGGTTACGTCCAGTAATTCTATTTCCTGCCCGGTTCTGCTCTGAATTCCTTACAGATCCTTTCTGTATGTTCTGGCCACCCCTTGATAGCTATTTAATGACACCCTGTTGAATTCAGCGTACACTTCCTGTTTGATTCAAACTCCCAGGACTAAAGTCATCCTCACTAGAGTAGAGAATACTATAGAAACATCCATCACCCAGCTTCATCAAATCTTAATATTTTGTGGTGTTTACCTCAGGTTTTAAAAAACATTGAAACATTTCTGATGCAGCTGAAGCCTCCTGACTTCACTTTCTCCCTCCCAAGAGGAACACTTTCGTGAATTTTGCATTTCAGATTTCCAAGCATTTGATTATATCATAACATGAATATACTGATAAATTGTATTGTTTTGCATGTTCTCAAATTTTATGTAAATATTACTTTGTGGTACCAGTCTGCAATTTTCTTTTTTGTTAATCAGCATTATGTTTTTGAGAATGACTAATGTTGATATGTGTAGCTTCAGTTAATTTAACTGCTATATAATAGGAATTAATTCAGTATATATATTATAGTATATTTTCTGTTCATTTGGTTGATGGAAATTTCTTTCCCAATTTTTTGCTATTATAAATGTGTTGCAATGAATATTTTTGTATGTCTGTGCATACATATATGTATGTGACAGTTGCCTTAAAATATACATCTACAATGGAATTTCTGGGTTGAAGAAATTCTAATTTTTTTTTTTGGCTGTATTGGCTCTTCGTTGCTGCGTGCATGCTTTCTCTAGTTGTGACGAGTGGGGGCTACTCTTCATTGCAGTGCACGGGATTCTCATTGTGGTGGCTTCTCTTGTTGTGGAGCATGGGCTCTAGGCGCTTGGGCTTCAGTAGTTGTGACACGATGGCTCAGTAGTTGTGGCTCGTGGGCTCTAGAGCACAGGCTCAGTAGTTGTGGCGCATGGGCTTAGTTGCTCCGCGGCATGTGGGATCTTCCTGGACCACAGATCGAATCCGTGTCCCCTGCATTGGCAGGTGGATTCTTAACCACTGTGCCACCAGAGAAGTCCTCTACATTCTTAGTTATTTTCAAGCAGTTCTCTAACCATATATGAGAGTTCTCATCTCCCCATTATTCTTGCCCACTCTTATTTGTAAACTTTTGCAATACAATGAATGTGAAATAATTTTCATTATTGTTCTGGTTGTAATTCCTTTGTTACTGGTGAGATTAAACATTTCTCTTCTGTCTATTAACTCTCTTTCCTCTAACTTGCCTGCTCATATATTTTATCCATTTTTTACTGTCCTTTTTTCCCCTTAAAAATTGATTTGTAACCTCTTTATACATGCAGATTTTAATCCTTTGTTTGTTTTATGCATCAAAAATACCAAATTTTAACTTTTAATGGGGTCAAATTTATCAACATTTTCCTTACGATTTGTAGTTTTTTTGTGAAGTCATAAAGTTTCCTCTGTTGCCTTCTAAAAGTTTAACAGTTTTGACTTTTCGTATTTGCAATTGATTGTTTTGTGTGTAGAATAAAGTGTATCTATTTTCTAAATGGTATCACCCTCTGTTAGATGATTGGTCTTTATTCATGTATAATGCCACCGCTGTAGATGATTGGTCTTTATTCATGTATAATGCCACCACTGTAGATGATTGGTCTTTATTCATGTATAATGCCACTGCTGTAGTATAGCAAGTTTCCATGTATTTATAAGTCTGCTTTTGGACTCTCTAAACAGAATGTGTGTGTGTGTGTAATCCCTATGGCAATATTTCTTTTAATTTCTATAGCTTTACATTTATTTATTTGTGATACTCTGTTCTTTATATAAACTTTATATCTGCTTATCAAATTCACAAAAACTTGTGTTAGGATATTGATTGAAATTGTATTGAATTTATAGATTAATTTGAGTAGAATTAGCATCTTAATAATATTGTCTTTTATCCATGAACTTAGTATTTATTCCTTAATTAATGTTTTTATTTATTATGTCCTTTATTAATGTTTTGTAACTTTTCTAATAAATGTGTCTTATACATTTTTGTTATGTTTATGTATATATTACAACTATTTATATAAACTCTATACACAGATTCTTTATAATTTTCATTGCTGTTGTGAATGGTATCTATTTTTCTATTATAATCTCTAAGTGGTAATTGCCCATAAAGATGTAAGTTATTAATTTAAAAATGTTAATGATGTTTCTTATCAGTTACCACAGTTTTTTAGAATTCTTAGATTTGTTCTCATGAAGAAAACCATCACCTGTGGATAAAGACAGTTTTACATTATTTTCCAATTATTATTAATTTTATTCTTCTGTCTTATTGTATTGCCTGGGACCTCCTGTATAATGTTGAGTGTAAGTGATGATGATGGGGATCCTGTCTCATTCCTGAATTATTGTTTATGCTTCTCAAGTTGTAACATTTTTTTAATTATCATATTTAAGAGGTTCTCTGTATCATGTTTAATAATATAGGTTATGAGATTAAGGAAGTCATCTGCTATTCTCAATTTCCTAAGAATTTTTTTCTAAGCATGATAGGTATTGACTTTTATCAAGTATCTTTTCAGCAGCCATTGAAATGATCATATATCTTTTCTGTTTTAATCTATTAATGTGATTTATTACACTAATAATTTATTATACCAGTAGTCTTCTGATGTCAAATCATACTTTCATTTGACATTAAGGCTATACTATTCTAGAGTAAAAACATATTAGAGGGTTTTCTTTCTCTTTTCTTTTTAAAATTTTTGTAAAAGAGTCCCTTGAATGTTTTGGAAAATTTCATCCATAAAACATTTGGGCCTTGTGCCTCTTGTAGGGGAAGTGTTTTGATTACCAATTCAGTTTCATTAAGCTTTTCGTTTGTTTGCTTATTGAGGCTTTCTATTTCTCTTAAGAGCCAATTTTGGTAATTAATTATTTTTCTGGAAATTTTTTCAATTCATTTACATTTTCAAATCTATTAGCATTGAATTTGTATTAATTGTGATTTTTAAAACTCTACTACTCTGAGATTATGTCCCTCTTTTTGCTTTAAATATTGTTGATTTGTGTCTTTTCTCTTTTTTCTTGATTACTGTTACTGTAGATTTATTCTATTAATATTTACAAAGCCCATTTTTCAGTGTTATTGATACTATGATTTCTTTGTGTTCTATTTAGTTAACTTTAACTCCTAATTTTATTTTTTCCTCCTTCTGTTTTCTTTGATATATGATTTGTGTTCTGTCTCACTTTGTGACTTGAGTACTTAATTATCTTTTTTAAAAATAAACTTATTTATTTATTTATTTATTTTTGGCTGCATTGGGTCTTCATAGCTTCACACGGGCTTTCTCTAGTTGTGGTGAGCGGGGGCTACTCTTCATTGCAGTGTGCAGGCTTCTCATTGCAGTGGCTTCTCTTGTTGCAGAGCACGGGCTCTAGGAGTGTGGGCTCAGTAGTTGTGGCTCGTGGGTTCTAGAGCTCAGGCTCAGTAGTTGTGGCACACGGCCTTAGTTGCTCCGTGGCATGTGGGATCTTCCCGGACCAGGACTCAAACCTGTGTCCCCTGCATTGGCAGGTGAATTCTTAACCACTGCACCACCAGGGAAACCCTAATTATCTTTTTATCTTAATATATTTTTTACTGAGTGGCTTTAAAGCTATAATTTCAGTATAACTCATCTCACTAATTTTCACATGTTAATTAATTAATTAATTAATTAATTAATTTAATTTTGGCTGTGTTGGGTCTTCGTTTCTGTGCAAGGGCTTTCTCTAGTTGCGGCAAGCGGAGGCCACTCTTCATCGCGGTGTGTGGACCTCTCACTATCGGGGCCTCTCTTGTTGGGAGCACAGGCTCCAGACGTGCAGGCTCAGTAGCTGTGGCTCACGGGCCTAGTTGCTCCACGGCATGTGGGATCTTCCCAGACCAGGGCTCAAACCCATGTCCCCTGCATTGGCAGGCAGATTCTCAACCACTGCGCCACCAGGGAAGCGCCATATGTACCATTTTTATTGTTATCCATTTCAAATATTTAAAATTTCTTTTTTGATTTTGTCTTTATTCTGTAAGTTATTTAGGAGTTCATTTAAAAATTTCCAAACATACATTTCTTAAAAATTACCTTGTTATTGCTTTCTAGTTTAACTGGACCAAGCTCAGAGAACATGGTTTGTGTCATATTGGTTCTTTAAAATCGTTTGAAACTTTCTTTGAAATCTCAGATATGTTCAATTTTTATAAAAATTTTGTGTGTAGTTTAAAAATTATGTTCCCAGTTTTGGGGTGGAGGAGTCTCTTTTATATGTACACATGCTTCCAAGAAAGTTGACTCTCATAGTTGAGATTGGCTAATTTGTAATTATTGAAAATTGGGACTTACCTCTACCATCTATTTTTTTCTTTTTATTATCCTTTGCTTTTTTGCAGCCCCTATTTCCTTCCTTTGAAGTATTAATAAATTTTTCTACATTTCCCTTTTTCCTTTCTCAGATGATTTGGAAACTCTGGGTCTTACTTCCATTCTTTTGAAACATTCATACTTAAGTATACATTTTTTGCAACAAAGTCTATAGTCATTCAGTGTCTTTCTTCCTCTTCTCAAACATGACAGAGAACTTATCAAATGTTGACAACTTTGGTATAAAAACAATCCTCTCTCCTGCCTCGATGCCCCATCATCTTGAGATTGTTATCTAGAGCAGTGCTACTGTTTAAAATAACATATGTAATTTTTAATTCTGTAGTAGCCAACTTAAAAAAAATAAAAAGCAATAGTGAAAATAATTTTAATAATGTATTTTCTGTAACACATATCCAAAATATTGTCATTTCAGTACATAACCAATATGAAAATCATTGAGATGTTTTACATGATTTTTCACATGAAGTCTTCAAAATCCAGGGTGTATTTTACACTTCATCATACTCCAATTCAGATTAGCCACATTTCAAGTGGTCAGTGGTCACCTAGAGCTAGTGACTACCATATAGGACATCTCAGGTCTACAGTTTTCATTCTCACCTATTTCAAACATAAAAATTACCTATAATTACTAATTATAGTTAGTGTCTATATGGATATAGTAATATGTTATATATGTAGTACAGCTGTATGTTATATAGCTAATGTTAACTTTACCAACAAATCTACCCATTTTAGTGCTCATTTTTATTTCATAAATCTCATGTCTTCCCTCTGGATTTGCTTTTCTTTTTGTTGAATCACATCATTTGTAGTTCTTTGAGTGAGGGACCATTACATATAATCTTAAAACTTTTTGTAGGTCTGAAATGTTCTACTTTACCCTCACTCTTGAATAATGGTTTGCCGGTTATAATCCTATGCTGACAATCATCTTCCCTTAGGGTTTTGAAGACACCACTGCATTGTCTCCTGCCTTCAAGCAGTGAGTCTGGCTCCTGTCCCTTGTCTTGGTTATTGCACTTCTAGTGCCCTTTATCTGTAAGGAGCTGAACTCTGGAGTCATCTGCTTGTCTGTGGATGAAAGCCCAGCAGGCCCATAGCTTCCACTTTCCATATTCCTTTGTATTTCTCTTCAGTTTCTGATCTGTGGTGACGCTTATCTTATTTTTGAATTAGCTATAGCTTTCTAGTATTCTATTTTATGTTTTATCCATCACTGACAAGGGTTGTGTCAAAGCAGGAGCCGATAGAACCATCTTGTCCAGAAGTCAATGACTTTGTTAAAGTGGAGTCAAGTATTTTATTTATAGTTTTGTTGCATTTATAACTTTGATCCTTTCCTTCATGGTATATAGGAAAGATATTGATTTTGGTACATGTGTTTGTAATTACACATCTTCCTTTCTAATTAGTTCTGCTTGGTTTTTCAGTTGATTTTGTAGATGAAAGGTAAAATAATTTGCAAATAATGCATCTTTCTTTGTTTAGACATGATTTATATAATTTCCTTTTCTTATTTTATTACATGGGTCAGAACTTTCATGTTAATTAACAGTAGTGATAGCTAAAATCCATGTCTTGTCTCTGAATTTAAAGAAGGTTTATCTAATGTCTCATCATCAAATATGATAGTGGAACTTGATCCAAAATAAGTACTCTTGATTAGGTTAAGGGAGTATCCTTTTATATCCAGTTTACTGTCTTTAAAACAAATCAGGTGCAACTGTAAAATTCTTTTAAATACCTTTTAGTTTCCCTCAAGATATTCATATGTTTTGACTTATTATTGTACTAATATACATTGATTTCATAAGACTGAATCATCCTTCACTCCTGGAATAAGCCTTATTTGGTCATGGAGTATTATTCTTTTAATATACTGCTGGATTCCATTACTAATATTTTAGCTGGACTTTTAGATTAAAATAACAAGTGAGATTAGCTTGTAGTTTTCCTTTTTGTGCTTTCTTCGGTTTTGATTTGAGAGTTATGCAGACTTTGTAAAATTAACTGGGAAGCTTTCCATCTTTTCATATGCTCTGAGAAAGTTTAAAAAGCATAGGAATTATCTGTTCCTTGAAAGTTTGAAAGAATTCATCTGTGAAACCATCACATTATTGTTTCTAAGTTGTTATTTTTGCATTGTGTTTCCTCTGTTTCACAAGTAATTTTTAACATTTGCAACCGGTTATTTAACCAGATTGCACCAGTTATACTGAACCCTTAACAGTGCATACTTAACCCTTTGTTTGTCTGATGTGGCTGCCCATCGCAATCATTTATTCCACAACTCTTCCATTCTTAAGCCCTCGTTTGATTGAATTATATTTTAAGACTCTTTAAGGAAGAGTATATATATTCAGGTCCCTTGCTCATATGATCATATCTCTCTTTCGTATATGAAATATCATTTTCCTGAGAGTAATTCTTGGACTACAACCTATTCTTCTAAAAACCATGTAAAACTTTTCATCTGACATTTATTACAGCAGTATAGAATTCTAAAAGTCTTGTATTTATTCCTTTGAAGATAATATGTTTTAAAAATATGTATATTACTCGTGGATCTTTAGAAGATTTTTATCTGTATCTGATAATGTAAAAGTTCTAAGGTATCCTTGGGTCATTGCTTATTGATTTTTGCCTAGAACGTCATTTGCTCCTTCAGTATGCATTCCCACTTCTTATTTTTTCCTGACCTTTTAAGGTAGTTTAGTTGTATGGATTTTACATACATATAAAGTTGCTGCTTTAGTTCCAGTTCTCATTTTTCATGAGGAATAATCCTTGGGCTTGATTATTTATTTGTATTACAGATATTTGAGGGAGGCTTATTCAGCACTGGGCTCTGATCTAGGTTCATGCACATAACTTGCAATTTTTCTTATAAATTTCTTCTCTTAGATTTTTCCTCTTTACTCTGGTTTGATTTGCTGATATACTTTTTGTTTCTTTACAGTTCTTTCTTATCTCAACCATATTTCTTTTCACCTCATCTTGTTACCCTTTTATCTTTTCATGTTTTATTCTTAAGAGTTTTATTCTTAAGAGTACTTGCCTCTGTTTTTGCATTCTTTGGCAGGTAACAAGATGTCTTATAAATTAGTCTCCTCAGTCTTGCATTCAATTATCTTCAGAAATATGTTCTGCCCCTAAATCTTTGGTTGATTTTCCTTTCCTCTCATTCTGCTGTATCTTCCCATAGACCTCATTTGGTTTATTTCCTTTACTCTGGAATCTCTATGAATAATAGCCATGTTGACTCAGAGCTTACCCAAAGATTTTGAGAATCTCTCCAAGCACTCATTACAGTCCCTCTTCAGGTCTGTTGACGTGTTCAGTTCTCAGTGCATGGTAAATATCTATTGTTTTCCCTTCTCACTGCTCCACTTGTTTTAGGAACAACTCTTCCTGGAAGGAGTTTGTGCATATGTG
This sequence comes from Hyperoodon ampullatus, assembly GCF_949752795.1. NCBI lineage: Eukaryota > Metazoa > Chordata > Mammalia > Artiodactyla > Ziphiidae > Hyperoodon > Hyperoodon ampullatus. Next base: position 4,915,107 of record NC_136933.1, read on the forward strand.
CACATGTTTGTGCATATGTCTGACACCTGGGCTTTTGTGGCTGCCACCCAGACGATGAACCCTTTGAATGCCTGGCTCTGGTGGCCAGTGGGGCTTGTGTTTGCAGGGTCCCACAAGATGTGGCAAACAAAGAAACAATTCTTAACTGGCTACCTGCCCCCAGCACTCAGTGCAGAAGGAGCTGAGAGAAATTCCCACTTCCCAGTCTACCCCTGCAAGAGTCCTATTTCCATACTATAAAAGCTGCTGCCTGAGAGTTCAGCTTCCAATCATCCTGCATGTGGTGGTGACTGAGACCCTCCCCTTTGGGACACTGACAGGTCTTGGCACACCCTCAGCTACTGGGAGCCACTAAGAGTGAAGAAGGTGGGTTACATAAAGATCTGAGAGACAACCAATAGCTCAGGATGGGCTGAACAATAAGGTTCATCTCCTACACTCTTGCCACTCTGGTAAGACTGGGAGAGGTGGCTGTTTTATGCAGAAATCAACACAGAAAGTCAAGGAAAATGAAGAAACAGAGGAATATGTTCCAAACAAAAGAACAAGATAAAACTTCAGGAAAAGACTGTAATGAAAGGGAGATAAGGTGATAAAGAGTTCAAAATACTGGTCATAAGATGCACACTGAAGCCAGGAGAATAATGCATGAACAAAGTAGGAATTTCAACAAAGAGAAAAAAAATATTTAAAAAGTACCATAGAAATCACAGAGCTGAAGGATACAATAACTGAAGTGAAAAATTCAATAGAGGGATTTAACAGCATACTAGATGAAGAGAAAGAAAGCATCAGCAAACTGGAAGACAGGGCAGTGGGATTCATCCAGTCAGAGGAGCAAAAAGAAAAAAAGAAAGAAAATAGCTTAAGGGACTTATAAGACACCATTAAGTGGACCAATATTCACATTATAGGTTTCAAGGAGGAGAAGAGAGAGAGAGTAAGAGGCAGAAAGTTTATTTGAAGAAGCAATGGCTGAAAACATCCTTAACCTGGGGAAACAGACAACTACATACAGGAAGCCTAAAGAGTTCCAAATCAGAGGAATACAAAGAGACCCACATTGAGAAACGTTACAATTAAATTGTCAAAAGTTAAAGACAAAAAAGAGACTCTTAAAAGCAGCAAGAAAAAAAAAACTTGTTATGTACAAGGACATCCTCAGGGGACTACTGACAGAATTTTCAGCAGAAATTTTACAGGTCAGAAGGAAATGGCATAATATATTCAAAGTGTTGAAAGAAAAAACTTCCAACCAAGAATACTCTACCTGGGCTTCCCTGGTGGCGCAGTGGTTGGCAGTCTGCCTGCTGATGCAAGAGACACGGGTTTGTGCCCCAGTCCGGGAAGATCCCACATGCTGCGGAGCGGCTGGGCCCGTGAGCCACGGCCGCTGAGGCTGTGCGTCCGGAGCCTGTGCTCCGCAGGGGGAGAGGCCACAACAGTGAGAGGCCCGTGTATTGCCAAAAAAAAAAAAAAAAAGAATACTCTACCTGAAAAATCCTCAACAAAATACTAGCAAACGGAATCCAACAGCACATTAAAAGAATCATGCACCATGATCAAGTGGGGTTTATCCCAGGAATGCAAGGATTCTTCAACATGCACAAATCAATCAATGTTAAACACCATATTAACAAATTGAAGGAGAAAAATTATATGATCTTCTCAATAGATGCAGAAAAAGCTTTTGACAGAATTCAACACCCACTTATGATAAAAACCCTCCAGAAAGTGGGCATAGAGGGAACTTACCTCAACATAATAAAGGTCATATATGACAAACCCACAGCAAACATTATTCTCAGTGGTGAAAAACTGAAACCATTTCCACTAAGATCAGGAACAAAACAAGGTTGCCCACTCTCACCACTATTATTCAAAATATTTTTGGAAGTTTTAGCCACAGCAATCAGATACAAAAAAGAAATAAAAGGAATCCAAATTGGAAAAGAAGAAGTAAAACTGTCACTGTTTGCAGATGACATGATACTATACATAGAGAATCCTAAAGATGCTACCAGAAAACTACTAGAGCTAATCAATGAATTTGGTAAAGTAGCAGGATACAAAATTAATGCACAGAAATCTCTTGCATTCTTATACACTAATGATGAAAAATCTGAAAGAGAAATTAAGGAAACACTCCCATTTACCATTGCAACAAAAAGAATAAAATACCTACCTAAGGAGACAAAAGACCTGTATGCAGAAAACTATAAGACACTGATGAAATAAATTAAAGGTGATACAAACAGTTGGAGAGATATACCATGTTCTTGGACTGGAAAAATCAACATTGTGAAAATGACTGTATTAGCCAAAGCAATCTACAGATTCAATGCAATCCCTATCAAATTACCAATAGCATTTTTCACAGAACTAGAACAAAAAATTTCACAATTTGTATGGAAACACAAAAGACCCCGAATAGCCAAAACAATCTTGAGAAAGAAAAACAGGGCTGGAAGAATCAGGCTCCTGGGATTCAGACTATACTACAAAGCTACAGTAAGTAGACAGTATGGTACTGGCACAAAAGCAGAAATATAGATCAATGGAACAGGATAGAAAGCCCAGAGATAAACCCAAGCACATATGGTCACCTTATCTTTGATAAAGGAGGCAAGAGTATACAGTGGAGAGAAGACAGCCTCTTCAATTAGTGGTGCTGGGAAAACTGGACAGCTACATGTAAAAGAATGAAATTAGAGCACTTCCTAACACCATACACAAAAATAAACTCAAGATGGATTAATGACCTAAATGTAGGGTCAGACACTGTAAAACTCTTAGAGGAAAACAGAGGCAGAACACTCTATGACATAAATCACAACAAGATCCTTTTGGACCCACCTCCTAGAGAAATGGAAATAAAAACAAAAATAAACAAATGGGACCTAATGAAACTTAAAAGCTTTTGCACAGCAAAGGAGACCATAAACAAGATGAAAAGACAACCCATAGAATGGGAGAAAATATATGCAAATGAAGCAACTGACAAACAATTAATCTCCAAAATATATAAGAGCTCATGTAGCTCAATATCAAAAAAACAAACAACCCAATCCAAAAATGGGCAGAAGACCTTAATAGACATTTCTCCAAAGAAGATGTACAGATTGCCAACAAACACAGAAAGGATGCTCAACATCACTAATCATTAGAGAAATGCAAATCAAAACTACAATGAGGTATCACCTCACACCAGTTAGAATGGGCATCATCAAAAAGTCTACAAACAATAAATGTTGGAGAGGGTGTGGAGAAAAGGGAACCCACTTGCACTGTTGGTGGGAATGTAAATTGATACAGCCACTATAGAGAACAGCATGGAGGTTCCTTAAGAAACCAAAAGTAGAACTACCATATGACCCAGCAATCCCACTACTGGGCATATACCCTGAGAAAACCATAATTCAAAAAGAGTCATGTACCACAATGTTCATTGCAGCTCTATTTACAATAGCCAGGACATGGAAGCAACGTAAGTGTCCATCGACAGATGAATGGATAAAGAAGATGTGTCACATATATACAACGGAATATCACTCAGCCATAAAAAGAAATGAAATTGAGTTATTTGTAGTGAGGTGGATGGACCTAGAAACTGTCATACAGAGTGAAGTTAGTCAGAAAGAGAAAAACAAATACCATATGCTAACACATATATATGGAATCTAAAAAAAAAAAAAGCTTCTGAAGAACCTAGGGGCAGGACAGGAATAAAGACGCAGACATAGAGAATGGACATGAGGACACAGTGGGGGAAGGGTAACCTGGGACAAAGTGAGAGAGTGGCATAGACATATATACACTACCAAATGTAAAATAGATATCTAGTGGGAAGCAGCCGCATAGCACAGGGAGATCAGTTCGGTGCCTTGTGACCACCTAGAGAGGTAGGATAGGGAGGGTGGGAGGGAGATGCAAGAGGGAGGAGATATGGGGATATATGTATATGTATGGCTGATTTGCTTTGTTATACAGTAGAAACTAACACACCATTGTAAAGCAATTATACTCTAATAAAGATGTTAAAAAGAAAAAAATGAATACTCTACCTGGCAAAGCTGTCATTCAGAATTGAAGCAGAAGTAAATTGTTTTCCAGACAAGCCAAAGATGAAAGAGCTCATCACCACTAGACCAGCCTTATGAGAAATATTAAAGGAAATTTTTAAAACTGAAATAATGGACACTAATTAGTAACAGAAAAACATATGGAAGTATAAACCTCACTGGTAAAAGTAAATATATAGTTAGATTCAGAATACTCTAATGTTATAATAGTGGTGGATAAATCACCTATAAATCTAGTATGAAAGTTAAAAGACAAAAGTATTAAAATAAATATAAATACAAAATTAATGGATACACAAGGTAAACAGATGTAAATTGTGACATCAAAAACATAAAATGTTGGGGGAGGAGAGTAAATGTGTAGTGCTTTAGTATGTGTTGGAAGTGAAGATGTTATCAGCTTAAAATAGACTGTTATAAATGTAAGATGTTTTATGTAAGCTGTGTGGTAACCACAAGCAAAAATCTGTGGTAGATACACAAAACATAAAGAGAAAGCATACCACTAAGCATACCACTACAGAAAATCATCAAATCACAAGAGAAGAGAGCTGGTGAAGAAGAAAGGGACAAAAGAATTACAAAATAGCCAGAAAATAATTAACAAAATGGAAATAGGAAGATTATATCTATCAATAATTACTTTAAATGTAAAAGGACCAAATTCTCCAATCAAAAGACATAGTGGCTGCTGAATGAATGAAAAATCAAGACCCTATTATATGCTGTCTATAAGAGACTTACTTCAGCTTAAGGACACACACAGATTAAAAGTGAAGGGATGGAAAAAGATATTCCATGCAAATGGAAACCAAAAGAAAGCAAGGGTAGCTATACTTGTATCAGACAAAACAGACTTTAAGCCAAAAACTGTAAAAAAAAGACAAAGGCATTATATAATGATTAAGGAGTCAGTCCAACAAGAGAATATAACAATTGTAAATATTTGTGCACCCATCCTAGGAGCACTTAAATATATAAAGCAAAAATTAACAGATCTGAAGGGAGAAATAAACAGCAATATGATAGAAGGGAACTTCAATACCCCAGGTTTAACAATAGATCATACAAACAGAAAATCAATAAGGAAATATTGGACTAAATATTTACAGGATAAATTTCATCCAACAGCAGCAGAACACACATTTTTCTCAGGTGAACATGGAAGACTGTCTGGGAATTTTCCAACCACAGTGGTTTGAAACTAGGAATCAATTACAAGAAAAAAACTGGAAAATTCACAACTATGTGGAGATTAAATAACATGTTCCTGAACAACCAATGGATCAAACAAGAAATCAAAATAGAAATGTAAAATATCTTGAGACAAATGAAAATGGAAACACAACTTACTAAAACTTATGGGATGCAGCAAAAGCAGTTCTAAGAGGAAAGCTTATAGCTATAAACACCTCTATTAAGGAAAAAGTAAGTTCTCAAAAAACAACCTAACTTTACAACTCAAGGAACTAAAGAACAAACTAAGGCTAAAGTTACTAAAAGGAAGGAAATAACAAAGAGCAGAAATAAATAAAATAGAGACAAAAAAGAGAAAAGATCAATGAACATAAGAGCTGTGTTTTTGAAATGATAAACAATATAGACAAACCTTTAGCTAGACTTGCTAAGAAAACAAGAGAGATGACTCAAATAAATAAAATAAGAAATGAAAAAATATAAAATATGAACAGACCAATTTCTCTCTCTGGAGAACAAATCTCCAATTTTCTGTCCATGTAAGGGCAGGAGCAATCATCAGTGGCATCTAGAGATCTCAGAATCTCTTAGTCTTTTCTCCTGATTTTAGCTCCCCCTTCACCCCTACTTCCAGAGCTCTCTGGTGCTAACTATTGGGTATCCCATGATGTAAACTGGGTTGCTACTCATATTTCTCCACTTTTCTCTTAGTATTCAATTTTCTGCAGACTTGTGTAGTCAGTTGCATGTACATCCATTCGCTTTCCAGCTTCCAACACTTTTTTGTTCTGCTTCTGTCCAGAATCTCTGTCTTATGGGGGAGGAAGAGAAAAATGATATACATGTTCAGTCCTCCATCTTTAACCGAAGTTCTTAAGCTCTGTGTCCTCTAGTTCATTGCTACTTCCATAGAGAAAGACTTGTGCATATGTCCAGGCTTAGGCACACGTGAGGAGGCAGCATTTGTTTGGGCAAGGTTGACCAAGGTCACCATCATCTTGATTTCTTCTGAGAGAGACCAGGTGCTCAGTGAACCAAGCAGTGAGCTCTGTGGCATAGATGAAGAATTAAGGTGACTTTATTATTGTGAAAAATATTTCAATAATCACAAAAGTGTGTAGATTTCTCTAAGGCCCTATTTTAAAAGACAGTAAGTGACTTCCCTGGATGTCCAGTGGGTAGGGCTCGGCGTTTTTACTGCTGTGGGCCTGGGGAACTCAAATCCCACAAGCCACACAGTCCAGCCAAAAAATGTAAGAAGAAGAAAAAAAAAAAGACGGTGCATATTTTTGTTAAAGTAAGGAGTGACTTCTTTTCTGAGCCTGGATTATATTACAAGAGCCACTCTGGTACCTGTAATGGCTTTTTCTTCTCCTGGACGTGTGGTGCTACCAACAAACAGCATCTTTTAAGTTCTCCAGTGGAAGGGAGAGGGATATCTGGTCAACCAACCATAGCAATATCTAAAAATGCTAAATAATACAGCCCCACAATTTAGCATGTTTTCCCATGGGATGATTTTGCTCTTCTGAAGTGTGATTGTCTTCTATTCCATTATCTGGTTTTTGGGTGGCCTAGACTAACACAGTATTGTTATTGGAAATAAACAATATCCTGCAAGTCCTTCTGGCTGAGCGTCTCCTGTTTTAGCCCATGCCTGGGACAAATGACTTACAGCGACTACACCTTCCAAGATGCAACAGAGCACGTCCCAGGACTACACCTCCCAAGATGCAACAGGGCACCTCCCAGGTTCCCAGGCTGTTGACTTCCTGGGCCTTGATGTCCCTCTGAATGGATATAGAAAGTTTAGAAAGGATAGTTGGGGTGGATGGGAACAGGACCTATCCAAAACCAACCAAACAAAATGGACCACACTTGGAAGTTAGAGGAATGACTGTTTCGTTTCCTCGACGTAGGTGAATCAGGAGGAAGACAATGAGGGTCGATAGGAGGTTTTTCCAAACCTTTTTTCAAGCAGTCTTTATTTTTTAAAGCAAAATCTAGGGTAGGCTGTCAGAAGTTCTCTGCAAAAATACAGACCATTATCTGTATGTGTGGGAAACACATTCTTAGTCAAAATATTTATTTAAACATTTCAGCTGATCATTTGTTCCTTTTGGGAAGAATTATTTCACTGCATGTGAACCTCAGTGGAAAAGACATTGAAAAATTGAGTAGTTCATTCTACACAGCTCCAACTCACATTCTGCTTCCCTCACCCACACGTTTTTATTTCTATCGAAAATTCTTTTTACACCTTCCTTTGAGACAGGAACCAATACACAGCACTAAAACAATTTCAACAAATGTCAACACAAAACGCAAGAAGACATAGGCCAGGTGCATTTTCCAAATCAATAAAAACGTTACTAATAAGAAAAGACATTTGTAGTTTGTAAATTTTCATTTTGCTGGGCAGGAAGCCAAAATTCTGGATCATCAGTTTAATAACCAGACGCTCAGAAGCTGGCTTGAGAAGGAAGATTTTCCTCATTCTGCTCCCTTGGAGTGGCTTAGTGGCTTTTCCAACAGCGACCCCCTTCCTGGGGATGTTTCTCAGGGCTGAGCCTGTAAAGGGACTGGGGGCACAGGCCCTGCTCTTTGCTGCCCCCTGGGGCAGCCCCCTCAGTGATCAGGCCAAGAAAAGGCCCATCCAGGCCTTGGTGGGCTCTCTAACCTGGTCCTAAGTGTTAAACAACCTTAAACTTCTGATCTCAGCTGTTTACCTCAGCTCAGGTGCATTAGAGAGATTATATAAAGGCCTTCCTACTTTTTTCTGGTTGTCAGATTCCGATGTTTGGGTATTGTGTTTTAAAAAATTTATTAGTTAGACTCTTTTTTGAAAAAGTAGTAACCAAAGAATAGTTTTCTGCCTTTCTACTATGATTAATTGGTGAATCCTCTACCCAATTAACTAAGGCAAACTTCACATTTGCATTACTGCTGCCTGTTCAGATTCCAATGGCACTTAAAAAAAAAAAAAAAAGTTCAATGGCTCATTTCAGCTCTACCTAAATGTCCTTACAGAACAAACGTTATTTTTGGCTCAGGGCACATGCTTTCAGCTATCTCCCGAAAGCTTTCCCCGCCCAGGCTGTGGAAACCCAGCTTTGCTGAGTCTATTCAGGCCCCCTCACATTTGCATGTCTATCAGGGGTCTTTCACAGCCCAGTGGCCCCAACAAGTACTTGCCAATGGCTGCATTGTTCTTCAAAACCACCCCAAATCAGGACTTGCAGCGTCCTGCTCGCCTTGCATTGAAACACCTGTTAGTTTTCCGGGACTTTGCTTTCTACTTACGGGAGTTGCACCTTCCCTACTTGTTGAGATGGCTATTTGTGGGGAAATGCTTGAACTTCCTCTTGGAAAAGTCTTTAGAAGTTACCTCAAGTTTTATATGATGCCATTTGATCCCCCTTAGCACTCATTTCTGCTTGTTCAAAAAAGGCTGGATGGCCACATGGATGGGAGAATGAAAAACACTTGTTTCTCTCACTCTCATGTGCTTTACAATTTTTTAATTTCCCCGAAAAGAATCTGAAAAAGAATGGGTATATGTATACGTATAACTGAATCACTTTGCTGTACACCTGAAGCTAAGACATTGTAAATCAACTATACTCCCATATAAAATAAAAATTAAATTAAAAAAATAATAAAATAAACTTTTCCCAAAGTTAAAGTCTACGTGAACGTAAAGTGATTATATTGTGAAACCAACCTTTCAGATTAGACTATAAAACAACACCGTGTTCAGGGAGATGCATTAAAATCTATTGCAAACATTTAGTCCACATTTGTACAGGTCCAGTGAGCCCACTTAACATAAGAGCAGGGCAGGACTCTGAGTAGATATGTTTGTTTTGACTTGTGTGGTTATACATATGCGATATATGTCTATGTGTACAGATACATACATTACACAGATATGTTTATTATAAATATATGTATATACATGTATTTAAACATATATACTTTCATGGTTACTTACAGGCATTGAAGACTAAAAAGATAATATCTTTCATTTTTATTCTTTAAAATCTGTACTTAGGATCCACACAGGGTTCGGCTCATCTGTAAATCTAAGAAATGTTTTTGCAGACTCACATTTTGGTATTCATTTGGTATTCTGAGAGTAAGACAACTCACTATTTTTATTTCCATGTTATCAATGAGTTATTATTTTTACTATTAATAACTACTTTATCATTCAACTGTTTGGAAGCAGACCCAGGCTTTGTGACTTCTGGTCTTCACTGTCCTTTTCTCCTTGTTCCCAGCTCAGTAGCAATTTCCCCCGAAACTGCAATCTTTTTATATGATCGTATAGCACTTTTATTGAGTTAGAATTTTAATAATAACAAGCAGATGATTAATTATAAAGCAAGTCTTAAAATTTCGCTGGTGTAGGTAATACTAACTTACGTGTAAAAATAGTTTAAAATGGTTTATACTTATTGAGTTAAGGGAAGTTCTGTGCTTTAAGATTTCACATTGTAGCTGTTTTTTTTTTTTGTGGTATGTGGGCCTCTCACTGTTGTGGCCTCTCCCGTTGCGGAGCACAGGCTCCGGACACGCAGGCTCAATGGCCATGGCTCATGGGCCAAGCCGCTCCGCGGCATGTGGGATCCTCCCAGACCGGGGCACGAACCCGTGTCCCCTGCATCGGCAGGCGGACTCTCAACCACTGCGCCACCAGGGAAGCCCCACATTGTAGCTTTTTAAGCAACTTGGCTTCACAACCCAAGAAGCTTTATTCACTGTTTCTCAGAAGGGTGGCAAATTCACATTTGGGTTGTTTTCAGCAAATCATTTTTGGGCTTCTTGGTAAATTGTATGTAAAATATTTACTCTATGGAGTCACCCAAGAGAAATGGTACACATTGCCATTTTTGGACATTTGTGAGTATAGCCAGACAAAGCTAAGTGGGGTAGAGTCTGAGAAAAAGTTTAAAAGCCTCGACCACCTAAACAAATGTGGCATTCAGGCATTCAGGCTGGAGGTCCCCTGGTCCTCCAGCATCTCTGGGATACTGGGATGACCAGAGGGACACTGGTGTGAATATTCAAACCTTGACCTATTTCCTCTGGGTGGCCCTTTCCTTCTCCTTCTGGATGGAAGCATTTTCTCCACAGACTGACTCTAATTCCTGAATCTACTGCAGTAGGCAGTTATCAATTCCTCCAAATACATATATTTTTTTCCTTTCTAGGCTAAGAGTGGGCTGGCTGTGGGAAGGAAAAGTTAGGTCTATCTAACTGCAGGATGAAAGAATCAAAAGGATTATGTTTCCGAGAGAAAGAATTGGCTGTGCCTCCTTGGGAAATGCTTCTAAACTGTTCAGGGCCTGAGATGGGATTAGACGCAGCCCAGCCTGAGGCAGCATAGATGCTCATTCAACTCAGGTCTTTTTCTGCCTGCTTTCCTCTGGGGAGTGACCAGGAGAGAGGGCAGCCATGTCACCATGTTTCCCAAGGAGCAGACGGTGGAGGTTTCAGAGGTGAAAGGTTAAACACTGGTGTCACTAAAGTGAAGGGGAGTTTGGGGACGGGGAAGGTCAGCAGGGAGGTTGGGGGAAAGGTGGGGGAGGTGAGAGCCACAGCAAGCCAGTCCCAGGGTTGAGAGAAAACAGACCGGCCTCTCCTCCCTCCCCTGACTCCAGACCCTACATCTGTGTGTTGGCAGTTGTGATGTGATCTCCTGCCTCTCTCCTTCAGCTTTGCGGTTTGGCATTTGCCTCGATGCTATGGCCTTATACACAGGATGTTCACAGAAGATGCTTGTTAAGTTATCGTGGTCCTGCCTAGACTTTGGCTCCCCTAGAAATACTCTGCTTTTGGAATCACTTCCGGTCTTGGGGCACAGTTTTGCATGTGGTCTTAAGGGTTGCTAATTTCCCTAAAGTAAAGGTGGAATTGATTTTTGGAAGAAGTGTTGCATAATTGGAATAAAATCTGAAAAGGGTAGAAAATGAAGCATGGACTTATTGAAAATGAACCCCTTTGAAACACGGAGTTACCAGAAAGTAACACATTCTCTTTTTTGTTATATATATATAGATATAGATATATTTATATATTATATATATATATTTTTAAATATATATATTATATATAATATATTTATATATATAATATATATTTATATATATTATATATAAAAATATATAAAAATATATATTATATGTATTTTTTTTCCTGAAAACATTCCAAAATAATTTTGCTAATAGTTAATACATTGGGGTAAGTGTGCAACTTCTCAGAGTGGTCATTTTTGAGGTCCAGTCTGCATACAGAGTATTTATCTGGAAAGAAAGGCTGTTTTCTTCCCCTGTTGTCATATCCCCCATGAGGGACTCTTCCTTGAGAGCTGAAGAGAGGCTCTACTCACAGCCCAGGAGAAAAAAGACCCGGTTACCTCCTGGACCGCATTCAGGTGGTTGCCAGGATCCCTCCTTTGAGGAATCTGCCACTTAAGTCAATGGAGAAGGGCATACTCTGTTCTGGGGTGAGATGCAGGCAGGGGCAGCCATTAGGGGACCTGGCTGGGATTGGGTCTACCTGGTAGCTCCTTAGTGATATATTTCTTTGATAGTTTCCCTCCTGACTTCCTGAATGAATTTAAAACCTCCCCCCCTTGGGCTTATATTTTCTTACCTATAAAGTAGAAAGAAAAAGAAGAATGATTTCTCCCTTTGTGCAACCCAGTGCTATAGGGACGACTATGAAACTCTTTGGGTTCAAAAAAGGAAATAGAGAGAAAGAAACAGAAAATCATAAGGAAGGATAAAAGGGAAAAACCATACAGAGAAAAGACTGGCAGGGAACAGGTAGGGAAGGGAACAGATGGGGAAAGGGAAGAGAAGAAGGAAGGAGAAAGAAGAGAGGAAGAGAGTGAAAGGAGGGATGAGGGCAGAAAGAAAGAGCAGAGGAGAGGATGCCTCATCAGACCAGAGCCAGGGGAACCTGAGGAGCCTAGCACCCCTTGGGAGACAGAGCGAGATCTGGTCTGAGATCTTCAGGGATCTGTTTTCTCAGATGTCCTGGGGACAGAATTCCAAGGCCTGGAAGACACCAAATTGTGCTCTTTCTGTGGTGCTGGGTCGTGGGGCTGGATGGAGGGGAGGGAAACCATCTGCAGAAGCAGAAAGTAATAGATTGTAGCCTCAGGCTTCTTATGTGGACACGAAGCTGAGGCAGAGAGGGAGGAAGACAGATTCTCAGGTTTGGGGTGGCGGGGGGGATCTGTAAGCATGTAAAGTGGGATAAAACTCACAAACTAATGTATGTGAAATCATATGTATAAAATTTGAAACACACAATCTTATTTGCTATAGGACAATGTATTTTTAAAAATCATTATAAAAGCAATCAAGATAGAAGAAATAATCCTAAAATTTATATGGAACCACAAAAGATTCAGAATTGCCAAAGAAATCATGAGGAAAAAGAACAAAGTTGGAGGCATAAGCCTTTCAGACTTCAGGCTATACTACAAAGCTACAGTAATCAAAACAGGGTGGTATTGGCACAAAAAAACGAACATACAGATCAACAGAACAGAATAGATAGCCCAGAAATACACTCATGCACTGATGGTCAATTAATCTAGGACAAATGAGGCAAGAATTTACAAATGGAGGAAAGACAGTCTCTTCAATAAGTGGTGCTGGGAAAGTTGGACAGCTACATGTAAACCAATGAAGTTGGAACACTCCCTCACACCATATACAAAAATAAACTCAAAATGGCTGAAAGACCTAAATATAAGACTTGACACCATTAAACTCATAGGCAAAACATCCTCTGACATAAATCGTAGCAATGTTTTCTTAGGTCAGTCTCGCAAGGCAAAAGAAATAAAAGTGAAAATAAACAAATGGGACATAATCCAACTTTAAAGCTTTTGCATAGCAAAGGAAACCCTCAGGAAAATGAAAAGACAACCTATGGAATGGGAAGAAATATTGGCAAACGATGCGACCAACAAGGGCTTAATTTTCAAAATATACAAACAGCTAGTACAACTCAATATCAAAAATGCAAATGACCCAATCAAAAAATGGGCAGAAGACCTAAATGGACATTTCTCCAAAGAAGACATACAGATGGCCAACAGGCACATGAAAACATGTTCAACATCACTAATTATTAGAGAAATGCAAATCAAAACTACAATGAGGTTCTCACATCAGTCAGAATGGCCATCATCAAAAAGTCTACAAATAGTAAATGGAGAGGGTGCAGCGAAAAGGGAACCCTCGTACACTGTTGGTGGGAATGTAAACTGGTGCAGCCACTATGGAGAACAGTATGGAGGTTCCTCAAAAAACTAAAAGTAGAGCTACCATATGATCAGCAATCCCACTCCTGGGCATTTATCCTGAAAGACAAAAACTCTAATTCAAAAAGATACATGCACCCCAATGTTCACTGCAGTATTATTTACAATGGCCAAGACATGGAATCAACCTAAGTGGTCAGAAACTGCTCATTGGCTTAAGAATGTATTATATATATATGAATATTAGCCATAAAAAAGAATGAAATATTGCCATTTGCAACAACATGGATGGACCTAAAGACAATCATTTTAAGTGAAGTAAATCAGACGGAGAAAGACAAATATTGTGATATCACTCATGTGTGGAATCAAAAACTAATACAAATGTCTATACATAAAACAGAAATAGACTCACAGATATAGAAAACAAACTTTTGGTTAGTAAAGGGGAAAGGGAGGGGGAGGGATGAATTAGGGGTCTGGGATTAAGAGGTACAAACTACTATTCATAAAATAGAAAAGCAAAAGGGATTCATTGTACAGCCCAGGGAATTACATTCAATATCTCGTAATAACCTATAATGGAAAATAATCTGAAAAACATGTGCAACTGAATCACTTTGCTGTACACCTGAAACTAACACAATCCTAAAAACCAACTATACTTCAATTTAAAAAATTCAAGGTAGAAAAACCAGCCAACACTACCGTGGATGGATGCGTGTGTGCCCACTCCATGCTGACATCTTGAAAAGGTCCCAGCCCTGCTGTGAACCGGGAAGGGTCTTTGGCATCCTTGTTGGCACACTGTGTAATAGCAACCTTGTATTCCCAGCCCAAAATGGAAATATGCAGCTTCATGCACGGTCTGACACTGGGATGGAGTATTTAAAGTTAGACTGCTGTGGGAACACATGGGATGTATAGGCTTCTCCATTTAAGCCCTAGCGATTCAGCCACAGACCTGCTTCCCCTCCCAGGAGTAACAATCTCCCGTCTGTGTAGAAATGGAATCCGGGTTTTGCTCCTAGGGATGACTGGTCCTCAGATGAGATTTCCTTCCCCTTTATCCCTCCAAGGGGACAGTGTGAAGACCCCGGAGCGAACTCCCCTGGGAAGAGGCCGGGAAGGGAAGGAGCCACTGGCTGGGCTGAACCGGGGACGCTAACAGAACGCAAACACCCCCCAGCCCCCAGCGACCCGCCACTTCCCACCCCCTCACCATCCCCGTCCCGCTGTAACGCACGGTGTAATCTCGCTTCTAAACACAGAATTACAGCAAACCAGGGGGAAAAAGCCCCAAAGGAAGAATTAATTTCTGCTTCCTCATGCAAATCCTTTGGCCAGTCATTGAAGGTTCAGAGCAGGACCAGTTCAGCTCCTTGTGCAAATTCCAAGCTGAAGGCATTTAGAAAAGAAGAGGGAGCGAGAAGGAGAGCAATTGAATGGATTTACTTTTCTAAGAACCAGCATTAACAAAGGTTCCATTTTCCATGGTTATGGGTCTGGCTAGCCGGCTCTCCCTGACAAGCTCTCCAAACACATGTGCTGGCCTGTTGAAAAGGCCTCGCTGTTGACTGACAGATAATTGAAGTGACAAATTGTTTCATTGTATTTGGCAGGGAGAGTGCTGTATTAGATAATTATGGGGAACAGAGAAGCTCTGGGGTCTCAGGTCACAAGACATGCCTGACCCTATTTTCCGCGAGCTCTGAATGGCGTCCTCGGTCCCAGAGAACCTGAGTGGGGGGCTGTCTCTTTTTTCCGTTGATGGTGCGTTTTTTTTCCTTCACCTTTACCTCCCCCTCCCCCTCCCCGGCCACCCCTCCCCCTTTCCGATCTAGTGATTAAGAGCTAAAGCATATGGAGACCTCCAGAGCAGAGAGAAGGGCCCTCATCTCGCCCCTACCCTGCCCCCACCCCAATTCCTGGCCTTTTAGGAAAACAGCTTGTGGATTTTTATCCACAGTAGAGAGTTTTCAAACTCTTCCTCTGATCGGCTGCCCCGCAGCGACCTGAAAGGAGGCTGGCTAGTCCTGGAGGGAAAGTGGCTGGGGACGAGGGAGTCCCTTCAAATGGCTGGGGGTGGGGGGGCCTGGGGCGCGTCCTGGCAGGGTCAAGGGAGGAGAGCTGCTTCTGTGTGCCGCGTCCTGATGGGGGGTTTTCTGCGTCATCAGCTCTTTCTGATCCTGGTTTTCCTGAAGGAAAATGAGGAGACGCAGGAGACCTAAAGATTAGGAGGTAGTTGAACCATCTCTTTTTTCCAGCGGAGCCCCAGGAGGACCACACCGTTTGTCAGTGGAGAAGTAGGGAAGACCTCAGGTCGGGGGAGCTCCCCATCTGGCACTGTTTTCCCCCAAACACTGGAGCCTCCTGGGAGATAATGAAAAAAGTGTCTGCGAGTGTGAAATATAAATAACTTTGTCCGCCTCTGCCTTCCTAGCTGCACTGACTGCTGTATAATCTTACGTGAAGCTGAAAGCACATCACATATGTGGGATGGGCGGATGGAAGGATGGATGGATGGATGGATGGATGGATGGATGGATGGGGGCTCCCTTGTGTCACACCTCCTGCCCTGCCCCACACCCTCAGGGCAGTCATTCTCAGGAGTTGGGGGAGAGACCCTGGGAATGAGACTTCCCGGATGGTTCAGAGGGACCCCAGAGCAGGCCAGAGGGGCTGGGAAAGAGCCTGCTCCTTAGACTACGAGGGAAAGGGAGTGGCTGCTCCTTCTGCCCTGAGCCTGCAGCCGCACAGGGAGAGGAGGACAGGAGATTGGGGTCTGAGGGTTTGCACTCTAAACCTCACTTGTTTTCTACAGAGCTTTGATGCTTTGGGAGATTCACTTTTCTTTCCAACGGAAAGGTGTTAGAATTACGCAAACTCTTAAGATTCATTAGTTTCAGTTGAATTTTCACTTTGCCCCCATGGGCTCTTTTTTTTTTTTTTTTTGCCTCTCTTTTGACTTTTCACTCTCAATATAAGTCCAGAGGAGAACCTCAGAAGGTGATTTGTCATTTGGTTTCCAAAAAAAAAAAAAATTGGTGGGAACACCTGAAAATTTCTGCAGTGTGTGTGACCCATGGACTTTCTCTGACTGTTTAAAAAATTCAATAACTTAAAATAAAAAAGAGAGAGAGAGAGAGCTCTCTAGTGGGTTTTTTTTTTTTTTTTTAGGTGTTGGGGGTAGGAGTTTATTAATTAATTAATTAATTTTTGCTCTGTTGGGTCTTCGTTTCTGTGCGAGGGCTTTCTCTAGTTGTGGCAAGCGGGAGCCGCTCTTCATCGCGGTGCATGGGCCCCTCACTATCGCGGCCTCTCTTGTTGCAGAGCGCAGGCTCCAGATGCGCAGGCTCAGTAGTTGTGGCTCACGGGCTTAGTTGCTCCGTGGCATGTGGGATCCTCCCAGACCAGGGCTCGAACCCGTGTTCCCTGCATTAGCAGGCAGATTCTCAACCACTGCGCCACTAGGGAAGCCCTCTAGTGGTTTTAAGGCAGTCATTCTCTGAGTCAAAACCTGCTATGCTCAGATCAGGACTGGCTTTGACTGACTTATATAGAACGTATGTCCCTAAAAGAAGACATTAATTAGAGGGACCGTGAGTTTGAGGGGAAGGGAATAGAGGCAGCACAGGATCAGAAATGAATAAAATAGTTTTAGAAGCTTGTGGTAAGAGAAGTTGTGGTATGAGTCTGAGGAGAGTTTCCAAGCATGGCTGCCACAAGTTCCCTCCCCCAGCACAGGTATACTTCTCACCCCATCGAGAGGTGGAATTGAATTCCTCTGCTCTTGGGCTGACCTTAGTGCCTTGCCTGAACTGTAGGATATGGTGGAAGTGACTTCCAGGGACTTCTAAGGCGAGGTCACAAGCACTCTGCGGCTTCTATCTGGGTCTTTTAGAACACTTGCTTCTTGGGACACTCCTTCTTGGGACATTCCTTCTTGGGACCCTGCCACCATGCCGTGAGAAGCCATATGGAGAAGCCACATGAGGTTGTTCTGGTCGTCAACCAGCTGACCTCTAACTGACAGTATCAAATGTCAACCATCGAGTTGAAATGAAGCAGGACCCTATGAGGTCTTCCCAGGACAGAACCACCTCCAACCATGTCCTCTGCCTGCCTTTTGTCTGTAGAAAGACTTTGGTCAAAGAATAAATTTAATCAGAGGAGTGAGAAAATGTAGAAGCAAAGGAAAGCAGTCATATAGGACCAAATAATAATAATTGAGTCATTAAACAAAGTCAAGGGCCTCTATTTAATTCCTCCTCGAGGGCTATACATAATATTCTGAGCCATGTCCTTTGAGTTGTTTTGTAGATACTGAAACCCCCAGCAGGTGGAAGAAGTTGAGTACGTGATGACCAGGCTGTAGCCATGATGCAAGCTGCCACAGTTCTGAGAACCAGCCTCAAAGGAATGGGGAAAAAGCCAAACCTGGAACTGAAGATTAACTGTACTTAAAACAATCAAGATGACACTGATCAGACCACTGCATGACCAATTTCAAGATGATTGTCAGAGCTGACTGTGCCATTCTACAGGTAACCCCCTCCAGCCACCCCTGAAACTCCCCTTTAAAAGTTCTTGCCCCCTGATTGGCAGGTGGGGATTTGGGCTTTGGACATGAGTCTGCCTTCTCCCCAGGTTGCCAGTCTCCTGAATAAAGCAACCTTTCCTTTCTACCAACACTTGCCTCTCGAGTATTGCTTTCAAGCAGGGAGCAGCCGGACCAGAGTTCAGTAACAGACTGAAACAACTCCACTGGATGTCCAGTCTACTCAAGCCTTTAGATGACTCCAGCCCTGGCCCCTACCAAATACAACTCCATGAGAGATCTTAAATGAGAACTGCCCCGCTGTCCATCAACAGACACATGAGAGATAATAATAGATTGCTGTTTCAAACCGCTATGTTTTGGAGGTGTTTGTTAATCAGCAAGGTGACCAGAACAAACAATGAGGCTAAATCCTTGCCTCGGGGAAGGGGCTAGAGAGAGGGGGGGTGTTCCAGAAGAGGTAGAAAAAGTAGAACACCATCTACAAACAGTAGAAAAAGCAAAGACCTACAAGAAGGAGACATAGAAATTCTATGGTCCAAAGGATTTTGCCCAGCAACTGATGTAGGACATGCAGCTGGCCCCAGATGCTTTGCAGTACTAGCAAAAAGTCTTCATTTTTTCTCTCCTTCTTACTAAAAGGATGCTTTTCCTTATGAAATTGATCTGAAGGATTCATCATGGTAGGAAGCCTCTCCTCCCTGCCCTGCATTACCTGTGCCATTGTGTGACAAGAAGGATTCAATTACCTTGAAGGGAAGGGAGTATAATATATGGGGTTCTCAGTGTGGGGTAAGTAGAGAGTGAGGATGTTTTCATGAACGTGGGTTGTGAATGAGGGTTCGCATCCAGAAGCTGGAGAGGTTTGCAGAAATCCAAGGTCATCAGGAAAACAGGCTAGAGACCCTGTCAGCTTGGTCCCTTTGGCCCAACACAGAGCTGGATGCAGGAGCAATCACAAGCCAGTGACGTCAAATGGGGTTTCCATCTCTCTCACCCAGTGGACTTATTTGCTGTTTTCTTTTCCCTGCTGCACCATCCCATTGCACCCTCTGGCATAGACCCTCCCTCATGATTTAAAGACCTCTCTGGGGACTGATGATCTCAGCCCTTTCTCTTTCTAAACCTCCCTTTTGGAGTTAGGCTCCCATGTGGACCACATGCAACTCTGGCAAACAGGCACGCCCTCCTGGGGCCTTAGCCCTGCAAGGAGACTGCAGACAACCCACTCGCTGCTAATTGTCTTCTCTGAAAGAAGAACAAAGAAGAGATGGATATTCCTTGAGAAAATCCAATATGAAAAATTGGGGTTTGGTAGGATGTACATTACAGAGTTATTCATATTGCAGGTAGTAGTCCTTTAAATGTCCACTAGTGCATTTAAATACAATTTGATTTAAAAAACTAACCAAGGTAGCGTTTCTTCACGCCATGTTTACCGTGTAAAGTGAGAGGGACAGATGTTTATAAGAAGGGAATCCAGCAGAAAGTGCCTCAGTCTAGAGACAAAGGGAGCCCTTGATTGATTTCTCGCAGGGGGAGACATTTTTCTACCTTCTGGAGTTAAAACAAACAGCCAAAGAGGTGAACAAATCAGGCTTTCTGCAGTCAGTTCACTTCACCAAGTACTTTTTTAAAGAACCTATGTGCACCCATTTGGAATATGCCAAATAAAGAGTTTCAAATTAGTAGAGCAGACTTAGGGGAAAAGCCGTCTTCAAAACTATAACAAGGTGATACAAATTTTACTATTTTAAAAGGGTGTAATGTGAGACAACATTCTTTATTTCTTTATTCCACACCATTTCTAGAAAAATAGACTGATACTCTTAGGTCTCAGGAATGGAAAATGAATTTTGCCATATTATCTACGGAGAAATGTCTAGATCTACCTGTAAAGACCTTTACATTCTAAGTTAAACTTCTGCCTCAGGCAAATTCATTCTCTGGGTAAATCAAAATCAAATCCAAACAACGAAGCTAAACAAACTAACCAGAAAAAAAAAAAGCCAATAACAACAAAAAAAGAAAATTAAAAAAAATAAAAGGCTTTGTGGAAAGAAATTACAGTTAGCGTGGAGGAGAAATGGGAGCTCAATTCGATTTGATTCCATTCACTTCAACTCAACCCAACCCAACCCAATCCAATCTGCCTGGATCCAACTCAGTGCAAACCAATCCAAGCCAAGCCAAGCCAAGCCAACCCAATCCAACTCATTCCAATCCAATCCAGTCTGATCCAACCCAATCCAATAAATAGTTATTGAGTGCCTACTACCTGCTGGCAGAGCATTAGATTCCGTGGATTCGGAATTGAGACACAGTCTCTGCTCCCAAGAAGCTCTGTTTGCAACATCTGCAGAGGATCAGACATTCATACATTAGAGAAGGTCCCAGGCTAGCCCGTTGCTTCCTGGCCCTCTGGGAAAGCCCTGCCCTTATGACCCCACCTCTGTGCTGCCAGGTTCAGCCCAGTGCCTTCTCACCTCTGCACAGAGGGGGTACCACTGCTCCGTGTGCGTGGCCGTGTGGGTGTACATGGACATGATGCCTGGTCAGGTAGAACTCATCTTTTCTAGCACATTTGCTAGAGCTTGAATTTCATTATGATCCCTTTTTTTCTCTCTCCTCTGTCAGTCTAGCACAAATAATAATTATTAAAACCCTTTTCCCACTATCAAAATAAAATACAGCCAGAGAGCTAAAGCACAGCCCGTCCACTGAGAGCCGACTGAAGCTGGGTGAGACCAATAATTCAAAACAGATGAACGAGCGGCAAATACTATGGACTCAGTATTCCAGGCTGACCTGACCTTTAAAACTTGCTGAAAGTTATCCTTGAAATTCCCCAGAACTCCTTGAATAACTTCTGTAAAAGGCTTATTTATCACAAAGTCATAAATAATGTTTGCTAGGTATTTGCTCCGTCTGTCTAGAAAATGAATTAGGCCCGAAGACATGAGCTCAGTGGCTGAGCTGGGGTGAGGGTGGGATGGCCTGGGTTGTGGGGCGACCGTTCACAGATCTGAGAAGGAAAGTACCGAGAAGCTGCAGCTTTCCATCTTCCATACATGGGGGTGTAAAAGAAGGGTTGCTCAAGGAATTTGGTTCAGTACAGCAGATTTTAATTTCATTGCTTCAAGACAGAGGTGGCTGCAGATGGCTGTCAAGAGACATAGCTCTGGCAAATAATTCAAGTGATAACTTTTACAATCACTAAATTGTTTCTGGGCAAGATCCCAAAGTCCCTTCCCCAAGAGCTAGATGCTCTGTAACTGCCTTCTGTGAAAGCTGGAGGCTTCATTCATTCGACAAATCTATCCAAAGACAGCGTCCTAGTTCTTTGGGAGGTATAAAGATAAAAAGGACTTAGTTACATCTTTTAAGGAATCTTTGTCATCAGGAAGACAGAAAAATATGCAAACACGTAGGACACAATGTAGAAAGTGACAAGCATCTTAGTACAGGAAGAGAGACAAGGCAGTAGGAATTCAGAGGATGACTTCCTGCTCACGGGTAGGTGGTGGTAAGAGCGGGCAGGGGAGGAGATGAGAGGATTTTTAGAGGAAGCCCCACTGAGCTTCTTGAAGGCTCGGTAGGATTTGGCAGGGCAGGGGTGAATCCTTCCAGGATGAAGGAAGCGTGAGAAGATCAAATATAGGCATATACAAGGCTTGGCCCCAAATAGGCTGTGAATTTAAATAGGGGGATGGTGGTGGGAAAGGAGGTGGCAAACTAGGGCTGGAAGACTGACAATGGTCCTTATAAGATCTGAGGAAGATGGTGTTGTAGGAATGAAGAGAAAGGGATGCTCCACAGCCATTATAGGGGGTGACAGACAGAAGTTGGCAACTAATCACGAGGGTATTGGTGGGGGGGGGGCGGCGGGAAGGAAGGGGAAGGGATTCTCAAGCAATAATGTTAAGATCATTTCCTCTCTTGAGCGTGTGATGCTATTAAAGACGACGCTATTACACCTCACGGTCTGGGCCTGCCTGCAGGGAACTGAGGCAGAGTAGGGAAGATAGGAAGTGATGCCTGGGGCTTCCCTGGTGGCGCAGTGGGTGAGAGTCCGCCTGCCGATGCAGGGGATGCGGGTTCGTGCCCCGGTCCGGGAAGATCCCACATGCCGCGGAGCGGCTGGGCCCGTGAGCCATGGCCGCTGAGCCTGCGCGTCCGGAGCCTGTGCTCTGCAACAGGAGAGGCCACAACAGTGAGAGGCCCGCGTACCGCAAAAAAAAACAAAAACAAAAAAAAAGAAGAGATGCCTGCTTGGGGGAGAGGATCACAAAGGACAGTCAACTGTATCTTCTGCTGCCAACAGATGGGGGCCGGGAAAGGTGTGGTGGTGTTTGCAGGTGAAGGGAGCCCATGGGGAGAGGTGAGATAAGGGAGGGGGGTGACACACATTGTCGAGGGGTAAGGAGAGGAGGGCTGCATGGCCTACAGGAAGAAACAATGAGCTCTGAAGAGTGGACGCCCAGGAAGGTTGAGCGGGGAACGGGGGAGTCGAGAGAGAGCCTGTCTTCACCCTGATGAGGTCAGAGGGCAGAGAGAGCTACCTGGAGATCTGGGGAGGTGGTGAGGTCTAGACCAGGTTGGCAGGAAGCAGCGGTCGAGACCTCCTGCCTAGTGTTTTGCCTCTGTTTTTATTCTGTGCCCAGGACCAACGGGCTCGACCGGGGACTGTGCCTCCACTGTTTGTCCTGGGAATACGGAGCTCTGAATGAGGCGACCGGGTGCTGGGGAAGCGGGCGCCCCATGACGGGATGGTGGCTGACTAGATTGGGGGAGGGCAGGTTTGCCTTGCCAAGGAGCTGTGCTCGGAGATGCTCTGAAGAGCCTGCCTGCTTTTCTGTGTTCCTTGGTGGCCTTCCTGGTGACTCCCAGCGGACGCATGCTTTCTTCACGGCACAGCATGACTGGTTGTGACAGATGCCTCACTCAGGGGCTTGGCATGGTTCCCGTTCTTATTCTAGAGTGTCAGAGCTAAAGGGGGCTTCGAGGTCATATCGGCCAGGGGCCTCCAACTGGTCCACCCAGAAAACCAGGTCTGGACCTAGTGTCACAGCAGCTGCCAGCCTGAGAAGCACTCCAGGGGTAGGGAGGGAGCCTGGTGGTGTAGCTTGAGTGGCCTCTCCCCTCCAGGGCAGGGGTGATGCTGGACTTCAGAGATAGAGTGGGAAAGTATGCTGCTAAAAAGGTGCAGGAACCCCTTATGAGAATGACCTCCAGCTGGCAACATCATGAGCTTAGGGCCCACTGCCCGGCATAGAGTAGAAGCTCAATAAACATTAGTTGAAATTAAAAAATAAGGAAATTCATTAATTCCATCATGATTAGAGAAGGAATAAAGTTTGAGGAGTTATAGGGTTTTTGATTCTTAGTTCAGTTTCCGCTCACTGCACCCATAAGCTTTCTCTCCCCAACATCATTTTCTCTCATGATTTTGTACCTTCAAGAGCTGCGTGTCTTTCTTAGGCTTCTTCTCAAATTTCCAGAATCTTCCCCCAGGCCTGAGGATCTCAGTTTTCTTTAGGCACTTGGAGTGCTAGACCTACATTCACTCCCTGCTCCGTCCTTATTCACTCTTTCTTTCTTTCTTTGTGCGTTTATTCACTTACACCATTAAGATGTTAATTGGCCATCTGTCCTAAGTCACCTGACGTTCCTGTAAGAGTGTGTATTATAAAAGACAGCCTGGTGGCTCAGGTCTCCTAGAGGTAGGTCACAAAATGGCCACAGTTTGCCTCCTCCTTGGAATCACACCCTCTTGCATGCATGCTGACTACCCTCCTGGGCTTTGTCACTTGACTTGCTCTGGATGCTTGGAAACCAGTGGAGGCTGAGAAGCACTTGTGCAGTGGGACTGGTCTTCTCTTCTGGTTTTTGGAACCCTGTGGCTGCCGCCGTGTGAAGAAGCTTCTGATGATGAGACACACGTGGCCCAGTGGCCTCCGTCATGCCGGCCAATAGCCTGCCATCAGCTAGATGTGGGAGTCACCCCATTACGTTTTGGGGCTGTTTGTCTTCTGGCAATAGCTAACTGATACAACACTCCTCCTCATTATCCTTGAGAGGCATCTAATATCTTTCCAGCCAAAAATTCACCCTTGCACCAGGATGTCCCATACTTTCAGCCCCCAAATCATTCTCCAGCTATTGATCTCCTTTTATCTTGTTCAGACTTTCTGGGAAGCCACTGGCTCTCTTACAACCTCTGGGCCTGAAATCAACAATAAATATTGGCTTCCCATCACAAGACACAAAGTGAGAGCAGTCATCACCATATTCCCAGCTCTGATGGGGTTGGGTGCACCCGAGGCAGTAGTGAATATTTGAGGGAGCACCCTCCAGGGCGCCCCCAGGGAGCACGGGAGAGCTGTTCCTTCAACCAAGGAGCTTTGTAGACTGGACTCCATTCTGCCAGCTCAGGGCATGCCATCACCCCCAACCCAGCAGGATCCTTAAAGGGCCAGAGGCGGCTGTCCTGCTGCAGGTCCCCAAGGGGCAGCATCTCTGTTTGCCCACTCAGGAGTCTGTCTTCCCTGGGTGGGGTCAGGGTCTCAGGTTCCGGAACATGAAGACCCAGCTGAGGAGTCTGTGCTTTGTTATAAGAGGGGATGGTTCCAGAGTGTCGGGCTGGAGCCTGCTTTGGGGGTGCTCTGTGGCTCAGTGGTCCCTGCATTTGTGGAGAGACTTCTAGGAGTGGGGAGGGATCCACACTGTGTGCAGGATTGCAGAGAATGTCAAGAGGATGAATAAATGATGCCGATACATAAGTAAGTGATGCTGCTGCTGATTATAGTGGTAACAGCAGTAACAGCAGTGGGAATCAGGGCCTCACCGGCTCTGCTAGCAGAAGTGATGGCGCTTGCAATGCTGCAGGGCTAGGTTTGCATGCGTCTGACCTCTGTCCAGCCCACTTGCACTGGGCGCCCTTTCTCTGGCTTTCCCACCTCCAAGCTCAGGCTTTCCTCCCCCCAGTCACCCTGACAGCCCCTTAAACATCCAACGCCCCCTTCCCCCCAAATCAGTGTCCCCTCCTCTGTCATAATCCTTTTGGGCTCTGGTCTCTACCAGCAGACAGTTAAGCCCAGATAAAGGCAGCCCCACTAATCTGTCCGTTAGTGTGTGTGTTCCTGTCCCAGATAACACACTCATTATGGCAGACACTTGGCTGGGCTCTTGGAAAAGGTCATGGAGCAGCAAGACTCGGGCTGGAGTTTGGTTTGTGCCTGGGGGTCCTGGGGGAGCTTGAAGAGACGGGGTCTCATTACCTCTTAAACCATCCTGAGGGTGGATGTTCAGACTCCCTCTGTGTGTCTGAAGCTGACCTCTCATCTGGGGCATTGGAAGAGTCACAGGCTTTGGAGTCAGATCAATCTGATTCGGCCTCTTATAAGCTCTGTGACTCAACAGTTTCACTTCCCGCCTCTGGACCTCAGTATTTCTCACCTGGAAAAATGGGAAAATTATACCTACCCTGCAGGCTTGCTGTGAGAATTGGGAAGAATATATGAAAAATGTTTACCCACGAGGGGACTCCCCCAAGGCAGTGCTGGGATGCGGAACTCCTCCTGCCCGAAGCCTTGAGGATGAAGAGCGCCCCCAGGTGCAGGGGCTGCAGGCGTGGCTCTGGGGCCAGACCCCGTGGGCTCAAAGGCTGGTTCCACCGCTTATGAGATGTGTGACTTTGAGAAAGTTACTTTTCTGGGCCCCCGTTTCCTTATCTGTAAGGGACAGTATCAGTCCTTACGTCATAGGGACTAAGTGAGGTATCTCGGCATGTGATGGAGCTGGCACTGTGCCAGGGTAGAAGAATGGCTCGAGGAGGCTTGTGGGAGAACTTCACGGGCTGACTGTCTGTCTTCTCTCTGAGCTCTGTCCTTCCCCAGTTGCTGGGCATGGCTCACCAGGGCAGGTGCCTGCCCCAGACTCTTCAGATCCAGGGGGCAGTGTCCCGGGGGGGTCTCAGGGTCTGATGGGTCCAAGCATCTCACCTTAGGAGGCCTGGCGGGGTGCACACAGAACTCTCCAGGAGGGAAGGCCAGGGGCCTGGGGTGTGAGAGGTTTGGAAAGCAGGAAGAAGGAAAGGAAACTCAACTTTTGTTTAGCTCCTACGTGTGTTAGAGAATTAGACTCCATGACATGCATTATCTCCCCACCTGATGAGCGTATGTCATTATCATGAGGAGCCCGAGGCAGGGCGGTTTCTACCTGCCGAGGTCACACGGAGAGTGGCTGATGGGCGAGAGACTGGGACAAGCGTCTGCGGGACACCAGAGCTCCTCCTGGGCAGTGAGGCCATGCAGTGGCTCTGGTAGCTTTAGTCACAGCATGGTCCTCGGATCCTTCAGTTACCAGGGTGGGGAAAGTGAGCTGTGTACCGTGGGGTCACCTGGATCCTTGGCGTGTGGCTCTGTGAATCGGCCGGTCGACAGGTGCAGGCAGCCTCCAGCTTCCAGCGAGGGCTTGAGGCAGCGGGGGAAGGAGAACTGCTGTGTTTGCTGATTCCGGGCAGAGTCACTTCCTCCGCCTTTGCTGAAATTGCCTCTGAAACTCTGGATGCTAAAGCATCACCCCTCCTTTTTTTTCCAGGAACTATTCTTCACCACAATTCTACTGTCAGTGTGTTTTCTTGGATTGCTTCTCTTTTTCCTCCAGAAAGGGTACTGGGATCTAAGAAATAAAACAAATAAACAAAAACCTCCACGAGATGAGAACTGTGACCAATGGAGTTCTGGTTAACTGAAGCATCTTGTGGAAGGTGGCTTTTGTCCCTGTAACTCAGCATCAGCTTTAGTGTGTCTGTGCAGCAGGGAGAATCTGTCACTGCCAGTGACAACCGGTGACTCCCCGGTTGAGGTGACTGTGTGTCTTCTGCTGTGTGTGGTCACACTAGCTTCTGGAGTGTCAGGACCATGGGATAAAGGGGCCCAGCAGGTGGGTCTGTATCTCATTGATTTCCTGTGGATGCAGTGGCCCTTGAAGAAGAGGATTTCATGGGGCAAGGCCACCCCTGCTCTGCCTTTGCATATTTTTCTCCTCAATGAGCCCAGGCCTGTGTGATGGATGCTGCTGAAGGGGGTACCAGGCAGCGGGGAGGGGAAGGAGGGAGCCATTGAAAGAAGGACCTGCACGTCTAGCATCTTCAGTGGGCCAGGCCTCTCTGGTTACTACCTAGGACGCTGGTGGTCCCCAGGGCAAAGGGCCCTTTGTTTATTGTTCCTTCCTGTGTCTTCCTTCATTCCTCCCTCCTTTCCCCCACCTCCCTTTTCCCATCCATCTGCCCATCCACCTATGACACTGTACAAGAGATGTGGTGGGAAATATACACGATGAGGTCCCTGCCCTTTAAGAGCCTCCAATCTAGGAAGACGGATGAGACAGAGACACACATAAAGCAAAGTAGAAGAAGAGCAGGGCCGTAGAGCAGAGAATAAACTGCCAGGAGCATTCAGGGAAGAGGTCTTGCTGATGTGGTCAGGAAGGGAGGTGAACCTGGAGGGGGAGCTGAGGGGGTTTTAAATGATGGAGGGGATAGGATTAGCCTCTCAAGGAACAGAAACAGCAAAGGTCAAGGTTGGCAGGTGGGAAGGCTGTGGCTGTTTAGGAAAAGGGGACCCGTTTGGTTTGGCCGTGGAGTAAGGGTGCGTGGAGGTGAAGATGGGGGGACACTTTTGAGCCAAGTTGCAGAGGGCCCTGGCTTTAGGCTTCGTTGCACGAGGTACTCAGGATCCACGCGAGGCTTCTGGCTGGCGGTGCCTGTCCTGAGCGGTGCCGACACACAGCCGCCAGGGACAGTGCCACCGGGAGGGACTCTTCATGGCTCTTCTTGGATGCCCAGTGGGTGAGTCCACACCCACTGTCACTCCCTGACCTGGAGGACCCAGCCACTTCCCTCCTGTCCCTGCACTGCTGGCCACTCTCTTTCGTGTGAGGATCCATCGTGAAAGCCCCACGAGGCACGGCCGGATGACTAAGTGATGGGTCGCCCTTATGGAAGAAAAACATCAACCAGAAGAACTTGTCAAAGAAAGGCAGAGTCTGACGCACTTAAACTTCATCAGTGACAAAGAGAAGCATCGCTCGGTGGGTGTAAATGTCTCAGTCATGACTGCTTTTTAAAAATTTTTTTTGGCCGTGCCAGGTCTTAATTGCGGCACGTGGGATCTTCATTGCCGCATGTGGGATCCAGTTCCCTGACCAGGGATCAAACCTGGGCCCCCTGCATTGGGAGCGGGGAGTCTTAACCACTGGACCACCAGGGAAGTCCCATGACAGTTCTTTTTTAAAAAATTTATTTTATTGAAGTACAGTTGATCTACAGTGTTGTGTTCATTTCTACTGTACAGCAAAGGGATTCAGTGATACACATATATATTTGTTTTCATATTCTTTTCCTTTATGGTTTATCACAGGATATTGAATGTAGCTCCCTGTGCTGTACAGTAGGACCTTGTTGTGTATCCATTCTCTATATAACAGTTTGCATCTGCTAATCCCAGCCTCCCACTCCATCCCTCCCCCAGCCGCTCCCCCTTGGCAACTACAAGTCATCATTGTCCTTTTAAATGAGCAGTGAGCTTACTTCTTACAATACTTTAAAGAGTGTTAAAAAGTATTTTGTCCACAATAGTTATCCCCGCCCCGCCAATGCCATAAGTGGGCGCCATTAGGCCTTCTTCTGGTTTAAGGATGACAAGGTCCCTGGCATGTACATGCCTACCTGGGAAGGGGAAAACATGGAGAACTGTTGGGTCCCTGACCTTCAGGATGAATGGATTCCTTAGGTCAGCACATCTGTATGCTGCCAGCTTCTGAGTGACCAGCACCCAGGACTGGATGGATATGGAGTATTTTTAACAAACATTTAATGAGCTTGTCAAGTGTGCAAAGGTCTAAGCTGGAGAGCTGGAGCTGGGGAACAAAGGTGAACACACCTCAGTCTCTTGCTGTAGCTGCTCAGAGGGTCCTGCAATCCAGCAAAGAAGAAGCATCACTAATGTTCTGTGGATGATGAGGACTGTTTGACAGGCATCGTTATGCTTCTCAATGCATTACCTGCTTTAAATGCATTCATACACCCTGATGAGATAGCTACTAGGATCCTCACTATTTTAGGCTGAGGAAACAGGCTCAGAAACGTATATACATAGCGTCACAAATCAAATGAAGGAGATCTGGGGGATGGGCAGGAGGCGGCGAGCCGCTGGGGGCAGACTTAGCCAGACTCCAGCATCTGTGTTACAACTGCAGGGCTATGAGGTGTGAAGACCATTCTAAAACCTGACCCCAGGAGTGAGGTCAGAAGGAGAGAAGCCAGTCAGACCCTGGGGCAGGAGAACAGAGCAGGTAGGAGTCAGGGCAGACCCTGAGGGTGGGCCCAGGGCGGGTGGCAACCTCAGACGCACATGGCACTTGGTGCCTGGGAGGCACTTGGTCAGGGCTCTTGGGATTTGCTCCTTTCTCCTCATCAGTAAATTCTGGGAGCAGGAACAAAAGAAGCAACGGTGGAGGCTTACCAAACCTGTGGGGTTAACTCAAGCAGACCGAGCCCGGGTCCCCTCCCCCATGGGACCTGCCGGCCCCCAGATGTACCAGAGAATCAACCTAATTCCTCCACTTGGAGGCCACGATAAATTTTGATGCAGCCTAAAACGGTGTGGAGAATAAAAGCCTCCCCTGGTGGATCCTAGGATGATGCATGTGTGTGTATGTGTGTGTACTCAACCAAGCTCCCTCAGTCCCATGCGAACATGCGGGGGCCCCCTTTTCTTGGAGGTCAGTGACAGCCCAGCCTCCCATTCACAGGTTGGAGAAAGGACGTTAATCTTCCTGACATGGCGGGGGTGGGAGCGGGGACTTGGGGGCCAGAATCCCTCAAACTGGGACATCACTGAAAGCAGAGAGATCCTTGTCTTCTTTGGCTGGGTGAATAAGCTTTCATTATTAAGCCCAGGACATAAAACATGTCAGAGGGGCTTGAAGAAAATCAAGTAGCATTACAAGAAGCAATATCATCTCTACCTTTTCTCCTTCCTGCTTTTTTTGGGGGGTGGGTGGGTAGGGTAGACACGGAGGGGACTCTGTGCCCTTGGAGGAATTTTGCAGTGTTTTCCGAGGACAGACACCTATGTTCTCAGCAGAAGAGGCAGAAAGGGCAGGCCTGGTGAAGTCTGAACTTGTGCCCAGAACATAATTCCTACGGCCAACGGCTGGTACACACTGGCAAGCTGGTGAGGCCTCACCTTTCTCGCATGGAGTTCTCCTTCCCCTGGATGTCCCTATCTCCCTTGTTCCTCTCTGTTCACCTGGGCTCTGCAGCCACAGCCTGGGGGATCGGGTCCCATCCAATTGGAATGAGACAGGCAGGATCGCAAGTGAGGGCAGGGGGAGGAGGTCAAGCACCCAGACCCATTGGCTACAGAGACTTAGGACCCCGTGCCTGCACCCTCCCGACTCATGGCTGGTGGCCCTCCCCACACGCCCAGCTTTGCCCCAGCTCCAGGCTTCCCTCTCCTGGACTGTCCAGCCACCTTTTCTCCCTCTTAGCCTAGCCCCGATGTAACCCAAGGTAGGTTCCGTCTCTTTCCTGAAGTCTCCAGCCAAGTCCAGCTAAATATCAGCCCCATACAACGTAATGCCTGCTGGGCTCTCACTGCTTCACACGTGATAGTCCCGGTCCTGAGGGCTCTGCCCTCTTGCCGGGGGCTTGGAACCCTCCTAACTCCATTCGGCTCTCCAGGGAAATGTCACTTCTTCAGAGCGGCCTGATCTCAGCCCTTCAGAGCTAGTCATCCTGTTTGACTTTTTCCCCACAGCACTTCCCAATTTCTTAACATCTTGCTTCCTTGTGTGTTTGTTCTTTTCTTGTCTCGCTCTACTGGAAAGCCAGGCAAGAAGGCAACTTGATGCGTTGTTCACTACAGTGGTCCCAGTGTCTAGAACGATGCCGGTTTGCCAAAGGATTAGAGATGCTCAGAGCAGCAAAGCGAGCGGAACAGAGGCTGGAGCGGTGCGGATCCAGGACTTGGCTTGGGGTTCTCACCTCCACGCTGTGGGTGACCCCGGGCAGGTCCAGCAGCCTCCCTGGGGCTGGACGGCGGCAGCCCTCCTTCCTGTGATTCCAGGGCCCTGGGTGTGGTGGGTACTTTTGGGGCTCTCAGGCTTGGCCAACAGACGTGACTTGGCAGCCGGTGCCACGCACGCAGGGCACAGGTGCGCCCGGGGCTGCAAGGCTCTTTATGGAGCCACTGGAGCAGGGTTCGTTACTGAGGAGAGGAAAGGGAAACAAAGGGCAACCTTCCCAATTATGAATAAGGCAGCAGCCCCATCCATCTTAATGAGACAGGGCGAAAAAACCAGCGGCTGGGCAGTCAGTACACAATGGGATACAATAGAGACCTTGCTTTCTTTTTCAAAAGGAGGACAGACACAGACAGAAGGGAACAAGCAGCCCAGATTGGAACGCCGATCCAAACGTGCACCTCCGCGCCGCTCGTGGAAGGAGTCCCCTGCGCTGCAGTCACAGCTGTCGGAAAAGTGCCGAGGGTCCTCTGCTGGGGCGGGATGAGGCAGCCTCTCTGGCAAGTGGGCGTGGAGCGGCACCCAGCCTAGCGAGGGCCTTCGATCCCTGGGTGCACGTGGCCCAGTGCGGACCAGTGGCACAGGACCTGTCACCTAACGCGGGGCTCTTTTTGATGCGTTAACCTTTTCAGTTAGTAGCCCCCCTCCTCCTACCCCTACCCCCCTGGCCACTGTGTCGTGTCAAAGTTTTTCTGAGCCCCGCACCTGGGTCCTTCTACTTGTCAGCTGAGTGACTTTGGGCAAATTGCTTAATGCCTCACCCTCAGTTTCTTCAGAACTAACTTACCTCCCAGACTTGCTGAGGTTCTACTGCGCTCATCTGTGTAGAAATGATTGTCAAAGTGTCTGACACAAAGAAGGCATTGAGGGCTTCCCTGGTGGCGCAGTGGTTGAGAGTCCGCCTGCCGATGCAGGGGACACGGGTTCGTGCCCCGGTCTGGGAAGATCCCACATGCTGCGGAGCGGCTGGGCCCGTGAGCCATGGCCGCTGAGCCTGCGCGTCCGGAGCCTGGGCTCCGCAACGGGAGAGGCCACAGCAGTGAGAGGCCCGCGTACCGCAAAAAAAAAAAAAAAAAAAGCATTGAGTAGATCTTCACCGAGTCAGAATCTGAATCTCATCTCAGCTGGCGGACAGGCAGAGGAGGTCTCCAGAAGGCTGGGCTACCTTGAGAGTGGATCTGCCTCGTGTTCGCCCTGATCGCTTCCCACCCAGCACGGAGCAGCTGAATGAATAACCAAAAGGCCAGAACTATAATAACTTCATCAGGACAACACGCTGATCAAGGGTTGGTCATGCCCTGAAGGGTGGGGAATCGTCCTTCCTTCTAGAGAATGTTCCCTGGAGTCTGGAGGCCCTACCAGCCCTGCGGGTCCCTCCGCCTCTACAGCAGGTCCCCCAGGCTGCGAGGTCCAGCTTGAGCACCGGCCACGCTCTTCTCCTTCCGGTTGAAATTCTCCATCCGAAGGAGACTGTAGGAAGGAAGAAGGAAAGCAGCACACGTGGGCGTCAGAACCCGGACAAGTGGGCGGCACAGAGGCTGGCCTGGAGCCCAAAGCACTCAGGTGGGGCTGCAGAGAAGCTGGTCTCTCTAGCCACGTCTACTTAGGTCAAGGTGTCCTGGGTGGGATACGGAAAGCATTTCGATGTGGGGGGCAGGGGAGGGAAGAGGGGGAGTTGGGGGGTCTGGGGACAGGCTGCAGAGTGTCCCGGGGCTGTGCCCTGCAGGGGCCCTACAGGCAGGGCAGGAAGTTCCTGGGGAGGATGGGTCCCAGCACTCACACGTGGCCGTCCTCCACAGGAGCCAAGGCTAGATCCCAATTAGAGCCAGGATTCCTGCAGTGATGGCTGTGCGCTGCCAGCACCCTCATTAGCTTGGCAGGAAATCCCTCCAGCCTCGCAGGATCCTGCCACATGCCCAGACACACTCCCCGATGTCCAAAGCCCCGGCTCTCCGCCTCCCCTCTCTTGCTGGGTGACATCCCACTGGTCCAGCATTTCCTCAGAACAAACATCCCCAGGACTCTGCAGGAAACGCAGGTCGTCCTTGTTGTGCTCAGGGCAGAGTTCTCACCAGCCCTCCCCTCCAGGGACACAGTCCAGTCCAACTGGGAAAGGAAAGTTGTGTTTCGCGTGGCAAACTATTAAAGGATGAATTCCTGCAGCCTGGAAAGGGCAGCTGTCAAGTGCTCTCCTGATATGACAGGCATATGACCTTCCAAGGCTCCCCTCTTGGGCCCTTCCCAAGGGTGGGTCACCTCGGGCAGAGTTTGTGCCATGCCCAGGAGTGACTGGGAGGGTGGTGAGTTTGCTGAGAGGGAGCTCAGAGGCCCCACATCCCCCAGGGACCATTGCATGACCCCCAAGCCTGCTTCAAACCCTCCTCTGCTGCTGCCCAGAGTTAGAGCAGGTGGACGAAGCTCAGAATCTCTTCCTTAGTGGATGCAGAACACAACGGAAAGATATCCAGACTGGGTCTGGGATGCCCCGGGAGGGCAGGCAGTCCACACAAAGCAGACGGGTGGGCGAGAGGTCTTGGGGGGCAGTGAGGACGCCACGTGTACAAGAGTGAGCAAGGATGCACAGCAAGAACCTTGCACGTAGTAGGAGCTCATTAAATACCTGTTGATTGATCGCTGGCCCCAGAGTTCTCACACCAGACTTCACTTCTGTGTGGTCTGGAAGATGCAGATATGACTCTATATGCATCGTGAACTGGACAGTGGGGGCAATTATCCAGAAAATGTGAGCCATCACTCACCTCGTCCCACACGAAATCTTCTGCAATAATTACCTGACATTTCAAATGAAGCAGGATTTTTAAAAACCTATGTCATTAGGACTAATATTAGAGACTCACTTTGTTCCTTTTGCTGAGAAAAATAGTTATGCTGGTCTCTTTGCCTATCCTTTCTACTTTAAAGTTAATATCTATACTTTCACTTTTTGTTCCCCCAAAGTGATATATGATCATTGTAGACATTTTAGAAAATGACGAAAAGCCAAAAGAAGATAGTTTAAATCACTTTTGATTCCAACAACCAGAGACAATGAACATTTCAGTGTAGTTATTTTGTTTTTTAGCTGTCTTTCTTCCTTCTTTTCTTCTCTCCCTCGTTTCTTTTTTTAAGTTGAAGTATAGTTGATTGACAATATTGTGTTAGTTTCAGGTGTACAGCAAAGTGATTCGTTTTTTCTTCAGATTATATTCCATTATGGGTTATACAAGATACTGGGTATAATTCTCTGTGCTCTACAGTAAATCTTTGTTGCTTACCTATTTTATGTACAGTACTTTGTACCACTCCCTTCTTTTTCTTCTTCCAGTCTTTCGGCAAAATTTGAATCATACTATAGATAGGTTTGTATCTTATATTCTCCTCATTCATTCATTCGTTCATTCATCATTAGTTCATTTGTTCATTCAGCAAGTGTCTCTTTCTTGAGTGCTTTCTAGGGACCAAGGCACTGTTCTGTGAGATGCAGTTGTGAACAAAACTGATACGAATCTCTGCCCTTGAGAAGTGTTGGTGATGGTATAGAGGGAGACAGACAATAAAATCAATGAGAAAAATATGTGGGTGTTAGAAGAGCATAAGAGGTGGGTAGGAAGATGAAGCAGGAAAAGGGGGTGGTCGCTGTGGAGAGGCTGGGTGCAATTTAAATAGAGAAGCACCGCCCCCCCCCCCCCGAGCAGGTGATGTCTGGGCTGAACTGGCAGGACATAACCCCTCCCGAGATGTCCTATTTTCAATACCTAAGCTTTGGGTGCTTGGAATGACTTTCTCAGGTGCACCAAAAAATCTAGGCAAAATTATTGTATCTTCTATATTGATAAATGCAGTAGCGAAGAAGAAAAATGCAAAGAGAAGTGCTCATAGCTTATGGCCGAGTCATGCATCTTTCCCGGGGGGGATCGGAGCATGTCCGTGGCAGAGAAGAGAAGGAGCTGGGGGAAGGCAGGGCTGGTGAGGGCGACACTGTAGCACCCAGTCCGCACTGCCAACCAGGTGGCTCTCTCGTCTCCCCATTTGGACACAGTTGTTATAGGAATAAAAAAAAAAGAAAATCACATCAGCAGGGACTTCCCTGGGGGTCCAGTGGCTAAGACTCTAAGCTTCCAATGCAAGGGGCACGGGTTCGATCCCTGGTCAGGGTACTAAGAGGCCACATGCCACGCGGCACGGCCAAAAAACTACAAAAAACAAAACAAAACAAAGTCACCTCAAAACAGCTGTATCTCTGGTGGTGGCTTTGCTTTTTTCACATTGATCTTTTCACACCGATCTTTTTCACACTGATCTTTGTTAGTTATAATCATCACTAATATTTGCCCTGGGCTTTTGGGTTTTCTGGTGTTTTCGGAGTTCCTAACGCAGTATGAGATGTAAAGTAAAGGAGGCATGGCCAGAGTTTTCTTTCTACATAAAAATTTCAAGGTTTGAAGGGGTCTAGAGCCTAAATCGCCCAACTGCCTCACAAATTAAGGCCCTGAGGCTCAGAGAGACCGAGAGGTAGGTCCCTCTGCTTGGTCAGGCTGGAAAACTAGACTCCTAACATCACAGAGTGGATGTTATTACGGCACCATTCCCTTCCAGAAGCCAAGCTGGTTTCTCCTAAATAAAACTCGCAATACTGAAGATTGTTCTGGAGTTTACCACTGATACCAGGACCCTCAAATTAAACAGGGAATCTGCCTTGCCTGTGTTCAGGGTGGCAGCGTGGTCCCCTGTCTCAGGAGCAGCGTGGCTCTGACCAGGATGGGGATGGGCCTGGCTGGCTGGTGTCAGCTGCTGGGCTCTTTCTTGGCCACTGGGATGCTTTGAGAGGGGGTCCCAGGAAGTAGCCTGGGCTGGTGCCCATTAGCCAACCCCTTCTGAAGCCCTGAATATGGACTTTGTCTGGCGGCCTCCATTCTGCTCCGAATGGACTAAAGCCAGTCATTTGGCAAAAATCAGCTCAGTGGCCGCCATTGTCCTTAAGGAGGCGGAGCTGAAAGGGCTGTGGGACTAATGTATTCTATTGTGCCCCTTGGGCTGGCCTCTGAGCGGTGGGGAGAGGGCTGCATTCCACAGACGCCCCTCCCCCAGCGCTGGAGCTGCTCAGGCAGCCTTTGGGGCCGTGGGTGCCTCACCTCCCAGGGAAAATCGGCAGGGGGGGAGGGAAGGCACCCCATCTGGAACCCCTCGGGTGGAAAGAAAGGGTCTTGAGAGAAGCCAGGAGCCCAGGAAGCGAGCCAGGGATGGGAGTGGAAAGGTGGGAAGTTCCACGGAACCAGGCACATCGCCCTGGTGGTCCAGCCCTGTCTCCCTCACCCCCGCTCTGCAAGGCACAGTCACCAATCAAGCAGCCCCTTCTCCTCTGCAATCCATTTCCCATCAAGAACATTCCACCTCTGAGGACAAGAGGGGTCACCGGATTTGTTTTGAGCTGCCTACAGATCTCTGGTTCCAAGGTCAGTTATGCCCGAAGCAAGAGAAATATGATGTGTGAAAGATAAGGAGGGAAGGCCTTGGAGACGGAGAGCCTGGGCTGACACATTTATCATATATGCCCTTTTAAGCACAGAGAAGGGGTCTGTGTGAGTCTGGGGAGACTACCTCTGGTTCCCTGTGTTTTTGCAAAGCTGGGCCTCCATCCCAGGCTTCCCCTCACTTTGGAGGGCTAGAAAGGACCTCA
This sequence comes from Hyperoodon ampullatus, assembly GCF_949752795.1. Lineage (NCBI taxonomy): Eukaryota > Metazoa > Chordata > Mammalia > Artiodactyla > Ziphiidae > Hyperoodon > Hyperoodon ampullatus. The sequence continues at coordinate 4,952,003 of NC_136933.1, forward strand.
GCCAGGGGAGGAAGGAGGCAAGGCAGGGTGTGGTCCGCTGGTTTAGGTCTTCCCTAACAAGACAGAGGTTTGGAAGTGTGATTCCTCTGGACTCCAGCACCACCTGGTTCTTCCTCCCTGCCACCCCCTTTAATCTTTTACAGGTGTACTTATTCTCGTGACAGCAACCACTCAACCTCTGGGGGCGGTATCAGGAGGCTGAGAGCCTCCTTGTTTAGGATAGTCGGGGGTGGACAAAATGATGGGGTGGGGAGAGAGAGAGAGAGAGAGAGAGAGTTGTCTCCCAGCCGGAATGAATGATGGACCTGAGGAAGATGGGGTCTCTGTGTGCTGCAAACAATGGTGGGGGTGAGGCGGGGTTCTGGGGGGCTTGTTCTGGGGCCGAGTTCCTAGCATGTCCGTTGGTTTCCCTGAGTTGCGGACAATAGGTGGGCAGATGCAGCTCCAGGATAAAGCATGTTGTCCTGACAGAGTGTGACAGCTCATCACCCACGCTCTTCCTACCACCACCCCTCTCAGCTTTGCTCTGCATACACTGGCCCCCTCAGCCGTCTCTGATGTATGTCTTTCTTTCCCATCTCTACGGTTTTAGGGGTCTGGGGATATATCTTAGAAGACCTCTCTTCCCCACAGGACCCGGCTCAGGCAAAGCTTATGTCAGGAGAAAAGAGAGGATGGAATTAACCCCCAATCTGAAATCCCCACTGATTATGAAGAGGCAGTTTCCTTGCAGTGAAGATGGAAATAAAACCCCCAATCTGGGACTGTGGGTGAGTTAAAATTATGCAGGATGCCGAGCATTTCATCCTCCAGAAAGAGTATTTTATTCTCCTGTCAAAGCGCCAGTGATGATGGCAATAAAAGAAAACATAAGCGATAGTGGTGAGGATTATGTGGCAATTCAGGAAGTGGTCGGCTATATATTTATGGACCAAAGTGGCTGGAAAACTTTTCACACCCAAGGAGTTCATGCAGAACTTGGAAAGCACTCCAAGGCTGAGAGGCTGTACTTGGGAAGTTGTTACTGATGGAGCTTATACTGTGTTTTAAGCAGTTTGGTTAATAGACTACAGTTAAAAATCAAGAACAAAGGGGTTTGATGGACAAATTATGCTTTCCTGGGGGTTGGGGATTATGGCTTTTTTGCAACACTGTAAGTGTTAGAAGGACCCATAAAAGGCCATGCTTGTCAAGCGACAGATATTAAATATGATACAGCCTGGAGCTGCTGGAAGATTACAGAAGCCTCCAGATGCGCAGCTGCTTATATTGCAGCACGTGGGGAAGAAAGCGGGGTCTGTTTGCCCCTGGCTGCTACAGTCAGCCTCAGAGGTGCCAAGGGGCTGTGCTTCTGTGCTGCCTGCCCTTTGCTTTGTAGCACCCCTGCAGCGCTGCTTCCTTTAGAAAAGAGAGTTGCCTGTCCACCCTTTTGGCCTGTGAGCTTGATTTCATTGTTGAAGGATTGTCTGAATGCTCCGTACTTGGGGTGGCTGACGAGCCTCTCTGTGACTTAGTCTCCTCTTCTGAAAAGTGGGGATCCATAAGCCCCTTCCAGCTGATTGCTAAATTGCGGAATGCAGAGCAATGCGGGTGCCCGTGTGTGACAAATCCATTGACACCTAGAAATAGGTTGTTTTTGCAGCCATAGGAATTGAAACGGGAGAAAGACAAAGCAACTTCCTAGCCTTGGATGAGTTTCTTAGGATGGTACTTCTCAGTCTTAAATATGCATAATATGCATATTGGAACCTTGTTAAAATGCACATTCTGATTGAATACATCCGGGTGGGGCCTGAGATTCTACATTTCTCACAAGATCCCAGAAGCTACTGATGCTGCTGGTCTGGGGACCACACTGTGAATAGTAATGTCCCAGGAGACAGTAAAAATTGGAATGTTCAGCCTTCAAGCTTCCTGTCTGCTGTGAGAGCCTCTAAATGAGAGACCTGTATCACTTAGGTCTGTTTCTAGCTGTATGAACGAGAAAACCCAAATAACTTTGGATTTCAACAAGTGAGGCAGAGAGATTGTAGGTCCCGCCCAACAGGCATTCCAGGGTAAGCCACTCAGGTCACTGCTTAGGATCCACGTTCTTTCCATCTTTCTGTCCCTCCACTCTAGTGTGTGGGTCTTTATCCTCATGCTTGTGGTCTCATGGTTGCAAGATGGCTGCTGTACTTCTTGGTATCACATCTGAATTCCAGGCAGGCAGAAGAGTGGAGGGAGGGTCAATGTGCATGCCTTCTAAAGTTATCTGGGTTTTTTTTTTTTCCCCCACTGCCCAGCTTATGGGATCTTAGTTCCTCAACCAGGCATCGAACCCAGGCCCCCTGCAGTGGAAGCATGGAGTCCTAACCACTGGACCACCGGGGAATTTCCTAAGGCTGTCTGTTTTACAATGCTTTCCAGAGTGCCCCAGTTACCAACCTGCACTTACTTCTTACTGCTCAGAGCTGGGTCATAGGACCCATCTCATTCAGGAATCCCGTGTCTACAACATGGCAGGCAGTGGGCTAAGTATGGAAGATACAAGGACCAAAAGGATATAGCTTCTGTCCTCAAGAAGCTTCTGGAGGAGCTCCAGACCTGTAAACAAGCAAAGGGTATTTGAGGAGGGCTGCTTGGATAGCCACGGTGCACAGGGGCAGAGGACTGCCCTGGCCACTTCTAGCAGGGGGACACTGGGGAGTGGCCAGCCAAGAGAAGATGGGGAGCTGAGTCTTGGGTACCGACTAGCAGGACAGCTGGCCTGATGCATTCTGGGAATGGTACATCTTCTCACGCCTCTATGGGAACCGTCCCAGTACTGGGATGAAGGTGGCACGCCTGTAGGGCTGCACAGGTGGTTTCTGTCTGGCATACAATCTGATCAGTTGTGCCATAATGGGTTTTAAATATTTTTAATATCCCGCCTGGAAAGACCACGTAACTCTCAAGATGTTCAGGCCCTGAAGAGGACCATAGACAGAACTCCTGCCTTACCCTGGACCAGCTCTCACACAGCCCTCTTTCTCTCTCTCTCCCGGGTGTAGTGAGCCCCCCTTCTTTGCATGGCTCCCAGTCTTTTCTCCCCTAGAGCATTTCTTCTGGGCATCCACATGCTGGCAGGTCGGCCACACGTGCTTTGTTGGCAGCTGCCTGCACAGAGCACAGTAGTCTCCTTGGCAACCCAGGACAGGCCGGGTCACCCTTCCTTGCAGCAGTTCCAAAGCCCCCACTTCTGACCCCTGCAGGCACCCGCTACTCCATCCCACTCTTCTCTGGTTCTAGGACTCACAGGAAGACACCTCATGTACCTGCCCATGCTTCAGACCTATCTCTCTGTCACTCCCTCTTTCAAAACTGCTGGTGGTGGTCCCACCACTCTGACCCTCCGGGTCTTCTTCTGAAAAATGGGAATAACGAACTGCTGTGCCAGCTCAGAGGCTTCTTGTGAGGTCCAAAGGCGATGATGAGGGTAGACTGCAAACTGGGAAAGACTGAAGAATGGCAGCTCACTACTGGGGCTAGGGGATAGGGACGGGGGGGCAGTGTGCCTGAGCTCAGGAGAGCAGGGCCTCTAGGACATGGTGCGTTATTCAGGTGGAGGGAGACTGGAAGAGGAGACCCCCCAGGCATGGATGGAGATGAGGGGATGCGCGCCTTCAAAGCGCACGTGTGGTCACCACACCTGACGGGTGCTCGCTTATCCTCTCCCCGCGCCTTGCTTATACTAAACCCATGAGAAAGGCGGCTCGCGGCTCCTTGGGGAATGTGTCCCCGTTGGCCATCCCCACCCCATCCTCGGAAGCAATCCCAGTGATTTACGGGCCTCCGAAGCCTGAGTCACTTCACTTTCACTGCCCGGATCACCAGAGGGGGGGCGTTCCTAAAGACCCATTTTCCCTGCTCTGTGATGTCCAAGCAAAGCCCAGAGCTCTGAGCCAGGACCTGGCACTAGGTCCCACCCTGCGGAGCCCTCTCCAGCTTCTCTTTGCCCTTCCTCCACTCCCAGGTGCCGTCAGAGGCTCCCAGGAACCCCGGCCTTCTGGGTACCAGACCCTGTTTTTAACAGGGTTGTGTTAGGATCAGTGTCCACGCACGATTTGCAGGAAGTTCTATTCTCCTCTGGAAATCGGCCAGTACATTCACCAACTTGCCCACCTCCCACGCCCATCTGCAACTGAGCAGCCTACTTGGTGCAGGCCCTGGGGAGAGGTGAGTTGGATACGTGTCTGTCCCCAAGGCCGTATGTGAGGATCAGAAAGATGCAGGAGAAAGGCTCAACCCCCCATTGCTGGCTTTGAGGATGGAGGAGGGGACCAGGAGCCAAGGTATGTGGGCAGCCTCCAGAAGCTGGAAAAGGCAGAATACCCCAGAGCCTCCCAAAGGGACACAGCCCTGCCACCACCTTGACTGTAACCCAGAGAGGCTTCTGACCTCCCAAGCTATAAGATGATAATACATCTTACAAAAGTCCCACACTCTGTTGACAGTCTTTGTATAAGGCGCTGAGGATCAGTTCCTCTGCAGACAGAACCATGTGAGTTATTCATTCTTACTTACTGCCTTGGTTCTCAGGAAACACAGTGTAAAGTCGATGCTCAAGGGCATACCTCTCTTAGCCTGGGTCTTTCACACATCTGCCTCTCTCTACTACATATTTATGCATTTATTGGGGTGCAGAGCCTTATTGAGCACTTACCGTATGCCTGGCACCATGCTAGATGCTGGGGATGCAAGGATAAAGGAGACAAAATAAGATCCTGACCCTCCAAGAGCTCCCAGTTGTGTAAAAGACACCCCAAAGCAAGCAGTTATAAAATGTCAACAGGAGGAGAGAGTGGTTAATCCGACTGGGGTGGAGGAGGGAGGTGATGGGGCCGAGATGGGGTCAGACAAGGCTGCTGGGGGGAAGCAATGCTAGAAAGATGAACAGGTGGGTTTGCCACATAAAACACAGGATGCCGATTTCAATTTAAATTTCGGATATACAAGAAATAATGTATAGTATAAGTATATCCCATGCAATATTTGGGATATACTTATACTAAAAAATTTTTTTTCTTGCTCATCTGAAATTCAGATTTTACGGGGGCATCCTATAGTTTCATTTGCTAAATCTGGGAAGTTTATGAGTGGAGTTTGTACTAAGGTGAAGGAGGGTGTTACTGACAAAACAACATGTGTAAGAAGGAGGCACTGGAGGGACATTGGAGGGCAAGGTCTTTTTTTTTTTTTTTGTGGTACGTGGGTCTCTCACCATTGTGGCCTCTCCCCCTGCGGAGCACAGGCTCCGGACGCGCAGGCTCAGCGGCCATGGCTCACGGGCCCAGCCGCTCCGCGGCACGTGGGATCCTCCCGGACCGGGGTACGAACCCGTGTCCCCTGCATCGGCAGGCGGACTCTCAACCACTGCGCCACCAGGGAAGCCCGGAGGGCAAGGTCTTGATATTCTGCTGGAGTCTGGGCTTTTTCCTGTGGACAATCAAAAAGTCTGTGAGGGTTTTAATCAGAGAACCAGCCCATTAGAGATTTTTAAAAGTTATGTTAAAAATGTGTGTTTTAGTTCCTTCCTTTCTGGAAGGCGGTATATAAATTCTACAATGTATATATCTATAAATAAGGTAGTATATTCATAAATGAATACAAATTGCCAAGCCCAGTTTGACAATGCCTCTTCTGGGGAGTGAGAGGGTGGGTCTATATGGGCAGTGGGGCAGGCAGGGGCTGTGTGTCCATGGCCTTGAGGTAGATTAGGGTGGGCACTAATGCTTGGGTGGCCTAGGGAGGAGAAATTACAGGGAGCAGAATTTCCCTTCAGGAAAGGAAGAACATTCTCATGAAGTTGCCTGAACCTGGTGGCTGTGTCCCCAAGAAGCGAAAGGGTCCAGTGGTGTTAGCTTGGTGCTCAGCCAGCCCCCATCAAGAATGGTGCAGCGGTTCGGGGACTTCCCTGGTGGCACAGTGGTTAAGAATCCGCCTGCCAACGCAGGGAACATGGGTTCAAGCCCTGGTCCGGGAAGATCCCACATGCCGCGGAGCAGCTAAGCCCGTGCACCACAAATACTGAGCCTGTGAGCCACAACTACTGAGCCTGCGCTCTAGAGCCCGCGAGCCACAGCTACTGAAGCCCGCGTGCCTAGAGCCCATGCTCCGCAACAAGAGAAGCCACTGCAACGAGAAGCCCGCCCACCGCAACGAGGAGTAACCCCCGCTCGCCGCAACTAGAGGAAGCCCGCGCGCAGCAGCGAAGACCCAGCACAGGCATAGACAAATAAATAAATACATCAATTTTTTTTTAATGGTGCAGAGTTTCACCAATACTGTGTTGGACACTTAAGAATGCATTTGGAGGGTAGCTCTTATGTTGTGTTCTTAGCACAGTAAAAAATGAATAAAAAGAAAGATGTAGAGGGGTGCTTGCCTGGGAGGAGGTGGAGCTGGACTATGCCTTTAACTCCAAATGTTTATGATTCTTCCCAGACGTTCCCAACCCCAGACAGCAGGTCAGGCCAATTCTTGAGTCAGAGGGGATTGGGAACCTCCGGGCATTTGCACCTCCACAGAGGCGGAGCGGAAAAGAAGCTTGTCCAAGTGAAAACATTTCTGTGCTTTGTGGTGTCTTGTATGGAACGTCATTTTAAACGTGGCAGACTGTAGAACACAGTTAGGACTGTGTGCCTCCCTGACACTGGATGTTGAGAATCCACATATTTTATTTCCTGAGGTAGCAGGGCAGGCATTAATAGCCCTGATTTACAGATGAGAACTCAGCGCAGAGTCAAGTGTGAGTCATCCAGCCTGTAAGGAGCAGAACTGGGGCCATACTCCATATATCCTGGGTCTGAATGCAGACCCATCACCACCCAGCCACAGGCAGGAGACCCTCTGCCCTGCACTCCCGCTCCAGGATGATGGAGAGGATGCTGAGTGTACCTCTGGAGAGTGTCATCAAAATCACTGATGATATGATAATGAAACAGAATGGGAGAAACCGGCTGGAAAGGTCCACCCCGCAACCCTTGTTTTTTTGGAAGAGGGCAGGAAGGAGCTCTGTGTGTAGGCGCCGGGGAGGCCCCGCAGTGACCCTGCGTGGCCTGACATTCAGCTTTGGGCGACCCGGGAGGCTGAAGAATGCCTCCTTAAGCTGGGGCTATGAAGCAACAGAGAACACGCTTCCACTTTTTCTTTTTTTAAAAAAATAAATTTATATATTTATTTTTGGCTGCGTTGGGTCTTCGTTGCTGCGCACGGGCTTTCTCTAGTTGCAGCGAGCGGGAGCTACTCTTTGTTGTGGTGCACGGGCTTCTCATTGCGGTGGCTTCTCTTGTTGCGGAGCACGGGCTCTGGGAACGCGGGCTCAGTAGTTGTGGCACACGGGCCTAGTTGCTCTGCGGCATGTGGGATCCTCCCGGACCAGGGCTCGAACCCGTGTCCCCTGCATTGGCAGGCGGATTCTTAACCACTGTGCCACCAGGGAAGTCCCACTTCCACTTTTTTGAAACGAAAGCCACAAGTTTAAAGGTGTATTTTGCTCCTGTTCATTCAAGAAGGAAAGATGTGCCTGGCTCACAACTCCCATACTGGAGACCCCTGGTTTCTGAGAGCTCTGTCATGTCAATAACATGTTTCAAGAACCTTTGTTCTAGAACTTTCTCCTCCACACACACACATTCTTGCCATTAGGGCAAGAGAGACTGGGCTTTGAAGTGCAAAGTTTGACAATATGACAAAGCACACACACAAACCCAACAGCTGCATGCACCTCAAAAATATGAAGTCTTCAGGCTGTTCTGCCTGGTGCTGTTCTGGGGGAGGGGGAGGGGGGAGGAGGAGAAAGAAGAGATTGTGTTTATTCTTAAAAAGCAGTAGGTCAACTTAGGGTAAATATTCAGGTATCAAAAACAATAGCTAAAGTGTTTAAAATTTATTAGTTCAACAAACTTGCTAAATTATATTATTCAATTTAATTTAAAATTTATTAACTGATAGCTGTTCCACATACTTTTTAGAATTTATAATATTTGTACTGTTTCAGTAAATTTTCACCAGAGTTGTCTGCTCAGAGCTAATCCTTTATTCAATTTTCCACTTACCCTCTGAATATCTGGATTTAGAAATCATTACACCTCTTGTTATATATGAGATGACCTTATAAAAATGAGTGCTAGCTTCCTCCTCAGTTTCAAGAAAATCAAGACATTTTCTTTAAAAACATTTTAAAAGATTATCTGGGCAGTCATGCTCAGTGCAGTTCCAAACTCCACGGACACTGATTGGTGGTGGGCAGTCATTCTCCAAAATCCTAGGTGTGAGTTAAAATCTGTCAGTGGGACTGAGACTTGAGCCTTTCCTTTCCAGCTGGGCCTTGAGAGGAGCCAGCAATGAACTGAGTTTAGGATTCTGGGGTCTTACACCCACACTCCCTGTATTTCTCAGGACAGTCATGTCCCTGGCTTGCCCCAAGAGGCCTCTTGCTAAGGCCATTTGCGGGTGATCAGTGGGAAACAACAAGACCTAGGCTAGGCCCTCCCATGAACGGATTTGTGAGATTTACTCCTGACTTGAGAACCCCCGCCCTAGGACTGGTGGAGGTGTAGTCACTTGGACTAGTTTCCAGAATTTTCATGGTGGGCAGACCCAAGTCCTCCCACCATTTGGGGAAACAGTGCAAACATGAGTGAGAGCTGGGCAAAGCCTGGATCCAGAGGTGACAGGATGTTATCTGCTAACACAACTCTTTGCAATGAGTGCGTAAACAGACACATTTGTCTTGGGACTGAGGGCCTGCCTGGAGGAGAGAAAAGGACCCCTACCAAACTGCATTTTTCTCTAACTGCCCCTTGAATTGAGTCACAGTTGCCTGGTTTCCTGAGGTCTATTCTGTGTCTGTGAAGAATGTCTTCCCCAGCTTCTGGGGCTGAGCAGTACCAATTGTTTAGGGATTAACCCTTTGCCACCCAAAGCCTTGCTCTCCCACCATCTCTTTGCCTCCACGCTGCCCCTCTTGTTTTAATGCACCTTTCATTAGCTTAGAAATGACAGAGAAGTTGACCATCGGCAGTTGCTTCCTGTGTGCACAGTGGAATCACCATCTCGTGAGGGGCACCAGGGCTTTAAGAAAATAGCCTCGCTTCTTCAGAAACTCTAGTCGTTTGACTTGGAATCCGTCCATCAAGAAATTTGGTCTGCAGAATCCAAAGCAAGCTTCCCCAGAGCTTTACAAACAAGCCGGCCCAGCAAGGCAGCGCCTCCTCCGGTGTCTGCCTTGAGCTCGGAGCTCTGTGGCCATTTGCCACCTGGGGTGGTGACACACTGCTCAGATGTGGTCTGCAGCATTCTTGGCCACCCTCCACCCCACATTTCAGGACACAAGCAGTGTGGAGACCCAGTTAACCTCAGGAACCGCTGTTGCTGTCTTCTGCCCCTGGAGTCAGGCGTGGTCACACTTCAGGTCCCTGAAGCTTGAGCCTCCCTCTCAGGGTCCCGTTTGAAGCATACAAAGAAGCCCCAGGAACTCTGAGGTGGCAGTGGCAGAGGGACTTCATTTCCCGGGGGGCTGGAAGGGAAGGATGGGCTGTTTCTGCTAAGACTTGCCTCCTGCCTCCTGCTTTAACGGAACCCCTGGTTTTTTGACTTGAGGTCCCTGGGCCAGCTCTGAATGTAGCATGTGTGCCTGAGTGATGGACTTGATATTTACACAAGCCACGCTGATAAGTGCACATGTGTTTTTAATGTTTTGGCTTTCTAGACCACAAACATGTCAATGTGCATATGCGTGCACACACAGACTGCTCTTGGGCTGGGCCCTGAGTAGGGCTCTTTTTTTCCCTCTTTTTCTTTTTTTAAACTGTTCTGCCAAAGTTAACACCTTTGTTAGCACCCTTTCCTGCCACACTGCCTCCGGTTGTCCGAGGGCCGTCATCCGGTTATCCCACCTGGAAAGGCGCTGCCTTTTTAAGCCAGCAAACAGCCCGACGACACCTTCGCCTGGCCCTGGCGGGAGCCGAGCCCCACGGGCTGGGGGTTGAAAAGCAGACCTCCCTCGCCCCAGCCTTCCTGAGCCCCGGTCTGTCGGAAACGGCCCATCTTCGTCTGCAGCCACAGAGAACAACACCGAGGAGATGGGCTGCTGCGTAAAGTTAGGGAAAAGTGTTTAAAAAAAAAAAAAAAAGTCTTGATTATCTCATGGACTTGCAAGTACCGTTAAGGTTCCTTACTTTCCTGCCATCCGACTCAAGTTAACAGCAGCATTAAACATCGTCTTTACCCACCACACGCTTCTCTTCGTCCCCAGTCTCTCTTCCTTTTTTTTTTTTTTTCCTTCTTTTTCTCTTTTTTCCCCCTTCTTCCTTCCTTTATTTATTTTTTGGTTTTGTTTTTTAAGGGGTGTTGACCTGCGCTGAGTTCTAGGGAGCCGACCCCTCCCGCCCGCGAGCCGATTGGCCGGCCACGCGGGTGACTGACGGGCGGGCCCGGAGCGCTCGCGGCGGCTGGCGCTGATTGGCCGGCGCGGCTCGGAGGGCTCGGCCGCGGGAGCGCCGGACACTCGGGTCCCGCCGCCTCGGGAGCCGGGCCGCACTCGGGCCGCGCGCTCGCCTCCCCGCGCGAGCTCCCCAGGGTCGCCCCGCCAGCGCCTGGCGCGGGTGCGGACGGCGCCTTTTGTGCCCGGGGGCTCCTGGAAGTTCGCGGCGGGACGCTCGCGGGGAGGCGGCTGAGGACGCCCCGCGTCGCAGGGGCCGGGGCGCCGAGCATGGGCGGCGGGCGCTGGGCCGCGGCGGGCGCGCTGCTGGCGCTGGCCGCCGGGCTCCTGGCCGCGGGCTCGGCCAGCGAGTACGACTACGTGAGCTTCCAGTCGGACGTCGGCGCGTACCAGAGCGGGCGCTTCTACACCAAGCCGCCGCAGTGCGTGGACATCCCGGTGGACCTGCGGCTGTGCCACACCGTGGGCTACAAGAGGATGGTGCTGCCCAACCTGCTGGAGCACGAGACCATGGCTGAGGTGAAGCAGCAGGCCAGCAGCTGGGTGCCCCTGCTCAACAAGAACTGCCACATCGGCACTCAGGTCTTCCTCTGCTCGCTCTTCGCGCCCGTCTGCCTGGACCGGCCCATCTACCCGTGCCGCTGGCTCTGCGAGGCCGTGCGAGACTCGTGCGAGCCCGTCATGCAGTTCTTCGGCTTCTACTGGCCCGAGATGCTCAAGTGCGACAAGTTCCCCGAGGGCGACGTTTGCATCGCCATGACCCCGCCCAACGCCACCGAGGCCTCCAAGCCCCAAGGTGAGGCGGGGGGTTCCCGGGGCTGTCCGCGCTGCGCCCCGGGACTGGGGACGTGCTCTCGGCCGTGCCCGAGCGCCTTGAGAGCTACCGGCCCGTCCGAGGTGGTGCCCGGCGGGGCGAGCCCCCCGCGCACCCGGTCCGGGTCCTGGAGCCGCTGTCCTGGGATCCAGTCAACGCTGAAACAAAGCCTTAGCTCTGGCTCCCAGAAGAGCTCTTCAGACCCCCGCGAGGGAACCGAGTCCCTATCGGAGTTTTGAACCCCCCAGACGGGATGGGCCGGGGGAAAACAAACAAACAAACAACCCAAACCCCAAATCTGGGAAGCTCAGAAAGGCCGAGCATATGCTAAGGTGCAGCTTTGTTTATTTTCTTAGGTTTGAGAAGGATTTTTTTTTTTTTTTAAACGCTTTCCTTAGCTAGTCATTCAGCCAAGTAGCTCCAGCACTGGTGCAGGGCTGGCCGAGCAAAAAAGTTCAGAAATTGCGAGGCTTTCTGTTTCTCTACCCCTTTCAGTTAACAGCTTCGGGAAGGTTTGGGCGGGGGCGGGATGGAAAGGCTCTTCTCTCTCATTCTTGCATACCCCCTGCTTCTCTCATTTACACAAATCCTCAGGTAATTAGAAAGATAAAATTGTCATTAGCTCCTGGCTCAGCTCCCCTTGGGGAGCGAGGCTCCGCAGATTGGAGGCTTTCCTAACAGCCCCAGGGATGAGCCGGAGGTTCTTCTCTGAAACCCCTTCCACTTAAAGGGCAGTTCTTGGGGGATGGGGTGGGGTGGGGGGAGGAAAAACCATCCCGGGGAGGCAACGAAACAGAACAAAACAAGTTAACAAGCAAAGGAACCAAAACAAAACCCCACAGGACAAACAAGCCAAGGAAAACAACCCAGCACTGTCGCCTGACTTTTAGAGGAGTGAATTCAACCCCAAATTCTTCGGAAGCGGAGTTGAGGCTCAAAGAGGTGGAAGGCGTCAGGGATGGGGAGCCATACCCAGGGCGCCGAGCAGAGCGGTCCGCCTCCCAGGGGTTTTGAGGAACGGGTTTAGGGTGGGGGGAAACCTGCTCATTGCTGACTCAGCTCATCTCCAAGGGATGCCAAAGCACAAAGGTGCCCCGAGGGGCGTACTCCCCAGAGTGAGGGCGGGGTAGTCCCGGGAAAGGGCACCCCGAACTTTGAATGCCCTGGCTTATTCCAGGGAAGGAGGAGGTGGTCCAGAGGGGCGGGTGTGGGGTGGCAGGTCTGGCGGGTGGGCAGGGCAGCGGCCCGCCTGCGGGGGCAAGGTCTGGGTCCCGCTGCTCCGCCTTCCTGGGGGTCCGCACAGAGTTCACCTTCGGGGAGGCGCAGCCCTTTGAGAACGGGAGCCGAGCCGTTACCTGGAGCGGACAAAGCGCTTTGTGTTCTGTGCGCGTGGAACCCACGGGATTTTCCTTCTCCCCGTTCTCACTGCCGGCGGGCAGACTAGCCCAGCCCTGCCCCCGGAGGCCGCGGCCAGCTCTGCTGGGGCTGAGTCCACCCCGCAAGTGTCCCTTTTCTGGTACAATCAGCGACGGAACCCTTCTGAGGGGCAAGCCCTTCCGACGGGAAGGTAGGGGTGCTGGCTGGGCTGCCTACTTAGGAAGGGACGAGCATCCTCCAGCTCGATGCCCTAAAGGCAGGGGTGGCGGAGTGGTGGTAGGGAGACCAAATACGTGCTCTCTTCTTGGAGCTTTTGACTCCTAAGCTGCTGGCCCACTTGGCTGATCCCAAAGTCTGCCCCTTGTACCATCTCCTCTCCCCGCTCCATCCCAGGAGTGCTCAGGTAGTCACCCTCCTGAGACCAGCTGCACACAGAGAACAGTTATGAAGGGACCAGTCCCGTGTGGGACTTGGGACCTGGTTCTCCCCGCCGAGTCTCTGGTGACAAGCTCTGCGGGAGGCTCCGCTCCTAACCCAGGACTGCGGCCCCTCAGTGGGAGGGACCCCCTATAGGAGTCAGTCCTCTGGGGCCGAGTGGCCACTGACTGTCAGCTGAGCCCGGAGGTGGGAGGCCTGTGTGTGTGTGTGTGTGTGTGTGTGTGTGTGTGTGTGTGTAGGGCAGGTGGAGACTGACCAAACTCCTGGTCCTTGTAACCTTACGGCTGGTGGCTGCAGAATCAGAACTGGTACTTTTGGAGGAGACCGAGTATACATGCCCTACTTTTATTCTTTATTTCTTTTTATTCTGTAAAATTAAAATGGAATTTTCAAAGCAGCGGCATATCTCTGCATGCTGCAGGCTGGTTTCTGTTCACATACTTGGACAAGCGCCGTTTGGGGGTATTGAGCAGGGCTTTGGGGCCGCATGTTATTTTTTTTTTTTTTTTTTTTTTTTTTTGTGGTATGTGGGCCTCTCACTGTTGTGGCCTTTCCCGTTGCGGAGCACAGGCTCCGGACGCGCAGGCTCAGCGGCCATAGCTCACGGGCCCAGCCGCTCCGCGGCACGTGGGATCCTCCCAGACCGGGGCACGAACCCGCGTCCCCTGCATCGGCAGGCGGACTCTCAACCTCTGCGCCACCAGGGAAGCCCAGGGCCGCATGTTATTAAAGATAAACTTGATAATAAGAATGAGTCAAGAGACACTCCCCCACACCCCCAAAAGGCTGATGCCCAAGCTGCTTCGGCATCTGCTATGGGAGAGGAAAACTGTTTGTTTGTTTGCTTGTTTTCAGGAAAGTTATTTCTAAATTTTGCACTTGCATTAGACCTGTACATTCCCAGGCCGATAAATTGTCGTTCCTTCTCTTAGCCAGGTTTTACTGATTCAAGCTCTGCGAACAAGCACATACTTTTAGTTTTATTTTGTTGTTGATTAGGCATGTTGTGCGGTAAAACAGCCTGGCTGTTTTAGTCACAGATCGAAGAGGCCACGATGCACTCATCCTTCCCGGGAGCTTTCCTTAGGGTCCCTTCCTCGTATTGAAAAGCTGGCCAGGGAAGACCTGCTCTGTGTGTGTGTGTGTGTGTGTGTGCGCGCGCGCTGTGTGGGGGTGTGCGCTGTGTGGGGGTGTGTGCTGTGTGCATGCGTGTGCGTTGATTTTTTAAAATCCACTTACTCTTGATTCCAGTGTTGGACTTTCCCTCCTCTCCCTCAAATATTGATGAAACACAAAACCTTTTGGCTTTTGGTTCTTTTGCTTTAAACATTATTTCAAATACACCTTAAAACAGCCATTTCGTTCTGCCTCTCCGATGGATGACTGGGTGGACTTCTCCTGCTCGGGCCGCCTGCAGGGCCCCCCAGCACAATCCAGAGAGGCCACAGATTAATAGCGCCCTACACAATCTAGAGCTGCTCCACAGTCGGCTGTGAGAAAAGTCGAGGTGGGTGGAGGCAAGCCTTGCGAACACGCAGAACTCAGTCCTGCCCGCCTGGGAGATGCTGAGGGCCAAACGTAGCTGAGCCTGGGGCCACCAGTCGGATAGGGGAACTCAGAGCGTCCAGACAAGGTGATGTGAGTGAGCGAGAGGGAACCCGGTGTTTGTATTCGGAAAGTCCTGCCCTGCTAGTTGTTTGGTCAAGGTCACATGCATAGAACTTTGCAACGTGATAACTTCCACTGAAAAAAAAATAACCCAAGCAAGGAAAGCCTCAAAACACAGTCCACACTCCCGAAGTAGGTACCACGGTCCTTCCCATATTGCAGGATTTGCTTTCCGTTTTTCTCCCCATGGAAGCAAGAACCATGATGCAAAATTCTGGGTGAATTTTTCCCTTTGGTCAGAAACACGACCTCTGGAATCCAATCTTAAGTTCTGGCTGAAAAGCACATTTCCAGCATCCGGGCCAAAAGATAGCCCCATGGTCTCCTGCTCGGGGCGTGGCTGTGGTTCTTGCTGCAGGACTCTGGATGGAGTGCGGCCCTGGGCACAGAGTAAAGGTGGGACAGGGATCTGTCAGTAAAGACTAAGGTGTACGGCCTCTGCTGCACCTCGCTTGGATGTGTGGGGGGGTCACGCATCACCTCCCTGGCGCTGGGGACCAGCTGCGTCCTGGGGGACGGCACTGGCCCCGGAGGACTGTGCAGCTCCCTCCTCGTCCACCGTGGGAGGCTCTGCCTGTTTCTCTGAGGCATAGAAGTGCTCGAAGGTGAAGGAGATGCCGTCAGAGGAGCCACGAAGAGGGAGGGGGAGGAGGAGGATGAAGAGCCTGAGTCGGAGCGAAGGTCACTCAGTGCCCCGTCCTCCCTGGGGGTGACTGCGCCCCCAGCGTGGCCGGACATGGCCTCCACCAGTGCTGTGCCAAGGTGGAGGGCCCTTAGAACGTGCTCCTGCTTTCCTGCCTCATGGATAAAACTCCAAGTTGTCTGATAGATGATGGAGGTGACGGCGGGACGGCGGCGGTGGTGACAAGCCGCCTTCCCTTCTGGCGATTCCACTGGGCCACTCTCTCCCTGCCTTCCACGGAGACCCCTTACCTCCCAGGGGTCTCTCCAGCGTCAGCAGCATTTGGCTGGCAGGACCCGCTGGCCCTGGCCTCCGAGGCCTCCCCGTCCCCCGGGGCCTCAGCTGCCCCCAGTGGCCCCCATGCCTGCAGCACACACACCTCCTCTTCAAAGCCCTTCACAGTGTGAAAACGCCTCCAGAGGGTCTCTCCCACGTCCCGCCAAGTCCTTCCCTTGGGCAGCAGGGCTGGTGCCGTTCCCAGCCCCCACCAGCTTCTCCTGCTTCCCGCCCCCGGCAGGAGCTCAATGCAATAGCTCTCCTGGGGAGGGGTGTTCAGGGCCTGTGGTTGGAGTCTGTGAGTCTGGCTGATTTTCTTTCTTGGCTCCTAGAGAGCTGGTCGGATGGATCGGCCGTCTTGTGGGGAGTTTGGGAACAGGAAGGGGGCAGGAATCAGAGGGGATATTTCAAGGAGAGGGGAGAACAGGGGACAAACAACTGGGGTAGAAGTGTTTGGTTACAAGTCAGCTTTTCCTAGGGACCCACCACATCCATCAAGCCACGACTCATAGGACCCGCCCCATCCAGCCTCACATCATGTTGGTTTTAATAGTTGTACCGTATTCAACAGCTCGAGTCCCCAAATTTTCAAGAAACTGTGCGTCTGTTTTGGTCTCCAGGACTCGTCTTTTCTCAAGTTGCCCTATCAGAAATTCCAGAAGACCTTTAACTCCTTTCAGCCCGGTTCCTGGGCTGATCTGGGCCCCAGGGGCAGATCCTCCCTGCGTTCCACCGCAGTCACTCAGCTCCTGCTCTCCCCTTGTCCTTCCTAGGCACGACGGTGTGTCCTCCCTGTGACAACGAGCTGAAATCCGAAGCCATAATCGAGCATCTCTGTGCCAGCGAGTTTGGTAAGAAAGCGTCCCTGGCCGCCTCCGGGAGGTCGGGCATCCCTGGCTGCTCCCGTTCCGCATCCCTGGTGCAGAGCCTGTTGGAGCATCTTTTTGGAGATGTGTGTTCTCTCCCTCCATTCTCCCCGGACGGCTGCTGTTCTCAGGCAGATGGAAGACCAGATAGGGTGGGGGAACCGGCCGGTTTTTATGAAAGTCCAACTTGGCTTCTGTTCTTCCGTGTGTGGGATCGCTGGGCAGGTTTGGGGGGACCTTCTCGAGGAGTGGAGGGAGGCAGGCTTGGGGAGAGCTGTAGAGGAGCTGGGGGAAACCGGGCGGCTTGGGCTGGCCTCTCGGCACAGCTCTTCTTCCATCCACCCCTAGGTGTCAGCACCACTCTGGCCAGGATCTGGGAGGGGAGCATCCATGTGCTCAGGGCACTCCCGGGGCGGGCGGGTAGTGGGTGCGGCGGCTCTCGGGTCCTTCCAGGCCAGGAAACTGACAATCCCACAGCGAGGGGTTTTCCTTCCCTTCTTCGCACATCACTCTGGGCTAAAAGGGACTTCTGGATCTGCACTTGCAGCCCTAGGAGAAGGGCTGGATGTGGCCCCGGGGGCTGATCTCAGGGAGCCTCTCAGGGACGGTCCCCGGTAGTCTGCCCCGCAGAAGTCCGAGCTTCACACACCTTGGGAGGCTGTCCTCTGGAAAGGTAGACGTGAACTGCATCCTTTTGAAGGGCCGACTCCCTCCAGCCTGCCTCGATTTTATATGGATGTTGAGAAGTGACTGCCGCCAGGCCTGCTTTGCCAAGGACAGGTTCTCATGATTCTGGCCGTTGTGTCCCTGAGGCTGGATTTCTTACAGAATTCCTCCCAGGGAAAGCATGATGGGAACGTGAGTGTTTACATCCATCCAGGGCTACCTACTCTGGGTTTTCACTAACCAAGCATAATAAAGTACATGACAGGGCCTCGTGCTGGCAAAGTGCCGTGTTGGAGAGCTGCACACGTGTATATGCGCACATGTAAGCTGAAGGAAATGGTACATGTGACAGGTGTAGTCTCAGGGTATTTGTCGTTGTGACTGAAGGCGGGAATTGGCGAATTCTGACCCTTTGCCACGGAGAGCTTCTTGAGGATGCACACGTTTTTCGTGTCCTATTTCCGCATTAAGTATCTCTCTCTGCCTTCTTGGTTCTTGGTGAATGACTTCCAGGACGATTTCGCCTCCCAAGCGTTCCACTGCTTGTGTCTGAGTCACATCCTTTGTTCTGGTTGCCATTTTAAATGAACTCAAATAAATTGTAGAGGGACCTGCAGCAATGTCCCCAAACTCTGATGACCCTTCCATCTGACGGCGGTGACACTTGCTTGTTGAGGCTCACACCCCTTGCTCCATCAAGGGGAGCCCAACGCCCGGCGAGGCTGGCGGGTCTCTGCGGCAGAGTCTGCGCGGCCCCAGCCTGTCCGAGTCACAAGCTTTCCTTCCGCGAACGGCGCGAGGTTCCTTCCCAAAGAGGCATTTGGGCATCGAGAAAAAGGCCAGAAATAAAATCTCTCAGAAGTCCTGATGAGAAAGAAGCCTTTTGCTGCGTGATTGGGGCGTGTGTGGGGGGGTGGTGGCAGGAAGAATCTGCTCGGATGTGGCTGTTATCCCGAAGCATCCTTCCTTGCGGGGGGCCGGGGGCAGTGTGGATAATACTCAGGGGCCGCCTTTAGATTTCACTGACCCTCTTCCGATAGTGTAAATCACCACACTCACTTTTAGAAGTCGACTCCCTGACGTTTCAGCAACTCCAGGGAACCGTATTAGAGCCCACTCTGAAAGGTAATATATTTATTAGCTGATGTTTTACGTTCAGATGACTTCTCCCGGGACTGCGTGTGCGGAGGACGCGACTCAGATTCAGTGTGTCCAGTCATTGACTGAGCCATGCGTCCAGTCGGTCACTCAACATTTCTTGAGTGCAGAGCTCTGTGCTAGATACCGTGTCCTCAGATACGGACCTAGAATAGACGAAAATTTCATTAAAGAAATTTCTTCACCCCGACCAAACACAAATCCGTGATTTCCTAGAGAATCGTGGCGTCATAGAACTCACTGCCTGAAGGGGGCGCTGTGGAAACTCCAGGCGAAGGCTGTTCGGCAGCCGTGACAAGAGAATCTGCATCTTCCCGTTCAGATTCTCAGTAACCCACCAACCTGCATTTGTTGGGGGCTTTAGTGGCAACTCGTTAAACTAGAGCCGTTCGCTAGACATGGGCTGAAGAAGCAAACCTTGGGAAAGAATTTGAGTGTGAAGGTTGACCTTTGGGTGAAGGGGAAAGGTCTGGAGGGGGCTGGGGTAAGCCCCCTGGGGAGGGACATCCTCTCCCCGAGGCAGTGGCTCCCTGCTCCTTGCGTGCAGGCGCCAGGGGTGTATCTTATTTAAATAACCAGTCAGGGCCTGGGCAATCTGATTAGCTGTTTGGGACTGTGTTCCTTTCGCCCGGACATTACCTCCTTCTTGAGTTCCTAGAACTTTTGAATTCTCCTGGATCCTCCAGGTCATCCTATCAAGTCCACTTATTTCACAAATAAGGCGTCTGACTTGCCCCACTGGAGCTCTTTTACTCGCTGTCACGCTGCCTTCCCCCCTTAAGAGAAGATGAACAGCCGCTGGGCTCCATCCTGGAGGCATTTATCTCCTCCGTGCTTGGGTGTCCTGGACGCCAAGCTTCTTTATCTGGATGCAGGAGAGACTTTTATGGGTTTTCTGTGTGTCATGGTCTCATAAGGCAGTAAATAGGATTTTTTTTCCCTCTCTCTCTCTCTGCAGGGGCTGAGCTCAGCTCTGCCCTTCTCGGCACCCTGGAGAATGCAGCCTTGTTGAGAAACTTGTTTCCTAGCTCAGCTCATTTCAAGTAAGGGAGGTAGTCAGCCACGCTGATGGGATTCAGTTAAGAGACAAAGAAATGCAGCAGGGCAAGCTGACACACAACAGAGAAGAAAAAGAATGCTTTACTCCCTACTCTAGGGATCAAACTTTGCTTTAAGCGGCCCTGACATCCCCTGTGGGAAGACATCAGGTTGTTGGAAGGCTCCCTGGGAGCTCCAGGAACAAGGGGTGCTTTCCTTCTGGGTCAGCACGCCCTCACCCTCTCCTGCCAGTGCGTCCCCAGACCCCTGCCGCCCCCGTGGAGCTGGGCCTGCCCGGCCCATCACCGGCTCCCCCGGCGGCACTGTTTTTTTTGGCCATGTTGGGTCTTCGTTGCTGCACGTGGGCTTTCTCCTAGTGGCAGTGAGTGGGGGCTACTCTTCTATGCGGTGCACGGGCTTTTCATTGTGGTGGCTTCTCTTGTTGCGGAGCACGGGCTCTAGGCACTTCGGCTTCAGTACTTGTGGCACGAGGGCTCAGTAGTTGTGGTGCATGGGCTCAGTTGCTCCACAACATGTGGGATCTTCCCGGACCAGGGCTCGAACCCGTGTCCCCTGCATTGGCAGGCGGATTCTTAACCACTGCACTGGGCGGTGCATTTTTAACTCTCTGGCAGGTCTGCTTGGTTCTCTCCACGCCTGCACTGTACCTCCTCAGTTCAGAGCACATATTCTGCCCCCAGCAGGGAAAAGCCTCAGTAGAAACACCTGTGGGCTGATGCTCAGGAATGCAGCTGGATCAGCCTGGATCAAGCACCAGATGTGTGACGGCCAAAAGTTAGATGGTGCAAAGTCTCTGGATTCAACATGGCGGCCAGGCTGCCTGCTGTGCTTCAGTGAGAACACCCGGCCCTGCTGCTTGTTTTCTCTCTGCTTTTCCTGCTCCATGACAACAGGGTGCTGCTGTTCTCCCTTCGACAGGTCAATATATTATTTGCAAGCTGCCACACTAGTAATCCTGCTGTTAACAACTCAGCACCCATAACTGTCTTTCCTTCAGCTCAGCTTATCCCAGGGATGGGGGATCTGATTTATAATGGCTGTGAGGTTAGGATCCTGCCTCTGGCCACTCTCTCTAGCTTCTGGATCTGTAAACACCCTTAAGCTTCCCTGGTAGAAATGTGTGGAATAATATACTTCTGCTAAGACAGTTCAGAGCTTCCTCTTGTACTGGCCTCTCCTTTTTTTTTTTTTTTTTTGAGAGTTCAAGTGGCCACTTCTTTAGCCCAGTATTTTCTGGTTGTGGAAAAAAGATTTCTTGGCCCCTAGAAATTTTCCTTGCCTTCTGGAAGCATTTTTTTCCCCATTTATATGTTTCCTCATAAAGAGTAAAACTGTACACTGCAACACTAAACTGAGTCAAAGAGGAAAGAGAAAAAAATTGGCTCTCACCATTAGTGTTTGGGAGTATTTCCTAGAAGAAACATTCTCTGCGGTTTCTGGACCTTCACTAATTTGTTCTCACTCTGGCTCACTCTGCTTTCAAGGTGTTTTGGCTGGGCTGCTGTTTGGAGGTGCATTGTTTGATTTCTTGAAAAAAGGAGGCTCAGCCTTTCCAAACTAAACCTTGGGTTTCCTCCCACAGAGGAGGAGTTTGTAGCTGCCAGCACGGTAATTGCAACGTCTGTAAGCTGCTTGAGAGCAGGATCTGTCTCTGATACCATATTTTACCTAACGTTAAGACACCCATTGATTGTGAGACACACCATCCATCACGTGAGATGCCCCGCCCACAGAGAAAACATAGTTCACATTAAAATGTGAAGAGAATCTGTGTCTTAAAATGAATAAAACAGGGCCTGTGTGTAGTTAAATCGTCCTTGGTATGGTGTCTTATCCGCGGTAGGCATAAAATAAAAGTTCGTTGGATGTGTGTGTGAATGACAGTGTGCGGGAGGTAAGGAGATGGAAATTCGCCTTTTTTTTTTTTTTGAGTGGTTTAATTTCCAGTTTATTTTCTGTTAAAGTAACTACAACCTGGTTTTATGTTGCATCATCTTAAAATTCACAAAGATGAATAATATAGGAATTTTTTAAATCCAAAAATATAATAGAAAGCACGCATCTGAGTACAAATCCTAGATTTTCTACAGAGTGCATGGAAATGCCTTTCCTTAATGTTCACAATTGTTAAATGGGAACAAGTACATTTATATCACAAGATTAGGTTGTATTTAAGTGAGAAGAACAACGTAAAAATTATTTAATATTAAAATGTTCCCAGATGACTAGAAATTGGGATAATTTAGACTTACTTTTTAACTTATTGTATGGGTAGCCTTTTTTTGACCTAACCATTGTATATCCTCTTTTTTCACTATTATCCCATTCCACTAGTACTTATGGAAAACCGGTGAATAGACAAAGGATATTATTCTGGCAGTAGATGCACCTTGTAGGCAAAAAGTAACAGAGCATTGGTTTTATTTTGTTTTCCAGTTTTCTTTCTTTTTTTTTTTTAAATGAAGTATAGTTGATTTACAATGTTGTGTTAATTTTGGCTGTACAGCAAAATGATTCAGTTATATATATACATTTTTTTTATATTCTTTTCCATTATGGTTTATTATAGGATATTAAATATAGCTCTCTGTGCTATACAGTAGGACCTTGTTGTTTATGGCCTTCCTTTTTTATAAAAGGAGAAAACGTCTTTCCAAACGAGTATGTGTAACTTGTTTATTAAATTCGAGGGAAACTGCCTCCCTGTTTTGGGTGACTGAGTGTATATGTTAAAAAAAAAAAAAAAAAAGCCCTAATATCTAGAAATCTAGTTCAGTCAAAGTAAAATTAAATAGACATGGAGGAAGGAACTGTAACCCCGGGGTGGAGTTGACAGGCTGAAAACAACTGGTTTTTATTGTCAGTGAAGGTCTCTAAAATACACAGCCCGTCCGCAGATCTGGAAATAGCTGGAAGGAGCCGTATGGCATTTCACATTCAGGGAAACACGGGGTCAGAGCTTTAGGTGCCCTGGAAATGCCACTCCCAGCTCGTGGCCTGTGGCCCATCCTAAATCCTTCGCCCGGGATGGGGGTGGCTTGTTCCGTGCAGAGACCACTGCTGAACCCTTGAGGGCCTTTGCAGCCCTCCAGTGGGCTGGGTGGGTCCTGGTGGCGATTCCACGGCCTCCCAGTGGAGAGCTGGGGGCCTGGCTGGGGGAATCAAGCCCTGGGCAGTTTGGGCCGAGATCCCATGGGGACCACTCTGCACTCTGAAGCCATGTTGAGGCACCGCAAGGAAAAGCTGGGAAAAGAGCCAAATTTCCCCCTCTGGTGAGCACTCTCTGCACATTTAATTCTCTCTTGGCTGTACCTGGCAGGAAGATTCTTAGATAAGGCAAATGCCAATAGCAACACTTTTCTTTAGCATACTTGGCCCTGAGAAAGTATATTGAACTGAGAAAGGACCCAGAAACCCAGGATCCTCGGGTGGAGGCGGCACCCCTGGAGCTGAGTTCATTTCCCCTTCTGCCCCTATACGTACGCCGGGCAACACTGGGACATCTCAGAACCTCTCCAGGCCTCGGTTTCCTGACGAGATGACACTAATACCCAGCATCGGCTTTGGTGAGGAACGGGTGAGCTGGTGTAAGGAACCCAGCCCCGGGCCCCGCACACCCGCTGGACTCGCTAACTGTTCATCCCGGGGGGCTTGGCAAGGACGGGTGGCCCAGCCCTTTGTCCCCAGCAGATGAGGCCTCCCCTCACTAGAGGAGCAGGGTGTGCGGCTCCAAGGCGCTCAGTTGTTTCCAGCCCTTCCCTGTCTCACATCCTGCTGGAGTCGTTGCTTTCTTTGACCCAAGACACGTGGTTGCGGGGGGGCACGTGACTGCTCCCTCTTTGTCGATGAGTCCAGCTCCGAAGAGGTTATTCCTTGGGACGGTCGGTTGCCAGACCGCGGGGTTTGGGTGCCCTTCGACGCCCCCTCCAACCTGCCATTCCGTGATTCTCCTGTTGAGTGGCCCCCCCAACTGCCTTCCCCTCCTTTTTAAAAAAAACTTATTGTGATGAAATATACATGACATAAGATGTACCCTTTTTTTTTTTTTTTTTTTTTTTTTTTTTTTTGGTACGCGGGCCTCTCACTGTTGTGGCCTCTCCCGTTGCGGAGCACAGGCTCCGGACGTGCAGGCTCAGCGGCCATGGCTCACGGGCCCAGCCGCTCTGCGGCATGTGGGATCTTCCCGGACCGGGGCACGAACCCGTGTCCCCTGCAACGGTAGGCGGACTCTCAACCACTGCGCCACCAGGGAAGCCCAGATGTACCCTTTTATCCTTTTTAGGTGTACAGCTCAGTGACATTAAGCACATTCACACTGTTGTGCCGCCATCGGCACCATCCATCTTTGGATATTTTTCTTCATCCCAAACGGAAACCCTGTACCCGAACGCTAACCCCCCTTCTCCTTCCCCCCAGTTCCCAGGAACCGCCACTGTACTCTCTGTCTCTAAGGCTTTGACTAGTCCAGGTACCGCGTGTAAGTGGAAGCCTGCACTGTTTGTCCTTTGGTGTCTGGCTTATTTCACTTAGCATCGTGTCCTCCTTATCATCTGATGTGTATGTAAACGGTCATAGAGAAGGGGAGCCACGGGAAGGGTTTACCCTCAAGTTCACCTCTGTTCCCTGGAGCCTCTCTGCGGGTGGGTGGAGGAGGAGGCGGGTAGAGGATGAGCTGAGACACGGGGGGCTGCTCGCCCATTTCTTTGGGTGCTGCCTTGTGCCTCCGTACCCCTTTGTCATTCTGAAGATCTGCTGAGCTGGATGGGACCTCAAAGATCAGGCAGTCCAGGGCGCTCAGCTTACAGATGGAGGAAAATAAGACTCAGGTAAAGGAGTTAGTCATCAGATTGCCCAAGGCCACTCTCTGCCTGGCATCCCTTACCGTTTTTTGTTCCCAGCAGCTCTTAGCTGGGTAGCCAGTCTGGACTCCACACCCTTCCTCCTTCATGTCCCCTCATGCCCATCACGTTCCCATCCTGCCAGGAATGGGAGAGGAAGCTCTCTGGGAAGGGGCACTGGGTGCTCTCAGCGTTTGCCGGGTATAAATGGACGGATGTCTGTGCCTGACACAGGGAAAGAGCTTGGCGATTGTTGGTTTCTTTGTGGACGGGCAGGCGGTGCTGTTGAATAGAAAGAACATAGGCTTCAGGCCAGACAGACTTGGATGAAATCCCACCCTTATGAGCTGAGCGACCACGAGAAAGTCTCTTAACCTCTCTGAGCCTGTCTCTATCACCTGTGGATGGTGATTCCTGTGTGACTGTGTTGGGAGGAGAATTGGGTCAGTCAAGCGTGTTCATTTCCTGGGACATGGCGCCTGCTCCAGCCATAACCGTTATTCTCTCTTCTTATTGGGAAGAGTTGTTTCAGGATGGAGATTGGCCTCGGTAGGAGGATTCAAGCACTAGTAAAACCAGCTTGCTTGGCACAAAATATTAGGAAATGGAATGGAATGTCCTGATGAATTTCTTGTTAGTAGGGGATTAAAAACTGGAGAAATCTTTTACAAACCCCACCGGGGAAAACTTTAAAAGGTTGATGCGGCTTCAAGGTGCTGAAGTTGACAAAACCAAAACCAAACCAAAACCAAACAAAAAGCAACTCTATATAAATACTAGAAGTTAGACAGTCCGGGCTTTAGTGAAATGACACCCTAAAGTCACTGTAAAAACTGGAAGTCATCAGACAATGATGATGGCAGAATATGTAGGGCTTGGATTGAGCATTTGCTAATTCTAGGACACGCCCACTGAACTCTGTTCTTTTGTTTTTGAGTGATTTTTAGAAATCTTATTCCTGATGTGAGTTTTTCTGCTCATAATACATTGGGTCTAAGAGAGACCTTAGAGTCCTCCGTGTTGTCCCCTTCTCCCAAGCACTGTCTCTGGGGCAGTTTTCACATTTTTTCCAGCAGCTGTGATATCTGTGATATGCACTCCCGTGAGCCAGAGAAATAGGCCATATTCAGAAGCAAGTGAGCATTTAAGTGTTGGCACATTTCTTCCAGTTTTTCAGAAAGGAGCCAGAAGCTCCAATCTGTATTTATTTTTCAAAGGAGAGCAAATGGCCAAAGAGATGTCAGGCCCTCGCCGTGCCCCAGCCTGCTTGGAGCAGCCAATTAAACATGCATTAGCTTTGGAAGGCTTCTCAAAGCCCTATAGATTGCACTTGAAATCTTTGTTTAGTCTTTCAGGAACACTGTCACATGGATGATTTATCAAAGAAAGTTGTTTATCTGGCAGTAAAATAAACTCCGGGCCTGTTCAGACGAAGATTTCCCGTGAATTTCTACCAAGGTAAACACTGGTAACTGGCAGATTGCAAATTCTGTGTGAAAGCCAGACGCATACAATAAATATTTGAGCTACAGATTTGCTGTGTCAGAGGCCCGGCCTGTCACCAGCACTGTTACTCCCACCGTGCCCTGGAGGACCTGGCCCTGCAGCCGGGCCGGTGGGCTGCCAGGCCCAAGGACTGGCAGGGCCCCTGTGTGCCGGAGCTGCCCCTGCTGCATGGGCCTCCCTGGGCTCAAGTGCCGCTTAGTGTGGCACCGGGAACTTCCTGGTTCAGAGGGGGGCAAGCCTCAGTCCGGCTTCCCCCTGCATCACACCAACAGCCCATCCAGAAGTGGCCACCTTAGTTTTCTTTGCAAATAGACATTTGTTGAACCAAATTGGCAGGAGGCCGGGGCATGTTGAATGATTTGGGAGCCGGGGCCGGGGCATGGTGGTCGGGGGTGAAATCACCTTGAAGATTCTGCTGAGCTTGAAGGATGGGGGCAGAGGGCTGAGATGCTTTCCCAGGGTCTCTGGCTCTGCACGTTGGGGGTTGTGAGAGCTCCATTTAGGAATACAGGGGGCAGATCCAGCCCTGTGAGGGCGGCACAGGCACGTGTGCCCAGGACCTGTCTGAGTGAGGGAGGGAATGAACGGATGAATGATGATGATGGAATGAGAGGAAACGGAGCCTTCTAGGTCTTTCTGAGGGAGATAGTGCAGCGGCTATTTATAGTGACTTTTCAGGGAGGGGCTGCTGAGTTATATACTGCTTGTTCTCAGACAGCCCTGGAGTCTAGAGCTTCTGGATCACCCTGGTCTTGGGGTCCTCATGGAAGGCTGAGTCTGAAGGTGTTTGTGGGTACCACCTCTTATTTAGGCACCATCCTGGGTCCTGCTCATCCTGATTTCCTTGGTGGGTCAGGGAGGGGAAGCCAGGACCCTAGAAGCGATGATGTCACCTGCGAGGGCTTTGGGGGCTGGGGTCAGGGCTCACGTTTGAGGATTGAGAGGAAACGGTGTTGGTCTTTCACGGCTGGAGGAGCCGTGGGTGTGTAAGGCCCGGCTGTCCTGACAGCTCCTTAGGGATTTATGTGCAGGTAATGGATGCTTACTGGCCTGCGGGTATTTAGGGGAATAAAGGAGTATTTCTTTAGGGCAGGAATTAAGGGAAATCCTTTACAGCAGATTCTGAAAGGATGTCTGTGAGTTGGAAAGAGATGCCAGAATAGTACTTTGGCAGAGGGGAGAAATTAGGAACCAGCTTCCCTAAGCGATGCTGTCTCTCCTTCAGGCAGGATAACCAAGAGGGATGTTCTCTATCCTGGGAGAACTTCTGTCAGCATTTTCCCCGGGACGTTGCCTCCTGGGAGTTTCCTCAGACGTGTTCTCTGCTCTCTGTGAGCCCTTTGAAAATGAGCTCACGCTGGTGTGTCTTGCACTGCAAAGCCAACTGGCTCTGGACACGGCTTTAGGGCTGAAGGAAGTCCCCACCTCCATGACTATGGCTGCAGAGCTGGAATCGGGGCCTGGAATAAGCACGTGCAACCCTTCAGGCTCCACTGGGGCCTCTTGGACCCAGGCCTGTGTCTGTGGCAGGGATGGCCTGTGTCTGTGGCAGGGACGGCCTGTGTTCCTTCCTGTGGTCTCAGCTCCCCATCAGGTCCCGAACAGATCTGAGGACCTGGAGGATGAGGCAGGCCGGAGCCAGGCTGGTCAGTCCCTGTTCTCTTGCTTTAGTGCAGGGTTCCAACTCTCGGGCCTGTTAGGAGGGCAGGGTCTCCTGCGGGGGCTGGATACATCCAGGGCGGCTCCCTAGAGGAGATGAAGTTTAATGGAGAAAGTCAAGGAAGGCATCCTGGTGTCAGGAGGTGAGGGCTGGGAAAGGAGTTAAGACTCGAAATAAATAGTACTTAAAAAATTTTTTTTTCTAATTTATTTTATTGAAGTATAGTTGATTTACAATGTTGTGTTAATTTCTGTTGTACAGCAAAGTGACTCAGTTGTACATATATGTACACGTTCTTTTTCATATTCTTTTCCACTATGGTTTATCACAGGATATTGAGTATATTTCCCTGTGCTATACAGTAGGACCTTGTTGTGTATCCATTCTCTATATAATAGTTTGCATCTGCCAACCCCAAACTCCCACTCCATCCCTCCCCCAGCCCCCTCCCCCTTGGCAGTGACAAGTCTGTTCTCTGTGTCTGTGAGTCTGTTTCTGTTTCATGGATACGTTCATTTGTGTCATATTTTAGATTCCACGTATAAGCGAGATCATATGGTATCAAATAGTACTTCTTAAATTGACAAAACCTGATTTGGGTAAATCAGCACAGGCAGAGAAGGTCATCTGTTGGTTCTGGCAGCTGACTCGGCGTCCTGTTCGGACTCGCTTTGGCCGAAACCCGGGGACGCAAGGGCTGAGTTGAGGTGTGAGGAAGGAGGTGGTCTTTCTGATTCCGGGTTCCCCGCTGGTAGGATGCTGGGGCCCCAGGGGGAGCAGCAGCTGGAGTGAGCAGGTGTGTTACAGGGGTGACCCAACCAGCATGGCTGTGGGTCCGAGTCAGGGATCCTGCCGGCGGGGCATGGCTGCAGGGGGAGTGTGGCAATCTGCTTTGGGCGACTGAGCCTACGAAGACAGCCTCTAACTTCACGTCAACTACAGCGGCTTCCACGAAAGTGAGGGGGCTGACTAGAGAGAGTCACGGCCTGGCCTTTGTTCTGAGATGCGGAGGCTCAGGTGCCCACAGCGTGCCAGGTGCCAGCGAGCACCCAGCCTCTAGGGTGACAGCTCCTTTACTCTTGACATGCATTCGTTTAAAAACAGGCATATGACGTGTGCGTGTGTTTTCTTTTGAAAAGTCTAACGATCTCAGAAGGTGGGCAGCCTTGCACAGATTTGATCCTACAGACGATTGTTGGGCTTCTGCGGAGAACACGGCCCTGCTTATACTTTAAGCTACGTATGCTGACTTTGGGATCGACAGACATCCAGAGGCAGGAGTGTTTGTATTGTCTCTTCCCAGAGCCTGGGAGGAGGGGAGTCCCCACAGTCAAGGCCAAAGAGAGCGCTGCCTCCTCTCTGCAGGTGCCCTGCCCTTGGCGAGGAAGGTCAGACCTCAGGCAGAAGATAGCTTTTACCTGTGCACATCAGGGGAGCTTTGTAGTAGGGGCAGTTCCGTCCATCCTTTTGTGTGCAGCCTTTCAAACTGCATTCTCAGTGAGAAGGCCTGCACTGAGCTGCCTTGAGGGGGTGAGTGGCCCACGTTATCAGGCCTCCATCCAAACGTGGTGGAGGTGGAGGGGGGTGGTGTGTTCTGGGGGCTGGGTGTCTCTAGGTGACCTCACAGGAGGACCAGGGCACCTCACCCTCCCTCTTCCTGGAGCCAGCTTGAGGCCAAAGCGTCATCTGGGGGCTTCCCCATGGGGCTTCTGTTCTGCCCCTCGGCACCTGGCACCCACCAGTTCTGTGCCAGTCCGTATGGTGTTCCCTGCCCTTGAGAGGGAAGTGAGCGGTTCACCCAGTCCCGCGTTTGCGTTAGAGATGTCCTAAATGCCGGCGGAATGGAAGGCTGTATCACGTGCAGACTCGGGAACAGTGAGTGCGCACGACAGTGGTCATGCAGGATGACCGGGGTGTGCTTCCCACCTGCAGAAGGCTTACCGTCTAGAGGGGACGGAGGGGAGAAAACAGGCAAGCATAAGATCACGTCATCAACGCTGAAATCCCTGTAACAGTTAAGCGCTGGGGCCGTGGGAGCACAGGCGGGGGAGCAGGTCTTCCTGGGGAGGGGTCGGGACAGCTCCAGAGAGGAGGCGCCTTGTGCTGTCCACTGAAGTATTGGTTGGAGTTCCTCACCAAAAAGATGGACATAGGAAGAATATTCTAAGTGGTGGACCCCTCCGAGACCAGGACACATAGGCATGACGTCATCTGTATATGGGGGAGTGGCGATTCTCTTTGTGGAGGGCTTATAAGGCGTATGGGGGCGGGTATCTAGAAATGAGATTGACAGCGTAGGCAAAAGTCAGCTCAGGGCCCTGAATGCCATGCTGAAGAAAGGAACATTTGTCTTGTTGGCAATGAGGGGCGTCAGGAGCCTATTTTAAAGTGAAGGGCTTGGGTGGAGAGCGGAGAGAGGAGGGGGAGGGGGAGGAGGAAGGGGAGGAGGGGAGAAGAGGAAGGGGGAGGAGGAGGAGGGAGAGGAGAGGGAGGAGGGGAGGGGGAAGGGGGGGAGGGGAGAGGAGGAAGTGGGAGGAGGGAGAGGAGAGGGAGGAGGGGAGGGGGAGGAGGAAGGGGAGGAGGGGAGAGGAGGAAGTGGGAGGAGGAGGAGGAGGGAGAGGAGAGGGAGGAGGGTAGGGGGAGGAGGGAGGAGAGGAGGAAGTGGGAGGAGGGAGAGGAGAGGGAGGAGGGGAGGGGGAGGAGGGAGAGGAGAGGAGGAGGGGAGGGGGAGAGGGAGGGGAGGAGGGAGAGGAGAGGGAGGAGGGGAGGAGGAGGGGGAGGAGGAAAGGGAGGAGGGGAGAGGAGGAAGTGGGAGGAGGAGGGGAGGGGGAGAGGGAGGGAGAGGAGGGAGAGGAGAGGGAGGAGCTGGGGGAGGGGGAGGGAGGGGCTGGGGGAGGGGAGGGAGGGGGAGGAGAGGGAGGGGTTGGGGGAGGAGGGGAAGAGGGGAGAAGAAGGGGGAGGAGGAGGAGGAGGGAGAGGAGAGGAGGAGGGGAGGGGGAGAGGGAGGGGAGGAGGGAGAGGAGAGGGAGGAGGGGAGGAGGAGGGGGAGGAGGAAGGGGAGGAGGGGAGAGGAGGAAGTGGGAGGAGGAGGGGAGGGGGAGAGGGAGGGGGAGGAGGGAGAGGAGAGGGAGGAGCTGGGGGAGGGGGAGGGAGGGGATGGGGGAGGGGGAGGGAGGGGATGGGGGAGGGGAGGGAGGGGGAGGAGAGGGAGGGGTTGGGGGAGGAGGGGAAGAGGGGAGAAGAAGGGGGAGGAGGAGGAGGAGGAGGGAGAGGAGGGAGGAGGAGAGGGAGGAGAGGAGAGGGAGGAGGGAGAGGAGAGGGAGGAGGGGGAGGAGGAGGAGGGGGAGGGGCTGGGGGAGGGAGAGGAGGAGGGGAGAGGGAGAGGAGGAGGAGGAGGGGGAGGAAGAGGGGGAGGAGGAAAACTGAAGGAGAAGGTGCTCATTCATCCAAAGCGTTGATGTGCAGAGCCTCAGGTGTCAGAGGTGAGAGGTTTAGGACAGGCGGGCCTGTGGGCTCAGGGCAGCGCTGTCCGGTGCCGGGCCACCCACTGCAAGGCGCCGCTGTCGGCCGTTCTGATGAGGTCGGCATGCAGCTTGGGCAGCCGGGCAGGCCAACGGCTGCGGTCAGGGCAATGGCTGCGGTCAGGGCCCCGGGAGACCTCCGTTGCGGCGCGCGGGGCAGGAGCCCGAGAGTGTCATCAGCCCACACGCGGGTCACCGCAGAGCCGGTCATTCCCGAGAGCGGCGGTCATTCGGAGCCGTCGTAAACTCTTGACTTGCTCTCCAGCCCTCGTTAGCGGCCGGGCGGGCAGCACGCTCGGCGCCTGTGGAGCCAGGCCTGTGATGGTGGGGCTGAGTCAACCCAGGGGTCCGGGGCCTCGTGGAGGGGGAGGCAAGAGCGGCTGCGGCCACAGGGGGGCGGGGGCGGGGGAGGCCTCGGTTGGGGTGCGAGTGTGGTCTGTGTGTGTGCGCACGTCTGAGTGTGTGGGTAGGTCTGAGCGCGCTCATCTGTGCACAGCGTGTCTGCCTGGTGAGCGTGGGTGCCAGTCACCCCTCCAGGGGCTGAGTCTCCACGGCCGAGGTCAGGGGCCTCCTCCTTTCCCCGTCGCTCCAGAGAGAGGCCTTCCAGAACCCGCCGCCGATTCCCCGGACTCGGGAAGACTCTGGAGCCTGGCAGGGATTTCTGGGCAGCAGGCGCGCCCAGGGCCACCTCTGCGGGTCGGCGAGCCCTCCTCCAGTCCCCGTGTTTTGTTTATTCCTCCAGATGCCAACCAGGCTGATTTTGTTAGGTTTCGGTGTTCACAGCAAGTCCATTTAGAACTGCTGCTTCTCTGGGTGAGACCACCTCCTCGGCAGATGCCAGCAGTTCGCAGGGATTGTTGTGAAGGGCATGGTGTAATCCCTGGGATATAAAAAGTCCATCCGGAGGAACAGGCACGGCCTGAGGTGTCATACAGGCCTGAGTTCAAGGCCTGGTCCCACCACCTACTGTGTCAGCTTGGGCAAGCCGCTTCACTGCTCCGTGACTCAGTTTACCCACCTGTACACAAAACGCAACCATAAAACAAGCTTACAAAGTTCTGTGCGAGGAGATAAAGTGGGATGTGACAGACAGTCGCCCCAGTCCTGGAGTCCTGCGATGTGACCCAGCGCTGCCACTCGGCCAGTCAGTGACGTCTCTGAGTCTGTTTCCTTATTAAGCAAGTTGAAAGGGTCACCCTAGCTGACCTCTAAGGCTCCTTGCAGCTCTGAAATCTTATGGTTTTGTTCCGCAAAACTGTGACTTGGTTTCTTGATTAATATCTTTGCTGGCACCTCCCTGCTTGCCGGGGACCTGGGTCTCTATCTCAGGCACATGTGGAAGAGCTGAGCAGTGAGTGGGAGGCCATCACGGAGGAGCTGGGTTGGGGTGCAGCTGTGGGACCCCCAGCCTGGGAGCGGCACTGGTCCACGGCAGGTCTGCATCCCCTGACGGGGCCTGGCTGGCTGCTGGGCGCCCCGACCTCAGCCCCTCTCCTGGACATGTCCCCCCCGTGCTTCCTCAGAAACCCAGGGACAGTGGGGACCCTCTCCACCTGTGCGGGGAAGACAGCCTGGTGGGAGACCAGTTTGCAGGCACAGTACGGGTGATTTCTAAGGAGGACTTTCCAAACCTCAGAACTGATTTTCAATTTCAGCCCCATGATTTATCAGCCACGAGACTCTGGCCAACTCCAGTTCTCTGGGCCTCAGTTTTCTCACCTGCCAAATGGGGATAATTGAGTATACTTCTCAGAACTGGTGGATAAACCCCATGAGATTGTACTGTTGTGTCCTGGAAAGGACACACTGCAAATCCACCCCGAGCCTGTGACCTTGGCCGCGGTCCCATGTGCCATCTTACAGCTCTGCTGGGCAACGCTTCATGGCCTCTCTTCCCTAAAGCATTTCTAACCTAAGCCACACACTTGGCTTTCCTTAAAAAAGAAAAAATAAAATGAATGCATTTTATAGATAGACCAGATCTGAACCAGGATACTTAATGGTGATGGTTTTCTCAGAGGAGCTTCAAAGTAATATTAGAGGTTATTAAAATACACGCTGATTTCATCCCCCAGACATCTCTGGGTTCACAAGGGGAGCAAATCTTACCTGAAGACTAAAGCTCAAAGCATCAGGTGGAGAGGACGCTCAGAACGTCCGGGACTGAGACTTTGCGTCAGTCTTGTCCCCGAGAGGGGCCAGTGGCCTTGGCAAGCCGGGTGCAGACAGGGCACATCTGGGAGCCTCTGTCCCTCAGTGGCAAGTGACCCGGGGCTTTTACTGACACCCTCTGCACTGGTCCTGTGGAATGAGCACTCAACATCCCTTTGGCCCGTGGTAGCCAATGGCAGATACTTTGTGTGGGCAGCAGCTGTGAAGTGTCAGCAGGTAGGCTGTGAGCATCACTCCTAGGTGCTACAGGGTCAAAGTTGGGTGTTTCCCGCTTTCTCTGGGGCCTGGTGATTCTCTTCCCACTTCCTCCTTCAAACGACAAGGCTGTGTTTGCCTCTCAGGACCACAAGGGCCAGGAGGACCGTGGTTGAGAGAACTGGGACTGGCCTGTCCAGCCAAGGGAAATCGTGTGCTGTGTAGCTCAGGTAGAACCCGGCTTGCTGAGGAAACAAAACCTTGACCGACAAGGTGGTGGTGGGGTCCCCCCTCCCCAGGGAGCTGTTCACAGGGGGGATGGCCTCTTGCCTGCGAACCCGAGAGGCCTGCATCTGGCAGGAAGCAGGAGGCTGACTTCTCCGGTCCTTCCAGCCCCACAGAGTCCGTGGTCCGCAGGCCACCTGCTGGCGGCACTCCTGCTGGTGGCTTCCCCAGGAAGGTGGCTGTGTCGGAGGGCGAACCTTCCTTCTCAGGAGGACGTCGGCTGATTTTCCGGAGGAAGGTGGAGGGACAGCCTGCGGCCTGGTCAAGTCACCCAGCAACCTGGGATGCCAGCCTCGAGTCCCCCCAACCCTCACGTGTAGACCCTTCAGGAGGGAAAGGCCAGCTCCGGTGTGCACAGCAGAACCTCGAAGCTGATCCGAGTTGCGTGTCTTTGTGGCGAAGACCACAAAGATGGCTTGGAGCTCCTGACTCCTGGGGACCGGTCCTCCGGTTGCCAGGGAGGAGGCCGACAGACCTGGAATGAAGTGCAGGCCCGGGCAGGCCTCCCTCCTGCCCTTGCCTTCATGCAGGCGGGACATCTGGTCCACCCCCCGCTCCGGGTATCAGCTTTCCTGGGGACTTGCCTTCCCCAGTTGTGTAACTGTGTGTGTGAGGGTGTGTGTGTGTGAGGCGCTGGGGGCAGCGGAGCCCGGGACCGGCTTCTCTGGAATGACGGGGCTCCCTGGCTGGTGTGGGTTTGCTCGTGACTGACAGCTCTTCGCCTGCAGCCTTCTTTCCTTACAGACCTAATGTGTCTTCTGGCAGGTCTCCTTGCTCTGATTACTCAGGCCCCGCAGAGCACCGGTGCTTTCCTTTTCTTTTGCTCACCATCTCCATCTTGGTCCCCCCTTTCCGAGCGGGTTGGGGGGTGGAATCCGGTCTGGACCAGCCGAGAACGCTCTGTGCTCCTGCCTGGCCCCGGGGCCTTAGAATGAGGAACCCCAGCCAGAGTTGAGAAGCTGCCTGCTTCCTCCCTGGGAGCCCTCAGCGTGGAAATTCCAGGGGGGCCCACACCCCAAAAAACTCTGGCTCAGGAAACCAACACGCAGCTACGTGTGTAGTGGCCTGAAGGGTCACTGGCGTTCCCCCCGGGTCTGGTTGTCACGGGGGTGTGAAGCCTGGGAGCCCATTTCCTGGGGAGTGAAGCCTGCTGTCCAAGCCCCTGACTCACCCCCAAAGGCCCCCAGAGGAAGGCAGGTCTGGGACTCACGAGGACAGGCCCCAGGATGGCTCAGTAAGACTTTCCTGGACCGGAGGGGATGGAGTGCTGGGCCGCAGCCTGCTCTTCTGCCTGATGGGTGGTCCTGGGTCAGAGTGAGGGGCCAGGTTCTCCTTGAAAGGGTTGGAGGGACTGGCAGAGGGACCTCTGGCCCCGGCTTTCCTCCTTCACTGCAGCCACCTTTCTTGGAGGAAGGAACAGACCTGAGAGCAAGCCGGGGTTGTACTGCAGCCCGGCTGCAGCTTGGTTTTCCGGTGTGGGGTATTTTGTTCTGGCCTTGGAGCAGGGGGAGGGTTGTTTGCCTTTGGAGAGGAGGGAAGGGGACTGTGTGATTACCTGCGGTTGGAGCCCGAGGGGCCGGGGGTCCTCTTTCTGAGACGGAGTGTGTGTTGAAGGACAGCGCTTGGGGATCGAGGTGGGGGGGGCAGCGGGGGTCCTGGTTCCAGCTCCTGATGAGCCGGATGCTTGCTTCCTCTCAGCCCCTGTTCGCTGACCTCTGGAACAAGACTTTGGCTGGATGGCCTCTTAAATCCCATGTCGCTCTCAGAACGTGCTCCGTGTCCTAACGCAGTGTTCTTTAAATACACACACCACGAAGCAGAACCTTTCTTCAAAGGAAATCTTACCCTGACCTTCATCACAGAAACTGGTCCACGGGGGCCTCTACGCTGGAGGAGGGGGGCCTGGACCTGGGTTGGCTTGGCCACTTCTTACTCGCGGCGCATGACTGACCCTTACTCGTTTAAGAGGTTCCTGGGCGTCTGGGAGGGTGTCTGACCTCAAGGAGGAAGGGCTGTGATTATCCGATGAGACACTCGCTGTGTCCTTTCTTCCTGGATGGTCATCGGGGCCTTTACCCAGTGTCCCCTGGCCTGTCCATACCCCTGTGGGTATGGACGATGACATTGCCGCCCACAGCGTGTGGCCCTGCCGCTCACCAAAGGCGGGGTGCTCTCCACGGGACCCTCTGGGGAGACTCCGCCCCAGGGCCCTCTCCTGGCTTCTGTTGGCTGCCGGCAGTCCCCGGCATCCCTTGACTCGTGACTCCAGTCTCCGCTCTGTCTCCACGAGGCTCTTCCCTGGTGTCTGTGTCCTTTCTTCTCTTCTTGTAAGGACGCCAGTCGTTGGGTTTGGGATCCACCGAATCCAGTGTGGCCTCATCCTAACTAATTGCAGCTGCAAAGACTGCATTTCCAAATAAGGCCATATTCTGAGGGTCCAGGTGCGTGTGAATTGGGGGCACGCTACTGAACTCACTTTAGGGCTCTAGAGCCAACCTACCTGAGATCGAGTCCTGGTTCTCCGTTACTTACTAGCTGGTGTCTTTTGGAAAACTGTAGCCTAAGTCCTCTTGTCTTACAAGGTGAATGATAGTTGCACCGACTTTACCAGGTCTCTGTAAGGCCCTTAAGGATGATGCCTGACACTTGCGGTCAGTACCGGGGTCCCTAAGGTGGACTTGGGAGGTGGCAGCAGAGGGCGATGGTCGTCAAAGGCGTGATGGACTCGCAGACAAAGAAAGCCGGCTTCACGCGGTGAGTACCAATGCGCGAATCTTGGAAGGCATTTGTAAGGCGGAAAAAGCCTTGTTGGTCTGGAGCACTTGGCCTGGCAGAGAAAATTCTAGATGTGAGATGGTGGCCCGCTGAGCGCCGTGTCACACACAGCAGGGCCTGGCTCCTGGTGGCCCCTGGGAAGCAGGGAGCAGCTCCAAATACAGCCAGTGGCTCTGTTGTTTAGCTGCTGGGGGCAGGGGTGTTACAAGGCTGATTTCTAACATTATAGGTGAGTTTGGGAATAGAACCGCAGAAAACCAAGAGTCTCAAGGTGCAGTGTCTACAGCATCAGAGGTGAGAGGTTGTCTCCCCTCAGCCAAGCCAGGGAAAGTCAGTTGCAGATGTGGGGCAAGGTCGGCTCCCAAGGCATCTTTGGAACAGGTTCTAAAGGGTGGCAGGAGCGATCGTGGAGCCCCCCTCTGTGCCCCTGGCCTGCAGTGCCCCGAAGGTCTCCAGCACATGGATGGATTTGCCCCAGCAGCTCATCTGAAGCACTTCAGAAAATAAGGACCCTTTAAAAACCGTTTATTTGTTGAACGTGCGGCATGAGAATCTGCATTCACAGGAGGGAGGCACTTTGGAGAAATCACAACTAGGGTACATCAGAACGCCAGAAAACGGCCAGCAGCGTTGCCCAGGGGGCCTGGATCTTGAAACCGCATCTTTCCTCACTGGCCAGCAAATGAAATTCTTCATACAGAGGGTGTGTCAGCCCCTCAGGCTACCAGTAGTAATTAGTCACGTGTGCAGGCCGTGTTCCGTGTTAAGGATGGTTTCACTGCAAACCCTCAATTTACGACAAATTGGCACTGTAGCTGTTGGGTGTACGGTGTCTATACATCTGTCCATCAAAGATCAAAACGGGTGCTGACAGGTGACAAGGTGCTCCTACGTAGTACCAGCTTATCTGCAATGGCTGGGTGGTGGCCGTGAGCTCGAGCATTCTGTGTCCTGAAGTGTCTGTGCTGGTGCCGGAGCTCTGATCATAGGCCGGGTGACATTCGTCTTCCACCTTCCCTGGTCAGTGGCGGTGACATCAGTCCCCGATGCCTGGAGCATGAGCAGGGCGGTGACCTCCGTTCTTGGGCAGATCCGGGGGGACCCACCCAGCTTCCCGACTCCTCCTGCTTCGTCCCAGCTCTGGGGGGACAACTGGGGGCAAGCGAGTGTGTGGGCTCAGAGGGTCAGCCCTCTTGACCTCTGCCAGTGAAGGGCACGCCTGGCCAGGGAGCCGGATGCTGGGGAGCAGACTGAGCCAGAGCCATCGCCCGGAACCCCGGGGTCCTGACTGTCTTCAGCAGGAAGGGATGCACCACACACAGGGCGTCCTGGGGCCCATTAACCAAAATCTGTCGGTTCCGCAGCCAGGAGCTTGGTAAACACGTAGGAAGCACTGGCTGCCTGAGTGGTAGGCGTGCCTTGGCAGTTGGCGCGCCACCCCAGGATGTGGTCCGACACCTGCTGCCCAAGAAGCTCTGTCCCCGTCATCCGAGTCCTTGCCCATCCACCGGCTTCCCCAGGGGTCTCCTTTGGGCCAACTCGGCCCCGGGGCGCAGCGGCTTCCGCAGCCATGGGAAGTTTGTTTGTTGATGTATTGATTTTTGTCTCCGTCTCTTTTAAATAAGTAGTTTTCCTGGAGAAGCAGAAAAGAGCCCCAAGTGGGGCACCCCATCCCGTCTCTCTGTTCACCTCGCCCGCGGTCCCCCGGGCTCTGAGGACCCACATCTGCCCCCTTACGTGTGTGTGGGGCTCCAGGTGGGTGGAGAGAAAGAAAAGAGACTCAGTGAAGACAGAGGATCTGGAAGCAGGACTCGGGACACCCAGCTCGGGGCCGATACCACTGGCCACGTTGCGTGCCTGCTTGCTGAGCTTGGCGGGAGCAAGGACCCTAGACAGTAGAGAGGAGGCCAGCTTTCAATTCATGTTATCTGTTGTTTTATATAGTTTTGAAAGGTTCCTTTCCATTTACAAAACGTTGGCTATGTTCCCTGTGTTGTATAAGACATCCTTGAGCCTCTCTATCTCCCCCCAACAGTTGGCACCACCCCCTTCCACATCCCCCATCACGCCCCCCCACTGGTAACCACTAGTTTGTTCCTATATCTGAGTCTGCTTTTTTTTGGTTATATTCAGTAGCTAGTTGTATTTTTTAGATTTTTAAGTGACATCGTACAGTATTTGTCTTTCTCTGACTAATTTCACTTAGCATAATGCCCTCCAAGTCCATCCATGCTGCAAATGGCAACATTTCATTCTTTTTCGTGACTGAGTAGTATTCCATTGTGTGTGTGCGCGTGTGTGTGCGTGCGTGTGCGTGTGTGTGTATACACCACATCTCCTTTATCCATTCATCTGGATGATTTAGATTGCTTCCATGTCTTGGCTATTGTAAATAATGCTGCTATGAACATTGGGGTGTATGTATCTTTTCAACATACATAGTGTTTTTGTTTTTGTGGATATATGTCCAGGAGTGGGATGGCTGGGTCCTATGTTCATTCTATTTTTAGTTTTTTGAGAAACCTCCATCCTGTTTTCCATAGCGGCTGCACCAATTTACATTCCCACCAACAGTGTAAGAGGGTTCCCTTTTCAAGAGGAGGCCAGCTCAGAGCTAGGACCGGGTGCCGACTGCCCTTAACTTTTCAGATTCTTGGCTTCATCCAGACCTACATGAGGCCAAGACAAACTTCACCTTTGGGAGACCAGCATTCCTCTCCATCCTGATTGGAGATACACTGTAATCCTGATTGGATTACGTTGTCATCCAAGGGGATACACGTCTGTCTCTGGTGGGGCAGTGCTGGGCGGGTGACAGGAGAACGTGTGTGCTCTTGCCCCTCTCTGGGGCTTTGGGGTGAAGCCGGGTGCTGCCCCATCTGATGGATGGGGAAGGTGTGCACGGTGGGCTGGACTCGGGCTGG
Organism: Hyperoodon ampullatus; assembly: GCF_949752795.1. NCBI lineage: Eukaryota > Metazoa > Chordata > Mammalia > Artiodactyla > Ziphiidae > Hyperoodon > Hyperoodon ampullatus. Next base: position 4,991,348 of record NC_136933.1, read on the forward strand.
TCCTTGGTGCCTCCCAGGCCGGGGTCAGGCAGGCTGCTAGGGTGACTGCGCCCTCTGCCCTCCCTGCTCTTTATACAAAGCCTAGAAAGACTGAAAAAAAGAAACAGCAACATTCAAGTGCAGTCAGCTGGGTAGCTACGTGGGTCAGGATCTTGGATGAGCAGGAAGAACCTTCATGTCAGGCGAGGGGTGGGCTCAGGTCTAGGACCAGCCTCTGTTTCTGCCTGTGCCATCCTGTGATGGTTAGAATGAACCATTTTGGACATAGGCTGGTTTTTTGCCCTCTTTTGAACTTGGTACTTGAGAGACACCTGTGACGAATCAGAGAGGTACTTCCCTTTCCGAATCCTTTTATACCTCGAACGTCCTTGGGAGGGAAAGGGCGACAGTGGCTCCTGAGTGAGGACGTTCCCTGCCCCCAGGCCCCAGCGGTGGAGGATGCCCTAGGACACGGGTCTCCTGTTCTTCTTATTAATGTCACTGACATTACCGGGCCTCGCTGTCCTCACTCCACGGAGGGAATGGGTCGTAGAACGTAGGGCTGTGTCAAAGGCTCCTTCCAGCCCGATGGTTCTGTGTCCACTGGACTCTGCTTCCCCAGCCAGGGCCGCGGAAGTGTGGGCAACCCTGTGGTCAGACCGGGTGCTGACCCTCTGACCTCTGCACCTGCCTGGTAGCTTTGGGAGCCAGGAGAGGGCGAAGAAGGGCCTCCGGTGCCCTCTCCTCTGCCAGACCACTCGTCACCACCTCCATGCCAGCCACACCTGTGAAACATGCACCCCCCCTTTACACACGGGCCACCTCCTTGTTAGGGTGGCTACATATCCTGTTCGCTCAGGAAAGCCCCGGTTTATTCCTGTGGTCCCAGCATAAAAATGAATGGCCCTCTATCTCCGAAGTGTCCTGGTTTGCAGCCCCAGCTGTATTCCTTTCGCTTCCCTGCCCATGACCAGGGCTTTTCCCTGCTGGCTGCCCCAGGAAACTTCAGGGCGTAGCAAGGAATTTAATTTTTTGTTTGTTTGGGAAATCGGGTCGAATGCACACAGGGTTAATCGACGTTTAATTTGGTGTCTCGTGGGCTTTCTGTGAAGACCTGCTGAGCACCTGCTGGAGGAGTCATGAACTGTAAGCTGTAAACATCTTATTTGCCCAGAGTAAGATGACTTACTTCTCTTTGGGATAATTTTTTTTCTCACTGTAAAAATTATAAAACCTGGAGCATAGTGGGAAACACAATAAAGAGCTTAGACATCAGCCATACTCAGGGTGCCTAGAGACAGCGACTGCTGATATTTTGGAGTATTTCTCTCCTCTGCGTCTTTGATGTGCACAATTTTGCATAGTGATTGCTTCCCAAATAAATTTACGTGGTAGACTTTTACACTCCTAAACTTGCTCTGCAGTTTTCCTCACCCTAGGCCTTTCAAAGGCAGAGATTTTTCTCTTACTTACTGTTTCAACGTATCAATGTCCCTCCCCCCTTTTTTTTTTTTTTTTGCGGTACGTGGGCCTCTCACTGTTGTGGCCTCTCCCGCTGCGGAGCACAGGCTCCGGCCGTGCAGGCTCAGCGGCCATGGCTCACGGGCCCAGCCGCTCCACGGCATGTGGGATTTTCCCAGACCGGGGCACGAACCCGCGTCCCCTGCATCGGCAGGCGGACTCTCAACCACTGCGCCACCAGGGAAGCACAATGTCCTCCTTTTTTTTTTTTTAATTGAAGTGAAGTTGATTTACAATGCTGTGTTAGTTTCTGAAATGTTCTCTTAATTATAGGTACCATGCAAGGGTTTCACAGGCATACCTCTGTTAGGGACAGTGATTGGGGTCGGTTTGTCGGAGAACATTCTCTGTGTGTTAGGGAAGAATTAGTGAGACCCAGCCTGCAGCGGCCACTGGCCCAGGCCTCACACGAGGCCTGGGTCACCTGGACCTTAGCTGAGCACTGTCCGTGCTTCAGGCGGTGGATGGTGATGGCCTTGCCTCCACGCCTCCTGGCACAGTTAGTGTCCCCTCGAAATCCGTGGAACCTCGGCCAGTTTCTTGAGCCATCCTGCCTTAGCCTCCTGATCAGCAAGCCAGTTGTCAGGAGGGTGTCCACCTCACAGGGTTGGTTGCTAGAGAATTCGGTGAGTTAACATGTAAAGGCACCTACACCAGGGCCTGATCTGCCAAGTAGCTGTTGGCCGTGGTTGTTGCTGCTGAAGCAGAGGTTTGGGCGAATGGTGCCCGTCTCACCAGTGAGGCCGTGAACTTCAGGGCAGACTGTGCTGTTTACATCTCTTCGTTCGCTTGTGTATCAGTGTTAGCTGAGCTCTGGGATGTGTGGGACACCCACTAGTCCAGGGACAGGGGTGGGTAGGTGGGCCAGGCCTGCAGGCTCACGGTGGGAGGGGGCTGAGAAAGCACACTCACGGGTAATTACCACCTGTGCTGAGTCCATATGCAGATGGTGGGGGTGGGGCCTTGAAGGTCAAGGCTGGAGAAGAGATGATCTGTGGCTTGGCCGGAGGGATGGGTTGGAAAAGCATAAATTTTGTCTGGAGTACGCGCTCTGCCTTAGAGGGATCAACCATGAGAACAGTGAAGGGCTGAGATCTGAGGCCTTCTCAGAGGCGTGCCTCATAGCTGCTTCAGGGATCTCCCAGCCGAGGGGTCAGGGCACTCCCAGGCCTCTTCTCCCGTCGGTCAGATGGGATAGTGTGAAGACCTGCCTGCCGCCATGCTGGGAGATGCTTTTGGGGGGCTGCCTTTGAGTTTAGACAACTCCACAGTCAGGGCCAGGCTCTTGTGCCATTGTGTTCTCTGTGGGCTTGGGCTGTGACCACTGTCAGCTGGGTCCCCGGGCACCGTGAGCAGGCAAGGGCAGCCGGTACCGTCTGAGATAGAGGATACTTTCCCTTGGATGATCTATACTGGATTTCAAGACAGAGAAAGGAAATATGAAGACTTAGACAGAATGCCCATGCTGGAATGGAAATTGAGATTAACTGGTCCAAATGGCTACATGAAGACCCAGAGAAGTAAAGTGATTTGTACAGAAGTTAGTGATGGAATCCCAACCAGGAGCTGGAGTTGGCTGATTCTGGACTTAGAGTCCTTTACTCTGAAAGGTGCTGCCTCTTGCTAACAAAGCCTCGGTTTTCCTGACTTTGCAAGATTCCACCCCTGTGGGGTAGGGGCCCCAGAGACCTCAGCGATTCTGAAAATGGCACTAGACCAGCTTGCCCAAGGTCAGCTGGGTCTTGGACCTGCCCGTGCTGACTTCAGCCTGAGTTTTAATGAGTTTGGCGGGCTGCCCTGGGCTTCCAGTAAGTTTAAACACCATCCAAGAAAGCGTCCTCAGAATGCGTCACTGAATAACCAAGGTGACAGACCAAAAAGCCCACCCTCAAACCCTTTGGACCAGTGGTTCTCAAGTGTGGTCCCCAGACCAGCAGCATTAGCATCACTTGGGAACAGGTTAGAAATGCGCATTCTCAGGCCCCGTCCCATTACTGCTGAAGCAGAAGCTCTGGGGACAGGCCGGCAATCTGCATTTTTTTTTTTTTTTTTGCGGTACGCGGGCCTCTCACTGCTGTGGCCTCTCCCGTTGCGGAGCACAGGCTCCGGACGCGCAGGCTCAGCGGCCATGGCTCACGGGCCCAGCTGCTCCGCGGCATGTGGGATCCTCCCTGACTGGGGCACGAACCCGTGTCCCCTGCATCGGCAGGTGGACTCCCAACCACTGTACCACCAGGGAAGCCCCCCAATCTGCATTTTAACAAACCCTCCAGGAGATCCTGAGGACCCCTCTCTGGAGCATCTCTCAGAGCCAGGGCTAGCTCATGGCTTTTCCGCTTCTTGGTTCTGAAACCCAGTCCCCATCGTCTTCCTTCCAAGACCACTGCACACTCCAACGTGCCGTGTGGGATGAACACTGCGGGTTGGAATGGAAAACTAGTGAGCCCTCCGGCAGAAGGACTGTTTGCCTTGGCCGGTTGGCCCGGACTTGGAGCCAAGGTTCCATTAATCCTTTTGACTGACTTTATTTAAGCAAGTTTCCTATTCTCCTCTGCCGACTGCTTGGGGAGGCATGGAGGAGGGATGCGGTCCTTACTGGGAGGAGAGGGGCCCAAGCCCCTGCTGCCTGGGCCGCGGTGCACACGTCGTCCAGAATAAACCCACACCAGGCAGCCCTTTGCTCTCAAAGTGGGGTTTCCATTTTGCACCATTAGCTTCGATCAGTGGGGATTTAACACAAGCCATGAAATCAAGCACTTAGGCAACAGGATTCCGATGGCTGACACCGACGCCGCCATGCTGTGTGCGTGAGTACTTGTAAGTGGGTTGGGAGGGCATAGAGCTGCAAATTCCACCCTCCTGCCTGACCATCCCCCCACCTCCCCAAGATGTCTGGGATCCAGAAAACAGGCCAATTTCAATTACATAATTTGTCTCAAATAAGCCACTCAGGAGCATTTTTTACATCTGCTGTTTTTTTGTAAATGAGAAAAAAAGAAAAGCCGCTTTCAATCTTTTTGTGTGTTTGTTTTGATTTTTCCTTTTTTTTTCCTTTTCCCTCTGTAGCGTCTGTCCTGTAGCCAGTAGATGCGTGTAAGTATGCAGCACGTGGTTTGTGGTCAGGGAGAGAGTCTGAGTTATTGTACCAAGCGCAAGCCCCTTTCTTTGCTAAAGGAATTAATGATGCAAACACTGGCCCCTGCTGGGAACGGAGGTCTGTTGAGCTGCCTTTGCAGGGCCTTTGTCAGCAGGACTCATTTGGATCCCGATGCCTGCAAGCCAGCCTGCACGGTGCCCAGACCCTCTGCTGAGTGTTGGAAGCAGCAGCAGTTTCTCCCAGCCCCGCCCTTACTCAGCGCTGTTACCAAATCTCATTTGCACAGTTGGCTTTGGGGATGGTGCTTTCTGCCTCAGGGTCGCCCACCCAAGAGATCTGTGAAAACGGGTCTGGGACGTAGAAAAGCAGGTCCTCTCTGTCTGACTGCTTAGTGAGAGGTCTTGCTATCTGAACAGGCTCTTTCCCCAGGAGGCAGGGTGGGAGGAGGGATGTAAGCTGAACCCCCAGGGCTGATGCTCCAGGCGCTCACCTGTGGGCTCTTCCTGGTCCTGGGGTCTGGGAACAGGCCACTCGGTAAAGAGTTTGTCCATCTTGCCCCGCTGCTGCACAGATCATCTGTTTGGGAACTTCAGCCCTGTCTGCCAGAGAAAGTAATTTAGGAAAGCAAGCAAGTCAGGAGTCAGACTGTGTGGTGGGTTACCTGCCCCAGGATGATTTTTTCTTTTTCTTTTTCTTTTTTTTTTTTTTTTTTTTGCGGTACGCGGGCCTCTCACTGCTGTGGCCTCTCCCGTTGCGGAGCACAGTCTCTGGACGCGCAGGCTCAGCGGCCATGGCTCACGGGCCCAGCCGCTCCGTGGCACGTGGGATCTTCCCAGACCGGGGCACGAACCCGCCTCCCCTGCATCGGCAGGCGGACTCCCAACCACTGCGCCACCAGGGAAGCCCCCAGGATGATTTTTTATTAGCACCTATTGGAGACAGTATATCTGACTGCTGGTCAGTTGTCCCCAGAATCTGCAGGGACCCCATGCTTTCCTGCTCCTTGCTCGGAGGAGCTGTGGCAGGGCTGAGAGGCAGGGAGCTGCGGGCACCTCCAGCCTCGGGCAGCCTATTCAGCTGAACCAGGTTTGACGTCCCTTTGCATTCAAAGTAAATAATCCGAATTCTAACCTAATTGGTTTTTTATCTGAAAAATGATCGGCTTGACAAGCTCTATAGGCTACCCCGTCCTCCCAAATAAACAGTGGAAAAAGCAGAATTCTTAAACAAAACCCTTCCTGAGAAGCCCTAAGTAACGCCAAGCTGCTCCAGCTGAATGGGGAGTGAAGGACCAGGAAATGTAATCTTTGTGTTGCTTTTAAGAGCTCCCATTTTGTGACTCATTGACGTTTTATATACATTTCAGTTCTTTACTAGACAGCAGGCTTTTTTTAAATCTTAGTTTTTTGCTTCAGAATAAATGCAATTTAAAACGTCAAATAGTATTAAAAGGCTTTTAACAAAAAACTGCAGGCCTCTGCCCCATGCCGTCCAACCACTAATTTCCACAACCCAGAGGTAATAATTTTCAGCGATTTTAGCTGTTTCTTACGATAGATAGCAAAATGGAGTAAATAAATACCATACTTACTTTTAATTTTTAATTTTGATTTTTAGACATTGCTTATTGATTTTCTATTATTGAAGACAAAGATCTGTCTCACTTTTGTTTCTTAATTTTAATTTTTACCCAATTTTAAGTTTTAGTTAAATTCTTCGTTTTAATTTTTAGACACTATTTATTGCTTTTCTATGACTGACGATAAAGACATCTGTCTTATACTCTATTCCCTCTTCTCCCCATTCTTTTCAATAGAGTTATATCACACTTCCGGTTAAATTGACATTCAGCGTTTAATTTATTGTAATTATGTCAATATTATTTGCAGCTGAGCCCTGTAGTGTACTGCATGTAGATTTCCTTCATTATACACCATTTGGTTTTCCCTTGAGATAGCAGTTGCCTCATTTTATTTTCCTGGCTTCTCATGTTTGTGGTTTTTTTTTTTTTTGCGGTACGCGGGCCTCTCACTGTTGTGGCCTCTCCCGTTGCGGAGCACAGGCTCTGGACGCGCAGGCTCAGCGGCCATGGCTCACGGGCCCAGCCGCTCCGCGGCATGCGGGATCCTCCCGGACCGGGGCACGAACCCGTGTTCCCTGCATCGGCAGGCGGACTCTCAACCACTGCGCCACCAGGGAAGCCCCCATGTTTGTGTTTTGAATTCAGCCCCAGACCTTCCTGTAGATGTACATCTATCCCTCTGTCCTCCTGTTTCAGTCTGGACTGGTTGAGCTTTACGCCGGCCACACAGTTGCTCTGGAGAAACCATTCGAAGACTTCCATTGCTTTTATCTTATGTTAGAGCTTTAGTTTCCTGATCCTGGGTCTTGTGCTGCATTTTTGGAGCAGTTTCCTAAGAATAGATACATGGAAGATTTTTTTTTTAACCATTACATGCCTGAAGTTGTCTTTATTCTCCTCTCCCACATTGACTGGCTCAGCATTGAATTTGGAAATTGTTTTGGCTTCTAGTGTTGCTGTTGACCAATCCAGTACCATTCTGATGCCTGGTCCTTTGCAGCAGATGTAGCCTCTCTTTGCCTCTGGAGGATTTTATAAGTTCTCTTTACCTCTGGTGTTTCTAAATGCTGTGATTCATTGACCTGGGCACTGTTTAATCTGAGAACTTACATTCTTCATTTCTGGAAAATTTTTCTTGTATTATTTCTTTGGTATTTTCTCTCATTTGTTTTCTTGGTTTTCTCTTAGTCAGATGTTGAACCTCCTGGTTGGATTCTCTCTTTTATCTTTCTTTCTCCTATCTCCATCTCTTTGTCATTTTGTTCCAACCTCATCTCAAAGCACGTGTGTTGCATTCTTTATTTCTGCTCTTACCTTTTCAAACTTCAAATACTCTTGGTTCTCTGAACATTCCTTTTGATAGCATTCTGTTCTGGTTTCATGAATACAATATCTTCCATGATCTTTGTGAACAGTTTTCTTCTGTGCCATACCTTGTTTCTGTTATCTCTGATTTCTTTTTTTCTGTATGTTTTGTACGTTTTTGTCTCCTGTTCACATTTAGAGGCTTTCCTTTAAAGGCCTGCTGATCCTTGGCTGGCCATTGGAGTTTGAGAGTAAAGCACTAAATTGGAGCTCTTTGTGTGTATGCATGGCCTGTGATTTGTTGGGCCTCATTTTGGAATTTTGTTAGGGGGAGCTGTAGGTCTTTTCTTTGGGGCTACTAGTTTCTTTAGATAGAAACCCTACAGTCCTCTGACTGGGGGTATCGCTGTAGTGTTCTAAGACCTGAGGGCCTCACTCTTCACTGTGAAGACCTTCATTTAATCCTTGGGTGTCGGGGCAGCTCCTCCCTACCCCGTCCTCCTGTGAGTCTGGTGTCCGCAAGCCCAGTCTGTCTGGGTTCAAACCTTCTGTACGGAATAAACGTACAGCTGCAGCTGGAGTTGGTGAGGGGCAGTCATCCGGATTTATGGCCAGGCTGGTGGATCTGGGTGCCCTGATGCAGACTCCTCAGTTCCTATATTTAATACAGTCTCTGTCATCGAGTGCAGAAGCACCCAATGGCCCCAGTTCACGAGCATGTCTGGGTCCTGCCATGTGGATCTGCTGCTTTCTTACTGTCAGCTCCCTCTGTTAGCAGCTGGGTTTCAGCTTTTCTTTTCTCATCAAGCCAGGACCCACCATCCATTTGCTTTCTGTTATACTAAATGTGATGTCCTTGTTTCTTTACCATTTTTCTTGCGTGTGTTTATAACTTTTTTAAACTATAATTTTAGAGGGGTGGAAATGATTGTGTGCTCAATCTACTATGTTTGGCTAGAAGTGGCCGGCGATAACTGTTCACAAACATTCCAGATGCTTGGTGGCTGTCAGGATGGAAAACCTTTTCACTTCCCATTGGTGTGGAGCTCTCTGGGAGTCTCCCTCACCCCCTGGGATCGTGGTTCCCACAGGTCGTCAGCAAACCCCCCCCCCACCACTGCCAAGGCTAGCAAGCTAGTCCCACACTCATTCTTAAACTCTGCAGCACTGGGGATGAAGGAACATTTCTTCCACTTGAAGCGCCTTCTCCCTGTGCTTTCTGAGACGCTGAGCTGCCTAGTTTTCCATCCGTGCCTCTGATGACTTCGCAGGAACTCCCCAGTGGTGGTCCCTCCTTCTCTTCTCGTCTCTGTACTTTATTCTTCACTGCAACCGTTTTCTGTAATCAGATGAGTCACAAAGCTGGGGACTGACTCAGCCCCTTCGGCACCTTCCCCGTCTCAGGCCCTTTCTTGCACTCCTGCGGCGATTCCACGCTGTCGATCGTGTAAATGCCTGGCCCTTGGCCAACAGTGGCCTCTCATCCAGGCTCCCTGTCTGGGTAATTGGAAGGATGGCGGCCACATTAGCATAAACAGGTCAGGAGAAAAAGATGGTTTTGAAGAGAGTGTGGGTTTGGGATGAGTGTAACAAGCTTCCTCTGCTCATTTCAGCCTCAGAAAATGGCCAGGCTTTGTGGGGAGGCTACCAAGGGGGTATCATTTGTGGGCAAAAAATACAGTTTCGGTGACTGCAAGTGGGATGAAACTTCCAGGGTCTAACCTGAATCGAAGGGGTTATTTATTTTAAGGTTGCAGAGAAAGACCCAGACAGCCCCTAACTGTGACCTTAAGTTTTGAGTTTTCAAAGTTCCTGGTCTCTGCATCCTCGCTGGCCGTGACCAGCAAGGTGAAAGGCAGGAGTCATATCCTACTGTTGGAGGGTGTTCCGTTGCTGCTAAGAAAAAATGCAGAGAAGGGTTTTGTTTCTTGTTTTGTTTTGTTTTAGTTCAGGGTCTGGCTGTCACGGGTAGCTGAGATCAAGGGCCTGAGGCAGGTGTAGAATCATCACCCTGTGGGAGACAGGCTCGGGAAGGGGGCAGAGAAGGATGGGGACAGGGTGGGCGCAGTAGTCTGCCTGGGATTGCCCAGCACGGGCCCCCTGGATGCTCGACCGGCCAGGCCAGCAGGCAGACTGCACTCCACGCTTTACAGACTCCAGGAGCTCAGATCCGGGTTCTGTGACCACCCAGTTAGAACCCAGGACCTGGGACTCCAGCAGCGCCCCCGTTGTGAGCCCAGCTGCTGCCTGCTGGGGCTGCTCCCCCCTGCCCACCAGCACCGGTTGCAGCGCAAACACAGTCCATGGGCGAAATCCCTGGGGTCCAGGCTGTCTGCGTGGTGGAGGCCGGGTGGGGGGAAAGGAAGTGGTGATCAGTGTCCTCCCACCCCGTCCCAGCAGCCCCTGGATGTATGTGGTGGGAGGCTGCACACATACCCACAAGGCAGGGGGAAATCAACCTGGGATGGCTAATCGCCTATCCAAACATTGTTGGTAATCTGCATCCCTAAAATAAAGCCCTGAAAGATGGAAAGATGTTAGTAATTTCTGGCCACATGTGCCTCCTTCTTCTCTACTCTCCCTACCTCAAAAAAAGAAAGTGAGCCAAATGGCAAGAAACGAAGAGTCTAATGCAGAACACATTTCCATCGTTTGCTTTTCCCTCTCCCCGCCATGCTCCCACCTATGTAAACTAAATTCCTTGACACGGTCATGGCAAAGGAACATTAATTTTTGATTTGAGTTGTGATTAAAAGCAACACAATCAAAAGAGGGAAATAGTTTCCACTGAAGCAATAGCATTTGAAACCCCGTCGTCATGGTATAGTAGGAACCAGCATGGTCTTTGGGGTCAGGGGTGGGTTCTAGTCCTGAGTCTCTTTTTACAAAGTGTGGCCTCGTGTTGTCCCTTAGCCTGAGTCCTTCTTGATCGTCGTCAGTTAAAACAGCGGTTGCTGTGCATTAAGTCAGGAGAGCCGCACAGAGAGCACCTGTCCTGGGCTTGGCACACAGCGGGTTCTCCAAAAAAAATGATGGCTCACTTCTCTGCAGAAAAGAGGCTGCCCAGTTGTCACTGGAAATGCATTCGTCCCCGCCAGGGATGTAATTGATCCCAGCTTTAGACCTTGGGTCACGTGACACGTCGGGGCACTTCTCGGAGGGTGTCTTCACCGGCTCGCCTTCCTGCAGTCCCTGGCCGCCTTCCTCGGGTCAGTCGGTTCTCGCAGTGCGGAGGGCGGGCAGAGATGGAGCCCTGATCTGCCTGGGCCTGGGCAGGGAGTCTCCTCTGGCTCAACCCCCTGGACACATTTCTAGATGAGCAAACTATAGACTGGCCCAGGTGAAGTCTTTTCTCAGGTGACCCACCAGGTACAAGGATGGTAAGCCGACAAGGGGAGCTGAGCCGGGGCGGGAGAGGGAGAGCTGCTTGGGCAGGTCTGGGCGGAGGTCCCAGAGGGGTGGTCTCTGCTGATTCCTAGTCGCGGCTTTCCCACCTGCTGGTCCCCCTGCCTCTGCCCTCAGGGTGGGAGTGGGTGCAGGAATCAAGCAAAATCAGAGGTGCTGGGAAGTGGCTGGTTCCGTGGGATGGGGGGCAATAAAGAGAGGAGCTCACTGGGAAACTGTGCTCAGCGCACTCCCGTGTGCTAACCATCTGCTGCTTGGGCCAGTCCCCAAGACCTCCGCCACCCTTGGGAGTGAGGTCTTTCTTAAGGGCTGTGGGCCTGGGGTATTTGTTACCCGGGGCTCGGTGGCTGCAGATCTGGAACTCCTTCCGTAAGCAAAAGGGATGGGAGTGCATGTGATTTCCTGATTTTGACACATTCACTGAAGCTTTGTTCCTAGGATTTCTCCTAATTCTTGGGGTGGCCAAGGGTGTGCTTTCTAATCAGCTAAAGAATAAATAATAAAGCCTTCATTCTTGCGGTGTTCCCTTTCAACCGGGAGGAGCTCTTAACCATTTCGTAAGTAAAGTCATTTTGAAATGTGGGTAAACCTGGGAAGAGAGCCCGAGCTCTTTTCCCGTATTGTCTTGGTCCATTTAATCAGCACTTGAAATGTCAGCTTCATTATAAAGAATTTTGCAATTCGGCCTGGACAGCATGGTGATTATAAGTGCACATTCAGTCCGTGGGTTTAGTTTAGGGTCAGTGACTCTGGGCAAGTAAACGTAACCATTATGCCTCAGTTTTCTCATCTGTTAAATGGGGGAAATAATTGCACCTTCCTCGTGGAGGTATCAGGTTTCACCGAGGAAGTACATGGAAAATACTCAGCGCTCTTGAGGGCATCCAGATGCTTTCCTAGTCATTAGCTACTGTTCTGTAGCTCGATTCAAGTCTTTCCTCATGGAATGTGGGTGGAAGCGTTGAGTTATTCAAAAGAGAGGGCTTGGTGATTTGGAATTCACAAGAATTCAAGGGATGGACACATCATCTGGTGACCAGAATCTAGAAATGATTTCCAACTCCTTTAGAACTCTCCAGGGCTGGCGAGGCTTCGAGGGGAGTTGACTGTTATAGGGACGCTGTGTTTGTGTTTCTGGTGCATTTCCAACGAATAGAACGCCTCCACGCTAACTTATCCTCACCAGTTAACCCCGTGAAGCCAGCACTAGAGTGTGTGGTCCACACACTAACCCTGAAACACTGTTGACTCAGGCTCTGTAGAGACAAAGAGGCCAGAAGGCAGAGTTGGCAGAGGGCTGGCTTTCCCTCTCTTCAGGGAGCCGTGCTGAGAATGGAAGAAGCCCAGGTACCATGTGAGATTTAAGGAATCACCACCTGGATTTATCCATCAGGCCCTCACCAGGACTTGCTCGAATGGGTCGAGAGGTCAAAGTCGAGTTTGGTTCTGTGGGTCTACACGGTGGGTAGGATAGCCCATTAGTGGCGCCATCTAGTGGTTGATGAGTGGTGGACAGCACGTCAACGGTACCTGCTGTCTGAACGCCCTGGAGGCCCAGTGGTTGGAACCCTGGTTTCTCTGATGACAAAGCTGGACGCTGACGTTTGATGCAGTCAGCTTTCCCTTGCTGACTGCACACACACAGGCTCTGTCTGTCTTCTTTCCAGGACCCAACTGACAAAGAATTTTAGGTCCTTTGGATGTTAAAAAAAAAAACCTAAACCAATAACTTTCTCCTTAAAACAAACCAAACTCAGGGTAAGTTTTTTCTCTGAGTGCTGATGTTGGTAGCATTCGATTACATGGACTTGATTGGATTAGATGATCCCCTCCTTCTGTGAAAGCATTGTACGATAGTCTGAGTCCTGGAGTTTTAAAAAAAAGACACATGATTTGGTTTTGAACATTTATCTGAGACTCTCATGGCATCCTGTGGCAACCACTGAGATACCATCAGATACCGCAAAACCAGGGAGCAGAATTGGTACGTGAAGGTGAGCTGAGACCTTGGTCCTTATCTGTAGAATAGACAGATAGAGCCTCCCTCTTTTAGGTGCTCTTTGCCTTTTATGTCTCCTGCTCTTCTGCCCGCAGGTGGGTTGTGGTTTCTGATGAAAAGCCGTGTCCTAAAACTGTCTCTCTCCTCTTCCCCTCTGTGTCCTCCCCCTCTCTAGCCCTGAGGATGAAAATCAAAGAAGTGAAAAAGGAAAATGGCGACAAGAAGATTGTTCCCAAGAAGAAGAAGCCCCTGAAGCTGGGGCCCATCAAGAAGAAGGAGTTGAAGAAGCTGGTCCTGTACCTGAAGAATGGGGCCGACTGCCCCTGTCACCAGCTGGACAACCTCAGCCACCACTTCCTCATCATGGGCCGCAAGGTCAAGAGCCAGTACCTGCTGACGGCCATCCATAAGTGGGACAAGAAAAACAAAGAATTCAAAAACTTCATGAAGAAGATGAAGAACCACGAATGTCCCACTTTCCAGTCGGTCTTTAAGTGATTCTCATGGGGTGGGTTGGGGGGAGCGGACACCCCTGGACCCTCGGCGGTTCACACCCCCTGCTCCTTCGAGGTGGAGGGCATCGTAATCCAGCTACTTTGCCCTTGCAGCATTTCCCACCCCTCCCTCCATCCCCATGCTCCAGACCCCAGTATAGCCAATATTTAAAGCTGCATGCCCAGATGAGGAAACCCATTTAGATCAGGAAGCTTCTGAAGACCTGCAGTGTGGAGCAGCACGTCCCCAGGGGAAGGCAGGTGCAGCACCATCTCAATCAGAGACACAGTCACTACAAAAGAAAGCGCTGCCGGTTAAGAAAGGGGGTTGGCGGCAAGGGAGAGGCGGCAGCAAACGTTAGGTTCTGCCACTCTCTTTGTGTCGTTACAAATTGCTTATGGATCTATCAGCTAATCTACGCCTTTGGAACTAGAAAATTCTAACTGTTGGTAAGATGCACGGCTTTCAGTTCCCGAGGAGTTTCTCTTTCTGTTCGTTGTGGACAGAAACAGACACACACCACACTCAGAGAGTGACAGTGCACAGGAGAAATAGTAAGAACAAAGGGAGGGGCCTGCATTGCTTGGCCCTGTGGCCATGTGTCATCTCTGATATGAACCAGCCAGTCTCAGATGCCCTGGAGGTGGTTACCGTCAGCCTCAGGTTTGATCTCACCTCCTGCAACGTGGAGGGCGGCACGGGCCTGCCTTGGTGTGACAGAGGTGCTGATTCGTAGACTGAGAAGGCAACGGTGGTTTTCAAAAAACAGAGTTAAAGGAGAAAAACAGAAAAAATTGAGAACAGTCGAGCAAGTTGCTAGTCTAGGGTGAATTGTCATTGGGTAAAGAGCTTAGTATTCTAATTCCCTTGTTGGTTCATTTCACATTGCTTTAAAGCGACCAACAGACCCACTTACTTTTCAAGGTTTTAAAAAAAATCTCCACTGAGCATTTGAAAGGTGTGGTAAGACTGGGGTCTCTTGGTGCCTTTGAGGCAACTTTCTAGCTGAGTGGCTGTCTCTCTGAGCATTTCCAGTGGGAGGTGGATTCTCCTGGTAGTGTAGCTGTTGATCCTCCTTCCTGAGGGGTTCTGGGTTGCCCTGGCCCGAACACAACGCTAATCAAAACTCACAATACATCCCATTCCTGTCTTTCCTGTGAAGAAATGAATTCCTTTGAACTTGATTGCCTAGAGATCAGAGAAATTCAGAATAGCCTGCCTGCCTGTCCTCTGCACTTAAAAAAATGTTTGTTTGGCTTTTTTTTTTCATTTCTGCAGAGGGAAAGTTAAGCTACAAGGGTCCCCATCCAAAGAGGGAGTCTAAAAGGCAAAGCAGCTACGGTTTTCCCCCAAGGGCCCTAAGATAATTCTCAAAGCCATCGTGTTTAATACGTGATGTACATAAACCCATTCACGGAAGCAACTTGACTCCTGTATTCAATGTATAGGAAGTAATTCCTCCCAAATTAATTTCTCCCTCAAGCCTGATTCTCAATTCTCTGTAACACCTCGAGGATTTAACGATTGTCTCTCTGGGCAAATGTTTATACCCAATCCAATGCTTCAGTGGGGCTGGAAGGCATCACCCACATGGCCTCTGCCTGACACAGAAACAGTGGAAGATTCTGTTAACTTCCCAAAACTCCAGTCTGAAAGCCAGCCTGCCAACTTCATTACGTTCTTGAGGGTTATCCTGATCTAATGAACCCCTGACAATTAGTGACCCATCATTTCATACATTTTTTTTTTTTTTGGTTCTCTCTGACCTTTAATCATAAAGTGTTGGGGATCTTAAGTGATTTGCCTGTAATTTTGGATGATTTTTTTTAATGTGTATATATATTAGTTCATTAGAGATATTCTACTTTCCTATTGTCAACTGAAATTCAGAGCAATTTCGTGCTCGTCTGGATCTGGGTCTTAGTCTTGATGATTAACTCACGAGTTCTGTGCTCGTATGTATCTGCTTGTTTGGACAGAGTGGATCAGGCAACAAGGCCTCTGTCCAGGGTGAGGGCCTTGGGAAAGGCCCTTGTGTGGGCCATAGCAGTTACCCCAGGAAGGTTATAAATGAACAGGTGGACTCTCTAAATGGGAATTCTCAGGTAGAAAGCAGTAAGAGAGCTCAAAATAAATTGGAAATGTGAATTGCAGTTGTAGAGTCCAACCACAGAGTCCCGAGACTGAGTTTCACTGTGGACTTGGGACAGCCTTGACTATGACACATCAGCCATTGCGGGGCAAAGGGAGGCTCTGGGTCCTAAGCTGCATTTGATCACAAACCTTTGTTTTTCTCAACAAAGGATGTAACAAAAACGATGTGCAGACTCATTGGCTTTCTCATTGGTTTCCAAAAGAGGTCTCTGTGTGATTTGGTAATTATTGCTAGTGCAAAGGTCGTATTCGTGAAGGTTTAAAATCATCATTCTGGGTGGAATCCAGTGAGGTCATGGGCAGAACTCAGCTAAATCTTTGAAGAATATTCGTACTTATCTTAGAAGATAGAAAATGAGGTGAGAATTCCAAGAACACTTTATTTTTAGAGCATCCTGTGTCACACGTGGCTTTGGGTGTCGGTGAATTAGCACTGAGGGCTCCCGAAGGCCTCTGGGTCTGTAAATTCCAGAAACCCCATTGCCCAAACCTAGAGTCTGCCTTTCTCATCAGACTCCAAGTAACTAATTGCTCTGCTGGAACCCCGTGGATGTGCTGGGCTCAGGCGTTCTGATTTAGGAGAGACTCTTGTGGCCTAATGTGCTGGCCCTCCTGACCTTTCACCAGCGGATACACAGGACACAGACGAGATTCCTGTTTCCTCTAGTTCTCCATGTAGCACTCCTCTTATAGAGTCTAAATCTCTTACAAAAGCTTTGAATACTGTGAAAATGTTTTACATTCCATTTCATTTGTGTGTTTTTTTTTAACTGCATCTTACCAGATGTTTTGATGTTATCACTTATGTTAATAGTGATTCCCATATGTGTTCATTTTATTTTCATGCCTTCCTGCCATGTATCAATATTCACTCGACTAAAATCACTCAATTAATCAACGGTAATGTGCACGGTGACTTTTTCCCGCCAGTGATGCACCATTCACCCTCCTCCACTGCACACATACCCATCTCTTGATTTTTTTCGGGTCCCAGTTTAACAGCTTTCAAATGGCAACAGGGCATGGTGGGCCAGCGGAGTACCTGGGGGGCCCTGCAGACACCCTCACCCCATCCCATGTACACCACCTGCTCCCATGAATCATTACCAGAAGTTTCCCCCCGGCTGTGTTTCAGATCAGAGAGAAAGTTAAATACTTGCTCTCCAAGAATGTATTTTTCAACGCTGCCTGCGTTTCTTTTCCATGTTTTTGGTTTCAGATGATCTTTCCCCTCCAGCCAATTCTATGTTAAAATTCCAACTAAAATTTGAAAACTCTTTGGTACCTGGAGTCTGAGACCCACATGAGCTTTAGAGGAGACCATGTCTGCCCCTTTAATTTACAGATGGGAAGCTCAGATGTGAGATGGCTAGGGTTTCCCAAGAAGGGTGGGGCTCCCAGGTCACTGGCGTTGCTGGAACCAGAACCCAGGGCTCCCAAGTCCCAGTCCCATGGAATCAAGGTCTGAATTACAGCTGAGCCTCCCTCTGGATCCAGACTGTGCCACTTGGCGACCCCAAGCTCTCTGATATGAGGCTATAGGCTGCTATAGGCTTCTTGCCTAAGGAATTCGCTGTGACTTTTAATTCTGTAAGTGACGACAGTGACAACTTCAGTTCATGTCTTTCCCTGACTAACAAGGCACTTCCAAACCTCAGACAACTGGCAGTTTCACCCAGAAGCGAGCAAATACTCCAAGTGACCCCAGACCACACCTAAGCACAGAGACACCATTTTTAAGGTGTGGTATGAGGACATGTAAAAATTCCACTAAGTCATGCTCTGGTATCAAAAGATTTCCCCAGGGCTTCCCTGGTGGCACAGTGGTTGAGAGTCCGCCTGCCGATGCAGGGGACGCGGGTTCGTGCCCTGGTCCGGGAAGATCCCACATGCCGCGGAGCGGCTGGGCCCGTGAGCCATGGCCGCTGAGCCTGGGCGTCCGGAGCCTGTGCTCCGCAACGGGAGAGGCCACAACAGTGAGAGGCCCGCGTACCGCAAAAACAAACAAACAAACAAAAGATTTTCCCATACTATTGGACCTGTACCTGGAATGCCAGCCCAGCCAAGGAAAATACTGGAATTTCCTTTTTTTTTTTTTTTTTCGGGTATGCGGGCCTCTCACTGACGTGGCCTCTCCCATTGTGGAGCACAGGCTCCGGACGCGCAGGCTCAGGGGCCATGGCTCACGGGCCCAGCCGCTCCGCGGCATGTGGGATCTTCCCGGACCGGGGCACGAACCCGTGTCCCCTGCATCGGCAGGCGGACTCTTAACCACTGCGCCACCAGGGAAGCCCTGGCATTTCCTTTTTATTCCTCTGTGGTTAATAAGAAGGAAAATCTCTTTTAGGCTGGGCGTGGATATCATTGTCACTCCACTGAACACCACCACCACGACCCATATGTTCTCACTGCTCTTTTGCATTTTTAAAAATCAAATCAGTATAACTGAGTCACTTTGCTGTATCGCAGAGACTGGCACAACATTGTAAATCAACTATACTTCATTAAAAAATTAAAATTAAAAAAATTAAAAAGTTAAAATAGAATTATCAAAAAAAAAAAAAAATCAAATCACCAAAAAGATGATGAAGTGTGTTCAAAGGCATCCTGGCTTCAGCAGCTGGCGTCGCCCTGGAGTTTGGGGTGTTCCAAGTGTCAGGACTGCCAGAGCCTCGTGACTAACAGAGGGTGGCAGTGCTGAGAACAGCAGCCTTACCCTCAGGCTCCATAGCACTCACACCTCTTGAAGGAATTGTACAGGTGCTCTCCAACTCAGGGGCAGAAAGAAGTCAGGGTCACAATGTTATCCAAGTTAGGTGGGTCTTATTTCCAAGGCAACAACGGATCCAGAAGTACTAGCAATTCACTTTCTCTCTGGAGGAAGAGGAATCCGTACCAACCATCCAATAGTACTTAAAGGAAATAGGGAGGCTCATTCTTAAATTTTAGCATGTGTCACCGAGGGGCGCTTACTAATGTGCAGTTTCTGTCTTCCACTTCCAGAGATTCATATTCGGGCGGTTTGCCATGGGGCCCTAGAATCTCAACTTTGAGCTAGTGCTCTAGGTTTTCCAGATGCCAGCAGTCCTCTGGATCTTACTTTGCATGACATCCTAGTAGGACATACGTGGTGGCTTGGGAATGAGAGGCAGACGATTATTTTGGTATCTCTTTTCCCTACTCACACGCTTCATATTGCTGCAGCCCTTTCTGAAGTTCTGTGTTATTCTTAACTAGGTATTAATTAACAGAGGTAAGTTAGATACACGAGGGAGGGGATGAACCTAACTCTTTACTGCCAGGTACATCCTGCTCTCCAAGGAGTACTTCTCAACCTCTAATATGCATATGTCACCTGGAGACCGAGTTAAAATGCAGGTTCTGATTGGATAGATCTGAGGGCGGGTTGGAATTCTGCATTTCTGATTGGCTCCCGGGAGAGGGGCGGAGCTGGCGCTGCCGGTCCTCGGAGGCTCTAAGCGGCCCGCAGAAGGGCTGCCCGCTCAGCAGTGTCCTGGCTCCCTGCGCTAATAATGTCACCTCTGGGTCCCCACGCAGCGCCCATCTCCTCGGAACTCAAAATACGAACCATGCTTTGGGGTGGAAAGAAAATCAAACTGGGGGAGAGTCGGAGTTCGAAACCCAAAGCTGGGGGCCCATCCTCTCCATCCACTCGTTAGGGTTCTTTGTCCTAGCTCTCCAGGGTTGATTCTTTTTCCCCAGACTCCTTTTTCTTTTTTTTTTTTTTTTTTTTTTTCTTCCTCAGCAAACTATTAGCCATCCAGACCTGTCCTGTCCAGGTCTGCCTCTGGACCTCCCCGCCATCCCTCCCCCCAGCCCCGCCCACTGGGGGGCCTTGGGGTTCACCTCTCGATGGATGGTGTTCCCCTCCACCGCCAAACAGAATCAGAATTTGACAACAGAACGGGGGCTTTTCATGTTCCGATGCTCACATCTGGGCAGCTTCAAGCTCAGGTTATGGGAGAGGCCACGAAAACAGGGGTGGCGGGGTGGATGAAGTATTTGGAGGGGAAATCCCACCTCTCTGATAAATTGAGGACAGCCTGCCGAGCAAGGCTGCTTTACCCGGGGAACAGGCATGAGGAATTTCTGTCAGCAAAGGCCGAGGCAGGCTGCGCTTTGCAGGTTTGGAGAAGACGGGTGCCAGAACAAGCTCGGAATAGCACCCGAGAGTGCCTGTGTCTTTATAGGTCTGTGGACTATTTAGATAAGCGGGGGCTGTACTTAATCACGGAGAGAGTTGTTTGCTTAAATAAAGGGAGGGAAGGTTGCATGTGTATGTTTCAGGAGAGACAGAGGAGGTGGGAGGTAGGAGAAAGGATCCAGCAATTTTTCCACAGCTGAAACCCCACCACGTGGCTTTAATTAGGATGACCTTCCCATCACCTGAGCACCAGAGTTGGTGGATAGGGCGGGGGCGAAGGATTCGGAATTCTCACGGTCCTGTCCTCGGCGTCTCAGCTAAGCTCTGCTGTAGGCATCCATGAGATGCAAGGAATGGTTTTACCTTCTCTCTTCCCCGGATTTCCTGAGTCCTGGGCCCTGAAACTGAGCACACTGCAGAAGCCTGTCCATCAGCTAGCCAGGTGGGATCCTGGGCTAGGGCTGCTCTGAGATTCCTTGGATGTCAGGACTTAGAGATAAATAAAGCCATTAAACCCCAGAAGTGCACATTTGATTTCCTTTCAAAAAAAAAAAGAATTAGAAAAGAGGAGATGCTGCTGAACTGTTTTGTACATAATCCCACCTCTGTTGCACTTTTTAATAATTCACACCAGCATCACCGTCACTATTTGTACCTGGGAATGGATTGGGGGTGGGAGGTGCTTTAAGGGCCTCGGTTTCCATTTTTGCTGTTGAGTCCTCTGGAGAGTTTGTAATGACCAGATCTGGGTAATTTTGCCTCTTTGCCTAGAAGATTTAGCCCATCAGCTGAAGGGATAAAGGCATCGCATGCCAAAACCCAAGTGTGTGTTTCACAGTGTGACCCAGAGACAGCCAGGATGGGTTCCACAGAATTGACTGGATTCCTGGGGGGTCAGCACTCCCTCCAGAGGCTGGCAGCTGAGACCACGGGGAATCCAAGTCTGGCTGCCCATTCCGCAGGTTACTCAGTGACTTCTAGCAACAGTAGCTCTCCTCTGGCATGCAAATCAGGCCCTGACCAGGCCTGGGGGAGGCCTCAAGGCCCCTGCAGAGAAGGAAGAGGCGTCGGAAGAGGCAGCGTGGAGCCGGCTAGAGGAAAATTGCACCCCAGTCTGTAAATGGCAATTAATGTCAGCAGGAAGCCTGTCTAACTCTGCCCCTGATTTGCCAACCACTGTCACATCTAAACTCTCCGAGTCCTCTCCTAATTCTCTAGAGCCGACTCCTTACTTTTGGATGTCTCCTCTCTTCAGGCTGTTTAAGATGTGGAGGCTGGAGAGGGGTGATGAAGGCATCCCACAATGTAGGGACAGTTGAGATGGACAGCCAGACCCAGAGACTTACTTTTATTTCCGTTTAGTGAGTTGGAAGGAAAAGAACTCACCTTTAAAACCCTAAGAACTAGCTTGACTGTGCTGTGACACTTGATGAAAAAAAAGGACAACTTGTGGTCAGTTAGGCTCCTAGCAAAATGTTTGCATCCCAGACCCTCCTCGATGTGATCCGACCTCCAAGCCTGAGCTCTGCACTGGGGACCATTCTTCTCGGGTCTGAACGCTTCCCATCAGGGCTCCACTGAACCTAGAGCAGGTCCAGAAACATCCTCCCCTCTTTTCTGACTCACTATTTCCTCCCCGCCTGGTGGATGGAAATGTGTTTGTTCAGGAGAAGTGGTTTCAACTGCAGGGGAAAGAGATCCAGTTTTAAATCAAGTCAAATGAAATTCATGTGTTTCAAAAGCCCCCCACCACACACACAGAGTCACACATGTGCCTGTGGACAGTCACAGCTCCGCCCCAGAAGGACCGTTTTCCCAAAGTGCAAACAGCTCCGGGTCTCAATTTGTTGCTATCGTTTTTATAATCACTGTTATGTGTTCGGATGATTGTGAGTGGCGCTGGGAATGTTTGTTCTCGTGTAATTGCTTGTTTCCTACTGAAATGTCCACGTCAGACCCTTGCATTGTCCTCATTATCACTTGCCTCCTCTTCTGCCTGCCTGCCCCCCCGGGGAGGCCATCACAGCAGCGCGGTGGGAATTGTTGGTATCCATCATGAAGCCCGTATCCCCCACCCCTTCCCAGGCAGGCCGTCAGGCAGCTGTCACCCACCAGCACGGGAATTCAAGGCTGTGAGTCCCTGCTCTGTCCTGACCATCCGGGGTCCTGGGTGCTGAGCCAAACCTGGGGACAAGGGAGATGTGACAAGGGCCTGGCCTGCCACCTGATTTGGGATTAGGCTAAATGCACCCCGACCAAGTATTTCAGAGGAATGTGACCCCTGTGTTTCTCACTGTGTGCTTAACTCATTAAAATGTTGATTTACAAGGGGTGGGTGATATCCAAACAAACCTCAGGGCCTCTATTCCAAGCCAACCATTTTTTTTCCTTATGACTTTTTGTGAGGAGGTTAGGTGGGAAAAAGGAATCCAAGATCTTCACTTTGAACCGGGAAGCGACGTTCCATTAGGCATGAAACTTGACCGAGGGGCAGGAATGCCGACCTTTGGAACCGACCGATTCTCTAGTGGAAAAGCCAGGCGTCTCCAGACCTGATCAGAACCACCTGGACTTGCTCATGGCCCAGTAACTGTCTAGGCAGCATAAAGCATTTGAACTTGACCTGTGCTGGAAACGAGCCAGAGTCCATGAAAAGAGAGGCCAGCGTCTGTTCACGGGATAAACGCTTATCCGCAAGAGTGTTCGAAATTCCGGGATGAACAGTTCACACTTTTCTTCACCTAAAATTCTAGCGACCACCTCCCATGGACACTAATTTACTCCTTCAAAAAGCCCAACCCTTCCAGGAATCTAGGGTGCATTTTCTTATGGGTTACTCATAAAGCCTGTTTGGAATGGGGCAAAAGGAGGATGACATTATACATTTAGCCAATGGAGAGGCTGTGAAGAAAAGGGAACCCTCCTACAATGTTGGTGGGAATGTAAATTGGTGCAGCCATTATGGAAAACCGTATAGAGGTTCCTTAAAAAACTAAAAATAGAGTTACCATATGATCCAGCAATTCCACTCCTGGGTATATATCTGGAGAAAACTCTAATTCAGAAAGATACACGGACCCCAATGTTCATAGAGGCACTATTTACAATAGCCAAGACATGGAAGCAGCTTAAATGTCCATTGACAGATGAATGGATAAAGAAGATGTGGTATATATATGTATATGAATATTACTCAGCCATAAAAAAGCATGAAATAATGCCATTTGCAGCAACATAGATGGACTTAGAGATGATCATACTAAGTCAGACAGAGCAAGGCAAATATGAATGCTATCACTAATTTGTGGAATCTAAAATATGATACAAATGAACTTATTTACAAAATAGAAGCAAACTCACAGACAGAGAAAACAAACTTATGGTTACCAAAGGGGAAAGGGGATGGGGGAGGGATAAATTAGGAGTTTGGGATTAGCAGGTGCAAACTACTATATATAAAAGAGACAAACAACAAAAGTCCTACTGTATTCAATATCCTGTAATAAACCATAATGGAAAAGAATATGAAGAAGAATATATATGTATATGTGTGTGTGTGTGTGTGTGTGTATATATATATATATATATATATATATATATATAACTGAATCACCCTGTTGTACAGCAGAAACTAACACAGCATTGTAAATCAATTATGGTTCAGTAAAAAAAATTCAACCGGGAGTGCTTTCTTGGGCCACCCAAACTTCTTTAGGAAGCTATGTGCTTTTGTCCATTTCTCATTTCTTTCAGCAGAGGAACTTAAAAACAATTACCCGTGAACTGGTGTGCGGAGAACACATCTCTTTGCAGGGTGTGGATGTGTATGGAAGGCGTGTGTGTGTGTGAGTGTCAGGGCGTGCAGGAGCTGATGTTGGGACGTGTGTGCTTGCCTTGGTGTTGGTGTCTGTGTGGTGTAACGTGGCTCCACTACCAGACCGCGGGGGGGTGGGTGGTCCCCTCCTCACAGGCCCCTCTTCTTCGAGCACCCACCACGCCTGATGTATAATGGAACGTTAAGTGGTGCTGTGACAAGTCTCTCTCATATGGGTCGCTCTTGTTCCTGGGATGTCTTTTAATCCCTTCGACCTGTTTGTAGCACGTGAGGTCTAATACTAGTGTAATATGCATTATACCATGCATTACACATGGTAATAAGTTATACCCGCATTATACCTGTGTGATACTAGTTCTGGGTCACCCCCCTCAGCTGCCTGGCACACGGCCTGTACTCGGGTAACTTGTCTACATGGGTAACTTGTCTTAATGGTTAAGAAACAAGGGGGATAGGTGGAAACAGCGGGACTTCCGAATCTGCAGATGGGAGCATGTGTGAGGCCTCACATGAGGGAGGAAAGTGAGGGCAAGGGTGAAGAGGGTGGGTAGTGTGGCAGTGGCTTTGCTGTCCCTGCCCGGGAGCCCTTCCTCACCTCCTGTGGCACCATTGGGTTGAAAGTGTCTTCAATTAAACTAGCTTTGCTTTTTCCATTATTAGAGGAAAGTGGTGCGTTCATGCCAGTAGACTGGAATGTATTAAAGGTTGGTCTGGCCTCACAGAAGGTGACCTTCAGCTGCTGGCGTACCGAGGGAATTAGGGAGAGCTGGCTTTCCAGTATTTCTTTGGCAGAGGACTCAGCAACTGACACCGATCAGAGTTAGGACTCATAAAGCACAGAGCCAAGACCTGAATGCTCAGCTCTTTCTTCTAAGATGCTTTCAGCTCCTTATCTTTCAGAGCAGTTAAATATTTGCATTTGGCTCACTCCCTGGGGACCCTTGATTGATTTTTAGGATGATCGCGTCTGATGCAAGTAACGAAGATCTGAACTGGCCAGAAAACCTGGGATATTTTCTCCTAAATAAGTGGCTCATTTTGGATCTTGTATGTGAAGTTAATTCTTTAAGATTCCTTGCTGTACGACAGGAAAATGTGTACCCAGAAGGCAGGGACAAAAAAACACCCAGCATCGAAACAAAACCCAACCAGCAACAACAAAACAAAGAAGCCAAAACCCAAACCCCTAAGCATAGGTCTGGAAAAAAAAAAAAAAAGGATTTCTTATAACCTCGTACAAACTCTGACTCGGAAAGTAACAGAAAGGAAAGGTTAGCTCCTGTCCTGGTCCACGTTTGCTCATTGTGGCCACTGAGATCCAGGGCACCCATGATCAGCACAGGGTTTTTATCTTGTTCTCTCACTTAAAGGCATCTTGAGAAGAGCCATGGTATTGAAATTGGCTAAAATACTCTTCTTACAGGAAACAAAAGAAAAAAATGGATGAATTGGATTACATCAAAATTAAAAACTTCTGTGCATCAAAGGACACAATCAGCAGAGTGAAAAGGCAACCCATGGAATGGAAGAATTTGCAAATCATGCATGTGATAAGGGGTTAAGACGCAGAATGTATAAAGAACACATACAACTCAACAACAACAAAATAAAGATCTTGAGTAAGAAATGGGCAAGGGACTTGAATAAACATGTCTCTGAAGAAGATGTACAAATAAGCACATGCAAAGATTCTCAACATCACTAATCATTAGGGAAATTCAAATCAAAACCACAACAAGATACCACCTCACATCCATTAGAAGAGCTACTATCAAAAAAAAAGAAAATAACAAGCATTGGCAAGGATGTGGAGAAATTGGAACCTTTGTGCCCCGCTAGAGAGAGGGAACCATAGCACAGTCTCTGTGGGAAATAATACGACAGTTCCTCAAAAAATGAAAGATCGAATTACCATGTGATCCATGCAATTTCACTTCCGGGTATGTACTCAAAAGAACAAGAGGCAAGGGCTTGAAGAGATTTGTACACCCATGCTCATAGCAGCATTATTCACAATAGCCAAAAGGTAGATGAGTGGATAAACAAAGCATGGTATATACATACAATGGAATATATTTCAACCTTAAAAAGGAAGGAAGTTCTGACACATGCTACGACACAGATGAAACTTGAGGACATTATATATGAAGTGAAATAAGCCAGTCACAAAAAGACAAGTACTGTGTGATTCCACTTAGATGAGGTCCCTAGAATAGTCAAGTCCATAGACACAGAAAGTAGAATGGTGCTTGCCAGGGGCTGGAGGCGGGGAAAATGGAGAGTTGTTTCATGGGCACAGAGTTTCAAGTCTGTGAGATGAAAAGGGAACAACGTGAATGTGCTTAACACTACTGAGCTCTACACTTCAAAATGGTTAAGAGGGCTTCCCTGGTGGCGCAGTGGTTGAGAGTCCGCCTGCCGATGCAGGAGACACGGGTTCGTGCCCTGGTCCGGGAAGATCCCGCATGCCGCGGAGTGGCTGGGCCCGTGACCATGGCCGCTGAGCCTGCACGTCTGGAGCCTGTGCTCCGCAACAGGAGAGGCCACAACAGTGAGAGGCCCGCGTACTGCAAAAAAAAAAAAAAAAAATGGTTAAGATGGTAAAGTTTGGGCATAGGCTGGTGGGTGCCAAGGGGGAGGAGGGGAGGGAAAGATTGGGAGTTTGGGGTTAGCAGATACAAACTATTATATATAGAACAGATAAACAACAAAGTCCTACTGTAGAGCACAGGGAACTATATTCAGTATCCTGTGAGAAACCATCATGGAAAAGAATATGAAAAAGAATGTATATATATGTATAACAGAGTCACTTTGCTGTACAGCAGAAACTAACACAATATTGTAAATCAACTATACTTCAATAAAAGATAAAGTTTAAAAAAAGATGGTCAATTTTGGCATGTCTAATTGCCACAATTAAAAATAATTTTAAAAAGTACTGTTCCATCTCTCCTGGGCATTTCCGGGACAAAACAGGGTTTCCAGAGCCCAGGAAGATGTGAGTTGGAAGCTATGGATGCAGCAGACCCTTATTTCTGAGTTCCTTGCGCAATTTCGTGGCCTCCGTATGGAAAAAAACCTCAAGGGGTGCTTTTTCCACTTCCTCTGCTCACCACACTGGGGATTACAAGAGGAAACCAGTTTCGCTCAAAGCACAAGTGAGCAGAACTCTCCGAGGGGCGAGATTCTCCAACCCGGGCAGGCACGCTCCTCAACCATCCCTCCACACAGGCATGCACACTCACAGGCACACACTCATGTGCACACACTTTCCAGCCAGCTCAGCAGATGTCCTGTGTGAAATGACACCATGTCCCAGTGCCCCTGCTGGGCTGGAGTGGAACCCTGAACTCGTCCCCCTGGGCCCCCAGGACTTGTACTGGAAGGAGAAAGGGGATGGGGCTGCCTTGGGCTTTGCTGAGAAGCTCATGGCTTCACATGTGTGGCCCTGGTCCTTGCTGGTGTGAGAAGACGGAGTTTGGACCAAAGGCCCCAACTCGGAGGGGACATGTATCCAAGCAACAGCGTCCATCAATCCACGAGGCTCTGCAAACATTATTCCCTATTTGCCTTCTCGTCCCCTCAACCCCGGCTTTTAAGAGTTCTTTATTTTCCTTTCTTGCTGCTCATTCTTTTCTTTTTTCTTTTCCATTCTCTGTCATCATCTTCCATTCTTAAAACTGAAGTAGAGTTGATTTACAATGCTGTGTTAGTTTCAGGTGTACAGCAAAGTGATTCAGCTATACACACACACACACACACACACACACACACGTATAGATATTCTTTTTCAGATCCTTTCCCTTTGTAGGTTATTCCAAGATATTGTATATAGTTCCCTGTGCTATACAGTAGGTCCTTGCTGTTTATCTATTTTATATATAGTAGTGTATATCTGTTTATCCCAAACTCCTAATTTATCCCTTGCCTTTCCCCTTTGGTAACCATAATTTTGCTTTCTATGTCTGAATCACCTTCCATTTTTACACATTTGGCTTTTTTAGATTCCACCTTTCAGTGATATTATACAGTATTTGTCTCTCTCTGTGTGACTTAATTAGCATAATGTTCTCACAGTCCACCCCTGCTGTGTGTGTTGGGGGCAATAACACAGAGGTCTAAGGGTACAAAGTTGCAACAAGTAGTGAAGAGCCCTAGAGACCTAATGTCCAGTATAGTGAATATAGACAAAAGCGTCGTGTTATAATCATCCAACTTTCTGAAAGACTAGATCTAAATTGTTCCACCTACTAAAAAGAAACTCTAATTATGTGGCATGATTGTGGTGTTAATTATGGCTATGATGGCAATCATATTACCATATATACATGTATCAAGTCAACATGTCATATGCATGAAATTTATACAGTGTTATAGGTCAAATATATTTCAGTAAAAATATTCAAAGTCACAAAAAATCATCTTTCCTCATAGCTCTCCCTCCGGCTCCTCCTCCACCCTCAGTCTTCCTACCTGTTTTCCGAGCTCTCCCCTCGTCTTCCTTGCTTTCATAGCCAGATACAATCCTTGGCTCGGGGACTTGTGTTCTGAGGCGGGATGCAGCAGGGACTCTTCCGCAGGCTGGACCACACTCGGGGACTCTGTCTCCGCTGTACCAGGTCAGAGAGCCTCCTTTACAGAGGCTGCCCTGATCCGCACGCTTCTCAGCCAGCCAGTTCAGACTGCCTTTGACTTGAGGGCATCCAAGCTTGCTGTGCAGCAGGGTCATCACGGCAGAGTTGAAGGGACGGCAGCCTCTCTGAGGGACAGGAGGGGCGTGGTCCGTTCCCGTAGGGATGAAAGGTGGCACGTTTTGCCTGCGTGCTGTCCTCCGATGCAGGAGAAAAACAAGCCCCGATGGTTTTCCAGCCCAGGTGGCACATTCCTCCCGTGATTCATCACCCTGTAATCAAGACTTGGGCTTGCCGTGCATGCAAGGCTCTAAACAAAAGTGCTTCCCTACACACACAGCTGACCCATCTTCCATCTGTCAGATCTGCTTCCCCAGCTTGGGACAACTGGCTTTGGGCTGTGACACCCTGCTGGGCAGGGAGAGGCCTGAGTGAGATGAAAGGAAATGTCCTGCTTGACTGAGGCAGGGGACAGCTGGTGGCCTCATTTTCTGAAGAGCTTTGAGAGGCACAGAGCCCTTCAAAAGGGTCCCCTGAGCAATCAACTACCTTTCGTAGTGCTGTTGGGATTTCCCTGGCCAGGGGCCGTCAGGGCCTGGACGTTCTTGGCCCTCGAGGTTAGGAAGAATAGACAAACAGCCATTTCTCTCTGCCCAGCCTGCTCCATCCAGACCGTGGGAGACGGTTCTGTTGTTGCCAGTCGCTGATAAAAGCCAACTTTCTTGGGTAACCACTGGCATGGAGGCGATTCACTGTTTGCCTTTATGAAGGCAGCAAAGATAAAGCAGAAATGAATCCTTCTCCCAAGTATCCTATGGTCTCCTAGGGAAGGGAAGACATGGACTTGACCACAGTGCTATGTAGAAAGTGAAGCACCAGATCAGAGAGGCCTCAGAGCAATGCTCTCCAGGAGGATGGAAAAAGTACAGCAGGTGGTACTGACGTTGGGATCCAGAGAATAGTGAGGATGGGATATGCCAAGTCAAGAAGAGGGTGTGTTGGGGCTTCCCTGGTGGCGCAGTGGTTGGGAGTCCGCCTGCCGATGCAGGGGACACGGGTTCGTGCCCCGGTCCAGGAGGATCCCACGTGCCGCGGAGCAGCTGGGCCCGTGAGCCATGGCCGCTGAGCCTGTACGTCCGGAGCCTGTGCTCCGCAACGGGAGAGGCCACGACAGTGAGAGGCCCGCGTACCGCAAAAAAAAAAAAAAAAAAAGAAGAGGGTGTCCCACGTAGAGGGAACAGCACGAACATTGAGAGAGAGAATAAGGGCACGGAGCTGGTGCCGCGGGACCCACCGATGCTCTGGAGATGGACCTAATCAGAAGTTGCTTTCAAGGAGCCTGGAGAGGCCGTCAGGGAGGACAGACACAGCCTGGGTCTGTCCAAGGCTGCTTGAGAAGCGAGCGGCTGTCATTGAACTGACCCGGCTAGTGCTACTCAAGAGCCCGATCCGTGGGGGGCTGTCACTATACACGTGAAATACGAAATACGTGCAGAAATTGCTATTTGATGGAGTGAATGCATGTCGAATCTAATGATACAAAATTGCTATTTGATGGAGTGACTGCATGTCGAATCTAACGATACGAATGTTGAACTTGGATTTGTATGCTTTGCTTTTATTCAGTTTTTTCCTAACAATTTGTTTTTATTGTATCTTACAATATATAGAGCTCTTGGACAGACTGGAAAGAAAATCCTCACTAGTCTTTCATGACAGAGAGTTGGGGGAGCACTCCCTTCACTTACCGCTGTGGTCTTTCCTGAAACAGACCCCATTCTCCCTCACACTGTTTGCTGAGGTTTGTCCTGTGAAGCCCAGTCTCTTTCCTCTCTCCAGACGGACCACACGTGGCACATGCTGTGTCTGCATAGCCATGTGAAGCCCACACAGTGGGGCAGGACACGAGTCTAAAGTGTCCACGACAGGAGTGGGCACTCTGGGTGGTAAGGCAGATCTGGACCCTGGTTTGGCCACAGCAAGGCCACCATCATGGACTCAGGGGAGGCTTTGGAGCCCCATCTCTTTTCCTATAAACTATTTTCACGTGTTTAGTATTTGTAACTGGTTTATTCCATGAACTGAACTTGGCCTGAAATAAGGAAACAGTACTCCCTTTTCCAACTACTGCTTTTCCCAGCTGCTGGGTTGGATCCTGATCCCAAGAACTCATGCAGCTTCCATAGTTTTCTGGTCCTTGCAGGTACTAAGGAGGAATCTCGTTTTCATGGACCAAAGAGTCCAGGCTGCCTAAAAGTTTTAAGTTCTTATTCAGGTTTGACTTCTCCCTCCCTCCCCCCTCCAACCTCTGAAACCTACAGGGGAGAAAGGGGAGGTGGTCTCTTCCTCCCCTTGTCCTGCACCGCCCTGCAGTGGGATCCCAGTGGGAGAAGTTCTCATTCTTCTAGCATGTAGTAGTCTAAAGTAAGGCCATCTAATTTGGATGGTGCCCCAAACTAGGCGCTTTCTCTCATGTTTTTAAAAAAAATTTTTTTATGAATTATTGGAAATCCTCCCCACCACACATAGAGATACCTCGATATCTCATCTTCCAGCTGACAATCCCAGATCTGTCTGCCAGGGTCACCTGAGCCTTTTACATGGGCTCCTCCCAGCCACCTGTTCTGCCCCAGTGGGAAAGCCTGGCCCTTGAAGCCACTCCCAGAGCAGCCCTCTCATGACTTTGGCTTTCCAAATAACCATCCACCTGCTGCCTTTAGAGGTCTACTGTTGAGAGTCAGACGCATGACCCTAGGACTTCCCAACTCCAGGGGACACTTTTTATGCTCCTCTGGGAACTCTCCTGCTGACCTCTGCTCTAGTTCCAGGGCCCCTTGGCTTGAGGTGGTAGGCAGAGAGATCACATCTATATCTACTTTTATGAAGCCACCAACCTTCTTCAAGAAATGTATTATTTGTACAGCAGAACATTGGAGGTCAATGATACTTCAATTTTTAAAAAATGCATTATCACCAACCCTCTCCCTCCATCT
The DNA here is from genome assembly GCF_949752795.1 of Hyperoodon ampullatus. Classification (NCBI taxonomy): domain Eukaryota; kingdom Metazoa; phylum Chordata; class Mammalia; order Artiodactyla; family Ziphiidae; genus Hyperoodon; species Hyperoodon ampullatus. The sequence goes on from NC_136933.1 coordinate 5,022,512, forward strand.
CTTTCTTATCATTTTAAACTGAAGGAAGGGACTTCCCTGGTGGTGCAGTGGTTAGGAATCCACCTGCCAATGCAGGGGACACGGGTTTGAGCCCTGGTCTGGGAAGATCCCACATGCCGCGGAACAACTAAGCCTGTGCACCACAACTACTGAGCCTGTGCTCTAGAGCCCACAAGCCACAACTACTGAGCCCATGCGCCACAACTACTGAGCCCATGCGCCACAACTACTAAGCCTCTGCTCTAGAGCCCGCGAGCCACAACTACTGAGCCTGTGTGCCACAACTACTGAAGGCGGCACACCTAGAACCCGTGCTCCGCAACAAGAAAAGCCACCACAATGAGAAGCCCACGTACCTCAACAAAGAGTAGTCCCCGCTCACCACAACTAGAGAAAGCCCCGCGCGCAGCAACGAAGACCCAACACAGACAAAAATAAAAATTAAAAATAAATAAATAAATAAATAAATAAATAAATAAATGGAAGGAAGGTGATTGGCAGGAGACAGAAAACACATTATTTTGATGGAGAGAGTATAATATAAATAATTATTAATGATACAATTTTCCAATTGTATTGGAGAACTGAAAAGGCAAAACCAACTACTAAGGTATTATGAAAGTTGTAACCCTAGGATGTAGCTACCCTCAGTTAGGGAACTGAGGGAAGCGACAGGAATTATGGAAGTTTCGAAGTTCTTCCCACCACAAATGGTAAAATGGTCTGTAATGATCCTTCTGCCATAAACAACTAGAAAACTGGATGAAATAGATAAAATAGCTATTGTTAAACTCTGGGTAAATGGGATGCTCAGAACTGTGATTTCGGAGAGGGGGAAAGTGAAAGAGGTAAGCTCTATACTGGCCCTGGTTCTCTGCTGGGAGTTAATTCCTGAACCATGGAAAGGGGAGAGGAAACTCAAACAGAATCCAGTGTCCTGCTGACTTTGGGAGACAGAGACTGGGGTTTAGGGGGGCTGAGGTGGCTAGAGTTTGTGAGGGAGAATACCAGGGAAGAAAGAGTTTTACAGGAAAGGAGATTCAGAAACATGCATGGTGTCTTCTCGAGTCTTTGGCTGAGAAGGATGACAGTGAGGAACTGTTAGTCAAAATATTGCCACACCCCACACAGAACTGGGAATCATTCAATTCCACCAGACAGTGTGGAGAGACGTTCTTCTATATCATTAAGGCCTCAGAAGGGACATACCTAATAGAAGGACTTAATGAATCTGAAGAAAGACTCTCTAGACGTCCTGAAAAGAGGTTTAATAAAAGCCCAGAAGATTAAACTGATGTACAAATCACTTACTTGACTGCCAGAATAAATCCATCACTCTCTAAAGCAATGCAACAAAATCTAGCATTCAAGAACATAAAATTCACACACAATCACTAGATTTGCAAAGGAGCAGGAAAATCTAACTCATAACTAAGACAAAAATATTACTCAAAGGAAACTCAGAAACAGACATGATGGAAAGAAATGGCAAAACAATACTTCAGCTTTCCCCACCTCCACTGTCATGAGTGTGGCTGGACTTAGCCACTCACTTCCAAAGAGCATGGAGTGGGAAAGGTAGTCATTTACAGCAAGAGACACGGCAGACCTTACTTTAGTCAAGCAACCAAGGTTCATATCACCAGTGATATTTTATTATCTTTGATCTCCTGATATGATACCATGAGAAGGGCACTTCTCCTCTGTGGTATTCCTCCAAAACCCCCATATAACCCCAGTCTAAACATGAGAAACACTAATGGAGAAACATTTCTTTTTTGCGGTACGCGGGCCTCTCACTGTTGTGGGCTCTCCCATTGTGGAGCACAGGCTCCGGACGGGCAGGCTCAGCAGCCATGGCTCACGGGCCCAGCCGCTCCGCGGCATGTGGGATCTTCCCAGACCGGGGCACGAACCCATGTCCCCTGCATCGGCAGACGGACTCTCAACCACTGCGCCACCAGGGAAGCCCTGGAGAAACATTTTAGAAAATATTCGACCAATACTCTTCAAAACTGTCAAGATCATGAAAACGAGGAATGATGGAGAGATAGTCACAGTCCAGAGGTAACTAAGAACCATGATGACCATATGCAATGTGGTATCCTGGATTAGATTCTGGAATAAAGACATTAGTGGAAAAACGGGTGAAATCCAGTAAAGTCAAGTCTGGAGTTTAGTTCATAAAAATGTACCAGTGTTAATTTTTTAGTTTTGAGAAACGTACCATAGTTATGTTAGACATTACTATTAGGGGAAACTGGGAGTTGGTTATATAGGAATTTTGTGCTATCTTTACAACTTTTCTGTAGATTTAAATTGTTCCAAAATAAACAGTTTATTTAAGTAAAAGAGCTATTGATAGAAAGCCCAGAGATAAATCCATGCACATATGGTCACCTTATCTTTGATAAAGGAAGCAAGAATATACAATGGAGAAAAGACAGTCTCTTTAATAACTGGTGCTGGGAAAACTTTACAGCTACATGTAAAAGAATGAAATTAGAACACTCCCTAACACCATCCACAAAAATAAACTCAAAATGGATTAAAGACCTAAATGTAAGACTGGACACTATAAAACTCTTAGAGGAAAACATAGGAAGAATACTCTTTGACATAAATCACAGCACGATCTTCTTTGACCCACCTCCTAGAGTAATCGAAATAAAAACAAAAACAAACAGCTGGGACCTAATGAAACTTAAAAGCTTTTGCACAACAAAGGAAACTATAAAGAGGATGAAAAGACAAACCTCAGAATGGGAGAAAATATTTTCCAACGAATCAATGGACAAAGGATTAAGCTCCAAAATATAAAAACAGCTCATGCAGTCAATATTAAAAAGACAAACAACCCAATCAAAAAATGGGCAGGGGCTTCCCTGGTGGCGCAGTGGTTGAGAGTCTGCCTGCCGATGCAGGGGACACAGGTTCGTGCCCCAGTCCGGGAAGATCCCACATGCCGCGGAGGGGCTGGGCCCGTGAGCCATGGCCGCTGAGCCTGCACGTCCGGAGCCTGTGCTCCACAACGGAAGAGGCCACAACAGTGAGAGGCCCGCGTACCGCAAAAAAAAAAAAAAAAGAATACTAAGAGGATATTATTTTTTAAACTTTATGTCAATAAATTTGACACCCTAGATGAAAGGTGAAGTGCAACAAAAAATCACCAACAACCAAAACTGACTCAGGAAGAAGGCAAAGTCTGAGTGGACCCAAATCAATGAAAGAAATTGAATTCATAATTTAAAGCCATGCCACAAAGAATAGTACTACAGACCCAGGTGGCTTCGCTGGAGAATTCTATCAAACATTTCAGGAAGAAATTACACGAATCCTACACAAATTTAGGAAATAGAGGAAGAGGGGACACTTCTCAACTCATTTTATGAAGCCTGCTTTACTCAGGCTGCCTGGCTACTTCTTTTGGCCTTAAGTGACATTTACACACCTTGGAATCTCCCAGTTACTTTAGAGCACTCGACTGTCTCCTTTTCTGAACCCTGCTTGCACCAAGCAGCCCAGTACCTCCTTATTCATTACTCATGTGACTCAATCTCACTCAAGATAGATTGAAGACTCATTGAGGGGACTTTTCCATACTTCATATGGTGTCACGCACACCCTGCAGGTCTGACCTGGGCTCGAGTCCATATCTGCCTCTCAGTGAAGAGTTCCTGCTTGAAACTGGGATGACTTTTCTCCAACTCATCCCCATGGGTGAACATCCTCAGCAGCAGCATGTCCCAGCCTCCGGCATTTCCCAGGCACTGAGAGAGGATGTGATTTTCAGCCTGGTCACAGAGTGACCAGCAGGAAGCAGGAGAAGTGTCCCAATCCCTGCTTCTCAGTCTTGTGTCAGGTGCCTCTGCTGGACCTAACAGTACCTGCGGGAACCGTATGTCCCAGTTTGCCTGGGTCAGTTCCCAGTTACACCTGTTGTCTGTCGTAAGTATTCATGGTGCCCCCTTTCATTCTCAGAATGTCCTGTTTGGATGATAATAATAAATGTTATGCCCCCCCAGAGGTCCATGGGAGGAGGAATTAGAGATTCAAGATTTTCATTAGGGATTGGATTATGTCTTCCCAAAATTCGTATTCAACTTCTAACTCCCTAGGACCTCAGAATGTGACCTTATTTGGAAATGGGGTCATTCTGGTATAAGTAGTTAAAATGAGGTTATACTGGTGTAGGGTGGGCCCCTAATCCAATATGACTGGTGTCCTATAAAAAGAATAACTGTGTGAAGAGACAGACAGAGAGAGACACACACACACACAGAGGGAGAAGCCCAAGTGAACATGAAGGTAGAGATTGGGTGATGCTTCTATAAGCCAAGGAATGTTCAAGACTGCCAGCAAACCACCAGCATCCAGGAGAGAGGCCTGGAACTCTCCCCTGTCATAGCCTCAGAAGGAACTAACCCTGCTGACACCTTGATCTTGGACTTCCAACCTCCAGAACTGCGAGACATTCCATTTCTGTTGTTCTAAGCCTCTCAGTTTGTGGTACTGTGTTACAACAGCCCTAGGAAACTGGTACAGTGGTGAGAGCTGGAGTGGCCCCAAGAGATCTAAGTGTGTCTTTTTACCCATGAAGAAACTGAAGCCCAGAGAGGTTAAGTGGTAGTGCAGGGTCACCCAGCTAGTTAGTGGCAGAGCTGAGACTTAAACCCAGATCTCTGACTTGCTTACAGACTCTTTCTGTTCTCCAGTTTTCCAGGCTGATGCTCAGTCCCCCGGAGCAGCCAGCTGCCCTGGGTGAGCCTTTGTAACAGCCCTTCCCAGAGGGTCCTGCCAGAACCAGAAATTTATCCTGCCTGAGTGGATGTTTTGAGTTTGGAAAGTTATGGCTGTGGCCTGCTGCTCCTGGGGGCTGAGCCAGCAAGGGACCTGGCGTGGGGAATTAACAATGTTTATGGAAGAGACATGCAGGTACTTGAGTTGGGTGAGAGGAGAGTGCACCTCGTAACTCTCCCAGGTTCATTGCTGTCCGGAGCCGGGGGCCCTCTCGTCTCTGCCTTCGGGGGCTGGACGTCAAGCTCTGGCTGGGTCACGAGGAGGATGAGTTCTCTAGTGCAAATGTCGGCACGCTTCAGAAAGTATTTGCTGAACGAACTGCTGAGTGAATGGTTGTCACAACTAATTTGCGAGCTCTTTGGGGGCAGGGAACACATCATCGATCTTTGCAGAACTTGGCCCTGCTGCAGGGCGAGGCCTAGAGCAGGAGCCCCTTCTTTCTTGCCCTGACACCCCACTGCTCGGGGCACCCAGATGCAAAGTCCCACTTTCCTCCAAGACACCGTGCCTCCCCCGTGACCGCAGGGCCTTGCCCTCCACCCAGGTGGCCTCTAGCTCCAACACTTCCTCTTCACGCCCCTCACACCTCCAGGCCCTCATTAGCTGTCAGCTGGACCACCCTGAGACAGGTGCTTCTACTTCAGGCCTAGAAAGCTACAAGGATACTAGTGACAATGGGGACTTTTTTTTTTTTTATTTTTTTTTATGGTACATGGGCCTCTCACTGTTGTGGCCTCTCCCGTTGAGGAGCACAAGCTCTGGACGCGCAGCCTCAGCGACCATGGCCCACGGGTGCAGCCACGGCATGTGGGATCTTCCCAGACCGGGGCACGAACCCGCGTCCCTTGCATCGGCAGGCGGACTCTCAACCACCGCGCCACCAGGGAAGCCCACAATGGGGACTTTTGTCTGGTTCCTGATCTATCCTAAGTGCCAATAGCAGTGCCTGGCACCTAATGGTCACTCGATGGATATGGAATGAAAAACCTCTTTCCTCCAATACTTTCACTTATACTCTACAAATAAAGTGCACTTATCATATAGTTTGCCCCCAAATTACATGACCTGTATCCTGAATTTATCATTTTCATAATATTATGTATATATAATATTTCTATGTCTATCTCATAACCATCTATTATAGCAACAGTAGCATAATTTTGCATTTTTCAAATTTCATTTGAATGGCATCACATATACGTACGTATATATCACCTTCCAAATTTAAAAAACCGAGCCTTATGTGTTTATCCATGTTCATAAGAGCATGGAGAAAGTCTATGGATTAGTGCACGTTAGATTGTGTATTTACACTATATACTCTATTATATGCATGGTCATAATTTATTTATAAATACTCCTGTTGATGGATGAATAGTTTGCTTCTATTTATTTTCCAGCAAAATCTAAGAAGACTCCTTGGGCTCTGTTTCCCTTCTCAACTATTTTCTGATCTTGATAATAAAAGCCCAGAACTCTGAGGGGAGGCAGAAATCTCCCCGGCAGGTAAGAGGAGAGGAGAGACGCTGAATACTTGTCTGTAAGTACCTTTTCCTCTTACACATCAGCAATGCTTACTGGGTGCCTTCCTGACTGTATGCCGGGTCTCTGCTAGGCACTCAAGTATGCCATCCTGCGCTAAATAGTCTGGATTCTGCCCCTGTGGAGCTTACCGGCCAGTGGGAGAGTGGCGTGGAGAAAGGGCCATAATTGATGATGCTCCAAAGAGATCAGGAAATAATCAAGATTGGAAAAGTGTTCTTCATTTCAGGGCCAACAGCACTACCTCGGGCCACTAACGTGTTCCTCCTGAAGACCTCCCTCCATGCTGACCTCAGGCTGGGACATCGGTAATTACACAGCACTGTTAGAGTCTTGGGCCATAGGGTTGATGCCCAGGGAGGAGAGGTGGAGCCAGGTATGTGCTCCTGCTCAGATATGAAGGAGGATTTCAGGGCAGAGCGAGTCCTCGGGGCCTGGCTGCGGCTGGACACCGAGCATGAGTACAATTGTTCCTCGGTATCCGCAGGGGACTGGTTCCAGGATCCCCATGGATACCAAAATCCAAGGATGCTCAGGGCCTTATATAAAATGGCAGTCGGTTGAATCCGTGGATGTGGAACCTGCAGACACAGAGGCCGAATGCATGTAGGACCAGATAAGGACGAGTGTAGGAACTAGAGAATGAGAGCCTCAGGGATGCCTGAGGCCGCCAGATCCCAACACTAGGCGCTTAGGTGGCAGGTCCAGCTGAATTTGTGGGAAGGGACGGTCTTCTTCCATAAATCATCTTTATGGTGTGGTCCCACCTTCAACAGGGAGGCCTTTCCCATTGGCTTCAAGAGAACCATTCTCTGAATCCACTATCCGAGAGGCTAAATGTAGACACATTCTCTTATAAGAATAATAATAAAAACTAACCATGTGCCAGACCTGTTCGAAGTGCTTTATTTCTGTTAATTCATTTAATCTCCATAATAACCTGAGGGGCTGGTGCAGCTGAGGAAACAAGGCACTGAGAGATGAGGTAACTTGCCCGAGTTTACACAGCAAGGACATAGAAGAGCTAGGATTTGAACTCGATCTCCTAATGCTTGGACCTCTGAGGGGCAGTGTGGTTGAATGGCTTAGGACATGGTGTTTAGAGTCAGCTGGAAAACCCTAACTGTAAAACACACATCTATTCAATGACCCGGCAGTTCCATTCCCAAGTGAAATGAAATCACATGTGTGAACAAATACTTCTACAAGAATATTCACATCAGCCTTTTTCAAAAAAGCCCCAAACTGGAAACAACTTGAAGTTGATAAATAAGAGAATGAACAAAACATACTATATTTACATAATATATTCATGTGATCAATTACTAGTGTATTCATAGTACATTCAGCAATAAAAAATGACTGAACTACTTGTAGACCAAATAACATGATTGAATCTTAAACATTTTATGCTAAGTAAGCGAACAAAGAGAGTCACAAAAAAGTACTTTTGGATTTTTATAAAATCCAAATAAAGGAAAAAAAAAATCTATAGTGAACAATGTCAGATAGTAGGTGCTGATGGTGGTAGACATATTCTGTATCTTGGTTTGGGTGGTAGTTACAAGAGTGTGTACAATTGTCAGAACATATCAAACTGAATACTTAAGATATGTAACTTTTATTGTGTGCTAATTATTCTTTAATCGGAAATAAAATCTTGGCTTTTCTACTCACTGGCTGTCTCCCGGTTTTTGAGTTACTTTGCCTCCTAAGCTTGAGTTGTCTCATTTATAAAATGAAGAACACAGTGCTTTTCCAATTCTTATAGGTTGTGATTTTATAAATCTTCTTAATTATTTAAAAGAAACGATAGGGGAACATTTAACTGATCTTGAGATGTGGAGAGCTTTCTAAGCATAAAGCCATTGGGATCCATCACAGGGGAAACTGTTACGTTTAACTACATAAGACAAACAAGAAACCCAAAACTGTCTGTATTTTTAAAAATCCTTCTATAATAAAAATTAAAAGTGAAATGAAAAAAATGGCAAAAATATTTGCAATAAAATTGACAAAGAATAACAGCCTTAATTACATCAAGTCAATAAAAGATACTAATACCCCAATTGGAAAATGACCAAAGAAAATAAACAAGCAACTCATAGAAGAAATCCAAATGGCCAACAAACCTAAGAATTGGTCAATAGACCCATTAATCAAAGAAATATCAATCAAAATAATGAGATATCATTTCCTCCTATTAATATGAAAAACACTTAAAAATATTGACTTGTTTCTGCAATGCTTTTGCACTAACCCATACTTGCTGTTAGGGCTATAAATTGGTGCAACATTCCTGGAAACAACTTAGCAGTAAGAATTTTCGTAAAAATATTTATGTCATTTGTCAGAAGGATCCCACTTTCAAGTATCTCCTAAAAAAATAATCAAAATGTGATTAAAGACTTATGTCTAATGATCTTCATCACAGTGTTATGTCCAATCATTAAAAATTATAAACAACCTGAATGTCTAAAAATATTATTCTGTGATAAATATGGTATTTTGAAAGAGTATTTAATGGCAATAAAATACTTATCGTAGGATGTCAAGAGAACAAAGCAGAGTAATAAAACACTTACACCATGTGATTCAATTTTATTTTAAAATCGTTTGTATTTTTTATATCCACTGAGAAAAACCTAGAAATGAAGACACAAAAATGTTAGCGGTGGTAGTCTTGGGGAGAGGAAGAGAGACCTTGGGTGACAATCGTTTTCCTCTTAAATTTCTCAATATTCACACACACCTCACTTTATTGCTCTTCATAGATATTATGTTTTTTACAAAATGAAGTTCTGTGGCAACCCTGCCTTGGGGAAGTCTACCAGCATATTTACCCAACAGCATTTGCTTACTTTGTGTCTCTGTGTCACATTGTGGTAATTCTCCATGATTATTATATTTGTTTTGGTTATCTGTGACCAGTGATCTTTAATGTTACTATTGAATTACTTTGGGGTGCCGCAAACCACGCCCATGTAAGATGGCAAACTTCATTGATAAATGTTGTATGTGTTCTGACTGCTCCACCAGTGGGCTCTCCCCCCATCTCTCGGGCATCCCTATTTCCTGAGGTACAACAGCCTTGCAAATAGGCCAGTTAATAACACTACACTGGCCTCGAAGTGTTCAAGTGAAAGGAAGAGCCACACATCACTTGTGCCATATCAAACACTAGAAATGGTCAACTTACTGAGGAAGGCATGATGAAAAGCAAGATTGGCTGAAAGCTGTGCCTCTTGCACCAAACAGTAGGCCGAGTTGTGACTGCCAAGGAAAAGTTCTTGAAGGAAATTAAAAGTACTACTCCAGTGAACACACGAACGATAAGAAAGGGAAACAGCCTTATTGCTGATACGGAGAAGGTTGCAGCGGTCTGGATAGAAGATCAAACCAGCCACAGCCTTCCCTTAAGCCAAAGCCTCATCCAGAGCAAGGCCCCAATTCTCTTCAATTCTGTGAATGCTGAGAGAGATGAGGAAGCTGCAGAAGAAAAGTATGAAGCTAGCGGAGGGTGGTTCCTGAGGTTAAATGAAAGAAAGATTTAACTGACCTATTTCCTAGGGTGGTCATTCTTCAGGTCAAATTCAGCACCAAAATGTTTTTAAATGAAAGTATTTGTAAGCTGTTAATTGGTCATGAACTTATAGCTGAGAGCCCCATCAGTTTTTCTAGTTGCTCTGAAAGAGAAATCTTACAGTCTCACTTGTTGAACGTAATAAAGGTCTATTTCTCGTTCACGCAGAATCCTGTTTGTGGGGACTGGGTTCTGCTCCATGCGAGCTTTCGGGAACGTGGGCTGATGGGAGCTCTGTACACGTGGTTCCCAGGGCTGCCCTGGGCACCCTGCCAGCATATAGCAGAAGAGAGTATGGAAGAGGCACGTTCATTTCTTGTCCATTTTAGTCTGAAAGACATCCAATCAGTTCCACTCATCATCCCATTGGCCAGAGCTAATGACAAAGGAGTCTGGGAGATGTAGTCCTGGCCGCAGAGCTGCTTTTCCAGCAGAGACTAGAGTGCAGATCTTTGGCGTATTGAACACCTCTGCCAAGGAGGCCCTCTGGTCCGTCTTTTATTTAAAGATGCAAACTAAGCCAGGAAAGGTGTCACCTACTCAAGGTCACAGACTTCACTCAGCACAGTGCAAGATCTTGAGTGAGGTCTCTAACTCCCGCCAAGTGTGGCTACTGTTATTGCCTGTTTGTCATTATTTTTCAGAGGTAACTCACGGGATGAACTCTTCTCTGTTCACTTCCACCGGAGAGCTCTGCCTGGGGTGACTCTTTGCTCTGGATTTTCTGTGCCATCGTCCAAGCTTTGCTGACTTAACCAGCTGAATCGGGGTTAGCAATGGACCTGCCCTGGGATCCGTCCCGACCGTCACTTTGACTGAGGGCCCTTTACACTGTCCTCTCTGACTGTGTGCAGTTCTATTTTCATGCTGTTGCAGAAAGGCAGCCTCTCTCCAGGTTCAGCCGCAGGCAGAATGCCGCAGGAGAGCTTCTTCTGCTCCCCATGGCGGGGGAGTCCACCTGTTCCTCCCCCAACCTCCACCCATTCTTTCTGCTTCCCTTGCTTTCAGGGCTCTGCTGGGGACTGTCATGATCCCACTGATGAGGATCGCTGGGAAGCTTTTTGTGGCTCACCCATCTTTTTTTTTTTTTTTTTTTTTTTTTTTTTTTGTGGTACGCGGGCCTCTCACTGTTGTGGCCTCTCCCGTTGCGGAGCACAGTCTCCGGACGCACAGGCTCAGTGGCCATGACTCACGGGCCCAGCCGCTCCGCGGCATGTGGGATCCTCCCGGACCGGGGCACGAACCCGTGTCCCCTGCATCGGCAGGCGGACTCTTAACCACTGCGCCACCAGGGAAGCCCCGTGGCTCACCCATCTTGATGTCCTCTCTCCCCACAGGCTTTTCCGAGGGAAACTTGACGATGTGACGACTCCCCCTCCTGGGAGAGCTGGCCAGCGCGTCAGGTTTCTTTGTCTTTGTCTGGAATGAGCTCAGTGCTGGCCCACTCCTCTGATGAGCAGCTTTGATTACCTCTCAGTCATAACATATGGGAAAACAACGTAAAGGGTACCTAATAAACACAATTTTTGGATACCTTACACATTTATAAAAAGATGTCCACAGGGGTAACAAATGGGTCTTGGGGGTGAACACGGGTGTGAACCTTAACCGTCTCAACGCTGAGCACTCAGTGGCCACCATGTTGGGCAGGTCTGACGCAGCTGGCAGACCAATGGCCAAGACTACAGCCTCTCCGTGCCTTTTAAGGTTGGCAGGTCAAGGTCTGGGACAGCATTGTGTCAGCAGGCTTCAACCAGAGAAGCAGCACCTCTAGGACTGTGTCCATATTTTCTCCAGAAACATCTTTGCCACAAGCAGCTTTGTTGCACAACTAATTGGCTGTAATGTAATTTTGCTGTAAAAGACAAGACAACTGATTGACAGTTGGGTTTCATTTCTCCATGGATACAATACTCCCTTCTTCTATTATATACATCTCAGGCCCCGTAATGATCTCTACAGTGATGTAGTTATGGTGATCTTAAAAGAGTGGATGAAAACAACCACATTTATTGACTTGATAGAACACACGATGATAAGAAAACTTAGTGGAAGTGTAAAATAAGAGTGTGCAGAGCTGGATTGCATACCATACTAGAAAATGATAACGTATGAGTTTGCAAATCCTTCCATGAGCACAGTCTTCCCTCCCGCCCCTCAGGGCCACAAGTCTTTATAAGAGGTGGCAATTCACAAGAGTCTTTGAGAGCATTCATGATAGATTCATTGGCTGATTTAGATACACCAGCTTGTTCTCTCTTGCCATCTTTAGCAAATTTATCAATATCAGCGGTATTAGAAGTTGGAGGCAGAAGAAGAATCAAGCCCCTCCCTCTCCCTGCAAAAGATATGGTTATGTGATTTCTGATGAACGTAAGTTTCTTGAAAGTGGTGACTTTTTTTCTATTTGGTAGTAGAGAACATGATGTAGATGGAATTTGGGTATCTGGCACAGAATCTGGCTTAGATGATTTGGTGAAATATAAGGAACTGGGCAGGTGATGGAATATTCCAATGTAGCCCAGATACGTTGTAGCAGTTACATACATTGATGAGAAATAGCAGCATTCCTAGTTTTACTTCCGGGGAAATCTGGAAAGACTGACAGCAGATTATATGTATAGAGTAGAGAACTTATGTCCAGCATTAGATCCTGAATCCTTATTGATTGACTTTGAGAAGGGAAGTATCATCACTTTCCTTAAGATATACCTGAATACGGGACTTCCCTCATGGTCCAGGGCCTAAGACTCCACGGTCCCAGTGGAGGGGGCCTGGGTTCATCCCTGGTCAGGGAACTAGATCCCACATGCCGCAACGAAGAGTTCGCATGTTCTAACTAAAGTTCCCACATACCGCAAGTAAAAAAAAAAAAAGTTCCCGCATGCCACAGTGAAAATTGCATGTGCCACAACTAAGACCTGGCGCAGCCAAAAAAAAAAAAAAGATATACCTGAATACAATGATAACGAGCTGTTTTGCCACCTGGCATGAGGGATTTTAGTTCCCTGACCAGGGATCTAACCCATGTCCCCTGCAGTGGAAGCTCGGAGTCCCAACCACTGGACTGTCAGGGAATTCCCCAGCTGTTTGTTTTATATGGCAAAAAACATTTCTACAAAATCATTGACACTGAACAAAAGTTGCTCTGTCAAACAGATGCTGAATTTAACGTGAAAATTAAATGCTTTGCAGTGTTAGCATTTCTTCCGGTTAGTGACATTACTGATGGTTTTATCCAGCTGACAGGTGACAAAGAGTTGCTTTCTTATTTTGAAGCACACGACATTGGAAGAGAAAGAGGATGAGGGTCTCCCAGGCACACAGTTGAACGCACATTTCCCATAGAACTTTGGAACGTCTATCAGCAGCCATGTGACAATATGCCAAGAACACCCAACAGTGCAGAAGCTTCCGCGATGAGACACAGAATGCAGTTACAAATATACATCCTAGGATTTGGAAACTGATATCTGTCTTAATAAAGGGGGATATTTTAGTGCAACAGGAAAAATGGAATGCCATACTAGGAGGGAATTAGCAAGCAAAAAAAATTGTAGTGCTATAAATGAAGGAAAGATTTGGAAGACAAGTGCTGAGATACAATCCACAAGTTAAAATCAGTTATTTGGCAGTATTGCCATGAACCAAGAGACATTTTAAATGTATTTAATTTTTTTTTGTATTTTCATTTTTCACCATAAAATCTTTAAAAGTTTTTGTCATTAACTTTTCCTGATTCACTATGTCCTTTTTAATGTCCGTCTTTCATCTTATTTTTATTATTTTATCTTCTATGGCAAAATTGTCTTACGGCCAATTAATTGTGCTGAGAAACTGCTTATGGCAAAGATTCTTACAGTGAAATACCTAGAACCCACTAGGATTTATAATGAGAGGTTTATTGTGGGGATTTGATCTCCCACAATTGTGGGAGTTGGTGAAAAGCTGTCAACAAAAAATTAATCAATCTAAGAAAGAAATGGAAAATTTTATTCGAGCCAAATTTGAGGGTTGTAACCCAGGAAGCATCTCAGAAATCTCTGAGAACTGTTCCACCCGTTCGAAGTCAAGACACAGTTTATATAAGTTTTTTGAGACGTATTATTGGCAGTTCACATAATCCAGATATCTAAGTGTCATCCTGGTGGGTCATGTGACCCCTTACAAGATCAAGAAGGAATGTTATCTTTTATGGAGTTGTCTTGTTGATGCAGGGGGAGTGCTGCTTTTTATGGTTCAGCAGGTATTCCTGCCAGTGGGGGAGGTTGTGTGATGCTTAATGCAGATATACAATGCACAGTGGGGGGAGAGAGGAGGCCAAAGGGCAGAGAAGAATTTTTGTCTACATTTCTCTTGTCTTGCCATAAAAATATGACTTTTATTTCACAAAGGTTAAGAGGTGGTCACTTCTTTGCCTGGTGCTGGAATCTGAACTCAGCAGGCAGGCAGTTGGGAAGAAAAGCTGTACGTAACACAGAAGAAGCAAGGAGAAACTGAAATTGACACAGATGATCCGGAAGTTATGAGAATGGACTAGAATCTGCATTGACCTCTTGTCACCTCTAAGCCTTCAACCTTGATGATGGGTGTCGATGGGCAGGAGAAGCTGGCGGGAGCTGCCACAGAGCTAAACACATCTGGCCCAGGAATTGAGCTGAAGAGAGACCTGGCCGGAGATGCAGCTGCTGCGCCATCACCCAGGCGAGCCAGATGAGTGACAGTGTGTGTCTGCGGCAGCAGGGCCAGCAACCCTGCACCAGCTTTCTGAGCATGAAAGGGATAAGGCTCCAGCTTCACTTCTGCTTTCCAGATCTCACTCAAAATGCATTTTGTGGCCAGTGCTAACCCAGAACTTCTGGGAAACCAAGTTTCATTTAGCTAAGTTGACTTGAAACAAATTTACCACAATATACCCTTAGAAACTTCTTATCCACATGTATCACTATTAACTATTTCCTAACAAAGACAATAGCAAAACCATGCTTTCACCTAATATGATACAACTATCCTCCACACAACTGAAAACATGCTAACCCTCTCCTGAAAAGAAGAAACAAAATCCCTTTATCCATCTGTGGGTGAGGTTTATTCCACTTCTGGCTGAGTTACACTCCCTTATTAACACATTTTTGACCAGAGACATATTACGGCCACAGGTATTAGTTTCTGCAAAAATCCCCTGGTCAAGAACATGTTAATATCTCTGACTTAAATACTGAGGTATAAGGTAAACTACTGTTAACACAGCTTAGATGGTAGAGAATTGGAAGAGAGTAAGAAAGAAAAGAATTGGTTAATATATACTCAAATATATTCTTATCAAAATAAGAAAAATTGGGCTTCTCTGGTGGCGCAATGGTTGAGAGTCCACCTGCTGATGCCGAGGACACGGGTTCGTGCCCCAGTCCGGGAAGATCCCACATGCCACGGAGCGGCTGGGCCCGTGAGCCATGGCCACTGAGCCTGCACATCCGGAGCCTGTGCTCCGCAACGGGAGAGGCCACGGCAGTGAGAGGCCCGCGTACCGCAAAAAAAAAAAAAGAAAGAAAAATTATTCATAACTATTCCAATTCTTATTCTGCAATTGTGTCCATGGTTGCAGCTATGGTTCATACATATCTTCTTATATTTCTCAGAACATATTTATTCCTTTTGTTCTTAGCAAGCACCTTGGCTGGTCGTGGCTCCCTACCTAGTTAGGTGAGCTAGACCTTCATTCCTGAAGGGTCTGGGCCATTAGCAGTACTGTCTTTAGTTTTCCATCCATTTATTCTCTTATAATGATAATCCCATTACATTAATTTAATCACAGGGCGTGGGAGTACTTAAGGCAGCCTATAATTGGTTAAATTGTGTATTCCAAAAAAAAAATATGTTGAATTCCTAACCCCCAGTCCCTGTGAATGTGACTTTATGTAGAAATAGAATCTTTCCAGACATCATCAAGTTGAGATTAGGTCATTAGGATGGGCCCTAATCCACCATGACTGCTGCCCTTATAAGAAGAGGGAAACTTGGACTCAGACACACACACACACACACACAGAGGAGAACACCTTGTGAAGATGCAGTTGCAGAGGGAAGATGACTAGGTGATGATGCAGGTAGAGGTTGGAGTGATGCTCCACAAGTCAAAGAACACCTGAGGCTGCCAGAGCTGGAAGAGGCAAGGAAGGATCATCCCTTAGAGGCTTCAGTGGCTGTTTTAAGGGCCACTCAGTTTGTGGTCCTCTGTTATGGCAGCCCTAGAAACTAATACAGGTACATAGAAAAAAGCATTTACCAATTCAGTAGCTACATACAGATTCTATAGGATATATTGATTTCCTCTGTCAATTAAAAAACACCAGGAACGGGCTTCCCTGGTGGCGCAGTGGTTGAGAGTCCTCCGGCCGATGCAGGGGACACGGGTTCGTGCCCCAGTCTGGGAGGATCCCACGTGCCGCGGAGCGGCTGGGCCCGTGAGCCATGGCCGCTGGACCTGCATGTCCGGAGGCTGTGCTCCGCAACGGGAGAGACCACAACAGTGAGAGGCCTGCATACCGCAAACAAAACAAAACAAAACAAAACAAACAAAAAAAAACCACCAGGAACAGTGGCTGTAACTGGAGTGACCATCTAATCAAGTTTATGATGATAATCCACTGTCATTTTCCAAGATCCATCTTTCTTCTGTACAGGTTAAATAGGTGAGTTGAAAGGGAGTGCAGTAGGAATCACCACCCTTAAATCTTTCAATTTCTTGGTTGTGGTATTAATCTCTTTGGTTTCTTTAGAGATTGGTATTGCCTTTTGGTTAGTAGATAGAGGCAATCGTGGCAACTTCTGTTCAGCTTTCCCTACCATGATAGCCCTCACTCCATGGGATTCTGCCAGTTGCTGAGTGTATATATTCCACTTATACGTTCACAGACTGGGGAAATAGCTACAGAGTGGGTTTGGGGTGTGAGGACCTCTCATGAGATGGGCTTGAGTCAAAACTTCTTTGATTTTCTGATCACCATAAGCCTCTACACTGACTAGATTACTGCTGTGGAGTTTTAGGTGTCTAGGAATTACTGTCAGTTCAGAATCACAGTCCAGTTATCTCTCTAAATTCTGATTATTTCCCTTCCATGAAGCTCAGTCTTCCTGGCAAATGTGCAGGTGCCTTTGGAGGGGATGAGGAGGAAGATTCCCAGGGCAAAATTTGGGCTGTGTAGCAGGTGCTTCCTCAAGAAGACCTGGCCTCCCTTTCCTTCAAGGGTCTCTGGAACAGTGAACTGGCTTTAATAGGGAGTGAATTTAGTGTCCATGACTCTACTGTGCTTCTCAGACCTAGAGCTTCTCAGCTTGTATGGATCAAGACGTGAGTGGGATCCCCATCCTGTCAGTCCTATGGACACCGAAGGCCTCTGCTGTCCATTACAGTCACCGTGCCAGTAACATCTCCCTACCATGTGCCTTGGAAATCTTGGCATTTCAGCCACTTGTAGTGTGAGCCACCTTTTGGTCCAGATTTTTGTCCACCAACCAGGAAAAGTGTTAGAGAACTCTCAGCCCGTACAGCGAACACACTGAATCTGAAATCTCTGCTTAGTGGTCCATATCAATCAGTTTGGCTTGATCCAACTTAATTTTCCTTCCAATCTAATCCCACACCAGTTGGAACCATTCCACATGTATTTCCCAGGTTTTTATCAACATAAATTGGCAAAACCATGCAATTCTTTCATTGTACATCATACTTTCTCACGAATCTCTCTTTGTACTTTATCCTCTGGAGCCTGGGGACTTGACTCTGGCCATAAATCTGGAAGTGTTGAGAGAGGGTGAGGTAGAGGTGGGGAGGTATAATCCCTTACCAAACAGGTGAAGTCACTGTCGTTTCTTTGGCCAAGGAGAGACGACCCTCCTCATTCTTGGGTGAAAGTTCTGGAAAGGAGGTGTGGCCGAATTGAGGGGTTACAATCTAACCAAGTTTCAGATTCTCACTCCTTCAAAATCTAACTAACTAACTAACCAACTAACTAACTAACTCTAATGAACATGAGAAAGTCTATGAGGGAGACAATTCCATCTGTGTTACAATTTAACTACCCTCAGAGCTAGACTTTGGGTTTAGATTTTGTTTTTAGAAATCTCATTTCGGTGGCTATAGAAGATAGGTTATTTAGGACCATAATGGAAGCTTTTGAGTCCCTTGTATGAAGCTTGAGCTGGAAATTTAAAGCCCCCACCCCCCATTTCTCCACTGCACTTAGAAACAATTAACCAGTTGCACTATGTCTCTTACTTTCACTAAAAATTTTAGTGGCAGCAAAAGCTTGGTTACTCAAAGACTTGCCCTTTCTAGACACTGGATTACAAGTGTCTGTAAGTGATAATTTAGAGAACTATTTTGCCACTGAGTACCACAGACTGCTCTTGCCCATTTTACCACTGGAGACAGGACCACTAATGCCTTTAAATGTAGACCAGAAAGCCAATTCTTGAAAGCCTGATTCAGAGAACCGATTCTTGAGATCTGTTCCTCTGGAAACTTCTGGTACCAAATTTTTTTTCTTTGAACTTTTGAATTTTATTTTATTTATTTTTTTATACAGCAGGTTCTTATTAGTCATCCATTTTATACACATCAGTGTATACATGTCATCCCAATCTCCCAATTCATCATACCACCACCACCACCCCCTGCCAATTTCCCCCCTTGGTGTCCATATGTTTGTTCTCTACATCTGTGTCTCAATTTATGCCCTGCAAACTGGTTCATCTGTACCATTTTTCTAGGTTTCACATATATGCGTTAATATACTATATTTGTTTTTCTCTTTCTGACTTACTTCACTCTTTATGACAGTCTCTAGATGACCCAAATTCATTCCTTTTTATGGCCGAGTAATATTCCATTGTATATATGTACCACATCTTCTTTATCCATTAGTCTGTCGATGGGCATTTAGTTGCTTCCATGACCTGGCTATTGTAAATAGTGCTGCAATGAACATTGGGGTGCATGTGTCTTTTCGAATTATGGTTTTCTCAGGGTATATGCCCAGTAGTGGGATTGCTGGGTCAGATGGTAATTCTATTTTTAATTTTTTAAGGAACCTCCATACTGTTCTCCATAGTGGCTGTATCAATTTACATTCCCACCAACAGTGCAAGAGGGTTCCCTTTTCTCCACACCCTCTCCAGCATTTGTTGTTTATAGATTTTCAGATGATGCCCATTCTAACTGGTGTGAGGTGATACCTCATTGTAGTTTTGATTTGTATTTCTCTAATAATTAGTGATGTTGAGCAGCTTTTCATGTGCTTCTTGGCCATCTGTATGTCTTCTTTGGAGAAATGTCTATGGGTTGTTTGTTTTTTTTAATATTGAGCTGCATGAGCTGTTTATATATTTTGGAGATTACTCCTTTGTCCGTTGATTCATTTGGAAATATTTTCTCCCATTCTGAGGGTTGTCTTTTCGTCTTGTTTATGGTTTCCTTTGCTGTACAAAAGCTTTTAAGTTTCATTAGGTCCCATTTGTTTATTTTTGTTTTTATTTCCATTACTGTAGGAGGTGGATCAAAGAAGATCTTGCTGTGATTTATGTCAAAGAGTGTTCTTCCTATGTTTTCCTCAAAGAGTTTTATAGTGTCTGGTCTTACATTTAGGTCTCTAATCCATTTTGAGTTTATTTTTGTGTATGGTGTTAGGGAGTATTCTAATTTCATTCTTTTACATGTAGCTGTCCAGTTTTCCCAGCACAACTTATTGAAGAGACTGTCTTCTCTACATTGTATAATCTTGCCTCCTTTGTCATATATTAGTTGACCATAGGTGTGTGGGTTTATCTCTGGGCTATCTATCTTGTTCCATTGATCTATATTTATGTTTTTGTGCCAGTACCATACTGTCTTGATTACTGTGGCTTTGTAGTATAGTCTGAAGTCAGAGAGTCTGATTCCTTCAGGTCCGTTTTTTCCCCTCAAGACTGCTTTGCCTATTCAGGGTCTTTTGTGTCTCCATAAAAATTTTAAGATTTTTTTGTTCTAGTTCTGTAAAAAATGCCATTGGTAATTTGATAGGGATTACAATGAATCTGTAGATTGCTTTGGGTAGTATAGTCATTTTCACAATATTGATTCTTCCAGTCCAAGAACATGGTATATCTCTCCATCTGTTGGTATCATCTTTAATTTCTTTCATCAGTGTCTTATAGTTTTCTGCATACAGGTCTTTTGTCTCCCTAGGTAGGTTTATTCCTAAGTATTTTATTCTTTTTGTTGCAATGGTAAATGGGAGTGTTTCCTTAATTTCTCTTTCAGATTTTTCATCATTAGTGTATAGGAATGCAAGAGATTCTGTGCATTAATTTTGTATTCTGCAACTTTACCAAATTCATTGATTAGCTCTAGTAGCTTTCTGTTGGCATCTTTAGGATTCTCTATGTATAGTATCATGTCATCTGCAAACAGTGACAGTTTTACTTCTTCTTTTCCAATTTGTATTCCTTTCTTTTCTTTTTCTTCTCTGATTTCTGTGGCTAGGACTTCCAAAACTATGTTGAATAATAGTGGTGAGAGTGGACACCCTTGTCTTGTTCCTGATCTTAGAGGAAATGCTTTCAGTTTTTCACCATTGAGAATGATGTTTGCTGTGGGTTTGTCGTATATGGCCTTTATTATGTTGACATAGGTTCCCTCTATGCCCACTTTCTGGAGAGTTTTTATCATAAATGGGTGTTGAATTTTGTCAGAAGCTTTTTCTGCATCTATTGAGATGATCATATGGTTTTTATTCTTAAATTTGTTAATATGGTGTATCACATTGATTGATTTGCATATATTGAAGAATCCTTGCATCCCTGGGATAAATCCCACTTGATCATGGTGTATGATCCTTTTAATGTGTTGTTGGATTCTGTTTGCTAGTATTTTGTGGAGGATTTTTGCATCTATATTCATCAGTGATATTGGTCTGTAATTTTCTTTTTTTGTAGTATCTTTGTCTGGTTTTGGTATCAAGGTGATGGTGGCCTCATAGAATTAATTTGGGAATGTTCCTTCCTCTGCAATTTTTGGGAAGAGTTTGAGAAGTATGGGTGTTAGCTCTTCTCTAAATGTTTGATAGAATTCACCTGTGAAGCCATCTGGTCCTGGGCTTTTGTTTGTTGGAAGATTTTTAATCACAGTTTCACTTTCATTACTTGTGATTGATCTGTTCATATTTTCTATTTCTTCCTGGTTCAGTCTTGGAAGGTTATACCTTTCTAAGAATTTGTCTATTTCTTCCAGGTTGTCCATTTTACTGGCATAGAGTTGTTTGTAGTAGTCTCTTAGGATGCTTTGTATTTCTATGCTGTCTGTTGTAACTTCTCCTTTTTCATTTCTAATTTTATTGATTTGAGTCCTCTCCCTCTTTTTCTTGATGAGTCTGGCTATCAATTTTGTTTATCTTCTCAAAGAACCAGCTTTTAGTTTTATTGATATTTGCTATTGTTTTCTTTGTTTCTATTTCATTTATTTCTGCTCTGATCTTTATGATTTCTTTCCTTCTGTTAACTTTGGGTTTTGTTTGTTCTTCTTTCTCTAGTTTCTTTAGGTGTAAGGTTAGATTGTTTATTTGAGATTTTTCTTGTTTCTTGAGGCAGGCTTGTGTAGCTATAAACTTCCCTCTTAGAACTGCTTTTGCTGCACCCCATAGGTTTTGGATTGTCGTGTTTTTATTGTTATTTGTCTCTAGGTTTTTTTTTTTTTTTTTTTTTTTTTTTTTTGCGGTACGCAGGCCCCTCACTGTTGTGGCTTCTCCTGTTGCAGAGCACAGGCTCCGGACGCGCAGGTTCAGCGGCCATGGCTCACAGGCCCAGCCACTCCACAGCATGTGGGATCTTCCCGGACCGGGGCATGAACCCGCGTCCCCTGCATCAGCAGGCGGACTCTCAACCACTGAGCCACCAGGGAAGCCCCTCTAGGTATTTTTTGATCTCCTCTTTTATTTCTTCAGTGATCTCTTGGTTATTTAGTAACGTATTTTTTAGCCTCCATGTGTTTGTGTTTTTTCCTTTTTTTCCCCTGTAATTGATTTCTAATCTCATAGCGTTTTGGTCAGAAAAGATGCTTGATATGATTTCAATTTTCTTAAATTTACTGAGGTTTGATTTGTGACCCAAGATATAGTATATCCTGGAGAAAGTTCCGTGTGCACTTGAGAAGAAAGTGTAATCTGCTTTTTTTTTTGGATGTAATGTCCTATAAATATCAATTAAATCTACCTGGCCTGTTGTGTCATTTAAAGCTTTTGTTTCCTTATTATTTTTCTGTTTGGATGATCTGTCCATTGGTGTAAGTGAGTTGTTAAAGTCCCCCACTCTTATTGTATTACTGTCTATTTCCCTTTTTATAGCTGTTTGCAGTTGCCTTATGTATTGAGGTGCTCCTATGTTGGGTGCATATATATTTATAATTGTTATATCTTCTTCTTGGATTGATCGCTTGATCATTATGAAGTGTCCTTCCTTGTCTCTTGTAACATTCTTTATTTTAAAGTCTATTTTATCTGATATGAGTATTGCTACTCCAGCTTTCTTTTGATTTCCATTTGCATGGAATATCTTTTTCCATCCCCTCACTTTCAGTCTGTATGTGTCCCTAGATCTGAAGAGGGTCTCTTGTAGACAGCATATATATGGGTCTTGTTTTTGTATCCATTCAGCAAGCTTGTGTCTTTTGGTTGGAGCATTTAATCCATTCATGTTTAAGGTAATTATCAATATGTGTGTTCCTATTACCATATTCTTAATTGTTATGGGTTTGTTTTTGTAGGTCCTTTTCTTCTCTTGTGTTTCCCACTTATAGAAGTTCCTTTAGCATTTGTTGTAGAGCTGGTTTGGTGGTGCTGAGTTCCCTTGGCTTTTGCTTGTCTGTAAAGCTTTTGATTTCTCCATCGAATCTGAATGAGATCCTTGCCAGGTAGAGTAACCTTGGTTGTAGGTTCTTCCCTTTCATCACTTTAAGTATATCATGCCACTCCCTTCTGGCTTGTAGAGTTCCTGCTGAGAAGTCAGCTGTTAACCTTATGGGAGTTCCCTTGTATGTTATTTGTCATTTTTCCCTTGCTGCTTTCAATAATTTTTCTTTGTCTTTAATTTTTGTCAATTTGATTACTATGTGTCTCGGCATGTTTCTCCTTGGGTTTATCCTGCCTGGGACTCTCTGTGCTTCCTGGACTTGGGTGCCTATTTCCTTTCCCATGTTAGGGAAGTTTTCGACTATAATCTCTTCAAATATTTTCTCGGGTCCTTTCTCTCTCTCTTCTCCTCCCGGGACCCCTATAATGCGAATGTTGTTGCATTTAATGTTGTTCCAGAGGTCTCTTAGGCTGTCTTCATTTCTTTTCATTCTTTTCTCTTTAGTCTGTTCCACAGCAGTGAATTCCACCATTCTGTCTTCCAGGTCCCTTATCTGTTCTTCTGCCTCAGTTATTCTGCTATTGATTCCTTCTAGTGTATTTTTCATTTCAGTTATTGTATTGTTCAGCTCTGTTTGTTTGTTCTTTAATTCTTTTAGGTCTTTGTTAAACATTTCTTGAATATTCTCAATCTTTGCCTCCATTCTTTTTCCGAGGTCCTGGATCATCTTCACTGTCATTATTCTGAATTCTTTTTCTGGAAGGTTGCCTATCTCCACTTCATTTAGTTGTTTTTCTGGGGTTTTATCTTGTTCCTTCATCTGGTACATAGCCCTCTGCCTTTTCTTCTTGTCTATCTTTCTGTGAATGTGGTTTTTGTTCCACAGGCTGCAGGATTGTAGTTCTTCTTGCTTCTGCTGTCTGCTCTCTGGTGGATGAGGCTATCTAAGAGGGCTGTGCAAGTTTCCTGATGGGAGGGACTGCTGGTGGGTAGAGCTGGCTGTTGCTCTGGTGGGAAGAGCTCAGTAAAACTTCAATCCGCTTGTCTGCTGATGGGTGGGGCTGGGTTCCCTCCCTGTTGGTTTTTTGGCCTGAGGCAACCCAGCACTGGAGCCTACCTGGGGTCTTTGGTGGGGCTAATGGAAGACTCTGGGAGGGCTTATACCAAGGAACACTTCCCAGAACTTCTGCTGCCAGTGTCCTGGTCCTCACACTGAGACACAGCCACCCCCTGCCTCTGCAGGACACCCTCCAACACTAGCAGGTAGGTCTGGTTCAGTCTCCTATGGTGTCACTGCTCCTTCCCCTGGGTCCCGATGCACACCCTGCTTTTTGTGTGCCCTCCAAGAGTGGAGTCTCTGTTTCCCTCAGTCCTGTCGAAGTCCTGCAATCAAATCCCACTAGCCTTCAAAGTCTGATTCTGTAGGAATTCTGTAGGAATTGATTGCACCCCTCCTACCGTCTCATTGTGGCTTCTCCTTTGTCTTTGGATGTGGGGTATCTTTTTTGGTGAGTTCCAGTGTCTTTCTGTCAATGATTGTTGAGCTGTTAGTTGTGATTCCGGTGCTCTTGCAAGAGGGAGTGAGAGCACGTCCTTCTACTCCGCCGTCTTTTTTTGTATGAGACAAGGTTCAGTTAGAGAAGCCACAAGGAGTTCTACACAATACGGGTTTATTGTGAGAATTAGCCTTAGGCCATTGTGGGCGGGCGTTCTATGAGAGGTTCTGGCTTTTGAAACTGGTGCTGGGTCATGATCAGCTGGGCGGCCAGTCTGTAAAGATGTTCATGAAGCGGAAGAAGCAAGGACAAGCAAGAACCTATACAGAGGACGTAGAACCCCTGAGGATGAACTAGAACCCACATTGGTCTCTCACCATCTGCACCTGGAACTTCGGTGATGGGTATTCTTCAGAGCAACCGACGTCCTATGTCACGGCACTAAAACCCAGCTGGGCCATGAACTGAAGGTGCTCAAGAGGGGATCTGGCAGCATCTGGAGTTGGCCTGGGCTTGGCTGCTTCCCCATGGCAATGGGGTAGGCCGCAGACAATGGCGGTGTCCGTGAACAGATGCAGGCAGCACCTGGCATGCTGCCCTGACCTTCTGACTGTCAAAGGAGTCTGGCTTCTGCTTTACTTCCGGTTTCCCAAAGCTGACACCACAAAAATCCATACAGTCCCAAAGCTTGGGAAAGTACTCTTCCCAAGGCTCCACTGTTCTTTTAAACGCTGACACCTTGAGAGACAAGGACATTTCCATTCGTGTCTCTGAGAAAGAAGACATGTTGCTTTGCCCTGTGTGGATGCTGACGTCTGGGCCTCAAGCAGTTAGACCCGGTGTGAGTGGGAGCTTGGGGTTCAGGGTTGAGAGTAGTCACGTGCCTGTCTCCCTGCTTTATGTCTCCCCCCAGCCAAGGTCCTTGTCAAACTTTGTCTCAGATTCTGGACACCCAACCAAAAGTCCATGATATTTATCTCAACTTTGCAAAGTGCTTTCACACACACTTATTTTCTCCTTCGGTTCTTATAGAAACTAAGCCAAGAGATGTTCAACTCATCTAAGTCATCTCCAAAAGAGGCAAGGTGGCCTGAGAGTCCTGAGTCAGGGCATCAGGATCGTTTTTACCTTCAGTGAATCTTCTTGTTCAGGGCTAAGAGCCGTTATGCTGTTATGAATGATCTTCTGGGCAACGTGGATGGGAATTTGCAAAAACAGGAACAATCATGTTCATTACTTATCACTGCAGCTGCTTGGAAACCAATCCTGCTTTGACACAAATCCAGGAGGCCCTCAACCAGTGGTTGGGTCTCCTGAGCAGCTGTTTGAAACTACATACAGCAGTGAGGGGCTATCATAGTTTCAGAGGCACGTTTGGGATGTAGAGGGCTGTGTGGGTTTCTGATACCCACTCCTCCAGGTGTGAGCTACTCTTCTATTCTCGACACTTGTCATAATGCCTGGAGATGATTATTCTAATAATAAGTTTTGCCTGGTGAATGGGCCTATGCCGTTATAATGATATGCAAATATTTGTTGGAGACCTTAAAAAAATAGACTTACATCCAATGTTGACATTAATTCAGGAGATGGTAACATGCATAGGTCCTTTTGGACTCTGTACAGCAAAGCTATGTTTATATTCAATCAGATGATCCAGAGGAATACTGCGTTCTTGGTCTTGTTATAATCAATCCTCTTCAAGGAACACCGTGGCTCCCCTCCATGAAAGGGTTGTTTTTGGTACTGGAAATGCTCATGCTCTCCTGGCACAGCGGGCGTGTGGGAAGAGGAGAGGGGAGGTGACCCAGGCTTTTGGACGTCTTCCTCTTCTGCCATGACCTCTCTCAAGTCCATTCCTTTGCATTGCTAACATGCCACCAACTAAATCAATGTCCCAATCAAGCACGAAACTAAAGTTGGCCTCCAAACTCCAGATCTTGGAGGAGGAGGGTAGTATTGACACAATTCATTCGTGTCCTCTTTTGAATTTAGAAAACTTTTTTCCCTTGTTAATTCATTTTGCAGCAGATGGACTTGGCTCTTTTCCATGGTCAACCCCTGCCCACTAGGTCAGCAGGATATCTTCAGTTGGACAATGTTTTTTTATAACAAATCCAGTACGTACTCTGGTTTCCTAAAGGCAGGGGTCTCTTCCTCTTGACATTGCCTATGCTAATTTAGTGTGTAGCACATAGTAAGTGCCCCAAAATATTTGTAGTTGAGGGTGATGAAGGACTTTACCCCAATCTGGTAGGAGGCTTCCAACTGAGTCATGGAATAATATGATACTTACTTTTTGGAACCTGCTGCAGAATCAACTTCTAAAAAATAGTAAGGGTTAAGATATAAGTCTTCAGCCACATCTTTTCCCCTGGAAATAGTTTTCATCTTCTGTTGAAACCTATAAAATTCTGGAATGGAGGATGGGTGAAATATAAGAAATTAATAAGCAAGTATTTATTGAGTACGTATTATATACGTACGTACCACACATGAGCTCACGGGAGTACTGAGAATAAGGCAGGATCTTTGTTCTCAAGGAACTCATGGTCCATTTGGGGAAGAAATTAACCTACAGAACAATAGTAAGAGGTTCTATAGGAGTGAATTGTGTGATTAAAATGTAAAGTGAGGAAGGAGGTTAGGGTGCATGGGAAGGGTTTCTAGGGAAGCTGAATGATGAACCAGGCCCTTGAATAGTAGGTAGGATTTACGCGAGAAACACAGAGCAGTATAGAGAGTGAAGCAGGGTTCCCTGAGCTGGCCGGTGCCAACAGCAGCTCATCATTTCAAAGAGAGAGATGACACAGGTCTGTGATGGTTGTGTGTGAGGAGTCCCCTCTCATTTCTGGATTTCCCCCAAACAGCAGACCCACTTCAGTCCAGGGCTCAGTGGGACCACAGCAGGCACATCTCATGACCCATCACTGTCCCTTCCAGAAGGTGGTCTTTCTGTCCTTAATGAGGGATACCTCTGTGCTTAGGAAGTTTCTTTGCTCCATCCTCCTTGACCAGTGTGTGTGACTAGCTTGTTGCTTTGATTCTCCAATATGAGAGGACCCAAACACCCAGGCGACCTCTTCCCTGGGAGCCAGGCCCTGTTCTCACTAATTCCAGTTCCTGGTAGATGCCTGCCCTAAACCAGAGGGACCACCGGGCAGCACACCACGGCTCTTCACTTGTCCTGTGCACACCACTTTCCAAGACTCCAGCTGTGAGGCCAACCCCACCCTCCTGGGCTCTTTTGCCCCCATCCTTGCACAGGCCAAGTTCACCATGATTATGACTGCTCTAAATTACTGTGCATATATGGGCCAATTATTGTGCACTCTGTGATTTTACTTCCTCCTCTCTCTCCCTAGACATTGCAGGGAAGTACAAATTATTATCCCCTTGAAGTGGGTTAAATTGTGTCCCCCCAAAATATATTCAAGTTCTAACCCCCGGTACCTGTGAACAGGACCTTATTTGGAAAACAGGGTCTTTGTAGATCTAATCAAATTAAATGAGGTCATACTGGACTGGAGTGGGCCCTCCATCCAATGACTGGGGCCTTTATATGAGAAAGGAGAGAGATACTCAGACACAGAGACACACGTGGAAAGAAAGGCCACCTGACAATGAAGGCAGAGACTGGATGATGCAGCTACAAGCCAAAGAATGCTGGCAGTGACCAGAAGCTGGTGGGAGAAGAGAGAATTCTTCCCCAGACCTTACAGAGGGAGCATGGCCCTTCTGAAAGCTTGATTTTGAACTTCTAGGCTCCAGAACTGTGAGAAAAAACATGTCTGGTGTTTAAGCTCCCAGTCTGTGGTATTGTGTCATGGCAGCCCAGGAAACTAATACGAGTGTTTTTCACAGGAATAAAAATAAAGGCTCTGAGAGACTCAGTAACTTGCCTAAGGGCAGACAGGTCTCAGTGGCAGAACTGGAAGCAAAGCCCACGTCTTGATCCAGAGCCTGGGCTTTCCTCCGCCCACAGCCTCTCGCCTGCACACAGCTGGCCTTCCCCCTTCCACTCCCTCCTGGATGCTTTTGGGAACTCAGTTCCCGACACGGGCACTTCTACAGCATCTTGAAACACATCCCTGTGGAGACTGCCTCACACATAAGATGTATCATTACATTAAAACAAAAGCAGAGTTAAAAATCCCGGGCTGTGTAAGCAAACACACATGTTTGAGGCTTCAGACGGGCCCTGCCAGCTGTTGTAATCGCACAACTGGTTCTTTGAGTCCTTGTACTATACTATAAAAATAACTCTAATTTGGAAAAGATGGAACCTTGTTTGTGGAAGTTCATAACTGATTCGACATGTAACAGAGAAGGCTATTTTAAAATTCTTGCCCCTTTCTTGGTGTCACTGGGATTTATTTCAACACAAGAGAAATTAGGTCAGGGTTTGATTTTGGAGGTCGGGGTTGAAGCTGTGACTGATCTGGATAGGCGCCGAGGTTTCATTAATGCTCTGGGGTCCCTGGAGTGTATCCACTTAGATCTTGGACAGGCCCGTCCAGTAAGAGCCACGCTGCTGGCCTGACTTTATCACAGAAAGGCTAGATGTGCCTTTCCCGGCTAACTAAGCAGCCCTCACGTGCCAGGTGGCAAAGAAACAGCAGCTGTGGCCTCTGAGCCCAGAGACTGAGGGTCTAAGAGAGGAGTCAGAATTCATTTCCTCAGCGCAAAGGAAGGCAGCCGAGCTCCAGGCTTGAGGTTAGAGTGCTTCAGGGGAGGGGGTGTCCCTGGAACTGGCAGCGGGAAGGGAGTCTTCCTGAAGGGAAGGTGGAGCCGGGCCTCACTGGAGGGCAGAGATTGGAGAAGATACAGAAAGAAGGAGGGAGGAAAATCACATGAGGTGACCCAGAACTGGGGATGCAGAAGGCACCTGGGATGGGAGACAGACAGCAAGAGACTGGCTGGGTGCTGGCAGCTACTTGGTCCTCTCTGCTGCTTTGTGGGGAGCCTCGGACAGCTTTGGGGAAGGAAGCAGAGAAGCAGCTGGGGATGCAGAATGAGTCTGTAGACACGGGCAAGGCATGGCCTTCACTGAGGCTCTAGGGGAGACGCTGCTGGATGCATCTGGCTCCGTGGTTGTTTCTCTTGCACTTATTGAATTACTGTTTATTGACTTGCCTTGCTTTGTTGGGTTAAGTTCTTATATCCTCCAGTTACTAAAGCGAGGCAGTGTAGCCAAAGGCCCCTGGTGGGGAGGTGGGCTTCTTGTGGGGAGGTGGTGGGCCTGCGATAGCCTCTGGTGTTCAGCCATCCCGGTTGTCAAGGGAGAGGGTAGTGTATGTGTGTGTGTCTGTGTGGGATAGTCCTAAGCAGACACACTCACTAATCCTGTGCCTGTGTCTTCTCTGTCTGCAGGAGCCCATAAAGCCCTGAGATTATTTAGCAGACTTGAGCCCCTATGGCAGAAAATGAGGACAGGCTTTCCAACTCTGAGTTGATGGTGACATTGCCAGGACTCAAGCCGGCAGCTGGGAGGCTGGCTGGCCTTCCTCTGCCTAAGCTTGCTCTTGTGACCTTTGCCTGGGTTGACTGGGACCATGTGAGAAGTGAATCTTCTGCAAAGTAGGCACTGAGAACCCCCAGAAAGCAAGGAGGGGCGCAGCAGACGCTGCTTCCTGAAGCTTCGAGGTCCGTGATCGCTGCCATCGGTGCCCCCTTGTCACTTGCTCCTGTCACTTTGGGCTTGGCCCCTTTTCTCTCCCAGTCTTCGTTTTCCCTCGCGGTCCCCCTGAGAGGAGCCCGGTGGGAGCCCCTTGCGACACTTCCTGGCAATGCGGGAGCGGAGCTGGAAGGATGGGCCCCGGGGGCCCACGGATTGGAGCCCCAGCCCCGGCTCGGACACTCACTGTGCAACCTTACTCTCTCCGCCTCCGTTTCGCCTGCTGGTAAGAACATCTAAGCCATGGGGGTGGTTTCGAAGCTTAAGTAATGTATCTGGCACTCAGCGGGGGCTGTTCAGTCCCTACACTGGATTTCCCATTGCTTTTCCAGTTGGGGTGTCTTGGAGGGTGAGGCCCTGAGTCAGCTGAGCTCCCGGGACCATCTAGACTTGGGGACCTGCCCAGCATCGCAGGGCACAAATATCTGAGCCAAATCTGACTGTGGAGACAAACAAAGAGACCACGTTCCTTTGCTCAGAATGTCTGCTGATTCGTGCTTCGCCTCCAAAGGGTAATTTTAGCTTAAGGATTCGGTAGCTTCATTCAGGGCCCTCCTAGCAGCCTTGCAGCCCTATGCTCGGGAGACGATGGAAGAGTAAGGTCTCCCCACCCACAGAAAGTGTTTATACGTCCCTTTCCATTTTATTTTCTGCCCTCTCAGTCATCCTAAATGTTTATTTAACGATGCTCAAAGCCCTTTTAAGCTTCCTTGGTTTAATGTTTGCAAAACACCCTGTCACTTCCACTTCTACTGATAATTTCCTGCCTGCTGCAGAGCTGCTCTGCTTACGCACCGTCTGGAAAGTCTTAATGGCATGACGAAAGCCTCGGTCCCCGCAAGTGCGTGGGCAGCCCAGGAGGTCAGGATGCTCTCTGGGGCAGAGAAAAATGAAGAGGAACAGGGATGCTGGGAATTCATTTGGAATTCAGGGCTTTTTAAGATTGAGGGGCAAAATTTCAACTAGATTGTGTCAATTTCTCAGAATCCCAGGCAGCACCTAGAGGGCCCCCAGGCCCTTGGTTTGACCCCAAGCCTGGCCCAGAGTTTCTCCATTGTGAGGAGAGAGGAGGGGCGTGACCAGATGCCAGGTGGTGGTTCAGCGTGATTCCTGGCACATAAGCTACGGAGTGTGGAAGAGAGAAGCTGGCTCTTTCTCAGGCCACAGGCTGAATGTTCAGCCAAACTCCATGCTCAGCTCATCTCTGGTGTCCTTTTTCTTCTTAGTGGCCATAGATGGATAGCTCTAAAAACATGAACTTCTAACCACACGACCACAGGAAGTTGGATAGTATTGCCATGTATGGTTGTGCAGGTTCCGCACTGAGCAAATCTAGGGGGCTAAGTCACACCACAGTCTAAGTGAATGGCACTCTCTAGAGTTGTGCTTAGCTATCGACCCAGAAGCAAGCTGGGCAGTTCTGTGTCAAGGAACTGGGGCCAGACTGAAGGTGATGTGTACAAGGCCAGAGCGAGAGGTTTTGAGTAGGACCCTCCTTATCACGCCAGCCCCATCCAAATCCCACCTCAGTGCAGCAATTACAGGTTGGAAAGCTGCTCAGAGGTGGGCAGTGGCCTAGGATCCTTGGCACCTGCGTCTGGAGTCCCTTCATTCACATGAATGATGTTTTAAAAAATTCAAAGGTTTTCTCTCCTTCAAAGCTGACAGTCTAGTGGGAGGTATAAAACTACTAAGCACAGGCTACGTCAGGACTTGAAGTTCTTCCCATAAGGAAACCACACAGCAAGAACGAGTGTTTCAGGGAGGTCAGTGTCAGCAAGGGTGATTGGGGAACACTTCTTGATGGGTCTTCATACACGGCTTAGAGAATGGGGTAGTATGGACGAGTGTGGGGTCCAAGGGAACAGAGTTCACATGTGGAGCGATGTGGGGGAGCCAGAGGGAGGGGCGCATGTGAGCATCGGCTTGGACTGGGGGATGAGCAGGGGTGAGGAGGCCGAGATCACATCCGTGCCAAGTGCGGGCAGACACATTGGGATGGTCGAGTGGGACCACATTTAAGCAGCTTTAATCTGGACGTGCAGTTTGGAATCCATGCTGTCAGGAAGCCATGGGAGGCTTCGGAATGGGACAAACTTATGAAGCGAGACGACCCCTGTCGAGGACCCCTCCCTCCCGATCTTTTCCACCCAAGCCTGTCTCAGCTTGGGGACAGCTGGGGAGACCCTCGTGGGAAGACTTAGTAACATTCAGCTTAGGCCCCCAGCTCTGCCCTTCCCCAAGCCAGGCTCCTTTCCCTCCGGGCCAGGGTAGTGCCATCCACAGGGACGGCAAGTTGCTGTCTTTCCTGGAGATGTGGCCACGTCTCTAACAATGAACGACACACAGCGGGCCACAGAGGCCACATCCCCTCCCGCTGCACCTCATCGTCCATGGCTGGTTGCTTCCAAATGATGGGGGGACCCAGACGTCTCCCGTGCTCTACAGAGGCCTTTCCTGACCCCTGTGGGGGTGGGGAACTCAGGCAGGAAGAATTCAGTGAGGCCAGGAGAGGAGCGCAGCTCATCAGGGGCTGCTGCCACATGGCCATCCCTCTCCAGGGTGGCAGTGTCGATGGTGCATCCATAAATAAGTTGCCACTTGGACCATGTTCAAGAAGATGTGGATGTGAGATGATGCTGTACAAGGGGCCTTCAGGCAGCAAGGGTACTTCAGCCCCAAAGACCTCAGTTGGTTTTAGGAGTAGGGTCTCCATCCCAGTTAGCTGTGCTTCTAAGAGCCGTCCTCTCTCCTTTGGAGAGCTTGCATCCCCTCTTGGCTGCGCTGAGGCTTCTCTGGGAATTAACTCACCCTTTGGCTTCTTTCTGCTTTGAGCCTCCCCGTCAAGCTGCTATTCCCAGTCTGAGAGCAAACTGATGATGGACAAGAGCCATGGGCATGTCCTGCTTCATTCAGCCTGTCGGTGTGCAAAGCCGTCTGCTCCCAATTACAGCTCTGAGGTTGAGCCGTGGATTGACAGGGAGGACTTCTCAGGCCTGGAAAACCCCACTGACCTGTAACTTCCCCAGAAAACCATCACTCATCTCCTTATCAGCCCCCGCAGACCTCGGACGGTGACTGGCATCTGGTGGACCCAGGCCCTGCAAACAGAAAAGAAAAGGTGTCTCCATCCCAGCCGTTCTCAGTTCTGACTTGTGAGGTTCCTTCTGAAACCAGTGAGAATATAACTCAGCCATAAACAAGGAATGAAATCACGCCATTTGCAGCACCGTGGATAGACCTAGAGATGATCTTACTAAGTGAAGTAAGTCAGACAAAGACAAATATCATATGCTATCGCTTATATGTGGAATCTACAAAATAATACAAATGAACTTATTTACAAAACAGAAATAGACTCACAGACATAGAGAACAAACTTCTGGTTACCAAAGGGGAAGGGGGATTGAGGGATAAATTAGGAGTTTGGGGTTAACACACTACAATATATAAAATAGATAAACAGCAAGGACCTACTGAATAGCACAGGGAACTATACTCAATATTTTGCAATCACCTATAAGGAAAAGAATCTGAAAAGGAATATATAGATACATACATACATACACACATATATATATATATATAAACTGAATCGTTGTGCTATACACCTGAAACTAACACAACATTGTAAATCAATAAAAAAATAAAACCGATGAGGATTTGGTGCTCACAGCAATGGGGAAGAAAGCCAGCAGCACTGACCCCATGGTTTCTTGTGACTTTGGCATGCAACAGGGACACTGGTGAAGCCAAGATGAAGTCCCATTTCAAATTCTAAAAAAGGCGATCCAGGATATCGGAGCCCAATAACACCGTCTGTTGGGCTGAGAGTGACTCAAGACTCGGGCTGTGGAAGGTTCTAGAAGTAAGAGACTTTTCTTGTCCCTTTGGGTTAGGAGGCCTCTAATCTTTTCTGTTCCTTGGAAAATGCTATTTGAAGTTCTCCCTTGGTGACCTTAAACCAAGATCCAAGATCTCAAACCACCAAGAGAGTGGGGGCACTTAGCAACTCTTCCTCTTCTGTTTGAGAGGCCTGAGTCATTGTATCAAGTCATGTGTATACCCCCTGGACCTGAACCAAGGAAACCGAGGCCCAGGAGGTGGGGTGGTACGTTCAAGGTCACGGAGCTAGTGGATGAAGAGCTGGACTTTGGAACCTGATCTCCTGCCTTCCAGCCCACCAAACTGCCTTCCATTTTCTGAATGCTTGTATCTCATCATGCTGGAAGGAGGTGGGGATTCGTTCCACCTTTTAGGCCCTGGCAAATGTGTATGTTAAATCCACCATCCTCCCCTGTACACAAATACGCATCGACGTGAACACACAGCTGATTCTGATGGAGGGTGAAGTTGAAAACAGAAATTCTGAGACAGATGCCTGGCTCCAGCCCTGACCCACTAAATCAGACTGTCCCCTGGTGGGTCCCAGCTCTGCAGGTAATTCTGAAGTCCAGCCAGCCTTGGCACCACGGTGCCGTGAATGCTGTCTGAGGGACCACGAGGATGGCGGTGCTGCTCGGGTGGAGGTGAGGGGCTTTTGTAGGGTGGCTTCAGGGGGAAATCTCAGCTTTTCAGTTCTTTGGAGGGAGGCTGGCTGGTGACAGGGAAGGAGCAGGGAGCGTAGGTGAGAGCTGCCTCAGGTTGCAGGGCGGGTCCCTGCACGCCCGGTCCAGGGGCAGCGCAGGTTCGCTGGCAGCCTTTGTGGCTGTTAGTAAACGAATGGCTGCTGCTGCTGGAAGCTGGGCCAGTGCGCCCGGGAATGGGCCCATGAGCCATGGCCGCTGAGCCTGCGCGTCCGGAGCCTGTGCTCCGCAACGGGAGAGGCCACGACAGTGAGAGGCCCGTCCACAAAAAAAATAAAAATAAAAATAAATAAGCTATGAGGGTATATTGTACAGCCCAGGGAATATAACCATTACTTTGTAATAACTTTATTTTTTAACTTTTTATTTTATATCAGAGTCTAGTTGATTTACAATGTTGTGTTAGTTTCAGGTGTACAGCAAATTGATTCAGTTATACATATACATGTATCTATTCTTTTTCAAATTCTTTTCCCATTTAGGTTGTCCCATAACATTGAGCAGAGTTCCCTGTGCTGTGCAGTAGGTCCTTGTTGGTTATCCATTTTAAATATGGCCGTGTGTACATGTCAGTCCCAAACTGCCTATCCCTCCCCCACCACCGTTGCCCCCGGTAACCATAAGTTTGTGCTCTAAGTCTGTGAGTCTGTTTCTGTGTCGTAAATAAGTTCATTTGTAATAACTTTAAAAGGAGTATCATCTATAAAAATATTGAACCACTATGTTGTACACCTGAGACTTCTATAATATTGTCAATCAACTATACCTCAATAAAAAAAAGAAAAAAGAAAAAGGAAGGGCCTGGGGCAGCGTGGCTGCAGGAAGCTGCACCCCTCTCCCCATGTGGCTTCACAGAAGCAGCCCTGAGGGACGTGTGTGTCAGGGGAGCCCACACAGAGGGCACCTGGGAGGCTCCTGGAACTCTGAGCCTGTTCCCAGAGCACCTCAATCTGAGGGAGTGCATCCTAGGCCGAGCCATCCTCCTGAGGGGTGCAGCACTGGGCAGGCCCTGAGCTGCCTGGCCTTGCTTTCCACTCAGGAAGCAGCCTCAATAGGATGGGGAAGGGGCCGGGCGTCCCATCCTTCCAGGTCCCCAGGTCTTAGGGGCACTCAGAGGGCAGGGAGGTGTGTCTTGGAAGGCGGGGGTCTTCAGGGGATGGGTCCTCCCCGCCAACACCTTTGCGGGAGGTTCCTGGTCCAGCGGGTGCCTGCAGGCTTGCAGGATGAAAGAGACCAGGATGACAGACATTTCCCAGAGAAAATATACCAAACCGGGAGGTTGCCCTTCTCCTGTGACCTCCTGAAGCCCCGGGAGATCAGGCTTTCATGAGCTGTTTCCTGCTGTTCACTGACCTTCCTCCTAAAGGTTCCTGAGATGTTTGCCAACATAATGCTCTGGAAAAAAACTCTCAAAAAGGAAAAACAAAACACACAAACAAAAAAATGAGGATGATGTCTGGATGAGAACGTCAGGGTTCTAGGTTAAGGACTTATTTCTTGGAAACGGCCTGTACCTCTTGCAGCTCTTGGAAATTTGTGTGGGGCGGAATGCTACAAAACCAGACACCGGCTGTGGTGTCTGGGGTGACGATGGAAAGTATTGGGTGTGAAGTAATTAACCACACAGAACACTTGCACTGGAATGAAGATTGCAGAATGATACAACCATTTTCAAGTGGCCTGGGAGATATAAGATTTTATAGTGGTTATTGTACCTTTCTTCCTTGCCTTGCTGAGGATGAGACCTGTACTCTAGCTCTGTGCTGTCTGATCTTGTAGTGACAGGCCAGGTGTGGCTTTTTAAATTCATTGAAATGAAATAAATTACCAAGTCAGATCCTCAGGCCCACAAGCCACGCTGCAAGGGCCCCATAGTCACATCTGGCCAGTGGCTACTGGACTGAAAGGCACAGATGGAGACCATTTCCATCCTTGCGAAAGTTCTTTTGGACAGGTCGGCTGTAAGCATTCTTCTGTTCGGGGGTTGGAGGCCACAGAGGAAATGAGGAAAGTTATTTAAGAAATGTGAAGCGGAAGAAGCACTTGATATTCAGCCGTTGACACTGTGAATCTGATCCTTTCACAATAACAGAGCTGTGTGTGTCAGACTATCGTCTTGAAAACCAATTGTCCACATCTCTTTACCGCCCCCTCTGACATTTCAGCAGCAAAGCC
This sequence comes from Hyperoodon ampullatus, assembly GCF_949752795.1. Classification (NCBI taxonomy): domain Eukaryota; kingdom Metazoa; phylum Chordata; class Mammalia; order Artiodactyla; family Ziphiidae; genus Hyperoodon; species Hyperoodon ampullatus. The sequence continues at coordinate 5,059,253 of NC_136933.1, forward strand.
CAGATGACTCGGGCCAGAGATTTCCTCACCACAAAGAGGGTAGCCAGGCTTAGCTGGAGGCAGGGGGAGAAAACACAAATCCGAGTATTTTCTGAAGTACAGGCAGAGTGTGTGTTCTGCCTGGAGAATGTGGGCAGGAGAAGAAAAGGACTGAGGACCAGGCGCAGCTGGACTCACGTCTGCTGACCCAGACCTGGGCTGGTGAGGGCGGGGCTGTCAGGCAGGAGGGCCACGTTGAAAGCAGAATTGCCACACATCAGCCTGGTACCCAGTCACGTTAAGGTCACCCGTGGCACAGGGTAGCCTCGAGAGGCCCTGCAGACTTGCCACCTGTTTGGTCACCCTGGGATGTGACACTGCACGGGCAGCCAGGGTGCCCGTCATGGCATCCACCGTGGCAGGTGGAGGTGGTCCACTGTAGGGGCTGGTGCCGGACCTGCAGGGTGCTGGACTAGATGGTGGGCTGGCAGAGACTCAACGTCCAGCCCTAGTGGCAGCCAAGGTGAGGCCAAGGCAGCCTGGGGTAGATACTTGATTCTGAGCAAGATAAGCAAGAACAGCCAGGGCAAGATCTACACTGCAGACTTCTCCTGGGTGGACTAGGACGGCGTCCAGACCCTGGAGGAGGTTGAGGATACCAAGCCTAAGGCCTCTCATCCATCCTTGCGGACACAGGGTGAGCTAGCCCCTTCCTCTCATGCACCCAGACACACTCTTATGGAGAGAAGCAGGAAGAGGGAAGTTCTGTCTTAGTAACTGAGAATTTTAATCCAAACTAGTCTGTGTATTTCTTTTAAAAACAATCTGTTTGCAGGACTTCCCTGGTGGCGCTGTGGTTAAGAATCTGCCTGCCAGTGCAGGGGACACGGGTTCGAACCCTAGTCCAGGAAGATCCCACATGCCACCAAGCAACTAAGCCCGTGTGCTACAACTACTGAGCCCGCGCGCCACAACTACTGAGACTGTGTGCCTAGAGCCCGTGCTCAGCAACAAGGGAAGCCATCGCAGTGAGAAGCCTGTGCACGGCAACGAAGAGTAGCCCCCGCTCTTGGCAAATAGAGAAAGCCCGCGCGCAGCAACAAAGACCCAATGCAGCCAAAAATAAATAAATAAAATAAATAAATTTATTTTAAAAATCTGAGTGATTGGATAAGAGTACGTTTAAACTGGATTTGTTTGATAGTTTCTTGTTAACCAGTGGGTAGAGACTCCAGAGGGAAAAGATCAGATTTGCTATTGGCAAACCAGAAATATTATATTTTCTCTGTCCATCTGGGTTGCAGGTGGAGGTATATCTAGAGAACCTGATATATATGCAAAGACTGAATGACGATCAAAAATCAACAACCCCAGAAGATCAGGCAGAGTGGGATGAAGGCAATGGGAGACCCAGAGGAAGGACCCGACGGGGTGATCACAGGGACCTCGGCCTCACTGGCTCAGAAGCATCTCCTCTGTCCTGGGGAAGAGGAGATGGAGTCTGGGGTCACAGCCCCCTGGATAACCAGTCCTCTGTGGCCATGTCAGTTGAGATACTGCAAGGGACACAAAACCCAACTCAAACGAGCAGAAAAGGGCGTTCACTGCTTCATGTAACTCAGAGTCCAGTAGATGCTGTCCCAGCTTCATGTGTGGCTCAAGGCAGGGCTCAAATGATGCCACTGACAAGTCTCAGTCTAGACTCTTCTCTCAGCTCCGCTGTTCTTCATCTTGGCTTCGTTGCCAAGTAATTCCCTGGTGGTACTGTGGCTGCCGGCGGCTACACACACCCAACAGGAATGGCTCGTGCCTTTCTCCCCAAAGTCCCAGACTGTCTCCCTGCTCTTCATCGGCCCCGATTGTGTCTGACACCCAGCTTTCATCCAACTGCTGCAGCCAGAAGGATTCGGTGCTCTAAATGGGCGGGCTCAGTTTACCTGTCCACCTGGAGGCAAAGGTGGAGTGAAGTCCACCTGGGACACCTGGACAGATGCGGGGAGAGAAGAACAGTGCTGAGCAGTCCACAGAGCTGTGGAGTCCACTGTATTTGGTACTGACTCTATGGGGCAGTGGATGGAATCATTCTCAAAAGATTATTCTGTTGTCGTCAGAAGAACTTAGGCTTAGGTATTGGTGGATAGATTGTAGGCAGAGATGCACCTGAACGGGACTTATTTCAGGGTCGTGGTCAAGAGTCCAAAGCTCGGAGCAGACGGAAGGGTGGGGTCTCCTACGGAATGTGTCAGGACACATGTGATGAAGTGTGCTTTGAGGTGCCGTTTTCCTGAGTCCGTGGGAAACGTTGTGGCCAAAGGGGTCATTGATGTGTAGCCTCCCGTTTTATTCTGGTTGCGGTGCTAAAGCCCTGGAATTCGCCCTCGGGTTGCAGCAAACTTTAAGATGTTGCTGAGCGGAGGTTGTGTACATATTTGCATAAACTTTCAAAAGGCGAAACGTTTTTAGTGTTTTTCCGACGGCAGCCGTTTGTTTTTCCTTCTCTTTCTTTTCTTGCGCTACCATCAGTTCCAACCCCTTCAAGCCTGAAGAGGACACAGGGGCAAAGAGCCCCTAACGCTGGTGGGGTGTGACAGTGGAGAGCCTGAGAATAATCTAGGGCTCTGGGAGAAGGAGATCAGACAACTGTCAAGGTCCCTATGATCAGGATGCCCACCCCCCGAGATGTCATTTGTAGGGTGGTAGTGGATTGAATATAGTTTCCCCCAGTTCAGGTCCATGTGCAAGCTCAGAACGTGATTTTATTTAGATATAGAGTTTCTGCAGATGCAATTAGTTAAGATGAGGTCCCACTAGGTGAGAGTGGGCCCTGAATCCAGTGCCCAGTGTCCTCAGACAAAGAGAGACAAACACAGGGAAGAAGTTCATGAAGACGGAGGCAGAAGCTACGAGCCACCTTGGCAGCGATGAGCCAGGGGGACCGGAAGCCACCGGAAACTGGGAGAGATAAGGAAGGATTCTTCCCCGGAGCTTGCAGAGGGGTGCATGGCCCCGTTGACCCCCAATTTCAGACTTCTGGCCTCCAGAACTCTGAGAGGACAAATTTCTATTGGAAGCCCCCCAGTTTGTGGTCATTTATTACAGCAGCCCTTGGAAAAAAATATAGGGGCTTTTAAAGAAATTCAGGCCTGGAACAAAACATGGGTCAGAGGAGGGAAATGCTGACATATAGGTCCCCTTGGAGGCTCCTTGACAGGGCATGTTTAAAGGATTCATTTCTGCTTCAAGACAGAGCTGGCCCAGCTACACCACCGCATCTGGCCTGCATCGGGATGGTGGGAAGGGCCTGGCATCCTGTCGGTGTTCCCTCAGCAGAGCTCAGGCGATGCTGTGCGAAGCTTCACGCCCTGAGGGAAGGGGTGCCTCTCCTCCCATGCTCTGCCGGCTTCTCAGTTGTGAGCTGTGGGTCTGAGGCTGCCGTGGGCGCCTGTAATTCATAGGAAGATGCCAGATAGACAGCAGTGGCCTTGAGCTGGCTGGGTACAAGCCTGACACTGCCCAGCCTCAGACAGCACCCCTCGTTCCTTCCACGAACACACACACACACACACACACACACACACACACACACTTTTAATATTCTGTCAACGCTCATTCTTTGCAAATTCTGTGTTTGTGAATTCACTAAAATGTATTCATCACCCCAAACCAGTGCTCATGGTGCTTTTGTGGTCATTCGTGGACCTGCCAACGAACTGTTGGGGTCTCCTGCTGCGCCCGTTCCCAGCTGAGGTCAAAAAAGGTAACCCTCTGCCCTCTTGTTTCCTCCTGTAAATAGATGTCCTTTTCGTGACCTATTTAGTGCCACTTCTTTTTGCATTTTTGTGCTTTTTGTTGGTGATTTCGCTGTTTCGATTAGCCCCCAAGAATAGGACTAAGAGCTGTCCAGTGTCCCCAGGCACAGGAAGGCTGTGACTTACCTCTCGGAAAGGATGCGGGTTAGATACGCTTCCTTCAGGTGAGAGTTACGGTGCTGTTGGCTGTGAGTTATGTTAATGAATCAACAGTAAATATTTTAAAAGCCGTCTTTAAACTGCAACAGACCTAAAATGAGGTTAGTAAGAATTGGCTGACGAACGTGTTGTGACCAGAGGCTCGCAGGCACCTCGGAGCCATGGTTCAGTGTTCACTAAGGCGGTGTGTGCAGACACTGTAGAATGTAACTCCCTTGAAAAACAAAAACAGACTACATATTTTTCATCCAGGTCCTGTGATGGGGATGGGCATGAACTGGTCAGCATCCCTGCCCCTGGGTGCCTCTCTCTAGGTAACAAGTGAGGAAGCCCTGGAGTTCTGTAAAGTTCTAGGTTCACCTGGGTGAGGATGACTTCTCTCATTGAGCAAACGCCGTCAGAACACCCAGGACGGGGGCAAGGACAGTGCCACTGTGAGGCAGGGCTTCTCCCTGCAGAGCTGAACTCTTTCTCTGCAGAGTATTTACCCAGCAACCCTCCCTGGCCCCAAATAAAGCAAGAACAAGTAAAACAAAAAACAAATAGAGGGCTTCCCTGGTGGCGCAGTGGTTGAGAGTCCGCCTGCCGATGCAGGGTACACGGGTTCGTGCCCCGGTCCAGGAAGATCCCACATGCCGCGGAGCGGCTGGGCCTGTGGGCCATGGCTGCTGAGCCTGCGCGTCTGGAGCCTGTGCTCCGCAACGGGAGAGACCACAGCAGTGAGAGGCCCGCGTACCGCAAAAAAAAAAAACAAACAAAAAAAAAACAAATAGAACGGAAAATCCACTCACCAATAAGACAACAGAAATCAGGACATAAGAACAATAAAAGTAAATCACTACCCAACAACAGGCATCTCATAGGAAGTGATTATTTGCAACCGACCCAGTTCAGTTATATCAGCCCGGGGAGAAATTTCAGAATAGACATAATAACGAAATCCATTCACTTCTGTCCTAAAGATGTATCGGAACCACTTTCCTTCTTTTAATCCTCATTAAAAGCAAAACAAAACAGTAAAAACAAAAACCAAAAAAGGAGAAAAAGATAAAGGGTCTCCCCGTTAGTTACTCTAACTAGTCTGAGGGCTTCACAAAAGCAGTGAACAAATGCCTGTGAAAATGATGAGGCTGGAATGACTGGCCTGGGCCGCCTGACTTAAAAGACTAGACAGTAGTTCACCCCCCAGTAATCTGGATAATTCTAAGAGGGTCAAGCCTGAAGTTTAACCTGGCAATTACCTGAAGAAATTCAACCTCAAGAAATGACTCATAATACAAATTAATATTGGAAAATTATTTACTCATGAGGAATGTTAAAACTATGGAAAAGAACTTTTAAAATTAGCCTCAAGCAACTGGGGGCCAACCAACACATATTTACGGCATTTTTAGTGCCTTCTCATGCAAAGTACTATGTAGTTTCCCAACTTAAAGCCAACTTTTGCCACTGAGTAACCTTGGGTGACTTATTTCAAGCTCTCTTTGAGCCCTCGTTGCTTTATATGAAAGTGTCTAAATCAGGGGAGGTCACTGTGACATCACATGACAATTCGCAGGAAAGAGCGCCATTAAAACGGTAGGTGTTATGATTATTACCCCAGGCTCACTCCCACCAAATCTTCCCGGGCTCAGGGTCCTGTCCAGATCCTCCAGACGGTCCCCTTTGCTCAGGCTCTTATCTTTTTTCTTAAAGAAATGTGATTTTTTATTGAAGTATAGTTGATTTACAATACTGTGTTAGTTTCAGGCATCCAGCAAAGTGATTCAGTTATACATATATATTTTTCCAGATAATTTTCCATCCTAGATTATTACAAGATACTCAGTATAGTCTCCTGTGCTTTACAGTAAATCCTTGTTACTTATCTACTTTATATATAGTAGAGTGTATCTGTTCATCCCATGCTCCTAGTATACCCCTCCCTCCCCTTCCCCTTTGGTAATCATAAGTTTGTTTTCTATGTCTGTGAGTCTGTTTCTGTCTTGTAAATATATTCATTTGTATTATCTTTTAGATTCCACATACAAGTGATATCATGTAATATTTGTCTTCGCCCGACTTGCTTCACTTAGTATGATAATCTTTAGGTCGATCCATGTTGCTGCAGATGGCATTATTTCATTCTTTTTTATGGCTGAGTAGTATTCCATTATATATATATATATAAATACCACATCTTCTTTATTCATTCATCTGTCGATGGACATTTAGTTTGTTTCCATATCTTAGCTATTGTGAATAGTGCTTCTATGAACATTGGGGTGCATGTATCTTTTTGAAATAGAGTTTTTATCTTTTCCAGATATACGCCCAGGAGTGGGATTGCTGGATCATATGGTAGCTCTATTTTTAGTTTTTTAAGGAACCTCCATGCTGCTCTCCTTAGTGGTTGCATCAATTTACATTCCCACCAACAGTGTAGGAGGGTTCCCTTTTCTCCACTCCCTCTCCAGCATTTGTTATTTGTAGACTTTTTGATGACAGCCATTCCGACCAGTGAGAGGTGGTAACTCATTGTAGATTTCTTTTTTTTTTTTTTTTTGGTACGCGGGCCTCTCACTGTCGTGGCCTCTCCCGTTGCGGACCACAGGATCCGGACGCGCAGGCTCAGCTGCCATGGCTCACGGGCCCAGCTGCTCCGCGGCACGTGGGATCTTCCCAGACCGGGGCACGAACCCGTGTCCCCTGCATTGGCAGGCAGACTCTCAACCACTGCGCCACCAGGGAAGCCCCTCATTATAGCTTTGATTTGCATTTCTCTAATGGTTAGCAATGCTGAGCATCTTTTCACGTGGCTAGACTCTCCTCTTCCTTCTCTGTGTGTCCAAGTTCTCCCTTTCCTTCAGGCCGCTCCTCGGATCTCATTGCTGTCTCCAGCCGGATGAAACCGCTCCCTCCTGTGAACTTGCACTGAATGTTGTCTGCACAGATTTTATGTCATGTGCCACGTTGGGCCCTGCATGGCTGCCACTCGGTGTGAAAGTTTTATTTTCTCTCCTTGTCTGCAGCTCCTTGAAGACCAGATCCCTCTCTCCTACACGTCACTTAGCCCAGCAACTCCCACAGAGCATGCGCATAACTCCTCGTTGGGTGTGTTGTCCGTTTTCCAGCCTGATCAATGCAGCCAGTCTCCTTTACATGGGCTGTAACTCTCCAGGGTTCTTTGAAAAGTTCGATGGTCTCAGACACTCAATCCTGCAGACGTAGTCTGACTCGGGTGTTTTAGGAGGGCTGATACAGCTCAGAGGGCAGACTGGAACCAGGCTGGGCTGAAGGTAATTGCAGGACGGTAGCTCTCATGGATTTGGGCTAATCAGCGTCAAAATCAGTGTGGTGGAAAACACCAAGGAAGAACTAATGTGCCCATCCTTGCCAGAAAGGAATTGTCCAAAATTGTATTTTTATAAGTGTAGTGGTTACCAAAAATTGTTTCTTGACTGCAGGTGCTGTTGATAACATCTGTTTCCCTCTACCAACCACCACCCATATTTGTTTTGCTTCTGAAGGAAGAGAAAGGGATTTATGGGGGAGGAAGCATGCCCCCTCCCTCACAAAACTGAAGGGTTGATGGGTTTTAGGGAATCTGTCTCCCATCAGCCCTGTGGAGTCAGTTTGGTCTTTACAGACAGGGGACTGGAGGTTGGTACTAGATGCCGATAGAAATGGTCAAGAGACATGAGACTCTTTGTCCAGGCAGAGGTGCTTCAGGGTCAAGGAGACAAAACACAGCCCTGAGCAGGGTTGCTGGTCCTTCACCTGCTTTGTCAGGAACAAGGCTTCCAGGGAATGGAAAATTTGGGAGGCATCTGGAGTTGTCCTGGCAGAGACAATGGCAGCAGTGAGGTGAGGCCACTCCAGGAGGCCTTCCTGGGGGTAGCATGGGCAGGTGGAAGGATAAGTGGGAGAGAAGGATGAGGCAGAGGTGGCACAGACGCAGATGGTTTGAGGGCACCTGAGAAGCAGCCCTCCAGTGCACCCAGAAGTGACAAGGGTACATTGGTAGCTGGAGTCAGCCAATATTTGGCAGCCATCTTACTTCCAAAAGGGATTTGGTGACGCTCAGGCTGCACAACAGAAGCATCACTCATCACCAACAATTGAGGCACTTGATTAAAATGTTTTATTTATTTTGATGGTCAAAATTCAAATGGTACAAAACAGCACACAGTGAAAAGTCTGCATCTCATCTCTCTTTCCCAGACATCCAGTTTTATTCTCCAGGGGCAATCCATGTTAAATTTCTTGCGTATCCTTAGCGATACTCTATGCATATAAAAGTATCTGTATGTATTCTCCTCTCCCTGCCCTTTTGGTACAGATGACAACCATGTAAGTTACAACTTGTCCTGCACTTTGCTTTTTCCACTTAACAGTGTATCCTTAACAATATAAAGAGTTTCCCTAAGAACTATCCCTCCTCCCTTCATTTTTGACAGCTGCATAGTATTCCATTTTATGGATATACCATAATTTACTTAAGCATTGTTCTCTGTTGATGAATATTTAGGTTTTATTCCCAAATCATTGCTATTATAAATAGCACTACAATGAATAATCTTGTGTATATGTTATTTCACATATATGTGAGAATACATGTGTTTAATAATTTCTTGCAAGTGGCGTTCCTAGGTCAAAGCTGTGAACGGTTGTCATTTCTATGAATATTGCAAATTCACATGTTATACTCCTTCCATCAGCTCATGAGCTCGACTATTTCCCCACGCTTTTGCTCACAAAGTTGCCAACAAGATATGTTATCAAATTTTTTATCTGTTCCTGTCTGAAAGGCAAAAAACTGTAAGATGATATAGTTTGAAGTTGCTTTTCTCTGATTATGAATGAGGTTGAGTGCACTTTCCTATATTTAAAATCCATTTTTTATTTCCTTTCCTGTGAGCTGTCTGTTCATATTCTTTGCCATTTTTCTGCTGTGGTTTGATCTATTTTGCAATGCTTTTTGTATACTGGGGAAATTGGAATTGAAATTTTTTCATCAATTTATTGCTTGTTATAGATCATTCTAGATGACTTAGTAAACCATAGCCCTGACCTAATTTAGCTACTTTATTTACTTGAAAAAAGTATACAATTACATTCCTTAAAAAGAATACTGCACAGGGGCTTCCCTGCTGGTGCAGTGGTTGAGAGTCCGCCTGCCGATGCAGGGGACATGGGTTCGTGCCCCGGTCCAGGAGGATCCCACATGCCGCGGAGCGGCTGGGCCCGTGAGCCATGGCCACTGAGCCTGCGCGTCCGGAGCCTGTGCTCCGCAACGGGAGAGGCCACAACAGTGAGAGGCCCGCATACCGCAAAAAAAAAAAAAAAAAAAAAAAAAAAAGAATACTGCACAAATCACATTCACAATTGCTTAACTTCCCTTGTCAGGTGCAAAACACCTTAACAAACAGTGGTTGAAATAGTCAAGAAACACAGAACACCTGTGTTTGACACTGCAAGAAACACAAACAAGTAGATTAAAAAAAAACATAATTGAGTAATTCGGAAGTGATGGACCAGGAAGATGATGGGAACTGAGGAGAGAGACGTGGGCAGGATGTGTCTGGGCAGGGTGAGGATGGGGTGGGAACCCCTTTCACCGCCTGGAAGAGAAAACTGCATGAAGCAGGTGAGTTCAGACGTCCCAGGAGGACAGGAGGAGCGTGGTGATCTGGGGGCTGTGCCAGCCACAGGCAAAGCCTTAGAGAGGTCAAGCTGGCAGTAGATGTGCTCAGTGCTAAGAAATCAAGGCCCTGTGCCTGAAAGAACCAGCTTTCTCACCAGCAAACTCCCTGTGCCTCTTCTGTGGCTGGGACCATAAGTAAATCTGTGCCTCCTTCCCCTGCCATCCCCGGTCCAAACCCTTCCCCAGAGCCCCCAGACCAGGCCCCGAACCAGTGCCGAAGGCATAGGTATAAGTCACCCTGGAGGTAGGGGGTACAACCTCAGGCCACCCCATCTTTCTCTTAACTTCCTGCCTTGGGTCCTATTCCTCTGTTACAAATCCTAAGAGAAAGGAAAGAAGAGACAAACAAATGTGTTCTTCTCTAAAGAGCAGGGCTAGCTGGCAGAGCTCAGGGTTGCTAGGATGATGGGACAAGACACCAACAGAGCTTAAGGAGGCCAATGCCAAATGCAAAACCAAGATGAGGTACCTATGGCAGTAACCGTCAACTGACACTTTTTGACAGCTATTACAGTGATAACTCAGATGCACTCTTTATTGATTAGATGGGTTAGATCATTTGGCCCATTCATAGTCCAGCCCTGCAGCATTTCTATGGTCAGACGTGAAACGTTGGGAATCTGATTTTTGTAAGGTCTAGGAATGCATCCTTCCCAACTCCTCACTTTCTATGTTTCCTATGCTCCTTGTTTAAGTTTTACAAATTTGGATATAAATGCAGATCAGATTCCAGCTGGGATGCATTGAGTATTAGAATAGTCAAAGCCACCTTCAAGTGTAGTGTCAAGAGCATTAATAAACAAGTTGTTCCCATAACAGTATGATAATAGCCTATTGGTCACCTATTTGTACCAGATACTGTGCATCCATTCTAAGTCTCCCACTTGTCCACGGAAGGTACATCACTCTCCATTTCATAGATGAAATAACCTGAACTTAGAAAGATTAAGTAGCTGCTGAGATCGTGCAGCTAGTGACAGAGATCAAACTTGAACGCAGTTCCGTCTAAACCCAAACCTTGATCACTCACTACTGCCTTCTGCTACCTTCTCCACTGCCAAGGGTTCTTTTCTAACCCACCAGATTTAGGGTTCTTTAGCACCTGAGGATTGTTCCAGTTCTCTAAACCCACAATACTAGGTCTTGATTTAAATGATAAACATTGTTCTCAAGGTGCTGGCAACCTCACAAAGCAGAAAAATTACCTGTTCAGTGCAACTGGAGAGCAATCAAACACACACACACACAAACACACACACAAACCCCTACAATGAACTGCTGAACCATAGGTTATAGAGGGCAAGGGTGTTAGAAGCGTAGAGAATGATAACATGAGCTGGAATCACTGGGGAAGGAGAGCAGTTCTGTTTTGGATCTTTTTAGCCTTTTGAGAGGCTAAAAAAGAAAGAAGAGGCTAATTTCACCTTCTGGCAATGCGGTAGACTAGATGTCTTAGAAAATCTCCCCATACAATATAGCTAAACTTGCTGGATACAAAATTCCTTTGAAATGCATCACTGAGTTGGCAAAAAAGGTGAGAGTTGCTGCTGCTTTTGGTACTCCTTGTTGTTTAGAGCAGGGCTTAGCAAACATCTTCTGTAAAGGGCCAGATAGTATTTTTGGCTTTATGAGCCCATATGGTTCTCTGTCGCAACAACTCAACTCTGCCTTTGTAGCATGAATGAAGCCAGAGATAATACATAAGCAGCAGGTGTAGGAGGATTTGACTTACAGTAAGCTGGAACTGAGCCTTGGGCCATACTTTGCCAATTTCTGATCTGGAGTCTTAGAGTAGAATGCCTTTTGTGCATCTTCTGATCTTGGGCCCATACAAGGTAAGAAGATAGAATGGAGACAACCCTCATACACATGAAACAAGATCCCCAGGGAAAATGTGGTACAGGAGAAATGTGGCCCTGGGCAAAGAAAAACAGATAAGGAAACTTGTCCTATCAGGTTGGGCTCTGAATGGAAAAAGAAAGGTATCTGCCCTGTGACTTCGTTACTATAGGTAAGCATACTCTCCCATGGGATTGGGGTTTAACTTTATACTACTTGCATTGTACAGGAAACTTCAGGCTACAAAATTAACTTTTAAGTGGTTCTTGATTCGTAGTGCCCTAGGACACCTTACCAAACACAAGCTCATAACCCCAAATTACAAACTGCACAAGGAAACAAGCCACTGTGAGCAAGAGTCAGCATAAACAACACCAAAGGGCAGCATCGTTCTCTCGAGGATTTGATGTATTACAATGATAGGTTACAGAAAATGTTACAGCGATAAAAAGAGGAAGGAAAAGAGGAATGAAAAAGAGGATAGAGAACAATTCAGGCAAGGGGAAGAAGAGACGAAAAGGTTCAGTAGTGGGGATGAGAACATGTTGAGGTGCAAGGAGGTAATAGTCCTAGATGGAGTTGATATGAGGGTAGTAATGAATGAATGAATGAATGAAACACTGATCAAACTCATCGTGTGCACCTAGTGCTGTGCTGGGCAGTAGTAGTGGAGATGCATGAGAGACACAGGCTCTGCCCTTAAGGAGATGCCAGTCTAGGGGAATAAGGTAAATAACTAAAGCCCATGAAATGTGATATAGACTTTATACAAAATACAGCAGAGGCAAAGGAGGAAGTGGCCCATTCTTTACCCAAGGAAGCCAGAGACAGCTTCCTGGAGGATCTTATGCTTGAATCAAGCTCTGAAGGGTCTACAGAAGTCTGAACTTGATCCTGTAGGTGACGGGGAAGAAACATGGTCAGACTAACAGTTAAAAAAAAATGGTTGCAGTACAGTGAGTAGAATGGAGAGTGAAGAAATGAGAGACAGGAAGACCCAGTGGGACGTTGAGTAGTCATTCCAAGATAAGGCAGACGTGCAGGTGGATTTAAGAGATATTTTAGAATTTTGTCCATTTGGGGATAACCAACAGCCATGACACGAATTTAATGGCTGCTGCTCCATGGATGACCCTGTATCCCTACACCGCCTCCTCCCAAGTGCTTCTGGGGGTTCCCAGGGTTGTCTCGAAGGTGCTGGTGAGTGAGTCAGCGCCCCTGCGTGGTTCCCCCATGCCCTGCCCCCGGGGTGCTTCTGCCCTCACAGGCTACGCGCTTTGACCTGGGTGGGACGGGGGTGTTGAGTGTCCTGGGGGAGTGATGCTTGTTTCCTAATGATTTTACACTTTTCATAAGATTGTCCTTTGAGCTGTTACACAGAGACTCCCTCGTCTCCAGGTGACTCAGAGGAGGACGGGGAGGGGAAGAGGTCTGCTTGCCAGAACCCATCCTCCCCGTGTCCCTCACTTCTGACAACCCAGCCCGCTGTGACTGGTTCCTTCTCCCATAGGACATCCTGCAGGAGCGAAAGCAGGGGGGTGGGGGGTGGGGAATGGAGTTGATTCTCCCAGGATGTGTCTTAGCCCCCAGGCAACAGGCTTCGCTGAGCCTTCTCAGCCAGTTTGCCAGAAATGTGTGCGCGGAGATCCAAGTGCACCCATACAATATGGGGCTCAGAGCTTTGAGTCATCATGGGATAGGAAGTGGGTGCTGAGAAGAGGCCGGAAAGGTTTCAGGAGTCATGGGACGTCATTGAAAAGACCGGGCAAGGTCTTCAATACCTGCCTAGAGGGTCTATTTCTCCCCACACGTCAGTGTTTCTCCAGGAGTGGACTGGTTTACCTCAGCTTCTGAATTACATGGAGACTTGGCTCAAATTTTCAATTTGGGGGCCCTTATCTGAATCAGAAGCCCTGGTGAGTGGGGCTTGGGAAACTTGCATCTTTAACTCGTGCTCCCTGGGTGATAGTTTGAGACTCTACACACATTCCTGTAATGGGTCCATATGTCATCTCTTTAGGTAAATTGAAGGCGGCTGAGTGTAGGTGCTGTGTCTAAGGCTCTTCTTGTCTCCCCCTACACACAGGCAGACGGTTCGTGTATGTTCATTGAAGTTGAGCGAAATGATGCAATGCTGATAGACTGACCTGACTCTGGATTTGCTTTTATCGTATGGGTGTATCTCTACATTGTCTGCATTGTTTCTCAAAGTCTTATCCACTGCCCCCTCCAACAAGACATCTTACACTCATTCATTCCTTTATTACTCTTTTATTCTGCAAATACTTATTAGTGCCATCTCAAGGCCGGGTACTGGACCGGGTGCTGACTCTCAAGAGAATGACAGTGACAGAGAAGCAGGGGCCCTGGAGCAGGGAGCAAGGGGTGTGCAATGAGGGGGGTGAGACTTCTCAGAAGCAAGGGCTTTCCCCAGCACAGGGAAGGTGAAAATCCCCCAGGAGGCTTTCCTAGGATGAGTTATAATTTCTGCATTGTTCTGTCTCCCCAGTGAAAAAAGACACCTCAGTTCCTTCCTAATTCCCCAGCTTCAGGGCACGGCAGGCAGTTTGAAACCTCTTAGAGTCAGGAGATAAAGGGAAGCATTATGTTCCACTGGGTCCCGTTTGATCTTTGTACCATCAACACGGGGCTCCGGGCTTCCCCGTTTCTCTTTCCCTCCTCCAAGGTCACCCAGAAGGCCCTGGGCTCTTTGATGTTCAAAGGAAGTTTGCAGGACGACATGCCTGGTCCTCTGTGCCTCAGTGCACTGCTGGCCGGCGTTCCTGACTCAAGTCGGGGCAGAGGAGGGTCCTTCCCTCTTTCTGGGGCAGACCCAGAGCCATTAGGAGGGGCATGAGCGTGTTCTTTTATAAACCCCCTTTTTTTCCCTGGGTCTCAAATGGAGTTTTTGACCATTTCTCATTTCCTTTCTCTCAACTTTATTCCTGACCAGAAACCCTCTGCTTAGTTCTGGCTGTACCCAAGTAGCAAGGAACACGCAGGAAGCAAGCAGACCCTCAAGTCCAGGCAAAACTCACGAGACCATGCTGAGGGTGTATCTCTGAGGCTCAGACTGTCAGCAACCTCACAGGAACAGGTGCCCACAATCCCAGAAAGAAACAAAAGCCGAGTGGGGAACCACCCATCCTTTTTCCATCAATTAAGTCGTTTAGCGCTGTTTCGAGGCTGTCCCTGTGTCGTATGAAAATGCCAGGGAGCTGCATCTTCCGCAGTTGTGACCAGAGGTCCCCTCTTGGGTACCAGCGAGGCTTTGGGACTCAGCCAGCTTAGGAGAGATGCTTCAGCCGCTCTCCTGGCCGGGCTGCAGCAGGAACAGGAGAGAACTTTGCAGGCGCTCATCCCCCGAGGAGCACCACATAACGGAAGGAGGGTGCGGGTCAGTTTGCCTCCCTTGGTCCTCAGTGATGTCAAGGAATGGGGATTCAGAGCAAGAATACATACGTAACAAGGGGGACAGGGATGTCACAGTATCCTTGGAAAGAGGTGCAGAGCTTTCCTCAAAGACACGGGAACACAGCTTGGGAGCTGGAAAGACGCAGCTCTAGGCACCAGGTTGCCTTCTCCCACCCACTCCTCCCCAGCCTTGGAGTTTCTTGGTTCCCACAATTCCGGTGACCCAGAACGTCTTCCTCGCTGCTTCCAGCACTCAGGTGACTACCAACCTACTATCTCATCCCCCATCCTTTATGGGTGTTTTATTCTGTTGACTCAGATCTTCAGCTTCTCATTGACACTGTTTATTCTTGAGCCCTCATGGCCTGTCTTCTTTCTATGCCTTCTTCCTGTGTGGTTTCCTAGTGCTCCCCCAACAAAACGAGCTATCAACTCTTTCCCTGTCTCCCCTGTTAAAGTCCAAGAGAAGGAGGATTTGACTGGATGAAGTGAATCATCATTATGCTTTCTGGGCAATGCTCTTTGGTCTGAGATACTTCATGGGCCACAGTTCAACCTGTCAACTGGCCAGCTGGGCAGCCTAGTGGCAGTACTCACCCCTGCTCCAATCAGCTTGGCCAGAGCTAATAATGACCTCAGCAGGGCAACACATACAAGAAAGCATCTAAGGCTTATTCATTGTACAGGTGCAGTGAGTTGAGCAGTCTTCTTAAAAGGGGGCCATGGCTATAGCCGCCATTGTGAAGAATGGTCTGCTTAGTGCAGTGGGTTTGATGGGGAGACAGACCTGGGTTTGGACTGTCATTCTACTTAGTGGCTGTAACTTGGGAAGGTTTCTTAATCTTTCTGAGCTCATTTCCTTATCTGTAAAAATGGGGCTGGAGATGAGATATGTACTATATCGTAGTGATGTGTGAACTAGGGAGAAATTACGAAAAGTACCTAATAAATAGTTGGTGCTCAGGTGTTCCATAAATAGCTTTCATTATGGAAATGCTGCGTTGGTCTGTCTGATTCTAGATTTCCAGGTCACTGACTATGACATAAGTTTGGTGTCAGGAGCTCATTTCTTGATTCAAATCCCATGGTTCCTACAATGCCAGCATTGGTGGGAAAAAGGAGAATAAAGTAGGTGTAGAAAGAGCATCATTAAGAAACATTTAGAATATATGCTTGATTGTGTTGTAAGGTCTTATCTAAGTCTGACTGGAAATGTTAGGCAAGATGTGAGATGTTTCCTCTTCAGTAATTCAACAAGAATGACTTCAGTTGTTGTATCGGAAATGAGAAACCACAGAAGTTTTCTTGGCTAGCCTCCTTCAATAATTGATTTAAGAGTATCTGTAATACCTCTGTTACAAGACTTTGAGAAACAATGCAGACAATGTAAAGATACACCCATACGATAAAAGCAAATCCAGAGTCAGAAACCATAGTGTCTGGTTATCAGTGTTTTTCAATTAACTGGCTTAGACTTGTGATTGATGCCGCAGGAGCTGTAATCGACCAAAATCAGGAGCCGTCTGAGAAGAAGCAGATCAAAACCAAGATATTCTTCCCCAGATATGATCCCTGAGAAAGAAATATGGGTGATTCTGGTTTCTTGATCACTTCCCTTGTCTAGTCTGGCACATACCCCACTTCCTTGCCTTCCTCTCAATTTCAGGATTAAATCCAGGCCACCAGACAGAGCTTCTAGCCAATTCTTTCATGTAAAGAATTCCTGGATAAGCTGCATATAGCATAGCCCAGTCTTCTGAATAGCAACGTGATTTCCCACAAATGGAAGCCTTTGTAGGCAGATAGCTCATGTGGATCACTGAGGAAGGTTTGGATTGCATCAGGCATCTACTCTCTGCACCCATTTTGAGATACCGGGACCAGGGATTTCATGCCACTTCTGCAATGGATCATCCTGAAGGAACAGGTCAAGGAGGCACTCTAGCATCAATGTCCCCATGGAGGTTTTCTGATTGTGACCTGGGATCTGTAGCGTCGTAAGGCTCCAACTATCAGCATCTCATGATATTCATTAAGGCTTATTGACAAATATGACATCAGAAGCACTAACAACTCTGATGACATGAGTAAGAATGTATACGTATAGATTAGATAGATACATAGATACATAGATACATAGATAGATACATAGATGGATAGATAACATAGATACATAGATGGATAGATACATAGCTACGTAGATAGATAGATAGATAGATAGATAGATAGATAGATAGCCATGTTAAATTTTAGAAAATGTGCTTCCTTTGGTGGAGATACATTTTGGTAAAAAATGTTTTTCCAATCGGTGATAAAGGCTACTGTCTGGGGAGAAAATTCTTTTTCCAGAAGGCTGCCATGGTGATTTTTAGTAGTAATAACGTGAGGCAGAAAAATGATGAGCTACAAGAATCTTCTTCTTTCTATTTTGCTCTAGAAGAGATAAATCACGCACTGCTAGACCCTGAGGAGGTGAACCCCAGACTGTACAGCCTAAGAGACAGCATGGAAAATTCTATCAGAAGTCCTCTTTTCCCACTTAGATTTCTGATGGATGGGGGGACCTGGGAACGTCTTCCTTTTACATTGATTTATTGATGCAACCTATATTTCTTTCTTTCTTTCTTTCTTTTTTTTTTTTGCGGTACGCAGGCCTCTCACTGCTGTGGCCTCTCCCGTCGCGGAGCACAGGCTCCGGACGCGCAGGCTCAGCGGCCATGGCTCACGGGCCCAGCTGCTCCAAGGCATGTGGGATCTTCCTGGACTGGGGCACGAACCCATGTCCCCTGCATCGGCGGGCGGACTCTCAACCACTGCGCCACCAGGGAAGCCCCCTATATTTCTTGAGTACTACTATCAGGCACTGTTATAAGTGTTGAGAATTCAGTAGCAAGCAAGGCAGAAATTTGCCTACTGTTGGAAATTTAGGAAAATATCCAGTTTTTCCCATTAAAAATAGTGCTGTTAGAACATTTTGTACTTCCTTTGAGCCCATAGAGAAATTTGTGCAAAAGTTTCTCTATGATAGATTATTAGAAAAGGAATATCTGGGTCATAGAATCTGCACATCTTCAACTTGACTGTATATTGTTAAATCAGTCCATAATGTGATTGTTCAAATTAAACTCCTGAAGCTGGATATGAGTTCCCTTTGCTCCATATTATTGCCGATTCATCATAATGTCAGACATTATAACTATGTAATAGTATTTCACTATCGTCTTAATTTTTAATTCCTTGACTGCCAGTGTGATTGGGCATTTTTCATATATTTATTGGTCATTTGGATTTTCTGTTTTCAGATTCTTTCTTTAGGAATTTGGTCTATTTTGCTCATCCTTTCCTATTTCCTGAGGGCTGAATGCTTTCTCTGTCATATAAAAAGTTTCCATATATGTCTGTGTGTGTCTCTGGACTGTCTAATCTCTTCTATACCTCTCTCTTCCTGTACTAACACTTCTCTGTCTTGATTAATATAGTTTAAAATACGTTTTCATAGCTGTAGGGAAATCACTCATCTTCACTTTATTCTTTCAAATTTCCTTGGCTATTCTTGAATGCTAGTTCTTTCAAATAATATCTAGAATTAGCTTTTTAAGTCTATTTAAAAAACCCCATTGTGATTTAGGTTGTATTTCATTGACTCTTTAAAATAATTTGGATTGAATTGGCATGTTTAAATATTGATGTTATAAGCCATAATCATGATGTTCTCTTCATATAGCTATGTCTTTAAAGTTTTTGTTTTTTTTTAAAAAAATTATAGAAATATAATTCACATACCATATAATTCATCCTTTTAAAGTATGTGATCCAGTAGTCTATATTTACAGAGCTGTGTAACCATCACTATTATCTAATTCTAGAACATTCTCATCAACCTCAAAGAAATCCCATACCCATAAACAGTCTCCCCAACTCTCCTTCTCTCTGGCCTGTCCCCAGTCCCTGGCAACCACTGATTTACTTTCTGTGTTTATAGACTTGCCTATTCTGGACATTTCATGTAAATGGAATTGTACACTATGTGGTCTTTTGTGCCTGGCTTCTTTCATTTAGCATGTTTTCAAGGTTCATCCATGTTGTATCAGTAATTCCTTCTTTTTCTATGGCCTAATGATATACCATTGTATGAACATACCAATTTTATTTATCCATTCATCAGTTGATGGACATTTAGGTTGTTTCTACTTTTTTATCATTGTAAATAATGCTGCTTTGAACACTCACATACAAGTTAAAGTTTTCCTTGAAGCACAAAATTTTTTTATTATACTTTTGACAAAGTACAATTTATCAATTTTTTTTCTTTTGTCACCTGTATTTTTAGTGTCATATCTAAGAAACTGTGCCTAATACAAGGTCATGATAATTTTCTCTGATGTTTTCTTCTGACAGTTTTATAGTTTTAACTCTTATATTTATGTCTATGATGCATTTTGGGTTAATTTTTTGTATACTGTGTGAGGTACGGTTCCAACTTAATTCTTTTGGATATAGATATCCAGTGGTCCCAGCACTGTTTATTGGAAAGCTTATTCTTTCCTTATTGAACTATTTTGGCACCTTTGTCAAGAATCAATTGACCATAAATGTAGGGATGTATTTCTGGATTCTCAATTCTAGTCCATTGATCTGTATGTCAATCCTTATGACAGTTCCATATATCTTGATTAGTGGTTTTGTAGTTTTGTAGTAAGTTTTGATATTGGGAAGTTTGAGTCCTCCAAGTTTATTTTTCTTTTTCAAGATTGTTTGGTTATTCTGGTTCCTTTAGTTTTCCTCATAAATTTTGGGATCAGTTTGTCAGTTTCACGAAAAAAAGGGAGCTAGAATTGTGATAGGTATTGCATCAAATCTATAGATCAATTTGGAGAATGCTGCTATCTCAACAATATTGTCTTCCAGATTATGAACACAGGATGTCTTTCCATTTATTTAGGTCCTATTTAATTCCTTTCAACACTATTTTGTAGTTTTTAGTGTGTAAGTCCTACATTTTGTTCAGTTTATTCCTAAGTTGTTCCATATTTCATTCTTTTTGAAGCAATTATAAATGGAATTGCCTCAATTTCATTTTCAGATTGTTTATTGTTATATAGAAATACAATTGCATTTTGTATCTTGTATCCTGCAAACTTGTTGAACTCACTTATTAGTCCTAACAGTATTTTTTAAATTTCTTAGGATTTTATATATACAAAATTATGTTATCTGCAAATGTGGATGGACTTACTTCTTCCTTTTCAATTGGATGCTTTTTCTTCCTTTCTCTCTTTCTTTCTTTCTTTCCTTCCTTCCTTCCTTCCTTTTTTTTTCTTCTAATTGCTCTGGCTAGAATCCTGATACAGTATTGAATAAAAGTAGCAATAATGGCTATCCTCGTACTGTTCCTGATTTCAGTAGGAAAGTATTCATTTTTACCATTAGGTATGATATTCACATTTTTTGTTTTTGTTTTTGTTTTTGTTTTGTTTTGTTTTTGGTAGAAGTTCTTTTCAGGTTGGGGAAGCTTCTTTCTATTCCTGGCTTGTTGAATATTTTTATCATGAAAGAATGTTGGATTTTGTCAAATGCTTTTTCTGTATACATTGAGATTATCATGTAGTTTTTTACTTTTATTCTATTAGTATGGTTTATCACATTGATTGGTTTTTCAATTTTAAAACAACCCTGTATTCCTGTGATAAATCCCACTTGGCCATAGCATATCAGCCTTTTACATGTTGCTGAATTCAGTTTGCTAGCAGTTTGCTGAGAATTTTTGTCTACATCCACAAGATTTGTGGTCTTCTTGTGATGTCTTTGTCTCTGTTTGATATCAAGGTAAGCATCATAAGATAAGTTGGGAAACATTTTGTCCTCTCCTGTTTTATGGAAGAGTCTGTGAAGGATTGGTGTTATTTCTTTAAATATTTGACTGATTCATTAATGAATCCCTTTGGGCCTGGGATTTTCTTTGTGAGGAGAGTCTTTTCTTGTTATAGGTTTATTCTGATTTTCTATTTCTTCTTGAGTCAGTTTTGATAGTTTATGTCTTTCTAGGAATTTGTCTGTTTCATCTATGTTATCTAATTTGCTGGTATACAATTGTTTATAGTATATCTTTATAATTTTTAAAATTTCTGTTCTGTTGGTAGTTATGCCCCTTCTTTTTTCCCCTTATTTTACTAATTTGAGTCTCTCTCTGTGTGCGTGTGTGTGTGTGTGTGTAATCTTGGTTAGTCTAGCTTCAGTTTAGTTAATTCTGTTGGCCTTTTCAAAGAACCAACTTTGGTTCTGAATTTTCTCTATTATTTTTTCTATTTTATTTGTTTCTGCTCTTATCTTTATTATTTCCTTTGTTCTGCTTGCTTTGGATTTAGTTTGCTCTTCTAAATCTTGTACTTACTTTGTTAGATTTATTTATTTAGGCACTTTATATTTTCTGATGTCGTTAATGGTATATTTTCAAAAGCTTTCTATCGTTATGTTTCTGCTACTTAGGAATGCAATTAATTCTTGTATAATGATCCTTGAAAAAAATTTTAAAATCCCTAGAAAATATAACTTAACAAAACTGTCTCAAAAAGAAATATAAAACCTGGATACATCTACAACCTTTATAAAAGTTGAGTCAGTGTTTTAAAAAAGTCTATCCCTTCCCCCACCTCCAAAACACACACAAATTCTACTAGACTCAGCGGTTATACAGGTGAATTTTACTAAATATTATTCAAAATTTTCCATAAAATAGAAAACAGAATGATCCTCAACTTGTTTTATAGAGACTCTTTTATCTTTAATGCCAAAATGAGGTTAAAAATCATACATGAAAAGAAATTATGACCAATTTCACCTTGGAATACAGATGTAAATATCCTAAGTAAAATGTATTAAAAATATATCCTAAATAACTGGTCTATCCTAAGAATGCAAGCATGAATTAACATTTTTAAATCTTTTAATGTAATTTACATCCACAGATGAAATGAAAAAAGCCATATGTATTAGTCTGTGAAGGCTGCCATTACAGAATACCACAGACTGGGTGGCTTAAACAACAGAAATTACTTTTCTCACAGTTCTGAAGGCCGGAAGTCCAAGATCAGAGTGTCAGCAGATTTGGCATCTCCTGAGACCCCTCTCCTTGGCTTGCAGATGCTCCCCTTTTTGCTGCCTCTTCAAGGTCATTTCTCAGTGCTGTGCACCCCCTGGTGTCTCTCTGTGTGTCCTAATCTCCTCTTCTTATAAAGAGACCAGTCAGAGTAGACTATGGCCCACGCTAATGGTCTCATTTAATGTAACCATCACTGGTCATCCTTTCTGGCAGCTCCTGTCAATGTCAGGCTCATCTGTTCAGCCCTGTCCTGATGGCAGAGCTCTTGCATGGCTTTTATACATGAATGGAGCAAAAAAAGAAGGACTTCACCTCCACTCTACACTGGCCTAACTCACCTGGAATGCCTCTTCTCCTCATTCCCACCCATCCACAGCCCAACCCAAATCCCATCCCTTTCAGGTTACCCTGGACCACAGCAATCTCAGCACCCTCTCCTAAACTCCTTGAAAGGTTCTTGTCTGCATTATTCCTTTACTAGTTACATGTATGTTTCCTGATGTCATGTCTTCTATTGTTAATTTAGCTTGTTATAATGATAGGTTTTCTATTTTCATTAGGTAGTAGGTTTTTTCAGAGTAGAGACCAGACCTTTACATTGTCCATAGTATGTGTTCATAGTAGTTACTCAATCAATACTACTTGAATATTTATATGAACAAATTTATAAATGAAACAATGAGTAAATGATAGAAATATAAGGAGACCGTACACATCCTAGCTTTGAGGTGCTTCTTTGTGATGTCTTTGTGGCAGGAAGAAATGCCAGAGACTCCTCCAAGCCCCAGGCACATGTAATTACAACCCCGTGGATGAGGTTTGTGCTTTAGCATCCCTCTAGGGTTTGCTTTACTAAGGAATTTGTTGTGTCATTAACTCCACCTCTTTCCCAAGGGTAAATGTGATCCCTGACCCCAGGGTCCTCATGACCCCTGGGTTAGTTATTGAGCTCAACTCCATGTTTACTCAAATCCTGTCTCCAAGTAGACAGTAGTGAGGCGCTGATTAACAGCTCTTACTGTACATGGCAATGGTCCTTAATCACTTCCACATGCCCTGACTTCATGTTATATTGCTTTAGCCGCTAATTTTCAAAATCCCCAAGACAAGATCTCTGCTCTGAAACACGTGTTTTGGAGCTGTTCCTTTCTGCTGTGCGCTGCTACAAAACTTACATGTGGTTTAATTCAACAGCAGGATGGAAAGGGAGACGTGTGCATAATTTTTCTCCCTCTTTTCTTCCTGAGTCCTGTTTCTGCCAAAACCTTTGGCCAGGATCCAGAAATGGCACATTCAATAATACCCAGTGTGTTTGGGTAATATTTCATAATTACATCGTTGTTGGGAAAATTGTTGCCTTGAGAATAATTCCTCTGCACAAACAGAAAGTTGGAGGCCCCTGTGTCCCTTCATGCTCCCCCTGCTAGGGGGAGAGGGAGGCGAGAAGTAGAGAAGAAAAAAAGGAAAAGAGGAAGGAGAGAGGAATATGAAATGTGTCTGTTTGGCTTTCATAAGGGGACAGATTAGAGAAGATTTATGACATGGTGAAGGATGAATATTAAGAGCTTTTAGGAATCCTGCCAATTCTCTGCTTGGAACTGATTTTCTTCAGAAGGTAAACAGAAACCCCATGTCCAGGTTTCTAGAAGATGGAGGGATAGATGATGCTGTGGACTGGAAACCTAGGAGATGGCCCTTGTCCTGCCCACCCCGCATTCACGAGTGAGTCCCAGTGATGGCTGTTCAAACATGGCACCCTCAGTCATCCACTTTTCCAGGCTCAGCATCTTACCTGGAAGCTAGGTTCTGAGACTCAAAGGAAATGCACAGTTGGGAGGCCCACAGGAAAGGCTTCTGGTGGGTGGAGGGAAGGAAGGCTGGTCGAATGGCAGGTTAAACTGGGAGGTCTGACTAAATGGTGATTTTATAGCTGTGGCCTCCAGCGTCTACATAGGCCAGGACTGTCTCAGGAGCAGCTGCTCTCCAGGTTGGGTAGAAAGCACTGGGGAGAGTGTTCAAGCAGCCTGCAGTTTCCACATCTTACTATAAGGAGCTTCTCTGCACGTCGGTAACTGATGTATTTGGAAAAGAGTTGTGCAAACCTTCCCTCTAAGTGCCTTTCATTTTAGACCTAAACTCTTGGTATGAGGTGCCAGCTCAATCCCCACAAAGATGTCATCACCCCGAAGAAGAGACATCTACCCATGGCAGTCACCCAGATGAATGTTCCCCAGGGACCACTGCAGAGCCTGGCAACTGAGAGGCGACCACAGCCCATGGCGTTCGGTGTCAGAGGTCACCGGCGGGTTACTCTTGAGCTCTGACTTGAATTGGTGACAGCAGCCTGTGTGCTCATCTTCCTAACATTTCCAAACAATTTGGGATGGATCATTCGAGCAGCTTCAGCCAAGAGGAGCTTTCAGTGACAGTCCAAGATGTCATTGATTAAGAACAAAACAAGTAAAAATCATATTGAAAGAACCGTATCCCAAACCACCATCTTCAGAAGCCAATATCTCCCAAAACAAAGTAAAATCAAACCTCCAAACAAAATAAGCCACCACCTACAATGCAGCCTCTCCTGGTACCCTCTGAAGATGTTTGTTTCCCCCCAATACCGCCACCCAATTGGATGGTAAACCCCAGGAGGACAGGGGTCCTGGCCAGTTTTGCTCTTTGTTGAATTTCCAGCACCTAATACACAAGCTAGGATATAATAGTCCCTCAAAAACTCCTTGCTGATGGGCTTCCCTGGTGGCGCAGTGGTTGAGAGTCTACCTGCCGATGCAGGGGACACGGGTTCGTGCCCCGGTCCGGGAAGATCCCACATGCTGTGGAGCGGCTGGGCCCGTGAGCCATGGCCGCTGAGCCTACGCGTCGGGAGCGGCCACAGCAGTGGGAGGCCCGCGTACCGCAAGGGGAAAAAAAAAAAACTCCTTGCTGAATGAGCAAATTAACATGTTAAAAGTAATTAATGAGAAAGGAAACCAAGGAAGCAAACAAACCTGAAACAACCAGGGACTAAGATCTGAAGGGGAATTTCCATCTCCATTTAAAGAACAGTCTGTGACCAGGTTGCGTAACATTCTGCTCTGCTTATGTGTAACTTGCCCCTGAATCTATGTGTGGGTGGGATGGCCTGTTCCCCACCCCACCCCCACCCCCCGCCCCCTCCGCAATCTGGGAAGATTTCTAAATTTTAATATCATTTACCTTCACTGATCTTAGTGGCGTCAGGTGATTCCTGGAGCAACAGGTAAATAATTCTCAGTCCCTGAGCCCCTACCTGTGGTGCCTGAAGGAAATGCTGCATATTTGTTTTAATAAAGTTTTACATTTAGGGAGGCCCATGGGGATACAAATCTGAAGCTCTTTTCTCACTGTAAGTCTTCCGTTGGGCCAGAGTCATGGGCCAAACGCTCTTGCCACCATTTTCTGAATTCTCAATGTCCATCGTTTCTGTTCATGATGAACCTGGGTCTTCCTGTGGGAGAACAGAGCCTGCCTACCCTGCCTCAGGCCTGGAGTTTCCCTAATAAAAGCCAGAGGGTATATATATATTTTTTTCCCGGTATGCGGGCCTCTCACTGTTGTGGCTTCTCCCGTTGCGGAGCACAGGCTCCGGACGCGCAGGCTCAGCGGCCATGGCTCACGGGCCCAGCCGCTCCGCGGCATGTGGGATCCTCCCAGACCGGGGCACGAACCCGTATCCCCTGCATCGGCAGGCGGACTCCAGAGGGTAGATTTTGATTGACCCGATTGACAAAGCATAAGGCTGGAGCTTTCAGCAACCCCTTCTCACATTCAACGAAAAGCAAACTCACGGAAACATGCTTGCGGTCTGAGATCCTGCCTCATTTTACGCCTTGAAAAAGTGCATGTCTCTGTGTGTCCCCTGCCCCTCTGTGTTGCCACCCCACCATAACGGCCAAGAACCCAACAGGTTGGGCTGGAAACAGAGCCTTTAGACCAAGTCATACAACAGGCTTCTGGGTTGGGTACAAAGCCAAACATGATCTGATTTACAGGAACTTGGGGGGCCCCCCTGATAGAGCATATCCACTCCCCTTAATTGACCTGGCTGGAACTCTTGCCACAGAGATTACAAAACTCGGAGCAATTAGCTGGAGATATTCATAGGTTCTGTCATGTTAAGTATTTAGAACAAAGCCTTGGATTGAATTCCAAACAGAGAAATTTTTACTTCTGGAGCCAAAGAAGACTTTGTTCTGGGGTTTACATCATGAAACTATTTTTAGAGTCCAAGTCTGCTCTGGCGGGGGGACCAGTGTTCCCTGTCCTGCCCTGGATTCCTTGTGCCAACGTCCCCTCCCCACCGATTCTGTTTCTTCCCCAGAGCCGGGCACTTGGCCTGGACATGACTGGGGAATGATGAAGGCTTCAAGGGGGTGAGCTCAGGATGGACGGCTGTCTCTGGGGGGCTCCTGGGGGATGGGGACCAGGATCATGTCAAGACCCAACCCAAATGGACAAATTGTTTGAAGCTCCCGGAAACCGTGGTTGAGAGTTTAGAAAGCCTGGAGGAGGCTGGCTGTCCTCTCCTATCAAGACAGAACGGGAGACATTGGTTTTGTATCAAGAAAAGTTCCTATCATTTCTCTGCTTCCTTCTGGACCCCTACACTCTCTGTACAGGACGTGTTATAGGAGCAAGGATCTGAGTGAAAGAAGAGGCTCCCTCAAACCTAAGGGAACTCTTGTTCTTGCTACAAACATTTGTGTATTTCTTTGTACTTTTCACAGCAGTTTTATTCATCCTTCTAATGTGATCCTCTAACTATTCTAAGTGGAGCCTGGGATTCTAATAATGGGGGAACTGAGGTCCAGAAGAGAGAAGTCATTTAGTGAGATAGCAACCTAAGTTTCTCAACTCCTACTTCAGAGTTTTTTCTAGTAAGCTGTGTAAGTCAGCTCAACTGGGGAAGAGGTCTCTAGGAAGAGACTGCCCAGAGGGGCAAAATGTCCCGCCCTGGCCCTGCCTGACCCACTACGGAGACAGCTGAGCAGAGCCACATCGTTCAAGCATGCTGGCTGTCCTCCTTGCTGTCAGACTCTGGGGCTTTGTTCCTGGGATGGGAAGCCTCTTCTCATCTCTCCCTTCCTCGTGGGACCCCCATGCTAAGTGCAAGCCTCACAGAGCACTGGGCAATGCTCCCGAGGTGTCCGTGTGAGTCAGCCCTGACACCCGAGGGCATGCAGACTCAGGTCCAGGGCTGACCCCAGACCAGGCAGAGAGAAAGGCACCTCCTCCAGGGAAACGCAGCCCCACAGCGGGGCACAGGGTCTGGAGAGGAGCCCTGACAGCAGCCAACCTCCCCTGCGCCCTTGGTCAGTGTCTCTGTATAATGAACAGAAAGAGGAGATCAGAGCCGGGGTGCCAGGCTTCCTTCCCTCACCCCCGTTAGGCAGAGAGTCAG
Source organism: Hyperoodon ampullatus (assembly GCF_949752795.1). Lineage (NCBI taxonomy): Eukaryota > Metazoa > Chordata > Mammalia > Artiodactyla > Ziphiidae > Hyperoodon > Hyperoodon ampullatus. The sequence continues at coordinate 5,086,675 of NC_136933.1, forward strand.
GGAAGTCACCCCTGAGGATGGTGGGGGGAGGTGGCCCCCCTCTACAGTGCTGGCCATACAGTCTGACTCAGGAATCCATCCCCTGTTGTCTTCTGGGCTGTATGGGCCTTTGGAAGGAATGAGTGGTATTTCCCACCTCCCCTCAGGGACAGCCGGGGCTCTGTGTTCCGGGGACCTGGACCTCCGTTGCCCCAGGTGAGAAACAAGTACAGGCTTGTGCAGGGGAGGAGCTGGCTGATCCCAGGTGGGATTTCTCAGGTCGAAGGGGAGAAGGGACACATCCCAAGGAAGCACACCCAGAGCGGACGGATGGAGAGCTCCTGGGCCCCCTGGGGGTGGGGACCTGTGCTCTGCCTGCACCCAGAGGCAGGAGGTACAGGACCTTGGATGGAATGAGTGTGGAGATGTCCGGGGTGAACAGGAAATACCACTTCCGTAAGAGCTGTGAAGGGTTCCTTTTTTTTTTTTTAGTATATGCATTTCTTTTTTTTTTTAACATCTTTATTGGGGTATAGTTGCTTTACAATGGTGTGTTAGTTTCCGCTGTATAACAAAATGAATCTGCTATATGTATACATATATCCCTATATCCCCGTTCTTGAGGCTCCCTGCTTGGCTTGGAGGAGGGGTCGGGGTCTTGGAATGGACCACACAGGCTAGGACACTGAGCATCAGAGTAGTGAAGACAGGTGCTGAGGCAGAGACCTTTCCCCACTTCCGGGATGATGTGAACGCCAGGAATTTTTTTTTTTTTTTTTGCGGTACGCGGGCCTCTCACTGTTGTGGCCTCTCCCGTTGCGGAGCACGGGCTCCAGACGCGCAGGCTCAGCGGCCATGGCTCACGGGCCCAGCCGCTCCGCGGCATGTGGGATCCTCCCGGACCGGGGCATGAACCCGTGTCCCCTGCATCGGCAGGCGGACTCTCAACCACTGTGCCACCAGGGAAGCCCTGCTTCTATTTCTTGAGGTCTATCTTGACTTCTGGGAAACCTGCTGGTAGTTCTGATCACCCAGGACCCAGAGACTATGTCCTGGACTTCTTGAGTTTGAGATGCTCTAGAATAATGAGACAATGGTAGCGTCCAATTAGAGAGGAGGACGGGACTTGTCCCTCTGAAAGTCAGACGGGGCAAAGCCTGGTAAGGCAGTGCCTTAGAGAATAATGTCTATAAATGTCCTGTCTTGTCTCCAAGTCTTTCTGATCATGCACGAGCCTTTCTGCACAATTTTTCAGGGCTCCCCTGCAAACTTGCACGTCAACGGATGAAGGGGTGTTTCTGTCTCTGCTTTTTCTTAAGTAGCAGAGGAGGTTATACTGTGACCTAGATTCTCAGACCTCAATACCATCTTAGCTAGAAAACGTGGTAAAAGAGGAAGAGATTCTTCTCCCAGAGATGAAGGCTGCAGTTGATCCAAAGCATTACTACCCCTGAACCCTCCTTCCTGCTAAACCTAGAATTGATTCCAAGGATGCTTTTCAACCTGAAATAGAAGTATTTCCAGTTCTATGTTCTGATGCGAACTGTTTCAAATATCTGTCCTTGTCCTGAACAAAACTCAAGCCAGGGCAACTTCAGGCTAATTTCAACCATGGTTATTATTCATTTTGAGTCTCTGATACAGAGAAATGGAAGACCCTTTCTGGACTCTCTTTACTGTTTTAGCACCCATCGCCCCTTACTCACTCACCTGAAAAACATGAAGGGTCTGGAGCAAACTCTGCAAAGATTGACCACATCTACCTCTGCAAAGCCTCCTGAGGATGCCGGGTCTCCCCAGTCCCTGCTTCACCCAAAGGCAGCATTCCTGAGCTGCCCACAGGGGCTCATGGTTTCCGGCCAGCTCTGCCCCCCTAGGACTGGCTGTCTTCTTCACCACACCCTGGAAATGAGCATCTGGTGTCCTTCATTCTCTCCCCTCCATCTGTTGATCAGAGCCTGGCTGATGGAGGCTCACTTCTCTCTCCTCCTCCCCACAGGGCACTCTGAGGACCCAGCAGTCCAGAGTCCTCTCTTTCTAGGGCTCCCAAGCCAGCTGGCTGCACCTCCTCCCTTGCCTTCCAACGTTTGTGGGCTCTTGAGGTCTGTTGGCCATGACGTCCAGAGTGTGAGCTCCAGCCAAGCCTCTCCTCTTTTTCAGTTTTCTCCTTGGATCCTTCCCCTTTTCCTGAGGGCTGCTCCCTTTCTTCTTTCTCTCTTCCATCCAGGCAAGGTTCCTGTTCTTCCCCAGACAAGAGTTGTCATGAGTAGCCAGGATCCCGGAATAAAGGAGAGGGAAAGTGTTTTTTAAGAGTCAAGGAATGCACGTTGCCGAAGTGCTGTCAAGGGCATCATAAGGGCTGGGCTGGCTGTGTTTGTTGGATGAGGCTGGACGATGCTAAATAATGCATGCAGCTCGTAGATGAGCTGAAAGAAACCCTAGCAAAAACCTGGGAAATGTGGATCTTGCCATGGTCACTTTTAAGTGAAGTATTAAAGTGTGGAAATCTCCCTGTAGACTAAAGAAGAATTAATGGGGAATAGCCTGCAGAAAATCAAGCCTCTGTGAATTTTGACTTACCTTAATCTCTTTTGGCTTTCAAAAGGTAGAATAAGGGATACGGGAAACTCTTGCCCTGGCCTTCATTGTTTCTCCCAGGCTGAACACTATGGTATGGGAGCTTTGGGAGAAATAAAGGGAAGAGGATGTTGAACATAGCCAGATACATGCCTCAGTTATTAGGAAAGGAGATTACCAAGGGGGGTGGGGCTGGGAAATCTGAAAATAACCTAAGGGTTTTCCATGACATGTGAAAATCCAACCAATAACCAGGAATAATAGCAATGAAGAGGAAAAGGAAAGTCATCAAAGAAACAACGTAACCACCATGAAGCTTGCTAATTAGCTCAGATTTTACAAACGATCAAGCAAGAGATGGAAGAAAAAGCACATGACCTGGCCAATCCATATGAAATATGTCAGAGGGATTCAAGACCACAGTGAGCCGTGGATTGTGAAATGTGCCCAACAACGAAACGGACTATTTGGAATAAAGATGTGACAACGAGATGAAGCCAATACTTGGGAAAGATTGTGTAATGGCTGAAGAACATGGCCTCTTCTTGTTGGAAGAGCCAAAAGAACGTTCAAGATCCACTCTTCTGTGGTAAACTCTCTTCCCACTTATGCTTTTCTTTTCAAACAGAGCCCCTTTCCCAGCCTTTCCCCCACTCTTAGCTTGTAATGACAATCCAGTTACAAACTGAATGTCCCAAACTTCTTGCAGCTCAGGGGCCATGTGGCTTGTCATGGGCCAGAGGGATGTGAACAGAATGAGGTATGAAGAGAGCACCGTCTCCTTAAAGAGCAAAGCCCTGGCTCTTCTTTCTCTCCTTTCTGCTGCCTTGGATCCAGAGGTGGAAGCATGTATGACCACAGGAGAGGTGACCCACTAGCCTGGCTCCCTGGATGACTTTTTTTTTTTTTTTTTTTTTGTGGTACGTGGGCCTCTCACTGTTGTGGCCTCTCCCGTTGCGGAGCACAAGCTGCGGACGCGCAGGCTCAGCAGCCATGGCTCACGGGCCCAGCCGCTCCACGGCATGTGGGATCTTCCTGGACTGGGGCACGAACCCGTGTCCCCTGCATCGGCAGGCAGACTCCCAACAACTGCGCCACCAGGGAAGCCCCTGGATGACCTTTTTGATTAGAGCCGACTTACTACCTGGAGCTACATAAGTTTAGATTTTATGAGAAAGAGGCATAGACTTCTAACTTATTTAAGTCATTATATTTTGGGGTGCTTTTGTTACAACAGCTTAGCCTAATGAGCTTTAATGAACACAGAGTCTAATCATCTCGTTGTGTAGAAGATGAAAAGAGACTCATCGACAGAAGACTGGATAAAGAAGATGTGGTAGATATATACAATGGAATATTACTCAGCCATAAAAAGGAACAAAATTGGGTCATTTGTAGAGACGTGGATGGACCTAGAGACTGTCATACAGAGTGAAGTAAGTCAGAAAGAGAAAAACAAATATCATATATTAACGCATATATGTGGAATCTAGAAAAAACGCATATATGTGGTACAGATGAACTGGTTTGCAAGGCAGAAATAGAGACACAGATGTAGAGAACAAACGTATGGACACCAAGGGGGGGAAGTGGGTGGTGGTGGTGGTGTGATGAATTGGGAGATTGGGATTGACACGTATACACTAATATGTATATGATAGATAACTAATAAGAAACTGCTGTATAAAAAATAAATTAAATTAAATTAAAAAAAAAAAAGAGAGACCCAGCGCGTTCAAGTGCTGACATACAATGAACCATCACAGTCCCTGCGGGGTTGGCGTTCTGTTGGCAGATATGAGTGAGTGGCATGGGGCAGGCTGGTGGGCCGGGCGATCAGTAAATTGTTTCTGAGTGCGACAGCCAAACTTGGGGCAAAACACCTAACATACATTAGGATTTCAAGTCAAGAGACTTGGAGAACCCGAACTCTGGATTTTCAAACACTTGTGAGTTGAGCACCTTGTTATTACCCTCTGACTCTTTGTCTCAATACACACCCATACAACACACACACACACACTCTAGCTGTGCCACATCTAACTCATCTGCAGATCCATGAGAATATGATGATTGCTTGAAGACCCTGTGTTTAGGAGCAGTTTGTGATGCAGTATTTTTGCGGCAATAGGTAACTTTGACGACTGCGTAAATAATAAACGAATTCTGGGCTTCCCTGGTGGCGCAGCGGTTGAGAGTCCTCCTGCCGATGCAGGGGACACGGGTTCGTGCCCCGGTCCGGGAAGATCCCACATGCTGTGGAGTGGCTGGGCCCGTGAGCCATGGCTGCTGAGCCTGCGCTCCACAACGGGAGAGGCCACAACAGTGAGAGGCCCGCATACCACAAAAAGAAAAAAAAATAATAATAATAAACGAATTCTAATTGTGATACTCGTGGTGAGGAAAGAATGTGGACAACTATGAAAGTATGTAAGAGAACAACTTGACCTCATCTGCACAAGTGAGCAAGGTTTTTCTGAAGAAGGAATATTTAAGCTGAGACCTCTGGGTAGGAACTAACCAAACGAAGTGATGTTGGACCGAAAGAAAGGACATTCCAGGCAGAAGGAGCAGCGTGTGTGAGGTCCTGAGGCTGGAAGTGTTTAGCATGTGTGGAGAGTGGAAGGAAGGCTTTGTGGTTAAACTTACGGGTGGAGGGGAAGAGGTAGGTGTGATGAAGATGAAGATGAAGAGGTGACAGGAGCTCAACCATGAAGTGCTTGGGAGCCATATTATACATGTTCTTTTTTTTTTTTTTTTACTAGACTTTGGGACTTTGTAAGGAGTTTTAAAATAGGGAGTGATATAATCAGATTTGCATTTCTGCAACAATTCTCAGCTTGGTGTGAGGAACGGATGCAAGTAGGGCAGGAATGGTGTTGGGAGACCAGATAAGAGGCTGTCTTATCAGCCTTGGGTGGGGGAGAGATAATGGTGACTTAGATGATAGTCTAGAGCTGGATTCAGAGCTGGATATTTAGGAGACAGAGATAATGGGATTTGGTCATGATGAGATGGCAGCTGGGAAAGAGAGTGTCAAAAGTTGTTTCCCAGGCTTCCGGCATGAACCATTGGATAGCTGGTGGGTCCCATCATGAGTGTGGAGAAAGCTGGAGGAAGGGCATATCTCGGGGAACGTCATGAGTTCTGTTTTTATGACCTTGGACAAGTGATAGCCTCTGAGTTTCAGGTTTTTATCTGTAAACTGGGAATGATCTCTCTACCTTGGGGTTGTTGAGAAGATCACATGAGATCACGCATGGGAATCAGAACGCACAGTTCAAAGTAGGATCTTGCTATTGTGGCAGAGATAGAAGGGATACATGGGGAAACAGAAGGTTGATGAGCTGAAAGGGCAAAAGGACAGGCTGACCCTGAACCAGATCCATCTAGTCTTTTTGGGAAAAACCAGTGAAGGAGAAAGAGCCAAACCTCGGGACCTCATCCGAGATGCTCTTTTCTAAGCCCGGCTGGTCCTGCCCTTTGTAACTGCTTCAGGCTGGGAGGACAGTTCCCACTCCTGACCACCACCTTTAGGACACACTCTCTCCATTAGGGCCAAGTCTTCTGTGCACCATGCAAAATCCTTGAGGTTAGACCCTGCTGGTTCAAATCTGGAGTTGGGGTGGGAATGACGAAATGCTGCTGTTGTGGCTTAGACGACTGTCTGAGTTTCACTTTCTGAGTTGAATGACACTTGTAGGCCACATAACCTTTCCCTTAGTGCGCGGATGCTTACTCATAAGCATCCAAGTGAAACCCATGGAGGGGGGAACCACAATGCTAATTTATTATAATGATGGCATAATGAACCCCGGGTTACTCTGAGTCACATTTTTGGTCTTGGTGTGCCTGCGTTGACCTGTGCTGGCGGTTTTATCTTGCTTGGTCCTGACAGGGTTGGAAACTTAGCAGTGGTCCTTGACCAAAAGAGGGAGGATCTCTGGGCATGCTCTGATTACCAGTGTCCAGGTGGGGGAGGGAAAGATGACCCCTTCCAGGATGGGGCAGGACCTGCTCATGTCTGACTAGCTACCTAACACATCGGAGTGGACAGTTGACCAATCAGAACAGATGTCAGCCGAAAAACAAGCGCGTGGGTACTCGCACGTGCTGGCTGAGTACGAGGCCTGCTCGTGCACCCAGTTACAGCTGCATCTGCCTCCGTTCGGTTCCTCAGACTGCGGTGATTGCCTTTGAACTTTTCACAAGCTGTCCCCTCTGCCGGGCACTTTCACCCTCCAGCTTCTCATCCGGCTTAAACCTCCCTGTCCCTCAGGCCTCAGCCCCCAGTGTAAAAGGCCGTCAATGGCCCTCCATCTACAGGGCTCCCCATGACCCCTGATGACCTACCAAATGACCTACCTTGGCCATCTCATTTTTTACCTGCTTGGAGATGCCTGTCACTCTGATAGGTTGAAGGCTGCAGGAGAAGAGGGTGTTTGGCCTGTGGACATATCTCAGGGCCTGGAACAGTGCCTGACACAGAATGGGCCCTCAACAAACATTACCTGGATGATAAGCCAGTTGGTGGCACTTCCTAGGAGTGGGGCAGTGTGCTTGGCTGCAGCCTGGCCTGGGAGAAGATGCTCACGGCTGCCTTGCCCACAGAGTGGAGAACAGGGTGGTGGATGGCGTGGGCTGAACTCGGAGCCCACTTGAGTTCGAACACAGGTGACAGTGAGAAGCAGGTGATAATTCCGGCTCCGTGGCCTTGTTAGAGTGAGGGTGGCCGACATGACAGAAAAGCAAGAAAAGGAGCTGCTTTTACATTCCTTTCACTTGAGAGGCCGTGAGGGTGGGTGTCAGTGGGCTTGCTTGGAAAAGTTAATCCCCCCTCCCACAAAAGATGTGTTTTGAGTTTTGCCCTTTTGAGTTTTGTTCTGGTACCAATTCCAGTGTTGGGGAAGACGAGGTGTCCCCAGCTCAACAACGATTCTCCAACACCAGCAGTTTGTCCCATGAGTCAACTTGGTTCTGACGCGGCTTCCCCGAGAGAGCGTCAGATCCCACAGGTTAAGGGGCTAAGACCGCCCTGCCCCCTTCAGACTCAACTGCAAGTCCACGTTGTCACCTGTGCTTATCACTGACTGGCTAGAGATCAAGAGCTTCCCAGGACCCCATCCTTAGCTTCCATTCATTTGCTAGAGCAGCTCACAGAACTCAGAGAAACAGTTTACTTACTAGACTGCCTGTTTATTATAAAAGGATGTAACTCAGGGGACTTCCCTGGTGGTCCAGTGGTGAAGAATCCGCAGGGAAGTGCTGCAAACTACAGAGCCCACGCGCTCTGGAGCCCACGCGCCACAACTGGGGAAGAGAAAACCCGCACGCCACAACTAGAGAGAAGCCCGCTCACCACAAGGAAGAGCCCGTGTGCCACAACTAAAACCCGACACAACCAAAAATTAAAAAAATAAGAACGATAATAAATAAATCTAAAAAAAGAAGGATGTAACTCAGGAACAGCCATGTGGAAGAGACGCAGAAAGTGAGGTCTGGAGGAAGGGCACGGGGCTCCCATGCCCTCTCTGTGTGTCACTCTCCCTACATCGTGACGTGTTCACCAACCTGGCTGCTCTCCAGCTCAGCCCTTAGAGTTTTTATGGAGGCCTCCTTACACAGGCACTGATTGATTAAATCATTGGCCATTGGCGATGCATTCAACCTCCAGCCCCTCTCCCCTCCCCAGAGGTCAGGGGTGGGACTGAAAGTTTCAACCCTCCAATCACGTGGTTGGTTTCCCGGGTAACCAGCCCCCAAGCTAATGGGGCTTTCCAAAAGTCACCTCATTAACATAACAAAAGACACCTTTAAGGCTCTCATCTCAGGAAATTCCAAGGGTTTTAGGAGCTTGTGCTAGAACCAAGACAAAGACCAAATACATATTTCTTATTATCAATCACAATATCACAGCCCTGGAAGAGGATTAATATACACAAAGTCACCTGATCATATTAATTAGTTTAACGGACCCCTAGATGGCGACCCAATCTTTAGCCTTCTTCCTTCCAGTCCGTCTCGTACATGGATGGCAGACGTTCTTCCAGGAACAGCTGCTTTCATCGAGTCCCCACTCGGCTTGCCAGTGCCAGACCCTGTGAGCTCAGCTCCAGACCTCACATTCTGGTACGGGTGCCCCAGTCCACTGGGTGGGACGCTCCCTGGGCGTTGGGTCAGATGCCCTGACTTAGCATCACGGCCCACCCCTGTACCCCTGTGAGGCCCTGGGCGAGCCAAGTCACTTCTAGGAGTCTCCCTCTCTGTATCTGCAAGAAGGCCGGGATGCCGAAATCCCCTGGTCTGTGCTCCAAGCTCTTCTGCCCTACGCACCCAGCAGGGCCTGCAAAGTGAAGGACCCTCAGCATCATCCTGCTCTGAGCTTCTTGGGAGCAGGAGCTGAGCTCCTGTTCTGTTCTTTCCCAGAACATCGTGGTACTGAGCAAGGAGTTTGTGTTCAAGGATCCTTACCGATTGACGCATGCCCTTTCGGTCTTTTCCAGTGTTTCCTACCTGATTCTGAGAGGTGGAAGCACGCACCTGCCAGAATGGCCCTGCTGCTCTTGTGGGCCTGCAACCAGAGGGAGACTTGCTGCAAGGAGCCCCTTGAAAGGGCTGAGTGCACCCCGGAGGGCAGGGGCAGTGGAGGAGGAGAGTGGCGGGCACAGGGGAAGTGCTGGAGGTCAGGGGTTTGGGGAGCTCTGAGCATGGCATGAAATAAATGAAGAAAAGGGAACTGAGTCTTTGGGAAAACAGCTAAAGAGCCCCAGGAGTGTGGAGGGAGGTCCAAATAGCTTCAAAGAGCAAGTGAAAACAGCACTAAATTCAGGCTAAGACAGCTTCGGTGCCTGCCCTGGCCCTTTCTGAGAGGGGGTATTCATAGCACTGCCCAAAACTCCCCTCCAGTGTTTCCTGGCTCCCGCTGGAGTGTCTGAAGGGGCCCGTGTGTCCCCCCCAAGAAGCGCCAAAATGTGAAGGATGCATTGGCGGTGTGGCTAGGGAGCGGCTGGTGCACAGGACCGGCCTGTGAGGGAGAAGCTTCCTGACGTCTCAGAGCTTCTCAGAGACACCACCCGTCCCTCCACAAATATTATGTTTGAGCAGGAAGGCCTTTGGCAAGCGCCAGTCTGCAGCTCAAGTTCTGTTGCAAGGAGGGCGGAAGGCTTGAGTCAGGATGTGCTAAACTCCAAGCATGTAGCAAAGCTGGAAACAACCCCCGTCTCGGGAAGCACGTGCAGATTGTTAAAGATTGAGTCCTACCTGGCACCGGCCATGGCTGACATTGTGAAGGGGCAACGTTCATCCCAGCAGAGCCCTGGTCCCCCGGCCCTCCCCTCCCCTCCCCCCTTTCCCCTCCCCTCCCCCTCCCCCTTCCCCTCCCCCCTCCCCCCTCCCTTCCCCTCCCCCTCCCCCTCCCCCTCCCCCTCCCCCTCCCTTCCCCTCCCCCTCCCCCTTCCCCTCCCCTCCCCCTTCCCCTCCCCCTCCCCTTCCCCTCCCCTCCCCTTCCCCTCCCCTCCCCCTGCCCTCCCCTCCCCCCCTCCCCCTCCCCTCCCCCCTCCCCTTCCCCTCCCCCCTCCCCCCTCCCCCTCCCCCTTCCCCTCCCCCTCCCCCTCCCTTCCCCTCCCCTCCCCCTGCCCTCCCCTGCCCTCCCCTCCCCCCTCCCCTCCCCCTCCCCCTCCCCCCTCCCTTCCCCTCCCCCTCCCCCTCCCTTCCCCTCCCCCTCCCCCCTCCTTCCCTCTTCTCCCACCCACCATACTTTTCTCCACGCTCATATCTGTCCTCAAAAAGGATTTGAGGGCTTCCCTGGTGGCGCAGTGGTTGAGAGTCCGCCTGCCGATGCAGGGGACACGGGTTCGTGCCCCGGTCCGGGAAGATCCCACATGTCGCAGAGTGGCTGGGCCCGTGAGCCATGGCCGCTGAGCCTGCGCGTCCGGAGCCTGTGCTCCGCAACGGGAGAGGCCACAACAGTGAGAGGCCTGTGTACCGCAATAAAAAAAAAAAGAAAGTGGGTTCGAATCCCAATCTGAGTTGCGGTTTCACTTATGCTCGAAGGAGCAAGGGCAGTTCGGCATCAGGACCAGCCTGGCCGGACCTTTGTTAGAGGGAAACGTTCAGTTTACAGGGACCCCTTGGGAGGGACGTGGGAGAGTTAATGTCCTGATTTTACATTCCTCCTTCCTCCCAACCATTGTTGAACCCAACAGGAATCTAGAGGATGTGAGCCTGCTGTTGTGGTTCATATGGTCCATGCTCTGGGTAAACAGGGTGCAGGGTGGGGCAGGATGGAGGGATCTGAGGCAAAGCCAGGAGATACCTAACAGTGTGTGCATGAGAGTGAAACTGAGCAGGACCCTGGGGGGCTCCTGGGCAAGGGGTCTGTTCAAACAGTTGCTAATCAGGGAAGGGAGGGGATGTGGAGAAAAGGGAGGAGCAGCCAAGAAACAACAGTGCAGCCTTGGGGCAGGGTCCTGGTGCCTCCTCAAGGGATACATGTAATACCGTCTTTGAGCTCTTCTACAGCATAAAATCCCCCACCAGATGGAAGATGTTCCAGAGAGAAGATCACAGTTTGATAACCTCGAGAAGCTCATCAAGAGACCATCTGAGGCCAGATTAAAGGAGTGCAGGCCCTTCACAACCCTAACCCTTATCAGCAACCCCGCCCTTGAACTATTGCTATAAAAGTCCTCACCAACCCCCCCACCCCACCCCCAGGTTGGGACACATAGTTTTTGGCGGGCATGAGCCCACTGTGTCCCCCTTTGCCTGGCAAAGCAATAAAGCTATTCTTTTCCACTTCACCCAAAACTCTGTTTCCGAGATTCGATTTGAAAACTGTGCACAGAGGCTGAGTTTTCAGAATTAAGACCATGGGCACCGCACTTCATGGGCCACTTGGGAGGTTTTCACAGACTTTTCTACCGAATGTGACTGTCCTGCCCCATGGTGCCAAGGTCTTGGCATGTGTTTAGCTTACTTCTCCCCCAGCAATGATGCCCCGTATGGCAGGGACCGCTCCCCGGGCAGCTCCACGAGGGTTGAGTTAGCAGGATTTACATCTGTGGGTTGAAACCTATGTGGTTTGGGGCCAGGAAGGGTCCTGGGTCATTTGAGCTGACACAGAAGTGGCTATGACCCCTGAGCAGAGGTCGGTTTTGTGGGTCTGTTTCCCTCTAGGCTAAAAGAAAGATATTTGTTTAGATCAAGGGTTAGCGGGTTACGGCCTAGGGCCAGGTCCAGTTCCCCACCCTGTTTTTGTAAACAAAGTTTGCCTGGGACACAGCCACGCTCCATTTTTCCATATTGTCTATGGCAGCTTTCTCACTATAGAGCCAGAAGTGAGTAGTCCCGATAGAGACCATGCTGTCCCCCAAACCCAAACATTGACTACCTGGCCCTTACAGAAATGTTTGCTGAGCTCTGGTTGGATGAGTTCCAAGGCCCCCCTGTTTGTAGGGATCTGGGGTGAGGCGTCATGCCTTAGATGGCTTTGCATCTCACCCGCCTACACAACGGGGGCGGGGTCTGTGCGTGCCCCCTGACCTGCTGTGGAGGCTGCCTGAGGCCGGTCTCCACGTACCCCCAGCCCTGTGCTATATGGCCGAGGAGACAGCCAGCGGGCAGGTGGTAAGTGCGACTCACCCATCAGCCTCCCCCCGAGGGAGCTCAGTGGAAGAGGGGTGGAGCCTGGGCGACTAACCAACCTGGGGTATCTCCAGCGAGGTTAGAAATTGCTCATCAGGCCACCTTTATGGGCTCCCTCTGTTGTCTCACCAATCCCCTCCCCCCATGCCCTCCCCATCCCTACCCGCTTCCTGACACCCCTTCCAGAATCAACTGCTTTCACTCAAACCCTTGTCTCAGGCTGCTTTGGGGGAAACCCAGATGAAGACACGCTAGGTACTTAATACACACACGTGGTTCTCATCAGCAGTCATGTACCTTGTGTTACTGACCATATTCTTCTCCAAACAACGATGTTGGAAACTTTAGCTAATTTAAGAAAACCAAAAACTTGCCTCTGCGAGAGTGGTGTAGGAGACAGGGCTGAATTCTGTGAACTTGATTAACTTGTGGACCTTAGTTCCCTTATCTGTACAGTTAGAGGCTCGGGTAGCACGATTCCCCCAATATCTTAAAGTTCCAAAATGCTATGAAATTGGATCCAAGGTTGTCTTGCTAATCTTGTGGCGGTAAGGAAAAGCAGACATTTTCACAGTCTTAACTGCCGAGGTGTTTTGTGATAAGGGCTTGTTTTTTGTCTTTTCCTAATATAACAGCGGGGGCTGGGAAGGTAGTCCCTAGTGAGGAAAGACCAAAACTCAGAATTGACTACCTTGACCTCTTTCTTGGGCAAACGCTCCTGTTCCCCTGTTATCACCCATTCCCCTCCTGCTCCAGACCTCACCTCTCCATCCTTCTGGTGCCTAACTTAGAAAATCATCATTAGCAAATAGCTGAAAAGTAATGGGTTTAATCCTATGTGCTTTGGCTTCCAAGAGTAGGAAAATTGAGCAAAGTCTGCCCAGAAAGATTTTTAAAACTTCTTGGCAACCTGGGGCGTGACTTCTATCTTTGTAAACTGTACCCTTTACTCCCAAACTCCAAGAGTTTGAAGGAAACGTCTATTCACGACAAAATCATAATCAATATGACTTAGTGATAATAAATATCATAGACATAATAAATATCAAATGCAAATATTTTTTAAGCCCCTGCTGTGGTCCCCTGTGCTAAGAACGGGGAATATGTGATGAGAAATTGCGCAGAGGGCACAGTCGCTGGGTAAATAATCGCTCAAATAAATACAACATCACAAAGCATGACAAGTGCCGTGCAGAAGTACAGGTAGGTGTGACATGCGTGGTTGGGGATGGGTGGGGAGGGTCTCTGCTGGGGTCTGGAAGGGGTTCGGTGTATATTAGGTGTATATTAGGCCGGATCCGGGGACAGAAGAGGTGAGCAGAGGAACTGCGGGCCAGGGTGGCCCAGGTACAGAGGCCCAGGAAAGAGTATAGGAGGCGGAGCTGGAGACGCAGAGGGTCAGCAGTGACCATACATTCATTCGTTCATTCTCCAAACGCGTGTCAAATTCCTCCCGTGTCTGGGCGCTCTTCCACGCTCTGCAGCTACAGTGATAAATGAGACAAAGTTCTTGACCTCGAGAAGCTTAAATCCTCTTGGAGAAGACAGATCGCGAGCAGGCCAGTGAATACATATATGATATAATTCCAGCAGGGGAGGTGCCAGGAAGAAAACGCAAGCCGCGGAAGGGTTAGCGGGAGCCTGGGGTGAGGCGGTGGGGAGACTATTTCAGAAACTGAGGTGGGGGCCTTTCTGATCCCATGAAGGTTCTGGACCTGTCCCAAGAACAGTGCTGGCCTCCCTGTTTCCTTATTAAGCCAAGAGGAGAGCAAGAATCTCTACTCCATCCGGCCAACAGAAATGATCGGGGAAGAGCGGAATTATCATCTTCCAATTTAAAACATTTTTACGTATTTCTTTTCAGTCCTAGAAAAATGTAGGACCTTGGTGAGAGGAAATACCCCAGTGGAGCAGGGATTTTACGGATTTTAAAGAGGGAGAGGCATGAGTGTGTAGGCCCTGGTTTGGAGGAAGCAGAGGTGGACTTCAGCCGCTCTCCTCGCATAAACTGTGGCAGAGGGGCCCGCCAGGCTGGCAACTTCCCTGCAGCGGATCTTCAGGCTGGTGGCTGCTGGGAAGGGGCATGGGCCTCCGGGGCCATCAGAAGTGGGCATTGGGCTTCCCTGGTGGCGCAGTGGTTGAGAGTCCGCTTGCCGATGCAGGGGACACGGGTTCGTGCCCCGGTCCAGGAAGATCCCACATGCCGTGGAGAGACTAGACTAGGCCCGTGAGCCATGGCCGCTGAGCCTGCGCGTCCGGAGCCTGTGCTCTGCAACGGGAGAGGCCACAACAGTGAGAGGCCCGCGTACCGCAAAAAAAAAAAAAAAAAAAAAAAAAAGAAGTGGGCATTTCCGGGCACTGGAGGGAAGAGAGGGTCACAAGGCTGTTTTGAGTCCAGCTCCTACGGATTCTATGTTGAACGGTGTGTCTGCATCCCCACCAACCCCCGCACACAGGTATCAACTGTAAGGCTGGGCTGCCCACATCCACAGGAGCTGCTTTCTCTACAACCTGCATTTGGAAAAGCATTCCTGAGCCTTGCGAGGGAGGGTCTGACCCCTGCGGCTCCTGGAGATTCCCTGGAGACCAGTTCCTGTGAAAAGGTGTGAGTCTGTGTGTGTGTGTGTGTGTGTGGGTCCACACCCCATGCACGTGTGTTCATGGGTGTAACAGATCTGTAGAGCACAGTGCCAGAGCCAGAGAAGGACGGAACACAGCTGCCTTTCCCAGGAAGCTAACAGTGCAGAGGGGCCCGTGGACGGTTATGATTCAGGGAAAGGTTAAGATGCTCGGATCACGCCACACTCAGTTTGGTGGGTCAGGGGGTCAGGGAGTCAGGGAGGGGCGTCTGGCATAAGTGACCAACTGACACCTGACACAAAGGACAGATGTGTGTGTGTGTGTGTGTGTGTGTGTGTGTGTAAAACAGAGAGGGACTGAGAAAGAGAGAGAGAACTCTCAAATTTAAAAGCTGCCTTGGGGATCATGTGAACTCAAAATAAAGCTCAACTTATAGACGAGCCCGGTGTGATCCGTATATTCATCTGATTGCTGGTATGCAGTTCACATGTATTAAAATGTTTGTATCTTTTAAATTGTTACTAAATCTTTTTTTTTTTTTTTTTTTTTTGCTGTACGCGGGCCTCCCACTGCTGTGGCCTCTCCCGTTGCGGAGCACAGGCTCCAGACGCGCAGGCCCAGCGGCCATGGCTCACGGGCCCAGCCGCTCCACGCCATGTGGGCTCTTCCCGGACCAGGGCACGAACCCGCATCCCCTGCATCGGCAGGCGGACTCTCAACCACTGCGCCACCAGGGAAGCCCGTTACTAAATCTTTTAAACTTGTGTTCCTTCCTTCTTCCTCTTTCTGTCCATTAGAGGCCCAGTGGGTTGTGTTGCTAGGACCTTAGCTGTGTAATACAAGGGGTGCACAGACTCAAGGGCAAGGTCGGAGGCAACAGATACGCCAGAGAGTCTCTGGGCTGGGTTGTGGTCATAGCCCTGGATGCACTGATTTGAAATCAAGATTATTCAACATCATCTAATCTGTATGCCTTCAGAGAAGAAAGGTAAATTGGCAAAAATAAATGTACTGGGTAAGTACTTTTTTCTGATCAATTTGCTGAGAGTTTGATAGAAAGTCCTGTTAGTCAAAGTGGCTTTAGGAGGAAAAGGCTGTAGGATTTGAGAAAATTGTGGCTTGGGGGGCAGAGGGTCCTCTGTGCGCCTTGTCCCTTTCGTGTGCGATGAAGGGAAAGGATGTGGGGACTCAGGCACGCCCCGTGAAGGTGAGTGTCAGTGCTACAGCCAGACTTCTGCTTTCCTGAGCCTCCTAGTCGCGAGCCCTGCTTACCTGCTCAGCGCAGGGGTGCTGTGTCCTCGCGTGCTGGGCAATCAACACGCCCCAGGCAGGTGAGGCAGCCCCGTCCCCAGGCTCAGGTCACGGCCCCAGGCTGGGGAAGGTCCACTCGCGGCAGCCCGATGAGAAAGTTGCCCTCCCACACGCCCCAGTCCCGGTGACCCGTGGAGCCGTGGTGCCACCTGATGGCCGAGACAGGGAATGACCTGGGCACTCGGGAGGGACAGGCCTGGAAAATCCCCGGGGCCCCAGCTCTGGTCGGGGCTGTGATTTGGCAGGTTTGACCTCGTGGTCCCACAGCTCCGAACAAGGCAGCTCTCAACCTGTGGGCCACATCCACGGGCTGCAGAAAATATGTGGGGGACCCGCTCTGTGCTGGGTTCGGTAGTGTGTGTTGGGGAGGCTTTAATCAAAGAAGAGGCTAAAGACTTGGCCTCAGTGAGTCTACACTCACCTGAGGAGACAAGATTAACCCAGAAAAATGACATCCAGATGATGTACTTGATCATGGGTGGGCTGGAGAAGGGAAACCCAGCCAGGGGGCACACAGAGGGGTGGTGAGCCCAGGGGCAGGGCTGCGCGGGGGAGAGGAGCTGGCCCTGCACTATTGTGAGGGTGTGTGTGTGTGTGTGTGTGTGTGTGTGTGTGTGCGTGTGAAGCACTGCCCGAAAAAAGCCAGTGATGTTTCATGATGTTTCATGAGCTCCTTCTCTCTAGGCTGAATGGTTTTGGTCTTTCAGATGCATTTTCTTCCCGGTCTCACACACTGTCCTGTGATGCCTTTGAAGGAGGCAGGAGGGGACGCCATGGCTCCGTGTGGCCCCGTTTGCTGGTTAGGGTCCTGCGTAGGCTGGGGGTGCAGCTGAGGTTTGCACAGATGGGAGTGAGGTGGGGACGGGGCGGAAGGAGTCCCAGGCCAGCCGAGCCCTGGTCCCTGGGAGTCAGCGGTGGTGGGGATCACGGGACGGGGTCGGGACAGGTGGTGGTATAGGAGGAGGGTGGGGTCCGTAGGCAGCTGGAGGACCTCCTTCCCTGCCCTGAAGCCCCTCCTTCTTTCTCCCTCTCATCCTCCTTTGTCTCTTCCTCTCTCTTTCAAATCTCCTTTTTCGCTTCTTGACTCTTTCTGTAAAATTCCTATCTTGGCCAAACCCTTGAATCGGGGAAAAAAATGAAGTTTAAGTTCCCTAAAAACCAGCCAGACTTTCAACTTGGCAGGGTAATGGTTACTCCCTTCAGGAAAAAGTGCCAGCGCCCGTCACCCGGAAGGAAATTTCGGGTCCTCTTGATGCGGTGAGCTCAGCTTCTCTGTACACCCATGCCGAATCGATCGGAGACGGAGTTTTGGGTGAAGTAAAAAAGGATAGCTTTATTACTTTACCAGGCAAAGGGGGACACAGGGGGCTCCTGCCTCGAAAAACTGTGTGTCCCAACTTGGAGAGGTTAGTGAGAAGTTTTATAGTAATGGAGAGGGTGTGGTCAGCTCGTGGACGTTCTTCTGATTGGTTGGTGGTGAGGTAAGTAGGAGTCGGCATCATCAGCCCTCAGGTTCCAACTGGTCTGGGGTCTACGTACTTGTGGGCAGCATACCGTCCTTAATAACTTCTCCCACCTGGTAGGGGTTTTGGTATGTGCAAAACAACTCAAAGATATTATTGTGTGTATCCCTTGAGGGGGATCCAGGACCCTGCCCCAAGCCTGCCCATTGTTTCTTTTTCTTTTTTAAATTTTTATTTATTTATTTATTTATTTATTTATGGCTGCGTTGGGTCTTCGTTGCAGTGCGCGGGCTTCTCTTTGCAGTGGCTTCTTTTGTTGCGGAGCACAGGCTCTAGGTGCACGGGCTTCAGGTAGTTGTGGCTCGTGGGCTCTGGAGCACAGGCTCAGTAGTTGTGGCTCACGGGCTTAGTTGCTCCTGTGGCATGCAGGATCTTCCCAGACCAGGGCTCGAACCCGTGTCCCCTGCATTGGCAGGCGGATTCTTAACCACTGCGCCACCAGGGAAGTCCCTGCACTATTGTTTCTTGACTGTTTCTCCCTGGTCTCGCATCTCTTCCGTTCTTTAATTATCAACTGCTTAAATCTGCCCATTGGAACTCAGGAAAGGTCATGGAGGCTGAATGAAGCCTATTTCCTGTAATCAAAGAAATGGGGGACACAGAAAGGCTTTTGTGCACAGCACCCCCATAGAGCCCTGCTTGGTATCACTCTTGTGCAGGTTTCACACACGGCAGGTTATCACGAGGGCAGCCTGACCCTGCTCTCTTGGACCAAGGCAGCCATTTCTCTCCAAAGTGCCTCTTGTCTGTGGGTCTGCTGGGTGTGAGCTCCTGGAATCCATGGCGACGATGGGGAGGAGGGGAGGCCGCCCTTGCTTATGAAGAGGTGCTTTGGGCTATTTGACCATGGTCGGTCGAGTTATATTTAATTTGTTTGGGAAACTTCACTGTTTAAAGGTGAATCTTTATACAGTGTAGGTAGTGTTACCTCTTTTATCAGGCCATTGTGTCAATGTGGATGCTGGGTTTACCTATAGCTGGACACCCCTGTACCATTTAAATTCTAGAACAAGTGTGCAAGGTACAGCAGACTGGCCTTAGGCGTGACTCACCGTTGTCCCCTGGGTGCTGAGCATCCCCTCTAAGGGAGAGCCTCACACAGGCATGTTTGATCTACCAGGACAAAATGACAGTGTAAGACTAGAGTTTCTACCAGGAATTGATTGGATCCTGTATTACGGGGCAGGTCAGACTTTTCCTCCCTCCAAAGGCCAGCCTGGTGCCATGGGGGGCAGAGAGCCAGCCTGGGAGTTCCTTCTGGCCTCCCCCACTGCCTACTGAGTGACCGTGGGCAAGGCTGCAGCTCCCGAGCTCCCTTTTCTTATCCATTATCTGGGGTGAAAAGCTCCCCAGGGGTGTTGTACAGATTCAGGGAGATGGGTAATATGTGTAAAAGCTGTTAAGTACATGAGTGTAACAGGATGTCACAATTGAAGTTTTGACCCAGATGTAAATCTTAGATGCCCAAAGGAGCATAAGAACCCACCAACCTGGAGGAAGCTTTAAAACAGCTGCTCAAGGACTCCCTCCCCGATTTTTGAAAACCTCCTCCATGATGGGACTATAAAAAGGTCACAAGCATCAAAGCAAGGAGAGGTGTCTGTGGGGCATTTGTGTGAGCCCCACCCCCTTAGGGTCTAATGGACCCCCTAAGATGGCAGGGATTGATGGTGCTTCCTCCTTTCCTGGAGATGAGGGAGACACAATGAGAGGGAAAGAGAGAATGTCTTCAACAGGACAGCTTGCAGGACTTGATATGTATTCCTTGCAGGTGGAGAATTCCACGCCCTAGGCTTGACTTGCAGCAGGAACACGAGTGGAAAGGGGGGGTAGAGCAGCGGAGGGGAGCTGAGAAAAATCAGTCTCCTCTGAAGATGGACCTTTTTCCTATGGAGGACACGTGGGTCCTAAGGACCTGTTCCCGGTCCTGTCTAAGGGGACCTCCTAGGTGTAGCATGGCTCCTGGAGAGAGGAGCACAGTGGGCAGAGGGGCCCATGGATGGAATCCACATCTGAGTGGCTCCATTTGAAGGACCCCAGCTTGGGAATCTCCAGAGAACCCACAGGGTTGCCCATTGGAGGGTCAGCTTTCACCAACTGCTGGGCTGGAGAGCTGGAGTGCTTTCCCACAAATAGAACTGTCCGCTCCTTCAACCCTCCTCCCTAATCCCCATCCATCCCCTTCAAACCAGGCAGGACTCAAAATTGCAGCTAGTGAATTGGGGAGTGTGGCATGAGCAGAGAAGAACAGAAGTGCCTTCATCCCCCAAAGCCTGGCTGCCTAATGACCACAGGCTCTGTCAAGGAGGGAGAATGGAGAACGAAATGTGTGTCAACATCCTGGGCAAGACACTTAAGCTCTGAACTTAGAGCAGCTCTGGAACTTGGAGTGAACATAGGACTCTGTCTATGCTAAAAGTGGAAAAGGACAAGTCATCAATTTGCTGAATGTCATCTAGAGGCAGAGAGAATGCCTCCTCTGTTAAATGAACTTTGATGGGCTAGTGGGAGGCAAAAACCAGAGAGGTGGGCTTTGTCATACACCACCTGCTGGTCTTGTTCAATGTAGTCCTGCAAGTATGAGGCTGCATTTTGTCCTAAGGTGCAGGCAACAATGCAGAATGAGGAGGAGACCTAGCATCTGCTTTATGTGCAACCACAAATCAAAGGCAGGAAAATTCTTCTCAAAGTAGATTCGTTAGCTGTTCCTCTGAAGAGAAGCAGTAGAGAAATAGGGTTGGGGGAAGGAGGATGTGGTCAAATCCCCTGGTCACAGCAGGGGATAGAGGATGGGCCAACGACAGGTGAAGTAGTTGCCTCAACTTTTCTTTCTGTAGCTCTTCCCCATTCCATTTTTATTGAACACAACTGATTGAGTGCCTGTTACCTGCAAGGCTCTTTCCACTGCCTGGGCTCTCAGCCTTTTAGTGGACAGAACACTTCTTGGCTAGAAAACAGCCTCTGATTAAAAACCAGATGATCCTTGAACAACACAGGGGAGTTGGGGCGACCACCCCCATGCAGTTGAAAATCCAAGTTTAATTTTATAGTTGGCCCTTTGTATCTGTAGTTCCACCTCCAAGGATTCAACCAACTTTGGATTGTGTAGTACTGTAGGGCATATTTAGTGTGAAAAACATCTGTGTATAAGTGGACCCTTGCAGTTCAAACCCATGTTGTTCAAAGGTCAATGGTAAACTCATACTAAGGGGTTAGGGAATCCAGTGTCGATCTTCTCAAGAATATATATACATATATATATGTATATGTTATATATGTTGTGTATATGTACATACATTATGAATATGTGTACATATATACACGTATATGTCTGCACACACATACATACACATAATTGCGGAACAGTAAAAGTTTAATATCTAAAACAATTAGATGTCACAGAAAAGCCTCAGAAGCAAGGAGCACTCGTGACGACCCAGACGTGACCACTGAGAATGAGAATCCATCGGCACTGCCTACTCGGCGTCCCTTCCTCTGGAGCCCCCGACCCTCCCTGTCCCTGGTCCCGGTCATCCGTCAGTCACTGGATGCTGCCCATAGCCACAGGAGGAGGTCTGTGGCTCAGATGGACGCAAAAAACTTTGTTTCTGCCAGGAACTGGAATCTTTAGTGAAGATATCAGAAAAAAAAGTCAGCTGGAGATGACTCACTCTGATGTCAGCAGCATAATGGGATGGTTTGCAGCCCCATCTCTGGAAATTCTCCAAATCTGCCCTTGAATCTGCCCTTCTGATCGCCTCCTTGGTCAGCATGTTTTTCCACGCAGTCCAACAAACTTTCCTTGCTTAGGTTGTTAATGCAGAGCTTTAAGGCTTACAACCAAAGTCTGGGAAATGGATCCATCACTGTTTGATTTTAACCAGTTTCCTTTTCATCTTTTCTCCATCGTTTGCATTTTTTGGATATCAAAGAGAGCTTTGCAAAGGCTCCAGAGACAGGCAGGTCTCTGCCTTCAACAGGGGCGCACATGGCAACCGGAGCTCCGGGGCTGGAATAGACCTGAGAAGTCATCCTGTTCTTGCCCCATTTGACAGGTGAAGAGACTGAGGCCTGGCACTGCAGTCTTGCCTGTTTCCAAGCAGTATCTGTTGCTAATCCCGGGCACTCTCCTGTGCACATGAAGTGAAGGAACCCCAGTCTGTGCCAGGAGGTGTACGTCACGGCCAGTTTGTAAGGACTGTCTCTTTGGAGGCAGTGTGGCTGGGATCAAGTTTAAACCATCTGCTTTTAAATGTTAAGGACAAAGGAAGACAAAGTGCATTTAAAATACGTAATGTATAGCCAGCCGAGCCTTGAACTGCCCAGGGTGAGGAGTCAGAAGGACCCTTTCCCTCAGCAGACATGGGCCTCCACCAGGAAAGAAACAGCCTCTGTGTGAGAAGAGGGCCCAGCTCCAAGTTTCAGACACTGGAGCGCGTTTCCTGTCTGTAATGTAAGTTTTAAGCTCTTGGTGTGTGTTTTTGCACTCTGAAATACACAGAGCACCTGGATTGAATCAGCCAGATGGTAACAGGATCAGGCTTCCAGTCCCCGACATGTGCCCACCCCCAGGTAAGGGCCGCAGGGCAGAGGAGTGAGCCGGCCGGGAGAATCCCCGACACCGTGGTTCCTTGTGGGCTGATTATGAATGAGTAAACAGCCTGGAGCCCACGTGGGCCCAGGGGTCTCTTTGCGGCCCTCGTGGCCTGTTCTCCAGAACCTTGCATGACTTTGGATGGCGGGGGCTGAGTTGGGGTCTGTAGCATTTGGCGTGCAAAACGCTGGCTTGAAGCTCCGGTTGGTCAGTGGAGCTTCATGAACCATGTCTGACTTTCAATCTAAAAACATTCTGGCACTTTCTTTGGTTGAAAAATGTTGCAGGAAGAATTTGTTTTCTTGTGAATGAAGATGTTTGCTTTTGGATGACTGCTTCTTTGTGAAAGTGCTGAAAGGAGCTCACAGGCTCTGCTCTGACGGAGGCCCGGCCACCTGGGCAGCTGTGCTGGGCTCTATGTGTGCAATGCTGTAGACACAGCGCTCAGAAGGCAGGAAGGTCAATGCCACCAGGGATCCTGAGGAGAACTTCATAGCTACCTGTGATAAGACGCTAAAACAAATTGTATAAGCATCTGGAAAGAGAAGCAGGGATGACCGGGAGCTGGTGCCTTTGTTGAGACTTTGGCCTGGACTCGGCTTCTTCCTGTTCTGGAACTGGCCTTATGGAATCCTCATGGATCGTGGCATGGTACCCCTGGGTTCCAGCGAAATCTTTCACCAGGGCCCCCTCTTCGTCTCCTAGTGGGCGAGATGGAGAAATGAGGGCCAATCAGGAGGAGACAATGAGTTGACGCACTGATGGGCCAGCAGACCCTGGAGAGGCCATGACCATCACTGCCTGAGGGCCTGACAGTGTTGTCCTCAGCACTGCCCTCTCCTGCCGTTTTATGAGTTATTTTGGAGCAACCATCTTTTTTCTTTTAGTCTCAATTTAATAAAGCAGATCTATCATTTTGATTTTTTTAATAATTACTGCTGTACAGCAAAGTGGCTCAGCTAAATATTTATTTATTTATTTGTTTGTTTGTTTGTTTATTTATTTATCCCTCTTTCCCCCCTGTCCCCTTTGGTATTTTTTTAGTTTTTGAGTGTTTTCTTTTTCTCTTGATATATGATCACAGGTATAGAAATAATCCCCAAATTGCCATTTTTACCATTATCCATTATGAACCATGAGGCGTGTTTCAAGCATCTAGAATTCAGCTTTTGTAATGATTTCTCTAAATCTGTGCATGTTAAAAAATAAAAGTAAAGAGTTGTTGGATGTTTTCCTATTTGGTTGGTATCTGTCAGAAAACCAACACATGGAGGCGAGGAGGAGGAGGAAGGCATGGGGGAGGTAAACTATACCTCTCAGTCCAACCTTGAAAAATATTTGAAAAAGAAAATCATAGAGTTACCCTATGACCCAGCAGTCCCACTCCTGGGCATATGTATGGACAAAACTATAATTCAAAATGATACCTACACCCTTATTTTCATAGCAGCACTACTCACAATAACCAAGATATGGAAACAACCTAAATGTCCATCGACAGAGGAATGGATAAAGAAGACGTGGCACATATATACAATGGAATATCACTCAGCCATAAAAAGGAACGAAATAATGCAGCAACATGGAGGCAACTAGAGATTATTATACTAAGTGAAGTCAAAAAGAGAAAAACAAGTACCATAGGATATCACTTATATGTGGAATCTAAAATATGACACAAATGAACCTATCTATGAAGCAGAAACAGACTCACAGCCATAGAGAACAGACCTGTGGTTGCCAAGGGGGAGGGGGAGGGGGAGGGAAGGAGTGGGAGTTTGGGATTAGCAGATGCAAACTATTATATAGAGAATGGATGGGCAACAGGAACCTACTGTATAGCACAGGGAACTACATTCAATATCTTGTAATAACCTGTAATGGAAAAGAATCTGAAAAAGAATATCTATCTATCTATCTATCTGAATCACTTTGCTGTACACCTGAAACTAACACAGCATTGTAAATCAACTATACTTAAACAAACAAACAAACAAACAAAAAGACTCACAAAATCCACACAAACAAAACAGCTATCAGTGCAGTTTATCCTGTTGTAACTGTGCCCGGGAGAAACAGGAAGAAAAGAAAGCACCTTTCTTTGGGGAAAAGAAATCCAGTTTATATATTTGAAGTAAGTGAGGAAATTCTTCTTCCTCACCTCCTTTATCAAATGTACCCATCCTAAAATATTTTTCCCTAAAACTACAATTAGGAAGAACTAAAGGAGAAGATAGGGGAATAAAAAAATAAAAGGACATGTACATAAAATTATAGCTTAAGGAGGGGTGAGGCTGGCTATCTTATAGTCTGTAACAGACGGGGGTCACATTCCAAGAAATCTAAGGCTGGTTCCAATTCACAATACCATAGGAGCTACAGAGGGGAGGCCTTCTAAAAACATAACTGCCTTTGTTTTTTCTAATATTCCCTGACAGCAGGGACTTCTTCTATTACCTCAAAGTGCTATTGACGCCAAGCTGGAAGGCAAGATACAAAGAAGGCTCAAGACGACCTCAGCAGGTGAGAACAGTGGACTCGGTTAAACATGGCGGCACTTGGCGTGTGCACGTGTAAAATGCTGACCCCCGGCCGAAACACCAACTTCACAGATGCGGTGGCATGTGATGATGTGGATGAACAGGTTTCCTGTGAGGAACAGGAGAATAATCCCTCTGCTTCAAACCTCTTGATGGCTTCCCATGACCCCAGGGGTCAAGTCCAAGGCTTAACATGTGTTGGAAGACTCTGCAGCATCTGGCACTGTCTGCCTCTCTGTAGCCTCGCCTGCATCACTCTCCCCCTCATCCTCTGTGGTCCAGACATAATGGGCTTCACTCGGTTTTAAATACAGATGACACCTCTCTACTCGGGCATTTGCTTAAACTGTTTCCCCTGCCTGGCATACTCTTTGCCCCACACAGGTCTCCATTTAAGCATCTCTTCCTTGTTCACGCACAATGTATTGAGCTTTTCTTACATGCCAGCCACTGTGCTAGGTGCTTGAGTCACCAGGGTAAACAAGCAAACAAACAAAAAGGCCCCCTGCCTGCCTTTGCTGTGTGAGAGCCAGGCAATCAGACATGCTAAATGATGTGAGGGAGAAGCATACGGTGCTAAAAGCATGTGCACCGTGAGCAGAGATCTGGAGAAAGAGTAAGTGGTACACTTACGGGGAGCAGTGTGTGCAAAGGCCCTGTGGTATGGAGAACACGGTATATTTCAGGAACTCAACAAGGGCCAGTGTGGCTGGAGTGCAAACAATATGCGGTAGAATGGATGTGGCGTGGGATGTCCATGCTCTCTGGTGCTGGTGCTGTGCTTGCAGAGCTCTTCTAGAGGCACTTCGCATATGAGCTAAAAAGTTGAGTCAACACTTACTCAGCAAGCATTAATCACGCAGCTCTACTGTGTTGAACAGTGTTCTGGGTGCTGGAGATACACAAGGCAGACGTGGTCCTTGACCTCGTGGGCCTTGCAAACAAATAAACAAGCAACACCACCCAGGGGAGCGCCCTCATTGGTGTTGCAATATTGAAGCATGTGGGAGGGCAACTGAGCCAGCCCGGGACTCGGCTTCCTGGAGGACATGATGACTGGCTGATTTGGAAGCATGTCAGTGAGTTTGCCCAGTAAACATTCAGGAAGAATATTCCATTCAGACTGAACACCACGGGCTGTGTCTACCGAGCCCAGAGCACCCGGGAATGTACATGAAGGCATCTTTCTTTTTTTTTTTTTTTTTTTTTGCCCTCACTGCCAGGCATGTGGGATCTTAGTTCCAGGACCAGGGATTGAACCCGCACCCCCTGTGCTGGGAGCACAGAATCTTAACCACTGGACCGCCAGGGAAGTCCTGAACGCATCTTTCTTGCTAGGGATATTTCAGTCCTGAGAAAGTTTAAGAAGCTCTGGGGACAATCTCAGCTTTGACAAACTGGCTGGCCTCCTGACCCCACCACTTCCGGGCAGCATGACCAGTACCTGCCCTGAGCCTCATCTATGAAATGGTGATAAAAATACCAGGGGCGTTGAGTTGTGATGATCCAGTGAAACAGCAGACTGGGTGCCCTACAAAGATTGGTGGCTACCTCTTTTCCCTGAAATACCTGCCTTTACTTTTATGTCCCCAAAGTCCATCCTGTAGTGGGTAGAGGGAATCAAGGGAAGAAGCAGAGATGAGAGTCATTTGAGATAAACTGTTTTGCAGAGGATCTGAATTTCAGGATGTAACATGAGAAAACACTGATCTCTTGTGCCAGAGGAACGAAGTCCAAACATGGGGTCGGGATCCCCCAGGAGCTATTGCTTGGGGAAATGCAGTAAGTGGTGTTTCTTCTTTCTGCCATCCTCAGGCACCCTCCAAACCCAGATTGCTTATTTTAATCCTAAACTTGCTCTGGCTTCTTTGGAGGAATTGCAGCTGCAGGGGAAAAGGAAAAGTTGAAAGACTCTCCATCCTGCAGGCAGTGGTGGCACTAATCCCCCCGGTCCTGACATTTATGCTCATTTAGAAAAGTAGGGATATTGTTTCCTTTGGCAAGGAAACCAAATCACTTGATTTTCTTACTGAGTTGCCTGCAGACTTGCTATCCCGTAAGAATAATAAGGACAGCTTTGCCCAAATTGCTGGGGAATGCGTTCTCTCTCTGGGGAAGATTAACATTGGCAGGTGTGGAGTTGCCCTAGGGGGGTGTCGACATCCTGAATTTCCTTTGTTGGCTATCTTTGCAAATCACTTCCCACTGCTCAGTCTTGGAGTCCTCTTCTAGAAAATGAGAAGTTGGATCAGAAGATGACAAGGATGATGATAAGCCCATAACTGATCTCACATGGCCTTCATAATCACCCTCTGAAGTTGGGGGTCTGGTATCTGTCCCATTGTTCAGATGAAGCAACTGAATTAGAGAACTGAAAAATCGCAGGACTCGGATATGGTGTAAACAGGCCTATTGACTCCAAGTGCAAATTCTATTCCAATAGGACCTTTTTAAATGTTTTCATTTCCAACAGGACCTTATCAAGGCTTTCATTTCCTCCTTGCCAGAACAAAGCAAGAGTAATATATGGGTAGATAAAAAGAATGAAATAATGCCATTTCCAGCAACATGGATGGACCTAGAGATTATCAAACTAAGTGAAGTAAGTCAGAAAGAGGAAGACAAATACCATATGATATGACTTATATGTGGAATCTAAAATATGACACAAATGAACCTATCTGTGAAACAGAAACAGACTCACAGACATAGAGAACAGACTTGTCACTGCCAAGGGGGAGGGGGCTGGGGGAGGGATGGAGTGGGAGTTTGGGGTTAGCAGATGCAAACTATTATATAGAGAATGGATACACAACAAGGTCCTACTGTATAGCACAGGGAAATATACTCAGTATCCTGTGATAAACCATAGTGGAAAAAGAATATGAAAAAGAATGTGTATATATATATATATATATATATATGTAGAACTGAATCACTTTGCTGTACAGCAGAAATGAACACAACATTGTAAATCAACTATACTTCAATAAAATACTTTTTTTTTTTTTTTTTGCGGTACGCGGGCCTCTCACTGTTGTGGCCTCTCCCGTTGCGGGGCACAGCCTCCGGACGCACAGGCTCAGCGGCCATGGCTCACGGGCCCAGCCGCTCCGCGGCACGTGGGATCCTCCCGGACCGGGGCACGAACCTGTGTCCCCTGCATCGGCAGGCGGACTCTCAACCACTGCGCCACCAGGGAAGCCCAATAAAATACATTTTTAAAAAAGAATAATATATGGGTAGATAAAGCCTGACTAATTTCCATAATCAAATTTTAGAAACCTACTCTGCATTCTTGAGGGGAAAAATATGAATTCTTTAATGTTGGGTACAGGATTGTATGTCTATGAGGCCCAGCTTGTTAATCGAGTTTTACAGATCTTCTATGTCCCTGATGATACTCTTTCTGTCTTCTGAATCATTCAAAAACAAAAAGGTGTTCCTTTTATCAAGAAAGATATTCCACTATGATGGTGGACTTCCTATTTCTCCCTGAAGATTGATCTTTTTAATCGCTTTGTGTATTTTGAGACTATTTTTTTTAGGTACATATATTTTAAAAATAATATCTGTCTTAGTCTTCTTGGGCTGGTATAAAAAAATACCATAGACTGGGTGGCTTATAAATAACAGAAATCTATTTCTCACCGTTCTGGAGGCTGGAAGTCCAAGATCAAGATGCCAGCAGATTTGATGTCTGGTGAGCGCCTATTTCCTGGTTCACAGATGACTGTCCTCTTGCCGTGTCCTCACATAGTAGAAGAGGTGAGGGAGGAGCTCCCTGGGGTCTCTTTTATAATCACATTCATGAGGGCTCCATCGTCATGACCTCATCACCTCCCAAAGGCCCTGCCTCCAAATACCATCACACTGGAAATTAGGTTTCAACATAGGAATTTGGGGGGTGGGGGGGAATTCAAACATTCAGTCTATAGCAACATCTTAGCAAAGGGAACCTTCTACCATTACGTGGTGGTGCTCTCCCTCACCAACAGTGTTAGCTATATTACCATAGATAATATTGATTATATAGATATACAGATGAATGAATATATAGATATATGGATGAATATAGGTGAATCAATCAATATATATATCTATACAATCTGTAGACATAACCAGCTTTCTGGTCTGACAGCAGTGGGTTCTCAAGTTCACCAGACGAAGGACAGCCTCTGATTGTATGTCCCAGCAGGTCCTCAGAGATGGCTGGATGTCCTGCAGGCTCGGGCCGTGCTAGTGCATGGTCAGGCCACTCAAGATGGCTGCTCTCTTGCTCTCTGTACATCCTCTGCTCTACCAGGGCCTGCTTCACCTACACCCCGCTCACCTGACTGCCCTTCCTACATACCTGCTCCAGGTTGCAGCTAATGATCAGTCTAGCTTTAGCTCAAAACTCTCCACTATGCTTATCAAAGGGGCGGGTGTGACCTTCTGCTAGTTTCCCTGGTAACCAACCTGACGTCAATTCCTCCTTTAATGGGATACAAAGACGGCCACCACGTCCTGCCCGCAGTCTGCTGTGCACCATGGGGGATGGGGCGTTGCTCCAGGACCTTGCTTCAGGCAGGTAATCTGCCCCATCCATTAAGCCCTCGGTGTCTCTGTTGCTGTCTCTGGAATCTTCGATCTTGCAGCTGGGTAAGTACAGGGCTTGCAGGCCTGCAGGGTGCAGCCCAACACCCTGAGAGCCGTCAGGGTCCTCTTAGAAGATCTGCTGGGTGGAGTTCTGACTCTTCCCTGGAGTAGCCAGGCCAGCCTGGCTAAAGCGATTGTGTGGTTAGGTGATGAGACGCCTAAGTACAGAAAAGATGCTCAGACCCTCAGGGGCTGGCTTCCTAGGCAAAATAATCCTGACAAATCCATCAAAAACATATAGTTAAGGCAGTGGTGGCCTTATTTATACTAAACATAACACAGGCCCCTGAATTCAAATAACCGTATTACAGTCAGGTAGCACTGGGCAGCTTTATATCCACCTGAACTATTGAGAACCCAAAGCGCTGTCTAGTGACAAAAGAAAGTTTCATTTCACGCTGAGATCTAAGCCTCAGGATGGGAACCCTTTTGACAAATGATTAAGCACTTACTTAAGTACATTTGTTATACTTATCACACATGTACTTTTCTTTTATATCATGTATTACAATTTATAATTATATTTTTATTTTGTATCAATTCACTATCTGTTTCATTTTACCTGTAAGCTCCACCCTGTAGGGGCCATGTCTGCGTGCTCACAAATACATTCCCAGTAGCGAACAGAATGCTTGGATGTAATAGGTGCTCAATGAACGTATATAGAATTCAATGGGCTGGAATTGAACGGCAGTTCAATAATCAGCTAACCTGTCTTCTGAACCTAATCTTTTAATCTCAGGCGCAATGTACACCCTGTATCTTCTCTTCTACTTTATTGCAGGAGCAGAACTAATGCCAAAACATAGACCCTTTAGGGCAGTGGATATTGGTTCACAGCAAGAAAGAACTTTTTTGTTTTTGTTTTTGCTTTATGCGGGCTTCTCATTGTTGTGGCATCTCCCGTTGCGGAGCACAGGCTCCGGACGCGCAGGCTCAGTGGCCATGGCTCACGGGCCCAGCCGCTCCGCGGCATGTGGGATCTTCCCGGACCAGGGCACGAACTCGTGTCCCCTGCATCGGCAGGCGGACTCTCAACCACTGCGCCACCAGGGAAGCCCAAGAAAGAACATTTTAATAGAGCCCTCCAGCCATGCATTAGACTTCCTCATAAGGAATATTCTCTTGGGGGGGTGGTAAATTGGGAGATTCGGACTGACATATACACACTACAATATATGAAATAAATAACTAATAAGGAGCTACTGTATAGCACAGGGAACTCTACTCAATACTCTGTAATGGCCTACATGGGAAAAGAATCTAAAAAAGAGTGGATGTATGTATATATATAACAGATTCACTTTGCTATGCACCTAAAACTAACACAACATTGTAAATCAACTAGACCCCAATAAAAATTAAAAAAAGAAAGAAAAGGAAGTGCTCTCTGACAGCAGAACTAAGTCAGCTAGGAAGAGAAAATTCTATATGTAGAATTTTCTGAAGCTGCAGCTCTCTCCCCTGGGTTCAAGCAGAGGCTGAGTGTCCACTGGTCAGGGATGCTATAGGAGAGATTGTGGCTTTGGGTGGGCAGTTGCACTGGGCTTCCTCTTGGATGGCTTCCAGTTCTAACAATCTGTGAGCTTCCCACAGTCCTGCCTCATCTGATTGTACTCCTGAAGACTCTGTAGAGTTTTAGCAGGCAAATTACAAAAAAAAAAAGGAAGAGAAGCTTACTCTAGGTTGTCTGGATCGAGATAAAGACAGGTCGCCTTTGCTGTATGAGTCTCCTGTTGCTGCTAGAACAAACTGTGACAAGTGTAGTGGCCTGAGACAACACAGATGTATTGTTATATGGTTCTTCAGAGCAGGGTCTCACTGGGCTCGGATCAAGGTATCCCAGGGCTGCATTCTTTTCTGAAGGTTCCAGGAAGGAATCCACTTCCCTGCCTTTCTGGCTTTTGGAAGCAACCCACAGTACTTAGCTTCTGGTCCCCTCCTCCGTCTACAAAGTTGGCAATGTCACAACTCTCTGACCTTCTTCTGTGGTCACGCCTCTCTCTCTGATGATGACCAGGAAAGGTTCTCCGCATTTCAGGACTTGTGTAATTACACAGGGCCACCAGGATGATCCTGATCGTTTCCCCTATCCCCAGATCTTTGACCTTATTCACATCTGCAGAGTCCCTTTTGCCATGTAAGGTACCATAGTCACAGGTTCTGGGGATGAGGACTTGGACATTTGAGAGGTCATGATTCTACCCATCACATTGACCAAGCCCAACCTTGTGATAATTTGGAATTTCTTGGGCATCAACAAGGGGCATTAAATCTTCACTTTATAAAATGAAATGCATTTGACTTTTTTAAAATTAATTAATTAATTTGTTTTTGCTGTGTCAGGTCTTCGTTTCTGTGCGTGGGCTTTCGCTAGTTGTGGCGAGTGGGGGCCAGTCTTCATCGCGGTGCACAGGGCTATCACTATTGTGGCCTCTCTTGTTGCGGAGCACAGGCTCCAGACGCGCAGGCTCAGTAGTTGTGGCTCACGGGCCCAATTGCTCTGCGGCATGTGGGATCCTCCCAGACCAGGGCTCGAACCTGTGTCCCCTGCGTTAGCAGGCAGACTCTCGACCACTGCGCCACCAGGGAAGCCCAATGCATTTGACTTTTAAAGAAAGGTCTAATTTTTAAATCCTTGTGTATCTTTCAAAATCCAGTTGTACATTCTCCATTCATCAGAACGGCAAAGGGTTTTAAAAAATATTATTACCTGTAGAGATGATTTGCATTCATGGTGTACAATGACATCATCCAAGGCAGGCCTTGGTTGAAACCAGCCCCTGCCTGGAAGGTTCAGACTTACCTTTTGTCAGTGCCAAGGGAAGATGGAGAGCATCTAGTTGATTAAACTCCGCAGCTTGTGGCATGCTACCATAACGTGTCGTGTAGGGCTCCCCTCTTTGCTTTATTAACTTTGTCTCCTCATCCCTATTCCCATCCCCTCTCCTCATGTGCACCTAGTCTGATGTGTTTGATACACATGCTTGGATGTGTATGTGTGTGTTCTCAGCAGCACACCCCCAAGAGAGGGCTCTCCTACTTGCCGCCATATGCATTTCTTTTTTTTTTCTTTTTTTTTTTTTTTGGCGGTACGCGGGCCTTTCACTGCTGTGGCCTCTCCCGTTGCGGAGCACAGGCTCCGGACGCGCAGGCTCAGCAGCCATGGCTCATGGGCCCAGCCGCTCCGCGGCATGTGGGATCCTCCCGGACCGGGGCACGAACCTGTGTCCCCTGCATTGGCAGGCGGACTCTCAACCACTGCGCCACCAGGGAAGCCCCATATGCATTTCTGATGTCCTGAGGGACTGACTGCCAGGTGGTGTCTCAGGATGGCTGTCCCAGTTCTCACATCTACCAGAGTGCAAGAGCGTTATCTGACTTCCCCTCCTACTCTGAGGAGTGTAAGCTGCTGTTTCCTTTCATTTGCATTTCTTTGCTTACCAGGGAAATTGAACATCTCATGTACTTGTTAGTCAACAGAATTGAAGCCTTATCAGCTGTCAGGAGAAAAGTCAATACTCAGGTCTGTTATCTGCCTCTTCTTGTATCTGAAGGAAATGCAGCTTCCAGGGACCTTGCTTTAAAATCTTTTGGCTAATGTGGGAGTATCTTCTGAATCACAGTCCGGGTAAGTGTCTCTTCTCCCTTCACACTCCTCAAGTTCAGGGTTAGTTTTCTTCTGTCACAAATTATCCCCTATTTTGAATTTCTCGGGACAGTGTGGCCCACGGTAGAGTTTTGAATGGGGACATACCATTTGTTAGATTTTGCAATGCTGCCTTTTTTTTTTCTCACCAAGGAACACCTCCAGTGCACCCAGGCACACATAACAACATATGCTGCACGGACAGCAGGGCTGGTGTGTCCTTCCTGCAAACCTGCTCTAGCCTTAACCACAAGGTGTTCCCTCTACCTGCTTACCTTTTTGCCTCTCCCAGAGGGTTAATGGATCACAGCCCTGGAAGCATACTAAAGCCAACTGGAGAGGGCTTTCAAGCTTCAGTTACTCAGCCCTCACCACCAAAGACAAGGTCTCAGTTGTCTGCAGTGGGGTCGGGCACGGGTACTACTTAAATGGGTTGACTACCAAGGGGAGGGGAAGATGAACACACAGGCACTCACACATCCCCACATCTCACGGCAGACCACTGGATCAGCCTCCAGTGAAGGAAGTCAGCAGAAATCTGCATATCTGTGATTCTGATGCAATCCCTTTGGAGGTCTTGGGGTGGGATGATCTCTAAGCCCCCTTTTCTCTGATTGTGTTTTTGTTCTCAAGCAGCTGATGGATTTGCAGCAGTGATCATATCCCACAAACAGCACATCAGTGTACAAGGCTGGAAAAGCTCTTTTTTCCTGATTTATTAAATAATCTACATGAGAAGTCTTACCAAGATATTTAATGAAAAGATAGCTATAATATGTCTTCTTGAAAACAAATTTAAAACTTAAATTAAGGGCTTCCCTGGTGGCGCAGTGGTTGGGGGTCCGCCTGCCGATGCAGGGGATACGGGTTCGTGCCCCAGTCTGGGAAGATCCCACATGCCGCAGAGCAGCTGGGCCCGTGAGCCATGGCCACCGAGCCTGCGCGTCCGGAGCCTGTGCTCCGCAACGGGAGAGAGGCCACAACAGTGAGAGGCCCGCATAACGCAAAACAAAACAAAACAAAACAAAAACATAAATTAAAACCCATAAATTATAGCTAGTTCTTAATTTAGTATTTTTTAATTGAAGTATAGTTGATTTACAATATTGTGTTAGTTTCAAGCGTACAGCGAAGAGATTCAGTTATACATTTACATGTATATATTTTTCCAATTCTTTTCCATCACAGGTTATTACAAGATATTGAGTATAGTTCTTTGTGCTTAATTTATATCTGAATATTTAAAATCAGAACTGACCTATAGAGGTGAATGGATGCATGTATATGTATGGCTGAGTCCCTTTGCTGTGCACCTGAAACTATCACAGCATTGTTAATTGGCTATACTCCATTATAAAATAAAAAGTTAAAAAAATAATAAATAAAATTATTAGCTTTATATGTTTAAAAATAAAAGAACTGACCCATCGATTCATGACAGGTAGAAGAGAACAATATAGATAGTTAAATACACGTGGAACTAATAGAGTTTCTTATAAGAGCCAAGAGAGGATCTCTTGATGCCAGTAAAGCACCCCTCCCCCACCCCTACAAGGAGCTCAGGCCATCCTGGAAGGGGTCGCACTGACCCATGTCCCGTTGCCTCCAGTCTCCATTTCCCAGAGCTACTGATGATCAGACTGAGGCTGGGATATTTCTCACTGGACCTGAACCCTGATAGAGTCGTACATTTTTCTTTATGTTCCGGGGGAGCGTGCAGTGTATCAAGGTTGCTTTCAGGCTTATATTGGTGAAACTCCAACATGGAAAATTGTCTCAATCTCTTTACCTCTTGCTCTTTCTTATTTCAAGAGCATCCAAATTGGGAGACCTTTTTGGGGAGAATAAATAGGGGCCCACCCCCTACCCCTCCATCTACCTCCCCCACGTGTGGGTGCCAGCAGCACTTCACTGGACTGCATTGGGAGGTTGGAGAGCCTTGACTGGCTGAGATGCCCTCAACACATCTGGCCACAAAATGAGAAACTCAGGGGGGCCCAAGGGAATAGTTGTAGAAATGAGATTTTACAAAATACAGTGATTTAAATCTGAAATTGTTATGTTTGTCTGAACTGTTATGTTTGTGAGTATCCACATTGGATGATAACTCCTTGAACTGGGCCTTGTTGGTCTTTTTGTCACTGTGTCTCCAGGGTCTGATCTAGGGCCAGGCTCATGGTCAACATGGTGACCAATGTGTGTTCAGCGCTTCACCAGGTGCCGGGCACTGTGGTAAGCGCTTTATGTGTAGTCCTCCCACCAACTCAAGGAAGGGGGTGTTGTTATTCTTCCTCTTTTACAGCTGGCACAGAAAGGTTTAGTAACTTGCCCAAAGTCACACAGCTCATCAGTAGAGCCAGGATTCAAATCAGGCATGGTTGGAAATACTACACAACAGGACCCCTCAGCGGTGGACACTGAATCCTTACTTGTTGAATGAATGAATGAGTGAATGAATTAATGAACAATGACCATTTTGTGGGACAGCAGAGCTAGAGAAGGGAGGGAAGAAATTAATAAGGAGGTTGAAAAGACCTTCTACACATCTGAATGTCGGGACTGGGGTCTAATTCTGTGTGACCAGGGGCCTCTCGCATCTGTGCACTCAGAATCCTCCTGCTGAGAACAGACCTGCCTGCCAGCTACGTTTTGCCAGATTCAGTCTGGCTGATGGACCTAGAGAAGAGGCCCAGGTTCTCCAATGCTGTCAACAGAGTTTGACAATATATTAGTTTAATTTATAAATACACAAAATGCTTTTCTACTTGTTGAGGAAAGGAAGCTAGAGGGCTGAGAATATCCTCTAGGGATTTGATGCTATCGTGTCCAGATCTTACAAAGGAACTTTTATGGGTTGAATTGTGTCCTCCTAAAGACATGCTGGAAAAAAAACGGATGCCTATGAATATGACCATATTTGGGATTAGAGTATTTGCAGATGCAGTCGACTTAAGATGAGGGGGCCCTAATCCAATATGATGGTGTCCTTGTAAGATGAAGATGGAAGAGACACACAGAGGGCAAAGATGCCATGGGACACGGAAGCAGAGGGTGGAATTTTGCTGCCACAGCCAAGGAATGCCTGGGGTCCCTTGGGAAGCTGGGAGAGGCAAGGAAGCAGCCACCCCCCAGAGACTTTGGAGAGAATGGGTCCCTGCTGGCACCTTGGTTTCTGACTTCCAGGCTCAAGAACTAAGAGAATAAATTCTGTTGCTGTAAACCACCCAGTTTGTGACACCTCCTTACAGCAGTGCCAGGAAACAAAGAATAAGACTTAATATTATTTTTCATTTCTGTGTCACTACGATCCAAATGTCAATTTCACCTCTCACTCCCTGTGACACTCCCCACACCCACCAATTTGCTCCAAGGGATGTACACAAGGTCAGAAGTGCCATACCTGTCTACACCATCCTGAACTAGACAGTATTGGTCATTTAGTTTGAAATCCTTGGAGGGACTGCCCTGTGTTCAAATGTGACTCTATCCTGGCTCTCTGCGTGAGTTTACTTGTCAAAAATTCAAAATGGGAAGACAGGAATAGTGACATTTGTGGCATACTTCCTATGTGCAGGCTTTACAAGAATTTTCTCTAATCCTCACCACTGTCCTGTAAGTTACTTAACATGAACCCAAATATCAAAGAAGCCAAGTGGGGGAAAGAGTCTGACCCGGGAGACAGGCCATGTTCTGACTGGCTCTGAGGCTGGCATGCATACCACGCTGCTGCTTTGGGGACATGGAGAAGGGGGAGAATGGGCAGGGTTTAGACAGGGAAGTGTTTTGTTTCCACCACCGTGGTATGCTGGATCCAGCTCATTACTGGGTCGCCAGATCTGATTGTTAAATTTTCAGTAATATTCCATTGTACATATGTACCACATCTTCTTTATCCATTCATTCGTTGATGGACACTTAGATGGTTTCCATGTCTTGGCTATTGTAAATAGTGCTGCTATGAACCTTGGAGTGCATGTATCTTTTTGAAATAGAGTTTTTGTCTTTTCCAGATATATGCTCAAGAGTGGGTTTGCTGGATCATATGGTAGTTCTAGTTTTAATTTTTTAAGGAACTTTCATAATGTTCTCCATAGTGGCTGCACAAATTTACATTCCCACAAACTGTGCAGGAGGGTTCCCTTTACTCCACACACTCTCCAGCATTTGTTATTTGTAGGCTTTTTAATGATGGCCATTCTGAGCAGTGTGAGGTGATACCTCATTATAGTTTTGATTTGCATTTCTGTAATAATTAGCGATGTTGAGCATCTTTTCATGTGCCTGTTGGCCATCTGAATGTCTTTATTATGATGTCTCTTATATGTGGAATCTAAAATAATGATATAAATGAACTTATTTATAAAACAGAAACAGACTTGCAGACATAGAAAACAAACTTACGGTTACCAAAGTGGAAAGGGAAGGATAAATTAGGAGCTTGAGATTAACAGATACACACTACTATATATAAAATAGATAAACAACAAGAATTTACTGTATAGCACAGGGAACTATATTCAATATCTTGTAATAGCCTATAATGGAAAAGAATTTGAAAAAGAAAAAGAAATATATATATAGCGAATCATTATGTTGCACACCTGAAATTAATACAATATTGTAAATCAACTATACTTCAATAAAGAAAAAAGGAAAAAAACATAAAAATTTTAGGACTTTTGCAGGGAGATTGATGTCATGCTGGTAGTTTGAAATTGGTCACGATAGGAGCATTTATACACACAGAAATTGGCAAGTGCTACAAATCAGAGCTCCGGAGAGAGAGAGAAACAAAGCTAAGAGAAGGCACCCTTGAGGGCTTTAGACTGATGCTGGCTGAAAAGGACTGATGTGGTCTAGGCAGTGTCTTGAAGTATTGGGGTCATAACGAAAACTGCCCACTTTCTATGGGTTTAGGGAGGGCCAGTCCCTCCCTGGGAGGTTGAAAGCATTCACAGAGGACCTTCTCAGTGAGTGGAGACGCAACATCATCAGAGCTGCCTGCCTCTCACCCTGAGCTGCATGACAGGGGAAGAAGCTGATATCTGAACTAGTGCCATGGATGCTCTGGGCTCAGTTCTTATCTGTAAAAAACGGGATAACAGCCAGTGATTCCCGTCTCCCCCACTGTAAATTTCCCATGGGACTTTGGAAATGCCCCATGTCCACCCCAAATCTACTCTGGCTGCCCCTTCCCGAGGCCTCCTGCTCATGACTCCCCCTTCTCCGCATCTGGACCCTCAGCCGCCATGTCTGTGCTCGGTGGTCCTGCCCTGACATGGCTAACTGATCCAGCTGCGGCCAGGATGCTAGCTGCCCAGTTTCATCTCTGTCTCCCGGAGATTTGGAATTTTGAGCTCAGATACCCTGATATCAGGAGTTGTTGGTAATAATTTGGACCAATGGCAGCATCCAGAGCTGTGTTGCCCAATTCAGTAGCCCTACGAGGCTATGGAGCATGTATGCATATTGAGATGGGCCGTGAGTGTAAAGCACACACTGGATTTCAAAGGCTTGATATGAAAGAAAAAAAGGATTTAAAATATCTCATTCAAGGGAGGGTGGGAGGGAGACGCAAGAGGGAGGAGATATGGGGATACAGGTACACATATAGCTGATTCACTTTGTTATACAGCAGAAACGAACACGTCACTGTAAAGCAATTATACTCCAATGAAGAGGTTAAAAAAATAAAGCAAATAAAATGTCTCATTCATAATTCTTTGAATTATATGTTGAAATGATAATATTTGGGGTCTATCAAGTTAAATAAAATATATTATTGAAATGAATTCCTTCTGTCTGCTATTATTTTTTGTAATGTGGCTACTAGAAAATTTGAAATGACATATGTGGTTGGAATTTTATTTCCTTTGGACAAAACTGCTCTAGAGAAATATTTCTTGAAGACCCTGGGGCTGAGTGGCTCCTAGCTTCCACAGGCCTGGGCTATATATTATTCAGCTGTCTTTTCTTCTTGAGCCAGCCCAGGTCTCTTCCATCCTGTTCTCTTTCTGATTTACCCTAGCCAGAGTAGTTTGAATTATTTGCAACCCAAGGGACGTTAACTGATAAACCAATGGAACCAAACTTTCCTTAGGGTGTTGTACAGATGATTCTGCAGCTCTGCCAGAGAACACTTTCAATGCTCCCAGTGGGTCAGGTTCAGAGTTTGAATTGATGAAATCACCTGGACCACATTATTCCTGTCCCCAGACCCTGACTCTGCCTCTGTCTTGTGGGACCTTCAGCTCTGGCCACGGGAACCAGATTTGGATTATGAGATTCTGCTGGTCAAGAAGGACACCTGGTGTCCCAAGGTGTCTGGGTCAAGCTGAGGCCGTGCTTAGGAGCTGGATTCTGTCAGTAGAGGCTGGAGTTTAGAATAATAACAGTTTTGTTGCTCTCTCCCTGAATCTATTGGGAATCAAGTTTTGAAATGATCCATTTCATGAAGCCCACACAATGGTTTCTCCCTTCCCTACTCCGCCTTTCCCATCTGGCGAGTCAGCCCACCCTGGTACATGGTGATTTGTGGCGTTTTGTGTCTCCCACCCAGCCCGGGAACTCTTGCTTTGGAATTGTGGTTTTCCTAAGACATATCAGTTGTTCCAAGGTGTGAGGTGAAACTCCCACAAAAACCTGTCAAGAGCTGGCTTTGGGCTGGAATGCTCAAGGTTAACTCACGGGGAGAACTAGAATCATATGCCAGATTCCAAGTAATTATTCCTTTAGGAACTGCCTGCTCCAAGCACTTTAATGAAAAATGATAGAAAGAGCTGTTGACCTTTGAGACATTCAACTCCACCGGGCAGCTGAGCATCGGCAGTGGATCCGGCCAGGGAAGATTACATCTGCGCCACCGTGGAGACACTGCAACAGTTTATCTTCCAAATAAGCGAAGAAAACGTGTTTAATGAATCCCCAAAGCATGGTACGTGCAGATGGGGTTGAAAACTGTGTTCGGCAATTTTTCATCCTCATCGTAATGGGAATCCCTTGGAAACAAGTTTCAGAGAGTGTGTAAATTTGACTTGTTCCATTTAAAACATTCTTGGGAAGACTAGGCATGAGATGATGAATGAAGACATTGCAAAGTTAATCATCTGAGAGAGAAACCCTTATTAAAATAAAACGAATGAGCTGCATATGCCATATTCATAGGAGATATACGTTTTAATAAAATGAAATAAGCTTCCAATGTGTTCCATATGGCTCTGTGTTGAGTGGAAGACAAATGTGGGTAAGACGTGGCCCCTACCCTCCAGGAGCTTGGAATTGAGTTGGTTTATTGAGACAACACTTAGACAGAGAAGCCGTATCACAATGAGAGTGTGTCAGTCAGAGAAAAAGAAGCATCTGACCGTTGAAGGGGAATGGAGTGAAAAAGAAACATCAGAAGTGGGATAGAGTGTGCAGGAGGAGAGAAATCAGGTTCCAGGATGTTTTGGTTGTTGTCATCAATTTTTCAGAGGCAGTTAATAGCTAAACTCCCAACTTCTGTCCTCGTCCCATTGCTTCTCCACCTCCTCCGTTCTCAGAGGTAAGGACCACGTGGGGATTGGAGTCTACGCTCCCAAGTGAATCTTTATAAGTTTAAATGAAGAGCTAAAGCAAATGTGGCAAAATGTGAACTTTGAATAAATCTGGAGAGTGGGTATTTGGTTCTCTCACTTTTCTGTACTTTACTGTGTCCTTGAAATGTTTCATAATTTAAAAGATTGTAAATGAATCGTATGTACAATGTGTAACTAATAAAATGGAGACCCAAGACAGAGAAGAAGAAGGGAAGGAAAAAAGAAGGAAGGGAAGGAAGAAAGAAGAAAGGAACAAATTTACAAGAGAGGAAGAAAGAAAAGAAGAAAGGAAAAAGGAAAGAAAGAAAGGACGGGAGGAAGGCAGGAAGAAGAACAGAAAGGAAGAAAAGAAAAGAAACTAAGATTTACGAGAAGCCGTAGAGCTATAAGGTCACTTTGCATGGAGAGAGTCAGGAAAGCGTCAGAAAGGTATCATCTTGCCAAGAAGATGATGTACAACTGGCGTCCTGAAAAAATGGAGAAGAGGGACGATAATCAGAGTGGGAGGGACCCTGCTAAAGAACAGTCTTATCTGTAAACTGAGGAGTTAGACTTCATAAACTCTAAGTTCTCATTCAAATCTGACTGCCGATGTTATGTTCATTGACTCAGTCCACAAGCAGTGTTTGGACACCTGCCATAATGCTAGACATCGCGGGGATTCCTGGGTGGGACATGGCAGGGTGGCTGTCCTCCCCAAATCCCCGTCTCCATTTTCCTCGTTCATCATCCTTATCTAACAGTCTGTATCAAGTCTTACTTATCCTCCTTTTAGATGGAAACTCCTCATATTTCTCAGTATCCCCCTTAGGGTCAAGATAGGACTATATATAATAGATGAGTGGATACTCGTTAAGTACTCACTGAACGTTTAACTTATTCATTTAAATGGTAACCGAGAGGCTATTATGTCCTAAAGCACAAATGGGAATACTCTGGAGATGCAAAGTTAAACTAATCTCCACTTCTAAGGAGCTTTCCGTCTGGTAGGGGAGATAAATGGGTGTAACTCAATTTCTGCAGAGGAGGAAGCACG
Organism: Hyperoodon ampullatus; assembly: GCF_949752795.1. Taxonomy (NCBI): domain Eukaryota; kingdom Metazoa; phylum Chordata; class Mammalia; order Artiodactyla; family Ziphiidae; genus Hyperoodon; species Hyperoodon ampullatus. The sequence continues at coordinate 5,128,327 of NC_136933.1, forward strand.
AAGCACCAAAAGAATCGTGGAGAAAGGGTTACATGAGTCAATTATTGCATAAAGTGACATATACACATCCAAACTTCTGGTTTCTGTCAGATGTATATTCAGTATTCTGATTTATAGAACAGACATGCTACTTTGGGTGGACGGAAGGCTTAAAAATACCAGGTACCACTTCTTGTTAAATGGCGGCATCTTTCTTACCTCCCCCTTCTGCCTATGCCTCCATCACATATGATTTAAACTTACTCTTTAACCCCAGAAGAAACAGAAATAAAAACAGACATCACCGAGTTAATCCTTTCTAGGTTACTCTATGTTGTACATTTTGTGACATTTAAGATTAGGACAAAAGTAAATGTTTTTCAAGTTCAACGTGGTAGTAACTCACTGCCAGCGAGCCAAACACTGAATTCAGATTCCATACTCAGGCACTTAAGACTGTGTCTTCTAAACCTAGGGGTCAAACAGGAATAAAGACACAGACCTACTTGAGAATGGACTTGAGGATACGGGGAGGGGGAAGGGTAAGCTGTGACAAAGCGAGAGAGAGGCATGGACATATATACACTACCAAACGTAAGGTAGATAGCTAGTGGGACGCAGCCGCAGAGCACAGGGAGATCAGCTCGGTGCTCTGTGACCTCCTGGAGGGGTGGGATAGGGAGGGTGGGAGGGAGACACAAGAGGGAAGGGATATGGGAACAGATGTATATGTATAACTGATTCACCTTGTTATAAAGCAGAAACGAATACACCGTTGTGAAGCAATTATACTCCAATAAAGTAGTAAAAAAAAAAAAAAAAAAAGAATGTGTCTTCTAACAGTGACAACGGCATTCTAAAAACTGAAGACAAGTCTGCTCTAAGAGATGTCGCTGCCTGGACAGGCTCCCTTGGTTGGAGTGACAGGCAAAGCAATGCTGAGCTAAGCTCATGTCCCGTGACCTTTGTGTCATTGCAACCTCCGGCTTTGGAATCTTACACAGGATGCCAGTGTAGGTTAATTGGTGTCAGAATGATAATAATGACAGTAGCAATAACAGGCAACATTAATTTGGAGTGCTTATGTTATCAAATGCAAGTTCATGTGCCTGATGCACAGTGAGGCCAAACGTTACCGAAACGTTGGAGTTTGGAGCAGAGAAACGTTTATTGCAGGGTCACATGAGGAGGAAGAGTGGCTCGTGACCCCCAAATCCTGAACTCCCTAAAGAATTTCAGCAAAGCATATTTAAAGGCCAGGTGAGGGAGCAGCATGGTTAGTTGTTGCAAACTTCTTGGTGCTGGAATCCTTTGCTTTTGCAGCTGTCCATGTAGGTCAGGTCATATGTTCCTGTAAACTTCCAACAAGACAAATGTTATTCTCTGTTCTGCAACTTTTTATCTCTATATGAATGGAAAAGTGTTATACCCTTAAAGGTCAGAGCCTTGAGAATGGGCTTCCTGTACATTTCAGGCTATAGGCAACCTTCTTAACTTGAAGCAAAAGCAACAGAACACACAGGTTAAAGTAAAAGAAAGAGATTCAATATGGAGTCAGATTTGTTCTTCCCTATTACACTTACTATGTGCTTACACTGTTCTTAGCACTTGACACAAATTAACTCACTTATCCTCACAACAATCATAAGAAGTGGATACTAATTTGAAAAACAGAAAAAAAACAAACAAAAACACTGTTTCCTTTTTTTGCTGTTGTTAAGCTTAAAGGTCACTTCATGTTTCTCTTCTGTAGGTCCTGAGTCAGTCCACATAAGTGGAGACTTGCGTGTTCTTCCTGTGTGTGTCTGGTGGCATGTGAGTTAAATTTATTTGAATACACACGTCAACTTCCGTCAGAGGGAAAAAACAAAGATAATAGGCTGTACAGGTAAATACCAAGAACAGCACTACATATGCCTTTGACAAGTTGTAGGAATGTAATCTGTCTTTTTCTTTCTTTTTTTTTTTTTGAAGGGGGTAATACTCTTCTAGAACTTACCCTTTTACAAAGCAACGGTTTGTAATAATTCTTTGCAAGTATTTTAAACCCTCTGTTTAAACCTAGATGTCCATGTTATTAAACTCTATTAAGAGTGTTTTTTTTCTTTTTTTGTCTTTTAATCTAAGCACTGTATTCGGGAATCGTTCATGGACAATTAAAAAAAAAGCCTCATTTTGCTTTTTTGATGAAGGTGATATAAAAAAACAAAGTATTGGCTTCTTGGGAGATGCAAGGCTCACAGCCCTCGCTGACCTACTGGGGTGGCCTCTCAATATCCTGGGTGGGTTGTTTGCCTCTCTTTCTTGGTGAAATGAGATCTTTAAATTAATTGTTATTAATCCTTTACTTATTATTTAGAAATTGTTACAGGATATTGTTCTTTGTTGATTTGTACTTTTGCACAAATTATCACTTTCCAACGTTCGCATTGTAAGTTTCCTTGGTCTGGAAACTTGTCAGGAGAAAGAGCTCAGGTTTGGGAGTTCAAGTCCCACCCCCAACCCATGTCACTGTGAGTGGGTTACTAGTTCTTAACCACCAGCCTCAGTTTCCTCACTATTAAACCAGTAAAATCCTCATCTGGTTAGGGGATTTGAGGAGGAAAGAGGGTCAGGCTTGTGGTGTACCATAAGGGTTTAACCACTGTTCATTTCCTTTGTTTTCCTAAGCCACTCTCTCTGTAATTCTAATTTTTAATCTCCTTAAATTCCACTGCTCTACTTACACAAGAAGCCAAATTAAATAAAAACCCCAGCTCTTGACTTCTCCATGTTATCACTCCTCTTGTTTCCACCAATTTCTGAAAACAGAAAATAGTGATTACAAAGTCACACTTGTATTTTGTAGCAAGTAAGATAAGATTTTTTTCCCCCAGAAAACAGGATTGCTAGGGAACACTCTCTTTAGTTCCTGGAACTGAAGCATATTATTTTCACCAAATCAGGTTTTGTCAGACCTGCACAATGGTTAAGCATATGTTAGCTTTTAGAGCCATCTCTAAAAACTAGAGTCAACTCTAGAAACAGCTAAGGACCCTGGCTAAGCAGGACCTCTGAGCCTCAGCTTCCTCATCTGTGAAATGGGGGCAGCATCTACCTTGTAAGGTTGTAGAGAAGACTTAGTGAGGTACAGGGCTTGGCTCAGTGCTTGGCACGTGGTGAAGTGATTTGAAGCTGTTATTATTTTATCTGAAGATTAGTGAACAGTAATAGTCTTTTAATTTTCCACCAAGATTTAACTTGTATTATCTTGGAAAATTTATGAGAAAAAAAAAAATCACTGAACTGTGATTTCACCAGAAAGCCAGGCTTGTCCCATATAATCACTCACTAGCAACTTGACTTTGGCCTGGATCCCACTCGGTCTCAGTTTCCCCACTAGGAATTTGGGTACAACATTTGTCCCACCCACCTTGCAGTTTTATCACTCTTGGTGGAGACAATTGATTTGAAAGCACGTTGTAAATTGTCAAGTACTGAACCAAATCTAGTGAAGAATCTTCTTCACGTCTCTTTTCCACGTGAGGAAGAACTTGGACTTTGGGGCCAGGAGGTCTGGAGTCTGATGCCACTTTCTCCCCATGCTGGGCAAATTTCTGGACCTTGTCTGCCTCAGTTTACTTGTCTGTAAAATGGGGATAATAATAGCAACTCATGGGTCTGTGGTATGGATACATGTGCTAATGAAGCAAAGCACTTGGAATAGTGACGGATGTGTGTAAGAGCTCAGTAATGTTAGTTTTTAAATTCTCTACAGTGGAGGGGTTGAGCTGCCTTATCTCCGTCATGCCTCCTAGTTTAAACAGTCTTTGAGGTTTACGTGTCTTACTTTGTAGAACAAGAAGTATTCTGAATATTCCGGCACTTTTTTGCGGTAATAGTCTTCTGCTGATAGCATTAAAGTTCAAATGTATAGATTTTTGGAAATCCCTGATTACTTGATATTCAGGCAAAGCCCCCAATTTCCCATCGGCTGCCACTTAATGCCGTCTCCCTAACTTTTCAGAAACCTATGTGTGGCCTCAAATTTGTCTGGGATGGGTCTGTGATTCACACACTGTATGCCAAGGCACCCAGCATCACAGTGAATTCATAAGAGACTGTGGGATACTGTGAAATTTGGGGGGAACTTGACATCTGTCAGACACCTCATGATTTACTCCCCTTGTGAATTACTAGCTGGAGACAGTCCACAGTTTCAACACAATTGCACCAATTCCTTTTGATGATACCATATCTTTTTGAACCTGTTTTTTCTGAGGCAGCTGCTGATGGTAACAATGCATCACCCCAAAATAGGGCTGTAGGGAGTTCAGGCCAAAATAGGCCACTTTAGCATATTGGTTATCGAGCTGCCGGAGCTTGAAAAACTGCAAATGCAGGGGAAAGGCTTTCCTTGGACCCTCCTTATCTGCCTAAAGATAGATCCTCCAAAAGGAGCTCAGTTGTCCTAAATCACCTCGCTGGGTGTTTCATCCACCAGGGAAGATGGACTCTTGTCACTGGAGAAAAGACTAGAAATCAACACCATACCCAAACTTTGTCACAAACCATTATATCTCCCCTCTGCTCTTCGAAGGGCCCATTCATCTTTCCTAAAAATCACTTAGTCTCCCTGAAGAGGTCTACATCCTGCCTTTCTTTTCCCTATGAAGATGGCATTTAAGCCTGAATTTTATACCACCTCAGAGAGTTACTCATTTTCTCTGGGTATCTCCCATGTACACATGGCGTATACATGTTAATAAACTTCTGTTTGTTTTTCTCTTGTTAATCTGTCTTTTATTACAGGGGTCTCAGCTAAGAATTCAGAAGGGTAGAGGCAAAATTATTTTCCCCACTCTCCATTGTGATAAAAATAAAGTATCATGTGAAAAAAATCAATGGCGAACAGGAAATGAGGGTGGTGGTACCCCGAAACAGGTGCACCCAGGGCACACATCCCAGTAGTAAGTAGTTGTGGTTAAGAATAATTTTTTTTCAATTTATGTGTATATTTTTTCAACTGGTTATTGAGTTAGTAAGAATATAAATATGTATTAAGTTATTTGGGACCCAACTACTTTTGGCCTGGAATGCTAAAACAAATTACTGAGACACTGAGAACACCAGGAACCCAGAAAATTTGGGAGCCTCTTGAGTATATCCCTCAGTTTCAGGGTTTTCTTTGAAAAAAAGCACATGTGCATGAAATAGGGCAAGGCCTACAGTTCAACAAGCCTCTGGAGGTTGATGAAAGCCTGTGAAAATTGCGTGTGGAGGTGAAGCTTTGCAAACTTAGATTTATCTGGTGTACACATCCTTTGATAGTCCAAAGAAAGGCAACACAGTTGATAGAGGTGGGGAAAGCAGATTTTCCATAATAAACTAGATGCGGTCCCTTTGAAGTCTGTTCCCTTTTGGCTTCTTGAAAGTTTCTCCGCACTAACGATTTGTACTGATTTTAGCTGCTGATGGATAACATTGTTTGTGAGTTCTGATTAGCACATGAATACCTCCGACTGTGGGCCTGGCGGAGTGCTCAGCAAAAACATTTGCAGTTGAATGCATACTTCACCAGGGTCTGGAGTTTGAAGTCTCAGTCAGTTTCCACATCCCCTTCAGGCTCTACTGGGACTCTTGCCCAGGTATGAGTCCCCTGGGCTGTATTCGTTTCAGGCTCACAGTCTTGTGCTACATCCGTGGAAGGCCTGGGGGATGGTGAGGAGAGAAGCTTGACTCCGTGGAGCGTGTGAAAGTGTCCACACCTGTCCTCAGGCATTACTTTCCTCTGCTTTCACTACTTTCATTTTCTTTTCTTTTTTTTTTTTTTTTTTTTTTTGCTGTACGCGGGCCTCTCACTGTTGTGGCCTCTCCCGTTGCGGAGCACAGGCTCCGGACGCGCAGGCTCAGCGGCCATGGCTCACGGGGCCAGCCGCTCCGCGGCATGTGGGATCTTCCTGGACCGGGGCACGAACCGGTGTCCCCTGCATCGGCAGGCGGACTCTCAACCACTGCGCCACCAGGGAAGCCCTCATTTTCTTTTTATCAAAGTGTTATTATGTGCACATCAAGAAATCAGATATCAATGGAAAAGTTCATAAAGAAAAACAAATGACTTGCTCGTCCTCTCCCTTCCAAACCCCATTTCCGGTTCCCCCAAGACAATCTCTTGCACCTATTTGCTGAGGTCTTCTATTGGTTACCTTTGTAACTACAGACAATACACTTATAATGCACTTCCCTGTTTCTTTGACTTGTCAATTTTAGACAATAATTTTTGACATCTTTGGTAGGAGGAGAACTTTCTCTACCCCAGCAGTCCTCAAACTTTTTTTTTTTTTTTTTTTTGTGGTACGCGGGCCTCTCACTGCGGTGGCCTCTCCCGTTGTGGAGCACAGACTCCGGACGCGCAGGCTCAGCGGCCATGGCTCACGGGACAAGTTGCTCCGCGGCATGTGGGATCTTCCCGGACCGGGGCACGAACCCGTGTCCCCTGCATCGGCAGGCGGACTCTCAACCACTGCGCCACCAGGGAAGCCCAAGTCCTCAAACTTCTTGGCACCAGGGACCGGTTTCGTGGAAGACAATTTTTCCACAGACGGGAGGTTGGGGGGGATGGTTGGGCAGTAGGTAATGCGAGCGATGGGGAGCGATGGGGAGCGGCGGATGAAGCTTCACTCAGCTCGCCAGCTGGTCACGTCCTGCTGTGTGGCCTGGGGGGTTGGAGGCCCCTGCTCTACCCACCTCATGTCTGTATAATTGGTGCCTGTGAATTAACTGGCAATGGACAGATTAACAGGAGAAAAGCTTATTCTGCCATGGGAATATTTAGTAGCAGGTGACCGGCTGAGTAGTCAGAGGTAAAGGTTTATATACCAACTTAACAAAAAGGGGGGAGGTTAGGACTTCAATGGGAAAGTGTGAAAGGGTCTGTTGGTTGCTTTGATGCTTAAGGGTCACTGAATTCTCACTTCCCAAAGCTAGGGGCCAGTCTGCTCCCAAACAAGGCGAGGGGAGGAGGGGGTCCATGGCAGCTGTATTTTGGGGAGGCTCAGCTTCCCCAAAGGGAAGATGTCGTTTCTTTCTGTGGGGGCTGATCACCCCCAGTTTAAAGGAACCGAAAAAAGTTTTCATGCCGCTTTGGTAAGCTGTTAACTCCTTCGTTTCCCCCTTTTGAAATTTCTCAAGAAATTTCACAGACAAAAAGCTCTGTTGATTGCTATGAAGAGAAGACTCAGTTTAGAAATTGGGACGTGAGCAATCTTCAAAGGGAAAGAAGAGCAGATTAGAATGAAGAAAAGCAAAGATGAATGGTTGGAGCAGACTGTAAGCCCAGCTTCTGAATCTAGAGGGTTAAACACTGGGTTCAAAGCATGTTCAGAGGGTGGGGTGAGGATGCCAGGGGCAATCCAATGGATTTTCTGGTTTTCAGTGTGAATGTCTTTGTTCATGGCCTCCCACACATGACCTGATGGGTCGATCAGTCCTTGGAAGTTTTTATCAAGTCAACCAGCTTCAGCTTGCAGGACTTTTTCAGATCCTTGGGGAAAAGGGCAGTTACAAGACAATCTAGAGACTTCCAGGAAAGATCTGGGCAGTCAGGTCTGATTTCAGTGACACCAAGTCAGTAGGGTGGGAGAGAAATTGAAAATGTTCATTTTGAGGGTCATAACTCAATATCAAAGTAAGCTAGAAGAATAGAGAATTTGGGAAAGACCAACAAAATGTGTAAGATGGCACGATCCAGTCCAGGTTACAGGTAGATAATAAAACCTCAAAGAAAACAAACAGGACTAGAATCTGATAACCCACAAGGGTGTGTTACAGTTTTCTATTGAAATATCTCTCTACATTTACCTCCTTCTTTAGTCATAGATAAACAAAGTAAGATTATCCTTGCTTACAAAAATAAGTCTTATCTCATTAAATTTGGCCTGATTATTCATAAGGGCAGCAAGAAGAGTAATTGACCACACAGGCCTTTTAAAGTTTGCTTTGCTGGAAGCTAAGGAGTCTCAGATTGCACTTCTAAAGCCTCTTGAGACCAGGAAGCCAAACCAAGAACTTGTCATTAGACTTCACATGCAGAACCTATAGATTTGTGTGAATCCTCTTCTTGCAGTCCCCTGAATATCTTATAGTTCTTGGGCTTGCCAGGAAGTTACCTTCCTTAATTACCTGGAAGGTTGGGAACCCTGAAAGTCAGGTACCAGGCTGGTATTTCCAAGAGGACTTTGTAAGCATTGGCTCCATAAACTCAACCTTACTTCCATAGAACTGAGTGCTCATGCCTAATTCTACGCACATCATTCTCAAATATGACTTTCCAGTCAAAGCCTCAATTATGTAACTAATATTTCTAGTCATGTCTTAATACCAGGAGGGTAGATTCTTACTGAAACTGTAAATAATGATATTGACATGAAAATAAGAATACTCAATAAGAGTTTCTGAATTCTGGAGGAATCAGGCAGAAGAAAAAATCATGTTTTATTTCTGTTTACAAAAGTGTAATCTACTAAATTGTTATGACTTATGGATAGATTAAGAGAAAAGAGAAAGGGGTTCCTTACATCTAGAAAATAGAACATTGAAGAACATGCAATGTTCCAAACGAAATCCATAAAAAATCATAATTATTCTCCATCACTTCATTCACTCCCATGTAATTAGTTCTTGTTCTGCTTGTTCTTGGGTTAGCAATTTCATGAACTCATTGGCTTTTCCACTAGAGTTCTTGTAAAACTTGACTTGGTCCAGTGGTGTGATCTCAAAGTGAATTACATAATGCTATCAAAAACCCATACCCCAGACCGGGCATTGTCTTTTTCCTGGGTTTCTGAGACAGTTCATTTTTGCTGAAGTTTCACTTTGGTCTGTAGCTGATTGCAAGTGATTTCAGAGAAGAGCAAGGGTAAACCCATAACCATCTGTGAATGACGAAAAACTTAGAAAGGGCATGGTTTATGATCTAATGAGAGCTCATTATAAACATAATGCAACTGACTAAGAAATTTGGTTGTTTCTGTGACATACAAAATTTTCAATAGTTTCTGGAATTATGACCGATAGCATTATACCATTGTTTTCTACTATCAGGCAAAGCAGCATAAAGACCTGTCATGAACAGCAAGGTCACTGACAAATTTCTAGGAACTGGATATAATTCCTGAAATACTTACGTTAACAACATTTACCCATGTAAAAATAACCTAGCGGAGGTTCAGTATCTCTTCTCTTTTGACAATGCTTTTTATACAATTAAACTTATCAAGTAAACCTAATTATGTTCTAACATTTCTTTTTGTAGAAAGTGAAACAAATCCCTTGAGATTTTCCAGATTCCCTCTGGGAAATCTCTAAGTCAGCTTGAGATAAAGATTTCATTTAGAATTTGATTTGGGGGAAGAAAAAATATCAAAAATTGTCAAAAATGTCAAAAAGTTTGAACACTTGATTAAATAAGATCATAGGTCACTGTGAAAAAAATACTTTGTTATTTATTTAACCAAAGTGATGATGAAAGATTTTAAAGGTAAATATAGGAGGTAACAGTTTTGATCAAGAAAAAACCTTAGCTCTTTAACTAATAAGAAAATTTGTTTCTCTTAAATTATTGAGAACATGATAAAGACAACATAGGAGATTATTCTGATTAGTCACAGAATCTGTTTCCTAGATGGATTATTTTAAGAGCTAAAGAAAAACCTTTTACAATCTTTCATGAAGAGCAGATTAATAACCCAAGAATTTTAGTCATTTTAAGAGACAGAAAAGTCTAGCTTTACATCAGTAACCTACTGATATTATTTTTTCATAAATTTTATTTATCTATTTATTCATTTTTGGCTGTGTTGGGTCTTCGTTGCTGTGCGTGGGCTCTCTCTAGTTGTGGCAAGCGGGGGCTACTCTTCGTTGTGCACGGGCTTCACACTGCGGTGGCTTCTCTTGTTGCGGAGCACGAGCTCTAGGTGCGCGGGCTTCAGTAGTTGTGGCACTCGGGCTCAGTAGTTGTGGCACTCAGGCTTAGTTGCTCCGTGGCATGTGGGATCTTCCCGGACCAGGGCTCAAACCCGTGTCCCCTGCACTGGCAGGTGGATTCTTTACCACTGCGCCACTAGGGAAGTCCCTAACCTACTGATATTAAAGCTCCTTTTAAACCCTCACAGATAAATCTATTTGATCTAAGCCAGCTTGAGCACTTTTTTTCCCTGAATACTTTTTATAGCTTTCTATGTCCATTCAGATTTTTGTCCTATTCTTTTGTCTTTCTCATTGTGAAACAACCTTTAAACAACCTCTAAACAATTACTTTAGGACAAAATTACTTTCTTTTTCCCTTAACAAAGATACATCTTACATTCCTTGCATACAAAATTGTTTCCCTCCACTCTTATTATTTCTAGTAGTTTCATTTACATATATTAATTATAAGTTTTAACTATGAGTAACCTTTATTATGCAGAGAAAACTAGAAAGTAGACCATTGTGAACTGTCTGTCATGTATCAGCATTTTATAGCGATTAGCAAATTTATGAATATATATACCATTTCACAATTTCTACAGATATATCTTTCTTTAAAGTAAAAAAATAACAATTTCAGTGTGGGAAAAGAACATGTTTATTAACAAATCCAAATATCTCTAGTTTTTTTAAAAAAATAACTAATCCAAATATCTCTAGTTTCTTTTAAAAGTATAGAAACTTATACTCAGAATAAATGTTTTAGTAGTTTCTTATTTAGAAATGATTTATATCTTTAATGAATATCTGTTACTTCATGAAATATAACTCTAAGTTTGCAAGTCACCAAAAAGGTTTTGGAAACTATTTTTAGGCAGATATGAAAAAACATAATTATTTTTCAAATAAAGTGTATTGGAACAGTGACTCAATTTGATTAAATTCAAATCTATAAATTTTATAATCTTAAACATACAGTAGATATACTATAAGCTTAATTGACTAACTAACCCAGGTAGAATAAAAATGTATGCTTGGACTGTATTTAATGCTGACAACTCTGAAGAAATACCTGTTTTTATTAAATCAATTATATCGAACTAGACTTATTTGCCCAAATCATGTGAACTTGAAATACATTTGGACTAATTTCTATATTTCTGAGAATTTTAGGAATATTTTATTTATATAAGTGCTTATTTTTCTCTAAGCCAATTAGAATACAGCTCCTTTAAAAGATTTTATAAATTAATCTGGCATACCATCTGGAGGTAGGAAAATACCACATATACATAATTACATAAAAATACAAACAGATGCAAGTAGAGATCTTCGGCTTTCATTCTAAAAGTTTAGCCAAGTTAGGCATAAACAGTAACACAAAACTCACTGGTTTATATTAGAATTCATTCTCATCTTTGCATCTCTTTATATTTTTATCCAAGCTGTGCTTCTGGCAAATGGAAGAAGTTAAGGTTATCTGCTCAATATGAGGGCTAAAGCTTTTTAATCAATATTTGTAGCGGAGATTTTTAAGATTTTCATTTGCCCTGATACGTAATCTTAAGGAGGCTGTGGACTAAATTTTGGAGAAGGGGCTGAGGAGGTGTCACACAGCTGTCTAGGTGTCTCCCAAGCTCATCTGAGTGGATGAAATATTCAGTCCATTTGCGATTAGCCTCTTTAGTTTGAGGCGGCTGCTTTTGGGGGTCCCTGAGTCCCTTGAGCACCCTTGATGGAGCAGGGAGCCTAAAGCTTAAGTGACTATACGGATTTTAAGGGCAGAATGAGAAGAGAAAGGTGTTAGAGGATCCAGTTTGAGAGATATTAAGTTTTCTCAAAGAAGCCATTGAAATTCTAAATTATCCTCAGTAAGTCACGTCAATAAGAAAGGAAACAGCTGGTGCTGGAGTGGCTGAGCATATAGTCAGCAGGAGTTCAAGAAGCGAGGAGGGGGCTTCCCTGGTGGCGCAGTGGTTGAGAGTCTGCCTGTCGATGCAGGGGACACGGGTTCATGTCCTGGTCCGGGAAGATCCCGCATGCCGCGGAGCGGCTGGGCCCGTGAGCCATGGCCGCTGAGCCTGTGCATCCGGAGCCTGTGCTCCGCAACGGGAGAGGCCACAACAGTGAGAGGCCCGCGTACCGCAAAAAAAAAAAACAAAAAACAAAGAAGCGAGGAAGGGAGTAACTGGCACTTACTCAGAGGAGACCCTGAGAAGATAGTTCCGGGTGGTAGGAGATTACATCTCAGAGGCAAAGAGGAAGCGATTGTGACTGCAAGCCTTTTTTGAGCAGATGGTAAAGAAAGTTGCCCCAGTATCAACTGAAAAAAATCCAGCTCCTGATCCTCTATTTTAATTTCAAGGGTAGGTTCTGGGGGCGTAACTGAGAATTGCTGACCCTATCAATTGCCTTCAGTCATGGACCCACCAATCCATGATACCAGATGGGTGATACTGAGATGGCAATTCTCAGCACCACAAAGGCAATTTGATAGAAAAGAATTTGAATTTAGACAATCACAAGGGAACTGGACAGTCGGTAAGAGAGCTCGGGCCCTCCAACTGGCAATTGGCTGCCTCTAGAGATAGACCCAACAGTTTGTGCCCCTTAGCAGGGAAAAACCAGAAAGAACACCCTGGCTTCCAAAGCCAAGCTTGCAGGACACAAAACACTTTCAGTCGGGACAATACAAAGTGGTAACACGCAAGGCAGAGAGAATGGCTATATGTGGGAGGGGCTGGTCCAAATCTAAGAATCAAATATCCAAAGAACTAGTTTTAAGCAAAAATTTTATTCTGTAAATCTAAATTTTAGAAAACTCCCCTTTAAAAATAGAGAGAGAAACAGAGGCTCTTCTTGCCCTCCCTTGACCAGACCTTGAGCAGGGATCTGGGAGTCTGATTGGTAAGAAAGCTTACTTTTACCGGTCCTGGCTTGTCAGAGCCCCTAATAGCTGAGCTGTAGGCTGGGGGAGTCCCAGCCATCCCTATCCTTGTTACCAAAACTACTGGGAGGAAAACTTTTCCTCTATCCATTTAGGTCTGTGCATGAGGGCCTGCAAATTAACTGGCAATAGATCAACAGGAGAAAAGTTTACTATGCATGTGGGAGTACTCAGGAGTGAGTAACTCACTAAATAGACAGAGGTAAGCCTTTATAACCAACTTAACAAAAGAGGGGTGTGGTTTAGGGCTTCAGTGTCAAAGTATAGAAGATTTAATTGATCTTTCTGGTGCTGTTGGGAAGCTGAGCTTTCACTTCCCAGTGCTAAGGGTCAGTCCTCTCCCAAACAGGAGACTCTTGGAGGGGAGTCAACAGCACCTGTATTTTTTGTGTGGCTCTGTTGAAGTTCAGATAATGTTTCTTTCTGTGGCTGCTGATGGTTGAGATGTTTTCAGTTGAAAGTAATTTTTTTTTTTTGGTACGCGGGCCTCTCACTGTTGTGGCCTCTCCCGTTGCGGGGCACAGGCTCAGCAGCCATGGCTCAGGGGCCCAGCCGCTCCGCGGCATGTGGGATCCTCCCGGACCGGGGCACGAACCTGCGTCCCCTGCATCAGCAGGCGGACTCTCAACCACTGCACCACCAGGGAAGCCCAGTTGAAAGTAATTTTCCTACCACTTTGGTGGACTGTTAATGCTGTCACCCAATGCACACTAGGAGGATTTAGCTAATGAATTCTCCACCTTCTCTCTCCTGACATCTTCTATTGTTTAATATTTGTGCGATTGTTTTTGGTTGTTTTACTGGTTAGCCTTACAACTTTGAACAATGTATTTAATCATTAATTAATTCCTGTTTCAGCAACTTTCAACTCCATTTTGATGATTAAGATATCAGGATTCCTACCCCCATCCTTTCCCCATTTCCACTCCCCATCTTCTGTCACTTAAACTGAAGTTTACCATCTTCAGGTTGATCACATTTCTTTCTTTCCTGTAGCCACAATAAAAGTTGATTCCAGAAGTTCAAAACCAGCAAACAGTTCTGAGTAAATGCTACTAAATTCTGGCTAAGTGATATGAGTCTCTTTGGAATGGTGACGGGGTCTCTAGGGAGAAAATACATCCCTACCTGCAGATCCCTTTGTCACTCAAAGGAGAATGTTGTTAAAGCAAGATCCAGTTTTTTTTTTTTTAATATTTGATCATTGCTTCAAATTATGCCATAATTCATCTCGCCTCTTATTTGGACCATGTTTGCATTTAGATTTTTTCCCTAAAGTTTCTAACTATTTTTCTTTCTCTTTTTCTTTCCCCTTTCCGCCCACCCTCCCTCCCTCTCTCCCTTCCTCCCTTCCTTCCTTCCTTCCACTGTTATCTCCTAACCCTTTTCTAAGTTCTCCATAATATTTTTTATTTTATTGAATCTCCATCTTCTCCCTTTCCCTTTATTTCCTGGAGAACTCCCAGAACTTCCAAAGAAACAATGCATGGTATATAAACCTTCTGAGTCCTTGAACATCTCAAATTACTTTTATTCTCTCTTCACAGTTGGTCACTTATTTCCTGGTAGATATATTTTAGAATTAAAGTTATTTCCATTAGAAATTGAAAGGCATTGCTCTGTTATCTTCTAGTCACCAGTGATGCTGAAGAGTATCTGATTTTTGTTTCTTTGCAGGTAATTTATTTTTCTTCAGTGGAAGTTCTTTATCTTTCGTGCTCTATAATTTCACAAGAATAGGTCTAGGTCTTTTTCATTTGTTGAGTTGTACCCTCAGTAGGCCCCTGTAACCTTCATCTAGAGAAAATTTTATTTTTTTATTACTTCTTTGATTGTTTCTTAAACTCTTGCTCTCTTTCTGGGACATTTATTAGATGAACTTCCTGAATTAGTCCCCATGTCTCTTTATTCGTATTTCTATTTTTTTCCTCTACGTTTTGAGAGATTTCTTCTATTTTGTTCTCTGGTACTTTTATTGAACTTTCTCAGTCCTCATCAGCCATACGTAAAGTCTCTGACTTTCTGATTATGTATTTTTTAATGGCATGTTTTCATTGTTTGGGGATAGAAAACATTTTTTTGAATAGGATGCTTTAAAAGTGCTTCCTTGCTCCCTGAGTTTTTTCTGGTTCTTCTGGTTCTTCTTCTTCTTCTTTTTAAAAAATCTCTTTTAAAGTCTTGTTCAGAATGAAGATACTTGATTCTCTTTGTATACCTGACGATCTCTGGTTTCATGTTCACATTTAATGTAAAAGGACTGTGCAGCCTGGGAGGTTTCCTCTGGTGCTGTGTAAGCAGCCTGGTTCCTGGGGAGGCCTCTCTCTCTCCCCAGGAGGGATTCTTACCAGGCCTGTTGCATGAGGCAAAGCAGGGCTTGTGAACTGGCAGATTTTATATCACCTGAGAGAGGAGTCAGCTGGGAGATTGGGGGCCTCCTCCATCTCTATCCCTAAAAAAAGGCCTTATTCTGGGTCATCAATATTCCCACTAGAAACCTAACTTCCCCCCAGATTTCTCTGATTTATATAGAGAAGATTTGGATTGTGCTGTATTGGTGATAATGGTAGGGTAATCAATTTTTTTTAGAGCCTCAATTTGGGACACAGTTGCACCAGACTAAAAACAAAACCAAACCGAAAAACAGACTCCCCAAACCCATAATAGTATAATATAAAATAATTATACCTAAGTGTGTTATAATTTAACACAAAAATACGAAAAACAGGTGTTTATTTGCAACTCTAGGTCATTCCGTAATATTTACTCTTCTGTTACATACATGCTATTACTTAAAATAACAGTAGGACTAGAGAACAGTGGCAATTAGTAGTATTTAATAGTAAAAGAATTAATAATAAATAAATAATTAAAATTAATAGCAATTAAACAAATACTGTGTAAGAAAATGTAATTATATTTTTATAATGTTCCTCTCTTTTGATACAACAATTTATCTTACCCCTTTTTGGAAACTATTTATTGTATATTTTCGTTTTTTAGGCTATATTATTGTGTATTCCTAAGATGCATAAATGTGAGGGTTTTTTTAAAAAAGGGAAACACAATAGGAATAATTAAATAGTTATTACCTATATTTAATAAAAATGACAATGACATATGTTTTCTGTCCCTTGATACAGTTGCATATTTTTACTCTTTCTGTTTCCTTTTCCAATAATGCTTCTTTGAATTGCTTACAGCTTTTTCTTTTTTCTTTTTTGGCCATGCCACGTGGCTTGTGGAATCTTAGTTCCTCAACCAGGGATTGAACCTGGGCTGTCGGTAGTGAGAGTGCAGAGTCCTAACCACTGGACCACCTGGGAATTCCTTGAATTGCTTACAGCTTTAAATAAAAAGCCTTCTTCTCTTTTACGTAGTAGTAAAACTGAATACTGTCAAAATTCACTGCCTCACAGTGCTCTTATTAAGCCCACATTATACTGATTTCTGGAGTCAGGCCAATGTGATGGCCTCAAGCTAAATAACCCCTCAACAAAGGCATGTGGCCATAGGATAGTTAGGATTTTTACTTACCAGCACTAGCAGGTTTGTAGACTTGGAGGAATTTGTTTGCAGCTCTCCCAAAATGTTCATTCACTTTGTATCTATGGGCTTTTCCTGTTGGACCAGCTCTCTGCTCATCAGGTCCTTTGCATTTATAATTTCATCATATAGGCTGGCCATCTCCAAAATGTCCATCGTTTTAAAACACTCTGAAGCACGTCGGGTGTCATCATACATTAAATCTCTCTTTGTGGGGGAAAAATACTTTAAAAGCACAGAAGTAATTTGAACTTGTGAAATCAAAGCTGGATTTCAAATAAGTTATGGTTTTCATAAACAAACTAAGAAACTCCTGTTTAACTTGGCTGTTCCTTTCCAGTAACAGTTTTTTGAGTTTGGAAGCAGTCTTATTTCCAAAAAATGAGTCATTTCTTTTTTTCTGTGTGACTTTTTACTGCAACCTACATTTCACATCAAACAACTCTGATGTGGTGAGTCTCACCTTTTCTAGGACGCTTACGGGCTCTTCACAGATCATCAAACTGTTTTGCAGAAACAGCACATAAATTTCTGTTTCACTGTAATCCTTTTCTCCATTCTCATCCCCGGTGTGTTTCCAAGCACTCTTGTGTTTCCACATTCTTCTTGTCCCACATTTAGAAAACATGATTATATGGGAGGACAATCTTTTAACTTAATTTCTGTGGCTGGCAACAAAAACAGCCGTCTTGTAGGCAGGAAGAGACCTCCTTACAAAATATCAGAAAACTAAGTGCTTCCGCATGTTTTGAAGACCCTGGAAAGTGATCAAAAACTTTTCATTATGAAAGCCTCAGTATCACACAGGTAAGCAAATCACATCTTTTTTTTTTTTAAGCACTGTTCTGTACAAGGTGTGAAGGACATTTGACAGCTGAGACCTTTCATTTTCTTTGGTAAGAACTTTACGCAGGAAATGGAATTTGCCAAAATTTACATTTGTGTTGTCTGCCAAATATGCAGCTAGAGGAGGGAAGCTGAGTTTCTTTTGGACAGGATTGATGATTAAAATGATTTGAAATTCCATTTTTGAAATCAAAGTGCCTAAGAAATAGGGGGAGAATTTTTTAGTTGCTACAACTTGATGCTTCATTTGATCCACAGTAAAAAGCATAATCCCTGGTCAGATTTTACAGAATGAGTGGAGTGCTACAGCATTAGGGACCAACACAAAATTTATCAAAATGTTCCCTTTTGTTTGCCCACAGGTCATTTCACTTGCATCTTCTTAATCAGAAAATGTTTACTCAATTTCACAGAGCAATCAAAAGAAGAATACAATACTAGGAGCTTTTTTGCATGGTGTACTCAAGATAATTCAGCAGTCACTATTTTTGACTGAGCATTGGTGTCTTTGGGGAAACAAAAAACTGGATGGATTTAGAAGAACTTGCCCGTCTCATCCCAGATGTTGGAGGTCTGGTCTCTAGGAGTACTTTTGTGCCCTCTTCTCCACAATGACCAAACTCTTTCTGGCATGTCATGCAGTGTGCCCTGCTTTGGTTATTTATTCCCCTGATCCAGTTGTATGCGTCCTTCTGTCTGTCATTAAAATAACACAGCTGTTTAGTTTCGTTCAGTGATGTCTGTGTCCTGCGGGTGTGAGTTCATTGTTCTCATTTTGATGACAGGAACTCTTAGAAAACACGATCACAGTATTCACAGTGTGAAAAGTTAAACAAGCACTATCCCAACACAAAGCACAGCCATTACTTCACGGGCAAAGTCAAAGTTCCAGTGCATTTGGATTGCACACTGGAATCTCATCTCCCGGGGAATGAAACCACAGAGGAACTAATGAATGAACCACAAATGGTGGGTCACCAACATCAGCGGTCAGGAGAGGTGAATGACAATGACAACGTCTATGAAGGCAAATAATCTCTGCCACATCCACTTGACATTAAAAATAGTGCTGCTTCCGTCCCTATTTGGGGGGTCACTGTATGGATTTTATACTTTCCCCCCAATCTCCTGCACTTGCATTGGAAAACCAGGACTTTCCACATGTGGGAGGGATTTCCCAGGTGGTGGGACTTTCAGTAAAAATCCAGGATAGTCCTGGGCAGAGTGAGGCAGTGGTTCTAGAAAGATCTGTCTGTGCTCCATGGGGAAGGAGTGGGTGGGATACAACCATCCCCCATATAGACCTGTCTTTAATCCTCAGCTTTCAGCTTCATTTCTCAGTCTTACCCCTCGAGGTGACTCAGCCCTCAAGATCTCCAGGTGGACTGACAGACAGACAGAAGCATGATCTAGGCTAGACGTTCTCAAACATGTTGGTCTCTGGACTCTACATTCTTAAATATTATTGAGGACGCCAACGAGCTTTTACTTATCTGGATTGTATCTGTCAATGTTTACTGGATCAGAAATTAAAACCGAGAAATTTAAAAAATAATTATGTATTCATTGATTTAAAAATAACAATAATAAAATCATTGCATGTTAATAGAAAAAAGCATATTTTTTTCATGAACGATAACTACGTTTTCCGAATCAAAACAGTTTAGTGAGAAGGGTGGCTTTGTTTCATTTTTCTGCAAATCTCTTTAATGTCTGGGTTAATAAAAGGCCCCTGGGTTTTCATTTCTACTTCTGCATTCAATCTTGGTTGAAGTATTAGAGAAAATGTGACTTCACACAGATATGTAGCTGGAAAAGGGAGGAGTATTTTAGTAGCCTTTCTAGATAATTCTATATACATATTCTAGTCTACACCAAAACATAAAGGTCAACATTAATACAATTAGTAATTTTACTGTTTCAACTTGTAACAATTGTTGTAACATCCTTAGGTGAAATTGACTTTTTTCCTGCAGGTGCATGGGAGTGAATAATACAATGACTTCTGGGACAGTATGGTACCTCTGCCTGGATTCATGATGAGACCTCTGCAGTTTTACCCACCATTGCTTTTGGACCATCAATGCAAATCTCAACAAATGAAAATGGCCAACAGGATCTTAGTATTATCATGAAAATATAATAATGACATTACCGATAGCCCACACTTTGAGAACTGCTCATCCAGGCCATCTCTTTCTTGGCTTACTTTATCCATCAACTAACTCCCATTCACTTTCTTTCAGAGGTATTCTGAATTCTCTTTTTGATCTAGGTTATTCCATTTTATATTTTCAATCCTTATTACAGTGGAATCCCACTGCATTTAGAGAAAGCAAGTATGTCTGGTGTATCGAAACATAGGCCTCACATAAGTCCTTTTTACTGTTTGCCCAAGAATCATGAAATTCACAGGTAAAAACTTCAACAAAGGTGAGAGATGTTGTTTTGCAAACATGCTCATTTCTTAAACAGAATCTTTTAAAAAGTTCAACAAGAGGAAGCTCTCTGTTCCCATTTAGGTAGACTTCATCCTCAGCCAGAATTGGTTCTCACTTGTAAGCCTAGGTGGGCCTGCTTAGAAACCCCCTGTGATTGGTCAGAACATGAACCTGTGGTGAAGAGTTTATCTTCCTTTGATCCTGTACAATAAAAGGTTGACTCAGCAGGTCCAGACTGTACAAACCCTACACATTACAGAGAAGTTCTGCCCCTTGACAGCTGCTGGGAGATATACTCTAAACCCTTGAAATATCCTGCCTGATCTCAGGTATCTCTGTTTACCTGGGGCCCTGATCCATGGCCAGATTCTTTATGCTAACAATGTGATTTATGGTGGGGACCTTATCAGTCTGACCTCTGGAGTGACCAGAGACTAAGAAACCAAATTCAACTATGTGGACACTCCATGCCTACATGAATGACCCCCAATAAAAACGCTGGACACCAAGGCTCAGGTGAGCTTCCCAGATGGCAATGCTCCATGGTGTTGTCACACATAGTTTGCTGGAGAATTCCACACTGTGTAGATGCATGGGGAGAGGAGAGCTACAAGGTCATGTGTGGTCTCTTTTCTGGGCTCTGCCTTATGTGTCTTTTACCTGTCTGATTGTAACCTGTACTCTTTTGCTATCATAAACCACAACTGTGAGTATCATCGCCTTTCTGAGTTCTGTGAGTCCTTCTAGAGAATCACGGAACCTGAGAGTGGTCCTGGTGATATCTGAGAACAGATCCCTCCTGCCCACTCTGCTGTACCCCAAATTATCTAAAAGACAGAGCTAGGCACAGATGCTGCCTGCCTGCAAGGAGTTCATGGTTTAGTAAGAGAGGAGGTTAATGCGCCCAAAGTACAGTACAAGGTACACAGCAAGGAACACTGTCAGATAGACCCACAGGGTCTCATGGCTTAGAAAGGAAAAGGAATCCATCAGGCTGGGGGTATTTTGACACAAAGGTGGTGAGGCTAGAAATACATAAAAACTCACAGAACAAAAACATTCAAATTGCCTTTGGAAATAGAATCAATCGTCAGCCAAATGCTGAATCAGAAAATCCAATGTCTGTAGTTCTTCCTCCCTGACCTTTGCTTCCTCTTTGTTTTGTTCTTGCTTGAATTCTTTGCCATCTGGCTGGCTCTGTCCAAACAGAAAGATATCTAATCTTTTCTGCACTTTGACAGAAACTCATTCACATCAGGAAATTCTGCCTCCCAGGTATTTGCTCATAAGAGCCTTTTTTCTGTAACTGGGGTCTGGGACTGCTCTGTCTCTGGTTAGAGTAACATCTGGCAACAGCAAGATAATATTTTCAGACAGGTGGAGAGAGAATTCTCCTGGCCACTGAGCTAACTGTTGCCAAGGCTGCCTGGGAATGTATATCTGCTTTAGTTCGTTTGGGGCCAGAGATGGGTTAGAAGGAAGAGTAAGGTATCAAGAGATCTCTTTTCTTCTCCCTCTCCCCCGCCCCCAGTTCTAAACATCTCATCTTATTTCTCAAATCCAAGACTCTCCCCCAAAGATTTCTCCCTGTAACATTTCCCCTCCCCTTCATTTCCTCTCCCTGTAGGTGAGCATGACCTTGGGAGCAGGTACCCACAGCCAGAGACCTGGAGTTTCTGACATCTGGGCCCTCTCCTAGGGCATCTAACCTGGGGGAAGTGAGCTGGTGGCAGCTGCCTGATGACAGTGTGTGTGTGTCTGTGTGTGTGTACTGTGGGGTTTAATTTTCTGTGTTAAGTAGAGGCTCAAATAGAACACTTCTAATTTTCCAGTTCTACTTCAAGATGCTACAGATATTTGATTAAATGAGAGCTGGGACATACAGAGAAAGGAGTCATCATTGATGTCAACTTTAAGTAATGCAGAACAGCAAGCAAACAAAACTCTGAAACTTGGTGTTCTGGGTAAGAACATTACGAATAGAAGTCATCTATGAGCATGACTGACCATTGCGGCTCATTCACCCTGCAATATAATAACACTTATAGAGAGGCGTCAATATGCCATTTTCTTGGTTGTGTTTTACTTGATCAGTCAACTCTACAGGATGCTCAATTTTCATTCATTTTCCCTTTGGATACAGTGGTTGTCTGCTCACAGCTTCAAGTGAAAAGGAACATAGCCTGGGAAGACTCCGTTGATGGATGTGCCCTTTTGGTGATTTTGTGGTTTTTGCATTCTAGATGGTTTGCAAATTGCACACCATCATTCATTCAGTGAATGCCTGCTATGTGCCTGCCTGCTCAGTGTTGTTCCCCTCTGCAGGGAAGTCAGGGCAGTTGAGGACAGATGGGGAGGAGGTGTTTACAGCTCTTGCCAGAGGAAAGTTCTCTTGGATGGTGAGGAAGTGGCCGCCTGGATTGTCCCCTAGGGCAGCCACCCAGCATGGGCATGGCTGTGAAAGCCAGCGCAGACTCCCAGCAGCTGGCAGGAACGGCTGAGGACCCTGCTGCCCTTGCCTTTGTGGGGTCCCAGCCCAACCCCACTCCACCTGACTCTATGTTCATTTCACCCACTCTTGGTTTCTGTATTTGGAAAAAAAAACACTCTTCCATGAGCTCACTCTTTAGACACGCCCCTTCCTCATCCCTTCAGGGGAGCTCCTGTACACAGCCCCACTTCTTTCTTTTTAAGAGTATTGTATCATTTATTTATTTATTTATTTTTAAGATTTTTACTGGAGTATACTTGAGTTACAATGTTGTGTTACTTTCTGCTGTACAGCAAAGTGAATCAGTTGTACATATGCAAATACCCACTTCTTTAAGGTTCTTTTCCCATATAGGCCATTACAGAGTATTGAGTGGAGTTCCCTGTGCTATACAGCAGGTCCTCATTCGTTATCTATTTTACATAGAGTAGTGTGTATTTGTCAATCCCTTCTTTAGGACTAAATTCCAGGCGGGTCCCCCTAGGGGTGGCCCTGGAGGCTAGTGATTTGCAGGGAACATTGTTGACTTGGTTTTTAAGTTCTGAGTTTAACCCCATTTGGACCTTGTCTTTAAGAGAATATTCCCTTGGAATGACTGTCACAGTAAATGTCCTGATTCTGTGCTTCATTCCCAAGTGAAATTGGGTAAGTGTCGTACTGAAGATCTTCTTTTGTATGAGCAGGAAGGAGTGGCTCATCAGATGGGAATAAGCTCTATGGAGGTACTGACCTCTGAGAAGGGTCTCTTTATGCTAGGCTGCAGAATCATGATGGAAATGATGAATTGGGTCTACATGGGCCTGGTTAAACATGGCTGGGAAACACCTTTTTCTTGAGATCCACAACACATTTTCATAGTAGAGTGGAAGCAAGATTTGGAGAAATAAGACTGTATTTCAAATAGCAATAGTGGCCCTTCCCGCCTGGGTGAACCTGGACAATTTACAGAATATCACTCCGCCTCAATGTTTTTCACCTTAACATGGTGTATTAGTTTCTGCGGGCTGCCGTAACAAAGCACCCAAAAGTAGGTGGTTTAAGACAACAGAATTTATTGTCTCACAGTTCTGGAGGCTGGAAGTCTGAAATCAAGGTGTGTCAGGGCGATGCTCCCTCTGAAGGCTCTAGGCTCCCTTCCTCGCCTCTCCCAGCTTCTGGAGGTTGCTAGCTGTCCTTGGGGTTCCTTGTCTTGTAGCTGCTTCACTCCAGTCACATGGCCTGTGTGTCTTCACATCATCTTCCCTCTGTGTGTATCAGTTTCTGTGACCAAACTTCTTTTTACAAGGACACCAATCATATTGGATTAAGGCCCATCTTTTTTTTTTTTTTCAGTACACGGGCCTCTCACTGTTGTGGCCTCTCCCATTGCGGAGCACAGGCTCCGGACGCGCAGGCTCAGCAGCCATGGCTCACAGGCCCAGCCACTCCGCGGCATGTGGGATCTTCCCGGACCGGAGCATGAACCCGTGTCCCCTGCATCGGCAGGCAGACTCTCAACCACTGTGCCACCAGGGAAGCCCTAAGGCCCATCTTAATGACCTCATTTAACTTGATGACCTCTGTAAAGACCCTGTTTCCAAATCAGGTCACATTCTGAGGTCCTGGGGGTTAGAACATCAACATCTCTTTTTGAGGGGACATGATTCAGCCCATAATATATGGGAATAATATTTACCCTATAGGCAACCATCTAGCACTATGTGAACCCCATAAAGGAGAGATATTATATGATGATGATCACAGGAAGGGTGATTTAAAGTGATTAACTCTTCAAGGTCATTCACTTATTCACTCATTATTTCCACAGACACTTACTGAAAGCTGTGTGCCAGGTGCCAGGGACCAACCTTTTTTTTTTTGGTTCCCACCTGGCTCCTGCCTTGGTCCCAGTTTCCCCCAGTTCCTGGCAGTGGCTCCCTCTCCGCTGTGTAATCTCCTTCCTGCCTGGGTGGCCCAAGGGCTGGACCAGGCCTCCGGCTACAGACCCTTGGCTCTGCCACCAGCACCAAGGCTGCCTCGCTTCCCCGGCCCTGTTCTTCCTGCTCTGTCTTCCTAACCTCCCAGGATCGAAGCCCTGACTTCATTCTCCCCACCAGGGCCTTGCTTTTGCATGTTATCCCTACCAAGCGGGTGATCTGACAGGAACTGATGAAGCCCTTAGCTGGAAACAGCCCTGGGACTTTCTCTAGTCTGGGAGAGTTTGTGTCTCTCCCTTCTCCATCCTCGTTTTGTTCTCCTCTCCTGCCCTTCTGGCTCCCAGCCTAAGCTTTCCACATGCCCTGCACAGCACCTGGCCATACTCAACCCCTGTGCAGATCTCAGGTGTTTAAGGATTGCAAGGAGGAAGCTGCAGACACACACACACACACACACACACACAGAGACACACACACACTATACGTTCCCAACCTATTTAATTAGGAATCTTCCTCTTAAAGCAAGTAAGGCAGCTCATGTAGGAGCAGAGGCAATACACCTTGGGGTGGCTTTTTCCCTGGAGCTGGGGTTTTAACAGGACATGCAGCTGCTGGTGACACTTCCCCTCCAGAATTAAGAAAGCAGGTGGATTCTTCTTAAGCCGCTGCCCTTTAATATCCAGGGCTTACATTACCTTCCCAGAGGAACTTATATTAACAATGCACACACTGGATGCATATTAGAATCACCTGGGGGTGGGAGGTAAATACCCCCCAATACCCAGGTTTCTGGGTAGACAGAGTCAACAGGTCTTTGATAAAGGAGCAAATGTAATTCAGCTGAGGAAGGATAGTCTTTTCAATAAATAGTGTTGGGACACCTGGATATACACATGCAAAAAAAAAAAAAGTTAAAAAAAAGAATCTAGACACAGACCTTGTACCCTTCACAAAAATTAACTGAAAATGGATCACTGTGCCAAATGTAAAATGCAACACTGTAAAAGTCCTAGAAGGCAACACAGGAGAAAAATCTAGGTGATCTTAGGTTCAGTGATGACTTTTAGATACAACACCAAAAGCACAATCCATAAAAGGAAAAAATGATAAGTAGGACTTCATTAAAATGAAAAACTTCTGTTCTGCAAAAGCTACTGTTCAGAGAATGAAACAACAAGCCACAGACTGGGAGAAAATACTTGCAAAACACGTATCTGATAATGGGCTAGTATCCAAAATACACAAAGAACTTTCAAAACTCAACAATAAGAAACAAGCAACCCAATTTAAAAATGGGCAAATGATCTGAACACACACTTCACCAAAGAAGACTTATGTACTTATGGGAAATAAGAACATGAAAAGATGCTCAATGTCCTATGTCACGAGGAAGCTGCAAATTAAAACAACGATGAGGTGCATTATATACCTCCTGGAATGGCCAAAATCCAAAACCCTGACAACATCAAATGCTGACAAGGATGCGGGGCAACAAGAACTCTCATTCATTGCTGGTGGGAATGCATCATGGTGCAGTCACTTTGGAAAACAGTTTGGCAGTTTCGTGCAAAATGAGACATACTCTTAGCACACCATTCAGCAGTCATACTCCTTGCAATTCACGCAAATGCGTTCAAAACTTAGGTCCACACAAAAACCTGTACACAGATGTTTATAACAGCTTTCTTCATAGTTGCCAAAACTTGGAGGCAACCAAGATGTCCTTCAATAGGTGAACGGATAAACAAACTGCTATACATCCATACAACAGGATATTATTCAACTACACAAAGAAGTGAGCTATCAAGCTATGAAAAGGTGTGGAAGAATCTTACATGTATATTGCTAAGTGTAAGAAGACAATCTGAAAAGGCTACAGACTGTATGATTCCAATTATATGACTTTCTGGAAAAGACAAAATTATGAAGACAATAAAAAGATCTACGGTTGCCAGGGGTGACAGGGCAGGGAATGATGAACAGGTGAAACACAGGGGATGTTTAGAGCAGTGGAACTATCCTGCGTGACACTGGAATGGTGGATACATGTCATTAGTACACTTGTTAAAATCCATGAAATGTACAACACCAGAAGTGAACCCTAATGTAAACTATGGACTTGAGCTAATAGTAACATGTCAATATTGGCACATCAGTTGTAACACATGTACCACACTAGTGCAAGATGTTACCAATAGGGGAAACTTTTTAAAAAGCAAGGAGGGTCAAGGCATATAGATAACACAGCAAAAGCAAAGTGGGGAACAGTGCACGCTACACTTTCATTTTATGTATAAATACATATGATTTCTTGTCGGTTTTAAAATGATCTCTGGAAGTTGCCTCTGAGAGAAGTGAGTGGCTGAGGAGAGGGCTTGGATGGAGACTTACTGTACTGTCCTTGTGTACATTTTAAAATCTATGCCTTACACATGGAATCTCTCTTCAAAAATAAATAAGATTAGAAAAAAATGAAGACAGAAGAAAACAACACAGATACCCAGACTGTATCCCAGATTAGTGTAGTCGGTATCTCTGGGAGTGCAGTCAAAGCATGAATAGTTTCTAAAGTCCCTCCAAGTATTCAGGAGAGAACCACGGCTTTAGAGGACCGTCTGCAAACATGGGGCTCCCCTGGTTCTTGCACCAGACTCATCAGCGGGGCCAAACTCTCATGGGTGTGGACAGGTAAAGCAGGGTCAGTGCCCAGGTGTCTCTGAACCTTAGCTCACCCCCAGTGTCTAGTAGTCTGGAAACCCATTTCCCCAGGGATACCAGCCAGCTCCCTCTCCCTGGTTTAATTCAAGTTTACCAGATGAGTTTCAAAAGCAATGCACATCCCTTTCCTTACAGCTAGCTATGTTAATTACAGAGACTTCTGAGTCTCTGGGGAGGCAATTGCTCAGAGTTCAGCTCTTGAGTCTGTCAATTTCATCTTTCATTTCCTTTGCTCTCCCCCAAGTGACTGGGAGCTGTGACCTCCAGGCACTGGCAATGGAAGCAGCACAGCATGGCCGGTAAGAGCATCACTCAGACTGCCTCAGATTTGCACCCGAGCTGTCGCTCGCCAGCTTGTCTTTAAGGAGCCCAGCTTTCTTACTGGGGTTAAGCTGGCAGCACCACCACGCTAAATTCAGCGAGAGTTCTAGGGCAGTATGGGCAATAACTGCATTTCCCATAATCTGAGATATTGTATGTGAAAGCTCACTAACAATTGTGTTTTTTAATTAAAAAATAAAAGTAAACTCTAGCCCCGGGGACCAGGCTCCAGGCCAGGTACTGAGGGTACAAAGAGAAGAAAAACTCCACCCCTCCCCGTCCCTCCCTCTACCTCCTTTCGGTCTATTCCCACGTGAAAAGCCAACATGGAACAACCAAAGTTAACGGAAGAGCTGAAGAACTAATTAGGCAGGTTTCAAAGACAAATTTGGGGACTTACGAAAATGTTGTCTGTTTGCTTCTTTTCTCTTCCCACCCTCAGCTTGGTTACCTCCTGCCCACCCTTCCCTTTCTTCCTCCCCCTGTTTATACAAGTGCTTCCTTATCAGTCTGCCATTCCCCATCTCAAAGATGATGAGAGGAATTGATTGGGAAATCTGTTCTGCATTTTGTGTGTATCCTGTCCAAACTATTGTGTTGGAAAACGCTTGTGCTGTTTAATCTAATTTGCCATCCTTGGGAGCGGGGAGATTTACTAAAGTCAGGAGGCAAAAATCACATGCAAATGTATTCAGACTGTGCACAGTCATTGCTGTGACACCCGCCCTTTGGAAAGCCGCTGTGAACACAATTGAAGACATGCTTCCTGGGTCTCCAGAGTGTGCCAGGCTCTAATCATGCTGGACGATGTGGTAAACACAAGGATGAGGCCATTGGCCATCGCCCTCCAGGAACTGACCATCTGGCAGAGGTCGCTGGTTGCAGTAATCCTAATACTGTCTTAGCAGCATCCTTACCTCTACCTGCATGAAATCTCAGCCCTTCCAAGCCAGTAACCCTTGTCTTCTGCTTGCAGGAAACATAGGCTCGGAGAGACACCTCTGCTGTCCATGGTCGCTCAGCACATCGGTGGATCACTGCTAGTAGATTCCAGGGCTGAGAGTATTGTTCCTGTTGGGTAAGGAAAGATCAGTTGAGAAACTCTTCACACTCTACAAGCCATCCTCACTCAAGGGCTAGAGGGGCTAGATTGGTCGGTATTGACTGAATATCTGTAATAGGAAACTACTGAGGTCAAATCCCCTGTTTTGTTTTGTTTTTTTAACATCTTTATTGCAGTATAATTGCTTTACAATGGTGTGTTAGTTTCTGCTTTATAACAAAGTGAATCAGTTACACATATACATATGTTCCCATATCTCTTCCCTCTTGCGTCTCCCTACCTCCCACCCTCCCCATCACACCCCTCTAGGTGGTTTTGATTTTCAGATACGCTTGTGTTGAACACAGTTGTCAGAGAAGAGGGTGGAAATGAGGAGGTTGCACTGCCTCAGAGAACCTGAAAAAAGACTTTAATGACCAGAAAACAGTCACACCCATTGTTCAGCAGCTCAGCATTCTTTCCCCTTTGTTCCCTGTTTAGTAACAACAGCCAAAGTTAACGTCATGCAGGATGAAGGACCTATTGTGGGTTTGGGATCAACCAAGTTTGCACTGATGACTTTTGACTCTAGTTAGTTTGAAACCCGGGTTCGTCCTGCTAACAGCATCCACAGTTCTTGACTTGAACTGAGGCATCTCCCTTTGAGCTGCAGAGACAGCTGGCTAACCTTGAGGATGCTCTGGGCGCTATGAGTGGATTACAAGACTTATGTTATTTTTGTGTTGACTCTACTAAAGCATTGTTTCAGGGGAAATGCAAGGGGGAAGAAGATGTTTGTGCAGGTGTGGGGACAGTGATTTTTTTTCTAAAATTTCAGCTGCCCGAAATCACTTTGGATCGCACCCAAGGCCAGGGTTATTCCTCACCCTCTCTCCTTGCCCCTCAAACCAGCTGTAAACCTCCAGCCTTTCCGTGGGAAGCTTGAAAGTTGGAGCAAAGCCTTCTGGGATCCTAGTCTCTGTTCTGCAGCTTGCTGAGCTCCAAGCATCAATCTAATGGATAGTTTAACATTTGGAAAGAAAGTTGCTTTTTTTTTTTTTTTTTTTAATTTTGTGTTTTATGGTGGACTGGAAAACATCAATTCTTTTGAAGGAACATCATAGCTTTGGGGGAATAATACTTAGGGGATGACAAATTTCTCTCTTAACACTACCTTCTCCTGCCCCAAAGCACACACTCTCCTGCTTTCTCCTCTCTCACTGACGTCCATTATTCAGATGGGAAAGACAGACCCCCCCAAAAAAATTTTCAACAGTGCCTGGGAGATTGGCTCCTTTTCACTTTTGTTCTTGTTCTAAAGGCGCACAGAGTAATGAATAATTCTAAAAATGTTTCCATTGTTTGGATGTTGATGGCTTCTCTATTTCCTGGCCTTCATTCACCATCTCCTTTTCTTACACCAAAATTAAGTCTCCGAAATGGAAAATATTCGAGCTGTTGATGGAGAATAAATACTGACTGTTGCAGACACCTTCCAAAGTTTTTGCATATTTGACTCATATACAACAAGAGAAAATGAATAAAAGTCTGGTGCCAAGGAAGAATAAAGAGGCACACATGTCTTAGTCTGCCCAGGGCTGAGGTAGTTCGTGCCTATGGGCTCAGCACCCAGTTTGGTTTAGTGTTTGCGGGATTCTTCATTTTTAAATGAAATATTATTATCAATAGTTCTGTTGAAATAAGCCTGGGTGGCTTTGGTAGACCTCCCTTGGGTGGTTCCCACTTTGCCATGACCTTATTGGTTAGCATATGAGACGCATGTGCAGTGGTTTTATCTGGAACATGAGCAGCAACCACTCAGCTCTCTTTTCCCAGCTCTTCCAGTTGAAAGACACCAACACCTTTCTTTGAGGGACTGGTAGATGAAGTCCTCTCAGACAGGAGCTGCTAAGGACAGTAAATCCTCTGATCACAGGTGGTGCTGGGAGAGGTATTTGTCACTCCTGTACCTATGGGACCACTTGGTGCATCGGCCACTTTCACTCACACCTGTGCTGTGGCCCAGATGCAGGAAGCCTCTAGGCCACCATTGGCTTGTGGGAAAACACCAGAAATTATGGGCTGGGTGTAGGTGAAATATATGTGGGAAATAGAGGCTGAAGCATAGACAGCAAGTCATCTATACTCCAGCTACACTGATTTTGTCATTAATCTTATGGAGTCATGTAACTATTTATTTAGTTTATTTTGGAGTGATTTTATTTTGCAATTGCGTTTACCATTTGCAAAAATGAGCTGAAAAATTAAGTATAGTTCACCAACACCAATTCTGTTCAACACTGTACTGGAGCTACTACCCAGTACAATAAAGCAAGAAAACAAAATAAAATGTATAAGGACTGGAAATAAGGAAGAAGAAATTATTCCTAGATGATATGTTTATGTCATAGAAAATTCAGAATAATAATCTTCACAGAAAGTTAAGATAAATACGTTTACCAAGGTTAACAGATGCAAAGTCAATGTAGGAAAATTAATTTCACTTCTATATCCCAGTAACAAACAGGTGGAAAATGAAATCTGAAAAAAAGATACCATTTAAAAGAGCATGAAACAAATCAAGTACTTAGGAATATATCTCACAAAAATGTGTCAAATTTCTATACTTCACACTCTACAGTAATAGTGAGGTAAATTAAAGGCAATCTAAATAGATGAAGGAATATATTAATTCCTATATTAGAAAACTTAAGTTTTATCAAGATATCAGTTCTTTCCCAATTAATGCAATCCTTATAAAGATCACAATGGTTGTGAAAAAACATTGTGTATTTAATAGAAAATGAAGTATGTACTAAATTTCTGTTTCTTAAGAAAGCTGATCATCATCAACATCAACAACATGTAATGTGCACAAAATATTTGCTGGCCTTCGCTATCCACCCTGGGAGGCTCAGCAGTGTCAGTGACCAGGCCCCCCCCGGCCCCCAAAACCCAGAGAACTCAAATCTGGTAAAGAAAGGTCAACATCTACCTGAGAAGTCACTCCAGGAGTTATGTTAAGAAGGCTATATGCAGCTTTAGAAAGCATGTATTAAACTTACTCTGAAGAGTATTACTTTTTATTTATAACAATGGATTTATTTACATCATTTATAGCTTCTAAGTTAATTCCACTCATTAAAATTAAAAAAAATTTAAACAGCTTTAGTGAGGTATAATTGATATAAAATAAACTGCACATATTTAATATATACAACTTGATGAGTTTGGACTCATGCATATACCCATGAAACCATCACCACAACCAAGATAAAAGATGTATGTCATTACTTCCAAAAGTCTCCTCGTGTTTGTGTGTGTGTGTGTGTGTGTGGTAAGAACACTTAACCTGAGATCTACCCTCTTAACAAATGTTGGAGTGTGTGATGCAGTATTGCTGACTCTAGGTCTCTAGAATCACTCATCCTGAACCCCAAGTTCTCCTGGTGCATACAAAAAATG
This sequence comes from Hyperoodon ampullatus, assembly GCF_949752795.1. Lineage (NCBI taxonomy): Eukaryota > Metazoa > Chordata > Mammalia > Artiodactyla > Ziphiidae > Hyperoodon > Hyperoodon ampullatus. The sequence continues at coordinate 5,159,984 of NC_136933.1, forward strand.
AAGACATAGCTGTTGATGTGTGGGTTCCATTAAGAGAACTCCTCCCACAGCTAAGTGATGCCAGTTTTTTAAAATGTCATCAGATACTCCAAGTAGGAAAATCAATTAATCCCCATAATAGCTTGATTCTTTGTCCAATTCATGGCAACAGAGCAAAGCTTTTAGAAGTTCGTTTTCTTAAAGGCAAAATCTAGCCATTGTTGTGAACGCTATTATAAATGTCGTTATAAAGTTCAATATTGAAGACAAAATTATTGTTTTTACAGAGATAATATAAACAAGGTCTGCGAGAACACAGTTTTGTGGTAAAACCAGTGTTTTTAATTAAGAAAATTATGGAACAGAAATATACTTGGAATTGGTTGCGGTGCACTAAAAATTCATAATTGTGTCCAAAAAGCTCTTGATGATCTACCAATCACAGTAGAGGCCAGAGGTGTTGCTGTTTATGACTATTCTCAGATATACACAGAATAACTGAAATACAAAATTGTTTTGATGAAGTTAATGTTGAATTCCTTCCAAAATAGTTTGACATTGGTAGTATGTGCTTTCTTTTTTTCATTATTTGCCACCAATTGGACTTTAGACATATCTGAACCTTTGTGAATTAAGCTATATGACGATTTGGACATTTTTGGAAATAAGTCCTCTAAACTGTAGTTGCATTGTGTTCAAAAGGTGTTGAAAATCTTTAATGAAAATATGCAATAAATAGAACACTGAAAAACTTTAATTAAGCTTTGAAACTTTTAGCAAATTGTAATGTTGCGATTTTGAAGACAAAGTTTACAAACTGGAAACCATTAAAATTTATCTCCATAAAGCAAGGAGAAATGAATAAATCAAACAATGTGACTGCAAATGGTGAATAAGAGTGAATGCTGATATTCTATGATTTCACTGTGAAATAGCTCAATTTGTTGAGCGCCTATTTTTAGTGGAAAGGTATGTGTTCGGTACCAGAATAGAACAAAATTGACGAGACCTACAACTTGGCAGCATTTAAATATAGTCAAAAGTTCAAAAAGATGGGGCAGTTTATTTGCTGTTTTGTATTACTGGAGTATGTGTCAAAGAAAGCTGCTCTGAATGGGAGCCAAAAAAGTGTGAAAATATTTGGGTTGAAATATTTATACATTTCAATGTGAGAAAAATTAGAATCAAGACTACCCTCCATTTAGTAGAATTTGTTGTTGGAGATTGTTTTTCTTAAATAAAAATATTGTTGTTTACAGAGAAGAGGCAATTGAATGTATCAACATTTTCATATCATTAATCATAAACTGCAACTTTGAGGTGATTGCAGACAATTTTATGAAAGAATTAAAAATAAGATCATTTTGAAAAAACAAGGTCAGAAATATATAGCGATGTGCAATTTGATACAAATGCATTTTACCAACTAACTTAAGTGTGTGTCAGGGGCTCTGGGCTGAACTATCTCGTGAGAGGGAGTGAGGGCTTGGCACGGGGGTATCTTGTGCAAAGGGCTCTCTTGGTGCAACAGAGCTGAACCTCCTGGCAGGGGAGAAACAAAAGTGTCCCACCCCACCCCCTGGGATGTCAACAAATCCCCGTGTCGCCAAGACACCTGTAAAATGATCCTCCTGTGCCCTAAGCGACTGCATTTCCCCAAAATGAGTTTGGAAACGCTCTCATGATTCATTCAAGACTTTTAAGAATGTTCTAAGCTAACCTTCAGAGCCCAAGAGAAGAGTTCCTGCTATTGATCAGGAAGAACAGAGTACTTTCATTGTAACACTGGGAACCAGGTATGACGCGGGGCGTGTACATTAAGGCAGCTTGAAGGTAGAAAAGAAATGCTCCAGTTTTGAAATAGCTGGGCCCCTTCATTCAAAATTTTTTTTTAATAAATTTATTTATTTTATTTATTTGGCTGTGTTGGGTCTTCGTTTCTGCGCGCGGGCTTTCTCTAGTTGCGGTGAGCAGGGGCTACTCTTCGTTGTGGTGCGCGGGCTTCTCATTGAGGTGGCTTCTCTTGTTGCGGATCATGGGCTCTAGGCGCACGGGCTTCAGTAGTGGTAGCACACGGGCTTCAGTAGTTATGGCATGCGGGCTCAGTAGTTGTGGCGCACAGGCTTAGTTGCTCCACAGCATATGGGATCTTCCCGGACCAGAGCTCGAACCCGTGTCCCCTGCATTGGCAGGCGGATTCCTAACCACTGTGCCCCCTTCATTCAATTTTGATATTTCTGGCAACTGGGGAGGATGATGATGATTGGTCCAGCTGGGCTGGGGAGATGACTGACAACTTCATCTCCTTATAGAAATGGAGCTTGTTTGAGTTGAGAGCAGAAAGCAGATCAGTCGAGCCCCTGAATTTCCAGTTGAGACAATGGAGCCCAGGAGGAGAAAAGTGACCTTCTGAAAGTCCCAAGGTCAGGGTCAGGTCAGGCTCAAAATTCCTGCCCCTCGACCAGGGCCACGTCCTCTTGACAATCCAAGTCTCTACATCATTGCTCTCCTCTTTAGTACCAAGAATGCACTTGATCTCTGAGGAGTGGTTACCCTCAATTCTGGTTTACTGGATCCCTGCACCCTCCCACTCTTGTCCCCAAAGAGGAAGTGGTGCTTGGATGGGAGGAAGGTGGCACTCTGTGGTGCTTGGATGGTATCTGTCTTGGCTCCTGAGTCCCTCTGCTCTCCTGACTTCCCTGGTTGCTCTTGTGCCATTTGGTTGTTGTTGCTTTCTTATCTCATTCATAGGTTCCAAGTTTTGTCCACACCTCTTATATATTCTATTCTTTTGGGTGATCTCATACCTCCCATGTCCTTATCAATCACTCACACCCTGATGATACCCACATTAATATCTCCAGTCAAAGCTTCTTCCCTTGGCTTTTGAAGCCTGTGGGGCATCCAAGTGCATCCCCCCAGGCGGTGATTGACAGATCTACATGCCCATCACTCCCCTTCTCAGAACCCTTATTGGCTCTGTAACTGCGGGAGCATCTCACCTGGCACACAAGACCCTCCACGACCAGGCGTCCATCAGCCTCATTTTCTAACATTATCTCTTTACAGTCCCTGCCTTTCATTGTCTATCACAATATTACCAAAAATCCATCAGACCCTCCCATCCCCGGGCACACACACCTGTCATGGCTTGTCGTTCTCCACTCTTTCTGCACCAAAGTGTCAGGATCTAGAAGGTGCTGCTGCCCATAACATTGTTGCACAAAAAGAGTCTCATGGGAAAAGTCTTCCTACAGGGTGGGACATGCCAGAATCTTGGTGTGGAAGGACGTGGAGGTTGAGATAGCCCCCGGGGCCCCCTGTTTGTCACCCCCTCCTTTACAAGGGGATTTTCTCCCTCACTGAAAATAGCTGTTGAAGGCAGATAAGAGACTCCCACCCTTTCCCCGTGTGAAACAGAGCTTCCATTGTCCGCAGTGGATTTCTGCTGCCTTAGACAAAACGATCTCTCTCTGTTGCCCCCCGAGACAGAGTTCATTTTGGAGCCTGAAGGTTTTCCCTCTTTAATTGATGAGGAACTAATAAAGCCTGCCCTGTTCCTTGGACTACAGCCCTCTTGATGGGCAGGATCCTCATATCACTTTTACACACATATTAAATTGCAGCCCAGAAGCCAAATCTTCTACTCTTTACGAACTTAATGGAAAGTCGGGGGCAGGGGGAGGGCAGGCAGAAGAAACAGGTAAGTGATGAACAAGAGCCACTGTGTGCCTGGAGTTGTTCCATTTTCTTTGGGTTCGTCTCAGAAAAATGCTCCTGGGCCTTATCTTAGAATAACAGATTTTGAATCAGAATGGTCCTCTGAGGTTATCAGCATCTCCTGCCGAAGGTAGAAATCCCATCCGTGGTGACCCTCATGAATGGTTGCATCCAGCTTTTTCATACACTCGTGGTGGCACAGCACTCACTGTGGCTTGAGGCAGCTACTCATTATTAGAAAACAAAGCTGATGTTAGCCAGTGCCCACTTTATAGTTGGCTAAAAATATAATCTGTTTCTGGAAAAAGCTTCTGGATGGGACTCAAAATAAATTTTGTCCATATTCATTTCCCATGGATATACACAGACAGAGCTGGGTAATTTGATTTGAAAGACTCATGGAAGTGGAAGGGCTCTGAATCCGGTGCTCGTATACCCGAGTCTGCTTGGCAAGAATCAACTGTAAACATTTTGTTCTATTGTCAGGCTAAATGTTGCAGTCAAGGTCCCCAATCACTTTTCAATGTGAGGATATCGGGGACGGCGGTTATTCCAATCTAGTAACTATTGATGGGAAAAGGAAGCCTCATGACAAAAAGATAATATAAATTCAATAATCTGTTTAAATGAATTTCTTTTCTAAACCACAATAGCATTTAATTAGCTTTAAAATTCACTGATAAGTATAGAACACTATTCATTTATCTAAAGTTAAGCCCTGATGCATAGAAGGATTCTTCGATCTCTCGTGAAGATTTCTGAGATCTGCCCAGGCATCTGAGTTCAACAGGTGGGGAATTTATTACTGTGTTTGATTTTGGGTTTGGAAATTGGATCACTCTGGGAATATACTTTGTGAATGACTGATACTTTCTGTGACTTTTTCTTTTTCTTAACTTTAATAATGTTTCTGAGAATCACCTTTTTCAGCTGTGGACCTGCCCGGGTGTCAGTAAGCTGTTGGGTAAAACGAAATCAATCATGACGGCAACGAAGAATCTTAAGGCTTCCTGGGACTCAGAAGGTGCTGCAGGCAGCCATCTGACAGAGAGGTACGATCCAGGTTCAGCGGCTGGAACGCTGACTGATAACTGAGCCACCATCCCCTGTGTGGCCATGTGCAATTTACTACACTGCACTGCTCCAGGCTTGGTTTTTCTCATCTGTGAAATGGGACCGATAATAGTCTCTCTCTCATAGGGATGGGATGGGATGGACTAGGCGGATTACTAGACCAAGCACAACATCCACAAATCCTATGTGCTATCTTGTCATTTTCTTTTCCATTTCCTTCTTCGTCCCCTGCATCATCACCACCATCACCAACATCATCATCATCCATACTCAAGGGGTGACACGTGGGCCATATCCATGGCTATCTCCTGGCACGAGATAAATTGGGCCACCCGGAGCCTGAATGTTCTAGATGAGGGGTCCTCTGAAGTGACAGTGAGTGGTTTGGATAACAGCTAATAAAAGAGCCCTGAAGCTCAAAGGACAAAAGACCAGACTCACTTGTAAAGCACTGTCCTCCACCACCAAGGCCAGAGGTCAGCAAACTTCCTACAAAAGGGCAGAGGGTAAATACTTTCTGTTTTGCAGGTTGGACGGTCTCTGTGTGGCAGTTACATAATTCTGCAGCAGAGGGAAAGCAGCCGTGGACGGTGTGTAAATAGATGGGCGTGGCTGTGTCCTTTATTTATGGACACGGACATGTGGATTTCATTTAATTCTCACATGTTATAAAACACTCTTCTTTTTTGGAACCATTTACAGTTTTTTAATCACAAAGACTGTAAAACTCACTCTTAGCTTATGGGATATATGAAAACAGGCAGCTGGCAGTAGCTGGTCCACAGGTCAATCTGCAATGGAGTCAGTTTCCCACGACTGTTCTCTTCCATCCAAACCTGTGCTGATGTCCTTTCCTTATTCAGGTACTTGTGATGTTCTCCTGGAGACCCGTGGGGAGGGAGGGAGGGACACTCGTTTTCATTATTATTATTATTTTTTGTGTGTTAGTTTCTGCTTTATAACAAAGTGAATCAGTTACACATATACATCTGTTCCCATATCCCTTCCCTCTTGCGTCTCCCTCCCTCCCACCCTCCCCATCCACCCCTCTAGGTGGTCACAAAGCACCGAGCTGATCTCCCTGTGCTATGCGGCTGCTTCCCACTAGCTATCTATTTTATGTTTCGTAGTGTATATATGTCCATGCCACTCTCACTTTGTCACAGCTTATCCTTCCCCCTCCCCATATCCTCAAGTCCATTCTCAAGTAGGTCTGTGTCTTTATTACTGTTTTCCCCCTAGGTTCTTTATGACCTTTTTTTTTTCTTAAATTCCATATATATGTGTAAGCATACGGTATTTGTCTTTCTCTTTCTGACTTACTTCACTCTGTATGCCAGACTCTAGGTCTAGCCACCTCATTACAAATAGCTCAATTTCATTTCTTTTTATGGCTGAGTAATATTCCATTGTATATATGCATTTTCATTATTTTTATCTTCAGAGTTATCTTCTATTTTGATCATTGATCCATAAATGGTTTTACGATGTCTCTTAAATAGAATGTCTTTGCATATCTTAAACATAAACACAATTGAATACATAAATATAGAATGTATATAAGTTTAAAAAGAGATCCACATGAAGAAAGATATCCAGTAAGTGATAGCACACATGTACACGTATATGGTGAGACCAGGGAAGTGGTGCTCAAACCACTAAAGTTTGAGATATAAGGCATGGGAGAAAGTACTTTGGGAATGATGTGAATCATTGTACCTTGGCTCTGTGCTTTATTAACTGTGTGATCTTAGGCAAGTTACTCCATGGCCTCTTCCAGTGAGGCTAATAATATTTATCCTCCCAAGTTACTCTGAAGTGTAAATGGAAGGTTCCAGAGACAGCACTCAGCATCCTCCAAGTCTACCATGTCCTACTTTCTTCTCTACCAAGGGGGAGCTCTATTCTCTGCTACCTCCACCCCATGAGAATTATCTGGAAAAGGCTGATCTCTAGTCACCTTTGAATTAGCAGATGTCTCTATGACGTTTAATGAAAAGGCATTTGTACTGAACTGAGTGAGAGGCTAAGAGTTGGACCATCACATCTGGTGGGTCTGGTTCTGGGTGTTCCTAGTCCACTGCAGGCCTCTTACCTCCGGTCCAGTTTGGAACTATGAGGGAGGTCAGCAATGCCTGTTTCTCCTGGAGTTTTAGACTCTGACGTGGGTGCCACGCTGGCCAAAACGTCAGAGTGGCCCTGATGGAGCTGCAGTTTGGGGCATCATATCACTCAGGCCCAGGTCCTGTAGGAGTGATCCTGAGCTGTAGCCCAGACTCACAACAGTTTAGGGAGCTTTATTTTATTTTACTTTTTAATTGAAGTACAGTTGATTTACAATATTGTGTTAGTTTCAAGTGTACACAGCAAAGGGATTCAGTTATACGCACACATAAATGTATATACTCTTTTTCAGATTATTTTCCGTTATAGATTATTACAAGATATTGAATATAGTTCACTGTGCTGTACAGTAGGTCCTTGCTGGTTATCTACTTTATAGACAGTCGTGTGTCTCTGTTCATCTGAAACTCCTAATTTATCCCTCCCCCTTCCCCTTTGGTAACCATAAGTTTGTTTTCTATGTCTGTGAGTCTATTTCTGTTTGCAAATAAGTTCATTCATATCTTTTTTTTTATGTTCCACATATAAGTATATAAGTGATATCATATGGCATTTGTCTTTCTCCATCTGACTTACTTCACTTAGTATGATCATCTCTAGCTCCATCCATGTTGCTGCAAATGGCAAAATTTCATTCTTTTTTATGGCTGAGTAATATTCCATTATACATATATATATATATATATGTATATATATGCCACATCTTCTTTATCCATTCATCTGTTGATAGCCACTTAGGTTGTTTCCATGTCTTGGCTATTATAAATAATGCTGCTATGAACATTGGGGTGCACATATCTTTTTGAATTAGAGTTTTCATCTAGGGAGATTTGTAAGGAGGTGTCCTTACAGTCAAAGAGAGATAAAGGGAAAGTGGAGCCACTATGTCTCCTGGGCATAGAGAGCAAATGACCGCTTTGCTTCCTGGTGCAGGTATAACAAGCTGGGTCCTCAAGTGGGGGATGGACCTTTTGGGAGGAGAAAGGTCTGAAGCTGGAAACCTTTGGCCTCTGGGTCTCAGTTCCCCTCTCTCTGTCTCCCTCCTTTAGCCGAGGGATACTTACTGCCTGAGAGCATCTTTGGTTCTGGGGAATTAGAGGAGCCAGATTAGGAGACAGAATGGGGGGACTGGCTGTCAAGTACCTTCTCAGGGTTCAACGGCTTCAAAAGGAACAGTCAAAGGGCATCTCCGTGAGTCCTTGTTTATGTGACGTAGTCCTTCCAGCAGACAGGTCAGGCAGTGATGGCTCAGGATAGAGCTTGTGGTGAGGGCTGAAGAGTGGGCATCTTACTTTCTCATCCCTCCAGCTACAGCTGAATTAGCTACAGTGCATCAGGGTGCGCTCAGATGTGGAGGTCTGGGCTACGTGAACTCCTGAGGGGAAGGAGAGTATCCCACAACCATACACGGGTAGTACTTGCAACTCCAGAGTCTTGGGACTGAAGCAAATGCTCTCTTGGACTCTTCCCAGGAGGAATCAGAGAAGAATACCAAGAAACCTCAAGCTTGTCTCCCCGTGGACCCCATCCTGACACCCCACACCCGCACACCCCAGCCTCCAAAGCTTGTCGTCTCTAGCGCTTACTTGACCCACTTGGCATTTGTTGTCTCGTGCAGTCTCAAACTTTGCTATTAACCTGTCAACTATGTTATTCTTGCCCCTCCAAAAGTTTTGTAAGTTCTTTGAAGAAAGAGAAAGGAAATCAATATACGTATTGAGCAATTCCAGGGACCATGCTAAGTTCATTTTGCATGCGTCAGGTGGTTTAATCCACATACCAACTCTGGAATGTATTATTTATTTTTTCTAGTTGTGGAAATGGAGGCTCAGAGAATTTGCGACTTGCCTAAGGTCACATAGGCATGGCCATGATTTGGTACAGAACACCTGGCATGAGCTCATGCGTATTGTTAGAGCTCATTAAGAAGTCTCTGTCCTTAAAAACCAAACCAAACAAGGCCACTTTTTGGACAGGATGTAGCGGGAAATATTGGGCAACATAACAGGAGACGTGCAGTTTCTCCCTTTGCCTCTGAATTCAAACCTTTCTCTCTTGCTCCCTGAGATATATGATCTTTTGTGACAACACTGAGACCAGCTGTGTCAACATGACCAAGTTGTTTGCTACAGGGAAACTTTGCTGGGAAATATAATACTATAAACCTGTAAACAACTTCACTATTCTCTTTTGTTGGAGACAACTGTCTGTTCACCTGGCCAAGCTCTCACTCTCAGGTAAGAGTTTACGTATTAAGACTTGTTTCAGGAGCCTTGCTTTGCTGTGCCCATCACTCCTAGACTATTTTATCACAAAATCTCCCCCATCAGTTCCCTGCCTTGAAAGACTCAACCCAAGTCGTGTCTCTTGAGCCGAGATACCAAAGCCCTAGAAATAGCCCACTTCTAACTCTCCCCTTCCAAGACACGGCTAAGACGCAGCCAAGGTGATGTTCTTCCTTATGGCAGAGACCTAAACAGTTTTAGTTTGTTTTAAAATCAGGATTTCTGGTGATATTTGGGGGCATTAAACCCTCAAGTTTTATGTTCTTTTCATCTTCAATGAGATGACAGCCTTGGGTTGGCTGGTTAGAATAATAGACTCTGGGGGCTCCGGAAGTAACTATCTGAGAAGCACACAGGATGGGCGGTGAAGAGGACTCCATCCGGTTTCCCCTTCATAAGTAGGCAAGGGCTGGTGGTTCCTGTGAGTGACCAGCCTTTGTTAAGAAGCCAGTCTTCTTCTTTGTTAAGAAGTCAAAGGCATAGCTTCTACTTTCTCGGAAGTGAAATATTATACACCTGAAGTACACCCTTTTAAAACAAGGCTTCTCTTGAAAAGTTCCTAGGTGTATAACTCAGGTATCTTTGTATAAAATTCGCACACTTTGTGTTTTAAAGGGATTGTGGGGGAAATCTTGGTACATCCAAGTCACTCGCTTCTGCCACATAAACATGTTCACCATCAAGGATCTATAATGAGGTGGAAGCATACTTCTTGGGTATGGATGATTCTGGATGGAAATTTTTGAACAGAAGCTCTTTATGTTACTCTCATTATTATATTAAATGGTTTTAGTTGCTGGATGTTCCAGCAACTAAAAAACCCTGACATAAGTAGTTTAAACAAAAGACAATTCATTATTCCACATAACCAGAGGTCTGGCTTTGTTCTAAGGCTAGAGCATGGTACCTGGGGCTGCTCCAGGCTTTGTGTCCAGACGTGACAAAAGGGAGGTGTCCTCCTTCATCTCATTCTTGGGAGTGACAAATTCCTTCTCAAAAGCGCCTTGGTATATGTCCCGTCATGTGTCACTGGCCAGAATTGTGTCTGTTATTAAGCCAGTCATTGGCAGGGGGATGGAATTACTAGAATTGGCTCAGATGAAGCGGGATCTACCTCCGGGAATGGGATCTCCTTCCCCTGAATGACACAGGGTAGAGACTTATACAAAATAAGATCTATTAGCAAGGAAGAAGGAGAAACAGACACAGCCTGGATAACGAACAGAGTCTACTAAATATATGTATTATAGGTGCTGTAACTTCTCATTTGTTGTTAGCTTTCGAAGATGATGGCAGAGAAGAGGATTAGTTAAAAGTAGGAAACATAGGGCTTCCCTGGTGGCGCAGTGGTTGAGAGTCCGCCTGCCGAGGCAGGGGACACGGGTTCATGCCCCGGTCCAGGAAGATCCCACATGCCGCGGAGCGGCTGGGCCCGTGAGCCATGGCCGCTGAGCCTGTGCGTCCAGAGCCTGTGCTCTGCAACGGGAGAGGCCACAGCAGTGAGAGGCCCGTGTACCGCAAAAAAAAAAAAAAAAAAAAAAAAAGTAGGAAACATAAATTAGGTGCTGAGATATTTTCCAGAGGAAAGGTATCAAAGATACTAAATAATAACTATTTACCAAATCAGGGAGTTCTAGAGTACAGAGAAGATGGTGTCTTCCCTGGTGGCCCCCAAAGACCTATAGGAAGGGCAGGGCTAGAGACAAAACAGATTATAACCGACTAAGTGGATATAATCCTCATGCAGCTGCCCTGAGACTGAGCCACTTCCAGTACTGCTGCTTTCTCAAAATTCTGTAAAAAGCTACTCTCACTCTTCACTTGTTTAAGACCCCAGAAAAGGGTTAGCAAGCCAAGAACCAGAGAAGACACTGTAGGCTTCTCCAATTCCTATTTTCTGCTCTTAGAATAAGTAAAGATGGGAAGGAGAAGAAACAGTAAAAAAAATCTTTCTCAGGATGCCAGGGGCTGCCGCCTTTGTTCTTAGTTTGATCCCCAAATGGCCTGGTACAAAACTGCCCATCGCCCAAGGAAACTACTATGAACCTAATTAAGGGTTTTACAATTCATACCATGTACCTCCATCCCTGTGGTACTTAGAGAGTATTCCCAGCAGATGTTCAAGTCCATGGCGAAGGTGATTATTCCTTTGACCCTTGTGTTCTGTTGCCGATGCCTAGAATGACTCTACGTCCAGGCTGGTCACTAATCTTACTGAAATGTGTGATGTGACATCTATATGTTTGTCTCTGGCTTTCACATTATCACGTTATTCACATTTTTATGGCATTTTCTGCTTTCTAAAGCACCTCATGTTTCATAAGAGAGTCACAAAATCTCCTGAGGTGAGATAGCTATCTAGCTTTATATACACAGATACTGAGTTCAGAGAGGTACATGACTGCCCCCAGGACTTGGAACTGGGTGGCGAGAAGTGAACCTGAGTCTAATCTTCTGACCCCAGTCTTGGCACCCTAGACTGTATATGGGTCGTTTGCTTATTTGACTTCTGCTGTGAGTAGAAGCTGTGCTCCTACTTACAAGATGAGGTAAAGGTAGGTAGGCTGGGAGGACCAGGTGGTAGGAAGAGGCAAAAGAGAAAGAGGATTTGAGGATATAGGATTCCTTTGGGGTCTTTGAACCTTCCAAGCATTCCGGACACAGAAAATGTCTCTGACCAATGCCCCAGGTTAGGGGATGGCTGAGTCAGACCGCTCATGTAGCTTCCTTGTTTACCACTCAACAATTTTTAAATAAGTGAAGCCAAGTTAAGAAATTTCAGCAAAAGTTTTGAAGGAAAAAGCAGTCTTCAAAAGCCAGTTGAGGAACTACCAAGAGCCCTTAGGATGGTGGTAATCGCCAAACTTGGAATCTCTCCACAGGTTCTGCAAAAACCGCACAGAGCAAGAAGAAGGGCGCATGACGGGACCTGTAACCCATGTCTACAACACACCTGAAAGACAGGGAACACGGCAACCCTTAGTAAGTAAGGAACAGACATCTGAAGCCCAGGGGGGCGGTGCTGGAGCCCTCACCACCGCAGGGAGGGATAGACACTGTGCAGAGCAGAGGAAGTGCCTCTGGGTCCCAGCAGTGGAAGGACTCAGATAAAATCGCGCTTAGAAGGTGAGAGACACACCTGGGTGGGGAAATGTTAGACTGCGGCGCCACCTCTCCACTCATGGCTGGGTCTTTCTGACAAGCTGCCCCCATCTGCAGGCTGTCCAGGGCCTCTCCAGCCGCCAGCCATGTCATTAGCTTGCAAACTTCTCTCCTATCACTCAGGAGATCCCCAGTGTCTCAGAAGCTCTTGTATCAGGAACTGGAGACTAAGAGGAAATATTATAACAAAAGATGCTCCTATCACCCCTGTCAATCAGGAAATTGAAAGGGTTTTGGAAGCTCTGTGCCAGAAGAGGCCACCGCAAAATGCGCCCCTTTGGCATGATGGCTGAAGGTGATCCAGACCCAGTAGACTCAGGAAGAACTTTGACCTCTCCCTTAACTGATTAAAATATTTTAGATAGAGGACTTGGCCCAGAATAAGAACTATTACCAGAGATGATTTTTTTAATCTGGAAAACTTTCCTGCATGGCAGGGTAAACATCTCATTACCAAACATCTGCTCTTAGCTTCCCGTGAATTGCCCTGAATGATCCCTTTGATCCTAGCCCCCATCTCATTCCTTTTTGACATGTAAACCTCAATTGCCTGACTGCCTTTGGGTCTCGTATTTTTATGAGACTCCTGTATGTACAAAATTAAATTTGTTTTTCTCCTGTTAATCTGTCTTGGGTCAATTTGATTATTATATCAGCAAAAAAGCCTAGAAAAGAAGGAAAAAATTTTCCACCCCTACAAAGACCAAATGTATATTTCTTATTATATCATAGTATCACAAAGGCACTATGCAAATAAATTTTAAAACCTAGATGAAATGGAGAATTCCCTGGGAAAATGCAATTTACCAAAACTGATTTCAATAGAGAAACTCTTAAACAGACTAATTTCCATCAAAGAAATATAGAAGGTCATCCAAGAACCACACCATTAAAAAAAACTCACCAAGCCCAGATGATTTCAAAGGTGATTTCTATCAAAACTTGAAAGACCAATATTATACCAATTTTTTCAGAGCTAAAAAAGAATGACTTTCAAATTACTTTTATGAAACAATACAATATTGCTATACAATAAATGTGCTAAAAAGATCATAAAAAGAGGAAACCGCAGACTTTCTCACTTATGAATATCTAGGCAAAATCCCAAATAGTAGCAGAAAGAATTTAATATCATGTTAAGAAAATAACACATTATGACGAAGTGAGATTTATTTTAAGAATGCAAAAATGGTTTAATATTAGAAAATTGATTAATATAATTCACCATATTAAATAATATAGGAAAATCTTGTATGTCTATGGATGGACATAGGCCTTCAACACAAACCCAGAGCTATTCCTTATAATAAAATAGTTCACTAGTGGGAAGCAGCTGCATAGCACAAGGAGATCAGCTCGGTGCTTTGCGATGACCTAGAGGGGTGGGATAGGGAGGGTGGGAGGGAGGCTCAAGAGGGAGGGGATATGGGGACATGTATATGCATATGGCTGATTTGCTTTGTTGTGCAACAGAAACTAACAGAGTATTGTGAAGCAATTATACTCCAATAAAGATCTATTAAAATAAATAAATAAATAAAATAAAACGTAAAAAAAAAAAAAGACCACACAGTAAAATAGTAATGGATGGACACTTCTTTAACACGATGTGTGTGTGTGTGTGTGTGTGTGTGTACCATTACATTACCAGCTGTATTATTACACCTTGGGCCTAAAGCCACATCACTAGTAGAACAATAGAGGCTTTCCCATCATGACAGGAACAAGGCAAGATGTCCGTTGCCATGCGATGCTGTATTGAAAGGATTAGCCTGGCAAGTTGGACAACACAAAATTTAAAAAAAAATTTTTAATGTAGAAAAATGCCATAACACGTGACAAATTGGGAGAATATATTTACAATATATTTCCTAGATGCTGGAGTAATCACTCTAGAACTCTTAGAAATTGAGAGGGATACAAGATCTGAAACCTGATAGAAAAAAATGAGCAGGTAATGGACAGGTAGTTCATAGAAAAATAGATGTAAATGAATCTTATAAAGATGTTCAACTTTGGACTTCCCTGGTGGCGCAGTGGTTAAGAATCCGCCTGCCAATGCAGGGGACATGGGTTTGAGCCCTGGTCCGGGAAGATCCCACATGCCGCGGAGCAACTAAGCCCGTGCGCCACAACTATTGAGCCCGCCAGCCACAGCTACTGAAGCCCACGCTCCTAGAGCCCATGCTCCACAACATGAGAAGCCACCGCAATGAGAGCCCACGCACCGCAATGAAGAGTAGCCCCCGCTCGCGGCAACTAGAGAAAGCCCGTGCACAGCAACGAACACCCAACACAGCCAAAAATAAATAAACAAATTTATTTTTAAAAAAGATGTTCAACTTTACTGTAAAAAGAAGAATGCAAATTAAAACCACATTGAGATATCATTTCTTACCTATGAATCCGTCAAGAGTTCAAAGGCTTAACAGCACACTGCTGGCCCCGGTGTGGGGAATGGGCACTCCCATCCGGTGATGGCAGGTGTGCAAAATGGGGCGGCCCCTGTGGGTGGGAAACAGCAAACCAAGCATCATATGCATTTAACCTTTGACCAGCAATCCCATTTCTAGAAATTTCCCCTGAAAACATATCCTCACAAATTTAAAACACTATATGCAGAAAGTTATTTATTACAGGTATTTGTCATGGCAAAATACTGGAAACAAGCTAAAAGCCTATCCCTAGCCGACTGGTTGCATATACTATGGTATGTTCACATAACAGAGCCTGGTTAGCAGCAGAGGCAACCAAGGAAGATTTCTAGGATGACTGACACTGAGTCATTTTCGGAATATATGAACAGGGAGGGGAAAAGCAAAATGCAAAACGGTTGCCTTTATTCTGTTAACTTCCGGGTGAGAAACGTGGGGAGATGAAAATATGGATGTGTGTATGGATTTGTTTATTTTTGCAAAGAAGAAATATGGGAAGGATACACTTGATCCTAAGAAAGAGTAAACTTAAGTGAAAGACATACTGCTTTCATTCTTCTATCCTTTTAATTTTTTTGGTAGATTTGCGATGAAAAATTAAAAGAACGAAACAACGACCTCCCGTCCCCAGCCATATAGGAGTATATGTCGGGGATTAGAAGCGTCCGAGGTTTTGTATTGCTGGTTAGTGAGGAAGCAGGGCTCGGTGGGTTATTTGCCTCGTAATCAATCACTTGACCAATGCTCTGGTCGCATCCCCTTGGGACATGTCTCCGTGTCACATCACTGTTTCTGGCCCCCCTTTTCTCCTTCCATCAGACATTACTGAGCACCTACCCCTTGTCCGGTGGTGCGCCAGGGCCTGTGCTTTTCGTGGATGAAAGAGACACAGTGCCTGCCTTCCGTGGGCCGAGTCCAGGAGGGACCCGGACAAGCAACAGGACAAGTGCGACTCTTCTGGACCTGCTGTGGCAGGTGCTCGGAGACAGCAGAGCAGGCCCGGGGCTCCCTTCACCACCACCCCAACCCCCTACGGTCTCCGGACGCCCCCTTCCCCCCATTCGTTGTACTCTGGGAAGTGTTGTCTACCCCAGACGTGGGCCCCCCAGCCGGGTGGGAGGGGAGGGATGTGCAGAAGGCCTGGCGCTGACCTCGCGGGGGCCTCCATCCCCCCTGGAAGTCGCGGGTTTACAGACTAGCTCTCCCCTGGACTCGGGGGACCCTGTCCTGCGAGCCACCGCACTGGTCCCTCAGCTCGGACAGGCTAGGAACCAAGGTGCCCCGCCCGCGGCTGATGCGAGAGGGGTTCCCTCCGAGGGGCTGGCGGCTGCAGCGGGAGGGGCGCCTCCCTCCACTCTCCGCGGACCCACGTGCCCCCGACAGGGGGATCTCTGGGGATGTCCTTTGTCTATCAACCACCGAGACAAAGGACGCGGCACCAGAGCGAGAAATCTCAGCCATCCTGCCGCCTCCCCTTTAAAAGAAGAGGGAAGGAACTAGGTGAGCCCCCGCTTCCCTCCTCTGTTTGACAGTCTGTGGCTCTTTCCTCGGGGGGGGGGCGGAGCGGAGGGTGGGGTGACCCTGTCTAGCACAGAAGGAATCGGAGCCGGGGGCCTGATTTCTAAGCCTAAACCACTTGTTATCCTCATGTCCCCTTGGTGGCCTAAGCTGATGGAAAGTGGTGCGGCACTTAGCGACACTTTGACCTTTGCTCTTTGTGGCGACAGTGAAGTGGACCCGGGCTTTTTCGGAGCGGCGGATGCAGTTCCAGCCTTGGCCACACGGTGGCAGGTTTCGCCTAGAAAAAGCGCTCTTCACGCGCCATCGCACCCCCCCCCCCCCCGCCCCGCCCAGCCGCTCAGAGGCGTGGCTTCACCGAATTCTGTTCCGGGACAAACGTGATTTATATTGATTGCTTCTGCTAATGCATCAGAGAGAACGAATGCTCGGGGTACATTCTTGGTGACGTTTATTGTCTTTTATACTTGGAAATATAAACTAAAGCAAATAAGTCTTTAACCCTTTCAGTGGATCCTTGTTATAATGGATGAGGCAAAATCGTTAGCGTTCTGGGGAGGAGCGGGGAGAGATGAAGGAAACTGGAATCTATCCAATCTATGAGGGGCCCTTACTGGCTCTACCTTCAGAATATATCCAGAATCTAACCAATTTCACAGCATCATTACTGCCACCAGTTTGGCCCAGGCCACATCATTGTCCATCCTTGCCCCTACAGGTTTTTTTTTTTAATTAATTTATCTTTAATTTATTTTTATTTTTGGCTGCATTGGGTCTTCATTGCTGCACACAGGCTTTCTCTAGTTGCGGCGAGCGGGGGCTGCTCTTGTGGTGCGTGGGCTTCTCATTGCGGTGGCTTCTCTTGTTGTGGATCACAGGCTCAGTAGTTGTGGCTCCCGGGCTCTAGAGAACAGGCTCAGTAGTTGTGGCACACGGGCTTAGTTGCTGCGCGACATGTGGGCTCTTCCCCAGCCAGGGCTCGAACCCGTGTCCCTTGCATCGGCAGGCAGATTCTTAACCACTGCGCCACCAGGGAAGCCCGCAGGTTTTTATGTTGTGTCACTTCATGGATCAAAACCTTCCGAGGGCTCCCCCTTGCCCTAGGGTAAAGTCCAAACCATAGCTTCCAGGCCCAAGCCGGGGCCGCTCACCAGCTCTTTTCAAGAAGGGGCCGGGGGCTTCCCTGGTGGCGCAGTGGTTGAGAGTCCGCCTGCCGATGCAGGGGACGCGGGTTCGTGCCCCGGTCCGGGAAGATCCCACATGTCGCGGAGCGGCTGGGCCCGTGAGCCATGGCCGCTGAGCCTGCGCGTCCGGAGCCTGTGCTCTGTCTGCAGCAGGAGAGGCCACGGCAGTGAGAGGCCCACGTACCGCAAAAAAAGAAAAAAAAAAGGATGTGCTTAGGCCAGAGCCCTGAAGTGCCGATGGGTTTGGAACTGGCTTATTGCTGCCACCAGAGGTTGGTGATGGAGGGAGGAGGAGGGACAGGGACTGGAAAAGCCCAGTTTTGGACCAGGATCTGTCATTTCCTGATCTTGTGACCTTGGACACCTGACCTTCCTTTTTCAGTCTTCAAGGTTTTCCATCCTGTTTTACCGGCAGAGTCATTATTTTAAGAAGGCATTTCTTTCTCTAATGATTAGTCATGTTGAGCATCTTTTCATGTGTTTGTTGGCAATCTGTATGTCTTCTTTGGAGAAATGTCTATTTAGGTCTTCTGCCCATTTTTGGATTGGGTTGTTTGTTTTTTTGATATTGAGCTGCATGAGCTGCTTGTACATTTTGGAGATTAATCTTTTGTCAGTTGCTTCCTTTGCAAATATTTTCTCCCATTCTGAGGGTTGTCTTTTCATCTTGTTTGTGTTTTCCATTGCTGTGCAAAAGCCTTTAAGTTTCATTAGGTCCCATTTGTTTATTTTTGTTTTTATTTCCATTTCTCTAGGAGGTGGGTCAAAAAGGAGAACAGTATGGAGATTCCTTAAAAAACTAAAAATTGAACTAGCATACGACCTAGCAATCCCACTCCTGGGCACATACCCTGAGAAAACCGTAATTCAAAAAGAGTCATGTACCACAATGTTCAATGCAGCTCTATTTACAATAGCCAGGACATGGAAGCAACCTAAGTGTCCATCGACAGATGAATGGATAAAGAAGATGTGGCACATATACACAATGGAATATTACTCAGCCATAAAAAGAAATGAAATTGAGTTATTTGTAGTGAGGTGGATGGACTTAGAGACTGTCATACAGAGCGAAGTAAGTCAGAAAGAGAAAAACAAATACCGTATGCTAACACATGTATATGGAATCTAAAAAAAAAAAAAAGGTTCTGAAGAACCTAGGGGCAGGATAGGAATAAAGACGCACACATAGAGGATGGACTTGAGGACGCGGGGAGGGGGAAGGGGAAGCTGGGACAAAGTGAGAGAGTGGCATGGACATATATACACTACCAAATGTAAATTAGATAGCTAGTGGGAAGCAGCTGCGTAGCACAGGGAGATCAGCTCGGTGCTTTGTGTCCACCTAGAGGGGTGGGATAGGGAGGGTAGGAGGGAGACGCAAGAGGGAGGAGATATGGGGGTATATGTATATGTATAGCTGATTCACTTTGTTATACAGCAGAAACTAACACACCATTGCAAAGCAATTATACTCCTATAAAGATGTTAAAAAAAAAAAGACATTTCTTGTGGAAGCCAAACTTATGATTATTACAGGTCATCTCAAAAGGAGGTCTGCTCTGATTGAGAAGGGGAGGGTTCGGGGGGCCCAGAGCCCTGCCAAGCAGAATGTCCCCCCAGACTGTGTGTGTGTAGGTGGCTCCTGGGGCATCTCCATCCCACCCCGGGGCTCTGCGGGATATCCGTGAAGCCCCAGCCTGGGATCCTGAAGGCCCTCAGCCTCTGACAAGTGGTGATTTTGTGACTTAGAACTGCTGCTGGGATTCTTGGTGTAGCAGCTGGGGATGAGTGAGCTGGCAGTGGGTGTGGAGGGGACTAAGGGAGCAGAGGTCTGGAGCAGCAGAAGAGGACCAGGGGACGGACCTCGGATTCTCAGGGAACAGTAATTCCCTTGACAGCAGCCTGCCTGCTTGGGACGGGGCATCCTCCTGGGACTTCCTTCTCTGGGGGTCTCTCAGTCATGCTGCTCTTCAGGAGACCTCCCCTGTCAGGACCCCTGCCCTCTTACAGGATGCACCAGACATTTGCCTGCTGGTTTCTAAACCTTTTACTTCTTATTGTGTAATATCCCAGTGGGAGATGCGTAGATGGATAGAACACAGCCCCGCCCTGGAGGCACCAAGGGTCTGGGGGAGGATGCTGGATGGGAGGGGGTTATTTGCATATAGGATGGAGACCTGCCCAGAGGCAGCTCTAGGGCAGAGGGGGGCGTCACTGCCATGATCTGGTGGAGGCTGGGAAGTGAAGCTGGAGCTGCTCACGGAGTGATGGGGGAGCCGGGAGGGACCCTGGACCGAAGGAGCAGCGTGTGTTCTTTCTTCACAGCCCTACTCTTTCTCCACTTCTCTGTCTTTTGCGAATTGGCTAGTTGCCATTTATGAATCATAAGTAATTGCCTGACCTGGGAGCAGGGATTTCTGCGCACCCACTGCTGAGGGCTGCAGACAGCGGGCTGTGGGCAGCAGGCTCTCTCCAGGAGCTGAGTGCTGCACCGGCCCAGAGTGGGTGCGCAGTAGCAACTCAGCTAGTGGGAGGATCAGAGTGACTTCCTGGACAATTAGATTCCTGTGTTGATCCAAAAAGAGGAGGGGCTGACATGCCCTGTCTGGGGTGTGGGAGCACTCCGGAGCATGGCCGAGTATGTGGGTGAAGCTGGGAGAGAGCAGGGCCGTCCTCTCCCTTCCCAAGGGTGGAGGAGATGGACCCGGGGCTGCTGCTTCCATGGGACTTGCCCCGAGCAGCCTGGCTCCCGAAAGAAGCTCTGCTTGGAGGTCAAGTGGGAGGCTTGGAGCGTCAACTCTTCGGGCAGAAATAGGGGAGCCACCTGAGTCCACACTCACAGCCGGCAATGTCCAGCCTTTTCTGTAAAGTCCCACATAGTGAGCAGTTCTGACCTTGTGGGCAACGGTCCCTGTTGCAACCACTCAGCTCTGCTGTTTTAATGCAAAAGCAGCCCTAGACCGCATGTAAGTGCTTGGGTGTAGCTGTGCTCCAGTGAAATGTTACTTACACAGCAGGCAATAGACTGGATTTGGCCCCCGGGCTGTAGTTTGCTATCCCTTCTCTAAGCTTATGACTCCGACTTGATGCCTTGATTTTGGTCTCTTGTGTTCCTGACCTTCTTTTCTTTGCTGCATCTCTTTGCTGATCATGACTTCTGCATTTCTGACATGAGCTTGGTCACCCAGCCCCACCCACTGGCTGTGTCTCCTATTTGGGCTGGACTCCAGCTCCGACCGCCCCACCGTAACTACACACACGGAGACAGTGATGCCAGAGGACAGAGCGGAATTGCTCAAGAGGGAGAAATGCAAGTGCCCATCTCCACGACGGATGGTGAGGAAGATAATTCAGCCAGGCTGGTTCTCCAAGCTCAGCTGAGCCTCGAATTGAGAGTCTCTCTGGCACAAAACCAACCTCAGAGAGTTGGGGGTTGAGGGAGACATTTGGGGACTCTGGTCCAGGCTGGCTTATATGGCTTTGAGAGTCTGGGGTGAAATATCTTTTGGCTTTTTTTGGATGTCATCTGAAACCAGTGGAGGCCCTCAGAGGACATGCATGTCCTTCTGTCATCCTGGGGTCACCCTGTCTCCCCACCTCTAGCTCAACCTCTGGGGTGTCACCCTTTCTTCATGGGCATGAAGCCTATAGGAATTGGATGGTGCCCTGGAGGTCACTGGATCTAATTTCACTATGTTTTACTGACGAGTCAACCAAAATTCAGAGAGATGAATAACTCGCCCAGCATCACACAGCTGTGAGCCCAAGTCTCCTGGCTCTGGCATCTGTCTTTGCCTTGCACCTACTCCCCGCTTGTACTCCCTTCTTGGTGCCTTTCTCCTGACTTTCCTGAGTCGTTCACATTTTCTTTTCTTTTTTTTTTCTGATTTGGTAACATTTTATTTTATTGGATATAGTTGCTTCACCATGTTGTGTTAGTTTCTGCTGTAGAGCAAAGTGAATCAGCTATATGTATACACGTATCCCCTCTTTTTTGGATTTCCCTCTCATTTAGGTCACCACAGAGCACTGAGTAGAGTTCCCTGTGCTCTACAGTAGGTTCTCATTAGTTATCTATTTGATACATGGTATCAGGAGTGTGTATGTGTCAATCCCAATCTCCCCATTCCTCCCGCGCCCCCTTCCCCACCTTGGTATCCATATGTTTTTTTCTCTACGTCTGTGTCTCCATTTCTGCTTTGCAAATAAGTTCATTGGTACCATTTTTCTAGATTCCACATATAGGCATTAATATATGATATTTGTTTTTCTTTCTGACTTACTTCACTCTGTATGACAGTCTCTAGGTCCATCCATGTCTACAAATGACCCAATTTCGTTCCTTTTTATGGCTGAGTAATATTCCATTGTATATATATACCACATCTTCTTTATCCATTCATCTGTCGATGGGCATTTAGGTTGGTTCCATGTCCTGGCTATTGTAAATAGTGCTGCAGTGAACATTGGGGTGCATGTGTCTTTTTGAATTACAGTTTTCTCTGGGGGTATGTCCAGGAGTGGGATTGCTGGGTCGTATGGTAGTTCAGAAAATGCCAACACCATGAAAAAGATACACAGGAAGCCTCTTCACCGCAACCTCTGACTGTGGTTCCAACTTCCTCTGGCTCTAACCCATCCCCCATCCCAGTCAGGAAGCCACCTTGGGCCGCAGGTAAAGCATCCTCCGCAGGTAGCTGCTGGTGCTTCTTGAGTGAGGTTTCATTAGGAAAAGGAATTATTCCCCTGCCTCATGCAGAGCAAACCGCCTTCCTCTCACCCCTCAACCCGCTGTGCGCGTCGTTACAAAGCAGAACCTCTTCGACTGTATTCTCTCCATAAAATGTGCACTCCGGTGGTGTGAGGTGATGGGTGTTCTTCCTTTGTTTTTAAAAAGGCAGACACGAAGCAAACACAAGAGGACCGAGGAGATCTAATTAAGCCTCCATAAAGCTGGGGCTGGTATCTCTGAGATCTGGCGGGAGCGAGATTGCCGTTCTCCTTCCACCCTGTCACTGATATAAATGAGTTCTTAATTCCTCCTTTTGTGCAGAATGGGTTATCGTGCTCCTATTCATTAAGTGACTTCGGGGCCCTGCAGCAGAGCTTAATGGGAGTTGAAATGAGCAGCCTCTGGCTTTGGTACTGGGGCCAGAATAGGGAGTCCTGGGAAAAGGAATCAGTTTCCCTGGATTTCGAGGCTGAGGGACTCAGAGGCCTCTGAGTGACCTTGGAGGTACTTGAAGGACAGTCCCATCAATTGCCGCTCGCTGCCCACGGGATGAAGTTCAAGCCCCTTTTTGTGGATTGAAGGTGCTTTGGGCTGGTTGCTCTGTAGCTTCCCTCTCCCAGCTACCTGCTCTCTTCTCTCTCTTTTTTTTTTTTTGTGGTATGCGGGCCTCTCACTGTTGTGGCCTTTCCCGTTGCGGAGCACAGGCTCTGGATGTGCAGGCTCAGCAGCCATGGCTCACGGGCCCAACCGCTCTGCGGCATGTGAAACCTTCCCGGACCGGGGCACGAACCCGTGTCCCCTGCATCGGCAGGCGGACTCTCAACCACTGCGCCACCAGGGAAGCCCCTGGTCTCTTCTCTTGCCCCATCTCCCCGCCCCCACACGCTGTGGCCCCAGGACGTCCCGCTCTGGGCAGCCCTGCTGTTTCGTGCTTCTGGAATGCCTGTCTCGTTCCTGCTGCTGTCATTGTTCAAGGCTCACCTCCAGATCCTCCTCTCCAGGAGGACATTTCTAAACCCTAGACGTGCCCATCAGACTCCTCCCTCCAGACCCTTGAAAACACCCCTGACCACGCCCACCGCACCTCCTTCTGGTGCTGCCTGGACCACAGACCCCGTGATGGGATGGGTTCTTCTTCAGAGCCACAGGGCTTCACTGGGTGTGGGCCACATGGGCATTCCACGCTCGTCGGGGCGGGAAGGAAGGACCCAGGGTGAGAAGGGCAAGGTGGCCGTAGAGGAGGGAACACCCCTCCGGGTCTGGGCGTTTGGGGGAGAAGTGGGATGACACTCTGCTGCCTGGCTCCATCCTTGGCTCACTCAACTGCACTGAACATAGGCTCTTCCTTAGCAAGTTTCTTCCTCAGCGTTTCTGTGCTCCCTCTACCTCTAAGCTTCATCACCGCTTCTCACCACCACCCCCATTTGTCAGAGTCACAAATTCAGGGTGCATAGGTGCTTCTGCAGGACCACTTGGAGGCAGAAGAGTTTTAAACTGGATGTGATTCCCTATACGAACATCCCCTCAGCCTCCGGCCCTGGAGACGCAGGGTATGCGCTGCAGTTCTAGTGCCTATGTATTTCAGGGGCAGACCTCTTTAATTATCAGTAAGGTCGCACCTCAGATGCAGACGGCTCTTTTATGATAACTAGTAATTTTGCTGTGCCTATTAGATGTGCATTTTAAGTCAGATTCTGCAGAAGCAGACCAAGGAAATCTTCTAGGAGAAAGTGGGAAGGGTGTGGGAGAGCAGACGGGAGAGGGAAGAGGCCAAGGGAGGGGGCCGCCCTGGAGCGGCAGTCACTCCTCTGTTCATCTGCTCAGCCCAGTTGCTGGGTTTTCACACCCAAATCCGCTATTGCCTAAGGGGGACGGGAGTGTAAACTCCCAGTCGCCTCAGTTCTCTGGGCCCAGCTGACTCTGGGAGCCCAGGGAAGCAGTCCAGGTGCAGGCCTTAGACACGAAGCCTGCAGAGGTGGGGAGGTGTGTGCACACACAGAAGGGGGTTCAGTGGGTCCCGGTGGACTGCAAGCCCCGTCTACTGCAGCATGTGCCCCGAACCTAACATCACTAAAAGCCACAGACCTTATATACCACAGCCTTGCCTTGCTATCTTCTGCAGGCAAAACGAGGCCAAGAGGAGGACAGGGTTTCCTTCAAGATCCCATAGATCCAAAGCGAGAGAGTGGCATGGACATATATACATTACCAAACGTAAAATAGATAGCTAGTGGGAAGCAGCCGCATAGCACAGGGAGATCAGCTCTGTGCTTTGTGACCACCTAGAGGGGTGGGATAGGGAGGGTGGGAGGGAGGGAGGGAGACGAGACGGAAGAGATATGGGAACATATGTCTATGTTCCCATATAGCTGCTTCACTATGTTATAAAGCAGAAACTAACACCATTGTAAACCAATTATACTCCAAAAAAGATGTAAAAAAAAAAAAAAAAAGATCCCGTAGATCATGAGGGGCAGACCTGGGCCTTGAATGCAGACCTTCTGACCTTAGCCCAGCCCCCTTGCCTGGTGTCCAGGCTTCCTCATCAATATGGTGCAAGCAAAAGATGTCCACCCGTAACCCACTCGGATAAAACTTAGTACTTTGGTTCTTAATTATTTTCAAAGTAATTAATAATAATGCAAAGAGATTTCTTCTCTTTAAAAAACATTTACAGATTTCCATTAAACTGCAAGGTCCCCTAGTGACTGTGAGGTCAGCTATTTTACAAGAAACTGAATACACGCTGTATGTCCAGTTTCTTGCCCGTCTGCCCTGCCGTCCTCCTCTGCGTCCTGTCCTACTGTTCCCTGAAACGTGGACAAGCAACTTGCCTGCTTTCCTGCAGGTGACAAGTGGATGAAATGGGAAGAAAACCCAGACCCCGTATTAAATCAAGTTGACGGTCAGTCCTGTCCCTAAAACTAAAGCTGTTATTTTTCCATTTGCAGATTGTAAGGGAAACAATGAAATTGCTACTTGGGGCCCATGTGTTTATTACCATCAAAAGCAGATTGTTCAGCTGATTGTCAAGAAATGGGGATCATCTCTGCAAGTTTATCTTACGTGACCTCTGCATAAACGCTAAGCTTCAGCCTGTGAGGACTGCCGTGCCTTGAACCCTGGCAAACCTGAGACACGCCTCTCCATGGCACTAAACTCTTCAGCAACGTTTCTCAAGCAAATGACCCAGCTGCTGCTGTCTTCCCTACAGGACACATTTGTCATCCTCACCGTGGCCGTTCAGGGGACAGAGAATGAGTGAGTTTGACACAACCTGCCGTCCTGGGCTCTCCACCAAAACTGCATCTTTTCTATGTTGGTCAAACACCCAAACTGAACAGGCAGAAGGTGGCTGGAGCATCCTGACCAGCAAACGTTGACAGAGTCACATCCCTGCTAATAGCATTTTAAAAATCAGGGGTTTTGCCACTCAAATTCTCTGAGCACTATTAACAAGTCACACGGAAAAGCAATACAGATGTTTGACAAAGAGCAGTTAGAGTTTACAGTGCATTTGAGTGAGGATTCCAGCAGGCTGGCAGAGGTGAGAAAGTGCAGACCCAATCCGGGGTCCTTGTCATCCATGCAATACAAACCCAAGTTGTCTGGGGTGGGGACAGCGTGGAGGGGAGAGTGCGGGACAGAGTCTAATTGAAAACTGACAAATGAAACTAACAACTGTCAGTTCTAAGTGAGCACACAGCTTCCTAGGCAGATCTGACCATCCTTGGGAGACTTCTTATTCCCTGTCCAAGACAGAAAGCGTAACTGAGCAGGACCCTATGGGAGTCTGCTTGCTTCTTGTCTGCAGAAAAACTTTAGCCTCCTAGGCCTTCCCCTAGCTCCTAAGAACAAATTTAATCAGAGAAATGAGAAAATGCAGAAACAAAGGGAAACAGTCAAGCAAGACAAAAGAATAATAATTTCGCAATTAAACAAAGTCAAAGACCTTTTGTTCCTCCTCGAGGGCTGTAGATAATATTCTGAGCTACGTCCTTTGAGCTGTTTTGCAGATACTGAAACTCCCACCAGGTGGGAGAAGTTGGCTGCTTGCTGCCCACCAGCACGTAGACTGCAGACTGGTTGGACCCAGAAGGTTGAAGATGTTGACTCCTGATTAGCTCACCACCAACCAATCAGAAGAATGCCCACAATCTGATCACACACTCCGCTACCCTCTCCATAGCCCTATCTTTAAAATCCTTCCCCCGAAAGACATCAGGGAGTTCAGGCCTTTTAAGCACTAGCTGCCTGGACTCCTTGCTTGGTGCCCTGCAATAAACACTGCACTTTCCTTCATCACGGCCCAATGTCAGTAGATTGGTTTTACTGCACGCACGTGAGCAGACCCAAGTTTGGTTTGCTAACAAAAGTGCTTTCCTGGTTTGGGTGCTTGACAATGATCCCACCTGGGCTAATGTCCATTGAGACTGTGGATTTCTTTTAAAGAGGTGCTCCTAAGGGATTGCCTGCTTTTGAGACTTGGATTCCTTTTAAGTGAAAGTGAATGTGTGTTACAGTGATGTTTGCTTTAATTCACCCACAGCTTTTAGAGTCCTGGACATGCGGCCTGAAACCCAGAAAATCCATCTGGAATTGGGCAACCACACCATCGCTGAGGCACAAGCAGGGCCTAGTGAGATCGCTTATAGCCAGGAGAGAGCCTCCCAGGAGGAAAGTTATTGCTCCAAGCTTCTTCTTACTTTAAGTTACTTTAGAGCTGCAGAATTCTTAGCAACGTAAAACGTGCACGGTGCTTCTCAGTTGCAGAGTATAAAGTGGGGAGAAGGTGGTTCAGGGCCAATCAGGAGTCTCTTGTTATAGCTTAATTTGGGGGGGATTTTCCATGCTTTAATAGTTGTGTCTGCTGTTGGTGGGAAAGTAAATTGGTGCAGCCACTATGGAGAACAGTATGGAGGCTCCTTAAAAAACTGAAAATAGAGCTACCTTATGACCCAGCAATCCCACTACTGGGCATATACCCAGAGAAAAACCATTCGAAAAAATACATGCACCCCAGTGTTTATTGCAGCACTATTCACAATAGCCAAGACATGGAAGCAACCGATATGTCCACCGACAGAGGAATAGATAAAGAAGATATGGTAGATATGTGTAATGGAATATTAGCCATAAAAAAGAATGAAATAATGCCATTTGCAGCAACATGGATGGACTTAAGAGATCATCATACTAAGTGAAGTCAGTCAGACAGAGAAAGACAAATATCATATGCTATCACTTATATGCGGAATCTAAAAAATATGATACAAATGAACTTATTTACAAAACAGAAATAGACTCACAGACATAGAAAACAAACTTATGGTTACCAAAGGCGAAAGGTGGGGAGGGATAAATTAGTAGGTTGGGGTTAACGTATACACACTACTATATCCAAAATAAATAATCAACAAGGACCTACTGTATAGCACAGGGAACTCTACTCAGTACTCTGTAATAACCTATATGGAAAAGAATCTGAAAAAGAATAGATATATGTATATGTGTAACTAAATCACCTTGCTGTACGCCTGAAACTAACACAACATTTTAAATCAAATATACTCCAATATAAAATTTTTTTAAATAGTTGTGTCTGCGTCAAAAAGAAAGGTTCCTGCAATTAACATTTAGAGCCTTGTGCGAGTAGCCAGAGGAGGTGGTGAAATTATCTCCTTGAATCTCTGCGATTGTTTAGTTTCTGGATGGAGGAAGACGAAAGAATTAGGTCAGCTCTAGAAACCACCCAGCCTTAAAATATTGTGATGCTGTGAAGTTCAGATTTTATATCACAAGTTCTGAGGCTGCTTTCTCATACGTCAAATGAGAATAATACAAGTGCCTCTGTCGTCATGTTGTTTATGTGCTCTGGGACTTACATAAGATAGTATACATGACGGTAGAATGCCTGGTATGTACTAAGTGCTCACAGATGTTAACTGTTATTATTCTTATTTCTGAAGCTAAGGTCACCAGACTTAGAAGCAAGAAACCAACATAAGAAATATAAAAATATACATAAGAAGTCCTTGGTTTTCTTGTTCGGACAATGGGTTGCTTTGAGACTCCAATGACATCATGTATGTAAAAGCACAGGTAAATGAGTAAGTGAAATGCACACCTGTAAGAGTCCTATAACACAGCTTGCAGAGTCCTTTCACCTATGCACAGGGTCACCCCCTGTAGCTATGTGGACCTTTTCCTTCTCATTGTCTTGTGTGTGACTTAAGGAAGCGCCCCTGCCAGTAATATGTGAGGGATGAGTATCTCCCTTGGTTACAGACAGGAGCCAACAGGTGCTTCCCCCAAGAGGGGGATGGCAAGGGGAGGGGGAGGCTCCCGAGGGACACAGTGGCCACAGCCCTCCTGGGTGTGTGGCTTCGTCCCTGAATCTGAGCCATTCAGTTCTGGGTCCTTCTGGACCTGGGAGGGCTCCGTTGTATTTGGGAAATGGAAGCAGCCTAATAGCTCATCCAATGATCATGAAGGCCTCTACTTTGAAAGCCTTTGGGGCACCTCTGTTTCTATAGGAAGTTGGGCTGGCCAGGGGGAGGGGCCATGTTCACAGGTGCCTGGGCCCTGGGCCACCCTCTCAAACCCTTCTGGACTCTTGTGAGGCGATGGCCAGGAAACCAAGACCTTAGCTACCTCTGGTCACTGCTGTGGGGTCTCTGTGTAAGCAGTGGGCCCTCGGCACGTGCTTCTGGTCCCTCACTCTGCCCGCTTTATACACAGGACTGGGCTGGTTGGATAAGGCCCCGTCCTTATCAAAGGCACTGCGTCCCCTTCTGGGTCTGGGTCCCCAAGAGCAGACTCTCCCCAAGCCCTGAGGCCCAGGCTTTGATTGCATGAGACCTCTGACCTCTGTCCTCTGACCCTAGATGCATTAGGTGTAGCCTGTGCTCATCTCCCCCCAGGACCCCACTCCTGGGGGATATTCTAAAGGACCCACCAATGAACCCTTTTCTCACCTAGGGCACCTACTGGCTCCCCGCAGTTTCCTTTGATTGCAGGCAACAGAAAGAGACTCTGACTTCTCTGGGGGCAGGGAGGGAAGAGTCAACAGAAGCTATCAGCCGGGGATTGCCGGTGTCCAGCAAGGCTGTTCTTTTTTTTTTTTTTCACATTTTATTTATTTATGATTTAAAAAATAATCTTTATTCTTTAGAACAGTGTGAATTTAAATGAAAATTGCAAAGTACAGGGTTCCCATATATTCCACACACTTTCCCTTATTATAAATATCTTACATTCATATGGCACATTTGTCACAATTATTAAACAAATATTGAGTCAGTAGTTTATTCAGACTTCCTTAGTTTTTACCTAGTGTTCTTTTTCCATTCCGGGAGCCCATCCAGGATACTACATTCCTTTTAGTTTTCATGTGTCCTTAGGCTCCTCTTGGTTATGACAGGTTATCAGACTTTCCTTGCTTTTGATGAACTTAGTTTTGTGGAGAACTACTTAGATATTTTGTAGGATATTCCTCAATTGGAAACCATCTAATTTTTTTTTGTTTGTTTGTTTTCTTTTAACATCTTTATTGGAGTAAAATTGCTTTACAATGGTGTGTTAGTTTCTGCTTTATAAGAAAGTGAATCAGCTATACATATACATATATCTCCATATCTCCTCCCTTTTGCATCTCCCTCCCTCCCACCCTCCCTGTCCCACCCCTCTAGGTGGTCACAAAGCACCAAGCTGATCTCCCTGTGCTATGCGGCTGCTTCCCACTAGCTATCCATTTGACATTTGGTCGTGTATATATAAGTCCATGCCACTCTCTCACTTCATCCCAGCTGACCCTTCCCCCTCCCCGTGTCCTCAAGTCCATTCTCTACGTCTGCGTCTTTATTCCTGTCCTGCGCCTAGGTTCTTCAGAACCATTTTTTTTTTCTTGGATTCCATATATATGTGTTAGCATACGGTATTTGTTTTTCTCTTTCTGACTTACTTCACTCTGTATGACACACTCTAGGTTCCTCCGTAGTAATGGTGTTGACGCAGGAGGGGGCCCTCCAGCGGGGCCGACATTCACAGCCCCACCCTTACAGCTGGTGCGACCAGAGTGGGAGTGGGAGTTTCAGGTGCCGCCGCTAGGCTGCGCCCCAGGACCTCGCAGGCACAACCTTCATATCTCTCCCTCCTTCTCTGGCTGCAGTAGCTTTACTGCAGTGACTTTGGGACACTCGTGGAGCTGAGGATGACAGGGCGGCTGGCAGTGAGCTGGACTGTTCCTTTACAAGCAATGAGCTTATGCTTGGCCGGAGCCCTTGTGTTTGGGGCTCTGCGTTTTAGCTGTTTCATCTTGACCCTCATGAATTCAGGATTGTGAATCGAGAGAGATGTGGAACAACTAAGGCTGCAGGAGGTGGGGGCAGCTTTGGATGTCCCAGCAGCAGGATCTTACTAGGGTCCTGCCATTACTAGGACCCTCTTCATGGTCACTACTGGGCCTTCTATTGGTTTGGGTTTCAGATATCCGTGAGATGAGGTAACTGTCCCAGCTTCGGTCTGGGGTACACTCTG
The DNA here is from genome assembly GCF_949752795.1 of Hyperoodon ampullatus. Taxonomy (NCBI): domain Eukaryota; kingdom Metazoa; phylum Chordata; class Mammalia; order Artiodactyla; family Ziphiidae; genus Hyperoodon; species Hyperoodon ampullatus. The sequence goes on from NC_136933.1 coordinate 5,190,738, forward strand.
CCAGAGAGGCAGGTTCTTCACAGAAGTGTGAACACTGAGGTCCCCCACCTCTTTGTATCTCAGTCTTTTCTGGAAAAGATGACCACTGGGCACTCTTTTTTCTTATACCAGGTATGTGCCAGAATCAGATGAGGCCAGGAACACAGGGAGAGCCAGGAATCTGGAGTTTGGTGGGGAAGACAGGTGGCTGAATAGACACAATTTGGAGAGGCAAGAGCTATACCTGAGGTTCTTATGGGCTATTCGGAGAGCTCAAGGGAGAGACTGCTAACAGGACCAGAGGAAGAAGCTTAGGACGCTGTGCTATGTTGAAGGCAGGGGTACTGTTGTGGAAGGACTCAGCCTGACTTGAGATGACACAGCAGCTCTAGCAAGTGGCCTAGAGCAAGTTACGTCAATTACCACCCTGAGCATGCTTCCTCATTTGTGAAATGAAGATGATACTACGACCTGCTTGCCAGGGCAGAGCTCTAGCTGTGCTGGGAGTGAGGAGGGGAGATGCAGAGAGGAAGGGAGAGGAGGTGCCATCCTTGTTCTGCCTGGATTGTAAGCCCCTCTTTCGCCCCTTTACTGTTTGTCTATTTCTGTTCCCCTTAAACCTTAATCCTAAAAATGAGATCACTAGGTAACATTTAACCTCACTCCTGATCTTTGCTTTACTGAATGTACACAATGCCTCGCTTAACCTGTGGATTCCTTCCCTGGATTAAAAGGAGTAAGAATGAAGAATTAAGCAGTTAAAGAATGACTGACTCTCTACCCCGAGTTTCCCCCTTAGCAAAGTTTCAGGTGGACCACACAGGCAAGACAGCATCCAAAGGAAAATCAAGAGAAGCCAGCAGTCTGCACACAATGGAAAAATGGTGAAGAATCTGACCTCCTACTTTAAGGATCAACTGAGATCGTTTCCCCTTTTGCCCTTTAAAAATTGTCATGGCTGAGAAGAATCTTTGGAGTTGGTCTCTGGACATGAGTCCACCTTCTCCCCAGAGTGCTGGTTTTTCTGAATAAAGCATCCTTCCTTTCTATTGACACTTTCTCTTTGATTATTGGCTTTCAAGCAGTGAGCAGTCGAATCTGTGTTTGGTAACAGGATGGTATTTGTGAGTAGATATCCCTGGATGCCCAATTGTCTGTAATGAATCTGTTGCCAAAGGCTATTCTCATGTGATCTTGTTACCATCTGTGATGATTAGTTTTATGTGTTAAATTGGCTGGTCTATGGTGTCTGATTATTCAATCCAACACTAGCTTAGGAGTTGTTGTAAAGGGATTTTGTAGATGTCGTTGATATCTACAATCAGCTGACTTTAAGTAAAGGAGATTATTCTTGGTAATGTAGGTAGGCCTCATGCAATCAGTGGAAGGTCTTAAAGGCAAAACCAAGGCTTACCTGAGAAAGACGTAACAGCAGCCTCAGCTCCTGCCTGAGAGTTTGCAGCCTGCTGGCCTGCCCTACGGATTTCAAACTTGCCAGCCCCAATGAGAGTATGAGCCAATTCCTGGAATGCATCTCTTTGTCTCTCTACATACAGATGAAACACCTCTCTACCCTGCCCCATTCTATCTTCTATCTATCTATCTATCTATCTATCTATCTAGTAGCCCATCTCTTGTTGCTACGATCTATTATTTATTCCTTTTTATTCTCATTCCCTTTTCCTTACCTCTCTTAAGAAATCTTTCTAATGTACTTGTTACATATTCTTTCATCTTGATTTGTGTTATAGCAGATTGTGTACATATAGTGTGCAAGTATTTTAATGTATATAAATAAAATTGTGTTGTTTCCTTCTTCTTCTTCTTTTTTTTTTTAAATGCAGCAATGTGTTTGTATCTTCCTGTTGGTCTGTGTACTTCTGGTCTGTTGCTTCTAACTGCTGCAGAGTGTTCCATCATGTGTGTCCGCCATATTTATTCCATCCTTTCCCCATAAATGGACACTCCCCACACATTCAATGCTCAGTAACTGGCCTCACATGGGCACCTTTGAGAGTTTCTCTGTGATCTACACCCAGGAGCAGACTTGCTGGGCCATGGAGTATTTGAGTGCTTAATCTAAGCACTTTGAGAATGGCCCCCAGAATGGCTGCACCCTCTACACTGCTCACCAACACTGTCCAGAGTCTCCCACATCTCCACACCCTCAAAACCCACTGGCTTTATCCAGTTTTCTAATTTTTGCTAAGTTGGTAGTTGTTAAGTGATGGAGCCTTATTGCTTAATTTGCATTTCTCTAATTACTAATCGATGTGAGCATCTCTCCATGTGCTTGTGCCTCCAGGATTTCCCTTTTGGGAGCTGACTGTTCATGGTTATTGAGCATTTTCTTTGGGGGCTTCTCACTTTATCTTGTTGATTTTTTGATTTGTGGGAGTTCCTTGAAGATTTTTCGATATTAATCTCTTGTCAATTTTAAACTCTGTAAATACCCCTTTCCATTTTGCTATTTAACTTTCAATGTAGAAAAATCCTTAATTTTGATGTTTTCAAATCCATTAATTTTTTTTACTCTATGCTTTTTAGATTTCGTTTACGAAGTTCCTTTCTAGCCCTGGATCATACACCTATTGGCTTCTGTCATTATCTATTTACACCATAGTTTTATCTTTCGATTGTAGATATTTAGTCCTTCTGGAGTCTATCTAGAAATGTTGGGTTAGATAAAGATCCAGTTCTATTTTTCTTAATCTAGTGAGCCAACTTTCCCAACACCTTATACTAATAGTCTGTTCCAGTTTAATTTGTAGGGCTGTACCATTCCCGAATATCCACAGGGCTCTGTCTTCGTTTTTTTTTTCCTTTCCATGGACTGTGTGTGTTCTCACATGTGCTGCCCTGTTTCTATTACTGTGGATTGACAGTGTATTTAGCGGGCAGGTCTTTCCACTTTATTCTTCATTTTCAAAGTTGACTTAACTTTTCATGAGTTTTTTTTTTTGTCTATATAATTTTTATTGTTTTGATAAAACTGGATAGATACAAAATCTTTATAAAGTGTGTGTACTGTATGAAGAATAAAAATACAACAAACAGCAATGTACTTACTCCTTGTTGATAAAATGAAACATTATCTGTCAAGCTTCCAACGCACTGTTCCACAATCCATTCCTGCGGACCTACCTTCCGAGGGAAGCTTTCTCTTGAATTCTGTGTTTATCATTCCATTGCTCGTCCTGGTAGTGTGCATAATGAAATATGGATTGTTTTGATTTCAATCCTTTGTTTTTAGCTTGGATTATTCCTTAATTGTACATCAATGGAATTATACTGACTGTGTTCTCCTTTCACTTACTTTTTTCTCTTTAACATTACATTAGTGAAATTCATCTCTGTTGTTCTAGACCATTTTTCACGAGTGTGAAATTGTCTGTAATATTCACTCCTGTTGCATTATATGAACATACTCTGTTTTACTTATCATTCATTCTAATGTTGAGTGCGTTGTCTCCAGTGTTTAGGTAACACTGCCAGTGCTGCTATAGACACCCTTGTATGTTTCTCCTCTGTACATGAGTGAGTATTTCTCTGCAATAGAACTTCTTAAACTGCTTGTCTTCAGGACCGTTTTCGCTTCTAAAAATTTTTGAGGACTTTAAACAGCTATTGATTATATGGGTTGTATCTATTTATATTTATTGTAATAGGAATTAAAATCTAGACAGTTTAAAGATATGTATTAATTCATTTAAAATAACAGTAATATTAGGGCAGTGAAAATGCTCTGTGTGATACCATAATGATAGATGCATACCATTATACGTTTGTCCAAACCCACAGAATGGACACCAAGAGTGAACTGTAGTGCAGACTATGGGCTTTGGGTGTTTATGATGTGTCAGTGTAGGTTCACTAATTGTAACAAGTGCATGTACCATCTGGTGGGGATGTTGATAATGCAGGAGGCTGTGCATGTCTGGGGTCAGGGGGTATATGGGAAAATCTCTGCACCTTTCTCCCAATTTTGCTGTGAACTAAAAACTGCTCTACAAGTGAAGTCTTACCCCAAAGCATTGTATATTGATATAAACAACATATCTTTATGAAAAATGACTATTTTCTTAAAAAAATTAATGAAGAAAGGCATTTTTCTACATTAAAAAACTCTTTAATGGCTGGATATTCATGTCTGTTTCTACAACCTATTAGTAGTTGTTGTTTTGGTTGAAGTATGTGGAGAAAACCTGGCCTTGCTCAGATATGGACTTGAAAAAGATGGTAATATTTTAATGGCCTTTTCACGTAATTATGAGTATTCTTCCCTGATTTTATACCAAAACTTGCCAAGTGACTATTTCTTAAGTATTAGTTGCAATATGGAATCCGAAAGGTGGAATTTTACCACTGGCAGCAAATAATATTAGTTTTTCTGAGAGTGAAAGGGTCACTTCATTCATTTTTTCGAAAACATCTTTCAAATATTCAAGTCTGAGCGGCCAGGTTTGTCTGTTAGTATTTGTTTCAAATACAAACAGTGTTTCACAGAAAACATGGTCAGTTCAGCTCACAGTTCTAACAATGACATCAAGGCTTTTCCTCAAGACAAATTTCACTCCTCAATATGCAGCTGAAGCGTTTCAGGTGTATTTCTCATTTCATCACATAAAATCTTAAAAAGATGTTTGTCAAAAGTTGATTTAATAAAATGAATGCCTTTCACTGCATTAAGGACATTCTTACATAGTAAAGGCAAAGTTGTTTTGTTTTGTTTTGTTTTTAAATGTTGAGTCTTCTTTTAATTTATTTATTTTTATTTTTGGCTGTGTTGGGTCTTCGTTTCTGTGCAAGGGCTTTCTCTAGTTGTGGCAAACGGGGGCCACTCTTCCTCGCTTTGCGCGGGCCTCTCACTGTCGCAGCCTCTCCCGTTGTGGAGCACAGGCTCCAGACGCGCAGGCTCAGTAGCTGTGGCTCACGGGCCTAGTTGCTCCGCGGCATGTGGGATCTTCCCAGACCAGGGCTCGAACCCGTGTCCCCTGCATTAGCAGGCAGACTCTCAAGCACTGCACCACCAGGGAAGCTCCCAAAGTTTTTTTTTTTAACTGTAAGTACATGATAATAAAACATACACAGTGAAAAAAAGCAAACTACTTCTAAGTATTAGAATGGTATTTTCTTTTTTTGACCTGCAGGACCCCTGTCAGAGTCTCGGGGACCCTTGGGAGTTTGGGGACTATATGCTCAGTGCCAGTACTCTACAGTACGTACTTGGTAGTGAAATGGCTGCGTTAAACGGGTATTCACAGCTTCACATTTCCTAGACAATGTCAAGTTGTTTTCCAAAGTGATTGTAATAGTTTCACTCCTACCAAGGATTCTCATTTCTCTGTGTTCTCACCACACTTGTTATGACCACATGTTAATAGGGTGGCTATGCAACAAACCTCACTGTGGTTTTAATTTGCAATGCCCTGTCCAGCATCTTTCCTTATCTTTTATTTTTATTTATTTATTTATTTTTTTAAATTTTTTTTATTAGTTTCTGCTTTATAACAAAGTGAATCAGTCATACATATACATCTGTTCCCACATCCCTTCCCTCATGCATCTCCCTCCCTCCCACCCTCCCCATCCCACCCCTCCAGGCGGTCACAAAGCACCGAGCTGATCTCCCTGTGCTCTGCGGCTGCTTCCCACTATCTATCTACCTTACGTTTGGTAGTGTACATATGTCCATGCCTCTCTTTCGCTTTGTCACAGCTTACCCTTCCCCCTCCCCATATCCTCAAGTCCATTCTCAAGTAGGTCTGTGTCTTTATTCCCGTTTTTTCCTTATCTTTATTGGCTATCTGTGTTTCTTCTTCCATCAAGTATTTGTCCAGTTTTTTCTTGATTGTCTCCCCTCGCCGACCCCACTCTCTTTTTGGTCTGTAGGCATTCTTTGTATAATATGGATTCCTCCATTTTTCTCTTTCTCGAACCATTTTTCTTTAATTTTCTCTCCCTCTTCTTTTATCCTGGGATCTGTCACACTTCACGACAGAAACTATACATTTTCAGGAGGTTATTTTTTTTCAGTCCCTTCTTATGTCTGCTGGTATTGTAGGCAGTCCACATTTTCCCTGTACCTATCAGCTGCTGTGCTACAGTGGCCTCTGGTCTCAGGGACCGACAGGTCTCCAGCTGGGGGAGGGTAGGGTGAACTCTGCACCTGGCATGCTGCGCATATGACTTTTGTTCCAGGCTTTTGTTTTCTCCAAGGCTTGAGATCACTGCACAGATTTATTAGCTGTCATGAATTAGAGACATGGAGAGAGACAGGAGAGCTTTTGATGGAGGGGAGAGAGAAGGAAGAGATTTGGGGAAGGGTAGATGGTCTCGGGACTCGGCAAGCAGTGGGAAGCAGGCACCCCCAACTGTGGCAGCTTGCAGGAGAGGGACTGTCATCTCAGAGGACCGGGGGCTTCTCGACCTCAGCAGATTCCCATGCCCCAAAGACAGCATGCAAGAGGCAAACCTCTGATCTCCAAGAGTCCACTGCAGTTGTGGATGCTGTGAGTGCCAGCACTGACCATGGCTGAGTCGGAACTGGTGGCCTTGCACAGTTTCTGGGCATCCCGTGAAGCTGAGCTCTCGGAAGCTGAGCTCTGGATGGCATAGTAAGGCACTTTCGTGCCATCTCTTTAAAATCAGATTTAAAGAGAATGAAGAAATGGGTGTTTCTTACACACAAGTTTGGGGATTGATACTTATGATCGTGAAAATCATTATCTCTGATTTTATTTCTTATGAACAAATAATATTGGCTTTATAATGCTGAGATCACTCACTTCTCTCTGGCCCTCCTGCATTGACAAATAATAGTGGGCCCATGCCCAAATTAATCAGTGAATTCGTCGATATGTGTGGGGGTCCAAGAATCTATATTTTAATAAGTCCTCAAGTGATGTGTTTTATTTGCTGGATTTTTTCCTGAGTGGTTGACAAGGGATAAAACTTCATTGGGCCCTGCTTCAGTATCTGTCTTGCAAGGTCATTGTCCGTATTAAAGAGAATGCCTGCAGCATATCCAGCATGGGGTGCAGTCAGTGATGGGTGCTAGGGGAGGTGATGTTTGGGTTGAGTTGAAAGGTGGAGTAGAAGTTGGCCAAAGAGCAGTGAGAAAGAAAGACCAGCACACTGGCGAGGCAGCATGGCACGCAGAGGGCAGTGCATTCCATGTGGCTGGATCAGAGGGTCAGAGGGTGTCCATGGGGAAGGCTGCTACAGGTAGGTAAGGCTCAGGTCTTCGGACGCCAAGAGTTGTAAGTGGGAAACGGCATATTTGGCAACTGGATTGGCAGGGAGAGGGAATGGGACCGAGGAGACAGTGAGGGGCTGTTCTATCAATCCAGCCTCACCCTCTGGGCAGCGCGGGGCTGCCTGAGAAGGTCTCACACCCTCCCAGCTCTGGATCCATGCTTTAAGCTTTAGTTGCTGCTGCCTTTAAGATGGGTCTGGAAACTTCTTTGTAATCACAGTAACACATTATGGTCACAGTGACAATATCCAGGGAGAAACAGCGCTGCCGGGCATCTAAGGTCAAAAGAATGGTCAGACCTATCCCCGTGGGCTGTGTAGCGCAAGGTCGTATCAAGGAGATTTGGGGCAACTTACTCTCTGTGCCTCTCTTTCTAAGACAGGGGACCCCAGGGTGAACTAATCATCCTCACTTGGGGCGCAGCCATCCGTCACGAGGTGGGGGTGGTCTCCCTATGTCCCTCAGAGGCTAACCTGCCGATGACTTCAGGGGAAGATAGAGCCAGAGTCAGCTTTCTAAACCCGCTGCCCACTTCTCCCGGAGACCTGGGAAGCTTTTGCTTTTAGACTACGCACTCTGAGCCCCTCTTAGCCACCTGCTTCCAGCCTCGCCTCTCATTTTTATCTCTTTTATTTGCTGCCATCCCCAGCCTCGAGAACAGTGCCTGACCCACCTTGGACACTGAAGCCTTTGCTGGTAGACGCGTGGCCTCAGAGAAAGCGATGCAGTGGCTGCTGTGGGCTTGTCTCCCAGCTCGCCTCGTTCTTCTCCTTCTCTCCCTGCTTCCTGTCTGTTGGCACCTTCCCAGGGCTTCTAAAGGAGCTCAAGTCTGCCTCAGGTAAAAATAGAAATGCTCTCCTCTGGCCCTCTAGCTAATACCCCGTCTGCCGTGTCTCATCTTCCATCAGCTCCCCAAGCTTCGCCACTGCCCTCTGTGTGCCCCCTTACTCCACTGGAGGGGCCTCCGCAAGGTCCTGAGTGGCCGCTCCCGAGGCCACCATTTGCTTTTTGCCACCGTCTTAGCTAGTGTATGAGGGCCCCTTCCCTCCCAGAACCTTCCTCTCTTGGGAGGACAACATCGCCCTTTCCCAATTTTTCTCCTCATTTTCAGATCACTGTGTCCAACTCTGCCTCTACCCCCAGTGCTTCGTCTTCTGCCTCTTAAACTCTGGGGCTCCTCGGGGTTCCGTCCTCAGCCCTTTCTCTTCTCTGCTCCCCAAAGGATGAATCACAGCCCTGAGGATGCACCAAGGTGCCCTTCTTGACTGCAGGCTAATCACCGCTTCCCCGTGGCTCCACCTGGTGCATCTCAGGATCCCCAGGGAAGCCACCCAAACAAGCTGAGTCTTGTCTTTGGGGGTCTATTCCCCGGGACCACCCTGGGTACCAATAGCCGTATCAGTCAGGACGCAGTATTTATTAGAGTGAGTTTAACATAGGAAATTGGTTAAGAAACATTAGAGGACGAGACACAGACAGGGTCCAAGGTAACTGTAAGAAGCAGCTCCCACTGCTAAAGGCAGGTGAGGAAAGGAAGAGGTCGGGGTAACAGATCCCAGAGGCTCTGAGGAGATGAGACTCAGGCCACGCAGAGACAGCTCAGCCCGTCTGGGCTGAAACCTCAGGAGTTTGGAGCAGAAACCACAGCACCAGGACCCCGGGCTCTGAGGAGGGATGCTGATCGGCTGGTGCTGGGATTTCTGAAGGGACACATCAGGCTGGTTCTGGAGGGTGGAAAAGCATCCTTGGTGCGCAGCCTGGTGGGAAGCCAGCCAGATATGAGGAGAGCCTCTTCCCTCCTCCTGTGGCTGGAAAACAGGGAATCCTCTGGAAATGGAGCAACGGGGTCTCCAGAATTCAGAAGGATGATCGGAGCTGAACGGATCATTAGTATTCCATCATTTGCCTCCACACTTGCCCCTCCCCCTGAGCTCCTGGTCTCAGGTAAGGCTCACCTGTTCATGCTCCAAACCAGCCAAGCAGGGTCCTCTCATGTCCCACAGCCAATCCCTTCAGCCTCTTAAATTGTATTTTGAAGTTGTCTCTTCCTTTTTGTCCCCAATGTCTCTCCACTCATGCTGACGCTGTCATCATCAACCTCAGCAGCCCCTGCAAGAACCTTCAACCAGGTCTCTCTGATTCCTCCCTTGTTGCCTCCAAGCCACCCACACCTTAGCCGAGTGGTCTTTCTACCATGTTAATCCGATAAGATTGCTCCACTGTTACACCTTCGTGGATGGCTCTTCTTCGTGACAAGCACCAGGAATGGCTTTCTCAGGGTTTTGTCACCTTGTCTCTATGCCCCCTTCAATCTCGTCCCTGTCTGCCTCGTCCCCTGCTTCCCCCGTGCAGAACTACAGGTGCTTCCAAGGAACTGTTCTTTCACTCCACCGTGGATGTCCCTCTGAAACGCCCACCTGCCACCCCACATCCTGGCTGCCCGGCAAACTCCTTCGCGTGCTCTTGAATCCAGCTGCCGTTACTTTTCGTGAGATGCCTCCCCTGATCTCTCCAGGGTGGTTAATCACTCATCCCGTGGTGCCCCTCCCATGGCTTGTCTCTGAGATATTTATTTACCCCGCTGAATTGCACCTTTTCATTTGCAAATCTGTCTCCCAGGGTGAATTAGAGTTAGGTTGAGCAGGAAGAGATAGGAACCCCCAAGTGACAGTGGCATAAACATTGTAGGTGTTCATTTCCAAGTCACATGTGACTCAGCAGTCCAGGGCCGGTGTGGCTGCCAGGGGCTTCTACCTGGATGACTCATCTCCCTCCACATATCCAGCTTCCATTCACGGTCCCACGTGGCTCTTCCAGCTCAGCGCATGAGGCTCACCTTCCAACCACAGGGAGGAGGAAAAGGAGGGTGAAGGACACACCTCCTTAGGCTAAGGTCATCTCCCCAGACCACAGACTTCTGGGAACGGAGTTGTATTAGCTCCCCAGGGCTGCTGTAACAAACGGCCACAAACTTAAAGCAGAAATTTATCCTCTCACAGTTCCGGAAGCTGGAAGTCTGAAATCAAGGTGTGGACAGGTCCACGCTCCCTCTGAGGGCTCTAGGGAAGGACCTGATCCGTGGCTCTCTCCTTGCCTCTGGTGGCTGCCAGCTCTCCTTGGTGACCTTGGCTTGTAGACGCATCCCACCCCTCTCCACCTCCATCTTCACAAGGTCTTCTCCTCTCTATGTCTGTGTCTTTTTTTTTTTTTTAAGATTTTTTTTGATGTGGACCATTTTTAAAGTCTTCATTGAATTTGTTACAGTATTGCTTCTGTTTCATGTTTTGGTTTTTTTGGCCACAAGGCATGTGGGGTCTTAGCTCCCCAACCAGGGATTGAACCTGCACCCCCTGCATTGGAAGGTGAAGTCTTAACCACGGGACCACCAGGGAAGTCCCCGTGTCTCTGTCTTGACATACCTTCTTATAGAGACACCAGTCATTGGATTTAGGGCATACCCCGATCCGGTATGACCTCCTCTCAACTAATTATATCTGCAAAGAACTTACAGCCAAATAAGAACATGTTTGAAGTTCTGGGTGGACATGAAGTTTTCAGGGAGACCTTTTACCCCAGGATCAGGGTCTCACCTCTTCATCTTGCTAACAGGAGGCATGGATTCTAGCACCTAGTAGGAGCTTAACCAAAAGTGTTCGGAATTGCCTGCAACTCATTACTGGTTTCTAGTGTGTTCAGCTACAGTTCTCTTCAATTAACATTCACTGAGTTCCTTTTCCACGGGGCTGGTTAATCATTTTGTGACATTTTCTCATGAAAAATTAGAACCAAATCAGTGTGGGATGACTTCCTGGTGATAGTCATACTCATTTAAAATTCGTCTTCTTTTTTTCCTTTTCAAAATAATACATGGACATAGTTTAAAAGTGAAATAATACTTTTAAAAATCAGAATTGATGACACAAAGAGCAATCTCCTTCCCATTTCTCAGTCCTGCTCCCCACATGTAACCCCTCTTAACTCTTCTGGTTGTGGCTTGAGGTGTTTAACTCCATGATTCTAAGTACCCGTGTGTATTATCAATTTTAGACATTGTCACAGACCTGTCAGTGCCTCACCCATGTCCCTTGGGCCGTAGTCCTTCAGGGCAGCTGGTCTGCTTCTAGCTGCTGATGTGTCGTCTCTTTGCCTGGGGACTTGTTTCAAAGACTACCCTTCCTGTGCACAGGGCAGGCCAGAAGTGCTGAGGAATCCCCCAGAAGTAGCCCCCAACCTGATGAGACTTGGTGTATAAACACCCTCACTCCCTCACTGCTGGTGGGCCTGACTCTGGGGCATGCACTAGCCACCCCCACAGCTTCTCTGTGGGATTAAGATCTAGTTGCTCTGGGACTTCCCTGATGGTGCAGTGGTTAAGAATCCGCCTGCCAATGCAGGGGACATGGGTTCGAGCCCTGGTCCAGGAAGATCCCACATGCTGCAGAGCAACGACGCCCGGGCGCCACAACTACTGAGCCTGTGCAGCTAGACCCTGTGCTCTGCAACAAGAGAAGCCACTGCAGTGAGAAGCCCGCGCACCGCAAGGAAGAGTAACGCCCGCTTGCCGCAACTAGAGAAAGCCCGTGCACAGCAGCAAAGACCCAATGCAGCCAAAAATAAATTAATTAATAAATTAATTAATTTAAAAAATTTTTTAAAAAAGATCTAGCTGCTCTGGTGGACTCTGGTTGATCACACACCGTTTTGTGTTTTTTTTTTTTCTTTTTTTTTCTGGCCACACCCCGACCAGGGCTGGAACCTGTGCCCCCTGCAGTGGAAGCGTGGAGTGTTAACCACTGGACCACCAGGGAAGCCCTGATCATACACTTTTATCAGTGGCCTCCTTGTTCTACTTATTTCTCTATGGTGTTTTCTGTTTCTCCCAAGTAAGGGTTTTTTTCCTTAAAAAAAAGAAAAGCACATATATACCATTTTTATTGTGGTAAAATATACATAACATAAAACTTATCACTTTAACCAGTTTTAAGTGTACAAGTCAGCAGCATTCAGTACATTCACGTTGCTGTGTAATCAACACCACTATCCATCTCCAGAATTTTTCATCATCCCAAACAGAAATTCTGTGCCCATTAAACACCAACTCCTTATTACCCCCTGCCCTCCTAAACCCCGGGTAACCACTTCAAGTAAGCTTTTGGATTAACTCTTATCTGAGGGTCTGCTTCTGGAGAAACTCAAGCTGAGCCAGACATGGACTATGGATTTCACATCATGGTAATTCATTCATTAGCTAGTGTATGAGGGCCATTCATTCATTGTTTTATTCAATCAATTATGTATCTACTGTGTGGCACGCACTATTCTGTAAGGTTTATATTATACGTGATTAAGAAATGTTATAAAGGCAAATAAAGTAGAGTAAGATGATAAGCATGCTGTAGGTTGGGGGAGCATTATTTTAGATATCTTGGGCAAAAGAAGTGACATTTAAGCAGAAATTTGTGTAAAATAAGGGAGTGGGCTGCCATGCCTTGTTTGGGAAACAGTGTTCTAGGCAGAGGGAACTGCCAGTGCAAGAGCCCAGAGGTGGGAATAAACTTGGATGAGGATTTAGCTCTCCTATCCCTCCCACCTTCACATGTACACGTCCCCTTCAATCTTCTCAATATTAAATTATCTAGAACGTGTTACATCACACATTCTAGATAAGCTAGTAGTTGGTCATTACCTTATTAAGTTCATGCAAATATTGTTCACTGCTAAGCCACATGCTGTACTCTGGTTATATTTTTGCTCTTATACATCCTTTTGTTTTGTTTTTCCTAGAGTTAGAAATTCTTTTCATTTACTTTACTTAGTATTGATCAGGATTGGCTCAGAAAAGCAAACCAACGGTTTTGGTTTTTGTTTTTTTTCGCCACGGCAGTGAAGGCCCAAAATACTAACCACTAGGCCACCAGGGGACTCCCTGAAGTGTAACCGTTTTTTTGTCGTTGTTGTTCTACGTTTACTCCTGGATCTCTTTCTCCAGAAGCTTTCTGGTTTCCTGCTCCCTTCTTTACGCATGGCGCTTGACTGTTGTCTTGGGGCTTTTCTTCAGTTTCTCTGATGTCTCACTAGTTTCCTGGATCTGGTCTTCTTTCTAGGTTTACTCCTGCCTCCCTCTTCCCCTGAGTTTGTTTTATGTATATAAGTATGTGTGTGTGTGTGTGTGTATGCATGTATGTGTGTGTATTTGTATGTGTGTATGCATGTATGCACGTGTTTACATGTGTGTATGTGTGCACATATGCTTTATTCCTGAAAGTCCTCTTCTGGTACCTCCTAGGAAATAATGCATGGGAGACAGAACACTTACTCTCATGCCTGAAAATGTCTCAAACTTGGTTGATGGTTAAGCGTCTAATTTTTTTTTTTTTTTTGCAGTACACGGGCCTCTCACTGTTGTGGCCTCTCCCGTGGCGGAGCACAGGCTCCGGATGCGCAGGCTCAGCGGCCATGGCTCACGGGCCCAGCCGCTCCGCGGCATGTGGGATCTTCCTGGACCGGGGCACGAACCTGTGTCCCCTGCATCGGCAGGCGGACTCTCAATCACTGCGCCACCAGGCAAGCCCAAGTGTTTAATTTTGATTGACAACCGAAAATCATATTTTTCCCCAGAACTTCCAAGGCCTTTGAACATCTGGTATTGTTCTTGAGAAATCCAAAGACATTCGGATCCTCATTGCATCATATATAACCTTCCTTTCTCCCTCCCTCTCCCTCGTCCTCTGCTTCCTCCTCATTCTTTACCTCTCCCTCTCTCTCTCCCTTTCTTTCAACTATCATTTCTATCCTGATTGTGAAATTTCATAATTAGGGTTTCCTGTTCTGGGCCTTTTTTTATACATTGCATGGGTTATTAAATGGGCCCTGTTAATCTGTCCAGATTGACATTTTCCTATACTGTTTCCTTTATGTCTTTGTTATTATCTTCCCATCCATTTTTCCCCTGTTTTCTTTTTATGGAACTTCTTCTACTAGTTAAGCATTGGACCCCCTGAACTGCTCATTGAATTCTCCTATCAGCTTATCTATAGCTCATTTGTTTGTTTCTTCTCTTCCTTTTTAAAAGTACTTTCTGGGATATTTACTTGATTTAATTGAATCTTCCACTAATTTTTTAACATTTTGACATTCATTATTTTAATTTTGTTTCTTAAAGAGCTTTCTTATTCTCTAATTGCCCCATCTTGGTATTAGAGCATTCCGTTCTTACTTCATGAGAATAGTATCATTCTATGTCTCTAAAGATAAGGATGGTCTTTGGAACTTTTCTTCTTTTCTCCATATTGTCTCTATTTCCTGATTTTAAAGAAATCTTTTTTTGTTTTGTTTTGATCTTTATGTTGAATGCTTTCTTTAAAAATCTATTGATACTTTGCTGTCTGTCCATGTTTCAGAATAGAGGACTCGAACTGATGTGAAGCTCTCTGACTGTGGTGGGGCAATGCCTCCCAGGCTGTGCTATTAGGGGATGGGGGTGGTCATGGGCTTTTTCATGGGGAGACTCTCCATTTACTCTGGGCTACCTGCTTGTTAACAGCGAATTCTGTTTCTTGAGAGAATATTGTCTGACCTCCTGCCTTGGGATATATATCTATCTGATTGTTGGCATTTGGAGTCTGGGACTGGAAGTGGGTGATGGGGAGTGAGGAGGGGTGAAGGTTTCTTTGCTCTGTAGACATACATCATTCATTTTCTTTCCTTAGTCTCATAGCTCAGCCAAGCCTGCCAATGTGCCTCAAGCGCCTTTTTCTGAAGTCCATCTTGCAGGGTGGGAGGGGTGCTAGAGAGTGAGCGTTTGTATCCCCACCAGACTCATAGGCTGAAGCCTGATGCCAATGTGATGGTATTTGGAGGTGGGGCCTTTGGGAGTTGATTAGTATTAGATGAGGTGATGAGGGTGGACCCCCATGATGGGATTAGTGACCTTATAAGATCAGAGAGCCTCCCTCCCTCCTGGCATGTGAGGATAGAGCAAGAAGGTAGCCATCTGCAACAGGACCATGAATTGGCCACACCTTGATCTTGGGCTTCCCAGCCTCCAGAACCGAGAGATAAATGTTTGCCATTGAAGCCACCCAGTCTAGGGTATTTTGTGATAGCAGCCTGAGCTGACTAGGAAAAGAGTTGTTCTTCTCCTGTGCAGGGTATGAGAAGGGTCCCTGGGGGCTTGATTATTCTGTAGAAAGTGTCCAGACAGTTCTGTTTTCAGTCTCTGTCCTTGCCTATCTTCTCCAGAATGCAACGCCTCCACCCTGGGACTGCGGGTCCTTCATTGGCCCTGCATGCTAATGGTCCACCCTCTCCCCACCCTCTGACTTCCAGAATCAGAATCGTGTTGATGCTGTGGCTTCTCCTCCTCTCCCTGTCTTTGGGGAGTGACCTCTTTTTTTTTTTTTTTTTTTTTTTTTTTTTGCGGTACGCGGGTCTCTCACTGTTGTGGCCTCTCCCATTGCGGAGCACAGGCTCCGGACGCACAGGCTCAGTGGCCATGACTCACGGGCCCAGCCACTCCATGGCATGTGGGATCTTCCCGGACGGGGGCACGAACCCGTGTCCCCTGCATCAGCAGGAGGACTCTCAACCACTGCGCCACCAGGGAAGCCCGCGACCCTTTTGTTATTCCTTTACATAACATTTCTGGTATTTCAGGCGGGAGCAGATATAAGTGTTTATGCTCATTCCCCATATTTACCTGAAGGTTCTCCTCTTTTGCTGGGCTGTTTGCACCGGCCGTTGGTGGCTACTGGATTGTCCACACCTCAGGCTGCCCTCCTGGAGACTGTGCGCAGGGATGTAGGGATGCAGGGATACTAGCTGTGGCAGGAACGAGGTGATGTTTAAGCAGGAACCCTGGTCTGGGCTACAGCAGTTGAGCATTTGCTCTAACGCGTATTAGCTGTGTGTCTTTGGACAAGTCACATCCTCTCTGCGTTTCACCTGCTAACTGGGGGCTATAACAACACTTACCTGCAAGGTCAGCTAGATAGTGCCTGTAAAACACTTTGCTGCTTCCAGCACCAAGTAAGGGCTCAATAAATTGGAGCAATCTTTAGTATTATTAATATAATTAACATACTATCGTATTTCTCAGAGATAAGAACATCTCTGTATTATCATCATTACATCTGAGACTAGACCAGATAAGAACAAGACCCAATTATTATAGAGAAAAGTCCAAATGATTTCCACCATGTTACGTGTTAAACCGTTTATCATTATTTTATTATTTATCATTTTATTATGTTCTTTTATTCTTTGCTATTTATTTATGTATCTAGTTATTTATGAAGCACCTACTACGTAGCTGGTGCTATATACTGTAAGCCCCATGGGAACCAGGCCACAGAAGTGTGAAAGCGCAGATTCTATCTTTAGGGAGCTTACAGTGCAGCCAGAGAGACTAGTTAAAGAACAGCTAAATACTGAGTCATTGATTACTGGCTGCGGTGAAACAGGGATGAGCAAGGAGATGGTATGGGGATTAGAGGAGGGGAAGATGTGGGATTGGTCTGGGCGTGGAGCATGAGGCAGGGCCAGGTGCACCAAAGGAAGGACGGGGTCAGAAGCACTGGGTACCCCCTTTCCCCACCCAGAGAGAGGGGAGACTTTGTGTTTGCAGATCACAGCGAGAAGGCGGGGGTGGGGGGCCGGGGCAGCAGAGGTGGGGTGTAAGGTTGGATGTTGAGGTGTAATCAGATCGTGACCGGCTTAGAAAGAGGGGCAGAGGGGCTGGCAGTTAACGTGGCAGACACTGGCTCTCCGGGCAGGAGGATGGCGGGGCGGATGGTGCCGCAGGTCCCTGGGGCTTTACTCGGGTCCCCATCTCACCCTCAGCAGAAGGAGAACCCAGAGGGAAAGTTTCCAAACTCGCCTGAGAAGCTGAGTGATGGGATGAATGAAAAATTGATGTGGGTCCTAAATATTGTAGGAGAGGATGAACCAGATTCACTTAAGGATAAAGTTCAGGCAGAAACCTACTGCTGCAGAGGGAAAGGGTTCCGTGGGGGGGAAGAAAGGGGGAGGGAGTGGGATGCCCCTCGGGGCTTCCGCGGTGCCACTCCCAGTATTTGGGGCTCCTGGGTCCTTGGAGAAGCTGCTGCTGCTCAGGGATGCTCCTGATGGAACAGAACTGCCAGCGTCCATTTGGTGAAGGTCATGGGGCAGAGATGCTCCGTCTCCCTCAGCCTCGAGGTTGTTGCTCTGGATTCCTTTCAGCTTCCTCAAGGAGAGATGCAGATGTGACTCCAGAGAAGCTGAGGTCTCTGCTGAGCTCGCTGATCCTGGCTGACTCTGGATAGCCCTCCTTTTCCACCAGCCCCACAAGCTCTTCCTCATTAGGCCTCTCCATGGGGACTGGGTGGAGTCCACAAGTCTCTGTGACCCTAGGTGGTCCCCTGGAGGTCAGAGTTCCGGGGCTCTGAGTCATGTTTCTGATTTCCTCTTTGGTCCACATGGACCTCGGAGCACTGGTGCAAAGATCTTGGTGATGAGTCTTTGTATCCAAATACCTGCTGGTGAACTTTCTTCCGAGAAGGAGCTCAGACAGTAAAAGGAGGGAGGTGGAGCCTTACTGCTAGCTCAGAGGATCAGCCACCCTGTCACATCCCAAGTGACTTCTCACCACCTGTCTCTGGCAGTTTATTTCAGGAACACTTGAGTTGGGTGTGTAGTGTGAAGGGAATAGTTAAAAGCAACAAAGGCAGGGGTGGGGAGTGAGAACAGTCTTGCTGGGTGGTGTGCTGATAAAGGTTTATCAGCCCTTGGGGGTACGGGTAGGGGAGGCACCTTGACTGGCAACGTCTGCTGATTTCTGTGTGTTAACACTCTCACTGTGACCCAGGTCATGTCCCCAACAGGATGCCAGGCGGCTACCACAGTTCCCCAAGATGCAGCAATAGACTCACCGGAGCTGGTAGGCACATGCCTGGTCCCACTGTCTTTGGAAGCTTAGAAACCTGAGTCACCATCATGCTTTCTACCATCAGCCACAGCGAGACTGGGTATCTTGCCTCCCTGTCCCTCAGGTGGCCAAGAGTTTGCCTTTCTCTGGACCCATGGTAGGTCATCATGATAGAAATTAGAAACTAGAAATGCAGGGGAGCTTTGGAGAGTCCCTCTGGGCTCCCTGACCGCTGATGGCATAAGAGTCAGATGCAGGAAGGAGGGAGAGGCTGGTAGGAACCCCTGCAGTTGCCTCAGAGACTGAGGGATGGACTGGCTGGCAACTGGTCCAGCTCTCTCTGCCTACCAGGGGTGTAGATGGCAGTGCCTCCCACTGGCTGAAAGGTTTCTGATACCCCTGCCAGCCCTCTGAGTCTGTGTTGATGACAGCTACCACCTACCCAGCTCCATTACGGGTCAAGCACTGTGCTGGCTGCCATGTAGACCTCATCTCGGCCAGTCTCACAGCCACCCTAGAAGGTAAGCATGATCTTGATCCCCACTTTATACACAGAAACCGAGGCTTGGATTAAATAACGTGCTCAAGGCGATATAGTTGGTAAGTAGCAGAGCTGCTTCTGTTTGAAAAGAACTTGCCTTCCCAGCCATAATACATCTCACCAAATGCAAGGTCCAGGCCTTTTTTGGAGCTCTGGACAGTCAGGTAACGTGGACATACCCCCCGCCAATTCTCATGTCTGGTTCTCTGCAGCAGAAACTCACAAGACCTCGTCGAACTGCCACACCGGGGCCAGATTGCCATGTTCAACCCACCTAAGGTCATTTCCATCTCCAGTCCTGTGGCAGTCAGGGAGGCTTGTGGACCCTGAAGATGGAGACAAAGTCAGGCAATGTCTCCCTCTGTCACGGGAGCCAATTGAGTTCTGCCAAAGATGGAGAAAGGAAGCGCCCTCAGAGCAGTGGGTCTCCGCATGGCTGGTGAGAGCAGAGGCTCGTAGCTCTCACCACAGAGCGCAGGCGCGTTCTAGAAGGCTGGCAGGAAGACACCAGCACACAGAGTAACTAATGCACGATAAGCTATAGTCCTGTGAGCTGTGAGATGCCATCGGGAGTCATGTCATGATGGCAGAAGACCTTAATGACTGAGGAAGAATTAGGGGCCTAAACAGAGCCAACTGAAGCATGTCAGGGGGTCTCCCCCAATTGGGGGAAGAGGCAGTTTCAAGCAGCCAATACTGATTATCTAAACAGAAGGCTCCGTACCCCAGAAAAGGCGACTTCATCAAGCTTTCCTTGCTTGACTGACACATCCCATGAATTCTGAGACTACGAGCCATAGTCTGGTACCTCCTTGTCTGTTTAGCATCCTCCCCTCTACGACATCAGACACATTACTCATTTCCCATCCTCCGTGTCTTTGCTCACCGACTGTTCTCCCTGGAATAACCATCCTCAGCCCCTTGGGTACAAACCTTCACACTTCCTTCAAGACGCAGCCCGAACGCTGTCTCCCCGGTTTCTGATTTCCTCCCCACTCCCTCCATCCCCTGCTGGAAGGAGTTCTCCGCCACCCACATTCCCCTAGCAGATTTTCTTTTTTTAAAAATAGTATCACCTTCTCATCAGTATCACATTTATGCGTAAGGAAGCTTCTTGAGGGCACGACCGAAGTACAGTTTATTGCTGCACCCACCACGTGTCTGGCTTGGTGTCTGGCATGTAAGAAGGACTCAGAAGATATTTGTTGAGTAAGATTTTAAATTTTATTTTGGGGTGATCCTACCCACCAAAACTTAAACCCGGGCCATGACCTGAACGGGTGATTCTACAGGACTTGCTGCTCCCATTATGAGGATTACCCATCAGTCCTTTGTGAATTTGATGATTATGCATTCATTCCCAAATACATGCTCAACCTTAGATGAACCAATAAAATCTAATTTATTAATCTGTAAAATTGAGACCCAGACAGACCATGACCCTTGGTAATCCTACCACAAAAAAAACACACAGAAAGCACAGCCTAATATAGAATCATGTTTCCAGTTAACCTTCTGAGTGTCAATCTTTCATAAAACTTTTGCA
Source organism: Hyperoodon ampullatus (assembly GCF_949752795.1). NCBI lineage: Eukaryota > Metazoa > Chordata > Mammalia > Artiodactyla > Ziphiidae > Hyperoodon > Hyperoodon ampullatus. The sequence goes on from NC_136933.1 coordinate 5,210,968, forward strand.
TTAGATGCAAGAGTCTCAATTAGACAAGGAAATTCTGCGGTAATACGTTCAGTGCCACACTTCAAAATGATGAAGTGCAGCGCCTAGCCATGGAGGGGATCCCAGACTTTTCAATGTGGAGTTGTGTGTAATTTCAAGTACCTTTTCTTGGTCTGCCTTGTAAAAATTGCCTCTGTTGCCTTTAATGTCCACTCAGCTGAGTAGCAGGGAAGGAGAGGAATGAGTATCCAAAGTTACAAAGAGAGCATCTGACATCCAACAGAGGGAAACGCAGCGCCTCCAGTGCAAAGAGGAAGAGGAAGCCAGGGCTTCTTATCATGGTGCCCGAGGCCCAAAGTGATGGGAAAACTCAAGGAAAGAGAGAGAAGCAAATCACCTGCCTGTGCCCAGCAACCACAGCAGCCCCAGAACACCTCCTTCAACAAGCCTGGTGGGGCTACCTCCTCTGAGTCTGTGCCTGCTCCAGCCTCCAGACCACACAGCCCAGGAGCCCAGCACCCCGTGTTAGTATTTGCAAGCAGATCAGCTGATCCTTGCAGTGCCTGGAGGAGACAGACTCACCCCACCTCTTCCTGGGCTTGACATTGGATTTGAGCCTCAGGATGAGGGAGGAGGTTGAAGATGCTTGGTGCATCTCCCTTCATCCCACCCTGAAGGTCACCTGCAGCTTGGTAGACACGGCTTGCATGCGCTGATGGCTTCTGCATCAGTCTCCCATTTTTGCACAGAGAACCATCACAAATGTAGCAGCTTAAGACAACACACATCTCTTCTCTCACAGTCGCCCTGGGTCAGGAGTTGGCTCAGCTCAGCTGGGTCCTCTGCTCGGCATCTTACAGGCTGCTATCCAGGTGTCAGCTGGGATTGTGATCTCATCTGAAGCTGGGGTCCTCTTCTAAACTTACCGGTTGTTGGCAATTTCCAGTTCCTTGTGGTTGTGGTTATAGGGCTGAGGTCCCCATTTTTTTTGCTGGTTGTTGGCTGGGGTCACTCTCGGATCCTGGAGACTACGCTCCGGACCTCAGAATGGTAGTTTGCTTTTTCAAGCCAGTGGGAGGGGAGAGCATGAACTACTGCTTCTTGTCTTTTTCAAGAGCTCACCTGATTAGTTCAGTATCACTTAATGATGGTGCTTAGAGTCAAACGATTAGGGATCTTAAATACATATCTCTTTTGCCACATAATGTAACATAAATCACAGGAGTGATATCCCATCATATTCGCAGCCCAGACCACATGCAAGGAGATGAGATTAGACAGGATGTGTCTCCGGGAAGAGGGATTCTTAGGGGCTACCTTAGAATTCTGACTACCACCATTTCTCACCTCAAGCTCTGGGTCTCTCTGCTTGAGGGATTTCTCTGGCCCCAGGAACACTGGGGATACACTAAGTGCAAGGGATAACCTCAACCAGTGAAGGAAAGGCTGGTGGATAAATACCCTGGCTTCCAGATCCCTTGGTGAGACAATTCTGAGGTGTGTGTTCCCCAGTCTCAAAAGGCAACCCTGAGAGATTGCAGCCCATGTCCCTAGAGCAGCTACTCACGCACGAATGTGCCTGCTATTGTCTCGATTCTCAACTCCCTGCCACACTTCCTGGGGTCATCTCCTAAATCCAAGACTAGCCCCGAAATCAGTATCCCAGGATCTGCCGCTGGGGAAACCTTATTAAGTCAGACTTGCACTTCATTCCTCATATCCACTTTGCCTTTCCTGTAGCAGCCCTGTCAACCTTTCTCCTTCTCCTCAGGTATCAGCAACCTGCCCTCACCCCAGCCCTCCTGAGGCAATGACCAGCCTGGATGATGGAACCCGGGAGATGGAGGCAGCTTCGGTTTCCTTCCTTCTCCCTCAGGTTTCCTTCCTTGCCCACTGCTCTCAACCCCTTTCCCCATGTGCAGAGACAGAAACACTCTCCCACCCCCTGAGGTGGTCTTAGATTCCATGCCTCCCTTTCTCCCTGGGGACCCTGCCTGCCTTCCATCTTGCTTCTCGTCCTCACAAGGTCTTCTCCCTCCCACCAACATAAATAAAATCTCAAGTCACCCCTGAAGTAACTCCTTCTTTGGTTCGGCTGCCCGCAAATGCTTCCAGCCTGACACACCTTCCCTCAAATCGTGGTCTGTGCCCCCAGCCTCCACTTCTCCAATGCCAGGGGCTGCCCAAGCCCGTGAGGCTGCTTCTTCTCTCCCAACCCCACAGAAACCACATCCTCAGGCACCAAGGGGCTCCCCTTGCAGCATCCTTAGCTTTTCTTGGTTTGCTTCTCCATCACTTTGTTGCTCCTGGAGGGTTTGAAGGTCCTATTCTTTACTGAAACTGTCTCGTCTCTTTGTTTCCATGAAAGTGAGATTTTCAGTTCCCCTCTTTTCCTGACAACTCCTTTGACATCCTTGTCTTCTCCTTTCTTCCCCGTGCCCGAGGGTTGTGGTCCCAAGCCCCCAGCCTTTCTCTGCGCATGCACTCGGCAGCCTGCCATCCTCATAGCCTACCTGGCTCCCCACCCTGCTTTATGCTCTCCTCCGGCTTCAGAACCAGTTTCATCCTGAGTCAGGGATGAATGGATCAGTGCAAACCCACAGCTGGAGAAATGTGGCAGCAAGGCAAACAGGCTGTTGATGACCTTTGATGTCTTTCCTTGTTTTGATGAGACTCCACTTTGTGTGACCAGCTCCCCACCCCGTCCCTCCAGGACCAGAGACAGCAGCAAGGGCCCACGTCGCTGAAGTGTGCCTGCCAGGCCATGCTGAGAGTTTCTACGTTATTTTATTCAGTTTATTTCACCCTTATGATGGTCATGTGGGGTGAGAACTCTTTTCTCCACATTTTACAGATGAGTACACTGAGGCCAGAAGGGTTCAATGTTTGGCCCAGGTGGGTTCCCAGCCCCCACTGCCTTCTCATTTTGCTGTCCACACCACCTTCCCACCTCCTCCACTGCAGCTCCAATCCCTCTCCTAAGCTTTACACCCATGTGGTCACTGCCTGGCAGATGCATGAGCCACAGGCTCCCAGAGGGTCCAAAAGCAGACTTCTCATCTACTCACTCTACCAGGCTCTGTCCACACTGCACTGGAGTCCCTCTTAGCACCCTCCACGGCTCTTCACTATTTGGTGACAAAGGCCAGCTTCCTTCCCAGAGGTCCTTGGACTACCACCCCCATCAGACTTCCCAGCCCCTTCTCACCCCTTCCCACGTGGTCCATGCAGACACCCCAACTACTCGCTGTTCTATGAACGCATCATGCACTCTGCCTCTGGATTTTGCGCATGCTCCTTTTTCTATTGAGAATACTCTGCCCTCTTTCCCAGATAGACTCCTACTCATCCCTCAAAGCCCAGCTCAAATGCCCCCTCTTTGGACAATCTTCCTTTGTGCTTCACTGGTTCCACTGTGTTACCACCTGTTAAGAACTCCAGCCACTCATGTGTGTGACTGTCATCCACACGCCATTGGGAGCCCCTGGAAAGTGGGGTCACTGTATTGCCTATTCTAGAATCTCCACTGCCCAGCCTGGTGCCATATTACTGTTAACGGATGTTTATAGAAAGGTCGTTCAAAGTTTCTTCCCATACAGTATCATGGTATTTGATCTTGACAATGAAAGTGTGGAGAAAAGGGATGCCTAAGTGATGGAGGAAATAGGAAGACAGGCCTTGCTCCATCCGGGAACGCCGGGAAGACGGCATTAGTCCCTGTATGAGTTGGCTGCGGCTGCCATAAAGAGTACCAGAGACTGAGTGGCTTAACAGAGATATATTTTCTCTCAGTACTGGAGGCTGAAGGTCCTAGGTCAAAGCGTTGACAGGGCTGATTTCTTCTGAGGCCTCTCTCCTTGGCTTAGAGATGGCCGTCCTCTCCCTGTGTCTTCACATGCTCTTCCCTCCGTGCCTGTCTGTGTCCAAACTTCCTCTTCTTATAAGGACACCAGTCAGATTGGATTAGGGCCCCTCATTACCCTATTTTAACTTAATTACCTCTTTATAGGACCTATTTCCAAAAATAGTTACATTCTGAGGTTCTGGGGGTTAGATCTTCAACATAGGAATTTTTGCGGGGAGGACACAATTCAGCTCCTAACATCCCCATTTGGCAGTTGGGAAAGTGAGGAAGATCACATGGGTGGCCTTCTAACCATCCCTATACACCACCAGTAGCCCTCACTGTCCCTACCCCTCTGCCTTTCTACAAGGCCTAAGGGTACCCAGTAGGGGATGTGGCCTTAGCCATCAGCATCCCTCCAGCCTTTTCATGTCCACGGGAGTCTCAAGCTCCCGGCCATCTTGCTTTGGACGGAGGGGTTTGCTGAGGGTGCCTCCCTGAGTGTCCTCATGCAGGAGTGCCCCACCGTCCACATGTCTTTGTAGGTGGAAACCCTCCCAGGCTCCCTGCCATCTGCCTCCCTCTGCGCAGCCCTACCCTCCTGGCCATGCTGGCGCTTCTCCCTTTGCTCTTCACTGTCTCCTCTTGTTCCCTGATCGTTCGCTGCTGTGGTCTTGTCACTCCAGTAATGCTACCGACTCTTTGAAAGTGGCAACTGGGTTTCACACTGTCACTCCTCACAGCCCCTGACTTAGCCGGCCGCATCCTAGGCATTTAATAAATACTGGTTCAAATAAACCGAAAGGCATGGAAATGCTTCAGTTCCATTGACTCACTTGACAGAATTAAAAACGAAACCTGGGCTTCCCTGGTGGCGCAGTGGTTGAGAGTCCGCCTGCCGAGGCAGGGGACGCGGGTTCGTGCCCCGGTCCGGGAAGATCCCACATGCCGCGGAGCGGCTGGGCCCGTGAGCCATGGCCGCTGAGCCTGCGTGTCCGGAACCTGTGCTCCACAATGGGAGAGGCCACAACGGTGAGAGGCCCGCGTACCGCAAAAAAAAAAAACAAACCCAAAAAACAAAAAAACAAAACCTAAACTTTGGGAGCAAAGCCTCAGCCAGCCTCGGATTTCCTCCCTACCCTCTCCTTGACGGGCTGGGGCTTGAAGGGAGAGCACGGGGGTCTCAGGCACATCTCAGGAGGCAGCTGACCCTCTCCTCCAGGGCTCCATCCCCCCCTTCTCTCGTCTCCCCGCCCTGTCCTCTCTGGGTGCCCACCTCATGCAGACCCTCCTGTCTTTCCTTTCCAAGCACGTGGCAAGGCCTCCCAGGGCTGAGGGGCGCTGACAAGGGCGTCATGCTTCTCTGAAAGGGGGACTCTCTGTCCCACCTCAGCGTCTGCTATTTCCAGTTGCCCCCAAGCTTCGGGCCAAGTTTCATGCCAACAGCGATGTTTCACAAAATAGGTCTCTGAAGCCCTTGTCTGAAGCTGAGTGCCTTGAAAATTGCATTCTCTGAAAAAATAAGTTAGCGAGTACTGTTTCTTGATTTTCCTCCTGGGGATTCCCAATCTAAACACATACAGTAAAGGCTCTGAGAAGTCCCGCAGTAAAGAAATCTGTGTATCTTTCCTGAACTCGGCTTTCCCTGCTTTGCGATTGCACCCCCCGTGGCCCCTTCATTGTTCTTCTCCACACACGTGATGACTTCTAATATCCCAGGGACTCATGTGGAACTCTTGGGCTCATGAGTAGGGCAACAAGTAGAAAGTGGCTGATTGAGGAAAGGGGAGGTGCCAGAAGAGATGCTGTAACAGGACCACCATCGTCATCAGCAGCAGTAGCAGTAGCATCACGGTCACCGTCGCCACCATCAGCAGCAGCCCCAGAAGCGGCAGCGAGGCAGCACAACCCAGCCTGTCAACCTGTCTTCGGGCTTCCAGATCAATCTGTGAGATGGAAAGAAGCAAGACTCCCAGGCCACGTGTCCTTGGGATGTGGAAGGGTCACAGGCGGGAGGAGAAGTGAGGTTTCTGAAGTAGCAACAGCAGCAGGGCTGCTGGCTTCGTCCCCGCATGGTTCCCGTTCTCTGTCTTTATTTCTGCCTGTCTCCCACCCTCCCCACTGCCCACCACCCTCGGCACCTCTCAGCTCAGGCTGAGGAAAGACCCTGAAGCCTCAGAGCCCAGGCCGGGGCCCACAGAACCGGGAAGGGAGCCCGAGGTTGCAGTTAGGGTGTGAGGTGGCGGAGACAGAGAGCAGGCTTGAGGCGCTGGTATTCTGTTCACAAAGGCTGTCGGGACCCGTATCAATAGACTGATATTCTACTGATGAGGTTTCTTCCCTTGCCCTGAGGCAAGAGCCTGGGAGGTGGGGTACAAGGGGAACAGCTTGAGATTCAGGAGCTGCAGAGAGACCTGCTCCGGAGCCTGCAGAGCATGTGGGCTGCGGCTCCTGGGGTGGTGGTTGGGGAGAGCTGGGGGGACTCAGCGCTGGGTCGGGGGAGGGGGAAGCTGGACTGGGCCCAGCTGCCCTGTCCCTCCCGGCCCCATCCTGTGGCAGCCAGGTGGGCAGTGGCCTCTGTTGGCAGCTCTGGGTCAGGGGCGTCCACTGGCTCCCCCAGCAGGCCTTGGTTGGAGGGTGAGTCAGGCACGCTGTTCCCAGGAGGGGGTGGCGGATCCTGGGCTTAATGATGGGCCTGCAGTACTGGCAAAGCGGGGATCACGCTGCCTGCTGGGAAATGTCCTAAGGAACCCAGCTGGGCTGCAGTTACGGAGGTAGATTTCCTGCTCTTTTCCACGTCTCATGGTTAATCCAGAAGCCTGAGCAGTGTGTGTGATGAGGCTCAGCAAAGCGACTGTGGGCATCTCCAGCCTCCTTTGGAAGCCCCGCTTTTTCTCTGGGGTAGGTGCCCTGGCATCTGGGCCAGCCGTACACATTTCAGCAACTCGATTACAAGAGACAGAAGAGGCCGGGTGTGTGGCACCAATAAAACCGCACACACCCTGCACTTCTCTCTGCCTGTTGAGGTTTGTGCATTTCCCCACCACACCTTCCGAGAGCAGTTTGTTTCCCGGAAGCAGGAGAAGAGAGGTCGGAGGAGGAGATGCCTTACTGTCGTGAATGTGATGGACATGGTGGCACCACAGGGGACTGGACACCAAGGCAAAGACTCTAGTGTCTGATGAACTTACTGGATGAACTTACCGCTTACTGGTCTTTGGCAGGTTATCAGCTTCTAAGCGTCACTCTTTCTTCATCTGTAAAATTGGATCATGGTACATGCACTCATTGATTTAACAAATAATATTAACATATAAATACATACTATGGCGTATTCTAGGTGCTGGAAATCAAGCAGTAAACAGAACAGTCTCTCCTCTTCAGATGTTAGTAGTCTAAAATGGGAAGACGAAAAACTCAGCAATGACATCTGTGTCAGGTGGTTATGATATTTAGAAGAAAAATAAAGCCGGGGTGAGGGGTAGGGGAGATAGTATATGCGTGTGGGGATGACTTTTCATAAAGGACAGTCAAGGAAGGCATCTTTGATAAGATGATACTTAAACAGAACCTAGAAGAAAATGACGTGTCATATAGATGTCCAGGTACGGCAAAGAGCAAGTTCAAAGATGCTGGAGGGGGAGGGTGTTTGGCAAGTTCAGGGAACATGAAGAAGCTCTGTGTGGCTGGAGGGGTGGGAAAGTGGGGGTCAAGGAGAAGAGGGCAGAGAGGGTGTGCGTGTGTGTGTGTGTGTGTGTGTGTGCACGCAGGGGCTGGTTGGATCATGCAGCCTTGCAGGGTCACTCTAAGTGAAATGGGAAACAACTGGTGGCCTTGAGCAGAGAAATGACCTGATGTACATTTTAGAAGGATTACTCTGGTTGTTCAGTGGAAAGTAGATTTTAAGACTGTAAGCTCGGTGCTCTGTGATGACCTAGATGGGTGGGATGGGGGGTGGGAGGGAGGTCCAAGAGGGAGGGGGTATATGTATACATATAGCTGAGTCGCTTCACTGTACAGCAGAAACTAACACAACATTGTAAAGCAATTATACTCCAATAATAACAAAACACAACACTGTAAGTGGAGAAGCCAAAAGACCAGGTCGGACGTGACTGCATCTCCAGGTGAGAGAGGAAGAGAGCTTGGATTTCAGCAGTGGTCGTTGTGATAAGTGACCATCAGAATCTGGAAATATTCTGTAGGTAGAACCTGTAGGATGAGCTAGTAGGCGGGGTGGGTTGGGTGAATAGTGAGACACAAAGAGAGACCCCGAGATTTTGTCCTGAGATTGGAATTGACACATAGACACTATTGTGTATAAAATAGGTAACTAATCAGGACCTACTGTATAGCACAGGGAACTCTTTTCAATACTCTGTAATGGCCTATACGGGAAAAGAATCTAAAAAAGAGTGGATATATGTATATGTATAACTGATTCACTTTGTTGTACACCTGAAACTAACACAACACTGTAAATCAGCTATACTCCAATAAAGATTTTTTAAAAAAGAAACAACACTTTTGCAATAAAAAAAAGATTTTGTCCTGAACGATGGGTAAACTGGAGTTGTCACATATCGAAACGGAGAACTGGGTGAAAGGAGAACCCTTTGGTTGTGGGGTGCAGGAATCAAGAATTTGGCTTCAGGCACATTAAGCAGCAGTTGTCTGTTGGATACCCAAGTGGAGGTGATGGGTAGACAGAGGCGTGTGAGCATCTGGGGCCCCGGAAGAGGCCGGGGCTGGGATACAATCTTCAGTGTGTAGTTCATTAAAAATCTTGGGGCTGCATGGGATCATCAAGGGCGTGTGTGAAGACAGAGAAGAGGAGTGGGTGGGACATTCCAAGGTTTAAAAGTCAGAAAAATGAGACAGAACCAGCATGAGAACCAAGAGAGCCTGCTTAAGACGGGACATAGTACAGAGTGGGTGCTCAGTAAATCACAGCCACGGCCATCACCATGACCATCGGTATTTTCATGGTTAGAGTACGGAGAAGTGAAGTTTGAAAACAAAATAGCAGGAGTTCAGGAGGACGCACTTCATCTACCTTTTCCTCTTTTCCTTCCCTTTCCTCTGGTTCTGCATCAACCGTGATCTCAGACTTCCAGCAATTAATAAAAAGAAAACAAAACCATAAAAAACTTCTGGGTACCTTACAAGCCCACAACTCAGTTCAAAATATTCAAGAAGAGCTGAGGTCTTTGGGTGGTTGGTAGGGTGAGTAATCACTGAACAGAGTCAGGGAACTGGATGTGACTTCCTCCTCTTACCAACTCACTATCTGACCTCAGGCAAGTCCGTCCCTGCCTCAGTCCTAGAGGAGGATAGAGACTTCCATTCAGGTGAGAATACTGATGAGCTCATCAATTTCCCTACTTGGATGGCATCTCTGCCATTTGCTTTTCTTGTCTCCAAAGCATATAGATCCTATCCTCAATTATTAAAGCAAGATAACAGTGCTTTTGATTCCCCTCTGAGAGTCTAACCTCGAATTGTTGGCTGTTTAGTACTTACAAAGTCCGGGAGAGGAGTGCCATTTAGAAGTGACCATCCAAGGTCCCCCGCCCCGTCCACCCCTGTAGGCACTCAGAGACAGATGCCTCTCCCTGGACTACCAGAAGGCCAATTACTTGAACCATATTAGTTTATTTCCTTGTATAATTATCTTCACTGAATTGCATTTTAGGAATCATGCCCTTGGCTTTAATTAAACGTCCTTGAAACAGTCATGCAAAGTTCACTGCCGCATTTGCACAAGAAGTAGTGTTGCAGACAAGATCTGTATGCTTCTGGAAAAGACTTCCTGAGTGTTTTTGTGAAGCACAGGTCTGCAGGAGATTAATAAAAATTTCATTATGGGAAAAGTTTAGTGAGTTTGGAAAGAAAACCAGGTGTCTTTCTTAAAGGTTATCTAAGAGGCTCTACTAACAAAAAGTACGGTGGATCCTTAGAAAGAGGATAAACTGTGCAAGATTTCCCATTTTGTCGACCCTAGAATCCTATTTTGGTGGTGCAGCTCTTGGGATCCGTGCTCTGTGCACCCGGCAGAAGAGGCTCAGAATGCTTCGGGCTCAGTTAGTCAAGCACCACGAGTTGCAACAGGGAACATACAGACAGGAGGCTACGTAAGCCACTGACAGGGGAGCCTGCAGGTGGATGAGCAGCAAATGGGCAGCTGGATCTTCCGTGCACGGTGATCTTGGGTACCTGGGGTGCCAAGAGGCTTTGCAACTTCCTGGCTGCATCCGATATTAATTTTGCTATTCATGGAGTTAGGGGTCCTAGTCTCAAATATATCACTCAGTGACCCTCCTGTACAACAACACACAAAGTTAAAATATTTTAAAAAATAACTCATCGTTAGGAAAAGGACACAGAGACGTGTGCCGTGTTCCTGGTTCATGGGCGTGAGGGGGAGGAATGCCACTCGCTCTGACAGCGCACCCCCTGGGAAGAGCGCGGAGAGTCTCTCCCCTCCTCTCCCGCAGCTGGAGTCTCTCTCTTTCACTTCCTAACGTGTACCGCCCGTCAATCCTCACATTTCAGCCTCAGAAGCTCCGAGAAAGCCCCTTGGGGAACACTCTGCTTCTCCCTTTCACTGGACAGATCGACCAGCACAGGTGTGTGTGCGGACTGCCTGCCCTCCTATCCAGGCAAGGTTAATTATTTAGAGGCTAATGATTTCATTTTAAAGTGGGAATTGAAACATGTTTCACTAAAGCTTCCAAAGTGAGGGAAGGAGGGAGGAAGAGGGTAGTCGATGGGTAAATATGATTGATTGCCTGATGGTCTGGGTCCAGCCATCTTCCTAAGGCCGTGTCTTTTTTTTTTTTTTTTGCGGTACACGGGCCTCTCACTGTTGTGGCCTCTCCCGTTGCGGAGCACAGGCTCCGGACGCGCAGGCTCAGCGGCCACGGCTCACGGGCCCAGCCGCTCCGCAGCATATGGGATCTTCCCGGACCGGGGCACGAACCCGCGTCCCCTGCATCGGCGGGCGGACTCTCAACCACTGCGCCACCAGGAAAGCCCCAAGGCTGTGTCTTTAACTGGGAGGTACAGCAAGATGATCAGTATCACAAGGAGCCTTAGGAGAACCACACTGGCTTAGCCTGGATCAGCAGAGTCTGTGTGGTGAGATTTAAGGGGGTGCTTAGTTGGCCCTCCAGCTGTAAGTGTTTGCCGGATGACTTGTAACTTCACCACTGCAGCTAAATTCCTTTGACTCTCAGGGCTCTTTCTGCATTCAAGAGCCCTTGGAAATGAGAAATCCCTGAAATGGGTCGTCCCCGGCTGTCGGCTAACCCTGAAGCTCAGGAGTAGAATAACGGGATGCCTGTGTACCCGGGGTCCTTCCTGGGCATGTGTGACTCTGAGGCTAAGACAGTGAGACTGGCAGTTTAAGAAGAACCTCCAGGACCATGTCACCTACTGGCAGGCGGAGTAAGGACCCTGCAGGGTGGACAGACATACCTCTTCTCTTATCATTTGAGGGGTTGAGAGAGGAGGCACCGGAAGTTTAGCCTGACCCCTTCCCACAGGTCTAGAGGTGGGAAGAGAGAGGGATGGGCTTTGGCCCTGGGCGGCCCCTCCCTCCAGGCCAAGCCCCTGGAGGAGGTTTAGTTTGTATCTTCAGAGGGGATGGGGTGCCCAGGCAGGTGACTGAAGACTTTATCTCTGAAGGACCCAGCATTAGAGAGCTTAACAGCCCCAGACCCCGCAGGCCGGGAGAGCTTCTGGGCATCCTTCCGTGGGGTCCCATCACCTCCCTGATGGAGGCAGACTGGGTACCAGGACCCTGCGGTGAAGCCAACTGGGGAGCAGCCTTCCTCCAGCCTCTCCAAGCACAGAGGTCAGCGGCGAGGCTCAGACTTGGTGGCTGTGCTGTGTCTCTGCACAGACTGTGTACATGCAGCGGGGGACCCACGCAGGAGACCGGGGTGGGGAAGCACACAGGATGAAAATGCAGAGTGGATGCAAGTGGTGGTGGTGATGCTGGGGCAGTGTGAGTGGACAGTGGTTCTCCTGGAGTCTCCACCCCTCGGCGGGCTGGCGTGGGACCCGGGAACGGACAGTCCATGTGGAGGGGCAACTACTGCTGGGTGGGGGCGGGCGATGCCGTCAGGCGGGGGCTGCCTTCAGGGTGGAGTTGTAGCAGAGAAGTGGGGTCACCCCCCTTGGAAGCTTTGAGAATGCGTATGAGGAGGGGGATGCGAACGGAATCAGGAAAAGGTAAGGAGTGCCAGCTTGGTGCAGTTGGGTGTTGTCAGGGCTCGCCTTGGAGTCGTGGGAGCATTCCCAGGAACATCCAGGGGATCGCCGCCGGGGCGCCAGTGGTCCCACAGGCCTCCTGAGGCTGGCTGTGCTGAAGCCCGTATCAAGGGCCCTGGGGATGGCAGCAGAGGCCAGCATGGTTGAGGGCCCCCCGCACCACCTCATCTTTGCAGGGACCACAGAACTGCACGCACAGCAGGTGCTCTTCAGCTGCTCACAAAACAGCCGGGTCACTGCACGCAGCAGGAAAGGCTTGACTGGGGGTGACGGGAGGAAGGGTGGGAGCAGAGATTTTTCCATCTTGATGGTTTTGTTCAAGGCCATCCCAGAAGCAGCTGACATTGGCTTCATTTATCCAAAGGGCGCGGTGAGTGACCCTCTACAACCCAGGGATCCTGAAATATTTAGAAGCTCTAATGTTTGGGTGGGAAGAGAACCTCTTTTGGATGAGAAGCTCAATTATTCAGGAAGGCAGAGCTCCCATTGTCTGGGGGTGGGGGGTCACCTTCCTGCTGGGTTGACGGGGTGCCGGGCGCGGGGCACCCTGCCTGGGACACTTGCCCTGCTCTGTGGGTGAGGCCTCTCCCGCAGTGCTGGGCTCTGGGGGACTTTTCTCGCGGCCAAACTCTTCGTTAAAGTGACACAACGGCCTATTTCTTCCGACAGCATCTCTGATTCAGCCTAGGGTATGGTTCGAGGTTGCATCTCTTGTAAACCCCCCTTCAGCTGCTGTCAAGGGCTGGCACCCGAGTTCTTGAATTTAGGCTGATGTGGGTCCTGCTAGAGCCTGCCGTCATCTGCACACGTCAACAAATGTGTATGCAGGTGTGGACCAGCTGGATCTCTCTCCTTCTCTGGGAAGCGTGGTTTTCAGCAGCGTCAGGCTGGGAAGACAGACATTTCATTACCCCCGAAGTCCTGTGCAGGCAGCTGTCACACAGCGTTCCACCAGCGGCCCCCGTCCGGCACAGAACACTGCAAAGCTCCATCTAGCAGAAGTGACCATGGGGAACAGGTTGAGAATCCTGCTGCATTTTACACGTCTCCTAAGGGAAGAACTTCAAGAAAGATGAGCTCAAGTAGGCGTTATTGTGGCCCAGATAAGGTTTGGTTCATTCATTCCCTTGATTAGCATTTATCCCGCTTTGTGCCAGGCATACGGGGAGAGAGAGAAATGTCTTCAAGGAGTCTGTGGTTGTATGGGGGAGGGAGCTGTGGAAATCTGTCATTTAGAAACAGCATGGGAGTGCTAGGGGAAAATTGTTTTGTTCATTTATCACTCACTCATCCGTTCACCCATAGCAACTACAAAGGGTTTCACTGGGAGGAACTGGATGCCCTGAACTTGGCATTCTAGTGGGGGAAACAATGTAAACCACCAGCTGTGGTAAATCACCAGTAGTGATTTCAAGCCAGAAGGACCCACTCACCAATGGAGAGAGGCACCGGGTGAACAGTGACTTGCAGAAAGGAGGGGTTAGTCATTCCAGCTGCTGAGGTCAAGTTCACCTGGGTTGTTGTGTGGTTCGTGCTTACTGCATCTTTTTTTGGAACGTGGCTCCACCCTCCAAGAAGGGTGAGGATGATCACCCTTCTTTCTTCCTGCTGTGCCCCAGGGTCACCCAGCGGGTGTCTGCAGGGATGATCTGCTCTGTACTGGCTTTTCAGTCCCACTCCCGGGAGAAGAGAGACGAAGCTGTGTCCCCACAGCAGCTTGGCCTGATTCAGTCACTGGGTGAAAAGGTGGGAAGAAGGCCAAGTTCATGAGAACTGATACACTGCAGAGTCATTTAGTCCTGAAGTTCCAGTTCTGGTTGCTAAATCCAGGGACCTGAACTTAATTCCTCCAGAGCCACCGAGACACCACTTCCAGGCCCATGGCAGGCGGTAGGGGTGCTGACATTTCTCAGGACTAAGGAGCAACCATCTTCCACTGAGAGAGGACTCTGTGCCAGCAGGAGCAGGACCACACCAGGCACCGAAGAAGGTTCTGCATCCCAGCATCTTCCAACGCAGTGAGAGATAAACGGGTGGAAGGTGTGACAGGGCATTCACAATAGGACAGAAGGTTATCCCCAATAAATATGGAACGATGTTCAACTTCACTACCTAACCAAGAAATGCAAGTTATAAATCTTTTTTTTTTTTTTTTGCTCATCTAATTGGTAGAAAGTTTTAAAAATGCACAAAATTGGCTGCTAAGGATGTAAGGAAAAGGCCGTTTTCATCTGTTGCTGCTCATGGGGATGGAAATTGGTGCAAACCTCCTGGAGGGTAATTTGGCAATTTGTGTATCAACAGCCTTAAAATGTTCATACACTTTGAGCCAGTAATTTTGCTTTTAGGATCTTATCCTAAGGTGAAAGTCAAATTTATGTACAAGATTTATGGTCAGGAATATTCATCTCAGCCAGTAGTGTAATAGAAAAAATATTAGAAGGTAACTAAAAATCCCACAATAGGGGGTTGGTTAAATAACTGATGGCCCAACTTAAGAATGGAAAATAAAGACGCAGACGTAGAAAATGGACTTGAGGACATGGGGAGGGGGAAGGGGAAGCTGGGATGAAGTGAGAGAGTGGCATGGACATATATACACTACCAAACGTAAAATAGAAAGCTAGTGGGAAGCAGCCGCATAGCACAGGGAGATCAGCTCGGTGCTTTGTGACCACCTAGAGGGGTGGGATAGGGAGGGTGGGAGGGAGACGCAAGAGGGAGGAGATATGGGGATATATGTATAAGTATAGCTGATTCACTTTGTTATACAGCAGAAACTAACACACCATTTATACTCCAATAAAGATTTTTTAAAAAATAGAATGGAAAACAGTTCATTCATTAAAAATGATTTTCTCCAAGAATATTTAATGGTGGGAAGATGTAGTGTAAAAGCAGGGCACAAAGTACTAGATGGAGTATTTCATTTTGTTAAAATTTTAATAATACAAGTGCAGAAAAAGTGATTAAAATAACAGTACTGATTTGACTACGGGGCTTTTTTTCTTTAAATTTTTCTGTATTTGGTGTTATAAAGCATAATATATCCTCTCTGAGTCTCAGTTTATGTTCTGTGAAGTGGGACTCATCACATCTACACTGCAGTGCCCTCGGACAGAGCAGGACAATATTTGAAAGTGCCCTTGACAATGACCAGCCCACTGTAATACTCCATGAATGGTTATAATATCATTGCCAGTGACACACCCATAATCCGGATAGTATCCTTAAGGCTTACTAAGGTTGTTTATCTCCCTCCACTTTTACTAAGACAACAAAAGGATTAATTGAAGACTCTAAGTCATTTTTCCTGAGGTTCTTAATACTCACCTTCTTCGCAAGGGTGGACAAAACTTTCAGCTTTTTGTATTGAGTGCAAATGTCTCTATTCTTGCCCATTTCAGAGTCCTCCTCACTCAAAATCTAGGTTTTGTCGATCTTTAGTACCCTGTCTCTCGTCTTATCTCAGATTATTCTGTGGTAAGATGGTGCAAACTATGTATTTACTAACTGGAGAGAATTCAAGTCCCTGGAGCTGTTGTAGCTCAAACTTCTGTTTTGTTTTGTTTTGTTTTTTGCGGTACGCGGGCCTCTCACTGTTGTGGCCTCTCCCGTTGCGGAGCACAGGCTCCGGACACGCAGGCTCAGCGGCCATGGCTCACGGGCCCAGCCACTCCAGGGCATGTGGGATCCTCCCGGACCGGGACACGAACCCGTGTCCCCTGCATCAGCAGGCGGACTCTCAACCACTGCGCCAACAGGGAAGCCCCAAACTTCTGTTTTAAGTGGAGTCATTTTCTGTGGTTTCCTTTCATGCTGTCTGCAAAATGCCTGTTTTTGTCCTCCTAGAGATCCAGGTTTACAGCACTCTCCTTTTTCTCATTCTGGGGTCTCTCTGATTGTGGCATCTCTGAGGCCCATGTTCTGTTGAGGCTAAATTTGATACCTGGGGGGAAAAGCAACTTCCAGATGGGTCAGCCTAGAAAAGGATCCCCCATTGTGTAGAAATTTAAAAACAGGCAAAATACCTGTCCTATCAGACACTGTGATTTGCCCCCTGTCTGATGCAGCCCAGAGCTTTGTCATTTAATTCACACCTATCTACTGTGAAGGCCCAGCCAACAAGATCATTTTGGAGCCCTGAGTGGGTGCCCAGAATGGATGGGAGGGCTGAGGTAACCAGAACTCTGCCTTTTTTATGGACAGGTGTTAGGGCATCTTCTTTTCAAAGTGACCCGTTCACAACCCATCCAACCCACGTAGAGGAAAAAAACCACTGTCACCAGCCAAAGTGATTAGGAAAACGCGGGGCTGCAGAGGAAGAGAGATCTTATGGGGACTCTTGTATTATACATCCACGTGCAAGTATGAGCTCCAGATGTGATAAGACATGCAGTCTGATCAAGAGTCATGCAATTAATGATTTCTTTGAAAAATCAAAGAACTCTTTGATTCTTCACTTTAATGTAACTTCGACCTCTTTTCTTTCCATGTCATGAAAGAGGCTTGACTAAGCTAAGCATGCTCTCTCTCCCTGCCTGCAATGTATCAGAAAGCATCCTCAGTTACTTTCACAGGCAGTGGAGAGCTCCTTAATTTTTCTCTGATGACAAGAACTCCCTTTGAGTCTGGGCCAGAGGTGAGCAAGATTCTGATTCTGGAAAGACGTAGAAAAATGGAGTTCCTTTAGCCAGAGGTTATGGGTGAGCATCGTTGATGTATGACTGTTAGCAGTCTTGCCCTCCTTCCACATATTCTTCCCTTTCTGCATGGTGGACTCTCCTTTAGTTCTGGGGTACAGTATTGGGGAAAAAAGGAAGGGGAGGCTAGAGGTAAATAGGCTAGTGGCGGGGATTTTGTGCAAGAATATTTGAAGAAGGAAGTGTGGGAGCAAGTGCTGTGGTAAGAAGGGAAAGGGAGAATTAAAAAAAAAAAATCTGTGCTCCATAAATCCCCTTCAAAGACTCTAAGCAAAGTACTTAAATTATTTTACAATTACTTTTTGGTTACTACTCTGCAGTATAAAAAAAATAAGTTCACTTTTTATCGTATCCCCTTGTCATTAGCATCATTTTAAAAACATGTGTCTTAATGGCTGTATCGTGTACCATCCTTTATTTAACCAGCTCCCTTTTTTGGACAGTTAATTCAGTTATTTTGTTGTTTATAAATATATATAATATATGATGGATATTTTTGTTTGTAATTCTGATTATGTCAGTTTGTCAGTCAGGATAATTGATGGTAGCTGTACTGACAACCAACCTAAAAGCTCAGTGGCTTAGCAGGTGTTGACTGAAAAAAATGCACAACTAAAAGTTGAGAATCATTTTTTTTCTGGCAGACTTGCTGAGGACCTAAGCCCGGGAGGCAGTGTCAGATCACTCTGAGAGATTGCACTGAAGAGGGAAGGGAGGAACCAGGACATATAGGAGTTTTGCAAAAACAAAACAACAAAACAAAACAAAAAAAACCCAAAACAACCAGGTAGTCGGAACATCAAAAGATTACGGTTAATTAAAGAAAAACCAAACATCTCAAGTTAATGAATTTAGCAATTTTCTATGTATGGGAAGAGGCAGGAGTCTGGGCTCATTGGAATCATTCCTTGGATGTGCATTTTAACTATCTAGAGCCAGCATCCTGCTTTTCTCCAGCCTGAATCCCCGCTGGGTGCATCATCGGGGATGGCTGCCACGGCTGATGATGACTTGATGGCTACAACACTCTTTGTTGACTGATAGGGCAGGCGACATTCTTCATCCATACAGGTTAAAGTTTTATTTTTTGCTCGATTTACTGGCTAGGGTTGGAGTGGGGGACTCTGTTCTTTGCAGATGTGAGGGTCTCAGGGTCCTTCCGTATTGTGGCGTCACCTTCCTCAGGTCCTCAGAGCCCCACGCTGGAAGAAGGGAGCTTGGAGAAGGCACGCACGCTCTTCGCCTCCTCTGCCCAGAGAGGACAGAGCCACTTCAGCGCATGGTCCACGGGTCAGGGCTCGTCACAGGGCCCCACCCAGAGGCAAGGGGGCTGTAGAAGGGAATCTGGATGCAGCAAAGAGAAAGGGCCAATGGGTGTTGATTAACAACTAGCCAAAGTCCTACCTACCTACCTACCGATTGACTCTCAGATCTTTAGAATACAAAGGGTTACATTCCTGCAAACCTCCTCTAATTCTAGACAATTCTCCATTCATATTCTCTTTTGCTTATAGCAACCTTGAGCTGGGTCTTCCCAGGCTCTTCTTTCTAGCCCTACAGGTTGTGGTCTCCTCGGAGGCTTGGGTGGGATGCAGGCACCATCTGGGAGAAGGAGCCTCGGAACTCACATGCCCGTGTTGCCCAGGACCCCAGTTCCTTCCACCTCTCGGCTGCTGCTTTATTTTCCCAGGGACTGAGCCAAGCTGTAACTGACTCCCTGGGTATTTCAAAGTCCCTGATCCCAAGACTGAAGGATGACTCCCTGCTGTTGTGAAAAGTTACCAAATTATCAGGACCTCTGATTGGGAGGGATAGTGGGAAGAGGTGGGGTGGTGTCAGGGGAAAGGCACTGACATGTCAAACTCAACTGGCGACTCCAGCCCTTGTAATGGCTTTAGTAACTTCACAGCTGATCCCTGTGATTGAGCATCAGGACCATTAAATGCTAATTGAGCTGAAAAGCTTCTCCCTCATGTGTTAAAACTCTCAGGCAGTAAAAGGCTTCTGGCCGTGTCTGGAGTTGCGTGCTGGGGACAATGTGGTGGGCTGCCTCTGTCTACACTTACTGCTGTTTGTCTTCCCGGCTTGACGGGGTAGGGTTGCTGTACATACACAGACTTTAAAGTTATTTTTAAATTATTATTATTATTATTATTATTATTATTTTTGTGGTATGCGGGCCTCTCACTGTTGTGGCCTCTCCCGTTGCGGAGCACAGGCTCCGGACGCGCAGGCTCAGCGGCCATGGCTCACGGGCCCAGCCGCTCCGCGGCATGTGGGATCTTCCCCGACCGGGGCACGAACCCGTGTCCCCTGCATCGGCAGGTGGACTCTCAACCACTGCGCCACCAGGGAAGCCCTTATTATTATTTTTTTAAATTGAAGAATGGTTGATTTACATCGTTGGTGGTTTCAGGTGTACAGCAAAGTGATTCAGTTATGCATACACACATACATACATATATATATCCTTTTCCAGATTCTTTTTCATTAGAGTTTATCACAAGGTATTGGATAGCGTTCCCGGTGCTCTGCAGTAGGACCCTGTTGTTCATCTACTTTACACATATCGTATACCTGTGTGTCTCTGTTCACCCCGAACTCCTAAGTTATCCCTCCCCTACCCCTTCCCCCTTCGGTAACCGTAATTTTGTTTTCTGTGTCTGTGGGTCTATTTCTCAAACAGACTTTTTTTTTTTTTTTTAAGCAGATTGCACATTGCTGTGGCTGAATCAATACTCTGGAGTGAGCTGTTTGCCCTCAAAACTGCTGGGGCCGCAGCCATGGAGCTGCAGGATCCCAACGGGGTCCTGACGTCCATCTGCTCTGTGTTTTTCAGATACGCTGAATCGACAGTCCTGAGTTTTGAAGTTTTCCTGGAGGGAACTTGACGGGATTTCTCCAGGATCAATGGAACTCCTTTGGTGGTGCTTCAGTGCTTCCACCATGAAGCGCTCATTTCCCTATGCCCTCCCCAACCCCACTGTTTCCTTTACTCTCTCTCCTCCCACCCCCAATTCCCAGAAAAAGATCTAGGAATCAGGTCCAAACATAAGATCTTTGGAGAATCCTTGTGGGTGTGTTTTTTAATTTTTATTGGAGTATAGCTGATTTACAATGTTGTGTTAGTTCCAGGTGTACAGCAAAGTGAATCAGTTATACATATACATATATCCACTCTTTTTTAGATTCTTTTCCCATACAGGTCATTACAGAGTACTGAGTAGAGTTCCCTGTGCTCTACAGGAGGTCCTGATTAGCTCTCTATTTTATAGGTAGTGTTGTGTATATGTCAATCCCAATCTCCCAATTTATCCCTCTCCCCTTCCCACTTTCCCCCCCGGTAACCATAAGTTTGTTTTCTACATCTGTGACTCTATTTCGAATCGTTGTGTTTTACTCTAGTCCTGAAACCAGATAAAGCCTAGTCATCAATAAACAGGTGAGCAAGCAGAGCCAGGCATCGGTTGAGTATTGATGTTTCTGGTACAAGCTGTCTCTCCGCCCATCATCCCACACCTTTATCAGCCATTGTCATGCTGTCTGTCACCTCCTCTTCTCTGAAGAAGGCCTGGGCCATCTTTTGAAAATACAAAGCCCAGCATTGAGACCCTCCCAACTGAGAGAGCAGGAAGATCCAGGACTGCTGAGGTGCTCCCTGAACCCCACTCAGGGGATCTGTGTTGTTCCCTCCTGGGTATATTGCGTGGACCCCTAAAATTCCTCCAAACCTCTGCCTCTGGGCTTCCAGATTGCCTCTGAAAGAAATGAACAATAATCATAATACCCACCACGTACTGACTGCTGGTATCTCGAGGGCTGCCTTGCCATTGGACAACATTTGTTGAGCTCCTACTGTTTGCTATACAGTGGGTACATGCTTTATGTGTGTTTAGCCCTTCTGAAAACACTGTGATTTAGGACCTGTTAATATGTCTATTTTGCTGAAATGGAAACTGAGGTTCAGAGTGGTTAAATAACAAGGAAAAGTCCATGTTTTTACCCCCTACACTAATATATACGTGTATTTGTGTATATATATAATACATATGTACATTTAACATATATAAAGCAATAGTCAGCAGTCAAATAATCCCTGATTTGTGGGCTAATGTTGAAGCAAGTTAATAAAACGACCTCAGGGAAAGACCAGGGTAGTGTTTTATAGAATTCTGGAGCTGGAGGGAACTTGCCTAGCATCCAGTCCGATGATCTCGTTATAAAAATGCAGGAACTGAGGCCAGCAGAGGAGAGGCAATCTCCCTACAGTCACAGGGATATAGTTGTTATGCAGAAAACTCATTTAAATATTATTTTTTGAATATGTAGTTGTGTGGATGAGAAGCAGAATAGGTAACATTTACTTTTCTGGTCTCTGGCCATATCTCCCTAATACTATTTGCCTTTTAAACTCTCTTTTCTCCCTTCAAGATTGCATTAAAGGAAAGAACAAAGTCAAGGGCTTTAAACATTATTTATTTTTTAAAACAATATGTGGATATTACAGATTCAGAAAGTGGTCTCCCTCTCACTCCTGGCTCAAGCCAAGCAGGTCCCCTCCCTCGGGCTCACTGCCAACAGGTCTCCATGTGCCCCCCAGAGCATCCCATTTGTGGACAGGCCCATATATAACTACACACTTCTCTGCTATTTGTGGCGTCCTTCATCCTACTTTTATTATTTTGCAACATCCTTTGGTGGCTGCTAACACTTCAGGTCCCATCCAGTCGCCTCTTTCTTTTTAAATAGCTGCATCGTCTTTCATTGTCTGGAGGTACGAGAATTTATTTAGCACATTTGGGTCACGTCCTCTCTTTTGCTATTTCAAATAATACTGTGATAAATATCTTTGTACATACATCATTTCACACATAAGGGGATCTATCTGGGATATAAATCCTTAGAAGTGAAATTGTGAAGACAAAGAGGATGTGTCTTACATTTTGTTGACATTTTGTTGACATTTCTAGAGCATTACAAAGATTGGGGTACCTGTTTCTCCCCACCATGGCCAACACCCTATCAAACGTTTTTCACTTTTAGGCTAGGTGTGATTATGGTAGATGAAAAATATCTGCTGTATTTTTCTTTGCTATTCAGACTCAGTTGTATTGAACATCCTTATGTTTAAGAGGCTTTGCAGAAATATTCTGGTTTTCTCTTTTGCTCATTTTCCTACCGGTTACTGGTCTTTTCTCTTATTGATTTACAAGCGATCTCTATATACTAAGGCAATTCATGGTTTCTCTGTACCACTATTCACAAATTTTACTTCCGTTTTGTTCCTTGCCTTCTGATCTTGTTTACTGGGTGCCTCTCACCACCCCTGTGCCTCTCTCCCTCCACCCCTGTTGGCAGTTCAGAAGCTTTTTTATTGTTGTGAACAAATGTGTGGATCTTTCTCTTTATTTGTGTTTGGATTTTTTTTATCATACTTAGTAAGGCTCTCCCCATTATAATCTGTCATACAAAATGTCCTCACAGTATACTTCGACTACTTTTAGTATTCCCATTATTACATTTAAATTTTTGATTCATCTGAAGTGTCTTTCATGTAAAATATGCACTAAAGATTATACTTTATTTTTTTCAGATAGTAGCCGAGATATCCTAGTACCATTTATAAAATAAGCCATGTTTGCTACATTGATTTGAAATGCTGCCTTTATAATACAAATTCGAATCTACTTCGGGACTTCTATTTAGAGCCATTAATTATTCTGTATAGTCAAGAAACAGTACAACATTCTCTTAATTCTTATAGCTTACAATATATTTTAATAGTAGTTTTTCTTGTTTCCTGAGGTAAGAGTGTATTTCTATAAACTTCCCTCTTAGAACTGCTTTTGCTGTGTCCCACAGATTTTGGATCATCATGTTTTTGTTTTCATTTGTCTCTAGGTATTTTTTGATTTCCTCTTTGATTTCTTCAATGATCCATTGGTGGGGCTCAACTTTTATTTTTCTGTATTTATTTATTGGCAGCACCATGCGGCACATGGGATCTTAGTTCCCCAGCCAGGGATCGAACCCGAACCCGTGCCCATTGCAGTGGAAGCTGGAGTCTTAACCACTGGACCTCCAGGGAAGTCTGGAGTCTGGGGGAGAATGGATACATGTATATGTATGGCTGAGTCACTTTGCTGTGCACCTGAAACTATCACAACATTGTTCATCAGCTCTACCCCAGCATAAAATAAAAAGTTAAAAAGAATTAAACAAAAATTTTTAAAGCAGATAAGTCCTCAAAACAACAACAACAAACAAACAAACAAACAAAACCCACTCGTACTCTCACTCTTCCTTCTTGTTGATCTTTTTATTGTACAGAATGGAACCTGTTTGTTTATTTGCCCCCCACCTTCCAAAAGTCCTGTGGGTTTTATGCGCATTATTTTACAGATTAACTTAGGGAGAATTGATATCTTTGTGATACTACATATTTCTGCTCAAGAACAGGGCATGCCTTTCGTTCATTAAATGGTTCATTTGTGTCCCTTAACGCATTTAAAAATTTTAATCACATACAGGTTACACATTTTTAATGTAAATTCCCAAGTATTTTAACTTTACTCTTACTATATTTTCATTATATCTTCCAACTGATATTTAATTATACAAAAATTATTTAGCTTGGTATATTAATTATATACCAGACATCTTTAGGCATTTAAAATTTTGTAGTACTTGTAACTTTATTTTCTAAGCGTACGATTATATATCACACGCACATAATAACAGTGGTACTTCCTTTCCCTCAAAATTCATACTTGTTTCTTTCATATAGTTGTATAAGCTAGTGTCTCCAGAACAATGTTAAATAAAAATGGTTCCAATAGATAGACTTATTTTGTTTTTTACTTTAATGGAAATGCTTGTTGTACATTAAGCCTCACACTAGCCTTTGTGCCGATATCTATATATGGATACACACAAGTATGTACATAAAGTTTCATATTTGGGAGAATAAAATCAGGTCGGATTAAAATAACTTTGATAATTGTTTAAAGTGCCAAACAGTATTTACTATTTTATTTCTTTAATACATTGTTCCTGAATGCAGTCTTTTGAATTGTTTTAAAAGATTAACATATTTTTTTTTTACTGTTATTCTTTTAAAAAAGGGAAATTACTATCTTTGGCCTGCAAAATTCCTTTCAAGCAATCATTTTAAGAGGAGCTATTTTATAATTCATAAGGAAGGAACCATAATTTACTTTGTAGCAGTGTACTTCAATCAAGGAGAATTTACCTAAAATGTAGTAAACAGTCCAGCAAACTTCTATAAATACATTAGCAAGAAGTCATGCATTGTTCTCCTGTGACAGGCTGAAATTACATGTACTGAGAACTGCTTTGTATCCAGCACTCTGCTTATGAATTCAGATACATTAGCTCATGTAATAATCCTCCTAACATTGTTTTAAGATAGGAATTGATACACCTTTTAAAGTTATGGGAACTAAACCTCAGGCAAGGTTGCTTGCTCTGATAGGAAAGGGCGTAGCTGAGAATCGACACCAGATCCTCTGATTCCTAATTCAGCTCTTGCCAGGTTAAAAACAACATGCCAAATGTCAGTCAAATAGTTACATTTTTTTTTTTCAACCTGCTCTGGGAGTGGCCATTATGTCAGACCAACAGACGTGTCATTCCTTCTATAAGCATTTATTGAGCACCTACTTTCTTGCACAGAGATCTCCTGGTGGACGAGGTGCTCTGTCATGCTGCACATCTGCTCACGTGGAAAAGGGGCAGGTTGTAGGACTTGGGAGGGCCAGTCACACCAGGGTTCAGAGGAGGAGGTCACTCAAGGGGAAGTATGCAGTCCTGGGATTCTGGAGGGTGCTTCAACGGTTGAAGATGCAGTTGGAGGCCATGAAAGGAAGGGATACAGCAGACTGCAAAAAATGGTGCAGACATCATGTATCATAATGTACAAATAGTAGGGTTTTTGTCCTATTACATTTTAAAAAATGTTCTAATATTAAAAATTAGTGAATTTAATGGTGATGACAGCAAGAAGAAAAAGGAGAGACTGAATAAAAAACATCTGTTAGAAGCTAGAGATTGGCTTAGAGTCATAACTGATAGCTAAACTAAAATATGAGGAAAGGAAAGGAAGATAATTTCCAGAAGCCACACACAAATACAACTTAGAAGGTATAAGATATTGGGATGCCATACATTCCATTTCTCCACCTTCACGAAGAATTACACTCACACTATTCCAATAAGATAAAAGATCATGACTATAGACTGAATTGTGTCTCCCTAAAATTTATATGTTGAAGTCCCAATTTCCAATGTGACTGTAGGTGATAGGACCTTTTTGGAAGTAATGAAGGCAAAATGAGGTCATGGGATGGGGCCCTGATCTGATAGGATTCGTGCCCTTATAAGAAGAGACAGCAGACAGCTCTGTCTCTGCCACAGGAGGACACAGTGAGTAGATGGCCACCTGCAAATCAGGAAGAGACCCTCCCCAGAACTCGATCTGGGACTTCTAACCTCCAGAACTGTGACATAATGAATGACTGTTTTTAAGCCACCCAGTCTATGGTATTTTCTTTCAGCAGCCCAAGCTGACTAATACAAACACATTCTATTTTAGGATAGTTCCCTAAAACTCCAACTCCTCACTAAGCCTTCTTAGCATCAATGGCCTTGACACCGATCAGATGAAAATAAAGTAAAAGGTTAGCAATGACGTGAGGGGGTCCTTCCAGGATGACCTAAGAAAGTCTTTTACCCAGAGGTGATATTAGGCAGCGTTAGGAGCCCCTCCAAACCTGGTGAAGAAATCTGAGGAAATAAATTGGAAAAGTTGAAAGTAGCTTTGTGTGTGTTGTCGCCTGTGTGCACAGGAACTTACAAATATGTGATGGTTAGGAGGCGTTCCTAATCTTTAAATGTAAGTTAAGAAAGGAAATCATTTCCCCCATAAACATACAATGCATTACTCCAGGAAATGAAAGTTCATGTTAAATGAGCCAAAGGTTTAAGCCAGTGATACAATTCACTCACCCCCTCATTCGTTCTTCAACCCATATTCATGGAGCCCTGGTGGGTACCAGGTGCTGTGCTCTTAGAATCCCCATCTCCTATCATTGGTACGTATTCTTTTTGTTGATCTCGGTTTTTTAAATGTTCTATTGGTCAGGGCTCTTTGATACACATCTCTTGATGACTACCTCCCACCCCCCACCTCTCAAGACCTTTAGCATCAGGGTGAAGAGTCCAGTAGAATTTTCCCAGTTTTGGAGAAGCTCTGCATGTACTTCATAACCTCAGGAAATATTTTCTTAATCAGTCAAGATGGAGAATCCCAGCTGGGCCTTTCTGTGCAGCTGATTATTAGCTTTATTAAAACATCCACTTACGAATCTGCCACATTTGTGCTCTTATTCTCACAGACCAGGTCATTGCACCGTGACCGTTACAAGGGCAGAAGGCCCATATTTCCTTAGCCAAATGCTGCTCCCAATGGAGTCAAGAGGGAAGGACCAAGAAAAGAACACCAGTTCATAGCAGCTGTAGATCTCAGAAGCCCAGCAGTGCCTTGAAAGTTGGCAAAAAAAGATTAAAGGCCACTCCTAGTCACAGCAGTGATATTGCTGCAGATATATTGGCATATTTATCCTCTTCCAGTCCTTCAATATCCTGGGCTATGGAGATTGTCTTAAGGAGCTTGTGTCATTTCCAAGCTTTCCTCTGGAAGCTTAGCTGTTCTTAAGTGTTCTTTAATAGCTAAAAAGCAGAGCTGGATTCTGAAACTCCATCACTCAGACATTTTGTTTCAATAAAACTGATGTTAAGAAGATTTAAGCTGAAATGTTGGTTCCATCATTCTTTTCTTCCTCTCTGTCACCCAGCCCCCTCAGACATTCATGCTACAGGCTTCAAAATGGGACTGATGTTTCAGCACCAAGGAGTCATTTGCTGAGGTTACCTGAGAATAACCCCCCAAACCAACTCCTGAGAAAAATCGAGACAATGTTCCATAGACCCACCTACTATTCCTTTATGTCACTCTGCACTCACAAACAACTTGTAGCCGAAAATCTTTTAAAACTGAACATCTGTTCTTCTTCTCTTCTCTAGACAATCTAGGCAAAGGGGTGGGATTTTAGTTATTCCATTTGGTTAGATTTTCATATCTCCTTTGCTTGAAGTGGCTCAACGGTCAGTATAGTTTAACTTACAAGAGGAAAATGACAGTTTTATGAATATTTATCAAGAGGGTCTAACATTGAAAATTGAAAAAGAAAACAGGAGTCATAAGAAAAGGAAAGAGAGAGAGAGAGAGAGAGAGAGAGAGGAAGGAGGGGGAAGGGATCAGAAAAGATAAATCAGAAATCAGAAATCAGAAAAAGGTCTGAGGGAACATGGCAGCCGCTCCTTCAGGGAGACGTTCATTTAAACCATTTCAACAAGAGGAGAGGGTCTTCCTGTTTCTTAAGATCCCTGGAAGAGCTGCACTGTCTCCAGTCCACATGCCAAGACTGTCACTTCATCTGTCCCATGCCTTCTGCCCTGGTCTCTGCAGGAATCGACAATGACTGGTCATGCCCTACTCTTCCCACGTGTGAAGGGACTTTGTGTAAAATAGACCTGATTGTCATATAATCATGAAATGAAGTTAAAAAAAAGTATCTGCTTCCATTAATAAGCCAGTGGTACATAGAACCATCTCTCATGGAGGAGAAAGGAGACAATTTTGGTGGGGGCTGGTGGCTAGTGGGACCCTGAGGGTATCTTATTGGCTTCCCTTTGAAAAGAGCTGTCCAGAGCCTTTGTCAAGACAGAGGATAAAAGCCTCAGAGCTCTACCAGCAGACCAATGGGGGTCCTGGTGGGGAGAAACCAAGGGAAGTTGGTATTTTGGGAGTTGTTACAAAGGAAATGAACACCCATCTTCTGGAGAGTAGCTCAGAATAGATGTCCAGGTGATGGGGAGAAACCCTCCAGCAGTCTGAGTGTGAGGGGATTCAAGAGTCTTTATTTAAGTCTAAAGAACACTAGACACTTAGTCAACCAAAGCTCACCATTGTTATGTGTAATTAATTTCTCCTTCCATCTTTTATCTCAGACTTTTAGATACACAGCTTATTAAGGTGACTTCTAAGACAGAGGGGGAAGATGACTGGTATACAGTAACCCTTGGAGAATAAGTTTCCCTTGGGAGCTGCCTTTTCTAGGCACGTGATGCTCTCCTAAGAGAGTGCACTGATGAACATAATTCCTTGACAATTTGGGGGGATTGCTATACCAGCTCTTTACTTCTGTTGCATTGCAGTGGAAACTGCTCGTTATGTCACAGCAATTGGAAAGATGTGCAGCCCAAGTCCAGCCTGAAGGCATTCTTAGTACCAGCCAATCCCAAACATAGAATGCAGAGGATCGTGCAAAAACACTAATTTACTTTTTCCGTCAGACACCTTTCAGCGCTAACAGTGACCATGTTGGATGAGAGTCCAGGGGTTCCATCCCTCATCTTCCTCTTCAGCTCCAACTCCCCACAGTTTTTCTACCCCTGACTTCCCCCCAGGATCTTCTCTTCATTTCAAAGGAGGCAAATAAGCTTGATAGAAAGTACTCCCTTCAAATATGTCTGCATGACAGACCAGTGTTTCCTTGCTAATGTCTATCACTTTTCCTTGGTAACTTAAATGCACTCTTATCCTAAAAGAAACCTCTCTGGCCTTACCCAGGCTCCCTTCTTGCTGGAGGAAGAACAAGTGAGTAGAAGGAGGGAAAATCCGGTCCTGATGTCATTGTGATGCTTTCAGCTCTTTGCTTTCCACTGATGCTAAGTGTGATATGCATTTGGATGGCCAAAGAGGCCGAGATGGGATGCTACACTCTCCCCTGAACATTTTGAACTGGTCGGGATGACCCTTGCGCTAGATGTTACCAGATGTCCATTTCTTCCAGCTGTGAAAGAAGTTGATCTGTCCACGTTGTCATCAGCTGTTCATTGTTGGGATTTCTAAGTGTTTGGCCTGCACTGTCCTAACTGCTGTGGGTATCACTGTGGATTTGGGGGTGACATGGGGGTGGTGTTAAGGCTACCAAATAAACGTAACATGTAGTAGCAGATATGAAAATGGCCATATGGAAACAATAATGAAAATACAAACACGAATGTAACTAATTTGAACTTGTGTGGTGCAAGGTAAAATTGAAGCGTCCTGGCAGACAGGAGAAGTGACGGAAGGAGAGATGCGTCTGGACCTTGGAGGATGGCTGAGATCTCACAGGTGAAGGCAGGTGCGAGGGAGACACTGGGGCAGCCACCGGGAGGCCAGGAGGCTGGAGTGAGCATGCTCAGAGAGGCTGTGATGGGATCGTGGTCCATGAGGATGAGGGTGGAGGAAGTTACACAGGTGGGATGGGGCCAGGTTTCACCTGACTCTGAAAGCCAGGCAGAAGGCAGACTAGAAACTTGAGGCTTGTGTTTCTCAAACCCCAGGCTACTCATAAATATGCAGCATCTTCCTGGAAACTCAGTGTTATACAAATATTTGGGGCAACTCATTCTTTAACTCATGTACTAAAACAAACGTTTTGGAGTAGAATACAAAATTGGCATGACTTTCGTAATAAAATATGCATTTTTGAAGACATTTTGGTTTATGACAGGTCCCTTGCATGACACTGTGACACACCCAGGGACTCTTCTCCATATGGAGTGTATCACGGGACAGTCTGAGAATTTCCTTAAGCAATAGGAAATGAAATCTCACTGCCCAAGGCTCTGCTCTGTGCCTGGAGCATCTTTTCTGCCCCTGTGAGCATCTTCTGGTCCCAGTCGAAGAGCTGACCTGACATCTGGGCTAATAGAGCAGAGTGACTGTGTGTCCCACGAATATTCGCCAATGCCAAGACATGGTCCCTTAATATCAAGTGCTAGGACATCTGTACGGTCCTTTGTAGGTTGAGTTGCCATCATACTCTCCACAGCCCTAGAAATAATAGTATTAACCTGATTTACTAATGAGGGAATGAGGTGTGGCAGGTTTTGTAAACAAGTTGGATGGGTACTTTCGAGAAGACTGTATGTCAGGACATGGGTCCTGGCAGGCAGGGGGCCCCATAGTTATATTCACGTGTGCAGCCCTTTGATCTGGAAGGTGCCTTCTGTCACGGCCATCCGCCAGCTTCATGGAAGGCAGCCACCCTTTCTCATTCAGTTCTCCAGTGTCTGTCAACTGGTGCATTGTTGGACAAGAATTAGTGACAGCTTTCAGCCCCATGTTTCTTATGAAGAATTTAACTGAAGCAAACAGAATTTAGGTGGGCAATAGAGTCTTGCAGATTGCTGTCTGTCCATCTGTCTGTTTCCGTCTTTTTCTCTCTCTCTTTTAGGTTATTGATAATATCATCATGATTTGAAACCCCCAGAATCACCTGCTTTTATTTAGCAGGGTATTTTAAACAGTAAAATACTGTCTTCAAAGCTCAGGAAGCCCTGTCTATTTTAATACCAACTTTCTGAAGGCTCATTAGTCATTAATGAAATCATTAAGAATGGTTCACGGTGATTGACACCTTCCTGGCAACCACAATCTCCTCTTGTACTTAGAGGAAATGTCACTGGCTCCACAGGTTTGATTTGGGGAGTGGAGTGGGTGGGTGTAGGGGGCAGGAATCACATTACATCAAGTTTCACAACAGCCATCAGCCAGAACGGGAAAGCTGTGAGTATGTTCCTCCAAGTTTCTCTACTTTGGAAGCTGTGCCTTCATCCATCCAATGCTGGTTTTCAGAAATCTTGCTAATATCATGTTTTCCAAGACACTATCGTGTGGCTCAACTCGATTAGCAAAGACGTAAGGTTGAAAGTCACCCTCTCTTTTCTCTGTTGTTGTTTTTTCTCCCATTTTCACACATTTCCTTTTTTCTTGGCGTTGCCTAGATCGATTCTCCTCTTCTCTCTTTCAGGAACAGAATTTGGCATAAATAAATGATAACTGACAAAATGGTATAAGCAGGAGGGCAAACACAGGGTTTCTCCAGCTTCCACTGCTGCGGGTCAGGGTAATATGTTGTAGCAGGTGGTTACCCACAAGAAGGACGGGAGCTCCAACGGCTGCTGTTTAATTTGTATTTTAATAAAGCAACCCACAGCCTTCCCTAAATTGCTGAAAATGGAACGTGAATCTCCTCCAAAGCCTTTCAGGTCACTAATGCACTGAAATTGTTAAATCGAAATGGACTACTTTAGCCAGGGCACTGCCCACAAGATGGAATTCGGTACATTTCATACCTCAATGCACTTAAATGGTATGGAGCTGATATTTAATACAAATGCAAGCACCAGTGGAATCCGCATACTTAATCTGCGTCCTCCAACTCTCAGAATTAAGCAGTTGATCTATGGGACACAAAGGGATCATCCTTCTCTCAAAGAGAATATTTTATGACCAGGCAGTTTACTTATTTATTTATTTGAATTTTATTTATTTATTTTTTATACATCTGGTTCTTCTTAGTTATCTATTTTATACATACTAGTGTATATATGTCAATCCCAATCTCCCAATTCATCCCACCACCACCAGGCAGTTTAAAAGGCACTGACATAAACAACTGTTTACAGCTCTCTCTCTCTTTCTCATCTTCAAAAGGCAAAAAGTACATGTAAGGACTTGCTGTTTGGCAGACAAAACATTTTAGAAAATCACTTGAAATGCTTTCCTTTTCCTTTGACGATGGCTGAACCTTTGATAGGTGCTCAAGAGAGTTCTTATAATTTAGTTTACTTCTCTTATTTTTTTTTAAGGGGGACAAGTGGGATAGTATGAAGGCACAGAGCTGAAGCCTGCATTTTATTTTTTCATTTTACCTTCATTTATTTCTTCCTTTATACAGCTCTGAGTTTCTGATTTATATCCTTTTTTTTCTTGCTAATGAACTTCTTTTAATATTTCTTGCAAGGCAGGTCTACTGGCAACAAATTTCCTTCGTTTTTGTTTGCCTGAGAAAGTTTTTATTTCTCCTTCATGTTTAACAGATAATTGCACTGAATACAGAATTATAGTTTGCTGGGGTTATTTCTTGCAACACTTTCAACACCTCACTCTCTTCTTGCTTGCATGGTTTCTGACAAGAGACTTGCTTCAGTTCGTATCATTGTTACTCTAGAGGCAAGCTGCTTCCTAATATCTTCTGGTTTCTTTTAAGATATTCTTTGTCTTTGGTTTTCTGCTGTTTGAGTATGATGTGCCCAGGTGTCTAATTTTTGGTATTTATCCTGCTTCATGTTCCCTGAGATTCCTGTACCTGTGGATTCCACCCATTATTCAAATAGACTTCTACTTCTTTCTTTCTTGTTATTTTGAGTTTCCCATTATGCAAGTGTTAACATCTTTTGTAATTGTCCCAGATTGGGGGGCATTTTGTTCTTGTTTTCATTCTTTTATTCTTTGCCCTTCAGCTTCAGGAGTTTCTGTTGACAGGTTTTCAAGGTCACTGGTTCTTTCCTCAGTCTTGTCCAGTCTATTAATGAGCCCATCAAAGGCATTCTTTTTTTTTTTAACATCTTTATTGGAGTATAATTGCTTTACAATGGTGTGTTAATTTCTGCTGTATAACAAACTGAATCTGCTATACATATACATACATCCCCATATCCCCTCCCTTTTGCTCTTGCTCTCTGCTTTCTTGTGGAAGTCGAAAT
The DNA here is from genome assembly GCF_949752795.1 of Hyperoodon ampullatus. NCBI lineage: Eukaryota > Metazoa > Chordata > Mammalia > Artiodactyla > Ziphiidae > Hyperoodon > Hyperoodon ampullatus. The sequence goes on from NC_136933.1 coordinate 5,243,455, forward strand.
CTTACGGCTTAAATCATAAAAGTATTATTTGTGGCTTTTACTACATGACTGAACATGCCAGATTTTCTGGGACAGGGTTAATTTCAAATGAACAGCTAAGTTTAATTTCATCCTTGTGGCTTTGTAAGAATTTCACCTAGACAAAGGAAGGAAATGGAAAGCAAATACTTTGCTACATCCCTTGTCCTATTTTTTGACTCCTAATAGAGGGTCACTCTCCTTTTAGCCATGCTGATATTTGGAAAACCACTATGGAAATGACTTAATATTTTGAGGTATATGTCTCATAAATAAAATGTGTGTCCCTCATCTTCTCATTTCCTTCCAGCGCTCGAGGGAGTAAGAAGACGTGGAGTGAAGAGCTGCCTCATTTTCCGGAGAGAATAGGGGCACTGAGAGCTTGGAGGGACGGTGGTAGCTGTCACAGTGTTTTGTCCTTAATTGTCACCTCCTGGAATCCAGGATGGGCCCCTTCCCCGCCCCGCCAGCTGGATGACTGATCACAGTGGAATAATGATGCCAGGAGGCTCAGAGGTACACTCTACCTTTTGAATTGGGTTTTATTAGTCAGCCCACTTATTGAGTGCTATGTGCTCTCACTGGAGTTATAAAGATATACATGATACCGGCTCTGCCCCTACAGAGCTTGTAATGTGTTTAGGGAAGCCAGGCATATCCCCATGAAGCAGAAGCTCACTGAACAAGGCAGGAGGAACTTTTGCCTCCAAGGATGCAGATGGTGATAAAGATTGCAATTGTCTGAGGCTATGGGGGACGAACTGGAACCATAGCCTGGACTCAGAGACATGTGGATCCCAGAAGGAAAAGGGTGAAAGGCTAGTTCTAACTAATCTGAAATTTGATATTCCAAGAGCTTCCTTTAAAAGGCCCTTTTAAACTTCTTTTTCTCCCTGTTAAAAAATTCAGCTATCAAATGATGTCCTTTCCATACAGTGAAAAATATACACTAAGGAAAGAAAAAGGGCAAGACTCATGCTCTGTGATTCCTTGTTGAACAAGGAAAAGCACTTGGACTGTTCTCACCCCTTGATGAGTTCCTTTTCCTCCCCTTCCTTGCTTTGGTTGATGATATGAGCCTAAGCAATTCACTGAAGCCACGTGAGAACAAGCAAAAGTCAGGGTCCAAGCAGAATTACTAGCTTGAGGAATGCCTGTCTCTCTGGACTTCCCTGTGGGGCCAGTGAGGATTTCCAGACTTTCGCAGACTTTAAAATCAGCTCTGCTGAGACTGAATAAGGTGCAAAAGGAAACTGTCTTCTCAGGTTGGGGGCTGAGGTGGACCATAAGGGAAAGAAAGGATGGATAAATCCAGTGAAGGTGCGTAATCTGTTCTCCTAAATAATCTAAAATGACCTTCACATGCCCTCCAGGGTAGCCCCGGGAAATACATCACTAGATTCCTCCAGCCTTTACCTCGCTCTGCTGCCCAGAGCCTGTGTTACACAGGCAGAAACACCACCATCATATTTCTCCCTGCCCTCAGGAACATTCACCAGTTGGGGGAAAAATAAGGCCAGAAAATTGTTGCTATGGGCTCTGTTTTGTGGAAGTTAAAATGCTGGTGCAGGAATCTGATTGCTTGATAGCTCCCTCTCTCTCTCCATCTCTGTCTGTCTCTCTCTCTCCCTCCCTCCCTCCTCCCTCCCTCTCTCTCTCTCACCCTCCACCCTTTCTCGTCTCTCCCTCTCTCCCACCCCCACTTTTTCTACTCTGCCCTCTTCCCTCCACTGGACTCCCAGGGCTGCTCCCACACCGGGCCGGAGGAGAGCCGTACAGGTTGTCAATGAAACCTGGAATTATTTCCTTTGATGGCTCAGATAATAGTAGGAGCCAAGGCAATGAGTGAGGTCGTCTGAAACCAATGCAGTCCTGCCCGGGCCCCGGGAGCCAATCGCAGGAGCAGAGGGCGGGGCGTCAGCGCCAGCAGATAATTGCTAAGTGCCTCGCTAGCACAGTTGGTCCGAGCCGCCGAAAGGTCTGGTCGCAGAGACAGGGACGCGTAATCCTCAGCGTGCTCCATCCCGACAGCAGCCCTCCACGGCTCGGCAGGGCAGCGAGCCTCTGGGCACCGGCCCCTGTGCTCCACGGAAAAGGTACTCCTGCTGCATCCCGGCGGGGCTGCTCTTGCTCGTCTGTTCTCAGAAGCTTGCAGTTTAGCCTCTGTAGAGGGGTTGCGGGAAGAAAAGTTTAGGGCAGGAAATGTGACCACGGAGGGAAACCACCGCCTTTTGTTGGGAGGAAAACAAGCTGACGGTTTGGGAAACTTCTGTGCTGTCTAGAACTGGATTTGTTTACCACTCTCTCAATTAGCCGCGCTCAGGTGTGTGGAAATAGGTCTGGTCTTGGGCTACGGTGCCTGCCGGTTGGGGTGTAGATTTGGGTTTGTTGGGTGAAGGCAGTTGAACCCTGGATGCGCTGCTTCCTGGCGGACCCATTGCTGGGTGGCTGATTCTGGGAAGCTTGATGGTTTGGTTGGGTTTTCCACCATAGGGTCCGCCCCCCTTGACTTTACCTTGACCTGCTGTCCCCCAACTCTTGTGACCTTCAGCTTGAGTCCTTCCTCAAACTTCTGTCTCCTTCTCGCCCCTCCCCCTTGCCGACTCTGTCTCTGCTCACTTAATGTGGAGGAAGGAGACGTTTCCTGGGGTGTGGGCGACTGTCCTGTTGGACCTGATGGGCGTCTGCCTGTCACATAACTTGGTGAGAAACCAACAAAACGGTTCCCAGAGGAAAAGCCAGCACTCCACTGATTAGCTCCCCAAAACTCTGGAAGACTCTCTGGGCTTGGTGTGTACTGAAATAAAGGGGATGGAGTGAAATTGCATCCCGTGTGAAGGTTACACCCTCACCAGGGACAGGCTGTAGGGCGCTAAGGAAGCCCGTGGCTCTGGGTGCATGGGGGGCTGAGGGGCTGCTGGCACCACCATCCCTCCTGCCTGTGATGACTGCTCTTCAAGTAAAGGGCTGGCCGCGGCAGGAGGCTGGTCCAGGCTTGTAGCATCCTTGTTCATTTCTGAACAGTTAGGACCACAGGGGCCCTGCTTGCTCTGAGTCTCACTTGCGGTCCTGAGGAGAAGTCCTTCTCCCCACGTTCTGCCACCGGGGAGGTATTAGGTCAGTGGGCCTCCTAGGAAGCAGGGTCCCCATGGGAGAAGGTGAAGTGCTTGGTCTTAAACTTCCTTCCTGCTTTGGTGCAGGCAGCTCCTATTTGAATGTTCACAGCACTTCGCCAGGTGTGTCCTCCCACCTGCTGGGTCCTCAGAAGCTGCTGGTCCAGGACTGATCTTCCAAATCCCTGAGTCCCTCTGACTTCTAGCCTAGACCCGAAGCTGGGAAGTTCGGTTCCCAGTCCTGGCAGGATGGGGATGTGCTGGGAGGACTCCTCCAGGACACCTGGTCCCCAGGACACCCCTCCCGCCGAGGTGTAGATGCCTCCATTCTCCGGCTCCACAAATCACATTCACTCTTTAATTCTTGTTTTCTTTAACCTCCACAAGGGCTTCTCCTCTACCTCCTTTACATAGCTGTTTCAGGTGGGAGATACTATTGCTGAAGCTCTACTCACAATGCTTAAAAAAAAACCCCAGCTGCCCGACTTTTGTTTTTCTTGGTCAGGATACAGTCAGCTTTCTCCTCTGCACAGGTTGCCTGGCAGTAAACAAAACAAGCTTGCAAACCCTCAAAGGAGAATGCCTTTGTGTTTGGGAGGCTGGAGCGGAGGCTGAACTTTTATTGCCTGTTGGGGCATCTTTGCCCAAGACCTTCTCCTCTGTGGTCTGTCTGGGGCAGGTGACTCCCAGAGAGCTCACAAGAGAAGACATCCAGCAGGTGGGAGATTTTGAAAAGGGGTACCTTGGTTTTCATGAAGGCAGTGATAACACGAGAACATGCTTTGGAGTTGGAGGGGTATCTAGAACCGGGGACAGGTAGCAAAATGGTGGGTCCCTCCCACCGATGCCGATCTGCTAGACTTCTGTCGTGATAGAGGACATTCAAAGTAAGGCTTTGAAACCGGCTCCGGAGTGGTGACTCATGCGGAGCTAGAAGGCTGGGTGGGGGAGGGAGGCAGAGGGAGCTGCAAAGTACAAGTGGGACACACTGGAAACGCTTGCTTTCCTCCCTCCCTCTGCTCCTCCTCCTCAGTCTTCCTTGTAGCTCCCTATTTGGAACAGAGATCATTAAAATAACAACTTTAGGCTAAAAAAGGCATAATGGGAGCTGAAGAATAATTGAAGAGTCTCAAAACGCCATCACTGCAACTTCACCTTGGATGGGGCGTGAAACCCAGGGTCCAACCACTGCGTGATGCAGTTTGGAGAATTTCATTGCTGGCTGGTGTTGGGCTGATTGGTTCCTTGTGAAGCCAGGCACCTGTTTGTGTCTGAAGGGACTGATTACTGTTCAGGAAATTAAATTTGTCGCTCGTCATTTCATCAAACGTGGGAGCTTGAGCCTGGACCCCGGATAAGCACCATTCATAGGTCTCTCCCCAGCTGGCCAAACAGGATTTCTCTCCTTTAACCGCTGTGCTGTGGAGGGGTTGCCTCTTTCTGCTTTCACAAGCCCTGGGTGATTTACCTGGCCGAAGTCCCTTCCTTACTTTTCTGCTTCTCTTTCCCATTCTTCCTTTCATCGTCAACACATCAGTAAATAATCTGTTTGCCAACCTGCTTTGATCTTGTCATTTTGTGCCAATCACGCTATTAATGAAAACTGTCCCCTGAAGTAGGGTAGAAAACGTATTAAGATTTTGATCAGAGACGAGCCTTTGAGTCTTCTCTAGTGTTGCGGTTTGGGGGAAATCAAATCAGCACGTTTATTGTGTTAAGTGTCTTTGTAAACGCCATTGAAACGTCTTCTTTTTCTCTGGTAGACGTGTGAACTCCCAGTTATCCTGGGGGCTGGGGTGTGTCTGGGGGTCGGAAATAAGTCTGGAGTGGCTTCTGAAAGGTGGAGAGGTTGGAGTGTGATGCTTCTGTTTCTTCAAGATGCGGTGAAGGCTGCTTTGAAATGCGTTCACTCTACTCTTCGTTCTTCACTTAGGACCATTTCGTAGCCCAAATTATCAGTGACTAATTCGCCCGTCTCCCTTTTCCGTACACTCATGTGGTCCCTTCCTCCCTCCTCACTTGGGAGCAATTTCGCACTGAAGCTGGGACCTGAACCATCTTACTTTATCCCAGTAGATGCCTGTCTTTCTTCCTTCCCTTCTGGTTCTTCCTTGCCATCACTTAAGGGCACCCTAGAGGTTGAGAGTTAATATTACACACCATGCTTACCTTACTTCTGAAACAGTGAACGGGGGTGTCAGGAGTTCTGGAATGCACGTGGCGTTGGCCCTGGGGGAGCCCTGTGTTCAGTCCTAGACCTCACCGGGCACCTGGGGTGGTGCAGCCGCCCTGTGTGAGGCCAGTGGGCACAGACCCACCGGCTGTGCTGAGCCCCACCCTCCTGTAGCCTCCATGCGCAGAACCGACCTTGGAAACCAGCACGTGGTGGCGTTTGTTTGGTCAGTCTCCCATTCTTTGTTTTTTGTTCTCTCCTCACCCCTAAATCTCTCTATCAAGAGTTAGGATCAGTTGACTTATTCATACTAAAGTGTGAATAGCTAACAGTGTTGTCACTTTCGGAGGTGTTTGAGCTCTTAATGGTATTCAAAGTGGAGTTTCGTTTGTTCGTCTGTCGGCTAATGGGATTGGGGAGATGCGTTTGGATCAGGAGTGTCTGTGCGATGGTGGCTCTTTGCTTTCCCGTTAAGGCTCGTTCTGCTCTTACCCATGGATACACTGCAGTTACTCAGGGCGTAGTGCTGGCAGGATTTGGGGTCTAGCAGCTGAAGCTTGAGTCCTCAGATTTGACCTTGGGCACTGCATCTATTTTCCTTTTGTGACCTTCATGGAAAGCCCGGGGCTTGGACTGTGTTCTCATCCATCGTTTGCTGCTCTGACCTTCTCTCTGCATTTTGCCACCCGAGTCCTAAATCCAGCTGGGGACGTAACAGCTCCAGAAGGACTCGGGTGTACAGAGCTGCTCTGGCGCAGGCCGCAGCGCTCAGTGATGCTTCCAGAGCCGGAATCCCATGCAGGCAGGTCAGAAGGAATGGTGGATGCTGTACCAGAAGGAAAACAGGCTGAGGGGTGATGTAATAACTGATTTTGGTTTAGGAGGGGATGTTTTATGGGGGATGGCGACCAGCTGTTCTCCATCTCCATCTCTGAACGAGAGAAAATAGACAGAAATTGCAGCAGATGGACTTAGATTAGGTATGAGGAAGAATTTTCCATCAGCAAGAGTTGTTAAAAAGGGAAGGTTCGGAGCCTCCGTGATGATCTTTAGGAAACGGATGAGCGGGAGATTCAGCTGGAGGACGAGGCAGGGGACTGTGGAGAGGTGACAGGCAGGGGCTGTCTAGTGCAGTGATCCTGGCCCATGCCTGATGAGGGTCCTTGTTTATTTCTCTGAGACCTCACCTGTGCTCTGGGGCATCAAAGAGACTGAGAATCAGTCCGAGGGACGGAGTCGACCAATCCGAGCCGCCCTCCTGCCGCTGCCTGAGGGCCAGACCCTGTCTGTGGCTTGAGGACCTCTCCTCAAGTCTAACCTTTCATTTCCAGATGTGGCGAACGAGACCCAGAGAGGTGAGAGGCCTGGCGCTGTCTCACGGTGACCCGATGGCAGAGCCGGGATCAGAATCAAGGTCCTCCATCCCGAGTCAGTGTTATTTGCTTTGTAGCTCATTTATTTCCTTGTTTCCAAATTGAAGGACCATTTCCTTTTTCTGGGCTGCTGTCTCTATCTATGCAAATGGCAGAGACAGGGAGCCCTGCAGTCTGCAGTGGTCATTGAGTGCCCGTTACTGATACCGTGTAACCAACTCCAGCTTCCCTGGTTTACATGGCAGACACTTTGGTCCCTGTCATTGCAAGGCAAGGGGCTTCTGCAAGGCCAGGGTTGGCAGGACGCACGCCAGACACTGGGGAGAAAAGGAGGGGATGGGTTAGAACTGCGGGGACCAGGAAGAGAGAGAGGCAAAAAATAAAGGATGACCTAATCTGCAGCTTACGAAGGCAAGAGCCTTTAGATGTCTAGTTCCAACTCCTCATCGGATAAATGAAATAAAAGTGGTCCACAGCGTGCGTGGGCTCTGGACAAGACACTTCACCCGTTACCTTTACCCAACAAAACAGAATTTTGAATTTCCCTTGGATTCTTATTTCTAAGAGAAGCTTCTACAACGTGGGGCTGAAATTCTACCTTCCTTCTGGCCACACTTGATTCACTTTTGGGCAGACGCACCTCCTGGATGCTCGGAGGCTCAGGGCAGGGTGCACACTTCTGCAGAGGGGGGGCTGTCTCAGGGCCCAGAGGCTGGCTCCCTGGGGGCCCAGGGATGGGAGTGGAGGGGTGCTGTCTAGCCAGCAGCCTGGGGATGAACACAGAGGCTGGCCCTCTGGAGAGCCAGGCAGAGGCTGGGGACCGCTTTGCCCTGTGGTGCTTTGAGCCATGTAGGCAGCAAGATGAATTGGTGAAATGAGCATCACCAAATGAATACATATTTTATTTGAAAAAAGAAAAAGGGATAAAACACTGAGGTTTGTGCTGGGCTAGCTAGGGGTGAGTGCTCGGCGGGGAGGGCACGACCCTTGCACACCCACAGCCCGTGGGCGTGTCTTTGGGCTGATGAAGGTTTCCTGAGCACGGAGGCAGGCACCGGGGGTCAGGGTGGGGTTCTTCCAGGAACAAAGTAGGTGTGATTCTTCCGAGGGAACCTCTGTAGAAGGACTGTCAGCCCCAGAGGCAGCCAAGTGGGATGTCTGTCCAAGGAACGGCCAGGAGTGAAGATACAGAGAAGCCAAAGCAGGGGAGAGGATACCGTGAGCCACCAGGGGCTGGGCTCCCCTGGATGTGAGACAGGCTTGAGGGATGGAGAGAGCTTGGGAAGATGAGGAATAGAGAGGAGGGGTGGGTAGCCAGGGGAAGACAGGAAACCCAGTGGCTGTGGAGCTCGTCCACAGCAGGAGAGGGAGCCTCTGGGCCCTGAGACAGCCCCCCCTCTGCAGAAGTGTGCACCCTGCCCTGGGCCTCCGAGCATCCAGGAGGTGCGTCTGCCCAAAAGTGAATCAAATCTGGCCAGAAGGAAGGTAGAATTTCAGCCCCACGTTGTAGAAGCTTCTCTTAGAAATGAGAATCCAAGGGAAATTCAAAATTCTGTTTTGTTGGGTAAAGGTGACAGGTGAAGTGGCTTGTCCAGAGCCCACGCACGCTGTGGACCACTGCATGGAACCTGGGTCACCAGTCCCAGCCCAGGGTGCTCTCGTCCCAGCCCTGCTTCCACGGTGTCCTTTTTATTCAGAAGGACATTCAGCTGACTTGTCACTTCTGCCCTCAGTGTGGGTGCTGTGTGCTACAGATAAAAGGCGGTGTCGTAAGCGTGACAGTGGGGGCCCGGATGCAGGCTGCGCTGGGTGCCCTTACTTGGCGTGGTCAGAGGAGGCCTCCTGCAGAGAGGGACACGGGGGGCGGGGGGACCTGAGACATAAACCGGATCCCCCCAGGTGGCTGGGGGAGACAGGGCAGCCACAGGTCAAGATGCAGAAGCATGAAGCAGTGGGGGCCAGCGCCCCGTGGGTAACACTTGGAGTGGCTCCATCTGAGCACACGAGGGACGTTTGGGGGTGTGGGAGGAGGAGATACCGGTGCCCCAGGTAGGGAGGGACCAGCTGGCCAAACTCAGGGGCGGAAGGCTTTTAGGCAGGAAAAGACAGTCACATTTGCATTTAGGGAAAATGAGGTGGGAATGGAGAGCGGGGGTGAGGTTGGGGAGGGGCAAGCCTGGGATGCAGAGGCTGGGTCCGAAGTCATTTGCTGCTGTTCAGGGGAGAAAGCATGAGGGCCTGGAGGAAGAAGTCTAAGAAGATGAGGGACGGTCAAAAGGTGATTCTCTGGCTTCATGAGTTACACTAGATCAGGCAAAAATGAAGAGGAATTATTCATCCTTGGAGAAGGGGCTGACAGGTGAGAGGGA